>NC_138185.1:51041372-55841372 GCF_964194105.1 Spermophilus citellus
ATTGACTGGCCCCATTGCTTTTACACCTGTGGTGATGCAATACTTTATGGCTAGAATGTATGATATTGTAAAACTGCTTACTCCATGACCAGGGAGCAAAAGAGAGAAAGAAGAGGGGTCCAGAATACCATTATCCTTTTCAAGGGCATGTTCCCAATGACCTCTCACTTGGCCCCATCTTTTAGAGGTTCCACAATAGGTCTTCCCGGAGGGACCAAGCTTTCAACATATGGGCCTTTTGAAGACATTTAAGACCAAACCAGAGCAGATGGCATGGGTGTCTTGGAATCCTAGGGTAGAAGAATAATATATAATGGGAAAGTAAAAGGTGGAAAGCTCAAAGACAAAAGCCCTGAAACTGTCCCTGATCTACCCCACTTCCTGAACTTCAAGGTATAATTCACACATTTTCTATACTACAATACACCATTTCTATTTTTCTGGAAATAGGCAGAGTTAATCATTTGTTTCATTAAAAGACAAAACTAAGGCAAAACTAACAGGCTCCCTCGCAGTCTCAGGCAACAAGCACAGTGTGTACGCTGTATGCTGGTAACAGTTAATATGAATTTTACTCACACTTTAATATGAAATGTAGAAAGAGGGGCACAGAAAAAGTGCAGGAGGCAGCAATCGGGCTGGGGGCAAATATTAATATTCAGATCTGTCCTGGATTGTACTCCCCAACCTCTTTACATTGTAAATCATCCATGTGGAAGCCTTGAGACTCTTAACTTTCCCTTTCAACTTTTAGCAATGTTTTTGTCTTAGATCATTTTCTAAAATTGGATAACCTGGAGATTAATTTATTTGCTTGTCACTTTCCCATTAGAGGGTTGAATTCATTTCTGTTTTCATTACCAGTACACAGTGGCTTGTCCAAAATTACCTTCACCCAAATCCCACATGGATGAACTTACAGCATTTTAATGAGATGGTTCTTTGCTTTTGGAAGAATTTATAATAGGTGAAATAAATCTCCTTAGTTTTGAAGTAATACCTCACGTGTACAGGCAGATATATACAGGCATGTGTATACACACACACACACACACAAATACATACACACACAGCCATAAAGGTTGAGAAATGAGTTTGAATGTGAGACCACAGTATCCATTTTCTCCTTTAAAGCAGGATAACCCACAATTCCTTTTCTATAAGTTCAAAGTTGGAGTTGTTATGCAGCATTTTATTAGATGATAAAGTGCTCTCTTTCTTCATATATACTCCTTAAACTGCTCAGTTATCAAAGTGCTCCATAAATAATACAAGCCTCTTGCCCATCATTAACAAAGGACACTGCTAAGTGGACAGAAAATTCAATGATTCCCTTTTATGGAGATCACAGGACACACACTTAGAATAATTTGCTGACCCTGCCATTAAAAATTACTGTCTCCAGAAACCCTGGCCCTTCCTCTTGCCTTGGAAAATGGAGAGTTGGGTTTTTAGCAGTACACATCCAACACTGGTTAAAACTGTGACTTCACTTGAGAACTGGTCCATGGAAAGAAATTGGAACTATTGCTTTTCTTTCATTCAAAACCCCCTTCTAGCAAAGGCATCTTGAGCCAGGAATCTAAATTCTTTCAAGAAATCTTTTTTCTTGTAAAGCCCAATGAACTAAATCAAACCCCAGTTTGACAATCATTATTATTCATGATATGTCAAGAATCATTGTCCATGCATATCTTTCATACCATGAGAAACATGCCACTCAATCAGATTTCCTGTGCACCAGTGTCAGGAAGTCAACTTGGGAAATGCAACCTAGAGTAAAAGGAAACTTGATAAGTTTATAAATCTGAACAAGGCAACTTCCCATAGGACAAATTTGCTGAAGCCAATTATGTATCCAGGCATCTTGTTTGATATGTTCTCCCCCAGCCCAAATAAAGTTACAGTGCTTTATTTCTCAAATTTCCAAGCGCAACAACCCCATGCCTGCACTAATATCTCTGAAGAGTGCATGTACTCTGGGTACTGACCATCTATTCCCCAATGTAGGATGTCTTTCACCAGTCAGTTAATCCTGTGTTCTAGAGAGTGTGGTTCTATGCTAGGTTCTTCATAACACTTAAGTGTGTTCCCCAAAAAGAAAAACCAATGCTATATTCTAGAGAAAATTCATTGCCCCTTTCATCTAGATGTACTTTTCTCTTCAGTTGTATCAGAATAAGCTTTCAGGCATGTTAAAAATATGGATACAGACCTCATCCCAGATCTATTGAATTAAAATTTGGGATAATGGTGCGTGCTTAGTGACTTTTATTCTTTGTAAGCTTCCAGACAGTTCTTTGCACATTTTTGTTTGAGAATCACTCAGGGTAGATGTTCATTATTTCTGTCCTGATGTTCAGTTGTCCTGGAAGCATCCAAGGAAAACTAATTGCACATAACAAGGTAACATCTGCGGGGATTCCCAGTACCTACCAGCAACCCTCATCTTCAGACCACTGCAGGATTGTGCACTGAGAGTTCTCTACAGGGATAAATAGGATGGGGAATCATCTGAGGCTGGAAATCACAAATCTGTGGTCAAATTCAACATCTTCACTTCTGGTTTGGCAGTCTTATTTTTGTTACTCAATCTATCTTATTTCAGATAAAAGCAAAATGGAAGTAAAAGCAGGTACTTTCCATACTATAGAAGAAACAAATGAAGTAATGAAAGTCAAATGAGAAGAGTTTTGGGTATAGTGATGCTCAATTAACATTTGAATAATCTAACTTAGAAATGTTAGTCTCCTTCCTAACTTCCCATTTGTAAGATGATGGTGACAGTGAACCTTGATTTGTAGGTAATTTTGAGAGCTTGTTAAACATACGTGAGAAAAACTCCTTGTAAAGGACATTGTGAGGAGCAGAGGTCTTAAGTCCCTTTCTCTGCCTTGGAAGAGCAGGTGGGGCCACCAGCTCAATCTGAAGAATATGGAGTATGACTGGATAAATAATAGCCTCCTAAGTGTCAACATCCTAATTCTCAGAACCTGTGAAAGTGTTAACTTACAGACAAAGGGTACTTGGCAGATATAATTAAGGTAAGGACTTTGAGGTAGGGGAGTTTAACCTGGATTATTGAGGTAGAGCCTAAATTAAATTGTACTAACCTTTGTAAAACAGAGGCAGAGGTGGATTTGACTGTACAACAGTCCTTTCTTTCAGCCACAGATTTTGTTTTCCAAGGATTCAGTTACCTTCAGACAACTGTGATCTGAAAACACTAAATGGAAAATGTAATAATTTATAAACACTGAATTATTACACAATGTAAATAATTTATAAACACTGAATTATACACTGTTCTGAGTAGCATGATACAAACTTGCACAATCTCACTCCATCCTGCCTGAGTCATCTCTCTGTCTGGCATATCACACTGCACACACCATCTGCCCGTCAGCCACTTAGTAACTATTTCAGTTAAGAGACTGAGGATCATAGAATTGTGGTGCTTATATACAGGGCTCAGCACTACCTGGGATTTCAGGCATTCACTGGGGGTCTTGCAACATATTCCCTAGATTTAAGGGGGCGAGATGGTTTAGTAAGTAAGACAGGCAATTTGGTGTCACAAGTAGGGGAAAACAAGGTGATGGGTTGTCAAAGGGCCAAGGAATGCAAATAGCTTCCAGAAGCTGGTAAAGAGAAGGAAACAGATTCTCCTTTAGAGACACCAAAAGAAACCAAACCTTTGATACTTTGGTTTGGCCCCATCAAGACTTCTTTCATATTTCTGATGACCAGAATAATAGGAATGCATTTTTTTTGTACTGGCATTTGAACCCAGGAGTGCTTAAACTCTGAGCAACATCCCCAGCCCACTTTTATATTTTATTTAGAGATGGAATCTTACTAATTTGCTCAGGGGCTTGCTAAATTGCTGAGGCTGACTTTGAACTCAAAATCCTCCTACCTCAGCCTCCAGAGCCACTGGGATGAAAGGCACATGACACCACTCCCTGCCAGAATGCATTTCTATTGTTTGAAGTCACTAAGTTTATTGCAATCTGTTATAATAGCCATCCAGAAACTAATACAGGTAGATTTAAAAACAACACTACTCCTAAGAAATTACGGGAAACATCTTACTAATTGACAGAGGAGAGCTATCTGAAACTTGAATGATCATGTGAACTCACATTGTTTACTTCAGCAGCATTTACCAGGCACCTGGCTTTCACAGCTGAGCATCAGCCTGACACAACCTGCCATCTGACACAACAACCCCATCCCAATCATATTTGTTTCCTTATAGGTGGCCCCTGACACTTTACCCTATCTGAAGCATCTTGAGGATGAATGCTAAATCTCTCTTCACACATATGGCCCAGAAGAGATTCAGGCTGGTCTACTTTCGCCCAGAGCTGGCTTCAGTATCTTCAGAATCCATCTCTCCTAACCCTTTCAGCATGTGAGTTTCTCAGAGCAGTTTCAGTGGCCCAGTCTCCTTGGGACCTGTCCCAGATTTAGCATTCCTCCCCAAGATGCTTCAGATAAGGTAAAGGGTTGGGGGCCACCTATAATGGCAGGTTGTGTCAGGCTGATGCTGAGCTGTGAAATGCCCTCAGCCAGGTACCTGGTAACACTGCTGGAGCACACAGTGAGTTCACGTGATCATTCACGTTTCAGCATGGGCAAGAGGGTATTTACTCTCCATTCCTACAATTTTAACTGCTGGCCATCCCAATCATATTTGTTTCCTTTCTGTCTCATTGGTCCTCATCCTGGCAGTTGGAATCATATTTCTTACCTATCATAAAGGATAGTTCTGTGGTACAAACAAAGCTGATGCAAGTAGTTCAAGGCACAGAGACTCCTGGGCTCACACTGGGATGATCATTATTATGTATCATTCATATCTGGACGCTTTTACTGGAGTGGGCAACTCTAACCAGAGAGCAGCAAGGCCAGCCCAGAGTCAGAACTCAGCCAGGCACAGGAAGGAAAGAAGGAAGGAAAGAAGGGAGGGAGAGAAGGATAAAGAGAGGAAGGAAAGAAGGAAGAAAGGGAGGGAGGGAAGAATGGTAGGTGGGTCCCTCCCTCAGACTCCTGTCTTCTCTTACACACAGCAGACCCTGCAGACACGTAGCTGTCTTGAGCTCCAGGAACAGCACCCCACTACCCCTTCACCCCACCCCACCCCACCAAAGCTCAAATGGTTAAACAGAATGCTCCCTCCCAGGATGGAGAAACAGGACACAGACCTCTTTATTCCCCTTTCTCCAACAATACCACCCAGACTAGGGACAGCTCTTTTCCCACGCAGAGCACTTTTCTCAGATGGCCAGCATGTGGCTCAGCCTCCTGGCTCAGCACTGCCTGGCACTAGACCTTCCTATGAAACCCGCAACTCTCTAGAACACATCAATGGGGGATCCCCTACCACGTACACTATCTTCGAGTTCTCCTTTAGCCAGCCATGAAGTTCCTATTTCTTAGAGGGATGCTCAAAGCCTGCAGGCTGTTTTCATAGCAGTCATGAATCACAAGTCTTGGACCCTATTATAGACAAAGCCTTCCTTAATTTAGAACACCATGACCATCTACTCAGTTTTTTTCCACATATTTATTGGTACTTTATAGTTGTATATAATTGTGGGCTTTGATGTTGCATATTTGTAGAGGTACATAATATAACAACAGGACTTGGCCAATATCACTCCCCAGCACTTACTCCCTTCTCCCACCCCAAGTTTCTTTCCTCAATTCTATTGATCTTCCTTCAATTTTCATGAGATCCTGCCACCTTTCTTTACCTATTTCCTCTGTAGCTTCTACATAAGAGAGAAGACAGATGGCCTTTGACCTTCTAAGTTTGACTTATTTCACTTAATATGAGGCTCTCTAGTTCCAGTATTCCCACTCTAACTCCTCTGAGGTGGGCTCCACTGAAATGTGAATTCCAGGTGAGCAACTTCATTTGTTTTAGTACCAGTATGGCACATCCAATGTTTATTCTATACAGCAGCCCTAGATTTACCAACTCCCTTCCACCAAACCTAGAGGAGAGAGTTTCCAGAATTCTATTACAGCTGTTTAATATAAAAACAATATACTTACAAGTTTTTTTAAATTGACATGTAAATTGGAATGAAGTGGTGACTATTTAGTGTGCACCCCCACACCATCAAGTCCATGAAGGCAAGTTCTTCCACTGGTACAAAGCACATGCATTCAGGGTTCAGATAATATCTCCTGCATGCCTCACAGACTTTTAAAAAAATCTTTTATGAGTGCATGATAGTTATACATAATAGTGGGGTTCTTTTTAACACATTCATACATGTATGTAATATAATTTGCTCCAGTTCAATCCCCAATGCTTTCAGTTTCCCTTCTTGCCTCCCTCCCCCGTCTTCTTCCTCTGCTCTTCTGGTCCTCCTTATATGCATTGGATGTTTGTTTTTCTTTTTAAATTGGTGCATTATAAATATACATAAAAGTAGAATTCAACGTGATGCATTCATGCATGTACATAGCATAATTTGGTCAATTTCTTTTGAAAGGTAGAAAGAAGGGCTTTGCAGACCTTCGATGTCTTCCTTGAGCTTCGTAAACCCCATCATCAATTCTAGACACAGACTGCAGACTGCTTAAGCACAGGGCTCCCAGGCTCCAGCAGAGGGGCAAAGGCTCTCTGGCTTGAATTCCCGTGACTCAGTAACAAGAGACTTCAAGTCAATTTTCTTTCTTTGTTGTTTGTCTGTTTCATTCTTTTTTGTTGGTTCTTTTTAGTTATATATAACTTTAGGATTCATTTTGACATAATAATAATAACATGGAATATAATTTGCTCTGATTCAGTCCCTAGGACTTCGGCTTTCCCTTTTCTACTCCCTCCCCCTGTTCCCTTCCCTGCTGTTTTTTTTTCTGATATTTACATACATGTTTTTATTTTTACTGTTATTAATGTCTTGTGGATACACATGATGGTAGATTCACTGTGTAAAAATCAAATATGTACATTGGAAAGTTAGGTTATTTCATTCCTCTGTTCTGCCCTTGTCCTGTCCCTTTGCTCTCCCCCTCAATTCCCTTCATCTAGTCCAACGATCTTTCTTCTATTTCAATGAATCCCCCCTGTTTTTGATTTTTTTCTTTCTTTCTTCTCTCTTTTCCCCCATATTTTGGACTGGCTTCTGCGAATGAGAGAAAATGTTTGCCTTTTGATTTTCTGGATCTGGCTTATTTCACTTAGCATGATGTTCATTGGTTTCATTCATTTACCAGCTAATGACATAATTCATTTTTCCTTATGGCTGAGTAATACTCCTTTGTGTATATATCCCACATTTTCTTGATATATATCATAATTTGTTTGAAGGTTACCTAGATTGGTTCCATAGCTTGGCTATTGTGAATTGTGCTGCTATAGACATTCATATGGATATATGATTTTAGATTTTTGGAATATGTATCTAGAAGGAGGATAGGTGGGTCATATATTGGTTCCATTCTTAGTTTTTTGAGGAGTCTTCATACTGATTGCCAGAGTGATTATACCAATTTGCAATCCCACCAACAATGTACAAGTATAAGTTTTCCCCACATCTTTGCCAATACTTATTATTAATTGTATTTTTGATAATTTCCATTCTGACTGAAGTGGGATGAAATCTCAATGTAGTTTTGATTTGCATTTTCCTAATTGCTAGAGATGTTGAACTTTTTTGTATATATTTGATGAATATTTGTATTTCTTCTTTTGAGAAGTGTCTCTTGAGTTCCTTTGCCCATTTATGAATTGGGTTATTTGTTTTTTTGGAATTAATGTTTTTGAGTTATTTATATACTCTGGATATTAATGCCCTATCTGAGCAACGTGTATGAAGTTAACAATATTTTTGCAATTCTACTAATAAAGTAGTGGTGAACATTATGTCTTTTGTGTTGTTGTTTCCTGAACAAAAATAATGTTCTTTGAATGGAATTAAATAGTAATCAAAAGTCATGGCAGTGCCTGTCTTAGGAGAGCTTTGGGAAGAAGGATTTAAAGGCCTGGAGCTTCCAATTTGTTACTAGTAGAGTCATCCAATGAGTGGGGGGAGAAAAAGCAAGTTTTCCACTTTAATGAAGTTACTCCCCTTGTGGTATCATTCATACACTACAAAAATAAAACCAAGTAAAACAACAAGGATGTTCTTAACTCAGAAGTTAAAATTCTGCATGTTCCAGCATCCTAGAGATCAAATCCCAGGGTTTAATCCTAAATTTATACCATCAGCATGTTGGTGGGCAGGTGGAAGTAGAAAATGTAAAATATTTTACACATTTTCAAAGTCCTCATGCAAGTTAGCCCATGCACTCTATGTGAATATACTTTAAGTGAAAATGTCCTCCAGCCAAAGACCCCCAGAAACGTTGATAGGTAAACAAGTTGGGTTTATGATTCACTAGCACTAAAGAGACTACATCCAATGCATAGGGTACCTGTGGTTCTATCAGTAGGAGTGATTAGAAAGGGCTCATCACAGGACTTGGGCTTGCATTGGGTCATTTGGGGAAGTGTAATGGTAATACTATAGCAGAAGTTGCTGCCTGAACATTAGAAGTAGAATCTTACACTCAAATAGCTCAAGCTACCCAAGGCTCAAGTTAGTGTTCAGAGATAAGAACTCAGAGGCATCTTTCCTACTTAACACAATGGGCTCTCTGTTTATCCACAGCTTCTTTTAAAGAGTTCATGGAGGCATTTCTTCATGGACCTAAAATGACTCATGTTGTTTGGTGTACATATATAAAACTTATTGTCTCTCCCTGCCCCCGGCCCCACCCTTTCTGCTGAACTCTTCATTCCTGCTTCAGATGACCTATGAGCAGAGGGCTGTCCTTCTCACTCACGGTGCTGTAAGTACCTGTTCAGGGTCTGTAAGTAAATATCTTGAATGTGTTTCCCGTGGCAGTGGTATACTGAATTTTCCCCTTCTACTTGAAGGACAGGGAATTATCTCTGAGACCAGGTTTTCCCTGGAACTCCAAGAAGAACACAACTCCAGGCTCCCAACAACAGAGTGATGATCAGATAGACATGAACTGGACAAAAGTCAGAGAAGAGCCACAAGAGCATCGTCCAGTAAAAATACACTGCCTATGAGAGGGACACCAACTCATTGGTCAGCACTTGGGTATTAGACATCCATCAGGAAATAAAAGCATCCATGAAAGGCATGCTGTACACACCCACCTCCAGAGCTTTATTTCCCATGGGCAGCGTTGCTAGTCACTCTAATCTGGGACCCCAATTTAACTAGGGTCTGTAAAGACAGGCAGATTCAAGGAAGAAAGCTTTTGCTCAGGATTGGATGATTTCAGGAATAGAGAAATACTATGCTGGAGCATCTTAAATAATTCCTGTGTTTGTCAATGTTGCATCACTGTGATGAAATACCATGAAAAAAAAAAAAAACAAGGAGGTAAGATTTATTTTGACTTATGGTTTTGGTCCATGATTGCTTGCCTGTAGTGAAATAAAACGTCATGACAGGAAGCACATAGTAGAACCAAGTTGCTCACCTGTAGGTCAGAAAGCAGAAAGACAGGAAGTGGCTGGGGTCCCAAAATCCCCTTAAAGGGCACACCTCCAATAACCTAACTTCCTCCTACTAGACCCCAACTCCTAAAGGTCACACCACCTCCTAATAGCACTACAGGCTGCTGACAAAGCCTTTAGAACAAGGTATTGGGAGACAGTTCAGATCCAAACCACAATCTCCTCTAAGAGGAAAGCAGAGCAGAGCAGAGCAGAGCACGGCAGCAGCTTTTCAATTATAACAGAGCAGCATCCACACCAATTAGCAGGGTGAGGGGGGTGTTGGGTCAGTTTTATGTTTTGGACAATGTTCTGTCTTACCTGTGTTCGGGTTGATGACATAGTGGTCTCCTTCTTGTCTTGGATCTATCATAGTCACCAAATGGCCTTGCTGAAGTTCATGTCTATGAAATTGTTTATGTCCAGAGGGAGACGACTGAGGCCCAGTTGGGAGTCCCTGGCCAGCTCCTGTATGTCAAGGACTGCTTTTCTCCTTCTCACCAACAAAACAATAACATCTAAGGCAACTGAATATTAAATTTAACACATTGTGCATTATTGTTTATTGTGAGATTATTATTGAATAATGCTTCATAACCTTTCTTTACGAACGCTGGAAAATATTTAATTTGGAAGGGACAGCATTTCAAATCATGGAAAACATAAAGTAAAAATGATAAAAAGATTTTGGGCTAAAGGCAATCCAATCTTACAATATGCATACGCGTAAAGAAAGTGCTACAGTTGTTAGACCAAATCCCCTAAGAACACAGAGGGCTGCCCATATCTGTTCTCCCTGGTACCCAGGTGCCTCTCTCCCTCAGAACCAACTTCCCCAAAGGTAGTTCCTCAGTTGGGCTGCCCTTCTTTCCACAAGCCACAACCCAAATCTACCCAGCACCTTAGCACTTCCTCTATCCCATGGACAGCTCCAATTTCCCTTAGAGTACCCTCCAACCTCCATGACACGCAATGCCCCTGTCACTGCTGGTCATGAAAGGATGAGAAGACCTTTCCCTGATGGTCTAAGCATCACCAGAAAGCATGGAATAACATAAGAAGAAGCTAAAAAGTTCTGAAAGGTGGTCTAAGGAAAGCAGGCTAGTTTGTAGCTGGGCTCTACATTGAAATCTCAGCTGCTGCTATTAGTCCTTAGCCCTTTAAAGGTGAGGAAATGAGGTTTGGATAAGGCAAGTAGAGCGTGGGAGATCAGTCAGTGGGGGCAGAGCTCTGTTTGGTGGTAAGGCCAGCTGAGCATGATGGTCACTTATGACCGCTGTACTAGAAGTACTATAGGGGTATGGAGGGGACAGAATATCTCAAGCTGGAAAATGCCTCACATAGGTTTTCTTAATTATGGCTCACTCAAGCTTTCTGTGGTACCTTAACACCACTCTAAAATATTTTATAGAAAGTTCTAACTCCATGGCCCTTTGGACATTCACTCTCAGCTGACACCCTTGCTCATGCCTTAACTAAAAGCAGTTTTAGGGATTGCCGGTGTCCCAAGAATCATGGTATTAAAGGGTTAACTGTCAATGCAGAATATTTTCAGCCAAAAAATTTCATTTGCAGCTCCCAAAGGCAGCACTTACCAGTAACAAAAATGATATTCTGAATGAAGGCAAATCAGCAAGAGTGTCCCTATCTTTCCCTTCCATTCCAGATATTCAAAGATAGGGCGTAATTCAATCTCTGCCATTTCCAAAGAAGTGAAGACAGGTATATTTGGTGTAAACAAAAGCAGTGTCAACACTGAGTTTCTAGTCCCAGTGTTTTTTCTGTTCCAGGCTGGGCTGAAATATCAGCCGCTACTATTAGTCCTCAGCCCTTTAAAGGTGGGGAAATGAGGTTTGGATAAGGCACAATTGTTTGTGTGAGACTGAGCAAGTCACTGTTGGTCTCTGTCTTCCTTCTTGATTTTAACCATGCCTGGGAGGTCTTCTGTCATTGCCCAGGGCTAGGGTTCCTCACTGTGTAGCCCTGATCTGTTTCCTTATCTAACTGGCTTACTGAGAAAGAGGTCCTTCTAGCTAAGGGTCACTTTCTCATGACTGTCTATCACCAGTGTCTGGAAATGGTGACAGCATAAGATGAAAGCATGGATTAGTTTTCTATAACTGCTATCATCAAGTACCAAGACTTGGTAGTTTAAGCAACAAATGTATTTTCTCATAGTTCTGGCTACACATCCCAGATCAAGGATGGTTTCTTTGAGGCTTCTCTCCTTGGCTATTAGATGGTTGCCTTCTTGCTATATTCTTACTTGGTCTTTTCTCTGTGTGTGTCCTACTCTTCTCTTCTTATAAGGATCAAATTGGGTTTCGACTCACCCACACATCCTTGTTTTAACTAGTTAACCTCTTTCAAAGCCTTATCTCCAAATAAGTTTCATCTTAGATCCTGGGACTTCAACATGAATTTGGAAAGAACACAGGTCAGTGTGTGACAGGGTCCAGCGTTTCAGATGAACATGTGGAGTGTGTGTCATGTTTCCCGTGATGCCACATCAATGTGAAATCTGAATTCAAGCTGTAGGTTGGCCTTAGCCAGTTGCTTGTGCTCTTCTCTCTCTATTTCTAAGAGTCTGGAACAGTCTCAGGAGAACTCAAAAGCCTACTGCTGGCCATTACCACCAAGGTGCCCTCCCGGCAGCAAGAGGCCCCTACCTCCTCAAACAGAGATGCTTAGAAGACCCCGTGCCTCCTCCCTCGAGGGTCCACTGCCTCCTGAGCCAATTTTTAATCATTTTCAAAATTCCTCTTTTGCTACTTCTCTTTAGGGCCAAAGCTGAAGTCTCCCAATCCTTAACTCCAGAGCAGTGATTCTTATTTCTTTTGCTTAAAATTGTTTTAAAAATTAAGTATGTTTGGAACCTGTTGGCATAGATGAGCTCTAAACCTTTATATATCTTGAAAATTCTGAATCGAGTTGAGTAGAATGAACTCTTTTCACCAAGGATTTGAAACCCTGCATTCTAAAGTACTACAGCCACATTTCTCTTTGTGGACAGCATGAAGCTTGGAAAATGAGGATGCCCTCAGGAGTTAATCCTGACCCGAGGAAACAGAAAGCCAAGAATGCCCAGAGTACAGGGAGCACCAGTAAGTAGGGATACTTGCCATTTAAGTTTTTGAGACTTCTTATATTTGAAAAGTGTAACAGCTGCTTTTATATTGTATACTAATTTTTTAAATGTATAGGTTAAAGCATGATATATACATGTATGGAAATAGCACATGGAAACCCATTAATTTGTACAATTAATATGATTGAATAATTATCACGATAAAAATTTTAACAAAATTTCTATTTTAACCTTAAAATACATCTACAAGACTATCCTTATTTTCTGTGATAGTTTAAAGTAATTTATCTTGAAAAGCATGCATGAGGCTAATAAAAGGATACTATAAGAAATGGCGAGCTCTTTAATATTATCATTTATCACAGAAAGCAAAATGGGAAAATGTAGGTGGAAAAATATTAAGTTCTGCAACTACATAAGGTCCTTTAACAGAAAGATCAACAGCTCCAGCGTGAAGTTAAAAACATCTGCCATGATACTCTAAAGTTATTGAGGCTATAATTTTCCACTAGCCTTGGTATTTATGTCTAACACCTCCACTGTTCCTCATTTTTTCTGACTATATGCTCAATGGCTTTATGAAAGTTTTGTGAGAGGAAGAAAGGGTCAGAGATGTTCCTAACCTAACCAGCAAAATACTAAACTGCAGCAGTTATGTGAAGGGACAGAGCCTCATGCCACATTTTCAAAATGCTGCTACTAAGAAAAACGGAGCGGCTGTATCTATTGAGCATGGCTCCTGCTTCAGTGCATTCCCACCCCACCCTAGACATGCCTCCACCTGAAATGTAGACAGTCCCTGACTTTGGAGGGTTTGGTTTATGCTTTTCTAATTTTGCAATAGTGCAAAGGTGATTGCATATTCTATAGATACCCTACTGTGACTTGGAAATTTTGTCCCCACCCCAATCCCAGGGCTAGAGATAATGCCATTTGAATACTTTGAATGCTCAGCAGATTCTGTGAGCCACCATTCCAGACATCTCCTCTCTCACAAGGGAAAATAATTGACATCCTACAGCGAGCTTTGCTTATAAGCTGTTCCCTTTTTCCCACCTTCCATTGCCAATTTGGAATGAGATTTGATTGAGAAGTTCTAAATTGGAAAGAATTCAAGAAATCCCATGAGTGCAGAAGCCCCTACAAAATCCCAAGGATCCCAGCAGATGCAGAAAAGCTACCAGAGCTCTTCATGTGTCTTTCTTCCATGAACAGAATGGAAAAGGGATGCCACTGTAACCACCTGCAAGGCACAATCAGGGAAAATGTGGGTGCCCCCACACCATCCCACCAGCTCCCAGTCCTAACAGCAAAATGCATGGAAATCTTGTCTTTCCTCTGTCCTAACTAAAGGTGGATTTAAGGACAAGTATTGGAAAACACTGCTGGGAAGATCAGGGTAAAAGGAGAAAGCTGAAGAACCAGTTCTGCTGATCAAAGAGGTCAGAATTCCATGCTGAAGTACAAAGATAACTGACAGTGCAGATCTCCCCCCAGAGCAATACCTGAGATGTTATGGGCACTCATAGGCCAATGACAGCAGCAACAACTTTAAACAGAAAAGCTCAGAACTTCCATCCTGGAGGTTGACCTTCCTCTCAGAAGCTCAGCAAAAAAAAAAAAAAAAAAAAAAAAAAGCAGAATGAGAGGGAGTACTGAGTCTTCGACTTGAGCTTGAGAGAAAATAATTTGAGAATTTGGGAAGAGGGTCACAGACCTTCTATTTAAAGGAAATTAAATGATGGGGCTGAGGCTGTGGCTCAATGGTAGAGCACCTGCCTTGCACATGTAAGGCACTGGGTTCCATCCTCAGTACCACATAAAAATAGATAAATAAAGATATTGTGTCCATTTACAACTAAAAAATATTTTTTAAAAATTAAAAAAAGAAATTAAATGAAAATAAATGGGGAGTGTTCATGCTAACATACTAAAGGAGACCAGAAATGAAAGAATAAACTGTGGCATGTGAGGAAAGATTCTATTTTGCAAAGAAATATAAGAGAGAAGAAAATTCTCCAACTTCTATATAGGAAGTTAATGAGAAATTTTTTTCATTAAAACAAGCAGAAAGCTGGAATGGGTGGAATAGATGAAGGAGGTTGAAGGGAAGGGAGGAAAAATGGGATAGGGAAAGTAAGTGGAATGAATCTGATCTAACTTTCCTATAAACCTATATGAATACATCACAGTGAATGTCACCACCATGTACGTCCACAGACACTAATTTTAAAAAAATATAAGTAAATATCAGAAAGTTCAGTAGAGAGAGGAACTAGGGAAGGGAGGACAGGAGAGGAAAAGGAAGTACTGGGGACTGAATGAGAGCAAATTGTATTCCATGCCTTTGTAATTTTATCAAAATGAATACTATTGTCATGTATAACAAACGGAACTAATAAGAAATGAAAGGTGAACTGCAGAGCTTTAGAAACAAATGAGGAACCCAAACCACCATCATTTTGGAATAGGTAATAAAGGGTCAGGGCAGGACTGAATAGATAATGTCAGGGAAAAAAATGTTAGCAACATAGAGGAAAAGTTTCAGGTCTCTACAAGGAATAGAGAAGAATGACACATCTATAAGCCAAAATAAAGAAAATATGGGGCATTCATTTTACTTATATAAGTATACCATGTATGTGATGGCAGGAAATGAATTTTCATAAAGTAAATGTTACAACTTGTGAAGCGGTAAAAATAACAAAGATAATTACACTATCAAAATTGGGGAAAGAGAAGATGGCATGCAAAATGAATTAATTTTCACATCCCTTTTAATATCTTCCAATTTTGCCCTCAATAGTAGTATAAGATACTGTTAAGAATTGATAAATATTAAAACATTATGTAACCTATAAAAGGAAACTTTGTCTGCAGAAGGACTAAAAACAAACAAGATAACTAATAATGTGCTAGTCTTTGAGATGAGAAATAGAAAATGAATAGATACTGTCATGTTGATGAATTATGAAATACACGTTTAATTTTATTATGAAATATTATATAGGTAACCACTTAGACACACAAAAATATTTCTTTATTTTAACAAAAGGAAGCCATGCAACCAAAAAGGAAGAAAAAGAAAGAAAATCCCAAACAGGAAGCAAAAGAAATATGAATTAAAAAATGTTTAAAATTGTTAAAAGCAAATATATCTGTTATATTAAAATGTAAATTCATATTCCAGATAAATCTAAAAGTGCATCAAAGAAATACAAATTATGAGTGTGAAAAATCCTTCTAATTTCCTAAGTGACAGGGGAACACAGAGTATCTTTTGATCTATTTTTTGTTAATTGACCCAGTTCCTGGCACATAGCTTCTAAGTCCTAGGAATATTCTGGGTGATGGAAGATTTTTTTTTTTTTTTTTGTCCTAACGAGGTAGCACTCTTGTTGGGTTCCTGAATGGGGGCAGGAAGTCAGAAAGACCAAGCCATGATTAGAAACCTGGAACCTTTGACCCCAGGAGGGAAGAAGAATTGGAAACATAGTCAATAATTGATCAGATCCATGAATGAAACCTCCATAGGAATTCCTAAAGGATGGGTCTGGGAGCTTCCAGGTTGGTGAACTGGTGGAGGTGCCAGGAGCGTCGCATACCCAAAGAGGCATGGAAACTCCATACCTCATCCCATACCCCAATCCTTTCCATATACTTCTCTTCTATGTGGCTGTTCCAGAGTTGTAACCCTTACAATAAATGAGTGAATGTAAGTAGAATGTTTCTCTGAGTTCTATGAGCAGTTCTGGAACATGATTGAAACTTAGAAGGGGAACCTCCAATTTGTAACCAAATCCAACAGAAGTTGTGGGTACCTGGGACCACTACTTGGTAGAGAAGTGGGACAAGGGACAGTTTGGTGGGATGAGACTTTCGCCTGTAGAGTCTGCCCTCATTTTGGGCAGTTAGTAGCAGATTGAATTAAACTATAAGACTCCAAGCAGGTGTCTTGGTTAGTGGGGAAAAACCAAGCATACCTGAAGACTGGAAGTGCTGTGTGAATGTAGAGAATATACAGCCTGTTTTCCCCATCAGTAGGTAAGAATACACTAGGCATCTTCTCAGAAAATCTATGGGCCTTAATTTTTAAATATTGTTTTTAGTTGTCAAAGGACTTTATTTTATTTATATGTGGTGCTAAGAATTGAACCCAGAGCCTCACACATGCTAGGTAAGCACTCTATCACTGAGCCACAGCCTCAGCCCCTATGGGCCTGATTTTAAAAGCAATCAAGTATGAATTCAAGATGAAGATTTACAGGTGAATCAAAATCTGATTTTGTTAAACAGCATATAGAAAATTGAAGGAAAATTCAAAGAGAAGCAATGCCAGGCTGTGACAGGTCAAGTAGTAAAAGGCAGTGGGAACAGAAATCCAGATGGGGGTCAGGGTCCCATTCAGAATAGGACTTATTTATACAAACTCATTTTTATACACACACACACACACACACACACACACACACAGTGTTCAAAGAAAAGAGGAATAAAATTTGAAATTTTTAACTCAATAAAACTGAGAATGTTAAAACATTCATTAAAGCTCAGTAGAAGAAGATATCAAAGTTAACTCATATTTACCAAATGAAGATAATAAAACACTATGTATCTAAACGTGGAGATGGCTGTTAAATCTTTGATTAGAATAATAAAATTTGAAAGTTAAAGTACTCACTTGATTAAACAAAAATACACAGAAACATAGGAATTTGGAATCTCTGAATAACAGAAAAAAACATCACAACATCAAAGTAGAAAAGAAACTGTAACATGGATGAATTTTAAGGACATTATGCTAAGAAAAAGAAGCCAGTCACAAAAAGAACAAATGCCATACAATTCCACTTACATGAGGCTCCTGGAGTATCATATTGGCATAGATAGAAAAAATAATGGTGGTTGCCAGGGTAAAGGGTAGGCAAAATGAGGAGTTAGTGTTTAATGGGTTCAGAATTACAGCTGGGGAAGGTGATAATGTCCTGGGAGATGGATGCAGGTGATGACTGCACAACAATTTGAAAAATTCTTGATGTTACTGACCTGCACTCTTAAAAGTGGTTAAGAGCTGAGGATGTAGCTCACTGGTAGAGTTTTTGCCTAACATGTGTAAAGTCCAGCAACAAAATAAAAAAAGATGTTAAAACTATGAACTGTTCCTTGTTCCTGCAACTCCTAAAGTGGGGTTTGCTGTGGACATAGTAGGAGACTGCCCACAAAGTTTCATACAGATGGAAACTGCAGACAGCACCCTAAAGCAATTACTTTGGAACCACTTCCCCAACTCATGATATACTACATGAGAAGGTCAAACCCATATAAAAATGAATTAAATGAAATTAGAAGAAGAATCCACCAGTGGTGAGGCAGCAATTCTTTGACCAAGGTCTAAGGAGGATGGAAGGGGTGTTTTGTAGGAAAAGAATAAAGAAATGAATGGTAAATTATGCAAGAAAGCGTTACTTCCTGAGAAACACATGGCAAGAGGGCTTCTGGTAAAAGTTTGTTTGGGTCTGTTCTCTAGAGGACTGTTCCCAGTGTGAGTGGAATGACCAGCAACATCTAATACAGTCTGGTTGTCCTTCCAGGTTTGTTCCACTGGCTTTCAGTGCCCATGGAAGGCAAAAGTTCCCATCCTGGGTCCCTGAAGCTGGGCAGGAGGAGGCTACACTTCTCTACCTGTGGCTTGGGTTACTCTGATTCCTGCTATCAGCAGGAAGGACTGCCTCAGCACAGGGACCAATGGGACTCAGCATCTAGGTCCCCAAGCTGCTAAGTAGAAATGTCAAAGAAAAAAAAACTGTGTCAAGTCAAATCAATGAACACAGGAGACATGTACACAATTAGAGGAGAAAAAAAATACATTAAAAATCCTAAACACCTATATTGTAAAACTATTCTAAGATGAAAAATGGATATGATTAATTTTATATTAAAATATGTAACTGAAATTAACTCCAGAAGTGCTTGAGGACCTAACCTGCTTGGTAGGAGAAATCCAGAAACATAATGGTGCTAGCCCAGAGATCTCACACATAGTTCTCTCAAACTTAAGTAGAAAATGATTCTAAAACCAAGTAGAGTTGTCCTCAGGGGTTTCATTCCAGGACCCTCCTCAGATATCAAAATATGTTGTTGTTCAATTCCCTCATATTAAATGGTACAATATTTGCATGTAACCTATACATATTCTCCCCTTTACTTTAAATCATTCCTACATTATTTATAATACCTAATATGATACAAATGCTATGTAAATGCTGCCATATTGTATTACTGGGGAATAATGACAATAAAATCTGTATGTGTTCAGAGAGCAGATGCAACTTTTTTCTGCATATTTGTCATCCACAGTAAGTTGAATCCATCGATGCACATAAAAGCAAGCTGTGGAATGATTAATCATAATTATGACTATTGATAGCAAAAATCATAAGACCAAGTAGCAATCACCTCAGGAATATAATAATGATTTACTCTTAAGGATTCTATTAACATAATAAAACATTCTACTAGAGCAAAGGGGGAAAGTATCTGATGATCTCCATGGATACTGGGAAGGCTTTGACAAAAATCTAATATGCACATTTTTCCAAGGGAGCAGTAATAGTTTGAGAGACTAAATGGATACCTTTTTATTATGACAAGGAAAATACATGTCTTCATACAAACAGAATTATGTGAGACATTAAAATATCCCATTAACATTAAGAACAGACAAGTGTGCTATGTGAATCATTGTTACTTAACACTATTCTCAAACACAATTGGATAAAGAAAGAAAGAAGCGTAATATTGGGAAGAAGTCCAAAGAAAATCTGAGAAAAAATATCACAATTATAGTGGTTGATTATGACATTAATGTAGAAAACCCAATGAGACTTTTCTAAACATCCAGTTTGAAAAAATGGAAAAAAAGTCATTCAATTGAAAATGATAGCAAAACAAAACATCTGTAAATAGACAAGAGATTCATAATGTAGAAAACCCAATGACTTTTCTAAACATCCAGTTTGAAAAAATGGAAAAAAAGTCATTCCATTGAAAATGATAGCAAAACAAAACATCTGTAAAAAGAGATTCATAATGTAGAAAACCCAATGACTTTTCTAAACATCCAGTTTGAAAAAATGGAAAAAAAATCATTCCATTGAAAATGATAAGCAAAACAAAACATCTGTAAATAGACAAGAGATTCATAGAACCTGTTAAACAAAACCATAAAACTCAAATGAGTGACTTAAAATTTGACTTGAATACAAGCCTAGATTGTATTGTTTCTGAATAGCAACACTCAATTTATAAATTGAGGCACAATTTTTAAAAATGATGCATATGACAGAGAAATAAAGAGAAAATGGCAGTTGATGGGTGTGTTAACTTGAAACTATTGAATAAAGCTTTAGAAAAGGGGCGGGAAAGAGAGAGAGAGAGAGAGAGAGAGAGAGAGAGAGAGAGAGAGAGAGAGAGAGAGAGAGATATCAACAGAAGAAAAATAGACCCAAATGCTTAAAGAAACTAAGTTTACACATAAGGTGGCATTTTGAGCAAGTGGGGAGAATATTATTTTATTACAGAAACACATTGTTATATACTGGATTGACACCACTGATCACAGATTGGAGGGAAGAAATAGGGTCTTTACCTCTATTTCTTGCAATAAAAGATTCCCTCGAAGTCAGAAAATATAAACAAACGAAACCACAAAATTTTAGAAGAAAAAGTAAGTTTATTTATAATCTCAAAATCAGGAAGGCATTTAAATAAACTGTAAATAAATCCCAGTATCTGCAAAGAAAAATACAGATAAATTTACAATATAATATTATAAACATTCTATATGCCAATAAACAAGCAAACTAATAAACACATCAAAAGATAAATGATAAATTAAAATATTTCCAGACATAAGAGCCTGACATGCATAAGAAAATGAATTAAGAAAAAAGCCAAACAACCCAATTGAAAAACTGCATAAAAGTATAAATTTACAAAGATTGAAATTGCCAAAAAATTATTTGAAAAGATGTTCAACCTCACAATAGAATGAACTAAAGTCAGAATAATAGTGCAATACCTTTTTTTTTTTTACCATGTTGGGAAAAAAATAAATTCAACAATATTTAGCACTAAAAGGCTAAGAAACTTGTCCTTTCATTGTACTCTTGGTGGGGTATCCACTGATTGGTGTCTGGAAGATAATCTGGCAATATCTATCAAAATGTTAAATGCACAAAGCCTTATTGTCCAGCAATTCCATTTCTAACTGGAATTTCTACCAAGATATAATCACAAAAGTGTGGTAAAATATACACACAGAGATGATAAGTATAGATTTGCATATAAAAATAAAAACTGGAAATATCTACATGTTTACCAATAAAAGAAAAAATCAAATAAATTATGGTCCACTGAGGCAAAGGAATGCTAAGCAGCCATTTATAGAAATAGAGGTAGATCTTCATATGTCACTGTGGAAAGATCTTTAAGTCAGAACACTAGGTGCAGAGTGCTTTGCATAGCATGAGGGCTAGAATATGTCTTTCTCCATTCCCAACTCTCTCCTCCTTCAGCCCCCGCCCTTCTTTTCCTTCATTCTAGAAATGTCTCTGAAAACTCATCAGTGGAGGACAAAAAGGAGTCTCTGTGGAGGACAAAATGGGGCCTCTGTGGAGGACAAAAAGGGGAAGGGGGTGGCAGGAGGCTGCTTGGTTTTGTTTTGTGGTACAGGGGACTGAACACACAGATGCTCTACCTCTGTGCCAATTCCACACCTTTTCAATTTTTTTTTTTTTATTTTGAGGAAGGGTTTTCCCAAGTTGTTGAGGCTGGCCTCCAACTTGTGATTTCCTGCCTCAACTTCTCAAGTGACTAGGATAAGGAAGGTTTCTGTTTCTAACCATACACATTTTTCTAATTTTGTGGGGAGTTAATTCCTAATTATTATTATCAATGACAGAATAGTTATTTGGGTGGTCAAAATGATAAACTTTTATTTGCTTTTTATGTTTTTCTGTATAAAGTACAAAATGAAAAATGTTCTCTTTTTTAAAGCAAAAAAATATATGGTAGAGATTAATTTCATGTAACAATAAGAAACGAAGCTCTCTTTTTTTTAAATCAAACACTTCTATTTGTTTCTAAAGACACCTCAATAGGAAAAACAAAAACAACATTGTGCGTCATTTGTCCACACCATGTAGAATGGGTGGATGACCCTGCTCCAAATAGCATTTTGCTAGAGTCTCATGGTTTATCAACCTTCTTGTTGTAAACAAGTTCTCTTCCCTTAAGTTGCACACACAGGCACTTGCACATATGCACGCACCCATGCACACATAATACACACAAACCTTCATTTCCTCTAAACAAGTGAATTTATAGGCATTACTCAGAAATTAGTGAAATGGATGGCAATTTCTTTTGATCTGAAAATCTAATCTTTCATGATGTGCCCCACTCAGTGGTTGGATGCAGATTAAAGATTTCTAGGAGCTCAGAAGCACAGTTTTGAGCTTTGAGCAGTTACTGAATGACACAGTAGAACCACAGAGGTTTTTCTTGGTGAATTACCTTCTTATCTCATTAAAAACAATAACAACCAAGAAGAGGCATAGTGATTACTACCTGCTAATCTCAGTGGGATATGGTGTCCCCTCTTAGGTTAAAAAATTGAAATTGTTCTTGTCTTTAGAACACATCTCCAGTGAACCACCCATTAACCCTGAGCCAACTTTCTGTGTTGAAACTGGGGTGAACAAGCTATAAGGAGGCAGATCCCCAAAAGTCAGAAACCAGGGCTTATTGCTGTGTAGCCTCTGATGTTCTGACAGCTCCTCCATGTTGACTGCTACTGATGGGCATCTTGGAAAGTCACCATCCCCTCCCCAGTTCTTACTACACAGGGGGCCAGAGAGGTCCCAGTCCCTGCCTCCTGGCCCTGTCACATGGAGAAAAAT
Organism: Spermophilus citellus; assembly: GCF_964194105.1. Lineage (NCBI taxonomy): Eukaryota > Metazoa > Chordata > Mammalia > Rodentia > Sciuridae > Spermophilus > Spermophilus citellus. The sequence continues at coordinate 51,063,958 of NC_138185.1, forward strand.
CCAAATAATATGCTCATTTTACGGTGTGCATTTGGATGGACATTCTTCTAAAACGAATCATCTCCAACAAGTATGAAGCATCTAATACATTCTTATTTTTTAAAAGCACATTAAAGTGTGTAACTTAGCTTCAGTTATTCCTTCAAGCTGGTATTTCTCACAGAACCTTATTTGTCCTTTGAATTTTGCAGAACAGAACAGTGTCTAGGGGTAGCACATGAATCTTGGGAGTCATCTAGGATCTACAGGGGACACAGCCTCTCATGCACACTTGACTGGGTCTGGTCCTATATTGGAATTGACACAAACTTGATTCCCTCTGATTTTTCTCAAAAGAATAGGTTTGTAAAAATTAGTCAGCTGGTATAAACATAGTTTACAAGAAACACACACATACACACACAAACAGTGTCTGTCTCACTCTCTTCTATAAACAGCATACAACTGTTTCTCTCTACCGATTGTCATCGGTAGAGAAAAAATATATAGTTGAACTACAGAAAAGCCAGCAGATAGGTTTTAGTTTTTTTTTTTCTTTCACAAGTCAATTATTAGAATGTATTTAGTGAGTGGTTTATTATCATTAGTTTTAATCTAGGTTTGTACACAGGCAAAAGCACACGTTGAATTTTTATGTGGGCCTTATGGCAAGTGACATGCAAGCATGCAAAACCAACTGTACAGGCCTACCCTGGCAGTCTGGAGCCACAAAGATCTCTCTAACTGGCTCTCTAGAAAGAGAACAAATGGGCAAAATGACTGTACAGTGGCCCTGCTGAACATAATGATGTGCCAATGGTATGCATAAGATATCAAACAGAAAAATACTAAGATCCTATTACTGAAGGTAACAAGGAAACTGTAACCATCAGGATTGACAGCCACAAAGGATACATCGGTGTTGTCACATTTAATGCTGCTGTGAGTTTACCACACAGAATTCTCACCAACAACCACTATGCCTATCTGTGCATTTCCTATGTGTATAGAACTGGGTGATGTTATGCAAAGTCTTTGGACACAGCCTCCACGAAGTTTGGAGCTGACATGAGGATGCCAATGGTGCAGATGATGGTAAAGACTGAGAAGGCCATGAGGCACAGGCGGTCCACCACGCAGGCTGCAAACTTCCACTCACTACAGACAGCCTCACTCTCATCCTGGCAGCGGAAGCGGTTGGCAATGTAGCGGACCTCCTCCAGGATCTTGGCCAGGTCTGGGTCCCCCTCTGAGGGCTGTCCACCATGCAGAAGGTGCTCATCATGTGTAGGGGAACAAGCCATGCGGCCACACACAACCCCAGAGTCAGGGGTCGGGGCGCAGTGCATGCCCTCCAGGCCTCGGAAGCCGATATACAGAAGGTTCCCGTTGCTGGTAGGAGGCCCTGCACTCGCACTCAACTCCACACTGGCCAGGCTGCAGCGTCGCTGCTTGTGCTGGCAAGCTGGGCGGACCTTGTCTTCCCCGGGCCTCTTCATGCGCAGGAACCATGCACACCAGTTAAGAAGAATGACTCTGGTCTGGGGGGACAAGAGAATGTTAAGAGAGGCCAAGAAGTGGATATTAACTGATCCTGACAGCACTGTGATCCTACATAACAGGCCTGACTTTGTTGATCCTGGAGCTAACACGTTTCATCACCTCCCCAATGATTCTATACGGGCAAGCAGTGCCAAAGCCTAACAACTGTTAGTCAAACATGAAGTGAGAATAAAAGCTATAACAGGTTTATCACCCTGGTTATGAGCTGATTTTTTCCCTGGGGTGGGCACACATGCTGCATTCTTTAAGAAGACAGCCTTGTCAGAGGAGGCCTGGCTTGGTAAGAATACCTCTGGGATAGGTAAACAACAAAAGTCACTTTCCCTCTCTGATCTTAACACATCTGTAACCGAGGTCCTTCAGATCTAATCCTCTATCTCCCATACTGTGTGTAAGGCACCCTGGAAGACCACTGTAAATCACAGAGGCACTGGGAGATTTTAACATTCAAGGACAGCCCTTGAACACAAGGACCACTGATTTGAAATAGTTCAGGCTTTCAACATTAGATGGTCACATCTCGTGATGACATTATATCTTTGCAACACTGGTTTTCCAAGTTGCCCTGAAAAAAAAAATCAAGTTCCAATGTGAAACAAAAAACTGAAGACAGTGGTTTCCAATCTAATCCCAAGACTCAAGAGGATGTGCTGAACGTACCCTATAGGTGCTCTCATGATGTTAAGACATAAAAGCTAAATTGTTTCAACCTATGTAATAAAGACACTGTTGGGGAATATTTCCTCAGGTCTAGGAGCTCTGTGGAAAAATTCCTGAGACACCAATGTGCTGTGGACCAAGGAAGTCATAGAGCCCCTCATCTTAGGATCCCTTAGGCTACAGTGAACACCAAATAAAAGGATGTCTGGGAAAGTACTTATATTGAAAGTTGAAAGCAGAGTTGGCAAACTTTCTATAAAGAGACAGATGGTACATTTTTAGATCTGCAGGCCACAGATCTCTGTTGCGACTACTCAGCTTACTAAGTAACAAACATAGAAAGGATGTAAACAGATGAGTATAACTATTTTCTAATAACACTGTATTTTAAAAAGTTTGTGGGCTAAATTTGACCAGCTGGGTCTCAGTTTGCCAAACTCTGGCTCAAGTGTATTATACACACTTGGTACCAATGTGCCTGAAGAAGCTTGTGAAAAATTACCATGTGAGTTTATATTATTTTTAACTCTCTTGGAAAGAGGGGAGACAGCTAATGTCCCAAAATAAGAAAAAAAAAGAAAGCATTTTTGTAGGCATCTCTAGATAACTATATAATTTTTGTAAGTTTTCCTAGATAAGTGTATAAAAAGGGAGCTCTTTTCCTAAAATCATCCAGATACCTATTTCATTTTTTGAGTATGGGAAAATTTCATCAGCAACCTAGCAGGTCTATCTCCATGTAGATAGAGATGGTAAGTTGTGAAGCTCATATCTGCAGGGCAGTCTTTCCTGACATTCATTTTTATGGTATCTTATCAACGGTGACTGAAGCAAACAAGATCTGGGGGCAGGGAATGAATTAAAAAAAAAAAAAGAAGAAGAAGAAACACTAAAATAATTTTCACTATAGCTTCAAAGATAGGCCTTCATTTCACAGTGTGCTTTCCACAGTAGGTGGCACTCTATATCCTAGGAAGGCTGGGTCTCCTGACCCTGGAGTGTTTTTCACCATCTGTGCCGAGGAGAAAAACATAAACCTCTGTGAAAACATCTAGGGTGAATTTGGCCCTCAAGAGACATGTCATCTCACTTGGGCCATTAAGAGCTCTAGGAAGTGAGCTTAATTCTCCCATTTTACACACAGATAAAATGAAGCTCCAAGATGCTAATTAATTGGCTCAAGGTCATACAACAAGCAAGTGGTTACACCAGGTAATGTACCTAGACCTCTGTAGCTTCATCAGTCAGAGACTACATGCTCTTTCAGAGTTCCAGTGACTTAGCCCAACTCCTTCTTGGAAATACCACAAAGTCTTCACCAGACCTTGAGGGAAGGTGTCCGACAGGGAGTGCAACTATACCCAGATGCAACTGTGCACATGAGAGCCAAGCAGGGTCAGGCACTTTTCCAGCCATGACTGAATCTGCACATCCCCTGAGGCACAAATCCAGCTAATATGATCCACATTGCCAAGTCTATTTTTAATTCCATGGCCTGAATTATTAGCTTTCAAGGCCAAAGCATCTCCAAAGATGAAATTATCCTCTTGGCACTTATCAAACTGTGCTCGTGACCTCTTCTGTTAGGTTATAGTTTTGTTTCTGACTGTGCAAATGTCACATAATGCCACTGCACTCAGCAGTATCATCTTCATAGCAACAGATCATTGTAAGAGTCCCTTGGAGGCTGTTTATGTTTTAAAAACACATGGAAGAAAAGAAAAATGTAGTATGCTATATAAAAATGAAATGTATACACTTTATATTTCATTTGTAGCCAATTGGTTTTAACAAGCTCTTATGCTAAGAGGTGAAAAATTAGCATATGCTTTTAATTAAGATTTTTCAAAAGAGCATAGTGCTATCAGGTTATTAAAAATGGTTTTGCATCTGTGTTTCATTCCCTTATCTCCATATCAGTTGAATAACTAATAAGAAATAAGTGTTCATATTTTCATAAACAAACACTAAAAGGAAAAAAGAAGAAATTCATTTAAATGTTTCAATATTGGTGGTGGGAGCAGGGTGAAGGGTGGGAATAGGAGCTCAATTTTCTTAGGTATAGTGTTAATATGATGTACACTTTTGAAACAGGAAAATGTATCTAAATGTATCATCTGCTTCAAACAGAAAGAAGGACAGACAGACAGACAAAAAATAAACTAGAAGTCTACTCTCATATCTGTCCTGGCATCTTGTCCAAGTGTGTCAAATATATGAGAAAGTCAGATGAGAATGTAGTTGCATACGTGCAAATGTATCCCATTTTTTAAAGGGGGTGGGCACTTCTCAAAACAAGTCTCACATATGGTAGCAATGTGACCTGTGCAGGAGGCATCATCATTTTAGGTTGAGTGACACTGCTGTTGGCACTATAAGTTACAGGTGAGTTTTTACTAAGTATATGAGAAGAGTGTACATGAAAAGGAACTTGAGGGGAAACAGTAAATTTGCAAGCCCAATATTTTTAAAAAGTGATCTTCCCTTAGTTAACTTGTAGGCAACTATGAACTACTGCACATTGAATGTTCTTAGAAAGCCCAGAAACTTTCTGTTCCTGGAGAGTATATAAATGCATCTCATACTTTATGCTACATTTAGCATGGTGGTGATTCCTAGACTGTCTTCTGGGCTTAAATACAAACTAATGGGTCTCTAAAGACAGGTTCCTTTGGGGATAGAAGAGATTTTTCCATCCTAGACTAAACACTCTGGACAGGAAGACCAGGAAGGTCTGCAGGGTCCACATGAGCATGGGAAGTGAAAACTCAGGTTTTGTTCTGGTGACATGGGGAAACTCCTGGCGCTGGCTCAGTTCTAATCAAGTTATTCCATTTTTTTTTCCATCCCCTTTCCTTTCTCTACTAGTAACCTATCTACCTTTACATTATAGGGTTTCCGTTAGATTATGTTTCTATGTGTATTAAGTGTATGTACACTTGGGCCCTTTATATCTGCAGGTTCCATATCCATGGATTTGACCAACATTAAGAAAATAACTGCATCTGTACTAAACATGTACAGACTTGTTTTTCCATTATTCTCTAAACAAAATCTAAAAGATTTTGGTATGTACAGGCAATCCTGAAATCAATTTTCTGCAGATATGGAAGGGTAGCTATGTTTTTGTATAGCTCATTCTGTTGTGAAGCCCTAACTGTGTTGCTAAGTGTCTGTGTCATCAGTTGCTTTCTACTGTTGCAAAATTCTCCAATTTGTCCATGCAAAAGAATAGTTTTTAGAAACACTCTGTTAGCAAAATACACAGGCAGCCAGTATGTGAGCCATGCTCTGGGATGTCAGGTTAAAACACTGTCATAGGATGGATACTAAGAGGCACACTCACCATAACTACACTCTCTGAAAAGAGGTTGAAGTCAGAGAGGTGAAGTCATATGAAAAACAGACCCGTTTGTTTTGGAGTGCTAATTTGGGGGCTGGTTTTTAAAACAGATAAACCATATGAAGACTCTGCTTTAGGGAGGGGCTCTAACTCCATGAGAGTGAGAGGAACATACCCACTTAGGCATCTTGCCCCCATCAGGGTCATGGTGGTGATATTGCAGCACAATCACTGTCACCACAACAGAGAGGCCCACAATGATCATGGTGCTGGCAAAGTACTGGGCTGTGAAGAGAACAGACACAGGGTGAGACCTGAGGACCCAGGAGCACTGAAAGTCACAGGAGGAGTGTGCAGACCTCACTCTCTTACTGTCAGTGACTGGCTGTCTGGGCCAGGCCTATAGTCCACTGCCCACACCCCTGGTGGGAAGCAGGCAGCCTAGAACCCAAAGACCTGACTTCCCATCACTGTATAGGAGTGGCACCTCCCATAATAAACCTAATAGGTGCTGGCAGAATGCTGCTTTGCAGCCTCACAACTGAATTGGAGGATTTGTTTCCCGGACAAGGAATAGAACCCCAGCTGCAGTAGTGAGAGTATCAAATTCTAACCACTAGACTGGGTATCCTTTTGTATGGTTCCATTTATTTCCACACAGGAAGGTGCAAAGCACCTGTCATTCCTCCCCGAGCAGAAGGTCATGCCTCATACCTGTCTTGGACAAAACATATATTTCCCCCAAATACTTATTATATGGAGACCCTGAGTTATTCCTGGAAACAATGACTAAGAGTTAAATTGTATGTTTCTCCCTTTGTAACAAAAGATTTGTAGACAAACAAGGTCTCAACTAAAATAATGAATCTCTAATGATAAAATCTTTGACCTCAAAGCAAGAATAAGTGGGAGAATTATGGTATAATAGGCAATTTTGCATGTTTTTTTCTTTGAGATGGGAGTCTCACTATGTTGCCCTGGTTGGTTTTGAACTCTTAGGTTCAAGTGATCCTCTTGCCTCAGCCTCCTGAGTACTAGCACCACAGTGGCACACCACCACTCCTAGCCATTTCAGTAACTTAAAGCCTAACCACAAAGTTGAATATCCTCTTCCCACTATTTGGGCCCAAGTGAACAGAGGCAATAGATGAGGGAGCAATACAACTCTTCAGGGCATGAAGGACACATTTCTACTCTTTGCATCTACTGGGAAATGCTAGGGACTCTCTAAATCTGTAGTTCTAGAAAGGAGCCTGACTCTTGACTTACCTATCAATGGCACTGAATCAGATGTTGCAGGCATAATCTCTGCTACAAGCAGCATGAAGACAGTTAGAGACAGTAAAACTGTGATCCCTAAAACAAACACACAGAAGATCCTTAGACAAAACAGGCAACAAGTTCTAAATTCCCTCTACCAGTAATCGGGTCATCTAACCTGAGTTTCAAAGAATTAAGGAGTTGCTGGGGAAAGGCTTTGGGACAGATGGTTTCTTACATATGGGCATTTAAATGTTTTTCTGGAGGAAAGTCTCTATCACCTGTCAAAGTCCCAAAAGAATCTCTGACAAAGACAAGTTTTGGAATCAGAAATTTGGAGGAATCAACACAGAACAATTATCTGTCAGTTTCTTTACCGCAATATTATTGAGAGGTACCTCCACACAGCGGGAAAAAGAAACCTTGTCGTCAGAAGGCCTGGTTTCAGGTTTTGACTCTGCCATTTACTAGCTGTGTGATCTTAGATAAGTTATGTAATGTTCTAAACCTTGTACTCAGAAGGTGAAATGTTTGTGATTGATGGACTGAGATACTGAGAAATTCTTTGAGATATTTAAAAAGTCATTTCACCATTCAAAGTTTTACTTTACTTATCTTCATATGGAAGCAACTGTAAGGAATTATGCTGCATACAACAATAGACAAATGCAAGCTGAAACTGAGCTAAACTCTTCCCTGTCCACAATGAAGGCTGACTTGTTGCCACCATAGAGAAAAAGCACAGGCACTTCCGGGCATAATCAAACTAGCTGGTCCCTCCATGGGTGAATCCATACTCTTTGTAGGATCAGAGGATTCCAGGATCCTGTGTTATTCTCAGGAGGGTACATCCATCCAGTTTGGAGCACAAATCAGGAGCCTATGATACTCTGGAGCTGCTTTGGTCTAAGAGGTTCATGAAGAATAAGTCAGGCAGGCCCTTGGGACCCCAAAATACATCCCTGTACCATCCACAGTGAACCCTACAAAGCTGACCTAAAGAAAGGGCCTCCAGTCTCAGACTCTTGCCAAAGATATGGGCACTTACCAAGGGAGATTTTCTCCCCAGAGTCTGCAGGGAGCAAGAACACTAGCAGGGCCAGAGCTGAGATGAGCACACAGGGGATGAGCAGATTAAGGCCATAGTAGAGTGTCCTGCGGCGCATGGTTACCGTGTAGGTGACATCCGGGTATGGCTCTTTGCAGCACTCATAAAACTTCTCACTCCTTTTGCCTGGAATTCCTGCATGGGGAGGAGGAGAAAAGGAACTATCATTTGAAAACATAATTACTGTGTTTGTTTCCATGTATATACCAAACACGAGCATAGCCCTGGAGTTTGCTAAGTGCTAAAAATCTTGGTAACTGATGTTTGAACAAACCCTTGCTGGTTTGTTATAAAATTTTTTTAAGGTATCTCAGTGATACTTAAGCAAATGGGTAAATATTCTTTTGAAGGATTATAAGTACATAAAAGTACATAAGAATAAATGATGCACTTTCAATTTTTATCATTATAAAAGTAATTATAGTCATGAGCCACATAATGATGCTTCTGTGAGAGATGAAACAAGTGAATCTGGGGATGTGGCTCAGTGGTAGAGTATCCATTTGGCTTTCATGAGGCCCTGGGTTTTATTCCCCAGCACCAAAAAGCAAACAAATAAAAAAGAAATTGATAAAAAATGTGCTTCAGTTTTATATCACCTACTGAACTATAGCTGTCTCAGTTTGTGTATGTACAGTGTATGATGCTTGCATAATGACAAAATCATGCAACAAAGCATTTCAGAATGCATATTCAGTGTTAAGTGAATCTTAACTACATTGCTTTTCCATTTTAAATGGCTGTTGATAAAATAAAAGTGAAAATGACTGCAGAGTAGTAAAAAAAAATGTTTTTCTGAGTCTTAGAGATTTGCTGATGGGGTAGATTGCAAGATAAATTTCATGTTGAGAACTGAATCTTACAGAAGGAACAATTTTTTCAGAATCTAACAATTCCTTGCAAGATGTAAGGAATGCTACAATGACCAGTTTGCCTCCTGAGCTGGACAATCCAATGGACTATGAAATTTATGATCACCCTGATTTGCATCCATTTCCAACTACCAGAATTGCCTCAATCTTGTTGATCTTTTTCCCCAAATGCTAAGCTTTTATACCCACTTCTTGTTATAAACCCCAAGCTCAACTATCCCTAAGCAGACTTGTTCAGTGTGTAGCCAAACCCATTTCCCAATATTTGTAAATGTGTTTTGCTCCTGAATAAAACTGTTTTTACTTTATCTGAACCTCATTTATGACATTCACACTGTTGATTGAAAGTTGCTGTGCAATCATATTTTAGCAATGGCATGGACTTGAAGATGTCACCAGCACTGACTTGTTTAAACATGTCCTCACCAAGCTGCAAATTCCTCCTGAAAGTGTTAGATTTACTCATTGTTGTTGGTTTCTCATCCTATAGCTCTCAGTAAATGATGAAGAATGCTGCAGAGTTCAAAAAATGCTCACACTGGAAAGGTCAGTGGAAAATCCCTAACTTTTAAACTTCAACAGGAAGAAAGCAGTTTTTTTTTTTCCCCCAGGCTGCAAGTCTTGTGTCTTTGCTGGGCTTACCCACGAGATCCCATTCTCCGTTGGGGATATAGCCACTGATATCTGCGTCCTGCATCTGCAGGTCCAAGGACCACCCTCCATAAGACCAGGATCCAAACTTCAGTTTGCAATGCTGCACATCAAAGGGGAACCAGCGCACATCAATATAGCAGGAGCTCTTGAATATGCCTGTGTTGGTGATGGAAACAACCAGAAGGCTGAAGTGGAAGACAACTGAGATGGACTCAAAATACACAGCAGTCCCTCTAGACCATGTTGCACCTTCAAACTGCTTCTAAACCTACCCATAAAAAATTGTATATATTTTATCTATCTATCAATTGATCAATCTATTGATCTATCAATCTATCTTGCAAACCTCTAGACAAGCAGCTCACCTAAGGCTTCACTGTCTTTTGAAATTCAAAAACCATGACAGCTTCTGTTGAAGAAGACTTCTCAGGGCTTTTTGTGCAAAGAAATTAGTTTTATAAACCTGTGTTTGCTCTGTGCATCAGACTCAATAGTAGGAGAAAAATAAAGAACATTATAAAAAAAAACCCTCAAAGGAATTAATAAAAATGCTCAAGAATCTAAAGTATGGGGGCATGTATTTCTGTGTGGGTATGTTTGGTCTGGGAAGGCATTTTATTTAGCTAACCAATTGGGAAAATATGTGGTTATCTAGAAATAAATGTGGAGGATTCTAGATCAAGAATAGAACAACAGGCTGGGGTTATGGCTCAGTGGTAGAGTGCTTGCCTAGCTTATATGAAGCACTGGGTTCGATTTCAGTACCACATAAAAATAAATAAGTAAAGATATTGTGTCCATCTACAATTAAAAAAAAACAAAAATACAACAAAACCTGACAGGTGTAAGCCCAAGAGAAAGTGTTTGAATACAAGGAAGGGTTTCCACTGAAAGAGGAAGTTCAGGCTCTGGTAAGTTGAAAGTGAATTTCCCAGAAGGTCATGAAGATGAAATCAGATAAACTCATTCTAGTTTTTATTTTTATGCCCTGTTCTCTTCCCTGCTCAGAGAAGATTGAGCAACACTAGAAGGCATGAATGGCTTAAGTGTCCCACTGCTGGTGGGGAAAGGCAGGTACTCTGTAAATGTCAACTATCGAGTTAAATAAAGACCATAGGGAGGCAGGGATTCAAAGTGCCTTGAAAACCCAGACTTCACCTCACAGCCAAGTTGTGAACAGATAATAAATTATTTGCCCCCTCAAGGTCCTCTAAACATGATTTGCAGCATTATTTCAAATGTTTATAGGAATCTGGAAGTCTTAACTGACACTCCCCTTCCATTAGTAGTGTGGATTCCCCCAAACCCAGACTATTTGCAAGTTAAAACATTCTATAACTATACAATTCCATTTCTATGAAAAAAATCCAAGAAAGACACAGAAAACAGATCTGTGGTTGCCTGGGGCTGGCTGTGGGAGTGGGGATTAACTGCAAATAGGCAAAAGGGATCTTTGTGGAGTGAAGGGAATGCTCTAAAATGGGATTGTGGTAATGGTTGCACAACTCTAAATTTACTAAAAATCATTGAATCATGCACTTAAAATGTATGATATGTAAATTCTACCTCCATAAAGCTGTTAAAAATAAATGCATAAAATGAAGCAGGAAAAGTCACGTTATAATCAAGTCTCTATTTCAAAACCTACACCCAAAACACTCTTTTATACCCATGTAACACTAAGCATCACTAAGCAGGGGCAGAGCAGTGTCCCAGAACCAGCCCTACATGACCCCAAGGCACAGGGAGTTCTGTACCCTTCCTTCCAGTGTAAGGCATTGTCCCAGGTCACAACACAATGTGTCCCATCCTGACCAGACTCCCAGGGCCACTGAGGAAGGGTCATAGGATGGAGTCTCACAGAGTCTGTTGCGTTCAGAGGATTTGAGGGTCCAGAGTGTTGCCCTGGTAGCTGAAGATAAACTCAGTCCTAAGAACAATTTGCAGCAACATATTCCTCTACCCTGGAGACTACTGGACACCATCTTCCAAAATGGCCCTTATAATGGCACTCATAACAGAAGCTATAACTTGAAGGCCTGGTGAAAAGGAACTCAGATGTGCTGGAAGGCATTCCACAGCCGGTCTACAGAGGACCCACTGTCAGAAGGAAAGGCTGGGGTAGTAAAAATGGGGGGAATTTCCCAAGAACAGTTGTGTTAAGACAGAAAACCTGAAAAGCTAGATTTCTTCAATCTATACAAATATTATAGGGAGGTGTATGTCTTTGATAGATTCAGTCACTCATCCATTCACATGGGCCACACATGGTTGAGGAGCCAAGGATTCTAAGGTGAGCAAACACAGATTCTGTCTAGAGGATGTTTATCATCAGCTGACAGAAAGAGCATGTAAACAACAACCCAAAAAGCAAAGCTGACTTTGCTGTGTGCAGTGGAATGAGTAAGACAGACTGTTGAAGGGGTGTATGTGTGTGTGTGTGTCTGTGTGTGTAATGTGAGAATATGTGATGTGTCTGTGGTTGTGTGTGGGTGGTGTGAGTGTGTGCACGATGGTAGTGAGATAATTGCAGGTTCCTTTTGAGTAGGCAGTTAAGTAAACCAGACAGTTAGTATACGAGAAAATCCTTGAAAAGAATATGTTAAAAAAAAAAGTTCTAAAAGCTAAACCCAAGATTGGTTAATATTCATATGCTAAAACAATCCACATTGTGCCTCAAGGCCAAAAATCTGAATTTACCAAGCTGTGGATAACTCAATGAACAGCCTAGGGCCCTATAAGTCCCAAGAAATAATGGGTTTGGGGATGGGGGGTGGAGGTCAATCCCAGAAAGTGTCTCATCATGAGAAAGCTGAAAAGGAAAAAAAAAAAAAAAAAACTAGTTCAGGAACAAGTCAGTAATGAGCTCCCTAGAAAGCACTGAGCCTAACATCTAACCCTTGAGTGCTCTTGAATGCATGAACTCAATACACCATGCAGCACTCCCACCATCTCCCCCAACACCTGGAACACCTGCCAAGACAGGAAGTCGAGGAAAGTGGAGGACTGAAGTGGAGGAGAGGGGACCTGACTGTCTGATTTGTGGGTTGGAAGGGAGAAAAAACTGGTTTGGATATCAGACTTGTGGGGTCAAAACAGGGAAGAAAGGGCATGTTTATCTGACTTACATGTTGAAATGGAGACAAAAGGACCTGAATATCTGGATTATGGGGAGAAAAGAGACTTGGAGATTACCCAACAAGGAAGGCTTGCTTTAATTATGGACTGACTTTACAGAGCACATGGCAGAAAGTAAGAACACCCGGCACATGCTGGCAAAGACCACTTGAGCCAGGATTCCAAGAAAAAAGAGAAAGATGGCAGTCTTGAGGGGGCCCTGAAAGCACAGAGAGAAGGGAAGAGGAGGAAGCAGAATGCATATAAGAGCCAGTTGACCCTCAGGTGGGCCATCAACTGGGCTGATATTTGCTTAATTTACTTGCTTAAATTTTCCAACTGGAAGAAGACAAAGAAAATGGGTCTTACCTGGAGGAAGATACTGGCAATGTCCAGAAGAATTCACCAAGACGTTGGTGTGGAATGTGGCATCAAACCTCTCATCAGCACTAGAATCAGAAAATGGAGTTTTGTGAGCCAGTGCTATGAGGCTGTGGATTCCTCAGTGCACTTAGATTAGTTGAGCCCCTGGTCAGAACAGTAGCAGCTTTCTAGGGGGTCCTGTTTGTACCCAGGTATCTAAAATCAATTAAGGAGAACACCTGTAGATGGAAAAGAAAAATCTCAACATCTCCACAGGAGATAAGGAACATAGGTGCATGTGGCCTCCCCGTTCACCTCACAGGACAGGGATTGTGACCTTCTATGTTCAAAGCTTTACTTCCAATCTCTTCAAAGGGGCCCAATACTTGCTGAGGATTAACAAATGTACTCCATATGTTTGAAACTGCAGGTGCAGGAGGGAGCTGGACACAGAACCCCAAAGGGGCTCTGGTCCACAGCTGGTAATGATGAAGGTGGGGGTAGAAAGAGATAGCAAATTTAGCACAAGTTTTAGATGAATGTGGCCCAAGACCCTCCCTTGTCGGTGACAACTTAGATAAATGCACACACGGGCCCGTGCACACCCACACATACACACACCCCTAAAAGGGGGAAAAAGGATTAAAAGTAAAGACCTAAATTAACCATGACTTGCTTTTCTATTTTCTGACATTTCACATCTGAGGCCTTGCTGACCTGGAGGAACTGCCCCTCCTGGGATTAGTCAATTCCTAGAAACAGTAAACAAGTCTTCAAGAGCTCTTTTCAAATATAAATCAATCAATACAGAGCCTACCTCTCAACTCCCATTCTATCAGGCTCTCACACTTGGGGGTCACTATCCACCAGCTCTAATCACCCCAGGGATGTGAAATTATTCAAATCAGCCCATTATAAACCTGCTTATTCTGCCTGACCTGTTCCTTCCCTGGCAAACCACAATAAAAGCTCCTATCTATCTACATTTTCCTTGATTTCTTTGCCTTATAATCAATCCGGCACTTCCCCCTGTATCCCTGACTCAGGGGTGAGTTATGCTTCTTGCTGTTAGGAAACTTTGAATAAAATCTTCTTTCTTAGCAACAGTCAGTTCTGTGTCTATATGTCTTACCATACTGATTAAAATAAATCCTGGGTAGTGTTAAAACACAGTCCTTCTACATATAAATAATAATAAACTGCCTCAAGAAAACCTAGGCAAAAAAAGATGCTCATTCCACAGAGTCAAATTGCCCCTCATTTTGATGACCAGAAAACTTCTAGTAAGGGCTGCCCACATGGATGGACAGAGGCTCAGTGAGCCTTTTCTATGCCTTGGTCCTCTCAGGAGAAAACACAGAACCACTACATATTTGTGATCAGTCTTTACATGAGATTTACAATCAAGGATACACATCTTTTAAAAATCCAAAGAGATCTGTCCATGAAAAGAATACAAAATTACTTCTTTAAAAATGTAATATTCTCCCCCAAAATTCAAGAGGATATTGCAATTAGGAAAACAGCAATATGGAAATTAAAGCTAAAATTGATGAAATAATTTTCTAAATAAATATTTGGAGGTTTGGCTGATAAAAATCAGAGATGACAAGAAGGACAGAAATGATGCACCTCCTAAGGACAAGGCCAGGAGAGCTCCAGTCCATCCAGAGACAACAGGAGAGTGGGAGGGAGAAAATTACCAAAGAAATCACACAAAGAAAAATTTCCAGAGCAGAAAAAAAACCATTCGAGCATGAAGGCAAAGAAAGGCATTTTCAAGAATACTGAAGCCTCAAAGAGCTTTCTCCCACATATGTGTCCTTGGTCAGCTTCAGAAAAATGAGGATGAAACTGAGAAAGAAGAAACAAACTTTTAGATGAAACCTGGGGACAGAGGTCAGGATCACCACAACAATCCAGACAGGAGCCCAGGAACAGAGAGACCCAATGAGAAATGTTAGAGATTTCTCCTAGGAAATGGAGATGCTGAGCAAGAGACAGAAGAAATAACAGGCTGGAAAACATCATGGATTTGATTTAAAATATATTAAAAACCATCTTCAAATAAGAATAACAGGAACCAGAAGCTGAAGGAAAAAAGTACATAAGAAAGTCATGATTTGAATATGATAAATATGAGGAATTTTAAAGAAAGAAAAGGAGAGAGGGACGGAGGCTCAGTTGACATAAAAGAATTATCCACTGAGACAATAAAGAACACATCCACCTGGTAACATCCGAACACCAGAAAGGAAAGACAGAGAGGAAGCAGGATAAGGATGTAAATATTCTTGCTTGATTGTAGTCTGTATCTGACTGCATTAATGAGTCATATCAGAAACCATAACTGGGCATAAAATAGCTAAAAATGCAAACCTTCAAAAATGTACTCAGAATAGCACCATGGTTTTCAAACTAGGTTCTCTGGGACCCCAACATGCTATGGAAGTCTTTTGAGATTTCTGCAAATGCTTGATTCCAATATTTTCTTTTCTTTGTATTTTTAAAATACGAATTAAGGTCCATGCAATCAAATGATTATACATAAAATTTTAACTTTTCAGAGATTACCAATATTAATTTATGGGTCACTTTATTCCCTTTTGGGTGAGAGATAAACTGAAATTTCTCTTGCTATGAATGTACACCACATTTGAATTTCTTGTAAATGATTCACCACATGAGATTTCAGTTTTGCATTACTCTTTTAAAAAATGCAAGTTTGTGTCTATGGTTATATAACAGTGAATCTACACCAGACTTGGCATGTGTTCTACCACTGACAATGGTCCTTGGCAGCAACAACAGAAAGTGTGGTCTGATGCCATGCCACAGGATACAAAATTTTGTGTATTTTAGGCTTAGGTTTCTTTCCTGGTTTTTATATTTATAATAAATACTATGAGCATCTGTTAGATCAATGATCCAACTCTGGAAAAAAAAAAGCAGTTTCTACAAGCTTTTTCTCCAAGCATTTATTCCAATTTAAGTGAAGAGATTTTTAAGACCACAAGGGGAATAGGTTAAAACAAGATTAAAAAACTGTTGCCATTAGCAACAGCTTACCTGTGTGACTCCATGATTTCAAAGTATTGTTCATCCATACAGAATACTGAGATACATGGAATTGTGACATTGCAATTGTTATCAAAACTCGAAAATCAATATACATGATAGCAGTTAAAATGTTCTTTCCTATAGGCAAGTTGATTTTATCAATAAATAATACAAAAGTGAACTCATATAACAGATGTGTGCTAAAAAGTACTTTATCTGTTTTGAACATAAGGGCTGGAGATAAGATTGACTTGAAAAGGGACCTTGTTGCAAAACACTGAGTTTGAACATAGCTCTCCAAGACAAATAATGAGATTTTTCTGAAATATAAATGGCTAAAGCCACTCATTTTGTGGGTGGCCACAAAATCCACAGTCTGCTGCACAGCCTGGCCTTTTGCACACAGAAATGTCCAACAGATGCCAGACACAGCAACCACAGTGCCATGTGTTTTGAAGCCTTCCTGCTGGAAAAATCTGATAATCATAGAGATGAGATTGGTCCACAGGGAATCACTTCATTCCTCTCTCTGCTTTTGTGTATATTTGAAATTTTCTATATTAAATAGTTTGAAATGGTGTGTGTGTGTGTGTGTGTGTGTGTATATGCATTTTTTTCTTGACTACTGGAAGACACAAGGCATCCATAGAGTTTTGAGGATGCCCAACCTGGTCCCTAGGTTTCCTGCCTTCCTAGGGCAGCCTTCCTCCGGCTACCTTCATCCTCCTCCAGCCAGAGATGACCAGAGTGCCATCTTGGTGTAAAGAGACCTTTGAGTCTCATCACCAACCACAAAGGGGACACTCACTGAGGGCAAATTTAACTCAGATACTCAGGATATAGGTTCTGTCCTTAGGGGAGGGGTCAGGAGGAAAGGCCCCTACACAGACTCTAGAGATGGGCAGAGACGCTACAAAGTTCCGCCATGCTTCTAGAAGGGGACATGATCTTATCATGTTCCTGAGGATAAAATTAAATGATGGAGGCTTCAGGAACTTCTGTTTCCCTAGACCATGGGTGAGAAAAACAGTATCTAAGCAGTGAGGCTAGAAAGGGGCTTGGGGAAAAACTGAGGGTGGCTGTGCCAAGCAGGGTTCAGGGGCCCAAGCCTAAGGGGATGACAAACAATGCTTTCAGATGCAGGGAAAGCATAAAGTGGGAGATTCCACAGGGCATAGGTGGATCATGTGGGTCTGAACTTGGAACTCTCCCTTCTCCACATCCTTGGGGTCCCATGTAGTGCCTCACTGTATCTTGTATCTGCAAAGAGCCCTGGAATTGATCCCTCTGATCCCAGTTTCAGGATAAACTCCTCAACTTGCCCTGTTGCAATGAGCACCACCACTGAGCTTGAGAGGCTCAACCATAATCATGAAAGGGAGAGGGCCAACCACAGAGAAGGAAGAAATGGACCACCAGAGAGAAAAAATAAAAAACAGTGAAGCTCAGTCATCAAGAAGTACCAGCAAGTCCAAGTCCCAATGGAATATGTGTTCCACAGAATAAGAATGTGCATCCAGGAACAGATGAAGCTTTGAAAAAAAAATCCAGGTATACTGTACAAAGAGGACACCATGTGTGGGTTCAGAATGACCCCCAACTAATGAAGTCTCAAGTGAAATCAGTTCCATCCCATCTGAGCATTTAATATCCTTGAAAGACTATGAGAAGGAACAGTAGACTAGCTGAAAATGCTCTTATCTGAAAATAAGTAAGACAGGAGGAAGGAGAAGCCCATATATTTCAGAAGACAATGGTTCTAAGGCACCATTTATTTTAGATTTCTAAAGAAAGGAAAAAAAAATCTGTAAAGTACATATTAAGACACAGGGTAAAGGCACTACTGATGCAAGGTAGGTCCCAATTTCAAGAGGGAAAACAAGTTTGCTTAAAATAGATGGATTTTGTTAGATGAATTTTATACATTTGTACCTATATCTATACACCCTGTCATAGATATTCTGATTAAGTTCCATGTTTTCTTCTAAAACATTAAAGGTCTATGACCCACTGTATGGCCTATTACAGTCTGTGATGAAAAGCTTGTGTAGAACCAAATTTTCATGGTCATTTCTAGCTGCTAGAAGTTCCAGGAGGTTATGTCTGGGTCATCAGTAGAAGGCTTCCAGAAGAATCCATTCAAGAAAGAAAATAAAACTGTATTTAACAGAAGCAGAAAGGGAGTGGACAGGAAGGAAGTAGGGAGATTCCAAAAACATAAATTAGCAGATATGTTAGATGAAGGAGCCTAAAGACCTAATATACAACAAGAGGATTACTGTCTGTATTTGGGAGTCCTGTTAAATGTAGACTTTATCTGCTAGTGTTACAAAAGCAAAAAAACTTAAGAAGAATGGGTAACTATGTGAGATGATGGGTATGTTCATTTGTTTCACTACAATAATTTTTACTATGCATGTTTATCTCACGATATCATGCTATATACCTTAAATATACACAGTGAAATTTATTTTGCAAAGGAGAATCCTTTCTTTATTAATTTACACGTTCAGTTATCCATAACATTGATATTATTATAAAACAATTGGATATAACATTGGATGGATTATAACAATTTTCTAAATAGCATAGGGATATTATCATCACATGTTTCAAGTTTCTGGGTTCTTTATTTTGTTCCTTGAGCTATATGCCTATTCCTGACCCAGTACAATTCAACATCATATTAATTATTACAGAATTATAAAAGTGCTGGTATTTGGCAAGGCAAGTCCCTCAAACTGGTGCTTTTTCTTTGAAATTGCTTTAGCTATTCTTGACATTTTGCTCATTATTGTAAAGTTTAGGATCTGCTTGTCAAGTCCCACTAAGACACTGTTGAGACTTTTGGTGGAATCACATTAAATTAAACTTGGGAAAACTTGACAGTGTTATGTTACTGAGATTTTTGAGGCATATATTGATATAATTCAACATTTATATAAATATTTCTTAGTGTGTATTAATACTTTTTAATATGTACAGACATTGGACATAAAATTTGCTGTATTACATTTTCCAGTTGTGTAAGAGAATAGAAATACATTCAATACTTTTATATTGATTTTGTTTTCTATCCAAAATATTTTGTCTTGTGAGTTTTCTATATAAAAATAATATAGTCTATGGATGATAATCTAGTTTATTCCTAATTCTTAACTACTTATTGGTTGTTGGGTTTTTTTAAGTGATGACAAATGATATCCTTCCTTTGCTCCACACACAGTAGTCTCTCTTATCCAAGGGCATATATTCCAAGGCCCTGGGGGATGACTGAAACTATGGAGAGCAGTAGCTCCTATATATGCTGTGCTTTTTCCTATAATTACACACCTATAATAAAGTTCAATTTATAAATTAGGCATAGTAAGAGTAACACTAATTAATAATAAAATAGAACAATTTTAACAATGTATATTAATAAAATTGTTTACTTCTGGAATTTTCTGTTTAACAGTTTTGCATTACAGTTGACCATGGCAATTGAAACTGAGGAAAGTGCATCCAAAAGGACTAGTGTACGGAAACACTAATGTTTCAGCATTAACTGAGCTTTTGGTAAAGATCATGTGTCAATCTAGGTGAGTTTTATTCTAATACACAAATGGGTATTAAATAATATTAATTTTTTTTCTTCCTACTACCAGGATGATTGTTTTAGATTAAATTGTATTAGATTTTTGAAAGTTAAACGAAACTTGCATTCTTAAAACTAATTTTGTTAATATTTATTGTTAAATTTTGTTAGATTTAGTGTGCTAGCATTTTAATTAATATTCATACATTTTTATGTTCTTAAGTGTTATGCTAGATGGGACTTCCCCATAAAACCCACCTTTTTGAATTACTTTTTTTTTTGTTTGTTTTTGGTACTGGAAATTGAACCCAGGGAAACTTAACCTCTGAGCCACATCCCCAGCCCTTTTTATATTTTTGTTTAGAGACAGGGTCTCACTAAGTTGCTTAGGGCCTTCCTAAGTTGCTGAGGCTGGCTTTGAACATGCTATTTTCCAGCCTCAGCCTCCTGAGCAGCTGAAATTACATGCGCGTACCACCATGCCCAGCTTGAATTTCTTTTCTAAAATATATCAAGAGAATAAAAAGACAAACCACAGCCTGAGAGAAAATATTTGCAAAAAACATAACTTATAAATAATAGGATAGGCAAAAAACTTTTAAAACTCAAAAATAAGAAAACAAATAACTCAACTGAAAAACATGTTCAAGACCTTAACAGACATTTCATCAAAGAAAATATGCAAATGGAAATGAACATATGAAAATAGGCTCCACATCCTGTCAGCAGGGAAATACAGATAAAATAGCAATGAGATACCATTACACACCTATCAGAATGGCCCAAATCTAGAACAATGACAACATCAAATGCTAACAAGGATGTGGAACAACAGAAATCCCTCCACCCCTGACAATTCATTGTAAACTGGTACAGTCACTTGGGGAGACATTTTGGCAGTTTCTTACATAACTAATATACTCTTACATTTGATTTGTGGAATTTACACAAAGGAGCTGAAAATTTACATACACATAAAAAACTGCCCTGCAGATGTTTAAAGCAGCTTTATTCATAATTGCTAAAGCTTGGAAGCAACCAAGATGCTCTTCAGTAGATGAGTGGATAAACTATGCTACATCCAGATATTAAAACATTTTCAATGCTAAAAAGAATTGAGTTGGTTAAAAATGTGGCTCAGTAGTAGAGCGCTTGCCTAGGCATGTGCAAGTTCCTGGATACAATCCCCAGAGCTGCAAAAAAAAAAAAAAAATAGAATAAAACAAGATAAAATAAAATTAAAAAATAATAATGATAAAATTTAAAAATAAAGAGAAATAAAAAGAAATGAGCTATCAAGCTATGAAAAAAGCAGAGGAAGCTTAGATCTATATTACATTCAAATTTATATTACATTACTAAATTAAAGAAGCCAAGTTGAAAAGGTAACAATACTGTATGATTCCAACTATATGACTTTATGGAAAACACAAAAACTATGGAGACAATAGAAAGATCAGTGATGTTAGGAGTCAGTGGGAGGGACAGATGAATAGATTAAGCACAGAAGATTTGGGTGAATATTCTCCATAGGACACTATAATGTACAACACCAAGAGTGAAACAATGTAAAATATGGACTCTGGATGATAATGATGAATTAATGCATGTACAACACCAGGAGTGAAACTTAATATAAAACATGGACTCTAGATGATAATGATGAATTAATGCAAGTTCATCAAATGTGCCACTGGGTGGATGATGTTGATAACAGGGAAGTCAGTGGAGGTGGGGAGCAATGGGTATAAATGGAAACTCTATATTTGCCACTCAATTATACTATAAACTAAATTTGCTTTAACAATATACATTTTTAAAACTTCACTTAATTTTTGGTCTATATTTCTATTTTGTTTGAAAGTATTAAATATTCTCTAAATTTCCAAAATTTATTGAGTCAAACTCCCATAATATTCTGTTTTAAGTGCTCATATTTATACCTAGTAATTTATACCTTTTATACCTAGTAAACACTTTCCTATGCCTTCTTACTTTGTTGTTAATTGCCTCCCAAATTGTTATTAGTAGTTATTTTAAAAAATAAATAAAACTTATCTTTTATCAATATGTATTTTATTTATCTTATTTAACAA
Organism: Spermophilus citellus; assembly: GCF_964194105.1. Taxonomy (NCBI): domain Eukaryota; kingdom Metazoa; phylum Chordata; class Mammalia; order Rodentia; family Sciuridae; genus Spermophilus; species Spermophilus citellus. The sequence goes on from NC_138185.1 coordinate 51,085,610, forward strand.
ATTTCTAGTTTTATCTTTATTCTTCCTTCTTTCCTCTTTGGATTTAATGTTGTTTCTAACATCTTGTGATTGGCTAGTTAATTCACAAATTTCCTTTTTAAATTGTTTCTAACATATTTAAGGTTATGTATTTCTCTTTGTGTGCCTTTGAAAGGCCTGTAGTCCATCTCCTTACACATACTCCATACACATCAAAGGTGTTTTTTCTTTTTTAATTCACATTTAGATGTTTCATATTTCAGATATTTATTTTTAATAAATAATTTATAATTTATAAAAAATAAAATAATTTATTTTTATTTACTTAATATTTATTTTTTCCTGTTTTTGTTTTCATCTCTTGTGTACATGTGATTTAGTTCCATTTAAATAGTCTATACTTCGATCTTTTTAAAAAAACAAATTATTGTTAGGAAATACCTGCCTTTTAACAGATATTTTGTCTTGTTGACTATAATTTTTTTAAAATAATAAAAGCATTTACTTTATTTTTTTTTCTTTTTTTAAATTTGTTTTAATTAGTTACACTGACAGTACAATGACCTTGACATATCATACATTTGAATCTGATGGGGTATAATATCTCATTTTTCTGAGTATACAGGTTGCAGAATCACATTAGTCATGCATTCACTTATATACACACAGATAATATACACACAGTAATAATAATGACTGTTTCATTCTGCTATCCTTCCTATCTCCCCAACCTCTCCCCTCCCCTCCCATCACTTCTCTCTACCTAGTCTAGGGTAATGCTATTCTTTTTTTTTTCCTCACATCTTCATACACGTATTTTGTATAACAATGAGGGTCTCCTTCCAACTATAATTTTTTTAAGACTGCTTTTTCTTTTTAGTTGTAGACAGACACAATATCTTTATTTATTTTTATGTAGTGCTGAGGATACAACCCAGTGCCTCACACATGCAAGGCAAGCTCTCTGCCACTGAGCCACAACCTTGGTCTGACTATAATGTTTTATTTCTACTATCTCATGTTGTGCTTTGGATTTTTTCCTTCCTTTAAATTTCTGACATTTTCTTTATTTCTTCTCCCCTTAGTTTCTGCCTGTTTAGAAGATAAATATATTAGTCTTATGGGCCTGTTGATTCTTCTTACATTTTTAACTTGTATATTCTACATAAAGCTGTTATCTGTGTGGTCTTTTTAGGCAACGTAAGTGCACCTGAATGTTTTACCTCCAAGTACTCTCCAAGAAACATGTTTCATGTCACTTATTTACAATATTTTAATCCCACTTGGTTTTTGTTTTTCTGGGGGTGTGGGTGGTACAGAACCCAGGACTGGCAAAGACTAAGCATATATTCTACCACAGAGCCACACCCCAGCCCTCCACTTTGTGTTCATACCCTAAATTCATCTTTATGATGTTATGCATTCCCATTTGCATGTACCTAAATGTTTACCAATTGCCTTCCTATTGTTCCTTTTCATACATTGATCCACTTTTATCTTTTGGTCATTTCTTATTTATATGAGTACAGACTTTACACAGTAAGGTCCTTTAGTCTTTGTTTTCCTGAATGTACCTTGATTTTGCCCTCTGTGTAAAGAATTGTTTTGCTTGTAACAGAATTCGAGGCTGACAATTATTTTCAGTACTTTAAAGACATTATTTCATTTTATTTTTGTTCTGGCGCCTATTGTTGCCTTTAAAAGGTCTGCAGTCTACCTAATTGCCATTCCTTCGTTAGCAAGCTGTCTTCTTTCATTATTTCCAGGATTTCCTTTGGCTTCAGGCATTCTAGTTTTTGTCCCCCCCCCCCCCAGACAACATTTCTTGGGCTTCTTTTTTATTACACATTGTTTCCTCAGACTATGTCTCCTGAATCTGAGGATTTGTGTTTCTCATCAACATTATTAAAATCTCAGCCACTCTTTTGGAACATGGCTTCTGCAGAAAAAGCACCATATTTCAGTGGAAAATAATATTCTCTACAGGACACAGATTTAAATTATCCACGTTCACCCTATCCGTTGTTTTTTTTTTTTAATGTAGCTCATTGATCTTTATTTTTTATTGATTCTTTTTAGTTATTATACATGACAGCCGATTATCTGAGCTATTTTGCAATGATTAGTAGATTGTTGGCAACAGACAGGTGTGAAAACTGAGTTGTCATTAATAAGTAATGCTTTGACTTCCTGCTCACTGCAGATGAACAAGTTTTGTGTCCATTTCCAGGTCATCTCAAAATCCCCAAATGCCATATAAATTTGTACTGGTTTGGCTTTTCCACTGAACTGACTATAACATCTGCCTGGTTCCCTCATGTCATATGAGTTAATAAACTCTCTGACAGGTGTTCACTTTTATGTCTGTGAGTTATGACTTTACTTGTTTTCTGAAAATAATCTTTTTAACCATTTTCCTACATTCTTTCTGTTATTGTCTTCAACATTACTAGACAATGTATGTGGAAATACCTCTTTCCCAAGTGAGAGGAACTCTCTTGATAAGAATTCGGCTTTCTAAACCTGCTTTCTCTGTGACCTTGGACACACTGCTTCAGTTGCCTTATCTGCAAATAATAATGGTACTTTCCCCAAAAGTTTATTCATATGTGTAAAGCATTTGGAATAGAACCTAGGATATAAAAACACAAAAGAAGTGTTAGAAATCATATTCTTGCAACTACAATTTAACATTCTTTCCTATTTTCCATCTATGTAGTGTTCCTTGATTGACAGGAAATTGTCTCTGTCAATTTAAATGATAATGTCTCATCTGGCATCCTTAGCCTGCACTAGATTTTTAGATTTTGATGGCTATAATTCTCACCTCTATTAATCCTACTCGATTCTTTTCAAAGCTACATTTTAAAGTTTTTTGTGTTTTTAGTTCTTAATTATGTTTAATTTTCTTTCTTCTGCTGTGTTTGTAGATGCCTGCTCAAATTCAAATGGATTCTTAAGAATGTTTTGTAATTTTTAATATACAGTTCATCTTCAGCAGTTTTTTTTTTAATTGAACCCTGGTCATATTTTCTGTACTGTTTCATTCCTGATAAAGCCTTTGTATGTAACATTTTTGTAATATATAAGAAGAGATTAAAAGACACAGGTGCAGCCATGGAAAAATAGGCAAGGAAGGAGAAATGAGCAGGGCTCTGGGGCTCCCTCAAAGCTGCATGGCATCCACTCCTGGGCACTTATTGTAGCAGGGACCATTTTCAGGTTATAAAAATCTCATAACTCAAAGGCTAACTTGCATCCCCATAGCTTTAGTTTACTGGCTGGGCAGACTAGAATGAAACTCTAATCCTTGTAAGGCCAGGGTTGCTACCTTTCCATAGTGATCCTGTGGGCCTGGCTGGAGGGCCTTCTCTCCAGATGTCCTGGGCTCCTTTCTAGCAGGTTGCCTCAGCACCTTCCAGCTCAACCCAACCATTTCTAGTGCTGGGTGGAGCTAGGCTTTCTCAGGTAGTATTGGCTATTAAAAATAAAACAAAAACAAACTTCAGATACACCAGAGGGAACCCTTCACTCCACCTGTTAGAAATCTATAAGGGAGCTGTTGAGCTGACTCCTAGCACACCCTAACACAATCAAGTTCCTTCCCATCTTCCTGTGCTGCAGAGTAGGCTTTTCTTCCCCTTTCCAACTTCTGACTGAGTCTTCTACCTTCTGAGGGTCTTGGCCTGCTCAGTTCTCCCCACCTTGTATGGAACCAGAAAGAAGAAGCACAGACTTTACTCCTGCCTTGGTGGGAAATTAGTTTTGTGACCCATGATGGTTCAGTGAATTCCCTAGCACTTAGTGCTAGACTCTATCCTCCTGAGCCTGCCTGGGGCCTTGACATCCCTTGTATCACAAAGCTCTGTGTAGCCTGTGTAACTTGATATAAATGAGTTCATAAACTAAACATAATTAATTAAAATTCTTAAACTATGTGACCTATATTTGGCCTGGGCCTGTGAGGAAAAGAAAAAAGAAAAAGCAGGAAAACTAAACATGTCTACCTGTGGAAGATAAAATATTCTGACACTAATTTCCTATGTATAAAGAGTATTCATTACATGTGGAAATATATCTATATCAGTCAAGGGTCACCTGAAAATATAAAGGCAAACATAACAATGTTGTACCATGGAAGTTTGTCCTCCAGCAATAAAGCTGACCTGATGTTAAGGTAATTTTATTCAGGGTCCCAAATTCATGCCTGAGGTTTGCTATAACTGACTGAAAACTAACCAGACTGATTTTGTTTTCTTTCTTTCTTTCTATTTTTTTTTTTTTTTTTTGTGCTAAGATTTGAACCCAGGGGCCTTGTGCATGCTAGGCCAGCATTCCATCACTAAGATCCATCCCCAGAACAACCCCTTCCTTAAATTTTGAAACAGGGTCTCACTAAGTTGCTCAGGCTAGTCTCAAACTTGAGATCCTCCTTCAACAGTCTCCCAAGTAGCTAGGATTACAGACATGTGCTACCATGCCCAGTTCAGACTGATAGTTCTAAAGAGAGTGAATTTCCTCTTATATCAAGTAAGGAAATTGACCAATATCAACCTGAATAAATATAAAATCCAAATAAATGAAGTGTTATGTTTTTATTAAAAACCTACTTGCTATGACAGTATAAAAGAAAGAAAATGATAAGGAGGTGGTAAGGTTAAAATGGTAAGGAAGAGATGATAAAGATTAAATGTGGTTACAAGAGTGGGATCCTAAACTGGTATGATTGTGGCCTTATAAATAAAAGGAAGAAAACAAAGCTGGATCTAATCTGTGTCCCTACCTGCTCTCTTGTGGGTGCACATGTAGGAGCAAGCATTCCCTCTCTTTCCTTCCAAACCTTCTCTCATGAGGACACAATAGGAAGAAGGTTACCTGCAAACCAGGGCCCACACCAGGGAATCAAATCAGCCTGAACCTTGATTTTGGGATTCCTAGCCTCCAGGACTGTGAGGCTCTGTTATTTAAAGCCACCAAATCTGTTATTTTGTTACGGCAACCCAAGCTGACTAAAATACTATTATTCTCATTAAGTTGGACAAAATATTATGAAAATAAGACAAAAATAAACATATGAAAAACTGCAGAGAAGCAGGTGGAAGAGATAAGATGACATTAAAAATGAATGACATGGTGCTGAGCTCCCTGGGTTTTCTATTTGTCTCACATATTCCCAACTGGGTCCTAAAGAAGGCTTCCCCCATAAATATAAACAGGAACACATAAAGTCCTAAGCAAAGCGAAAAGATCAGAAAAGGGGAAGTTGGACAAACAAATATTATGTACACAATAGTTCTACCCCAATTAAACACCAAAGGAAAAAAAATGAGTGTGCTCACTAACCTCATCAACAAAGGCCCAGTGAAGACGATGTCTAACTTCACCAGGTGAAAATAAGGTACCCTTTCCTATATCTGAACAAGGTGATGTGAGAGAAGGCCAAGGATTTGGGACTTAGCCTTGACTCAGTAGTAACAAGTGCCATTTGCCATATCACTAGAGGACACTTGTAAAGTCTGGACTTACACCCCCCATCCAAAAGTAACAAGGTGCCCCTCTTTCTCCTAGGTGTCAATGGAGGCTATGCAGGAACCCTGGACCACTACTTCCACCTGACAATATGGGTGCCATCCTCCATTAGTGCAGTGTCAGAGGAGGTGAGGTATAGAAAAGAACATTGAAAGAAGACAGAGGGTCTCATAAAATAATACTTAAAGTGTCAAAGATATAATTAAGATTAACTGTAAAGCCAAAATCCAGGAAAATCTCAAATGTAATAAAAAAAAGAAAGAAAAGGAGTGGATGACAAAACTGAGATGACACATCTTGGAATACTGGAATTCTCTGGCATGGCTTTCACAACCACCATTATAATAATGCTTCAGTAAGCAATGAGGAACATGCTCTGAAACAAACAAAATAGTAGAAAGTCTCAGTAAAGAAAAAAGGAGATAGAAGGAAAAACCAAATGAAAAATTTGGAACTGAAAAATATAGCCAATGGGATTAGAAACACACAGGCTGGACTCAAGAGCAGAGTAGAGATAACAAAGGAAAGACTCAGTGACTTGAAGATAGAATAGAAACAGAAATTATCCCATCTAAACAACAAAGGTGAAAGAGACTAATATATATATATATATATATATAACTTTATATAACATAAATATATGTGTGTATTTACTTTTAAATGGGAAGAGGGCTTCTGGAACAAAAGATCTCATATTTGTGTCATGAGAGTCTCAGAGAAAGAGGAGAAAGAAGAGACTGCACATTATTCATAGAAATAATGGCAAAAGCTTTCTCAAACTTAGTAAAGGATATAAATCTTGAGAACTAAGAAATTAAGTAAAACCCCCCCAAAAAATAAATCCAAAGAAATTCATGCCAATACTTATCCTAATTAAGCATCTAAAAACTAAACATAAGAGAAACTCTAGAAGCAGCAAGAGAGAAATGATCCATAAAGGGATTTAAATTAAACTAAACAAAGTTCAGTAGAATGACAGTAGAGTTTTCATCAGAAACCATGGAGACCAGAAAGCAGAAGCATAACATTTTTTTAAGTGCTAAAAGCAAATACCTGTCAAGCAGAGGTCTATATCCAGTAAAAATATCCTTCAGAAATAAGGAAGAAATGTCAAGACATTTTCAGATGAAGGAAAACTAAGAGAACTCATTATCAGCAGATTTCCTTGGGGAAAAAAAAGTGCCTTAAGGAAGTTCTTGAAAGATAAAATAAAAAAAGAAGGAAGATAAAATGTCTATTCTTGAGCCAGATATTGACACTAGTAGAACAAATATAATGCCTACAGCAACCTTGAAACAAACAAAGGGACACACTCAAAAACAAATAAAAAAAGAATTCTAAACAAAATGTTCAAGTAAACCATAGGAAGACAGGGAAGAGGAAATCTGAGAAAAATATACACCCTGCAAATACGATTCAGAAAGAAAGCAAGAGTGACTATGCTATTATCAGATAAAGTAGACCTTAGAGCTAAGAAAATTAGAAGGACAGATGTAAATTTACATAATGATAAAAGCTCAATCCACCAAGAAGTCACAGCAATCAAAATTGCTTTCCCAAATGAGGAAGTTGCAAAATATGTGACGGAAATGAAAAAAAAAAAAAGAAAGTAGACAAATTTACAATTATATTTGGAGACTTCAACACTCCTCTCTCAGAAACTGATGACAGGACAACTAGATAGAAATCCAGCAAGGACGTACAAGAACTTAACACACCATCAACCTGCAGGGTTTCACAAGCATTTAGACAAATGGCTACCAATAGCAGCAAAAAATACATTTTCATCTCACATTGCTCTAGAACAGAGACTAAGACCAACCATATCATGAGCCATAAGACAAACCCCAATAAATTTAAAAGAAGTAAAACCATACAAAGTATGGTATTTGCCTACAACAAAATCAAAGTAGACATGAATAAATAAGGTAACAGGAAACTCTCCAAATACTTGGAAACTAAGTGCCACATTTCTAAAGAGTCTATGAGTAAAAAAGGAAATCTCAAGAAAACTAAAAAAAAGATTTTTGAAATTTCTTTGTAAAATATGGTTAATCTCAATTTTATCAACACTTTTGCATTAATTGAGATCTTATGCTTTATTTAAATGCTATAGTAAATGATGATGGTTGAAATTTGAATATTAAATAAACTAGCATATTTTGTAAAAAAAAAAAAAAAAAACTAAAAAAAATACACTGAGCTTAATTAAAAACAAAAATACAAGGTATCAACATGTGTTGGATTAGGATAAAATCCTAAGAGGAACAGTATAATAGTAAATGCTCACATTAGAAAGAGCATGTTTCTAACTTGTAATCTATGCTTACTCTTTAAGAAACTAGAAAAAGAAGAAAAGCCTGTAATAAGTATAAGAAAGGAAAAAATAAACAGAAAAATATAGAGAAAATCAATGAAGCAAAAATGTCCTTCCTTGAAAAGATCAATATAATTGAGAAATGAATATCAGGAATAAATCTGAATGTGTCATTATAGACTCTGTAGATATCAAGTGGCTGGTAAGGTAATGCTGCAAACAACTCTACATACATACGTTTAACAACTTAATAAAAATGCATCAATTCCTTGAAAAGTGCAAACTACTAACACCCAACCAAGAGATACGGCAGAGCAAGCGGAGGACCCTGAAGGCAATTAAACTGAACTCATGATTCTCAAGACTCTTAAAAATGTAATCTCCAGATCCTGATGGTTTTGCTGAAAAATTCTAACACATTTAAAGAATAGTGAATATACATTCTACAACTCTTTCCCAGAAAACATAAAAGGAGGAAATCCTTGTAATACTAAGAAACTAGTATTATTCTGATACCAAAACCAAAAATAGTACAAATAAAAAAAAGGTTAAGATTAAAAACTGTAGCCCACAATCCTCATAAATACACATAAATATCCTTAAGAAAATATGAACAAATACAATTCAGCAGTATATGTAAAGAATTTTACACATGACCCAATGAAGTTTATTCACTGTGTTCAAAGCTGGTTCAATAACTGAAAATTTATCCATACAATCTGCACCCTTTTCTTAAAAAGTTAAAGAAGAAAAGGCACATAATTATACCCATTTATGCAGTAAAAGTAAGTGACCATTTTCAGCTTATACTCAGAATAAAAACTCATAAAACTGTAATAAAAGGAAACTCTTCAATCTAAAGAAAGAACTACTAAAAACTACAATTAGCATTATATTTAATGGTGAAAGAAAATGTTTTTCCCCTAAAATAGGAAAAGGATAAAGATGTCTACTTTTAATATAATTCTTGAACTCTACTTCGGTAAGTAAAGGAAATAAAAGAAATGAGTGTCATAAAGAAATAAAACTGCCTCTATTGCCAGGTGACCTGATGGTCTATGTAGAAAATACCAAGGAATCCCCCCAAATCAAAAACTTCTAAATTAATGAATCAGGGTCAGAATATATAAAATTGACACACAAAAAGTATCTATCTCCATACAAGCAATAAACATGTGGGGACTGAACAAGGGAAACCAAAAATGAAACACTGAAATATAAATCTAATAAAACATGTATAGAAATTGTATGCCAAAAACTGCAAAGTGCTAACTAAAAAATCATAGGCAATTTAAATAAGACACATATCTCAATCACTGCCTGGAAGATATTATAGTAAGATGCCAATTTCTTCCAAAATGATCTCTAGGTTTCACAAATTGCCTATTAACACCCAGCTAGGATTTTGTAGACATAGAAATTTATAATAGACAGGAAAATGAACTAAAATAGCTAAAGCAATTTTTAAAAAGAAGAATGAAGTGGCAGGAAACACCCTACTCGATGTTAAGCTTTACTGAAGAGCTAAAGCAAACAAGATAAGCATAATATTGGAAGAGGGATAGAAATAAGATTAATAAAACAGAATAGAAAACCCAAGAGTAAACCCACACAAATATGCTCAACTAATCTTTGCAAAGGTATGAATCACTTCAGAGAAGAAATAAATATTTTTAACTAAGGAAGGCAGAGCAATTGGAAATCCATAGGCATAAAGATAAACCTCTAAACTTCATATATATAATAATGGATGATAATTAACATATTAGACCACATACTTAAATGTAAAAGTTGCCAGAGCAACTGAAAGAGAGCGCTCTGGCAACTTTTACAGCTCAGAAGCAGCAGATGTGTTCTTTCTGGATTTCCTCCCTGGGCATGCCCCTGGTATGTTGAAAGACAGCTGAGTGCTGCAGAAGAATTACTGCCTAAGGTTTTGGAGGCAGGGCTCCAGAACCACTCTCTCTCTGCTGGGCTACCTAGTACAGGAGCCTCCTCTGCAGCCTTCTGCACCAGATGGAGGGGATCAAAAAGGTATCTTGGGACCTTCTTTGAAAACTCCCAGGACAGTATAATGGTTCTTAGGTGGTCTTTTGAACCTTGTCACTCTTGTGGGTGCTTGAGAGCCTGTTGCTCATCTTTACTTATACCTTGATTTTCTGATGTCTCTTAGAAGCTCCCAAGCACTTGTTAACAAGTAAGACTCCATCTCTGCTTTGCACTGGATCTAATATGGCAAGTGTGGAATATAAAGCTCAACAATCTGCTGGCAGCAAGTGGTCCCCTGGAACAAACTTTAAAAAACTCTGCCTTCTAGGCATGAATACCAGCTTGCATTCATCTAATTAGGTAGAAGCTAGGAGGAATTTGGTGGCTGGAAGTTGTGATTTTTAGCCCATGCTCTAACCTCAATTACATTCTTGTCTCCCTCCTGCTGCCAAGAGAAAAACCAACTGATTGATGAATGGTGTTTTGACCATGGGGCTTATGGCAGAAGAATGATCAGGAACTTGATGTTAACCATCTGAATACTTTCCTCAGGCACTTACTTAGCTTCTTATCTTTCCTATGATGCATGAGTACTAGAAACTTTAATGAATCATTGAAGGATTCCATATGCATTTTTTAGTTAATACGAAAGATGTAACTCTGACATAGTTTCTTTGCTCTTAGAAAGTAGAACATGGTATGGGATGCATTTCACAGATTCCAAGATGATACTTCTAAAGGCTATTATTCTGAACTTAAGTATTTTGTACTCACGGGTCCATTCATAGCTTACTGGAGACCCATGGTAGGTACCATCTGGTTTTTTGTTTGTTTTTGATTTTTAAATCTTTTTAAAATTAATTTATTTTAATTAAGTATACATGACAGCAGCAGAATGCATTTTGATTCATTGTACACAACTGCAGCACAAATTTTCATTTCTCTGGTTGTACACGATGTAGTATTGCACCATATGTGCAATCATACATGTACCTAGGGTAATGATGTCCACCTCATTCTACCATCTTTCCTGCCCCCTTTCCCCTCCTCACCTCTCCCTCCCCTTTGCCCAATCAAAGTTTCCCCATTTTTCCTATGTCCCCCCCCCCCATTATGGGTCAGCATCCACTTATCAGAAAAAAACATTTGGCCTTTGGGTTTTGGGGACTGGCTTATTTTGCTTTGCATGATATTCTCCAACTCCATCCATTTACCTGCAAATTCGATAATTTTATTCTCTTTTAATGCTGAGTAATATTCCATTGTGTATATATATCACAGATTCTTTATCCATTCTTCTACTGAAGTATATCTAGGTTGCTTCTATAGCTTACCTATTGTGAATTGAGCTGCTATAAACATTGATGCTGCATTACAACAAAACAATAAATAAATGGGCTAAGGAGCTAAACAGACATTCTCAGAAAAAAGATATACATTCAATCGACAAATATATGAAAAAAATGTTCAACATCTCTAGTAATTAGAGAAATGCAAATCAAAACTACTCTAAGATTTCATCTCACACCAGTCAGAATGGCAGTTATCAAGAATACAGACAACAATAAATGTTGTCGAGGATGTGGAAAAAAAGGCACACTCTTACGTTGCTGGTGGACCTGAAAATTGTTGCAACCAATCTGGAAAGCAGTATGGAGATTCCTTAGAAAACCTGGAATGGTACCATCTGGTTTTGCAGGTGAAGTTCTTCCTTACTTTCCAGTTGTTATCCTCTTTCTTTTCTTTCTTTCTCTCCCTTCCTTCCTTTTGTTTTCCTTTTCTTTTCTGTACTGTGGATCAAACCCAGGAACTTGCATAAGGTAGTCCACTCATACATTTTAGTAACTGACTTTGTTGACTTCACTTATAATAAAAACAAACTTCAGACAGAGGATAAGGCAAAGAAAGAAGACTTCATATTTCAAAAGATGAGGATCAGTTGCCACAGCAAAGCCAAATTGCCTAATTTCCATTTCACCTTCCCCAAACAACTGAATTTCATTTTATATTATCTTTTTATTGGTCCATTCACAATATATTTATTGTGTTTTTAATTACTGCATTTCTTGGTCCTCATAAACATTTTCTGTTTCCAACTGCTTTCTTAATCATTATTTTATCAAGGACATAATATTCTATTGAGCAGATTTGGTCCATTTCTCCATTGTGGCTATCTGGTGTCAGCTTTTTAAAAACTTTGTCTTGAGAAAATTATAGTTCATAAGAAAATGAAAAATATAGAGAGGCACATTTTCCTATCCCTTCTAATTTTCCCCCACAGTAATATTTTAAGTAACTAATATCAAAATCAAGAAACTGACATTGGTATAATCTACAGAGCTTGTTCAGATTTCACCAGGTTCATATGAATGAATTTCTGTATATGCATGATCTTATGCAATGCCACAACACATGTAGATCTGTATAACAACCACTATAATTAAGAACTGTATCATTTTTTGCAACGATCCCTCATAACTATCTCATTATAACCACATTCTGTATGTCCCTAAACCTGGAAAAGACTTAGCAGTACTCCCTCATGATTATGGCAGTTCAAGAATATTGTAGGCAAGAATTTATACAGTTTGCTTCCTTTTGAGATTGACCAGGTGGTGGTCCATGGTGTGGATGTATCACAGTTCACCTAACCATTCATACATTAAGAGTCACTTGGGATATTTATAATTATTTAGTATTAGAAATATAAAATGTCCATATGTCCCTTTTCATGCATTTCCTCAAAAAAATTACTGCTAAACGTGGTTTATTTTTATGGTGTTTAGTAGATGTGACTTTTTCAACTCCTTCCTTTTCAATCTTATACAACATTTTGATTCAAATATGTTGTCTGTATATATCCACCATTTGGATTTGGATTTGTTTTACTGCCCTATCTGTACGTCTATTTTGTTTGGGAGTATGGAATTTAAACTCATTTGCATTCTTTGATTAGTGATTTTTTAAAACTTACTACTTACTACTGTCATCCTATTAGTTATCTTTCTGCCATACTTTCTTTTAGGATGAGAAAAAAATTTTTTTCCACTAATCTCTGATATTTAGTGTGATGGAGCTACAAACGAAACTGACAAAAGACAAATTAGCAATAATAAACAGATATTTACTCATGGTGCATGCAGGAACATGCAGAAATAGGTGACTTTCCAAACAGCTAAAGGGGAGGTTGGGGATTGAGGGCCTTCCATGGGAAGAACAAATGGGTCTGTAGGAGAACAAAAAGAGGTAAGAAATTTCAGATAATGTTTGTTTATGTATATCCAAGGGGCTTTCTCTGTATTATTTCTGGACATTAAAATTCTACTGGAAAGGGGTTTATGGTGTCCTCACTCCCAAAAGTTTCTGTCTTTAGTCAGTAGACAGAGGCTTCCAGAAGACTTCTGTCACCACTGAATCCCAAATGTCTTTAGTTTATTCATCAGAGATAGGGTTCAGTGGTAGAGTACTTGCCTATCATGTGCAAGGCCCTAGTTTTGATCTTTGCCACCACCAAATAATAACAACATCAACAATGAAATAAAATAATCTTTATACTAACTCTGGGGTCCAATACTTCTATTGTTGCTAAACAATACTTCTATTGTTTCTCATTTTTCTGATCTTGCATTTGGTATGTTGACTGCATTTTTACTGTTGTGTTTCTTATTTAATGTCAGGTGGTTTGGAAGTTATAATACTATTTCTGTTCCTGGGAGAGGTAGTCTAATATTTAACACCTATATTTACTTGTACCTTTCTCATTTTGTATGTAACTAGGGCATTTCCATCATATCCAAACCAGAGAAGCCCTACAATGAACTTCTATGGTTACTTTTTCCCCCAAATCTCTTCCTCATTCAAATCCCCAAGTCATGATTTATATTGAAAATATCATCAAATATTTAGATTTAACTATGACTCTTGGTGCCAACATGATACAGTTTGAATGTCTGTTCTCTCTTGAACTCATGTTAATGTAGTTGCCATCATACCAATATTAGTGGGTGGGATTTTAAGAGGTGTTTCAGTCTAAGAGCTCAGCTCTCATGAATAGATAAAAGCAAATGCTGTTACTCCTGAGTGGGTTACTTGCAGTGGGAGTGGTTTCAGTCCCTCTTGTACTTGCACTCTTTCATGTACTCTCTGTCATGTTGTGATTTAGCAAGAAGACCCTCAATAGATTCTGTCCCTTTGATACTGGACTTTCCAACCTACAAACCATGAGAAGTAAACCTCTGTTCATTATAAATTATCTAGTCTCAGGAATTCTGCTACAGTGGCACAAGCTGGACTAAGGCTATGTTTGCCTTTTTCTTAATTTCAATTTGCTAGAGTATATTCTAAGTAATTATTTTAGACTTGAATCTCTACATATTTGAAACTGCCTTAATTTTTGCCTAGGAAATTCAGTTTAGTAAAATAATTTGTTTAAAAGAATAATTTTCTGGCCAATATTTGAAAGTAATACTCTATTAACTTAGGAAAATTTGTTTCCTATTACTATGAATTTTCACTTGCAGAGCTTGTAAGGGTTTTCTTTTTATCTTGGATGTTTTAAAATTTCAGCATGATAATACATCTTTTTATTCATTCTGCTCAGCACTCAGTAAGGTATTGACACATGAATAGATGAATATAACTATCTCATTGCAATTCAGCAGGGAAAAGATACATTGCTCAATAAATGTTAGGATTATTTTCTAACCCTTAAAGAAAAGTAAAGTTAGACACTCACTTCACAACATGTACAACAATTTCAGAAGGATAACCCACAAAATAAAAATTAAACTATCTGGTTTATCAAAAAGTATTAGAAGAAACTGTAACTGAATGAATTTGTAACTTTCTGGTATGGCACTCCAAGGCCATTAAAGATCCATCAAAGGGGCTGGGGATGTGGCTCAAGTGGTAGCGCGCTCGCCTGGCACGCGTGCGGCCCGGGTTCGATCCTCAGCACCACATACAAAACAAAGATGTTGTATCCGCCGATAACTAAAAAAAAAATAAATATTAAAAAAAATTCTCTCTCTCTCTCCTCTCTCACTCTCTCTTTAAAAAAAAAAAGATCCATCAAAAAAAAGATGTAATTATCCAAGAGCATAAAATCTGTTTTAAATAAATGTTATGGTTTGGATTTGGAATGGCCCTCAAAAGTTTGTGCATTAAAGGGTTGGTCACCAATGTAGCAATATTTATAGGTGGGGCTTTTAGGAAGTGATTGAATCATGAGGATCAATCAATTTCTGGACTCATGGCTGAATGGACTATTGGGAAATGGTGGCAAATAGGAGGTGAGACCTAGAAGAAGAGAGTGGTTCCTTGGGGCTCTGCCCTTGGGAAATACATCTTGTGCCTTCTGTGTGTGAGTATGAGTGTGTGTGTCTGTCTGTATCTATCTATCTCTTTCTCTCTCTCTCTCTCTCTCTCTCTCTCTCTCTCTCTCTCTATTTTTAGCTACCATGAGGTAGCAGCTCTGTTCTATCATGCTTTCTCCACCATGATGCTCTCCCTCACCACAGGTCCATAGTAACGGGGCCAGCCAACCATGCACTGAAACCTTTAAAACCAGGAGCCAAAATAAATCTTTATTCCTTTAAGTTGTTTATGTCAAGTATTCTGTCATTCTGATGGAAAGCTAACCAACATAATAGATAGTGTCCTAAGACATCTGTAATGATGTCAAATGGTTAATCTTCATGACAGATTAGTATGGGTAGTAAAGGAGAAATAATAATCATCATTAGACTAATTTGTGACTCAGGTGAAAACTATGTAAATTTTATTCATATCCCAAACCTTTGCCCCCAACCCATTTATTTATTTATTTATTTATTTATTTATTTATTTATTTTAAAGAGTGAGGGAGGGAGGGAGGAAGGGAGAGAGAGAGAGAGAGAGAGAGAGAGAGAGAGAGAGAATTTTTTTAATATTTATTTTTTAGTTTTCGGCGGACACAACATCTTTGTTTGTATGTGGTGCTGAGGATCGAACCCGGGCCGCACGCATGCCAGGCGAGCGCGCTACCACTTGAGCCACATCCCCAGCCCCTATTTTTTATTTTTTGTTGCTGAGAAGATGGATCAATCAAAAAACCTTGAGTTCCAACTGCAACTCTCCATGGTTACCTGGTAACAGCCCTAATAAGTTCATTCATTCACTGGAATTTGCTGGTTTCCATATGCTCTTGCCATGCTAACTTTTAGGGAATTATAAAATGTGAAGAGAGGGGCTGGGGCCATACAGCTCAGTGGTAGAGCACCTGCCTTGCATGTTTGAGGCAATGGGTTCCATCTTCAGCACCACATAAAAATAAATAAGATATTGTGTCCATCTACAACTATCTCTCTCTCTCTCTCTCTCTCTCTCTCTCTCTCTCTCCATATATATATATACACACACAAGTTCCTTCCCAGGAGCTCACTGGTCACTAAGGAATAACAAAAAGTGTTACAATTGCATTTGCCACATCATGCAATGTTTACAAACAAACATCCTTCAAGGTACACAGCACCCCAGAAGGGGTGACTGTGGCCGTGGGTCAGTGTTAGATTCCTAGAGGAGAAGTCTCACTAAGTTGAGCTGAATTTCTTACATTTTAGTTTACTCCTGATCACATGATTCCTATTCTTTATCCTCTCTCTTGAGTTAAGTAAATGATTTGAGAGCCTACCTTATTTGCTACCTTCCAAGATATGTCCCACCACTCTCAGAGCCCATGCTATAGCTTAGTTTACTTGTTTTCCCACCTTGCTGGCTCCCATGCATTAATATAACCGTTCTGTCAATGTAACTTGCCATCTTAAGGTAAGGGGACCCATATAAATAAATTATTGTATGAACAAAGTCACTCTCTTTTTATGTTGTCAAGCCTGGCCTTGAACTCACAGGCTCCAGAGAACTTTCTGCCTCAGTCACCGTAGTAGGTGAGATTATGGCACATACTACTGCCCCCAATCTAAACCAAGTCACTCTTAAACATAGAAAAAAAAGGGTTCAATTAACAGCTGTTCCAGGACCCCAGGCAGAAACAAGAATAATCCCATAAAAACTAAATGGTGTGGACCCCCTACTATTAAAAAAAAATCTCACAGTCTGCCCCTGAATGAAGATCTTTCTCTTCTAGATCTTTCTAATTTGTTATATCCCTGACACATCCATCATCTCCTGCTCTGTAGGATACTTCTTGGGACCCTTGTCTGACACCCTTGAAGAAGCTGGCCAGTGTTAGAAAATGCATATGGGCTTGCAGTCAAAGCCCGGGAAAAGCCATTTAATCTCAGAAACAATTTTCTCAATTGTGAACACAGGGGAGTCATTCTAGATCACTTCACTGATTGCCACAAAATCAAATCAGATGAAACCACATAGGGTGAAGTGATTTATTGCTGATTATACATGCCTTGAGAGCAGTGAATGTGCATCCTCTTAGAAACTCTATATTTTATGCATAGTGGGTCCTCAAAACAATATCCCTGAGCTGAACAAATAGCTTCAGCACACCAGCCCCATGGCCCTGGCACACAAGCCTCAGTTTCTCCAGATTTTGAAATATACCATTGGGCACTTTCAGCTTGGGCCCTCACCCTATGTAGCTGAGGTCCTAGGGTGAAGGGAAGAATTAATTGCCCTTGGACCCACAATTATCTATGTCCTCCTCTCATGCAGGTAGCAGATGAAAACAGCCATGGCAGATAGTGAAAATGCACAGGGACACCCACAGCAGGCCCAAAGGAGGAGGCAGGGTGGGAACTAACCTTGGCCCCACCTATGCTACCCATCCTCCTTCCCTCAGGCAGCTCATGATGATGACTGAACTCCCCATTGAATTCCTGTCTCACATATTTATTACACAGACCCTTACAATCCTGTTGGCTCTGTTCATTGCTACAAAGATCAATAAGCTCATCTCCAAATCTATGCTGCTGGGCATGATTGGTTTTGTGGCCCTCAGGGTGCAGGGCTGCTCTGCGGAATAGACTTATACCACATGCAGGAAGACAGCCTTTCCTGGGCCACCTAGGATTCAAAGGCATCCCCAGAAAATGCCACTCAAGGTAGCACCTGGCCCTCTGCTACAGATTCTGCTCAGGCTCTTAGACAGCAGTTGGATTTTTCCATTCTCTGTTTTGTCATAGGGTTACTCTGTGGCCTGCAATAGGAGGCAAGGGATTTGGTCAAAGAAAAAGTGGGTATCACATGCTGAATGAAAGTCATAATAAAGCATCAGGATGGGTCGAGTATGGTGGCACAAACCTGTCATCCCAGCTCCCTGGGAGACTGAACCAGGATTGCTGTTGGAGGTCAGCCTCAGCAACTTAGTGAGACCCCTGCCCAAAATACCATTTTTAAAAAGGGCTGAGGATATAGCTCAGAGGTAGAGAGAGCACTTTTTAGCATGTGCAAGGCCCTGGGTTCAATCCCTAGTATCAAAATTATAATTATTATTTTTTTAAAGGCATCAATACGAAAATCCCACAGCAGCTCCAGAAGAGACACACTCACTATTTCCAGAATTGAAAGGAAAGGTGGAGGCAGAGGCAGGCAAAGTATCCCAGAGAAGACCTGAAAGTGAAGTCAGTCCACATCCAGACAGAGGGAGAAAGGAGTTATTCCCCTTGTTTCATTTTTAATTTTTTAAATTTATATGCAAAAAAATGATACCCATTTAGGGTACCATGTGATGTTTCCATACATGTGAACACTGTATAATGCTCAAATTAGGATAAGCATATTTATCTCCTTAAATATTTTTCTTTCTTTTTTTTTGTGGTGAAAAGATTAAAAATCCTCTCTTCTACATCCTTTGTAATATATAATACTGTTATATTTTGGGTCTGGAATGTCCCCCTAAGGCCCATGTGTTACACCTTGATCCCTAACCCACAGTGCTACTAGGAGGTGGTGGAAGCTTTTAAATAATGGGACCTAGTGGGAGGGTTTAAGTTACTGGTGGCATGCTTTCAAGGGGATTACAGGACCCAGAGTTATCTTCTTTCCCTTTTGGCTTCCTGTGCTACAGGCTCCCCCCATGATAAAACTGTGAGCCAAAATAAGCCTTTCTTCTAAGTTTATTTATCTCATATATTGGTTACAGTGGTGAAAAATTACCAACTCAAGTACATTATTGTTATCTGTAGTCACCCTACTGTGTAACAGCACACCAGAACTTAACTTGTAAAAAAAAACAAAGCACAAGAGCACTAAAAGTACATGGACTTTCCAGACATGACCAGAGACAGGCAAGTAGTAAGCCAACCTCTAGAGTCAGGCAGGCCAAGCTGGCTGGCCTCAGGAAAGTGACTGAGCACCTGTTTCTTATCTTGAGAAAAGTGGATATGCATATCAATTTGACAAAGTCTAGAAAGAAAGAAGGAAGCTTCTTTGGTGCCCTGGCACTAGGTGGGTGCCCAATAAAAAGGGTTTGGCTCCAACATGCTGAAGTAATAAGTGTGGGCCTGTGTTCTGGGCCTGTGTTCATGGAGTCATGGAGAAAGACAAATGGCTCCCAGTTGGTCAAAGGTGGACCCATGGCTGGGTTCACAGTGGTTGGCTTACGATGCACACTCACTTGTCCTCCCTCCCCTCTTGGTGTTACTGAGAGGCCAGAGGAAATAACAAAAGCAAAACATGTGTACTCAATGCCCTGAGAGAACAATGCAGAAAAGAACAGAGAGTAACTTCTAGACAAAATCACCTGATGGAAGTCAGTTGACAGCAAGGTGGAAGGAGAATAAATCTTTTTATAATTATTCAAAGCAAAAAAGAAGTGAAATGAAAATGCTAAGAAAAGGGTGAGAGCCTCTTCCCACCTCACTCAGAGTGAAACCCAAGAACCCCCAGACTTGGTCCACTCCCCATCCTGTCTCTGACCCACTCTGGTGACTGACTTTGTCCCCTTCCCCATCCTTAACAGCCACATAGTCCCCTTCTGTTCCTAGAATAGAGCTAGATGACATATTCCTGACTTAAGGCAACCATAAAAGATACATTTTTTAAACGATAAAACCATGACACTTGTACAAGTATAAAATGAACATGTGTCAAAGACAGCATTTATTAAGTCACTCATTCATGAGGGAACCTCAAGGTGCTAAAACCATTCTGAGGAGCACCCAGGAGACACACACAAATGTAACCAGGAATCTAGGAATGCTGATCTCAATCTGTTAATAGAGGAATCCACCACCTCACAAAATCCTTTTGCTTCTCTATGGATTAAAATCATTTGCTTTACTACCAGTTTTCTAGAACTTACAGAGTTGAAAAATAGGTGGAAGACCATGATGGGCACAGTTCACTGCAGAATTAGATAACCAGTAAGGTGTGAACTCAGTAAAAGCCCAATTGTCTTCTTCTTTCTTGAATTTCCAAGTCTTTCACAAGCATTCCTGACAGGCCCTTTGCCCTGGCTGCTCTTTCTGTCAGGAACACTCCCCTCCTTGACATCACATGATGTACTATTCTGTGGGTCTCACCTCTGCCTCTGGTCCTAGCTCTTGCTATGCTATCCCCTTCCCCCCTCCCCTGCTGTTTTACTGGGAGCACCTTCAATTGGTGCATGCTCTCCCCTCGAAAATTCCATCTCTCTTTCTCTAAGGGACAGATATTTGGTCTGGTTTCATCATGGCTGTACCCTCAGTTCCTCCAACAGTGTACAATAATAGTGAAGGAGCCTTCATCCAATATTGACTGGATTAATGAACAAATGAAAAACAAACAGCACCAGAACCCAGGATGAGCAGGAGAGACTATGATGGGCCATTCAGATGATGATCTTAGAGATGTAAATATAGATTGGCTGGCTCCACTCACTTCTTGAAAACAGACTGCTTCTCCTCCTCTCTTTCTACCCACACACTATTTAGAAACAGCCTCTTTCCAGATTAGGTCTGAATATTTGATAATGCAGATTCATCCCAACAGTACATTGCTAAAGCCTTCTTCTCTGAGAGTGCAGCAGCAAAACTATCTTTGCTCACCTGAAGATTCCTACCACATACAAGAACTATTCCTGACAACCATTTAACAATGCCTTCAGCACCCTCCCACCTCAAGGCTAACCATGACTGCATTATGGGTCTTTGAGCACCAGCAGGCCAACTTTATTCTGGTCCATAAATACCATGATATAGGCAATGTTAACAGTGAAAACATTGAAAGTGAGTGATCCCATTCCACATGCAGACCTGTGTGGCACCCCCAGGAAATACTCAGCAGGCCTGAACTTTTGTTTAGCCCAGTTACCTTTGCAACCTGCCTGCCTACTCTGCTCTGGCTGAGGACACCGAGCTGGCCAGAGTCCTAAGACACTCTCCCTACCACTCACATTCTTACTGTGTGTCCCAGAAAGCCAAGATTGGATCTACAATCATAGCAAGGTGAAAATGATTGAAATTTGAGCATATGGCCCATCTGTGCTACGGAAGGCCATATTGACAACCATCCTTTCCACACCCAAGGCCCCGACAGCTGTTTCCTCTGAGGATCTGCAACCCAGCTCAAGGCTCTGACTACCAAAGCACACTTGGTCCATGCAGGGAGTAGGATTGCCAGACATGCCATGAAACTCACATCTCTGGAAGCATCTCTGAGATGGGCTCTCAGAGGTTCCCAGTAGGAGTGGGCCCCAGCTGCCCACAAAGCAACTTTTAATGGGTCTTTGATTGGTTTTCCCTCTTTCCTTGCCTTAGTAACCACCCACCCCACCTCCTACCCCAATAGTGCTTCTCGGTTATGACTACCCCCCAAAAAAACACATGAATCTGTCTGGGCTTGACTTCTGGGGGAACCTAAGACCATTGGCAAGGGAATAAATTGATTCCATTGGCACCTCATTGATTAGCACAATTAAGAATTCTTATAAAGCTATATTACAATGCACCCAGAATGCCCTGTACACATTGTCACTTCCAAGGCTCTGCTATAATCACAGGGTGACAGAAAAGTGTAAAGAAAAACATCAACCTATAGATGGGCAAATGCAGCTTTGCACAGTCTGTGAAATGGATGATTAGCACTCTTCACTGTTTTCAAATTTCAGAATCCACAAAACATCTTTAAATATGCTCATCAAAAATGAAGCCAGAGGGGTTGAGGCAGTTGCCTGCTGTTGCATGGCATAGGGTGGCCTCCATGTCCATAGGATTCAGACCTTCTGCAAGCTGACTGCTGATACTGGCAAGGCTTTCAATTCCATCCAAAAGAGGCCATCGTGACAAACCATCCATAATTGCTACTCACTTTGAGCAATATTGTGTTCAGAAAAATCCTTGAGCTGATGGCTTCAAGTGAAGCAAAATAAAGCAACGAGAAACTACTGAAATCAGCACTGGGCAGAGCTTTTATTAACGCCCATCCTCTCCTCAGAGCCTGGCCAGCTGGCTGGGAACACATAACTGGTTCCCCATCCATCAAGAAAATTCAGCAACCTATTCCAGAAATGATGCAGAGATAGCTGTTTTGCAGTGACCCAGCCTCTTCAAAGCACAGAAAATGCATTATATCTCAAAAACCATTAGTGGCTTACACGTGGGCTCCAATATCAACCTGGAATACAGTGAGAAATAAGAGACGTGTTTGTGAGGCATCACTGGACTCAACGCTCCTTAAAAACCCTGGCTTTCAGAGTGATAGCATTTTAACCCCCTCCTTCAGTAAAAGCCCCTGTACCCTCATTCACACACTAATGAACCAACAAATGAGTCTCTGAGCAGAACATGGGATTCTGAGTGTCTGGCAGCTGGCAAGAAATATTAAGCTGGCATCTCTCAAAATCCCCAAGTACAGAATACCAGGAGGTCAGGATCTTACTAAAGACAAACCCATTTTTGCTAATTCCAATGTCAATTTTTGGACTCTTTCATACTTCAGTGTTTTCTGGGTTGCCAATATGATTTATTCTCTTTGTTTTATTTCTTCTCTGGCCATTCTTAGCAACATCCTCTCAGCTCCTCCTCCTATTAATTCCTATATCCTCCCTCCACTTTATCTGTTCATGAATATGTATTAAGTGCTCTATTAGGTCCCCTGAGAAAGAGAAGCCCTTAAGTGCTATAGGGACACGAACCCCTTTCTGTTAAGTTGAAAGGATAAGGGAGGTGGGAATTCCTCACCCAAAGAGGAACTCTGATTAAATATCCTGTCTGCAGAAGAGTCAGCATGTATCAATGAGGTGAGACAGTGGGGCTAGGGAATAGAAGGTTTAGAAAGGTGGGCCAGTCCATACATACCTGGGGGCCCATGCAGTACGTCTAGCCAGCAAAGGGAAGCTGTTGAATAGAGTCTAGGAATTATCCAATGATGGTTTTGTTTGGAAACAATCTCTCTTAGCCCACTAATCCTCTTACAGAATGAATTTAGTTGAGTGCTCCATTTAGCCAGTACTTTCAATATGCATGCCTAGTCTGTTCTTCCTGTTCTCCCCAAATTTTTAATCTGGCCTTCACAATTTCATCATTTTCCTTCTTTAGCATCTGATAGCTAATCTCCCCTAGAGCTCACCTTTGCTTCAAACCTTTCCTGCATGGCCTAGAGAGACGGGACCAATTCCCCCCACCTTGACTCTGCACTTCTGCTTACTTTGCCCAACAGAATGGATGACAGACCATTCTGGGACTCCCATGCTCAGTCCCAAAGATGCCTGGCAGCCCCTACTTTCTTCCTCTTGTTTCCAACCACCAAGCTGGGGGGACATATGCACCTGTGGAAAAGGACAGGGAAAGAAAACCCAAGTGGCACAACACTCAACCCCAGCTAAGCTTCCAGCCACTGCCAACATTCTCGCCAGCCAGCTTATTCCAGCAGTGTGACTGTGTTCCCTGGTATTCTAATTCCAGCTGACTACTCTTTGAAAGTGTTACATGGAATAGACAACCAGCCCAGCCACATGGGCCCAGTCAGTCCACAGCATCCTGAGAATAATAGGAGTTTTCTGTTTATTTAAGCCACTAAATTTGGGGTAGTTTGTTCTGTAGCAATAGATTATGGGTACCATGTCTAAGACAGGCTTAAATAATATTCTCTGTAAACGATTCATGTGAGCATGAAAGCCATACATTTAGCAGTTTACTTCAGAAAGAAGTCCTACATCCCACTGCTCAGAAAAATTAAAGCATAAGGCACGGCAGCCTCTATATGCTTCATCAGCGATTCTGGAAGACTCTGTCAACAGGAAAGGAGCAGAAGATGAAAGAGAAAATTTGCTAAGGAGAGCTTAAAGGCAGATGTAAGAAAAACAGAATTCTGAGCCAGGCATAGAAAGAATATGGTATTATTCCTGAGGGCCTGTGTCATATGTCAGGCAGAAACTACTGTATCTTTGCTCCTTGAAATTCAATTATAGAGAACACTTGAGCAACTCTTCTTTAGCCAGAATGGTTGAATCATCAAACTTTTTATATTTGGGAGTTAACAGTTTTACACACAGACATAAAAACCCATCTTTTATAGCCTTATTATAAAATCTATAATTGATTCCAGATGAAGAAAACTGAATTAGGAACTGTGAAACACATTCTTTCTTTTTCAACTGTTAAAATACCCTCTTCATACACATGCCATGACTAAATGTTTATCATTGCCAAGTACCACATTAAACATGCTACAAACACCCATAGAGATTTCCTTCCAAACTCTGTGAAGTTGACATTTCCTTCACTGTGCAAAGGACAAATGGAATAATCAAAAGTTTTAAAGATGGCATATTTTATGGCTATAATTTACATCCTGATTTGTTCAACCTCAGAGCTTTGTTTATAAGCAGTAGGCCATAATGCCCGTTACTATCTGAATTGCTACCTCCAAAATTCGTATGTTGAATTCTAAACCCCAGTACCTCAAAATGTGACTTATATTTGTACATAGGGCCTTTAAAGAGGCAATTAAAAACAATTGAGGTTGTTAGGGTAGTCACTGTCCAATCTGACTGATGTCATTATAGGAAGAAAAGGTTAGGACATAGACAAGCACAGAAAATGGACAGTTGTAAGCTGCAGAGAGTGGATCAGAAGAAACCAACTCTGATTGGGCATGGGTTGGGAACAGCAGGGGGGGCTATCAAGAGGTACCACGAAGGAGCCTTATGATAATGGTAAGTTCTGTATCACAATTGTGACTACACAAAGATACACGTGATAAAATTTCATGGACTCCCCCCCCCCCCAAATACATAACAAATGAAATCTGAACAAGCTCTGTGAATTTTGCCAATGTCAATTCCCTGGTTTTGACATTGTGTTATACTAAAGTAAGATGCCAACATGGGTGAAGGTGGGGTGTAGGGTGCACAGGGCCTCCCTGTACACATATTTGAAACTTACTATGAATCTATAGTTACTTTAAAATAGTTTTAAATATTTTGTAAGAGAGCAATCCTGCCTACTCCTTGATCTTAGACTTCTGGTCTCTGGAACTGTGGGCAAACAAATGTCTGTTTTTTTAAGCCATCCAGTCTATGGTACTCTTTTTACAGGAGCCCTAGCAAACTCATACAGACCCTAAGAAAGAGATGACCCAAAGTCCAGCATAAAAGTTCACATGCTTCATCCCCTCAAAAAGGGATTATATACTTGGACATTAGACAGTTTTCAAAGCTCAGTTGTCCAAACTGTTTTTTTCCCAGCTCTAAAATATTAAATATATTTAAGTAGAGTACCTAGAGATTAAGGGTGTTTTTTAATAAACATCTTTGCAGTCACCACTTAGGTGAAGAACATTGCCTAGCAGTACCCGGGAAAGTTCCCATTGCCTTTCCCATTAGTATCTTGAACTTTATTTAAGCTGCAGAAAATTCCAGCAGCTGAGGAAATATTCTTCTAAAAACAGGTCCAATGATTCAAGGGAAATAAGACCCCAGCAGCAAAAACAGAAAGAATTAGAAGTCCATAAGAAATAGAATTGTTCAGGCTTTTGGAAGGAGCAATATAGGATGAACCTATTAGCTGGCTCAAGGGGGCTCACTAAGTGACCATGGAGGACAGTGATAGATGGTCACACCATTCTCTGAATCCTGAAAAGTCCAGACTCCTTTCTCCCTCCGGACGGAACCAAAGAGGTCTGCCTCATTAGAAAATTTATTTTATCTTAAGCTGGTCATCATGTATAAAATAGAAGAATGGTCTAGATATCTTTATTTGGCTAAGTGGTTTAACAAACAATTTTACTACTCCTAGAAATTTTTCTTGCCTAGATTCTTGCTCTAAGTCATCTGCTCTCCATAACAAACAGCCTTGACTTATTGATGAATCCTTTGTTTCTTGCCCTCAGGAGAAAAACTAGTAGAATATTATTATACTTATGTCAAGTGGGCAACATGGGCTGCTTGTTTCCCTGACCAGCTAAAGGCGAGAGTCTTTATGAACTTAGCCACCTTTGCAACAGAGCTCTCGCAATGCAAATGAAGATGACTCCACCTGGACATCCCATAGGCACATACCTTCTGCTGTTGATGGCAACCGCTGCCCTTCAGAGAGCAAATGTACTCTTACACATGAATGCTTCATACCCAAATATGCAGAGAAAAGGTGTTTATGCACCTATAATGCATGACCCCTAAGGTGACCTTGGACAACATGTGGGAAAACCTGAACTTGCATGCAAACACAGAAAATACCAGCAGGGGGGGACAGAGCTGCTTCTCAAAGTCCTGGTCACTTGCAAAGCTTCATGAGGAGCAATGGTTCCAATTATAGATAGCATTTCCAGCATTTCTATAAAATGTTTGAATATGCTTGATTGCCACATATATACAAGCAAAAAATCACTTTTCCTTTTGTCCAGAGTTCTTACCTGTTATAGAGAAGAATGTCTGGTTTCCAAATCTGGCCATCTGGAAAACGAACAGTCTTCACGCCTGGATATTCTGACATATTCCATTGTAAATAGTGATCTGTCCAAGACTGGCACACAGACAATGACATTAGCAGCACTTTGCTTCCTGGCCTACTTATAGTTCTTGTAAGAGATTATTGGGTATATTCAAAGTGAAAAAGAGTTCCAGACATTTCTATTTACACAAACTGAGTTGCTGTCTACAATATTAGGCAACTGGGAATTACATAAATCCTTCCAAAATGATCATGAATAGCATAAAAATCACATTTAAGTTTCTGCTGTCACCATGACCACATTCAGATGGTAACATTAAAGCTAATTCCAACCCACTGCATGCCCTGGAGCCTTCTCTCCCACAGTGATGGGTTCCTTCTAGCCAAATGAATAACTCTTCTGCTTTTCAAGTTTTCATTCTAAGGACATTTTGAAAAAAAATAAATTTGTTTATTTCAACTGGAATAAAAATCAGGTTGTAGAAATATACACCATTTATTTCCATGAAAACAGTACTGTGCAAATGCGTGGGAGACTCTCAGAAATTCTAAGGGCATATTTTTAGATTTGGATTGCTTCAGTTACAACAACAATGCTGCTAACACCAGGACCTACCAATGCAAACACTGAGCCTGGACAGTGGGACACTTTCAGGATAGAAGGACGCAGGTGAGGAATGTGAAAGTATTTGTAGATGCACAAACTCAGGTCCAGGACTTAATTTAGGTTCCTGAGTGTCTACTGTACAAACAGAGGAAGGCTCTTGCCTGGGGTTCTCCATCCCAGGATCAGGTGCTAACCTGCCATTCCTAGGGCCAAATTCTATTGGGACCATAGAGGTGGAACCCTAGCTCCCCACCAGTGTCATGAAACCAGCACTCTACCCACCATGGCATCTCAAGGATGGCAGGTGTGGACCCAGCAGATACTACAACTGTATCGTAATCAGGCCCCATTCTGTTTTCATTTCCCCTGGGACCACCCATGTTCTGGAACAGACTTTCCAATATTTAGAAAAGTACACTATACAACACCTCCAGCTGGAACCAAGGCAGATGTCCCATAATCAAACATTGTTATTTTTGCTCTGAAACTTACTTACATATTTACATTGAGAGATAAATAAATGCTTCAATTGCACATCAATTTCAATTTCATTTCAGACCAAATGAATTTGATGCAAGGTTACAAAAATATCAAGGGAAGAGGGAGAAATGAATTTTCAGAACTGTTGAAATTCAGGAATTATAGATGAGGCATGGTGGGTTTAGAACTATTGATACTGGCAACAGGGGCCCAAGGCCATGTCCCAGACATCTAACCAAACTCTGGGGAGGGCAGGTATATCTGCAAAGGTTATCTGAGAGTTGGAACAATCTGAAGTCAGACAGGAGAAGATACCAAGGTAAATAATATCATTTTACAGTCAGGGACCTCAGAGAATGAGAATATGTTAACAAATATCATTGGGAAGCCTAATCAGGGGTACTTAGGACTGAGAAGTACCCTGCTATGGTCTCTAATTAGACAAGGGCTATTGGAGAGGGTATGGGAGGAGAACACTGAGGAAGGGCTGGTCTTGTTCAAGTTGTCTGTCAGGAACATCTGGGTGCCACCAAAGGTGTTTGCTGAAGTCTGATCTTTCTCAGGACCCTTGGCCCTGTGCTCCTCTTTATTTCTCTCCCTGCTCTGGGCACAAAGCTCTTCCATACCAATTTCTATGCTTTCTTTATATCTCACCCTGGGATGTATCTCTGGATTGGTCACTGATTATTATAAAGCCAATTATGGCAACTATTAGTAATGCTAATCAGAGCCCTAGGAATCCAGGAGTTGCTCGGAAAGGTTAGCAGAAGTTATAAGCAAGCACTGGTGTGGGAAGCCACTCTAAATGACCATACCTTCCAGTCTTGAATCACTAGGCTCTGACCAATCACTACATTTCGTGGTGACTTGGGCATTGTCCCAGTTCAGATAGCAATGCAGGTCTTCAGGTATAGGCATCATCCATGGGAATTGAGCTACACTCACCTATTCCTTTGTAATCCTACCCCTTGCCTCATTTGAATGGCTTCTTCCCAATAAAAGGGTTCAGCACATGTTCCTTTCTCTCTCTTTCCACAGACCCCTAAGGTCAGAGAAGCCATCACAGGACCCAAATAAAAAGGTATCACTCTGTGTGATTATTTCGTGCCAGCCCAGTTCACCTGGAGTGACCTTAAGTGTTTAGTCGTGGGATGCAACCCACTGGACTCTTCCATGTGCTGAAACAATGGACAGAAGATGGAAGGGAGACAGGGAAAGAAACTGCTTGGTCAGTCAAGCTTAGACCTATCTAAAGGCAGCAGGCCAGGCTGCATGCTACCTCCCCAACATTCCACACCTTCTCCTGCATGTGCACACCCAGCTGTGTATATTCCAAAGGTTCAGTGCCTCACCAGGTGGCAGCACAGCATCACGTGAATGCCCATGTTCACCACAATCCAAGGAGGTCAGCATGATCACTATTCTTATTTACAAGAGACTAAGACTCAAAGTACTGTATCTTTGGAAGCAGTCACTGGGTCAGGACTCAATTGCATTACATAATCTCAAGCAAAGTGATCTCTGCACTGTTTCAGAGCTGGTTCTTCTGACTCAATCTGTATACTGACAAGGCAGCCCCCATGAAAGCATGGACTGTATGCTATCTCTAAAAGTGCTGACAAACTGCTCATATTGCTCTCCCTTACTCCAAAGCCAGTCTGGCCCACAGAAAGAAACGGGGAGCTGCAGGGAGTTTGGGAATCAAACAGACCTGGCTTGTGCCAAGGTTCTGGTACAGTGTTGCTGTGTGAGCTTAAATAGGTGAATCACACTTTCTGAGTGACAACTTCCTTGTATGTACACAAGACTCATAGTGTGGCAAGAATGAAATGAGATGATGTGTGCAGCAGCAAGTAAAAATTCTAGTAGTCAAGTGATAAATGATAACAAAAGACAGAAAGAGACTCCTCCATTATATAAAATCCTACAGGATGCTTGAACTATAATAACTGAGGTCTGGCCAAAGATGTACAAGAGTGAGGGCCAACATGATGTTGGGAACTGGAGCAGGAACCTTCTGCTGCCCTCCATGGGTTTACTATGAAAGGACATAGAATAAGGCCTGTAAACAGTCTAGTTTCAGATATATGTTGTTTATCCTCTCAAAACATTTGCTTCCAATTAGATGTTAGATCCCTAAGGGGCGAAACACAGAGCAACATCTCTGTAGACAACACTTGGCACCCTTTCCATGTGGTGGCACCTGGAAAGCAGCATCAATGAACCTAGAGATGGCAATACTCCCTGATCTTCCCATACAATAGAATATTCTGTTCCTTCTCTCCCTCTGGGATTTCTTCTCATTGAGTCTTCAAGAGAAGAGGGTGTGGGATTATAAATGGGATATGCATCGAACAAGAGCTGTTGATCTAAAAGGCACAATAGGAGTCTAGATTCTTCTGTGATTCTGACACCTGGGCCCTATCAGACCTACCTTGAGGTCATAGGAGACTTTTTGGTGTGTGTGTGTGCATACAGACCAGCATGGAAATGGAGGGGGGGAGGGAAAATTTTCTTTCCTTTAAAAAATATATCTTTTAGTATAATAAGAAATATATTTGGTTGTCCCAATCCTTACAATTTCCTAGGTGCTAGGAGTCTTTTGTGAAAGAGGTCCTCTGGACCATACCTGAGTTTATGCTAATGAAGTGATTTAAGTTTATGTCTCTAGGTAGCTTCATGATGGGGGCTGGTCACCAGAAAGACCAATCATATTATTAAAAGGTGGGAACTTTCAATTTCTTCTCATCCCAACTCCAGGAAGGGGTGGTGGGCTGGAGAATGGGTTATAAAACAAAACTGGGTTATAACAGCAAGGTTCAGAGAACTTCTGGTTCAGGGCTATGGACACAGGGATGCATGGGGGATGATGCACTCAGAGAGGTCCAAGCTCCTCACCCCTCCCCATCCTTTGCCCTACGTCTCTTCCAACTGTTATCCTTCAGAATAAACCAGTAAATTTAAGTATTCACCCAAGAACTGTGAGCTGTTCTAGAAGAATGTTGAATCTAAAGTGAAGGAGGGTTGTAGAAACACCTGAATGTACATTCAGGCAGGTGGAAGTACGGGTGTCCTAGGCACCCCACTTGCAGCAAGTGTCTGAAGTGGAGGCAGCCTTGTGGGACTGAGCTCTCAAGCTTGTGGGTTCTGATACTAACTCAAGGTAGATAGTGTCAGAACTAAATTAAATTGTTCAACACCCAGCTGGTGTTGTAGAGTTGGTTGTTGCTGTTGAAAAAGATATCACATATTTGGAGTCAGAAAACACCATCCAATCCTATTTTTGATAACCCTTCCAATCAACTACTTTGATCGCAAAGAAGGAAAGTGAGCCTCTTTCCATCTCTTGCCTCTGAAACTGCTTTCCCAATGAGATATAATGATTTAATCACCCCACCCCAATCCTCTGAATGCAATCAAGGTCCTAAGCAGGTCACTGGCTGGCTAAACTATGACCCTGATGTGCTGTGTTTTAATGTGTTAGAGAAAATAAATGCAGAAATTAAAAAGGTAAACATTTTAGAAATAATTTGGTTTACAATCTAACATTCTATGATTGAATGCAATTAGTACCATAATTAGAATTAGGAGGCTAAAAATAGAGAATAAACAAAAGAAGGCTGGGAAATCTAAAGAGAAGAATGAGCAAGATATCAAAAGAAGACAGAGTTTAACAAAGCAAGTCTCTGAATGGCTCATGTGTCTCTTTAGATACTGAAATGGCTGCTGTCATTTCTTCTCATACATTAAATCAGATTAGGTCTGTTAGACCTCCCAAAGTGATAAAACAGTTACAGAGACCATATACCAACTGCTTCCTCCTAGGAATATGAAGAAGTAAATAGAGAGATCAGCAACTTCATATTCCTTAAGGTTATCCGAATAATCTGAAATTCAGAAAAAAATCAAGGACAACTGGGAGAAAGGATAATAAAATCAACAAACTTTAGGTCAAAGAGAATTTAATTATTTTTTTATTCTTCTGCCTCTTCCATTTTGCATGTGTAGGAAAACTATCATTTGCAGAAAACTAACCTCAGAGTTTAAATACCCTAGAGATAAAGTTATGTGGATTCAGATTTTCAGAACAGGAATTCAGCAACATAAAACTGTGGAAAATAAAAACCCATGGCTCAGAGCCTTTTCCTTGAATCTGTTTACCTCCTGCCCACATTACTACTTTTCAAGGTACTCTGCCCTTTCTGCCTTCAATATCTAGCTTTGGTTCCTGTACATGTCCACTACTCAGGCTGGGTTACGCCAGGCTGATCACTCATGATGAAACCCAAAAACAAGGACCGTTTAGAAATGGTTTTGGGGAAGCTTCCAAGCTTGCCCTTGGTTAAGGATCTCTTGCCCAAATCTCCCAAGTCCATGGTGTGACACATAAGAGCACCAGGGTTTCTAGACTGAAGCACCAAGCAGGAGCCGGGGGCACAGAGGCACAGGATTGAATCTTGGAACTGTTAAGAGTTGTTTTAAACCCAAGATTCTTGGGATGCCTTAAAAATTTAGTTTGGAGTACTTTCACAGTTTCTGCATCACCATTCCAAATAAATGTCATTATTCAGCTTTATAAGTGCACTTGCCATAAGAGAATTGGCTTTCAATATGGCAGGCACCTGAAAAGAAGTATCAATTAATGATGGAATGCCAGTGCTCCCAGATCTTCCTATTTAGAGGAGTCTTGGACTTCACCTGTATCCCATTACTATAAAACAGGATTGTTCCCACCTGTGACTTCTTCCATCCTTCCATCAGTCTGTCCCCTGCAATATCTTTAAGAAACCACTTGGTCTTGCTATGTCAAGCTTTTCTACTTTCTTCTGATTTTAAAAAAATTAATTGGCATATAACTGCACATACTTATGGAGTGGAGTGTGATAATTCAACACATGTATACAATGTGTAATGATTAAATCAGAGTAATTAGCATTTCCATCTCCTCAAACATTTATCATCTCTTAGTGGTTAACATTTCCTTAAATGTGTTAATTACACAACCTGATTGTAAATGGCTGAGAGTGGAAACTGTGTCTTACATTTCTAGGTGCCCTCACATGGCCTCAATCAGTATTTTCCACGTTAGGTGCTTCCAAAGGTGAGTTGAGTAGGTAAAGGAGACTTTTTTTTAAATGAAGCTGCAGATGCTTCTGCAAATGCAAGTATTAATTAGAAATAAGCTGGGCTTCAAAGAAATTTAGAGATCTCTGGTGACATCCTCCAAAGCAAAGTTTTTTATTTATGGAGCACCTGAACTCAATACAGTAAGTAATAATCCAGTTATATTTTTTCCTGAAAACCAATACCCTTTAAAATATTGCCCTATCATATACTCTGCTGAAAACCAATGACTTAGAGCTAAGATAGGTGGGCACCAGAGAGAGAGAGCTGTCCATGGCACTTATTTTGTAAGAAAAACATCAGTAACAGCTTTGTTCCTTAGAGGGCACGAGGAAAGCATCTGCATCATCCCCCAAGTTGCCAGAGCTTTACCTTATATTGAAGTGTCCCAATGTTATGCAGGTGTTGGCTTTATGTTGTATTGTAATATCTTAGGCCATTCTGGAAAGGCAGTGGGTTAGGAGCTATGGGTCCTAACAGTGAACAAATCTAGCTAGAGCCCTGCTCTCCTGGTGCACACATGCTAGTGGAGGCAAGGCAAGGAACTTTTGGAGGTTAGGAACAAACACCAGTGAATACAAAATATGTATGATGGTTAAGAAGTGCTTTGGAAGAAAAATTGAAGCAATGTAAAGGGAATACAGTGGGGGCTGGTATGTAGATAGGTGGTAGAGCACTAGCCTAGCATGTGAAGGTCCTGGGGTTCAACCCCTAGCACTGCAAAAGAGTGGGGACAGTGTAGGCTGGAAGTAGCAGGGAGTGTTTGGGGCAATACACAGGAGCTCAGGGAAGACATACTGAAACAATTGTTTAGGAAGAGACCAATAAGAAGTTATCAAGCAAATCAACTGGTTCTTAAGAACCTTCCAGGCAGAGACAGCAGTAAATGCAAAGGCCCGGAGGTGGACATGTATTTGGATAATGTTTGCATTACTTACATCAAGAGGGCAGGAAACACTGCTAGGAAAGAAGACAGAGAAGATGGAAAAGGAAGGATGGTCTAAGCAGGGAGCGATCAAAGTTGACTTCAAGGCACTTTAGCTCTTAATTTCCACAGGGAGGCAGGACACCCTGGAGAGATGAGCCTGAGAGACATGTGATTAACCTTCATTGTATCTTAAAGGATCACACAGCCTGCTATGTTGAGAACAGACATCATTAGAGGAGGCAAGCACTGCACAGAAGACTGGCCTGGAGACTCCACAATACGGGAGATGAGACAAGATGCCAGTTTAGACCAGATGTGAAGTGGTTAGATCTTGGATCTGTTTAAAATGTTGAGATGTCAGAATTTGCTAATGAAACAGATGTGAAAGACAAGAGTTAAAGGTGACACTGAGGTTTTTGAGTTGTGCAGATGGATAATGGGACTGCCATCTACCCAGACAAGGGTGACTGTAGAAAGAGGCATGAATGTGAATGCCCCACAGATACACGTATGAAGAGAAAGGTAGTGGGGACAACTGTTAAAGGGATGCTCTCAGCGGGTGCCAGAGGATGGGACATGTCCACTGGAGGCAGGGCTAGCCTTCCAGGGCGGAACAAATCATGCATCCCAGGGAAAAGGAGAGAAGCTAGAATAGGTGGGCACAAGAAAAGGGATGGGATCTACCTACTGAAGCATACTGCTTTAAATGCTGCTGGAGAAAACTCCCAGACTCCACCCTACTCATTATGGGCAGGTTCTGCAAGGGGTCTCATGCATAGCTTAGTGCACCTCTGGGACACTTAGCAAATGGATTTAAGCAGATCTGTTTTCTCTCTCTCAGCTCTGCATGGCATTCCCACAGACTCACCTGGGAATACCACAGGCCCTCATTTTTAATTCTCCTCTCCACTCCACTTTACAAAGAAAGGCATTCTTCACTTAACTCATCTTGGGAGACTATACAAAGAACCAACAAAGATCCGCCTGCAGTTGTCTCTGTGTATGAATTACCTTAAAAAACTGAGTGACAAATAATTTAAAAGGTGAGGGGGTAATCCTTTTATTTTTTGCTTTCAATAAAAATGAAGAAGAAACTAATTAAGTTGCCAACTGATGCATTTGATGGAAACAATGTTATTTTGTGCATAAAATCTGGAAGAAGTTCAAAGAATTGAATAATTTTTTTAACAAAAAGTCTTTCATTACCAACTCAAGATGTTGCTGCATCTATTAACAAAATAAGTTAAAGAACTGATGACGACAACTGTATTGTTCTGTTCTCTTGTGTCTAGAAATAACAGAATCACCTGTGGATACATAAATTAATTTAAAACAAACCTCCATCTTGACACAGACATGAATTACCAATATAAAAAGTATTGAATATTATGTATTAAAATTTATATCAATAATAATAGCAATATTAAGTCAAATCTGAAGAGCTTTTTAAACACTATGGTCTGAAGGAATAATTTCTATGTAAACATTTACATTTGAGAAAAAATGAGTTATAGTGATTAATAAAAGTCTTTCAAATACAAAATTATTTTGCATTATTTATAAAACCCTGCATGAAAAGCATAACAGAAATGCAGATGCAAGGAGAAAAAGAGGATATGTAAAACATTAAACAGCAAAAGAAGGGTTTGCTTATATTGTTTTTTAAGGAAATGATATAGATACAGAGTTAATTATTATTATTATGATATTAAGATTCCATGTGAAATAAAGACTAACAGTTTTATGTTTGAATTTCAATATTTACAACTTGATGGCACGATATCACCTGTAATTAATTGAATTTAGATTAGCATCACAGATATCAAGTTAAAAATCCAGGAATAGAAAACAAATTGAGTATCCCTTATCCAAAATACTTGGGAACTATTTCAGATTTTGAAGTTTTTTTGAATTTTGGTATATTCGTGTAGATTTTGCTGGTTGAAGATCTCTAACTGAAAAATCTAAAAACTTAAAGTCCGAAATCTGAAAGAGTTTGAATGTCATGTTCAAAATGTTTCTGATTTCATAGCATTTCAGACTATGGATTTTAGATTAGGGATGCTCAACCTATATAATCTTTAGAGGTTTTTGCAGAAGTCACTACAGCATGAAATGTGAAGACTTATAGCACAGAAACTCTCAGACTGAGTCAAACATGCATCTCTTGAGGGTACAGAAGACAGGCAGGTGCTGCAGAGCACTAGGGAGTAGCTACAGCACAGGTTGGGACCATCTAAATGCTGCCCTGCATCTTATTATTTTTCTTGCCTGAAGTGGTTTTGAAATGTCCCCAGATCACCCAGTAGTACAACAGAAGCACACATCAAGCCCTGCTGTTATTCAGTATTGAATATTCAATGCCAACCTAAAGGACTCTCTAAGCCAGAAATTTATAGTCTGCAGTATGACACCTCCAGCATTCGTTGTTGGCAGGTGTAGAGTCAGGGGTGACAGCCTGGGCTTTTCCTCACAGAACCTCTGCCTTCCCTGCTGATCAAGCACATGCATCCCAGAAGCATGAATAGGCAGACACAGAAGCAAGGATGCCACTGTCTTAACTTACCATTTGCAGCCAAATATTGGTGGTTAAAACTTGGTTCTTCTCATCCTAAAAAAGAAAACAAAGAAAGAAATAAAGAAAGAAAGAAGAAAAAAGAAAAAAAAGCAGCATAAATACAGCTTACGTACTTTACAAAAGAAGGAATGATACAATTATTCATGTAGAAATTTGACTATTGGGATCATTGTTGTATGTGCAAATTATAATGCACCAAGCACTTCCAAATCTATGCCAGCAGCATTTCCCCAGAGTTAAGCTTTTCTATTCATTCTGAAGTAATACACATTTATTATAAAGCACTTACAAAGGATGGCAGAGTATAAAGAAGGAAATTAAAATTGGGCAGCCCTACCATCCAGAAATGATGTCTGCTAAGGACTTTGCTATTTATCTTATTTATAATTTACATACTTTAAAAATTGGGTGCAAATTTTAATTTTAAAGGCAGTTTTATTGCTAGAATTTATGTACTTTTAAACAAATATAAATATTCAATGCTTCCCTCCCAAAAAAGCATGGCCCCATGTCAAGCAGCCCCACCCTATGTTGAGAATGCTGTAGCCTATAGCTCTGCCACATCCCTGTGGGTCTGGGTCTTCTAATAGTCTCTACCTGACCAGTCAACATGTCAGGCCCCTGCCATACATCTGCAAAATAAATCCTACACAACTGAGTAAACTAAGGGTTAGAAAAGTGAGGCAACTTTACAAAGAATACACTCACACTGGGATATGTCTGACTCCAGGACCCATTTTTCTGCATTTCCAAGATACCTTTCTGAATGGGGATCCAGCAAGGCATCAAGTTTGTGCATCAGCCACTGAGACCAGCACAGTGTATCAACCTTGTTCAAACACCAAGCATCTACTACAGTTTGGATCATAAGTATCCCTCAAAGGCCTGGAGCTATGGAAGGTACTAGAGCTTTTAAGAGGTGGGGGCCTAGGGGCTGGGATTGTGGATCAGTGTTAGAGCAGTTGCCTAGCTTGTGTGAGGCACTGGGTTCGATTCTCAGCGCCACGTAAATAAATTAAATAAAAAAAAATAAAGTTATTGTGTCCATCTACAACTAAAAAAAAAAAATTAAATAAAAAGAGATGGGGCCTAGTAGACAGTCTTTAGGTTATTAGGGGATTGCTCTTGAAGGGGACAGACAGTGGGACTCCAGCCCCTTCCTCTTCCTCTTCCTCTCTTTCATTCCTGGCAGCTCTTGAGCAGGTCTGCTCTACCACATGCTCCTGCCACAATGAGCTGTCTTGCTACAGTCCCAAAGGGAGAGGCCAACCAATCACAGACAGAAACTTCCAAAACCATGCACCAAAATAAACCTTTTCTTTTTGTAGGCTGATTACTTTAGGCATTATTACAGTGATGGAAAGTGAACTAACATACCATGTAAAGAAGAGTCTAGTCAAACTTGCCCTTTACAATTGGGATGCAAGCAGTACTTTATCACTGGCCAAGTCCAGCAGGGTCTAGCAAAAAACAATTCACAAAGAGGCAACTGAGCAACTTTTATATAATAGTTATATTAGAATGTTGTTGTTTTAGTATTGAATCCTCTCAACTGCAACCTAATGGATTCCGTATATTAGCAACTAACACCCTCTCCAGGGAAAGTATTTATTAATGTTAGCGTGAAGACTTGCCTGGAAGCTAAGACCTCAAGTTCCCCTGTAATAGGAATTACTTGTCCTGGTTCACTAATGGGAAGTCACCAAAAACAGGCCCAATGATTGAAAGCACCTAGCATCTGCCAGGGTGCAGTCTGCAGGCAGGGATGCAAATGAGAATTGAATGCTGCTTCTTATTAAAATAAAAATGTGGTATACAGGTAAGAAGTTGGCAGGGACACTCTAACATTTCCATGCCCCTGTGCCCTGCTGCTCACCTGCTGAGTGCCTTTGAGGGTGAGATGGGTGGGGTTAGGCAGATACCACAGAGAGGATACTGCTCCCAGTGGACTATATCTCAGAGGGTTCCAGGACAGGGGATATGCTTAGGAGAAACTGACAGTTCCGTAACAGAGGAAAGACATTTCCTTTTCCAAAACAACACAAGCCAATATATTTTCATGGTAAAAAGTTGTAGAGCTCACAGTTCTCCATGTTCCACATGAGGAGCCATATGTTGAAACTGTACATGTGCTCAGTTCCAGTTCGGTCTCCTATTCCTTAAGCTCTTCAGGACATGAATCTGCTGCCTCAACTTATTAAGCAGCTGTTGTTTTTAATGGACTTAGAATTAGCAAGGTTCCACATTTAGGTGCCTTTTCTTCTTTTAATTGCAGTGTCTTCCTCTCCTGAGAGAAAGGCTTCTGCGATTTGGGAGCTCAATTACTACCAATCTAATTAAAAGGCTTTTTTCTTTCCAGCATTCAAACGGAAACCTCATTAGAGTGACACTGGATTTCTGTGCTGTGTGGCAGCATGGGACCGAAGTATAGCATTTCAATCTGTAATCAACAACAAGCAGCAGCCAGCCACCACCTGACAGCACAGCAATGCCAAGGGGGGCCCTCTGCTGAGGCTCCAAAGGAAGCCCGTTGTAGTCAGAGGGCTCCACTCTCCAAATGCATCTCCTTCCTCCCCTCACTGGCTCAGGGCCGCACCCACAGGGTGACATGGTCTCACACTTTCTCCCACCTGCAATATGCTGACTCATGCATACACACATATGTGCACACTCACATTTGTCCTCTGCTCACCTCCACATGGGGCTTTCTGAACACAAATATAATCAGTTCATCCTCTTTCAACTTCACTGAACAAAGGATCAGGTCAAAAATCCCTTACTCAGTGCACAAGCCTTTTCTCTGTGGTCCAACCAAGTTTTCCTTCATTCATTCATTTGCTCATTCATTCATTCAACAAATGTTACGAAGCACTTCCTGTTTCAGGCAATATGCTGGCCTGATATGTAATGTGGTAATTGAACATTGTTCCTGAGCTCCTGGAAGATAAAATGGGGGAGCTTGCCAAGGCTCTATTCAGGTGGAAAACAGCATCCCACAGGTACCCCAGGGCTGGTAATTAGCAAGCAGTACAGTTTCTGTGTCTTCGCCTGTTTAGGATGTTTTAAAAAACAATATAAACTGAGAGGCTTATAAACAACAGGAATTTATTTATCAGTTTGGAGAATGGAAGTCTGAGATCAAGGTGCTGGTATAATTGAATTCTGCTGTCTGGTGAGGGCCTGCTTCATGGTTCATAAGTGGTGGTCTTCTGCCTGTGTCTCTACATGGTGAAAGGGGTGAAATCGACTTTCTAGGGTCTCTTTTATAAGGGGACTAGTCCAATCTGTGAGGGAGCCATTCTCAGGACTGAATTACTTCCCAAGGACCCCACCCCCAATATCATCTTGTGGCTTAGGATTTCAACATATGAATGGGGAGGGCACAAATATTCAGACCATAGCACTCTTAAAATTGTTTTCAGTAATTCCAGATCAACCATCTGGCTATTACTGCCCTGTCCACACTGAGCAGGACAGCAATAAAGAGTCAGAGACCATGTGGGCAGAAGGATCTCTGGGTCTAATCTCAGTTACCCAGCCAGTAGACACTTGTTGTCTTTGGGCTTCAATCTTCTCTCCTTGGAAATGAGAATATTAACAGCTGCTTTATGTGCCTCCTATAGCCAGTGGTATTAAGAGTAGCACCATTCAATCCATGAAATGTCACTTGGCATTAGCAGCTGTCCCTGTGCAGCTGCTTGCCCATGGATCTCCCTGAAGAACATGCTCCTGTCTGCCTTGAGAAGCCCATCATGGAAGCAAAGAAGATCAGTGTGGCACCGTACCCCAGAGTCAACTGGCCTGACTCTCCTCACTCTTTTTTAATTTGAGCACTTCACTGAAGAGCACACTTTGATTTATATGAACACATTTTTTAAAAAAAAAAATCAATCTTTCTGAATAATTGTGTATCTTATTTAAGTACAACTGTTCTGATGATGTGTAATGTGCTATCTTGCATTCTTACAGCAGCTATTCTTTTGGAAGTTATGGAAAGAATTATTCAACATTATTTCACTGCTTTCTTTGCTTTAGAGTAGATGCTGAGGAAAACAAAACAAAACAAAATACGTAACACTAGATCTAACCATGTCTAAATTCTTGCTTGCAGGGAAGACCACTGGATGATATAAATTTACATTTTTTGTAGCACTGTATAGTTTATAACAAGGATGGCTTCTTTTATCCAATTTAATCTTTACACCAACCATATTTTATCCTAGTTTTACAGAATAATAAACTGAGAGTCTATGATTTTTTTCTGTGTCAGCAACATATTAAGTCTGACAAAAGACTGATAGAGTAAGAAATAAACTCCTACAAATCAATAAGAATAAAGGCAGATAAACCAACAGGAAAAAATGGGCAAAAGATGAACAAGCACTCTACTAAACAGAATTTCTATGATACCTGAACAGGGCACGGCTAACCTTTAAACAGAGTTTTTATTCTTGTAAATGTCATACATATATGGACACGCATGTGCACACTGTGTAACTCACTTTGGCCTAGTGGCAATTCAGCAAAGCTAGAAGTATTGTTTTTTCTCATTTAATAATGAGAATTACTAATTTTATTTGCCTCTATTCTGTTTGAATGCTTTGTTGTAAGTATATATTACCTTTATAATTGAAGGGAAAAGGGAATGCTTAAACAATCAATTGTGGAACAAAACAAACTAAACTCCTGGCTTTTATATTCAAAAGTAAAAGCTGAGATCCAACCTCTTATTCTTCTAGCTGAATGATTGTGTTCTGAACCACGATTTCATCCTGACACTTATGCCATAACCATGGGAAGTTTGATTATGATAATGGAAAAAAAGTTTTCTTTGGTATTTGTACAGAGCAGAAGTTCTCAAAGCACAGGCTGGGAACCCCTGGGTTTCTGAGATGAGGGCAGAACTGTTGTTTTCGATCAGTAACTCAAAACTTTTCTCATTGAGACTCAGGATGTAGTTCTGTGGTGGAGGGCATGCTTAGCATGCATGAGGCCTGGGTTTGATCCAGAATGAAAAAAAAAAAGAAAAGAAAGAAAGAGAGAAATTCAGAGAGAGAGAGAGAAATTCAGAGAGAGAGAGAAATTCAGAGAGAGAGAGAAATTCAGAGAGAGATAGAGAAAGAAAGAAAAAAAGAAAGAAAGAAAGAAAGGAAGGAAGGAAGGAAGGAAGGAAGGAAGGAAGGAAGATTGTTTTCTCATAGGAAATTATTTCCTTCTTTCTCCCTCCTTCCTCATGAGCATTGCTTGGAGTTCTGCACAGCCAACAGAACATAGTAGATCATCAGTAAAAGCAAATAAGAAAGTCTAGTTACCTTCTATTAAGTAAGGCATTAAGGAGATTTTCAAACTACTAAAACAATTTCCCCTTCATGTAAATGTGTTATGTTGGGAAAATATAGTGTCTTTTTCATAAAATTCTTTTCCTGTTAGCATGTAATGAGTTTATTGTCTTTTTAAATGGATAAACTTCAAAAAGTTTTCTTAGTTTTAATTTCTGACTTGTTAAGTATTGATAGATGTACGCAAAATTTGGGGCATCCTCAATAATCTTTAAGAAAGTAAAGGAGTCCTGAAATCTAGAAGTTTTAGAGTCATTGGCATAGATATTGGCATTCCTGACACCCTGGTTCTCTTACCTCAGGCCTGGCTTTGGCAGAGTACAGTTCACATCTCCCTCCCTGCACTTACTTTGAGGCTACTCAGGGTATGTGTCTTAGAGTGCAATGTAAAAAGTCTAGATATCACAGTCAGACCTGGGCTTTGCCACTCTCTGACTGGATGGACATGGGGAGGCCCCTGAGCTTTTCCAAGATTCAATTTCCTTATTTAACCTCACTGAGACAGAGACTGCAATCCTTGGGAAACTTCTGCCTCCAGAA
The DNA here is from genome assembly GCF_964194105.1 of Spermophilus citellus. Taxonomy (NCBI): domain Eukaryota; kingdom Metazoa; phylum Chordata; class Mammalia; order Rodentia; family Sciuridae; genus Spermophilus; species Spermophilus citellus. Next base: position 51,127,843 of record NC_138185.1, read on the forward strand.
TGATTTTAATTTTTTGATTCTATTTTTAACTATCAAAGTTAATTCTGCATAGCTCTAGAAAAACTCTTTGGGAACAATGCAAACAGAAAGGCTTAAGGGATTTTTAGAAATCAGACCCAAGTATAACACAGGTTTTCTTCCCTCCCACTCCCAACATATCAGTGTGTAATTCCTTACTGACATAATCCCAAAACAGACACATAAAAACAAACTGAAGAACTGGCCAATTAGGCTGAATGACTCCTCTGGGAAGAATAAATGCCAGATAAATTGGGGCAGGTGTGTCTCTGAGGTTAGGTCCTTGATCCCAGCAATACCAACTGATTTTTCCTTCCCCTGTGAATCCCAATGTTCAATGCCAAATTGAAGGAAAAAGATGTATCGCTAAGACATGCCAGCTGCCTGTGCGTGCACGGATAGGAAAGCTCTCCTAGGGAATTGTCCCCTTACCTAGCATCCATTTAGATCCTGTAGAGTGAAGCCCATTTCCAGAGAGCTGCCCACCCTTCTCAGGAAATGAGGAAGAGTTAAAAGCAGATACTTTTAACTGCTACTAAGAGCTTCCTTCTGAAGAGGAAGGGCTCCCTTGCCTCCTCCACAGGTTCCAAATCTGGAGGAATGAAGCCTAGGAGAGGATCCAGAGAGCAGAAACTAACAGCAATGGAAACACCTCTCCAGTTAGCAAAGCTAGAGAGCAGAGGTGACAGGAAGACAACATAGTGGAGGCAAGACACACAGGGAGAGAATCAGCTCCAGGCACACGGTGGGGACCAGGAATCAAGCTTCATCTGAAGTAGCCCTGGATAAAAACAATCAACTCCTCTCTGTGCTTAAGCCATCATCTGGACTTGATCAGTTTGCAGGTATCTCCTGCACCATCTACAACAAACATGGCGCCCATAACAAGTTCTATCTGAGAGGACTGAAAGCAAACAACTGCACAGAGTCATACCTCCCACAAAAGCTTTAGGGACAGATTTGGGTAGCTCAGTATCAGGCTCTTCCAACAAATTCTGTTAGAAACCTAATTATGATATGTCCCATCAAAGAACTGACCTAGAGACATAGTGATCCCAACAAAGGTCCTGGTGTGAAACCAGAAGAAAATGGGCTCAAAGGACAGATGGGAAGGGACAAGATACATGAACAGAAGTTAGAAGCAGGACTCATTTGTCTAATATTTTTTTAAATTTAAACTTGCTTTATGACTGACACATAAAATTATACATATTCATGGGATATCACGTGATATTTCAATACATGTATACATGGTACAGTTTAAATCAGGTGAAACATTTCTATGTCCCTCATTTACCACTTCTTTATGGCAAAAACATCAAAAACATTTCTTCTGGCTGAGCATTGTGGCCCAAGCCTGTAATCCCAAATGGCTCAGGAGGCTAAGGCAGGAGGATCACAAGTTCAAATCAAGCCTCAGCAGTTTAGTGAGGCCCTAAGAAATTCAGTGGGACCCCGTCTCTAAATAAAATATAAAAAAGGGCTGGGGATGTGGCTTAGTGGTAAAATGCACCCGGGTTCAATCCCTGGTACCGAAAACAAAAACAAAACAACAATAACAAAAAAAAAAAAAAAAAAAAAAACTTTTTTCCAATTTTTTTAAATGTACAGTGCATTATTAGTATCCATAGTCACCCCACCCCACCCAAACTGCTTGCTCCTAATGACAACTTATACTCATTGACCAACATTTCTGTGTCCTTCCTCCTCCCCCTGGAAATAGGATTTAGAAGTGGTAACTTTTTCTGATGGTTTTTAACGGTTTTATTGGTACATTATAATTATGAATAGTGAGGCCCACTGTGATATATATGTACATGCACATAATATAATTTGAACAACCTCATTTCCCAGTACATCCTCTTTCCCTAATATCCTTCCTTCCCCTCATCCCCTTCCTTTGTAAAGGTAAAATTTCTAAGCTGATTCTAAGCTGCAAAAGTCTGAGTTAAAGTGTAAAAGACTAGGGCATTGTAAAGCTTCTAGATTACAAGGCCTGGGCTAAAAGGTAAAAGTCTATTGTTACAATTCCTCTGCTATCCCCAGAACCTGTAATCTCTGTAAAGTTGTCAGGACAATGCGGGAACTGCCCAGTAAATATCTCCATTGATTCCCTGGTTGTTTAATAGCTAAGGGCTCCAAGTAGCATGGCACGTAAGCATCTAGGCCCCAGAACCAATCAGTTTAAATGTGTACCCCAATTAGGAGTGACCAATCACCCCTGCCCAGCCTGTTCCCGCCAATGAATGGACTAATCATGTATCAGAGTTGTTGTTCAATTTTCCCGCGCCTCATGATGATTTGTTCTGATGTATGCAAAGCCCCCCACCCTCTCCAAAAAATGTACTTAAGCTCCGCTTGACCTCTGCTCTGGGCTCTGGGCTGCTCTATCTTCCTGAGTGAGCCTGGAACCTCAGCATGCTGAATCAATAAATCCCCTTTTGCCAATTGCATGGAGCCAGTCTCTTGTGTGGTCTCTTTCTCCGACGCTCCGCCGGACCCTTACACCTTTACTCTATTGGTCCCCACCACTACCACTTTTTATTTTATTAGGCCATTGTAATGACACATAAAAGTCAGATTCATTGTGGTGTACATGAACATAGTATAATTTGGTGTATTTTAATTGAACATTTCTAATAATTTTTAAAAATAATATAGATTCATTTGTTTAATAAACTAAGAAAAAATAAATAAGGATCCCAAATAAGGAAATAAGGACATGTAAATTAATTTACTCCTATTATAACACTGAAAACAAAAATTAATGAAGAAACACACAAGGCCTGAGAAAATTTTTTTAAAAAATTGGAATGACTGCTAATGATCATGGTATGATTATGAATAAAAAATGAAGAATTAAATAAGTGTATTTGTAAATAAATAATATTTAAAAGGAAGCAAACAGGCATGCAGCAGGCACAACAATATACCATGTATAGCCTGGAAAAACCCAGACAAGATAGGCATGCTTCTTAGGAGTTCTTTGTCCTATGTCATTTAATAAACTTTGGTTCAAATTAAACATAATTTCAAAAAGAGATAACAAAATGACAGTGGAATATGAAGGAAGACTGCAGAGTTAAATAAACTGAGAAACCAAATGACATTATTGCATAGTTAATAAATCAGAAACAGAAAGAAACAAAACAGACACAGTTAGAAATTGATTTACTGGCAAGAAGGCAAGGCATGAGGTAATCGCAATTTGTGCAGAGGACTATCACAAATAGATTATGTTGATGAGACAAAAGGCTGGAGATGGAGGTAAAACAAAGATGACACAACTAGAGTGGGTGGAGCACACTAGTTAAGTCCTCTGGGATTAACACACAAAACAGTAGACTCCTTCACCTGAATACTGCTCTATTAACAGAACTGCAAATGCTGGATGAAATCAAATGACTTTTAAAACGCAAATCGAAGCTCACAAGAAAGCAACAGAAAACCTCAAAAACAAGATTCAAGGGGAAATCAAGATAAACATAAGTGCACGAGATGACTAAGGCAGAGCTGCAGAGGCAGGGAGAGCTGTGGCCACGCATATTCAGAGCAAGTTTGGCCAGTGCCCACTGTCCTGAGGACAAGCTGACTGCACAGGTGGAGGTAAGGTGAGGGCAACAGCCCCCACCCAGGCAGCAGGGGGATACTGAAGCGCCCTCTGGTAGAACAAAGAAGTTTGTATGTTTCCATCTGGGCTAAAAGCAGAGAAACAAAGATGGACAATAATCCTGAAAATGCATGGTTTTTCTTCTGATGGAGAATTCAAACATAAATAATATATAATATATGAGAACTATGCAAGTCATTGAAGAGCATAAATCTTGTTCCAGATGAGTAAAACCTAAGGCAACCAGAATGTAGTAACAAATAAGCAAACCAAATGAAATTTTAAAAAATTGCCCAGAAAACTATAATTGCGATTATGTGCTCCTGCTGTTAAATATAAGTGAAAATTTCCCTATGAACGAGAAACAAATCAAGTGAGCAGAGTAAACTCCCAAAAATTCAAACGAGAAATGTAGGTGAAATTTCTTCATAAGCGAGAGACAGAAAATGAATAAGCAGAAGTAAATCTCCATAAATCCAGGCAAGGGAAATATGAGAGGGTAACAATGAATAAGTAGATTAACATCTGAAATACATTAAAGATATCAAAATACACTAAAAGAAGATGGGGGAAAGTAGATCTGAAAAAAAAATGAGCTCTATGAAATTATAAAAAAAAATAACTTAGTAACTGAAATAAAAACCCAATGAACAGGTTAAATATCAAGTTAGGAAAAACAAATGATAATTAGTAAGCTGACGACAGACACAATAAAATAATCTGAAATGTAGCTCAGAATGATAAACAGAAACTATGATGTTTTAAAGGCATAAAGGGTACAATGAAAACATTTCATATGCATATAAAAACAACAGAAGGAAAAATTTAGGGAAGAAAATGGTTGAGAAGTTTATAGAATTGAACCATTAAACCTTCAAATTAATGTAGTATGAGGTTCTAAAAAGGTAAGGGTGAACCAAAAACTAGTCAAAGCTCAACCACTTTTCAGCTTCAACATGTAACCAGCTTAGAATGAACTACTCCCATACTTACAACCAAAAACTGAACAAACTGAAAAATTAGTGTTTTCTTGGAACCAGGAGGACTGAGATTTCAGGGTCACACTGAAATTGGAGAGAGAGCAAATTCAGAGGCACAGCCAACACCTGTTTACTTGAGGCAGAAGCCCCTGGAGCTATAGACAAAACTGTGATAATACTTACATGCTAATTGTGATGACTCTCCAGCTGTTGAGTGTGTACTTTAACAGAAGTAGAAAACTCTGAGGGCTCCAGTCTTCTGGATGCCCCTCTAATTTCATGGGTTTCACCTCTAGGCACCCCATGAAACTCCTATGATGGATCTGCAGTTGAAGCAAGAGGAAGGGAGGAGTATTTATGGTGAATAGATGCCCCAGAGCAGTCTCAATAACAGAGGCCTATAGTCTTGGCTTTATTAGAGCCTTAACCTTGCTGGGTAAACGCATCGCCCCCCTCCAGCACCCCATAGCATTTCTGTCTTGCCTAAAGTGGGAGAAAGGCTATATGCCACTAGAGAACACAGCCCAGAGACACTGGCCACTAGAAACAGAGATAGAAGTCTAACACAGGATCATAAGTTACTTTACCTTGCCCCACTTAGCACCATGCCCACAGGGTCCAGCCTAATCAGTAACACTATGAATCAGAGCCAGGGCATTGCAGACGCAGAGTGCTCAGGGATGCCCAAGTCAAGAGGGGAGATAACAACTAGGACACAAGAAGTGCCTGGGACATAAAAAAAAAAAATATGCCAATATTCATTCATTTATTTTAACAAAATGTACACACTAATTAATGTAAGATAAAAATAACAGACAAAACTAAATGTAGAGTATGTGAAAACTCAGTGTATTATCTTCTATTTACTCATTGTAGAGTAAGTTTTATCAAAATATAATACAGTTTTAAAATAAAATGTTAGGCTGGGGATATAACTTACTTGGTAGAGTGCATGCCTTGCATGCACAAGTCCATGGGTTCAATCTCCAGAACCACAAAAATAAAATAAAATGTTTACATTAAAAAAACTAAATCATGCTACATTAAATATTTATTTATTTACTTACTTACTTACTTATTGGAAAAGAGATCTTGCTATATTGCCTGGGCTAGCCTTGAACTCAGAATCCTCCCACCTCACACCATTCTGAGTAGCTGGGACTAGCTAATGGCAGGTGTGTGTTACTATGCCCTATGAAAAAGAATATCCTAAAAGCACAGAGTCAGAGTTTATCTACAAGGGAATAACAACTGCCCTGAGAGCAGATGGCAAAATATAACAGCATCCAGAAAACAACAGAGTGACATTTTCAATTTATATAAAGTAATCATGGAAAATCAACTTTGAAATCTATGCCCAGCTAAACTGTCATCCAAGGGTAAGGTCAAAATAAAAGCATTTTTCAAATTAATAAAGATTTTGTTACTGACACCACCTCATTGAAGTACTTACTATCAGGTATTATCCTGGAAGCATAAACACTACATTTAAAAGAAAAAAAATGGAATATAAAACATTAATTTGACATAATCAAAACTCTGAAAACAATTTTAGAAAAACCCTTTTCAATTTATGTGTGTGTAGGGGTGTGTGTGTGTGTGTGTGTGTGTGTGTGTGTGTGTAATTCTTTTACATTGTTTATCCTCAATAAATATTCATTTCATATATTTCATTAAATTTAAGATGTATTCAACTTTCAGAATAAACTGATTTTTTAAAATAAGTTAAGGGGTTGGGGCTGTAGCTCAGTGGTAGAGCACTCACCTAGCATGTGTGAGGCACTAGGTTCAATCCTCAGCACCACTTAAAAACAAAATAAAGATATTATGTCCATCTATAACTAAAAAATAAATACTAAAAAAACTATTTAAAAAAATAAGTTAAAAGGTGAAAAGAATGGAATATGGCATTAGGTTTCTTTGTAAGGACAATGAAAGTTACAGAAAACATGAAATAGCAGAGACTGTTAACAATCCACCTCAAAGTCATACAGTCTAACATTTGAAAATCATTAAGTGTGGTAAAGGGCCTAAATGAGGAATTTTTACCAGAATCAACACTGATATGTTAACAAATTATCTCAAAGGCTGAAATTTCTAAGTTTGCAGATGCCTCTAAACTCACCTAAACAGAGAAAGCTAGTAGCAATAACCTATAGGAACATATTACTTAACTGTAAGAAATGAGACTGGGGGAGGAAGGGATTTCATAACGGTGATGTGAGAGCACTAAATGTAACTCAGGAAAAGATATTAAGAGTCTTTGTCACCTGGCACAGAGGCACATGCCTATAATCACATTGACTCAGAAAAATGAGTCAGGAGAATGGCTAGGCCCTAAACAACTTAGCAAGACCCTGTCTCAAAATAAAATAAAAAAGGCTAGGTTGTAGCTCAGTGGTGAAGCACCCCTAGTTTCTATTCCTACTACAAAAAAAAAAAAAAAATGTTTAACTGTCTTTAAATTTCCTGGTTTCATGTCATCCTGCATTCCTGGCACTCCTTAATAAAGAAGGATATGAACAACCAAAAGGAAACATTGTTCTTTCCCAAATATTTCAACACAAACATAACAAAAAGGGAAAGATGGGTGTTTAAAGCAATCAGTGATACGGTAAGGGGCAGGGGCATAGTTCAGTGGTAGAGTACATGCTCAGCATGCTTTAGACCCTGGGTCAGATGGTGCAACTCCTATAGGAAAACAAATCCACATTCTTGGACCCCGTACAGAAGTCAGAGGCCAGCCAGGGCTGAGAGTGGGTGTGGGTGTGGTCATGCAGTCAGTGCCAGCCTGGCATCATGGCCACATTATGATGCACAAGCATAAGCAGTAGGCAGGGCTGACCTCAAAGTAGCCTAAGCACAGCAGCTGGCCCAAAGTGTTTTCTATTTCAAGCCATCTCTGGAACAGACTGCCCAACACTGGTGTGATTCATGTTTATTAAGTAGTGCTTTCTAAAATAATACCTCAGAGAAAGGCAGGAAGTTGAAGAAAGATACACCAACCCTTCAGTCCTCTATTGGTGCTACCATGGGTCTAGCCCTGCTGCTCATGGTCCCAAGTGCTTGTTCTGAGATTTTAAGTTGTCATCCATATTGCCACCCAGGCATCCCCCAAGTGCTGTTCTCCAAAGCTAGGAACAAACGGGCACAGTAGAAAGACAGCACTGAAATCCCTGTCTTATGAAACTAGGCTGGGGCCACACTGGACCTGTGGGCTAAAAGGGTGCTACCCCAATGATTGAATTAATGAAGAGGAAGCAACTCCTTTCTTACCAACTCCTAGTTCACACTGTTATTATGAGGAGGATTCTAAGTGTCAAAGAATCTAATTAAACTTGCAGTTCCCAAATGTATTTATAAATCCTTTTTGTTTTTATGTAAAATCTATAAATAATGAGTATGCTAAGATATTTAGGCTCCAATTCTTCTCCTACAGACTTCCAGAAAGCTAATAAATTACTGGTGCCCAGAAATATCATGGGTATTCATTCTAATCACTGCAGTTGAGACACTAAGAAAAAAAGCTATACCTCTCCCTGCCCCCAAATTCCTTTTCCCTTTGAATCCAGAGCATATTTGGATGTCCTCTCTTACAAGGAAAAATGAGGAACTAAGTAAACCAAATTCAGACTAGTCACGAACCTCTTCTCTTCTGAGAAGTACAATGAAGTGTCATACCATAAAGCATTCTACACCAATTACCAAGAAAAATGTTCCTATCACAAAGTCAGGGACAGAATTACCTTGGCACTTTTTCATAACTTAGGTGATTAAATAGTTTGCATAAATTTCTAAAGTAATAACTGCCTTTATAAATGACCTTTTGTTATGTATGAACCATTTGATATGTCTGAGATTTTTTTTTTCAGAATAAGCCCTGAAGCGGAAAAAAAAAAAATTGTTCAATGTAGACAATGCCCAAGTTTAACTTTATAAAATAGCTACCACCGAATTTCTATCCCACAGCCCTCTACTTCCTACACCTTCCCATCACATAGGGACCAAAATAAATTTGCATCTGTTTTTATATTCATTACAACCTAGAACACCAATCTGTTTCTTTTCAATTTAACCAAGGAATGTATTTGTCCTAACTTAGATTTATAGTCAGGTTATTAACACAGAATCAGGTTATAATAAGAAGAAATTCCCAGGAATGGAAGAGTCCTTTGGCATTTTAAGTCTAAGAATTTTAAGTTCTCTTATTTCCCAAAGACACTTCCTAACCTCCCCTCCTACGGTCCCATGTCACAATAATCACAATACTCACTCGCCTCCCTCAGGCCTCAGGAGGAACTTTTCAAGTCCCACCTAAGTTGTTCCACCTGGAGCTTAGAGCCAGAGTGCTCCCCCAGAGCTCTGACAGTGGAAGCTCCATCAGAAAGGCAAGGAAATTAAGACAGCAGGAAACACACCATCTCTTCTGGATCTTGCAAACTGAACACAACACCAACAAGGCAAATCTTATTCAAAAAACTCACAAGTGGAGAGACAAGGAATAATACTCGCAAGGTCATGAATATGTATTGCTGCTTTGTGAAGGGGAGAGGGCAAAACAAAACTTACCAAAATATACAAATAAGAGAAAAGCGAGAGATTTTCAGTATGTTTGTCTTCTCTCATCTCCCTGGATTCATTCTAACTTCAAATTTATAAATAATGTATATACTTGTCAAATATTGTGAAATTTCCACATTCTGAATGCCTTCCCTCCTCTGGGCATAGATTCATGGATTTTCTTCACCACAGACAGTAGGCAATGATCCTTAAAAAAATGAAAGATTGATTGTCTTCCATAACTGTAGACCATTTCTTTAAATCTGTAGTTACACACAGATGTGTGTAAAAATAACTAAGTTGCCATTCAAATCAATGCTTTAAAGTAAGACTCAGAGCAGATGAGGGTGAAACTGACAGCTTCCTACACTGAGCCAATGTATAACTATCACAGGCTTTCTTCAGTGCAATCTAAAGTTAATTGTCTTTAAGAGTTAAAGATGCTGAGGGCCATTACCAAGTAGAAATGACGCATCGAAATTTCCTTGCCAGCGTACCCCATGTTAAATTTGCTGTGACCTTGCATGTGTGTTTGAGTAGGTGACCCTGCTCAATGACCAGGGTGGATCCAGGATTAGGGTGTGTCCTGCAGTTTGAGGAAGTATAGTATCCGGGTCCTTGGGTTAAGGGCGTTCCCAGTTTAAGACCTTGGGTTTTAGGGAAGTTCGATGTTGAGGATTATTGCTGCTGGAAATAGGGCGTTCCTGCTACCTGAGCTCCTTTTGAGTTCTCCTGAGATTCAGAGAGTATTTTTGGGAAAAAAGCCTCGTGGAGTAGGTGAATTGGGTGGCAGCAGAACTGGGATTGCCCCAGAACGTGTGTGGTGGCTGGTGTGAGTTCGGGAATAAAGAATTGCTGTTTGAATCTACAAAGCTGTGTGGTGGCTCGTGATTCTGTGCCCAGCCAAGACTGCGGCAAAAAAATATATATATTATATTTTGGGGTTGTAATTCCACATCTAACAAATGACCCTAAGTAATCAGACCATCACAACAAAGATGGAAGTCTGAAAATGTTGGTTATGATGTTATGTATAATGCTAGCAACACTGTCAACAAGCTAACTTCCTAGTAAAAAAAAAATTAAATATCCATGAGGTAAAATATTATATAATTTTAATGTTTTCAAAAGAATATAATAATGAAACATTAAAAAAATATAGGGGAAAATATCATAAAAGTATATTTATACCATTATCCAATTGTTTAAAGAACTGCTTACATTCTATCCTGTGATCCCCATACTATTCATCCTATTTACTCATGAATGTGATTTGATTATTTCAGTGATGAATTATTTTCTAAAATCTTCTGATCAAACATCCAACCTACTTTACTCAGAATTATCAGACCTCTTGAAGCAGTAAAACTAAATGCATGAACCAAACATCAGAAGGGAGAGGACAGAACAAAAGCAGGAGGGAACCCCAAGACAGAACAATGGCACCTACCCAATTTGAAAGAGATAAAATAAACCAAAAAATAAATAAATAAAAAACACAGGGACCTATGAGACTAAAACAAAAGTTATAATAGTTGTATAATTGGAGTCCTGGCTAAAAAGAGAAAGGGTAAAGCTAGAAAAGTACAGGAAGAAATAATGGCTGACACAATCTCTGACAACTGATACAAATCTAGAGGTTCAAGAAATGAGCAAACCCCAAACAGGATAAATATATGGAAATCCTCACCAAGAATATCTAAGTCAAACTTCTAAGAACTAAAAACAATGAAAAATCCTCAAAGCAGGGAGAAAAAAATGGGATTTGCCCATAGGACAAAAACAAAGCAATGGCAAGAGTATTGTTCTACAGAAACCAAACAGACCAAAAGGAAGAACCATAGCATTTTCAAATGTCTAAAAAACAACTCATAGTCTTATATCCAATGAAATACTTTGGTCAGAAATGGTGGTTGTGCTATAATAAAATGCAAATACTCTGAACTTAAAATGATGTACCTAGTGGTTCTCGCTTATTTTAGTTATCTCAGTTGAAGAAATGTTTCTTGGTGGGTTTGTTTTTGTGTTTTTGGTACCTGAGATTGAACTTGGGGCACTCAACCACTGAGCCATATCCCCATCCCTATTTTAGAGACAGGGTCTCACTGAGTTGCTTAGTGCCTCGTTTTTGCTGAGGCTGGCTTTGAACTTGAGATCCTCCTGCCTCAGCCTCCCAAGTTGCTGGGATTACAGGCATGTGCAACTGCTCCCATGTCTTGGTAGATTCTTAATAGATTTCTATTGAAAAGAAATCTAAACTTTACAAAACCTAGCTTTATTGAAATAATAATTTACATACAAAATATACCCACTATTTTAAGTATACTAATAAGTTTAAACAAATATGTATATATTCATGAAACCATCACCACAGTCTAGAATGAACATTTCCATCATCCATATGGATTTTCTTTGCCTCATCTAATTCCATCCTTACGCCCACTTTGCCTGAACCCCCAGATGACCACTGATCTGAGTTGTCACTACAAATTCATTTGCTCGTTTTCTAACTGGATTTTTAAATGTTGAATATTGAAGGCTCTTTCCATATTCTAGAGATGAGTTCTTTGTCAGATATAAAGACTGAAAATACTTTATCTGTAGAGTGGCTTTTAATCCACTCAACATCTTTCTTAGGAAAAAAATGTTTTAATTTTCATGAGGTAAATTTATTCATTTTTTTTCTTTTATAGATCATGTTTTTGGCATCATGCTCAAGAACTTTTCACCAGGCCAATGTCATGAGGACTTCAGGATATTGAAACATTTACATCTTTATGTTTAAGTCTATGATCCACTTTAATTTTTGTATAAAATATGAGATTTAAGTTGAAGCTCCTTATTTTTTCCCATACCAATATCCAATTGCTGCAGCCTCATTTGCTAACCAGGTGATCCTTTCTCCACTGAATTTTATTTGCACGTTTTTAATATCAGGAGACCACACTTCTGTGGGTCTACTGCTAGATCTTAATTCTATTAGTTGACCTATTTGTTAATTTCTCCACCAATACCATAATCTAGATTATTGTAAATCTTCAAATTTGTTAAACTGGTCCCTCATATTCCTTTTTAAAATATTTTTTTTTAGTTTTTGATGGACCTTTATTTTATTCATTTATTTATTGCATGCTGAGGATCAAACCCATTGCCTCACATATGTGAGGAAAGCGCTCTACCTTTGAGCCACAACCCCGGCCCCCACATATTCTTTTTAAAAATTGTTTTAGAAATTCCTGCTTTTTATATTTCCATATAAATCTTAGAATAATCTGTGTCCATGTACAAATATCTTACAAGGATTTTGTTAAGAATTGCATTAAACCTGTATATCAACTGGGGGAATGTTGACACACTTAGTCTTCCGACTCATGAATATGTTATGTCTCTCCATTTACTTAGATCTTCATTGATTTCTGTCATTAGCTTTTGTAATTTTCACTATACAAATCCAGTTTATCACTTTGTTAGATTAACACTGTCTTCCTTTCTTCCTTCTTTATTTTCTTTGTAAGCACTTATAAAAGGTAACATATTTAATTTTTGTGTCCACATGTTTATTGGTAGTGCATAAAAATAGATTGATTTAATTAATTCCTGCAGCTTTGAAGAACTCATTTATTCTAAGAATTGTTTGGGGGTTTTGTTTGTTTGTTTTGAATTTCCTATGCATTTCTGTCTTCTGCAAATAGCCACAGTTTTATTTCCTCCTTTCCCATCTGAATACTTTGTTTCCTTTTCTTCAGTTTACTGCACTGGGTGGAATTTCCAAGTATGCCATTGAATTTCAGTGTAGAGTAAACATCTTTGACCCATTTCCCATTTTAGGGAGAAATTATTAGTTATCAAATCACTGAATATAACTGTAGCTTTTTGTTAATTATCTTTATCAAGTTGAAGAAGTTTGTCTCTACTCACAATTTTTCTGAAATTTTTATAATGGGTATTAAATTTTTTCACAGTCATTGATATGATTGTTGTATTTTATAGGTCAGTTTTCAAATATTAAACTAGCCTTGAATCTCTATAATAAACCCTGCTTGGTCATGACAACTCTTTTTACATATTGTTAATTTTGCATTTGCTAACATTTCCTTAAGGATTCTTTTTCTTGTTGATGTTTATATTCATGAGATATATTCATCTTTTTTCCGTCTTTTATGTTTGTTTATGCATTCTTGGTAGTCTTGGGGATCAAACCCAGAGCAAATACTCTACCATTGATTTATATCCCCAGCCCTCTTCTTTTCTTGTACTTTGTCTGATTTTTAATGAGTGTAATGCTAGCTTCATAAATGAAGTGGAGTGATTCCTCTTCTTCTGTATTCTGAAAGCGATGGTTACAATTGGTGTTTAAAATCTCTTTTAAACATGTGATAGAATTCAGTGAATTCACCTAGGTATGGGAATTGTCTTTTTTGAGAGTTTAAAAATGACAATTTCAGTTTCCCTTACAGTTACAGGGATTTTAAATTATCCACTTCATGTTGAATGACTTGTGAAAGTTTGTGAGTTTTGAGAGAATCAATCTGTTTCACCTCATTTGTCCAATTTATGAATGTAGGTACTCTCCTTATATTTTGATGTCTTCAGGATCTATATTTATATCCTATTTCATTCCTGGCATTGGTTATTTGAATAGTTTTTCTTTGTTAGTTTGGTAGATATGTATCCATTTTATTGATCTTTTTAAAGAATTGGCTCTTTGTTTCATTGCTTTTAATTGCTTCTTTTTAATTTTATAGATTTCTGCTCTTGTCTTCATTTTTCCTTCACTCTTCATGTTTTGGGTATTTTTGCCCTTTTTTTTGTAGGTTCTTTATGTGGAAGCTTAAACTGCTGATTTGAGGCTTTTGATCTTTTCACATATATGCGTTAGTGCTATATATTTCCTAGAATTTGATTTCTGTTCCAAAATTTTAATGTTACCTTTCATTTACAAGATTTATTTTTAAAAATAATTTTGACTCATCTTCTTTGATCCATAGATTATATATAAGTGTGTGTTTTAGACTCTGAATACTGCAATAGTTTGAATATGGATAACATCCCACCAAAGTTTATGTAATAAAGCTCGATTCCCAGGGCAGGGAGTATTAGGAGGTGCTGAGGGTGTTTAAGAGGTGGAGCTTAGTGGGAGCTTCTTAGGTTGCTGGGGTGTACCCTTGAAAGACACTGTGGGACACCAATCTTTTAGTCTCTAGTCTCCCTACTTTCTGCCTCATGATTTGAGTGGCTGAACCACTAATGCATTCCTGCCATGCTGTGTCACTCTTGCCAGAGGCCCTCAAAAATGAGGCCACATGGTCTCATATACTTTCCTATTATCCTTCTATTACTAATTTATAATTTCATTGTGACTGGAAAAGATACTTTGCATAATTTCAGTCACTGTAGTGTACTGAGCTTTATGGTCCAAATTATGTTATACCTTTGTGCATGTTTCATGGGCTCTCAAAAAGGGAATTATTCTGCATTTCCTGAGTAGAGCATTTTATAAATGTTGATTGCATTCTATTAGTTGCTAATACTAAATTTGTCTGTATCCTTACTGAATTTCTGTCAGCTTCTTTCACTTAGTGAGATAGAAGTATAGAGATCTCCAACAATAGATGGAGATAAATGGATGTTTCTATTTTATTTCTTTCAGTTTCATCGGTTTTTTCCTCTTTGTGTTTTGAAGTTCTGCTATTTGGTGCACATACATTAAGGAATGCCAGGTTTTCTTGGTGGAATGACACATTTACCATTACATAGTGTTCCCCTGTCTCTGGTAATTTTCTTTTTTTTTTTTGCCCTGAAGTCTACTTTGATATTAACACAGCCACAGCTGATATCTTTGGATTAAGGATTGCATGTTGTGCCTTTTTTCTATCATTTTACTTTTAACTATCCTATGCTGTTATATTTGAGACAAGTTTCTTGTAGACAGCTTTTGAGAGTTTAAAAATGACAACTTCAGTTTCCTTCATAGTTATAAACTGATTTATGATAGTTGTTTTTTGAGGATCCAAGCCTTTTCAACTCATTTGTCCAATTTATGAGCACAGAATTCTTCATAGTTCTCTTATCCTTTGATGTCTGCCGGATATCAAATAATTTTATTTTTAAAGTAGTTTTAGGTTTACAGAAAAATGAGTGAAAGGTAGCCTCTGTTCCTACAGATGTACAACCTCCTCCACTATCAACATCCGCCATCAGAGTTCATTTTTTTTTATATAACTGAGTGAACCTACAGAGTTATTGCAGTATTACCAGTTATGCTTTGGATATGAAATGTTTTCCAAAGGTCCATGTGTTGAAAGTTTGGTCCCCAAAGCAACTAGGCTCAGAGAAGGGGCTTTTGTTAAGGACTAATTCCCAAATTGGTTCTGAACTAGCTTATGAGGGTTCTGACCTGATATTATGGTTTACGCATGAGGTGTTCCCCAAAAGCTCATATGTGAGACAATGCAAGAATTTTAAGAAGCGAAATGATTGAGAGATGTAACCTAATCAATGGATAATCAGTGGATTGATCCACTGATATGGATTAACTGGGTAATAACCTTAGGGAGGTAGGATGTGGCTGGAGAAGACAGGTCCCTGAGGCCATGCCTTTGGGGTACATATTTTTGCCCCTGGTAAGCAGAGCTTTCTCTCTGCTTACCATGCCTTGAGTCAATTTCCTCTGTCATGCCCTTCTGCCATGATAGGCAGAGCTGCATACCTTGGGCCCAGAGCTATGGAGTCAGCCATGGATGGACTGAGACCATAAGCCAAAAAAACTTTTCCTCCTCTAACTGTTCTTCGCAGGTCTTTTGGTCACAAAGATGAAAAAGATGACCAAAACACTTGATCATTAGATTAATCCATTGATTGGTGAATGAACTACTGGGGGTAGCCAGAACCTCTAGGCAGGTGGGACATGGTTGAAGGAAAGAGGTCATTGCGGGTATGCCTATGGGGACTATATCTTGTCCTGGGCCCTTGCTCTGTCTTTCTGCTTCCCGGTTGTCATAAGCTGAGTAGCTTTCCTCTAATATGCTCTTCTGCCTCACTTAGGCCCAAAACAATGCACTCAGCCAACCAAGGACTGAAACCTCTGAAACCAGGAGCCAAAGTAAATCTTTCCTTATTTAAGTTGTTCTTGTCAGGTATTTTGGTCTTGATGAAAAAAAAAAAAAAAAACTGGCAAACATATCATCCTAAGTCCAGAGTTTATGTGAGCCTTCCTTCTTGAGGTATAGTCTCTGGGTTTGGGGAAATATACAATGACATATAGACCCCATTACAATATCTTACAGAGTTGTTTCACTGCTCTGAAAATCGCCTGTGCTTTGCCTGTTCATCTCTGCCTACCCCCAAACCCTGAAGACCACTGATTTTTACCATCTCCATAATTTTCCTTTTCCAGACTGTCATATAGTTGGAACCACAAAGAATGCGGGCTTTGTGGGTAACTCGATTCATGACCTTTCAACTTTATGACTGTGTGAAGGTAAAACATAAAGTAGAAACTATACTTTGTCTCTAGTTCCTGACAATTTCAAAAACCCTGGAAACTTCCTGAGTGATAAAAATGCTTTGCTATACTATATATAATGAAGTGACTCACGGGGTCCCTTGAAGAGTTCCTGGATAGGGCCAGGTTGCAAGAAAAACCAACAACATGATTGGAAGAATGGAATTTTCAGGTTCACTTTAGAGAAATAAAGATTATAGATTGATAATTCAAATACGTGACTGGTAATTTAATCCATCATGCATAGAAAATGAAACTCCAATTAAGAACTCTAGACAAAGCATAGGGGGGCTTCCTGGTTAATGAACACCACCATGTATGTCCTAGTAGGGTGGTACCACCCAATTTCAGAGGCAGAAGCTCCTGTG
The DNA here is from genome assembly GCF_964194105.1 of Spermophilus citellus. NCBI lineage: Eukaryota > Metazoa > Chordata > Mammalia > Rodentia > Sciuridae > Spermophilus > Spermophilus citellus. Next base: position 51,144,883 of record NC_138185.1, read on the forward strand.
CTCAGGATTTTCTGGAGTTTGTCCTAAGTAACTTTCATCTGGGTGGCCATTAGCATCCTTTATAATAAAATGATAATTGTACAAATAGCACATTCTGAATTCTGTGAGTCTAGTGAATTAAAAAAACTGAGGAATTACGGGAAGCCCCAAATTAAATTTGAAGTCAACTGAGCAGAAATGTAGGCACCCTGGTGACACCATTAGTGGTTGGGATCCGAATTAAGGACCATCTAGTTGGAGAACCCACCCTTTAGTGGGATCTGATGCTAACTCTAGGTAGTTAGTGTCAGAGTTGGTATGGATTATAGGACACCCACTTGATGTCAGAATTGTTGACAGGAGGCAACTGGCAGTTGTAGGACAGGCCTCAGAAACAATCCATTGGGATTCAAGCAGGAAGACAAACTGTTTCAAAAATATGTCTCTAAGAATATAAAAGGTAGAGGTTCACATGGTCTGAACATAAGATGAGAAACTTATAGCTCTACTGGAGAGTTTGTGGATGAAATAATGATATTAAATGAAAAATCCAACAATTGAAAAAAGGCAATTAGTATTAACTTTAAAAAATATTAATATAATCATAGTGTACTACATGGTTCAGATGTCAATAATGATTTTATGGATTATTCTACACTGCAGATTAATTCAACCCAAACTGATGATGTCATTTCACTGGAGGACTATGGAAGGATAGAAGACATAAAACTACGTGGTTGCAGAGGTGGGAAGTGAATGAAGAATTAAGTCCTCATCTTCAGTTCTGGGAAGTCCTTAGATGTGCAACATCTATACCAAATAGGAAACATTACAGGTACTTTATTTAGATATATGAATGTAAATATCAAATAAATGGCTAAAAGAAGTATATTTGGTTGTTGATGAAAAATGTAAATGGAGGCAGAAGTATAAGTTTCATAGAACCCAGTTTTCAAACTATGGGAAAGAATTATATGAATACAAATAAGAAATGAGGGTAACTTAATTATCAAATTAAGCTTCTTTGATAATGCAGGAACAATCAGAGGTAAAATAATTCGATCATGAGAGCTGTAATTACATCAGTCCCTCTCGGTTTGAATGGATTAATTGGGTGGGAATAGTAGGCAAGGCAGGGCATGGCTGGAGGTGGTAAATCACAGGGGTGTACCCTAGACGGGTGAATCTGCCCTGTGCTCTTCTTCCACTTCTCTCTGCTTCCTTGCTGCCATGAGAGGAGCAGCCTCCTTGCACCACACCCTTCTACCATAATGCTCTGCCTCCTCATGAGTCCAGACCAATGTAGTCAGTCCACCAGGGACTAAACCTCTGAAACTAAGAGCAAAAATAAATTTTTCCTCCTCTAGGTTGTTCTTGTTGGGTATTTTGGTCACAGTGATACAAAGCTGACTAAAATAATCACAAGAGTACTGTGACACTATCATGGGAACTTTTTATCATTTTTAAGAATGAATTTATCATTTTTAATTTTTGGTGGCATTTCAGAGATCACACAATTTTTTTTAAATGCTTTTATTATTCCAAATCTTTTGTATCTCTCTAAATCTTCCTAGTAGCCACTTGCAAATAAGTGTTTCTATATCATGGGAGCTAAAATAGTTAATTCTGACAGGAAGGGATCTAAAAGTCTGTTTATGGAAAGTATCATAAGAAATCCCAGGCTATTGTTTGCATGTAGGAAAGTGTCTGGAGTACTTTCCTCTCTCCTCTTCTGTTGATACCACCTGGCCTTCTTCCAGGCCTCGCCTGGGTAAAAGATGGCACTACGTACTGCAACTATATGACTCTGGATGCAGGGATTTCCTATGCCCATATGGCTGGAAACTGCCTATCATTTTCTGTTCATGTTGGGTCTACTGTACTATGATAAGTACTATGAATTTGGTCTAGATTTGGTATACAATAAACAATATAAGAATACTAACAACAACATATCCAACAGAGTGGGTGAAGGATTGAATGAGAGATGCTTACCACAGAATCAGCCCTAACTTTGGCTCCTGCTGTCATGCATCTCATCTTGTGCTCATGATGCAAATCCAAACTTCTCATGGTTCACAGTGCTCCTTGGGGTACGTAGCTCTGCCTATCAGCCCTTGCTGCATATGCTCATCCTGCTCCTACATGCTCTGATGCCAGCTTCAAGAAGCAACCATCACCCTCACACCTCAGCGAGGGCCCCTCCCTCTGAGACCAGTTGCAGAGGGTTTTCCTTATGAGTTTCCATTACAACAAGGTACTCAGCTGTGTCTATTAGCGTCTACCTGGTGCAGTTATTCCCCAGCTACCTGTCTACATATTTATTTTTGCCCGAGTACATATGATTTAAGTCTCCTATTGAAAGAGGCATGCAGATGCAACTTTCCAATCTGAATGTGGGGTGACACTCATAAACTGATGATTATGGATAAGACTGGGCTTGTTTCTGTTGTTATAATGTGTCACCAGTTTACCAGTCTTTTGATGTGTTTTCTAAAACCATTTCTTAGATTTAATGGATTGTTCAATTTTCTTTGTCCTATTATTCTCTTCAAGGTTTGAAAATTTTACATCCTATTTCTATTCTCATAGTAGTTATTTACAATTTTTAAAACCCATAATTTACTTACTCTCTCTACAAATGCCTACATAAGTCAGCACATACACACACAAACATATATACTGGTTATAGATATAAATAAATGATAGATGATAGAGACAGAGAGAAATATATTTACTCCCCAATTTTTTCTACCTCTGAAATACCCGATTTGCCACCCCTCCTGGACTATTTTTTACAATGATAAGATCTAATCATTTGGGATAGATTGCTGTTGTTGTTGTTGTTTCAGGGATTGACAATTAGGCTTAATGACAAATTTTCTGGACTCTGACAACTTGTATTTCTTATGCACACTTATTTTGCTTAGGGCTTTTTTTTGTTTTTACATAATTGCAATACATTATTCCAGAAATTCTTTCAGATAATTTGTGGGTAGTGAACTTTGACTCCTTATATATGTGGGGGGAAAATATATGTGTGTGTGTGTGTGTGTGTGTGTGTGTGTGTGTGTGTGTGTATGTATGTATGTGTGTGTATATATATATATATATATATATATATATATATATATAATTTGCTTTTCTACTCTTGGCTTTGCAGAGTCTAGGATAATAAGTACTTTCCTGTCTGAGCTTTGACATTATCAAGTCCTGTATTTTTTGATAAGAAAGATATTATAAGCTCATTCTTTTAGAGAATGGTTTTCCTCTATTCGGCTGGATGAATAAGATTTTTTCTTCATACTTGGTGGAATGAAATTGAAATACTGAATGGATCTTTTACATTTAAGCCACATGTCTCCCTTAAACTCTAGAAACTAAAAGAAAAAAATCAGTATTTCCCATTTGCTCAGTTATTGAGATAAAATCAGACTCAAGTCAGAATTCATTCCAATACCTACTTTTAGTCAATGGTTTCCAAATACAATTTTCCACTGAAGGACTCCATGACAAGGCAGATCCCAAGGTTGGGTAGGGGGAGGAAGGTACACACACTTTTGCCTGGGGTTTCTCATATTATCTTGTGCCTGAAATTCATAGAGAAATTATCAAGGATCATGGAGGCCACAACACTAAGATACAGATGCCAACCAAATGACAACGTCAGCATCCAGAAAGAAAAATAACTACAATGGAACAAAACAAATTAAATACAAAAAGAAAAAAAAATCAGTAATTCAAGGGCAAATAAAATCTCATTGTCACCTATCTAAATAGGTTAACTACTGCATAATCTTTAAATAAAATGAACAGCTAAACATAAAATACCCTGAAAACAAAAACACACTAAGAGGATTGGGTTGAAATCCCCAAATGTCCTCGACCTAGAGGAGCTGTTCATAATAGTGAAACAACATCCCACGTGATCATTGAAGACATGTGAGTGAGGCTGTTTGAAAACGTTCAAGTTATGTATACATAGATGATGCATTTAACAGCTCTTTTCAAATACAGACAGTGACATAGACTCTCAATGTCATACAACCAAAGCTACCTACTTATAGGGGTGACAGGTCTGAATCCCCCATGCACCCTGGCTCCACACTCACAGCCCTTTCCAATGTACCTAGGAGATTCAATAAGCAAATCAAAAGGAGACTTGCTTTCCCTCCAAAAGAGCAGTATTTCTGAAATAAGTGGTATCCTCCCAGTCCAGACAAAAGTACAGGGTGTATCTCATCTAGAGCATTTCCCCTGACAGTAAGTTTGAAGCATTTTAGTAGTTCTTCTTTCTAATTCAATGTGCTTTTCAAGTGATATCTAGAATACCCAGGAAGCCAGGGAAAGCTGCCTTTGTGCTAATACATCAATGACCAGCTGCTCCTCACTGGAACAAAACTCCACTGGAAGGAAACATTTCCTGTCATGAATATTGCTTTCCACTTTGTACTTTAATCCATTGCCCATAATTTTCCCTGTCAGAAACAATGAAGGTGCCATCTGTATGCTGCCATTTTAATACTTGCCTGATGGTTATTATCAAAAGAGTGTCCTGGATCACTATCACTGTGTTAAACTGTTACATGCACAGAACAGGATGGAGAATCCTATAGAAACTTCCTTCACAATCCTATAGAAACTGTGACATTCAGCCCTTGGGTACAGAAGCCTCAATTCAATGCCTCTTGTTCCTGTAGTCATCAGTCAGTATATGCTATTCCCAAGCCTCACTGCTGAGAGAAAAGTACCTGATGCAATTTCTACTTATTCTGGAGTTGTAAAATACAACACCACGAACATGAAGAGCAGGAAAGTCTCAAAGCCAGATATGAAAAGATCCTCCTGCTTGAAATATCCCAGACTACCTGAAATTTACCTAACTGCTTTCAACTATCTATAGGATATGCCCCTAAAAATAAAACCACTATGTAAGTCAACTTTCCATTACTGTAACAAAATACCTGAGATAGTCCACTTAAAAGAAGAAATGTTTATTTTGACTCACAGTTTCCAAGGTTTCAGTTCATGGTTGATTGGCCCAGTCAACTTGGACCTACACAGAACATATAGTGAAAATCTACTTACTTCATGGTGGCTGGGAAGCAAAGAGAAAGGAAAGATCTCTCTTCAAGACTCGCCCCCCAAAGACCTAAGTTCCTTCCACTACACCCCACTTCTTAAAGGTTCACCATCTCCCACCAGTGCCATGTACGGGGGACCAAGCCCTCAAAATAAAGGCTTTTAGGGGACATTTCTGATACAAATTATAACAAACATAAACACCTGAATATTTGCAAATATCAGGATCCTATGAACTTTTTATCCATTTTAATCAACATATTTATTATTCTGTAAATTTCAAACAAGAAATTTTATTGATCTTTAATATACAGATATTTTAGGCAAATGTAAAATATTGATTCAGCCACAAATTTGCTGAGTAACTACATTTAATAAAAATGTAGAATACTTTTTGTATTAAATATAAAACTTTTATAAAGAAATCCTAGTGTTGCTTTAAAATAGTGTTTTCAAAGCTTTTAACTAATTGATTTTTAAATCCCAAATATGTTTTACTTTATAAGGTATAAAGTTAAGGTTGTCCAAGATTACATACCCAAAACTGCATTACCTATTTAAATACCATCTTTAAAATCAGTTTAGCTAGGTTTTGGTGTGCTAGGTCACTTTGCAAACATTTAGTTTGATTTTTCCTTCAGAGGCAGATTATAAGATCAAACAAAAAAACCCATCTCCATTTCATTCATGAGCCACCACCTTTCATTATCAGACCCTGCTTTGAGGGACACATTGTCATGCCTAATAAACAAATTTTTAAATAAGAGACCATTGACTAGAGGCTGTCCCCATACTGTTACTTCTTATGTAACAAATAGCAACCTAACAAACCCAAGCAACCATAGTGAAATCTAATTTGGAAGTATAATGAACAGCAAAGTTTCACCCAATGATAACCAGTCAGGTTTCAGTCAATCACAGGTAACCAACTGATAAGACCATGCCCACATAGGCAAATGCCCACCTGTAGCAAATCAGATGATTTCTATACTTCTGCATTCCACCTATAAAACCTTCCTGATTTTTCTACTTCTGCATTTGGCTTATTAAATCTTGCTACTGGTTGAAACTCTCTGAACCTCTTCTAGCATTCAGTGCTGCCTGATTCATGAATGCTTCTTTGCTCCAATAAACTTCAGCAAATTTTCTTTTAACAAAATCCCCTCTAAAAATAAGAATATCCCTGAAGAATATCCATACTTAAAACACTTTAATCGTAGGAGTCTAGATTTTTTTTGATATTTTAATAAATCAAGAAATAGAAATATAAGAAGAGTATTAAAATAGTCATAATAACAAGAAATACAGGCTGTAAAAACTAGCTGTCTTATGAAGATATACAGCAATGGGAAATCCTAGGACAGGATCCAAGGCTTCTCATAAATCCTTCTTTACTGTTAGCTCTGTAAATAATTATGTCATTTCAACATTTCTAAATATTAAAAACTACCACAGCTAATATATTTTCTCCATAGTGGATAATATGATGTATAAATGTGATTTAGTTTGACAATCATTAATTCATCACACTAGTAACCCTTTAGTCTTGAAAAAAAAAAAAGGAATTCATTGGTCAAGATTTCTCTAAAGCTACTTAAATATACTTTAAACCATACAAAAATTCAGTTCTAGGTGCAATACAGATATAAATAAGAACAATAAAATTACAATCATACAATAACAAAAACCTTATTAAGAACGTATAGAATCAGGCTGGGAGTAAAACTCTGCAGGAAAAGATATGTTTAGTGTATCTGAATCCCTGGGTTCAATCTCCAGCACAGACAAAAAAAGAAAAATATCTTAATGAATGTGAGGAAAAAAAATACTTTTAAAACATGGCATCATATGCAGTGAACATATAAGAAAGGATTTCTAAGTTGGGCCATGCTAAAGAATTTCTGCTTATCAGAAGACACCATATTCTACAAGTATACTATACTTCCATTAAAAGTTTTCAAAAGAAAACAGAAAGAACATTTTAAAAAGTAAACCAACAAGCCAAAGAGTCCCAAAGAGTCTCAAAGGATATTTGCAAAGTAAGTAACTGATTAGTATGGTTTGATTGTTTATCCCCTCCAAAATTTACATTTTCATTTCCTTTATGATGGTATTAGGAGGTGGGACCTTAAAGAGGTGGAAGTTATGAGGGCTCCACCCTCATGAATGGACTAATGCCATAATTGCAGGAGTAAGTAGTAGGTCTACCCTCTCTTGCTCTCTCTTCTTGCTCCTATGCCATGTGATGCCTCCCACCATGTTATGACACTGACAGAAGACCCTAGCTAGATACTGGCACCTTGATATTTGACTTTCCAGCCTTAATAAAGATAAAAAGAAACACCTAGTCTCAAGTATTCTGTTACAGCTGCACAAAATAAGCAATAACTAAGGGTGCATGTTCAAAATAGAAAAACTCCTACAAATAAGTAAAAAAGAATATACAAGAAATATGAATAAACATTTCTTGAAAGTAAATATTCAAATGCAAAACTAAAAAATGAAAATGTCCTCAACTTTATTAGTAATCAGAGAGCCACTAATTAAAATCACAAGGAAATATCACTCTATCAGAAGGGTAAATTTATGTTTTTTCTATGTTTACAGTACTGTGGATCAAACTCAGGACGCTGAGCATGTTAGGTAAGCACTATACTACTGAGTTATATCCAGTGCTCCAGAATGACAATTTAAAATACTGAAAATACCAAGTTTCAGGGAGCATGAGCAGCAACAAAAACCTTCAAATACTGTTGGTAGAAATGTTAACTGATATAACCATTTGGCATCATCTGGAAAAGTTAAAATCATTAACCTATGACCTACCACTACCACTACTACCTACAGACCAGATAGAAATGCAAAAAACCCTTTGTACAGAAAGACTGACATCTGAATTAAGGACAGTGTTGTTGAGGAGTTTTGCCCTTTAATGTGTGGGAATTGAGGCTAAGTGGGTAGTGTCAGAGCTAAATTGGATTATAAGGCACCCACTTGGTGTCAGAATTGTTGACAGAAGGCAAAAGTGAAAATAAGCACCAGTTTGACAACTGTAGGATAGGCCTAGGAAACAACAAATCTAGTTTCAAACAGAACAAAATGTATCAAGAGTCTCTAATAATGTTAAAGATAGGAATCCACATGTGTCTTAACATAAGGAAAGAGATTTATGTTTCTACTGAAGAGTCAGGATAAAACAGGGATTATATGAGAGAGTCAACAACTGGAAAAGATAGTATTAACTCTAATGAAAACAAATATATCATAATTTACTCCATGGCTCAGATGTGAAGTGATTGCAAAGATTTTCATATCAATACTGTAGATTAATTTAACAAAAACCGATTATGTAGTTTCACTGTGGGAAGGTGGGAAGACAGGGAGATAATTATATGACAACTGTGTGGCAGTGGAGGTGGGGAGAAAATGAAGAATTAAATCCTAACTTTCATCAATGATAAGTCCTTAGATGTTGAACATAGCTTACACCAGAAAGTGGCAATATGAGCATTTCATTTAGAGATGTGGATGTAAATTTCAAAGAAACAGCTGAAAGAATATTTGTGGCAGTGTTCTGCATAATAGCGAAAATCTAGAAACAACCTAAATATCCATAGATAAAATAAGAAATCTTATTATCATCTTACAACAAAAATAAATAAAGTAGAGCTACAGGCAACAACTTGGGGACTCACAAAAAGAAATTGAACAAAAGCAGCCAGATTCAAAAGATTACATATTGTATGCTTGTATATAAAGTTCTAGAAAAGGGGGCTGGGATGTAGCTCAGTGATAGAGCCAATGCCTAGCATTTGCAAGACTCCAGTTTTGACCCCAAGCACCGCAATAAAATAAATAGATAGATAGATAGATACATACTCTGAAAGAGTGAAAAGCTGTGTAGGTGGTGTTACCTTAGGTGGGCTCCCTTTTTGACAACTTACTGAGTTGTTTTTGATATGGCGCATTTGATTTTGATATGGTGCATTTGCCCATATCTATTATACACAAAGTTTTAAAATGGTTAAGGAATAATTTCCAAAATTGAAGCTTGTGTCTCTCCCTGAGCTGGCTGGTGAGTTAAAGTTTACTTCAAGTGACAATAAAATGTTTTCATAGAAAACATAACAAACTAATGTTTTCTAATTAGTGATTTCAATTGCAAATTTTATCAATTTGAATTTAATGAAATATATTCTGGCAATCAGTGAACAGTCTTAGCCTAATTTGTTTAATCAAAATTTCCAAACATAATTTATTCTATATGTGAGCTTCTTAAAACAGATTAGAAACTCATAATAAATTTCTAAAACTTGAAACCAACTTGAAAGCCACTCCAATGCTTGCCTTCTCTCTATATACTAAAGCAAACTGGTTTTCCTTCCTCTAAAGTAGACTTTTTGACTCAAAATAGGAATCTTTTTTTTTAAATTTTATTGATGGTCTATCATATTGTTAAACAGACAATCATGCAAAGCAGACTCTTGTTATAACATCATTAAACTAGAGAGTACTTGGCAAACCCTTTCTACTCCAGCTACAGAATATACTAAACCAATATTTTTCCTACACAATTTTTCTGGGTGCTTATGGTAAAAAGATCTCAGAAATCCTAGTCCTAGGGCCAGGGATGTAGTTCAGTGGCAGAGGCTTTTCCATCATGCTCAAAGCTCTGGGTTTAATGCCTGGGACTGAAAATAAACAACGAAAAAAAATCCTAGTCCTAATAGCTGTGCTGTGGCCCTAATCCCCAGTATGATACCATTTGGTTGCTTCACCTTGATAATATTAACCTTTTGGATATCAGTTGGTCTATAAACTAAGATAGGAATCTTTACAATTTGCTTTCAGTGATCCAAGAGTAAATTTCCCACACTGAGGATCTCTTACTTGTGGAATTCATTAACAAGACAATGGCAATTTCTTTCCCTCTTCCCTCTGCCACCAACAGTTAAAACTCATCAGCTCCTGCACCAGCAATCAACTCAGAACAGGTGGTCAGGCCTCTTATCCAGGCCTCTTCTCTTCTGATTTTTATAGAATTATACCAGATTTTACATAACTTCCAACTGGATCTCATATTAGTTTCAGTTGATTATTTCATCTTGCCAGGAGCTGTGACCTGAGGCTACTATATAGCTTCCAATTTGGTATCTTGGAATATGAATAACTGTATTATGTGATGCTTTATTCTATCAAAAATGATATTTAACAGTGAAAGTAAAGGGTAACAGGTAAGGATAATATGGACACATGTACACTATTTTGTGATACTTTGGAATCATTTTTGCCACAGTCATTTATAGTTGATGTTGACTGTGAGGAAATCACTGAAATGAAGAGTATGTGACTTGCAATTAGAAGATACCAAATGAGTGCTGGGATATAGCTCAGTGATAGAGCATACTTAGCATTCATGAGGCCCTGGGTTCAATCCCTAGCACCAAAATAAATTAAATAAATAAAATGAAAAAAGGATTCCAAATAACTTTCTTTTTTGTAAAACACTACCTAATCCTGATTTTTAAAATAAACCAATAAGAGAGCAGAGATTTTCAATGGCATCCTTCCATAACAAGACTATTTCTCTTTCTTTAACAGCATGTCAGGAATGAACCAGGAGCTCTGAGAGAACTGAATTCTTTGGGGGAAAACCTCCAGAGGTAGACTTCAAGAGTATCATTTACAACAAAGTCTCTTATAGTAAAACTGCCCATAATTCTCAGCCTGTAACAGAAAAAAAAAAAAATGTAGATTTATGTTCTTAGAGCCAAAAGCAGTATTGACAGGGATAAAATTCTACTGCAATAAATATGGATCAATTATAAAGGAGCACTGTAAACAAGTTTTAATTTAGAATTTCAATTCTGCTATCAGCAAGGATAACAATGTTATCAGCAATGTTAAGGAGGTAGTGTTAACCAAACCTTGAATGAGAACAATTAGGAAAGTTGGAAGAAATGCAAAACTCCTGTGTGTGAAGGCACCAGAAAACTCACAGGCAGTGAGGAATTGTAGAGAAGCTCCTGGAGCAAAGGAATACCCTGAGAGAACAACAGGATGTAGGTTACTCTTCCAGAACCATATGGTGATTCTTTTAAAAATTCCTAAGAGGTTAAAAATTAGGAGACCTAGATTAAAGAGCAAGGAAGACAAAATAAGAGTTCAGGAGTTACTGAAGATGAAAAAAAAAATTCTAGTAAACTCTCTGGGTTTACACCCTAGACTGTAGATGCAAAAACCAACCTCGAAAAGACTGAAGCCTGGCTTCTTATTTTTTTTAATTCCTACATGGATTAAGGTAATCTGTTATTGCTGGCGCTCATAGGCTGGCTTTTGATCAGAAGCAAATATAAAACAGGAGTAAGAGTATTTTCAATACCCTCAGATTATCCCTGCAATTTTTCATATGCATTGTTTGAACTGAACTACAAAACCATCAGTCTAAAAAGGAACATGTGAAAATGCCATGTGACTGAAAAATAAGAGGAAAAATCAAAAATAGAAACAGAAGCATAAAATATCACAAGGATGGAGTCATCAGATATAAAATTATTCTTATTGATTTGTATTTGAGAAATTTTAGGACAAACTTGAGACCTATATAAATTCTAAAAGTAAAAAATACAGTATCTGAAACTTTAAAACCAATTGTATTCCCTGTATTTCATATTCTTTTCTATAATTTCTGGAACTAACAACAAATAGTAATAGATTCTCTCATTGTATCTATCAGTCAACAGAAAATAGTCTGAAGCCCAGAAAGAAAATAACAAAAATTATAGAAAAGAATATGAAATACAGGGACTACAATGTTTTTTGTTTGTTTGTTTGTTTTCTGTTTGTTTGCTTTTTTTAAATCTTTACACTATTAACATTTTGGGGTCCAGACAATTTTTTTTGCCTTGGGGGGCGGCTGTCCTATGCATTTTAGAATACTTAAAAGCATTCCTTTCCTGGACTCTTCCCAATAAATATCATTACCACCTTCTTCTCCAGTTAGACAACCAAAAAATGTCTGAAGACACTGAAAAATATCCCCTCAGGGACTATACTGCTTCTAGGTGAGAATCACTGGGATAAAGTGACAAACTATAACCAATTCATGACTGCAATCCCAAAGGATAAAAGCAGAATGAAACAGAAGCCATATTTAAAGTAAATAATTGGTGACAATTTTCCAAAACTTATGAAAAAGAAAAACAAGTAATAGACTCAAGAAGTATTATGAATCCCAAGTAGGAAAAAAATTCCCTATGTACAGCATAGTAAGACTGTTAGAAACCAAAGATCAAAAGTAAAATTTAAAAGCAGACCAAAAAAAAAAAAAAAAAACAAGAGTAACCCTGAGGGAACAAAAACAAGACGTACAGCTGATCCCTAGAAAGTCAATGGAAGTCAGAAAACAATGGGGTGGTATTTCAAAGTGCTGAAAGGAATCACTGTCAACCCAGAGTCTGTATCTCTCAATTATTAAAAATGATAGCAGCAACATTAAAAAAAGATAGCAGTATAAATATATTTTGGAAAAAAAAGCAAATAAAGAGAGATCTTGCTACTCCCAGGCCCACACAAAAGAAAACACTAAAGGGTAGAAGGAAAAAGATCTCAGATGAAAGTTAGAAGATATAGGAAGGGGGCTGGGGATGTGGCTCAAGCAGTAATGTGCTCGCCTGGCATGTGTGGGGCACTGGATTCGATCCTCAGCACCACATAAAAATAAAAAAATAAAGATGTTGTATCCACTGAAAACTGAAAAATAAATATTAAAAAAATATTCTCATTCTCTCTCTCTCTCTCTCTCTCAAAAAAAAAAAAAGATATAGGAAGGGACAAAAGTAGCCAAAATTTAAAAGTTTGGGTAAATATAAAAGGATATGCTAATGTATAAAATAGTGAATCTGTATTACAGAGTTTAAAAACAGATACAAATAAAATATATGACAATAACTGCACAAAAGTTAGAATTATGGGGTTGGAATGGAAATGGAAATGAAGTGATCTTAAGTCCTCATATTATACAGAAACAGTTATAACGTATTATTATTCAAGGATTCCTGCTATAATCTCTATCTAAGCCACTACAAGAAGAATGTATGACTCACAAGCTAGAAGAAGGTAAAACTGGAATCATATCAAATGAGTAGTTCATGCAGAAGAATGTAAGAAAGGAGAAAAAATGAATGGAGAAGAGACAGGGCAAAAGCAAGCAAATACTGAAGGACAGATTTAAACCTAAGGATATCAGTAATCACATTAAAGATCGCCAAAGACAAAGATGATCAAACTAAAGCTTTAAAAAAAATCCATCTATTCGAATGTTCTCTCTGATATGTGGATCTTGACACACAATAATGGGGGAACAGCAGTTCATTGGATTAGACAAACGTGAATGAAGGGAAGGGAAGGGGATGGGAAGAGGAAAAACAGTAGGATGAATCAGACGTTAACTTTCCTAAGTACATATATGAATTCAATACCAGTAAAACTTCATATCATGTGCAACCACAAGAATGGGAAGTTATACTCCATGTATGTATAATTTGTCAAAGTACACTCTACTATCATGTTTATCTAAAAAGAACAAATAAGGAATTTTTTAAAAAAGAAAAATACATCTTTGCACTGCTAACAAGTGAACAATGAAACAATTCTAGATGATTTCTAAATTTAAAAAGGAATAGGTATTGAACAGAAAGTGATGGTGGAAGTTATACAATAATGGGGAAAAAACACAATTTGATTTTAAAACTTGCAGTTGTTTACAACTTGGCCTATTTGCATCACTTTAAAATTAATGCCTGTTAATATTGATTAAGGCAGCATACATGGTTTCTCACCATTTTAATTTTTAAATATTTCTCTACACATCCATAAACATGAAGAAAAGATAGCACAGCTGCACCAGAACGCCTTGGGCAAGGGTGATCTGGATGATCCACACACCCATTCTTTTTTAAATTTACTTTGGTTCATGATATAAAACATAAACTTCTTTTGTAAATTTTAAGAAATGTTACTTTTCATAACATTATTAGGTCAGGTTTCTAGTTCTGCATGTAATGAGCTAGGAAGCTACCACTGTGTCCTAACAAGAAGTAAAAGCTGAACAGACTAAAAAAAAAAAAAAAAAAAAAAAAAAAAAAAAAAATCAATAGCTCTTCTTAGACCCTCAAAAGGGGATTGTTGGAGAAACAGACAGGTGATTACAGGGAGCCACTGTTCACAACAGAGACTCAGAGCAAAAACCACTGTGGAAACCAGTGGGAGGCAGGAAATCTTTCTGGTAATTAATGAATTGCTAAAGGTCCAATGCAGTCAACACTGAGAGTTAAAAACTGCAGAGAGACTTAGTCATAGAGGGTCCCCATGATATTGTAGGATTTACCTCCAGGACCCTGACTAGGTTTCCTCCAGTAAAGATCAAAGAAAAATCCCCCTTGTGTCTTTAGCAGGGAAGGGCCAAAGGAGCCATTTTGAAATACACCAGACCACTCTGCTCTAAACAAAGCCTGCTCTGAGGAAGAATAAATTCATGTCTCTAAACTGTTGATTTCTTGTCAAAGCCTAACTTGCCTGAGGAAAGGAAAATACCAACTGAAGTCTGTATTAGCCACCATGTCCGAGGATGGAGAAAATTACTGAGAAACACTTGTGAGTGTCATAGTCCAGAGGCTTAGGCAAACCAGTGAGACCTGATTAACCTCAGGACACGGAGCACTTCCCCTTCTCCCATACCTCATACCTACTGGGAAAGGTCTTTGGAATTTCTTCACCTAGTACATCATGTCTGGCTATTAAGACAATATTACAAGATACACTGAAGGGCAACAGATACAATTTGAGGAGACAGAGGAAGCATCAGAAACAGATACGACAGGAATTTTGGAATGATCAGACCAGGAATTTAAAACAATTCTGATGAATATACTAAGGGCTGTAGTGGATAAAGTAGAAAGCATGCAAGAATATATGGGTGATGGGAATTCTAAAAAGGAACCAAAAAATAATGCTAGAAATCACAAACATGGTAACAGAAATGTCGAATGCCTTTCATGGGCTTATAATGTGCTAGACATATGTGAGGAAAGAAATCTCTAAGCTTCAGGATATATCAAATAGAAATTCTGAAAACTAAAACAAAAAGAGAACAAATACAGTAAGAAAAAAAAAAGGAACAGAATATCCAAGGACTGTAGGACAAGAAAACAAATCATGTATACATAATGGAAGTACCAGAAACAGAAAGGAACAGAATACTTGAAACAACAATGACCCTCAATTCCCCCAAGTTCTTGTCAATCACCAAACCATAGACAATAACTGCAGGGAAGATGAAGTAGGATAAACTGCCAATCAAATAAAAAGTATACATCTACATGTATGATTTTCAAACTAGAGAAAATAAAAAAATAGAGACAAAATTCTGGAAGAAGCCAGAAGGAAAAAAGACCTTATCTATAGAGAAGAAAAAAAAAAGATGATTACATTCAACTTCTCAGAAACTCGGCAAGCAAGAAGATGGGAGTGGATATTTAAAATGTTGAGAGAAAAAGCAACAACAACAAAACCAGCCAAACTGGATTTCTGTACCCCGAGAAATTATCCTTCAAAAGTGAAGAAGAGGGCTGAGGTTGTAGCTCAGTGGTAGAGCCTTTGCCTAGCATGTGTGAGGCACTGGGTTCGATCCTCAGCACCACATATAAATAAATGAATAAAATAAAGGTCTATACATATAAAAAAATATTTTTTTAAAAAAAAGTGAAGAAGAGCTGGGCACCTATATTCCCAGTGACTCTGGAGTCTGAGGCTAGAAGATTACAAATTGGAGGCCACCCTGGACCACTTAGCAAGATTCTGCCTATAAATAAATAAATAAATAAATAAATAAATAAATAAATAAATAAATAAATAAATAAATGGAGATGTAGCTCAGTGATAAAGTATCCCTGGTTGAAATCCCCCAACAAACAAACAAACATAAAATAAACACTTTTATAAACAAACAAAGGTGAACCCAATACAAACAAAAGTTGAGGAAATTTGTTGCCAGATATCCTTCATTTCAGAAAATCTTAAAAGAAGTTCTTTAGAGAGAAATAAAATGAGTAGATTTGAGGTCAGAAACTCAAATTTACAAAAAGGAAGATTGCAAAAAAATGTATAAGATACATATATTTGTTTTTCTTATTCTTACATTGGTTAGCAATCATGTATTTGTTTATGTATGCAGGACTATTTTGTTACTATAATGTAATCACACTATCTCTGAAGTGGTAACAATGCAATAAATGGAGAAAAACATATCATGCCAACAATTATCAAAGAGTAGAATTTGGGTTAGCTGAATGCATATTGCAAACTCTAGAGAAATCACTGAAAACGTGAAAAACAGAAATAAAAAAAGTATAACTGATATACCAAGAAAGAAAAGGGAGTCATGTAGAATGCTCATATCCAGCCCAAAAAGGCAGAAGACTGAAAGAACAGGAATAAAGGTTAAGGACAACAAAGAGAAAACAGTAAAAAATGTGGTAGATAATAAGCCAACAGTATCAATAATTACTTGGAATTTCAATGATCTAAATGCACCAATTAAAAGACATAAATCATGGAAGTGGACCAAAAAGAACAAGACCCAAATTTACATTGTCTACAAAGCCCCACATTAAATACAAAGGCACATTCAGATTAATTAATGAAGGAAAGCATATCTTGCCAACACTAATTTAAGAACGCTATACTGATTTCAGATACAGAGGCCTTCAAAGGGTCATTACAAAGGGACCTAATTTTCTAAGAAAATGTCAAAATCCTTAACATGTATGTATCTAACAAGAGGATGTAAAATTATATGAGGCAAAAACTAACAATTTCAGGGAGAAATAGATGAATCTACTATCATAGTTGGAGATTTCAATACAAGTTTACTAAAAATGGACAGATGCAGCAGGCAGAAAATCATTAAGAACACAGCTGAATTTAACATCATTAAACAAC
Source organism: Spermophilus citellus (assembly GCF_964194105.1). Taxonomy (NCBI): domain Eukaryota; kingdom Metazoa; phylum Chordata; class Mammalia; order Rodentia; family Sciuridae; genus Spermophilus; species Spermophilus citellus. The sequence continues at coordinate 51,161,944 of NC_138185.1, forward strand.
TGGCTATAATCAATATCTATAGACCATTTCATCAAATAGCAGAACTGCATTTTTTTTTATTGGATGTTCACAACATTACAAAGCTCTTGACAAATCATATTTCATACATTAGAATCAAGTGGGTTATGAACTCCCATTTTTACCCCAAATACAGATTGCAGAATCACATTGGTTACACATCACATTTTTACATACTGCCATATTAGTGACTGTTGTATTCTGCTACCTTTCCTATCCTCTACTATCCCCCCTCCCCTCCCCTCCCATCTTCTCTCTCTACCCCATCTACTGTAATTCATTTCCCTCCATGTTTGTTATCCCATTCCCCTCATAACCTCTTATATGTAATTTTGTATAACAATGAGGGTCTCCCTCCATTTCCATGTGATTTCCCTTTTTTTCTCCCTTTCCCTCCCGCCTCATGTCTCTGTTTAATGTTAATCTTTTCTTCCTGCTCTTCCTCCCTGTTCTGTTCTTAGTTGCTCTCATTATATCAAAGGAGACATTTGGTATTTGTTTTTTAGGGATTGGCTAGCTTCACTAAGCATAATCTGCTCTAGTGCCATCCATTTCCCTGCAAATTCTGTGATTTTGTCATTTTTACTCCATGGTGTATAAATGCCACATTTTTTTTTATCCATTCATCTATTGAAGGGCATCTGGGTTGATTCCACAGTCTAGCAATTGTGAATTAGAACTGCATTTTTTAAGATCACATGGTCCATTCGACAAGACAGAACACATTCTAGGCCATAAAGCATTGTTTAACAACTTAAAAGAATAGTGATCATACAGCGTATACTCTAAGTTCTCAATAAACTAGAAATCAATAACTCAAAGATAGCTGGAAATTCCAAGACATATAGAGATCAAAACTTCTAAACACAAGTCAAAGAAAAAAATCTCAAGAATTAATATTGTGAACTAACTGAAATAAAGACATAACTTATCAAAATTTGTGAGAACTAGTAGAAACAGTGCTTAGAGGAAATTTTAGAACACAGAATGAACATCTCAGGAAAGAAAAATCTAAAATCTAAGTTTCTACCTTAGCGGGGAAGACCACAAATCTGAAGTAAACAGAAGAAATATTTATAACTGAAATCAATGAAATGGAAAACAGAAAATCAATAGATAAAATGAACTGAAATAAAACCTGATTCTTTGAAGCCACACTAACCAAAAACTAGAGAGGATATACATTACCAATATTAGAACTGAAAAAAAGTACAACACTGTAGATCCAATGGGTATTAAAATAATATGTAAAAATACTATGAACAACTCTATGTTCACGAACTTGAAAACCTACATGAAATTCATAATTCTTTGAAAGACATAATGTGCCAAAGTTCACACACATAAAAATAGGCAATCTGGGCAGACCTATATTTATGAAATAAATTGAATCGATAATTAATAACATTCCCAAAAGGAAAGCATCAGACCCAAATGGGTTCCCTGGCAAATTCTACTAAACATTTAAAGGTAGAAAATATAACAATTCTCTACAATCTCTTTAAAATGGCAGAAGCAGAGGGACTACATATTAAATTATTCTATGAGGCCAGTATTACCCTAATGACAAAATCAGACAGAGACACTATAAGAAATGAGGACTACACGCTCATGAACAGATATAAAAATCCTCAACAAAATATGAGCAAACTGAATCCAACAATGAATAAATATAATTATAGACCATAGCCAAAGGGATTTATTCCAGATATGCACGGTTCACTCAACATTCAAATAGTAATGTTATCCATCCCATGAACCAGCTAAAAAAGAGGAATCATATAATCATATCAATTGATGCAGAAAAATAGATGCATTTCACAAAATAAACATTGATTAACAAAAACAACCAAAAAATCAGTAAAGTAAAAATATAGGAGAACATCCTCAACTTGATAAAGAAAATATACAAAAATCCAACAACTAGATACACATTTAATGGTAAGAAATTCAAACTTTTCCACTAAGATCAAGAACAAGGCAAGAACGTGCCCTCTGATCACTTCTTTTCAATATCATACTGGAATTACAACTAATTCAATAACACAAAAAGGAAATAAATATATACAAATTGGGGGGGGATAAAATTGCATTATTGCCAATGTCATAATTGTCAATGTAGAAAATCTGAAAGAATTAACAAATTAAAAACTCTCCTGGCTAATAATGGCTAATAAGCCATTATATCAAGCCTGGTGGACACAAGGTTAATATGCAAAATCTAATCACTTTCCTATGTACCAGCAATGAACAAAAGAACTTGAAATTTAAAACATAATTTAAGCCTGCCAAAAATAGATATCTGGGTTTAAATCTTAAAAAATGATGTACAAAAGTCTGTATCAGAAAAACTGCAAAATTCTGGTGGAAGATATAAAAGAACTAAATAAATGGAGAACAATTCCATTTTCACAAACTCAATATTGTCAAGATGTCAGTTCTTCCAATCTTGTGCTATATAGATTACACTGTAATCCCAACCAAAATTCCACTGATATTTTGTAGATACTAAGAAATTGATTCTTAAGCTTATATGAACGAGCAAAAGACCCAGAACAGTTCAATACAATATTGAAGGAGAACAAATTTGAAGGAATAATACTATCCAACTTTGTATTTACTAGAAAACCACAATGGTATAGACAGCATAGTGTTGGTGAAAGACAAATAGATCAATGGAACAGAATAAAGAACCCAAAATAGATCCATGTAAAAATATTCAACTGATAGGCCTTTAAACAAATGATACAACAGCTAGACATCTATGTGTACACACACACACACACACAAAAAAAAAAGAATGAATGAATGAGTCAAATGACACAGACTTTCACAAAATACATCTCAAAGTTTATCAGATTGAAATGTAGAATGCAAAACTATACATGTCCTGGGATATAACACAGGAGAGATACCTAGTTGACTTTGGGTATGGTGATGACATTTTATCCACAACACCAAAAGTATGATCCATTAAAGAACAGTCAATAAGATGGACTTCATCAAAATTAAAAAAAAAAAAAACTTCTGCTAAGTGAAAAACATTGTCAAGAGAATGAGAAGACAAGCCAAACACTGGAAGAAAATATTTGCAAAAGACACATCTGGTAAAGGAATGTTATTCAAATATATATATATTTCTCATAAAATTTAATAAGAAATAAACATGCTGACTCAAAACTGGGCCAAAAATCTGAACGGATAGTGATACAGATGGCATATAAACCTAAAGATGTTCCACACCATATGTCATAGGGGAAACACAAAGTAAAATAACAATGAGATATCATTACATTCCTATGGGAATGGACAAAATCTAGAACAGTGACAATACCAAATACTCCTGAGGACAGGGAGCAATAGGAACTCTCATTTATTGTTGGTGGAACTACAAAATGGTATAGCTACTTTGGAATACAGTCGGATAGTTTATCATAAAAGTAAATATACTCTTACCATTCATTCCAGTCATTGTCCTTCTTGATATTTACCCAAAGGATTTGAAAACTTAAATCTACATAAAAACATGAATACAGATGTTTATAACAGCTTCATTAATAATTTGTTAATAATTTCCAATTTTTTGAAGCAAATAAAGTGCCTTTCACTAGATGAAAGGATAAACTATGATATATCCATAATATAATATTATTCAGTGCTAAACAGAAATAAGCTATCAAGTCATAGAAAATGGAGAATTTAAAATGCATATTGATGATGAAAAAGGCAATTTGAAAAGGCTACATACAGTATGAATTCAGATATGTGACATCCTGGGAAAGGCAAAATTATGCAGATAGTAAAAAGGTACTCAGCAGCTGCCAGAGGTTGGAGTAGAGGATAGAGATGTAAAGGCATAGCACAGAGGGTTTTTAGAGCAGCAAAAGCACTCTTCTGTACAACACTAGGGTGGTGGAAACTTACCATTCTATCTTTGTCCAAGTCCATAAATATGCATATCACCATCAGTGAAACCCCAATGTGAGCTCTAAACTTTGGGTGATAATGACATGTCAGTATAGGTTCACTGAATGTAACAAGTGTACCACTGGTGGGGGATGTTGATAAAGAAGGCTAGGCATGTGTGGGCATGGAGGTATATGAGAAACCTCTGTACCATCCTCTTAAATTTGCTATAAACCCAGAACTTCTAGGGGAAAAAAAGTGTGGAAAAATAACTTTACTGGGATAATTTCCAGATTTTCCTTAGGTATTTGTTCTCAGAATGTGTTCTATAAGTGTAAACTTTATAAATAATATGGGATAATATTTAGAGTTGTAGCATTTTTAAATAGTAGTGAGTAAATGCAAAATCATAAATCTGATAAGCCTGAGCACAGGGCCACCAAGGGGAGTTCAGAGGAACCACAAGGATACTGGGCTCCACAACTTTGCTGCCTTCTGCATTTAGGTAAACTCTAAATGTTTGATCACTACTGTCCTGTGATTAAAACTTCCAAAAAGTGGACCTGCAATCCAAAATCTATAAAAATTCCAAAAATCATTTGTGCATAACTATGTGTTTTATATTTGTGCCTAATTATATATTGATTCATATTATTAATCTTAAACAACCTTGCCTTCTGGACATGATTTCATAACTATGCACATTTATTTTATGCAAATCAGCTCTTACAATGGCCTTCAGATGTATGTGTACAGGTGACTGACGAAATGGCAAGAATAAAGGAGAAATATTATGAAAATTGTTGGCAGTTTAGAATCTTCCATTTGCATCAATTCATATCAACCACATCATAAGTCAGAGTATGCATTTAGGAATAATTGAGGTACTTTCACTTAACAAATGTTTCCCTTTCTCCACATTGCCACAGTATCATTTTAGGTTTGACCTTGCCGTTGTTTCAGTTTGTCCCCAAAAGTTCAAGTGTTGGAACTTTAATTTCTCAGTGCATCATTATTAGGAGGTGATGGCTAGTGAGAGGTGGTTGAGTCATGGAGCCAGAGCACTCATGAGTGGATTAATGTCTTTCTTTGGATATTCTGTATGCTTTCTTTGGATACATTCTCATGAGACTGATTAGTTACCCCAAGAACAGGTTGTTCTAAACAAGGTCACCTTTGGTATTTTGCCTCTTCTGTGTGTATCTATTTGCCCTTCTGCTTTCCGCCACAGATTAAAGCAATACAAGGCTCTCATCAGAAACTGAGCAGATGCCAGCACCATATCCTTTGACTACCCAGCCTCCAAATTCAAGAACCAAACTAAACCTCTTATAAAGTACCCAATCTCAGTATTTCAATTTAGCAACAAAAAACAGACTAAAAAAAGACCCATCCTCATCTCTGACATACATTCCTCCCTCCTCTCCAACCTATCCCACACACAATGCTCTAGTATCATCTAAACACAGATCTGATTACTTCCCTCCCCTACTCAGGAATTCACCTTCCCACTCTCTACCTAGTGCTTTATCAATTCCTTTGAAGACTCTTGTTTTGTCCTCAAAACATATTCACATTTTTTACTGCAATCAATAATTTACACTTGTTACATTTAACAAAAATGTCATGGTTTAGATTGTTTTCATTTCTAGGAAAACATTCTACAGCAAGCTGGTCTTTCAGCTTCATGAAATGTTTGGCATGCCACTTCCTCCTGTTCTCTTAGGTACCCAGACTAGAGCCCAGTGTGAACTCTGCAGAAGCATTCAAGACATCTCACACATTAACACTTCTACCAAAGAAAAATCATAACTTCCATTTTGCTAGGTGTTTTCTCTAACACAAAATAAAAGGATCAGTAAAGCTGTCAGTAACCAAGTCAATACTGTATCCCTCTTTTAGAACTTCTCAAAACTCAGCACCACATAAAAATAAATAAATAAAAGTATCATGTCCAACTACAATAAATAAATAAGACCACCCAGGAATCAGGAGCCCACCTTGTTGAAATGTGTGCCTCCTTCACTGCATTTTTCCTCTCTCTGTTCTCATTACCTGGAAAGCCATTCCTACTTTCTCCAACTGGCAAACTCCACTCACTTTTAGAAAGCCAATCACTTCCTTTTTGAAACCATTTTCAGCCACTATAGTTGTAAATAATTGTTTTCCTTATGCAGATCTGCAGCACTTGGTATATTTATGTTAGATTTCATCAATATAGTAAGCTTGGATTTACTTTTTTAGTATCCCAAGCCAGATAATGAGATCACTGAAAATAGAAATTATCCCTTGCTCATATGTAAATTATCAGAATCTAGCAAAGTTCATATTATTAGCCCAATAAATGTATAGAATAAATTGACAAAAGAGTAAATGATCTTTAATGAAAATAAAATATGTAAAATCACATGCCATTTCCCTAGCTCTCTAAGAATTCCTTGCTGACAAAAAGTGGAACAATAATATGGCAGGGCGGGGAGAAATGACTATGGTCTAGAACAGCCCAGTTAGATGGGTAAATGACTCCTAAAGTTGAATTTGTAAAGAGAATCCTTATCAGCCAATATTTTGCCACATAGATCCCTTATGAGGACCATAGTGTCTCTGTCCAGGGTGCTGAGATTTCAGCTGGAAAAACCTGACTTTGTTTCTTAACAAGGCAGAGCCAAGCAGAACTAGAATACAAATGATTGCATATTTCCTTGTCTCATATAGGGACTTCTTTCTCATAACGGATGTTAGGACAATCATATTCAATTTGTTACAGTTCAGTCAGTTTAAGTAGATTATGCTTTGTTCCACAAAATAAGTTACCCAGTCCAAAGGAGGCTGCAGATTTAGAAAGAAGGACCTGTGAGTTAGATGTGGGTTTTCCTCACTACCCTTTCTCTAATCACTATGTGACCTTAGGCAGGCTACCACACTTTTCTAGGCATGGACTTCCTGCCCTGTAAGTATTCTGTGATTAAGATAGAGCAAATCTTCAGTGAATCATAAGTGTGTGTCAAGAACTTTCACTTTTTTAATCCTCTCAAAATCCTGTGAAGTGGATATTATTATTCTCATTTTACACATGAGAAAACAGGGCTTACAAAGCTAAAGTAGTTTTCTCAAGGCCACTCCACAAACACACAGCATTGCCTGGTTGGGAAGTTCAATCCATTCACAGCTAGATCCACGGCCAAGGTGACTTTAAGACTTTCTCCGATTGCCCCTTCCATGACCTCTGGCTGCTGATGGTCATCTTCACATGTTTTTATAACACTGGAATGGTCAGGGTACACAGTGCTTATGATTTTTTATTTTAACTTTTTTTAAAAGATGACAATTTTTAGAATTTTTCTCATCATTAATGCTAACTATGCTTTCACTTCTTCTAAGGTGAAATGCCTCATATTAATCACATTCCTCAAAGAGTCTTTTACAGAGGCAGGGATACCCAGGATAAAAAAGCTTATAGCTTCTCTGTGAGTGAGCAGTCTCCCATAGCCTTGGAAGGCCTGCTTCACTTGCTCACACATGTTCCTCAGCAAAGTAGCTGCTATACCATCACATCCTATCCAGATAGCATGAGGACAACCCCATAAAAGGCTGCTGTGGAACATACAGAGAGGTAGCCTGGCCAGAGCAGATCCTGAGCAAGTAGGGAAAGGGGGACTGACTTCCCTTTCTCACCCTATCATGTACCATTTGTGGAGTATATTAGCTCAGCTGCCTGGCCCTTCCTCATGTCATTTTTCTATGGAAATGACTACAGAATGTGCACAAGTGTGGGGTCTCTTAAAGTTATCTCCACATTCTTAAACTACTCACAATAGCCCATTAATTGCTAAAATATCCATTCTATTTACAGGAAAGTCAAGACTCGGGAGACTCAAGAAATTTACCTAAAATCAACAACCCAGAGATCAACAAAGCCCAAAGGCACCAAAATCCCAAGAACAAATCCTGAGCTCCTTAAAGTAACACAGGAGCGGTTCTATAAAGCAGTACATCTTACAAATGCCCTGGAGTCTCTATGCCTCTTCCACCCCAAATCCTCTGCACCTCCATTGCCCTGTGACCTAGAACTTCTTTTTCAGTTTGTTTCCCTAACTTGAAATTCCTATCCTCTCTCCTTCCCTGTAGCCTGTGCTCCATAAACAGCAACTAACTCATAAACCAGTGATCCAGGTGACAGTAGCTATCTTCCCCTAAATCTCTCAAGATAACTTTTCCACATCATCACACATACATTCAATATCTAAAACAGGATTCTTTCTGTAGGAAGAAGTACACATTTGACACACATGTAATATCAGAAGGAAGTCATTCGTCACTGCAATTTTAACTAGATTAAATGACAAATACGTATCAGCATGGCCATGTGGGTAACTATTTGCAGGATTATGAAATGTCACTATCATCTTATGCCACTCTTCCTGAAACCTTCTGGTGGCTTTTAGCACTTTCTAGCTGGAGTTGTGGCTAACTTGCACACCTCTTTCTTATGGCATCATTCCCTCTCCATGAATATCATTATTCCTTTGCCCCACCCTACCCTAATCCAGGCACTTCAGAACAGAATCCAATGCCTTGTGTGGACCAGACAAGCAAACCCATTTATAATGAATCAAACATTTTGCAAAAGTATCAGTACTGTATGAAGGATATACCAATGCATATTGAATATTCAAAGCAGTCTAGAAGAAAAAACAAGAGGACAGTGCACAGATTTGCCAAGTGAAATGGGCACTGGTAAGGCTGCAAAGCAAGAAGAGTTCAATAAGAGCTGGAAGCAGCTGCCTGAAGGGACAGACAAGTGAATCTCTGGTGTGGAGCCTTGAGTTCTCCGAGGAAGACTGCCAGAGGAAGATTCACCAGAAAGGTTAAAAAAAAAATCTCCATTACTCAAATGGGAGAGGAGTCCAAACATCCACAGCTCGCCCTATGACAAACCTACACGCTAGTAGCGGCAGAAAAGCCTAGAACTGATTAAATTGACACTGGATGAGACCATTCGCACACTGTTCTTGCTACTGATTCCTAACATGGAATACTTTCGCCCTGAGTTTCTAAGCTGAGGGAAAGGTGAGACCCAAGTTCTCATGCACAGGTGGCCTGGGCGATGAAAAAAAGCTTCACCTGGTCCCTCCACAACAGGCGGGGAGACCAAGGCAGCCCGTGGCAAACTGGAGTCGCGGTCAGATTGCGGGCCGCCTCGTCCGGGACCAGCTAGGAAGTCCGGGCCAATCTACACTGCTTGGCAGTCCCTGTGCTGCCACAGCCTCTAGGAGTTGGCGACAGGGAGACGGCATCCCTACAGCCGGCGCTGGGACTCACCACGTCCATGATCTGCAGAAGGCTTAGAGAGAAGTAGACAGTGAGCGGCTGGGAGTCGTTGGCTACGGGCCTCTCCAACGGGTTGTAGTTCTTGACCAGCTCCTTGTAGAGCTTCCTCTGGAACTCGCCTTGCAGGGACACTTACAAAGAAAAGAGCACCGGCAAGCTGCTCAGGAAAGGCCAGGGGAGAGATCCCCACGCCCCCCTCTTCCTTTTCCCTCCTGCACCCCTGCTCGCGACCCCCGCCGCTCAACCATGCAGCCCAGAACTGCAGCCCCGGCAGCGCCCTGCTGCCCCTCTCTGGCGGGGATACCCAACCTGGCCCCCGAGCGGAGCGCAAAGAGCCGCCCGGGATCCCGCGGAAGAGTGGAGGACAGGAAGACGTGTCGGCTTTACCTTGCAGGAGCGACGCGATCAGCGCCAGCCAGACACCTCCCCGGGTGCCGCGCATGTTGGGTCCCAGAGCTGCCGCGAGCCGGCGCGCCGCGGTCTCGGCTGTCAGCCCGGGCCTGCGCCTGCGGCCGCGAAGCCACCTCTCCCGCTTCGCTCGCGCGCCTTTAAAGAGCCGAGCGCGCCCCCGCCTCGCCCGCCCCCGCGCGCCTCTCCACGTGATGAGCCCCGCCCCTGGCCTCCTCCCTGCCGGCCCTCGGGGGAGGGCCGGGCGTTTTCCTGGCTACCTCCGGAACTGCTGCGCCCGGGTGAAAGTGCTAGCACTTTGAGCTGCTTACGCTCTGGGTACCCCGATCCTAGTTTCCACTAAGCGGACCCCGCATCACGCCTCGGGCGGGGGCTCTCCAACGCAGGGTTCTGTTCTTTGCGTTCTTTGTCCCCTTTGTGTGCCCTCCTGCTCTCAACCAGAAGCAGCATCCGACCACTTAGAGAAAGTCGGAAAAATTCTCGGATCCGAGACTCCCTCCTCCATATCAGCGTCTAGGTGGCAGCGACCCGGAACCAGGCTTAGGAAAGTCTCTCCAACAGGATAAGACAGATCAAAGAGGAAACCCTCTCCAACATCCCTTAAGCCCTGGGTATTCTTTTAGCAACCATTCCCTGGACATCACCAGCTGGATTCTGGGCTGGGTTCTGGATGTGCGGAAGGCAATCTACAGAAAGAGAGAGGAGCTGCAAATGTTATGTTTTGAGATTCTCATTAGATAGCTTGATTTATTTCCATTCGCCTTTAAAAGAGATTCAGAATATTGAAAAGTTAACTCCAACTCCTGTTGGACTGACAACCAAAACTTGATGGTATTATTTAGGCCTTTTTAGGTCCCAGGTGGGATTAATAGGCAAAGAAGTTACAGTGAAGACAGCCGTAGAGATCTGGGCGGGGGAGAGTCCTGAATGTTGAGGAGGGGGAGGAGGTGTGGTTCTGAAAAGATATGAAAAGGGGCTGGAAGAGAGGTACTAGGGAGGGGCTTGGAGAGCTCTGGTAGTCTCTGTCCTTCTGCTCCCAGAAACAGGTTACAGAGAAACAAATACTGGGGTTTCCTGCGCCCCTGTAGGGGGCGCTGTCGTCCGCTGTCCAGTAGACCTCAGCTCATCTAAACCGCCCCAATTCAACAACTGTGGAGGAGGCAACAGCAACAATGTTCGCGCGTTTCTGAACTAAGACGGGATTTTAGAGCGACACTAAGAACTGGGGAAAGGCTCACAAAAAAGTAAATGAGTTTAAAGTAGTAGTAGGAATGGTGTACTGACCCCCATAATTTCAAGGAAATATTGTCCTTGCAATGAGGTTTCTTGAAGAAAATTTACGTTTGTTAACTGATACATGTATACACACGACAGTATAGGCTTTAACTGCTCTAAGGCCCCAGAAGAAGGAAGACTGATTCTTTTGTGGAAGCGTTTATAGAAGGGGAGACAACTGACCAGGTCTCTCAAAGAGCATGTGTTGTGCCAAGGAAAGAGAACAACAGACAGGTGTGGCATCTGCCTCCCCAAACCCCCTAATCCCCGACCCTAGGCATTCCCAAAGGAATGAGCTGCAAGATAAAACCTTCTGACAAAGGCAGTATTAGACAAGGAAGTTAAAACCCAACAACAGAATAGAGAAAGCTCGGAGACATCAACTGGAAGATCTTCACTGGCACATCACCTCATGTGAGTGCAACTTATTCTCCTGCACACATCTTGCAAGGTCTAAGGGCCCTGCCTTCCACCATAAAAGAACATGAGCCCAGAGAAATTAATTCCCAAACAGAAATGATTCCTTACCATGGTGGCACCCCATTATGTCAGAAACTATAATTAGAACTATAATATTAGAACTATTTAAAATTAGAAACTATAATATTAGAAATAAACCATTTTAAGGTGGATCAACTGGTCAAAAAACATTTATGCCCTGTACTTTGCTAGGAACCTGAAGGACCCACAAGCACAATCCACTCAATTTACACGTTAGAATGATGTGAGTATAGAAAAATTTTATTCACCATCATGCCAATAAGTAAGCCTGTGAGCTTTACTACATTCAGCTCTGTCTCTGGGATTCAGTTTTGCCTTGTTTTTTTTTAATTGGTAAAGTGAAGAAAGGAGTAGGAAATCATGAGAGGAGAGCAGTGGGGCTACTCAGGCTCCACCCTCACTCCCATTCCCAGCATAAAGAAATGGTAAAGAGAACAGAAAATTAATACATACCTGAGCTTCTATAAACGGGGGTCAGAAACATATTCCAAGTAGTTACTAACAAACTGATATTGCTATGATAACCCCAGAAAGAGGTAAACCAAAGATACATACTCAAGGATTAGACTCTGAAATTTTAACACACTCCAGGAAGACAACCAGAACTTGGACTTATGAAAGATGGGGCACTGGAATAAAGATATTCACATAAATCCAGAGCCTGAAAAAATTTCCTGTTCCACGTAAGAGAAACCAGAAAACCTCAACCATTTTTGAGGGAATTTGGGGAAAACATATTTTCTTCTTGGACTCGCATTAGTAGAAAGAAGGTATTCCAAAGTGTGTTAGGTTTAGGTGTGAAGTACAAATGTGTACTACCCACCCAGTTTAGGATTCAAGGATTCCTCTGCAGGAAGACTTCCATAACTTCACAAACAGAACTCCAAAAGAAAGTCATAGTATTCATGAGACTGAGTTCAAAATAAAAAACAAAGCATTCAAGGAAACAGACTACACATCATAGAGAGACATAGTCAACAGGAAGGGAAAGTCCATAGGCAGAAAATCTATACCCACCAATGGAGATCATAGGACAATCATGGGGGGAAAAAAACTATGAAATTAGTATGTTTAAAATGCTTAAGTTTTTGATCATGGTGGATAATGTCAGCTGCAATAATAATCTGCAATTTCCATTGGTTTAACTATCAAAGTTGATTTCTTCCTCTCATCACAATTGAAGAATTCAAGTGACATTCATGATGACTGCCTTCCTTCCACCCAGGTCTTTCAGGAATGCAAGATTCCTTCATCAACCAGAGAGTGAAAATAAGGCAAGAGCCATATTGAAAGAGTAAATTTAAAACTTTTTTCAATATTAATGAAAAATATCAAACCACAGTTTCCCTTAATTATGGATTTGACTACTGCTGAATTTAATTCATTAGTAGATTTTAAAGGAATTTTCCATCTATTTCAGTGAAGGATATTACTCTATAATTTCCAATTCTTGTGGTTATTGTTCAATTTTGGTAGAAGAATTATGATAGCCACACAAACTAAATTGGTAAATGTGTCCTTCTCCTCTATTTTTATGAAATCACCTGTGCAATATATTATTTCTTCCTTAAATATCTGGTAAGATTGGCTAGTGAGACTATGTGCCTGGAGTTTTCTTTGATAAAGATTTTTTAAAATATAAACTGAAGTTTTAGTAGATATAGTATAATTCAAACTTTCTATTTCTTCTTGGGAAAGTTTTGTTAAGTTGTATTTTTCAAGAAATTTGTCAATTTCATTTAAGTTACTGGATTTTTGGCATAAGATTGCTTATTATGTTTCTTATTATTGTTGTTATGTGGATAGTGACATCTTCTCTTCATTCCTGCTTCCAGTCATTTGTGTCTTCTTTTTTGAAGATCACATTTTTTTCCTGATCACATTTGCTAAGATTAATCAATATTATTAACCTTTCCAGACAACAACTTTTTTGTTTCACAACTTCATTTTTTATTTTCTCAATTTTACTCTTCTGATTATTTTTGCCTTATAGTTAGTTTAGGTTTAATTTGCTTACCTTACAGACTTTCTAAGATATAAACTGAAACAATTGGTTTCTAATTTCTTTGAAATGTAAGCATTTTAAAATGCAAATTTTCAATTTCCTTTTTTTTCATTTTCTTGTGATTTCTTCTTTGACCAATGGTTTATTTCAAAGTGTGTTGTTTTGTTTTCAAGTAGTTCCATCATTTCTAGATATATAATATTTATATATTTATAACATACATCCTTTGTGTTCACAGTACATTCTCTATGATTTCAACCCTTTTAACTCTATTGTGATTACTTATAATTCATTAAATGGTAAATGTTCTATCTTGGTGAACATCCCATATGCACTTGAAAAATATTCTGAAATTGTTCAGTGAAATGTCATTTAGAGAAGTTGATAGTGTTGCTCTATCTATTCTATATTGTCACTGGTTTTTGACTTTTTATAGATTTTTTGATTTTTATTCTATTCTCCCTTTATTTTTGCCAGTTTTGCTTCATGTATTTTGAATTGTTAGTATGTGTATATGCGTGAATGGTTGTTATGCTGAAAAATTGGCTCTTATAGCATTTTGAGATATTCTTTTTCAATTCTGGATAATACTCCTTTTCTTACAGTCTATTTTGATATTAGTATAGCCACATCAGTCTTCTTATGCCTGCTATTTGCATGGCATAACTTTTACTATTTTTCATAATTTTCTATTTGAAACTCATACCTTCATATTTAAAGTATACCTTCAAAATGGCATGCAGTTGGGTGTTGTTTTCTTCTAATCTGAATACCTCAGATATTACTTAGGGTGTTTAGTTCATTTCCATTCAGTGAAATAATTGATCTAGTTAGGTTAACTGTGGTTAAGTAGATTAGCATTTTATTAAGTTTTCTAGATGTCCAATCTATTTTTGTAACCCTGTTTCTACTTTCCCCACCTTTTTTGTTTGTTGTTAGACAAAATTTTATATACTATTTTATTTTATTTTCTCTTTTAGCGTTTAATTATGGTATTGTGCATTTATTAACCAGCCACTCTAGGGATGGCAATATTCACTATTAACTTGTGCCTGTCTACTGCACTTACTACTGTACTATTTCCTGTAAACTTCAAAATCCTAATAATAGTAAAATTCCATTTTCCTTTCCCATCCTTTTTACGATTATCATCATATATTTAACATTTTCAACCACAGTTTACATTCTATACCTCCTACTTTAGATCTTTTTGCCTATTCCTAAAGTCACAAATATATTATCCTTCTTCTAAGAGGTCTCTGATTTTACCTTTCACAGTGAGATTTTTCACCTATATCAAATTAAATTTTATGTGTGCCATGGCTAGAATAGAGATTCATTGTTTTATATGATTTATTATTTTATTCAGTTTACCCAGTACCATTTAATGAAAAGTTGACATTTTTCTCCCTTCAGTGTTATTTCACCTTTGTGTATCTGATAACAGTAAACATATGGGTCTGATCTATTTATATTTGAATCAATATTACACTCTCTTAACTACAATAGCATTTTAATAGGTCTTTATACCTGGTAGTACAAATTTGTCATTTTTTTTCTATTCAAATTTATCTGAGATATTCTTACTATTTTAATTTTTATAGTATTATAATTTACTGGGATTCCATTTAATTTTTAGTCCAGTTTGGGGATCATTAAAGATCAGTCTTTATCATGCTGAGACCTCTAATCTATAATGTTTTCTTCCATTTATTTCTATCTTCCCTAGTTTTTATCAAGAACACTTTATTGTTTAGAATATAGATATTTGGGGAAATTTTCATAAGGATTATTTGTAGACATTTGATGTATTTTGATTCTACTGAAATAATACACTTTTTAGCTTGACACAGCGGTACATTCCTGTAATCCTGGAGACTCAGGAGGCTGAGGGAGGGAGGATCAACAGTTCAATGCCAGCCTTGGCAACTTAGTGAGACCCTGTCTCAAAATTAAAAAGAAAAACATAAAAAGGCCTGGGAATATAGCCTTAGTGGTAGAGCATTCTGGGTTCAATTTTTAGTACTACAAAAAATGATAATTTTTTTAAAAAATTCATTTGTAACTGTTACATATACATGAATATATGGAATATTTGCATATCTTGTATTCAGTGAAGTTCTGAACACTTTTATTAATTTTAGCTCTTTTATATAAGTTTGATTTCCCAATTCTGAGTCTTCCATTTCTTCTTCTTGACCTATTTCATTAACTATGATATTAGCTGGGATCATCAAACTCAGTTGAGTAGGAAGGATAGCACAATACTTTGTCTCATTCTTAGTCTCAGGCAGAAGCCTTCAATAATTCACCACTACATTAATTTCTTTGTTCACTTAAAATATTCAGATGTGTTATCTCACAGTTCAGGAAGCTAAAAGTCTGAAGCCAAGATGTCAGCATGCTCCCTGTGCAACTCTGAGTAGTGCTCCTCCTGGTCTCTTAGCTGCTACCAGTAGCTGGCAATCCTGTCTGCTCCTGGATTTCTGCTCCATCATTCCAAGCCTCTGCTTTTGCCATCACATCACCCTCCTTGCCTGTCTGGGCCTAGACTCCCCTCTTTTTATAAAGGAAATCAGTTGCATTGGGTTAGGACCCACCTTAATGTCCTCATCTTAACTTGATTAAATTTGCAAAGACCTTATTTCTAAAATAAAGTCATACTCACAGGTCCCAGTAATTAATTAGACCTTCCACATATCTATTTGGGAAAAACAAAATGCAACTCACAGCAGCCATTAAGTAAAATATTAGCTGTAGTATTATTTATGTGTGTGTGTATGTGATTCTATTTTTTTCTTTATTTTTTTTTTAGATAATTCTTTCACAAGAAGGAAATTTCCTTCTATTCCTATTCAGATAGGAATGGATGTATATAGAATTATATAACTTTTTAAACATCTGTTAAGGTGATATTCTTTCTCCTTTTTTCTGTTAATATTTTGAAGGCATATCACTTTTAATTGTTATCATACAATACACACACCCACATTATCAGTTGGACTTATGTGAAATTCAAGGCCTGTCCAGCACCAAACTTTACTGATGATTAGTGGAAGATATGGAGCCAGAGCAGCACCATATGCTGCCTTTGTGTCTGGGAGGCACTGAGCTCTTCAGAAACAGCTCCCCGAGTCCCCTCTTCCTACTCACTGTGTATTCTGCTTTCACAGAGATGAGTGCTAACTGCATAGTGAACAAAGTACAGGAAAGTGGCTGAGTTTGGTTATCATCAGTCTTTATAATCCTGCAAGTCAGACAGCCCTGTTCTGCCTATGTAACTAACTTCTATTATTCCGTGCAGATCTGTAGCCCATCAATTGCAGATTTATTTATAATAAATACTATAGACAAACCAGGTATATCATATTAAAAGTGATCCTGGTTCAGCAGTCAGTACCTAGCAACTCCTGATGAATTCTTATTTATCTCATAGCTATACATATCATCAACCACTCTTTGCTAGGCATTTGATCAGGATTAAAACTTCCTGAGAAGTAGGAGGAGTAAGTTACAGGCACACTGTTTACTAATTCTTTCCAATTTGGTAGTCCTGAAAAATAAACCATTTGGTTTTAGTGCATTAGTATTTTTTTAGTTGAATTTGTTTTGCAAATCTTTTCTTTAGAACTTAACATCTATATTTATGAAAGAAATACCAGAGATTTTCTTGTTTTAATAATAAGCTTGGAAGGTTTTGCTGTCAAGATTATTCTGGTCTCCTAAAAGGAGTTGGGAATTAGTTCCCATTTTCTTATATTATGAAGGACTTTGTGTAAGCATTGTGTTAGATGTGTTATTTCCTCCTGAAATGAGAAAAATTAACTGGCGTGGCCATCTAATTTGATGTTTCCTTTGCAGGAAGTTTCATTTTGTGATTTTTTTAAAATGGAAGTATAACCTATAAACCAAATATCAAGTAATAATTTTGTGATTCTTGTATCAAAAACCACAAAAGCCTGAGTGTGGTGGTGCATGCTTGCAATTCCAAGTCCCTCAGAGGCAGAAAGATCTCAAGCCCAAGACCGGCCTAAGAAACTTAGTGAGACCCTGTCTCAAAATAAAATAAAAAGGGCTGATATTGTAGTTAAGTGGTAAAGTGCCCTTGGGTGCATTCCCCGGTACTGAAAAAATAAAAAACAAAAACCAGAAAATGAAAATTGCCGGCACCCCAAAAGCCCTTCTTTTACTACATTCCAGTTTCTATTCTTCAAAGAGTATATTATCTTGAATTTTAACATCATAGTTCTACTATGATTGAATTATATAAAAGTAATTTCAAGAAGCAGAATTATATGCTAACACATTTTGAATATTAGGTTGTGAGATCCTGGTTCTTATGTAACTCTTTTTTTTTTTCAATATATTTTTTAGTTGTAGATGGACACAATATCTTTATTTTATTTATTTATTTTTATATGGTGCTGAGGACTGAACCCAGTGCCTCACACATGCCAGATAACCGTGACTACTGAGCAACACCCCCTGTCCTCTTATGTAAATCTTATGAAGACTATTTTATGCTTTAGTTGTCTATAAGCTGTGTTTACAGTATCCGACAGATTCTTCTAAGCTCTTCAGTGCTATTCAGATTTGTCCTTGATCTGTCCCACCCAGTGTTCTGTCAAGGGCCTGGGCACAGGTCTTTGGTCATCTCAGCTCTTTTAGTCTTTTATGCTGATTAGCATCAGATCCATGAATGTGAGTCCAGTCCAACTTTATGGGTAATTTTCTGAGTTCTACTCTGCTCTATCTATAGTATTTTCTGGTTTGCTGAAGTTCCTCTACTCAGAAGCTACTCAGTTTCACAATTACAAATTCTCTAGACCACACAGACCAAAGAGAGAAAAAAAACCTTTCTAGGGTTGGTTCTGGTTTTTATTTGTTTGTTTATTTTTTGGTACTAGGACTTGAATCCAGGGAGCCACATCCTCAGCCTGTTTTTGTATTTTATTTAGAGACAGGGTCTTGCTGTGTTACTTAGGGCCTCACTGAGTTGCTGAGGATGGTTTGAATCTGCAATCCTCCTTCTCAGCTTCCTGAGCTGCTGGGATTATAGGCATGATTCTGCTCTCTTGAAGATGTTGTTAAACAAACATTAGAAAAAAAATTTCCTTCTTTTGAGGATCTGACTCCTTCAAGTTTCCACTGATGCTGATTTTGCTGTGACTGCTTCCCCATTACATAATTGCCTGGAGGCAGGGCGCAAGGAAAAAATGAGGGATTTCCTTCACTCTATTTCTCTTTTATGGTCTTTCAGTCTAAACTTTAGTATATTTGCTGGAACTCTCTGCACCACAGTGCACAATTCTAGTTTTTCTTACTGCATGGAATTCAGACTGGAAATTTTTCAAGGAAAATAATGCTAAACTCACCAGCAATTCATTGATACTTTGTGTTCTGGCAGTTTTCTCTGATATTGTTACTGATATTTATTTTTCCAAATTCCCAAATTGCTGCACATGAGTTCTGTTCAGGATTTCTACTCCCATTCCATGAAATAAGAAGGTTGCTTGGTGTGTGTTTCCTCCATCTTCCCTGTAAGTGGTTCTTTTTTATTATTCTAACTAGTTACACATGACAGTAAAATGCACTTTGATACATCACATATAGATGGAATATAATTTTTAATTGTTTCTGGTTGTACATGATATAGAATCACACTAATTGGATGGATGGATGGATAGATAGATAGATAGATAGACAGACAGATAGAAATAATGTCTGATTCATTCTACTATCCTTTCTACCACTATGCCCTCTCTCATCCCTTCATTCCTCTCTACCTAATAATCTAAAGTAACTCTATTCTTCCCTATCCACCACCTTTTTGTGAATTAACATCCATATATCAGAGAAAACATTTGGACTTTGGTATTTTGGAACTGACTTATTTTCCTTAGCTTGATATTCTCCAGCTCTATCAATTTACCAGCAAATGCCATAATTTCATCTTTCTTTAAGGCTGAGTAATATTCCATTATATATATATATATATATATATATATATATATATATATATCACATTTTTTATTCATCTGTTGAAGGGCAACTAGGTTGGTTCCATAGTTTATCAATTTTGAGTTGATCTCTATAAACAGGATGTAGCTGCATCACTATAGTATGATGCTTTTAAGTCCTTTCAGTACAAACCAAGCAGTGAGTCAAATAATGGTTCCATTCCAAGTTTTATGAGGCATCTCTATACCACTTTCCATTTTGCATTCCCACCACAATGTATGAATGTACCCTTTTCCCCACATCCTTGCCAACATTTATTGTTATTTGTATTCTTGATAATTACAATCAATACCACGACAAGAAAGCCTACAGAATGGGAGAAAATCTTTACCACATGCACCTCACATAGAGCATTAATCTCCAAGATAAAGAAAAAAAAAACTTAACACCAAATATCCCAATCAATAAATGGGCTAAGGAACTGAACAGACACTTCACAGAAGAAGAAATTCAATCAATCAACAAATATATGAAAAAAAATGTTCAACATCTTTAGCAATTAGAGAAATACAAATCAAAACTACACTAAGATTTCACCTCACCTCAGTCAGAATGGCAATTATCAGGATTACAAACTACAATAAATGTAAGTAGTTCTTGAGAGTTACTTTTTATACTTACTGTTTAGCTAAGGTTGCCAATATAATTTAGGTAGGCAGTATTTAATTTTGTCAACATTATTCCTTAACCCACTCTTCCTTCTATGTTTACTCTTCTTATGAACATACATCCTTAGTATTCATTTCAATGTCTTCATAGGTAAGCTCTGTTATTATACGTCTATAGATGTCTCTGTTTTCCATTAATATTTTGATTTTGTTATTATCACTCATATGAATACAGAAAACAGTGCAGATGAAATATGTCACCTAAGGGTGTATAATAAGATGAATGTCCTTTTAACCACCCATGGATGAGACCATATGATGGCACCTCAGAAGGCTCAAATTTCCTTCCCAAGAAAGGCAGCAACTTCCTTTAACAAAAGTAACTGCCACACCAGGGTTTATAGGAAATCTCATTACTTTTTATTATAATTTTGTGACTTTCAAGTGAGAAGCCCTGAACACTGTAATTTAGGTCAGCCTGATTTTAAAAATATGTCTTTTACGCCTCTGTATCTTTTTAACCTTAATAATTTCATGGAAGAAATCAAACTGTAGAATTAATATTCAGCTGATAGTCTTCCCATAGTATAGTGTGGCATTTTTATTGGCCCTCTAGGTCTCCTGCAATCAATAGTTGAATCTATAAACTTAACCTAACTCAGATTTCATTTTGGAAGGAAGATTACTTCATTGATGCTGTTGAATGCATTGTCAAGAGGCACATAATGTCTACTTATGTCACTTTTTTTGTATCTAGCAGCCATAGGTTTTTAGTTGGCAGTGCTTAGATATTTAATTTGTAACTACTGAAAAGTGGTGATGCTCCAATTCTGGAACTCTTTCTTCCTTTAAATATATCCCCGTGTCTGCCATTTAGTTTCTCAGTGGTATTTGCATATAAAAGCAGGACAGATGTTTCTTTTATTTACAAGATTTCAAAACAACAAACTGGCTCCTTAGTATAGTATAAGTTTAACTAAAACTGAGTGCGTGTGTATATGTGTACAACCAGGCAGACCTCCAACATCAGGTTGCATATTCAACCCAGCCACAGAGTGATGAAATCTCTCTCCCTGTTTGTGCTGGGGCCATGCCTATGACATCCTGCTTCATGCTCCCGAGACATCAGTTCCTGGGAGATGCTGAACTCCCTTGACATCCAACTTTGTCTCAAAGTTGGTTCCCAATGTTCCTGCCAGACCTTCTTGTCTGGTAGTTTAGGACTCTTGCACCCAGGCATCCCCCTCCTTCTTCCACTTGGAGCACATATATATTGAAGTCTGATAACTCTCCCACCCTTCTTGGGCTCACTTCCTGTTTTCTCCCACATGGGCATTTCATTTCAAATAAAAAAATAAACCAACCCTTGTGCATTTAATACTATCTTGGTGGATCTATACTAATAGGTTTACATCTGTGAGCACTAATAGTGAGCTCACAGATGTACACCTGTTTAGTCTGCTTTGATTACAGACATCATTACTGATGCTCAAATTTCCCAGTCTTTGGTGAATGGAGATTCTGTAGATGGAACTCCCAGGTCCTTTAAACACAGTCCTACAATGTCGATGCTCCTGTCCACTGTTACAATATAATATCCTGAGCTCATCTCCTACATTTTCTGTCGTAGGCCTGGAATAAGCTATTTCAACCATTTCTCTAAGAAACTCTGGTGTCTTTTGGTTGTAAATGTTATTTTTAGGCCTCCTTGGTCGATAGGTTTAAGACAATCTATCTATTTATCTCTCCATCCAACCATCCATCCATCTATCCATCCATCCATCCATCCATCCATCCATGTGTCCATTCATCTCTACTTATGATAAAGTAACTCCGAGTTAAATTCAGGATTACAATTACTTCTTAAGTTTTTCTCTCTTAAATTTTGGCTTATAAAACTCCTCGTTCTAAAACAGTTCTTGGGACAATTGAATTGCAACAATACATCTATTTCTCATTTATTTTATCTCATATTACAATCAAAGCATATCCAGACTAGCAATGGCATCATTGTCACCAAAAGGACTACAGATAAATATTTAAAATTGGTTTTGGATGTTTTTCTTTTCCATTTTCTCTCTTTTTAAAAAGTTCAATTGTATGTCCATTGTCAAACATACAGCTATCACATACAGGCTTTCCTCTATGCCCATATATGATATTTAATCTTTGTTCTACATAGGAATATGCATTTAATGTTTACCACAGTCCTTGTGCCAATGTCTCTTCAGTAATCTCACTGTCTAAAGCTTGTTCTCTGTACATTCCTAGGAAAGTTTCCTAGAAAATGTTCTCTGGGGTTTTGCATATTGATGACTTTTTTGCTCCCTTTATACTTCAAAGTCATTTTGCCTGGATATATAAAATCCTTGGCTCATTTATTAAAAATCTGAATATCTTGAAGTATAGTATTCCTTTCTTCTGGCCTAAAATGCTGCTCTTAAAACGTCTGATGATAGTATCATTTTCTTTTTCTTTTATATATTTCTCCTATTGAATGTTCCTGAATACCCAAATTTTTCTTTTTCTTTAAAATTCAGTACTGGAACTGTGTTGTTGATTGTTTTCTGGTGACCTTCCCAAGTATGCAAAATATCTTTTATTCTATGTTTTCAAACCTTTGGTTTTCAAAATATTTTAAAAATTACAACCCTTAGTATTTGTCTCATTCCCTTTTATTGAATCTCCCCTTTGATCTGCATTTTGCTTTTTTTGTTTTTGTGCATTTGGGGTTTAAAAATTTTTTTTTGTAATTAGTAGTAGTAGTAGTCTTTTACATTATTAATTTCATTCAAATTCTTTATATATATTCTTTGAAAAATATTAGTTTTCTCTTCTACATTTTTAAGACATTCCCTATTATGATTATTCTTTTATTTTTACATATTTCCTATTTGTTCTAATTAGTTACACGTGACAGTAGGGTGCATTTTGACCTATTATAATTAAATGGAGTGTATTTTCTCATTTATCTGGTTCCTATTATGATTATTTGAATTTGTCTTGTGTTTATTTATAAGATGCTGTTATCCTTAAATTCATTTTATTCCTGAGTTCTAACAACTAATTTATGCTACTTCATCTTTGTATCCATTTTCTTAATAAATTATTTTAAAATAGCAGGATATAGATTTCATCTATTGATATATTCCTAATCCTTTGAGTAAAATATCTATCTGGCATGCTTATAATATCTTTGGTTTCTTTCTTTTTAATTTCTATTTTCTATTAAAAACTCTGTATGGATAATTTCCTTTTCTGTTGCTGACTTACATGAAATTAGTGCTAATCTTTCCAGAGGAGGAATGATTTAGCAGGTTTTCTCCCATCATACTGAGCTCTGCAGGACTGTGGAGGCTTTGTAATGAGTCTCCTTGACAAACCCCTTCACTTATATTGGTTTTGTTTCCATTTGTTAGAATAGAGAGATTGTTGTGGGAGGTTTGGAAGAAGGAAGTGAAACCACAGCCATGTGGTCGCTCATGCATACTGGCATGAAGCAGAAACTAGACTCTGCGTTCCCCAGCAAGTCTGTGGTGTCTGAGCCAAGTATGAATTTTGCTCCATGACAGAGCCATGGCTGCCTTAGAACACCAGTACTGCCCGTACCAGGGGTAGCAAGATCTGATACAGGTTTCAGTCCATCTTTACAAGGTTCCAGCACACGCTCCTGAGTTCCAGCTTGTTCTTGCTCCTCCACTGTACAGACCTCTTCCTTTCCCAACTGCCCTTCAGGAATATCAGACTCCAGAATCTGAGGCAAAGACAGTAGTCTGACAAAGGCTGCTTAACCACCTCCCAGAATTTGACCTCACACACACACAGACACACAAATACATATGTGCATACGAGCTCACTCACTGCTTCTTTGTTTGAATCCTCACTGCTATTATTTTTGAGAAATGTTAGAAAATATTGCATTTTGCTTTCTGAGTCTGACTCTATCCCCCTCCTATCTTGGTCTGTTCTATTGCTTATAACACACCACCATGACTGCTAAGTCATAAAGAAAAGATTTTTTATTTTGGGCTCATGGTTCTGAAGGCCTGAGGTCAATTGCCCACATCTGGTTATGGCCTTCTTGCAGGCAGAATCCTGAGGTAGAGCAGAGGGGTGTGTGTGTGTGTGTGTGTGTGTGTGTGTGTGTGTGTGTGTGTGTTTGTTCATCCTCTAGTCTATCTCTTCTTATAAAACCACCAACATTCAATCATGGGGGCTCCACCTTGATGACCCTACCTAATCCTAATTGCCTTCCAAAGACTTCCACCTCTAAGCATCATTGATGGATTAATTTTCCACCCTCTTGATCTTCACAATGAGGACTAAACTCCAACATGAATTTTGGAGAAGAGAAACCATATTCAAACCATACTACCTTCCCAAACCTGTATTAGGACTCTCTTTTTCTTTTGTCCCTATGCAACTAAATTTGGATGCTCTTCTCAGTGATTTTTTCTCACTGTGGAGCTTTGTCCTACAACGCAGGTTGGTTTATTATCACTGAGAGTTTGCAGGTCCTACTCTACTCTGGCCCCCTGAGACCTTATTGAGATCCTCCTGCCCTCACTTGCTTTACAGGTAAGAAAAACTCTCCCAATTCCAGTTGCTTTCAAAAGTTGGCCTTTCAAAATTTCCAGAAAGAAACCATCACCAGGCTTGCCACATAATTTGGGGGCCCAGTGGAAAATGGAATCATAAGAAAACAAAAGATAAAAATTGTCTTCTGTGGTTTTTCTCCCAACTTGTAATGGTGTTTTTTACCTGCTGTTTATTTTTGCACTTGGTTGCACACAGAGATACTTGTGGGCTGAGTGCAAACAGACTTTCATAGGCACTGGAACCTCAATTCACAGTTCACCACCTGGAGTGCACATATTTAGAACTCTCCCTCAGGTCCCATGGGGTAATTATGGTTGTTAGGCAGAGGCTGAGTAGTAGGAGATGAGAAATCATCTAGAAAGGCAGCAATTCATAGAATTACACAGAAGCTGAACCTCCAAGTGCCTGTGTATGCTCTGTTGTCTCACTGGGAAAATTCAAAGATAAAATCATTAAGAATAAATCTTTAGCTGGAGGTGTAGCTCTGTAGTACAATGCTTGGCTAGCATGCACAAGGCCCTGGGTTCTATCCCCTGCACTTCAAAAAACATTTTTTTTTTATTTGTAAAGAAAAAGAATCTAGACAGCAACTGCAGAACATTAACTTCCAAGCAGGAGCCCTTTCTAAGTACTGTTTCCTTGCCCATAAAAATTGGCCCTGCCTTAATTGTGTGTGTGTGTGTGTGTATGTATGCACATGCATGCAGGGGATTGAACCAAGGGCCTCATGCATGGCAAGCATGTGTTAACAACCATCTCTATAGTTATATTGAAGGTTTCAGAACTCTCGGACACCCAAGCTACACACGCCTTTGGGAGGTCAGTGTTTCCTTCTTGTATTCTGGACTCTTAGGGATGCTGGGTTATCTAGCTCTATTGTTGAGGCTGTCTGTGGAATTGAGGTGTTGCTATCCCCATTTCTGTGTACCCATGGGGAATCAGGAGAGATTAAAAAGTGATGCTGTGGCTTGTACTCTTCCCGTATTCCTTGAAAAAAATAGTGTAACTGTATATAGAATTCTATTTTGATAGTTATTTACATTCAGCTCTATGAAGATATTATTCCACAGCACTGACATGGCTCATGTCCCATTTCTCCCAGGAGCCAGAGGCTTCTATCAACTCTCTAGTTTCTGTTTTTCTAGGTTTCTCAGATATGATTTTCCTGCTTTGCAGCCTGGCTGCACATTTTTAAAATTTTGTTTCCCTGTATATGTTATCTATGTGATTGGAGGAAAAGGAGACTTTGGAATATGATCTTTCAACACTACCTTGACTTAATTTAAGATTTGTGTTAGCTGACTTTTGGTCTCTAAAACAATGCCTGAAGTAATTAACTTATAAAGAGAAAAGGATTGTTTAAACTTGTAATTCTAGAGGTTTCACTCCATGGTCTACTGACCCCTTGCTTTGGGCCTGTGGCAGGCCAACATGGTGGGAACAGGAAGGGAACAAAACCACATAGCCAGAGAGGAAGAGGCAAGGTCCCACTATCCTCTTTACGGGCATTTCCCCAATGACCAAAAGATGCTCCCTAGGCCACCTCTTAATAGCACCCAGCAGGGGACCAAGCCTGTAACAGTGGGCCTTTCCAAACTATAGCAGATTTTATATTCAGTATTTCAAATTAGTAAGGATTAAAAATTCTGATAAAGTCCAGAGTCTAAAGGGCTTAAGAAAAGATTTATTCCTATACACTATTGTGGAGAGTGTAAATGGGGCAACTCTTTAGGAGAACAGTTTGAGAATATCAGGAAAAGATTTAATTTTCAGGGCTGGGGCTATGGCTCAGCAGTAGCACACTTGCCTGGCATGTGTGAGGCACTGGGTTCAGTTCTCAGCACGACATATAAATAAATTAAATAAAGGTCTATCAACAACTAAAAAAAAATTTTAAAGAAGATTTAATTTGAATTCTATTTAATCTACTAATTCATAATATATCTTGCAGTATATAGTAATGCATGCATTTAAAATCTAGATTAAAATATTTATTATAGTATTGTGCTTATTAACAAAAAGAACAAGAAATTCCATAAAAGCCTGTTAAACTCCAAGTTGAATAAAAGATGACATATCCACAAACTAGATGCTATGAAGCCTTGCAAAGAATGGGATAGATATGTATATATAGAAAAGATATGAGAAGCCACTCATAAAGAAGTTAATAGCACATATAATATGATTCCATTTGGGTAAAATAACTCTGGAAGCTAATCAAGGGACTGTTGGCAGTCATTAATTGCAGTAATTTGAAATGAGATAAGACGTGCTTTTATATTTATACCCTTTCACATAGCTTGCAGTTTTAACATACCTTTTTCGTGCTTGTATTTAAAAAGCTACCCTTCATCATTGGTGAGAATGTAAAATAGTTCAGGTACTCTGGAAACTGGTTTGGATATTTTTAATGAAAGTAAACATATGGTGGTGGGCATGTAGCTCAGTGGTACAGTGATTGCCTAATATGTGCAAGGCCCAGGTTCCATCCCCTGCAACACACTCACACACACACACACACACACACACAAAAAAAAAAAAAAAATATGTGATTACCACATGGCCCAGTGATTGCATTCATGGGCATTTATCCCACATAAATGAAAACTCATCTTTACACAACATGTTTATACATGTTCACAGTAATTTTATTTTTAATAGCCCCAAACAAACCAACTCTCCTTCAGTGGGCAAATGGTTATATAAACTGTTATATCCATACCACAGACTACTACTCAGCAATAAAAAGGAATGTCCTATTGATAAACACACAACAACTTGGATATGGATATGTGGAATTATACTAAATCCAGGAAACCAATAACAAAAGACTATATACTGTGCAATTCCACTTATATCTCATCTTTTAAGTGGCAAAATTATGTAAGTGGAAAATAATACATTAGTGGGTGACAATGGTTAGAGATGCAGGGGAAATGGAGAAGGGGAGGCAGGATCCTGGCTATATAATGGCAACATTAGGGACCCTTGTGATAATTTAACCATTGGGTATCTTAAGTACAGTCATAGAGACATAAGCTTACATGTATGATAAATTGCATAGAACTAAACACACACACACACACACACACAAATGAGATGAATTTGGGAAATCTGAATTTGGTAGGTCGATTGTGCCAATGTCTGTTTCCTGGCTGTATTATGATAACAGTTTTTCCAAATACAATTGAGGGCAAAGAATATGCAGCCCCTCTATATAATATTGCTCAAAAATGCAGGTGAATCTATAATTATTTAAAAAATCTTTAATTAAAAAATCCAGTTCTTTAGAATGGTAGATTGTTTTCCTCTGTGCAGATCTCATAAATTATTTTTATTAGGTTATCCTAAATATTTTATAAATATGATTTCTATTACAAATTACATATTTCTATTATATATTCTTAATAGTTATTACTAATTTAGAGGAATGAAATCCATTTTTTATACACTGGTGCCCTATTGATATGGCAATTTTGCTAGTTGCTCTTATTTGTTCTTACAGATTATTAGCCAAGTCTCATTTACTATGGATTTTCAATGTGAGAAACACTGAAAATTTTAATATGATTTTTATAAGTGTATTGAGAAAACCATGTTATTTTCTTCTTTACATGCATTCAGATAGTAAATTGCACTGGTAGATTTTCTGATAAATAATCTTGATGTTGAATCTTCTCTGATGGCACTCCTGCTTTTCTGGGATCAACACTACATAATCGTTTTGTTTCATTAATTTAAAAAATAATATTGGTTTCATTATCTAATATTCTATCTTTGATTTGTGAATGTATGTTCACCCATGAAATCAGTCTGTCATTTTCTTTGATGGTAATTTACTTGCTCTGTTTTGGTATGAAGGTTATTAACTGACTTCAGAAAATGAGTTTGGAAGCTTATTTTCTGCAACAGATTGTGTAAAATAGGAACTACATAAATAGAATTTTGGTAGAATTTTCCAATATAATATTGTCTGTGTCAGCAGCTTCTGGGGGCAGGGAAGAATCTGATCAATTTTAGTATTTTCACTTGTTATTAGTCTTTACAATTTTTTTTAAAAAAAGAAATGGTTTTCTTTTTTCTGATATCAAGTTTGTCATTTTAAGTTTTTTTTGTCTCTGGTTCCCATAATATTCTTGTCAATGAATTTTAAATTAAATTGTTGTTCAAATTTATCAAAGAAATACTTTTCTCTTGTGTTATTTGCTTTCCATCACTGCAAGGAACACCTGAGATAATCAAACTAAAAGGAACAAAGATTTATTTTGTCTCATGCTT
The DNA here is from genome assembly GCF_964194105.1 of Spermophilus citellus. NCBI lineage: Eukaryota > Metazoa > Chordata > Mammalia > Rodentia > Sciuridae > Spermophilus > Spermophilus citellus. The sequence continues at coordinate 51,190,894 of NC_138185.1, forward strand.
TTAAAGGTTTCGGGCTATGGTTGCTTTAGGCCTAAGGTAACACAGTACATTATGGTGGAGGAAGCATGTTCACCTCCTGGTGACTAGGAAGCAAAAAGAGAGGAAGAGAAAGACCTGAGGAAGTTAGGTCATTGGGGGCATCCCCTTGAAGGATCTGCCTCCAGCCTGGTTAGGCCTTATCTCCTAAAGATCTCAGCACTTCCCAGTAGCACCACAGGCTGGTGATCAAGCCTTCCACATAAAAAATTTCTAGCAAAGAAAGGCACTTTTTCCTAACATTTCCAAACCACTAATAACTTCCCATTTTTCCCAGATAATCTTCCTATGGAATCTTGAACTTAGTGAAGGCTTAATACCTATTGCCATCCTCAAGATTTTTCTTATCATCATCCTAGAAATTCTTTTTGCTGCTTCTACCAATTTTTTAAAGATATCACACTATCCTTTTAAAAAAAAAGAATCATGTCACATTTCAGTAATCAAATAATTCTCAGAAAGTATGTACTGCAATGGGCAACTACATGTTTTAAGACCCTACTATCTAAAATTATTTTCACTGTATCCTTAGGCAAGATTGATTGTCTAAGTTATATAGAAGTCTATGAGGAAATATTTTTTTCAGTAGCAAGGTAAAGGCACTATTTACTGTGTGAGGACATTTTAATGACTCTTTTTATTTTCCTGATGTTTTGAACATATTTTGGGCTCTTTTCCACAGTGTTCTGAAATATCACAGTGGTTTATTTCATGAAATTCCCTTTTATACCTAGTATCAGGTATTCAGTGGGAACTTTTGATCTGGAAACTCCTGCCCTCAAATGCCTAAACTCTTTCTAGTATTATTTTCTTGTTATTTATCTTTCTTCTGTTTTATCTGTTCTCACATTTTGGAACCCCAGCTATATGGATATTTGTTCTCCCAAATTGCAAATTGATCATTTTTTATTTTCTCTTGTAACATTTATCTGTTTGTTGTTTTACGATTTTGGGAGAGAGAAACTACTCTTTATTTTCTGCCCTATTTTCTGTAAAATATTTTGTTTTCCTATCATATTTTTAATTTCTGAAAATGTTTGTTTTCTCAGTGGTATAAAAGCTTCATGCTCTTACTCCCTGGAGTAAATACTCTGTTTTATTCCTTGGCTTCACTGCACCTAGGCACTCAGCATTCTGTGGACTGGAACTCATATGCCAAGAGTCCTTCTACTTTCCCACTTTTATAAGTTTTTAATATCTCTTAGTGGATGTTATCCTACTTCATTTTTTTACACAGATGTTTTGTTTTCCTTCTTTACTCTGATTTTAGAGGAATTTTTCATATAAATTTAATATTGAATATTTAAAATATCCTTAATAAAATATCCAATATATTCATGTTAATTCTCCTACATTTTATGTCTTCTTTAATTATATTTTTAAAGTTTTCAATAATCTTGCCAGGTATTAATCTGTATAAACAGATTATTTCTAATAGCTAGGTTTTATTTTTGCAATCATCTTCTTTGTAGAAAACTAAGAAATGGATTATAGAAGTTCATAACTTACTAAACAAATTCCAAAAATAAAGCTCAAGATGTGGTAGTAATAATACGTAGTACAAAACCATTTGAATAAAAAGTATGCTAATAGGACAGGAGCCATGGAAGTAGCCTAGACCATCCAGCAGAGCCAAGTATGTGTTCATGTATGTGTCTACCTTACAGATACACATAAAAATACTATCAAATAGGTTAGTTTCCATAAGAAAGTAAAACTAAGCTAATAGAAGACGTCGGACAAGAAGATGGACAAGCCTCATTCAGAACTGGTGATTTCTATTTAGCAAATGTAAACTTAACATATTAATGGCATTGAGCTTTGCTTTATTCTGCATATAGAAAATACAAAGAACTTCTGTAAATCAGCAAGGAAAAGGCCAATAATTCAATACAAAAAAAATGGTCAAGAAACATGAGAAAGCCTTTGGATGAAAAACTAGGCAGAATATCTCTTAACTGAATTAATGTGTGCTTAACCTTGCTAATGATCTGAGGTATAAAAAACTAAGCATCATGTTACCATATTGACATGATAGAACCAAAAATCTGAAAACTTGACCATTTTAAATGCTAGTGAGTATGTGAACTTTGGGAATTAACAACTAATGGAGCCTTTCTGGAATGCACTCAGGAAAAATTATATAATTGTATACCTTCTGACTCAGGAGTCTTCTTTTAGGGTATATCCCATGAAAAAAGAAAAGAGACTTTAGTTGTGAGAGCAAGGCTCTGAGGTTAATGTGGATAGCCTTCCCTACAGAAATGGATAGTGATAGTTATATGTGCACATAGTACAGATCTCAGCACCAAAGTTAAAGAATTAGAATTTACATATATAACGTACGTGTAGTTAGTGAAACAAGCATTATTTGCAAAAATCACATATACATACAACAACTCTTATCACACTTTTGTTTACGTGAATGTGTTAAAGTGCTTTGAAAGGACTTTGTCTACGTGTGCCCATTGCAAGGACCAAGGTGGGGAGCAGAATGGGAAAGGGGATTGTGGATGAAGGATACAATTAATAAGTAATATAGATAAATAATTAATAACTGATTGAGGGAAGGAGTAAAACAACACAAAAGGAACTTTGTAAATATTAATGGCTAATGTGCCATAAACCGAGGGATAGGGTTGAGTTGATTTTGTTCATCTGTGTTCCTTTAAGATAAAAAGTCGTTAAAAATTAAAGGCCAGTGATTCAAACGTCATCTCTGGAGAAACTCACAGCCCAGCTGGAGACTTGGGTAACAGCTACAGAGATGGCTATTATTCTCAAGAGGACAGTAATCTCACCACCCAACAGAACATTACTATATAATATGACAGAAAATCTATCAGGGGAAAACAAGACTGTGACCTTTTAGTGATCTTCCAGGGGAAAGCGTTTTTCTATATTCCATTAGCACTGAGATTGATGATTCAGGTTTAAGGTATAAGATCTCTGATCATGTGCTTGGATTACATAAGAGACTCAGGACTGATGGAGGGCTGCTGGATGCCCAAATCCAACCAGCTTGTACTCCATCCAAAAGAGAGCTGATTGCTGATTGAAGAGCCCACCTTGTGCTGTGTCATGGTGCGTTATGATGGCTGAGGACAAAGAGACAGGAGAATGAAATGCTTGAGTCCACATTAGAAGCCAGTAGTTATGAAGGCCCTATTGTGTGCCAGGTGCACATGTAGGCTGCATTAATCAATCTTCATGACAAGCCCAACAGTCAAGTATGCTCATCTTACCCTTTAGAGATGAGAACAAGAGAGATAATGTAAATTGCATAAGGTCAACTGGTAAAAACAAGCTAAAGTTCAAACCCAAATATTTCTGGCTGTTTTTAATATATAATCTAAAAGGCTAGAGTTGCATCTCATTATCTATGTGGATTCATCCAATGCTGATTTTATCATCTTCTTAGGTATGCCAGTCACACAGTTTCTTATTGTTGCTAAGATAAAATGCTGTGCCTACACTTCTGAGAGGGTACAGTAGGTAGTCATGTCAAGATCTCCACTCCTAGTTAGTTCACAGCTGCTGAATTAGGGAACAGTAATGGCTTGAATTTAACTACTACAACAGCCAGGAACCTAAGGGATGGTCTAGAAAGACAAGATTTTCCCTGGTAGTTATTATGGATGTGAATTAAATAAAGTAGGACCTATCTCTTTAGTATTTAAAGTGAGAGGTTTGGTAACTATGAACTGCTTGATAGGTAATGGGGAAAATGGAGCCACACAGAGAACAATGGACAAACACACATCACACTTTACATAATTACATATATTGGTTACAGAAAGGCTTAAGGCAGCCATAGGGAGTCAGGAGGCTGAACTGAGAGCAAAGGCAGAGAGACAGACAGTGCAAAGAGTCACTGAATGTGGTCAGATAAAATGAGGAACCAATGAAAGAACTTGTTCAGGCCACAGAACTGTCAAACCACAGGAATTTATTCCAGACCAAGCTCCAGATGTATGGCTGGTTCTCTTTCAGGTTCGACTGTCAGCCCGAGATGTTAGGTTGGGGTTGGCTGTGGGTGGTCAACATAGGCAGAAGAAACTGTACTCCTCTGAAGCCTGAGGACAAGATTCAGAAGTTTGTTACTGTCTCGTTGTTTTCCAGGGCAAGACTCATGATGAGTGATGAGGTAACAGGGCTAGGGTATCACGAAGTCCTGTGCTTCCATGTGCTTCTGATTAATATGATAAGTCCACAGGTGGTCATTTTTATTAACACGATTAAATTATTTATTGTGACTTAGGTTGTGACTTATGGTTGTTCCAGGCAGATCATTGTTGTTCACTTGTACAAACAAAGGGTAGAGTCATTCCACCTCAGCACATGAACTCAAAATGGAGTAGCAAGTAGCATATGGCAAACTATTGCTTTCCAAAGTGGCGTAACTTAGGTTTAGGCAAAACCTGAAAACTAGTGGTCTACACAGAATGAAGTAACTCAAAGTAAAGCACAGCCTGCTCTCTACAAAGATCCACCCCAGATTAAGATTCCTGTTGTTCATTTTCTTTAATGAATCCTTAAGATATACTCCTAGTTACATAAGGTATTGTGGAAAAATCTGTATATAAAGGGGAAAAAGCCTAAGGTAATAACTGTTTTGCTTTCTTAACTTCCTATAAGGTGACCTTCAACTTTGAACAAGAATACAAAGTCAGGAGTAAGAATAGATAGCTAGAAAGTGCTTCATGCTTCTGTTATCAATGACTATGAGCCACACAAGGTGCCCCTAATCTGATCTGCAGAGACAGAGTTAACAGTGTCATTCTGACTTGGAGGTGCTTGTGAATTAGGGAATAGGGGTTGTGTTGGTTAAAGAATAAAAGTGAAGCAGGAGTTATGTTGAGGATGGAAGCCAGTGAAGGTTAGGATGGCATCTCAAAACATATGTGGGGAATGTACTCAGAATCCCATGTGGTTAAGTTAAATAATCATGGTGGTTCATTTAGGAACCCATTTGGGAGAATGAAGAGAGAACATCCCAAGAAATCCAGAAGCAAAATAGCCAGAACACATTGGTAGCAAGTGGAGTAACTGACCATCTCCATTTTACTGCAACTGCAGTGTTTCCTGAGATATGAGATTTTCCAGAACTATATTCAGGAGAGTCCTGGGCAATCTGGGAAACTAGGTCAATTCTTGCAAATAACAGAAGCCCAAACCTCATTAGTTAATCAAAAATAGGCAATTTGTTGACTCCAAAGAAGAAAAGCCCTAAAACATAATTCACAATGTCTCAGTAAAGGAATATGAAGTTCAGGGAGCTCCTACCTTGAGTATCTAGGGACTTTATCTCTGTCTAAACATGATTTTGAAGAGCATCCAGGCCAAGCATCCTTTCAGATGCCATTCATCTGGGTTTGAACTTAATGAAGAAATGGTTTTTAAATGAAATCATTGCTTACCGAATAACAAAATAATCTTATGGCTTCCAATATTTTCTTCCTACTACAATCAATTATCAAGAGAGCTCAAAATATATTCATGGTGGTAATCCCCCATGTCCCTCTGGGGATTGTTGTTTAACTGGCCTGGGGATCGCCAGAGCTTGGGGAGTTTTTAAAGATCAGGAAGTTATTCTTATGTGCAGATCCATTAATTTGGGATCCACTCCTATATCCTCTCCCAGAATAGCCCTGGGATTTGAGAAGAGGACGAGTAAAGTTGTGTGGATACTTAAGTACTCAGATTATTACCAGAAGACCATTTGCAAGCCCCGTGAGTTAGCTAAAAGCCCGCTCTTGCTATTCTGCCCAGATGAGGAGTAGGCGCACATGATTAGGAGATTTTGCAGGTAAATGAGGTGGACCCTGGCTAGAGAGATGCAGACTCCTCCATTATCTTTCCCCCACCACTGTCATTACCATCTATCTAAGCTTCTCTGAAATTGATCTCAAATAATTAGAGAATAGAATCATGGTTACCAGATTCTGGAAAGGGTGTGGTAGAGGGGGAATGGAGAAAGGATGGATAATGAGTAAAGATAGGGGTGAAGTTGGATAAAAGGAATAACTTCTAAATTTCTATAAGCACAGTAGGATAACTTGGCAGTAGGATTGATTGACAAGAATTAATTGAATATTTCAAAATAGCTAGTAGGATTTTGAATGTTCCCAGCACAACAAAATCATACATGTCAAAAGTGATATATATATATATATATATATATATATATATATATATATATATATGCTAATTATCTTGATCTGATAAATACATGTTACATACATGTATTGAAATGTCACACATGGTAAATAGGTACAATTATTATGTGTAATTTAAAGAATGTAATAAAAACATTTTAAACTATCTCACAGCTTTCATGAACACACATACACACACAGAAGCTTCTGACAGATGTGTTATTAAAGTCCTGGCTCGGGTACCTACCAGTTGACTTTTGACATCAACTCATTCTCAACTTTGGTTTCTTTACTCCTAAAATTAGGATAATACCACATCTTGTACTTGACCAATATTATGCAACTGGTATGTGACTAATGCAGAATATATTGCTAGTCTCTTCCTCCTTCTCACCACTTTGAATATCTGAGTCCCCCCAAAGACTTCTGTGAACAATGAGATATTCCTGCCATCGCCAAGCATATCTCAATCTTCACATTCTCAGCTTGCATGAAAATACTGCTCCAGCATCCCCAGCTGCTTCTTTAAGACATTATGACTGTATAACTCATAGTTTCTCAGATTTATGAATGTGTAGTCAGAATATTTTAATCAAAGCTGAAGTTTCCAGAGAGAATGACTATGGGATTCCACAGTGGTGGCTTAATATTCTGCTAATGCAAATTATGTTTTCTTGTATCATGACTTAGCAGATTTCAGATTCCATAGATGACAGATATTCAAAACTTATAACTCAAAGATTCTCTGATATTATGGCACTGATTTTCTATGTTGGTGACTGATATGCAGAAAAGATAAATCTGAGTCTACAGCCCCTATGCAGAGGATGTTTACCTTCAAATCGCTACCCCAAGCCAGTCTTGACTTATTTGGCCATGAGAGATCAGGGCTGAGACCCTGAGAATCACTCACAGGAAGCTCCTTCTGAGAATTTGGCTCTGAAATGCTGGTTCATTAAAGAAACTGCAGCTACCAAGTCAGTTTAAATTTCAAATTGAAATTTAATTTGTATTTCTCCTTTTAAAAGAGAATGGATACTGCTTAAGTAATAATTAGTAAAGCCAAGCATTTGGATGGTGAGCACAGAATAAGGATAAGATAATGACATTTCTCAGATTGATTCAGGGATCTTCAAATTTAATGACCTGATAATTTTAAGTTTGCATGACTTGACAATTCTTATGCACAAATAGACACAAAAAATTAAAGAAATTAATTCAACAATATGGATAGAAAAGTCAGGCTATCAAAAGGGAAGGTGACCAAAAAACACTCAACAAGAGATACAGACCATAATGGAAATGACAGTAACTCCTTTCCTCTTCTTCTATGAACACACAGAAAGGAGAGAATCCTAGCTGCCCCTGGACTTCTTTCTTTCCTCAGATGCTGTATGCCTAATCTAAAGATGAACACCTCAGTGGCTTGCTAATCCAGTCACATTCACTCTTTTGTCATCTGGTGGCTGTGGCTGATCTTGGAGCTGGAAAGTCAAATAAATCAGAAAGCTTTGTGTGGGGCCGTCTGTGCTGATGGTCAAGGGGCTGTGATTTGTACAGAAGCGAATCAAGACAGAAGAAGATCTCAGTTCTTCCCCTAAATGCACTTTCTTTCTTTCAAATTCCAGAACATACTTCCCATTAACTCTTTTTCTTAGATTTATGTATACATTAATTGATTTGCTATTTATCTTAGTATTTTCAGATGAAACAGAAAACCAGACCAAAACAAATGTAAAGATTAGTTCATTATGATTATAAGACAAATGCCTTTGTCTCCACCTCCCAGGTCAAGAAATAGAAGTTTGCAGCCACCCCCAAAAGCCCTCCTCCATGCCCCATCCCAGCCAGTCCCTTCCTCTAAATGTAACTATGCCAACTTTTATAAGAAGACTTTGCTTTCATTTCTTCATGGTTTTATCATTCAAGTGTGTGTACTAGACACTATACTATAGTTATGTATACTGTACCAACTTGCTAAATATCTTTCAATCTAAAGATTACTCCTCTACCCTTTCTCCTCCATCTTCTGTTTTTCATAATTTATCTGTTGAAGAATCAGAGCTGTTGTACCTATGAAGTTTCTTACATCCTGAATTTCAAATTCACTGGGCAACTCAACATGTTTTTCTGACCTATCCATTTTCTGCAAACAAGGAGCTCAATCCAGCTAATCAATCAGATCAGGTTCAATCCTGTTGATGAGGCTATAGTTGATGGTGTAGTCTTTCAACAGGATTGTGGCTGGTTTTCATTTTTCTCATGTCACCAAATGATACTCAATGGATCCATTACCTGGTTGATCATTGTAAAACTAAAAAATACATACTTTATCATTTTGCTTTCATTTATTCCAATATGTTATTCTAATATGTTTAAATATGTTAAAGCATGTTTTATGAGCCCAGAATATGATCTATCCTGGTGAAGCTTAGCATGCAAAGTGGAGGAGATGGTGTATTCTGCCATTGTTGAATGAAGTGTTCTGTAAGTGGCAATTAGATCCAGTTGATTGATGGTGTTGTTTGGTTCAGCTATTTTCTTACTGATTTTCTCCCTGCTGGACCTGTCAATTGCAGATAGAGGAGTATTCAAGTCTCCAACTAGAACAGTACACTCATCTATTTCTCCCTGAAGGTCAGTCTGATTTTCCCTTGTGTATTTTGATGGTTTTGTTAGGCTCATGTACACTAAGAATTGGGATACTTTCCTGGTTGAATTAATCAACTTAATGATAATGAAATATCTCTTTTTAATCCCCAATAACTTTCCTTGCTCTGAAGTCTTCTTTGTTTGAAATTAATATAGCCATTCCAGCTTTCTTTTGATTAGTATTAACATGGCATATCTTTCTCTGTACTTTACTTTTAACCTATCTGTATATTTACTGTTCAAATCAATTAGTGATAGACAATCTATAGTTGAGTCTTATTTTTTGGTCCATCCTGAAATTCTATGGATTGAATTACTAGACTAATAAGGTTTTAAGTTATTTTTGAAATTCTAGCGACCATACTTGTTACTGTTTTCTATCTTCCTCCCTAACACCTTTTTGGCCTTCTCTCATTTTAGTTGAGCAATTTTTACTTAATTAAGCATATTTGACTTAATTTTCTCTCCTCTTGTAAATTAACAATGCTATTTCTCTTTTAAATGATTTTTAATTTTTGGCCCAAATTTTTCAATATAAACTTTAACACTAATTCAATTTCATTTTCAAATACAGTATCCACTTCAAAGATCTTATGACGCAAGACAAACTCCCTCATTTATGTTTGGGAAAGTTGTTTATTTCTCTAATTTTTGAAAGATAATTACTCTAGGTATAGAATTCTAGTGGAGATTAGAATTCTATACCTCTAACTTCTGCTGTCTGACTCTACGAGTCCCACTTTTTTTGATTGCACATCTGTGTGACATCCCGTGCCATTTGTCTTTCAGTGTCTTGCTTATTTCAGTTATCACTATGCCCTTCAGAATCATCTATGTTGTCAGAGTTGATGGGGTTTTCTTACTTTTTAGGGCTGAATGGTATTCTACTGTGTAGTATTCTACATTTTCTTTTTCTCCTCATCCACTGATGGACACTGAGGTTGTTTTCCTATCTAGGCTATTGTGGATAATGCAGCAGTGAAGATAGTATCTCTTTGACATTGATTCCATTTCCTTTGGATATCTTTTCTTCCATTTTCTTTTAATTATTTCTTAGACTTTTCATCCCTCTGCCTACATCACCAGTCTGTTCTTGCATTCTGACCACTTTTGCCATAGAGCTTTATACTAATTATAGTTGTTTCAAATTATCAGTCTGAGAATTCCAAAATCTCTGCTTTATCTATGTTTGGTTCTGATGCTTGCTCTGTCACTTCAAATAATGTTTTTCTTCTTTTATTACCGTTGAAGTTTTTGTTGTTGTTGTCAAAAGCCTGACATGATGTACTAGATAAAAGGAACTGAGGTTAGTAGCTTTCACTGTGGGGTTTCACACTTTCCACACTAGGAGTTAGCAGTATTTACCATTTGCTGTAGGTGCCAGAAGCTATAATTTCTTTCCATTTTGTTGTTTTTGTCTTTCCTGTTTTCCTTAGGTCTCCTAGAGATTTTCCTTAAATAAGGTCTGAGACATGCCATTCTATGAATTGTGATCTCCTGTTGTCACACAGGAGCCCAACTAGTGGGTTGTCATGGTGTGAGGAGAGAGACATACTCCATAGTTCCATGATTAGGTCTCAGTCTTTTAGTGGGTCCGTACCCTTGGGCTGTGACCTTCCTAAGTGCTTCCTGGTGACTCTGTTTGCCCCCAGTATGAGACAGGAAGTATGGGAGAGATAGACTTGGGTACTTCCTTCCCCATAAGTCAGTTAGACTCTGATAAAATAGTTTTCATTGAGGAGAGGCCTTGTTAATAACAGAATATTCTGGTCATGCTTCAAAATGCATGTTTTCCTCTCCCTCTGGTGGAAGCACAGATGTGGAATAAACTGAGATGTCCATTGATGGATAAATGGAAAAAGAAAATGTAGCATGCATATGATAGATTATTATTCATCCACAAAAATGAAATTTTGGGGGCTGGGGTTGTGGCTCAGCGGTAGAGTGCTTGCCTCGCACAAGCAAGGCCCTAGGTTTGATCCTCAGCACCACATTTAAAAAATAAATAAATAAAATAAAGTTATTGTGTACAACTATAAAAAAATAAAAAAATTTTAAAATAAAATTGTATCATTTTTAGCAACATGGATGAGTCTGGAGTACATTATATTGAGTGAAATAAGCCAGACACAGAGAGACAAATACTACACATTCTCACTCACTTATATGTGTAATCAAAAAAAAAAAAAGCTGATCTCAATGAAGTAGATTAGAATGGTGGTTACCAGAGGCTGGGAAGGGGTGGAGGATAGAAAGAGGTTGATGATGGGACACAAAATACACCCAGACAGGAGGAATGAGTTCTAGCATTCTATAGTGCAATAAAGTAGCTATAGCTGACAATAATTTTATTATATATTTCTAAACAGTGATAAGAAAGGATTTTGAATGTTCCCAAAACAAAAAAATGTTAAAAGTTGGAGATAGTGGATAAGTCTTTTAATTCTAATTTGATTATAACACATTGTAAGTATCTATCAAAATATTACATTGTAACCTATAACTATATGTAATTAATGTACACCAATAATTTTTTTAAAAAGAAAAGGTAATTTTTCTCTAATTCTTACTGTGAAAACTTTGTAGGTATCGTGGAAGTAAAACTCACAAAACTGTGCCTATCCCTGACCACTGAATACTGGATCCTCCTTTTAACACTTTAACTCTCAAGCTTGTCTACCTTGAGCCTTCCATAATTTGTCAACTACAGTTTAAAATTTTCTACCCTAATACTGGCTCCAGCACATTTCCTGCTCCTGAGTTTCCTCTTCTGATAAGCTGTGATTCTCAGTATCTGCTTGTCTATCTTTGCAATTCAGAGGGCAAGAGTTTCCCTGTGACATCAATTCCCTGATAAGCCTAAGAAGAGTTGTTGATTTTCAGTTTATTCAGTTTTTCTCTTGCAGTGAGGATGGGACTGATTATTTCTAAACCCCTTATTTGCCAGGCTTCCTGGTAACTATAGACCTCTTGTTTCCATTTGTTTGGTTGCTTTTATGAAGCAACACTTCCTTTCATCTACTGTGTGGTTACCCAGGAATATAACTGATACAAGAAAAGAAGAATAAGTATACTTATTTTAAAAAAATTTATATACTTAGGTTTTTATATATTCAGTTGTTTCCCTACTATATATACAAGGTGACCTGATGATATATTTTTTAATTTACTTATTATTGTTATTTTTAATTATACATGGCAGTAGAATGTATTTTGTCATATTATACATACTCAGAGTATAACTTCCCATTCTTCTGGTTATACATGATGCGGAATTACATTGTTCTTGTATTCATGTACCAACATATGAAAGTAATGTCCGATTCATATTCTTAAAAGAATTTTAGGCATAGAAAAGACTTGTTAAAATAGTACAAAATTACAATGTATTTATCACTCAGATTTATTTATATTAATACCTTGCAGAAGCATAGGATATTTATCAAAACTAAGAAACTAACATTGGTTCCAAATTCAAAACTAAAACGCAGACTTACTTGGATTTCACCAATTTTTCTACTACTGTATTCATTTTAGTTCCAGATATATCTTATGTTCAGTCTTCATGTCTCCTGAGTTTCCCCAAATTGTGATAATTTCTGTTTTTCCTTGCCTTTCAGACTTCTGACCATTTTGAAAAGTTCTGAACCAGTATTTTATATAAAGTACCTCAATTTTTTTTTTGTTTTCTGATGTTTTCCCATGATTAGATTGAGTATATTAATTATTGGGGAGGAACAAAGTGATGTGCCCTTGACACACAGGAAGTGGGCAAGTGATGTTGACCATTTATTGCTGATGCAGCTAACCTTGATCACATGGTTTAGATAGCATCTATTTGAGCCCTTCACTATAAAATGCTATATTTTTCATCATAATTATTAAGTACTTGGGGACAGATACTTAGGAAAGTATACACTTTCTATTAGAAATTTACCCACTATTCAGCATTCACCAATGGATCTTTCTTGTAAAACTTTTATCTGTATAATGATAAATTGTTTTAAGTTTACTTAGGTATTTATATATTCATTTTAATGATGATTTTGTAATATATCCCACTTTACTTCTGTATTTACTAATTGGGATTCTTATGTAAAGAAGAGTTATTGCTTTTATTTATTTATGTTTTAAGTTATGCCTTTGTATCATGTGGACTCCTGAGTGTTTATCTTATTCTTCAGATTATATTTCAATACTACCATTACTATTTTTTAGCTCAGGTTATTCACTGAGAATTCTTTGGTAATTATTCTTTGGACCTTGAGAACTAATTCAGCTTTATTACTGTGCTCATTCAACGTAACCCCATCCTTTTCTGCTTTTATTGTGGTTCTTGACTTGTTTTATCTTAGCTATTCCTTACTTGTCATCACAGGATATTCTAGGATAGTCATGTATTTCCCTACCATAGAACTTGGTTGAGATCAGTAGAGAGATTTGAGACAGATGGATGGACAGACAGACACACACACACCACAAACTCACGAGTCTATATTGATCCTCCAACTCAAAGCAACATCACAGGTTCATTTTGGACTTCCCTGTTTCCTTATTTCTAACTGAAAGAAATTGGCTACCATTCTCTACAACATATTTACTTATTTGTTCAACACTTGTGTACAAATAAAGTAACTTCAGATTCTAAATCCATCCCCTCTGAGAAACAAATATGCCAACAAGAGCATAATATTTGTTTATGATCCTTTGTGTCTTTAGCTTTACAGAATCCAGGCACAACTCTGGAATTTTTAACTTACTTACTCTAAATCAGTTTAGAACAATTAAATATGATTGCATGAATGGTGTGACTCTACATACAACCAAAGAAATCAAAAATTGTGCTCCATTTGTGTAAAAAATAAAATAAAATTAAGTTTTTTTAAAAAAGAAAATAAAAGAATCACAATACTCACTGAATGCATGAATTGTTTCTGTTGTTGAACAGTATTCCATTATGTGGAAATGTCATAGTTATTCATTTATCATTTCAAGGGCATTGACATACAGACTTTTAAAAATGTTTTTATCAGTCCCAGAAACAGAGAGGGATATCCCATGATACATAAGAACATGCACCAGGAAGACCTAATGACCCTAAATACACCAAGCAACACAGTCTCAATGTACCAATAGAGCTGACAGGAAAAAAATCCAGTTCCAGTTGGAGATTTCAGCACAACCCCCAAAACCTGATATAACTACCAGACAGATAATCAGCAAGAATATAGAGCATCTGAATAGCACAACTAACCAACAGGATGTAATTGGCAGAACCGCTCATCAGAAGACAGAAGATTACACATATTTTTCTGAACATAGATGGAGATTTCAACAAGATAGGCCATATCTTGGGCCAAAACACAAAAATTTAAAAGAACTAGAACTAGAAAGTTCAACAAGGTCCCAGTTCAGAAGTTCAACACACAAATATCAATCACATTTCTATATACTAACAATGAATATGCAGAAACTACAATAACATTTGCAATCACCCTAAACAAAATGACATACAGTTAAAGCCTGGATGAGATCTATATGCTGAAAAATGCAAAATGGTGATGAAGGAATCATAAAAGACTAAATAAATAGACAGATGCATCATATTCATGTATTGGAAAACAAAAATGTCAATCCTCTCAACATTGACTTATTCATTAAAAAAACCTATTAAAATCCCAGCAAGGACTTTTGTAGACATAGATAATCTTATTCTAAAATTTTTATGGGAAGCCACAGACCCTAGAATAGCTAAAACATCTTTTAAAAATACAGTGGGAGGAAACAATATACTTAATACTAATATTTACTATATAGCTATAATAATCAAGACACTGTGGTATTGGAGAGAGACATGGATCAATGGACCAGAATAGAGAAACTAGACATAGACCCATACTAACATGTGCAACTGATATTACAACAATGTAAAGGCAACTAAATGGAGGAAAGATAACCTTTTTAAAATGGTATTGAATTAATTGGACATCCATCAGGAAAGAAAAATGAACTTCCAAGTATGCCTTATAACTTACATAAAAGTTAACTCAATATGCTTCAGAGCTTTAAGCATGAAACAAGCTATAAAATTTTTTTTTAAAAAAATGGAAAATGTCTTCAGAATCCAGGGGAGGCAAATTCTCTTAGACTCAATGCCCAAAAGAGACAATTTGAAGCTCATCAAAAGATTCTGTGAAGAGGATGAATTTATAAGCTACAGACTGTGGAGAAAGTGTTTCCTAAGCTCATAGCTAACAAAAAAAAAAAATGGAAATTAGAATATATAAAGTGTCTCAAAAACTCAACAGCAAAAACAAAAATCCAATTTAAAAATGGGCAGGCATTGTTTCCAGTTGCTTGGTTGTTGCAGTTCTTTATTCATTCTGGATCGTAATCCTCCATTAGATTATGATTTGTAAACACTCTTCTGTTCTGTGAGTTATACATCTTCTTATTCCACTGATGATAGTGTTTTCTGGTACACAAAAGTCTAAAATTTTGACAAAGTTCATGTTATCTAATTTTTTGTTGTCTTCCAACAACAAATCATATATCCGATAAAGGATTACTCTCCAGAGTGTATATAAAATGCTGTTGGTTATCCTGGCAGGATGTGATTGTGAAGTTGAATGTATGCCCTCACTTGCATGGTGTAGAGGGCTCTGTTGGTCAGGATGTTTCCATGGCTCAGCCCCATTTTTGTAGCTTGCTTGCTTTGTGAAATTTCTACCACTGATTCTCATGGGGCATGTATGTGTCCTTTAGCATAGAAGGTTAAAGTGCCAGGCTTGGTAGCACATGATGGTAATCCCAGTAACTGGGGAGGCTGAGGCAGGAGGATGACAAATTCAAAGTCAGCCTTAGTAATTTAGCAAGGCCCTAAGCAACTTATGGAGACCCTGTCTCTAAATAAAAATTAAAAAGGGCCTAGGATGTGACTCAGTGGTTAAGTGCCCCTGGGTTAAGTCTCCAGTACCTGCCCACTGACCCTCCCACCCTGCAGAAAAAGTATTGAAAGTAAAACCCTAGGATAGAATTAAGTAATAAGGAAAAAGTCCTGGATATAGAAAGAGCTTAAGAAATGGTAGGGAAAAATATAAAGAAATATAGAAGCAAAAAATTACAAGAACCAAGTGAAGGTTGAAGAATCTGAAGACAGGGTAGGGAAGTCAAAGATAGTGATAGACAGAATTGGTACAGACTAACAGAAGTGATAACAATTTGTGCATGAAAAAGAGCAACAGAAGAACCCAAAAGGGATATTCAGGGGAAAGAAATGTTGGTTCATGTAGAGAAAAGAGGGATGGAGGGGGGTGTGAGAAAATACAGATAAATGAAAAAATTGGATGATGCTGAGAAAGGGGAAGAAGACATGGAGAATATTGTTCAAACCCTTCTTTGATAGGACAAATACTTTGCTTTGGTTCTAGGCTGAATTGAAACAAAATAATTTAATTTCTAACATTTTGCTCAAATCCTGTAAAAATTAAATTCTGTAATTAACTCTTTCAAAATGAAGCTTAATAATGTGGATTTCCTGTATACATAAAAATAATAACCCCCTCTTCCAATTATTTGTGCCTACACTTCCAATAGGTTTCTTCTCTGCCAAATAAAATGAACACAAGCAATATTTTTTAATTTCAACAAGAAACAAACAACAAAAAAAGTGAGTATCCAGGTAGAAAATCTGGTTTGCTACTCAGTAAAGAAATTAGGCTGATGGCAGGCTTCGTTTGTCTCTGTGCTCGCTGATGACAGAGGACACCAGGGGCATCCACAGAGCCTCAGGAGGAGGACAAGGGAGTCTGGACAGAGAATGTTCAGATAAGCCATGGGTTGTGAAGGAAGGTAGCCTCACAAAGTCTCAGAAAATGCATCACTTACATACACATCAATAATATGCTCAACAAGGTTCCAACATCAAACCAAAATGCATAATGTTATATGTGGTGAGCCGTTTCTGCGGACTGTGGTCGCCATTACAAGATGGCGCTGGCTCCGCTGTGGTCTGTAACAAACAACTCCTTATTTGGGAGAGTTGGCGCATGGTTTTTTAACACCCTATGAGAAAGCTCCACGTGGCAGCTTCGCATTGGGGCTTGAGATGCTTTATTAAGGCTGGGAGAGGCATCCGAGAAAGAGAAGAAGAAATATCAAGGACCTGAATAAACGGCTGAAAGAAGATTCCTGTTGTTGCGTCTTCCTTGCGGGCAAGGGGGTCGCGACAGTTATACAATAAGCAGTCTTCCTTCTCCCCGTTGTTATATATTGTCATCCTCAAGGAAATTCTTATTTCTCCCCCTTTCCTATAAAAAAAGACAGCATATAGTAAAATGCTATTTTCAACTTACTTTTCCATGTCACAGTATATTCTCGAGACATTTTCTTATCATTATATGGAAAGCTTCCTCAATTTAATTTCCTTTCTTTTTTTAACTGCTTCAAAGTATTCTATTATGTGGCTATACCATATTTTATTTTTCTGCTCTTCTCTTGAAGTTTTGAATTATCTGTAATATTTTGCTGTTTCAGTGCTGCTGAGAATGTATGTGTGTGTGTCACTGTATGCAGTAATGTGCAAAACATAAATTCTTGAAGGCATTACTGATTCAAAAGGTACATTCATTTGTCATTTTTATAGAAATTTCCATTGTCCTGCATCATGTTCTCTAACATTTTACACTCCCATCCATCAATGGATCAAATGCCTGTTCCCTTAAGCAAATAAGGGACACAATTTGACAACAGAAAACAACCACTCTGCCTTCTGAATGGAGGATGCATGGGTGGTGGAGGAGGACATTTAGAAAGCCTTTGTCCTTATTCAGTATGTCCAAACCAAGTTTTCCAGTGGTCAGTGCATCTCTCAGAAGGGAGACGTCAACTGGAACTGTAGATTGGAGATGGAACTTACAATCTCTAGGGTTAAAGAACACACCTAGGAAAGGTTCAGAGAAAGAGAGGGAAAGAGGAATGAGGAAATAGCCCAGGCCCAACCCTGAAGACAAACTCATATGTAGAGTGTGACAGGAAAGGGGAGACAGCAAGAGATAAGTGCAACTCTAGCATCATAGAAAGCACAGGTTTTGGGGAAAGGACATGTTGTTGGTACATTTTTCCCAAAGCTTCTATGAAACTGAGTCCAGTCCAATGAGGACCACAGAAATCCACAGTGGTTGAGACAGTGTGGAGGTATTTTATAAGAACCTGAAGGGGATTCCCATCAAAAAGAACCACTGGAAGCATAAAGAGAATATTACCTTCAAAATCACAAGGGAAAAAGAACACAATACAGGCTCAGATAAGAATAAAAATAGACAACATACAAGAAACAGGAGTACAAAGCAGCAATGTATCAAGATGCTTGTGCACACAGTTGACAGGAGCACGTGGGATTTGCACATGGTTGCTCAGGCACTTGTGGCTAGCTGAACTTCTCAGCTCCCTGGACCCCACTGAGCTGGGATGCCTTTGCCTGCAGGATTGATGTGATGACCAGGAAGACAATGCCACACCAGTACATAGGAAGCGCTCAGTAAACATGAGAAAGCTGGCTTTAGGGAAAACACTTTCATAATGTGGGTAGAAGATTTAACTCAGATTTCTTTTTAAATGCTGAAACTGTGGAGAGAGGGAGATTTTACATAGGCATTCCTTTGGTACCTATGTTGAGGGGATTTATTCCAGGACACTCCATCCCTGCAGATACCCAAATCTGCAGATGCTCAATTCCCTTATATCAAATGGCATGGCACTGTATCGAGTCTACACACATCCTCTTATATACCTGTAAATACAATGTAAATACTGTGTAAATAGTTGTTATTCTATATTGCTTAGGGAACCATGACAAGAAGAAATTCTATATATGTTCAGTATAGACACAATTTTTAAAAATATTTTTGATCTGTGACTAACTAAATCTGCAGATGAGGAATATGCAGATATGAAGGGCAAACTATAAAATAAAATGATATCAAGTGGATTGAAAAATAAATAATATATCATCCAAAGAGACAAACCAAACAAAAATGCCAAACATTGATGAAAAGATAAAGGTCTCAATATGCATGCTAAGAACCTGAGCCTCCAAGTACATCTGTTAGCATCTCACCTCAGAAAACTAAAAATTGAGCACCTTAGCTTGTATAATCTAAATAGTATCTGTATTTTAGATAATAAAATTGTATCAGTGCTCATTTCCTAGTTTCAATCGTTGTACTGCAGCAATATGAAATTTTTGTGTGGTACTAGAAATTGAACCCAGGAATGCTTTTCCACTGAGCTATACATCCAGCCCTTTAATTTTATTTTTTATTTTGAGACAGAGTCTTGCTAAGTTCCCAGGCTGATCTTGAGCTTTTGATTCTCCTGCCTCAGCCTTCCGAGTCACTGGATTACAGGTGTGCAACACCATGCCTGGCTTAATTATTCTGAAATACAATTTTTTTCTTTAGATAAATGAAACAACCTTTTCATCTCCAAACCTTTTGTCTGTGTCTTCCATTTCAGTGAGAGGGGTCATCCTCTCTTAGTGTCCAAACTGGAGGCCTGGCCCACCTCCTCCTTTCCCTCACAGCTCCTAGTCCTGTCAATTCTCCTGCAGAGTCATCACACCTGTCTCTCCTCTCCCTCTGTAGGGCAGGCTCAGGCAATCAGGTACTGTCTCCACCAGGTTCCCAAGACTCCTACCCATGACAGCCGTTCAACCTCCCTCCTTCAGTCACTGGTATTATTACCATTCTAAAACCAGCTGTAGTCTTTCTTTTTCTTTCTACTCTTTGTCTGTCTTTAAAGTTGCATACATGGAGGCCCCCCTGTCTATTTACCCTCATGTCTAACCACTTCACAAATAAGCCAGAGTTCATGGTCATCTGCCTCCTCTGTTTCATGCTCTACCTGTTTTTTTTCAAGCTTAGGTTAAAGGCTGCCTATCGCCAACAGTGTTCCTCAAATCTCTATCCACCTCTGGCTGTCTATTCTGTGTTCTCACAATGCCAAATGCCTCCTTTCATTGCAGTGATGCTCAGGGATTGCTAGCATCCTGTTGCCAGCTTCCTTCAGCTTAATATCCTGAGAACACAGCTCAGTTTCTGGTGTATAATACATTTGCAAAGGGGTGTTGTTGAATTGAACATGTGCCAATGCTTCATTTATGCCTTGCTTAATCATATTACAAAAGCCATGGAACTTCTGATGAGCCGGAAACAAGCCATTTTCCATTCTATGAAGCAACTCAACTATTCACTACCTCCAATCCCTCCACCATCCAATAGCAAATAGCCAAGAATATCAAATTGTAATCTACTTAAATGTTCTTTACTTCTGAAAAGGAGTCAATTTAGTAGAAGTTCAAGTTATCTTCAGCTTCCCTAACAGAATTGGAGTCAGTTCAGCTCACATTGGAAGCCTGGAAAAAAAAATGTGCATATCACTGCAACCCCAATCACACTGCTCAGCAGCCCGTGCAGAATTCATCTAGGCAAAGAGCAGGAGAAGAAACGCAACCTCAGCAAAGCTGCTGAGGCCTAATCGGAATCTGCACCCCCAAGATTCAGGGCGGCAGCTTGGTGAAGCCTTCAGGAGGCTGCAGTCTGAGTCCTAACTCCTCCAAGCTCCTTTTATCTTACAACTCAGTGCCAAGGTTCCTCTGGCCTTCTGGGTAAAGTCAGGGATGTGAGCTTGAGGACACCTCCTCTGCTCCTCTATAACCTTCTGATTCTAATATCTTCCTCGATAATTTTATACATCAATTTGGGCTAACAAATGCCCAGATAACTGACAAACCATTATTTATGGGTATAACCCCAAGAAGGTATTGCTAGAAGATCTGCATTTGAATTGGTGAACTAAATAAAGAAGATGGCCCTCCCTAACATGGGTGGGCCTCACCTCATCCTCAAGGGCCTGAAAGAACAAAATGGTGAAAGGGAATAGTTGCTCTCTCCTTTGAATCTGAGACAGACATCTGACTTTCCCTGCCCTTGAACATGGGGGTGCTCCTGGTTTAGGTCTTAGACTCTGACCTCTGACCTAGTGATATCATTGACTTTTTTTTTTTAGTTATATGTGCACACAATGCCTTTGTTTTTAAATTTTTCTTATTTTTATGTGGTGCCTTACAGGTACCAGGCAAGTGCTCTACCACTGAGCCATTTCTCCAGCCATTACATCTCAGACAGTTTTGGTGCTCTGGCTTGCAGACAGCAAATGCCAAGCAGGACTTCTTGGCCTCTCTGACTATATGAGGCAGTTCTTATAATAAACCTCTTGTCTGTATATTCCATAGGTTCTGTTTCTCTTAGAATTCTAACCAACACACTATTAGCAGATAATCAGAAAAACAAAGGACCACTTATCTCAAGCTTCCATTCTTCCTTTCAGCCAGATTGAAACAAGTGCATAACACAAGTATCCACATGTGTGCACACACATACACACAAAGCCCTTTTCCAAGCAGCTTTGCAGAGTTCTTTAGCTTAGTTTTAGCACAAGGTGTCCCAAGCTGGTCTTTCTCTTTAGAAACCTCCCCTAGAGAGGAGTTGTTTTCCAGAATGATTGACAGGGCCAAGCCACATGACTTCCAGGGATCTGCTCAGGCACTCTTGACCCTTCTTCAAGTTGGCAGAGTGTAAAAAGGAGAACACATTTTGGGGCTGGAAGTACTTTGCATCCCTAACTAAAGGCAGGACTTCAGAACTGTCACAGAGGTTTAGACTCACACTGACAGCATCATGCTGTAGCTTTGACATATCTTAAAAGAGAAATGATTCCAGTAAAAGGGAAGAAGCCTGAGCACAGAGGAAAAAACATCAAGTCTACAGAACAGTAAATTGCAGTCAAGAATGTCCATGGCCCTGGAGTGGGCGCCTCTACTATTGGACAGAGGTATTTATGAAGAAGGGACCTGGGAAACACATCCTCAAAGTCATCAGCCTCATTTTTACTCTAATCCCATGCTCTCCTAAAACCTTTTCATTTCAGTTGCTCTACTGCCAGAGAATTCCTCTGCTGGCAGAAGGAGCTCTAGTTCCCTGGACAGGGAAGGCTGTGCATGTGCGCTCTGGCAAGCATCACACACTGCCAGGTGCAGTGCTGTATTCTGTTGGAGACTCTGGCATCAGGCAGGGCAGACCCGATGGCCTGTTTTTCTGTCCAGGGCACTGGGTTGGTGGCATCACCCTCCATGAGCATCTCTTTGGTGGCATTATGGCTGATGTGCACATCTGGGTCTGAAATCTCCAAAGTGAAGTCTTGCTAATATTTTCTGCCCACTGTAAATTTGCTGGATCCTTGACCCTACATTCTGAGCCAGCCCCAAACACACTAGAGAGGCAAGGTCTCCAGGAAGGAAGCATATCTAGACAGTTCTCTTCTTTCCAGGGGCTTTTTGCCTCAGATGTGCACAGGACCCAAATTCATCTCTGACATGCTTATTGGCCACTCTTCCGAGACCTATCTGAACAGACAGCTTGAAAAATGCCTCACCATGCCCTTACACTGACTTCATTCAATTTCCTGCCTTTTCTCAGCTAATCTTCAGCCCGTAATTTCCTAATGACTCTGCCTGTGCTGTTCTGCAGATTGCTAAAAGCCACAGCCAGCCAAGATCCCCTGCATGGGTTCATATTTGAAATTTTGTCAGCATTATTTCTCTAATTATGAAACAATGTCATGGTCTCTCTGGGTGTCCAGTTTTTCAGAGGTGAGCAGTAGGGACACCAGGTAACAGGCCTAGAGAAATCCTTGGACATCCAATCCCTTAGAGGACCAGGGTCTCCTGAACTTTTGCAAGGCTCCAGGAGGTGAGGCTTGAGTGTGGATCATCTCTATTCCCATCTAGATCATAACCCACATAGCAGTTTGGAAGGGTCCTAGCAAACAATATTCCTCTAATCATTCAAATATACTTCCCCTCACTGGCTTGTACTTTTTTTTAATCCACTACCACCTCTTGATCTTTCCTGCATAATATGACCTGACCTTGGTAAATGTTTGCCATATACATCCATTTAATGTCATACTATGAAATGGTATAAGTGACTAAACGTGGCACTCAGCACATACCCAATATTTCCATGTTAATAAGGCTATGGACCTTAGGCTGAAAGAATCATCCTAATAATAGAGGTTGAGATATGCTGTTAAAAAAACAGGCCTGCACCACCCTGCCCAGCTAAAATTAGGTATCATTATGCCTCCAGCTATGCTCTTTTTACTCAGGATTGCTTTGGCTATTGGGATCTTTCAGCTTCCCATATGAATTTCAAGATTTTTTTTTCCTAGTTCATTGGTATTTTGATGAAGATTTCATTGAATCTGTGCATTGCTTTGAGTAGTGTGGCCATTGTTAAGAATATTAAACTTCCCAATCCATGTACATGGGAAATCATTCCACCTTTTATTGTCTTCACTTTCTTTCTTCAGCGTTTCATAATTTACATTGTAGAGGCCTTTTATATCTTAATTAGGTTTATATATGATTATATATATATATATATATATATATATATATATATATATATATATCTTTTTCAGCAAATTCATTATTGGTATATAGAAAAGCAACTGATTTTTGTGTGCTGATTTTGTATCCTGATACTTACTGAATTTAACAGTTCTAATATTCTTTCGGTAGAGTCTTTAGGATATTCTATGTATATAATCATATCTGTAAGCAGGAATAACTTGACTCCCTCTTCTACTTATATGCCCTCTATTTCTTTTCCTTGACTAATTCTGGCTAAAATTCCTAGTGCTATATGGAATCAAAGTGAATCAAAGTTTGCTCCATGTTTTGACACAGAAACGCTGATGAAAAATAAAGCTAAGTGATAATTCAAAAAAAGTATTTCTATTATTATTGTTATTTAATTGGAGAAAGATCCTTTTGCCCCTCACCCATGTGTAAAATATGTCTTAGTTAAGAAGTCATGTGACCAGATGTGTGATTCCAAGATCAAGGAATGGAAAAGCCAGCCTAACACTGCCGGTTCTACACTGTCCCCAGTCCCTGAATACCAAGAGTCCTGGAAGCCTCTTCCTCTCACTCCCTCTCTCAGATCAATGAAGGACCACCTAGTATTCTACTCTCAACCCCTGCTGTACACCTGCACAGTCTTCAACAAGGACTAGTGACATGGGCATTCCATTGCACACATTGCACCCACCAGTGCACAAGATCTTAATTTATTTGGCAGTTATCCGTAGGTTCTTTCCCCTGTTGAATATACTGGTTTGCATAAGAACAACAACAACTAAAATAAGTCATGTTGTCCAAGTGCTAAAAATTTTCCATGATTTGAACTCTACCAAGTTGTCCAGGATCTAGCTCTACTTTATATTTTCTAGTCCTTCACCACACTCATTGTCCAAAATCATCAGGATTATCATAATGAAATGAAAATTCAGGTCAGTCAGTCCCTAAACATGCCAGGCTGTTTCCAGTTCTGTAGACTGTCTTATGTTTTTACTATTACTGAGGAGGTACAATTGTCCCTCTCTATCCTCAAGTTCCTCAACCACTCCAAGATTCAAAACAACCTCATTCCCTCTATGAGCATCCCAGGAGAAGCACAAAATCCTTCTTCACACTCATGGTCCTTTGAATGATCTGCTTTCTGCCCCAAAATAGACTATTTGGCATTCCAGAGAGGGTTGAATGTTGTCTGCAGAACAATAGCACAAAGAAACCCAAAACCAGATATTGCAGAACAGAATTAGTGTGTACCAAGACAAAAAAGCTATAATTGAGCTCCTTCTCGTCACAAGGAGTTTACTAAATTATTAACTACCTAGTTTACACAATAGTCAAGTAAACTTTAAAGGATGTCCCTGGCTGGTTTGTAAGAGTGGGAAAGCAAGAATGTCAATCTTGTGCACAAATTGACAATTATCTATTCAAAAACCCATTCTACCAACACACTTGGACAATCTCAGTAACATCTTCTACTAAAGGCCCTCATCTTCACAGGTGCAGACCACCAATAATACCACACAGAGAGACCCGCATCTCATAAGTGTGAAACCTTAATAAAAAAAAAATAAGAACTGAAGGCCCATGAGTGCACAGATGCACACGCTCAGCACAGATAAAATAATGAAGGAGGCAGCATCTCACAGGTGCAGACTCTCAGTACATCATATACTGAAAGACCCTGCTCCTACAGGTGAAGATTCTCATTACTGAGCATACACCAAAGTACTTGTCCTCCTAAGTGCTGACTCTGTGCTCCTTAGTAGAAGAAACAGGAATTCTGGTTACTGTGTTCTTGTCATTGCCCTCGTTGTCAAACATTTTATTCTAACCAGTCTTTATCACTGGTCTTATTTTTACTTTCTCACAATAATCTACACATTTAAACACACAGTTCTTGGTGTTCTTTTATCACTCCAATTTCTTTTACACCCAGTGTTTTTATATTAAATTCTTCAGCCACTCTTAGGGCACAGGAAGTTCATTCCTGGGAGCCGGGGAATATGGCCCTATGCCCCTTCAGTTATAGTAACTGCTGCAAACTTTGTTGCAAAGTTCAGCAAAATCATAGAATGCAAAGTGGAAGTTCCGAGTTCCCCAGAGATAAGCTACTTTTGATTTTATAAGCTTGTCCAAGCTAGTACAGCCCAGGGATGTGATCTTCTGTTCTTAACCTTTAGAGAGGAAAATTCACAGCTACCTCAAAGTCAAGGGCCACCTAAGCAACTGCTGATTCTTCTTACCTGGGCCCTCAGTCAGGGGAATTTCCCTGTGGAGAGCAGAAACTTCCAGAGACAACAGAGCATGCATCGCAACCTTGCATTGGTCAAAACATTAAGATATGCACTGGGTACCTGTGTCATCATTGTCCTGGGGCTCTAAATCATTCAAAATAAGAAGAAAATATGTACATAGTAGCACTAGAAAGAAGGATAACATCCGCCTAACTCCTTATTCAAAGAAGTCATTGAAATGCAGACAGTTTTCAGGATAGGGCATAGCACAGCCAGTAAGGATAACAGTCTGCAGAGAATAAGGTAGTGAGGACTATTACAGAAGTCCTACATGATAGAATTTATGTCAAGATTGCACTCAAACCAGAACCGTTCTGGAAAATGCAGACTTACCTCCTTCCATTCAGAGAGTTCTAGAGAACACAGTTGGCTAGGCCCCTTGCTACCCCTGTCCCATTAACAAGGGGAATAAATCGAGATATGAAGACAAGAGGCCTCAGATTGTCTGCAGAGAAACACAATAAGAATATAATTTAAAAGATCAAAAATGAAAGTACCTAGGTGCCCAAGTTTTACTCTCTTGATATTCTGAAAACACGAGGAAACAGGGTTTTTATGTGGTTTTTACCTTCTACTTTTCCATTATTTACATTTTAAAAAATTTCCCTGCTTTTAAGGAAACCCATTGCTTTGTTTGCATAGGGGTTAGGGTTATTTACATCCACAGATCCTTACACAAGGGGTCTGAGGCCACTCTCATTGTCCTGCAGGTAGAATTGAGCTATGACTGGTGAAAGACAGAGGGCAGCTCTGCCCCCTGGTGTCCACATCAGGAACCATTGTGCTTAGAGCCATGAGACTGAGCAGTGCAATGCTGAGGGGGAGCCTCAGCACCCAAGCCCATCAGGAGGTAGAAGACCTCTCTCCCAGTATGTCTCAGAACAGACATAGCCCACACACAAGGTCTGTGTGAATGTGTGCGTTTCTTTCTCTTTTTTTTTTGTATTTTTTTTCTTCTCAACGAACAAATGACAGTTACACATATTTATGACACACATTCTAATATTTCAATTCTTATATACAATGAGCTCTGATTAAATCAGGGTAATTAGCATCTCCCTGTCAAGATCATTTCCTTATGTTTGGAGTCTTCAAACTCCTTTCTTGTAGCTTTTCATAAAGCATATAATATTACTGTGAACTACAGTCTCCCTTTTGTGTGTAAAACACTAGAATGTATTCCTCCTGTCTGTGTTCTGGTACCTGTGAGCCAACCTTTCTATTCCTCTTGATCCCCCACCCTTCCTGGCCACTCCTAGTCACTATTCTGCCTCTTCTACTTTGTGATTAACTCTTAACTTCCACATCTGAGAGAGAACACAAGGTATTCGTCTTTCTGTGTCTGGCTTATTTCAGTTAGCCTAATGTCCTCCAGTTCCATCCATTTTTGTGCAAATGACAGAACTTTCATCAGGACAGTCTTTTGGGATCCTGAGCCCATCTGAACCCTGTCTTTAAGGAAAGGTGCAGCCAGCCAGGGATAGGAACCTGAGGTGAGATGAAGGAGAGAACTGAGTAGGAGCAGGTGTTCACTCTCCAAGGAGCCTGCAGGATTCCCTCTATGATTACAGAATAAAGGGCCATAGGCCAAAAGAAGGGATGATTTCATGGGGAAATGTGTGAGCTGTCAGGGACAACTGACAGATTGGGAGACAACATTAGACTGGGAGAAATCTGTGCACAAGGCCTGTACATCCACAGGATTGAAGGCTCTGGAGACAAGGCCAGGGGATCTATATACTCAGGAGGTTGTCCCCAAGTGGGGATAAAGAGGGACTCCCAAAATAACTGGAGTACCTGTCAGCTGGGAGGCTTATTGCATGAATAGGCTAAACACACCAGGGCCTGCAATCAGCATCTGTTCCCAGGAACGTGAGCTCATTCTAGGGAGTGGGAGGTAGAGGGAGGGACAGAGATCAGATGTGATCTTGAGGCCTGCCTTGAGCAGATGCAAAGACAGGATGGCCCTTGCACAGTGCATCCTTTCCAAAAAGGGGCAGTCATGCCAGGCACATAGGCAGGCACAGGCAAACCTCACATGGCAACAATACAGTGCATACAATATAAGATGAACAACACATTGCACACAGCACAGGGCACAACATTGTTGATACCACATATGGCACACACACCTGTCACCTATGCTTAGTACCCATGCCAGGGACACAACACTGGGCACACAACCTCAGGCACACACTCTTGGATCACAATGCATGGTACATAATGCTGGGCACATACACCAAGACACAGGGTGAAAAACACATGCTTGTAACACATGCAGGATACACACATCAAAGTGCAATGCTAAAAATTTGGATGTAAAAAGCACAATGCTAAGCATATACTTTTGGACACAAAATATTGGTACTTGGTGCCAGGCACACAATTCAGGACACACAGAACTCAGGCACATGCTGTGAAAGCACAGTGCCAGGCTAACAGCATCATGCATGCAACAGCAGTACAATAATAGACATGCTTCCTAGAACACAACACCATGCACAAAACCTCAGGCAAACAATGCTACATTCACACACCAGGCATGCATCTTGGGCATACAAAGCCAGGTAAGCAACACTGGGCACATGATGTTGGGCATATACAACAGGCACAAAGGAGTAGGGACACAGTGTCAGCGACAATTTGGGCACTCAGGCTGGCAGACAATACAGGACACAGGCCCAGGTTACAAGGTCAGGCACACCATTCTGGGTATGCAAATCCAGGCACTGCCCTGGGCACATGATGCCAGGCACACATGCTAGCATAGGGCAGGAGCACACAGAAACACACACTGAACACAAATGTTGGCCATACAACGCTGGGAAAACAAAGGCAGACACACAGAACCTGGTACACAAAATCAACATATAACACTAAATACACAGTCTGAGTACTCAAAGCCAGAGACACACAGTCGGGCAAACAACAGCAGTCACACGTGCTAGGCATTCAGTAGGAACACATGCCTGACATAGGTGCCAGAAAAATGTCAGCACATAAAGTTGGCTTTGAGCAATGAAATGTGAGGAGGAGAATCCTTAACCATGCTTTTTGTCCCTTGTTCCCAATGGGTAGCCATGATGCAGATAGTGAAGACAGGGTCCATGAAGATGTAACAAATCTGTGGCTAAGGCACTGTGGCTTACAGATCATTGTTTAATGCTGCATATCCTAGGCCACAGTGGTTGTCATTCTATGTGTGGATGTAGGAGGGTATATTTAGTCAGGTCCCTGTTAATGGACATTTGAGTCATACTGAGTCTTTTTACTATAGAAAATATGAAGTGTAGCCCAAATATACTTTATGTCTTTTTTTTTGCCAGAGAATCTTTTGCATGGTTTCCTGATTACTGGGTTAAAGGGCAAAGGCACACGGGATTTTGCTAGATATTGCCAGTTATCTCCATAGAGCTATTCCATTTTACATTTCTATCAGCAAAGTCTGGGAAGACTCAGAGATAGACCATATAATTGAGTTGACATTGGGCATACACGCTTATCTCTTAAAGTTCAGAAAGTAGGAAACAAATTTTCCTAGGAACGCTCTTCTTCACCTACCCTTCAAAATCCCTCCCTCCCCATCTCTTTCCTCTGCTGGGCTTTCTGAATTGCAGTTGAAACTTTTGGCCATTAGGTGACGCTAGAGAGTAAGGTATCTCTGACTGACCATCTTCCACAGCTTGTTTCAGATCCAAAAATTTAGCCCAAAGGAAAATCACAGCACCAGAATCCAGCAAGTGTGGTAATGCCTTAAGCATTCTGAATGATTTGTGTAGAATTCTTTGCTTGCCCTGATAGAAAAATCAATAATGTACAGATCTGTATGTAGGTCATGATGATGATTTGCTCTTCAGGCCCAGGTGAACGTGTTCCTCATCAGGAAACCTTGTAAGAGTGAACTCATGGTTGGTAGTTGTTTACTACTGCCTGAACCAATGAGTGAGACTGTTAAATACATCCCTCCTTCAGCAACTCCCCAGCAGCTGCGTATAAGCAACAACGTTAGCTACAGCTCTCCCCTCCTAGCTTTAGGTACAGGGGCACCCCTAGCTTGCTGCGTTCTGGGTCACCCTGGGTCCCTCCTTTCCCATGCTCATGAGATCTAGCAGTTCCATCAGAGCCTGCAGTGGGCTTGGGGACCCTACTTGGGTAACTTTGGTGGCACAGGTAGGGAGCAAGAATACTAGATTCCTGGAAGCAAGAGTCCCCATGGCAAGACATAGAATTCAAAAGACATTTCAGGAATGCTGGCAATCAACCCACCTTAAATACTTTCCTCTCTGCAGGCCCAAGATACACACTACTTGTAGGAATAGCTTCAGTCTGCGTGGCCTTCTCAAATCTCCCAGAACAGAAGATGAGGCTCCTAGCTCCTTTCCCAAACCAGAAGGATTAATAAGCCTGCCCTCTCTATCCCAGCCAGCAGCCCCTTGTTTTAGTCAGATTTTTTGCTGCTGTGACTAAACAATTGTAGAGGGGGAAAAGTGTATTTGAGAGCTCACGGTTTCAGAGTTCTCAATTCATAGACAGCTGGCTCTACTCCTCGGGGCTCAGTTGAGGCAGAATATCATGATTGAAGAGTATGGTAGAAGGAAGCAGCTCACATGATGATCAGAAGCAGAGAGAGGGGTCTCCACTGACCAGATACAAAGCCACATCCCCAATTCCCACCTCCCCCAGCCACACCCTACCATTTCAGCTTTCACTCAGTTAATCCCTATCAGGGGATTAATCCACTGATTGGGTTAAGACTCTTAAAACCCAATCATTTCTCCTCTAAACCTTCTTGCATTGTCTCACACATGAGCTTTTAGGAGACACTTCACATTCAAACAATAACACCCTTCCATCCTGATGAGGGGCTAAACCTTTCTAGAATTGCTCAGCATGAAGGATGATAACCTTAAAAAACTTTGCTGGGGTGTTGTGGATATCAGACTCCAAGGAATTGTCTGGTAAACTCTTGCCTGGCCTTTGCCATCTACCCCTCCAAAGTGTATTTAGTAATCGCCCTTATCCTCAGGAGATGCATTCAATCCAGTGGATGCCTGAAACCACTGATAGTAACCAAATCCTATATATACTGCGTTTGTTTCTAGACATACATACCTATGATAAATGTATTATAAATTTAATTTATAAATCAGGTACAGCAAGATATTAATGACCATATTGAAATAGAATAGTAATAACAATACACCATAATATGAATTTTTGAATGTGGTCTCTCTGTCTTGAAAGATACAACACATTGTATTCTCAGACCATGGTTGATCACAGAAACCAAACCCACAGTTAATGGGGACTACTACACACAGTGCTGGGGGAAGGCAGCTGCCCAGGGCAGCTCATTCACTCTGAAGGTGGCAGAAGCTCTGAGCCAGAAAATGGGGCAGCTAGACCTCAGCCTGTGAACCACAGCTTCTCCCTGTGTGAAATGAGAAGGCAATTTCCTAAGAGAGAGAGAGAGAGAGAGAGAGAGAGAGAGAGAGAGAGAGAGAAGGTCCTGGCCTGGTGCAGATGCTGAGGAAAGGTACCTAGCTTTCTACTCTGCCACACCCTAGCTGATGGATCCCGGGCAAGTAGATGCCCCAGATCACAGCTGATGTGAGGAGCATTTGGCTTACTAATTCATTTTTTTTTATGAGAGCTTTAGTGATCCACTCTGTTTCACTGGTGAACTTAGAAAGTAATAGGTAAAAGCTATGTCAAACTTCTTCCTTCTCTCACTATCTAGGGACATCTGGGAGGTTGATACAACACACAGGCCCACCTCTTGCTCTGACCAAGTAACAATTCTGCACTTAACCTCCAGCTGGAAAAGTAGATGAAATACTATTGTTTTCAGACTTTGAGACACAGGTGGTTCAGTAGTGTAATCTCTGAGAACAAGCAAATAATGTGACAATCAGATGACCTTCTGCACTACAGGGGGTCCTATGCAGGGAATGTGGTGTCCAAGTTGAAAAGAAAATTCTAACATCTGTGTCATCCTTGTATTGGTGTTTCTATAGTTTGAATTTTTGTGTGGCCCTCCCAAATTCATGTTGAAACTTAATTCCTAATGCAACAGTAGTAAGAGGTAGGGCCTCCCATGAGTTAGTTCCCTTCCCTGTAATAAGGCCAGGTGCCTCATTACAGGGAAGGGAACTAACCAGGACTTCCTTTCCCTTTTTGTCCTTCTGCCTTCCACCATGTGAAGATGCAGTGTTTGCCTCTTTTGTCATGTTCCAGTATAACCAGAAGGGCACAGCAAAAAGACCCTCATCAGGGCTGGGGATGTGGCTCAAGCGGTAGCGCGCTCGCCTGGCATGCGTGCGGCCCGGGTTCGATCCTCAGCACCACATACCAACAAAGATGTTGTGTCCGCTGAGAACTAAAATAAATAAATTCTCTCTCTCTCTCTCTCTCTCTCTCTCTCTCTCTCTCTCTCTCTCTCTCTCTCTCTCTCTCTCTCCCCCCCTTTCCTCTCTCTTTAAAAAAAAAAAAAAAAGACCCTCATCAGATACCAGAATCTTGATCTTGGACTGCTCCATTCCAGAATTGTGAGAAAATTAATTTCTATTGTCAATAAATTACCAAGCCTCTGGTATTTTGTCATAGCAGCAAAAAGTAAAACAGACTAATACTATTAATGTTTTTATTCATTTGAGTTAAAATTTTCTCAGTTCTTCGTACAATGAGTGATTTTCAACAAAATCTGGACAGTTGAGGTATTTATGTTACAAGACTGAATATTATTTAATTCTTAGTTTTGGCTGACTTCCTCTGGCCCCACTTCCACAGATGGAAGGGGGCTCCAGCTCAGTACTATTTAAGGTTAGGGAAAAGTTGAGATTCCCACTTGATCTCTGGATTGTGTAGATACACAATGAAGATGGGTTTCTCACTACTGCTCTGTAAGGGTGGAAGCTCCAGTTCTCTGCTATGTCTACACCGATACCACTGTAGTAAAAAGAGAGAGGGAAGAGCCAGGTGCCTTATTACAGATCCCCACACAGCCTCCACTGGCTACCAGTGGATGAAATCTCATTAGCGCTGGTCATGGACGATAGTTCTGACCTCCCACTTGGCCTTCTCTGTCAATGCCCCTCCACCACACCTCCTGTGAGTGGGGGAAGCAGTTATGTCTTGTTAAAACTGAGAAGGGTGGAAGCTACAGCTCACAGTCGGCCTTTGCTATTCACAGGTAGGGCTGGGGCTGCTGGTGTTTCTGTAGAGTTTTGCTGAAGTAGGATGGTAATTGTCTAAAAATATTCTGTCTTGCATGGCCATCCCTTTCCTGGTTGTCTGGCTACAGCTCTTTTTGTCTGATTCCCATTGATGTTCTCAGGTTGTTGGTTTCTCTAGCTCTCAGTGTGGCAAATACAAGGTAAAATGAAAACCCAAGGAACTCCCCAGCATGTCAGTCTTAGGCAACCAAGATCCCTAACTTATCTTCCTTTCCCCTTCAGTTTTCAGAATTGTCTTGTTTGCTTTGTATATATTATTTGGGAATTTTTAGCTGCCTTGCATGGGAGGAAAACTACCTCTTTCTGGAAGTACAAGTTTCCATCTCACAAGTTTTTATGAGATGTGTTTGTATTAGACTCAGTATATTTTTAAATTTTTTTCTTGATATTTTCTCTTTGAACCTCAGATTATTTATAAGTGTGTTATACAGTTTCCAAGTGTTTGCAGATTTTCTGTTACCTTTCTGTTAGTTATTTCTAGAATAAACTCTGTGTGATTTCAATTATTCTACATTTGTCGAAGTTCATCTAATGGCTAGGTTACAGTGTTGGCAGATGTTCCAGGGTGCTTGAGAAGAAAACGTACTCTGCTGTTGTTAGGTGGGGTGATGTCTAAGTGTGGATTACATCTTTGCTGACAGTATTGTTCTACCAACTGTTAAGAAAGGAGTGTTGAAGTCTCCCATTATAATTGTGCTTATTTCTCCTTCAAGTTCTATCAGGTTTTCCTTCTCATTTTTTTGCAGCTCCATTGTTTGGTGCACGCACTTAGGATTACTATGTCTTCTTGGTGGATGGACCCTTGTAGCATTATGAAATGTCCCTGTCTACCCGTTATCAATTTTATTTAAAGTCTGTTCTTTATGATTCTGTGTCTGCTTCAGCTTTCTCTGGATCAATGTTTTTGCATGTAATGTTTTCTCATCCTTTTCTTTCCACCTAGCTTTATTGTCATATTTGAAGTGAATTTCTTATAGTTGGCTAGTAGTTGGGTCATTTTTTGCTACTCTGTAAATCTCTGCCCTTTAACTAGTATATTAACACAACTTATATTCAATGCAATTACTGATATGTTAAGGTTTAAGTCTGTCTTTTAATTTTTTATCTTGCTCCCCCCCCTATTTTTTCATTTCTCTGGTTTTTTTTCTTTCTGCTTTCCTAAGGGTAATTGGAACATTTTTTACAATTCCATTTTGATTTATCTATAGTATTCTATGCATATTTCTCTGTTGAGATTCTTTAGTGGTTGCCATAGCTATTACATTCCAGTATAGAGCATCATAGAAAAAGAGATAAGCTGCTGATATGTGTGTGTTTCTCAGTCATTACAAATGAATACTTTGGGATTCTTTTACTTGTGATCCTATAATCTCAATTAGAGGAACTATCATGGAGAGATGGCTCTTTACCCCACTTGCTGATAAAAATGCTGGGATGGAGAAACACGAGTTTTTATTGTATCAATGTATTGAGGGAAATATCACCTTGTAAGCCTGGCAAGCAACTCCCCTGACTCTGTGGGTCCTTTATTTCCTATATGATCATGGAGTCCTAACCCATGGTGTCCTTCAGTGGAGAGGTAAGCACCAGTAAAAGTCTGTTCTTATACACTCATGTTTAAAATACCAGAATAATAAGAATCAAATGAGTTTACAAGTAACTCAAGCCATTAGTTCATATGGAGCTTGACAATCTAGCATGAGCTTGCTCTAATGCCACAGCAAGTCCCAAATCAGTTCTGATGTGTCATATCTGAGAGCAGAAAACACATTTTGTTGAAATTAGACCCTCTGCGCAGCTCTGCCAGTCTGGTGCTTTGAAATCACCTTCAAAATGAGGGAAGAAAGTTTAAAAAAAATTGGCAAAATACTGATTTTCTCAGTGGAGAGTAGAGAGGAAGCAATGCAGTGTTTCTTCCTTCAAATATATCCTAAACAATAAAGGACCAATATTTTGCAATCTCAGAAAGCATTTTCAAGGGATTGTTGTGTTTGCTGCTTGTACTAGTTTTTCTAAAATATGCAAGTGTTTTTGCAAAATGTAGCAAGGTGGCAATTGAGGGTTCTCAAAAAAAAAAAAGATTATGTTTTAAAGAATGTCATGACTCATTCTGTTGATTTTGTTAAAAATCTCCTTCATTTGTGAGAAAAGTCTACATCTGTCACTAGTAAAAAAACATCAAAAATTTTAAAACAGAATAAGTATTGACAGAGTATCGTGGCAAGCCTAAAAGCTTAGAAACACTCCAAATATTATGCATTTTCCATAAATCACAAAACACAAATTATAATACATTTGAAGAAAAAACAGCAGCATGAGATAAAACCATCAAATGCAGTTAAAAAGATTCCTGCAGCAATAATAAATCCCAGAGATTGACAAATAGACAAAAATATTTGTTACAGGATTATTAGAAATTTGGGGAGAAGGGTTCCTTGAAAACAATTAAAGTGTTTATATGTAGTGTCATGGGTAAGTCATGAGTGAGATTATAATATTCCAATTTTATATCCTCTGGTTACTTATTAATATATAACAAACCTCCCCAAGCTTAGAGGATTAAAACGGTAAGCATAACTTATTTTTCTCATGAATGTGAAATGTGAGTGGAGGTTGACAGGAACAGTATACCTCTGTGTGCAACATCACCTGAAATGTCTCCCTGCAGCTGGAGGATTTACTGAGAAAAAGAGCTCACTCATAGCTGGTAAGTTGGTGCTGGCTTGTGATTAGATATTTTGCTAGGGCTATGCCTGGGAGCTTTGGATCTTCTGTGCCTGGCTCCTCCAAGTGAGCTTATCCATGGAACCCTTTGGCCTTCCTCACAGCATGGCACCTGGTTCCCAGAGACCAAAGCAGAAACTCTAAGCAGCATGACTTTTGCCTCATTCAATTGGTGAGAGAAATCATCAAGAATAGCCAAGGTTTAAAGAGAGGGACATTAGACTTCTCAACAGAATGATTAGCAAATAATTTATGGCATTCCTTAATCTGCTCCATGATGGACAATTATGCAACTATTGAAAAAAATATTAATTTCATATGTATTGATTATACCCATGATTAAGTGAAAAAGAAAGCTGGATCGTAATTTGGTTGATTTCATGTCATTTGTGTAAGAAACAGGAGGCTGTGTTAGCTCTCTGCTGTTTTGACAAAATGCCTAAGAAAATCACCTTAAAAGGAAGAAAGGTTTGTTTTGGCTCATGGTTTCAGAGGTTTCAGGCTATGGTCACTTGAACGTGTCACTTTGAGCCTATGGTAAGAAAGCTTTCAACACGTGGCTTAGGGGGACATTAAAATCCAAGCCATATATAGAGAAAGCTATATAAGTATATTTATTTATATTTGTTTAAGAAAAGTGTAGGCATTACACAGAGAAATGGAAAGGGAAGGAGAGAGGAATTATTAGTTTCTTCTTTATATACTTCTGTACTTTGATTTTTTACAATTAGTTTATATTATTTTTGCACAACTAAAGAACTCAATGTAGTTGTTTTTTAAAAAAAACTAAAATAATTATAAAAATAACCAAATCAAGCAGAGCTAGAAATATTATTTTTAAATATTTTATTAAAATAACAACTAAAATTACAGATATCTTATTACTTAACAATAAAAACAATGGTTATCCAAGGGTAAATATATACCTGTAAAGTTTTGAGGTCTCTAAACTATTGTAAATTTAGAGTCACTATTCCTTATAATTCTGAAAATAATTTGGCTTCACTAAGGAATGAAGTATGGTAGGGGTAAAAGTAAGGAAGAGAGTTTTCAATATATATTTCAAACAATTTTTGTACTTTAAAAAATGAGAATATGGCACATTTTAATAAAATTTTATTTGCAGTATAACACACAGAGAAAAGTGCATAAATTCTATTATACCTCAAAGAATTTTTGCAAACTAAACATATTCTTGTAATTAAATCCAAGTCGTAGCAGTAAAGTATTACCAACATTCCCAAAGCCCTCCTAGTACTGCCTTCCTGTACCAGCTCACCCTACAAAGATATCCATTGCCATTATATCTATCAACATAGACTCTTATCAGTTATGGACTCTATATAAAGGAAATCTATAGTCTATTCTATTTTGTGTTTGGCATCTTGGAATATACATTACATGTGGGAGACTAGTACATGTAATAGTATATAGAAGTTGTTTATTATTTTTCATGGATTTAAAGTATTTTATGGTATGACTGATGGAATGTATTATTCTACTAATGATAAATATTTGGATGGCTTCCAGTTTTTTATTATTATGAATAGCACAGTTATGAAAATTTGCATAAATATTTTGGTGCATGGTGTGGAGATATTATATGTACAAATGTAATTAATTTGTCAGGTCTAATGGAAACTGCAAGAGTTCTGTCTCCAAATGCATGCATGAGAGTTTCTGTCATTCCATAACCTCATTAACTCTTCACCATTTGGGAGCAGGGAAAGTTACAATATCTAGTGATTTTAATTTGCTTTTTCTTGTTGACTAATAAAACTGATTACTTTTTCATATATTGGGGGGCATTTGGGTGAACATGCCAATAAAACTTCCGTTCAAGATATTTCCTCATTTTTTAAAATTGGGTTTTCTGTATTTTTCTAATGAATCTTTAGAAGTTCTTTTGAAGTTTTAGCTTTGATGTATATTATAAATACTACAAATTCTGTCTTTTCTGCTTCACGTACTTTAATTTTTATGGAATATAAATGATTGATTTTAGTATAGTAAAATTTTTAATAGCTTTTATTTTTTTGTATTTTTAAATAATTTTTTCTTACCAAAAAGTAATAAACATAATTTCCTATGCTATTTTTAGAAGTCTTATCATTTCTTCTTCACTTTGTAAATTGAAAAGCCATTTGGGATTGGTTTTATATATGATATGAGGTGATAGGTCAAGATTATTTCATTATTTTTCAAGTCATCATTATATAATAAAATGGATTATCCTTTCTCCACTATTCTGTGCTACATATGTTTCTAAATTGACTTTAAATATCATTGTCCATTAGTTTCTCATTAGAACGTCATCAGATATTTGCTGATCATATTTGTTTGTATCTACCTGATTTATTTGATCAACATTATGTTGTATGTGAAATGAAAATACTGTACATGTTTGGCTGGAGTGATAGAATAGTGTTTTATTTTGTTACCACTGTTTTAAATATATTTTTATTAGTTTTTGTTCATTATTAGTTTTTGTTTTATTTTATTTTCAGTTTCCAATTGCTCATTTCTGGAAGTAGAAAGCTGACAGAGATATGAATATGGACTTTGTATTATGTAACTTCTCTAAATTCCATTATTAGTTTTGGGAGAAATTTGTACAATCCATGGAATTTTCTATGAAAGACAAATGTGTAATATGAAATTGAAGGAATTTTTATTTCTTCATCTTCAGTTTATTTTCATTTATGTATTTACTTACTTATTTGCTTGCCTTGTTGCACTGTATTCTAATTTATCTTCTAATAGAATCTATGAGGATGGACATCCTTATTATGTTAGTGAGCTTCTTATCACCGTGAACAAAACACCCCACAAGAA
Source organism: Spermophilus citellus (assembly GCF_964194105.1). Classification (NCBI taxonomy): domain Eukaryota; kingdom Metazoa; phylum Chordata; class Mammalia; order Rodentia; family Sciuridae; genus Spermophilus; species Spermophilus citellus. The sequence goes on from NC_138185.1 coordinate 51,229,307, forward strand.
CTTAGAGGAGAAGATATTTATTTTAGGCTCATTATTTCAGTCCATGGTTAGTCTACTCCATTACTTTGGGTCGGAAGTGGAAGGGCATGGTGAATGAAAGCTGCTCAGGTCCTATCAATCAGGAAACAGAGGAAGGCATGCCCTCTTCCTCTAGCCATGCCCCCACCTGCCTATAGTTACCACCCAATAATTATTCAAATTATTAATCCATCAAATGGGTTGATCCACTGATGAGGTTATAGCTCTCATAATCTAATCATTTCACCTTTGAATATTCCTGCATTACCACATGAATTTGTGGGGGAGCATCTTATATCCAAATGATAACATTATTCCCCTGGCCCTCAAAAGCTTATGTCCATTTTGCAATACAAAATATATTTAGTCTGTCTTCAAGAATCTCCGCAGTCTTAACAGTTTCAGCATTGCCCAAATGTCTGAGTCCAAAGTCTCATATGAGAATCAAGGCAAACTCATGGCAGTGAGCTCCTATAAAAATCAAAATCAAATAAAATATAACCACTAAATAATGGCACAGTGTAAACATTTTTATTCCAAGATGGAAAAATATGGGCATAAAAAGAAAGAATGACACCAAAACAAGACTCATACCAAGCTGGGCCAACAAGCTCTGTAGCTCCACATCTGGCATTCAGGAGACATGGAAGTGAGCTGTGCTCTCTAAAGGGCTTGAATAAGCTACCTCTAAGGCATTTCTGGTTGCAGGTCACCTGGCTTCTCTCTTAGGCTAACTCTGTACAGAGCCAACAATTTCCCTCAGCAAATGTTCCATGTTACTAGCATCTGTTAATCTCTGGAGTCTCCACTCCATCTTTTAATTCACCTTCAAAGTTTCATGTATTGCCCTCTTGGGGGCTTTCCTCTGGAATTCCTACCCTGCCACATTTTGCCTGGTCTTCCAGGTCTTCTGTTAAAATCTCAGTGGAAGATTTCATGAACCCCTATATCTAGCATGCTGCAATTCTGCATAATCAGAACCACATGGATGATGTCAATGTCTGCCACCAGGTTGATCAATGGCCAAGCCTCCTTGGGTGGTGGCTCCAGTGGTTTCTGAATTCCAAAAAGCTCAGCATAGTGAAGTGGTTTGGGGGAAACCACTTCCCATGAACTTTTGTGCAAGCAGAGTTCCCCACCCCATGGTCTCATAAGTTTGCCCTGTACACCATTGAACCTGCTCTTGTTGATTCCTGAGATGCCCTCAAGATGTATCCCCTATTGTCTCTGTGCAAAGTACTTAGTTTCTCTTTAGTGATAGTAATCTCTTCAACAATCACTTTCCTCAGCCCCAGTTTTATACAAGCTTCTTCTATAGCGAAACTCCAAGTTTTTCAAATCTTTCATGTCTTCCTTTTCCTTTTTATTCTCATAGCAAATCTGGATAAAAACTGCCACAATACTCATGCCACTACCTGAATGCTATGCTGTCTTGAAATTTCTTCCACCACATCAATTACTCCATCACATTTAAATTCAGCCTCACTGAAAGTCTTAGTACATGGACAAAATGTAGACAAGTTCTTCAACAGAATATAACATAAACAGCTTCTAGTCTAGTTCCCAATAGAGTCCTCATGTCCCTCTGAAATTTCACTAGCATAGTCTTTACTATCTGCATTCCTCTTGGCATTCTAACCTTCTGAGCTCTCATCAGAATCACCCATTAAACTCCATGTAAGTAACATTCTAAGGCTTTTCTGTTTTGGAAAAGTTTTTTTTTTAAACTTTTCCAAAATCGTCCTGTAACCCAGTTCCAAAGTCTTCTGAACTACATGGTAATGTTAGTTGCAACCATGATGGAACTTCTCAGTACCAATTTCTGTGTTGGTGAGCTGTTTATACAGTGACAGAAATACTTCACAAGAACAATCTAGGGAAGGAAAAGTTTATTTTGGTCTCACAGTTTCTGATGTTCAGTAAATACATCAGCTGATTCATCACTCTGGACCCAAGGTAAAGGAGAATATCATGGTGGAACTCTATGCTGGAGGAAAGCTTCTCAGCTCATGGCATCCAGGAATGAATGGGGGTAGGGAGACAATATATCACTCCCAAAGACATGCCCCCAGTGACCTACTTCCTCTAGCTATGCCCCATCTGCCTACAGTTACCACCCAGTAATCCATTCAATTGATTAATCCATCAAATGGATTAATCCACTGATGAGGTTATAGCTCTCAGAATCTCATCATTTCACCTCCTAACATTCCTGCATTGCTACATGAGTTTTTGTGGGGACATCCTATATGCAAACCATAACTCTTTCCTTGTTCCTCAGCTTAGGAAGAAAACTTCCAGTCTTTTACCATTAAGAATGATTTTTGTGAGATGAGGCTATAGCTCAGAAGTCTTGCCTAACATTCATAAAGTCCTGAATTCAATCCCCTCTACTACAAAAGAGAAAAAGAAAAAAGAAATGAATAAGAATATGGTTTTCATACTCTATTTCTTCTTTTATTGTTGATACACTCCATCTTTCCATTTATTTCTTGGAACATGTTTATAATTGCTGCTTTAAAGTTTGTAAGGTCATTCCAGTATCTATAAAATCTTAGTGCTGGAATCTACTGTTTGTCTCTATGCAATTTGAAATTTTTTCTTTCTTCATGTGCCTAGTTATATCCCAGATATGTTGAAAATTATGTTCTAAGATTTTGTGGTGGGCTTAAATACCATAAGAATGGGTAATCTTTTAATTTTAGCAGCAATCGATCTAATTATATCCACATTTCTTTGGGTTTTGCTTTCAATGTCAATTTCATTTTCAAAGCTTTGCAATGCCTTTCAGATCTATCTTGCACACATTACCTAGTGGCCAGCTCTGGATGGTGGTCAATCTCTCACTTTATCTTGCTAGGTTTTTAGTATATTATTTATGATGTATCTATGCATGGAAAGCTACGGACTGAGTCCAGAAAAAAAAATTAGGGGATGTACCTCATTATCTCTAACTATAAAACAGTACAGGATAGCAGGTTTCTTTGAATGTCTCTCATGTCTTCTCTTTTTTTTCTGATGTTCATTTTCAAGTTTCTGGCTTCACTGAGGCCAGGTTAATAAGTAACGGAGAAAAAAATAAGAAATTTGTCGATGGTGGTACTTGGAATTCTGGGTTTTCTTTCCTAATACACCACTTATCACTGAATCACCGACTTTTTAGTAAAATAACTATATTGATTATCCCATCTAGTTTTTATACTTTATTCAGAGGGAAAGATAGAGTGTAATATGTTAGTTCCTCTTACTCAGAACTGGAAATTCTCCAAACTATATTTTACTTCAAATCCATATTTTTCATCTCAGCATTGACTCTCTTTACAAAAGGAATTTTACCCATGAGTAAGGGGATGCTAGATATCTTCCAGTGGATCCATTGAAAAATACTGGATCTCTGTTAACTCCAAGCTCATAGAATCACAATATTCATTTACCCCATAGTCAAGATGAAATAACACCAATGAACTGGGTGTAGATAATGTTCACCAAATTCCCTCTCTTCACTATGCCATCTGCATACCCACTAGGCATCTCCTGACACTTGTCTCCATGTGCCCTGTATTCAACCCTCATCACTTACAACCCAAAGAGCCAGGGCTTTCACCAATCACTTTGCTGTTTAATTGGCACATGGCATTTTCTCTGTTTTTCCATGTGTTGACCTATGCACTTCTCCAAATGTTTGATATGGAGATAAAAAAAAAATCAGGAACTCACCAAAAGCCTTTTTTGGCTTCCTCTCATAGATCTCTGTTCTTCTCCAACAGTTGAACACATCCTTATTTGCAGTTCCCTCATATCTCATGAGCCCCTCAATTGGAGTTCCCAACAAATCATAAGGTAATTTTTCACAGTTCTGCCTCAGATGAGAAGGGGTTCTTGAAATGCAAAGATTGTGTGGTTTCCATGTATTTCTGGTTACTCCCAATACCTAAAGCACATCTGGAGCTGAATAAGTGTTCTGTTCTAAGTAAGAAATAAGGGGGAAAGGAAGAACAGAGAAGGGAGTCAGAGAAAGAGTGAATGGTACCACCATCAAACGATTCCCCATGCTAGAAAACAAGCTTTATTCTTAACAGCATCCATGCAATTATCAAATACTGGCCATGATAAGTTTGGCTTTATCTTCTGATCTTTTCCCAGATCTTTATCTTCCTTTCCTTTACAGAGTTCCAGCCACCACCACCACCAAGCATTACAAGAGCCTCCTGATACAATGCCCAACCACCCACCCCACCAGCTCCCATACTGTCCTCAGTTAGCCTTAGTGAAATCTTTATTAAACACAAATTCTTACTGAAATTCATTTATCTGTTTCCCTTGAATCTCAATATAAAGACCAGACTTATTCCTGTGGTTCATAAGGCCGTTTGTGCTCCTCCCCTGCTGGCAATATATTCACTCCTCTGTGTGCATTGTGCTCCAGTCATTCAGAAATACCTCTCTGCTATATTCCTGCAACTGCTGTAACAAAGCACCACACATGGCATAGCTTACAATGACAGGAGTTTATTCTATCTGGAGGCCAGAAGTCCAAATTCAAGATTAAGTAAACCATTTTACCCTCTCTAGTGTAGGTGGGCCTCATACAATCAGTTAAAAACCTGAAGAGAACAGACAGGCTGAGTGCAAGGGGACTTCTCCTGCCTGGCTGTTTGAGCATGTACATCTGTATTTTTCTTATCTTTAGACTTGAACTAAAACACCTCAAATAATATTTTTTTTTCTTAGGTTTTGAGGCTGCTGGCTTTTGAACTGGAACTTACACCATTAGCTCCTTTGATTTTCAGACTTTCAGACCCAGAATAGAACTATTCTATTGGTTTCTCTGGACTCCAGCTAGATAATTAGAAAGCTTTTGATTTCCCAAACTCTATGATTGTATGAGCCAATTCCTTATGATGATGATAACAGATGATGATTATGATTGATAGATAGATAGATAGATAGATAGATAGATAGATAGATAGATCAGTCTTCTATTGGTTTGATTTTTCTGGAGAACCCTAACTAATAAACCTGAGAAAGATGTCCTTACTCTCAAGAATTTGTTAGGTGTCTCTTCTGAGTACAAAGTTCCCAGAGAAAAGTTGATGGTCTACACTGTCACCCTAACTGTAATCAGTGACAATCCCGCCCCCGATGGCAGCCCCTGGAAGCCCCTGAAAAATGTTTTTTTTCTTTGTAGTCACTGTCGAACCATCAATACCTAACATATCCAGTGCATGCTTAAGAAAGTATTTCTTACCAATATTACTAGCTGAATATGTACTATGGTCTTTCTCCCATCTAATACTTCTAAAAAAATTTTTTTAATGTTCTACAAAATTGTGTGACAGAGTAATGGTTACAAGTTCTACTGCTAAAGATGGAGTAGGTAATTCTAATTCTTCTACTGAGGAAAATATGAAAATAAGGATAGAATATTTTAAAAATCTTCTGGAGACATATCTCTGGGAAGATGGAATAAATGTAATTTTCCTAATTCTTCCCACAAAGTAAAATTAAAATCTCTTCTCTGAGAGGTACAAGGAGGGAAGACATACTAGAGACCTCAGGACCCAAAGAACAACATGGTGGTTTGTTTCCTGGGGTTTAGTTCAGCCTCATCTATCCAAATCAAAGCTAGAGAGGGTGGCAACTCAGAAACACCAATGAGTAAAAAGAGAAAAAACAAACAACACACCAAAAGATTTCTTTCTCCAGTCAACAGTTTAGGAGGACAGCCTAGCAAGACAGAAGATGTTAAGAAAATACTTATTCTACATATGAGAGAAAATGTGATACTTGTCTTTCTGTGTCTGACTTATTTCACTCAACATAATGTCCTCCAGTTCCATCCATTTTCTTACAAATGATAGGATTTCATTCCTCTTCATGGCTTACCCTTGTACATTATACTTTATTTTCTTTCTGCATTAATCTGTTAACACCTAGTCAAATTTCAAATCTTAGCTACTGTGAACAGTGCCACAAAAAACATGGGCATACAGGTATCTCTTTGGTATGCTGATTTCATTTCCTTCAGGTACATACCCAGGAGTGGGATAGTTGGATCATACAGTAGTTCAATTTCTTGTTTATGGAAATGTTTAATTTTTATGATTAATTTTATGAAAATGATTAATTTTTATAATTGATATGTGTTAATAAAAGAGTACAAAATAAAAAAAAAAAAAGAAAATACTTATTCAACTTCCACTGTTTCCTTCAGCAAAACCCCTGGTCTCACCCACATCTATACTACTAGAGGCTGAGAGGAACAAGGCAAGTGTTATGGTTCATTTTCACCAAGCTGTAGTGAGGTACAACACCAGGGTGGTATCAGAGAGGGCCGGGCAGGAAGCTGAGACTTCCATCTCTAAGGGGTACTAATCTGTCTTTCCTCACAGTCTCAGTAGAGGCCCTGTGAGGGCCACATTGAGGACACACATGGAGCCTGGACTTTCACTCCACTGATAGTGATGAGGTGCCCTTTCCCCTCCCAGAGGTGGCAAAAGAAAGGTGGAATATTCACCAGGTTTCTCCAGAAGTCAGACTATCTAGTTCTCAATAAAAATAACCACTAGATATATCAAGAATCAGAAAACTATAGAATTGAATTAAAAAGGGATAATTAGTAAATGCCCATGCTGAGATTATAAAGATGTTAGGATTATCTGAGAAATATTTTAAAGGAGGCATCATGAAAATTCTTCAGTGAACAATCACAAACACAATATACATAAAAGGAAGAGTAGAAATTGTAAAATCTCAGCAAATAAATAGAAGACATCAAAAAGAAGCAAATGGAAATTTTAGAACACAGAAATATAATAAAAATCATACCTCAATGGATGGATTCAACTAAAGATAGGAATAAACAGAAGAAAGTATCAATGAATTTAAAGATGGAAGAATGAGAATTACCCAATCTAAAAATTAGAGAGGAATAGACTATTAAAAAAGAGCAAAGTCCCATGGACTTAAGGAAACACAACAAAAATCTAATGGTGGTTTCATCACAGTTCTGGAAGAGGAAAAAGATGGATAAAGAGCTGAAAAATACCTTGAAGAACTATGGTTGAAAATTCTAAATTTATGAAAAACTACAAGCCTACAGATTCTAGAAGCTGAGCAAAACACAAAGCAATCCACATCAAAATGCAATATAGTCATATTTGTGAAAACAAACACACACACAAAAAAAATATTGAAAGCAGTCAGAGAAAAATGACACATTCCTTAATGGGACAAAATAATAGATTCACGGAAGATTTCTTATTAGAAACACTGGTAGTAAGAAGGAAGTGGTACAATATTTTTCAAGTATGGAAACGAAAAAAACAAAAATTATAGTCAATCCAGAATTCTATGCTCAGTGAAAATAGCTTGCAGAAATAGGGGTAAATCAAGATGTTTTTAACTGAAGAAAAATTTTAAAAAAATTTTAAAGCAAGCTTATGCTAAAATGATGACTAAACCAAATTCTCTAAACAGAAAAGAAATAATGAAATAAAGAAACTGGGAACGTCAAAAAAGAGAAAGAATAATAAAAAGATTTCTAAAAATGGGTAAATATGATCCAGTTTCTTTTTCCTGTTGAGTTTTTTTTTATTACGTATAAGAATCAAAGCAAATATTAAAATACCTCTATAATACTTTCTTATGTGCTTCTAAATGTATATAGAGAAAAAAAAATTTTTAAGACAGGATCTGTGTTGCCCAGGCTAGCCTGGGCTCAAGTGTTCTGCTTTAGTCAGCTTTTTCTCTGTGACTAAAAACAACCAGAACAACTATAGAGCAGGAAGTTTATTTGAGGGCTCACAGTTTCAGAGGTCTCAGTCCATAAACAGCTGGCTCCATTCCTTGGGGCTGGAGGTGAGGCAGAACATCATGGCGGGAGAGTGTGGTAGAGGGAAGTGGCTCACATGTTGATCAGAAAGCAGAGAGAGATTCCACTCTCCAGGTACAAAATATATACCGCATAGGCAAACTCTCAATGACCCACCTCCCCTAGCTACACCCTACCTATCTTCAATTATCACTCAGATAATCCCATTAGGGAATTAATTCACTGATTGAGTTAAGTCTCTCATAACTCAATCATTTCTCTATAAAACTTCTTGCATTGCTTCCCACATGAACTTTTAGAGGATACATCCAAACCATAACATGGTCTTTCTGCCTTGGCCTCACAAGTATCTGTGACTATAGACACATCACCACATCTGGCCTCTAGAGAAAATATCTAAAACAATTACACTATAAATGTCCTAGGGGAAAGGGACACAGAGGAAGGAATTTCACAACTGATGCTTTGGTGTGGGATGCTAACAGTGGAAGAAGCTATGTGGAAGTAGGGAGAAGTATATGAAAACTCTCTTTACCTTATCCTGAATTTTGCTTTGAACCAAAAATTGCTCTAAAAAATGAAGTCTAGTAAAAAAAAAGAATGCATTTTACAGATCAACAACCATAAGTCACATATTACCCAGTTAGGACACTACATCTGGCCTAGCTGCAATTGTAGTTACCACTGTGCTATAAGTCAGCCAGCTTAAGTTTGTCATTTCCTCTTTCAAATGCATCCATAATTCCGCCATCAACCCACCAATTTTATTGTTTTCCCACATGTTCTACATACTGGGTTCTGCACAAGCTGATTCATCCTTTTCCAACTACATGCCAGTTTATCTCAGGTGATCTGTGGTTGTCAACATATCATCCACCACTAGAAACAAGATCCAATTCACAATCCCAGCCTTAGAATCTGCTTCATGGGATCACTTCCATACCAATTGTCTTAATGGTGGGTTCTCTTGGAACAGACTTTGAGGTAACAATTTCTACAAGAGTGATTTGAGGAGGAAATGACCTCAGGAGAAAACAGAGTGAAGAAGACAGGCAGGGAATAAGAAGTGACTGAGGAGGGTAAAATCTCAGGCAGTGTCCCCAGAAAGTAATCTCAGACTGATCCACAGGGCGACCTAACTCTAGTCAGGATCTTTGAATCTTCTTCCCAATGAGGCCTCAACTTTTGTACTTCTGAGTCCATCTTGATATCACTAAATGTTAGCTAGACTTCCCCCTCAATATGTGATCACCTTGATGTGGGGTCAGGTTGCTCATTCTCCATCCCTACCCAGGTGATATCTAATCTCCCTGGCCTGTCTTCAGCAAGAATCACGTTAGATTTGCTTAGCCAGAACCCCTCTTGCCCCTGATGTTTCATCCTACTGGTTTTCTATCTGGTGACCCTCACCTCCTTTTGGCTCTAAATTCTCATTTTTTTCCTATTGTATTCCAAATTGAGCCCAAACTATCTCCCCAACTGCAAAACTCTATTGCAAAATCACTACAACAATCGTGATGGACACCCTAAGTAAAGTTTGAAGGGTAAATCATGCCACAGAGATATGCCATCAATATACAAGTTTTCAGGGCTAAAGGTGCCATGGGAAGAATGTCCTCTGAATGTTGGAACAGAGTGGGCACAGAAGCCTGAGGGAAGTCACCTGAGTGGGCACAGAAGCCTGAGGGAAGTCACCTAAAGTAGCCTCATAGGTGTCTGTTTTCAGAGGCAGAAGCAAGTCAGAAGAGTGGCCAAGTAGTGACCAAAGGGATCCCGAGGCACCTTTGTAGGTGGGGCAGCAACACCCATGGTCTCACCTATGCTCTCAGGCCCACCCACGAGAGTATGTAAACTCTTCACCTTCTCTGTTCAATACCCTCATTTCTGATCTGATCTGAACTTCTGGAAGGCAGAACAGATCCTCTCCCCACATCCTCCCCAACCCCTATGTAAATTACCCACCATCACGTGAAAGGATAGAGATGTATCCCACTAAAAAGACTTCTGTCTTCAAAGTTTGTCTCTCACCTAACACCTCTGACTGTGAGAAAGAAGGCTTGCTTCAGTGTTGGTCCTAATGGTCAGCTCTCAGTGACTGAGAATGAGTTGACAAATTATGTCTTATTAAAGAATTTTTAGAGAAGTGTCCCAAAGTGGTCTAGTCATCCAGTCATCCCCCACACCCTTCAGCTTTATTCTCAGACATTATAATAGAGGATTAACTTCCAACTTTCATGGGTTCTGCTTTTTACTTTTTAAATTTGTTTTTTTCTTATAATCTTTCAAGTGCCTGCTGTGTGCCAGGAGCTGGAATGAATTCTTAACTTACTTAATCCTCCACAGAATCTGAAAGAGGAAGTATTATTACCATCTACTGGAGAGAAAGCAGATCAGAGGCTCACTGGAGAAGGCTCAGAGGGAATGTAGGCAGAATGGGGTCAGGGTGGCTTAACCTCCACTTCCACTGTCCTCTTCACCTTCTTGCACACGTCTGTCCTTGCTTGCCATTCACCCTCCGCACGGAGTTTGTCTGCAGCCTCAGCTCTGCATACACTGGAGACTCAAATCACCACCGCAGAGCCTTCCTGAAACCCACCCAGGGGCATTTCTGCCATCTTTTGAATGCACATTGCAGTGGCTGCTGTGGTTAATATGTTATATTTGTTTAATAAGATGTTTAATCTTCACAACCACTCTTTAGGTACATGCTCTCTGCATGTTACTACCAACTCCAGGGCAAAGCCTCGGTGCATTTTACTCCCCTACTTCCCAGAGGGAGGGATGTGCAGAAAGTTTGAAATTTATATTAATTGCTGGAATAAATTGCTAATAGATGTTAAAAAAAAACAGGCATGCTGATCCTCAGATTCAGAATGTTTATGTGTGATATGGAAGAATGTGCCGTTGAAAGGTTGTATTTTGCGGGTGGGAGATACTTAAAAGCTAGAAGAGACCTATAATATTCAAAACCATGTCATTATTAAAAGTCAAAAATTAGCATCTTCATGGATAGAGTGCTTTTATATCCATATTTTCATCTCTTCATCAAGCCATCTGCTTGCATAATTTTATTTCTATTCTATAGACACCCACGGGCAGCCCTCCACTGGAAACAAACTTGGCTTGTCCTATTCTCATTTCTCAGGAAAGATCCAATGAGACGGCTGCAGATATCCCTCATTTAATCTTCACAACCACTCTTTAGGTACATCTTATTATCTGCAGAAAACTGCTCTAGTATCACCTGTGAGCTAGCTGCCTTTTGTCAAGGAGTTGGCCTGGGCCTAGGCAGAATTCCTGTTCCCTTGGCTTCCTGGCTTTCCTGGAAGCCACCTGCTGTGCTCTGCTGGCCTGGCTGAGAGGTTTGGGTCCTCCAGCTTTTCCTCCATACAGATCCTTTGCCCCCTCCCAACACCTGCAGTTTCTTCCCTCACTGGGTTACTGTGACAGAATCTGTAAGCCCTGGAAACCCCTCCCAGAAAGTTGCTATAGAAACTCCCAGTGCGTGGAGGATGTGGTGTGAATCCTCCCAGCTGATGTAGGGAGCTGTGCACAGCGCCCGTGGCAGCTCTGAATAAAGCCCCCAGCATTTCTCACCCAACATGTGCTGTCCCAGAGCGCGGAGGAGGAAGACACCCTCTTTCTTTTCTGTTCTGTCAACTCAAGGAAAAAGAGAACTTTCCCTATTTCATCTTGAGAAAGGTAGAGGGCTCATGGAGCCCAGCCACTTCAGTTCAGAGAGTGACACTGAGGCCCAGAGATTTCTGATAGCCAAAGAAGGGTAAAGTGCCAACACAGCACTCCCTCTCCCTTGGCAAGATGCAGGTCAGTGGACCCTGATGGACAAGCTGCTTCTTGGCAAAGTCACACCTGCATCCTGGATCCAGACCTGTGATAGCTGCCTTCTCAGAAAGCGCCCCCTGGTGGGCAGGGTCGGGCAGCCAGATGGAACTTGGGGCATTTAATCTCACATGTTGACAATTTTCACAGGGTTGCCTGTGAAATTGTCTCTTTTCACACAGTGCTTAAAATAAATCTTGTTGAAGGGAGGGTTTCACAGGGGAGAAGTGACAGATATATCCTGTTCTACATAATATGACTAATATCCCGCAAATGTTCACATGCATAAACTGGAGAATATCAGTCACAAAGAGCCTTGAAGATAAGGGCCTACTGGTCCATGTGAGGAATGGGAGGTGAGAAGGGGTATAATCTCTCCAGTAAGGTAAAACTCCACTTAAATGAACATTATTGAGGACATACTGTGTGCCAGACTTTGTGCTGAGGATAGGACAAGCTTCAAGATATATCTAAGACATGATGGGCTTTATAGTGTATTTAGGAGGTTAAAATATGGGCAAATATAATGTTTATAAGAGTAGTTTTAAGATACCAAAGGAATGGTGGAGAACTAGCATAGTGGTAGAGCACTTGGCTAGCATGTACAAAACTTTGGGTTTGATCTCCAGCAACACCGAACAAACAAACAAAAAGCCAAAAGAAAGTTATGAACTATGGAGTCCTGGAGAATAAAGGACTGGGTTCCCTATTTTATGGGTATAAGAGGTTTAGTCTGAGAGGGCTTTGTTAGAGTTGTAAGTTCTGAGATTGACCACAACAAATCAGTGGTATTAGAATCCAGGTTTTTAAGAAGGCAAATATGAACAAATTTTAAAACAAAAAGCACTGGAATTAACAGAGAGATTTTAGAAAGAATTTATCATGGCTGATTATGTAGCTATGTATTCAAAGAATATTTGTTAATATCAAAAAATGCATCAGGTTAAAGAGGAGGCTGCTCATCCCCCCTGCTCTGATCTGAATGTGTCTCTCCTAATTCATGTGTTGGAAATCTTATATCTAATGCATCAGTGCTGGGATATGGGGCCTGATGAGAAGTGCTTAGGTCAAGATCAATGCTGCTACAAAAAGCATTGTTCACTGTCTTTTGCTCTTCTGCTGTGTGAGGACACCCTCCTCTAGAGGTGTTTTCAAGGTGTGTTGGAAGCAGAGACCAGACCATCACCAGAAGCCAGTGCCTTGATCTTAGACATGCCAATCACCAGAATTGTGAGAATACATACCTCTTCTTTATAAGTTACCAGATTTAAGTACTTTATTATAACAAAACAAAACAGATTGAAACACCTCCCATCTCTAACTGAATGCAATGTTCAAAGGAGAGATAACAGTATTTCATATTCAGAAAACGAGTCCAGAAAGCAGGAAGCAGAGGCCAGAGCAGGCCTGTAAACTATCTAAACGTTCAATCTCTCACCTCAAACACAAACTATCAGCCTCAAAAGATCAAGATGGTTAAGCACAAACTGTAAACAATTACTGACTGATCACTAAGATATGCTGACCCAGAAGAACTCCTATGAAACCAGACTTAAAAATAAGCATAAGATTTTTTTTTTAAATGAGCAGGACTCTTTAGTTGCATACATTGGGGAGACCAACCAAGAGAATTAATGCTACAAGTCTGTAAGTTAGCAAAAATATTCCAAGACAGAAACAATAACTTAGGAAAGTAGGAGGGGTGGAATCATAATCTAGAGTTGTTGTCATATGGGTGTGATCTAAATTTTCCAACTTATAACAACAACAAAACAGGAGAAAAATTGGACTCTAGAAACTACTTCTAATGGGGCCCAGTTGAGGACTTATTAGACAAAACATCAATGCAGCTACTATAAATATGTTTAAAACACTAAAGGAAATTGTGTTTAAAGACTACAAGGAAAGTATGTTGACCATGGCTTATCAAATGGAGAATACCAATAAAAAAAAAAAAGATTTTTTTTAAAAAAGACAAACAAATGAAAATTCTGGGGTTGAAAAATTCAATAACAGATTTGTGCTGGCAGAAGATATAATATGGAAACTAGAGGAGAGATAATACAAATCATCTAATCTGAATAACAAAAGGAATATTTTTAAAACTTGAACAGAGCCCTCAGAGAAGAAGAGAGAAAGAGGTGAAAAATACTTGAAGACATAATAGCTAAAAATCATCTCAAATTGTTTAAAATTAATCTACACATGTATGAAGTTAAACAAATTTTTTCAAAGAAATTCACACCTTGAAAAACATAAACAGTTTAAAGACAAATATTTGAAAGCAGCAAGAGAAAAATGACTCCTTAAGTACAAGAAGCCACAATAAAATTAACATTTTATTCTGATGAGAATTTCCATCATAAACAATAGAAGCTAGAAAGCAAAGTATTGAAAGGAAAAAAGTCAGCCTAGTATTCTGTAGTCAACAAAACTATCCTTCAAAAATAAAGATTAAAAAAAAATAACAAAATAAAGATAAAATAAAGACATTCCCAGATAAACAAATACTGAAAAGAAAAGACACCAGTGACTTGTCCACATGAGAAATTAAGTCAACATTTTAAAAAATTACATAGGTAAACATAAAAACAGTTTAAATGTATCATTTATTATATTCTTCTCTTAAAGAAAATTGCACATGATGATTATAATACTATACTTATTACTGTAGATTATCACATATTGATAAATGATACATGGATAGATAGGTAGATAAATTAACATTTTAGCATTATCATTTATCAATAGATGATAATATACAAATGGCAAAAATAGCACAAATAGATATATAATAGCAAAAACGTCATGAAAAAGAAGGGTAATAGAGCTCTATTAGAGCCAAATATGTGTATTTTACTGGAATTAAGTTAGTATTAGTATTAAATAGATTGTAGTAAATTAAGATACATATTATAATTCTCAGATAAATCATTAAGAAAATAACCTTTAAAGTAACGCAAAAACAATAGTTATAACAAAGGAATCAAATGGTGCAAGAAAAAATATTTACCACAAAAAAAGACAGTAAAGAAGCAACAGGGGAATTAGAAAGACATACAAATCAAATATTAAAATGCAAGCTTCCATCACATAAATAAGTTAATGGAGCCAGGTGCAGGAACGCATTCTGTAATTGCCTGAGGCAGGAGAATCACAAGTTCAAGGTCAGCCTGGGAAACTTAGCAAGATACTGTCTCAAAATAAAAATAGAAATGGTGTAGTTCAGTGGTAGTAGTTCAGTGGTAGAATGCCCCTGGTTAAACCACCTGTACCACAAAAAGTGTAAATAGATTGAACATCTCAATTAAAAAAAAATCTGAGATTTTCACACTAGATACAAATAATAAGTCCTAAGAAACACATGTTTGACCCAAGATATAAATAAGTTGAAAGTAATAGAATGGAAAAAGATACCCATGAAAATGGTAATTCTAAGAGAGCTGAAGTGACTAGGCTAATAACAGACTACATGAAACAAGAGCATATCAAAATTAATGAAATGAAGCTAAAGCAGGGCTTAGAGGCAAAGTTGTAGCTTTAAGTGGCTTTATTAAAAAGGAAGAAACGTCTAGTAAACATCTTAACTTTCCTAACATTTAAACAACTAGCACAGAAGAGAAAACTATATCTTCAATAAGCAGAAGAAAGGAAATTTTTGAGATTAAAGAGGACACCAATTAGACAAAAGAAAATAATAGAGAATATCAATGAAATGCAATTTTTAAAAAGTCATCAATATTGCTGAAAGTTTATGGAGACTGGGGTTGAGGATGTGGCTCAGTAGTCAAGTACCCTTGAGTTCAATCCCTGGTATCCCCCTCCCCCACAAAAAAGAAAAGAAACAAAGGGAAAAGACAATCATGAACAAAGGAGAAGACATCATGGGTGAGCTTACAGAAATAAAAAGGACTATGAGGAAATACCACCAACACCTTTCTGCCAAAAGAGTAGATAATCCAGATAAATGCACAAATTCCTAGATACAAATCACAAAAAAAATGACTTAAAGATCAGTAGAAAATGTGAATAGTTCTAAAATAAGTAATACCCTAAAAACTACTTTTCAAAATTCATCACAAAGAATAAAATCAGGCCCACAGGTCTTCAAAGATAGTTTCAGGGATTACAAAATTCTCAGTTTCAGAGACTAGAAGAGTTGCCAGTTATTTTCTATCAGTACTTAACATCTACTGATTTTATATTGTTTCTAGTCATGATTAACTTATAAGTAATATGACTCTTCATTTTGCCTAGTTTGAAGACATACATACATCAATTCTTTCTTATCTGTAATTTCACTTTCCACAGTTTGAGTTATCCCTGGTCAACTGTGGTCTGAAAAAATTAAACGAATATTTTCAGAAATAAACAATTTATAAGTTTTAATTGTACATCATTCTAAGTAGCATAGTGAAATTTTGTACTGTCCCACTCTTCTTCCAGGACATGAATTCTTTTGTCCAGTGTATCCACACTATATATAGTACCTGCCAACTTGTCACTTAGTAGTTAGCTCTCTTATCCAGTTGAATATTGTAGTATTGCTTGTGTCCAAGTAATTCTTGTTTTATTTAACAATAGCCTAAAAGCCTGAGAATAGTGCTCTTTCCAACTCAGATATAACAAAGATAAGCTTCACAGTGCTTCCTTTAACTGAAAACATAAAAGTTCTTGACTTATTAAGGAAAGAAGAAATATACGCTTAGGTTACTAAGCTCTATAGTAAGAACAAATCTGTGAAATTGTGAAGAAGGAAAAATGTGTGCTACTTTTGATATTGCACCTTAAACTGCTAATGTTACATTCACAATGTATGATAAGTGCTGAGTTAAGATAGAAAAGGCATTATATTATAGGGTTCAATGCTATCCTCAGTTACAAGCATCCAATGGGGGGGAGGGTTGGTCCTGGAATGTATCACCATGGATACAGGAGTTGGATATGTATGTAATTAACACACTTATATATACATATATCTTAAACATATTTAACAATATATGAAGTTTAAATACTATATATATAGTATATATATATGAATTTATATATATTATATAATATATATATATATATATATCTTATTAACAGGCTTAATTATATATATATATATATATATATATATATATATATATATATATATATATATACACTCTATGGTGTTCATTGTGCTGTATCTCTTATTAAGCCTGTTTTGTGTACCTTCCTATTTTTTTACTCATCATTTCTAGAAGTTTCATGATGAGAGATTTTCCAGACTATCTAGTCTGCCAAGTTGCTGAAAATAGAAGTCTCATTTAAGTTTGTAATTCTTCTGGAGTCATGTTTTATTTATGGTGTGCCAGGGTATTAAATGTTTTTTAATTATTTTTTTAATTTTATGCATAAAGCCAGTTGCTTCAGAACTATTTTCTGAATAGTATGTCTTTTTTTCCAAAACTTTACCTTCCTTTCTGTCTTCCACAATTGTTGAATTTTCCTGAAACCAGTGATCCTAGGGGGGGAAAAAGGCTACAAAAAAGTTCTCTCACCTTTTGTTCTAAGAAAGCACCTACTGCAAACAACTAACTTCTCCCAATGAGTTAGATTAGGCTCAGCTATGTCCCCTTATTTACCTATGACAAGGTCAGATGTAGATCTTTCAAATTCCTCCAAATGATTTTCTGGAGCCTGTGGCCACAATGGTTGGCCTGGCTAAGCCACTGAGGTGGGCCTGGTGTTTGGATTCACAACAAAGTCAGGTGTTCACTTCATTCTCCTTCCTTGTAGATGGTATTTCTCTCTGTGGTGGCCTTTGGAGAAGGGTGACATGGATCATGTAAAACTGCCTTCCTGCCTTCTTTAATTTGTTTCTTCTTATTCTTTAGCTCTTGTGAAGGTGTTTCCATACATGGGCAGTTGTTCAAATTGGCTTTCTGTGAGGGAGTGAGCACTGGAAACCACTATTTTTCATCTTGCTGGTGTTACCTCCGTTTTAGCCTAACTCTTACGACCCTTTCGAGATCTTACAGTCAGAGCATTCTACTTATTGGAATATTCCACTTCCCCAATTGTAATGTGTTGGAGGGATTGGTACCAGGACCCCCTTGGATAATAAAATCCATGGATGCTCAAATGGCATGGAATTTGCAAAAAAATATGTACATATCCTCTCTTACACTCTAAATCATTTCTAGACTACTTAAAATACTTTATAAACAGCAAATGCTATGTAAATAGTTGTCATGCTATATTATTTAGGGAATAATGATGAGGTGGAAACATCTATAATGTTTAGTACAGGCATAATTTTCTTTCTTTCTCTCTTTCTACCTTTAGTTGACTGAATCTGCAGATTAGGAACACATAGTTATAGACATCCAACAACTCTCTTCCATAACTTGTATCCCCACCCTTACCATAATTTTTTAAAAATAAAATGTTACCTCACTAAGGCCAGATTTGTTTTTATTTGACCTGTTACCACATTTTTTTATGGTTTTCATTCTGGTCTCTCCATTTTTTCTCCATCTATGCACATGCTAATACCTTAGTTTTAAAAGTTTTGAAGTAATTCTTGCTATATATTTCTCCCTTTTTCTTGTTATTTTCATGTGCTTATGTTTCTGTATGAATTCCAAAATCCTTGCTGGAAATTCATTGTAGATAGATTCATTGGAGATAGATTCTAAATGTGCACATGTAGTCAGAACAGCCTGCATAATATTCTAGTATGTGTCAAGGAAGAAAATCAAGATGGAGTAACTTTTGTTCAGGGCACTTGACTAAAAGCCTACAGTCCACTGGAGGATCAGGTTTCAGTGTCCCCGTGGGAGCTGACATTTGAACTGGGCAGCAGACATATCTACCCAGGAAGTGAGTTGATCTTTGGATTGGGCCAAACTGAGCCATAGGTTTCCTGAAACATTAATAACCTCTGCTGGCCTTCTGTAGAATAGGCTCCTCCCCCAAAACTACCCAGAGACCAACCCCTTTGTTACCAGACACCTTAACTTTTACCAGTACCAATCATAATTCCTGATTAACAAGTACAAGTGGTATGATTGCCAACCCACCTTGCAGTTTAAATCTATAAATACATCCACTATTTTGTGAAACCTCAGCACACAATTCAAGACTACTTACATTTCTGTCTCCTAGAATTCAATCCTAATCAGCCCCAAATAAATGTGATTTTTCTTTGTTCTCAACCAGGCTAAATTTTATTCTTGGTTGACATATCACATGATCTTCATGCCATCTCCCTCCAGCATGGTATGTATGGCACAAATTTTTAAATAATTATTTTGTTAAACAAAAATGCCAGACTTTCAGTTTCTAGTCAGGAATTTAAGGAGCTTAGAAATCATCATTTCTGTCCTAAATAAAAGAACACAGTTAACAAAACTGAAAATCACCTCTTCTTAAATCCACGAGAGAATTGGGGTCACAGAGAAAACCACTGCCCTAAAAAATTGAAGGCGTGGACAGGCAATATTACTGGAGCAAAAACCTTGAAGCAGAAACTACCCCTGTGGCCAGTACCAGGGTAGGAAAAGCCACACTGACACTGATGAATGACTAGAGACAAATTTAAAAGTTAAAAACCCAAAGGGAAGCTTGTCTTGGGGAGATCTCACTTTCTTGAATTTTACCTCCATGAGCCCTACTAAATTCTCATGGTGAAAGTTACAGAAAAATGTTCTTAAATCCCAACAGCAGGAAAGGAAGAGTAGCTACTCTGAAATGTTCTTAGAGAATTCTGACCTTAACAAGGTCTGCCCTAATGAGACAGTATTTACCAACTGCCCAATGATGGGCTTTGGCTTTATGAGAGACTAAATGGCCTGAGGGAAGGGAAATGTCAGTGCTACTTCCCTCCAGCCAGTCTGTCTCACCTAAACCAGGAGGAGCCTAAGAAGCAGTTGTGAAGGTCAGAGTCCAAGGGCACAGGATCTCTAAAATACTGAGACCTAACTATAGAACTATAAAATGTTTCCCTTCCACCCAGTACATTAATAAGGCTCCTGTATTATAATGGAAATACTACTTGAAGAAATGGATGCCCCAGGCCTTATTTAAAAGAGTCTCTAGGAAACCTTTGCTCGGACCACCAAAGAGAGAGAGAGAGAGAGAGAGAGAGAGAGAGAGAGAGAGAGAGAGAGAGAGAGAGAGGTGTACAAACAAGGACACAAGAAGAAATTCTAGCTTATGACATCTACAATACAGTACACAGTAAATGTAGCCTAACTTATAGCCAGATAAATGTAAAACCTCACACAAAGGCTTCATTTATCTACCTCAGTTACTTTTTCCATGCCTGGCTGTATTAATAGTTTTCTGTCGCTATGATAAAATACCTGAGATAAACAATTTAATAAGGGAAAAAGTTTATTTTGACATATGGTTTCAGAACTTTCAGTCTCTCTCTTTGCAAGTATGCCTGGTAGAGGAAGTTTCCTCTGGGAAGCAAAGAGAGAGAGAGGATGGGGCCAGAGTCCCAATATTCCTTTCATGGGCATATCTTCAATGGTCTATCTTCCTTCTATTAGGCCACACTTCTTAAATAGTCTACCACTTCCCAATAATGCCACATAGTGGCACTTAACATATGGAGCTTTGGGGAGCATTTTAGATTCAAACTATAGCATTGACTTTCTATAAAATCTATGTGTCATAATAAAAGACAAAGCACAGTTTGAGGGGACAGAGCAAGCATAAGAACCAGACTCAGAAATTTGTGGAAATTATCAGACCAGGAATCAAAATCAGCAATATGCAAGAACAGATATATAATGTAACCAAGGGGTTGGAAACTCTGAGAATCACAAAGAAATGCTAGAGACCAAAAACACCATAATAGATACAAAGTGCATCTTTGCTAGGCTCTTAAGTATACTGGACCCTGTAGAGGAAAGAATCAGTGAACTTGAGGAAATACCAAAAACTTCCAAAGCTGAAATACAAACATAAACAACAACAACAACCAAAAACAAAATTTTTTTAACAAGAAAGTTAGAACAAAATACTCAAGAAGTGTTTGACAATTACAAAAAGTATAACAAATACATAATGAAAATGCCAGAAATAGAAGAAAGAGAGAAAGGAAGACAGAAACTATTTGAAGTAATAATGACTAAGAACTTTCCAGAATTAAAAAACAACACCACATCACCAACCACCAATCCAAGAAGCTCAAAGAGCACCACACCCAATGAATGTGGGGGAGGGGGTGTGGGGGACAGGACCTTACTTAGCTATGTCATATTCAAATAGCAGAAAACTGAAGACAAGAAGGAAATCTTGAAAAGTTATCAGAGGACAAACAAAAACAAAACAAAGCAAAACCACCCATAGAGAAACAAGGATAAGATTGATATCTGATACCTCCTCAGAAAACATTCAAGCAAGAAGACTGGATTGACGTATTTAGTGTCGAAAGAAAAAAAAAATGCCAACCTAGAACTCTGTACTCAGTAAATTCATTCTTCGCAAAAAAGAAGTGAAGACTTACTTAGACAAACAAAAATTGAAGAAATTTGTCATGAATAGTCCTGTCTTGCAAGAAATGTTAAAATAAGTTCACAAGAGAGAAGAAAAATGATACTTTAGAAACTCTGATCCACATAAAAGAAGCCCAGTCAAGAAGGAATAAACGAAGATAAAATTAATAATTATTGCCGATGTGTTGGAACTTTGTTGATTTTTATAGATTGAGCTTGAATCTAGCAACTGACAACTTGAGCTCAGTGAATAATTAGTTCTAAATGTGTTATCTTTAGATTCTTTGAGGGATCATGTTAAAAAAATAAACTTGTCTATAAAATGGCAACTATCCTGCTTCTTTCTAATTGATATGACTCTTTTCTCATTGCTTTTGGTGAGATCTAGGATATTGTTAAAAAGAAATGATCACAGCATAAGTCAGGTTAAATTCTCTGCTATTATAATGAACTTTTTATCAGAAATGGCCTTTATGAACATTTCCAAGAATGATTGAAATAATCAAATCTTTTGTTCTTGTCGTTCTGTTAATGCTATACGTTACACTGAGAAATTTTTCAGTTAAACTATTCTTGGGATGAACCCTATATTTTAATATTGTGACTTCCCCCACATTACTATATTTAATTAAAATGAAATAGTCTATCTTTTTAAGGTTTTGGCATGAGGGTTTTATTAGCCTCACGACATCAGTTGAATACCTTTGCTTCTTTATGTATTCTATGAAACAATTTGACTAAAATGCTAATCTCTTTATTATTAGAAAGTGTTATAAGCCTTTCATGAAACACTGTAAGTCTGCCATTTGATGAGTGAATGTAGGTGAGGTTCAGAATTTAATTCCTGTAACTTTAATTGGACTGCACTTTATATATATGCTCTAGAGCATTATGTATTTAATTTTTTCACTGTAATGACAAACTATATTGTCTCGTCTTTTATAACTTTTCATCTACTACTTGATCTGATGATATGGTCCTTCTAATATGATTTATGGGCACCTTCTTTCTTTTCTTTGGTAAGTCTTGCTGATGTCTAGTAAATAACTAGTCTGTTTTAAGAAACTAGTTCTCAGCTTAGTTGAACATCTGCACAACTTCTTTGCTTCATATTTCACTAATATCTGTGTTTTATCTCCTTTTCTCTTTTTCATCGAGGTTCTTTTATCTTTTTTCTACATTTTGATTTGAAAAATTAGTTCAATAATGGTCAATCTTTCTTCTTTTCTAATGGATGCACTTGAAGTTTTAAATTTTCCTCTAATTATTATTTTAGCAACATCACTCAGGTATTGATATGTAGTCATTATTTATCATTCACTCATATATATTTCATTATTTCTATTGTTATTCCACAACCCCTTGAATTATTTAGCAGTGTGTTTTTTCACTTCCAAAGGAATATGGCTTTTTAGCTATATTTTACCATTGATTTTTATCTTTAAATAGTCATTAATCATTAAAGACTATTTCTTATGTATATGAAATTGATTATTTGGTATTCTTTGAGATTGGCTTTGAGGTTTGGTACCTTACAACTTTGGGAAAAAAATTATATGGTCTCTGATTGAGTGCAGTCATAGGTATACTCATTATTGTATTTCACTGCATAATCATTGAAGATTTTATGCTACTTTTTTTCAGAAAGTAGAATAGAATCATGGGAAGCTTTTTAAAAAAATATGTGCTGGTATTACTTAAAATCATTTATTAAGAATCTCTCTTTGGTGGAAGATTAGGATACACAAAATATTTGTTAATATAAGTTAATATGGTGGTGGCAATTATGCTATAATGTGGTAATTCAAGCTTGTTAATTGTATTTTTCAAATGTTTATTCACCCTTACTAATTTTTGGTCTGATTTACTTCATCATTACTAAATTTTCTGCAAACTTAAGGGTATATCAAGTTTTGTAGGGATTCTATACATTTTTACTTTAATAATGCTCAATTTGCATGGTTTAAGTGAATATTTCAACATTATATCTATGTTTAAAAGCCATTTATTTAGTCATATCTGTGACTCAACTATTATGTGTTTTGCATGTTTTAAAATTTGTTTGTTGATATTTTTCTCATTGATTTGAAAGCATTAAAAAAACTAATATTTTTTTCTGTCATATAAAATGCACCTATGTTCCACAGTGTGTCATTTCTATTTTAGTTTGGCCATACTGAGCACATAAAGCATGGAATCAACTTGTCAAATTTCACAACATACCAAATTTGCTGAAATTTTAGTTGGGATAATGTTGCAATATTGTTTCCAATCTATGAACATAGTATATCTTTATATTTTTCATATGTAATGGAAAAAAGAAAGCTATAAAGTAGAAGTTAATAGAAAGTAAACATAAAATATGGGAAATTAACTTTTTTAATACCAATTTTGATGAAGCTTTGTCAGAGTATTATCTACACTCCCCAGATAATTTTATGAGGCTATCAAAATCCCACCATTTGACCCAGCTATTGGGGTCTCTATCCAAAAGACTTAAAAACAGCATACTACAGGGACACAGCCACATCAATGTTTATAGCAGCACAATTCACAATAGCTAAACTGTGGAGTCAACCTAGATGTCCTTCAGTGGATGAATGGATAAAAAAAATGTGGCATATATACACAATGGAATTTTACTCAGCAATAAAAGAGAATAAAATCATTTGCAGGTAAATGGATGGCGTTGGAGAAGATAATGCTAAGTGAAGTTAGCCAATCCCCAAAAATGTTTTCTCTGATATAAGGAGGCTGACTCATAACGGGGTAAAGAGGGGGAGCATGGGAGGAATAGATGAATTCTAGGGGGCAGGGGGGTGGGAGGGAAAGGGAGGGGGCAGGGGATTAGCAAGGATGATGGAATGTGATGGACATCATTATCCAAAGTACAGGTATGAAGACACGAATTGGTGTGAACATACTTTATATATAACCAGGGATATGAAATGTTGTGCTGTATATGTGTAATAAGAATTGTAATGCATTCCACTATCATCATTTTTAAAAAATCAATAAAAATTCAGATATCAAAACCTTTCAAGGTTAAAAATTGATAAATCCTTGATAAAACTAATTGTAAATAAAATAGCAAAAAAATCAGAACGAAAAAATTGCCAACTATCACATTTGAAATAGGCTAAAAAAACTATGAAGAGCACTACAAACATTTAAATATAGATGAATTAGCCTTCCAGTAAAAACAATGCAGGCCTGATTTCTTAACCCTGGAAGTTATCAAACAGTTGTGGAAAAATAATACCAACAATTTTTTCAGTTCTAAGGATTGAACCCAGGGCCTTGTGCATACTAGCCATTTAAAAAAAAAATGATTTTGTAGTGGTAGATGGACAGTATGCCTTTGTTTTATTTATTTTTTTGTATGCAGTGCTAAGGATTGAACCCACTTTCTCACACATGCTAGGCAAGTGTTCTGCCACTGAACCACAGCCCCATCCCCTCAATGCCCTTTTTAAATATAATTTTTGAGATGGTGTCTCCCTACAATTGTCCATAGATGGCTGATTCCATTCCTCAGGATTCAAAGTAAGGCAAGACATCATGGATGAAGAATGTGGTAGAGCAAAGTGGCTCAGGACATTGCATTAGGAAGCAGAGAGAGATTCCCTTTACCATGGACAAATATATACCACAAAGGCACACCCCAGATGATGCACCTCACCCTACCTGCCCACAGTTAATCCCTATCAGTGAATTAATGCACTGCTTAAATTAAGATTCTCATAATCTAATAATTTCCCCTCTGAACTTTCTTGCATTATCTCACAATGAGCTTTTGGGGGACACTTCATATCTAAACCATAACAGACAGAGTATTTTATATATATATGTATATATTAAAAAATGTATATATATATATATATATATATATATATGTGTGTGTAAAGAAAATTACAAAGAAAATGTAGAAAATTATATATATAATAAACATATATATTATATTATATATTACATATATATAATATAAAAATATGTATATCCATTCACTACGAATAATGAGGCTAGCAAAATCCAGATACCAAAACCTTCCAAGGTTAAATTGAAAAAGATGATTCAAAGTCCATTTTCCTTATGCATTTAAGTAAAATATTCTTTAAAATATGGGAAATTTAGATCAATCAAATTTTTTTAAAGTTTTATAAACCAAGTTGGTTTTATCCCAGGATTGCAGTATTGATCTTATATGAAGAACCAAATCGCTGGGTGTGGTGGCAAATGCCAGTAATTCCAGTGACTTGGGAAGCTGATGCAAGTTCAAGACCAGCCTCAACAACCTAACAAGACCCTCAGCAACTTAGCAAGACCCTGTCTCAAAATAAAAAGTAAAAATAAAACATACTGGGATGTAGATCAGTGGTAAAGCACTCTGGGTTCAATCCCCAGTGCCAAAACAAACAAAAACTAGGAAGATAGAAAGGAAGTATCAGAAAAACTTACTTATAAAAAGGTTGGGACTATAGCTCAGTAGAGGCCCTGGGTTCAAATCACCAGCACTATAAAAACGACAAACCAAAAAGGAAACTTAATGAAGAAATATTGAAACCTTGCACTTGGATATCAGAAGTAAAACAGGGATTTTTGCTTGTACTAGCATATTTTATCCAGAAAAAAAATAGAGTGATTAGAAAGTAACAGCTGCAACTGCCATTACCTGCAGATTATTATGTACAGAGAAAATTCAAAAGGATCTAAAGATAAACTCTTACAGGGAATAAATTTATATTTATAATCATACAAATTTTAATTGTATTTTTGTTCACCCACCATAAAGAGTTATAAAATAAAATTTATATTAGCTTTCATATACACAAAAATAGCCAGCTAGATTATAAATAAAAGATAATATGCCTTTTGCAGTATAAAAATAAAATAAAGTACTTGGAAGTGCCTTAACTAAAAAACAGCAACACCTAGGTGAAGAAAACTATTTGAAAAATAAGAATCTTTAGACAGATACAAAATTTGACTTGAACAAATATAAACGCATGTCAGGTTGTTAAATAGGAAATCACAGAATCATAAAGATCTCAATTCTATGGTATTTTTTTCAATTTAATGTGAGACTGTGGGGGGGTATGAATGAATTGGACAAGGTGATTATAAAGCTTACATTAAGAATATGCAAGGGGGGCTAGTGTTATGGCTCAGCAGTAGAGCTCTTGTCTAGCATGTTCAATCCTCAGCACCAGATAAAAGTAAATAAATAAAATAAAGGTATTGTGTTCAACTACAACTAAAAAATAAATATTAAAAAAATATGCAAGGAAGAATAGACAAGTTTGTCCTTAAAGAGTTGCAACAGACCCACGATGGTAATGGCCTAAGGCCTGGGGTTGACCGCTAACTGGCCCCTGACAGGGAAGAGCGCTGGCAGAGACCCCATTTCCTTCCTCAGCTGGGCTTTTGCTTGGCTGTGTGGGACCCTGGTGGCCACCAGAGGGAGATCTTGATGCTGTCCTGCCTAGGCTGGGCTGGCCCCACCCTACCACCACCTCCAGGTGCCCTGAGGTCCAAGGCAGCTGCTGCCTTCCCTAGCTCTTCATTCTGCTATTGGTGTCTCTTGATCATGGACTGAGGACCGGGACTGGGACTAGGTCCCTCTCATTTTGTTGCAGTTTGGGTTTGGGAGGCTGAGAAGCTCTCCATTATGGTTATAGAGTCTGGGGTAAGGAGAAAGCAGGGAGCCCTCATGTCCACCTGGTCACCAGGACCACACTGGACACTTGAAGAGACCAGCTCTGATTGGCTGCAGAGTTAATGCTTCATGCTCCAGTTCCATCCAAAGGGTCTTGGGAGAGTTTAAGGAGCCTGTTGGCTCTGGTCTTATCACTGGCTTCTCATCCATCCTTGTTTCAATTCCATCTTAACAATTTTATTTATTGAAGTGTTTGTTCAGTAAGGGGACTGGGGAGGGGGGCTCACTGCTTCCTGCCTACTAGTCACCTTGCTCACACTAATGTTTACAGCACCTAGGTTTAGTGTAGCATCCAGGGCCTTGCCACTCCCCACTGATGGTGAACTAACAGTATCCATAGGCCTCAGGACCATTCAGGATTGAAGGCTACACTCTCCCCACCAGCCCCTTTTTTTCCCTCCCTCCTGCACTTGCTCACCACCCTGAAACCAACAGTCTGGTGACTGGTTGGGTTTTCTGAAATAGGAAGTAGAATCACTCTTCAGCAGAGGCCCCTTGCAAGAGAGGGGCACTGGGGACACAGTCCCCATGAGACTGGAAAAAGCTGCAGTTAACCAAGTTGCCTTTTGCACTCTAGCTGAGCAGGGGGACTAGGTTGAAGGGCAGGAATGCCCCCTCTGGGTTGATCATGTGCTGTTCTCATCTTTGGACCCATTTGGGAAGGGAGTGAAGGAAAGGGCCAGACCAGAGTGCCAGGAGGGCTCAGGCCTGACCCTTAGTAGTGGCTCAAGAGTGACCTTCAACCCCAATGATACAAAGCTGGGGGAGCCTGTCTTCACTGGGACGCTCACCTGTGACACCAAGTCCCAACCTAGTCTTAGATTCCAGGCAGTATTCTTCCCCTACGCCGTCCTATGACCAAAGGCCCCTGCCAGATGTGGGCCAAAGCAGGTGTGTGAAAGCAATGTGGCAACCCACAGACTGCTGTGTGCTTATCCAGCTCACCCCCCTTCTCTTAGCTCAAACCCGTCCCTCAAACAGCCTCTCACAAACCACATTGCCTGGTGGGTCCCAGTGTACTTAAATAAAGTCATTCCAATACACATGTCAAAAAAAGGGGGGGGGCTAGCCTAGTTGGGTCTGTGCGATTGGCTGGGGCCCAGGGCAGTCTTCCAGCTAGGTGCAGTGGCTGCAGAGGGTCTACGGTGGTGGCCTCTCGAATCAGCCTGTCAACGGAGTCCTGAGCAAAGGCGATGGCCTTGTGAGCCGTCTTTCTCTATAGTTATATAAGAATATCCTGGAGTCCACCATGAATGGACAGTTGGACCTAAGAGGGAAGATAATTATCAAAGCTCAACTTGGGGAGGATATGAATTCCCATTCATAATGAAGATATTACTTATGAAGATACGATGAGTTAGTGCTAATGATGCATCAAGTTTTCAGAGGAAAACTTCTAAGTAATGATGAAGTTACAATAAAGATGAAGGTGGAGATCTTATAACAATTTTTGATAGTTCTGACCTTTCCTTTGCTATTCAGTGCAGTATGATACTGAAACTGATATTGTTTGTTAATGGCCAACCAAGACTCCTTGAATCAAGTCAGGTGAAATTTCTCCATCAAGAACTGATAGAACTTAGGAATAAAGTGAATCACTTATCGGATAGCTTGGAACCACCTGGAGAACCAGGACCTTCCACCAATATTCCTGAAAATGATACTGTGGATGGGAGGGAAGAAAAGCCTGCTGCTTCTGATTCTTTTGGAAAACAGTCTACTCAGGTTATGGCAGCAAGTATGTCAGCTTTTGATCCTTTGAAAAACCAAGATGAAATCAATAAAAACGTAATGTCAGCGTTTGATTTAACAGATGATCAGGTTTCAGGGCCACCCAGTGTTCCTACAGACTACCGTTCAGGAAGGCCCGACAGCATTGCTTCCTCCCCTTCAGCAGCTCACCCACCAGGAGTTCAGCTACAACAGCCTCCATATACAGGAGCCCAAACACAAGCAGGTCAGATTGAAGGTCAGATGTACCAACAGCAAGCCGGCTATGGTGCCCAACAGCCTCAAGCTCCACCTCAGCCACCTCAGAAGTATGGTATCCAGTATTCAGCTAGCTATAGTCAGCAGACTAGACCCCACAACCTCAGCAGTTTCAGGGATATAGCCAGCAACCAACTTCCCAGGCACCAGCTCCAATATTTTCTGGTGAGCCTCAGCAACTGGCTGCTCAACCACCACAGCAGTACCAGGTGAGCCATTATCCTACCCAAATGTCTCAGCCTACTAATTATTTTTTTTTAAAGAGAGAGTGAGAGAGGAGAGAGAGAGAGAGAGAGAGAGAGAGAGAGAGAGAGAGAGAGAGAATTTTTAATATTTATTTTTTAGTTCTCAGCGGACACAACATCTTTGTTGGTATGTGGTGCTGAGGATCGAACCCGGGCCGCACGCATGCCAGGCGAGTGCACTACCACTTGAGCCACATCCCCAGCCCCTTAGCCTACTAATTATAACATGGCCCCTGCCTCTCAGCCTGGAATGGCTCCAAACCAACCTAGGGCTTATCAACCAAGACCAAGTTTTACTACACCTTCTGGAAGTACCATGGCCCCTCCTCCAAGTGGGCCTGACCCTATGCATGTAACTTTGGTCAGGGCTATACCCAACCTGGACCTGGGTATCGATAAGGAGGCCAGCTGCACTGATGAATGTAGCTGCTAGCTATTACCTTGTAAAAGGCTCCAATATTATATTTTAATTTGTATTGAAGTTAATAAATTCAAAAGGCAGAGCATTTTTTATATCATTGTTGCTGTTAATTGAAAGTATAATTTGCTAGAACAAAAGACCAAAATGAAAGTTGTTTTTCTTCCTCCCCTGCTTAAAAGTGTGGCAACTTTCTAGTTATTTTGGAACACTACATTTACATGTGTGTAAAGTGATTGGCTTTCTAGCTTCCCTTGTCCATAGGATATTAAAATGCTAGGTTGAGGTTTAGCCATCTTACTTGGCTTTTTACTGTTAACATGATGTGCTAAAGTAGAGAAGATGACTAGATATTGTGTATAAAATGTAACATTAATAGGTTAATAAAAGTGATTTAATCAAAAAAAGTTGCAACAGAGAGATTAGATCATTAGACTAGTCTGATTTGATAAAAAATATTCTATACATCTCATATTGAAAGAGCATGATACATTAATAAACAGAGGTGACAGACTAGAAAGATAAGAGAGTATTCATTAGGGAAATTGATTGTCACAATTATAAAGAATGAGAAGTTATATGATAGGCAGTGTAAGCTGGAGAACTAGGGATGCAGTATGGCTTACTTCAAGGCAAAAAGCCTCAGAACTAGTGAAAACAAAGGTGTGACTCTAAGTTCTAGGTTGAAAGTCAGGAAACTGGGAGGGATTGGGGAGCCCTGCTCATGCAAATCCTTGAGTCTAAAGGATAGACATCCTGGAATTCTGATATCCAAGGGCATCAGAAGGGTATTCTGGTCCCAGGAGAGTGTATTTATCCATCCTTTGCCTATTTATTCTATCCAGTTTCTCTGCACACATTGGGAGAGTTTGGATCTTCCTCATTCAGCATACAGACTTAAATGTCAATTTCTTCTGGAAGCCTCTTCACAGATATTCCCACAAAACAAAACAAAAGCCTTATCAACTACCCTAATTACCTAAGTTACCCTCTATGATTACCTATAAAGAGTCTATCCTTTGTCAACTCCACATCATACACATCTCCTTAAACCATACTTAGAGATTTCTAAATAGAGCCAATAACTACATCATAGTCCCCCCTAGCATGATATGACTATCCTGTGTACAACTAAAACTGCACTAATCCCCTCCTCATAAAGGAGGTAAAGTCCTTGAGTAATGTTTATACTTCTTTTAATATTCCCTAACTTTAATACTATGATGTAAAATTAACAATACTTAAATACTGATATAAAGTTAGTGTATCTTATGTTATCTTATGTTAATTGATAAAATGATGAGAGGAGATTAAAAAATATATATATATATGCAAATATATGCTTATACAGATCAATTAAGAATTTATTAGTCTCTATATCTATTTCAGCTTTGAAGAAAAATTATTATTTTGATTGATTATTTTGCTGACGTCGTGGATTTACATGAGCAAGACTACTCACATTGTTGCTTTGTTCCTGCTGTCTATAACTGAAATTATACCCACTTTGTCTTTGGTGGTTAAGTGGCCCAATTATTTCCATTGTTTTTAAGTTTTCCAATTCAGTGATAGTGTTTTCCACAGAAGGTCTAGCAACCATGTAGCTCTTCAAGGATGCAAGGGATCCCTTCACAAACCTATTTCTCAAAGAAAGGTCTACCTTCTGGATTCTTCTAGTGTGGGTGAGTAGGTTTGAAGTAGCAAATCCACTCTAGCATTCCAATCTATCTGTCTTTGAAGCTCTTCCTCTGTGTTAAACCTAGAAATATTGGACATCTCTAATTCACTCACAGTGGGTCATGTTTTGATAAATTTTTCATTCAATCAAACAAACAGCCCTTTCTTACTCCCTGAGATACAACATTAAATGCAGAATCTCTGCTTAAATCTCTGCTTAGTGGACTCAGATATATAAATTTGGCCGGATCCAACTTTATGTTCCTTCTGCCATTATCCCACATTCTTAACTTCCATTCCCACACCTGTTCCATAGATTTATGCTTGTAAACAAGAATCTAAATTATTGCTTCTGGAGTGTAGCAGTCTTCCTCCTTGGTCACACTTTGCATCTCACCTTTAGGGACTTGCTGGGATATGAATCTAATTATGGGTTTAGAAACAAAGAAGGTTGTGGGAGCAGAGATATTGAGAAAAATGAGCATTGTCTTGCTTTACACCTGCCTTAGGAGAGGTCATTATAATTTCCTTAGGCAATGTAGGGTTAATCTCTTCAGGCAGAGGTGAAAAGGTGTTATCACTGTGAGAGGAGATGACATTGCCCCTGGGATTTGGCACTCTACTTCTGTTGGCAACAAAGGACTCATCAAATTTGTGATTTCAACATGCCCAGCTACAACAGGGTCTTCTCACATGTTCGCATCCCAAATTACAAGATACCATCCCTTCCCAACTAATGCCTTCACCTTAATAGTATATACTCTGTGCCTCTGGGAGTTCAACCCATAATAAAAAAAATGCAAATTAAAGCTCCACTGAGATACCATTTCTCACCTATCAGAATGGTAAATTGCAAAAATCTAAAAATACATTCTGTTGGTGAAGCTGTGAAGAAATTGATACTCCCAGTCTCATAACGAGGGATTATATAACCTCCATTCTTATACAGGAATATTGGAGAAAATCAGGAGAAATTCTGGATGTTTTTCCCAGGAATCCTATGTCTAGGAATCTATCCCCAAAACACATTGGAATGTACATGAAATAATATATGTACAAAGTTACTTATTGCAGCACTATTTATGACAGATAGTAGACCACCTGAATGTTCATCAATAAGGACAAATGACTGTGAACAACTGTGATTGTGTAGAACTTGATGACAAAATCCTGCTGAAAAGATTTATTCCAAGTGACCCAAAACCACAATATTTTAACTTCACATCCTTCACAAGATGTATGTGCACAACTAAAGGAACTTTAAAATAATATTAAAAGGTAGCATAATTTTAGTATTAACAGTATTGTTTTAAAAGAAGTTTATGTGACTATATAGTATAATAAAACAAATTATTATCAGAAACCAAAATCTCTCACATAAGTAAGAATTTTAAAATCCGATAGATCTAAATCTGAGTTGAAAATATTAGTAAAAACACCTGCCTTATGTCTCTCATTTTATAGAAGTATATGAATAACATAGCTGTGAATACCAGAGCAATGACTGTGCAGTAAAATTAAACATCTTTGCAATACAAATTGTCATTTGCCATCAAAAAAGAAGAACCAGAAACTTTAGATGATTACAGGGCTGGGACAAAAACTGTAAAAACAAACAAACAAACAAACAAAAACAAAAACAAACCCTGGGGCTTCTTTATGTTCCAGAAATCAAGTAAGCTATTAGAAACTAACCAGGACTGTGCAAAAAGGACTTTGGATGCCAGGCACAGTGGCGCATGCCTGTATTGCCAGTGAGGCAGGAGGATCGAAGTTCAAGGCCAGCTTTAGCAATATAGTGAGATCCTAAGCAACTT
Source organism: Spermophilus citellus (assembly GCF_964194105.1). NCBI lineage: Eukaryota > Metazoa > Chordata > Mammalia > Rodentia > Sciuridae > Spermophilus > Spermophilus citellus. Next base: position 51,262,340 of record NC_138185.1, read on the forward strand.
AATTATACCCTTTCTCAAAATATAAAATAAAAAAGACTGGGAATGTAGCTCAGTGATAAAGCACCCCTGGGTTCAAGCCCCAGAACAGCAACAACAACAAAAGATAAGGGAGCCAACCTGAGGCCTAAGAAGAATAACTGATTCACGGAAAGTAAAACAGCTCTTGATATAACTTTATCTATGTCTATATTCAAGATTTTATTATAACACTTAAGAATTTTAAAATAAAAGCATTTTAACACCCCCACACATACCAGTTACCATTAGAAATTACAAGGGTACCAACAATTTACTATTAAAACTGACAACAAAATGAATCACATATTTAACTTGCCTTTCTTGTGTGAATTGTTTTTCAGGCTAACTATGTAGATGATGAAAGAAGATTCTTCTTCACAGAGAAAAAACAGAGAAGAAATGCAAACAACAAACAAACAACAACAAAAATTTCATAATTCACTATAAAATAATGGAACTGGGAAATGGTCAATCCTGAAAACACAACAAAAAAAAGATTTTAGGTAAAAGATTGGCAGAGGACTTTATAATGGAGGGATCAGCTGAATAATATCTAAAAGATCAATCTTAGCTTTATCAAACATGGGACAACCCTCTGACATGACGTGACAGTACCCATGTAAAGTTCACAGTATCTGTGACATGTTCGTCCCCAAAAAGTTAAGCTAGTTTCTTAGTCCATTTTGTATTGCTATAAAAATAAAAACACGGATACTGCTGATTTATAAAGAAAAGAGATTAATTTGGCTCATAATTCTGGCAGCTGGAAGGCCCAAATAGCATGGTGCCAATGTCTGGAGCAAGCCCTCTGACTATGTCACAACATAACAAATGGCATCACATGGCAGAAGAGAATAGGAGGGAGTTCACATAGCAAGAAAGTGAACTAAGAAAGTTAGACTCACTTAATAACAACCCATTCTTACAAGACTTGACCCATTCTTGTGAGATAGCATAATTTCCTTCATGAGTGTGGCATCACATGACCAAATTAATTCCAGCTCTCTCCCACCTCTTAAAGTTTCCACCACCTTGACATTGCCACACACTGGGATCCACACTTTCACCAAGTGACACTTTGGGTGAAAAAAACACATCTAAGCCATAGTAGCTGGAATCAAAATCAAGCCTGTTTACAGAAAATTAGGTAAAGGGGAGGAAGGAAGGCAAGGAATGACACAATAAAAATAGAAAAATGGCAGCATTAGGTGATACCATAAGGAAACATCAGCCACTTAAGAATGCAGTGTGTGTGTGTGTGTGTGTGTGTGTGTGTGTGTTTACTTTCTGATGAAGATGGATTTGCAGAATAGTTGGGAGAGTATGGACTTTCTAATAAATGGTGCTGGGACAGAGAGATATACATGCAGGGAAATGATATTGTATGTCTAATTCACAGTCCTCTGAAAAGTCATCTTCCAGAGGATTATAAGCCTAAGGTGAAAAGCAAAGCAATGAAATTTAAAGAGCAAGTATAAGAGATTAATATTATAACCATAAGGTAGGAAAGATTTCTTAAGTGATACCAGATAGTCAAAAATAAGAAAATAAATCTGCAGGGAGTTGAAATTTGTCCTGGGATTATATTCTGGTCCCTGTTGGTCTATAGCATAGCAGTGTCTTTCTAACTTTTTACGCATTGACCTAATGCACATATATACAAAGGTGCACACACACACAAAAAAAAAACACCCACATATGCATGCACCCACAAACACTCATGCATGCACATGCATACAAAACAACTTTATGTGTGATGTGTTCAAGTGTTTTGTTTTTACACTATATAATTCTGATCTATTTTTTAAAATACTTTTTGTAATCCATTAAAATGAATATGAACAATTAAAGGAGGTATAACACTCTATTTGAATAGCATTGCCCTGGGCATGGGTTGTGGCTCAGTGATAGAGCGCTTGCCTGGCATGTGTGAGACACTGGGTTTGATCCTCAGCATTAAATAAAAATAAATAAATAAAATAAAAGTATTGTGTCCATCTACAACTAAAAAAAAAATTCAAAGAAAATCATTGACCTAAAACAAAAATTTTAACATGCAACTCCAGAGCAGAAGAATAGAGGCAACTCCCCTTCCCATCAGCAGCCAAAACGAAACCTGTTTAGCCAGCGCTGGGGGAGGGGCAAGCAGAAAAAAACAAAATGATAGAGTGCCGGGGATCTCAATAGGCAATTGTGCGACCCTGGAGATCCGGGCTGACTGATCCCCGTGGCCTACCCCGCAGCTACAGAAGGCGGGAGGCCGCAGAGAAGCGATTAATTAGCAAGCAGGGAGGAAAGTGGCTGCCTATCGGTGGAACCCCGCTGGCCAAGCCCGCACTGACCCCTGGGCTGAGTACGGGATTTCAGATGGGGAAGGAAGGGAAGGAAGCGATACAGTCCCGTCCCCCACAACGGAAACTCCACCAAGGCAATCAGCGGCCACCATCTTGGAGAGCTGAAGTATCCACCGCCACTCTCCGACAGACTGCAACAATAAAACAGGTCTGTGTCACTCAGCCCATCCCCCATACATCGGGGAATCCGCATAAAACCTCTCCTAGGCTTTCTGGGGGAGGGAGTATCAGAGTGAGCCCGCATAAAGACTAGGGGAAAACAAGGGACACCTGACCTTCAACTCCCCCTCCCATCAGCAGCCAAAACGAAACCTGTCTAGCCAGCGCTGGGGGAGGGGCAAGCAGAAAAAATCAAAATGATAGAGTGCCAGGGATCCCAATAGGCAATTGTGCGACCCCGGAGATCTGGGCTGACTGATTCACCCGGCCTTCCCCACGGCTACAGAAGGTGGGACGCCGCAGAGAAGCGATTAATTAGCAAGCAGGGAGAAAAGTGGCTGCAATTCTATGGAATCCTGCCGGATGAGCCCGCACTGACCCCTGGGCTGAGTACGGGATTTCAGAGGGGGAAGGAAGTGGTACAGTTCTATCCCCCAAAACGGAAACAAAACAATAGAGTGCCAGGGTCCCCAATAGACACCCTCCACGTGGCTGCAATTCTGTGGAATCCTGCCGGATGAGCCCGCACTGACCCCCGGGCTGAGTACGGGATTTCAGAGGGGGAAGGAAGCGGTACAGTTCTATCCCCCACAACGGAAAAAAAACAATAGAGTGCCAGGGTCCCCAATAGACACCCTCCACACCCAACAAATGGCAGGTCCAGAGTACAGTTTGAACTGCCGAGAGCCATCACTCAGGGGAAATCTGGTCTAGCAGGAGAAACCAAGACTAGCAGGAGAAACTAGGGGACTAGAGGCCAGGCCCTCGCGACGGGGCGGCTGGAAACTGCAGGCCTGCCGGCGACAGTTAGCCCACTGCCTGCGTAACTGGGCGGTAGGAGAACGCCCGCCCGCCGACTACCGACCTCTGGACTGGGTGCCTAGATATCACCCGCCCACCGGTGACAGCCGGCCCGCTGCCCGCGCGACTGGGCGGCCGGAGTCCACTCCCCTGCCGCGACCGATCACCCGCCCGCTGCCTGAGATACTGGGCGGCTGGAGACTGCCCGCCTGCCTCAACGGGGAGCTGAAACCAAACAGAGACAGTCCAGTCACACAGCCCCATTAGGACACCCCAGCAAGGAGCCTGGGGCCCGTCATAGCAGAGTAGTGACGTCACTGGAGCTCAGCCGTCGGAATTCCTTCCCAGCAGAATCCACATTAGCAGGCACAGTTTAACAACACAAAGAAGAAACAACAGAGTAATACAGAACCAAAACAAATCTATAGAAGAGAGCAGAAACACGGCAATCAAATAAAGATAGAAAGTAATGTGGACAACATGAGAAAACAAGGGGAAAAAGGAGTACAAACAATGCAGGACAACTTAATTCTACAGGAGGACATAGAAACATCAGAAGCAGGGATAGGGAAAGAACTCAAGGCATACCTAACTCGAATGGAAAGGAATATTAGGGAAGACATGAGACAGCAAGTCCAAGCAATAAAAGTATATTTTGAAAATGAATTAAACAAACAAATTCAAATGGCAAATAATGAGCTCTACCAGGAGATAGAGATCTTTAAAAAATCAAACAATAATCCTAGAATTGCAGGAAAATATAAACCAAATTAAAAACTCAAACAAGAATATTACAAACAGACTTGATAAAGTAGAAGTCAGAACATCAGATAATGAAGACAAGGTTTATCAACTTGAAAAGAATATAGTCAACACAGAAAAGATGCTTAAATCCCATGAGCAATCTATTCAAGAGATATGGGATGTCATAAAAAAAACAAATTTGAGGGTCATCGGGATAGAAGAAGGCACAGAGACTCAAACCAAAGGAATGGACAGCATATTAAATGAAATAATTCTAGAAAACTTCCCAGAGATGAAAGATGAAATGGATTGCCAAATCCTGGAAGCCTACAGGACCCCAAACATTCAAAACCATAATAGACCAACTCCAAGACATATAATTATGAAGATAGCCAACGTACAGAACAAGGAGAGAATATTAAAAGCTACGAGAGAAAGGAGGCAGATTACATTCAGGGGTAAACCAATTAGGTTAACGACTGATTTCTCATCAGAGACTTTGAAAGCAAGAAAATCCTGGAACAATGTATTTCAAACGCTGAAAAATAATGGATTCCAAACAAGAATACTGTACCAGCAAAATTAAGCTTCAGATTTGACAATGAAATTAAAATCTTTCACGATAAACAAAAGCTAAAAGAATTCGCAGCAAGAAAACCAGCACTGCAAAGCATTTTGAGCAAAATACTACAAGAACAGGAATTGAAAAATAGTGCCCAAAACTAACAGCAGGAGGTATCTCAGTAAAGGGGGAGGAAAATAACCAAAAAGTAAAACCAGCCAAACTAAAATAAATAAAGAAAGAAGCATGACTGGAAGTACAAATCATATCTCAATTGTAACCTTAAATGTTAATGGCCTAAACTCACCAATCAAGAGGCATAGGCTAGTAACCTGGATCAAAAAAATAAATCCAACAATATGCTGCCTTCAAGAGACTCATATGATAGGAAAAGACATACACAGGCTGAAGGTAAAAGGTTGGGAAAAATCATACCACTCATATGGCCCTCGGAAGCAAGGAGGAGTGGCCATACTCATATCGAATAAAATCAACTTTAAACCTAAGTTGATCAAGAAGGATAAAGAAGGACACTATATACTGTTAAAAGGAACCATCCACCAACAAGACATAACAATTATCAATTTGTATGCACCAAACAATGGAGCTGCAACATTCATAAAACAAACTCTCCTCAAGTTCAAGAGTCAAATAGACCACAACACAATAATCATGGGTGACTTCAACACACCGCTCTTGCCATTAGACAGATCCTCTAGACAAAAACTGAATAAAGAAACTATAGAACTCAACAGCACAATCAATAACCTACACTTAACCGACATATATAGAATATATCAACCATCATCAAGTGGATACACGTTCTTCTCAGCAGCACATGGATCCTACTCAAAGATAGACCATATATTATGCCACAAGGCAACTCTTAGTAAGTATAAAGGCGTGGAGATAATACCATGCACCATATCTGATCACAACGGAATGAAATTGGAAATCAATGATAAAAGAAGGAAGGAAAAATCCTACATCACATGGAAAATGAAAAATATGTTACTGAATGATCAATGGGTTACAGAAGACATAAAGGAGGAGATGAAAAAATTCTTAGAGACAAATGATAATACAGACACAACATACCGGAATCTATGGGACACAATGAAAGCAGTTTTAAGAGGGAAATTCATTTCTTGGAGTTCTTTCCTCAAAAAAAGAAAAAACCAACAAATAAATGAACTCACACTACACCTCAAAAACCTAGAAAAGGAAGAGCAAAACAACAGCAAATGTAGTAGAAGACAAGAAATAATTAAAATTAGAGCAGAAATCAACGAAATTGAAACGAAAAAAAACATTGAAAAAATTGATAAAACTAAAAGTTGGTTCTTTGAAAAAATAAATAAGATAGACAGGCCCTTAGCCATGCTAATGAAGAGAAGAAGAGAGAGAACTCAAATTACCAACATACGGGATGAAAAAGGCAATATCACAACAGATACTACAGAAATACAGAAGATAATTAGAAAGTATTTCGAAACCCTATATTCCAATAAAATAGAAGATAGTGAAGACATCGATAAATTTCTTAAGGCATATGATCTGCCCAGATTGAGAAAGGAAGACACACACAATTTAAACAGACCAATAACAAAAGAAGAAATAGAAGAAGCTATCAAAAGACTACCAACCAAGAAAAGCCCCGGACCGGATGGGTATACAGCGGAGTTCTACAAAACCTTCAAAGAAGAATTAATACCAATACTTTTCAAGCTATTTCAAGAAATAGAAAAAGAAGGAGCTCTTCCAAATTCATTCTAAGAGGCCAACATCACTCTGATCCCCAAACCAGACAAAGACACTTCAAAGAAAGAAAACTACAGACCAATATCTCTAATGAACTTGGATGCAAAAATTCTCAATAAAATTCTGGCGAATCGAATACAAAAACATATCAAAAAACTTGTGCACCATGATCAAGTAGGATTCATCCCTGGGATGCAAGGCTGGTTCAATATACGAAAATCAATAAATGCTATTCACCACATCAATAGACTTAAAGACAAGAACCATATGATCATCTCAATAGATGCAGAAAAAGCATTTGACAAAGTACAGCATCCCTTTATGTTCAAAACACTAGAAAAACTAGGGATAACAGGAACTTACCTCAACACTGTAAAAGCTATATGTGCTAAACCTCAGGCTAGCATCATCCTAAACGGAGAAAAACTGAAGGCATTCCCTCTAAAATCTGGAACAAGACAGGGATGCCCTCTATCACCACTTCTATTCAATTTAGTTCTCGAAGTACTAGCCAGAGCAATTAGACAGACAAAAGAAATTAAAGGCATAAAATAGGAAAAGAAGAAATTAAATTATCACTATTTGCAGATGACATGATAATATACTTAACAGACCCAAAAGGGTCTACAAAGAAGCTGCTAGAGTTAATAAATGAATTCAGCAAAGTGGCAGGTTATAAAATCAACACGCATAAATCAAAGGCATTCCTGTATATCAGCAACAAAACCTCTGAAATGGAAATGAGGAAAACCACTCCATTCACAATATCCTCAAAGAAAATAAGATACTTGGGAATCAACCTAACAAAAGAGGTGAAAGATTTATACAATGAAAACTACAGAACCCTAAAGAGAGAGATAGAAGAAGATCTCAGAAGATGGAAAAATGTACCCTGTTCATGGATAGGCAGAACTAACATCATCAAAATGGCAATATAACCCAAAGTTCTCTACAGGTTTAATGCGATGCCAATCAAAATCCCAATGGCATTTCTTGTAGAAATAGATAAAGCAATCATGAAATTCATATGGAAAAACAAAAGACCCAGAATAGCAAAAGCAATTCTAAGAAGGAAATGTGAATCTGGAGGTATAGCGATACCAGAGTTCAAACTGTACTACAAAGCAATAGTAACAAAAACAGCATGGTACTGGTACCAAAACAGGCAGGTGGATCAATGGTACAGAATAGAAGACACAGAAACTAATCCACAAAGTTACAACTATCTTATATTTGATAAAGGGGCTAAAAGCATGCAATGGAGGAAGGATAGCATCTTCAACAAATGGTGCTGGGAAAATTGGAAATCCATATGCAACAAAATGAAATTGAATCCCTTTCTCTCGCCATCCACAAAAGTTTACTCAAAATGGATCAAGGAGCTAGATATCAAATCAGAGACGCTGCGTCTGATAGAAGAAAAAGTTGGCTCAGATCTACATATAGTGGGGTCGGGCTCCAAATTCCTTAATAGGACGCCCATAGCCCAAGAGTTAATAACAAGAATAAACAAATGGGACTTACTTAAGCTAAAAAGCTTTTTCTCAGCAAGGGAAACAACAAAAGAGGTAAATAGAGAGCCTACATCCTGGGAACAAATTTTTACTCCTCATACCTCAGATAGAGCCCTAATATATAGAATGTACAAAGAACTCAAAAAATTAAATAATTAGATAGCAAATAACCCAATCAACAAATGGGCCAAGGACCTGAACAGACACTTCTCAGAGGAGGACATACAATCAATCAACAAGTACATGAAAAAATGCTCACCATCTCTAGCAATTAGAGAAATGCAAATCAAAACCATCCTAAGATACCATCTCACTCCAGTAAGATTGGCAGCCATGATGAAGTCAAACAACAATAAGTGTTGGCGGGGATGTGGGGAAAAGGGTACACTTGTACACTGCTGGTGGGACTGCAAAATGGTGAGGCCAATTTGGAAAGCAGTATGGAGATTCCTGGGAAAGCTGGGAATGGATCCACCATTTGACCCAGCTATCACCCTTCTTGGACTATTCCCTGAGGACCTTAAAAGAGCGCACTATAGGGATACGGCCACATCAATGATTATAGCGACACAATTCACAATAGCTAGACTGTGGAACCAACCTAGATGCCCTTCAATAGATGAATGGATACAAAAATGTGGCACCTATACACAATGGAGTATTATGCAGCACTAAGAAATGACAAAATCATAGAATTTGCAGGGAAATGGATGGCATTAGAGCAGATTATGCTAAGTGAAGCTAGCCAAGCCCTAAAAAACAAATGCCAAATGTCTTCTTTGATATAAAGAGAGCAAATAAGAACAGAACAGGAAGGAAGAGCATGAGGAAAAGATTAACAGTAAACAGAGACATGAGATGGGAGAGAAAGGGAGAGAGAAGGGAAAGCATATGGAAATGGTAGGAGACCTTCAATGATACACAAAATTATAAGAGGTTATGAGGGGCAAGGGGGAGGGGGGGAAAAGGGGAGAGAATTGAACAACAGCAGAGGAGATAGAGAGGGAAGATGGGAGGGGAGGGGAGGGGAGGGGGGATAGTAGGGGATAGGAAAGGTAGCAGAATACAACAGTCACTAATATGCCATTATGTAATAATGTGAGTATGTAACAGTTGTGATTCTGCAATCTGTATTTGGGGTAAAAATGGGAGTTCAAAACCCAATTGAGTCTAATGTATGAAAGATGATATATCATGAGCTCTGTAATGTTTTGAACAATCAATAAAAAAAAGAAGCAGCCTGCATACAAGGCTGAGGGGGAGGCTGCCCCAGAATGGGTGGAATGTGGCTCTCTCAAGCTCAGCTCAGGAGATACTACAAAAAAGGTATCTCTGCAAGTCCTTTCTGCAATAATATGCCCTGAATACAGGCCTAAAAATTCTCACAAATTACTAAATCTGTCAGGGTACAAACTATTATGATTGCATATCAGTAGAAACAATGAACTTCAGAATCAGATTCATCAAGCCTCAGATACTGGAATTATGCTGCAGAATATAAAATACATGTTTAATATATGTAAAGACATAAAAGAGGTGTAGAAAGTAGAATAAAGGAAGATGAAACTGTAAAAATAGAGCCCATTTTAAAGTTACAAATGATTTCCTAGAAATGGAAATCTAATAATAGAAATTAGAAACCCTATGGATGACTTAAGCAACAGAGTAAGCTCAGATGAAGTAAAAGCTAGAGAATTGAAAAAAAAATCTATAAATAGTCCAGATTGCAACATAGAGAGACAAAGACATACAAAATAAAAAAGAAAGGGAAGAGGAAGAAGTGAAAAAGTCTTAACATTTCAGAATTTGTCAGATAATCAGCTACCAAAATTACCAAAGGTAATTTTGAAAGTTAGATATATCTCCAGAAGTTATTTTAACAAAAGAGAAGAAAGAAGTGATGACCAGGGAAAACATTTCAATTGAGGTGATAAAATATTAAGATATTCTAAAATATTAGATAATATTTGTAAACCACTAAGAAAGCAATAATTGACTAGAGCTAAAGAATTTTAAGGTATTTTTGTTGTTCCACAATAAGATAGAGATAATTGTTAATTTTATACTTTGGTCATTAAATATTCATTTTTAAGCCCTTCTGAAGTATCTACTTAACAGAAACAGATTCAAATGAGGGAAATTTTGCAAGAGGGGAAATTTCAATTAACTTTAAAAGTTGCAAGAAAGGAGGTAGGTAGAATAATGGGGAGGAAATAAATACTTCAAAATAATATTGTAGAAGTGAGTCCAATATAGAAAAAAATCAATCCTAAATACAAAGAATCTTCCAGTTTTTAAAAAAGGATTTCAAGACTTGATTAAGAACCAAAATTCCAAAATATGTGTCAGTAGAGGATAAGTAAGAAACACTATATAAATAGTAGACAAATGAAATTAATTTGAAAGGCAGGAGTAGATGTAATAATATTATATGTTATAGGGACAGTAATAAAATAGTAATAAAATAGCTTAAGAACATTGAGTACAAAAATTAAGAATGGATGAAAAAGAATAAAAACCAATCATAAAAGTAAAATATTTTGGTATACCTCTGTCTGAAGGTAACAGAGCTTCTCAACAATAAAACAAAAAATATTAAAAGAATAAAATAGTGATTAAAAATAAACTTCATCTAACCCACACATTAAGAAAGTGCTCCATCCATCTACTTTTAAATACAGAGCATGTATCAACCTATGAAAGAAGTCTTATGACAGCTCACAGAATTGTTATAATGAAGAACATTTCTCTTTTCTCAGTCACTTAAGTTAGACAGAAAAATAAATAAATAAGAAGGAAGAGGAGGAGAACATGGTATGTTAGCCAATTTTCCAAAACTGTAACAAAATAACTGAGAATCTCAACTTTTAAGGAGGAAGTTTGATTTTGGCTTATGGTTTCAGTCCATGGTCACTAGATTTGGGACCTGTAGTAAGTCAGAACATTATGGCAGGGAGCACATGACAGAGCAAAACTGTCTACCTCATTGTGGTAAGGAAGGAGAGAGAGAGAGAGAGAGAGAGAGAGAGAGAGAGAGAGAGAGAGAGAGAGAGAGAGAGAGGTGGAGAGAGAAGGGTAGAGAGGAGCAGAGGTCCCAATGTGCCTTTCAACAACACACCCCTGATGATTAATTTCCTCCAACCAGGGCTCTCTACTTAAAAGTTTTTAACATCTCCCAATTATGTCATCAATAGGGGACCAAGCTTCCAACACACGAGCTTTTGGGGGACTTTTAAGATCTAAACCACAGCCCAAAGTAATTTACCTCCTGATGTGAGACACATGGTGCAAACTGTGTCACTGGAGACTGAACAAAGCAACTGTATAAAAAAGTACAGGCAGAGTATATGTAGGAAAACAACATGGCCGGATAACATTGGGGGCCCATGATTCTCACAAAACTTGAAGAAGCAAAGAAAGGGGTGGTGTTGGAAGTGAGCGAAGAGAGTCTATGTAGACAGATGTAATGGATGTAGCTGGTGAAGACACTCACACAGAAAAGGAAGTGGAAGTAAACTCCACTCCCACCATTCCTTTTGATTCCATTCCAGGACACCTGTGAGACATACTCAAGCAAAAGTCAGAGGATAATGGTGTCTTTGTTGAACTGAGCACACAGTGTGGATGGAAGCATGCAGCAAGCATGGTTCACCTTTTTTGCTTTTGACTCACATCTCACAGTAACCCAGTAATGATGAACATGCACTTCTTTATAGCTAATGAATTCAGAAGAAATGACAGTGTAGAATATTAACATTTTCACACCCCCAATGGAACAATGAGTGCAGGCAATGGTCATCATTGGCAGTTAAAACTATTAGTTTACAGAAAAATTTATAATGGATGGATCATTCTGATAATACCTGATCCAATGTCATTATTAACATTATGAAAAAAGAGACAGACAATAGAGGACTCCTGTGTGTAATAGAGAGTATACCATAATAGAAAGTATACCATACTATACACTCTGGCATTCTTGCCCAAAATACTGAAGCTGAATCTAATCCAGACTAAATTTAGTCCACAAGGGCAGACTGTACTTAGGAAATACAAGGAACTGAGGGATATGCTAAATACCCAAGGGCTGCAATCAGAAAAATGCATACTATGGAAACTGTATAGGGAAAACAACCCAATTTCATTAGCAAATATATTGCAAATATATTGATATGAAAAAGATGGATGAGGAAAACTACTGATGGATTTGAGACAGAGCCACACCATGTTTGTCATGTTGGACCTTTCATGGATCCTAATTGCAACAAACTAGCTATAAAATATTTTTGAGGCAATTGTGGAAGTTTGAACAGTGACTGGATACTTAGTGATATTAAGGAATTTTATTGAGTTTTGGACATATGATTGTACTATGGTTTTTTTCTTGAAAAAGAATCTATATATTTTAGTGATAACTATTGAATATTATGTATAATATCAATGAATTGACTAAAAATAACTCAAAAGGGGGTAGAGAAATGAATCAAACCAATAAAAACCATGCATTGGTGATTTTGAAACTGAGTTAGTACATAGGAGTTTGTTATACTACTTTGAACGTCTTATGAATTGTCTATCACATAATCTCATGACCCACAATTGGCATTCAGAAGACATTGGGAGTTGGAGATGTCTACAGTAGAAGAAGGACAAAGGCCTGGAATGCAGACAGATAGAGGCAGACACTGGGATTTTTCCAGGCTCATAGCACATGAAAAAGGGAAAGTGAAGCCACCTCTGGCTTGTAAGAACATGGTCACTTATGCCCACATTTTTCCTGGCCAGAGCAACTTACACAGCCTCACCTGATGTCAGTGAGGTGGGAAAAAAGTAATCCAACCTGAGGAATGGCAGCAAATATTTTTTTTTCACAAAAAGTTTATCTTACCGTATACCAATGTCAAGGTGGTTATTAGTTAATGATATAAAGGGAGATATAATGAGATAATGGTAATTTTTTTAGTAATAGGAATAACACAGTCATCCCTGTTAGCTGCAGAAGCTTTATTCCAGGAACCCCTCAAATTCATGGATGCAGATCTCTTATATAAAAGGGCATAGTATTTGTATATAATCTAGGCATATCCTGTTATATTTTAACTCATCTTTAGATTACTTACACTAATACAATATAAATGCTGAGTAAATTTTTGCTATAATTGTTTTGTTTAGGGAATAATGAAAATAGTCTGTACGTGTTCTGAACAGATGCAATTATTTTTCAAATATTTTACAGACACACTTCGTTGGACCTGGGGATGTAGAACCCCCTACAGAGGGCTGACAGCAATAATCATAGTAGTAACAGCAATTGTTATCTAAACAGGTTTCTGAACTAAAGTGAATAAAATAAAACACAGTAGAAACACAGTTCTCTTTGTGATTGATTTGACCTGACTACATTCCTCAAAACAGTGTTAAATTAGGCATAGTCATGTGGTCATGGACCTAATGGCAAAATGAGGAAGGCTGTGTATGACCAAAAATAAAAGACTGTCTTAAACGCTACACTTTCTGGCTATATGACCTTACGCAAGTTTTTAAATGTATCTTCACCTTTAAATGGGATTCACTTGCTTTATACAGTTGTTAAAAAACTAAGGTTTATACTCAAATAATCCATATATCTACAGTGTTCAGTGTAGCATCTTACCTAGAAGACGTGCTACACAACCCAAATTGGGAAGTAAGACACACCAGTTAACATTGTGCATCTTATTCATGGATAGAGAAGTGAGAATTTAGACAATACTTAAATGAAGTTCTAATATTATTGGGTATCATACTCCAGCCTTGAATACCTATAATTTCATGGTGTGAGTTGAAGATAAGAATCTTTTCCAAGAAGCAGCACTGAGAAAGATAAGTAGGGTTAGTGACAAAATAATGGGAGATATGTGACATATTTTCCCAAACTTATTGAAAACCAAACCAGTAGCTTCCAAACTCCACTACTATGGGTGGCAGAGAAGTCACTGACTGCTGCTCCTGTTAAATAGTATTGGGACTTCTGCTGCTTATTAGGAAATAAAAGGTTGTGAGAAGCTCGTGCTCACAATATGATAATAAGGAAAACCTAATTTATTCCAAAACCATCATTTGTGACACCCATTAGAAAGAAAATGCAGAGGTGTGAATGCACTACATTCCAGGGCAGGATGATCCCTTCCGAGTTAATAAAAGACCTGCAGCTGCTTTCATCTCTGGAGCACAGAGTAAAAAAGAAAAACCTTTCCAAAAGCAAGCAAGAATTGGCAGTGAAGCCAAGTAAGTCTGTAAGGATCCAAATCCAGAAAAGCCCCCAAAGCTGATTGATCTACATACCCTGCAAATTCTCTTCTCAGATATTTGATTTAAAGTATAGAGTGGGGCATGAAAGGCTGGGAACAGGATAAAAAGTGAAGAGAGAGAAAAAGATAAAGAGGGACAGAGATCCTTCTGGGAAGACAGCTAGGGGTAAGCAAAACAGAGTTGTCCCCAAGTCCCAGGAAGCTGGAGAATGAGCAAGAAAACTGAGAAATCTGAACCTCAGATCCCCATCTCTACTTAAAGGAGGGATCTTATTGCTACCATAAAATATACAAAAACCATGGTCAACATGAGCCAGTTAATTCAGGAGACATGAATGTCTTCACAGGATACAGTAAATAATATACAAAAATGAATGCGTAGAGCTAGTAGGTGCAACAATGTTTCAGAACACAATATCAACACAATAATATCAATCATATTTCTCTATAGTAAATATGAATATGTAGAAACCAAAATTAAAAACACAATGCCATTTATAATCACTCCAACCAATTAGTGTTTGTAAGAATTAGTAATGCAAGATCAACATGGGGCAGGGGCACTCAGTAATATTTTGTTAAAAAAAGGGGAAAATGATGGAACTGTTCTGATTGAAGAGGTCAATCCATAAATCTACATATACAAAGCTTAAACTTACAAAAATGAGTACATATTAAAACTGATAATACTAGATAAGATCTGTGAATTATATCAATATCAATTTCTTGACTGTCATGTCATAGTAGTTTCCTCTTATCCACAAAGAATGCTGTTATAGTTTGGATCTGGAATGTCCTCCTAAAGCCCATGTGTTGAAGACTTGGCCCCTAGCTTGGTGCCTGTGGTAGAACTTCTAAGAGATGAGGCCTAGTGGGAGGTCTTTAGGTCATTGGGGGTGTGCCCTCAAGGGGGGTGTGAGATCTCAGCCACTTCTTCTTCCTCTTTTTTTTCTTCCTCACCATAGGAAACAAAGTAGGATGGGGGTGGAAGCCACAGGAACCAAAGTTCTGCTAATCACACTGGCAATTCTTACTAGGACCTAAGTCATAGCTCTGAAAACACAACGATAACTAATGAAATTCTAGCCTGTGACTGCCCAGAAAGGGAAGATATAGTAATGTAGCACTGATTATATGGCAAACAGTGCTGTCCCTAGGGCAGGTCGTGAAATAGAGAAAGACTAGATCTACTCCGCCCAATTCCAAACCAGAACATTAGAAGGAAGGATGGAGAGATCCTCTCAAGGATTATATCAAAGAGGGCAAATTACACTGTGTCTTTATTCCAAAGAAGAATGTAAGGCAGATGTAAGAATAAACTAGTTTATGCTTCTTTCCTTCCTGCAGCACACCCCCTCCCAAACTCACATGAGTGTGCAACATCCACACACACGCACATCATCTCTTCAAACTGCTACATTTACTGGAATTTTTTTTACACCTCAGGTGGGTCTATTTGTTTCCAATAAACATACTTGGCATCTATTTTTGGATCTCATCAACCTAATGAAAGGATCACAGAATGCTTCACAGCCAATTACCGTGTGCAAGATAAATGCATGTTTTTATTCATTCTCTATAGTGATGATTAAGAGGGAGTTCATTTCACTGTAGTCTTGCAGATGTTTAAAATATAAATGAACTGACTGCAAAGAGAAATACCTAGAGCCTACTGGAGGAAAATGCCATTCTAGATAATGCACTTCTGTTCAAGCCTATTAGCATGAAATCACCCTTTTATTCCTTCAGATCTCACTAAGAGGATGAGGTAAAGCAAGTGCCAGATACATACCACTTAAAGAAAGGGACTGGCTCCCCTGTTTGCCTCCAAGAAGCCCAAACCCCTAATCTATTCTCCTTCCTGGGTTTTCCTTTTCTCTGATGTTTTGTTTCCTTAATGCAGTTTCATTAGGCTGAATTTGATATTTGTTTCTCCATAGCAGAAGGAATACATTCATATGGGAAAGATTTCCCTAAATAAATCTTCTTTTGAAGTTCTCTACCAGGAGAAACGAAACATACATACAGCCTTGGAGTATTAGCATTTTGGGGATGCAGGGCTTAAGCCTTTCTCAAGACAAGTGATGCTGTTAGAACTCCTTGAGGTTTCACAGTTGGCTGTCTTCACAGTGTGTCCCTCTAGAGACCTGTATCACATCCAGCCCCCAGAAGTTCTGTCTCTAAACTTGCTGTGCCAAAGCTTCACACTGCAGGAGAAAACTCTTGAGAGAAGAAATTGATAGAAAAGCAATTCATTTAATGCTTCACTCATATGTAAGACAATGTAGCAAAAGTATTTCCCAAATTTTGGTAAACTTCTTTTTTGGCCACAGGTAGTGGTGCTTGGGAAAGCTTACCTTCCTTCTCTCCTTTCCCCCAAACAGTGTGGTCCATGCATTTTGCAATCAACTCCACCAAGAAGAGAGTACAGGAGGGGATCTGGCACAGGTTGTGAATGTAACTGGTGAATGCTATTTTTTCATCTTTTGTTTTATGACTACATTATAAAATATCTATGAGCAAAATAAAATTTTCTTTTTTTGCTACTGGGGATTGAATTCAGGGGCACTTAACCACTGAGGCACATTCCCAGACTTTTTTTGTATTTTTATTTAGAGACAGGGTCTCACTGAATTGCTTAGGGCCTCACTGTTGCTGAGGCTGGCTTTGAACTCCCAATCCTCCTGTCTCAGCCTCCAAGCCAGTGGAATTATAGGCATGTGCCCACTGTGCTGGCAAAATAAAATATGTTTGAATACTTAAAAAAATTATGTACATGTATTTCCATGTGTGTTTATAGGCAAATATGTATTTACATACAATATACTCAATAGCATTTATTTAAATTAGTTATTGCTTTTTTATTTAAACACAAAGTAGTAACATTGTAACACTAATTGCATTCGAATAAGTAGCACCAATGAAAAGTAGCAGCTGAAGGTAGTGTCTGCAGCAGTTTTTGTTTGGTTAACTAACACGATCTGAATAGCTTACTCTGTTCCCCATCCTTACTAGGAAGTCCACAGGACTGGGCCTGGCATCTTCCACCTTTTACATTGGATCCCTGCTTCCCCTGCACCTCAACCCCACTTCATTCCCAACATTATTGTTTCCAAGCTTATTCAACAGTTTTCATGTCCATCTATTCTCTCACTGATGCTACCTTTTCCTCTTTGCCTGACATCACTGTCCCTTGAGGTCTATTTACCTGTGACCCGCCAATCCAACAGGTCTCTCCCAGGGCTGCTCATCATCCCATTGCATATCCTGCAAACATTTAATTCGACTGTATAAAACTGCACTTTGGATGTGTAGTCACCCACGTGTTGCTATCATCAGACATCTAGCCCCGTGCCTGGTGCACAAAAGGAGATCTGTGGGTATTTTGTTACCCAACCTATGGATCCAGGGTGAGCCAGTCATGGTCAAACAGCTTCCACTTTCAGATCAGAATTCATCAGCTCTGAAAAACAGAGCCTTTGCTGCTGATCTTTGGGTATCTTTCCAGTTAAACTTTTCTTCAAGCTGACACAAAGTGGCTGCTGGGAAACAGAGATATCCTGTAAACTGTATAAACACTGTGAGCTCAATGGTCTTGTCCTGGCATAGAAACTGCAATTTCAGGACTAAAAGCAGCACAAGAAATGGATTTCCTCAGTGCATATTCAATGCAGACCTCAACTACATTCATATCATAATTAAATAATATAATAATGGGCACCTCTTATACATTTTTTTAGCAATCTCCATTTTAGTAGCCCTTTAAATCTTATATTCTTCCTCTCCATTCTTTGTTAAAAGTTAATATATTTGGTGTCACTGTTGGCAAATAGATTTGGAGCACCTTTTGTTGAAACTTCCTCAGGGAGGAAGACATCCAGGCTTGGAAGCACTATGTCTGTGGTCTGTCAAGGAAATTACCAATTCTTGCTGAAATACCCTCTCACTCTGTTTTTTTTTTCCTGCCAATCTCTAGCTTCTGATTTGCACCCCACCCCCTCAAACTACCTCGGGTTACTCCCATCATTGTGCAATAAATATTTCCAGCAATACTTCATAGGAACATACAAATAAAACATAAATGACTTATAGTTGTTTTATATAAGTCATGGACTTGATGAGATTTTCCCCCCAATTTAAATCAAGATGTACTTTTTCTTTATAGAAATTTTATGCTACCTGCTAGTCTTACCTGTAGGGATTCCTTTGCAATGAATGGAGCCATGGTTTTCTCTCCAGCGAGAGAACCCTGGCATTGTTACAGCATTCATGTCAGTACTCACTGGATAGGAAAACTATCATTATTATGTGATGTGCATTTTATAGTTTGCAACCCCATGACACATCCATCACTGTCACCACTCCTCTTCTTCTTTAACTTTTTAATACCAGAGATTGTGGAGAGCTTAACCACAGAGCCACATTCCCAGGCCTCCCTCTTTTTAATTTAATTTTTTTTTTTTTTGAGACAGGGTCTTGCTAAGTTTCTAAAAGCCTTACTAAGTTGCTGAGGCTGAACTTGCAATAATCCTGCCTCTGCCTCCCGAGCCACTGGGATTACAGGCCTGTGCCACCACACCTGGCTACCACTGCAGATAGATAATGTTCTCATTTTACAAACATAGAACAGGGTTCAGAAAGTCTCATAAAAGCTAAGTGTTTTGCTCAGCATCAACTGTATGCCCATGGTTAACTGTGACATTCGGGGACATAGAGTGTTTAAATATCTAAATAAATTATTAATGTATATAAACTATATATATAATTAATAGGTTAACATGTCATGTATTAGTACAATATGCATATTAGTTTATTTATATTTTCATATACATTACTATTTCCTTGACAACAACAAAACCAAATGAGAGGAGATAAAGAGACAAAGTTCTCAGCATATGAAGTATAATACATGGGCCCAATGTGATGTCATTCATATTTTTTTCCTTCAATTTAGATTCAATTTTTTTTCTGGTAACATCTGTATTATTTTCTACATTATTTTGAAATTTTAAAATGACTGTTATGGGCTGAATTATGTCCCTTCTTCCACTTATATATTAAAATCTTAAGACCTACTAACTCAGGAATGTCACTGTGTTTGGAGATATGACCTTTAAAGAGGGAATTAAGTTAAAATGAAGTCATTAGGATGAGCTCTAAGCCAACATGATGTGCGCTAATAAAAAGAGGAGATTAGGACATGAGCACACTCAGAAGAAGACCATGTAAGGACACAGGAAAGACAGCCATCTTCAGGCAAAAGAGAGGTTGCCAAAGAAATCTACCCTGTGGACATCTTTATCTCAGACTTTCTGTCTCCTGAGTTGTGAGACAGTAAGCTTCTGTTGTTTAAGGCATCCAATCTGTGGTCATGGCTGTCCTTGCAAACAAACACAATGACCATATTCAATTTAGTGTCCCGTACCTTAGTAAAGTAGAAATTACACTTCTGTTTGGATAATATAGTACTTAGCAATAATTTGATGTTAATGATCATAATGATGATGTTAATCTGATATTAATTTTAGCCAGTGGTTTCATCATGTTCATAGCAGATCCTTTGATTAAATCCATACCAACAAAATGCAAAATAGTGACACAACATTCTGTCAGAAATAAGAAAACAAGCAAGTTCCAGATCTGCTAACAATTTACTTTGGACATTCCCTGGGGAATTTTCTATCCTGAACTTCAGTTCCCTTTGCAGAAAATGAGAGCATATGAGGCCTGATGCTGGATATTTTATAACTCTGTTAAGTACTTGAAATGAAAAATGACCTTTGATTTTACTCAATGAAACTAGTCACTGTTTTCATCTTAAACCCAAATGGAAAGGTCTTGAAGGCTTACATTCTGGCACTAATCTCCTCTTCCATATTGATCTGCTATTTGAATCTTTTATTGTGTAACCTGAATTATATCTTGTTTCATAAAGAAGAAAAATCTTATTTTAAAGGAAATAGCAGATCTTACAATTTTTTGCACCTCTTCATCTAGTACTGCTCTGTGATCATTCTATGGATTTAAATAATATATATGTAATGAGTTACCATAGTTCCCCCTTAGGTACCTGAAACCACAAATAGTACAGAATCTTACATGTTCTGTTTTTTCCTATATGTATAAAATTACAAAGAAAAATATTAATTTATAAATTAGTCACAGTAAGAGTATAAGAATAAAGATTTGCTGTAATGAAATATGCTTAAACTTAAAGATTGTAGTTATTTCTGGGGTATTTCATTTAATGTTTTGGGGCCACAGTTGACCTCAGAAAACCAAAACCATAGAAAATAAAACCATAAATAAGAGGGGCTACTGTAGTAGGATGTGTTGTTAATGAGACGTGTGTGTGCACCTGAGCTTGCATTATAATAGCCTGGATTCTTGTGTGAAAAAAAATTGAGAGGAAACTAACTTGAGTCGAGAAAGGATATTGGTTATTAAATCTGAGAGGTCCAGGAGTCAGGGAAGGTCCAATTGTCATGGGAAAGCAGGGAGTTGAAACTCCAAACCTCTGTTCTTGTATTCTCATGAAAGAAGATTTAAAGTCAGACACAAAAAGCCAGGCAAGGGAACTTTATTACAGGTAAAAATAAAGTAAAAGCAAAGTGAAGCTTAAGCAGAAAGCACTCACTCTCAAGAGAGAGAGAGTGGGCCATCTCTGAACAGAGAACAACAAAGGAGACAATGCTGTCTCCAAATTTATTACTTTACTGTTTACTAGTGAGGTGTTTACCAGGAGAACTGGGGACCACCTTCTGTACTCTTTGCCAATCAGGTGTTCAACTCTGAAACTCTCATGGTAGCCATCCCATTTAGGGGGGCTTCCTCTACAAGTCAATCCTATGTTAATGAGGGTACTGGGGTCAATAGCTAGTCAGAAGTGACCATAGTACACCTGCACTACTAAAGGAATCTTCCTTCCCAGACAAGAGGAAACACCTCTAGCCATAATTCCTAGCTTCACATCAACATCAATGGACCCTGTCAAGAGTTAGTTCCACTAATCCTTTTCTTTTGACGTATTTTCCCATTAGCTCCTTTGCTTCTGTTTATTTTCTATAAATTAACTACCACCCTTTGCTTTGTCTACTTTGAAATAGATTAAAGAAGACCCGAAAGTAATTTAAAGAACACTTGTGACTTTGCCTGCATTTCACTGCTCATTGCTAGCTACTACCTAGCACAATGGTGTTGTCAGGATTCCATCTTGTTCTCATCTCCTCTATGTTAGCCTTACTTTTTGGAAGGTTTCCCACAACTCCATGATGATTTGAGACAGAGGAGATGGCCAGAGGAAACTAAAAGTGGACATTTTTCTTCCTGATAATTCTGGTTCCCAGTGGGAGAAGGATTGACTTTCCTGATCGCTGTAGGGAGATCTGGCAATGATTTTTACTGCCTAATTTTGGTTATGTACCAATCCCTGGACCAGCTACCAAGGTAAGGGAAGCAGCTAATGCTGTGTTGTTGCTTTGTTTGTTTGTTTGTTTTGGTACTAGGGATTGAACCCAGGGGCCCTTAACCACTGAGCCACATCTCCAGCCCATTTTTTATGTTTTATTTAGAGACACGGTCTCACTGAGTTGCCCAGGGTCTTGTTAAATTGCTGAGGCTGGCTTTGAACTTCCAATCCTCCTGCCTCAGGATACAGAGCTGCCGGGATTATAGGCATGCCCCACTGCGCCTGGCTTAATGCTGGGGTATTTGATGTGGCTTTAAGCATCCTGGCTAAGATGGCTCAAAATAATCAATACTATCCAAGAAGTTTTCACTTGCAATCAGGAATGATCATTCTCATCTAAAATGTTGCAAATAGGTGACATATCTTGCCACCTCTCTTTCAAAACTTACATAGCTGATTCTCTTTGTTATACTTGGTATCCAATTACAAATGAAAGATAATACTATTTTGTTAATAGTTTTCAGTATTGTTTTCTTCTAGAACAAAAAAATATATATATCAATAGTTTTAAACAAGAAAAGAAAAATCAAAAATTTTTGAATACTAAAAATGGCAAATTAGTAAGATTTAGCAATGTAACTTTTAGGCAAGGATTTCATTTTTTCCAAAGTATATCTTTAAAATTTATTCATAGGTACTAGCTACCACAGTGTCTGCTGAGAAGCCATGTTCCTCCCAGGGTTTCTCCATTTCATAAATTCTGGGAGAATACCTCCTCCTAAGTGACATACAGAGGGCCAGGGAACCCCATACTGACCTTCCTGGGCTCCCCAGTCCTCTGAGCTCGCTTATCCAGACATTGTAGACCTCTTTGAATAGTTGGTTGCATGCTTCATTCTGCCTCTGAGAAGTGCATAGTCTCCCTGGTATAGATGGTAAGGGAAGCTATACCATGTTAGGCAAAGAAATGTTCCAACCCATGTCCCAAAGAAACTCAGTACCTTGAATAGAGAGGTCAAGCCAAGGAAACAGAGAGATGACTTCTGTTGAGAGAACAAATGAATGAAAGAAATAATAAATGCTTGAGGAGGTAGATATGATAATTACCCTGATTTAATCGTAACACAATGTATACATATATTGAAATATCACATTGTAGCCCATAAATAAATAGAATTCTTATTGGTTAACTAAAAATAAACTTGAAAAAAGATAAGACGCCTAAATCACAATTTAAAAGATAAGAGACTTTAGAGCAGAGATGCAAGACACCTGGCATGAAATTAAATGTTTCCCAGGAAGAAAAAAAAGAGAGAGATAATTTTAAAAATGAATTTTTTGAAAGTGAAAGACTCGATTCTTCAAATAAAAAGGTCTCACAACCAGATAGGATGAATGAAATAAAACAAAACAATTCCCAGATGCATTCTGGTTGAACTCCTGAATCCAAAGAATGAAAAGAAAACCGACCCTGTTGCAAAGAAGAAAGAACAGTTTGCTCAAGTGGAAAACAGAATTGGACAGAAATCTGATGTCTTATCTGCACCATCATGTGTAAAAAGTCTATGAAAAAAACTATTCAAAGATTATTGAGGGAAGAAATCACTAAGATACAAGATTCCCAGCTTCATAAGCAGAAAAAAATAAATTGCTTAGTGACGAAAGCCTCTTGCACCCTATCAGAGTAAAATATCTGAAAAAGAATTCTAAAGGAAGAAAACTTGAAATAAAATATATGTCTTAAGATAGGGGAAAATAACAAGGAAAAGATAGATGTGGATGTTGGGTGAGATCCCAGCCTCCATCAGCCTATACCCACTCTTGGACACTTTCAGGATGGGGCTTTCAACAAATGTATCATTAGTGGTCCCCTTTCCAAGTCCAAGACCTCAGCACATGGGCAAACAGGAATGTTAAACAATGTCAGTGTTTTGATTCAGGTAAAATCCAGGTAAGCACCCTAAGCTGGAAAATTGGGGACTAGAAGTTTAGCCTCTCTGCCTTTTAGTTGTCTGGAAAATGATACTCAACGAGAAGGGGTGGGTACGGTGGGAACCCCTGTCAGAGGACATTACAAATTCACATGCTATCAGGAATTAAACCAGACTCGGATCAGCTTGAGCCAAATGATATTGCTTACACACAGCCCTGGCCTCCCAACAGCACAAGGCCCAGAGGAAAGGGGCCCCAGCTGGGGGCAAGCATCTGCTTTGAGGCTGCTGCAGGGTCAGTCAGATGCTGCCTGCATTTTGTGTGCAGAGAGCCACACCCTGCAGCTGCTCAGAGAAAGGAAAAAACTGTAAGAAGGAAACAGTGTAGCTGTCGCTCCCAAGCACAGGGGTCAGCAGGAGCCACTGGAGAAAGGATGGAGCAGGGATTTTATGAGCTGGGGAAGAAGAGCAACTAAGAAAAGAGTGCCCTGTGATTGGTGCTCAGGATGCTGCTCCTGATTGTCCTCTTCCATCATCCTCCTGGCCACAGTCCCTGCTAGGGTTTGAAAGTGCCTCCCTAAAGTTTCTGTGATGGAAACTTAATCCCCAAATTCATATGGTAGTTGGAGGTAATTAGGTGTTAGGTAATGGGCATTCAGGAGGTAATTAGGATTACATATGTCCCGAGGGTGAGGCCCCCATGATGATGTTAGTGCTTTAAAAGAAGAGGAAGAAAGATAGCTGTCTGTTCAGTTATAGCATCAGAAAATGGACCACATCAGTCATATTCTACCTCTCAGTGTCTTACCCACATGGTGATGTTGGAGCATCAACATCATACCCCTCTTGTCCCACCAAAGCCACCCCTTGTGGTCTCAAGCCTTCCCTTGCCTTCCCTACTTTTTCTCTCTAGACACACCCAACCTATGGCCAGTCAGGATCCCCTTTGGTACTCCATGCCTGCCACCCACACACCACAAAGCCAGTGCAAGAGGTCTGTGGCCCCTGGCTCCTGCTCTTGGACTACTAGCTCTCTGATCTCCTTTCTGTTGTCTTTCCTTCCCTATTCCCTAGATACGTGGACTTCTTCAGCTCTGCCACCACTCAACTCAGATAGGCCTTGATGTTCATCCATCCCCAGTCCCCAGCCCAAAGAGATTGGACATCTGATTCCTAGAATCCCACTGATTTGGATAGTTTTGTTTGTTTGTTTGTTTGGTTTGGTTTGTTTTTTGTAGCTTCAAGGACAACACTCTTGAGCACCAGAATCTTGCTGAGCACCAAGGGAGCCTCCCTGATGATGGTTACTATAGTTTCTCTCCTTGCGAAAGCAGATTTGACAGCCCCAGTGAACTCCCTTCTCTCACTATCCTTTCTGTCCCTGTCCCTGAAACATCCCTCCACCAGGACCAAAACTCAGGATAAGTGCCTCATCCACTAAATCATCTTTGAATCTTAAGGGGCATTGTCCTTCACTTAATCACTTCTGTAGATGAGAGCCTGCACACTGTTGTGTGTACTTCCTCTACCACCTCCTCTTTAAAGAGCACAATCATTGAAGCACCTTTGTGTGCCCTTCAATGCCAAGAAAAATACCTGGCAAGTACTTTGGACATGAGTAAATATTTACCAAGCTGAGTCATGACCCATTTAATGCAAGCCTAAAAGAGAAACAACATGAGCCAGTATGGCACTATAGGAGGTGCCCCCAACATTCTGGGATATCCCTGTCATCTGAAAAATGCAGCCCCCCCCCACTCTATCTGAGGGTAGAACAAAAAAGAGTTTCCAGCCCAACCTGTAGGCTCAGTCTCTAATCCCACTGTGATGAGGTCCCTATGGTCCAAACAACACTAGAGTGTGGCTTAGCACTGCCTGCTCATCCCTTTGCATTTTTCTATCTCTAATTTCTGCAAATGAATTTTACCTCCACAATTACAAGGTCTTCACCAAGAATAATCATAACTTATATTATCATGTCTGTATATCAAGACATTACAGACTCTAACTCCTGATGATTCAACTTTCTAATTTTCAGCTATAGGATGTTGTGATAGCAAAATGCATTGAATAGAAACCATATTTTGAATTTTGGATTCTGACCTTTTCCCTGGCTAGTATTGCAGTCCAGTTCTCTCTTGTGGTGCTGGGCAGCAGCAACGTACATCTCCTCGTCAGCCATGAGGCCATGAGGGAAGACAGCTCACACTCCACGGGTCAGTGTATTGATAACCTATGTTGTCTGTAGATCAGGTATCTTATATGCATTTTTGACTTGAGATATTTTCAACTTCTGATGAATACTTTGGATATAATCCATTATAAGTCAAGGAGCTCTAATACTCAGTGATTCAGAACCTGATCAAGGGATGTCTGATGTTGTCTGTTTGCCACAGAGGCAGTCTGCTTATAAGGAAACTGAGGCATGGAGAGGCTAAATAACCTCAAAGTCACAGAGCTAGCAAGTGACTGAGCCAGTAGCAAGGCTCTCATTCACTCCTACTTGTTCACTGCCCAGGTGATCAGCCAAGTTCTGGGTTCAGAGCTGCCACAGCAAAAACAAGACATCAGGAGGCTCCTTCCTGGCTCTTTGGAACATTCCCAACTTCCCCAGAAAAGGAGGGCTTAGGTGGAGTTCATATATCTAATGTGCTCTTTACCATATGTAGATAATTTTGTCCTCCCAGTTAGTGACCATCTAGGGAAAAATCTGAAATTCTGGTTATTGTGCTTATTGAATTAAGTATACCAAGGGGATGATTGAACAAAGATCAGAGCTGAGAGAGAGAAATTTCTTTTCCAGCTACTTGAAATCCTTATTGGCAAATGTGTGCAGACTATGGAGAGGTCCATGGAAAAACTAAGCATCTTCTGTGGTTTGAATGTGTTTGGCCTCTCCAAAATTTATATGTTGGAAATTTAATTTCTAATGCAACAGTGTTGGGAGGTGGAACCTAATGAAAGGATTAGTGCTGCTGTTAAAAAGGTTTTTGAGAGTAGTTTTTCATTCTTCTGCTCTTGTATTATGTAAGGACTTTCACTTCTTTTTGTCTTGCCCTTCAGCCTTCTGCCATGTGAGGACATGGTAAAAAGGCTCAGACCAGATGATAGTGCCTTGATATTGAACTACCCAGACTCCAGAACTATGAAAGATTAAATACACTATTTAGTCACAGGGATTCTATTATAGCAGCACAAAACAGAATAGGATAACTTCCTTCTAACAGTGGCTGCCTTGGATATGGACCCCCAGCTATATCCAGCCTCCATATGATGCAGCAACAGCTGACAGCCCCACTGCAGCCCCACAGGAGCCCATGAGCTAGGGATTCCCAGCTAAGCCTCACCCAGATCCTGTCCCAGAGAAACTGAGATAATAAATGTCTATCATTTTATGCTTCTCAATTTGGGGGGGGTGTCATTGGTTACAACAAAGCAAATAATGATGATAAGATTATGTATTTGCATGTATTATCTACTATGTTAGGTTTTAGATTCCTTAAAATGATGATTCACATTATTATGTTGCATCTAGCATAGTGTCTAAAGGCTGATAGGTCCTCCAGAAATGTTCATTGCATACATGAATAAATAAATGAATTTCTGATAAACTTTAGAGCTGATTTTATTCATTGAACATTTATTAAGGACCTAATAGAAGTCAGGAATTGAGCCAGGCTCTGGGGACATGTGTGAGTTGGAGCTTCCTGAGGCCGACTCTGAGATGTGGTTATGAACGTGCTCAGAGGATGGGGAGGCTGGGTTTTCACCCACTGACTCCCGTTCAGCTTTTCTGGTTGAGGGCTGCTTCTAGGTCTTCACATTCTGCCATTGCTGGCCTATCCTGAGTGTGGGTCCAAATGCAGTTCCAACATCAGAACAGCAGTGCTCAGGCCAACAGCCTCAGGTGTGTTCACCAGCAGCTTTGACACAGGTGGGGACCACAGCATTTGCTGTGGGATGAGGCATAAAACCAATGCCCAACTCTTAAGGAAGTCAGAGTGCCATCTAAAAGGAATTATAGTTATCATAAAATTTTAAAGAGGAAGAACAAAGTAGGTTGTTAGACTCGATGATACTCTTACTGCCTACTGGACTGAGGAAGGCGAGAAGATTGGATTGGGTGCTACAGAGTGACTTCTAAGAACACAAACACGGAAGAACCAAGGCATACCAAAGCACAGAGAGTGCATGCACATGGCGTGTCAAAATGGGAAGACTTGTAACCACAGTCTCAGTCACATAGGAGATACAGGAGCCAGGGATAGATGGAAGCCTATAACTGGTACCTCTTCGGCTTTACAAGTATTTCCTAGTGGCAGAAGTGCTGCCTCTGATGGGAAATGTGAACCCTTTGTGAAAATTAGTCCACATTCTTGACACTCTCAACACTTCCAGTATTCCCAATACTCACAGCATTCCCAACACTCCCAATATCCCACACCCCCATAACTCAGATGTTCCCAGCATCCCCACACTCCTAATAATCCTGACATTCCAAACCTCAACATTCCCAATGTTTCTAATGCTCCTAGCCCTCCCAAGAAGAAGCATGAGCCAAAGGAGATTTTGGTCTCTAGAGTCAAATAACCTTCCTCAGCTGTGATAAGGAAGGATTGCAGTCTTTACTGTTTGCTTTGTGGCTGCTGAGCAACTGAAACCCTTTCCTACATTTGCAACTGTTACAGAGGAAATGGTTACTCTCTCCCTCCCCACCTGAATTTACATGTTGAAACTCTCATCCCTAATGTGATGGTCTTAGAAGGTGAGGCCATGGGCTGTAATCATGCATAATTGTTGTCATGAGAATATAGAGTATCCATGAGAGGATGTGTGATGTGTCCTTAAAAGACAAGATACCAGAAATATTTCTCTTATTCTCTCTCTGACATGCAAGAACACCTCAAGAAGATGACCATTTACAACCCAGAAGTGGGCCCTGATCAGAAGCCTGCCATGATTATACCTTAATTTTAGACTCCCAACCTCCAAAACTTGGAGAAATAAATGCCTGCTTTTTAAGCAAACCAATCTATGGTACTCTGTTATGGCAGCCTGAGCAGAATGAGATAGACACTCTACCAGATGTTACTTTTGGATAGGCAAGGAATTTCATTTCAATGGCAGAAGCCAAGAGGGTTCAGACATCCCTGTTCTAACCCCCAGATCCAAGCCACAGATTGTGACCTGAGCTATGTCAGTAGGGTGTGAGTTTGCAGAAAATTTTAAGGTACCAGGGCAATGAAAATGACAGTGATCCCTGAGGATCTGAGGCATCACCATGCCCCACTGTGTGAAATCAGGAAATAAATGAGGCCTGATGCAGGCCTGCCCACAGGAGACATTGCAGGAGTAATGTGAAATACTCCTGGTACACCTCTGTCATTTAATTCATGTACTTACTGCATTTTCATTATTTGCTAGTGATATGTGGGCTTTCCAGAGAGACTCCTTCTTACATAAGGGTGGGTAGCTTTGATCTAACCCAGTTCTTATCTGAAAAGTTGGTTTGTCTCTGCTGATGTCCATGTGCAAAAGGTAACATCCCAGCATCCCTTCTGCTAGGGAGAGAGGAACTTTCTCTTTCCCATCCCCACTCATTTCAGGCTCCACATTAAGTGGGGTGAATTGTCATCACCTTCTTCCTACAGTTGCAATCATTTCTTACTTGGGGTTTTTATAGGTGGAGCAGAAGAAAATCACTGTCAACATTATTATTGTGATTTGAAAGTCTAATGGATTTTTTATTTTCATTTATGTTTTTGCCATAGAAATAAAAAAAAATCTTTGGCAATTTTATGTGCCTTTTTACAGTTTCCATAGCAGTAAAATACCCACTCAATGATTTTTTATAATTTTCTAACTACAGGTGGGATTATATCTGTTGACACTTTAAAGCACTGGCAATGAAGTTTATTCCCAATAACACCACTGCTTTTATGTGCTTAAAATTTACTCTTAAGAATAATTTTTAAAAAGTAGTAGGGCATGAATCTCAGAGTTTGTATGAAATATTCCTTCGTGTTTATACAACACAAATTATTTTTTAAGATCCTTCCACTTATGGCGGAAAAGAAATTCCAGGCTATTGAGGTTTCCCTCTATCAACTGCCTCCTCCCATCTTTATCACAGTTGTGGCTGTTTTGGATGGTTCCTTGGTGCCATGTCTTTGGGAATGGATGGAGACAGGCTTTCACTCCACATCACCTTCTGCCTGTCATCCCTGTGGATGCAACATCCTGGGTGGCTGTCCATGTGCGGGGTGCTACCAGTCACTTCTCCTTCCTAACTGCAGGGCTCTTCCAGCCCAACAACCTCCCAGATATTTTGAGCTGTTCTTAGAAATCAGGAAGGAGCTCACTGATTGAAACCTGGGCTACAGGAAGCTTCAGGGCACTCAGATGTCCTAGTCCTGGCAATGGGGAATTATTTTAGTGTTTCCTGATGGGAAGGAATTCAGTAATACTACTTATGTCCATCAGCCCAAGTGACTGGACAGCCAGTGACATGCGGGGAAGGTACTTAGAGTAAGTCCCCTCCACTTGTGGTTCTGCCTGGCTTTTCTGTCCATTCCCACTTGTCTTCCCTACTGGTTTTGCAGCTTGGTATAGAGAGCTCTGTGTCCCTCTTTTACTCTCTTAGCTCTCTGTCCTCTCCTTTCTCCTTGGACATTCTTTCATCTTTCTCCCAGTCTGAGAAAATTTCATCCATTTTTCAGGGAAAGAAAACCAGACTCAAAATGAATGCATATTGCTTCTCAGGCCCTGACTTAAGAAATTCAAATGTTTTTTTGATTTTAGTTCATGATCCCCTCTCCTTTTCCCTCCTGTTCTCCCTCTCCCATTCTCCTCCTTCTACTCCACTAGATTTTCTTTTGCTTGTCTATTAGTTTATGTCTGATAGGTTCTTTATGTTATCCTATCCTTCTCTACCATTTTCCTTTATTTTACTCTAGTTTCCACATATGAAAGAAAACATTTGACCTTTGAGTTTCTGAATTTGGCTTATTTAATTTAGTATGATGAGTTCATTCTTTTCTATTGCTGAATAGAATACACACATACACACATTTGTATGTATATATACACATATATACACACCACACACACAATTTCTCAAATCATTCATCTATTGGTGGGCATCTGTGTTGATTCCATAATTTTGCTATTATGAATTGTATTGCTATAAACATTGAGGTGGCTTTATCACAGTACTACACCAATTTTAGATCCTTTGGGAAAATACTTTGAGATAGCTGGGTCATATGGTAGTCAAACCATTAACTCTCTCTCTTTATACTCTGCTGGGCATGGTCCATATAACAGATTCTAAGTCTATACTCTGTTGTGTGTCATCCATACAACCAGCTCTGGCTGATGCCTCGGTGGGGGTAAAGTTAAGGGACAACCTGAAACACTGTTGCAAATGATCTATATCTTCTGAGTATGAAAATATCATCCACTGTGATATAAACATTGCATTGCCATCCGTAAAGGGATTTGTGCCTCTGCCAGACACATAAACAACACTAATGGTGAACTGAACTTTGAATTACTGAAAATCATGGGAAAGGTTCCTCTATAGGATAGGTTTCTTGAAAAACTTTCAGAGACGCCTGTAGAATGCTCTCTGGAGGGGCCAGTCCTGGCAGCTGCCTATAGGGACTCAGTGCAAGAGGTCTGGGGGGTGAGGCTGGAGGAAAATGGAAGGATTTGGAAGAGTTCAGCATGAACTGTTATCAGCAGCCCTCCATAGCTGCAGGTTCTGTACCATACATAACCAGCCACCAGTCTAAATTTTCCTAAAACTTAGTGTGTTTGTACTGAATATACACAGATTTCATTCTTATCATCATTACCTAAATAATATACTACCACAGCAATTTACAGAACATTTACATCATGTTAGGTATTATAAGTCATTGAGAGATGATTTAAATTATGCAGGAGGATGTGTTTAGGTTATATGCAAATACTATACAATTTTATATAAGGGACTTGAGCATCTTCAGATTTTGGTATCTGAAAGAGGTCCAGGATCCGGTGGCCCATAGATTCTTCACATGGTCTCCCAATTGAGGGTGAAGAGCATGCCTCTGGTACTCCTTTTCTAGGACACTCCTCACACAGGGTTCCTAGAGACTGGTGTTGATATTGGGGGCAGAAGATGGCTGGTCTACCTGCATCCAAGTCTTCTTAACTTCCTTACTCTGCCCACATACACAAAATTCCCCCTCTACCCCCTTAAGATTTAGACTGACCTCAAAATTTGATCTCTTACTTCTTATTCCTTCTGAGCTAAACTGAGCATGTCTAAATTCCCAGGAAAAGTTCCATGCTGGGGTTGCATCTTAACTGAGGAGGGTGTGGAGTCCCCTTGCCTCATCTAAATAATGAATGACTATTCAGCAGAGGGTGAGGGACATGGTGGGCTCTGTCTTTAAGCCATATACCAAAGCTCCTCTATGCTCAGGTTGGCTCTGCATGGCGATAATTCCCAAGCTTTCCCATGGGAGGTCATGAAATTTTCTGGGCATGGATGAGGATGCTGAGGAGCTAGGATAATGGGTATCTAGGCTCACCAACCAACAATGGATAGAAAATATTTTTAAATTTGCATCTGTATTGAAGTCTCGCCCGCATTCCGGCGCAGGCTATGAAATTTGGGCTTCCTCTGCATGGAGAGTGCTGGCTGAGAAATACTGTGAAAAATCACACAACACAGAGAGTAGTTTTCACAAAGCAGGCATGGGTCGACTTTGTGACCTTAGGGGTCCTGCTTCCACACTGGAAGGAGAGAGAGAAAAGCCCGCATTTGCTTTATTTATACAAGGAAGCTTCAAGGGTTTTCCATGGAATGTTTTTTTGCCAAATAAGGTAGGAGGAGGGCTGTCCAAGCCCAATGGGTAATGCCCAAGTCTGGAGATACAGAGCAGCCTCTCTTGCCAAGGGAAGACTGAGGTCACATGCTTTGTGGGAGAAGCCACAAAATGACTTGCAATGCCAGACCAAAATCTCCTTGGCTCCAAGGCCTAGTAGAGGCTTTTAAAATAGCCCAGTGGTAGCCCCTCACACTGAACAGGCACAGACATTTTTTTTCTTGTCATCAATTTCTAAATAATACAATATAACAACTATTCAGATAGCATTTACATTGTAGTGGGCATTATAAGTTCTCTAGTAATGATTTGAAATATATGGGAGTATGTGAATAGATTCTGTGCAAATACTACACCATTTTATATATAAAGGACTTGAACATCCTTGGCTTTTGGTATCTGCAAGGGAGGAGAGAGATATCCTGGAATCAATCCTTCTTAAATACTGAAGGATGATTATTTATCTCAAGCATCCAGAATATCAAAAGTACAACAAACAAATAAATATCTGGGTCTATCATATTAAATTTTAGAGGCAGAACATGGCTCACCTCTATGTGTGTTGTCCTTGACAGTAGTTTCTCATGAGGTAGCCTCACACACCCATCATGTTGTTACAAAGCACCATGGCCACAATTTCAGTCCCTGCAGGGTTTCCTCTGGACAGTTGGGTCTCAAGACTTTAGACCTGGACTCAACCTTAGAGACTGTGGTTGTTTCTATAGTAAAAGTGTCACTTTCGGAAGTCCTACTCTATAGCTTGGGCCGCTGTTCCCAAATCACATGCTATCCATTTTGCCTGGAGTCTGGAGGGATACTTAAAAGGCTAGATTTTAAACAAAATGCTGGCATTGGAAGTTCTGTTTAGTTCAGAGATCTGAATGGATGAGACAGTCAAACATCCTCCATGGACACAATGTTAGAATTTGGAAGGGAATGTAGTAATCTCTGACGCTGATATCTTCTTGGCTCCCATAACAAATTCCATAACACAATAGATGACTCACCCAACATAAATGTATTTGCTCACAGTTCTGGAGACTGGAAGCCCAAGATCAAGATCATGTCAGCATGGTTGGTTTCTCCTGAGTTCTCTTTGGCTTATAGATTGCCACCTTCTCAGTGTGTCCTTGTGGTTTCCTTCTGGGTGTGCCTGTGTCATAATCACCTCTTTTCATTAGGACACCAGTCATATTGGATCAGGTCCCACCCACCCTATAAACCTAATTTTGACTTGATTACTGCTTTTGAGGCAGTGTGAGTTTGAAATTCAGTATATGAATGAATGAGCACAACTCAGTTCATGATAAAAACTCACTTCATTGTATCATGATTTAGAGTAAGACAACATTTCACTGCCTATGAACTCAAAAAATAATAAAGTATGTGAATAGAATGGGTTAGATGTAACTGAGAAAATATTCAAGAAAGATATCAGATACCTCAAAGTAGAGGCCTAACTCTAACCCACCAGCTGCAACAAAGTAAGTCACTTCCCCTCCCTAACCCCCTATGTCTGCATTTGGGAAACAAGGAGAGAAACACACATCCTACATTCCTGCAAGGATGGTAGTCTGTCAATCGTGTGTGCAAAGTGAGAAAGATGGCTACTCAGAGAAGGATGGCTACGGCTGGGTAGAGTATGTGCTTAGCATGAGTGAGGCCCTGGGTTTAATCTTCAGCACCTAAATAAATTCATACATAAATAAATAATAAAATTAAATAAATAAGACAAGAAGAAAATTATGGCTGTTTGTGTGAATCACTGACATTATACTGAATCTCCTTGGGATCCCAACTCCCAGCGATGACCAAGGCCCCCTTTTCAGAAGATTTTATCTGGTGTGTTGCTTACTATACATCATGCAATGGGATCATGCAGCTCTGGATACAATACTTGGCGTGACACCTGAGCTTTGGGCCAGACACAGGGGTCTAATGCTGCCATCCCTGTGGGTACTTTCTAGGGGGATCCTGCATGAACATCTGACTTCCTATCAAGATACTAAGCTCACGCCCTGCACTTTGCCCATATATCCCAGCATTCTGATACAAACCTCTTCATGTGTACTCACCTGAAAAAGTCTCTTTCTATACCTTAAAGCGTGAGGAAAAAAAGAAAAAGCCTTTTGTAACTAATAGAAGTATATGAGGGAATTCCTCACGGTTGTAGACTAGAATGTGGTTTTCATGGCTGTACTTTGATATTCTCTTGCCTGGGGGAACGTCCTACTGGTATCTGGAGTCAGGGAAAGGAGGTCAAGTGGCAACAGGTAGAGAGGCAATGTGCTGCACCCATGACCATGGAATTCTTGATTTGGTGCCCACCTGTTGTGTGACAGCAGGACCGCAGATCAAGAAGAGGTTAGATGTGGACAGGACCCGAGCAACCATTTTGATCTCTTCCAAAACACTCCCTTTACAAATGAGAATAGAGGCCTACAGAAGACAAAGTTGCACAATCAATGTCCGTGCCAATGTTAAGGTTTAGGTCTATGATTTCTAGTTCAATAGTCTCTCTACCTTTAAAGTTAATTATAGATATTTTAAAGTTTTTAAATTTTTGCATATAAATATTCAGTCATCCCTTGGTATCCATGAGGAATTGGTTCTAGGAGTACCTAAGATAAGGTACTAAAATATCCCTAGATAAGGATATGAAAATATGCGAATTCTAAAGTCTCTTACGTAAAATGATACCATATTTTCACATAATCGACAACATCCTCCTGTTTACTTTGAATCGTCTCTAGATGACTCCTAATACCCAACACAATGTAACACTATGGAAAGAGTTACAATGTATTGTGTGGCAATAAGGATGAGAAAGTCCACATGTGTTCAGTACAGATGAAATGTTCTCTTTCAAATATTTTCCATCTGTAGTTAGTTGAATCCATGGAAGCAGAACCTACATATGGAGGGCTGACAGCTATCCCAGCACCATTTGTTGAAACACTATTCTTTTATGTTCTTTTATAGTAGAACTCCAGTCTCTTTCATGGATACGAATGAGAATGAGAATGCAAGAGCAGAAAGTCAAAAGTTCCCTTTTCCCCCATGAACATCCTAGAGCCTAGGCTGCTGATCTCCTGAATATTTACTATTTAAAAAGTAAAAACTTTTATTTAAAAGACTATTTTGTTGATGTTCCCTTACATGGATTTGAACCCATTTCATAACTGGTAGCAAACAGGACTTAGAGTAGAATTTAACATCCAGTAAGATGTTATTTGACTCACATGACCCTGGGTAGGTCATATAATTTCTTCAGTCTGTTTTCCTCATCTATAAAAATTGATTGTCTAGTAGCCACTGAAAAGCTTGTGAAAATAAAATCATATGAGAAAGTACCCAGCATAGGGTATAGCACATCACAGGGTTCAATAAATAATTCCCAGTTTTTTCTCTAAATACAACCTCCATAAATTCCACTATCACATGAATCCATGCCTGCAAGGAGTTAGGTGAGCTTGCACAGGTAAATGTTAGATCCGTGGGAGAGGCTATGTTCAGTTTTGTTCAGCCCCAGTTGGGGTTCGCTGAGAACTCTGGATTTAGGATTCATCCTTAAGCCGGGCGCCATCACGCCCAGGCTCACTGTGGTGTGGGCAAGAAGGTCAAGCCTGGCCTGATGGTACCAGGTACTGTGACCATCACTGGGTCCAGTCTGAGGCACTCTTCCTTTTGCCTCTCATGACCATTGCAATGACTGTGATATGGTCTGAAGGATGAGACAGACCAGGTCTCCTCTGGTAATGCTGATTGATCACTCCTGGAACAGTTTTGGAGAAGGTAAACATTCACGGAAGAAAGCTGCAAATTGGCAAGTTAGAGACAAAAACCAAGTTCAAAGAAACTTAATCACTTAATCAAAAATAAGAAGTATTGGTCTGTACAACTTGAATTTCTGTGAGCACAGCCAGTCTCAGGTATCTGGTGTTATCACTTGGGTTTTGGCAGTCCCTGCTTTATATACACCTTTATAGCCCTAGGAGAAAGTCTTCTTCATATATTTGTCAAAAGTAAATTTGAAATGGACTCTGGTAAATTCCAACCCATGTCTCATGCATGTCCTTGAAACAAGAACCATAGCTGAGGTGGGAGCAGGTCCTTTACTGGCCAGGAAAACCCAGGCCATAAAATCCTCACTGGAGGCAACCTGTCTAATCCCTATGTGTGGTTCAGCATGGCTTCAACATCAGAAGGCAAGAAGGGTTGATCGGCAGATGGAAACAAGACATGTCTACTACAAGGGTCCCAGGAATATGAGGAGAGGAGTCAGCGTCCCTTTTCTCTCAACCCTGGTCTCCTGGGCCTTGTGTTTCAGTCAAGCTTCCTACTCATGTGTTTCTTAGGTGTGGGGGCTACAGTTACACCACTCACAGGAGGTCATGAAGGAACTGGGAGAGAAGGGAGCCACCCTTTATCTATTTATTTTTTAATTGATTTTATTTTTTTAATACACAACAGTGGAATGCGTTACAATTCTTATTACACATATTACAATTTTTCATATCTTTGTATATAAAATATGTTCACACCAATTCATGTCTTTATACATGAACTTTGTGGGAGTTTTTTTTTTTTGCATTACAATCCTTATTACACATATATACCACAATTTTTCATATCTCTGTTTGTATATAAAGTATGTTGACACCCAATTTGTGTCTTCATACATGCACTTTGGATAATGATATCCATCACATTCCACCATCTTTGCTAATCCCCTTTCCCTCCCACACCTCTGCCCTATCTAGAATTCATCTATTCCTCCCATGCTCCCCCTCCCTACGCCACTATGAGTCAACCTCCTTATATCAGAGAAGACATTCGGCATGTGTTTTTTGGGGATTGGCTAACTTCACTGACATTATCTTCTCTAACGCCATCCACTTACCTGCAAATGCCATGATTTTACTCTTTTTTATTGCTGAGTAAAATTCCATTGTGTATATATGCCACATTTTTTTTTACCCATTCATCTATTGAAGGGCATCTAGGTTGGCTCCACAATTTAGCTATTGTGAATTGTGCTGCTATAAACATTGATGTGGCTGTGTCCCTGTAGTATGCTGTTTTTAAGTCCTCTGGGTATAGACCTAGGGGAGGGATAGCTGGGTCAAATGGTGGTTCCACTTCCAGTTTTCCAAGGAATCTCCATACTGCTTTCCAGATTGGCTGCACCAATTTGCAGTCTTCACATTCCTCTTTACCTTCCTCTTGGCTGTCTTACTTACAGCAAAGGTATTGATTAATCTTCAAAACATAAGGCTCCCGTTTCCCTCATCTTCCAGATGGAGATAATCCTAGTACCTGTCTCTTGGGGGCTCAGGGATCAAATGAGATCATAGATGTCAAACACAGTGCAAAGCAGTCATTCCACAAATGTGTAATGTCATCATTGCTGTACCTTTTACTGTCCCTCAGCAAGTCATTTTGTCTTCCAGCTTGCTAAAGATACACAACACAGTTGGAATTTTAAAGCAATTTGAGTTACAAGAATTTGAAATGAGTACATTTTCAATGTGGGAACTAAATTTGAGGCTCCTTGTCCCACTGAGCCAAATAACAAAAAAAGAGGATTCTGTACTCAATGGCGTGATTAATCACAACTGCAAAGGAGGTCACACATGGGTCAGGGAGATCATTATTTCTAGAAAGAAGATAGGCTGACTTCACCTTCTAGCTACAATGGAGTAACAGGAAATAAATTCGCACTCATGCCTGAGATAATAAAGAAAAAAAATACAGACAAAATATATGAAACAATGGTTTTTAAGTTCCCAAATATTAGGCCACAATGAATACGCGACCAGTGAAATTCCACATCATGTACAACCACAATAATGGGATCCTAATTATAATAAATTATACTCTATGTATGTACAATATGTCCAAATAGAATCTACTATACTGTATATCTAAAAAAGAACAAATTTTTAAAAATATGGTAATTGGGTTATTTTTTTACTTTTATTTTTTTGGTGTTCAGTCTTTTGAGTTCTTTGTATATCCTGGAGATTAGTGCTCTATCTGAGGTAGAGGTAGTAAAGGTTTTCTCCCATTCTGTAAGCTCTCTATTCATATAAATAAGACAATCAATAAGTGGGCAAAGAAATTGAAGAGGCACTTCATGGAAGAAGAAACACAAATGGTCAAAAGATACTTTAAAAGTTGTTCAACATCTCTAGCAATAGTGAAATAAAATTAAAACTACACTGGAATTCCATCTTGCTCCAGTCAGAATGGCAATTATCAAGAATACAAGGAACAATAAATGTTGGTGAGGATGTGGAGAAAAAGGTTCACTCATTGTTGGTGGGACGGCAAATTGGTACAACCACTCTGGAAAGCAGAATAGAGATTTCTCAGAAAACTTAGAATAGAACCACAATTTGATCCAGCTATCCTTCCTTGGCTTATATCCCAAAGACTTAAAATAAATATACTACAGTGAGGCAGTTAAATCAATGTTTATAGTAGCTCAATTCACAATAGCCAAGCTACGAAAACAACCTAGATGCCCTTCAACAGATGATTGACTAAAGAAAATGTCACACACGCACACAATGGAATATTACTCAGCCATAAAAAAATGAAATGAAATGTCATTTACCGGCAAATGGATAGAACTGGAGAATATTATGCTAAGTGAAATAAAGCCAGTCCCAAAAAGCCAAAGGCTGGATATTTTTTCTGATGCTAACCCATAACAAGGGAGGGTAGAGAGAGGAAGTATAGAAGCTCACTGAATTAGATAAAGGGGAATGAAGGAAAGGTAGGGAGGATGGGAATAGGAAAGACAACAGAATCAATCAGTTATCACTTTCCTATACTTATATATGAATACACAACCAGCGTAACTTCACATCATGTATAACCACGAGAATGGAATCCTAATTGGAATGGGTTGTGCTCCATGTATGTATAATATGTCAAAATACACCCTATTGTCAGGTATATCTGAAAACAACAAATCAAAGATAAATAAAATAAAATAGGGAACCAGTGAAGGATTAAAAAAAAAAAAAAAGACAGTGAGTGATACCTGAGACAAAGGGGAGAAACAAGTGAGCTCTAAATCCAGACAGTCTTCACACAAAGGCGGAGAGAAGCAGCACTGAGGGAGAACCCTAAAGAGTCCCTGAATTAGAGAGAGAGACCCCAGGATTCAAGTCAGATGTAGTGCAAAGGACAGAGTACCAGAGAGGAGACAGCCCCGTAGAGAGATCAATAGCAAGTCTTCTTGAGTGTTCAGCTGTGTGCTGATGGAGGATGCATGTAGATAAGCCACTGGGAGGCTGAGTGTGATATTTAATTTTATATATGAATTAAATAGGCCAGGAATGCCCCGGATAAATGTTATTTCTGGGTTTATCTGGGAGAGCATTTCTGGACGAGTAAGGATTTGAATTGTGGACTAGTGAAGTGGAGAGCCCTTCTCCATCAGGGTGGGCATCATCTAATCCATTGAGGGCCTCAGTCGAGCAAAGGCAGAGGAGGGAAGAATCCATCCTTTCTTCCCACCTTACTGACTGCACCAACGTCTCATTTCATCTTTTCCTGCCTTCAAGTGAGAATAACACCGTCACCTCCCTACCAATTCTCAGGAGTTTAAACGCACACTGAAACCTGCCACCAGATTTCCTGGGCCTCAGACGGTGGACGGCAGATGTTGGGACTTCTCAGCTTCCATGATTGCGTGAGCCAGTTGTTCATAATTAATAAATAAGTAAATATGTTCATTAGTGATACTATATAGAAAATATTACATATTATATATTAATTACTATATACATTAAGGGATGAATTTAAAGGGATCAATGGATGAATACTCCTATAAAAGAAGGTGAACGAACCAAACTAGTTCCTTTTGCCACGTGAGGATAGTATTCATCCCATCCATTCCACTGTCTTTTCTGCATAATAAGAACACACTCATCAATGCCTTGACCTGGGACTTCCTAGTCTCTAGAACCATGAGAAATAAACCTCTGTTCCTCATAAGTGACACTGTCTATGTTTGTGGCACCTGCACAGACTAAAACAGTAGAATACTAATAAGGCTCTCGCCTCAGAAGTGGGGAATAACTGGTGGTAGACTAAACACCACATCTTGTCTATAAATCTTAAAAGCAGGATGCAAAAAGAACTAAACTCTTTCCATGTAACTGAATGACAAACAACATCCAAGAATACTTAGAGCTGGGCTGGGGAATATAATCTAGGGGCAGTGTGCTCACCTAGCATCTGTGAGACCCAAGGTGCAATCCACAGCACCACACACACACAAATATGCATATTTATAGTGATACAAAAAATTCATCATTCAACAAGATAAATTCATAATCTTGCATAACCAATCAAAAATTAGCAGGAATGAAAAGGAGCAAGAAAATATAATCTATAATGAGGAGGGAAGTAACCAATTAAACCAAACTAGAACTGACACAATGTTGAAATTATTATACAAATTTATTTTACTTAACATAATACCCTATACTTCCATCCATTTTGCTACAAATCACAGGATTTCATTCTTTTTATGGCTTAATACTATTCCACTGTGTTGTGTTTTTATACCACATTGTCTTTATCCATTCATTTGTTGATAGGCGCCAAAACTGATTATATTTTTTCCCTATAGGAAATAGTTCCACAATAAATATGGGTGTTCAGGGATCTCTTTGGAAAGCTGATTTCATCTCCTTTGGTTATATACCTAGGAGTGAGATAGCTGCATCATATGGTGGATTTATTTTTTAATTTTTTGAGGGAACTCCATGGTGTTCTCCAAAATGGTTGCACTAATTAAATGAAATAAAGAAGAAACAGAAAGACAAGTACTGCATGCTGTGTCTTGTATGTAGATGTTTACAATGAAAAAACAGCCAAGCATGGTGGCACATACCTGTAATCCCAGCAACCAGATGTGGCAGGAGGATCACAAGTTCAAAGCCAGCCTCAGCAACTTAATGAGACCCTGTCTCAAAAATAATAAATAAAAAAAGGGCTAAGGATATTGCTCAGTGGTTAAGTCTCCTGGGTTCAATCCTCGGTATCAAAAACAAGTAATCAAAATGGTTAACCCAAATGTGGAATGAGGGTTATTAGAAATAGGAAAATGGGGGTGGATACAGGAGGCTGGATTTGATTAGTGCACATCATACACATGTATTAAAATATTACACGGAACCCCATGTATATGTATAATTAATATATGCTAATCAAAATTAAAATAAAAAGGATTAGTAAATAACAACATTGAATTTTTATTACAACTATATTCTAAATATTCAAAAAGTTAAGTAGAGACATAACCTAAACCAGACTTGATAAATAAAAACTCCAAGTCTGAGATGAAAATACAATACACTGGGTAGAATTAGGAGTACATTAGACATTGTATAAAAACAAATTTGTGGACTTGAAGATACAGCAGCAGTATAAACTATCCAAGAAGAAACACATAGAAAAAAAATAGATACAAATTAAAAAAAAGAAGAGGTGAGCTGTGTAACAAAATTGTGTAAGTGGTCTAAATGTGTGTAATTGTTATTAATAAAAGGGGTGGGTAGGAAAATATCAGAAGAAAATACCCAAAATCTTGGAGCTGGGGCTATGGCTCCATGATAGAGCACTTGACAGGCATGCATGGGGCACTGGGTTCTATCCTCAGCACCACATAAAAATAAAATAGAGGTATTGTGTCCATCTACAACTTATATATATATATATATATATATATATATATATATATATATATATGTGTGTGTGTGTGTGTGTGTGTGTGTGTGTGTGTATACATATATATAAAAACTTTTTTTAAAAAGAAAATACACCAAATCTTTACAAGTTTTATGAAAATGTTTAATGCCCAAAACTAAGATCTTTAGCAAACTTAAAGTGTAAGACACTCAAAAAATTTTTCAAGGCACATCATAATCAATTTTCTCAAAAACCATAAAAGGAAAAAAAAACTACCATCACAAACAAAAAACCAGCCAAAACCAGTATGTATTATATGTCAAAGTACCTTCTACTGCCATGTATATCTAAAAACACAAATAAATTTTAAAAAATGATTATGAAAAAGAGCCAAGGCCAGCAAGTTTCTCAAAAAAAAATAATAATCCAGGTAACTTGAAGGCAGTGGTACAGTGAAACATCTTTAGAGCATGGAAATAAAACCCTAGAGCCCTAAACCCAGGGAAACACACTTCAAAGGAAGATAAAGACATCTGCGGACATACAAGCCAAAACAACTCATCAGCACGAGACCCGTATAAAAGAGAAACTCTGGAAAGTTCATCTTGTAGAGGGAAAATGGAAACATAAATCCACCCAAAGGAATGAAGAGAACCAAAAATGGTAACTGCATTGGCTCTATATAAGCTTTTATAAGGTTATTTCTTAGTATTCAACTTAATGGGCTGCTTAAGCAACAGTTATTACAATTTAGGGTGGAGTTTATAAAATATGTAAAATCATATTGTAACAAGGACACCAAGAACCATAATATTGCAAGGTCCTCACATTATACTTGAAATGGAGTAACCCTGAAGAAATCACTAAACAATAAAACAAAGCTTTTAAACTAATGATCCAACAAGTATTAATTTGAATCAAAAATAATAATCCGTTTACTTGAAAACAAGCAGGAAATAGGGGAAAGAGGGAGCAACATATAGGAAAAACAAGCAGAAAACAAGCAGCAAGAGAGCCAGCAGCCAGTAATCACAGAAATCTTTGAGCTGAAGCACTCTGCTCCCAAGTCAGGGATTGTAACCTGGGCGTGGTGGTGCACATCTATAATCTCAGTGGCTTGGGAGGCTGAAGCTGGAGGATTGAAAATCCAAAGCCAGTCTCAGCAACTTAGTGAGAACTTGTCTCAAAATAAAAAAAATAAAATGTGTTAGGGATACAGCTCAGTGGTTAAGTGTCCCTGGGTTCAATCCCTGGTACAAAATAATAATAATAATAATATAAAAATAAATAGTCAGGGATTGTCAGATTGAGTCAACATTAAAGATACAACTCTATGCTGTCTATAAAAAATAGTATTTTAAATATAAAGATACAAACACTTAAAAGGAAACAGAAAATTATATCCTATATGAAAAATCAATCTAAAGAAAGCCCTAGTTACTAGATTAATGTCAGCGTAGATAGATGGCAGACTGCAGAATGTTACCACCAACAATAAGGTTGGTTCATAATAATAAAGGAGGATATAAAAATCCTGAAAAATTAACAAAACTATAAAATAATTGAAGCAAACACTAATAGAACATTAATAAGAAATAACCAAATCCACAACTGTAAGCAAATATTTCAATGCACCTCCCCTAATAATTAGCAGAACAGGTAGTTGGAAAGTCAACAAGGATACAGAAGATTTTAACATGGTCAAACAGCTTCACCTAAGTGATATTTACTGAGGACTGGGAGTGTGGGTAAGTGGCATGCTTGCTTGTCATGCTTGAGGTCCAAACACTTCAGTATGTGTGTGTGTGTGTGTGTGTGTGTGTGAGAGAGAGAGAGAGAGAGAGAGAGAGAGAGAGAGAGAGAGAGAGAGAGAGAAACAGGGCATTGATAATGATAGAAGATAATACTTGAAACTCCCAAACAAATCTTAATGACCTTAAAAGGATTTTAATCAAACAAAATTTATTCTCTAGCTATAAAGTAATTAAACTAGAAATCAATAACAGAAAGATGTCCAGGACAATCACCAACCATTTGGAAATTAAGCAACACACTTCTAAACAACACTTAGATCAAAGAAAAATTCCAAAGAAAATTTAAAAGCATTATGAACTGAATGAAAACGCATCATGGCAAGTTCACAGGCTTCCACTACAATGAGATTATGGATTTGAGTCAAGTTAATGGCCTCAAACTATACTTTAGGAAGTCAGGCTAAAAAATTGTTAAAAGCGAATGAAATGTAAAGAATACAAAAGAAGTGAGGGCTGGGGATGTGGCTCAAGCGGTGGCGTGCTCGCCTGGCATGTGTGCGGCCCGGATTCGATCCTCAGCACCACATACAAACAAAGATGTTGTGTCCGCCAAATACTAAAAAATAAATATTAAAAATTCTCTCTCTCTCTCCTTCTCTCACTCTCTCTTAAAAAAAAAGAATACAAAAGAAGTGAAGTGAAATATAGCAGTAGAAATCGATGAAACAGAAAACCAACCATTAGAAAAAGTCTCAATGACATTAAAAAAAAATGTTTCTGAGAAGTTCAGTGAAACTGATAAACCTCAGTTCAGA
Source organism: Spermophilus citellus (assembly GCF_964194105.1). NCBI lineage: Eukaryota > Metazoa > Chordata > Mammalia > Rodentia > Sciuridae > Spermophilus > Spermophilus citellus. The sequence goes on from NC_138185.1 coordinate 51,307,044, forward strand.
CTAATAAAGAAAAGAGAAAAACCACAAATTATCAGTATAAAGAATGAGGCATATGACATCATTACAGACCCACAGATATAAAATGTAATTATGAATTATTAGAACATTTTATATTAATAAACTTGACAAATTAGATGAAATGAATAATTCTTAAATTTTTTTATTATTTTATTTTTGGTACCAGGGATTGAAGCCAGGGGCACTCAGCTACTGAGCCGTATCTCCAGGTTTTTTATTTTTTATTTTGAGACAGGGTCTTGCTACATTGCTTAGGGCATTGCTGTGTCTCCCCTTAGGAGAAGAGAGACATATCATAAAGACAATATTAGGAAATCAAATATCACTTAGCTGATTTATACATTCAATGCAATTCTAAAATTCTAGAATGCTTTGAAGAAATGAATTAGTTAACATTAACAAGAAGATACAATGGATTCTTATAAAAACAAACAATAGAAATAATGAAAATTTAGAAAACAAATTTGGAAGATTTACTCTATCTGCTTTCAAAGACTTCACAGAGTACAAAGTAATCAGTACAGTGTGATATTGACATGAGACATACAGGTACACAGTATAGAAAACTTAGCTTCTGATAAAGTATCAAAGCAATTCAATCTGGAATTCAACAAAAGGTGCTGTAACAATTGGAGAGCCATTTACAACAAAGTAGATATAAACCGCCACTTCAAACCATATATAACAAATTAACTCCAAACAGATCAGGCACCTGAATAACGATCTGAAACTCAAAACCTCTAGAAGAAGACATAGTAGAAAATCCCTGTGACCTTGGTGTAGGGAAAGGTTTTTTGAGATGGACAAGAAAAATGCCAAAATATAAACAAACAACAAACATACCAGATTTCACCAAGATAAAATAACACTTGTTCTTCAAAGATAAGCATTAAGGAAAATTTAAAAAAACACAATGTGAGAGAAAAAATTTGCAAAGAATATATCTGACCACATATTTGCAATCAGAAGGCAGAAAGAGTTCTTATAAAACAATAAAAAAGAAAAACTCATACTGAAACGAGGAAAAGATTTGAATAGATAATTCACACAAAGGAAATATAAATAGTCAATAGGCACACAAAAATATTCTCAACAATATTAGTTTTCAGAGAAATGCAAACTAAAAATCACGAAAAGATATCACTCATGCACATTAGAATCATTAATTTAAAAAAATATACCTCACCAGATGTTAGCAAGAATATAAATGAATAGGCATTGTCTTTGAAAAACAATCTAATAGTTTCTTAAAGTCTAAATATACACCTATAATTTGAGTCAATGTTCTACTTTTGGTTATCAAAAAGAAATAAAACATATGTCCACACATGACTAAAGTACATAGCAATGTTATTTCTAATAGCCAAACACTGGAAACAAGTCTAATGCCCATCAAAAAGCAAATGGATTTTAAAAATCATGGTATATCTATATAATGGAATACTACTTGACTGCTTGTGAAATAACACACACACACACAAAAAAAAAAACTCAGAAGAATTATTCTGGATAAAAATGCAAGGTAAAAATGTAAATCAATTGATCACATTTACATAAATTTTAGAAAATGCAAACTAACCTACAGTGCCTGAATTAGATTATAGTTGCCTGGGGACATCAGTGGTGGGAGAATTTTTGGAGCAATGGAAATGTTTGTTATCTTGTTTGTGATGGTTTTATAGGTAAATAAGCAAATCAAAAATGAGAAAATTACTTCCTGAAGTATAGGTACTTTATGTCAATTATTTCTCAGAAAGAAAATACTCATAAAATACAAGGAGCACCTAATAGCCAAAGCTGGAACAATTTGAAAAATAAAGTAAATATGCCAGTTTGGGATCATGACCCAAAGTATAAATTAAAAATCCATGCACCCATATACATAAATTATTAAAATGATTAAATACATTTAATTATTGGAAAAGAGGAAATATCCTGTGTGGAAAAATGATTCCAAGTGATTTATGTAGATATTCTACTCCCGAGGAGGTGGATCATGAGTATGGGCTGCACATAATAAATTGCTTCCAAAGAGAACAGTGAAAGTGACTTCTTTGGGTAAGAGTGTATTTGTTGCTGAATTAAGTTACAGTTTTTGAGATAAAACTAAAATCTGGATTACCAGAATGGATCTCTAATTCAATGACCAGTGTCCTTTTAAGAGAAAAATATGGGAAGAGAAAATGCCACGTGAAGACGGAAGTGTAAATTGGAGTGTTACATCAAAGTGTATGACACAGATTTATGAGTTCTAGAGGCTGGAAGTTCAAAATCAAGGTGCCAGCACAGTCAGGTTCTGGTGAAGGGTCTCTTCCTGACTCACGGTCAGACACCTTCTACCTGTGTGTTTTACCTGTGTGACCACATGGCCATTCTTTGGTGTGTGCACATGAAAAGAGAGAGAGGGATGGGGAGGAGGAAGTAGGGAAGAATGGGGGGAGGGAGGAAAGAGGAGAGGGAGAGGGGGAGGGGGGAGAGAGAGAGAGAGAGAGAGAGAGAGAGAGAGAGAGAGAGAGAGATATGGATCCAGCTTTCTGAGTTCCCTTCTTATAAGAGCACTGATCCAATCAGACCCAGGGCCCTTATCCTCATAACTTAATTACCTCCTAAGACCTTATCTCCAAATACTATCCCAATAGGGGTTAGGATTCAACATATGAAATTTGGAGCACTATAATCATTCAGTTCTATCACGGAGAAAAGCCATCAGAATAGAGAGGTATGAGACAGATTCTCCCTCAGAGCCACCAGAAGGAATTAACTCTGCTTACACCTTGATTTTTGACTTTTGGCTTAAGCGAGTGTGAAAGGATATATTTTTGTGGCTTTAAGCTGCTCAGTTATGCTATTTGTTATCCCTAGAAAACTGGTATAATATTCATATAGAGTGTTAGCTAATTTCAATTTTGTATTTCTTTAATGATGTTCATTACTGATGCCTTAATTAAATTGTTCCCTACTCTACTTTCTACAACTGAACATATTTCAACACTATTAAATATCCCAAGACTTAACTGGTAGAACTTTAATTTTTAAGGGGGAGGATTTAAAAATATTAACCCAAATGAACACATTCTGCATTCCACAAATATTTCTTATGCACTTCTTTACTTTCTATGCTTCAGAATTGTTGATGGAACTGGAGATATCAGTCAACAAAAACAGACATATTCCAGCTCTCAGGAAATTTACAAGTTAGAGGGCTTGACAGACAGTAAACAAATCAAAAGAAGCATGCAATATTTCAGGTGGTTGTCAGTGCTTTACAAAAAGCTAGACCTCTACACATAATGAAGGTAGGAAGGTTGTGTCACTCCAGGTAGGATGTTCAAAGAACTTAAACAAAATATTTTAGTAGGGACTTGAAGTCAAAAGGAGCATGACTCATTCAGATAGCAGGGTTGAGAATAGGCACCAGCAAGGGTCAAGGCCCAGATGTGAGAATATGCATAACTAAGTCCAGGAATAGCATGGAAACTAGCAGAAGAAATAAGCCCAAGTGAGTGAAGTTGCCCTCTCAAAGTTGTCCCTAAGCAATACTGCATGGTAGTGATATTGGATGTAGTACTGGCAGAGGCAGCAGAAGCCAGGGGATTAATCTGTGATGGGTATTAATACTTTCTCTGACTGAAGGAGACATTCTTTTAAGAGGGTGGAGTAAATCTCTATTTTTGGATTTTTTTTTGGTCTGTTCTTTCTTTCTTTTCCTTCCTTCCTCCCTTCCTCCCTCCCTCCCTCCCTTTCTTCCTTCCTCTGGAGCATACTACCTGAATGGAGATGAAACTTGGGGAAGTGTGTGGCAGAGTAAGGATGTTCACATTTAATGCCTTTATCCATTGTCTCACTGGAAGACCCAGTAAGTGCAATTAAGAAGATAAATAAATACCACCAATGTTGGAGAGGAAGAAGAAATTTGTCCTTAGTCACCAAGCTTAAGATTATCTACATAGAAAATCCAATGAAGCTCTCTCACACACAAAAAGCTCTTAGAACTAATTGAGTAAATAAGGTGGTAGAATATAAGGTCAACACATAAAAATCAATCACATTTATAAAACAAAACAGTGAGAAAAAATTAAATCTCATAAAAATACTTAGACAGAAATTCACAAAAGAAAATCTAAGGATGACAAATAAACCTGTGAACTCATCACAAGCTATTAGGGAAATACTTCTTAAAATCATAATGAGAGCAAAACTCTGACATGGAAAGAACTTGAAAGTTGTCACTGTTGTCTTCACAATTAAACAAACTGTACAAATGAGAAAACAATGACTTTTCTTGGACCTGTTAAGGCTACAGGACAAACAGCCACTTGGAAATGTAAAGGCACAGGTGAATCGAGGGAGTCCCGGATAAGACTTGCTGACCTGGAGAATCTGCTGGAGTCATAAAATTGTAGTGACCCTTAAATTGTAATTCTGAAAGATTACTTGGAGCTAGGTGTGAATTAACTTGAGAGGGAGAAGCTCCAGAAAACTCACCAGGTCCTCACTATAAAGCTCCAAGGAAGATTTCCCCCTTGGCTCTGGCAGAAGTGGGGAATGAATTCATGTGAAACATACAGAATGCTATAGTTTGAATTTGCTCTCAAAACTTATGTGTTGAAAACTTAATCCCCCAACTCATAAACAATTTCCTGAAGGTAAGGCCTCCAGGAAATAATTAGGATCAGCTGAGGTCAGAAGAGTGGAGTCCCTGCTATGGCATCAGAGGTCTTGGAAGAAGAAGCACGCTTGATGTCTCCCCACGTGATACCCTCCGCCACGTCAGATTCAGCAACAAGGCCCTCACCTGATGCTGGTACCTTACTCTTGGACTTCCCAGATTCCAGAACCATGAGTCAAATAAACTTCTATTATTTATAAATTACCTGGTCTCAGGTATTTTGTTAAAGTAACTGAAAATGTACTAAGTCATAGAACATTCACCATAAAAAAGCATTATTTCCAAGGCAGAAAAGACTTTATCTGAGATTTATCCCAGAATCATGGAAAAGGACATTTCTCTCAATCAAGCTACCCCAGCTTACTTGTTTCTGTCTTATCTAAGTGTAAGGAGAAACAATTGTGAAAGTCACAAGCCCACAGAAAGACTGAGATTTAATTGCAAAGTTATACAATACTCCCTCTTTCCTGTAGTTTACCACCAACAGGTAAGGTATACCAACAGGGTCCCTGTATAACAACAGCTGATTACACCTCAAAGAGCAGCACAAAAATGCAGATTGAGGAGGATTATTTTGAGAGGACTTAATTCAAGTGATGAGACAAAAACAAAACATTTAATTATACTGTGGAGCTATAACAAAAACAGCATGGTATTGGCACCAAACAGACATGAAGACCAATGAAACAGAATAGAAGATACAGAGACAAACCCACATCAGTATAGTTATCTCATCCTAGACAAAGACACCATGAACATACATTGGAGAAAAGATAGCCTCTTCAACAAATAGTACTGGGAAAACTGGAAATCCATATGTAGCAGAATGAAATTGAACCCATACCTCTCACCCTGCATAAAACTCCACTCAGTGTGGATCAAGAACCTAGATTTAGACTAGAGACCCTGTGCCTCCTAGAAGAAAATGTAGTCCCAACTCTGAGGAACCAACTTTCTCAACAAAACAAAAGTGTAAGAAGTAAAATCAAGAATCAATAAATGGTATGGTATCAAACTAAAAAGCCTTCTTCTCAGAAAAGGAAACAATCAAGAATGTGAAGTGAGAGACTACAGAATGGGAGAAAATCTTTGCAACCTGCACCTCAGATAGAACATTGATCTTCAGGATATATATGCAGAACTAAAAAAAAAAATTAGCACCAAAAACAAAACAAAATAAATAACCCAATTAATAAGTGGACAAAATAATTGAACAGACACTTCACAGAAGAAATATGAATGGTCAGCAAATATATGAACAAATGCTCAACAACTCTAGAAATTAGAGAAAAGCAAATTAAAACTACGCTGAGATTCCATATAACTCCAGTCAGAATGGCAATTATCAAAAATACAAGGAACAGCAAATGTGGCGAGAATGTGGGGAAAAAGGTTCACTCATACATTGTTGGTAGGACTGTAAATTTGTGCAACCATTCTGGAAAGCAGTGTGGAGATTCCTCGGAAAACTTGGAATGGAACCACCATTTGATCCATTTATTCTACTCTTCAGTCTGTAGCCAAAGGAATTAAAATCAGCATACTATGTCGATAAAGCCACATTAATGTTTATAGCAGCTTAATTCACAATTGCTAAGCTTTGGAAGCAAACTAAATGCCCTTCAACAGATAAATGGATAAAGAAAATGTGGTATGGAATATACTTAGTCATAAGGAATAAAATTATAGCAATTGCCAGTAAATGGATAGAACTAGAGACTATCATGCTAAGTGAAATAAGCCAGTTCCATAAAACTGAAGGCCAATGTTCTCTCTGATATGTAGATACTAACACACAGTAAGGGTGGGAGTATAGAGGTTCATTGGATTAGACAAAGGGGAATGAAGGGAAGGGAGGGGAATTGGGGATAGGAAAGATAGTAGAATGAATATGACATAATCTTCCTACATTTATAGATGAATACAGGACCAGTGAAACTCCACATCATGTACAGCCTCAAGAATGGGATCCTAATTAGGATAAGTTATACTGTATGTGTGTATAATATGTCAAAACACACTCTACTGTCATGTATATCTAAAAAGAACAAAAGAAATTTAAAAAACAGTACAGAAATGTGAAGCCTCTGGCTACTACAACCACAATAAATCTTACATAAAGGCCAAATTTTAGCAGATATATTTACTACAATTTCTATTACCGAATACAATGTGCCTGAATTTCAACAAAAATTTAAAAACATGATAAAAATGAGAAAAAGTGACATAAATCAAACAAAATTAAATTCAAATGTGGCAGATATTGAAATTACCAAAGAGGGAATTTAAAATAGCTATGAATAGCAGGGTACAGTGGTACATGACTGTAATTACATTGACTAGGAGACTAAGGCAGGTGGTTCACAAGTTCCAGGTCAATTTTGGCAACTTAGCAAGATTCTGTCTCAAAATAAAATTATAAAGAATAAAAAGGGCTAGGATGTATCTCAGTGGTAGAGTACCCCTGGGTTCAATCCCCAGTACCACAAAAAAAAAGAAATGAAATTGAGTAAAATAAAATAAAATTGCTATGATTTATATGTTAAGGGCCCTGTATGTTTCATGTGTCATCTAGGCTGTAGTGCAGGTTATTCAATCAAACACTAATATTAAATTTGCTGTGAACACTTTGTGTATGAGACTAGAACTTACTGGTTTTAAGTAAAGTATATTTTCCTTGATCATATGGGTGGGCCTCCTTTAATCAGGTGCCTTAAGAGCAAAATTGAAGTTTCACTGAGGATGAAGAGATTCTGCATTAAGACTTTAGCATCAGTGCCTACCTGAATTTCCACCTGGTAGCCTGCAGATTTCAGACTACCAGCCTCTAAAATGGCATAGGACAATTCTTTGAAATCTCATTCTTTCTTGTTCCTGTACCACTCCCTACACATATACACTCAACAAGTAAAATGTGTGTATTTACACATACAGCTTTTTACTTCCCTGGTAAACACTGAGTAATATGGGCCTTATGGGAAAAAAGAGGATATCCTGTAAGAAGATGAGTTATGGGCTGGGGTTGTGGCTCAGTAATACAGTGCTCACCTAGCATGTATGAGGCACTGGATTTGATCCTCAGAACTACATAAATGTAAAATAAAGATAATGTGTCCACCTAAAACTAAAAAATAAATATTAAAGAAAAAAAATGAGTTATGTAACCTGATGGAAATTTTAAGGAAAAATAGAAAATAACTGAAATTAAAAACACTGTAACAGGTATGAAGAATGTGTTTGAATTAAAAACATTGTAACATGTATGAAGAATGTATTTGATGGTCTCTTTGGTAAGTTTGACATGGCTGAGGAAAAGAATCAGGGGACTGGCAGAAAAGACACCAGAAACTTTAAAATTGAAATGCAAAATGAAAATCAAAAGAAAAACTAGTACAGATATCCAATAACCATGGGATAATTTCAGAGTTAGTACAACACATATAATTGGAATAATATAATTAGAAAAATGAGAGGATGGAGCAGAATAAATATATGAAGTAATAATATTAAGAACTTTGCTGGAAGAAGGGTGTGGGTGATGTAGCTTATCTATAGAGGAAAACGGATAAGGAATACAGTTAACTTCTCATCAGAAATCATGCAATCAATAAGAGAATAGAGTGACATGTTTAAAGGTTTTAAGATTTTTTTCCAGGCAGAATGAATATAATAAAGGTCAGAAATTTGGATTCATATAAAGAAAGGAAGCATTGGAGAAGGAATATATGGAGACAAAATAAGTCTTATCTTTCTTACTCTCAATTGTTCTAAAAGACAACTGTTTGTTTAAAGCAATGATTTTAACAGAGTATTTGGTGATTATAGCATATGGATAAGTGAAATGAAAGGCAGCTATGTTGTAAAAAGTGAGAGTGGAAGATTGGAAACAGACTGTTATAAGATACCTGTACTACATGTGAAGCTGAATTTGAAACTGGACATAAATTAGTGAAAAATCTATAGCCTAAGCTCTATAATGACCATTAAAATATCTTTTAAAAATATAAATGATACTCTAAGAGAGTAGTAAAATGGAATTATATAAAATGCCTAATTAAAAGAGAGTAGTAAAATGGAATTATATAAAATGCCTAATTAAAATCAGAGAAGGCCAGAAAAGGAACCACTGGAAATCGTTACTGACATGGCTGATATAAACCCATCTGTATCAATAACAATGTTCAATGTGAGTAGTCTAAATACACTATAATTATAAGAAAGAGATTGAAATAGAGGATAAAAAAATTATACCCAACTTTCTTTTGTTGATAAGAAGCCCATGTAGAGGAGAGATGATGGTGGAGTGGAACTAGATGTGTTAAGGTGCTATTTCCAAATAATTCTCCGGGTCCTTTGAAGGTAAAGACAAAAGCATTTTTTCTAACTGGGGCCAAGTGTGCAGAGAACCAAGCATTTCCACAACCCCCAACCTGGATTGGAGATAGGAACACACTTATAAGGCCTAAAACCACAAAGGGCAGGGGCAAGAGAAGCAACCATAAGTTACATTTCATACAAATGGAAAATTACAAAAAAAAGTCATATAGTCATATTCTCAGAAATTACATTTTCAGAAAAACAATCTTGTGTTACTTCCATAGAGCAAGGATGTTGTGGTCAGGGTGCAAGTATGTGGGGGTGGAGGTATTAGCCTCTACGGGAGTGGGATCATTTGGAAGAGGGTCCAATTTTATACAGGGTGGGGTGTCTGAACAAAATGGGGTAAGTCTGGGCTAATTTTCAAATCAGCCCATAACAGGTGGAGGTTCTTGTCCATAATTTGTGGCTGCAACCAGTGGGAGCTTGGAAACAGGTGACAGGGCATTCTTAGTCCTGGGCAACAGAGAGGAACAGTACCTGAGATTCACAACTGCAGCCAACAGGATTTTGGATACAGGCTGCCTCTGAGTTAGCAGAGGTGAGTGGGACTCATGGTTCATAACCTTGGGCAGTGAGAGAACTGGCTGAATATATTTTCCAGTAGCAGGGACAGTGCTCTAGTGATCTGTTGGTCAAGGGGGATGCCCCTGCACTACAAACTGCCTATGTAGAACCCACATCCACAGGTTCTGTACTTGCAGACAACCACCAGGCTCTATGCCACTCTGAAGAGGCCCTGTGGAGGGAAGCAGGTATGGTGACCTGTGGCAGCCAGAGTGAAAACTGAGAGCCAGGAATCCTCAGCTCCTGCACACAATAGAAACAGCCAACGGACACAGCTCCACACCCTCTGAGCATACAGCCTCAGGCCCATGAGCTGACAAATGATCACCAGCTAGTAGGAGGTACATAGCAATCCATTTCCATCTTCTAAAGGTCCCCAAATCCTGAAGAAATCCAAACCAACACTCAATAAGAGTTTTCTTCACTTTGGAATGGTTTACTATAAATAATTCAGAATGTCAACTTTAATCATTCATATAAAATCATTTCATTCTGGTTTGATAGCTGTTATTCTTGTATTTGATATTGTATCTTCAACCCATTTGATATTATTTCTTTTAATGTTTTAAAGCATTAATGAGAATCATTCTCTATATCTTCATTTCCTAGCTTAGGTTTGCACTTACTCTTGTTGCTTCCTTTTTTCCCCCCTCTTATATTACCTGCTACTGTGTCAAATCACCACCCCCATCTTATTTTCTTTTTAATTTGGTGTGTGTTATTCTTTTTTATCTTATTTCCTTCTTTCTTTTTCTCTCTTGTTTTGTCCAACTTTTCTCTCTTCCCATTCTCAGCCCCTATATAATGTTATAACAATTTTATTATATTTAATAACTAATTTTCAACCTATTCCAGAATCTCACTATATGTTTATACCTGGATTAGGAGAACTATGAAGACCACTATCAACAAGTTCTTCATTTTTCATAACTTTGAAATACTATAGACTTTGGGTTATAATAGTATAGACTTTGCTCTGAAGTGACTGTAGTATAAGGATTTAGTGTTTTATCTCAAAGTGGTGTTAATGCTGGAAACAGCAAAGGGCAACACATTGAGTGAAAGTATCAATACCTGGATATTTGCATATTCCAGGGCTCTTAAGACAAAGAAATCCACTAAATAGTCCTTGCATAAAAGTAGAAATGATAATAATCCCAACAGATGAGTACATACAAACAGTATGAAAAAGCAAGGGAACAAACCACTCCAAACAACCCACAACACTTCAACAACTGACCCCATGGACACCACAGTAGAGAAGGCATTTAGAAAGACGACAGTAAAAATATTCAACAAGCTTAAAATGATGTAAGGAATGAAATTAGAAAGTAAAGGAAGTGAAAGATCATTTCAATAAAAAGAGATACTGAAAATGAAGCAAACAGAAATCCTGAAAACAAAAGATTCAATCAATAAAATTTAAAAATTCAGTTGGAAGCAGCACCAAGATATCAGAACACGTTGAAGATGTATTCTCAGGCAGGCCTTGAAGATAAAGTATATAATCTTAAAGATAAAGTCTAAGTAAAGAAAAGATTTCAAGAGACTGTAATCAGATAACCAAGAAATCAGGGATAGATGAAGGCTCCTAAATATAAGCTAAAGGAACGAACAATATCTTTAATGAAATATTAGAAAACTTTCCAAAACTTAGAAATGAGATGGAAATACAAATACAAGATGCATATAAAAGCTCCAAATAAGCAAGATCAGGAAAGATCCTCGCCAAGTCACATTATAATGAAAATGCCTACCATCCAAAATAAGAATAGAATTTTAAAAGCTGCAAGAGAAAAATAGCAGATCACATTTAGAAGTAAGCCAATTTGTATTTAAACTGAGTTTTTAACCCAGACCCTAAAAGCTAGAAATAATATATAGCATGTTCTGAAAAAAAATGGGTGCCAACCATCCACAGCCTCATCAATGTTTATAGCAGCTCAATTAATAATAGCTAAACTATGAAAACAACCTAGAGGCCCTTCAATAGATGAATGGAAAATGTGGATAAAGATTACTACAGTCAGCAAAATTATCCTTCAGAATTGAAGATAAAATAAAAGCTTTCCATGATAAGCAGAAACTTTTAGTTTCTTCAATTCATAACCATCCACTAAGCCTCAACTACAAAACATATGCAATGAAACATTTCATGCAGAAAAAAATGAAAATTAAAAATGAAAATCAGCATAGGGATGAATTGGCCTAGAACAGTCAATTAAAGGAGAATCAAGTCTGAAATAGAAGCAAATCAAAATGGCTGGAAATAAAAAATCATCTTTCTATTTTAGCATTAAAATAAACAATTCACGATAGCAAGATTGTGGAACCAACCTAGATGCCCTTCAATAGATGAATAAAAAAAATGTGGCATTTATACACAATGGAGTATTACTCTGCATTAAAAAATGACAAAATCATAGAATTTGGAGGGAAATGGATGGCATTAGAGCAGATTATGCTAAGTGAAGCTAGCCAATCCTTAAAAAACAAATGCCAAATGATTCTTTGATATAAGGGGAGTAACCAAGGACAGGGTAGGGACGAAGAGCTTGAGAAGAAGATTAACATTAAACAGGGATGAGAGGTGGGAGGGAAAGGGAGTGAGAAGGGAAATCGCATGGAAATGGAAGGTGTTCCTCAGGGTTATACAAAATTACATATAAGAGGAAAGGAGGGGTAAGAGAAGAATAATACAAGTGGAAGAAATGATTTATAGTAGAGGGGGTAGAGAGAGAAAAGGGAAGGGGAGGGGAGGGGAGGGGAGGGGAAGGGGGATAGTAGAGAATAGGATAGACAGCAGAATACATCAGACACTAGAATGGCAATATGTAAATCAATGGAAGTGTAACTGATGTGATACAGCAATCTGTATACGGGGTAAAAATGGGAGTTCATAACCCACTTGAATCAAACTGTGAAATATGATATATTAAGAACTATGTAATGTTTTGAACGACCAACAATAAAAAAAAAAAAAAAGAGAATTGAGGGCTGGGGATGTGGCTCAAGCGGTAGCGTGCTCGCCTGGCATGTGTGCGGCCTGGGTTCGATCCTCAGCACCACATACAAACAAAGATTTTGTGTCCGCCGAAAACTAAAAAATAAATATTAAAAAAATAAATAAATAAAATAAATAGTCTAAACTCTCAAATCAAAGACACAGATTGGCAGAATGGCTTTAAAAAACAAAATCAATAAAGGGGATGGATTCAAACTAAAAATTTAGCTTCTTCTCATCAAAGGAAACAATCATAACATGAAGAGAGAGCCTACAGACTAGGAGAAAGCCTTTTCCACATACACCTCAGGTAGAGCACTAATCTCCAGGATATATAAAGAACTCAAAAAACTTAACACCAAAAACTCAATAACCTAATCAATAAATGGGGTAAGGAACTGAACAGATACTTCACAGAAGAAGAAATACAATTGATCAATAAACATATGAAAAAATGTTTATCATCTCTAGTGATTAGAGAAATACAAATCAAAACTATTCTAGGATTTCATCTCACTCCAGTCAGAATGGCAATACATGTAATAATAAATGTGAGGAAAAAGGTACAGTCAGACAGACATTGCTGGTGGGACTGCAAATTGGTGCAACCACTCTGGAAAGTGGTATGAAATTCCTCAGAAAACTTGGAATAAAACCACCATTTGACCCAGTTTATCCTACTCCTTGATATGTACCCAAAGGACTTAAAATCAGAATACTATAGTGACACAGCCACATCAATGTTTATAGCAGCTCCATTAATAATAGCTAAACTAGAAACCAACCTGGAGCCTTTCCATAGATGAATGGACAAAGAAAATATAGTACATACACACAATGGAATATTAATAAGCCTTAAAGAAGAATGAAAGTATGGCATTTGCAGGTAAATGGATGGAGCTGGAGCATATCATGCTTAGTGAAATAAACCAAACCCAGAAAACCAAAGGCCAGATGTTTTCTCTGATAAGCAGATGCTGACCCATAATGGAGAATGACGAATAAAGGGACTTTGGATTGTGCAAAGGGGAGTGTAGAGAGGGGAGAGGGAGTGGGAAGTACAGTGGAATGAGATGGACATTATTACCCTACATACATGTATGATTACACTACTGGTGTGACTCTGCCCATGTTCAGGCAGAGGAAGGAGAAGTTGTGCTCCATTTGTGTACAATGTGTCAAGATGCATTCTAATGTCATGTATAACTAATTGGAACAAATTTAAAAATTAAAAAAAATATATGAAAAAACAAGATCCCCTGGGCAAGGTAGTGTATGCTTATAATCCCAGTGACACAGGAGGCTGAGGCAGGATGATTGCAAGTTCAATGCCAGCCTCAACAATTAGCCCTAAGCAATTAGCGAGAAACATTTACAAAATTAAAAATAACTCAGTGAAAATATGCCCCTGGTTTCATGGGTTCAATGCCCAGAAAAAAAGCAAGACCCAACCACACATTATTTACAAGACACATATCTTACAGGCAAAGACATCCACAGACTAGGGGTGAACGAATGGGAAAAGATATATCAGGAAAATGGAAACTGAGAGAAAGCAGGGGAAGCTATTTTTATAACAGACAAATTAGAATTCAAGCCAAAATTCATCAGAAAAGGCAAGTAAGTTCACTTCATTCTGGTTAAAGGAATCATCCAACAACAGGGTATAATTACTATAAATACTTATGCCCCTCCCCTCCAAAAATGGTGTCTATGTGCACAAAACAAACCCTTCTCAAGTTAAAGGATCAAACAGACCATAATACAATAGTACTGGGTGATTTAAACACACCTCCCTAACCATTAGATAGGTCAGCCAGACATAAACAAAGTAAAGACACTTCAGGACTAAAAAATGCTATTAATTAAATGGATCTATCAGAAAAATAGAATATTTTATCTACTGACAACTGAATTCACTTTCTTCTCGGTGGCAGATGGCACATTTTCTAAAATAAATCATATATCAGGGCATAAAGCAAATAGAAAAATAAAAGATAATTCTGGGCATGTTATAAGATCATAATGGAATGAAATTTGAAATCAATGGCAAGATAAAAAACAAAAACCAGTGTAACATCTGGAGATTAAATAACTCACTCTTGAATGAGTATTAAATCACCAAAGAAATAAGGGAAGAAATAGAAAGATAATAAATAAATAACATAATGTTACCCCTCAGGGCCCTACAAAAAGAAGAATAACCTAATACCAAAATCAGTAGAAGACAAGAAATAATTAAAATCAGAGCAAAAATTAATGGCATTGATAATTTAAAAGCCAACACAAAAGATCAATGAAACAAAAAGTTGGTGCTTTGAAAAGATAAACTATATTGATAACCCATTAGCCAAACTAACCAAAATAAAGAAGATCCAAATTAACTAAATTAGAGGTGAAAAAGGAAATATCACTGTAGACACTACAGAAATCCAGAAGATCATTAGAAACTACTTTGAAAATTTACAATACAATAAGCTAGAAAACTTCAAAGATATTGACACATTCTTAGAGATATATGATCTACACACATTGAATCATGAGGATACAGAAAACTTACACTGACCAATAATGAAATTAAAGCAGTTATTAAAAGACTTCCAACAAAGAAAAGCCCAGAACCAGATGGATTCTCAGGTGAGTTTTACCAGACCTTTAAAGAAGAACTAATGCTAATCCTCCTCAAATTATTCCATGAAATTGAAAAGGACGAAACTGCCAAATTAATTCTATAAAGCCAGTATCACCCTAATACCAAAACCAGACAAAGGCACATTAAGAAAAGAAATTTCAGACCAATATTCTTGATGAACATAGATGCAAAATTTTTAAATAAAATATTGGTAAAACACATTAAGAAGACTGTTCACCATGCTCAAATTGGCTTCATCCCAGGATGCATGTTAGTTCAACATAGGCAAATCAATAAATGTAATTCAACACATAAATAGACTTAAGGACAAGAATCTCATGATTATCTCAATAGATGCAGAAAAAAAGTATTTGACAAAATCCAGCACTCATTCATGTTTCAAACACTAGAAAAACTAGGGATAGAAGGAGCTTTCCTCAACATTGTAAAGGTTATATATAACAAACTCAAGGACAATATCATACTGAATTAAGAAAAAACTGAAAGCATTAATTAATGCAGAATTCATATTGCCAAAATGGCCATACTACCTAAAGCAATATACGTCAAAATACCAATGACAATCTTCACACAACTAGGAAAAACAGTTCTAAAATGTATTTAGATGAATAAGAGACCTGGAACAGGCAAAGCAATCCTGCGCAAGAAGAGTAATGCTGAAGGCATCACAATACTGGTCCTCAAATTATACTACAGAGTTTTTGTAACAAAAAGAGAATGGTACTGGCATTAAAACAGACATGAAGACCAATGAAATAGAACAGAAGACACACACACAAATTCACATAGATGCAGTTATCTAATACTCAACAAAGGTGCCAAATGGTGCTGGGAAAACTGAATATCCATATGTAGAAGAAGGAAACTTGATCCCTATCTCTTACCCTACACAAAAGTTAAATTAAAGTAGATCAAAGACCTAGGAATTAGACCAGAAAATCTCTGCTAGAAGAAAATGTAGGCTCAACACTTCAACATATTTACAGAAGGAGGCATCCACTTCTTTAACAATACTCCTAAAGCATAAGAAATAAAACCAAGAATCAGCAAGTGGGATGGCATCAAATTAAAAAGCTCCTGCACAGAAAAGGAAACAATTAAGAAAATGAAGTGAGAGCCTAGAGAAGGGTAGAAGATATTTTCCAGCTGCTTCTCAGGGGATTAATATGCAGGATACATAAAGAACTCAAAAAAGTTAACATCAAGAAAAAAAATAACTCAATTAATAAATGGGTAAAAGAACTAAATAGATACTTCCCAAAAGGAGAAATATAAATGGTCAATAAATACATGCAAAAGAGTTCAACATCTCTAGCAATCAGAGAAATGTAAATCAAAAGTACATTGAGATTTCATCTCATTGCATTCAGAATGGCAATTATTCAGAATACAAATAATAAGAAGCATTGGTGAGGATGTGGGGGAAAATGTACACTCACATATTTTTAGTGGGACTGAAAATTAGTATGCCCACTTTAGGAAACAGTGTGGAAATTTTTCAAACACTAAGAATGGAACCACCATATGACCCAACTATCCCACTCCTTGGTAAATATTCAAAAGGTCTAAAATCAGTATACTATTGGGTTGCAGGAACATCAGTGCTTACAGCAGCACAACTCACAACAGCCAAACTATGGAATGAACCTAGTGTCTGATAAAAGACAAATCGATAAAGAAAATGTAGTATTTATACACAATGGAGCCTTATTAAGCCATAAAGAAAAGAGTGAAATTATGGTATTTGCTGTTAAGTAGATGAAACTTGAAAACATCATACTAAGTGAGATAAACCAGACTCAGAAAGTCAAGAATTGGATGTTTTCTCTCATATGCACAAGCTAGACCAAAATAAGGATAAAAGAATACCATGGGGAATACCATGAAAATAGAAGAGAGGTCAGTAAAGCAGAGAAAGGGGACTTAGGGGGAGTGAGGAGGGACAAGAAAAGGGAAGAAGAGTGGAATGAATCTGATCAAACTTTCCTGTGTACATATATATGAATATGCCTCAGTGAATTTCATCTTTGTGTATATCCATAATGCACTAATTTAGAAAACTATAAATAAATAGAAGAAAAATCAGTAGAGTAGAGGAACAACAAGGGGGAGTTAAGGGGAGGGAAAGGGGCAGTACTGGGGACTAAATTGGAGCAAATTATGTTCCAGGCTTATATAATTATGTCAAAATGAATCACAATACTATGAATATCTATAATGAACTAATAAAAAAGAATATATGCCAAAATGTTGGTAAGTGACCTTTAAAGGGATATTATTAAATTTTTTGACACAGAAAAAGAAGCTCATGTTAACATAAAATCTCTGATTGCTGAAAATTTAAAGTATGAGAGAAGATATACCATGTTAAAACACACACACACACACACACACACACACACACAAACACACAAAACAAATACCTAGTAGCCAAATCTATTTCAAAGAAAACAGAATTGAGAGAAAGGTAATCTATCAGGGATAAAAAAGAGGAGTGATAAAGGGCCCATTCTTCAAGACACACTAATCCTAAATGTATATACACCTAATAAGATCTCCAAAACACATAAATCAAAACACTATAAACCTGAATTATAACCCTTAAAGAAGAAATTGACCAATCCACTATCAAAGTTGGATACATGAACATTTTTCTATAAATAATTAGTATATCAAGTGGCAGAAAATCAGAAAGAATACAGTTCACCTGAACAACACTAGCAATCAACATTTGTATCTCTAATTATATAATACACAATCTTCACATGGATCATTCACCAACACTGACTACATTTTAGACTATATGCACACTATATTAAATAGACATCACAAAGTATGCTCTCAGAGCACAATGGAATTAATGTAGAAATGAAGAACAGAAAGATAACTAGAAAATCCCAAATTATTGGAAATCAAACAATACATTTCTGAGTAATAATGGGTCAAAGGATAAGCCTCAAAAATAAAATATATTGAACTAAATGAAAATGAAAATATAACTTATCAAAATTTGTGGTATGTAGCAAAAGCTTAAATGGAAACATTAAATTCACATGTTGGAAAATAATAAAAGACAAAATCAAAAATCTAAGTTTTCACCTAGGATATTACAGGAAAAGGAGCAATTTAAATCTAAAACCTGAAAAAGAAATTATTAAAATTACAAAAAATTTACAAACAGGAAGACAATAGAAAAAAATCAAAAGTTTATTCCTTGAAAAGATCATTCAATCTGATAAAAATGTATCCAGGCTAACAAAGAAAGACAGATAGTTTACCAATGTTAGAAATGAAAGTGGAGTTTACCCTATAGATTTTGTATACATTTAAAGAACAATGAAGCATTATTTTGAAAAAGTCTACATTTACACATTTGAATATTTAGTTGAAATCAACAATTCCATGAAAGACACAGCTACCAAAATGCACATAAGAACAGATAACTCTATTCCCAACTTAAAATTGAATCAATAGTTAATAACATTCTAAAAAAATCACAAGACCCAGATGGTTTCATTAACAAATTGTACCAAATATGTAAGGAAGAAATGTTGTCATTTCTTTACAATTTCTTATAGAAAATAGAAATAGAGACCTTTTAATTCATTCTATGATGCCAGCATTATCTAGAAATGAGACAAGAAAAAAATTACAAAAAAGGAGAACTATACATCTCTCATGACTAAAATAGCCCTTAGAATATTACCAAACTAAATGCAACAATGTATAAACCCGTTATAAATCACAAGTAGAATTTATACACATAAATCTGATCATGCATTTGGAAAATAATGCAATCCATCACATCAGCAAAATAAAAATCATATAATCATATCAATAGGTGCAGATAAAAACATGTGACAAAACCCCAAATTCATTTATGGTAGAAACTCTCAGCAAAATAGAAACAAAGGAGAACTTCTTCAACTTGATCAAATAAATTACAAAAACTCTGCTGATATGCAATATCTAGTGGTAAGAAATTGAATGCTCCCCCTAAAGTCAGGAAGAAGGTGAGACTGTCCTTATACCATTTCTGTTCTACATGATACCAGAAGTTCTAGTTAGTCTAGTAAAACAAGAAAAAGAAATAAAATGGCCATTGATTGTAAAGGGAAAAAAAGAAAACTGTCTCTATTAGAAGACAGCAAATATTATACGCTTTGTGGATAACCCACAAAAGCAATCCTGGAACTGATAAGCAAGTATAGCAAGGTTGTAAGATTCAAGATTAATAAAAAAATCAATTGTGCTTCTACATTCCAGCAATGAAAAATTGAAACTTAAAATAAAGAATACCATTTACAACATACAAATGCAAAAGTATGTATAGGAGTTATGTAGAAAACTATAAAACATTGCTGGAAAAATCAAGGATGATATAAATGAATGGTGATATATTTCATATTCATGGATAGGAGGACTCAATTGTTTAGATGTCAAATGTTTCAAACTCAATGTACAGATTCTACAGAATGCAAATCCAAATCCCAGAAAGCTATTTTGTAGACATGTATAAACTCATACTAAAATTTAAGTGAAAAAGCAAAAAGACTAGAGCAGCCAATGCAATATTGAAGAGGAAGTACGAAGTTGGAAAGCTGTAAGACTTACTATACTATAGTAATCAAGACACTGTGCTATAATAATCAAAGAATATGTTCACTTACATAGAGAGAACTCAGAAATAGACTCCCCAAGTATATTCAACTGATCTTGGGCAAGGAGCAAGGACAATTAAATAGACAAAGAGTGTTTTTTTTTTTAACTAACAATATTAAACTAACTGAACTTCTACATACCACATACAATAAGGAAGAAAGGAGGAGGAGAAGGATAAGGAGAAAAAGAAGACGAGAAGGAGGAGGAGATAGAAAAAAGGGAGGAGGAGGAGGAGGAGGAGGAGACAGAGACCTTGTACTCTTTTCAAAAACTAAGTGAAATGGATCACAAATGTAAAACTACAGAACTCTAGAAGAAAACAGAACTAGTTTTATGTAGTCCTACTTTGGATGATGTTTTTAGATACAAATACCAAAAGTATGATTCATGAAAGAAAAAAATCTTAAGTTAGACTTCATTAAAATTAAAGACTTCTGCTATGTAGAAGACACTTAAAAAATTAAAAGACAAACCTTACCTCGGCAGAAAATATTTCAAAGCACATATCAATACTTCTTCATAAAAACTCTTAAACTTCTTCATAAAAACTCTTAAAATTCAACAATAAGAAAACAACAACCCAATTAAAAATAAGCAAAATACATGAACTTCACCCCAAAGATAAACAGATGGCAAATATACAATTGAAAAGATTCTCAACAAATCATAAAGGAAAATAATAATATTATAGCACAAGTCTATGAGAATGCCATATACAGGATATTATATACATTTTATATACACACACATATGCTTACCCACACAGACAGTACCTAACTTATGATGGTTCCACTTATTTTTTTTAATATTTTATTTATAATGGCACAAAGAATATGCATTCAGTAGGAATGGTACTTCGAATTTTGAATTTTTTCTTTATAGAACTCTTCTCGAAATCCTGGTCCACAGAAGCCTCAGTTATCAATCAAATCACAAATGTAAACACCTGATACTTTATAGTGCACTGTGCTGCTAATCCATAAGGTGCAGTAGGTTAGGTGTATTAAATGCATTTTGTGATTATGAAAATTTCAATCTACAATGGGTTTATCTAGGTGTAACCCCATCGTAAATCTTGGAGCCTCTATTTGTGCTTTTGTGTGTGTGTGTGCGAGCATACACATTAGTCCAATTAATTTGAAAACGTTTTTCTGTACAAACCCCTGCGTGCAAATGTCTATAGAATATCTATTCACACTGGACAAAAACCGAGAACCAACCAAATATCCGTCAGTGGGTGACTAGATTAAATGTGCTGCAAACAATCAGATAGTAAAAGAGAAATATTGACACATTCGACCAAATGAATCTCAAAGACATAATGGTGAGTGAATAATCCGTTTTCTGCCTGTCACATCTTGCATAATTCCATGAATATGAATTCTCACAAAGAGAAACACATAACCATGGAGAACATATCAGAGGTTTCCAAAGGTTAGGGCTTGGGGAACAGTGTGTCTATTAAGGAACAGTACTAGCGTGTTTTTTGGGTGACGTATTCTGATTGTGCTGCTGATTACACCAATCCAAGCAACTGTTTAAAATCATAGGTTTTCAAACCAAAAAAGCCAATTTTCCCAAATTAATTTAGCTAGCCAAGTTACTAAACATTATCAAACAACGTTCAAAGTCAAGGTTAAAGCCCTAAACTAGTAAAATAACGTTTCAAGAAATGCATCAGGATTGTATTAATTACCTGCAATATAATATCTTATTTGGAATAAGGGGGCGCAGTTACACCAAAACAGTTGATGTGAGAGCAGGCAGAGAGCAAAGTGCAGAACTTGGCACTAGTCAAGGTAACTAACTTAAGTAGTGGCATGAAAAAGTATTAAGAAGAAATGGGAGAAAGGTCAGACAACCGGGTTCGGAGACAAAGGACTATGCTCAGATTAGACTTGATAGTTTGGACCCGGAGCAGGCGGGGAAGTGGAGCAGAGACAGAATATATGGGAGAAAGTTTGGGATGCTTAGAAAAAGCGAATCAGTCCTTAGGAATGGAGGGGTGGAAGCAAAGTCAAGAGGCCGATAGAAAAAGCAAGCTATGCTAGCAGCATTTGGTGCAGTTCAGGTGTTCGGACGCCTAGAGGGTCAAGCGTGGGAACGTGGGAGCGTGGGCGCCGGTTGAAGGGGCGCTTGAATAATCTGGAGATTCAGAGCCCCTGTGCGTGTCGTGATAGCGAGCACGCGCGCTCCAGGCCGGCTCCACGCGGCGGGGGCGGGGTGCGGCGCAGCGCGCGCGCACTTTCGCGCTGGGTGGGGGCGGGGCGCGGCTGCGACCGGTGACGTCAGGGGGAGGGCGCCCGCTGGGTGGCTGCGGGCGGAGCCGGGAGGCGGGCGTTGCGCGCGGCCTCGGGCGGAGCGGAGGGGCGCGAGGGGCGGAGCGGAGCGCGGGAGGAGGCGGGGGAGGAGAGGCCCCCGGGACCAGGAGCAGCAGCTGGGGAGGGGGCCGCGGAGCCGGAGCGCGAGCAAAACAGCTGATCTGGTTTTCCTTTAAGGCTAGAGAAAATGGAAGTCGGGTAGAGGCGACTGCGGCGCTGCGGGCTGGCCGATCGGAGCAGCGCGGCGCGGCAGGTGAGACGGCGCTGGCCGCGGTGCTGCCGGCTGGCGGCCGGGCCGGGCCCGCAGACTAGGCAGGTGCGCTGTCCGCGCGCCGGCGCGGGTTCCCTCCTGGGCTCCGCCAGGTGGGCGCTGAGGCCGTGGTCGCGGGGCCAGAGTGCGGGACGCTGGGGGCGCGGGCCCCGTGCTGGGTTTGCCAGCGCGTCTGCATTGCGGGCTCTGCTCCGGACCCCGTGGACGCCTTCGCCACCCGCTCTGGCCCGGCGCCGCGCGTGTCTCTCGGGCAGGGCGCGGCGCTCCTACTGGGTCGGGGCAGTTCTCTCCTCCTGGCCCTTTCACCTTCTGCATTGGAACGTGTTGTCAGGCTTGGGCGGACCGACCCCTCCGTCCGTGTGGACGCGTCGGGGGTCCTGCGGTGCCGACCGACGCTCGGGTAGGGCCGGGCCAGAACAGCGCGCGAGGCCGCTAGACCGGCACCAAGGCTGTGGTTGCGTGGGCCACAGCTTACTCGCTGTCTTCTAGCTGGACAGCAGTCGAACCATTGATGCAGTTTGTCTGTGAACCCGGAGGCCTTCCCTAGTATCTCCTCACTGGAGGGGAAAAAATTGCATCTGCTGTGCTTTAAGTGCTCCTTTAAATTTGGGAGATGTCAGTGATGTCATCATTAACTAAAACTTTCCTTCATTGGACACAACCGTTCAAGTGTACCCTCCTCCTGCCTGGTGCAAGCTATTGCAGCCCTTTGAGGATCCTTGCAATAAAGCAGATTTGCCTCTGTTCTGTTAACTCAAAACATCACAGTTTTTTTTTAATCTATTGGCTTGAAAATTAATAGATAGATTTAGAGTGGCTGAAGGGAAACTTGTTAGATTCCAACAGATCTGGGAATGACTTCCTCCACAGCACACAGATATAGGGGAAAGTCATGTATGACAGGACATGCTTGTGCTTGCCTTTATTTTTGTAAATGAACGTGAGCTGTGAGAGGAACAATTTTAAAAGATATTCTGTTTAATGAAACAGATTATGTGTCCAGGTAAAGGTGGACATTGGGGCCTAAATTTTTGCTGGCCTTGATTCCTTGGGGAAAATCTGCAGATCTTCTCCATCCCTCCCTATCAGGGTGTGTCTGGAAAAGAGCTGCCCTGGGGCAAAGAGTGCCAGCCTCACTAGGGTCCTCCTAGCAGCTATGTGTTCCTGCGAGCTCCAAGACCTCGTCTACATCCAGAGAGGGTCCAGGGACTGCAGAGACTGGAGATCTGTATGGCACACCAAGTTCTGGGGAAAATTCCTCCCTAAATGCCAGCAATACACCATCATTTTATTGTGGAAGTTCCCAGGGAACAACTCCTGTGGGAATAAAAGTAAGCAAGTTCCCAGGACAATCTAAACGTCTACTTAAGACAATTGTATCAAAAGGATATCCAATAAGGGACAAAAGTATTAACATTTTTGTATTTAATAATTAATGGCAGATCCTAATTGGTTAAAACAAGATGGCTTAAATTATTAGTGTGCTCATATTGGGTCTGCAAGGAATTTAATACCATATGCCACTCATGCACAAAAATGTTTGAAGCTGATTACAAACATGAAGCTTTTGAACCCTGGCTTGGTGTGGTGGGGGCATTGAAAGCAGTGTTTTACTTTAGGCCCTACATATTTGGGGTAACAGTGGGGGGAAATTTTTGCTTTCTTGCCAGATGCAGTCTCACTGAAGTCTGGATCCTGAGTGGCAGGTGTTCCCTTAGTAATTCCTGAGGCCTTAGCCCTAGTAGAGGAAGAGAAGGGCACCTTCTTCTGAGTGAGCACCTTTGTTTATGCCTGGGTGAGGGTCTTGTAAGCCTTGTAGTAGCATTGGTTCCAAATGAACTGCTTTTCCACAGTTTTTCTCCTGCTGCACGTAGTTGCTTTAGAACTTGAGCTTTTAAGACTGCATTTCTTCTGTAATTAAAGTGTCCTGAATTGTGAGAAGGGTGGTTTGTAGGACTCTGAACAGTGAACTCTTAGAAAATTGAGTCTGTGAAACCAGTGTGTCCCATCAATTCATTTTTTCCCATCTGTAAACCTGTGAAAATATTCACCATAGGCTTTATTTTTAATTCACTGTAGTACTTATGAAAATATAAATGTGTTTCTACTAAATCTTTAGTCACTTATTTCCTAAAACATTTTAAAAACAATAACTTGAAAGCCTCTTCATCTTACTTTTATGTGTAGGGTATCATGTCTTCCATTTCTAAGAAGATAAGATTGTCTTGCCCTTTTTTTTTTTTTCCCCTCCCATTCCTTCTGGATCTTAAGGTCATTTATCATGTCTTAGGCACACAGAATAAAGGCTGAGTCAGCTCCTGCCAGGCCAGCAGGGGGCATGCTAAACATGGTTTGGAGGGTCTTTACCCAGCTGCCTGGAGAGAGGATTGCCAAGTTGATGGGAGGGAGGTTCAAAGGTTCATGTGTGTGTACACATGTGTGCATTTTTGTGTATGTCTGTGTATACTGTACCCTCTCAACTTCCCCATCCCCTCCTGTCTGCTCAAGGGATGGACACTAAAGGGTAGGGCAGGGAGGCACATTCTTGAATGACCAGAGGTTGGGGCATCTGGAAGGTGCGCCTACCTCTATCAGACAGAGAGATTGCTTTAATAATAGCAATCTCTTGTTCTTGGAGAGTGGCTATTGGTTCTTAGCCCAAGGTTTGATAGTTCCCTTTTACATGTGAACCCTGTGAAGAACATTAGGAGGAGAGAAAAAACTTTGGTTTAAGTAATACAATCAGACTGCGATAATCTGAGTCTGAGGATACAGTACTTTTTCAGGTTGTGAAGGCAAAAATGTTGTCTTGGAGAGGAGAGAGTTTTCCTTAGGGAACTGCAGGCCTGCATCCTGTTGAGCACACACCCGTGCCAACCAGGGTAACCCACGGAAATACCTCCCCCTTTAATGTTCACCCTTGGATTTTACTCCTAATTGACTTAAACCCTGAACCCTTGAGTTGTGGTACTTCCCAGGGAGCTCTACTCATCCTCCTTGACCTCAAGATTTCTCTGTTGGAAAAAAGCAAATGTTTAATTGATGAACATTTATTTCCCCCCAGAAAATGATAACAGAAGAACCAAGGCAACTGTGCTTTTCATTTGAATGTGCTTAATCTGACTGTAAGTGTGTGTTGAGGCTTTTCTTTGCAGGGACTGAGCTCAGAAAGGCCAGCTCCTGCTTGAGGGTCACCTTAGCGAGCTGCTGTGGCCATCTTTCACAGCTTAGATGATTATCTCAGAGTCTGGTTGTATTACTAAGATCAAATACTCATCTTTCCTCCTGAGGTTCTCCATGGAGCCCACATGTAAAAGGAAACTATCACATCTTGAGAGAAAAGAGGGCCTATTAGAGAATTATTCAGACTAGGCATTTCCTTATGCTTCTTATTCCTTTGAAAGTACCTGAAAAACCAAATTATTGATTTCAAGGGGCAGTTGGCAAATACATGTTTTTTAGCATTGTGCTGAACCAGGTTTGTCACTTTGAATACTATAAATAGCTAAGGAGGAAGTGCCACTAGATATAAAAACAGGTGTCACCAACTCCCTTTACTAGCTGTCCATCACTGAGGGTGATCACAGAATATCCTATTCAAAGTAAATCCTGAAGTCCATAGGTATTTAAGTGGAAATAAAACATGCATGTTCATTTTATGATATATTTAATTTGAAAATACCCTTGAACCTTGAAAAGAGAAAATTACCCATTGGCAGACTGCTGCAACCTCTAGGTAGTTTGTGTGTCAGATCAAGAATAATATGGTCTTAACATGGATGTGACAGAACAGTGCAGAACAGAACTTTTACCACACTTTTGGGATGGAGTTCTTTATCATTCATGGTAACAGGAGCAATGAGTTAAAAGGAAGTCTTTAAAATGCTGAAATCCAGGGAAAGGCTGGACACTGCCTTTTTACTTGCCTGTGCTATGGAGATGTGTTTAGCTGGCTGACTTTCACGCAGTGTATTTGGACTGGCAAGGGAGTTAAACCTAGGTTTGGAAGGTGTGAAGGCATTGCCTGGCCATACTCCAGTTTCCTTGTAGCAAAGGAAGAGAGTTAGCCCCCCATATCTCCAAGGTCTTATCTGGTAAAATCCTGTAACACCAGTCCTTGATATTACATTTTCCTGCTATATGCCAAAGACAAATAACATTAATGATTATGCAAGTTTTACATACATCTTTTTTAGTTTAAACAAATAAGTCTAAAGTAAACTCATCTTGTAGGTTTAAAGGATTTTGAGTTTTTCCTCCAAAGGATATATTTTCAGTTTAAGCGTAGTTTGTTCTTACCTAGTTTTCCTTACAATATGAAGGAAATTTGATGTCTGAATTAATATACATGAGTGAGATGCTAGACTGAGTTATGAAATATAAAATTAGGCCTTTGCAATTCGTTTCCTTGTCTTTTCAGCATTTCTTTCAATTGTATTAGCTTACTGAAGCATTTCATGTGGTGCTGGACCCCACGCCCAGCCCTTTGTGAGATCAGATTCAGTTTCTCAGTCACTGAAACAAGCATTTAGGAGCTTATTTGAGAGGAGGTGGCTGTGTGAACTGGGGACAGACATCTGTCCCTGGTGCTGTCCCTGCCAGGTTGAGCCTTGCTACCTCTGAGAAGACCCTGGTTCTGCTGTACCCAGAGCTGACATAACAATCCCAGAATAATTTGACCACCTCATTTCTGTGCTTGGGTTTTAGGAATTGCCTACAGCAGACTCTGCTGGTTCTTGCAGCAAGCTCAGGGATGGCCTTGTATGTCTTGTGCAGAAGACACTGTACCATAGCATTGTCCCTGACGTGACATGCCCTTCTCCCCTAGTTTCTCCTACTTCCACCCCAGAAGCTGATCCAATACCCTTTTATTTTGGGGTTTCACGCAGTTAACCATGATTACAATCAGTTTCCCTATTATTCCTTTAATGATTTGAGACCTGAAGACAATGTGTATTTGTCTTGGTTTGTTTTCTGTTGCTGTAATGAAATATCCAAAGCTGGGCAATTTGTGTTTTTAAAAAAGGTTTATTTAGCTTACAGTTTGGGAAGATGAAAGCCCAAAATTGGGTGGGTTCACCTGTTCAAGTTCTGTGGAGGGCCTCCATGGATGTATCACAAATATGGCAGAAGGGAACAAATAAGTGGGGTAACCTCTCTTTATTAAAAAAAAAAAAACCCACTCTTTCAAGAACTCACTCACTTCCTGAGATGCACATTAATCTCTTCTGAGGTAACACCTCCAGGGACCTGCTTACTTCTTACTTTGCACAAAGCCCCTCCTCTTAAAGGTTCTACCACTTCAGCACCATTATACTGAGAATGAAGCCTGTAGCATATGGATCCTTGGGGGACACATTTAAGCCAGTTCAAACCACAGCAATGTTATTGAAGTATGGGCAACACTATTGCATGTATAGTTTTTTCATGCCTTAAGAAATATAGTTCAACATCAACAATAAAATACATAGGTGACTTTTTTTTTAAATGTATGAACCCTGATATTTGTTTTGCTTGTCTTTTAAGTAATACCATTTAATCTCTTGGAGGAATCATCACTGAACGGTACAAAGAAATGGGACAAGTTGTCAGTGGACTTGGACTTGGTCTTAAGCTTAGTGACTTTGAGTGTTATCCCAGGTGGCCTCAAGGACAGAATATCTCTCTGGCCTTTGTGCAGGTTCTAGAGTGGAGCAGAAAGATTTTGCATATGCAGGGAATTCTTCAATTCTAAAGATTGATCAGTCATTCCAATAAAAGGAATTGGAGACAGGACAGAATATGTCTGTCCCACACTAGCCAAGTTCTTCTTCTTCGTCAGTTTATGTAGTTGCAGTGTGTACTTGTACCTCAAGACATGTTTGGATGAATTTGCTTTGACATTTTTTTTTGTGTGTGTAGTGAAAGGAGGAGCCCTAGTTAAAAAAAAAAGAGAGAGGGTCTTCTATGGCTTAGCTATTCTTGTAGATAATTTAGAGTTGCTAGCTTTGTCAATGCTAAAAGAATAGATGGTGAATGCCCTGAGATTCCAGCTGTGTCTCCTAAATCTTTGATGCTGTGGGGCATGTGGATAGCAGGCCCCCAAATGGCTTATTGATTGAGATCATTATAGAACATACTTTCCTATCCTTAAAATTGATTCATGATTCGCTTTTTGCATGAAAAACTATGAGGTGTGTGAGAGGAGGAAAGAGAACTGCATTCCAAGAAAGAATGCATTCCTGGCAAGTCCTGCAAGGAGATACCAGGAGGGGAATCATGTTAATGGACAATAGTGACATGAGGTCCTGCCTGTGAGAGTGGTCTTAGCATTTTCCTCTGAGAGTGGTAAGTTGCCAGGTCAAGGTCTGTACCACTGCCCCCAACCTAAGCAAGTTCTTTTGCAGGGCCTGTTTTTATACCCAGAGGAAATTTAGGGGCTTTGTTACCACATGGAATCTCTCATTGTTGGCTTGACTGATGAAGAGCAGAGGTCTCTGTTCCATCTCTGGGATGACATGGATCCACAAGGAAGGCTGTAGATCTTTTACAAGTGCTGTTGCTCGTTAGGTTGAATTGAAGCTCTGTACTGTTTAACTTGACAGAGTGGGTCTGCAGTTAGGGGATGGGCAAATTGAAAGGTCAAAGTGAATCTCTTGAAAACACTTGTTTTGGAGTTACAGAATGAGTTGCAGTTTGTACCCATATCTCTTGATTATTCCATTTGTAAAGTCTGACTTATATGAGGTGCTGTTTATGACCTTAGCTTTCAGGCCCATTTGGTTCTAAGTGCCCACTTGACTTGGGTTAACAAACCAGGCATAGTCTCTTGACATGGGCAACTTCTCCAGGGTCATCTACCTGCAAGGTCAGCAGTTTCCTATGCTTGATTCTACCAAAGTTGACACCCCATCTGTTAGGTAGTCTGTTCATACATGCATTTTTACAAAGGGGGCTTAAGGCTTCAGGTGCTCAGGGGAAGAATGGATACAAGCAAGTCATCTCACAGCTTAGCATGTAGGCTTTATTGGAAAAATATCAGTGTGTTTTTGTATTTACGTTAAATTCCTTCCATGTCCATGAAATACTGAAAGACCTGGTCCTACCTAGAGGAAGACAGAGCTTCCACTTAGAGGTAGGAAGTTTCCTTCTTCTGGTTAGAGGTTTGAATATATTCTCTAGGTCTCAATTTCACATGTCAAAAATGGAAAAAACAACTGCCTGCCTTCCAATATCCCATTCAATTCTGCAATTCTGTACAAAATTAATTTCCTTATTCTCCCAAAATGCTGACTAAGCAAAGGGAAAGAATACCATATTCATTGTTAAAAGAGAACAAGTAGGAAAAATTAGGTGTACCTTAAAAAATATTTGTCTCCATGTCTGGGATTGAGGAGAATACCGAGCATTTGAACAAATATTTATAATTAGTAATGAATAGTGTGGACACATTCATCCCTCTTGACTGTTAGACCCATGAGGAGAAGTTTGTGTATTAGCCCTTACTGCATTGCATCTCTGAGGCACCTTGTTCAGAGAAGGCTCTCTATTCATGTTTGTTAAATGCATTTACTAGGCCTAGGGGAATTAAAATTAGAAATTTAATTATTCTTTCCAGAATTGCTTAGCTCCCATGAGCTCAGAAGCATTATAATTGAGAATATTGCTAATATAAAATTAGAAACATTTAGGATTTTATCTTCCAGTTCAGTAGCATGCCAAATTTTGTTTATTTGGGTTGTAAAGAGCAAACAAACAAAACCAGATTAGTAATTAACCAGGATGGGATTTGTTTGTTATACTGCAGAGTACACATTCTAAGAAAAGCTATGGTTTCATATTTTCCATTTAACATTTCACAAACATTTGTTGCTGTCTTAGGGAATATTAGCAACATCTGTTTGGAAAAGACAAATGGTTTCTCTATAGATTTTTAAAAATAAGATAAATAAGTTGAACTACCTTGAAAATATTAGTTAGAAAAGAGACAATGAAAGGTCACATGAAAGAGTCATATGTGAAACAATTCTTGTGGGGAAGAAGAACATTCATAATGGAACAACACACAGACTTGTTGTAATTGATTGAATTAATTGATTACATTAACTTCTTGTATGGGTTGCATATCCCTTATCAGAAATGCTTGGGACCAGATATATTTAGATTTTGACTTTTTCTTTCAGATTTTGGAATATTTGGATATATCTCATAAGCAATCTTGGGAATGCAAAACAAGTCAAAACACAAAATTCATTTACGTTTCAGGTACATCTTATCTACAGGGCTTACATTATACAATATTTTTAGTGCACCAGTGTTTTGCTGCTACCCACCCATCATGTGAGGTCATGTGTAGGATTTTCCATTTGTACTATCATGTCAGTGATCACATAGTTTCAGATTTTGGAGTAATTTGTGGTTTCAGATTAGAGATTCTCAACCTGCATTAAAAGATAATGTCAAACCCTAAAACTCAGAATCTCCCCATGGGGGAAGAGCCTGCTGCCAGGCCCATCTCCCCTTTGGGTACAGAGCTCAGAGCCAGCTGGCTGGATGGGTGGACATGACTGGAAGTTCATCTCCATAAAACGGAAAGTTGGAAGGCATTGGATGAGATGGTGTTTATTAGGAGAATTGATTCACAAGATTATGGAAGTTGAGAAGTCCCATGACAAGCTCTCTGCAAGCTGGGATCCTGGAATGCAGTTAGCATAATTCAGTCCAAGTACAAAGACCTCAGCACCAAGGAAGTCAATGGCATAACTCCCAGTGTGAAGCCAAAGGCCTGAGAATTGTGGGGAGGGAGAGCACTACTGGTATAATTCCTGTAGTCCAAAGGTCAGAAAGCCTGGAGATTTTTATGTCCAAAGTGAGAGAAAAGGAGTATATCCAAACACCCCTCTCCCCTCTGCACACACACATTTGCCTTTTCATCTTGTGAGATGCAGGCAATATCATCTTGCCCTGAATTCCTGGAGACAGTCTATGAACCAACTGGAGAAAGATGTAAGAAAACACTTCTGGTATATCTGGCTCCCATATCACCAGATCTCCATCAAGAGTCTCAAGCACTGACCTGGACCAAGTCCTGGTGACACAGGAAAGCTGGGGCATGGCATAGGATTTGGGTAGTTCTGGGTTGGTGGGGAAGCCATACATGAAAACTCCACATGGGCAGAGCACAGGAAGGCAGGAGTGATATCTCCTGCTATGGTGGCCAACAAGGATTCAGACGGTCTCGGGTATACCCTCAAGAGATAGGGGGGTCCTTTCAACCCCAGCTTCATTGTCTTCATCTGGACATTAAACTGTACTTTGTAAACTGTGTAAACTGTACAAGTTCTAGAAACTTGTTTAGCATTGTCCCCATTTTTCCAGATACTTTTCAGAAGTAATAATCAAAATCTGGAGGGAATGTAGGATTTAGCAGAAGTCACTTGGCATGGAGATATTAGTTGACATCTCTCATTGGCTTCAGATGACTTAGAATGGCTCAGGGGCCTGGTGCTAGCTTTATGGGCCAATTATAGGCAAGAATGAGTCTAATCAGGCCTGAGGGTCAATTCTGTGGAACCCAGTAGGCTTAAGCCTACCCCTTCTTCCACTTCTCTTTCTAACCATTTCCCCACAATCCCTAGGTGGGGACCCCTAAGGAGCTCTGTTTCTGATCTTTCTGCTCATCACTTTTAGGGAACAGACCAAAGAATTACTCAAACCTTTGTCCAAGGTGACTTTAATTTTTGCATAAATTATTGATAAGTTTAGTTAATATGTGTATGTATAGAGAGGTCGTTTGAGAAGGTGATTCTGAGCTCCACTTTGCTCTTGGTGTTTTCAATGTAACCATCTCTTTTAGAGACAGTTTTTGTAAAACATTCCTTAAGAAATTCTGATATCTACAAAGTTAAAACTAATTCAGAAATGCCAACTACTATGTGTTTTGAAGTTGATAAAAACTTGATTAAGCTTTGAAAGGTAATTAAATTTGCAAGCCAATACTTCCTTTAGTTTCCCATCCATTTCCTCTATTTTTTTTACTTATAATTTCTTATGTTGCTAAGGTACATAATTTGTCTTGTCTCTTAGGTAGCCTTAGTTTCTAGTTACTTGTTCTTAAAGCTGTTTTTATATATATTCTTGGATCACACATTTTATCAGTAGTTCTAGAAGATAGTTTCTTGGGGGTTGTCCCCACAAAATTGTTTTTCAATTGTCTGGAGTTTATTGTAGAGTTCATTTTTAATCCCCTGCTGTTTTGTTCTCTTCTGGAATGGCCCATGACACCCACTTGGAGAATTCTTGCAAGCTTGAAAATATCTCTTGCCTGATTATAAAGTGCTTGAGTCACACTATTTTCTTTAAAACTGTATTGAAATTTTTCTACTGTTTTTTGGCTCTGAATGTTATTGTGGAGAAGTTAAAAGCCAATCTGTTTGCTTTAATAGATGTTGTATGATTCTTTCAGTTTAGAAATTTTACTAGAATATTTCTGGAGACTGGTCGTTCTGTGTCACTGTCTTTTAAACTAAGCTGTACCTTTGCACTTGTTTCAGAAGTTTTCTTGTATTATATCATTGACCTTTCTTTGGTTAACAATTAAAATATGTTAATTATGTGTACACTATTGCTTCTGTCATAGTACCTGTCATATTTGCTAAATACTTTATATCTTATATTGTTTTCCATTTTATTCACTTGTCTCTTTAGTTGATTGTCTTTATTCTCTTATTTAATTGCTTCTAATGTGGTTTTCACTCCTTCACCACTTAATTTAACATCCATTTCTCTATTTCTTTCCCAAGTTCTGCTTCTCTTTCTCTTGATTTATATTTACTTTTTTATTTTCCCTGCAGGATTCTTTTTTAGGAGAGTATGGTAGACAGGATCATAGTGCTTCAAAGATGTCAATATTACTAATCTCTAGAACCTGTGGTTTTATTGCCTTAAGTGACAGAAGAGTTAGAATTGAAAAAATAAAGTCAAATATGAAATCAAGGTTGCTAACCAGCTGACTTTAAAATAGGGAGATTTTTCTGGATTATCCTTCTGCATTGGCTCAATGTAATCAGAAGTGTCTTTCATAAACATGGAAAAAGGGAGGCAGAAGAATGATAACCAGAAAGATGGCAACATCAGAAAGACTTGACCGTCATTGTTGAAGGTGGGGACCATAAACAAAATCTTGTGTTTGTCTCCAGAAGCTGGAAAAGTCAAGGAGGAAGGGTTACTCTATGATGGTCAGAATAACATTCTCCAAAGATTTCATGTCCTAATTCCAAGAACCTGAATATGTCATTTTCTGTTGCAAAGCAGGTTTTGCAGGTATGAGCTGGGGAGATAATCCTGAACTCTCTAGGTGGGTCCCAAGTAGTCACAAGAGAGGTGTGAGGGGCAGGGTCAGAGAAGGAGATGTGACAGTGGAGCAGAGGTCACATGATACAGTTCCTGAAAGGGGACCATGAGCCAAATGATGAGGACAGCCTCTGGGGACCTAAAAGATAAGCAGCAGATCTGCCCTGGAGCCCATAGGGGGAACACTGCCCTCCAAAATCTTAATTGTATCCCAGGGAGACTCATTTTAGAAGAACACATTTCTGAGTTGTTTATGGACAGGACATTGTTGAAGAATGGGGATGGGGTGATGCCAAGGCAGGATGCACATTTGAATTCCAGTTTGTGGTCTGAAATATACTTTCTCCAAATGAATTGCCACTTCCCAAGGCAGGCCGTATTTCCCAGATTTCAGTGTTTAAGCTGGGTGTTCCTCATGGCAGACTAATGTTTCTGTCTTGCATTAACTGCCTTCCTTTTCTTCTGAACAAGGTCAGGTCCACAGGCTCAGCAGCTGTGCTTCTACATCCACGTGATCCATCATGACCAGCTGTGTTAGGGCTGGGCCACATCTCCAGAAGGACTTGTGTGTCCCCAGGCATCAGGAGGTAGGTTTTGGCTTGCTGTGTCTAACCTAATTGCACTTGTTCTGTTACACTCAATGGTTTGTGGCTTGTGGTTGTGTCTGTCTCCTTGATTCATTGGGGGTGGAATATATTTCTTTCTAGTTCTCTCTCTCCCTTTCCTTTTTCATTGTTTTTAGGGCTTTCAAAGAAAGTGTGGAGGAGTAAACTGTTCACTGGAAACTGGGAAGCTGCTGTCTGGTAGATGATTGTGTGGATGTTGAAGGTTTTTGCTTATAATTTTGGGGGACACTTTGTGCTTTGAGAAAGAGAAGCAGGTCACCATTTTGCTCAGAGGCTGGGAGTTGTTTAGTAACTTTGGGAGTTTTTGTTTTACTTCCAAACGCTTTTTCACAACAGCCCTTCTGTTAGATTAGACAAGCTATTGTATTAGTGATTTGGCAGCCCCCAAAGCCACCCTGGCCCCTCCTTGCACAACAGTCTAGAGGGAAGGGAGGCAAACAGGTACCACACTGAACATCTGTCTCATTCCTTCTCTGTCTTTGAGGCTTTATCCTGCCCCCTGTGTGGTCCTGGAGGCTTTAGAATAATGGCCTCCATCTTAGAGATCCATATGACTTTCTAAATGTTAATAAGTAAAACCTTGAGTGAACATTACTGCTTTAATCATCTAATTAGATTGTTAATATTCATTAATTGCTTTAATTTTTAAGCACCGAGTGCCTAGTACTGACTGCCACATGGTTTACCTCTATTATTTAGTTTAAATTTCACAGCTACCCTGTTAGGCAGGTATCAGTATTAATCACTACTCCATAGAAGAGCCAACTAAGGTTGACAGAGCTTGTTAGTTGCCCATCTCATATAACACAAGCTGTCTTCATAAACATCCCACTTATGCAGAGGATTTAAAAATGAGAAATCCTAAATACCAAGAAATGAAAGTTGGTGGGTATTCTTTCCCAGCCACACTTTAACCTGTTAACCCACACTTTAACCTGTTACCTCTGAGGCACTTGCCAGCCAAGTAATGAGGAAGGGAGAGAACAGCCTCTTTCACCATCTTCTGTTGCTGAGGGAAATCCATTATGCCCTTAAAAAAACAACAACGACAGCAACAAAAAAACCCTAAAATTTATAAATATATTTTTCCTTTCTCTTCCTGTTCCCAGTTTGTAGAGTCCAAAGGGGGTTGCTGATCATAGGTTTAAGGAATTGGTGGACTGTGGCTTAAAGAAAGCCAGAAGGGCTAAGCCTAATGTCTCTATGAAAGAGGACATCAGCAGAATGCAAGGAATCAGTCCATATGATCAGCTCCATCACAGTGCTGTTGAGAAAGGGAAGAGAGAGCAGAACACCGCTGGTCTT
Organism: Spermophilus citellus; assembly: GCF_964194105.1. NCBI lineage: Eukaryota > Metazoa > Chordata > Mammalia > Rodentia > Sciuridae > Spermophilus > Spermophilus citellus. The sequence goes on from NC_138185.1 coordinate 51,342,848, forward strand.
TGTGAAAAACTGTACTCTATACCTGTACAACCAGGGTTTGTAGGGATCTAGAAAAAATCTTCTTTGGAAACCTGAGAAAATAAGAGAATGAGGCATTTTTCTGTTGACTTTTCTGGGTTTTCCTAAGTAGGGGGCTTATGTCTAGTGTCAGTGCCATGACGTGGTAGCCATTAGCTCTTCACATTTCCTGCTATCTCGTCTCTCTTTCCTTCCCCTCTGAACATAGTCATTTATGGGTCCTTTTAATTCTATCTTCCAATTGTAGTTATTTTCTTTTATTATCCCTTCTTGTAACTTATTATAGTATGTTCTTGATATTTTCCTCAGTTATTTCCACTTCATATATATATATATATATATATATATATATATATATATATATCTCCTCTCTAATAATTCACCTCAGATCCACTGTCAAAACCAGCCACCGGATCTTTGATTTCTGAAATTTTATTACTCATTTCTACAAATTCTCTTCATTTCCCATCTTCCTGGTCTTTATAATAGTGTCATACTAGTTACTTAGGGTTTTGGCCCCTTTTAAATATGGTTGAATCAATCAGTTACATAATTATTTTATAGTGTTTCTTTTGAGGGGGGAATACTGGGGTTTGAATTCAGGGGCATTCGACCACTGCCACATCCCTAGCCCTATGTTGTATTTTATTTTGAGACAGGATCTCATTTGCTTAGCACCTCGCCATTGCTGAGGCTGTCTTTTAACTGCGATGCTCCTGACTCCACCTCCTGAGCCGCTGGGATTACAGGTGTGTGCCGCCCTGCCTGGCTTATTTTATAGTCTTTGAGTAACCATTTGTTACCAGAACTTGGTAATGGGGTGAAATGGGGTGAGGGGATGGTGGTGTTGCTTTGTCCCAGTGTTTACCTGGTGTGCTGGCCTCTGCTCTAGAAGAATTGCTGCTGCATGTGCTTTTTCATTTAATTGCTGTCTCATCTTCAGCTTGCCCTCTTATCTGGGCAGTGAGGTTGTATTTGTTTCTATCAGGCTCCCAAGGGTCTGATTTGCATATTAACTCCTCCACTTTGCATACACTCCTTTGGGTCACTGAGTGGCTCTCTGAGCTGAGGTCCCTCTGTGGCTGGACCTTTCATCCGTGTGTCTGTCATCCAGCCTACATAGAAATTTGTAGAAAGGCTTTTATGAGTCAGGGATGCAGTGGGTGTGGGCATCAGGATAGGACCAGCCACAAACCAAAGATCCTGTGGGCCTGCTGCTCTGAAGTTGGGAATGGCTTAGGAAGTGAAGGCATGGAATGACTGGGCAGTGACTGGTATGTTTGAATGAAAATGCCCAGTGAATGGTTTCTGGTCTTTAAGGGCAGAGCCATAGTTGGAGCTATGTTGATCCCATTGAGAAGCTCTGTCTGCCAGGCAGAGGCATAAGATTTACCAGTCCTTCAAAAACAGTGTTTTGTTTTCTAATAGTCTGTTTGTTTGCTGCTTTATATTGTATTGATGGGATTAAAAATGCAAAGCTCATGATACCTTAGGAGATGACTGCTGAGTCAGGGCAGGAAAAGGAGGGAGGCAATCCTTACATTGAAGCCTGAAATATTCTGGAGATTGTTATGTGGATGATATCTATTTGAGGTTTCGTCTGCAAGCTCAATTATAGCAAACTTTAAAAAAAGCATAGAACATTTTAGAAGTTCAGAGTTAGTACTCCCACAGGAGATTGATCTGCATACTTCCCTCCTCATAATCATACCACAGCACATGGCTGCCTTGCCCCTCCCTGGATGCCCAACATTGCTTTCTCTTTAAGACCCTTCCTTCTGCCTCTCTCCTGACATCCACCTTATCAGCTTCCCCCCTGGAAAGCCTTTCCTGTCTGTCCTTGCTCAGTACCTGGTGATGGTGCCACACTTGTAAGCCATGACTTCCCATCGCAGAATACCTGCTCTTAGGGCACTCTGCATTTAGGGTCTTAGCTCTTGAAGGGCAGGTTACAGGTCTTCATGCCTTCTTGAGTCTCACCCACCAGACAATTCCTCATGGTAATGGTGATTTTCATGTTGTGACATTGGATGGGCTTCTTAGATTTCTAAATGAACATACTCTTCTGTGTTCTGCCCTTAAACCTTCATTGCTCCCACAGAGCTTTACACTGTTCCACAATATCTCTTTTATGTATAGATTTTGGAGTCTGAAGTTATTTTATTGCCTCCTTGGAGGTGGGGATGAGTTACCACATCCCTATACCTGGGGTGTGCAAAAATAGCCTCCTTTTCCTGATAACAAAGGATAAAAGTGTCTCAAGTTGTCTTTAGTGGAAGAGAGCAGACATCTTGTTCTCTAATGTGTTATTGCACCCCTTTGTTCATTTCTGTTATATGCAGAGCATCAGGCAAATATGCAGTGGCCCAGCTCTGGGCACTGTTCTCATGTATGTTTGTCTTGGAAGCATATAGCACTAATGGTTTGTATTTGCTTCCGAAGGAGGTTTGAAGTGTCATAAATTTATGTAAAGAATCCTCTGCATTCTGTTCATGCCCTTTAACTACCCTTAGGTATTGTACCAGCTTCCTTGTCAGCCTATCTACCATCAGAGTGTCCAGACAATAGCAGGACTTGTGGGGCATTATGCTTCTTTATAACCTGGGGGAAGGCAGAGGGTAGTCTTTCATTGCCCTTTCCAGCAGGAAGTCACAAATCAGCTCTCAGTTTTTTATTGCCTTTATTTCTACATTTAATCTACTGCTAAATTTGGTTGTCCTTGCTTTTTGCTACCTTTTCATTCATTCAACACTGTTGAAACATCTTCTCTATCATAAAAGTAGCAAATGCTCTTTTGAAAAATACACTTTGGAGAAGAAATAAACAATCACATGTGCAAAGAATGTTTTATCCAGTTTGTTTTTTCTCTTCACCTGGCATTATTTCTTGAGCTTTTCCGTGTTATTAAATATCCTCCTTAAATCAAGGTTTCAGTGGCCACATGGCATTTCACTGAGTGAATGTGCTGTGGTTGGTGAACAGAATATTGATCAAGGACTCATGGGGGCCAGGAGCTGTGGCTTTGCTGTCGATGTGCTCTGGTCAAAGAGATGAATTGTTATTGTGCAGCCTGATAGGTCATCATGAGCCACAGTTCCTTCACATTCCTATTCTGTTGTCACACTTCTCCCTTTATTCCTCTACTTGAGATTTTCAGTATGCCCCCCTCACCTTTCCCCTCTGATCTCTGCAATGCTTGCTTATTCCAGGATTCTTAGATTAGTCCTTGGTAATATATCCCAAATATTTATAATTCCATATCTTTCCTGCATAAGCCTTTACCAAAAAGGGAGACAAAACAAAACAAGACTGACCAGTGGGCCAACTTACACCTTGGTGAAAAGAGCTCAACCCACTGGGAAGGAGTCCTGTCGATCATATCCTGAAAGCAGGATTTGTTAGGAATTCAAATTGGGAAATGTGGAAGAGATGAGGCAACTGGAAATAAGATCAGAGTCCTGAAGGGAAGGAGGTGAACAGAGGCTGTAAGGAAAACAGCAGCAAGGGCGCAGAGTTGTGAGGGAGGAGAGCCTGCCCAGGAGAGGGGCAAGTGAAACAGGAGGAATCTGGGATCCCACACTCTGGGGGCTGCAGTTCTGAGAGCTGCATCTGCTTAGACCCCAGTTCTGTGGGTTCACTTGTTTCTGGAGCCCTCAACCCCTCTCTCCCCTTCTTGGAGAGATTCTGGCCCCTGAGGGGTCTATGGAGTCGATGACTATGCTTATATGTGGATGGGGCCAGGTTAGAACTCAGCCCCTGGAGCATCTATAGTGGGGAATGAGAAGGGCAGGGAAGGAGGGGGTGTTCCAGAGGTGATAGCAAGAGCCTGGGGAGGAAGAACACTGGATGTTGCAGACTCTCCAGAGAGGTTTATTCTATCTAGGTCTGCCACCAACAGAATGACTAAAGCATGCGAGACAGGGTCTGAATGTGCAGCCATCACTGAGTGTGATTTTCCCATCCAGAGCTGTCACTCCTGTTTGCAGAGGACACATCAAGCAGTCAGAACCAACATGCACCTGGCTTTACAGAGGATGGGAGCAGGACAGTGGGTGCATGTGAACATTAGGCTGCCCCTGCACTGTAACCAGATGGCTTCTGATGTGCATGTGTGTTCAAACCACCTATTTGAAACCTGAGGCAGAACAAGGACTGAGGAATAGAGATCCCTCTTTCATTTGAGCTACAGGGACAAATTATGTACTGAGTCATAGGGAAAAAGGTTTATGACTTCTCATGAAAGTGAGAGGAGGCCTGATGTCTTTCCAGGTGGGGACAGCTGACATGGCAAAGAATCCTACATTTTATTATAGTTGTTTTAAAACAAGTATTAGGATGGGAACAGGAAATGAAAAGAAATCAGCCTGTTTCTGAGCTTTCTCAGAACCCACCACAGGCTGTGAAGAGGGAAAGTCCCCATGCAGGAAGCTTTCTGCCTGCTGTGGAACACTACAGCCCCTCCCTCCCCAGCACACACACACACACACACACACACGCACGCACGCACGCACACACACACACACACACACCATGGTGTCTCGGCTTTAATTCTCAAGAGATCTCTCAGTGAGAACCATCAGTGACAGCCATGTCTCAGCTCACAGGTGGGGAAACTGAGGCCATGGAATGGTCCCTGGGTCAGTAGGACCCTGAGTGACAGGAAGAAGGGTCAAGCACTGTTTCTGGCAGAGCAGGATGTTTCTTACTCAGCCTCCTTCTGTGGGACCCACCCCTGACTGCCTGGCATCAGGTCTTTTTCTTTATGGAAGTTTGGGAATGTTTGCTTTGGTATTTGATGTTTTTACTTAGCAAAATTAACACTACAGGGACTCTCAACCTTGGGGGTGGGATGGGGTGGGGTGGGCATTTTACTGGCTGTGGAATCAGGAGTTCTGTGAGTTGTGCATGAGGACCCAGGAGACACAGGCAGTTTCCTTTGTATCAGGTTGGCAGGAGGCCAAGGAAAAATAGGCATCTCCAGTGTCACCAGGAAGCACAGGCTTGTGGAACCAGTTTGTGACTCTGGATTTTCTTTTCTGCTGCATACTGTGCTCCTGTATGGGTACCTAGAATGGGAAGGTCAAAGGGAATAGGTGGTGAAGGAGCCGGGGAAGAAGGGAGCATGACAGGATGGTCTTCAGCCATAAGGTCCCAGTACATCATCTGGGGAATGGTAAAAGATATCTCCAAATGATTGGGATGGGGGCATGCTTAATGCTCACTCACCTCTGATTTTCAAATTTACCAGGAGTGAATATGTCCTTGGAACTTTGGGTGGGCTTTGCAGAAAGGATTAATAAAATCTAGTTTGAAAGTTCTGATGATACATATCCCTGCTTCCCTGAAGTCACAGCCCTCCTGGCCTGGCTGGGCAGTCCTCACAGGGGCTATGTGGCTTCGCGGGGAGTGAACATGGCCCTTCAGGATGCTGCAGGCCTTAGAGACTGCTTCGGTGCAGAGCATAGAACCCACCCAGACAGAACAGAGGTGTGCCTCTGGACATTTTACTATTTTGTGACACAGACGGGCCCCACCAGTTCTTGACCTGTTATGTTTGAGTCATAGGCAGAACAGAAAAAAAAGGGGGTGGGTAGGAACCGACCAAAAACAATAACAGTGACCCAGCCAGAGTTTGTTCATTGTCACCAGGCTCAGTGAGGTCTCTGCCAAGCAAAGCCTCATCTCTAATATTGTTACAGATGTTTACAGAAAGCATGGTCATTGCATTGCTTCTGGGCCTGAGCTTATGCAGCAGCTAGGATCACATTACATGGGACTCATCTTGCCTTTCATTTCAAAATTGCAAATTTTTAAAGGAAGAGCTAGAAAAATTGTGTAGGTGGGGAAAAAAAACCCACTGTCAAAATATATTATTTTGTGGTGTTGGGGATAAATAAACCATATTAATTAAAGCTTGATAATAGTTGTTTTTGAGAAAAAAAGTTATAAAAATTTATGCAATTTCCCTAGATGATCGTTGGTATATTGATTTCTCTGTGTCCAAGGGACTTCTCAGGTATTTTCCCACCAGGGGCCATAAGGAGAGTGATCCAAAGGGAAAGCATTCTGAATTCTTCACATAGCTTTAAGGACACAGGAAGGGCAGCCAGGCTTGCTCCTCTTTCTCCATGTCTCTGTTGTTGAATGGGGGCTAAGGTCTGCATTGCAGTACAGTGGTGTGAGGCTGGATAGGTTGATGAGGGGAGTAGCACTTTTGGGGGACTCCTATATAGCAGTTTCTCACCCAGTCCCTCATCCCCTGAGCTTCCTGAAACAGACCATCAATTTGATGCATGTTGCAATGACATTTAAGGTTTTCAGATCCATCAGCAAATGCAAGCCCATCTTTGGGGATTCTGGGCCAGCAATGAATTTGGGATTTTCTTCTGTTCTACTATTGCTTAAGTCATGAGAGACATGCTTTAAATAGGGAAGCAGCAATGTCACTTACAGGCACTTTCCCAGTCCTAAGTAGGTCAGGTTTTTGTCATAATTTTGAGAAGATCACAGTTGAGTCACAGTAAATTTGGAGAGAGTCACGAATCTCGTCAGAATCTGGAGTGCATTTATGATATTGTTAAATAGCATACCTTAATTACTGGCCTGCACAGTGTCTTCTCTGTCCCTCCTCTAGACCTTGCCACATACACATTTAGTACATAGTACAGTCTCTGCTGAAACCAGCCATCAAAGGGACTTGCCCTCACTCATGCTGTGAAAAGCTGTCCTCTTGCTGTCTTAACTGGTAGGAAAAGAAAAGTCCTAGGAGCAGGGTCTGAGTCACCCCCTCTTGCCAGCCTTTCTCTTAGCCATGACTACACAGCTTTTATGGAAATATAATCTCATACAGAAAGGTGCATGTCTCAAGTTTACAATTTGATAAATGTTCACAAACTCAACATGCAATTGAAGACACAGAATATGTAGTACTCCAGGAGCCCCCACCTTACCCCTTATAGCAATCCTCTCTTTGTGGTAAGCAGTGTCCTCACTTCTGCCACCTAAACTTGTTTTACCTGTTTGGGACTTTATATATAAGGGACCAAACAATGTGTATGCTTTTTCTTCTGGCTCCTGTCACTTAACGTTATGCATGTGGGATTAGTGTAGGTCCTTGTGTGTATGCAGTAGTAGCTCATCAGTTCTTAGTGCTGTGCAAATATAAAATACACACTGTTGGTGGACATGTGGGTAGTTTCCACTATGACTGATCATTCTAGACCATGTCTTTTGGTAAACATTTGAATGCTTTTTTGTTGGGTAGATATCTGGAAGAAGAATTTCTGGAACACAGGTATTTACATCTTAAGACAACTTAAGATGTGCTTTCTCTCTCTCCAAAAACTCACTATTGCCAATAGGTAGAGGCCAGAGTGAGGTTCTTCAGGTAGAGTGAGTAAGGTTATGATGATTATGGAGTATATTTTGGATTGCAATTGTGTCAAGCAGGAATCCAAAGTCACTTTAGTAAACAATTATTGGTCTTTATATAGTTTCTGCATTTAAATGAGGGCTTTTTATTCCAGTGGCTGTTTATACAGCTTATTTAACTCTTTCTTACTGTGCTCAGTCACTGTTCATCCACCAATGGAGCATGTCCTACCCCTGACAAGCTGACACAGGTGGGTAGTAGGGAACTGATTGTGATGCTGGGCAGAGGCAAAGTGGATCAACTGAATTGTCACTGTCCACTTGTGATGTATGCTCCAGAAGCTTTGTTGTGTACTAAGATATGTTTCTGAACAGCTCTCAGAGTCTGAGGACACCCACTGCTCATGAGTCACATTTCCAAGGTAATTCATGATTTGACCAGGTGTCCGTCTTTCATCAGCATCATTTCTCACACTCTGAGGAAGAAAGAAGCAGGGGCAATATTATCCTCGTGTTCCAGATGACACAGGTGAAGGTCAAGCTAAGTGTTTTCCCCAGGGGATGTGTGTGACTAAGAAAAGGAGGCTGGAGCCCAACCCTAGTCTGCTGACAACAGACCTCATGGGATTCTGCAGGTGACAGCGCTTCTTCTTTGTATCAAGTACATGTGTTAGAGCCGGATATTTTGCAGTGATTATGGCAAGGTCTTCAAAAACAGTTTCCTTTGGTACTTGACTGAATTTGCTTTTATAACCTCTGTATGGCACAGGTGATGAAATTCTTTAGCAGCCAAAGGTGATGTCAGTCAGCTCTATCATCATGAGATAAAGGCCACAGTATAGGACTTTGGGCATTCCTTTGCTGTGGTAGTTAAAAGCCATTTTAGAAAATTCTGGTACAGCCTGGACATCCCTAATCTAAACATTCAAAATCTGAAATTCTATGAATTCTGAAACTGACATGATGCCACAAGTGAAAAATTCTATGCATGATTTCATGTAAAGTGTCACTGTGAAAATGCAGGTGCACTAAAAATGTTATGTAAAATTGCTTTCAGGCTATGTGTATAAGGTGCATATGAAACGAGTTAATTCTGTGTTTAGATTTGAGTCCCATCCTCAAGATATCTCATTGTGCAAATGCAAATATTTCAAAAATCCAAAAAAAAAATTCCAAAATCTAAAACACTGCCAATCCCAAACATTTTGGATAGGGTATTCTCACCCTAAAATGGAATGTTCTAGATAAAGTAATAGGAAATCTATATCTTCAAGAATGCTTTGGCACTATTGTTTTTCATATTTTCTGTTCATGTGTGTGTTTTTCTGAAACCTGAGAGTTAGCCTGAAAACTATATTTTCTATGGATACCAATGTCTGCTAAATGAAAAAAAAATTAAAAACCAGTCTGGGTTCTTGGCATGTTTATCATTAAAATCAGATCAGTAACCTCTAGAAGGTTTAATGCTACCTCTGATGGTTCAAATAGAAAATACCACTATTATTTTTGACAGTGAACTTGAAGTTTTGAGTTTCTTAAGTGAAATATCATAGTAGGTCATTTTTATTTTAAGAAAATTTTAATTTCATGAATAAAATAGTTTAACACAAGTCTGATCAAGTGAAAGTGCTAACAAAAGAAAACAATGAAAACCTAAGTTATTTTTAAAGTCAGTAATCCAACTTGCTAACTGTGTCATTTCTCTTTTGCATCTGTGTAAGTGAGCTCTCATAATATCTCCCAGGAAAGTGGTTATAATATTGTTTTAAGAATCCCAGCCTGAATGTACAAATTTGAATACCAACTAAGTCCCAAGCATTTTTTTTTTCTTTTTAGGTTTTGTGTTTGTTTGTTTCATGATGATCAATGCATTATTTGTACCTAAGAATCCTGATGTGGGCACACTTCTTAGAGCTTGTCTGAACCCCCTCACTCACAAGTTAGTTTCTCATTCAACTTTTTGATTTGGTGTAACTTGGGTGCCTCTGAATGTAGAACAATAGAACCTCATAGAAAGGAAAACCAAAGCTGTCATGCATGTCCAGGTGCATGTGCTGTGTGGAAGTCAGGGCAGACTTCAGCAGGTGGCATATCTTTGAAAGGATATGTCTGGCTCCACTGTTTGAAAGCCTCAAATTGGTTATATTCCCTTTAGAGTATGAAATAAAATCACAGTAGGCTTTTATCCTGCTACTTACAGTAGGCCCACACTTTTTCCACCTAATCCAAAGACACTCAAGTGGAGCCCATCTTTCTGGTCTTTTTCACCTAATCCAAAGACCCTGCACAGTGGAGCCCATCTTTCTGGTGAGTGAGTAGAATAAACAGGACAGTTAACAAGCATCCTGCTCCCCAAAATGGCCACTGCTCATGGCTCTGTCACTGCACCATCACCTACTCACTGAGAGAAGGACCACATTACCAAAGCCAGATGGAGGATTCCCTTACCATAGAGTGGTAAAGAGAAGGGCACTCTGAGTCAGAGGGCCCAGGGCTTGCCTTGCCAGCTGCTTTGCTGGTTTTCCTGCCACCCATCCCATGCAGTGCCATGGAACCAGGGGCTGGGAATATAGCTCACAGTGTCATGAACTCCCACCCAACACAACTATTTGGTTGAGTTGCCTTGAACCATCAGTTTTCTTCTTTTGTTCTTGGATCTCAAAGCATCAGGATCAGATAAGTATTTATATGGTAGTGGACTATGAAGGGTGATGCTGAAGGTCACTTAGGACTAATGTAGGGGGAGTCCTCCAGATCAGTTAGGAGTAGGTAGGGGTCTTTAGGAGTAGTGGGAGTTTTTAATATCAGTCAGGAGTATTGGGGGAGTTTTCAAGATCACTGAGCAATAGTTGGGGGATCCTCAAGATCATTAGAAATATTGGGGAGTCTTTGATATCAGTTAGGAGTAGTGGTTCTATAGGGTTTCCGTGAGAGTTGGCAGGTTGGCCTGGTGGGTGTAGATGGAACGAGAGGCCTGTTAAATGAGTCTTGATCTGTGCAGGATTTAGAAGGATTGAATGTGGAGAAAAGATGGGGTTGTGGATGATGTCCCTAGGGGATAGCTGTGCTAATGGGTGATGTGAAGATGACTAAGCTTTGGCTCTCTGCTAAAGGAATTTCCACAGGGCAAAAGTTGTTACTGCTTTTTTTGTTTTTGTTTTTAAAATTTTGATGAAGTACAATTTATTATTTTTTAGATATATTTTTAAAGTCACATCCAAGAACTTTTCATATAACATTAGGTATTAAAGATTTTCTCCTATGATTTCTTCTAAAATTTTATACTTTTGCATTTTACATTAAATCTGTGATTCATTTTGGGATTTAAAAAAATATGTTATATGATGTCTTGGTCAAAGTTTGATTTTTTTTTTTTTTTTTTTTGCCTATACATGTTCAATTGCTTCAGCACTATTTTTTAAAAAAATATTTAGTTATTTTTTTTTAGTTGTAGTTGAACACAGTACCTTTATTTTATCTATTCATATGTGGTGTTGAGGATCGAAACAGGGCCTCGAATGTGCTAGGTGAATGCTCTACTGCTGAGCCACAACCCAAGCCCTGCTTCAGCACTATTTTTGAAAAGCTTACACTTCCTGAATTGAATTGCTTTTTAAGCTATGTCAAGAAAGTTGACTACTATTATAAATGGGATTGTTTCTAAATTTCTTTTTCAAATAGTTATTGTTAGCATATAGAAATGAAACAAATGTATTGATTTTGTAACCTGAAAATTTACTGAGTTTTTTGATCAGTTTTAACAACTTCTGGTAGAGTCTTTAGGATTTTCCACATTTTGGATCATGTCATCAGCAAATAGAGACATTTTTATTTATTTCTTTTTTTTCATGGATTTTTTAAATTTTCTTTTATGAAAATTTGTCTGTTCAGGACTAAGATAAAATAATTTAAGAATTTAACTAAGGAGGTGAAATATTATTACACTAAAAACTGTAAAACATTGATGAAAACAACTGAAGAAGACACAAATAAATAGAAAGAAATTCCATGTTTATGAATTGGAATAATCATGTTTTAAAGAACTGCCAAAATGTCTACACTACCCAAAGCAATCTATAGATTCAATGCAATTTCTGTCAAAATTCCAATGTAATTATTCACAGAAACATAAAAAAACCCTAAGATTCATATAGAGCCAATAAAGACTCTAATTATTTGAAGCAGTCAGGAGCAAAAAGAACAAAGCTGGAGGTATTACATTCCCTGATTTCAGAATATCTTTTGAAGCTACTGTGATCAGAACAGCATGGTGACAGCTTAAAAACAGATACATTGTCCACTGAAACAGATATAAATCCCAGAAGTAAATCCAAGTATTTACTGTCAATTTATTTTCTACAAATTACTAAGAACACAAAATGGGAATGATACAGTAATACAGTCTTTTAAATGAATGGTGCTGGATAAAAGGAGTATTCACATGCGTAATAATGAAGCTGTACCCTTATCTTGTGTGTGTGTGTGTGTGTGTGTGTGTGTGTGTAGGTTCAAAATAGAGTAAAAATTTAGAAATAAGATCTGAAACTGTGAAGGTACTGGAGAAAAAACATAGGGAAAAAGTTCTATGATATTGGGCTGGGCAGTGAATTCTGGATAGAACACTAGAAGCACAGAAAACAAAAGCCCAAATAGAAAATGAACTCTCTGCAAAGCAAAGAAAACGGAGTAATGAGACAATACACAGATTGGGGATTTTAAACCATAATCTGATGAAGGACTAATATCCAAGATATAGAAGACATTCAAACAAGTCAATAGCAAAAAGACAATAACTCAAGAGATGGGTTAAGAATCTGAACAGATACTTCCTAAAAGAAGAGATACAGATGGTCAACAGATACATTAAATGAAATGCAAGTTAAAATCACAATGAGTATTACCTAATACCAGTTAAATTACTATTATTAAAATGATGAATGATACCTAGTTTTGGCAAGAATATGGAGAAAAATAAACCCTTGTACACTGTTAACATAGCCATTTTGGAAAATAATGTGTAGTTTCCTCAAAACACTAAAAAATAGAATTACCCTGTGATCAGGAAATCCAACTTTGGGGTACAATCCAAAGGAATAGAAGCATAGGATGCTTAAAGATTCATTTAAGTATTATTTATAATAGTTAATATATGGAAACTTTAATCCCTTTCATTATTTAAATGAAATAATCCCTTTTTAAAATTATTTGTTCTTTTTAATTTTTTGTTTTAATTAGTTATGCATGGCAGTAGAATACATTTACGTACTTTAATATATCATACATAGATGGGATATGGTTTCTCATTTTTCTGAGTGTACATGTTGTATAATCACATATATACATAATGTAATAATGTCTGTTTCATTCTACTATCCTTCCTATCCTCACACCCCCTCCCCTCCCCTCTCTTCACTTCCCTCTACCTAATCTAAGGCAACTCTATTCTTTATCTAGTGTCCCCCCTTATTGTGAATTAACATCCACATATTAGAGAAAGCATTCAGCTTTGTTTTTTGGGGATGGGCTTATTTAGCTTAGCATGATACTCTCCAACTCCATCCATTTACTGACAAATGCCATAATTCCGTTCTTCTTTAAAAGAGTGATAATCCATTGAATATATATACCGTGTTTTCTTTATCCATTCATCTATTGAAGGATACTTAGGTCGTTTCCATAGTTTAGCTATTGTGAATTGAGCTTCTATAAACACTGATGTGGCTGAATTAATGTAGCATGCTGATTTTAAGTCCTTTGGGTATAAACTGAGGAGTGGGATAGCTGAGTCAAATGGTGGTTCCATTCCAGTTTTTCTGAGGAATCTCCATACTGCTTTCGATAGTGGTTATACCAATTTGCAGTTCCACCAGCAAAGTATGCGTGAACATTTTCTCCACATCCTCGCCAACATTATTGTTGCCTGTATTCTTGATGATTACTGTTCTGACTTGAGTAAGATGAAATCTTAGTGTAGTTTTGATTTGCATTTCTCTAACTGCTAGAGATGTTGAACACTTTTTCATATATTTGCTAATAAATTTCTTCTTAGTGTCTGTTTAGTTCCTTAGCCCATTTGTTGATTGGGTTATTTGTTTTTTTTCTATATTTATTTATTCTAGTTTGTTATATATGACAGCAGAATGCATTTCAATTCATAGTGTACATATAGAGCACACTTTTTCATGTCTCTGGTTGTACACAACATAGAGTCACACCATTCATGTCTTCATACGTGTACTTGGGGTAATGATGTCCATCTCATTCCACTGTCTTTCCTACCAACCCCTGCTCTGTTTCTTCCCCTCCCTCCCCTTTGCCCTATTTAAAGTTCCTCCATTCCTTCCATGTTCCTCCTCCCATCCCCATTATGGGTCAGCATACTCATATCAGAGAAAAAATTCAGTATTTGATTTTGGGGGATTGGCTTACTTCACCTAGCATAATATTCTCCAACTCCATTCATTTACCTTCTAATTCCATGATTTTATTCTCTTTTAATGCTGAGTAATATTCCATTGGGTATATATGCCACATTTTCTGTATCCATTCATTTATTGAAGGGTATCTAGGTTGGTTCTGAAATTTAGCTATTGTGAATTGTGCTGCTATAAATATTGATGTGGCTACATTACTACAGTATGCTGATTTTAAGTCCTTTGGGTATGAACCGAGAAGTGGGATATCTAGGTCAAATTCCAAGTTTTCCAAGGAATCTCCATACTGCTTTACATATTGGTTGCACCAATTTGCAGTCCCATCAGCAATGTATGAGTGTGCCTTTCTCCCCACATCCTTGCCAACACTTATTGTTGTTTTTTTATTCTTTTTAAAAATATCTTTATTTATTTTTATGTAGTGCTGAGGATTGAACCCAGTGCCTCACATGTGCGAGATGGGTGCTCTACCAATGAGCTACAGCCCCAGCCCTTGTAGTTTGTATTCTTAATAGCTGCCGTTCTGACTGGAGTGAGATGAAATTTTAGAGTAATTTTGATTTGTATTCGTCTAATTGCTAGAGATGTTGAACATTTTTTTCATATATTTGTTGATTGATTGTGTGTATCATCTTCTGAGAAGTATCTGTTCAGTTCCTTAGCCCATTTATTGATTGGGTTATTTGGTTTTTTGGTGTTAAGATTTTTTTATTTCTTTATATATCCTGGAGATTAGTGCTCTGAAGGGTGTATGGTAAAGATTTTCTCCTAGTCTGTAGGCTCTCTCTTCATGTTATTGTTTCCTTTGCTGAGAAGAAGCTTTTTAGTTTGAATCCATCCCATTTATTGATTTTGTTTTTTAAGTCATTCTGCCAATCTGTGTCTTTGATTTGAGAGTTTAGCCCATTTATTTCAATGTTAATATAGAAAGATGATTTTTATTTCTAGCCATTTTGATTTGCTTCTATTTCAGATTTGATTCTCCTTTAATTGGCTATTTCAGACTTGATTTTCCTTTAATTGGCTGTTCTAGCACAATTCATCCCTATGCTGGTTTTCATTTTTATTTTTCATTTTTTCTGCATGAAATGTTTCATTGCATATATTTTGTATTTGAGACTTAGTGGTTATGAATTGAAGAAACTAAAAGTTTCTGCTTATCATGTCTGGTATTATGATGCCTCCTGCTTCACTTTTCTTGCTAAGGACTGCTTTGTCTATTCTGGGTCTTTTATTTTTCCAAATAAATTTAATCATTGCCTTTTCTATTTCTATAAATAATGTCATTGGGATTTATTAGGAATTGCATTAAATCTGCATAATGCTTTTGGTAGTATTAATTCTGTCTGTCCAGGAGCATGAAGATCTTTCCATCTTCTGAGGTTTTCTTCAATTTCTTTCTTTATTGTTCTGTAATTTTCATTGTAGAAGTCTTTCACCTCTTTTGTTAGACTGATTCCCAGTATTTTACTTTTTTTTTTTTTGAGGCTATTGTGAATGGGGTAGTTTTCCTAATTTCTCTTTCAGTGGATTCATCGCTGATGTATAGGAATGCGTTTGATTTATGGGTGTTGACTTTATATCCTGCTACTTTGCTGAATTCATTTATTAGTTTTAGAAGTTTTCTGGTGGAAATTTTTGGATCTTCTAGATATAGAATCATGTCATTAGCAAATAGTGATAGTTTGAGTTCTTTACCTATTTGTATTGCTTTAATTTTTTTCTTCTTTCTAATTGCTCTGGCTAGAGTTTCAAGGACGATGTTGAATAGAAGTGGTGAAAGAGGACATTCTTGTCTGTTTCCAGGTTTTAGAGGGACTGCTTTCAATTTTTCTCCATTTAGAATGATGTTGGTCTTGGGTTTAGCATATATACTTTTTATGATGTTGAGGTATGTCCCTACTATCCCTAGTTTTTCTAGTATTTTGAACATGAAGTTGTGCTGTATTTTGTCAGATGCTTTTTCTGTATATATTGAGATAATCATATGATTCTTATTTTTAAGTCTATTTATATGATGAATTAAGTTTATTGATTTCTGTATGTTGAACCAACTCTGCATCTATGGGATGAATGCCACATGATCACGGTAAACAATTTTTTTGATGTTTTTGTATTTTTTGTTCTTTTTAGATGTTCACATTTTTATGTTCTCTATATTTTAGTGAAAGTACCATTTACCCTAATATAAATTATTGTGTCTGAAAACCTTAACCTGTACATCTAGTTGTATACTATCTTGCTCTAATTTATGTTCGTATTCTCATTTTACTCTTTTCCCACTTTACCAACTCCGATGTGACTGTCATGAACAGTCATGTACAGTCTTCTTTTTTTCTTTTTTTTCTTTTTTTTTATTGGTTGTTCACAACATTACAAAGCTCTTGACATATCATATTTCATACATTAGATTGAAGTGGGTTATGAACCCCCAATTTTATCCCAAATGCAGATTGCAGAATCACGTCGGTTACACATACACAATTTTACATAATGCCCTATTAGTAATTGTTGTATTCTGCTACCTTTCCTATCCCCTACTATCCCCCCTCCCCTCCCCTCCCATCTTCTCTCTCTACCCCATCTACTGTAATTCATTTCTCTCCTTGTTTATTTTCCCATTCCCCTCACAACCTCTTATATGTAATTTTGTATAGCAATGAGGGTCTCCCTTCATTTCCATGCAATTTCCCTTTTCTCTCCCTTTCCCTCCCATCTCATGTCTCTGTTTAATGTTAATCTTTTCTTCCTGCTCTTCCTCCCTGCTCTGTTCATAGTTGCTCTCATTACATCAAAGAAGACATTTGGTATTTGTTTTTTAGGGATTGGCTAGCTTCACTAAGCATAATCTGCTCTAGTGCCATCCATTTCCCTGCAAATTCCGTGATTTTGTCATTTTTTAGTGCTGCGTAATACTCCATGGTGTATAAATGCCACATTTTTTTTATCCATTCTTCTATTGAAGGGCATCTGGGTTGATTCCACAGTCTAGCTATTGTGAATTGTGCTGCTATGAACATCGATGTGGCAGTATCCCTGTAGCATGCTCTTTTAAGGTTTTCAGGAAATAGTCCGAGAAGGGCAATAGCTGGGTCAAATGGTGGTTCCATTCCCAGCTTTCCCAGGAATCTCCATACTGCTTTCCAAATTGGCCGCACCTGTTTGCAGTCCCACCAGCAGTGTACAAGAGTACCCTTTTCCCCACATCCTCGCCAGCACTTGTTGTTTGACTTCATCATGGCTGCCAATCTTACTGGGGTGAGGTGGTATCTTAGGGTGGTTTTGATTTGCATTTCCTTGACTGCTAGAGATGGTGAGCATTTTTTCATGTACTTGTTGATTGATTGTATGTCCTCCTCTGTGAAGTGTTTGTTCATGTCCTTGGCCCATTTGTTGATTGGGTTATTTGTTTTCTTATTGTCTAATTTTTTGAGTTCTTTGTATACTCTGGATATTAGGGCTCTATCTGAAGTGTGAGGAGTAAAAATTTGTTCCCAGGATGTAGGCTCCCTATTTACCTCTCTTATTGTTTCTCTTGCTGAGAAAAAACTTTTCAGTTTAAGGAAGTCCCATTTGTTGATTCTTGTTATTAACTCTTGTGCTATGGGTGTCCTATTAAGGAATTTGGAGCCCGATCCCACAATATGTAGATCGGAGCCAACTTTTTCTTCTATCAGACGCAGAGTCTCTGATTGATATCAAGCTCCTTGATCCATTTTGAGTTAACTTTTGTGCATGGCGAGAGAAAGGGATTCAGTTTCATTTTGTTGCATATGGATTTCCAGTTTTCCCAACACCATTTGTTGAAGATGCTATCCTTCCTCCATTGCATGCTTTTAGCCCCTTTATCAAATATAAGATAGTTGTAACTTTGTGGATTAGTCTCTGTGTCCTGTATTCTATACCATTGGTCCACCCGCCTGTTTTGGTACCAGTACCAAAATGATGCTAGCCTGAGGCTTAGCATAGATAGCTTTTACAATGTCAAGGTAAGTTCCTGTTATCCCTAGTTTTTCTAATGTTTTGAACATAAAGGGGTGCTGTACTTTGTCGAATGCTTTCTCTGCGTCTATCGAGATGATCATATGGTTCTTATCTTTAAGTCTATTGATGTGGTGAATAACATTTATTGATTTCCGTATATTGAACCATCCTTGCATCCCAGGGATATGTACAGTCTTCTGTAAACATGTTTTCAATATATCTATGGAAACAGATCTTTTTTCTTTTTTAAGATTCTTAACATTTTTAGTCAAAATAAAATGGCCTTAACATTGTAAAGTAAAAGATACGAAGGCAACGTAAGCATTAATCAACAGATGAGTGAATAAAGAAAATATGATTTTATACACACACTGCAATACTATTCAGCCTTAAAAATAAAGAAGCTCTGTCATTTAGGACAACAGTAGACAGAACTGAAAGACATGAAGCTAACTGAGATAAGCAAGACAGAGAAAGATAAATACTGTAGGATCTCACATATATGGAAAGTGAAAAGTCAATGTCATAGAAACAGAATAGAAAAATGGTTGCCAGAGGCTGCAGAAGTTGAGAGATGGGGGAAGGGAAGATGTTGATCAAAACATTCAAAGTAGTAATTAGATTTGGGGAGTAAATTCTATTGACCTGCACTGCCTGGTGACCATACTGGATTATAAAATATATTTCAAAATTTCTAAAAGAATAGATTTTTATTATTTTCACCATAAAAATTATGAGTTGATGCAGTATAGATATTAGCTTGACTAATATCACTTATGGAGTTTGTTTGAGATATGTGTCTTGAATCAGACACAAGTTATAAAACAATTCTGTATTTCATTAAAAAAAACTTTGTGTTTTCAGTTGTGTGATCACATGGGATCTGCTTTAAATATTGACTTGGTTAGCTACACTTACCTGTGTATGTATAAAACATTTAAACCTATGTCCAAGAAGTAAGGCAGTTGGGAAAACAAAAAGGGAAATGTAATTTAAAAATTAATGACACAGGGGCTGGTGATGTGGCTCAAGTGGTAACGTGCTTGCCTGGCATGTGAGGCACGCGGGGTTCAATCCTCAGCACCACATAAAAATAAAATAAAGATGTTGTGAAAACTGAAAAATAATATTTAAAAAATTAATGACATATAATAATTGCTTTTCTTGTCAAAAATGACCAGTCCAGTCTTGTCAAAAATGACAGGTGAATATTTAGCAGTATTTTTGCTGAGTTCCACCTTGTTTATCTTTCTCTGTGGTGACTAGCAGAGAGGGTTTTAGGAAAGTCAAAGTTGTGCTTCCTTTAGAGTTGTCAGATGTACATAAACGCTGCAGTGGGTTGTCCCAGTAAGTCTGGATTTCAGATGAGTAACAAATGATATTCTAGTATAAGCTTGTCCCCTAAATTGCACGAGGCATACTTACACTAAACACCCCTTGTTTACCTGAAATTCTAGTTTCACTAGATGTCCATTATTTTATGTGACACCCCAACATCCTTCCACATCTTTTTCTGTCTTTGAACCTTGCTTATTTTCATTCAAGATAAAAGCAAAAGAAGTTACAGAGGGTTCACTCTATAGCAATAGTTTTATTTATCAAAGTTACATAGCACTAAAATAAGATGACTGTCTTTTCCTGGCAGGGGAACATCATGACAGACCTTGGAAATATTATTTTTTTTCTACCATGGGTTTCTATGCCAAGGTTGTTATCCCTGGGTGGGGTCACACCCTCCTGGTAATACTTTATGCCCTGCACATCCTTGCTCACTCACACTTTCTATTCACAGTGATCTCACTTCATTTGTCCTGCCAGCATCTAATTATTCAGAAAGATTCTTACTCATCCACACATCTTCCCCTCAGTCCTATTTTGCATTTACCCTTTTAGGATGCTCCTAAATTAGTGTCCATACAATACAGATAGCAACATTTATATACTTCCTGGGCCAGACATGTGAGTAGGTACAGAGTTTAGGCTGTGCATGCTTTCCTTAAATTGCACACTTTGTGGGATTGTCCTGACATCATGTATAGTGCTTGTATTCAGTGACTGATCTGAAGAATAGATAGTAGAACTTCTCTGTCAACAGATACCAGCCAGGCTGGGGAAAACTTTAGCAGTCATGCTGCTGTCTTTCCTTACTGCACCACAAGTTTCTAGAGCTCCTCATCCTGTTCCCTTATGCTCCCTTCTGTTCCAGGCAGCTGACAAAGTCCCATTGTGAATTTGAGCCATGTTGCAATGAACCAAATTCTTTTCTTCGTTAAAATTTGTTTCAACCCAGAGGAAGGTAATGCTATGGACTCTTGTTTGTGTTTTTGTTTAATTTTAGGGCACCTGGGAATTATAACTCTACCAAAAATAAAGCTAAAGATTGTTATTTCTTTCAGGGCCAAATACCTTTAATGTGTCATGTGCTATCATCCACATATCAGAGAGATCATTCTGCCTTTGGATTTTGGGGACTGGCTTATTTCACTTAGCATGATATTCTCCAGTTCTATCTATTTGCCAGCAAATGCCATAATTTCATTCCTCTTTATGGCTAATATTCCACTGTGTAAATATGCCACCTTTTCTTTATCCATTCATCTGTTGAAGGGCACCTGGATTGGTTCCATAGCTTGGCTAGTGTGAATTGAGCTGTTATAAACATTGATGTGGCTGCATCACTGTAGTATGTTGATTTTAAGTCCTTTTAATTTATACTAGGAGTGGGATAAGTAGATCAAATGGTGGTTCCATTCCAAGTTTTCTGAGGAATCTCCATACTGCTTTCCAAAGTGGTTGCATCAATTTTCATTTCCATCACCAGTGTATGAAGGTAGTTTTTCTACCATTTTCTTGCTAACATTTATAATTCCTTGTATTCTTCTTGATAATAGCTATTCTGACTGGAGTGATACGGAGTCTCAGTGTAGTTTAATTTGCATTTCTCTAATTACTAGAGATGTTGAGCATTTTTTCATATATTTGTTGACCATTCGTATTTCTTCTTCTGGGAAGTACTGTTCAGTTCCTCTGCGCATTTATTGATTGGGTTATTGTGGTTTTATTTTATTTATTTTTATTTGATTTTAAGTTTTTTGAGTTCTTTGTATATCACAGAGATTAATGCTCTATCTGAGGTGCAGGTTGCAAAGATTTTCTCCCATTCTGTATGCTCTTTCTTCGCGTTCTTGATTGTTTCCTTTGCTGTGAAGGAGCTTTTTAGTTTGATAACGTCCCATTTTTATTGATTCTTGATTTTACTTCTTGCACTTTAGGAGTCTTGTTAAGGAGGTCAGTTCCTCGGCTGACATGATGAACAGTTGCCTATGTTTTCTTCTAGTAGGCCCTACAGGGTCTTTGGTCTAATACCTAGGTCCTTGATCCACTTTGAGTTGAGTTTTGTATGGGGCAAGAGATAGGGGTTCAATTTTATTCTGCTATATATGGGTTTCTAGTTTTCTCAGAACCGTATGTTGAACAGGCTATCTTTTCTCCAGTGTATGTTTATGGCACCTATTCTTCAGTTTCTACCAATTCCAACTAAATTCACTTTGAATACAGGTTAAAATTTTCTTTGTGATGAGCTATTTTATTCAGTCAAATACCATGGTAAAATATTAGGTAATTGATAATATCTGTGGAATTCTGACAATTTTCAAATCTGTTCTGTTTCTGAAAGTGTTAACAAATTGTAAATACACCATGGTTAAATTGACTTAAATGTGTATTATTGGTTAAATTTCATTAATATATTTGCTAACAATTGGTCTTTTAGTACTTAGAATATTTTCCTACAGTTTTGATCTCTTAATAGGAAGTAAAGAATACTACTTGCTGCAATTCTGTTACCATTTATAGGAATGTTTCTGTAGCCCTCAAAAGTGAATGTAAATTTTTCCAAATGGAAGTGATTTATTTTGTAAATATTCCATTTCCTTACCTCTTACTCTCAAACATAAAGAAAGCTCTTTGGCCTTTAATAACCATCAATTATACACACACTTGTATCAAATGAGTGTTGGCCAAATCTCATGGACAAACGCGCAGGGAAATCACTTTGGTTGGGTACTGTGTGGAGACAGGGTCTTCATTTTTATTACCAGGGCCTTCTCTGACTCATTTTCCAATTGTGAAGCTCAGCCCTATGCTGGGAAATCATACTTGAAAATAATGGCTTCTTTATTTTTCCTTTGGGAAAGGATCATAGAAGTCCTTAATTTAAAACATATCAAGAGTGTCCCCTCTACCCATTCAATTATCACTCTAAAAAAATCAGAAAATATGTGCTGGTGGGGATGTGGAGACATTGGAACCCTTGCCTCTGTGGTGGAAGTGTGAAGTGTAATCCCTGCTGTGGGAAACAGTCTAATGGTCCTCAGAAAATAAAACACAGAATTACTGTAAGAATCAGCAACACCACTTCTGGTACATACCCCAAAGAATTGAAAGTGGGATTCAAACAGGTATTTGTACAACCAGTTCACAGCACCATTTACCATAGCCAAAAGGTGTGAGCAACCCATAGTCTCCCACTATGGATGAATGGATATGCAAAATGTCATATATACATAAGATGAGATCTTATTCGTCTCAAAAAGGAAGGAAATTCTGACACATACCACAATACGGATGAAACTTGAGCATATACACTAAGTGAAATAGGGCAGACCCGAAACAATAAATACTGTCATTCCACTCATGAGGAACCTGCAGTAGTCAGTTTCATAGCAGCAGAAAGTAGATGGATGTTGCTGGGGTTGGCAGTTGGGGAGTGAGGAGTTGGTATTTAATGGGTCCAGTTTCAATTTCAGATATTGGGAAAGAGTTCTGAATATGGATGATGGTGATAGCACAGTGTGAATATATTTAATGCCCCCCAAATGTACTCCTCAAATTTGTTAAGATGGTAAATTTTATGTTATGTGTATTCTCCCACAATTTCAGATTCAGGTGTGTGTGTGTGTGTGTGTGTGTGTGTGTGTGTGTGTGCGCCTGTTTTGGAAATGGAAACCACTCATTTCTTCTTGTGCCCATATAGATTTTTCTGTGATAGGAGACCATATTCACTCTGCAGATTATATGTGGCACCCTTGAGCACTTTAGGTTCTCTTTCATGTTAGTGTGTCTTGAACCCTCTGTAGGTTTTTCTCTGGCTCCCCATCACTGGACACTGGTGTAGTCAAGAGTGCCTTAGTAAATGGGGTTCGTGCCTGAAGTACCTCTGGTTTAGATCAGAGGTAAGGATGTCTCCCCTGGCACTAGCTTAGACTTTCATTCTCCCAACCCAACTTTTTCTCTCTTCCTTTCTTTCTTAGTGAAAGTGAAATGCACACAATAGATGAGTCTTAACAGATGTAAACAACTATATAACCAAATCCTTACTAAGATATAGAACGTTAACATTGCACCAGACAGTTCCCACATGCCCTGCTCAAACCCTTCTCCCAGGCAACTGTCTTTCTGATTTCTTTATCATAGATTCCTTTTATCTCTTCTAGAACTTCATGGGATGGGGGTAGGGCAGGAGGAACTCGTCTTCCCGAAGCTTCCTGTTTTCACCACTGGTCCATGTTGTTGCTGTATTGAGGGCCTAGTCCTCTTCATCACAGTCTGTGTTCCATTGTCTCACTGTGCCAGGGACTGTTTAGCCACTCTCCTCTTGTTGGCCCAGTGTGGAGCTCTTATGAATAAGGCTGCTGTGAACGTTCTTATACAGGGCTTTTTTGTGGCTGATGTTTTTGTTTCTTTTACATTAATACCTAGGAGTGGAATTATTGGGTCATAGGATAGTTGACAAAAGATGGCTGGTCTGTTCTACTTTCCTTCCCACAAGGTCTGAGTGTTCTGGTGGTTCTGTATCTTTTCCAGCATTTGATATGAGCAGTTTTATGTCCTTTAAGGCATTCCAGTGGGTGCATGATAGTCCATCATAATAATTTTAGTTTACATTTCCTGTTGACCAATGGTGTTGAACATTTTTATTGATCATTCTTATAATCTTCCTTTGTGAACTGCTATCCAACTCTTGTACTCATTTTTTACTAGGTTGTTGTCTTTTGATTATTGAGCTATGATTATGTCTTTTGATACAATAAGCAGAATTTTAAAATTTTTATGAAGTCTATTTTTCATTTATGGTTGTTATTTCTGTGTCTCAAGAAACCTTTGTCACCCAAAGCCTTGAAGATATTTCTTTATATTTTTTTGAAGTTTATTTTATATCGTAGTTTACAATTCATCTTCAATTACTTTTTGTGTGTTGTATGTGTAAGGATTGAGAATTTCTGTGTGGATATCTAATTTTTTCAGGCACCATTTGTTGAATAGAAAATCCCATCCCTGATGAATTACAGTGGTGACTTATTAAAAATCAAATGGTCATAATTAAGGATCTATTTCTGGGCTCTTAGTTTCATTGATTGTTTTGTCTATCATTTTGCCAGTACTGCACTACCTTGATTACTGCACCTCTGTGGTATCATCCCAAACCCTGACTTTAGCATTTCATGGTTTGCTCCATTGCCATAGAGTAGCTAATGCTAATATTGCTTGCTCATACTCACTTCCCTTATGCATAAAACAAGGATGATGTCACTGATGGCTGGTGATGATTAGGTGAATTCTGATGATGATATCAGTTAGTACACACATAGGACATCTTCAGCAAATGTTTCTGTTCTTATTTGATTCTGGAGATGAGCTCACATCTTTGGTGCAGTCACCACATTACTGTGGTGTAGCTGAAAGATCAATATAGGAACAATTGTGTGAAACAATTTTAATGACGATTTTTTCCCCTTTAGCAAAGAAAGAAAAAAACATAATAGCTATATATTTGGCTCCAGTGTTTACCTTGCCATTTTATTTTGCAGTATTCTCTAATCTTTTAAAGGTTTCCTGTCTAAGCCTCAGTGTTCACATACATAAAATGAAGAGAATACCCCTCAAGGTCATTGCCAGGCACAGATGCATTCAGGCATGTGAAAGCACTTTGTAGGATATAAAACATTATAACAGCATAATTTGCTATCTTAACCAGTAGAGATTCAGAAGTTGGGGAAGATTAGTTTTTTTTTCTTTTTTCATTTTTAAATATAATTCATATGTGAAATTTCACATCATTGATTTGTTATTGATGGATGGCATATTTAAAATCATTTATTAGAAATGTTTACAGACTTCATGAACCAGCTCTTGCCTTCTTGGAGGTTTTTATTTTAGCATAAACTGGGGCATGTTCAAACAAGAAATAGCAACTGTGGAATGCAGACATGTAGACTTAAGCAAGCATCATATGGTGATGTTGAAACTAAGGAGCCAACCATGGACTCTGCCTGCTTCTTGGGGTATGTTTGGAATACCTCAAATCCCCTTAACACAGAGGAAGGTGAGTGTCCCAGGCAAGGGGCAAGGAAAAAGTGTGGAGAAGGAAGATAAGGGTAAGAAGTGGCCACCCCCAGTGAAGACAGGATTGTTGTGATCACTTTGAGCCCCATTTGAGGACTGAATCCATCGACTGGATTAAGTGTGCCTGGGTCTCAGGTCATAGACAGAGGTGTTTCCTTTCTGTAGTCTGCTTAGATTCTGATTTTGAGCTTCCACTCTATGCAGGCTGCACCATAGTACTGTGGGTGTTTTGTGTCTCCCTGAGTTGTCTGGAGGTTGGATCTTCAGAATTGAATGGGCGTTGCACCCACAGGGAATGGTCATCCTCAGGCAGGAGGCATTGGTCCACATAGATGAATGCTGTACTGTCCATGCCCCTGTGTACCTGGTACTTTCAAGAGTGTGCACCTGGCAAAGGTTGGAAACATTGAGCATCTTTATAGTAACAGTTCAAGTTCTAGAGTCTTCATAACATGCTATTGGTCTCTGCTGCAGAACTTTCACCCTGCAGTAGTAGGCAGAGCTTGTGGAATCAAGAGTGAAGGTGGTAGAAGAATTCTTTCATGGGCTCAGGGAGTGACTTACAGAACAGAACTGGAGTGGACAAGGAAGAGTGTGGGGAATTCCCGGTATAGAAACTGCCCCTTAGTGTGTTGATAATGCCTGGCTAAGATTGAGCTGGAGAATTTGTTAGAGCTGTAAGAAATGCAGCACATTAGCAGGCTCTGTCCCAGGCCTACCACTGTCCTAGGAGGAGAGAGGGGTGTGTTCATGCCTCTGGACTTTATTGAGGGGCTCTCTTGTTGCTATCTCCCAGGGTGCATGTTAGCTATCCATTCCCAGATGTTGATCACTTTGGTGTTCATCTGGTTAATTAATACAATCACTCATTCATTTGATTTATGAGGCATCTACTATTATTAGGAGTGTCAAGAGCAGAAATAAACAAACACTATATCCCTTCAAAGATACAGCCAGTTCAGTGCCACTGGATGTTCAAATGCATGGCAGTGAGAAAGGGGCCAGGTCCTCTTCCATTAATAGTATACATGACCTGGCTTCTGGCTTAGGACCTGGCCATAGTGAAGCCAGAGAGAAAGAGGAATGGGGTGGAGGGGTAAAGTAACCTTGGACAGAGGACCTGTGACAATAAATGCTTGGGAGTTAACCAGCTTAACCCTTGATGGTTGAAAACTGAAGGAGGAAGATTCCCAGACCAAAAGAAAGTACAGATCAGTAAGGAACTGTTTCAGACAAATTTGGCTCAAGGCCATACACTTTCTCATTTTACTCCCCTAGGTTACTCCATGTTATCTGTCAACAAATCCCATCAGGAATGACTAAAGAGTTCAAAAGAATTACTGTGCAGCCAGGCATAATATGCACACCTGTAATCTCAGCTAAGGGATTAGGAGGCTAAAAAGAGGAGGATTGTAGGTTCTAGGCCAGCCTGGCAACTTAGCAAGACCCTGTCTCAAAATAAAAATTTTAATAAAGGGCTGCAGGTGTAATTCTTGCAGAGTGCTTGCCTAGCAGGCACAAGGCCCTGGGTTCAATCCTGACTCCCTGTACTTAACAAAGAGTTATCATGCTGCAGAGTAAGGTAACCATGGAAACAAAGAAAACAAAATACATAATTGAAAGACTGTGAAAGAATGTGGACAGTTCAGAGACCAACTCAGTAATTCAGGAAAGTATTTTACATATTTTCAAAGAAAATTATGGCAATAGGATCTCTAGAATAAACAAGGAAAAACAAGGCCGAGATGGGGAAAATGTGGAAGAGAAAACAGAAAATGAAATCCTCGTAAAGATCAACTAAGTAGACACAAAATGGGCAACCTCCTTAAAATCAAAACACCATGAACAGGGGAGAGGAAACTACACAAGAGAAGCAAAGTGTCACCATAATTTTAATTCCCAACAAAGAGTTTTAGAAAAGAAGGGGGGGGGGAGTAAGTATATGAAAGAAGGAAGCTATGTTAATGTATAGGCCAGACCTGATTTTTGTCATTCAAAAGGAGTGATGGCATTTTGAGGTGAGCTTGAAGAGTGAATAATACTGACTTATGTCCTGGTGAATTTCCCCATTTCCATGGGGCTCTTCACCTGCCTTTAAGTCAGAAAGGTAAAAAGGATTTTGGCAAACAGGATCATCTGGGTTAGTCTCTGCCCAGCAACACTTTGTAAAAGAATACTAAGGAAATGGTTTCTGGTAGATCCTGGAACAATGGAGGGCCCATTCATTTCTTAGCCAAATCCTCTTAAGTATACAGATGAGACAATGAACAGATACAAAGATGCCAGAAGTCAGAGAGCATAGCTGCTGTGAGCCTTTCTGAAAACTTTTAAATGTCAAAACCCAGCTAAAATAGAAACAAATAAAAGTATAAAGCTTTGTATAAGATGGGTGGTGCTGAACCTTGGATATGTTTAAATATAAGAATAATACAAATGGCTGCACCAATTTGCAGAAAGGCAATGTATGAGTGAAGTCAGATGAAATCTTAGAGTAGTTTTGGTATGCATTTCTCTAATTGCTAGAGATATTGAACTTTTTAAAAATATATTTATTGATCAATTGTATATCTTGTTCTGAGAAGTGTCTTTCAGTTACTTGGCCCATTTATTGATTGGGTTATTTGTTTTTTTGGTGTTAAGATTTTGAATTATTTATATATCCTGGAGATTAGTGCTCTGTTGTGCATGAGGTAAAAATTTGCTCTTATTCTGTAGGCTCTCTATTCACCTCACTGATTGTTTCCTTTGCTGAGAAGAGGCTTTTTAGTTTGAATCCATCCCATTTATTGATTCTTGATTTTAATTCTTGTGCTATAGGAGTCTTATTAAGGAGGTTGTGGCCTAATCTGACATGATGGAGATTTGGGCCTACTTTTTCTTCTATTAGGTTGCAGAGTCTCTGGTTTAATTCCTAGGTCCTTGATCTACTTTGAGTTGATTTTTGTACATGGTGAGAGATTGGGGCTTAATTTCATTTTGTTTCATATGGATTTCCAGCACTATTTGTTGAAGAGGCTGTTGTTTCTCCAATATATGTTTTTTGGTGCCTTTGTCTAATTTAAGATAACTGTAATTATGTCGGTTTGTTTCTGTCTCCTCTATTCTTTACCATTAGTCTACAAGTCTGTTTTGGTGCCAATATCATGCCATTTTTGTTACTATTGCTCTTAGTACAGTTTAAGGTCTGGTATAGTGATGCCACTTGCTTCACTCTTCCTGCTAAGGACTGCTTTAGCTATTCTGGGTCTCTAATTTTTCAGATGAATTTCATGACTACTTTTTTTTTTAAATACAGCACAATTCATAATAGCTAAATTGTAGAGCCAACCTAGATGCCCTTCAGTAGATGAATGGATAAAGAAAATGTGATATATACACAATGGAATATTACTCAGCATTAAAAAAAAGAATAAAATCATGGCATTTGCAGATAAATGGATGGAGCTGGAGAATATAATGCTAAGCGAAGTAAAGCCAATCCCAAAAAACCAAATGCCAAATGTTTTCTCTGATATAAGGATGCTAATTCATAATTGGGGATGGGGGAAGCATGGGAGGAATAAACGTACTTTAGATAAGGCAAAGGGGAGGGAAGGAAAGGGAAGGGGAATGAATGTAGGAAAGATGGTGGAATGAGATGGACATAATTAATCTAAGTACATGTATGAAAACACAAATAGCATGACTCTACTTTGTGTACAACCAGAGACATGAAAAATTGTGCTCTATATGTGTAATATGAATTGAATCACATTCTGCTGTCATTCATAACAAAATAGATTAAATAAAATAAAAAAAAGAAATCACCAAACTCCCAAATTAACAAGTGAATTACAACTCCAATAGAGATCACATGGAATACAGCCTTTGAATCACCTCTTTAAAAGTTCCCTATTCTTGCTGATGGGCAGAGTCACAGCCTTTGGGACAGGAGTCGCCTGTGTTTCTCCTTTGCTAGCAAAGCAATAAACCTTCTTTTTCCTTTTTCTAAACAAACAAACAAACAAACAAAAAAAGGAATAAGATAAATTGGCCATCTCTGTGAATCATTGTGGCAACTCATAGTTTAAATTATGTAAACCTTGCAAATTAGGAAAATTGCTGTCTTAGGGAAGGGAAGAGACACGCAAGTACAGTTGGCCTTCCATATTTGCAAGTTCCAGATCTGTCAATTCAACCAAGTTCATATAAAAAAAAATGAAAAAAAATTGCATCTGTAAAATACACATGCACTTTGTTCTTGTCATTATTCCCAAAGCAATGCAATATAGCCACTATTAACCTAGCATTTATATTATGCTAGGTATTATAAATCACCTAGAGATGATTTAAAGCATACAGAAGGATATGCATAGATGATATGCAAATATTTTGCCATTTTATATAAGAGACTGGAACTTCAATGAATTCTGATGTCTGCAAAGGGTCTTGAAATAAATCCTTCATGGATACCAAAAGATGACTGTATATAATATTCTCATCTTTCTTAGCCCAACAGTCAATGGTCTCTACATTGAAAATGCTATTTCCAATAATGAAGGCTATACCTTTAATGTTTTTCATGATTTTTTTAACCTTTAGAGCAGTTTTTTAGAGAATTGTCTCTTCAATTAAAGAAATGTTTCTATGAAATTTAGCAATACTTTTTGATTTTCTGTTACATCTTTTCTCTCATTATTCTTGTAGGGAAAAATATGCACTACCAAATGCTCAGTGTGCTATGGTATTGTAAATACCTGGTGAGCTGGCATTCCTGAACAAAGCATTATGGCAAGGTGATCGGTGTTGCTATGGAAATGAAGCAGGTGAAGTGATGGAGAGTTGTAGATGCTATGAGGCTCAGGAAGCTCTCTCTGAGGTGTTCAGACAAGGCCTGGATGCTGAATTAGATCCAGCATGGCTAAGAAAGCACGCTTCAGGATCCTGAGCAGAAAGGAGCCTGTTCCACAAAGAGAGAACAAAGGCTTTTTTTTTCCCAGTGTCCCCATTTTGCTAGTACTATATAGCAGGCAGTCTGCCTGCTGGGTAATGCAGTTTCCTACTATATACTTCATGCCTTGGACTGTATCTTAGAGTTTTTGTTGTTGTTGTTGTTGTTAGATTTTGTTTTATTGTTTTGTTTTTTCCTATCTAACCAGCTTTTAGGACTATCTGGAAAGTACTCAATGAATATATAAGTATGGATGCATGCATGGATGGATGAATGAAGGAATAATTTGAGGGTGTAAGGTTAATGACATTGTAGTTTCTGCCATGAAATACTTTGTATTTTATATTTAACATTTTAAAGTAA
Organism: Spermophilus citellus; assembly: GCF_964194105.1. Taxonomy (NCBI): domain Eukaryota; kingdom Metazoa; phylum Chordata; class Mammalia; order Rodentia; family Sciuridae; genus Spermophilus; species Spermophilus citellus. The sequence goes on from NC_138185.1 coordinate 51,373,352, forward strand.
AATGCCTTTTGCAACCACAATCAAACACATTTTACAACATGGAATTGAAGTTGCTAAATGATGGCTTGTGACCAAGCAGTTCAATAATCTGGCATTCTCTCATGAACCACCTAAATTGCTCTTATAAAAAATTTATGTTATAAGGTAAATATGCAATCAGAGAAATTAAAATCACAGCCAAGATCTGCATCTGTATTGATCTGAGAAGAAAATAAGTTGAGATATTTCCCATAAGGTTTAGGAGGCAGTGCCCTCCTGGAAGACTTGAGTGGAATGCTTTGGAGATTTTATACTTACCTATTCTGTGATGTGAGAATGTTTACATTGCAAATATGGTGGCTCCTGGAAGCAGGGTAATGAGTCATTGTAGCTCCTTTAAGGTAAATGAATCCCCTTGGTTGGCAAGATGTCTAGGTGGGAGCTTACATTTTGACAATCAAAAATATGGATTTGTTATTTTGTATTAGGTGGCTATGATTTACTGGTTTACATGTGGAATGCTGTTTAAGTCTATACCCTACAGGATTGGAGCAAAGGTAATGTCTTCCCTAGCAACCTAGCTTAGGAAGATTGGTGGAAGGTCACTCATGATCCTACCTCAAAAGAGGTGTCCAGGGGAGATGGCCAGGAGTAGGGCTCTTTGTATCCTGTATTCTTTATCTTTGAAACACAAGCCTCAAAGGGACTGCTGAAAGTTGTCAATGTATAACTGGTTCATCCTTTGAATGTTGTTTTTCAGTCTCCAGAAACCTATGACACATCAGCCAATATTTTTGTGTTCCATTGTGTTCTCTGTAGTTTGTACCAGGGAGCAGTAGCTCAGAGTTTTTGAATATGGAAAACTTTTAAGATTGAGGTTGTTGTTGCTGTTGTTCTTTTCCTTTAACCAATTATTTGCATCTCTGGAGATTTTGGAGGCTTCTGTTAGAGTACAAAGCCTTCCCCTCCACCATGAGATCAAGTCTGCACAAAGATTATTTCCTGGAAACTTGTACTACTATGTGTTTTTCTGGTGATCTGCCCATGTGACCCCCATGGGCCTACCTGGATTTTAGGTGACATCCTTACAGACTCTAGGATTACTGAACTCTCTTATATAAGAAGGTCCCCACAACTGACACTTGCAGTATGCTATTTAAAGGAGGTTTTCTGTGAATTCTTTGCAAGTGAAGAGAAGCTTGTCTGGGTTTGTGATGTTCCTTCTCTGCCCACAGAGAGGTGAGGTTGCCACACTGGGGTATAGGCTGTGGTAGTCCCTTAATGGCACCTGCTTGTGACCAGAGCCTCCCTTGTCTCATCTGTAAATGAGGTATACTGGTCAGAATTCTTGTTTTCTTTATTTTTTGCTTCTTTTCGCATTGTGCTGATGAACAGCAGGACCTAGATGGAATAGGGACTCTGGGCCATGGGATCCTGAGGAATCCCCTGAGGTTCAGCTGTATCTCTGGACATACTGGCTTCAGAGAGCAGTTCTCTAGGAAGCCCAGGCCTGTGTCTGTCCCATGTGGCTTTTTTTCTCACTGTATGACTATGTCATTTTCTCTCCCTGCTGCTAGCTCCTTCCTTAGTTTCCTCATGCTCATGGGAGCAGATGTCCACCAGCAACTTCCTTGCTGCAGAGAGCTACCACCTTGTACAACACCAAAAATAGAGCAACGTCAGAAAAAACATATAGGTATATTGGACCACATCCAAATTAAGAATTTATGTGCTGCAAAAATAATGCCTTTGAAGAAGTGAAAAGACAATCCACAGAATAGGAGGAAATATATGCAAATTATACCTGATAAGGGGGCTCATATCCAGAATACATAAAGAATTCTTATATCCTAGTAATAAGACAAATAACCCAATAGAAATAGGGAAAACACTTGCATAGACATTTTGCCAAAAAAGATAAACAAGTATTCAGTAAGCACATGAGAAGATGCTCAATATCATCAGTCATTAGGGACATGCAAATCAGAACCACAATGAGACATCAATTCACACCCACTAGGATGTCTAGAATTAAAAAAAAAAAAGTAGATGAGTGTTGGTGAGGAGGTGGAGAAATTGGAACTATCATACAATGCTTGTGAGAATATAAAATGGTGAGACTCTGAAAAAGTTTGGCAGTTCCTTAAAAAGCTAAACATAGAATTTTCATATGACCTAGCAGTTCCACTCTTATGTACATACTGAAGAGAAATGAAAATCCATGTCCACCCAAAAACTTTTACATAAGTGTTCATAGTATCATTCTTAATAACTGAAAAGTAGAACCAATGTAAATATCCATCTACTGATGAATGGATAAAAAAACGTAGTATATAGTGTTATATTATACCATATATGGCATATTATCTGTAATACAAAGAAATAAAGTACTGAAATATGCTACAATCTTATTGGTCCTTAAAAGCAAGCTAAGTGGAATTCGCCAGTCACATTGTGTGGTTCTACTTACATGAAATGAAATAGACAAATTTAAAGAGTTAAAAAGAAGGTTAGTGTTTGCCTAGAACAGGGGTCCTTGGAGGGAATAGTAAGTGACGACTAGAATAGTTCTAGAATTAGATTGTCATGATGGTTGTGCTGCTCTGCGAATATTTTAAAAACCATTGAATTGTACACTTAAATTGATGAATTATTTGGTTAAGTGAGTTATATGTTAATGAAGCTGGTTAATAAATAAAAAGAATCTAAATTCCTGGGGAATTAACCTGGCCCAGCATGAGTGGTGCCAATCATTGTACCCAGAGTGAAGTTCTGTTATAATAGTGTAGCTTCCAGACAGTGTGGAGCTGGGTCCCTAACTAGGTAGGAAGGCAGAGAGCTGAGTAAAACAGCAATAGGTGCATGAAGATAACAATGGTGTCTACTTTGAAAGGTAGTATTAGGATTAAAATAAAGAAATTCCTGTGAATTACTTAACACAGTACTTGACACACCATACATATTGACTCTAAAGGCCACATCACCACCACTTTACCCTGGCAAAAATCCTAAGGTATAGCATACAAATTAAGGCTCAAAAAATAACCAAGTTTTGAACTCCACCTAAAGGAACCTGAAGGGAAACCCAATAATAAAAAGGTTATTTAACTCCAACTTGTCATTTCAAACTTCGAAGACAAGGGGTGGGTGGTTGATTGTTTAAGTGGGATACATTTGTTCCTTATATTTTTAAATCTATAGACTTGGAATCATCTTATATATAGATACAGTCTCATTTAGTACTGTATGTTAATTGGTAATTTAAGTTCACCATTGTTTGCTTGCATGAGGATTTAGTGATTCCTACCCATATTTTATTGTCATTAAGTTTCCATTGTTGCTTCTTGTGATATGATATATGAAGTGGTTGCCAACAGAAGCAATCACAAGAATGTTTAAGGATAAAGTGGGACAGGAGTAGGCTTTCTGTAATCAACTTTGGTAAGCTGAAAGTAAGACCTTTATTTAACCTCTTGGGTTCCATCCTCTACCATGTGAACGATACCACTTCACAGTACTGAGGTAGGGATAAAAGGGAACTAGGTATTTAAAACTCCTATGTACTGAGGAGACAATCATAGTATCATAAACACTGTGATTATGACTTTAATGATCACAGTATATGTAGTAAGCAGTATGTAATATATAGTATAAGCATATATTATGTTATTTAATACTTATAAGTATTTATATTTACACATTATATATAAATATGTAAGCAGATTGCTTATATAAAATTAAGTAGATATTGAATTAGGCACATAATTTTTGAGCACTTTAGAAAAAAGTAGTCTATGAAAATGAAGGAAAATAAATTGAAACTCAACGTTTTGTATTCTCCAACAACCACTGTTGGTATTGGCCCCTCCAGGATTTATTTATTTATTGCTCAACAAACATATAGATCGGGCTACTCTTATTCTTACTCCACTTCCCCTCTGAAAATTTACAAAACATCCCTGTGTACTAATTAACACGTACTTAAGCCTTAAAACCATTTTGAAGATAATTTTGTAGTCAACAAAAGATTTACAAAAATAGTGCTTACATACTTCTCTCTGGCATCTAACTTGCAGCCTCCTAGGGCCAGCCATACTTCCACAAAAGTGCCTTACTCTTCGTTTTTTGGTTCTTTAGTTTTTAGGTCTCATTCCCCACTCCCACCCACCAAACCAATTTGTCCAGCTTAGAAGAATTACTGGGCTTTTAATGCATTTACGTTTTTAACCATAGGGTAAAGGTTCTATTTTTCATTAGATTCTTGCCTTTAAATTTTAAGTTTTAGGGCTGTGGATATAGCTCTGTGGTAAATCACTTGCTTTCCATGGGCCAGGCTCTGGGTCTTATCCCAGCACTGCAAATAAATAAAAGTCTGTCCTTTGTTTAATCTCTTACTACTTGGAGATGAAAAGCTACTTCACTTTCTCTCTTGACAAGTCCCTAAATTTATGGACTGTCCATTCCCTTTCATTCCTGCTTCAAAATCAGCTAGTTCTTTTGTTGACTCATGTCCATCTTGTATTACCTTTCAAAACCCAACTGAAAGTTTTGCCTCTCCTCCCCACCACATATACACCATCCAGGACTGATGTTCTGCCCTCCTCCTCTTCTCATTCATTACAGGATCTTCCCACTAGCTGCTCATGGAAAATAATTTTAAATAAGTCTCTAACCAACCACTGGGACCAGGTATATATTAATAATAATAATAATAACAACAACAGCAACTATGATGATGATCATGATGATTTATGCTTTTGTGATTTATTATTGTTATAGCAATAGACCACTAGCAGACACTCATGTTTGTATCAATCACAATAACCTCTGCTATGCTTTAGTAATAAACAGTGTCAAAAATGTCAGTGGCTTACAAAAGTTTATTTCTTATTCCTATTCCTTATCTATCCTTGGTTAGCAGGGACCATTGAGATGTACCCCAAAGGAGCATAGAACATTGCTTGTGGCCCAGGGAGAGAGATGGCCTGGGAAGGTAGGCAGTGACTCTCAAGCTTACACACAGGAATGGCATATCACCTCTGCCTGCTCTTTATCAGCTAAAGCAGGGTCCATAGCTCCATGCCCCAGAGGTAGGGATGCCACTCTTCACCTGGAAGGAGGAAAGTCAGACACACTCAGAAGCACCAGTGACCCCCCACAGTGCCCTTTTGTTGGAAATTTTAGTATTTTCTACTTTTCTTCTTATTAAAAAACAGACAGTGAATATCTTTTTTCCATAGCTCTGTTTGTTTCTTCTTATTTTCTAAGGACAAATTATAGATTTGGAATTATTGTGTTGAAGGTTTTGACATCAGGTCTCCTCCTAAGGACCGATTTTGGTACCTGTTATACCCTTCCATGACACATCGTGTATATGTATTGATTACCACACCATAGCTCATAAATATGTATGATTATCAAATGTCAATCAAAAATCAAGGCTGCTATGAGCCTATGGGGGGCTGTCTTAGTCTGTTCCTGCTGCTATAAAATAATAATATAGATAATTTATAAATCACAGAAATTTATTTCTCGCTGTCCTAGGGACTGAGAAATTTGAGATCAAAGCATCACCAGGTTTGGTGGCTGCTCTCTCCTGCATAGATGGCATCTTGTTGTTGTGTCCTCACATGTTTAAAGACATAAAGGGACTAATACTATGTCCCACATGGTAGAAGAAATGAAGAGGTAGACATTTCTATGAAACCTCTTTTATGGGAGCCTGAGTCCCATTCATGAAGGTGAAGCCCTCATGACCTGAAGCCCTCACTTCCAGCAGGGTCCCCTTAATGCCATCACCTTGGGGTGTAACTTCCAACATACAAAATTTAAAGGGACATGTGCATTTGAACTTCAGCAATGCCTCTGTATGTATGACATAGAAAGAAGTAAGTTGGCAGCAGTTTGGTGTGAATGAGTAGGTAGTATGCCTCTTTACAGCCCAGGCCAGAGGTGTGATTTGGCAGGTATTGACCAGATTTGGGGTTCTGCTTTCCCCTCAATTTGATAGGATAGGACAGTACACTATGTTTTTAGCTGTGGGCAGGACATACTAAACACACACACACACACACACACACACACACACACATATGAATGAATGATAAATTGCAGGTTGCCTTCTGGAGTCAGTTTATGTTTTTCAAAACAGCTACCATGTCCTGACTTGCAGGACCCAATGGAGATCAAAAAATACTTGGGTTTTTCAAAGATCAACAATTAGCATTTTAATCTTCTTCAACATTTATGTTGGGAACTTTTGAACCCTTCTAGTTCTTTGTAAGATATATAATAAATTGTTTACACCGTAGTCACTACCATTTTGTACTAGAAATGATTCCTCTTATGAAATTGTGTTGTTAGCTGTTTCATGAAATTGTGTTTATTACCTCTTACATGAAATGAAATAGACATCATCATAATACATTGTGTATATGTATTATCACATTATAGCCCACAAATGTGTGCATTTATTATGTGTCAATTAAAACTCAGCAAAGACCCACAGTAGAGATGCCCATTATATAGAATTCACTCTAATCTGCCAATTGCATTGAATTTTTGGATAGAGTGCAACAAAACAGGGGAAAAAATGTGAGTGCTGTTAATCTCCTGGTGTCTGATTTCTCGTTTTCAAAGGGGAGCTTCCTTCCTTAGAATGCAGTTGCTTTATCTGTCCTGACCATGGAACATTTCTCTGCACTTTCAGCCAAATCTTACTTACCAAGGATCTCTGAGTGATGTGGCAGTGAGCCAGGGTGGTATTAATAAAAAGAGGAGAAAATGGATGTGAATAACTAGCTTAACATGGTGGGCAAAGCTATGGATAACAAGCTAGGAGGTACCTTGAACTCCTTAGGCCTTGAAAACACACCAAGAAGGGGATCCTGCTGATAGAAACCAGAATGTTCATAGCCTCAGTCTGAAAACAAAATCCATAACTTTAGTAATTTCTTATGATTTGGGTTCTGAAAATATGATTGTGCAATTTTGTTGTCATCTTGAGTAGAATTAATTGAGGGAGGCTCGTAAGGTTATTTGGTTATTAGGTTAAATGTATGCTATGTAGATCCCTCTCAAGTACCCTTCTGAATAGTGGCCTTCCTATGGAGTGGGTAGGCATCCATACATTTTAAAAACTTAAGGACATTATAAATCTGTATACATAAGTGAAATTCTGTAATAAATTTGTCTTCTAAAGAATTTATTCTGGGAGTCTTTCAAGTACTAAACTTCTCAGTATACATTCAACACATGATTCTAAGTTTCAAAGTAACTTTTCTTGATTTAATAGAATCACTATTGACTACAGTAGTCCTCCCTTATCTTTTGTTTTGTTTTCCATAGTTTCATCAGCAGTCTGAAAATATTAAATGTAAAATTTCAGAAATAAATGATTCATGCATTTTAAGTTGCTTGCCATGCCATTCTGAGTAGCATACTGAAATCTGATGCTGTCCCAGCTGGACATAAATCATCCCTTTGTCCAGCTTATCCATGTTGTATACTCTGACCGCCTGTGAGTCTCTTATGGATATATTGGTTATCTGACTGTTGAAGTATCACAGGGCTTGTTTTCAAGTAACCCTTATTTCACTTAATAATGGCCTCAAAGTTCAGGAGTAGTGATGCTGGCAAATCAGATATGCAAAAGAGGAGTCAAAAAGTGAAATGAAGAGGTGAAAATATGTTTTTGGCGGGGAGGGGAAGGGGGTGGGAGGGAGGGCAAGGGAGGGGAGGGGATAGTATATTCACATAACTTTTATTACATATTATAATTGTTCTCTTTTATTATTAGTTTTTATTGTTAATTCTTACTGTGTCTTATTTGTAAATTAAGCTCTATTATAGGTATGTGTATATGGGAAAAGTATAGTATATTTGGGGTTTGGTATATCTTTGGTTTCAGATATTCACTGGGGGTCTTGAAACACATTCCATATGGAGAAGGTGGAACTACTGTGGTGCTTCACGTGGCTTTTTTTCTTTCTTCCCATTTCTGAATTTATAAGGAAGGAATAAAATATTTCTTTTGTATCTTCCTAGAGGGACATGCTAGAACTGCAGATCTTCAGCTGAGCCCTCTACACAAGGTTTGATGTTACTTTGGATTAATCTGATGAATAGCATTTCCAAGGCCTGCTGCTCTTCATCTTTGACATGAAGTGGCAAAGTAGCTGGAATACTCCAAGCCTTCCCTGCAGTGGGGCATGGAGCAGACAGAGCCTCTCGTGCTCAGGGGCATCTTCCTGGAGGACAGGAGGGACTCCTCACACATCAGTGTCTCAAGCTGGGCACTTGCCACCCCTAAACGGTCGCTGCTGCCAGGGCAAGGAGCTCAGTAAAGGGCATAAGCCACCACTTACCATGCTGACTGGGAACATAAGAGGGATCCTTCTCTTAGAAGACCTGTCCTGCTGGCAGAGACAATAAGCTACAGATAAATTTCCATGTGAGAGAGCATGTCTCATATCTGGGGATGCATTCTGTTAGTTATTTTTTATAGAATACCTACGTTTGTGTGTCGTGATGCAACTTATAAAATAACCCCCTATGGAACTCAGGGGAGGGAGTGCTGTGCCTGGATTTAATGAGATTATAGAGCATGGTGGGAGTGGACCTCAACCTGTTGTCTCCAGCCTGCTCCCACCTCCTCATATCCTGGTGCTTTGTTTCTGTAATGAGCCAAACCACATTCCTTCTGATATGAAGAGACCTGGTCTGATGATCTTCTTGAAGTAAGCTCCCACAGAACTTTCTGGCCCCTCTCAGGTATTGGTGAAAGGATGATAATGACTCAGGGGAGGAGGGATGAGAGGCACACTGGATGCCACGTGAACTTGAACATGAATTCTCCAAATGACCTTGAGTTTGTTTCTTACTGGATAGATGTTTGTTCATCTGTAAGATAAGATGATCATACATCATCTCATTGACCCTCGAGGGATGGCTGTGATGATTAGATGGGAGAACAGATGCAAAGGGTCACCCACATTTGGGACTGAGGAACTGACAGAGGCCCCTGGTTCCTGTAGCAGAGTCATTCTGCCAGAACTGTGATTCATAGCTCTCTGCTTGGGCATGTTGTTTCCCCTGCTAAATCAGAAGCCTGTAAATAATTGTTCCTTCTGCCACTGCATCACAAATGTCCAAGCAGGTAGTATTTGGAGGGAAGTTCACATATTCCATGGATTTGTACTATTGCAAACATAGATGTGGAGTCTTGGATGGGCTGGGGCAGGAATTAGAGGAAGGGCTGAGGAATTCTGTGTACCTTTGTTAAGGAACAGGGAAGAAGTTCTGAGGCAAACTGACTTCCTCCTTTGCAGCTAGCCTGGGATTCACGAGTCAGGGCAGGTGGCACAGAAAATGTGTGTCTATAGGATGCTGATCTTGTGGCTGGGAGTCTACTCCAGCTTTGGCAAGGCAGGATGTTCATCAAGACCTGTTATATTCCAGACATTTGGACAATGTGTGCATGTATTCATATCCATACAAAAATGAGCTTCTCAGTAAATTGGATAGAACTTGAGCATAATTTTTAAAATTCTGTTCTCTTAAGTATTAAGGTCCGTCTTCATTTCTCAGGAATGCTGAAATTAAGGTGTGTTACATGAACTGGGTGCAGCAAGTTTGTCCCCCTAAGGCCGTCAATCAATGCCTCTGGCAATGCTCCAGCTTCTGCCTCTGTGGCACCCAGCAGGAATGACTCTGGGGCTTCTTGTGGTGGTGCAGGACCAGGGACTGATTCCGCCTGGAGAATTATGTAGGGGGGGATGTGCACTTCCAGGCTATAGTGTTAAACTGGTAGCACATGATCCTAGGGCAAGCTCTTGTCCTCTGCATGGTGATGCCACATTTGGGGTGTGCCTCATCAGCCTGTGGCTTAAAGTGAGAAGTCACAGAGCACAGACCAATGCTGATCATAATGACTGTTCAGCATGAGTGAGAAAAAAGCTGTTGTGGGTCTGAGCTACTAGGACGTTGGCTGGGCTGGTAGTTAGCCCAGGTGACCTAGGCTACCTAGGATTTATGCTGTCACTGCTTTTAACCCTCCTATATTTCTCTAAAGTTATTAGACTGAGAATTGAAGCATTATGGTTATTTACCAGAATTTACAGTTAAGGAATTTTTCTAAGATTTTAAGATCTTTTTAAGATTCCTTAACTGGAAATTCTGGAAATTAACCTAAAAGGCATTCTCAGGTAAATCAAGTAGAGCCTCTTGACTTTTGTCCAGATGTCGCCACAATGGCAGGAATTAGACTTAGATTTTCCAGGAGATTCATATTTGTAGAGGCATTTTGAAAACTAGAAAGCTCTATAAAATCGTGAAACTGGAAATTTCCCAAGTTATTTTTCATGATGCTAAAATATATTCTATTATAAAATAAAATTAGATTCTTTGATCCAAGGAGCTTGGAAACTATCATATACTGTCATTTATTCTAGAAGGTATGTGATGCCCATTCATGTGTCAAAGGCTCTAAGAAGGTGCCCAACATGGAAACTGATTACTCAAGTGGAAACTGGTTTGGTCAAAGTATGTCCTTTCTTACTCCTGACCCCTATATACATTTTTTAGATCCAGTGTTTATGGAAAGTCAGTATGTGAAGTGTGGGATTTGCTTAATCATTGTGCAGTAGAATAATGCATCTTCATACAAAAAGCTGTAGATGTATCACATGGGAACTCATTATGACATGGTACAAATAATTATAATTACTTCTTTTTCTAGACTTTTTTAGGCAACAATTTGTTGAGCTCCTAATATATGCTGGGTACTGAGCAGAACACTCTTGTTTGGTCATACAGGAAACCACACTGGTGTGTAGAGAGCATTTATATATACTACATGCCCCAGCCTGCTCTGTCACCCTCAGAATGGAATTCTCTTGACATGGGGCTGGGGGATCTTCACTGAGCACATGCCACACGTGGTTCTCATGTTTTCTTGTATTTGAAAATTGGTGTAAAGTTGCTTATTTCTACCTAATTTTCTGTTTTGGGTTGGGCTCTGGAGTAGCTGGTGTGGTCGTGATCTCGAGGATCTGATCATGATGTCCTGAGAGAGTACACACGATGTGCTCATGCTTATGTTTGGGTGGAGAAGCTTAGTGCCCTTGGAAATGATAGCTAAATTCTTGTATCTTAGAAGAGATTTGTCATTTGCTTGTTAGAGCCAAGGGGGGGCGACAACCAAGGATCCCTGTGACCTAAGGCATGTGGCCCAGACTCTCTAAGCATGTTGTATGATTGATGGAACTCACCTGTATACTGTAGTCTTTTGGTCCACATGGTGACATTCAGGAGGCGAGTGCTTTATGTAGCTAATCCAGCTGTCCTACCTCTGAGATGCCTTTCATTTCAGCCATCAGTGAGAAGTCTGGAAATAAGCATACATGGGCAGTTCTTCTGGAATTTGTCCAGGCACCAGAGAGTGAGACTGGATAATTCTCCTGGTCCATGAAATGACTTCAGGGCGTTCATTTCCTTGGGAGTGGCTATTAACCATTACACAGAATTCCTCTCTGGGCTGTTTCTTCTATCATCCGGCAAGGCAAGGGCAACTGTAAATGAGACAGAGTCATTTAAATTCTGTCCTTTTTGCGTTCAAATTACCTCACAGTGGCTGGTAGCTGATGTGGCTATTTGGAAGGCGTTGCCGAAGGGCACTTGATGGCATGACTGCCTCTTTCCTGCAGGTCAGTGTGATGGGCTGGGGGCTTCCAAGGCCATGCTGAGGGCATGGGTGGGCCTCCCAGGGTCAGGGTCAGCTGGAATATTCTGGATTGGATGGGGCACTGAGTTGGGGAATTTGGGGGAGACAAAAGGCTCATGTGCATGTGCAAATTGAGGCTTTAGCACTGTGGAAGCTGGGGTCCCTCCTCAGAGGGTCTTTGTTAATGTTCACTCTGAGAACATTAAGGACCAGCACAGAGGCTTCACTCTAGTCAGCATCTGCTCTGCTCCTAGAAATGCTGGGGAAAACAAGGCCGTAAGGACCCAGCATCCTCCTCTGGCTCTGCTCCTCTCTCAGTTCTTCTCATGGGTGGCCCAGCCACCCATGGGTGGCTAGGTGAAGCTGACCCTCCTGCTGGGTGGAATGAGTGAGTAGCTGACTGAGTGAGTGAGTGACTGAATGAATGAATGAATGCTAACTTATTGTGGGGAGTCCTGGGAAGCTGAGAGAAAAGCATGTTGTGTTACTCCAGGGAAATGTGATATATGTCTGGGCCACCTGTCTGCGGGAAATGTCCTGCTCATTTTGAAACCCTGGGCAGGTGGCAGCCCTTGATGTCTCTGTGTCCCATATAAAGTGAGGACCATAAGTCAATTGTTTTGAGGGTGAGAGGAAATCACCTTTGTAATGCCCTTTAGCCAGTGCCTAGAGCCCCAGGAGTATGGAGGACAGCTCCAGGAGTGTGATAGCGCATTACTCCTGCTGCTTCTGTTTCCCTCCATGCCACACACATGCACAAACAATAACAATATGCAACATGTAAACATACATACACATGTGTCATAAATGAACAATTCATATACACACTCATACCACACACATCCCCCACAAGCACATACATATCCCATACCTCCACACGTGCCCATATATATATACATATAGACACACACACACACACACACACACAGAGACATACCCACACTATAGACACATACCCACAGGCACCTATACCGCATATCCACACACTACATCACACACACTCCTCACAGACACTTCACACACACACCCCTCACATTACTCGGACATACCCCAAACACACATGGGAGCGTGCATATACACCACACATACACATCATTCACCCCCAACACACACAGGTCAAATCAGTCAAAAGATCCCAGTAATTCATTCTCAAATATCTCTCACTCTGTCTGCTTGTTTGCATTTCTTTCCTGATTGCAGCCATCACTGTGTCTCTTTAGCCAGGAATATTATTATCTTTTCTACCAAATGTAATTTAAATTGCACTTAATGGTAGGGCCTGAGACAGGAGGTTGAGTCCATGTACCCTCTCTGCAGTGCCTGGTCTGTATAATGTGCTCTACTTCCTGACTCCCCCTGCTCCACAGGAAACCCTGGGGCCCTTCTCTTGGGCTGCAGATACAAGGCACACGTGTGGGCCCTCAGCAGCTTGTCTTTGTACCTTATTGGATTGGAAGCTTTCTTATCACAGAATGCTCTGTCTCACCCTGCTGGGTGATCTCAAAAGCTCTAAGCTTCCCAAGCATGGATGCCTGAGTTGGCTGACACTATAGAGCCAAGAGAGACTGGCAGACAGAATTCCAGAAGGGGCCAACTTAGTCTTTGGAGTGTCCTCCCTTTAACGATTAGTACAGAACCATTAGTAAAATGTCTTATTGTAGCAGCAGATATAAAGGTTATTGGCATTAGCTGTTGAGGTGGTTATTGTCTTAGTCTACTTTGACTGCCGTAAAAAAATATCACAGACTGAGTGTCTTAAACAACAGACATTTATTTTCTCACAGTTGTGAAGGCTGAAAGTCCCAGATCCAGGTATTGCCAGGGTTGGTTTCTGGTGAGGCCTCTCTGCATGGCTTGATGATGCCCACCTTCTCATTGTGCCCTCACATGTTGGATTCCCTGTAAACATGAGGAGAAAGAGGGAGTTATCTCTGGAGTCCCTTATTATTCTCATAAGAACACTAATCCTATTGGTTTGGGGTCCCACCTTTATGACTTTACTTAATCTTAGGAACCTCCTCAAAAGCCCCATCTCCAAATAATAATCACCGTGCAGGTTAAGGGTTCAATATGAGAATTTGAAGAAGGATACAATTCAGTCCATAGTAGTGGAGTTTTCAGCTGAGCTTCCCTACCCCTTCAGGTGGGTTCCACCAAGAATACACAACAGAGTTGATGTCATGCTCTGGCATCCTTAAAAGGGAAGTGCACCAGGCTCTCCTACACCTAAATCTCTAAACATGTAGAACAAGATCCAAAGTAAGTATGTGTAGAGTTCCCAAGGCTGGAACTGACCAGGAGATGGGATCAAGAAGAGAAATCAACCTGCCTCCAGGCTGAACTGCCTTCTTTTGTTTCCAGACTGTTTTCTGAAGTTTGTCCTAGCTTGGGCTTCTGAAAGTGCTCATCTGAGTTGGCATTTGAACAAGGAACATACCATGGGTGTTGTTACCAATACCTGACTATATTTCAAGAAATGCAGTACCCCATGTTGGGGATAATGAAGCAAGAAAGACTTTTGCTCAAGATGGAAGGTAGTTTGGGTGTTTTATTTCTTTACTTTGACAGCTTATTCTGCCTCTTGATGATGACTTGACAATTCTTGAATAGTTTTAGTGGAAATTTTGTGAGGATATTTGAAGGATTTTTTTTCTCTTTCCCCTCCATACCCTCCCCCAGCCCTCCCCTCCCCTCCCTTCCCCTCACCCTCCTCCTTCCCTCCCGTTCCTTCTTCCTCTTCTCCTCTCCCTCCTCTGCCTCCTCTCCTCCTCCTCCTCCTCCTCCTCTTCCTTCTTCTTTTCTCTCTCTCTTGTATAAAATTTTTACTTGATCACATATAGGCCTTTATTAGTTCTATTGTATAACAGACTATTATGCATTTGGATTGTCTGTCTTCCAAACCCTTCTCTCTATATAAAGGTACTACTTGCTCTGAGGTGTCAACATCTTCAACGGAAAAGTTAAAATGACACTGACAGAGATTTCTTGGGATCATCTAAGATTAAAAAAAAATGTGTTGGTAGTATGTTGGCTGATTCCTCTAAGTTCTTGGGAAGAATTCAGGTGAAAAGACACAGAACTTAAGGTTATTAATAGCTTATGGGTCTGGTTTTTCTCTGGTGTATTTTTTTATTTGTTTTGGTCTATGATTTTGCATCCCTTTTACTTTTATCAGAATGAAGGGTCTTAATAAAATATAGCACGTTAATTATTGGAATACGGGCTGCAGTGGACTTTGCCACTGTTTCTGAACCATTTCAGGCAAGCAGGTTGCTGAGCATAGCTGTCATGCCAGGTGGATGCGCTCTACCCACCAAGTCTACTCGAAGCATTTACTGAACTCGTTCTCTATGAACTTCTCAAAACTGGAGCTACAGATCTTGAATGTCAGCTCTCCAAGCCTAGATAAGGGATTGGGGGTGTTTCTGCCTTTTATTCTGCAACTTTTGGACAAACTGGCATGCAATTTGGAGACATAGGGAAAAAACCCTGTAAGAGCTTAATAATAATAATGTTAGAATTAAAAACAAACTTTAAGCACATTCATAAACTGATGTCTTGTAGTCATATACATGGACAGTGACACACCTATATAAGCCCTCCTCATAGATGCATGTGTTGTGTATGTGTGAGCATATGCACATGTGCATGTATATGCAGCACTTATGTTTCCCCATGACACTGCATCTTGGGAGAGAGCAGTGAGGAGCTTGGCATTCAGCTGTGGGGAGACCCACTTTGAAGCATAATAAACATGGGCAAATTAGCATCTTTGAGGTTCAATTTCACTTGCAAAGTGGAAATGATATTGTTGACCCTACTGAGCTTCTGTAGGGATTAAATAAGGCAATGTTTATTAAGATACTAGTATATAGAAACTGACAAATAAAGAAAAATTGAATTAAATTGGCCTGAAGTCTCAAGAGGACTACAAGTAAGAGAAGCGAAGGGATTGGGTGGTACATGGGGCCAAAGGCCATCCCCATGCTCTCATTCCCACGATGATGGGAAATGGTGTTTAAGGCAGGGCAGCAGCAGCACTCCACATACCCTGTTGCCCCAGGGTTCTAGATCATACATTCAGAGCTGGTTCCCCAGAGACAGGAATAGGATGACATCAACATATTTCCAGTGAGAAACTCACCTCTCTCCACTTAACCATTTACATTGGGCTGTAAAGTGCTCTGTAGTCATGTCTGTATTATCTTATTTTGATAAATTTTCTCTCTTTTTAACAATGGTCACTGGTTCCTGTATGAAATCTAGGACAAGAGACTGAGGCTCTAGTACGGAGGAAGAGGCAGTGGCAAAAGAATGGAACTCTTAGCCTTGGAACTGAGGGCCCTGGTGGTCTTTGTGAATGTTTCTTGGCTGAAAAATGACTCATTAGAGCTTCCTGTATGGAAGAATAGGGTTTAAGTAAAAACTTTAGTAGGTCTTTTAACCCCAGAAGACTTGAATGCCTGTTTCAATATAATGAACAGACTACATTGAGCTTGACTTATTTTCCAGCAGGTGTAAGAGGTTGGCTAAGATAGTCTCTTTTTAAATGTGTTGCTGGTAAAATTGATAGCTGTACTGATTCATGAGAAAATCTCTCATTGGTGAAAATGTGCTTCTTTATACTCCTGAAAGGCACATAAATGAGACTCCAGGGAAATGTTTCTGTCCAGAGGTGCACCAATTACTGCAAGATGAGCCACATGTTTTTTTTTTTTCCAGATTCAGTGAGACCCAGAAAATTGTGTTAACACAAGCAAAAATCTTACCCAAACTCTTTAAACTAGAAAATTGTCTTAGTTCTGTGGACTGACTAAACCTTAAGAAGTATAAGAATTGGAAACCAATAAGAGTTTACATAAAGAAACGTACAATTTTGATGCTATATGAGCATGTTAAATTAGTTGGAATGTAATTCCCTAAGCATGTAGAAAATGTCCAAATCTCTATAAAACTTTTGCGTATACTTCTTTATAGAAACGTTCTTAAGACTTGTTAAAATAATATGACATCATGGGCAATTTTGCAAAACCAGAGAGAGCCTTGGAAACATTTATCTGGCTTGTCTCCTCTCTTGCTCAATAGCTGAGAGTGTATTTTCATTGATTTGTTATTTGATTGTGTGTAGATATTTGTTGTTTCTATTGTTGGGTTTTGGAGGAGGGGGCATCTTGAGAATCCTCAAGCTGTTTCTTGGAGACAGAGAAGTGAGTGAGTTCAGAGAGAGGGCAGGTAAGGAGGGAACTGGAGTTGGCTCTGAGCTCTCTGCCTTGAGCAGGGGAGTTGGGAACCCAGGCAGCTTCCTGATCTGAGAAGCACCTCCTGCTCCAGTAATTGACTTTACACTTACTCGTTTAGATTAAGGAAAGACTCACAGAGTGTGATGTCATTGAGTCTTAGATTTTGCCAAATATAAATCTGTTCCTACATGTGCTTCTCTCCAGAGACAGGTGACCTTTTTGTAAGTCATATGCCTTCTTTTAGAGGTGACATTATCATGTTTGGTCATCTTCCCATATGGACAGGGGAAGTTAGTGCCCACCTGGAAGAGATGGAAGAGAGAGGGCACACAGGTGTGGAGCACTGGCTGAACAAATGCCAGCCCAATACACATTAGGTCCCTTCTGTATACAGGGCCCCCAAATGTAGATGGTGTCCCAGTGTAGGTCATTGCTAAGCTGTTTGTCTGCAAGGTTGCCTGCATCTCCATAGTTTCTTTCAGTTCATTATAAGCTAGCTTTTAGTATTCCTCTCTCTGTACATGGCAGCCTCTGGGCTGGTAGGGCCTCTGTGGAACCATCCTGCAACCTTCAAACAGATCCTAGACCCCCTTGGGAAGCTGACTCAGCCTCCTGTTTCCTCCTCAGGGGCCATGTGTATGGGTGGGGGCAAGCAGAACAAGATCAAGCACCGCTCCTGCAGTGTTTTGGTTCCACTTGTGCAGCTGGCTGAATAGCCTCTGCCCACAGCTGCCTTCTGACGCCTGTCTTCTTCCCTGGCCTCTTGACACAGTGCTTGGGACTATTATTATGTGCCTGTTATTTCATTAGCATCACTTTTGTGCAAGTTGCAAGCAGTTCTCCTAGAGTTCAACAAAAATGACTTGTCAGTGCTTAAACTGAAGTGGTCTGTACAAGTGGGATTTCGCTTTTTCCCAGGTGAGTTGGGTTGAAACATTTTGTCCTTATTGCATGTCATGGACCCAGCAGTATACCTGGGGGGATATATTGGTGGAGCTCTCACAAAGACAACTCCTATAGATGAGGAAGGTTTCTCGGACATCCTCTGGCATGGCCTCCCTCTCCCCACCTCCACCCCAGCATGGGTGAGGTCTCAGTTTCTAAAATCTTTCCCAGTCCTGAGATATGTTGTGAGGTAGAAGGGAGTGAGGCCGTGATGCCCAGATCCCTGTCATTGCTACAACCTGAGGTCATGTCCACAGGGTAGAAGAAGAGGGGTTGAGCACCGAGAGGGTTCAGGTAAGGAGGGTGCTGGAGCTGGCTCTCAGCTTCAGGTGTAGAAGATTATAATTCAGATGGCCAGGGTGAAGCCCCAGTATTTTCAATAAACCTTAAAAACAGGATTCCTATCAAAGTTATGGTTTGAAGATTACATCCAAGGAACTTTCCTCACACATACTTTGGTAGTAACAAGGAAAAAAGGACTACCCCTCACCCTACTCTTCATTAAAATTAAATTACTGTAACTGACTTCAAGCAAGACTGAAAGTGTTTTATTTCATGCCGCCATTATACTCTACTCCACTGTAATTTAGGGAGACCATTATATTCTACTCCACTGTAGTTTAGGGAGGCTTCCAACTAACCTTCCAATAAGGGGGTTAAGCTTGTCATCTGGTATCATCCCCTTGATTAGCAACTATGAGGAGGTTTTGGGTTTCTGTGGCAGACAAATTGCTTATTCTTGTGCATGCTTTATTTTTTAATTTAATTTTTAATTGACATATATTTGTACATATTTATGGGCTACAATATGATAATTTGCTACATGTATACAATGTATAATGATAAAATCAGTTAATTAGTATTTCCATCTCCTTGAACATTTATCATTTCTATGTTTTGGGAATCTTCAGACTCTTCAGGTTATTTTTGCAAAATATGTTATAAATTGTGGTAGACTCTAGTCACCCTATTGTGCAATAGAACACTAGAACTAGTCCCTACTATCTTATAATATTTTATACCTCTTATTTATCCTTTATGAATCTCCACTGACTTTCAACTAATCCTGGCCCTAATCCTGGCCCCTCCACAATCAATGTCTCATGGGGATTACCTGCCTAAGAGCCTGGCTCCAAGATGGTCATATTGGAGAGCGCTTATATGACTCCTACAGCTGTGGAAACTCCTAAGAACAGGGTGACAGACTTCAGAAAGTCTTTCAAATTATAATTAAAAGGATATGGCTTTATCCATAGGGTTTGGCAGAATGTATGGGGGAAAAAAAAGGAGTCTTTGCCCCTTATGAAGCTCCTGCTAGCTGGTGGACAAGATGGCTGTTTCTAGAAAAGGGTACTGAACCAGATGTGGTGCACACCTGTATCCCAGGTAGTCAGGCAGCTGAGGCTGGAGAATTACAAGTTCAAGGCCAGCTTGAGCAATTTAGTGAGACCTTGTCTTAGCCTAAAATCAAAAGCCTGGAGATATAGTTCAGTGGTAGAGCACTGACCCAGCATGCATCATAAGGCCCAGTACAGAATTAAAAAAAAAAAAGATGCTGAAGATGCTGGCTTCCTTCAGTGTCCTTAATGAGACATGAGTAGAGGCATCCCTGTCTTCCCAGGCAGTTTGGTCACTGTACAAAGAGAGTGCTGTGTTAATGTATTTGCAGTGAAATCTGAGCCATCAGTTTCTTAGGGAAAATAAGTAATAATCCTCAAATGCAGTACATAATTTTTAAGGAATGTTTTGTGAATGGACAAAAATTGAAGGACAATGACATCTTAGCAAATGGTCTTTTATTTTTTCACAATTCCCTTGAAGATTTTGAAATGTCAGACTGATATGGAAAGATGTCTTATCCGTGTGTCCAGAGCAGCAGGCAGAATGGAGTAGAGGACACTTCCTGGCTTAAAATAGAAAATGGTAGTTCTAGTCTGCTGTTTGCTGCTGGAAGACTGAGTGACAGAGGCCACTGTGAGCTTGTCTCCTCCTCTAGAATATGATCATTGATTATGTAGACTAGTGGCTTTCAACTGTTATTTTCACTTTTCTGAAAATGTTCTGCTCTAGTAAAGTCTTACCTGCAAAGTTAAACAGATCTGTCCATTGATCCTCTTCTCTGTCAGCCAAAAGGTTAGCAGGAAACACATAGAGGGCTGGGAGAGATCCTCCTGATGGTGTGACTTCTGGGGATCTCTCTCAGCACCAGAACACTCTGGAGCCTGACAAACCCTTGTAGTGTTTGTACCAACTCCCAGTCAAAATGCAGGCCTGAAGAATTGGACCTGAACTAGTTCTTATAGTATTTTTTATATCAAATAAATGGTAATTGCCTCCTAAAGACTGGGTAAAAAAGGAAATAACTATGGATTTATTTCTTAATTTTTCCATAAAATAAGCCAATCTGTTAAAAATATGTGATATATGAAGTATAGCTCAAAGCATAGTTAATCCCCACATATCAGATGTGTCACAGAAGGACCGAATTTTAATAATATCAGATTTACTTCTAATGTGAACATCTGCATGACTAAGTATAATGTGAGGTTGAACATTATTATACTTCTTTTTTTTGTGATTTTATGTAAGAGAGCAAAATGAAGAAATGTACGCTGATAGTACTCAGAACTTATGTGATACATATGTGTGTCACTTGTGCATAAAGTATAGACACACACACTGTGTATCCTCAACCTACACTGTGTGGATGATGACCCTGGGTTATATAATTTATTAGAAATATTGTTTTCATTATCATTTATTGTATTATAAATATATTTTATTTATTAACATAAAAACATCACATAAATGTCATAGGTTCAGGATTTAAAACCATCTTGGTTTCTTTTAGCTTTGAGTCAAGGATTGAAAGCAATTCAACAGCAAATCTCATATTTCTTATGCACCCATAGTCACAAACACACAGCAATTTATTCTTAGAAATCTTATCACTCACAAAGTAGATGATTTTTCCTGTAATTTGTTTTATTTTTTAAAATGATGCTTTAAAACATTACCATCACTCCAAAAATGCAACTTTATGCCTTTTGAGAAAACATCTATGTATCAGTGACTGCATTCCCACTGCTGGCCCTGGGTGGCAGTGGCTGAGAGCCAGCCCAACGACTGTCCTCACATGGCCTCTGAGCCACTCAGTATCCAGAAGGCTGGCTCTGGTAACTTCTGTTTTCCCAGGTAGTCAGAGCTGGGGGCTGCTGGCTATTAGGCAAGGAGACCTTAGTCAGTTCCAGTCCTAGGTGCTTTGGCCCATCCTGTGGGACCAGAACACCTGTCCCTGCTGGGAGCCTCAGGGCTCTGTCCTTGCACCTGGCCTCCCTGCTGCCCAGGAGTGCCAGGGTGACTCAGCTCTGCCTGCTGGCCTGGCCCTGCACCATCCTGCTTGTATTTATTGGTGAATGCTCCAGTGATTGTTCATTAGGAGAACTAATTGCAGTGTGGAGTTTCTGGTGGTATCTGCTTTCCAGAACAAATTGTGGAAACCCAATTCTGTTCTTTTTAAATAACAAGTTTGCTGGGTAATTTTGTGCATTAAGGGTGTGTGTGTGTGTGTGTGTGTGTGTGTGTGTGTGTGTGTGAATACTTTCTTTGGTTGTAATTATTTCAGACTTAGCTTTATAGAGGCCCTGGGAGTACATCTTGGGGGCCTATGGCAGGTCTGTGGCTTGTGGGTTTTACAGAGGATGCCTGTGCACATGTAGTGGGGTGGGCGGCCAGGGTACTCCAAGTAATTCGTAGGAGAGGTTGATCTGTTTGTAGATATCATATCTCCTATCAGCAGAAATCAACAAAAACCTCAGCAACCCATTTGTCAGGGGTCCTAGAATAAGTCAAATCCTCCCCTGGGCCTTATTTTTCTCGACTATGGGCTAGGTGTAGTATTACCTTTCCAGCTTTTCTCAGCTCAGAATTTCGAGAAACTTATGTGACCCAGAGGGACCCATGAATGGGAAGCTGGACTGAGAGCCAGGAGTGGCTTCAGGCAAACAGGGATGGAAGCCTCAGGTCTGCCCTTGGAAGGCCTAGTTTGCCACCAAAAACAACAGGAGATACCTACAAACTATAGTGACTAGCCATGGAGGCCCAGGGGTGAATTGGCTGCCCTGTCTCTACTGGCTCCATTAGTGAACACATTTCCTGATGGTCTAATTTTCCTGATGATCCTGATGAATCCCAACCTCCAGCAACACAGTGAGGTTGAGGCCCAGCATCCTTGATCTGCCTGGCTGTGAGCACATGAGGGTGCTGAGACCATGGACCACCAAACCCTTGGGTGCAATTGTTCAGCCTTTTCTCAGCTGAAACAAGGTACACTTGTCTGACCAAGTCTCAGGTAAATTAGTGCAGGGCCAAGATTTCTGTTTGGGAATAGACCAGCATTGAGCTTCCATGTAAACCTAGTCTAGGCTAACCGTTCTCTGGTTTTGTCCATGGCATTTCCAATCCTTGCCTGCCTTTCTACATCCACATTTGGAAATGCCAAGGCACAGCTGACCAGAAATGGAGCTTTTTTGGGCAATACCTGTCCATCTGTCTCTCCACTCATCTTTCAGTTCAATCTTTCCTGAGGTCTGGAGCTAGGAGAGTGGGATATTCTGATCAACATAAAATATGGGTATCTGTCTACGTTGAGTTTCCATCAGGTTGGATGTGTGAACGATGTGTGAACGACCAGTACCCTAGTGTGCAGAATGGCAATTGTGAGAAGAAAAGACAGAGACAACCTAGGCAATTTCAGAAGACTTCGTGCAGGAAGAGACCATTATTTTCAGGTGCAGAGGATGACTAGGTGCTAATGAGGCAAAAAATGAGAAAAGAGCAGGAGCAGTCTGTGTAGAAGTCAGATGGCTAGAGTGGAGCACATAAGAGAGGCCACATAAGGCTGGGTTGGGGTAGGCTGCACTGGACAGCACTATGCATCTAGGTTCGGAGCTTCACAATGGGAAACATTTATGGCCTTAGGTATGCATTCAAAGAATAGGATTCACTGAGTGTTCTGACATGTCTCCTCCTCTACAGGTCAAAAACTGCATGGCTTTGTCCATGAGTCATGCAGGCCTGTTCCCATCATCCTGGTGGGAGATGATGCTTGACTTAGACTTGTACCCAGTACTTATTTTTTCTTCCACCCCCTCTTATGAACCTGTCTTTATGCCTTAGATCCCATGAGCAATTCTGCAAGGCTCCTAAGATCTCATCTGATTTGTATCTGGACTTGAGCCTTTGATGTAACCATGAATATACCATGTGTTTCCTTGATGAGTTTCAAGTCCTTGAGGTAGGGATCTGAATTTCCCAAGCCCACTCATCTAAGCATACGGAGGGTGTGTAGTAGGAACAATGGATGGGTTAATGGATGGATGGATGAGTAGACGGATTGGTGACTGGGTGTGTAATAGATGGGTGGTTGGATGGACAGGTGGGTGATAAATAGATATTCTCAGGGGAGGGGGTGGATGTTGGACTTGGATTCAGGTTATTTTTCTATCATTTCT
The DNA here is from genome assembly GCF_964194105.1 of Spermophilus citellus. Classification (NCBI taxonomy): domain Eukaryota; kingdom Metazoa; phylum Chordata; class Mammalia; order Rodentia; family Sciuridae; genus Spermophilus; species Spermophilus citellus. The sequence continues at coordinate 51,396,751 of NC_138185.1, forward strand.
TCTCTGTTTTTCCCTTGAGCAAATAACTTCATCACTCTCATTCTCAATTTATTCATCTGTAAAATGTGGTTAAGCATATCTACCACTGAGTGTTATTTGAAGATGATGTGAGGGAAAGTACTGCAAACATATTGTGAAGCACCATGTGAGGGAAAGTACTGCAAACATATTGTGAAGCACCAATGTCACAGGAGCATGAACCCATGTTGTTAATGTTCCCAACAGACCCTACAAGTCCTTCCAGGCAGCAAAATTATTCAATCATTCAGCCTCAAGAAAAGAATGGCCACTTTGGTCTGATACCTGAAGCTCCCATTTGGTTAGCTGATTCCAGGGGACTTCTGTATTCATATGCCAGGGAGAGTCTTCAGTGTACACTGAGTGCCTTGTGTTATTAATAATCATCCGGCCACAAATGGGACGTTTGCTCCTGATATCACTGCCAGATCTCTGCCTGAATCACAACCTAGTGCCAGCCTACTCACTCCCTGTGGTTTCTGGTATAATAAACACCCTCCTTGCTTTAGTGAATAAGGTGTGGTTTTTATGATCAGAATATCATCACGGTGCTGTGGTTTGAATTGCATGTGAAGAGAACCTTGTTCCCCTGGTGATCCACCTGTATCTTCAGCCCTCTGACCTCCTCCATCCTGTGACCCCTTGGCTGAAGGGAAGCCCCATGTCCTGAGTAAAGCAGCAGCTGGCTGCCCTGGCATTGGAAGAAAACAAGGTGTAAGCCAGAAAGATCTGGATTCCTGCCCTCCTTAGTGAGCTGGGGCTGCTATAACAGAATGCTGCAAACTGGGTGGCTTAAACAAAAGACATTTGTCTCAGTTCTGGAGGCTGAGAGTTCAAGATCAAGGTGTTTATGGATTCAGTATCTGGTTTGGGCCTCTCTTTCTGCCTCATCTTTGCTGCTTCCACCCCTTCCATGCTAGCTTGCTCTCTGTCCAAGGAACCACCCCACCACCCCAACTCCCCCATCTCAGGGCCTGTGAACTTGTAGACTTGTTGCTCAAGCAGCTCTTTCTCTAGATTATTTTATGGGTGCCTCCTCACCATGTGATCCTCCACATTCTGTCCCTTCCTGGAAGGTCTCTTTATGGTCACCTGACCTCAGACAGCCCCACCATTGGGCTTGTTGTATCCTGACACATTTATCTAAATGTATGCTGACTATGGTCCTAACTATTCTTCCTGTCATGCCACTTCTCAGGGATCTTTATACAAGTGGTGATCTTGAGAGGTGAGATTATATCTTTCTCCAGATATGGAGATGCCTGCTTTTAGTCCAGATTCCCTAATCACAGAGCTCTTCAGCTATGACAGTAACCCACTTGTGGCCTCCCTCTAGGCATCCCACTGACTCACACTGGTGAGTGAACAGCATGGTGATGCAGTGTGTTCTGCTGGGGATGCAGAACCGTATGGCAGATGCCTTGCCATTCCCATGATGTCAGGAATCAGAGATCTGCTGGCTCCAGTAAGCTTTGCCATCTATGTTCAGCACTTAACAGGGTTGGAGCAAGTTTGCTTCTGGTCAACCTCAATGAGGTTTTAGTTCTTCCTTTATAGATTGGTACAGTGAGTAGGAGAAAATCAGTTTTCAGGCCCAGTTTCTTCTACCTCTGTCCTTTATACTGCTTGGGATTCTTCAGGATGCTCATTAGTGTTAGAGGCCATTTTGGTTTTTTTATGTGATGTTTTTGTTGTAGTGTTGTTTTTTTGTGGCAGGTGCAGGGGATTGAACTCAGAGCTTTGTGTATATTGTTACACACTCTACCATTGAGGCAGAGCTAATCACATTCTACTCCAGTGATTTCATATGTTTGTTCCTCCATGCCCCAGATTCATGAGCATGGGAATCTGCTCTGACTTGTCCAGGTCACATACTGGGCACCTGGACAGCAGGCATACAGTGGATATCAGTTAGTGCTCTGGAAAGCACTTGTTGAATGAAAAAAAAAAAAACTGTGGACAGGACACACAGGTACCATGAGTATCACTTTTACCTCAAAGACCTCGTCTGTAATATGGGGCCACCTCCATCTCAGAATTGCTAGGAAGATCCCGTTTGTTATGGACTAATTGTGTCCCTACTAAAATACATATGTTGAAGTTCTCAATCCCTAATGCCCTAGAATGGGACTGTTTGGCCACAGTGCTTTTAAAGAGGTACATTCAGCCCTTCATATTCATGGGTTCCACGTCTTCGGGTTCAACCAATCACAAATCAAAAATATTTTAAAACTTGCATCTGTTGTGAGCATGTAAAGACTTTTTTTCTTGTTGTTATTCCCTAGCCAAGACAGTATAGCAACAATTTAAATAATATTTAAATAGTATTAGGTATTATATTTTCATCTAGAGACGATTTAAAGTAAACATGAAGATCTGTGTAGGTTCTAAGCAAATACAATACCATTGTATATAAGAGACATGAGCATCCATGAATTTTGGTATCTACAGCAGATCTTGGAATTAATCCCTGCAGATACAAAGGGATGCTGTAATAATGTTAAAAGGAGGCCATGGTAGTCCATAATCCTGTTTAAGTGGTGTCCTTATAAAAAAATAGAGAGGCCTACTAGGGATACACATACACAAAAGTATGGCCATGTGAAGATGTAGAAAGACGGCATTCGGGGGCTGTGGTTGTAGCTCTGTGGTAGAGCGCTTGCCTAGTATGTGTGAGGCACTGGGTTCGGGCCTCAGTACCACATAAAAATAAATAAAGTATAAAAAAATATAATAAAACAAACAAACAAATGATGGCATTCATCTGTAAACCCAGGATAGAATCCTCAGGAGAAACCAACACTGCTGACACCTTGATCTTGGACTTTGGTCTGGAGAACTGAGAGAGATCAATGTCTGCTGTTTAGACCATCTAGACTGGGGCATTTTTTTGTAGTAGCTCTAGAAGACTGATACAGCATTTTATAGCAAATGTCCTGGAAGAAATATTATAACACAGGAAGGATCAAAGTGTACATGGATTGACTGTTGCTTTGAATAGCACCACAGGAGCAAATTTTTTTGTTTTTGGAAGGATACTGATTTGGGACATGTCAGAGAGAAAGCAGGTAACTTTCTTTGAAGTACAAGTCTTGTGGTTTGTAGGCAAGACCTAAGAAATTAAGATATTTGTTGTACATCCTGCATGGTGGAGGGGCTGGGCACATAGACCAGAAGAACAAGGGAAGATACTGACCACTGGATATCTTGGCTTGTTCAGTATCTGAGTATAACAGTCAGTATGTGAGTATCTGTGCAATTTTTAAAAATATTTTTGTTCTGTGATCTATCAAATCTGCAAGTGTGGAGGTGTGAATACAAAGGACCGACTGTACCTCCTTAAAGGACCTATGGCCAGTAGTCACATTGTGGGATACTAGGGATTGAGCACTTCCCTTATCTTGGTAGGGAAGACAAAGAGGCCACAGGGAGAGGGCTGGAGAGCCCAGTGTGAGGTCAAGTGTCAGATACCTGAGCAAGGAAAACTTCCTTTGAGTCACATGAAATGGAACCAGGATTATCAGATTCAAGTTCTTATAGGTAGCTTTCAAGACTAGCTTTGAAGAAAAACATCCTAGAAGTGCCTTGAGCCTACGAAAAACAGTGCCAATACTGTTCAGTCTTCTGTGATGCAGAGGATAGGACCTAACCTAAATGTCTAGGAACAGACTCTCCTTCCAACTGTGCAAACTCAGTCATGTGTCTCTGCCCAGTCATGTGGCCTACCTGGGCTCAGGTCCTCACTTTAAGGAAAGGAGTATGATCTGAGGTGTTCAAATCTGCTTGTCAGTCATGGAGCACTTTCCTCAGATGATCTCTGATGCTAAAGAATATTGGATGAAAACTTTGATAAGTTGGAGAGTGGAGAGCAGGACATTTTGCTTTCAGGATCTAGCTTAAATATCCTTAATTATTAAGTCCTTTGAGCATAAAAATTAATTGAAGGACTGTGAGGTATATCAATGAATTGAACATGACTTTATGAAGCAAGTATACATCAGTGAGAAGTGACCATGAATCTGCATTTCTAGTCACAATCAGCAGTTTTATGGAGCCCAAGGAAGGAAGGTCTCTACAAGAAAGCATATTCATGTTCCATTTTATAACAGAAATTAAAAATATGACTACTCAACCTACCTTAAACAGGAAAATACCACTTGCTCAGCTTGTAGGAGAGGGTTTGAAGAATATCTTAGTGACAACTCAAGCAGTCCCCCCGATCTATGCTCCATGCTCCTAAAGTCAAAGTACACGGTGCCAGGGAGATGCAGTCATCCCTGAGGTAGCTTGGAAAATTCTAGGAAGTCTTAACCAATTGATTTTTCTTAGGTTCTTTTTTTCCATGTTTGTGAAAAAGTGATGTATAAAAGAAATTTCTGTCTATATCTTGGCTATAGCTCAGTGATAGATCACTTGCCTAGCATGTGCAAGGCCCTGAGCCCAATCTCCAATCCCAACAAAAAGAAAAATTTCCCTAAATATAAGTATGAAAATAAATTAGAAGTGGCAGAAAAGTGTTAGGTCACAGTTGAATTGATGGCATACCTTTTTTATTATTGCTGTGTTACTTAATGGCATGTTTAACAATCATGGCTATTGTGAAGATTAAGTTTATGTATCTACTTACCTAGGCTATAATACCCAGGTATTTGGTCAAAAACATCTGAATGCTAGTGTGAAGATATTTTTCCCATGTTATTGACATTTAAATCAGTGGCTTTTGAGTAAAAGTGATTACCTTCCATTATGAGAGTGGGCCTTAGCCAATCATGAAGGTTCTAAGAGAGAAAACTAAGGTCCCCCAAGGCAGAAGGAAATTTGCCAGCACACTGTCTTTACACTCAAACTGCAAAATCAACTCTTCTTTAGGGATCCAGACTGCTGATATGCCCTGCAGAATTTGGACTTGCTTTTCCTCATAATTAGGTGAACGTTTTCTTTCAAATAAATTTTTTGATGCATAGACAGACAAACTGCTGCTGCTGCTCCTACTACTGCTACTTTTACTACTCCCTCCTCTTCCTCCTCCTCCTCCTCCTCCTCCTCCTCCTCCTCCTCCTATTCTTTCTCCTCCTTCTCCTGTTTCTCCCCCTTCTTCCTCCTTCTTCTTCATTTATTCTTTCTGTTTTCTAGAGGCAATGTTATAGAGACTTAGGCTCAGTAAATTTGGTAGTGGTCCCTGCTCTGATCTTGTAGCATCTGGTGCAAGCTTACCATGCTCAGTTGAGCCTTCTATGAGCAAGGATGCCACACCATCCTCACAGGCTTATCATGGGGTTTGGGGGAGACAAGACAGTCCAAAGCATTGACTCAGTGGCCAGGCTTGGAGAAAGAGGTTGGACACCATGTTTGAAGAAGGGAACATGGTATACGTGACTGCATTCTTTGCTGTTTGTGCCCTAGAGAGTTAATCATGAACATGTTCCTTGTTTTACAAAGAGGAAACTGAGGCCCAAAGAGATCCAGCATACTTCATATCACCCAGCTGTACGGTGGCAGCCTGTCCCTCTTGGTTGCTGGGTTCTTAGCCCCTTTGGTAAAGGGAGAGGAAAGCTGGCATCCTGGGAACCTCAGGTGAGGGGAAGTGGCTGGTGTGTGCCACTGTACTTAACCTCACACTCCCAGAGTCTGTTCTCCATAGGGAGGTGTTTGGTTGGAGGGGGCCTTCCCAGTGACACTGGCCACTGTTCTCACCTCTGAGAAATACTGAAGAGATCAGCCAGGCTATACTACTATCTACCCAGCTCTGATTTTCCTATCCTGTCCCCTAGTTATCCCCCAACCCAAGCCCCTAGGGAGGGTGGCAAATCTAACCCCTCTGGTCAGCTCTCTGCTACCTACAGTGGCTGTGACCAATGAGGATATCTGACCTTGGAATTCTGGGACTATTTCTGAGCCAACTAAAAGAGCAACCAGCCAGGTGCTCCTCAGTCCATTCAGCTTTCTCCAAGAGGAGGATGTAGTGGAATGAAAACTTCAATCACCTTGTGATTACTCAGTGACTGGGAGAAGCCAGTCACAAAGCAGTCTTCAACGGAACAGGTGCATTTCCCTAGAGGGCCCTAAATGTTCATGAGTTGCTACTGTGTTAACCTTTCATCCTGTGATTAGAAAGAGCAGGCACATCTGAAATTGTCTGGATTCCTTTTAGGACCAGACTGCTTTCTTTAAAGGACAGTTTCATTTTCATTATTAAAAATATAATGAAAATAAGTAGATGTTATTATTCAGAAGATTCATAGCAGCAATAATTTTATCTTTATTTCTATAGCTCTTTAATCAATGTCAGAACAGTGACTACATTCTCTTTATTTCCTTTTAGTACATTGACTTTTAAACACATAAAATCTTGATTAAATTAACTCATGTATGAATTCATGATTTACTATAAACCTCAGGAAGAACAACATTTATTTATTTTCAGGTTAAGATTGACTCTCTTATTCTGAAATATTTATTCCAGGAACCAGAGGGGCTTTTACCTAAGACCCTGGTGGGAAAAGCATTCCCTGGACACTGGACGGGGAAGGGGATATTATTAAGATGGCTTGCTGATTCCTATCACTAAAAACATAAGTTTCACGAAGACAGAATTTTGTTGTTGATGTTCATTACTCAATCTTCAGTCTCTATAACAGGCCAACCAACAAATATTAGGCATCTAATATATGTTTTTTGAATGAATGTCTCAATTATTCATTTACCAGCTTAACCCCATATTATACAAATGATAGTTGGTACTTAACAAAAACACGAAACAACAACTTTATATTTGAATATTGTCACATTGTTTTCTGATTGGTAGAATAGTTGTTTTAAAAAAATCTCCTGTAAGAAATGGCTATTTGGGCTGGGGATGTGGCTCAAGCGGTAGCACGCTCGCCTGGCATGCGTGCGGCCCGGGTTCGATCCTCAGCACCACATACAAACAAAGATGTTGCGTCCGCAGATAACTAAAAAATAAATATTAAAAAAATTCTCTGTCTCTGTCTCTGTCTCTATCTCCATCCTCTCTCTCTCTCTCTCTCTCTCTCTCTCTCTCTCTCTCTCCCCCCCCCCCCATCTCTCACTCTCTCTCTAAAAAAAAAAAAAGAAATGGCTGTTAGTGTAAAAAGAACTTACTTTATCAGATAGGGTGTACCACAAATCTAAAGTAGTTAAAAGTTGTGGTCTTGAGGTTAGTGCAAACAAATAGGCCTGCATCTCAGAATAGGAAGATCTGAGACAGACTTTTGTATGACAGGAGCTTAGTATACATTAAAGTGGAACCACAAATCAATAGGGAAAGTTTATGTAGGGGAAGTTTTTATAGAGAAATTTTTTAAATAAAGAAAAAACGAAAACCAAACTGAACCCAGACTACACACCGCACAGGAAAACTAAAAATAAATATTTAAATGTGAAAGATTAAACTATAAAGTTAATTGAAAAAGGGTTAAGTGTAGAAGGGATATATTATGTAAAACCTCAAAAGTACAAATTATAGTGCAAAATTATGCATTTGATTATATCAAAATAAGGCTTTCTGATCAAGAAGGTCTACCTATCTTGGAGAGCATCTACAGTCAGATGATAGATGGGAAAAAAATACCTGCGGTATCAAGGAACAATATATAAGGAACTCTTCTTCCAAGTCAATAGGACTCATGAAGAACCAAAATGGAAAAATGGGCAAAGTATATGATCAGGCATTTTACAAACATGAAAATTTCAAGGCTGAAAAGCAAAATAAAGATTGCTTACATCATTTTTAATCAAAGAAATATGCATTAGACAATACTTAAATAGCCTTTAATAAATGACAGGGGCATGAGGCATTTCCTTCCACTAAGCCTTATTACTAGTAGCTCTAACCACAGGTGCAAGAGGAATGAAGAAAATAATACTTCCCTGCCACTTCAAGAACTGTGATTTGTGGATAGCAGAGAATGAGAGGCAAACATCTCTAAGTTCAGTTCTTAAAATCTGTGACATATTGTTACTTGATATTATAGATATTTTCCTCCAATCTGTAATCTGACTATTGATAGTCTTCAACATAGCATTCACTGATCAGAAATTCTTAATTTTGAAGGGAGGAAATGCACTATTTCTGCCTTATAACACATGTTCTTGAAGTAGTAAGAAGGAGGTAAAAATGGACCATAGAGAAGAGGTGAGTAATATGAGCAGAATCCCCTGGGAAACCAGGTTGTGCCAGGAAATGCCCCTCTGGCCTTCCATGCAGGCTAAAGGGAAAGGAGATGATGTTCCTGCTCACAGTACGGGGCTCTCTGCACCTCTCCCCAACCTTTTCCAAAGCCCAGCTGCTCCCATGCCTCCTTTACCTCAAGTTGGGTAATCCAGACCAGCAAGAGCTACCACCAAGCCAGAATCAGCCGAGAAGGTAAGAGCTGAAAAGCCCTGAGACCCTAATGCTGAGGCAGCAGAGCTGGGAAGGACAGGTCCTGACCCTGTCATCCAAAAGGGCATTCCTGACACTTCAGGGAGATATGAGTCAGTTTTGTGGTCATTTTCAGTATCCATGTGACTCTGCCATTTTATGCCCTATGTAATACTTGGAGTGGTGGTAATCTGCATGACTAAGTGACAGGAGTACACAGGAGTACTTAAGATTCCCAGGGGTGCTGGGACAACCTTTACTACCTTATATCCCCTCCTCTGCAGAGCCTGGGGATTAAACAGAATTGCTCCCTAAGGCTCTGTCACTCCCCAGTTACTGAGGTTCCAATGACTGTTTACTGAGCTACACTGGGGTTTAGTCATCATTCTAGGCCCTGAGTCTGAAGAAGTGGACATAGAGATGAGGGAGGTCCTGAGAAGCTTGTGGGGAAAAACAGGTTAAATATATCAAGAGCAAAGAACATTATCTAGTAATTATAATCTCTATGCAGAGAACTAAAACAGGATGGTGTGATGGAGACTGAGGATGCTTTAGCCTGAGGAGGAAGCAAAGGTCTCAGAGGAAAAGATATTTGAGTGAGAATCAAATGAAGATAGGGAGCCAGAAAGAGGAACAGCAGATGTGAAGTTAGGAACATGTATAGCTTAGGCTAAGAACAACAAAAACCTGAGTAGGGGGAATATAAAGGGCCACAAATATTTGTTTGGGGATGGGGTGATTCAAGATTCCATGGAGAGGCAGGGCCCCAGCAGGTGAAGAGGTGGAGATCTTGTGAACCTGGCCATGGAATTTGGGTTTGATCTCAAGTGCAATGGAAAGTAATTGTGAGGTTTGAAATTAGAGATGGTGGAATTGTTTCTGCTTAAAAACAACAGCAACAACAATAATAACAAACCTTGCTACTGTATAGGGGTCAGAGTGTAAGCAGACAATGTAGACATAAAGATATCAGTAGACATTTTCAGTCACCCAGTTAACAGATGCCATTTAGTGGGTGAAGTGTTGGCGGGAGATGATGAGAGATGGAGGGTACATGTTCTGGGTTTTCCCGGGTATTGCATATGAGAGCTGAGGAGAAGAGAGGAAGTCTTAGAAGCTTGAGAAGCTGGATAGATGCTTGTGCCATTTATTAATCTGAGAAGGAAGGAAGAGGAGCTGTTTGGAGGGGGTGTGGAATAGGAAGTCAAGAGTCCTGGTTGGGCAACATTTGGTTTGAAATTAGTAGGAATGTCAAGCAGGAAATTGAATGTTGAAATCCAGGGTTCTAACGAGATATCAGAGCTGGGGGAAGGACTCTTATCTTCCTCTGCATCATCCAGCTGCCATTTACAGTGCATTAGGAGGGTGTAATTCCAGACAAGAGCAGCCCAGGCTGAGCTCTGCATCCTATGACATTTGTCAGTTGGTTTTGGGGAGCACCGAGTGAGAAAGGAGGAGCTCTTAAAGGAGTGTTTTCAGAGGAGTGAGAGGCCAGCTGGATGGACTGCTCTTGGAGGCTAAGTGATATAAACTTTGTGGCTGACTACAGAAACCCACGTCAGACCAGTCTACACAAAGCTGAATAGAAAGGCATTTAGATACCGGCACTGGCCTGGGACATTTGGCACCTTTACTCATTTGTCACATGTCTGTGTTACAAGTATCTGTTCCATTGACCTTTTCCTATTCTACCAACTAGAAGCAGAAATGTTATCATTTCTTGAACCTTCCTATTCAAAAAAGAGGGAGGTAGCAAGAAACCCAAAACCAAAGTAGAATGATAGAACAGAAAATGTGAAAAATTCCAGAAAAATCATCAACCCACTTCTTATATCTAACACAATTCAGTTTCCCAGGAAACAAGTGACTTACCTAAGTTGACAGGTAGTTAAAAGGTCGGGACTAGAACCCAACACCTCTACCTCTCCTTCTGTTATTTTTACCGTGAACACCCTGGGAAGGTGTCTCAATTATCAAATTCTCATCCCAGTTCCATAGAGGGGATGACCCCTCCTTCAGACTCTGGGGCCTGTCATGAGGCAGCATCTGTCTCTACCAAAGCTGCTGTTAGTGAACTGAGCTCTGAATCCAGGAATTGGTTACAATTCTAAGTTGCTGCTGTGACATTGGAGGAAGGCATCTTGCCTGTAGGTGCCAGAACTGAGACCATAGGCCAGTTTCAAGCCCAGAAACTTCTCATCCCATGTCAAACTGTGCCCTCCCCAGCAACCTCAGGCTTCAGGGAGATACTTTTGCTTTATTTTTCAATAACATTATCTATTTTATTTTTTCCTCCCTCCTCTCCTCCTTCTCTCTTCGTTCCTCCATCTCTTCCTTTTATCCTGTATTTCCTGTTTGGTTTATTTCTTCCTTTTTAAAAAATTTAACCTCTTATTCTTTGAGTGAAGAAACCTGAGCCCCAGCTCATGGCCTCTCCTTTGAGGGCCTCAGTGTTCTTATCTGTAAAATAAAGACTTTGGGATGCAGCAGTGGTTCTCAAAAGTGTGGTCCCTAGACTCAAAGCATCAGCATTACCTGGGATCTTGCCAGAAGTGCATGTTCTTGGGGCCTCCCCAGAGCCCTATTGAATCAGAATCTCTGGAGATGAGCCCAGCCCCCCTGTTTTCCCAGGCCCTCCAGGGATTCTGTTGCCCACTATATGTGAAGGCCATGATACCAGAGGTCTCTGGTCATTATTGTTTGTTCATGCTTCCACCAGTACTGACTTCCTAGGGCAACAGTGGCTACATTTCCACATGGCAGAATATTGAAGTCTGGGGGTAGATTCAGCTTTTTGGAGTTTAAACTGTGTCCTCGCCCTTTATCCCTGCTGTGGAGAATCCTGGGACTTGATGGGCACTGATTATTAAGTCTCTCTGCTCTGACATCCTGTAGCTCTAACTGCATAAGTGGTGACAAAGGAGACTGGTCAAAAGGGCCAGGTTGGTGGGTTAAAATGTAGCATTGTTTTCCTTAGTTATACTTTTGCCTTTAAGATTGCTCATCTCTAATTGCTGATATAGTTGTGACAGGGATGAGAATAATAAGGATCAGTATTTTATGCCCCTTTTCCCCATTGGTTCTCCCTGGCCACTGGCCTGTGCTGTTCTGTGCTAGAGAATAGTTGTGGCAGTCAGGGTGAGAGACAGATGAATCTCAGAAGTGGGAGAAAATAAGAGGCTCAGATAATTTTTACATTAGCCCCCTCCCCTTATTTGCAGTATTGTTTTCCACAGTGCTAGTTAATTGAGGTCAACCATGGTCTGAAAATATTAAATGGGGAATTCCATGTTTTTAGACCTCTTTCACATAGCTTTTATTATAGTACTGCCATAATTGTTCCATTTTTATTATTAGTTATTGTTGATCTCTTGCTGTCCCTAATTTATAAATTAAAATTTCTTACAGGTATGTATGTAGAAGATAAGTCATAGTATATGGAGAGTTTAGTACTACTGGCAGTTTCAGGCATCTACTGGGGGTCTTAAGAGAGAGGACTGGAGTCCAAGGAGTGTCCTGCTACTGGGGGCAGCTGACTCAGATTGGGACTTTGAAGAGCTAGATAGCACTCAGGAGGCCATGCAGACTCACCATATTGTGTGGCATGGCTCTCCATTCTAAAAGGTCCTCAGTGAAAGTATCAACTGCAGTTTTTCTTGCAGATACATGCCTGTTTCTTTTGAATGCACTAGGTCCCTGATGAGGTCAGAATTCAAGCATGAGCAAAGTTCATCTCAAACCAGTCAAAGGATGTTGAGCCTTGATGACACTGGACTATAAATGGAAAGAATCTGATTTTTAGGAAGCAAAATCATGGAGGAAGACAAATGTTTTGCCCTTCTCATTTTAGGCCATTTATGTTGAAATGATCTGCCTTCATTATTTTATTTATTTATTTATTTTGAGGTGCTGGGAATTGAACCCAGTGCTTTGTGTATGTGAGGCAAGCACTCTACCAACTGAGCTATATTCCCAGCCCCTTCATTCTTTTATTTTGAAAACTAGCTTGTAGTATTCAAAATATATATGACATTAAAGTTTTGGTGAGGATTACTCTCCAGTTTCTAGACAATTATTATCTCTCTTGGGGAACAACACAGCAGAGGAAGAAACAGATATTGTCACTTGATTCAGCGTGAAGGCAAATGTGACTCTGCTCTGGCAGTTTCTTCTGGTTTCTCCTCTATCTGAAGAAGGTATGGGCTTGGAGGAGATATTCTCAGTTGTTTCAGTGAATGCTGGTAGACATTCTGTGCATCTGTCACTTAGTGTAATAGAGCACATCCCTGAAAAGTATCACATCAATTCCTTCAAGACATTAATGATGCCAGAGATCTAACAGGGTGTAAGATTGTGGTAATTGTCTTATAACAGTAGCCAGATAGACTGAAGGAAAAGTGGAATCTGGAGTCTGGGTCCTGACATTTAGCAGTTCAACAGCCTTGGAAATCACTGTGTATCTTTAAGCCCCAGTCTATGCATGTGAAAAATTAACATTAAAAAGAAACTTACCATGAAGGATGAAGCAATTGAGGTAATATGAGTAAGCTCTTCATAAACTATGGAGAGCTCTGCAAACTACAGTGTTTGATAAACACAGTGGATAACTTTAGGGCCACTTCAATATCATTCTTCTAGGCTGCCCTTTCCTGCCTCCATTCACATTGATGCAGTGTTTGTAAAATCATCTCTGTGGTCCACTTCTCCTCTTGCCCCTATAGTTGATTGGTGAGTCAAGTTGAGTTCATTATAGTCCCCACATGTGACTGAGGGTGATTGGCTCTAGGAGGGGCACCTGAAGGGGGATGCATTCTTTGATGGAAATGTGAACATAGTTCCTCAAGACAGATCTGTCATTGAGTGGCTTAATCTATACCATAGAACATAGGCTATTGCCTTTGCCAATCAATGCCACTTGGATGGAAAATAAGAAAAGAAATGAGAATCAAGAGAAGACCATGTGAGCAGCTCACAGCATTGTAGACCGTGATTTCTGCCCAATTGCAAAGTCTAGATCTATCCTGATTCTTGGAGCATCTGTCCTGCATTTGCTGAAGCTACCTCATGTGGGTGCCTATGGTTTGTAGCCCAAAGAGTCCTTTGGTATGATCATACTCCAGGCACATTAGTGCAAAGTCTTATGCATATTTTTCAGTGTCTAAAAGCTTACTTTAATACATTCTTACAAGGAAGGAAAAACAGTATAAATATTAGAGAGAAACAAAATTATTACTCTTTGCAATCAATATGATAATTTACCTGGCAAATTCAAGAGAATCTATTCATTCATCCAATTATTTGGAAATTAATTATATTCTTGAGTGTTATTCTGGATCTGGCATTGTGAAATGACTTAGAATTATGAAAGCATTCCATAAAGTATCCAATTACAAGATCATTATATAACAGTAGGATTTTCATGTTATATAAAGCACTTTTCAAATTCTTCAGTGTTCGTTTGGGCCAACAGGATTTGGGCCATGTCATAGTCCATTTTGCTCTCCTATAACAGAATACCCAAGATGGTAATTTATAATGAACAAAAATTCCTTACCTCATAATTTTGGAGACTGTGAGGTCCACTATCTGGGTGCTAGCATCTTTTGAAAGCCTTCTTGCTGTATTGTAGTGAGGGCAAGAAAGGGTGAGAGACAAGATTAAAGGGGGTCAAACCCCCTCTTTGATAACAAACGCACTCTCATGATAGAAGCATTATTCCATTACTCCATGTTCATGACCTAATTACTTCTCATTAGGCTCCACCTCCCCAAAACTATTTCATGGGGGCAATGTTTCTGCTACATGTTTTTTGGGGAACATATTCAAACTATACAGGCCAGTACTGGAGGATGTCCCACATGAGATATATTCCTAAGGTCCTATGATAGTATGAGCTTCCCTATTTCTATTAAGTATCAAACAATATTTAAAATGTTCCCTAAATTCTACTCATTGAAGGGAGTTTCCACTGCTATGACTTCTCTAGGTGTGATATTTTCTGCTATTTCTAAAAGCCTTCTTGCATTGTTATTAGTCAAAAGTATTCATATTATTTTGAATTTTTAGTGTACTTCAAGACCTGTGTTCAATGTAAAACTTCCCACATTTGTCACATTCAAAGTGTTTGTTAGCAGTGTCTGTGCTTTCATGTTGATAAAGTTGTTGATGTTCACTGAAACCTTTCTCACAATAATAACATTCATTGGGTATAAATTCTCTCAGATATTCCAAGGCTGCCATCTAGACTATAGAACTTCCATTTTCCTCAGTTATTGGATTTTCCTCCATTTGAAATTCCTAGGAGAGTCATTTTTTAAAAAATAGGTAAACGCTTTCCCATAGCTATTTAGCTCCTGACTTTGAATTTGGAGAACTTGTCATTTTTCTTAAAGACTCGGGTATTTTCTTGTCTTTTCCTTTAAGAACTCAGTTTTTTTTTCCACTCAGTCATCAACATTCCTTTCTTTGCTCCAGTAAGATGATGACTTATGACTTAAAATACCAGTGTACAGCGTTGAGATTGGACAGTTAGTTCCCCAGCATCAGAGACTCATACAGCTTCCAGAAAGCCCCATCATGGCCACATCTCTGAGTAACATGTATCTTTCTATGCCATGGTTTTAGACTTAGGAGATTGGGCCAGTTCCCCTGGGTGTCTGAACTGGAGAACCTGAAACATATCCAGAGTAGATGTGGACTTTTAGATGTTAAAAAAATTCTATCTTCCTTGTGGTTCTTTTATTTTTTTGAGACCAAAGCTCATATAAGTAAGATGGAACAGTAAGATGGAATGAGGAATGGGGCTAGAATCTGTCTGTGATATGACTACAAGGTTCCTGGTTAGAGCCCTATGATTCTGAGACCCAGTTCTGCCTACTCAGAGCTTCAAAGGGAGGCTTACCTAGACCTACCCATCCCAGATCAAATTGACTGCACCTTCTTGCTGAAAATCTCCATACTACAACTCACTGCCTGGCTTCCTTCCTAGTGTCAAGTCTCTGCAACCACCCCATGTGACTATGAGGTGTAATGGCAGAGGAGCACCATGCTCTTGAAGTCATCACATAAACACCACCTATGGCTCCCACTGCACCCATATCCTATCAGATCACACTCAGTCAGTCTCTCCCTGTCCATGTACACATACCCCTCAGCCTGGCTTATAAGAAGAGATTCCAGTAAAAAGATATCCTGACCATGCCTGAAATGCCCAGGAAGATTTGGCAACATCCACTGTGGATGGAGAACTTGCTCTGGTAGATAATAACATATAAACAATAAGTTAATATTGACTTAGGGCTTGTTACATATCCAGTCCTATTTCTTGTTCTTAACATGTATCACTTACTCCTATAACGAATCTTATTAGGAGAGTGAAACTCCCATTGTTTTAGATAAAGAAACTGAGGCATAATGTGAGTGTTTCATTTTTCCAAAGTCACATGGCTAATACATGGTTTACATAGGTCAGGCTTATAACTGTTTTCCAAACAGGCCCAAGGAACAAGCCTCTTGCCTTGGCTAAAATGCAACAGGCATATTAGTCTGGAGTAGATGCCCAAGGTTGGGGGCAGAGTTAAGCAGGACACAAACCTCTTAGGGGCATTGCCTCTGATGTCTTTTAAGGTGGCCAGGATGACCCACATTGCCCTTCCACTACAGTATGGGAAAAGGTCATGAAAGAAGATATGTGAGGTATTCCAGGGATTGGGTCTAGAAATGGCACACACTTATTTTTTCTTTTCCTCTTTCATTAAAAAAAAAGAGATTACTACAAACTTGGGGTGAGGGAAGTCATTTCTAAACAGAAAGGAATGGGAAAAATTTCAAAGGAAAAGATATATAGATTAGAATTTACAAAAATTTTCAAAGTGCCCCATAAGCTTACTAAAAATTTGGAAAGACTCAGCTAAAAAAATGGTGCACATACATACTTAGAGGGATTAGCTATTTCATACACACGTGATGTCTCTGTGCACTTACCTAAGAGATCAGCGCAGGTGAATGGAGTCTACCTCGTCCAAGCTGAAACTGCCTAATTCCTGCACACCCATCCTGACTCCACCTGCCTCCACTACATTCTTTATGGAAACACAGAAGAATCGTCTACACTTGCTGCTGCCATTTCTTTTCTTCCATGAAGATACCCCACCCTTTAAAACCCTGATTCTTATGATCAAGTCAGAAAGATTTCAGACATGTCGCTCAGAGTTAACAGGCATAAGTTTACTGAAGGGATAAGAAAAGGGAAAAAATGGGCCTCTCAGAGAAGAGAGAGACAGTGTGTATCTTGGGTACTCCAGTTTTATTGGGGATCCCAATTCCAGAGAATTGGACCCAGGTCCACCTTGTCACTTTTGACTGATAGCAGGATGACATCAGACTTTCAAGTCCCCACTACCATGACAACTTTAGGTTCCTTTGACCCATACTTACTGGTTCTAATTGGATTCTTAACCATAAATTCTTACAGATTTCATGGTTAGGAGGAATTATCTTTATCTCCCTGAGTTTTGGGATCTTGTCTGTGAAAAGGTTCACAAAAGTCTCCCCCTCCAGGGTGACTTGGGTTCTTCTGATTAATATTATTTCAGGCCTGCTTCTCCTGAAGATAACAGGTAGTTTGCTGAGGAATGTGTCATATCCTGTACACTTAGGTCAGGTAGTGCTGCAGGTAAATTGCTTCTTGGAAAGAAAGTATGTGGGGGTCAGCTCAGTCAGCTCATTCTGTAGAATTATTCCCTTAATCTTGTTGTTCCCACCACTTGGATCTGTCTGTCCCCTATCAATATCTGTGTCTACATTCCATCAACATTGATTGAGATATATTATTTCAGTTGAAGAATGAGATGCATCTGACCCCACACAGGGATGTAGTTGGAAAAGGACTTTATAAAGTATTTCAATTGCCTTTTTAAAAATGTTTTCTTTGTTTTAATTAGTTATACATGGCAGAAGAATGCACTTTGATACATCATATATAATGGAGAATAATTTCTCTTTCTTCTGGTTTTACATGATGTAGAACCCAGCTGGATATATTTTATATATGTACATAGGGTAATGATGTCTGATTAATTCTACTACCCTTCCTACCCCCATACCCCTCCCTTCATTTCCCTCTACCTAATTGAAAGTAACTCTCTTTTCAAATAATTGTGGATACTCTTTAATATTATACCTGAATTTGACAAGTGGTATTTTCTTAAAATTTAGTTGTCTGTGGAATCTGAAATATCAATGAGTTTTCCTGCTGTCTTACATTACAGTCCTAGGACCTTCCTTGTGCTTGCCTGCATATGACTGGTAAGATAGTACACTGGTCATTGGTAAAATATTAGTTCACTGAGTTATGTATTGTCATATTTCATTTTACACTGTCAGAAATTAATGTCTTTAATATTACCAATCTTGTCAGAAAGGTCATTAATACTCCCAGTAGTGCCTTCAAGAATTTTCATTGGAAAGCTCAAATAAAATATTGTCAGAGTTCTTTTGAAGTGATATGCTTACTCCATTCATTTTCAGGAGAATGCATGCCAAACACCTACATCAAATAACCATAGTTTGTCAGTCAGTTGATCATTCTTTCAGGTGACAATGGTGTTCCATAGAAATGCAGCTAATTCAGGATGCCTGACCGACAGTCACAAGGATGCTCTGTCTCAAGACCTTCATCACTCTGGCAGACAGCAAAAATACAGTACAGATTGAATATCCATTATCCAATTTGTTTAGGACAAGAAATGTATCAAATTTTGAATTTTTTGGGATTTTAGAGTATGTACACATACATAATAAGATATCTTGGGGATGGGACCTAAGTCTAAACATGAAATTCATTTATGTTTCATATACATCTTATATACACAGCCTGGAGGTAATTTTATACAGGATCTTTAGTATGCCTGAATTTTGACTGCTATCCTTAACATGAGGTCAGTTGTGGAATTTTCCACTGGTGGCACTCTGTTGGTGTATAAGAAGTTGTGGGTTTTTGGATTAGAGATGTTCAACCTGTACTTAGAAAATCAGGAATACTTGCTCCCAAGGTTTGCAGTTAATACAACCGACACTTTTTACTGTTTCCTCAAGGATGTTCATAAGTTAAATGCTTTCTGTTTTTTAGTTTGAGCTTTTGTAACTCTTGAGTGTCTGGTGGTGAAGAATATGAAGACTACAGGTAGAGTTTGACACCACCTTGATTTCTGTGAAGGCATTGGCACTTATAACTAACATTGTTTTCATGTTAGTAGCAACACAGTGAAAAGGCAAAAAAACAATCTGTTTTAGAATAGTTGTGGAAATAGTCCTGATCTTATGTATGGAATCTATGCTTTAGAATTCTTGCATAGCATTAAAATTTATTTCCTTAAGTGGTGGGGACATCATCCCCTTAAGCACTCCTCTAGGAGCAAGAATTAGTGTTAAGCCTGTGTCTCCTTCTCTGGTTTATGGTAGCTGGGGAATTCTGCCCTTGTGTTCCTCATATTTAGCATTATTCTCCCTTGTTTTCCAGAGTGTCATGGCTTTTAAGTTTCTGCCCAGCTCAATGACCATCCCTTTCCCATCTATCTTCCTGGTTCTTAGTATTTCCTTCTCCACCTAGTCTTTAAATGTTAGTGTTCTTGAAAGCTCAACCCTGAGAAATATTCCTTTTTAAATCAGCTCTTGTAGGGTGGGTGGTCTCAATTCCCATAACTTTAAGTCCCAGTTAAAAACTCTGTGCAGGTCCCAGAGTTACCTCTCCAGCTCAGAACTTTCTTCTGGGTCCCAGGTTATTCTACCAATTGCTGATGTGACATATCCTCATGACCTAAAGGGAGCTGATTATATCAGCCATGCCTCTCTTCCTGCTCCCCCTTTCTGGAAATACCTTCTTCAATAAAGAGATGTTCAGAGATTGTGGAGTCATGTTTAACATCTTACTTTCTCTTCACGGCCTATGGGTCATGAAGTCATGAGGAGTCATTTCCAAAATTTCCTTTTTTTCTGTCATCACCACCAGTCTACCATTCCCTCCTCCAGTCCCTCAAGCCTCCTGCCAGGATATTGTCATCACCTTCCACCTGGCCTGCACTGAAAGCCACCCTGGCCCAGTCCCCACATTATTTCTCAATACACCTAGGTTGGCCCTCCCCGTTCCCTCTCAATACTTTTTGGGCCTCCCACTGCCCTGTAAATTCTAGCATCTACATGTGACCACAGGGCCTTGCCCAGTTTGGCTTGACCCTGAATTTGTGAACTTACTTTGTGCCTGAGGTCCAAGCACATTGACCTAGTCTAGTGTATTCTGGGAACACACCCAGTCTTTTGCCAGTTCTGGGTTATGCTCATTTTTTGATGTTCCTTTAGTTCTCAGTTCAGCAATAGCCATCCACTTCTCTGATGTGCTTCTACATACACTGCAGATCACTGTATCATAGCACCCCTTAGCACTACTGATGTTTGTGGTTCACCACAGGATCTGGCAGGGTTGGTGATAACAACTGTTGATTGTTGTTGTTGGTGATAACAACAACTGTACCAGCAGCCAGCATGGCCCGTCATAGAGTGGGCTTGGTGATCACAACTGTTGATTGTTGTTGTTGGTGACAACAACATGTACCAGCAGCCAGCATGGCCCGTCATAGAGTGGGCTCATCCCCTGTGTGTGACGCCCAACAGCATCGCTAAAACATACTTTCTGGCCTGTAAGAAAACTTCATATCCTGAAGTGGCCAAGGAACTGGGCAAACATAAAAATAAATGTGACCAAAGATATTCAAATATCTTTAGAAAAGATATGGGCATCTTTAGAAAATACAGTTTTTCACAGGGATATTAAGTAATTTTAACCAACCAAACAAGAGTCTAGATGTATAACCCTATGGTCTAAGAGCTCTTTGTGTTGCTATAACAAATACTTGAGACTGCATGCTTTATAAGGAAAAGAGATTTATTTATCTCACCGTTCTAGAGGTCCAAGAACATGGTGCTGGCATCTGTTTGGCTTCTGGTGAGGACCTCATGGTGGATGACATAACAATGGTGGGAGCACGTTAGAGAGTGACAAATAGACACATGCAGATGAGATAAAACACCAGGGGTAACCTTGCTTTTTAACAACTGTGCTCACAGTAATTAATCCAATCCCATGAGACTCAATTCACTCCTCAAGACCTAATCCAATCTCAAGAGGTCTAACCTAGTCTCTCAAGAAAGATATTAGAAAGACATTAATACATTTATGAGGAGGAAGTCCCCATGATCTAATGATCTCTTAAAAGTCCCACCATCTCCCAACACCATTACATTGGAAACCAAATTTCAAAATGCATTTTGGTGAAGACAAACCATAGTGCCTACTTTTTAAATTTACCCTGAAAATTATTTTCAGGTATTTCACTATTAGATCTAGAATATTTGTGCCTATAGTCAATGCATTCTTTCTCTGTGGGAAGTTTGCTGATGGTGATGAATTTTTAGATCATGGGAATGCAAGGAATTTAATGGTAGTACCAGCATCCAATGCCAGTCCATTTATTTTCTGTAGACATGTGCTTGACAAATAAGCTTGAGGGAATACTTACAGAGGCTCCTGTGCATTGTTCCCAGTATATGGAAGGCACTTTGAAGAGCTCTTTCTTGATGTTTTGACTTTCATAACAAAGACCCCACTTAATAACTTTTAACTCACAATTTCTCCCCACAAGATGTACTTCAGAGAATGACTTTCTGTGGGAAGTTCCTTACTGGTTCCTTTGCTGGGGAAGGGGGGTGCTTCTAGGATAACTGAGAGCTCTGGCTTTGGAGTCTATAGACCTGGTTCAGATCATCACCCTCACACAAGACCTGAGGGCTCCTGCCACAACCTCCTAAGTACTGGTCAGAAATTGCCTTTAAATAATACTTGACTTAGTTTTCTTTTACCTATACACACACAAACTAGTTTGAATGTTAAGTGCTAATCATGTGCATTAGCTTTCTGTCACTGTGACAAAATACCTGAGATAAAAACTTGAAAGGGAAACTTTGTTTTTGCTCACAGTTTCAGAGGTTTCAGTCTGTGTTTGGTGGACTGAATTGTTTTGGGATCTGTGGTTAGGTACAACATCATGGTAGGGAACACGTGGTGGAGCAAAGCTTCTCATTTTCGGGCAGCCAGGAAGCAAAGAAAGAGAGGGGAAGGAGCTGGGGTCCCATTATTCCTTTTCAGGGGCACACCCCCAGGGACCTCACTTTCTTCCATTAGGCTTATGGATTCCTCCACCTCCTAGTAGCGCCATGGACTAGGGACAAAGCCTTTAACAGAGAAGCCTTTGTAGGACATTTAAGATTTAAGTCATATGTTTCTAGAAGTGAAGAAAGCAGTGGATATCTTGTGAGGCAAACAAAATCAATGCATGGCTGCTTTATTTTAAAGTGGTTTTTATAAACCAAAGGGGTAAATATTTCAGAAAGAGCCTTTTATTTCCAAATGTCTTGGCCCATTTACTTTTGCCACCTTATTCTTTATTCATGCCAGGCATTCTTTTTCCTGTGGAAGGGTAACACACCATCTCTGAGGAGGGACAGATTCCAACCCCCATGCTGCTCTGTTCTGGGCTGGGGTATGGAGGTTTCTTGGGCACACCAAGGATATTCAAAGCAGGAAGGAGATGAGATTCTGAATCTCAGGTCGAAGTTGGTAAGAATCTTGGAGAGCATGAAATCTAGACTCTTATCTTACTTCTGACAGATCTAGGGTGATCAAGCCCTGTCTCTGCCATGCTGTGGTCTCCTACCATCCACCTTTCCTTTTGGGCCTCCAGAATGGCCCAGGAAGAGACTGCTGGTCAGGGCTTGACAGTATCAGCCTGGGCTGATGTTCAGGAAGTCTCACTGGGAGCCTAGAGCTGTGTTTAAAAGGTGTGACAGTCTATTGAGGTCCTCTTCTAGGCTTTCAAACCCAATCAGAAAACTTATTAGTGTATGGAGGCAAAGGAATAAATATCTATTCTTCCTGTTTCTTTACTATATACTGCCTATACAAAGGAACAGTATACTTTTTTTAAACAAGTAGTCCTCCCTTTTCTTCAGGGAATATATCCCAGTACCCCCAGTAGATGCCTGAAACCATGGATAATATCAAACTCCATATAAATTGTTTTTTCCTATACATACACACTTATGATGAAGTTTAACTTATAACATTCAGCAAGAGATTAACAACAATAACTAATGATAAAATAAAAATATTCTAATAATATACTATGAAAGTTACTTGAATGTGGTCTCTCTCTTTCAAAATATGTATTATATTTTATTTTTTCACTTAAAATATTTTATGGCTTCTCTTTCTTTTGTCTGATTTGTTGGCATCCCTACTTTTGTGCTTTGGGGCCATTATTAAGTAAAATAAACATTTCTTGAACAAAAGCACTATGATATCTTGAAGATTCATCAGATAACTGAGATGACTACTAAGTGCCTAATGGGTAAGTAGTGTATACATTGTGGATACATTGGGCAAAGAAATGGCTCATATCTAAGGAAGGACAGAGGAGGATTTCATCATGTTAATCAAAATGGCACACAATTTAAGACTTATAAATTGTGTCTCTTTCTAAAGTTGTTCATTTAATATTTTCAGACTGTGGTTGACTATGGGTAGCCGAAACCATGGATAGCAGAACTGCAGATAATGGGGGAGTACTGTAAGGCAAATGCTATTTATATAAGATGATCTGCTTTATGACACCAGTAAGACAGTTCTAAGAACTTTACTTTTTGAAAAGCAAATATTTCCTATACAGCCACCAACAAATGTGGATAAAATACATATGTTGCCTGGCTGCCTTGACTAAAAGTTTAAATCAGTGAAATGTACTTTTCAAATTGTATTAGTATTAGTGAGACTCTTCCTGGGTGGAGTTTCATTTCAGAATTCTGGGGACAGTGTTTTGTTTGGGGCAATGTATCACAAAGGAAATGGATCTCAGAGACCCCAGGGCAGGACATGCGCCTGGCCTTTGTGTGAAGCAATCCTGGATTAAGGAGTATTCTTCAGCCTTGAATGAATTTTGGGAGATATTACAAAGGGAGAATGGTCTCTTAAAAATGATCTAAATCTTTCTTTGGAAATTAAATGTTTAGATATATTAAAAATTCCTAAAATCATATTTTATTTTCCCCAAGTAGAATTTATCTTTTCAAGATATATTGTTCCCCCCTAGGTATCTGGTTTCCATTTGCAGTGCTGAAATATTGCATGTTTACTCCAAAAATACAAGTCCACGTTTGATACACATTTCATTGGTCATGTGTAAATTGTAAAACCAAATGGTGAAGGAGTTATTCTTGATTTTAGGGGTGGGGTAAGGGAGAGAAAGAGCAGAGAAAGAAAGGAACGCCTGGCCCCAAGTACATGTGCATGTGTGCCATGTATACATATATCTTAAACTTATTTGATCTTTCCCTAGTGCCCAAATGGCTAAAGAGAAGTTTTCCTTTGCAGCCAGAAATCCCATTAACCGACGCTAACACTTTGGCCTGGAGAAAAGCACTTGTGGCGTCCGGGTGGGCTATCCAAACACCAGAGCTGCCTCTCGTGAACAGCACCCTGCTCTGGGCAGTATGTACATTGTGTGTGTGGATCATGGCATTCTTCAACTAGAATATGTTCTTATTAGGTAAGCAAAAGAGTTTTGCCATCTTTCTTTTCAAAATATTATTTGCTCTATGGCAAATTTGATATTTCTGGTTTGTTATGATTTGGGTGGGGTTGTCCTCACCAAAATTCATATTGAAATTTAATTGACATTGTATAGAAGTGGTGATAGAGGGCATCCCTGTCTTGTTCCAGATTTTAGAGGAAATGCCTTCAGGTTTTCTCCATTTAGGATGATGCTAGCCTGAGGTTTAGCATATATAGCTTTTACAATGTTGAGGTAAGTTCCTGTTATCCCTAGTTTTTCTAGTGTTTTGAACATAAAGGGATGCTGTACTTTGTCAAATGCCCTTTCTGCATCCATCGAGATGATCATGTGGTTCTTGTCTTTAAGTCTATTGATGTGGTGAATAGCATTTATTGATTTCCGTATATTGAACCATCCTTGCATCCCAGGAATGAATCCTACTTGATCATGGTGCACAAGTTTTCTGATATGTTTTTGTATTCGATTCGCCAGAATTTTATTGAGAATTTTTGCATCCAAGTTCATTAGAGATATTGGTCTGTAGTTTTCTTTCTTTGAAGTATCTTTGTCTGGTTTTGGGATCAAAGTGATGTTGGCCTCATAGAATGAATTTGGAAGAGCTCCTTCTTTTTCTATTTCTTGAAATAGCTTGAAAAGTATTGGTATTAATTCTTCTTTGAAGGTTTTGTAGAACTCCGCTGTATACCTATCCGGTCCAGGGCTTTTCTTGGTTGGTAGTCTTTTGATGGCTTCTTCTATTTCTTCTTTTGTTATTGGTCTGTTTAAATTGTGTGTGTCTTCCTGTCTCAATCTGGGCAGATCATATGCCTTAAGAAATTTATCAATATCTTCATTATCTTCTATTTTATTGGAATATAGGGTTTCAAAATACTTTCTAATTATCTTCTGTATTTCTGTAGTGTCTGTTGTGATGGTGTTGGAAGGTGGAGTGATTGAGTTGTTAAGAGCAATCAATGCTACTCTCATAGAACTGGATTAATTCTTGAGGGAGGGAGGAGAGAGGCAGTTTTTACACTCTTGGTAGTAGATTAGTTATAGAGAGATATGATTGTTAAAAAGCAAGGAGGCCTTCCTCTTTTGTCTCTTCCAAATGTGCTGGTTGCCCTTCTTCTTTCCACCATGCATTGAAGCAGCACAAAGTCCTCACCAGCACCATAATCTTCAATTTCCCAGCTTGTATAACTGTAAGCCAAATAGATCTCTTTCTTTTATAAATTAGATAGTCTCAGGAATTTTGTTATAACAACAGAAAATAGACTATGACATATTCCTTTTATTACTTTGAGGAATCCAGTTAAAATCACACATCCCCATCCTAGAGCATACTTCTCACCAGTTGTCACTCTGTGGTTTCATCTGTGAGCATCATTGTTACAAAGCACTTCCTGCTCACACCTTCCTGCAGAGCTAGCCTTGCAAAAGAGGGACCCTGAGTTCCTTGGAGGTGGCACTCATAATCAGTCTCTTCCTATCCCTCTGTTTCTCAATCTCTCCATCTTTTTCTTTCTTTCTCTCCCCTTACACTCCCTTTCTCTACTTTCCCCTCTCTCTCTCTCTCTCTCTACTATATTCTTTGTTTCTTGTGCTGATACTTAATTTCGGCATGATCTCCCTACAGCCCAGGCCTCTTCCCAAATATGAGACCCCTAGATCTCCCTGTTCCACTTGTGGCCACAAAAACAAAACAAAACAAAAAAACTTCCTGTTCTTCCCATAAGCTTCTCTTGGGGGGGGGGGTTCTCCATGTATAAAGCCCCCTGGGAGTTCTTCCCTCTCCTTAAGAATTGGATCTGGAGACTGGGGAGGGATCTTACATTTCTCATCCCCTCCCACCATTCCATCTATTCACTTCACTTCCTTGGGCTGCCTTCCCCTTCTCTGCTACCACTGTAGGTTAGGATGTTTTGCTCTGAATTCTACAACCTGTCTCCCTAATGGGCTTCTGCCTTCAACTTCTGCACAGAACTTGCAGAGAGTAATCCAGAATTCCTCTGCTTGGTACTTTTAGGCAGAACTCTAACAACTAAATTGAGAAATCAGGGGGTCCCTGAAGTGTGTTTTGGCTTTTGTGCAATCCTAGGCTCAGCCAGTTCAGGATTTGGACTTCCCTTGAGAACTTACATTATTCTCTTTCTAGCCACTGCCCCTGCTGCCTTGCCCGTTTCTTCTATTTCTTCCTTTTTTTTTAAAAGATGAATTAACATAGGCACTTTTATTTTTTAATATTATTTAAATATTTTAACTTCACACATTTATTTCTTTTCTAAGTAGGTTAATCTGCATCTCACCAGAGTGACTTTAGTGTCCTGATTCCTATTTGAAATAATATTTCTGAAGGGATCCATGAGCAAGCCATATGCCCTGATTCACAAGCTCATTCATTAGCATTGAGTTAGAGGAATGGTATCTTTCTTCTATGGAGAAATGAAAATCACATCTTATTGCTTAAAAGATCAGTTTTTAAAGAATATTTTACTCCTAGATATCTGCATTGTTGACCCTATCATCATCTTCCAGTGCTTGCACAAATGTCTTCTTTTCCATGAGCCTCTTTAATTGTAGTCTGCTTTCCCCACCCTTTCCTATTTGGCAGCCAGATCCTCTATTTAATTTATGTCACCTATGGACTCATAGATTATTGCTTACTTATTTTTTATGCCAATTGTTTGTTATTTGCCAGTTATCACTTACTAGAATAGAAACCCCACCAGGGCAGGGAATTTTGTGTGTTCACTAATGTGTGCTGAGCACCTAATACAATCTCTGTTGCGTGAACAAATGATTGAATGAATGAATGACTATAGACTAGTGATTTGAAATGAATTTACCTTATCGATTTTTAAAAGTGTACATGGGTCTATGCATTTGGACATTTTTGTTCTCAAACAAAGGAGGCTTTAAGAAAGCAAATAAGTATGATGATTAGTGTACTCAAACCCATTAGAACTTTGGGATGGCTAATTTTAAAATAGGAAAGGAGTGTGTGTGTGTGTGTGTGTGTGTGTGTGTGTGTGCGCGCGCGCGCATGAGCATGTGTGGGGCAGAGAGGAAAGCTGTATTTAGGTATGTGTTGTGTCTTTCTTTCCAGTAATATTACCATTTTAAACTCTTGATTTCTATCAAAATTGTCCCACTTAGAAGGCACCTAGGCCAACTTCACCTGATGAAATGTCCTGTTTCCCACAAGGAGATTGACAGTAGCCTCAGATCTCTTGTTATGAAAGAAAAGTGTTAATGACTTTTCCCATTTCAGTACAATGTCTCTTATCTCCTAAATTAATTTATGAGGCTGACAATCTCCTAGACAACTGGAATCACTTTTGAAACTTAAGTTAAAAATGAGCTGAATAATCTTTGGATGCCACATGGAACTGTGGCATCTAGCCACAGCAACTTGCAGGGCTGAGGATGTGAGGTTTCCCCTCAGACACTATACCAGTTACTTTTATGTGCCATATATTCTCATGTCCTTTTTGAAAGACATGCACTGGATCTTGAGACTTATTTTGGAGTGGCAGGTTTGGGTCAAAATGTTTCATTGCATGCATTTGGCCATTCACTTTTCTTCTGGGATGAATTGTCCTAATTCTCTTTTCGTCCCTGGAGGAGGATAGTATTTTTCAAGGTATCAGGATGTCTTGGGGATTAAAAGGTCTATAGCAGTCATGAAGAGCCAGTGAGTACATGATCTAGCTGTTCATCTTCTGATTTTATATCCAAAGGAAATGAAATCAGCATACCAAAGACATACTGCAAGCCCGTGTTTATTGCAGCACTATTCACAATAGTTAAGATATGGAATCAGCCTAGGTGCCCATAAACAGATGAGTAAATAAAGAAAACATACATAATGGAGTATTATTTGGCCTTAAAGAAGAATGGTTTTTCTTTTTATTTGCAGCAAAATGAGTGGAACTGGAGGGCATACATTAGGTGAAATAAGCCAGGCACAGAAAGACAAGAACCACATAGATGTTCTCTCTTGTCTATGGAAGTTAAACAAAGTCTACCTGAGTGTAAAATAGTGTTAGTGCTAAGAGCATGGCAGAGTGGATAAAGGCAGGTTAGATTTGATTAGTACACACTATATGCAAGTTTTGGAAGATTAGACTAAACCCCACCAATTAATATGTACAACTAGTACATATTAAGCAGAAATAAAATGAAATATTTAAATTGGAGGAAAAGCCAGTACAGAGGCTCCTGGGTTGAGTCATGTAGGCCAAGGTTAGGGTGACTGCAGGGTTGGCTACAGTGCTGTCCCTGAGAATGGTTGTGACCCAATAAGCAGTGGTTAGCCTTCTTCAGTTTCTTTTTGGAGTACCTTGCTCATCGGAACTTACTATTGACTGGTTTTGTGGCATGACCCAGGAAGCCATTGAGCTTCCTGTAGACTCCACCACCTATTTTCAACTGCTGTCTTCAGAATTCATTTCCATGGAGCACCCCTCAGAGGGTTTTGGGGAAGAAAGGAAGCCTTCACAGTGGCTGCCCTTGACTCATCTTCAGATAGCCTGTTTTTTTTTTTGTTGTTGTTGTTGTTGTTGTTAATGCACTGTGCTATTAGTTTTATTTCAATAAGATCAACACAAAGTTTTCTTATTGGCAAGTAAACCGTGTGGTTAATGATAATCAGTTCTTTTTGTTGTTAATGTTAATAGGTCTGGTCAACAGATTGTGACATGATTCTAAATTGCCTCCGCAGCCTCCCACCACCATATTTCCTGTTTTATGGCACTGTGAATATGTTGTGGGGAGTGAAGAATTAATTTACATGAGTGTCTGTTGATTGATTAGAAACATGTATCAATCAAACCGTATAATTTTATGTTTCATGTTATATATAATCCTATCAAAAACTACAACACCCAACTTGCTGTTCTACATTTCAGATAAAAAAATTGAAACACAAAGATTAACAAAGTCACCTAAATTTATACAAATGGTAAATAACGGAGATACCAGGATTGAAGTGATGTGACAAATCAGATATTTGTGTCATCCCAAAGTTCATATGTTGAATCCTCACCCTTAATATGATAGGACTGGGAGATGGACTCTTTAGGAGGTCAGTTAGTTATGAGAGCAGAGTCCTCATGAATGGGGTTGGTACCCTTATAAAGAAGACCCCAAACACTCCTTTGTATCTTCCACCATATGAGGGAGCCATATTATAAGAGCCATTTGAATTTCATACATGTGTGCCAGCCATTCTGATTTAATGGAAACAAGGGAGAAGTCATCAAGTATGAACCATAAAATTGGCCCTCACCAGATACTGAGTGTTCCAGTGCCTTGATCTTGGATTTCTAGCCTCCAAAACTATGAGAAATAAATGTCAATTGTTTAAGCCACCAAATCAATGATATTTTGTTATAGCAACTAGAATTAGCCAAGACAACTGAATTGGGCATGGAACATATTGTTTCAGCTGACAATAACTTCTGTAAACAAATGCATCACTCATCTTAGTAGACCATTAAAATCTATGTTATATAAACAGAAACTCAATATTCAACTACCTGCATTCTATAATATTGAGCAGAGTACCTACCTGCCAAATAATAGCTGTGGAATTAAATGTTTGTGGAATTCATATTTATAATTAATATATGTCTATATCTATAGATATCTATCTATATAGATATACATATATATAATGTATCCATTTAGATATCTAAAGACATCTCTATATATGTATCTATATAATCTATAATTATATTAGCCAAGTTATATCAATAGTAATCAATTAAATCGCCTAAATATTGAAAATAGCACAGGGAAACACCACTTTTAACATTGGCAATATTGAAACAAGTGTTTGTATAGCATCACTGGACATTATATTCAGACTTCTTTAATGTATCGCATATTAACAAATAAAAGTGATTGTACATATCAGTAACAGTTAGAATTTAACAGTACATCTTAGTGTACTTGGGCTCATAAAGTCATTATAAGACTCATTTGAATTTCTTACATGTGTGACAGCCATTCTGATCTAATAGAAACAAGATTTAATCTGCATATTGGGATTTTAAAAATTCTGTTTAATAATTCTAATGTGTAGCAAATCTTGGGAATCCCCAGTATATGAATTACATGAAGAATCATCTAATTTAGTCTCTGAGTATACCTCAAAACTCATCAAGACTGTGGATGTAGATCAGTGGTGGATGCTTGCCTAGTAGAGTAGTGTGCATGGGGCCCTGGCTTCAAGCTTCAGTTTCTCTCTTTCTCTGATCAATTTATTGATTTATGATGTATTTACTGTGCATATGCATCCATAAACACCAACTATCTGCCGGGTCTTGTGCAGACACTGAGCACATAGGGGTGAGTGAAGAAGGCATAGCACTGCCCTCCCTCCTGAAATTTTGTCTAGTATACAGGAAAATAAATCAGCACATTAAAATCTTTTTTTAAAGATTGTGGAAACTGAAAAGAAGGTCATGAACAAGATGTTACAGAGACTAAATGTGATTCTAGGCAACAAATCAGCATGCATGAATAGAACATTGCAGGGCAGGAAAGAGTTTGGCAGATTCTGAGACCAAACAGGAGGCTAAAGTGTCCCACAGGAAAGGCTGATGAGGAGGTTGAAGAGAGGCATCTGGTGCAGGATCTTCTAAGCCTCGCCAATGATTTGGACCTGGAATATTATGAAGCTATTGGTTATATTAAGCAAGGGGTTTGGGATGAGGTTGGCACAAAGCTCCAGTTAGCCATTTAAAAAATTACTGTGGAGACTATTGCATTTGGTCAAATAATAGATGATTGTGTATTGGGGAAGAGTGATTTCGAAGTAGAGATGGATTCGTGACAGATTTGGAGATAGAATCCACTGGAATTGTTGATGAATTGAATGTGATGTGAAGAAAAGGAATTAGATATAATGCCAAGTGATTAACCTGAGCAGTTTGTTGAATATTCATGTCATTTGGTGGAAAGGGAGATGGTTTGTGGGCAGGTGGGAGTAGATTTAGATTTGGGAAGAAAATTCAGTAATTATATTTGATGAATCAGGTTTGAGATGTCTATTAGACATCTGAATAGAACTGACAAATGGGCAGTTGAATAACCCAGTAACTAGAATACAAAACAACATTCTCAGCCCACCAGAAATGCCCTTGTTCACCCCTCAGTAACTATTCTCTTGCCATCTTGTTAAATTCATGTATTACTTTTCTGCCAATTTATTAGATTTTTCTACATATAGACTCATGTTATTTGCAAAAAAAAAAAAAAAAAGTCCTTTTAGATTTACTTCTTGCTAAGCTGAATGAATGCTTTTAGTTTGCTGTCATTGTTGTTCTTAGTTTATTGGCTAGGACTTCCAATATGATGTGGACTTCAGGGGATAAGAATGGGACACACTCTCTTTGTTCCTGATCTTGAGTGCAAAGCATTTACACTGTCATAATTAGATATGATGCTAGTGGTAGGGTTTATAAGTATGCCTTTTGTCAGATTGAGGAAGTCCCCTTAAAGTCTCATATTATTGACAGTTTTTATCAAGAATTAACAATGAATTTTGTCAAAAGCTTTTCATGAATTTCATGTATTTGTTGAGATTATTATGTGGGTTTTAGGCATTTATTGTATCAATATGCTTCTAATGCCATATTAATTGATTTTCAATGTTAAAATAACCTTACATTGCTAGAACAAATCCAAATTCGTCACAGCATATAATTTTTTATTATGATGTTGAATTTGGTCAGCTCAGATTTTGTTGAAGCTTTTTACATCTACTATTCAGTAGTTTCTTTTCTTGTGATGTCCTTGATTTTGATATTAGGGCAGTACTAACTTTATAGAATAACTTGAACACTGTTCTTTCCTCCTGTATTTTATGTAAGTATTTTTAAACAATTGATATTATTTTTCTTTCAATGCTTGGTAGAATGTACCAGTGAAAACATTTTGGCTTGGGCTTTGCTTTGTGGGAAGAATTACTATTTCTAATTCAAATTCTTTGCCTGTTAATTGTCCAGTCACATTTTTTCTTTTCTTCTTGAATAGTCTGTGATAATTTCTGTATTTTTAAGATTTTGTCCATCTCATGTGAGTCATCTGAGTTTGTTTGAATATAGTCATTCATAATATTCCCATATAATACTTTTGGTGTCAGTGGATTGGGAGGTGGTAACTCCTCTTTTATTTATGATTTTTTAAATTTATGCCCTCTCTTGAATCCTTGATCTGTCTCACTAATGGTTTGTCAATTCTGTTAATATTTTTCAAAGAACAAAATTTTGATCTTTTTTTTCCATTTCATTGACTCCCAGTTATCTTCATTTCAAGCAGAACCATAGAAATGATGGTGTGCTCTTGTTTTCTAGTTTCTTTATTCTTGAAGTTGAAGCCTTTCTTACCTAATACAGTTAAATTTTGTTTTGTTTTGTTTTGTTTTTTAATTATCATACCATACCACCTTTTTGGAGTAGTTCTGAGTATAGCACATGTTGTATATTCATTTAACCACCATGAAATCAGTTGGCAAAACAATTTCATCACTCCACAGAACGCCCTCCAGCCGCCCCTTTATCAACCCTCCTTTACTCTTACCCTGGGAACCACTGATGTGATCCGTGTGGTGTATTAAGACTGGCTTCTTTCACTCAGCATAACACATCCCAGCTTTATCCTTGTTGTATGAATCAGCAATTCATTTCTGCTGCAGTTTGGATGTTGAATGTTGCCCAAACATCCAGGTGATAAAGGCTTGGTACCTAGCATGGCACTCTTGGGAGTTCATAGAACCTTTAAGAAATGGGGCCTAATAGGAGGTGTTTAGGTCCTTTGGGGTGTGTTCTTAAAAGGGAATATAGAATCCTGGCCTCTTCCTCTCTCTTTTTTTGCTTCCCAGCCACCATGAAAGGAGCAGTTTTGCTCTGCCACATGCTCCCACCATGGACATACTGTCTTACTACAGCCACTAGGTCCAACTGATAATGGTCTAGTACCTTTAAAACTGGGTAAAACAAACCTTTTTTCTTTATAGGTTGATTTATATCAGATGTTTGTTATAGTGAATTAAAGATGACTAAATCCTTTTTATTGCTGACTAGTATGCCATGGTAGGGATATACCAGTTTGTTTATTCATTCACCCTTTGAAAGACATTTGAGAAAACTGTTTTGAGCTACCACAAGTAAATGACTGAACATTCACATACAGTTTTTTTTGAAAACCAAATCTTCATTTCTCTAGAACAGATACCTAGAAATGGGATCACAGGGCCATATGTAACTTTATGGTCAATTTTATAAGAAACTGTCACACTATATTCCAAAGGTTTTTTCCTCATAAGTTTTGAAGCTCTCTCCTTAGATGCATACCCATTGAGATTGTTATGTATTTTTGGTGAATTGACTCTTTTTATATTAGTACATATTATCTTTCTCAACCCCTGGTTATTTCCCTTTCTCTAAAGTCTACTGTGTCTCATGTCAGGATGCCTTATTTTTTTTTAATATATATGTTTTTCGTTGTCAATGGACCTTTATTTTATTAATTTATATGTGGTACCGAGTATCAAACCCAGGGACTCACACATGCTAGGCAAGCACTCTACCACCAAGCCACAACCTCAGCCCCAGTATGTCTTGTCTTAATGTAGTGAAGCCATCTTTCTTTCCATTCATGTTTTAATTTTTAAAATTTTCCCATATTGTATTTGGTACACTAAAATTATATATAATGGTGGGATTCATTGTTACATATTCATACATGCACATGAGATAAAAAAATATAATCTAGTAACTATCATGTTTTTATGGAACATCTTTGTCTATCATTTACTTTTGATTTGCCTATTTCATTATATTTAATGTGGATTTCATGGAGAGAGCATGTCATCGAGTCTTATCTTTTTTAATCTACTCAAACAATCTATGTCTCTTAATTGGTCTAGTCCAACCATTTGCATTTAATAGTTATTGATGTGTTTGGATTCAGATGGGCAATTTTATTATTTGCTTATTATTTGTTTCTGTTTCCCCTTTTCTGTATTCCTAAGCAATACTTAAATTTAGCACTTAATCCTAACATCTATTTTTTTCTCTAGCTCTTTGTATACATATTAGTAATTACTCAAGAGAATACAAGTTTTTATACTTAACTTTTCACAGTCCATGTAGAATTAATATTTTACCATTTAACATGGAATGCATAAAACTTAATAAAAGTCCCCTCGCTTTGCCTTCTTTATGGGATAGGTGTCTTGTGTGTCACAGCTTTAGTATCTCCCCTTTATCCACAGAGATATTCCAGACACCCAGTGGGTGCCTGAAACTGGATAGTATTAAAGCCTATGTATATGGGTGTATATAGTTTTTTTCTACACAGACATACCTATCATAAAGTTTGTTATAAAATAAGCACAGCAATAATAATATAGGACATTTATAAAAATATGCTATAATTAATGTTACGTGAACATGTGCTGTCTCTCTCTTTCTCAAAATATTTTATTTTCCTGTACTTACCTTTCATCCCATGATGAGGTGAACAGATACAGTGCCTACCTGATAAGGTGAACTGAGATTGGTAATACAGGCCTTAAAACATAGTGGCAGGCTGCTACAGAGGGGTTTTGGAACACAGGCATTACCATAGTGCACCAATCAATCTGATAACCTAGACAGCTACTAAGTGAGACTAATGGGCAGGTAGCATAAGCAGAGTGGATACACTGGACAAAGGGATAATTCACATTCCAGGTGGGATGGAGCTGTATTCAGAATAGCATATGGTTATTTTGGGATTGGCATTAAATTTACATATTTGTTTAACAAGGAATGACATCATTGTGATTTTAAATTTTTCCACCTGGGAACATGATATTTATTCCCAGTTACTTATTTCATATTAACTTTCAAAATGCAGATCTATATAATCTTCATTAAAAGTATTCCTAGTATCATGTATTTTTGGTGCTAGTATGAACAGATTTTTTTTTCTAATACTGAATTTTTACTTCAGCATATTTTTCTTTTCTCTGGAATACTCCTCACTAAATATTTTTTCTCTTAATAGGTTTCAGTTATTAAATGTACCCTTATTTGCCAATAAATAATTATTTAGTTTCTTCTTTTAACAATATTTGTACAGTTTATTTTATTTACTTAAATGACTCACTAAAAATGCTAAATAGTATAGAATCATGATGACTGCATCCTTGATTTGTGTTGTCTATTAAAGTGACATCTAGTGTTTCTTCATAGTATATAATGTTTCTGGTTTGGAGTTAAGTCTTTGGCACACTTACATAGTTTTTTTCTATTCTTGTTTATATTTTTACCTGGAATGACTGCTGATTTTTTTTTGCCTTTTTATTGTTTTTTTTTCTAGTTATATATAACATTAGGGTTAATTTTAACAGATTCATAAGAGCATGGAATATAATTTGCTTTAATTCAGTGCCCATTATTTCCCTTTCCCATCCCCTCATTTCTCCCCCCCCTGTTTTCTTCCCTCTACTCTATGAATTGTTTATTTCTCGAATTTTCCTTTAAATATTTTTGGTCCGCACTGAAAATGAAACTGCAGTTAAGTGAGGAGCCAGGGGTACTGTTGAAAATCCCATAAGACTTTGTTACCACTTTTTCTTTGTATCGTAGATATTTTATAGATATTACAAGAATAATCTGTTATATTTTCCAGAAGTATAGTGTTTCTATTGATTTTCACTCCTGAAATTTCTGGTTTTCTTCCAATGTCATTCTCCTGTCTGAGGAACTTCCTTTAGCATTTTTTTAGAGCAATTCCAGTGACTAATTCTCTTGTTTCCTTCATCTAAGAATATCTGTATTTCTTCCTCACTCTTGAAGGTTATTTATACTGAATGTAGAAGTCTGGGTTAACAGTTCTTTCCTTTCATCCCTTTAAAAATGTTGTGCCTCTGGTTTCTGATGAGAAATCTGCAGCCATTCATGTGGTTGTTCCCCTATTTATAATGCAGTGCTTTTTCCTGGCTGCTTTCAGGATTTTACTGTGCTTAGTTTTCAGCTGTTTGATTATGATTTGTCTGGGAATAAGTTGTACTAAGGGGGTTCTCTGAATTTCCTGAATCTATAGGTTTGATTTTCACTAAATCTGTGGCTATTTCAGCCACTGTTTCTTCCCATATTCTTTTGTGAACCAGATTTTCACTGCTCTCTAGGAACGTTGATGACACAAATGATCAACCATTTGGGAGTTTTTCCTCAGATCCCTGAGTTTATTTTAATGTTTTTTTTTAATCTCTTTTTTCCTCTTTCTGATGTTCAAATTAGATGATTTTCATTAATCTCCCAGCTCACAACCTCTTCTTCCATCACCATTGTGATACTTAACTCATCCAACAAGTATTTTTATTTTAGTTATTATTTTTTTCATCTCTAAAACTTCAGCTTGATTCTTCTTTATGTCTTCTGTTTCTT
Organism: Spermophilus citellus; assembly: GCF_964194105.1. NCBI lineage: Eukaryota > Metazoa > Chordata > Mammalia > Rodentia > Sciuridae > Spermophilus > Spermophilus citellus. Next base: position 51,433,260 of record NC_138185.1, read on the forward strand.
GGTTCAGACTTTCCCACTTTGCCTGTGTTTGTCTTTACTTCTTTGACCAAAGTTATAATAACTGCTTTTTCTGGTAATGCCAAGGTTTTCTGTCATCCCAAGTTGGCATATGTTGGTTATATTTTTTCCTTGCAGGTGAGGTTTTCCTGTATGTTTTTATACCAAGTAATTTGGATTGAATAAATGAAATTTTGAGTATCCATGGAGGATACATTCCAAGACCCCCATTGGGTACCTGAAACTGCAGAAAATATAGAGCCCTATATTTACTGTGGGTTTTCCCCTGTACATACATACTGTGATAAATTTTAATTCATAAACTAGGCACAGGAATATATTTGCAATAATAACTAAAAATAAGAACAATTATAACAATGTAGTGTACATGTGAATGTGGTCTCACTCTCACACAGGATCACACTAGCCATCTCAATGACTAGATTAACTGTTGTTGTATCAGAGTGCTTATGATCAAGTAACCTGTAATTTAGTTAATAATGGCCTCAAAGGGCAATAGTAATGATTCTAGCAAGTTGAATATGCCAGAAAGGAGCAATAAAATTCTTCCTTTAAATGAAAAGATGAAATTTCTTGACTTAGTAAGGAAATCTAAAAAAAAAAATTGCTGAAGTTGCTAAAATAGGGGATAAGAAACAATCCCCTATATATGACATGTGAAGAAGGAAAAAAATTCATGTTAATCATAGGTAACTGAAACTGGAAAACACAAGATTGGATACAATGGATCTATTGTGTTACACAAAGAGAATCTGGATTTTTTTTTTTAATTTTAAGGATAATTTTGATTTTGTTTCATTTCATTCCTACAGTAACCTTATGAGGAATGTGCCATTTCCATCCTCATTTTCCAAAAGAGGAAGTTAAACAACTTGCTCAAGCCTTGGGGAAAGGAGAATTACAGTCTTGATCATATGGGTTCCTTTGATCCCTGGAGATTCAGCACCTGGGACAGTGCCTGGAGCTGTGGATTCCTGTGATCCACTTCTGTCCTAATAGAAAGCAAGAGGTGGAGTGTGGGAGTGAATATGGTACCACAATGAGGTTGAGTTTACATGGACAGCTGAGGTGAACATCCTCCACGCAGTGTGCACCTATGTTGTCACCCTTGCTCAGTTGTCCTGCATACTGGTATTCCAGTGGCTCCTGGAGGAAAGCTGGACATTTCCAGCTTAGGGAAAAGGATGGTTTCCTACCATCATTGCTATGCAGTGGCACCTCTGTATCCAGCACACAATCTTTACTGCTCTCTTATTCACGCCCTTCTTTAAAAGCAATTGGAATGCTAAATAATTGTCTACAGAGCAGCTGCTATGGAAGTGAGACATTTTGTGAAAATTGCAAATCTGGTAAACTTAAAGCCAGTCTCATCTTATTCATTTATGTTTCATATAATACCCCCATATTCTTTAGCTTAAGCTGATTCAGGATTAATTAAAAAATGAGTGTGCATCTTTGTTGTGACATGGTAAATGACATGAGAGTGCAGCATGGTTTCTGTCACTCTGGTCTATGACAGCTCTCCAAAATGGAGTGTTGGAGGCTGCAGTTGTTGTGTTAGAGAGGACAGTGACTTTGGGTGTCAGTGCTGACCTTACAACCTGCGGAACAACAGTGATGAGGCTTTTGTTAGGCATTTCACCTGGCGGGGGGAGGGGAGGTGGCTTATTTAAAGTTTAGCTTATCCTTTCAATTATTATTTGCACTGGAACTTTCTATTCCAACTTAATAGGTGAAAAGGGAAATGAACTAATGAATGAGAGCTGGTAAAAAAAAATCACACTACCAAAAAAAAAAAAGCTGCAGAAGAGTTTTTTCTTTAAAAAAAAAATTAGGAACCCTTGAGGCCACTGATCAGAGGTGTGGTAGTTGAAAGAAGGTACCTCCAAAGTGTCACTTGTGCCTGGACACAGACAGCTTCCTAACTAGTGGAACTAGAAGGGGCAATGGACAGCAGCTGAGTTTGCCCACACCTTTGGAGTCCCCCCTGGAGATGAATCTTGGGTCCCTCTTGGCATTCTTGCTCTGTGACTAGCCTCAGGAGATAGTGCTTGTACCCATAACCCCCTTCCAATGGACAACAGGTCTCCATGCCTGGTAGGTAGCACCAGGTAAACAGTGCTGAACTTGTACATCCTTGTCTGCCTAGATGCCTGGCTGCCTGTCAGGTACCAATAGACCTGTGGCCTAGGCCACACTGAGGAGAAAACAAGACAATGAGCAGGACCAAAACTGAAGTAGATTAAGAAGCATCTCTATTAGAATGCCATTTTTTTAAATTGAAAATGTTCTTGACCATGAAGATCAGCATTTTTGTTTAGAGACTTCAAGTTTTAAATTGTCCTTTATATTATGCCTCATACCTGATGCTAATTGAAAGGAAAGGACCCATTGTAAGTTCTTGCCCTGTATCATTCTAATTCGTCTTTGAGCATAACAAAAAGGCTTCCTGTATTTTCAAATGCCTCCTGAACCATCAGCTAAAAGAAAACACACATATCCCATATTACTTCCTGATGTCCTCTTCCTGCCATCATCCTTCTTTTCTCTCTCCTTTCCTTCTTCCTCCATTCCTCTCTTTGATCTTCATTTATTTCCTTACTCTCTTCTACTTTTTCTACTTTCCATCCCTATCCTTCTTTAATATATCCCCCTCTGTCTCTCTCCCTCTGTTTCCCTGTTTCTCTGTTTCTCTCTCTCTCTCTCTCTCTCTCTCTCTCTCTCTCTCTCTCTCTCTCACACACACACACACACACACACACTACCTACTCCTTCTGTTATTATTCTCACATGAAAGACAGCCAAGTGTCCATCAGAAAACTAGTCATTTCAGGGATACATTCATAGCCCCATCCCAGCAGTTCTCAGAGTGTGGTCTTCAGAACCCTAGGGATCATTAAGAAACTTCCAGAGGGTTCACAAGATCAACATTATTTTCACAGTACTAGTAAAACTTACTTTTTCATTATTTTGACATGCATACTAATGTTACAAAAGCAGTCATGATCAAAGTTAACCTGAACCAAGCCAGTGGCATCAATCGTAAAATATTGACCTTTGAATGTACATCATTTTAACATTCTGAGTACTTCTGCTGTTATATTATGGTGGTCAAAACAAAATCCTGTGCAATTGTTTTGAGTTTCAGGCTGAATTACCCACTGTTTTCCCATGCAACACCATTTTTTTTAAGAGAGAGAGAGAGAGAGAGAGAGAGAGAGAGAGAGAGAATTTTTTAATATTTATTTTTTAGTTTTCGGTGGATACAACATCTTTGTTTGTATGTGGTGCTGAGGATCGAACCCGGGCCACACACATGCCAGGCGAGTGCGCTACTGTTTGAGCCACATCCCCAGCCCGCAACACCATTTTTAAAAATTTTTTTTATTAATTATTTAAAGCATTACATAGCTCATGATATATCATCTTTCATACATTTGACTCAAATTGTGTTTTGAACTCCCATTTTCACCCCAAATACAGATTGCAGAATCACATCTGTTACATATTCACATTTTTACATAATGCCATATTAGTGACTGTTGTATTCTGCTACCTTTCCTATCCCCTACTATCCCCCCTCCCCTCCCCTCCCCTCCCATCTTCCCTTTCTACCTCCCCTGCTGTTGTTCAATTCTCTCCCTTTTTTTCCCTCCCCCTTGCCCCTCATGACCTCTTATAATTTTATGTATCATTGAAGGTCTCCTACCATTTCCATATGCTTTCTCTTCTCTCTCCGTTTCTCTCCACCCATTCGTCTTTGTTTACTGTAGTCTTTTCCTCATGCTCTTCCTTCCTGTTCTGTTCTTGGTTGCTCTCTTTATATCAAAGCAGACATTTGGCATTTGTTTTTTAGGGCTTGGCTAGCTTCGCTTAGCATAATCTGTTCTAATGCCATCCATTTCCCTGCAAATTCTATGATTTTGTCATTTCTTAGTGCTGCATAATACTCCATTGTGTATAGATGCCACATTTTTTTTATCCATTCATCTATTGAGGGGCATCTAGGTTGGCATTTTTACCTGAAGGAATTACTGAAAACCTATGCTTACTTAGACATTGTTATTTGGCCAATACTTTTTTCAAAAATCATGAATGAGATTCTTCTCCCTTCGAGAAAACACTAGTGTTTGTTGCCATTAATAAAGTTGAGCTTTCAAGACAACATTAGAATGTTTGAAAACATGATCTCAAGAGCTTAACAATATTTAATTTCTCTATTGATATTGATATTTATATTGATATGTTGGCAGTGATATTAGTGAATGTACTGCATGATCATTGCATGATGAAATATGTCAATATTGAGAGGCTTCATTCTTAACAAATCATAACTTTCTAGATGACTAATATATGATGTCATAAAATGGTGCACAGATAAAAGTTTCATTCAAAGTTTATGCTAGTCCAGTGGATTTTGGAATAAGAGTTAAAGTGTTCCTTGATGTGGTCTCAGATTCCACATTGACACTAGCCTTTAAGTCATCACTTGTTAAGCTTGTTATAGTATAAAAAGAATATACTATAATTATTTGGAAAAAAACTACTAAAATACTCCTCTCTTATCCAACTACATATCTGTGTGGGGCTGGAATTTCTTTATACACTTCAATCAAAACAACAGACTGAATACAGAGGCAGATATGAGAAACCAGCTGTCTTCTCTGAAGCTCTACATTAAAAATATTTGCAAAAATGTAAACACTGCCACTCTTCTCACTGTTAATTTTTATTTCAAGAAATATGGTTATTGTTCAGTAAAATGTAATTTATGTCCACATGTAATATGGTTATCTTTTCATTTTTAATTACCGTAAAAGTATATGTTAAATTTTTCAATTTTAATTCATAGGAACAAAATTGTAATAGCCATAATTAACATGAACAAAAGCTTTATTTGGGTCATCAGTTGCTTTTAGAGTATAAAGGGTTCCTGAGACCAAAAAAGTTTTAGAACTGCTTTCCTATTCAGACATACCATCTCAGAGCCCCTTCCCCACCCATGTGCCCAATGCTGATCAGAATCCCCATTGCTATTAAGGTAGCCCTCATCTTGACTTCTGTGGAAATGATTCCTGGATTTTTGTTGTAATTAAACCTTTTTAGTATGTCCCTTCATATCATACTTGAGTGTTACATGTTTTCAAATATATAATTGGAATTGTAAGTATTCTTCCATTAATTTAAGTTTTCTTTTGTTCAGCATATGCTTTGAGATTTATCGGCATTATTGTGAGGACATGGAGTTCTTTCCTTTTCATTATTTTATATTTCATTGTGTGAATATACCACTTTAAATATGCACGTTACTGAATAAGACATTTAGATTCTTTAGAGTTTGGGCCATAAATGGCTATGAACCCTCCTAGACTTGTCCTCTGGTATACACATGCTTGACTTTATCTGGAGGAATTTAAAGATTGTGACATTGCTAACTTATAAAGTCTTTAATGATAATAGTTAATATCAAACGTTTCCAAAGTGATGTACCAATTAATACTTCCACCAGCAGTGATGGTAAATCTCTTTGCTCCAGTCCTTACAAAAACTTGGTTTAAACTGATTTCAAAATTCGTGCTCCTAGAGTAGAAATTTGAGTATCTTTTTTCCACATTAAGTAATAACTTAATACTATTTGTAGTAGCCCTATATTGAAGACATTCCAATGTCCTACAATAATAGAATACATAAGTAAATTATGATATATTAATGCAAAGGAATACTATATTCTGATAATTTTCTATGGTTATTCCTGTACATATTTTTTAAAAGACATTATCTGTGTATTTCCATTGAGTAACTACCTAAAAATGGAGGTTTATAAAGTATTTGTAAGTTTATCATTGGTAGATACTTCCAAGTGGTTTTATGTGGTAGTTTTAATAATTTATAGTCCATTACCACTGTTAATCTTTTAATAAATTTTATTTTTATATACTACCCCATGTATAAAAACATTTCATGAATCATATGTATTTTACCCATATTAGCCAATTTGTATACATTCTTCCCTCATTTGTACTTCTTGTTCTGTGTGTGATATAATGCATACATGTATACATATTTGTGTATATATGTGCAAGCACAAGTGTATCTATCTATCTATCTATCTATCTATCTATCTATATATGTATATTGATTGTTACTTTTTTTTGAATCATTTGAGACTGTTAGAGACATTATATCCCTTTACTATGATAAACTTCTGTTTCCTGAAAGATAATCTCATACATAAGCACACTGCAATTACCAAAATCACAAAATTTGACCCTGATAAAAGTTCTGTTATCTAATACACAGTCCATTTTTAATTTTATTAATTCTCCTTGAAGTGCCCTTCATAGCTATTATTTTCCTAATCCAGGGTTCAATCCTGGATCTTAGGTTCACTTGAATGCCATGCTTCTTTAGTCAATTAATCTAGAACAGGTTTTATGTCTTAATTTTTTGTTTTTCAAAATTACAGAGCAGTTATCTTGTATAATGTCCCCCAATTTGAGTCTTCTGGGTGTCTTATTATTGCAGTCTGACTATGATTTCTTTTAACTTTATAAAGACAAGAGGTTTATGTAGCTCACAGTTTTGGAGGCTATAAGCTCAAACAACATGGCGTAGGCTCTGGTAAGTGCCCCTCCTTAACTGAGTCACCTCATAACAGCTGGAAGTGGTGGAAGTATATGTTGCAGGAAGAAATTGTATCACCAAACAGGAAGCCAGAGATAGGCTCAGGCGTCAAACTCAAGCTATTATAGCAGTTTGTTTGTTCTTGTAAGAGTTACCTGAATCCCTTCTGAAGGTAGTGTCCCTAGTGATCAAAGAACCTCTTGCTAAGCCCCACCTCTTAAAGGTTCCACATCCTTCCTATTACCACACTGGGGACCATGCTTCCAACGTATAAACCTTTGTGGACCCTAAAGTTTTATCCAAACCAAAGTAAAGAGCTTTTAGAGAAAGGCATAAAACTACTGTTTCAAAAATAGCTTCTTAGATAACTACTTAACTAACTGAAATAATTTTAGAAACCAGTGAAAAACCCAGATATTTTTGTAATATTCTAGAGTCCCTCTTTTTTTATAAAACTTTGTATTCCATGGTTGCATAAATAAGTTTTTGTTATATTTATTTTACTTCATTATAAAACCACTTGTGGAAACAATCTAATCAAATACTCAAGCAGTTAGAAAAAAATAAAAATCACTCTTACTTATCACATAATTGTCCCTATACTTTAAAAACAAAGCCTTCTTTTTTGGAATCAGAATTATTTGAATATTCTTAGAGCTATATGATTATAGCATTCTAATTCTTAATTTAGTTTTGTATTTTTTATTGTGATCAACTCCTCAATAATATTATCATTCAAGGTGTCATTCTTTTTAATAAAAGGAATAAAGCTTTCCTTCCATTCATTTCCTTTTTAGTTTTGTGAATCATATGGCCTTTTTTTTTAATTGCAACATTTTTTATTTTATTTATTTTAAAATTGTTATTTGTTCTTATTTTGTTTAAATTATTTATTTTAATTAGGTATATATGTTAGCAGAATGCATTTTAATTCATTGTACATAATTTCAGCACAACTTTTCATTTCTCTGGTTGTACATGATGTAGCATCACACTATATGTGCAGTCATACATATACCTAGGGTAATGATGTTCTTCTCATTCCAACATCTTTCCTGCCCGCATGCTCCCTTCCACCTCTCCCTTCCCTTTGCCCCATCAAAGTTCCTCCATTTTTCCATGGTCCCCAAATAAAATCTAGAATTAATAAATGGGATGGACTCAGTGCAGCCACATCAATGTTTATAACAGCTCAATTCATAGTAGCTAAACCATGGAACCAACGTAGATGCCCTTCAATAGATGAATGGATTAAAAAAACTGGTATATATGCACAATGGAATATTATGGCATTTGTAGGTAAATTGATGGAGCTGGAAAATATCATGCTAAGTGAAGTAAGCCAACTTCCAAAATACAAAGGTTGAATGTTCTGATAAGTGGTGACTGAATTTTTTTTGACAATAATACCACAGAAGTGGTGTTATTTTTCTCCTAGTACATTATATCAAAAGTGTGTGGTATCGATTTGTCCCATTACTAGTGATGTTAACTTTGATCATTTGGTTAAGGTAATGTTGGTAGGTTTCTTCCAGTAAAATTACATATTTCCCTTTGTAACTAATAGGATTTTTCCTCATCAAATTTTTATCCACTAGTTTTAGCATCCGTTGATGAATTTTTCTCTCACTCTTGTATATTGGCATTTTTCTGTATGTTCTCCACTTACTTATTCATCAACTTATATGGAACTGTGGAACTCATTTTAATCAGTAGGTTGAATTCTGTTACTACCATTAATCCTTCTGATGCTCAGATTGCCCAGATTTGGCTGGCTGGGGAATCCCTTCAACATAGCTCTCTGTCCTGTGGCTTTATGCTCATCATTAACTCCTCCTTTCTTTGTGATTTTCTTAGATCACCTTCTATATCTTTGTCCCAGCTCTAAAATCAACCTTACCTTAGGAACTCTAATTACTTTTATTAAAAACTGTTATTTAGAAATCAAGGTCTGAGGGTCAGCTATGCTTATTTCTTCTAGGCCCCGTCAGAGCTGGGAAATGTATGTATGTATCCATTTTCCTTTCAAAAGAAAGAATTTATATTGATAATTTCAACTCCAATCCATTCTAGCCTTTACATATTTGCAACTCCTTTTACAAGAGGTAAGACACTTTGCTTTCAATAGCTTTAATATATTTACTCAAATGCTCAAATCTATGCCCAGAAAGTGGTATCAAAATTGCTTTTACATACCAATTTTTTAGAAAAACAACTATAGTTCAATATTTGTGTTTGAGTATTTTAAGTAAAATTCACACAAATGAAATACACAATTTAAGTGTACAACTCAATAAATTCAGGAGAATATATATTATATACTCATATAGATGATACCCCTATCAAGATACAGAATTTTTTTCTTCATTCCAGCAACCTTCACTCTGCCCTGTTCTGGTCAACATCCTTCACGATGATTTTTCTAAAAAATTTACATATGTATTCAATTCACTACATCAAAATCTTTATGTAAAAGAAGCTATGCAGTTTGATTTTCTTGTTTCCAACTTGTGTGAGGATCATCTGTATGGCCAAATATATTCATACTGGGTTCCTTTTTACTGTGGAATAATAAGTATTCTATTGTATCAATTTATATCACAATCAGTTACCCATTCTTTTGTGGTTGAAGATTGGGTTGCTCACAGTTTTTGTGCTACTGTAAAATCAAGCTGCTTTTATCATTTTGTATAAGTCTTTGTGTGGAAGCATTTGTGCATTTCTATTGTATTAAAAACCTACAAGTGGAACTCCAGGGTCATATGGTTGGTATGCACTTTGTTTTATAGAAAACCATAATATTGTTTTCTAATGTGTTGTCATCTCAATCCTATCTACATGAATATGAAAGTTTCAGCTGTTTCTCATACTTAACAGACTTTTTAATTTCAATCATTCTAGCTGGTATCAAGTGGTATCATTTTTACATCCATTCCAGCTTTTTTATGATCACTATTTGCTTGAATCTTTACATTTCAAGTGAGTCTCTTGTTGATGGTGTACAGTTAGTTGAGTCTTGCTTTTTCATGTAGATGACAGTCTCTGAATTTTAATTGAAGAATGATTTTTTTGTGCAATTTGGGATGAATATTATGCAGTTTGCCCACAAACATTTAATTTAGTAATTGATGTTACCCATTTCCCAATAACTAATGATACTGAGCATTTTTCATGCATTTATTGACCACTTATATACCTTCTTTGAAGTTGCTATTCCAAACTTTTTGCCCATTTTTAATGAATGATTTGTTTCTTATTATGTAATAAAACCTTTCTGTAGAATTAAAAAGTAAGGGATTTGTCAAATGTAGGTCTTGTGAATATTTTTCCTACTTTGTGATTTGTCTGTTTTCTAAAAGGTGCTTTTTGGAAAGTGGAAGTTTTTATATTTTGTTACATCCTAGCATCTCATTCTTTTCTCTTAGGATCACTACTTTCTGTATTCTAAGAAATCTTGATCAAACCCCAGTTGCAAAGATAGAAAACTGTTTTATTCTAAAAAGTGTTATATTTTAGGTTTAATGTTAAGTTTTGTGATGTATCTCAAATTTATTTTTATGTGTGTTTTTAGAAAAGGGTTTGAGGAACATTTTTTCCATATAAAAATGCAACATTTCCCAGCACCTTTTGTTGAAGTCCTTCCTTCCAATATTGTATTGCTTTAGCAAATGTATAGGTTCATTTATGAACTCTTTTCTATTTTATCCCATTGATTTGTATCTTGTTCTTTCTTCCATATATATATATATTAATATTTATGCCCATATCATACATTTTGATTATTTTAGTTTTATAATAACTCTTGAAGTTCTGTAAGACTTCCAGTTTTACACATTTCCATGATAATTTTGGCTATTTTAGCTCAATTTTATTTTCACTTAACATTTAGAATAATTTTGTCAGTTTCCATAATAAATGCCTCTGAGGTTTTAAAAATTAAATTACAGGGCTGGGATTGTGGCTCAGCGATAGAGCGCTCGCCTAGCCTGGGCGGGACCCGGATTCAATTCTCAGCACCACAAAAAAAATAAAAGGCATTGAGTTGTGTCCTTCTACAAAGAAAAAAAAAAGATTTTCTCTCTCTCTCTCTCTCTCTCTCTCTCTCTCTCTCTCTCTCTCTCGTTCTCTTTCTCTCTCTCTCTCTTTCTTTAAAAAAATTAAATTACACAATCCATAGATTAATTTTAGAGAACTGACCACACTATTTATTTTTGAATCCATAAACATGATATACCCTCTTTTTAAAAATATTTTTCATTGTAGATGGATACAATACCTTTATTTTATTTATTAATATGTGGTTCTGATGATCGAATCCAGTGCCTCACAAGTTCTAGGCAAGCAATCTACCACTGAGCCATAACCACAGTGCAATATATCCTCTTTTGATTTGGTTCTTCTTTGATTTCCCTCAGCAAAGTTTTATAGTTTTTTTTTGTAGAAAGTTTTGGTATCTTTGCTAAATTCATCCATAACAGCATAGTATTTTTTCAAATCCATGATAAATTCATTTCTTTTAATTTCCTTTTTCAGATGTTTGCTATATTTCTAATATGAAGAAATACGATTTATTTTTTGCATATTTACCTTATGACTTGCAGCCTTGCTAAATGAATTTATTAATTGCATTGCTCTTAGAACTTTCTACACTAAGATTTATGTCATCTGCAAATAGAGAAACTATTATTATTTTTTTCAATCTCTATCCCTCTTTTCAACCTTAGTGCACTGACTTGGATCTCACATTACAAATAGTAAGATTGGGTATTCTTAATTTTTTCTTAATCTAAGGAGAAAACAATTCACTATCTTGCTATAAAGTATGATGTTAGGTGTAGAATTTTTTAAATGTCCTCTATCCAGTAAGAATTCCTTTTATTCCAATATTCCAGGATTTTTTAAATGAATATTAATTTTAGTTTTTTTTCTCTATTAATATGGTGAACTCTAATGTTAACCCAACTTTACATTCTTGGGATATACCCTACTTTGTCTTCATTCTTTTTTTGTTTCAACTAATATTGAATTATGAATAATTATGCATATGTTCATGATTGTTATTGGTCTACAAATTTCTTTCAGTATTCTCTGATTTTGATATCAGAAGTATGCTAGCTTCATAGAAAACTTGGGAAATGGACAAGTGTTTCCTTTTCTTCTGTTTTTAGAGTTTTTATAAGGTTTGGTATTATTTTTCCCTTAAGTGTTGGCAGACTTCACCTGTGAAGTTATCTATGTCTTTTTTTGTTTTTAAGGTAAGAATTTTCATATAAATATAATTTCCTAAACAGATGTAGATTCAGAATAAAATATGCTGTTCAGATCTTCTCTCCTTTCAGGGCTGAGGATTGATCCTTTTATTTTTAAGCTACCTGTGTGTTTTTATATGTTAAGTTATTCTCTTGAAGACATAGCTGTGACTTGCTTTTTTATATGATATTATAATCTCAGACTTTTGATTGAAATGAATGATCTAAGTGCAACTTGGAAGGATATTCTGCAGTTTGTCTATGAACATTTAATTGAGTTATTTATATGTTCAAATATAATTCTACTTTCTATGGTAGGAAAAGCTTTTGACATTTAAAACACCTGTGCAGTATGTTTTAAGGAGCCATATATTGAATTAAGGAAAATTTCTCTGATTTCTAGTTTTTAAGGCTTATAAAATCTTAAATAGTGTGAAGTTTTTAAAATGATTTTTTGGCATGAATGTATGGGAATATATTTGTTTTATTTTCTCCTTTAATTTTTTGATGTGGAAGAAATTATAATGTTAAACCATCCTTGTCTTCCTGTGATAAACCCATATTGTCATGATATATCATATAATAAAAGTATATAGCTGGGCATGGTGATGCACACCTGTAATCCCAATAGCTTGGGAGACTGAGGCAAGAGGATCACAAGTTCAAGGCCAGCCTCAGCAACTTATCAAGGCCCTAAGCAACTTAATGAGTTGTCTCTAGATAAAATACAAAAATGGCTGGGGATGTGGCTCAGTGGTCAAGTGCACCTGGATTTAATCTCCAGTACCAAAAAAATAAATAAATATAACATATAATAAAATATATAATCATTTTTTGTGAGTTAGATTCCCCTGCAATGTTTTTATTTCACATTTTCACACCAATATTATTGACTAGATTCATAACATGACTTGAGGATATACCCTTTTATTCTGCATTTTAGATTACATTATAAAAATGAATTATTTCTTCATTTATGAGGAAACCATCTGTTCTTGGAAATCTTTTTGTAGAAATAGAAAAATATCTATCGATTTAACAATTATGGAGATACTCAGGTTTTGTATTGTTTTAAGTCAATTTTGGCAAATTTGGCCCATTTTATCCATATTTGCCAATCTATTTACTTACTTTTATTAGCGGTTATCAGTAATATTATTATTAAAGAACTCATGGTTGATTTTGTTGATCCTATCTACTACATTTGTTTTTTTAAATTTATTTTTGATCTTTATTATTTTCTTCATATTTATTTTGTGATTTTTTTCCTAACTTATTTAAATAGATAATTGGTTCAGAAACTTTTGGTTCTTTTCATATATATGAAGCAATAAAACTTCTTCTACTGATTGCTTTTATTGTATCCTACAAGTTGTGATATGAAATATTGCATCATTTAGTTCAAAGTATTTTATTATTTCAGTTATAATTCCTTATTTCACTCTTGAATTATTATTTATATTTTATTTTTCTTTGTGATTTTTCTGTTGATTTCACTTTACTTTCATTTTTTAATACTCAGCTGTAGAAAATATTAAACATCAGCAATATGTATGGAATTGTGTGATGAATCTCCATGTACGCATCACCCAGATTCTAGAATTATTGAGTTGTATATCCTGTACCCTTGCACACACTTCTACCTCAACTTCTTTTGCTTTTGAGGTTATTTTATGGGTTAATTTACCATATGTGTTAAATCTTCTAACCATATGGAGATTTGCTGATATCTTTGTAATTTAATTATAGTATGATCAGAGAACATGGTCTATATGATTTCATCATTTTATACTTTTGTGATGCACTTTGTATATAAATGGTCCATGTATACTAAAAGTCCTTCATATTCTTCAGTTCTTAGGCGTGTAATTCTATCTGTCCTTTAAGTAAAGTTTGTTAATAGTATGTTCAAATCTTCCATGTCCTATTTTTGTCTGATTTTGTCATTTTGAAGTAATTATCCCACTACTAAATGCTTTTACCTCAAAGCCTACTTGTTCTGATATTAATATAGCTATACCAGTTTTCTGTTGGATACAGTTTACCTATTATATTTGTCACCTTCCCTTTTAATTTTATCCTTTATTTAATTGTATATTTCAGATGTCTTTTATAATCAGATTATAGTTGAATTTTGTATTCAGTCTGCCAATTTATTGCTTCTAACTGGAGCATCTGGTCTCTTTACATTTAATTAGTGGCATATTTGAGTTTTCATTTACCTATCTTATGCTTTCTATTTGTTTCACATCATCTGATTTTTTTTCCTCCTCTTGTTTATTTCCTTCTTTTGGATTCTTTTTAAACTTTATTTTCCAAAGTGTATTGAGAATCCAACCACTTCTTGTCACCCCCACTGCTGCCATCCTCGCAAGACCATTTTCCTCCTCCCTCTGGATGAGGCAGTGGCCTCCTGACTCATCTCCTAGCTTCTCTCCTTCCTCCCACTTCCCACCCTCCCCCCCCGGCCATCTGTTCACTAAGCAGCATCCAAAGGGAGCCTCTGAGCATGTGAGCTCCATCATGTTATGCCTTAGCTGTAAAGCCTGCAGCCCCTCCTGGTTTTACCTAGGGAAAGCTATGAGCATCACGGTGCTCCTGGCCCCCTTCCCCAGCCTCGGCTCTGATTGGTGCCCCACATACTTCACTCCACACAAACATGCCTGCCTGTAGTTCTCAACTTGCCACACCAAGCACCCATCTACCAGCTCACCTCCCCTATGTTCTTGTTCCAGGGTCACTTTCTCAGAGAGTCCTGCTCTGAATGTCCCATTTAATATGTCCTCAAACATGACCATCCTTCTCCTGTCCTTTACCTTCTTTTGTTTTTCTGGTTATCTTCTCATGCCTTATGCAGTTCACTAATATTGGTATAATTTGTTGATTTGTCTGCCTTAGAAAAGAAGTCCTATGGAGGATTTCTGCCTCTTTTGGTCATATACTTCATGTGTCTCCAGTAGGGCCTAGCTCATAGAAAGTAGTCCAAAGATATTGATTTCCTTTTGTAGTTGTTTGAAAGTTTCACGCTCTGTAATTTTGACATTACCAGAGAAACGACAACATTGTGTGCTTAATTAAAACTTAAAGTTAGCCAAAACTGCTATTTTCCTCCAGAACTTTACAATGATAAGCTGTGATGACTTTTAAGAAGCTCTATTTATTTATTTTTGACAAGGGAGATAGTCAAACAGTGAAGCGTTGCAGTTGTTTTATGAGAAACTGAATTCAGTATTTTGGCTGTTGCACTGGCTGACTTTGCATAACCGAAAGACGTAAGACTTCAGGTTGTATTCTTTATAGAAATTGGCCAAGCTGCAGGTATTTACATATTCATACATTAACATATATATTCAGCAGGTGAGGGCCTTCAGTGGTTTCCAAAACCATTTAAACCAAGGCAAGTGGCATAAAAATACCTCAGGTACTTATAAAATTATATTCCCAGGCCCCATATCCAGAAATCCCCCTTTGATAAGTCAGGGCTGCTCCCCCAGATTATGGGTTCTTGTTGTTCTTGATTTTACTGAAGCTCCTATGTAGTAGAATGCCAGCACCCTCGTCAGTGGTCCTCAGCTCTCCCAGAGATTGCTGCACTCAGCCTCTGATTTGATGCAATTTGGCATCTGAGGGAGTCCTGGCATCCTTATGGGAATACCCTGCTTTAGGAGAGTCTGACAGGTATAAATGAAAAGTCCTCCTCTGAGGAACAATTTAAATAGTTGTAAAATTTGGAAGGCCTCCTCTAAGCTTTTCTGCATCCAGGCTGTTAGAGCAGAACGGAGGAGGTGCAGGATCTGCCCCAGCACACAAGCATCTGCAGTTTATCTGCATTTCTCTGAACCAGGTGAGGTGTGGTTTCCAGACCTTCCATAGGCAGGAAGCAAGCAGCATCTGTGTTCTGTCCTAAGAACATAATCTTTGAAGTATTATGGTTCTGGAGGACTGGATTTCAGGTCTCACAACAAGCTGTAGATCTTTAAAAAAAAAAAAAAAAAAAAAAAGCCTGGCCAGCAGAGTCACTGGTCCTTTCCTCAGAGGAAAGCTGTTGTAGCACATAATCCTTCTGGATTGTATTGTAGAAGTTAGGGATCCTTGTCTTGTTCTATCAGAATGTCATCTAGCTCCAATGAGGATGCAGGAAGCAGTTCTCCCTGCCTGAACTGCCTTTGCTGATGAAATGGTAAGGGCCTTCCTTCCTCCTTCTACTCTGACTTGATAGTGCTCAGGTCTCTATTCTCAGCCAAACTCTTCACCTTTCTTCTGTTCAATTAGGCTACTAGTTATAGAGCTAGAAGATAAACTCCAGAGGTCTCTGACCCTCAGGGACTCTTCATCATCTACTGTGACCTCCTTACTGGCCCTCCACTTCTTTTGGCACCTGTAGCCTGTTTCCTGGAAATCCAGATAGCCTGTTCACAAGTGTTCCGCGTCTTGGTTCTTTATAGCTCTAACTTAACTATCTCCTCCTTGAAATTATCCCTTCACTTAGTTTCTCTGGAGAACTGACACCTTTTACCAGAATGCTCTCAATTAAATTTATCACAAAAATCATGGAGATTCTTTTAGGTAGTGGAACAATGAAAAGAACTTTTAAAATGTTAATAGTGCCACTCCATGTATACCTCCCTGAACTGATAGATATTATACAGAAATGACCAGCTATGTCTGTTGTTTTGTAACTATGATTATAGATATGTGCTTGTTTTTGTAAACAAATATCTCTGATTCTTTACAAGACACTAAGTTTGACTTAGTAAATTCTTCATCATAGAGACCCTTCCAGATAAGCAAATCATGACTGATTTATTTAAATGCTGTAACAATCTCATATGAACACATTCAGTTTATCAGATTATTTTCCATTGTGAAACATTCTGATTTTCTCTATGTAACTTCAAAAAATTCTTCATTAAATATCATTGATGTTGGCCTGGGGCTTAGCATAGACAGCCTTTATGATGTTGAGATGTATTCCTGTTATCCCTCATTTTTCTAGTGTTTTGAACATAAAGGGGTGCTGTATTTTGTTAAATGCTTTTTCTGCATCTATTGAGATGATCATATGATTCTTATCTTTAAGTCTATTGATGTGATGAATGTCGTTTATTGATTTCCATATGTTGAACCAACCTTGCATTCCTTGGATGAATCCCACTTGATTATGGTGCACAATCTTTTTGATATGTTTTTGTATTCTATTTGCCAGAATTTTATTGAGAATTTTTGCATCTATGTTCATTAAAGATATTGATCTGAAGTTTTTGTGTTTTTTTTTTTTGATGTGTCTTTGCCTGGTTTTGAAATCAGGATGATATTAGCTTCATAGAATGAGTTTGGCAGTGCTGCCTCTTTTTCTATTTCCTGAAATAAATTGGAGACTATTGGTATTAGTTCTTCTTTAAAGGTCTTGTAGAACTTGGCTGTGTATCCATCCAATCCTTGGTTTTTCTTGGTTGGTAGACTTTTGGTGGTGTTTCCTGTTTCATCACTGGAAATTGATCTGTTTAAATTGAATATATCATCCTGATTCAATTTGGGTAAATTATATGACTCTAGAAATTTGTTGATGCCTTCAAAATTTTCTATTTTATTGGAGTACAAGTTTTCAAACCAATTTCTAATTATCTTCTGTATTTCTGTAGTGTCTGTTGTGATATTTCCTTTTTCATCAAGTATGTTAGTAATTTGAGTTTTCTCTCTCCTTCTGTTTGTTAGCATGGCTAAGAGTCTGTCAACTTTATGTATTTTTTCAAAAAAACAAGTTTTTGTTCTGTCAATTTTTTCAATTGTTTCTTTTGTTTCAATTTCATTGATTTCAGCTCTGATTTTAATCATTTCCCGACTTCTGCTGCTTTTGGTGTTGATTTGTTCTTCTTTTTCTAGAGCTTTGAGATGTAATGTTAAGTCATTTATTTGATGACTTTTTCTTCTTTTAAGGAATGAACTCCATGCAATAAACTTTCCTCTTAGAACTGCTTTCATAGTGTCCCAGAGATTTCAATATGTTGTATCTTTGAAAGGCTATCTATGCTAAGCCCCAGGCCAACATCACTCTAAGTGGAAAAAAATTGAAGGCATTCCCTTTAAAAACTGGAACAAGACAGGGATGCCCTCTTTCACCACTTCTATTTAACTTAGTTCTTGAAACACTGGCCAAAGCAATTAGACGAAATAAATTAAGGGGATACACATAGGAAAAGAAGAACTTAAATTGGCACTATTTGCTGATGGCATGTTTCTATACCTGAAAGACTCTAAAAGTTCTACCAAAATACTTCTAGAATGAGTAAATGAATTCATCAAAGTAGCAAGATATAAAATCAACACCCATAAATCAAAGGCATTTCTGTATATCAGTGACAAATCCTCAAAAAGGGAAACAAGGAAAAGTACCCAATTTACAATAGCCTCAAAAAATAATTTGGGAATCAACTTAATGAATGATGTGAAAAATCTATATGATGAAAATTACAGAACCCTAAGGGAAGAAGTCAAAGAAGAGGTGAAAAATGAAAGAGGTGAAAAATCTATATGATGAAAATTACAGAACCCTAAGGAAAGAAGTCAAAGAAGACCTTAGAAAATGGAAAGATCTACCTTGCTCTTGGATAGGCAGAATTAACATTATCAAAATGACCATATTTCCAAAAGCACTATATGAATTTAATGCAATTCCCAATCAAAATCCCAATGACATTCCTCATAGAAATATAAAAAGCAATCATAAAATTCATCTGGAAAAATAAGAGACCCAGAGTAGCTAAAGCAATGCTTAGCAGAATAGTTAAGCAGGTGACATCACTATATCAGACCTTAAACTATATTACAGAGCAATAGTAACAAAAACAGCATAGTATTGGCATCAAAACAGACAGCTAGACCAATGGTACAGAATAGAGGACATAGCGATTAACCCACAAAATTACAATTATCTTATATTAGGCAAAGGTGCCAAAAACATGCATTGGAGAAAAGATAGCCTCTTCAACAAATGGTGCTAGGAAAACTGGAAATCCATATGCAACAAAATGAAATTAAAGTCCTATCTCTCACCATGCACAAAACTCAACTCAAAATGGATCAAGGACTTAAGAATAAAACCAGAGACCCTGTGTCTAATAGAAGAAAAAGTAGGCCCTAATCTCCATCATGTGGGATTAGACCCCAGCTTCCTTAATAAGACTCCTCTAGCACAAGAATTAAAATCAAGAACCAATAAATGGGATGGACTCAAACTAAAAAAGTTTCTTCTCAGCAAAAGAAACAATCTGTAAGATGGATAGAGAGACTACATCTTGGGAGCAAATCTTTACCCCTCACACATCAGATAGAGTACTAATCTCTAGGGTATATAAAGAACTCAAAAAGCTAAGCACCAAAAAAAAAATTTAAAAAGCAAATAACCCAATCAATAAATGGGCCAAGGAACTGAACAGACACTTCACAAAAGATGATATACAATAAATCAACAAATATATGAAAACATGTTCATTATCTCTAGCAATTAGAGAAATGCAAATCAAAACCACTCTAATATTTTATTTCACTCCAGTCAGAATGGCAGCTATCATGAAGACAAACAACAATAAGTGTTGGAAAGGATGTGGGGGAAAAGGTACACTTATACATTGCTGGTGGAATTGCGAATTGGTCCAGCCAATATAGAAAGCAGTATGGAGATTTCTTGGAAAATTGGGAATGGAACCATCATTAGACCCAGCTATTCCTCTCCTCGGTTTATACTCAAAAGATTTAAATATAGCATACTACAGGGACACAGCCACATCAATGTTTATAGAAGCACAATTCACAATAGCTAAACTGTGGAACTAACCTAGATGCCCTTCAATGGATGAATGTATTAAAAAAAATGTGGTATATATACACAATGGAATATTACTCAGCAATAAAAGAGAATAAAATCATGGCAGTTGCAGGTAAATGGATGGAGTTAGAGAAGAAAATGCTAAGTGAAGTTAGCTAATCCCAAAAAAACAAATGCTGAATGTTTTATTTGTTGTAAGGAGGCTAATTCATAATGGGATAGGGACAGGGAGCATGGGAGGAATAGATGAACTCTAGATAGGTCAGAGTGGTTGGAGAGGAAGGGAGGGGGGAATGGGGTTATAAATAATGGTGGAATGTGGTGATCATTATTATCCAAAGTACATGTATGAAGACATGAATTGGTGTGAATATACTTTGTATACAACCAGAGATATGAAAAATTGTGCTCTATATGTGTAATAAGAATTGTAATTCATTTCCCTCCATGTTTGTTATCCCATTCCCCTCATAACCTCTTATATATAATTTTGTATAACAATGAGGGTCTCCATCCATTTCCATGTGATTTCCCTTTTTTTCTCCCTTTCCCTCCCGCCTCATGTCTCTGTTTAATGTTAATCTTTTCTTCCTGCTCTTCCTCCCTGTTCTGTTCTTAGTTGCTCTCATTATATCAAAGGAGACATTTGGTATTTGTTTTTTAGGGATTGGCTAGCTTCACTAAGCATAATCTGCTCTAGTGCCATCCATTTCCCTGCAAATTCCGTGATTTTGTCATTTTTTAGTGCTGCGTAATACTCCATGGTGTATAAATGCCACTTTTTTTATCCATTCATCTATTGAAGGGCATCTGGGTTGATTCCACAGTCTAGCAATTGTGAATTGTGCTGCTATGAACATCGATGTGGCAGTATCCCTGTAGTGTGCTCTTTTAAGGTCTTCAGGAAATAGTCCGAGAAGGGCAATAGCTGGGTCAAATGGTGGTTCCATTCCCAGCTTTCCCAGGAATCTCCATACTGCTTTCCAAATTGTCTGCACCCGTTTGCAGTCCCACCAGCAGTGTACAAGAGTACCCTTTTCCCCACATCCTCGCCAGCACTCGTTGTTTGACTTCGTCATGGCTGCCAATCTTACTGGGGTGAGGTGGTATCTTAGGGTGGTTTTGATTTGCATTTCCTTGACTGCTAGAGATGGTGAGCATTTTTTCATGTACTTGTTGATTGATTGTATGTCCTCCTCTGTGAAGTGTTTGTTCATAGTAGATGGGGTAGAGAGAGAAGATGGGAGGGGAGGGGAGGGGGGATAGTAGAGGATAGGAAAGGTAGCAGAATACAACAGTCACTAATATGGCAGTATGTAAAAATGTGATGTGTAACCGATGTGATTCTGCAATCTGTATTTGGGGTAAAAATGGGAGTTCATAACCCACTTGATTCTAATGTATGAAATATGATTTGTCAAGAGCTTTGTAATGTTGTGAACAACCAATAAAAAAAAAAAGAATTGTAATGCATTCTGCTGTCCTATATAAATTTAAAAAAAATCATTGGACATGTTCTAACATACTATTTCTTTTATTTCTATAAGTTTGTATATTTCCAAAATTGAGATTACTGAATCAATCAGTGCTTATATTTTGAATTTGAATGGTTGTTTTCTGATTATTTTTCCAAAAAAAAAACCATAAAAATTCACATCCCCACCAAAACTCCAAAAGTATTCAGAGTTCACTACAGTGTCTCTGAGCCTGGGTGTCATCCTCAGTTGAGGTTTTTTGTTTGTTTGTTTGACATTTCTGTTTGAAAATAATATCACATTGCCAATTGCATTACTTTTTCATGACTTCTCAGATTGAACATCTTTTTAGGTATTACCAGCCCTCTGGATTTCCTTTTCTGTCAGCTGCCTTTTTGTATCTTTTGCCTGAGTTTCTGTGTGGTCTTTTGTCTTCATCTTAATAGTTTAGAGCAGTTATTTGTTCATAGGGCTGTTAGAACTTTGCCTGCATATGTGTTGCAATTATTTTTCTAAGTCTATTAATGTCTTTTTATATTGTGTATTTATTTTGGCTATATTAAAAAACGTTATCTGGTTACATGAACCTATAATTTTCTTCAGGATTTCTACGAATCTTGCATTGCTTAAGAAGGTTGTCCTCATATTAAATCATACAGATATTCAAATGAAGCTTCTTGTCATGTGTTTACAATTAATTTTTTAACTTTGTGTCTTGAATGTATTTCTGTGACTTGAGGGGAATAATAAAAATTTGTCTTCTGCCAGCTTCATTTGTTACATGAACTACTCTTCCTTGGGGAAATGAAATGCTTTGGGCATACATTTGTCTCATAGTGACTGACTGGCACAGCTTCGTGGTCAAGCAAACTTTCCTTTCCTGTGCTTTTCCCACAGTATTTTTTTTGTCTGCTCTTGGAAGTGCCTTAGTAGAGTTAAAGAACTAAGGATGTGTCTCTTTTTGTTTTCTGTTGATGTTATTTTGCTTATATTTCTAAATATTTAGCTATAAAAATATTAAACACCTACAGATGTATACAGAATAATATACCAAATCCCATGTACCCATTACCAGCTTCTGTAATCACCAAGTTGTGATCAATCTTATCTTTGTTGTTTATTTGGGTACACTCATGCATGGTCAGCACAACCAGAAACATAAAAATGTTCACTGATTTTATTAATATTACTCAAGGCCTTTCTTCATACTTGAAAATTATTGTATCCAATGTCCCAAATTACAACATTGGAACTCTGGTTGACATTGAATTCCAGTGTTACAGTCTTTTTGAAAGAATTGATATTTATATAATGTCACCTTCTGTTAAAACATGATCAGTGTCTCCATTTTGTTCTGTGTCCACACCCTGTGACTTTAAAGTGTCCTCTGAGCATTCTAGTCTGGGATGGTCAGCTTGTGTGTTCTCTTTTGATTTTGTTTCCTCTCCCTGTAGCTGAGACCTGAATCCTGAATTCTTCTCCTGCCAGACTTGCTATTTGAGAGTACTCAGACAGCATTCTGTGTATAGTTAACTGCCAGGGTCATATTTCCAGCTGGGATATAATTTATTCAGCAGATATTTGTGGAGCCCTCATCATGGCCCTGTGTCATAATGGGAGCTGGAGAGAAAGTGGTAAACAGACAGATGTAGTCTCTGTTCTCTACTGGAACCAAAGGATGCATTGAGGACAGAGAGTAGGAGGGCTGACCTGGTCTAGGCAGCCATGAGGGCTTCCTGTAGGAAGAAGTGTTTAGGTTGAATTCCCAACAGTCAATAGGAATGAGCCAGGCAGAGGTGAAGGATGTGAATATCAAGGGAAGGGAGAAGACAGTAGGAAAAGCATTTAGTCAGAAGCATCAACTTCTTCACAGATCCTACAGGTACCATGAAAATGAATGGCCCACAATGAATATGAAGGGTAGGGGTGGGGGGTCACAAAGAGCTGGGATTATGAAAGATTGTGATAGCAGCTGTCCTTGTCATCCCTGTCATCTGGTTAGACCTGCTCTGTATTGGGATCTGTTCTTAGCCCTTTGTGTTTATCTCAACTTCACCTTCACAATAATCCAGTAAGTTAGACATAAGGAAAGTGGAGCTCAGACAATTCATCAACTTGGCCAGGTTTACACACCCAGCCAGATTGTGAGTCAGGTTTGAAACTTGGATTCCAGAGCCCACTGTGGCAAGCTAAGACATTGCTGAGGGGTTTTGTGCAGGAGACTTGCGGAGTTATGCTTTTTGTGATCGGCTGCTGGGTGGAGGGAGGGGCAATTATATTTGAACCTCTGTATCTGTATGTTCTGCATCTGCCAATTCAACCATGCTCCGATGGAAAAACTTTTTAAAATCCCCTTTGTACTAGACATGTATCAACATTTTTCTTGTCATTATTTCATAAATAATACACTATGGCAAGTAGGTACATCATACATTGCGTTTAGAATTATGAGTAATCTAAAGAAGATTTAAAAGTATACAGTGGAGTGTGTCTAGAGTACATGCCATTGCCATAATTTGAATCAGGAGTATCCTCCAAAGGTCCTAGGGTGGGACCTAGTGAAGTCCTTAGTGTGGGACTATTGGGAGATTATGGAGTCTCTAGCAGGTAGGAGCTAGTGGAAGAACTACAGACCATTGGGGATGTGGCCTTGAAGGGAATGATGGCACCCAGCCCCTTCTTTCTTTTGTTTCCTGGCCATGAGGTGAGCAGTATTGTTTCACCACATGTTCCTGCAATGATATACTGCCTTGCCCAAAGCAACGGAGCCAACTAATCATGGACTGAAAACTGCGCCAAAACAAACCTTCTCTCTTTATATATTCATTATCTCAGGTCTTTATTATAGTAGAGGAAAACTGACTAGCACAGTCATGTACCCACTACTGTATTTTCATAAAGAATAATTTCACAGTCCTCTAGTCCTTAACCCTTACCTGTTTATCCCTCCCTCCCTACTAATCTCTGGAAAGTCATTGATCTTTTTTTTTGTTTGTTTATTTCCAGTTTGCCTTTTCCAGAATATATATAGTTGAAATCTTATGGTATTTAACCCTTTCATATTGGCTTATTGGTGCATTGAAACTTCCTGTGTGTCTTTTCATGGCTCAATAATAGCTCATTTCTTTTAAGGGCTAAATAATATTCCTTTGCTTAGACATGGCACAGTTTATCCAGTACTACTGAAGTTAATTTTGATTGTTTCCAATTTTTGACTATGAATAATTGTGAATTGTGAACTGCTACAAATATCTGTGTGCTTATCTTTTTCTTTCAGAATGCAAAATCAGAAAATATCTTCTAACTCCTGAATATGGAAAAATTCTGTAGGAATGTAAAAAGGGGCCACCCTTTAGTATCCTCTCCAGTAACATTCAGTTCAGAGATAGCAGATGACCTTTTGCCCAGGTCTTCTCTGTCGAACCTCATTCTGCACCACCCCTTCACAGGATCCAGTTTGACCTCATATTGTCTGTCATGCTTGCCATAATGAGTGTTCCAGCAAATAGGATTCCCTGACCAGACAATGAAGAATTAATTGAATTTGAGTTGAGAGGTTGGCTGGAAAGTAGACATTTCCAGAGCCAAACTCATACAGGGTATTTGAAATATTGGAAGTGAATAGTTGAACTCTGTCAAGAAAGCCATGATGGAGGTCCACAGCAAGTCCATTAGAAAAGAAGAAGAATCAGCACTAAAGGAGGTACAAGAGAGTACCAGAAAGAAGGAAAGAAGAATAAAATAACATCATGAACGGCAAGAATTTTTAGTACAGAGAATTGTCTTAGCCAGTTTGGGTTGCTGTAACAGAGACTAGATGCCTTAAACAAGTTTGTCTCTCACTGTTCTAGAGGCTGGCAAGTTCAAGATCACAGGGGCAGCATGGTGAAGTCTGGTAAGGACTCTTCCTGGTCTGTATGTAGCTGCTTTGTTGTTGCATTTTTGCCTGGTGAGAGCAGACAGAGGAAGGAAGTTCTCTCATAACTCTTACAAGGACACTATAATCCCACCCTCCTGACCTCACTACCTCCCTGAGGCTTTTTCTCTAAATAGGGTCACATTGGGAGTTGGGTTTCAGCATATGAATTTTAGGAGGACACAACATTCAGTCCATAGCAGGATCCTTAGTATACTGGGAGAGTGAAGGAAAAATAAGCACACATGAGACTCAGTAGGAGAAATGAGGTTGGAAGACAGACTTAGTGGCCAAGGGCTGGGGAACATGCAAAGGAGGGGGCATGATAGAGCAGATGTGGACAGTAACGCTGCAGAGTGGGGGCTATAACTGTGACCATGGTCTGGAGGAGGATTGTGGTCCAGGAGGGTGTAAGCCATGCTTATGGAAAGGTACAGGTGCCCTCAAGGGAGACACATAAGTGGGTTCTCACCAGGAATGTGGGCAAGATGGGATTAAGGGTACAGGAAGCAGAGGATTAGAGTCTGAAAGTGGAGGAGGAAAGTAACACCCAGTTTTAGCTGTACTTTCTTTTTCCCAGATCCACTTGAAATGTCCTTGAAGGTAAACTAGGTGTCAGAGCTGTTATGTTGTTCTAACTTTAAAAGGAAGAACATTTAAAGGGCCATACTCAGTAACCACTTTCTATCATACTCTGAATTTAAGCTTTTAAGTTAATGTGACTGATTACAGCTAGACCTAGTCTCCTGCCTTGTACTAGACACTGAATTTACTGAGCTTTATCTCTTTTTTTCTCATGAATTTAAGATCATAGTGTGGATATGGCCCATCCCTACCTGGATTTCACAGTATAATGAAGGATAAAGATATTAACACGCACATGCAAAGAATTACAATTGACATGCCACACAATAAAGGGGGAATAGTAAGTTTTACGAAAAAAATGCAGATGGGCTTTAATTCAGATCACTTAACCTGGGAAACTGAGCAAAGGACATAGACCCTGAGACCTGAAGGATAATGTGAATCCATAAAGGAAAGACTGCAGGCCGAGGAGACTGCAGACTATTGACAAATGGAGCTTTGACAGTGCCACTGTCTCTTCTAGCGTGCAGGTCTCCTCCAGTATCTGCTCCTGGCTGGTGGGTGCAGTGAATAATTGCAGCAATCAGAACCACCAGGGAAGTTGCCTGATGACTTTGTGGCCTCTATGAGCAGTGTTCTCAAGGGCACATTGCTTGAGGAATACATGTCTTACGAAAGGGATCTGGTTTACATTCTGTCTCCTGCTTCTCAAATATGACATATTGAAAAACATTGCCAAGGAGGTAAAAGAGCATTCTCTTTTCAGTTCTTACATTTACTCTTTGATGTGATCCAGCTTGCATCTGTTTCCTCTCTTTTCTTCTTCTTTTCCTTATTGTCATGCTGTTTAATTTTTTTTCTTTTACTTCCCCCCCCCCAAAATCAGACTTCCTCCTGTCTTGCTTCCTAAGTGGGGAAAATGTGAATGCTTTTTCACAAAGTGTGTGCCTGTGTTTTGTTGTTTTTGAAAATCCCTGCAGCCCTGTAGGTAAAAATGGTTGATTCAGTAGTGAGATTCAAGAGATGATATTCATATTCCATTTTGAAAGCCCAGAGTAAGTAATATAGACACTATTCAAGAATAAAGTATGACTTACTAGAGAGTTGTTAGTTGGGACTAGAGTTTTAAATTTGGAAGATACTAGTGGCTCCATTGATAACCTGGGCCTGGTATGGGATAAGATTGCATCACTGAGGAGAAAAGTGAAAATGGAGAAGAAGGAGTTCAAGAGTAAGCTGTGAACATTTGAACTTTTTGCTTTTGAGAAGAAAAGCCAAAGCCAAAAAATTAAAAAAAAAAAACCATTCTGCTGCTTGGGGTTGAAGATGCAATTAGTTTAAGACTGACAGAGTAACAAAGAACCACCAGATCTCAGTAGCTTAAACCACAAGTGGTTTTTCTTTCAACTCCTGGCACATGGGCAGCTAGGGCTTTCTGCAGGCCACTTTCATGGATGCTAATGGAGCAAAGTCACCAGTCTTGGTGACAGAAGGAAGAAAAGAACTAGACATGTTGATCACAAACAAATGAAATATATCCACTCAAAATGACATATGTCACTTCTGTTTCACTGGACAAAGCAAGTTACATGTCCATATGTAGCTTCAGGAAGGCCACAAAGTGCAGTTCTTCTCAGTGCCCAGAAGCAAATTATAAGTGGATACTACTGGACAGTTTTAATGCCCATCCTAGTCCACCCTTCTTCTCACTGGGTATTTGATTCAGTCTTCTTCCTTTACATATAAAAATTTAATTGCTCCCCATGGGAAACATCCTCAACCTCAAAGTCAAGATTTCTGCATGATTCCCAGTGTCTTTACATGAGGATACTAATATAACTTCTCTTAATGTGGGACCTCTGTGGACCAAAAGGGCAAGTTACCTGATAGCACACAACCATATGCGCGCATACACACACACACACACACACACACACACACACCATACAGTGCAGTGGGACAGGAACAGAATACTTGCAGTGAGCACTCCTGTTCAGAAAGGAGAATGGGAGATAGGAGGCATTACTGGCCACTAAAGTCCTGAAATTCCTCTGGATAGAGGCTATCAGAGACCCATACCCTTGATCATTCTGTTTCCCAGTTCTCCCATCCACTGTTCTGACCTTGGGATCCTTGCTCTTTGGAGAAAAGGGCATTGAAAACTTTGGCCTTCATAGTAGTTGGCAGCTTTCTCAGCCTGCTTCCTACCTATGGTAGGTTGGGGGACTCCAAAGTCATTTAAAGTCTGGAACACTTACAGGTCTCCACTACTTAAGGCCTATGCTTTCTCTGTCCTGCCCTCCAATAGGCTTTGGATCTGGTGGACCTCAGTCAACCACAGGTGCTTGTTGCCACGCTCCATTCCTCTTGGAGACTTCTCAGAAAGGCTGCATGTCTTGGCTTTCCTGCTCCCACCCTGCCCCTCTCTCTTGACTTAATTGTAGGTGCTCAACAGTGAGACATACCCTTAAGTTCTTTTCCCTGAAAGTTTGTGCCTAGTTTTTTAAATGTGTGTGGATCGGCCTTCAAACAACCATAATCCAAAGAACGCTCCTTCAGGTAAAAGTCATTGACTCCTTTTAGTTTGGTTTTAGCAGCATACCACCCCTACCCTTGTAGAATGACTGCAAAATTATGATGGGCACAAGTAACTGTATAGCTCAGTTTCTATGCAAGATCCCAGTCTGTGGATAGAAGAAACTAACCTCAGTTCTTTAAAGTCCTTATCTATTCCACCTTGGTCTCTACCACTTTCTTGTCTTCTTAGGATGGCACCAAAGGATTACTTATTGTTTAATGAATGTGATACACATTTTAAATCAACAGTGAAAAACTAGACCATTTAACTATGTAGTAAAACTTGGTTATCCATATGAATACTACTCACTAACTAAATCTATTACTATACACAACATTTAATTCCACATATATTAAGGTGTGAACATTTTAGGAGAAAAATAACTACAATAGCTATGTAAAGAAAATATCAGGGAATAATATTTATTTGGAGTTGGAGGAGGACTTGCTAAGCAAGCCACAAAATCCATAAGCCAAAGAAAAAGAGCACAGATTTTATTTCATTAAATTTTCAACTTCTGCAAGTTAAAGTCAACACATAAAAATGAAAAGAAAAATAACTCATAATGAGAAATTAATTGAACATGTAATATACATAATACACAAAGAGAGACTCAAATCAATAGGAAAAATAAACAAGGAAAATTAATCAGGGGCTATACATAAGCAGATCACAGAAGAAAAAAACATGCAACTGGCCCATATACATGTGAAAAGTTGATCAATTCCATGTGTAGTCATGGAATTGACTACAGTTACTCTCTTCTGGCTGTGCAAATTAAAAACAATAAAACTCTGACCACATTTTGTTCACCAAATTGGCAATAATTTACAAGATTAAAGATAACCATCCTTGATAAGTATGTGAGGAGTCCAACACTTGCATGATCAGTGGTGTATATATGATTCTTGAAGGACAATATGGCAGTTTCTATTCAAATTTAACATATAATTCCATTTGGCCCAGCAACTCTACTTCTAGAATTTTTCCTGTTACAGTTTCTACCTGTGAAGGACAAGAAGCTATGTCAGGGTTCCCATTTCACTCTTATTTTAAATAGGAGGAAAAAGTCCAAGAAAGAGAAATGGTTAGATTAATAATAGAGCATCTGTACAAGGTAAAGCTGTGTAGCTGGGGTAGAAAAGTGAATGAACTCTGAGACTGACATGGAAAAATATCTATGGTATATGAAAAAGAAATCACCAAGAGCATAGATTATGATCTTCATTATATCATTGAAAATGTCGAGGGGACCTGTCTATGAAAAGGAAATGTTCAGAAGGATGCACAACTAGTGTGTCTTTCTGCAAGGCTGACCACTTAGCTGAAGTCCCATTCAAATGTCACAAGTGCAGGGTGAAGCATATTGCTGAAGGCAGCAAGTCACTTGTGCTGTGCCCTGAGTAACACTAAGTGCTAGTACCTCCATTAAGGGCCAGTTGTGCTGAAAGGCTGTTTCCCAGTGTGCAAGTGCGCGTGCACACACAGACACACATACACACTTGCTACTTGAGTTTCTTCCTCAGTAGTCTTTGTGAGTTCCTCAGACTCTGTGGGTCCTCCTCTCTCTTCTAGTTGTGCTCCTCAACCTTGCCTCCTATGCTGCCTGCTTTTGACTCCTGCAACCTTTATCTTCCATTTCTGTGCCACCCTCCTGCTCCTACCCTCCACTGTCCTGCTTCCAGATGTGGTAGAAACATAATAATTGCAATTAATGCTGCATTGTCCTGAGAGGAGGGCCCAGCCTCCTCTTCAGCAGCATCTGAGGTCCTCCTGAGGGAGGCTGAACAGCTGCATCTTTGCTGCTTTTTTCTCATTCCTGTGTCTGTCAAGGGGCTCTGGATAGCTGCTCAGTCTACCAGACAGCCAGGATATCAGGACTTGCCTGATTGACAGCCAGTTGGAAATCCTGGAGTCCTTGCATATGTCAGAATCCCTGGAATGTAATCTTATGTTGTCTAGGCCTCTGTTTGACATCTGTAAGATCAAGGACTAGACCAGGTGGTGCTTGGCTCCTTTTTTTTGTTTATTTTCTTAATTTTTTTTATTGTTGGTTGTTCAAAACATTACATAGTTCTTGACATATCATATTTCACACTTTGATTCAAGTGGGTTATGAACTCCCATTTTTACCCCGTATACAGATTGCAGAATCACATCAGTTACACTTCCATTGATTTACATATTGCCATACTAGTGTCTGTTGTATTCTGCTGCCTTTCCTATCCTCTACTATCCCCCCTCCCCTCCCCTCCCCTCTTCTCCCCTCTTCTCTCTCTAACCCCTCTACTGTAATTCATTTCTCCCCCTTGTATTATTTTTCCTTTTCTCCACACTTCCTCTTGTATGTAATTTTGTATAACCCTGAGGGTCTCCTTCCATTTCCATGCAATTTCCCTTCTCTCTCGCTTTCCCTCCCACCTCTCATCCCTGTATACTGTTAATCTTCTTCTCATGCTCTTTGTCCCTACTCTGTTCTTAGTTACTCTCCTTATATCAAAGAAGACATTTGGCATTTGTTTTTTAGGGATTGGCTGGCTTCACTTAGCATTACCTGCTCTAATGCCATCCATTTCCCTCCAAATTCAATGATTTTGTCATTTTTTAATGCAGAGTAATACTCCATTGTGTATAAATGCCACATTTTTTTTTATCCATTCATCTATTGAAGGGCATCTAGGTTGGTTCCACAGTCTTGCTATTGTGAATTGTGCTGCTATGAACATCAATGTAGCAGTGTCCCTGTAGCATGCTCTTTTTAGGTCTTTAGGGAATAGACCGAGAAGGGGAATAGCTGGGTCAAATGGTGGTTCCATTCGCTGGGCTCCTTTTAACCTGAATATCCTATGCAGCCCTAATATGGCTCCTTGGGCTGGCAGCTGTTGACTGGTCCCTGACAACCTCTTAATTGAATTTTTCTGCCATAAGGAGAACAACCTGGCAAAGAGTTTTTGTTTCTTTGCTCCCCATATTTTATGACTTTATTTTTACACAGATAACGTGACTTAATTTTTTTTAAAGTAACAAAGAATTCTGAAAAGATTAATCCTCTGAAGCAGAGTTGCAATCTCTGGTCTCCAGCCTAGTGGTGGCAGCTTGAAGGCTCTGGTCTCTCCATGTAAACTCATCCATGGCACATGACAGTGCCTTGCAGCTGGCAGTGCATCACAGAGCACATTCACACACCTGCTGTTTTCAACCAGGGAAAGCTTATGTAGCCAGTTCATGGGCACCTATGTCCTATTCTATGAGGATCTTTCCATTTTCTGAGATATCCAGGGATAGTTACCAAGAAGCCATTTGTAATAGCCACAAAGTACATCCTGTGGGGATCCTGGTCAACAAATTTTTATTGAGTAAGGCCCCTGGTCAGCAGATTTTTTTATTGTTTTCTATCTCTGTGATAGAGGAACTTAAAAAAACAAATATCTATTTTGGCTCATGGTTTCTGAGGTTTTAGTTCATGGTCAGTGGACTCCATTGCTATGGGGTGATGCATAGCAACATGGCAGAGCAGTTGTGGTGGAGAAAGAGCTGCTTACCTCAGGGCAGACAGGAGGAAGAAAGAGAGAGCAGGGGCCAGGGACAAGATATGCCTTCAATGATACATTTCCAGTGACCCGTCTCTTTCAACTGGGCCCCACCCTCATAAAGTTTCTACCACCTCCCAGTAGCTAGAAACCAGGCCTTCAACATAGATTCCTTTGGGAGATATTCCAAATCCAAACCATAATAAACACCTACTTTGAATCAGACACTGCACTATATGCAGGGAATTTGACTTTAAAAAATGCATTCCCTGACACTTAGGGACCTTGGGTTCAACTTGAAGGCAGATATGCTGAGCTTTTGCCTTAAGTTGCATTACATAATCAAAGTGTGTATAGTAGGCATCACTTGGCTTCTCCATTGTATATATATATACTCAATTAAGTTCAATTCTCTCAACTAAGTTTTAAATTTTATGAGCAGAAAATAGAATAAAATAATGATATTGATTTAGAAATTCTTATGTTATTTTGTATTGAAGCTCTTTCTCAAGTGATGCTAAAGAAAATGAATAGTGAGGGATTTTTTTAACTTGATTTTCAACTTTTATCCTTCCAAATGCTTTAAAAGGCTAACTATGGCTAAAGATTTTACTGTGAGGGAAGAGAGTACAAAAGACATATTGATGAAGGAAAACACAGGATCACTGGAGTGGAAGGAATCCCCTGAGGCCACTTATTTTGATTGCACAGCTCACAGTGGTAACCCAGAGGCTCCAGATTCTTACAAAGTGTACATTTAAAGCAGCAGCATCTTTGATTTCACCCAAACCTAATGATATTGTTGTAATACCTTTCCTCAACTGCGAAACCATCTGCTGCTTAGTACTGT
Organism: Spermophilus citellus; assembly: GCF_964194105.1. Classification (NCBI taxonomy): domain Eukaryota; kingdom Metazoa; phylum Chordata; class Mammalia; order Rodentia; family Sciuridae; genus Spermophilus; species Spermophilus citellus. Next base: position 51,465,910 of record NC_138185.1, read on the forward strand.
AATATTGTACCCTAATTATCTCAAAGATATACCTGCATGCATATATATGCAAACACACACACACACATCACAAGTATGCACCTATACTTACATAGACACCCATGAGTGCATTCATAAACCACTGATACATAAACATACTGATTGTATAGAAATAAATAGCAACTGTGTTGGATGGGTCACAGATGGAGCTTACTTAAACAGTCTATAAAATGAGGAAAAAAATCACTGGGCTCCCTTCTTTCTGTATCTTGAGAGCAATTTAAAAGCCTTCCACGATTTGTTATTTGTTTTGGAGTGTTTCAGTTAACTTGCTATTAATATTACCTTTTACATTTTATTGAGTTTTATAAAGAGAGCAACCATATTTATTAATTTCTGGATATATAATATATTAACCTATAAGCTTAAAAATAAAGAAAATGGAGACTTTGATTGTCTATAACATGATGCAATTGGATTTTCATTAATTACAGATGACCAGTATATTTACAGTTTTTGCAAAATGTTTTAAGAGTAAAGAGCAGCCCAAGTCTACCTGCTTTACCTTTTATAGGAAAAATGCAGTATAGCTTTCCCATGAGATAGGGCACTTCTTAAGCTGGAAAATCTAGATAAGATATAAAAAAAAATCTTTTCAAATGTCAGACTCTGATTTCAATTAATTTTAAGGTGTGTTGTGTACCTATTTTAGGCCAGGTACTGCATTTTAATGAACAAACAGAACTCCTTGTCCTTATGGAAATTATATTTTAATGATGGAGAATTTTGGACAGTAAATACAAGATTTATGTATAATGTGCAGATTGTTGGTGAACAATGATGAACAACAACAACAACAAAAAAAAACAGAGAAGGGAAATTTAAAGCATGGGATAGCAGGGCAGGATGGACATTTAGACTAAAGAGTCTAGGGATCCCTTACCAAGAGGTGTGGAAGATTGGGAGGCTTGTGTCAGTTAAAAATAAAACAATGAACCACCAAGTGGGGGAAAGATAATCATGGTGGCTGCAAGACAGGGAGACTAGCAAGGAATCAATTGCAATAATGCAGGAGAGAATGACAGTATTTGGATAAGGACAGTAGCAGGGAGCCATGAGAAGTGGGAAGTTCTATTTTCAAATCATATTTAGAACCCCATCAGGACTAGATGATGGGCCAGATTTAGGATGCAAAACAAAAGTGTTAAACTTGACTAACTACTATATCTCTGGCCTGGCCAAATGAGAGACTCGGATTACCCTGATCAAATATACAGGATATTACAAAAGGGTTTGATTTGCAAAGAAATATGAGGCTCCCTGGAGCTGAGTTTTGATGTGTTTATTTAGTTCTATATATTACACATTCAACTTGTGAGGAAGTAAGGGAATACCTGGGAGCCAAAAAATGAAAAGGAATTTAAAACGCAATGCCACAACTTTCAGCAATGAACAATAAGGAGAAATATGGAGAAACTGACAAATGGAAATTATAATAAGAGACTAGATGCCTTTCAAAGTAATTTAAAACAACAAGAATAAAATAGCAATATATAGAAAATCTCAACAACAAAATAATGGGATTCTAATATATGGAGCCTGTAAAATTATAGACTATGTAAAATTACAGGGTTCCCACTAGGTATATTTGTTTTAATTCTGTTCATCTGTTCACCAATCATTTATTGAGTTCCTCCTATTGACCAATTATATGCTTTACAGGATTACAGGAGGAACAAAGAAATTTAAGTCATAGGCCCACTGCTTAAGCCTAAGCAACCAGGCATAGTGCAGAGTATGTAATAATGAGGGGGTATCATGGTGCTAGCAAATTTGGGAAGGGAAAATGACAAGAGAAAAGTTGGAGAAATGATTTAAATTGTCTGAAAAGCAGTAGGAATTATCCAGCAAAGTATAGGATGCTATAAGGAGAAGTGCAGAGAAGCATGGAATGTTTGCACAGCTTGAACTTTAGGGGGGAAAACAAGTGACCAGAGAGTAAAAGAGCATATCAGATGAATATTGGGACAATTTAAAACTCAAACTAATATAGTAATAGGTTGGTACTCATTAAATAGGTAATAATTCTTGGGGAAGAAAAATGTACCTGTCTATGTTAATAGAAATAAATAAATTAACAGGGAAATAAAAAGGAAATAAGGAAGTCTCTCTCTTTCATAGTGAAATATCAGTCAATAAGTTTAAGAAAGGAAGGGATTAGAAATTCCCACTTGACAACCACCAAGTCCTAATTGTTGCAGATAAGTATTTTATTGAGTGCTAAGACCAGTGTGTATTGTGTGTGTGGCGGGGGGTGGTCAATGAGAAATGGAATAGCCACACCCAGTATCTCTTTGCAAGATACATATTAATTACAAATGGGAACTTTTCTAATTTTTAGTGGAGGAGCATAATGGGCATCACCTTAACCAAGACACCAAAATTAGCATAATTTTAGTAATGGACCAAAAGGAGGTCATATGTCCTCTGATGTTCCCTGGGACATAGCATTATTTTCATGGTATTCATGCCAGAAGTGCATAACAGAGTCTAATCATGAAGCATCACAGGACAGACCTGAAGTGAGGGACATTCTACGCCTAATGTGTCTCAGTCATGAAATGAAAGACTAAGAAATCTTTTAGTTTTTTAAAAAAATACTAGATTATAGATATGAGAATGAAATACAATTCAGGATTCATTCAGAATCCTGCAAAAACAACTGCCATGGTATGATCATGGTATGATATGTCAAGAGCTTTGTAATGTTGTGAACAACCAATAAAAATTAAAAACAAAACAAAAAAAAAAAAAAAAAAAACAACTGCCATGCTTCAGAGAACATTATTGGGACAATGGGTGTCTGGCTTTTATATGGTTTTAGTGTCCCCAAGATCCATGTGTTGAAGTTTGACCCCCATTGAGAGGTATTGAGAGAGTAGACACTTAATCCAACTATGAAGAAGTAGGGTTCATTGGCTGAATTCTGGTAGCTTTATGAGAAGAGAGAGAGGGGCCAGAGTGTATCTATGTTTCCCACACTGCACTGCTCAGGACCCTGACAGCAAGAAAGCCACTGACAGATTCAGCCCCTCTATCTTCCACCTTCAAATTTGCCAGCCAAAATAAACCTCTTTTCTGTATAACTCCCCTGGCCTGTGGCTTTATGTTTTTAGCAACTGAAAATAGACTAATACTGTGGTTAAGATTTAAATTCAGTCTTTATATTCAATTCATATATAGAGAGAATGTAAAACAATTGTCAAACATTAACCTTTCTAGTTGTAAGATATATATAAGTTGTAATCTAGTTGTAAGATATATGGGAATTCCCTCATAGTATTTCTATGACTTTTCTGTAGTCTAAAATTGTTTCAGAATAAAACAAAATGTAAATAAGAAAGACAAGGTCAAATAAAAAGTGGCCTTTTCCACCACATTATGGACCAGTCTATAAATAGGTAATACTTCTTAGTACCTTATCCAGTAGTCCTAGTGGTCACCAATTCTTGGTGACTTATCCAGCAGTCTTTACGGTTCATTCTGAAAATTTTAGGTCTCTGGGCCGCTTCCAACAGGGGAGTGACTCACTCAAACTGTGTTGCTCCTGTGCCCTGATTCTGCATTAACACCATCCCAAGGGAACATGCCTTTAAGGAAGTCTTCAAGTTTTCATAACTCCTCATCTGAAAAATATCCCCCTGCAGTTGTTAGGGCAAATTTCATCATAGCACTCCCCCATCAGGGGCTCACATTGCTTCCAGCATGTTCTGGGGATGCAATAATGAAGGTATTAGAACACATGCTGTCTTGCCCTGTAGCACATTCTCATAGGTCGATTCCAGGCCCAGGTTTATGCACAGTTGATGACTCTCACTTCTTTCTGCCACGTTGCTTTCTGTGGAGGCTGTGTCCACTCAGCTGTTGTATATGATTTATTGCTCCACTGCCTTTGAATGCCTTTGTGTCCTAACAAAGTAGTCTTGTACAACACAGAATAAAGGTGTGAATACAAACTGAATTATTGAATAATTAAATATACATACACACATGTAATTATGTACTAAATATATATTTTAATTAGTAGACTAGGAGAATTCCCAATAACTTCTCTTTCTGGTTGTTTTGGAGGGTCTGATATATACATTATATAAATTGTAAAAATTGTGAAAAATGAAATGTATATAAATATAAAAATGGATACATCATTTTTTACAATTGTATAGCTTCCTTATAAACCAGTCTAAGTCACAATAATCCATGTATGTCTCACTCCACTATGAAAATGTGGACATCATCCATGTCTTCTGTGCCCATTTAGTTGCGTGGAAATAGCAATGTACTCTTTAAGAAAGGGTCACTGTGGAGCTTAGGAGAGCAATGAGATGTTCAAATATGAAGCAGAGAAATATGTTGAATGCTATTTTCCTTTGTGATGTTTATTATCTCTTCGATATGACTTTTCTGAGTAGCTAATACATGCTATAAATTGTGCTAGGTCCCCAGATAGAGAAGACGAAACAGGCAAGTTTCAGAACTTAAAATTCTCCAGCAAAGAGATGGATGGATGGGTAGATGGGTGGATGGATGTGTAACATTATTACAGATAATGATAGTGCTGTATAAGTAGTAGTAGATTTTGCAGTTAAATAATGGGGATGGTAGTTCAGATGGGAAAGCCAAAGAAGGCCTACCTAGGGATAGTGAAATCAAGGCAGAAACTTGAAATCAAAGAAGGAAAATGGGAAGCACTTCCAGGAAAGTCAACCATAGTAAAAGGAAGGGTTAAAAAAGTTGCCAGTGTGTAAGGGTAGATGGAAATCTGAGCCTGCATTGCTGGTTATACATAGGGGAAGCTGGTGACACAAGACAGCTGAGGTTTTGGCAAGAAGCTTAGATCTTATTTCAACAGAGTGGGAAGATATTAATGAGTTCAAGCAAGGAATTACATGATATAATTTACATCTTTTAAAGATCTTTCTAGCTGTATTGAGAAGGGACTGGAGGAAAGGGCAGACTGTGGTTTGCTGATGTTAGTAAAAACATTGAAGCTGAATGAACAGATCAATAGCGAACTAGCAAATGTCCAACCAAATGATAGGAAAGCTATTTTTCAAAAATGTGTATAGACAGAGTTGGATTGGAGAAGTCCTTTACCAGTCTTCTTATTAGCTTTACATAAATGCTCTTTTATGGTCAATAGGTTTTTATTGACCATCATTTTTATTGAAGAATAACATACATTTAGAAAAACACATACATCAAAATGCACAGCTTCATGAGTTATAAAAATTTAAGTGTGCTTTTCTAATCGCCACTCAGCTAAACAAATAGACCATTGTCTGCAACCATCCTGCTCCCTCCCCATGCTTGCTCCCCAGTTAACCTCCTTTTTCTTCTGTCTCCTCTTTCTATAACCGTGACCTTTAGCCTGTAGATTACTTTTGCCTGTTTTTTAACTTAATGTGATGAATGAAATCAAATACAAGTTGCGTATCCCATTTTCTGCTTGGGACCAGAAGTGTTTCAGATTTTTTATTTCTTTTAATTAGTGAATATTTGCATATACACAATGAGATATCCTAAGGATGAAACCCAAGTCTAAAGTTGAAATTTATCTATGTTTCATATACACTATGTACACGGCAATTTGATGCAATGTTTTCAGTGCATTTGCATAAATAAGGTTAGGTGTGAAATTCTTCATTTGTGGTACCATGTCTGTGTTCAAAAGATTCAAATTTTGGAGCATTTCATATTTTGGATTTTCAGATTAATGATGGTCAACCTGTATCATGTTTTTTGTGTACCAGCAGATCATTCATTCATACTATACTATTAATATACTACGTGTTCATGTGTGGTTGTATTTCACAGTTTATCAATATATGCCAATAATCCAGTTGGTCCACTGGTTAAAATTTGTATTGTGTCTAGTTTTTAGCTTAGTAATGCTACTATACCAATACTTTCCTTATCTTCTGATGTACATTTGGTTGTATGTATATCAAATGCTGTGATTACTAGGTCTTGGGTATGTGTAGGATGCGCTTTGGTAGATATTACTGAGTAACAAGTTGTCTTACCAGTTTCACTGTAGGAGGGCTTTGGTTGCTTTGCCAACACTTGGTATTTTCAGTGTTTGTAATTTTAGACATTCTGGTGGGTATGTAACTGTCATCTGAATTTAACTTCACTGATGATTAATTAAGTTGAGCAACTTTCCATTGATTCTTGGTCATTCAGTTGTCCTCTAGGGAAGTATCTGTTCAAATACCTTTTCACTTTCTTTTGGATTGTCGATTTCTTAGTAACTTCTTCTGTATGGGTTCTGGATAATAGCCCTTTCTTTACTCTATGGATCACAATAATCTTTTCTGAGAGTCTTACCTTTTCACCCTCTTTATGATGTTTTCAAGTGAAAAAAGTTTTTAATGAGCCTGCTTTATCATTTTAATGATAATTTTGACAGACTGTTTCAGAAATCTTTGCCCATCCCAAGTTCATGAATAGGTTCGTCTATTGAGGCTTTATTATTTTACCCTTCACACTCAGAAATACCAACTTGGACTTGATTTTTGTGCATGCTGTGAAGTAGGAATCAATACACATTTTCCCTTATGGCTGACCCATCAACTCATCACATTTATTGTGGAAATAAATCTTTCAGTCTGCAATGGCAATTTTGTCAAATATGATCTCTTTCATAAAGCTATATGCAAAAGCATGTCAATGTTCAAGTTTGATACAGGAACATAAGTATAGCACCACAAAAATGGGGTGCCAGACCAGAAGATGTCAGTTAGGAATGAATGAGCAGGAATCACTTCCCTTATTGGACAACTCAGGCTGATCAGGAAGATAAAGGAAATATCAGATGGTTGGGGGATATAGGTATACAGTAATCCGGGAAGGCAAACTTTTGAAAAAGCAATTAGAATGCTATTGTCAGCTACTTCTGTCTGGTCATGGGGGAGGGTATCCCTTACCTAGAGACTCCAGGTCTAAGGATCAGTGGGAATATTGAAAATTAAGTTACCACCCCTGATTGGAAACATCTGGATGTCTAGAGGATGAGAAATGGGACCAGACACATTCTTCAAAGTTTCAAAGCAAGGTATATACCTAGATTCCTAGGACCTGAGACAAGCTGTAATTGTGTGGAGGCTGGCAGGGGCTCAGTAGCAATAAAGTAGCAAGAGAGCACTAGGTGGGCATCTGATTCCTAGGATGCTGAAATTGCTAAAAGTAATGATTAAGAACAGGCATGTAGCCACATGGGGCAAGAAATCTGAAAGGGAGCAATAAAAAACCTCCATCCTGTGCAATAGACGGAGTGTGGAATAGGACCCCCGGGTTAAACTTCCCCTCCTCCTGCCCCTGCACCACCATCCCCAGCCCCACTCAGCAGAAGATGGGTGGCAAGCACAGGCCTTTTAATGCCAGAAACATCCCTTCTGAATTCTTCCAGCTAAATGCAATTTAAAGAGGTCAGAGGAAGATAAGCGTTTTTTATTACATCCTCCAAGTCTTGCTCATTCAGTTTCCTTTTATTCAGGTAGATAACTTCTGACCTTCAACAGTGCCCCAAATAGAGTCATATATCACTCAGGACCTATCACACCTGTGGGAGAGAAAGCCTCCAATAGTCCAGTGTCTCTTGCCCTGGAGCATGTCTGTGTTTCCTTGCTGCTGCACATGTTTGTTCTCCAGAAATCTTTGCCAAAGTAAAGAAAAGTAGAAACACAATAACCGTATGTTGAAGTAGGCAAGGAAAATCCTCCAGCAGGCCACTGTCCTGGTATGATATGTGGCCTCCCAGCCACTGAAATTATACACAGAGGGAGTCACTTAAACAATGCAATGAAAGCATCTTTATCTGAGATGACAGGAACATAAAATACATTCCTCCTCCATTATTTCCAGTGGGGTTGAATATGCATTGTTCTCCTATGTTGTTTAAACCTCAGTGTGAACTAGGGAACCAGCTTTCAACCTTAAAACCAACAGAGTTGTGTGAAACATCTTGCTTTGAGAGATGTCAGAGAGGTAGAGTCTTTCTCATTCTTGGTCTGCATTTTTCATTTTTCAAGACTCTGTAAGTATTGCAGATATCATCATTCCATTTAGAATTTATTTTCCCTGGGGAATCAGGAGTCTTCAGGGTGATGTACAGCAAGTGAAGTTTGCAGAATCATGGAGACTGGTGATAAATAAGGTGAGACAAGAGAAAGGGAGAAAGAAAAGAAGGAAAACAATTTTGAGCAGAGAAGCTAAAACCAAGTAATTCTATTTAAAGCATAGGGAAGAAATAAGATGTACCAAGAGGCATTGCCCTGTTTGCTTTTGGAGTCAGCTCCTGGGAAACAGGCTAACACAGGAAGTATAACCAAATCAGGACATTGCCCTCCTCTGGGCTACTCCCCAATGGTATAACTGAGAGCCTGCATCCCACATCACATTTGTGTACATGAAAGTCTTTTCCATCTCTCACACCTCTGTATAGGAAACTGTTTCCCATAACCAGTTTTGGAAATCAAGCTTTCTTCATCCACAAACTAGCCAGCTAACAAGATTTAATTTAAAGTTCCATTCATAGTTGCTCACTCTGATCCTGGTTTTGTTGTTATTGTTGTTGTTTGTTTTGTTTTTGTCAAATCAATGCTCGTATTTTGTGTGAGACCTCTGTGAACCATTAACAGACTATAAAAAAATAATAATCAGTATACCCAACACTGATTTAGACTTACCACAACCATATTTGGCTTTTGATGTTGGGAGTCTTATGCTGCATACTAGGAGGTTTTCAGTCTTACTGTGCTTTATTCCCTAAGATGAGTAACTGATTTGCATTGCATGCTCTTGGAACTAACTTGGAGGAGTTAGTGCCATTTCTTTTTCAATATCCTACCTAAAGGATCTCCTTTTTTATTATAAATTTTTTATTCCAATTTGTTATATGTGACAATATTATAATCCATAGTACACATATAGAGCACAATTTTTCATATCTCTTTTTGTATAAAAGTATATTCACACCATTTGTGTCTTCATACATGTACTTAAGGTAATGATGTTCCTTTCATTCCACCATTTTTTTACACCCCTTGCCCTCTCCCTTCCCCTCCCTCTCCTTTTCCCTATGCTAACTGAAGTTAGTCAATCCCAAAAGAAACAAATGCCAAATGTTTTCTCTGATATAAGGAGGCTGATTCATAGTGGGGTTGGGAGAGGGAGCATGTAAGATTAGACAAACTCTAAAGGATCTCTTTTAACTTGGGATTTGATGATACAACCAAAAATAGTCTCATTGAAAAGAATGGAACCTTCCAAATGGAGGCCAAGAATGTGAAGTTTAGTATTATCTCAAAGGCACATTGATTTGAAATATAGTGTATTAAGAGAAAATCTGAGGTATAGTAATGCCTATAAATGAGGGGACTGATGGCTTTCATTGAAATTATAGTTGTTATTCGTAGTTCCTAAGAGAAAGGGACATGCCATGTCATAGAAAGCCACAGAAAGAAGCACCTGGATTGGTCAGGAGACAAAGGGAGAAAGCAGAACTGCAAGCAAGCATCCTGGTTGTATTGTTAAAGAAAGATATGAGGAAAATAGGGTATGCAAACTTAGGATTGGCTGATTTGAATAATTGCTGTGGGCTCTGGAGCATGTTGCTGTTTCAGGTTGTTTGGTACCTGGTCCTAAGGTGATTTGGGCAGATGGGTAGAAGCTTGGAATGTGAGACTCCAGTGACTGGAGTTGGTTGGGGATGTAGAGTCTGTATTGGTTTGTTTGCACATGAAAATTCCCTTGCTGGGAGAGTTGTTTACTATCCTTAGGAATAGGGATAGCTCTGGAAGGGGAGTGCCTCTAGATCAGCAAGACCTCAGATGTCTAAGCATTAGAATATGGGAAATATAACGACATAGTTAATATACAACTACACCTGTAGCAAGGTGCTAGCTCATTTTGAGATATGTAGAAGCATAGACCTGACCAGGCATAGTGTCCTGTCCAGCCTGACTGAGCCTCCTTACCCATTGCTCAATGGATTTCCACAAGCTGTATGCTTGAGGGAGCTTCTCTGCCCTACTTCACGACATCCTTCAGAGCCAGGGTTTTGCTCACCCCTAGTCTCTTCTGTAGCTCACAACTGTCCATAGTTGTTCCTAGTAATTTTGACTCCTCTCACATATTAATCTACTAACCCCAGGTGTGCAAAAACATCCTTGCTGTGGGACACTCAGTGCACACCATGGAACCCAAGTTGGGTATTGCTTCACCTGAGGACTTGGGACTAACAAAGACAATCTGTCCTCTCCATGCAGCCATTCTGAAGAAAAGATGTTGAAACATCTCCATGTCAACCCCAGTTGGCTGTACTTGAGATTTAAGTACTTTGAGTAGGGAAAGGTAGCTTTTTCTGTCCCTATTGGTTAGTGCCCTGTTATAGTGGTGCTATAATATTAGATTGAATCTTTTTGCAATGTTCTGTAAAGTCTCACAATCTCCCTCCCAATTGTTCAGCAATTGGAAGGACAAGTTCATGCGTCCCCTCAACCTTGTTTCTTTGTTGACATCCCTCTCTGCCGTCTTTCCTGGGTTATACCCACAAACTTTCCCCTGATACGGGGCCTGGGGTATTGCTGGTTCACTATTTCATGCCCCATTTACATTCCGGCTACAGTAGCAGTGATAGTGCTGAACATAAAAGCACTTATTTATTATACCTCTTAGAGGAACTGTCTTGTCTTTTGCCATGCTCTAATTGGATTGTTGGGTCTTTTAGTACTGGATTTTGAGAGTTCTTTATATATTTTGAATACGATTTCTTTGTCAGCTATGTGGGTTACAGATATTTTATTTGGTTCCATGGCTTGTCTTTTCACTTCTTAAAAAAAAAAATCTTAATTGACATGTAATAATTGCACATACATATGAGATACTCTGTGGTATATTGTTATGTACAATGTATAATTTTTTGTATTTTTGTCACCTCAAACATTTATCACTTTTTTATTTTTATTTTTTAGGTATATATGATAGCAGAGCATTTTTTAAAAAATATTTTTAATTTTCATTGGACCTTTTTTTAAATTTTTTTTATTTATTTTTTATTGGTTGTTCAAAACATTACAAAGCTCATGACATATCATCTTCCATACATTTGATTCAAGTGGGTTATGAACTCCCCTTTTTTACCCCAAATACTAGTTGCAGAATCACATCGGTTACACATCCACATTTTTGCATAATACCATATTAATGACTGTTGTATTCTGCTACCTTTCCTATCCCCTACTATCCCCCCTCCCCTTCCCTCTCATTTTCCCTGTCTACCCCATCTGCTGTTGTTTAATTCTCTCCCTTGTTTTTTTTTCCCCTTTCCCCTCACAAACTCTTATATGTAATTTTGTGTAACAATGAGGGTCTCCTTCCATTTCCATACAGTTTCCCTTCTCTCTCCCTTTCTCCCACCCCACTCGTCTCTGTTTAATGTTAGTCTTTTCCTCATGCTCTTCTTCCGTGTTCTGATCTTAGTTGCTCTCTTTATAGCAAAGAAGACATTTGGCATTTGTTTTTTAAGGATTGGCTAGCTTCACTTAGCATTATCTGCTCTAATGCCATCCATTTCCCTGCAAAATCCACGATTTTGTCATTTTTTAGTGCTGCGTAATAATCCATTGTGTATAAATGCCACAGTTTTTTAATCCATTCATCTATTGAAGGGCATCAAGGTTGATTCCAAAGTCTAGCTATTGTGAATTGTGCTGCTATGATCATTGATGTGGCAGTATCCCTATAGTATGCTCTTTTAAGGTCCTCAGGGAACAGACCGAGAAGGGCGATAGCTGGGTCAAATGGTGGTTCCATTCCCAGCTTTCCTAGTAATCTCCATACTGCTTTCCATATTGGCCGCACCAATTTGCAGTCCCACCAGCAATGTACAACTGTACCTTTTTCCCCACATCCTCGCCAGCACTTATTGTTACTTGACTTCATAATGGCTGCCAATCTTACTGGAGTGAGATGGTATCTTAGGGTGGTTTTGATTTGCATTTCTCTGACTGCTAGAAATGGTGAGCATTTTTTCATATACTTATTGATTGATTGTATGTCCTCCTCTGAGAAGTGTCTGTTCAGGTCCTTGGCCCATTTGTTGATAGGGTTGTTTATTATCTTATTGTTTAATTTTTTGAGTTCTTTCTATATTCTGGATATTAGGGCTCTATCTGAAGTGTGAGGAGTAAAAATTTGTTCCCAGGATGTAGGTTCCCTGTTTACCTCTCTTATCGTTTCTCTTGCTGAGAAAAAACTTTTTAGTTTATGTAAGTCCCATTTGTTTATTCTTGTATATAACTCTTGGGCTATGGTTGTCCTATTAAGGAATTTGGAGCCCGACCCCACAATATATAGATCGGAGCCAACTTTTTCTTCTATCAGGCGCAGAGTCTCTAATTTGATATCTAGCTCCTTGATCCATTTTGAATTAACTTTTGTGCATGGCGAGAGAAAGGGGTTCAGCTTCATCTTGTTGCATATGAATTTCCAGTTTTCCCAGCACCATTTGTTGAAGATGCTATCCTTTCTCCATTGCATGCTTTTAGCGCCTTTATCAAATATAAGAAAGTTGTAATCTTGTGGATTGGTCTCTGTGTCCTCTATTCTGTGCCATTGGTCCACCCGCCTGTTTTGGTACCAGTACCATGCTGTTTTTGTTACTATTGCTCTGTAATATAGTTTGAAATCTGGTATCGCTATACCACCTGATTCACACTTCCTGCTTAGAATTGCTTTTGCTGTTCTGGGTCTTTTATTTTTCCATATGAATTTCATGATAGCTTTGTCTATTTCTACAAGAAATGCCGTTGGGATTTTGATTGGCATTGCATTAAACCTGTAGAGAACTTTGGGTAATATTGCCATTTTGATGATGTTGGTTCTGCCTATCCATGAACACGGTACATTTTTCCATCTTCTAAGATCTTCTTCTATCTCTCTCTTTAGGGTTCTGTAGTTTTCATTGTATAAATCTTTCACCTCTTTTGTTAGGTTCATTCCCAAGTATTTTATTTTTTTAAGGATATTGTGAATGGGGTGGTTTTCCTCATTTCCATTTCAGAAGTTTTGTTGCTGATATACAGGAATGCCTTTGATTTATGCGTGTTGATTTTATATCCTGCCACTTTGCTGAATTCATTTATTAGTTCTAGTAGTTTCTTTGTAGACCCTTTTGGGTCTTCTAGGTATAGGATCATATCGTCCGCAAATAGTGATATTTTAAGTTCTTCTTTTCCTATTTTTATGCTTTTAATTTCTTTTGTCTGTCTAATTGCTCTGGCTAGTATTTCAAGGACTAAATTAAATAGAAGTGGTGAGAGAGGTCATCCCTGTCTTGTTCCAGACTTTAGAGGGAATGCCTTCAGTTTTTCTCCATTTAGGATGATGTTAGCCTGAGGTGTAGCATATATAGCTTTTACAATGTTGAGGTAAGTTCCTGTTATCCCTAGTTTTTCTAATGTTTTGAACATAAAGGGATGCTGTACTTTGTCGAATGCTTTTTCTGCATCTATCGACGATCATATGGTTCTTATCTTTAAGTCTATTGATGTGGTGAATAATATTTATTGAGTTCCATATATTGAACCAACCTTGCATCCCAGGGATGAATCCTACTTGATCATGGTGCACTATTTTTTTGATATGCTTTTGTGTTCGATTCGCCAGGATTTTATTGAGGATTTTTGCATCTATGTTCATTAGAGATATTGGTCTGTAGTTTTCTTTCTTTGAAGTGTCTTTGTCTGGTTTTGGGATCAAGGTGATGTTGGCCTCATAGAATGAATTTGGAAGAGCTCCTTCTTTTTCTATTTCTTGAAATAGCTTGAAAAGTATTGGTATTAATTCTTCTTTGAAGGTTTTGTAAAACTCCGCTGTATACCCATCCGGTCCAGGGCTTTTCTTGGTTGGTCGTCTTTTAATGGCTTCTTCTATTTCTTCCTTTGTTATTGGTCTGTTTAAATTGTGTGTGTCTTCCTAACTCAATCTGGGCAGCTAATATGACTTAAGAAATTTATCGATGTCTTCACTGTCTTCTATTTTATTAGAATATAGGGTTTTGAAATACTTTCTAATTATCTTCTGTATTTCTGTAGTGTCTGTTGTGATATTGCCTTTTTCATCCCGTATGTTAGTAATTTGAGTTTTCTCTCTTCTTCTCTTCGTTAGCATGGCTAAGGGTCTGTCGATCTTATTTATTCTTTCAAAGAACCAACTTTTAGTTTTATCAATTTTTTCAATGGTTTTTTTGGTTTCGATTTCGTTGATTTCTGCTCTGGTTTTAATTATTTCTTGTATTCTGTTATATTTGCTGTTGTTTTGCTCTTCCTTTTCTAGGGTTTTGAGATGTAGTGTGAGTTCGTTTATTTGTTGGTTTTTTCTTTTTTTGAGGAATGAACTCCAGGAAATAATTTCCCTCTTGGAACTGCTTTCATTGTGTCCCATAGATTCCGGTATGTTGTGTCTGAATTGTCGTTTATCTCTAAGAATGTTTTTATTTCCTCCTTTATGTCTTCTGTAACCCATTGATCATTCAGTAACATATTGTTTATTTTCCATGTGATGCTGGATTTTTCCTTCCTTCTTTTATCATTGATTTCCAGTTTCTTTCCATTATGATCAGATATGGTGCATGGTATTATCTCCGCACCTTTATATTTACTAAGAGTTGCCCTATGGCATAATATATGATCTATCTTTGAGTAAGATCCATGTGCTGCTGAGAAGAACGTGTATCCACTTGATGATGGTTGATATATTCTATATATGTCGGTTAAGTCTAGGTTCTTGATTGTGACATTGAGTTCTATAGTTTCTTTATTCAGCTTTTGTCTGGAGGATCTGTCTAATGGTGAGAGCGGTGTGTTGAAGTCACCCATAATTATTGTGTTGTGGTCAATTTGACTCTTGAACTTGAGGAGAGTTTGTTTTACGAACGTTGCTGCAACATTATTTGATGCATATAAATTAATAATTGTTATGTCTTGTTGGTGGATAGTTCCTTTTAACAGGATATAGTGTCCTTATTTATCCCTTTTGATTAACTTAGGTTTGAAGTTGATTTTATTCGATATGAGTATGGCCACTCCTGCTTGCTTCCGAGGGCCATGTAAGTGGTATGATTTTTCCCAACCTTTCACCGTCAGCCTGTGTATGTCTTTTCCTATCATATAAGTCTCCTGAAGGCAGCATATTGTTGGGTTTGTTTTTTTGATCCAGGTTACTAGCCTGTGTCTGTTGATTGGTGAGTTTAGTCCATTAACATTTAAGGTTACAATTGAAATATGATTTGTACTTCCAGTCATGTTTATTTATTTATTTTAGTTTGGCTAGTTTTTACTTTTTGATTTTTTCCCCCTCCCCCTTTACTGAGAAACCTCCCGCTGTTGGTTTTGGGCACTATTTTTCCATTCCTCCTCTTGTAGAATTTTGCCCAAAATGCTTTGCAGTGCTGGTTTTCTGGCTGCGAATTCTTTTAGCTTTTGTTTATCGTGAAAGATTTTAATTTCATTGTCAAATCTGAAGCTTAATTTTGCTGGATACAGTACTCTTGGTTGAAGATCAATATTTTTCAGCGTTTGGAATACATTGTTCCAGGATCTTCTCGCTTTCAAAGTCTGTGATGAAAAATCAGCCGTTAACCTAATTGGTTTACCCCTGAATGTAATCTGCCTCCTTTCCCTTGTAGCCTTTAATATTCTCTCCTTGTTCTGTATGTTGGCTACCTTCATAATTATATGTCTTGGAGTTGGTCTATTACAGTTTTGGATGTTTGGGGTCCTGTAGGCTTCCAGGATTTGGCAATCCATTCCATCTTTCATCTCTGGGAAGTTTTCTAGGATTATTTCATTTAATAGGTTGTGCATTCCTTTGGTTTGAACCTCTGTGCCTTCTTATATCCCAATGACTCTCAAATTTGGTTTTTTGATGAGATCCCATAACTCTTGGATAGATTGCTCATGAGATTTAAGCATCTTTTCAGTGTTGACTATACTCTTTTCAAGTTGATAAACTTTGTCTTCATTATCTGATGTTCTGACTTCTACTTGATCTAGCCTATTGGTAATACTCTCGTTAGCGTTTTTAATCTGGTTTATGATTTCTTGCATTTCTAAAATTACTGTTTGGTTTTTTTAAGATCTCTATCTCCTGATAAAGCTCGTTCTTTGCAGTTTGGATTTGTTTGTTTAGTTCGTTTTCAAAATATACTTTCAATTCTTGGACTTGCTGTCTCGTGTCTTCTCTAAAATTCTGTTCGATCTGAGTTAGGTATGCCTTGATTTCTTTCCCTGTCCATGTTTCTGATGCTTCTAGGTCCTCCTGTAGATTTAAGTTGTCCTGCATTATCTGTAATCCTTTTTTCCCTTGTTTTTTCATGTTGTTCACGTTACTTTCCAGCTCTGTTTGACTGCTTTGAAACTGCTTTCTCCTATACATTTGTTTTGGCTTTGTTTATCTCTGTTGTCTCTCCTTTGTGGTGGGAGATTATACCTATAGATGTTGGGCTTTATTGTACTTTAGAGCTGATTCATTCAATTTATAAAGGGCTTCCGGATTTTGTATGCATATAGTCATTTGTTTTTTATTCTTAGGACTTTAGTTTAGGTGCTATGCAGGTATAAGTGTTAGTATGTCTTGGCTACTTTAGAAGATTGCTCTATTGAAGGGGGATATTAACCGTCGATTGGATCAGGGTGTTGGTAGGAGCTAGGTATTTAGGAGCACTATAGATGGCCTTGAAACATCCACCTATTTGCATTTAGACAGTTACATGAAATGGAGGACGTAATGCTTGGGATGAAAGTTGGGGGGAAGGGGAAGGTAGGTGCTCTTGAAAAGAAAGAAGGAGAGGGAGATAGATAGCATAGAGGAGAATGGAAAGAGCAATGAAACTTGGAAGGTGAGAGAGAGAGAGGGAAAAGGGAGAGAAAAAAATAAAATGAAATAGGAAATAAAATTAGGTCTTAGAGGTCCATTTTCTTCTCTTCCCGTAGGCAAAGCTGTGCCCTCCGGGCTGAGTTTTGCCCTCAATGTGTCAACAGCAATCCCTGTAAGGAAGCCCCTAGGAGTCTCTCAATCCTTTTGGTCCAGAGCCGTTTCACTTCTATGGCCCCTCCTTCCCTTCCTCCTGCCAGCCAGCCAGGTCCTGCTCACCCGAGGCAGTTCCCCAAGGATTTGGTTACACTTTCAGCCCCACCGAGTGCTCTATTTCCCTAACGACTGAGCACTCTCTCTGTCATTCATCTAAGCCCCAGTGCTGTGGAGCTGTGGTCTGGGAGTCAATTGTTTAATTTTTCTGGACCCCTCTGGTGGGCACACCTTCGGAATCTGGCGGCTAAGACCATTGGTGTCGCTGCTGGTGGTAATAGGAGTTGGGGGTCGAGGATCCCCTCTACTTCCCTCAGCCCCTACAGTCACAACCACTCTACTGGCGGTAGGAGGAGTTGGGGGTCTGGAGTGTCGTCTGTTTCCCTCTGCCCCTACCGTCACACCCTCTCAGTTCACGGTTGGGGGAGTTGGGGGTGGGGAGTCTTCTCTGCTTCCCTCTGCCCCTACAGTCACGCCCACGTCACTGGCAGTAGGGGGAGTTGGGGGTCAAGAGTCCTTTGGCCCTTATGGTCACGCCCACGGTAAGATTTTGAAGTTTCCCGGTTGTTTGTATCTGGTGTGGGTGGGAGTCACACACCTGCTAAAGTAGATTCCGCTGGGAAGGAATCTCTTTGGCCGAACTTTGGTGACTTCCCCTCTCTGCTATGGCGGGCCCCTGGCTCCTTGCCGGAGTGTCCGAAGGGAGGGGTTGAACTGGCTTGTCTCTGGTCTGACACAATCTCTGGTTTTAGTTCCCAGTTCGCTATTTTGTAAAGGCTTGGTTAGATTCCCTTCACGCTGTCTGGGGGGGGGGGAGCCATTCGCCAGGTGGGTGGGGCTGTTAACAGAGCCGGCAGGGCACCAGCTGTCTGCTGGGCCCTCGGGGACACTTCTGGCTGCCCCGGGCCACTGGGGCCGCCTGTAGAGCTGGGTAGCTGCGGCTGCGTGGCCAAGAGCCAGGTGGGCGGGGTGGCCATTTGCAGAGTGGGCGGGGCCGCCAGGAGAGCCGGGATGGCAGGGGCCCTCCGCCAGCCGGTCGGGGACCCCTTTCGCTGAGCCGGGCCACCGGGGACCGTCTGTAGAGCCGGGCAGCTGAGGCCGAGTGGCCAAGAGCTGGGCGAGTGGGGTGGCCGCTTGCAGAGCGAGAGCGGGGCCGCTAGGGGAGCCGGGATGGCGGGGGCTGTCCGCTGGCCGGCGGGGACCCCTCTCGCCAGGCCGAGCACCGGGGCCGCCTGTAGAGCCGGGCAGCTGCGGCCGCGTGGCTAAGAGCCGGGCTTGCAGGGTGGCCGCTCGCAGAGCGAGAACGGAGCCTACCGGGAGAGCCGGGATGGCGGGGGTTGTCTGCCGGTTGGGGCGGGCCGATGGTCGCCTGCAGAAGCGGCTGGTGGCCGTGGAATTGGACCTCTGCGCCCCCCGGGGGCCGCCTGTAGAGCCGGGCAGCTACGGCCGTGTGGCTAAGAGGCGGGCGGGCAGGGTGGTCGCTCGCAGAGCGAGAACGGAGCCTCCCGGGAGAGCCGGGATGGCGGGGTCGTCTGCTGGTTCGGGCAGGCCGCGCCACTCTGGGCCGCTGGCCGCCCACAGAAGCGGCTGGTGGCTGCAGGACTGGACCTCTGCTCCTGCGTGGCCGGCCAAGATCCACTTGTCTGGGACAAACTGTCACTTCTAATAAACCTACCAATTCCCCTCAGGTCTCCTCTTAGCGGAATTTTGCTAGAAGTTCCTCAGTAGGTAGACTGCAGCTGTTCCAATGGGTCTTTCTGATCCCGTTAATGTGGAGACATTGGAATCGCTGCTTCCTCACCGGCCGCCATGTTGGATCCCCAATCTTCATTGGACCTTTATTTATTTATTTATATGTGATGCTGAGAATAGAACTCAGTGTCTCAAACATGTGAGGCAAGCATTTTACCACTGAGCCACAACTCTCACCCCAACAGTAGAGTATATTTTGGCATACAGTGAATCTTTAAAATTCTCTCCTCAAGCTATTTGAAATAGCTTTTCACTTCTTAGGGTCTTTCACAAAGCAGAAGATTTCAATTTTACTAAAGCCCACTTTCTCAATTTTGTTTTTGAAGTCATGAGGCCCTATATCCCAAATGTTTCCCCCTATGTTTTCTTCTAAAAGCCTTATAGGTTTGTGTTTTACATAGAAACCCATGATTCATCTTGACTGATTATTGTATAAAATGTGATATTTAGGTTAGGTTGTTTTAATGTGGTTTTGCTGATGGGCATCCAGTTTGCAAATGGATATCTGTCTGTGGAGGAGTCTATCCTTCCTCCATTCAACTGCTTCTATACTTTTGTTAAAAATTATATGGCCATTTCTTGCTTCAGCAAATGTACTAAAAATGGAACAATACAGAGAAAACTATCATGGCCCCTATGCAAGGATGATGCGTAACTTTGTGAGGCATATTTTATTAATGCAACTGAATCATATACTTGAAATAATTTAAATGATATATTCCATGTTGCTTTTTATATACTTTTTTAAAACAGTAATTTAATATACCAACAATGATTGAATTATAAGTCAATTATAATTCACTTCAAGTTGGCAAACTGTATGATATGTGAATTACATCTCAATAAAGTTTTTTAATGTAGCCAAATGCAAATGATAATAATAAATCAATTGGCTATAGTTGTGTAGGTATATTTCTTTGCTACAATTATAACTACACAAGTATAGTTATAATGCCTTTGTAGTTTTAATTTTGCTATACTTGTATCTATGAACTTGTTAAGCTCATATATTAGTTCTAGGAATCTTTGTAGATTCTTTGGGATTTCCTACATAGAATATCATGGCATTTGTAAATGTAGATGCCATGGTATTTATTTATTTCTTCCTTTGCTACCTGTATGCCTTTTGTTTCCTTTTCTTACCTTTTCACTTATTGCTCTGTCTAGAATTTCCAGTATCCTGTGGAATAAAAGTGATGAGAACAGGTCAGGCATGGTGGTGTATGCCTGTAATCCCAGAGGCTAGGGAGGCTGGGACAGGAGGATCATGAGTTCAAAGCCAGCCTCAGCAACTTAGCAAGGCACTAAGCAACTCAGTGAGACCCTGTCTCTAAATAAAATACAAAATAAGGCTAGGGGTGTGGCTCGTGGTTACTGTGTTCCTGAATTCAATCCCTGGTACCTACCCACACCCAAAAATGTGATAAGAACAGATGTCTGTGCCTTTTCCCCAACCACAGGGTAAAAGAAGTCAGTTTTAATCATTAACTATACTGTTAGCTGTTGAATTTCTGGATTTCTGTATCAAGTTAAGGAATTTCCCTTGTGCCTCTAGTGTTCTGAATTATTTTTATGATATAGTCATGTGACTTCTATTCTTTAGCCAATTAATGAGGTAGGTTACACTGATAAATGTTTGAATATTGAACCAGACTTGCACATATATCACTAAGTTCTTTTGCTTAATTTTAATCAGATTTGTTTTGTTAATAGGTTGTATGTTTCTACATATTTCGAAGATTAACCTCTTGGCTTGAAAATATTTTATCTGATTCTTTAATTGCCTTTTCATTCTGTCATTTCCATTGTTGTCCAGAAGCTGTTTAGTCCAATGTAGTCCTGCTTCTCTATTTGTGCTTTCATTGTTTTGTTTTGGGATCTCAAGAAATCAAGAAGTTTTCCGCCTATGTTTCTTCTAGCAGTTTTACGGACTCAGGTCTTAAATTTAATTTTTAATCCATTTTGAGTTGATTTTAGTGTATAGTGTAAGAACAATTTTTTTCTTTTGCATGTGAATATCTAGTTTTCCCAACACTATTTGTTGAAAAGACTATATTTTCTCCACCATGTATTCTTGGCACCCTTGTAGAGGATCAGTTGACTGTATATGTATTGCTTGCTTTCTGGGTTTCAATTCATTCCAATAGTCTGTGTGTCTGGTTTTGGGTTTTTTTTTAAGTTGTAAATGGACACAATACCTTTATTTTTTATTTATTTTTATGTGGTGCTGAGGGTCGAACCCAGTGCCTCATATGGGTGATGCAAGTGCTCTGCCACTGAGCCATAATCCCAGCCCTGTGTGTGTATCTGTTTTTATGTCAGCACCATATGATTTTGATTACTGTGGCTTCATAATGTATATTGAAATGAGAAAGTGTGATACTTCCAGCTTTATTCTTCTTGCTAAAAAATACCTCAGCTATATAGGATATTTTGTAATTCCATAGAAATTTTAGTATTCTTTTTATTTCTGTAAAAAATGCCATAGTGATTTTGATATAGATGTATTGGATTTGTAGATCACTTTGAGAAGTGTGGACATCTGAACACTAGTACTTCTTCCCATTCATGCTCATTTTATCATTCATAAAATTTATGTTTTGTTGAAGGCCTTTGATTTCTTTCATCAATGTTTTATAATTTTCAGTGTTCAGGTCTTTTACCTTCTTGGTTAAGTTTACTTGTCAGTATTTTATTATATTTTATACTATTGCAAATGGGCTTGCTTTCTTTATTTCTTTTTTGGATAGTTCATTATTAGTGCATAGAAATGCAATGGACTTTTGTAGGTTGATTTTGCATCCTGCAACTTTAGTAAGTTCATTATTATTTCCAATAGTTTTTTCTTTGCAGTTTTTCTACATATAGAAATCATGTCATCTGCAGAGATAATCCAGTAAAATTATCTGGATGCCTTCCATTATGCCTTCTTACATAATTGCTCTGGCTAGGATTTCTAGTACTATGTTGAATGTTAAGTGGTGAAATTGATCCTCTTGTCTTGGCCTTGAACTTAGAGGAAATTTTCAGTTGTTTACTGTTAAGTGTGATGTTAGATGAGGGCTTTTCACAAATGGACTTTATTGTGTTGAGTCAATTCCTTCTAACCTTCCTTTCATTTATTTATGCTTTTATCTGAAAAGGTTATTGGAATTTTGGCAAGTGATATTTTTCTGTGTCTCTTGAGAAGAATATGTGATATTTGTCCTTTATTCTATTAATGTGTATCACATTGAATAGTTTGCATATATTAAACCATCCTTGCCTCATAGAGATAAACCCCACTTGGTAATATTGTATGATTCTTTTGATGACTGTGTGGTTTGATATTATTTAGTTAGTGATATTTGCATCCATGATCATCTGGTACATTGGTTAGTAGTTTTCTTTTCATGTTGTATTTTTGCCTGTTTTGGTATCAAGGTGATGGTGGCCTCTTACAATGAATTTGGAAGTGTTCCCCTTTTTCTGTTTTGTTGAAGAGTTTAATTTGTCTTAAAATGTTTAGTAGAGGGCTGGGGATGTGGCTCAAGTGGTAACGTGCTTGCCTGGCATGCACGGGGCTCTGGGTTTGATCCTCAGCACCACATAAAAATAAAATAAAGATGTTGTGTCCACCGAAAACTGAAAAATAAATATTAAAAAATTCTCTCTCTTCTCTCTCTCCTCTCTCTCTCCTCTCTCTCTCCTCTCTCTCTCCTCTCTCCTCTCTCCCCTCTCTCTCTCTCTCTCTCTCTCTCTCTCTCTCTCTCTTTAAAAAAAAAAAAAAAAACTTTAGCAGAGTTCACCATTGAAGCCATCTGATCCTAGGCTTTTTATTGTTGGGAGGTGTTTGATTTCTCAGTCTCCTTTATTTGTTATTGGTCTTCACAGGTTTTTTATTTTTTCTTTAATCAGTCTCAGTAAGTTATGTTTCTAATTATCTATTTTTTCTAGGTTGTCCAATTTGTTGACATGTATCATTGTTCAAAATAGTCCCTTAACATTCTTTCTTTTTCCATACCATTATTGTAATGTCTTCTTTTTCATTTCTAATTTTACTTATTTATGTCTTCTTTTTTCTTAGTCTAAGAATGTGTTAATTTTTTTTATCCTCCAAAAACAAAAACAAAAACAAAACCCTTATTTTCACCAGTTTTCTCTATTTTCTATTCTCTAATTTATTTCTTCATTAATATTTATTGTTTCTTTCTTTCTGCTAACTTTGGGCTAATTTGTTCTTTTTAGGTCCTCGAGGTATAAAGATTGAGAGCTTTCTTCTTTTTTAATATAGATGCTTATTAGTATAAACTTTCCTCTGAGAGCTGCCTTTCTGTATCCCACAGGTTTTGGTATATTATATTTTCATTTCCATTTGTCTCAAGATATTTTCTAATTTCCCTTTGACATCTTCTTTGACAAAACAATTGTTCAAGAGTATGTTGTTTATATTCCACATATTTGTGAATTATCTCAGTTTCATTTCATTCTGGTTGAAAAAGCGTTTGATACAATTTCAGTTTTGTTAAATTGGTTAAGCTCATTTTGTGACCCACATATGATCTGCCCTGAAAAATGTACTATGTGGCTTAAAAATGTGTCTTCTGTTGCCATTGGTGGAATTTTCTATATATGTCTACTAGGTTCCTTTCATCTATAGTACTGTTCAAGTATGCTGTTTCCTTTCGTATTTTCTATCTGGATAATCCATGCATTATTGACAGTGGAATACTGAAATCTCCTACTATTATTGTATTGCTGTCTCTTTTTCCCTTCTCTGTCCATGGAAGCAGCCTCTGTAAATTTCTACAGCTTTACTTCCTGAGACAGCTAAGTACTTTACTTCCTGAGACAGCTAGGTACCTGAGCCACAAACTCACACAGGTCCTTTTCCTTCTTACCATCTAAGTGTTGACTGTCCTGAGTGCCTCCCTCCCGTCCCTGGTCCCTGAGGTCTTGCTCTTGCCCTGTGCACCTCTATGCAGCACTAAAGGTCACTGCAAGGATATAATGCACAGTGAAGACGGGGAAGCCTGCTCCGCTGTGGGCAGGAACCTCGTTCATGAGAACTTTCCAGGCTGTATCCACATGGAAGTGCCACTGAACAAAATCTAGGTCCTGGTGGCCCAGTGGCAGAGGCTGATCTTGAGGACAAATACTTGTGGCACACACGCAGATATGGATCTTGTTTCCTGCTCATTCAGCTGGATTGATTGTGGCCTTGCTAGGAGAAAAAAAAAAAAAAAAACACAAAAACTTTTCTGTGGTGAATGATTGGAATGTTTTAATGATACTGTTGTTTTTAATATAACAAAGATAGTATATGACTATTAGGGAAAGTTCAGAAAATACATAAAAGAGCGAAGATGAAATTAACAATTACTTAGAATCCTATTACTCAAAAGCTTGTGACTGATTGCATTTTTATTCCTTATTTTTATTATAAAAAATTAGTATCTATGGGCTGGGGCTATAGCTTAGTAGCAGAGAGCTTGCTTAGCATGTGTGAGTCACTGGGTTTGATCCTCAGCACCACATAAAAATAAACAAATAAAACAAAGGCATTCTGTCCATCTACAACTACAATTTTTTTTTAAAATCAATATATTCTCATGGGAACCAATGACTCTGGATGTGTAGTCTTGTTTTCCCCAGCTCAATTCCATCTCCCAGGATACAGTTTAACCTTCCATACTTAAAAAAAAAAAAAAAATATATATATATATATATATATATATATATATATATATATATATATATATTAGTTGTCGTTGGACTCAATACCTTTATTTTATTTATTTTTATGTGGTGCTGAGGATTGAACCCAGGGCCTCAAACTCTACCACTGAGCCACAACCTCAGCCCTTCCATACCTTTTTTTTAAAACTTATACAACTATAACTATTTATAGAGCTTTATTTTATTTCATTTTGCCTTATCAAGGTAATATATCCCTCTGCAACTTGCTTCTTTCAGTTAACAATAAATTGTGGACATATTCCATATATACACACATATATATTTTATGTGTGTATGTACATATATACATACATGTGCACATACAGACATATATGTACATACCCACACATACATGCATGCCCACGTATATATGTATATACACAAAACCCACATTTTAAAAAGAAATATTTTTCAGTTGTCAATGGACCTTTATTTTATTTATATGCTATGCTGAGAATTGAACCCATTGCCTCACGTGTACTAGGCAAGCACTCTCCCACTGAGCCACAATCCTAGACCCCCAAACCCACATTTTTTAGGTAGCTGCATAGTATTTCATGGGCAGCAGGCTACATATACAAACATTGTGCACAGATATGCAATGCAATGGAGGTTTGTCTTTCTGTGATTGATGTGTCTTCCTATGCTCTTTGTCTTTTCCCAGAGTGGGAAGGACAGAGAGGTTTCAACTTCAGTCTTCGAATCAGTGCTGTCCTGCACTCTGTAGCTACAGATCCTTCTTTGGAAAATTCTCAGTCTTCCCAAGCCCCTGCCTCCTCTTGGCATCCTGGCCACATAACAGTTGGACAAATACAATACTTTGGGAGCAAAGAAGGCACTTTTAATAATGAGTCTAGTTGTATCCAGGAATCTTACAGCTATTCTTGTGCTAGTCTCTACGCTAGGTGCCCATATGCATCCTATTTGAGTACAGGCTGCTGCATACAGAGCAACATGGGGTCTATCCAAGCCCAGTCTTCTGCTGACATGTCTGTCCACATCTGGCAGAATTCCTGTTCTCTCCTAGGACATGTTCATGCCTGAGAATGGGTGAAGGGAATCAACCCTCTTTCTATCTCTGAATCTTGGGTGCTTCATCCTGTGGTCCTTAGTAACCCTTCCCTCAACAGGCATAGCTGGAAGGTCTGCTTAATGACCTCTCTGAAGAAGCACACTGAAACTTCTGGATCCTTGCTCTTCATGGGCACAGCTTAGCATGACCTGTGCCTTCCCACTCCCTTTCAGCTTTCTGCCCCTCTTCTTCCCTTTCCTGAATATCTTTCGGCACTACCCTCTCATATTCCTGCATTCTGCTTAGATTCTTTCCAGTCTTCTCCCACAATCCCAAAAAGGATCCAGTGTAATCCATCCTTTTATTTTCTCTGTCATCCTCTCTGACATTTCTCTTCATGGAGGCTTTTGGCCCAGGAAGTGCACAGGACATCCATATCTATCCTTGTCTCCTTTCCCTGCCAAGTCCCTTGAAGCAGTAGGCTTTTCATTTCTTACCATCAACTCTTGAGGTTCCCCTGTTCCTGGCAGATAGTCACATTTTATGATCTAGTCTGATCTAGGTCTCCCTCAAAAGGCCCTTGAGATGCTAATGGAGCTGTTGGAATTTTAAAAATTGCTTACTTGCTTTTTTATCTCCACTAATCCTGGATTTCTAGACTATGTTCTTGCTAAGGAGATTAAGAAAGGTCAGCATAGCACTAAGACTCAGAGCTGATCAATGGTCTCTTTGATTCTAAATGTAAGTCAGCGTTAAAGGGGAAAGCTGCAAAAGCAACATGATTTAAGGAGGAAATGTGTGAATGTTCAAAATGGTATTATCATTACAGTGGAGTATGGTTGGATAAGAATTTTTCCCACCACTTTCCTATGGGTGATGTTCAGACTTTTGCTACCACAAAAATTGCTGAGGCGGGGAAACCTTTTATAAATGTATCTTTCTTTACTGGAACTACTAATTTCTTTTTATTTAGTTTCTGTAGAATAAACTCCTCAAAGTGTGATTCAAGGGCTTGTGCAATTTAGTTTTTAGTATCTGCTGGGACATCCTTTTTCAATTCACACCCCCACCATTAATGTATGAGGGGCTTATTCACATACATCTTCCCCACCACTGGTCTCATTCAGTAAAAAACAAAACTATCATTGCATTCCACACTTCTCTTACCACCTTATGAGACAGTAAATGATGTATTTTTTCATGCCATAATCAGCTGTCTATATATTTACAAGAATAGCTTTTGTCCATTATCCTCAAAGGCTACTGTTTTATTTATTTAGCAGCACTGTGAATTGAACCCAGGGCCTTGTACATGCTAAATAGTTGCTCTAATTACGCTGAGCTATACCCCCAGCCCTTTTTACTTTTTATTTTTAGACAGGGTCTCACTAAGTTGCCAAAGTCTAGAACTTTTTAGCCTCTTGGCTTATCCTTGCAAATTGCTGGGACTACTGACACGCATCTGACTCTATTGTTCTTTTTAATTATCAATTGTGTACTTTCTTCATATGCTAGTAAGTCTAAATTTAGTCAAATTTGATGGAAATTTCTCCCAATGTCTTTTTTTTTACTTTATTTACACACTTACATAAATAGATATAAAATTAGAAGTGTGAATTTTTATTAAAGGACTTTAAAAGCTAAATTAATAGATAATTATACCATGTTTTTAGTCTATTTTCTGTTGTAGCAACGGAATACCTAAGACCAGGTAATACATAAAGAAAAGTACTGTATTTAGTTTCCAGCCTTGGAGGTACAAGAGAATGGTGCTGGCTTCTCTTTGGCTCTGGTGAGGACCTTCTGGCTACATCACAACCTGACAAATGGCATCATGGCAGGAGTCTGTTAGAGAGGGAGTGATTGCATGGCAAAACAGGAAGCAAGAGAGATTCAGGCACCGGGCTTAATAGTTTTATAACAATTCACTCTTTTGGCAACTAACTAGGATCCCATGAGAACAACATTGATCTCTTCCAACAACAATGCTTGCAATGACCTACCAATCTTCACTAGGCCCTTGTTACCATTTGAATCTGGAATGTCCCCCAAAGGCTCCCGGGTTGAAGGCTTGGTCCCCAATGCAGTGAGTTTCAGAGTTGGGTGGGGGAAAGTGATTTCATCATCAAAGTTCTTCTCTCATCAATAAATTAATTTATTAATGAATTTATAACTGAATGTGCTACTGGGAGATAGTGGAAACTGTAGGACGTGGGACCTAATTGAAGAGTGCTCTTGGGGTGTGCTCTTGGAGACTTTGGATATGAGTTGTTCCCCAAAAGACCTTTTATTAATGCAGGAATATTCAGAGGTGAAATTATTAGACTATGAGAGTATTACCCTAGTCAGTGGAGTAATCCATTTGATGCATTAATAATTTAAATAAACTTACTGGGTGGTAACTATAGCCAAGTGGGGTGTGGCTGAAAGAATAAGGTCACTGCGGGGTGTGCCTTTCAGGTTTATATTTTGTCCTGGGGTCTGGCTGTCTTTGTTTCCTGTCTGTCTTGAGCAGAATTCTTTCACCATGTCTTCCACCATGATGTTCTGCCTCACCTTGTGCCCAGAGCCATGAATTCAGCTGACCATGGACTAAAACCTCCGAAACCATGAACTTAAAATAAACTTTTCTTCCTCTAAATTAGTCTGATCAGGCATTTTGATCACAGTGACAAAAACCCAACTAATACAGGGATTATTCCCTGTCCCTGGCCCTTCCTCCCCATCTGCCTTTCTCTCTCTCTCTCTCTGCTTCCCTGCCTCCATGAGGTGAGCAACTCTGTTCCACCATGCTTTCTCTCTACCCTGATGTTCTGACTTATCACATGCCCATAGCAATAGAGCCAGCCAGTCGTGGACTGAAACCTCTGAAACTATGAGCCAAAATGAATCTTTCTCCTTTAAGTTGATATTCTCAGATATTTTGTCATAGTGACAAAAAGCTGACTGGCATAGACTAAACTCTTGAAGGTTCCATCATCATTCAGCATCACCACTTTGGGACCAGTCTTCCAACATGTGATCTGATCTGGGATCTAGGTCTCTCTCAGAATGCCCTTGAGGTGCTAATGGAGCTGTAGGGATTTAGAAAATTGCTTACTTGCTTTCTCTGTCTCTACTAAGACTGGATTTCTGGATGATATTCTTGTAAGGATAGTAAGAAAGGTCAGCCCTAAGAAGCTTGGGGGGCATGTTCAAACCATATTCAAACCTTAAATAGATGGGAAACTAAATTTGAAGACATCAATACTTTTGAAATTAATAAATAAATGTAATGTAGTACCCTAGATATTTTTTTAAACTGAGATCAAAGTATCCTCAAATATAAGCAAGAAATGCTTGGAAAAGAATAGTAAGAATAGAATTGTGTCATATACTGCAAATATCAGATAGCAATTCTAGTCAGAAGAGTATATGATATTGGGCTGGGGATGTGGCTCAAGCGGTAGCGCGCTCGCCTGGCATGCGTGCGGCCCGGGTTCGATCCTCAGCACCACATACCAACAAAGATGTTGTGTCCGCCGAGAACTAAAAAATAATAAACATTAAAAAAATTCTCTCTCTCTCTCCTCTCTTACTCTCTCTTTAAAAAACAAAGAGTATATGATATTGGCAGCAAAATTTAAAAATAAAAAATAAAAATCACCAAAAGAAAGTAGAGTTTAACAATCAGATTGAAGTACAGATGTATTTTAATTTACTGGGAAAAGATGACACATTCAATAAATGTCAACGATGTTGGAAGAAAATAAAATTGGATGACAATAATGTGCCTATGTATGTGAATAAATTATAGATATAGGGTAAAAAGCCAAATTATAATAATAATTTAAAAATTTAGAATATTATTCCATACAATCTCAATTGAAGGAAACCTTTTTAAGTAAGGCAGGAATCCCAGAATGATAAAGAAATAGATTAGCAGATTTGATAGTATGATAACATTTTAGCCTATTTTCTCTTGGTCTTTGATATATGCAGCTTTGCATTCTTGAGATTATTCCACATACCCAGTTTTCTTTTGTGCTTTTTCAATTCCTAAGTGTTCCCCTGTGGCCTATGAAACTTCAAAAATGTAATTTCATTGTCTCTGTATACTCTAGTTTGTACAGGTGCTATCGTTTGTTTACATTTTTAAATAAAAGTCACAATTCTTTGAAATTATATTTCAAAAGTAGAAAGTACTTTCTGTAACATCTTGCATAGAAATTTGAGGTGCAAGACACATGATATACCATGATACAGCTCTCAGGAGGAACAGTCCAGTGCCATATAGTAAACTAGACTTCATGTTCATGAGTGTTTCCAGCAGGAAAGCAAAACATTTAATAAGTTATTAGCATTATTTAGTATAAATTGGGAAGAAATTGATTCAATCTTTTCCCTATACCATTTATCTGGATAATTAGAAGATGGACTCCAATGAGATCCCTTAGGGTGCCAGTTATACATGTGGCAAAATTAATGTATAAAATCAACAATGTATCCAAAGGACTTTTTTCCCATCATGGTGATCCTTTTATATTCAAATAGAAAATAGTATTTATTTACCTATAATTAACAATAATTACTTTTTAATTAAATTTTAAGATTATCACATATTCCATGATAATAAAACAAACTGATGTTATAGTAAGTGGCAGACTTTGCTAGCATCTTCTTTGTGTTATTACACAAATCAGGACTGGATGCAAAAACACACTGTATAATGATTTTATAGGTAAAATTTAATACATAGGAAGTTACTTTGACCATTTTAAATTCAACTCCTTTTCATTATCTACAAGAATAAAACTACCCTGCATTTCTTTTTTAAATTATTCATTTTAATTAGGTATATAGGACAGCAGAATGCATTTTGATTCATTGTACACAATTGCAGCACAACTTTTCATTTCTCTGATTGTACACAATGTAGTCTTGCATCATATGTGCCATCATACATGTACCTAGGGTAATAATGTCCATCACATTCCACCATCTCAAGGGACTTTTCTTTGCTAGCACACTGAGGACTTTGATAAGATGAACACTTTTAGGAGTTTTAGAAGGAGGACTAAAAATTTGGTTCTGCAAATTATGACAGTAATTCAATGTTACAAAAAAATTCTTGAAGAGATCTAGAAGAAAAGAGGGCATCCTGTGGGCAGTCACAGCTTCAGGCAGTATTGGCTACACATCAGCCTAGGTTCTGACCTCATGCCTTTCAGGATAGTGTTTCCATAGGGGAATAACATTTGCATATTATTTGGCTTTAAAAATTTTTTTAATTATAGTTGGACACAATACCTTTATTTTATTTATTTGTTTTTATGTGGTGCTGAGAATTGAACCCAGAACTTCACATATGTGAGGCAAGCACTCTACCACTGAGCCACAACCCCAGCCCCTGCATATGAATTTTTTCAAAAGCTTCACACAAGTTTTTGCAGCTATGGGAAACTAAAAGAGAATAAATGCTTCTCAACTGAACAGGGCATTAGGCTTCTCTATCCTGTATGCCACATTGTACCTCAAGGATGGCTTTCCTTCCTTAACCAGGCAAGGAAAGTCTAGATGATAGTTACTTCCTGACATTAGGTCAGCTTTGATGGAAGAAAGAATAATTAGGAGGATCTGTAATCCTAATATCAATCAACTCTGTGAATCAGGGATTATTATCCATTATAGAACAATGTTTCTCAAATTTAAGTATGCATATGAATCTCTAAAATGCAGGTTCTGGCTCAGTGGGTTTGGGTAGGGTGCAGGAGCATTCATTTTTGACCAGCTAGAGGATATGCCATTACAGCTGGGTCTGAGGACTACACTTTGAGTAGTAAGGTACAGAGGAAGAAATGTAAAGACAGGATTCATGATTTATAGAGATGAAACTGCTGTGTGGTTGTAACTAAAATTTAGAATTTACTAAACTCAAAACCACTTGTGGGAAATAATTTGGCACAGGCCAGTATGTGAAAGCCCATAAAATCAGGCAGAGGTTTGATAGGGTATAAGATAAGTGAATCAAAATTTTCAGTTATAATAATGCCCTGATAACAAGCAGTATTTAAGGAAGATTTGATGCTTAAAGAAGAATTGTAGAGGATCTCTAGAAATGGACAAAATATATATTTTTTAAATTTTTTTCACTTGTAGATGGACATAATGCCTTTATTTTGTTTATTTTTATGTGGGTGCTGAGGATTGAACTGAGTGCCTCACACATGATAGGCAAACGCTCTACCATTGAGCCACAACCCCAGCCCCATAGTGTATTTTAATTAAACATTTAATTCAGAAATAATCATAAATTCATGCAGTTATAAGAAACTAGTATAGAGTTCCAGTATACCCTTTACCTAGTCTCCCCCAGTGATAGCACCTTGTAAAACTATGGTCCAGTATTAAAACCAGGGCATTTGTATCAACCTAGTCAGAATATAAAATATTTCCATCCCTAGGAGCATCCTTGATGTTGTTCTTTTATATCCACAATGCCTTACCCAACCCCATCCTTAACCCCTGATGATCATGAATCTTTCTTTATTTCTATAATTTTTTATATTTTAAGAATGTTATATGAATGGAGTCAATAAAATTTTTTTGAATTTGACCAATATGTTGTTTTCACTCAACATGATTATCTGGATGTCCATTGAGATTATTGGCACATCAGGAGTTTCTTGCTTTTTCTTACTGAGGAGTATTCTGTGATACAGATGTTCTATAGTTGGTTTCACCATTTACCCCTTAAAGTCTTTGGGTTGTTCTGGGCTATTATGAAGACTGCTATGAACATTCCTATAAGGAGGGTTTACATGTTTTTTATGTTGACATAAGACTTGATTTTTCTTGGGTAAATATCCACGAGTCCAATTGCTGAGTTGTAGTTACTTTCATGTTTAGCTTTCTGAAAAATTGTAAAATTACTTTCCAGAGTGGCTGTATCATTTTACATCCCCACAAATAATGTATGAATGATCTGTTCCTCTATATCCTTGCCAGCACTTATTGTTGTCACTATTTTTTTGTTTGCCATTCTGATAAGTATTTACGATATCTCATTTTGTTTTAATTTTCATTGCCCTGATGCTACTGATATTGAACATCTTTTTATGTCCTTATTTGCCATCCATATATTCTTCAGTGAAATATCTCTTCAAGTCTTTTTTGAATTAGAATTTGTTATTAATGGATTTTTGAGAATTCTTTATGTGTTCTCAATAGTAATTTTTTGTTAGATATGAGGTTTGCAAATATTTTCTCCCATTCATTACCTGTTTTTTTATCCTTTTTGACAGAGAAAAAATTCTTAATTTTGATGATTATTAATATTTACTTTTCTGGATAATGCTTTTGGTGTCAGGTTTAAGAAAGTGAGAAACATGCTTACCTGTCCAAACCCAAAGAGTGGACTAACAGACACAGCCTTGCAAGATCAGATGTCTGGTGGAGAGCAGACTTACCCAAATTGGGTAAAATCGGCATTTTCTCCCCTAGGGTAAAATGTCCCTCCCCCAGTCCCTCATGAGCTGAGTACTAGGGGATGACAGTCTTCCCAAACTCCTATATTTTACTGTCTCCTATTGGGTTAATTAAAGAAATATACCTTTAGTTGTTCCCACCCCCCCCCTTGGGTCTCTTATGGCTGGAAGTCCTTTCCAGAATTGAGTACCTTTTGAAGTTGAAGTTGATTAAGCTCCTTTCCTCTTACCTCTTCTTTTATACTTCGGTGTTAACTTCTTGTAACTTTCCCTTCTTCTCTCCAGCTGTCTTTCTTACATCATGATTTTACATTTAAGGCTAAATATTACATTCTGAAAATAGACCATAGGACTTTCTATTCCACACAAGTACAACTTCTTGCCTAACCCTCATAACACATCCCCTGTATTAATGGTCTCTCATTAACTCAGAACCATCCCGTTAAATAGGAACCATTGTTTCTGTTTTTAAAAGGGAGAACTGATGCTTTTAAAGGACACTTGAGTTGCAGGGAAGAAAGAGGAAGGAGTTATCCTTTTAAGAAGAGGATCCCTGGACATGTTTGACATGAGCTGGGAGAACTAAATGGTAGACAGAGCTTGTGGGTTGGGGGTAGCAAAGGGATAATCATGAAAGGTGGGTCTCTTGAGAAACAAGAATAAGCGAGCTCTTGAGACCACATGAGAAGAGAAAAAAAAATTGGAAGATTAGTAGAAGTCAATGCCCAAACCCTCAATATCTTCTAACTGAGTGGTTTTCCAGTGGTATGGCTTGTGAGATCACAAAGTCCTGAGAAGCCCCTTGCCCTGCAAAATTTCTGATTCAGTAGATCTGGGTGGAACTTGAGAAACTGCATTTCT
Source organism: Spermophilus citellus (assembly GCF_964194105.1). Classification (NCBI taxonomy): domain Eukaryota; kingdom Metazoa; phylum Chordata; class Mammalia; order Rodentia; family Sciuridae; genus Spermophilus; species Spermophilus citellus. The sequence goes on from NC_138185.1 coordinate 51,499,849, forward strand.
AACAAGTCTCACAGTGATGCTGAGGCTGAGGTCCAGGGGTTCTACTTTAAGAACCACTGCTCAAGATTCCCATTGCCACCCAGGGTAGGTCATCTGGAAGTATCGAGCTGGGGGTAGTGAAAGGGGAGCTTGAAGGAGAGGCATGGCTAAGACTGTCACTGCAGGGTACTCCACTCCTTTTAACAGTCTTCTTGTAGAAGTATCAACAGTTCACAATACTAGGGAAACAACAAAAATGAAAGGTTCTAAAGTTCAATAAATGCCAAAATATTAGAGTAGAATGTGTCAGGTTCTTAGCTGTGATATAAACTTTCCCAATTTAACCCAGAAGCAGAGGATAATAGACCTTATCCGTTCCTAATTTGGGGAAAATTCATCTTGAATAAGATATAATTATTACAGCATAATTTCAACCATTTTCAAATAGAAAATATCCTTAGTGGAGGAGGGCGAGGTTAGGAAAGAATGTCCTAGTTGCAGGAAGGAAGAACCATGGCTACAGTTGTTGAGAAGCAGGTGAAGCCATGTGTTGAGGAACAGTAGTAGGACTTCTGGAGCTTTAGGAATTATGGGATTAATGTGATCAATGCCTTCACAAAGCTGGGATATAGCATTGTTCACATCTCAGGATATTTAGAGAAATGGCATCCTGTTGAACAAAGTAGGATTATTAGCTTTACTGTTCAGATTCTAAATGACTTACTTGTTGTTTGGCCCTGAGCAGATTACTTAATTACTCTGTGTCTAGGACAGGATTATTGTGAAAATGTAAAGATAGATTATATAGAATGTGGCAAGTATACTCAGAAACATCCTTTGCTGAGTCAAACACAAGACTTCTGAGTTTTACCTGCTGGGCCCCAAGCAGTTCTAAGTCTGATTCTTCTCAAATCCATGTCATCTGTGGCTTCAAGAACCTAAAAGCACAGGCCCTGTGTCATTATAGTCCCCTGGAAATAAAGCTACTGGAAGACCTTGGTTAGAGCCTACATGGGATTCCAGCCTAGCAATGGTCTCGGCCACGTGAAAGTAAACAGATGAACAGGACAATTGCAGATTTTCCACAGAATAAAGACTAGTGATGGATGATAAGGGTTGGGTAACATTACAGAGGGGCGTCAAAGGATGCCTTTCTGAGGAGGTAGCATCATCAAACCTGGAGGGTGAGAAGGGGCTGCCTTCAGAAGGAGGAGTTTTACTCTGAAATCCTGGCATCACCTGGACCTTCCACAGGGACCCAGGATTATTGAAGGTCAAATGCAATGTGCTCAGGCAACTGAAAACAAGTAGAAGATAAAAGAAAAAGGGATTATCTCTTTGTGGGGGGACTGAAGAATGGGGTTGGGAAACATGGAAGGGCAGCTGGCGCTGACTTCCTATTGGGAAATTTAAACATGATTTTAGGAATTGCAGTTTTCCAAAGAGGAAGAAAGCAGAGTTCCCTCTGATAAACTCCTCTAAAGGATGGAGGAGCACCAAGTTCTCCCTAGACTTGCTTCCTGAGTATAAAGGATCCTTTTGCTAAGTTTTAAGATGCCTGCATTTCCATTCCTCCTTCTTGTTTGCCTGTTCTCACTATGCTCTTAAGGTCTGAAGTCACCTGGTACTAGGCCCTCCAAATTGGTGACTAACCCCTTTTGATCCACAGAGGTTGCCACCTCTGGGATATCTTCTGTGTCTCTTGTTACACCTGGGTGATAGGCTCTCCTTGGACCAGTAGCTGTTGAATGGTACCTCTCAAAAGGGCACACCCCACTGAGCTACTCAAGCACATAGCCACAGCCCTTTGAGATAGCTTCTAGAGCTGTCTGACGGACTCTCCCATGGATATGTATCACACTTGAATGGAAAGACAGGTGTGAAATGTGCTGGAAAGTGATACAATCAGGCTTGGTAGAGAGCAAGCAGAAGCTGGATACTGTTAAGAGGTGAAGAAGTGGACATGGAGGACCTAAAGCCTCAATGCAGAGATGCACACACAAGAAAATACAGTGAGACTCAGTTCTGCCCTAGAAAGGCATGAGAATGTCAGACCAGAGGGAAGCAGATGAGAGCTGCAAAGTATCTCCTCCTCTGTTCCTGCAGAGAGCTCCACAGATTCAGGCTCTGACCCTTATTCACCTGGACTGGGCAGCCCCTAGCATGCAGCCAATGTGCACTTTCAAGATACTCTTCTGGTCTCAGACCTCACTGGTCTCAGAGCACCCATAGCTGCCCTCTCTGCAGAGGTGATCTCTCTATAAGGTGCTGCATGGGCACATTAATCCTGGTTTTCCATCCTCAGCCTCTTCTGTGCTCCTCCTGTGCCGCCCTCCTACCACTCCCTCCCACCTGCAGAATCTACATCGGATCCTTTCTAGTCCCTGGATGCATAGTGACTCCTTCGTTTGCAGGCTACCAACTGTCTCACCCATGTCTTTGAACATGAGTTTCCTTCTGTGAATATTTCTCTTCCATGGGGTAGTGGATGTACAGGCCTATTGATCCGCTCAAGTGCCCTCTCCTCGGCTGTGATTGTGAGAGTGATGTGAGAGAACTTATGAACCTGCCTAGTCCAGGGCATGATGCAGTACAAGCTTCAACAAATGCCAATTCCCTCTGTTTTTCCTTTCTTTGGGGAATTCTGATTCAATGTTTAAGGGGCAAGAAAGTGCCTCCTTCTCTTTTTGAGATAATAACAAAAAAAGCTGAGGTATCCCCTGGACAGGGATTGCTCCTTGAAGGCACAGCATAACCAACATGGAGCAAGCAGTGCTACAGATATTGGTTCCCAGGTCTGTCTCCTATTTCATACTATAGGGTACTTAAGGGCAAAAAAAGTCCACTTTATTTCTGCCCTACTGCCCACACAAGTCCTGGCAAGGTAAGTGCTCATTAAACGTTTGCCTGTTGACCACAATGTGATAGTACTTAACACCTGTTTGGATGGCTATTGTAGAAAAGAACAAATATAACAAGTCTTGAGATGTGGAGAAAAAGGAATTCTTGCACACCATTGGTGGGAATGTAGATTAGTCACTATGAAAAACAGTATGAATGTTTTTCAAAAAATTAAAATAGAACTATATAATCCTACAATCCCACTACTAGTATATGTCCCAAATCAGTATATCAAAGAAACACCTGCACTCCCATGTTTATTGCAGCAATATTCACAGTAGCCACGATCTGGAATCAATATAAGTGTCCACCAATGCCTTAATGGATAAAGAAATTATAGTATATGCAATAGAATGCTATTCAGTCTTGAAAAAGGAAAAAAATGTCATTTGAGACAATATGAATGAACTGAGAGGACATTATGTTAAGTGAAATAAGCCAAGTACAAAAAGGCAAATACCACATGACCTCACTCATATTTGGAATAAACAAAAGTTGAACTCATGGAAATAGAGAGTAGTTGCCTGGACTGCAAGACTGGAGAAACACTGGTCATGGAATACAAAATTTTAGTTAGGCAGGAGGATTAAATTCAAGAGCTCTGTTGTACAACATGGTGACTGGGGTTAATAACAATGTATTGTACACTTGAAAACTGCTGAGAATAAATAAAGTAAGCCAGTTTTTAAAATTCTTGTTGGTGGAATGATCATAAAAGATTTCCTGGGAGTGGTGGGTTTTGAGGACACCTTGGCTTTTGAAGGGCCAAGCAGTGTTAGGATAGAGGAGGGACCAGGTAGAAAAATGCAGCAAACTTTAGGTAGGAAAAGGAGCAGAATTCCAAGGTCTGGGTGGTGCCCAGTGGGGTTGGAAGGAGGATAGAGAGGGCTTCTGTGCCTGTTGACCTGTGACACACCTGCTTTGTGCTTGCTGCTCCTGCTGCCTGTATGGTTATTGGGGTAGTGTCCCACCTTCTCTGAGCTTTACTTGCAAGGTTTGGTCACCTGCTGGTGTTTCCCATCAGCCAGGCCTGCAAGCATGTCTGGTCTTGCTTCCAACGATTCTAGCACCACTCTGGACCTATATTCTTACTGTAAAATAATGTCAGCTTACAGAAGTGAGCTCCTTTGGGTTCCTAGAGCATTTTCAGAAGCCTGTCCCCCTTTCATTTTCACCCAGACCCTTAGAAGAACCCAAGTGTTTTGGTAATGAACAGATAGATAAAGCAGAGTTGAAGAAGCTTCTCAGGACCACACCAGGCAGGGGACAAGGCTGGTACCAATCCCAGGCCTGTGAATGCTCCTCTAGACTCTGTTGGTGACGTGGAGGGACAAGTGGGGAGGAGGCTTTAATGTTGGCATTGAGGATCTGATCTCTCCAGAACTTCTAAAAGGCACCTGTGTTCGTAGCCATAAGCACATTCCCTAGGCCCACAATTAGTGTTGGGAATCACTGAGAAGGGCATCCCCAGTCTCCTAATGGGTGGTATCTGCAGGCATTAACCCATCCAATCCAGCCACAGTTGCCTTTCAGAGCCAGAATTCAGAGCTAAAGGGCTATTTCATTTTAGCAACTCCTGTCAGTTTCCAAGATTAAGGAGCCCACAAAGCATTGGTTCTTCCCTTAATGTTGTCTGATTACCTTTCCCCTCTCCCTTATTTTGTTCCTAATCTGAACTTGTTTTTAAATCAGTTGCAATTTTCTCTCTAGGGGGAACTTGAATTTTGAGAAGGACTTCAAGCCTTTCCAGGTCTTTGCATACATAATTCATTTCAGATATATACTGGACTTACAATATCTTATAGTACAAAGAGTATCTCATCTTTATTTCCAGAAGTGATTAGACTTTTTCTGAATTTAAATTTCCTGAAAATTGATCAGGACACATTGCAAGTTTTGATTTCATTTGAGAACTGGAAATGAAACTGGATACCAGCAGGCTCAAAGCTATGATGAACACCTTCCTGGGCCAGTGGCAAATTGAGTGATCAGATGTGAGTTAAGACCCATTTCCTAGGAATCTTCTTTTCTCTTAAAGCTGTTAGGATGACTCAGAAATAAAACCACTCATTATCTGCCTGTCCTAATGCAAGTATATGAACATTGTGAATGGGAGAGTTTCCTTCATTCTTTAGACAAGCAGCTGAGCATCTATGGAGTTGGGCTACTTGGCAGGTAGGCCAGGTGCTAAGTCCAGCTTGGAAGATGCTAGGAGATGAAACTTTGCCTGGGCTGAAGGCTATTATAAGGAAAGTTTCATGAAGAACACAAATTTGAGCTGAGTCTTGTGTAAAGCCAGAAGAGAAGCAGGCTTTTGAAAATCCTCAGGGATAAAATGTGAACAAAGAAAATTGATACCGGAAGTAGGAGAAGGGCAACAACTGGCCTCATAACACTGGCCTTAAACTATAAAATTCTGAACCCAGTCTCCACTGGCCACTGGTATTAGGCAAGTCACTCCACAGGCTGGGAGATCTCACAGTGTTCTTGTCAGATTGAAAGAAATCATGTGGTGCTTTCAGCCTGGTACCTGGGGTGTAATAAATGCTCAGTAAGTGAGATCCACAGTAAAAAGAAGTAATAATCCATGTAACCACCTGCTATCACAAAACTGTATATTGAGCCTTGGGGAGAAACAGCCCCTGATTCTGTGTATGAGTATTCTCATGGGAGACTTTCACCCCACCCATTGCTAGGGGCATAATCACACTGTACAGTCTCCTGACTTGAGCACAGGTATCAGTCTCATCATGGGAAATGTACCTAATGGGCCTGGTTTGTGGATCCCTGTCAACTTCATTTGCACATCTTGTATGGGCTCATAGGAGCCAAGGTGTATTTCTCTGGGACTGAATTTAGTATATAGTTACTCCTTCTTTTGTCTTTAGGGTTAAGTGATATATTGAGAATCATAGTTATGTGTTCAAAATCTCTGGGTGTCTTTTTGTTGTTGTTATTGTTCCAGGGATGGAATCTATGGCTTTGGGCATGTTAGGCATGCATTCTACCACTGAGCTACATCCCCAGTTCCCTGTGAGTTTTATATTGACAGGTTCATTGCCCTAAGCAATTTTTAATTGCTATAATTTCACTACAGATTATTATTTTATTATTTTATTTTTAAAATTTGATACAACTAGCCCTCTTTAACACCAGTTTGGCATTCCTTCCTAAGGAATTTTAAAAAGGGCTTATTAGCTATTTTTATATCTTGAATTTTATCTTGTGGAATATTAATAGTACTATAAATTTTCCATATTTTAATAATATCCTAATATTAACTTATTTTGTCCTTTTATTTTTAAATTTTTTTTAGTTGTAAATGTACACAATATCTTTTTATATAATCATTTTTATGTGATGCTGAGGATCACACCCAGTGACTCACACGCTGAGGCAAACACTCTACCACTGAACTGTAGCACCAGCCCTTGTCCTTTTATTTTTAACTTCATTTTTTTAACTTAATAATCCAAATAAGTACTACTTTGTCTTTTTTAGGGGGGTTGGTAGTGGGGATTGAACTTGGGGCACTCAACCACCGAGCAGCATCCCCAGTCCTATTTTGTATTTTATTTAGGACAGGGTCTCACCGAGCTGCTGAGCACCTAACTTTTGCTGAGGCTGGCTTTGAACTCATGATCCTCCTGCCTCAGCCTGTGGAGCCACTGGGATTACAGGCATATGCCACCATGCCCAGCTATATCATTTTTAGTTCATCATAATGATTGTCTTCAATAATGATTCACCTTTTAATGTTGTATTTCTTTTTTATTTGAGTATTTTCTGTATGAATATTTTTAGAGTCTAGGGATAAGGAACTTTCTGAGCCTGTTCACGTCTACATGTTCATTTCCCTTGAAAGAATTTCACTGCCCATACAATCTTAGATTCCAAATTATGCCTAACTCCTGTCCCCTGGCTTTTTTTCTTTTGGCTTTTGTTGTTGTTGTTGTTTATATTATTTGTTCTAATTAGTTACACATCATAATAGAATATATTTTGACATACATATATGGAGTATAATTTCTTATTCTTCTGGTTGTACATGATGTGTAACTAATTAGATGGACTGCCATTTGATGGACTGTCTTTTCATTCTCTTAATAGTGTCCTTTGATGCATAAAAGCTTTTAATTTTGACGAACTCTTGTTTATCTATTTATTTTCTTCTGTTGCCCATTACAAAGCTGTGGTAATCAGAACAGTGTGTTATAGATCAAAGATACATTTAAAGACCACTGGTATAGAATAGGAAACCCAGAACTAAACCATCACATATATAGTCAAATGATTTTTGATAAGGATGCCAAGATCATCCAATGGGATTGGTGTCATATCTCAGAAATAACTGCCTAATCCCATGTTATGAAGCTTTCCCCTAATGTTTCCTACTAATACTTTCAAAGTTTTAGACCTTATATTTAGGTCTTTGGTCCATTTTGTATCCATTTGTGTATAAATAGTGTTAGTAAAGGGTCTAATTTAATTCTTTTTCATATGAATATCTACTTTTCACTTCATCCTGTGGTAAAAAATCAAATCCACACAAACAAAAATCTGTCCTTTCCAATTGAATGGTCTTGGCACCTTTATCAAAAAATCTGGGTTCCCGTTCTATCGCTATTCTTTAAGTGTGTCTTTGTACCTGTTCTGATTCCATAACTGTGTAATATATTTCGAAATCAGGAGCTGTGAGATCTCCAACTTTGTTCTTTGTCAGTATTGTTTGGCCATTGATTCTCATTGTCTTATGTTTAGATTTTTATTTAAGAATTCAAATTGATTACCTACAAAACAATTTTGAAAGGATTAGTCAAGGAATACTTCTAGTAAAATAAAAAAATAAGAGAAACAGGAGATAAAAATCATCCATGATCAATTAGCAAACCTTAAAACACAATGGCGGGCTGGGGATGTGGCTCAAGTGGTAGCGCGCTCGCCTGGCATGCGTGCGGCCCGGGTTCGATCCTCAGCACCACATACCAACAAAGATGTTGTGTCCGCCGAGAACTAAAAAATAAATATTAAAAATTCTCTCTCTCTCTCTCTCTCTCCTCTCTCACAAAAAAAAAAAAAAAAACCCACAATGGCATGTTACATTTATTAGTAATATAATCATGAAACTTGAAACAATTGTTAAGAACATAGAAACATGAAAAGTAAAAATAATTTGGAATTAATAATTAAATGATTTTGACAAAATATAGCCGTAGCATAGAAAGAGAAAGGGTTTTAGTTTTAACAAAGATTCTCCATGGATTACAATGCCAGAGTTTCTCCAAGAAATTCAGAGGTGAGGATTGAGTTCCTGAGCCCCTGTGGAAGGAATAGTCTACTTCTCCTGGAATGTCAGCTTCTCAGGGTTCTGACCCAAAACTACTTCTCTTAAGTCTGCAGAAAGAAGACTTTTTAAAATGGTACCAGTATTCATTTAAAAATTAAAGTGTGGAATGGTGTGTTGAGAGTGGAATTCACCATCCACACCATTTCTCATGGCACATTATATACTTAAATTATTTTTGAGACATTCATATTTAATTTTTAGTGTAAAAAATATTGTCTTGACATTGAAATTTTAAATTCTCACTTTTTGTGCCTCCTGAACATTCTCTAATCTCCTCTTTTCCAGAGCTCTCGGGCTGTGCTCTCATGCCTTCCACTGCAGCAACAATGGACCACTTTCAGCAGGGATGGTGCAGAGCTGACCCGAATGCCTGAGTGCCACTCACCTCCAGAGAATCCAGGTGTCTGAAAAGTAAGTCCCTTGCTCATGGGGTCCTGGTGAGAGTGCAAGAGAGGTGGGTGCAGTAGATGTCTATAACAGAGCTTGTAGAGGTTCTGAGAGATCACCAGAAATCATGTCTAAACCCCAGTATAGTGAACCCACTAAAGACCACTGACAAAGAATTCATGGATGTAGTCACACTGCATTAGAATTTGAATTTAGAATAATAAACCTTCTAAAAAAGAATGTAACTATAGTGATTGGCAAGTGACTTGATTTATACCAGTGAAAAATTTACTTTATAATTCTCTATTACCATCTGTTATAACTATGATTGATTTTAAAGTATTATAACAGTAATATAAGCAAAAGGAAAACACTCTCATTATCTAAACACACTTAATTATTTTCATTTTTAATATTTCCTTTTAGTGCTTGTCCAAAAATATGATTTTTATCTACTTCATATGCTAACACACTTATCCTTTTGCCTTATGTCCCCTGCAGCAAACACTTTCACTTACTTTTTTGCATCCTTTTTTATTATGAAAAACTTCAAATCTATGGAAAAGTTGAATAAATAGAATGAAAACTCATATATTCTTTTTAAGGATATTTAAAATTTTTATTGTTCACTTAATCAAATATAATATTGTGTTTTATTGTGGCATATTCATACATGAACATACTTGGATCAGTTGTATTACCTAGTACCTCCCTTTGCCCTCCCTTGGTCCCTTTCCTCTATCCTAATAGTATCCCTTCTATTTTTATGAGATCCCCCTTCTTTCCCTTTCTTTTTCTCTCTAGCTTCTACATATGAGAGAAATCATATGGTACTTGTCTGAACTGGCTTATTTCACTTAACATAACACTTTCTAGAACCATCCATTTTCCTAAATATGACATACTTTCATTCCTTTTTATGGTTGAATAAAACTCTATTATGTATATATACCACATTTTCTTTAACTCTTCATGTATTGATGGACAACGAGTCTGGTTCCATAATTTGGCTAGGGTCAGTTGTGCTCATATAAAGATGGGAATACGTGAATCTCTAAAGAATTTTGTTATTAATTCTTTTTGATGGATACTGAGCAATGGTTTAGCAGAATCATATGGTTGTTCCACTTTTAATTTTTTTACAGCCTCTATACTGATTCCCATAAAGCCTGTACTAATTTATATAATTAAGGGTCCCCTTTTCTGCATCCTTGCTGGCATTTTTTATTTATATTATTGATGATTATTATTCTGACTGAAATGAGATGGAATCATAGTTTAGTTTTTTTTAAATGGGACTCTTTAAATATTGTTTTAGTTGTAGTTGGACACAATACCTTTATTTTATTTATTTATTTTTATGTGGTGCTGAGGATCGAACGCAGCACCTTGCACATGCTAGGCAAGCACTCTACCACTGAGCCACAACCCCAGCCCCCTCAGTTTAGTTTTGATTTGCATTTCCTTGATGGCTAAAGTTGTTGACATTTTATCATATATTTGTTGGCCATTTGTACCTCTTTATTTATTTTTTTAGTAAAACTCATGTTTTTACTCAGATTTATCATGTACTTACACCCATATACACACAGGGGGTTTTCAGTTTATATTTGTGAGTATGTATATGTGTATTCAATTTTTGGTTCGAAACATTTGAACATAAACCACATGCATCATGGCATTCTTTGGCATGTATCTAAGAATATAGCCATTTTCTACAAAACCCAAGTATTATTACCACTGTGGAATTTAAACTGATAAAGTAAAATTATCCAATATATTATTCCTGTTCAGGTACTCTGGGTTGCCCCCAAAATATTCATCATGACTCTTATGTCTAGCATTTAGTGTCATGCACTGGATTTCATTGTATCTTTCTAAACCCAAACCCTGCTTTTGTTTGTAATTTTATGATGATTATATTTTCCTTTTTGCTTAAAATAGAACCCAGGGCCATGATCATGCTAGACAAGCATTTTATATCCCAGATTCCAATATATATTATTGAGGAGCAATTTTAGGTTGTGGGTATGTATACATGTATATGTGTGTGTTAAGGGGGTGCTCAGGGATGGAACCTATGGTCTCCCATATGCTAGGCAAGGGATCTACCACTGATCTCCACCCACAGCCCCAACATATTGACACTTTTGAAGAATCTAAGCTAATTTTTTTAAATAGAAAGTCTCACAAAATTGATTTGTCTGATAGTTTTCTCCTACTTAGATTTAGATAAATATTCTTTCTCTTTCTCCTCACATCACATCAGTCATTGAGCCCTGATCATCCCTGAAGGCACATTGTTTTTCAAGGATACATGAACATAGGAAGCTTTTAAATAATCAGCTTTCAAATTAAGACCATTTTCTATTGGAATCATTGTTTAGCACTTTGCTGAATTCCTTCTATACAATATGGGCATTCCTAGAGCATACAAAAGCTCAATTCTTGACAAAATCATCTGTTAGCATGTGCCAAAGTTTTATTTCATTTACTCATTAATAAGGGAACCAACAAGAAGTCAAATGGTTTGACTCTAAGAGCAGTTATATAACAGAGATTTATAGTTATTTGGAAAAGAAATATAGAAATAAGATGCTACGTTAAGCTAATTCTAAGAGCAAGAAAAAAAATACCATATTTGGGGTTAACTTTGTTATTAGGTGGTAAATATCATAGTAAATTGACAATTTCTGTAGGCTAACTTCTAACTTTACAGGACGATAAACTCTGCATTTTATCTACTCTGAATTATTAGGTAAATGTTTTATATGTTTCTCAAGAGCTTCAGAATAGGGTCAAGCAAGCTTATTTGTGTTCCATCAGGATATAATTTAAGAAATCACTGGTTTTCCCTTTTTCTAGTTTGAAATGAATTTTTCTATGAGAATTAGGTAAAAGAATGTGACTGCTAAATTGTGAGTGATTGTGTAATAAGTCTTAAGATTCCACTTTCCTCAAGTTCATCCCACAATGAACTTGAGCCCTGGTGTAGGTATTGAAAGGGCATCTCTGGCACGCAGCTACTGACATGCCTCCCAAACATTACTGCTTCCTGACAACCCATCATGTACAGCCCCTGCCATTGCATGTGGGCTGTTCTTAGTGACTTGCTCCTGATGAACAGAAACATATGTGATGGGCTGATGACAGATCGGTTCAGAAAGAGCTGTCCAAGATCAGGTCACAAAGATTTCGACTTCCCTCTTGGTCATGCTCTCTCCGGCTCTTCTCATATTGTCAGTCTGATAAAGCAAGCAGTTATTTATGGTCTCCTCCATGATAACACCACATTACAAAGAACTGAAGTTCTTAATTCAACAACCCTCAAAAACAATCCTGCCAAGTTCATTCCTCAGTTGACCTTCAGATGGGATGCATCCCCCCTCTCCCCGGCCCCCACCAACATTTTGATTACAGCCTTGTGAGAGACTCTGAACGACACCTGGCTAAGCTGTACTCTTGATATTTGCCCTCAGAAAACGAGATTGTAAATGTATATTGTTTTAAGTTTCTAAATTTGAGGGTAATTGATTCAACATCAATAGAAAGCTCACATAGCATTCATGAGATTTATGCTATTGATTGTACTTGGATGTGTGCATCTCAGTACAGCGCTCATTCATCTTTTTCTCTGCTTCTTCAATCTTCCTTCCTCTTTCTTCCTTCCTCCTCCATTCTTAATTACTTGGTTCTTGTTCCCTTTGCGTTCGTCGTCTTTGCAGATCTGGTCACACCCTTGGTTATTTATTAGAGAGGTTGAAATCAGAGGCAGCTTATTTGTAGAGACCATGAGCAGTTCAGAAAGAAATAGTCCATTCTTGGTCAACAGCAAGAGACTTTTTTTTTTCTTTGTGGAAATCAGTTGCTTCAAACTTGCTGAAGCTATGTCCTCCCGGGCAGCAATGCTTCTTATTTGTCTTGAGCCAGTTCCCACTGATTGAATGGGATTGGTTTTCCCATTCTTTCCTCAACAGTGTGTAGAGAAATACACTTTCTACTTAAAAATGCAGTTTCTTTCTTGGATTTTCTATTCATAAGTTTCAGTACAGAAACAACATTTTAAGAAGTCTGAGTTCTTTTGATATGATATAAAATTTACCAAAAATAAATCTTCTGAAGGAATAGAACTCCAGAGGGTTTTTGTTAGGTTTCCAAGTTTATTGTCTTAAGAACATATTTTCAAATAAATCCATAGATAATTACATCAGTGGCCCTGCCTGAGCCTTTTGTCCATGCTCACTACCAGGCACTGTGCTGAGGGATCCCCACCTCAAGCACCACACCATGTTTCTTGCCATGTGTTAGCCCAGTGAGATCAGCAAGTGGAGCCTGCTTCCCTTCATTGTTTATGGACTCCCCCTTCTTTCATCCAGGGGGTTCATCATGTCCTGACATCTCTGACCCTCCCCAAGTCATTTATAATGAGCCAGCAAATAAGAGATAAGAGAAGCAGGGCATGGTAGTGTATACCAGCAGTCCCAGTGACTCAGGAGGCTGAGATAGGAGGATCACAAGTTCAAGACCAGCCTAGGCAACTTAGTTAGGCCCTAAGCATTTTAGCAAGACCTTGTCTCAAAGTAAAAAATACCAGAGTCTGGGGATATGGCTCAGTGATTGAGTATTCCTGGGTTCAATCCTAGTACCAGAACTAACTAACTAACTAACTAACTAACTAAATAAATAAATAAATAGAGGGTGGGGGGAATAAGGGAGGGAGAGAGAGAGAGAGAGTGAGATCAGAGAGAAGTTGGGATGCAGGGGAAAGTTCAGGACCAGACCTCCAAATGGCCCAAATTACTTCTACATCACCTTCTGCTGACCAAGAACTTAGCCACATGGCCACAGCTAACTGCACAAGAGACCAGGAAGTATAATCTAGAAATGTAAAAGAAAGGGCTCTGAACCACATCAGGTGAGGTCTTCAGTGGGCTTTCTGATCTCCAGGTTGTAAACATGATCAACTATACTTTTCTCTTCTGACACACTTATAGTTTTACTTCTTATTTAATAGATAAGAAATTGTTTTATTTCTTATTTAATTTCTGTGGAATTTATTGGTTGGTGTTATGATATAGGGAATTCAACTTCATTTTTCCACATGGACTGCCAATTTATTTTATAGTATACTCCTTTCCCCCATTGGATTCGTATCAATTTGGGATTTTCCACATTTATCATTTTGTCAGTAAACAATGCTCTTGGCTTTGAATGACAAAAGAGTGGAGCACCAGGGGATTCAAGATAAGTTGAAGGTAAGTTTATTTTTGCACAATGGTCTTGAGTCAGTGCTGTAGTTGAGCTTGCTGCTCAGTGGTATCAGGGCAGCATCTTTGATGTTCTCTTGATGTTGCCCTCATGGTCACAAGCTGCTGTAGCTTCTCATGTTGCAACACTTCAAGTAGAGACTGGGGAGAAATGGGAGGATTCTATGTATGCACCTTTTATTAGTAAAGCAAAAATATTTGCTAAAAGTAGCCTGGCAGATTTCCTCTTAAATTTTAGGGAATTGTGGAAGGAGAACTGGTCACATGGATACTTTTAGCTGTAAGAAAAACTGACAAAGCAGAGATCCAAAACATCTCAATTTACTTAGACCAATCAGTGGGGTGAATCAGAGTCAGTCTGTCTCTGTCTCTGTCTGTCTGTCTGTCTCTCTCTCTCTCTCTCTCTCTCTCTCTCTCTCTCACACACACACACACGCACACAACACACACACACACACACACACACACACACACACACACACACAGAATCTGTTTTCCCCTTCTCCCACATTGGTCTGACTTTCTTTCCCTGTACCACTGCTTTAATAACAGTGTTTTTGTGTCTGATGTGTGGAAGGATGACTTCTGCATCCATTTTGTTATTCATACAATCTTCTGGGCTGGGGGTATACCTCAGTGGTAGAGCACTTCCCTAGCATGCACAGGATCCTAGGTTCAGTCTCCAGTACTGAAAAAAAAAAAAAGCAAAACAAAAAACCTAAAATACAATCTTCCAACCCATATATTTAAATTCTCTTTTTAAATGAAGATTGATCGTTTTCTGCAAAATAACAAAATAAAAATATGTCTTATTTTTATTGTTTCCCCTAGTTGGTTCATAGAATGAATACTATGTTGGTATTAGCTACTATAAAATGGATCATTTTCATTGTTTATTTAAAATGCTTCATTGGCTAATTGGTATATAGGAAAAGTATTGATTTTTGTATGTTGACCTGTTCTAGCCATTTAAAAATGTTCTTGTATTAGTACTTAGTATTAGTGCTTAGTCATGTACCTGTTCTGCACTTCAATGGAAGTACTTCTAAAATTGTCATTATTAGATCTGATCATTCCTCTTAGTTTGGGATCAATACCCTTTAGTATATTAAAGAAAGTTCCCCCTATTCCAGGTTGAGTTGGTATAATATGCTAGGGTGGAGTTTTTAGCATTTTTTGAGATCATCATGTGTTTTTTTTTTATTTGCATTTAACAGCAAATATATAATATATGTTAATATTATATGTTGCCATTAGAAATATGTTTGGCTGTTACAGAGAAAGGAAATAATAGAGGATTTAGTAAGAGGAAAATATATTTCTCTGTCATGCAAGTCTGAAGATAGGCATTCCAAAGTCGATTTTGCGTCTCCAGAAATTCCCGTGCACTCACCTTCTTCCACCTCACAGCCCCCTTTAATCAAGGACTCAAGACAAGACAGCTCCAGGGCCCTTCTTTGTCTTTCTATGTTTTTTTCTCCAGTTTAGATGCAGTTTCTCATCTTTTAAGTTTTACATCTGTGAAAAATGACACTTGCCTTCAATTTTCTTTTCCTCTGTTGTTTCTTTTCTAGTTTTAGCCTCTGAATCATTCTTTTATCTATTCATTAGACATAAGTTCAAATGTTTGACTTAATCAACTTGAACAAATATATGTTTTATGAAAACTGTAATAAAATTCCAAATATGGTTTGTCTAAGACTGACACACATGCTCAATGATACCAGCAGGGATGGTGTTTCTACTCCATCCAACCTTTGGTGGGTTTTGTCCGATTGCTTCATAGCCCCAAGATAGTGAGTATACTTGCAGATATTATTCCCTTGCTTAAAACAGAAAAAAAAAATGATAGAAAAGCAACATGGGAAAGAGCTATTCCAGTTAAGTGTTTCCCTTTCTATTAAGGAAGCAAATGCTTTCTCATAACCCAGACCCAGTTAACTGGGTGAGGTAAACTGGATCGTTTAGCCCAGACATGTCCAGACAGGTGAATCGCAGGCCCAGGGAGATGAAACTACCACCATCCAATTTTGACTGGCATCCCAGGTGCCAGGAATACTGTCTGTCTTGTGTAGAATCCAGAGCCTCTACTGCCCCCTGATGAACAAGATTCTGTCAGTAGTAGGCTGTCAGGTGGAGGGTGGGAAACACCTAAAATTGTGGGTACCGTACCTTCTGGTATTTTTACATCTTCTGGGTACATATTTCACACTATTAGCAAGTTTTTGTATCTTTTTTCATTTTCCTAAAACACCTGTCATTCATGTTTCTATCCTCAGAAACTCTCATGGCCTGTGATATGGTCAAGTCTACTCACTGTGACAGTCCAGATGGTTGGCCCTAGTCTTTCTCCACAGCCTTCATAGTCTCTGGCTCTCCTGGATATATAAGGGTCTTTGTGCTGTTTGCCTCCGTGTTGTTTTTCAGCCCAGAATATGCTTTTTTTGGACTACCTAAATCCTCAAAAACTCCTCTTGGGTCAAGGGTATAGCTCAGTGGTGGATTTCCCTGACATACACAAGGCCTTGGAATTTATTCCCCAGCTCTGCAAAACTAAAAAAAAAAAAAAAAAGGAAAAAAACCTCATCTTATCTTCATCCTTCTTTCATTCATTTTGCCAAGCAAAGGGAACTGTACTGTTCTTGAATTATGAATTTGCTCGTAAACAACATTATATTTATTCTAATCTGAGTTGAATTTTAAATTATGGTGATTTTCATATCTGTGCAACAGAATAGAGAAGAGAGTTCAGCTTAAGGTTTTCATTTTCCTTTTGTTCATTCACTCAGCATTTGTATTTAGCATCTGGTATATTTCAACCAGTGGTAACAAGACAAATATGTGAACTCCACCCTCCAAAGAAGCCCTCAGAGAGGGAAGGAGCAAGCAGGTGGAGGGCAGCAGCTCAGGGTTCAAGGTGTCTTCCCTCACCCATCACAATGGCAATAGGAGGCTATGTATTTTTTCTTTGTACAGAATGTTTCTTTACCTAGATAAAATGCTGAATAAAATGACTGAAATCAATATTAGAAGTATCAACCTGTTAGTGAGTTGTTTGTAATTTTTAATCCCTTGTTTAGGGTACATTAGTCTACATAGACGCATATTTTATGCCAGTGTAACAGCTAGATTTATAAACCTGGAGAATAAAATCATAAATCTTTCAAAGCAAGGGAATCTTACATGCATCCCATGCTGGAGGTTTAGCATTGTGCAGGGAACCTCTACTGCAGATTTTCAAGCATGAGATAATACCTCTGACACTCAGGTTCCCTTGGAAGGTGATCATTTCAAGATGTGGACATGTACACAGTTGCAAAGTCATGTTTCTTGATGAGTCAGGAAGTGTCGCCATGTTTCCTGGCCTTACAAAATTCATTTCCAGATTCAAGTAATTCTTTAGAATTAATGATTATTATTCCTTATGTATTCTTTAAGAATTGCCTAGTCTTTATATGAGTTCAAGACAGGAAATGGTATAGAAAGAGTAGTCTTTAGATCTTTGGGGATCATGAGCTAATGACTGTGATCCCAGTTCTATATCTGCTCTCATATTATGAACCCTTGAAGAATTTTATATATCATTGCTTAATATATCATTTCAGTGCATACAAGTGAAAACCTCAGTGGATCCTGCACTACTCCCAAAGATATAAATTTTAAGAGACATTTCCTCCATTTTTTCATACTTAAGATAAAATCATGAAAGGTGTAATCAAGTGCTAACTAAGAAAATGTTTTGCTTCCCATCATGCATCTGTGTACATGAGGTATTTCAAAGCATCAGATGCTTTTTGCTTCAAAATTTTGTGAAGATGCCCTGTTCCATTTATAATGAATGGCATTGTGTGGATGGCAGAATGGTGACCTTTGGATCAAAATAGGACTAGGTAGGAATACTATCTCTGCCAATGGCATCTCTGGACTTCAGTTAAATGGATAAAACTGTGCACCTCTTGTCTGAATGACAGGTAACTTATTCATAAAACACTTAGCATGGTCAGTGTTATTGTGAATACTTTGCAAATAGTACTTGTTTTCCTCATTTCAACATAGAGAAGATTTAGGCCTATGGAAACATTTCATTATTTAACTCCATTCAAATAAAATTGAACACCAAGATAAAATGAATAAATCTCTAGGAAAATATAATCTAATAAATTTGAACCCTACAGAGAGAGAAAATCTAAAAAGAGTAATTAACATAGGGGAAAAAATAGAGAAAACTGTAAAAGAGATACCCACAAAAGAAGCACAGGAACAGATTGATTCACAGAGGAAATCTGTTAAACCTTCAAATACCATATGACCCCAACGCTACTTAGATCACTGCAGAGTATTGAAAAGGAAAAAACTAAATTGAATTTTATTTTAGATATATAATGTTGATTGTTGCACATAAAAATAAAAACCATTAATCAATCTAATTCATTATGTCAATGTAAAAATCTTAAATAAAAATTAATAGACTGGGGCTGGGATTGTGGCTCAGTGGCAGAGCACTTGCCTAGCACATGTGAAGCACTGGGTTTGATCCTCAGCATCACATAAAAATAAACAAACAAAATTAAGATTTTGTGTCCATCTATAATTTAAAAAATAAAATAAAATAACATATTGAGTTTAAAAGCATATAAAAAGAAACACCAATGAATGATTTAAGGGTATTTATTCCAGAAATATGAATGAAGTGCAATAATTGGAATATCATTACTAGAATTCATCATATTAATAAATCTTAACAGAAAAATTCCTGGGTGCAGTGGCATGTGCCTATGATCCCAGCAGCTCAGGAAGCTGAGGTAGGAGAATCCTGTATTCAAAGCCATCCTTAAGCGAGTTGCTAAGCAACTCAGTGAGACTCTGTCTCTAAATAAAATACAGAAAAGGGCTGGGGATGTAGCTCAGTGGTCAAGTGCCCCTGAGTTCAATCCCTGGTGCCCCCTCAAATAAAAAGAGGAAAAAAAGTATGAAAGATAGTATTCATCTATTATAAAAACCACCCAAAAAAGAAATTTATGGGTACTGTTTTGGGGGGGCTAAAGGGGATACCAGGGATTGAACCCAGGGGTGCTTAACCACTGAGTACATCTCCAGCCCTTCTTACTTTTTATTTTAAGAAAGGGTCTCATTAAGTTGCTTAGAGCCTTGCTAAGTTGCTGAGGCTGGCTTTGAACTTGTGATTCTCCTGCCTCAGCCTCCTGAGTCACTGGGTTTACAGGCATGTGCCACTATGCCTGGCAACTTATGGATACCTTTTAAATGTGTGGTACACATATGTTTAGATCAACATCCAGCAACTAGCATCTTGTCACATTGATATTGAAACACTAAAGTTTTTCTCACTGAAGTTTGGAGCAAAGCAAAGATGCCCATTACCTCTAAAAATGTTTAAAATCATATTAAAGGAGGCATGAATCAATGAAATCAGATACAAGAAAATAGAGGCTGAAGAATTGAAGATGAAATGTTAACACAATCCCTATTTGCATTTGCTATCATGGTGTATATCTGGAAAAACAAACAAAACAAAACAAAACAAAACCCTATGGAAAAAAATTGCTAAATATAGTAAGACTTTAGTAAAACAGCAGAATGTAAATTTAACAGAGAAATCAACAGCTTTGCTTGTAAATACAATAACAAGTTGACACACATAATAAGAAAAAAGATACCTTTTATAACTACCTTGGCATAAGCAAATACAGAAATAGACCAATTGCATATGCAAATGTATCATACAATGATAGAAGCATCTCAAATCAGTGAGGCTTACCCACTGATGTTCTTTTTCCTAAGTGGTGTTAGAATAGCTAGAGCAATATAGGGAAAATTATAAAATTAGATCCATTTCTCACATCATGCAACAGGATTAATTTCAACTGCATTAGAACTTTAAGTGTTTTAAAAAATGAAACCATTGAATTGGTAGAAGGAAATAGGGGTGAATCTCTCTATAATCTGGCAATTGAGACAATTTTTTAAATTAAGACTCAAAATACAGAGCCATTAAGGAAAGAGATATATAACCATTTATAAGCTATCTTAATAGATATTTTATATTTAGAACAACTTTAGGTTCACAGCAAAATAGAGTAGAAAGAAGCTGGGGATGTAGCTCAATGGTAGAGCACTTGCCTAGCTTGTGCAAGGCCCTCTGTTCAACTCCCACTACTACAAAATTAAAAATTGACTGGAAGGTACATAGATTTTTGCATGTATTCTGTAACTCCTCAAACTGCCACACTATCAACAACCCACATCAAAATGTTCATTTATTACAATTGATGAACCTACATTAACACATTATAATCACACAAAGTCCATAGTTTACATTGGTGTTCACCCTTGGTATTGTATATTTTTCCAGTTTGAACAAATGTATAACCATTATATTATTATATAGAACAGTTCTACTTCCCTAAAAATCCTCAGTTTTCCATGCATTCATTCCTCCCCACTCTCAATATAATTTTATTTTTATTGTAAGGAAAAAGACTGAAAGCAAAGGAAAATGACAAATGTCAAAATATAGAAAGCATTTTCAATGCATAGCAAAGAAGAATGATTTTGTCTTTAACACATAGTGAGCTAATTATGGTAGGAAAAAATAAAGACTAAAACCATATTCAAACAGAGGAAATGGACTAGAAGAAATGGATAGTTTACAGAAAATGTAATGATAGTGGATCTTAGCCATGTGAGAAGATATTTGTTTTAAGATGTAGTAAGAGAAATGCAGATTAAAAAAAAAAAACTACAGTAAGATAATGGTTTCTAACCTCCGAGATTGCCAAAAATCCAGAAGATCAACAACACATTCTGTAGTTGAGGTTATGGCAAAACATAAGCTACATTTCCTACATTGCTATTGGCGACGAAAACTGGCAAAGTCTCTATGGAGGACACTGCCAGAATTTAGCAAAATGACACTAGCATTACCTTTTCTTCCAGTCTTACTTTTAGGACTCTATGCCAAAGATACACTGAAAAAGTATGGAAAGTTTTTACACAAGAAATCCTCATTTCACAGAGCTGTGATCAGTTCTCTGTTGATGAACATCTGTGTGGATTGTAGCCTTTTGTTTAATAGAAGGTATAATGAGTACAGATGATCACTTGATACGGTACATACCGATCTAGAGGAAGTACTGTAAAGTAGCAAAGCAAGGTGGGAAAAAAGTGCTTATAGATGGTATCATTTATCCAAGCAATGGAGGATACTATGTGAAATTCTTAAATCTACTTAAAATTTAAAAAGGAGGTAAGTCATATAACTAAACATAAAAGGGAATAGAGCAGAGGGGACAGGCTAGAAGTCAGACTTCCTGAATAAACCTTGATTTTGAGGTTTAACTGGAAATCTATTTTACAAAGCTATAAAACAAAATCATTGTCAAAAGGCATTTAAATAACAGTAAGATGAAGCAAGTGAATGTAAATGCATTTCCAGTTGGTGGTATAGCCACAGGGAGAGAACTACTCAAAGTGATTTTTTAAATGCAGCAGTTTGTTCATCCATAATGGGATAGACCTAAGACCAAAAAAAAAAAAATGCTGTATTTATAGCAACAAACTAAACTGTTTGCAGAGACCATTGTGCTGTTGTTAGTATTTCATTATTATTCTGAAATCCTGGTATGTTTATATGATATATATCTAAATAAAGATATAGATATATCATAGGATACAAATGAATGAGTAATTGGGTGATATTCTATCATTCTTGATGTTATTTCAAACTGGATTAGAAGTGGGGATAGGCAGTTCATATGTAATTTAAATGAGATTAAGTGAAAACTGTGAAGTCTTCCATTTGAATTGGAAATATTAGAATGAACCCAAGATGTATTTAGTATTAAAATAAAAATTTTATAACTCTGTCCACTAAAAAGTTCTAAAAATGATGACTAACCCAGTACCAATAGGTATACTGCTATGAGGTATTAAAAATTTTTTAAGTTAAAAAAAAATCCTCTTAGTTCCATTGAAAGATATCATATTCCATATTTGGAGCAATAAATGAGCAAGAGGAACCTTAAAAAACTTGTCACCCCTTATCAGCTATACCAGGGTCACAGGAGCCCAGAGACAACTTGAACAAGCTCTCAGTGACCAAAATTAGTAGAAATTAAGCATCAGATGATATCTGCATTTATGTTGAGTTGATTGAAATGCATCAAATATGTTCAAATCCAAGAATGCAAAATGATTTTTTGTTGTCATGATGTAGGTGCAAGAGATTAAACTAAGGACTTTGTATATGCTAAGCAAGTGCTCTGCAACTCAAAATTATATTTAAAATGGAAGATAAAGAATATCATAAGGAAACTAGCAAACCATATCATCTAATAAAAAGGGTTGAGAAGTGGTAAACAAAGCATTTATGTTACTTTTCTATTTGAAATCTATCACTGGTTGAACAAATAGTAGATTAATGGAACTTCTTTTTTATTTAAGAATTCCAAGTAACAATTGAAGAAGGAAAGAAAGAATTTGACTGCCAGTACGTGCAACCATATTGAATTAATTACTGCTCTAGGCAATGATCATCAGTGGATGCTACTATTACAGAAAAAATAGTCATTCAATTTTACCTGCTGAAAAGAGACAGCACCAAAATTTGCACAGAACTGAACCCAAATCTGATCAATTCTCTGTATTTGAGTACTAATTTGAATGAAGTATAGAGACCACAGGATGCAATTGGAATAATCAGTAAAAGTCAGATAGTGGAAAATGCTACAAGAAAAATGATCAGGTTTTTCAATAAATAGAAAAAAATAAGGCAAAACTAACAGATTACAAAATACAATTACAATGTGTAGCTTTTATTTGAATCCTAGTTCAAACAGATGGAAAACAAAAATCATATGAATTTATGACATTTGAAATCATTGGAAATTTACCCACTGGATAAAAATTATTATTAGTTTGTAAATGTGATAATGGTATTGTGGTTCTGTTTTAAAGAGCCATTTAGAGATATATCAAAATATTTATGGATGAAGTAATACGTTGTCTGGGATTTGTTTCAGAATGTTGTGGGAGGAGGAAGTGGTTAGATGTAGAGCAGTAATAAGACTTAAAGTTAGTAATTGTCATACCTGAGTGATGTGTGCATTGGCATTTATCCGTATTTTTCAGTCTACTTTTATACATATTTTTTCTATTGGAAAAAAATTTTAAATATATACCATTGCTACATTCTGCCTTCTCCTTGTCAGCCTAAAAATCTAAGCTCAGGTGTGTAGGGCTTGAGGAATTGAGGTGGTATTTACAGTTTTTAATACCTTACTTTCTCATGTAAATTAAACTATCCAGTGTCCCTGTATGCTTTGAGAGCCACACAGGGCCCAGCTGTGGCCCCTGGATTAGAAGACGCCTCACTCTATGGCATCTACTGTGCCAGAGGAGGAATGGATTCAGTGCCCAAACAGGTGCCTCCCTTTAAGCCTTGGCCTAAGTGCTGTGCCCTGCCCTCCATTGCTCCCAGAGTTTCTCAGTACCTGAAAAAGACATGATACTAGGCATTTGAAGAACATCAAGTTCTTAGTCTTACCAAGAGGAAGACTAAAAAGCAAAGTGCTCCTGCAACAATGGGAAGATCTGTAATCTACACACCAGATACTTCTGTGGCCATGTTTGTTTTTCAGGCCAGCCTGTCTGTAGTGATCTTGCTAGCCCTCTCTTCTTAAGCCCTCTCAGGCTTTTTAGGTTGAATTTCCTGGTGAAATTGCTTTGTTGCAGCCAAAATTATTCTTGGACCTATCTTCAGCTTGTTGGCATCAACTAAAATCATATATGTGAACACACCTTGAAAATGACCACATGTCCTGTGCATATGAATGCTTTGCAAAGCCAGACTCATGCCCTTCATAGAATTGCTCTCTTATTTTTCCTCTGAACCATGAAAATGTCCTATAAGATGCAGTTTGTTAATGTGATATCCACAAAAACCTATTTCGCTGCTTTGTCCAAAAGCTCAATGGTGGCTGACAAAGGATGGACCAAGCAGACTCCTGGAAAGAAAAATGATGATATCTTCTGGATCCGGTGGTGCACACCTGTAATCCCAGCAATTTTAGAGGCTGAGGCAGGAGGTTTACAAGCTCAAGGCCAGCCTCAGAAACTTAGCAAGGCACTGTCTCAAATAATAAGTAAAAAGGACTAGGGGGCTGTGGCTGGGGCTCAGTGGTAGCGCAATTGCCTGGCATGTGTGAGGCACTCAGTTCGATTCTCAGCATCACATAAAATAAATAAAGGACTATCAACAACTAAAAAACAAAATAAAAAAGGACTAGGGATATAGCTTAATGGGGATATAGCTCAGTGGTAAACCCTGGGTTCAATCCCCAGTACCAAGAAAGGAAAGAAGAACAGAGGAAAGATAGATCTGAGTTGAGACCACCAGTTAAGCCCACTGAGGGAGTCTGTACATCTGTCAATTCTTCACCAGGGTGGGCTTCATCACCAGGCAGGACAAGATCTAGGTATCTGTGATGCTTTTTCGCATTTTATCCTCCACGTAGAGATGTATGCATACATGGAAGTAGAGTGAAGATTCCCAATACCAGAATAATACATTAAATTATTTTAAATCTGTGTTAATAATAGTAATAATAGTACATCTTTTTTGATATAATTTTATTTCCTCCTTACAGCAATTTTGAGAGACAAGGGTGTTCTTACCCTCATTATTCAGATGAGGAAACCAAGGCTCCATGAAGTGACATGACTTGCCCAGGTCATACAGCAAGGTGGCAGTAGCAGATTTGCACCCAGTCAGGACATTGACTCCCCATCCGGTGCTCAACCTCAGACCTATTCTCTCTGCTCTTTTGTGTCTGTGTGCTATAGGCTGCATCATCAGACAGACCTAGATGAGTTTCCTGCTCCCCACTTAACCTGTGCAACCCTGACCCAAAGTTGGCTCCCTCTGAACATCAGTCTTTGTAGCTATAATGTAAGTTCCCTCAACCTGCCTCCCAAGCACCAGTCAGCAATTCTGAAAGTGTGCCAATGCTCATCAGACCTCCAGAGCCTGAGGCAAAAGGGAGAACTGTCTTGCAAATCATGCCTTCATTGAAAATGCTGATATTGTGTTCTTCAAGGATGTATTTGTCCTCGTTTTAAAAAAAAAACATTGCACTAAAATATTGTTGATCTTGGTTTCTGACTGGTTTTGCATCCCCTTGCACCTGTGGCAGGTTCCTTGCTTGCCTTACCTTGGTCCTGACCCTGCTGGGTGCCAGGCATTCTGAAACTTGGAGAATAGAAAAGAGAATAAAGTAGCCCTCAGGCTCCTGGCCCTCTATCAGAAGAGATGTTACATACAAGATACAGTCTATCCCATCTTGCAGCTCTGGGGTAGCCCTAGGTAGGCACTCATCCCCATCCTAGTCTTCCTCTGTCTTCAGTGGTCAGACCACAAGCCTCTACTCCTAATCTCCAGTTTCAATCTCCACTCACCATAAGTTCCTACCTTCCAGACTCCAATTATAACATCTGCTGACAAAAATATTACAGGCATGTTTTACTTGGGTTCCACCGAAACAGAAGTTAATGAAAAACTAACTGAGGCAATTTTCATCTTTACCCTGTTATACCTCTGTCCTTCAATTTTGCTCTCTTTGGTTAGAACAGCTCCTCTACTTGATAGTCTCCCAAATCTAACAGTCAGTCTCAGAGGCCTGTGCCTATGTGTGCACCTATCTCTCTCTGCTTAGAAACTCCTGGGGAAGGCCCAAGGGACCCATCACAGACCCTATAACAGTGGCCTAAATAAAATAGCAGCTCAGTAAGTTCTGGTTACTTATAAAATAAGAGCTCGGGTACTGAAAAGACTATGGTATTGAAGGCAAGAACCTCCATTCAGCATGGACACAATGATTCGGAGCCACAGTTAGAGGTGGGCCCATTCTTTCTGCCTTAAGAAGGCTGGTAGCAGCAGTCCTGGCACTCAGTGGAGTTCTAGAATGGAGAGGGTGGTCCCAGAATCTCTGTTGAATAAGAGATAAGTAATAGTTCATGTTTATTGAGAATGTGCCCTGAGCCAATATATTTTGTGTTATATATTTTACCACTATAGCTAAGTTGAACTGTATTGATGTGGCATCATATCTTAATGGTATGATTAAGTAGGTCTGACCTGCTGAGTAGGTCAAAAGGCCCAGCAGTGCACTTTGAAGAGGGACAGCAGGGCAAGGGTGGCTGATGGTCCTTATTGACCACTGTCCTCCCCTCTCTTCAAAGGGCATGAATTTTAAATCATGGCCATGGTGACATTAGGTTTAAGAATTAAGTCTTAAAGCAGAAACCTTGCCACACAAAAGCGTTCATCTTACGCCTACCCTTCACCTCTACTTTACATTAAGAATGAGATACAGAGGAGTAGATGTGGTAGATGTGGTCAGCAAGTGCATGTAGCACCTGGGAAGGCAGAGGACATGCCTCCAGCTATTGGCCCCACCCCAGATGCAGCCTCCTGTGACAAGAAGCAAAGTTTTCCAGGGTAAGGAGAATAATATGCCCTTATTCTCTGATTTGTCCCACAGGTGGCACTGACAGAAAAAACTCTCCAGGCCGAGGCTCCGGTACATGGAGAGAAGGAAGAAGGAAATTTCCTAATTGGTACTATATACATCAGGTCAAACAATTTTATTCATTTTTAGCCATACCAATAAAAACTTACACCCAAGTATGAACCATGTACAAAGTGGTGAATAACAATGGATAGTTCCAGTTATAGACCTCCCTGCCTGAGACACTTAGTCCTCAAGAGTTTGAGCATAAATAACTTTATTTCTTCCATTCTTACTGAATCCCAGATGGGCCCAGAGCTCACCAATGACCATGTCACAGCTGATAAGGAACAGAACTGGGCTCAGACTAGGCCAGTGTGCTTGGCTTTAACACCCCAGCAACTGCCATAGAACCTGCCCCACTGAACAGTGCCCATCCCTGTGGTCATCATGAAAGGAGGACAAAGCACATTCATTGATGCAGGGGATTTAAACTTACCACACAGTGTGTAAATTCAATTACATGTTTGCTAGTATAAAATTTTCATCATATATACTGGGGTCAGTAAGTTCTGGTTACTTATAAAATAAAAGCAAACTTTTTTCTATAAAGGCTCAACTAGAAAATATTTTCAGTTATGTGGGCCTTATGGTCTCTATTTTAAAGACCTTACTAAGCCATGAACAAAAACAGCCACAGACATTATATATATAAATCAATTAGCATGGCTGTGCCCCAATAAAACTTTACATATAAGAACAGGTGGAGGGTCACATTTGGTCTACAGGCCATAATGTACTGGCCCCTTATCTATACAAATTTGGATGCATTTGTACTTATCAGTCATGACTGAGACCCACCAATGGCCCCTAAACTACTTCACTAATGACAGTTACTTTCATATGCAGAGTAATGGCTGCTTTCTATCTGCTCCATCAGCCAGTGGTCAAGCTCCTAGATGACCACTGAATTCCTCTGACCAGGACGACTCTACTTAGGAAATCTGATTTCCTTTTGGATTTTGTTAGATTATCACTGTGAATCTGACGACTCTTAGAGGGTTGGCATATATTTTGATAGTCATCTTCAGCAAGTTTGGTATTCTTGTCAATTGCCAGCAAACAAAGAGTGCTTCCTAGTAGCCAAGTGACGGGCAAGAGCTAAGGGAAGTGGGGCAGCACAATGATAAAGGCAAGACAGGGAAAAGAGGATCAGAAATCTAGTTATTCCAAATTAATCTCCCTACATGTACTTGGGCACTTTTTTTCAAAATAATCTAGTCTCTTTTTTCCCCATCAGTAATTGTAATTGATAGAATATAAGATTGGAGGCACTAGAGTTAACGATGACCCCTGGCTTTAATCTGTTCAGGCTGCTATAACAAAAATATCACAAACTAAAAGGCTTATATACAACATAAATTTTCTGGGCACAGTGGCATACATCTGCCATCCCAGTTACTCGGGATGCTGAGGCAAGAGGATCACAAGTTTGAAGCCAGCCTCAGCAACTTAATGAGACTCTTTCTTAAAACAAAATATTTTTAAAGGCTGGAGGTATATCTCAGTCGTAGATTAGTTATTGGGTTCAGTCCCCAGTGATGCAAAACAAAACAAAAACATAAATTTATTTCTCACAGTTTTGGAGGCTAGGAGGTCCAAGATCAAGGTACCCAGCACATCTGCTCTCCTGACCAACATCTTTACATGTGGAAGAGGCAAGCGAGTTCTCTGAGGCTTCTTTCTAAACAGTAATCCCATCATCAAGCTTCCATGCTCATGACCTAATCACCTCCAAAAGGCCCCACCCCCTAACATCATCAACTGCAGTTAGGTTTCAACATATGAATCGGGGGGGGGACACAAATATTCAAACTCGCATACCTTCTCGCATGGTATGTACAGAGGAATGACATCTCAGTTGACTTTTATGATATAATATCTAGCATGAAGAATAAGTGAGTTGGCTCAAACTAGTTCAAACCTCTACAGACGCCAGTGGCAGCATTTCATTCTTTCTGTTGGGTCTCCGTGTGTGTGGTCACTCACATCTCCATTTCTTGTACAGATGGATGGTTTCTAGCCTGCTTCCAAACCCCACCTCGGCTGAGTGTTGGGCAGCACTTCTACATGATCCTATGACGCTTGATATGGACGCAGTCCTGTCAGACTTTGTTCGGTCCACGGGGGCAGAACCTGGTCTGGCCAGAGACCTGCTGGAAGGTAAGCTGACCTTCTCCCACACACCATCCTCTGGGGCCTGACTACCTTCTAACCAGTGATAGAACATATGAAGATTGGCATTGTCTAACATATGAAGAGATGAAAATGTTTTAGTCAAAAGTTATTGGTGAAAAAAAGCCACCTGGTAGCCAATTAAGTAGGTTGGAAATAATTCACAAGCAGGAAATTAAACTTTATCTTCAATGTTTTTTGTATCATTTGCTACATGAAAAAAAAATGTGTTTTCACGTATATGATGCTTTCAGGTATTTATTCAGCAATAACTATAATAGACTGAAAATTAAAGTCTGTCTCTAAAATAGATTTACTTATTGTAGGTTTTTTTTTCTTTTTTGGTATCATTACCTGACAAAGGTAACAATGATGGTGTTGGAACCAGGTAAAGTAGGAAGAGCCAGTTTTCGTTTCTCTAAATGGTCAGATTTGTGGGAGGAGGGAACTTTTTAAATGATTAGTTTTTGTTTCAGGTATAGAAATTGCAATTTGTAGAGTTAGTAAATACTTAGTCAAGTATTGTAAGTCCCAGTGATTCTTTCAGTCACTCACAGAAAAAAATGAATTGTTATACATTTGTAAAAATGGAGATAACCATTCAATCCTATTATAAAATAAGAACCTCCTCTTAGAAGATTGTGAGAAAACGACAATGGCAATATTATAGTTTTGAAATTTCTCTCAGGCACTGATAATTTCAAACACACTCAGGGTTTGGGATGAAATAAGTGTAGAGAATCTTTGTGGATATATCTGAGTCAAAATGTGATTCTTACTTCCCACTCTTGATGTTATGTAATGAACCCCTGCAGGTGCCCACTGCTTCTGTTCATTTAAGTGAGTGGCAGCGTGAAGAAGCTTGGGAATGAGGTTAGCAATGAGAGCTTTGTCCAAGTCCAGATGCAGCCACTTGTCAGCTATGAGATGTAGGGAAAATCATTTTACTTCCCTTAACCTTAGTTTTATTTCTTTTCCCCTATAAGTTGAGCCTAATGTACCTTAAAAAGTGATTGTGCATATTAGAAGTTATGATGTAAAGTGCCTGGAGGAGTGAGCAGCAGGTAGGAAATGCTCAAAAAGGAGGTAGATCATACATGTAGTTGCTGATGTCATAAAGAGTACTAAATTGGTATTAGTTTCTAGACAGCCTTAAATGAGATGCAAGAGTGATTATCTACTTTTTCTTTATTTTTAAAATTAAGATGCACAAAAACTGACTTCTTAGTGTTCATTTGTATGAATTTTAACATGCCTGGATTTGTGTGATTACTACAGCTGTCAGGACACCATACCCCTTCACCACCTCCACATTCTATGTCCTGTTATCTTTTATAGTAAGGCTCATCCTTATCCATTGGCAGCCACAGTACTGTATCCTATCACTAATTTTGTCTCTTTTCAAGAATGTCATATACATAGAATCACAGATCCTCATCTCTTGAAATCAGCATCTTTTTACTCAGCATAACTCTTTGTTTGTTTTTATTAATGAAAGTGGTTCATTCTAGAGATGAACCACAGTTGTTTATTCATTCATCTGTTGAGGGCATTTCAGTTGTTTCCTGTTGAGGGCAGATATGATTAGAGTGTCTATAAATATTTAAGAACAGGTTTCTTGCAAATATAATTTTAATTATCCTAGGTTAAATTACATAGGGGTGGAATCACCAGTGCATATGGTAAGGGTATGTTTAACTTTATAGGAAACTGCCGAACTGTTTTCCAGAGTAGCTAAGCCATTTTGCATTCCCCACCAGCAATGTACAAGAAGTCCAGTACTCCACATATTCACCAGCATTTGATGTTTCTTTATTTTTGTTAATTTTGGCCATTTTAAATAGGTGTACAATGATATTTCCTCATGGCTTAATTTTCATTTCCCTAATTGATTAATGATGTTGAAATTTTTCAGGTAATTATCTTCATCTGTGAATTCTCTTTCATAAAACATCTGTTCAAATTTTATGCCTGCTACTACATTGAGTTGTTTGTTTTCTCATACTTGAGTTTTGAGAGTTCTTTTTATATATTAAGTATACAGAGTGTTTTTGTTTTTTTTGTGGGTAGTACCAGGGATTGAACTCCAGGGCACTCGACCACTGAGCCACATCCCTAGCCCTATTTTGTAGTTTATTTAGAGATAGGGTCTCACTGAGTTGCTTAGTGCCTTGCTTTTGCTGAGGCTGGCTTTGAACTTGTGATCCTCCTTCTTCAGCCTCCCGAGCTGCTGGGATCACAGACGAACATCATCATGCGCAGCCTAAATATTGAGTATAAATAATTAGTCAGATTTGTGACTTGAAAACATTTTCTGTCAGTATGTATTTGAATTTTCATTCTTTTTTATTTATTAAGATAATTTCAGTACATTATAATTATACATAACAGGCTTTATTGATACATATTTGTACAGGCACGTAATTTGGTCAGATACATTCCCCAGTACTTTGTCTTTTCATTATTTTAACAGTGCTTTTTTGCAGAGCAAAGGCTTTTAATTTTGGTGCAATCCAACTTACCAGTTCTATCTTTTATGAATCATGCTTTTGTGTGGCATGTCTAAGAACCTTTGCATAATTCCAGGTCATAAAGATTTTCTCCTATGTGGTCTTTTGAAAGTTTTATGCTTTTATGTTTAACATTTAGATCTGTGACCTATTGTGAGTTGCTTTGTGTAGAACGCACAAGATTTAGGTCAAGATCCATTTTTACGCTTATGAATGTCCAAGAGTTTAAACACCATTTATTGAAAATATTATGCATCCTCCATTGAATTGTCTTTGCATATTTGTCAAAACCAACCAAGATTATAGAAATAGTAATAACCAAGAACTGTGAAAATCTATTTCTTGATACCAGTTGTATTCCATTGATCAATGTCATTTCTTTGCCAATAGAACACCATTTTGATGATTATAGCTTTGTAATGAGTCTTAAAATCAGGTAATGTGATTCTTCTAAATTCAATTTATTTTTCAGACATATTTTAAATATTCCCTTTCCTTTGCCTTTCTGTACATATTTTAGGAAGAGCTTACCCTTTGAAATGTCCTACTGGAATTATGATTGGAATTATGTTAAATCTGTAAGTCAATCCTAATTATCTCAGTCCATGAGATATAGTGTTCTATTTATTTGGCCTTCTTTGAGTTCCTTGCTCAATATTTTATAGTTTTTAGCATTTAGAACCTAAATGTGTTTTGTTAGATTTATATATAGCCATCTTATTTATTGAGAAAATTGTGTAATTTAAAAAGGTTTTTGTTTCAAATTTTTATTTGCTAGTATGTAAAATATAATTTATTTATTTTATTTGTTTTATTTTTCTGTTTCTGGGAATTGAACCCAGGGACCCTTTACCTCTTAGACACATCCCCAGCCCTTTTTGTTTTATTTTGAGACAGGGTCTTGCTAAGCTGCCCAAGCTGGCCTCAGACTTGAGATTCTGTGCCTCAGCCTCCTGGGTCATTGGAATTACAGGTGTGCACCACCACACCCAGCTGAAATATTGTTTATTTTTATGTGTTGATGCTGTATCCTCAAATCTTGCTAAAACCAAACTGCTCAATTATTTGTTCTAAGAACTCTCCCCTGTCCTGCATATTCCTTGATATTTTCTTGACAATCACATCATCTCTAGATAAGGGGCGGTTTTATTTCTTCTTTTCCAATCACTATGCCTTTTTATTTTTCTAGACCTCATTTACTAACTAGGACTTCTAATAAAATGTTTAACAGAAATGGTGAAAAAGAACATCCTTGCTTCCTTCTTAATCTCAGGGAAAAGCATTTAATCTTCCACCATTAAGTAGAATGTGGCAATTTTGTACATGATCTTGGTAGGGAGGTTGAATTCCTCTCTATTTCTAGTTTACAGGGAGTTTTATCATGAAAAGATGTTGAATTCTTTTGCATTTTCTGTATCAATTGATAGGGTCAAATGTTTCCCCCCTAAAACCTGTTAATATTCTAGCTGACAGTGATTGTCTTCTAATAGTAAAGCAACCTTTCAGTAATTTCTTATCATGTTTTTCTGCTGTACACATTCTCCTCTCCTTCTGGACCCAGATATTATAACAGACCTTTTCTTACTGCCCTACAGGTTCCTATGACTCTAATCATTTCCTTTTCTGATTTTTTTCTCTGTATATTGTTTAGATTGTTTCTATTTGCTTATTAATAAATTTATCAACTCTTTCCTCCCTTATCTCCATTATGTTATTGAACCCATCCAGTGATTTTTTTAATTGTTAAATGGTTTTATTTCTAACCTTTCCACTTGGCTCTTATTCATATCTCCTATTTCCTTGCTAAGACTTTATATATTGTTTCATCCCAATATAGCCGTTGAGATTTCTCTGGTTGTTCTTTCGTGGGATTTTGTTTTGTTTTAGAATAGTAAAGAAAGTTAAATTGTATTAGGGACATTTTGAAAATTATGTTTTGAGATTCTCATTGTTGTTAAGCTCTTACAGAAAATATTGTTGTATTTGCTCTAGAATATAATCTTCCCAGGTCGGTTCTGTGGATTGTGGTTCCACCAGCAAGTCTTCAAGACATGCCATTTGGATCCATCTCACTTGTATGCCACCTAGTGGCCACTCAGGGACTTTGACATGTCTGACAACGTTCAAAGTCTGTTCAATCTGTTTAAGGCAGAACCATAGGTGTGCAGCTCTGGGACAGAACCAAGAGTTCATAAACAACTTTAGGGACTGGTCTTTCCCATCATAATCCTCTCACTCTGGGCTCCACTTTCCAAGTCCTCCAGCCAGCTTGGATAACTTGGGTTTTACTTGCCTACTGCTTAGCATACTTGAATCGACTATTAACATGGTAAAGCCCAACAGCAAAAGCCAGAGAGGAAAAAAAAAACCCAAAAAACAGTGAGGCTCACCCACCCTCCAGTGACCACAGAGCCTCTGGTAGGAGAGAAAGCTCTGTACTAAAGGTTCTACAGAGAAAGCTCTGTAGACAGGTTCTGTACTAAAACAGAACCAGTTTTAGTATTTAGACAGCATTGCCCATTGCTGTCACAGAGTTGCTTGAGTTCTAAGGTGCAGAGAACTGAGAAAAATGTAGAAGGAAAATGAAAAAATAAATAAATGAGGGATTTCCATGCTTTTTTGTTTTAATGGGACCCTTTTTTCGATACCTGAACCAGAGCTGGAGGGTTTCTCTTGCAATGAATGCTGACTTCTGGATTTGGGTCTATGTTGAGTTCATATAGAGAAGGGAAAAATGCAATAAATCACTATTAGTTTGATGGTACATTGAATGATGTTCTTCTTCCTCCATCTGCCTGGGTAAATGTTTTTCTTTTCTTTTCTTTTTATATTTATTTTTAAGTTGACAGATAAAATTGTATGTATTTGTCATACAATGTATTTTAAAATAAATACGTATACGCATTATGGAATGGCTAAATCTAGCTAATTAGCATATGCATTATCTCATCAATTGGTGGCAAGAACATTTAACATTCTCTCTCTTAGCACTTTTTAATACAATATATCACTATTAATTATAGTCACCATCCTATGCAATAGATCTCTTAAAACTTATTCATCCTAATTACAATTTTGTATTCTTTGACCAGTATCTCTACAACCTTCCCCCAGCCTCTAATGACCTCCATTCTACTTCTACATCCATGAATTCCACTTTCCAAAATGCTACTTATGAAGTCACATGCTGTCTTTCTGTGACTGGCTTGTTTCTCTTAACATAATAGACTCCAGGCTTAACCATGCTCTCAAACATGACAGTATTTCATCCTTTTTCAAGGATGAATAATATCCTATTTTGTATATAGGTGACATCTTCTTTATCTCTTCATTGGTTGATAGACTCTTGGGTTAATTCCATATCTTGGGAATTGTGAATGGTGCTACAATGAACATGGTAGTGCATATCTCTTCAACATAATGATTTTATTTTCTTTGGATATATACCCAATAGTGGGATTGCTAGATCACATGGCAGTTCTATTTTTAATTCACTGAGGAATCTCCATACTGTTTTCCATAATTGCTGAACTAATTTACATTCCCACCAACAGTGAACAGTAGCTCCCTTTCCTTCACCTCCCCACCACACCTATCTTTTGACTTGCTGATAATGGTCATTCTAAAAGGAGTGAGTTGATATCTATCTCATCATGGACTCATTTCCTGAGGGCCCTGTAGTGCATTCTGCACTCTGTCCACTGTTGTGGCTGCATTCAGTAGGACAGAAGATGCAGTGTTCTTGCCCATCTTGCCTGGACTGAATCCTGTCTTCTGTTATGACAATCTAGAGGACTGTGGTCACATCTGTATGGCAGATTCTTTAAGGCATGATGTTATTTGGGTCAAGATTCCTCTGTAAGCCAGTGATGTAAATTATAAAATATTTTCATAAACAGGCCTCAAAAAGATGTGCTGGGAAGATAAAAAATAACAGGGATTTAGAATGCAGAGGTGTCTAAAAGGATTTAAAAAATGCAGTGATGTTCAAAGCTGGATAAAAGGTACAGAGGCCTTCTTAGTATTACTTTGGTAATGTTTTTGAGTATTATTTATTTGTTTCAAGATAATAAAAACAAAAGATAATAAAAAATAAAAAACACCACAATGATGAGGATCACAGGGAAACAGATGGAGGCCACTGAGAAGAAAGAGTAGCTTGATTGATGAAGTATCTGGCAGAAAGAGACAGGATAGAAGAGCAAGATTCAGAGATGAAGACAGAAAGTAAACACAGATCTGCTTCCAGATGGAAGAAGGTGTTCCTGCCTACCTCCTGATTGCTTCATTGCCAAGTGGTCCTGAGTCAAAATCAAAGCAGGTGAATTTGCTTCCCCAAAAGCCTATAAGTCTGTATTTTAGTACATTTTCTATTGTTATAAGCAAATACCTGAGACCAGGTAATTTTAAAAGGAATAGAGGTTCACTTTGGCTCACAGTTCTGGAGTCAAGAAGTCCATTAGTAAGGCATCAGTGTCTGCTTACCTTCTGGTGAGGGATGTATGCTGTGTAGTCATACAAAGGAAAGTGGAAAGAGAATGGGTATATATAGAAGAGGCCAAACATAAGGGATAGTCTTGCTTCATAACCATCTGCTCTTGTGATAACTGATCCCGTCCCCCTAGAACAAGAACTCTTCTTGCATGAAAGGCATTAATCCTTCTAGACAACCTACTCACCTCTTAAAGGCCCCACCTCCTGATACTGTCACAAACAGCAGTGAAATTGCAACATGATTTTAGAGGGA
Source organism: Spermophilus citellus (assembly GCF_964194105.1). NCBI lineage: Eukaryota > Metazoa > Chordata > Mammalia > Rodentia > Sciuridae > Spermophilus > Spermophilus citellus. Next base: position 51,535,746 of record NC_138185.1, read on the forward strand.
AAGACCATAATCAAACCATAGCAACCTTAATCACCTGCAGAATAAACTCCTCTACCTGCCAATTAAGTCTCTTCAGCATCTGGCCCTTTTCCATCTTTTCCACTTCAGCCCCCTCTGAGGCCCTTCATCCCTTCACCAGATTCATGATCCCATTTACCATGTGATTTTGCTTAAGCCCTTTGCTAGTGCCACTAACATCCCCTACACATACTCTTTCCCCTTTTGAAATTCATCTCTTCCTCCAAGTAGGACTGTGAGCTCCAAGACACAAGGGACTACACTATGTGCCAGCCAGCATGTGCTGGTCCCACAAAAGACTGACCTAGTTGCTGGGAATACAGCAATGAGCAGCCAGTCAAAACTCCTTTTCCGTGTATAGTGTCCTGCTGGTTGGAGCTACAGAGAAAACCTAAATCAAGGGAAGAGGTAGAGGGTATGGGTTTGAGTGCAATTTAAAATTAGGATTGTCAGGAAAGCACCTAAAAAAAGGAATATGAGCAGAAAAAAAAAGTTTGAGGAGGTAACTCTAGAAAGAGTTAGTTAATTGGTCATTACTTGTTATCTCTTTGAATTTTGTCGACTTCAATTGTACCATATATTTGGCTGTGCCTTCTTTTATAAGTGAAAAAAAATCACATGATTATTTTCTTCATTAAATTAGAAGTTCTTAAAGCCAAGAACATAACACTGAAAACAGTAGTTAGCCTTTATAAGAATTTTTATTAACCAATAATAATTGTACATATTAATGGGATAGAGTGAGAACTTTCAACACATGCATACAACAAGCACTGATCAAATCAGGGTGATTAGCATTCTTCTCTCCTTATCATTTCTTTGTATTTGGGTCCCTTGAGTTCCCCTCTTCAACCTCTTCATGAAATATATAATAAGGACATTATTAAATGTCAGAAACTAAGCCATTTAAATGTAATGTCTCATTTAATCCTCACAATGAATAAGCAACCAACATGTTAGATATCACATTACGCACAATAGCTGAGGCCCAGAAAAGTCCCTAATGTTGCATGGCCAGAATATAGCAAAATGCACTGCTATAGGTTCAAAACCAGCATTTGAACTGACTCATGTCCCTAAAGGCCAAGTTCTTTCAGCAGAGCGATATCACCTCCCACTTGGCTTTGTATCCACTGCAGTTCTGGAACTTAACCATGCTTTGTATGCCTTATGAACTCAAAAGAGGTTTCACTAATTGCCAAAGGTATAGTTTACTTAGCCTTTTTATAATGTGTCTAAATAACTTTTATTTTCAGATTAAATCATACTCCTATAGACTACAAAATGTATTCAGAAATTAGAACTAACAGCTACCATTCATGTGCCAGATACTGTCTGGCTACTTCCCATAGATTAAAGGTAGTTAAGAAGATTTTTGAGTAGGAGCCAAACACAGGAGTTGTTTATAAAGTGTGAGTTCTCTACCTAAGGAAAAAGCAATGCTCATGCTTTCGTAATAACTGTGAAGTTTAGACCTTGCAGCTCTACCAAGATACCCTTCCAGCAAATCTATGACTCACTTATGTTGTTATCCATAGAAAAAAAATTCCTGAGTGAAACAGTAGTTACCTATGTGGTGTCTACTCATGAGTCTGAAGCAGAAGGATTACTTAAGCCCAGGGGTTCAGGGCCAGCTTGGGCAACATAGTGAAAAACCTCATATGTTATTTTTTTTTAAAAAAATGGGAAGCCTATTCATGTATCTTAAGATGTATGTATGTTTACCAATTGATATGACAATTTCAGAATGAAAATTCTCAGTGCTTTATGAGGAAGTATATCCCTTCTTTTCCAGTTCTGGATCCCCTGGGTTTGAAGAATGTGTGGTTTAGAAATTTGTATATGGTGTATTTTCTTGGTTTAGCTCACGTAGAGAAGCAACTCCCAATCACTCACCATTTTCACAGGTACTACTGCTAGCATTTACATTGGGCCATTGAAAACTTTCCACAATTTGGGGACAGCAGCTGCTGACTTGAATAATTCCAATAACAAATGTTCATCTAATGTATGAAAAAAGAGGTAAAGGCAACTAAGGGACAGACATATTTAGTTAAATTCTCACATTAGCCTAACAGCTGGTCATGGGATCCAGTTGCAACAAATCTGTGTATTTGTCCCATGGAGAACCTGCCAGAGTAGGCAAAATGAAATCTGAAGGTAGAGCAGTGATCAGAGGAGCCTGGAGAACCTTTGCCTAGAGACCCACCGGCTACCACTGTAAAGCTGTAACACAGGTGCTTTGGCCCTACAAACCACACTAACTTAAACACAAACAAAGATAGGCAGTGAATGCTCACTTTTTTTAATTAAAATGAGAAAGAAATCCATCTCACGGTCAGATATGCCATATATATGTGACCTATGCAGTCTTTCTCTGTGATCAAGCTAGACCTGCCCACTTTTATGCACAGGATACTGTTTTACCAAATTCACCGTTCTAACTTTTCAAGTCTGTTTGATTAGAGACCTTCTTTGGCAAGCCTCTCATTAATGAGTGGGCACAAAAAGGTGGTCTAGTGACTGAATCTTAAGCAAAAGTTAGGAGAGAGAAACTTTGGGCTGGAGCTGGGACAACTTTGTCAGTTACAGAAATACCAAAATGAAACCACTGACAGTTTTTCCAACTCTGCTGTCCCCACGAGGGAGAGCTCTGTCATAAGACTTTTCTTTTTAATATTAGGGATTTAAACCATGGCCTTTTACATTCAAAGCACATGTTCTACCATGAGACATACATTCATCCCAGAACTGGACATTTTTTACATAAAATGGCAAAACAAAACAACAAGTGCCCCTTCATGATCAGAATTCTAAGATATCTCCTCTGGCCTGGTCCCCCTCAAGAGAACACATTCTCTCTTTAGATAATTGAGTGGGTTTACTCTTGAAAACAAACTTAGACCCATGAACACATTTGTGGTGAGTTTCCCTTTGTCACCAAGATCAATTAAGTAGATCATATTTCTCTCATTTTCTTTCTTTTAGAGAAAGCTGTAACCCAAGTACTGCCATTGGCCTAGTTTATTGGCTTTTCTCAGAAGTCTACCCCGTCCTGCTTCTTGGAATTAAATGCATCCTCCCTAGAGAGTCAGCCATATACCTCACAGAGTCTTGATGTCTATACATAGGTAGAATCTTCTCCACTACCTGTGTCCCCACTGTGTGTTCCTCCACTTTGCTTCACTAATGTGCTTATTCTTTCAAGGATCCTTGGTCATATCCAAGGAAGTATGTGCTGTTCCTTTTAATGTCACCCTGAGCATAGTCCCAGGAAATGACCTGCCCCAAGTGGGCACTGTATGCATGGACCACATTGAATGGTGTTGAAGAGGATAAGATCAAAAGAACAGCAGCCCTGGCCAAAGATTCTCTGTTATTGTGGCTCACACTCAGGTTCTTATATAGTTAAACACTTTTGAAGATAAAAAGCTGCTGTGCACACTGAAATCAGTTTGAGACATTTTTCTTTGACTAAGCAGGAAAGGGGATATTGCTACCTATAAAGAACTGCTCCTTTAAGCAAAACCATCATGTTGTCAGTCAGCAGGCCCATAGGGGGGTTCTCTGAGCTGGGTTTGAGGAAGGAAGAAGAAAAACTTCTACCTTTAAGGTCCTTTCTGCCCAAGTAATTGTGTGCTAATAAAACTTTATTTACAATAACAGGCAGCCAGCCTATGAGCCATAGTTGGCCAAACCCCTGCTATAAATTTTAAAAAGACTGAAGAATTCTATTCAACAGTGATAATGTATGCATTTTGTATGCTGATTTGCTTGAATTGTAAAAAGGGAAAATTTATAAGATAATCTGGAAAATTTGAACACTTAATAATCTCAGTAAGGTGTGGTGGTTCACACCTATAATCCCAGCAGGAGAATCACAAGTTTTATGGTAGTGCTAAGAAAAAGGTATATACTGAAATATTGATGGATGAAATGATGATGATAATGATACCATGCTGGGCATGGGGAAATTGGTGAGAGAAAAAATGAAACAGATTAGCTGTGAGTTGACTGTTATTAAAACTAAGGAATAAGTGCACACAGATGCATTAAAATTATGTGTCTTCTGCTGCATATGTTAAAAAAATTTTTGAAATAAAAAGTTTTAAAAACACCAACAGGAAATCTCTGCTTCTAGCCAAAATAGAGTGTCAGAAAGTGAGTTTTCCCTCCTGCCAAAAACAAGGAAGAAATGGAAAAAAAATGAAAAAGGGTAAACAAGATTGAACATTAAATAAGAGACAGTAATTTCCTAGAGATTGGGGGCAAAAAAAAAATCCAGTTGTCCCTGTGTTTGCCAGTTCACAGCATTGAGAATTTCCAGGGTATGGTGTAAGGAGGAGGAACTTGGGTAGAGTCTCCCACACTCTCATGTGAGGAGGCAGCTGAGAGTCCTGGGAGGCCAGGAGGCTGGAGTTCAGAGGCCAGAGCACAGGAGAGGAAAGAGCTGCACACACAGAGGTTCGCCTCTGCCAGTCAGTAGTGGTGATCAGAGCCCATGAGAGGAAGCTACAGGCAGCTGGAAGAGAGCCCCCTAAAAGGATTGAACAATGTCTAGTGCTGACAGAGCCAAGAAAAGCACCAAACTAGAGACACACAGATATAATCTAGAAGGGTCTAGCCACAGTCATGGGGAATAATCAACTCTAGGACAAAAACTGCTCTAATCACAACTAGCAAAACTTACAAGCAAGACCCAAACAATTCCCAAGTAATGTAGCTGTATTCCAGAACAAAGCTCAGTATATTTATAGGAATATAAAACTTGTCTAGCACCAAACAATGTAAATTTCACAATGTCTCACACCCAATCAAAAGTTACCAGGAACACAAAGTAGCAGGAAATATGTTCCATAATGAGGAGAAACTATTTGATGAAAACCAAATTAGAAGTGCATTGATGTTAGAATTATCAGATTAGGACATTAAAATTTATTACAGCTATATTCAGTACATTGAAAATTTTAAGTAAAGGTATGGAAGATATTTTTAAAAGCCCAAATTGAACTTCCAGAGATGAAAACTACAACATCTGAAATGAAAATACATAAAATATAACTTAATAGAATTAACAGTAGATTATAGGAAAAGACACATGAACATGAAGACATGGCAATAGAAAATATCCAAAATAAAATACAGAGAAAATAAAATTAAAGAAATTTTAAAAGCCTCAATGAGTATGGGGAGTCATGATGCATGCCTGTAATACCAGCTACTCAAGAGGCTGAGGCAGGAGGATCAGAAGTTCAAAGCCTGCCTGGGCAAGTTAAGAGGAGACCCTCTCTCAAAATAAAAAAAATAAATAAAAAGGGCTGGGGATGTAGCACAGTGAGAGAGTAGCCGAGAACTGCCAAAAAAAAAAAATCATTGAGCTCTGGAAAAAATACAAGAAGCTAAAAATAAGTAATTGGAGCCCCTGAAAAGAGGCATGAGAAACAGAAAAAAAAATATTCAAACAAAAGCTGTACCTTTGGGGAAATTTAGAACATTAAGCACCTTTATTAGGAAAGAAGCAAGGCCTTAGATCAATTACTTCAATTTCCATCCTGAAAACTATAAAAAAGAGCACATTAAACCTAATATAAATATGAGAAATGAAAGAATACAAATCAGAACAGAAATCAATTAAATAGAAAATAGAATAATAGAGAAACTCAGTGAAATCTTGAGTCTGACTTACATGTCCACTTACTGTATGGTTCTGATTGGGGTTTTTTGTTTTGTTTTGCTTTTATTGGTACATTATAGTTGTATATAATAGTCTTTTATTTTTGATGTTATAAATTATATATTTTCCCCTATTATTTGGGCAAGGGCTCGTTAATTTTATCAATCTCAAGGAACCTACTTATGGTTTCATTGAGTTCTTCACCAGTAAATTCTACTGCACACATAATAAAGAAATTATACCAGTTGTATGCAAAGTCTTCTTGAAAATTGAAGAGGAGCTATACTTCTCAATTTATTCTGTAAAGTCAACATCATCTAAGAAGGCCACAGACAAATATTCTTCATGAAAATCAATGTAAAAACTCTAATCAAAATTTAACAAATTAAATTCAGCAATATACAGAAAGGATAGCAGCATATCATGACCATGTGGGTTTTATCCCCAAGATGCAAAGCTAGTTTAACTAGTAAAATCATAATTTAATGTGATTTGCCATATTAAATTTAAAAAACAGAAGATGTGATTATTTCAATAGATACCGAAGCTCTTTGACAAAACCCAACATTCATTTCTGATTTTAAAAAAAATTATCAGTGCAGTTCAGAAAACTAGAAGGATACTTCTCTAATCTTCTGGGGAGTGTTTTCAAAAACAAAACAACAAAAAACAAAATCTACAGTTGATATGTCATTTACTGATGAAAGAAAGAATACTTTCCACCAAAGATTAGGAAGAAGACAAGGATGCCCATTTCCACCACTTCTACCAGCATTTTCCTGGAGATTCTAGTCAGAACAGTCAAGCAAACAAATATAACAAGAAAGCACCAGATTGGAAAGGAAGAGACAGACTATCTTTATTCATAGAAAACATATCTTTGAAAAAGGCACAGTAGAATTTACAAAAAGCTATTGGAACTAATAAGTTTAGTAGTATTGTATGATACAAGATCTCTATATACAAATGTTCACATATTTGCAATGAATAGTTGGAAGTTAAGTTTTTAAAAATATCTTTTCAATAACATCAAAAAAGAAATAATCTGGCAGACATGTAAGATCCATACACTAAACTACAAATCACTTTTTATAAAAATTTAAGACATAAATATATGGTGAAATGTACCATGTCCATGATTCAGAAAACTCAATACCGCTCTTTTCAAATCAATCTTTAAATGCATTCCAGTCCAAATCAAAATTTTAGCAGATGTTTTAGCCAGCTTTTTTGCTGCTGTGACTAAAGGATCAGACCAGAACAACTATAAGAGGAAAAGTTTATTTGAGGGCTCAGGGTTTCAGAGGTTTTAATCCATAGAAGGCCAGTCCATTCCTCAGGGCTCAACGTGAGGATGCACACCATGGCAGGAGAGTGTGGCAGAAGGAAGCAGCCCACATCAAGAAACAAAGAGAGAGACTTCAGCTCCAGATACAACATACATAACCCTTACCACCCGCCCCCCTTCCTCCAGCCACACCCCACCTGCCTCGAGTTACCACTCAGTTAATCCCGTCAAGGATTAATTTCCTCACAATCCAATCATTTCTCTTCCTAACTTTTCTTGCATTATCTCAAGTGAGCTTATGGGGGACACTTCATATCCTAACCATAATAGCAGATTTTTTCAGTGGCAACTGACAAGCCGACTTCAACATGATACAAAAATTCAAGGACATAGAACAAACAAAACAACTTGGAAATATAGAATACAATTGGATGGCTAACAATACTTGATATTAAGTCTTATTATAAAAATACAATGTGATATTGACCTGATGTACACATAAGAAGTCTAGATAATAATACTGCATTGTGTACTGGAAACCTGCTGAAAGAGTAGATTTATGGGCTCCTACCACACATGGGTGCTCACACATGCATACACATATACAGGGGTAACTGAAATTATGGATATGTTAATTTACTTGATTTTAGTAATCATTTCACCATATATATCAAAACATCATGAATACCTTGAATATAAACATACAATAATTTTTAAAGGAGAGAAATAGGTCAGTGAAACAGATTGGAAAACTCAAGAAATAGATCATATATCTTAACAACTGACAACTTTTTTTGTTTGTTTTGGTTTGGTTTTTTGGTACCAGGGATCAAACACAGGGGCACTCAACCACTGAGCCACATCCCCAGCCCTATTTTGTAGTTTATTTAGAGACAGGGTCTCACTGAGTTGCTTAGTGCCTCACTAATGCTGAGGCTGGCTTTGAACTCACAGTCCTCCTGCCTCAGCCTCCTGAGCCCCTGGGATTATAGGAGTTCACCACCATGCCCAGCTAACAACTGGTATTTAGTAAATATACAAAAGCAGTGCAGTTCAGAAAGAATATTTTCAACAAATGGTGGTGGAATAATTGGACATTTATATGCAAAAAATGAACTCTGATTCATATCTCACATATTATAAAATTATCTCAAAATGGTTATAGAGGGCCTAGGAGTTTAACTCAGTGGTAGGGTGCTTGCCAGCATGTGTGAAACTCTGGGTTTCATCCCCCGAACCACACACATACATATACACACACATACTCACACAAAAAAAATGATGGTAGAACTAAATATAAAACCTAAAACTATAAAAAGTCTTTTAGTAAAAGGCACAGGAGAAAATCTTTTTGACCTTGAGTTAGGCAACAATCTTTTAAATATGATACATGGTATAATACAGAAATGATAAATTGGACTTCATAAAAATTGAAAACTGCTTTGAGGATAATATTAAGAATGGAAGAAAATATTTGTAAATCATTGTATCTGATTTAAAAAAACTTACATAAAGAACTTTAAAAACTCAATTATACAAGAAAGAAACTACCCAAATAAAAAATGTGCAAAAGATTTGCACATGACTGCACCTAGGAGTAAAATTGCTGAATATATGTTTAGTCCATGTTTAACTTTCAAGAATTAAGAAAACTTATTTTTGAAATGACTGTACCATTTGACTTTCTAAACCAGGAACCGGTTATTTCACACCCTTGTTTAGATTTAGTATGGTCATTCTCTTGGTTTTAGTCATTCTGATTGTATGTAGAAGTATTTTATTCTGGCTTTAATCTTATTTCCTTAATGATTAGTGATCTTCTTCTTTTCGTGTACCCATTTATCATCCATATATCTTCTTTGCTGAAGTGTCTGTGCAAATCCTTTGTACATTTTTAATCTGGGTAGTTTTTTTTTTATAACCGTGATTTGTAAGTTCCTTACATTTTCTAGAATAAGTTCTTTTGCATATAGACATAAATACTGACATAAATATAGATATAAATCAGTCTTGCCAGTGTTATTTATACTTTATAAGTGTTTTCAAAGAAAACATTTTTTGACTTTGTTGATGCTCTCCATTGTTTGTTACCTATTTTTCTAAGACCTGATCTTATATTTATGAATATTTAATACATTTGGTTATAGATCCATCAACTCATATTTTGCATTTTGTTTTATTTGTCTTATCTACTCTTTGTTTCTTTTTTATTCCTATTTTATCTTTTGATTAAACATGCTATTTGTAAGCTCTTTGAGATAAATATTTAGATCAGGGATTGACAACTTATCCCATAAAAGAACAAATAATAGGTACTTTTAGCTTTGCAAAACCACATATGGTCTCTGACACATATAATTTTTTGGCCATTTAAAAATATAGATGTGGGCTGAGTGTGTAGCTCAGGGGTAGAATGCACACTTAACATGAATGAGGTCCTGGATTCAAGCTCCTTCATGAATGAATGAATGTAGAATCAATTTTTATGCATTGTACAAAAATAGGGCCACAATTTTCAAACCCCCAGTTTAGATTATTTAGGTCAGCCTTTTGTTTCCAATTTATATAGTGGAAGTTCTACATTTCAATTTAATTGCTAAGCATTATCTAATTATCTTTGTGTTATTGATTTTTGTCAAGCACACACCCAAGACAAGACATTGGCAAGGCTTGCCTGTTTCAACCGAAGATACAAGTTACTTATAGATTCAGTTTATTACTTACATGGTGAAAAGAAGAGTTGCCAAAGATGCCAGTTTCTTGGTCCTTGTCCTACATACCAGGAAGGAAGACACTTCAGCAAAAGGGGACAAGTGATGTTACATGGAGACCCTGTTTCTGAGGAGGTTATTCAATGCTCCAGTTAAGAGGTTTTATATTCTGCATATCTATCCCAATGTGAGTTGGGGTAAGAAACCCCCAAGGCTCATTAGAGCCTGAGAGGCCACAAGGTGCTACCTCTTGAGAGCCTCCAAGGGGACATAGGAAGGTGAGTGGGAGATGCCCTGGGAATCACTCTGCACAGATCTTCTACCCTCGTTTTTTCTGTGAGGATTCCAAGACATTTTACCAAGACTGAGGCTACAGTTCAAAGTATGTCCGTGGTGTCTTGTGTTGTTACGCACAGGTCACCTGGGCAACAGGGGAGAGCCTGTCCCTACAGTTTCCTGTCTAATTCCACTTGTTCAAGAATAAGTTCCAAATGATTTCAGTCTTTTGGAATTTGAGACTTGACTTATATCTAATTGTATCATCAATTTTGGTAAATATTCTGTGTTCACAGGGAAGCAGTGTTTTTGTTAATTTAGTGCAATGATCTATATATGTTAACTAGATCATATTTATTACTCATGTGATTTTAATCCATATTGATTACTTTTATCTGTTTGTTCTATCAGTTACTGAAAATTCTTTGTTTCAATCTTCAACTATGACCGTGGATTTGTATATTAATATTTTCTTTTCCATCAATTTTTACTTTAATTTGAGGCTAAGAATGCTTAGCGTCATATCTTTCTGATGGACTGATTTCTTTATCATTATAAACATTTTTTTATCTTTACTAAACTTTTATTTTCCTTAAAATCTATTTGTCTGATATTAGTATTTCTATAGTAGCTTTTGGCTAGAGTTTGTGTGAATCACTTCTTCTTTTTTTACTTTCAACCTTTCTGACATTGTATTTCACACGCAGCTTTTCTAAGGAATATATACTTAGGGTTTTAACCCAATCTGATTATTTATCTTTAAGTTGGAGTATTTAGTCACCTTTTTAGATATGATAACTGATATATACAGTTACTTATAATGAGATGAATATATCTATTGAGATATCTAATACCTCTTTATGTTTTTTGATTTTCCTGTCTGTTCTTTGTTATCTTTTTATCCTTCTTGCCTTACTTTGTATAAGTCATTTTATTTTATTTTCTGTTAGTTTCTTGGTTATCCATTCTCTGACCACCTTCTGTTTACTAAAGAGATTATAACATTTTTCTTTAGAAACAGAATTCCCCTTAAATTAGTGCTTTAGTCATACTATGGACAACTCAAGGACCTTAGAACTTTTCCATTCTATTTATCCCCTCCAGCCTTTCACACTAATGTTGTCCCATAATCTTATCCCATTTTAAACTTCATAAAGGACTGTTATTTTCCACAGAGTTTCAATGCTCATTTAGACATATAAAAGCTTTCCATTGTTTCTTATTCTTTCCTGCATCTCCATGCTTTAATCTGGGAGCATTTCCTTCTGCTTAAAGAACACCCTTTAAACCCAGGGGTAGGAGACAAGGAGGGAGAGGGGAAATGTAAGGGAGTGATATTGGCCAAATTATATTGTTATATTGTGTGCATGTACGAATGTGTAACAGCAAATCCCATCAATATGTACTACTATAATGCACTAATTTTTAAAAATGAGGAATTTTTTTTAAAAGAACACCCTTTAGTGTTTTCTTTAGTGTGATCCCCTGGCTATAAATGTTCTCAGATTTTATTTCTCTGGAATTTATTTTTACCTTAACTTTTGACAGATAATTTTATAAGACATAGAAATCTAGGCCAGCATTTACTTTCTCTCAGCCCTCTGAAGACATCATTCCATTTTCCTCAGATCTTCATTATTTCCACTGAAAAGTCAACTGTCTTATCAGTCACTTGAAAGTAATATGTCTTTTTTTATTATTTTTTACTCTTCCTGAATCTAAAATGCTTTTCTTTGTTTTAGGTTTTCAGAATCTTTATTATAATGTGCCAACTTATTTTGTTCTTTTATTTATCCTTAAGGTTCATACCACCTCTGAATCTGTGGCTTGATATCATTCATTAATACTAAAAACATTCTCATTGTCTTTTAAAATATTGCTTCTGTCTCATCCTCTCTATTCTTTCTTTTTAGAATTCAGTTACATATATATATTTGATCTTGTGTTCCTTTTATTTGTTTATATTTATGCTTGTATCTCATTCTACACCTTGTTGTGTGTATCAAATTAGCTGTTTTTATTTAACCTTTATTTCAGATTAATTTTTCTCTTTTCCTGGATATCCAGTCAGCTTTTAAACATACCATGTTATCTAGGAAGAGTTAGGATTCATTTATCATTTATCATCCTTGATACCTCTCTGAATTTTGTGGACTTTAATTTTAGCATATATTTGGTTGTGCCTTCTTTATAATTAATCACATGCTTATTTTCTTCATTAAATTAGAAATTCTTAAAGCCAAGAATATAACACTGATAATGGTAGTTAGCATTTATGAGAATTTTTATTAACCTATAAAATTATACATATTAATGGAGTAGAATGTGATCTTTCAACATTGTGGTAGTATGTGTGAGTGTGTGTGTGTGTGTGTGCGTGTGTGTGTGTGTGTGCGCCTGCGCGCGCGTTTGGGTTGCTGTGGATTAAACCCAGAGACTCACACAGTATACCACACAGTGTACCACCCTCATTTCCCTCACTTCTTATTTTTAGTTACTCTATTTCTTAGTTGTAAAGCTTCTACTTGACTTATTTTTATATTTCCTAGAACTTTGCCAAAATTCTTTATCTTCTATGTATTAGTTATAATTAAAGTAGGTTTTATAACTCCATTGTCTAGAATGCCTTTTTTTGTTCTTGTTTCTACTGCCTGCTTTTATTTTTCTATCTGGTCTTGATTTATCATCATCCTGGTAATCTTAATTGGGTCCTGGATATTTTATATTAACATTTTGAAACAGAATTTTAGGCTTTGAATGATGAGTTTATCTTTTTCCAGGGAGGATTAGGTTTGCTTATTTCAGGCAGCAAGCATGGAGGCATTAGCAATCCAATACCACTTTAAGTGATTCAGTGATTTCAGTGATTTGCAGCTGGATATAGCTCCTTGCTATGACTTTCCTATTTTTAACTTACTGTGACTCTTGGGGGTTAGCCCTTCAGGTTTCTAGCTGTAAGTCTGGAATATGTACCAAGGTCTGTTCTTTGAAGACCCTGAAGTCTATCAAGAGTCTTGACTTGTTGGGACCTCTGATGAATTTCTCAGCCACTGCCTTTGTCACTGCAATATTCCCAATGGGAAAAGTGACTCTAAATCCTAGCTTCAACTCTCTTGTCTCTGTTTTTGTCTCAGATTTTCACCTTAAGATTTCTTACTGCCTTTGAAGTCATCAAAGAGCTTTCTTCCTTATCTTCTGCCATGAGTATTGTTCTTCAGTCTGCCATTGTCTGAAACCAAGCTCTCCTACACAGTTTGGATTTTTACTGTGATATCACTTCAATGGTGTAATAAGGTTATAACAGTTTTCTGTGTATTTTCTCAAAGAATCCCAATTGACTGATGTCAGCGTTATGTAACTAATATTGAAGTAAAATATAATTACTTAATTCACATACAGGAAAGAGTGGTTGTAAATATTACCTGTTTAAAGTCCAGATGGTATCAATTTTTGCCAGTTGAACAAAGGACTGCTAACTTCCAAAACAGAAGTTGTGCATTAGACAGCTAATGTGACAGATGTTGACATTAGTTTTGTAGCTCTGTCATTGCAGTTTACACAGATGCATCTTGTAAAGATGTGTAATTCCATTACTGTCTGACTTAATATATTTTTGCAGCAAAGGGAATTTTTCAAAGCTATAAACACAGATTATCTACCATCGTTTACATTTTACTAGTCATGTTAGAAAGCCCAATTAAATTTCTTATCCATCGACATCCTGATTGATTTGTTTTAAACAACCTCATATACCATCAGTACTAAGAATTAACTCTCCCTCATGAGGGAAACCAAAGGCTTCTCTAGCTCTCTACCTCTATATGTGCTCACATGTCTGTATTTATAATGAACACCTCCACAATCTGCTTCATTCTGTGCCCCCTTCGAGTGCAACCAAAGGAAACAACCCTTTTGTTCTACTTCCCCTGAGGCAAACTTAAGCTTTTGCCAATGAATTTTGTAAAATAGCAAATCAGAATTTCAGAATGACCCTGTATATATAGCAAGAGATGTTTCTTGGAAGCATGGATTGTTCTACATTTTTGCAGGCCATAACTTGCGAGCCAAGAGCAGCTCTGAGTGGGTTGTTAGGACATATCCAGATCACTATACTCAAACCAGAGATTTGGGTAAAACATCATCTGGATTGAGGGAAGTAAGCTTTGTTCTAAATAATGTTCTCCTAATGGGACACCTAACAAAAGTGTACAGAGAGGGCTGTTGATGTTGATGCTGCTACTTGAGGCATTTGTAGTTTCCCCATGACTCCAGGACAGATAGTCCAATGCTGGAATATGAGTTCTGCCCTTTGTTATTCTCTGTCTTAGGCAGCCTGACACAGTCCCCTTGTGCTGGAGAGAAGAGATTGGATGGGAGGAGACCCTTGCTCAGGAGCAGAGGTCAGCCAGATTCTTCTTCATAGCACTGTGGCATGTCCCTGGAAGGCAGATACCAGAATCCCTTAAATAATCAACAGAATATTTGGCCTGAGGCTTAGTCTGAGCCAGTTAAGAAACTGAGTATCGTATTTACTCCTACCATCCATCCACCCTGCACATCAATCACACGCACTCACATCACCCATGACATGTATCTGACAACATATGCCACATGATATACATCATAGATACACAGCTTTCACAAAACACATTTACCATGCAAACACATGTGCACAATATAACACATTCACCATCACACACACATAGCACACACACCACATACACACCATACACTAAATACATTCTGCATGCACACCTACACACATACCACATTCAACACAGAACTAATCACATAATACATTATTTCACAAACACAAATTGCAGATGCATATTCCTTGTATATATCTCACATTCATGTGTGCAGATACTTATATCCATATCATACAAAATGTGCATATGCACATCCTGAAACATACATATCACATACCACTCATGTACCATGCATGTTGGGCAACACAACACACCACATATACCAACAGGCCATATACACCACACATACCAAACACCCATACTTACAACACCATACCACACACAATATGCATGCCATAGTCACTACAGAAACCTCCAGAATCTGCATTCTGCATACATGCCCCATATGAATGCTATAACACAACATGCCACAAAGTATATACATGTCATCCAAACTCATTACACTTGTGCACACCATAGACACACATCATACCCATACTAACCTCATAGTACATTCACAGAGCACATACTCACTGCCTATCACAGGGCAGTTGCAGCCCCTGCCTCTAAATGCTCCTCAGATCCTGTGTCCCAGCCTCTTTCTGTCCTTTCTGATCATCCCTCAGGGCAACATAGAAATGAGAGCAGCAGAAGGGAAGGCCTGATCTAAATGGACTAAAAACATTATAGGTATACACTCTATGGTTTTTTTAAATTTTATGTTCTTAAATAAAACACATAATGGTTGTGTTTATGTATTGTTTACTATTTGTAGAAATTGAGAATTCAAAACATTTCTTTTTATCATAGTGGCTGGTAATTTGTGACATACACAAAATATAAAATATCAAATCTGAATTTCACATGTGCATTAAACTAGTGTGAACTTGCTCTTAATCTTGGAACATTGGAATGATATTTGTCTTTCTTATCTTCTTCTCAAGCTTGTGAGTTGGTCAACTCTATTCTGGAAGGCAGCATAAGGTGGAAGTTGAGAGAGTGAGTTCTGGCAGCTTAGATGTCCTAGATCCAGGTGGGCTTTCACTCCCTGTATATGTATGAGCCAAGCAAGCTAGCTGATGTCTTTAAGTTATTTGATTTTTGTGCTAAAATAGACACCGTCATCATCATCCCATCCACACTAGCGGGATTGCCATGAGATTAAAGAAGATAACATATTTGTATAAAATAGCACAACAGCTGGCTGGTTTGAGTAGGTTCTCAAATATTAAATGAATGAATGAAGGAGAGAATGAGTTCTGCCTCCCAGCATATCTAAATTCTTCCCACAAAAAGCAAACTAAAATAAAACATAAAAGCAAAGAAGCAGATAAGTATAGAAGTCCCTATATTTTTCTGGCCTGATAATACATTCCAACCCACTGCATCCACAGGCAAGGCCTTAGCTCATCCCTGCATCTCTGCTGCAATGCTCTACTGATCACATCTGTTGCTCACAGAAGCTCCTGGTTACTGTGATGACTCACTAGGACCCAGAGTCTCAAGCAGGACCTGCCTCCTGATCCCACAAAGTGCAGAAGTGAGAGGTGCAGCTTTTCCAAAGGCTCTAGCACAGTTGCACATCTGGTTTGGCTTGACACCTCACCCAGCCCTGTGAATCCTTCATGGATTCCAGAGAGGGAGCCACACGCTGTCCTCTGACCCACTTCTCACTGGCCATGTTATGAGCCAAGTAATGAACTCAGTGCATTTAACACGCTACTCTTGCTGTTATTTGAAGTATTTTTGTGAAGTACCTGGACATAATTTTCAGCCATGATTTTAGGAAACATTGAAAAGGTAGAGCTGCTCAGGCAACATGAGAACAAGGAACCCAGGCCTCTCCTAGGACAGCATCACCTCTGCAGAACCCCCAGGATCACCCACATAATAGTTATACCCCAGGGACACTGGGACAGGCACCTTTGGCACTCATGTGAACCCACAAGGGAACCACTCAGCCATCTCAGTGTTGGCGGTGGGAAGCAGGGAACACCCTGCTCTTCCTGTCTGAAAGCAGGAAGCTTCCACCACTTGTGCTTATACCCACAACTAAGATGTCAGGAAGTCCTTCAGAAATTCAGTCCCTGTGCTATAGGGCAGCAGCCCAAGTACCCAGCCACTCTGTGTTTGTCCCACTAATATCTCCACTCTTCAGACAAGGACCTGAGTAAAATGTAAAATAGAAGTCATGTCCATGAAATTTTACGGTCAGCTTGTCCTAACAAGGAGCTGGGAAGGGAGTGCTGGAATTTGATTGGGATCACACTGACTCTTTGAAAACCTAGAGAAGACAATTTTGCAGAGGGAGAGAAGAGCTGGAAGGCTTACAAGACCTGATCTCAGGTGTAGTCATCAGAACCCTGTGATATGTGCATGGGATGAACCAGAGGTGTATCCTGGAACAAAAAAGAGTCCTGAAACAGACTTATACCAAATGGTAAGTTTACTTTTTAAAAGTCACCAAGAGATTTTCTCCTATTATGTAGGTTCTATTCACATTCAGAATTGATTCCTTTGCTGTGAAGAAGTTTTTTTTAGTTTGATTGCATCCTATTTGTTGATTCTTGATTTTACTTCTTGAACTTTAAGAGTGTTATTAAGGAAGTCAGTTCCTAAGCTGGCATGATATAGATTTGGGCCTACTTTTTCTTCTATTAAGCACAAGGTCTTTGATCTAATACCTAAGTCTTTGATCCACTTTGAGTTGAATTTTGTGCAGGAGAGAGATAGGGGTTTAATTTTGGTTTTCTGCATAGGGATTTCCAGTTTTCCCAGCACCGTTTGTTAAAGAGGCTATATTTTCTCCAATGTGTATTTTTGATGCCTTTGTTTAGTATGAGGTAACTATATTTATGTATGTTTGTCTCTGTGTCTTCTATTCTATACCCCCCACACACACACACTGGAATATTACGCAGCCATAAAGAAGAACAAAATCATGGCATTTTCTGGTAAATGGATGGAACTGGAGAGTATCATGCTAAGTGAAATAGGCCAATCCCAAAAAAAAAACAAAAGTCGAATGTTTTCTCGAATATACAGCTCTAATTCACAATAAGGAGGAAAGTGTAGGGAAGAATAGAAGTACTTTAGATTAGACAAAGTTGTATGAAGGGAATGGAGGGCGTGGGAATAGGAAATATAGTAGAATGAAGCAGACATTACTATCCTGTGTGCACATATGATTATATAATCGATGTAATTCTACATTATGTACAACCAGAAGAATGAGAAATTATACTCCACATATGTATAATACATCAAAATACATTATCCTATAACTAATAAGAACAAATAAAAATATATTTAAAAATTTTAGTCACAAGAGAATGAAAATGTCTTTTTAATATAAGGATTGGAGCAACTGTAAAACAGAATCTATTTACAAAGGAAGAAGCAAAGGTGGAGGGAGAGAGCAAGGGAAGAAGGGAAGGATAGAGGAAGGAAAGAAGGAAGGAAATGCGGAAGGAGAGGGAAGAAGTCGGGGAGGAAGGAGAGACTAACTTTGGCCCTGAATTCTACCATACATGGCAAATTACTTTCTGGTAATTTGTTTATACACTTAAACACATAGTGGGTAGTTTTTCATTGGCAAATATAAAGAGGCCCAAAAATAAAAACAAAAGAAAAATAAAACTAAAAAACAGAAAATGAATGATAAATTGGACTTCTTCAAAGCCAAAAATTTTTATTCATCAAAAACCTGTGGTAAAAATAAAAAGGTAATTCAAAAAGTGGGAACTAATAGTAATAAAACATAACTGAGGAAGCACTTGTATCTAGAATATATAGATAACAACTACAAGTTAATTATAAAAATATAAATCATATATATAAATATAAATATAAATATATATATATACACACACATACACACACACACACAAATGACTAATGAGCCCGTGAAAAGATACTCAAATTAGTCAGATAGATGTGTCTTAAGATCTCTGTTCCCCAGTGTTCAAACACTGATCTAGGTCCAGCAGTTCCCCTTTACCCATGGTTTTTCTTTCCATGGTTTCAGTTGCTGGAAGTTAATACAGCCCCAAAATATTAAATGGGAGATTCCAAAAAAAATAATTCATAAGGTTTAAATTACATATATTGTGAGATCTTGCCTCTTCCTTCTTCATTCATCCTAGGACATAAATCATCCCTTAGTCTAGTGTATCCATGACGTATATATTACCCACCCATTAGTCACTTTGTAGCTCAGTATCAGATTAACTGTCACCATATTGCAGTGCTTGTGTTCAGGTAACCCTTATTTTACTTAATAATGGTCTTGAAGTGTAAGTGTAGTGAGTCTGATGATTCAGATATGCCAAAGAGAAACAATAAGTATTTCCTGTAAGTGAAAAGGTGAAAGTTCTTTACTTAATAAGGAAGTGGCGGGGGCCAGTGGGGAATCACATGCTGAAGTTTCTAAGATCTACAGTGAGAACAAAACAGCATATATAGGGTTTGGTACTATCTGTTGCTTCAGCATCTATCGAGGGTCTTGGAATATATCCCCTACAAATAAAGGAGGACTACTGTATGTTGCAAAGGGACTGCAGATGGAATGCAAGTTGCTGATCAGCTGATTATAAAACAGAATAGCGATTATCTGGGTGGGTCCAAGGTAACATCAGGGGTCTTTGGACAAGACAGAAGAATGAGAGATGAGGACATTTAGGTCAGAGGATTTTGAAGTGTGAAGGTGACTTATTCCACTACTTTGAGCTTGAGGAACCAACAGCTTAAGGATCCAATGGCCTCTGGAAATTGGCAATGACCTCCAGCTGGTAGCTTGCAAAGGCAACAGGGACTCTCTGCTCCAGCCACCAAACCTGAAGGAGCACAGAAGCTGATTCTTTTTCTAGAGCATCCAGGAGGGGGCACAGCCCTGCTGAAACCATTACTGTACCTTGTAAGAAATCAGAGAACACAAACCCACTGAGCGCTCTGTACATCTGGCCTCCAAAACCATAAGATAATACATTGATGTTTTTTAAGCCACTAAATATGTGATAACATGTTAGGCAGCAGCAATGACAGAGGTGCCAACTGAGAAAGGACAAGACAGCCATGCTGATGGAAAGAACAGGGTCTAGATCTCAGTTGTGCTGGTGGTTACAGTTCTGGGAATTCATTCTACTGTCTACAAATTATACCATGAACATTTTAAAAATTACAGACATGTTGGAGTATTTCTCTCTGCAGCTAAGACCTCACCTCTTCCAAAATAAAACCCCATGTCCTTACCTCAGCCCTGCAAAGTCACTCCTCCAGGTTCACCTGTAGGTACTACAATTACACAGACCCACAGCACAATTAAACCTTGCTGTTCTAATGACTGAGAATGCTGTCCTCCAAATAGCTGCAGGACTCCCTTCCTCGTGTTTTTTGTTTGTTTGTTTGTTTGTTTTTTTGATGGGGGGGTGGTCTCTGCTAAAGTCATCCTGTTAAGGAACTATTCAGTGTGTGAGTAGAGTACTAAAACAGCAGAGATGGGGTGCTCTCTGGATCTCTGCTGAGTGCATGAACTGTATCCTGGGGAGACTCAGACTCCTGGATGATGCAGCCTCCTGAGTGAGCACAGCCTTCAGGGTAGGTGAACCCTCCTGGACACATGGGCTCTTGTGAGGACACAGCCTTCTGAATAGATTCAGCCTCTTGGGTAGATGCAGCCCACTGTGTAGACACTGTCCCCTGGGTAGATATGCCTCTGTGGGGACATGGTCTGCTGGGTAAACATAACCTCCTAGGGAGATGCAGCCTCCTTGGTGGACCTCCTGCTGGGTAGATGCTGCTCCCAGATGGGTGTAGCCTTCTGTGTAGAAGTACCTACAGGGAGGACATGGCCTCCTGGGTGGACACAGACTCCTCATGCTCAGGCCTTACCTAGCACAGTGGGTTCTGAGTCTGTACCAACTCTCATTGCCCACACCTGCCTCTCTTGGCACTCTGCCTAGGGAACCTGGGAAGAGGAGGGTATATACAGCTTGCATGAATCCTGATCACTGCATGGGTATGATTTCACTGTTTTGTCAATACAGACTCACAACAGTATTTCTTTTACTCTGAACAAGCAGAAAATATGCTCAGAACCCAGCAGTCTTTCTGACTGCCATGTGTTGACTACCCATGTCTGAGCTGATGACTCCTTTGTGGGGGGCAAAGTCCTCTTCAGTGTTCCTAGTCCCCCAGGGAAGGCACTAGCCTGGGTTTATGAAGCCTGGACTCCAGTGGCTTATAGCAATCTCCATCATCATCCTTGTGATACACAGACACAGCGCAGTTGGTGAACTTCCTTGTAGAACTGGATGGAAAGAGCTGGAAGATTTTCTTTAAAAGTTAAAAATTAAGATTCCTCCTGGAGGCCAGGTTGGCAGACATCCAATATAAATGAAGTGATTTTTTATTTTCAGTTCTTCAGGAGTTAATTTGATTTCAGTTTTAAAAATCTGCCTGAGGAACTTTTAACAGAAATAATTTATTTTTTTTCTTTTTTTTATTGATTATTTAAAGCATTACATAGCTCATGATATATCATCTTTCATACATTTGACTCAAATTGTGTTTTGAACTCCCATTTTCACCCCAAATACAGATTGCAGAAATAATTTAACTGAAAGGAATAGTTTTCTTTCTTAAACACCATGCAGATCTAAAGTACAGGGTGCACAGCCAGGTTGTCCTCTAGAAATGAGGGTTCCTGGTAAATCTCACCTCAGAAGGCTGCCGTCAATCTCAGCACAGCATACTTTAATTTTCAACACAAAATTCATTTGACAGTTGACTTAGCTTTCTTAGACTTTATGAAAATCCATATTTGGATTCTTTGTAAAGCTATTTTAAGATTAAAGGCCAAGAGATCTTACTTGATGTGTCAGTGAGCTTTCCATCACTACAATAAAATACATGAGGGTAATTAGTTTGTAAAGAGAAAAGATATATTTTGGCTCACAGTTTGGGAGTCTGCAGTCAATAATAGATTATTCATTGTTTTGGGTCTGTGACAACACATCATGGTGAGAGTATGGAGTAGAGCAAAACCACTTGCCTCATCAGTCAGGAAGCAAAAGGAGAGTGAGGAACGGGCCAGAGTTCCATAATCTCCTTTGAGAGCATATTCCCAGTGATCTGAAGACCTCCCATTAAGAGAAATTCCCACCACCTCAAATAAACCCCTCCTCATGGGGACAGTCCTTTACCACAAGGACCCTTAGGAGACATTCAACATCCAGACTCTAGTACCTGAGTAAGTAATGCTGATGCTGATTTCAGTAAGTAGCTTTGGGCTGGCTAAAAAGAGGATGATTCAACTCAATAAGAAGAAAATCGAGCCATAAGCTAATTATGGCTTTCTACAATATGACATTTTATTCCAGTAGGTTTCTACATCCCCTGAGACAATTGGCTTAGACATCAGGGTGAAGGCAGAATGTGACTGGGTGTGAGCTAGTTAAATGAATTCAATCATTTTTCTTTGAAACTAAATTATATTTTTTTCAAAAAGTCCATCTGAGACTTTGAAATCAAATTATATATTTTCTATAAATCCACCTGAGAGAATCATTTTTGTCCTGCTGACTTTGTTTCATATAAATGAGACCAAGACAGGCTCTGTGTGTTGGCTTCTAGCTCAGTTGTTCCTCCCCTGTAGGTTGGAACCCATTAACTTAAAATCCTGCCAGCCCCAAATTCAAATGTTTACATATCTTTTTATTTTTTTTTCAGTCCTTTAGATTGAACCCAGAGTTTTTTGCATGTGAGGCAAGCATTCTACTACTGAGCTATACCCCAGCGCAAATGTTTTAAACATAGCTTTAAAAAAAAGCAGAGTTTTAACCAGTTAGAGCCTTTCTGTTTTGCATAGCCTGCTAAGTCTTCCACAGCATCTTGCTTGTCATTGATAAGATAGAGCCTTGTGGTTATAAGACTACAAACCACTGCTGCCCTTTAGAGCTCTCTGACCTGGAGACTCCACTTTTGAGTGATGTCACCTGCTCACATGTGTTAACCTATGTTCTCAGCAATAGGAGATATCTATAGGTGCACATACATACATACAGGTATGTATATATCATGGAGAGGAAGATAGAGGGAGAAAGAGAGACTCATAAGAAATTGCTTCATGCATTTATGAAGATTTTCAAGTCCCGAGATCTGCAGTCAGTAAGCTGGAAAACCAGGAGACCTGATGGTATAAGTTCTAATCTGAATCTGAAAGACAACTCTCATTGTCAGGCAGAAAGAGTGAATTTTCCCTTATTTATTCATTTTGTTCTACTCAGACCTTCAATAAATTGGGTGAGACACACCCACACTGGGGAAGGCAATCTTCTTGATTCAATCTACAGATTCAAATGTTAATCTCCTTCAGAAACACCCTCACAGATGCACCCAAAATCATGTTTAATCAAATATCTGGGCACCCTGTTGCCCAGTCAAGTTGACACAAAAAGTTAACCATCACATGTGAGCTCTCTCTCCAGTCTGTCTATCCCTGAAGAATTCCCATATCCTCCTCCCCTTCTAAGTAGCAATCTACCTCCTCCACTGTAGTCCCTGAACAGTCTCCTTCAATGAGTGGATTTCCAGCACTCAACCCTGTGGAAACATCCCCCATAAAGCTTGTGTGTTCTACTGCCACCTCATGGTCATATATTTTTTTCCTTGTTCATACCCAAATCTCCCCCAACCCCCAGCACCTCTCTGCAATTCACTGGTCAGATGGTGGTTTTGCAAGCCTCTGGGCTCTTGTGTGTGCTTTCCCCCCACACTGCTCTTCTTCCTCCTCTTTTGGAAAGCCTCCTCCTCACTCACAAATAATGGGGTGTGTCATCCCCTTGAAGACTCTTTGCACTCTGTACATACCTCTCAACCGTCCCAGTGCACATCAGCTGTTTCCATGCCTGTCTTAACTCTTTCTTTACTAACCTCTAAAGAAGCACACACAGGTCTTTATTTATATTTATATCAGCAGAACTCAGGGATGCCTGCATGTGCTGGGAGCCCTATCAGTGTCTGCTGAGCAGGCCCATGGCCACTAAGCAGTTAACCTTCCCTAAGGTGCAGCCTTGGAACACTTCCTCTCTTATAGATTTGGCTGTTCATTTTAGCTGTTTCTTTAGCTGTTGTAAAGATAATGCTCCATATATTTTTCATCATCGCTTAGATTAATTGCATTCTGAGCATGGAAAGCCCAAGCATCTAGAAATACCTAAGGTTACTGTGTTTATAATCTCAGAAGGTGTTTGATCCAAAAGTAGAGTTTCTCAGACTGTAAGTACATGTGCACTTATATAGTCATAGGGCAATAAAATAATTTCATTTGTGTAATAAGTCAATAATGAGTTAATATTTACCATGAATATATAATTATAATGTCTTTCTTGGGGCTGGGGATGTGGCTCAAGCCTCAAGCGGTAGCGCGCTCGCCTGGCATGCGTGCGGCCCGGGTTCGATCCTCAGCACCACATACAAAGATGTTGTGTCCGCCAAGAACTAAAAAATAAATATTAAGAAATTCTCTCTCTGTATCTATCTCTGTATCTCTCTCCCTCCCTCCCTTCCTGTCTCTCTCTCTGTCTTTAAAAAAAGTCTTTCTTTTATTCTATTGCTGTAGATGATCAGATCGAAAGTTTTTTCAAAATTATTTTTATCACAAAATACACTGATTTATATATATATGTATGTATTTCACGTTATTATGAAATTGGTAGCTTTAATATTTACCTTGTAGAGTAACAGAACATAGTTCTCATTCAATGCTAAAATTGACTATATTTATTTGCTAGTGTTTAAGCAGTTTTTTGAAATGGGGGAGTCCACAGTTTATTTTAGTTTTTGGATATGTTCATATTCTCTAAAAACAAAACAAAAAGGAGCCAATTCATTAGCTAGACAAACAAATTACTTCCATTCAGGTAAAATCAGGCCCTGAGAATACTTTAACATTAGTAGGAATTCAGTAAAGAAAATACAAACAAAATGAGAAAATGAAAGTCATTCAGGATCCAGTTCTTTAGACCAGGATCTCTTCTTTCAGTTCTTTGTATACGTTTATGTACATACGTTTATAACACGTGTATAGATATGTGTATTGTGTGTATGTGTGCTATATATATACATACATACATATATATGTTCCAGGGTTGGGGGTAGAAAAATCTTGCTGTTTATTGAAACCCATCCTTCCTTCTCCCTAAGCAGGCCACTAGGCCTGATTGCCCAGGCCCAGTATGGCCACTCAATAAATTCCCACAGTGAAATGACAGAGAGCAGCATGTACACTTTTGTGCGTGACCTATCATCTTCTGTCTGAGGAGATGAGGTATGGAAAGAGACTGAAGTAAAATAAGGGAGAAAAGAGTGTCCCTTTGGATTCTTCCTCCTTCTGGCTGAGCAAACTGTGGCTCCCCAGGACAGCCTTGGAAGTCACATTTAGAAGACAACACCTGGATCCCTGGGTGACTCTATGGAATAGAGTCACCACTTCCCTGGACTCCCAGCCTGAATTCCATGAGTAAGAAGAAATAATCTTTTTTTTCTTTATGCTGTTGATGAGGGTTGGAGAGTTCTACTGATACCTACAGCTTAACCTACCCTAGATCATGAATTTATTAAATACTGAGATGATACAAAATAATATTTATCAAAACTAATTATAAGCCAGGCGCAGTGGTACGTGCCTGTAATCTCAGCATCTTGGGAGTCTGAGAAAGGAGGATTGTGAATTCAAAGCCCACCTCAGCAAAAGCGAGGCACTAAGCAACTCAATGAGACCCTGTTTCTAAATAAAATACAAAATAGGGCTGGGGATGTTGCTTAGTGGTTGAGTGCCCCTGAGTTCAATCCCTAGTACTAAAAGAAGAGGAAAAAAAACTAATTATAAAATATTGCAGGTTTTGTTTTCTGCAGGACTGAAGAGTGAACTCAAGGCCTCACATGTACAGGAAAGCACTCTACTACTGAACTATACCCTTAGCCTCTAATATTGCAAATTTAAACCACCTTTAAAAGGGTGTGGGGAATATAATGATGGGCTTTTATCATTAACATTGAAATCCCTTCATGTTTCTTCTGCCTCTCCCCTTGGAGGCTACCACTCCTGTGTTTACCTTTTCTTTTCCCTGGCTTTTCTTTAGTATTTCTCTCTCTCTCTCTCTCTCTCTCTCTCTCTCTCTCTATATATATATATATATATATATATATATATATATATATATATATATATATATATATATATATATTTACTATCACATGCTTTGAACTTTATGTAAATGGAACCAGAGTGTATGAATCTCTAGGAACTTTCTTCTTTCTTTAACAATATGTTTCTGAAATTCATCTGTATTGTTGAATGAAGTTTAACTGCTTTTTCCTTGCTGCATAGTATCCAGTTGTTTGTAAAAACAAAAATGCATTTGTTCTTTCTACTTTTGTTGAACCTTTGTCCTGTATCTCTTTTCTGCTGTTATGAACAGAGTTTCTCTATGCATTTTTAATAGGACTCTTTGTTCTTATGGAAAATGTACAGGCATTTTCTAGGTTTTGTACCCAGAGGTTGGGATTTCTTAATATTTTAGATAGAGGGAGATTGGATTTAATTAGTGCATGCTGTATGCGTGTTTGTGAATATCACGTTGAACCCCATTGCTATGTGCAATTGATACATGTTAATAAATATCTTTTAATTTTTAGAAAAGCAGTAATGTGTCTCAGCTGCCAAAAGCATAGTTGGAGAAGGGATTGATCAATGCTGAATGTTCCATATGAGGGTTGGTAGAGTTCTGGTTATTGGTGCTAATTCTAAGGGTGATGTCACTGGAGTGTTAGAAATGAGGGAACAGGGTCAAAGGGGATGATAATGGAAGGGCTCAGGTTGCGACAGAGAGGGAAGATGAGTCCAGAATTCTGCCTGGTGATGCCCCTGCTCTTCCCAGGGTTACTCTGACAGCTCCGCCCCCCATCCTTACCCAAGTCCTTTGACTCAGTGGCCATTGCTGATACATAATGAAGAGTGTGGATTCAGCTTTTTGAGTCCAGGCCTACTCAAGACCAGGATGCTTTCCTGGCTCTTCTATTTTGTTTCCAATTGGATCTCTGAAAAACAATAGAACCCTATATTATAGCTTGTTTTTTATTGCTTTTATAATCTTAAGATTTAGAGTGCCCTTTATAGATGAATGTCTACCATGTTTCCTTTAAGTTGCCAAAACAGGGACCTAAGCAAAAGATGAAAACTGAAATTGCCCAAGGTCACAAAGCAAGCTAGAGGCTGGGCTGTGGCTAGGACCTACCTGCCCTCCTCACTCCCAATCACCCTGCCTCTGATTCATAGGTGAATTTGCAGGGTACACTGACTCAATACATGTGTTACTCACAGCAAAACGACTTTTACATGAAAATCCTGCTCTCGGTCACTTTAGGACTTGCTATTTGATACCCCATAACCTTATTTGGAATAGATAGATATTTGGGGTGCTCACATTGTGTGTATAGATTTGAGACTTTCATTTAAGTTTCAAGTCAATTCATTTAGAGAGATGTACTGTAAAAGCTGAATCTCACCTTTTGTGTCTTCCCTTTCTTTGTCTTTTTCCTCCATCTCCCTGTGCTTCTTTGGTCCTTCTATCATGGTGGGAAATAAATAATGGATCCACTCTTAGAGGGATAGATGATAGTCACATAATAGTAACAGGCAGGTGACCCTTATTCACAGACTAAACCAGCACATCCTTGCTCTTCAGAATTCATACTAAGTCCTACCCTAACCCTTTCTACCTTTTTCTGTTTTACATACATTCACATATGTAATTTTGCATTAATGATTAACAAAATCATTTATTTCTAGAAAAAGTCTTCTCTTTTTCAGGGCTCATCCTGTCTTCTTGCCCATATCACTACCAGCTCTTGGAAGCCGATATTAATAACCTAGTATATATCCTCCCATATTTTTATTCAAGCTCAAATCTTCATCTACAGACACATATGTGCACACACACAAATAGATTTAATGTTCAGTCAGCCTTCTGTACCCATGGATTCTGCATCCATGGATTCAACCACCTCGGGTAGAAAATATTTTTAAAATTTCCATCTGCACTGAACATATACACACTTTTTTTCTTGTCAATAAAATACAGTGTAACAACTATTTACATAGCATTTACATTGCGTTAGGTATTATAAGACATCTATATATGATTTAAAGTACACAGGAGAATGTGTGTAGGTTGTATGCAAATATTACACCATTTTATATAAAGGAATTGACCATCCATAGAATTTAATATCTGCAAAGGTCCTGGAGCCAAACCCCCATGGATACTGGGGGAGAGACAACTGTATACATATGTAGATTCATATATGATTATAGCCAGGGTCCTGTTAAGAACCCAAAATACTTTAGGTTTGCAGATGAGAAGGGTTTCCATTTAGTCAGGAGCTTGTAGCATCACTGGGAGGTCTGGAGGAGTGGAGGTCAGGCAAGCCTGGAATAGAGGCAGTTGACTGACAAGTCATACTCAACCTTGGGGAATCCAGAGAGGCCATGCTGCCACTGCTGGCCTTCTACTGAACCAAAGCTGCAACGCAGGTCATTTGCAGGCACTCTACTGGAATCAGCTGTGACTCACAATCAAAGCCACTGTCACCATCTCAGGAATGGAGAACAAGATTCCCTGAAGTTCATCTAGGAGCTGTTGCTTCTCCCTGCTAACCTCAGAGTACTGTGGCTTCTCTTGCCGCCTTCCAAATAGTGCACAAGCACTTTTCATTTAGAAACTTGTAACTTATCAGGAAACCAATCTGGGAAGTGCCATTCCAGGCTTCTCCTGAATTACACAGACAAGAATGGGGTAAGGGGAGGACACAGGAAGGAGAGTGGTCCAGTTGGTAAGAGGCTCTCTAGCCCTACCCACACTTTTTGTCATGTCCTCATCCATCCATATCCTTGGACCCATATTTGGGGTGCTCACATTGTATGTATAGATTTGAGCAAGCAAGAGCAATGACCTCATATCTCACTAACCCCCAGAGATGCATCCACTTTTCACCAAAAAGGGAAGATACAGAGTCCCAAAAGTCACTAAATTCTTCTTGAGTTTTGTTCCTTCCTCACCTGGCTTGATCATAGCCCAACTCTGATAAAGTGTGACTTAAAGAGCTGTAAATTAACAACTCCATCCCTGCTTGTCTACCTTATGTCCTATGGCAAAGATGGGAAAGGGGCACAAGGGATTCATGTATACCAGTAGATAAGTAACTAAGCA
Organism: Spermophilus citellus; assembly: GCF_964194105.1. Taxonomy (NCBI): domain Eukaryota; kingdom Metazoa; phylum Chordata; class Mammalia; order Rodentia; family Sciuridae; genus Spermophilus; species Spermophilus citellus. The sequence continues at coordinate 51,564,671 of NC_138185.1, forward strand.
AGAAATAAATAAATTCTTATGATCTGGAACTCTGCCCTTTGAAGAATCTGGTGACAAGTGTGTAACATTTTCATCCACTGCGTCTGCTACCCCCCTACCCCCTGCCAACACCAAGAACTTTATATCTAAAGGGCTCAGCTTTAGTTTCTGCTGGTGCTATGCAGGAAAAGTCCTGGTTTAACATTTGTAAATCTACTTCTATACATTTTTCATATTTTTACTGGAAAAAGAAACTTGGTATTCTTTCAATGTGTCTGATATTTCCTGTCTTCCTAGTTATGGATCTGGTAACCAAGAAAAAAAATGCTAGGTTTTAAGGTGACTTGGTTATCTTCCCATCATAAATCTTCTCAGATGTGGTCCTTACCAGGCCTTCAGACAAGGAGATGCTAGCCTCAGACAAGTGACTCTTCTGCTCATCCAGAGGGGTTCAGGATTATGAGGATTTGGGGTCTTCAGGTTGCTCAGAACCAACCTAAACATTCCTGGGATTCACATCCAGCTGTCTTGATCACGGTCCTACTGTGTTCACAGGAGATCGAGACAGGCTTTGAGTTCAACTTGTATGATTCTGCAACTTGCAATATCAAAAATATCAGCTTTTGGAATCAATGCCACCATAGCTGGAAGAGTTAAGCTGTTCCTTAAGGGAGGTCGAGGAAACTCTGGCTCCACAGCCAAGTCTGGAGCTCAGATAAAAGCCCATCTCACCCTTTTTCCTTTCCAGAAGGGCAAGTCCTATGCCATTCTTTCCATCATCAGGGATCTCATCTCATCTCTGTGTTTCTGAAACCATTTACAGAGCCATGTTCTATATCCATCAGCATTTGTTCAAGGAAATAGAAGCTGCTCTAGGTCTTCCAAGGAGAAAGGGGAACTTGAGGTTTTCACAACCAGGGTAAATACAGGAATATGGAAAAGCCTTGCTACCAACAGAAAGTTCACTGGCATTCACTGGAAATTGAGGAATCCTTGTGAGTCCCAAGGGACACCTCTACCACCACTGTCTCAGTGGCTTAGATTCCCAAAGCAGGTGTTTCACAGGAGTTTGCTGGAACCTACATCAAATCTCATATCTGCTCTTTGCCCAAGTGTGTGCTTGCAACTGCTTCCATAGAAAAGCAGCCTGTCCTCTTCCACATTCCAGATCTTGCACTAGTATCCCTTGCTGGAGGGTGTCACTGGAAATAAATTGAGGGGCAGAGGATTCTGGGAAGAGTCAGCTGCCAGCAAGTAGAGTTAGGGGATGGGGTTAGATAAATGCTTCAATGGTACAAAATTGACCACGGTACGATATAGCATGGGTCAAACAGGACTGGGTTCATTTTAATTTGCTAGACTGGATTGCACTGAGCATACTTTGCAGCATACTACCCTTCTTACTCAGCAGTCCTTCCCTGAAATCTCCCCAAATCTATTATATATGTACACTAGTTCTTTTTAAATGATCAGGTAGATTTTGATGCATCTGAATGTGTGTGTGTGTGTGTGTGTGCGCGCGCGCATGCACGCGCATATACATACATACATACATACATACATACATACATATTTCTTTTCTGACAATAAAAGAAGAGGTGACTACTGTCAGGAATTCATCCAGATTCTTACTCAGGTTTTTTTGTTTGTTTTCGTTCAAACTGTTCTTGGCCAGTGGCCTAGCAGACCATGCTTGTTACTTCATGTTTACAAGATGGTTGCCACAGCTCCAGGTACCATGTCAACTTTCAAGGTAGTAACCATGGGGACGAACAGCACAAGTCAGCTCTCCTCCTCAATATGCATGCTTTTAAGTCAGACATTTTAAAAAATGCTTTCAAATGCTTCCTGATAGAATCTGGTCCAGATCTGAGCTCTAAGGAATGACAACATCTAGAGGTGAAGGAGGAGGAGACACTATTAAATAGAAAGTACTAGAGCAGCCTTTTGACATAAGAGGATGATTAGGAGAGGGTGCTCTCTTGGAATAAGTAAGAAGAGAGTGAATCAAAAAGGTAGTAGAAGTTAGCTATATTGAATGGCAGCCAAGACCTTGGATTTGCTGTGTAGAAGTCTTGAAAATAACTGTGGTTAGTAGAGTGATGTGCACAAAATCTATTTTATAGAGGGTCAAAGAGAAAACACAAATCTCTTGTCCATCCACATATACTGCATACACTAGCCACTAGATTTGGCCATGGAATAAAAATGACACCAATAACTTTTAAGTGTTCCCTATTAAAAATTCTTAAACAAAACATCAGTAACCTCATTTCAGTTCAGAATACACAAGCATGCAGTGGCCTAGGACCTAATGGAAGATTAGTTTGGGCAAACTTTGGGATAATTTCCTTTTCCATATTTCTATAAAAATAAGCTAATTAGTACTAACATTATCAATGTCAGCTGGTTTAGAGATCAATTATTTCAACTGGTTCTTTGTATTTCTGTCTGTATTTAACAGCTATAGAATCCAAAATTGTTGCTGAAAAAATATATGGATGAAGTTTTTTTTTTTTTATTTCTGGCAATGTGACCAACTCAATATTATGAAAAAGTTCCCATTCTGTTATACCTAATGTACTTGGGATTTTAAACCTTCCTCATTTTTAAGTTTTAAAACTTTTTTTACTATTGGTTTTAGATAGCTAATTCATTTAAATTGTTTCAAAATCAAAAGAAGACATTGAAAATACTGCCCTCTTTTTGTCCTCTGTGCCCACTGTTCTCTGACCCCTTGGTCACCACCTGTGTTGCTTTCTTATTTACTCTTCCAGAATTTGCATGTGCAAATATAAGTATCTATACATGTGTGTATATACATTTACAAATACAGATATTAACAAATATATATATATATACACATATACATATGCATGTACATATATATTTATGTGTTGTGTGTGTGTATAAAATGAATATGTACATATTTCTGTCTTTACTCCACGGTAAGATTATAAATATTTTTACTCCTTAATGTAGGCTAACTATCCTTCCATGCAGCTTCCTCATTCTTTCATACACTAGCATAACACTGTGTCAGGAAGCACATACTCCAGTGTACTTCTTTCTGTAGATAGGCACTTGGCTTATTTCCATGATTTGCCATTATAAACAATGCTGCAATGACATTGCACATACTTCGTTTTCATGTATACATATATACAGGTATTTCTGTAGGATAAATTCCCAGAAATGGAATTTCTGGGCCATGGATAAAAGCATTTGTATCTTTGATGAATACTAAGGATTTATAATGTGCACTGCTACCAGCAAGTGGATGTGCAAGCCTGTTTATCCAGACTGGTAACCAGGTGGGTTGCCAACTATTGCTTTTTGCCATTTAGATATCTGTAAAATGGTTTTTCCATGTATTTGTAATTTGCATATCTTTTAGTGGATGAAATTAAAAGCATCTTTTCTGTGTTTAGGGGCCATTTGTTATTTTTCCATGAACTCTTTGTCTGTATTTAACAGATATAGAATCCAAAATTGTTGCCTGAAAAAAATATACAGATGAAGTTTTTGTACATAGACCAGGTACTGAGGCGGCAGAGTGAGCTTCAATGTCTGGGAGCGTCCATCTCCTCTCTTTGCTCTGTCCAACACAATATTATGAAAAAGTTCCCATTCTATTATACCTAATATACTTAGGATCTTAACTTATTTTTAAGTTTTAAAACTTTTTTTAACTATTGATTTTAGATAGCTAATTCATTCAAATTATTTCAAAATCAAAGATTTTGTTAATTTTTATTTGTTTGTTTCTGGACAAAACACACACACACACACACACATACATACACACTCACAGAAGCAGAGATTGTAATGTTTTCTCCAGAGCTCTGATCCCTCATTGAGGAACCCAGGCCTCCCAGCCTGAGTCGGGAGAGGTGTTGCTGATGGCTCACAGTTCAGTCCCTCATCAGCATTTTCCCCCAAAGAAGTCACCTGGCCCAAGGTTCTCCCTGGGATTATACCCATCTCAGATACTGTTTCTCATCTGGTGTAAATGCTGGACCTCATGTCTCTGTGTGGACCCAGGGGAGGAGCCATCCCCACTCTGCACGGCCCACAAACTTGGCAACGGCTCTGCATGTCCTTGTGGGTCAGCAGCCATTGCCAACTTCACCTCCCACAAGCTTCCTGTCTGTGAATTTCCTCCATAGATTTTTCTGGGAACTGACCTACTTCAGAAATAAGCCTCTTGTATGTGATATGAGTTACAAATATTTGTCCCCATCAGCATTTGTCTTTTGACATTCTGCATGTAATTGAGTCTCTGGGGCTCTTCAGTAGCTCCCTTGTGTCCGATCCCGAGGCATAGACCAGGTACTGAGGCGGCAGAGTGAGCTTCAATGTCTGGGAGCGTCCATCTCCTCTTTTTGCTCTTCTTTTTCAAACATTACCTGGTTATTTTCGCTTATTTTTCCAAATGAACATTAAAATCATCATGTCTGATTCTATAGAAAAATACTATTTATGTTGGAATCATACTAAATATATGTTAGCTCAAGAAGAGGTTATGATATTGAGGCTTAAAAACTAAGGGCTGATGGACCAGTACTACATCCTGAGCCGCATCGGGGAGGGCGCCCACGGCATCATCTTCAAGGCCAAGTACGTAGAGACTGGCGACATCGTTGCCCTCAAGAAGGTGGCCCTGCGGCGGCTAGAGGATAACATCCTCAACCAGGCCCTGCGGGAGATCAAGGCTTTGCAGGAAATTGAGGATAATCAGTTTGTGGTGCAGCTAAAGCCCGTGTTCCCGCATGGTGCAGGCTTCGTGCTGGCCTTTGAGTTTATGCTGTCAGACTTGGCAGAGGTGGTGTGCCATGCCCAGAGGCCGCTGGCCCCAGCACAGGTCAAGAGCTACCTGCAAATGCTGCTCAAGGGTGTGGCCTTCTGCCATGCCAACAACATTGTGCATCGGGATCTGAAAACTGCCAATCTGCTCATCAATGCTTCAGACCAGTTCAAGATAGCAGACTTTGGTCTGGCCCGGATCTTTTCTCCTGATGGCAGCCGCCTCTACACACACCAGGTGGCTACCAGGTGGTACCGAGCCCCTGAGCTCCTGTATGGTGCCCGCCAATATGACCAGGGCGTTGACCTATGGGCTGTGGGCTGCATCATGGGGGAGCTATTGAATGGGTCCCCTCTTTTCCCCGGAGAGAACGACATTGAACAGCTTTGCTGTGTGCTTCGCATCTTGGGCACCCCTAGCCCTCAAGTCTGGCCGGAGATCACAGAGCTGCCAGACTACAAGATCTCCTTTAAGGAGCAGGCGCCAGTGCCCCTGGAGGAGGTCCTGTCAGACGCCTCTTTCAGGCCTCGGACCTGCTGGCTCAGTTCCTCCTCTACCCTCCTTGCCAGCGCATTGCAGCCTCCCAGGCTTTCCTGCATCAATACTTCTTCACAGCTCCCCTTCCTGCCCACCCATCTGAGCTGCCAATTCCCCAGCGCCCAGGGGGGCCTGCTCCTAAGGCCCACCCGGGACCTCCGCATGTCCATGACTTCCATGTGGACCGGCCTCTTGAGGAGTCGCTGTTGGATCCAGAACTGATTTGGCCCTTTATCCCAGAGGTGTGAGACGCTGGCACAGGTCCTGCCTATCCCCCAGAAATACCTGGGCTGCTTGTTTGTCCGCCTTCTGCCTGATTCCACCTTCCCGGGCCTTCCCAGGGCCACACTGGACACTCTCCACACTAGCCTTTCTCCCACTGTGGCCTGCTCCTTAACCTCCTTGACGGGGGTCCCAGGGTTCCAAGGAGGCAGAGGTCACGTTTCAACCAAGGCAATGAGGATGTCTAGCCAAGCAGAGGAGGAGACCATGGCCTCCATTATGCTGCATACTGTCCTGGAACCACCCATGCAGTGGCACTGCCTCCTCCAGGACATTCCTATTAGAAGCATCCGGGAAGTGCAGAGAGAAAGGTATCCTCATGTTGGGAACCTGAGTGGGCAGGTAGGTTTGTTTTGGTTCTCAGAGACAGTGAGCCCTCTTAATTCAGGATTTAAGATTTACATAAAAGCCCCAAATGACTTTGCCTATGTCTCATCCTCCTCTGTTTCTACTAAGGGAGATGGTAGAAGTGACAGTGTCTCCTGGCCCTCACCTGAAAGGTGACTGCAAGCATAGCTGCTTTTGCCCTGAGGGATTCCTGTGGCTTCGTGTGACTGAGTGCTTATTTGGAAATGAGGTAGAGGGAAGTCTAGGTCCAGGGATGGGCAGGCTGGGGATTCAGCAGCAAAGTCTTCGCCTGTTAGGATGTTACTAAGGATGAGGGTGAACCAAAGCAGCTGTGCAAGTAAGGAAACCTGGCAGACCTGGAATTCATTTATTCAATAAATCCTAGTACAACCCCCCCCAAAAAAAAAAAAAACACTAAGGACACAGCATATGCAGTTTTACTTTTCTGCCTTTCAGAAGTATTATAAGTGTTCCCATATGTGTTTTATATATTTAAATTTATTCCTCAATGTTTTATCTTTGCCACTATAAATGAAATATTCTCTTCCGTTATGTTGACATATTAAGGCTTTTTTATTCAAGTACATTGATTTTATATCCAATGTATTTATCATCAGTACTGTTCATAGACTGTTCTACTCTCTGACTGCCCCTTATGGGCACATGGAAGGACATCCTTCCTGGCCCCCAGGGTTAGATAGGACCCTGTGATGAGTTCTAGTCATGGATTATTAGAGAAGTGATGTCACTTCTGGACCAGAGTGTTCCTATTGGTAAGATATGTTCTCTGGCTTTTTGTCCCTCTTCCAAAAAGATAGGCCATAGTGAAGAATGGTCACCTTATCACCCTGAATCCTGGAGTGAGAAGGTGGCACAGAGCTAGGCCAGTGCATGGTAAACGGGTAGCTAAGAAAAGATGAAGTCTTTGTTGTTTTGCCTCCAGGTTTTGGAGGTTGATTGTGACTGCATTGGAATCTTTCCTGCACCCTGGGGGTGTAACTCAGTGGTAGACCACTTGCCTGATGTGTGCAAGGCCCTGGGTTCCATACCCAGCACTGAAAAAAAAAATTCTGTCCTGCTATCTATGACATTCTCTCTGTAACAGGTGTATGTCAGTGTGTTTATCTCAGAGTCTTCTGGTAATTTTTACTTCTTAATATAGTAAGCAGAGGGCTGGGGATGTGGCTCAAGCAGTAGCACGCTTGCCTGGCACGCGTGCGGCCCAGGTTCGATCCTCAGCGCCACATACAAGATGTTGTGTCTGCCGAAAACTAAAAAATAAATATTAAAATTCTCATTCATTCTCTCTCTCTCTCTCAAAAAAAATATATAGTAAGCAGATGTCTATACCTCACATGTCTTCTGTTTGCATATATACCTGAAATTTGTTTTAATTAGATATGCAGACACTGAAGTAAGTATCATAAAGGAAGTTTTCCCTAGAAGCAGGAGGCACAGCATACCATGCAGGGCCACACAGGGAAGTACCAGGGTCTATTAGAAGGAAGAGGGAATAAGGGTAAAGCATAGACAAAGCCATTTTAATGGTTTCTGTGGGGAGGAATGGCAAGGCAGGATAAGCAGGTGTAGAATCAGCTAGTCTAATAATTTCAACAAGCTCCAAAGGTAGAACTGTTCAGGTTGTTGGTACCTGGCCCTTGGGTGATTAGAGACGGGGAATATTGGACAAGAATGGAACAGACCAATAAAGAAGCTCAGTTAGGGATTGTGGGCTTTGGATTGATTGTTGTCTATAAAAATTCACAGGCCTGCAGAGGAGTCTCTTTCTGTCTTTAGGAAATAACTGACCCTGGAGGGGCCACCGTTCTCCCTGCCAAAGAGACTCCAAGATGTAAAAGCATTATAAAGTTCAGAAAATTAAAGACATGACTAACACATCTTCATTGTAAATTGAACCTTAAGCCTTATAAAATTGCTTTCTCCATTTTCATTAATGCTTTGGGAACTGAATCCTCCAATGTTGGTACAAGAGGATGCTCTCTGTGGTGGTGTTTTAGTCTCTGTCTGGTAGATCTGATAAACCAATGAGCATCACTTTTGGTTGTCACCTTTCTAAGTCACTTTGCTCTAGATGTGTCTCTTATATTTAGCAAAAGCTAGTCTTTCCTTCCTGAGATCATGTGAACATCTTTTTCTTTGAATAGTTATGTTAAGCCTACTTTAATTTATTGCTATTTGTCCTTGTTGTATTATATTCTCTATTTCTATATGTAAATATTTCCCAAAAAAAGGTGGTAGGGGAAGGATCTCTTGAAAATAGAAGGAAGAATGATAGAGTAGAAGAAGGGGACCAGAAGAGAGGAGTAAGAATTGGAAAGGGAGATATTAGGGAATGAAATTAACCAAATTATATTGTTATATTGTGTGCATGTACAAATAGGTAGCAACAAATCCCGCTATTGTTTGTAATTATAATGCCCCAATAAAAATATTTCAAATGTCTTTCATGTTCTCTTAGCTTTTTATGTAAAAATATTTTTCTGCTATTTAGAAAAATTGTGTTTATTAATAATGTTTACTTTCTAAAAGTCTACATAATATCCTATTTCCCTTTTTTAGACATATTAATTCATTCTCTATGATATTCTTCAATGAAATGGGTTTGTGTCTTCTTTCTATACCCTCCTCACTCTCTCTCTCTCTCCTACAATCCCTTCTTAAATCAGTAGAATATCTTTTCTCCATTTTACTGTTGGCTTTGTACCATTAAACACGCTTTCATGTATATTTGCTATGTCAACTTTAAACATTGTCTTTGTATTCCCATGTATTACAGCTGAGACAACTGCAAATGATTCTACTTTCCACCTTTTACCATTTTTATAGACACTGTGAAGTGTCAACTGCAGCACCTGGTGGGCAGGGACTGAGTTGTGAGCCTGTGCACTAAGCTGGGCATCTCTCCCCACACACAGCCTGTGACTAAGGCTGTTAAGAACAGAATATCTCCCAAGCTGCTGCTTTTCCCATGTTAAGGTTAAAATTAATAATAATAATAATAATAGAAAAAAACAAAGAAACTTTGGGATTCTCTTTCTTTTATTTTCTTTTTTACTTTATGCTTTGTTCCTCCCAACCAAGAGAAAATCAAGGCAGTTAATTAAGAATAAGAAAAATTACATTTATTTGGGGTTTATTAGGGTTGCAATGGGAGACACCAAATTTGTACCCTTCAAAATATGCTCCAAGGTTTTAGAAGATTGGAGCTCCTCTTATAACTTAGAATGCAAAATGGGGCATTCATTACTTCACTTTGTCAGGAATCATGACTGGTGTGACAAGAGTTTTTAAAAGAAGGATAGGGCAGGATCTCAGCCTCTGGCAGGGTGGTAGAGAGTTCACAACTATTACAAAGGCTAGTGAACTTCCTTCCAGAGTCCTGGACCAGCACAGTCCCCAAGGTCAGCATCTATCTGGGTGGGTATGTGCCTAAAATGTTGTTTAACAAGTCCTCCAGATTCCATTGTAAGTGTCTCAAATCAATGCCATGCCACTTTGATGTTCTTCCTTGCCATTCCCCTTACAGAGTAAGGTCTACAACTTGATCTTCAAAGGGAGATAGAATAGGATAATTAGGCACATAGTGTGTGTGTGTGTGTGTGTGTGTGTGTGTGTGTGTGTGTGTGAGAGAGAGAGGGGGGGGCTATGAGACTAGAGACTAGAAATTCACATATTTCAGGTCATCATTTGTGGGTAAAAAAATTCTACTTTCAGAGACTGCAGGAGACAAATTATCCCCTTGAAAAATGAGAACTACTGGTGAGAAGGTCATTAGTTAATGCACAAATGGGCACCCTTTCTTGCCATGGTTCTTTTCTACAATGATATCATTATTCATGCATTAATAGTCTTAATAATAATTCTTGTCATTCTAATCCATAGGCAAAAACTGGGACCTGACAGCTGCTCTAAGCGACTATGAGCAACTCCGACAGGTGCACACAGCCAACCTGCCACATGTGTTCAATGAAGGGAGGTGCCCCAAGCAGCCTGAGCGGGAGCTGCCCCAGCCTGGGCACAAGGTGGAGCGGCCCTGCCTGCAGAGGCAGGACGACATTGCCCAAGGTACAGCTGCCTGGAGTGGTGCACCATGGTTTGCAGGTAGATTGGAGTTCCAAAGAATAGCCAGATCATCAGTTCCCTGCTGCAAATAAATTGGACCCTCAGTACATCCTTCCTCACGGTGGGCTGAAATGTCTTCACAGCATACATCCACAGCTGTTACCTCTGCCTTCAAAAGCAGGAATGTGAATCCAGTTCCTTTCCTTTGAAAGACAAGTCTTTTAAGAGATTGAAGACTAGCATTCCTCCTAGAGTCCTGATTTTTCCAGACCAAACATCTGTAGTTCTTTCAATTATTTCCTAAGCAGCTTGGTCTTCAACTCTGTTCAACATCATATTCATTGTTCCCTGTGCTTCAACTTCTCTATTATTCTTTTTTTTTTTCATTAAAGAGTAAGATATGCTTATTGTAACAAAGGAAGAATATGGCAATATAAAAGGAAACTTTTTCTTCTCCTAATTCCCAAATCTTACCAGAGTAATAACTACTGATCATCCAGGTCTGCTAGGTATGTTCAAAAGGCAAACACATCAGAGTAAAATGCATATTGTACACTGCAAAGTGCTTATTTCCTGAGCAATAAATCGTGAACATATTCTTTTAATAGCTAAATTTTACTCTGTAGTATAATTTTTAGACCTATATAAATGGCTATCCAGGTTTTCATTTGGGTTTTTTTTTTTTTTTGGTTGTTGTCCATTTTCACCTCTATAAGCAATGTGTAAATAACTAGCTTTATACTTGTAAATCTTATATGCTGGTACGCTTTTTGTGTGTGTGTGTGGTGGTGGTGGTGCTGGGGATTGAACCCAGGGCCTTGTGTGCTAGGCAAGTACTCTACCAACCCAGCTATCTCCTCAGTCCATGCTGGTGTTTTTCTATCTGTAAGTTAGCATTCCAGTGTGGGCAGGCTGTGCCAACATATGTATGTTTTTAGCTTAATAATGTTAGGATTTCTTTCTAAAAACATTTAGGTTTGCTGTGCATGAATTTGAGTGTCTCCCTCATGCTAGTCAGCACTGGAAGTTATTGCTATGGTTTTACCTGTGTTTCTGTTCTCAAGGGTGAAAAGTGGTGTCTTATTTTAAGCTTGATCTCAAAATTTGTTTGTTAGGCAGTTGGGTTTTCCATTATGCATCCTACCCGTTTGCATATCTAGTCCATTTTTCCTTTGATTGGTTTGCTTTTCCTTATCAACTTGTAGCTTTCTCTTCAATGAAGCCTGCAACACATATGTATTTATATATGTGCGTGTGTCCCACAAGATCACTTGCCCTTATGACTTTGCTTACGGAACTCTTTGGCATTCAGAATGTTTCCATTATTATATATTCATGGATAGAGAGCTCCTCTCTTGCTTTAGAAAGTCTCCTGGAATATAAAGTCACCACAAAGTTGTCCAATAATGTTTGTTTTCAAATTTCATTCTTCAGGTCTTTTCATCAGTTTGAAATTTCTATAAATAATAGCAGAGGATTTTGTTTGATTTCTTCTGGAATGAGATTGAATTATTCAAGCATCTTTATTGAACAAAGCATCCTTTATCCACTGAACTGAAATGACAACTATTCCATATATTAAATTACCAAATATACCAGAATCTGTTCCAGGACTGTGTCCTGTTCACCCATGTGTCTGCCCAGCTTGTTACCTCTGACTTATAGTTTTATGTAGTATCACTCTATGCTAAAGCAAACCTATTTATTGATTTTTCAAAATTTTTCACTATTTTTGCATGTGTTTTCTGCCATATAAACCTTGAATTTGCAAGTGTGATTGAAATTGAATTTGTTTGTTAGGCAGTTTGGTTTTTAAAATAAAATTTTATTTTATTTTAACCCTTAAGTCCCAAGCTTTTAATTCTACTAACATTGTAACAAAATGATACAGGTGCATTAAAATAACTTACAAATAATAAGCTAGAGCTTACCTTCAGTATTATATTAGTTAATATTATTATATCATAAATAATATATAATTTTATTCTTTTGAGTGATTATATATCATATATATTTAGATTTTTAATAGATATATCGCACCTGAGACAATGGGACAAAATGGATTAAGAATAATTGGCATTTGTGATATTTTTCTCCCATTCCAGAACATTATTATACTTCTTCATGTACTCATTTACTGTTAAGACTAGGTATAGAAAAAGCAACTCATTTTTTACTTCTCTTTTATTCAGTCACCTATGTAAATTCTCTTAATATTAACATCGAGTTCCAGGGGATGAATTGGGTTTTCTAGATATATAAAAATCATATCATCTAAAATTATTTTGAATTCTTCTTTAATATTTACCTAATTGGTTCAATTTTGTCCTCCAAAATCATTGTAAATGTTGTCTTCATTTCTGTAGTTCAGCTTCATTATCTAAGCTATCTTAGATCGTTCTTTTGTCTGCTTACCCTGTTGTCTTAAAAAAAAAACACAATTGAGTTAGAAATTATAATATGCATTATCTTTTTTCTCCCTTAATCTTATCCTTTTTTCTGTATTTCTCTTGAGGTTATATGGTTAGATGCATATGTTTTTATAAGTGTTAGATCATCTTGCTCTAGCGTTCTTATTTTACCAGTATATAAGTTGACACTTTGTCTCATGTAAAGATTTTATCCTTTAATCGGTTCTTGTTGATATTACACTATTACCCTGGCTTTCCGTTGGTTCATATTTGCCTAGAATGTCATTTTCTAAGTTACTTTCAAACTTTTCTTATCTTTTCATAGTAAATGTAGTTCTTAAAGATTATTTATCATCATATTTTTTGTATTATTCAAGAGTCTTTGTCTTTCAAGTATGGAATTTAATTCACTTAGTTTACCATTAGTTTGTTTAGTTTTCAATTTCTTCATATCTGTATTTCTTTACATTTTATGTTTTATTTGACAAGCTTTTTCATGTGCTTTTCTCTTTTCTATCTTTTGTTTCTTTCTAATTTTTTCTACTTCTCAAAAGTATGCATTCTATTTTTACTTGGGTGAACATTACCTCTAACCTACTAAAACCTGTATTTAGGTTTTCTTTTTATGATTTTAAAAAACTTGCTGACGACTATATTTTACCCTGAAAAATACATGTGTATCCATGTGCTCTTACCTTCCCTCTTTCTACCTCCACTTGGCCTTAATCATATTTAGGTTCTTTCTGTTGCCTTTGTATATTTTGTAAAGAAGTAATTAACTTCTTTGTTTGCTCATATTTGCAGTCACATGTCACAAACTGACATTTCGGTGACGACAATCTACACCTACAATGGTGGTCCCATAGTTTATCATGGAGCTGAGAATTTTTTGCCAATCACCTTTGATGTCACAGCCAATGTAATAATACAGTGTAGCACATCATTCATGTGTTTGTGGTGATGCTGGTGTAAGCAAATCTATTTCACTGCCAGTCATATAAAAGTATGATGCATTAATTATCATTACCAAGTATTGATATTTGATATTAAATTACATGTTACTTGATAAGGAAGGATAATATGCTGGGCTAGGTATGTGGCTCAGCAGTAGAGCATTTGCCTAGCATGGGCAAAACCCATGTTCAATCCCCAGCACTGCCAAAAAAAAAAAAAAAAAAGAAAGAAAGAAAGAAAGAAAAGCATAAAGAATAACAGGTAACTGTTAAGTGTGTTACTGGTTTTTGCTATAGTATCCTTTTTATCATTATTTTAGAGTGTGATCCTACTTATAAAAATATAGCTTAGTGTGAAACAGTGTGCCGGGTTACACTAGCAACAGCCTCACACTTGTAGTGTTGACCATGTCTCTTGATTGCAGGTGGCCACATCAAGAGAATGTCTTATATCATCTGTGTCTCTTATAAGCACATTCTGTAAAATTTACCCTATGATGCATTCCTCAGAATATATCCTTGTCCTCAAGAGACACATGCCTATTTTCATTTCTCTGTTGCTGAAAGAATATTTCCTCAAAGACTACTTCCAAAGTGTTTTGGCCTAGTGAATCTCCTAAGGCCTTAAGTGCCTGTATACATTTACTTGATAGACTTACATTTTTGTTTAGTGGAATAAAAATTCTCAGTTCAAATGATTTTCCTTGAACTCTTTGCAACCCTTCTTCCATTGTCTTCTTATTTCATATCTGCTAAGAGCTTTGCTTGACCCTGATATCCTGACCTCCTGATTCATTTTCTATATGCATCCACTTTGAGTCAACATTTGCATTTTTCATTACAAATTAGTTCTTTGTCATTAGTAGCATTTCATATTCGAATATTCTCTTTATCTCATTGAACATGTTTATGAGGTTCATTTTTAAATTTGGTCCATTTGTGGACTTCCCTTAACCATGCTTGCACTCATCAGATGTTTCCCACATTTCCTTGTGAGCTCCTAGTGCCTGTGGTTATCAGCCATATCAGCATACTTCAGGAAAAGGCATTGGGCTCTGGACTAGTCTTCCTCTGAAAGAGATTGTGAAAGAAAAGCACTGAAGTTAAAAAGCCTCAATTTTTTTCTTTTATTTTAAATTGACATATAATATTTATATGTATTAATGGGGTATGGAGGCTATCTCAATACACATATACAATGTATTAAGATCAAATCAGGGTAATTAGCATTTCCATCATCTCAAACATTTATCATTTCTTTGTGTTATAAACATTCAAAATCCTTCTAGCTATTTTTGAAATACACAATACATTATTATTAACTACAGTAATCCTTTTTTTTGCTGTGGAACCCTAGAATTTATTACCCAATTTTGCTGTAATTTTGTAGCCAATCACCAACCTCAGTTTATCTTTCTTTCAGCCCCCAACCCCCAGCCTCTGATAACCACTATTTTACTTTCTACTTCTTTAAGACCAGTTGTTTTTGCTTCTACACCTGAGTGAGATATTGTGGAATTTGCCTTTCTGTGTCTGACTTAGTTCACTTAATGATCTCTAGTACATCCATGTTGTCACAAATGACAGAATTTCGTTCTTTTATGGCTGTATGGTATTCTGTTGCATATATGCACCAGATTTTCTCTATCTATTCATCCACTGGTGGACACTTAGGTTGTTCCATTTCTTGACTGTTATGCTGCAGTGTTCATGGGAATGCAATGTCTTAACATACTCACTTCCTTTCCTTAGGATATATACCCACTCTTGGGATTGCTGAGCCTTGAATGTTTTAATTCAGGCTCTAAACTTTCCCCACTTGCTGTCTTCCCCATAGTTGGCTTTTCTCCTCAGGGAACTTCCCAGCATCACTGTTCAAGAAATGGCTTGTTTCCAGGGGCTGCCTACTCTCTGGTACCTGCCAGGCTGTCAGGGTGTGTCAGGGTGTGTGTGCTCACTGGTTTTGGTGCCTCTTCCTGGCGGTATCCTTCAGCAGGCATTGGCTCGAGCAGCTCTTCACCCACACTGCAGTGACAATGGGGGAGGCAGTGACCTGCCAGGGCTCTGCTGGGGAGACCAAAGGCACAACCAGAATGCCCTCCCCAGCCCCAGCCTGTGGAGCCTCACCCATTCCCACCCCTCTGCTCCTATGCATCCCTGGAGAAGGTTTAGGGGAAGAATGCTGAGGCTTGTGCACTGTCTTGTGCTTCTTGTTATATTGTTCTCAAGGTCTGCTTCCTTTCTGCCATTAGATCTGGTTCAGGAGGGACTACTTTGACAGGTGTGTTCTTCCATTCTCCCCAGGGCCTCCAGACTGTCCATGCCTTCAGACTCACAGAGTTAAGCTCTTGGTCCCTCTCAGGCAGCAATAGTTCCAGGCAGGTGCCAATACGGCAGTTCCTACTCAAACATAGGTTTGCGGGCAGCAAACATCCTTGCCATTATCTTATCCTCCTGTGAGAATGCTAGAAGGACCTGCTTCTCGGCTTCCAGAGCAATTGGCAGAATCATGGCCTAATAAGTGTCACTGGCACCTGCTCTATTGGAATTTTACCAGATATTGTTCAAGAAAAAAAAAGAATCTATCATAGTAAAATAAGTCTACAAGACAGATATATTGATTTTTAATAAAACAAATTATATAGTTTCTGAATCAAGTCTATGTCTCTCCTAGTTGAGGTCTTTCAGAAATCAAAGTGTGATTAAAAAAAATAAATAAAGCATTCCACAGTCTAAATCATAGGTAAACAAATGATGGCCCTAAAGCAAAAATCGGGCTGCTGCCTGTTTTCTAAATAATTTTTTATTGGAACACCCCCATGCCCATTCACATATGTATTGTTTATGCCTGTTTTAATGCTACAGAGTATTCAATACTAAGTCTGTGTGGCCTACAGAGTCTAAAATATTTGTATCTGTCTCTCAATGAAAGTCTTGTCCACCTGCTTTACAATGTACTCAGGATTATTTTAATCAAGTATAGTAAGACACACAGACACAGAAAGGATGGGGGAAGAAGGTTTTCCTCACAATTGCCTGGAAACTGCATTCCCTGTGGAGGCACACGGGGTGGGTCAGGAAGCAGGGTGGGGAGGGGAGCGTGGGTGAGATCTCTTATTCTGTGTTCTGTGGAAAGGCGAGCAGATCTTGGACTGGCTAGTTGCCATCCTTTCAGTGGGCTCTGAGGCATGGGGCCTGTCTTTGATTGTCTGGTACCTGGACCCAAGGGTGATTAAAGCAAAGAAATATTGGGTCCTGGGTCCCCAGAGCCAGACAGAAGACCTGGTTCAAACTCTGAATTACTTGGTTTGCATATGAAACATTCACGCCTTAGAGTCATCCTCTAAGACTTGCTTGGCCTTGGGTGGGGCATCTTCTCCTCAGTCGGCTAGGCCCCAGATGCCTGAGCTTTAGAAACACACACACACACACACACACACAAAAAAAAAAAAAACCCAGAAATACAGTCGTGTACCTCCCCTGGCCCAAATCATCAATGTTGGAGTTGGCTTTATCAGCAGGTGGGAAATTCTGTACATGCTCTCACTGTGATTTTATTTTTTTGTCTTCCTGTTTCATGAGGCACAACTGTGAACATGGTAATTCTTATAAAATGTTTTATTCATTTATACCTCTAAAAGAAGAATCACTGGGTTCATGTTTAAAGAATCAGGGCTGAGAGTGTGATGGAGGGCACTTGCCTAGCACGTAGAAGGCACTGGGTTCCATCCCCAGCACTGAAAAATAAAAGTCAGTATGTGAGTATGTGTGGTTACCCATGTGCGGTCGTGGAGGTGATGATAGGGACAGAGAGGTGTCAGAATTAGAAACATATATTTGTAATTATATGATCTTCAATTTATCTGTTTTAGTTTTTAAAAAATGCTTTATATGAGACTAATTCCAAATATTTGATGTTTAAATTTTCTTAATCACTTTTTACCTCTAATCACAATGTTTGTAAGATCCTAATTCCATCTTATAAATTGATAAATTGTTACCGATTGTTAAATGCAGAAGGGGAATGGTTGCCCCTGGTTAAAAAATTCCCACTGTTTTGCAGCAGCCTTGTGGGCTGACTGGGGAGAAGATGCCCAACCCAAGGCCAACAGATTATGGGTGTGCATGGCCCCTCGATTCTCTAACATCTGAAGTCCATTTCCATTACACCCCAAAGATGGGGCAGTTCCAGGCAGTTTCTTCTTTCTCAGACTCAAAAACAAATTCTATGAAAAATACGTGAGCTCAGCATGGTATGCAAGAAGCAGATCTACTTGGGGTCTCCTTGGCTCCTGCTCTTAAAGATCTGGAACAAGTGAGGAAACAATGGTCATCAACACATGACAGGTCCAAGTGTTCCAGTTTTCTTCTTTTTAAAGGCCTGTGATTTTACATCTCTTTTTGCTTTTTCTCAAAATTTAAAACAACTTAGTCCTGTTGTCTCAGAATGAAATTGCAGGCAAATCAAAACCATCTATTCTGAAATATATTCTGTGTCTTTGACTTTCCATTCATTTAAGTGGGCAAATACATGAGACTTCTATGAATTAATTTTGAATTTAAAAACTAACACAGGATCAAAAGCGTCTGCCTATTAGTCTGTTGTAGCCAAATTCTATTAACGTCATTTCTCTCTCTGCTAATCCTATAAATGAGCATGTAGGAAGCTCCTGCTCTGGAGGAAGGTGCAGGCTGGGATTTTCTGTATGTCCATAGTATGTCCACTAGCAGTGCACCTCCAGGGGGCATCCTTACCAGTGAGCAGGCTCATCTGAAATAAAATGGGGGTCCTTATAAATCAAGGGAATATACTTAGGAATTCGCCACAGGGTTTATAAAATAATCAAGTTCAAACACTGGTGATCCTCCTTTCCTGAGGAAAATAAGAGAACTGTTGTTAAAAGTTACAAATACTCACTGTAACAAAGAAAAATTATTTCCCACATCGTATATTTAAGAATTCCTGTTTAAGTTAAATGTAGCCATTAAACACAGGGCTTTAAAAAGTAAATATGCTTTTCTGCATTAAGAGAACAAAGAGGCATACTTTTTAGGTGATTCTACACTGCATTACTATTCATTGCTTAGAAAGCCTAGACTAGAACAAGGACAGAGTAGACCATCATATCTGAGAATGCTGTGACAAAAGTATTTACAGATGGAAAAGAAACACAGGTAAAGATTCATGTTTATATCCCAAGGATGTTCATGTGGGAGGTGTTTATCAGAGGAACGTTAGTAAAATAACCTATCTTTAAAAATCTTAGAAACGGGAAAAAAGCTTGAGTAGGTCGCTTATTTCTTTAAATACGTAAATGAAAAAAAAATAATAATAAGGAGCCACCCTTGTGCCATTCAATGCTAGGAGAGGACAGCTCTGATGAATTGAGTTAAATGTAACTACAGACCCAAAAGCAAGCCTGGTGCCCTGTGACAATTTTAATGTGCACTTGTGCAATGGAGTTGCAGCTCACCTCTGAGCGCTTCTGTGCTAGGCATGAGGAAGTGACACACTGGGTGGTGGAAATTTTAGTCGCACAGCAGAAAGGCCTGCAGGGTAGAAATATGCTTGTGTATATCTGTGTGCCTGTGTATAAATGAATGTGTGTGGTGTGTGCATATACGTGTGTTTGGGTGTCGTGTGTGCATGCATGAGGACTTTTGTGTGTTCTCATGTATTTGCATGTACACAGAGCCACACTTAGACTTACTCTGGCTGTCTTTTCTTCTTCCCTGCAGAAAAGCGACTTTCCCGGGGTATTTCTCACGCCAGCTCAGCCATTGTCTCCTTGGCCCGGTCACACGTAGCAAATGAATGCAACAATGAACAGTTCCCTCTGGAGATGCCAATCTACACATTCCAGTTGCCAGATCTGAGTGTGTACAGTGAGGACTTCAGGAGCTTCATCGAGCGGGACTTGATAGAGCAGGCAACCATGGTAGCTTTGGAGCAGGCAGGTGAGTTGCTTCTGCCATCAGGCTCACTTTCCTTAGGTTCAGTGACTGAGCGAGCTGGCCTAACCCACTCAGTGAGCAAGAGGGAGATGCATGTTCTGAGGTTCCCAGCAGTGATCCATCAGGACTCTCAGTGCTGGTACCAAACCTTCTGTAAAGACTGAATGTGATCCCACCTGGGGCTGGCAGGATGTAGGGCATATGAGCAGGTTATGCTTTGCTGATATTTTCTGAGTTGTTTCCTTTGTTCCTAAATCCCAGCTACTCCTCCAAGAGAACTCCATGCTTCTCTGCCTTGCTTCTCTCTTTTACCCATGCTGCTCCTCCACGGGTGATGAACAAAAGATAAGAAAGATCCTGAGCTTAAAAGAAAAATAGGAGACTCTTGTCTATTCCCATGTACATGAGCAAGTTGTGTAACCTCTCTGGGCCTCAGCTGTCCGTCTGCAAAGGTGAGAACACAGCTGGCCTGTGAAGCTCTCTGAGTACTCAGTGGCACATGCCTCATGTAGCTGTCAGTCCCTTGCCCTCTCAGCCTTTCTGGCTTCTGGGTTGAGGAAGCAAAGCCTAAGTTCAGTCTCCTTCTCCTGAACATTTCCTCCTCACCCTAACATTCCAACAAGGAAGACACTCAGGGAACAACACAAATGTCTCTTCTTTGAAGTCCCTCTGGAAAAAATAAGTAGTTCAAACCCAATGTCTGCAACAGAAAAAGGTTCTTCCTGAGGCAAAGTTATATACCTATCCACTCTTGATCACTTGCAGTACAAATTATAGCAAAACTACATTCATAACTTTACAAACATAATATAGAAGACTCTGTGCCCTTCTTCCCAAGCCACACACCTCTGGCTGTGGACATAGAGTTCTCAATCTGTGGGAACAATTTCTGCTATAGATGGGAAGCACAGCCTTCTCATTCTGATTGGCCTTCAGCCAGTTCTTTCTGTCTGCTGGGGAGTGGCCTCACTTCCACATCCCTGGCCCTTGAAGATGCACCCCAGTGTGACATTCCAGACAAACAGGAAAGCAGAGCTGGCTAGAGGAGAGAGTGTTCTGCTGAGGGCTGCAGCTAACAATGCACTCTTAGAGAATGGAGCTTCTTTTATCTCTTGGCCAAAACCCAATGAAAATTGCTAAGCACCTTTGAGTGTTTCAGAAAAAAAAAAACAGTAATGAAGGATCTACAGGTTATACATTGGTGGGTGGACTAGTCAGGACCCTAGTAGGAAAGAAAGATGACCCACAATACCTAATGAGATGAAGGGATTCTGTAAAGGGACTGTTTGCTGAGGAATTGGCAGGGTTTGAGGATACCAGTGAATGACAGTGCCATGCCAAGCAGTAGCCCAGGAGAGGCCATTGCTACCCTTGTGCAGATCAAAAAGGCAAGGGGTGAGAGTAGCTGTATGGAGAGAGCTGTGGCTTTGGAGAGAGAGAAAATGATGGAGAAATAAGATTCCAACCACATTCTTCTTCCACCATGCAAGCTCTGACCAGTGCCGTTCACTGGTAGGACAGATGGCAGAGATTTCATTGATGTGGTCCATGCTCACCTTCTGGGAGGAGAATGGCATGCAGAAGGATAGAGTGTAGATCTTCAGGGCAAATGGGAAACATCCAAAAAGTAATGTGTTGGGTGTTTTGACCAGCTTGGAGCTTCTGTGTATTCTTGGTTTTAAGCCATTGCTTGTCAGAATAATACTCATCCATCTGCTGCAAGAGAGAGGTGCAGGATGCACCTACACTGAGAAAGGGATGATGATTCATGGGACTTTTTTGTGTTGGGCACATTTGCAGTCATATCTCAGTCATAGGACCTGGGGAGCCTCACTAACAGTGTGCTTGATTTTTAGAACAGTGTCTGTCTCCCCAGTCACTGTATTGGAACTCACATTGTGACTGTGGACAAATTATTATCTCAGCTTCTGCACAGCCATCAAAAACACCTCAGTGATTGGCACCCACATCCCTGCTCTGTCTCACCTCCACAGCAATGACTGATCCACAAGCATGAAACAATTCATAGGGGTTGACAGTAATTTGAACCACCTGCTGTGGAAGCTGGCTATTACAATGATGCTTCCATGTGACTAATTGAGATATGGTATTTTAAACAAGTTTCGCTCTTCATAGAGAAGAAAACAAGTTTTATGCATTACTCTCAATTAAATGCAGCAGCAGCTCAGACCTGTATGGAGTTCAACCCCAGAGATTGCTGGTATCAGAGTAATTGCACTAACACACTGCTTCATTTGAAGCTCAGAGTCCTGTTTAAGGTGCATATGTAGAGTCTACTACATTGTCTTTCTCCTTTCAGACCTATCATGCTTAACAAAAGCTGGTTCTTCTCTTGGTTGTTTTTCCTGTATTTTTTGGCCATATGCAGCAGCTTCCTACCTTACTGGCAGTTTTACTTTCCCACATTTCAGTTACTCATGATCAAACATGTTCTGAAAATATTAAATGGAAAAATTCCAGAAATGATGAATTTGTAAGCTTAAATAACTTTGATTACAATGTATTGTTACAGTTATTCTATTTTATTATTAGTTATTATCATCAATCTCTTACCTTGCCTAATTTATAAATTAAGCTTTATCACAGGTGTATATGTATAGGAAAACAATCTTTGTTGGAATCCAGCACTATTCACTGGGGGTCTTGGAACACATACCCTTGCTGATAAGGGGAGACTACAGTATCATATATTGATTTATATTTTGTCTGATTGGAATTTCAATCATCCAGTCTTGGTAAACACCTCTTTAAAACCCAAACTTACCAAATTAATGTGTTAAATTCTCAAACAGCTCATTGCTTACATTGTATACTGAGAATGGAGAAGAATGGGAGCAGAGATCTAGGCCCCATCCTGGTCTATGCTAGCAAGAGGCTGAGGAGACACTCCACCAGCCCATACCTCAGGAGGCTGTCAAAGGCACATAGAGGAATGAGGTTGAAGGTCAGGGTTCTGCTTCGAAAAGGCAGCCTATGACAAAACATGTCTCCACACTCCCCACATGGGAAACAAGGGAGGTACATGGGCAAATGTGTATGTGTATGTCTCTCTGCAGAGTAAGGCCATCTCTAGGCTGGTAGGAACACAAACCCAGCACACTATCCATCTGACCTGTTTGAACTTTTCTTTTTCTCTACCCTTAAGCAAGGGTCTAGTCTAAGCCCTTGCTTAAGGGTCAAATTCTGGTGGGGATCCCCAGCCCCATAACCCATCTGGCAGCAGCTTCTTGCTCCCCTCATACCCATGGGCTGTGTTCCTGGGGCCTCAACTGTCACTGTCCATGGGGAAAACAAGACTCTACCAAATATCTGTGATCTGAGATTTATACCCAGTACTACTTGGGTAGGAGGTATAAATTCTTCTTTCTAGTAGTTTAGTGCTTAAAAGAGTTGTGAATAAACTATTTATATGCAATATTATTTCCTGTTCACATGTAAGATTGAAATATAGATAGCAAAAAAATATTTAGTGAAAAAAGTCCATTTGCTTCAAGTACAGTTAAACCAGTTGTGGTGGGCAGGAAATAGCTTTTTTTCAAGTGGGGAAACTTCCCCTTCCTTGGCTACATAATAACCCAGGGATTACATGGTCCAAAAACTTGGCAAAATATGGGCTTTGCTCAGTTAGTGTTGCCTGTCCGCCAGCTAGTCCATCCTGGGTACTTGACTCTACTTTCTCAGTATCCTCTTTCCAGTGTTCAGGTGTCTGCCCAGTTTCCCCAGTCACGGGGACAGGCAGCCCCATCTATCTCTGAGGGCTCCATATCCAGTGGAGTGCCAGCCTTGAATACTCAAATATCCCACAGATCGGGGAACCAGTCTTCCCTTAAATTACAACCCCAGAGGGCATAGTGACACCCAACCCACGACAGTTCCGGGCACATTAGAAGGGTCCAACCTTCAGCAACTCAAACTGATTGACCTTCAGAAAAGAAACCAGTTTTCATTTTTAATGACTAGCCAGCCAGAGCATCCACGGGCCTATCCATTTCTCCATTGGGTGGCCCTGCTGTATTCAAAAGTAAGAAGATTCAGAGACCAGAGGTCTCTAGGTTTAGGAAGTGACATCCATTACCTCATCTGGAAGCTAGCAGCCATGTGTAAGATTGTGGGAGGCACTGCAGTATGTTCATGAGCCAAAGGGCAGAAGCATGTCTGTATAACACAGTAGTCATTGCATACACAGGACATTGGAATATAGATGTCCAAAAACATTTAGGGACACCTAAATCATAGCATTGAATTGTTTCCATGCAAGGATAATTGTACTGGAGGGAATCTGCTAGAGAAGTCATAAATGTGGAGGTCTGCAGGCCTCAGAGGCATCTCAACCCTGGCTTCAGTCCCAGTCAGCTGGGAGAGCTTGACCAAGTTGCTTGGCTTGCTTGGGCTGCATTCTCTTCCATCCAAAAGTCAGAGATGCATAGCAGCTACCAAACTGAGATAGAGTCCCCCAGTGAACACCTTTGCTATGCTCCCACTGAATGACCTGTTGAGGTCAAGGGCTTCCTCACAAACCAAACAGATACAAATCTTTGCCCTGGAGGAGATGAAATTCCACAGAGAATGAAAGTCCATAAACAAGTAAACTATAAATATGAAATGAGACAATGCTGGCTGCTGTGAAGAAGTCAAAAAGCAAGGTAAGGAAGCACAAGGTGAAAGGAGGGGGCTAAGCAAACCAGAGGAGGGCAGGGAGTGATGGCACCAGCCGGGACATCGACATTCCTGGCATAGGGGGCACAGCATCACAGACTGGGTGTGCTTCACAGAAGCAGTGTCATGTGTGCAGGTGGAGCAAGGGCTGGAAAAGCCAGGAAGGAAGGCAAGGGAACTGGAGCCCAGGCCCAGGGCACCTTCGAGAGTCTTTTGGGTATTACTTTAGGGAGGATATGCCACCTTCAGAGGGTTTGAGAAGGTGAGTGACACATTTAAATTTACATCTGACAGATTCTAGTTTCTCTATCAAGAATGGATGACCGAGTTACAAAGAGAAGCAGCAGGAAGAATAGGCAGGAGGCAGCTGCTGTAGTCCAGGAGAAAGGAAGTGGACAGGGCCGTGGGGGAGCAATGGGAATGACAAGAAGTTGGTAGATATCGAAGCAGGACATGTTTTGATGGTAGACCTCCAGGCCTTGATGAGGGATTGGATGGGGCTGTGGCAGACAGAAGAGTCAACGTGACCCCCAGAATGTTGCGCCTACCACGGGGGTAGATAATGTTACTGTGTCGGGTGGGCTGGGGGAGAGGAAGAAGCCAGCACTGTCAGAAAAAGCCTGAGATTTTTGTAAAGTTGCTGTCTAGTTGAACATGTGAATCTGGAGTTACAGAGGTCAGGGCTACGGATGCAAATATATATGGTGAAATATATATGCAAATATATATGGAGTGAGCTCCTTGGAGGACCCTCCCACCATGACTCTGACACAGCTCTCTGCAATGGTGAGCATTGGTTAGAGGCATTATTCTGGAGCAGGGACAGAAAAAGAGAAGCCATGCTAGGACTCCAGCTGTGGTGCTCCAGTACTAAGGGCTTGCAAGCAGCAGGGGCAGCATCCTCTGCAGGAGGAGACAGAGGGGCATCCTGCAGAACACATGGACTGGGAAACAGAAAAAGCCAGCCGGGGATGACAGGAGCCTGAAGCCCAGGGAAGGTGTTTCAAGTAAGAAGTTGTGCCTGGTACCAAATGTGCCTCTGAGCACAAGGAATTGATGAGTGGATTTGGCTGCTGAGACCCAGGTTTTCAGGGAAAAAAAGAACTAGAAGCAACACTATGCTTGTGGGCAGAGAAGGGTCAGGAAGTGTCTTCCCACCCAATAGTTCTCAGGGGCTGCTGCATTCATCTCTTTCTTCCAGTTTCTACTCTGAGTTAGTCAGCTTTGTGTTACTATAACAGAATTCCTGAGATAATCAACTTAATAAGTGAAAGATTTATTTTGGCTTATTGTTTCAGAGGTTTCAGTCTATGGTTGCTTGGCCCTGTTTCTTTAGGCCTGTGGTGACACAATATAATCAGGATAGGAGGCATGTTGGGGGAGGTCTGTTTACCTCATGGCAGTCAGGAAGCAGAGAGAAAGAAAGAGAAGGGGTCCTAGTGATCCCTTCAAAGGCATGCCCCCAGTCACCTAAATTCCTCCCACTACATCCCACCTCCTACAGGTCCCATCACCTCCATTAGCATCACAACTGGGGACCAAGACTTCAATACTTGTGCCTTTGAGGGACACTTAAGATCCAGACAATTGCATGCCCCCCCTTCCCTCTGTGTCATGGGGTTTCCATTGGCCTCCCATTTAATGGGACCATTCCTTGCCCCTAAAAATAGTTCCACATGTTTCCTAACTCCAGATTTGTCTTCTGACAGGTGGTGCTTGGAGCACCCTCCACCCATCATTCACAGCAGAGGCCTCTGGTGGGCAGGCCTGGAGGTGCCATGTTCCTCTGTGGGCCTGGCACATGTTAAGCACAGAACTTGCACCAAGTTTCAGAGGTACAGAGATCAGGGTTCATGTCTTAGCACCATACTGGTTGTAGCATGAACCTCATCAGGCCACCATCATAGGGCTTCATATTCTTATCTGTTACCAGGCCATGAGTTAGCCTTTCTTGTAGGGCCACTACGAAAAATAACCAAGTGATGTTTGCACAGTGCTCAAGAAATACCAAATATTGAACAATGGCTGGCTTTAGTAATATTTTATTTTATTTGCATAGAGTGATAGATATTTCTTTTTTAAGAATTTGACCAAAAGGATAAATCATTTTCACCAGCATTGTAATTGTCCATTCATTTAGAAAACATTTATTGAACAACTATTGTAGACCAAACACTATTGTTGGTATCAAGAACTACTAAGACAAGAAACACAAGGTTCCTATCCCAAAGGAGCTCCAAAGACACAAGAAAGACAGACTGGGAGCTAAGCATCACAGTCCTAGGGAGGCAACTCTCACAGAAGCACTTACAAGGTGCAGCAATCCCCAGAAAGAGAGGATCGGGTAGTTCTAGGGGGAGGTGTGCACTTCAGTGATATTAAAAGAAATCATAGGGTCACACTTAGGGCAAGAATCCCTCATTTTTCTCATGAAGAATTGTCACGTTTTGGTTTTTTTTTTCATGAAAGTGTCTCTGTGGGGATAAGCAAACTGGCATCTTATTTTAAACTGTGTGGTAACCATCTGTTACAACATTCAAGTTAATCGGTCCCATTATCATGTATGAATCAAAGGAATGCTACTCAAAAGTCAGAACAAGTGACTAATAGCTCCTCACCCATCAGCCTCACTTGATGGTGTTGGCTTGTGATTTTTTTTTCTTTTGTTTTGTTACAGGAGCTCAGGTTTTAAGATATTCACAATGCCAACTCCTATGATTTTTTTCATGTTTTTAAGTGATATCATAGGAAGATGTAAATAACCACTCTGTCAAAGCCAGGAATAGGAACTTTGAACTGTGAACCCTCTTTGAACCTTCACAGTGCATTCCGCATATGAAGAATGCCATCCTCTTGGGCATCCCACTCTGGATTTTGGCTGGAAATGCTGGAATACCATGTAGCCATTTTTGATTCTCCTGAAGTTGGGAAGTGCTGGCATTTGACACGATGGGGTTATCTTCCCAGGGTTATCATGTCCAATGTATAGCCCCAGGAATGCTCTCAGCTGGGTTAGGGTCTTGACTTCTGGAAGCCAGCATAAGTCAATCCACTAAGCCTTGTCATCCACCCATTAGCCTCTCTGGCAGCCTATAGCCTGCCTGTCTGTCCTCTCCTGGTTGTGCAAGTTATCACTAGCCTGGGCCACAGTGTTCTTAGCACAGCTCCCAGGAACTGTTCATTTGACTTTGTGGGTTCAGGTGTTTCATCCTGCATAACTCCCCTTAACTTCAAGGACACAGGGAAGCATCCTAGACATCACCTAAACACTCCTGGGATAGGAATGTGAAATGATGAACAGAATTCCATTTAAATGCCCTTTGGCTAAAGGACACAGTACTGCATAACAAATTACCAGACACTTAGCAGCTTAAAACAGCACAAATTTATCATCTCACAGTTTCTGTGAGTTGGCAGTTTGGAATGTTTTAGCCAAGTCTAAGATTCTGCTTAGAGTGCCTCAGGCTGAAATTAAAGTGTCAGCTGGCTGTGTCCTCATCTGGAGTCTTATCTAGGGGAGGATCCACTTCTAAGTTCTCTCAGATTGAAGGTTCCTTGCAGCTGAATGACTGACATCCCATTTTCTTGCTAGCTGTTGGCCACAGATGCTCTTAGCTCCTAGAGCCTGCTCAGAAGGTGTGAAGCAGGTTCACTGTGTGAGATTACTTGCCCTATTCTGGTGAGACAGAGCACTCACATACCTAAGAAGTTACATGGCAGAGGTTTATTACAGCCAGGCACTAAGAGACAACAAAAACCTAAGATTCATGGCAAACCACAAGAGAGCCACCCAAGGCAGAGAGTCTCATCTACATATACCCGACTGAGGGACCCTGGAAAGCAGCTTGATATCCCAGGGGAAACACATATCACTGGGTCTACCACGCGGCCTGCGCAGTGGTTTCATTAATGAGGTTCTGGCATTCAGTCAGTTAGAAGAGATCAAAATAAAACACACAGACAGTACCTTATTTTACATTGCTAGGTCCGAGACGGCTCGGTCTCCCTGTTTCCCTGCCTCCAGCCGCTCAGCAGGGCAGCGAGGATTACTCTGGGCTAGCAGGAGAGAGAGAGAGAGAACACGCCGGGGATCAGCCTTTTATTTGGGGGAAACAAGAGATTCAGGGGAGAATTCCATCCAATGAAGGTTGAGGGGGGCTGCACTCCAAGGTCAGGGTCAGTGATTGGGTCTCCAGGGTCAGTGGTTACGCACACCCCCACACGGATGGGCTCTCTCATCAGGAAAGGGTCGGGATAACTCCGACACAGCCAGAGTGCCTCAGGCCCTTAACGGGAGTCACCCAATCACGTGTCAGAATGGCTCCCCACAACTGGGCTAAGGCATGAAGAACTTGCTCTTCTAGGAGGAAACAACACAGAGCCAAGGCTATTCTGAAAAGGTCCCTCCTTATCTCAGGATGTTTCATATCCAGCACATTCTGCAGTTATTCTTGAGAATTACACACAAGGAAAGGAGACCAACTGGGGCTATCCAAGGCCACCTGGAGAATTGGCCTGCACTGGGTCCTTGCCATGTAGCTCTCTTCACAACGTGACAGCTTACTTCCTCAAGGCCAGCCAGAGAATTCCTCTCTTCTCTCCCCACTCTCTCCTCTTCCCTCTACATTCTGTTATGCCACATTCGTGGGACCCCAATAGACCTCCAGGAGCCAAATCCAATACAATCACACAAGAGTCTTTATTGCAAGCTCAAGGCTGGACTCACAACTGTTCCCAATGCAGTGGTCCCAGGGAATGAGTCCCGGTCCTTTGTTCAGTGAGATTTTATAGGTTTTGGGGAGATACTCTATGCATCACAACATCACACAGCAAATCATTCCATACCACCGGAAAGTCAAACAGCAACACTTAACATTGATTCGCACATTCACTGGCGGGAACAAGTTGGGTAGGGGTGATTGGCTAGTACAAGAGGGGGGTTCCTTTGAACTGATTGGTTTAGGCCACGAGGGGTGTACATGCTAAACTACATGGTTTCCCAACATGTTATCAACCACCATAAACTACTGGGGGGGGTCATCTGGCATCCCAGGTATTTTCCCTGTCTAATGCTGATTGGAGGTTGCTAGGGGGGTTGCTATGGGTCCTCACCTAGCCTGAATCAGGGACACCTGGCGGCTGTCACCAACCTCTCCGTTATTTACAAACAACTCAGCAGGGTGGATATGTGCTTAAAAGTGCTCTGTGGGTTTTTCCAAGGACAAGGGTCACGCCCCCTTCCTTGGACAGGCTTTGCTCTGAGATAGAGGCTGGTTTCTGAAAAAATGGAGTCACATTAGTTTCTCTTTTTTTTTAACATTTTTTTTGTTGTAAATGGACAATACCTTTTTTTTTATTTTTAAAAAATTTATTTTAATTAGTTATACATGATAGTAGAATGCACTTATGCACTTTGATATACATAGATGGAATATAATTTCTCATTTTTCTGAGTGTACATGTTGTACATCATATTGGTCATGCAGTCACATATATACATAAAGTAATAATGTCTGTTTCATTCTACTATGTTCCCACATCCCCTCTCCTCCCCTCCCATCACTTCCCTCTACCTAATCTTAGGTAACGCTATTCTTCTCTAGTGCCCCTCATCTTATTGTGAATTAGTATTTGCATATGAGAGAAAACATTCGGCCTTTGTTTTTTTGGGACTGTCTTATTTCGCTTAGCATGATATTCTCCGACTCCATCCATTTACTGGTAAATGCCATAATTTCGCTCTTCTTTAAAGCTGAGTAATATTCCATTGAGTATATATACCACATTTTCTTTATCCATTCATTTGTTGAAGGGCATCTGGATTGGCTCCATAATTTAGCTATTGTGAATTGAGCTACTATAAACATTGACGTGGCTGCATTACTGTAATGTGCTGATTTTAAGACCTTTGGGTATAAACCAAGGAGTGAGATAACTGGGTCAAACGGTGGTTCCATTCCAAGTTTTCTGAGGAATCTCCATACTGCTTTTCAGAGTGGTTGCACCAATTTGAAGTCTCACCAGCAATGTATGAGTGTGCCTTTTCCCCATATTTATTGTTGTTTGTATTCTTGATAGCTGCCATTCTTGGAGTAAGATGAAATCTTAGAGTAGTTTTGATTTGCATTGCTGAGATAGTGAACACTTTTTCATATATTTGTTGATCAATTGTATTTCTTCTTCTGTGAAGTGTTTGTCCAGTTCCTTAGCCAATTTATTAATTGGGTTATTTGTTTTTTTGGTGTTAAGTTTTTTCAGTTCTTTTTTTTAAATTTTTTTATTGGTTGTTCAAAACATTACAAAGCTCTTGACATATCATATTTCATACATTAGATTCAAGTGGGTTATGAACTCCCATTTTTACCCCAAATGCAGATTGCAGAATCACATCGGTTACACATCCACAATTTTACATAATGCCCTATTAGTAATTGTTGTATTCTGCTACCTTTCCTATCCTCTACTATCCCCCCTCCCCTCCTCTCCCATCTTCTCTCTCTACCCCATCTACTGTAATTCATTTCTCTCCTTGTTTATTTTCCCATTCCCCTCACAACCTCTTATATGTAATTTTGTATAACAATGAGGGTCTCCTTCCATTTCCATGCAATTTCCCTTTTCTCTCCCTTTCCCTCCCACCTCATGTCTCTGTTTAATGTTAATCTTTTCCTCCAGCTCTTCCATTCTACCCTTTACCCACTCTATCCAAATCACTCCAACCACTAAACTCTCTTTTAAATAGCTCTCCCAGTTAGGTCCAGCCAACCAGAAATAATTTGCCCTTTGATTAACTCTGAGTCAGCTACTTAAATCCACAAAATACCTTCACTTCACCCTGTATTGTAACCTAATCATGAGAGAAATATCCCATCATAGGAGCAGGTCCCATCCACACTCAAGGGGAGGGAATTATGCAGGAGTGGACCCCAGGAGGTTGGAATCTTGAGATCACCTTGGAAATATCTGCTGCAGATATAGCAGTATTATTTACAGGATGACAATTCTGTTATGCTAAAAGATACACAATGAGAGACTAAATCATGTTGGATATATGGTAACCAAGGAAATCTTCCCAATTTCCTAATGTGCCACTTCTAACCATTGCACCTGAATTTGTGTATTATAATATGCTGTGGTTGGAGGCAGAGCATGGATCTGCTGAATTCTACTCTTAAAGATTTCAAATTTCAAACAGCAGGTCTCTTAGAGCTCTAAGGAAACTACTTTTACTGGGCTCTCTTGACAATCAGAGCCATGGATATGGTCATCTTGGGTGGGGTGAAACAGACACTATGATAACTGTATTATAGACAGTTATACAGTGTAACTGTATAATGTATTGAGGGCCCACCATATCTCAAGTGAATTAATTGTGCCATTAATTACTTTCAAATCTCACATTATCTGCATGTGATTACTGATATGAAAAAAAAAATAGAGTCCCAGAGAAGAAAAACAGTCCATCCCTGCCTCCCCAGTCTGTAAAATGGCAGAGGCAGGTCAGAGCCCAGCTCTGCAGTCTCCTGTCCCTGACCATGGCACAGTACCTCTTTGGTCCAGCTTAGAACCTTTCAAACTGTCACCCTCACCCTCAGGAAACTTATTGCCAAATGCCACCTTCCATATATGAGTGGCACAATTCTTCATTTCCTTTTAAAAGTAAGTCACCAACGCTGGAGAAAATCTCTACAGGAACATTCTTTGAGAGGCCAAATATGAAGTAACAGTGAAGGACACATTGCACAGAATCCCAAACAGGAGCGTCTGACACAGATGCAGAGTGAAGTGGTCCTGGCCCAGAGGTCCCACAGATTATAGCCGTCCTCAATCTTCACACTTAATACTCCTCCTCCTAATGCATGGTGACTGATTCCAAAATCTTGTCAATAAAATCAGATCATGTAAGAAAAACTTTAAAATTTGTGCATACACAAACCAAAGATTTGAACAGAGAATGGACAGAAATAGCAGTTATGGCACCATTAATAAAGCATAGAAGAGGAAGTCTCAGGACCTTTTTTGTGATTTGTTACACATTCTTTTTAGAGCAAGGAGAGCTAGTTAAACTGAATCGTTCATGGCTGATTGGCTTCATTTTATTTAATCATGCTGACAAAGAAGTATTGCTTACATTTTGTGTTTCCTTCATGATGAGACCTAAATCAGGGTGACTTAAGTTTTGGCTATGTGGTTATGGATGTTGGCCTTGGGGTAGACTTAAACTGTGGCCTTTTAAAAAATTTTTCTTTAACAGTCCCATAATGTATGGTGGCTAAGCAGATTTCAAAAGATGAAAAAATATTCATTAAGTCACTATTCAGTTATCACTGTGTTCTAATTTTTATTTTTGTGTAAAGGGGGAACACTAAAAAGGTGCTCATTTAATTTAGGTGTTAGACATGAACAGAAAGTTGGTTGGTAGGGATTGCTAAGAAAGCAGAACTTTTAAACTTCAAAAGTGTTGAAATAAAATTAAAGTGGCTCTGATCTATGAAAAACCAGCCTATCAACAATTCTAGGTGAAAATATGAAAAAAATGTGGTATTAAATTGAACTATAGTGACAATATATATTAAGAGTTTTATGACTTAGCCTTGGGTTTTATAGGCTCAGTAAACATCTAGAGGGCCCCTTAAATATTTCAGAAACACTTCTTTACATTTTATTGGAGAAAATTATATAGGGTGGAAATATTTGCAAGTTGGAGTTTTCTGAAGGTTTTTCTTCCAGCAAATGCACCACCTGGATCTTTTCTTTGGCCTCCAGAATGGCTTCTCAGATGGAAGCTTCCATCTTGATTATCATCCATTATGATAATCTCCAGAGCTATACCCCTTACCTTGTCATTTTTTTAACTCTTTCTGAAACATAATACACAGAAAACTATGGAACAGATCTTAAGTATAGAACAAAATGCATTTTATAAAAAGACTCAGATCAAGGAAAGTGACTGTTGACATCATAGATTTATTTCATCTGTTTTTGAATTTTATGTAAATTGTATAGTGAATGGGTTAAGTTCTGGATTCTTTTACCTAGCATTAAGTTTATGCAATTCATCCATAGTTAAATGTAATTATAGTGTATTTATTCTTAGAGCTGTAATGTACTGCAGTGTGTGCATTTACTACAGATCATTTATCCAATACATTGTTGATTGACATTTGGTGTCTGTGGTTTGGGTGTGTCTCCCAAAGCATCTTGTGTTGGAATTTAATCTTCACTGTGAAGTATTAAGAGGGTGGAAACTTAATCCCACTATTGTTTTCAGAGGTGGGACCTTTGGGAGGTGATCTGGATTGGATAAGGTCATGAGGGCCAGTCCCCTGAACAAATCCTGGTGGCTTTATAAGAAGAAAGAGAGGCCAGAACACACATACACATGCATACACATGTGTACACAAGTACACACGCACATGCATGCACAGACATCTTCCTTTCTCTTGCCATGCCAGGCCCTGAATTGCCTTGGGATGGTGCCAGCAAGAAGGCCAACAGCAGGTGCAGGGCCTCACCCTTGGACCTCCAGAACTGTGAGCCAAAATAGACCTCTTTTCATCCAAACTTACCCAATCTGTGGTATTATTTTATTGGCAATAGAAAATGAACTAATGCAGTATCTTAGTTGAAGCTGAAATAACAAAATACCATAGAGTAGGTGGCTTAAATAACAGAAGTTTTATTTTCTAACAGTTATGGAGGCTGTAAGTCCTAGATCAAGCTGCTGGTCAATTTAGTTCCTGTTGAGGGCTGTCTTTCTGGCTTGTAGACAGCTTCCTTCTAGCCATGTTCTCATGACTTTTCCTCAGTGTGTGCATGAGCTGGGTAGGGAAATTGAGAATGAAAGCACTCTTGTCTCCCAAAAGGACACGCACCCTGTTCAATCAAGGTCCCACCCTGATGATCTTATTTAATTTAATAACTTCCTTAGAGAACCCCTCCCGAAATATAGCCACATTGGGGGGTTAAACATTCAATCTATAAATTTGGCGGGGACACATTTGATTCATAATATCTGGGCCCTTTCCATTTGTTGGTGATTATAAGTAGTATTACTGTGAAGATTCGTGTACATGTTCTCAGTGAATACATGAACACATTTCTAGAATATATACATATGAGTTGTTTAGTCAGCTTTTTCATCACTGTAACCAAAAGACCAATTTAGAGGAGGAAAAGTTTATTTGGCTCATGGTTTCAGAGGTTCAGCCCATGGTCTGCCAACTGGGCCGGATGGCAGAAGTAAGTAGTAGAGGGGAGCAGCTCAGGATATGGCAACCAGAAAGCAGAGAGAGAGTTCCTCTCACCGGGGACAAAATATAAACCCCTAAGTCACACCTTCACTGACCTACTTCCTCCAACCACACCCTACCCACCTACAGTTACTGCCCATTAATCTATATGAGTGGTCCTCAGGTTACAACTCTCATAATCTAATCATTTCATGTCTGAACATTCTTGCATTGTCTCACACACAAGCTTTTGGGGTGACACCTCATATCTAAACCATAAGAGGAGTGTTATTGGGAATCAGAGGATTTATATAAATTCAGCTATATCGTAGTTTTCCAAATATTTCCCAAAGTAGATGCATGAGTTTGCCTGTCCACTTTTTAAAGTTCTGATTGCTTTGTATACTTTTTCTTTTATAATAAATCTATATGTAAGTATGTTACATAAAAATATAAATATTATATATGACAGAATGCATTTTGACAAATTGTACACAGATGGAGCACAACTTCTCCCTCCTCTGGCTGAACATAGTGCAGAGTCACACCGGTAGTATAATCATACTTGTATATAGGGTGATAATGTCCATCTCATTCCACCATCCTTCCCATCCCCACACCTCCTCCTTTCCCCTCACTCCCCTCTGCATAATCCAAAATTCCTTCATTCTTCCCTACCCCACCCTACTATGCATTAGCATTCGCTTATCAGAGAAAACATTCAGCCTTTGGTTTGGGGGACTTGGCTTATTTCTGTGCCTGGCTTATTTCACTTAACATAATGATCTCCATTTCTATCCATGTTGTTGCAAATGATAGGATTTCATTATTTTTGTGACAAGTAGCATTCTATTGTGTATATGTGCCATTCATTAATTCATAAGTTTATGGACACTTGGCTGATTGTGTGTCATGGTTAGTTTGAATTATGCTACAATAAAATCTGTAATCCACCTAAAACAATTTTTATATGTAGTGTAATATGTGATGATAGTCTTTTTTCCCATACCTGATCTGGTTCCATTTGTAGAAAATATCTTTTTCTTCTTACACTGCACAGTAATCTTTGAGATAAAGGAATTGACCGTGTATAGAAGGTGTTCTGATTCTGTTCTCTGTTCTATTTTCTTGGTTTGTCTATCCTTGGAACAAAATAGTCTTAGTTTTATAAGTCGTATACTGTGTAGTTCTGCAATTTTGTTGTTTTTAATAAAATTTGTCTTTGCTAATCTTAGTTTTTTCATTTCAATATAAATTAACTT
This sequence comes from Spermophilus citellus, assembly GCF_964194105.1. NCBI lineage: Eukaryota > Metazoa > Chordata > Mammalia > Rodentia > Sciuridae > Spermophilus > Spermophilus citellus. Next base: position 51,600,197 of record NC_138185.1, read on the forward strand.
ATCTGGAATCTATTAAATTCCACATAAATTAAAACCAATAGGAGCAATATTTTCATTTATTTATTATTTAGCTTTAATATTTAGAATATTAAATCTTCTATCCATGCACATAGTATGTTCCTTAATTCCTCTTAAGAATATATGGTAATTTTCAAAGTAAAGGCCTTAGACATAATTCATTGGACTTAATCATTTGATTTTATAATATAAAAATATTTTTTAAATGCAAGTAACAACTGAGACATACAAATAACAATTGATTTTTATTGCTTCATCTTGTATTCTGGAATCATTATAAATTTACTTAAAAATTTTGCTTCATTTATATCTTATTTTAGGCTTTCTAGGTTCTTAGTCTACAAAGTGCAGAGTGGCAGTTTATTTTTCTTTTCCAGTCCTCATGGCTGCTTATTATTATTATATCTTTTCTTTGCCTTGTTGTATTAGCTAGGCCTTCTAGTAAAATTTTGAACTAAAAAGGTAACAGCTGATATCCTTGACTAGTTTCCAATCTCAGAGGGAAACTTTTACCACTTCAACATTAAATATGATGTTAACCATATATTTTTATTTATACTTTATGTCAGATTAATGCAATAGTCTTCTAATCCTAGTGTGCTGAGTTTTTATTTCTATGAATTGGCTTAAAGATTATAAAATTTTTTTGCTCCATCTCCTTTTTTTCCTATTCATTACTGAATTTACATTGATTTTCAAATTATTGTGAATACTTGCATCCCTGGAATAAATCCCATTTAGTTATGGTATTATCCTTTTATATATTTCTAAGTTTGTTTGCTAATGTTTTTATTAGGATTTTGATATCTATGTTTATGAGAAAAATTGGTCTCTAATTTTCATTTCCAGTAATGTCCATGGTAGGTTTTGGTATCAAAATTATTCTAACCTGACAAGAGCTATAAAGTTTTTCCTCTATTTCTATTCAGTGGAAGAGTTTCTATAAGACTGGTGTTATATCTTCCTTAAACGATTGGGAAGATTCACTATGAAGCTATGTGATCATGGGTTCTGTTTTAAGCATTTAAAAATAACAGATTCCAGGGCTAGAATCTACTATTGAGGTGTACTTCCATAGTAGATCTTCTGGCATGTGTGAGGCCCTGGTTTCAATCTACAATACCACAAAAAAAAATTTTTTTTTTGCAAAATAACAGATTCGATTTTTTAACTGTTTAGAAGTTTTATTTCTTCTTATGTTATTTTTAAATGTTTTCAATGAATTTTCCTCTCCTATCTAAATTTCCAAATTCACTGATGTTAACAATAATGGTTTTATTGTCTGTAGGATTTGTAGTAATGGCTCCTTTTTATTTATAATTTCCTTTGTGTTCATTTGTTAATACTGTTGACAGGGACTTATGAATTATATTATTCTATTCAAAGAACTATTTTGTTCTTTGTTGCCTTTTTTCATTGTATATTTATTTCCTATTTCATAACTGTTGCTCTTAAATTTAATTTTTGTCTTTATATTTTGGATTAGATATACTATTCTGTTTTCTGGGTCCAGAGTCTGAGAGCTTATCTTCTTCAGCTGAATGATATGCTTCTATAAGGTCATGAACTTCTTTCTATTCAGTATTTTAGTTAAATCCTACAGTTTTAAATGTAAGTCTTTATTTTTAATTTAAGACCTTTCCTAATTTCTCCTGTATTTTTTACTCTAGTTTGTTTTGAAGTGTATTGCTTAATGTCCAAGAAAATTGGATTTTTTCTAGTTTTTTCCCCCTACCGCAATTTATCTAAGATCACAGTATATACATTGGATGATTTGGGGCATTTAAAATTTGTTGATATTTGTTTTATAACCTATCATATAATGAATTTTGTTAAAGATTCCATGTCCACTGGAAAAAAAAGCTGAAGTTATGTCCTTCTCATATATAATATTTATATGTTAATTTTATCAAGTTTGATAATTTTCTCATTCGGATTTTCTCTATCCTTAACTGAGTATCTGTCCACTTATTCTACCAGCTATTGAAAAAAGAACATAAAAGTTCCCTAATTTAATTGTGGGTTTTTAAAAATTTCTCCTTTAATTCTATGAAATTTTGTTTTATGTATGTTGAAGCTATGCTCTCAGGTAGATAGGCATTTGGAATTGATATACCATCCAAATAAGTAAAAACTTCAGTTCTATTTTTAGGTGCAGAGACCTTGTGGTCCTAAACTCTCTGGTTTTTGATGTTCTGAAAATGCCATTATTTTTCTTAAGTACTCAAGTGCTATATCTAGAATATTCAGGTCACACAGTGTCTCCATGACATACTTATTCTGTCTCCCACCGACTTCATATACTTCTTCCAAGCCAAAATTTGCTGAATTCGTATCTATATTATTTTCTTCTTTCTGCTTCAAACTTATTTACTGTTCTTTTCTAACATCTTTGGATAGTTGGCTTAATTCATTAATTCTTAGTTCTTTCTTTTCTTTTATTATAAACATCTAGGGTTATTAATTTTCCTCTCATTACTATTCTAGTTACATCCTACAAGTTTTGAAATATATTATTTTGGTTATTATACAGTTCAGAATATTTTCTGATTTTTATTTAGATTTATTCTTTGACCCATGAATGATTTGGAATTACTTTTTCTGTTTTCTTTCCTTTTTAAAATATTTTTTTATTTGTAGATAGACACAATATCTTTATTTATTTATTTTTATGTGGTGCTGAGGATTGAACCCAGTGCCTCACACATGCAAGGCAGGCACTCGGCCACTGAGCTACAGCCCTAGCCCGTTCTGTTTTCAAATATATGAAATATTTCCAGTTAAGGTTTTGTTATCAATATCTAGTTTAATTGCATTGTGGTCAGAGAACTTGATCTGTATGATTAAAATTTGTTGAGACTTCTATATAGTCCATAATATGAATCTTTTTTTAATGTTTCATACATGCTTAAAAAGCATGTATAGTATTCTATTTTGACTGTACTGATTTATATGTGTCCATTTGGTCACATTATGTTTTTCACATCTATATATTTATTAATTTTTTTGCTTGTACTCTCATACTGAAAGAGTTACATTAAAATCTCCTGTTATGATTGTACACTTGTCTACATCTTCTTTTTATTTCTATTAGTTTTTCAGTGCATGTATAAATATGAGACAGTATTATCAGATGCCACAAATAAACTTTTACCTTTCTCATGGAGTGAGATGCTGAACATAATAAGAATGCTTATTTAACTCTAGCAATGCTTTTTTGCCTTTCAGGGGTTTTTTAATGTGCTGTTGTTACATCTATACTAACTTTCTACAAGTTAAAATTTGCCTGATACCCCATTTCCCATCCTACAAACTTTTACCTTCAGCAGATTTATATTCCTATATCTTTGATGTGTCTCTTGTAAATTGATCTCATACTCAGTTTGATGCCATTTGTCTTTAATGGGTGCATATGTTAAAGGTAACTTTTATTTGTCTCTACTTTATGTGGGTTTTTTTCTCTCTTTACAAACTTTGTTTTAATTCAGTTAAATATGTTTTAATTATTTCACTTTTTTCTTCTACTAGTTTTCAAAGTGTACACTCTTTATATTATTGAGAGGTTACCCTAAATCATACAACATTCATATGAATTACATCTCAAATTACACAGTTAATACAGGGCCCTTAGAGTAATTTAATTTTATTCATCCCTTCACCTTGTAACTTGATATACAGTTATTGTCATTTGTTTTAATTTTCTATTTCGTTTGTTTGTTTTCAGTGCTGGGGATGGAACAGAGGGCCTTACATATGCTAAGCACTCTACCACTAAGCTACACCCCCAACCCCTAATTTATGTTATTTTTTTTACCCTGTACTTAATCTCATTGGTCATTATTATTGTTTAATAGAGTCAGTGTTCACCTAATATACTATTTTCTCTTCACTTCTTGCACATCAGATCTTTCTTTTGTTTGAAGTTCATCCTTTAGAATTTCTTTGGAGTCTGCTGATTTTACTCTCCATTTTTATTAGTCTTAAAATACTTTTGTCTCACCCTCATTTTTTTAAATGAAGAAGTTAAATGTTTTGTTTCTAATTTTGCTACAAAACTGTTGTTTCGCTGTATTAAAAATAGTACCAGAAAATGCAGCATATTATAAAATTAAGGTAGATTGTCCTTCATCTGGCACTGTGCAACTAACAAACACTTTCCTGCACTCCCAGTTATTTCCAAACAGAAGATTATTAAGTATTTTAATCTAAATCTGGAGATGGATGTAGGCAAATTAAAATATTATATAAGGCTTATGTTAACAATGTTAATATAAATGACATGCTTTTATAACTAGCTTTTACCATAGATAATTTCATGAATTCTGAACACCAGAGTCTGCAGCCTACTCTAAAAATCATTGTATAAAATATGCATATTGGGCTGGGGATGTGGCTCAAGCGATAACGCACTCGCCTGGCATGCACGGGGCGCTGGGTTCGATCCTCAACACCACATAAAATAAAATAAAGATGTTGTGTCCACCAAAAACTGAAAAATAAATATTTAAAAAATATGCATATTGTGTTTACCTGTCATCATTAGGAAGTAACAGTGTTGAGTAGTTTCTTTTCCAGTGGTCTCTCTAAAAGTTGTTACATCAAGTCTTCCATCCACCTGTAATTTAGGACAACTATACTGGAGTAAGTTATTTTACACTAGTTTTTTTAGGGGTACCATTTTCACTGTATATGTGTGTATATGTATATATTTGTATTTCACATGCTTCTTTTCTCATTAGGTCATCTAGTTCTGAAGTTACTCAGTGTCAGCTTTAACAGCCAACAAATTTCATAGCAAGATTTGTTAACAATTCCTGGATTTTCTGCAAATCCTTCATTAACTGCACTGCTTTCTGTGATAGAGGCGAATACAGTTCACTGGAGCTTTCACACTTTTCCAAAGTACCAACCTTATCTAGTTCTTTCAATTTTGTCCCAACTTCAGACATACTACAGTACACAACATCTCCCAGAGCTTTCTGTACAAAATTGCTGATTGCCACTGCTCCAATACCATCTTCTGCTGTTATCCATTCATATTTCTCTGTGAATTTACACGCAGAGAGCAGAACCATCCTGTGTACTGTCTCCTGATGCCACCAATCCTCTCCCACCAGGGCCACTAGCAGTACCATGTTCAGCAGCCACCTTACCCTCATTTTTGAAATGCATTTTTTGCTGGGTAAAGTAACCTAGGTTTCCAGTTCCTTTCATTCTGCACACTGAAAATAACTTTCTTTTGGTTTTCATTGGTTTTCCATTGTTTCTTTGGAGAGTGAGCTGTCAGACTACTACCTATTTGAAGATATCTTTTATCTGTAATTGCTTTAGGATCTCTTCCTATTCTTTTGTATTCTACAGTTCACTTGGATATGCTGAAGATTAAATTTATTCTGTTTTTCTTTCTGGGACTGTCTTAGACTTATTGAATCTTTGAATTTATTTTTATGTATTTCTAATGGAAAATCCTCAGTCATTATCTCTTTAATATTTCCTTTTTTGTTCCTCTCTGAATTTTAATGATACAATTGTTAGACCTTTATGGTTCCTTCTTATGTCTCTAACTTCACTCTCATATTTTCTCTTCCCTTTTAGTTTCTTTCTCAGTCATCTCATCAGACTAATCTTCAAGTGTACTGTATCATTTTCTTCAATGATGTCTAATCTAATATTAAATTGAATTTTAATTATTATGTTTTTCATTTTTAAATTCAATTTTTATTTTCTAAGTCTACCTCCTATTCTCTGGTCATGCTTTGTTTCATTCTTTTATGACTTTTAAACATTTTAAACATACTTGTTTACAGTCTCTGACAGTTTTTAAACTCAAGCTGGTATTTATCTGATAACTTCCTTTTCTATGGATTTTTCTTGTTTCTTGCTGTGTTTGTCATTTGAGGTTGTAAGCAGGACCTTATCTGTGGGAATCTGAATGGCCTGTCTTGGAGTGTGCTCTTCTGCAGAGAGAGGTTTGTTTAATTTACTCCAGTCTCCTAGGGAAAATTACCCATGGTAATTAGAATCAGTTTTATATCCATTTCTTGACTTTAGGGTTCCAACAAAAATGGATGTTAGCTCAAATTTTCATTAGAAAATTAGTCGTTACATTTCCAAGGGAAGTTTTTGGATTTTGTTGGTACTGGGGTCTCTTTCTTTCTTTCTTTCTTCTGCTAAACTCAGTCTAGAAGAGATAAATTTTCTTTTCAAGGAAATTTGCAGTAGGAAAATTGCTTCTAATTCTTGCCCTCCAAATAGGTTTGCAGAGCCCTACATTTATGTGAGAAGAAAGGGTTATCCCCAGTCCCCACATCCCAGAGTCTCAGGCCTTCCTGGTTCTTGCAAAGTGACCAAACAAACAAATGTCTCCACACATAAGCAGTTGCAGGGTTGGTATGTATTTTTATCTAATTTCCTTTTTCTTCCCCTTTTTGTCATTGGGGATTTACCACACTTTCTTCCAAGCACAGATATGCATTTCAAAGGGTTGTTTAAAGGAGTGTTTTTATTTTCTCTGACCTCCTTTTCACTTTAAATCTTTTCCTTCCCACTCATCTTGGGGAGGGTGACTTCTCTCTTCAAAAGACTGGGAACAAAGTCTTCAGCTCCCACTCTTTCTGTAATTCTGTGCTCATGCAAGAAAAAAAAATGTTATTTTTAATTATTTTTCATGAAGTATTACAGAGGAATCAAGAATTTAGAAAATATAGAATAACAAAAGTAAAAGTCAATGGGAGGTTGTAAAAATACAAGAAATATTTTCAGGACACAGTGGTAGACCACTTGCTTTGCATGTACAAGGCCCTGGTCCAATCCCCACCACCACAAAAATAAATAAATAAAAAGAAAAAGAAAAAAAAAGATTTTTAACTGTTTCAAAGAGTTGTTTTCTTTGACTGATTAGGCCATTAGGCTTGACTCCTATCTTGGTCCATATTCTCTTACTATAATGAAATATTTGGGACAAGGTAACTGATAAAGAATAGAATTTTATATGGTTCATGAATCCAGTTAGTCTAGCTTCAAAATCCCTGTGCTCAACCTAATGCTGGTGCCTTCTACTTGTGGAGACTGGGAAGGCTACGAGCATTATGCTGGCATCTGATGAGGCTCCAGGGTGCCTCATAACATGTAGAGGACATCACAACAGAGCAAGCATGCTAGCCCTGGTCTCTCTTCTTACAAAGCCACCAATGCCATCCTGAGGGCCCACAGCCTCCTAACCTATTCTAATCCTAATTACTAACCAAAGGCTACTCCCAAACCATAAGCATTACTATCTCCCTTACCATAAGCATTTGAATTTGGGCATAAATTTCCAATATATGAAATTGCAGGAGACACATTCTGACCATAAAAGCACCTATAAGGCCAGGTCTTTCTTGTGTTCCTAAGATGGTTCATTTTCCCTCAGACCTACTTGATTTTTCTCTTTAAAGACTCTTTCCCCTAATACTCTAACTTAGACAATCAATGTAGGCAAACAATTTAATATGCTATGTTTAGATGCCTCCTCCATTCGGGAGTATAATTTAGATCTCTCAGCGGTGTTTCACAAGCTATTTATACTGAGGGACCATTTTCTTTCTTTTTTTTTTTTCAAAATTCCAACCCATGGACAATCTATATATATTCAATAAAAAATATTGCAGCTATTTGCCCATTGCTTTCCAAGCTCCTGAGCACTTCCTCCCACTTCTATACTTGCTTCATCCTGTGTCAGCACACCTCGCTTGGAGCAATACCAGGCACTCAATGCCATGAGAACAACTTCCTTTGGGTCTTTCCTCCATGAATATAAAAGCAATTGTACCTACCCTAGAAAGGACCTTGGTGGGTGAGGGCACCTTTTAAAACAGAAAGTTTTGGGCCATTTGTTCATCCACTGGCATATTCATAAATTTAACCCAGAATTTATGACCTATTTTAACAAAAACAAATATATAGTGCTTTCTCTTTGCCAAGCCCTGTTTTAATGTTTTCCATATATTAAATAAAATAATGTTCATTAAAACTCTATTAGGTCAATACTACTGTTATCCTGTTTTCAGAATCAGGGACTGAGATGTGAACAGGTAAAGTAACTTGCCCAAGGTCACACTGCTAAGAAGTGGTGAAACTGAGATTTGAATCCAGTTAGTCAAGCTTCAAAATCCCTGTGCCAATCTACTGCTGTTGCCTTATACTTAGCTGGAAAGTAAGTAAAAAAGTAATAGAAATCTGTTCACATATTCTGCAAGGGTAGGTTTTCCAAAGCCCACTTAATGGGTAATAATTCATTCTGTCCTCATTGTCAACTTGAAACAACTAGTCATTATTGCCTAGAGCTCTGAGTTAAGAAGAATAATCAGGTCTTCTACCTCTTTTGTGGAAAGAGTAATGATTAATTAGCATGTCTGCCATGGAAAGTTTTATGATTCATTAACGCTGTCTTCCATGAGTGCCAGGGGAATAGATAGGAGACAATTGGGAGAAATCATCTGTACATTTCAGGATTTTGTGCCTGAAGAATTTGAACATTGTAACCAACATGGAAAAATTCCAACTTAATCTATAGAAAAGCAAAAAAAAATCCCTCAAATTAGTAACTGCATCCATTAGATTCCCCCAAAGTGTGTTTAACAAAATTGATCCAATCTTTTTTAACTTAATCAAGACAAATGAGTTAATTTACACAGAAATTGTCTTTGGCACCAGAATAGAATGTCTCCATTTTCTAAAAATGTAGAGTAAACCCAGTTGGTGTTCTTTTTGTTGTACACTTTGAAATTTACAGGAAAGTTGAGAGATTAGTACCTATGTGTTTTGCATCAAGAGTCACTGGTTTTCATTGTCACTTTTTTATCTCTTTATATGTATGATGATATAGGTATATAGAGATAGATATGTATATGTGAATTCATCAGTCTTTATATATGCACTCATGCAATTCTGAACCATTTGACTGTGTATTATAGACACTTTACCCCTTGAAGCATGTATCATCTAAACCTAAAGACATTCTTTCTTATGACCAAAAGAATATTATTCCTCTTAAGACAAATACCACCAACTTAATAATGATAACTAACATAGAATCCATATTTAACTGACCTCAAAAGCACCTTTACAATTTTGGCATGCACAACAGAAAAGAATTTCAGCACATGCCAGAGACACAGATTTATTTAGTAAAGCAGATATACATTCAAGGGACAATGTGAGCCATCTCGAGAGGGACAGTAAATAAGGGAAGCTCATGGCAGGGCTGGCAGCTCCAGGACCCACACACACCAAACCCCAGTCTTCAGTTGCAAAGGAGGAGACCAACCTGCCTATGGAGCCAAAGTGGCTGCAGGGATTCGTGGCCTCTGGCTCTTGTGATCCCACAGGAAGAATTTCAAACAGGTCACACAGAATAACAAGAGTGAGAAGTGAGAATGACATACAGTATAGAGACTACATAGATCACCTCTGGAAAGAACGGCATGACTCTTACAACAAAGTCTAGGAGTTTTAAGGATTTGAAGTCCCTTTATTCTTGTCCCATTCTATAATACACCCTTACACAGTTTATACCCCAGAAATTAGCCCTAAGCACAGTTTCTCTCTGTGAGAGTTGTGGTGACCTAGTCAAAAGGAGTAGGTGTGACTTGGTTTTGGTGTTGGCCTGTTCGCAAGGGATGAGTGTGACGTGATCTTGAAATGATCGTTCCCTTAAGGGGTTTTAATTAACTATGACTGGGGCAGGTTTGGCAATCCAGTGCCCATTTTCCAGGTGTTTGGCTATTTTGATAAGGCTCCCTGCCTATAACCTATGCAGCCTCTTTGATGTATATTCTGATGTCCTCCCTGTAAGGCACCACCCTTTGTTGTCCTTCCCTCACCCATTGTTCATGGCTGACTAGCTACCTAACATTCCCTCCCCAGCAGCTCAGTGTTAGCTCCACTGGGGATACAGTGTGGCTATACTGCTTCCGGCAACATCTCCTCTCACCTGACAAGGTCCTTTTGAAGAATGAACAACATTTTCCAGGTAGCTGTCCCTCACAGATTATTTCTTATGTCTACTGGGCCAGTAAAACCATATGGCCAAGCCAACACCAGTCCCCAAGAAGGGAATGATATTGCATGGGTTTTCCAAGACCTATCAGTCAGTCCCCTTGGGACAGGGAAGACTCAGGCTCTGTGAGCAAGGATGGAAGGGGAAAGCTATGGCTTTGGACAAAGTGTACTGCCACATCAATGCAACACTTGCCTGGCTAGCATATCCCTTTTCTGCCTCCCCAACTCACTCCCCACAAGCACACCCACTGACTATTGCCTGGAGCCAGTAGCAGCTTAGATCCAATTCAAAGAATGAATGAGGACAGCCTACTTTGATATTAAACATGTCAGGCTTGCAGATATTTCAGACACCTTGTTGAGTTTTATGCCTTGATAAGCAAGAATCTTGTCATTTTTCTTTTACTTTGTGGCGATGCAGTTTTAATATCTCTTAGCCTGGATTTATAAAAAGACTTCTTAAAGTCAGGTGAGACAGCTTGCTATTTCACAGCCTAGAGAAAAAGAAGTTACTAAGTGATTGCATGTTTTTTTCCAATTATGCCTCCAACAGGCCATCCAGTGATACTGTTAATTAAGGCTCTTAATTGCATTTCTCATTTAGCTTTAATAAGATGATTTGCAGGTGGTAAGAATATACCAATTGTTAGCATAAGCATTAGCATCTTCATGTAATTGATACTTGCCTATTTAATTTTGTAGTGTTAGTTTTAGGACATGTTTTCATCTAGAATTAAAGGCATAGTTTCTTTAATATCAATAAAGCCACGTATCATTAAAATGGAATTACTGAATCTTAACCACAGACCAGATAGGGATTCAGTTTAAACAAAGTACTGACAAAGTTTATTATATTAAACTTGATTAATGTGATGATATATTAGGTAATATGTCACTGACTCTAAACTAAATGTGCTTTTGAGAACCTTAATTTTCAAGTGCTACTTGTCATCTTTATCTTTCATTATTTCTGTTCTGAAAGCAATAACACATTTTATTAAAAATTAATTCTTGGGCCAGAGATTCGCCTAGTATGCACCAGGCCCTGGGTTCAATTCCCAGCAATGCCAAAAAAATAAAATAAAATCCAACAGCAACAACAATACTCTTAGCATTGACAGTTGAAATGAAGAGATGTAAATAATATCCCTTCAATTGTTTGTATCATATCATTCTTACTCTCTTTTTTAAAAAATGATTTTCACAACTTCTTAGAAATGTCTACAGTAAAAATTCTCAATTGACCGAAATTCACAAAAAAATTAAAGGTCTTAAGAAGTAGACAAATGACTTCATCCCTTAAGTAAAAACAAAAAAAAAAAAAACCAATAACAAAAGTGTATGTATGTCATTAGTAGTCTCAGGTAATATTAGAAACTTGATTCATAAACGTGTTTCATAAACTTGATTCATATGTAAACATAATAAGCATAGAGCAAACACACGAACATATATATATATATATATATATATATATATATATATATATATATATAATACACATAAACTTGATCCACAAACTTAAACAATCTTAATAGTTACCCAGAAACAACACGTAAAATGACATTTTTGTCATGCAGTACATGTGACACCATCATCAGATAAACCAGATAGTCTTTTGAAAAGCAATTAAGAGCACAAACACCCCTGCCATCCAGGTAGAATGGTGTCTCCCACGGCATCATCCTGGAGACTGCTTTTCCCTCGCTCCTCCTGCATGGTCTACTCCATGCCCCTCCTACTTCTTGTGTTCCCCTGCTTTTGGTGTTTATCTTAAGAACTTCCTGAGAAAGAGTGAATGGCATGATGATGACTTGGCCCAGAGTCTCAGGGACATAGAGCCTGACATCTATTAATGCTGTTTATTTCTAAGATGAATCTCAGATTTCTTAGTAAATGGTTTAATGGAGAAATAAGACTACTATTAATATTCTTGTACAATTCCTATGCTTTCACTTATTTTGAGTAAATAAGTGTGGAATTTCCAGGTCATATTGATGCTATGATCTGGATATGTTTCAATTATTCCTCCAAGAGTTCATATGTTTGAAACATGGTCCCCTGTGTGGTCATGTGTGAAGTTGTGGATGAGAGGTGGGGCCTAGTGGAAGATAGTTAGGTCGTTGCTACTCTCGGAAGGAATTAGCATAGTTATCATGGGACCTTGGTTAGTTCCCATGAGAGTAAGAGGTTGTAAAACAGCAAACCTGGCCCCTGATCTCTCTGGCTTCCAGTATCACCATGTGACTTCTCTCTCACTCTCTCATGTGCTCCCACCATGATGCAATCCAACTATGAGGCCCTCACTAGAAACTAAACAGATATAGCTGCCTGATCTTGGACTTTTAGCCTCAAAACTTGTGAGCTATATAAATCTCTTTCATTTATAAAGTTCAGGTATTTTGTTATTACCCATGGAAAACAGACTAATACAGATTCACTAGAAAACAGAGCCTAAGATCACTATTAAGTGCAAGTTATTTTGGAGCTACAATCTCAGACTTGGTAACAATTGACTTTGTTGAATACTAAGGCTACTGTGAATGTTCATGTCCAAATCTTCTTTTTTAATTTTTATACCGCTTGGGGAATATCCAAGATTGAAATTTCTGGATCATATGGTTTGTGTATGGTTAACTTTGCTAGAAATTGTCAAAAGCTTTTCCAAAATCATTGTGCCATTTTACATTTGCAACAGCAAAATATGAAAGTTCTAGTTGTTCTAGGTCACTGACATTTGCTGTTTTTAGTATTGTTACTATTACTGCTCCAATGGAGCATAAAGTGATGACTTCTTGCAGTTTTAGTTTGTTTTACCTTGATGAAAATTAATGTATAGCATCTTTCTGTCTTTTTTTTTTTTTGCTTTTTTTATTCCTTTATAGTGAAATGTCTTTCTTAAGTCTTTTGCACATTTTTATTAAGTTGGTTGTCTAGTTCTTATTGATTTTTTAGGACTTTCTAATATATCCAGTAAAATGTGCTAATAATTTTTCTTTGCCTATCCCAATAATATTCTCTTCCTTTTTTCTGAGACACTTTATAGTTTTAGCTTTTATATGGAGGTCTGTAAATCTTTGTAAGGTTAATTTTTAAACATGTGTCTAGAATCCAGATCAAGTTAATTTATGTTTATGGTGCAAAAAAGATATTGAAGGTGTTTTCATGAATCCAATAATTCTATTATCATTTGTTGAAAAATAGTTTCATTTCCCTTTTGCAGGCTTCATTTTACATGGAAAATAACTTGACCATTAAACTGTATGTGTCTTTTCCAGTCTGGATTTTTTCCACTGATCTATTTGTCTTTTCTATGCAAGTACTATAAAATCTTGATTACTATAGCATTATAAGAAATTATTAAAACAGGAATTATAAGTGCTGCAACTTGGTTTGATTTTAAGATTATATGGGCCAATTACTTTTTTTATAATCATATAAATTCAGAATCAACTTGTCACTTTCTGAAAATTTAGCCTTCTGAAATTTTCAGTGGGGCTTACATTGTCTATATATGAATTTTAGGGGAAGTTGGTATCTTATTGAAAAGAAGTCTAATCTATGCATATGATAAATCTCTAATATAGTCTTTTTTTTCCTTTTTATTGTTGGTCATTCAAAACATTACATAGTTCTTGATATATCATATTTCACACTTTGATTCAAGTGGGTTATGAACTCCCATTTTTACCCCGTATACAGATTGCTGAATCACATCATTTACACTTCCATTGATTTACACATTGCCATTCTAGTGTCTGTTGAATTCTGCTGCCTTTCCTATCCTGTACTATCCCCCCTCCCCTCCCCTCCCCTCCCCTCTACTCTACTCTCTCTACCCCCTCTACTGTAAATCTTTTCTTCCACTTGTATTATTCTTCCCTTACCCCTCACTTCCTCTTGTATGTAATTTTGTATAACCCGGAGGATCACCTTCCATTTCCATGCAATTTCCCTTCTCTCTCCCTTTCCCTCGCACCTCTCATCCCTGTTTAATGTTAATCTTCTTCTCATGCTCTTCGTCCCTACTCTGTCCTTAGTTACTCCCCTTATATCAAAGAAGACATTTGGCATTTGTTTTTTAGGGATTGGCTAGCTTCACTTAGTATAATCTACTCTAATGCCATCCATTTCGCTCCAAATTCTATGATTTTGTCATTTTTTAATGCAGAGTAATACTCCATTGTGTATAAGTGCCACATTTTTTTTATCCATTCATCTATTGAAGGGCATCTAGGTTGGTTCCACAATATTGCTATCGTGAATTGTGCTGCTATGAACATCGATGTAGCAGTGTCCCTGTAGCATGCTCTTATTAAGTCTTTAGGGAATAGACCGAGAAGGGGAATAGCTGGGTCAAATGGTGGTTCCATTCCCAGCTTTCCAAGAAATCTCCATACTGCTTTCCAAATTGGCTGCACCAATTTGCAGTCCCACCAACAATGAACAAGTGTACCCTTTTCCCCACATCCTCGCCAGCACTTGTTGTTGTTTGACTTCGTAATGGCTGCCAATCTTACTAGAGTGAGATGGTATCTTAGGGTGGTTTTGATTTGCATTTCTCTGACTGCTAGCGATGGTGAGCATTTTTTCATGTACTTATTGATTGATTGTATGTCCTCCTCTGAGAAGTGTCTGTTCAGGTCCTTGGCCCATTTGTTGATTGGGTTATTTGTTATCTTATTGTCTAATTTTTTGAGTTCTTTGTATATTCTGGATATTAGGGCTCTATCTGAAGTGTGAGGAGTAAAGATTTGTTCCCAGGATGTAGGTTCCCTATTTACCTCTCTTATTGTTTCTTTTGCTGAGAAAAAACTTTTTAGTTTGAGTAAGTCCCATTTGTTGACTCTAGTTATTAACTCTTGCGCTATGGGTGTCCTATTGAGGAATTTGGAGCCCACCCCCACAGTATGTAGATCATAGCCAACTTCTTCTTCTATCAGACGCCGTGTCTCTGATTTGATATCAAGCTCCTTGATCCATTTTGAGTTAACTTTTGTGCATGGCGAGAGAAAGGGATTCAGTTTCATTTTGATGCAAATGGATTTCCAGTTTTCCCAGCACCATTTGTTGAAGATGCTATCCTTCCTCCATTACATGCTTTAAGCCCCTTTATCAAATATAAGATAGTTGTAGTTTTGTGGATTGGTTTCTGTGTCCTCTATTCTGTACCATTGGTCCACTCGCCTGTTTTGGTACCAGTACCATGCTGTTTTTTTTTACTATTGCTCTGTAGTATAGTTTGAAGTCTGGTATCGCTATACCGCCTGATTCACACTTCCTGCTTAGCATTGTTTTTGCTATTCTGGGTCTTTTATTTTTCCATATGAATTTCATGATTGCTTTATCTATTTCTACAAGAAATGCCGTTGGGATTTTGATTGGCATTGCATTGAACTTATAGAGAATTTTTGGTAATATCGCCATTTTGATGATGTTAGTTCTGCCTATCCATGAACAGGGTATATTTTTCCATCTTCTAAGATCTTCTATATCTCTCTTTAGGGTTCTGTAGTTTTCATTGTATAAGTCGTTCACCTCTTTTGTTAGGTTGATTCCCAAGTATTTTATTTTTTTGAGGATATTGTGAATGGAGTGGTTGTCCTCATTTCCATTTCAGAGGATTTGTCACTGATATACAGGAATGCCTTTGATTTATGCGTGTTGATTTTATATCCTGCCACTTTGCTGAATTCATTTATTAGCTCTAATATTTTCTTTGTAGACCCTTTTGGGTCTGCTAGGTATAGAATCATGTCATCTGCAAATAGTGATAATTTAAGTTCTTCTTTTCCTATTTTCATGCCTTTAATTTCTTTCGTCTGTCTAATTGCTCTGGCCAGTGTTTCGAGGACTATGTTGAACAGAAGTGGTGAGAGAGGGCATCCCTGTCTTGTTCCAGATTTTAGAGGGAATGCCTTCAATTTTTCTCCATTCAGAATGATTTTTTCAATTTTTTCAATTGTTTCTTTTGTTTCAATTTCATTAATTTCAGCTCTGATTTTAATTATTTCTTGCCTTCTACTTCTTTTGCTGTTGTTTTGCTCTTCTTTTTCTAGGATTTTGAGATGAAGTATGAGATCATTTATTTGTTGGTTTTTTCTTTTTTTAAGGAATGAACTCCAAGCAATGAATTTTCCTCTTAGTACTGCTTTCAATGTGTCCCATAGATTCTGATATGTTGTGTCTGTGTTTTCATTTAACTCTAAGAATTTTTTAATTTCCTCCTTTATGTCTTCTAAAACCCATTGATCATTCAGTAACCTATTGTTCATTCTCCAAGTGATGCATGATTTTTCCTTCCTTCTTATATTGTTGATTTTCAGTTTCATTCCATTATGATCAGATAAGATGCATGGTATTATCTCTACTCCTTTATATTGTCTAAGAGTTGCCATGTGACATAATATATGATCTATTTTTGAGAAGGATCCATGTGCTGCTGAGAAAAAAGTGTAACTGCTTGATGTTGGGTGGTATATTCTATATATGTCAATTAAGTCTAGGTTGTTAATTGTGTTATTGAGTTCTATAGTTTCCTTATTCAACTTTTGTTTGGAAGATCTGTCCAGTGGTGAGAGAGGTGTGTTGAAGTCTCCCATGATTTTTGTATGGTGGTCTATTAGACTCTTGAACTTGAGAAGAGTTTGCTTGATGAACATAGCTGCTCCATTGTTTGCGGCATATATATATTTATGATTGTTATGTCTTGTTGGTGTATGGTTCCCTTGAGCAGTATGCAGTGTCCCTCTTTATCCCTTTTGATTAACTTTGGCTTGAAATCTATTTTATTTGTTTGGTATGAGTATGGAGACTCCTGCTTGTTTCCGTAGTCCATATGAGTGATATGATTTTTCCCAACCTTTCACCTTCAGTCTATGTATATCTTTTCCTATCAAATGTGTCTTCTGTAGGCAGCATATTGTTGGGTCTTGTTTTGTAATCCATTCTACTAGTCTGTGTCTCTCAATTGGTGAGTTTAAGCCATTAACATTTAGGGTTATTATTGAGATATTGTTTGTTCTTCCAGCCATATTTGTTTGTTTATGTTACTGAATATGGTTTGTTTTCTTCTTTGATTATTTTCCCCCCTTTACTGTCCTACCTCCCATTGTTGGTTTTCATTGTTATTTTCCATTTCCTCTTCCTGTAATGTTTTGCCAAGGATTTTTTGAAGAGATGGTTTTCTAGCTGCAAATTCTTTTAACTTTTGTTTATCGTGGAAGGTTTTAATTTCCTCTTCCATCTTGAAGCTTAATTTTGCTGGATTCACAATTCTTGGTTGGAACCCATTTTCTTTCAGTATTTGAAATATGTTATTCCAGGATCTTCTAGCTTTCAAAGTCTGTGTTGAGAGATCAGCTGTTATCCTGATTGGTTTACCCCTAAATGTAATCTGCTTCCTTTCTCTTGTAGCTTTTAAAATTCTCTCCTTATTCTGTATGTTGGGCATCTTCATTACAATGTGTCTAGGTGTGGATCTCTTATGACTATGCACATTCGGCGTCCTGTAGGCTTCTAGGATTTGGGATTCTGTCTCGTTCTTCAAGTCTGGGAAGTTTTCTCGAATTATTTCATTGAATAGATTGCTCATTCCTTTGGTTTGGAGCTCTGTGCCTTCCTGTATCCCAATGACTCTTAAATTTGGTCTTTTAATGTTATCCCATATTTCTTGGATGTTCTTCTCCTGGTTTCTTAACAGTCTTGCTGAGCTGTCTATGTTCTTTTCAAGTTGAAATACTTTGTCTTCATTGTCTGATGTTCTATCTTCTAAGTGTTCTACTCTGCTGGTAGTATTATCAATTGAGTTTTTAAGTTGGTTTATTGCTTCCTGCATTTCTAGGATTTCTATTTGTTTGGTTTTTATTACCTCTATCTCCCTGTATAATTGATCCTTTGCTTCTTGGATTTGTTTATGTAATTCCTTGTCAAAGTGATCTTTCATTGTTTGATTTTGCTGTCTCATGTCTTCCTTGAGACTCCAGATCATCTGAAGCATGTATATCCTGAATTCTTTATCTGACATTCCATCTGTTGCAGCTATTACCTCTTCTAAAATTGAGTTGACCTGCATTGCTTGTGGTCCTTTCTTGCCTTGTCTTTTCATACTGCTCGCATTTCTTTCTGCTTGGTAAAACTGTTGTGTTTTTGAAATTTTCCCCCTATTTATTTATATTGCTCTTGTATAGTTGAAAAATCTCCCTTACAGGGCGGGTAATGGCTGTGCTCCTCCTCCAATTGGGGTGATCTGTCTACCACGCTGGCGGGCCGCTAGGCCTGCTCTGCCGGTCGGTCGCAGGTCTGCCCCCACTCCAATTGTGGTGACGCGTCTACCACGCTGGCAGGCCTCTGGGCCTATTCCGCCAGTGGGTCGCAGGTCTGCCTACCTGCGGGCTCGGGCGACAGCTCTGCTCGGCCCCCACTCCAAATGGGGCTACCTGACTGCCACTCCGGCGGGTCGCTGGGCCTTTTCCGGACACGGGCGGTGGCTCTGCTCCGCCCCCACTCCAACCAGTGTGACATGTCTGCCTCGCCGGCCGGCCGCTAAGCCCATCCCACTGGTGAGCCGCCAGTCTGCCTACCTTGCGAGCTCGGGTGGCGGCTCTGCTCGACCCCCACTCCAAATGGGGTGACTTGACTACCACGCCGGTGGGTCACTGGACCTTTTCCGGGCACAGGCAGCGGCCCCGCTCAGCCCCCACTCCAATCGGCGCGACGTGTCCACCATACTGGCAGGCCACCGGGCCTGTCCTGCCAGTGGGTCACAGGTCTGCCTACCTTGCAGGCTTGGGTGGCAGCTCTGCTCGGCCCCTACTCCAAATGGGGTGACTTGACTACCACGCCATCGGGTAGCTGGTCCTGTTCCAGGCGTGGGCGGCTGCTCTCTTCGGCCCCAGCTGCAGTTGGGGTGACGTGATACCTCACCGGCGGGTCGCTTGGCCTGTTCCGGGCGCAGGCGGCAGCTCCACTCTGCCCCTCTGGCCCCCACAGCACCCAGCAGGACCCAGACGGAGAAGCAGTTTCCGCGGGTTCCCCAGCCCTGGGCCAAAGCAGCTCCGGGAGCCTGAATCCAGCCGCTCCGAGCTCGGTGCACGCTCTGCTAGGAGCCGGCTCCAAGAAGCAGTCTCCGCGGGTTCCCCAGTCCTGGGCCAAAACAGTTCCGGGAGTCAGCACCCGGCCGCTCCGAGCTCGGAGCACGGTCCGCTAGGAGCAGGCTCCAAGAAGCAGTCTCCGCGGGTTCTCTAGCCCTGAGCCTGAGCAATCTGTCTGTGAGACGCAGGCAAATAACAGCCTGAAATCACCGGTTCCGTAGCTGAATGAGCTGAGATCAGTAGAAAACAGGGATGATTACGTCAGCTCTCCAAGATGGCGGCCACTGGCCTCCTCCGTGGTCCAACCGCGTGGAGAACCGAACTGGACCGCTTCTCTCCTCCGTCTCAAACCCAGAACTCAGCACTGAGCACAGCCATTGCACCGCTGGCAGGAGCCCACAGAATCCGCAACGCTGCACCTCCTCGCCGCCACCTCGCTGCTTCCCAGCGCGCGCCGCAGACTCCAGCCGCGGGGCAATCAGCCGAACAAGCAGTGCGACCCTCGGTGCAGAGAAATCGCCCGCGACCGAGCCCCTGCAGCCGATCCTTGCGCAATGAAAAACCCCTCCACTAGATTCTGGAGCACCTCAATTTCGCTGGAAATTCCCAACAAGATAGCCTTCAGCTGTTTTAACTCGTCATTCTCCCGCACAGTGACGCGGCACACGGGGGTGATGCACTCCCTTTGCCGCCATCTTCCTAGCTAAGTCTTGACATTCTTATAGGAATGTCTTATAGCTTTCAGTTTAGATATCACTTGTGTTTCATTAAATGTATGTTTAAGTATTTATATTTTTAATGTTATTCTATTGTTTTTATTAGTATATAAATATGTGTTTACCTTGGAAAATTTGAATTCATTCATTAGATCAAGGAGTTTTGGGTAGATTTTAAGTATTTTCTACATAAAATTATTCCATCTACCAGTAAATACAGTTTCACTTATTGCTGTCCCATATTTTTGCCTTTTATTTTTTTGTTCTTATATAATTGCCCTGACTTAGTCCTTTATCAGTATTAAATATTGTTTTCTTTCTTAGTTGGAAGCATGCAGTATCTTGCCATTAAGTATCGTGTTAACTTAGAGTTTCCATAGATGACCTGTATTAAATTGAGGATTTTCTTTATTTCCCTAGCAATTTCATTTTTGAAGGTTAATTTTTCTGGGGACAGACTCTAGTCTAGAGTGGAGGTTATTTTCATTCAGCACTTCAATGCTCTCATTGCATTGTATGAGAACTCTGTCTTATTGTTCTTTTTGTAACATTTTTCTCTACTTTTAAGAGTTTATGTTTAATTTCCAACAGTTTTCCCACATGTCTTGTCATGATTTTTTTTATATTAATTCTTCATAGGGTTTCAAGATGTCCCATAATCTGTCTTTCACCAAATTTGGAAAATACTTGAACATTATTTGTTCAAATATGGCTTCTGGTCCATTTTCTCTGTTTTCTTGAAAATATTAATCCAAGTTACTTCCAAATCCCTGTCAAGGTAATCTTAAAATCTGGATCATCCATGTGTCTTGTTTTTTTAGCTCATTTTTATTTCATCCATATAATTCCAGATGGGTATTTGTTTATTTATATGCCTAGTAATTTTTTATCTGCTTTCAGACATTATGCACATAAAATTGTAGATTCTACATGGTGTTACACTTCTCTAGAGAGGGTCTTCCCTTCCCTTTGGTGCCGGAATACCTTACTGTAGTCGGGGACTATAGGACTGAGGCTGTTTTTCAGTCCTGATAGGGCTCCGTCTACTTCAAATTCATGCCTGATTATCTAATATATTCAACTCATCCTGTTATATTTTGTGAGACCTCCCTCTCCTCATGGATAGTACACTCTATATCTCATGAACCATCTGAAAAAAAATCTGCTTTATGACAAAAACTGTGAAATGTCTGATATTTTTTACTCTGCTTGCAAGCTAAAACAAACTAGTCTTCCATGGTTTCATGGTGGCTGACAGAAGACCTGAAACTCCTGAATCAGAGGAGGACACTGTTTTATTTAAGGCACATGCAACAGTTTTGGAGATCTACCCCAGGGCACATTTCTTCATGCAGAATTCTCCAGGGTTAGTTCTAGAAAACAAACATTGTCACTGTATCCCATCTGCCCCTATATTTTCTAGGGTATTAAGATCTTCTCCCCTCATGTGCTGGGGTTGGTTGTTGCTCCTCTACCCCTCACAAAATTGATGTGTACAACCATATTACCAAAACTAACTCATCCTTCAAAAAAAATCATCTCCTGATCACAACTATCTCTCATCGATGAAGGTAAGCAACAAGAGGAACAAAAGTTCTTTATAAAATTGAACCATAATTCTGTCTGAATTTTCTAGGTTTCCTTTTGGCTGGACTGACACTCAAATATGCCAAACACCTAGGGGTGACCAGAAGGAAAACGAGCTATTCAAAATGATCAGAGATGCTCAGGTGGAATCTGGATTTTCAAAAATCGGCCTATGCAACTCCTATCCTGTTCATCCTGATCACTAACCAGGAAATAGCTGAAAGGAGATGATACCTTTTTGTAACAAACTCATACAGTGAACAAACTGCCTTACTAAGGCCGTCACATCCCCCAAAACTGCATATGTTGGAGCCTGAAACCCCAATTTTATTGTATTAGGAAGTAGAGCCTTTGGAAGGAAATTAGGTTTCGATGAGGTCATGAGGATGGCCACCATGATGAGATCCGTGTCCTTGTAAGAAGAAGAGACACCAGAGTTCACTCACTCGCTCATGTGAGGACATGATAAGAAGGTGGCCATGTACAAGCCAGGAAGAGAGCCTTTTTCAGGAACCATATCAGCCGACAACTTGATCTGGGAACGGTAATGAATGTCTCTCGTTTAAGCCACTTGGTCTACAGCAGCTACAGCTATAAAGCCCAGAAGCTGCCTGAGACAAGTACACATCAGGAGAAAGGCAGGGAGAGAGGGTCAGTGTTTTAGTCTGTTCAGGCTGCTAGAACAAAGTGCCTTACACTGGTTAATTTAGAAACGACAGAATTCTATTGCTTACAGTTCTAGAGGCTAAGAATCCCATGATTAAGGTGCTAGCAGATTTGGTTTCTGGTGAGGGCTCATTCTTTGCACAGGGTTTCTTCTATATGTCCTCACATGGTAGAATTGACCAACAGGCTCTCTCAGACCTCTTTTATAAGAGTACTAATATCATTCATGAGGGAAGAGCTCCTCCAAATGAATCCCTGCCTAGATGCCCCAGCTCTCAACACCACTGGCCTGGGGATTAAGTTTCAATGTATGAACTGTTGAGGGACACAAACATTCAAACCATTACAACCAGAAATATTTTTGAGGCTACTTTTTAGAAGGCCACCCCATGCTCCATTATATCAGGTACCTTTGGATGATAGAGAACATGGAAACCCCATTGAAGATGTCCACTATCAGCCCTTTGTTGGTAGCTTTTTAATAAAAGGCACATGATTGTCAGGCTGAAAGCCAAAAGCAGACATACATGAGTCGTAAGGGTCATAATGGTGTTGTCAGAGTTGACTCACCAGACAAAGCTACAGACTGACAGACCAGAGCTGCAGCTCTCTTACCTGAGAACGTGTTGGCAGCAGTGAGGCAGTGCCAGCCCTGAAAGTCAGTCTTCCAGGAGTAGGCAGGAGCAGCATCTCAAGCAACACATCCTCCTTGTCCATGAGACAGTGAGTTGAGGATACATACAGTGGCAACCTCTGCATCCGAATATAAAATCCTTCACTTCTGCCCCTCTGTGATGGTGAGAGTGTGGCTGTGTGTGGCTGGTGAGGGCTCAGACAGCCATGGTGTCAGTCTAGGAGGTGCAGGCTTCACAAGTCATCTCATCAGAGGACAAAGCTCACTATGTTCATTGATGTGAGTGGCCAAGATATTTGGATCAGCAGTTTCAATTTGCTATCCCTTTTTGTGGTCCCAAAGATGGATGACTTTAATCTACCAGTCTGTAGTTTCCCAAAAGGCAGACCAAATTGCCAGGTCATTGACAATATCCCAAGAATCAGTAAAAATATAATAAGCTTCATCAATGAATGCTGGCTAGATCTATGAGTACAGCCTCAAGTCCTGCCCAGTGAACAGATGGCCAGCTCTGCTTCCAGTCCTGCATAGCTGGTACTGGAGCGAACGGCTGCGCCACCCAGTGAACGCCACCAGATTTTAGCTTAGTGGAGGCATCAGTAATCCAGGTCTAGGGATTTAGGGGACTCTGTGTATCAAGAGCCCCATAGGGTCAGCAGTTTTACTTTGGGCAGCAGTGTAGGGGATAGTTTCCTTCAAAGGGATTTGTTGTCACTTTTTCATGTAATCCCAAAATGCCACTGGGACCAAGCCAGCTCTATTCTTGGATGCCATTTCCATTTGACAAGTGATAGACCCACGAGTCTCTCATGAACAATCGTAACAACTATAAACAAAAAAAAATAGCAAATTTAACCCATCAATAAATTATAACAAAGTTGGATTTATTCCAGGAATGTGAGTTGGATAGATATTCCAAAAAAAAAATAATCCATTGACCATCTCCTGCTTCCAGGAGCAATGGAATAGCTAATGATAAACCTGCCTGTTTGCCTGCCACAATGAAAAAAGAGAGAAATGTAGAACTTCCTTTAGAAGAGCATCTGAAAGCTGCTACAGCGCTTAGAATTAAAAGGGGTAAGAAACTGGAGACAGGAAAACCTGAGAAGTAAGCCCGAAAATGTAATTGCTTTTACTCTGAGAGTTGTTGCAGAATTGGGGTGGAGGGAAAGATTTTGGTGACACTCAGGAATTTTAGGCATATATCAACCTTGCCTGTAAATGACTTTTTTGAAAGATTTTCCCTGAGGTCCTTTGCTGAACACAGCTGAAGTGACTAAAAACCTGAGCAGAAAGCCTTAGAAATGTAGCAGAATTTGGAACCACTATAGGGAGATTACAAAGTATAATAATTCTTATTTGAAAATAGAGATAATGTCTCTCTGTGGCAGAGGACAGGTGTGTTCACTGTTCACCAAAATAAAGATAATGTCTCCCTCCAGAACGAAGTTTGGAAAGGTTTGCTTGCAGTCTATTGTAAAAGTGTAGCATTCATTAAGCTTGAGGTTCCCCAACAGTAACACAAACCCACTAAATGTACCGTGTCCACCTGTGCCTGCTTCTGAACCACCCCTGTGAGATTTGGGGATGCGAGGATCTGACATAAATATGAGGCTCATGCTTCACTATGCTGTAATGATGTACTTTGTGAGATGATTACCCCCATTAGGTTGATTGGCACATCCATCACCTCACACAGTTACCATTTTTGGTGTGTGAGAACATTTAATATCTATGCCTTAGCAAATTTCAACTATATAATATGGCATTAACAACTGTGGTCTACAATAGACCTACAGAACTTATTCATTCTATATAAATGAGACTCTGTATTTTGGAATATCTAGATCATTCATATTTAAATACTGATATGTTAATTTAAATATATTATCTTGGTTTAAATCTAAATGTTATCTTGCTATTTATTTGTTCCTTTTTTAACTCTTTCTTGTACTCTCTTGAATTATTCAAGAATATTTACTCTTCTCTTTTCTCCTCTGTTAGCTTGTTGGTTTGGGGGTGGGTATCCCACAGGTTATAAAATGCATCTTTGAATTATTAGAATTTTCTTAGGAATAGATCTTAGTACTTTTACCACTTCCTGGCCAATGTATGTACCATAAGATTTATGTCATTTATTACACATTGTCATATTTTGTGCTACTGCTGTCATTTGTTTTAATTCTCCGTGTGACTTAATTCCCAAAAGACATTGCTGGTGTCGCTTTAAACAGTCAGTATCTATTTACATTTACCAACATATTTGCCCTTTCAAATCTCTTTATTCCTTTTGTATAATCCTGCTTTCATCCAGGATCATTTTCCTTCTACCTTTTATATTTTTACTGTAGGTCCAGTGGTAATAAATTCTGTGTTTATCTGAAATACAGAATTCTAGATGGTAATAATTTCCTTTCTACAAGAAACCTTTCTAAGATTTTTATAGGAATTGCTGTTAACCTAGAGTCAATTTGGATGGAATTCACATCTTTACTATGTTGAGAGTTTTCTAATTCATAAACAGTATGTATTTCCATTTGTTTTAGATATTCTTTGATTTCTTTCATGAGAATTTTATAGTTGTTAGCACATAAGTACTGACACTTGTGTTAGATCTATACCTAAGTCATTTTTGAGTGATTATAAATGGTATTATAATCTTAGAATTCCCATGTATTCATTGCTAGTGTATAGAAATACAATTGATCTGTATGTATTGATCTCATATCCTGAGACCTTGACAAAATAACTAATTTTAGGAGTTCTTTTTTAAGTTTCCATCTGATTTTCTACATAAACCCTGGCATTTGCCAATAAGAATAGTGTTATATCTTCCTTTCTAATCTGTAACTAAAGGTTCTACTTTATTTTCTTTCTTTTTTATTTCTTTTTTCTTACTTGCTTCGCTGGCTATGACTTCTGGTACTATGTTGAATAGCAATTGTGAGAGTGGATATCCTCACCTTTTCCCCACACTTAGAAGTAAAGCATTCAATCTCCCTCCACTAAGTAAGATGTTAGCTATATGGTTTGGTATATGTTGTTTATCAAGTTAAGGAAGTTTCCTTCTTTTCCTCATTTTATGAAAGTTTTAATCATGAATGAGAATTTAATTTCATATCAAATGCTTTTTCTCCATTCATGCTATGACTATGTGGTTCTTTTTTTTCTGTAGTTTGTTACTATGGTATATTAATTGATTAATTTTAAAATATTAATCCAGCCTTGCATTCCTAGAATAATTGGTCATGTTGTACAAACCTTTGTATATATTTCTAGGTGCTATTTTGTTACAATTCTTTGTATATATTGCTAAGTTTATATTTTGTTAGCAATTTTCTAGCATGTCCAGGAAAGATATTATTCTACACTTTTCTCTTTTTGTACTTTCTTCATTGCATTTTGGTGTCAGGGTAATACTGGCTGTTTTCTAGAATAAATTGTATGGGGTTGGGTTTTGAGGGTAACTCTAATAGTGGTTGATTGGTGGTAGTTCTAACTATTACATATATACATATATACCTTATCAAAGATTACTGGAGTTGACATTTAACCACATTTAGTGAAACCTATAACTCTTTCCTGCCTTTGTGTTTCTTCATCCTCCACCCTTCATAATATGATTGTCTTAAATATGAACTGGATATATATTGAGACATACAATGTTATAATTTTTGTTTCTACCATTAAATATAATTTAGAAAACTCTTGAGTTTTCTAAACTCATATTTGCTCCTATTTTTGCTCTTTTTTTATTTGAGAAAAGGTGGCCACAATGCTCTATCTTCCCACTGAGATCCTTTAGAAAATCTTTCACTGATGTTTTGTGATTGCTTAGCAAACACACTTCTGGTGATCCCTGCCTTTTCTAGGCTTCTGTTCTAAGGTGAACTTCTGTTCCAGGTCGCCTGAACTGGTGGTCCACCGTGTGCACGAGCTGTAAACGGCTTCTTCCTTTGGCCACGACAGGGGATGGGAACTGCCTTTTACATGCCGCCTCACTGGGTAAGCTCTGCAGCACAGACAGAGTGGCAGGGCTCCAGGCCTCAATGAATGGTTAAAGCACAGACATATGCTAAGTAGAGACAACCATGTCACTATCATCTGGAAGAGTTCCCATGAGATGGAGTCAATAATCCTGGCCCTTCTGGTCAAGTAACTCTCTGGATTGATGGACAGATGAAACACAGGTTAGAAAAGACCTGTCATGATAAAAGAGGCCTTGAGTAAGAACTTCAGGTATGAGAATTAGAGACCTTGGCCTAAAATAATCCAAGAGGATTTCCTAGAAGAGTCAAGATCTTTACTGAAACTTGAAGAACCAAAAAGAGTAGAAAAGAGGACATTCCAGGCAGGGACACCAGAGAAATAAAGTACAGAGGCAGGAATCAAAAGGGTGTTTAGAGGCAGAACACAAGGTGGGGTTCTAGCAGGAGGATTGGGAGGCAGTACATGAGGTTGGGTAATGGTGGGACCACCATATTGACAGCAATCTATAATGAATCTGAACTGATAAGAAGATAGGCATAGGTATTGCTTAGGGGAATTACCATGGTCAGAATATACAGCAGACATATCAGCAACCTTCCCCAATAGGAAACAAATATTTGCAGGTACATGGGTATGGGTGGCAATATTTGGCAATATTGGGATAATTGAGAGTCATAGTGGACTTTCTCGAAGTTCAATCATTCTCTTGAGGTCCTGCTTACATGCAGAAGGCCAAATTCATTTTAAAAAGCAAGTCTGAATTTGTACCAGTGGCCTCACTATCAGGCCAGTTATTCCTCTTCAGTCCTGGAGAACATAATCTCTGTCCAGGCAATGGGGCTCTCGAACAAGAATGTGGTCTTTGGTGGGCAAACCCTCCTTCCCAGGTGAATGTGGCCTTAATGGGTACTGTGACCCAGAGCAATGGCTAGGCCCCAGACACATCTAGACTTCAGTAAGAAGTGGATTAAGATCAGATTGTACAGGGTTTTAAGGGAAATGCATCAGGGTCTGAGAAGGACATAGGGAGGCCCAGAGGACTATGGCAACTGAGAGTAAGGGGAACATTTCATGGACTTGATGATGGTGAAGGACAAAGGCATCCACCTGCCTCCTCCCTTTCCATGAAAACTATTATATCTGATTTGTTTTGTTTGGTTGGCATTGAAATGCATTCTACATTTATCATGGTAAGAAAATAAAAACCAATAACCCACCACTCATTGTTGACCTCTTTTAATATTTTAGTATCTTGTCTTCTCATCTTTTATCTATTCTTAAAGTAAAATTATAATCTCACTAGTTTACAGCTTGGAATTTGTTATTTTCCATTTACATTTTTTTAAATATGCCTTTTGCTTTAACATAAATTAATCATCATATAATAATTATACATATTTATGAGGTATAGTAATCTTAACTTTTTTGGAGAATTTTCCATGCTATTCTGCAAAAAATGTGATTTAGTATTTGGGCCATATTTCATTACAATATTTAATACTAACTATTCTACTTTTATTGAATGCATTTTACTTTGTTTTCTATAAAACTTGGAGAAAGAATATAAGAGAAGAAATCTCTCATCTATGTCAAACAGAGGCCTTGTTGCAAAGTCTCGGGCATGGAAATGGCTTTATCCTTCAGATACTGCAGTATACAGAGTCACTATCCCCATCAGCACCACAGGTGGGAAGGCCACATGCCACTGTGGAATCTTCTGATGGCACTTACCCCATAAGCACAATGGGACTGCTAGGCCTGCCTGGGAAGAGCAGTCTTCCCCTGGGCCTTGCTCCGTCTACGGGAGGACTAAGCCATGACTGACCAGAGTTGCAAGGTTCTCCTCTGAGAATCCCCCACAATACAATGAGCTCAGACCTAAAAGGCAGCTGGCCCTTTTTCCCAGTATGAGTTAAGCATTCCAAATCTCAAAATCCAAATTGTCCCCAAATCTGGGAATTTTTTTTAGAACCAAGATGACACAAGTGGAAAATTCCACACTATGAAACATTGTTCCATGTTCAAAAATATTAAAAGTATTATATAAATCACCGTCAGGTATGTGTATAAGGAATATATGGAACATATTTTAAAATCTGAACAAATCCAAAATCTAAAACATTTCTGATCCCAAGAATTTCAGATAAGGGATATTCAACCTTTACTTTGTTTTCATTTTTGTGCTTGCATCGCTAAACTCCACAGAACCAGGACTGCCAAAAGGCCATGTGACATCCACCAGCAATGCTGTTGAACAGCTGAGGGGGCCTAGTGTTACACTGGGATTATTGGGCACACATGGAGATGACAGTGATCCTGGAGTCAGGCCTGGAGGCAACCTTGTATAGGACAAGGAGACCCTCTGTGTGAGAAAGACTGCACTGAGATCCATGGGAGCTGAGAATGCTCAGAGCCCCAGAAGACAGCTAAAACAGTCAGAGAATGAGTAAGGAGCAATGAAGGCCATGTCCTCTGTCTGTCCTGTAGAGAAAGATAAAAGCCTGCCTACTAGAAAGCCCACAGCAGTCTCTGATTATTGCTTATCCAAGGATCAAAGCCAGCCTGAGCCTTTACAAACAGCAATCAGTTAAGGTCAAACTCTCCAGAGGCTCCAGCTCACTTGAAAGCCTGCCTGTTTCCTTGTTGCCATGTCCCCTTCATCCTAGCTCCAGCCACCCTTCCCTCTTGCCTTTTCTCAAGGGCACCATATGGACCACTCATTTGGCAGAGGGGCCATCCCTAGCCTTTCCCACCACCTGGGATAGCATCTCAGCTCCTTCCTTCACTCTTTTGAACCTTTGTTCTGATGTCTCCATCCATTCACACCATAACAAATGCACCTGCCACTCTGTCTTCTTCATCTGCTTTATCATTCCTTCTTGTGTTGACTTTGTACATTGTACAGAGATTTAATGATTGCCTGACTTACTACTTTCCTACAATGTGTGCTCTGTCAGGTTTTAGGATCTTCATGTGTCTTAGTCCCTGCTATACACATTCCTAGCACCTTGGATGGATGGATGGATGGATGGATGGATGGATGGATGGATGGATGGATGGAAGAATTTACCCAATTTTTCCCCTATAGCTAGGGCTGTATACCTCTTCAGTGCTTATCCCATTGGTTGGGTTTCTTGACCACATCTGAGCTGCCCAGAGCATGTACTCAGAGATGGCTGGCATATTTTTATAGCTCCTCAGCACCCACTACAGGTGAGAGACCTTCTCCTGGGGAGGCAGGTGCCCTTTCCTGGCTCAGATGCATGCAGTGGCATCCACTGACAGTCTTCTTATGAAGTTGAGATGCCCTTGAACATCAAATCTGGAAGAACCTTGGAGAAGCCAGAATGATATTGGTCATCCCAGCATGGGGCCCTCGGTGAGAACATATCATCAACTTGACTTCAAAGGCAGTCTCTCACCCAAACACAAGACCTAGACAGTGAACACTTGGTCTCTCAAAGCAAACCTGCAGGATTTAGGGTAGATAGCCAAAGAGAGTCAGTAGTCACTTTTCACCCACTATTGTTTCACTAAGAAGTATTTGCACTACTTCCTTCACCCATTTGAGTTTAGGGAAGCATTGGCAAAAGGAGAGGAACTCTGAATGATGACAACTAAACAGCTAACTGACATGTTATTACCTTTGTCTGTGCAGACACAGGAGGCCATCCTGGTAGGTAGGAGAATTTGAGTTTCTTCTAGCTTTCACCTTCCTTATGTCCTTTCTCTCTTCTTTGCTCCTTATGGTCTCCTGGCTGCAGGAATGTGGGGGTTTCATGATCGGGACCTGGTTTTACGAAAAGCTCTCTACACCATGATGAGGACAGGTGCTGAGCGGGAAGCCCTGAAGCGAAGGTGGAGGTGGCAACAGACACAGCAGAACAAGGAGGTTGGTATTTGCGGACCTGGTTGGAGTCCAGGATCCATACTAGATGCAGCCTTGAGCCATACTGGAGTCCAGAGTGTGGCCCCAGGTCCAAGTCCATCTTGTAAGGCCAGGTATAGACAGCTTCTGGGATTAATGAGACTCCCCCACTCAACCTCATGGCAGAGGAGCCTCATTACAACA
The DNA here is from genome assembly GCF_964194105.1 of Spermophilus citellus. Taxonomy (NCBI): domain Eukaryota; kingdom Metazoa; phylum Chordata; class Mammalia; order Rodentia; family Sciuridae; genus Spermophilus; species Spermophilus citellus. The sequence goes on from NC_138185.1 coordinate 51,631,013, forward strand.
GCACAGCCTTGTGGATGCAGCAATATGCTCATGGCTTGCCAATTAGGAAAGCCACCACCTTCACTCTCAAGTGTCCCAACGTTGATGATGAATTATGTGGTCACCTACTAGCAGGTACAGACTATGGATTTCCAGTCCCTGTGTGTGAGCTCAATCCAGATTACCAAGTGTCCCTTACCACAGGGAACATTAGCACTTTGCTCTTGTAGAAGAATCTGCCTTCTTTCTGATTAAAGTTGGCCTACTGACCCTTCAAAAACCTGAATGGTCAGCCCCCAGCCAAGCATATGTGTAGGCTAATGTTTCCTCATTCCCATCCCTAGGAATGACCCTTGCTAGTGGTAGACTCTTATTAGCTCTAAAATTAGAGACTACGGCTTGTGAAAATATATAGTCCAAACAAAAGGTGACCATTAGAGGACATTAATAGTTGTTCAGCTGGTGACTCAGTGTGGCTTTGACCAAGCCCATTGATCAGGTGTGGCTGCAAGTGTGGAGAGGGGAGATGAGGGCATTGCTGCTATGGCCTTCCCAACTCCTGAACCGGCTTCCATTTGTGCTAGTCAGGGCTGGTGTACACAGAGGAGGAGTGGGAGCGAGAGTGGACGGAGCTGCTGAAGCTGGCCTCCAGCGAGCCACGTACACATTTCAGCAAGAATGGTGGCACAGGTGGAGGGTAAGTGCTGTCCTTTCTATTCTCTGAGGGTTGTCTTGAGCTCCCAGCCACCTAGGGCTTCACACAGCATGGGAGTGGTAAAGACACAGTGTGGTACCCAAAAGCTGTGGAAGAAAGAAAGGTTGCAATTTTCAAATATTAGATTTTGAATGAGGCTGCATGGGAGGTTGTAGGGGACAGCTGGATCCTGCCAGATACCTTCATACGTATTTTGCAAGCAGAGACTCAAGCTGACATAAGCTTCTCAGTCCCATTTCCTCAAGCCTCATTATGCAGAGCAGGCACTGTCAGGGAAGGGACTGAGGGCATAAGCAGCCCCTGGAGGGAGACTATGACAGTGGTCATTTCCACACACTGCCACTGCATGAATCAGGCTCTGATTGCCCTAGCTGCTGGGTCTGGGTTTTATTTCCTAACTAAATATCTATGTAATCTTTGGTTTCAAGTCACACAGAAAGCCAAAATATCATTTAATTTACCTAGCATCTCTCAGCTAGGCTCTGTGGATATTATATATGTTCCTAGAAAAAGGCTTCACATGTTCAATGTGCATTTAGGAGTAGCATGTTCCTGAAGGCTCCACTCAAATGTTCCAGTGTGGGAATGAAGAGCTGGCCTGAAAAACAGGGTAGACGTAATGTTTCAAAGGGTGTGTGTTTTGGTTCATGCTTTTTTTGAATCTGATGGCAAGTGTTGCCCCCAGGAAAGGTCTCAGAAAAACAACGGAAAGTGTAAGCATTGACACTAAAGAGACCTGCAAAAGGATCAGAGACTATGTGTAGCTCATGGCCAGCCTCAGACTCACAGGCCTAGAAGAAGCTGTCTGGGTCCTCACACACCCACCACAGTGGAGCCTGGTGCCTCCTGGGCCCACCCCTCATTTGAGTCTCCCAGCTATCAAACAGGTTCCAGTGGGGCCCACAACAGCAGCAGCAGCAACTTAGACTGTGTTCCAAGATTAGACACTTTAGATACGGAACTCCACAAACACAGTTTCTACAGAATTGTTTGTCACTTTTTTTAAAGATGTGACATGTCAGTATCAACAATCCATCTTATAGAGGGACGAGCATGTTTGAATGTTTGGTTGACAGGCATCCTGAAGACTTAGTTCCAAAGCACATAATTCTTTTCTTCTTCACATCTCAAAGGTCCCACCCTGATAGGTTTCAGGCATTCCTCAGCATCTCTTTCACTGTCCTGCATCTGCCACAGGGTAGTTATCTGATAAATTCTGGAGAATTGGATTTAGTCCAAATATTTCTACTAGGATACAGGAGTGGTTGGGAAAAATAGCAGCAGTAATAACAATAATAATAAGTATATTAGTCTGTTTTCCATTGCTATAACAAAATACCTGAAGCAGAGTACTTAGGAAGAAACATGATTTATTTAGCTCATAATTTTGGAGGCTGAAAGTCCAAAGAGCTTAGCAATGGCTCTGGTGAGGGACTCCCTGACTATTTGATCATAGTGGATGATGCCATGGTGGGAGTGCATACACAAAGGAGAAACCACATGACAAGAGAGGAAGCCAGAGCTCAGGAAGGAGCCAGACTTGCTCTTTTTATAACAGCCCTCTAGCGAGAACTAACTCAAGGTCCCATGAGAACTGCCTTGATTCTTTCTGAAGGTAACTCCTTCAATGACCTAACAACCTCCCACTAGCCCCCTCCCCTTAAAAAAGGTTCCACCATCTTCCATAATTGCCACATTAAGGACCAAGCTTCTTACACATGAACCCTTGGAGGACACACTCAAGCGATCTGTAAACCATAGCAATGAGTAATATCACCACATATATGTGCCTCCTGAGACCCCCATTCAGGAGGGTTTGCCCATAGCCCCATGGCTGGTCCAGCCCATCCAACTTCTAAGCCACAGCCTCAGTTTCTGCTGCCTGCTTTCTGGAACTTAGAGGATTCTGATGGGAATGGAGGTAGAAGGAGTACTGGAATTGAGCTCCACCCCTCCTTTAGAAGCAGAACAGACAGCAGCAGAGAAGGCCTTCTCAGTGATGGACAGCAGCTCTTATTCTCTATTGGTTCTATTCTTTCTTCCACCCTGAGAATGAGTGGGGTGTGGGGGCACTTAGGCCAGGTGACTGCTCTCCTGCCTTCAGGAAGGCTGTTTTGGTGTTGCTGAGACCTGCTCTGATCCTGTTAGTCAAGCAGGAGTTGCCATGTGCCTCTACAGACCTCCCCCTCCTCTTAGGAGTCCTGAAGATTTTGTTGGACCACTGGCACCCCCTTCACCAGTTCAGTTTCTATTGTAATGATTAAAATGTTCCTGGTCAGGAGCAATGAATGACAGATGAAGAATGTTGTTTTTCCCAGGATAGTTCCTGGTCTTTCGAGTCTCTCACTCTACTGTTACAGGGACCAACAGGTTTGGGAAACAGCAAGACTGAAGCCACTGTCTCTAAAGACAAGGAGAGAGGCAGTACCAGCCAGCGCAGCCACTAGGGCTGCAGGAACCCTCCTGCCTCTGTCCATCTTCCCAGACCAGGGCAAGGAGATGCTGTCCAGCATGTACCTAAGCCCTTGTGGCTAGTTTCACCTGGGTTTTCAGTGGCTCCTAAGGCTCAAATCCATCCCCCAACCACATGGCCTTCTCATGCAGGGCTCAGGTTGTCAGGCCCAATGTCCGCAGCCTACACTGGATAGTGACCCACCCGCAGCAGTTAGTAAGTCCCAGAAGCTACAAAGAGCCAAGGCCATCCACATTGGTGCCCTGGCACTATTGAGAAACACCTCTTAAATCACCACTCTCATTAGACAATCTCACTTTTTGTCCTTTACACTTCTGTACTTTTTTTTTCTTTTGACAATGAATGTGAATCACTTCCATAACCTAAAATTACCAATACAAGTACCTGTTCATAAAACATTAAATGGTAGGGTCTGAGTACTCAATCACAACCTAACAAAAGGATTTAGGTGCCTTTATGAATCTCTAAGATGACCCAGGCATTGTCCATGTTTGTACGAAAATGTCCCCATGCCTGGAATTCACAGTTCTGGTTACACCTCACAGGAAAAAATAAAGAATCTGTAGAAAATTCATAGAGGAGAAACCAGCAATCAAGGGTGGGATGTGTATGTTCTTGTTTAAAGAATGAAACTCTAGGCTCTATTGAGGGACAGAGATAGAAAGTATGGTTGATACTGAGGGTCTGAAGGAAGTGGGTGAGACCCAGGAGCATGGGCTGGCAGCAGAGACCGTGGCTCCATACCCCTCCCATCAAACCCTGTCCTGCAAACCTGGGCACCCCTTTCATAGACTAGAAAACTGAGCCTCAGTGTTGAGAGCCACAGCCGAGTCAGAATGATGGGATGAAATGACCTTTCCAAGGTCACAAAAATGATAATTGGAGGAGCCAAGAAGTAGGAACTTGGTCTATTGTTAATATTTGGTCTATTGGAGTGTGTCCCACAACCCAACAAAATCTCTTAAATACAACACAGTTTATAAAAACTTAGATGATGGATCATCCTGAAAACAAAGCTACCCCTCAGGGTTGGGGCAACAGGAGCAAGGACACAATCACTCCAGTCCCCATATCTGAACGCTCAAGTTGAAATCCTGAGCCAGTGATGTAGGGCTACTTCTAGGGTATCAGTAATAGGTTTACTTTCCAGTGGAGAAAGAAAAATAACAAAAAAAAATTAGAACACTATGGGGCATATTACAAGTGCTTCTAAGTTTTTGGTGCTCCTAGATAGAGTTGGAATCCTCACATTCCCGTAAAGCCATACTTCAAGTCCAGGTGTTCTGCTCCCAAGTGTCTTTTTCTCTGAAGCTCAGAAATCTTTATGAGTCCCAAAAACTGGAGTCTTGCTCCTCTCTGACATTGAGTTCTGTGAATGATGAAATAATGCCACCTTCTTTTCTGGTCCAGTCTTCCACGATGATTATGCTCAAGCTCTCCTCTAAAGTTTGGTGTCCTCTTTTGTCATCTCACCAAAAACATGGAAGCTCCAGAATATCTTTCTGATTCAAGATTTTGGAAGTCATAACTCTAGAAAACATGAATTTTAGGTGCTTCTGTTTTTATTCTATTTACTTGCATGTCAAAACAGGATGGTGCCAGGTGCAGTAGCACCTATAATCCCAGCAGCTTGGGAGGCAGAGACAGGAGGATTGCAAGTTCAAAGCCAACCTCAGCAAAAAGTGAGGCACGAAACAACTCAGTGAAACCCTGCCTCTAAATAAAATACAAATTAGGGTTGGGGATGTGGCTAAGTGGTTTGATGCCTGATACCCCCCACCCCTCCAAGAAAAGAAAATTCTTGTGTAGGAAGTGATCCATGGGATAAGAAAATGAGGGACATGTTTGCAAGTCACTCAAAGGTTGATTTTACCAGAGATACATTTATTTAATGTATATATTCAAACTCTTCAATAATATGGATTTAATCTGTGATGCACATCTTGGGGGCTGGGGCAGACTTCACCTCTGCTTTGTTTCTTTCAGGTTCCACTTGTTGGTTTGTTCCTTACCCAGAGAGATGTTTCCCTGAAGTACACACAGCCCCGTTCTGAGCACCAGCTCTTTTGAGATTTCATTATATTTTGTCTGCCCATTCAGACTGCAGCATCCTCATGGTGCAGTCCAACCAAACCCTTTCTTTTGATTGTCTTTCAAACCCTAGCTCAATGCTAGGGACATAGTCCTGTAAGTACATAAAAGAGTTAGAACCAGGGCCAGGAGGCATGGAGCTGACCACTCTCCTCAAGCCACACTCACCATCACTCAGATCCAATACATGAGGAGACAGGGAGCAAAGCTTAGCCCCCACTGATGGGTGCTCATCCATTTCCCTGCACAGACTTTGTCTGGGAGTCAGAGTAGGGAGGGCTGGCTCTCTTAGGGGGCCAGGATTCCCCAGAGATTGGAGAAGGTTTAGTGTGGTTAGTACCACATACTGAGCTCCAATTGCATGTCAGGTAGGTGTTTGAAGCTATTATTATCAATGCCAAAAACTGAGAAAGAAGCATAGATTCAAAATATTAAGTTATATATTAGTCAGTATTCTCCACAGAAATAGAAAAAATATATATACATATATCTTATTGTGTGTGGGGGGGGTGTATGTGTATATGTGTGTGTAAGACCCTTTCTGCCACCTTCAGAGTCACTGAGCAGTTTCTCTTTTGCTGAGATGGCACCTGTGTTCAACAGCTGCTGCCCATGTCCAGCCACAAGCCTGCATGCTAGGCATGGCCCAACTCCATGCCCTAGCCCTGTTATAGCACTGGGATGGGCAGGGAGTGGGTGGATGAGCAGATGAATGGATGAGTGGACAGTTGGTGAATGTATAGATGGATGGATAAATGAGTGCATAGATGCCTGTGACATGAGGTCTAGTTAACCTGAAGGCCTTTAGAGTGCCTTTCATAGCTCCAACACATATTAAATGTTCAATGAACATTTGCTGTTTTTTCAGTTTGAAACACAATGACCTCCTTCAAATTTTGCATGAGAAGAACGCCATGCCAGTACAGTGGTGCCTAGCACTTAGCCCTTTTGCTGTTGTTACAGTGGGGTCCCTCTGCATAGCCATTCAGATGCCAGAGTGTTCCATCATGGAGCGGCCTTCCTTCTTTCAGCTCAATATCTGACTCATGAACAGCTCATCTCTTTTCAATGGTGACCTTTCTATTCATTGAATTAGGGAAGGTTCAGTACTCCACATTTCTAATCAGAGAATTTTTTTCCCTGAGTGTGCCGGTTGTTACTCCATGTTCTCTCCTCTTTGTGCTGCTTGTTGTCTTGTTCACCCATCCACTTGCCTGGTACTTACTCAGTGAGTACTTACTGTGTGACAGAGATGAACAAGCAACCTACTGAAGTACTTGACCCTGAACACCTGCATATTGGCTCTAAGGTTCAGATGGGCAAGGATAATCACCTGAGGTGCTGAAAATGCACACCCAGGAGCATTGTGCTTAGACTTGGCATACACACACACACACACACACACATACATATATACACACACACATATATACATATAAATATTATAAATGTGTATGTAAGTATGTGTATATATGTGTGTGTATATATTACGTGTGTGTATTTATAGTACATACACATATAAAATTTTTGTTCATGTTCCCGTGTATCTGCAGGGAATTAGTTCCAGAACCCCCAAGTATACCAAAACCACAGATTCTCAAGTTCTTTAGATAAAATGATGAAATATTTGCATAGAACTCATGAATATAATCCCATAAACTTATAATACATAATATAATGTGAATGCTTTGTAAGTAGTTGTTATACTGAATAGTTAATGATAAGAAAATAAGTGCATACAATTGTTTTGTATTATTTTTCATCTGCAGTGGGTTGAATATGCAGATGCAAAACCCACAGATACAGAGGACTGATGATACATATTTTTAAAATCAATACATATTTAAAACATGCCTTTTCCTCTTTCCATCACTTCCTAAGATATTCTGCCTTTAAGCCATTAAGTGGGGCAAAACAGGGTGGGTATCTGCAGAGAATGTGAGATGGGAGAATCAAAATATGATCATGGTCAGACCTAAAGAGGGTGAAGAGGACTACTTCAGGTGGGATAAAGGAGATTCCAGCATAGATGAGAGATTGCTCACAAATCAGGAAACTGATCAAATGAATGCAAAATAATAATAATATTAATAGAAATAAGGCTTCTCACTTTTAGAGAAGAAAGTTACAAGTAGAATGAACTTTGCAGTATTGAATTAGAATTGGAGGTATCAGTGAACTCATGTTTCCTGTAAACATTGAAGTAGATCATAGAGAGAAAGAAACATAAAACTAAAGATGCAAATTACATGTGTATGTATGAACTTCAACCACCTATGCCAAGGATCAAGAAACTGCTCCAAAACTTGATAGGAGGATACTCTAAGGATGTAAAACTACTGAAATAAGTCACAATGACAAAATCAAAGAATATTTGAGCGTTAAAATACCACAAATGTATTATAAACCATTGAATAAAAGAGAAAACCAGAAATCCCTAGTGTTGTTAGTAAGTGTATAATGGTTGAGTGAGGTATGGAGGATTTGCATATATTCACAGTTCTCCCCCACACAATGCTTCCTAATTGCCCCAGTCTGGCTGGGCACAGAATCACGAGCCACTCAAGCAGGAACAAAACTTTATTTTTGAAAATGCCGCCAATACCCCGAACACGTCCGGGAAGAAACCGGTCCACCCATGCGGCCGTGTTCTACCGGAACCCCGGGAACACCAGTTCCTCCCCCGGAATTCCCTCCTACTGTACTTCCCCAACTAATGGGAACTCTCCAGGAGTCCCGTAGCAGGCCCAGGTGAACAGCAGGAGTCCAAAACCATATGAATGTAAATCTTAACATAATCATATCATCTCAATGGCTAGCTGGCTTCACCTTTCAACCAAAAGTGCCATGCATCATATTACTTGGCTGTGGCTTTTAGCACCTAATTCCATAGAGGAAACAAGCTGCTCTGCAGGAGTGAGCCCTGGCAGATGAAGAGTGACCAAGTCACCATCTCCCACAGTGGGACAACCTGCCTGCCATTCCACACCACCTGATAAGAAACCACAAGGACTCAGTGTGACCCAATTTATTAATGAAGAAACAGAGAAACCCAAATTAAACTCATTCTTGTGAAAGGCCTGACCTATAATCTTCAAGGTCATGCAAGTGTCAGGATCATAGAAGTCAAGGAAATCCTAAGAAACATTTCCAGCTGAGAGAATCTAATGTTAAGGCATCACAGCTAAGAGCAGCTCAGGATCCTGAGCCAGAGCCTTTGTTCTAAAGGGCATTATTGGGACAACTGGCACACCACCATGAATGGGGTCTGGTGACTTGATGTATCCTTGTTAATTTCAGATTTTGTGTTCTGGTTGTGTAGAAGAACGTCCTGCTCATAGCAATACACACTAAACTTCTCCAGAGTAATTGGGCATCAGGTTAGAGATTTATTTCCAAATAGCCAAGGTGGGGGACTGCTTCCAAACATTTTGAATTATTAAAATAAGGTAAATTGAATCAGGAAAAGAAAAGAAAAAATATAGGCATTATAATATAAATATTTTTATAATTTATAAAATTATAAAAATATTTATATTATATATAATATAAATGATTTTATAATTTTCCTAGATGTTTTAGTCAACTTTTTCACTGCTATGACTAAACAGACCTGATAAGAAAAATTAGAACAGAAAAAGGTTATTTGGGGGCTCCTGGTTTCAGAGCTCTCAGTCCATAAACAGTTCCATTCCTTGGGGCAAAATATCCTGGCAGAAAAGTGTGCTGGAGGAAGGTAGCTCAGGAAGCAGAGAGAGAGGTCTGTTCAACAAGGACAAAGTACATACCCCAAAGGCACAACCCCAGGGACCCAGTTACCTCCACATTAATCCCTATCAGGGGATTAGCTTAAACCTCCTATAACCCAATCATTTCATCTAAATTTTCTTGCATTGTCTCACAAATGAGCTTTTGAGGGACGCCTAATATCAAACCATACCACCAAAAATCACAGCATTTGTTCTGGAAATAATTGAATCAGTTGGCTGAGAGGTATGAACATGGAGCTATTTCCTCAGGCCTGTGCCAACCCGTGCAGTATCTGCACGGGACTTGTTCCAGCCTCACTGCCCAAGTCCAAGGATGCTGAAGTCCCTTCCATAAAATGGCCTAGTACTTACATATAGCCTAGCATGCCCTTCCATGTACTTTAAATCCTCCCTAGATTACTAGTAATACCTAAAAGAAGATATGCCTCCGCATCACTCCATTCATGTGATATAGTATAGTGCTTGGAGCACAGCAAATTCAACTTTTTCCTTTAGGAAATTTCTGGAATATTTCATTTGTTCACTTATTTTCATAGTGGGGATTGAATTCAGAGGCACTTTACCACTGCACTATGTCCCCAGTCCTTTTTGTTTTGTTTTGTTTTTACTTTGAGATAGGGTCTCACTAAGTTGCTTAGAGCCTCACTAAATTGCTGAGGCTGTATCTTCCTGCCTCCGCCTTCACAGTCACTGGGATTACAGATGTGTGTTTTCACACCTGGCTGGAATTTTTTTAGATATATTTTCAACCCTTGTATGTAGAACCCACTGATGCAAATAGTGACTATATTCTCAAATAAGCTTGCATTTGCTGGCTATGGCCCCACCCGTCTAGTCTTCAGAGATCTCCCTCGCTTACTTTGGGGCATCCCTAGGGTGCTCAGTAGCAAACCCCAGAACTTCCATGTGGTCTTGGCTGGACACTGCCACCTGGCTGGCACTGTGGGTATAGCTGATACTCCCATCACATTGTAAGCTCTCCTTTCTATGTGCTCTTCCCTTTGAAGGTGGCCCTGTTATTGGAGGACATCAAGGCTCCAGTCTTCTGCCCAAACATCTAAGAGTTTGAGAGAAAGCAGTTCTTGGCATCCACTCTTTCCTTAAGCCTCAGGCAGGAGCGAGGGGCATGAGCTAAGGAAGGTCCCCCACCGGTAGACAGGTTGCACATTCACAGTGACTCCCTCTCTCCCACTCTCAGGGTTGAAATGCAGGCAGCCTTCTCCCTGACCTCTTCCATCAGAGTTTTGCTTAGAAGGTTTTTCAGATGTTGGCAGCAATGAACCCCAATAATCTGGAGTCTTATGTTCCCTGGGCGTTCCTGGAGACTCTGAGGCATGAGGCTTCAGCCTCAGCTTCTGTATGTAGAAATGAACAGAAGAGGAGGCTCCATCTTCCAGCCTCCACTGCATCCTTGTTAAACATCCCAGAGAACAAGCTGCCCAGCTGCCACAGGCTCTGGTGGGCTACCTGTATCTGCAGAGAGACCAGCAGCCCTCACTTGCAGATTCTGGCCAGCAGCCCTCACCTGCAGATTCTCTCTGACTTGTCCCCTGAGACCACACAACCCAGGGTGGGAGTGGGAAGCTGGGACTTGTGCATCTGCCCTTGGTGGATGGCATGGAAGGTATCCTTAGATGGCACAGCTGGCCAGGACTCTGAAGATAGGATCCAGAGAGGGAATGGTCAGTCCCTACGGAGTCCCTTCCATTTTCTCCTTCCTCCATTCCAATCTAGTCTAATGACAAGCTTACTTTATTTTGTTCCCTAGTGTGGACAACTCTGAGGACCCTGTGTACGAGAGCCTGGAGGAGTTCCACGTTTTTGTCTTAGCCCATATACTAAGAAGACCAATTGTCGTCGTGGCAGATACAATGCTGAGAGACTCAGGTGGAGAGGGTGAGTGCCTCGAGGAGATGTATTTCATCATGGCCCAGAAAGCTTCAACATCCCCCTAGAAGAACAGACAGCCACCTTCTTCTGTTCATTATGTTCTTTCTGGGAGTTTTTAGGCTCCCAGAAGGCCACCAAGCCTCCCTCTGCCCAGACAAAGATCACATTATTCCCTGTAGTTCTTCTTCCTCCCTGGAGGCAGCAGGTGGCAGCAGGCACTGCTCTTGCCCATCTTCTTGCAAGTCAACATCAGGTAGACTTGAGAAATCTGGCTGTTGGACTGCTAGGAGCCCCCATCATACGTCCAGAGCACAGCAGACAGCCTATTCTCTCCAAAAGCTCCAGGCCTTGTCTCCCTGGGTGCTCGGCCACTTAAGTCCCCTCCTGCCCCTATGCAGAGTACACAACTGTCAAAGAGAAAAGAAAGGAAGATAGAAAGAGTGAAGTCACCACAGTCCCTACTTTATTGATAGGAAACTGAAGGCCAGAGAGGTTAAGCAGTGTCCCCATCCAGGTTCATCCCAGGGCAGGGAGTGTTGCACCATATGTCCTTCCTCAAACCTACAGCCTCCCAGAGTTGCTAGAGTCATGGCAGGGTGTCCCATGGAGCCCACAGGGCCTGCCATACTCTCTGAAGAGGCAGGAAGGAGGAAGAGCCAGATGGTGGGATGCATGACACCCTCTGGTCCCCCATGCACCTGCCTCACCTCTCAACCCCTCCTCTAGTCAATTTTCACTCTCTTCACTCCCATAACCATTATGAACCTATTTCCAGCTAGGCAATTCCAGACAATGAGTAGCCCAGCAGCATGATCCTCCAGCCCCTCTTAAATTTAAACCTGCACCTTAACAATCTTCCAGGGAATCTACAAATTAGGCTGTGGTTCTTTATGATAAATCACTGAGAAAGTCCAATCTGGCCATGAATGTTACATGGGCAGGAGGCCAGTAGAACACAGGGTCCTGCCTCTTGCCACCACTTTCTCTGTGAGGCCCAGGGACCCAAGGCCTGCTGATGGCTGCAGTTTTCAAGAGAAGTGACAGTACTCACTTGGGGCCCTGCCATGCAAGCCCAGGACCCAGCTCCCAATGCCCACAGACCCACTTCCTTCCATTCTTCCTGCAGCCTCTTGCAAGTGGATCCTCACCTCTTGCAGGATTCTCTCTTGCACTGACCAATATAGATAGAGCAAGGGTAGGGAAGGAACCCAAGAAGTCAACAAAGACAGCACTGAAGGTGACTCTTCCTGCATTCTGCTCAGAGAAATGCCATGCATCCCTGACTGGGGCCAAATGCAAGTCTTTACAATCAAAATATTGATGCTGTTTTAGGGAAGATATTTCCAGAAGTGAGTCTGTGTCGGCAAAGATTTTGGGTTTTACTTCTCTCTTTTTTATGATTAAGGAAACACAAGATTGTGTCTCATCACCCAAGGATTGGACCCTGTTTCTTATTTCCTGGCTGACTTTCAGCTTAGTGTTAGAGCTCTCTGGTTCCTTCCTTCTGATTCAACAGAAGAGGCTCTCAAAATAAAGAACAAACACACTCTAAAGATGTGAAGATATTGTTTTATATGCAAACATTTTAATGGACACTAGGAAAGGGAGAGATACATACAGAAAACACATGGCTTTCCAAGTGGACTGAAGAGCATGTTATTCTGACTATCTTGGTTTCATCCCTGACCACAGGGCTCTTGATCACCCGTGCAAGTCTTAGGGCATCCAGCCATCCAGGATGAGAACAGATCACCATAGAAACCTGACAGCCCTGGCTCTCAGTATTGTTTGTGTCACCCTTTCCTCCCCTCCTGGTTCAGAACCTCCTGCTCCTCAAGCCTCCCCCCTGTTTTTGTCTGTAGCCTTTGCACCCATCCCATTCGGAGGAATTTACCTGCCTTTGGAGGTACCTCCCAACAGATGTCACTGCTCACCTCTGGTTCTAGCCTACGATCAAGCGCATTTCTCAGCTCTCGTGTCCATGGAACAGAGAGACCAGCAAAGAGAACAAGGTATGCCTAGCCCCTGAGAGACAGGGCGCACAGGGGTCGGGGAGGGCAAAGCCATGGAAAGGGACAGCCTCAGTGGGCAGAAGAGATGCAAGAGGTGGAATGTGGATAGCTCTCTTTAGAATCACACCTGTGCACACACAGCAGGGATGGTTTCTGCATAAAACTACGTGTGTGCAGATGTTTCCACTAAAAATAACAATGTCAAAGACAATGTTTCATTTAAAATATTGAACAAAAATAATATTTCCACCAGGCTTAAATGGCCTTTCCTAGTTGTTCCTTTTTCACATGTATGCATATATATATTTTTAATTTAAATTTTATTTTAACTGATACATAAGATCATAAAATTATGCATTTATGGGATACCATGTGATGTTTTGATACATGTACACACTGCATAATCTTCAAATCAGGGTAAACATATACCTATCTCTTTAAACGCTTTTTTTCTCTCTCCAAACATTTATCAGTGCTTTATGTCGAAAGCTTTCAAAATCTTCTAGTTTTTTGAAAGACTGTGTCCCTATTTTAAAGGGGTTTCTAAAAATTACATCTAAGACCAATTATTGTTAATATAGTACATGCATATTTATATAGCTATAATTTATCTGAGTAATAATTTTAAAAAGAAAGTTCCTCTAAAGCAGGGATTAGAATACTATGGCCCACCACCTATTTTTATATGTAAACTTTTGTTGGAATAGATACATTCATTATCTGTGACTGCTTTTGCATTACTACAGCAGAGTTGAGAGTACCACATAGTCTGGGTAGCCTACTAACTACTGCTGTACAGGAAATGTTTACCCACCCTGCTCTACAGTAAGCTTCTGAATCAAGTGGTTGATATTTCCCTTCATTATGACAGCCAAGTTTCCACAAGTAACCATTTCAGTACTTCTGTGGTCACTGGGCTGTCCCACAGGCTGCACACTGTACAGTTCCAGCCACCTGCCTTAGGCACATGTAGGACTTGTTCTCAGTCAATACAATGTCTTTGCTGGGGAACTTGGGTGTTTTTTTGTTTTTGTTTTTGTTTTAAGTTTGCTGTTTTCTCTTGTTAGCCCTGATAGCTGTGTGATTAGCTGAGTTGGGAGGGGAATCTCTTATCATTCTTGTTTTCACTATAGGCAGATTATGTCCTAGAAGACTGAAGGGTAGGCAGGCGAGGCTAGTTTCAGGGTCCCTGCCTTTGGGTATAGTCCCAAGAATTCCAAGGGATTTGTCCAGGCCTCCCACAGGGCAGGAAGCTCGGGGTGTTCAATTCTAATCTTTTACACTGAGTATGTAACCTGGGAAGTAAATACAGTGCTAAAATTGCCATCATCAGGGCTTCCAAAGGCTACCCCTTCCTGAAGATAGCTGGCACAGAAGGGATGCACACGATATATTGACAGAACTCTGCCTCCTTCAGCTCATCAATGTGTTTGCCTCTTGGCCTGCTCCTCAGGAGTAAAGGAGTGAGGAGCTGTTCCCCTTCCCAACAGCTGAGGGAGACTCAGAAAAATCACACATTTGGTGCAGGTGGGGATGTAAGGAATGAAAAGGAGACAGAGACTGGAGCCAACTGTAATAGGAGTATCTTCTTTATTATTTATAGACCTCTCCATACTGCCACAGAAAGAAATATTGAATCACTAAAACCTGGGAGGTTTTTTACCTTTTTTGTTGTTGTTTCTTTGCTTTGTGTCCAGTGGCACCTACACCTCCTTCCTGAATTTTCCTTTTTCCTTTTTGGAGGCAGGATCTCTCTATCTTGCCCAAATTGGTCTCAAACTCCTGGGCCCAAGTGATCCTCCTGCCTCAGCCTCCCAGTAGCTGGAACTACAGGCAGTGCCAGTGTGCCCAGCCTTCCCTGGGTTTTTAGCTCTTCTCAGGACTTGCTACAGCTCTTGCAAGGTGAGAAGGCCTTTCTCAGGATCTAGAACTCAGGCTGGGACTTGGCCTCCCTTTTCAGTGCCCTGGAAAGTTTCTGTGGCCACAGAAGAATGATGATCCCAGGGTTGACATCTCCCATAGCTGAGCAAGGGGTTCAGATGCCCAAGGCCTCCTCACAGAGGCACTGAGATATCTTTTAGGCCCTCTAGATTCTGCTTTTGGGTGTTTCTCCAATAAGTATTAAGGTATCCTTCAATAAAAGGACAACTGTGGAGGATGCTACTGCCTGGCCCTTCTCAGGAGTGTTGCAGAGGTGTGGGTGGTTTTGCTCCTGAGGACCTGTTTTTTGGGTTTGTTTGTTTTTTTTTTCCTGACAATGGGCTCTGGCCAGAGTTCACTATATAAGCAGCCACAGTGGGGCAGCCAGGGCTCCCACTCAGCTGTGAACAGCCTACTAGACCAGTCCTCTGAGCCATTGCTCAGCTCTGCACATTCACCCATCCAGTACTCTCGACCTGCAGAAGGGCAGATGCTGCTCTGCTGCCTTCACACAAGCCTGCAGAGGCAGAGAACATAGGAGCAGCTCCCACACCCTGAGTAGCTTCTGATCAGTGCCAGGTCCTTGAGAGGACAAAAGGGCTCTGCAGACTGGGAGCCTCTAAGTACAAAAAAATAGCTCCCCAGTATCCCCTAGAGAGACACTTTCAAGATACCCCTCAGGGATGCTGGAAACCATAAATGATACCTTCCTTCTGGGCCTGTGACAGGCTGCAGGAAATTGGTGAATACCAGACCCTAGCAATTCAATCTCTATTGCACAGGGGTTGAGGGTGATGAGGAGAAACAGAAGAGACATAAGAACCCCAATCAGGAAACAGACTCAGCCTCTCTTCACAGCCTTTATGGTAGAAAGGAAGCAGTGCAGAAAGTCATTGATCTAGGCCCCTTAATGAAGATATGTCCAGAATAGCATTAGGCTGCAAGGGACTGAAACAGGAACAGCTGTTGTTGCTTCTGTAACAGAAATGCCTGAGGATGCAGAAACTCTAAATATTCTCCAGAACTCAGGCCCCCAGCCTCTCCCTGATCCATCCTTATTTTGTAATCTCAGCCTCATGGCCATATGGTGAGTGCTACAGCTCCAGGTATTACATTCACATTCTAGGCTGGGCCAAATGCCTCTCTTTCTAAAATGTTTGTCTTCCATGTGGAAAGAAAGCCTCCCCACTTCATGTACCCATAGCTGAACTCCCCACTTACAGTTTCCTGGCTGCAGAGCAACCTGAAAAATGCACTGGGGGAAGGAGGAAGCAAGCCAACTCTGAATTGGCATAAGAGACAGTATGATGTTTTCCAGGCGTTTCCATCTGGACAGTCCCTTTACACAAAAGTGTATAAATAAATTAATTCTTTTATCAACTGGACCCTTGTCTGGAAATAAACCACGATTGGCTAATAGGTTTTCAATCAGGATGAATGTACCCATTCCCCTCCAATAGCATGGTGCCTAAGGCTGTCAGTACTTTCTTTCTTTGAATGTTCAGAGATAAGCAGATTTGTTGTCCCCCAGTACCACTCAATTCCCTTTGCATCTCAAGAGTTGTACTGGGGGACAACAAATCTGCTTATCTCTGAACATTCAACATTCCCTTTGCATCTCTCTAGCAGTGGCTCCAGACATGGCAGCAGATAGCTGATTCAGTGATGTGCTCCCATGCCTCCCACATCTAATGCCACCTGGTAGTTTCATGTTCAGGCAGCCTCTCTCTCCTTGAACCCTGGGCCTCTGCCAGGAGTCTCCGAAGCAGCAACAGAGCTATTAAGATGGCTTCTGAGCTGAGAACCTGGCTGGCACAGGGCATTCTGCTCCCCGCTTAAAGTCTCTAGCTCCATGCCTCTGGGCCATGTTCAACTGTGCCCCAGAAAGCTGCCCCAGCCTTTGTTGAAACAGGAAGCTTCCTGCAGATACTTATCATCTCTCAAAGATGAGGTCACCATCCCCACTGGCATCCTCATCCCAGAGGATGGGCAACTATAGAAAAAGAAAGTGGGAAAACAGTCTTCACTCATTCCTGGCCAGTCTCCTGTGTGCCAGTTAGATACCTTCAGCTTCCAGAAGTGGAAAGTCAACTCCAAGTGGCCTTCATAGAAGATGTGAGGGGAAACACCTATTTCCTGTGACAGACAGAAGTGTGCTTCTGCCAACCCTAGTGGTTTTCAGTCCCCAGAAGAAGACCAGGAAGAAAGATGTGGCTTGGGTCCCCTGCCATCCCAGTCTCCCACTATCCCCCTTCTCCTTTATCATCCCCCCCCCCCAGACAAGACCCAGGGTTTAGGAGCAAGGAAGTTCCTGCTCACATCACATGTGGCTGCTCAGCAGGGGCCAGCCTGAACCAGAGGCATACAGCAAGGAATGTGTGTAGTCACTGGAGATGCGCCTTCTGACCAAGGGAATTCAGACAATTAGGAAAAAGAGCTGATAGTGCTATCCAGATCCAAGTAGGGAACCCAGCACAGCCTCACAGGCAAGGATATGTACATGCTGAACCCTGGCTATGGGGAGAGGCCCAGGAGTTCAAGACCAAGGAGAAACCGACATGGCTCTGGGAGCTTAAGGATGAATGAGAAAGTATTGCTGAATGGAGAGGGAAGAGATGGGCATCTCAAACACGTGGAACCCAAGGGTCCATTCAAAAGGCAGAGCTTCTAGATATCCAGAGATTTGTGAATCAATTTGTCATCATAACTCTCTTGACCAATGGACGTGCATGCAAATCCCTTTACAGCTTACTCAGTGGGTATGCCCCCTGGCGCCTCAGCCACCAAATCTGATCCTGGGACCTATTATAACCGGTGGTAAATTATTTATCAAAGTCATATTCTGTAGATCCAAGTCCCTAGCAGATATTTGGAATGTGGCTAATTTCCATACCTACTCTCCAGGGAAAGTGGGGATGTCCCTCTGGGTGGCACTGCAGAGCAAAAGAGTCACATGGGCAAGGGATTCAAAAGCATAATCTAGTGCCAGGTACTCCAAAAGCAGGGTCTGAGTTTGGGCAACAACCAGCTAGCCCATGCTCAGCAGGACAGGTCACAGGTGGGCTCTCATACTCCATGAACACCGTGCGGGGGCCTGGAAAGTACCTACCTCCCTGTGAAGTTGGTAGCAAGGATATCTCGTCAACAAATATTCACTGCAAATGTGTTTATGTGACAGGCACGATTTCAGGTGCTTGTGACTGTGACAGTTACATGGGGTGACAGGTGTGATGTCTGGCATAGTGAGTGCCTGGGTCTAGGTTCCCCGACTCATGGGGGAAGGCCTCCTAGGATGGCCTGGCCTCATGCATGAGCCCAGCAAAGCTGACCTGGATTCTAGCAGAGACATCTCAGATGTGGCCATTGTGAACTCCAGTGCCAGGTACTTCAAACTCAGGGAAGGTGACCCCCAATCTGGAGGCCTCTGAAAGGAGAACCTGCTGTGGGCAGGGATTGCGCTATTTGTCACCTGTTAGACCATCACACCTGCAGCCCTCCCTCTGTGGCTTAAAGAACACTGAAACTAGTCATGCTGCAGTCCCCAGGATACAGCAGGCATCCTTTAAAACATGAGAGACTCTCAGAACACGATGGAGCTCAGAGTCAAGCCTGTGGGAGTGAGCTACTCAGTTTGCAAAGTCACCGAGATCCTGAGCCAAGTAGGAGGCAGGGAATGTGACACTTAGGAACATGGAACCCCAGGATACCCACTGATCCCTACTGGACCATGCATTGCTGTCCTGTAGCCACAGTGATGCCATGCCCCACACAAAGGGCACCTGTAGGAGGCATCCCCTGATGGAAGCAAATAAATACAGTAATCACAGGACCCAGAAGGAGCAAGCATCTTGTCCTTGCATCTGAGGGATGACTTGGGAACATCAAAATGAGATTAAAAAATATATTCTAGGCTGTAAGATGAGACTCCCTCCCCTATCCTCCTTTCACGTGGCCCATCATATCTCATCTCCACGTGCCTGAGCTCCTGAAGACTTAAAAACACATGTGACTTTCTTCAGACTTCTCATCCAAATGCTTTCTCTGAGTTGAAACAACTTTCTGAAAGAACCCACTTCCCTCTTAAAGCTCCTATTGCTACAGCCAGCCACTGCTGATGCCACCACTGGCCCCTTCAAGTCCAAGAATCTGCTGGGGCCAGGTGTGCATGTGGGGAGGAGGAAAGATTGTGGTAAAAGATTGGGATCTGAGGGAAGAGGTTCGCTGCTGGCACGATGAATGGGCAAAGCTTTGCCAATTCATTTTTAGGATGTGTTAGATGAAACTTAGGCATACTTTCCTTGTAACTTCCACAATGATGGCCACTGATTTCTCCAGGGAAGAATATTAGTCCCTTGCCTTCCATGACACTCTGGGCCCTGGCTCTTCAGCCTGTTTCAGGAAGCATTTCCCAAAGGCAAAGCCCTAGGTGGCCTCCCTGCCACCAAGTCCTCAAATGGCCTGGGAGCACTCTGAAAGCTCAGATCCAGGCACTGTCTCAGAACCTCGCTCAGGGACGTTCATTCTGACCACTGAGCGATTGTGAGAGTTATGAAAACACAAAGTCAGCTTTCTGTCACTATGATGAAATCCCTGAGATAAGTAACTTAGAAAAGGGTTACTTGATTCACATTTTGGAAGTTCTAGTCTATAACCAATTGGCCCCATTTCTTTGGGCCTGTGGCACTTCAGTCTGTAAGTGCTCCAGCACAGCCATACCAAAAGACTGAATGAAGAAGTCAGACGCTGTTATCTAAATGTGACATCTCCATGCATAATCGTGCCTCAATTACATAGCAGAGGAAGACCCATGTGCTGAGCCTCTGCGGTTGGTGGCAAGATTTTCCAAAAGGACAATTAACTCTGATAAAGTTCCAAACAAGTTAAGCATAGCCTTGTCCTGTCTCCCTTTGACCTTCTGTGGATATAGAATGTGCAGGTATCCTTCATGCACGTGTGCTGATGACTCTAAGCTGGGTATGTGGGGGCTCTGGCTGGATCTGCACCCCATGTGGTCGCATTAATATATTTTTTTGTGTTTCTGTTGCACAGGTGTGACTCTAGGTCCTTTTCAGGGGGAACTATTTAATCCTTCCTGATTTCTATCCCCACTTTGTAGAGGAGGAAAGTGAGGAATGAGGAAGCATCCCCAGGGAATAGTCATAGCCATGAAGCGTTGTTAGGACAAGCTGGTAGGGTAGATGGTGGAGCTTCCAAAAGGGACACTTGGCCAAAGAGGGTAGTGATATAAGACATGCAAGAGGGTGTTCAGGAAGTATGACCCCAAGTCAAAGCTTGCTTTAATAAAATAGCATCTCCCTCCTGGTAAAATGCAGAAATCTTCAGGGTTGTAGAAGGTAGGGGTTGAGCAGGCTTTGCTTCATGGTAGGCATTAATACCATCTATTTCTATTCTTTGTGAAAAAGACAAGATATTAGGTAACTGTTCAATTAGTGTTTCCTCCTAAATGCAAATAGCCTGTGAGCCACTGGGGCCTACCCAGGGCATAAAGGTCAAGGAACCTGGACCGTTTTCCTAGTACCTTCCCTCAGAAGTCCTGTTCAGTGAGAGGGTAGCCTTGCAGCCCTTAGAGAACCCACTGGTTAGAGAGTGCTGGGGAGAGGCTGGGGTGAACAAGGAGTCATCAAAAAGCTTCATACTGCTAGGATGGAGGCTCACAGAGATCACACCATGGTTTACTATTCTCTGATTGGAAAGACTCAACACAACCAAAATGTAGTATTTGGGGGGGAAAAAAAGTTTTGCCAAGAGCAGCTTGCAACCTTAGAGAAACAATGTATTAACAACATTTATAAAATGAGCCAAGGAGCCAATAGAATCATCCTACATAGCAGGTCAGGAAAGCAGATTTTCATTTGTATTTGATGTGTAACTTGTACTTAAATCAAATACTAATCTGTGTTTTAATGTTCCCTAATCAAATAAATTGTCACATCTTTTTTGATTTTTTTGTTTGTTTGTTTTTGAGGTACTGGGATGGAACCCAGGGCCTCAGACATGTGAGGGAAATGCTCTATCACTGAGTTACATCCCCGGTCATGATTATAATATTATTTCCAATATATTTGACAACATCCTATACTTTGTCCTATAGGGCTAGTTTATAGTAAACAGAACCAATCTCTTTTTAGTAGGAATTTGTCTTCACATGTTATGAATATTATTAAAAATTCTACTTAAATAATTTTTATAACATAACTTTGTTAATATAGTGATCTAAAAACAAAATGACTTCTATTCAGAATCACTTTTTTATCATATTCAAATCAAATTGACCCACCTGTGTACCTATCTGGAAACAATAATGAAGGAAATATGTAATAACACCTATGAAGGGACATTATGGTAAGAATCACATGAGTTTTGTGGTCAAAAAAAGAAAGGCGTAAGAAACCAGAAAGTGCCTAAAAAATGTGAATTACCTTCATTTTCTTTGTGGTTAGCCTCCCTTCTCTTCAGCTAATTTATAAGTTTGCCAGTTGCCAGGAAAGTTTTGCCAGCATGGGAGGATAGAGTGCAGCTTTTCCTGCCCTGGGGAGGGGGGCAGAGGCTGTAGCCAGCTTCAGTGGGCCACTTTCCTCTGCTGCTCCTCTTAGGAACTGCAGAGCATGAGTCTCTGAGGAGCCATTAAGTTCTGCTCACAGCTCCAAGCCGCCTCCTGGCCCTTTGCAAGTTTCTTGATTTGCAAGTCAAATCAACCAAGAATAAAAAAGGCCCAATCATGTCAAAGGAGACAGCCTTGGAATGCACAGACCTGGATGCCCCATCCTCAGCTTACAGAGGGTGCAGCTCTAGAGAGCTGACTAAATGCACAAGAGACGCCTTATCCACCAAACATCTGCCCATTGCTTCATACCCCGCCCTTAGGATCATTGGCTCAGGAGCTCAAAGCACAGGTGCACCAGGATGCCAGCAAAAGTTTAGAAAGAACTGGCTAAGGGTCTTTAACTGGTGCCTGAAGGCTTGAAGAGATGTGAACACAGGAGTTAGCCCAGATGCCAGCCTCCTGCATGAGTCCTGTCCCCGCACCCTCCTGAGCTACACAGCAGGCAAAGACACTCAGCCTCCCAAAGTGTCCCTGCCCACAGAAGGAGTGCCATCTCAGGAATACCAGCTGCTGTCACCATCCCCCTTAATCATCTTTACCCTGATCTCTGAGTGATGTGCCAGTCTATCAGGTGGCTCCTGGACACCCACATGCTACCCATGTGTAGAGCTGGAGTAAAAGCATGTTCTCCACCAAATCCCCCTTTAGTGGAGGGAAAGGCCACTTGTCCTGCTTGCTGGACAGAAGCAGCCAGGACTCACTGCCCTGAATATAAAGAATGAGTCTGGGTCTACTGGTGTGTCACCTAGTGGTGATTTCTGAGAATTCCTCTCATTCTCAGTGTTTCCCAGGGCTATATCTGATGCATGTACTGAGAACACCCACTGGGGGATGAGGAAATCACCACCCACATTTGGGTGAGGCAGGAGCTTAAGGATAGTCTTAGAGGTTGATTGCTCCCTTAGCCTAAAAATATCTTCAGCAGCATGGTTGTCTTAATTCTGCTTCGTGCATTTTCCAGTGTCATCAGTTTAAGTGACTACAACAGGATGCCATAGACTGTGTGGTTCACAAACAACAAAAGTATATTTCTCACAGTTCTGAAGGCTGGAAGTACAAGATAAAGGTGCTGGCAGATTTTTTTTGGTGTCTGGTGAGGGCTCACTTCTTAGTCTGCAGCCAGCCACCTTCTCACTGTGTCCTCACATTGTGGAGAGTGAGCAGCCTCTGGCGTTTCGTGTTAAAAGGACACCAGTTCCATCATGCACTCTGCCCTCATAACCTAATCACCTCTCAAAGGTTCCATTTCCTAACACCATCACATGGGGAATGGACCTCAATGTGAATTTGAAGGGGCTCCAATATTCAGTCTATAGCAAGTTTATTCCATAGACTGATAACTGAGCCAAGGATCTGCATATAAACTTTAAGTGAATTTGTTTCTGCCACCCGTGGCCTTGATACTCTCCCCTTACTAGTTTCTTCCTTTTCTATCAATTACTGAGAGAAAATGACACCACTGGTTACTGGATACCTTGACAGGTCCTGCTTCCTCAAATGTTGAAGTATAACACCAGAGAAGCACACTGAGGCAAGAGTAGAGTAGAAAGTAAGAAGCTTTATTAAAGGATAGCAAAACAGACTTCTCCCTGGTGGAAGAAGGGAACCCAAAAGCAGAATCTTTGGGATAAGGAAGTCCTGTCCCTTTTATACCTCTACAATTTCCCTGTTCTCCTGCATTCTTCTCCCTTATCTTGTTAATTTCACCTCAACCTGCCTAGTGACTGGGGGACGTAGTGGAAGGGCCAGGGAGTGAGCAGGTGGGCTGGAAGGGCCTAGGTGGAGTGCTAGGCGGCAGGAAGGGAGTGGCAGCCCTGGAGGTATTGATTTGCAGCTCCTGGTCTGCTCAGCAGTTAATTAACAACCTTTTGGGGAGGGATTCCAATCTCCCAGGGGGCAGTTTCCAGTTTCCCCCTTCTGACCCAATTTACCTACACTGACTATCTGTCTTTAAAAATCTGGCTTCAAAAAGAACTTCGTTGTACAATTGAATTACCTGAATAAATATAAATAAAAGTAAAAAAAAAAAAAAGTGGTGAAGTCTCCCACTATACTGCATTTGTCTAGTTCTCCGTTTTTTTGCTAGCACAGTAGTACCTCTCTTTTCCCCTGGTTTTGGTTTCCATGGTTTCAGGTTACCAGTGGTAGGCTAACATCTAAAATATTAAATGGGAAATTTCAGAAAACAGAGAGACCACATTTACATGAATGTTATTACAGTGCAGTTGTTCTATTGTTATTGTTATTAATCTCTTACTGTGCCCAATTTATAAATCAAACTTTATCATAGGTATATTTCTATAAGGGGAAAATATAGTATCCCTGTGGTTCACTACTATCCCAGATTTCAGGCATCCACAGGGGTCTTGGAATATAGATAAGGAAGAGCTAGAGTGTTTGCTTTGTGTACTTTGAAATAATGCTGTTCAGAGCATGCGTACATATAGAGTTGTTATATCTTCTTGAGAATTGACCCCTTTATCATTATGTAATGTTCTTCTTTTCCTTTGGTAACAAGCCTTGTTATGTATTTTGTCTGATATTAGTATGGCTCTTTCTAGTTCTCTTTTCATTGGTGAATATCTTTTAACCTATCTATGTTTTAGATTTATAGTAGGGTTCTTATAAACAGAATATACTTGCATTTTGTATTTTTTGTTTTGTTTTGTTTTGGTACCAGAGATTGAACCCAGGGGTGCTTAACACTGATACATATCTGCAACCCTTTTTTTATTTTTTATTTTGGTCCAGGATCTCACTAAATTGTTTAGGACCTCACTAAGTTACTGAGACTGGCTTTAAGTTTGTGATCCTCTGGCATCAGCCTCACAAGCCCCCGGGATACAGATGTATACCACCACACCCGGCCAATTTCATCTTTTTGTTGGTAGTTTTGACAATTTCCATTTGATTGCATGAATTATATGTATGGATTAAAAGATATCATCCTGTTAACTCTTTTCTATTTGTTCCATCTGTTCTTTGTTCTTTTTATTTATTTTTTTGCTGTCGTATTTTGGATGGATTGAACTTTTTAATGGTTCTGTTTATCCCCTTTATTAATCTATTATTATACCTCTAGTTTTAATTATTAGGAGTTTCCCTAGGTTCTACAATAAACATCTTTAATTAATGATATTCTATTTGCAAGTAATATTTCCACTTCCTCTGTTGTGTACTGCTTCTTTACTTTAGACAGTTGCTTAATCTCAGAGCAATTAAATGAAAGGGAAAGAATTTCATGTTCATTTATTCCATTCCATTACTCTTAATTATGTAAATCCAAGTTTCCTCTGGTACCCTATTCCTACTGCCTGAAATTTTTTCTTTACTGTTTCCTCTAGTGCAGGTCTACAGGTAATAAATTTGCTCAGTTTTAACTGAAAAAGCCTTTATGTGTCCTTTGTTTCAGAGATACCTTTGCTGGGTATAGAATTCTAGATTAGCAGTGTTTTTTTCTTTCAGCCTTTGAGATGCTACTCCATTATCTTCTGCCTTACCTGTTTTATTACAAAGAGCTGTTGTAATTATTCTCTTTGTTTCTCTGCATTTACTGTATCTTTTTCTTTACCTGTCTTAAGCATTTTCTATTTTGATTTCCAAAAGTTTTATACATAGAAATGTTTTATTTTTTTTTATTATGGTTATTTTTCTTGTTTGGTGTTCTCTTAGCTTCTTGGAGCTAAGGTGGGTTTAGTTGTTAGTTTTGGAAAATTGTCAGCCAGTGTTTCTTTAAATATTTCTACTGTCTTATTCTCTCTGGCTTTTTCTAATACATCTACACAAATCTTGCACTGTTTGTTATTGTCTCACAGTTCTCAGCTGTTCTGTCCTGTTAACTACCCCGCCCCCCCCCCCAATTTTCTTTTGGTATTCCAGTTTGGGAAATTTTAGCTGACCAATCCTGAGGTTTAGATTCTTTCTCAGTTATGTAAAGTCAACCAATCAGCTCCTTAAAGCCATTCTTAATCTATATTACTGTGTGTGTGTGTGTTCATTTCTAGCAATTCCCTTTATTCTTTCTTAGAGATTCCATCTCTCTGCTCAAATTAACCATCAAATATTACAGCATCCACAATATCCATCTCTAACTTACCAATCAGTTATTTTAAATTCCATACTTGATAGTTTCAACACCTATGTCTCCTTTGAGTCTTATACTGTCAACTGTTTTGTTTCTTGTCCATGTGGATATTTCTTTTTGATTCCTCATAGTTTTTTTTTGTTGTTGTTGTTGTTGTTGAAAGACAGTCACTTGATAAGACAGTGAAGATTGAGATAAATCACTTTTATTCGTAAAAACAGGCATGCCTTTCCTTTTTTAAATATTTTTAGTTGTTGATGGACCTTATTTTATTTATTTGTTTATGGTGCTGAGAATCGAACCCAGGGCATCATGCATGCTAAGCAAGCATGCTGCCACTGAGCCACAACCCCAGCCCCTGTGCCTTTCCTTTTTTTGGATCAGTCTAGTCAGGACAGCTAAGGGAGGTCACCCCTTACTGGGGGACAGGTACAGTGCCTAAGACAGAAGTGCTTGATCAGAACAGAACATTATTCTCGATGCAGCTAGATTTTGTGACCCTATCTTCTGTAATTTAAGCTTTCACTGCTTAGTAGAGATAGGAACCAAAGCTCTCTAAAGGTCACTTTTTTTACACCAGTCTTTTCTGTGAGCACCAAGTTAGGTCCTGTACATATATATTTTCTTCATACCTTCACCCTCCCAGGGTCTACATTATTTCTCTAGACTATACTCTCCTTTTACCATTTTAGCCATTTTCACTGAATTATTATTACTAGGATCTAACTGAGTCAGCCTCTCTTAAGCTCATGTTCATCTCTCCTTGAAGTCTCTGTCTTTCTTTACATTTTTGGTTCATTGGATCTCCCATGACTTCAGCTCTCCAGTGCTTTAGAGACAAGCTGTGAATCTTCAGTTTGTCTGACTTAACATTGTAATGGTGAGACAGCTTTTTATGCCTCAAACAGAAATGTACATTCTTTTTTGAAAAATAAGTATTCCAAATATGTCCATGCTAGTTTGAGATGGTGCCTATGTGTCTCCAAGCTAAAAGTCAGGATAGAATCCCCCAAAACCGGGCTGGAATGTAGCTCAGTTGTAGAACACTTGCCTATTGTGTGTGAAGCCCTTGGTTCCATCCCCAAGTCTGGGGGGAAAAGTTATTTTTAAAACAAAACTTTGCAGGCTTATTTTGGAAAGCATTTGCTATTCTCAACATCTGCCTCTAGGGGGCAACGGGCCACATGACTAACACCTCTTATTAGGTTAGGCCAGGTTTCCAAAAGGGAAATATCAGTGTACACTGTGAAAGGCAGAGGCATGCAAAGCAACTGATGTTCAAAAAGAGAGCCTGTTTTCTGAGTTCTCAGGACACTGTGACCCCAGTCCTTTCAACGGGCCACAGCTTACCTTCTGTAGAGATCAGATAACTTCCTTTATTCTCTGGTTGTTTTTAATTGTGAGCACGCATATTCCCAGCGTCTCACTTAGGACCTAACCTTTGCTCCATCAAGACCTGAGAGGCTGCCTGGAACCTTCAAAGTGGGCAGGAAGTGGCACCTTCAGGTATATCCGTCTGTCTGCTCAGTAGTGGGCAGGCCAGGGAGTTGGTTCCATCCCAACCTTGAAGATAGGAATTCCCCCATAATAGGGAGGTAAGGGCCACAGGGGTATGGAGCTGTCCTAGTTTAAATGGTTTATCTGGGAGAGTGGTGAGAAAGCCAAAATCATAGTGGTATAACATAATGGAAGTAGGGGTCTCGTGCAAAGAAAGTCTAAAATGTGCTCTGATTGGCAGGCAGTTCTTCTCTAAGTGAGGAGTCGGGAATCCACGGCTGCCATCATGTAGTATCACCATCTCCTGCAGGAAGCATGGATAAAGAAGGGGAGAGGAGGAGAGCCCCCCGACACACACACACTCCTAGTCACATCCCCCAGCACTTCCCATGTTGCTCTTCTCATAGCCCATGGGTACAGCAAGGCACCTGTTTCCTCCTAAATGCTGGGGGCCTGGGGACTGGATGGGTATTTCCAATGGCAACTCTACCCTCAGGAAAGGAGAGAACAGCCAGACCTGAAATGCCCAAGTTGTAACCATAGGAACTGCTTTGAACACATTATTGTCTGAAACAATATTTTCCCAAATTGTCTGATTTCACAAACAGGGGATATTTATTTAAATTTAAACTGGCCATCTATGCCTGAGGATCTGGGACTCCAGGAAGCCATGCTGCTCTAGCCATCCTAAAAACAGTATTGATAGACAGAGCCTCTGCCACCCACCCCCAGCCCTATGGGTGGGAAAACCAGACCAAGCCCTCTGTTTGTGTGATGACTCATGGAACCATGAGACAGGCTTCTGGGCATCACCCAAAAGAGGCCTGTTTCTGAGCCAGCCCTTCAATCCTCCCTGGGTGTGTTCACCCAGAAGCTCAGCCCTGGGAAGGGCAGCCACGTCAAGATAGAACACAGCAGCCTGCAGCAGAGGCAGGCTGAGCCACCCCGATCTCCCAAACCAGACATTTTACTGCCAAATTAAATGAAAACCCCTGAGCGGGTTCTTGGTCAGCAAACCTGCTTTCCCCTTATTTGGGGTGGGGATGAGGAAGGAGGGAAGAGAATATTTGTGCTCACATTTTCTCTTTAGCAACACTAGAGGGCAGCATTGAGTCAAATTTCCAATTTCTAAACAGAAAAACTACTATTCATAGTTCAGTCTTAGATTTTATGAATTTATTTGCCTTTTTGCTCTTGCCATGGCACCCTTAGCATGAATCATGGACTCTGGCAAAAGAACAAAGCAGATGGCCAGAGGCCCTGGGCTGAATTTCTCTGCTATGACTCCCAGGAATGGGGCCTACAGGAAAACTAAGTGCAGCCTCCACCGGAGGATGCTGTCACTAGGTTGGAATACAGAATTGGGAAAGCTGTCTCCCCACTCCTTCCTGCTTCTCATCTATGACAATACCCTTGTGTAATTGGTTGTATCATTAGGATTTCACTGGATGGAACAGCAGCTCAGGATCTCCTAGCAAATCCCAAATATAATTATAGACATCACCCCTCTCCTAGCCCTCCTGATTTTCCACACTTGGAGCTCTTTATTCAAGATGGTGTGTAAAGAATCAACCCCTCTGAGAAATGACAAGTTACTCCTTACTGCAGTCCCCCTATACATGTGACTTCCTCAAAGGTCCCCTCACTATGCCCCGCAAGGGCTTCACCATCACTGCCTTCTGCCTGTTGGTTAGGCTTCTTTCCCAGACTCCTCACCACCTGACATTTTGAAGTGAGGTGTTCGTTAACCTGCTTATCTGTGTCCTGCATGGGTGAGTTCCCTATGAGCAGGTCCCAGTGGATCTCTGAGACTCAGGTACTGATACAGTCCTATTGCATGAAATCACAAATGAGCAGAGGTCAGCAGTGTCCACTCTCTTCTAATTTGCACTCTCCATCTCTAGTAGGAGACGGAGGTGAGGAGCAGGCCATCTGCAAAGTGTCCTTACTCAGTATACCTCACCTGCCTGGTCCTTCCTCAGAAATAACAAGCAGAAATCAATTTTTTCCCACCCCGATGCTTAATGGAGGACATGCCATTTGACAAGCCCAAGGAGACCCAGAGTTCAGTTTTTTTAAATATTTATTTTTTGGCTGTAGTTGGATACAATGCCTTTTATTTATTTATTTATATGTGGTGCTGAGGATTGGACCCAGGGCCTCGTCCATGCTAGGTGTGCACTCTACTCCTGAGCCACAACCCCAGCCCCAACACTATCAGTTTTGAAACCTATAGTCTTAACTATCCTACTGGCATGATGGTCTGTGTGTATTTCCATTGGGTTCACTTACAACAAGGACACCTGGCACTGGAATTCCCTTTTTGCCCTCCCTGGATATTGCTGGAGGCTTCCAGGCTCCTGGCACCCAGTCTCTCTCTTCTGTTCCAGCTGTGATCCCCCTGACAGATTCTGAGCACAAGCTCCTACCCCTGCACTTCGCGGTGGACCCAGGGAAGGACTGGGAGTGGGGGAAAGACGACAATGATAACGCCCGGCTAGCCCAGTAAGACTGTCCCCTGACCTGACTCCCCTGGCACCCCAAAGGGAGGGCTGTCACTAAGGAGGTTTTCCCAGGGCAGGGCTGGACCGCCCCTGTGCCTCCTAGCTTGGGGGCAGAAGGGTGGGGTGCAAGACTGGACCAGCTGTGTTCACTCAGTGTTCTTGTCTTGTCAGCCTCATCCTGTCGCTAGAAGCCAAGCTGAACCTTCTCCACAGCTATATGAATGTGACATGGATCCGGATCCCTTCAGAGACCCGGGTGAGCCTTGTGTACTCCTGATAAAGAGGCGGTGGCCGCTTTGTGCCATCCTGGCCAATGGGCCTCCTTCCAAATGCTACCAAAAGCTCACCCATGTGCCATCCAGCTGCCCACACCAAGCCCCACCAGCCCTGCCCCCAGCTCCCTCTGTCCCAGCCATACTCGGCCAAAGCCACCCTGGCTCTGGCTCCAGACAACTCCTGTTGGATCAGGGGTATAGGTATATGTGTGTAGGTGGGTGTATGTGTGCATGCAAACATGCGTTCCGATTAGGGGATTTTTGTCCCCTTATTTTCTATGGGAGAGGTATAAACATGCCTCAGAAAACAAACTCTAGGCAAGTCACAACACAAAACTATCTCTGTTGAGATCAGTACACAATGTGCTGCAGGGGAGTGGAATTAATTATAAACTGTGTGTGGGTCCTTGGAAGAGCCAGGGAACCGAGGGTGCGAGTCCTCAGTGGCCCCTCCTCTTCCTTCTCTCTGGAGGCAGCACATCACCCTCAAAGCTGCCAGCCCTGGGGTTTGCCGCCCCTGCTTGCAGATGCTGAGTTTCATGTTAAGTATCTGACTAATTTCTTTTTTTTTTTTTTTTAATCTTAGTAGGGAACTCCCAGGGGAAGGAATTAAAAAAAATACCTTGCAAATCATTGGTCCTCTCTAGACATCAGTTTACTTAGGCATCAACTGGGGCTTATCAGTAATGTTAAAGGAGTGGTTTGAGGAAAGCAAGTAGACTGGAAGAGTCAGGTCTTGGGGTGCTGGCACTGCTCAGTGCTCTCACAGTTCCTTACTTCATAGGGATCCCCAGGCAGCTACTGATATTCCATTTTATTAATGGCACAAGTGACAGCCATTGGTAGCAGTCTGAGTCCTGCCTCTGAACTGCCTGGAAGATGCCAGTGTTGCTGCAGATATTCTTCAGCACTCATGTTCTGGTATGATGGCAGCAATCCTAGATCCAGAATCAGGACTCTGTCCAGGCATATCTCTGCCCTGCAATGAGAAGGGCCCTTGGCTAGGATTTGGTGGCCACCATATCAAATGCAGAGTTCTCAGTAGAAAATTCTAATAATGGCCCTGCCAGCCCCAGGACATGACAGCCTAAATTCCTTCTTGTACTTCCCACAGGCAGTCCTGGGACCAAGCATCTCTCCCTTTCCTGGTTCTAGGCCCTGAACTTCCACACTTTAGTGTCTATGGAAAACTGGCTTGAGACATGGGAAGTGGTGAAGCCAGTTCTTCCAGCCCTTGCTTTTGGGAGACCTGACCAAAGAACAGTGACCCCTCTCTTCAACCTACTTAGAGGGAAAGAAAAAAAAAACTAAATGGGGAGCAATGAGCCTTCTCTTGGGCTCCTTTGGAGGCCAGGAAGCCTATTGAGGTATATACCAGTTCTGTCACACCCAGCTGCTGGCATGAGGGGCCTTGCCATTCCAGTGACATTGGGTCAGCATTCTCTCTCCTCACCTGGTGAGGTCCCTCTGCAAAGCAGCAATAGGAGCTACTTCTCCTCCACCGTCCTCTCAGCTCCTTCTCAGGTTCCTCACCTGCCCCGGAGATTGGTCTTAACCATGTTTCCACAGTGGGTGTCATCCAAGGTGTTCACAAAGATGCTCCTTCCCTAGTGTTCCCCCACCCAACTTCACACCCCCATAGAAGACCTTTTCTGGGAACTGGGAACATCTTTTCTGCTGAGCCCAGACCTATTTCAGAATACTTCTCAAATTAGCATTCCACATTTCCAAACTGGGAAAGGAACCCCCAAAGTGATTTGTCATCACCAAATCAAGGGAGTGTTTTTTCCAAGATGCAAAGACAGGTTCTTAGAGCAAGATAGTCTGGCCAGGGATAGAAAGCCAAAGTCTGGGCTTGTTAACCCTAACTTTGACTCTAAAGCTCTAAGCCAGGTAGGTTATATGTACCCTGCCTGCATTCCCCCACTCCCACCTGACTCAGGATTCTAAACTCAGGTCTCTGAATTCAGAAAGAAAATGAGGGCAGTCCAGCCTCACTGGCCAGATGGCATCCTCAGATAAAAGACCCCTAACACAGCCTTCTGAAAACACCTATCTTTTCATTATTGCAGAAAACCAAGGCCCACTCCTCTGGGCTTCTTTCCCTTAAGCGCATCCCATCCCACTTTTGTAGCACTGGAGGGATAGTCTGGACTGGACCTAAGTGCCAGATCCCCAGCTTCAACAACCCATGAGCAAGCAACACATGGGCAGGGTCTGTCTTCATGGACTGCAGTGAGGACAGCTCTTCTCCAACCACCTTCCTTCCCCACTTTTCTTCTCTGCCCGTAGGCTCCCCTGGCGCAGCCAGAGTCCCCAACGGCATCAGCTGGGGAGGACGTGCAGTCCCTGGCCGATTCCCTTGACTCAGATCGTGACTCCGTGTGCAGTAATTCCAACAGCAATAATGGCAAGAATGGCAAAGACAAAGACAAGGAGAAACAGCGCAAAGAGAAGGACAAGACCCGAGCGGACTCGGTGGCCAACAAGTTAGGCAGCTTCAGCAAGACCCTGGGCATCAAGCTAAAGAAAAACATGGGTGGCCTGGGAGGCCTGGTACACGGTAAGATGGGCCGTGCCAACTCCGCAAATGGCAAGAACGGAGACACAGCCGAGCGCACCAAGGAGAAGAAGACCAAGTCTCGCAAGGGCAGCAAAGAGGAATCCGGTGCATCAGCAAGCACATCGCCATCAGAGAAGACCACGCCGTCGCCCACCGACAAAGCGGCAGGCTCATCCCCGGCTGAGAAGGGAGGCGGGACAAGGGGTGACGCCTGGAAGTATAGCACTGACGTGAAGCTGAGCCTCAACATTCTGCGCGCTGCCATGCAAGGCGAGCGCAAGTTTATCTTTGCCGGTCTGCTGCTCACCAGCCACCGGCACCAGTTCCACGAGGAAATGATTGGCTACTACTTGACCAGCGCGCAGGAGCGTTTCAGTGCGGAGCAGGAGCAGCGGCGCCGCGACGCCGCGGCCAATGCAGCCGCCGCCGCCGCTGCCACCTCCACGACCAAACGGCCGCAGCGCAGGCCAGAGGCCGAGGTCACTCCGGGAACTGAGCGTGCCTCTCCGGGCCCGCCGGCCGGGCAGCCCACGCAGCTGGTGCTTAAGCTCAAAGAGCGCCCGAGTCCAGGGTCCGCAGGGGGCTCGCGGGCGGCAAGGGTGGCAGCGGGCGGCACCGCCTCTCCTAGCAGTGGCGGCACCCGGCGTGCAGGCGCCAGCGGACAGACCCCTGGCCGAAGCCCGCCGGCACCAGCACGCCAGAGCATCATCCACGTGCAGGCGGCGGGTGCCCGGGACGAGGCCTGCGCACCGACAGTAGGCGCATTGCGGCCATGCGCCACGTACCCGCAGCAGAACCGCTCGCTGTCTTCGCAGAGCTACAGCCCTGCGCGGGCCGCTGCCCTGCGTACGGTCAATACGGTTGAGTCGCTTGCGCGCGCTGTGCCCAACACCCTCCCCGGCGTCACAGGAGCCACGGCAGCAGCCGAGCACAAATCGCAGACCTATACAAATGGCTTTGGCGCTACACGCGACGGCCTGGAGTTCGCAGACGCCGACCCGCCAGCCTCACGCTCGAGCTCGAACGGTGAGTGCGGTCGCAGTGGCCCTGGGCCGGCGCAGCGGCGTTGCCAGCGCGAGAACTGTGCGTTCTATGGGCGCGCGGAGACGGAGCACTACTGCTCGTACTGCTACCGCGAGGAGCTGCGGCGGCGGCGCGAGGCACGCGGGCCACGGCCCTGAGCGCGTGGTGTGCGGGCGGCGAGGTTTCCCCCAAAAGGATTTCTTTTCCATTCTGTCGGTGTCTTTTTTACATGCTCTGGTCAACCGAAAGGCCGGCGCCTCCTCTGTCAGTGCCGTGTACGTGTTTGGTCAAACGTTCCTAATGGTGCCTGAACCTACACTGACGCCACTCAGGTAGTAGACGGATAGGAAACAAGTCATACTGTTGGAAGTGGGTGTGCTAGCCTAGCATCTGCCTCGTACCTGTGGAAACTCAATAGCCATTGCAAGAGTATTTTTGTTCCTCTATAAGAGAAATAAAGAAATTCGCAGCCCTTTGTTTTTAGAAGGGAGTGTTTTACATGCTTTTTTTCCCCCCTCATTTCATCTTTTTCCTAACCTAGCGACTGACCTCTTCCAGGTAGCGGTCACTTGCGTGCGGTTGGTAGCACCCAGGGTTTAGGAGCAAATGCGCAGTCCCGGACTGGGGTGGAGGCTCCTCTGCGGCTCCCACCTGCTTTCCATCCCACCCAGGTTCTTGGAGAAAGCAGGGACCTTGCCGCCCACTGACGCTGTAGTGGTCACTATGGCCCTTTAGGAATACACGGCTCCATTTCATAAGCAAAACCTACTCCCACAACCCTCGTCTCAAGCAACATTCACACTGCCATCCAAGCCGCGGGGGACTGTAGAGTGGGCACCAGAAAACCTACCTCGCAGGGCGTGGTGAGGTGTAGTTAATCTATCCCGGTGCCGGGCAGCTCAGGTGCCAGGAGTTTTTCCAAAGACACCATAGGTCCATAAAACAAGGTTCTGAACTCACAAGTTGGATTGGCCTAAATAAGAGCAAACATGACAGCCTGCTCACATTTCTCCTTTGAAGACACTTCCACAGTGGACTGTCGCTGGAGGGCCTCTTATAAGGTGATAGCACTTCTGTGACCCAGAAGAGAGAGAAAGAACTGTGTAAGCCCCTACTAGACTGCTTTGAAACCCCGCCTGGCCCTCTTTCCAAAGAGAAGGGGCTGAAGGATGCCCGCTCCTGGTAAGGAAGCAAATCCACCCCACACCTCACTTGCATCTGTCTGGGTTCAGCCAGGTAATGGGGCTCACTGTGATTGGGGCCCATCCACAAGGCAGGAATGGTCCTGCCTCTGGCTTCATAACACATTGAGGGAACAGCCCGATATCCGAGCCCTCTTTTTTGGTGCCTCCTACATTTCTTGAGGAAATTAAAAAAAAATGTGTCCTTAACTACCCTGTTTTGAGCAGCAATATGCAGCCTTTTCCTTCCAAGATTACCTCTGGAGACTACCATTCTTGGCCAAGGACACTGAGGAGCTAAACCTGCCTCACTAAGAAAAGAGCTTGTTTCCAGGAAATAAGGATAAGATGGGTAAAATCCTCACTAACAAACTAATACTTCCAAACCTGTGAGAGCTTTAGAATAGTCTCTGATAATCCTAAAGAAAGAAAGGAGAAAGCACCTGGCTTCCAGTCAGCTTATCCTCAGAAAATTCAGGAGCAATGGGGTGGGGGTGGGGGGTCATCTCTTCATTGGGGCCAGCTTCTCCTGAAAGGATGCTTTTTCCCTGTGACATAAAGATCAGCAAAAGCAAAAAAAAAAAAAAAACAAAAAAAACAAAAAAAAAACTAAATAAATAAATAAAAATTTAAAAAAGATGGGGAGGGAATTTTTTACTTGTTTGAAAAATTATAATAAAATAACTGAGTATATCTCCTGTGAGTAATTATTTTTTGTTTTTAATTATCCCACAGTTTTCAGTAATTTATTGAAGTTTTGCAGAAGTGGTTCCTTAGATCAGATTATTTATTAAATAGAATCTTTAAGACTTTTTTCAAAGTTTTACTTTTCATGCTGATGAAAATACTTTCAATGTGAGATAATTACTAGCATCCACCTCCCTAATAGTACTGGGTTTCTTTTATTACTCAGAGAAAAAAAAAAAGTAGTTTAAAAAAAATCTCTCATTGAGAGGGTCTGTGGCAGCTTTTTTGGACTGGTTCCTTTCATCACATCACTCTGAACAGCTACTTCACCTTCCAAAGCTGTGGGTCACAGAAAGTATTGCTCCCAGTGTAGATAGCACCTGCTTATGCTCCTCATCCTTAGAAGGTTAAGAGAGCCAACCTTAAAAATGCTTAAATGTGCATTCAGCAACCAAACTCATGCACAAGAAATTAAGGAATATAAATACTCAGATTTTTTTTCAATTTTTTAATGTTAAGACAGCCAACTAGAAATTTCCAAAACTGGCTATGCAAATCTCATCTTTTTCATGATCTCATCCATATTTCAAACAAAAAGACAAACTGAAACTAAAAGCAGTTCATTGTAATAAAGGAAAACCTTCTAAACAGGCAGAGTAGTATATATGTATTATCAAAAAAAAAAAAATGAAGAAGTGTTCTATGTGCTTGCATTGCCAAGTTATCTCCACCCCACCTCCATTTGATGACAGGTGTGCCATAAATGAGAGCCTGGGATATAGCCTCTGACTGTGACTTTGGCTTCTCTGGCCATGTGAAAGGCCTCTAGTCCCTCTGCTTGGTCACAGGGTGAGCTAGATAAGCCTAGGCACCTATTGGTGCCTGCTCCACACTGCCACCTTACAACTCAGTCCACACAATTTAAGAATACCATTTTCTTTTTTGAGAGATCCATCCTTTAAACAGAGTTTAAAAATTAAAAAATGAAAGAGTAGATTGTGATATGAAATGTTCTAGACCTGAGCACCTACATCATGCTCCAGGTTGTTCACAAGAGCTCTTTAGACTTGGTCTCTGGCCAAAGGCCCTCTTAGTTCTGGCTTGGGGCAGGAACTATTAAAAGCTGTGTTAATTATATGTGGTACATGAAATTCTCTAATATTCTTCTATGATTTGTGGGCCCTTTGTAGTTTAGGAAAAGGGAAGAAGACAAGTGCCACCTGTGCCATGGCAGACTCTGACCATGAGCTGCTTACCCATCTGATCTGGCCAAACTTCCCTTTCTGGGAAGGATGGATGGATGTCTCTGAGCAACAAAAAGCATGTTTCCAGAAGGATCCCAGATACTTCTAAGCTCCTGTGGAGGTTATTTCAGAAATTTACTTCACATTTCCTGTACATGCTTTACCCGGGTAAACAGTTTTTAAAAAAATATTCTTAAGGGAAGGTGTTTTTCAGTGTATTCTGTTTGTGGATTTCGTGGAATGTTACATTGAAATTTTACAAGTCAAGTTTAAACTGTACTATAGAGATTATTTTTATATTATTTTCAGAACATGCCACAGAGCAATATTTTGCACCATTATTGTCACAGGGTTGTCCCTTAAAAGGATAACTTGCTGTGGGAAGGGACACCACTCTGGACTCTTGGGATTTAAGTGCTTTTTGCTGTTTGTGCAAATACCCTCTGAAAGCAGAAATGCATAAATGTCCTTTCTTTTTTAATTGAGAGCTTGATTTTCCTTTTCCTGTTCATAGGTTTTTCGTACTGCACCTTTCCTGAATATTTTATATTCACTAAGTTATTCTGGACCTTTTCTTAGCTATTACCACACAGTGTCATTTGAATCCCTTACTTTACAAATTTAATGTTTTACAAAATAATTTATTAATTCTACTGGTTTACTATCAGAAATTAGGTGGCATGAGATAAAAAGACTCTCCGCATCCCCAGGTGCACACCTCAGGATGTCAAAATCCTCCATGTGCCACCCACCCATGTCTTGCAGGGGGAGGGGAGGGATGGTGGGTGCCTCACTGCCCCCTGCTTATTATCCAAATACAAACTTCATCTAGCAAATATATGTCATATTAGTTTTTTTTTTTAAAAAAAAGGGCTGTACCTATGAATGATGGGAAATTTGTGCAAAGAAAGAAAAAAGACTTCCAAACCAGTGTGTGTGAGTTCCATTTAATGAGTCTTTTTTGTTTACTGAGACATGTTGAAGGCATCACCTGGATGTTTGAGACTCCCCACCTAGTGGGGACTTCACAAATTAAGTTCCTCCAGCATTCTGTTCATTTCTTCCAGTACTTCTAATAAATAAAAATTAGATGTGTTTCTGTGGCTGAGCCACAGTCAAGCTGTGGCCTTGGCCCCATTGGGCTACAGAGGTGGCACCTGCTCTGAGAGTCTGATTCTTCTGTCACTTCAAGATAGGCATGTACAAAGGGCCCAAAGGTGGCCGGTGCTCCTGGCTCCAGAGAGCAGGCAGCCCCTTCCAAAAAGCTTTAAAGTGTTGGCTCTCTGGAGACCTCTTCCCACTTCCCTGTTACTCCTGACTCTGACCTCTCTTTTCTAATATAATGGAATTATTCTGGTGTGGCTCTTCAGGGCAGGGACCTCAACTTCATTCTTGCTTAAATCCAATCCACCCCACTTCCCTTGTCCATTCTGCAGCACTGATCCTGTTGGCCCAGAAGGTGGTTGTGTAGTATCACCTAGTTATCAGGGAGGTGGGGCCAGGGTAGTTCATCCTAGAGAGACCAACACACACCCAGACTCTGCCCCATACTTGCGATGCTGAGGGCCCCCACATGCACCCCAGAGGCCCAGGGGTTACTGTATTATGAGATTTTCATGACAGCTATAAGCAGTGTGCAAGATGGTCTATTAGCAGGTATGCAGGTAACTTTCCCAAGTCCCATTCTTCCATCCTACTCCAACCCCAACAGAGAAGAGAGAAGATGCCCTACAGGGACACCCCCCCCCCAGGAGCAGCCAGGCATGCATCTAATCAGTGCAGAGAATTTCAGGCTGAGCCGAAAACATACTCACAGGAACAGCACAGAAGCCATTATCTACAGATACACTAGAAATGTGACTTTCTATTTATTTTCCGAAATAATTTCTTGAAATTTGCATTTTTAGTATTTTAGACTTGCAAAAAATAAATAAATAAGTAAATAAAATGGGTCCTGCCAACCCTAACTATGTATATGCCAAATGATGCATATTGCTTCTTTTTTATTCCTCCCGAAGAGCATCTCAAAGAGATACATATATACACATACCAACTATTAATTTGACACCAGATGAGGAGTACCAGTTGGTTTGAAGGGTAAATATAGGCAGAATCTGCCCAAGACCAAAGCAATCTGTTAATGTAATAAGGACAAGTAGCTATTTCAGAATGTATCTCCAAATACTGAAGGACTACTTTAAATGAAGAACTAGCTTCCCATCACAGAACAAAAACCAAGACCTTACAAAGACTGCTCCCACCCCTGTATGACTTTGCCCAGAGACTGAGGCCATCTTTAATCACCAGTCACCTTCCTGCCTCAGGGCCTTCACATGTGCTATCTCTTCTACCTGGGACAGTCTCTTTGCAGAGATCCCATTACTCACACCTCACTACCTGTCAGTCTTTGCTCCAATGCACCCCTCAACAAGGTTTTCCTTGCTTTCTTGATTTAAAAACATAACACATCCCACCCACTGTACCCACTTCCCCATGCATCTTCCTCTTGTGCACTTGTCTGAGCACTGCATGTGTGAATTATTCATTGATCCATTTATTACATCCACCAAGCTTCCATAGAATGTAAGCTCCATGTGGGCAGGACTTCATGTATGTCTTACTGCTGTATGCTGGCACCTATAACAGTGCCTGATACCTATTAGACACTGGATAAATATACATTGAGGAAAGGAAATGCTATCAGTAATTTGATAGCTATTAAGAGGCCAAAAATAAATGTCAATTTTGGCCATCATCAAATCCAAATTCTTGGACCTGGGGATATAGCTCAGTCGATAGAGTGCTTGCCTCTCACATGCATAAGGCCCTGGGTTCAATCCCCAGCACCACCAAAAAAAAAAAAAAAAAAAAAGTCCAAATTCTTCTGCTGTCCCTACTTACGGAGACTGTTAGCTGATTAAATGGCTTGGTTCCTTCTCCTGCATATAAGTACAAGAGGGCTAGATATGGTAGTGAGCTTATCCACCTGGTGGCAGCAGTAGCCTATCTCTGACTCTGAACATCTGCTCTGTGGGTCAGGAACTTTGGAACAAATGGAGGTAAAAACTGTTTCCTCCTGGTTAGTTCTTATAATCAGATGCACTGTGAGGGGCACCCATCATGCCCTTCCTTGATGTCATTGTAGACCTGGACCATTCTACAGAAGCCTTTATAAGCAATCCTTAGGTATCTCTTAATTCTTTCTAACCCAAACACAGTGGCAATGGATAGTCCAGCCAAGCAAAGGGATCCTGACAACTAGAAAACCCACCAAAAAGCAGGGCAACAAAGGAAAAGGAACTTGTCACACAGAATAACTGGCACGGGGGGGGGGGGGTAGCTATTGTTGACAAATGTGGAAACAGCAGAGAGCTGAGAGAGCCAAGTTCCCCAAGATTCAGTCACGGCTGGTGTGCAGTGGAGTGTCAGAGCCTTCCCACCACAGAGCCAAACAACATACACCTCCTTGGGCCCAGGCCCCAGAGGGGTGGTCCTCAAGCTCTGGCAGGCGACTTCACCCACAGCAGAGGAGGGATGATCCCCCTCTGAGCTGCCTCCCTCTGCCAGATGATTTTCACAACTACCTAATAGTGATTGGTGTTTACTTCCAGATCCTTTGGCCAAATATGTTTTCCTCTAAGAGTTTTTGGCAAAATACTGTTACCAGCTGCTTATAGAACCTTTGTCCTGCTGTGTCCTGGTTAAAAGGCTTCATCCTCTTTACTCCTCTTCCATGGTTTTTGCTTTCATTTCTCTGGATGCCATCTTTTGGGGTCTCTCAGGGGATTGGTTCTCTTTGTAACACCCTCTGTGCAGCTGTCCGGCAGGGAGTGGGCACATGTGTGTGTCCCTGCATTTAAATTGCCAAATAAACCACGTCCCTTTTGTTACTGCCCAAACAGCCTGGGATATGCTCCTGCCAGGACCCAGAGAGAGGAAGTATGCTTTCCAAAGGCCCGTGTACTTGGCCCACACAGAGCTGTCTCTGTAGCAGGTACCCACAGAGGTCTCCCAAGCCCTGTGGGCTGTCCGGCTCTTTGCATGTATCCTTCCTGATTTGAAGCACCTATTTTAGTATTATGAGTTGGCAAGTGGGAGTGGAGCAGCTTGTGTCTACTCACTTAAGTTCAAAATAAGTAAAATCACCAAGTACACGTGTTGGATATCAGCCATGTCTTAGGCCCTGGTCCACACAGAAGCAAACACCCTCTGCCAGAGCCAGTCTCCATTCAGTAGGAGCTTGCCCCTCCCACACACCCAGGTGAGAAAAGCTGGGCTCTCAGTCATAAAATAAAGGAACACTTAGGAGCAAGGCATTGGCTCACCTGAGTCCAAGCAGGGACAAATCTCCTTGGTGACCAACCACTGCCTCATCTGCAGAGCCTGAAATCCACTCAACATCATTTCCGATGAACTGTTCAGTCTCATCCGTTATAATTGAGGCTCATCAAAGTCATTTATAATAATTTATAAGGACCTCCTCACCCTGTATTTTCTTTATTCCTTTAAACATGCATTTGACCTAAGGACGTCAGTAGAAATATTGTTCCCGTTTTCCTTTATCTTTTCTTCTTTTTCTTTCTTTTTTTTTTTTGGTTGTTGTTTAATTGACTGATTCCTGGATGAAATAAGTTGCTTTGCCTTATTTATTTGATTACAATGGATAAAGGAAAATATTTGAGGCAAAAAATGGGTCATAAATCACATTACTTTGACCAAGCTGTTCAGAACCCCTTTCTACCTATGAGTGTTAATTCCGATTCAATGCAAATATTATTTTCCATCTGGTTCATTCTTGGAGAAGAAACCCATTGTAAGAGCTGTCTTTGGTGGTTGGGTTGTTACTTTGTAAAGTATTAAAGCACTAAACCAATTTTTGCAATATATAGTAAATCTTGCTTTCATTTTGGAAAACTTCCAGTAATGACTACTGCACTTTTTATAGAAGAACTGTATTTAATTTCTTTCTTTTATGAAAGATTATTTCAAGTAAAAATAGCTCTGTAATCCATGTGACACGGCTTCTCCATTACTTGACACAGAGAGAAGCTTTGATGCCTACCCAATAAAACTAACATGTTTGTAAAGCATTGGTTGGTCCAATTATTTGCCCACTCACACCTGTGTTCTTGGTAAAATACCATCAAAGTAAAGCTTTATGACCAAAGAGGAAGAGGCATCTGTCTATAGGCATCCCCAACACCAGTGGAGGGGAGAAGTGTTTTTCTAGCCAGATGAGATGTAAATTCCATTATCACAGTTTTGCTCATACAAGAGGAATAATGGTTCTCTCCTTAAAATGCACATGACACTTTCCACCAGAATGAAAAATGAGTAGAATTTTCCTTAACATATAATCACCAGACGTTGCAGCAAGAAGCACAAGGACAACAGCTAGAAGCACAGAAGATGAGATGCAATTTATCGTGAATTGGTATTTGTGCACACTTTTCTGTGAAGAAGAGGCACCAAGGGCAAGGCTTCCTGGAAAGGCTGGGGATGGGCTCCAGGGCCACAGGCCTGTGTCAGGTGGGTGTGATGAGCATAGGACCCAAACACAACCACAGATCAAGGGCCCACTGTGTGCCCTGCACCATGTTCAGTGCTGGGACAAGGACAGATGTGATGATGACAGTGCCTCATGCACTGAATGGCCACTGTGGGGTGTGGCGCATTCTGCGTGTGGTAGAATTCACTCCATGCAGCAGCCATGTCAGTTCAAAATCAAACTCCCATCTTGTAGATGAGAAGAGTAAGTTTGGCAAGGTAAGTCATGAAGCAAAAATTCTGGCTCGGGTTTGCCTGACTTGAGAACCTGTGCTCCCAGCTACAGAACACACTGCAGTATTCTGCCACCTGGAGATGGGGCAAGGCCCCTGCTAGCAGGAGCTCACAGTCTGGGGATGCTGATACATATGTTTTCATCTCATTTCCAAGAAGTAGAGGGAGGGTGAATTAGCACAGTTGAAGGAAGGATCAGAAAGATGCTCAGCTGGCCTGTGGCATTCACTGGAGCAATGACTCTACACATTCCTAGGATCATGTTAAGACCCATAAAACATCATCTATTTCTGGCTTTGATGTTCTTTAACACTAAGAAACATGAGACTATTTTTAGTTCTGTGAGACAGGCAGAGAACCCCACATTAAAAGCCTGTTATTCCATTTGAAGTTTGGAAAGGTGCTTAAGAGACTGCAGAATAATGGTAGGGGTGCTGGATTGGGAGACAGAAAGTCTGGCTGTGTAACTGACCTTGAGAAAGGTGTCTCTCACCTCCTAGCTTCTGATTTCTATTCTATAAAATGAGGGATTCAAAGTTCTTCTGGGGATCCAACATGGCCGCCGGCGAGGAAGCAGCAATTCCAATGTCTCCACATTAACGGGATCAGAAAGACCCATTGGAACAGCGGCAGTCTACCTACTGAGGAACTTCTAGCAAAATTCCGTTAAGAGGGGACCTGCCGGGAATTGGTAGGTTTATTAGAAGTGTCAGTTTGTCCCAGACAAGTGGATCTTGGCTGGCCACGAGGGTGCGGAGTTCCAGTCCCGCAGCCACCAGCCGCTTCTGCAAGTGGCCAGCAGCCCAGAGCGGTGCGGCCCGCCCGAACCCGCAGACGGCACCCGCCATCCCGCCGTCCCAGGGAGGCCCTGCTCTCACTCTGCAAACGGCCACCACGCCTGCCAGGCTCGTAGCCACGCGGCCGCAGCTGCCCGGCTCTACAGGCGGCCCCCCGGTGGGTGCAGAGGTACAATCCCGCGGCCACCAGCCGCTTCAGAAAGCGGCCGGCGGCCCCAAGCGGCGCAGCCTGCCCGAACCCGCA
The DNA here is from genome assembly GCF_964194105.1 of Spermophilus citellus. Classification (NCBI taxonomy): domain Eukaryota; kingdom Metazoa; phylum Chordata; class Mammalia; order Rodentia; family Sciuridae; genus Spermophilus; species Spermophilus citellus. Next base: position 51,674,368 of record NC_138185.1, read on the forward strand.
CACGGCACCCGCCATCCGGCTGTCCCGGGGAGGCCCTGCTCTCGCTCTGCGAACGGCCACCCCGCCCGCCCGGATCTTAGCCACGCGGCCGCAGCTGCCCTGCTCTACAGGAAGCCCCCGGCGGCCCGGCGCAGCGAGAAGTGTCCCCGCCTGGCCCGGCAGACAGCCCGTGCCCTCCCGGCTCTACTAACAGCCCCGCCCACCCGGCGAACGGCTCCCCCGCCCCCAGACAGCGTGAAGGGAATCTAACCAACCCTTTACGAAATAGCGAACTGGGAACTAAAACCAGAGATTGTGTCAGACCAGAGACAAGCCAGTTCTACCCCTCCCTTCAGACACTCCGGCAAGGAGCCAGGGGCCCGCCATAGCAGAGAGGGGAAGTCACCAAAGTTCGGCCAAAGAGATTCCTTTCCAGCGGAATCTACTTTAGCAGGTGTGTGACTCCCACCCACACCAGATACAAACAGCCCAGAAACTTCAAAATCTCTCTGTGGGCATGACCGTAAGGGCCAAAGGACTCTCGACCCCCAACTCCCCCTACTGCCAGTGACGAGGGCGTGACTGTAGGGGCAGAGGGAAGCAGAGAAGACTCCCCACCCCCAAATCCCCCAACCGCGAACTGAGAGGGTGTGACGGTAGGGGTGGAGGGAAACAGAGGACACTCCAGACCCCCAACTACTCCTACCGCCAGCAGTGTGGTTGTGACTGTAGGGGCTGAGGGAAGTAGAGGGGATCCTCGACCCCAAACTCCTATTACCACCAGCAGCGACACCAATGGTCTTAGCTGCCAGATTCCGAAGGTGTGCCCACCAAAGGGGTCTGGAAAAATTAAACAATTGACTCCCAGACCACAGCTCCACAGCACTGGGGCTTAGATGAATGACAGTGAGAGTGCTCAGTAGTTAGGGAAATAGAGCACTTGGTGGGGCTGAAAGTGTAACCAAATCCTTGGGGAACTGCCTCCGGTGAGCAGGACCTGGCTGGCTGGCAGGAGGAAGGGGAGGAGGGGCCATAGAAGTGCAACGGCTATGGACCAACAGGATTGAGAGACTCCCAGGAACCGCCTTACAGGGATTGCTGTTGACACATTGAGGGCAAAACTCAGCACAGAGGGCACAGCTTTGCCTACGGGAAGAGAAGAAAATGGATCTCTAAGACCTAATTTTATTTCCTATTTCATTTTAATTTTTTCTCTCCCTTTTCCCTCTCTCTCTCCCCTTCCAAGTTTTAGTGCTCTTTCTATTCTCCTCTATGCTATCTATCTCCCTCTCCTTCTTTCTTTTCAAGAGCACCTACCTTCCTCTTCCCCCCAACTTTCATCCCAAGCATTACGTCCTCCATTTCGCTTAACTGTCTAAATACAAATAGGTATGCGCCCTCCCCCCGCGCCTGCAAGGTAGCCGGACCTGCAACCCACCAGCAGGTCAGGCCCAGCAACCTGGGAGTGGCAGAGCCGCCACACGCGCCTGCAAGGTAGGCGCACCTGCTACCAACCAGCAGAACAGGCCCAGCGGCCTGCCGATGTGGTAGGCACAGTGCCCCAATTGGAGGAGGAGCAGAGCGCGGGAGACTTTGCAACTATACAAGAGTAATACAAATATATAGGGGGAAAATTCAACAACACAACAGTCTCAGTAAGCAGAAAGAAACGCGAACAGTATGAAGAGACAAGGAAAGAAAGGACCACAAGCAATGCAGGTCAACTCAACGTTAGAAGAGGTAATATCTGCAGCAGATGGAATGTCAGATAAAGAATTCAGGAGATACATGCTTCAGATGATCTGGAGTCTCAAGGAAGACATTAGACAGCAAAATCAGACAATGAAAGATCTCTTCAACAATGAAATACATAAACAAATCCAGGAAGCAAAAGATCAACTATACAGGGAGATAGAGGTTATAAAAAACAAACAAACACAAATCCTAGAAAGGCAGGAAGCAATAAACCAAATTAAAAACTCAATTGATAATACTACCAGCAGAGTAGAACACTTAGAAGATAGAACATCAGACAATGAAGACAAAGTATTTCAACTTGAAAAGAACATAGACAGCTCAGCAAGACTGTTAAGAAACCAGGAGCAGAACATCCAAGAAATATGGGATAACATTAAAAGACCAAATTTAAGAGTCATTGGGATACAGGAAGGCACAGAGCTCCAAACCAAAGGAATGAGCAATCTATTCAATGAAATAATTCGAGAAAACTTCCCAGACTTGAAGAACGAGACAGAATCCCAAATCCTAGAAGCCTACAGGATGCCGAATGTGCATAGTCATAAGAGATCCACACCTAGACACATTATAATGAAGATGCCCAACATAGAGAATAAGGAGAGAATTTTAAAAGCTACAAGAGAAAGGAAGCAGATTACATTTAGGGGTAAACCAATCAGGATAACAGCTGATCTCTCAACACAGACTTTGAAAGCTAGAAGATCCTGGAATAACATATTTCAAATACTGAAAGAAAATGGGTTCCAACCAAGAATTGTGTATCCAGCAAAATTAAGCTTCTAGATGGAAGAGGAAATTAAAACCTTCCACGATAAACAAAAGTTAAAAGAATTTGCAGATAGAAAACCATCTCTCCAAAAAATCCTCAGCAAAACATTACAGGAAGAGGAAATGGAAAATAACAATGAAAACCAACAGTGGGAGGTAGGACAGTAAAGGGGGGAAAATAATCAAAGAGGAAAACAAACCATATTCAGTAACATAAATAAACAAATATGGCTGGAAGGATAACCCATATCTCAATAATAACCCTAAATGTTAATGGCTTAAACTCACCAATTAAGAGACACAGGCTAGTAGAATGGATCACAAAATATGACCCAAAAATATGCTGCCTACAGGAGACACATTTGATAGGAAAAGACATACATAGACGGAAGGTGAAAGGTTGGGAAAAATCATATCACTCATATGGACTTCGGAAACAAGCAGGAGTGTCCATACTCATATCAAATAAAATAGATTTCAAGCCAAAGTTAATCAAAAGGGATAAAGAGGGACACTGCATACTGCTCAAGGGAACCATACACCAACAAGACATAACAATCATAAATATATATGCCCCAAACAATGGTGCAGCCATGTTCATCAAACAAACTCTTCTCAAGTTCAAGAGTCTAATAGACAACCATACAATAATCATGGGAGACTTCAACACACCTCTCTCACCACTGGACAGATCTTCCAAACAAAAGTTGAATAAGGAAACTATAGAACTCAATAACACAATTAACAACCTAGACTTAATTGACATATATAGAATATACCACCCAACATCAAGCAGTTACACTTTTTTCTCAGCAGCACATGGTTCCTTCTCAAAAATAGATCATATATTATGTCACAGGGCAACTCTTAGACAATATAAAGGAGTAGAGATAATACCATGCATCTTATCTGACCATAATGGAATGAAACTGAAAATCAACGATAAAAGAAGGAAGGAAAAATCATGCATCACTTGGAGAATGAACAATAGGTTACTGAATGATCAATGGGTTATAGAAGACATTAAGAAGGAAATTAAAAAATTCTTAGAGATAAATGAAAACACAGACACAACATATCGGAATCTATGGGACACATTGAAAGCAGTTCTAAGAGGAAAATTCATTGCATGGAGTTCATTCCTTAAAAAAAGAAAAAACCAACAAATAAATGATCTCATACTTCATCTCAAAATCCTAGAAAAAGAAGAGCAAAACAACAGCAAAAGAAGTAGAAGGCAAGAAATAATTAAAATCAGAGCTGAAATTAATGAAATCGAAACAAAAGAAACAATTGAAAAAATTGATAAAACTAAAAGTTGGTTCTTTGAAAAAATAAATAAGATCGACAGACCCTTAGCCATGCTAACGAAGAAAAGAAGAGAGAACTCAAATTACTAGCATACAGGATGAAAAAGGCAATATCACAACAGACACTTCAGAAATACAGAAGATAATCAGAAATTATTTTGAATCCTTATACTCCAATAAAATAGAAGATAGTGAAGGCATCGATAAATTTCTTAAGTCATATGATCTGCCCAGATTGAGACAGGAGGATATAGACAACCTAAACAGACCAATATCAATTGAGGAAATAGAAGAAACCATCAAAAGATTACCAACTAAGAAAAGCCCAGGACCGGATGAGTATACAGCAGAGTTTTACAAAACCTTTAAAGAGGAACTAATACCAATACTTTTCAAGCTATTTCAGGAAATAGAAAAAGAGGGAGAACTTCCAAATTCATTCTACGAGGCCAACATCACCCTGATTCCTAAACCAGACAAATACACTTCAAAGAAAGAAAACTACAGACCTATATCTCTAATGAACCTAGACGCAAAAATCCTCAATAAAATTCTGGCAAATCGGATACAAAATCATATCAAAAAAATTGTACACCATGATCAAGTAGGATTCATCCCTGGGATGCAAGGCTGGTTCAATATACGGAAATCAATAAATGTTATCCACCACATCAATAGACTTAAAAATAACAACCATATGATCATCTCGATAGATGCGGAAAAAGCATTTGACAAAGTACAGCATCCCTTTTTGTTCAAAACTCTCGAAAAAATAGGGATAACAGGAACATACCTCAACATTGTAAAAGCAATCTACGCTAAGCCCCAGGCTAGCATCATTCTGAATGGAGAAAAATTGAAGGCATTCCCTCTAAAATCTGGAACAAGACAGGGATGCCCTCTCTCACCACTTCTGTTCAACACAGTTCTCAAAACACTGGCCAGAACAATTAGACAGACGAAAGAAATTAAAGGCATGAAAATAGGAAAAGAAGAACTTAAATTATCACTATTTGCAGATGACATGATTCTATACCTAGCAGACCCAAAAGGGTCTACAAAGAAACTATGAGAGCTAATAAATGAATTCAGCAAAGTGGCTGGATATAAAATCAACACGCATAAATCAAAGGCATTCCTGTATATCAGCGACAAACCCTTTGAAATGGAAATGAGGACAACCACTCCATTCACAATATCTTCAAAAATAATAAAATACTTGGGAATCAACCTAACAAAAGAGGTGAAAGACTTATACAATGAAAACTACAGAACCCTAAAGAGAGAAATTGAAGAAGATCTTAGAAAATGGAAAAGTATACCCTGTTCATGGATAGGCAGAACTAACATCATCAAAATGGCGATATTACCAAAAGTTCTCTATAGGTTTAATGCAATGCCAATCAAAATCCCAATGGCATTTCTTGTAGAAATAGAGAAAGCAATCATGAAATTCATATGGAAAAATAAAAGACCCAGAATAGCAAAAACAATGCTAAGCAGGAAGTGTGAATCAGGTGGTATAGCGATACCAGACTTCAAACTATACTACAGAGCAATACTAACAAAAAGAGCATGGTATTGGTACCAAAACAGGTGGGTGGACCAATGGTACAGAATAGAGGACACAGAAACCAACCCACAAAACTACAACTTTCTTATATTTGATAAAGGGGCTAAAAGCATGCAATGTAGGAAGGATAGCATCTTCAACAAATGGTGCTGGGAAAACTGGAAATCCATATGCAACAAAATGAAACTGAATCCCTTTCTCTCGCCATGCACAAAAGTTAACTCAAAATGGATCAAGGAGCTTGATATTAAACCAGAGACAAGGCATCTGATAGAAGAAAAAGTTGGCTACGACCTACATACTGTGGGGTCGGGCTCCAAATTCCTCAATAGGACACCCATAGCACAAGAATTAATATCTAGAATCAACAAATGGGACTTGCTCAAACTAAAAAGTTTTTTCTCAGCAAAAGAAACAATAAGAGAGGTAAATAGGGAGCCTACATCACGGGAACAAATCTTTACTCCTCACACTTCAGATAGAGCCCTAATATCCAGAGTATATAAAGAACTCAAAAAATTAGACAATAAGATAACAAATAACCCAATCAACAAATGGGCCAAGGACCTAAACAGACACTTCTCAGAGGAGGACATACAATCAATCAACAAGTACATGAAAAAATGCTCACCATCGCTAGCAGTCAGAAAAATGCAAATCAAAACCACCCTAAGATATCATCTCACTCCAGTAAGATTGGCAGCCATTATGAAGTCAAACAACAACAAGTGCTGGCAAGGATGTGGTGAAAAGGGTACACTTGTACATTGCTGGTGGGACTGCAAATTGGTGCAACCAATTTGGAAAGCAGTATGGAGATTTCTTGAAAAGCTGGGAATGGAACCACCATTTGATCCAGCTATTCCCCTTCTGGGTCTATTCCCTAAAGACCTAAAAACAGCATGCTACAGGGACACTGCTACATCGATGTTCATAGCAGTACAATTCACAATAGCAAGACTGTGGAACCAACCTAGATGCCCTTCAATAGACGAATGGATAAAAAAAATGTGGCATTTATACACAATGGAGTATTACTCTGCATTAAAAAATGACAAAATTATAGAATTTGGAGGGAAATGGATGGCATTAGAGCAGATTATGCTAAGTGAAGCTAGCCAATCCCTAAAAAACAAATGCCAAATGTCTTCTTTGATATAAGGAGAGTAACTAAGAACAGAGTAGGGAAGAAGAGCATGAGAAGATGACTAACATTAAACAGGGATGAGAGGTGGGAGGGACAGGGAGAGAGAAGGGAAATTGCATGGAAATGGAAGGAGACCCTCAGGGTTATACAAAATTACATACAAGAGGAAGTGAGGGGAAAGGGAAAAATAATACAAGGGGGAGAAATGAATTACAGTAGAGGGGGTAGAAAGAGAAGAGGGGAGGGGAGGGGAGGGGAGGGGGGATAGTAGAGGATAGGAAAGGCAGCAGAATACGACATGAGTATGTCGATATGTAAATCAGTGGAAGTTTAACTGATGTGACTCTGCAATCTGTATAGGGGGTAAAAATGGGAGTTCATAACCCACTTGAATCAAAGTGTGAAATATGATATATCAAGAACTATGTAATATTTTGAACAACCAATAAAAAAAACAAAGTTCTTCTGCACTACATCAAGGAATCTGTGTGTCATTTAGGAAAACAGAAGTCACCTGAGTTATTTTAACACAGAGAATTTATGGAGAATTGGCCTAAGCAGGTATCAGGGGAGCAAAACACAAAAAGGAAACAGAGTTCACATGGAGAAAAAGCCTGCAGGGGCAGCTTTATCTCAGAGCAGAAGCAGAGCAAAGAAGTCTAGTAGTTAAAAGCTTCAATCAGGATCTGGGGATGCAGCTCAGGGATAGAGTACTTGCCTAGCATGTGTGCAGCCTGAGGGTTCAATCCCCAGAACTGAACAAAAAGAGAGAGATCTGTGAGCAGAGAGGAGGGGACTCCACAGAATGGGACTTAGACCTGTGAAGAAGGAGCCCTGCTAGCTGGAACTCTTGCCTGAAGAGCACAGGGGACGTGGCTCACAGAGCTAAACTCAGATCTCTGAAGAGGGTTGCAAGGGTTGCTGTTATCTCTGAGGGGGGCATGATGTGGCAAATTCTTCTATGTGGAAAACAAACAAAATGGGATCAAACTGTAACTAGCAAGGGAAGGACTGTTGCTAGGACAACACTGGCAATGGATTCAAAAAGAAATAGCAGGTGCCTTGTGTGTGTGTCTGTACACACACACACACACACACACACACACACATATTTGCACATATGTATGTTTGTTTGCACAGCTGTACCTCAGACTGGTTCCAGGATCCCCCACAAATACTGAAACCTGAGAATGCTCAAGTCACTTATATAAAATGGCATAGAATTTGAATATAACGTTCACATCTCCTGCTGTCTCTTTTATTTTTTTATTTTTTTATAGGTAACTTATTTATTAGATTGAGATATCAGTCCACATTGTAAGTAGATTTCAGAACATCACATTGTACCTCATAAATGCATGCAATTGTTATTTGTCAATTAAAATAAAACTTAAAGGGAAGAAGAAAAAAATAGTAGCAGCAACAGTGACTGTAGCACAGTCTCTTTTTTTCTATTGCTCATGACAATACAATCTGCTGTCTATTTTGAATCATCTCTGGAAGACTTAGATACATTGTACAATGTTAATGCTACATAAGTAGTTGTTACACTGTATTGTCTAGGGAATAATGACAAGAAAAGAGTTTGCCCATACATGTTCAGTACAGATGTTTTTCTCCCGTGGAGGGTTTATTTGTTTTCTTGTGGTGCTGGGCTTTGAACCCAGGACTTTGTGCATGCTAGGCAAGTGCTCCACCAACAGAGCTGCATCCCCTTCCAGGAACATTTTTGATTTACAGTTATCTTGAAGCCACAGATGTAGAAGCCACAGATATGGAGGGCTAACTGCACGCGTAATATATATGGACACACATACTGAAAAGAAAGGTGAATATCCTGTCTGCCACAGACCCCACAGAACTGGAACAGGAGAAGCTGACCATGGCCCATTGTTGATAATTCACAACTTACTTCTTCCATGGACATTCTGTGTTTCCTTTGTACCCTTCTGGGATCTTTATCTTGCTGGAATCTTTACCTGCTCCAAATTTTCATTCCTAAAGGGGCTGAGTCCTCACAAAGTCTTTTTTTTTTAATGTTATAGTTTACAGTGAACTTTGATTTGGGGACATGGATATAATTAAAGGCACCCCCAAAGTCCCCTGGATTTCACACAGCTTCCCCTCAGCCTCCATTGTGTAGCAACAAATCAATTTACAATAACCCAGCCAATAGAGTAGTGACCTTATTTGTATTAATTTAGTGGCTTGCAAAGCCCCAGATCACCAGATCTCACCTTCCAGTTGGTGAAATCACTGTGCCACCTGCTGGAAGCATCCTTCCTTGGGAACTAAGAACTACAGAAAAGGCCTCAGGTGTGGGGAGAGAAAGCACAGGTTCTTGTTTATAAGACGTAATGGTGACACACCCACCTCTTATTTACCAGATTGTGTTTGGTCATGAAATAAACACCACCATAGGGCAGCAGCGGATTCAAACCATCAACTGCATCTGGAAGATAGAACTCTTACCTTTCAGGGAGTTGTCTCCCTTCTAGCATCCTAGCTATCTTCAGTGGACAGGTCCTAAGCTCTATCAGGCCAGCTGCTTGCTTCTGAGGCAATGTGTAGTAAGTAAATTCTATGTGCATGATCCCTTTGCTGTAAAATTGAAATTCTTAGAATCAACACAGCATAAAACCCAGAATGATGAGCAAGGTGCTCTTTAAATCCATGATGGCAGTTTTTTGGCAGGAACATGGCATGCAGGAAAGGGCATATCTAATTATTTTCCTTTTGTGTTAGTCATCCTTCTGTGACTGTAACAAATACACGAGATAATCAACTTATAAAGAGGAAAGGTTTGTTTTGGCTTACAGTTTTGGAGGTTTCCATCCAGGATAGGTTGGCCCAGTTACTTTAGGCCTGTGGCAAACTAGGCAGCATATCATAGCAGGAAACATGTGGAGGAGTAGAGTTATTCACCTTATGGCTGCATACAAACAAGAGATGAAGAGGAAGAAACAGGAGTCCCATAAGTCCCTTTGAGAGCACAGGCCCAGTGATTGGAAACCTCCCACTAAGCCCATCTGTTAAGGTTTCCAATAGTGCCAAACTGGAGACCAAGACTTTAACACATGGACTTTTGCGGGCATTCAAAGTCCAAACTGTACCTATTGATAGGGGTCCAGTGTAATCAGCAAGACACAACAGAGGTCTCTTTTGTCAGAAGGTCACATGGGCATAGCAGTGGCAGCTTTCTGGGATGGTGTTGGAGTGAGGAAATCTGTGTTTCTCCCCCTTCCACACCTCATGCAACCATGGGCCTTTGTATGTAGGCTACTGAATAATATCAAGATAAACTGCTAAAGGATTAACTAGAATCACAGCACAGTCAGTCTTGCCCACCTGAAACTCCATAGTCTCCTTCACACAGGATTCTTTTGATGAGCAAAAACATGGTATCCAACATCTCCCCCTCTTCCTACACTCTGACAGATCCGTCCTCAGACATCTCCCATATACATACATCTGTCACCATATGTCTTGTCAAGCTTTGAACCCCGTTTCTTCCAAGTTCCTGACCATATAAATTATTTGCACCTGTCCATAAATCAGTATAGATCAGGGTCTCCTAATAGTAGGTAGCACCATTGACATTTGGGACCAGATAATTTTATTGTTAAGAGACTGTCCTGTGTACATTGTAAAATGTTTAGCAGAATCCCTGTTAGATGGTTAATTTTATGTGTCTATTGATTGTGTTAAGAGCTACCCAGATAAATAGTGAACCATTATTTCTAGGTGTATTTCTGAAGTGTTTCAGGAAAAGATTAGCATTTGAATAGGTAGACTGAATAAAGATAAGCCCACACGAATGTGAGTAGGCATCATCCAATGTGTTAAAGACACAAAACCCATCAAACCTCTGTTTTCTGAGGAACAGAAAAACAGATGAAGGGCAAATCTACTCTCTTTACTTGAGCTGAGCCACCTGTCTTCTACTGCCCTCCTACTGGTTCTCAGGAGACATCAGAGCTCCTGGCTCTCAGGCCTTCATTTTAGTGCTAGACCTACCACTGGCTTTCCTGGGACTTCAGTTTGCAGATGGCAGATCATGTGACTTCTCAAATTCCATAATCATGTAAGCTATCTCTCCTAATAAATTTCTTTATACATATCTATGTATTGATACATAGACACAGCTTACGTTTCTCTGGAGAACCCTCATACAATGACATCTTTTCACTAGATGACAGGAGCACCCCCTACATAGTTGTGACAATCAAAAATGTCTGACATCATCAAATATTCTTGAAGTTTCGGGGACAGAGGATGAACCCTGTTGAAAATCACTGGGGTAGGTGTTAATTCTTCTGTTTTCCAGTCCAGAAAAGTGATAATTATTTGTTCTGTTCAAGCCCCATCCACTGGGAGAGTTTCCCTTCCCCAGTATCTTTCAAGGACACTCCATATTGGAGTTGTAATGTACCACAGCCCATGCTTGGCTGGTACCAACAGATCACAGAGAACCATCTGAAGGCAGGCCTCCTCATCCATCTCATCCTAAGGAACTTCCCAGGAAGATGGAGGTGTAGATTGAGGGAAAGGAGACAACATAGGCAGGGATATCTGTCACAGGTCTGAGCTACCTGCTCACACACCAACAAGTCATTCAGAGCCTCTCGTTTACTCTATCTACTTGATGAATTGCAGCTTCTTTGGCCAACCACTTGGATGGGCAGGTCAGAGAGTACTCATGATAGCCAGCTCAGGATTTCGGAGTTAGTTGATTCCCCTGTCCAGTTATTCAATCCCTAAGAGGATGCCAGGAGCTATTTATTAGGAAGAATAGTTATGTGCAGAAGGTATAATTCTTTTTCAGAAGCTGGAGTTCTGTCCTAAGATTCTCCTATTTGGACTCTTCACATTGTTATTGGCCATAAATACTTGAGCACTATTGTATTCTTAGGTGATGAGGCCCAGGTGTCCTCACTCATGGTTGCTGCCCTTAGAGTCTCCTTGATAAATGTACTGGGATATGAGATAGCACACTGAAATAGCATATAATAACTTCAAAATGCAAAAAGTCTTAACAAGCATTGTGCTCCATTCTGGAGGGTAGCAATTTATCCTTCAAAATGTTGTATACGTATATGTTGAAATGCATAGGACCCCAAGCAACTTCACTAAGTTGAATATTATGGAATTTTCTTTTTACTTTTGTAACTTACCAAGTCTCCTATGTACTTGCTACTCCCTGCCCATCAGGTCCACTCTGCATGATTTCAAGTGTGTAATCTAGTGAGGTGTTGTGTCTTCTCTGCAAACACTATCATGTCAGAGATCAGGAAAACTGGCATACCCCAAGGTAAGGTGGAAAGGTGTGCTGTTGAAACGCCTTGATGTGAGCAAACTATGGTGCTTGCAAACTGACACAGAGAACAAGAGCCAACCATCTGTCCCCATCTTCCATGGGCTGCATTACAGTTCCAGTAAAGAGAATTCACACAGAACAACAGGTATAATGGGAGTCATCAACAGGATATGTTTGCTGTGACCCACTCTCTTTCTCCAAGATGCATCTATCTTCTATAGGATCAAACAAGTCAGTGATGTGGGGACATAATAGGAACTTCTACCTTAAATTTCTCACATTTTTGATAACAGTCGTCATCTTGATAATTACCCCAGGATATGGAATTCCTTACCTTCGATTTACCATTATGGTAGTAACACTGCTGCTTGGCTGCCAAGCAGCATGGTGGGCCTACTGGTCCCTGCCCAGAAGTGGCAGCAGAGCAGTGAAGAGGTGGAGCAGCAGAGTGGCAGCACGGTAGGTCGCAGGATAGGTGATAAGCAAGGCCCACGGCCATGTGGAGCCTGTCATGCAGGCACTGTGAGCCAGCACAGAGGTGAGCCAAGGTGTGCTGACCTGTCACCCTGTGGCAGAGGGGCCTGCACACAGTGGGGATAACCGCAGCAGAAGCACACTCCATGAGGTGCTGCTGCCCCATCCCATGACCTCAACCTCTGGTTTCCTGACCTGCCAGGAGAAAACGGAAGTGGGGTAGACTTGAAGGAAAGTTGGGACTCAGGAATTGACCAATAGCATCAGTATTTTTCCAAACTCGAATTAGTACAAATTTGGATCAATACCATTGGTACTTCTTCCAAACCCTAATTAGCATAAGTTTGTACCATTAGCAGTGAACCAAGTGCAATCCAAACCACTAAACCAGCACACTCTGATGGAGAATACTTGCTATCGGGTCCCCTCTTGCAGTATAAGAGTTCTGTTCCTGTTTCTACTCTTCAATAAATCCTACTCATAAAACTCACTCATCCTTGACTGTGGATTTCATTCTTCAAATTCATGGAGTCAAGAACCCTGAAAGAGGAAGTCATTGACAGGGAGCTGCCAGGGTCCACTGCAACATTGCAGGGCATGGCCTGCCATTGTGAGCTGAGACACTTTTCGGCTACAGATGCCTGCAGCTTGTGCAGACCCCACCTACCAGCAGAAACAGTGAGTTGAGTTTCATCTCACATGGCTTATGGTAGAGCGCTTGCATTGCATGGGTAAAGCACTGGATTCGATGCTCAGCACCAAATAAAAATAAATAGATAAACAAAGATATTATGTCTATCTACGACTTAAAACAAACAAACCAAAAAAAAAAAAAAAAAAAAAGAACCTCTCCGGGGTCTGCAGGGAGGCAAATTCCAGGGCTTTCACTTTCTTTTCACTTGCTATTTACTTGTTACCAATATAGCACGAGCTCCATAGAAAGATAGCCGTGGGGGCTTTGCTGGCTGAGGAGGATAATGAGTCCCACTGTGCATTCAGAAACTTGAGAAGTGACCAACAGGGAGCCCCCACACACATCAGCTTGTGGAAATTCACACTTGAGACAAAAATATTTTTTATACTCAAACCTCCATACTACTCACTTTTATGCTGGGTCACAATGGTGTTTTTAATTCCCTCCAAATTAATGACATCTCAAAGCCAGTCCCAAGAAATCCCTGAATAATCAGGATATTCCTTCCCCCTAATGTTTACAGGTAGAACACATTTATCAGGACAGTCACTCTAAAGACAGGCTCCAGGCACCTCTAGGAGACTTGGACTATTATTTCAGTCTTTTCTCAAGGGGCCCTGCCTCATATTTAATGAAGGGGTTCCATTCCTGTCAAGTGGCTCAGATCTAGAAACTTGATGAGTGACTCCGCATTATGACTACTGAAGTAAGAAATTTTAACTCCAAACCTACTATTGTTTGGAAATTGACTCTCTCCCAAAGACTCACATGTTAAAGGTTTGGTCACCAGGGTAGCACTATTGGGAAGTGGCAGAACTTTTAAAAGGTAGAGCCTAGTGGAGGTCTTTAGGTTACCAGGGGTGTGCCCTCAAAGGAACTTATGGGACCTTGACCTCTTCTTTCTCTATTTTTTTTTCCTTCCTGATGATGAGGTGAAAGTTTTGCAGTGCCACATGCTATTTCCATAAAAGCTCTAGGGCCAACCAATCATAGACTGGAAACTCCAAAATTATGAACCAAAGTAAATCTGTTATCTATATAAGTTTATTATCTCAGTAATTTTGTTATAGTAATAGAAAGCTAACACAAATCTGATTTTTTTAAAATAAAATTTTATTGAGGCTTATTTTCTACACAGTAAAATGCTCAAATATCAAAAATTTATGAGTTCTGACAAAAGAATACCACCCTGTTATTACTATAAGCAAGATCCAGAGACCCTCTACCCAACCTCCACTGCACTTCCATTCCCAGAAGCAGCAATTGTGCAGGTTTCCATCGCTTTGGATATTTTCTGTCCTCAAACGTCATACAAATGGAATCATAATATTACTGTTTTGTATCAGTTATCACTTGCTCAACATGATGTTTTTAAGATTCATTCACATTACTGTGAACACCAGTCATTTCTAACTTTTTAATTACTGTATTATATACATTGTATGATGATACCACCCTTTGTATATCGGTTTTCCTACTAATGGGCATTTGAGTTGTTTCCAGTTTGGGAATTAAGCTGCTCTGAATACTTACAAACATCTGGAAGATATAGGCTTTTGTTTCTTCTGGATGAATACAAAGAATGAAATTGCTGGATTATATGTTGAGTGTACATTAAACTTTATCAGAAATACCCCATGTTCCAAACCGATTGTATGGTTTGACCCACCAGCAAATGGCTTCAGTTACTTGAGACAGAAACATACCTTGTCTGTTCTTTCTGGTGCCCATGCAGTAGCCTCCACAGCTTTCTAACAATCCCCTCTTACCTGGAACAGCCCAAGTGGATGTCTGTTCTTGCACACAAGGTTTGACACACCTGAGTCAGGGACATGTGTAGAAGCACAAGATCTCTTCATAGCCCACAGTTTTTGCACAGACCTGGGTCATGTACCCATCTTGCAGCAAACCTGCTTATCCCATGCCTCCTTTCTACTCCCTTCTTCTTGGAGGCTGAGCTTACATTTTGCCCTATGTACTAGTAACCTTGGGTGTGCCTCATCTCCTTTAAGAGTGTGGTTCCTGAGTGTCAGGATATTTGTCTGGTTTACCTTGTGGCCCACAAAGGCCCAGCATCTTTTTCATCTGTGCAAAAGAGAAGCCCTCCTGTGTTCATCTAGGTGAGCCAGGAATACAACATTCACCCAAGGCATACCCCTCACTGCAGGACATGAAGATGACTATCTGTCTGTAATCCCCAGGAAACAGCTGGGAGTACCCCAGAGGATGTTCTACCCTATGCAATGCTCAGCTATACCCAGGGTAGAAACTGCCTCATAAGGAAGAATTCTCAGGGGAGGTGAGTGTGGCACAGGGTCCCAATCTCATCAGACAGAGCAAGAGACAAAGGGACATTCCAGCAAGCAGAACCTATACTCCTTCCACAAACACTGACTGTAGACTGCTTTGTGTTGGGCTTGCTAAATCACCTAGGTAATCACCTAAGAATAAGAGATGAACTTCCTCACCTGGTGGGAGGAAAGACAGGGAGGAGGCAGCTACCAGACAGCAGAGAAGTTGCTACAGTGAGAAAGTACAGGAACCCTGGGGTCCAGCCACTTCTCTCTGGGACCAAGGGATGGGGAAGACTTCAGGGAGCACCTACTATGGGCAATGGGCCTGGGGATGTATCTCACGGCTCAAATAAGGAGGGTCATCATCACACTTTTATGGCCCAAGAAACTAAGATCACACATCATCTCCCCAAGGCCATACAGCAAGGAAGGAACCAGTCATGCTACAGGGAAGCTGGGACTGATCCCCTAAGTCTGTGCATATGTGGGACTTGCCTTCAGAGAGACAGGAAGATCAGACTTATCAGGAAAATGGGAGTGCATCCCACAGGCAGCCCTAGAGGTCATCGAGAGGGTGCAAAGAAGACCATCCCCTTGGGCCCCTTAACCTCTGGCCTGTCAATCACACAACCAATACAAGGGCCACAAAGGGAAGTGGAAAATGACCACGTCCTCCTTCCCAGCTCCCTTTGTCCTGGCAGAACCATGGGGCCAGCCTCTTTCCTGAGTCCCTCTGTCCCAAGGGAATCCCCATTCTTCAGATTCAGGTCCAAGTTTGAGGTATGAATTTTTGTTTGTTTGTTTTTCTGAAATAATGAGGACTGAACCCAAGGCCTTGTCTATGTTAGGAAAGTGTTCTACCACTGAGCTATACTTCCAGGCCCTGTGGCCTGCATTATTTAATTTCCAGATATTGATAGCAGCATTTCAACCACTAAAATGAGAACTTACTGCAGGAACTAGATCAGGAGTGTATGAGTCATGACCAGCTGGACAGCCCTTCATTGAGCAGTTAAGAAGAATGACAGAAGGAGGAGCCTGGAAAGAGAAATGGTAACAGCCATGCCTGCCAGCTATGGGCCTCCCAAGACCACCGTGAGCACCTCAGAGGAAAGTTTGTGGTTGTGAGCAAGTATGGTGTTTAAATGGTTCTGTCAGTCCAAGATCCATGGCCATGGAAGCTCCTATGTTCTGGAAAAATAGTTGGTCCTGATCAGTAATGTGAAAGCTAAAAATCCTACCTGATGACCACCCTGGAATAGAAGACCCCCATGGGACAGAGCATTTGCCAAATATGTGCTGCAGGAGATGGATTTAGACCCCTACAGTTTCATTCCACTAATGGAGCAGACCAGATCCCTTTGGAGAGCCATGGGCAGAGATGAAGAATGTGAGTAACAGAGGAAATGGTGCCAGGAATGGTGGGACTTGACTTGGCTGGAAAGCTGGGCACACCTGAGTGGAGACTCTAGAGACCGGCCAGAGGGCACACTCATCAACACAAGCTCCAAAGGGTTTTAGATTCATGAGGAAGAAGAAGTTGTGGAGTTGGGCCCTGATAAGTGCAAAGGCTCTGGAGAGAACAAGAGATGGTGGGTGAGGAAGCTGAGTGGGCAGCAGTCTGTCACTGGGGCCATGGTGCTGCAGGCACTCCTCAATTACACTGTTCCCCCTCCTCCACCAGGAACCACTGTCCACAGTGTTAGGCATGACACTCACCCAGTCATTGCATCTGCTCTGTGACACTGGTGAGATGGGGCCACCAGAACTGTTACAAACTGGGTGTCAAATCTAGAGGGGCCCAGACCTTCTGGATGCAATCAGCATTGACTTCAAGGAAAGTGCATTTGGACCCTTGTTCCCAGTTGGTCTGGATGTGTAGTGGTCAGCCCCATCTGCTGAGGAGGAAAGGCTTGGTGCTTTCAGAGGACATTCAATGGCTTTGTTCTCAGAGTCTCTGAAGCTGCACTTAAGTTATAAGAAGAAAAACATAAAGAAAATAAAAAGACCCAGAAGATGATAAGAAAATGCACAGTAAATTTTTTGTCTTAGATTGAGCCTGGGGAGAGCTTTTAATTGCCTTTGTTTTCTATATATTTTAAGCCAGTAGAAAGGATGTGAAAAGTCAGGTGAGGGGCAAATTAAAACCCTCTCGGATGATTGAGTTGGGGGCTAACTATTCTTTTGAGCTTGGTACCAATTATAAACCTGTGAGTTAATAATCTTACATTTCTATAGTAATAAATATATTAATTCTTCCCTTCATCATAACCCAGTTTTGTGATGTGTGTGTTTGCCCTCTGGGTAGAGGAAAAAATCCAACCAGCTGCCTCACAGTGCACAGATGGCTGACTTCATTGGGGCAAATCCCCAGTCAGGCTATCATACTGGATCTGAGGTGTCCAGGTGGTGATGGTGGACGGGGGGGGGGGTCTTTGAAGCTTTCCTCATCTTAGATGTCAGGAAAGCCAGAAAATTTACAACAGGATTATTCAATATTTTGGTTTGTTTGTTTGTTTGTTACACATAGGAGATAAACTCAATAAGTTGCTTTTGACTAACCAATGATTTACTACTCCTTTTAAATCTACTATCTTGACTGAAGAGTTCGTTCTGTAATTCTAGATTTTTTGGCCAAGGGCTGTGATCTGTAATCTGAAATTCAAAACCTACTGCAACACACTCAACAATAATAAATCATAAAATTGGGTTTAGCACTTTATCATCAAATCAAGCCTAACAGTTTCTATTCCTTTGCTACCGGCCAGTAGTTAGAGGGAAACACTCAATCCGTACACTTCCTTGATGACAACTAGAAATGAATAAAGACACCCAACATGTTAACTCCAAAAGCAACTTCTTTAAAAGTAATCAACATCGTCAGTTAGATTTTTTTTTTAAGCCAGATTTTTAAAAATTCCTTTCCTAGGTGCCTCAGCACTGCCACCTTGAGGAACCTTTCTAACCAAGAGAGATGAACACATACAGTAACTACCTCCCTCCTCTGGTGGGGAAATTGCCTAAAAATGGTTTTCATGGCCTCAGTGAGAGGGCATCTGAATATTTTTATGGTACCCACTTCCTACCCTGCGAAAGAGCTAGGACCCTTTCCTGCTTGGTTAACCCTCACAGTTATTTCCCTCCACAGATGCCGCTCTTCTGGTCAGTTTTGCAGGTGCTTTGCAGCCATGGATGAGGGACCACAGTGCCACAGTACACCCACCACTACAGGGTGCTAAGACCATCGGGCCCCCAGACACTCAAGAGAAAACAGCAAAAGACAGTGAGTGAGGAGAAGACAGAGGGCCCTGGGCAGAAACTGGCTGTGGTCTGGGAAGTTGTGTTCATGCCCCCATCTGAAAAACTCAGAGTAATAGTTACAATGCTCCCTGTGTTGCCCATCTAAGGCTTGAAGAAATGAGTGTCAGTGTTGCTCTCACTTTGAACTCATGAGACTTCATTCTATGGATCACTCAAAGTCTGTACGTGATAAAATGATGAAAATATTCTTTTCCATTTGATCATATAAATATTATTAATAAACTTTCTGGAAAAAGAGAAAGAAGTCCTAACTGGATCCTCATAAAGGAAAGGAGTGTGGGAAACTGTAGGCATGCCAGGACCACCTCAGAGTACTCCTAGGATGTTGCCCACAAATACCAGGGGATAGTCACAGAGTATCTGGGGAACCTCTGCAGGAACATCCCTCAGATTCAGTGCATGGATCTCTCTTGAAAATGGATCCTAATGGTCCAGAGTGAAGATCAAGTTCAAATTCCAAGCCTTCAGTGGAGTCAGCCCAGAGGCCTACAACTCTGGTTGGAAAGTGCTATGGTTTTGAAGTGGTTTGTCCTCCAAAGGTTCATGTGTTGGACACTTGATCCCCAGGAAGGAGGTGTTAGGTGATAGTGTGGTCTCCTGGGAGATCCTTAGATCACAGAGTGACAGGCCCTTGGAAGAGATTAAGGTGGCTCTCATAGAACCTCTGAGCTCTGTCTCAAGATTTATTTTAAATGTGAGTTCAACCCCTAATTGCTCTCTGTATTTCTGTTCTGAGATGTGATCTCCTCTTCCCATACTCACTTTCACCACTGTGACCCAATTGTTCCCTCCCCAGAGGCTGAACCAATCTGATCTTGGACTTTGAAACTCCAGAAATGTGAGCCAAGTAAACCTCTTTACTGCATATAGTTAACCTAACTTGTATAATTTTTATAGCCATAAAAAAATTGGCCTAACAGAAAGATGGCCTGAAAGAGGTACAGGAATCTCCACTCCTACTAAAGGTGAACCAAGTAATGTGAACCAACACACCTAGCCCACTCTTCTATCAACCCATCCAACCACTAGAGACTGCTGAAAATATAAGGAACATCTATTAAACATAACTGTCAAAGGTCCCTTAAGACTCACCTTAATCCCTTCCAAGGGCATTTCCCCCAGTGACCTAAGGACCTCCCAGTAGACTCCACCTCTTAAAGATTCCACATTCTCTCTCAACACCATCACCCTGGGGTCCAATTTTCAGCACATGTGGGGCTATTTTTTATCTGAAGGGTACTACTAATGCTAGAAAAGTAGTAAAAAAAAATCCTCTGTAGGATTAAGGGGACAAAAAGAAGAATTCAGGGCCCTTCAAGAGTAGAAGCCCTAAAGGGTGGGAATATTTGGGGGCTAGGATATCAAAGGATAGTCATCTAAGGGAAAAACAAGAAAATTAACCCTTACAGAGACTGCACCCTGACTTCAGTTTTCAGGTTGGCTCAGGATACCTTGATTCATGAACTGGACTGAGGAAAACTTGTATGCCATTAAGTTGCCAGAAGCAATTGAGAATTTTCTTTAAAAACAAGTGAACAAAAGCAGTAACCTATGCTTCGAAGTATTTCTACAAACAATTGTGCATATACAAAATACAACATATAATAAAATATAACCAGGCATTCAAGAAGACAAATCAACACAAATGAAAACTAGCAGAAACAATGAGCAATAGAAATAAGCTCATGCAAGTCCTAGAGAGTAAAATATCACATATACATTTTTAACTAATGTGAAGCAAAAAAAAAAAAAACAATTTTTAACTAGCTGTGCTTGCTACTTTCAAGGAGGAATAAGCAAAAGATTGGGAATTTTGGTGAACTTGAAAGTGATCTTGTTTGTTTTCATGTGTGTGTGTGTGTGTGTGTGTGTGTGTGTGTTTAGTGGCACAGCATAAATGAAAGAAGATAGCCTGAAAAAGCTCTATGCTGCATGATTGCATTCATATGATAGCCTGCAAAAGGCAAAACCATACAGACAGAAAACACACTGAAAGTTGTAAGATTTAGGGGATTGGGGACAAGTTGACTATGTAGGGAATGGCACAGGGAAATTATAGGAACCTCGGTGGCTTCTCCTGTTGGGTTCCGGTTTGAACGCGTACTTTTTGCCGCACGAAGAGGACGTAGACTTCATCAATGAGTAAGTGACTCTCCACAATGACCTCCGGGGCAACGTTTACCCCAGAGGGTCTAACCTGTGCTTCATGGTGAGACTCCTGGGCGGTTTCCCAACCTCCCGGCGCTCTAGTCACCACGCACCCCTCCGCCTCCGGAAGTCTGGGCCACTGCCCTGAGGCTTTGGATTCCTGAGAACCACACTTACATCTTAGGTTTCAAACATAATGTGTAAAATCAGTGGCCCTCTAAGACATGATTATTAAGAGGATTTTGCATAGGACCGAGTCTAAGGCCAGTGTGGCACTCAGCTGAGGTGCGTATTTTAAGAGGGCACCACTTCAAGAAGATACTTTAATGTAGTAGTTTTCTTTTTTTTTAATTAAAAAGTCAATCAAACTTATTGACTTATAATCAAGAAAATATCAAAATTTTAAACAGAGACAAGGATCCTTGGAACTGAACTATAGAGAAGCAAGTAAAGCACTCTTAGGGCAGTGCAATTGCAAGAGTTGCTTTGTGTAGGGCGGCCGAGTGTGCTTTCGCCGCCACCAGGCCCGCACCGCTGGAGCCGCGCGGAGCCGCCGCCGGGGACGGAGCCCAGGGAGAAAGAACAAGAAACACAAGAAGAGGAGCGTTTGATGGAAGAAAAGAAAAAGAAAAATCAGGAAGAAAAGAAAAAGAAGGAAGGTGCTCAGAAAAAGGCTGCTGATCAAAAAACCAAAGACAAACAGCTGTGACTCAGCATTAATCCATCCGGCTGAAACAACTGGTCAGCCCTTCTCATCCTACAGAGGTAAATGCCTACGGAACCTTCATAAGTAGTGGCCACAGGTTTGAAACGGGGCTTGGGAGAGACAGTAAGGACCCACCCGTTGCATTGGTCGCCCGGCAAAGGGAAACGAACTGTGGCCATTTGCAAGAGACACCACTATGGCAGAGAACTGACGTCATTAGACTGCGGGGGAGGAGATAACTTCATTGAAACCTGCGGCTACAGGTGTGTAATCCCCTAGCCTTCCCTCTCCACACAACGGGGAAAACTTAAGGGCCCCTCCCAGCTCTCCCGTAAGGGCCCCTCCCAGCTCTCCCGTGAGTGTGACAGCCAGCCCGAGGGAATCAGAGGTGGCGCGAGACCTGCGGCGCAGAACTACCGCTCCCACCAGGGCTGACAGCTGAGGTCTCTTGCACCAGCTACCGGGGGCGTGGCTACCAGAGGGCAAGTAAAATTCGCTGAGGATTCTCAGCACCAAGCTCTACAAACTTAGGGTCTGAGGGAATGGCAAACTGGAAGATTGTGCCCAGTCATTCATGAAAACAGGGCTCCCAGGAGAAGCAGACCTGGTGTGTAGCCAGTATTGTGGTGAGCGGCACCGTGAGAGGGGCCTGGCTAGAGGAAAAGTGGGAAGTGACTAGACACAAGAGGAGGCCCTAGACACAAAGGATTGGAGACTCTCCCAGTCTGGGAGGAGCTGCTGCACAGTGATTCGTTCCCGCGTATTGACAGGAGAAACTTGACCTGGTGGGCACAGCGCCACCTACTGGAAGAGAAGTTAATCAAACTCTAAGACTGCATTTATTAGTTTTTTTTTTCCTTTTTTTCTTTTCTCTTTTTTTTTGATTTGGGTTTTTCTTTCATTTTCCTTTTTCTTTCTTGTTGTTTTTTTAAATTTTTTTTTACAATTTTTTTTAATTTTTTTCTCTAATTTTAATTTTAATTTTTTTATTATTATTTTTTTAAATTTTTTTTCTTTTTTTATTTCCTATTTTTTCTTCTTTTGTCTTTTCATTTTTCTTATCCCCCCCTTCCTTGAATTCTACCTGCTTACTCTCATTCTCTTTAGTGACTTCTTTCCTTCCCTTCTAATACCTTTCCTCCCAAGCATCAAATAAATTTATAGGAGTAAACAGTAACTCAGCAGTCAAACAGAACAAGAAGTAACATGAGCAGCTTCAAAAAGCAAGGAAGAAAAGGAGTACAAACAATGCAGGAAAGCCTAAATATTCAGGAGGACCTAGAGTCATCAGAAAAATGGTCATATAAAGAACTCAAGGAACACCTTAGACAGATGGAATGGAACCTTAAAGAGGATACAAGACAGCAAATTCAAGCAGTGAAAGAATACATTGAGAATGAATTGCATAAACAGATAAAAGAAGAAGTTAAGCATCTTTATCAGGAGATAGAGATTATAAAAAATAATCAAACAATAATTCTAGAAATGAAGGAAACGATAAACCAAATTAAAAACTCAGTTGAGAGTATCACTAACAGAGTGGAGCAAGTAGAAGCCAGAATGTCAGATAATGAAGACAAAATATATCATCTTGAAAAGAGTCTAGCCAACTCAGAAAGGCTGGTAAAAAATCACAAGAAAAATATCCAAGAGTTATGGGATAACATAAAAAAACCAAACTTATGAGTCATCGGGATAGAAGAAGGTACAGAGATTCAAACCAAGGGAATGAGTAACCTGCTGAATGAAATAATTACAGAAAACTTTCCAGAAATAAAAAAGGAAACAGATATACAAATTGAAGATGCATACAGGACACCAAGCACACAAAATCAGAGTAGACCAACGCCAAGACACATTGTTATGAAGATATCCAATATACAGAACAAAGAGAAAATATTAAAAGCTACAAGAGAAAGGAGACAGATTACATTCAGGGGTAAACCAATAAGGTTAACAACGGATTTTTCATCACAGACACTGAAAGCAAGAAGGTCATGGAACAATGTATTTCAAACACTGAAAGACAATGGATGCCAACCAAGAATTCTGTATCCAGCAAAATTAAGCTTCAGATATGACAACGAAATAAAAATCTTTCATGATAAACAAAAGTTAAAAGAATTTGCAGCCAGAAAACCAGCATTGCAAAGCATTTTGAGCAAAACACTACACGAGGAAGAAATGAAAAACAATAACCAAAACCATCAGTGGGAAGTGCCTCAGTAAAGACAGAGGGCAAGGGGAAAGATAATCATGGAAAAACAAACTAAATTTTTTTAAAAAAAGGATAAACATTCAAACATGGATGGAAGTACAAACCATATATCAATAGTAACTCTGAATGTTAATGGCTTAAACTCTCCAATAAAGCGACATAGGCTGGTATCATGGATTAAAAAAACAAATCCAACAATATGCTGCCTCCAGGAGACACATCTGATTGGAAAAGACATACACAGGCTGAAGGTGAAAGGATGGGAAAAAATATACCACGCACACGGTCCTCGTAAGCAAGCAGGGGTGGCCATCCTCATATCGAATAAAATCGACTTCAAGACTAAGTTAATGAAAAGGGATAAAGAAGGTCATTATATACTGTTAAAAGGAACCATTCACCAACAAGACATAACAATTATCAATATTTATGCACCAAATAATGGTGCTGCGACATTCATAAAACAAATTCTCCTCAAGTTCAAGAATCAAATAGACCACAACACAATAATTATGGGTGACTTCAACACACCTCTCTCACCATTGGACAAATCCTCCAAACAAAAGTTGAATAAAGAAACTATAGAACTCAATATCACAATCAATAACCTAGACTTAACTGACATATATAGAATATATCAACCATCATCAAATGGATATACTTTTTTCTCAGCAGCACATGGATCCTTCTCAAAAATAGACCATATATTATGCCATAGGGCAACCCTCAGTAAATATAAAGGGGTGGAGATAATACCATGCATTTTATCTGATCATAATGGAATGAAACTGGAAATCAATGATAAAAGAAGGAAGGAAAAATCCTACATCACATGGAAAATGAACAATATGTTACTGAATGATCAATGGGTTACAGAAGACATAAAGGAGGAAATCAAAAAATTCTTAGAGATAAATGAAAATACAGACACAACATATCGGAATCTATGGGACACAATGAAAGCAATTTTAAGAGGAAAATTCATCGCCTGGT
This sequence comes from Spermophilus citellus, assembly GCF_964194105.1. NCBI lineage: Eukaryota > Metazoa > Chordata > Mammalia > Rodentia > Sciuridae > Spermophilus > Spermophilus citellus. The sequence continues at coordinate 51,699,068 of NC_138185.1, forward strand.
GGTCATTCCTCAAAAAAAGAAAAAACCAACAAATAAATGAGCTCACACTTCATCTCAAAGCCCTAGAAAAGGAAGAGCAAAACAACAGCAAATGTAGCAGAAGGCAAGAAATAATTAAAATCAGAGCGAAAATCAATGAAATTGAAACAAAAGAAACTATCGAAAAAATTAACAAAACTAAAAGTTGGTTCTTCGAAAAAATAAATAAGATCGACAGACCTTTAGCCATGCTAATGAAGAGAAGAAGAGAGAGAACTCAAATTACTAACATACGGGATGAAAAAGGCAATATCACAACAGATGCTACAGAAATACAGAAGACAATTAGAAATTATTTTGAAAACCTATATTCCAATAAAATAGAAGATAGTGAAGACATCGATAAATTTCTTAAGTCATATGATTTGCCCAGACTGAGTCAGGAGGATACACACAATTTGAACAGACCAATATCAATGGATGAAATTGAAGAAGCCATCAAAAGACTACCAACCAAGAAAAGCCCAGGACCGGATGGGTATACAGCAGAGTTTTACAAAACCTTTAAAGAAGAATTAATACCAATACTTTTCAAGTTATTTCAGGAAGTAGAAAAAGAGGGAGCTCTTCCAAATTCATTCTATGAGGCCAACATCACCCTGATTCCGAAACCAGACAAAGACACCTCAAAGAAAGAAAACTACAGACCAATATCTCTAATGAACCTAGATGCAAAAATCCTCAATAAAATTCTGGCAAATCGAATACAAAAACACATCAAAAAAATTGTGCACCATGATCAAGTAGGATTCATCCCTAGGATGCAAGGATGGTTCAACATACGGAAATCAATAAATGTTATTCACCACATCAATAGACTTAAAGATAAGAACCATATGATCATCTTGATAGATGCAGAGAAAGCATTTGACAAAGTACAGCATCCCTTTATGTTCAAAACATTAGAAAAACTAGGGATAACAGGAACTTACCTTGACATTGTAAAAGCTATCTATGCTAACCCTCAGGCTAGCATCATTCTGAATGGACAAAAGTTGAAGGCATTCCCTCTAAAATCCGGAACAAGACAGGGATGCCCTCTATCACCACTTCTATTCAATATAGTTCTCGAAACACTGGCCAGAGCAATTAGACAGACGAAAGAAATTAAAGGCATAAAAATTGGAAAAGAAGAACTTAAATTATCACTATTTGCAGATGACATGATTCTATACCTAGAAGACCCAAAAGGGTCTACAAAGAAACTACTAGAACTAATAAATGAATTCAGCAAAGTGGCAGGATATAAAATCAACACGCATAAATCAAAGGCATTTCTGTATATCAGTGACAAAACTTCTGAAACGGAAATGAGGAAAAACACTCCATTCACAATATCCTCAAAAAAAATAAAATACTTGGGAATCAACCTAACAAAAGAGGTGAAAGATTTATACAATGAAAACTACAGAACCTTAAAGAGAGAAGTAGAAGAAGATCTTAGAAGATGGAAAAATATACCTTGTTCATGGATAGGCAGAACTAACATCATCAAAATGGCGATATTACCAAAAGTTCTCTATAGGTTTAATGCAATGCCAATCAAAATCCCAATGGCATTTCTTGTAGAAATAGATAAAGCAATCATGAAATTCATATGGAAAAATAAAAGACCCAGAATAGCAAAAGCAATTCTAAGCAGGAAGTGTGAATCAGGCGGTATAGCGATACCAGATTTCAAACTATATTACAGAGGAATAGTGACAAAAACAGCATGGTACTGGTACCAAAACAGGCAGGTGGACCAATGGTATAGAATAGAGGACACAGAGACTAATCCACAAAGTTACAACTATCTTATATTTGATAAAGGGGCTAAAAGCATGCAATGGAGGAAGGATAGCATCTTCAACAAATGGTGTTGGGAAAACTGGAAATCCATATGCAACAAAATGAAACTGAATCCCTTTCTCTCGCCATGCACAAAAGTTAACTAAAAATGGATCAAGGAGCTTGATATCAAATCAGAGACTCTGCCTCTGATAGAAGAAAAAGTTGGCTCCAATCTACATATTGTGGGGCCGGGCTCCAAATTCCTTAGTAGGACACCCATAGCACAAGAGTTAATAACAAGAATCAACAAATGGGAATTACTTAAACTAAAAAGTTTTTTCTCAGCAAGAGAAACAATAAGAGAGGTAAATAGGGAGCCTACATCCTGGGAACAAATTTTTACACCTCACACTTCAGATAGAGCCCTAATATCCAGAGTATACAAAGAACTCAAAAAATTAGACAATAAGATAACAAATAACCCAATCAACAAATGGGCCAAGGACCTGAACAGACACTTCTCAGAGGAGGACATACAATCAATCAACAAGTACATGAAAAAATGCTCACCATCTCTAGCAGTCAGAGAAATGCAAATCAAAACCACCCTAAGATACCATCTCACTCCAGTAAGATTGGCAGCCACTATGAAGTCAAACAACAACAAGTGCTGGCGAGCATGTGGAGAAAAGGATACACTTGTACATTGTTGGTGGGACTGCAAATTGGTGCGGCCAATTTGGAAAGCAGTTTGGAGATTCCTGGGAAAGATGGGAATGGAACCACAATTTGACCCTGCTATTGCCCTTCTCGGACTATTCCCTGAAGACCTTAAAAGAGCATGCTACAGGGATACTACCACATCGATGTTCATAGCAGTGCAATTCACAATAGCTAGACTGTGTAACCAACCCAGATGCCCTTCAATAGATGAATGGATAAAAAAAATGTGGCATGTATACACAATGGAGTACTATGCAGCAATAAAAAATGACAAAATCATAGAATTTGCATGGAAATGGATGGCACTAGAGCAGATTATGCTTAGTGAAGCTAGCCAATCCCTGAAAGACAAATACCAAATGTCTTCTTTGATATAATGAGAGCAACTATGAACAGAGCAGGGAGGAAGAGTAGGAAAAAAAGAGTAACATTAAACGGAGACATGAGATGGGAGGGAAAGGGAGAGAAAAGGGAAATTGCATGGAAATGAAGGGAGACCCTCATTGCTATACAAAATTACATATAAGAGGTTGGGAGGGGAATGGGAAAATAAACAAGGAGAAAAATGAATTACAGTAGATGGAGTAGAGAGAGAAGATGGGAGGGGAGGGGAGGGGGGATAGTAGGGGCTAGGAAAGGTAGCAGAATACAACAATTACTAATAGGGCATTATGTAAAATTGTCGATGTGTACCGACGTGATTCTGCAATCTGCATTTGAGGTAAAATTGGGGGTTCATAACCCACTTCAATCTAATGTATGAAATATGATATGTCAAGAGCTTTGTAATGTTGTGAACAACCAATAAAAAAAAATTTAAAAAAAAAAGAAATTATAGGAACCTCTACATTTTTCAAAACCCATAGATAGAACTGTACTCACAGAGAGTATGCTGTAATAGATGAAAATGTTTAAAAATCATGCAGGAGGCTGGCGTATCCCAGGACAGAACTCAGAATGTGACAAGAGACTCTTACTGCATACAAATGGTCACAGGGCCTTTGTGCAGGGATGGGAAAGCAACTGGTCTGAGCAACAGCGAAAATGGTATTTTGATGGGAACCCTTAAGAGTTCAGATAGAAGGAACTACACTTCAGTTAGAAAATTTATTTCAAGTAAGAGCAGGTTAGCAATTTTGAAATTGTCTTACATCTATTCTGGGGTTGAATACAGAGATGAGGGCACTTTGGGTGGTAGCAGCTGGTATCTTGCATCTTGCTGGGAGTGGAGGGGTACAGGTCTGAAAGGGGGAGGTGAGAATGTGACCCATAGCCTGGCCACAGTCTGAGATCTGAGACCTCGGTATGGATTCATGCTTGGCTCAATGTACAGATAGAAGGACGGAGTGAAATCAAGAAAAACAACTGATTTCTAAATGAGTAAATGTACACACATGCACTTCCTAGCTCTGTCCACTGAGACTGGCTGGAAACAGCCACACCCCAAGTCTCAAGGAGCACACCCCACTCCCAGATCTTTGTTTTAGATACTGTTTTCCGACAAGAGAAAATAGGACTCCTCAGAGAACTGCTAATTCTGGGGCATAGCAGCTGGGGCAGCAGCCCTAGGCTTTGGCTTCTCTATGGTAATGGAAAGCAGGCAAGGGAAGAGAGAGAGGCTGAGGAACATCTTTGCTCCCCTGCAACCTGAGTTGGGGGAGGCTGAGTGGTGTGGGTGTTTGCACAGAAGTCTGTCACCTCAGAAGGGGAATCCTTCTGACCCCCAGATCATGAAGTCTCTTCATTCACCAGAAGCACAAGGTTATTGTAATCAGGCTGGATAATGCAGAGAAAACATCATCCTATACCATGTTTCTATGAATGAAATTGTGCATACATCCCCAAAATAGGAAGACAGAAGATAGAGTGGTTAAAAATACATATTTTAATGTGAACATTAGTGACCAAAAATCTTTGTTCTTCCAGGCATACTCTCTCTACTAACAGTGAGTTTGTAATCATTGTGACAGTAAGAAATAGGTTTTCTCCAACGTGGGAAGAGGGTTGCAAAATGTTAGTGCATGAGCACCTCAGGAAAGCTGAATTTTTAGGTTTTGCTTTTAAGAAATAATGTTGATTAATACATTATTATAGCACAAATTTCCAATTGTTGAAAAGAATTTCTACTAAAGATCACTAGTGATATATCCAGGATGGAGCCAAAGACGTGAATTAATGTTGTCACCATTTATAATTAGATGTTCTCTTTTGACCTCTTTCTCATAAGTTTTACATAAACAAAGTGCTAGCCTTTGCCTGAAAGCTGCAAAAATGATTATTTCCATAATTAAAAATAAACTGCATGTTATGTTTTGGATCTGGAATATTCCCCAAAAGTTTATGTGTTGAAGACTCTTCCCCAGTGCAGCAACATCCAGAGGTAGGGTTTGGGGAAGTGATTAGATCATGAGGGTTCTGATCTCATCAGTAGATTAATGCATTTGATGAATTGATAGTTTAAATGGACCACCAGGACATGGTGGAAACTGTAGACAGATGGTGTATGATTGGAGAAAGTAGTCCTCCAGGGCCTTGAGGACTTGAGAACTATATCATATCCCTGGTTCTACATGCACTTGCTCTCATGTTCGTGTTCTTATTCTCTCTCTCTCTCTCTCTCTCTCTCTCTCTCTCTCTCTCTCTATCTCTATCTCTATCTCTATCTCTATCTATCTCTCGCTCTCCTTCATGGTTACCAAATGCTGAGCAGCTTTCCTCTGTCATGTTTCTGCCTTGACACCATCCAACCGTGGACTGAAATTGTGAGCCAAAATAAATCACATAATTTGGTCACAATGATGACAGGCTGACTAACATGCTGTGTTACATTTTTCTTTTTCTTTTACTTTTTTTTCCAGTACAGGGGTGCTCAACCACTGAACAACATCCCCAGCCTGTTTTATTTTTTATTTTGAGACAGGGTCTTGCTAAGTTGCTTAAGGCCTCAATAAGTTGCCAAGGCTGGCTTTGAATTTGTGATCCTCCTGCTGCAGCCTCCCAGACTGCTAGAATTATAGGCATATTCCACCACGCCTGGCTGGTTACATTTTTCAATAAGAAGAAAAGTTAATACCATTGATTTGCCCTGTTTACTTTCTCATTACTTCCTTATAGAGTAAAATCTTATAAAGCTATGACATTTTTCTTATAATGCATTGTCTCAAGACATTGCATACCTGTGGTAGGTACAAAGGAAGAAGAAGACATTCAGAGATTTACTATCAGTGTTACCTTCCCACATTGAATGTTATTCCCTTCTTCTTCCAGTATAACAAAATACAAATCAAATGCACAGATTCAATTTCCAGTGTTTTAAAATGTAATGCTGGAGCTGGGGTTGGGGCTCAGTGGTAGAGCACCTGCCTCGAAGGTGTGAGGCACTGGGTTTGATTCTCAGCACCACATAAAAATAAATAAATAAAGATATAGTATCCATATATAACTAAAAAAAATTTTAAATGTAATTCTCCTTATGAAAATTATTCTGTATAAGGTCGTACGTGCATTGTATATATACAAGGCAAGCTGAGGTTTCTCCTTGGCTGCCAGAACACTTAAATCCCTTTGGCCAGTCCTGCTAGGAAAATTCAACAATAACCCTTCCCCCAAGTGATCCCTGGTAAATTCTTATTCTCTCTCCCTCTGCACAGCCACTCCTATATCCACTCCAACCATAGGGACATGCTCCTTCACAAAATCCCCCAAGGTTGCCCTAGGCCTAGCTAAAGCTTCAACTTGGATCCAGCCCATAAAAGCCAGTGACAGAATACATCTGTGCTGGCATCATGGGACTTTGATAAGATGGGACCACAGCTTTCCTGACCTAGTAAACTACTCCTTCTACTTTTACCACAGTTTGCAAGATCCAAAAGTTGTCAATGCCTGATCTGCATGGATCACCAGGCCACCTTGCAGGCCAAAGGTTTGCATGAAGTGCCACTGGGGTCTCAAATTGACTTGAACTACCTTCTTCCAGGGCTACCTTCCAAAAGCCACAGGATGATGACATCCACAGGACCATAAGGTGGGGGCACACTCAAAAGGCTTTGGAAACAAATAGCCCTGGATTCAATCCCAGCCTTGTCAGCTGCACAAGTGGCCAGTTGTGGCTTTAAGATGACCACTTCAGAAAAAGAAATGCTACCTACCAGCTGGCTTGATCCTCGGGATCTGCAGCCTCAGACCCTCCTGTGGTACTGAGCTGCCCTCTCCCAACATCAGCTCAGAGCTGAAGCTCCAGGAAAGCTGGCATTTCTGCAGAGCTTCTGTGACCTCATCTAACCAGGCACAGTAGCCTGTGCATTGATTGCAGACCCATGAAAGTCTCAGTGGAGCCCAGCATGGGGGGACCCTGAGAGTAGGGCTAGATCTATTCTCCCTCCATTCATCTCCTACCTATGCTGTGGCTGGAAGTGAACATTTGTTGATGGAAGAAAGACAGGGAGGGGAGCAAGATATGAAGCAGGGCCCATGCTCAGTGAGCTCATAGTATAGTGAGGGAGACTCAGCCAGGGGTAGAATGAACATGTGCATCAGACATATTTCATGGGCACTGCAGAGGCAAATCCAAAGGGATAGAATGAAAGACACTACTACTGGAGGACATATTGTGCACTCTAAGCAAAATCTGATACTAGAAAGTGGCACTAAAGAGAGAGCACACTAGGAGATATTTCCTTACCAAGGTTGAGGTCCTGGAGGGAGCAAGCACATATGTCTCCATCCCAAGCTTGGAAGCCGCCTACACTCCCCCAGCTCAGCTACTTCATGGAAGAAAATCATCCTCAAAGGTATGGATCTGCATAGGTGGCCTGATTCTGAAAACAACAACGACAAAAACGAATGCTCAATTAAATTTGAGTTTCTGATATACAGTGAATACAATTGTTAATATAAATATGTTCCAGGCAATATCTCAATGATATTTTGGCATTTTTGTCTGAAATCCAAATTCAACTGAACATCCACTATTTTCTCTGGCTACCCCAGCCTAGGTGACTCCTGATTGGCTGGTGTTCTCACCAACTACCTGGTGAGAAGATGGGCCCTCCCTGCCTATGTTGATATTAAGTCATTTTGAAAACTTCATCCCATGAATTCATGACCCAGTGTCTTCAAATGGGCCTTCTCATGAGAGGGCAAGCAAGACCGGATAAAGGGAAAGGACTTCAGAGAACACCTTCGCTGCATGAGAGGCCTGAGCTGCCCTGACAGGCCTGCTGGGGAGGGGGCTTTGCAGGGTTGGAGGTGACAGGAAGCAACAGTGTGGGTGACCACACATGCATTGCTAGGGTGCCCAGTGGCACTGAGCTCAGAAGGGCTATGTACTTGTCAGAGCCCCTCGGAGCCCCCACAGCCTTGGAGCACTGAGGCCCCCTCCCCTCTGGCATGGAAAATGACTCATATCTGAAGAATGGGCTGATCAGTGGAGAATTTACCTTTCCAGTAGTATCTGAGACAGGGTACATAGACAGGGAGAAGCCTACCTTCACACCTGCCCAAGGTGTGAAGTGCCTTAGGGCCTGAATCCCAGGCAAGACAGCCAAGTACCAGGCTCTCAGACAGCCTCCACAGAAAGAATAAAGAAGATTACTGCCCTGGGGGGCTGAGGATTTAGCTAAGTGATACAGTACTTGCCTACCATGAGCAAGGCCCTGGGTTCAATTCCCAGCAATGCACAAAAAAAAAAAAAAAAAAAAAAAAAAAAAAATTAAATGCCCTGGAAGCTCTTGCTGAGCACAGAGGTGTATGTGTGTGCCTGTGTCTGTCTCTTTCAGTGTCACCATGTGTGATTATCTGTGTGTGTGTGTGTGTGTGTGTGTGTGTGCCTGTCTCCACATGTCTGCATCTGTGTTTTGGTGGGTGCACACATGCTTGTGCCCCTGCATACAGCATGTTTTCTTCCTCCATAGCTGCCCCTGGAATCTTTGTCTTTGATGCTCTAGGAGGAAAAAGAGGCCAATTCCACATGTCTTATAGTTGTAGGCAGAAATCCTGGCAGCTCTCCTCTCTAATCAGAAGGCAGGCTATGGGAATCCCCTTCAGTCTTGAGATGCAGATGCTTATGACCCTACAGCAGGCAGGGGCAAGTTGGGGAGAGTAGGTTCAAGGTGAGTCACACTCTTAGCCATAGCCCAGACAGCTCCTTGGGCCAAAACTGGGGCTCGTTGGGCTGTGAGATGCAGGAGTTTGGGTTTGTCTGGAACCCACAGTAAATAAACAGGAAATTCCTAAGTGGCTCATGAAAATGACTTGCCAAAGTCTGGGTGAAAATGGATCATTTAAGGAAAAACAGAACTCATAATTCACACTTTCTTTCCAGGCTCACTTTTTTTTTCCAAAGAAATGTTTTCATAGAGTTATGAATGGTTTTAAAACATGTATAATAGAAGCATGTGAAAAGTCAGCTTCAAAGGAATGGCATGTGATTTAGCTAAAGAAAACAAGCTGATGCAGGGAGGTGGGGTCTGGACACCCACACTCAAGGCAGTTGCAGACTGTGGTGTGCTGTCTTTCCGGCTGCCTAGGTGTGTATGAGTAGGTGTGAGGATATTTATGGAGGGTTTTCATACAGATAGGAGCATACTGTGCACATATCAGAACATCTTGATCTGCTCCATCCTGTTTTCTGGAACAGACACTTGAGACTGGGTAAATGAAGGATACTCTACTGAAGTTGTCCCTATTTGGTGGGCACCAAGTATTTCCTAACTTTTGTCACAAGCACTGCTGTCATGAACAACTTATCATTTGTCTTGGCTCAATTGTGAGCTCATCTGCAGGATGAAACCCTACAGAAGGAATCACTGTGCCATGTGTGTGCAAGCACACTTTGAGTGACATTACTGGTGTCATGAGGAATGGAGGTGAGCAGTCACCAATAAGTCCATTCTGAGCACATACCAGCCATGAGACTATTGACCTCAATTGCATGCTCCACTGAGAGCAGAGAATCAGGGCCAGCATGCCCTAGGACATGTGGACACCTGCACCCAGCATTTTCTTAGACAGGATTAGGAGAGGAGAGCTGGGACAACATTCTGTCATCTAGTGAGGCTATGTTGGCTCCTATGAGGCTTTGCTCATTTGAAATCTGACCAAGAGGAATAGAAGAGTACCACGTCCAGTCTCCCTATTGACCCTCCAGCACAAGGGGCAAGTTGTGGCTGGTGAGGACCAACTATTCCAAGAATGAGAGTGGGAAGAAGCTGCATTCCCTGCACCTAAGAGCAGAGTAACCCAGCTTAAGCATGACTTCTCCACCCTTGTGCTATGATTTGAATATAATTTGTCCCTTCTGAAACTCATGTTGAAATTTGCTACTATGGTGATTTGGGAAGTTGGGGACTTTTCAGAGGTGAGTAGTTCATTAAGAGGGAGTAATACAGTTCTTGCAGGACTGGGTTAGCTGGCACAAGAGCAGGTTGTGACACAGCAAGGCCAGTCTTTGTGTTTCATCTGTTTTGAACCCATCTGCTTGCCCTTCTGCTTCCGTGTCATGCGTTGAAGCCATGCAAGGCCCTTACCAGAAGCTAAGCATATGCTGGCACCATACCCTTGGTCTTCCCTGCCTCCAGAAACATCAGCCAAAATAAACCTATATTCTTTATAAATCACTTAGTCTTACGCATTATATTATAGCAACTGAAAATAGACTAAAACTTCATTCTCTTACTCCTCAATCTCTGGTTTATCCCATTCAAAGTTGGCCACATCCTTGTCAAGCGCCAAGCTACTCTAGGACAAGATCTGCTCTGGACAGAATTTGTGGGTCATAATGGGTAGCTATCGGCTCCAGTGAGAAACCAGGGTACCTTCTTCTTCTTTAGAAGCCTGTGCTGGATGCCTCCAAATACTCAGGTTTGCTATGGGGCTCCCTCCACTCCCATATTCATGCTTAGTGCCCAAAGCTGAGCAAGCTGTAGTCTGGCAAACTGTAACAGTAGAGTGGCCTTATTCTGAGACTGATGGGACTTTGACTCCACATGGATAACCAGACTCATGGTCTGGGCCCCATCACTCATGGTTTTGTCTTCATCCAGGGTGGTCTGGAGACTCTTAAGAACACAGTGATGGCTCTTGCTTCCCACCTTCTATTTCTAGAATTTCCTCCTACAGAACATGTGTCTATTGTACATCTGAATAGTGAGAGAGTTGGTGAGATGAACTATCTCCCCTTTAAAAATCTACTTTTGAAATTTTGAATATAATAATAAAGCATACATTCTCGAACCAAAATGTAATCAAAGTAGAATCAATGCCAAAACACAATAGGAAGATCTATAAATACTGAAAGCTAAACAATACCAGTCTAAATAGTTCATATTTTGAAGAGGGAGTCTCAAAGAAAATTTTAAAGGATATGCAAACAATTAAAATTAAGAAGGTTAACGGTACATGTCAACTTGCCTGGGTCACAGGATGCCCAGATAGGTAATTAGACATTATTTCTGGATGTGTCCATGAGATTGTTTCTGGTAGAAGGTATATTTGAATTGCTAGATGCTTAACACAAGTGACTCTCTCAAAGTGGGGGGCATCATTCAATCCAGTGAGGACCTGAATAGAAAAATAAAGTTAGAGGAAGGTTGGATCAACTTTGCATGAGTGCTTGAGCTGGGACATAGGTCTTCTACTCTTAGTGCTCCTGATTCTCAAGCCTTCAGACCTGGACTGGAATCTGCACCATCGCCTCTCCAGCTCTCAGGCATTTGAGCCTCTCTGACCCCCATCTTATGGTTGGTGTATTTGGGGACTTCTCAGTCTCAATAACCGTGTGAGCTAATACTTATAATATTACATCTTATATAATATACATAATACTTATGATATTGCATCTACATATGTAATATTTTTATATGAGAGAGAGAGAGAGAGAGAGAGAGAGAGAGAGAGAGAGAGAGAGAGAGAGAGAGAGATATTCCATTGGTTCTGTTTCTCTGCAGAACCCTGAGCAGTAAAAATGAAAACACAGCTTATCAAATAAGTGGGATGCAGCCAAAGCAGTGCTGAGTGGGAAATTTACAGCATTAAAAGTTTACAGTAGGAAAAATAAGAGGGACTTTGGGCATGACAGCATGAGTTGCTCCTTGGACCCACACCAGTTGTGTTGGTCAGCTTCCCATGGCTGTAATGAAAAACCTGAGAAGATAATTAACTTATAAGGAGAAAAGGTTGACTTTAGCTTGAAGTTTTAGAGGCACCAGTCTATTAGCACCAGTGCTTGGAGTCAATAGTAACAGAGCACATCAAGGAAGGAGCATGTGGCAGAGAAAAACCACTAACATCACAAGACAGGGAGCCAAAGACAGAACGAAGAAGGCACCAAGGTCCTGAAGTTTCCTTCAAGGGAATGTCCCCAGTGACCTAAGATCCCACCCCTAGGCCTCACCTCCTCAAGGTCCTGCCACCTCCCAAAAGCACCACTCTGGAGACCAAGCCTTTAACACAATGCTTAACACTCAAGCTCCAAACTATAACAACAACGAAACTGGTGAAAAAGAGACTCCTTAGAGCATCTAGTAATGGTTCTAAAATATACAGCAAAAAATTAATCATTTATTCCCTAAAATCTAAAACTTATTGTAACTCAGTGCAAAAGCAAGAGTCTGGTACTTGAACTAAGATCGGCTACCTCTCTCCTTGCTCCCAACTTTGCCAGACTGAAACTCCATTTCAGATGAAAACAGCCAAGAACACAGGATTCCCTTCCTCCTGGGATCCCAGTTGGGGAGCTACAGCAAGTTCCTAGCATCTCTTATCCTGCCTCCAGCTGCCTGAGGCTCAAGGTGCGTGTGACTAGGAGGTAGGGCTCCCTTGCACCAGCCACCATTCATGGGATGAAGGCTGTATCTTGGGCAGAGTGTCATTGGTGAGAATTGAAGAGGCAAGATGAGAAAACCTGAAAGCTACTTCCCACCCCTACCCACCAAGTGCCCAGCTCCTAAAGTGGGGTGTCACCTGGTGTCACCCACAGCCCTACTTTCAACTGAACAGTTATGGCTCAGAGATTATTTAGGAAGGAAAAGCAGGGAACCTGATAAAGAGACACTGGGGGCAGAGCAAATATCAAAACTGATCCCCAGAGTCACTCATGAGGAGCTCAAATTGGATTGAATTAACCTGTAGAGCAATTAGCCCAAAGACATTGTTAAGAGCATCACAGCATTGGCCAGCAATTAATGAGGCTTAATAGCCAGGTGAGCTCATGGAGAGAGAAGAGGGGACTGCCCAAAGCACTGTCCTCACAGTGACTGTGTGTAAACCTCAGGCCATCCTTCCCTGCCTTAAGGAGCAACAGCAAATGTTGGGGTGGGGAGGAGTGAACAGATTTCACTAAAACAATCCAGCCATTCACTATACAAATAAACAAGAAAATAACAAGCCCTTTATGGGAGTTGGGACTGGTACCCAGAATTGCTCCAATATACTATCTAAAGTATTCCAGCAAGGACATACAATCAATCAACAAGTACATGAAAAAATGCGCTCCATCTCTAGCAGTCAGAGAAATGCAAATCAAAACCACCCTAAGATACCATCTCACTCCAGTAAGATTGGCAGCCACTATGAAGTCAAACAACAAGTGCTGGCGAGGATGTGGAGAAAAGGGTACTCTTGTACATTGCTGGTGGGACTGCAAATTGGTGCGGCCAATTTGGAAAGCAGTTTGGAGATTCCTGGGAAAGATGGGAATGGAACCACCATTTGACCCTGCTATTGCCCTTCTTGGACTATTCCCTGAAGACCTTAAAAGAGCATGCTACAGGGATACTGCCACATCGATGTTCATAGCAGTACAATTCACAATAGCTAGACTGTGGAACCAACCCAGATGCCCTTCAATAGATGAATGGATAAAAAAATGTGGCATCTATACACAATGGAGTACTATGCAGCAATAAAAAATGACAAAATCATAGAATTTGCAGGGAAATGGATGGCACTAGAGCAGATTATGCTTAGTGAAGCTGGCCAATCCCTAAAAAACAAATACCAAATGTCTTCTTTGATATAATGAGAGCAACTATGAACAGAGTAGGGAGGAAGAGCGGGAAGAAAAGATTAACTTTAAACAGAGACATGAGATGGGAGGGAAAGAGAGAGAAAGGGGAAATTGTATGGAAATGAAGGGAGACCCTCATTGCTATACAAAATTACATATAAGAGGTTGTGAGGAGAATGGGAAAATTAACAAGGAGAGAAATGAATTACAGTAGATGCGGTAGAGAGAGAAGATGTGAGGGAAGGGGAGGAGGGATAGTAGGGGATAGGAAAGGTAGCAGAATACAACAGTCACTAATATGGAAGTATGTAAAAATGTGGATGTGTAACCGATGTGATTCTGCAATCTGCATTTGGGGTAAAATTGGGAGTTCATAACCCACTTCAATCTAATGTATGAAATATGTCAAGAGCTTTGTAATGTTGTGAACAACCAATAAAAAAAATAAAGTATTCCAGCAAAAAAATAATGAAACATGCAAAGAAGCAGGAAAGAAAAATCCATACACCAGCAAAAATACAAGAGACCGTCTGTGAGGGACTCTGTGTCAGATTTTGCAGACTTCAAAGTAGCCTTTAGAATACGTTCAAAGAATAAAAGAAAACCATGACTGAAGAAGCAAAGAATGATGGAAAAAATTAATACTACCAGGAATTAAAGAAAAAATTATTTTACATATCCAACTGATATTAGAAGTATGATAAGAGAATATTAGGAATAAATTTATGAAAATAAACTTAGTAGATTAAAGAAAACCTCCAGATACACAATTTTTCTTTTTGAGGTACTGAGAAATGAACTCACAAGTGCTTTACTACTGACCTACACCTTCACCCTTTTTGTTTTTATTTTGTTTTTGTTTTACTGAGTCAAGGTCTTGCTAAGTTGCTCAGCTGGTGTCAACTTGCCATCATCCTGCGCCAGCCTCCTGAGTCTCTGGGATTACAGGCCAGCACCACTGTGCCCAGCTAATATGCAAATTTCAGTGATATTTCTGTGTACTAGGAGCAAACAAATGGAAATGAAATAAAATTATTTACAAGAAAAGAAAGAAAATTTACTGTAAGAATAGAGACTATCAACATAAAGTGAGACTTTTTAAATCAAATGCAAATCCTGGAAATTGAGAGTACAATAAGGAAAATAAAATTTTGCTAAATGGGTTGGACAGTACATTTGAACTATCAGAAGAAAGAATTAGCTTACTTGAAGATAAATCAACAGAGAGTATGCAAGACAAAGAACAAAAAGGAAATAGATGAAGAAAAGTTATCAGAGCCTGAGAGATATGTGGGACACCATTAAGCATACTGACATTCACAGAATGAAAATGACAGGAGAGGAGAGAAAATGGAGAAGGAAAAATACTTGAAGAAATGATGAGTAAATTGGCTGAAAAAACAATACACACTCAGGAAGCTCAACAAGCTCCAAGCCTGATAAATGCAAAGAGAGCCACAAACCCAAATATATACAATAGTACAAACAGTAAATATGCTGAAAGCCAAAGACCAATAGAAAATCTTGATAACACCAAGAGGAAAACAACTTGTAACTTACAAAGAAGCTTCAGTATTCCCAGTAGCTGAATTTCCATCAGAAACAATGATGGCCAAAAGGCAATGGGGTGACATTCCAAGTGCTCAAAGAAAAAAAAAAAAAAACTTAACCAAGAGTCTTACATCCAGCAAAGCTACCAGTATATTTCAAATATTAAGGTCAAATAAAGCTTCCCACAAAAACTGACAGATTTTGTTGCTAACAGCTTCTACTCTCTCCCTAACAGGAAGTTGTTCAGGCTGAAACAAGTAACCTTAGAGGGTAATTAGAATACACACCCAGCTGGGCACGGTGGCACATGCCTATAATCTCACCAGCTCGGAGGCCGAGGCAGGAGTTTGTGAGCTCAATGCTAGCCTCAGCAACTTAGCGAGGCCCTAAGCAACTTAGTGAGGTCCTGTCTCAAAATGAAATGTAAAAAGGGGCTGGGGATTTGGCTCAGAGGTTAAGAGCTCCTGGGTTCAGTTACTGTTACACACACACACAGAAGAAAAAGAACATATACACACACACATCACCAGTATCAGTAATTACGTAACCATATTGCGTAACTGTAAAAGACACTACAAAATGCATACTTTTTCTCTTCTAATTTAAAAAGCAGTTATAGAAGACAATATGTATACAACATATAGCTGGGCATATAAACATAGAAATGTAAAATATTTTCCAGTAACTACACAGAAAAGGTGAGTGGCAGCAAAACTGAATTGGGATAAGAAAATGATTCCAGATGTGTTTTAGTCAAGTTTTTTGTTGCCGTGACCAAAATACCTGACAAAAACAATTTTAGAGGAGGAAAGTTTATTTGTCACTCAGGGTTTAGCGGTCTCAGTCCAATTCCATTGCTCTGGGATGGAGGTGAGGCAGAATATCATGGTGGAAAGGGGCGGGGAAAGAAAGCAGCGTAGGACCTGGCTCCTGGAAGCAGAGTTACCAGGGACAAAATGCAGACCCCAAAGGCAGCGCCTAGTGACCCACCTCCTTGAGCCACACGCTACCTGCCAGTTAAAATACTCAAGTAGATTAATCCAGTGCTTACGTAAAAGCTCTCATAATGCAATCATTCCACTTTATTGCCTTGCCTTACACATGAGCTTTTGGGGAGCACCTCATGTCTAAACCACAACAAGATGGTAACTTGAATACATGGGAACAAATGTAGAGAGACAGAAATGATAAATAGGACAGTTAATGTAACAGAAGCTACAAATATATTCCTGCTTTCTTCTCTTCAATTAATTAAAAGACATAAAATTATAGTCCTGTGATTTACAATGACATTCACTCAATGGTGGGCTGCATATATGACAGTGTGCCATAAGATTATAATGAAGCTAAGAAATTCCTAACAACTACAGATAGCCTAGCTGTTGTAGTGTCATAATGCAATGTAATGCCCATGGGTACGTGTGGTGCTGCTGCCCTGTCACATAATAGGATAGCACACTCAAATATGGGCAGGACATAACACTTGATAATGATAATGAATGACTATGTTACTGGTTTATGTATTTACAATACTATATTTTGTCATTATTTTAGCATATACTATTTCTACTCATTAAAAACAAATTAATTGGGACTGGGGATATAGCTCAGTTGGTAGAGTGCCTTCCTTGTATGCACAAGTCCCTGGGTTCAATCCCCAGCACTTTGGGGAAAAAAAGTTAGTTGTAAAACCATCTCAGGCAGGCCCTTTCAGGGGGTGTTCTAAAAAGTGGTATTGTTATCATAGGAGATGGCAGTTCCATGTTTTTCATCTCCCCAGGAGACCTTCCAGTGGGACAGGATGTGGAGTGGAAGACAGTGGCATTGATGAGCCTGACACTTGCAGGCCTAGCCTACAGGGTGTGTTTGTGTCTTACTTCTTAACATAAAAGTTTCAAAAAGTAAAAAGAAATAAAAAATAAATTTAAAAATAGAAAAAGCTTATAGAATAAGGATAGAAAGAAAGAAAATATTTTGTATGGCTGTACAAAAGGTTTAATGTGTTTGTTTCAAGTTGTTGCAAAAAAGTTTTTAAAATTTTAAGTTTATAATTAAAAATTCAAAAAGTTCCAGTATGCTAAGGAAAACTATTAATGAAAAAATGCTTAAGTAAATTTAGTGTAGTCTAAGTGCATGTCATCTATAAAGCCATCTATAAAGCCAGGTACAGTGGTGTCCTAATTCTCCACATTGACTTGGCAAACTCACTGACTCACTCAGAAAAATTTCCAGTTCTGCACACCCCAATCATGGGAAATGCCTGGTACAGGTGTACTGTTTTAATTTTTTTTCCTTTTTTTGTACCAGGGATTGAACCCAGGGGCACTTAACCACTGAGCTACATTCCAGTCCTTTTTATTTTTTTCATTTTGAGTCAGGTTCTTGCTAAGTTGCTAAGGCTGGCTATGAACTTGTGATCTTCCTGCCACAGCCTCCTGGGTGGCTGGGATTACAGGCATGCACTACCACACCCAGCCATTTTTATATGGTATTTTTCTATACCTTTTCTATGTTTAGATTCACCAATACTTACCATTGTGTCAAAATCGCCTACCATATTCAGCAGAGTAATGTGCTATCCAGATTTGTAAGCTAGGCACAATGGACTATGCCATAGAACCTAGGTGTGCAGTAGGCTATATCATCTAGGTTTGTGTAAGCATACTCTCTGATCACCTAATGATGCATTCTCAGAATTGTCCCTATCATTAAGTGAAGCATGATCATATACAAATTATGACAATGTATCTTTGGGCTTCTAACAATAATATGATATTTTTATGGTTTGGATCTTGAATTTCCTCCAAAATCTCATATGTTGAAAGCATGGTCCCCAGTGCTTTTAGACAAAATTGGATCAAGAGGGTACTGACCTCATCAGTTGATATATTTACCAAATGGATGAATCCTTTGATAGCTACATGGATTACTGGGAGTTGGAACCCAGTTAGAAGGAGTAGGCCACTGGGGTGTGCCCTGGAAGGAATTTATTTTCTCTCGCTTCTCTTTCTTTCTCTCTCTCCCCCGCCCCCCACGATGGTGTACTGCCTTGACATAGGCCCAAAGTGACAGGGCCAAGGGACCATGGACAGAAAACTCTGAAACTGTGACTCAAAATAAATCTTTCATCTGTATAAGTTGTTTATCTCAGGTATTTTGTCATAGTGACAGGAAGCTGAAACAGTATATCAAAAATCAATAGGAGTCAGACATGGTGGTGTTTGCCTATAATCCCAGCTGCTCAGGAGGCTGAGGCAGGAGGACTGCAAGTTCAAAGCCAGCCTGAGAAACTTAGCAAGAGATCCTGTCTCAAAATTTTAAAAAATAAAATAAAAGGCAGAGGAGACTGGAGATATGACTCAGTGATAAAGTGCGCCAGGTTCAAACTCCAGTACCAAAAACCAAAAACACAACAGGAACATACAGACCTTAAATAACATAATCAATACTGCTGTTTCAATATGCACTGTGATAAATTTCTAGTCATGAAGTGATAGTCTGAGGTTACCTAATTATGGAAGGGAAAGTCTTAGAAACCAACCTGGAACACAAGGGATGCTCTGCTTGATCCAGGTGACAAAGTGTGGCTTTGAACTGGTTATATGCCTTGCTAGGGACAGTGGTGCATGCTTGTGATCCCAGAGACTCAGGAGTCTGAGGCAGGAGGATCACAAAGTCCAGGCCAACCTAATTAATTTAGTGAGACACTGTCTCAAAATGAAAAATAAAAAGAGCTGGGGATGTAGCTCTGTGGTAGAACTCCCCTAGATTCAATCCTCAGTACCCAAACAAAACAACAGCAACAATAACAAAACAAAAACTGACTATATGCACTTGAGTCTGTCCATTGCTACAGGGACATGCACTATATTCCCTGAAAGACTGTGCCCTTGGCAATGGGTGGGAAGGGGGAGCTCATCATGCCTTCATTGTTTTATTTTAACAAGAACATGCATGTTATTTTGTGGTCAAGGCTTGTAGCCTGTGAGCCATATCTACATCAAATTTAATATCAAACTTGACTGTTTTCTAGCACTTAAACAATATTCATACAATTGATTATATATTGACTACCCAGAGAAAACCTCAATAAACATCCCAAAGCAGAAAGCATGTTGAGATATTAAAATCTCAGTACAATAATTCTACAAGTTAGTGACTAGGGAAATTTTTAAAATGTACCATATGTGAATCATACCTCAATTTTTCAAGTCTAACCTCTTGAAGTTTAAAATCACTCTCCTTAAGAAAATAAAAACTGCAATCACATAGACAGGATGATGATGAAACTGCTGAGCAAAATATACAGGACATAACACCAGCCTGTTTTTATTTCTAAGAAAAAAGGAATGACTATAAATAAGATGAATACTCAACATAAGAAGCTAGGAAAACAAAAATGAGATGAGAGGAATGTGTTTTAAAAGAAACACATGCATTAGGATAAAAACAAAATTCAATGAATTGATGAGAATAAAAATACTCAGGCGGAGGGTGTAGCACATGCTAAGCATGTGCCAGACCCTGGATCCCCATCACCACAAAGGAAAAAAAAAAAATTTAAATAAATAAAACAAAGGCCTATTCTCATCACCCTGTAGGCCAAAGGGTGGGGCATCTAGGATCCCCTCTCAGATTCCCTCAACATCTAGCTGGACCTTTCCAAAATGTTTTTCTCCATCTGCTGGGACTAGCAGGGTTTGTTGGAGGCTGAGTGTAAATCAGGTCATGGACTGGTGTATCCATGAGCCAGGGCACTGGGCTTCAGGCTTCCTGGAGTTTGTGAAGAAATAATGTTGTGAAGAAAGCCTAGACTACCAATTCACCACACTCTTAAGTCCACCCTTTTCCTGTCTAGTTTAACTGCTTAGTGATTTTGGAGAACTTGAGCGGGGCCATTTGTTCCTGACCCTCCAGCATCAGGGTGCAGAATTATCCACTGCCGGGTAGCTCTGCAGATCCTGGCAGCCAGCACAACGGCCCCTACCCCATCATCAACTCCCAAACTTCCAAATAGGCTTCAGTGATCCAGGGCAGAGAAAGACTGAAGTACTCCTGAGAGCAAGTGGGGACTTTAAGACAGCTCCCTCAGCCAAGTCCCATACAATTTGCAGATTTGTGAGCAAAATAAATGTTGGCATTGTTAAGTTAGTTTGGGAACGGTTTGCTAAAGTAAATGCAATCTGAGGAGGTAAATGCTTTAGAGTGATGCACGTGTTCTTCAATTTAGAAAGATTGTTGGGATAATAATATATGCCCTTGGTACTGTGCCATTGTCGTCGTCGTCATCATCATCATCATCACCACCACCACCACCACCATCACCACCAGCCCCTTTTCAGTACCCACAAGAGTTCAGCTAGTAGGGTCACATGTAAATTAGCTGCTCTGTCCCATAGCTATATAAAAAACATCAAAGGTTTTCTGTGGCCAACTCACCCTACACTAATACTCCTTACTCTCTTTCATTGATACACCTCCTTTTTAAAATTCAAGGTCCGCGCTCGCCTGGCATGCGTGCGGCCCGGTTCGATCCTCAGCACCACATACCAACAAAGATGTTGTGTCCGCCGAGAACTAAAAAATAATAAATATTAAAAATTCTCTCTCTCTCTCTCTCTCTCTCTCTCTCTCTCTCTCTCTCTCTCCCCCCTCTCTCACTCTCTCTTTAAAAAGAAAAATAAAATAAAATAAAATTCAAGGTCCTCTAGCCAGCTTTCAGGTTTAAAAAAGTTCTGGGTAAAGTTGAGGCTGGGTGTTGCAGGAAGAGCGTGCTTTGGAGGGTGGAGCAGTAAGCAGTGCTGTGGCCTGGGTGGACCCGCACTGGGCGACTCCTGGGTTGGTCTGCAGTCACCGCCTGGCCCCCACCCTCAGCCTCCCTCTCTGGCAGGTCACCATGACCTTGACTCGCGTTTTCCGCTTGCTCCACTGGGCGGAGCTGTTGCTGGGAACTGCGAAAGGCTGCCTCGGTCTCCGCAGACTACTACCCCATCAGCCTGTCGGGGGCGCAGGTGGGGAGTACGTCTGCCACACTAGGGGCTATTTGTACCCAAGAGCTACAGGCTCCTCCCCTACCCCAAAGATTGGGGCGGGGCACCGTCTTCCACCGTGACTCTTCTGATAGATTAAAGCCTGCCGGGTTCTCCTAAAGTGGGCTCAGTGGGCAAATAAAGAGTCCATGGGGGGGCTGGGGATGTGGCTCAAGCGGTAGCGTGCTCGCCTGGCATGCGTGTGGCCTGGGTTCGATCTTCAGCACCACATACCAACAAAGATGTTGTGTCCGCCGAGAACTAAAAAATAAATATTAAAAAATAAATAAAAATTTTTTAAAAAAAGAGTCCATAGGTATGTGTGGGTTTGGGGGAAGAGCCTGGACTCCCAACTTTCTCACCTACCCTCCGGGAGCCCCCAGTCTATAGGGAGGAAGACAAGCCCAGATGCCAAGCCAAGATGAATCGGGTCTGGAAGCTGGGAGAGTAGTCTAGGAGTTCTTTAAAGGATTGCAGTGGTGTGCACCAGTGCAAATAGGGAGCAAAGCCCCATGCAGGAGACAGGACAGGACAGGTCCAGGTGAGGAATCCCCAGAGAAAGCTCAGTTTGGTTATGATTTAAGGATAAGAGAATGTTTGGTGGGAAATAAGGCTACCTGATGGCTAAACAAGATTAACGCAGGTCACCTGGTAAAACATCAGGACGGTTGGGGTAGAGGATGTAGAGGGATGAGAGATGTTGGCCAAAGGATACAAAAATTCAGTTACTGAGGGGGAATAAATTCAGGATAACTACTGCAACATGGTAACCATAGTTGATAACAATGTATTACATACTTGCAAACTACTAAAAGAGTACATTTTAAGGGTTTTTGCTCTTACTCAAACACATTCCAAAAAAGATGAATAAGGTAATAGATACATCAAAAAGCTTGATTTAACCTTTCCACAATATATGTATGTATGTATATGTGTGTGTGTGTATACACACATATATGCATACATAAACACACTATATATATGTCACGTTGTATATCTAAATATATACAATTTTTGTTTGATTTACAAAATAAGTTATCCCCCCCAAAAAAAAGCTCAAATTAGCATCTCCAACAGGCCACCCAGGTATATCTATCAGAGAAGGAAAGTAGGGGCACAGATCATAAGGAATTGAGAGCATGAGTAGATTGTGACCATCACAGGGCCAGGAAATGCTTCAAATTGGTTAAGAGACTGTGAAGGTGTTAACAGAGGCCACAGAAGCTGCAGCCACAAACAACACCAAATCTGAGCTTAACTATGTGTATCTTCCCCCTGCACGCAGTGCTCTTCAGATCTGACCAACTCAGGAACACAGCTGTCCTCGTGGCAGACAGCTTTCTCGGTGGCATCTATCTTGTGGCTCCATCCCCACAGAAGATCTCCTACATGGTCACCCTGGCAGGGAGGTAGGAGAAGGCCTGGAGAACCAGGATAGCAAGAAAATGCCTCCCTCTAGAAGTGACAGGAGGTCCAGTCAACACTGCCAGAATCTGTCACCTGACTGTACTGTGAGGATTCTAGGAGTGTCATCTCCCAGGGCCTGGAAGAAGAGGAGAACCAGATGGGCTCAGTGCTGGAAGTCTCCATTACCAACAGACTGGTGGCAGGAGGTTGGCTGCCTGAGGCTCTGCCCATGTCATCTGTCAGCTGCATAATTGCACAGCCTTCCAATTCACTTTTTAAAAGTCACAATAATGTGTGCTCCTTGAGGTGATATGGAGAAGAAGATTTCTGTGAAGTATTAAGATTAACTGAAGTCACCCTCAAATAAACCATCGTTCCTCCCTGTGAGGCCCCAAATAGAAATTCATGCACCACTGAGGCAAGCAGAGAATTTCATATGGGGGTAGACTGCAGAGGCCAGGGGCTGTCTGACCAACTTCCCTTTTCCTCCTGGGTATATACACCTCCTTCGTGCACAGCAGTAGGCACAGGACCCAGGCCTAGCCAGAGCTCTGCCACACAGCCACAGGAATCAGTTCAGGGTAGGGCCCAAAGGGAACCAATTCAAGGAGACCCCAAGGACTTTCTTTTAAGCATTGTGCTCTGGAATCTCTAGTTTTCCTAAACTTGGAGCTGTTGATACTCTTCTTGCCAACATATGGGGGAGCTGGCCTCAGGAAAAAGCCAAGAAGTGGGATAAACAGAATTGTAGAGAAATTAGAGGGAGGGAGGAAGTGGGGGAGGAGGGGAGGAAGGGAAGGAGAGAGGGAGGGAGGGAAGGAGGCAGAGAGAGAGAGAGAGAGAGAGAGAGAGAGAGAGAGAGAGAGAGAAATAAGTATGCAACTTGAGCTCCTGGATCCAATGGTGCCTGAAGGTGTGACCCAGTTACACCACCAATGCATTTTCTCTTTCTGTTTAGATGAATTCAAAGTATATTGTCAAATAATTACAAATGAAAAAATCCTGAGTAATACAATTACCAAATGCCCTTGGGCTGCAAAACCTAGTGAGGAATTAAGCCTTCATTTAGTGAAGGCTAGAATTCAAGGAAGCACCCTTTCCTCTAAAACAACCTTTTAGTTAAAAAAAAAAAAAAAAGCAGAAAATGACTTGGTCTTGGTGTGGGAGAAAAAAGACACAGGCTCTTCTGTTGGCGGGGGAGCAACCCCTGAACATTCCTCTAGTATCCAATCTTTTTCCCCTTTCATCTCGTATCCTGTGGGTCCGGGGCTTAGGACATGCATAAATGAGGTGCCCCCCCCAGACTGCTATAGGGCCCCTTCTCTGATATGGAGTGACCTAGAGGTCAACTGAATGAGCCCCCTCTGCAGCCCTGTGAAAGAATAACTTGTGACCCATGCCCTACTGCAGGCTAGGGAAATAGAGATCCTGTCAAGTAAACTTGGGTGAAGAAGGATTTCTTCAGCCACAGGAGACCACAGCCCACCATGTGAGGGCTCATGGGTCCCTGGGAACACATGCAGCTTCTCTGTCCTGGGCCTGCAGGGTCTGGCTCCTCCAGTGGGTTCTGCCCACAAGTACTCTCTGCATACCATCTCTGCTGTCTAGGGAACAGCCCTGGCTAGCCCAGGCCAGCAGCCTCAGCTCACAATCAATGCAGACTTCAGGTTCAGAGGCTCAACCACAGAGCCCAAGGTCTAGAAGGCAGAGCTGCCAGGTAAAATGTGGATGGATGGGCTTACCACATCACTGTGGTAGATGACTACAGGGCCACCAAAGCAAACCCCAACATGAGGCATGACAAAAAAAAAAAAAAAAAAAAAAAGAGGCACCTAGCTGTCCTACTGCATTGCCCATCCTAGACAACTTGGATAACTGGCACTCTGAGACCCTGTCCCCTGGCAGGTAGCTGCTCCCAGAAATGGCCATGTGAAACCTCACAGCAGTTTTGTGGAGTATTAAACAGCTGGGGTCATCTCTAATGTGGTCCAGGGAGTATCTTTCCATGGAAAGATGATAAATGTCTGCTCTCTCTCACCTTTGCCTATACTCCATGAAAGTGCCCAGGGGGAAATGAATCCATCTCAGAGGACCCTGAGGGGCAGGGCTGGTGGCTCACACACACCTGGGAGTATCCTGAGGAAGGTGAACCCCTGAGCAGCTTGTACTTTGCAGCCACTCCCACAGTGGTTGCCTAAGGGACCTGGGGACTCAGCCTTATGGTGGCACTTGAAGCTGTCATTGAATGGGGCAGCCAAGTCCCTGCAGCTTGGTGGCCCAAGCTCCAGGAGGTTGGTGGGCTTGATATTAGTTCCTTTCCTAGCCACTGTGGCCGCCTGCCAGGATAGTGACTATGAAAAAGGGCTCACTTGTCAGGCCCCAGGTGGGTAACCTTCCCATATAACATGGAGTAAAGAGGCCTCAGAGCCACAGGAAGCAAGCCCCAGCACTCCTGTTTGAACAACCTCTTAGTCTGGAACACCCCCCCCCCCCCGCGCCTGGGGCAACCTGAGTAGTGCATAGAGCTCCTTGGTCCCCGCCTTCTGCCACTCCTGCCACCTGCACCCACTCATGCTGAGCTGTGAGAGTAAGAAGAACCTCCAGGTCAAATATGAATTAGGAGTACATCCACCCTACACACCTCCTGCCACACAAAGAGTCAAGATGTGAATGGAGCCTCCAACTGTGCATGGGTTATTATCATTATCCCCTATGTTTAGAGAAAACAAGGGTTCAGGGAGCTCAGAGAAACTCAATAAGATGCAATATGCTGCCACACCAACTCACACCCTTGGAGAGGCAAACTCTCATCATACCTGGGACCCCCAAAACCTTTCATCCCCTAAGAAACCTTAGTAACAAAAGTGCTCCTTCCTTCCTCCAGGAACACATGCATGCATGTGCTGGACTAGGTGGAACGTGGTGTCCAGGCAAATGCCAGGACTCTTGGGGAACCCCAGACAAAATTTCTTCCTGTTCAGTATTTTCCAGGCTTCAGATTGTGACCCACTGGTCTGGGAAGACTATCAATGGGTAGAAATGGGAGTGTATCACACACACAGTGTAACACCATCATGGGTGTGGTTTAATGAAAATGGTATGGTTTATGAATACACATTTATATGTATGTATAGATGCTCCTCAATTTGCAATGGGGTTACATCCTCATAAAACCATTGTGAGTCAAAAAGGGTCATAAATGGAAAGTGCATTGAACACACCTAAACTACAGAATGTCCTTGTTTAGTAACACAGCCTGCTGAAGCGTTGGTTGTTTCCCTGGTGATCTCGTGACTGAGAACTGTGGCTTGCTGTCACTATTCTAGCCTCAGCGAGAGAGAATCATACTACATATCACCAGCCTGGGAAAAGAACCAAATCAAAATCCAAAACTCAGAATATGGTCTCTACTGAATGCATATCACTTTCACACAATTATGAAGTTAAAAAATCATAAGTCAAGTAAGTTGGAGATTGTGTATATATGTACAGACATCTATATAGACACACATACATACAAACACCTACAGTACCTGAAGGGTGGATTTATCACACGTAAGAGTAAGTATTCTGTTTTGAAAATGATATCAGTTATAGATATATACACATGATTATATACACACATCCAGACATGCATGTGCTTATACACATATATGCACATGTGAATGGGGTGGCCATGTCACTTGTATAATTTCCTGTGATCCACAGTCGAAGAAGTTTGTACAGCTCTCTGACTCTGTTTACTTCAAGAGAAAGAAAAAGTAGCAGCCAAAAGTCCCTGGGCTTGTCAGGAAATAGGCTGGTAGATATTTTTAGCACAGGGTAAAAAGATCTCTAGCAGAGACTGCCCTCGCCTGCCACAGACACTGGGGGGCGTGTTGACATTGTCTGCGGGAAAGGACTCAGGCTCCTGAGGCAGAAAACCTTGGCCAGCTCTCAAGCCTCCCTGATCTTTAAAAGTCTTACCTATAAAGCCACCTCTTCAGGTTGTGTAGAGATGAAACACAGCATCACATGGGAAAGGTCCTAACAGTGCTGAGAACCCTTCCTCCTTCTGATCTGCACAGACAAAGATTTTTATCTTGCAGACAAAGCCTGAGCCATACCCAGGATCCTGCACAGTGACAAAGTCTCCCCAGAAGTAATCCCGCCCTCATAGCCTGCAACTCACCAAAGCAACAAAACAGACAAAAACTTAAAAGAAACAAAAACATACACGCTGAGCCCGCCCCGTCCTAGCGTGCGTAAGATACACACAGGAAGGAAGCGGCTGGGTGATTCAAGGAGGCAGAACTGCAATGTCTCAAGGAAGGAATATTTTCCGACAAGCCCGCCCTGACTGTGGTTTTGAAGAAGATTTCAGACGTAGTTCTGGCCAGTCACCCTGCCCCCCACTGTGTCCCTTCCTGGTCCCCCCACCCATGCTCCCTCCCGCCCAGCACTAGTAGTGTTTGTTGTCTAGACACAGCAGTGAGGGTGGATGCCTGCTCAGGAAGGGCTCAGTGGGCTGCTGCTCAGTCGAGTGGGGTGGGAACCAGGCAGGCTGAGCAAAAACCACAGTTGGTCAGCATGGCAGGGGTTGTGGCAGGGGGCAGGGAGGAGTGGGCAGCTGCCCAGTGTGCAGGGCTGAGGGAAGAAGTGGACCTCCAAAAGTCTGTTCTCACTGTGTACTCCTAGTGACTGACTCAACAACAAACCTGTTTTTGATTTGCAAAGGTCCAGCCCTTTGGAACCAGGGTAGCTCCAAGCATGATACTTTCTAACTCAAAGTCCTTCCATGCCTCTGAGCACTGAGGGATTAACTGTATGACCCAGTTATAAGCCTATCTCACTCCACCCTCCTCTACGCAGCCTCCCCTGCTTTCCAAGCACTTGCTCCATCTGAGGCAAGCATGCTTATTCACACCTCCCTTTGTCTGCACTGTTGATTCTCTGTCCTTCTTCCCTGTCTTCTGTCCAAGTCCTGCCTGTCCCCTGGGCTCAGCTCAATGACACCTCCTCTGTGCACCTACCCAGTCTACCCATCCAGAAAGTCCCTCTTCTCTCACTGTCACTGATTTAGCATCTTACCATGCCGGCAGTTACATGTCCAGCTATGTGAGCTAAGTAAGTCACTTCAGCTCTTTAAGCACATTCTCCACCTGTAGAATGAGGATATTGAGCTGCCAGTGCAGATGAGGCAAAGCATGCAAAGCCATGAGCCCAGCACATAGGACCCTCCCATCATCAGTGTTGCCTGAATTATTACTTCAATGATGAGGATGATGAAGAGTCTTTATCCTCCTCCAGATGGTAATCTCTAGAGTAGCACCTGCCAATTCTCCCTCCAGCTTCCCCATTCATGCCTACATAATCTTGCCTGCATATGGAAGTGTTCAGAGAAAGAGTTGTGAAAAGTGATATACCCTGGTGGTCTGGGGCTAGGAGACTCCAAATGATAGAGGTCAGTCAAAAGCCAGAGTGAGGCATACAGCACCTTCCACAGGAGAAGCAAGAGTGGCTGGAGGTTGGCTTTGGCTGCCAGGGACTGGCCTGGGACCTACTTCCACAGCACAGAGGCTGGAAATGCCAGTTAATGCTGGTGCACATAGGGGTGGGACTGCATCCAAACAAAGGCTTGGGAAGAGCTCTCAGGGCTGAGCTCTCAGTGTGGGTGTGTCCACAGGGCCCATAAAGAGGCTGCAGTCCAAGCCTGCAGGTGGACAGACATCTTCATTGGAGACCTTCAGTAGAACAGAGTCGAGCATGGACTGCCCATAGAGGCCAGGGAACTGCTCCTAGGTCTGGTTTGTTAAAGACCCATCACCCATGCTGCTTTTGCCTCTGGGAATAGACAAGAAGAAGGAGATGAAGCTGGACACTCCTCCTGTCCCCTTCCAAAGGTCAGTGATGGAGGAAGAAAGACTAATGTTCTTGGGTCCTGTGTTGCGCTCCAGCAGAGAAGGACCCCCAGAGAATGGCTGTCTTGGTCCATCACAGATTGACTGGACCTCCTTTGTGATCTAAAAAGACAGGTCATGCAGACACATCTATCCAGGGAGAGGAAGAACTGGGAGTGGAGCTTGCCTCTGTCCTGTGTCTTGTAGAAACACTGAGCCTCAACCAGTCAGTGAGGCCAGACACCCATGTGGGGCTGCCCTCTGGCTTCTACACAGACAGCCCCACAGTGTACTGAGAGGCCGGAGGACTGTGTGGAAGGGAGAGGGCGGGGAGCCCGAGCTGTCCACTTGAATATGCTGCGGGCAGCATTGTTGCCAAGGTCACTTGGATTTTCTAGACAGAGGCTCTTGTTCCTCAGTGGAAACAGATACATTGTTCTTGAGGATTTCAGGACAGAGGCTTGTTGAGTGTTTCTGGCTTTTCCCAAACACAAGGGCAGTTCTCAGGCCTGTTTTAAAGAAAGAGGGCTGTAGAACCAAGGCCGTGGATGCCAGGCCCTGAGAAGACCAGCAAGCCTGGTTGGATAGATTTGCATGGACTGAGCACATTTGAAAACGAGTGTTATGAAGGTGACTTCAGTTGGGTGAATCCAGGGGACCCCATTTCTTTGGCAGTTATAAGGCAAGACTTGAGAATCCTACCTAGACACGTGCAGCTGCCTCAGGCCAGAAATAGACCAGTATGATCTGGGCTCACCCCCAGCCCTCCTGGCATGGGGCCACAAGAATTCCATGGACATCATGAAGGATTCCCCAGTCAACTAACTGTACTCACAGAGAAATTTCAAGACCTCTGCCTGCCCCTGTCTATGGCCAAAGGCTTCTTTCCTGAGAACCAGTGGTCCTGCCCCCTGTCACTGCTGTCCCCAATCCTGCCTTTGCCTCTGTCAAGGACATGACTTGTGTGTTCTCCTTCCTCTCTTTTGCACTATCAATTTTTCATTCTTACCAGAGTGCTCCCATGAGTGGACCATGTCATCATGACTCCCACATTTAAACCAATCTTCTCCTGCCCTCCTCTTCTACCAAGATGGAGTAGCAAGGATCAGATTTGCCTCCCCCACCTCTGAAGCAAGCAACAAAACCAGCCACGATAAGTGAACAATAGATTATCAAAACAAGAAGGACGGTGGTCCTGGGAGATGGGAAATGGACAGAGTGAGCCCGACCAGGGCCCTGGCCCTCTGCCCTCACAGAGCATGAACAGGCTACAGAGTGAAGGAGGGGGTCCTGGAAGAATAAGTGGGCTCCCTGGGTGGACATAACAGGACTGAGAGTCCAGGGAGACCAACGTGACTGGAGTTTTCAAGACAGAAGCAGAACTGGCAAGAGTCATCCCTGGAGATCCGTAGAGGTCTTCAGTGCTGCTTGCATAGAAAGAAACACCCTGAGGTCAGGGCAAAACCACCCTAGGGAAATAAAGGACAATGGCTGGTTCTGATGCCTTTATAAGCTCCCTCATGCCAGACTGGACACTTCCTGCTTCACTGGGTATTAGCAGAACACTCATTGGGCAGCCTGGACTTAGCCCAAGGCTGAGCACTCCTCCAAAACCTCCTAACATATCAAAAAGCAATAGTCAACATGACCAAAGAGTTTCTAAGTAAATTCACTGCATCTCACAAGAAAGATAAAGAATCTTTATAAGAATTAAAAAAAAAAAATTCCAGCATCCAACAAGGTAACATGTACAATATCCAGCAACCAATGAAAGCAAGCAGGCACACAAAGAAGTAGGAAAGCATGCCCTATAATGAGAAGCATTAGATCTGACTCAGTTGACTGGTTCAGAGCCTTCCGTGTAGGGCAGAGGCCCTGTCTAGCTGCAAAAGCAGAAAAAGGGGACACATGGTGAGGAAGGGCCCTCTCCTTTTCCTGCACAAGCTCCTAATAAGAATTTGGGGTCAAGGGTGTTAGGGACAGAGAAAGATGTTATTAAATACATGAAAGAACCAGGAGGGAACCCCTCATCTCCACTTCCCCCTCCAGCAACCTTCCTTTTTCAGCAAAATGACACAAAAGGGTTTTTACAGTTGCTCTAACCTCTATGCTCAAATATAAACGTTTAGCCTAGCAAGTTATCACAAAGCAAGCACCTGTATAGCCACCACGCAGCTTCATCCAAATTATACCTCATCCCTTGCAGTTCCTTTCCCCTGATCTCCACCAGCTGGCAGTCCCAGTCAGCACTTCCTTAAGCTGCTGTATAGTTCACCACACAAGCAAAGATCCTTTCACCATAAGGGCATGTCTGCAGGTTGGTGCCATGTACAGAAATGGAATCATGCTGTTGAACACATGGCTTTAGATCTGGCTTTTTTCTTTCAATTTCATGGTACTAAGATTTAACTGTGTTGCTGTATGCATCTGTAATTCCTGGGCAATATAAAATCTATTGTCTGAATATGCAATTTTTAGTCCATCCCACAATTGATGGATGCTTTGTGGGTTTTGTTGTTGTTGTTGTTGTTGTATGTTTGTTTGTTTATTTCAAGGCTCTCTTAGTTGGTTTGGGCTGTTATGACAAAATAACCATAGACTAGGGGCCTTAAATCACAATCACTTATTTTTCACAGTTCTGGAGGCTGGATGTCTGAGATCCAGGTGCCAGCATAGTTGGTTCCTGGTGAACCAACTATGTTCCAAGTTGCAAATGGCTGCCTTCTCACTGTGTCCTCACAAGGAGGAAAGAGAGGAAAAGGAAGCAAGTTTTAGTGTGTCTCTTCTTATAAAGTCATTAATCCCACATGAGGTCTCCATCTTCATGACCTACTCACCTTCCAAATGCCCCATTTCCAAATACTACCACCTGGAGAATTCGAATTTCAGCATAGAAATTTTGGAGGGACACATATCTTTAGCTCCTAGCAGACCTATCAGGAACTTGGCATAGTTTGGATTTTGAGTGTCCCCTGAAAGTCTATGTGTTAAAGACTTAGAACTCCAATTGGGATTACTGGGAGGTGGTGGAATCTTAAAAGAGGTGGGACTTAGTGAAAGTCTTCCAGTCATTGGGGGTGTGCCCCTCAAAGGGGATAGTAGGACTCTGCCCCTTCCTCTGTTCTCTTTCATCCCAAGCCAGGAGGTAAAGGTTTCCTCTATCACCCATTCCTGCCATAGGCCATAGACCCCAAAGGCCTATGATTTAAATATGGATTAAAACTGCCAAAACAAACCTTTCATATTTATCAATTGATTATCTCAGGTATTTAATACAGTAACAGAATATTAATATAAACTTGTTAACAAAAATATATATGTAGATATATATATTTGACCAACACACACACACACACACACACACACACACACACACACACACACGAAGGCTCCTAGCATGTGTATCTTCAGCTTTAACAGATACTATATCATTTTCCTAAGTGATTACACCATCAGCAGTTTCTGTGACTTCTAAGACTTTCAGCACTTGGTACTGTTAGTCTTGTAGTGCATGGAGCTATCTGGTGGTGTACTAGTTCACTTTTTTACCACAGTGACCAAAAGACCAGACAAGAACAATTTTAGAGGAGGAAAAAGTTTATCTGGGCTCACAATTTCAGAGGCCTCAGTTCATAGATGGGTAACTCTGTTGCTCTGTGCCCAGGATGAGGCAGAACACCATGATGGAATGGTATGGAGGAGGAAAGCAGCTCAGGATACGGGAAGCAGAGAACTCTGCTCACCAGGGACAAAATATATACCCCACAGGTTCACCCTCAATAACCTCCTCCAGCCACACCCTACCCGCCTATAGTTACCATTCAGTTAATCCATTCAAGTGGGTTGATGTACTGATTAGATTAAAGTTCTCATAACCCTGTAATTTAGCCTCCAAAAATTCTTACATTGACTCACACTAGAGCTTTTGGGGGACACCTCCTGTCTAAACCATAATAGGTCGTGATTTAAATTTGCAAGTTGCAAATGGTTAAGGAACATTTACATGTTTACTGGCTATTTGGATATCTTCTCTTCTGAGGTACCTGTTCAAACATTTTGTCCATTGTTTTGGTTTGAATGTGTCCCTGCAAAAAGCCTATGTTAGAAACTTAATCCCCAGTGCAACAGTTTGAGAGATGGGGCTCCCTGAGAGGAGAAAAGGCCAGGAGGGCAGAATCAATGAATTAATTCTCTTATTGCAGGAGTGGGTTCATTAAAAAGGGGTGGAAGGAGTTTGGACCCCTCTTGCTCTCTCTCTTTTACCTCCTCTTTGCTCTTATTTTTTTTATTGGTTGTTCACAACATTACAAAGCTCTTGACATATCTTATGTCATACATTAGATTGAAGTGGGTTATGAACCCCCAATTTTACCCCAAATGCAGATTGTAGAATCACGTCGGTTACACATCCACAATTTTACATAATGCCCTATTAGTAATTGTTGTATTCTGCTACCTTTCCTATCCCCTACTATCCCTCCTCCCCTCCCCTCCCATCTTCTCTCTCTACCCCATCTACTGTAATTCATTTCTCTCCTTGTTTATTTTCCCATTCCCCTCACAACCTCTTATATGTAATTTTGTATAGCAATGAGGGTCTCCCTTCATTTCCTTGCAATTTCCATTTTCTCTCCCTTTCCCTCCCATCTCATGTTTCTGTTTAAAGTTAATCTTTTCTTCCTGCTCTTCCTCCCTGCTCTGTTCATAGTTGCTCTCATTATATCAAAGAAGACATTTGGTATTTGTTTTTCAGGGATTGGCTAGCTTCACTAAGCATAATCTGCTCTAGTGCCATCCATTTCCCTGCAAATTCTATGATTTTGTCATTTTTTATTGCTGCATAGTACTCCATTGTGTATAGGTGCCACATTTTTTTTATCCATTCATCTATTGAAGGGCATCTGGGTTGGTTCCACAGTCTAGCTATTGTGAATTGTGCTGCTATGAACATCGATGTGGCAGTATCCCTGTAGCATGCTCTTTTAAGGTCTTCAGGGAATAGTCCAAGAAGGGCAATAGCAGGGTCAAATGGTGGTTCCATTCCCAGCTTTCCCAGGAATCTCCAAACTGCTTTCCAAATTGGCCGCACCAATTTGCAGTCCCACCAGCAATGTACAAGTGTACCCTTTTCTCCACATCCTCGCCAGCACTTGTTGTTGTTTGACTTCATAGTGGCTGCCAATCTTACTGGAGTGAGATGGTATCTTAGGGTGGTTTTGATTTGCATTTCTCTGACCGCTAGAGATGGTGAGCATTTTTTCATGTACTTGTTGATTGATTGTATATCCTCCTCTGAGAAGTGTCTGTTCAGGTCCTTGGCCCATTTGTTGATTGGGTTATTTGTTTTCTTATTGTCTAATTTTTTGAGTTCTTTGTATACTCTGGATATTAGGGCTCTATCTAAAGTGTGAGGAGTAAAAATTTGTTCCCAGGATGTAGGCTCCCTATTTACCTCTCTTATTGTTTCTCTTGCTGAGAAAAAACTTTTTAGTTTAAGTAAGTCCCATTTGTTGATTCTTGTTATTAACTCTTGTGCTATGGGTGTCCTATTAAGGAATTTGGAGCCCGACCCCACAATATGTAGATCGGAGCCAACTTTTTCTTCTATCAGAGGCAGAGTCTCTGATTTGATATCAAGCTCCTTGATCCATTTTGAGTTAACTTTTGTGCATGGCGAGAGAAAGGGATTCAGTTTCATTTTGTTGCATATGGACTTCCAGTTTTCCCAACACCATTTGTTGAAGATGCTATCCTTCCTCCATTGCATGCTTTTAGCCCCTTTATCAAATATAAGATAGTTGTAACTTTGTGGATTAGTCTCTGTGTCCTCTATTCTATACCATTGGTCCACCCGCCTGTTTTGGTACCAGTACCATGCTGTTTTTGTCACTATTCCTCTGTAATATAGTTTGAAATCTGGTATCGCTATACCGCCTGATTCACACTTCCTGTTTAGAATTGCTTTTGCTATTCTGGGTCTTTTATTTTTCCATATGAATTTCATGATTGCTTTCTCTATTTCTACAAGAAATGCCATTGGGATTTTGATTGGCATTGCATTAAACCTATAGAGAACTTTTGGTAATATCGCCATTCTGATGATGTTAGTTCTGCCTATCCATGAACAAGGTATATTTTTCCATCTTCTAAGATCTTCTTCTACTTCTCTCTTTAAGGTTCTGTAGTTTTCATTGTATAAATCTTTCACCTCTTTTGTTAGGTTGATTCCCAAGTATTTTATTTTTTTTGAGGATATTGTGAATGGAGTGTTTTTCCTCATTTCCGTTTCAGAAGTTTTGTCACTGATATACAGAAATGCCTTTGATTTATGCGTGTTGATTTTATATCCTGCCACTTTGCTGAATTCATTTATTAGTTCTAGTAGTTTCTTTGTAGACCCTTTTGGGTCTTCTAGGTATAGAATCATGTCATCTGCAAATAGTGATAATTTAAGTTCTTCTTTTCCTATTTTTATGCCTTTAATTTCTTTCGTCTGTCTAATTGTTCTGGCCAGTGTTTTGAGAACTATATTGAATAGAAGTGGTGATAGAGGGCATCCCTGTCTTGTTCCATCCTCTTTGCTCTTCTGCTATGTGATGTCTTCCACCATGTCCATAACAGAGCAAGAAGCCTCCTGCTGGATGCTGGCACATTGAACTACGGGAAAATAAATTTCTATTCTTATAAATTATCTAGTTCGTGGCGTTTCGTTACAGCAACACAAAATGGATCGACAACCATTTTTCTATTTTACTCACTGTTCTATCTTATTGATTTTTAGGTGTGCTTTATATATTCTGGATATGAGCCCTTTGCCAGTGACATGCCCTGCAAACATTCCACTCTGTGACTTAACTTTTCACTCTTTTGATATGTCATTTAATGAAGAAATGTTTCTTAATTCTAATGAATCACGATTATCACACATCTCACTGTTAGTCCTTTTTGGATATTTTAAAAATATCTTTGATGATATTAAGATTATAAAGCTATTTTTCTTTATTCCACAGCTATATTGTTTTGCTTTTCATCTTTTTAAAAACTGCAGTAAAATTTGCTAACATAAAATTTACCATTTAGCCATTTTTCAAGTGTACAATTCAGTGGCATTAAATTTATTCAAATTGCCTGCATCCTTAACCACTATCCATTTCCAGCACTTTCTAAATTGGAATTCTGTACTAATTAAACACTAACTCCCTATTTTCTCCCTCTTCCCGCTATTGGCAACCACCATTCTTCTTTCTGTTTCTAGGAGTTTCTAGGCATCTTGGTGTCATGTATAACAGGAATGTATAACATGTATAACAGAGAATCAGATCATATTTTCCCTTTTGCATCTGTATTATTTCTAGCAATGGGTCTCCAAGGTTCATCTATGTTGCAACAAGTGTCTCAGTTTCCTTCCTTTTTAAGGAATTTTCCTGTTTTTAAGTCTATCATTTCTTTACTTGGACAACTACGTGTCCTCTTACCATCAATTATGAAGACTATCCTACCCTATTGTTCTGTGGTGTGTTTGTCATATATCTAATGAGTTTGTTCTTTGGGAACAATTTCTGGGCTCCCTGTTCTGATTCATTAGTTTGTTTCTACATTTCAAGACAATGTTTGAACCAATAATCCAGGCCAAATTCACAACCACATGAAATGCAGAGCCACGTAGGACCCCATGCTCACAAGGGCCTTGTCTTCAATGTTCCTCTGTTGATCTTTTTAATAAGTTTTGAGCAAGGAGCACTGCATTTCCATTTTGCATGGGTCTTGCAAATTATGTAGATTGTCTTCCAATGACCGATTGTGTGGATGATTACACTTTTAGAATAAGTTTAAAAACTGGTAGAACAAGTCTTACCACTTTCTTCCAATCGGTCCCTCAAGAACATCTTGGGGGCTGGGGTTGTGGCTCAGTGGTAGAGCACTCGCCTAGCATGTGCAAGGCCCTGGGTTCAATCCTTAGCACCACATAAAAATAAATAAATTAAAGATATTGTGTCCAACTACAACTAAAAAAAAAAAAAAAAAGAACATCTTGGCTACTTTTGGTTTTGGAATTTGCTGTGGTTTGAATGTGTCTCCCCAAGTTCGTGTGTTGGAAACAATTTCTAAGGCAGCACTGTAGAGAAGTAGGACCTTGGAGAGGCCATCAGGTCATAAGGGCTCTGTCCATTATCAGAGGAGTGGGTTAGTTATTGCTGATATAGGTTCCTGATAAAAGGATGAGTTTGCCCCTTCCCTGTCTCTCTCCCCTAGGTGATGACTTCTGCCGTAGTGTGACTCAGCAAGAAGACCCTCACCAAACGTGTCTCCTCAATCTTGGACTTCCCAGCCACTAGAACTATTAGCCAAATAAATTTCTGCTCATTATAAATTAGTCAGTATGTAGTTTCTGTTGTAGCAGCATTGGGGACTAAAACAGATTTCCATATACAATTTAGAGTGAGTTTCTTAAGTTTCACAAAAAAGGGAAAGAAAGTACTGAAACTGTTATATGAAATCTATGGATCAAAATTTGGAGATATACTGAGGCTTCCGATCCATAAACATCATTAATTCCCCTAGATATATAGGTTTCTTAGTATTTTTTAAATTGTATTTTCATCCTTTCCCATGTTGCACAAATATCCCAGGGACTTGATTTTTTAAATTGTGATAAAAACAACATCAAATTTCCCATTTTGTCTGTTTGGTACTATACTATCAATTATATGCAAGTTGCCGTAGAACAGGTCTCTAGAACATTTCATCTTGCAACTGAAACTCTGGACCCACTGAACAGCAATCTCCACCCCACATTCCACCCCGGCCATCCTACTTCCTGTCTCCAAGGGCTTGACTACACATGTAAGTGGAAGCATGCAGTATTGGTCTTTTTGTAACTAGCTTATTTCACCTATCATTCTGCGCTCAAGATTTAAGCATGTTGTAGCATAAGAAAAGGTTTCCTTTTTATTGTCAGGAAGGGATAATATTTCATTTCTGTATATGCCATTTTGTTTATCAGTTTGTCCATCCAAGGACATCTAGGATGCGTCCACTTCTTGTCTATGTGAATAATGCTGCAATAAAACATGAGTGTGCAAGAATATCTTGTCAAGATTCTGTTTTCAGATCTTTTGGATTTGTACCCACATATGAGATTGCTAGATCTTAATATAATCCTATTTTTAATTTTTTGAGTAATGTCCATATTATCCTCCATAGCAGCTGCAACATTTTACATTCCTACCAACAGCACACAGGACTTCCAGCTTCCCCATATTCTCCATAAATTTTGCTATTTGCTGTGCTTTTTCTTTTAATTGTAGCTCTCCTAGAGGTTCTGAGGTAGTGTTTCATGGTGGTTTTGATTTGAATCTCCCTGATGATTGGTGAAGCTGAGCATCCATCTGTGTTTTTTGTTTGTTTGTTTGTTTGTTTTTGTTTTTTTGGTTTTTGTTTTGTTTTGTTTGTTTGTTTTGGCCATTTATATGTATCTTCTCTGAAGAAATATCTATTCAAGCTCTTTATTGTTTTGTTTTTTTTTTAAATCAGATGTTTTACTTGGAATGGAACCACCATTTAACCCAGTTATCCCACTCCTTGGTATATACCCAAAGGACTTAAAATCAATACAGCCTCATTAATGTTTTACAGCAGCTCAATTCACAATAGCTAAACTATGGAACTAACCTAGGTGCCTTTCAACAGATGAATGGATTAAGAAAATGTGGTATATATACACAATGAAATATTACTCAGCCATAAGGAATGAAATTATGGCATTTGCCAGTAACTGAATGGAACTGGAGACTATCATGTTAAGTGAAATAAGCCAATCCCCAAAAACCAAAGGCCAAGTGTTTTCTCTGATATGTGGATGCTGACACAAAATAAGGGGGTGGGGAAGGAAGAATAGGAGTTAATTGGATTAAACAAAGGGGAATGAAGGAAAGGGATGGGGATGGGAACAGGAAAGAGTAAAATGAATCAGACATAACTTTCCTATGTACATATATGAACACACAACCAGTGAAATTCCACATCATATACAGCTGTCCGACATATGATTTATTCTAATAGAATCCTAACTAGAATAATTTATACTCCATGTATGTATAAAATGTCAAAATACACTCTACTGTCATATGTATCTAAAAAGAACAAATAAAAAATAAAAGAAAAATAAATAAATCAGGTGTTGTTTTTGTTACTGTTGAATCATAGGTCTTTATGTATTATGGATATTAACTCTTCATCAGATATGTGATTTTCAAATATTTTCTCCCATTGATCTAGTCCCATTAGTCTATTTTTACACTTATTACATATGCCTTTTGTATTATATCCAGGAAACTATTGCCAAATCTAATGTATGAAATAAAACTTTCTGTAAGTGTATTTTCAGTTTCAGTTCTTATGCTTGGGTCTTTTAACCATTCAGGTTAATTTTCGTATATGGTGTAGGTAGAACCAAACTTCATTCTTTTGCATGTTGATATCCAGTGTTCCCAGCCCCATGAGTTGAAGATACTCTCCTTTCCCGCACAGTGCATCTATGGTACTGCTGTGAAACATCATTTGACCATATCTCGGTGGGCTTATTTCTGGGCTATTATGTTCCAGTGATCTATGTCTTTATGCGGGTACCAGACTGTTTTGATTTTCACTGCATAGTAGTATATTTTGAAATGGGGGCCTCCAGGTTTATTTTGCAAGATTGTTTTGGCTATTCAGGGTCCCTTGGGATTCCATAAGAATCTGAGCATTTTCTATTTGTACAAAAGAAATAATGCCTTTGGGGTTTTAATAGGGATTGCATTGAATTGGTAGATTGCTTTAAATAGTATGGACATTTTAACAATATAAAGTCCTCTAATCTATGAATAATGCTCTCTCTATCTCTCTTTTTCTCTTCTCTTGCCTTCTCTTCTCTTCTTTTTTGCAGTGCTGGGGATTAAACTCAGGATGCAGGTTAGGCAAGGGCTCTACTACTGAGTTGCACCCACAGCCCTTTTTATTTATTTTTGTTTTTAATTTCTATTAACAATAGTTTCCCATTTTCCATGTACAAGTTTTTCACCTCCTGGGTTAAGTTTATTCCTATGTATTTTATTTTCTTTTATGCAATTGTAAATGCAATTGTTTCCTTAATTTTCTTTTCTGAATGTTCAGTGATATTGTATAGATATAAAGCTCTATTTTTTGTATTGATATTTTATCCTGAAAATTTGCTGAATTTCTTTGTTAGTACAATTAAGTATGTTATGGAATCTTTCAGTTTTTCTACATAGAATTTCATGTCATATGTGAACAAAAATAATTTTACTTCTTCCTAAATTTTACTTCTTTCTAAAATGTATGTTTTCATCTAGATTATCTAATTTGTTGACATAACTGTTTATAGTACCCCATTATTTTCCTTATTATTTCTATGGCATGAATTGCAATGTCTGATTTTTTCATTTCTAATTATTGTTATTTGAGCCTTTTTCTTCTCCTTTTTTTTTAAAATATTTATTTATTTATTAGTTATTGGCGGACACAACATCTTTGTTTGTATGTGGTGCTGGAGGATCGAACCGGGGCCGCACGCATGCCAGGCGAGCGCGCTACCGCTTGAGCCACATCCCCAGCCCCTCTTCTCCTTTTTAAAAAAAAAAAAAAATTATTTTTCAGTTCCAGTTGGACACAATACCTCTATTTTATTTATTTATTTTTATGTGGTGCTGAGGATCAAACCCAGGTCCCTGCACGTGCAAGGTGAGTTCTCCACTGCTGAGCCACAACCCCAGTGAGCCTTTTTCTTCTTTACTAGTCTAATTATATGTTTAATAATTTTGCTGATTTTTTTAAAAAACTCCTTTTTATGAAAAAATATTAATTTTGTTGTTTTTTAATTGCTTTTCTCCTGTATCATTCATTTCTCATCTAATTTTTATTATTTTATTTCTCCTGTTTACTTTGTTTTTAGTTTATTCTTTTGTTCTGGTTATTTTGTATATAAAAATTGGTTGTTGATTTGAAGTTTCTTAAATTTTTTAATGTAGGTGTCTATTACCAGAAAGTTTCCTCTTAGTACTGCTTTCTCTGCATCCCAAAAGTTTTATTTTGGTTTTGGTTAAATGTGTCTTAAGATATGTCCTTATTTCCCTTGTGACTTCTTCACTGATCCATTTTAACTGCTCAAAAGTCTATTGTTTAATTTCCACATATTTGTGATTTTCCAGTTTTCCTTTTGCTATCACTTCTAGTTTCAATCCACTATGGTCAGAAAAGATAATTGGTATGATTTTGGTATTCTTAAAATTTTTAAGACTTATTTTGTGGCCCGACATGTGATTTATTCTAAAGAATGTTCCACATGAGCTTGAGAAGAATTTGTATTTTTCTAGAGTTGAATAGAGTGTTCTGTATGTGTGTGTTGGGTCCAACTCGTGTGGACCCAACCTTAACAAAATTGCCAACTTTACTTAGTAATCACTATTAGGAAAGACTTGCCAATGCCATTTTGTTAATGGTCTTGTGTTTAGTTACTTGTTCCCACTCTGTCATGAGGTCTTCCTTTCTGCTTCACTAACTTTTTGTAGTAACATATTTTGATTCCTTTCTTGTTTCTCATGTGCTTCTTATACAGATATTTCTTTTTGGTTACCACAGTCATTAAATAAAACATAATTATAACAACCTATTTTAAATTAATAAAAACTTAATTTCAATTGCCTGCCAAAATTTTACCTACTCCTTACACCCCCTCACTTTGTTATTGGTGTTACAAACTACATGCTTTTATATTTTGTATCCATCAACATAGTTTTATAGTCATAGCTATTTTTATGTTATTATATCTTAGATTTTATGCCAGAATTAAAAATTATTTATATACTACCATTATAGTATTACAGGATTCTGTATTTTCTACATCTTTACCAGAGAGTTTCATGTTTTTTTATGCTTTTGTGTTGTTACTGTTTAGCTTTTCTCTTTACCAATATTTATGAGACAGGTTTAGTGTTGATAACTCCTACAGCTTTTCTTTATTTAGGAAGACTTTTATCCTTGATTTTTGAAATATAATTTTCCTGGCTTAGTATTCCTTACTGGCTGATTTTTTTTTTCTTTTGACAGTTTAAGTACAATATCCTAGTCTTTTCTGGCATATAATGTTTCTTTTCAGAAATCATAAGATAATCTTTGGGGAGCTACCTTGTATCTTACAAGTTGCGTTTTCTTGCTGTTTTTAAGATTTTTTTGTCTTTGATTTTTACAGTTGCTTATAGTGTGTCTTGGTGTAGGCTTCTTTGGTTTTATTCTAATTGGGATCCTTTGAGCTTCTTGAATTTGCATATATCGCCACTTCACATTTGGGGTGTTTTCAGTCATTCTTTCTTCAAATAGTCTCTCTACCCCTTTTTTTCTTCTTCTAAAACATCTATAATATGTATATCAATTTTCCTGATCATTTCCCACAAATCTCTTGGCTTCTTTTCACTTTTCTTTATTCCTTTTGTTCTTCTTACTCAATAACTTCAAAATGACCTATCTTCAACATCACTGATTTTTTAAAATATTTTTTTAGTTGTAGGTGGAAACAATACCTTTATTCATTTTTATGTGGTGCTGGGGATCGAACCCAGTGCCTCACATATGCAAGATGCGTGCTCTACCACTGAGCCACAGCCCCAGCCCCAACATCACTGATTCTTTCTTCTGCTTGACCAAGTCAGTTTTTGAACACTTATAGTAAATTTTATAATTCAGTTATTATATCATTCAGTTCTAAAATTCCTATTTAGTTCTTGCTTATAGTTTGTAGTTCTTTGATGTTTTTCTCAATTTGTTCATGCATCATTTTGACTTTGTTTAGTTGTTTTTTTGTGTTCTTTGTGACTTGGTTTAGTTGTTTTTCTGTGTTCTTTTATAACACAGTGAACTTCTTTCAGATTATTGTTATTTTAGGTCATTCGTGATATCTTTATTTAACGGTCAGTTTCTGGAGAACATTTTATTCCTTTGATTGGGCCATGTTTCCCTGTTTGTTTGTTTGTTTTTTCATATGCCTTGTTATTTCTTTTTCCTCAGATTTGTACGCTTGAAAAAACAGCCAACTCTCTAGTGTTCATGAATGGACTTATACTGAAAGATCTTCACCAAAAAACCCAACTAGTAATTTTGGGAGCCTGTTACACCTTTTCTGGCGATACACCTTCTCTGGGCTTGTGTGTACAATTCCCAGGGAGAGAGATTTTGTGGTTTTTCACAGCCTTGTAATTTTTTGCTCCCTCTAGTATGTGTGATCAGTATTGCAGGTTCTCTGGCATTGCAGTAAGCACTGAGTTTGTTTTCAGCTGCCCCCAGATATGCCAGTTCCTTCAGAAGTTAGTAGTCAGACTAAACAGAAAATAATTTCTCTAGCAGTTTCCTCCAAAGCTGAAAAATTGTCAGTGTGTTCCACACTTCTGTTTTTCTCTGAAAGGAGAAGCCATGGGTTGGTTGTTCATTTTATATTGGTTGCCCCAGGAGAAAATTGGATTGCTAGCTTGAAGGAACAACCATCACCCAAGAAAAAGTTTTACACACCTGCTGTGTTTAGTTTTGAGCTTGCCTGGGGTGCTGTGACTATTCGGGGAGTTCTCATACAGGCAGTGTGGATTGAATATTGTTCAGCTGGTATCTTTGTAAGGGAATTTGATATGGGCTTTCTATTTGCAACCTTCCTGATGATACTATCTTCACTTTTTATACTTTTTATATTTGTATCTTTAAAAAAATTATATATATAATCATAAAATTTTATTCTTATATATATTTAAGTTGATTTTTGCCTATTGACTACTTAAAATCAAACTCAGTGAACAATTTTACTTATTCTTATAATTTACCTATAGTTTTTTATGTAGGCAAGCACATGATCTGTGTCATCATTGTCTCATCTTAGTTCCCAAAGTAGCATTTTTCTCTTTTTACCACTAAATATATTGACCAGAGTTCTTTTATAGATACTCTTTATTAGATTAAGGATGTTCTCCTTGATTCCTAGTGTGATAAAATGCTTTTTCATAAAGGGATATTAAATTTTTTTCAAATGCTTATTCTGCATCACTTAAAATAATTTTTATTATTTTTTAAAAATTTTATGTACTATGTAATAATGCTATGTAATCTTAAATAATTTAATGTTAATATAACAAAGTACATTAATTTATAGTGTTAATCCTTGCATTTCTGGTATAAACTCAAATTGATAATGACATATTATGCCTTTATTATATATTGCTGAATTTTATTTTGACTTTTACATTTGTGTTCATGGGTATAATTGACCTATAAATTGTATTTTTCAAATTGCTTCTGTCATATTTTTATACCAATTCTATTCTGGACCCACAAAATGCTAGGATAAGTATATCCTGAACAATTTGTACAAGATTGGCCATTATTTTTTCCTTAAATATATGATAGAACCTGCCAAGAAAGCCATTATAGCTTTGTGTTTCTTCATGGAAAGATTTTTGCTTACTGATAAAAATTTCTTTAAGACTCTTTCTTATTGTGTATACTTTGGTAATTAGTATTTTTTCCCAGTCATTTCCCTAACTACTATGATGTTGAGCTTCTTTACACTTGTTCATTGGCCATTTGAATATCTTCCTTGAAGACTCCTCCATTCATATCCTTTTTCCATTTTAAATAGTGTTATTTCCCTTTTTATTACTAAGTTACAAGTGTTCTTTTTGTATTCTAGATGCCAAGTCCTTATCAAATATATCATTTTCTCTCATATTTTCTCATATTAGAGAGCAAATATTTTCTTTCATTCTGTGTGTTATCTTTTATTGTCTCAGTGGTGTTCTTTGAAGCACAATAGTTTTATTTTTATTTTAAAAACATGCAATTTTTCTACTTTTTCTTTTCTTTCTCATGTTTTTTTTTTCTTTTGTGTGTGTCACATCTCAGAATCCTTGGACAAATAAAGGTCTTGAAATATTACTGTTATTTTTTTAAAAAAAAATAATTCTTAAGTTTTAGCTCTAAATTTAGATTTAGGTCCTTAATCTCACTTGAAGTTAACTTTTGCATATATGTGAAGCACATTATATACAAAATACATAATGTAAGGTGAATAATTTGA
Organism: Spermophilus citellus; assembly: GCF_964194105.1. NCBI lineage: Eukaryota > Metazoa > Chordata > Mammalia > Rodentia > Sciuridae > Spermophilus > Spermophilus citellus. The sequence goes on from NC_138185.1 coordinate 51,743,585, forward strand.
AGTCTAACATCATTTTTTGTATGTGACTAGCCAATCTTCACAGCATCATTTGTTAAAAAGACTATTCTTCCTCTATTGGATGGTCTCAATACCCTTTTAGAAACATCAATTGACTGTATAGGTTTATTCTTGGTCTCTCAGTTCTACTACATTGATCTATTTATGTCTAAACTTTTTACTAACATTACACTTTCTTGATTACTTTGCTTTATAGTAAGTTTGACACTGAGAAGTATAAATTGTCCTACTTAAACTTTCAGGATTGTTTTGACTACTCTGGATACCTCTTAATTCCATGTGAATATTAGACTCAGTTTGTCAATTTCTATAAAGAAATCAGTTGCTGTTGGGACTTGAGTTGTGTCTGTAGGTCAACTTGGGAAATATTTCATCTTAACAATGTCAAGTTTCCTGGTAAGTAAAACATGGGATGTTTTTCCATTTACTTATGTCTTTTTAAATTTTCACTGAAGAATATTTTATAATTTTCAGCATGCAAGTTTTGCATTGCTTTTGTTAAGCTTACTCCTAAGTATTTATTCTCTGAGAATTTTGATGATGAAATTGTTTTATTAATTTCATTTTTTGATTATTCATTAAAATTATATAGAAATACAATTTATTTTTTAGCATCTTTCAATATTACTAAACTCATTTATTAGTGCTAATAAAATTTTAGTGGAGCTAATAAAATTCTAGTGATTCCTTAGGGTTATGTACATATAACTTCTTATAACTTGCAAATAGAGATTTTTTTCTTCTTTCTTTATAATTTGACATTCTTTGGATTCTCTTTCTATGTGACCATGTCCAGCTATTATACTTCATTGATTGATAGATTATTGTTCTATTGTTTCAAAAAAATCCCCTGGGTATTGATGTCTCTGCAAACAAGTCCAATTAAATTGTAATTCCTTTGAAGGACTAGTTTCTAAGATCCATGTTTGATTTTTTTCCTGAGCTCATATTTGATTTTAAAAAAATTTTAACTTGTAGATAGACACAATATCTTTATTTATATGTGGTGTTGAGGATCAAACCCAGTGCCTCACATATTCCTCAGTTCTCTATACAAATCAGCCACTTACAGTACAGGCTTTATGTTCATTAAATTCATTAATCTCTTCTTCACTTCCTCTCCCCCACAACCTCCACTATTCTTGAGTGTGTGCTTAGGTTTGAACTTCTCCATATTTCATTTTTGCAAGTGAAATAAGTTTCTTTGAGAAGAGATTGGGAGATGTCTGTTTTAGAACTCGCTTCTCATACAAGATGAAATTTTGAACAGGGCTCTAGAGCTGCAGGTGTGGGATATAATGTCTTTCTGGACTTTAGCAGTCTGGAATGGAGACTCCAGAAAGCAGAAAATGGATGAAATCTTGTCTCAAATGGTGCCCTTAACACCAAAAGTCCAAAATTTTTGGATAGATGGATCTGTGTTTGGTGTTTGTCATTAGGATCACTTTCACTTTTGATAATTTTTTTTTGAATAATTTTCACTTTCATTGAGGTGTGGGCCAGTGGAGCTCCTCAGGCAGTTTGCTAGAAGCCAAGCCGGTAATCTCAATTTGTTCTTTGATGAGTCATAATTTTATTGTCATGTGTAGGAAATCTTTGGCTAACCCAAGATAATGAAGGTCTATCCCTGCACTTTCTTCTGTAAGGTTCAAAGTTTTTTGTTTCACATTTAAGTCTATGGTCCTTTCAGGGTTAATTTTCTTTTGTAAAGTAAAATCTATGGATCAAAGTGCATTTTTTCATATGAGGAGTGAATTGTTTAAACACCATTTGTTTCGAGAACTATCCTTTCTCCACTGAACACCCCTGTTAACTTTGTCAGATAACAATTGATCATATATGTATGGGCCTACTTTTGGACAATCTATTGTCTAAAATCGATCTACTTTCTATCTTTATTCTAATACTGTACTATCTTAATCACTGTGGCATTTAAAGTCTTAAGTTCGTGAAATGTAAATTCTCTGATCTTGCTTGTATTTTACAAAGTTGTTTACTAATAAAGTAACTTTACATGTACATTCAATTGTAGAATCAGTTTGTCAATATCTATATAATAAAATGTGCTGAACATTTGATTGGTATTTCGTTCAACCTATAATTAAATTTGTAGAGAATTGTAAACCTAACATTATTAGGTCTTCCGATCAATGTATATTGTTCAAAACTCTATTTAGGTCTTCATTTATTATTTCACTTATTTTTATAGCTTTCAGTGTTCAAATGATGTATGTATTTGGGTAGATTTAGATCTATGTACCTTTTTTTCTCTTTTAAATAATAATTTTAAAAATCCTAAATTCTAATTGTCCATTGCTGGTGTACAGAAAGTAAATAAAATTGATTTTGTATATTGAACTTGTATTTTGTACTCTAGATAAATACTTTATCAATAATGCTTAATTCTAGAATTTTTTTCATAGATACTTTGGACTTCTCTACTTATATAAATATATCATCTGAAAATAGGGACAAATTCTTTTTTAAAAAACTATATTTCTTAGCCAGGTGTGGTGGTGCATGTCTGTAATCCCAGATAATATATATAGAGAGTACATTCTAATAAAAATTTGGAGAATATTTTAAAAATCAATGTAGGATTGTGATCAGCAGAGGTTAGGAAAGGTTGGGGAAAGGAGACAGAGAGGTTGGTTAATGGGTACCAATGCACAGTCACGTGGGAGTAATGAGTCCCAGTATTCTACAACAAAGCAGGGTGCTTACAGTTCAAACCCATCTGTCAGTGCGATGGTATATGCCTGTAATCCCAGCAGCTGGGGAGGATGAGGCAGGAGGATGGCAAATTCAAAGCCAGTGCCAGTCTTAGCAATTTAGCACCCCTGGGTTTAATTCCTAGAGATAGATATCTATATATCTATATATCTACATCTATATATATCTGTAATATATTCTGTGTCCAAAATTTTACAATCCTAAGGAGCAAATATAAAATTAATTCCAAAACATTACAATAGTTTTGAATACACATTTTTATAAAAAATGAGAAAAGAGGAGTTAGAAGGTTCTCAACACAAATGATTTGATAAATTTTCAGGAAAGGGAAGTGCTAACTACCCTTATTTGAACAATATATATTGTACACATGTATTGAATTATTACACTATGCCCTATGAACATGTGCAGTTTTTATATGTAAATTAAAAAAAAAACAGGCTAAGGTTAAAGCTCAATAGTAGAGCACTTGCTTAGCATGCAAAAGGTCCTGGATTCCATGCCCAGAACCTGGACTTGATTCCCAGCTCTGCAAAAAAAACAAAACAAAATAAAACAAACACCCCAAATGCAAATAAATAAAATAAAATAAAATCAATAATGGGAGGATGTTAAATAAAATTTGAAACAGAAAAAAAATATTTCTCAAATACATTTTTCTTTTTTCCTTTCTCTTCTTGAGATTTAAATAATGTATAATACCATCTAGTATTGTCCCAGAACCCTTGAAAGCACTTTTCTTTTGGGGATTTTTACTCCTTTTTTTCTGTTTGGGTTTCTATTGGCTTATCTTCAAAATGACCTCAATTTTTACCTTGACTGTCTACTAATGAGCTGTTGAAGGCATTTCTCATCTTTTGTCAGTTTTTCATTTCTAGTATCTCCATCCATTTCCTTCAAATCATTTCCAACTCTCTGCTGAAATTATCCCTCAGATTTTGCATATTCCCACATTTTTCTTTAGAGTCATAAGCATATTTATGATTATTATTTTAAATTTCTCACCTGATAGTTCCAGTCTCTTACTTTTTCATAAGGTTATACTTGTTTTTTTTTAATTTTTAAAAATATCTTTATTTTAATGGGGTGCTGAGGATTGAACCCAGTGCCTCACATGTGCCAGGCAAGCGCTCCACCACTGAGCTAAAATCCAGCCTATTTCGTATTTTATTTAGAGACAGGTCTTAATGAGTTGCTTAGCGTCTTGCCATTGCTGAGGCTGGCTTTGAACTCTTGATCCTCCTGCCTCAGCCTCATGAGCCACTGGGATTACAGGTGTGCATCACCGTGACCAGCTTTTATTTATTTATTTATTTTTTTGGTAACAGACATTAGATAGTAGAGATTGATGTAAATCATTTTCATGCTTGGAAGTGAGCCCACTTGGGTCTTTAATGTAGATGTTTATTAATTGAGTCAGGAGGTGGGCTGGGACTGAGGGTTAGTGTTGCAATGGTTACACTAATGTTATAACCGACTTTAGATTCTAATGTAACCTTGTATTTAGGATGAGGGCTGTTTTGCTACAGCTTTTACTTCACTGTCTCCTAAGGAAGACACTATCCCATCTCCACAGTTTATGGCTTTTTTTCCCCTTGACAGAGGAGAAGTTACTATACCACTAAGAAACTTTCCCAAGAGCCTTCTGTCTTCCTTGAGAATACCTGGTAAGATTTATTTTAATTTTTATTTATTTTATTTATTTTAATTTTTAACTTCATATGTGAAAATCATATAAAACATATGAAGTCTATTGATATGCTGATTTTACAACCTGTTTGCTGTCTTTTAGAATTCTTTTAATCTCTGGGGTAGTTTTGAAAAATATTCACTAGAGACTTCCAGGTACATTGTATTGTCATCTGCAAACAGAGAATATTTCTACTCTTTATTAAGCCTCTAGTTGTTATATATGATTGCATTGGCAGTGTGTTAAGTAATAGTAGAAGTAAAAAAATATATATGTGGCTTTGTTTCTGACCTTAGTATGAATGTTTTTAGTGTTTCTGCATTAAGTAAATCACTGACTTTAGGACTGAAGCATTTACATATCATCATGATAAAGCTGTATTCATCCATGATGTCAAGGCTAAGGAAAAATGGGTGTTGAAACTACTTAAAGTCTTCAACTTATTAATCTGGAAAGTTTTAATAGATTTCTTATTATTTAATCATCGTATTCATGGCATAGAATTTCTTTGCACTGTAGTACTGACTTAGTTCTATGGTTTGGGGAAGTCCTTATTTTCCTTTTGGTTTTTTATTTTCTTATGACCAGAGTACATTTCACATTGTACTTCCTCAGAATAAGTTCATGGGAGGTTAACTTTCTTATACATTAAAATTTATTTAAAATTTTCATACCTAATAGATTGGCTGATAGAATCATTTTCAAGTCAAGATAATTTCTGCTCAAGACTTGAATGAAGTCTTCTATTTCTCTTTTGCATACTGCATTTAATCTCACTCCTCTGCCAGAGACTTGTGCCACCTCTCTCCCCTCATCTTCCTAAAAACTCATGATGAAGTACCCAGGTGTGAACTTTTTTTTTTTTCTCAATCATCCTATTAAGTAACTCAGAGGGATTCTAAATTTAAAACCTCCTCTCTCTTTTTAGATTAAAAAACAAAGGTTATTCCCTCTTTAGTTATTATTTCCCATTGTAGCGAAAAAAAAAAAAAAAAAGAGTGGTCCACCAAAGGTGACACATCCTAGTCCCTGGAATCCTTGAATATGTGATCTTACAGGAAAAAAGGGACTTTTCAGATGTGATTAAATTAAAAATCTTGAGATGGGTAGACTTCCCTGTTTTATCTTGGTGAGCTCAATGCTCACCAATGGGTACCCATAGGAGGAAAGAGAGAGAGTCAAGATCAGAGAAAGGGATGTGACAGTAGAAGCAGAAGGAGAAAGAATGACACATGATGGAAGCAGACATACTGGTCAGCTCCACTGCTGACCTTGAAAATGGAGGAAAGGGCCATGAGCCAAGGAATGCTGGCAGCCTCCAGAAGTTGGGAAAGGCAGGAAAATGGATCCTTTCCTATGGTTTCCAGAAGGAATGGAACTCCTAACACCTCCTTCTTAGAATTTCTGACCTCCATAGCTGCCAGACAATAAACTTATGTAGCATTAAGTCACTAAGTTTGTGCTACTTTGTTATAGTCACAGTTTAGATGGGCTGGATCAATGCATGCATTTCTTAACTGTTCCCTCATACTCTTCATCTTTTTATCTTCTTTCTCTAAAGTCTAGGGAGTTACTTCAATTATATTTTCCAACTTTTTCCTGATTTTGACAAATTTTGACACTCATATCTTTAATATCTCAACTTTTCATTATTTCCTGACTTTTCCTTTTTTATAGGTTTCTGCTCTTGCTTTGTGAATACAATGTCTCCTCAAATGTCTCAGGGGTTCATTTTTACTCTTATCTTCTATTCACTGCTTTTCCAATCAATTTCTTCCAGGGGCAGTGTTAAATCTGCTCATCTTGGTCCTTCTGTATTGTGGTGATTGCTTTCTTGGTTACCTGTTTGTATACATGTATGAAAGACAAAACTGTTGCCTATCAAGAGCTGGCAAGGATTCCCTTCATGTTTCCCATTTCCGTTTACACAGCAGGCCTCTCCCCTTCCTGGGAAGGCTAGGTTGAGTTCTCCAGGTAGGGGTAAGTTATAGTAACTGACAGCCTTCACTAGAGGGTACCAAGCTCCCTTGTCTCCATTAAAATAACAAATCAATGAGGGCTTTTACTCTAGTGGATACTAACCCTCCTCCCAACTTCACCTTAGTTTCTTAGCAAGATGCTTCAGTTTGTTCTGTTATAACACAATATCATACTGTATGGCTTAGAAACAATTGAAATCTATTCCTCACGGTTTTGGAGGCTAGGAAATCCAAGATCAAAATGATAGCAGATTCAGTGTCTGATGAGGGCTCTCCTCCATCCATAGATGGCACTCTGCTTGCTGTGTCCTCATAAAGTGGAAAGGAAGAGGAAGATCTCTAGGGCATAATCCCAATGATCCACCCTCATGACCTAATCACCTCTTGCAGGCCCATCTCCTAATACCTTGGGGGTTAGGTCTCAACATATGAGTCTGGGGGAGAGATTAACTTCCAGTTGATAGCACAAGCACATCGTTGGTTTTGTCCTGGTGCAAACATCATTCCAAGGTCCTCTCTCAGGCACAGTGGAGCTGGGTTTAGAGGCGAGCAAAGAACTCACTCTTCCTATCTCCTGGCCCACTTCTCTTCTCAAACCATGGGCCCTGAGCTTTCGGTCCCTCTGGGTGTATAAGGAGGGTAACATCTCTTTCCAAGGACCCCCTTGCCTGCCACATACAATCTCTTCTGCTAATTTGCTGGTTTGCAGTCACCTCTGCTTTGGGGTGTCAATCTGCATGACAGACCAGTCTTTTTACTTTCTCAAAATCCATGAAAGCCAAGACCCACAAGGACTCACCTGTGCCTCATACTCTCTGTTGCTTCTCCCTGCAATTATGTTATTGAGCTATTTCTAGGGGAGCTGAAGTGGGAAGGAAGTACAGCGGGTATTCAGTCTTCCTTACGCATGTCTAGGCTGGGGCAATCCTCCAATCTGTCTGTATGTCCCTGACACACTCAGTCAACACCATACTCATGGTGACATGTCTGTTTGAGGAAGGAGTCCTCTTCCCTGACAAGGACAGAGCAGTCCCACAAATTAATTGTCTTTATTCAGCTATGATGCTCCAGCCCAACATGACCTATAACCACTGGCTAACTTTTTGAATAAGAAACATAATTGACTGTAAACTCTCTGAGAGAGGGTTATCTTTGGCTCTGGGTTAAAGAAACCCTAACACAATAGTGGTGTAAACAAGGCAGCAGTTTACTCAATGTGGGAGGCAGAAAGTCCAATTTTGGAGGCTACACCATGTCAGGGACTCAGGCTCTAATTATATGGGGTCAGCTTACATGGCTTCCATCTCCAAGATCACCTCATGGCCCCACCATCATATTCACATTTCAGGTAGCAGAAGTAGAAAAAGGGAGAAAGGGCCCACAAATTCCTTTTATTGTTACATTCTGGCATAAGCTGCTTCATGACACCTGCACTCACCACCCCCACTCCACTCAGTCAGATTTGGTCCAGAGAGTCATGTGCCAAGCTTAGAACTAAAGGTTAAATTATTAAGGAAGGGAATATGCATGCTGGAGGTCCTGACAGGTGCCATATCCCCTTTGTGATTTTTCTTCTTCTAGTCTAGAGATAGGAATTCTGGAACCATGCTCATGAATACTTGCCATCCACCTAGTTTTACCGTAGCCTTTGGTTCCAAATACATCACTCCATGTTACCCAGACCTGAGCAAAAGGTCTTTCCCTAAATTGGTTCAGAGTAGAAAAGACACTAAAGGATCAGGATAATCAGTGACCATACCCACAGTCAAAATTTTGGGAGTGAAGACTGTCGGTTTGAATCCGCCACAGAGTGACAAAGAGAAAGCAAATGGAAAATAGGTTGTTTCCCCCAGGTCTTTGTGCAGCCTGCCCCTCGCTCATCCGTTCTTCCTGCTGGGTCTCCAGGGTCTTGGCCCTGAGCTTCAGTTCAGCTGGCCCAGCTGCTTATGAAAGAAGAAAACAGTTCAACAATACCCTTGCCTGTCCCTCCCATGTAAACATTTTAAAAGTATTTTTTCCCACATTTTAGCATTTTGTGTTTTGATAAGGCCCATTTACTGCTGTTGGCTGAGCCAGAACAGACTACACATCCCAGGGGAGGGCCTGCTGGAATAGAAAGAATTCCAGACTAATGAGCTACAGAAATACGTGTTTGGTGACAAGCTGTGAACCCTGGGCCAGCCTCCCTGAGCTCATCTTCCCTGGGCTTTGTGTGGCAGCTGCTGCCAGGAGACAGCTCCTTCATCCCTGGCAGTTGGGACAGTATGGCAGCCCTGGAGCCCAATGCCTGCTGACAATGAGGCAGGATGTGACCACGGAGCCCTGCTTCAGATGGGGACACTGGAGCTCAACAGACTTCCTGAGTGTCTTCTCCACATGAAGCTATCACTCTCCCCAACTGAAACTGCCTTGGTCACCTGGGACTACCTGGGAACTTTGGCTTGAAGTCTCAGCCCAGCCTTGTCACCAGAGCAGCTGAGGCTTCCTGAGCGCATCAGTTTCATCCCCCTTACCCCAGTGTGCCTCGGTGACATGGGTCCCCAGCTGGAGAGCATTTCCCAACATCCACTCCTCATCCTCCTTTCAGAGGCTGGCAGGGTAGGCGCCCCCAGAGGGGTCACCTTCAGAGGGCACAAGGACCCACCCAGGGTCAAGAGGCTGGGGAACAAAAGCACTATGAATTGAACCTGTGCCTTGGGCTCAGAGCCTGCTGGGTTGGGCATCAGTGCCATTCATCCACCCATAGGCCACTTCTCCTCTGGGGTGTATTATATTTTCCGAAGTCGACAGCAATACAATGCTTACCAAAGTGCTCTTCTTACAAGGAGACTTTGACAGTCCTGCTCAGAGGTGAGGGCCAGTTTCCCTCCTCTCGAATGTAGGCAGGTGTGCCATTTGGGGATCAGTGACACTCTGTGACTTCTGAGGCTAGAACACAAGGTGGGAGAGTTTCTCCCTGGTTCTCTTGGGATATTCCTATGCTGTGAGGAAGCTCAAGCTGGCCGTGGGGAGGCTAGGTGGCAGCCAGATCACTGCAAGCAGATAGATGTCTGCAGTGGTATGGCTGGGCCAAGCTCTCCATCTCTGAGCCTTGTAGAATGGGCACGATATAGTCTTTTTCTCACTGAATTACTAGGATCAAATTCCCATGGGAAAGGCCCATCCCACCCCACACACAAGGTGGCACCCATTCAGAACTGGTCCCTTCTCCCTAGCAGAGGCTTTTACACCAAGCCCATGCCCCTGTGTCTAGAGGGTACAGTTCAAGTTCTAGCAGTATGCTCAATTCCTCCCGACTCAGAGCAGAAGACCCATCACCTCCTTCACCCCTTCCCACCCATGCCCCACCCTGACTCAGGCCTGCTTGAACACATCACCCAACAGGGGGCATCAGACCCAAGGAATGGGCAGTGCTTTAATAAGGAAAGCATAATTTTGCAGGCTAGAAGACGTTCTCTTATATATCCATGGGGACTTAGTGCTTCCTCAGAAGGTCCCCTGGTGGGTGCTCAAGCCCATATCTCAGAGTCAACTCATCTTCCCTTTATATCTCCCCACCCCAGCACATCAATCATACCCAGCCTGGCAGTCTTTAGAGAGCAGTGGACATCCAACTGTTCTCACCCTATACCATCCATCCTAGGCTAGGATACCCCTCACCTCTCTCCTGGATCTACCCTTAGCCAGGCTTCCTACTTTCACACCACCCCCATCCTCACCCCATTTTCCATGATGCAGAATAATCCAATTAAAACCCATCTTGGAACCTGTCACCCCTCTGCTAGAACCCTCAGGGGCTTCCCATTTCCCTGCAGAATGTGCCTCACTCTCACCTCTAACCTCCTCTGGTCCCTCTTCCTAACCCCTCAGCTCAAGCCCCTGGCCTTCTGCTGTCCCCACCATACCAGACACTTCCCTCTCAGAGAACAACCTAGTGTCTGAGTTCTCTCTGCCTGGAAAACACTTTGCAAGTCTCACTAAATCATTTTTTTTTCAGGTCTTTATTTAAAAGTCACCTGCTCAATTTACCTATCTACGCACTACCCCCTCTCTTTACGGTCTCTTTGTCTCTGATTTCTATTTATCATGGTTGCCACCTGACCCACATACTTAGTACAATTTGAGCATCCTTAATCCAAAAACCCCAGATTCAATACTTTTTGGGCATTAGAGACCTATAAATGGAAAATTCCATATCCAGAAACTTTGTTTCATGCACAAAATTATTTAAAATATTGTATAAAATTACATTCAGACATATGAAACACAAATGAGTTTCCTGTTTTGACTTGGGTGCCATCCCTACAATATCTCATTGTCTACATGCAAATATTCCAAAATCCAAAGCACTTCTGATCCCAAACATTTCAGATAAGGAATGCCCACTCTGTATTTATTGCTCCTCCTCAATTAAAATACAAGGATGAAAGTGAAGGCAGGGCTCTGTTATCTGTTCCTGGAAATGGCATGAAGTGAAAATGAACGATCCCCACAATGAAGTCCAGGTAGAGGAAGAGGAGAGCGGGGATGGAATGAGAGAGTAGGACCCAGCTAGCTGTGAGAACTGGGTGGGGAGGCTCCAGCCTCCCTTCACCCTAGACCATGTGCCTTCTGCTCCTGTGTGTCCAACCAGTACTAATGGCAGCCTGGGGTCTGAGTCTCCCTTTTGGTGGGTAACACAGAGGGAAACCTCTGATTGAGGGACAGAGGCCAGGTTCACAAGAGACAGCGGGAACTTTGAAGGATCATCCAGAGAACAAGGGGTAGAAGCTTAGAATCTAGTGTGGCAGATCCGAAGCTCACAGCTGGCTTCTTAGCCCTCCTTGTGGCCCACCCTGGCAGACCAGGAAGAATAAATGCTCTGTGCACAAACAGCCCTTAAACCATCGGACCCTCCCTCCCCGTGTCTGGTGTTCCCCTGCCCCACAGGGACCCCACCCTGACACACCTACCCAACCAAGGTGAGCTAGCTCTGACTCAGACCCCACCCATTATCCTGTACCCAGCGGTGGAAGGAGGTTAGGGAGGGTTTCAGCACCCCTGGACCTCATTTGGGGACAGGCCTGGACCTGGAGTAGTGGGTGTCAAGGAATTCCCCAGGGCTGGACTTAGCACCTGTGTGGGCAGGATGGCTCTGGGAACCCAAGGGGATTATGTGGCGGTTTGGCAGGCTGAGTGCAGAAAAGTCAGCGATGCAGCTACCAACCCCCATCTGCGGGGGAGGGGGTGCTTGTTTTCAAAAGAAGTCCAGCTCCCCTGGAGGGGGGTTGGGCATCATGGCCCTCTGAGAGCTCTGCTCCACCTCTCTGTCCAGCCTGTACCTCCTCCAGGGCAGCCAGTACTGCCCTATCCACGAAGGCAGGGTGAGGGACTCACACTCTGCCTGGGACACACAGGATCCTCTGGCCAGGGTATGGCTAAGCTCCTTGGGCATAGTCTCCAGGAAAACCTACCTGATGATGCAACCTGCCCAGCAGAGCTGATCAAAGGGAGCTGCGTGGGCAAGCGCTCAGAAGACCACAGGGCTTGCCCAGCGCTTCCAGGCCTGACTGTGGGTTCTGCCCGCCCACTGGGCGCCTGTGACAGCAGTGGGGGTGGGGGGGGGGCACTGCAAAGTGGTGGACTCCTTTTGCCTCTTCTAAGCTCTAATAGCCTTGGCGTCCTGCTTGGTTCCTCCAGGGCCTAGGCTTCTTTTTCAGAGTCAACCCCTAGTAACTATGGCTCAAGAAAAAGGTGGCTTGGAAGAACTTGGTAGCAGCATAGTACTTGGAGCTCTAGTATGAGAGGGTGGCTCTTTCCCTGTGGAGCTCAGAAGTCAACATGACCTGGCTCCAGGTAGAGAACCCTGGGGTTGGTAGCAGCAGCACCCAACAGGTTCCTGGAACAGAAGCTGGATGGGAGCCTGGCTGGCGGCTGCTGGGTTGGCTGTAGAACGACTTCCTCATTGCGTCCCCAAATGCCATCAGCTGGCTTGGTTTGGTTGCCTTCTTCCCCGGTGCCACCTAATGTCGCTTAGTGCAACCCACATTGTTTCTGCTCTCCCCCTGAGTAGCCCTATCCCTCTTGATATATGACCTCGGTGCAATGGCCTCATCTCTGAAGACTGGGCTCAAGAGGACTAAGGGCAGTAGGGGAGTGAGTGGAGAGCATGAAAACATCAATTACGGGCTCCACCTGGAACATGGGGTGCTTTGTGGTGGGAACCTGTCCAGGCAAAGGTCTTATCCCAGAGATCAGGCAAATTACTAGGTAGCCATTGGAGCAGAGCCTGAGCACCAATGTGTGAGCAGCAGACACCTTATTAGGTTAATTATGGGCTCCTGGGCTCCCCAGTACTGCGTAATACATAAGATAAAGTCGGGGTCTGTCAAGGGAGCAGCTCCAAGGTGATGTTTTCCTTGGGAGGTGAGCTTGCTAAAGATCCTCAGGCTGAATCATGGGGGGGGGGGGGGGGGTTGGGGATGCCTGAAGAAACGATGGGAGGAGGTGATCCCTTAAAGATCTGAGAAGTTTGCAGATCCCACCCCCAAACCTTGCTCCCCCCCCTCACACACACACTTTCTCATCTGTAAAGATCTGTCAAGTTCACCCCTCTGACATTTATGATGTGCCAGACAGGAACTGCTGGCCACTGGATAAGATCGGCAATTATAAAGATGATGGTGTTAGTGATATAACTAATAAGATAAGCTTTACATTGTACACACATTAGCTCATTTAGACCTGGAAACAAATCCATCCTCGTTTTATACGTGGGGAGACTGAGATTAAGGATGTTAAGCGACTCGCTAGCAGCCATGAGAGCCCGAAAATCAAGAAGCAAGACGGGGCTAAAGGGTAAGCAGGAGCAGAGACCTCCTAGTACAGACAAACTTGTGGCACGTGGAGAACGAAGCGACCTTCCCTCAAGGTCAGATGACTTGGAAGGCCACTGGCTCCGCCTTCTCCAAGGCTGCTAGGCCTCTTGGCTGGCAGCCTCTGCCACAAGTCACTGCGGAGCTAAGAGTGCCAGCGAGTTGTGGGCGGGGCCTGGAGCAAGCAGCCGGTAGGTGGGCGAGGTCTGCTGCTCCTGCAGGGCTTTTAGGGTAGGGTAATTAGCCTGGCTGCTCAGGCTGGGCGGAGTGCCCGGGAGCCTGCCAGGCCCCGCCACGCTCTTGAGGGCCCTGGATCTGGCATGCTCTCACCCACTCTTTGCCACTTGCCCTGGTCAATTTCAAGCCCCATGGGAAATGATCTCTGGGATTCTAACTGTGTCAGTGTCAGAAGATAAACCTGTATTGGAGAAGGGAGTGTGTCCCCTGGACTTGTGGGGACAGAGAGAGGTCCCTGCGCCACCCACTTCTCCAAGTTGGGCCCCAAGCTTGCACGCGGAGACCTTTCTTGCCCAGCCAGTCTCCTCTTCAGCCCTGTAGTCCCTCATTGGCCCGTCTCTATATACAAGGCCTGACACACAGCGCCACCTAGTCCCCTTCCTCTCTGAGCACCCCATATCACACTCCCAGCCCCATTCTCCAGATCCCAGAACCCTCCTCACAGCCTTTGTGTCCCTCTTGGGCTGGGAAGCCTGGAAGACAGGAATAAGGACTCATTCTTTGCTCAGGGAGGATCCACCAGGCTGGGACAGAGCCAAAGACATGACAAGACAAACAAAAGACCTCTTACCTTGGGGGCCACAAGGAAATAAACTCCAGATCCCTTCCCTAAAATCCTTGCGTCTCCCACACCACTACACCAGATTTGGGTTCATTTTTATTATTTTTATTTTTTATTTTATGTGTTTGCTTTTGCAGCACAGGGGATTGAGCTCAAGGTTGCTCTATCACTGAGCTACATTCCCCAGCCCTTTTATTTATTTATTTTTTATTTTGAGATAGAGTTTTTGCTAAATTAGAGAGGCTGGCCTCCAACCTGCCTCAGCCTCTGGAGTGGCTGGGATTACAGGCCTACTTGCTTCACCATGTGGTAAATTTTTCAAAGAGGAGGCACATCAAGTTCCCCAATATTGGACCCAACAGGCTTAAATGGACTTGCCCATCTCCTCTCATTGCTTTATTTTTTCATGAAATAAAAAGAATGGACACAGCCTCGGTTTATAATGCTGATTTTCAGGGTATTATCAGGACCAGCAGCTGTAGCACTCCCTGAGAATCTGCTGGTAAGCACAGGCCCTTCCTGACTCCCTGAATTAGAAACTCTGTGTTTAACAAGCTCTGCAGAAGATTCTGATGCCAGTCATGGTATGAGACCTCATGCTTTCAAGCTTCCCTCTGATAACCCTCCAACCTGAGCCCCACCATTGAATCCCACAATTCTCTTCCTTCCAAGTTCAGCAGCTCCACTCAAAAACTGCTCCAGAGCTCCCCATCAATTCCTTTTGTCTATGAACCACAAACATCTGTGACTCCTGGATCTCCTAATCTGTCTAAAAGTCTCTCTCATCAGTGGTAGGATTTGGGTGTGTGAGTGATGTGGAGTCAAAGCCCCTCCTTGGCTTAATAGGATGGAAGCCCCTGCCCTATAAAAACTTATCTTTCATCCAGGCTGGAGGTCACAGGTTTATCTCTATGCTGGTCTCCTTTCTTCAAAGGCAGTTCCAGGCTTCTAAGCAGGGACAGAATAGGATACTCTGTAACCTCAGCTCACCAGAGACATACGAAACAGAAAGACCTTGCAGAGTGAGGATGAATTTCATAGCAAGGTACAAGACCTACACTCCAAGAGGCCACCTGCCTGGGTACTCTGACCCTCCTTCCACTGCCTCTGTCCACATCAGTGCTGATAGGATTTGATTTCATGGCCAACCCAATCCCCTATCCAGCTAACCATGCTGAAAATGTGAGTCACATCACACAGGTGTAAAAAGTTCCTGGAGCTACTTAACCCTATCCCCAAATCCCAGGGCAGAGCCTTCCAAGTTCCTACTGGGCCCTGCCATCTCACCCACCCTTTCTTTGTCCCCATGTACAACTAAACCAGCCATCAGATGATGTATGACTTCTGTACCAGGTATGCCCTTTGCTCCTGAATCCCACAAACACTGGTACTTCCTCTCCGCCCAACTCTGTGCATCTCCTGGGTCTTTGTGTCTTTTCCTTTGAAGTAGTACCTTGTGTCCTTGTCCTCTTCCTGACAAAGTCCTCCATCCATCCCTTGAAGGCTATCTTACTACATCTTCTGTCTCTATAAGAAAATATCTGAGATTGGGTAACCAGTAAAGAAAAGAAGTTTATTTGACTTATGTTTCTGGAGTTTATAAAATCCAAGAGCATGGCATGGCATCTGGTGAGGGCTTTCTTGCTGCATCATGACATGGTGGAGTGCATCACATGGAAAGACAGAACAAGCATGAGAGCTTGAATCTTTCTTCCTCTTCTTACATAGCCACCAATGCCATCATGGGAGCTCCACTCTCATGACCTCATCTAATCCTAACCATCTCCCAAAGACCTCACCTTCAAATATCATTAACATATGAATTTGGAGATTCAGTTTCCAACACGTGTATTCTGGAGGACAAACATTCTAACCACAACAAGGGCTCATCCATCACTCATCTGGAAGTGTTCTCTGCCCACCTCCCCAGCCCCTGCCTCAGGTTCGGGTACATAGGTGGCATGAGTCAGAGAATGCAGCCCTGCTCATAAGGAGCTGAGCAACACTGGCCAAGTGATCCTGCGAGCTTGTTTTCTCACCTGTACAGTGATCCTTCCCACATGTTCCTTAATCATTCCCATGCTCAATAAATATCTATTGCACACCAACTAGAGTATTCGACGTTCTCAGACACAAAGGAGGCTTTTTGTGCTCTGAGCATTTTGATGGAGAAGACAACTAACACCCAACAAAACCCATAAATATAACAAAATGGCAGTCAGTGAGGGGAGAAGGAAAAGAGGATAAAGTTTCAAGGGGGCAACAGGGGCTCCTTCAGACGGGGGAGTCAGGGGCCTCTGAGAAGAGAGGAAAAGCAAGAAGGAACTGGCAGGGAGAGGTAGGAAGGAGTGCCCACTGGGAGGGAGCAGCCAGTGCAGTCTCTAGACCCGAGCCCCTCAGTCATTCCAGGGACAAACAGGCCAAGGAGGCTAAATGGTGGTGAGGAACCCCGAGGCAGTGACAGATCTGCCCCCGAGAGGGCAGCAAATTCAGGTGGTCAGAGCCACTATGCAGAGGGTGGTGATTCTGAGTGATGGGAACAGGTTGGTGGCATTTTTGGCTGTGGTGCAGATAGACTGAAGACACAGCCAGATGGACTGATGGCTATATGCCAGTGCCAACGGCGAAACAGCCCTGGCTGGACGGCAGGGCTAAACCCCCGCGTGCCAGAGCAGTGAACAGAATTCCCTAAACCCCCACTCGAGCCTCGAATTCCACATCCATTCAACAGGAGATGTCAGAGTTACCTTCCCGAGGCATGTCGGGTTACATTCTTGGCTGGCAGAGAGTTCAATGGAGTGTCAATGTCCCCAGCAAAGGGGACATTTTGTGCATACAATTGAAAACTTTTTATTTAGCATTTAAAATTCTGTAAGTTGATATTCATTAAAGTTACAAATGTAAAAGTTCTAGTTCTTTCTTCAGCTTTTAAATTCAATTTACTAATGTACTTATTTTATAAAGAAGCATAGAAACCAGGAAGTGTGGCACTTGCCTGTAATCCCAGCAATGGGAGGCTGAGGCAGGAGGATTACAAGTTTGAGGCTAGTCTCAGCAGTTTTGCAAAGCCCTAAACAACTTAGTGAGACCCTGTCTCAAAATTAAAACTAGGAGAGGGGCTCAGTGGGTAAGTGCTCCTGGGTCTAATGCCCAGTATCAAAAAAATAAACAAACAAAAACTTTACAAATTTGTACATTTAATTTTAATTTGCTTTTTAAAAAAGTCCTCCACTGATCTCAATAACAAGGAATAAGGCAAAGGAGGAGAAAAGAAAACCCTTAAGTATTAGTTATAAATCTAACACATTAAAATATTATAACAAGTTCTCTTAGTGTCCCAATATTTTATAAGACTTAGATTTCAAGTTAAAAATCTCAAGTCTAAGTTAATTACTCAATTACAACTTTAAAATTTCAGTAAAAAGCTGGCCTAATGAGTCTAATGAGCTGGATTATCTTAAACACAACAAACACTGACAAGACCCAATGTACATGTTTAATAAGGTTAAAATTGTGGGTTTGATTCTCGTTAACATTTGGATGAATGATTCTACAATTTGGTTATCCAAGACAGTGTCAGAGTTACCTTCCCGAGGCATGTCGGGTTACATTCTTGGCTGGCAGAGAGTTCAATGGAGTGGCCCTGCTTGGCACCCAGCCAGGGGGCTGAGACTGTGTTGAGGTTGCTCTGCCAATTCCTTCCACGTGGCAGGAGAGGGGGAGTCCTCCTCTTCAAGTCTCTGATTCTGGTCACAAGTCACGTAATTAGCATCTCTCTTCAGGAAGCTCACCCCACCCCCCATGCTTTATTGGGTCCTGCTAGTCATTTATTGCTTCATTTGGTTCTGGATTTTCTTCTGGACTTTCCAGAGCCAACAGGTATTTAAGTGGCATCTTGATGACTCTTCCCTAACTGGTGATACCTGACGGAAACTGCTTGGTAGTGCTATTCCCCAAGTGCTATGGTTTGGACATAAAGTGTCTCCCAAAAGCTCCTGCATTGATGCAGGGATATTCAGAGGTGAAATAATTAGATTATGAGAGCTATAACCTAATCAGTCCCTCCGAGTTTGAATGCCCTGACTGGGTGGTAACTATGGGTGTGTGAGGGATGGTGACCTGGGGAGATGGTTCACTGGGGGCATGACCTGGAAGATTCCCTCCACCATGCACTTCTGCCATGATGTGCCTGCTGCCTCATCTTGGGCCCAGAGCAGTGGAGTCACCCGCTGTGGACTGAACCTCTGAAATCATAAGCCAAAATGAACTTTCCCTCCTCTAAGTTGATCCTATCTGGTATTTTGGTCACTAAAAAAACCTGCCCAACACACTGAGCCCTGATGATCTTCTCCCTAATCAGGCTGTCTTCTCCCCAAGGCAACTGTGCTGCTAGTGGCCCCAGCCTGCCCCAGCCGGATATCCAGCAGCAGGATAGGATGACAGGGTGTCCCAGCTCTCTGGGGGTCCTGAATATGAATCTGCATGGAAACAAACTCCTTTTACCAGCCATGGGAACCCTCCCAGAAGCAGCATCCCCTCAAGCTTCTCCTGGCCACTGGCATGTTAGGAAATGTCCCTGTATCCCTCCCTCCAGTTGCTTCCTATATTGGGTTGAGGGCCAGAAATGGAGGGTTTTCTCAGGTACCAGCATCTTGGGTGGCCTGAGGGGCAGTAAGGAGAGGGATCATCCAATGCCAGCAAAGAGGCCATAGGAAAGGCCACCACAGGTGCCCTGGATGCTGACTGCTGTGCAGAAGAGCCAATGTCATCCTCGTAGGCTGAGGAAGTTGCTGCCTCAGGAAGCAGAGGCCTGATTGACCCATGACAGAATGGTAGGCTCAAGCCTGGGACACTTGCATCAAGGGCTCATGAGGGTCAACGGTCCAAGAGGGTAGTGAACATGGGACTCTCACCCTCATTTCTATTTCATTTTATCAAATTAATTTTGATATGATATCATTAAACGAAAGCAAAAGTGTAGGTAAAAATGTTCACTCTAATGATCAGAGAAGTGTGAAGTAGAACCACAGTGAGGTATCACTTCACATCCATTAGGATGGCTGTTATCCAAAAGTGGACAATAAGCCATGGAGAAATGAGATCTCTCCTAGATTACCAGTGGGAAAGTAAAATGGTGCAGCTGGAAGCAGTCTGGCAGGCCTTCAAATAGCTAAATGTGGAGTCACCACAGGACCCAGGGCCTTCAGGTTTGGGTATATACTCAAGGGAAATAAATACATGTGTCCACGTAAAAACTTACACAGAAATGTTCAGAGCAACATCATTCCTAACAGCCCCAAAATAGGCACAACCCAACATCCACCACTTGTGAATAGATTCAAAGAAGTTCTATCCATACACTACGTCATTATTTGGCCACAAGGGAATGGAATATAATGTGCTACCACACGGATGTTTCTTAAAAATATTATGTTACTGTTGGAGTCAGCTTTTTCATTGGTGCAACTAAAAAAACCTGACAAGAGCAATGTAGAGAAGGAATAGCTTATTTGGGACTCACAGTTTCAGAGGTCTCAGTCCATAGATGGCCAACTCCATTGTTCCGGGCCAGAGGTGAGCAAGGACATCATGGCAGAAAAGTGAGGGGAGGAAGGCAGCTCTGGACATGGGAATAAGAAGCAGAGAGAGAGGGAGAGATCTTCAATCACCAGGGACAAAATGGAGCCCCTAAAGGCATGTCCCCAGTGATCTACTTCCTCCCACCACACCCTACCAGCCCACATTTATCACCAGGTTAATCCATATTAGTGAATTAATCCACTGATTAGGTCACAACCCTCCTAATCTACTCATTTCACCTCTGAACATTCTTTCATTTTCTGACACATGAGCTTTTGAGGGACACCTCATATCCAAACCATAACAGCTACATTAAAGTAAGATACAGGGGCCACAAATTGTATGACTCAATTTATATGAAATATTCAGAGGAGGCAGACCCATAGGGACAGAAAGTAGATTAGTGGTTGCTTAGGGTTGAGAGGGATGGGTGATAGCTGTGTGCAGGGTTTCCTTTTGAGGGACATTCTCAAATCGACTGGGTGATGGTTGGGTATGTCTGTGAATATATTAAAATCCATTGAAGTCTGTTCATTAAATGGATGAATTGTATAATGTGTGAACTATATCTCAATAAAGTTGTAGGAAGAAACACACCTGGAAAAATGTGGCTTCCACTCTGTTCCCTCTTTTTACAAAAATGAAATATACATAGATGCATAGATACGTACACATATAACTTTTTTAAAATGTTCCCTACTTTCTTAAACAAGTAGTAGTGTCCTCTATGTACTATAGAACTTTCTCTTTTTAATTTTTCCTTTACCAAGCCACACCCCTAGCTCCCTCACATTCTTTTTGATGGATGTATAGTACTTCAAAGTGGGTATATTAGGCATCACAAAATATGCTACCTAGAATAACCTTGCCTGTCCTTTGCTTCATCTCCATCAGAGTGATTCCCTGGGAGAGGCTCCTGAGTTCAAGGGCCGCAGGTTTGGTAGATGCTGCCGAATTCCCCTCCGCAGGTAAGAGCAGAGTCAAGGTGCTGTCCCTCCAGCCCCATGACAAGTGCTTGATTCTCCACATATGCCTTGGTGGCCTCATCTGAAAACCAGGTTGCTGAGGGGCCCAGTATTTAGAAAGCATCTGGGATCTCAATGGTACACAGGATTCCCGTGGGCTTCCTTCTTATCACCCTCACCCTCTAGACTAAGCCAGCCAACGTGTGGCTGAGAAAGTGCTGCTGGTCGCTCCATAGGAGCTTCCTCTTTCATCTTAGGGAGTGGAAGCAGCTGCAGCTGTCGCTCCAAAGCACAGTGGGGCTGGGCCTGGAGGAAGTGGGGGGATAAACGGGCTAGTGAGAGGACCTAGAAGGGATGTGGGAGGGGGTGGCCCGACCAATGCACCCATCCTCTGGCCAACACATCCTCGGGGGTCAAAGGATGACTTGGGGAGCAACTTGAGAGTGATGGGAGGGGTGCTCCTCAGCTGGAATTTGGGGATGGCTCTCCAGTGAGAGGCAATCGAGTGGAGGCCTGCGTGAAGTGAGCAGCAGGCCTCCATATCTGGAGAGGAGAGTGCCTGCCACGTCTCCAGAGACCAGCAGCCTCTTACTGTAGACAGGAAACTGGAGGGGGGTGCTCTGCAGGATGGGGCTGGCAGGAAGGTAAGGATGGACGAAGCAGAATTTGAGAGGAGAGGCAGGTGCCTAGTTCAGGAAGGGTCCAGAGACCTTTGGGAATAAGAACAGAGACCTGCTGTGGGTTCTCATTAGAAAAGGAAGGATCATTCTCATCTGCCTCCAGAGTTAAAGGCTATCTGAGAAGGCTTGACTGCGAACAGGTGGTGGCTGGTGTCTTAGTCCAGGAAAGAGACCCTGGAGTCATCTGGGTGGAATCTACTTTGATGGTGGAACCAACAGAATTTACACCTACCCATCTTCATGGGTAGCAGATCCTCTTTCGAGCCTGAGCATGAATGAATCTAGAGCTTCTAGCAACAGGTCCCCTCTGCTGAAAAGAGAAAGAAAAACAACAATTAAAAAAAAAAAAACTTCTAGAAGCATCATGGCAGAAGCCCCCACTGTTAAAATAATTTGAACAGACTCTTCACTGAATTTCCAAACTCTCACCTGCTCAAGTCACTCTGCTACTTGGTCTCTATGTGCGTCTTGCCCAAGATATCTCCAGGGTTCCTCCTGACTATCCCCAGACAGCTCCAGAACAGGGAGGAAGGAGCCTGAGGAAAGAAAAAGCAGCAGTTGTCCCCAGCATGACCTTTGGGGACAGGAAGAGGCAGTAACTCTGGGTACCTGCAGGCCTCTGCAGGGGCAGATGATCACATGATTAGAGGTCAGGGTCAGGACCAGAGGAACCTGGTGAGTCCAATTATAAGGACACTGGTAGGGGCAGCCTCCATGCTGGAACAGATCATGATGGGCAGGGCAAGTTAGGGCCTCGAAGTGCAGAGGCCAGTCACATTGAGGTAAGGTGCTGAGACTCTGAGACCCAGGCCCCCTCAGAAATGAGAAGGGTGGAGTCACCCCAACTCTCTCCGAGGGTCTTTGTCAGCACCTTAAAATTACAACATGCAAAGATGGACGTGAGTGATGATCATGATTACCTGAAACCACCACACAGCATCATTTTTCTTTCATGGAAGTAGTATGCATGTATGAGCAGGGTGGGGGTCTCAGGGTAGGTGCAGCATATTCTCGGGGGTAGAAGGACTTTTGGAAGGTCAGAAACACAAACTCTAGCAGCCACAGTGACAGCAAACCAGTTCTGAGGCCTACAACCAACTGCATCCTCACCATGAAGGCCAAGGCAGAGGCCCCACCCCGCTGGACACTGGAATGTGAGCATGGGGAAGGGGCAGGGTGAACACTCCAGGGGATAAGGATGTCCGGTGGTGGTCACAGGTCAGGGTCCCATAGGGTAGGGCCAGGCTGCCTTCAGGGCACGGGCTGCTGTGCAGGGGTGGAGGGAGTCGGGGTTGGGAGTGTTGTGTTAGAGACTGAACAGGACACGAGGACATGAGACATTGTCATCTCCCCCAGAGGTCAGTGGCCTGTGAGGGAAAGCAGCATCTGTGGGCCTTAGACAATGTGGCCAGTCTGCGTTGCAGGGAATGACACATGTCAGGACCCCTCCTCACCAGAGGTCTCCCTACAGTCACCAGTGCTATCTCAACCTATCAGGCCAAACAGGAATCACAAGCCTTCCTGGTTTCCACGGAAAACCCCTCAAGGCAAGCAGTTCATGAATTCCAGGAATTTACTAGAGCCTTGGGAATCTGTGGAAGGGCCCCTGGCCTGTTCCCTCCCTCTTGCTCTCCCTGTTCCTGGAGCCCCTGATGGTCTGAACAGGGCAATACCCCACAGTATCACCCCCAGCCCCCCAAGGACTGACACACATAGCTTCTGTGCCCCCCCCCAGCCCCTAAAGCCCAACCCACAGCTTCCTCAAGCTCCCCATAGTCCCACCCCCAGCTTCCCACAGTTCCACCCCTGGTCCCCCCAAACCCCACCCTAAGCCAATCCACAGTCCTCCTTGGCCCCCCACCGTCATTTAAAGCCCCACTGAACACCCCCCAACTTCCCACACAGCCCTAACTCAAAGTTCCTCTCAGTCCCTCAACACCCTCCCCATAACTTTCCAGAGCGCCCTTTCCGCTCTCCCCAGATCCTCCATCTCTTCCATAGCCCATTGAGAATGAAGAGTCCTTTCCTGTATCAGCAACCTAGCAAGGATCAGGACAAGGTGCCACACTGAGGGGCCATGGGCACTTCCTCAGCACAGATGCCAAGAAAGTCAGGGTCAGGGCATGATGTGTGGTCTGGGCTTCAGAGGATGAGTGAAATTTGAGTCCAGAGGCCTGTCTCAGCTTGGGAGCAGACCGGGAGAAAAACAGGAAAGTAAACACAGGGCTAATCCTGAAAGAAAGAGTAAGAGATAGGAAGATCAATTCAGCAAGTCCGCCTTCAAGTAACATGGAGCCCATAAAGGAAAGAAGAGTGAAGGAAGAAAAGTAGCAGTGATGTATTAGACACATTTCAGACCTACAGAGACAGAGTCTTCAGATGGAGGGGTCCATGGAATACAGATTGAAGGAACAATGTCTGCTCTTAGAAAGGGCCGTAAGAAAGTGCAGAGCAACAGTGGACAAGATCAGTTGACTGACTTCAAAAACAGTAAAAAGTAAGATGTTTGCTGCAAAGGCTGAGAACCCTAGTGCGTCAGACTTCCCATGTGTTACCACGCTCCCAAAAGAACAGGGAAGTAATTTTGAACTTAGTTTTCTATATTGGGCTAAATTATCAATCAATAATGGACAGAAGAAGAATATTTTCAGAACTTTGAGGTTTCAAAGCAGCCAGATGTAGTGGTACGTGCCTGTAAACTCAGCTGTTCTGCAGATGGAGGCAGGAGGATCACAAGTTCAAGGCTTACCTCATCGACTTAGAAAGACCCTGTCTCTCTGGGCTGGGGTTGTGGCTCAGTGGTAGAGCACTCGCCTCGCACGTGCGAGACCTTGGGTTCCGTCCTCAGCACCACATGCAAAAAGTAAACAAGTGAAATAAAGGTGTTGCGTCCAACTACAACTAAAAAATAAATTAAAAAAAGAAAAAAGAAAAAAAAGAAAGATCCTGTCTCAAAAATGAAAAAGACTGGGATGTAGCTCAGTGGTAGAGTATTCCCAAATGGAAGGAAAAAAAGTATTTAAAAAAAGAATAAGTAAAAAACAAACCCACCTGCCACAATCCTTTCTGGGACCATTATTTGAGAATATATTCCAGGAAAGTGAGAAAGAAAGATATGAGATTTATACTATGCACTGACCCACCAGAGGGTGGTGAGTCTCAAGTACTATGTGTAGACTGGGGGGGGGGGGATTAGAGAAGGAGAGGAGGCAAGGGGACAAAAAGATAGTAAAACTGAGGTGAGGCACAAGCATGTTATTATTCTGCAAATAAGAGGTAAGGAAGTTGGGCAAGGTGGCATACACCTGTAATCCCAGTGGCTCAGGAGGCTGAGGCAGGAGGATTACAAATTCAAAGCCAGCCTCAGCAACTTAGCAAGGCCCTAAGCAATTTAGAGAGACCATGTCTCAAAATAAAAAAATAATAATAATAAAAAATAAAAAGGGTTGAAGATGTGGCTCAATTGTTAAGTGCCCCTGGGTTCGATTCCTGCTTCCAAAAATAAACAGATAAATAAATAGGTAAGGATTAAAAGCTATAGAAAAAAATTAAGTGTATAAAAAAATTAAGTGTATAATAAAATACATAGCAAACTAAAATGTGATATGACTTGGAGGTACAGATACAGTGAAAAATGGATTCACCCAATGAATTTGCTCCTTTATTTGTTTATTTTTATCTTGTAAAAGGGTCTTACTGTATTCCTCATGCTGGCCTGGAACTTTGGAACTCAAGAGATTCTTCCTGCCTCAGCCTGCCGAGTAGCTGGGACTATTGGTGCACAACACCAAGCCCAGCTCCCAATCTGCTCTTGATCCTGGGAATGTATTCTTTGAGTGAGCTGAGATGGAGGTGTCCACATTAGGCCAACAAAGAAGTAAACGTCCCCCTGGGCTCAGTTTCCCTGTGCAGTGAGTACTGTAACATTGGTGGGCTCAGCCCAGGGTGGAACCATTGGAATCCACCTTTATTATAGTCAAACTTTGCAAAAGCACCTGGGGCTGCGGGGAGTGAGTAGAAAGGGAGTCAAAACACAGAGCAAAGTTGGAATAGCAGACAGGAGAGAGAAAGTGTGTTAGTAGTTTCAGGGAGAACCTTCCAGAAGAGTTGAAACATTCCCCATGAACGGGAGGTGGAGAATGTGGGAGGGACAGGGAGGAGAAGGAGCTAATTACTGTATTCAGCCTCCATATCAGAGAGTATATCTTATCAAAGTATATCTTATCAAAGGCTCATAAAGCACAAAACAGGAGGACCAGCATTTTATTGAGGCTTAAGAGAATGGCCAATGAAAAACAGAAAGGTAAGAAAGGGTTTAACCCTGCCTGGGATGGTGGAACTGGTGTGGAAGGTAGGGTAGTCAGAGGTGGGAGAGGATGGAGAGAGATTTTACCATTAGGTTTTGTTTTGTGTATTATTTGCTTTTGTAAAGCCTGTTTATTGGGGGTTACTTTGACTAGAATTTTCAAATTTAAAAACTAGAACAAATCGAATTACTTTCCAAGTCTTTGAACACCGTGACTCAACACTCCCTAAAATACATGGATTTTGCTGTTTGACTTCTTTTAAGCGTCTCCACTGGCTTTTCTCAGTTAGTTTTACGGCCATCACCAAATGTAGACAGACCATGCATTCTTTACCCTATTGTTCACAGGAAGGAAAAACAAACAGTTTCTGGTGCTTGTCCCAGGGCACAGTGCCATCTGGGGAGAAGAACAGCAACCGCCCTTGGTGTTCAGGAGTCTGCAGGTGCCAGAGCGGGTATCTGCCATCCCTCGCTACACTAGGGCAGATTCATGAAAACCACTCTTGTTTCAGAGGCATCTCATCAAGGAGCTCAGCCCCTTCTCTTCCCTGGCTGGAGCCAGAGCAGTCGGTCTTTTTTTTCCCCCCCCCATGTTATTTGGTGGCTTGTGTCCAAATTAGTACTGTGATCCAGCGGCCAGACTCCCTAGAAGCACTCCTATGTTGGAGCAAACCTCTGCCCAGTGAAGGGTGCAGCCTGGTCACAGCCATCTGTACACACATCTGCACATTGCAGTTGGATAAGCCCAGGTGACACACAGGAGCCCCATCCTTAGACCAAGTAACTCAAATGTTTCCTACTTAGAAAAATACGGAGAAAGGAAACAAACCCATTGCTCCTGACAACTGCTCTAATAAATCCTAAATCAATGTAATGTTGCAGGCACAGTTGAAACCCCCTTGGGCCCCTTCTGAACCACCCTGTCCTGACCTTGGGGTTAACCTTCCCCATGTGATTTCATGGTGGGTAGGATATTTGTCAGCTCAGGCTACTGAAACCAACTACCATACACTGGGTGACTTAAACATTTATTACTTACATTTCTGAGGGCAGGGAAGTTCAAGATCAAGACCTCAGCAGATCCAATGTCTGGTGAGGGCATGCCTCCCGGGTTTGCAGAGGGCTGCCTACTCCTTGTATCCTCCCATGGCCAAGACAGAATTTATCCCTCTTGTGTCTCTTATAAAGGCACAGATTCAATTTAGGAGGATTATGAAATCATGAGATCCACCCTCTGACTTCATCACTTCCCAAACACTCCACCTCCAAGCACCATCCCATTGGGGAATTAGGTTTCAACCTATGAATTCTGGGTGGGGTGGGGGTTGGGGGAGGGGGACAGGCATCCAGTGCATGGCAGGTTTGGCGGCAGGAGGAGCACCTGGCGTTGCTAGGTATGTTTCCTGCTCCTTTGCAGCTTGCTAACTTGGCGGTGCCACTTTTGGATGGTAGTGTGACACATCCAGCTTTACATCACGCCTTTGCACTGATGTATAGGTGACCATGGGGGCACGTCTGCATGTGAACTCACGCTGGGGTCAGGTGGGGTGAGTCCCAACACCCTTTCCTCAAGGGCAGGGCCGTGACTGCTGGTGGAGGTCCCTGGGATGGAGTTGGGGCACATTGTACCTTGCCTTTGGCAAGATCTTTGCCTCACAGAAGTGCTGCTGAAAGTTGTATGTGAGCAGTTTTGAAAACTTAGAAAACAAAAACAAAGAAATAAGTCATCTGGCTTTTCATTACTCTAAGATAACAAGGGCTGGAGTTAAGTCTCTTGTGTGCCTTTTTTTGTAGGCATGTCTATATGACAACATAATCACATAGAGAAAAATGTTTACATATGATGTGGTTCTACTTTGCATAGTGTTTTGTAACCTGCCTTTAAAAAAATTTTTTTCTGTAAAGTCAGCAATTGATATGGGAGAACTCTTAAGAGTATGTTTATGGTTAAAAGACAGACAAGAGGCAGGGGACAGTTCTGTTCATCAGTGTAAGCTTGCAATGACAATTTGCCAAAAACACTATTGTGAATCAGTCAGCAACCTTGTGTGCAGGGATCTGTGTTGATGATTCTTCCTAAGAGCTGCACAGGGAGCAGCTGATTGTACAGGTCATATTGATATTTATTGTGGATCCTCACCTGGTGCTCCTGGAGAATTCATAAGTAAATCATGACCCAAATGTTGTGAGGTTGGGAATGGAAGATATTAGGATAGGGACAGTCATAAAGAATGAGCCCCAGAATTATCAAAAGACAAAAGACAACAAGTGTTGGCAAGAATTTAGAGAAAAGGGCAGAATCCTTGTGTCCTTTTGGTGGGAATATAAATTAGTACAATTAATATGAAAAACAATGCACAGGTTCCTCAAAAAATTAAAACTAGAACTACCGTATGTTCCAGCAATCCCATTCTAGGGGTATACAGTTAAGGGAAATGAAACCAGTATGTCGAAGAGATATCCGCATTCCTGTGTTTAAACTGCAGCACTATTCACAATAGCCAAGATAGTGAAACAACCTAAGTGTCCATCAACTAATGAATGGATAGAGAAAATATAGAACATATACACAGTGGAATATTATTTAGCCAACAGGGAGAGATTGAGTAAGAAGTTATAATTTCACAGGAAGAATAGATCCTGGTGTTAGGGTAAATACAACTAATGATAACATAGTATATATTTTTAAAGCTAGAAGAAAGGAAATTTTGAATGTTTTACCACAAAGAAATGATAAATACTTCAGGTGATGGGCATGCTAATTACCCCGATTTGATCATTATTCAGTACACACATATATGAAAATAACAGGGAACTCCATAAATATGTGTCAATCAAAACATTTTTAAAGAAAGGAGCCCTGGAACTGGGATCAGGAGACCTACTGAGGTCACCAGGGCTTCCCACCTCTTTGGAAATAAGAGCAATGATTGTCACTGCTCTGCGCTGGCCGTCTCTAGGTGCCAGGAGGTCTGAGTGGGTGGGTGCAGCCTCTCGACACACCGGTAGCCTAGGGAAATCATGGCTATGTAGGTGAAAGTCTTTGCTTGGCTGCTTGGAGGGCTCCAAAGGGAGGCCTGAGACCCACAGTGCCTGGGACTGGTCCCCAGGGGGCAGTTTGTGTGTCATCTTGGGGGACACTGTATTGGAAATGATAGGCTGCTGGGCATAGGCCCATAACAAGCAACCAGAACAGAGATGAGTGTTCAGCTCCATGTTGTTAAGTCACTGGTCTTCTGGGACAACCCTCTGATGACAGGGAATAGAAAGGGGCACCCCCAAATTAGTTAGAATAATTCTCTATTTAATCCAGAGTTTAAGGCAGTGGTGGTCAATGGATCAATCCGATCAAGATCCTTCCCTGACTTTTGTCAGTATGTACTCTGGGAGAGCCACTTTACTTCTTCGAGCCTCATTTTCTCTGTGACCCTGAATGAGGAATGTTCACACCTCCCTCTGAGATGGCTCAGATGACAATGACATAACAAGTTCACAGCATGGCACCTGGTCTGCAGTGGGCAGATGCATGTCAAACATTAAGGGAAAGTGGAGAAGCTGGACCACCTGGTGCCTGCAGGTGTCTGGGGCAGGGGACTGCCATGTGGGCCAGTCAGCCTCCATTTCCCACAGTTTGGTCCTGGTCCCCTCCATATTGAAATAGTCCAGCAGGGCTTGCTCCCCACAGATCCCTTTCCCAGAAAATGTGGGAGAGGAGGCCAGGTCCTGAGGGGGCTGAGGCCTAGGCACAGGCACAATTCCAGCCGCCTTGGCTCCTGGCACGTAATGACTCCTGAGAATTTCTGATAACCTGATACAGTCCATGGCCAAGACTGATTACTGCCATGGAAGACGAGCCTCAAAAGACTTCTCCAAGGCTGCATGGACAGCCTGTTGAGAGCTGAAGGCTCAGGCTGGTTGTGCCTGGCATGAAGATCCAAGTCCTTTCCCCAGCACTGTGAGGTCACCACTGTGAGCAAGGCTCTGCACACTGGGCGGGCAGTGGCCAGTCACCTGGGTGCCGGCCCTCGAGGACCAATCTGTTTTTAAGAACTGTAGCACAGTGATAAATAATTTCATTGGTATTCTGCTTTTCAAAGGTGAGGAATTAAAGGAAAATACTATGGAAGGACTAAAAAATCACAGCTGGAAGAAACAGTTTAGTTTAATTCAACCACATATGCTTCCCTTGTGGGGACCACAGGGGTCTCCACCCAGACAGGAGGCAGTTCATCCAACCCTGCGTTCCTCTCACACAGCCTGCACTGCTGCTCTGCTCCCCGGGCTCAGGAAGATGTAAGAAGGACCTACTGGTGGTGGAAGAACCTTGGATTATCCGGTGGGCCAGATTCAATCATAAGGGTCCTCATAGGGGGAAAGCAGGAGGTCAGAGAGAGGTTAACCCTGGCTGGCTTTGAAGACAGAGAGAGGCCACAAGCCAAGGAATGTAGGTGGCTTCTAAGACTCCAGGAGGAACTAACTTTGGTTTTCGCCCTGGTAAGACTCTCATAGCTAAGACCTCTAGAGCTATAAGAGAATAAACATGGATTGCTCTAGGCCAATGTTTGTGGAAACTTGCTACAAGAATAATAGGGAATTAATCCAGGACCCAGATTTTGAACACTACCTTCTATTTAAACATACCTGTCTTATCACTACTGCTATGGAATCTTGCTCCCTGATCTGTGATTGTGCAAGAAAATTGGGCAGAGAAATTACCCCTGCCAGGAAAAATTGGGTGCCTTTACTGGGCTTGATCACTTTCCCACTAAGAAGACCTTAGAAGTGGGGCTAACAGTAAGAATTGTATCATGGCGTACATGTGATGTTTGACGGGGTGGAAGGGGATAGAGGCGCCCTCTTCCTCATTACATATGAGTGTAAATTATGCACTGCCTCACCTATTATTCAAGGTCCTCAGCAGTCAACCCCAACCTACCAAAGGCCAATGCACACTCCAACATTACTGACAGACTAGGAGAAGATGTCTGAAGGTCTTGATGATTATGCCCCAGTGAGTCCCCCTGGAAAACCCTGTGGCCTTTCCTTTGTACACTAACCAGGCTCCTTCTAGAATAAAATTATTTCATGGCATTTCTAGCAAGCAGTGTTTCAGCACCTGCTTGAATTCCTCCAGCAACAGGGCAGTCACTGCCAGCAGGCCAGCACTGAGGGACAGTGCTATGATTTGAGTAGGGCTTATCCCTTTAGAAGTTTAATCTAATAGTGAGGTACTAAGAGGGTAGATGCTTAATTGGACTATAATGCTTAGAGGTGGGGCATCTGTGGTGTGATTAGGAGAGGTCGTCAGGGTGGAGCCCTCATGATTGAATACTGGTGGCTTTATAAGGTGAGAAACCAGAGGACAGACAAATTCATTCTCTCTCTCTCTAAGCTGTTTCAGGACTCCGCCTGCTAGAAGGTCATCGTCAGATGTGACCCCTCAATCATTAGCACTCGGAAACAAAAATAAACCTCTTTTCTTTATAACTTACCCAGTCTGTGATATTATATTATTGGCAATAGGAAACAGACTCAGGTCAATGGTAAGTCCTTTCTTTGAGAGGCAGATGTAATTTGTGGGCCTTGGCCAGTCTCTGTCCTCTAGGATGACAGGAGCCTGTTATTCCCTCCACCAGGTGCTATCCTAAACCTGACCAGGATGCCACCAGCCTTGGCTCTTCACCTAATGGCAAAATTTTTGACTTTTTAAACCAAGTTCTGATAAAAAAAAAAAAAATGCAGAGGGATTCGGCCTCAGGAATGTCCTGAAACTGATCACTCAGGGCATTGAGTCACAGAGGTCTTGCCAGCCACAGATCCTCCTCAAAATGCTTTATTATTGTGCCTACTTTTCTTCATTGTCTACAGGACAATGAGAAGAAAATGTGCTATGTGGCATGTAAAACATACTAATATATTTATTTATTAAAACACCACAACAGTAAAGCCTCTGGCTTGCTGTTATGGTTTGGATATGGAATGTTCCCCAAAAACTCATATATTGACCGTGACGTAGGGATGTTTAGAGGTGGGACTCAGTGGATTAATCCATTTGAAGGATTAATTATTTGAATAGACTACTGGAATGATACCTATAGGCAGATGGGGCATGTTGGAGGAAGTAGGTCACTGAGGATGTGCCGTTGGGGACTGTATCTTGTACCTGGTCCCCCCCCCCCACTCTCTCTCTGCGTCTTTGCTGCCATGAGCTGAGTAGCTTTCCTTTGCCATGCCTTCCCCCCCATGATGTTCTGCCCCTAGTCAAGCCCAAGGCAATGGAGTTGGCTGACCATGAACTAAATCCTCTGAAATTATGAGGCAAAATAAGTCTTTCCTACTCTAAGTTGTTCTTGTTGGGTATTTTGGTCACAGCAAAAAAAAGCTGATAAACACACTTATTGAAGTCTTGTCTTCCTCCTACATTATTGAGGAGGTTTCAGGACTCAGGAGACTCCTGGTTCCTGAGATATGGTCCAGTCTTCTGGAAAGGAACTCCAGCAGGAATTTATAGCCTCTTTCAAATCTCAGCTGTGACATAACTGATGGACCACTTTTTCCTTTTTTCCTGTCAATATTTTTAAAGCATCTAGGGATCCTATCAACACACCACTATTTATGGAAGTGGATCCATCCTGCAGTTGCCAGCTACAAAAGTTCCTGAGCAAGAAGGAAACTGTCTCAGAGAAGGCAGAACAGCGGCTGTCCTGGGGAAAGACTCCAGCTGATAATGGGCTCCAAATGTCTTGGCACCAGCAAGGATTTTGTTTGAAAATGTGTCCTTGTGTTTATGGCTGTTCAGTATGTGCTTGGGTGTATTCATTTCACACCCCCTCCTCCTAATCTCAGACACAATGTCTATCAGGAGTGTCTATCAGGAAATGCCTGCCAGTGTCCTTGTAGCTTCAGAAAAAACAAACAAACAAAAACCACACCATTGATCAACTACAATGCCTTCATTTGTTTTTTATATTTTAAATCTCTTGGTGGTTTTCATTTACTTTGTAAAGAGGTATTGATTTAAGAACAGTGTGCAGTGTGTGGATCCAGGCTGAGGATGCAGAGGCACATGTATCTTCTTTTACACGCTATAGCGGGCACAGGCCAAGGGTCTGACCCACTCACCCACCTAATGGTGGGCTTCCCATCACCTCTGTTGAGAACCATCACCTGCCTCTGAGGGTAGCCAGGAGCAATTAATGATCACATCTGGTATCAACAGACACCTTCCAGCTCCCTGGACCTGTCCCTCTGGCAGTGTACTTTATAGAGTCAGTGTCCCTGATTGACTGCAAGAACTTTAGTAGCAAGGAGTGGGAACAGTTTCTAGACTCTGGGCAGAAGGTTTAGAGGAACAGGTATCTGAGACGGAGAGATGCAACCGTTGCTGCCCAGGGGGAGGAAATACCTAGGTGTTTGTGTGGGACGCTGTAGTTTAGATCCTAAGTGTCCCCTAAAGCCCAGGTGACAAAGTCTTGCTCCCCAAGATGGCACTACGAGGAGGTGATCAAGGCTTTAAGTGGGGTTTAGTGGGAGGTCTTTTGGCCATTAGGAGCATGCCCTTGGAGGGGATTGTGGGACCCCACCCACTTTTTTTCCTCTTTTTGGTCTTGAGGCAAACAGCTGTGATCTGCTACCCATTCTTACCATAATGTGCTGCCTCACCACAGGCCTAAAAACAGTGGGACCAACCATGGACTGAAAGCACAAACCAAAGTAATCCTTTTTTCTTTATAAGTTGATTATCTCAGGTATATGTTACAGTAACGAAGAGCTAAAACATTTTAGGAAAAGTGTAATGCCCTTTGAAAGAAACTGCTGTTACCATCTCCCTTTGTCTTCTGTGCTCACTGGGATGGAAGGAGAAATGGAGCCCTCAAGATCTGAAATAAAACCCTACAGGCAGGAAGGGACAGCCAGAAGAGAACCTACCCTCCATACGACCATTATATAGTCTTCCTGCCAGGATAAGGCCTGCAAAGTTCCAGGTAAGTTGCTGCCCCTCAGCCAATAAGGGCAGCTTGAGTTTCACTTCCATTTCAGTTCCCTTCCCCTCCCAGAGCCTCTGCAAGACATGCCCATTGTAGGAACCAGCTCTGGCAATAAAATAATGAATCATAAATTTTATTCAAAATGTAAACGTCACTAAACATGCATACATGTTAAAACAATAAAATTTACAATTTCGTTAATTTTTTTTTTTTGCATAGGACATCATTACAATATAGAATCTATGCCTTACAAAATACATACAAAGTTTAATCCGAGCAAGCCAAGGCCAGATTGGGAACTGTACAACTGTAATACTTCACTGTAGTGATCCAGAAAAGATGAAATGTGGCCTTCGGAAGCATGGTGGGGAATTGGTTTTAAAAAACAACAAAAACAAAACAATATTTCTACAGAAAAGGAAATTGTGAACTCGATGGAAATGGTGTTGGACCCTTGGATTCTGCCTTGGGATTTTGGCAAATGATTCCAGAGAAGCTCCACCGATGGTTTTGGGTGGGAAAGGGTCACTTGGGTGTACCCAGTGTAACTACCCAAGCAGTTCCTGGTCACCAGGGAGCCACAGTAAGCAGCTCCAAACCCACCAATGCATAGTTGCTCAGTAGAGAGCCCCATGCTGACATTGATGGGGGTCCTCAGCACTGGGCACCTGAGGCTTCTCCCAGGTGAGGGAGGGGAAAAGTCTCCCACTCACACACCCACAGACACTGACTGGAGAAGAGACACTGGGGTTGATAACACCCCATTATGGTGCCTGTGCCAAGCTGGGAAGAGGGGGAGCGTGGAAATGTGGAGAGGGATCTTCCAAGCACAAGGAATGGGCTCCTGTACTGAGTGGAAGGGACAAACTGACCAGTGATGGTCTCCTGCAAGCACTCAGCTTGCACACTGGTTTCCAAACAAGCATGTGCAGTAATCAGTCAACAGGTCCTCTAGGAGGGTATCAGTGAGAAAAGACTCCAGAGTCCCCAGGAGAAAGTTGCACGTGCATCCATCCTGTCCCCTTTCTGACTTCCTGTCCCATTCCACCTGCCCCCATCCTGGAATGTATGATGCAGGGGAGGGGAGGGGAGGCTGCCTCTCTCCCATCCTGTTTATTTTTAAATAAAAGTAGTAATGCTTTAAAGCTGTATTGAGAAGGGAGAGGCTGGGCAAAGCCAGGTGGCTACACTGCAAGTCCAGTAGTGGTAGGGGCTAGTAGAAACCTCTTCCCTCCTGGACACAGGGCTCCTGCCTGATTCCACTCTTCTCAGGGCTAGAGCCAGCCAACAGGAGGAAGGGTCTCTCCCTCAATGGTGTTCAGGCATCTATCAGTAGTAAGCTGGACTATGCATCCAAATTCTGGTACAAAATTCTCTGGAATGTGTCCAGGACAAATCTTTGAAACTTCAGAATCAGGAAAATTAGCCACAGGACCTGGCTCTTCCAGGGGCTACTTTGCTTTCAAAACCTATCAGCCCACATCGGCATTTTAGCTTTGGAAGATATAGTCTTCAGGATGACATACAGAAATGTTGGGTAGCAAAAGATGTGGTTAACTTATTAAGCATTTCTTATCATTCAAAATGTGTCTAATACATCAAGCTCTTTAAAACTTCCAGCAGTTTTGACCAAATGGCCTTTTTAAACATGGGTTTAAAAAAAAAATCAGTGACACCTCTCAGAAATCAAAGTAATCAGGTAGCCTTGTTAAAAAAAAAAAAAAAAAAAAAACAGGAGCTCAGAAACGAGGCCACACTATTGCCCAGATCACATCTTCCTGTAGGGTAGCGTATCTGCCCAGCGGAGATCCTGGATGAGGTCCTAGGAAGTGCTAAAACCCTGTGCAGTACATTTAAGTACCTGCTTCTGGCAAGAAAGAGGCTGGGCCACATGACTGAGAGACAGAAATCTTGAATGAAGACCCAGTAGTTCTTCTACCACTCACTCAGGACCTCAGAAAGCCACCAACCCTCTCTACTCATCCTCACCTCTGAATCATCCTCCAGGGATCTGAGCCCTTGCCCAGGTGAAGTCTGGGGTCACCAGTGTGCGGAGGTCTGCACCTGGAGGCTGCACCGTGGCAAATCCTGCACCTACCCCGATGCATGGCCTCAAAGTAGAGGTGGGTGTGTTGGAGGGGGGCAATCTTGCACCTCAAATCCCATGGGTGGAGAGTGCAGCAAGATGCATAGGGGCATATCCAGGACCACATTCTCTTCCAGGACATCACTGCCCATCTCTATGTAGCACCCATCAGGAGAGAACCCCAAGGCCCTTTGTGGAAAGGGCTGTGTTGTCTGTTTTTCCATATGGCTGTAGGATTCAGTAGGCATTTGGGGAGTTTACGACCATTCCCCTAATATGGCTGACAAGGGGTTTTCTTGTTTGGGACATGAGCCGAACACCAGCCTTCTGATGGCTGGGTCCAGTCACTTTTAGATGTCTTTTTTTTTTTTTTTTTTTTTTTTTTTTTAATTTAAGGGAAACTCTCCCTTTACTCAGGTACCCTTCATTTTGAGATCTCTGCCTCTGTGGCCTGCTAGAGCTGAAGTATGTCCCCAAATAAAGATTTGATTTTTCACTATTATTCTGGGAGCCCTATGGGTTCCTTAATCCCACTGAAACCAGCAATCATGGCCATAAACTACAAAAATGAAAGACCCTGAAGTAGACCCAGGCTGGGAAGACAATCTACATCTTAGAAGGCATCCCTCGTTTCATGATGAGATGGAAACCTGCTAATGAGAACCCATGTGAACTGAGCCTGAGATTTAGATTCTTCCCCCCACCCTTCAATGAGATGAATTTAAGCCCCAGATGATTCTGGAGGGTGCAGCCAGGATGCCCAGGGGGGAACTCCCTCCGGGTGCCCTGCCCCCATCTCCCAGGCCAGGCCTATGGCTGAAGGACCGCACCCTGCCATTATAGGAGAACCACTTTGGGAATGAAGACACACTCATTTGCCAAAAATAGCCAATGCCTGCATATTTCTGTTTTAAGGCAATATTACCCTTCCATCTATCAGATGGAACAGCCCTGGGTCATTTAGAGGGAAAATTAAATTAAGTGCTCTCTTTGGAAACAGCCTATCCCACTTTCCCTCCCCCACCCCCCACCCCACTCTAAAACAAACCAGCTCTTTCTTTTATTCCAATATGACTGGGTTTAGAGTTCTTTTTCCCCTTCCTATGTGCAGACAGATGTGAAGTTAGAAAACCCCTTGTGACGCTGTAGGCAAGTCACAAGGAGACTCCTGGCTCCTCCAGTGGAGAGTGCTTTTCTGGCCGTGTGGGACATGCCACTCCCTCTCCCTGCCTTCGGAACCATAAACATGGGTGCACCAAAGGACTTTGGAATAAAATTCCTGAACCTGGAATGTGAATTCCTGAGACATGAAATGTGGTCAGAGTGTGGCTTTCTCTGCCTCACACAGAAACAACTTTGGGAGGGACCTCACTTTGGAACCAGACATGAAGATTGCCACATCCCCAGCATCCAGGGCTCTCTTCTTCAAGGTCCATACCACATATTCTACTCTCTCCCAAACCAAATGCAAGCTGAGCTATTATAGGGCCCAAAGGCAGCAGGGGGGCCAGAGGGGCCGAATCTGCACTAACGAGATAGCCCCTGCCCCACCATCCCCACCCACAGCACAAACAATGTCACAGACCAAATGGGTACCTACTGTGCTACACAGAAGCCACCACATGCCATTAGCCACTTCCAGATAACTAGAGCTGGAAACAGGTATCCATAGCATCACAGATGGCATGGTGCCACGTGCACAGCTGCTGTAGATAGAGGGCACCCATCCACTCTGAAGTTGGCATGACACATCAGCCAGAAGCTACAGGCTCCAGCTGGGCCTGGATCACTGGGGTTTTTCTGTGCTGCACCCCACACAATGTGTGGGCTGGGATGGAAGCAGAATGACTACAACCAAGGCACTCTGGGCCTGGGAAGCCCATCTATGGCCCACTGAGTCCCAAGGGCCATTCCTCATCAAAGTGAGAGATCTCTGCAAGATACTATAACCCGAGTTCACCCCAACTCATCCCAACACAACACACACACACACACACACACACACACACACACACTCTCTGTCCTGGGGCCTTGTATTTACAGGCCCCAACCCTTGAAAGGAAGGCAAGGCGCAACATGGGCCTTGCAGGGCTAGGCTGGACACTCCACAGGTCTGCAGAGGTGCTTGCTGGAATCCAGCCTAACTGCCCTGGTCTGGGGCTCGAACACCAACCCAGCCCAGGTCAAGGCTTCATAAGAAACTGCCTCAGCTCTCTGCTTTTCCTCCCCTACCAAAAGGCTGGCAATGGGGCGATGCAGGCTAGGCATGGCCTGGGGTCTCCAGGCAGGGCAGGCAGAAGCAAGAGGGAAAGGGAGATAAGTTCTGGCGACGAGAAGCCGGAGGTTTGCTCAGTCTGTACCACCAGACATGAAGGGTCTGAGAAAAGTGTTTCCCACAACTTTCCGTCTGGTGTTCCCTGGGGAGAAAAGAGAATGCACATTCTCCAACAGCACTTCCCATGACATTGGCTGCGCCACTCTTGAAAAGTTCCGAGTCACAATGTTCTGGTCTTTTGCCACTGAACGGTCTCTGTGAAGTGCTGCGAACACATGCACACACATGGCCACTCACATAGACCTTCTGACTGAGAAAGCAACATGATGGTCTTGCCCACTGTTTCAAACAAAGGTGACTCCATAGCAGCATGGGAGAGCTAGGGAACTGGGTACACCGACACTTCATAAAATCATTTTAGAAAACCAGAATTCCCAGGCTCTATTTTCCAGTCAGAGACTATGGTATAATAGTGAAGGGTCCCTGGTGCTGTCTGTTGGGCAGTGGGGGCCCAGACAGGTGGAACCCAGGCTGTCTCCTTAGAGATTGGATGGTGTGATGTTGTGCCCAGCCAGGGCTTGCGTCTCTGCTTCCATTTTTCCAAGGGGCCCAGGAGAGGGCTCCTGAAGGTAGGGAGTGAGACAGGCAGTGCCAGTCATGGAGGGCAGATGACACTCTCCACAATTCCCCCAAGTGGAGTGCTCCTTTGACCTGTCATGGCTTAAGGCATCCCTCGTGAGGTGGCCTATCCCTCAGACCCATCTGCATTTTGAGCCAAGCCTATGTGGCCAAGGATGGAGGCTGAGTGGATGGGTAGAAGGGAGGGGGAGGACACGCCTCACCACTAAAAGATCTGCCTTGGAATCACAAATGTCAGTGACCACATCTATTCCCAGCTGATGGACTGACCCACATGCATGCTGAGCTCCACCTGCACTTGTTGGCCTGCTCTGTCCCCAGTGTGTTCCCAAACCTAATAGAAAATTTCAGAGTGCAAATCTATGTACAGAGTAAGGCGGCAGGAAGGGGTGCCCTCACTGACCTCGTGGAACGTGTCCATCCCTGAGAAAGGGGGTTCGACACCGCTGAATCACAACTTTATGGGTATCTCCATTGTGCAATTTGTGGATGATGTTTTTTGAATTTTTTTTTGTTTTTTTCTTCTTTTGATTTTTTTTTGTTTTGCCTTTTTTTTTTTTTTTTTTTTTTTACAAATTGACTTTGACACCTGAGGTGAAGAAAAGTGTTTTTACGTGGACTTTTCATGAAGTTCTTGCTCTTTTTTTCTTATTACAAAAGGAAAGGGCACGGACTGACAAAGAGGAGGTGAGAGCGGCTGCTCATGGCTGTTGTCAGGGTAGGGGTCCTTGGCTGGGCGCGGGGCTGGTGGAGGGACTGGCGGGGCTGTGCTGCTGTGGGTCCAGTGGGGCTCAGGGTGAACTGGCTGGGCTGATGGTGGGGCTGCTGGCATCAGAGCGGCTGTAGTCGCTGAGTGAGCCGGTCCGCGAGCCCCCGCCACGCCGCTGCAGCATGCCGGGGTGGAAGTTGGCGTGGCGGCGAGCATGCTTCGTCAGGTGATCGCTGCGCATGAAGCGCTTCTCGCAGATAGGGCAGCTGAACTTCTTCTCACCAGTATGTGTGCGGTAGTGCCGTGCCAGCTCATCAGAGCGTGCGAACTTCTTGTTGCAGTCCTGCCAGCTGCAGGCAAAGGGCCTCTCACCTGTGGGGCGACAGAAGCAGAGGATCAGTCTCAGCGTGCACAGTGACACCTAGGATCTTCTGTATGTGTCCCTGCCCTCCCCCATGGCCAAGGTGTGTCCACTCACCATCCCCCAGAGTGGCTCTCTATCCCTACACTCCTGCTCCACTCCATCTCATTTACTATGACTTCTCATCAATGCCCCCTGCCCTATCTTCTTCATTTTCTGTGTCAAATACATCAGGGTAAAGGTGAAGGTGAACCATGGCCTCCCAGCTGCCACACTTGGGATGGAAGCAGATGACAGTTCCCAGGATAAAACAGCAGCATTTCCAGCATAGAAGTTGTAGAGTATATGGTTTGTATATGGGCCAGGACTGGTGGTCCCTGGCATTGGACCCCCTAAGTATATGGCATCCAACATGCCCACACAGGGTTAGCTCTCCCCAGCCCTAGGGGAGTGGGGGTATAGGCTCATGCTGTGGTTCTACCTGCTTGCAGGAGCCAAGTTGGCCCACACTGGCCCTATGGGAACCACACCTCAGCTCCCAGATCCCTGACCAGCAA
This sequence comes from Spermophilus citellus, assembly GCF_964194105.1. NCBI lineage: Eukaryota > Metazoa > Chordata > Mammalia > Rodentia > Sciuridae > Spermophilus > Spermophilus citellus. Next base: position 51,783,804 of record NC_138185.1, read on the forward strand.
GAAGACAATGCCTACACCTAAGAGTCCTGTCACCACTCCAACCTTCTCAGTTTCTTCAGTATGTAACATGAGGGGGTTAGTCTGGGCATTTTCCAGGGCCCAGCCTCCTCCTCTTTCTCTGAGAGAACTTTGTGTGGCTAGCCAACAAAGGCCAGCAGAGGAGACTTCAACAGGTTCCTATTAGATTCGAGCATGGTAACAGATAGGGTGGTGGCCCAGAACACCCCAAAAGGGGCCTACACAGGTGGGGAGAAAGCAAACACAGTGAGCCCAGTTGGGAGGTCATGAAGATCAGTTTATAGTCAAGATTCTTCTCCCCTTCTCCCACACCTTGCTCAGAACATGAAACAGGCTTGCATTTACCAAAGCAAAACAAACAAAAAATCACATTAATTGTTTAAGGAGAATTGGTGTGGATGGGGGTGCTTTGGCACCTTTAGCCTTTCCAGCACTGGAACACAGTCACTCTTCCTCCCTCCTCTACACAGACCCTAAAGCAGACTGCCAGTCTTTGAAACTGGCCCACCTATGCTCAGCAGAGGAAATCCACACCACCCACACATCTTTAAATATAAAGATTTAAATATAAACAGACACTCAAGAATATTCAGACAGCTAAGGAAAATCAGCAGCACAAAAGGGAAAGGCCAAGAACAACAAAATCACCAATTCCAGATGAAAAAGAGTGAAGCCAGGAAACAGAAGAGAAAGTTAACCTAACAATTCTAATTAGTAATTCTTTGAGGAACTGGAGACAAAATTTGATGCATAAAGCAAACAGAACACCACAGAGAACCATCACCACAACAACAACAACAAAAAATAACATTTAGAAATTGAAAATATCACTGCTCAAACAAAAAATTCCATTAAAAAGCTGGAAATATATGCAAGGAAGCATCCCAGAAAATGTGAATGTTGCAGTGTTCTGTTTCCTAGTACTGCTGAAGCCCAGGTCTACGTGAGGCTGAATTTATTCTCATTATTTCTCTTCTTCTGGGGAAGGGTATTTAGGGGACTTTGAAAACCAAGTAGCCATCATCATTTCCCATATCTATTTGACAGTTAAATAGGAGGGGCTAAAAGTTGAAAGCTACAGGGAATTGATCCAGGAGGTCAATGTCTATCTAACAGAAGGTATGGATTGGGAAAATAGAAAAAAAAAAAAGAGTACAAGAAATTACAACAAAATAAGATAGCTTTTGTTTGAGTTTAAAAAAGATAAAAAGGGAGGGTGGGGAAGGAGAAGGAGAATACCAAGAAGACATTAACCAAGTCAGGAGACTAACAAAGGTGGGCAGGGAAGTGAGGAAAGGTGGCCCCTGCTGTGAGAGAATCTCTGAAAAGTAAAAACACTGTGTAAAAAGAAGAGATCACAAAACTTAATAAACAGGGAAGGGAGAAACAAATACCAGGTTATCCATGAGGGAACAACGCTGGGACAAATACCAGTCTTTTCCTAAGTCACAACGGATGCTAGAAGCAGATTAGGGACTTACAAGTTCACATCTCACAGGCTCCAGCAAAAATGAGAGAAAACTGAGAAGCTAGAGACGTGAGTAAATAGTGAAGGGGCATCTCAGGTCAAGAACAAGCTGAGGCCTCAGAGGCCACGAGAACGTAGACTAGGGCTCACAGGAGGCTATTCCAGGAAGAAAGTGAGTTCTGTGTACCAGAAAGTACAACCAAGAGGCTGGATAAACTTTAGGACACAGGGAAAGCACGTTACTATTCTTTAAAGGAAAAAAAGAGAGACAATTAGAAACTACAGGATAAATATAAGACACAAAAAAACTGTGGTCCAAATCAGAAGCAAACTAAAATACCATGATTATGTGCAATCAGCGAAGGGCTCTAAATCAAAAAACTGTGTTAGGAGCTTTTCATGTGTCACATTATTTATCCTTCAAAACAACCCAATGAGATAGCAGAAGGAAATGTGATTCCAGCACAGGTCCTGGAAGACAGATGTGAACTTCCAAGTCATGGTCACACAAACCCTAGCACCACATGTCAGTGTTCCAGATCAATATTATAGGCCAAGCTCATAGGACTAAATTGTGGACCTGGCAGAGAATTTTCATGGAAAAGTGGAAGATCCAGTGTACAAAAGAAATAAATATGTGAGAAACAGGGTGAGAGTTAAAAAGATAATCAATAAAAGGATTTAAATAATATATTCATCAATTTGAGAGGTCAGAGAAGGGATAGCAGTGGAATAAATACTCAAAGTTTCATGGCAAAGAAGTAACAACCTAAATTTTATAAATTGAGAAATAGGAATAAAATCAGTTCACTTATGGAAAAATCCACCCAAACAACTAAAATCAGAAAGAAAAGTGTTGGTCTCTGGGGAGTAGGGCTGACTTGAGAAGATGCTTTTGGTAGTACATTTTTCTGTGCTATTGGTCTTTTAAATCATGTGCATTCGTTCCTTTAATAAAAATAAAAAGGAATATTTAAATATAATTTTTTAAATATCTAGCCAACATTTCTTACAGAAATGTTAGTATTAAATAAACTGCTAATTTGTTTCAGGGGGAAAAAAAAAACTGTCAACAAAAGAGTTTGAGAAATGCTACATGCTAATTCTATGCTTGGACATTCATAATGCATATTAGTCACTAAAATCTCGGAAAGGTCTGGTATTAAATGGTCCAGTATTAAATGTGTCAGGTCAGCCCCTGTGTCCACCACATGCTGATGGTATGGTTTTTAACAAGTTCCTTACTATCTGCAGTGGAGTGAACAATAGCCTTCCAAAAGATATGTCCAAGTCCTAACCTCCAGGACCTTTGAGTGTGGAAAAAAAAGAAGCATCTGTAGATACAATTAAGGCATAGATTTTAGGATGAGAATGCAAGTGTCCTGAGGAGAGGCAAAGGAAGAGATAGGGATGGGGCAAGGAAAGGGAGAGGAGAATGTAATGTGAAAATGGAGGCAGAAGCTGGAGTGAGTGATACATCTCCAAGTCAAGAACACCACGGGTTCCTGGCACCAGAAGATAGAAAAGAAGCTTGGGATGGATTCTCCCCAGAGTCTCCAGAAACAACTAATCCTGCCAATGTCTTGATTTTGGACTTCTGGTTTCAGGAACATTAAGAGTAAATTTCTGGCCAAGTGCAGTGCAACATGCCTATAGTCCCAACTATTCAGTAGGCTTAGGCAGGAGGATCGAAAGTTCAAGGCCAGCTTGGGCAATTTAGTGAAATTGTCTCAAATAAAGTAAATAAATAAAAAGGGCTGGGGATACAGTTTGAGGGGGGGGGGCACTCCTGAATTCAATCCCCAACTGGATTGGGCGGGGGGGGTAGATGTAAAATTCTGTTGCCTTTAAGTCACCCAGTTTATGGTGTCATAGCAGCCGAAAATGAATATACCGCCCTATTATCTGAGTGGGGTTCCTGTGACGATTCCAGAGGATTATATGCAACCAGCCTTGGCACTGTTTGGCATATTTCAAATATTTACTCCTGAAATATTAGCTATCATTGCTGCTCTCATCCATTACCCCATCAACTGGGTCCTTTCAGATCTGGGTCTGGTGGGCTCAGATTCACTGTTGCTTCTTAGTAGCTCTAGGGTCTTGTTGGGGGCTTTGTCCTTTTCAGGATCCTTCTGCTTATATTCCTGGGAAGCATACAAAGTAGGTATAATTATAGATGGATCATGTGATACTGGGACTGCAGAGAATTACAGCATATAGGATAAGCTGAAATGGGGGAAGGTGGAGAAGTCTAAAATTGACACTTGACCAGCAATTGGCTCATGGCCTCTCTGGCATCAGCCCCTTTATACTTTTACTGAATGTGTACTCAATGTCTGGCCCTGGGGACAAGGTCCTGACTGATGTGATCCTTCCCATTCTGTTCTCTATTCCTCCATATCCCTGTTCTAGGAGAAGCAACAGCCAGTAAACTGGTCTACAAATGGAAGTTATGATTCATGCTGGCAAGGAAAAGCACTAACTCTGGCTGGGTAGCCGAGTGGAGGCATTCAAGTGGCCTCCAGGAGGCTAACAAGGAGAAGCCAGAAGAATGAAGAGGAGCTGGGGGAAAGGGGGACAGAAAACTTCATAAACCAGGGCACTTTTGCTTATAATCTCAGTGGGGTCCCTAAAGAGCCTTTGCTTTTATGGGTAATATCCATTGATATGTATTGTATTAGAAAAGAAAAAAAAATCTTAAACCCAAGCATACATTCTAGTAGCTGTCCAGAGGGATGATGTCATCACACATGATGTAGCCTCGGCAATATTCCACTGTACTCTTGGGAGAATGAAGGGCAAATAATGTGATTGTTATGAAAAGAACTCTGATCTTGTGGACCCTGAAAGTGTTTCAGGTACTAGTAGGTGTCATTCTCTGGCATCACTGAAAAACCGCTGTTCTGGGGACCCACCTCAGGGTGGTGTGGCTGAGCTGAATGAGCACCAGAGCAAATCAGAGTGAGGGTGGGGCCAGATGGGCATCCTACAGGGAGTGAGCCCAGCTCCCATTTCACTGCAAAGAGCACCACTGGACTAAGCAAACTTGTGTTCCCCTTGCTGGACCCAAATCCTGTATCTGCCTCTTCCTACGCATGTGACAAGGAGGCAGAAGTAGTATGACACAACACTCCCAAGGAGAGGGCTCAACTAACTCAGAAATAACAGTGGCTGTGGCTTTCAGGAAGGGGAGCTGGGACTGTATATCCAGACCCCCATAAGGTAGCTGGTCTTCCTAGAATCTCAAAGCCACTCCAGATCCCAGGAGACCCCACTCTGGAAGCTAGGAGAGCTCAGGGGGCCTGAACTGTGTATGCTTGTGTGTTTTGGGGGTGGGGGAAGCAGGAGAATGAAAGGCACAAGACAGGATGGCGATTAAGCTTTGTGAAGAGGAAATGGGCTGAGAGGAAGGGGGCTGGGGACTGGCTTTGTGGAGGCTGAGTGCAGGGAGGGAGCAGAAGGGAGACTGTGGGAGGGCCCCACCACTGTGTGGGGGTTGAAGGAGAAGCCAGGCCCTGTGGGGTTTGGGAGGCTTTGCTGGTATCTCAGGGTGAGGAAGTCTTCAGGTGCCTGATCACAGGTATGCCAGGCTGCTGGGTGAAAAGCCAGTGGGGGAAGGAGACACATAGGGACAGGGAATGTACCTGGATACAGGGGCTCGGGGACATGCTGCCGGGGGCTGATGCGTGGGGTGGGGGTGCAGGGTGGAGTGTGCAGTGTGGAGAAGGGACACTGAGTGGGCAGGGACTGAGGTTACATAAATGTTCCCTGGCGCCGCCGCGAGGCCGCCACAAGCTGAGCAGTGCACACTGAGAGCGATTGCTTCATCTTATCAGGGAACACAGCGTCCCACAGGCTGGTCTTGCCCAAGCCACAGGCCTGGGCGGGAACAGTGTGTTCCCTCCCAGAGGCCGGCCAGGAGTGGAGTGCAGGGGATATCCCCTCCCACTAAAGCCTGGACACAGCACCTACCCTTCTCTGCAGCAGCCACATACAAGTGCAGCTTGGTTCTGAGCACTTAGTTCCAGCTCAAAGACTGATCTCAGACTTGGGCCCTAACACTGGCTCCCTTCTGCTCCTCCCTCTTGTCCGAAAGACACAACTCTCAATTATCTGGCACAAGTCAGACACCCTTGACCACCCCACCCATAAGGGGAATGAGCTCCTCAGAGCTTCAAGAGCACCTGTACAATTTTGGGGGTGGGGTGGGTCTGTGAGCCTTTTGTGGGCAGTCTGGGTGGGAGGTGTCACTTTTTACAATCTCCTCAATGCCTAGCATTGAGCCGGGTCAGAGCTGTTGTCTCCCACCAGGGCTTTTTGCCAGCACATCCTTCCTATTTAGCCTCAGATCAGGTTGACTGCACCAGCCCACTGGGCTTGAGGAGACCTGGTTGAGCTCCCCTCTAAAGTAGGGAGGGAATGTATCTGAACAGGGGCCTCTGGAAAGGCAGATGAATCATCAATTTCACAGAGTGTCCTGGATCAAAAAAAAACAACAACAAACCTCTGGTGGCCCACAAGGAATCCACATGGGTGTGTGCCAGGGATGCTTGTGTGGTATAAGATGGGGAGGTGAGAGGGAGGCACAAAGGGAGGCCTCTGAAGAGAAACAGCTTCTTCCTAGGCTCCCAGTTTCTGGCTATTCAGCACTGGAGAGTAGGCTGTCATTCATCAATAGATTTGATCTGTGGGCACTGGCTTGGGGCCATTTCCACCTCCCAACCTCAAGCCTGCCACGTTCTTTACTCCAGGGAGGCCTATTTGCCCTCCCGCTCTAGGGCAGCTCATTGGAGGGTCAAACACTAGTGATGATCAACTGCTAAATTGCCGAAGAAAGCCAGTCACACTATCTTGGGAGATATAAGAAAGGCCTGTCCTCTGAGGCAAGGGTGGGGTAGAGAGCTTTTGTAATTCTTTAGGAGGCCATTTGGCTGCTCTGCTCTCTACAAATGCCAGTGGTTTATGAAGCCACATGGATCTGATATGCAGATGACCTCTCAGGTTGAAAGCTCATACCAAACTATTGAACAGGTGAAAAGAAGTGAGGTCCAGGTGGAGAGAGGAGCTGCAACTCAGCTGGCCGAGCCAAAGGAGGAACAGCTGGGACCCCTCAAGGCTTAGGACTCAGTCTGTAGCAGAGGAGGTGCCTGTTGAGAGGAAATAGTCCTCCCTGCCCCACTCCTTTGTGATGCTTGGAGTTGTCAACTTGCCTGATTCTCAGTTACTGTGAGGGTTAAGGGAGAATTCACTGGAAAGTGAGTGCCTGGACAAAGTAGTGCGATATACTGTTATCACCTATGAGCCAAGGGGCTCCTGAGAGGTGTGTGCCTAAGTGAGCCTGTGGCACTATCTGGGACAGTAACTGTTAGCTACAGAAACTACCCTTGCCCCTGCCCAGAGCTCTCTGGCCTGGTGGTGCTAAGGTGGGTGCATCAGTGTTGCTGATCCTGCACTCCTATACAGCTCACATGCAAGGGCTACCAGGATGCTGGAGGGAGACAGGTCTGGCTGGAGACTGTCACATACAACCTCAGAGTTCACCTTGGACTAATGAGTGTCTTGTGTTTCTACAATGGATGCAAAGATGTTTTTTTAAATAGATATTTTGGTTGTTGTTCTGCTTTGTGTGATTTGCTGTAGGATAACTTGATCCTAAATCACCTGGAAAAATAAATAGCCAGAAAACTTCTGTAAATGAAGTATGATGTTGGGGGACAGGTAACTAGATGAAAAGATAATCAATATATTGTTGTATTAGCTACTAACTGGCCAATGGGGCAGAGAAGGAAGGCCAAAATGGACCTGGTAGGCAGAAGCAACTGCAGGAAGAAGTGACATCTCAGTCCCCAGGTGGTGAGGGTCAATAAATGTATTAGAACAATAAAGTAGCATTTTTTAAAGATTGGATCCATACTACACATCTTACACCAGGATAAATTCTAAATGGTATCAAAACACTATATGGTATACCAATTTTTACAATTAGGCAATTGTACAATTTTTATTTATCAGTTTTTTTATTTTTTAAATTTTAAGTTGGTCAAAGACTTAAATGTGAAAAATGAAACCACAAATGTTCTATAAGAAAACATAAGCAAATGATTTTATATTACAAGGATAGATGTTGTTACCATATAAATCAAAGTACAGAAGCCATAAAGGAAACATTGATAAATTTGACTATACTTCATGGACAAAGTCATCATAAACAATGGCAAAAGATAAATGACAGAAAATAATATAGCTTCAGCTGATATCACAAAGGGCTAATCTCTAATATGAGAAGAACTCACAGAAATTAGAAGGAAGAAAAACAACACCCCATAGAAAGTTCATATAAAGGGAAATACAAATGGTTCCTGAACACCTGAAAACATTCTCAACCTCCCCCATCAGGGGTTAAAGGCAAAGGAACCCAAGTGAAATACAACTTTATACCTATCAGACTAGGGAGGCCATGGGGAAACAGGCACTCTAATAATTTGCTGATGGAAACACAAATTGCTACACGTTCCTTGCAGGGTAATTGGTGATACCTATCAAAATGACAAATGTGTCTATGATCCCCCAACTAAACTTTTGGGAACCTATCCTACAAATTCACCTGCATACCTACAAAATAGGATATGTGCCTGATTCTTCAATGCAGCAGAAGCCTAAAAACAACTTCTGTCCTTCTGTTAGTATTTGATTAAATCACGGAACTCCCATTTGATGATATGAAAAAGAAATAGGAGTTCCTTATGATACTATATGGAAAGATCTCCAAGCCATACTGCTGAGGGAAGAAAACCAGGTCCAGAGCAGAATGCATGAAACAGGAGGATAAATAAATATTACAGACAGCTGTATGAACCTGCCTATATGTCCAGAAAGACATTCTGGGAGGATACCTAGAAAAGTAGGAAGAAATCAACTGGGGGAGACTAAGCAGGTGGAGGACATGAAGGTTGGTGAGAATTTTCCATGGAAAACTACTAAAACCTTTTGGATTCTGAAACACATAAATGCACTGCCTATTCAAAAACTGAAAACAAAAGATACACAGCAAACTGGCTCTTGCTGCCCATAAGTGCTAATTTTAAGAGACATTACACACTCTTTGCACACTCCCAGTCAGGATCCCAATTCTGGATTAGGTGCAGCCTTGTATTCTGCAGCAGGCCTCCCAAAATCACTACTCACAAAAGCTTCCCTTAAAATAACAGTGATCAAGGGAGGAGAGGAAAGAAAGTGGGGATGCTGGGGACTGAAATGAAGAGAAAGTGGGGATGCTGAGGACTGAAATCCCATGCATATGATTTTGTCAAAATGAACCCAATTACTGTGTATAAATATAATGCACTAATAAAAAAAAACAATAGCAATGGTCATCTGGCAGATTTTCTTCGGACTATGGAGAGGAAGGGGAGAGATGTGTAGCATTTGAGGAATCAAAAAAACAGCAATAAAGTTCAATTTTCCCTTCTAGATGTCCCCCATGGTTGGGAGCCAATGAATCCTTGACAAAGACAAGACCTCAACCACTATGGGACTACCTGCACCTCCCCTGCTAAAGAAGTAGCATGCTCAAGGTCAGTCAGGGTCTTTGGGAGAGGACATGGTATGGTGTGGGTAAAGACATGAATTCCCTTCCTGTCCCATTTACCAGCGTACACAGCCAGCTTTCCTGCCCCGCCCCCGACTCAGCTCCGGACTCCAGGGCCCCCATGTTCTCTTAGCAACTGAGGGAGGGCCCCTTCTTTGGCAATCATTGTGCTCCACTTCCTCTTCCGGTGCTCCCCTTCCCCCAGCCTTTATTTCCTCCTTCTGCTCTTTCCCTGGGTGCTGGCAGAGACCTAAGCTGTACCTTGCTGCAAATGCTCCAATGGCAAGAGCAATTCACAAGACAGCTGCAGGCATGTACTTCAAGAGATGGAGTTTTACTTTCAGCCTGGGGCAGCTCATCTAACTCTACCAACCTAAGACAGGAAAGTGTCAGTATAGGACCAATCTCAGCAATGAGGAGTCAAACTACTACACCAAGAATTCAGCCTATATTTCACCTAGAAAGAAGAAATTTTCACAGGATCTCCCCACGGTGAATGAAGAATTGCTAAAAGCTGCCCAAGCCATTCTTGTTCTAGGAGGTCAGAAAAGATGAGGAACCATGAAAGCCAATGCTCCATCTGATGGACAAAGATAGTTGGGTCCAGTGCAGGCCACATTGCCAGATGGCCCTCACTCACAATATAGCAAGGTCCCATCCTCCGTATCCTGGACCTCAGGTTCACCAGGAAGGGCCAGCAACTCTCTCCACAGTCAGGCTGCAGTACTTGATCAATTTCCAATTTCATAGCAGGCCTGCAAGAGAGAGGGACCTCCTCCAGCAGAAGGATGGCCAGCTTGAGGATCAGTCAGTCCCCAATGCCTACACAGCAGGAGGCTATGCCTAATGTACAGAAAGAGCTGGGAAGCTGTTTTCTTTGAGGCTTCACCTAAGTGAGAAAAGCTGAGAGAACCCGCCCGAGTACCTACTGTAGACGGACAAAGTCATCCTGCTGGGGGTTTTAGCAATCCAGATGGGCTCTGCCTCCAGAGCTCTGTCCCCTCAACCAGGTATGCTCCAGGTAGACACATACAGCAGGCTCCATTTTCCTCAGGAAAACAATTTCTAGCTGAACACGGGGGGGGGGGGGGGGGGGGGGGGGGGATGGGACCACACTAATCTACTATTCAGAGTTGACTTTCTAAAGTATGTAAATTAGAACTGTCATAGGCCAGTAACCTTTGGTTATTGATGAAACTGAGGCCCAATCTTTTCTGACCAGTCCTTTGTAGAAAAGCTGAACAGTGCTAGGGACTCCCTACTCCAGACATCAAGGAAGGGCCAAGAAAGCTCTCAGGGTCTCTCCTGAGAAGCCCAGGCCCTAGTGGCACACCAGTGATTCCAGTCACCGGCAATTTATATCCAGTATCTTCTGGGAAAATCACTGTTTAAAACTCATGAAGAGAATGAGCTTGCTTGGCAAGGAACCAGGAGCCTTGGGCCCTGCCCCTCAGCCCTGCCTGCAGATACTCTAGTAACTATTCATGAGGCACCTTTCCTTAGGAGACAAAGCCTGGCACCATCCCTGTCCCATGCCCTGTCCATGTTATATCACATCCTGTCTGGCACTCCATCCTGTTTCCTATGCCCTTTACAGTTCTCAACTGGAACAGGACCCTAAGGGAGCTGGCCCTAAGGATACCAGTCAGGAAGAAAAATGGATACCACTCTACTTATCCCCTCACCCCAGGATTGGAGCAATCCTTCTCTCAATAGCTTTGCAAAGGACTCTATGATCTGAGGCTATCTGTTGACACCAAGGGAGGGCTAGTGAAAGCCAGGACAACCACCAGGGCAGGAGCCTGGTTCTATGCCATGTCCTTCTTCCTCAGAACCCCAAGGTGGAAGGTAGGGCGCTCAGTTTTCATTGGTGTTGCCTCCAATGTCTAGAACCTAGTTTCATCTGTTGGGGAGGTGGGTGGACAAGGGGAAACTCAGCAGCCGAGCCTCACCATTGAAATGCACGGAGCTCCATGCTGTGGATCTCTAACTGCAGGAAGGAAACACAAGGGTTATCTTAGAAAGATGAGATTCCTACATGATTGTCCTTTGTGGCATTCCTGTATTTTTCAACAGAAGTGCTTTGGGCAGTTGGAAAGAATGCAGTAACACTATATTACAAAGTTGTGTATACACACACACTTCACCCAATCCCCTGCTCATGACTGGGACAGCTTCCACAGAACCTGGCATCCCTGACCTCTAAGGAAGTAGCACTAATTTACACACACTGGTACAGTTGCCTGGAAAAGTCCAAAGGACTACATGCCAGGAATTTCATAAAGGTGTTTTCCCTCCTTTTGCTAAGGGTTACAAAACACATTTGAAAATTTCCGTTCCTAAGTCCTCTTTAAAACAGCAATAATAAAATACTGTCTGCCAGCGGACAGCTAGAAGCCACAACAGACAAGGGCACGTGCAAGTGTGCGCGTGCTCCCTCCCCCCCCACACACACACACAGTCACCCCTTGCTATTTTTTGAAGGGACAAGCATGTGTATCCATCCCCTGCTCCAAAAGTTTCTATATCTCTGAATGCTACATTCAGAGGCCTTCAATCAGTAGGTGAGCTGAACACAATGAAAAGACATTTCCATTTCCTTTTTCTCTATTCTGAGGGTCTGCTCATTAACTGCCTCTCAAGGGAGGCTGAAAGCATCTTCCCTGAGCTAAACAAAGTGACATGTGTCAAGTCCTGCCCCTAAAGTAATCATCTGTTCCCCTGCTTCAGGAGCCCTGGGTTAACAACCTGGTTCTGGGCACCACAATGTGCTGCAGCACACAGACACTGCCACCTGACAGCTGCTGAAAGCCCAGGAGTGACATGCCAACCAGTCAGGTTTATTTACTTGATAAAAATGCTTTTCATTTGAGGCTGACTAAAAGTAAAGGCAACTTGCATTCACAATATGAAGAACAATCTCAACAGTAAGCAAACACCCAGCTTAAAAAATGAATGAAATATGTGAACATTCCATTCAAGAAGTTAAATGACTATGGGAAAAGGTGCTCGTCATCATCTGTCCTTATAGAAATACAAATTAAAACAAAAAGTCAATATTACACATAAGAATGGTTAGAGAATCCAAAAAAGTTAATAATAAGTACTGCTTAAGTAACCAGGACCCTCATTCATTACTAGTGAGAATATAGCATGATGCAATTTAGAAGACAATTCGTCAGTTTCTTATGAAAACACACACTATACAACCCAGATATCCCACTCCTAGGCATTTACCAAGCAAACTGAAAACCTATTGCACATAAATGCTTATAGCGTCTTTATTCATAATCATCCAGAAGCAAGTACTTTCTATAGATGAATGGATAAACAAATTGTGCTACACCCATACAATGGAATATTATTCAATGATAAAAAGGAAGGATCTATGGATTCATACAACAAAATGGATAAATCTTCAATGCATTTTGCTAAGTTGAAGAATCCAGACCTTAAAGGCTATATATACATTGTATGACTCTATTCACATGGTACTTTACAAAAGGCAAATCTACACAGAAAAGCTCATCAGAGGTAGGGAGATTCAGGACTGGCTATTATAAAGGGGATGCACAGGGAAATCTCTAGAGTAATGAAACTGTTCTGTCTGGTACTAGAGTAATAGACCTAAGACTTGAGCAACATTCTGGAAGCAACCAAAGGCAGCTCACAAGAAGATGGTCATGCAGGGAAAGGAGTGAATCCAGACCTAAGGTTCCATGTTACCTTTTCTAAGCATTTACAGGTCCTGACTTAGATAGTCCAGGGCTGGTGAAGCTAATCTTGGATAACATCACTAGGCAAGAATAAAAGGAGGACACTGGCTGCTGACAAGGTAACATCCTCCCTGTGCCCACCCCCCTGCCTGGTTCTCATCTTAACCCTGCATCTCTCCTTAGACCTTCCATACTGGAACTAAAGACAATAGAAACTCTGGGTAAAGGTAGGTATCAGTCATGGGCAACTACCACTTCCAAGCCCCCAGTCCCACATTAGAAAGGGGAAAAGGTGAGTGTGTGTGTGGGGGGGAGTTCAACAAAGCAAAAGGGGAAAAAAGATAACGATAATAATTTGGAAGCTGGGGAATGAAAAGGCAGCAAAGGAAGTGAAGAAGAGACCCTTATTACCCCTGTGCAGTGCCCTCCCAAAGGCTCAGGAGCCTCTGGAAGGTGGTGGTAGTGTGGTACAGTGGGGCCGCAAGAGGGAGAGCGACACCTGAACATTAGAGGGGCAATGCATATAAGGTGTTCCTCCCCTCAACAGATGGTTGTCTGTCTGAGGGTCTACATGGGACAGGGCTCTGGATTAGATACCTGGCATTGCTCAGGGTAAGGCAGCCTCAAAAGAGGCTTGGTGAACAGCTCATGTTACTGATGCCGCCATCTCAACCTTCCTGCCCCAGCTGCTTCTGAATGCTGCAGCCAGGATCATCCCTACCCATCCATACCCAGGCAAGGGCATAAGACTTCTCTGGGGAAAGCCCTGAAGAAAATGGCCCAGCAGATCTTTCACAGGGTCCCACTCGCTCCCAGTTAGCTCGCTCCCAGTTAGCTCCTGGCCCTCTGGGCAGTGTCACCAGACACCAGAATCAACAAACACCTCAGATAGCCCCTGGCTCAGGGGGCCACAGATCCAAGAAAAAGCAATTCTGGAAGCAGAGGCCATGTAAGGAGAAGGAAACTTCCAGAGCTATCACTAAGATCCTCGTAGATAAGATAAGGATTGGCAGAAGCAAGAACAGATGCTCTCTTAAAAAAAAAAAAAAAAAAAAAAAAAGCACGCAACAGAAGCAGCATCCCCAAGAAAGCTCAGTTGGAAAGTAAAGATACACCAGGGGAAAATAGGGCAGAAATGAAAACCCCAATGGCAGGGACAGAAAAGACCATCAAGAAAATCTCAGGGGAAAAAAAAATAAATAAACAGAGCAGGACAAATCCAGATTTCAAGAAGAGGGAAAAGATCATAAAATAGAAGGAAGATGGGGGAAGATCAGTTCAGCAGCTCCAATGCAAAATGCAAGTTTCCCCAGGGGCCTCTCATGCACCATTCTAGGCAGCTATGGAGGAGGGGCTCCACCAAGAGACAGAAGGAAAGGGGAGCCCAGGTGTCAGGGAGGAATTCCAAGGTGACAGCCAATCACTAGGGGAACACACCCTATAGGCCATGCCCAGCAGGCTGCACATGGCAAGGAGGTATAGGGACAAGTCAGTGACAACAGCACCAAGAAAATCAAGTAAAAAGACAGCTACAGACTCTAAACATAGGCACCTAATCCTATCATACCAGGGCCTGGGAAGGGTGCCTGTGGATGGCAAGAGATAATGCCTAAAACTGAACATCAAGAAGGCCACAAGGAGCAAGACATGGAGAAAGAGAAAACTTGTAGTGTTGCTTGTGGTAGAGAAAGCAGAGGTAGGGGGAACAGCAAGGAACCTGTGTATCATAATAAAATGTGCAGAAGAACTTGGTTAAGCTTCATGTATCAATGCATATGCTACTCTCATAATATTTTAAAAATAATCTACAAAATAGGGTGTGACATTCTTGGCACTATGGTTGGTCCTTCCTTAGAATATTTCCTTCCTCCCTCCCTCCCTAACCTCTCTTCAGAAACTGTGGGAGGTAGCTGGCCCTAGAGTCCCACTAAGGTATGTGGAAGTGACACCTTGTTTCCTGCTCTGGGGGAGGTGGTGGACCATCCCAAGGGAAACAGACTGGGCAGCTAGGCTTCTTCCTAACTGTGTTACCATCAAAGTACTTTTGACTATTTTTGGCAAATGCTGCTTTTGATTTCTAATATATATGTCTGAGCAGCTCAACACTGACAGAAGCATTATTTTCTGGTTGCCTCCTTTTTACTTGTAACTAGTGTTACCTACAGGATGCAGATACCTGCCTCCCTTCTCCTACTGCTGTGTGTGTGTGTGTGTGTGTGTGTGTGTGTGTGTGTGTGTGTGTGTTGCTGGGGACAGAATGCAGGGTCTAATGTATGCACAAAATATACTATACTACTCAGTTACATCCTCAGCACATTTTGCAAAGGTGGCTCCAAACTCAAAGTGTATATGTGTGTGGCGGGGGGTGTTCTGGCTTTTAATTTCTTCATTCAGCTTACTTAGTGCCATCCTAGAATCAGAATTATACATACTGTGTTTTCATTTAAAAATGTGTAGCACTAAAATATTATGGAGAGAATGATAAAATGATTCCAGACAACTGAGCTGGGGAGATGGAAGGTAGAAGAGACAGCACCACAGGAAGGGTGAGAGGGCGTGCTGAGGATGTGGGTGGTTTGCTACATGCTTCTGTCTACCCTGGCATCTATTGTTCTCTACGCTGGAGTTCATTCCATCTCTTGCTCTCCCAGGGCCTGCTCCCTGTGGTTTGAGGTTGGGTCAGTTGCTTGTCTGCCTGCCCTCCCAAGCAGGTCTTGTCCTGTAAGCCTGGGCCTGGTTCCCTGGGCCTGCTATCACTACACATCCACTCAGGCCCAGTTCTCCTCCCATTGCCTACATGGAAGTTTGGGAGGTCAGAGCTCAGCTGGCTCTAGGCCACACTGGGCAGGCAATACACATGCCTGGGCCCTCCAGCCTGACAGGAATCCTGGACCTTGGCTGTGGCTGAGTGCTACATCTGACCCCAGGCTAGTACTTGGGTCTGGGGTGGTAGGTGGAGTCAGCAAGTCCCGGGATTCTGTGTGCTAGGCAGGGCCATGAGGGTGCACTATTTTCCTGGAAGCAGACTAGTTTTTGTTTAGAAGGAGAAAAATTCAAACATGAGTTGTCTTCTCCTCTAAGGCATGTGAATGCCCCAAGAATGCAGGGTCCTCCATGAGGGGCCTGCCTAGGGAGAGCCCCTCCTCCCCTATCCACATGCCTTGCCAGATCACTGTGGGAACTCTGGCCACAACCACCACAGTCCCCCTTCCCGGCAGCTATTCTTGGTCTGTGTCTCCCTTTGGGGGGGAGGATAAGGGAGGAAATGATCAGAAGCTAAAATTAGCAAATGGCAAACAATTGAGGCCAGGAATCTGAGGTCAGCTGAGGACAACAGTTTGTTCTCAGTGGCCCTGAGGTGGTTTAGCAATAAAGGGAACTGAAAATGAAAACAGATCTGGAAGCAGCCCAACCCCTGCTGGGACTAAGCCTGACACTAAGCCAGTCCCAGGTGGGCCAAGCCAGATGGCAGGGACAAGGCTCTGCCCAAGAACCCCCCAGGGTACCTCCCTTCAAGGGGAGGCTTTCTACAGTCCTGCGGCAATACTCAAGGACACAATAGCTCCAGTCTCAGAAAACTTGAGACAGGATCTCTAAGCACTACCCTGGCCATGACTTCTTTTCCTGGGAGATCCAAGCACTGTAGTCGTAAAAGTCTCCAGTAACTGCACCATATAACCAAGGTGACAAGCCCCTGCTCTGGTTCCAGCAGACCCAGTAAAACTCCCTAAGTGACAGGCCAAGAAATCAAGCCCAAGGAGGGTCTGAGAGAGGTGCCAGTTGCATAGTTAGCAAATGGTGGCACTATTCTTGAGCATAGCTCTGTGGTTAGCTACCCATTCCCTGTCACCACAGTCCCTCTCTCTCTGGAAGGTCCACCCACAGTCTAAACAGTTTACACCCAAAGAAGGTACCAACAGAGCCCACAGCCCAAGCCAGCTGCATGGCAGCTGCAGAGAGATGGGGAGGATATCCGGGCCTTGTCAAATTCCATTATCAGGGAGCTTCTCTCCTCACACGAACTCTGAATAGTCACTATGAAAGTCTTAATGCCCAGTGGTCTTGGGGTTCTATCTGGTGATACCCACAGGAAAGGACTTAGCTCAGCTAGGGACCTAGAAAAGATGTCCTTTCTCCTTTTGCTCCTAAGGGAACTTAGTTCAGCCTTGTGATGCCCAGGACCTGGCTCTGAAGGACAATGCTCCCATACCTAGGAGAGAGTAGATACTCAGAGGCCCTTCCTTTGTGCTGTTTTCCTGGAAGCAGTGTGGTTTCAGTTTAAAAAGAGAAACAAACTTGCCAGGCTTGCTGTGCATGCTGTAATCCCAGTGGCTTGGGAGGCTGAGGTAGGAGGATCACCAATTCAAAGCCAGCCTCAGCAAAAGTGAGGTACTAAGCAACTCATGAGATCCTGTCCCTAAATAAAATATAAAATAGGGATGGGGATGTGGCTCAGTGGGCGAGTGCCCCAGTACCAAAAAAAAAAAAAAAAAAAAAAAAAGCAGTAGCAGCAAACTCAACAGGGGTGTCCCTCTTCTCCTTCATGTCTATGCCCTGAGAGTACAGGGTCCTTAGTGGTAGGGAGGGGTCCCAGAGCCAGGAACCAGAACCACACCAAAACCAAAAAAATGACACTGCTAATGATACCAAATACTATAGGAGTTAATCTCAGCAGTTGCTGAGGTTGCTGGCTGACCTTGTGGCCCATGTCCAGCCCACACCTAGGTCAGACAGGGCTGGATTGGCCTGTTCTTTCTCACTGGTGCCATGAAGTCTGTGCATCCTGAGCAGGATCCAGGCTGCTGAAGGCTCAAAGATCCTGCAGGGTAAATTGTAGAGCCCAGGTATCTTTCCTTGTACAATTGCCCTGGGATATGTATGCATGTAGAGGACCTCCTCAAGGACAAAATGGCTGAGAGTGGGGATGGAACCCAGCATATAGCAGCAAGCCCATGCCAGGCCTTGCTGTGAGATAGTCTCCTGTCCCTGGATTGCAAGCTCTCAGGACCCTGGTGTCCAAGGCTGGACCACAAAACCCTCTAGACCTGATTGTTCAGAGAAGCTCATGCCATAGAATATGCTGAAGTACCTGGGTAAAAGGTAGGTCTAGGGCCCCTCTGTCATAAACTAAAACAGTGACTTCTTTTCACTGCAAAATCTTTTGATATCTAATAACAACATATTCATTGCCTGCCCTGCAAGTCTCCTGTCTTACTGCTGAGTATCAGACTTACTCCACCTTTCTAGAAGGCAGTTTGCCCCAAAACAGAACATTCCTTTGTTGACGCCTAGGAGTTCACACTGAAAATGAGGAGGCACACATTGCTCCAGAAGAGCAAATCACTAGAGATACCACAGCTACCTGAACTAGGGGTATGGGTAGGGAGGTTGCAAGATGAACTGATAACAACAAGCAGGCAACCATTGAAGATCAGGCTAGTGGGATGGGTTGTAGCACACTGGTAGAGCACTTGCCTAATATGTGTGAGGCCCTGGGAATGTGATCATGTTAGAAAGTTAAAAATGAGAAAATAGTATACTGATTATTTGTTTCCCACCATATTGTCTCTTGATATCTGTTTCCCAAATCATCTTAACTTAACACACTCAACTTTTATAATCAGAAATATAAGCAATTGCAAAGCATTAAAATCAGTTTTCCAAGCCAGGCACAGTGGTGCACACCTGTAATCCCAATAACTTGGGATGCTGAGGCAGGAGGATCAGAAGTTTGAGGCCAGCCTGAGTAACTTAGTGAGGTCCTAAGCAACTATGCATGGCACTGTCTCAAAATAAAAAATAAAAAGGGCTGGGAATATGGCTCAGTGGTAAAGCACCCCTGGGTTCAATCCCCCAGTACCCCCCCCACCCCCCAAAAGAAACCAGTTTCCCAGCAAGGCAATTTCTTGCAAGAAATAGGAATACACATCTCATCCTGTTTCAAGCACCAAAAGCAAACCCATGATTTAGGTTAAGTAAACATTTTCTGATGTTGACTCATGTTTTTCAGGACTTGACTCAATTTGGAATCTGCTATTAGATCCAGGGATGGTGGATGTGGGTCATCTTAAAAAGCAAGTCATTCTTGAAGAAACATCTCCACTTGGATAACTACCAAGGCTCCCTCTTGGCATTCCTTCTCATTGTCATTATCACATTCTCACAGAAGACCATGGAAAGCAAGGCTCCTCACCTATTCAAAACTGTTGTATGCCATAAGGATCCTAGGCAGTGGGTACCAGGCCTAGACTATGGTCTAGCTATGAGTACATCTCAGAGTTCAGTTGGCTTTGCTTTCTCCACTGGGCTAGGCACCTGAGGCCCATATAGAGGACTATACTCAGACTCAAGCTACTCTGTGAATCCCTTAAGGTCTGGAAACTGAATAAAATGAGCAAGTCCTTGTCCAAGTCCCAGACTTCACTGAGAAAGTCAAGGAAGCTGGACCAGAGGCTGTCTTGTACATCAAACTGCTTTCTCTATAAACATTTGGTGGGTAAAACAAAGGCAAATGACTAAGTCCTGGACATCATTTCCTCTATCCTAAACCCTGGGGGGACATAATTCCTTATCCCCTAATTTTTAACCATCTTGATGAAGATAGAACGTAAGTGGAGTATTCTTGTCTGCAACCACATACATTCCTACTTTGAGATCTGCAATAAGACCTGCTCACAGTTGTCCACCTTCCTGGCCAAAGACAGCTGTTCTGAGAACGTTCAAACCAGGCAGAGGAGAGCCCAGGACAGGTTCTACACAATAGAGCTACAATATGACAAGTGGCCATTAAAGGACCCTGTGTCTCTGGGGGTCTGTTATACCTCTCTCTAACATTCTTCAGTTCTAAAGGCTTCATTTATCCATCCAGGATCTCTGGGTCCAGGGTGCTTAATTATCTCACTGTGACTGGGGCAAACCTTCCCCAGTTTCCTTCCTAGTCTGTAAGGTGCATATTGACTTAGAATAGAGATCACAGCTGGACATGGTAGCACATGTTCGTAATTCTAGCTACTTGAGGCTGAGGCAGGAGGATTTCAAGTTCAAGGCCAGCCTGGGCATCACAGTCTGATTCTGTCTCAAAAATAAATAAACAAACAAACAGAGGTCGCATGCTATACCTTCTAAGTCCTGGAATGGTTGAAGGCCAGGAGACTTTTTTGTAGAGCTTCATTTGATGGAGAGAGTGTATCATCCCATGAACTGTTCACAAATTCTACAAAGATTGCTCTGAGAACTTGGCCACTTCAGCAATTCTCTGAGTACATTTGCTTCAGCCAAGGACACATGGTTGATCATATTCTACCATTTAAATTTATGTGGAATTCTAGGGACATCTGAACTCAGCTGCCTTTCATTAATTCACACTCAAGTTCACACTGGCAGGAGGGGCACTGAAATCTGTGACACCACCACCCTCCTTCCCCAGAGAGCCACGCAAGCCCAGAAGAAACAGGCTTGAAGCCTCACTGGGGACCTCCACTCCCAAACTGCTGGCTCCTGTCTTCCTTGACCTGGTCACAGACAGAAGTGGCAAAGGCTTGACCCACACTTATTCACAATAGTAGGCCTCTCCTCCCGAGACATCAACCTATTTCCTCCCCAGTGTCTGTGAGGCTCTGAGAGGGCACCACCCACACACTCAGGTAGCAAGAGCCATGTAAGTATCAGAGGTAAGGTGATCAAACAGAGGCCAGGGCCTGTCTTCAGTCAGCCTATACCCACAGACTACGGTCTAAGGTCAGCATAGAATGAGACAAGCACACTCTAGATCCCCGACTCCTTGGCATAACTACCATTCAACTGAGGGCTGTTGTGTCCACTGCTGTCTACCTGGGCACAGGCTTCCCACATGAGATAGCTGTCATTCGATTCCCAGTTCCAGTAAACAGTACCAACATGGAAGTCTACACAGGCAGGGCACTAAGAATGCAGCATCAGCTTCCTCTCCCTAAATGGAGAGCAGCATTTCCCCCAGGGCCCTGAAATTCCCCCAAAATGGAGTAAAAATAACAGACATGATCCTCCAAAGTCAGGGGACAAAAAAACAACAACCCTTACTAGTGAGGGGAACTGGCCTACAGAGAACCCATTCCATCCCACCCCACCGTCAGTGCAATATAGTTCCAGAAAGAACACTGTGTACTCTATAGGCTGAACGTTTGTGTCTCCCAAAATCAATACATGGAAATCCTCACCCTTAATATGATGGTATTTAGAATGTGAGGCCTTTGAGAGGTGGTTAGGTTATGAGGGTAAAGGTCCCACAATTGGGATTAGTGCCTTTAGGGAGCTGCCTCATACCTTTGTCATGTGAAAGACACAGGAAGGAGACATCACTGTCATTTTTACCAGTCAGTATCTGCAGGCAACTTGATATTGAACTTCCAGTCTCCAGAATTATAAGAAATAAATTTCTGTTGTGTACCATAGCCACCCAATCTATGATATTTTATTAAAGCAACCCAAAAGTACTAAGACATGAGGCCTCCACAAATGGCCCTGGGAAACGTGAAAACCAATGCAAGCAACTGATGCTCCCAACTACAATCCAAGGTGTCGAAGCCTGGAATGCAGTCTGAATCCCAGACTCACAAAAGTGCAGTTCAGTGGATGAAGCAGACAGGCTGCACATCTGTATTGTGGGACTATGCCTCGGTTGCCCAGAAGGACTTCCTGGGCTGTTCATTTCTAAGTTTTCAGTGAGAACAGGACCAAGAAATAGAACTTAGAAGGCAAAATTGTGGGTGCCACTTAAGTTCTTTGAGCTGCAGTAAATCTATCACTTTCAATTAAAAAAAAAAAAGTGCGTGCTCATGTATGTGCATGTGCCTGCATAGTATTTCCCATCTGGAAGGTACTGAAGCCTGGGATGACACAGCGTGTTCTGATGTTACTTCAGTGAGAAACAGGTAAAGAGAGCAGCAGGAAGCACCTGTCACTCCTGTGTGCTTCTACTGTGGCATTTTCTCTTTTCCGAGGCCATCCTGACTAGACAGGTGAGTACAGATGCCAACTCCATGCTTGATCTATGGGAAAGTAAGGACATCTTTCCTCCCACAGTCCTCAGCAATTTACATTTTCCTCCACCAGCAAGAAAACCTGGGGGTTTGTGTCTTGCCTCCAACCTTCAAACATGAATGTGTCCAGAAAAAGCTGGAAAAATCCTCAAGGATGAGATCCAAGATGTATGCACAGAGGGCCAGTACCATTCTCAAGGCTGTGCCATCCACGAGAAGCCAACATCATACATTCATGTTCTACCTAAACTCTACCATCCAGAAGCCCCACATGCAAGCCCTGGGTCTCAGAGACCAGGAGAAGACACTGAGAGGTTGAGTCCCTCATGCTACTGCCTTGGGTCCAGCCACAGCAACACAGGTTGCTTCCGTAGCCATTTCTTTCCTTGGCTTCCGAAGTCACACTGTCCCCCCTTTCCTCTATTGCAGCATCCTCCTATTCAGTCCCCACTGGCCTGTGGTAGGACACCCCCATTTCCCAGAAGCCACACCTCCAAAGGAGAACACCCTCTTGTATTGTACTGACACAGTAAGGGCAACCCCTCTCTCCAGACCAGCCTTCTAAGGGCCCCTGCAGACTCACAGCTGCATGCCTAATTCTAAAGGGTTTGCCACTCACCCACTGTCACATGACCATCCCCACTCACTCACCCCACTCAGGAAGACCCAAGGTGGCTCCTCTACCCTAGTACTCACAGCCCACCTTCCAGCAACCCTTTTCAGGGATAAGCTTGTTCCTAGCTCTGGCCAGACTCCTTTTTCCCATCTATGTGGGCAAGGATAGCACTTACAGAGATGCAATGATTCTGTGGGTCCCAGCAAAGAAGCTGGCGGCCCTGCTTTCCTCAGGTAGTTCCCAGGGTCCATGCAGAAGTCTTTTTCTCAGAAGGCTGGTGCTGCTGGCAGAGCAGTGTGGGGATGCCTGCTGATCCTGGGTGTCCAAACCAAACTCCCTGTCTAATCCCCTAGTTTCTCAAGCCCTCAAATCCTCCCTGCTGAGCTCAGCATGTGCCCTGTTACAGATCTGACCTCATCACAGCCCAGATGAAACCCAGCAGGATGGGGTAGGGAGGGGGAACTTATCCCAGGCCTCAATCCCCTGCAGCTCACCCTTCCAATCTGCACCTCTCCTGACCCTTAGCTGCCTGCCTAGAATAGTGAGGTGGGAATGAAACCACCAATCACCTTAATGCTGACATGCAGGGGGTCCAGCAGGAGTCCTGGCCCTACCACCAAGTGCCTGGAATGTCCCTATGTAGAAACTGAAAGATTTCAAGGGCAGGTGGTGTTTTCATTTCTTCTTCCAGTCAAAGGTGATGCCTTTGAAACAGAAGATACAGAAATGAGCTACCATCCTGTGACAGACCAAGATTGCACTAAGAGGGGCACCCCCCACTCAGAGAAGAGGCTGAGACCCTGCGAGGGGGCAGCTAGAGGCTTTGGGACCCTGCCCTGGAAGTCCCCAAGGCCATGAGAGGCACCATCTGAGCATAAACTGCTGAAGAAGAAGAAGCTGGAGAAGAGATAGCACCATGCTGTGCCCTGGGGGCTTCCCATAGCCACGGGGCAGCCTGGGCCTGTGACTCCAGAGTGGCAGAATACTGATAATAAGAGGTGGTGATCAGGTTAGAAGGAAGCAAATCCAGGAAGAAAAAGACAAGGCTGCTGGCTAGGAGCTCAACCCCATAGCCAGGGTGAGGTGTCTGCAGAGGAACATCTGGACTTAGAGTTCTCCAGACTCAGAAATACAGAAATCAGGCAGGGAAACAGGGGGAGAGAGTAGGGGAAAGGCTGAAAGTTTCACAAAAAGGAAGAGGGTGATTTCTGGAAGTCCCAAATGGGTGCTCTTCCCAGAAACAATGTCGAGATCATTGACCACATGTTCTGTGTGGATCAGCCCTGGGTTTCTAGATGGGTGCTATTGTACACAAATGTTCTGGTCATGTGCTCCCTCTCAGCTCTCATATTTTCCCTCTGGAACAAGGAAAAGAGCACATTTATTCCCACCAGTGGCTGCAAACTATACCCTTGGGGCAGCAGAGGCCATGAATAGTAGGTGAAGGTACAGATAGAGCCCTCCCCAGCTGGGGGTCATCTGCCCTTCACAAACTGACAGGCTGAATCTGCAGAGGCACATGTTGGAACTAAGCCACTAGGCCCTGGTATGTTCAGCATTGTGACTGGGAAGGAGTGACGGGCCCAACTGTCTCAGACTGTAGCCTCATGGTAGCAACAACTTCAGGGCCAACACTCCTGTCATATAGGGTGATACCTCTTTGGGAAAGTCAGGGCCCAGAAGGCAGGGGAAGGGTCACTGGCAAAGGGTCTGGGGAGGCCACAGAAGCAGCTTACTTCCTTGCTTTCTTGACTCCACCCACTCCTCCACACCCTCCTCACACCCACTCAGGAACTTCCTTTTGGTCTCAGGATGTGATCTAGTGACACTTAAAGTGGATCCCCTAGCTGCTGCCTCTAGGCACAAGGCAGTCACTCAGGCCCTGATCTGCCCCACCCACAGTGCTCTCTAGGCAGACACCAGAGAAGGTGAGAGGTGAGGTACACTGGAGCAGGAACATGGGCTTCCCAGGCCCATAAAGTAACATGTGGGATGAGGCCACAGGGCAATGCCCTCACAAACAGCAAGCCCTCAAGGGAAAGAAGCATGAAGTGGGAAGAAGAGATAACAGCATGCTAGATGTTGAGCCAGATCCCTCATGACACTCAGGGAACAAGTGAAGAAACAAACCCCATGTCAGCTGTTCCACACTGTCCACTGATATACCACAAATGTAGCTTTACACAGCCAGGTCCAGTGTATGCTATTGGTCAGGCCAGCCCCACCCCCAAACTCAGTGCTATAACTTTGACCTTGGCCACTTTCCTTCTCCTTTGGGGAGTCCAAGGCTTCTGCCCAGGCTGTGAGTCCAGATTCTGCTGCTTTCAGGCTGGTGAGCCTACCCTGTTCTCTAACTAGGATCTCATCACTGCTTCCTCCTGCCCAACCCAAGAAGCCCAGAGCCAATGTCGACCTGTTCAAAGACTAGAAGGCCATGATGGCACTCCTCTGAGGAGCCAGGAGAGGATCAGAACCTACAGCCTCAAAAGCACCTGTCCCAGACCTCAACACTGGGGTACACTGGGGCAGAAGCCCCATTCCTGGCATAGCCCAAGGATTAGACTGAACCTTTCAAAAGAACTGTGGCCGGAATGCCTGGGATGACCATCGGGTACAGGCTGGGACTTTGGTCTCTTTTGGTTACCTGGCCCTACTCCACTCAGCTGGCCGCCTCCTTTTCGATATGGGGGAGGGCATGGAGGGAGGACCCTTCACTAGCTTCAGGACTACCCAGCACCCTCTCCTCAAGGTAAGCAGAGAAAGCCTGGGCAGCACTCAGCCATAGTCAGGGCCCTCCTGCTCTCATTTCTGCCTGTCCTGTAGGTGGTCCCCAGCTTTGTTCTGTATTGCATTCCATGAGGTTTTGTTAAAATAAAGATCCTACTACTTTCAGGGGGAAAAAAATCTGCGGACCCCAGATTATATTCTCTATACTGTTAGAACAAGCCTTGTGTAGGCCACACTGGGAGGGTGTGAAATGAGGCCTAGGCCCAAACCCATCCCACTGAAAAGAGAGAGGGCCCTTAGCTGACCTAGCTCAGCTCCTAAATGGGTGACACTTCCTGTCATGGGTCTGGCCACCAGCCAGGACACCAAGAAGGCAAGTCTAAATCATGGGTACAAGACTATTGGGAGGTAGTTGGGTAAGTGATGGTATGTGTATGTCCCAGGAGTCAGGGAGCACCTCCCTGGGACAGTCATCTCTGACAACCAGACCACTTGTGTACAAGTACTCTATCTGCAGACTGCTGATCAGCCCATGAGGCTCTGTGGCTTGCTTGCCTCTGCTAGCATGGCACCAATGCGCATTCTCACAAGGAGGAGGAACACTAAATACACAAAGACATGCAGGTGAATGCAGGTGGGGTGGGCAAGAGACCTCTCCCCAAGGAAGAAATATTTAAGTGGGCGGGTCTGGGGATGTGGCTCAAGCGGTAGCACACTCGCCTGGCATGCGTGCGGCCCGGGTTCGAGCATCAGCACCACATACAAAGATGTTGTGTCCGCCGAGAACTAAAAAATAAATATTAAAAAATATATATTTAAGTGGGACAATCCTATGCCTGCCCCTGGCCTCAATACTGCAAGGGCAGGAGCCTTTTTTTCACCTTCCTGAGTCTGTTCAGGAACCTGGGCCAGCTAACGGTGCACTGGAGCCTAAGGTGCCCTTAGGCTACCCACCTCAAATCTTCCCAAAGAGGACTTCCACATGAAACATAGGAGTGGGAAGTGACAGTCTGTCAGAATGTCCCTAATCTAGGACCTAGGTCTGCTAGCCAGATCTCAGTAGTTTAAACAGACAAATTTTCCAGGTCATTTTCTGTGTGTGGAAATCATCTCCTAACATGAAATCAGTTTGAGTTACTATAGCCCAAAGTACTGCCTGCATAGGTGGGCAAATGATCCTTACCAGGGCCGGTCAGAACACAGATCCCACCTGCTGGTCCTCCCAGAAGGCTAGACACCCTCATCAGCTTCCTTTTCTTCTCCCTGCAGGTGAGTAGCCTGGAGGCAGTCTCTCTCTCATCTCCAGAGGTTGAGGCCTGGGATGGTACGTGACCTGGGACAGTGCACAGGCAGGTGCAATAGGCTCTTTGGGAGACTGAATCCATCCTACATGTCTCTGCTCCAACAGCCTCCAGCCTTGCCACCACAGGTCTTGTCACTGCTTCTTCCAGGATGGTGTCAAGCAGATGCCTAAGTGGTAAATCCTATGCAGAGGTGCAGGACAGTCCCCACCCCAGCCCAGGGGCTGGTCACAACCAATGAGCTCAGAGCTGAAGAGGGAAGAGGCCCACTCAAGATCACACAGACAGGGCACAGATATGGCACATGAACCTCAGTGTGTCCTCTGCTGTCTCTGCAAAGAGGCCTGGACAACAGGGAAAGACAAGGAAACTTCAGCCCCAGAAAGAACCCCCTACCACCACCCAGCAAGTGGGCTCTGTGGGATGGCACATTTACAGGTATCCTCTAGAACAAACATGCAGGGAGAGAGAAAGGAAGCCATGCTCTTACTTACAGTCATTCAAAATATTCACCTCAGACCACACAGGAAGCATTTTGTTGCCAAATGCTTTCATATGAAGATGATAAGAAAGCAAGAAAGGGGTAAGAAACTTGTTCACAGCTGAAAGTCAGCCTCAAGAATGCTTCCTTGCTTCACTGTAGGAAACAATTCTCATATTTACAAACACAGAGTTGCTATCCCCAAAAAGAGAAAAGGAAAAAAAAAATCCACAGATGGCCCAAAGCTCACAAAAGCAATCACTTCTGTAAACAAGAAGTAGAATGCCTGCTGAAACCAGAGAAGCCCTGGCAAGACATAAAAAAAAACAGTGAAAGTAAGTCCTAGTGGGATTCCCTAGGCTGCACATGTAAGATACTCTGAGAGCAGGAGTGAGTGAGCTCTACTCCCAGGGCTCCTCTAGAGTGGTCACATGATGCAATTCTTTCGGCAAATAGGCCTTCTGTTGAAGAAGGGCTATAAGTACAAAACCTGTCATAGTGCCTATGTCTCAAGAGGAGAGGCAGGGCTCCTGCAGGTGCTAGTCTCCGTTGACTAAGACTACTCAAAGCATACTGGGACTCAAAAAGTCCTTCTGCTTGGGTGGGACTTGCGCTAGCAGGACTAGCACAGACACCTGTCACTGAAACTGCCCAGACTACTGATGGAGGGGTCTTATCCTGTCAGTACTTTGGCTTGACCAGAACTGCTCTGGTGACCAAGGACCAAATCTTTCCCTTGAGGTTTTATTTCAGCTGCTTCTGCTAATTTGAGTCCAGACAGGTACAAAACAGGTACTAGGAGGGCTTGGTTACCTGGTAACAAAGGAGGCTCACCTGATAAAGGGCCACTACTCCCTAATCTGAGCATAGATCAACACCCAGCAACAATGGGATGATCATGAAACCTTGCAGTCTGTACCATTTTTCTACAACTGGGTCCTGGTTCATTTCCTGGCATCCTTGAGATGGGTACCTTATAGATACAGAAGCTAAGGCTGTGCACCTAAGACCACCCCATGCTCCATGCCACAGAACAGCTGTGGGTGGGCAGGTTCTGGGCAGGCAGTTAAGGATCCTTAGGCACCACCCAGAATCTACTTCATAAAAATAGTTCTGAATCATGTCTCTTTTCAAAAGGACAAGCAGCAAAACTGTTCATCCAGGTATCTGTGAATAATATTGTAGGACATGAAATTCTGCTCTTGCAGATTAAACACACACAACCTTGCCACAAACCCCATGCTCCTGGATGTCTTGTCTATGTTCTCATGTGTTCCTCAAAGGTCAGCATGACCAGACAAACCCACTTTACTAATGAAAACCCAGTGCTGGGCTCTGCCTGTTCCAACTCCAAAGCCAAGCATTCTCATCAATATGTCATAATTTCTCTCTTTTTAAAAAACAAGGCATAAGCAGACAAAAAAAAAAAGATCTTTCTCTGATATAAATAAAACACTAAGAGACTCCTTAAAAAAAGTTTCTAAAACAAAACATCTATGGAGTCAAACTGCCACATGGTTGGCCAGGAAGAGAGATGCAGCAATGATGTGGGGCTCAAAGTCCAAAGCACAAACTGTTAGACCTTGCAAACAACACAGAGGTGCTAGGCACTTGGATATCTCACAAAATTCCCATGTGTAATACTCTTCAATACCAGGTCGATATACTCTTTATATAAAATAAAGTTCTTCATGCATCCCTGAAAGGGGTTATGTTAACAGGACTGTTTGTGCCCTACAAAGAAAGAATGATGAGAAGGCTGTTCAGTGTCCAGGTGAGGAAGACTGCTCAGGGGAGGGGGCACTAATTTGGCATTCCACCCAGGTGTTGGGCACCAGGCTGAAGGACAACTGCCCAGGACTCAGTGGGGAAAACTGGAGAGAGGCTGGAAAGCTCAAAGTACAGAAAAGCACTTTAGAATACATCAGGGATGTATTCTAAAATAAATACAGCAAAATCTAAACATTTCCTTGAGTCCTGGGTTGGTGGGCCCTGACCCCACGGCAACTGGAACAACCCCTGCTGCAGGGAGATGCTTTCCTGTAGATCCATGCCTACAAATTAGTCATGAGAGCTGGGATAAAGGATGCATGAGGCAGCCCAGTCCACTCTGGCATGAATGGGCAGTGTCAAGGGACTCAAAAGGCCCTGTACAACCATCATGAGGACGGGACCCTAAAAAGAGACCTAGAAGTAGTAGCTTTGCAGAATAGCTCACAGGACACATTACCCAACTGGATCACTTGGATCAGCTCTAGGGATAAAATGAATGAAAATACTTCTTGTAGACTTACCTTGGCTCCTTGCTAAGGCAGGTGACTGACTCTATGTGAGGTACTTTGCAGTTAGGCAGAGCAGGAAAGCCCAGGCAGACACAAGGTGAAGGTCCAGGTCTATGCAAGAACCTGCTGCTGAGTCCCTGCCACTGCCCAAGGCATTTCCATCAGGGTATCCCACCAAGAGTACAAGCAAGGAGGACATGGGCCCAGATATAGCCTACTCAGGCTGCCAGCATGAGCAGTTATAGTTTAACAGCAAACAGAAATGTCACCTGTACCAAGCTGTAAAAAAAAGTTCCCATCTTGACCTCCAGAGAGGGCCTGGCACTGGGTGGAGAGGGCACTCCTTGGGCTCAGACAGACTTCTTGGTCTGGTCTGATTATTTCTAGAAGCTTCACTTAGGGGCATCTGAACATTCTAAGAGAAAAGAAGCAGCTCCCCAAAATTTTCCATGGAATTAATTGGCCTCAAAGCCAATAAAATTCTGATGTGGCTCCTAGTCCCTGGACCTTGGCCAGCACTGTCTGGCCTATGGCCCTGCCAGCTGTCGGAGGGGTACTCTGTGCTGCCCTCACCCTACCTCAAAACAGCCAAAAAAAAAAAAGTCAATGAAGCACTGAAATGTTCCTCCTATAAAGGGAATATAAATGTTTATTAAGAAATTATAGGAACCAGGTCAGGCATTTTGCTATCTTAGTCATACCAGCTAATTAAAAAAAAAATCAAAATAGAAATCCATCCTAGAAACTTGAGACAATGAGAACTTCTCTAGCCACAAGCACTTGGAGCCTTGCCTCAGCTCGGTTGTCAAGGAAACCCAGTGTTTACCTCCAGTCTGCTGTGTAGGAGGACCCTGACTACAACCAGGAACAGCCAACCAGGCCACCTCCTCCCAACATCCCATGGGATCAGTGCTAGGGTGTCCCCATAGGGCGGAAGGAGGAAGCTGCAGCTTCCCCTGCAGGGTCTCCTAGGCAAAGCTGCCTACAGCACCAAGGAGGGGCACCTACATCCTCTCTCCTCCAACCCCTGCAGCCCTTTCCCCACCAGCTTGTCTTGAGGGCTAGAAAGCTCTGAAGGCAGATGAGAAACAGCTCAGATCCCAGGGAACAAGGAAGAGGTGAAGAAAGGAAGGGCCCAGGCTGAATCCTCAGCTGGGCTGCTAAAGAGCTCAGGTCTCATACATTCTCTGGGTCAGGCCAGGCCCCCATACCAGGCCACTGGGCTCCTTGATCTGTGAAGGAGGAACAGAAAAATAGGGAGCAATACTGTTGGATTCGGCTCTAGGGTCCTTCTCCACCTTCAAGGCTGGTCCTGCCTGAAGAGCCATGGTGGGCTCCCTCCTGCCCTGCTACTGCAGGGTATCAGCCTTTCAGTAATGCAGCTCTACTGAGGTTCATATTGCTGTGAGCAACAATCATTCCTACCGGGCAGCCTGCACACCTGGCCAGATATCTTAGAACTGGCTTTTAGTCAAAAGAACAACTATCCTGAATGTTAGGTTACATGGTTGATCACATGCATACATGTATGCACACATACATATGTGTACATAAACATACATGCATATGCATGTACAGGCATAGGCATACACGCACGCATGTACACACACACACACACACACTCACACACACACACACACACACCTATCTTCCAAGATCCCTGGCTCATAATTCAGAGCAAGGAGGAAGATCAGGAAAATAAAGATTGATGCTTTTAAAAAGCTAAAGTAAGAGTAAACTTTAAAATGGCACAACTTGTCTGAAGCAAAACACCCAGTTTGTCACTAGGACGGCTTCAAATCAGAACCTGTCAGTAGCCAATGCTGAATATTCCGCAAGACCCTAAGGTCTGACAGTAATTTAGGACAACCAGCTCAGCTTGCAACATAGTAGCATGATGCCCATAACAGTGAACACTCATAGGGGCCTGCCTCCTTCAGCCAGACCCATCACATAGGGGACACAGCATAAAAAAATCAAACCATATTTAAGCCTTGACAAAAGGTGACATCCTGCATAGCCACTTAGACTCAACCAGAGAATGTCCTGGTGCCTTAGGCCAAGCAGCAGTCATTTTTAGAAAAAAAGCAACTGTCATGCATCCAGACAAATAGGTGGACTCTGGAAAAGAAATAAAACCGGAGGAACTTGGCCTCACCATGCTGGGCTGTAGGGGGCCAGTGTCCCTTAGGACCTTCAGGTGCTGCACTAAGTACCTCCTTCTCTCACCATGCCATTTGCGCTAGGAGACAAACAGAAGCTGATAAACAAGCATGAGGAGAATCCTTCTGAGACTGGAGACCTAAGCATGGGATGGTGGAACCTGAGGAGACATGATAACCACCAGTGACCAGTAGGCAAACCAGACAAGGCTGTCAAGGTGAAGACAAGAGCAGTGCATCAAGAATACCTGATGGGCCAAGTGCATAGACCAAGACAATGAAGAGCCTACCAAAGAACCAGACTGCTGTCACTTTTATACATTTCATAAGATTCACATAACTGGCAACTATGTAATTAGCTCATATTTATTATCTCTTGTTTAAAGAATATGTGTAGGGTTTGTGGTTGGAAAGATGCCCAGGCATACCCCTGGTGCCTAGCCCCAGCTCTCAGACCCTCAACAGAATCCAGACAGAACTGAACAGGTCACCTAGCTAAGGGTCCAGGGGAACCCTCCTGGTACCTTCAGGCCAATGACCTGCTGGGTCTGAGCCATCTGGCCTCTCATCCTGGAGGACCAAGGAGCCAGCCTGAGACTCACACATCTCTTTTCTGTTTCCACTTTCTCAATACTTCCTTGCAGAGCCCCTGTTTGTGCTCTGCCATTAACTTTTAACTTCTACCTCTAGCCCTAAATCAAGTTCCCTTTATTCTGTTTCTTTTTAGTGAGCATTTACACATAAAAGAGAGTTAAGAACAACGAAAAGGCTCAGAGAAGGAATTCATGGGAGGAGGGCATTCCTGGTTATGTCCTAGATCCTGCAAATACTCAGGTGTGGCCTGAGGAAAATGATTCGTTATCTCCTTAAGCCACCTCTCCAGAGAGGACATGCTACCAAATCCATAGATTGAACCCATCCCCAGCAAGGATTCTAGCCCCTAAGAAGAGCAGGCAACCTGCCCTGACATCTCAGAAGTGAGATGGGAAGTCCTACATATGAAACTGCAAGTCCTCCAAAGTCCCAAAGGGTGATAAACCTTAGGGACACCACTGTGTTCATGGGCTCTCCTTACTATGGGAGGAATTCTGGACTATGGAAGAGCTCATATTCATAAGGGATAACAACTATGGGTCCTCCAAAAAGGATTGAGGTCAGATCAATCCTGACCACTTGTTAGACTTGCTCAAGTCATCATCTTACTGATCCCTCCCATGTCTGTGCAGTAGACCTGAGTAGAAGGCAGCATGGACCTATTTCACCCTCTTGCCATTGCCAGGCTTCCTTCCAACTGGCCCTTGTTCACAGGAGATGGACATGCAACAGATCTCTCCCTTCAGAAGTCCCCCTGAGACAGGAGTCCAGGGCAGGAAGCTCTTCGGCAAGTGACTTTTTGGGGGGTGGGTGGGTTGTAATGATAATGTTGGAACCTAGGAACTTGGTGCATGTTATGCAAGCACTCTATCACTCAGTAACACCCCTAACTCTGGTGAATGACTTTTAATTTCAGGCCCCTATGTCTTGCAAAGCTCTTCCACAATGCATCCTGGGATAAAGTTCCAAGGAGATAAGCCTGTGCCCAGTGCCTAGGGACCTAGGGTCGCCCACTCATGTAAAGCAGGCCATGCCCCTGTGGCAGCAGCATAGGGACATTTAGTCTGAGGCATCAAGCCTCAGCTCTTTTCCGAACAGGTCACCTTGGGACAGACTGGCTGATGGCCACAGATTGTGGCCAAGTTCCTGGTTAGCAAGTGTTTTTGTGTGATGAACTTCAAAAAAGGAGAACAATAAACAGACACCCCCCACAAAAATAAATAAATAAATAAATAAATAAATAAATAAATAAATAAATAATTGGGGATGTGTGCCCTTGGTTTCATTTGTCCAGAACAATATTGCTAAGAACCAGAGTGCTATGTTGTGCCCACCTATCCACCACACACACATAATGCTCAATGGCAAGTAGTGTTGAGGGTACAGCCCTGATCAGGAGGGAAACTGGTCAGGGTGGGAGACAGAACAAGAGCCAAGTAACAAAAAACAGTATGGGAATTAGGGGCCAGGAGTTGGGGTGGAGCAGATGAACAGCCTCTACCAAGGTCCTAGTTTCAACTGAGGAAACTCTGTGCCTCTGTCCAACACCCTAACTCATTAATAGCTGTCAACAGTCTCTGAGGTTTCAGGTGGACTCTAGAACCTAAATTGGACTAGAAATCAGAAGATCTACAATGTCACCATGTTCTGGGTCTGGATGCATGATTCAGACACAACAATGAACAGGGCACCACATTTATATATACATGTATATGTACACATGTGTGCACATATACATGTCATACATGGAGACGGATGTATATACACATGTATAAACATATATGCATGTGCATATGTGTGTGGACAAAGTCACAGCAGTAGGCTTAGTTAAGGATTTCTTGTGTCTTTTTTTCCTAAATAAATGTATTTCTTAGTTGTAGTTGGACACAATACCTTTATTTTATTTATTTATTTTTATGTGATGCTGAGGATCAAATGCAGGACTCTGCACACGCTAGGTGAGTGCTCTACCGCTGAGCCATAACCCCAGCCCTCTTATGTCTTCTAACAAGTGCCTATTGTTTAATCCCTGCCAAAAAAGCTAAAATGTTTAAGTCTCCACTATATATACCCAGAACAGTGACCACAGCTTTCCAAACTCTGTGCGTCCTGCCCTGGAGACTGTATCAGCAGCTTTCTATACCACCCCAACCCTGGTCACACAGCACAGCATTTATTTGGAGCCACCAAGCTGGAGAGAAGTCTATTCTCACTTTAAGAGGGAGCTGATTTCTCAAGAAAATAACTCCATTCGTAATTGCAAAATTAAGAAAAACAGGCTGAGGTGTGTGAACTCAGATCTATACTTGTTTTTTCTTGAAAGCATGTAAAGACTCACCAGGACTTAAGGGTGTTAGTGACAGCAAGAACTGCACAAGCCCTGGAAATAGGATGAGTCAAGGCACAGTGGGCTGACCAAGAACACAATGCCAACCACCTTTAGAACAGGCTATCAATACTACCTGGAAACACTTTTAAAAATAAATTAAGGTGTCTTGTTTGAGGAAGGGAATGCCAAAGCCTCTACCACGTTGTCCTTAGACTTTAAAAAAGACTTCCAAAGCAGAACTCCAAAATCTCAACACCTGTACAGTCAAGAAGTTGGAAAACAATGCAGAGACCAACCAGGTACATGGAAGGGTGTGACTAAAGATCAACAAGTACACACCTGCCCCTCCAAAAAGCTGTAATACAATTTCCAAGAGGAAAATGTCCCTGTGAGGACCTGGTGAACACCACCTTAACCATGTGGTCCAGCTGGCTCCTACCCCAGCTACATTGTAGTGGAAATGCCCAACATTATCTGTATCCTATTGGTGGCCCAAAATTATTTAAGCAGCACCTAAACATGAGGAAAACAATCACATCTAACCAGATTGTGGAATGTTCTACAGGTCAACTGGCTTCAATCCTTAAAATGTCAATGCAATAACCAACTAAAAGATGTACTATTCTAGATTCAAGGAAACTAAAGAGATAGGATGACCACACACAATGTGGATTCTGGATCCCCTATGGGACATTTGGGAGACTCATTTGGGAAACTGAATACAGTCTATACATCAAATAATACGTTAGAGAAAAGAGAGAGAAAGGGAGGAAGAAAAGGAGAAATGTATGACAAAACATTAATGGACAAAACTAGGGGAAGAGTATATGCATGATCACTGTAATACACCCTTGTCATTTCAGAAACAGTAAAAACTTGTGGGGGGACAATGTTCTGGGGGACACATAGCCTTCTAATACTAGGGAAGGGAACTTGCTTACCTGCATCACCAGGAATGCAGGTCCAGAGACAGTGGCAAAGGGTATGGTAGGCACACTGAAACTTAGGCACACAGCTGTCCAGATGCAAACCCTAATTCCACCCTCACTTGCTGTGTGACTTTGGGAATGTTTCTTAACCCATCTGAGCCTTATTTTCCTTATTTGAAAATTAGTAATAATAACAGTGTCTACCTCCTAGGGCCCTTTTGAAGATTAAGTAACTTCATAAACTAATGAAGTCAGAACAATATCTGCCACTACCAAGCAGTCTGGAAGTCTTAGATATGATTGTGAATGCTGAGTGGACCACTCTAGAAGGTTTTTTTGTTTTGTTTTGTTTTGTTTTTTAAGAACAATTTTAAACTGCCTTCTTAAAGCACAAACCAGACACACTTTACAGAGTGTTGGTATCTCAAAATCGCTGTTAGAAATGTCACTTATTACAGGGTTGCTAAGGCAGGCTTCAGGGACTACTGAAAGAAGGAACAACATATTTGACAGGGCCCCACATTTGTCCTGAAATTATGTTTGGTGGGGTCTCTTCAGTTATACAGTTAAATGCACACACATATGAGCACACATAACTTAGTAACTTACTGGGTTTGTTTCCTCCCTTACCTTGGGTGGCTATCAATATATTTCATCCTTTTCCTTTTGACTTGCTACATCTAAGATCCAAGTAATCAACAGGATGAAAGCTATGTATAACCTGCGGTAGAGTGTTTCGGGCAGACTATTTTCTAGTGTTTAAACATCTGTGTGGATACACATGTGTAAATCTATTAAGATCTGAAAGGGGCTGCACCAGCATCGGGTAGAGGTGGTTAGTGGGGGAAGGAGCAGGCTCAAACATTCCGTCCACAGCTCCTGCACTATTTGAGGAGTTTCACTAAGGAGGCCTGATTGAAGCCTGGGGAAGTGGAGGTGCCAGAGGTAGGAGCCACTGGCCTGGGCACGTCCCTGGACAAAGCAGTAGCCATTAATAAGCCTGGTTTTGCCTGGGTAAAGGAGATCCCACACAGTCTCCCTTTACTCTGACAGGCTGTACCAGACACTTGTATCAGGGAGCACCTGTGAGAAACACAGCCAGCAGTGTGTTTGGAAACAGACTCCAAGGCCAAAGTGCACTTGGAGAAGAGGCCAAAAAACCCTGCCCCAAGAATCTCACTCAGGATCCAATCCCTGCTTCAGTGAGTAAGTATAAATTTTAAACTAAAGATTATTGGAAATGCTGAAAGAATACAATCTTACTTATGGGAATCCCAATCCCAAACAAGGGCAGTGACCATAAGCATCACTCAAGGTCTGCAGGTGAACAGCTGGGCCCACATACCCACTTTTCTCATGGAACCCTAGAGCTCCTGAATGGCCCAGTTTGGGCAGAATGCAAGGAGATATTTTGGCTCCCAGTGCTTGGGGAGAAAATAGGGCACAGAGTCCCTTGGAAAACAAGTCTTTATGGGAACAAATAGGTAGGAATGTATTTAGAGTGCTGCCAAGAAAGCCTGAGTGGCCATTCTACTAGTGGCCCACTGGGCCCCACCTGAAGATAAGCTGGAATCTCCAGATGCAGGACACAGCTGGTTCAGAGAGGGACTATTTGCTCTCAAGAGGGCCCCAGCCTGCCCTGATCTTCTGGAAGTCCTCTCTTCCACACCAAAACCCTTCAGTCTCCAGAAAATCTGCACCTCATCTTGCTACTCCCCAAAGTTAGACTTAGTAAATTTCCCAAATCTGGATTGAGAAGTTCCAATTATATAAACAAGTGGTTTGAGCTGCAAAGAGGTTTGTTTTACTATGCATTTGCTTTAACATCAACAATTACCTAAATGTGACAGAGGGTTAATAGTCCACAGGATGACTATCAGGGAAGTGGCAAAGGGAGAGAACACTCCCACACAGCTAACTAAGAAGGGCAATCTTTGCAAGCAGCTCTTCAGGGGTCAGGATGGGAGGG
Organism: Spermophilus citellus; assembly: GCF_964194105.1. Taxonomy (NCBI): domain Eukaryota; kingdom Metazoa; phylum Chordata; class Mammalia; order Rodentia; family Sciuridae; genus Spermophilus; species Spermophilus citellus. The sequence goes on from NC_138185.1 coordinate 51,821,001, forward strand.
CAGAGTAGAGCAAAGCCCTGGCATAAGGATGGCAGGTCCCCCCCCCCCACCACCACCACAAATAAAGGCTGACCCTTGCAATTCCCAAAGGGTTCTCTCTCTCTCTCTCTCTCTCTCTCTCTCACACACACACACACACACACACACACACACCCCACCTTATTTCTCCAAGGACTTTCCAGGTGATAAGCATAGATCTCACCAAGCCAAAAGGTCTAGAAACCCCTTCCTGGTCAAAGAGCTGCTGCCTACTTCCTTAGCTAAGGTGATTTTAATATTCAACCCTGCCATGTAATCACTATGGGTCCTGGGAGGAAGGATCCTAATGAAGTAGAAAATGCAGCAAGACCTGAGCCACTGCCTGCAGAGACTCCCCAGAATACTTCTGATGGCCCACAAACCAAACCACAACCACCTCTGAGTCAGGGTGTATCTGGAAACCTGGCAACTCAGTCACCCCCTGGGGCCAGCCTTGCTGACTTCTCCCTTATGTGTCCTACACCAGTCTCCTTCCACCAGCAAGCTCCCCTTCTATGCCTATGAAAGCCAGTTACTGCATGCTCTGTACCCCCACCCAAGCAGGGGCTGTTAATGGGTTTCCCAGAGATGCCCTGCATCACAGGCAGGTGCTTAGGATGTGCAACTCTCATAATCACATTCACCTGGGGTACTAAATAAATGCAGTTTCCAGCTATGGTGTACTAAGTAGTTCAGGTTCTGAGGCTTAGAATCTGTGCTATTTCAAACTCCCGCCCTCATGAGGGGTCCAGGCACCTGCATTCACCTATAGGTGGAGCCTCACTCTGATCTCAGCACACATGAAGTACAGAGAGGGTTCCCCCCTTTAAAGAATAGACTTTGTTGCAAGCACTCAAAGAGGGTTGCTTCTGCCAATCTTGCGTTTCCAGAAACTATAGGAAAGGGCCCTCATCCCACTGCGGGAGACGCAAGTCCCCAGCACTCCGGGCTCCACACCTCTCTCTAGCCTAGACGTCTGCTCACCCGAAGAGGGGGCGACCCTATCAGGAAAACATCCCGGGGCTGAAGCCCTTACCGCCCCGCCCACCCCTCCCTCACCCTGGGCTAGTCAAAAAGCCAGCTACCTGGTGCTGCCGGGTTTTAGGCCGCGGATAAAAGAGGCTGCAGAAGGATTTCCAGGATTTCCCAATCATTAAGTTCCCCGCCCAGCACTGGCCTCATACCCCACCCCTCGGGTAGACCTTAACCACCGCCACGCCCCAAGTGTTGCTCCCATCCCTCGCTCTAGAGTCCCCTGCTTTCAGAACCTAGTTTGGCCCCTCCCCCACGGCCACACCCACCGTCGCGGCAGCGTTCCCAAGCTGAACAGAGCCCCGCCCCACCCCGGACCCATACACAATTAATTCTGACCCGAATGCCTAGAAAAGGCTCCACGTTCACCCTCCACCGCAGAATCAACCACGTGGTTCGGGAAGGCTGCAGCAAGGGGCTAGGACCGGGAGCGCAGTCTCCGAGAAGTCGTTAAGAGATACACCAACCCTTACACCTGCAGATCTCAGGCCGCTCAATTCCCAATATACCAAGAGAAAAGGGCCTCCAGCTCTGGGGTCTTGAAGACCGCAGGGTTTTTGTTTGCTTTACTGTTTAATCAGCATGTGAACTACTTAACAAAATGCACAACCCTTGGTAACAAGGTAACGGTATTAAGTATTTAAGCTGTGAACCTGCCTCAAAAATGGAAGAGTTAAGTGCCAGAGGAATTCACGTGAGTTCAGGGAAACAATCTTTAAAACAAACCGGGGGAAGGGAGTTGCTATCCATTAAGTGGTTGTCTTTGTGTTACAAAGAAACGAAAAGGGGGTTAAACAAACAAACTTTCACAGAGGAATCTACTACAAAGTAGCAGGCCCGAGCAATGGGAAATACTCCCCTGGGGTAGGTGGCGGCGAAAGGCCGTTCGCGGACCCCCCCAGCTGCGGGCTCTGGCCTCCAGTCCTCCGGCAGGTGCCGCGTGCCCGCCGCATCCGGCCACCAGCAGGTGAGAACTGAGCTGGGTACAGGCGGCGCAGACCGACGGACCGTGGGCAGGGCGCTCCTTTCCAGAGAAAGCGTCGCGGGGCCGAGTAACCCCCCTCCGGCCCAGCGCGCCCCCGCTAGCCGGATGGGCGGGTGCTCCCACAAAGAGCCGCGGGCGGGGAACAGCTAACCGGGACCGCCCCCCGCGTCGGCCAGTGCAGCCGCGGGCTCTGGTTACGACAAATTAAACCTTAGAACGCTGGAAAAATTACAGGAAGAGGAGAGCGAAGAATGTGCCGAGTGGCTGAAGGGAACCCTGTCCCCGCGTGAACTTCGCCCAACGCGCGCCTGGGCCGGTCCCCCTTCCCCTCCCCAGCGCGTGCCCGGTGGGCGGGGGAGGGGAGTACGAAGACCAGTAAAATACCACCCTCCCTCAGCTCCCAGGCGCCCCGGCTGCCCATCCACCAGAGCGACGCCTATAGCCCCCACCCAATCCGTGCGCACCTGCCCGCGTCGCCCCCAGGCCTGGGCGGGGTCGCCGCCCCCGGCCCAGATGACGACATCCACCCCCGTGGCCCCGCCCGAGTGCGCCTGGGAGGGGGCGTGCCCGGCGGGGGCGCGGTCCCCGGGCGGGCGCCGGCTCCAAGAACCCGGACCGCCTCACGCGGCGCGCGAAGCCGGCCGCAGGACTGAGAGACGAGGGAAGGGGCGAGGCCCCGATCGTCCTCCGCCCGACCGTTCCCCGCGCCCAGCCCTCCCCTCGCGCCCCGCGGGCAGCTCCGGGGGCGTGGCTGGACCGCCCGCGCCGTCCCCTGTCCGCGCGCTCTGGGCGCCCGGCCGCCCCACTGACCTGTGTGAGTTCTCAGGTGCGCCTTGAGGTGCGAAGATTTCCCATAAACTTTCTCACAGCCCGCGTAGTGGCACTTGTGCTTTCTCTGCGGGGACTCGAGGTCGGCGCGACTTCGGCCCCGCCGGCCCCTTTGTCTGAGGCCGGACTCGCCGCTCCCCGCGGGTCCGGGCTCCCGCTCCGGATCTAGTCCCGCCTCGGGCTCGCTCCAAGCGGGGCTGGGGGGCGCGGCTGCCGCACCTTCTCCGCTGGGGGAGACGGGTTCGGAAGCAGGCGGCGGCGCGGGTGGCGCGGGCGGTAGTCGGCAGGGGGTCCTCGCCTTCCGGGCAGCAGCGCCCTCTCTGCGCTCCGCTGAGGCGGGCGCTGGCGCTTGTTGGTTGAGGTCCGCTAGGATCCGCGCCACCACGAAGAGCGAGGCGCTGTCCTTGCCGTCGCGGCGCTCCTCAACGCGGGGCAGTGCGGGGGTGGCGGCGGCGGCCGCGCCCTCGGGCCGGGACTCCGGCCCCTCCCGCGGTCCGTGCACGACTGCGCGGCTGGACATGGACACGAGGCACTCGGCTGCGAAGTGGTCCACATAGGCGGCGGCTGCCATGCTGCGGGCTGCGGCCGGCGGGCGGGCGGCAGTGCTAGTCTCTACGAGTCGTCAGCCGCGCATCCGCACCCACGGCCTCCGGAGAGCAGGCGGGGGGCGGGGGCGCGGCGCGCCCTCTCCTCCGGCTGGGCTGGGCTAGGCTGGGCGCGCAGCCGCCTCTGCCGTCACCCGCGCGGCTCCGCGTCCGCCCGACCCGGCACCGGGGAGTGAGCGCATGGGGGGCGTGGGCGAGTAGGGTCCCAGCGCGGCGTCAGGGGCGGCCTGTCCTAAGGATGTCGAGTGGCGACGTTAGGGACGACCGCGTCAAGTCGCGGGCACAGCTTCGCCGCGCATTGTGGCAGGCGGGACAGCCGCCGTGCGCGCCGCAGCTCGGTGTGGGCGGCCCGGCCTCGGGGGTGGGCGGGGCTGGGGCCACATCTGGACCCGACGTCAGCCCCCAGCCACATCCTGGCGGCGCAGGTTACAGGCGGCAGCGGCCGCAGGGAGCTGCGCGCGCGGAGGGGGCGGGGAGCCAGGGGCGCGCACCGGCGGGGCCGAGCGGTCGCGCGCTCGCGTCTGGGGAGGGGGCGTGGCCTAAGGCAGGGCTGGACGCCATTGGCTGAAGAATACCGGGTCAGGCCAATCCGGGCTTCTAGAGGGGCTTACTCGGCAGCAGGCCCTGCGCGCGCCAATGCGCGTGCCTCCTTGGCCGGCGGGAGGAGGGGCGGAAATTAGAGCCGGGTGAGAGGCACGCTGACGCACGACGTTCGTGGATGGCGGGTCTGGGTGTAACCGCGCGGGGCCGCTGTCTGTACCCGCCTCAGCGGGGAACCCGGCCGGCTTTTCCCTGCCAGAGCTTTTGTGCGATGACAACCTTAAGCCCCGCGGTAGAGGGGATCGCTCTGGAGCACACCCCTTTGTCCCTCCAGTCCTTCCCGTGAGGGGCGCTGGCAAGGAGGCGTGTCCGTTGAGGCCGGGCGCTGAGCTGCCGCCCTCGCCTAGGGGCGGAACTCGGTCGCGCTGCACCCCACTGCTGCCGGTTTCCCAGGTAGCCGCGCCTAGAACTTCAGGCCGCTGGCCACCTCCTCGCTCTTTCTCTGTTGCACTTCAGCGCAGCACTGGCCAGAGCAAGGACACGAATAGAACTGGACTTTTCACACGGGAGGGCCAGGCGTTCCCTCGACTCATTCCGGGAGCCGGGGACACGGGGTGCCGCCCTGCTGCCATTCAGCCCGGCTCAGCTGGCTCAGGACTGGCTCTGGTCTGGCGATTAATCTGGCCGCCAAGTGATGTGCCCACCGTGGCCTGTGCTTATAGGAGTGAACTACGTGCCCGGGCAGCGGGTGCTGCTGTACAGGGAACGTGGGGCCCCTTCCTCCCCCTTCCGTCCCAGGCCCGCTGCCAACTTCTCTAGGCTGCCCCTCTCCCTTCGCGGTCGGGAAGGCTTCAAAAGCCACCAGCTGCGAGGACCCCGCCCACCCCGCCCCACCCTTCCACTGGGCCGCCTGAAGGAAATGCTGGGCTTCGCCCCTCTGGCGGCGTCCCTGCGGGGTCCGGACCAACTTGCCCTTGACTTCCATCGCAGGCGCTCCCCACCCTCAAACTCCAAGTCTTGAGCCATCAGCGAAGAGACTGGTGGGTGCATAACTTCCTGCCTTGGGAACGACTTTAATACACCCCTCACAGCTTCGCCCTCACCAGACTCTCCGCGGCAGCTCCTGGCCCCAAACTGGAAGCATTGAACTCAAAAGTCTGCAACCACTCGTTTGTTGGGCTAAATGGCCTTGGAACAAGTCAGACACCCGAGCTGAATTTCAACAGAAGTCGGGAAAGTGAGGACCACTCAGGCATTTGACCCCAGTGGACCAGAATAGAGAGGCTGGGAATTAAGGGCGATGGCAAGGTTCGTTTTCCCAGAGTTAATTTGGAGCATACGTAGGAAAGACCTCAAATGCCAGGTAGCGAAGGGGGACACTAAGCCATTCTGGTTTACATGTTGTGGTGAACTGTAAGTTTGTGTCAACATTTGAGTGTTTGGGTATCTGTAACAAAACCCTGAAATTCCCTCTCACTGACTTGAGTTCTGCCCTCTGGGGAGACTACAAAACTTGTTAAGCTGGCTCAAGTCCCTGGAGGAGGGTCTCTTTTTGGCAGAAAGTAGTCATCTTCCTGCCAGGCAGATTGTGTTGATGACATTTAAGAGATTTGTTTCCTGACCAAGTAATGATTCAGAATGTTCCTCTATTTTCACCACATGTCTCAGTCACTTCTTCATTAGGAAGGAGCCTAATGAAGCCACACTTCCCTTCCCTGTCCCTCTCCAGTCAGTGGAATTTTGCCCAGTCTTTCAGGTGCTATCTACAGGGGTACAGAAGAACTTGTAGTTGTTGGGCTATTATACTCTAGACTACTATTGCCTTAAATGAAGGGAGAGGGTCATGGCCTGAGTTAAAGGATCTCTGTTATGACTGCCCCCAACCAAATGTTTTCCATAGGTGCATCTTCCCAGAGAGTCTCAGCTGTGCCTGGTATCATTCTAGATATAAATCTCAGTCCCTTGCTTTCTCAGTCCAATCAATCATCAAACATTTGGTGATTGTTAGAGCCTCAGGCCTGGTCTCCTTTGTCCTAAACCCAGGTGGAACTGTCTTCAAGATGGGTCCAGTTATGTTCCCTGGAGAACAACTCACTATAGCAATGGGTTCATAGTTTTCTTTCTAGGTAGGATTTTGACAGAAACAGCAGAAGCGGAGCAGCCAAGATAAGTAGATCAAGATGTATTTGAACAGTGAAGAATCTTAAGACTGTCAGAACCAAATAAGACAAAGGAGAAACACCTAAATGTTCTGATATCTGCAGTTGCCAAAGTAAACAGTTTGCTCTCTCTATAGGGATGGCCATAGTAAATGGTGCTGCTCTTGTGCATAAAACTTCTAATCAGTCTCAGGCCTTCCCAGGCAAATCTGACAGGCAGGCAGAGCTGACCTGGTATCTCAGGAAAGCCTGTGTCATGAAATACAAAGCCACATAGATTTTTTAAAAGCAAGTTGGAAAAAAACAATCATGCAGAGAAAGTATACATTCATGAAACTATCAATAATGTCACTTAGGAAAATTCAAAAGATATTACAACACATTAAGGGAGAACATATGGAGAAAAAAGAGTCCCTGGAAACTTAAAAGAAGTTTTCAATATAAGGATTAGAAGGGAAAGTTGAAGAAAACTCCATGACCAAAATGAAAAGAAGCAACACACACACACACACACACACACACACACACACACACACACAGGAAAATAAAGAAAAATTTTAAAAAATTAGCCAACCAGAAAGTTTATTGATTAAATAACAGGGCCCCAACAGAGTGATCAGAGAAAGTCATCAATGAATTAATCCTAGAAAAGTTTTTATGACCAAAGAACATGTGTTGAAAGGGCCCACAGAAGGTCCAGCACCAGGGCTGGGGGTATAGTTCAGTTGGTAGAGTGCTTGCCTTGCAAATACAAGTCCTGGGTTCAATCCCCAGCACCACAAAGGAAAAAAAAAAGAGGTCCAGCACCATATCACTGTTTCAGAATACAGGGTACAAAAATGTCTTCACATTACCAGCAGGTTACATACAAACAAGGATCAGAATCCTGCTGTAGGCTTGTGAACAACAAGTAGAAGTTAGAAATCAAGGAAATAAATCCTTGAGAAATGGAAAATTATTTTCCAACCATCACTCATCCAAACTACAAACTAAGTACAGTGATGAGTCACTTAACAAGGGCATACTCTGAGAAAAGCATCATTAGGCAGTTTCATCTTTGTGTGATCACAAAGTGAGCTAAACAAACCTGGTTGGTTTAGGTCAATCACTCCCTGTGGCCCATTGATGCATTGAAGAAACATGGTCAACATATCAATGAGTTTGCTGCCAGTGTAGCTCTGGCATTTGCAATGCTTTTGATAAGTTTGGTCCCCAATCCATGGTGATACTGGGAAGTGGTGGACTCTTAAAGAGGTAGAGACTGGTAGGAGGTCTTAGATGTTCCCTTAAAGGAGATATGGGACTCTCACCCTTTCTCTTCCTCTTACTTTGCTTCCCTCCTCTACTTCATGCTCCCACCATGATGTATGGTGCTACCACTGACCCAAAGCAACAGGACCAATTAGTCTTGAACTGAAACCTCCAAAACTGTAAGTCAAAATAAATCTTTCCTCCTTTTAAATTGATTTTCTTGGGTATTTTTTAATAGTAACAAAGCTGACTTAACACATTATTTTTACAATAAACTTTTTGTAACTAAGAGAATATTCTAAAATAATGATCAAAATATATAGTGAATGCCTAAACCAGTAACATAATCACTTATTAAAACTATGTATGGGGCTGGGGATAAAGCTCAGTTGGTGGGGTGCTTGCCTTGCATGCACAAGGCCCTGGGTTCAATCCCTAACACCACCCCCCACCACACACACACACACAAAAAATATTGTGTGTGAAATTTTATGTTCTATGCTTTTATATGAATGGCAGTATGCTAGGTTTGTTTACACTACCATCATCACCTATACACAGCTAATGCATTTATATTATGATGTTATAATAGCTACCATGTCATAGGTGATAGGAATTTGTTTGCTCCTTTGTAACCATATGGGATCACCATCATATATGTAGTCTTTCATTGACCTGAAACATCATTATGCAGTGTGACTGTATTTTTAGATACATGAGATCTCAAAAAAATTTCCCTCCCATGCATTGTTTCTCTTGGTAGGAAGCTATCAGAGATTATGGTTCACCAAAATGAAGTAAAACAAGAGAGATGGGAAGTGGGGGACATGTAATTGAGAAAGCAGTGCATTCAACACAGGGCTAAATGACACACATCTCTTTTGCTCATAACTGGTCACATGGACTATCTGCTATAGACAATGTTTGTGTTCCCCAAAGTTCATATGTTGAAATCCTAATGCCCAAATGTTGTGATATTTGCAGGTGGACTCTTTGGAAGAGTAATTAGATCATGAGAGTGGAGCCTTCTTGAATGAAATTAGTGTACTTCAAAAGAGACTTCAGAGACCTCCTTTGCCCCTTCCATCATATGAAGTTATAGTAAGAATACAGCCATCTATGAACCATGATGCCTAGGTTTGATCGTGTACCTACCAGCCTGAGGAACTGAGAAGCAAATTGTTAATATCACCCAGTCTATGGTATTTGTAATACCAACCCCAAACAGACTAAGACACCTTCCCACTCATAGGAAGCCAGCAGGCTGTCTCTGGAAGACCAGGAGCTAAGCTATTGAGGGAAGCATCAACCTGATCTGAATTGAGAAAACTGGCAGAGTTTGGGATTCAAATAATAAGTAGGTAAAAAACTAAATTAACAGAAAAGCAAGAGCTTCAAAGAAACAAAAAGGAATGTCCACTATAGTTGTCTGCTTGGCTCAGTTGCAGATAATGTTTTCAAAGTGGTAATGATCAACACTGAACCCTGACCAAATAAACTTTTTCACATCATTCTCATGGAGGAATGGGACACTCTGGGTGAGCACAAGGGAGGGAGTGGGAGGAAAAGAAGTCTACATTTGTATAATGAGATGTCAGTAGACAGCCCCCCAAATTGGAAAAATTAGAAGTAGTGATGCTATAGTGAGCAGAATTCTAAGATTCCCCAACATTCTGCCCCTAGTCTATACATATCCACTCCCAGTTAGTCAACTAATACCCTAGGTGTTTTTGTAAGGGATTTTGTGATGTGATTATGCTCTCTCATCAGCTGACATTAAGATAGGGTGATCATCTCAGTGCATCTGAGCTGATCACATTATTCCTTTCAGTTTGAGTCCAGAGAGACAAGGAGGTTAGAGAAATTGGAAGCATGACAGATATTTGAACTGAGAAAGATGCTCCATTGCTGACTTTGACAAAAAGAATGTCCACTATAGTGGACATTGGAGGGGGTGACATGGCAATGGAGGGGGTGACATGGCAAGGAATGCAGGCAGGAAATAAGAGTAGTCCCTGATTGACAACCAACTAGAAATGGAGACCTCAGCCTACAACCACAAAAAAAAAAAAAAAAAAAAAAAAATAGACTGTTACCACAGCTGAATGAGTTTGGAAAAGGACCCCAAGCTCCAGATGGGAACCACAGCCCAGGCAACTTGATTTTAGTCTCATGGGGTCCTGAACAGAAAAGAACAGTACCATTCCCAGACTTTTAACTTACAGACCATAAAATAATAAAGATTATTATCTTAAGCCCCTAAGCTTGTGGTCATTTGTTATCCAACAATGGAAAAATAATACACATACTGTATGAGTCCCAGAAACAGTCTGGTAAAAGAGACAAGGCCATTTGTATGTACTGTTGGCCCCCAGTATCCATTCATTCCACAACCAAATATTCAGTCCACCCATAGATCAAAACTATTTGAACAAAAGTTACATTTGTATTGAACATATAGACTTCTTAAGCATTATTCCCTAAACAATACAGTATACCAACTATTTATGTGGCATTTATATTACATTAGGTATTATAAATAATCTAAAGATGATTTCAAGTATCTAGGATGTGCATAGATTATAGCAAATACTACTCCATCTTATGTAAGGGACTTGAGGATCCTTGGACTTTGGATCCATCCATTTGGGGTTCTGGAACCAATCCCCTATGGGAATGACTGTATAACTTTGATGTAAGGAAAAACTGAGATCAAAACTATCAGAGATTATTAGTTGCCCACTGAGATCCATCTCCTCTGTCAACAGCAGTAACTGACAAGACTTCCCAGGAACATTTGCAGTTAGGTGTGACCCAGCGACCAACTTCTAAACATTTGCAAATGATCAGAGGAGTGTCCCAATACCTCTACATTAGGATTTTGAAGAAGTTGAGCCTTTGTATTATCAGCTTATCATTACTATGTCAGATACTTGAAATAATCAACTTATAAAAATAAAAGTCATTTTGCACACAGTTTTGGGGGTCCCAGTGACACCATTCCTTTGAATCTGTGGAAGGTAGTACATCATGGCAGAAGCACAGAGGAAAACCATTTATCTCTTGGCAAGGAAGCAAAAGAGAGAAAGAAGAGGGCTGGGTTCCACAACCCTTCACCCATGAGCTCCCACTAGGCTTCATCTCTTAAAGTTCCTATCCCTTCTCAATACCACCACCCTGGGGATTTTAGGGGACATTCAAGATCCAAACTATTAGTAGTCCCCATATTTCATCTTCTTCTCTGTTAGCTGGAAGTTTATGACCACATAGCTTTGGAGGATGTTGAAGCCACCAAATAGATCAAGGACTAGACATAAGGATTAAATCTGGCCAAGAACACTCTTCTGGACTCTGCATTTGGGCCATAGTATGGACCCAGAAATCTGGCCAAGAACACTCTTCTGAACTCTGCGTTTGAGCCATAGTATGGGGTTACTGGACATTAGATTACCTTAACTAATATGAAGTTGGAAGATGGTGCAGGGAAGGTAAACAAGAACAACTGGAAGTATATGGAGTGAGGACATTGTGCCAGGTGCAATAAGAGTTGCATTTTGTTCTGTAGTCTTACTCTGTGGGACTGGCTTCCTGGTGGCAGCCAGGCTAAGAGATGCTACTCTTAGCACTGTCCTCCCTTCTTCTCAGGGCACACACTGACTGTAGTTTTGCAACTGCTCATAACACACAGCCTGGAGTGGAAGATGGATAGGTTTTTCCAGGACATCTCCTAATGTCAGTACTCAGCACTCTTCAGCAGTGACCTCCTCACCCAGTAGCCCAGGGCTTGCTCCTAAGGTCTTGAATCTCCCATATACTCTCCTACCTCCTCTACCTGTCTCCTGAGTTACTCATAATGTCACTAAAGGATTATTCAATTCAAAGAAGACTTTGATCCCAGACATTTTGCTGCCCTGAAATATGACCATACCAGAATTAGATTATTGGTTGAGGAACTTCTAGTTGAAGCCTGCATCTCAGTCGCCAATAGTTTGACATGTAAACAAGGAGAACAAGCCATGCTCTGTTATAACAATTACGTGGGGGTGAGTTAGGAAACTGTTTTCATGTCCCATCTCCCATTGTTCCAGAGGGCAAAATAATTCATCAAGTTCTAAATGATGAAAGCTAACTTCACATCTGGTGCACGTTTACACAGGGAAAGATTAAAACCAGAAATGCTTCTGAAACCAAGCCATCTAAAGACTGGAGAGGTATTTAGAATGTCTGCAACTAATGTGTGAAGGGAGCTTGTTACAATTCTGGATAGTCCCATCCAGGTTAGCCAGAACAGATGGCTTTCACTCCCAAACATGACAACTGACATGGGTTACCATCCTCCTTCATAATGGTCTAGGAGGGCATCTGGTCTCAATGACAGTTGTTAGTCCTTGTGTGTCTCTCTCCTCCCTCACTCCATGGTCATCTGCCATTTGTAACAGGTATTCTTCCCTTGCACCACCCCCTAAATTCCCACCCACTTCTGCAGGTGCTCAGGGTCAAATACTACATTTTATCCTTTCAACTCAGATCCTTGCTAAGCCTGAGGTTAACAGCAATAAGTCCCAACACATCAGTGCTCACTTGACTCACTAACACACATAGAAAATCCACATGGAAGGTGCTGTTTCTTTCCATTTTACAGATCAGAAAACTGAGCCTTTATCAGGCTGAAAGACTTTCCCAAAGCCACCAATAGCAAGATGCAGAGCCCAAACTCTCAGCCTAGTGTCCTCTCACTTCACAATAGAGCCCCTACTCACTAGCTAATTAACGTAGGGATTTATCAAGTCAATTAAATAAGAGCAGGGTTGGTCCACTCTAGGCTCTCAAGGGAATCCTGTTTAATGAGTATTCCCATTAATGGGATTGAGAGGATTTTCCATGAATAATGTCAACTAAGACTCCCTTTAATTCTTAGCTATTTGCATCCAGGACTGTGCATCTGAGACTGAAGGCTGGCTGGCATTAGTGGGCAGATTCAAATGAAGCAGTATTCTTTTTTTGTTAGAGCTGAAGTGAGTGAGTTATTTAAGTATCATAAAAATCTCAGAAAGTGCCTCTGGAAATGAACTGCCAGGGTCTTTGTGGTCAGGTCGAACTCTTCAGCCTGGGCACACATGGTCTGTTTGTTAACTTGGAGCTAGAGAATAAATCCTCAATCCTTCAAATCCTCCGTATGTTCACTGGTTTTGTGGGCTTTGGGCTTCTTAGGTAGGATGGTACGAGTCAGTATCTATTAGACCCAATTCTAAAGTTAAACAAGATGATTTAAAATATTTTCAAAATGTAACGTGAGTTTTCTTTCTATTTGAGTCTCTCTGTTCGGGAGCTTTCCATTTGCTCTGAGGTATGAAACCTCTTTCATCTGTAAAGAAGAGAGCTGTACAATCAGTTCTATTGATTGTTTAATTTAGGGGGGGGCATTTGGAAATGTTTTCCCCAAGGAAAGGGAAAGGAGAAGTTGAAAATGAATCAAATTTAATCACACTTCAGGTAACTCAAGAACAGCCAAGAGGTTGCCATCTCTTACCTGAAGTCATTTCCTGAAAGTCCAGAAATAATTCCCTCTGGAAACCATGTATTGAGGTCCTTTGAATGTTCTGCATTGGGTCTCTGGTGAATGACAGGAAGTGGGCCTTCTAACTGTTCCTCTCCAATGGGATAAGATTGCCCTTAGCTGTTTGAGTTGCCCAGTTTTCTTGAACTCCCAGCCAAGATCCTGAACCCAGGTGAAACAGAAACAAACCATCCCCCTTTCAAACTTCTGATTCAAAGAAACATTGGTTGATGTTTTAGACCATTGTGTTTGGGGCTGTTTGTTACACTGTTTTATGTTATGAATGTGAACTCAAATTTCATGTGTGGGGAAGGAAGCTTGGCCTCCAATGCAGCAGTGTTGCAAGGTGAGACCTTTAGGAGGTCATTAAGCAGAATCTAATGAATGGATTAATTCATTAATAGATTAATGAATGGATTATTGTCTTTGTTATAAAAGCAAGCTCTCTCTGACTAGCTTGCTCTATCTTACCATGTGATGCTCTCAGCCATGTTAATGATGAGGCAAGAAGGGCCCCACCAGATTTCACCAGATTCTGGCATCAATGTGTTAGATTCCCCAGCCTCCAGAACTGTGAGCTATTTAATTTTCATAAATTATCTGGTCCATAGTATTTAGTTATAGCAACAGAAAACAGATTAATACACTCAACAATAGTACCTAGAGTAAATATGGTCCCTATAAAATAAGAAACTATTGGCCTAATGTTTAATCAAAGGAAAATGACCCCTGGGAGATGCAAACAAAGGATGGCCATGGGTCTAAGGTCTGTACTCCATTGATGAGCCAAGACAGCTTCAAGACAATTTGATCAATCCTGTGTTTGACTTAAGGACTGACCTAAGATTTCCTGGTGCTCATGCTGCTGGGTGAAACACCAAATGATGAACTTTGTCTCCTCACAGCCGCTCTGATACAAGGAGGGATGCCCATTTCCACACACCCTCCCATATTGCCAATGTCCATTTGGAGTCCTTGCAGTATAACCTTCTCCTCCTCAGGGAGAGGATAAGGAGTATGACTATCTCAGACCCATTCCCTCTGATACTTTCCTCATGTTTCAACAGCTTTCTTGTTGTATCTTTGTATCTTTTCTGCAATCTTATAGGCCAATTTTCTTATTTTATGCATGTGACAACCCTTGCTAATTGTTTACTGAATAACAAAATAACCCAAAAGTTAGAGGCTTAAAATAGCAGTAAATATTTACTGCCACACTCACAGATTCTATGGATTTGAGAGTGGCTAACCTGGGAGATCAACAGGAAGAGCCAAGAGGTGTATATTTTGGGGTTTTATGGCCTAGATTCAGATGTCATTTGGCATCACTTCTTCCATATTATTTTAGTTGGGTCTTCTGAGTTACCAGGTCTGGCCCAGATTTGAAGGAAGGGGAATTAGACTCTACTTTTTGAAGGAAAAAAATGTCCCAAAACAGGGGGTATGTTTAAAAATGACCATATCTACCAAGTATTATTATTTCCTACTTCCTGTGATTTTATTCTAAACAGCAAGATGCCTGGCTAAAATATTACATTTCTCAGGCTCTCTTGATGGAATCACAGGTTAGTAAGGTATAAACAGAAGTTATTGGGTAAGATCAAACTTTATTTTGTTTATTTATTTAGTAATTTATTGCACTATTGGGGATTGAACCCAGGGCACTCTATCACTGTGATAGATCCCCATCACATTTTATTTTTTATTTTGAGACTGGGTCTTACTAAGTTGCCTAGACTGTCCTTTAACTTGCAAGCCTCCTGCCTCAGCCTCCCAGGTAGCTGGGATTATGGGTGTACACCACCATGTTGACTATATTATGCAATAAAATATTATTGAAGTCTTCCTGGAGTGCAGGACCAAGTGAGTCAAGGAGGGGCTATAATCCAGTGTGTCATATGGGAGCTAAATGAAAGAAGCTCTTAGCTGAGTATATCATTTTTTGAGGGTCCAGGCTAGCCTGGAAGAACCCTAGGGTCATTAAAATACCAAGTCACTTTTATTGACATATGACTCTTGTGATCTCTGAGGGTTCATTTCCAGAAAGAGAAGGAAGTATATCAGTCCTCTCCACTGTCAGATAGAACACATATCTGCTCAGACAACCTGGAGTAGAAGAACTATAGCCAGAAGTCCTCAAGTCTCCTTTCTACCACCACAGGTCTAGGGAAATGGGCAAATCAACTCTGCTGTCTGGAGCTGTTTCAAAAGAACCACTTAGAACTTAATGATTTAAAACATTTATTGCTGTTTATTTTGCTCATAGTTCTGCTATCTGAACAAAGTTTAGAGAAGATGACTCTTCTCTCCTTCACACAAGGCAGCTTCGGAGGTTCAACAGGACAGGCACACTCACGTGGCTGGCCAGTGAGTCCTGGTTGTTCACTGGGAGTTCAGATTAGGCTGTGAGCCCAGGACTTTGGTTTCTCTATGAGTGGATTTCTCTATATGCTGCTTCGCCTTCCTCACACAATGGTTGGCTATATTCTAGGAGTGAATATCCCAAGAGATCAGGTGGAAATGCACAGCATGTTTACAATTTTACATTCAGAATTCACATAGCAACACGTTCACAATACTGTAAGGATCAGGCAGTCAAAGGGTATACCCAGGTTCAAGGGAAGTGAGGACATAGATTCCATCTCTTAATGAGAGTAGCAGAGTTACAGAAGGGCATTGGAACAGGATTCATTACTGTGGCATTCTTTAGGAAATACAGTCTTCATCAGGGAGTTATCATGCCCAAGTTTTCATTGTGCTACAGTTTGATGCTGCCTGTTTCTATTATCATTCATAAGACATTAGGAAAACCAGAAATGCCACAAACCAGCCCCTTAATGTCCCTCTAGGAAACCAACTTTCTTTTTGAGAAAATAGATATTTTTTTAATTTTAGAGGTAAAATATAATCACACAAGTGTCAAGTTGAGACAGGTCTCTTCTTTAGAACTGTATACACTGAATTTTTTTCCTAGCATGAGAGGGATTTCTGTGTCCCAAGAGTCAGTTCCAGAGTTTGCACTGAAGACCACTTCCCAGAGGGACAGACCAAGATGACCCTTCCTGAGAGCCTGGCTCTACCCAAATATATCTCCCCATGGGCCTCTCTGGCAGAGTGAGAAAGAGCCCCAAATCCCTCACTTTCCCAGTCTCCCTTGCAACTGGCATGCCATATGACTACATTTGGGGGCCCAGCCCCTTATGGTATCAAAGAAACCATGGATGAGAGGGCCAAACTTTCTACTCTCCCTCCACCTGCTTCCCAGACCTACCCAAGGCCTTGCTGAGACTCCAGGGGCTGCCCCAGGGGCCAAGAAGTAGCCAGACTTAACCCACAGCCCACCTTTGGGCTGCTCTATGGGAGTGGAAAAAAGGGCTTTCTCTTCCTGCAGCAAGACTGTATTGGGTTCCCAGGACAATGTCCAGGGTGGGCTCTGCCCCTCTCAAGGACACAGTGAGAAGAGGTCCCCTGGAAGGGCCTGGAGGGACAGAGGTGGGATGGGATGGGAGGATAACAATCACATGATCCAATGCTTGTAAGAAAGGATCACCTGGTTGACAGTCAAGAAAAGCCTCCCCTCCTGGCTTTTATCCTTTCTTCTCCTGCAGACCCTGTGGCCACTCTTCTCTGCTGGCTTTTGTCTCTCTTCCTTTTGCCTCACACCCTCAGGGCTTCCTCTCCCAGAATTCTCATGCCACTCAGCTTAGCATCCTCTGTGACCCTCTGAGTCTTCAGGGACAGATCACCCAAGGGAGATCTTGTAAGCAGACATACAGCCCTTCTATTGGTTCTCAGAGCAGACCACCTTGCTGGCTCTGGTCATTGAAGCAATTGGCCTAATGTCTGGGTGACATCTTAGATCCAATCTGCTAAGGGGCAGGACCAAAGTGAGAAGCATGCAGCTGGAGCCAAGGAAGCACATAAGGTAGGCCACACAGAGGTAGAGGGTGCTACACTGGAGTCCAGCTGGATTTCCTCAAACATCTGGAGTTCTCATCCTAAAATAGAGAATATCCTCTTTCCTCTCTTGCTAGGGGGTCTAAACAGCTACTTCAGTGTCGATAAGGGCTCTGCAGAGTGCTTGGCCCACAGGAGACACCCACCCATGAAAGCAGAAGGGGTGACAAGGCAGAGTATGGGCAAGAGTGCCAGGACTGTCCAGGTCACACACCCTCAAACTGAGGAACCACAGCATAGAGGCAAATAGCTCCTGATTTCCTCCCCAACATTTATTTTGAAAGTTTTAATTATATAATATACTTAACATCTTTTATGCAGATTCACCAGTGATTGTGCTTTTACCATGTTGATTTATTTCTCTCCCTATCTATCTAGTTTTTTTTTCCTGAAGCACCTGAAAATAAGTTGCTGATATCATGACATTTTACCCATATGTACTTCCAAAATTAAGGACTTGCTCCTTGGTAGCCACAGAGCCTCTATTGCACTTAAGAACTTTATTGTTAATTTCTTCACATTATATAATATGCAGACCACATTTAAATTTTTTGAAATGACCTCCAAATCTCTTTTCTAGCCAAACATTTCTTCTTTATCAACTGAACTGGATTGTTACACTCTCACCCCTAAACCCTCCACTTTAGATCTTTTCATGGAGCCCATCCACCTCAATCCTATGAGGTTGGGCAAGGCCCTAAGGATGGGTCTCCCAGCAGGCAGTCTCAGGGACCAGTGTATTTCATCACTCCATTGTCATCTCTGTCCAAAAGGACAGAGTGGAGCCTTGACAAAGGCACCATTGGTTTTCCTCCCTTTGAGGTATTTGGTCCTGAGACCCTTTCTGGCCTCAATCTGAAATACCTCAAGCCAAAGGGCTATCCTCAGGCATACAGCCATCATTCTTCACCCCGTCACTGTCCCATTCCTTCTAGAAGATAAGAAAAAAAAAATGAGCATCTTATCGTGGGACGTAGCTCAGTGGTAAAGTTTATGCTTAACATGTAGGAAGCCCAGGGTTTCATCCCCACCCAGCATACATGTGTGCATACACACACACACACACACACAAGACTTTATTTACAAGAAACAGAAATTTTAAAAACAAAAAAAAATAATAATACTCTTTGCCTTCTCCTCTAACTGTTGTGCAGAGATTAGGGGATTATTTCTGGAGGAAATTGGTGCTTACTAGCAAACAGTATATACTCTTCCACCCATTGATGACTTCAAGCACCAGGCTTCTTAGAGTCTTATCTAATCCTCTCAGTGACTCCACTGACTAACTTGTGTCCCTCAAAATGGCTATTGACTGAATTGTGCCTCCCCAAACTCATATGTTGAGGCCTTAACCCCCAATATGATGGCATTTGGAGATGGGGCCTTTGAGAGGTGAGTAGCTCTTGAAAATGAAGTCCTCATGATTAGATTAGTTCCATTATCAGAAAAGAGAGAAAGAGAGAAGTGCAGGGGAGCCATTTCCACCATTTGAGGATACATCAAGAAGATGGCCATCTATAAGCCAAATAGAAAGCCTTCAGCAGATACTGGATGCCAATTCATCCAGCATCTTAATCTTAGACTTCTCAGCTCCTAGAATGGTGAGAAATAAATATCTATTGTTTAAACCACCCAGACTGTGATATTTTGTTATAGCACCTCTAGCTATCTACGACAACCCTTGATGTAGGGAAGCATATCTCAATGTACTGGAAGGAAACCAGCTCTGAGAGGCACAGTGGGCCACATTAAGGTCACACCCAGGGCATGGGGCACAGCTCTGTTCTGGTCCCAAGACCAGTTTATCAGTTAGAAATACTTTGAGATACAAGTAACAGAATGTAGTCAACAGCCACTTAAACAACATGGGGACTCCCCTCTTCAGATGTCTGAAGGTGGGTCTTTCCTGGGCTGGGGAAGTGGACCCAGGGGTGCCAACAGGGACCTACCTCCTTCTTGCTGCTCTGCCACCATCCATAAAGCATTGTATTTCTGCTCTAGAAGTACCTGCCACAGTAGTGTTGCCATTCTGACTGGAGTAAGATGAAATCTCAGTGTAGTTCAGTTTAATTTGCATTTCTCTAATCACTAGAGAAGTTGAATGTTTTTTCATATATTTGTTGACCATTTGTATTTCTTCTTCTGTGAAGTGTCTGTTATTAATTGGGTTATCTGTTTTTATTGGCATTAAGTTTTTTAAGTTCTTTATATATCCTGGAAATTAATGTTCTATCTGAGTTGCAGGTGGCAAAGATTTTCTCCCATTCTGTAGGCTCTCTATTCACACTCTTGGTTGTTTCCTTTGCTGTGAAGAAGTTTTTTATTTTGACACCATCCCATTTATTGATTCTTGATTTTACTTTTTGTGCTTTGAATTTCATTCTGCTACTTATGGAGTTCCAGTTTTCCCAGTAGCATTTGTTGAAGAGGCTATCTTTTCTCCAATGTATGTTTATGGCACCTTTGTCTAGTATGAGGTAACTGTTTTATGTGAGATTGTCTCTATGTCTTCTATTTTGTTCCATTGGTCTTCATGTCTGTTGTGTTACTAATACCAAGCTGTTTTTGTTACAATCACTCTGCAGTATAACTTAAAGTATGATATTGTGATGCCTCCTGCTTCACTTTTCTCACTAAGGATTGCTTCGTCTATTCTGGGACTCTTATTTTTCCAAATGAATTTCATGATTGCCTTTTCTATTTCTATGAAGAACGTCATTGGAATTTTAATAGAGATTGCACTAAATCTATATAGCGTTTTTGTTGGTGTGGCCGTTTTGATAATATTCACATATTTCTAGTGGAGTTTTTAAAAAAGTAAACCTCTGTTTTCCCAGCCCTTGTGACAGAAGGTGACCTGGGCTGGAGAGGTCCACTGGATCAGGCCACCCCTCACCCACTCCCCACTAGGGTTCTTGTTAGAAGTCCTACTTTCTAATTCAGCATGTTTGATATCTCTAGATACTATGGGAAACTCATTCCAATTCCTAGTGCTCATTAAAGTTTAATTGGATACCTAGAAAAGGAGAACATTTTGGTGGAAAGGAACAGAGGATTAAATGTTCCTAATTCCATACCTCCTGCCTACCTCTTTGAGATTTTCCAGTTTTTCTGGTGAGGATTGCTGGCCTATTTGTCTGAAGGATGGTATATGGTTTTCAAGCTCATTGTGAGCTTATTGGAGGTGGTTCTTAGCCCATGGAGCCTCCAGGTGGTCTCCTGGACCTAAAGGGAGATCACTGGTCAGTCAATCCTTCTCCCTCCAACTGTGCAGTATTGCTCTGTCTTTTCCCATTAATTTGACTGTTTCTGCATGGGAGACTTTCGGCCCTGTAAGACTCAGTGCCTCCTTCCCCAATTTGAGCCTGTCTTGGGCTGGGACACTTGATTCTCATGGTGACCAGGACCTTCTCACTATATCCTTTAGGCCCAGCCCACACCATAGCCTACCCCATGCTTCCCTTTCTTTCCTCTGATCCCCCCTGGGAGAGGACATTGGCCTCTTTCTCCTCTTGATGCCTGAGCTCAGCCCCACTCTTCAATTGATTGTTCCCACAGCCATGGCGTCTTGCCACAATGTTATCCCTAGTTGGGCTCACGCTTTCTTTCACTTATGGGATATGATCTGGGGCTCTGCAGGGATACCTCTACTCTACTCCACTGGGTGGTATCTTAGACTCCCTTGACCTTTCTCTGGTTGATTTTGGACTATGGGGAATCCCAGCAGGAGGGCATAGGGAGGCAGGAGAAAGTATCCTCCCCTCAGGGTCCCTTTAGGCTGGCTGTGTCTTTTGGGAACAGGCCCTGGCTCTGAGGGGAATCCTTCCCTCACAGCTGTTCCCAGGTCTAAGGTGCAGCTGTTCCAACGCATGGTAATTGTGGGTGGTAATCAATCCCTTTTCTGCCCTTACTATCCCCAGGCAATGCACCCGCTACAGTTTTCCTTGCACAGTTCACAGCTTTATGAAGACCTCAAGAAGGTCTCCCAATGGGCATGCCTTTGCTTCTGTGGCCAGGGTGACCCTTGCCCCTTAGGTTAATCAGAGATACATACATGGTTAAACATTTCTCTCTTAAGTCAGTGGGGCTGCAAGTTTCTCATTTGGAGTATAGTTATAAAGTTCAATTCGTTCCACAGGTGTTGACCGATTGTAAGCACTAAGGTATGGCTTCTGGGCTAGGTACCAGGTGCCAATGGTATGCAGGATCACACAGTCAGGACAGGGGCCCACAGGACCCAGAGGGGTAGAACTCAAGAGGGACTTCCAGGGTTAACAGGAGTTTGTGGGTCCATAAAGGACACAAGGAAATTTTAGTGTGATGGCTGAATATGGCCAACAACCACAGTCCAGGACTAGAGAGGTGTACTTAGGGGGCCAGGGACTTACACTCAGCCAGAAGGCAATGCTCCCTGAGGAAAGTAATTCCTACTGATGGCAGAAACCCAAAGAGCTTTGTAAGGGAAGAGGGCCATGTGTTTGCCAACCAAAGCAGCTGGATACCATAATGACAGGTGGTGAGGGAGGGAGAGAGAAGATCAAGATGCTCAGAAAGTGAAAGAGGACCTTCTAGGCCCACAGAGAGGAGCATGCCAAGGGCTGGGCCCATCAAACCTCAGTTCTGCTGTGTGATGTTGGGCCAGTTAGTGAGTCTTTCTGCACCTCTTTCCTTATCTGAAGATCATGGAAAGCCTCTGTTGTGAGCAAATAATGCAATGTTCCAACGTGGGCATAGCACGCCTGTGATATGCAGTTTTCTTCCCTCATTAAGCCAAAAGTCAAAAGTCCTTACCTCATCACTGCCCAGCCCTGCCATTTCTCCAGACCCTCTGAGAACCATGTAAGGTTCCTCCTCCATTACTGTGTTCTGGATGAAGCCTATGACCTTGGGGTCTGAAGCTAGCCATGTTCTTAGCAAGGGCAGCAGGCACACCCATGGACAGCAGTGGCTCAAGGAGCAGGTGCTGGCAGCTGCTGCCAGCCTCACAATGTGGCTTTTGTAGGCCTGGGTGGCTGTAGAGCACAGGCTGTAGAGCCCAGGAACGACCTGTGCCGGGAACAATTCCCAAGGCTCTGCTGGAGCGGCTGGGAGATCTCAACAAAGCTCCTGAGAGAGCCGAGAGAGCCGTTGGGCAATCACTTTTGTCATGCAAATACAGGCGGAGTTTACCAGCGAGTGCTTTCCCTGCATGCTAACCATTTTGTCATTCAGATGAAGCAAGCTGGGCTGGAAAAAGGCTGTGTGTTCCTGGGTCCCTGAGCTTGCCATGCCTCTCCTATTGTTCTTCCTTGGGCCTAGCAGGGTGAGCCTGTGCTGGCTCTGTGCTGGGCCTGAAATTCTGGCTCTGACTCTCATTTTGGCCAGGAATCAATGGACCCAAGGAAAGCAGCAAAGGCCAGAAGACACCATCTCAAATTATGCAGCCGGCCAGGTTGAGGACAGGCTGACCATCTTATGGGCGAGAGTCTCATAGGCAAGGAACTGTATGTGTCAAGGCTTCAAAGTGGGATGGCCAGTGCCTGGCCCCAGGGGAAACCTCAAGGTTGTGAGAAAGGCCTGTCCATGGATCCTGGGTGTGTATGTGTGAAGCTTGAACAGGGGTTAGGGAACAGGTGATGAGGACTGAGGACTGGCTGAGTGCCCACTGGATGAGGCAGGTGCCCAAGGCTGACCCATGTGTCCACATGGAAGGGTCTGAGACCTGGGCCAAGAGCCAGTTTCCCTCCCAGTACTACTGCATAACTAACCCAGACTGTAATTTGGCAAGTCTCTGAATTTTTCTGAGCCTCAGCTCACTTCTCTGTGAAACAAGAATAGGAATGATGAGATGAAATTAAATAATCCAGATAAAATGTTGAGTTTGGTGCCTGGCATGTACTCAGCACACAATGCACACACTCATTTCCCAAA
The DNA here is from genome assembly GCF_964194105.1 of Spermophilus citellus. Classification (NCBI taxonomy): domain Eukaryota; kingdom Metazoa; phylum Chordata; class Mammalia; order Rodentia; family Sciuridae; genus Spermophilus; species Spermophilus citellus. The sequence continues at coordinate 51,843,843 of NC_138185.1, forward strand.
AATGCAACTTCTAGGAACTTAGTTTTACTAATATTCTTGCAAGAGCAAAATGACACATGTTCAAGGTTATTCTTCATAGTTTGTACCAGTCAGAAATTGGACATGGCTCAACTGTGCAAGTACAAGGCCTGGTTAAACAGCTCATGGTTTGTCCACTATAACAGGGAACTCTGCAGGTGAAACAAGAACCAGGGCACTCTTTGTGTACTGATACAGGGAGCTGACATCATGCCGAGCTGGGAGGCAAGCAAAGCACCCTGCACAGAATATGCATGTGGCCTTCTGGCAATGCCCCTAAGAAAGGAGTGGGATGGGGCCCTGGTAGCCTGCTGAGGTGGGACAGAGGGTCCAAAAGCCTGGGAAGAGGCAGGGAGTGATAGGTAGGAGGTGCAGCATTCAGAGCACATCATACACATAAACCCCCTGCCCCTAGAGGTTCTCTCCAGTAGAAACAGACCCTCTTGGGCAACGGGGCACTCAGTCTCTGCAGGATGGAATAACACAACCAGTCACCATGGCAACAACTGGCAGTTGTAATTTCCAGCCAGCAGGCAACTCCTTGAGCATAGGAAGAGAACGCAGGCCACCAGCAGGGCTGCCACAGTTTGTCTTGTCTGTATCTGGGGGAGCAATAGCTCCCCGTCCTCACTCTCTCCCCTGTAAAATAAAGATCCAACACTCCTGCACCATGAGGCCTGGGAGGAGAAACTGAGAGAAAGCCAGGCTTTGAAGTGGGCACAGGGTTCTGTAAACATGAAGGGTTCTGGCCTACAGTAGACCCACAGAGACCCTTTTCTATTCCTGATCACCCTCATTAGAGGGTGATTAGACGCCTTCATGCAGCCCTGAATTTCTATCATTAAAGCGTCTTCCAGAAGAACCCGAGAAGAGGAAGAAGGCAGATGCCTTTTATTTGGGCAGGACATATCCTTGGGCAATTTGGTCAAGTTATAAAGGTGTATGAACACAGGTGTGATTCCCTACAGGTGCAGTCTGTCTGCTTATCAACCACATCTCTACTGCCAATCCCCCATTTTCACCCCACACCCCAGTCCTTCCAACCTTGGAAACCACTTGCAAAGTTATTCTACCATGCCTGTCTCTCCCAGGAAAGTACCACCTGACCACTGGCATTGCCCAATGGCGTGAAGCTGACCTCACGCTGGATGGATATCAGTAGCTGTACTGGCTGGACTATGATCATGGTGCTCATTACCAATAAGGCCTGACCCTGAAAGAAAGGCAGATGAACTCTGACCTCTAGGTGTGGCTGCCCCAGCCTAATAGGAACCCCCCCCCCCCCCCCCCCCGTCCTGTGGGGTTGGTCTAAATTGTTCTGCTTCCCCTGATGGGACTGGCCTTATAGATCAATATGGCAGGCAGGAGCAAGCAAGGCTATCCGGGGCCTCATGAAGGACAAGGGGCCTGGAAGGGCCCTATCTTCACTTTTGCCACTTTCTGAAGATATTCCTGCATGGTTCTTTCTGCAGGTTGTCAGGTAGTGCTTGAGGTAGGGGAAGAGGAAAGATGAGAGAGAACAGGAGCAGGTCAGGCCAGATCAATGCAACAGCCTCTCTGGCCCCCTCTCCACTGCTGCCACCCCACAAGTTGCTCATTAGCTCTGTTGTGTCCCCTGCACTCAGGAGCTCCTTCCCACTTGCTCCCACTCACATGAGCACTATGGGTCTAAAGTCACAGCTCTGGGCTGGGCTACAAAGGATCTGGGTTTAGGAGTTGGGGAAGAGTTATTTGTCTATAGCTTTGTTCCCAAATTAAGTTCTGGGATAGACAGGGAAGGTGAGCCGTACTCCACAGGCAACCATGAATGTTTTCAAACATCTTTTAAAGAATAGTTAAAACAATCACAGAGGTATGATGAAGTGCATATAAAATCCCTATGACATTCTCTGATAATCTCCTGTGCAAGCAGCATCACATGATACTCTATTGGGCCTTATTTATTCTCATTTATTGGTAGGGACAGCTGGAGAAAAGTCTGAGACCCTCATGATATGAATTTATGTTCTTAGCACCTTTCACAGACATTCCTGCTAGCCCTCATTCTCTAATCTTGATAGGAATAATGTGTTAATTAGTTTTCCATTGCTATGACAAAATACCGGGGAAAACAACATCAAGGAGAAAAGATTTATTTTGGTTTACAGTTTCAGAGGTCTTCCATCCTTGATTGGCTGGCTTCATTGCTATGGTCTGTGGTGAGACAAGGTAACATGGCAGAGAGGCCATGGTGGAGCAGAGTTGCTCACCTCATGGTTGCTGAAAAGCATAGTAAAAGAACAGGGGGGAAAAGCTAGGGACAAGATACAGTCCCCAAGGGCTCACTTCCTCCAACTAGGTCCTGCCTCCTATAGTTCCTACCACCTCCCAATAATCCATTCAGCTAGCTGTGAGTCATCAATAGATCAGTCTACTGATGAGGTCAAGCCCTCATGATTCGATCACTTCTCAAAAACTCCACCTCTGAAGATTGCTGCACTGGGGTCCAAACCTTCAACACACGAGTCTCTAGGGGACATCCAGATCCAAACCATACGTACAGATGATTGTCTCCTGTGGAAAGTGGGGGTAAGGAGAGGAGAGTAAGGCTTCAGAGGAGCCTGAGGTCACCTCCCCTAGATACTTGAAGCTACTCCTCCAGCCAGGTAGACCTGGGAAAGGCTTGGGCTTCTGGACTGTTGGCACAATCTCACTCTTGGATCAGATGAGGAGGCCAGATGAGCAGGGTGAGTCCTCTTGGTTTAGGGGCCCAGGGTTATCCCAGATTCTTGTTTGAGATGTGGTCTCATTTATGCTATACAACAACTTCCCTTCCAAAAGCAAAATCCCCTGTTCTTGAACAAACCAATAATATCTACTCCACCATAGTGAAAGAAATAGTGTGAGAAATTAAGCATCTGTCATTTAGTTGTCAGACTCTATTTCTGATTGAACATGGTTAAAGATTACATTTCTTCCAGCTTACATGCTGTCTTTCAGTGTGTTTCTATAGGCATTTTAAGTTTTGGGGGACAATTGTGAGATCTCCTCAGGCCTCAGTGCCCCTATCTGGGATTGGAGAGGGTTAGATGCTCATAAGCTCACAGCTCTGCAGCTCAGTTAGATGCTCATAAGCTCACAGCTCTGCAGGTCCAGCCGGTGTAGGAGAATTTTATCTATTTTTCCATGGTCTCTTCCCTCTTCCTATCACCCCCAACTCTCATCTGAGTTCTAATGGCATCAAATTTACAGATCATTCTGATTCTGATTAGAAAGATGGTGTTTTAGAAGGGATATGATACCAGAGTTTCTTCAACTCATTGACAGAGAAAGCTCTGGAACCCCACAGCAACAAGTCCCAGAAATAAGGTGCCCAGGACAGAGGGGTAAGAAGAGATGAACAATCTCCTACAGCATAATACAAGAGTGGTGACCAGTTTGCAGTCAATGAGTGAACTCCACTCTCAACTCCATCTCCCCTTTGGGCCAGGGCTCAGCAAGGACACCCCCCCCCCCCATACACACACACACCACCCAGCAGCTGAAAGGGCTACAGCCATCCCGGGGCACACAGTTCTCTGGAGCCTGTCCTAATGCTGACCCTCTGTCCCCTTGACACCTGGCACTATCTGGAGAAACTGGCTCAGAGAGGTGATTTGAACTTCTACCAGTCGTTTATGACCTGCCACTTCACACCCCCTTACCCTGGGTCTCCAGGTGTTCTACCAGCAATATCTGGCTACAGCCATGACTTCCCCTCTCCAGAGAAGGGCTGGAGAATCTTGCTCTTCAGACTTGGCAGCTCAGTGATTTGGACTCGCAGCCAGGTGACCCTCCCAGTCAGACTGCACACTGGGCTTTGTAGCATGCACATTCCTCACGGCCTTCATGCATGCTGCTCCCTGGCCTGATTGGATGCCTTCCCAGGCTCATACACCTGTCTATCCTTTTTCTGCTCTGAGTGACTGCTCCACCCACACATTCTCCCTGCAACCTGGGCACTATGCGATTATTTACTGCTGTTTCTGTTTGCCCACTGGGCCTCCTATTAGACCAAGAACTTCACTGAGGCCAGACAGGGCTTGGGGGTCCCAGCATAGGGATCACGGCCTCCAACACAGAAGGGTGTGCCAAGCCCAGGGCATCTTTTCACTTATTTCTCCCTGAACAGAGTTGTTACTACCGTTGTTTCCAGAACAGGGAGCCACTCAGGACTGGAGCCTTTCTATACTGGTCTGGGAAAAGCAACCTTATCAATCAGGTATATATTGTTAAACATAGTACTGAAATAGGTCAGAAACCTTGTGAGACTCAGTCCCAGGTAAAAAGGGACTTTGCATTTTTAAAGACCTTCATGCAGATGGGTGCAATGGCACATGCCTATAATCCCAGCAACTTGGGAGGTTGAGGTAGGAGGATTGCAAGTTCCAGGTCAGACTCAACAACTCAGCAAGACTCTATCTTAAAATAAAAAATTAAAAGGGTTGGCGATGTAGCTCAGTGGTAAAGCACCCCTGAGTTTAATCCTTTGTACCAAGCCGGGGGTGGGGAGGGGAATCCTCCATGCAAATACAATGCAAAAAGGAGTTAAAAATATTTGAGGTATTTCTTCTTAAATTGAGTTTGACACATTACTGTGTTATTCAAAAAGATGAATCCAAACAGACATTCCCCTTGTTACTTAAACATGTCCATGAATGAGAAGCAACTTTCCTGCTAGACCAGGTGGCCTCATCTTCTAAGGAACATATCAGTCCTAATAAGATCTCTGGGTAGGTTTGGCCATGTTAAGGTCCTATGGACCTATGGACCTATGTAACTGCAGAGTCCCAGAGGGATAGGATCCTGCAGCTGGGCTGCCATGATGGATAGGCTGTCCCCTCCTGCCCACACAAGTGGATGCCCCCATGAGGCAAGGGACAGTCCCTGTGGCCAAAGAATGGCTGTTTTTCTCAGGTCCTGCCAAGTTACTCAGGCAAGAAGCCTGTTCCTTCCTTCTGTATGCAATGTTTGAAGACAATACTCCGACCACTGCAAAACGGGAAGATGCAGAGAAACCACTAACACCACCTTCATCTGCCAGGGGAAGAAAGGAGGAGGGGGCCTGCTGCCCAGGGTTGCACACAGTGTTCCTGAGAGTTAGGCTGGATCCCAGGATCCCAGACTCTGCCCACTCCTGGTACCTGTGGGCTGGAAGGGAGCTGCACAGGACTGACCAGAGGTGTATGTTCAGGGGAGTTCCCCATCCCCACTTCCATCCATGTAGCTCCTTAAAACTCTGGGGCATCTCACACCCAGAGGTCTCTGAACCCTCCCCCCCCACCCTCCCCTTGTGACTGCCCACCAATTGCTCCACCAACTGCCCAATTGCTCTCATAGGGGGTCCAAGCTGGCCCAGCAAATGCTATGGAGTCAATCTTGCGGGGCTTTGTGAACTTTTTTTAAGGGATGAAAATAGAGTTGTCAACATTTTATTTTGCCAATGGAGGATGTTGTCACAAAACAACCTCTGTCTGCTATTACCGCTTCATGTAAAAAGGAAGTTTTAACTTTAAAATAATCTCATAAAAAAGTTGAAATATTCAGCATCATAAAATTTGACAAAGCTGTTCTCTCTCTCTCTCTCTCTCTCTCTCTCTCTCTCTCTCTCTCTTTTTCATTTCATTCGAGACCTGAGAGCTCTGCAAGAATCCCAAAGGCAATCTCATTTGGTCCAGCTAAGTGGGCAGGGTGATTCCTGGGCACTCTTCAGGCCCTGCTTGTGATAGGGCTGATGGCCAGGCCTCTTCTGGAAGTTACCCACACCCCAGACTCCTGGGTGTCCCCTGAAGCAAACTGGCCAACCCAGGTGTTTCCTGAAGAGTTCTGGCTGTGGGCCCTGGAGTAGGTGGACAGGACACATCCTCCCTCCCAAGCCTGACATCTCTGTCTTCCAGGGCTGGCACGCTGGCCATGCAAGGGCTGCCACGCCGGCCATGCAAGGGCTGCCCCAGACACTCACGTGTGCCTGAAGCCAGCTGCTGCACAAAGCCACATTGTGGGCCTCCGCCTGGCGGGCAAACACGTGACTGCAGATGGTGGGTGGCTGCCAGACGGGTGTGCGCTGTTGCCTTCCTCCAGGCCAGGACTCTGCATCCTTGCCTTGACCCCACACAGCAAGAGCCAGTTGGGGAGCTGAGGGATCCATGAGGATGAGAAAACACGATTTCAATACCCTGAAGGAGGCATCAACAGGGCTCCAGATGGGCTCCTTCTGGGGTCAGCCAGGACTCAGGTTCTGACTTCACCCAGATCCTGGTCCTTTTGTCTCTGATTGTCACTGCCAGCTCTCACCACCCCTATGATGACAAGGTCCTTGAGTTCAGCATTCTCTGTGTGAAGGAGCCTGGGTCCTGAGGCCCAGAGTGGGTTTTTGAGGATTCACGACAGGCTGACCAGTGAGGCAGGGCCAGCCCTGGGCTCTAGCACTCCCTTCCCTTCCTGTTGATGACTGACCTCAGCCTGAGCCAATTCAGCTGAAGGAGGAAAGGAGCCCCTGAGCTCAGTCAGGGCTTCCGGCCACCCAGAGGTTTAACCTCTAGAAGTGCAGCTTTCACACATGAGCAAAAACAGCAAGAATGCTCTCTCAAGCCACCGACTCCTTCCTGTGAGCCCCAGGCATGCTCAACCTCTCACAAACTAAGAGACAAACCCACAAAAAAACACACCCCCCAAACCAGCCGAGGGTTCTTCTTGGAGCAATCCTTCTCCCCGGCTCACTACCACATTCCTCTTCTTTCTGGGCCTCCAAACAGCATGTTCCACACGTTAGAATGACTGCAGGTGGAGAGTGCTATAGTTTGGATCTTAAATGATCCCCAAAGGTCCATGTGTTGAAGGTTTGGTCCCTATGTTGGTGCTATTGGGAGGTGGTAGAACTTTTAAGAGGAGCCTAGTGGGAGGTCTTTGGATTATTGGGGTTGTACCTTCAAAGGAAATTGTGTAATCCCTGTCTCTTTCTTTCTCTTTTTAGCTTTCTGGCCATGAGGTGAGCAGCTTTGCTCCACCACATGCACCTGCATGATGTGCCACCACCAGCCCAAAACAACAGGACCAACCAATAATGGACTAAAGCCTATAAAACTATGAGCCAAAATAAACATTTTTCTTTTTTAAAGTTGATTGTTTATGGTGGTTTTCTAGAGTAATGGAAAGCTGAGTAGCACAGAGGGTCAGAGGGTTAATTAGTATCTTATGTGACACCTTCTACACAATGCAATATTATGCCACTTAAAAATACTTACAATGACCCCTGGGACTGGAGTTGTGGCTCAGTGGTAGAGTGCTTGCCTAGCATGTATGAGGCCCTGGGTTCAATCCTCAGCACCACATATGAATAAACAAATAAAATAAAATATCCATTGGCAACTAAAAACATTTAAAAAATATACAATGACCACAAATTAATATGAAAGGAATGCATGTCCACCTATTTCCCTGGAAGGCCCATTATGGTGAAGGGGGCACCATCCTTCTGACCCAAACCATAGCCCAGGGTTTCTTGCTAAAGTCCTCCTTCCCTTCATTACCTGTATCCTATTTTCACTCACTGTGTGGAGGCCAGGGCCACTCTCAGAGCTCAAGAGGAGCCCCTGTTGGGGGCCTCCCTACAGCTGTACTGTTCCCCATGGGTGAGGGGTCTATGGGTCCAGGGGACATGCCTACCCAGAGCCTGTGCCTGTTTTAGACCATATAGCATGTCAAACACCCTCATGGGCCTCTCTCCAGGGTCTCTTCTCTGTAGACGTGCATACCTGTGGAGACTCTGCAATTGATTGAGGCTTCCAGGTCATTGTGAAAGCTTGTGTGCCAAGGAAAATTAAGAGTTTGTCTGGCTTAGCCTTCACTCTCCCACATGACGATGCTGTGATATTGTAATATAATAAGAAATACGTATTTGGTCTAATATAGTTTGGATCTGGAATGTTTCCCAAAGGCCCTTGTGTTGAAGGCTTGGTCCTCCAACCTGATGGTACTGGAAGCTGGTAGAAACGTACGAAAGTGAGGCCTAGTGAAAGGAAGTTAGATCACTGGACACATGTCCTTGAAGAGGATGTGGGAATCCAAGACTCTTTCTGTCTCTTTGTTTCCTGGCCACCATGAGATGAGCAACTTTACTCTACCATATGCTTCCTACCATGATGTTCTGCTTTGCCACAGGCCTAAAGGCAGTGGAAACAACCAACCATGGACTGAAACCTCTGAAACTTTGAGCCAAAATAAATTTCTCCTCCTTATAAATAGATTATCTCAGGTATTTTGTCACAATAATGGAAAGCTGACTAACAATTTTTATGGTCAGTCCCCCACTCCCTTGCTTTTCATGGAATATAGCTCCTAAAACCCAAGGCATCTCCAAAGGGATAAGTGTCTTTTTGTGCACTAATGAGGTAACTACTGGCCAGAGAATGTAGTTTGGTTGCCAGGGGAACCAACCACAGGATTAAAAACTTGAAATTTCAGCCCCACCCACAAACTGTGGGGAAGAGAGAGGGGCTAAAGGTTGAGTTGATCACCAATGGCCAAGGATGTAATCAATCATGTCTATGTAATAAAGTTTCCAAAACACCACACAGGGACAGGGTTTCAAGAGCTTCCAGCTGCTGAGAAAATGGGGGTACCTGGAGGGTGGATGGCCTTATGGGGGACATGGAAGCTCCTGTCACTTCCCATATACTTGCCCTATATAATTTCTTATATAATATCTTTTATAAGAAACCAGTTAACATTAAATAAAGTGTTTCCCTGACTTCTGTGAGCCATTCTAGTAAATGATTGAGCCAAGGAGAGGATCAGGGCAACTGCTGATTTATAGCAAGTCGGTCAGAAGCACAGATGACAACCTGACTTAAACTATCATCTGAAATGGGGGCTGCCTTGTGGGACAGAGTCTTCAACCTATGGGTTCAGATGCTAACTTTATAGATTGGGTCAGAATTGTGGGGACACTCATTTGATGTCTGCAGAGAATTAGAGCTGACTTGCTTGGTGTGGGGGAAAAAACTCACGCATGTGGATACCAGAAGTGTTGTGTGAATGGATTGAAGAAGCACAGCTCGTCTTCTCTATATAGATCTAGAGCAGTGGCTCTGCTCTGCAGTCTTGAGGGATGCCTGAATCTGTCCCCTGCAAGGCTGGAGGGGCCTGGGGCTAACTACTCACCTTTCCTCCACTTACGGAAACAGACAGGACCCCTTTCCTGCTGGAGGGACAGCTCACAGGTGAGTTGGAGAGTCTGGCTCCCGATTCTGCAGCCTCCTACCCACTCTGGCTCCTTGCTCTACATGCCTGAGGCACAGTAACTCCTCTTGGCAGTCATCAACCCTTATCCTTGCACTATGATTCCAGGGTTTGGGTAGTGACCTCCCTCCATCTCTGTCTTCTCTTCCATACCCTTCTCCCTGCTCCAGGTTATCATAATGGCTGATTGGCCCATCCGCCATTCCCCCTTTCCTTTGATTCACTTTGGCCAACTTTGATTCACCTCTCTCAATCCATGGGGACTCAGGCATCAGTCCTGGGCAGTTACTATCAGCTATCCTAGTCTCATCTTCTTTGCTGCGGCAATGGGAATCCTGTCCCATCAATGAGACATGAGCAAAAGTCTCCTAGGAGTTTCTGGATAGGGTTTACTTTCTGATAAAATAGACCCACAGGAAGCAATAGGCTGTTCTTCTGGACTTTTGTATATTAGAATGTTAACATGTTTTAACCAGTGGAAGGTAAGGTCACACTCTGAGGAGGGCCAAGCCCAGAGAGAGGCCCTGGAGCCAGGCATATGGTGCTGGCTTGCCTCTGTACTTTCTACTAGGTCCCCACTGGTGCATCCAACATGAGCTTGTCTTTGTTACTTGCAGCCAAACTTGTTTCACCTTGACCCCATCCCCTGTGAAGCCTCCTCTGACCTTCTGTCCTCACATTGGCACCTGGCCCCATTCTAGGTGCCTGAAGGTGGAGGTTATCCCTTCTCCATGGCTGTGCCTTGCCTTCCCCCACATCCTGGTGACAGGCTAGATGCCTATCCAATAGCATTCAGTAGAATTTGTTGCAACAATGCTTTTTTTGGCGGTGGTGGTCGGGGGGGACACATCCATTTGGTGAACCTGCTTGTTTTGTTGTGTGATATCTTTTAAGTCCACACGGTATTAGATTTCTGAACTAGGAAAACATTTCTTTCTCTCTAGAGATTAATTAACAGCTTCTATCGCGGGCCCACAGTCTCTAATGCACAGTGCTGAAATCTAAATATTTCTGAAAACCAAGACTTTTCCCGTAAGTTAATGGCAAACCTATTTGGTGGCAAAACCTGACCTGGTTATATTTGAAGATTAAAGACTTGATGTTAATATTACAACTTCAACCACAGAAATGTACACAGGTTTGGAAATGGCCTGAATCCTGTTGAATTGTTATTTAATGTACACAATATATGTACATAATCACTGGTCTAAACTCCAAATGTTCTGAATTCAGAGAAACATTCACCCCCCAGGGATTTCTGATAAGGAATTGAGGAACTGTGTTAGATAGCAAGAACTTTATAATACTCTTTATTTCCCATTTTTGCCCTGACTGCCAAGAAGGTCAAGTTTAAATAATTAAGCGAATTCACTGCAATTAGCTTTTGTCTAAAGTTTCTTAGTACAATTATCCTTTCTACAACTTGGCATTTGAAAAATTATCTGTGCAATATGGTGTTCTTGAATTGGACTCTTATTTGAACCTGTTTCACATTATAATTTTTTAAATAAATGAGTATAAACTTATTGCAAAAAAAAAAGTGAATCCAGAAATATTCTAGAAACTATTAGGACAGATGGTTCCTAAATGTCCCTGTCTGCCACCCTGCCTCGTGGGGGTGGAATAGGGATGGAGGAGGGGCTGGCATGATTATGGATTGATTCCTTCTGTGCGTCCTCTGTATGCTCAGAAGAGACAAAGGACACTCCCTTGACATCCCCTGTGACCACAGCTCTCAGCATCTTCTCAGTCAACTCATCTACTCATACATTCAGCCATCACTCAGATGCAGCCATGAGCCTACTTCAGGTCGGTGCAGAAAATAATTTGCTTGTGGATTTGCTTTGTTGACAAGCTTCTCTCTAATTATTACATCAAAGCCACCTTTTTTGGGATACTTAAAAATAATCGTTGCACAAGTCATATATTATAGTTTGGATATGAAGTATCCCCCCAAAGACTTGTGCATTAAAGACTTGTTAATGCAGAGGTAAGGATTTGGGCAATTATTTGGATCATGAAAGCCACTGATAGATTTATCGTCGAATGGACCATGAGGAGAAGGTAGAAACTATAGGAGCTGGAACATAATTACAGGGAGTGGGTTCTTGAAGGTGTGCATTATGTTTTGCCCCCCAGTCCCAGCCCCACTCTCCTTCCCCTCCCCTCCCCAATTTCCCTGTTTCCTGCCTGCTGGGAAGTGATCAGCTTTCCTCCCCTATGCCCTGTTGCATTGATATTTTGCCTCACCTCACACCCAAAGCAATGGAGCCAGTTGACCATCACTGAAAACTTTGAAACCATGAGCTAAAATACATCTTTCTTGTATTTTAAATTGTTTTTCTTAGGTGTTTTGTCACAGCAATGAACATCTGACTAATACACCATGAGAGCTAATTTTCCTAAAAACTACACATAATGGAATACACATATTTAGTCACTACATAAAGGAGTGTTAATTGCTAAATGATGGAGAGTATGGGTGATTCTTTTTTGTGGAGCTTGCCATTATATTTTAAATTTTCAATGATTAATAAATACTACTTTCAAAATAACAATATGAAGTACATGTCTGTCTTCAATTCCCTTTGCAAATACTATTCTAGAATAATTTCTCAGAGTATGAAAACAACAGCCTTGCTGGATCTTAGGGCATTTTCACAGAAATTTATCTAAAAATGCAATCCAAAGCTTAACTCCAATTAAATGCCTGAGGCTATTTATCAGGTAACATTTTTAAATAAGCTGCTTATGTTTTGTCTACATGTCATCAAAGCAAACAATTCAATAATTCTAATTAAAATAAATATTCACTTCTAGTCATGACAGATCAATTGGCAGCAGACTAGCCCTCCTGCTGCAAACAAGTTAAAATTAAATAAGCTAAATATAACAACAATTTGCAGACTTTGGACAACAGTCAGTGCAGAAACTTCATCCCTCAGACAGACAAACTTAAAGCATGAGCCCTACAATCTATCTGGCTTCTTGCTACAGATATTCTACAGGACCCTGGTGCAAAGAAGGGATCCAGCAGAGAGCAGTGGTCCCTCTGAGCTGAGGAGATAGTTTGGAGTTTAGGGGTAGGACAGGCAAAGAAGCTGAAATTTTGAGGGGCAGAGAAGCAAACAGGAAGAATCCAGGCAAACAAAGAGGTTTCTATGTCTGTATAGGTGTCCTCTTGAGTCTTTGTATGAATACTAATATGGGCAGTGCAACCAGCAGAGTTCAGAGGCCTGGGAGTTCTGAACAGTGTGGGAAGTTCTCCTTGTTTCATAGAGACTGCAGAAAGAAACGACCTTAGCTAGATTTAACAAAGTTTAAAAATAAGACTTGAAAGTCTCAAGTGATACACAAAAGAATTAAGTGCGTGTCAAAACAAAACACAACCTTCTCAACAGGATCTTAGGGCATTTTCACAGAAATTTATCTAAAAAGGCATTCCAAAACTTAACTCCAATTAAATGCCTGAGGCAATTTATCAGGTAACATTGTAAAATAAACTGCTTATTCAACAGGAACACAACAAAATTCAGATATTCTACAGGATAATATTCTTAAGTTCAGTATTCAATAAGAATTATTAGATGTATAAAAAGGTGAGAAAATGTAACCCATAATGGAAAGCAAAAGAAATCAACAGTAACAACCCAGTAAGTAACAGAAATGATAGAATCAGTAGTCACGGGCTTTACCACAACTACTATATATATATATTTTTTTTTCCCCAAAAATTTAAAAAGCAAAAAAACAAACACAATGAAGGGAGTCATTAAAATCTTGGAAAAAGGGGGAAAATGAAAACTCTAGAGCTGTGAAAATACAATATCTTAAATGGAAAATGAAATCAACGAAAGCTTCTGATCTGAGCAAGATGGAGCAAGTACATTCAACACCATCCCTCAAACTATGATTCCTAGACAGAAGTCATGGAGCAGTCTTCTGAAAACTCTGAAAAGGAAATGGCAGGCAGATGGAATGAGTCAAGAATTAAAAGTGCCACTGGTAGGATTTGGGCATGGTTTGCCCCCAAGGCTCCTATGTTAGCAGTTCAGTACTTTGTGTGGTAATGTTAAGAGATGGGTGTGGCCTTCAAGGGGGGCAACCTGGTGCAAAGCCGTTGGATCGCTGGAAGACATTGACCTTAGAAGGGATTGAGGTAGTTGGTGTGGAATCCTAGTTAGTGCCCAACAGAGAGAGTTGCCTTAAAAAAGCAAGTCAGGCTCCTTTCTGCTCTCTGGCTTCCTGTCTTTCCATGTAATCTCTTTCTCTCAGATGTGCGCTGTCTTCTGATCTGATGTAACACAGCCATGGGGCCCCTGACCAGAGGCTCAACTGAAAGAGCTGCCTGATCTTGGATTTTCAGCCTCAAAAACTATAAGCTAAAGAAACTATCCAGCCTCAGGTATTTTGTTATAGCAATAGTAGACTAATACAACCACCAGATTGATGGTGCATTATTTCTTTTTGCTCTGATATTGCCCAGCCTGGATTCAAAGGTCCCTCAGGAAGGGCACGATGGGTGTGAACACAAAAGCTACAAGGGAAACCACCTCTTCCCAATTCAAGGAACAGGAAAGGGAACTCCTAAGAGTTCCTAAGAGTTCAGAAAATGAGAATACTCTGGTTATTTTTCTTTTTTTCTCTCCCCACTCCCCATCTCCAAGCAATCTCACAGTGGCAGTGATGAAAGTGGTCACAACAATGGCAGTGGCTGTTGGGAGGGTGCCTAAAACTCTTAAAGAACAAGAACCCTTCTTTTCTGACCAAAAGAGCCATGGTTCCAAGAGTGTGGGACAAAGTCTCATTGTTACATCTTTCCCTGTATCCTCCCACAGACTGCGCCTAGATGCAGTCATAATCATGGAAAGTGTTCAGAAAAAGGGGAAACTAAAGCCCTGGTTCATGGTCACAGAATGGCAGTGGGGCTGGAGTCCATAGAGAAATCCCACAGAGTTGTGTATAAATTCTGAGGCTCACCTCTGATCTTCACATGCATGGATCTGTCTCTAAAGGCTTCAAGAATTGAACTAAAAGACAGACCACCACCCAGGCCCCCAGCAAACCCACAGAGGATGCATAGACGGAGCAGATCCAGATAACATTAGTAAAGTCTTTGAAAACTGAATAACATTGGAGTTGTAGCTCACAGATTTTGGGTCCAAACTTATAGCCTGAACCTCACCAGATTGTCACCTAAAACAAAAAGCAACATAATTTGTAGGATTTAAAGAAGACACAGGGTCTCATAACACAATACTGAAAAGGCATAGGATATAATCCCAAATGCCTTCCTTATGAAGAACCAGAAAAATCTCAATCTATAGGAACCCTAATGTGACCACAGATTCAACCGCCAAAGACTTAAAGGAGCCATTATAACCATGCTTCAATAGTAAGGGGAAACATTCTTGAGATGAGAGGAGGGATTGAAAAACTTAGCAAAGAAATAGAAAACATACACAAGAACTAAATGACAAATTTATAGAAATGAAAGTTACAATGAGCAAAACGAAAAGAAGTTACTGGATGGACTCAACAGCAGAATGGGAAACAGAAGAGTCAGTATACTTGAGAAGAGAGTAATAGAAGTTATCTGATCTGGTCTGAAAGAGAGGAAAAAAATAATGCTCAGAGCATTGGGAACCTGTGGGATAATACCAAGAGAACTAATATTTGTATCACTGGAGTCACAGAATAAGAGAAAGATTATAGTGCTGAAATAGTACTTAAAAAATGTTGGCTGAAAATTCCCCAAATCTGGTGAAAGACATAAACTTAACATAAACATTCAGGAGATTTAAGGCATTCCAAGCAGGATAAACTCAAAGAAATCCATGACCAGACATAACATGACAAAATTGCTAAATATAAAGATGAAGGAAAAACCCTTGAAAGTAGTCAGAGATAAGTGGCACATTAAGTATAAGCACTAAGATTTGCCCCTATCGAATGACAGTGGATTTCTCATTAGAAACCATGGAGGATAGAAGAAAGTGATAAAATACTGAGAATAAAGCCATGTTTGTCCAGAAGTCAATATCCAGTGAAAATATTCTATAGGAATGAAGATGATAATGGCGTACATGCCTGTAATACCAGCAATTTGGGAGGCTGAGGCAGAAGGATCATGAGCTCAAGGACAGCCTCAGCAACTTAGCGAGGCCCTGTCTCAAAATAAAAAATAAACAGGGATGGGAATGTAGATCTGTGGTAAAGTGCTCCTGGGTTCAATCCCTAGGACACACACACAAAAAGTTCTAAAGTCACTTTTTTTTTCTTTTCATATGGAGGAAAGTGATACCAGAGACAGGTTTGGAACATCAGGAATTAAGAAAAAATAAACAATGACAAATATTTGGGTAAATATAATAGACTGCTTTTATCTTCTTAAATTCTTTAAAATCTGTGTTACCATTGAACAAACACAGCCTAACACTGTGCGACAGTATTTTCAAGGTATGATATAAAACATTTAGCAACTACAGAATAAAAGGAGGGTAAAGATATATCTATGCCAGTGAGCTCTTAAAGTTCCCCTTGAAGTGAAAAAAAAATATCACTTCTATATAGATTGTAGAAAGATAAAACTGTATATTATAATCCATACAACATCACTTTAAAAAGTAAAATATATATTGGGAGGGAATCCTCAAGAATTAAATGAAGTTTGAATACTAAAAATATTAAAATAATCCAAATGAAGGAAGGAAAAGGAAAAAGAAAAATAAATAAATAGATAAAAAGAATAAATGGAACATATTTTTAAATTACATTAATTGTAAATGGTCTAACATACAAGTTAAAAAGGAAAGATTATAAAAAATGGGATTAAAAAACAAGAACCAGTTCTGTTCTATCTATAAGAAACCCACTTTAGTCATTGCTATATAGATAATATAACAGTGAAAGGATAAAAATGAAACACCATGCTAACAAGCTGAACTTGGTATATAAATATCCCAAAAAAGCAAATCCCACACCATGATAAAGTGGTCCACTCACAAAGAAGACCTAACAGTCCTAAATATGTACATATGTAACAACAGAGTTTCAAGGCAAATGAAGCAAAAATGATAAAACAAAAAAGGTAAATGGATAAGATCACAATTACTATTTAAAGTGTCAATTCTCCCTTCTCAGTAATCAATAAAACAAGTGGACAGCAAAAATCAGAAGGTTTTAGAAGAACTGAACAACATGACTTACCAAATGGGATTCATTTTATATGCATGGAATACTCCATTCAACAACATCAGAACACAAATTCTTTCTTTTCAAGTGCACATGAACATTCACCACAGTAGAGCATATCTTGTGTCATAAGACAATTTTAATAACTTTAACAGAATTTAAATAATCCCAAGTGTGTTATTTGACAGTAATGAAATTAAATTAGCAATCAATATCAGAAGGTAACTAGAAAATCAGCAAACACATATAAACAAACCTTTCTAAATAATCCATATAATCAGAGGCAATTTTAGGAGAAATTAGAAAATATTTTTAATTACATGAAATTGAATACACAATACATCCAAATTTGAAGGATATACCAAAGCATTTGTTAGAGGAATTTATTAGCACTTATTTTAGTTTAGTTTATTTTTTAGTAAAGAAGAAGCAAGAATTCACATAAAAAAATTTGAGCCTCTTCCTTAATAAACAAAGGAAGGCAAAAAAATGCACTTGAAGTAAGCAAAATGAAGGAAGTCATAAAGAGGAGAAATCAATGAAATTGAAAACAGAAAAAACAATGAAGCAGAAATATGGTTCTTTGAAAAGTTCTAGTCAGACTAAGAAAAAAGAGAGAAAGGGACCTAGTATCAGTACCTTACAAGTGGGGAATACATATCAATATATTTCACAGACATTAAAAGGATAATAAGAAAATTTTAAGAGCAACCCAATGCACATACATTAAGTAATGGAGAGTAGGTGCACAGATTATTTGAAAACCCACCTAAGAAGAAACAGACAGCATGAATAATTCTACATCATTAAAAGAAACTGAATTTTCATTCTTTCTTCCTTCCTTCCTCCCTCCCGCCTCCTCCCTTCCCCGGCTTTCTCTCTCTCTCTCTCTCTCTCTCTCTCTCTCTCTCTCTCTCTCTCTCTCTCTCTCTTTCTTTCTTCTTTGAGAAATAAATTTCTAGGTTCAGAGGGTTTCATTGGTGAATTCTACCAACTAACTACTTACAGAGGAAATAATTCCAATTCAGCACAATCCGTTAAACAAATAAATAAAATAGGAGGAAACAGTTCTCAATTTATGGTTGTCTTTATGCTACTATTAAAACCAGGCACCAGTACAGGAAAAAACAAGTACAGGGTGGTGGCCTTCACAGATACAGACACAAACAACTTCAATAATATTTGAGAATATCATATTATCAAAAGAGAAACTAGAAATATATGTTTAAAAATATATCATGCCTAAGTGGGGTGTAAGGCAGCAATGTAAGGCTAGTTCAATATTTGAAAATTAAACAGTATAATTCACTGTGGTAATATGCGAAAGAAGAAAAGGCGTATGACCATGTCAATTGAGGTAGAAAATTCTAAACACTCATTCTTAATTAAAAACAAAAACAACTTGGTACAATCTAGGACTAGAAGGAACTTCCTTAATATGATCATGGGCTTCTGTAGAAACCCATATCTAACAACACACTTAATGGTAAAAAACCAAAAGATCCAAAGGTCAGGAACAAAGCAAGAAGCTTCCTTTTACTGTCTCTATGAAATATTATAATAGAAGCATTAACATGTGCAGCTGCGTAAGAAAACAAAATAAAGACGTATATAGTCTATAACAAGAAATTAAAATGTCCCTATTGACAGGTATCATCTGTGTAGAAAATTCTAACAGATCTACAAAAACATTTAATTAACAAGTTCCACAGAGAATCAGGATAAAAAGTAAACATGTAAAAATCAACTATTTATACTGGTAACACACGTTTGAAAGCAAATTTTTAGAAAACATCACGTATAGTAGTTCCAAAAAATGACATGTTTAGTAAAAATATAACAAAACATGTTAAGGATCTATATTCTAAAGGCGACAAAACATGGATGAAAGAAATAAAAGACCTAAATAAATAGAGAAAGATACCATGCTCATGGGTTGGAAAGCTCAATATATAGTTTATATGTCAGTTTTCTCCAAGTTGATCACTAGATGCAACAAATTCCAATCAAAATCCCAGCACCTCCTTACCAATACTTGTTCTTGTATAAATAGACTAGACGACTGTAAGATTTATATGCGATGGAAAAAAAGTTAGAAGACAAAAAGGAATTTTGAAAAATAAAACTTAAGCATTCACACTATCCACTTTTAAGACTTACTACATAGCTTCAGCAATGAAAGCAGTATGGTATTAGAGAAAGGATAAATACATAGATAGATGGAATCAATTAGGAGTTCTGGAAACTGGCCCACATGAATGCATCCAACTGATTTTTTAAAAACATTTTGAAAATCTAGATATAATTCACATACCATAAAATTCACCTTTTTTATGTTAAATTTTTTTTATTTGTTTTAATTAGTTACACGACAGTACAATGATCTTGACATACATTTGAATCAGATGGGATATAACTTCTCATTTTTCTGAGTGTACAGATTGCAGAAAAATTCACCTCTTTAAAGTAGAAAATTTAGTTGTTTTACATATATTCACAAATTGTGCAAACATAATATTCTCACCACCCCTAAAAGTGGAATAAAACAAACAAACAAAAAAAAACCCATACCATTAATAGTGACTCTCCCATTCTTTCCTCTTCTATAACCTAGAAACCATTAATTTGCTTTCTGTCTCTCTGGATTTGCCTTTTCTAGACATTTTATATAAATGATATCATAAAATATGTGTTCTTTTATTTCTGGTTTATTTCATTAATTAAATTTCTTCAAGGTTCATCCATGTTGCCATACATTTCAATCCTTTATTCCTTTTGATGGCTAAATAATATATCATTTCATGGATATACTACATTTTATTTATCCATGAATTGGTTGGTGGGCATTTAGGTTATTTCCACTTTGGGCTGTTTGAATAATGCTGCTATGACTATTAAGATACATGATTTTATACATGTTTTCACTTATCTTAGGATTATACCTTTAAGTAAAATAACAGGGTTATACAGTAACTCTGTTTCAGTGTCTGAGGGACTGCCAGATGCTTTCTAAAATCGCTGAATCATTTTACATTCTTATCAGTAGTGTACGAAGTATTCTAATCCTTTTCAACCTTGCCATTCTTTCTGATGTGTCTGAGATATTTAATTATAAGTCATCCTGGTAAGTTTAAACTGGTGTGTTATTGTTATCTTGATTTACATATCACTGGTGACAAAAGATGATGATCATTTGTATACATCTTTGGAGAAATGTCCATTTGAATCCTAGGTCCATGATTTAATTAGCTCATTTTTAAAATTGCGTTATAAGAATTATTTTGTGCACTTATTCTGGATATTTGACACTTATCAAATATGTATATGATTTGTAAATACTGTGGGTTGTCTTTTCACTTGCAATAGTGTCCTTTGAAACACAATAGTTTTAACTTTTTATCTCTGTGTCTTAAATATCACCTCTCCCCCACATACCAGGTGCTAGGGATTAAACCCAAGGCCTTAAAAGTACTGGACAAGCACTCTATCACTCTATCACCCTCAGCCCTCTTGAATTTGAGACAGGGTCTTACTTAGTTGCCCAGGCTGGACTCAAACTTGCCATACTTCTTCCTTAGCTCCTGAGAAGCTGGGATTGTAGGTATGTCAGCTTTTAAGTGTCAACTCTAAGAAACCAAAACCATTACCTAATCCATGACGATGGAGATCTATGCTTATATTTTCCAAAAGTTTCATAGTTTTAGCTCTTACATTTAGATTTTGGATAAATCTTCATTAATTACTATAATTGATATAAGGGCCCATTTTCATTCTTACATCTGGGGCTATCTAGTCGTTCCCAGCACCATTTATTAAAAAGACTTTTATTTCCCCCAATGGATTGTTTTGGCATCCTTGTTGAAAATCAGTTGTCTACAAGTATATTGGTTTATTTGTGAATTCTCAATCTGTGTGTCTATAAGTATTCCAGTCCTATATAGTATTGATTATAGTAGCTTTATAACAAGTTTTGGAATTGGGAATTGGAAATCCTCCAACTTTGCTCTTTCTTGAAAATATTTTGGCTATTTTGGGTCATTTGTATTTCTTTAGGAATATTAGGATCAGCTTGTCAATTTTTTCAGAAAAGTCAGCAGGGATTTTGATAGGACTTGGAATGAATCAGAAGATTAATCTGGGGGCAATTGTTATCTTAACAATACGAAGTCTTCCAATCAATAAATATGAGATGTCTTTTCACTTATTTAGGTCTTCTTTCATTTCTTGCAATGATATTTTGTAGTTTTCAATGAACAAGTATTGAGTGTCTATTGTTAAATTTATACCTAAGTATTTTATTCTTTTTGCTGCTATTGTAAATTTATCTTATCAATTTAATATTTAGATTGTTCATTGCTAGTGTATAGGAAAGTAGCTGTATATTTATCTTGTATACCATGATATTGAACTCATTTACTGGTTGTAATTATTTTTTTAGTGAAATTCCTTGTGATTTTCTATATACATTATCATGCCGTATGCAATTAGAGGTTGTTCTACTTCTTTTCCAATCTGAATGTCTTTCATTGATTTTTCTGGTCAAATCTCCATGGCTAGAACCTCTAGTCTAACATGAGTAGTAGTAGTCAGAACAGACAAACATTTTTGGTTCCTCATAAAGGGAAATCATTCAGTCTTTCTTCATTGAGTAGGATGTTAACCTGTGTATTTTTCATAGATCTCCAGGAACCTATAACACAGTTTATTGAGTAACATTATTTTTTAATCATAAAATGGTATTGGATTTTGTCAAATGCTTTTTCTCTACACATCAGGATAATCATGTGGTTTTGTCTTTTATTCTATTAATAGGTTCATTACATTGTTTGGTTTTCATATGTTGAACCAACTTTGCATTCCTGGCATAAATCCCACTTTGTCTTGGTGTGAAATTCTTTTTATTTGTTGCCACATTTGGTTTGTCAGTATTTTGTTAAAAATTTTCTCATCTATATTTATGAGAGATATTGGTCTTTAGTTCTCTTGTGATGTCTTTGTTTTTGGAATCAGAGTAAATAATGGTCTCAAAGAATGAATCAGGTCATGTTCCATCTCTTCTATTTTTTTTTGTATGGGTTTGTGAATTATTTCTGTTAATATTATTTAAACATTTGGTAGAACTCATCAGTGAAGCTATTTGCCCTGGGCTTTTGGAAGTTAAGTTTTTGATTGCTAATTCAATTTCTTCTTTTGCTGTAAGTAGGTCTAGTTAGAATTTCTTTTTCTTCTTAAGTCAATATCAAAAGTTTTTATCTTTCTAAAAACTCATCAGTTCACCTACATTATCCAATTTGTTGGTATGCAATTGTTCATTTATTTCTTTATGATCCTTTTAATTTCTGTAAGAGTGGAAGAAATATCTCCTCTTCCAGTATTTATTTAGTAATTGAGTCCTCTTTTTCTTCTTCTTGATCAGTCTATCTAAAGGTTTGTCAAAGATTTTTTAAAATCTTTTTTTCTGCTCTCAACTTCATCTCTAATTTCTACTATTTCCTTCCTCGGCTTGATTTCAGTTTCGTTTTCTCTAAGTTTTGATTTGACATCTTCTTTTTTTTAATGCAGATGTTTATAGCTATAAATTTCCCTCTATGCACTGGTTTCACTGAATCTGTTTTGGTATGATTTGCTTTGATTAATTTATCTCAACGTATTTTCCTTCTTTCTCTTTTCTTTAACTGCAAAGAAGAAGAAGAAGAAGAAGAAGAAGAAGAAGAAGAAGCAGCAGCAGCTGTTGTTGTTTATTAAACTAACAGTTTTGGAGGCTGTAAGTCCAAGGCCAGCCCGCTGCTGGTTGGCCTCAGGTGAGAGTCCTCTAGTGAGGGTCCTCTGGCAATTTTACAATATGGAGGATGACGTCACAGGCCAGGAACCAATGAGAGAGCCGTGGTGCCTATTTAAGCGATCACCTGGTAAGAGAGGACCCCCTACAAAACAAGGGGGGTGGCAGTGGAGGGAACAGATTAAAGGCTTCCAGGAGTTAGAAGTGTGTATGGAATCTAATTGCAAAGAGGAACACAAGTTTTGTGGGGATTTTTTTTTTTTTTTTGAATGGGAGAGGTGTGATGGAACTCTTCTGTATCCTAATTAAGGTACTGGTTACATGAATCTATACATAAACTAAAACTCGTAGAATGGTATACTTAAAGAAAAAAAAGTAAAACAAAAATTCTGTATACTGTGTGCTAATTGAAAAAAATATATAAAAAGGGGCTTAACAGAATATAGACAGAGACTTAACAGAAGAAAAGGCAGTAAACTTGAAGACAAGGTACCAGAGAGCTAATCAAACTAAAGTACAGAGAGAAAAATGAGAAAAACAAACCAGCAAAAAGGGTCAAGATATATTACTCATCTCTACTGGGAGTTTTAAAAGAGGTCATGGGCAAATTATACACACACACACACACACACACACACACACATATATATATATATATATATCTGGTCTCAATCATACAAATCTAGATGCAATAAAACTTAAGAAGAAGCAACACAAAGAAAATCATGGAAAAATCACCATATCCAACTACTGAAAACTTTCAATGAAGAGAAAAATCTCACTAAGCCAGCAATAAAAGAAATATTATAATATTGTCTCTCACCTAACAAGATATACAGATGACATCTCATTCCAGTCAGAATGGCAATTATCAAGAATACAAGTAACAATAAATGCTGGCGTGTTGGTGAGGATGTGGGGAACAAGATATGCTCATACATTGTTGGTGGGACTGCAAATTGGTGCAACCACTCTGGAAAGCAGTATGGAGATTCCTCAAAAAACTAGGAATGAAACCACCATTTGACCTAGTTATCACACTGCTAAGTATATATCCAAAGGATTTAAAATCAGCACACTACAGTGATGCAGCCACACTAATTTTTATAGCAGCACAATTCACAATAGCTAAGTTATGGAGTCAACCTAGGTGGCCTTTAACAGATAAATGGATAAAGAAGATGTGGTATAAATACACAATGGAGTATCACTCAGCCATAAAGAAGAATGACATTATGACATTTGTCAGTAAATGGATGGATCTGGAGACTACCATGTTAGGTAAAATAAGCCAATTCCCCAAAAACAAAGTTCAAATGTTTTCTCTGATATGTGGATCTAACTCACAATAAGCGAAGGGGGTGGGGATAGAAGTTCAGTGGATTAGACAAAGGAGAATGAAAGGAAGAGAAGGGAGGTGGGGATGGAAAAAGAAAAGACAATGGAATTAATCTGACATAACTTTCCTATGTACATATGTGAATATACTGCAGTGAATCTCACCATCACATATTTCCACAAGAAATTAATTTAAAAAATAATAATCTTGGGTAAATGGCAGAAAGATTAATGGAGGGAAGGGAACAGGGGTGGGGAGACGGAAAGGAAAGGAGAGGTAATGGGGTCTGAACTAGGACAAGATATAGTCCATGTTTTTATAATTATGTCAAAATGGATTCAACTATCATATGTAACTAAAAACAATAAAAAGATATACAGATGACAGATGAGCATACACAAAGGTGCTCCATATCATGTGTCATTAAGGAGATGCAAATTGCAATAATGATGTTCTACCAATGCACACCTATCATAGTGGCCACAATCCAGGACACTGACAACACCCGACGCTGGTGAGGATGTGGAGCAGCTAGAACCCTTACTCATTGTTGATGGGAATACAAAATGGCACAGCCACTTTGGAAAATAGTTTGGTGGTTTCTTGCAACACTAGACATGCTCTTACCATATGATCCAGCAATGGGCCCCTTGGTATTTACCCAAAGGAGTTGAAAACTTATATCCTCACAAAACCCTACACATGGAAGTTTATAGTAGCTTTATTCATAACTGCAAAAACTTGAAAGCAACCAATATGTCCTAAAGTAGATGAACAGATAAATAAACCAGGACATGTCCAATCATGAAATATCATTAACTTAAGAGTTACTATACTGTGAAGAGAGATGGAAGAAACAGGTTGCATATTACTAAGTGAAACAAGTTGATTTGAAGTGGTTGCATACTGCATGATTCCAGGTCTATGACATTCTGAAAAGGGCAAATCTATGGAAACAGCAACAAGAACAGTATTTCAGGCATTGGGGGAGGAGGGAAGTACAGGTGGAGCACTAAGGATTTTGATGACAGTGGAACTACTATGTACATACTGTAGTGTGGATTCATGTCACTCTGGATTTGTCCAAGCCCACAGAATGGACAACACAAAGAATGAACCCCAATATAAACCGTGGCCTGATGTGTCAAGGTAGGTTCATCGCTTAAAACAAACATAGCAACCTCTTGTGGAGGGTGTTGAAAGGGAGGTTGTGCATGTGTTGGGGAATTTCTGTACCTTCCACTCTGTTTTTCTGTGAAACTAAAAGTGCTCTAAAAAATAAAGTCTATATTTTTTGAAAGGCACATAATAACCATCAGAAAAATACAGGCGGGAGATAGTTAAATGGATATCTTTGAAGTGTTGGAGACACTTTAAATTTAAAATTTTCAAAACTTATCTTCAGGGCCAAGTGTGGTCGTAGACATCTATAATCCCAGTTACTAGAGAGGCTGAGGCAGGAGAATAGCAAGTTCAGTGCTAGTCCAGGCAGAATCTTATTTCAAATTAAAAAATAAAACGGTGTTGAAGATATAGCTCAGTGGTGGAGTGTCCTGGGTTCAATCCCCAGCACCACATAGAATTTTTCTTTGAGAGAGGGAGAGAGAGAGAGAGAGAGAGAGAGAGAGAGAGAGAGAGAGAACTATTTAGCAACAACAATGACATTATTGGGACTTCCGAGGCGGGAGTGTGAAATAAACTGTGGGCTCTCCAGCAACCTGGGTCTCATTTAATTGCTTAGGTCTTGCTAAGATGTTGAGATTGGCCTTGAACTTGTGATCCTCCTGGCTCAGCCTCTGCAGTTGCTGGGATTACAGATGTGTGTTGCTGCACCCAGCTTCATTTATATTTCACGTGTACCTTCATGGCTGGAAGAGCCGCGGCCTGCGCCCAGAAAAGGCCCAGTGACCCGCCGGCGTGGTAGTCACGTCACCCCAACTGGAGTAGGGGCCGAGCAGAGCCGCCACCCGCGCCCACAAGGTAGGCAGACCTGCAACCGACCAGCAGAACAGGCCCAGCGGTCCGCGGACGTGGTAGACACGTCACCACAATTGGAGTAGGGGCAGAGCAGAGCCTTCAACTGCGCCCGGAACAGGCCCAGCGGCCCGACGACGTGGTAGTCATGTCACCCAATTGGAGTAGGGGCAGAGCAGAGCCGCCACCCGTGCCCGCAAGGTAGGCAGGCCTGTGACCGACCGGCGGAACAGGCCCAGCGGCCTGCCGGCTCAGCAGACAAGTCACCCCATTTGGAGTAGGGGCAGAGCAGAGCCGCTGCCCGTGCCTGCAAGGTAGGCAGACCTGCGACCAACCGGCGGAACAGGCCCAGCGACCTGCCGGCGTGGTAGACATGTCAACCCAATTGGAGTAGGGGCAGAGCAGAGCCTCCTCCCGTGCCGGCAAGGTAGGCAGACCTGCGACAGACCGGCAGAACAGACCCAGCGGTCCGCGGGCGTGGTAGACAGATCAACCCAATTGGAGGAGGAGCACAGCCGCCACTCGCCCCTGCAAGGGAGACTTTTCAAATATACAAGAGCAATATAAATATATAGGGGGAAAATTTCAAAAACACAACAGTTTCACTAAGCAGAAAGAAACGCGAGCAGTATGAAAAGACAAGGAAAGAAAGGACCACAAGCAATGCAGGTCAACTCAACTTTAGAAGAGATAATAGCTGCAGCAGATGAAATGTCAGATAAAGAATTCAGGATATACATGCTTCAGATGATCTGGAGTCTCAAGGAAGACATTAGACAGCAAAATCAGACAATGAAAGATCACTTCGACAATGAATTACATAAACAAATCCAAGAAGCAAAAGATCAACTATACAGGGAGATAGAGGTTATAAAAAACAAACAAACAGAAATCCTAGAAATGCAGGAAGCAATAAACCAACTTAAAAACTCAATTGAGAATACTACCAGCAGAGTAGAACACTTAGAAGAGAGAACATCAGACAACGAAAACAAAGTATTTCAACTTGAAAAGAACATAGACAGGTCAGCAAGACTGTTAAGAAACCATGAGCAGAACATCCAAGAAATATGGGATAACATTAAAAGACCAAACTTAAGAGTCATTGGGATACAGGAAGGTATAGAGGTCCAAACCAAAGGAATGAGCAATCTATTCAATGAAATAATATGAGAAAACTTCCCAGACTTGAAGAATGAGACAGAATCCCAAATCCTAGAAGCCTACAGGACGCCGAATGTGCAAAATCATAAGAGATCCACGCCTAGACACATTATAATGAAGATGCCCAACATACAGAATAAGGAGAGAATTTTAAAAGCTACAAGAGAAAGGAAGCAGATTACATTTAGGGGTAAACCAATCAGGATAACAGCTGATCTCTCAACACAGACTCTGAAAGCTAGAAGATCCTGGAATAACATATTTCAAACACTGAAAGAAAATGGGTTCCAAGCAAGAATCATTTATCTGGCGAAATTAAGCTTCAGGATGGAAGATGAAATTAAAACCTTCCACGATAAACAAAAGTTAAAAGATTTCACAGCTAGAAAACCATCTCTTCAAAACATCCTCGGCAAAACATTACAGGAAGAGGAAATGGAAAATAACAATGAAAACCAACAGTGGGAGGTAGGACAGTAAAGGGGGGAAAATAATCAAAGAGGAAAACAAATCAGGTTTAGTAACATTAATAAACAAATATGGCTGGAAGAACAAACCATATCTCAATAATAACCCTAAATGTTAATGGCTTAAACTCACCAATTAAGAGACACAGGCTAGTAGAATGGATCACAAAATAAGACCCAACAATATGCTGCCTACAGGGGACGCACTTGATAGGAAAAGACATACATAGACTGAAGGTGAAAGGTTGGGAAAAATCATACCACTCATATGGACTGCGGAAACAAGCAGGAGTCTCCATACTCATATCAAATAAAATATATTTCAAGCCAAAGTTAATCAAAAGGGATAAAGAGGGACACTACATATTGCTCAAGGGAACCATACACCAACAAGACATAGCAATCATAAATATATATGCCCCAAACAATGGAGCAGCTATGTTCATCAAGCAAACTCTTCTCAAGTTCAAGAGTCTAATAGACCACCATACAATAATCATGGGAGACTTCAACACACCTCTCTCACCACTGGACAGATCTTCCAAACCAAAGTTGAATAAGGAAACTATAGAACTCAATAACACAATTAACAACCTAGACTTAATTGACATATATAGAATATACCACCCAACATCAAGCAGTTACACTTTCTTCTCAGCAGCACATGGATCCTTCTCAAAAATAGATCATATATTATGTCACATGGCAACTCTTAGACAATATAAAGGAGTAGAGATAATACCATGCATCTTATCTGATCATAATGGAATGAAACTGAAAATCAACGATAAAAGAAGGAAGGAAAAATCATGCATCACTTGCAGAATGAACAATAGGTTACTGAATGATCAATGGGTTATAGAAGACATCAAGGAGGAAATTAAAAACTTCTTAGAGTTAAATGAAAACACAGACACAACATATCGGAATCTATGGGACACATTGAAAGCAGTTCTAAGAGGAAAATTCATTGCTTGGAGTTCATTCCTTAAAAAAAGAAAAAACCAACAAATAAATGATCTCATACTTCATCTCAAAATCCTAGAAAAAGAAGAGCAAAACAACAGCAAAAGAAGTAGAAGGCAAGAAATAATTAAAATCAGAGCTGAAATTAATGAAATTGAAACAAAAGAAACAGTTGAAAAAATTGAAAAATAAAAGTTGGTTCCTTGAAAAAATAAATAAAATTGACAGACCCTTAGCCATGCTAATGAAGAGAAGAAGAGAGAGAACTCAAATTACTAGCATATGGGATGAAAAAGGCAATATCACAACAGACACCTCAGAAATACAGAAGATAATTAGAAATTATTTTGAATCCTTATACTCCAATAAAATAGAAGATAGTGAAGGCATCGAGAAATTTCTTGAGTCAGGAGGATATAGCAACCTAAACAGACCAATAGCAATTGATGAAATAGAAGAAACCATCAAAAGACTACCAACTAAGAAAAGCCCAGGACCGGATGGGTATACAGCAGAGTTTTACAAAACCTTTAAAGAGGAACTAATACCAATATTTTCAAGCTATTTCAGGAAATAGAAAAAGAGGGAGAACTTCCAAATTCATTCTACGAGGCCAACATCACCCTGATTCCTAAACCAGACAAAGACACTTCAAAGAAAGAAAACTACAGACCAATATCTCTAATGAACCTAGATGCAAAAATCCTCAATAAAATTTTGGCGAATCAGATTCAAAAACATATCAAAAAAATTGTTCACCATGATCAAGTAGGATTCATCCCTGGGATGCAAGGTTGGTTCAATATACTGAAATCAATAAATGTTATTCACCACATCAATAGACTTAAAAATAAGAACCATATGATCATCTTGACAGATGCGGAAAAAGCATTCGATAAAGTACAGCATCCCTTTATGTTCAAAACTCTAGAAAAACTAGGGATAACAGGAATATACCTCAACATTGTAAAAGCAATTTATGCTAAGCCTCAGGATAGCATCATTCTGAATGGAGAAAAATTGAAGGCATTCCCTCTAAAATCTGGAACAAGACAGGGATGCCCTCTCTCACCACTTCTGTTCAACATAGTTCTCGAAACACTGGCCAGAGCAATTAGACAGACGAAAGAAATTAAAGGCATAAAAATAGGAAAAGAAGAACTTAAATTATCACTATTTGCAGGTGACATGATTCTATACCTAGCAGACCCAAAAGGGTCTACAAAGAAACTATTAGAGATAATAAATGAATTCAGCAAAGTGGAAGGATATAAAATCAACACGCATAAATCAAAGGTATTCCTGTATATCAGCAACAAATCCTCTGAAATGGAAATGAAGACAACCACTCCATTCACAATATCCTCAAAAAAAAAAAAAAAAACTTGGGAATCAACCTAACAAAAGAGGTGAAAGACTTATACAATGAAAACTACAGAACTCTAAAGAGAGAAATAGAAGAAGATCTTAGAAGATGGAAAAATATACCCTGTTCATGGATAGGCAGAACTAACATCATCAAAATGGCAATATTACCAAAAGTTCTCTATAGGTTTAATGCAATGCCAATCAAAATCCCAACGGCATTTCTTGTAGAAATAGAGAAAGCAATCATGAAATTCATATGGAAAAATAAAAGACCCAGAATAGCAAAAACAATGCTAAGCAGGAAGTGTGAATCAGGTGGTATAGCGATACCAGACTTCAAACTATACTACAGAGCAATAGTTACAAAAACAGCATGGTACTGGTACCAAAACAGGCGGGTGGACCAATGGTACAGAATAGAGGACACAGAAACCAATCCACAAAACTAAAATTATCTAATATTTGATAAAGAGGCTAAAAGCATGCAATGGAGGAAGGATAGCATCTTCAACAAATGGTGCTGGGAAAACTGGAAATCCATATGCAACAAAATGAAACTGAATCCCTTTCTCTCGCCATGCACAAAAGTTAACTCAAAATGGATCAAGGAGCTTGATATCAAATCAGAGACACGGCGTCTGATAGAAGAAAAAGTTGGCTACGATCTACATACTGTGGGGTCGGGCTTCAAATTCCTCAATAGGACACCCATAGCACAAGAGTTAATAACTAGAATCAACAAATGGGACTTACTCAAACTAAAAAGCTTTTTCCTCAGCAAAAGAAACAACAAGAGAGGTAAATACGGAGCCTACATCCTGGGAACAAATCTTTACTCCTCACACTTCAGATAGAGCCCTAATATCCAGAGTATACAAAGAACTCAAAAAATTAGACAATAAGATAACAAGTAACCCAATCAACAAATGGGCCAAGGACCTAAACAGACACTTCTCAGAGGAGGACATACAATCAATCAACAAGTACATGAAAAAATGCTCACCATCGCTAGCAGTCAGAGAAATGCAAATCAAAACCACCCTAAGATACCATCTCACTCCAGTAAGATTGGCAGCCATTATGAAGTCAAACAACAACAAGTGCTGGCGAGGATGTGGGGAAAAGGGTATACTTGTACATTGTTGGTGGGACTGCAAATTGGTGCAGCCAATTTGGAAAGCAGTATGGAGATTTCTTGGAAAGCTGGGAATGGAACCACCATTTGACCCAGCTATTCCCCTTCTCGGTCTATTCCCTAAAGACCTAAAAACAGCATGCTTCAGGGACACTGCTACATCGATGTTCATAGCAGCACAATTCACAATAGCAAGACTGTGGAAGCAACC
The DNA here is from genome assembly GCF_964194105.1 of Spermophilus citellus. Lineage (NCBI taxonomy): Eukaryota > Metazoa > Chordata > Mammalia > Rodentia > Sciuridae > Spermophilus > Spermophilus citellus. The sequence continues at coordinate 51,874,716 of NC_138185.1, forward strand.
TACATGCCCTTCAATAGACGAATGGATAAAAAAATGTGGCATTTATACACAATGGAGTATTACTCTGCATTAAAAAATGACAAAATCATAGAATTTGGAGGGAAATGGATGGCATTAGAGCAGATTATGCTAAGTGAAGCTAGCCAATCCCTAAAAAACAAATGCCAACTGTCTTCTTTGATATAAGGAGAGTAACTAAGAACAGAGTAGGGATGAAGAGCATGAGAAGAAGATTAACATTAAACAGGGATGAGAGGTGGGAGGGAAAGGGAGAGAGAAGGGAAATTGCATGGAAATGGAAGGAGACCCTCATGGTTATACAAAATTACATACAAGAGGAAGTGAGGGGAAAGGGAAAAATAACACAAGGGGGAGAAATGAATTACAGTAGAGGGTATAGAGAGAGAAGAAGGGTGGGGAGGGGAGGGGAGGGGGGATAGTAGAGGATAGGAAAGGCAGCAGAATACAACAGATAAGAGTATGGCAATATGTAAATCAGTGGAAGTGTAACTGATGTGATTCTGCAATCTGTATATGGGGTAAAAATGGGAGTTCATAACCCACTTGAATCAAAGTGTGAAATATGATATATCAAGAACTATGTAATGTTTTGAACAACCAATAAAAAAATGACATTATCGGGTTTAACAGATGTAGAAGTTATGTATCTGGTAATAATAGAATGGAAGGATAGCAATAGGAAAATAAAGGATGGAAGTGAGGAATAAGAGGATAATACTTGAAGATTTTATCTTTTATGTAAACAAGTATACTAATATTTGTTAAGTCAATAATTAAGATCATGAATTCTTTTTGGGGGGTGGGGGGGTGGTACCAGGGATTGAACCCAGGGACACTTAACTACTGAGCCACATCCTCAGCCCTTTTTTGTATTTTATTTAGAGACAAGGTCTCACTGAGTTGCTTAGGGCCTCAATAAGTTGCTGAGGCTGGCTTTGAACTTGCAATCCTCCTGCCACAGCCTCCTGAGCTGCTGGGATTATAGACATGTGCCACTGTGCCTGGCTGATTATCATGAATTCTAAAGCAACAACTAAAAGAATAGATATAATAGGTATAAGCTAATAGAGTAGATGAAAAAGGAATATTTAAAATTACACAGTTCAAAAAAAGGCAGAAAAAAAAGAGAAAAAAGGAACATCTGGACAAAATGAAGACAAATAGCAATATGGCAAATTTTAAGTCAATTTCCTCTATAACTAAAAATTAATTCATTAATTAAAATGCAAGGCAGAGATGTTCATAATGAACTTTTAAAAATCATCAAATATATTATCTATAAAATATAATTTTTTTAAAATTCGACTTATTTTTAAACTGAAATATAAAAATATAAAAATTATATATATTGATGGGGTGCCATGTAAAATTTCAATGCATGTATACATTGTGTAATCTGGTTAAACATATTTATGTCCTCAAACATTTATTACTTCATTATGGAAAATCAGTCAAAATCTTCTTTTCTGGCTTTTTGAAATCTATAGTACACAACCACCATCTATAGTCACCCTACTGTGCAAAAAATAGCACTATAGAATTTCTTACTCCTATCTCAATTTCAACCTAGTACCTATTGTTCACAAATTTATTCTTTTTAAAAAATATTTATGTTTTAGTTTTAGGTAGACACAATATTTTATTTTATTTTATTTTTTTATGTGGTGCTAAGGATCGAATCCAGTTGTCTCAGGAGTGCCAGGCAAGTGCTCTACCACTGAGCCCCAGCCCCAGCCTCACAAGATTTATTCTTAATCTAAATCCCAGGGAGCTAGTTAAGCATACAAAAATGTGGACAATCATAGGTAATATGGATTGCTTCATTAATATCACTTCATTAATATCAGGTTTCAGAAAAAAGAATACTACTGAGCATAAGAAGGGGTGTTTTATACCAATAAAAGTGTAAGTTCATCAAAAAAACATAATTATTTTCTATGAACTAAATTTTGCCCTCCCCAAAATTCATATATTGAATTTCATATTTTGAAGCCTTTACCTCCCACTGTGTATTTGGAGATAGGGCCTTCAACTAAGGTTGAATGAGATTATGAGATAGGTCCATTATATGAAAGGTTTAGTGTCCCTTTTTTTTTTCTTTTGGTGTTGGGGATTGAACCCAGGGATGCTCTACCACTAAGCCACATTCCAGTCTTTTTATTTTTTATTTTGAGAGAGGATCTCACTAAATTGCTTAAAGTCTCAGTAAGTTGCTGAGGCTGGCCTCAAATTTGCAATCCTCCTGCCTCACTTCCTGAGTTTCTAGGAGATTACAGGCATGTGCCACCATGCCCAGAGATTATTCTCCTGTTAAAAAGAAGATGTGAGAGATCTTCCTCTGTCTCTGTGTGCATGATTGGAGGAAAGCCTGTCTGAACACACAGTGAAAAGGCAGCTGTCTACAAGCCTAGGAAGAGAGCCTGCACCCAAACCTGTCCAGCTGGCACCCTGATCTTGGACTTTGCAGCCTCCAGAATTGTGAGAAAATTAATTTGTACTGTTGAAGCGACCCAGTCTATGGTATTTTATTACAGCATCCTGAACAGACAAAGACACTGTTTTAAATGTGCATGACATACTAAGAGTGTTGAAATACACAAGGCAAGAACTAACAGAAACGAAAGGAGAAATAGGCCGATTGGACTTTCTGTCTACAGTGTTGAAATCTCCCACAGTGACAGGAGACTTGAACAACACTAGCAACCAGCTTGACCCAATTGATATTCACACAACATTTCCTACCCCAAATGCAGAAGGCACATTATTTTCATGTTCACCCAAACAGACCATATGCTGGATCATAAAACAAGTCTCAATATATTGAAAAGACCTGGAAATAATACCAAAAAAATGTGCTCTGACCACAGAGGAATTAAAGGAGAAATCAATCACGTCAAGATGTCTGGAGAGTCCCCAAATATGTGGAAGTTAAACAAAATACTTCTACATATTCTGTGGGTCAAAAAAGAAATAACGAGGAGAATTACAAAGTCTTTGGAATTGAATGACAGTGAAAACACAACCTTGTCAAAATCTCAGGATGAAGCTAAACAGGGCTTGGAGGGAAACGTGTGGCTTGAAAGCTTGTATTAGAAAGCAGAAAGATGGGTGACAGGAGCAGCACAGTCATGTGCCAATGACTCTTTGGGAGAGGTTAAAGGGCTACTGGGCAGGGCAAGGGATCAGCTCAGGGTCCAGAGCAATCAGATGGAGCCAGAGAGGTAAATGTGTGCCATGTGTTTGTGTGTCTGTGTGTGTGTGTGTTGGGGGGAGGGTTTCTTCAGCTTTTTGAGTCCTACAAAATTCTCTAGAGTGCATTTTCTGGCTGAAAACAAAGTAATGCTTTTGGTTATATTCCATGCCACTCAAATGCCTGGAAAAGCCAGGAAAGCACCGGTTAGATCTGATGGGTGCTGAGCTGCCAAGACCTGAGGGTGCAGGAGCTCATACTCCCAGGCCCTGAAGCCTGAGTTCCCATAGCCTCCCTCCTGGAACTGACTCTCTCCGGGTGGGGGCAGGACCGAGCTGCTGTGTTCTGACCTCAAGTGAAATCTGAATAATTGATGCCCTGGTCTAATGTTTCACCCAATTGTCATAAAGCAAGAAACACAAGCCCAGTGTGTGGCAGACGAGGCTCTGGACAAAGGGTTGTTTTCATCGCCCCCTCTCCCCAGCCTCAGGTCTGTGTGGCTCTCGCCCCAGCACATGATCTGTGACAATTGTCCTGTGTTCTCCCGCCCCTCCCCAGGGAGCCAAGGGAGGGATTATTAGGGAGGCAGCTCCCCCAGGGTGCGGGGGAGGGTTGTACCTCCTGTGGCGTGTGTCTTGTGGAGCGTGTGCCCAGCTGTTGCTTGATACCCACTTGGCACAGCTTTCCCTCTGCTGGCTGCCTGCAAGGCGGCTATAAATACGGAGCTCTTACCCAAACAAACAGCGCAGATGGGTCCCCAGGGGCCTCAGGGCTCCAAGCTACGTGTGCTGGGAGGTGGGGAATGGGGGGATGGGAGAGCAACCTAGGGACTCCCTGAGCCCCAGGCAGATGGGAGACAGCCCAACCCTGTTTGGATTGCTAGGTCTGGCATCAGGAGCCAGGAGTCATTTGTCACACCCTGAAGGAAAAAAAAACACAGTAAATGAACTTCAAACACTTACAGTTCCATGAGCTGGGGACAGGTGACAATCCAACCTCTTTGTTCCAGCACTCAAGATCATGAAGTGTCTAGGCCAAGGCAGAGCCGTTGGTGCCAACCTGGTCACCACTGAGGCCACCAAAACTGGGCCTATGGGGCAGGATATGGCTGATGCTCCCTGCAAGGCTTCCCAAATCAGTTGTAGGTCCTTTCTTGGAAAATCATGAAAATCTTTGGTGAGTTTAACACCTCCATCTGCCCCAAGTTACTAGGAAGGAGCCCTAAAGTACATTCCAGAAAACAGATGGACCTTTTTCTGATGCAGAAGTAAGGTAGTGAGCACTCAAGGCACTCTTGGGTTGTCTGATAAGAAAGGAATGTGTAGACAAAGAGGCAGATATTCGAGCAGATAGGTAGCACAAAATGATGGCATGGGGCCTCTTGTTCAAAATGGAACGGTGTTTTGATTTGCTATCGAATATCACACCCTCCTGGGCTCACACAGACCTTCACAGGCACTCAGGGTTCTGCCCTACATGTGTGGAGTGTCTGCAGCTGACTCCTGAACCATGCCTGGCAGAGGTTCCCGGGCACTGGGCTGAAGAAGGCATAGCCAAAACTCTTACTGGAAAGTGGAAAAGAAGCAGGAGAAGGGATCCCCCACGAGCACCCCATTGTCCCATCAGCTTCACTTACAAAACACAAATTCAAGGATAAGATTGTGAAGAGTTCTAAGGTAGTGACCACAGAGTGCTGAATCCAAGCCTCAACCATCTTCTAAGCACTGGCAGGTATGGTGTGGCTGTAGGGTATTCACCCATTCAGCTGGGCCTGCCTCCAGGTCTTTCCCCCACCTTCCTAGGATAAATCTGCTTCCAGCTTGCAAGGTGGTAGAGTGCTTGGTGCTCTGCAGGGATTGGGGTGGGAGCACAGCAGGAGAACCAGAGTCACATTTGGAAGTCTAGATGAAGTGGGCTGAACTGGAAATGGGAGTAGATGGGAAGTGCTCTACTTAGATCTGGTGACCCACACATCCACCTGCACCCACTGGAAATAGACTGCTGAGGGTTCACACCTCTTTCCTTTTCAGAAACTATGTTCCAACTCAGAAAAAGCCCTTACCCAAGATGATGTCCCCCAGTGCTTGCCTATGGCCAACGACCACTGATGTCTTTGGTGCAGATCTGGGACCATTTTGGGTCCTTCTTTCCCTCTGTGCATTCCTGTCCTCCTCACTCCTTCCAGGCATGTCCTCCAGGAAGCAGACTTGGCCTGGGATCATTTGCCAACAGCATGCACTGAGGGCCCATCACAGATGGCCTTCACAGGCACTCAGGTGGAGTATGCCCTGGCAGAGTGATAGTCACTCTTTCAAAGGCAGTGAACCAGGATGGATTTGGGGATGGAGGCCTGCTGACTGCTACAGCATCCTGGGATGTAAGAGATCTGAGGTGCCTGGAGCTGGGAGGACAGGCTGCTCTCAATATTCATCATATGATGAGGAAGAGAGAAAACCAATTTAGTCAATGTGTGAGAAACAGAGGGCCTACTTGGAGTATTCAAGGAATCCCTAATTTCCAGATGTTGGAACAATAGTGTTGATGGGATGGAAGAGAAAAGATTGATGGTGCAGGGGACCAGGCTCAGAAGTTATTCACAGGAGTGAAAGAGCTGTCAGCCTCCAAGGGGGTCTTGTGTAAGTCAGGTCTGAGAGGGGAAGGGGTGGTCCTGAGACCTGGGATGGGGATGTGCAGTGGATAATCTGGAAATTCAGATTCCCTTGAACATGCTGGGTCTGCAGAAGTGACAACCCTCCTTGGTAGGCGAGAGTGTTCCTTCCCCCATCCTGCTTGAAGAGCACGCAAAGGGCTCAAGAGGATCATTGCCCAACAAGATGAAGCTTGCTTCCTCAGGACCTCCCTCTAATCAGTCTGGGGGAGCCAGGCTGATAGACAAAGGAGGGGCAAATCTCAGTGCAGTATCAAACCAGGTGCTGGACCTGCTAAGTAGGGAAAGGGTTTGTTAGTTTAATTTTTAATTTTTGGAAAATTTTCCATGTTTGCCATTTTTAAGCATCCACCTCAGTAACGTTGAGTAAATTAGTATGGTTGTGCAATCATCACCACATCCATCCACAGAACTCTTCATCTTGCAGAACTGAAACTCTGTCCCCATTAAACTAACTCCCCATTTCTCCTCCCCCAGCTCCTGGCAACCACCCTTCACTTTCCTTTCTCTAGTCTCCTGCTCCGGACAGCTCACATGAGTGGAATTGTACAGGACTTGTCCTGTAACTGGTGTGTCTTGCTCAGCATAATGTCTTCAAGGTTTAGCATAGTCATAGCATGCATCAGAATAGGTAGGGAGGGGGTTCATGACCTGAAAGCTGCAGGCCCAGGCTATAATGGAAGACCAGTAGCACGTGCGTGGGCCTGGGTCTGGTTCTTAGGGTGCTAGAGCAAAGAGAGTGGAGCTTAGGATGAGAAAGAGCCCATTCATGTGGCCATACCCTCCCTGATATGGAACTTCGTGTCCTGGCAGGGATCCCAGGAGATGTAGCTCCTGTAACTAGGAGGACTCTTTGGAAAGCTAGGAGGGGACAGTGCACATGTAAGGGACCAAAGCCTCTCAGTAAGGACAGAAAACCCAAGCTGGACTACTACCCCTCCCATTTATCAAAGCGACCAAGAGAGTGCCAGTGAAGGGTGATGTGTTACTGAGAAACTTAGAGGGTGTGTCCTTTGAGGTCAGAGCTTGCAGTAGAGGATACCAGAGGGACCCCCATAAAAATGACAGGATCTCAATGGAACAGATGGCAGATGGTGGTGTTATACCAACAGCAAGGTGAGTGCAATTATGTCAGAGAGGTGTCAGTCAGATAGCATCTTGGGGCCTGACATGCAGAAAGCCAAGGAACCATTCTCAGAACCCAAAGGTGGACTGGGATAGTTAACTCAGACATTGTCTAACTTTGCAATAACTAACATCCAAGATGGACAATAAGGAGCTTGAAGGTGACCTCTCCCCTCTGCAGCCCCTAAATCATAATATCTTGGCCAATTTCTGGCCCTGAGCCAATGTTCAGACCCAAGATCTCAGACTGAAGGAGAGGCAGATTCTCTGAGGACAGACTGTTACCCCAGACATTCACTTGGGTATTCATGCATAGGGGAGTAGGGAGTGTCTAGAATTTTTAGGACTATGGGACACAGGATCTAAATTGACATTGATGAATGGAGACACCAGTGTTACCACAGCCCTTGTGGGGGACTTGAAGCACATGGTAATGGGTCTCAGGTCTGGCCCACTGTGTCCATGGGGTTGTTTCTCCATTTCTTGAAGGACTTGTTAGGGTGAAGGTTGTTGGCAGTCAGTAGAACACCCCCCTGCCGCCCCAAGGCTCCTTACCTGTGGAGGAAGAGCTTATCAGAGTAGGGATAGGGCCAGGTGCAGGCCTCTGAAACTGCCCCCTCCTCTGGTCAGGATAGAAAGTCAAATGTGGTTAGTGCCACCCTCAAAAAATCTGGTAGTTTCGGGACATCATATCTCCATGTAATTCACAAGGCTGGACCCTATAAAAACTAAGTATATGATAGCAGTCATAGTGGTTCTACAAACTTAACCGAGCAGTGCTCCCATCTACTATATTTGAATAAGTGTCCACCAAAGGGTGTGTGCTGAAGGCTTGGTCCCCAGTCATGGAATCGCTGGGAGATTGAGGAGCCTTTGAGAGGTGGGGCCTAGTGTGAAGGAAGTGAGGTCATTTGGGGCATACCCTTGAAGCAGATTGTGGAAATCTGGGTTCTTCCTGTTTCTCTCTGTTCCTGACTACCACGAGGTGAACGGCTTTGTCCAACCATGTATTCCCTGCCAGAATGTGCTGCCTCATCACAACCCCCAAAGCAGCAGGGCCAACAGACCATGGACTAAAACCTCTAAAACTGTGAGCTAAAATAACCCTTTTCTTCCTTATAACTTGGTTATTTCACATAATTTGTTACAGTAACAGAAAGCTGACTAACACAACATTACACTTGTTATATCAAAGGCAGTGTCTTAAGTAGAACAGATTCACTCAGGTCAGAGGCCTGGCTTTCAGCCACCCCTAAGGAATTCCCTTTCCATTACTACAAGAACAGGCTCAGAAGAATTTGCATTTGTGTCAGGTGAACAACAATACACTTTATCCAAAGGGACCTGGACCGTCTGGTCATGCCACAGTAGATTTATGTATATTGGATTCTACCTACAGTTGGCTTGTCCTCCATGCTTACCACACACAAATTCAGTGGGTTTTGGCTTGCCTAGAGAAATAGGTGAAAAATCACTTATGCCAGGTTCATAGTGGGAGCTGGCTGAAGGATGAGATGTACTGAGACCGCTGAAAGAGTAAGGGTCCAGGGGGTCCAGGTCCAGTAAAGGGCCATCCACAAGAAGGGGTGACAGAAAGTCAGCCCGATGGTAGGACAGACCTGGCAAGGGAAGGGGCACTGGAGAATACATCCGTGTACATGTCCAGGATGACTCACCAGAGGCAGGGGTGGACTTCATGGTCTGTCAGGGGAATGGGACATGCACTGTTCAAGGCCCAGGTGGGCCTGGGATCATATTAGGGATCAATAAGGCAGATCTCAAAAGATCTCAGAGACAGAAGTGAGTGATGAAGTATTAAACATGATGGTCAGTCAGAACTCTGCTAGTCCACTTGGCAATTTTGTCTCTATCTATTCAGAAATGACCCTTGGGCCCCAATGGCAGTGTCCTGAGTGGAACTTCACTCAGGCAGCATGCTGAGGACTGACAGCCACCAGGGCATGGCCTGGAGCCTGCAACTGACCCTGAGATGTTGATAAAGTCCTAGAACTTGTGTTTCTTCTGAATCTCTCAGACATGAGCCCAGCTTGGTCTCTTCTGCCCTGTAGATGTCCAAATATAAGCCTCAATCCCAGAGACCCCTACATAACATCCCAAAATGGAGAGGATGTAATAGATGGGCTGGCCTCACACACCTCTAGACACTGTGGCAAGCTCTCTTTCCCCACACTGCCCTCAGCCCCCAGCCTCTACCTTTACCCTGCTCTGCAGGTGGCTTGGGGCATTGGTGCTATCTAGCTCTACCCAGCCCCGTGGGGCCCACTTTCTACCCTCAGGGTTCATTTGCCATTGCTTCTTCCAAAGGGAAACTCCCCAACCAGAGAGCAGGATGATAAAAGTGCTTTTGTCTTGTTCCTTTGAGAATTGATCAAGAGAATGGAGTGAGCTGGGACTCCCTGAAATGGTCCTGAAATCCACCTTCCCCACACCTACACTGCGCCAATCACTGAACCTCCCTCCAGGCCTCAGGATTTCTGAGAAGAGGAGGTGTGAGGCCAAGTATAGAGGAGCTCCTCCCCTAACCCACAGGATGCACAATCCCCTCCACCCTCCTCTGGACCTCATGAACACACTCCTCACCAATAAGAGGTTTTGGGGGAGGAGGAGGCTCCAGCTCCTGCCCTACCTCTCCTACAGCTGCAGGACAGCTTGAGGGCTGCAAACCCTTCAGTGCCCCTGCCAGCTGCAGCAATCCTGGGACCATCAGGATCCCTGTATCCCACTCACAGTCTTTCTTAATGTGCCTCTCTCCTGTGTGCCCACCTGCTTTTTGCCTGACCCTGGCTGCCACCTCAGCTGGAGGATTAGAGGCTACATATGTTCCAGGTCCCATATGCTTGGCCCATGGGGCATTTGGGAAAGACCTGACCTCCTATCCCAAGCCTGACATGCTTAGGTCTCTGAACAACCCTTAACTGTACAGCACGTCAACACACCTTTCTATTGTTTGTTTAAAAAGAGATCTTTTCGAATTTTTAAATAAAGGTTGTAAAGATGAATATAGGCGTGTTTTCTTAAGATCAGTTTCTGCCCCTCTATGTGTTGGTGTAAAGTTTATTTGCCCCAACGTTTTCAGAGACTAAAGTCATATCATCTTCTCAATAGTGTTCTGGGCACATAAGTCTTAAGAGTAAGACATGTCCTAAGAGATGTCCAGAACTCCCGAAACAGTGTGTTGCTATAACAGAATGCCCAAGACTGGGTCGATTATAAGGAACAGAGAATTACTTCTTGTTTGGAAGATGGGAAGTACAAGGTCAAAGGGCTAGTCAAAGGGCTACATCTGGTGAGTTTTCTTGCTTCTCATCCTGTGGTGAAAAGCAGAAAGGCAAGAATGTGAGAGCCAGAGAGAGAGAGAGAGAGAGGGGTGGGGGAGAGAGAGAGAGAGGGGGGGGGGGAGAGAGAGAGAGAGAGAGAGAGAGAGAGAGAGAGAGAGAGAGAGAATATGCAGGTTCTGGGATGGGGGTGGGAGTTGCAGGGGTCTGGATAAGGGAAGGAGCAAAGGAGGCCAAACTCCTGTTTTTATCAGGAAGCTACTAGCAGGATAACTCACCTACTCCCTAGATAATGGCATCTAAGGAGGACATTTATGAGGACAGAGTCAGTGCTCCAGACCTAATTACTTCGTAAGTTCTCACCTTGCAGCACTGTTCCATTGAAGTTGGGTTGAGTTTCCAACCTACAAACTTTGGGGAACACATTCAAAGCATAGCACTCACATGGCTGGGGCAGCTCCTGGAAAATGCAGAGCCTGGAGTTTAAAGAGAAAGAACCCTCAGAGAGAGAAGCCCTACATACCCAAGTTCTCCTTTGAAGCACTCATGGTCCAGATGACTATGGGGGCAGAATTGGGGTCTTTGGTGGTAAGACAGGGGTAGCTGCAGGGTCCTGGAGTCTGCACTCAGGACAGAAGTGAAGCCCAAGACAACACTGCAAAGGCCAGAACTTGCCGTGGACATGGGCATCCTACACAGATTCCAGTCAAGCTGGACATGCTGGTGGAAGGTCCTCTTCCAGCCCAGAGACTTTGCTTCAGAGTCCTGGGCTCACCTTTGCTCATTTCTTCTCCAAGGTAATTTGGATTCAATCAGACCTGGGAGGCAGTTGATCAAGGTGCAGCTTGATTGACCTCATGAGGTCGAGTCGGGGGATGGCCCAGGTTCAAATCCCTGTTCCATTGCTTGCTAGCCTCATCCCCTGAGAAAGTTACGTAATTCTGTAAACCAAAGCTTCCGGATTTATAAAATGGGATTAAAATTGCACCCTCCCCCCACCCCAACAGTTTTGTGAGGATGAAGCAGGATAATGAAGGGAAAAGTCTCTGCCTGGTACCGGTTACTGCACACAAGTCAGGTTTCTGTCTGAGTGGAACTGCCCTGGCCTTCTGTAAGGCAGGGGCCTCCAAGCCAGGCTGGAAGACATAATCAGAAGTGGTGCAAGCCCAGGCAGGCCTCCGTAGAGCAGAAGAGTGCTTGGATTTGAGGGACCATCTGATGGAGCTTGCAGCCTGTTTCCAGAGCAGATGGAGCTCCCAGGACTGCAGCAGAAGCTCCTCTAGAAACAGAATCCATTCGGCCTGATCCTGAACCCAAAATAGTCTCCTCTCCTTGGGGTAGAGCAGCATGGCCAGCTGCTCTGCCTGTGCAGGTTCCTGGCCAAGGTGAAGCTCCACCTGGTACAGCATGTGCGTGTTCCACTAAGCTCCTCCACCTGCAGGGGCAGGCCTTTGGGCTTCTTTGGAAAACACCCTCTTGAGGTGGGAGTCAAGGGCCAAGCAAGGAGGAGTCCTTGAGAGCAGGATATGTGGGATTCTGGCCTGCCCAGCCCTGAGGCTCAGTCACACTCTCCTGGATTCTGGATTGTGCCCAGGACTCTACCAAGGCCACTTCTTCCAAAGCACTGGTTTTTTTGTTGTTGTTGTTTTGTTTTTTGTTTTTCTTTCTTTCCCTCCTCCTCTCCTTCTCCTCCTCCTCCTTGTTCTCCTTCTTCTTTTTACAGTCTAGTCTTCCCTTTCACTCCCCAAGTCCAAATTTCTCAAACTGACAGCAAAACCTCCTACCATGGGGGCCTGCCAGACCTTTGCCAAACTGACCACCAGCAGCTCCTGGAATGAACAGTGTACTGTCCCTGCCCCTCCTCTCCATGCTGGCTGGTCTGTTGGGGAAACCCACCTGTTCCCACACCCCATGGCCCAGTGGGTTCTGAACTTCCATTCATGCCGGGCTCCTGCTAACGTGTTGGGACTCACAGATGCACTTTCAAGATGGTAGAATCCCCACCAGGGCCATATGCCATCCTCAGTGGTGTTATTATTAGTTTCATCTTGCACTTGAGTTTTCTGAAGCCAAAACCAAAAAGGCTGGAGCTTGGATCAAAAGATTGATCCAGGGCTGGGGATGTGGCTCAAGCGGTAGTGCTCTCACCTGGCATGCGTGCGGCCCGGGTTCGATCCTCAGCACCACATACAAACAAAGATGTTGTGTCTGCCAATAACGAACTAACTAAATAAATAAGTATTAAAATTCTAAAAAAAAAAAAAAAAGCTTGATCCACTCTGAGCATCCTTAGTGGCCCAGGTTACCAGGAGTTCATTATGCCCCCTTGTCCCAGGCCAGGCTGGATCATATTTGGGTCTCCCAACTAAGTTTAGCCATCCAAGAGGTCAGCATGTCGGATTTGTAGAACACTGCCAGACACTGGGCTAGGAACGTAAAGATGGGTAGGCTGTAGTCCCCTACTCCTCATTGGGAACTGAAGTCCTCAACACGGCAAAGGCAAAGGGAACTAGAAGGAGGGCAAGCAAGATATTCCAGAGAGGGCTCCTTCACCTTGCAGCCACAGTAGATGCCAGAGGCAGGCAGGCAGTAGACCCTTTAATATCCACATAAAAGATCTTACCAGGGAGAGCCTGCCCAATCTTTGGCCCAGATGATGACTTATCTATTTCCAGTCTAGAACCTTCTTGCATGCATATCTTCTACAACCCCAGAATCTGAGTGTCAGCACCAGTTGTTCTGAGGGAAATGTCTCAGAGACCCTGTCCACTGTGTGATTTCCAGGGTCAACTGTAAACTGTCAACTGTAAACTCTGCTGTAAACTGTCAACCTGAACCTCAGCCTTGGCCAAATCATAAGTCCATTTTCAAAGGAATATTGGAGACAGGGTGTATTATAAAGAAAACAGGGTTATTTAGACTCACAGTCATAGAGACTGGGAAGTGCAAGATCAGGTGGCTGCACCTGGTGAGGGTCCCATGCTGCTGCTTAATGTAGCAGAAGTCAAAAGGAGAGAGACACGTGTACAAGGAAAAAGGTGGCTGAATTCCTGTGATGGCTAACCATTCCTGTGAGAAAGGCCTTAATCCCTTCATGAAGTCTGTGCCCTGTGACCCAAACAACTTCCACTAGGCCCTCCTTCCCAACACTGCTGCACTGAGGAATTAAGTTTCCAACACATAATCTTTTAGGAGACACACCCAAACCATAGCATATTCCAAGAATTAAGAATTTCTGGGTTCTTAAATCTGGCTTTATTTCTGAATGTGTAGTGAGCTGCTCTTATTTCAGTCCTATTTCCTAGGATCATGGGATCCCGCTTCCATTTCCCCGCTTACTCTCTTTCTCTTTCCCTGGTCCACCCTTCTCCTTTACAGTTTGTTTCTGATGAAAATATCCAAGTATACAATCACAATGTGGCCCTACACCATCTTTATAGGGACAACAGTTTCTGAAAGGTGACACATGAACATACCACCTTTCCCGCATTTCCTGGGACAATTTCAAAGAACACCACCAGATAGACCTCAAATACTTCCATTGCATATTGCTGCCTAGTCCCCACCTCCCAGATGATCTCTTATTTCTCATGGTTCTGTGGACCACTGCAGTCACATGGCATTGACTGGGATCATAGCATAGCTGTTATTGTGTTTAGTAGCTGGGTTGGGTTGGAAGGACAGCAAGGCTTCCCTCATCTATTCCCTCCACTTGTGATCAGGGGCTAGGCTCCACTCTTTGAAGACCCATCTAATACATGTTCCTGTGACAGTGTTCTCTGAGTTCTCCCCTCACTGTCACAGGAACCTGTGTATTGCTACAATGCTTAAGCAGTAGCCAGATAATAACTAGTATAATAGGGGCAGCATCCTGAAGGGGAGGAACCTCCAGGTATGGCAGCGGGAGGAGGTAACAAAGACCCTGTACAGGGCATGCAAGGCACTAGGTTCAATCCCCAGTACTTCCCCCCCCTGCCCCCCCCCAAAAAATGTTCTTTCCTCCACCAAACTATTTCAGGTTCCTCTGCTCAGCTAGGCTTCAAAGTTGGTTCATAAAACTGCAAACTTTCAGTACAAATGCTTTCAGTACAAATGCTTTTGTCTGTCCCTCCCCCGTCCACCCACTAAGAGATATGAAAAATACTTGCTAATATCTCAAGGTCATACCCGCCTTAAGTGCCTTCTGGAGGCAACTCAACATGATGAGGAGAATTTACTGTTTGTTCCAATCAAAACCCGGAGATAGATAGATAGGTAGATAGATAGGCCCCCAAATGCCCTTGTAGAGCCATTACTGTCAAAAGCTTGCAATTGTAAATCCTTGCTCTGTCTCATTGAGTATAAAAAGCTTGCACCATTCAGAACTGTCACTATGAGGGCCTGGGAGCCATCTCTTTGAAAAGCAAGAGCATCAGGAAGATGCTCTGGCTCTGACTCTTGCCCCAGTCCCTGTGGGAGAGAGATACCTGACAGGGTGGGCTTCTTACTCTGATGTGTACTATGGCCTCCTGTCAACAGATATGAGAGATATCTAATAAACTGTTGTAAATTATTGTCACTCCACTGTGCTGTATATTCCTCCTAGCTAATTGTATTTTGGTACCCATTAGCCAACATCTCTCTAATCCCCTTCCCACATCCCCTTCCCAACATCTGGTGATTACCATTCTACTCTCTATTTCTAAATTTGACTTTTCATATTCCACATGTGAATGAGGACATGCACTATTTGTCTTTCTGTGCCTGGTTATTCCACTTAACATGATGATATTCAAGTCCATCCATGTTGGATTTCATTTCCTTTTATGGCTGAATAATATTCCATTTGTGTATATACCACATTTTCTTTATCTGTTCTTCCATCCATGAACACCTAGGTTGATTGTAATCTTGACTATTGTGAATGTTTGGGGTGATAAAAAAGCCAATTACCCATATGTGATCATTACATGTTGTATACATGTATGGAAATAGCACACGGTACTTTGTGAGTATGTAAAATTATTATGTGTCAATTTAAAAATAGAGAGAGAAGTATGTTTCTCTTCCAGATAAGAACCAACTCTGTCTTAACTCTCCTTGAAGTCATTTCCTGAGTATACCCCAGCCTTTATATAGTGTTCCCCCTTCTGTTCTGGTAAGATTGAGATCAGTTTTTCTCAATTCTGTTCCCTATTGCAATAGTTATTACTGAATAGCCTATCCTTGCCATTTAAACTATGTTTAATAGAGGAAAGAGGCCAATACGGGCATCTCACCCTCATTATCAGGGGGTGTTTCAGTGAGCTTTGGGCAATCCTTCTGCCCTGCCCCTCTTCTCCAAGGTTTAGTGACACATAAGATAATGCCATTTTTGTCCCTCGTGACAGTCCCAGAACCAAAGGCATTGAAGTGTGCCCACTCAGGGGATATGTGCTTTCCCCATGCCCCCTGGCACACAGGAAGGAAGCACAGGCAGGCACAGATGGCAGCACCTGTTCCATTTTCTACCTAGTTTCCCATTTGACCTTTTTTTCTGCTGAGAAAAAAAAATATTCAGAGGTGGACTCAGCCCCTCCTGGACCTAATCTCTCATAACGCAGGTGTTTGATAAGATTGCCCCCCTGCATCGGCATGATTTTCTCAGGTCTGTATTTAGATTCACAGGTGCAACTGTCAGGCTCAAAGGCTAGCCTGTGTGTGATCCTGATGACAGGCCACCACCATCTCCCCAAGGGCCTTCAGCTTTCAAGTGGTAAAGAGGACCCAAGGGCAGGGGTTAATCAGATCACAAGAAGAATTACAGGGCCACCACCCTCAAGGACACTGCACAGGTGGGAACTTAAATGGCTTTGTGTACATGAGACATGTAGTAAATAACACAAACAGGTTCAGAGCTCATAAAGGGGAAGCCCAAAACTCTGGTGAGGGAGAGCTCCTGGTTTGTGTGTGTGTGTGTGTGTGTGTGTGTGTGTGTATGTGTGTGTGTACATGCACCTATTATTGCATTTGTGTGCAGCACAGCCTCTGTATGGCAGGTGGGCGCAGGGACTCGGGTCTTGATGGGGCCTAGCAAGAGGATATGAAGGCAAGAAGCAGCTGTGAGAGCGGGGACAACTGGCCAGATAGCACCCAAGTCCTGCAGGGGACTAGTTTGGGGGTTTTCAATGGTGGGGCATTATTAGCACCTGGTCACCCCCTGTGACGGCTGGGATTAACTTCCCTGCCATTGAGGCTGGGCCCTAAAACATGATTCTGGTACCCATCTCAGGAATAGCACCAGATTCCTGGTACTTTGCCTTCGAAGGAGACAGACACAGGGGTAGAAGTAGGCAGGGAACTGACCAGAGGTGTTCTGGAAGGAGGAGAATCAGAGCTGGGTTTTTGACCAGTAGCCTATCCACAGATGCTGGTGGCAAAGGTCTGTGTACCCATCCTCAAGGATAAAAGATGGTGGTTTCCACCCCAAACTGCAAACACAAAATGTGCTCTTCCGCTAAAATGGAAAAAGCTCCTTTCTAGGCCTCCTGACTCCCAGGTACCACCTTTGCGATGATGATCCCCCTCCCCCAACACATGGCCCAGCCCTGCTCTGAGATCTGTGGAGGCTGTTGGGGGGCAGCAGCCTCAGTCTTGATGCACCTCAAGAGTGCTGTGGTAACACGGTGGCGTCCCACACCTGGGGAGGGGGAACTCTGCTCCCCCACTCCAGTGCAGGTGCCGCTCAGTCAGGGGTGTCCAGAGAGCAGGACTGAATGACAAAGAGCCCAGACCCATTGTTCCTAAACAAATGCCACTTTTCCTCTGGGAGAGGTGGATTTGGGGGGACTTAAAAATTGTCCCACCCCAGGAAAATTTTTTGTCTTTCTTTTAATACAATCAAACATGACAGCCCCACCTGCCATGAAGATAGCGAGCTGGAGGCTGAGCTCTCAGGCCCAGCTGCAGCGACGTTGCGTGTTTTTCTCTTCTTGTGGTTTCTCCTCCGGGTTAGGCAATGTTTCATTTCTCAGCATAACGACCAACAGAGCTGGCCTCTCTCCACAGTGTCAACATAGTCTCATCAGTGGAGGGGGCTGGGAGACATGGGCTGGAGAGCTGCTCCACGTCAGCCTGTGGAGTCCCTGGGCACCTTCTGAGCCTATTAATTAATGCAGCAGTGAGAAGCCCTAGTGTTCCCTGGACGGTCCTGGGTGGAGGGCAAGGCTGACCCAGGAGTGTTCAATTAGGATTAGGACACAGTGAGTGTCTGACCAGCAGGCACTGCTCCAGGGCAGTCACCACACTACCATCCACTGCAAAGACCCCCAGGCACTAGGCCAGCACCTGCTCTCCAATGACCAGGCTGGTCTAGGCTGGGGCCCCATGTCCCCACTTCCTGGAAGTCTGCCCCAGTTCCTTGTCTCAGCTCTCTTTCTCTACCCCACAGCCCCAGCTGGCCCCGTTGCCTCCTCTAAGGGCCACTTGGGGGCATCCCTGCCAGATTCAAAGTTTTGACCACTTGTTGGTTCACTTCTGGGTAGTCACCGTGGGGTGACAGTGAACTGTAGAGTAAGGCTTCAACTCAGGCCTGGTGCCTACAAGGCCACAGTGGCACTTGCAAAGGGCATCAGAGGGTGCCTTACACTTCTGTGTGGCAAGATGACCCATATTGGCTTCTGCACCCAGGAAGGGGCACCCCCTTAACTTGGGTAGTGGCTCCCTACTTTGGGGCCTGAGTACTTCACACAGGATCTCAGGAGCTGCCACCTTGATGTGCTGCTCCCCAACTGCAGTCTTTAGGTCCTCAGTCCCTCCTGCCCCTGGTCAGACTCCACTCTGCCTGGCTGTGGCCATGTGGAGCCACACTGTGTTTGCCAACATCTAGTCCCACTCCACAGATGTTGTTGGGGCAGCTGTGGTCCAAAATCAATTTTGACACTCTTGTTCTCTGCTTTGCCAGCCTTCTGAAGTTTGCATGGCCTGTGACCCCACACCATGGTCAGCTGGGAAAATCTGTTGCTTTAACCATACAGGGAAAGGATGTAGGTGGCAAGGTCCCTGATCCTTCTTACTACTTGAAGGTGGGTCTAATGTTGGAAGCCATCTCATTGTGAGGAAGGCCCAGAGGATGCTCTAAGATAGTTGAGCCTGAACCACACTCCAGTGTCTGTCCCTGCTCCCTGCAGCCAGATTCAGCTAGACTCATTCCTGGCTACTGCCCCAGTGGGCCCTGGGAAGCCCTTGCAGTAGAGAAGTGGGGGAGGGGCGGTGTGCCATGACTCCCACTCCCTAGCATTCCACAGCTTCAAGAATGAAATCCTACTCCCCGTGGAGGTGGTCCTGCCCATCAGCTCACTGTAACAGCCTCAGTGTGGTTTTACCTCTGTGACGATGTGGGCCTCCAGAAGGCTGATTGCCTTCCTCTCTGTCTCAGATCTGCAAAAAGAAATTGATAAGGTATCAGATGGCTCTCCAGGGGAAGACCTCCTGCAGGGCCAGCTCACCTGGAATCTGCATGGTCAGTTATTTTGTAACCAGCCAGGGTGAAGGTGCTTTCTGACATGCACATTCTTTCTATGCCCTCTTGACCCTCCCTTTCACCCCATGTCACACCAAGGGACCCACAGTCTTCTACTCCTTGCAGTCCTTTCCCTAGTGCTCATTCCAGGACAGATGGAGGGAGTCTGTTGGAGGCCTGGGGACCATCATATGAGCTCCCTGAAGCTGATACCCCTCCTTCACCTCGTACATGGTATGTGTGTTGCGTGTGTGTGTGTGTGTGTGTGTGTGTGCATGTGTGTGTGAGAGAGCGGTCCTCAGCCCCAAGTTCAGGGCCTTGAAGCCACTCCCACCTCCTGCCCTTGTCCCCACATTCTTCTCAATACCACAATTCTCTGGGTGCCACTCCTCAGGGTTGTTGCCCTGGATCCTCAGCTGGTAACGAAATTTGGGGCTGCAGCCTGATAAGTACACACATCCCCTAAAAGCAGCCCTGACAAGGAGGCACAAGAAGGGAGATGAGGTAGGGGTCTCTGCAAGCCCAGGTGCTGCTCAGCTGGATGACCAGAATGCTGGGGTTGGTCCCACCCCACCCCCTGGAATTGGCTGTTCAGTTCTGGCCAGGAATAGAAAGTCCTTCCTGGAGGCCAAGCAGAGCAGGGCCAGGTTCTCAACATAGCCCAGAACACCAGAGCAGGCTGGGGAAATCCTGGGAGAACAGGCAGGACCCCCAATGACAGAGGCCCCCTGGGAAAACTCTGTTTTGACTGCAAATGAGGGAGCCTGGACACAGGCAGGGCCCCCTGCCCCGTGACTGGGAGCCGGGCGTGGGAACAAGAAGAAAGAACAGTTCAGGAACCCCCAACCACAGTGGGTTTCGGTTCAACCAGCATTTGCGGAACCCCAGCTTTGTGCCAGGCAGGGTGCTCAACCTTGGGAAGGTGCCAAGAGGAAGGTGATACAGGCCTGCCCTCCTTAGCATCTGCTCTAAGCAGATGGCACCAAGGAAAAGCTGTTTACAGGTGCACATGGGAGGCGGGTCCCCAGAGAGGGGATCCCCAGCAGTTCGGCTGACTGTGGAGGGGAAAGTAGGTTTTTACCAGTGCTGGGGAGAGACCAGTGAAGAGAGGGTGATAGGCATGCCAGTTGGTCATTGGCTGGGGGCAGGAAAGGTGACCAGGGCCAGAGCAGCGCAGGAGTCTGTCAGCCAGCGAGCAACAAACTAAGGCTACAGTTTCTGGAAGATATCAACAGTGTGGGTGGCAGCATTGGGAAGGCAGGATTGCTATGGCTTCTTGAGGGGGTGAGTAAGACAGGGCCGTTGTGAGTAGAATGTGGGCCGCAATCCCCTCAAATGGCATAGAAAATTTCTCGGTTCAAGTTAAGAGACCCAGGACACAGTTAAAAGCTAGAAAGAAAGACAATCACCTTTCCAGGAAGAAATCCAGTTCCAGTTCACCCTCATCAAATAATGCACTATAGAATGTGATGGGTTGCAGTTTCTAGGGTCTTCATGTTTAGGCCAGATGTCTTATAAGGAAGATTTTGGCAAAAAGTCTATGCACAATTTAAGTCTTTATTTTTATTTTTATTTATTTTTATTCATTTTTTCTTTTTTCTAATTGTTGGTCGTTCAAAACATTACATAGTTCTTAATATATCATATTTCACAGTTTGATTCAAGTGGGTTATGAACTCCCATTTTTACCCCGTATACAGATTGCTGTATCACATCAGTTACACTTCCACTGATTTACATATTGCCATTCTAGTGTCTGATGTATTCTGCTGTCTATCCTATTCTCTACTATCCCTCCTCCCCTCCCCTCCCCTCCCCATTTCTCTCTCTACCCCCTCTACTGTTAATCAATTCTTCCACTTGTATTATTCTTCTCTTACCCCTCATTTTCTCTTATATGTAATTTTGTAAAACCCTGAGGATCACCTTCCATTTCCATGCGATTTTCCTTCTCACTCCCTTTCCCTCCCACCTCTCATCCCTGTTTAATGTTAATCTTCTTCTCAAGCTCTTCGTCCCTACCCTGTCCTTGGTTACTTCCCCTATATCAAAGCAGTCATTTGGCATTTATTTTTTAAGGATTGGCTAGCTTCACTTAGCATAATCTGCTCTAATGCCATCCATTTCCCTCCAAATTCTATGATTTTGTCATTTTTTAATGCAGAGTAATACTCCATTGTGTATAAATGCCACATTTTTTTATCCATTCATCTATTGAAGGGCATCTAGGTTGGTTCCACAGTCTTGCTATCGTGAATTGTGCTGCTATGAACATCGATGTAGCAGTGTCCCTGTAGCATGCTCTTATTAGGTCTTTAGGGAATAGACCGAGAAGCTGGAATAGCTGGGTCAAATGGTGGTTCCATTCCCAGCTTTCCAAGAAATCTCCATACTGCTTTCCAAATTGGCTGCACCAATTTGCAGTCCCACCAACAATGAACAAGTGTACCCTTTTCCCTGCATCCTCTCCATCACTTGTTGTTGTTGGACTTCATAATGGCTGCCAATCTTTCTGGAGTGAAATGGTATCTTAGGGTGGTTTTGATTTGCATTTCTCTGACTGCTAGCGATGGTGAGCATTTTTTCATGTACTTATTAATTGATTGTATGTCCTCCTCTGAGAAGTGTCTGTTCAGGTCCTTGGCCCATTTGTTGATTGGGTTTTTTGTTATCTTATTGTCTAATTTTTTGAGTTCTTTGTATACTCTGGATATTAGGGCTCTATCTGAAGTGTGTGGAGTAAAGATTTGTCCCCAGGATGTAGGCTCCCTGTTTACTTCTCTTATTGTTTCTTTTGCTGAGAAAAAACTTTTTAGTTTGAGTAAGTCCCATTTGTTGATTCTAGTTATTAACTCTTGTGCTATGGGTGTCCTATTGAGGAATTTGGAGCCCGACCCCACAGTATGTAAATCATAGCCAACTTTTTCTTCTATCAGACGCCGTGTCTCTGATTTAATATCAAGCTCCTTGATCCATTTTGAGTTAACTTTTGTGCATGGCGAGAGAAAGGGATTCAGTTTCATTTTGTTGCATATGGATTTCCAGTTTTCCCAGCACCATTTGTTGAAGATGCTATCCTTCCTCCATTGCATGCTTTTAGCCTCTTTATCAAATATTAGATAGTTGTAGTTTTGTGGATTGGTTTCTGTGTCCTCTATTCTGTACCATTGGTCCACCCGCCTGTTTTGGTACCAGTACCATGCTGTTTTTGTTACTATTGCTCTGTAGTATAGTGTGAAGTCTGGTATCGCTATACCGCCTGATTCACACTTCCTGCTTAGCATTGTTTTTGCTATTCTGGGTCTTTTATTATTCCATATGAATTTCATGATTGTTTTATCTATTTCTACAAGAAATGCTGTTGGGATTGTGATTGGCATTGCATTGAACTTATAGAGAACTTTTGGTAATATCGCCATTTTGATGATGTTAGTTCTGCCTATCCATGAACAGGGTATATTTTTCCATCTTCTAAGGTCTTCTTCTATATCTCTCTTTAGGGTTCTGTAGTTTTCATTGTATAAGTCTTTCACTTCTTTTGTTAGGTTGATTCCCAAGTATTTTATTTTTTGGGGGGATATTGTGAATGGAGTAGTTGTCCTCATTTCCGTTTCAGAGGATTTGTTGCTGATATACAGGAATGCATTTGATTTATGCGTGTTGATTTTATATCCTGCCACTTTGCTGAATTCATTTATTAGCTCTAATAGTTTCTTTGTAGACCCTTTTGGGTCTGCTAGGTATAGAATCATGTCATCTTCAAATAGTGATAATTTAAGTTCTTCTTTTCCTATTTTTATGCCTTTAATTTCTTTCATCTGTCTAATTGCTCTGGCCAGTGTTTCGAGGACTATGTTGAACAGAAGTGGTGAGAGAGGGCATCTCTGTCTTGTACCAGATCTTAGAGGGAATGCCTTCAATTTTTCTCCATTCAGAATGATGCTGGCCTGTGGCTTATCAAGGATTGCTTTTACAATGTTGAGGTATGATCCTGTTATCCCTAATTTTTCTAGAGTTTTGAACATAAAGGGATGCTGTACTTTGTCGAATGCTTTTTCTGCATCTATCGAGATGATCATATGGTTCTTATTTTTAAGTCTATTGATGTGGTGAATAACATTTATTGATTTCCGTATATTGAACCAGCCTTGCATCCCAGGGATGAATCCTACTTGATCATGGTGTATAATTTTTTTGATATGTTTTTGAATCCGATTCGCCAGAATTTTATTGAGGATTTTTGCATCTAGGTTCATTAGAGATATTGGTCTGTAGTTTTCTTTCTTTGAAGTGTCTTTGTCTGGTTTAGGCTTCAGGGTGATGTTGGCCTCGTAGAATGTATTTGGAAGTTCTCCCTCTTTTTCTATTTCCTGAAATAGCTTGAAAAGTATTGGTGTTAGTTCCTCTTTAAAGGTTTTGTAAAACTCTGCTGTATACCCATCCGGTCCTGGGCTTTTCTTAGTTGGTAGTCTTTTGATGGTTTCTTCTATTTCCTCTATTGGTATTGGTCTGTTTAGGTTGTCTATATCCTCCTGACTCAATCTGGGCAGATTATATGACTTAAGAAATTTATCTATGGCTTCACTATCTTCCATTTTATTGGAATATAAGGCTTCAAAATAATTTCTGATTATCTTCTGTATTTCTGAAGTGTCTGTTGTGATATTGCCTTTTTCATCCCGTATGCTAGTAATTTGAGTTCTCTCTCTTCTTCTCTTCGTTAGCATGGCTAAGGGTCTGTCGATTTTATTTATTTTTTCAAAGAACCAACTTTTAGTTTTGTCAATTTTTTCAATTGTTTCAATTTCATTAATTTCAGCTCTGATTTTAATTATTTCTTGCCTTCTACTTCTTTTGCTGTTGTTTTGCTCTTCTTTTTCTAGGATTTTGAGATGAAGTATGAGATCATTTATTTGTTGGTTTTTTCTTTTTTTAAGGAATGAACTCCAAGCAATGAATTTTCCTCTTAGAACTGCTTTCAATGTGTCCCATAGATTCCGATATGTTGTGTCTGTGTTTTCATTTAACTCTAAGAAGTTTTTAATTTCCTCCTTGATGTCTTCTAAAACCCATTGATCATTCAGTAACCTATTGTTCATTCTGCAAGTGATGCATGATTTTTCCTTCCTTCTTTTATCATTGATTTTCAGTTTCATTCCATTATGATCACATAGGATGCATGGTATTATCTCTACTCCTTTATATTGTCTAAGAGTTGCCCTGTGACATAATATATGATCTATTTTTGAGAAGGATCCATGTGCTGCGGAGAAAAAAGTGTAACTGCTTGATGTTGGGTGGTATATTCTATATATGTCAATTAAGTCTAGGTTGTTATTGAGTTCTATAGTTTCCTTATTTAACTTTTGTTTGGAAGATCTGTCCAGTGGTGAGAGAGGTGTGTTGATGTCTCCCATGATTATTGTATGGTGGTCTATTAGACTCTTGAACTTGAGAAGAGTTTGCTTGACGAACATAGCTGCACCATTGTTTGGGGCATATATATTTATGATTGTTATGTCTTGTTGGTGTATGGTTCCCTTGAGCAGTATGCAGTGTCCCTCTTTATCCCTTTTGATTAACTTTGGCTTGAAATCTATTTTATTTGATATGAGTATGGAGACTCTTGCTTGTTTCCGCAGTCCATATGAGTGGTATGATTTTTCCCAACCTTTCATCTTCAGTCTATGTATGTCTTTTCCTATCAAGTGCGTCTCCTATAGGCAGCATATTGTTGGGTCTTGTTTTGTGATCCATTCTACTTGCCTGTGTCTCTTAATTGGTGAGTTTAAGCCATTAACATTTAGGGTTAGTATTGAGATATGGTTTGTTCTTCCAGCCATATTTGTTTATTTATGTTACTAAACATGATTTGTTTTCCTCTTTGATTACTTTCCCCCCTTTACTGTCCTACCTCCCACTGTTGGTTTTCATTGTTATTTTCCATTTCCTCTTCCTGTAATGTTTTGCCGAGGATGTTTTGAAGAGATGGTTTTCTAGCTGAAAAATCTTTTAACTTTTGTTTATCGTGGAAGGTTTTAATTTCATCTTCCATCCTGAACCTTAATTTCGCCAGATACATGATTCTTGGTTGGAACCCATTTTCTTTCAGTGTTTGAAATATGTTATTCCAGGATCTTCTAGCTTTCAGAGTCTGTGTTGAGAGATCAGCTGTTATCCTGATTGGTTTACCCCTAAATGTAGTCTGCTTCCTTTCTCTTGTAGCTTTTAAAATTCTCTCCTTATTCTGTATGTTGGGCATCTTCATTACAATGTGTCTAGGTGTGGATCTCTTATGATTTTGCACATTCGGCGTCCTGTAGGCTTCTAGGATTTGGGATTCTGTCTCATTCTTCAAGTCTGGGAAGTTTTCTCGTATTATTTCATTGAATAGATAGTTTATCCCTTTGGTTTGGAGCTCTGTGCCTTCCTGTATCCCAATGACTCTTAAGTTTGGTCTTTTAATGTTATCCCATATTTCTTGGATGTTCTACTCATGGTTTCTAAGCAGTCTTGCTGAGCTGTCTATGTTCTTTTCAAGTTGAAATACTTTGTCTTCATTGTCTGATGTTCTATCTTCTAAGTGATCTACTCTGCTGGTAGTATTCTCAATTGAGTTTTTAAGTTGGTTTATTGTATCCTGCATTTCTAGGATTTCTATTTGTTTGTTTTTTATTACGTCTATCTCCCTGTGTAATTGATCTTTTACTTCCTGGATTTGTTTATGTAGTTCCTTGTCAAAGTGATCTTTCATTGTCTGATTTTGCTGTCTCATGTCTTCCTTGAGACTCCAGATCATCTGAAGCATGTATATCCTGAACTCTTTATGTGACATTCCATCTGCTGCAGCTATTACCTCTTCTAAAGTTGAGTTGACCTGCATTGCTTGTGGTCCTTTCTTTCCTTGTCTTTTCATACTGCTCGCGTTTCTTTCTGCTTGGTGAAACTGTTGTGTTTTTGAAATTTTCCCCCTATTTATTTATATTGCTCTTGTATAGTTGGAAAATCTCCCTTGCAGGGCGGGTAGTGGCTGTGCTCCTCCTCTAATTAGGGTGATCTGTCTACCACTCTGGTCAGTCGCAGGTCTGCCCACCCTGCGGGCGCGGGTGGCGGCTCTGCTCTGCCCTCACTCCAATTGTGGTGATGTAACTACCACACCCTCGGGTCGTTGGTCCTGATCCGGATGTGGGCGGCGGCTCTGCTCGGCCCCTACTCGATTTGGTGTGACGTGTCTACCACGCTGGCAGGCCTCTAGGCCTGTTCCGCCAGTGGGTCGCAGGTCTGCCTACCTTGTGGGCTCGGGCGGCAGTTCTTCTCAGCCCCCACTCCCAATGGGGGTACCTGACTGCCTCTCCAATGGGTCGCTGGGCCTTTCCCGGACACAGGCGGCGGCTCTGCTCCACCCCCACTCCAACCAGTGTGACGTGACTGCCTCGGTGCTACGTGTCCACCACGCTGGCAGGCTACCGGGCCTGTCCTGCCAGTGGATCGCAGGTCTGCCTACCTTGCAGGCTCGGACGGCAGCTCTGTACAGCCCCTACTCCAAATGGGGTGACTTGGCTACCACGCCATCGGGTCGCTGGTCCTGTTCTAGGCGTGGGCGGCTACTCTCTTCGGCCCCAGCTGCAGTTGGGGTGTCGTGATACCACGCCGGCGGGTCACTTGGCCTGCTCTGGGTGCAGGCGGCAGCTCCACTCTTCCCCCCTGGCCCCCACAGCTCCCAGCAGGACCCGGACCAAGAAGCAGTCACCGCAGGTTCCCCAACCCTGGGCCAAAGCAGCTTCAGAAGCCAGAACCCGGCCTCTCCGATCCCGGCTCACACTCCGCTAGGAGCAGGCTCCAAGGAGCGACCCCCGCGGGTTCCCCTGCCCCAGGCCAAAGCAACTCCGGGTGCCAGAGCCCGGCTGCTCCAAGCTCTCCGAGCTTGGTGCATGCTCCGCTGGGAGCAGGCTCAAAGACGCAGTCCCCGCGGGCTCCCCAGCCCCGGGCCAAAACTGTTCCGGGAGTCAGAACACAGCCGCCCCGAGCTCAGCGCACGCTCCACTTGGAGCTGGCCTCAACAGTCATTCTCCGCAGGTTCCCCAGCCCTGGGCCAAAGCAGCCCCTGGAACCAGAATCCGGCCGCTCAGAGCCCGGCGCACGCCTTGCCAGGAGCGAGCCCCTAGGAGTATTCTCCACTGGTTCTCCAGCCCCAAGCCTGAGCGATCTGTCTGCGAGTCGCAGGCAAATACCAGCCTGAAATCACCTGTTCCGTAGCTGAATGAGCTGAGATCAGTAGAAAACAGGGATGATTACATAAGCTCTCCAAGATGGCGGCTGCTGTCCTCCTCTGTGGTCCGACCGGTGTCGAGAACCGAACTGGACCGCTTCTCTCCTCTGTCTCAAAGCCGGAACTCCTCACTAAGCACGGCCATTGCACCACTGGCAGGAGCCCCCAGAATCCGCATCGCTGCACCCCCGCTCCGGCACCTCACGCTTCCTAGCGCGCGCCGCAGACTCCAGCTGCGGGGCGCGACCCTCCGTGTGGAGAAATCGCCCGCTTCCGAGCCCCCGCAGCCGAACCTCGCGCGATGGAAATCCGTCCGCTAGATTCTGGAGCACCTCAATTTCACTGGAAATTCCCAACAAGATAGCCTTCAGCTGTTTCACCTCGTCTTTCTCCCGCACAGTGACGCGGTGCACTGGGGTGATGCACTCCCTTCGCCGCCATCTTCCTCCTCCACAATTTAAGTCTTTAGTAAAAAACCAATTCTAGCTGACTACCAAAAAGAGGACCTTGAGACAAGGAAGTCACACTGAAGCTCCAAAGAGACCTAGAGCAGGGTGTGGTGGCCTCTGAAATTGGACCTGGTTGCCTACAGGACTCAGGGTGCCTCTGGGATCCCCCTGCATTAGCATGGAGCTTCTTTCTCTGTGTACAGGTGCACCTTGCTGGCTAGACCCTGCTGTGGAAAATGATTGCTCCAAATCTCCCCAAATTTATTTCTCTGTAAACTGAAAAATTAGTTCTGATCTTCTGGGGCCAGTTCCATGCTCCTGAGGAGCCAGCTCTGATTGGCTTGGCTTGAGTCAGGGGCCCATCTCAGGACCAATCAAATGTGGCTGGTACAGGGGCAAGTCATACTGTAGAAAAGCACCCCCAAACCTGAATCAGAAGGAGCAGATCCCAGGCAAGTGCGAGGTGGTGCTGAGGATGTGGGTCTCACAGACACACATATGTACAGCACATGTACACACATATTCACATACAACACACATCATACAGATGCACACACACATGCATACCCCACAATCTGATTTATATAGAGGAAATGGCATGTGTGTATATATTTGCCTCCCCAAATCACAGTGCAGCCATGTTTACATGTGTGATTGCTACATCTACAGATTAGGGACAGGTAAGTTTCTTGATTTTTGTAAGATGCTCACGTGTCTGGTTAGCTCTGTGATCTTTCAGTGTTCAGCTTGGACAAAAAGTAGTCATCAAGGGCTTGCCTGCCACAATAAGCCATGCCCTGAGGGCACAAAGATATAAAATAAGGCTCCTCTTCTGCTCATAAGGACTTACCATAGGGAACTTGGCTGATAGGTCACTATCTCCTATAGGAGAAAGAAACTTAGCATTTAACTTGACTCTAGTTGTCTTCTTCGCTCCCCCTCTTTCTTTCTCTTTCTCTGTCTGTGTGTGTCTTAAGCAAAAATTTTCCCCAAATAATAATCCTATGTGATAATAATCCTCAAGGTATCCCTGAGGATGAGCACAGATGCCTAAGATGAGTTCCCTTCCTCCTTTCTCACTTTCTCTTTCCCCAGGGTAAATCCTGAACACACCTTTGGAATCAGTTTGAAAAATACACAGACCCCCCTATCCCTAGCATCAAGTTCTCCCTCCTACCTAGGCTATCACGGCCTCCTTCTTCCTCATAGCACAAGTTTCCTGAGCCAGCGTGTACTTCCCTGGGGTCTGCAAGGACCTTGGGTTCCTGGTCCAAGAATTGGAATGGCAGCTTTGAGTTGTATATACAGGAGCTAGGGTGCTGGCTCATGGCTCCTCCATGCCTTCCCTCAAAAGCCTTCCTCTACTTGGGCTTCTGTGGGTAGGAGGCCCAGTGCTGACCTTCCTGTGACCCTCGGGTCTCAGGCAGGGATCACATGGTTTTCCACTGGACTGGCCCATCCAGGTCCTCTTATACTCCAGCCCTGTGGTTTTAGTACCTTCTATATCTGGCTTCGTGTCTGCCTCATTTTACAAAGGGACAAAGAAACAACTTGCAGAGATGGCCAAAGCAAAACAAGGCACACAGTGTCCTTACTTTAGCCATGTGTCAGGTCACATTATCTTTTTAATCCTCACAATGACCCATATCTTTACACACAAAGAGACCACAGCCTTGACTTGATCTTGTCCCCAAGTTCACACATCTGGTAGATGCTGGGCAGGAAGTTTAAACCAGATTCCTAAGATTCTACAGCCCCTATTCTGCAGTGAAGTAGCATGGATTGTCAGAGGCCCACAGAGTATGGGCCTCCTAGGCCCCGTCTCCCATCCACATGTCTTTGGCACTGCCACACGATGAGCATGTCTGCCTGTTGCATTTAGCTACTCATCTTATCTCCCCCTGCTTAAAATTCTACAAGAGACCCCAGGCCTGCAAAGAGCACCACATCTCCAGAGAGATTGGATCCCTATTGGCCACAGGTGCTACTGCTTGCAAAGCACCCTCCTCTGGCCTCACTGAAAACTCACCCTTAAAGGTGGTGGGCCCTGAGTTGCACTGCTCCCACTGCCTTGGGTGCTCTTTCCTCTTCTCTGCCGTATAGACTACCCACAAAACCATATTTCCCAAGGCTCCAGCTGCCTGTTGCTCACAGCACTCTCTTCCCAATATCCCCTCCCCTATCAATAACCCCAGATGTGCCCTGCTTTCCTGGGTATCCTAGCATTTGGGCCTGTGGGGGGGGGGCAAACGAGCTAGTATGGGTTGAACTGTGCCTCCCCAAAATTCCTGTTTTGCAGCCTTGACCCTCAGACCTCAGAATGTGACTGTATTTGAAGATAAGTATTTTAAAGGGAAACTAAATTAAAATGAGACCATTAGAACAGGCTCTGATCCAGTGTATCTGGTGTCCTTATAAGAAGAGGAGATTAGGAAACACACAGGTACCAAGGTCATGCCAGAAGGAAAGACCATGTGAGGACACAGGGAAAAGACTGCCAACTACAAGTCAAGGAGAGAGGACTTATTAGAAACCAACCCGGCTGATACTTTGAATTCTGCTGACTTCCAGTCTCCAGAACTGTGAGAAAATAAATTTCTGTTGTTTAAGACTCTTATTCTGTGATACTTTGTTATGGCAGCTATTGCAAACTAACATGGGCTATACACTCCAGAAAACACCATTTTACATTCCTATCTGGAAATATAGAGTGGTTCCAATTTCTCTACATCCTTTCCAACATTTGCTATTGCCTGCATATTTTTTTTTCATTGTAGCCATAGCCATAGCCCTTGTGGGTATGAAGGACTATCTCACTGTGGTTTTGATACAATGCAGTTTTAGTGTTTCCTTGATAACTAATGAGGCTGAGCATCTTCTCACATATTTATTGGACACTAGTACAGACTCTTTTGTGAAGTGCCCCCTGAAGCCCTTTAGCCTTCTTTTTCCTGTTGGATTATCTGCCATTTCATATTGATTTCTAGGAGTTTTTTTATATATTGTAGATATGAGTCATTTGTCAAATATGTATGTTATAAGCATCTCCCCCCAGTTGTGTCTTGCCCTTTTACTCTCTTAATGAATGAATCTTTTATTTTTTTATTTGTATCTATTTTTTGAATGGATCTTTCAAATCTAAGTTCTTAGTTTCAATATAGTCCTCTTTATCCATTTTCTTCTTTCTCTCCTCCCCTCCTTGTCCTCCTCTCTTTTCTTCTTCTCCTCCTCCCCATCATCCTTCTCCTCTCCATCTTCATCATCGCTGTTGTCATTGTCTTCTCTTTTGCAATCTCTTCAGGGTAGTCAGGAGCCATCCCCCCCACAGTCTTTGTGGACATGCATTTTTACCATAATAGACGAAAGCAATGGCAACTTCCTGTCCCAAAGTCTTACCTTCTCTAGGTGCCACCTCCTAAGCAACCATAGGTGATAATCAAGTATTTGTGATGCCACAGGTGACCAGTATCCCATCTGCCATGAGTAACAAGTTTATCTCTGCATTTATACTCTCACAGGAGAATAACTCAACCAGAGGCCCAACTCCAAGGGTCTGTTTCTTAAATCAGTCAAGGCCTAGTCAGGAAATGGAACACATATAAATATTTCACATGGAAATTAATGCAGAGAACTGATGGCAAAGGGAAAAGGGTAGAAGGATGGATGGATGAAAGAGTCAACAGGAAGAGAGGACTGAAGAGCCAAAGGAAAAAAGGGTGGTACCCATGTAAAGAATTGTCTTCCTAGTGACATCTTTCCAGGCTACCCAGTTCAAAAATTGATGAAAAAATAAAACTAAATGATTGGGAGTTACTTGCAAACTTGGAAGTAATTTTCCATCCTAAGTATTTAAGTTCTCTGGCATGAATGAACTATCTGAAATAAACCAAACAATTACCTAAACCCAACTTTTAACTGCAAGATTATGCAATGCTTCAAAAACTCATTCAGATAGCAGATTGTTACAATAAAAATCATCTTTTAGACACACATTCAGCCTAGATTATCCCCAAGAAACAATCTATAATAACCTTTAAAACAGGTGTACCAGTGCATTAATTTGGACAAGGATAGTAGATTATGATATGGTATCTGTTCCCCTCAGTGTGTAGGATTTAGGAAAGGAAAGTGTTGGATTGGGACATTGGTCTGGCTTATTGAAATGACATTGAATGCTGAGAGCCATAGCCAAGTAGGAATGACGCATGGCATTTTTGGTTGAAAGGTGACGCCAGCAAGCCATTGAGATGATATGATTATGTTAAGATCTGCATTCAATTGGATATTAGACCCCTGCTGTCCGCCTTGGCCTGCTACTTTGGAGCTCTGGGACTCCTGGAGAGTTCCCATTGGTTGGGGAAATGCGGTAGGAGGGATTTCCGGAAAAGGGACCTTCCTGTTGGTGTAGTGTGCCCTGGGAGAACGCCACGTGTGTGGTTCGGCATATTTCCTGGGAGCACGCATGGCATTGGCGGGAGTTTCAGAAATAAAGTTTGTTCCTGCTTGGCTCGTGATTTTGTGCCCAGTCAGACTGCGGCAATTGAATAGCAACAGTCTTGGGAATTTTTAAAGCTTAATTTATAGACCACCCATCACTCAAATGGCCTTCCAGCCTATTACTTCTCAATCAGACTTCTATCATGGACCACTCGATAGACCCGATTTTTAAAGGGGACTAACTGCTTGCCCAACATCGTCCCCTTTCAGCCTGAAGAAAGTTAGGTAGCCAGTGTAGTTAGGTAAATCGGATCTAATATCAAGTGAAATCTAAAATGAAGGCCATGAGAATGAATTCCTGGAAAAGTTGAGCAACTCTTGGAATGTTAATGAAGTCCAGGAAACAGTCCCAGCAGATTTGAAGATAGCCCATCCCAAAGAAATGTTAATGAACAGCAAACTTGGAGATGCTGCCTCAGGAGTCCTTCCTGCCCAGATTACTTCTTTGGCCCACCTGTGTCCCACCCCTCGGGCCTTCCCACCTACATTCCATCACCGAAAACTTTAAAAAAGGGAAACAACCGCACTTCCACGGATTTCACCTCTTGAGTCCCCTTCTTCCTCTGGGAGAAGGGAGAAGTCTTTTCTGCTGTCCTTTAATAAACTTCTAATTTCTACTCTGAGGAAAAAAAAAGAAGAAGAAGAAGAATTGTCTTCCTCGTTTAGTGCTGCTATAACAGAGTATCATAAACCAGATGACTTACAGACAATAGAAATCCATTTTTCCACAAATTTGGAGGCTGGGAAATACAAGGTCAAAGCACCAGCAAATTTAAAGTCTAATGAGGACCTCCTGGTCCATAGATGGTGTCTTCTCCTTGTATTCTCATTTAGGGGAAGAGGTGAGGGGGTCTTTTCAGGGACTCTTTTAAAAGGGTCCACTCTCCTAACCTTATCAACTGCCAAAGGCCACACCTACTAATATCACCACATCCAGGGTGACAATTTTAACTTATGAATTTTGTTGAACAAACATTTGGACCATAGTGCCCTGGGGCTAGAGCCCAGAGCTTGCTCCTAGAGGAGAAGCAGGAGCTACAAGTGGAGCTGATGCTGTGGAAGAAGCTGGAGCTGCAGGAGGAGCTGTTGGCTCTGGATCTAAGAGGGGACACCTTC
Organism: Spermophilus citellus; assembly: GCF_964194105.1. NCBI lineage: Eukaryota > Metazoa > Chordata > Mammalia > Rodentia > Sciuridae > Spermophilus > Spermophilus citellus. The sequence continues at coordinate 51,907,826 of NC_138185.1, forward strand.
TCAGCCAGGGCTGCAAATGTTGATAAAATTGTCACCCATGCCACGGATTATAGGTTCTATAATTGCCTAGCTGTTCAGCAGTTAGGATGGTGCTGCAACTACAATTCTATCAGAACAGACACATCTCTCTCTCCCTCCTGCCTCCTGAGCTCCCGCTGAGCCGGCTATGTGAGGTCCTACAACAGGTGAGGCGCCTGAGTAATGCAGAAATCCAATCCCCAGAGCTGAGCACAGGGGCAGGTGGGGCCCAGGGCTACTGGTAGTTGCCAGCACAGCTCCACCTGGCTCCAGGTCTTTGTGGCTCTAAGTGAGCAGACACCTGCTGTCAGTCCTTGAAGCTCTGGGCTCCCCAGTACAGTGGAGATATTTTCTGCAGTTCTCCACCAGGGTGACAGTGATTCACACTGTGTGTGGCTCACAGGTCACTTTCTGAGGCTTTCCTAAATCCACAGGACTGCATTGTCCTGGGGCTATGCACCTCCCTCACTAGGAGGGAGTTTTCTGATTTAGCCTTATGCCAAAAATGCAGTGGATGTTGAATGAATTAAGAATGAAGGAATAAATGAGTGCAATGGGTTAGGGATTTTTCTCTCTGAGGACCCCCTTTCCATGCTCCAAATATGTCTATTTCCTCAAACCCCAACCCCAGGCTCACGCTGGGCCACTCCCCTCCCCCTGTGTCCTTCCTCTGGACTCTGCACCTGGTCTTCAAGGATGTGTAACTGGAACTGTGCTTTCAATGGCAAGGTCCCAAGCCTTGTGGCATAAAACACACAGCTGGCTATTTATCACCCAGGCTCTTTATGTAGAATTCATGAAAAACATAACTGGGCGGTTGAAAGAAATTTGGAAAATTCAGTTTTAAGCAGATTAAACTCCATTCTTTACTATAGAACTTAAATTCTTAAGATGCCAACGCGACACTCCAGAAAGGGGACACATTAGCTGCACTCCCCAGACTGATGTAACCACCAAACCTTCCTCTTTAGGAACACTGTTATGGTTTAGATGTGAGGTGTCCCCCAAAAGCTCACGTGTGAGACAATGCAAGAAGGTTTAGAGGTGAAATGATTGGGTTATAAGAGCCTTAACCTAGTCAGTGCATTAACCCCCTGATAGGGATGAACTGGGTGATGACTGTAAGCAGGTAGGGTGTGGCTGAAGGAAGTGAGTTGTTGGGGTGTGCCCTTGGGGTTTATATTTTGTCCCTGGTGAGGGGGACAGCCCCCCCCCCCACTTCCTGGTGCCATGTCCTGAGCCGTTTTCCTCTGCCACATCTTTCTGCCATGATGTTCTTCTTCATCTCAAGCTCGGAGCAATGGAGTCAGCAGCCATCTATGAACTGAGACCTATGAAACCATTGTAAGGGTCCGGTGAAACGTCGGAGAAAGAGACCACCAAGAGACTGACTCATGCAATTGCAGAAGGGGATTTATTGAGGATCCATTCCAGCACGCTGAGGTTCCGTGCTCACTCAAGAAGGGAGAGCAGCCCAGAGCAGCCCAGAGCCCCTGGCAGGGGTTGAGCAGTGCTTAAGTACACTTTTTGGGGAGGGCAGGGACTTTACACACATCACAGTCTCCTTTAACAAATCACCATACACCGCGGGAAAATCAAACAACAATTCTTAGACTTGATTAGTACATTCATTGGCGGGAACAGGTCGGGCAGGAGTGATTGGTCACTCCTAAGCGGGGTACACATTCAAACTGATTGGTTCAGGCCCTGTATGCCTATGTGACAAGCTGCACAGGGTCCTAGGCTATTAATCAACTAAATGGCCAGTAGGGCATTGTCTTAACTGCCTCAGGAATTTCAGGTTTTTGGGTGTAGCAGAGGAACTTAACAATACCTGGTCCTTCACTTTTTAACTCAGGCCTTGTAGCTTAGAAACTTTACAATGCCCGGTCTTTTACACTTTAACTTCAATTTCTTTTACTCTTACACCATGAGCCTCCACATAAACGATTCTTCCTCTAATTGTTCTTGTCAGATCTTCTGGTCATAGAGGCAAAAAAAGCTGATTAGATAAACACCTGAGCAGAGTTTAGTAACTGATAAATTATGACTCTATAAATATATTCAATTGACCTACTTTTGAATGTGTAACACATGTACAGAGTAAAACATTCAATAGGCCCCTGTGCTCCAGGGAGCAAGCCCCAGCAACCAGCAGGCTCCTTCTCATCTGCGGCTCACTGAAGCCAGTTTAGGACCTTGAAGTGTCCTCTTGGGATAAAAAATATCAAGAACAGCTTCAGGCTGTAGCCTTGAAGGGCTAGGGAGGTAGTTCAGTGATGGGACACTTGCTTACTGTGTGTGAGGCCTGGGTTCCATCTCTAGTACCACAAAACAAACAAAGAACATGGAAGAAGGTGAGCTTCTTCCATGAACTGCTTGAGAGGTTGCACCATGCTGCTGTGCGGAAGTACCTTGAAACCATTCTCACTTCTTAATGCAAACAGACTTTCCCTGAAGTGGGGTGGGAGTGAAGACAAGCATATAATGACAAAAGATAGTAAGGAAGGGGGAATGGGATGGGTTTGTTGGTTGTTATTTGTTATTAAATAACCAATCGTTCCCAGGTCTTGCCGATTAAAACAACAAACATTTATTATTTCATGTGATTCATTATCTCATATGCATGTTACTTAGCTGGGTGGCTCTGGATCAGTATTTCTCATAAAGTTGCAGTCAAGACCTCAGCCAGGCCTACAGGCATCTGAAAGTTGGACAGTGGTTAGAGGGTCTGCTTCCAATGTAATCACATGGTATGGGCTGGGATCCTCAGTTCTTGCCACATGTACCTCTCCACAGGGCCATTGAGTGTCTTCATGACATGGCAACTGGTTTCCTCCAAGACAGAGGAAGCAAGGAAGAAGCCACAATGCCTGATTTGACCTAATCTCCAAGGTCACACTCAGTTCTTCCACATTCTTTTAGTTTTGAAGTTGTTTTGTTTGACTTTATTATTTATGAATAATATGTCAACTGTCCAGATCTGCAGGTTTGCCATTAGTGGATTCAACCAACTATGGATAGAAAACATTCTGAAGAAAAGATTGCATCTGTTCTGAACATGTGCAGACTTTGTTCCTTGTCTTTATTCCCTAAACAGTACAATATAACAAGCATTTACTGGGCATATTCGTTGTACTAGGTATCATAAGCTTTCTAGAGATGATTTAAAGTATTTGGGAGGATTGTGTATGTTCTATGCACATACTATGACATTTTATATAAGAGACTTGAGCATCTGCAGATTTTGGTATCTGAGAAAGATCCTGGAAACAATCCTTCACGGATATTGAGGGGGAAACTGTGGAGTATAATATACCAACTACATAGTGAATTTTCTTTCTGAGATGATTCAAATTCCATGAGGGACCAGTTGCCTATAAACATATATTCTCCTCATAATATAATTTCCTATGTGTAAATATGAAAGTATTATAATGACTCGTTTTGTTTAATGAACTCAAAATGCAGCTCAATATGCTATTGTGTGTACTTTTAAAGTTAGTTTTCAGGATTATATATGAGATGTTGTTAGATTAATATAATTTTAATATATACTTCATTATAGTTAGTATATTTACTTAGAATATTTAATATACACCATTCACAGGCAAATAACAAAAGAATTCTCCCCAAAACATTATCTTATTAAATACTTTATCATTTCTTAAAACATTTGGAAAGTCCTTCATAAGAATTAAAGAAGAATAAAATTATGGCATTTGCCAGTAAATGGCTGGAGTTGGAGAATATTATGCTAAGTGAAATAAGCCAATCCCACAAAACCTAAGCCCAAATACTTTCTCTAATATGAAGATGCTCATTCACAATAAGTCGAGGAGCACTAGGGAAGAATAGCATTACCTTAGATTAAGCAGAGGGAAGTGATGGGAGGGGAGGGGAGGGGATGTGGGAATAGGAAAGATAGCAAAACAAAACAGACATTATTACTGTATGTATATCAGTGACTACATGACCAATACAATTCTGCAACATGTACACTCAGAAAAATGAAATTATATCCCATCTATATATGATATATCAAAGTGCATAAATGCATTCTGTCATGTATAACTAATTAAAACAAAAAAATTAAAAAATTATTTCTTAATATGAATTTTTAATACTCATGAAGTATAAAAAACTTCCGATTCTCTTGAAAAGGAAGATTATGTCAGCTTAAGAGAGCATCTGGAATATTCACTGTGATTGGAATATGCATATATTCCAAGGGTTTGTGTGCTAGAGGCTTGATCCTCAATGTGGTGTTGAGGTGGGGGATATTTTAAGAGGTGGGGCCTAGTGGTAGGTGTACCAATATTGCAGACATGCTCTCAGAAGGAATTAATACTGGTCTCACAGACTGAGTATGCAGTGCTATAAAAAGAACAAGACTGGCCTCCTGTTCTCTGGCTTCCTATCTTACAATAAGATTGCTCCCTTCTACTGATTCCCTCTTTGTTTCTGCCATGCTGTGATGCAGCCCAGAGGGCTCTCACCAGAATTCAAACAGATCATGGACTTTCAGCCTTTACATCTGTGAACAAAATTAACCAAAGATCTTTCTTTGTAAAGTAAATGGCCTTAGGTACTTTGTTACAGAAACAGAAAACAAGCAAATACAGGTAGAAATACTAGAGGATTCACAATGAACATTTGGTTTTCTAAGTCCTCAGCTTCAACCATACCACAGTAGCAAGTTATTAAGGATTTCTCTTGGTGAAATCTAAGCAAATTTAGAGGCATCTATTTGCTTGAGAGCTAAAGGGTGTTGAGGATGCTCTTTAAATGTAACTTAACGAAGCTGAAGTTCCCTCTAGCACCTGCAGATTCTTGTGACCTGTAAAAAGTTGGGCTTTCCCCTTATTGTTTTACCTATCTGAGCTCCCTTCTGGGGACATGACCAAGATTTTGGATCTGTGGAAGATTTCAGCTACTCCTGGGATTAGAACCATCACTCTAGATGATTTCTTATTCCATGGAAACATATGTAACCAGAGGGCTGAGCCTCCATGTGGGGCTGGGGCAAGATGGACAGTGCTGTCCAGCTGGTAGATCTGTCTGTCCAGGTAGAGGGAAGGCCACACAAGACTTCCACCAAGGGGCGGAAGAGCAAAGTGCAAGGATTAAACTGCTATTGGACCAGGTCCTAGCAAGACCAATTTATGGCCAGGAAATTTTAAACACTTTAGTTTCTAGAGCCCGATGCTGCTGTTGAGAACTAAGCAGAGCCAGGGAAGGGAAAGAGAAGAGTACCTCTGGAGCAAGATCAAATGTGGATCCCAACTCACAGTCAGCAACATGGGCTTAGGTGGGCAAAAAAAAAAAAAAAAAAAAAAGAGGGTACAGGTGTTCCTCAGTTACTTAATGTCAGATTCCTTCAATGGGAAGGCGGGAATCCCTGCACACACACACACAAAATCAGAAGGGCTTCCAGCAGCCTAATTTCCCTTTGTCCTAGCTCGGTGGGTCACTAGGGGATGAATGCTTTAGCACATCTGAAGTTCTGCAGCCCCAGCATGAACCAGGCAAATGGAGGAATAAACCCTGTCCTGCCAAGATCAGGAAGTGGAGTGGAATGCTAGATAACCTAGGTTGTTGTGTCAGTTATCTATTACTGTATAACAAACCACCCCCGAAACAGTGGATAAAAAACAAAAACAAAAACAAACCAAACTGTTCTTTAGCTGATGAATCTGTGAGTTGACAAGGTGCATCCAGGCACTTTTTGTTTGAGTTTTCAGTTAGGACAGGTCATCTCAAAAAAGCATCCTTGCTTCTGTCTGGTTCCTGCACGGAGAAGGTTGAGACAGCTGGAAATGGAACAGCTGGGGCTTCTTGTTCTTCTTTCTCCCTCCTTTCTTTCCTAGGGTCTTCTCATAAGGGTGGACAACTTCCTTACATGCTGCTTAAAGACTCCCCAGGGAAGGTCCTAAGAAGCAGAAGCCATATGGACAAGAAATTGGCCAATACTCCTTTTTCATTTCCTTCTAGAAATGAATAATGCAAGAAATTTTTTCTACATTGTTAGTAATAGTCCAAAATCTCCCTCTTGCAGAAACCCAGGCCCAGGAGAGGTGAAGAAATGCTAGCAGAAGCAGTAGATTAGATCAAAGATGGAAAGAACTGAAGGAAAGCTAGGGATCAACTTGCAACTTGCAGAAGATTTGTGGTTGGGAGTTTGGATCTAGGGTGGGGAAGGGTTTTTGCTACCTAAGGAGAGGATATTGTGTGTAGAAGAGGGGGCATCTATTAAGTAGTTTTGTTGCTAATTAACAATATCTTCCCATGTCTATTTTGGGGATTTCTCGAAAGCAAGAGGGAAACCTGAGATATGGTTGTTACAAAATGAATATTTGTGTCATCTCTGCCCAGTTCACATGTTGAAGCTCTAACTCCCAATGTGACTGTATTTGGAGATAGGGCCTTTGGGAGGTGATTATGGTCACAAGGCTGGGTGTCTAATTTGATAGGGCTATCTCTTCTTGTGCCCTGAGAAAAGGCCATCTAAGGACACAGCAAGAAGGGAGCCACCTACAAGCCATGGAGAGAGGCTTCCCAAGACAACAACCTTCTGACAACTTGATCTTGGGTTTCCAGTCTCCAGAACTGAGAGAATAATTTTCTGATGTTTAAGCCACACTGCCTATGGTATTTTGTTATGGTGGCTCCAGCAAATTAAGACAGTTGTATTTTGTTTTATTTCATTTCATTTTTTTCAGCTTCTATTTTTTGTGCCTGTATGCCAAAAGTGGATCATGAGCCTGCTGAGCTTTTATATAGGTTATATGGGAATCCTGTGATGACAGGGCCCACGGGCTCCCAATCTGCCCCTGATGTGATGACAAACTAGCAGGAATGCCAAAGAGGCCAGCCTCAGATCAAAAAGGACCACGTTCATCATTATACAAAATACATGTATGAAGATGTGAATTTGGTGTCAACATACCTTACATACAGAGATATGATAAAGTGTGCTATAAAGGTGTATTAAGAATTGTGATGCAAAAAAAAAAGAGAGCTCATGTATAATGGCATAAGTTGGTGTGAATATACTTTATATACAGAGTTACAAAAAATTGTGCTGTGAATGGATAATTATGAATGTAATGCATTCCACTATTGTCATATATGTAAGAAATAAATTTTTTAAAAAATTAAATTCTATAAACAAAGAAAAAAAGAATAAAATGTTTTAGAACTTCTCACCACAGTTTCTGTGATTTTCTTCTTGTCTTTGTATTTTCTTCTGTATAGATCTATAAAATGCTTAAGAATAAAATCACATGACGTGTGGTTCAGCTTTACCAACAAAATATAGTTTTGGGGCTTCTTATTATTTTTTGTTTAATACTTAGTTAGGTGTTAATCTTTTTTTACAAATTTAATTCCTTGATGTATGTTTGCCCAATAAAATTTACAGACTGTGGGGGGAAAAAAGAGGACCACAGCCCAAAGGTGGCACAGATATGCTGGCTGGAGCAGTGGAAACCCTCAGGTGCCCAGTCTCCCAGGCAGAATCCCCTGTCATTATGCTAATCAAACAACAGGTTGGAGAAAAATGCTTGAAAAATATTCAGCAGTGGGCAGAGAGGTGGACAGATCAGACCCTGACCTTCATCTTCCTGGGTCTGAGTCTCAGTTTTACCACATACAAGCCATGGGGCTTGAGGAATTATTTCAAGCCGATAAGCCTCAGTTTCCTTGTGTATAATGTAGGGCAATATAGCAGCCAGTATCACCTCCTGGAGGCCTTGTGAGGATCAAATGAGCTACAGCATGCAAAGTGCTCAGTGTGGTGCCAGGCTTTAGGTAATGCTACTTAGAAGCTTGCTACTGTTGTTATTACAGGAGTCTGAGGCTCTCCATTGTGCTGTAGCCCTGAGGAATTAGCATAAAGCAAGGGGGGTGGGAAGCATGGTTTCTCTTCAACTCTTCTATTTTAAAGGTACTCTTCCCTAAGTCTGAGGAGGGTGCTAACGGCACATGTCTGCAGGGTGCAAGGGGACCAAAAGGGACTGTGACAAATGAGGCCCGCTGTGGGGCCTGCACCTGGAGCTGAGCCTGTGCCCTCCCACTGATGATGGCCTGTGGGAATGCCAAATCTTCCAGTTTTTCCTAGACTAGAAAACTATTTTGCTTCAATATGAAGCTTTCAATTTGTTAATTAATTTAAAAACTGTAGGCCTACACAGGAGAAGTCCAGAACAACCAGCTTGTGCCTTTGCCTGGACTTGGAATGTCAAGGTCAATTTGGAATAGTCCAGAGCAGGAAAGGTGCTCCAGAAACTTCTGTTGGATACCAATCCTGAGCGAGCATGCCCAAGGCAGGGCAGGGCAAAGGTAGAGTGTTAAAGGGGCAAGGAGAGAAGCCTTCTCAGAGGAAGAGTGGGTAGTGCTCTGGGTGACTAAAGAGCCCAAGTTCAGCCACATGGAAGTAAGAATCCCCTCCTGGAGCTTGTCTTTTACCAGGAGCAAAGGACTATGAAGTGCAAGTGGATGTCCCATGTAGGCTTGGCTGGCAGGTGTCAGGAGGGATGTGAGGTGATAGCTTCCCTGTGCCCATGAATTTGGGCACATCAAAGTCACCATCATCACCACCACCCACTATAGCAGCAATCCTCCTCCTCTTCCTCCTTCCTCCTCCTCCTCCTCCTCCTCCTCTTTTTCTTCTTCTTCTTATTAGAGCATTATCGTTGTACGTAGTAGTTGGGTTCATCCTGACGCACTCATACATGCATGGAATTCAATTTCAGTTCACATTCCCTCCCCCTTTTTCCTTCTCCTCCTTGCCTTCCCCCATTCTCCTTCCTCTACTGATCTTTCTTTTGCTCATCTATTTTATTTATTTTTGATTGATTCTTTCCACTTATAACTAAAGGTGAAATTCCTTGTGGTATATTTACATACATATATAGCATTATTTAAATTTTTTTCTGCATTTCCTCCCTATTCCCATCCCTCCTCCCTCCCTCTTGATCTCCTTTTTCTTTACTCATTTCCCTGTATCTTTATGATATCTGATCCTTCTCTCCTTTTTTTCTTTATTTTGCTCTACCTTCTACATATGAGAGAAAACATTCAATTCTTGATTTTCTGAGACTGGTTTATTTCACTTGGCATGATGTTCTCCATTTCTGTCCATTTACCAGCAAATGCCAAATTTCATTCTTCTTTTTGGCTGAGTAAAACTCCATTGTATATATATGCCACAATTTCTTAATTCATTCATTTATTGACAGATATCCGGTTGATTCCATAATGTGGCTATTGTGAATCATGCTGCTGTAAAGTTGGAGGTATCTGTAGTGCTATAGTCTGCTGATTTTAGTTCTTTTGGGTAAATTCCTAGGCATAGGATAATTGGGTACTATGGTAATTCCATTCCTAGTTATCTCCATAACTGCTTTCCAGAGTGGTTGTACTAGTTTGCAGTCCTACTAGCAATGCACGAGTATACCTTTTCCCCCACACCCTTTCCAGCATTTCTTATTATGTTCTTGATAACTGCCAATCTTACTGGAATGAGATGAAATCTTAGTGTAGTTTTGATTTGCATTTCCCTAATTGCTAGGGATGTTGAACATTTTTTCATTTATCTGCTGACCATTTGTGTTTCTTCTTTTGAGAATTGTTTGCCTAGTTGTTTTCCCCACTTATTTATTTGTTTGTTTGTGTGTTTGTGTGTCATTAAGTTCTTTATACATTCTGAATATTAATCCCCTGTCACGCAGCAGCTGGCAAAGATTTTTTTTCCTGTTCTGCAGGCTCTCTCTTCACATCTTAATCATTTTCTTGCTGTGCCAAAGCCTTCTAATTTGATGGCATCCCATTTATTGATTCTTGATTTTATTTCTTGAGCTTTAGGAGTCTTGTTAAGGAAGGCAATGCCTGCACCAATATGATGGAGTGTTGACCTTATGTTTTCTTCTAGTTGTTTCAAGGTTTTTCTGTTCAAATTCCTAAGTCTTTGATCCACTTTGAGTTGATCTTTGTGTAGGGTGAGAGAGAAGGATCTTGCTTCATTCTTCTACATATGGATATCCAGTTTTCCCAGCACCATTTGTTAAAAAGATCATCTTTCCTCCAACATATATTTTGGGCACTTTTGTCAAGTATCAGATGAATGTAAGTAGGAGGGTTTGCCTCTGTGTCTTCTATTCTGTTCCATTGGTCTTCATGTCTATTTTGATGCCCATGCCAGCAGCAATCCATCTTTGCAGAGCACCTTGCTTCAGGTACTTCTGCCTTATTGTCCTCTCCTGGCTCAAGAGTGTTCATGGACCCCAGTGGCCTCTACAGGCCCACATCAGCTACGTGCTGAGAGGCTCAGAGACAGCCACCAAAGTGTGTCTGGCCTGTCTACACAAGCCCCAAGTTGCCAGCAGCTGCTGTGTGCCAGGCTTGCAACAAGGGTGAAGCTTTAACAGGACGAGGAAAGTTCTCTGCCCTCTTCTTCCACTATGCCATGCCACCTGGAAGACTTGCTCTCTCCACTTTGTTCTGCCTGCTTCTCTGGCCTCTCCCTTTCCACATGTTTGTTGCCTTACTAGGTGCCCAAAACATGGTCATCAGACAAGAGAAATGCTTGTCCCAAATGCCTGGCATCTGGTCAGCCTAGTGGTGCTACTGTCAGTCCCTTTAGTTATGGTGTCAAGGGGACACCAGATTAGTGGATTCTATGAAGAAGGCTTTCGTGGTTGCTCTTCAGAGCGGATCAGGGCACAAGGCCATGTCAAGTTCAAAGGGACCTAGGCAGGCCCAGTGTTCTCAACAGCAGAATGGATGATTTGGATTATTAAATGCAGTAAGAAGATTAAAATTTATATTTGTTGTCTACAAAGTTCTAGATGGAGCAGACATTGTATAGACAGTTTCAACAATGTTTTTTATTTGTTTTAATTAGTTATACATGACAGTAGAATGCATTTATACACTTTGATATATCATACAAAGATGAGATATAATTTGTCAGTTTTCTGAGTGTACATGTTGCAGAACCATATTGGTCATGCAGTCACATATAAACATACAATAATAATGTCTGTTTCTTTCTACTAACTTTCCTATCCCCACATTCCCTCCCCTCCCCTCCCATCATTTCCCTCTACCTAATCTAAGGTAATACTATTCTTCCCTAGTGCTCCCCACCCTACTGTGAATTAGCATCTGCATATTAGAGAAAACATTTGGGCTTTGGTTTTGTGGGATTGGCTTATTTTGCTTATCATGATATTCTCCAACTCCAACTATTTACTGGCAAATGCCGTAATTTTACTCTTCTTTAAAGCTGAGTAATATTCCATTGAGTATATAATATTCCATTGAGGGACACCTAGGTTGGTTCCATAGTCTAGCTATTGTGAATTGAGCTTCTATAAGTTTTTTGGGTATAAACCAAGGAGTAGGATAGCTGGGTCAAATGGTGGTGCTATTCCCAATAGTGGTTGCATCAATTTGCAGTCCCACCAGCAATGTACAAATTTAAAAATTTTTGACTTTACAATGGTACAAAGTTATAGAATTACAGTAGGAACCATATTTCAAATTGTGATCTGTTCCGGGGCTAATGATAGGCAGTCCAGTCCTCTCACAATGCTGAGCAATAGCAGTGAACGACCGCTCCCGGCCAGCTGGGCGATTATCAGGGAAACACTTAGCATTCTATCTCTAGTGTGCTGTGTTGCAGGGAGATGAGGTTAGGCATATTCAATGTATTTTTTAAGTTAAATTTATTTTAAACTGATACATAAACACAAAAATGTACATATTAATGGGATAATCTGTTTCAATACATGCATATGTTGTGAAATGTTTAAATCAGGGTAAACATATTTATCTCCTAATTTATCATTTCTTTATGGTGAAAACTTTCAAAATCCTTTCTTGTACCTTTTGAAATGTACAGTACATTATTGTTCTCTATTATCACCTTGCTCTCTCATAGCACACAGAACTTTTTGCTCCTAACTGTTACGCAGCACAATACATTTTTGACTTATCATATTTTCTTTTTCTATAGTTTCATGTATTTTAGTAGCAGACTTACAGGAACAGCACAGAAGACAGACAACACTAAAAACATGAACTTGCATGTAGGACAACTCAGAAAAGTATAGTTTCTACTGTATGACAAAAATGTCACAAACACCATTTAGCTGCCATCAACAAGAAATTTGCTTGTTTTAAAAAATCCAAATGCTGGTTTGTCCAGAAAAATTTAATAGTTTTATTTATAATTGTTATAAAGTTGAACTGCTGAAACGAGTTAACTGAAACATTTTGACTGGCATTAATGTTTTACATCCCTGCATTTATATTAAAAATTCATACACAAATGAAAATGGAAAAACAGCCAATACCTGATTTCTGTCCCCTATTTTTCCACTCCCAATCGTAGATCCCATGGGGAAAAAAAATCTGACCTTCAGAACTACTAATAACAGGAAGAAGAGAAAGAAAACACGTTTTTTGAGCATGAAATGTTTCCATCATAGTGAATCTTTTAAAAAAATACCTTTAATTTGGTGTATTAATTTTTTTATGTGGTGCTGAGATTGAACCCAGTACCTCACATATGCCATGCAAGCATTCTGCTACTGAGCCACAACCCCAGCTCCCCCATCACAGTGATTCTTAAGCATATTCTCCAACTATGCAGCATGCTAGCTAGATGGCTTTTGGCATAATTATTTCATGTTGGCAATGGATAGCACACAGGTATTTTCAAAAAGGTCAACCAGATAGGCCACACTAGACTCCTGCAAAGCACCAATAGCTTCACTCTGGAAGTGCGGATTTGTTTTGAGGCCCTGAGCAATTTCTCGCTCTAGATGCTGGAAGGGGAATTTTCAAATCAGAAGCTCAGTGGACTTTTGATAACATCTAATTTCATGGAATGCCACAGTAGCAATGAAGTGAAGACCTGTAGCAATGAAGTGTCTTCACCCCTCCAGTAGAGGGCGCACTTTTACGGGCTTCTTTTGTAGCCAGTTGTTTCCTGGGTGCTTTACCACCAGTCAATTTGTGGGCAGTCTACTTTGTAGGAGCCATAGTTGAAAGACCTCCTTGCTTACCCTGCTTCTCCTTTGGCCCAAGCTAATGGAGCTAGAGGAGGTATTGGCGTTAGAGAGCAAGAGGTGTGGCCTTGGCTGCGAACACAATTGGACTTATCAGATTTTCAAGTGATAGTGGGTATACTGGGACATAATCCCCTCATAAGTTAAGCAGCACCTGTATTTTCTTTCTCAGCATGGTAAGGAGGGAAAGTGAGACTCTGGTAGAAGTCCAAGGACCTGTGTTCTCCTCCTTATTGCTCACTCACCAAGTAGTCCTGAGCTGCTTCAGAGTTCTGAACAAGGAGACCTCATTGACAGCAGGTAGCATCCTTCCAAGATCCATGACAGCAGTGCCGTGCTGTGGATAGTTTCCTTGCAAAACTGTAATTGGTGGCCTCTTGAGGATGTAAAATTCCTTCACTGAGTTGCAATGGGTGAAGCCCCCAAACTTAGCCACTGGAGATGAGATGAGGGAGCAAAAGGTGAATAGTTACAGAAGTCCTCATTGCTGACTCCCAGTCAGTTGACCACGGACATATGTGTGTGCTGTGTACTGATTTGTCATATAAAATTGTCACCTACATCCTAGAACAAGGTAGGGTAGACATGAAGCAATATCCACTTTACAGATGAGGAAAATGGTATTCAACACAATTAAAGGACACTGGCAGCCAGCTAAAGTCCTGTGTTCTCAAGATATAAGCAGTTGCCCAAGGGCTGGGAGGTGAAGGTGACTGGAGGACTGTCTTCCTCTTCTTTAGTTTGACCTACTTCTGGTCTTAAAACCACATTCCTAGATTGCTGCCTCCTTCCTTCCTAAGTGTATATTGCAAAAAGGGAGCATACATTAAGAATCTCCATCCCTCACATCCTATTGAGAATAAAATCACACTGCATTCAACCATGACTAAGTAATGAGGTCGTGTAGAAGGAGAGAAGAATGCTATTGAAGCATGAATTGCTCTCCAAGGGCCAAGCCAGATTGTGCTGCAGTAAACAGACAGGCAGAGCTAAGGAAGGAAGGCCCAAGACAAACCGTTCATCACTGTTCCTCATGTGAATTTCACACTGTTAGTTTCTCCACAATTCATATGTTGATTCCCTAACCCCCAGAACCCCAGGATGTGACAATATTAAGAGATGGGTAAGTTAAAATAAGGTTGTAGGGTGAACCCTAATTGAGGATGACTGGAGTCCTTAAAAGAAGGGGAGGTGCTATGCCTTGGATCTGAAATGTGCCCTAAAGATCCATGTGTCAAAGACCAAGTCCCTGTTGGGAGGTGGTAGAACTCTGAGAGGTAGAGCCCAGTGGGAATTCTAGACACTGGTGTGTGTCCCTGAAGGGAACAGAGGCACCCGCCACTCTTCTGTCTCTTTTATTTCTGGCCATGATATAGACAGGCTGCCTCTGCCACATGCTGCCTCCATGATGTGCTGCTTCCTCACTACAGGCCCAAAAGCAATGGGGCCATTTGACCATGCACCGAAATCTCCAAAACTGTGAACCAAAATAAACGGTTTTCTTTGTACTTTGATTTATTTCAGGTATATGCTATAGTAATGGAAAGCTGATGGTGGAGTCCAACACACAGAGAGACGTCAGAATATGCATGCACAGAGGAATGAGCTCGTGAAAAGGCATCAAGAAGGTGGCTATCTGCCAGTGAGGGAGGGAGGTCACAGATGAACAAAACTTGCCAACTTTCTCAACTTTCTCAAATTTCTAGCCCCCAGAACTATAAGAAAATAAATTCCTGTTGTGATATTTTGTTGTAGAAGCCCTAGCAAACTAGCCTACAGACCAATAAAATTGTCTCTTCTAATTAACTGAGCAACATAAGTCACTAGGTTTCCTTGGCTGCCATGGATGCTGGGAAGCACAAAACTCATTGATGAGTTATACTGACCATAATGCCTGGGTTAACTCCACTTGTTTTGAGAACATGCTACCTGTCCAGTAAAAGCAGGCGAGCCACATTCACTAGGGAGGGGGAACAATCCTGTGGGATAGGAATATTTTTTCAATTGAGAATTGGCTAGGTCATAACTCACCATTCTTTTTGGTTAATTTATAGAACCTGTGACCTGGAGAGAAGTATTTATTGATCAAGTTTAAGGCTCTAGGCCCAAGGCCTAACCTATCCCATGTTCCCAGACATGCAGATATATGGGTGACTTAATCTATGACCCAAACCAAAGAGGCTGGATAGGGAAGCCCCATGCAGAACCATCCTCAGACCTGCTTCTGAAGGAAGTCTCCACATTCCAGTTGAATGCCATGGGATAAGACCAGTCTCAAGCTTAAACATAGTCAAGAAGTCTCCACCCAACCCACGGTCTGTTTTCAAGGGTGCTGAGAAGGGATTGGAATCTTTCCCCATCCTTCTGTCTAGATTTCCACATCCCAACGAGTCACTCCTACGGATGATGTCTACAGAATAGAAATATTCTCAAGGTGGGCTATATTCTAGAACATCTATATTGCTAACATGCATATGCCCTGGTGGCAGATTTGAAGAAGTAGCCCAGCACTTCCCCCAGTCCACAGAAAGATAAGGGACACTTGAATATCACCTTCTGTATGGGCAGGGAATCCCACATGATAGGAGTTTGGTAGGAGAAGACTTCTGAAGCCAAAGTACCATTTTATTAGCTTTTTTTCACTGCTGGGACTAAAAGACCTGACCAGAACAACTGTACAGGAGGAAAGGTTTATTTGGAGGCTTACGGTTTCAGAGATCTCAGTCTACAGCAGTCTTCATTCCTCAGGGCTCGAGGTGAGACTGAACATCGTGGTGGAAGAGTATGGCAGAGGAAAGCAGTTCACATGGTGATCAAGAAGAAGAGAAGAGACTGCACTTTCCAGATACAAAATAAATACCTTGTAGTCATGGCCCAATGAACAAATTTCTTAAGTCACATGGCACCTACCTCCAGTTACCACCCAGTTAATCCCATTAGGGATTAATTTACTGATTAGGTTAAGTCTATAACTCAATTATTTCTCCTCCAAACCTTCTTTCATTGTCTCACATGAGAGCTTTTGGAGGGGTATCCCATCTAAACCACAATATTCTGCTCTGGCTCCCCAAAACTCACACTCATTTGAAAATGCGAAATACATTTAGTCCATTCTGAAGAGTCCCCATGGTCTCAACAGATCTGAGATAGCTCAAAGTTCAAGTCCAAAGTCTTCTCTGAGGCTCAAGGCAATCTCATATTGTGAGCTCCTGTAAAATTAAAAGCTTGTACAAGTATCCAACATATAATGACACAGATGTAAATATTTCCATTCACAAAATTATGGGTATAGAAAGAAGGGATAGGAACAAAGCAAGACTGAAGTCCAGCTGGGAAAACAAGTCCTATAGCTCCATGTCTGGCATCTGGGACACATGGCATAGTGATGTTCTCTCCAAAGGGCTTGTGTAGCTCCGCCCCTTGTTGCAGCCCAAGTGGCCTTTCTGTTGGCTTGTTTCTACTCAATTCCCGTAGCTTTTCTATATCCCATGTTAATGGCATTTCTTATTATTGGGGGTCTCCAGCTTTGGCTTCCTCCTCACATCTCCACACTTTGATTTCTCAGGGAGTGCCCACAGGGACTCCAATCCTTCTGTACTTTGCCTGGAACTCCCAGACCTTCCTTTGAAATCCTGGTGGAAGCCTCCATGAACACTAACTCCAGTATCCTGCAGAAACAGCACCCACGTGGTTGACACCAGGTCTGCTTCTATCTTGAACAGTAGCCAAGCCTCCGGGGATCCTGGCTACAGCAGCCTCTGAGTGTCTGGGTGGCTAAGCACATTGAAAAAACTTCCTAGAGTCCCTTGTGCAAGAATTCCCCATTAGTCTCTTCTCAAGAGAATTTTCACTTTTACTCCTGAGCCTGAGATGGGTGTGATCTTGCCAGCTTCTGAGATTCCCTCCAACCATTGTTCTTATTGTCTCTGGACAAAGTCTTTAGTGGCAGTAATGTCTTTAACAACTGCAACTTCTTTAGCCCCAGTTTTACTCCTGCCTTTCAACTCCAAGTTTTTCAGATATTTCTGTTCAGGTTTCTGCTTCTGAATATTACAATAAACTTGGCTAAAAGCCACCAGCAATACCAATGCCACTTCCTGAATGCTATGCTGACTAGACATTTCTTCTGCCAGATTAAGAAGTACATCACTTTTAAAATCATCCTCACAGAAAGTCTCAGGACACAGGTAAAATATAGATAATTTCTTAGCCATAACATAACACAGATGGCCTCTACTCCAAATTCCAATAGAGCACTTCATTTATGAACCTTTTTGAGCCCTGTCTTCACTGTCCACAGTCCTATTGTCATTTTGGTCTGCTGAACTCCCAACAGAATTGGCCATTAAGCTCTGCTTACAACAATGTAAAGCATTTCCAACTTGTACTGCTAAGCATCTCAAAATTTCTCCCACCAATTCCAAAAAGCTCCAATAGTTTCTGAACCACATAGACAAGTTAGATATACCAACAATCCCACAAACCACGAATTGGTACAAACAAATTTCTGTTTTAGTCAGCTTTTTCACTGCTGTGACTAAAGGACCCAACTAGAACAATTGTAGGGAAGGAAAAGTTTATTTAGGGGCTCATAGTTTCAGAGGTCTCAGTCCACAGACAGCAGGCTCTATTCTTTGGGGCTCAAGGTGAGGCAGGACATCATGGCAGGAGAGCGTGGCATGGGGAGGTGCTGAGGGCCATTTCCAAGTAGGAATGACGCATCGAAATTTCCTTGTTTCAGCAAAGACACAGACCAAAGCAATATTAAACCGTTTTTTCCATTTATCAATTTATGAAAACACACATAATGTTTAAATATATTACCTTATGGATCTAAATAAGTAAAGAGTACTTGATTTTATATTTAGTGGTTGATATTTTAACACTTTAGCTTTGTAAATTAATCAGATGTCTGTAAAAACCAAGATCTTAGACAAGTATAGTAAACAGAACTAGCCATCTCTTTCTTGTTGAAGAAAAATCCTTCTACAGGATACCATGATGGTCCCATTGATACACTTAATAACTCGTCTTTATAAAGCCATGGGCTACATTTTTGTATTTTATCAACATATGTCCTAACTGTTCTTGGTCTTACTGGGGTGCCTCCTTTCTCTAACAATTTCTCCTCCTCGGAGGCGAACAACTTCAAACCTTGAGTCAACCATTTTCCCCAGTTTGCCTGAGAAAGTTCTAAGAACAGGCAACTTGAAATAAAAACAAAATAAATCAAAACAAGAACACATTGTTTTTTGAAATGGTCACCCATTCTCTCGCCTTCCCTCAGGGGCGAGCAATTTCACTTACCTCCAAGTTTCAGACGTTCCCCGTACGGGCCACCAAATGCCGCAGTCTGGCTGGGCACAGAATCACGAGCCACTCACAGCTTTGTAGATTCAAACAGCAATTCTTTATTCCCGAACTCACACCGGCTTCTACACACGTTCTGGGGAAATCCAAGTTCTGGGCCCCAATTCACGTACTCCACCAGGCTTAGAATCCCAAAAACTTTCTGAATTCCACGAGAACTCAACGGGAACTCAGGCAGCAGGATACGCCCTATTCCCAGCAGGAATAACCTTAAACCTGGAACTGCCCTAAACCCAGATTGTCCTAAACCGGGAATGCCCTAAACCCAAATTGTCCTAAACTAGAGCGGGATACTTCCTAAAACCTGCAGGATAACCCTAAACCTGGATCCACCCTGGTCCTTGAGCAGGGTCACCTTTCTCAAACATACATGCAATGTCACAGCGAATGTCCAAGGCAAGTCCATTTCCATGAGTCCTTCCTCTAAGCAACATGGGGTACGCTGGCAAGGAAATTTCGATGCGTCATTCCTACTTGGCAATGGCCCCAGCATGGAGGCAGCTCACATGATCATCAGAACAAAGAAAGAGACTCCACTCTCCAGATACAAAATATATACCCCCATAGACAAGCCCCCAATGAACAACTTCTTTTAGCCACACCCCACCTGCCTCCAAGCCATCCTCAGTTAATCCCATCAGGGATTAATTAACTGATTAGATTAAGGCTCTGACCCAATCATTTCTCCTTTGAATCTTCCTGCATTGTCTCACACATGAGCTTTTGGGGGACACCACATCTAAACCATCACAAAGACCATCCTTCTTCATCTGTCCATCTTCCTTAGCAGGGGTCAAGATGTTGATCCAGGCTTGGGCTCAAGTTCTAGAACATTCCTGAATGTGGCTTAGACTCATAGTGATAGACATGGCCACAAAGAAATAGCTAGAATCCATACCCAGAGAGGGCAATAAGCCTCTCCAAAAGTTACTCAGCATCAGGATCCTAACTGTCCCATTCCAGTGGCATGGCCTTGAAAATGGTTGCTACTCCAAGCTTGATTTTGCCTCCTGGAAACCCAATACTCTCTCGAAAGCCCAATTCTGGGAGTCAGCCCATTTGGTTTGAGTTGACTTATCCCAGGCTCTAGTTACGTGTTCAATGCCCGTAAGGGGAGGTGGGGCTATCCCTGAGGACAGCCAACATGGTCTTAAAAAGCACTGATTTGAAGCCTGTGCATAATCTTCAAGGAATGGCTCAAGGTTTTATCTTCTAATACATGAAAGCTAAACTCCGGGAAATTCCAGAGTGTTACAAAGGAATTTGGGGGCTCAAGATTCTCAAGTCCAAATATCTCCATCCTAATGTCAGGGCCTCAATCCTCCCTCTCTGAATTCAGTCTTATGCTTGGCCAGCTCAAGAAGAAGAGAAATTATATACAACCTCAGTGGAAGTCAGTCCTGAGGGCATTGGCTCAAGGGCGACAGAAGAGTAAACTGGATAAGAGAGGTTGATTGATATAAGTATGAGGACATTCACGCATAATAGAATTTAACATGCTGGAAAGGGCCCTGGGATGATTTCAATGACTCTTAGAAGCTTGGATAAAAGCAATAGCCTGCTTTTTAAGAAAGTACTGATGGAAAATGATGTCAGAAATTTCAAGCAGACTGCGGAGGAAGAGATGTGCTACCTCAGGGCAGGGCTTCCCAGGAACAATGGTGTGATAATATCTTGAATAGCAAGGGTCAGAGAGTAGCACTTAACTGCAGCACCCACTTCTTCAATGTGGGCGTGATTAAAATCATAGGCCATAGCTTCAGATAAGGGGAAAGGAGGTAGGTATCCTAATGTTCAGAGATTTATGAAATGGAGATCTCCAATAGAAGAGATGTTCCTAGGGGCAAAATAGATGGAAACCATTGTAGTTAGCTTTGCATGGCTGTGACCAAAAGACCTGACAAGAACAACTTAGAGGAGAAAAAGTTTATTTTGGCTCATGGTTTCAGGGGTTCTGTCCATGGTTAACCGACATCATAGGTCTGGGCCTGAGATAAGGCATAACATCATGGAGGAAGGGCATGGAAGGAAAGCATCTTGGAACATGACAGCCAGGAATGGGAGAGAGAGAGAGAGAGAGAGAGAGAGAGAGAGAGAGAGAGAGAGAGAGAGAGAGAGAGAGAGAGAAAGAGAGGGAGAGGGAGAGAACGACACTGTACTAAAGAGAGACAAAATATAAACCCCAAATGCATGTTCCCAGTGAACTACTTCCTCTAGCCACACCCTACTTGCCTATAGTTACCACCCAATTAACCCATATCAGTTGATTAATACACTGATTAGATTATAACTATCATAAACTAATCATTTCACCTCTGAACATTTTTGAATTGTTTCATATAGGAGCTCTTGGGGGATATCTCATATCTAAATCATAACACCTCATATCTAAACATCTTGGACACTGACTCTTATACATAATTAAAAGGGTCAAGAATGGATTCATATCCAAGTGTACATCAGTAGATGAATGGATAAACAAAATGTGGCATATTCATAACATGGAATATTATTTAGTTATAAAAGGGACACATGCTGCAACACAGATGAACCTGGAAAAGTTCATGTTGAATGAAAAGTCAGATAAAACGGACATATATTGTGTGATTTCATTTGCATGGAATATTCAGTATTCTGGAAAATCCATACAAAGTAGAAGCTGGGTATTTTATAAAGAAAAGAACCTAGCTCACAGGTTTGGAGGCTGAAAGTTCATAATCAGGTGGCCTCATCAATATGGCCTCTGGCAAGAGTCCCCTCAGGTGGTTCACATCATAGATATGGCATCATGGAGCATATGAAACAATGAAAAATCACATAGTAAGATTAGAAGCCACAGAGGGATGGAGAGGGATAAGTAACAACCTCCAAATAGGCCCTACCTGTTAAAGGTTCCACTATCTCACTGAGGACAAATTCCCAGCACATGAAGCCTTGGGGGACACATCAACGTATACCCAAAACAAAGCCCAAACAGATTAATGGCTGCCAGGGAATTTTGAAAAGGGTGAATTGAACACATTTGCTAACAGGTACAGGCAGGGTTTCTTTTTTGGATGATGGATATGTCTTAGAATCATATAGTAGCAAGGACTGAATAACCTTTGAATATACTAAAAAACCACTGGATTGTACATTTTAAAATGGTGGGTTTTATGTTTTATAGTTTATATCTTCAGGAAGAAAGAAAGAAGTAAATAAAGGAAGGAAGAAAGATAAATGGATGGCTTCATTGAAGGTTATCGAAAGTCATAGTCCTTTGTCCATCTTCCAGTCCTAAGCCAGTTTTTAGACTCAGAATCCATTGACTAAAGAAGGGTATGGGTTCCCATGAGGATGAACACTGAAACACTATGATGAGTGTAGACAGTCACAATTCCTCCCATCCTTCTCCAAATGGGGCTATGACACCCCACTGGGCAAACTCATCATGAAAAAGGAATTAACAAGCCTTTTCAGGGTAATTGGGTATAGTCCAAGCTGATATTGATATTCCAAGTGCTATGATGCCCTCTGTGAGAAGCAGGTAACAAGTGGATTTCAAGTCTGGAGCCATCTCACAATGGGCTTGCTGGACTCAAGAAAACACCCAAATTTTGTGACCTGGGTTCTTAAGTGTTTGACTGGACTGGACTTACTTGACAGATGAAAGTCCCTGAGTTTCTACTTCTATCTGAGACAGTAAATAAAAAATGATCTTATATCTGAGGGGATAGGTTAGAGGAGGTCTATCAGAGGGTACTGCTACCTTCAATGATTTTAGGGGTGCTTATGTGGTGAGCCTCATTACATCCCCCATTTAGTTCACTAGTGTTCAGTTTAATTCACTATAGTTTAAATCAGCAGTATCTCCCCAGCAAAGACCACACAGATCATGGTGAATGACTAGGGCTACCACATACTTCACCATGTAGAAGCCTCAATTGTAGATGCCCTTCCATATGGAGTTTCTTCATTAGAGCAGGTTAGTCCAGGATCCAGAATATGGTATGTTGCTGTGGATCTGGTGAATGCCACCTTTTTCTTACTCTCAGAAGGAAGATCAGAAACAGTTCTCACTCGTGTGTTGTAGACAAAAGTAATCACCCAGAGCTTTTCCCAGGGCTGTGTTTTGTTTGTTTGTTTTGTTTTCCTCTGAAGGAAGGGAATAGGACTGTATGAACTCCCTGCAGAGCAGCATTGGTCCATGGTATGTGATACCATGGCAACCAGACCAAAGAGCAGGAAGTGGCAAGTACTGTTGATGCCATGGTAAGATACACATTCTCTCAAGGGTAGGAAATAAACCTTACAGAGATTCAGAGAACTGCCTCATTTGTAGTGTTTTAGGGACCTAGTAGTCTAAGACATGATGGGTTACCCCTTCAAATAAAAGGTGTGTTATTGCACCTTGGACTTTCTACCTCTGAGGAAAAAGCACAATGCTTAATAGACCTTTTTGGGTTTTGGAGGTGCTGTGGTTTGGATATGGCTAGACTTTCTCCAAAGGGTTCATGTACTGGAAACCTGGTACCCGACATAGAGAAGTGGGGTCTAGTGAAAGGCCACAAGCTTGGCCCTCCTCACTCTGGTTTCTGTCTTGCCCTATGATCTCTCCCTCTTGCTCGTGCTATTGCCACTGTGAAGCCTTCCATGGTGAAGTCCTACCAGAGCCAAGCTAATGTCAATGTCTTGCCCTTGAATCCTCAGAACTGTGAGCTAAATAAACTTCTTGTCTATATTCATTAGCCATCCTGTTATTTCCTTATAGGAATGGAAAACAGACTAATACATTCCTTGTATCTATGTATCTTTTTTTCTGACTTTTTAATTATTCTTTAAACTTTTGTTTCAGAAGTCTCTCATAAAAGTATACAGATATATATTTTTTAAAAAACCTCATCCAATATCTTTGTTCTTTAGCTGAATTCTATCTATAATTATTATATAGTTGGATTTTAATACAGCCTCTAATTCAACACTCTCTTCATCTCCCAAATCTTTTTGCTCTTCCTTAAGAATGTAGACTTCTTTCTTTTCTGCTTGCTCCAATCTTTCAGTGAATACCATAGAGTTTTTCATTTATAATCAAGAAAGATAATGACTTAGTAATATATTCCAGGAATTCTTTATAAAACTCTGAACTCAATGCCTTTACCTTCTACCTAGATAGGACAAGGACGTTCAAACCCTTGAATTCCAGGTAACGTGTGCTTGGCATATGTATTTGTTTGTCTAGAACTTCAGCTCTGTTCTGGTTTTCTTATGTCCCCTAGACATTATGAATTCTGCTTTATATGATTATTGGTGGTTCTTACTTCCTCTCATCAGTGCTTTTGTTGTAGTTTATCCCTTCTTCACCTCAATCCTTTCTCTGAGATCACTTTCTTTCTCCCTGAAATACATCTATCAAAACTTCCTTTGGGAAAAGTAAACTGGCAATGAACCTCTGCAAGGGGAACTCTCTGTGGGGGACCTGAATTTTCAGGTCTAGAAAGAAGTCTCTTTTTTTTGTTGTTGTTTGTTTGTTTCTGGATTTGTTTCTTTGTTTGATTTCAGTGCTGGGAATTGAACAAACAGACCTACTTGGCAGGCACTCTACCACCAAGCTACATCCCCAACCCTCATTTTCAGGTGCAGAAGGAAACCTCCCCATGGAACACAAGTGAATTGGTGCCTGGCTTATGAATTTAACTCCTTATTCTGGGGGTTGAGGGTTTGACTCAACTTCATCGGACCCAGCAAGATTCCAGGAACTGAGAACCCTGCCCTGGGCCCTAGAACCCCTGAGAGGCTCTTAGGAAATGCACCCTGCTGTCTTCAGTCCAGGCCTCCTGCCCAATCTGGTATCCTCTGCCTGGCCTTCCCTGGTGGGCTGAAAGCCAGTTTGAACTTTCCCTCCACCCCATCTTCTACTGCCCCAGTGATACAGCTCAGTAGGAAACCAGCCAACAAAAGGACTGTGGCTGCCAGCTGGGCTTAGTGCTCCCCTCGGCCTCGGGGGCCCGTGGGGAGCTGGCAAGATGCTGTGACTGGAAAACACACATTGTTTGGGGGCGTTGCGGATACAGTACAGATTATTTTTAGCAAATTGTTCTGACTTAGTGAAAAACCTGAAAAATAGTGTTGATAATCATCCTTATTTTAGTTCCGCAGATGGCACTGCTATAATTAGATGCTTGTTTCTGGGTGATTCTACTGTTCCTATAAGAAGACACCTTGCCTGGTGCAGAAATATATCACCGAAGTTTGCCTTTATTTATTAGTCTGGGACTCAATCTTTTACTCTTTACCCCTCAGTGTTAACAACATTTGTGAGAAAAAGTAAATGATTCACATGTCTCACAAGCTAACATTAGCCTGAAGATAAATGGGAGGTTGAGGCCCTCTTTGTTCTCTGATCCTGGTGACAAGCAGGAATTACCCACTGCTGCTGCCTTCTTCCTCCTCAGAGGTGTTTCCTGGGCCCAGAGCCAAGTCAGGCTCCCTGTAATTTCATTTCACCCTGCACTTTCTTTCATATCAGTGCTTTCCATTTGTAATTATGTATTTATCTGTGAGATACTTGGACTAATGCCTGTTCCATCTCCTGCACCAGAAAAGCTAGGGTTTTTCTATTCATGGCATGTCCCCAGTGCTTAGAATCTGTGAAATGCAAGGAAAAATGGAAAGCCACCATGGGGGTGGGTGTCTAAAGAGCCCAGAGTCTCCAGCTCTCTTCCCAGTTCGCCCACTGCAGGCTTACTGCTGCAGGTCAAGTTGTTGGCCAGTATAGAGCCAGTGTCCCTGTGACTTCTGTTTTATCATCCAACTGGAATTAATAAAACATGCCCAACACAAAGAATAGAGATAACATGAGAATCTATTAATGGAGATGCAAATGAGATCAGAAGACTGGAAATGGTGAAGCAGATATGAGAGAGTGATTGTATTAACAAAATGAGAATTGGGATGGGGTACAGACAGGAGAACTGGAATTGCACCAGGAGCTAAAGAGCCTCAGGAACAGGTATGTCTTCAAGGCTTATCACAGCCACAGCTGAAATCACAGTCATGCACACAGTAGGCACCCAACTGTGAGTCTCTTACAACTACTGTGGGAATCGACTACTGTGGAAGTCAGTCTTTACAATGATCCCCCATGATTCCAACCCCTGGCCTCACATCCTTGTGTAGACCCTCCTGTGCTGTACCCAGGACCTGAAGAGCATGGCAGAGATGTCTTAGCTTCTTGGCACTATGAAAAATACCTGAAATAATAAGTTTATGAAGAGAAAAGATTTATTTTGGCTCATAGTTTTGTAGACTTCACTCCATAACTGATTGGCCCTGACACATTGGGTCCTTGGTGGCATATCATGGTGAAGTGTGTGGCAGAGTAAAACCATTAACTTTATGGTTGGGAAGCAATAAAGAGGAAGAATCTGGGATCTCACTATTCCCTTCGAGGGCACACACTTAATGACCCAAAGACTTCCCACTAGGCTCCGAGTAATACAATTTCTACCTCCCAATAGGTCCAGTTAGGGACCAAAGCTTTACCACATGCACTTTTGGAAGATTTTCAAGATCCAAACTATAGCAAGAAGTGACAGTGAGCCACTTCCAAGTTTAAAAGCACTGTGACTTTCTTCTTGGCTGCATTCTTATCTCTTCATCTCTGACTCTCTGTGACCACCTGCTCTAGGAGAAGCCATGTTGTAAGCAGACACATTGCAATGCCCATATATTGAGGAACAGAGGGCTCCAACCAACAGTCATGTGAGTGAGCTTCACAGCAGATGCTCCTGCCAAAATCCAGTCTTCAGAGAACCCTGATCAACAACTTGACTGCAACCTCAGAATAATCCTTGAGCCTCAGAACAACCAACTAAATGACTCCCATATTTCTGACCCTCAGAGATTGTGCGAGAGATTCATGTTGCTTTCAGTTAGATTTGGAGGTCATTTTTTGCACAGCAATTGATAACTGATACACTACCTACCCATGTTTCTGCCTTCTGGCTCTGCTGAGTTGCTTCTAGCAATCTACCTTCCCTTCTGCTTTCCATCTCTCTGATTCTCGCTTCCTCCCTTCCCTGCAGACCAACCCTCTTGCCCTTGACCAATAGGAGCCACCCACAAGGGCTATCATAGATCAAGACAGAGAAAAAGTTAAGGCCATAGGGACCAGATGCCAAAGAACTGCAGAAACCAGGGAGACTTATATCTCTGTCCCCTGGCCTGACGTGGAAACTTGATCTTATACTCCTCTTCCATATTGGCTCACTCTCATTTCTTAAGAGAGGTGTGTCCCTCACACAACCTCCTGTCTTCTCCATCCCTTTAATCTCACCTCAAGGGAACCATGCCCCAACATATCTTCTCCAAGTTGTCCAAAGACCATTACTCTTCATCTGGGAAAATCTCTTCCATGCATCCCAGCACTTCTGGCTGGTATGCTTTGGAGGACTTTGCCCACTAACAAATCCAACTATTGTAATTTGGACAACAGTTCACACAAAAGAGAAGGGCTCCCACTGGTTCCCCACACCAGGATTTCTGCTTCTGGGTCACCCACTTGAAATTTTTTCCATTTGCTAAATATCCCAGTTCCACAGTGTTCCCTGGTCCCCACAGCCGGTCATGTCATATACTAGCAACAGCAGTGAGCACATGGTGAGAGTTTCCTTTCCTTTTCCAGATTTTTTTTTTTTTTTGGAAAGGGATTCATATGTGGAGTGCATAGTCCAAATCCTTTAGACTCACAGTGCAATGTGGAGGTTCTTCTCTGCTTATCTCTCATTCCAAAGTCCTATTCTCCAGGCAAAATCACTTTCTTTTTTATTGCTTCTGAAAAGATAAGGGTTTATAATTATTTTCACTTATATTTTGATATAAATTGTTGGCTTTCTATTATAATGGTAGAGGATTTGATGGCCATAACCCACCGTGTTTTCACTTTCCACTTTTAATAATCCTAATAAATTTTAATATCACAATTTTTGGTTAAATAAATAAATAATGAGTATTTACATGAATAGGACTATAAAATCATTTTCATTTGAGAGCCAGAGCGTATATGATGAATATGATCCTTTTTCATGACCCATTCCCACTCCCAGCACCAGAGCTAAATGTTTCCTTTCACCATTCATTTAGTTTTCACTGTCCTGATGGCTAGCTTTCCCCCAAAGCTTCCCTATTTCTGCCAAGCACCTATCAAATATTTCAAATTATAACACATTAGATTATCTAGTAATTCTCCCTTCCCTGGAAGCCTCCTTTCTGGGCTTCATTTGGCCTCTCTGTTGGATTATATCCCCTGTCTTCTTTTCTTTCTTGGTTTGCTTGCTTGTTTTGGTAAAACACATCTTCTAGTGTCTCCTAAGAAAAGATACGCAGAAGAGAAAAAATTCTAAATGTGTGGCACGCCTAAAAATACATTTATACTACTTCATACAAAAAATAATTTGCTCATATTTAGAAACTTAGGTCAACATTTCAAAGGCACTATTCCATTGTCTTCTGACTTTCAATGCTGCTATTGTAAAGTCTATTGTCATTGTAATCCTTAAGCCTTTATATGTGTTATACCCCAACCCACCCCAATATCTAACTTGTAAGATTTTCTCTTTATCCCCAATGCCTTCAAATTTCATGATGACACATTGTGGTGTGTGGAATTAATGTAATTTAATTGTGGTGGTGCTTAACATTTGTAGTCTTTCCATTTGTGGTCATCCATTAGTTACTAATTTTCTTGTATTATTTCTTTGGAAGTCTCTCCCTTTTTGTTTTCTTGGTTCTATCCTTTCACAACTCTAGTTAGTAAGAAAGATGCTGAGAGGATGTATGTGGCCTCTCTGAGACTTTGCTTGACCCCTCCTTCCACATCCACAGAAAGTGATGTGCCCAAATGCAAAGTAACAATAATAATAGTATGAGATGGCAGCTGAGACCTGTAAGGCTGATAGTTTAAAAGGAGGAGGAGCAGGTTCTACACCAACACCATCTGCCCACTGACTTTTCAAGTAGCTTTTACCTGCCTTCAAAATTATGTCTGCCTATAGTAAGAATAATTACTGGCATGATAAAGATGTGGGCATGCACTGTTCAAGGGCAGGTGAGTTGCTTTGTGTTGTTGGGCGTTTAACCCTTGAAATGATACTAGGTGTCCCTTCTGCTGCCATATGTTCCCAGTAGAGGCGGTTCACATGATTTAACATGAACAATTAAAAGGGTAGGGGACCAGGCCTGCCTCTGTGACCTGGATTCTCCTACCGCCTATCCTAGCCTAGGGCTGCCTGAGCATGAAGCTTTGCTTAGAGCCACACATGCTCAGAGGCCTGGCCAGATCATAGACTGTACAATCAGACATGTAGATACAGTCATGTCATTCCCATGGCTGTACCCTTCTTGGGTTGTGTAACAGGGCTGATGTGTATATTCAGCTGGATTTCTGGGAAGACAGTGAGTTTGAGTATTTTGTTTAATAACTAGGGCATCATTTGTTCAGAAAGATATACATTTAGCTGTGCATCTTGTGGATTAAAGCATTTGTCACAATCCCCTCTTTCTCCTAAGGGAGTGTTATTGACCTCAGGGATCTTGTCTCCCATTCAGGGGAACAGATGTGGGAAGGGGATTGAAACTCTAAAGGAAGGAAGGCCTAAGGCAACTGAGACCCTACCTGAGGTGAAGGGGCATATATGGCTAGTGATAAGAGAGATCCACTCCCACACACTGTGTGGAGCTGCTGCCTCTGTGCTTCGTCTGAGAAGCAATCAGCCACAGTTCCCAGGACAGTGTAAAATGATGGCTTCATGGTGCACTAACCAGCCCAAGGCTCAGAGCCCTGCCCTGCTGGAGTCTGCCCACTGGGGATCCTCACCGAATTTGTTAATTCCCCAGGGAACATCAGCAATGCCCAGGTAAGTGCTCAGTAACAGGAGGAGGAGGAGTAAGAACATAAGTTAATTGCAGCAGAGTCTGTGGGTCTGGCCACCTTTGCCTCCCTGCCACATGCAGACCTTAGCCCAGGCTGTGACTTCTGGGTAATGCACTGCCCATGTTGTAGGTTCCCTTTCCAGAGCTGGTGGTGCAGACTTGACCCACAGGGAACAGCTTGGCTGGGCTCACTCCCAGCCAGCAGCAGGCCAAGATGGGACAGAAATGACTGTAGTATCCCCAAGGCATGGCTTTGACTGTTTAAGGACTGAAAATGCTTCAAGCAAAACATTCAAATGAAGGAGACAATAGAATTAAGCATTCTACCATCCACCCCAGGTCCCTAACCCTTTCCCTGAATGTCTTAGTCAACATGATCCATAGACTAGGTGACTTACAAACAATGGATATTTATTTCTTACAGGTCTAGAGAGTGGAAGTCCCAGATCAAGATGCCAACATGGTCAAGTTCTGGCAAGGACCCTCACCCAGATTGCACATGGCCACCTTTTTGCTGTCTCCTCAAATAGAGAGAGAGAGAGAGAGAGAGAGAGAGAGAGAGAGAACACAAGAGCATTTTGGGTCCCTTTTACAAGGGGCCTAATCTCATCATAGAGTCTGCACCCTAGGGACCTAATCATCCCAGAGATCCTACCTCCTAATGTCACATCAGGGATGAGGAATGAGGGTTTCTATTTATGGGTCTTGGGGGCCCACAAACATTCAGAGTATAATACTAGGGGAAACCAGTGGTGCCATTTTTCCACATTTTATGTATCATACAAATATATGTTTCTATACAAATATACACACATTTGCACACACACAAGTAAGGGGAGATATATACACATTTATGTATCTTCCTCTTTTTAAAATAATATCCTTTGAAGATTGCTCCATATCATAAACCTAAATGTACCTTATTCTTTTTAAGGATTACATTAAGTAGTAATTCCATCCTACAGATGCAATGTAATTTATTTAATTAATATTATTGCTGGCAGTATTTGTTTCTGCCCTTTTATGACCACAAATAATGCTTCAATGAGCCTCCATGATAAGCATCCTCATAAAGATGTGCAAACATACCTACAGGATGAAGTCCTAAAGTGGGCGTGCAGAGGCAGAACTCACATATTTGTCATGTAGGTAGATGTGACCAAGGTCCCCTGCCTCCTAATCTTGTCTTCCCAGCTTACTCACTCTGTTACTTTGCCATTACTCTAACAAAATACCTGAGATTATCAACTTAAAGAGAGAAAACTTTATTTTGACTCACAGTTTTGGAGGTTTCAGTTCATGTTCCTTTGGCCCTGTTGCTTTTGGAGCTGTGATGAGGCAGAATATTGTGGCAGGAGCATGTAATGGAGGAAGTTGCTCTCCTCAGAGCTTCTGGAAAGCAAAAAAAAAAAAAAAAAAAAAAAGAGGAAGAGGAGGAGCTGGGGTCCCAATATTCTCTTCAGGGGGACAGCCATAATAACCTAATTTCTACCCACTTGTCCCCTCCTCCTAAAGTTTTTGCCACCTCCCCTATGGGAGGAGGTTCCACTCTCACCCTATGACCTGGGGATGAAGCATGGGCCTTTGGGGGACATTCCATATCCAACCATAGCATCTGCACAGCAGCTATCAAAGTCTGGAACTTTGTCAATCTGATATGTGGAAAGCAGAAGCACTGATGTTTTAGTTTGCATTTTTTTTAAGATGATTTATTTTATTGTAATGAAAGTAAGCATATTTTTAAAAGTCTGGAAGCATTTTCCTTTCCTGGGAAGAATTTCTGTCTGTTGCCCATTTTCCAATTCAGTTGTTGGATTTCTCTCTTATCGATTTACAGCAGCCTTTGCCTGTGACATAAGTTGCACACATTATTATGCAGATAATAGAAATACCCCTCATTCTTTTTTTTAAAGATAGAGAGAGAGAGAATTTTTTTAATATTTATTTTTTAGTTTTCGGCGGACACAACATCTTTGTTTGTATGTGGTGCTGAGGATCGAACCGGGGCCGCATGCATGCCAGGTGAGCACGCTACCGCTTGAGCCACAACCCCAGCCCAATCCCTCATTCTTTCTAATGACTGTGTGGTAATTCCACCTTAAGGATGTGCTATATACTTTTTTCTGTTTGTCATTTGTCTTTCAACTCTAATCAAGATGTTTTCTGCCATGTAGAAATAGCCAGGCTCCCTGCCTCCTGTTGGACTCAGGCTCCAATTCTGACCTTACAGCTCTGATGTTTAGTATTCTGGTATTTGTGGGGTCCTGGCACCAATTCCCTACAGATATGGAGGGATGAATATATTTTACTAATTTAGTTCTCACAAAGCTTTGCAGATTATTTCTCCATTACAGATTTCTGCACATCCTGAACCTGTAGATTCTTGTATAAGATAACTCCTAACAGGTAAGCCCATGACTTCTCACCCTTCTCCCAGAGGTGATGATTAGCATATGTCAAGTCCCTGACAAATGCTATGACCCTCTCAATTGTCATTGCTAACCTGCAGAAGTGCCCATCTGCCCAGCCACAGTGAAATCCTTGTTTACAACGCCCACCCCATCCACGTGGTCAGGGAGGCCTGGTGAAGGAGGACCTGGTACTGCTGCTCAGGTGTCTCAAATTCTGTCTGTGGCCCCAGCACAGGGTTCACATGTTAGAAGGTCAGGAAGTGGTCATTTCATACAGGGCTGCCTTAAATTATTTCAGCTGCACTGAAGTATTTCAAAGTCAGACCAAATAAACATTTGCATCTATAAAAGGCGAAAAAGGGTCATTTGAAATGAAGAAGAAAGCCTTTCCCATGTCCGGAGGGTGTGGCCAGACTTTCCAGAAAAGCAGCTGAGGGTTTGCTTTGGTTTTGTGTCCATGCCAAGGCACATAGCTCAACCCCCTGCTTCAGGAGGGAAGTGTTTTCTTTTAAATAAAATGTGAGGTGACCTAAGTTTCCTTCCCCTGATTTGCTCCCTAATCACCTCAGGCCTCAGGCTGCTGTAGGGACCGAATTGTTAAAGGATTCTTTCTGCTTTTCATGAGAAGGCAACCACGACCAACTCGATGCTATCCACAGGTCAGACCCAAGGCAGAAGGAAGGACAGTGTTCCCCAAACTCAAAGTGCCTCACAGCATCCTCTACATACTGTCCTGATGGGCCCCTCTTCTTCTCTGGGGATACTTCCTAGCACCCTCCTTCTTCATGTTTGGCCTTGTGCCCAGGAGACATGAGCCATAGTTTTCCTGAAGTCACCAGGATTGGAACTCTGTGGGCATCATGTTCTTTTCTTCTAGCAATTATGCCACAGTGGCTTAACTCCCATCAGCTAAATTAAACCTGAAGAGAGAGGACATCTGCTACAATTTCTGTGTGTTGTCTCTCTTTGGATTTTCACCCATTGCTGACTCCTGGACAACAATCATACACGCACAGTCCTCACCCTGACTTCACCTGACTTGCAGGTGCTCTCACACAGGTAGGGCACCCTGTCTATAATCATTCTACCATGTGCTCCCCCTGACAGCCCTGTGTTGGAAGAAGGTCTATACCAACAGGGGATGGGTTCCCTGCCCTGAGGTTCCACCTCCAGTGCACCTGTTCATTCACTCATCCATTCAACCACTGGATTCAAGAGGGCTGATTAAACACATTCAGGGACTTCTCCTACATACCTTACTCCTTTCCTCTGAAATAGAACAATAAATATCAAAATAAATGCTTAGAAGATCAAGACAACTAGGAGAAGTGCCATCAGTAGAGCAGACATTGGAGAATTTCTGGAAGACATAAAGCAGAAGGGAGCTGATACATATGAAGTTCAACAGAGCCAAGGAGCCTACCGTGTTGTACAGGTGTGTGGGGGGGTCATATTAAACACCTCCCCAAATCTGGAATTGGTGGGGGTGCCAGTAGTGAAGGAATGGGTCATGGGACATGGGCAATTACTTAAAGGGTTACCTGAGCAATTGGGATAGTGCCCTGTTTGCTGCCAAGATAAAGAGTGCCCCATTAACACTGAGACAAATTTGCCAGGAAATACTCCATAGCAAACATTGGCCAAACTATAGCCAAAATAAACCTTTTCTCTTTATAAGTTGATTATCTCAGATATTTGTTGTAATGGTAGGAAGCTAACTAACATAGACAATTGGGAAAGCTGACTAACCCACCCTCTTAAAAATGATGAAGGGTGCTGGATGCAGTAGTGCACACCTTATAATTCCAGCTATTGGGGAGGTCAAGGCAAGAGGATCAGGAGTTTGATACCAGCCTAGGCCCCTGACACATCTCTAAAAGAAAGTTGGAGAGAGAAGGAAGGAATGGAAGGACATGATGAAAGGTCCTCAGAAATGCATTTGCATATATGTGTTAAATCAATATTTGCTTTAGAAGTTCAAATGGAGAAAATGTTCAAATATTTATTAAAAATAATAATGGCATGCTTATTCAAATAATATTTACAAAAATGACTGTATTTTTTAAAAAAACATTTTAGTTAAAAGAGTGACACTGTTTGGTATTTTTGAAAATCTCTCCAATTAAATCTCTCTTAATATCCCACTAGATTTTCATATCTGCTTCTGCTTCCAAGCTGTTGTGATATCATACATCATGTAGACTCTAGAAAACTCCATTGAACACCCATGAGAAAATAAAGTCTTTGTGTTCCTCTTAAATAGTTTTGACTTTAGAGGCACCTTTAAAAAAATTACAGGAACCCCAAGGATCCATGGATTGCACTTTGAGAACCACTGTTCTGATACTCATTCACAGATGGAATTGGACAATCATGCATTTGAAAAAAAAAAAAAAAACATCAGCACGCAGAAGAAGAACCAAATGGAACCTTGGAGAAAACAGTATGATGCAGGGGTCAGAAGAGGAAATTAAAAATAGTATAATTAATATCCTGTGAGAGGTTCAATAAGAGGTTCAGTAAGAACCAATCAGATGGCAAGTGGACTCAGAACAACATGAAAATCAATACTTCCCCTGTATACCAAGTAGGGAATAGCATTTGCAATAGCAATGAAAAGCATAAGTAATTTAGGCATAGACCTAACCAAACTTCTGGAGGACTTACATAAAGAAAATTTAAGATTATAAAAGGGACATAAATTGAGAGATACATTAGGCTTCTTGTGGGACCTTCAATATTGTAAAGAGGGCAGTGACATGAGTTGCACAGGAAACAGCCCTCTGATTATACTAAATTGGGTTGGATTGCTGTCATAGGCATCAAGAGCTGTAACTAATATAGTCTATAGGATGAATGTACCCCCAAGCAAAATGAAAGGACAAATTATTGGCAATAATAAAATATTTTCAATACATATTATAGTCAAAAGACTAATGCCTCTAATATATAAAAATCCTAGAGAGTCATGTGAAGAAGTTAAAAAAACCTTAAAGTACAGGAAGGTCACCAAGACCACACTAGAAGTTGCTACACACAGGGTCAGTAATCAACTTCTGAATTAGTTGGGGTATGGCTCAGCAGCTGTAACAAGGAAACCCAATAATATAGAGGCTGGAACCAACAGGTCTTTTTCTGTCTCAAGTTCGCCAAAGAAACAGAACCAATCAGAGGTATTTATTTACATATTGTCTTGACTTGGACTTACAATTTTCCAACTTTATGATGGAGCCAAAAAGACACACATTGAACAGAAATCACACTTTGCATTTTGATCTTTTCCCAGACTAGTATGGTTCAGTACAGTTCTCTTGTGATGCTGAGCAGTAGAAGTAAGCCACAGGTTTCAGTCAGCCCAAAGATTACCAGGAGAAATAACTGACCCTCTATAGTGTGCTCTATTGCTAAACACTGATGTTTGCTAAGTTAGGTGTATCAAATGCATTTTGACTTATTTCCAACTTACAATGGGTATATTGGGACATAAACCCCACTGCAAATCAAGGCGCATCTGTTTTTAAAAGATAGATACTCTTCCTCATTTTTAATACTTTACAAAATGTTTACTGAATAAAACCACAAAGTGATACAGAATCTTTGAGAATAGTAAAACTAATTTTAGAGAGTCTTGAATCTTAAGCCCTTCCCCTAGGGCACTACTCTACAACAGTTGGGCTGCTGCCAAAGCCAAAGTAGAATGGACAACACCCACTCTTTGCAGGCCCAGAACAGAAATGGTTCCTATCACCAGTTTCCTCCTTCTCTGTTGATGAGGGCTTTGTCCTGAGGCAAGCCTAACTGCAAGGTAGGCTGGGAAATGTAGTCCAACTCTGTAGTGTTTGCCTAGCTCCAGATTTGTTGTCCTAGAAGGGAAAATAGATTTTATTTGTAGGAAGCACTCTCCATCCTCACCTATCTAGTAATAAGCAAATGTAAATTAAATCCATGAACGACTTCGACTTTCCCTTTCCTTTTCCCCTCATCAAATGGACAAAATTTAAATGTTTTAGAACAACCAACTATATGTAACAGGAGGACTCTCATAGCAACAACTTCAAAAAAAGGATTTCACTGTGAGATTTTATTGCACTCAAAGAATTTTGAGGATGTTTGAAGAACAGCTTTGGAAAAATGAGCAAGGGTCCATGGTAGAAGCAGGCTGGCTCAGAATCTCTGGCCACCATAGGACATGATGCCATAGCTGAACATAGCTATAGAAAGTCAGTCCCACTAACATGATTCTGAGTACCTTCTTCTTTTCCTAGTTTGGAAGTCCAGGCCCCTGGGGTTCTCTGCTCAAACTGTTATTGTTAGCTGGGGTTCAGGTTCTGGTGTCCTGAACAAAGAATTGAGCAAGACACACAGAAGCAACAGGCAAAGTACAGATTTATTGAAAGTGAAGGTGAAAGGTAAAACAGAGTGGGTGGGAGGGGGGATGGAGACAGAGAGTCTGATGGAGAGAGAGAGTCTGGAAATTCTTATATGCTGGACTGTGAAGCATTCTCTTCCCTATACAGACCTGACTGAAGACCTTACCACATTTGTTACCATTGGTTACCTACCTTATGGTACCTGATTAGAATACTGTCCAATTTCCCCCCATTGGTTGGTTATTGTAGAATACCTAATTAGAACACGTCCACTTTACCTCCCACTGGTAATTTTAGACCATCAAACCTATGTCAGGTGCTATTATGGGCTGTAAGTACTTAGTGGAGGGAGTTGTCATGGTAATGGGACTT
Source organism: Spermophilus citellus (assembly GCF_964194105.1). NCBI lineage: Eukaryota > Metazoa > Chordata > Mammalia > Rodentia > Sciuridae > Spermophilus > Spermophilus citellus. Next base: position 51,944,354 of record NC_138185.1, read on the forward strand.
ATCTTAAACAGGGACATAATGACTCATCTCTCTGTCTTGTCCTCTAGCAACATTTTTCTTGTACTCTGTCTCTAACATCGTGGTGTCCCTGAATTCCTACCTAAAAAAAAGTGTCACCCTGCTTATTTTCAGGGTCTGTGTGGGCCTCTTCCCCTGTGTGGGAGCTTCCCTCTTCCCCAACCCCTGACCTGAAAGAATCCAAGGATACTTGTTTATGGGGGTAAGGATGGGGTCGAACATGGAGCCTAGATGCAAGACCTCCACTGTTTTGTAAGATTTTGTTAATATCCATAAAAATCTCATATGTTCAGTAGGCACAGTTCCTCCTCTAGGAATCTTTCCGTGGTTGTAGAAAATAGCATATTCTTAGTGGAAAAACAATTCATAGAACAATATGCATAGAGGAATGGGAAGCCTAGTTGTTACGTTATGGGCTGTGGAACCAAGGTCTTTTCCTGACTGTATTATTTAGTAGTTTCATGATCTTTGGCAGGCTACTTAACCTTTCTGTGTTTTAGGCTCCTCATCTGAATAATTGAGATGATAGTAATAAACCTTAAAGAGTTTTGTGAGGATTAAGTGAGTTAACATATGCCAAGTGCTCAGACTAATGGTTTGGCATTTGGTGAACACTCACTACCCATTAGCTCTTATGATGTACTGACCCCATTTCTGTACTAAGCATGTTAATATGCATTCTTGTTTGTTGATACGTGCCTAGAATTGTACACACAACTACTATGTGAGGATGAGTAAGGAAAAGGGGGGTCAATGTGAATGCCCTTTTGTGATGGATCTATTTATAAATTCTTCTAACAAGTATTAAATGTAGGTAGGTAATAGGTAGAAAGTACGTGAACAAGGATTGAGCAGGTAGAACCCTGTCCTGGGGCAAGGGACTTTCCCTGTTTTTTTCCAGATCCGATGCCAGTCAGTGAGGTCTCTCGACCGGGCTTGAAGGGACCCAGAGACAAGGAAGGAGGCTTCAGGACCCGTGCTTGTCAGTGCCAAGCCATGACATTCAGCATTAGCCACCTGCCTCTTCCTTCCATGTTGCTCCACTAGGCTGTGGTGCCAACCTTAGTAGACACAGTCACTTGGTGAACAAGTGGTCTCATCTAAAAATGCACATGCTTGGGGGCAGGTCCAGGCTCCATTAACTCAGCTTAGTATGAACAGTTTCCCAAGCAATGGGGCTTGAAAAAAAAATGCAGCCTTTGGGCACTTAACCGGCTGGGGAAGGTGGGCTTAACGCAGCAAGAGCCCTGAACCCCCTAGGCCTGGGAGGCGGATGTACACTTCACCCATTTCAACATTTCCTCCCCAGGTGGCTTTGGTCCAGGAAAGAGGCTGGGGCGCGGTCTCCCTCCTCCTTCCTCTCAGCCCTTCTCTCCCTCGGCCCTCCTCTGCCTTTCTCTTCCCCTTTCCCTCTCTCCTCCCTTCTTCCTCCTCCTTTCTTCCGCCGTCATTTCTCCAGCCTTTCCTCTCCTCCGAGGAGGCATCTCTCTCCAACCCTCGCCCCCCTGTCTTCATCTCCCGGCCCCCGCCCCGGAAGCCGTGGCTGGCGCCGCGGGGCGGAGGCGGGTGCGGAGTAGCCCGGTGGCCCGGGGCGCCCCGCCCGCGGGCTCGCACCTGCTTGGCGGCTGCCGCGTTTATTCTCGGTCTGGGGCTGGGGAGGTGGGAGGGAAAGTGGGTCAGCGCGGGGCCGCGACGGGGCTGCTGTTGTGGTTGGAAAGGGCCCCAGCTACAGTAGGCCTCTCCCGGGCTCAGCAACGGGAGGCGCCCCCGCGTGACACGCCGGGCACAAAGGGGCCAGCCAGCCGCCGCCTGAATGGGAGCGTCGGGCCCTCTAGGCGAGGCCGTCGGGCCCCACACCGCCCTGGTTGTGCCCCTTCCTGATCCGGGGCGCTGGGTCTGCCTTGTTGGTCCCCGGATCCGCGTTGTGCCGGAGGCCGCACGGCGCTGGGGACTTTGGAGCGGGACCTCCGGGGTTGGGGTGGCGCGTTCCGCACGGGTCTTATTTCTCCGAGTGAGGTCTCCACATGTGGCACCTCGGAGCCGAAGTCCGCAGGCGCCCACCACCCCCGCTCTTGGTCAGACCCCCGGCTTGGATCTAGGTGGCTCCCTTCTCCTGGAGCCAACCCTGCTACCCCACCCTGCCCCCTAGTGTCCGCCACGGGTCTCCGCAACCTTGGGTCCGCTTCTGGGAACGTATTTCTGATGCCTGGGATGGGTGCAGAGCTCTGTTCAGAGTGGGAAATGGGTGAGGGGTGTTGGCTCTGTTCCAGGGAAGCCTTTTGAGGGAACCATGCCTATATCACCCGATGCCTTGCTGCTCCTTGGCAGTGTTGGACGTGGCCCTGCCGAGATCTGTTCACGTCCTCTGTCTTCACCTTGTGCCCTTGTAGTCTTAGGATGCCTGCTTCTGTGGGCTGACAGGGTCTGGCTCAGATTTGGGTCACGATCCTGGAGAAAGGACTGGCCACGAGAGCAGCCAGGGGATAGGGGCCTTTCAAACATCAGTCCCTGAGTTCCCTTTGGCAGACAACCACAAAGTTGGCAGAAGGCAGTGGCTTGGGGGCCAGAGGCCCTTGTCCTGTAGCATGCCATGGTAGAAGCAGGTCCTAACTCTGAACTCTCCTGCTAGAAAACCTTTCCCACGGTCACCTGATAAATGTTTTCCCTTATCCCAGAAACGTTCCAGGTCTTATTGTAATGCTTCCCCATCTCCTGGCTTCCTGGCACAGTCTTCAGTGACCAGCTGACATCAGCTGCTTTTCACTGGGGCGAGCTGAGCTTCAGTCTGTGAAAAGGAGACTCAGAGAGGCTCAGGGGCTGTTACATTCTCACTCCAGGTCTGGGAAGATATTTCTCGTGGAAGCCCATATTAGCTGTGTCAGCCTTCATGTGTTTCTTTGTGTGTACTCAGCAGCGGCACCTGGCCCAGCCAGCGCTAGCAAGTGTTTGGTTTCCCCTTGACATTGGTTTGGAAGCCCTTTATGTCTGCTGCAAGGGGACAGGAGAATGTCCACAAACTTCCCAAAGTGGCAGGATGGGAAGGTGGGGTATAAGGGAGAGTGGAGAGAGTAATATTTTCCAGCTCCTGGGGAAGAAGGGACTCAGGCAAAGTGACTCAGGTTCTGCTCTCCTGAGCATGAAGGTTTTCAGTTGGCCAGGGTTGCAGACAAAGAGGACATCCTCTGTGCCCTCATGCTTCTCCCCGGTATGGAAGGGAAGAAGGGTCATCACTGTGTACTCCAGGCAGACCTTCTGCCTGTGAGAATCATAGTCAACTAAGCATGGGTACTCTACGGTGAAAGGAACCATAACCCCTTTGGGTCCAGAACCCCTAACCTTTTTAGCACACTCATCTAGGGACCCCTTGTCTTGAAAACTCATGTTAAGTAAATGGCAAGTAGGAAAAATCAGTGTGGGTTTTGAGTGTGGTCTGCAGAAACTCAAAACTCAGAGATTTGGAGTCCTAAAGGCCCCTCAAGTGAGGGAAAACTGGGGTCCTCTACTCACCCAGGATTCTTCCATGTTTTACAGTGACCTGCAGGGCTGGATTTGAACTGTAGCCAGTGCTGCCAATTTCTGACCTGGATAACTTGCAGGCCTCACTAAGCTCTGCCAGCTGGCTCCAAGGCTATAGGATTTTTAGGCCAGTCATCAAACATAAATACAGAGCCCTGTAGGTCCTCTCAGTAAACACCACTCCCAAGAGAAGGAAGACAGGGGCCCTGCCAATTTGGTTATGCAAAATATTACAATTCATTTTAGCTTTGTGGTATTGGTCTTTTTGGTCATGGGCCCAGTTATCACCTTCTAGAATCTTCATTCCTCCTCCTAAACTCCAGCTGAGTTCTAAGGTTCAGAAGTTCTCAGAAAAACTAACACTGGATATGAAGACCTGGAAACTTTTTATTAAATAACCCTCTTTAATGTCTGCTTATGGTCAGGCGCAGTCTGCAGCTTCACATAGCAATGTCTTATTAAACGAAGCCCAGCCTGTCCTGGGGCAATAGACAGATAATTGCAGCATTTAATTTCCCCATTTGATGAATAATGAAAGCTTTGCTCATTTTGTATGTGTGGGAAAGAGACAACTTTAATATATTTGGACTTGAAGATGAGTTTTTAGTATTGCTGTCCTGGCACACTATAACACATCCTTGCTTATCTCTGTTACCATTACTACACACTTTTGAAAACAGAACAAGTTTTGGTGCCAAGCAGCAGAATGAAGGGTGAAAGGGAGGTATTCCCTGTCTGTCTTTTATGTGATGTAATGCACATACATGGCAGGACAAATATTTCTTCCCCAAACACTAGATAAGCAATGCATCCCACAAGTGAAAATCGTTTGTCATCAAAGGTTTCACCACCTTCTAAAGTCTTAGACCTAGTCACAAGCCTATTCTCAAACAAGAGAAGAAATTACTCCTACATACACTGCTCCTCCTATATAACTTTCCTGGTTGTAAGCATGTGGGGTGATGGAAAGGACCTGGCCCGGAAGTCAGGAAAGCTCTGTTTAGCAATTTAAACTCTGCTATAACTTGACTGTGTTACACTGCAGAACTCACTTTCCTTCTCTGTCTTAATTATTTGATCTGTTAATAGAAGAGTTACTCCCCTTCCCTTCCCTTCAATTCCTCATCCTTCCTTTTTTTTCTGTTATTTCTTTATTATGGAAATTGCCATTTCAAACATAAACAAAAGAGAGAATAGCAAACTGAAGCCCTAACCAGCTTCATTAATTATCAACACATAACCAAACTTATTTCATCTATACTTTCTTCAACCACCCCAGCAGCAAATTCCTAGCCATCTGTAATTTTTTTCTATACATACTTCAGAATCATATTATTTATCTATTGCTAGTGACTTGAAATAGCAATCATTATTAGATCATGATTCTGTGGGTGGACAATTTGGGCTGGGATCAGCTGGATGGTTCTTCTGTTAATTTTGTCTGGATTCTCTCATGTGGGTACAGTCAGCTGGTGACTTGACTGGGGTTGAACTGCATTTAATGGCCTCAGTCACATGTCTGGCAGTTGGGCAAGGTGTCTCACTGGTGAACATGGCCTCTGCAGCTGGCTAGCTTGAGCTTGCTCCCATGGTGGTGGCAGCATTTCAAGAGTTCCCAGAGGCAAGAGAAGGCAAGCCTCAATGTGCAAGTACTCTTCAAGCCTCTGCTTGCATCATGTTTGCTAATGTCTCATTAGCCAAAACAAGTCCTGCAGCCAAGCCCAGAATTAATGTGGGAGGGGATATGCAAATGACACAGAAAAGGAATAATCCATTGGAGCCCATTACCGCAGCAGTGTACCACAGAGTGTATTTCTAAAAGGTAAAGGACTCTCCCTGCCTTTTTAACATAACCACAGTTCTATTACCACAGCCTACAAAATTAACTACAAATCTTTACTATTGACAACATCCACTCAACATTTAGACTTCCCCAATTGTCACACAAATGTTTGGTTTTACATTTTTTATTCTTGCTTGGTTTGAATCAGGGTGCAATTAAGCCCACAGGTTGTATTGGCTATGTCCCTTAAGTACATTTAGATATTATGAAGATATAGAGGAAAAATAAAAGGCCATTTTTCCTACTCTACTCTCACAACATAGATCACTTCTGACACAAGATGTATGGGGATTTCTCCCCACCAGCAAGCAATCAGTCCTGTAATGGACATCAGCTGGATGTCCTCTAATCTAATTTGGTTGTTATACTATTTCTACCTAGAGCAAGGTCAGATCCTCAGACCCCGACTGACCATTTTCCAAGGCCACTGTAGATGCCAATAGAAAGCCCCAGGTTGTTTTACCTGCACTTCTGACCCTCGGGTTATACATAGGGTTCCGACAATCCCCTTCTTAGCTTCAATTAACTTGCTCAAACATTTCACAGAGCTCAGAGAAATGCTTACTTAAGTTTATCATTTATTATAAAAGATAGTACAAAGAACACAGATGAAGAGATGAAGGGCAAGGTATGGGAGGAGGTGCATGGACCCTCTCCCGGCATGTGAACCTCCGCATGTTTCTCCACCAATGCTATCCTTCTGGGGTTTTATAGAGGCTTCCTTACATAAACACAATTGATTAAATTATTGGCCACTGATAATCAGGAGCAACTTTCAAACTCCCTGTTCCACCTACTGTTTGGAAAAATATGCCCTGGGCTTCTTGCTTATCCCAAACTGGCTGGGCAGCCCTTTTCTGCTCACCTGAAAGGAGGAATGGAAGCCACAATGCCAACTCCTTGGTCCCCTCTGTTATGGTTTGAATGAGGCATCCCTCAAAAGCTCCTGGTTAATGCAAGAATATTCAGAGGTGCAATGATCAGATTACAAGAGCTGGAACCTCTTCGTCCTAATTTGAATGTCCTAACTGGATGATAACTGTAGGCAGGTGGGACATGACTGGAGGATGTGGATCACTGGGGGTGTGAGTTTATCTTCCCTCCCTCTTTCTCTCCCTGCTCTCTGGATGTCATGAGCAGAGCAGCAATGCCCTTCAGAACATCATGCCCTTCAGCAATGATGTTCTACTTCACCTTGGGCGCAGAGCAATGGGAGGGCTGAACCATGAAACAAAATAAGCTTTTCCTCCTCTACTTTGCTGTGGTCAGGTATTTGGGTCACAACAACAAAAAGCTGACTAGTACACCCTTCACCACACAGAGTGGTGCCTACAGCAACGAGCCCTCACAAACTGCATGTCATAGGTTCAAGTTCTCTCCCTCGTGAATTTCACATGGCAAAGTGACCCAGGGGAACTCACCCAGTATCATCTTCAAGGGTTGGAGGGGCCCAGGTTAGCAATCCTAAGATGAAGAACAATTAGCACCAACAACCCAGTGGGAAGTGTAGCGTCCACCCCATCACACTGACTTATAGCAAAATCCTTGAATGAACCTACCAAACCTTTTTACAAGTAAATTTCTCCTCAAATACTTTTCTAATCCATAATGTAGGTTGATTTATCCTCCTTAAGAGAGCAACACAGAGGAGACAGGGACATGAGCAAGCAATCAGGGGACTGATGAAGATTGGGCCACTTTACCTTAAGGAGGTTTGGTTCGCTGGAGAAAAATGGTGAGTGTCCCCTCAGAGGTGTTAGGGTGAAGTTAGGACAAGATGATAGACAAGGACACCCATGTCCCCACTTGGGTTTTGGCTCAGTCTTGCATAGCACTTTAGGGATAGCCTCCACGTCTTCTGCCCCCTGTATGCTAGTTTACTGAATCCCTGCAAGGATTTCCTGGCATCTAATGGGAGCAAACCAAGGTGGAAAAGTTTATTACCACCAGGTCCCTTGAGTCTTTTGGTGTTCTATCTATTTGATGGGGGACGGGGGAATGGTGGAGGTGGGTAGAAAGAGAGAGTGGTGCACACAATGTGAGTGCCAACATTAATATCCAGGTGGGTGGGAAAAGGCAAATTCCAGCTAGAAGCCAAGCACAGCGTGATATGGACCACTGTATAATGAGAAACATGGGACTTCTAGATTTTGCAATAATATTACAAAGTAGATGTGCCAGTAAACCATGCGGAAAGTGTACAAAGTTTGCTGCTTGATGCGTTTGGGTTTTGGTCTGATCACCTGTCTCCCCCAGGTTGGCAGATGGAGTTGATATTACTCTGGCCAAAGGCTGGCTGCCTAGGGGTCCCGGGAACTCATGGGGAAGGGTCTAGGCAAAAACCTCTACATGTGAGAGAGGTTGTAGGGCCTGGGGGAGGGGAGGGGAAGTCAGCTAAGAGTAGGGGGAAGCAGGGAAATGAGAAGGGCCCAGGGTAGAGGGGGATAGAAGAGACACAAGACCAGGAAAATGGACGTGGGGAAAGGGGATGCTGTTACTCCACCACTTTGAGTCACTGAGCCGAAACAAGAACCAGGACCCCCCAGTCTCAAATCATCCAGTGTTCAGATCTTTCTAGAGACAAGCCAGCACTAGTGTCTGAAGAAGAAGGGGCCTTACACCCCCAGGACAGCGTGTCCTGGGCTGAGTCCCTCTGAAAAGTGGTAGCATAGGATGGTGTCAAGGGCAGCCAGGTTTCAGACCTGGCTTAGCAGATGGGCTCTGAAACAAAGGGCCTGGTGACATAACCTGGGGCAAGTCCTGAAGTCAGAGGGGTAGCTCACTGTTCCTGTGAATGGAAGCTGAGGCCCAGGGGCACCCAATTTGCCAGTCTGAGCCGGGGTTCCAGGGCTTCTCCTGCATGAATGGGGCCTCTCCTTTGCTGTGAAAATCCAATTCCCAGGCTCCTTTTCTCCCAAAAGACTTTGGGCAGAAGTGTCTCCAGGACAAATATTGGCTCCTTCCAGGTAAGAAACTCGCAGCACTGACTTGTGAAGGCTTGACAAGAAAGTGGCTGACAGTCCCCACCTGCTGGTGATGGTGTGGGCAGATGGGAGGCCCTCAGAGATTCCAGTCAACAAGCCGGACCCCTGGTGATCCCCGGGGGCAGCCAGTATCCTTGTCCTTGTCCAGAGTTCTAGTGTGTTTGTTTCTTTCTCTCCTTTAAATCCCATTGTTTCACCAATTACAAAGACACACACACACACACACACACACACACACACACACACACACTTACTTTAAAAACAAAGAAACCAATGCCAATTTGCTCATTTTTAACTGATCCTGAGTTATGCACTTCCTTCGTGGAAAGAACCCCCAAGAAGCTGTTATCTTATTATTTGCTTCTGAATATTCTCCCCAAGCATGACCCTGTAGGATGAGACCCAGAGAGGAGGGGTAGCTGGCTCCATGTCTGAATCACAAGGGGAGGAGGGATGAGAGTCTCCACCACATTTCACCTCCAAGGGTCTCAGCCAGCAAAGAGAGGGGGCCCTTGGGACCCAGTGATATAATAACACTCCCTCCCCACCTCCGAAGGGCTGAAGACTAGAGATGCCAATTATGAGTTCCTTGGTAGCTTCTCTCTGCTCCCATTTCAGGGAATTCCAAGCCCTACCATAACATAGACATGAAAATAGGATGTCACTAACATGGTTCTGGAGTGAATGAGTGAGAGGTGAGGGTGTGAGAGAGGGTAATAGGAAGGAGACAAATGGAGGAAATGTGTGTCCCTATTAGACCCCACTTACATTCACTTACTCACAACAAGGCCTCTGCTCACTCTATCAGGTCAGAGGTCAGAGGGCATAAGCTTCCTCTGCATATCTCGGAAGGCTTCACTCACACAACAGCTTCTGAGCAGTTTTAGGCCAGGCTTTCTTCAATGCTCCTGAGACCTCAGAGCAGAGGCTGGCAGTGTGGTAAGGTTGAGGCTGGGACCCAGGCTGCCCCTACTCTGTGGTCTCCAAGTCCCAACTTCATTTGAAGCTACTTTAGAGAAGTCTTTTGGGTAAGGCTGAACTCAGAGCATAGTTCCCCAGGGTCCCTCTTGGTATGACCTAGGCAAGGACGGCAGAGGACCCCTGCCTAGGAGGAGGTGGGCATGAAAGATTGCATACATGGACTACAGGCAGGCTAATGTTGGGCCTGCACTTTGCTGGAGGTTTTATAGCTGATGGGTAGAGTCAATAGCTCGGATCAAGGAGTATGATTCTAGAAGAAAGACAGAGGGTGTAGGGTGCCAGACTCCATAGTGCATACTTGTAATTTCAGTGGCTTGGGAGGCTGAGGCAGGAGGACCGCAGGTTCAAAGCCAGCCTCAGCAACTTAGCAAGACCCTATCTCAAAATTTTTAAAAAGTAATAATAATAAAATTAAAAGGGCTGGGCATGTAACTCAGTGGTTAAGCATCCCTGGAGATTTAATTCCTGGTACCAAAAAAAAAAAAAAAAAGTTGGGGGTAGTGTAGGGTGACTGGGTGGCAGAGAAGAGCTTTGGGAATAAAAGTAGGTGCCTAGTGGGATCCTCACTAAGTAATGTTGTGAGACATGACATAAGCTTCCACTGCCTTTCGTGAGGCATCAGGAATCATACACATTTCCCAGAAGGAGAATTTGGGGGCTGGGATGAAGTACTGAGAAGGACTTAAAAGGTTGGGGAGTGAGTCCTGGGGACACATTGGAGTGGCTCTCCATATCCGAATTGTGCTGTGAACTACTCCTGAGGCTGTGAATGTTGAATGTTGAAGCAGGTGGATGTTTCCAAGCTGAAAAGAAGTGAGTCCTGTGTGAAAACAGGCCAAGGCAGCCCTGAATCAAGACCATGGCAGAGGGGTGTGCCTGTGATGTAGGAGCCGGTGGAAGACAGAGAGGACTGCGTCAGTCAGGAGGGGGAGGCCCTGGGCAGTAAGCAACAACTTTAAGTTTCGGTGATTGTACTCCAGGTCCTGTGGTGAGGACTCCACCCACCAAGCAAAGTTACAAAGCTTCCAGTGGGGCTATTCCACCAACAGAATTTCCTCCCTCCCCTCATCTCTATTTTCAGAGGCAGGCCTGCGTTTGGCCAAGGAGGTTGCTAATGACCTTGACAAAGAGCAGTTTCAGGGAAGAGGAGAATTCAGGCACTTAGTCCCAAGCCTGTTGGAGAAAGCTGGGCCAGGAGGGTGCAGGGAAGGGAGCAGGAGGGTGTGGGGCAGGGAGGGGTGAAGAGGGTGGAGCATAGAACTGGGCAGACTCTGGAGGGCAGCATGGCCTCAGGGCAAGGCTGGGTGTCTATGTTCTTTTGTTTTGTTTATTTTAAAGATTGAAGAGTGAGCAAGTTTGAACAAGGGTGGGGATATTTTTAAGGAGATGGTAACCACAACCGGGATTTAGGGTATAATTGCAGCACTTAAGTTCTTCCTGGAGGTTAGAGACCAGGACCAGAGGGACTAGGGAGAGCTGGAAGCAGAGGGAGCTAGCCGACAGTAGGACAGGTGAAGGAAGGGAGGTGCCCCTGAATGTCTTCTCTGCAAAGTGGAATGCAAGACCATCAGCTGGGAGACAGTTGAGGAACAAGATGCAGAATATTCAATGATAAAAGTTAGAAGTACCTGACTAGGAGGGGGAGACTAATGCACCAGGGAAATGTGGCAGGCATCCAGTCAACAGGAGCACTGATGTGAGGCAACCCAGAGAAACAGATTCCATCATCCTACATGACCAGCTTCTACATTCATTAACCTGCCCACATGTACACAATGATTGTCACGTGGGAAGGGAACAGGGGGAGAAGAAGGGAGAGGGGAGAGGAAAAGGAAGGACAGATACATTGGTCAAGTTCTTATTGAGTGCTGTAAGCCAGGCAAAGCTCATATCCCAATGTCTCTGTGACATTAAAGCTGCCTGTGACTCCCATGGACGTGTGAGAAAGCAGACTTGGAGGTACCAAGAAACTTGGCCAAAGTACATAGCCAACCAGTAACAGAGCCAGCCCTCTCGAATAAGTTTGGCCCAGAATCTAACCATTTACTACCCTGCTGCTATGCACATTTTTTTTTTTTTTTGCTATGTATTTTTAGCCAGTACAAACTGCTCCACAAACTTAGAATGTGTACTATTTTCTAAAACCAGTCACTCTGGTATTCACCTGCTCTAAAAATAGAAAACTCTTTTTCCCCTTCCTAGTGGTTCCCTCTCTCTTCCAATGCTGCTATTAAAAAAAAAACAAAAACTAACAAACAAACAAACAAACAAACAAAAAACGCCCAGGAGAGACTTTAGGGGCAAATTTGCTTGCTTGGTGCAGGGCATCTTCCTGTTATTGCTATAAGCAACCACGCAGCGGCGCCACTGAGGCAGGTCCAACAGAATCCATTAATTTGTTGACTGCCATACTGGCCTCTCTGGCAATGTCTCTCTAGGAGGGGGTTCCACTCCTCCAGACCCAATTTGACTAGGGCTGCCCTTTCATGTGCTCACCAGGGTCATCCCCATCCTTGCATGCTGGGAATCTACTCAGGGCCTTGCTCATGCTAGGTAAGAATTCTGTCACTGAGCCACATCCCCACATTCCAGGGCCCCAGCCACATTCTTAAAGCACCCACGTTCAGGACACCTGGATCACATGTCTAAATATGCAGAAATCACAAATCAAGCGAATATGTGTCAAACTATAGTTTTTATGTGATTAAAAGTTGGCAAAATGTCACAGGAGACTGAGTTTAATTACTGTGCATGTCAGGTGTGCTGTTGATGTGTTGGTGGCATAAATAATAAGGTCATAATTCCTAAACTTGTTATTTATTTTGTGAAATTTACTTTTCTTTCATTTCAGCAAAATCACTATTATGATAAGGTTTTCACAGATCTATGTTCAAATGATAGAGACAAATTAGAGGGATCTTCTTGTATCAAAATAGTTGTTCATATATTTTAAATTCACTTCAATTTGGAGAAACTTTTTTCTGTTGAAGCAGTGGCAACTAGGATTATCACTAAGATTTTAAAGCAATGTGTAGATTTGGAAATTGACCACAAATTGTTCATATCATGATCAAATACATTAATGGGTCACAGATGATAAATTTATGTTAGTTTGAAAAACATAACAAAATATTTTATATTTTTATTTTATAATAAAAATTTTCACTACTTACATCATGATTTTCATGCATTCTCACTGTTTTTCTAATACATAAATTCAACAGTCAAGTACAGTATGGAATCAATATAATTGTTTCCTTTATCACAGTGTCACTATCTGTGGTTTCAGTTACCTCATCATATTGAATGGTCCAAACATATTGAATGGAAATTCCAGAAATAAACAATTCATAGATTTTAAATAACTTTTATTATAGTATATTGTTATGAGTATCCTATTTTATTGTTAGTTACTAATCTCTTACTTATTAATCTCTTATTTGTTTTTTAATCTCTTACTGTAGCTAATTTATGAATCATTTTATCATAGGTGTGTGTATAGAAAAATGTTATTTATTTTGTGAAATTTATTGGCTCAGCACCATTCATTTATGGTTTCAGGCATCTGTAGAATGCTTTGGAACATAACTTCCCCCCCCCACAACTCCCCTTCCCCCCATGGATAAGACAGGACACATTGAAGAGAAGTGCATTTGTCCTATCATATCCAGGTGTCCAGGTGCTAATCTACCTGTTTGTGTTGCCTGATGACTTTCTTACATGGTGGATAGTGTTTGTGTGTTTGGTTACATTTTTTTTTATCTTTAGTATTAATTCTTTTTTCCCCATGAGAATTTTTCCATTTACTTCTGCCACATACTGCAAAGATATCTCCTGCCCCAGGGGACCAACTCTATGCTGATATTGGGAATTTCCACAACTCAAAACAAGTATAAAATCAGACTCCAAACCCATATGTATTTAGGTAGGATACTAAGATAGTACCAAAGTTCCCACCTCCTGGTACAAACTTTCTATATAAATCCTTCCTTTTGAGTGTGTACAGAACCAGTGAATAAAATACAATGTCATTCTCAAGATTAGTCACCAATAAGTTGATTTCAAGTTCCAAGAGGGAGACTATCCAGGTTATTCTGGGTATGCCTGACTCAATATGAGGAACTTTAGAAAAGGGAAGGAGGCATCAGAGAGAATTGGCATGGAAAATACCAAATTGCCATTCAAGAGGGCCTCATGAAGTTGAGACAAGCTGCCGAGAAAGTAGGGAATTCCAATCTTGGAACTCAATATCAAATGGAAGCTTGCAACTTGCAAACTGGAATTTACCATCCACCTGAATAAGCTTGGAAGAGGATGCTGAATTCCAAATAAGCACGTGACTCTGAGCAGAGCCTGGTGGACCCTGCACAAAGGATCTACTTCATCTCTGCCCAGACTCCGGACCCACAGAAACTTTGAGATAATAAGTTCATGTAGCCTTAGGTCATTGTGATGGTTTGGATATGTTTTTTACCCCCAAAGTTTCATGTACTGGAAGTTTGGTCTCAAGCGTGGTGTTTTGGGGGTGGTGGAACCTTTAAGACATGAAGCCTGGTGGGAGGGAATTGAGTCCTGGGGACTCCATCTTTGTGAATGGATTATTGTTATCTTATAGGAATTAGTCAGGTCCCATGGAACTGAAATAGTTACCACAAAATATGTTGTTATAAGGGAGCCTGGCACCTTCCCTATATCCCTCTACCACATGCCACTGTGATGCCATGTGCCATGAGTCCTTCATCAGAGAGCAAAGGCCAGTGCCATGCTCTTGAACCTCCAGAATTGTGAGCTGAATAGATTTCTTCTTTATAAAGTTCCCAGCTGCATGTATTTTGTTATAGCAATTATCAAACTGTGGTGGTTTGTCAAGCAGCAATAAAATGCTATTTCACATACAGCACCATCTGGGATTTTTCTTTTGTTTGTTTGTTTACCCCAACTCCTCAATCAGAGTCTCTCTTCCTGGTCATTTCTCTGCACCAATAAAGGGAATTCCTAGCACCCGCTTTCCCTGTAGCAGCAGCTCCTAACCAGAGACTCCTACAGGATGTCTGCTTGCCCAGGCTTTGCTGTGAGCTCCAGTATCCTCCTCTCCTCACCCCAAGTGTGGGGCATCAGCAGCTTCACTGTTCTGGGCCCTGAGGGTCTCCCTCCTGCCCCAGTTCTCTCAATAACATACCTTGATTGGCCCTAGCATTAAGCACTGAGTGTGGTGGGTTTCAAATGTCCACTTGGACCCCCACTGAACTGTCCTGGGCTCCCTCCTCGCACATGTCTGATCCTGGTAGCATGTTCCAGAGAGCTGGGTGGGTACAAGGAGGAAAGAAAGAGCATGTGTCAAACCCTGGAGAATTTTCCCCAGGTCATTTCTCTGAGGGCAAAAGGGATGGAAGAGGTTACATCTTCTAGTCTAAGGAAGCCCTGGGATACTCTACCTCCAATGAGACCTCAGGGTGGGGGTTCCTTCCTGCCCAATGCCTTTCCTCCACTCTCCTCCTGCTGAACCACTCTCAGGTTCTGGGGTTACAGTCTTCAGGTGTATTCCAGTGGCAATTATCTACACTCCAGCCCTGGTCCCCAAGCTGGCCTCACTGAGCCTCCTCCTGACTCTGTGCTGATAACAACAGTTCCTCTGGGCTGTGTTGGTCCTGGCCACAGCTGTGCTCTACACACCATCCATCATCCATGAAGGATGGAAGGGAGTTACCTCCAGCCACTGCTCCAGACTCATGGGTTCAATGAAAATGTCCTCTGAATTTCTTCGTAATCCCAACTCATGTTCTTTTTCTCTAACTCCTAGGTCAAGTGGCCCGGGTTCAAATTATAACCTTGATAGTCTCAGAGAGTACAGTTCAGGGAAGAGCTGAAGTTTGAAGCTTCAACACTTTGGGAGACCTTTGTGGAAGGCGATGTTTTGCAAAAGTGACTACTATTTAGCCTTCTAGAACCTTGCCAATGCCCATCAAGAGGTAGAATCTTGTCCCTTCCCTTGGCCCTGGAGAAGTCTTCAGGGCTGCATATTTGTTAGGTGACTTCTGAGGCCCAGTTGTAAATGATGATGCTTTCCAACTCTTTCTGCTTATTTTTGTGGGCCATTTGCCCTTAAGCAGTCACCATGCTGCAAAGACATCCAGGTGATCTGGAAGCAATGTGAAGGTGCACTGGATGACTGCTGGAGCTCAAGGCCCAGCCAATAGCTAGCATCTACTAACTGCTAGATGTCAGGGCAACAGCCTTAGGTTGGTCCCAGCCCGAGCCTTGGGATCTTCCTCTTGAAGTCCAAGTCTACCGGAACAAAGACAACCTGTCACACTGCACTCAAGAAACTGTAAGGGATAATAACTGATGATTGTAGCTTTTTAGAATTGAGCTTCTTATTTTGAGGTAATTATAGATCTCATGCAAAAGTCAGCAATAATATAGATTCCCTTGAACCCATCACTAGTTCCCCAGTGGTAACATCTTGCAAAACTATGGCAGAGTATCACAACCAGGATTTTAACAAGTAACATACCACATATTTCTAACTCCATCAAGATTTTCCTGGAGTCCTTTTATAGCCATATCCACCTGCCTTTCTTCATAGTCTTTCCCTGACCCCTGGCAACCACTATTCTCCATTTTTATAATTTTATCTTTTTAAAATGTTACATAAATGGAATCACATAAGCATGTAGGATTGGCTTTTTTTTCCCCACCCAGTATAATCCCCTTGAGATTCTTTCAAGTTGATGTGTATATCAATAGAGTTTGTTCTTTTTAGTACTGCATGGTATGGATGCACCACAGCTTAACCATCCACCTGTTGAAGAATATCTATGTTTTTGCTACTTTTAGTATGTTACAAATAAATCTTTAATGAACACTCACGTACAGAATTTTGTGTGAACATAAGTTTTCATTTCTCTGGGATAAATGCCCAAAAGTACAATTGCTGGGTCATATGGTAGTTGCATGTTTAGTTTTAAAAGAAACTGCAGAACTGTTTTTTTCAGAGCAGGTGTGCCATTTTATATTCCCTCCACTATGTAGGAGTAATCTGTTTCCTTCCTCCCTTCCTCTCTCCCTTCCTCCCTCCTTTCCTTTCTCCCTTCCTTCCTTCCTTCTTCTCTTCCTCCTCCTCCTCTCCTCCTCTTCCTCCTCCTCCTCCTCCTCCTCCTTCTTTTTTGATGTGATATGGGGTAATGAACCTGGAAGACACTCTACCATGAGTTACATCACCAGCCTTTTTTAATATATATCTTTACTTATTTATTTTTTTGTTTATTTTTATGTGGTGCTGAAGATTGAACCCAGGGCCTCACACCTGCAAGGCAAGTGTTCTTCCCCTGAGATATAGCCCCACCCCACCCCTAGCCCTTTTAATTTCTTCTTCTTCTTCTTCTTCTTCTTCTTCTTCTTCTTCTTATTATTATTATTATTATTATTATTATTATTTTGAGACAGGGTCTTGCTAAGTTGCCCAGGATAGTCTCAAACTCGTGATCCTCCTGCCTCAGCTCTGGAGTTCCTGGGTTTACAAGTGTGCCTTATTGCACCCAGCTTGAAGTGGTCCATTTTCTATACATCCAGGCCAGTATTTGAATTGTGGCAAATATACATACACAAAAATTATCCACTGAACCATGGATGGGTGTACAATTCAGTAGTCTTAAGTAGATTCACATTGTTGTGCCACCAGTCTTCAGAAGTCTTTTCATCTGGCAAATCTGGAACTCTTTACCCATGATACACTAACTTCTCATTCCTCTCCTCCCCCAGTTCCTCACAACCCCGTTTCAGTTGCTATGAATTTGATTACCCTCATGTGTTGTTAGCCAGTGTTTCATCAGTGGAACCCAAATACCTGACAACAAACAACTTAGAGGAGGAAAGGTATATTTTGGCTTAAGTTTTCAGAAGTTCAGTCTATGGTCAGCCAGTTCTTCTTTGGGCCTGAGGTAAGACAAAACCTCATAATGGAAAGGCATGACAGAGAAATGCTGCTCAATGGGGGAGAATATAAGTTCTTCTGGCACATATCCCCAGTGACCTACTTCCTCCAACTAGGTCCCACCTCCCCATAGTCCATTCAGTCATCAATGGATTAATCCACTGATGAGGTCAGAGCCCTCATTAACCAATCAATTCCCAAAAGCCCAACCTCTTAACACATGAGACTTTAGGAGAAATTCCAGATCCAAACCATAACCCCTAGGAACCTCAGGTAAGTGGAATAATATAGTACTTGTCCTTATGTGACCAGCTTATTTCACTTTGCATAATGTCTTCAAGATTCATTCTTGTAGCATTTGTCAGAACTTCCTTCCCTTTGAAGGTCAAATAGTCAAATAGTATTCATTGTATAGATAAATGACTTTTTTTTTTTTTTTTGGTATGGGGGATTGAACCCAGGGACACTTAATTGCATCCCTAATCCTTTCTTTTTTTGTTTTGTTTTGAGACAGGGTCTCACTAAGCTGGTTAGGGCCTTGCTAAGTTGCTGAAGCTGGCTTTGAATTCGCAGTCCTCCTGCCTCAGCCTCCCAAGCCATTGGGATTACAGGTTACAGGTGCGTGTCACCATGCCTGCCTATTTCTAGTTTTGAGGAAATCACCATTTCCAGAGAAGTTACACTATTTCACATTGCCATTAACAAAGCCCAAGAGTTACAATTTCTCTGCATCCTTCCTAACCCTAGTTTTTGTTTCACTTGTATTTTTATTTTTAATTTTTTTGTATAGCCGTCCTAATGAAGGAGTGTGCAGTGGTATCTTATTGTGATTTTCTATAATGATTAGTAACATTGAACATCTTTTCATGTGTTTGTGGCCATTTGTATATCTTCTTTGGAGACATATCTATTTAAGTCCTTTTCTGATTTTTTTAATTGAGTAGTTTGATTTCTTTTTTGCTGTTACTGTTCATTATATATTCTGGATATGAACCCCTTTATGAAATATATAATTTGCAAATATTTTCCCCCTTTTCATAGGTTTTTCTTTTCATTGTATTATTTGTATTCTTTGAAGCACAGAAAGTTTAAATTTTTATATAGTCAAATTAATCTATTTTTAGTTTTATTATCTGTGTTTCTGGTGTCACAATCAAGAAATATTCCCAAACTCCATGCTGGGAAATATTTCCCTTATTTTTTTCCTAAGAGATTTGTAGTTTTAAAAGTCATGTTTAGTTCTTTGATCCACTTTGAGTTAATTTTTATATATGGCATAAGATAAGGGTTCAATTTCATTCTTTTGACTATGAATATTCAGTTTTCCCTACAACAATTGTTAAAAAGACTGTCCTTTACCCATTTAATGGTATTGGCATTCTTGTTGAAAAATCATTGAAGAACACTTATTCTATTTTATAGAACGAAGGGGTGCTCTACTTTAGAATTGAAAATAAAGCCAATTTTAAAAAAAGACAGAAATAAAATAGAAATTATTTGACCAGTCATGTGAGTTTACTTCTGGACTGTACATTCTATTCCAGTGATCCATGAGTATGCTCTTATTTCTGAACTATACTTTTTTGATTCCTGTAGCTTTGTGATGAGTTTTGAAATAAGAAAGCATGAGACCTCTTTATTTTATTTATTTCTTCAAGATTGTCTTTTCTATTTGGGGTTGCTTGAAGCTCCTTATAAATTTTAGAATGCATTTTTCTAATTCTGCATGAAACACCACAGTTGGGATTTTCATAGGGATTATATTAAATCTGTAGGTCACTTTGGGTGGTATTGACATATTTCAATCCATGAACATGGGATGTATTTTCACTGACTTCTGTCATCTTAATTTCTTTAGCAAAACATTTTGTAGTTTTCCAAGATGTTCTTCCTCTGGTTAGATTTATTACCAAGTATTTCATTCATTTCAATGCTGTAGTAAATTGGATTATTTTATTAATTTACCTTTTGGAATGTCATTTCATTTTTATACACAAATGAAATGGATTTTTGCACATTGATTTTGTATACTACAACTTTGCTTAATTTGCTAATAGTTCTTTTGTGAAATATTTGAGGTTTTCTATATAAAATATTACATTGTTTGTGTACTTTTTTCCAATTTAGATACCTTTTCTTGTCCAATTTACTCTAGTTGGGACTTCTAGTTGTGTGTTCAAAAGAAGTAAAAAATTTTTTTTCCTAATTTTTTTTTTTTAGTATTGAGGATTGAACCCAGGGGTGCTCTACTACTGAGCTATATCCCCAGCCATTTTTATTTTTTATTTTGAGACAGGGTCTCTCTAAGTGACCAAAGCTGGCCTTGAATTTGTGATTATCTTACCTTAGTCTCCAGAGTTGTTGGGATTACAGGTATGTGCCACCACACCCAGCTCTGTTCCTGATCTTAAAGAGAAATTTTTAGACTCTCACCTCTGAGTATTGTGTTTATTGAGAGCTTTTCATATGTATCTTTTATTAGGTTGTTGTAGTTTCCTTCTAAGTTTGTTGAATTTTTTTTTTAATATGAAAGGGTGTTGAATTTTGTCAAATGCTTTTTTTTTGGTATCAACTGAGATTAATATGTAGCTGTTTTTCTTCATTTGTCAATATATTGTAGTATATTGATTGATTTTCATTTGTTAAACTATCCCTGAACTCCAAGGATAAATCTCATTTGGTTGGTTGGTATTTTTTTTTAGGATTTCTGCATTAATTTTCATCAGGGATATTGGTCTATTGATTTTTTTCTTCTTCCTTATGGTGTCTTTGTCTGGCTTTTAGTATCAGGGTGAATGAGTTAGAAATTGTTCTTCTCCTCATCCTCCTCCTCTTCCTCCTCTTCTTCTTCCTCCTCCTCCTCTTCTTCCTTCTCCTCCTCCTCCCCTTTTTCCTCTTCCTCCTCCTCCTCTTTGTCCCTCATTTGTAGAGAATTGTTATTAAATATTTGGTAGAATGAATACATCTGATCCTGGACTCTCCTTTCTTGGGCGGTTTTTGATTATTGATTCAGGTTCCTTGCTGGTTATAGGCTTGTTCAGGTTTTCTGTTTCTTCATAATACAGTCTTTTAGATTGTGTGTTTCTAGGAATTTATCCACTTCATGTAGGCTACACATTTTTGGGCAATTATTTATAGCATTCTATAATCCTTTTGATTTCTGTAAAAATCAGCTATAATGTACCTTTTATTTCTGATTTTAGTTACTTCAGTCTTCTCTCTTTTTAAATTCAGACTAGCTAAATGTTTTTCAATTTTGATGATCTTTTCCAAGAACCAACTTCTAGTTTCATTAATTTTCTCTATAAAATTTCTATATTTTCTATTGTTTCATTTATCTCTGCTCTAATCTTTGTTATTTCCTTTTTTTCCTGCTACCTTGTATTTCATATTATCTTCTATTCTAGTTCCTTAAGTTAAAAAATTGATGATTGAATTGAGTTTTTTTTTTTTAAATAAGCTTTTGCTGTATTTCAGAAGTGTTGGCATATTATGTTTTTTTTTTTGTTTGTTTGTTTGTTTGTTTGGTGGTGCTGGGGATTGAACTCAGGGCTTTGTACATGCTAGGCAAGCACTCTACCAACTGAGCTATATCTCCAAGCCCTTTTTCTGTTTTTTTATCAAGATATTTTCTAATATCCTTTGTGATTTCCTCTTTGATCCATTGGTTATTTAAAGTATGTTATTTAATTTCTACTGATTAATTTTCACATATTTATAGAGTTTCCTTCTGTAATTGATTCCTGGCTTTAGTCTACTTTGATCACACTTTGCCTGATTTTAATCTTTTTAAACTTATTAAGACAATTTGTCACTTAACATCCGGTCTATACTGAGAATGTTCAATGTGCACTTGAGAAAGTGTGTTTCTGCTTCCCCAAAGCCCAAAGTTTGGGGTGTAGCATTCCGTTTATATCTGTTGGATAAACTGGTCTATACTGTTGTTCAAATCTTCAATTTCCTTATTAATTTTCTGTCTAGTTGTTCTATCCATTACTGAAAGTGGGCATTAAAATCTCATCTAGCCTAAAAATTGTGATCCTCCTACCTCAGCCTCTGGAGTAGCTGGGATTACAGGAGTCCATCACTGGATCCCACTTGGTAGCTATTTTTCTTTATGGTCATCACAGTGATTCCAAACATTCTAAAGTTATAAAATATATTTAAAATGGAAAACAACTTAATTTGAATTGTATACAAAAACAAAAACGGTATTCCTTTATAGCTCTACCTCCTTTTTATTGTTGATGGCACAAATTATATCTTGATATATTTTGTTCCCTTTAGCATAGATTCATAGTTTGTGTTTTTGTCTTAAGTCCTATAAAAGTATAATTATAAACCAAAACTACAATAATACAGATTTTTATAATTATTTGTATCCTTATCTTTACCATAAAGCTTTATACTTTCACATGGCTTTAGGTTACTGTGTAGTACCCTTTCATTTAAACTTGGCATTTGTTGAGCTTCTTACACATTCATTACTTTCCTCAAATTAGGGAAGTCTTCAGCCATTTTTGTTCAAATAAGCTGTCCTCTTTCTTCTTTTGGAATTACCAAATTGTATAGATTTGTCTGCTAGATGGTGTCCCATAACTCCTTCAAGCTCTCTTCCATTTTTCTCATTCTTTTTTCTTCTTGCTCCTCACATTGAATAATTCAAAATTACCTGTCTTTAAGATTGCTGGGTCTTTTTTAATTCTTCTCCTGCCTTTTCAAGTTGGCTATTAAACCCCTTTGGTGAATTTTTCAGCTTGACTATTAATATTTTTCAGCTCCAGATTTTTCATTGGTTCATTTTTCTTTATAACTCTTGTTTCTCTTTTGATATTCTCATTTTGTTCATCTATCATTTTCCTGACTTAATTTAGATTTCTATCAATGCTCTCCCTTAGCAAATTTAAGACAACTGCTTTAAAATCATTGTCAAGTAAGTAAGAGATCTGTGTTTCTTTAGGGTCAGTTTATGGAGATTTATTTTGTTTCTTTGAATGGGACAAGCCTTGTGTTGTGACTCCTTGATATTTGGGCATTTAAAAAGCAGTCATCTCTCCTAGCCTTTGTAGTCTGCTTTATTAATTAACTCCATGTAAAGTTTCAGAATCCTCTTAAACCTTTAAAGGGATGCATCTTTCCTAGTTCTGTGTGTATGCGCACGTGTGTGTGTGTGTGTGTGTGTGTGTGTGCGCGCGCATGTTTTTGTTCCAGTTCGCTCATAACACAACTGCTTTTTTTTTTTTTTTAAAGAAAGAGTGAGAGAGAGTGAGAGAGAGGGAGAATTTTAATATTTATTTTTTAGTATTTGGCGGACACAACATCTTTGTTGGTATGTGGTGCTGAGGATCGAACCGGGGCCGCACGCATGCCAGGCGAGCACGCTACCGCTTGAGCCACATCCCCAGCCCCCACAACTGCTTTTAAATGTCATAATTTTCCTAAGATCCTCACCCTGCTTCTTCCCAGGGCCTTAGATTTCTGTTGTTTTTCTGCTGGTAATCTCTTGCCTTTCAAGGGGAAATCTTCAAGCCCCTTGAAATTCTCTCCTGTGTGGCCTGGGCCAAGCAATTGACATGGCTGGATTCTCTTTGCAGATGCATTCTCCTCCCCACCCCACATCCCTACTCCCAGGATGCATGTTGTCTCTAGCTGTGAAAGGGGAATCTCAGATGTGGCAGGGAAAGGAAGCTCTTCCCTTGTCTATTATCAACAGGACATCTGATCTTCTCACCCCTCAGTGTTTATTGCACTTACCTGGTATTATCTGTGAAAAGCCACACTTTTTAGCAGCCTCCATCATAGTACCAGACTATTTATTCTAAGAGCATTTCAAATCAGGTGAGGCAGAAGCCAATCCCCTGGACATCCCTCAAAGAAGGTAGAATATTGAAAGCAAGTTCTGACTTCTTCTCTGTGCCCTGAGGTATGAGCCAGGAATTGGCCAACTTTCTCCTGAGGGGGACAGGATGCACCAGGAGATGCAAGGAGGTAGGGGCAAGGGCAAGCAAAAGCATCATAAAATCTCCTACCATTTTGAGTGCATCTTTGCCTTGGTTTGGCATTTGCTTGATTTCTTTAGCTCTTAACTATTTTCTAGGATTCTCATTGAAGGATATGGAAAATAGCAAACCCCAGGGAGAAAAGGAAAAGAATGGACTCTTGGGCTTTCACAAGTTCTAGTATCTACAGCTGTTCCTCTGACTGCCCAACCGACACATTCTGCTATGACTCAGTCTCACTGAACCCTGTAAAACTCAGACCCCTATTGTAACCAGTTGCCATTTTCCTCTTGAAAATATGCCCCTCTGCTGCTTAATAAAGCATCGTTGACCCATTGAGGTCTATCTCCATTACTTTTTCTTTCTCTTTCATTTGCTTTCACTCATAAATTATTTTAGTATATGTGCTGCTGTTTATTCAGTATTTTCTTGGGGAATGAGGACCTATAGCTACCTATATTGACATATTTTTGTCACCACTGTTCATTACCATATTTCTGTAACCACTTTTTTTTTAACTTTAGATAGGTGTGTAGTACTATTTCACTGTGATTTTAATTTGTCTTTCCCAAGTGGTTGATGTTGAGTGATATTTTCATGTACTTATTTGCTACTGTCAGCCCCACTCTTTGTCTTCTTTTTCTGGGACTCTGATGGTATGAATATTGGCTCTTTTGCTATAGTCTCATAAGTCCCTAAGACTTTATTCATTTTTTTCCAGTGTATTTTCCCTCTGGTTCTCAGATTGGGTCAATTCTATAAGTCTGTCCTCAACACACTGCTTAACTCTGTCGTTGGCCATCTCTACTCTACTGTTGAGTCTGTCCAGTGAATTTTTCTTTCTTTTGTTGTACTTTTTCCTTTGTGTACAGTGCTTTATTTATAGCAGTCCATCAAAAAGCATTTTCTAAGCAGTACTAATTATTATTCAAGTAGATTGGATAAAGGAGACTGAAAGGAAGGAAGGGGGGATAGGAATAGGAAAGACAGTAATAAGTGAAACCCACCATTGTACCCACCCACAAGAATGGGGTCCTATTTTTATTGTATTTTTTTCAGTTCTATAATTAACATTGGATTCTTTCTTTATCACTTCTGTATCCTTGCTAAGTTTATCTATTTTTCATTTGCCTCAGGAGAATTGGTAATTAATTATAGAATCATTTTCATCATGGTTGCTTTAAAAATTTCTGTCAAATAATTTCAACATCTGATTCATCTCAATGTTAGCATCAGTTTTGTTTTTCTCAATCAAGTTGCAATTTTCCAAGTTGGTATGATGAATGATTTTTCTATGGTGGCCTGGAATTTGAGCTCTTATGTTAGGAAACTCCAGGTTCTATTTAAACTTCTTATTTTAGTAGGCAGCCACCCTGTTTAGGTTTAGAAAGGCAGGTGTGACCTACTTTTGTGGGCTGTGGTTACAATGACATCTAATTTTCAGAGCCTTTGCTGTGCTTTTTTTAGTCTGCTTTCTTTTCCTCATATGACTGAGTCTCCTATTGGTTTCTGCAGGTGCTGCTTGAGGAAGTAGAAGGAACTTCCCCAGACCAACTGCCTTGTGCCTCTAGGTGAGGAAAGGGAGTCTCCAGCCCCCAGAAGCCAAGCATGCTTCTGGGGCTAGGCTCTTGTGATGGTGGGATAGCACTTGCCTTGTGGATAGATTCTCTCTTGAGAGTACCACTCACTGTCTGGATATATTTATCTCAGTCTTAGGGAGGTGAGAGACTCACAGCAACAAAAACGTTTCCCAGGCTGTGAAAGGAGAGTCTTGGGTCTGGTAGGAAAGGAGACCCTTTCCCTTGGCTACTGATATATCAATCCACCCTACGATTCTGTTGCACTTGCCTGGTATTTCCAGTGGGACTCTACCTCCAACTGGAGGAGGAATGAGTTTGCCTTGACCACCTTGTATTGGCAGCGGAAACACTTGGCCTGGGTCATGTTTTTACACATAGCATGATGCCCAGCTCTATTCTACGTGTCCAATCCTGGAACCCTAACCAGTTCACTTTCATCTTACAACCTTTCAGAGTTTTCCTTTGGTTGTCTTTGGTTTGGGGTTATTTCCAGTGTTTGCAGTTAGAGTACATTTTGTTATTGTCAAGCAATTCTCTGTTTTATTTAAGTACCAAATTAAGTAAGATCAACATCACTGAGTGTGAAGGGTTGGGCTCATTATATCCCTCTGAGGTGGCCTGTTTTGTGAATTTTTCTCATATTGTCCAAGAAAACCGCAAGTGGGGATTATTGGTTAGAATCTCATTTGACAGCATATAAAGAAACTAACAAGTGAGGTACTTTTCTCAGGTAGCTAGAAGCATGAAGGCGTTTGGCTTGGGGTGGAAACAAGAGCTCTGTGACACCCTTGGGGGCCCAGGCTCCTCCTGGGTCTTCACCCCACCATGTCTAGAAATTGATTTTCATTTTCATGCTTGAAAGTCAACCTCCCCAGGTGCAGATACTGGATTGAGTCTGTTCTTCAGGCAAGCCAAGCAGGAGAGGAGGAAAATGAAGTAGTAACAAAGAGGAAGAAGAACACTTCACCACCCAGCAGGGGAAATAGGCACATGCTTCTCCAAAGGAAAGCTCCAAGGACGGGAGCAGGAGATGAAATCCTGAGGTAGTTAGCATTATTCACATACCTGGCCCGACCTTCATGATGACATAGTCAGCCCTGGGTCCTTCTGGTCAAAGAATCATTGGGGTTCTTATCACTGAATGTATGGTCTGAGGACCAGCAGCATTGACTCCCCAGGAGTTTATTAGGAACTGGGTGTTAACATCCTTAGGAGACTGCCATGTACTACTAATTGAGATGGGCAGGCCTATCTCACATCTCTTACAGAAGACATCATGAGAAGGTCATGCCATTCTGGGGTCCAGGTAGACTGCAGACCAAAAGCCCCTGACTCTGGCTGCCCTAGCTTTCACAATCCTCTCCCTAATGAGCCTTATGTGAGCACTCTGGTGTCCACGTTGGGGCTCAAGAGGCAAGTATAGACAGTCAGGTATTTGTTTGAAATAGTTTCACTATAGCCCAGATTGGCCTTGAACTTGTGATCCTTTTGCCTTTCAAATAGGAGGGATTTACAGGCATGTACCATCATGCCCAACTGATAGTAGAATGTTGATAGAGAAATGCAGGTAGTAGGTGTAGATAGTAGGGTGTCACTGAGAGTCACTGTAAAGGGAAGGAATGATACAAATGCTGAGAACACAGATGGATGCCAATTCTGGACTGTTTATCCTATCTTTGCCATATTTTAAGTTCATGATTAAAAATAAAATTCTAATAATTCAGTTAAAAACAAACATTTTCTCTATACTATTGTATTTTTCTCTCTCCCCTTTTAAGTAACCAGCTGAGTCAGCTCAGTGTGTTACGCCGTGTATTGGATTCCTGGTTAATTGCCTAGGGTATTATTGGCTAGGACTGTCACCAAATACTGCTTCCTAGAATAGTACTATTACCCTCCTTAGTTATCAATGTCAGCTGGTAAGATTGATGGGTCTTATTAAATAATAAAGCGATTTCAGAACCCAGTTCTTCTTCTCTTGTACCTCAGAGTCACCCACAAATGTGCCCTAATGCCCTAAGTACTAAGACCCCTTCTTCTGGCCTTGACCCAGGGTCCTTCTCAAAGCATAAAGATCCCAGAGATAATGAGAGCTAACCCAGCCTGGCACTTGTGCCAGGGTGAGGACAATGGTTAATCCCTGGGGCCAAGACCTATACCCCTCCTTGGGTTTCTCCAAGTTCCTCCACAGAGGGAAGCACCCTGCCGCCTTCTTCAGGCCTGGCAGTACCAGTTGAGTAGGGAGGTGGACAGAACAGGGAGTTACTATGCCTCCCATTCAAGGCTGCCTTGCTGGGGGGATTAAGAGGCCCCTGCTATCACAATAGAAGATATGCACCCTTCAGTCAATCCTTGGTCTGCCCAAACCACAGCCCTGATCATGGCACACCTGCCACTGGGGTTCTTTTTCCTCTTTCTCTCAGGGTCTTCATCTTTCCAAAGTTTAATGCTATTTCTGTAATCCTGAGTTTTGGAGGGTTTTGGTCTTCACAGCCAAGCATGGGTTCCCCAGGGCATTAAACAAAGTGAGTCCACCAAGATTATTTCTTCTCTGAAATGCTCATCTTGAGAACCTTCTAGAATTTGATTTAAGATTGAATGAAGAACATTGGGTAGTGTATCAAAAATCAGAGATTTCAAGGAGTTCATTTGAAGTATGTTATGCTTTTAAGATGAGTTCATCTGCTTGCTCTTTTGTTAATGGAGAGAGCACAATCACTAGATTCTGTCAAATTTAAAGGTGGGTGGTTCTTAGATTTTTACATACAAAAAGTGTGGTTTCTTTTTAACTATACAAGCCTTAAGAAGGAGCTGAAACAGAGAGATGAGATGATGAAGCAACCTTTAGCTACTCATTGCAAATGTCACCAAATAGCAAAAGGATATTGCAATGCCTGCTGTGGGCAAAAAAAAAAAGTGAGAAAATAAAGAAGAGGTGACTCAACAACTCAGCAATAGTAAACTAGAACCAAAATCCCTGTAGTGGCTATAGGGGAATTCTCTCCTCTGCAATCCCGGCTCCTCTTTCTTCTACAGAGATAGGAGAATGGGCTTGGAAGGAGGCCAAGGTCCACACTGTGGAGGGGCCATTAGACATGGCGGCTGGGCCAAGCTGGGTGTGTTCTTTACCCCCCACTCCAGGCTTTGCCTATTTTCCAGCCCAGCTTGCACATCTAGGAAAACACAATTGTGAATGCCATCTTCACAGCCACCACCTCACTCACCTGCTCATTCTTGAGCAGGTTCTGAGCCCCTCATGCCTTGGGCTAGGCCAAACACACCCAGAACTGATGCCACATGGACCCACCAGGAGTCTGTCTAGAAACTCATTTTGGCAGAGCAGCAAATGGGTATCATGAGAAACTAAGGGGTGGGAAGCAGGGATGATTCTTGGGACATTGGGAGCCAGAGGGAGACACACAGTGGGGTTGGGGGTAGGAGAGTACCTCCTTGAGGGGTATATGGACAGATTTATATCCCCCCAAATCCATTATGTTTAGGCCCCAACCTTCAAAACAATTGCATTTTAAAAGATAATGGCCTTGAAAAAGGTAAGTAGGTTACGATGAAGTCTGGGGCCCTGTTCCATTTTGTCCTTATAAGAAGAGGAAATTAGAACACAGACACACAGAGGAAGACCATGGGAACACACAGAGAGAAGGTGACCTCAGCAAGCCAAGGAGATTCGCCTCAGGAGAAACTAATCCTGTTGACACCTTGCTCTCAAGACTTCCTGCTTCCTAGAACTGTTAAGAAAATAAATTCTCTTGTTTAAGCCATCGAGTCTGTGGTATTTTGTTATAGTATGGAGTTAACTAATACAAGAGATGCTTCAGGAAGGTTGTCATAGTTCCAGGGGAGGGATTAGGGGAGAGGCCTGGAGTAGGAGTGAGCCTCACCCCCTCTTACCTCTCTAGACACATCTGTCCATATGGATAGACACAGGCCCTCCTGAGTGCCGAATGAACCAATGGTTCCCCGGCCACAAGAACTGACCATCTTCTTTTTCACTCTGGATGTGGTAACCAAGGCCCTAGGAGTCAACAACACAACCTAAGAACCATGGTGAGATCACTCCCTGCTCACTTCTCTCTGAGAAGTCCCTGAATATCTCCTGGGGAAATGACTTTTTTTAATATTTGTAAATTTTTATTTGTAGTCTTAGTACATGGTTATAATTGCCAAGTAGGAATGTGTGTTAGTCTGCTTTCTGTCACTGTGACAAATACCTGAGATAAAGAAACTTAATAAGGAAAAAGATTTATTTTGGCTTATGGTTTCAGGTGTTTTAGTCCATGAGTAGCAAAAGGAAAAGAAGGGCCTAAGATTCCAATATCCCCTTCAAGGGCATGTATCCCCCAATTACCTAACTTCCTCACACTAATCTCACAACTTAAAGGTTCCACTACCTCCCAATAAGGCCAAAGAGTGATGACCAAGTCATTAACACATAGGTCTTTTGGTGACATTCAAGATTCAAATATAGAAGGATATCTCTGTCAAATCCTGACTCCTGAACCTCTCAAACTGAAGTTGGTCATGTCCCAGCCTCAGCTCTCGGGGAGACATGCTGTCTGTGGGGAAGTTCTACACACTCTCAGGAATGAATCATGGCAGCTTCATGGTGTCTCAAGCTACGCTTGGGAGTGTGTCCTCAGCCTGCTGGAAGGTGTGCTTGTGGGAGTCCTTCTATACACATTCTCTTTGGGGCTAAGATGCAGTGACGGGATTGGCGAGCTCATCCCACAGAAGTAAAATGATGGGCACATGACACACTGTCCCCTGAGGCCTTACAAGTGCAGTCTCCAGTCTCTGGTTTGTCCTTGGACTTAGGAGTAAGAAGGGAAGGGAGAAGTGACCCAGGGTAAGATACAACAGATGTGGCACAGTGCAATCAGAGTCTAGAGGAAGCCAGAGGCAGAGGGAAAGAACTTCTGTGAACTTTCCTGCAGAATACAGTTCCCTGGATGGCCTTGGATGAACCAGATCTTCTTTTGTTTCCTGTAGTTTTCAGAATGACTGCAGAAGTATACTGAAAATGCCATGTCTTGATGTAAGAAGGAACTGGCCAAAAGAGCCTGGACATCCTCCTAGAACAGGATAGACTACAATACTGATCTCAGTTACCCCCAGGGTATAAAACCCAAGGAAGAGCATTTTGGAAGTTCCTCAGCTGCAGTGCAATGCGGGCCACAAAAACAAGACTCTATTTTCTCTGTGCAGTTTTCCTGAGTCCTGGAAGACTGTCTCACCAATGAATCCTAGCAATGAACTCTGTCTTTTGCAAATATCAAGACACTTGGCCAGTGGATGTTAGAGTGAAGCAACATATGTCTATAGATGCCAAAGTTGGTCACAATAAAAATGGCCAGTCTGTTAGCCTCAAACCTTGATCATAGCAGTCATATTTTACTCCTTAAATGATGGAACCTCCTACAGTTTACAAAGGACTTTTATACTTATTAGGACTTCTTATCAAAAACAAAGAGCTACATGGGGCTTTGACAGCTATCAGGAAGTAAACCCGCCCAAAGCCCCACAGCTCCAAGTGGCAGGACCTGTGCTGAGCCTGGGTACTCTCCTAGCACAGAGTACATGGGTTTTTGAGCAGCCTCCTATCTCTTGTCCTGTGACACAGGGGCAGGAGGGCAGCCATATGGGTCACAGAGATGAGGAGACTTCCTCTCTCTGTGCCATGGGATAACCTTGGCTATTCTCTCAATACAGGTGCTCTCAACTTCCACTTAGGGACTCAAGCCCTACAGGCTTGCCTTTAATCCTGATTTAGGATGCTTCAAAATGCAGGAAGCTTAAGCCTAGGGAACAAAGCAAGAGTAATAACATTTAGGCTTAGCGTGAGGTTAATTCTTTTCACTATTTGGGGTCTGGAGATTTCTAATGGCGCACTTAATGGCAGATAAGCTCTTGTCATCTCTGTTTCTGCAGGAGATTCCAGGCCACTGACTTTTAGAAACAGCTTGCTCCCATGTGAGAAAGAACCCTCCTGCCAAAGTCTCCCAGCCCTGACTTTTCTTTGGATGCTGTTCCTATAAGACTTTGTTCTTCATTGGCCCCAAACCCGCAAAGCCTTTTTATGTCCTGAAAAACCAATCATGGAGAAACCAGTTGTTTCTCCATGTCTACAGTTGTTTCTCCATGTATTTCCAGTTGATTGGTTGAATCCACAAATGCAGAACTTGTGAATATTGAGTGTTAGCTGTACATGCATTTACAAGATAGATTACAGGTCATCTGGAAGAAGGAGAAGGAAGAAGAGAGCCACACAGAGGCGGAAAAAGAAAACAATAGATAGATGCAGAGGAGGAGATTCAGGCACTCAGCAAAAATGACATCCTTTGAAAAATCAGTGGCTCCTACCACTATATCAGAGGTGATGAATGCACAGCCTGAGCTGCAACATTTGACCCTGGCACACAGAACCGACCCATTGCACAGTTCTTTATATACTGTCTAGGTTTCTTCAATTGTGTTTTCAGCACAGATCACCAGGCAACCACAACCACAGTCAGCCCTCAGTACAGTTCTGCATCCATGAACTCAACAAACTGTGGATTGCTAGGAGCCACAAGCAAATAATATGATGCATGGCACTTTCGGTTGTAAGGTGACGGTTGTAAGGTGACGCCAGCTAGCCATTGAGATGATATGATTATGTTAAGATTTACATTCATATGGAAATTGGACTCCTGCTGTTCACCTTGGCCTGCTA
The DNA here is from genome assembly GCF_964194105.1 of Spermophilus citellus. NCBI lineage: Eukaryota > Metazoa > Chordata > Mammalia > Rodentia > Sciuridae > Spermophilus > Spermophilus citellus. The sequence continues at coordinate 51,975,938 of NC_138185.1, forward strand.
CGGGACTCCTGGAGAGTTCCCATTGGTTGGGGAAGGATAGTAGGAGGGAATTCCGGGGGAGGTCTGGGCCCCCCCCCCCCGGTTCCGGTAGAGGCGCACGGGGGTGGACCGGTTTTGGCTTGCCGGCGCGGAGTATTGGCAGCTTTTAAAATAAAGTTTTGTTCCTGCTTGAGTGGCTCGTGATTCTGTGCCCAGCCAGACTGAGGCAATTGGTGGCCCGGACGGAGAACGCCTGAAACTTAGAGGTGAGTAAAATTGCTCACCCCTGAGGGAAGGCGACAGAATGGGTGACCATTTCAAAAAACAATGTGTTCTTCTTTTGATTTATTTTGTTTTTATTTCAAGCTCCCTAGCCCTAGGATTTTCTCAGGCAAACTGGGAAAAATGGTTGGCTCAAGGTTTGAAGTTATTCGGCCCTGAGAAAGAGAAAATTGATATAACCATTCTCTGCTCCATTTTTGTTTCATTCTGCTTCGGCTTTGTTTTATCCTATCTTATTGGGTTACGTTACCTTTATAGTAGATTAGAATCTAGTAAAAAACAAACCGAAAAACTGTTAAGTAAATTGTTAGAGGTCCAAACTATGGTAGAAAAAACGCTAGGTCAAGCAAAAGAGAAGGTCTATCAAGCTAGTCAGACAGAGGAAAATTTAAAGAAAGAAAGCTTAGAGGAAAAACAGCCATCAGGTGGAGAATTACAACAGGAGGCTGCTACTAACTCCGTTCTATCACCAGAGGGCGTAATTCAACCAACAGCTCCATCTACAGCTGAGCGGCCCTCAACTCCCATAGTTGATGGACGGAATTCTGAGGCAGGACCCCAAAGATTAGCATGCCCTGTACTTGAGCAGGCAGGAGGGCAACGAATTCACCGTGCTTTAGATTTCAAAACAGTAAAGCAATTAAAGGAGTCTGTAACAACCTATGGGCCGCAAGCTCCCTTCACGGTACGCATGGTCGAATCTGTTACCAACTTGGACATGACACCAGCAGATTGGGCTAACATGTGTCGATCTGTGCTAAATGCAGGACAATATTTGTTATGGAAGGTTGCCAATGAGGAATTTTGCATGGAGACAGCTAGGCGAAATGCAGAAGCCGGTTACCCTCAAAGAAATCTAGATATGTTATTAGGAAAGGGACCTTATGAGGGTCAAAGACAGCAAATTGAATATGACCCTGGCATATACGCACAAATTGCTGTAGATGCAGTTAGGGCATGGAAAACTTTACAGGGGCATGGAGATTTACAAGGTCAATTATCTAAGGTAATACAAGGAACTAATGAACCTTACGCTGAATTTGTAGATAGGCTTATTCAGACAGCCTCTAGAATATTTGGAAATACAGAACAGGCAATGCCATTTATAAAACAACTGGCTTATGACCAAGCAAATCGTTGCGGCAGAGAGGTCATTAGACCATGGAGACATGAAGATTTAAACACATATATTAAATTATGTAGAGACATTAATGAACAAGGGCAAGTCTTAGCAGCAGTACAACAGGCTTTAGATGCCAGGCCAAAAACATGCTATAATTGTAATCAAACAGGACATTTTAAAAGGAGTTGCCCAATCCTCTGAAACAGAAATGAGGACAACTACTCCATTCACAATATCCCCCCAAAAAATAAAATACCTGGGAATCAATCTAACAAAAGAGGTGAAAGACCTATACAATGAAAACTACAGAACCCTAAAAAGAGACATAGAAGAAGACCTCAGAAGATGGAAAAATATACCCTGCTCATGGATAGGCAGAACTAACATCATCAAAATGGCGATATTACCAAAAGTTCTCTATAAGTTCAATGCTATCCCAATCAAAATCCCAACAGCATTTCTTGTAGAAATAGATAAAACAATCAGGAAATTCATATGGAATAATAAAAGACCCAGAATAGCAAAAACAATGCTAAGCAGGAAGTGTGAATCAGGCGGTATAGTGATACCAGACTTCAAACTATACTACAGAGCAATAGTAACAAAAACAGCATGGTACTGGTACCAAAACAGGCGAGTGGACCAATGGTACAGAATAGAAGACACAGTAACCAATCCGCAAAACTACAACTATCTTATATTTGATAAAGGGGCTAAAAGCATGCAATGGAGGAAGGATAGCATCTTCAACAAATGGTGCTGGGAAAACTGGAAATCCATTTGCATCAAAATGAAACTGAATCCCTTTCTCTCGCCATGCACAAAAGTTAACTCAAAATGGATCAAGGAGCTCGATATTAAATCAGAGACACGGCATCTGATAGAAGAAAAAGTCGGCTATGATCTACATACTGTGGGGTCAGGCCCCAAATTCCTCAATAGGACACCCATAGCGCAAGAGTTAACAACCAGAATCAACAAATGGGACTTACACAAACTAAGAAGTTTTCTCTCAACAAAAGAAACAATAAGAGAGATAAACAGGGAGCCTACATCCTGGGAACAAATCTTTACCCCACACACTTCAGATAGAGCCCTAATATCCAGAGTATACAAAGAACTCAAAAAATTAGATAATAAGATAACAAATAACCCAATCAACAAATGGGCCAAGGACCTGAACAGACACTTCTCAGAGGAGGACATACAATCAATCAACAAGTACATGAAAAAATGCTCACCATCTCTAGCAGTCAGAGAAATGCAAATCAAAACCACCCTAAGATACCATCTCACTCCAGTAAGATTGGCAGCCATTAAGAAATCCAACAACAACAAGTGCTGGCGAGGATGCGGGGAAATGGGTACACTTGTTCATTGTTGGTGGGACTGCAAAATGGTGCAGCCAATTTGGAAAGCAGTATGGAGATTTCTTGGAAAGTTGGGAATGGAACCACCATTTGACCCAGCTATTCCCCTCCTCGGTCTATTCCCTAAAGACCTAACAAGAGCATGCTACAGGGACACTGCTATATCGATGTTCATAGCAGCACAATTCACGATAGCAAGATTGTGGAACCAACCTAGAAGCCCTTCAATAGATGAATGGATTAAAAAATGTGGCATTTATACACAATGGAGTATTACTCTGCAATAAGAAATGACAAAATCATAGAATTTGGAGGGAAATGGATGGCATTGGAGCAGATTATGCTAAGTGAAGCTAGCCAATCCTTAAAAAACAAATGTCAAATGTCTTCTTTGATATAAGGGGAGTAACCAAGGACAGGGTAGAGACGAAGAGCTGGAGAAGAAGAATAACATTAAACAGGGATGATAGGCGGGAGGGAAAGTGAGAGTTAAGGGAAATTGCATGGAACTGGAAGGTGAGCCTCAGGGTTATACACAATTACATATAAGAGGAAAGGAGGAGTAGGAGAAAAATTATATAAGTGGAAGAAACGATTTATAGTAGAGGGGATGGAGAGAGAGTAGGGGAGGGGAGGGGAGGGGAGGGGTGAGGGGACAGTGGAGAATGGGATAGACAGCAGAATACATCAGTCACTAGAAAGGCAATTTGTAAATCAATGGAAATGTAACTGATGTGACACAGCAATCTGTATACGGGGTAAAAATGGGAGTTCATAACCCACTTGAATCAATCTGTGAAATATGGTATAATAAGAACTATGTAATGTTTTGAACAACCAACAATAAAATAATTAAAAAAATAAAATAAAATAAAAGGAGTTGCCCCATAAGAGGAGGGTTTAACAAAACTAGGTATCAAAGGAATAGAATACCGGGTATTTGCCCACAATGCCATAGAGGGAAACATTGGGCTAATGAATGCCGTTCTCAAACCACCATAGAGGGTATTCTGTTATCAAAAAATGGACAAGGACCAAGTGTTTACCCACGATATCGTGGAGAAAGGTATCAGGCTCCATTGCCAAAAAACGGACTAGAGGGCCCAATGCCCCGGGGCCCAAAACCACAAATATACGGGGCAATGGAGGAACCCAGCAGCACCATCAAGGTAGTGCCCAGGACGCATTATCCATTAAATCCCTCATCAGACAAACTAGAGGGAGCGCAGGGTTGGACATCTGCACCTCTGCCAGAGCAGTACTAACTCCAGAGATGGGAGTTCAAATCATTCCCACAGGAGTAAAAGGACCTCTTCCCCAGGGAACAGTAGGCTTATTATTGGGACACAGTTCTTCTACACTAAAAGGACTTATGATAAGTCCTGGGGTAATTGATCCCGATTATGAGGGTGAAATAAAAATTATAGCTAGTTCTCCAAGAGGTATATCAGTAATTTCACCAGGAGATAGAATAGCACAGTTATTAATAATACCCAGCCTGCATGATTAAATTTTCCAGTTGTAATGTAGAAAGAGGTTCCAAGGGATTAGGCTCCACAGGTGTAGATTGGGCTATGCTGTCTTTAAATTTAGATTCTCGCCCAATGCTAAAATTAAATATTCAAGGACATGACTTTAATGGGCTGCTGGACACAGGTGCTGACCTCAGCATCATATCTCGTCAAGAATGGCCAAAACATTGGTCATTACAACAAGCCACTCAAATGCTTCGAGGCCTAGGAGTGGCAACAAATCCCCATAGAAGTGCTATGGTATTAGATTGGAGGGATCCTGAAGGATGTGAAGGAACTATACAGCCCTATGTATTGGATCATCTTCCCATAAATTTGTGGGGACGAGATGTCCTAGATCAATTAGGATTGACATTAACAAATAACATCAATCCTAACGCGCCCACTACTAGGGCTAAACAAGGCTTTAGGAAAGAAAAAACATTAAGAGAACAAGAACAAGGTATGACAGCACCTATTCAAATAGATCAAGAAATAAATAGACATGGATTGGGTTTTCAGAAAGGGCCACTGAGATAATCAAAATTACTTGGAAATCAGAAAGACCAGTGTGGGTTCCTCAGTGGCCCCTGACTAAAGAAAAGATACAAGTAGCCCATGACTTGGTCAGACAACAATTAGTGGAAGGACATATACAACCTTCCGTATCCCCCCATAATACTCCCATTTTTGTCATTAAAAAGAAATCTGGTAAATGGAGATTATTACAAGATTTAAGAGCCATTAATAATGAGATGGTTATTATGGGACCTGCTCAATCAGGGATTCCCCAATTGTCTGCTTTACCAAAAACCTAGCATGTTTTAGCTATAGATATTAAAGATTGTTTCTCTTCAATTCCAATTCATCCCGAGGATAGTCCACATTTTACATTTACTATCCCTGCACTGAATCATGAAGGTCCTGATCAGAGATATGAATGGAAAGTACTCCCTCAAGGGATGGCTAACAGCCCAACTATGTGTCAAATTTATGTTAATACAGCAATCCAGCCACTTAGAAATCAAAATCCTGAACTACAAATATTTCACTATATGGATGATGTGTTATTGGCATATAAAGATAAAAACACATTGCTAGAATGTTATGCCACACTTACAAACTTATTGAAAAATTATAATCTAGAGATAGCAATAGATAAAGTACAATTAAATCTTCCAATTAATTATTTAGGAGTTCTATTATCCTCAACCATGGTCCGTCCACCAAAAATTCAAATACGAGTAGATCAACTCAAATCACTTAATGACTTTCAAAAGTTATTGGGAGACATAAATTGGATAAGGCCTTATCTAGGCATACCAACAGGAGAGTTGGGACCTTTATTTGATATTCTAAAAGGTCCATCAGATCCAAATTCACCCCGCATGTTAACGCCTGAAGCAAGAAAAACATTAAAAATCATTGAAACATATTTGGAAAATATGCATTTGGATAGAATTGATATAAGTTTGCCTTTATTATTCATTGTACTACCAACAAAAAATATTCCTACAGGAGTATTTTGGCAAGAAGGTCCATTATTGTGGATACATTTATCTTATTCTCCTAACACTATTCTTACTAGATATCCTGAGGCTGTAGGACAATTAATACTTAAAGGAATAAAAGCAGCAAAGGGAGTGTTTGGGATTTCTCCCAATAAAATTATTACTCCATATACTATGGATCAAATTGATGAGTTAGCTAATGAGTTAAATACTTGGGCAATAATCATGTGTAAAACTAGTGTTTCATTTGATAATAACTTACCATCTAATCCTTTGTTGTCTTTTTGGTCTAAGCATCCTGTAGTTTTTCCAAAAATGACAAGAAAAACCCCTATCATAAATGCTCCAAATATATTCACTGATGGGTCAAACAATGGTACAGCAGCAGTAGTTACTCCTGATCAAACTTTTACATTTTTAGTACCCAAACAATCAGCTCAAAAGGTAGAGCTTAATGCAGTATTACAAGCTTTTATGATGTTTAAAGATTCTGTATTTAATTTATTTTCTGATAGTCAGTATGTAGTTAATGCTATAGTATCCCTTGAAGATGCTGGTAGGATTTCACCTTCTTCTACTGTTTTCTCTTTGTTTTCCGCTATACAAAGTCTAATCTGGGACAGAAAAGATACATTCTTTATAGGACATATCAGGGCACATACAGGATTGCCTGGAGCCCTTAGTATGGGCAATGAACTAGCAGATAAATCTACACATGACATACATATTTTCTCCACAATAGAAGAAGCTATAAATTTTCATAAAAGGTTCCATGTCAATGCTAATACTTTACAAAAGCATTTTAAAATAACTAAAGAACAAGCCAGACATATAATAAAACAATGTCAAAATTGTGTGACATTTTTACCACAAGTTAATCTTGGAGTCAATCCTAGAGGACTGATACCTAACCATATTTGGCAGATGGACGTCACACACTTGCCAGAATTTGGAAAATTAAAATATTTACATGTTACAGTTGATACTTCTTCCGGATTTTTGATGGGCTCCCTTCATGCAGGAGAAAAAACTAAAGATGTTATAGCTCATTGCTTACAAAATTTTGCCACTGTGGGCGTTCCAAAACAGTTAAAAATGGACAATGGTCCTGGTTATACTTCCACCTCTTTTAAACAATTTTGCTCATCATTTGGCATTACTCACATAACAGGAATCCCATACAATCCACAAGGACAAGGCATAGTTGAAAGAGCTCATCAAACTATTAAAATGTACTTATTAAAACAAAAGGAGGGAATTGGAAAGGGGTATATATCCCCCAAAGATAAACTTAAAATAACCCTTTTTACTCTAAACTTTTTAAATTTGGTTTCATCGGGACTTAGTGCTGTGGAAAGACATTTGTATCCAAAAAATGTACATAAGCCTAAGGTACTTTGGAAAGATATTCTAACAGGACAATGGAAAGGTCCGGATCCAGTGATAGTCTGGAGTCAGGGCTCTGTCTGTGTTTTTCCACAGGAGGAACAGCAGCCGATTTGGATTCCAGAGAGATTAACCAAAACAATTTCTACAGAAAAAGAAGATGATTTGACTCAAATCCATAACAGCTGATATCCAGAACTCCAGCTTGTCTATTCTTACATCTTTGACAGTGATCAACCAGGATGCTTTTTTCAATATCTATTTTATTATTGCTTTTCCCACATCATAAAGTTCCATTTTAATTTTGAGCTCATACAGACATAAATTAATGTTTTTCTGATCAGTTTTATTTTTTGACTATGGAGTTTTTAAACATTGCAATGGAGATTTCACCTAGGTAATCTACAAGGCCTTTACTATTGTCTTATATGTTGTATGTTACGTGTGCACATTTCTGTTTTGTGTTGTATGTCTGTATGTGCGTATGCCCATATATCATATATGAGAAGCGCTCATAAAAATATGGATCCCAAATTTTTTTTATTATTCACGTGATTTTAATGGTTTAATTTAATTTGGGTAAACAGCTGTTGAAGACTGTTTTAATATGTGTACAAATAAGCAGGTTAACAGATCTGTTTGTTTACTTTCACCTTTCCTTTTCATTATATTTAATAATTCTGTTCAGGATAATGTAAATTGTTCTAAAAATTGTTTTCTTAATACCTGTTGAAATGTTACATTTTTTTTTCTTCTCTTAACATCATTGTCAATCCCTATTTTAATCCCAGTGCCGGTGAAGACAAAGATGAAACTAAACTACAACTTCTTCAATAATTATCACAACAGACTGTATAAACTGATGCATCAATGAATAATAACTCAACAAGTAATGCTCAATCACTGAGTGGATTTATTTTGGGAGGAAATGGACATATTGATAGATTCCTCCACTTTGAACTGCTTACAAAACTTGCCTGGACTATGTATCACTTGTATGCATTGTGCTCTATCTGTTGATGCAGCGAATTATGGTAGTGCTGGCGTATCTTTGCTGTAGTGTCACCAGTGATGCAATTTTTCCTAAAGAGCCGTCTATTGACTTGATGTCGTGGCATTTCTGTATCCTCCTCCCTTCTATAGTGATGGTCTAATTTTGGGGGCCAACTGAGGTGAGGCAAAGAACTTCACCACCCCACTGGCACCAAGGTCAAATTTGGGGGCCAACAGAGGTGAGGCAAAGAACCTCACCCCCCCACTGGTGCATAGGCCTATCCACAGGTATGGCTATATACTGGACCGGTAGTCAGTGACGGGTATGATTCAGTTGCAGTGGTATCAACTTAAGACAGGAGGCTGACGCCAAGAGGTCAGTTTTCCGATGACGGGTAAGAACCATATGTTGAATTGGACATACCTAACAGGCACGGTCCCTAGCCACATTGCCTGTTGCTTAATTAAACAGAAGGGGGCAGATGCTAGGAGCCACAAGCAAATAATATGATGCATGGCACTTTCGGTTGTAAGGTGACGGTTGTAAGGTGACGCCAGCTAGCCATTGAGATGATATGATTATGTTAAGATTTACATTCATATGGAAATTGGACTCCTGCTGTTCACCTTGGCCTGCTACGGGACTCCTGGAGAGTTCCCATTGGTTGGGGAAGGATAGTAGGAGGGAATTCCGGGGGAGGTCTGGGCCCCCCCCCCTTCCGGTAGAGGCGCAGGGGGGGGGGGCGGACCGGTTTTGGCTTGCCGGCGCGAACGGAGTATTGGCGGCTTTTTCAAAAATAAAGTTTTGTTCCTGCTTGAGTGGCTCGTGATTCTGTGCCCAGCCAGACTGAGGCAGTGGATCAGCAATATTTGCACTGAACATGTACAGATTTTTTTCTTGTGATTATTCCCTAAACAATACAGTGTAAGAACTATTTACATAGCATTTAAATTGGATTAGTTGTTAAATTCATCTAGAGATGATTTAAAGAATGCAGGAGGACGTGCATAGATTCTACGCAAATACTATATCATTTTACAGAACTGACTTGAGCATCCACAGATTTTTGTAAAAGGCAGGGCAGGGAGGGGGGATCCTGGAACTCATCCTCCAGGGAGACTGAGGGATGACTGATTTTTGGCAGGTTGAATCAGAGTAGTGATTTTATTCTGCCTGGTTAATATTTGCAAGTACTTCTTTCTGGCCAAAGGGACACTCCCTGGTGGTCAGGATTATGTTTTTCAAAATGAAAGTGAGCCGACGGTTTCTAAAATGGATGGCATCAATCATTAGAGCTCATGCCCCCTGAATCAATTCCTCCTGTGCCCTACTCCCAAGTTCAGCAGCTCAACCCACAGTGTCCTGGAGTTGAAAGGTAAAAAGCTCCATCAGGAGACCCTGGTTCTTCTTTGTCCATAATTCTGGGAAACAGAGCCAAGGATAAATTTTTTTAGCAAGTTGGAAGGAGAGTCAGCAAGGACTCCAGGAAGACTTGGATGGGGTTGAGGGAAGAGTCAGATGAAGGAAGAGAGGGATCACTTCCAGTTCCATCTCAACCTAAAGGATGCAGGCCGTATCTATATGGAATGATTCAATAAATGCAGCTGATAGAGTACTGGAATGGGGCCTTCTAAACCAACTACTGGTTGAAGTTTCCTCAGACTAATGTTAATGTAATCCCCAACTTAAAATGGTTCAAATTACTTTTCTACTTTTTGATGGTGCAAAGGCTACATCATTCGATAGAACTGTACTTCTAATTTTAATTATAGATCTTTTCCCTGTAGTAGTGTTCTCTCTCCAGTGCTAGAAAGGATCAGTAAGCCACAGCCCAATGCCATCACTGGGGATGCCTGCTCTGGTCTGAGCACAACCCTGCCACCCCAGGAATTCCACGAAACTGAGATGAACTTGCATCTCATCCAGTTTGTCTGTCTCAGTCCAGCACTCAGGGGGGTCCGGGTTTTGGTAGAAGCCTAAGATTCCTACAGGGGCCTGTGGCCTTCCTACACCGACTACTGACCCTGCCCCGTTCCCCATCCTCCTGGCTCTGCTCAGCCTGGCTCACACCTATGTTATCACAAGGCATGGGGAAAAGTTCACCTGGTTGTGAGCTAGGAGACTGACTCTGTCAGACACATGCGTTCCTCCTGCATCATGTTCTTCTTGGCCTGGTGTGACCTGTACAGTCAGGGCTGTGGGAAACTTCTCCAAGGAAGAAGACCTGGCATAATTTTGGACTTCACATCTACAGTCAGGGTTGGATTAGGTCTAGATTTCAGTGACAAGAAAGACCCTGAATTTATAAATAAGGCATAAAATATAGGGAACAACAAAGCATGAGTCACATGACTAATCGATTCTGCTAGACAATTCGTGACCATGCAGCCCTATATGGGCTCCATGGTGGCACCTACTCAGAAAACAGGCGTGAGCAAGGCACCCAAACTAGGGCAGAGAGAGTCCATCCCTGGGCAACAGCCTCTTCATCCACAGAAGAATGCCTGTCTCAGAAGCCAAGGCCTGAGCCCACGTGCCAAAGATGAGATTGGGGAGAGAGGGCAGAAAGGCCACGATCCAGTCCCGTGCCAAGGCTGTCTGTGTTCTCGCCTGGTTCAAGGTGAGTACTTCTGGCTTGAACCAGAAGAAATGTACAAACATACAGTGTGTACACAGTACACAGTGTCTGGCTAAGCAGAATGTCCCATTTCTTTTTAAAGGAAGAGAAACTACCATTTAAGCAAAAGAGTTCCTTCTCTGCCCAGTGAAAGCAGCCAGGCCTTTTGGAGCACATTTTCTTTGTTCCTGAGGGACTCTCTTTAGTAGCAGCCCTGGAAGGAAGTTGAACAAAGGCTGCGTCTGCCAGAGTCTCTTCAATATGCAGAGCTCCAGGGCTGCTGGAAAGGTATGCAGGCAAACTAGACAGGAGCCAGGAAGGACACTGAAGAAAGGGAACTACAATCCTGCCCCCTTTTCTTATAAAAGAAAAAATAAGAAAATGAAAAGATTAAATTTGTAATTCACATACGCATATCATTATATACATATCTAATTATAGTTATTACATAAGTCCTACCTTAATACACTGCATTTGTGTAAAATCAAGAAATGCACAAAAAGCAAAAGTCTGCCCTGCCCCACCCCCACCCCCATCATCAAATCCCAGCTCCTCTTGCCAGCTCCACTCTTCTCAGTTGTTTTGTCCTTTTCTGACTCTGGGCCATGAATTTATAAGAGAAAGCATCTGGACGGACACATAAACCCAAGGAGGATGTGGTTTGTTTGGGGGAGGATTTCTGGTCTTTTGCTTTTGTTTTGTATCACTGGTATCATAACATATGTGCTGCGTGCAACTTTCAGCTTCCACTTAACAATATGTCTGTCTGGGAGATCTTCCAAGCCACGGCACAGACCCACCTCATTCTTTGAAACAATTGCCTAATATTTCCGAATATGGATGCACCTTTTTTTTGCATATCCTTCCCTCTGCAAATAGACACCCTAAGTTGTTTGTTTTTTCCCCCACTACAATCTATACTTTATTGTTTATAATATTCATGTATTTTTGCCTTTATGCGCAACTATCTCTCAGAGGTAGATGAACAAGAAGTGCATTTGAATATTTATAGTTGCGGCTCTTTTCCTTCTGAACTAGTAGGCAAAAATTCTTTGCACATTTAATGTTTTCCCTTTATCTAGAAAATTTTGAAAAAGAAAATAAATAGCACCTAAAATATCATCACCCCGAGATAACAAACATTACCATTTTTTGTGACCATCTTTGCTTTTATTTCACAGTACACATGCATCTATGCACACGGATTTCTGGTAACGGGACCATAACATACATGCATTATATAAAAGTTTAAACATTTTTTTTTAAGAGAGAGTGAGAGAGGAGGGAGAGAGAGAGAGAGAGAGAGAGAGAGAGACTTTTTAATATTTATTTTTTAGTTCTCGGCGGACAGAACATCTTTGTTGGTATGTGGTGCTGAGGATAGAACCCGGGCCGCACGCATGCCAGGCGAGCGCGCTACCGCTTGAGCCACATCCCCAGCCCTAAACATGTTTTTAATGCAGTCATTTTTCTTTTAAACTTCTCTCTCTCTCCCTTCAACTCCCCACCTCCCTCAAGCACTAATCTTTTTAATCTATTATGGACTTCTGGTTAAGCACAGTGGATTGAAAATATGCATTAACCTCTGCTCCCTCTCAAAACCCCACTAAAATGACAGCAAATGGATGACAAAGGCATTATCCCTAGAGGACAAAGGGATCAGCAGAATCCTGGACAGCACTCGAGAAAGGCTGCGACACTAAGGAAACTGGGAAGCAGATGAGTTGACCCGTAGTTGCTGGTTTGGCAGGGCAAGCAGAACCTGAACCTGACGGCCTTCAAAGGGAAGCTAATAAGACACAAGCAGATTTGTAACTGATGATCCCAGAAAGCTTCAATATTTAAAGGCATCTGAAACTCCTCAGGAAAATATGAAAATGAGAGCAGTTGCAAGTCAGCTCAATAAACAAGAAAATCTCCAGATCCCTCTTCACCCCACCACCTCCAAGTGACTTCCCTGCCCTATCCCACTAGAACACAAAATTTGCTACCTGGAGAGGCCTAAATCTAGGTCTGTGATGTGGGAACTCCAGGCACAGGCTAGGGAAAAAAGGATCATTCTTAATACAGGCACAGTTTGGTGTGAAATGCTTGGCTCAACTTCTTACACTTGGGAAACCTGGCAGACAGACATCTTCCAAGGAGGCAAAAGCATTCATTTGCAGGATCTACTTCATAGATAAGTGTCAGGCAGCTTTCTGTTGCTATAACAAGTATCTGGGAAAATAAATTTCTAAAGAAAAAAGGTTTATTTGGACTCACAGTTTTAGAGGTTTCAGTCCATAATAAGTTAGCCCTGGTGCTTTGAGCCTATGGTAGGACATCATGTTGGGGGCACACGATGGAGTAAAAATGCTCACCTCATGACCAGGAAGTGAAAGAGAAAAAGAGGAAGTGTTTGGAATCCCAATATCCCCTTTGAGGGCATGCCCCAATGACCTGAAGACCTTTCACTGGGCCCTACCACCTAAAGTTCCCACCACCTCAGGAGAGCACCACCGTAGGGACCTTTGACACTTGTGCCTCTGGGGAATGTTCCAGATCAAATTATAACAACAAAATATCCAGATATTGGCAGGCCCCCAAATACCAGGTTCATGACCCGCCCTTTATCACTGATATCATTGGTCAGGTCAGAATTCCTGTTCGTAAAAAGAACTAAGAAGAGTCCCTAACAGGAAAAAACAGAGATTGAAAAAAAATCAAGTGAAAACAAACTAAAAAAAAAAAAATAGAAATGAGGAGTAGAAGGAAATCATATAGAAATATAATTAATATCTTCATTGAGACAAGGGAGGTGCTGCCTCTATGACACATTTCTAGACAGTTTCTAAAAATTAGAAAGCATACAATAGCTCTTGAAAATTAAATGATTCATGAGCTAAACTCAACCTAACCATTGGTTGAGTGCCCCTGAGTTCAATCCCTGAGAAGAAGAGGAAGAAGAAGAAGAAGGAGAAGGAGAAGGAGAAGGAGAAGGAGAAGGGGAAGGAGAAGAGTTGAGAAAACTGAGGAAGGGGGAGGCAAAAATTTAAGAAATAACAATAATATTTCCTATAACTGAATAACATGATTTTCTTTCATGTATCCACCGCAATAGACCAAAAACAAACAAACAAACAAACGAGGCATGGTTGAAATCTCAGATTCTTGGAAGGCTGAGGTTGGAGGATTGCAAGTTTAAGGCCAGTCCTAGCAACTTAGCAAGAATCTCTCTCTCTAAAAAATAAAAAAGGCTGGGGATGTAGCTCAGTGGTAAAGCACCCCTGGATTCAATCACCAGTATTGGGGGGGGGGAACAAACCAAGGGACATCATATTGAAATTTTCATACACAAGAGAAAGAATGCTAATCTCTAATGAGAGAGAGAGAGAGAGAGAGAGAGAGAGAGAGAGAGAGAGAGAGAGAGAGAAACATTCACAATAATCTGGCCCTTCTCAACACAACCTGGGAGATAAACTTGATGAAGCTTGGTGTTCTGAGGAAAATGATTATCCCAGCCAAACAATCTATCAGAGATGAATGGAGAATGAAAACATTTTCAGACATGCAATATCTCAAAAATTTATCTCCCATAGATTCTTTATCAAAAAGATATTGAGCATCTAATTAGGTAGCCAATCAAGAATGAGGGTTCTTCCTCAGGAGCAAGGTGAAGGGAAATCCCACCATGATGGTTCATGCGAGTCATGGTACTCCAGTTGTGAAGAAAGACTTGCAAGCCACCAGAGTGAATCAGTCTGGTTTCAATGAAGAAAATGGAAGACATGTGTCACGAATTTGACAGTATTAAGAGTAATATTATAGATAGGCACAGAATTCAGTAATTAGTTCATAATGAAACACAGAAAACTGATTAAATAAAGGAAAATTCAACAAGTGTCAACTCAGGCAAAACAAAAGGCTGGAAGGAAATAATAGAAACACTATGAATTATACATTAATAATCTTATAATCAAAGCCATGAAAACACTATATATTGATTTAACTCTAGAACTATGTTATCACTCCACAAAGAAGACTTCAGGAAAAGCATGGATGGGGAGGGGTGGGGAGAGCTGATGTGCAATATCTTTCCCTTCCTTAATTAAAAGTCAGTATATCTTTAACAATGAAAAATAAAAGAAATTTAAAACATGTTAGAATATGAAGGTGAATATCAAAGAAACAGATAAATGAATTAAAAATTATTATCTCTGAGTCAGGAACTGCAAGTTTTCATTTGCAGGTCATGTAACTGTTTAGTACACATGTATCATTTTGCTAAATATTAATACTAGAATTTAAACATCCACACTTTTTTCAGAGTTTCCATAAATATTCACTAGATGGATAGACCAGTAGATACATAAGCACATCTGTATCCATATGTGTGTTTTGTTTTATAAAAAGAGTTACATCATATTATATACAACCTTCTCCTTTTTGCAGCTTGTTTTCTGTAATCATATATTATGAAAATCCTTCCAAGTCAACAGGTATGGAACCACTGTTTTTGAAGGTTATATGTTATTCTTTACATGTATGTACCATGATTTATTCACTTATTTCTTTGAAGGGCACTGACTTTGTTTCCAGGTTTGTTTTTCCACTACAAACAGTGCAACAGTTAACATTCTTAAATACATACGTATATATTTTTATATGTTAGAGCTTGAAGTTCTCCTGTGGGATCAGTTCTCAGGAGAGGGTCAATGATCAAAGATTATGTGTACTTTATTTTTATTTACTTATTTATTTATTTTTGCAGTGTTGGAGATTGAACCCAGGGCCTTGGGTCTCCCTGCATGTGGGTCAGGCTCCCTACCACTGAGCTACATTCCCAGCCCCTCGCAGATTTTAGTTTAATAGATATTTCTCAATTAATTTCCAAAAAGTGTTCCAATAATGAAAGAGAATATATCTCTTATTACGGCCATCTTCTATATTCTTTAGTAAACTTTTGTTGTTGTTTTCTTCACGTAGATCTGACAATGCTTTTTTGCTAGATTTTTTATAATTTTTTTCAACTTGATGAAAATTATTATCTAATCAAAAATGCTTGAGAACAGGAGACCTAGTCCTCTTTTCTGATTTGACCTTGTATCTGGCCATCTGGCTGAATCTTCTTATTAATTTGAATAGCTTATTTGCTGGTTTTCATGGCTCTTCATGGACAGATTTTTAAAATTCTTTTCCTATACTTATACTATTTCTCTCTTGCATGATTATGATCTCTGGAAAAATGTTTAATATTATGGGGACAGTTGTTTCTCTCTGCCCCTTTTCTCTTTCATTTTATTTTTCTTTCATCCTCTCTTTCTCTCTTCTTCTTTTCTCTCTCTCTCTCTCTCTCTCTCTCTCTCTCTCTCTCTCTCTCTCTCTCTCTCTCTTCCTTTCTTTCTTTCTTTCCCCCTATGGAGATGTATCATATGGTTTTGGCATCTACCAAAATTTTTTGTCAATTTGTTAATAACTCAACTATGTGAATGAATTTTCTAGTGTTGAGTCGTCTTGGTATTCCTAAGAATAAGGTGTAGCCGTGCGATCATGTAGTATTGTTCTTTTAGAACTCCAGTAGATTCAATTTGTTTCCATAATCTTCATGAGTTTTATATCTAGTTTCACAAGTGACCTGGCCTAAGAGGACTTTTCCTTGTCTCATTTTGATGTTAGGATTCTGCTAGCTTTAAAAAACAAGTTGGGGACATTTCCATACTTTCTCCATGCTCTGAAAATTATAAATATGATAGAACTAGGCCACAGTGAGTCTAAAAGATCCAGAATGGGCCCCAAAGAGGCCCAGAGAGGGAGGTACATGGTAACCAAGTGATGCTATAGTCCTGGGTGCAATGGTGGTGTTTTAGTACTGCTGAGAACAAGAGAATACAGTGATGTCCAAGAAGCATGGCAGGTCTATTGTGAAACAAAACCAGATGCTGGAGTAAAGGGGAGGCAGGCAGAGGCAGGACCCCCAAGGTAGAAAAGGATTTGGGTCAGTCTAAATCCCAAGGAGGGTGCGGTTAAGCAGAAGCAGTATGTGGCCAGATCTACAGTTTTAAATGATTACTCTATATTGAATAGTTGTAGACCATGTTGATGTTCAAGCTGTCCAGGAGACCACAATGTGGAAGTGGTTAGAATAGGGACCTCAGGGCACAAAAGTCGTCTTAGAGTCTCCAAGGCCTCTGGCTTCATATATTCCTGATGAGATACTCATCACTGAGATGGGAACCTGGAAGAAGACCAGGTCTGGGAAACAGATCAGAGAGCAGTCAGGGAAATGCTGAGTTTAAGGCACATGGCTTTGAGCTGTGCAGATGAGGAGTCAGCTCAGAAAATAGGCACAAAGTACAAAGCCCAGCAAGGTGGTCTGGGTTGGAGGGTGCCACTGGGGAATTATCAAATGTTAATAAAGCTGAGCACCAGGGAGAAGTCACCTAAGATTTGGGAAAGAATAAAGGCTTGCACAGAGGCTTAAGGAAGAGTAACAATTTAGATGCAAAAGGATAGACCATCCAGGGTGTTGAGGACTTTTGGACCAGGAAGAAAACTAGGACAGCCTGATAAGAAGGCATCAGCAGGGTCCCCTCCTTCTTGTAAGGCCACAGAAAATTAGGACTAAAACTGCTATATGGTTTAGCAACACAGAAGTCTCAAATCATCCCTGAAACCTGCTCCACCTACAGCCTTCTCCATCTTATTTGAGGTGACTCCATCTTTCCAGGAGCTCTGGCCTAACACCTTGCTGTTTCCTGACTTATGTCTCCTTATACCCCACATCCTTTCGCACATTCTCTTGGCTCTATCTTTAAAATATCACCCATGACACCGCTGCCAGTTCTGCTCCAACTACCATCACACCACTGAGTAGGAGGCTCCCTATTTCCACACTGCTCTCTCCAGCTAGTCCAGCCCAGAAACCTCCATGATCTTTCACACTACAAATCAGATCATGAATTGGGAACAAAACCCCAGGTCCTTCCAGGCACAGTGGTGCACACCTGTAATCCCAGCAATTTGGGAGGCAGGAAGATCTCAAGCTTAAAGCCAGTGTTAGTAACATATCGAGGTTCTGTCTCAATGGCTTCTAGGGCCTGCATGATCATCCCCCTGTGAGTCCACCCTTATCCCCTCATGCAGCTTCCAGCCACCTGTACCTTCTTAGTTTTTTTTCAAACATGCCAAGAACACTCCCTAGTCAAGTTCTTTGCCCAGGCCATTGCACTACAAGCCCTCCTCCCAAATTCCTGCTCAGTGTGCTCCTTCACCACATACTCATCCCTGATCATTGCTTGAAGATCTTCTTCTGAGACTTTTCCTATTTAAAATTGCAACCACTCCCACTCTGCCCCTTCTCATTGTTTCTGTCCTCATGGACACTCGCAAGCCTCCAGCATGCTGTACATTTTATTGTTTAAGGTGTCAGCTCTCCATAATGAGATCGGTTCCAAGAGGACAATGATTTTCACCTGCAGTTCACCACTGTGTCCCCAGCAACTGGCAAATACAGTATGTGGCTCATATTAGAAGCTCAAAATATATGGGTTGAATGATTGAAAGAAGCAGTAAGAAGCAAGGGCTGGAAAATGGAGGTCCAGTTCTGCCCAGTTGGGGGATATGTTGTAGAGAAGAAACTCTCCCCAGCCCCTAACCCAGACTCTGAATGGTGGAGGCCATGCCTCTACTCTCTCTGAAACTCCACAGTTGAACAGACCTCTTGGATTAAAAAAAAAAAAAAAACAGACACTGAGATGGAGAACCCTAGTTTGTGGATTGTGTGGTCCCAGCAACTTAGCTTTTATTTATCTTCAGCCTGTTCATCCTTCAAAAATTTATCTATGCCAATAGGAATACACAGCTCTGAGCTTGTCTGCTCCTCTGCACATTGGAAGTGATGCATTTGCCTGAAGGATGCACAAGAAGGGCCAGCAACAAGAATGACATTCAGGGCAGGTTGGGGTGACCTGTGAATGTAGCTGGGCCTGCCACATGCCTACAGCAGAGAAATAGGCAAAGAGCTACTTTGCCCTTTAGAGAATCAAGGTAAGCACGCCTGAAATAGGAAATGATGAAGAGAGCTCCCCACATGAAGCAATACAGAATGGAAATAAAACTTGATGCAGGATATATATAAAAATGCACATTAGTTCTCCAAAGTAACAGGGAGGAAATGCACAATAATGACTTGCAGGAAGGATTCTTGACCCACAGCCTGGGCCTGGTGCAGATCCTTCCAAGATCTACCCAGGTGATCTCTAAGCCTCCAGGAGTCTGGTTGCTGCCCTCCAAGGGATTGCCAGCTATGGAGGGCTCTCCTCTTTTGCGATGTGCCTTTCTGGATGCCCAAATCCTTCCCATTTGGCCACCCTTTGCAGCCACCACTTTCTCAAAGTAGATTTACTTTCAATCGCCATTTGCTAAATCTGTCCGCTATAAACCTTTGGGGGAGGCAGAGATTAAGCCTGATTACAGATGTTATAGAAGAGAGTCCAGGAGCATCAGCAGGGCGGGAGTCAGGCAGGAGTGGCCAGCAGGAACCAGTCCCTGCTCCTCCTGGGCTGACCCAGCTGCCTGCAGGCCTTACCTCAGGCTTGGGACGCTCTTACCTACCAGCAGAATGTGGCTGTGTGTTGCTTTGCCTCTGCTCACACGGTGAGGGGGCAGCCCCCTTGCAGTGGGCCTGCTACAAGGGGGATGCGGGAGGCTTGCTCATGGGCTCCCTGAAGAAGATGAGCAGCTCATTCAAGCGGGGCTCACTCAAGAGCTCCACATCTGGGTCCCAGAAGGTGAGTGAGCTTTGTGGGGGGCCTGCGGGCAGAAAGACAGAAGGACAGAGGGACACAGGGTTCCAACTCTGTGGTCTCAGAATGTTGCATCAGCAGACGCCTTTCAGACTGTGTGGAGGTGGGCATAAGGGGGTTGAGCATTTAGATATCCAGCATCAGACTCTCTTCTTGAGAGATGGCCCATATTTCCTGCCACTGTGCCTGATGCCTGTTATTTCAGCAGCTCCCATTTTTGTGTCTCACCACACCCATAGGAGGTGTCAGGTGGGTGTGAGTCATGCAGATCCTTTGTCCTGCATGGGCAAACACATTCTTGAGTCAGTATTTGTGGGTTTTGCATAGCTCTATTGCCCATGATGGGGACGCACCCTTAGCCCTCCATGACTAAACTTTGCTTGCCCATCCCTTTTTTTTTTTTTCCTGCATTGGATATTTGTAGGAGTACTGTGTGGTCTCTTGAGGATCCAGGATGACCAGGGTGTGGATCCCACCCTCAGGTCAGAGGAAAGGAGATGGTCATTTGCTTCTAACAGAATGGAGGGCCCAAGTGACCCCTAGTGAAGTTCTCAGGAGAGCAAACCTTTATGGAAGAGTCTTTATTTGTCCTCTGGACAGAGCCATAGTACAGTGTGTGCCAATTTGAATCTTAGACTTGCTTTTCCCAGATGACTGTAAGTCAGCCATGGATATGGTAACCCTGAGCACCCAGGCTGCAATAAATGACTCTTTGGGCCTAGGTGGCCTGGAGAGATCACTACCTCACCTTGCTGCCTTCAAGTGGGGGGCAGGCCAAGCAGGATCTCAATCCAGGCCACACTGGAGGCCTTTGGGTACCTCTTGCCAAACCCCAGTGGCTCAGAGGGAATCTCAGCTTCTTCTGGGCTGCTGCCCATTGTGTTTAGAAGAGGGAGCAGTATAGGAAAAAGCCTTGTGTGGTCAGAGAAGAAGCTTCCCTTCAGGAACACTTTCTTAGCAAGGACACGCTAGTCAGTGCCCTGGCATTGGGGAAAGAAGCTGGTGAAGCATGAACCAAGTGAATACCTGGGCCAGGCAGAGAGCTCAGCAGGCTGCAGTCTCCTTATCCATTAATTGGGGTATGGCAGAAGTCAGGCCAGGTGTTTGCAAGACTCTGACACTCCAAAACTAAAATGCAAACAGAAACAATAAAAGACTTTCTTCTTAAATAAAGAGTTAAAGCTTACCCCTGTTTCAAGGATAGAAAAGATCTATCCCGTGGCGGGGGTGGGGGCTCCGAGGCAGGCAGGCACATCTATCTGCTTTCCCATGCATGTGTGAGAGTCAGCATTATTTTTAGAGACAGTGCACACCAACTGTCTTGTGTAAATTAACATTCACGAATCTACCGCCGCATTTGGCAGGAACAAGAGACTGACTAGCTGTGCAGCCAGGGCCACATGCCTCCGTGTGACCCCTCCCTCCCCAAACACAAAGCCAGCCTACACTGTTCTTGCTGATAAGCTCTGAAAAGGAGCAGGCTTTTGTTGTTCTTGAATTTGATGTGTCCTCTTGACCTCTTCCTGGTATATTACTTTATGAATAGTCATCCCCACAACACACACAACCAATAGGGTCTGGGAGCAGGGAATTCAACTAGAGGAAAGAAGCACTTAGATTTGGGTCAAGATTGAAAAACAGCACCTCATTTATACACGCACACATGTGGACACACACACGCACACATGCACACATGCTCATAACCATTCCTCTAGGTCAGAACACTAAAATTTACTTCAAATCCAGGAGCAAGGATGATCTTGCCCTTTCCAAGGGAACCTCATCCCCTGGTGCTACATGCCAAACTCCTACAAATGGACTGGCAATGTAACTCAGTGACAGAACATGTGCATAGCATACATGACGACCTGCTTTTAATCATCAGCATCACAGAAAAAAAATCATAAATCCCAAACTTCTACAAAAGACAAACGCACAGCATAGTTAAAAGTCTTAATGGCATAGTTGGCCCTAATGCCTATTTATAACAACCTTCAAGCCACAAATTAAATTTACTGATGGAAGAATGAAAGATAATACCTATAGTTTGTCCAGGAGCTATTCTTTGAGGAGGTGGGTACTAGGAAGCATTCACAAAAATCACACAGGCACAAACAGATTGTTTTTCACAATTTTCTTACATACTTGACCCTCCTTTGACCTCTTGGTACCAGTTCCCTGTTTCCTAACCAAAAGCTACACCTTCTGCCCAGTGTTTACTAAAACACACCAGCTGCCCCATGGGAAGAAACAAACACAAACTACACTCTACTAGTTTTCCGAGGGTCCTTTCGCCTGGCCCTGATTTAGTAAAACAACGACTTGACCCTTTGTCCTTGGTTGGTTGGCTCTCCCCAATGGGAGTTCTTCTCTTGGTCATGGACCCAAGAGATGCACCTGTGGAGTCCTAAGGCAACGAACAAAACCCAGTCACCTCTGGGGTTCCTGGCACTCCAGCCCTCAGCAGCCTGCTTGCTGGGAGTCCCCGCTGTCAAAAACAATCCCTCTTCCAGGAAAAGCCTCCAAGCGTTCATACGGGAAATGGAAAATGTGATTTCTTGTCTAGCACTTCCATCCCTGTTCACATTTTATTTTGCTAAAGGATGCATTTAAAGTTTAGAGTTGAAGATCAAGATCCTAAACAAAATGAAATAATAATAGAACCTAGCAATTCTACCTTAGATTCTATCTTGGAACAATTCTGGCACATGTGCTCAAGGAAATGTGCAAAACCTCTCATGTCAGCATTGTGTGCTACAGAAAACCAGAAGCAACCAAATAGCCCAGCTATAAGGGTATGGATAGGCTTTTGTTCATTCAAACAATGGAATACCATACATCACTTAAAATGAATAAATAAGCCACCTGTATCAACATAGATAAATCTCAGCACACTCTGTTGAATAAAAAATAAGCCCCCAAAGCACGCTATTTATAGAAAATACAAAATACACAAGGAAATCCTAAATAAAGACATATATTTCTGCAGGGTAGAGATGGTTGGCTCTATCTATAATGTTCTTTCTTTTTCTCCCACCCTCCCTCCTTCCCTTCCTTCCTTCCTTCTTTCTTTTGAAGAGAGTAAAAAATGTAAGCACATATGGAAAGTTATTCCATCTGTAAAACAGGATGTGAATCTTCACCTGTTCTATGATTTTGAAATGAAAGGAATGTTTTCATAATTTAGAATTGTTTTCACACTTTTAAAGTAAACCATGGGGAGAGTGAGGGTCAACCAGTATGTTCTGGGTTGGGGGCTGCTCTACCTGCTACAGCTCAGCATCCAGGGTCATTCTGCCTAAGGCACAAACCCATGATACACTGTTGTTAAGAAAGGACTCCCACAAACTTGGCCTGGCTTATCTGAGTTTCTTTCTCTTAGTAAGTACAGCTTTGCTTGCTCTAGAGCTGCCGTCAGGGGTCTTAACCACAAAGCTTACCCTCTGTAGCCCACTGCCCTATGGAACAGCTGTAGCAGCAGGCGCGTACCCAACTAAGGATACATGGGACTGTCATTCACCTCAATAACTAGGCACTAGGACCAGATCTGGCTCCTCGTGAGGTTATGTCACCCCACTTCTCAGAAGGTGTTCCTGAAATTGTGGGAATTTCCATGTACATCTATACAACCTGTATTTGGAATCAACTTGAACGCAAAATTCCACACAAGTCTGAAAAAATTCCCATCCTGGAGAAGGAGGGAATCCTGGTACCCCTGTTCATTCCCTACTCATTGGTAAAGGCCTAGAAGGTAACAGACCCATCACACCCTCGCCCATCTCCCTAAGGCTTCATATTAATCATAGAATAATATCCAAAATCCCGTCGTGGTGATGGGCCAGTTAATTGTTCTGCTGAATTCTCAGTCCACTGTGTTTTCATACAGTGCAATAAAGTGGGTTGCTAAAAAATGAGATTTTAAAAAAACATAAAATCCAAGCCCTAGGGTTTTTTAAATTATGAAATCGAATATTTTTGATTCCTTCAAATTGCTAAAATCATGTCTAAATAAAGGATCTCGCTTTCTCCTCCCTCCTATTATGGCCAGCAGTTAAGTTTGCAGTCCTTGCTTAAAGCACACCTTGAGTAAGAAAATCGGGGGCGGGGGGGTGGATCTGGACATCCCATTCAATCCTCCCTGTATGAATAAACCAAGTCACCTGTATTAAACCCTGTGAAGCAGGGACTCTGGTCCTCTTTCAAGCTGAGGAAGAATCTCAGAGGTGGGGTGCCTGGTCCAAGGGAAACACTGGGCTCCATTTCCCCAAAGGTTCTGCAGTCTGCCACTTTGGAAGACATAGAATCTCCCAGGGCAGTGGCTCCTGGAGCTGCTGAAGATATCTGCACCTAAGCCTGGGGAAACTCCTGCAGCCAGCTCCTGCTGACCCATGGACTCCAAGTTGAGCAAGTGGCCCCACATCTGTGGGAATACAGGACTCTGGCAGGCACTTAAGCCCCAGGAACCATCCCCAGCCCCACACACCAGAACAAAGCTGCCCAGGCAACTTCCCTTGGGTGAAGGGGCCCAGGGCCTAAGTGATATGGTCAAGTCCCTTGAGTTGAGGTGGGGGTGTGCCATAGAAGACCAACCAGCTGGTTGCCAACTGTCCCTTCAGCCACGACAGCAGGCCTTCCCAGGGCCAGCATGTCCAGCACCCTCTGGGGTAGCCCCCACCTTCCATATAGGTGTGAGCCCCATTCTCTTGGATTTCCTGCTCTTCTGTGAGCCTTTCTTTTAGCTGAGCAGCAGGAAGGTACTCTCCTGGTTCTCTGACCCCAAATGACTAAGGTTTCAAACTAGGTTAGAGGGATGGGAAAAGGGTAGGGAATGGGCCAGTGTCATTTTTTCCCTAGGCACATAGCCCTTGGAGAGCCAGAAAAGGGGACGAGAAAAGAATCTATGAGGGAAACAAGAGGTGGGGGAGACTGTCCCAAAAGACAATGTTCACTAGGGTTGAGGAGGTGGCACAGGTGACAGAACTGGTATGGGGTGAACAGGTTTGACAGAGCTTACAAGTACTACCAGATTGGCCAGGGCTGACATACACCATGGGTCTGGACTGTGCTTGTGGCTGTTCCTAGTTCTGCCCTGATGGAGCACTCCCACTCCCAACACACCTGCTGAATTGCCAAGGTCTGGAGACCTGTAGGGGAAAATGCTTAGAAAGGAGAAATATGTGCCAAGGAACTGTGTGACCCCAAACGGGCCACCCTGCAGGCTGCAGGAGAAGAACACAAGGGAAAACTCTTAGAAAGGGACTGTGCAAGACAGAAGGCAGCCTGTGAATTTTGGAGAAAGGTCTGGCTGGGAGAACCATAAAACATTTGGTTGCTTTGTTTAGTTGGCGTGAGAAATAAGGGGGAAGGGTAAGAGGCTTAAGTAAAAACCCTGATTAGTTGAGACTGGCTTAAACAATTGAGGCATCTCCCTCTTCAGGGCCCCACAAAAGTCCCTCAAGAACTTAAATGAAATGCACCCTGGGAACACCAGCCCCAGGGCATGCCCAGTCCCAAACCAGGGAAAGCAGAGTCTGCAATGCACAAAGCACACTAAGGACTGTTAAGTCTTGCAGAGGAGAAACCTCCATTTAACTCAGAGTTCCCTGCAGAAACTCTTTCCATGTAAAGTTTATATGACCATTTCTGGGTCTCAGGCCAGGAAACAGCACATTAGGCTACAGGAAACACGAGATTGAGAGTTAGCTCTTGAGGATGAAGTGGAAAAACAGCTCCACTCCTGACTTTCTGCACAATAAGAGAATGGGGCTCCTCGCTTCACCCTAAGGCTCTGCCCCAGAGGGTGCAGGCAAGCAGAGGATGTCAAAATGTTTAAGAAAGACAAAAATGAAAAAAGATTTTGCTGCCAAAAGTTATTACCAAATCATCAAAATTCACAATAGAATTGTTCAAATTTCAGTATCAACCAACTTGGCAGAATATCAAGACAGAAAAGACATTTAAAGATGCACATGACACCATGGCACAGTAGTCAGTACTTCCAAGAGATCCAAGTAGTTCTCAATTTATTCTCAACAACCCACAAGGGCAGCTTTTGGTTCTGATGCAAACTACATTAAACATAGAAGTATGCAATTGCTTAAATACTTGAAGCACTTGGTTTTCTTAAAACCAGTCAGAGAACACACACATACCTGCTCCCTCATCTGAACTGGGGTGCTACCTTCTTAGGAACAGAGCTAGAAGTAACTCATCAGAGACCAGGATAAACTCTCAGGGGTGGCAGGGACTTCTGAAATACAAATCTTCCACCCATATCTACTTCAAAGCCAACAAGAGCCTTTGGCCTCTTTTCTCTCTCCATTCATATATTTTCAAACACAGCCTAAAGTATCTCCAAGGCCCAGGGAGCTATAACTGCACCCTATGCTGCTGGCAACCTGGAACAATGTCCCCCACCGTGAGCCAGGGCCCTTGACAGGAGGTCTTTCCTCCAGGCTCTCTCTGGATTCCTATCTTCCTCCCTGGTTCAGAAGCAATTATAAGAATTGCTCCTGGACTGGCCTCCCCAGCCCTTCTCTGGCATCTTGGTACCTGCCCCCATTCACCCTCGGGTCCTTCCTGGGCACAGCTGTGATGTGGCTATCAGGCTAACCAAATATTTTCTGCCCTGGTCTGTCCAGACTTGTCACATCATCCACACAGGGACCATTCCTATCGAGGGTCCAGCCATTCTCAACCTCAGGGATGGCCCTTGCACTCGGGGATTGCATTTCATGAGTGTGTGGAGAGTTTTGTGCTATTGCCAGGGGTGCTATACAGAGCATCTGTAGATTGTCCCAGGACTGCAAGAGGGGAAGCAGGAAACCCCTGGATGTTCACCCTGGCTGTTGGCTTCCAGTAAGCTCTGAGGAGCATCAGGCCACCCAGCCATCTTACAGACAACAGAACTGAGACCATTCTAAGGTAGTGTCCATGTGCTGATTAAAAGCAGATAGCCACCTCCTGCTTCTATGGTTTCTGGGGCGGATTAAACACTTTTGCTATTGGAGATGGAGCATCTTGCCCATGAATGTTCTTACCTGGGTGGAATGACAGGCTTCT
This sequence comes from Spermophilus citellus, assembly GCF_964194105.1. NCBI lineage: Eukaryota > Metazoa > Chordata > Mammalia > Rodentia > Sciuridae > Spermophilus > Spermophilus citellus. The sequence goes on from NC_138185.1 coordinate 52,002,556, forward strand.
GAAATTGCCATGTGCACAGCGTTCACTAGCTGCTCTTTTGTCTTTTTTATTGTCCCTGGTGAGGCATGGGAGCTTTATGATGAAGCATTTACTTTCTTTCCTTTCACAGAACAAAGCCACTCCTCCACTGAGGGAGGTCTTGACACCCCATTGAAATTCACACCCTCACAGCTGACTAATTCATTTCTAGTGCATAATGTGGATGGTTGGACTTTGATTTACATAATCAGAATGGAACCTTCTCTCCTACACAACCCAGGGTGCAGCTGTGTCAGAATCCCTGGCTGGAGCTGGAGGGTTGTAAAAGTACAATCTCACTGTTCACCTCTGGCTGATGAACACATTTCCAAAGATCAAGAGCCCGGATTGTTGCTATAATAAAATGTTGAGACTGGGTAAATTACAAAAGAAAGAAGTTTATTTTGACTCACAGTTTTGGAGGCTAGAAAGTCCAAGATCAGGCAGTGCATCTGGTCAGGACTTCGTGCCCCTTCAGAACATGGCAGAGATCAGAAGGGCAAGCTGTTGCATGCAAAAAGCAACAAAACACAAGAGGCAGTCTAGGTTTATGACAATCCATTCCCTTGAAAAAAGCATTTATCCCTCTTAAGTCTAATAACCTCTTAAAGGCCCCACCTCCCAATTCTGCCACAATAACTATCAAATTTCAACATGAGTCTCAGACGGCTCAGATTACATTCAAATCACTGTCTACACTATTGGATCCATTTCCCTTGAGGATCTTTATATCAGAAAAGTTGGCTTATGGCTTTCCCCCTTTGATAGATCCTTGGGGTTTGCTCCTCTCTCTTCAAAGACACATTGTTTTGAAGATCTTAAAGACTGAGGTCCCAAGACAGGCTTAGTGGTCTCTGTCCCTTCCCATTGTCCCTCTTTGGCCTCTCTCTTCCTGGACACATTTCTTCATTGGTGCTAGCAATTCTTCTCGAATATCAGCCCCAGACAAGATGTCAGCAGACCAAAGGTCATAAACTGAAGCCATCTACCAGGCTGCCACCCCTAGGAGGCAGTTTGACAGCTACCCACTTCCATGGGAATTAGCCCTGCTCCCTTGGCCCCTTTCAAAACAGAATCTGTCCCAAGAATGTCTTACCTGCTAAGAAAAGTTAGAGTCTCCCAGTCCCCATCAGTTTATGTGTATCCTTGGAAATATTCCCTCCAACCAATGAATGCAGGATGGGAAGATCCAAGTTACTCTGAGTGGCACCAAAAGACTGACAGTGGACCACACGTGCAATGAGGCTCACTGGTGCCCCCAAGGCTCAGCTCAGAGACTGCCCCAGCAGCTAATCTGAGAGCCATGAGCAATGGTGGAAAAGAGATGCTGGGGACTCTCATCCTAGTCTCAGTTCAGCATTGTGGCCCTGGGAAGTCATTCAACCTCTCCTGGACTCAGTTTCCTCATCCATAAATTGAAATGGTTATTAATTTGCCTTTCCCTGGGGAAAAAAAAAACCTCATTTTCTACATATTCTATGCCATTTTAAGGACATTTTTTAGTTGTAGATAGATACAATACCTTTGTTTTCTTTCTTTATTTTATACCACGCTGAGGATCTAACCCAGTGCCTCACACGTGCAAGGCAAGCGCTCCACTGAGCTGCAACCCCAGCCCCCTGTGGCGTTCTGAAAACACCCTTGTGACAAGTCACAGATCTACTGTTTAGAACACCAACTCATAAACAAACCAAGACCCCCTGGTCAGCTAGCGAGTTGTTCCCGGAACCGTGGCAACCCCACCATGTGTTTTAATAAAGGTACACGTTTGTTATGGTTCACTCAACAAGCACGCCTCAACATAGCTGTGTGCCCGGCAGCTGGAGGCCAGGTCTAAGGATGACAAATGAGAAGACCCAACCCTCCTGGAGCAGACATCCCTGTGGGGTCAAAAAGAAGATGAGCAACTGCTGTGGAGAAATACAGAGCAGCAGAGGAGCCAGACATCAGAAGAAGGGTTACACTGAGCAAAAGCCTGAAGTGGGTGAGAGCGGGAGCCAGACAGGTACCCGCAGGAAAGAGCATTTAGGCCAAGGGAGCAGCCAGGGAAAAGGCCTGCCAGCAGGTGTGGGTCTTGGGAGTTCAAGAATTGAGAGAGGGGCAGAAGCAGAGTGGAGAAGGGAAGAGTAGAGAGGGGTGGAGAGGGGAAGGCAGGGAAGGGAGAAGTCATAAGGCCTTGTCCACTCCCTAGGTCATTGTAAAGTGTCTTAATGCACTTTGCTTTGACCTATGGTGAAGTTTCTGGATTCAAGAGTTAAAGGGGTTTTGTCAGGAGAAAGCAACTTGGGATTTATTTGTGTTTTTTTTTTTTAGGAAGTTGAGCTAACTGTCCACCTGGGAGCATGGCTTCAGAAGCATGTGATGATAGCAGATGAGTTACCTGGTAGAGATTGAAGGCTGCATTTACCCCACATGACATTCCACATGCTTGCAGGAAATGCTTATTTGGATAATAAAGTATTAGGAATGCCTTCTGATTTTAAATAGTGCTGTAATGTATATTTTGTGGTCAAAGATAATAGTTCTTTTGTTCATATGGCTAGCATGGCAGGGGCGGTTGGGGAGGCACAGTCATGTGGAGTCATGGAGACAAGGTCTGGGTCACTGGGTGCCTCCAGCTCCCTTGGAGAGCCTAGGAAGCCCGGCTTGGAGCTGTTCTCCCTATCACCCACCCAGAGGAAGGGTCACAGCTCCCCATCCCTTATCCTCCCACACTGCCTAGAGAGACTCCATGGCCACACATTATAGACACAGAGTAAAGGGGATTTATTGGCAGCCTTGTCTTTATTAAAACAGAATCCCACACTTTTCAACTCTGTAACTTTATTATTACTTCACTTATTCTTTCAGGATTTCTTCCCACAAATTAATAGATTTAAATCTAACTCTATCTTATATTTCTGGTTATTTCATCTACACAGAAGTCCTTGAGTGCAATAGAGTCTTCTTTTTTTTAATTAAAAATTTTTGTTTAGCTTTGATTTTCTTAAATTAACATTCAACATGACGTCTCGAAGTATGTTAATGGGATCTGTCTTTATACTGTTTGGCTTTCTTCTTTCTTCCCAGGAAGTCTATATTAGCTTTGGGGGTGTGTAATGCACCTTAACTCTCTGATTAAGTAAACTTGTATGTGTGTATGTAGAAAGTATACATATGCCTAGGGTTTTCAGCTGTGTTTGCTTCTAAAGATGGGATTATGGAGAAGAAAAAAATCATTTTTCCCTTCACCCTTCATGATATCTTAGCTGAGACTCCCTCTAAGAAAAAGCTGATTGACACAAGAAAAGCAAACAGTTTAATACCATGTATTCCTCCTGTACACATGGGAGATAATCCAGAGTGAAGAGTAGTTTCAAGAGCAGATCTCAAACAGTTGTTTTAGACTTTGGGTTTAAATACAACTGCTCTTGAAATGAAGAGGGTGCAGGGAAAGACTTGTAAAAACAGGATAAGTCTTGTTATACAGATTTAGGTTGGCACTTTCTCCCCTGACTGTATCTTGTGGTTTAGAGTCCTCTTCCTGGCACAGGGAAGAAGACACTCTTATAAAATGGAGATTCATTTAAAGACGTAAATTTCCCTTACAAAAGGGTCACATCTACTCTGTTTTCCGAACTTTTCTTGTGTTTGCGATTTCCCAAAATAACTGGCTCAAAATAATTATTAAGACAAAAAGGCATATTTGGTATGCCATATTCTGGTCCCCTATATCATATATTGAGGAGGCATGTCCTGAACCTTATTGGGATCATAATTAGCATACATGTCTGCACTTTAGAACACAGATGATTTAAGATTCTTAGAAGCAGCTCAAACCCTTCATTTGGGGAAACTAAGGCTCAAAAAAAGATGTGCTGAACTTGGCTGGGCCTATCCCTGCCCTACAAGGCTCATGGGCCTGCTCCTGCCCATTTCCAGCCACATGGGCTCCTTCTGCTCCTGCTCCTGCTCTTGCTCCTGAGAGAGGCTTTTGTACCCTCTCCCTAGTGCCCTCATCTCAGACAGCCACTGGCCCACTCATTACTCCACAGGCCACCCTCATCTCAATCAGCCTCTCATGACCTATATTTCACCTCAAAGCCCTATCACCACCTTATGTGATGTGTCTTCTTGATTCATTCTCAGGCTCAGTAGAGTAAAAGCTCCAGAAAACAGGAGCTGTCTGTCTAGTGTCCTAGCTCAGCAAACAAGGTTACATTTGCAGGTCTCACAGGTCTGAGAATTTGTCTTCCATGAAGCCCTGTTCTGGGTCAGGTCTTTGCACAATGTTCATTGTTGCTCTTTCCCTTCATTTCCTAATTGCTGCCTGACTCCCAGGGATAGTCTCTCCACATCCCCCCATGGTCAAAGAGAATCTCTGATTAGGATAGTAAAAGGAGTGAATGCATGTGCCCTCCAGTTCACTGGCCCAATGCAAGAAACCAGGTGATGTTCAAAGATTTTAGAGGTCTCCAGAGGATTCTCTAATCCAGGGAGAGCTTCCTTCCCTATATTTCCTGAGTCTGCTGTAGCAAATGTCCTTTTTGGCAGTAGTTATCATGGTTACTAACAAAAGGAACATCATCAGCTGGAAGCATTCAGGGGCCCTCATTTTGTTGTGTAGCTGGTGGCCTCTCCATTACCATATTAGGGCTCCTTGGGTAGCATGTGAAAGAAGTGGACTATGCCTGGCCATGTATGTACTGGAATTTGGGACCAGAGTGCTGAATTAACGAGCTAAGCGCATGCGGTGCCATCGCATAGTCACTATAGACTGGGCTGAGAAGCCTTCAGGGCTAAGTTTGCTTTGCACACCGACACAGCCTTCGGAGGGTCTGGGCTCAGCTCACTGCCTGCAAGGCACTGCCCACTCCGTCCAGCCTTGGGGCCAGCTGAGCATCCACTGGACTTGTGCTTCTCTCTGGTTGGGTTCACAGGTCCTTTCCCACAGAGGCATTTACACAGGAACTTGTTTTCTCCAGGCCCCGCCCAAAGGAGCGCCTCCTTCTTTCCACAGACTGCCAGGGTGACCCCACCCTCCACCAACCCCTCCTGACTGCGCTCCAGGTCAGGCGTGGATGGTGGGGAAGTGACCTGGACCTCTTCAGGGAGATGGAGGCCCCTCAGTCAGGAGATAAAAAGAGGAGTCTCTTCCAGGGCCTCCCTGCAGAGGGCGGGAAAGAGAGCATGTATTCAGCCACGCGGTTGTCCTGGCTGCAGACTGCACCCTCTCAGTCCCACAATCCCAGGACAATGGGCGCTGGGAGCTGGCGCTCAGGGAGGGTAATCCTCATAATGGCCCAGGCAGTGGTGCAGCAGCTGGCTCCGGGTAATGCTCCCTAATATCTGCTTTCATGTGATTAACGGCTGTGGATAAAACCTTGATCCTGGGAAAGCAGGCCCGACTGCTAAACCCAGCCACGGGTATCACTTATATTGTGCTGGGAGCCTGGAGTCATTTCAGTGATTTACATTTTAACCAAGCTATCATTTTAACATATAAGGAAAATAAACTAAGAAGTATAGAACTAAATTCATAGACAGCCCAGGCATGGGGCAAGAGGGAGATGGGACTGTGCCTAATATTGGAGATGGGAAACAGCTGGGGCCCAAGGGTCCTCACACTTAGCCAGCCCAATCACTGTCCCCTACTCCAATTCCCCTTGGACTCATAATATTTCTCCAGGCCTGTCCTTGACCACTCCAGGATAACCAGTAGTCTTACCATGAGCTGTACCAAGTGTTATCTGTCCCTATATAGTTTATACATCTTTTCTTTTTTCTTTTGGTACCGGTGATGGAAAGCTCTACTTCTGAGCTACATTCCCAGTTCCTTCCTTCCTTCCTTCCTTCCTTCCTTCCTTCCTTCCTTACTTCCTTCCTTCCTTCCTTCCTTCCTTCCTTTCGAGGGTCTCATTATGTTGTGAAGGCTTGCTTACCCTCCTATCTCTCAGCTTCCTGAGTTGCTTGGATTTCAGGTGCCCAGTCACCTGACCTGGCCCAGTCAACACATTTTCTGCTACAATGTCATTTCTTCCTCACCTCAAGTCTGTGATCAGGGGAATGGGTACAGAAAAGTCAGATGCCAGATAGGAGCCCTGTGGCAGATCTTGGAGGCTCTAAATGTGACTGGAATTAACCTTTTGATGCTGAGTCATGGAGCTGTGCCCAAGGACCCCAGGGACCCCAGAGAAGGGCTCAGGCAATCCAGCAGCTATGGCAATGGTTGCTTTCTGACCTCTACAGAAACATCCTGATATATAATTGACCCTTTATATCTATAGGTTTGAATCTGTGGGATTCAACCATCTGTGATTCAAAAGTATTGAAGGAAAATATTGTGTCTGTGGTGAACATATACAGACTTTTTTTCTTGTCATTATCCCCTCAACAATATAGTATAACAACTATTTACATAGCATTATAATGCACTGGATTATGATTGTATTTAAGTAAACTGGAAATGCTTTAAAGGATGTGTATAGGTAATGCAAACATTATATGTCATATAAGAGACTTGAACTTCTGCAGATTTTGTCTTTGGGAATCCTATAATCAAATTCCCCTGGATACAAAGGAACACAGAGATGTACCCTACCCCCAAAATTCCATCCTTGCCAAAGACCAGGCCTTCCTGGGACATAAAGGAGGTAGGTGTTTGGGTTCCTAAATACAAGTAGGAAAACTAAGGCTTGAGGAGCTTGCCAAATCTGCAGAATATCCCTGACAGAGCCAGCCACTGGCTGCATTTCAGTCGAGGAAGCGTATGGGAGCCTAAGGCCATTACACTGTGTTCCCCAGTGTTCTTTAACCTCTGGGAACCACACACAAGTGTCATATGCCCCCAAATGGACCACAAACAACTGACACAGCTGGGCTATCTTTAATTTACACTAAAACTGTATTTTTGGATTGTAGAATACACATGTCTTTTACTCCTTTCTGTCCCTCAACCCTTTATAATGCCCTTCTAACTATTAGTATTGTTTTGAACCATTTTAAGTTGCTGCTTATGCAAAGTCAAAAATAGTCAAATGGCAGCGATTTCTTTCTTTCTTTCTTTCTTTCTTTCTTTCTTTCTTTCTTTCTTTCTTTCTTTCTTTCTTCTTTCTTTCTTTTGTAGAAAGTTAGCAAACTAGAGCAAATTATTGCAGCTGAGTGACGAGTTGGGGACCAGGACAGTTCTGAGATCACCAGATGGGGGCAGCAGAGAGCCGAGCTGGCTCACAGGCAGTTCTGTCAACAGCACTGCAAGAAAAGTGGCCCATCAGGGTATTAGCAGATGACTCAAAGTGAAAATGAGCAGGCTGCCTGAGTACTTTAGCTGGACAAACTGACCAATAAGCAAAAGACTGGGCACTGTTGCTCTGACACTAGCACCAGCAGCTCATGGCCTGGTGTCTCCTGCCCAGTTTAATCTGCCAAATTCTCAAGGCCAAACCTCCTAGACAGGACCTACCAGCCTCTTCTTGAACACAGTCCACAGTAAAGAGAGAAAGAGAGACAGCCAAAGAAGTGCCACATAATACTCCAAAGGCTGATCACCACACTAGTCTTTGTGCCTGAGACACTGAGCCCACATTTAACAATGTGTCTCATGCAGCTTTCCTTCCCAATCCTGAAAGCTCCCAAGGATCCCTGGGTGGCTTCCAAATTTGTCAGGTCCCATGAAAAATAAAAAAAAAAAAATGCTAACTTTATTGTTTAAAATAATGTTACTGAAAGCAGAGAAGCCCTGCCCAAAAGAGTGGAAAGGGGAGGCACAGATTGGAGTCCACAGACAAGGACCTTGTGACAAAGATATGACTTCAGTCCTAGCTTTGCCACAGACCAGCTGTGTGAAATCAGCCATGTCACCACCTCCTGGGCTCAAAGCTCCTCATCTGCAAGACAGAAGAAAGGATGCCAACTCTTTCTTCCTTACAGAATTGAGAAGGACTCCTGGAATAGATTCCAGTAGCCACCAGGGCCCCACTAGGCATCACTTTCTTTTAGCACATCCATCATATTTATGTCCTTGTATTCTACCACCTGAGAGGCCAGCACCTGCCCTAAGACTTCAGAGGATCCTCAGGTTATATTTTCCATGGTTGCTACCTATTCCTCTGAGTTCTTGATGTCCACCCTCCACTCCTTCCCTGCAAGGCCTCCTGAACGTTCTGCAGCTCTTAACACCCTATCCTTGCCCAAGTGCAGAACTGAATGCTTTGTGGCTTCCACCCCCAAACTAACCCTCAGTCAAGACAGTTGAAGGAGGCCAAGTCCTAACAAAGGATGGAGAAGAACTACAGGATCTACATGAAGTGTTAGCATCACCATCTCCCTGACCTGGGCTGTGCCCAGTATCTGTCTTTCACTGCCCTAGAGCTCTGGCCCCTCTCCTACCTTCCCCTCCGAACCCATGACACCTCTTATCTCTTAAACAACTGTGTTGTTGCCATTGTTCTGAATTCTCCCTTCTAAGCTCTATCCCTCAGAATTTTCCCTTCCACAGAAATTCAACTATTAGGATGCTTTTCTGTAGGCTGGGAGTATAGATCAACAGTATAATACTTGTATTCTATGAATATGGTTCTAGGTTTGGAAAAAAAAGGGGGGGGATGCTTTTCTGCTAAACTAAAGATCATCTTCCCTTGGGGCCTGGTAAACCTTGGGCAACTCTAAATTGCAGCCAGATGGCAGTTGCCCAAACAAGGCCCCAAGTGGCAGAGGTTTGGAAACATGTAACTGATGAGGCAACTGAAGAGATCTTCTTGAGCTATGCTTTGCAATGGTCCCTTCTCCACTGCCAAGGTCAGAAGTTACTCAGAAACACAGGAGAAGTGGGCAAACTTAGGGCCTCAGCTTCAGGTATTCACACACCAGTTCCTTGGGCAAATCGCTTAATTTCCTCATCTGAAAGTATAAATGTTAGCACTCTTTCCACTAACTTCTGCAGTTGCAGTTGTGAAGACTGTGAAGATGGCTAGACAAATGCATTTGTAAAGTGCTTTGTAATAAAACCATTTCCCCTCTGATTAATGCTTGGTTAAAACCTGCCAGCAACTCACCCTGCTAGAGTTGGCTCCCTCCTCTCATTTCCTGGCTTCTTGGCCTCCTCAGCAGACCCACAAGGAACCATAGGTACTTCTGGGATTTTGTTTTCTTTCTCTCTCTCTCTCTCTCTCTCTCTCTCTCTCAATCAAACCCAGAGACTTACTCATGCTAGGAAGGCACTATATCTCTGAGACTATAGGTACTTCTGACTCTACTGAGGGTTAGACAATTATGAAAGGAAGAGGGGTGAAGGGGAGGAGAAGGGTACCTTTACTGAGCCCTTGGGTCCTAGGTACACATGCACTAATCACAAGAGTTATCCATGAGAGAAGAACACACTCCCACATGTATTTTTCAATAGTCTTTTGCAGCTGTTGAGTGTGATTTTTCTATGAATTCAAATCTGTATCCATATTGATTTTTTTCTCTGTTTATTGCAGAGCAAGATGTGTTTAAATTTCTCATTATAATTTCTTCTGTGATCCTGCTAATGTTGGCTTTGTATGTTTTGAAGCTATCTTATTAGCTGTATATTCATTTAAAATCCTGATAACACCTTGGTGAACTGAATATTTCCACTTTTCTCTGCATTTTAGTTACTTCTTTTGCTTTAAGGTCTATTTTACTTGAAATTGATTTTATATTTTAGCATCCTTTTGGTTTCAAGCTCACTATATCTTCATATTTTAGGTGGACCTTCTGTAAATAAAATGTGATCGTTTTTTTTAAATAAAGCATAAATATTTTAGATTTTTATTTAGAACATTTTATTGCATTTACATGTAATATAAATTCTATCAAGGTTATATAAATCCACCATCTTACTATGCATATGCTTTATATTTGTCCCATTTGTTCTATATCCATGTTTCTCTTCCTTTTTGACTTCTTTTAGATTGGCTGAATAGTTTATTATTATGTTGTTATGGTTTGGATGTGAAGTATCCCCCAAAAGTTTCTGTGTGAGACAATACAAGAAGGTTTAGAGGAGAAATGATTGGGTTACAAGAGCCTTAACCCAATCAGTGAATTAATCCCCTGATGGAATTAACTGAGGGCCAAGTGAAAGCAAGCAGGGTGTGGCCGGAGGAGGTGGGTAATTGTGGGTGTGCCTTTGGCAAGTGGAATCTCTCTCTGCTTCTTGATCAATGTGTGAGCAACTTCCCTCACCACATCTTCTGTTATGGTGTTCTGCCTCACCTCAAGTCCCAAGGAATGGAGCTGGCTGTCTCTGGACTGACCTCTGAAGCCATGAGACCCCAAGTAAACTTTTCCTTCTCTAGAATTGGTCTTATCAGTCTTTTAGTCACAGAAGAGAAAAATCTGACTAAAACATATGCTTTTCTCTGTTGAACTGTAAGTTATGCACTCTTTTCATCACCAAACCCAAGTCCTCCTTGATTTTCTATGTTCTCTTCTAGATGTTTTATAATTTTGTGGCTTGCATGTAAGTTCAGGGATCTACTCTGAGTTAATTTTTGTGAAAGGTGTAGGGTTATTGACTGATTTAATTTATTTGCATATGGTCCAGTTGTTGCAGCATTATTTGTTGAGATGACCAATGCTTCTCCATTTCTCCATTGGATTGCCTTTTCTCTTTTATCAAAGATCAGTTGATCATATTAATGTGTCTCAGTTTCTGAGTTCTCCATTCCATTCCATTGATCTTTTTGCCCAGTATTTCACCAATATCATAGTGTCTTAATTACTGTACCATCATAGGAAGTCTTGAAATTGAGTAATATCAGTCATTTTTGTCTTTCTTCAGTATTTGGGTCAGCTACTCCAGATCTTTTGCCTCTCATTAGTTTGTCAGTTTGTGAATATCCAAAAATAACTCATTTGTTGGGAATTTGAATTTATAGATTATGTTGGAAAAAATTGACATCTTAACAATATTGAGCTTTCCTATCCATGAACATAGAATAGCTCTCCATTTATTTAAGTCTTTTAATTGCTTTCATCACAATTTTGAAGCTTTCTTCATGTTGCACATATTTTATTTGATTTATTACTAAGTCCTTCATTTTTTTTGGGGGGGTGCTAATGTAAATGGTATTATGTTTTTTTATTTCAAAGTCCAATTATTCATTACTAGCACATAGGAAACCAATTGACTTTTATCTATTAACCCTGTATCCTGCAAATTTCCTGCTATTGCTTATTAGTTTCAAGATCTTTTGTGTTGATTCTTTAAAGACAATTCATTTGTGAGTGAAAAGTTTTATTCTTTCCTTTCCAACTGATGTACTTTTCATTTCCTTTTTTATCTTATTGTGGTAGCTAATTTCAATATATGCCAAAAAAGAGTGATATCCTCCTGAAAGGAGGGGGAAAATCTTTGCCTCATTCCTGATTTTAGTGGAAGAGAGTAGTTTCTCACCATTCAGTATAATTTTAGCTGTAGATTTTATTGTAGATAATTTTTATCAAGTTGTTGAAGGTTCCTTTATTCCTAGTTTTCTGAGAGTTTTTAATCATATGTGTTTATTGAATTTTATCAAATGCTTTTGCTGTATCAATTGATATGATCATGTGATTTTCTCTTTTTTAAATTAAATGATTTTCTCTTTTAATCTGTTAGTGTAATAAATTATATTGTCTAATTTTTGAATATTGAACCAGTCTTGCATACTGGGAATAAATCCAACTTCATTATTTTTGTATTGATAGACTCTATTTTTTAATGATTTGTTAAGGAATTTTTGCATTTGTATTCATGAAAAATATTGGTCTATATTTTTCTTATAGTGTCTTCATATAGTTTCAGTTTTAGGGTACAATAACCTCTTAGAAAGAGTTAGAAAGTGTTCATTCTTCATCCATTTTCTGGTAGAGGTCAAAGAGAACTGGTGCATTTTCTTCCTTAAATAAAGTATAAAATTCACCAGTGAAGCCATCTAGGCCTGATGCTTCCTGTATTGGAAGTTTATTAATTATTTACTTATTAATTTTCTAGATATGGGACTACTCATACATCTACTTCTTTTTATGTGAATTTTGATAGATCTTGTCTTTCAGAGAATTGGTTCATTTCATGTTAGTCATCAAATTTGTGGACATAAGAGTTGTTTGTAGCGTTCCTTTATTATATTTTTAATGTCTGTGGAATCTGACTTATACTTCTCTTTGATTTCTGATATTAGTAATTGGTCTTCTCTCTTTTTTCTTGATTAGCCTTGGGTTTTATCATTTTTATTGATCTTTTCAAATAATTAATTTTGGTTTTATTTATTTTTTCTATTGATTTCCTGTTTTATTTTTATTGATTTCTGCACCAATTTTAATTATTTTTTTCTTCTGTTTATAAAAGATTTAATTTGTTCCTCTTTTTCCAGTTTCCTAAAGTGGAAGCTTAGATGATTGATTCTAGATCTTTCTTCTTTCCTCATATGTGCATACAGTATGATAAATTTCTAAGCACTGCAGTGAAGTGCATCCTAAAACTTTGCTAAGTTATTTCATTTTTATTTAGTTCAAAAAAGTATAAACTCTTCTTGAAATTTCTTCTCTGATCATGTGTTATTTGAACTATGTTGTTTAATCTCCAAGTATTTAGAGATATTTCAGTTATCTTTCTTTTATTTTTTTCTGGTTTTATTATGGTCAGAGAGCATATTTTGTATGGTTTCTATTATTTTAAATTTGTTGGGGTATTTTTTTCCTCAGAATGTGTTATCTTGTGGTGATGATCCCTGTGAACTTGAGAGGTATGTGTGTTCTGCTGTACCTGAATGAAATATTTCATAAGTGTCAGTTAGATCCAGTTTATTGATGGTGCTGTTTATTTCAATTTTATTCTTATTGATTTTCCTGTTAGGTTTATAAACTGCTAATAGAGATGTTTTGTAGTCTCTAACTAATATTGGATTTGATATTACTCCTTGCAGTTTTGTCAGTTTTTGCCTTATATAGATGGACACTGTGTCTTTTCGTACTTAGGGATTATTATGTTATTTTGGAAAGTTGACCCAATTGTTATTATGTAATGTACTCTTTATCCCAGTAAGTTTTCTATTCCTGAAGGCTATTTCTCTGGAATTAATATAGATACTGTAGCTTTCTTTTGATCAGTGTTAAAACATGGTATATCTTTTCACATATTTTTACTTTTTATCTATCCATATCTTTTGTAATCAAAATTGACAAAATATAGCTGAGCCTTGTTTTTAATTATCCATTTTGACAATCTTTTCTTTTAGTTGGTGTATTTATACCATTCATATTTAGAGTGATTAGTAATATAGTTGGATTATTATCCACCATGTTTGTGATATTTTTTTAGCTATTGAATTTTTCTTTCTTTCCTAATCACCTTTTTTTCCCCTTCCTTGTCTCAGTTTACTGAGTATTTTATGTGATTCCATTTTTCTTTCTTCTTTTAGAACATCAATTATCACTTTAGCGGCTGCCCTAGAGTTTATAGTATACATTTACAGTGAATGTGAATCCACTTTCAATTTATACTATGCCACTCCATGGGTAGTGAGTATAAGTACTTTGTAATGGAGTATTTCTACTTCCTCCTTCCTGTCACTTATAAATAACATTGCTGTCATTTGTTTCAGTTACCTGTGGGCTGTAACCACATGATATATACTGTTGTTGTTAATAGTTTGAAGTTATCCATTAAATCAATTAGAAAGAAAAAAATTTTATTTTGCTTTTATTTATTCTTTATCTAACACTTTCTTTATGAAGATATGAGTTCTTGACCCATATTCTGAGGATTTCTTTTATTTATTTATTCATTTATTTTTGACCAGGCAGTTGTAATAGTAACAAATTCATCTAGTTCTATGGATCTGAGCAAGTGTTTATTTCTTTTTTATTTCTGTAGGACATTTCTCTGGATATAGAATCTGGGTTGTTGGTTTGATTTTTCAATACTATAAATATTTCATTCAAATTTCTTCTCTCATACAAGAATGCTGATATAAGTTGTGTTTTTATTTGTTTATGGAATTTTTTAATTCTTTTATGCAATAGACCAAATGTTTGTGTCCTATGAACATGATTAGGATTGTTGATCATGTAAGAGGCCAGAGAGTGAGTTAGCTATTTTTCTAGCCTGTGAGGACACAATTGGAAGTTTCATGCTATAACCCAGAAGGGAGCTTTTATCCAACCATGAGGTGCTCTGATCTCAGACTTCCAGCCTCTATAACTGTGAAAAATAAATTTCTGCTATTTATAAGCCACCCAGTCTATAATATTCTGTCACAGCAGCCTGAGCTAAGATGTGCTATTTCTCTCTGCTCTTTTCTGGAAATTTCAATATGAAATGCCTACATTGTGTTCTCCAACTTCCTTGGGTCTGTAGTTTGGTGTCTTCCCTTCATTTTGCAAAATTCTCAGCCATTGTTACTTCAAATATTTCTTTTATTCCTTTCCCTGTTTCTTCTCTAGTATTCCTACAATACGATGTTACACTTTTTGTAATTGTTCCACTGTTCTTGGATATTATGTTGTTTTTTTATTATTCTTTTTTTCCTTTGCACTTGAGTTTTAGAGGTTGCCCTTGTCTCTTCTAACTCACTGATCCTTTTCTCAGGACTATTCAGTCCACAGACAAGTCCATCAGAGAGACTTTCATTGCTCTTATGGTGTTTTTGATATCTAGAAGTAACTCTTGATTTTTTTTCTTAAAGTTTTCATCTTTTTTAATATTTATTTTTTAATTTTCGGTGGACACAACATCTTTGTTTGTATGTGGTGCTGAGGATCGAACCCGGGCCGCACGCATGCCAGGCGAGCGTGCTACTGCTTGAGCCACATCCCCAGCCCAAGTTTTCATCTTTCTTTCTTTCTTTTTTTTTTTTTTTTTGAGAGAGAGAGAGAGAGAGAGAGAGAGAGAGAGAGAATTTTTTTTTAATCTTTATTTTTTAGTTTTCGGCGGGCACAACATCTTTGGGTTTTTTTTGTTTTTTTTTATTGGTTGTTCAAAACATTACATAGTTCTTGATATATCATATTTCACACTTTGATTCAAGTGGGTTATGAACTCCCATTTTTACCCCGTATACAGATTGCAGAGTCACATCAGTTACACTTCCACTGATTTACATATTGACATACTCATGTCTGTTGTATTCTGCTGCCTTTCCTATCCTCTACTATCCCCCCTCCCCTCCCCTCCCCTCTTCTCTCTCTACCCCCTCTACTGTAATTCATTTCTCCCCCTTGTATTATTTTGCCCTTTCCCCTCACTTCCTCTTGTATGTAATTTTGTATAACCCTAAGGGTCTCCTTCCATTGCCAAGCAATTTCCCTTCTCTCTCGCTGTCCCTCCCACCTCTCATCCCTGTTTAATGTTAGTCATCTTCTCATGCTCTTCTTCCCTACTCTGTTCTTAGTTATTATCCTTATATCAAAGAAGACATTTGGCATTTGTTTTTTAGGGATTGGCTAGCTTCACTTAGCATAATCTGCTCTAATGCCTTCCATTTCCCTCCAAATTCTATAATTTTGTCATTTTTTAATGCAGAGTAATACTCCATTGTGTATAAATGCCACATTTTTTTTATCCATTCGTCTATTGAAGGGCATCTAGGTTGCTTCCACAGTCTTGCTATTGTGAATTGTGCTGCTATGAACATCGATGTAGCAGTGTCCCTGTAGCATGCTGTTTTTAGGTCTTTAGGGAATAGACCCAGAAGGGGAATAGCTGGATCAAATGGTGGTTCCATTCCCAGCTTTCCAAGAAATCTCCATACTGCTTTCCAAATTGGTTGCACCAATTTGCAGTCCCACCAACAATGTACAAGTGTACCCTTTTCCCCACATCCTCGCCAGCACTTGTTGTTGTTGGACTTCCTAATGGCTGCCAATCTTACTGGAGTGAGATGGTATCTTAGGGTGGTTTTGATTTGCATTTCTCTGACTGCTAGCGATGGTGAGCATTTTTTCATGTACTTGTTGATTGATTGTATGTCCTCCTCTGAGAAGTGTCTGTTTAGGTCCTTGGCCCATTTGTTGATTGGGTTATTTGTTATCTTATTGTCTAATTTTTTGAGTTCTTTATATACTCTGGATATTAGGGCTCTATCTGAAGTGTGAGGAGTAAAGATTTGTTCCCATGATGTAGGCTCCCTATTTACCTCTCTTATTGTTTCTTTTGCTGAGAAAAAACTTTTTAGTTTGAGCAAGTCCCATTTGTTGATTCTAGATATTAATTCTTGTGCGATGGGTGTCCTATTGAGGAATTTGGAGCCCGACCCCACAGTATGTAGGTCGTAGCCAACTTTTTCTTCTATCAGATGCCTTGTCTCTGGTTTGATATCAAGCTCCTTGATCCATTTTGAGTTAACTTTTGTGCATGGCGAGAGAAAGGGATTCAGTTTCATTTTGTTGCATATGGATTTCCAGTTTTTCCAGCACCATTTGTTGAAGATGCTGTCCATCCTCCATTGCATGCTTTTAGCCCCTTTATCAAATATAAGAAAGTTGTAGTTTTGTGGGTTGGTTTCTGTGTCCTCTATTCTATACCATTGGTCCACCCGCCTGTTTTGGTACCAATACCATGCTGTTTTTGTTACTATTGCTCTGTAGTATAGTTTGAAGTCTGGTATCGCTATACCACCTGATTCACACTTCCTGCTTAGCATTGTTTTTGCTATTCTGGGTCTTTTATTTTTCCATATGAATTTCATGATTGCTTTCTCTATTTCTACAAGAAATGCCATTGGGATTTTGATTGGCATTGCATTAAACCTATAGAGAACTTTTGGTAATATCGCCATTTTGATGATGTTAGTTCTGCCTATCCATGAACAGGGTATATTTTTCCATCTTCTAAGATCTTTTTCAATTTCTCTCTTTAGGGTTCTGTAGTTTTCATTGTATAAGTCTTTTACCTCTTTTGTTAGGTTGATTCCCAAGTATTTTATTATTTTTGAGGATATTGTGAATGGAGTGTTTTTCCTCATTTCCATTTCAGAGGGTTTGTCGCTGATATACAGGAATGCCTTTGATTTATGCGTGTTGGTTTTATATCCAGACACTTTGCTGAATTTATTTATTATCTCTAATAGTTTCTTTGTAGACCCTTTTGGGTCTGCTAGGTATAGAATCATGTCACCTGCAAATAGAGATAATTTAAGTTCTTCTTTTCCTATTTTTATGCCTTTAATTTCTTTCATCTGTCTAATTGCTCTGGCCAGTGTTTCGAGAACTATGTTGAACAGAAGTGGTGAGAAGTCAGAGAAATGCAAATCAAAACCACCCTAAGATACCATCTCACTCCAGTAAGATTGGCAGCCATTAAGAAGTCCAACAACAACAAGTGCTGGAGAGGATGCGGGGAAATGGGTACACTTGTTCATTGTTGGTGGGACTGCAAAATGGTGCAGCCAATTTGGAAAGCAGTATGGAGATTCCTTGGAAAGCTGGGAATGGAACCACCATTTGACCCAGCTATTCCCCTACTCGGTCTATTCCCTAAAGACCTAACAAGAGCATGCTACAGGGACACTGCTATATCAATGTTCATAGCAGCACAATTCACGATAGCAAGATTGTGGAACCAACCTAGAAGCCCTTCAATAGATGAATGGATTAAAAAAATGTGGCATTTATACACAATGGAGTATTACTCTGCAATAAGAAATGACAAAATCATAGAATTTGGAGGGAAATGGATGGCATTAGAGCAGATTATGCTAAGTGAAGCTAGCCAATCCTTAAAAAACAAATGTCAAATGTCTTCTTTGATATAAGGGGAGTAACCAAGGACAGGGTAGAGACGAAGAGCTGGAGAAGAAGAATAACATTAAACAGGGATGATAGGCGGGAGGGAAAGTGAGAATTAAGGGAAATTGCATGGAATTGGAAGGTGAGCCTCAGGGTTATACACAATTACATATAAGAGGAAAAGAGGAGTAGGAGGAAAATTATATAAGTGGAAGAAACGATTTATATAGAGGGGATGGAGAGAGAGAAGGGGAGGGGAGGGGAGGGGAGGGGTGAGGGGACAGTGGAGAATGGGATAGATAGCAGAATACATCAGTCACTAGAAAGGCAATTTGTAAATCAATGGAAATGTAACTGATGTGACACAGCAATCTGTATACGGGGTAAAAATGGGAGTTCATAACCCATTTGAATCAATCTGTGAAATATGGTATATTAAGAACTATGTAATGTTTTGAACAACCAACAATAAAATAAAATAAAATAAAATAAAATAAAATAAAAAAAGAAGTGGTGAGAGAGGGCATCCCTGTCTTGTTCCAGATTTTAGAGGGAATGCCTTCAATTTTTCTCCATTCAGAATGATGCTAGCCTGGGGCTTAGCGTAGATTGCTTTTACAGTGTTGAGGTATGTTCCTGTTATCCCTATTTTTTCGAGAGTTTTGAACAAAAAGGGATGCTGTACTTTGTCGAATGCTTTTTCCGCATCTATTGAGATGATCATATGGTTCTTATTTTTAAGTCTATTGATGTGGTGGATAACATTTATTGATTTCCGTATATTGAACCAGCCTTGCATCCCAGGGATGAATCCTACTTGATCATGGTGTACAATTTTTTTGATATGATTTTGTATCCGATTCGCCAGAATTTTATTGAGGATTTTTGCGTCTAGGTTCATTAGAGATATAGGTCTGTAGTTTTCTTTCTTTGAAGTGTCTTTGTCTGGTTTAGGCATCAGGGTGATGTTGGCCTCGTAGAATGAATTTGGAAGTTCTCCCTCTTTTTCTATTTCCTGAATTAGCTTGAAAAGTATTGGTATTAGTTCCTCTTTAAAGGTTTTGTAAAACTCTGCTGTATACCCATCCGGTCCTGGGCTTTTCTTAGTTGGTAATCTTTTGATGGTTTCTTCTACTTCCTCAATTGATATTGGTCTGTTTAGGTTGTCTATATCCTCCTGTCTCAATCTGGCAGATCATATGACTTAAGAAATTTATCAATGCCTTCACTATCTTCTATTTTATTGGAGTATAAGGATTCAAAATAATTTCTGATTATCTTCTGTATTTCTGAAGTGTCTGTTGTGATATTGCCTTTTTCATCCCGTATGCTAGTAATTTGAGTTCTCTCTCTTCTTCTCTTCGTTAGCATGGCTAAGGGTCTGTCGATCTTATTTATTTTTTCAAAGAACCAACTTTTAGTTTTATCAATTTTTTCAATTGTTTCTTTTGTTTCGATTTCATTAATTTCAGCTCTGATTTTAATTATTTCTTGCCTTCTACTTCTTTTGCTGTTATTTTGCTCTTCTTTTTCTAGGATTTTGAGATGAAGTATGAGATCATTTATTTGTTGGTTTTTTCTTTTTTTAAGGAATGAACTCCATGCAATGAATTTTCCTCTTAGAACTGCTTTCAATGTGTCCCATAGATTCCCATATGTTGTGTCTGTGTTTTCATTTATCTCTAAGAATTTTTTAATTTCCTCCTTAATGTCTTCTATAACCCATTGATCATTCAGTAACCTATTGTTCATTCTCCAAGTGATGCATGATTTTTCCTTCCTTCTTTTATCGTTGATTTTCAGTTTCATTCCATTATGGTCAGATAAGATGCATGGTATTATCTCTACTCCTTTATATTGTCTAAGAGTTGCCCTGTGACATAATATATGATCTATTTTTGAGAAGGATCCATGTGCTGCTGAGAAAAAAGTGTAACTGCTTGATGTTGGGTGGTATATTCTATATATGTCAATTAAGTCTAGGTTGTTAATTGTGTTATTGAATTCTATAGTTTCCTTATTCAACTTTTGTTTGGAAGATCTGTCCAGTGGTGAGAGAGGTGTGTTGAAGTCTCCCATGATTATTGTATGGTTGTCTATTAGACTCTTGAACTTGAGAAGAGTTTGTTTGATGAACATAGCTGCACCATTGTTTGGGGCATATATATTTATGATTGTTATGTCTTGTTGGTATATGGTTCCCTTGAGCAGTATGTAGTGTCCCTCTTTATCCCTTTTGATTAACTTTGGCTTGAAATCTATTTTATTTGATATGCGTATGGACACTCCTGCTTGTTTCCGAAGTCCATATGAGTGATATGATTTTTCCCAACCTTTCACCTTCAGTCTATGTATGTCTTTTCCTATCAAATGCATCTCCTGTAGGCAGCATATTGTTGGGTCATGTTTTGTGATCCATTCTACTAGCCTGTGTCTCTTTATTGGTGAATTTAAGCAATTAACATTTAGGGTTATTATTGAGATATGGGTTATCCTTCCAGCCATATTTGTTTGTTTATGTTACTGAATATGGTTTGTTTTCCTCTTTGATTATTTCCCCCCTTTACTGTCCTGCCTCCCACTGTTGGTTTTCATTGTTATTTTCCACTTCCTCTTCCTGTAATGTTTTGCCGAGGATTTTTTGGAGATATGGTTTTCTAGCTGCAAATTCTTTTAACTTTTGTTTATCGTGGAAGGTTTTAATTTCATCTTCCATCTTGAAGCTTAATTTTGCTGGATACACAATTCTTGGTTGGAACCCATTTTCTTTCAGTGTTTGAAATATGTTATTCCAGGATCTTCTAGCTTTCAAAGTCTGTGTTGAGAGATCAGCTGTTATCCTTATTGGTTTACCCCTAAATGTAATCTGCTTCCTTTCTCTTGTAGCTTTTAAAATTCTCTCCTTATTCTGTATGTTGGGCATCTTCATTATAATGTGTCTAGGTGTGGATCTCTTATGATTATGCACATTCGGCGTCCTGTCGGCTTCTAGGATTTGGGATTCTGTCTCGTTCTTCAAGTCTGGGAAGTTTTCTCGTATTATTTCATTGAATAGATTGTTTATTCCTTTGGTTTGGAGCTCTGTGCCTTCCTGTATCCCAATGACTCTTAAGTTTGGTCTTTTAATGTTGTCCCATATTTCTTGGATGTTCTGCTCCTGGTTTCTTAACAGTCCTGCTGAGCTGTCTATGTTCTTTTCAAGTTGAAATACTTTGTCTTCATTGTCTGATGTTCTATCTTCTAAGTGTTCTACTCTGCTGGTAGTATTATCAATTGAGTTTTTAATTTGGTTTATTGCTTCCTGCCTTTCTAGGATTTCTGTTTGTTTGTTTTTTATAACCTCTATCTCCCTGTATAGTTGATCTTTTGCTTCCTGGATTTGTTTATGTATTTCATTGTTGAAGAGATCTTTCATTGTCTGATTTTGCTGTCTAATGTCTTCCTTGAGACTCCAGATCATCTGAAGCATGTATCTCCTGAATTCTTTATCTGACATTCCATCTGCTGCAGATATTACCTCTTCTAACGTTGAGTTGACCTGCATTGCTTGTGGTCCTTTCTTTCCTTGTCTCTTCATACTGTTCGCGTTTCTTTCTGCTTACTGAGACTGTTGTGTTGTTGAATTTTCCCCCTATATATTTGTATTACTCTTGTATAGTTGCAAAGTCTCCCACGCAGGCGCGGGCAGGGGCTCTGCTCCTCCTCCAATTGGGGCACTGTGGCTACCACATCGGCAGGCCGCTGGGCCTGTTCTGCTGGTTGGTAGCAGGTGCGCCTACCTTGCAGGCGCGTGGGGCGGCTCTGCCACTCCCAGGTTGCTGGGCCTGACCTGCTGGTGGGTTGCAGGTCCGGCTACCTTGCAGGCGCGGGGGGAGGGCGCACACCTATTTGTATTTAGACAGTTACGCGAAATGGAGGACGTAACGCTTGGGATGAAAGTTGGGGGGAAGGGGAAGGTAGGTGCTCTTGAAAAGAAAGAAGGAGAGGGAGATAGACAGCATAGAGGAGAATGGAATGAGTAGTAAAACTTGGAAGGGGAGAGAGAGAGGGAAAAGGGAGAGAAAAATTAAAATGAAATAGGAAATAAAATTAGGTCTTAGAGATCCATTTTCTTCTCTTCCCGTAGGCAAAGCTGTGCCCTCTGGGCTGAGTTTTGCCCTCAATATGTCAACAGCAATCCCTGTAAGGCGGTTCCTGGGAGTCTCTCAATCCTGTTGGTCCAGAGCCGTTTCACTTCTACAGCCCCTCCTCCCCTTCCTCCTGCCAGCCAGCCAGGTCCTGGTCACCGGAGGCAGTTCCCCAAGGATTTGGTTACACTTTCAGCCCCACCAAGTGCTCTATTTCCCTAATTACTGAGCACTCTTGCTGTCATTCATCTAAGCCCCAGTGCTGTGGAGCTGTGGTCTGGGAGTCAATTGTTTAATTTTTCCGGACCCCTTTGGTGGGCACACCTTCGGAATCTGGCAGCTAAGACCATTGGTGTCGCTGCTGGTGGTAATAGGAGTTGGGGGTCGAGGATCCCCTCTACTTCCCTCAATCCTACAGTCACAACCACACTGCTGGCAGTAGGAGGAGTTGGGGGTCTGGAGTGTCCTCTGTTTCCCTCCGCCCCTACCGTCACACCCTCTCAGTTGGCGGTTGGGGGAGTTGGGGGTGGGGAGTCTTCTCTGCTTCCCTCTGCCCCTACAGTCACGCCCACATCACTGGCAGTAGGGAGAGTTGGGGGTCAAGAGTCCTTTGGCCCTTATGGTCACGCCCACGGAGAGATTTTGAAGTTTCCCAGTTGTTTGTATCTGGTGTGGGTGGGAGTCACACACCTGCTAAAGTAGATTCCGCTGGGAAGGAATCTCTTTGGCCGAACTTTGGTGACTTCCCCTCTCTGCTGTGGCGGGCCCCTGGCTCCTTGCCGGAGTGTCCGAAGGGAGGGGTGGAACTGGCTTGTCTCTGGTCTGACACAATCTCTGGTTTTAGTTCCCAGTTCGCTATTTCGTAAAGGGTTGGTTAGATTCCCTTCACACTGTCTGGGGGGGGGGGAGCCGTTTGCCGGGTGGGCGGG
Source organism: Spermophilus citellus (assembly GCF_964194105.1). Classification (NCBI taxonomy): domain Eukaryota; kingdom Metazoa; phylum Chordata; class Mammalia; order Rodentia; family Sciuridae; genus Spermophilus; species Spermophilus citellus. Next base: position 52,025,339 of record NC_138185.1, read on the forward strand.
GCTGTTAGTAGAGCCGGGAGGGCACGGGCTGTCTGCTGGGCCAGGCGGGGACACTTCTCGCTGCGCCGAGCCGCCGGGGGCTGCCTATAGAGCTGGGCAGCTGCGGCCGCGTGGCTAAGATCCGGGACGGCGAGATGGCGGGTGCTGTCTGCGGGTTCAGGCGGGCTGCGCCGCTCGGGGCCGCCGGCCGCTTTCTAAAGCGGCTGGTGGCCGCGGGATTGTACCTCTGCACCCGCCGGGGGGCCGCCTGTGGAGCCGGGCAGCTGCGGCTGCGTGGCTACGAGCCGTTCACAGAGTGAGAGCAGGGCCTCCCCGGGACGGTGGGATGGCGGGTGCCGTCTGCAGGTTCGGGCGGGCCGCGCCACTCTGGGCCGCCGGCCGCTTGCAGAAACGGCTGGTGGCTGCGGGACTGGACCTCCGCGCCCGCGTGGCCGGCCAAGATCCACTTGTCTGGGACAAACTGACACTTCTAATAAACCTACCAATTCCCGGCAGGTCCCCTCTTAACGGAATTTTGCTAGAAGTTCCTCAGTAAGTAGACTGCCGCTGTTCCAATGGGTCTTTCTGATCCCGTTAATGTGGAGACATTGGAATCGTTGCTTCCTCGCCGGTGGCCATGTTGGATCCTCTACAACATCTTTGTTTGTATGTGGTGCTGAGAATCGAACCCGGGCCGCACACATGCCAGGCGAGCGCGCTACCACTTGAGCCACATCCCCAGCCCCCAAGTCTTCATCTTTCTGATTGTGTTACTTAACTATTCCCGAACATTGTCCATTTCTTTCATTAGAGCCCTTTGCGAAGTTTGTCATTTTTTTGTTGAAAGGCAGACACCATATATGGGACAATAGGAAATGAAGTAAATAGGGCTTCAGGATGAGGGTTTGTGTTTATCTGGCCAGAAGTTACACACTGTGTTTACTGTTTATTGTGGTTGTAGTTTGGGGCGTTGCTTTTCTTTATCATCTTTTTTCCCCTCCCTGTTATTTTTAGGTTCCCTACAAACTCACTAAACAACCTGAGTTGTGATCTTTTCTTGTGGCAATGCTAAGTCATTGGTGGGTAGGGGGTGCAGAGAAGCATCCTGGAGTGTTATGACTAGTTCTCAGTCTTTTTGAGAATACATACACTCAGGTTGTGGCTTTCACAAGTGCTTCTCAGATCTCGCCCCAGCTACAGAAGATAGAAAGCCTACAGGGAGCTGGCATTGGGTATATTCCTTCACACACATCATTAGGCTCTGCTCTGGTCTGAATGTTTATGTCTCCCCAAATTCATGTGTTGAAACCTAAATTCCAAATGTGCCCTTTAAGAGGTAGGTATGTCATGAGGGTGGAACCCTCATGAGTGGGATTAGTATTCTTATAAAAGAGGCCCCAGAGAGTTGGCTACCATCTACCTACCATCTGCAAGGAAGAAGGCCCTCACCAGACAATGAATTTCTATCACCTTGATCTTAGACTTCCAAACCTCCAGAACTGTGAGAAGTAAATATTGGTTGTTTATCAACCACCTGATTTTTGGCATTTTTGTTCTAAGACCCCAAATGGACTAAGACAGGCTCTAATAAAGTATTTTCCATTGAAGGCAGGTATTAAACAGAATGCTCTGGGCCCTTCTCCAAAATCACTCCTTTTCCACTCTCTCTATTTGAAGATTGAAGGGATTTTTCTCTGGTCTTCATGATAGCAAACTTGGAAATCAGGATCAGGTTCGTATTCCACAGGTGTTGAAGACTGAACATCCAAGAACCTCTGAGGCAAGTGTAGAAAGCAAATTTTACTTAGAATCTAAGAGACAGAACAGAGATATCAGACTTCTCCAGGGAGAAGTCCTGGTCCAGATCACCTCTCCCCCTCCCCACCTCCTATTTCCATCCTACCTACTGTTTGTACCCAAAGGCAGGGAAAGAGCAGCCCAGGGGGGAATCATTAACAACTCCTTTTTGAGGAGGAGTGATTCCTCAGAGGTGTTCCCCCTGGTTGAAGGGGGAAGTGAAGATGGAGGTTTTAGCAACCCATTTCTCCTTTTCTTTAATAATTAGCCCTCATCTTTCTCATCACTTATTTTCAATGCTGACTACCTGTCCTTTGCCTCTGTCTTATTCACTTGGTGCTTGGAGGTAAAACTCATGGAAACATGAGGCCCTTCTTAAGATTGGGCCCCCTGAAGTCTTTCACTCCTAGCTCGTCCACAGTCACCTTCTGCAATTCATCAATTACAGAGTTTCAGATTGGTGTTATGAAATAATTCTGAAGGTGGAGTGCTGACCATTGCATTACAGTGTGAATATACTTAACACGGCCGAACTGTACACGTTAAAGTGGTTAAGATGGCAAATTGTATGTATACTTTACCACATAAAATTTTCTTTAAAAATAAGTTAATTAGCTGGGTACCTGTAATCCCAGATACTTGGAAGGGTGAGGCAGGAGGATCGAAATTTCAAGGCTATTCTGGGAAATTTAGTGAGACCCAATGTCAAAATAAAAGAGGTGGGGATATAACTCAGTGGTAGAGTACTTGCCTAGCATGTACAATAGCAATAATAATAATAATAATTAATTTAAAGTTCTTTTATGAGTATTGTTATGGTTTGAATCAATGGTGTCCCACAAAGGCTCAGGCGTTGAAGGTCTGACTCCCAATGCAGCAATGTTCAGAAATGGTGCTTTTGTGAAATGATCATGAGGGGCCTGGCCTCATCAGAGGAGATTCATCCATTGATGGATTAATAAGGTGATGGCATTTTTGGCAGGTGATGGAAATTGTAGTGGTGTACCCAGTTGGAGAAAGTAGATCACTGGGGGGAACTTGTCCCTGGCCCCTTTCTCTTCCTCTGTCTCCCTTCTTCCTGGTTGCTGTGAGCTGAGTGGTTTCCTCCACCATGCCCTACTGCCATGATAAGTCTGTTTTATCTCAGGCCCAAAACAGTGGAGCTAGTCAACTTTGGACTGAAACCTCTGAAACTGTGAGCCAAAATAATAGTTCCTCCTTGCCAATGTCTTGGCTGGGCACAGAATCACGAGCCACCACACACCTTATAGATTCAAACAGCAATTCTTTATTCCCGAACTCACACCGGCCTCTACACACGTTCTGGGGAAATCCAAGTTCTCCTGCCACCCAATTCACCTACTCCACGAGGCTTTCTTCTCCAATACTTTCTGAATCTCACAAGAACACAACGGGAACTCAAGGATGGGCGTGCCTGAGGCAGCAGGATACGCCCTATTCCCCCCCGCAGGGTACACCTTAAACCTGGAACTTCCCTAAACCCAAGTTGTCTTAAACCGGGAACGCCTTAAACTTGTCTTAAACCGGAACGCCCTAAACCCAAGGAGCGGGATACTTCCTAAAACCTGCAGGATACACCCTAAACCTGGATCCACCCTGGTCCTTGAGCAGGGTCACCTTTCTCAAACACACATGCAATGTCACAGCGAATTTCCAAGGCAAGTCCATTTAACATGGGGTACGCTGGCAAGGAAATTTCGATGTGTCATTCCTACTTGGCAATGGCCCTCAGCACCTCCTGTAGCTGTTCATTTGATCACAGCAAGGAAAAACTGGCTAACACAAGTTTAAAAAAATGTTGACCATTTTTAGCCATTCTGAGTGGAGATGAAGAGGACTACAATTTATCATAAAGGAATCTCTGGGCTTGTTGAACATGTCATGGAGAAGCCACTGCCTTCTCCTCATCCTGTCTCTTCTCCAGTCCCAGGTGGAAGTCCCAGCCCAGACCCCAAAATTTCCTAAATCCCTGTCTTCGGGCAGTGTTCCATTCCCCACACCCAAAGCTGACCTGACATTAAGGCAGTGGTTTCCAGAGTGGGTGAGAAGAATCCCCAGAAGTATTTCCAGTGCTAAACATGTCATCATATTTGTGTGTACACAGAGAAAAATCTTTGGATGGTAACAAAATAAACCAAACCACTTACTACCAAATTTAGACATGTGGAAACTGTAGAGAATTTTCTTATGTGGGAGGGAGACTTCACTATAAACCTGTGTGTGTTTTCTAAATGTTTGTGACATGTGAATATATAAAGTGTTAAAAAATTAATTACAAATAAAAATTATTTTTATTTGCAACTTTTACAAACAAGAGCAAGATATTACATTGGATCCCATTTAAGCTGCAGGTTGGGGCTGGCATCTTCACTTGGTCTACAAGGCTTAGGTCTCCCTGTGGGGTGAGTGAAGCACAGGCAGAGGGGGAGGTGTTGACTTTCCAGCAGACTTGTGTCTGGAGAGGCAGAGATGAGAGCCTGAAGCAGGAAGGGGTGGCCCAAGAAAGCCAGGTGGCTCACAGTGAAGCAAGCAAAAATAGAAGGAGGAAACTTGGAAGAGCTTTGGCATCACGGCAACCAGGTAAGGGTGAATGGGAACCTCAGGAGCATACAACCAGATATACCAGGTGTGTCACCCTATGGGGGCTGTAGCAAGCACAAGAGCAGAGCTCCCAAAGAGAGGAAGCTCAGAGTGTGCAGCCACAATCCAGAGTGGACATCAGCAGGGAGAGGTCTAGGGCATGTAATGCTCTGTTGCATATTTACAGAGTGCCCTCTAGGCCAGGCCCCTGGGGACACATGTACTGTGATGATGCCCCGGGGAGGTCATGGTCTGGTGTGGAGCCCAGGCGAGGACACCAAGGTTCCTATTTATGGAAGCAAAGTGCTAGAACAGAGGTGCTCAGGGAAGGGGCATGGGCCCCAGTCTGGGTACATTAGGGAAGATTTCCTGATGGGGATGCTGCCCTTTGTGTAGCATAAGTGGGCCACAGAAAGGGAAGGCCAGGCTTAGCAAATATGCTAGATAAAACACAAAGTAACAAGAAAGATAAATCCATAGGGGATGTTTGAAGAGTTCTGCAGGGAAAGTGGGGGAGGCAGCTGGTTCCATGGCTATGGAAGTGGAACCACCGAGGCTGGGTTTGCACAGCATACCAAACACAAGAGGCCCTTCAGAGAACTGGTGGCCACAGGAGAGTGGCCAGAGCACCCCCTGACATTGGTTCTCTCCAGGTCATCCCAGGATCTCAGAGAGGAGAGCTCAGGAAGCAGCCTTTCTCCCTGGAGCTTGGGGTGGGAGGGGTCGGGAGTCAGGGAAGCGTGTCTCCCCCTCTGCTTCCTGCTGATTTAGTTGAGAGACTAGGACCCGTCAAGTACCATTCCTTAAGTAAAGCAGACAAAGAGCAGAGAGTCTCGGTGGAAACATTTCTCACTGAGCCAACACTGGGAAATGATCCCATTTCACCAAAGCCAAGGGAGCCTTCAATAGGGACTGTCAGAAACCTTTTCCAGAACTTCAAATAGGTTCTCAAAACAGCCAGTGGCACCTCAGATGGTTTAAGCTCATGGCTACCCGAGGATAAGTCTCTGGAGTCCTTCTTGTGCCACTGTGGATCTAAGTGATAGTCAGAGGTATTCCAAAATAAAAGGGGATTCTACAGATAAATGAGTTTTGAGTGATGCTATTAGCCAAAAGTAAGGATTCTTCTCATTGAAGAGCATTTAATATCCTAATATGCACTGTGGATCTCTAAGAAGAAAATACAGTATGCAGAACTGCCCAAATTCAGTTCACTGAGGAATCATTATAGGAGAATGCCCAAGCCCCCAAGGAACCCAATTTAGAGAATATTAGAGAATGTTGTCCCTGGAATGATACAATACTACAGGGGACACCATTTCTGAGCTAGGAAGCACTCAAAGTAGACACCACTCCTCTTCACCCTGGCCACTTGAAAAAAAAAATACAAAAAAAGCTCATTGATTTCTTGGGAAGAAGGAACTGGCATAATGGAAAAGAAAAACTACTGCTAGGCAAAGAACTGGGATAATTTGGGACTAATTGCTAATCTGTTTAACCAGGTTGTCTTATTTGCTCACTTCCTAAATCAACTGGGAAAGAAAGAACAAGCTTTAACAAGTAGTGTCAGAACCCCTCCTGCTGCTTCCCAGTCTTGTAGAGCTTGCCTTTATCCACTGGACGCTCTGTGAACTCACACTTTCTATTTGTTTCCCTAGCAGCCTCCCTTTGGCCTGTGTTTTAGAGAGTTTTTCAAATAGTCAAATGATTAAAATACAAAATCTTTCTACTAGTTTAAGCAGAAGATTCAAATAACACAAGTATTCTGAGAACTTTTTGTTTAAACTTTTTGTATAAAGTTTTTTTTTCTAAGATTTATGGCATGTACCCCACATTTTCTTTCTCTTTGGAGGTGATTTTCTTCTTATGGATCACTGTCACTAAATTGGGCAAAATCCAAATTTTAGTAGTGGTGAAGAGAGAGAGATGAGATGTTCAAAAGAGATGAGACCAGTAGGTGATGACCTTGATTATTATGAACTCTCAGGTTCCCACAGGGCACAATGTATGAAGTAGAAATGGTCATTTGTGTGCCAGGTGCCAGAGAGGAGCACAGTGTGCTGAACCCTCACAAGAACTCTGAGACATCTTTCTTTCAGTGTGATCTGTGAGAAGACACAGCTGGCTGAGTGGAGTTCATGCTTGTCGTTTTGTGCCCCCACGATTCTGTTCTTTTCCTGCGGTCAGCTGCTATAAACAAAAGAAATTTGCAGTCAGACTTGATTTAAGCAAAATAATCTCTCATTATGGTTCCTGCCCAAATTTCTTCTCAGGAACTTCAGACGTCTTGAAGAAAGAAAAGTTTGAGTTGACTTGAATGTAATTAGACCCACATTTTGGGAGGTTCGCCATGGCTCCAAAGTGAAGATTTAAGAGGCATTAGTCACGGAGTTTCAAAGTCCTCCATTAGGTCCCACCAGAGGGCAGAATGTTACTCTCAGGCTTGCTTGGATTCCAGCACAGTGACACACTGGGACTTCTGACATGTGGATGGTGGAGTTGTGGATTAACGAGATGTCAGGAATTTAGTGAGGAGAACCAGCTCAGCTAAAGCTTCCTCCTTGGAACTTCTGGAAGCTCCAGCTGTGACCCTTCATCATGGCAGGGCCCAGGACATACCCACATGACTACACCAGTTCTTGACACTCGTACTATCATGAGACATCTACAAAACTTTAACATAACGTACAATCTCCACTGCAAAGCTGCCAGTTTTATTTTCATTGTAGGTTATTCTAAAAATTAAAAAGTGTTAAATGATTGGCAGGTTCTTTTCACCCATGTGTTTGTTATTCCAGCACACGTCATCTGCCAGCATTGCAACATAACCCACTGAGGAGCAAGAAAATAAAGAAAAAAGAGCAAAGAAAAAAAAATGTAAAAGAAAGCTCTTCCTATCTGCTTAAGATAGGAAGTCATTGCCCAATTCAGGTGGTCCTGTAGATATCTCCATGGTTGATTCTCACAAGTCTGTGTCTTCCCCTCAGGAAAAGGGGCACACTGGAGCTTCTAGCTCCCATCAGCCTGGAGCTGCGTGGAGTGGAGAAGTGTGGTGTGGGAGGATGCTGCCAATGTTAAATTACTGATGTGGCCTGGTATTCTTTGAAGAATAACAGCATGTTTGGGCCATCAGGGCCCTTGAGCTCTGTCCTCATTCTACTTAGCTAAACTGGTCTTCTCACTAGGAAGACCCTGGTGCCTCTGGACAAAGATGAGGGGCTTCCAAAGTCCACATTCCAAATGCCCAAATATCTTACTTTCCCCCAGGCAAGAAAATTTAATTTATTTACATTACTTTTTCTCAGTCTTTGGAGAAATGCAGGCAAATCCATGGCAATCGAAGGCATTGGTAAACCTCTTGATCTTTGCCTCCTCTAGATATCCATGTATTTATTTTTATAATTATATTTTGTAACAACAGCAACTATTTAAGTTACACTCTGGCCTTCTTCATTCACAGAAGCATTGTGAGAAGACGTATGATGTCAATTTACAAAGCCAGTGTATGTTTTTTAATCTTCTATTTCAGCTTCTTTATTTAAGAGAGAGTCTGTCAATTGAGTCATTTGTAAGTCAAGACCATCTTGTTTTAAAATATAAGTAAATAACTCAGAAACATGGAAAGCAGAAGCCTACCTCTGCAGCCAATCCCAGGAGCAATTTAATATTTGGCACTGACATATCTTACCTCAAATAAGATTTTGAAAAAGAAAGTGTTTGGATTTGGGCTTCCAGGCCAGGATTTCTTAGCCAGTGCCAGCCTGAGACTCAAATTTTTCAAGTCTCCCTCACCCTGCCTTCTGTTCTTAGTTTTGCCTTTGGTCTTCCCTACTATTGCCTCTTATGGCCCCGGAAACCATGCTCTGATCTTGTATGATGCCCTGCAGTCTTCCACCTCCTGCTCTTTTGCCTAAAGTGCCTCCATTCCTCAAATCTGCCCCGGAGTGTCCCACTCAAACTACATGCCCAGTCGGAAGACATCTGTTATAGTTTGGAATGTTCCCCCAGCCGCTCCTATATTGAAGGCTTGGATTCCAAACTGCAGTGCTATTGAGAGTTGAAGGAAACTTTAGCAGGTGAGGCCTGGTTAGAAGAGCAAGATCCCTGAGGACATGCCTGTTGTCCCCAAACCTCCCTCCCCCACTGCCTGCTTCCTGGCCACCATGAGGTGAGCAGATTTGCGGGGGGTGGGGGGGTGGGAATGATTAAAGCAACAGTAAGGAAAATAACTGCTGTGGATTGTAACGCAGTGAATATGTTCAAACTCACAAGGTCAAACTGACATTCTGAAAAAAGAAACACATTAGTCACCTTGGGATGATGCCAAGAAACCAACTCATTACACTGGAAACTAAATTCACTTCCCTGCCCTTTCTATGCAAACTCTACATCAGCGTAACCAAATCCAACCAGCGCAACTTTCTCTTTTGAGATGAATTCCAGCCAAAAGCTGAAGAAGACAACATCAAACTAGAAGATCTCCATTTTACAAGTCCTAGTGATATAATGTCTCTAGACAATCATCATTGAATTCTGCTGATGTTGCAAAAGGGACAACTAGATATTTTATGTCTCTTGATGGAAGGAGAGCATCACCAATGAAAGAATCTAGTGGCAAAATCCACCTTGAATCTGAACAAGCTTTGACTGTTGGTCAGGAAATTCAGGGAACCAAGGAGCATGAGAAACATCACTGACTTTTCTCAGAGTCTGCTTCCAAAGCAACCTAAACCAAGGCCCCCTGGGTTTCCATCACCATCCCCTGCCAAACAACCTGGCTCCCACTACCTTCTCTCAGTGGTAGTGGAAGCTACCTTCACTTTCACATGAGTGAGTGCACAGGTGACTATCCCAACACCTTTCACCAACTGTGGCCATCTTCTTCACTCTGATCCACATTGTCCTTATTCCTCACCCATGATAAGAAGTATGCCCACCTCCAAGGCTGGATGTGGATCAAGTGGGTTAATATTCAAAGAGCAGATAGGACAGGACTTGCACACCATTACTGCTCAACACACATCCCTACAGTTAGTGCTTTTGCTGATGGTTCAGGTGACTCACTGGACACATAAAGATTCTCTGACACTAACAGCATCTCTCTATGGTTCTCACACATTGTTTCCATGTACCAGTTCATCCAGGTGACATGCACAGAGGATGGTGCCTCTAGGGTGTGGGCATTCTGCTCAGGATCTGCTCCCACTGGTGCCTCCATCTCAATGCTGTCCAACAGAAACATAATGTAAGCCACAGATCAGATTTGTCATTTTAAATTTTCTAGTAGTCCATTTTTAAAAAGAAAATAGGAGCAGGTAAAAAAAATAATAACATTTTATTCAACTTGATATAGCCAAAATATTTCAATATGCAATAAGCATGAAATTTTCATCATAAGTCTTGGTAATCCCATGTTTCTTTTTTATCAGAACCTACCTCTGGCTTCATTTTGAGTACTCAGTAATCAAGTGGTTTGTTGTCCCGTGTGGGACATCACAAGTCTCAGTTTTTAAGCTTCACTGTGTATGACATGGGAGGAGAGATGACTTCTTTGGGAAGCCTGGGGCACCCTTTCTTACATATTATATGAGAAGGTCCTATTTGTCAAGGAAAAGGTCTTTCTCCCCAGAGAAAGACTTACTGTCAGGTGACAAGGATGCGACTAGTCATTGGTATTGACCACTGTAGTATTCCAGCTTTCTGTTACTGCAACAAAATGCTTGAGATTGGCCACTTACAAGGAGGAAAGTTTTGTCTCATAGTTGGAGGTTTCAGTCCATGGTTGGTTGGGCCAACTATTTTAGGCCTGTAATGAGACAATATCTCATGGCAATGGCATGTGATAGGACATAACTGCACATCTGGTGGTGGCGGTGAAGCAAAGAGAGAGACAAAAGAGGAGGGATGACGTTCTAATAGTCCCATAAAAGGCATATCACAAATGACCCAACTTCTTTCTACTAGGCTCTGTCTCCCAACAGTGTCATGGGCTAGGGACTAAAATGTCTCTTTTGGAAGACATTCAAGATTCCAAATTATAGCAACCATCAGGTCACCATGCTTTTCAGCCATGACGGACTGACCTTTGGCTTTAGTTTTCCATGAGCCCTTCTCTGGCAACTCCCAAGCTGATTACTGATGTCCCAGCAATACTCTGCCTCCAGAAGTGCCTCTGCCTGTGCTGTCAGAACTATAGCCACTTACCACCCTCCTTCTGACTCTGAAAGGAGTCTGCTACAGCCATGAGTCTATCAGGTCTCTGGAGCCAAACACGAGTTGCCAAGAAGGATGGCCCAAGAGTTGGGACAAGGTTGACACTGTGCAGTCTTTTGTGTGGCTAACTTGCCCAGAGGGCATGTGAGGTGGAGCAGGATGGGCCCAGATTGTCAAGTTCACTCCCTGAGCTCTGGGGGACACAGTCTGAACCTGGGATCACCCTCCCAGATCCCAAGTTTCAGGAGGTGACACCTGACCCTATCCATCCTCAGGTCATATACACCCCAGCACAGCATGCGGAAAGTCAAGCTTTGCCCTCCCACATACCCATGTGTGCCCATTGTGTTTGGACTAGCTTATCAACCTTTGGTAATCACAGACCTAAGAGAAGCTAATGAAAGGAAGGACAGACCCTCCTCCCCAGAAAATGGCCCGCTATGTGCACAATCCTGCATCCATTATGGGAGTTCAGAGACTTCCTGAGACCCCTCAGTGTCCTTCTGGGTCCGTTGTCACCTCCTGAAACTTTGGGTCTGGGAGTGTGGCTCCAGGTTCAGTCTGTGTCCCCCAGAGCTCAGGGAGTGAACTAAACTATCTGGGCCCATCCTGCTCCACCTCACGTGCCCTCTGGGTAAGTTAGCCACTCATAAGCCTCAATGTCTTCGTCTGTGAAATAGGAATATCTCTAACTGCTCTTTCACCTGAGCCATCTGCATCTCTGCCAGCTCCTTTTTTTTTTTTTTTTTTTTTAAAGAGAGAGTGAGAGAGGAGAGAGAGAGAGAGAGAGAGAGAGAGAGAGAGAGAGAGAATTTTTAATATTTATTTTTTAGTTCTCGGCGGACACAACATCTTTGTTGGTATGTGGTGCTGAGGATCGAACCCGGGCCGCACGCATGCCAGGCGAGCGCGCTACGGCTTGAGCCACATCCCCAGCCCTGCCAGCTCCTTTTTAAGATGGTGGAGGCAGCCCATGCCCAGAAAACTTCCAGATGTTTGGGGAAGACACAGCACCTCCCACCCCAAAAGAGAGAGAGGCAAAGGAATATTTCAGGATTGGGGCATTTTCCTTATAGCTAGGTTGAGAAAACTCACTAAAAGCTGAAATAAGTATTCACATAGCAAATCCAAAACTCCCACCATGGTGGTTTTGGGGTGACTCTGGATATCAGTCAAGCAGGCTGCTGGTAGAGTGGGGATCGTGAGCATTTAAAGCATCCAGACAGAGATGAGAGTCATGTGGGGCTCAAGCTGCATTTGCAGCTGTGTTCACCTCGACCTCTGGCCCAACTTCAGATGACTTATAAAAGGATTAGCAATAATTAGTACCATGTGCCTCCTTTTCCCAGTTCACCAGGGCCTGGGCACTGCCCTCCTGATGAGGGGCTTCTGGAAGAATGATTATGTCCAATTGTCTCAATTATGCAAACCAGGCTGACATTTCCAGCAGGGGAAGGTCTGGCTGGGGTGCAGGAGGAGGTAGGGGAGCCACTTCAAAGGGAATGCTCTAGCTGCCCCGTATCTCTCAGGTCCCAAGGCTGCTTTTGTGGGATCCCACACTAAGTGGCCTGAAAGTTTGGAGCCTGGTTTCCTTTTCTGGCCTGGGAGCTAAGTCATGGGGCCATTGCCTCACAGAGATCATGAGGGCCAGTGCACAAGCGCTCACATGCTCCTCATGTGGATTGCTCCTCTTAAAGCGTGGGCCCCCCTGACCCAACTTCCTGCCCTGGCCCAAGGAGGAGGCTGGAGGACACCAGGCTGCACCCTTCACACTCCATTGCTGTGGCAGGTAAGCTCAGATGTGGGCAAGCTCCTGTTCCCATATCGCAGGCTTACTTCCCCGGGACTTTTTGTTCCTCTTGTGCAAAGGGAATGGATGCGAGATCCATGCTCAGCCTGAATTCCAAGAGGCTCTCAGGCTAGGTCCACCAGGTTGATTGGCTGACGGAAAAATCTCAGAACAGCTCAAATACTCTGAACTTCCCTTGGGGCCAGTTTCTAAATGCAGGTGCCAGGGATTTGCTCAGAAGCTCCAGCTCCAGGGCTCAGGTGTCTTGCCTATCATTTCTCAGCATCTTACTTCCACATTCCTTCCCTTGGAATCTGCATCTTCCTTAAAACCTCCCTCTGCAAGGAAACTCTGAAGTGGGCAGGGGGGAGTTTATACCTGTAAGCCTTTATCCCATAATAATTTTAACTATGAAAGCCTTGGGCGAAAGATTGGATATATTACACTGGGTTTTGAGGGGAGACCAGTGGTCTCTCTCAGTGCCAGTGGGAGCATGATTTTTTGAAATTGGTGTTTGGAAGGCAATTCAGCAATATGTGCCAAAGACCAGCAATTCCTTGTCTAAGAATCCACCCAAAGCAAATGATCCTGAAAGTATGCCAAAATTTACATAGCATTGTTTACCACCATGCAACATGTTGAACAATCCAAATGTCCAAAAATAGAAGATTTGGCACATAAATCATTGTCTGCCCTTAGGATAAAAAATATTGAGCCACTTTTAAAATGACAGAGAAAAAACACACTGATTATGTGCAAAGTGACCATATTTTTTATTCTATGCACATGCACATGTCTAATCCATTCATAGAAAAAAAAGCCTAGGAATATATGAAAATGTTATTGGTTGTTATTTTAAGATGGAGGCCTTAGAGCAATATTTATTTATTTATTTTTACATTTCTCTTTCTTTCCCTTCTTCTTTAATTATTTTCTATGACTAATACATTTTCTTCTTTAACAAAAAATATACCTTTTTTAAAAAAAACTTAGGAAAATTCTCATAAATAGTGGGGGAGGTAAGGAACAATGACAACATCTGCAGGAATTATACTTGGGTTAACAAGGGATAAGAATTGAAAAATAAAGGTGGGAGAAGGAAGATGAGAAAAAATTTGCTCAGTCTGAATTAAATATGTAGAGAGGATTTAAGAAAGGAGCCCAGCCTCTCTGTGAGTGGACTTGAAGAATATGGGTTTGATTTTTGGGAAGAATTGTATCTGCTAATGTTCACCAAATACTATTTTTGGACTATCTAGCATCAGTTTTAACTCAGGGAATTGCAACTGTATTTGTAGCATAAATTGGTCACTTTGCAACTTTTTTGAGGTCCCAGAAAATGTCACTGGAAACACCAACTAGTGTTGAATGTGTTTGCTGTAAATGTTTATGTTTGCTTGGTTATTGTCTGAAAGAATTCAGAATGTTGTTTGGTTTGGGTCTTTGAAACCTCATTTATTTGCTTTGCAAAGTTGAAAAATAGTACAAGAAATGGAATAACAAATTTACTTGTCATCTTCCTTCTTAACTGAGTGAAAATAAAATGGATTTTTTAAAATCTGAATTCCCCTCACTTAAGGCATTAGAGTTTTTAGAAAATTCTTTTGTTTTGGTTAAAAAAATGTTTTCAAGATGCTCTATAATTTGTGTGTGTGTGTGTGTGTGTGTGTGTGTGTAAATTCTGAACCTGGGAAATGAAAGACTTCAGCCAGAGAAAAAATAAGTCCCAATCCCTATTGCCTTCCACAACTTAGAGGTTAATGGAATTCAATGTCTAAAAATTTCCATTAAAAAGACTATAGTGGGGCTGGGGATGTGGCTCAAGTGGTAGCGCGCTCGCCTGGCATGCGTGCGGCCCGGGTTCGATCCTCAGCACCACATACCAACAAAGATGTTGTGTCCGCCAAGAACTAAAAAATAAATGTCGAAAATTCTCTCTCTCTCTCCTCTCTCACTCTCTCTTTAAAAAAAAAAAGACTATAGTTAGGGGCTGGAGCTGTGGCTCAGTGGTAGAGTGCTTGCCTAGCATGTGTGAGGCACTGGGTTTGATCCTCAGCACCACATAAAAATAAATAAAATAAAGGCATTGTGTCCATCTACAACTAAAAAAATTTTTTTTAAAGTCAATAGTCAGAGACACATTACTATTAGTGATATGCAAAGGGAACTGACCAATCAGTACCTGCCATATCTCTCCTTTCCTAGCTCCAAAGTTACATTTGGCAATTGGTGAATGAATTACAACATCCTCTGGGAGTAGTCATGGTCCAGGAAACTGGTTGATCTATTGTTCCAGACACACATCACACAATTTTCCCAGGCTCCTGTCAAGAGCATCTTTTAGTATTGATCTCACTGGTTTCCAGAAATATTGTCTCCAGTTACTATCCAACTGGGAAAAAAATGCATTTACAATGCTAGAGATGACTTTAAGAGGCTAGGACTGGGGCTGTAGCTCAGTGGCAGAGCGCTTGCCTAGCACATGTAAGGCACCAGGCCCAATCCATAGCACCAAATAAAAATCAACAAATAGAACAAAGATATTTTGTCCATCTATTAAAGGAAGGAAGGAAGGAAGGAAGGAAGGAAGGAAGGAGGGAAGGAAGGAGGAAGGGAGGGAGGAAGGGAGAAAGGAGGAAGGAAGGAAGGAAGGAAGGAAGGAAGGAAGGAAGGAAGGAAGGAAGGAAGGAAGGAAGGAGGAAGGGAAGGAGGAAGGAGGAAGGAGGAAGGAAGGGAGGAAGGAAGGAGGAAGGGAGGGAGGAGGAAGGGAGGGAGGAAGAAGGAAGGAAGGAAGGAAAGAAGAAGGAAGGAGGAAGGGAGGGAGGAAGGAGGAAGGAAGGGAGGAAGGAGGAAAGAAGGAAGGAAGGAAGGAAGGAAGGAAGGAAGGAAGGAAGGAAGGAAGGAAGGAAGCTAATGTCAACCACAGGATTTCCCTCTGTCAGTGGCCTCTTCACTTCTGTGCATTCTCCACTATTCCTGGCCTCCACCCCACCTAGTCTTCCCCCTCCATGAACATGACAAAACAGTTGTTCTCTTCCCTTAATGCAACTTTTCTGTCTCATGTTCATTCCAGCAGGGTTAGGACTTCAAGGTAAAAGTGACGCCCATGGCAGGTGGCTTCTTTCTGTGGCCATAGGCTCTTCCTGCAGACAGCATCAGGACAGGCAGATTCCTCTAGCATGGAGTGGTGGAAAGCATGCAGGTTAGGAATCAAGGCCAAGGGTCCTTTTTGCTCGTTAATCATTGTAAACATAATGCATGAATATGTAATGTAAAACCAGACAGAAGAGTCAAGTGAATATCTTTCTTACGTGGTTCCCCTCTTCACTGTCTC
The DNA here is from genome assembly GCF_964194105.1 of Spermophilus citellus. Taxonomy (NCBI): domain Eukaryota; kingdom Metazoa; phylum Chordata; class Mammalia; order Rodentia; family Sciuridae; genus Spermophilus; species Spermophilus citellus. Next base: position 52,041,052 of record NC_138185.1, read on the forward strand.
CCCTTGCTGCTGACTATGCTTAATGGTTTGATGGTTATCATTCTAGTCTAATAGAAATAGCACGTGAGCCACCAACTTAGTTTTAAATAGCACAGTATCCAGGTTAAAAAAAAATTAAAAACAAATAAGTGAAATTGACTTTATTCTATACTTTGTTGAACAATACATCCAAAATATTACCAGGTCAATATGTAGTCTATATCAAAACTTATTAATGCCCCTTTTTGTAGTAAGTCTTCAAAATCCTGCCAGATGCGTTCTTAGGCTCTCATTTAAATACAGTAAATGGTATTGTGCCATCTTACAATTTCACTCAGAGCATATATCTTAATTGAGACCACATTTCAGGTGCTCAACGGCCACATATAGTCACACTACCTTGTTGGACAGATCAACTCTAGACTTTTTCATATCAGGAAGCTTGTCCTGTCACACTACACTAGGTCCTATCAGACTAATCTTAAAAAAATTAATAATAGAGACATTTTATACTTTTAGAATGGTTCTATTTTACTCTTTTTAATGATTTCACAGTTCACCATTTGGTACGTCATTATTGGTCTAACCAGTCCCTAATGTTAGCTAATGAGAGAAAAGAAGGACTGGCTATGCAAATATTAACACCTCACAGGTCTAGTCCCTGGCACTATGGTGCAACAGTTTCCGGGGTCCTGGGAACTCTTAGTGAGGAATCCCAGAGATGGGGACCTGAAGGGGTGGCAAAGGTCAAAGAGCACTGGAAAGGAGAGATTGTTGCCCATGGAAGCCAGGTGGTAGAGGAGACTGGTCCTGGACTCTGTTCTTCTCTCCCGTAGGCACTGAACTGCACCCTCCTAGTTCCTGAAGACCAGGCTGGCACTCAGGCAAAAAAAAAAAAAAAAAAAAGCATTCAGGAATATAGTCATTTGCCACAAAATGACATTTTAGTCAATGATAGACCATATATATGATAGTGTTCTCCTGAGATTTTATTGGGGGGATAAAAATTCCTATTGCCTAGTGCAGTCACAGTCATGGAAACATTACAGCACAACACATCACTCATGCATTTGTGGTGACAATGGTGTAAACAGACCTACTGCACTGCCAGTGACATGCAATTATGGATAGTACATAAGACTTGACAATGAGAATAAATGACTAGAGAGTAGTTTCAATATTTACTACATAATACTTTTTATTATTTCAGAGTGTACTCTTATTTCTTAAGAAATTTACTGCAACGGTGTGCCTGCCACGTTACACTAGCAGCAGCCTCATATATCTAGTATTTGTGTACGTACACTGATGTTCACAACAAAATTACCTCGTGACGCTTTTCTCAGAATGTGGGATTGCACTAAGTGATGTGGGACTACAGTGTGTGAAATGTCTACATGACGTTTAAAGAATAATAAAGCAGGTCCTTGTGTATTGCCACCAGGTCCTCCTCTTCTGATTGCATTCCTTGCCTCGCAGAGATAGCATTGCCCAACCTTGCAGTGCTTTGTCTCTTGTTCTTATCTTCTGCTTTGAGTTTTTTTTAATAACTTATTGAGATGAAATTTATAAAATGGGAAATTAACCACTTTAAAGTGAGCAGTTCAATGGTATTTCGTGCATTCACAATGTTGTGCAACCACCTCTATCCATCCAAAACACTTCCATCATTGTTAAGTACAACCCTGTATCCATGAGCAATTTCCCCCCTTTCTCCCTTCCTGCTCCCCGCCCCCAGAAACCACAAATCTGTGCTGTGTTTCTATGGAATCATTCTATTCTAGATGTTTTAATTTAAATGAAAGCTGACAATATGTAACATTCTGTGTCTGGATTCTTTCACTCAGCATAATGTTTCCAAGGTTCACCCATGTTGTAGAATGTTTGAGAACCTCATTTATGACTGAATAATATGTCATCGTGTTTATGTACCACAATTTGTTTATCAATTCATGCGTCCATTGTTGGACATTTGAGCCATTTCCACCATTTGGTTATTGTGAATAGTACTACTATGAACATGTACTTGTCTGGGTTCTGTTTTCAATTATTTGTGAATATACCTACAAGTAGAATTACTGTATATAGTCATTCAAATTTAACTTTTTGAGGAACTGCCATCTAGTTTTCCAAAGTGGCTACAGCACTTTGCATTTCCACCAGCAATGTATGAGTTTCCAGTTTTTTCACATCCTGGCAAATACTTGTTACTGTGTGTGTAGTTTTTAGGAGGGAGTGAGAGGGCAGTTATAACCATACTAGTAGGGGTGAAATGGTACCTCATTATGGGTCTTAATTTGCATTTCTCTAAAGACTAATGATGTTGAGCATCTTTTCATGTGATATTGGCCATTTGCATTTCTTAGAAAACTGTCTATTCAAGTTCTTTGCTTACTTTTAAATTGAGTTGTCTTTTTGTTGTTGAGTTGTAAGAATTCTTCACATATTCTCAGTACTAGATCCTTGTCAAATATACAATTTGCAAATATTTTTCCCACTCTACAGGTTGTCTTTCCACTTTCTTGATAGTATCCTCTGATGCGCTTTTATGCAGTTTTTAATTTTAATGAAGTCCAGTTTATTTTTTCTTTTTATTTTGAACTTTATCTATATTCCTAAACAATATGTTGTTCAACTTTACTGCTTTTTGTATCATATTGAAATATCCACTGCCAAATCCAAGGTCATGAAGGTTTACCCTTATGTTTTCTTCTATGAGATTTATGATTTTAGCTCTTACATTTAGGTCTGATTCATTTTGAGTTAATTTGTGTAAGTGGCATGAGGTAGAAGTTCAAATCCACTCTTTTGTATATGGATATCCAGTTTTCCCAGAACCATTTGTTGAAAAGACTGTCTTTCCCATATTGAATGCTTTTGGTAACTTTGTTGAAAAGCAATTCATACGTGGATTTATTTCTGAACTCAAAATTCCCCAATTAGTCTATATGTCTATTGTTATATAAGTTCCACACTGTTTTGATTACTGGAGCTTTGAAATTTTAAAATTGGGAACTTTGAGTTCTTTAACTGTTTTCCTGTTTTTTTAGATTGCATGGTCCATTGAGCCATCTGCAATTCCTTATGAATATGAGAATCAGCTTTTCCATTTCTGAAAAGTAGGCCACTAGAATTTCGATAGAAATGGCATTGAATCTTCAAATTGCTTTTGGGCAGTCCTGCCATCTTAAATTGTCACGTTAAGTCTTCCAGTCCAAAAACACAAGATTTGGGGATGGGGGATGGGGGGAGGGATCGAGGGGGCAGTTATAGTGTGTGCCTTTTTAATTTCTTTCAGCAGTGCCTTAAGAGTTTTCAGTGTACAAGTTTTTCATCTCCTTGATTAAAATTATTGCTAGAATTTTAAAATGCTATTATTAGTAAAATTATTTTCTTAATTTCCTTTTTGAATTGTTTGTTACTGGTACATAGAAACATAACCAATGTTCTTGTAATGATCTTGTATCTGGAACCTTTGCTAATTAGCTTCTGCAGTTTTGTTTTGTTTTGTTTTTTGTTTTTTTTTTTTTTGTGTGTGTGTGTGTTCTTTGGCAACTTTCCTTATCATTTTATTTTGAACTTTATCTATATTCCTAAACAATATGTTGTTCAACTTTACTGTCATTTGAACTTAATATAGATGGGATCACATTGTATATGTCTTTGGTGACTTGTTTTTTCTGCTTTGTTATGTTTTGAGAATCATCTGGGTAGTAGTTATAGTTTGTTTTCATTGCAGAATGATATTCTCTTGTGTGAATATAAATATAAAGTACTTATAGATACTACCACAGCTGCGCATCTAAATTGCTCTTCATCAGGGCTCTTATGAATGATGCTGCTGAGCACATGCTCACAAGGTCTCTTGATGCACATATGCACACATTTGCTGGGGTAAACTTCAGTGTGGAACTGCTAAACTATAGAGCATGTGACTGCTCTGCTTTCTGAGACAATGCCAAAAAGGATTCTGTCCTCCTTCAAGGGAGGAGCTCAAAAGAAGATGTCCATTCTGGAGAAAACATTTTGAATCTGCCAGAGACAGTTATGTGATGAGGGACAGGACCGTGGATGGGGATCAGATCCAGCTGTCTAGACATGCTGAGGGCTGGGGCTGGGGCTCCCCAGTAATAGTCTATCTCCAATAGCATCTAACCCTCCTCAACCTCAGTTTCTCTATCTGTAATACCACATTGAGGGAGCTCATGATCTTTGTAGACCACCTCACCTGCCCATACACTCTACATCTCCATTCTGTGGGGTAGCCACAGTGACCACCAGCACAGTAGAGAAGTGATACAACATTCAGCCTTATTCCTGCTCGCTCCACTTCCAAGAGCACCTTTCCCTATGGCTCCTGCCCTGGGCATTTCTCTTCATCCCATAGAACGCAGTTAAATGTCCTCTTCAGCCCACCCCAACCTAGAAGGGCCTCCCCAGACTTCCAAAAATACCTGCCCCTTCCCCTACCTTCTCCCAGCCCACTGTACTTACCTTTATGGGGTCCTGAGGGCTGGCCCACTCAACACATCTGGAACCAGCAAAGCCCAACAATGTGGGGAGCTTCCTGAGTTAATAGAGGGGACCATGTGAACGCAGGGCTTCTTTCATGGCCCAGGCTACAAGGTCCCACTGACCTTCTAAAGATAACTTTTTTTTTAACATAACTTTCCTGTGTTTTAAATGCTGAGTAGTGTGTGGGAACATCTATCTATAAATATATGACCAGCTCAGACCTTGAGTCACTGGTCATTTCAGAGCACTGTGGTCAGGACAGCCCTAGAGGAACATAGCACACATATAAATCTGTTTGGGACAGCTTACCTCACTCAGCCTCCTCCATACCCAGGCTCCTGCTGTTTTCCCACAGCCTCCACCCCAGGCCCTGCCTGCCAGAAGTTCTTTCTCCCTGCTGCTCCCAGGATTGGTCCCTTTAGGAGTACCCAAAATGCCACTTTTCCAACTTTTCCTCAAATCAGCCCCAGCCCCATTCTCTAGACCCCACAATTGTAACTTGACCAATCTACTAAACAAAAGCTGAATAGGACAGATGCTGCTGACTTTATTCATGTGCCCTGGATCCAGGAATCCATTTAAAATGGATGATGACAACATCCTCACAGGACAGAGTAGGCAAATCAGTCATGTGCTGCTTAACAACAGAACTCAATCTCCAAAATGCCCTGCTACACAATTGTGTCATTGTGTGGACATCATAGAGCGAACCTACACAAACCTAGGTGGTACAACCTACTACACACTCATGACATATGTGTGGTTTAGCCTATTTTCCTAGAGCCATGATGAACGAAACAGCATGAATTAAATGAAGCACAAGAAGAAATGATGTAGTCAAAAAATGCAATCAAGAGATGCAGTAAACATGAGATGTGAAAGGCTAGGGTGGCATGATATAGCATGCTGTTTTACAGGAAACTTTCTTTTTAAGTACAAAAAGAACACTCTAAAATAACAATTAAAAGTATAGTATATAATATTTAAACATTTTATAGAATCTGACATTATTAAAATAAGTTCTTTATAATTTCCTAAAGTATATAATTACATAATTGCATAGCTACAATAAAACAGTATGAGATATTAAAAAACATGGCATAGTAAATACATGAACCAGTAAAATAGACGTCGATTATCATTATCAAATACATAATACAGAGTTGTATTCTCTACACTTTTGTACCACTGGCAGTTCCATAGGTTTGTTTACATCAGCATCACCACAAACACAAGTAATGCATGATGTTATGTGATGTTAGGGCTGTGATGACTTCACTAGGTAACAGGAATACTTCAGCTCCATTATAATCTTACAGGACCACAGTCATATATGTGGTCCATCATCTGCTGAAATGTTGTTTTGTGTAGTGTGATTGTACTTGTCGTGGGAAAACAAGCCACGTGTGTTAGTCAGCTTTTCCTTGCTGTGACCAAAAAAAAAAAAAAAAAAAACCTGACAAGAAGTTTATTTTGGCTCACAGCTTCAGAGGTTGAGTCTGAGCTAAGTCAACACCCTTGTTCTGGGCCCAAGGTGAGGCAGAACATCATGGCGGAAGGGAATGGTAGAGGAGAACTAGCAACAGGGGAAGCAGAAAGAAAGGGAAAGGGGCTGCAGAGAGGATGCACCTCTCCAGGGCACATCCCCGGGGACCCACTTCCTCTAGCCAACCCCACCTACCTACAGTTACCACCCAGATAATCCTTTCAAACCAGGATGGACTAATTAGGTTGCAGAACCCATAATCTAATAATTTCACCCCTGAATATATCTACATTAACACAAAAGCTTTGGGGAGACACCAAATACCCAAACCATAACAATAAGATTTACATCTGATATTATTAAAACTTACAAAGGAGCTGTGAGTTCTGGAGGGAAAGATCTCCATCTCATCTTGGTGTCTCTGATCCAGGCCTCAGCTTGACTCCGGGCTCCACCAACCCACTGGCCTGCTGTTCCTCAGCTATGGACTAGGGACTGAAGACAATGTATTCAGAGTCCACCCAACCTTTAGATTCTGAGTATTTAAACAGAAGCTGAAATCTGATCCCATTTATGTTATATTAGTTAAAGCTTATTTAAGAAACTTGAAAACTGTTTACTGAGCACCAATCACTGCCAGACATTGGACTCTTAAGTTTTACACACTTAATTATAAATAATTCTTACAAAAACCATGGAAAAGTCAGCATAATTATTCACATGTTACAGATAAACTAATCAAGGCTCAGCAAATTAACTTAGCCAAGGTCACAAAGAAAAAAGAAATGGCAAATCAGGCACTGACTCCAGTATGTCCAAATCCAAAGTCCTCCTCTGTCCATCACACTATTTACTGCATTTTTATAGCAGGGTCACCTTCAAAGCCTTATACCAAAGAAAGTAACAGTAAAGATTTTAGGTACCAACCAGACCCCTTGAGCAGATTTTTTCCAGGGTGTATTTTTATTCGAGAAATACCTCATGGAATCAGGCCAAGAAAACAAGAACACCTGGTACAGGCACACACGGGAATCTAAGCAGCTGATAAAAAAATGGGGAGGGGACTCTCCGTGCAATGGTTCAAAAAGATGCTCACAACTTTCTAAAGTTTTATTTTAAAAAAAGTTTTGGACAAAAGTAAGTGTGTTTGAATAAGCAGGAGGAAATATCTGAAGGGCACATGTCAATCAGTGATCAGGGGTTACTACTGAAGGATAGGATTAGGGGGGAAGGAATAAGAATCACTTTCAGTTCGAATATTAGTATAGTTGTTCCTTGATATCCTCAGGGGACTGGTTCCAGGGCCCTGCTTGGATACTTAAATCCTTGGATGCTCCAGTACCTAATATAAAATGGTGCCTGCAATACTTACATGACCTATGCACATCTTCCTATATACTTCAAGTCATCTCTAAATGCCTTATAATACCTAATATGATGTAAATGCTGTGTAAATCATTGTTTTACTGTATTATTTAGAGGAAGATAACCACAAAACCTGCACATGTTTAGTATAGTTGTATATTTTTTCATATATTTCCGGTCTAAATTTGGTTGAATCCACAAATGTAGAACCCACAGATATAGAGCCAACTGTATTCGCAATACATTTTACTGAATACATATGAGTTTAGGGGGTTTTGTTTGTTTTTAAGCAAAAAGGAGAAAACACACACATCCCATACCAGTGGCCCCTCTGCCCTTGGACAGACAGGTGTCTCCTCCATCAAAAGGGGCAATCGGAAGTGCATCCTATGGCACTGTGGGGCCCCAAAGCTTACACATTTTGAGAGCACCTATTTAATGAGAAGGAGAGATTAGGAGTCCCTAATCAATTTCCAGTCCTTGGAGAACTAAGGCTCGTCCCAGATTTGCAGTGAATCATCCTGTGGGGGCTTCAGCTCTTCATATCCTGGTGTTACAGAACCCAGGTTGATTCTCAAGTGTCCCAGCCCTCATCCACCACTGATCCTGGAATGTGACATTCAACACAGACTATGTGTCCTCACTGGTCTATGTATAAGTTTTGGGGCTCCACAGTGTCACCATATACATGTACCAAAATATTCTTACATAATTTGAACCAAGCGGGAAAAGTTAGAGTTCTACAATCAAAATCATGACTACCCATAAAGCATCAAATTGCCCAATATGTTGGCATAATATCCCCAACCCTCATCAGAAAGCCACCAGTGAGGAAAATGCTGCCCACATGATCCAGAAACTAGGAGCTGATTGGCAATTAACTTTTCTGTTGTACAATAAGGCAAAGTCATGAAACAAACATCAGCCTGCCTCTGAAATTTTAATATTGTTTACATCATGGATTTTTTGGCATTTATTTTTATTTTATTTTTTAAAATGACATTAAATGGTGTTTATCTTAAATATTGAATTTTTGGCCCATAGGTGAGTGCCTCAATCTACCTCACCCTAACCCCATCCCTGCCCATCACCCAGGAAAGCCCAGGAGCCTGATGGCATCATGACACTTGGCAGCTTCCAAGCATATCTACAATCAGATTTTTGGTTGGCAGATGCAGATTTTCTGTCCCACTATTTTGCCATCAGAGTCCTCTCCTCTGACTCATCGCCCCAACACTATGACTTGAAATTCCTGGAAAGGCCTGGCTTGGAAAGGCCTCAACAGATGTCAGGAAGTTAAGCACAACATGTGAAGCGGATCTTTCACTGTGTCTCCAAGTCCAGAGTCTGCAACGGAGCCCAGAGTTCTGCCATTTTTTTGTGTATTATGCTAGGGATCAAACCCAGGGCTTCACACATGCTAGGCAAGCACTCTAGCACTGAGCTACACATCAGACCCTGCATTTTTAATTTTTAAATTTTTATTGTTGTAGAATACACATGACATAAAATTTATATATTAGCCATTTTCCATTGTTTAGTTTGCTGGTGTTAAGTGCATTCAAATTATTGTACAATCAACTTCAAGAATTATTTTCATCTTATGAACTGAAACTCTGAGCTCCTTAAACAATTCCTCCAGTTCCTGGCAACCACCATTCTACTTTTTGTTTTTATGAATTTGACTCCTCTAAGTATCTCATATAAGTAGAATCATATAAGATCTGTCCTTCTGTGACTGACCTACTTACTTTACTTAACGTAATGTCCTCAAGGCTCATCCATATTGTAGCCTGTGTCAGAATTTCCTTCTTATTTCTTTTTTTTTAATCTTCCATTGTATGAATATACCACACTGTGTTTACCCATTCTTCCATCAACAGACACTTGGATTGCCTCCACTCTTTGGCTACTGTGAATAATGCTGCTATGAATACAGGTGTTCAAATACCTTTTAAAGACCTGTTTATAATTCTTTGATACAAGGGATAACCCAGGAGAGTGCTTTATTACTGAGCTGCATTCCCAGTTCTTTTTTTTTTTTAAATTTTGAGACAGGGTCTCACTAATTTGATGAGGATCTCTGTAAGTTGCTGAGGCTGACCTCCAACATGCAATTCTCTTGCTTCAGTCTCCTGAATCACTGGGATTACAGGGGTATGCCTCTGTGCCCCTGTTTTTTAAGTCTTTTGGGCATGTACTCAGTAGAATTGTTGGATATTTGCTAATTTTATGCTTAATCTTTGAAAACCACCATATTACCACAGTGGCTGTACTATTTTACATTCCCACCAGCAATGAGCAAATATTCCCATTTCTCCATATTCTTTCCAACAATTATTACTTTATTGGGATTTTTTTCCCTCAGAGTATCCATCCTAATGTGTGTGACATGACACATCTCATTTGTGGTTTTGATTTGTATTTCCCTCATGATTTTTGATGTTGAGCATCTTTCCAAGTGCTTTCCCATTTGTGTTTCTTTGGAGAAATGTATACTCGAGTTCTTGGCTCATTTTTAAAATCACATTGTGTGTTAATCAGCCTCTGTTATGATAACAAAATATCTGAGTCAATTAACTTACAAAGAGAAAATGATTATTTTGGCTCATAGTTTTTGAGAGTCCAGTCCATGATTGGTAGGCCCCTTGGCCTTTGAGCCGTGGAAAAACAGCCCAAAGTGTGTGTGGCAGAGTTCACCCACTCACCTAATAGCCAGGAATAAAAGAGGAAGGGGGCTGTCCCACTAACACTGTCTAGGGCACACCCTAGAGATCCCCACTAGGCCCCACCTCTTAAAAGTTTCCCCGTTTCCCAATAGCACCACCCTGGGAACCAAACCTTTAAAAAATGAGCCTCAGGGGCCATTCAAGATCCAAACTATGGCAGGTCATTTATTATCATTGTTTGACTGTAGAAGTTCTGTTTGCTTTCCAAATACTAATTCCTTATCTGATATATGATTTTCAAATATTCCTCCCATGTCATAGGTTGCCAGATACTTGCATTTTAACAAACTCCTCCTCAGGTATGCTAGCACAGAATCTGTAGACTCTTCCTAGAAGCAAGTTTCTAAGGATCAGGACCTGCAGAGGAGCAAGACCCCAGCTGGAGAAGATGCTGACTCCATTCAGCATTTTGGGTCATTCCAAGAAAGGCAGCAACACTGACCTGAACACCCAGAGACACAGGTCTCTATAGAGAGAGAGGAAACCTGTAAGAATCATGCAGGTTCTAGCACCCAGAAACTGATGACTTTCCCCAATTCCAGGGTGAGGCATCACTGGGCACCACCTCTAACAAAAGCATGATCCTAAAGAGCAGGCGCCACCCAGGGTCCCATCCTGTGATGGCAGGAGGGGATGCTTGTGTCTATAAAGTGAAATTAGGATTAGCAGTGCCTGCCTGGCTTATTTGTATGTGATCGAATACATGGGATCAGAGAAGTCTAACAGTTCCCTGGAATCAGTCTCCCTCAGATAACAAGGGAAAACTGTATTTGCATTTGATCAGAGCTAATTAGTAACACCCTGTATTCAACCCAAAAGTTCAATAACTCCACACTCATCGCAAGACCAGCCTGGCAAAGTATAACAGGTGCTCTTGGCATCTGGCCAGAAACACCTTGAGTTAGAGCATTATCTTACATGATTGGCCTTTGAATCACATAATAACTCCAAAAACAAATGGGCATGGACTCACATTTTAGATAATACTCAGATAATTTTTTTAATCTACTGTTTAATTCTGATAAGACTTCATTTTTGTGATCTTTTCATTGCTCTGAATTAAAACTACTATGTAGCATTAGAAGCACATCCTATGATTCCATTATTGACAATTGTAGATTAAAATATGCATAAGTCCAAGATGATGGTCCAGAAACCAGCAGCACTAGTGGAAAATGATAATTTTAGTGGTGCCACAAATACACCCAGAGTGTGACTGTAAAGCTGGACATCAGAGCTTGCTGCAGATGGGGAGATCCTGGATTCAGGAGCATCCTCATATTGACAGAGAGACTCTTGGCACAGTTTATTTCTCCTCCCTTTTAGAACAAGCTATGTTTTTCTTAGAAAATTCAGATTATAAAATGGACAATGGAGAAATAAGAAAAATTCTGCATCCCCTATCAAAACCACAAGGTGAATAAGTTAATGAATTTCCTTTCTTTCTTTTCCTCTTGTTCTGTATTCTCCTTAAAAAGAACAATGTCTTCATAAGAACACTATTGACAATAACTAAAAAGAGCAAACAACTTAATCAATTGATGAATCCTTGCAATTGATTATTACTGAGGCATAGAAGAGAATGAAGTTCTGACATGTGCTGCAACATGGATGGAGCTTGGAAACATTATGCTCAGTGAAAGAAAAGCCAGGCATGAAAGGCCACATATTGAATGATTCCGTTCATATGAAATATTCAGAAGAGGCAAATCCTTAGGGACAGAAAGATTAGAGATTGCCAGGGGCTGGGTGCAGTGAGGGAGGAATAGGAAGTGATTGCTAATGGGGACAGGAGGGGTTTTTTTTAGAGGTCAGAAAAATGCTCTGGATTTAATAGTGGTGATCTTTTTTAAATATATATTTTTAATTTGTTCTAATTCATTATACATTACAGTAGAATGCATTTTGACACATCATACATAAATTGAGTCTCACTCCAGTCTACAGCCTATAAATATGGGCCACGTTGTAAAACACTCATCAAGGTGAGGAGCTGCTTTGCCATATGGTACAGAGAGGCTGAATTTGACCTGAGTGTGTCCCTAAGGGGAAGAGCAGGGAGTCTCAGCCAACACACCAGAAATGGCCTGCTGGACCCAGGCCATGACCTCCAAGGGCAGTGGTGGTAAGTAGGCGGGAGGGTGGAGCAGGAAGGAAAGATTGTGGGTTTTCATCCTTGTGCCCATAAGGAAGGGTGGTTTGTGCCAGTGCTTTGGCTGGGGAGTTTGTTTAATTCTCTGCAGTGGAGAGTTTCCAGGCATGCAGGTGCTGCCTCAGGTGGGGCCCACAGGTATCCCTAGGAACCAGGCCAGGGCAGATCCCAGAGAGTCATCAGTACAGAGATGGGGACCCACAGCACCTGTAGCTGTGGAAGAATACCAGCCACTGTTCCTACATGGAGAGGGCTCTCAAGAAAAGCCAGATATCATGGTCTCCCTCTTGGTTAATAATGACAGCTAATTGTATTTATATACAAGGATCAAACCAAGCTCATGTGTGGGCCATATGCAGCAGTGGGTGAGAGTTTGAGTCATCTACTTTAAATATACACATGAAACAAGTGGTTTCTTCTGGCTAAACTGGTCCACAAATCAGTCATTTCACTGTGGGGTTTGCTGTTAATTTTGGCTCAAGAAACAGCGTCATTGAGTAAACAGACTCATCTAGCAAAAAAACAAAAAACTAGCTTTTATGTTTGGAAGCCACTTCCCATGGTCCTATCTTCCCAGACCAAAGGTACAGACACCCTGTCTTTACAAGCCTCACTCTTGTCCCTGCTCCAGCCTACTTTAGAGTGTGCTCCACTGCCTCCTGTTCTCACCTCATGTGGTGTAAACACATTCTAGATGGTCAGATTGTTAAGTCTCCCCCATATCCCCTCATGCCCCCTAGCTTCCCACCACCACCCATTTCCCAGTTCCCTTCACAGAAAACTTTCTCACAGAGTGACATTTGAAGTCCACACTTCCTCAGCCCTTTCATTATAAATCTACACAAATCCAGAGAATGATGGCAACATGTACCTGGACCACCATCCATATTATACAAAAGATAACTTGGACGTGTTGTAGCACATCTCCAACTCCCCCCACCTCAAGGTTCATCACGGACAGGTGGTACCCAGCAAAAGGGTCATTTAGTGATAACTAAGATTCCCACTTAATTCCAGTATCTCCCAAATACTACACGAATGGTATCCCAGATGAGGCTTAAAACACTCAAAAGCATTTCCGTTTCAGAAATGAGAAATAGCTCAGAGGACTTGAGAGTTGTGCTGGTGATGCTCCTGTTTTGTCCCTAGTGTGACCTCCACTGTGCCTTCATTCAGGCAGACAGACATCACAGCTGGGATGAACATCCTCAAGGGCAGATTTTAATCCCCAATACAAAGCATTCCCATCATTTCTCACTAAGGCTTTCAAAATGACCATTCCTGGTGAATAAGAATATTTCACAGCATGGGGCATATCTCTCCTCAGGTAGAAGGATCCAAAGGGGCTTGTACATGAATCACGGGAGGCCCTGCCCTCCTTCCTTTCACAAGGACATGTTTTGCAAGAATGAGATGGGTGATGCTTACAAAGTCCAACTTGCAGTGGGACACTGTCACTCTAGAATTTGTGTGACTAATTTCTAAGCAGTTGGGAAGCATCGGTTCAACAATTTTGTGGCTGTTGGTTACAACCATGGCATTTATTCAGCACTGGAGTGTGACAAGAGGGGAAGAAGGAATGTTTGACAAAGGGGGCCCTCCACCCATTGCCTTTCACCTACCTTAGCCTCTGAGCAGCATTCAGGAGCTGAGCTCCTCCCCAGGTGAGCAAAGACTCATTGAGCACCCCAGCTCGGCTCCCTTCTGTTGTGTGTTCCCTGCTGGGCAGGTGTGAGCACTAGGGATAAGGCTGCTGTACACAGCATAAGGGCTGAGAGGCATGGCAGTGGTCCATCAGATGATTCATTCATTCAATCATTAAAAGGCATCTAGTGGCTGGGGTTGTGACTCTGTTAGTAGAGCTTGCCTAGAATGTACAAGGCTCTGGGGTCCATCCCCAGCACTGCCAGAAAAAAGAGAGAGAGAGAGAGAGAGAGAGAGAAGGCATGGAGTATGGATTGTTCATCAGGAACTCCTGGAGGCACGGGTAATATGGCAGATCACTGAGAAGGGAAGAGGTGTGTGAAGGACAAGGAAGCAGGAAGCTGGGGTGAGATGAAGAGTCAAGGGAGCCTGACTGAAGAGAAGACATTTTGAACACAAGCTGGAACAAGGGGAGGGCATGGTTTGTATGTCTTGCTTCCGGAAAAAGAGTCTGCAGGCAAAGAATGGCCCCCATCCCTCTTTTTATCCTCAGAAAGTTCTATGACATTTCTAGAGACTCCGTAGTAACATGTCCTGTTGAACTGAAGATATTCTCCTCAACCAAAGTTTAAAAGAAAACAAAGGTTAATATTAAAGCAAAACACTTCACTCCTCAGGGAGAATATGTTAGTCACATTCTAGAACTTCTGTGGGAGGAGGGAGAGGATTTTCAGTGAAGCAGAAGGACTCTAGATGCCAGCTGCACTTGCCCAGAGCCACCAGCAATGGCTGGCACTCTGCATCCAGAGAAGCCCTCCTTTTCAGAGTTTGGAAGGCAAAATGTAAGGCCAATGCCCTGCTGAGAAGTCACAGATATACTGCACAGGCAAGATAAGGAGGAGACAGGGACACACTTCTGATGACGGAGGTATTTAAATGTCAGCCGTGACAGAACAGACTTAGTAATAAGAGCCAGGGGCACAGTACTGCTCCGGGAGCTTCTTCCTTAATTTCGTGGCACAAACCCTGGAGGACAAGAGGCATGTGCTCCTTTTGATCATATGGAAACCGAACCTCAGGGGCAAGACTCAGGTTTTCTAAAATACCCGTGTTGATACGGGTTTCCTTGGCCATGCCTCTTGCTGGTACCTTATCCTAGGGTGACTGAAAAGGACGGAAAGGAAAGAGTCCATAGGGCGGGAACATAGGGCAGGGCTAAGAAGGAGGGCCCGGGAGTGGGAGCTGGGAGCGGGAGATTGAGTAACAGAAGAGGAGAGGCACAATAGGGAACCGGCCGGGAGGGGGCAGGGCCGGTGGGCGGGGCGGGCAGTCTTTTCTTCTTTCACTGGCTTCACATTTTTTAAGGGCACAGGTCGGTTATTTTGCAGACTCTCTCTCAGTTTGGGTGGTCTGACGTGTCTTGATCAGATTTAGGTTTTTCATTTTTATTCTTCTCAATTCATTTACTCAGGAGCCTAGTGGACTTTGTTCCATTACTGTGATTCGCGTTGTGTGTTAGGTGCTGCTCACTGTATTTCTTTACTATCAAGTTACTGACTCCTTCTTTGTAATTCAGTCGCACTGAGAGCAAACTTATGACCCTTGACTTTCTGAGTCTCACTTATTTAACATAATGCTCTCCAGTTCCATCCATTTTCCTGCAAATGACACGATTTCATTCTTTTCCATAGCTAAATAAAACTCCATCATGTATGATATGTCATGATCATTGTACTGTCATGTGTATCTAATTAAAAGAAATTTTTAAAAAATTAAAAAAGAAACCAAACTACTTGAGTTCATGTAAAAATTAAAAGCAAAATGCAGCCTGATGTAATTGAGTTTTTGGATTAATTAAAAATATTGGAGAATTTTAAAAATAAAATAAAATAAAACTCCATGTGTATATATACCACATTTTCTTTATCTATCCTCTGTTGACAGACACCTAGGCTATTTCCATAATTCAGCTACTATGAACTACACTGCTATAGACATGGGACATGGGTGTGCATGTATCACTCTAGTGTGCTGACTTCACAGAGATATCCTCTGTCTCCGTGGCAGAGTAACCTATTCAAGAGTTTGATATTTGTTTAGAATTCTTATTGTCTTTAGTTGACATATAGTCCAAATAGTATGACCCCTGTGTTTTTATAAACAAACACAAGTATGCTCTCCCAGCTTCTCTGGGAAGTGAGGCATGAAATGCAAAAGGGGAATGGGTATTTCCTTTCAGTCAGAGAATGCTCTGCTTTGCTATTTGAGCTGAGCTGCTCTTACATTCCACATGAGAAGACTAGGCCGAGGACTTCTCTGCACTTTATCCTTTGAGTGGATGCTTTCCTCTCTTTAGCACAAATGTTTAGCACCAATGACATAGTGTTCAAGCAGTCATTATTTGGAGGGAAACAACGACAGTGTTGCTTTTGAAGGTCCCTGAACAAAGTTTTATATTAAAGAAGTCAATTGATCAGCTGTTTCTGAGATCTCCCAGAAAGGCTCTCCAGGGAGGGACCTGAAGGTTCTACCTGTAGGGCTAGAAATGGCTCTTGTGAAGCAGCAGTTGGGGTTATCAAGTCCTTGACCTAGATCGGGTCAGGGGGCCTCTGTGACATTGGGTTGTCACTGTTAGGCAACCTCCGAAGAGACAAGGGAATCCCCAGATCAGCAGCATTGCCCTGTGGGTGGGACAGCAGGAAGGCAGCACTGAGGCCAATTCCACTAAACACCTCAGGTCATACCCTCGTCTCAGATCATACTGTGATTCTGCCCACGGAGACCGTCAGCAAATTACCAAGGACATCAGACTGTGCTGGCCATAGATTTTCTAAGCTCTGACTCAGGATTTGTATGCTAACCATCTCCATTTCCAAGCATCTGCCAAACAGTCCACTACTGCCCCCAGAGACACGCACACAGACACAAATACCAGACATTCGCATACCACACACATCATACACAAACCACATAATACATGTACACATACCACATACATAACACATACCACACACACACACCACACAAACACACACATACCCCATAGATGCACGACACACATATACATACCACACACATAAATACCCACTCACATAAACACTCATCACACACCAGCATACACACATTCATTCACCAAGCATACATCATACACACACATACATAGACTCAAATACATCATACAACACACATGCCACAAACACACAAAAACCACAAATGCACTCTGAGCCTGCCTCCCACCCTACTCTGCCAGGGACTTCTGGGTTCCTATACCCCTGCCTGCTGGTACACCGTGCCCTCCCTGGGAAGGCTCTTCCCCCTCTCTCCACCTACTGACTCCCACAGTCCTGGGAGACTGTTGGAATAACTTTCAGTTTACAGCTAGCAGCTAGCAGCTATGAGAGTGCTTGAAGAATCTACACTACAGGCCTGATAGGAACGCCTGCAGGATGGGATGCTCTGCTGTAGCAAGCCGTTAGTGAAACCTCATCCTTAGCACTTGTGGTTAGCATTGCCAAGCTGCCGGACCAGGAAACTGATAGCCTGGAGCTTCAGGCATGAAACTCCTTACTTAGAAAACCCTCTCACCTAGGGACAAAGACCCTTCCTGATGATAACAATATTTAGAGCATCCTCATAGTGCGGTTACATTAGGCAGAAGATGATTGGCTTATGGATACTACCTTGCTTATATATGATTGATGGGCACGCCCCACTCGAACCCTATAACAATTGTATGCTTTCCAAAAATAAACTGAGCTACTGGACGACGACTTGAGGATTGTCTCCTGCCAGTTCTCTCACGGGCTTCCAGAGTCTGTGTGTTGATTCCGCGGCTCTACCTGCGCGCGCACACACACACACACACACACACACACCCTCCCCCCACCCTCCCCCACTACTGAGGTAGCTGAGCAACTAATTGACCACACCAGTGACAGGAACGTATGCAGGAGACAAGAATAACAGAGCCTTTTGATATGATCACTTCCCTCCTTTGAACCTCCATGTGAGGGTGCTCCAGATGACTGAGGATAAGAAGACACACACAACAAAGCCAGCAGGGGCCACTGTGGCATCCGGCATGGGTGCGGCCACTGCTCTAGGACCCAGCCACAGCTCTGCTGTCCCTTTAGCTTGGTGTCTCCTCCACCCCACATTTGCCATTTCCAGATGGTGAACAACACTTGCCCTGTAGTTCATGTCCTCAGAAGTCCCCACGACACCTTGCACAAAAAATATCTTCAACAGATAGGGGTGCTTAGGTTCAGCAAATGGGAACCATAAATAAATGTTCCAAGCCTTATTACTAGCAAGGCTTAAGTCCACCTTGATTGGAGGTGACTATTTAGACATATGCCTGTTAGTGTCATATTAGTTTTATAAAAGTAAAATATTGAACTCTGTCGATGGTTTGTGGATATATCAGTCTAATTTTTATTTCTTTCTCTTTCAGGGCCAGAAAGCTTGGATAGAGAAAACATTTTGCAAAAGGGAGTGTATTTTCGTAATTCCCAACACCAAAGACCCAAACAGGTAAGTTGGGAATCCATAGTTAAGACATTATTCAGACCTGGGAATATCAACTGTTCTCCTAGTATTTGGGGGAAGGGAGGAGATGAATCAAATAGGGTGACCAGAATCTAGTCCCTAAATGAGTCACTAACAAGGCAGTCACTGAGCTAATAAGTTCCTTTGTTAAGATATAAATAGCCTTAGAAAAAAGTGTCTATCACTTTCTCTAATATGAACTCTCAAAACCAGATGGTCCTACAGTGTTCCTCTTACCCTTAATGAGAACAAGAACTTGAGAATTTTGGACAGATGTCCAGGGTATCTTCTGGGCTTCCTTAATAATTTCATAATTTAGATGAAAAGGAATTCCCATCACAGGACAATCCGGGTGGTTAAGGTAATTTTCTTAAAGGGCTTAACTTGTACACAAATGTCAAACAATTTCATTCACATATATGAAATTGCATATGTTATTAGCTGAAGATAAGGCCTTCTGAAGTCATGCAAGAAATCAGAGATGGATTTAACTAAAACATTTCATTTCTGAGGGAAAAAAACTTGTAAGGCTGAGTTTAGGGATGGGAGAATTGATTTATCCATATATTAACCATGAAATCCATCTACCTCACTGATTTCGAAGTGCACAGACTCTTAGAGATCACCTGGATCAAATTTTACACATGCAATCACAGTTTCCCCAAGAAGTCCCCAAGCTCCCCTGCCCCACATACTACCCTGCACATTCTTCTTCCTGCTTGAACCCCAGTGATTGTCCCTCAAGATAGAAATGCCATTATGGGACAATACCAGTGATCACACAAGTCTTTTCTTTATTGTCCCTCTTTATTTTGTGGCACCTAAGCTCTCCTCTATAGTAACTATCCATGCTAGCCCCTGTTAGCACCTGCCAACATGACAGCCTGCCACACAGCCAAGTGGTCAGGCAGCAGAAGAGGCAGAAGAGCCTCAGGGCTCACACACAGATCTCCTCTGTGAGCTCTATGCATTCTCTAGCATGGACTCCTAAAAGCTAAAATTTAAACAAACAAAAACTATTTAAATCCCTTGTGAATAGTCTCAAAGGCAAACAACAAAGGGGAAAAAAAGCTTATTCAAGGAAATCTACTGAAGTTTGGTAGGAGACATCTGTGGAATTTAAACAAAGAGAGTTTCCCCAATCCCAACTCAGCAAGGTGGAGACTCCACTCTGTTATAGCCTAGAACACAGGACTCCCTCTACCTTCAGCTCCCAATCAAAACTCCTTTGTCCAGAGAGGAGCAGGACTCTGGCATTTCTCACCCAGTCCTCTGCTACCTATTGTTGAGGCTAAGTCCTGGGTGAGAACAGTTGAGAGGTGAGAGCTCCCTTCCATCCAAATCCCATGTACATGAGCAGCAGCCAGAGAAAATAGGAGTAATTATACTGATTTTGGAGAAAATAGACATTAAGGCAAAAAGTGTTGCTAGAGATAAAGAGGATTTGGGGGGGGGTATCAGTGATTGAACCCAAGGGCATTTAACCACTGAGCCACATCTCCATCCCTTCTTAAATGTTTTATTTAGAGATAGGATCTGGCTAAGTTGCTTAGGACCTCACTAAGTTTCTGAGGCTGGCTTTGAAGTTGTGATCCTTCTGTTTCAGCCTCCTGAGCTGCTGAGTTTATGGGCATGCACTAAGAAGAATATTTTTAAATGAAAAAGGGGTCAACCCACTAGGAAGTTATATACAATTGTAGACATATATGTGCCAAAATAACAACATTCCAAAATACATGAAACAAAATAACAGCATACCAAAATCAGTGAAGCAAAATTGACAGCAATAATGGTAGATGTAAGCAATTCAACAATAATAGAGACTTCAAAAATCCCTTTTTCAATAACATAACCCTTGGAAGATCAACAAAGGAATAAAAGAATTCAGCAACACTATAAAGCAACTAGACTTAACAAACATCTATAGAACATGCCACCCAAGAACAGAATCCACATTCTTCTCAAGTGCATGTGGGAAGATGCTCTGAGCTATGTTCCAAAATAGACCATATATTAGTTCATAAAACAAGTCTCGATAAATTTAAAAGGGTAGAAATAATACAAAATATGTTCTCCAACCATAATGAAATTGGAAAGAAGAAACCAATAAGAATGAAAAAGTTGGGGAACTCATAAATATGTGCATATTAAAGCCACATACTCTTAAATAACCAATTGGCTCAAAGAAGAAATCAAAAGTGAAATAATGAAAATGTCACAACATGCCAAAACCTAAGGAATGCAGCTAGAACAGTGCTGAGAGAAAAAAAAATTGTACTTGTAAATACCTACAGTAAGGAAGAAGAAAGTTTTTAAATAAATAACCTAACTTTTTACCATAAGAGACTGGGAAAATAAAACCAACTAAGACTAAAGCAAGAAAACAAAAAAATTCATGCTTAAAGTGGACTTCACTAAAAAGAGAGAATAGAATAGACAATGCCGCAGCCCGGCTGGCTGGGCAAAATAGCCGGGGGCGGGGGGGTGGGGGGGGGTGTCGAGCAACTTGTGTACATTGATACAGCAGGAGTGGGAACTGTTTATTGTAGGACAGGAGGGGTATATATACATTCCACGCAGCTTATCTTAATTAACATAAACTAGATACAGCAGTCAACCAATAAGGAATCTCCACACTTAATGGCTCGCTGGCATTACTTCACAAACCACCCCCTCTGGCAAAATGCCAGGCGCCATCTTGACTTGTTTACAGACTCTAACAAGATAGTCTATTCTATTCTGTTCTATTCTATTCTCTGCCCTCCATACTGGAGAAAAGAGAGTTTTTGATAGAGAAAATCGGTGCCATCCAAAACTGTTCTTGGAAAGGATCAACTAAACTGACAAACCTTTAGCTAGATTGATGACAAGAAGGAAGACCGAAGTGACTTGAATAAGAAGTGAAAGGTGAGACATCACTACCAATTTTATACAAACAAAAAGGAGTACAAGGAATATTATGATTTGTACACCAATGAATTGGATAATTTTCATGAAATGCACAAATTCCTAAAAAGACCAAAACTAACACAAGAAGAAATACACAATCTGATTAGACTTATAATAGATAGAGATAGAGGATTAGTAATAAACAACAACAACCAAAACTCCTTGCTGGTAGTTGACTAGTAATCAATAAAGCACAGGTTCTGGTGACTTCTCTGCTGAATTTTAAAAACCATTGTAGGAAGAGTTAAGATCAATTCTTCACAAACTCTTTCAGAAATAAAAGAGAAGGGTATATTTTCCAGCAAGTTCCATGAGGCCAATACTATACTGATACAAAAAGTGCAAAACATTATTTAACGAAATTAATAGAGACTTAACTAATTGTGGAAACAAAAAATGTTAACAGATTGGAAGATGTATCATGGTTAAAGTGGCAATGCTGTCCAAATGATACACAGATTTAACTCAATTCCTGTTAGAATCTCAATTAATTTCTTTGTAGAAACTAACAATCCAAGTGTAAGGTTCACACATAATTGTAAAGAACCCAGAATAGTGGAAACAACTTTTATATATTTTTGTATATAAATATATATTTATTATATATATTTATATATAATAAATAAAAATACATATAGTCATAAAAATATAATATATAAACTTTGATATATATGAATATATCATATATATATATATAACTTTGATATATATCAAATATATATATATATATATATATATATATATATATATATATATATATCACATGTGTGTGCACACTTACGTAAGGAATTTATATCCAGGAAATACAAAGAATTCTTACAATTCAATGATAAAATAGGTAAATAACCCAAGTTTTTCAAATGGAACTTAAAAATGTTCATGTGGAATGTTCAAGTTGAATGGCAAAGACTCTGAATAGACATTTCTCTAAGGAAGATATTCAGATAACCAAAAAAGATATGAGATACTTAACATCATTATTCATGAGGGAAATGCAAATCAAAACAACAATGAAATCCTACTGCACACCTGGTAAGAGAGCTAGAATAAAAATGTCAAATAATCAACAGTTCCAGAGAGGGTATGAAGAAATCAGAAGCCTCATACACTACTAGTTAAGATACACAGTGGTACAGTCCTTTTAACCTGCGTGGTGGATCTTCAAATTATTAAGCATAATGTAACCATATGATCCAGTATTTCCACTCCTAGTAGAAGAAAAAGTATGCGTTCCCACAAAAACCTGTATATAAATGTTCATAGCAGCATTATTCATGGTGGCCAAAAAGTTAAAACAACTCAGATGTCCCTCAAAGTACGATAAAAAGTTTATCCATCTATATTGGAATATTATTCAACCACAAAAGGGAATAAGTACTGACATGTGCTTCAACATGGATGAATCTTGAAAGCATGCTAAATGAAAGAAGCCCTCTCTCCACAAAAACTTCATCTTATATGACTCTACTTATATGAAATATGTAGAAATCTGCAGAGATAGATGTATGTAATGTACAAAGACCAAAAGTAGATTTGTGGTTAATGATGTCTGTGGGAGGGAAGTTGACATGTAGTTGTGGATAAAAAGTAGATAGATGTTCAAGTGGAATGGAGATTTTCAAAATGTACAAGCTGAAAATGTTCTAAAATTGTGGTGGTGATTGAACATATCTGTCAATACTAAAATCCATTAAATCATACTCTTTAAATGAGCAAATTGTGTGGTATATGAATTATACATCAATAAAGCTTTATTTTGCTGGGAGTGGTGATACATGCCTGTAATCCTTGCAATTCGGGAGGCTGACACAGGATGATTGCAAGTTCAAGGTTAACCTGGGCAACTTAATGAGGCTCTATTTCAAAAAATAAGAGACAGTGCCTCAGTGGTAGAGTGCCCCTGGGTTCAATCGCCAGTCCCCCCCCCCCCCCCCCCGCATGCACACACACAGTTTACAAGGAAGGGAAGGTTGGGAAGGGGTGGGGAGGAAAGGAGGAAAGGTGAGGGGGAGGGAGAAAGGGAAGAAAGGAGAAAGGTGAGGGAAAGGAGGAAAGAGAGACAGGGAGGGAAGGAGAAAGGGAGGAATAGAAAGAATAGACATTTCCCTAAGGAAACCTGGAATGGTGGCTCATGCCACTAATGAATTATCCAGAAGGACAGTAAGAAAATTCCAAGGCTGCCAGCATGAGTACAGAGAGCACGTGCACATTGCTCACACATATCGTCCAATAAAGACATCCTCTCTTGTCCCAAGCCCATGTCTCCCCAGATCTCCCAGTCCCTGGCTCCCCCACCCACTTGCTGGTGTGCATGACTACCCTCAGGAAGTTCCTCATCCCAGAAGCAGACCTCCCCTCCCTTCTTTCCCATGTCACTTACCCCTGGGTCCCATCTGCAGCAAGACATCACTCCAGGCTACTGCTTGGAATTCTGCTGTTCTTCCAAGCAGACATTTCAAGTTTTGGTGGATCTAGTTCACATAAATATGTGGCAGCTGAAAGTGACTGAGTGACAAAGGAAACCCTAAGCTAGGCTGCTAGGAAAGGAAGCTACACAAGAATAAGGATCTTGGACGGAGAAAGCTGGAAAAGAGAACACCATGAGAGCACACAAGGCTGGCTGAGTCATGGAGAGATACTATAGAATGAGATCCCTGAAGCCAGGGTAGGTTATTGCCCAATGGCACAGCTGCTCAGGGCAGGAAAAGACATTCTGGTACTTATTGGAATACTTCCAATATTACCCGGTAGAGAAATGTTTTACTAAGTTCTGGAAGGTCAATCCTATGTTCAGAGGACATGATTGCATTACATCACAGAATATTTATTAATGTCCAGCATGTTTAGCTCATATGAATGTCATCAAGACATCAAAAATATTTAAAGGGCTGAGGATGTGGCTCAAGCGGTAGCGCACTCGCCTGGCATGCGTGCGGCCTGGGTTCGATCCTCAGCACCACAAACAAAGATGTTATATCTGCCAAAAACTAAAAAATAAATATTAAAAAACTCTCTCTCTCTCTCTCTCTCTCTCTCTCTCTCTCTCTCTCTCTCTCTCTCTCTCTCTCTCTTAAAAAATATTTAAAATATGTCCAGCAAGGAAGGGTAGTCATCCAATATAAATAGAATAGTATATGAATAGATAAGCATGGATTATCTATCTGAATAAATACCTCTGATCGGGCCCAACTCACCTAATCAGGTTAATTTACTTTTGCTACTAGAAGGGAAAGGAAAAAAATGTTTTCTGAAAGACTCTGCTTTACCCAGCATGGTGACACACTCCTGTAATCCCAGTGACTTGGGAGGATAACAAGTTGAAGACCAGCCCTGGGCCACTGAGCAAGACCTGTCTCAAAATAAAAAATAGAGTGCTCCGGGGTTAATCACCGGTACTGGAAAAAAAAAAAAAAAAACAGAAATGACAAGTAAAAGACCTTTCTTTGCTTTTTTTTTTTCCAGGTGTTGCTGTGGTCAACTAATCAACCAGCATATCCCCCCTCTGCCTAGTGCAACACCCAGCAAAAATGAAGAGGAGAACAAACAGGCAGAGACTCAGCCAGAAAAATGGTCTGTCAGCAAACACACCCAGAGCTACCCAACAGATTCCTATGGGATTCTTGAATTTCAGGGTGGCGGATACTTCAATAAAGCCATGGTAAGGGGGGGCATTCGGACATGATGCCATGGGAACCACAGCTTTCATCAGGAGCCTGTCCCCCAACTCCCAGCTACAGATACCTTCATGGGTTGTGTGGTTCAGTTCCTCCTAGATATTTCACTACAAAGCCAAGGAATTTATCTGTGCCCATGGATTTTTAGCAACGAGACTTGGAGACTGGACATCATTGTACAGAACATGCAGTTTCTCAGAGATTCCAGGCGTGTGTTCTTTCAGTCAATTTGGAATAATACTCCATGTGCCCAGTCAGACCATTTTTGAAATTTCATTTTATTTCACTAGTCTGAAATCATCACTCAAATAAAATTCAGATGTATTCCAAATATCACAATACAGGGTCTTCTGGAATAGGGACACTCTACATATTAGCAAGACATGAAGAAGCAGCTTATAAAGACTAAGGTCTCTGATAATTAACTCCTTCACCTTGAGGGGGTGGTTATATTCAGATGTGGGACCACGATCTCCTTTCCCACTCATTCAATAATATCCTTGTCCAACTTCTTGGATCATTGTTCTAGCTAAGCTAGCTTTGGAATTAATTCTTCCAAGGTTATTATTGCCAGATAAAATAAAGGATACTCAGTTTAAATTTCAGAAAAGAAACATATTATTTTTTAATACAAGTATGTCCTAAATATTGCATGCTGTATTGCATTTAGTAGAAATATTGTATTAAAATATTTTTCATTATTCATCTAAAATTCAAATTTAACTGAGTGAATTAGTCTGTTCAGTTGCTATAACTAAATATTTTAGACTGGGTAATTTATAAACAACAGAAATTTATTGCTCACAGTTCTAGAAGCTAAGAAGTCCAAGATGAAGGTGTCAGCAGATTTAGTGTCTAGTAAAGTCTCACCCTCTGCTTCATAGATACTCACAAGAAAGAAGGAGTAAACAAACTCCCTTGGACCTCAGGGCATTATTCATTAGCCTTTAGGAGGTGGGTTAGTCACCTCCTGTAAGTTAATCTATTAATATTTTCATTGGGGATAAAGTTTCAATATATGCATGTTGGGGAAAGACAAATATTTGGACCACCGTATTGAGTATCCTGTATTTTTATTCATTAACCCTGACAACTCCTCCCAAAGTTGCCTTTAGTCACTCAGCTACAGACCCACACAGGGGTCTCTGGGACACACAGAGAGAGAGACAAGACAGACAACTCCTACTTGGACATGAGCAATAACCCTGCACCCCCTCTGACCCGAGAAGCAAAACCAAGAACAGGTGCTGAGCATCGCACACTCTTTTACAGTATATCCGTGTATCCTATGACACCAAGCCAGATTCCCTGCTTCATCTCATGGTGAAAGACTGGCAGCTGGAACTCCCCAAGCTCTTAATATCCGTGCATGGTGGTCTCCAGAACTTTGAGATGCAGCCCAAGCTGAAGCAGGTGTTTGGGAAAGGTCTGATCAAGGCCGCCATGACCACAGGGGCCTGGATCTTCACAGGGGGCGTCAGCACTGGTAAGAGCAGGCCCTTCCTTCACTGTAAATGTACATACCCAGAACTCACTGTGGACCCCCAAAAGCTTCCTAGTAATAATGGTCAGAAGACAAAATATGTTGCATCTTGATGTTAATTGTGACAAAAGTGAAGTCTTTATTCCATAGATTTAAAAAAAAAATTTTGGTATGATGCATTTTGTTTAAACAGCAAATGTCATAATTCTGTTAGCTTTCCATCACTACAACAAATGCCTGAAACAATCAACTAAAAAAGGGAAAAAGTTTATTTTGGTTTACAGTTTTAGATGTTTTAGTCCACAGTTAGTTGGCTCCATTGTTTTGATCCAGTGATAGCGTATAGGTTCAATTCATGGTGGGAATACGAAAACATCAAGACCAGCAACAAAAAAGAGAGGAAGAGACTGGAGTCCTGCAATCCCCTTAAGGGCACATCCCCAGTGGCCTAAAGACTGTACACTAGGCCCCACCTCTTAAAGTTCCCACCACTTTCCAACAGCGCCAAGTCAAGGACCAAGCCTTCAACACATGGGTCTTTGGGGGACATTCAAGATCCAAACTACACAATAATAATAGTAACAATAGTAATATCTCTGGGTCACCTACTATGCAAATTTCCTTGAACTGAGCCCTGGGTGAGCATCATCTTCAATTATACTGTTCAAAAATCCTTTCTCCAGTTCACAGTACAGTAAACTGAGGCATAGAAAGGTTAAGAAACATGCCAGGTGGTCTGGTTCTCACCTTTAGCTGAATACAGTCAAGGACTGACAAAAAAGACCCCAGTGACATTCATCTTTAGGTTTTAGAAACATGTACAGTAAGTCACTGACCAGTTGCTTTGGTTTGTTTTTGTTTTCCCTTTTCAAGGACAGAAAGCAGGACTAGCAGTTAGTATAAGCTCTGATAAAGAGAACTATGTCTCATTCATCCCTGTTCCACAGGGAACGTAGGAGTTCATAGAAGTTGTCTCTGAAGTTCATGACTGGTGGTGTGATGTGAGGGGAAGTAGAAGTGACTAAAATGTGACTCATGGCTGCTCACAGGTGTCATCAGCCATGTGGGGGATGCCTTGAAAGATCATTCCTCCAAGTCCAGAGGCCGGGTCTGTGCTATAGGAATTGCTCCATGGGGCATGGTGGAGAATAAGGAAGACCTGGTTGGAAAGGATGTAAGTGTGTTCTCTGAAGACATTGACAATTTTTAAAAACTGAAGTCTGTATTTTTCGATAATTATAGATTCACATGCAGTTGTAGGAAACAAAAAAGAAAGCTCCCATCCACCTTTTGCCCATTCCTCCAGGTTTTGCATCTTGCAAAGCAATAGTACAACATCACAGTCAGGACAGTGACATACAGTTAAGGTACAGAACATTTCCATCAACACAAGGATCCCTTCTGTTGCCCTTTAATATCTATATCTAATTCCTTCCCACCTCCACTTCCTCCTTATCTCCTGGCAACCACTAATGTACCACACATCTCTGTAATTTTATCAGTTCAAGAATATTACATAAATGGGATAATACAGTATAAAACCTTTGGAAATTTTTTTTTCCACTCTGCATAACATTCCTCCAGATTGTCATATGTATCAATAGTTCCTTCCTTGGCTGGGTGTGGCTCAGTTGTAGAGCTCTTGCCTGGCATGTGTGAGGCTCTGGGTTCAATCCTCAGCACCACATATAAATAAATAAAAATAAAAGTATTGGGTCCATCTATAACTAAAAATATCTTAAAAAATAGTTCCTTCCTTGTTATTGCTGAGTGCTAGTTTAAGGTATGGACTTATCACAGATGGTTTGGCTATTTATCTGTTGAAAGACATCTGGGTCATTGCAGTGGGTCAATTATGAATGAAGCTTCCAAATACATTTGTGTTCAGGATTTTGTGTTAAGATGAATTTTCATTATTCTGTAATAAATAGCTAGGTATACAATTGTTTTTGCTGTCTTAATAGAGCAATTGGAAAAAAAACCTTTCATAAGTAGGATATAGAAGTGAGAATGGGTTTAAGTGTAGTCATTACAAGCACGTGTATTCCATTTGTTTCCCCATTAGTCTTAATATTAAAGTTCTGCAGCTCTGATCCATGTTGTGCATTTTGTCAGGTAACAAGAGTGTACCAGACCATGTCCAACCCTCTGAGTAAGCTCTCTGTGCTCAACAACTCTCACACTCACTTCATCCTGGCTGATAATGGCACCCTGGGCAAATATGGTGCTGAGGTGAAGCTGCGGAGGCAGCTGGAAAAGCACATCTCTCTGCAGAAGATTAACACAAGTAAGTTCTAGCCAAGACCACAGTACCACCCCTGGACTGACACCACGATCATGAAAACCAAGCTGAGAAGGAAATTGCCCAAGGCTATTGAAAGCTTTAACCTTGATTCTTGCTAGATCAATAGAAAATGACTTATTTAGACCTTATGTCTTAGCCACCTGCCAACATGAATTCACTGAGCTCCATGTGATGTTTTGCTCCAAGTTCACATGTTGGTGCAAGAAACAACCTTGCTGTTGTTGTCATGGTGATGGCAGCACTCATCATGTTGCCCTGTGGTTCTTTTTCCCTGTAATTACTGTCATTATTTTTTAAATGCTTTAACAGGAAAAAAGCAATTCTCACTCAAAGATCTAGTATGATTTCTTACATCAAATAATAAGTGTTAAACGTTATTAAATATCTCTATAACTCTGAGTATCTCACCCAGACTAAGATGACCAGAAGGGAAGACCTATTAGAGAGGGCTGCAAGGGCCATTTGCTTCATCATCCTTGCTGGTTCAGGTGCACATCCCGAGGGGGAATAGTCACTGCTGGGAGACATCGGAGCTCAAACTAGAGATAAAAGAAATTAATCCAACCAGATGAAACAATAAGAACTGGTTAGAATTAAAATAACTGGTGTACTCTTTTTGGACATGCCCCTCTTCCCAACAATCCTTACTGTCAAACAATTGCTAAAGGATCCTAAAGAATATTTTGTTTTTACCATAACTGGTGAGTTTTTTGTGCAAGGCAACCTAGGCCTGTTAAATGATCGTTGTAGAGCATAATTTAAAGGATTGTGATACTGCTTAAGTGGTTAGAATGGTGATGACCTACTACAAAAACTTGTAGGTTTCTGAGCAACAGATCTTGATGGATAAATTGGTTGAACTGGTTTTTGCTCTTAACATTTTAAATTTTTCTGGACCTGAAAGTTTTCACGTTGCCCAACTTCACTTGATCATGTGACTTGTGGGCTTCCCTTTGTCATCCTTTGCCTAGGGCTTTGAGTGGGGCAGGGACAGCAAAGGGGTGCTCACTCGTCACCTCCCACAGCATGCAGCTTCAGGAAGTCCAGCCTAAGCCAAGAAGAACCAGTTCTATTATTTTTCTAGAAAAGAAGGTGATTTGGCCACCATATTACTGAAGCTTTAAAACCCCAATCCTAGCTTGGGTTGGAAATCTCAAGGGCAGAGTTTATGCCATCTCAATCCATTTTCCAGTATCTCTTTTTTAGGACTTGGTATAAAACAGACTTTCAATGCTTATTTGCTGAAATGAACCTAACTGTAATTATTCATGTACAAGACAGAAAAATATCTCAAACTATTTAAGCATCCCTGACATAGAAATGCACTGTGAAAGCAAACCACAAACTCTGACTTCACCTACTTGAAACTCTCAAATCTTCTCATAACCTGTGCTAGAAGATTTTATGTGAAGCTCTTGAGAACTGTGGCACCAAGGATACTTTTCTTAGTTGTTGTTTGCTAATGTTAATCAATTAATTCCCATCATTAACAGACATCTGGTGAAATAGTCTCAGAGTACAGCCAGCCCTGCATATCCCTGGGCCCTGCCTCCAGGGATTTGAACAACTGCAGATGGGAAATATTCAGGAGTAAAAACTGCATCTTTACTGCACATGTACAGCCTTTTTCCCCCTTATCATTATTCCCTAACCAATACAGGATAATAATTATTTACATAGTATTTGCATTGTATTAGGTATTGTAAGTCAACTAACAATGATTTAAAGTGTATGGGAGATTTGTGTAGTTTTGATACGATAGTACAACATCTTATACAAAGGACTTGAGTAGCCTCAGATTTTGGTATTCACAAGGGGCAAGTCCTGGAACCACTGAGGGACAACTGTATAATCAGTCCTGGTCAGTTCTTTGAACATTGTGTAGAAGGCATATTTGTCACTATCCACTCACTCAGAATTCCAGCTTCCTAGAATCCCCTGTCACTTCCTGCTTCCTAGAGCCCATTCTGCTGGTTTTACAAGTTATTAGCATGCAACTATTGTGTTCTTAGAGAATCCTATTATCTGATTTTTTTTAAGGGAGAAGGAATACTCAGGGAATAATCCTTTAATCGATGGGCTAATAGTAGTCAGTGGGTTTGTTTCTAAGATCATTTATGGGTTGATTATCCCTAATCTGAAATTCTCTGGACCTGAATTGTTTCAGATTTCAGAGTTTTCAGATTTGGGAATACTTGCAGAGACTAGGTGAGCATACCTCATCCAAAATTCCAAAATCTGAAAGTTGAAACATTCTCCTTATGGGCTTTCAGATTTTCAGATTAGGGTTGCTCAGCCTGGACTACCTTATTGTAGGCACTGAAGGCAGAAAAAAATAACAGCAACATACCATATTTACATGCTACTTAAAGTTTGCAATATACTTTGATAGCCAAAGATTTTCTTCCATTTTAGATCTCTTGCTCCTTCAAGAGAGAAGGGGGTCTTAGTAATTATTCACCTTTTACAAATGGTCATCTAAGTCTCATGGTGGTTTGGTAATTGGCCCAAGGGTGTTTTTGTTTTGTGTTTGTTTTTGTTTTAGTTTTGGTTTGTACTGGGGATTGAACCCAGGGGTGTTTAACCACTGAGCAATATCCCCAACTTTTTATTTTTTTATTTAAGACTACTTTGGGAAAGACCAGGGACTGAAGTGAGCTCTCCTGTTTCTGGCCTAGACCCCCTTTCACTGCTTCATTCTTTAAGGGAAAGCCAGTCAGGTGGGAATTTCAGACCCCTAGGGCAGGACAGAGAGGGCAGAGCATAGTCCAGTGCTTCTCAGGGCTCACCTGTATGCCAGGTGAGTTATACATGGAGTTCAACCACAGGGGAGTCAGAAAGTTTAGGATTTTTGAGTTTCTGGGTTTTCCAGTGAGACCATAATACAAGGTTTGAATGCAAAAATGAAAACAATCATGATGTGCCTGAATTCCTTTCCACCTCAGGGTAAATACTAATGCCACCTGGAGCATCTGTCAAGTTGAAAAATTTGTACTCTTCACCATGTTTCAGGAATTAAAATGAGACTGCTAAACATCGGTCCAAACAGTGAATGTGGTTTGTGTTGCAGGACTGGGGCAGGGTGTGCCAGTCGTGGGCCTCGTGGTGGAAGGGGGCCCTAACGTGGTTTCCATTGTCTTGGAATACCTCCGAGAAGACCCTCCAGTCCCTGTGGTGGTCTGTGATGGCAGTGGACGAGCCTCGGATATTTTGTCCTTTGCACACAAGTACTGTGAAGAAGGAGGGTAGGATTTCTGATGTGTGATGAAGGGTGGGTTCTTAATGCCTTGTTAGGCCAAAGAGAACATCTGAAGTGATCTGCTTAGACATTCCAAAAATGCTTAACTGAGGAAGATTTGCTAGATCTCCTCTCCCATTCCCAAGGTCAGCATGCGAGGGAGCTGTCAGGAGCATCTTGTTTCTGACAGAATTCTCTCTCTGGCAGAATACTCTCCTTTCCAACTTCATTTTCCTTATAAGGTTTACAACAAGGCTGGAATTTAAGACAAGTGTGAATGCATTTTTTGACCATGGTGACTTTTTTTTTTTTGTCTTCTATGCAGAGATACCCTCCTCCAATAGTTTCAAATAAAAAATAACAGATGAATATAGAGATGTCTGATTGATTAAAAAATGAGTTGAACTTGCTTTGTTTTGTTCTCTTTTGCATTTCCTTTGAACAGGATAATAAATGAGTCCCTCAGGGATCAGCTTCTAGTTACCATTCAGAAAACATTTAATTACAGTAAGACACAATCACATCAGCTGTTTGCAATTATAATGGAGTGCATGAAGAAGAAAGAACTCGTAAGTGTCTTGAATTTATTTCCATCAATCTCCACAGAGAGAATTATGTTTCCTTTTCTAATTCTGCCCATGTGTGCTTGATGGAGTTGTTCATATTTTAGTTCAGCCTCTTCCAAGAGGCAGTTTACAAATCCACACTAAATTGATGGTTGTGTCCACGTGATGGAAGCAGAACAAGCTCACACAGCGGCGGGTCCCAGGTGCTTTCAGACGTTAGCAAATATGAGGTTGCATCACACAGCTTAGTGTTTCAAAATATGAATCAGATTTAAAGACTTGGGGGAGAACAGCATATAACACCCTTAGATGTGCTTACAAAGTTGAAATCATTTCACTTTCCAAATGTCATAATTGTTTCCCACTTCTTACTTCCTGTGTTCATAGGAAATGAGGACTCCTTGTGCAAATAAGAAGGCATCTTTAAATTTTTTAATTTAAAAATTTCCTATAAATATGTCCTATTAGATTAGATATGCTTTTATCATCTCAGGTGGCTATTTGGATATTGGAGTGTAAACCCTGAATGGCTTCCCCTTCTCAAGGGTTGGAGCAGATCACATAAATGATAAAATCAGAATCCAGGCAAGCATTCACAGTCAGTAAGAGCAAAGTTGTAACTCCTGGAAATCAAAAAGACTTGGTTTGAAATTGTTCAGTTCTCTGAATCATCTCATCACACATCAGTCTCTGTGGTTGTTTTTTTTTTTTTTTTTTTTTTTTTTTTTTTTTTTTTTAAAAAAAGCACCTCTACCCTGACTCTTGTTTTCAACTCTCTCTCTCACTTTAACTATCTTCACAATGCACTTATTTTCAGGTCACTGTGTTTAGAATGGGTTCGGAGGGTCAGCAGGACGTGGAGATGGCAATTTTAACTGCGCTGCTCAAAGGTGAGCTCTCAGGAAACGGTGATTCCTGTCCTTTCAATGCCAGGCTGTCCTGGGGCCATCTCTCTCTTCTCTACCTGGGGATTGTGTCTGTTGGTTTCAGAACTCTGAGCCAGCTATGCTGCCTGGAGTAATCTCAGCACAAAACCACACTAGAATAAGACTCCAAATGGGTTTCTGAAGAGCAGGGGTCTGTAGGTGCCCATGGACCATGGTGGGCTGAAGTCAAAACCATTTCCATTTGTAACTGGTCCATTGAGGGCTTCTATTCACAGTGTAAACATGAACTGGGGTTCCTTTGCATCACTGCATTCTGCAGGGCTCTGTTCAATTTCCCTATCCTGCCTATAATGACAGGCTTGGAATAGGCACTTGTGAGGCAGCTTCTACTCTGGGATGCATACTTCTTCCCTGCCTCTCAGCTAGACTGGGGCCGTGAGAAGGGGGTCACTGTGGGCTGGCTGCCTGACAGTGCCACACTGGTCTTCATGTGGGCCAACCCCTTGAAGGGGGTGTTGCCCCTTGGCCTGGCCTGGCAGATATCTGGGCAATCCCAAAGTCCCTGCCCTTTTGCAGATGATCTCTTGAGTTACTAGATTCCTCCTCTGTTCCTCCCATGGAGATGATACAGAGCTGGCATGGGAAGAGATTGGCTCCACCTTCTTCTCAGGAAGCTCTTAGAGAATGTAGAGTGCTTAGCCTGGGCCTTAGTAGTAATCAGGAGTGAAAACAAAGGCAGCAGTTAGTTCCAAAGGGAGCATCTGCTCACTGCCCAGCACCTGCCTAACCCAGGTGATGCCAGGCATGGAGTGAAAAATCACTCTTACTTCTTGCCTTTCCAGGAACCAATGCATCGGCTCCAGATCAGCTGAGCTTGGCACTGGCTTGGAACCGTGTTGACATAGCACGAAGTCAGATCTTTGTCTTTGGGCCCCATTGGCCGGTGAAACTAAGTGTTTTCAATCCATATCATTTATTGTGACTTTGTAAAGATGATATTAGTACATTCCCCTTTGTGACATGGATCTCAGGAAATAATCTGGGGTTTCTAATGATCTGATGGATGATCACTAAGATTATTAGGTGCTATTTAACTTCAAAGAACAAAAATGAATTAAGAGCTATGAGCACTAATTCTTTGGGAAAACTGACCAAAAAATATTTTATCATTGTTGGTCAAAGTGGGTCTTTACCCTTTTAAAAATGAAAAAAGGAAGAGAGAATAGCTCATTAAAATTAAATACAATACTTCCAACCATGGCATTGATTTTTCAATTATGTTTCATGAAACCCTGGAGGCCTAGAGAACTATGTGTGTGAGTTGTGTATGTGGTCTTTCTGTGTAGCATTTTTAGTGTTTGTGGTGTGGTTTAATTATTGTATGCCACATATGTGTGGGATGTGTGGAGGTGTGATGTGTGGTGTGATGCATATGCAGTTTAGTGTGTGATGTCTGTGTATGCGTGTGTAAAGTATGGGGGTGGGGGTTTAGCATGGATGATGTGTAATATGTGAAGGAATGTCTGTGTGTGAGATAAGTTGTGGATATGTCATGTGCATAAGGGGGTGTCTATGTGATATTATGATGAATTAGTGAATAATGTATGGGCCATGGGTGGTATAGTGTGTGTGAGGTTGGGGGATATTTTGTTTGTTTATGATTGTGGAGATGTATAGTGAGGAGAGACAGAGTATGGGGTAGTTGGAAAGTACAATATGTGTGTGTGATGTGATATGGGACAAGCTGTGTATGGTGGAGTGTACATGGTTGGGGGATATTTTGTGTGTGGCTGTGAATGTTAAAAGTGGAGATACATATATATGAATATATGTATATATGTATATAAATGCATACAGGGGCTGGGGTTGTAGATCAGTGGTAGAGCACTTGCCTAGCATATGTAAGGCACTGGGATCAATCCCCAGCACTACATAAAAATAAACAAATAAAATAAAGGGATTTGTTCATCTACAACTAAAAAAAAAGCTGATTTTAAATAAATAAATGCATACATATAAACATACATATATATTGATTTTGTGTACGTGTACATATGGGTGGGATGTGTGTGTGTATGTGTGTAAATAATGGCCGTGTGATGAGTAGTTCTGGGCCTCTTATTTCTTTAGTCAAAGCAGCTTCTTTGATCTGTTCTTCAGATTTGGTTTCAGAGTGAATTTTGGTTTGGAAAGGACTCTCCTCCTTACACATGAGGGTAGGGTATTTAGAGGATTCATGTCAGGCTTTTTAAAAATCATATTTCTCAAAACATGCCTAGAATTTTGCTGTTCAAATGCACTTCACTTTTTATAACAACTTTTTATCAAACTGGAATGAACAATTTATGAATAAGTCTGTTAAATAAGGTGTTGGGAAAAGGGGTGTTTGTGCATGTTGCTTATTGAATTACCTAAATTAAGAAAAATGTTATGATACCTTAAACACTTTAATTTCTTTCTAATATTTTGGTTTCTCAACTCTTGGTAAAGGAATTCAAAGCAAAATGAATTATTTCTTGAGTGGCTATGAGACAGAATGCTGTGGCAGAGAACTTAGGAGATTCCAGTATGAATTGCAAAGGAAGGGCTTGATACTCAAGAATGTCTTGAGACTTTCTGTTTAGGAGGAATATCCCCCCCATCCAGTATCTTTGCTTTATTATTATTATTATTATTATTTTTGAGAGAGAGAATTTTTTAATATTTATTTTTTAGTTTTTTTTCGGTGGACATAACATCTTTATTTTATTTTTATGTGGTGCTGAGGATCAAACCCAGCACCCCGTGCATGCCAGGCAAGCGCGCTACCGCTTGAGCCACATCCCCAGCCCCACTTTATTATTTTTAAAAGCAGCTTTCCAGGTCATCTACAGAGAGAGAGGAAGAACTATGTTTTCCAATTATAGAAAGAGCTAACCAGGGATCAGTCGGAGCACTTGGTGATTAACTCTAGAAAAATGGACCTGCCTGACCTAACTTGACTGCCTGCATCTGATCCTCTCAAGACAAAGGCAACAAGTAATCTGAAGAAAGTATATAAAACTCAGTCAAGCAATTGTTCATGCCCCCACCATAGAACTAGAAAATCCACAATACTGTGTTTGTTTTATAACTTTTTTCCCCACTCAATATTATTAGTGTTAAATGTTTTCCAGCCATCTTTCTAATGCTACTTTAATAAGACTTGGTATTCTTCACTTTCTATTTTTCAGTTAATATATAAATATGGTTTTAAAATCAAATAATGAAAATGAGCATACAATCACAAGCAGAAGGTTCCCTGTCCCACCTCCCAAATAATTTAACTGTCTCTACTGTTTCCTGGCAGTTGCTTGTGTACATCGACAAAATACGTTTTATCATTGTTTCTTGATTAATTACACATGTAGACATATCCGCCAATTCTTCATTTGGAAATAGAAGGACGAAACTCTCTTGCACTTCTTCCACCTCTCCCTGCTCCTCCTGGATTTGACAGCTACCTGTTTAATTGTTTCACTGGTCACGTTTATAAAGGTAAAGAATACATGACACCCTCCACTTGTTTCATCAGTTTCAGACTCTCATTTTGTAAAATGAGGAAATCAACTTTTTATTTCTCCTTATACCATCAGCCTTCCTAATGCAATCAGCCTTGCTATTTATGTGGCCAATAATGTTTACAAACCATTCTTTAATTATTATTAAAAGTTCTGTCAATATCTTGCTCATGGAGCTTTCATACATGGCCTCTAAAAATGGAGAAACCAACAGATTTTACATTGTCCTGATTGCTGAAAGATTGTTCACTACTGAACCTCACAGTAAACTTGAACTCAAAGATAAGGAAAGGCAGTTCTGGTTTTTCTTTGCATTTCTAATTAATTCTCTTTTTATCTTCTTAATTTGCCTTCACATCATTAAGATTTTTCTATTGTCTTCATCATTACTGTTCATTTCTTCTTAGAGAATCTTTCAAATCCTATGATTTCAAACCCAGCTGCCCTGGATGCTCTTGAAGTCTATTGCACTGCTGTTGGCTTCAGATATCACTCTCTTAAGTGTTGTAGACCCTTGGTTACCTAGTCATGTTTCAGAATGGGGGATGGGATTGCTGAGTTAGTAGGGGAGCCTATTTTGCTAACAGGGCTTTTCTCATCCCTGAGGGGATTGAAATGGAATTCCCCACCTAGGAATGATGTGTACTCTTAATATAACAGTTTGTGGTAGGAAGGACTTAAGAATTCCAACACAACAAACCAATCCTGGACTGATTTGTTGCACTTTACTAGTCAAATTTCTTCATTTCCTATCTTCTATTATTTAATGCAAAAATAAAAGCTTACTGAGAGTATAATGGTGGTTACTAGGGGTGAGAGTGTGAGGGATAGGGAGATCCTGGCCAAATAGTATACAGTTTCAGTTATATGGAGAAATCAGTTCTGGAGATCTATTGTACAGCATGGTGTCTATAATTAATAATAATATATAGTATATTTGAAAATTGCTGAGAGAGTAGATTTAAAATTTTTCATCACTAAAGTGTAATAAGTATGTGAAGTAAGAGGTACGTTAATCAGCTTGATCTAATCATTCTACAGTGTGTACATCTATGAAAACATCACATGTATGCCATATGTATGTCATTTGTCACTGGTAAATAAATAAAAATAAAATGAAAGGTGCCCCAATAAAGCCCTTTGTCAAAACATGATTTTAAACATAACAACAAAGAGAGAGAAATGTTTGGTAAATACAAATAATAAAGATTTTTATGTATTTATATTGAATCATAAAAAATTGGGTTAACAATTATTGAAGGAAAAAAGTTACACTTGGTCTGAGCAAAAAAGAGGGAGGTCTGGAAACATCATGACTGCTGGACACTTTAAAGACAAAATCTACAAACTTTTTAGTCACCCTCTCTGAGGTTTGGGGAACATGAAGAAATATCTTCTGACTTTTCAGGACAAGAATTATTTCCACTTGTGGACATGAGGCCTGCCCTGATAGAACTATGAACTCAAATTATAAAAACTAATATAAAAGATATCAGGTAATTATAAAAACTAAGATAAGAGATTCTAGCTTTCATAATTATTGATAACATCTACTGATTATGTTTGAGTCATACACTGAGTTTTATCCCATGTATTTGAACATTACTGGATTCACCCTCCCAATTCTGAAGCAGCTCTAAATATCTTCATTTTATAGTTTGGGGGGATGAGACCCAAGAAGTTAAGTGATTTTTTCCCCTAAGTTTGCTCAAGAGACTTTTAAATAGTACACATGTCAAAGAATTCCAAAGAGAAATTTTTAAATATTTTGAATTAAATAAAAATGTAAGTGCAACTTATCAAAGTTTGCAAGATGCAGAAAAAGCAGGTTTGGTTTGAGGGAAATTTCTAGCACTTACATATCAGAAAAGAAGAAAGTTTCCACCTAAAGAAATTGAAAGAAGAGTAAATTAAATGCAAAGCAAGCAGAAGAAAATAAATAACAAAAATTTGAGTAGAAATTAACAACATTAAAAATAGAAAACCAATTGAGGAAATCAACAAAATAAAAATATTAGTTTTATTAAAAGATCAGTGAAATTAATAAATTTCTATCCAGGCTAATTAAGAAAAAAAGAGAAAAGACTCAAATTAGTAATATCAGAAATGAAGGAAGAGACATCACAAAGGTTCCATGAACATTAAAAAATAAGAAAAAAATATTATAGACAATATCTCTAGCAAGTGATTGTTCAACCCATATTTGAGGTTGTAAAGGAGTAATTTCTCTCTCTGGATGTGGTTTATGCCATCTCACATTCTTTTTAAAGTATGGCATTCACAATTTAACACTCTGTGTTAGGTGCATTCTCACCTACAGCCCTGAGGACGGTCACCTGCCTTGTGCTGTCTCTACACTTTGGGAAATATAGAAACATACCATCTTTTCACACAATTTAAGTTTTATCTGCAGAAAATCCAAAGAATTTTCTCATGTATACCACCTACTAATCCACATGTCCTTCATCCTGGAGTTAGCTGTTCTTGGATCAGATAGTGATGTTGTATTTAAGCTTGCTAGATTCATTCCATCATGATAGCCTGTCAAGATATTTAAAATTCTAATTATATCTTCCTTTGTACTTTCCTCAGGACTAAAGAAATGACTTAAGCAGCCTGTCTCTCTTTCCAGTCTATCCCTCTTATTCTTTGAGATTCCTCTAGAAGCTTCACTTACAAGTTATTTTTGTTGGAAGAGCCATTTCTAAAAGTGATACCTAGTACTCAGTCTCAACATCTAAAACAGATGAGCAACAAGCTCAGTTCATTCTATAAGCCACCTTCCTCCTAGAAGCCCCTGAAACCCCTCCTCAGAACTCAAAGCTCTGCTGGCCCAGACTCAAAGCTACTCCTTAAGGTTACAACTGTGCTTTCAAAATCCTGGACATGACCCATGAAGGCAGAGAAGGTGAACTTACCTGAGTACCAGGGAACTCTCTTCCAATGCCTGACCACATCTTTTCCGTCTTTTCACTCTCCTCAATAGCAAAGTCGAAAGCCACAGAGAAAAGGGATTCTGATGATTCTCATTTGCTCAGCAGCAGCAAATGGTGGAACCAATCTCTTCTTTCATTTTCTTGAGGCAAATCAAACTTGTGTTTAAAAAAATTCCACATTTTCACTCATTCATTTGCTTAGCAAATGTTGGTTGACTACTTCTTGTGTGTCAGGTCTTTGTTCCAGATGCTGCAGACTCAAGGGTGAATAAAACTGACCTGCTACAGCCCTTATTGAACTCTCCACAGGATCTTGGGACTGACTTGAGGGTGGGGAATGGGCAAGAAGCGGGAGGAAGATGTGAAACAGGTAATCAAATAAATATTGGATTACAAATTGTAGCGAGTGTTGACATTGAAAATGCATGCTGCATTTTTAGTCAGCTTCTTCACTGCTGTGACTAAAGGAGCAGACCAGAACAATTGTAGAGGAGGAAAAGTTTATTTGAAAGCTCACAATTTCAGAGGTCTCCATTCATAAACAGTTGGCTCCATTCCTCGGGGCTCGAGGTGAGACAGAACATCAGGGCAGAAGAATGTGGCGGAGGGAAGTAGCTCACATGATAATCAGAAAACAGAGAAAATTCCACTCTCCATATAGAATATATATATATATATATATATATATATACTCTACAGCCACACCTCCAATGAACTACTTCCTCCAGGCGAACCCCATCTGTCTCCAGTTACCATTCAGTTAATTCCATCAGGGATTAATTCACTGATTATGTTAAGGCTGTACCCAATCATTTCTCCTTCAAACCTTCTTACATTGTCTTACACATGAGCTTTTGGGTGTTGGAAGGGGGCTACTTTGTATTGAGACACCTCACATCCAAAGCATAACACTGCACAAGAGCAAATCTGGTGTTGGAAGGGGGCTACTTTGTATTGAGGCACCAGGGAAGGGCTCTCTGGGGAAACAAATGAATGAATACTGAGAACCAACAGGTGAATAAATGCTGGAAGTGAGGGGTGAGCACCTTTCATGCAGAGGGAAGGGCATGAGAACAGGCTAGGACAAGGAAGAGCCCCAGGCATTTTCAAGAAAATAAGAAAGAAGGAAAAAGGCCAGGGTGGCTGGAATGCAGAATGATAAAAGAATAACTCAGGGTAGGCTACAAGCTGGCTAGCATCTGTGCACTGCAGAGTCCTACAAATAAGATCTCAGGGCTTGGAGATTCACTTCAGGGCTTTTCCTTTTTAAACAACAATAAACATTTATTGTTTCTGAGGGTCAGGAATTTGGGAGTGACTTAGCTGGGTAATTGTGGTTCAGGAGCTCTCATGAGATTGTAGTCCAGCTGTAGGCTGGGGCAGCAGTCATCTGAAGGCTAGACTGGGGCTGGAGGTCTCACTTCCAGTGCAGGTCACAATGGCTGGCACATTGACGTTGGCTGTTGGATAGAAGCCTCGGTTTCTTCCCATGTAAACTCTCTGCAAGGTTCCTTGAATGTCTTCACAATATGGTGAATGGAAACTTTTGCTTTTCCTTTTAGTCTTTCCTCTTTGTTTCTTTCTATTGATATTATTTTTGTTTCCTTTTTCCAATTTTTTTGTCATAATAAAATACACCTGATAAAATTTACCATATTAGTTATTTTAAGTGACAGTTCAGTAGTATTAAGTACATTTATATTGCTATGCAGCCATCAGCCACATCCAACTCTAGAAACTTTTCATCTTGCAAAACCTATTAAAAAATAACTCTTTATTTTCACCATTATTCCCTGGCGACAAACATTCTACTTTCTGTTGTGAA
This sequence comes from Spermophilus citellus, assembly GCF_964194105.1. Classification (NCBI taxonomy): domain Eukaryota; kingdom Metazoa; phylum Chordata; class Mammalia; order Rodentia; family Sciuridae; genus Spermophilus; species Spermophilus citellus. Next base: position 52,082,872 of record NC_138185.1, read on the forward strand.
CTTTAGTACTCTATCTAGATAAGTGAAAATTCACACAGTAATTTGTTTTTTTGTAACTGGTTTATTTTCCTTGGCATAGTGTCCTCAGGGTTCATCCATGTTGTAGTGTGTGTCAGAATTTCCTTCTGTTTTAAGACTGAAAAATGTTCTACTTTGCATATATACCACAGTTTACTTTGTTGGACAGTTGTGTTACTTCTATATTATGGCTATTGTGAATAATTCAGCTATGAACATGGGTGTATAAATATTTCTTTGAGTACCTGCTTTCATTTCTTTTGAGTACATACCCAAAAGCAGAATTCATGAGTCATATGGCCATTCTATGTTTATTTTTTTTCTCCCTCCATCCCCAGTACTGGAGTTAGAACCCAGGGCTCCACACAAGCTAGGCAAGTGCTCTACTACTGAGCTACAGTACCCAGGCCTTTTTGAATTGTTGTTTTGAGACAAAGTTTTGCTGAGTTTCCCAGGCTGGGATTGTAATCCTCCTGCCTCAGCTTCTCTGGTAGCTGGGGATTATAGGCATGTGCCATCATGTCAAGCTTCTATGTTTAAATTTTTGAGGAATATTCTTTTTCATAGCAACTGTACATTTTACTTTTTCACCACAGTGCACAAGGGTTCCAGTTTCTTGACTTTCCTACCAATTATTGTTGTTTTTTTGTTTGTTTGTTTTTTAAAATAGTCCTCCTAATGGGTGTAAGGTGATTTAAATTTGCTGCCGCAGTCTGGCTGGGCACAAAATCACCAGCCACTCAAGCAGGAACAAACTTTTTTTTTGAAACTGCCGCCAATGCCCCTAACGCTCCCAGGGGAAAAAACTGCCGACAGACACTCGCAGCGTTCTCCAGGACCCCAACAGGAAGTCCCTCCTCCGGAATTCCCTCCTACCGCACTTCCCCAACCAATGGGAACTCTCCAGGAGTCCCTTAGCAGACCGAGGTGGACAGCAGGGGTCTAATATCCATAAGAATGCAGATCTTAACATAATCATATCATCTCAATGGCTTGCTTTCAACCAAAAATGCCATGCATCATTCTACTTGGCTATGGCTCTTAACAATTTGCATTTCCCTAATATTTACTGATATTAAGCATTTTATTAGACATTCGTATATCTTCTTTGAAGAAATAGCTAGTCAAGTTCTTTGCCTATTTTTTAATTGGATGAGTTTTTGTTGATGGTGAATTTTAAGAGTTTTTATATATTCTGGATATTAATCCTTTATCATATACATAATGTATAAATATATTCTCTCATTTGTGGGATGACCTAGTTGATAGTGAGGTTTTGTTGTCGTTTTGTTTGTTGTAGTGCAGGAGATAGAATCCAGGGCCTCGTGTACGCAAGGCAAGCACTCTCTCACTGAGCTACGTCCACAGCCCCCGTTGATAGTATTTTCGATACACAAAACTCAAATTTTTTTTGTGAGGTCCAATTTGTTTAATTTTCCTTTTCTGCCTTTGGTGTCATATTCAAATCAAGCCCAATATTGCATGGTTTTGCCCTGCGTTTTCTTCTAAGAGATTTGTAGTTTTAGCTTTTATGTTGAGGTCTCTTATTCATTTTGAATTATTATTTGATATTTGTTTATGGTGTAAGACAATGCTCCAACTTCATTCTTGTGCCTGTGCATATCCACTCTCCTAGCACCATTTGTTAAATGCTGTGTCACTTTTTACTCAAGACCATGATAGTCTTACTTACATGACAACAGTTAAGATACTCTTTCATCCACATCTCTGTGTTGACCAGAAGCTACACAAATGCACACACACTTCCCATGATGTAATCTCTACTACTTCATACTACTTAGGAATTTCAAGTAGGAACATTATGTGCTTCCTTTTATATATTTAAGGATCTCTCTGGAAAATGCACTGGGTAGGTGCAATAGCAGATATGCAGGGTCCTGTTAAGGGTCTATTAGAGTAAGTCAGGTGAAAGATAGCTCTTAGGACTAGAGCAGAGGCAGAGAAAAAGACAAAATTGGACAGAATCGAGCAGCATTTAGCATGTTTCATCTTTGCATAGATTAATCATGAGAAGGGCAGTAAGGAAGAAGCAAGAAGTCAGCAATGACTGACAGTTTTCTGACTTGCACAGAATTTTACCATAATTACCATAATTTACAATTGCTAAATTATGGTGCCACATGACTGAAATGAGGGCCACTGAAAGGGGAACAGGTTGGAGGGGAGGTCTCCTGAGTGTGGTCTTGTACATGGTAAGCTTTGCTCTGTTTTGAATAAGATTCGTCCCCCATAACTTCATGTGCTAGAAGTTGCCCTGGTGTGGCAGTAATTAGGTATCTATAGGGTCCTATTTCAAGGTAATTGAATCACAGAAGCATTTCTATCCAAGAGGACCAATGTGGTTCTTGCAGGGCCCAGATTAGCTCCTGTTAAACCAGATTGTTATAATTAGAAACAGACTGGATCTTCCCCCAGTCTCCAGCTTCCTGATTTGCCTATGATTGGTACCACTAGCAAGCACTCCCACTGTAGTGCCATCTACCATGATGTAATGCAGCCGGAGGGGCCATCAAAAAAAGCTAGTGCCATGGTATTCGGACTTTCAACCTTCAAAGCTACAAGCTAAAATAAACCACTTTTCTTTTATTAAGTATCTAGCTTCAAGCACTTTTCTATAAAAGCAACAGAAATTTGGCTTAAACAAACTTGAAGAGTCTATGAGACATGCAAGTAGAGATGACAAGTAGGCAGCAGAAACTCTGGGGAGGGAGGGACTGTATCTAGACAGGATAGGTTGTTTACAAATAAATGATGGCTGGTGGTGTGGTCAATGAGGTCACCAAGGGACAGAGTAGAGTGAAAGGGAAAGGGATTGAAGACAAAAACCAGAAGAACTTTGCCACTGTGAATCAATGGCCAAACAAGAAAGAGGAAAGCCGGGAGCCTGTGGAGCTCAGGAAATCAAGGGAAGAGACTCAGCAAGGAAGCAGGTGGTAGAGCCAGATGCTCTGAAAACCCAGCACAAGGAGGACAGGAAATGCTAGACACAAGCACAGTCATCAGTGACCAAAGTCAAAGTGGACAGACAGGGAAGAACAGTGGAGCAAGTGGAGGAAAGAATAAAGAGGGAGAGGACGTCCATGGGCAAAAAACTCACCAGAAGAGTTTAGTTGGAGGAGAAAGCAGGTGAGGACATAATCAGGAGAATCAAAGTTCTTCAAATGCTGACTCTGCACCAGGACATAATCCCAGGTTTCTCACATAGCCAGGAGCAAGGTCAGGGTGACAGTCCCACTTCTGTTCTCCCTCTGTTCCCTTGAGTCTAGAGCACTCTGTGCCCTTGATGTCTCCAGTCTAACACCACATTGCATACAGCTCCATAACACCTGGAAAAGTTTCTTTACCCAATCAATAAGTGCTCTGGTTCATGTTTATATCCTGACAAACATCTGCAGTTATATCCATTGTCTCTGGCCCCTTCACTATCAGGTTCTATCATTAGTCAACCATGGTAACATCTCTTCAGTGCCTTTGAACTTAATTCTAAGCACCCTTTTCTTTGTGTAAAAATACATGTCAGTCAAATATGTCAGCCACTTCAAACACACAAAACCATTGCATCAAACCAAGTATGCATTAGTGCACGTGAGCAACAGTGGTTCACAATCAGGACCATCTCCATCAAATAACAAGGCCTGCCACAATTGGTTGTGTAAGTGTGTACACAGGTGTATATACATGTTTGCAATCATGTACATGTTCGCACTCATGCACATGTTCATGAGTGCAGTGTGTGGGATGTGTGTATGTTTGCTGTATGCATGGGAATGCACTGTGTATATATGTGAGTGTATATGACTATGCACATGTATGCTGCCTTCATACATGTAGGTTTTGTGAGTTTGTGTGTGCACATGTGCCATGTGTGAGTGGGCATACTCTGTGTGTGTGTTTGATCATACACAGGTGGGGTGGTCAGGATGCTTGATATAGGACAAGGGTCAGCCTTAATACCTTTTTCCAACTCTGCTTGCTGTGAACTGCAGCCCCTTGGAAGTCTGGCCCCTCCAGTGGATACTAAAGCCACAGAGAAGGAGAAGAAGCCACCAACAGCTACCACCAAGGGGAGAGGAAAAGGAAAAGGCAAAAAGAAAGGGAAAGCAAAAGAGGAAGTAGAGGAAGAAACTGACCCCCGGAAGATCGAGCTGCTGAACTGGGTTTGTGGAAAGTCCTTGCTCTTGATTTTTGGGATCCAGGAGATTGAGTTGGCATCACCTTACTTCTCCAGTGGTAGGGACAGTTCTTGTCGCCTTTGTTTTAATCCTGTGAGGGCCCAGAGTCCCAGAAGGCAGAGGGAAATGATTGATGGGAATATGTCAATATTTCAACAGAAATGACATGCTCACTGTGATGCAGATGTCAGCTGTCCAATACACCACACTTTTCTGCTTTGGAAAGAAAATGCCACTAGGAGAAGTGGTCCTGGTCATCTTGCTTAATAGTGGCTCTCTCTGCCTAGCAGATATGCAGATGCTTGATGCAAGGAAAACAAGCCAATTATTACCACATAATCCCAATTCACCCAGTAAATCCTTCTTGAAAGATAGAGCCTGTGATGGGTATGTGAAGGTAACTGTAGCTGTCTGAGCTGGAAGGCTAGAGCCACATGTGCATGGTGGTTCTCCAACTTGCTGCTGCCAGGACACAGTTGAAACAGGGCCTCTGCAGGGGGCATGTCCTTGCCATTGTCATGGTCCTGTGGCTGCCACAAGGGTATATCTCAGTAAAGAAATAAATGAGAGAAATTGAACAGAGCGACACCAAAATGGTGTTGAATTTTCGAATCTCTTCAGTTCATTTTGAAAGGGAGAGAATCCTTTGTAGGCTTTGATAGAACACATAGGAGTCAAAGTGAGAAGAAAGGAGAGGAGATGAGGCCGGTTTATTCAAGTCAAAGAGCATGGAGAACTAAGGGCTAGGAACTTAAATAGGGCAATTGTGTAGCATGTGTGGGGCCCTGGGGTTCTATCCCCAGCACCATAAAAAAAGAGAGATGGGTAGAAAGGGGTTGGGGAAGAGAGAGAGAAACACAGAACCACATTCTGAATACTCCAAAATCTTGAGGTTTCAAATACTCTTTCCATGATGTTTCCAATTGTTCTGCCTAGTATCTCTCTGAGAGGCCATTCATGAGCTCTCCTTTCTGGATTCATACAGGTGAATGCTCTAGAGCAAGCAATGCTGGACGCTTTAGTCTTAGATCGAGTTGACTTTGTCAAGCTCCTGATTGAAAATGGAGTGAACATGCAACACTTTCTTACCATTCCAAGGCTGGAGGAGCTCTATAACACAGTGAGTGTTCTAGAAAAGGGGGTCAGAAAAGAGCTAGCCCTATGAATATTTTTATCACTGGTGCATAATATGCATAAATGTGTTCACATTCTTATCAACTAATGCTATGCCTAGCCAGACACTCTTCTGGAGTGGTGAAGATGCTCCTTGACTTGCAATGGATTTATGTGCCTATAAACACATCACATTAAAAATATTATAAGTATAACATGCATTTAATGTAGCCATCCTACCAAATATCATAGTTTAGCAACATCGAATGCTATAGAGTCTTGGTTGTTTCCCTGTGGTCATGGGGCTGTCTGGGAACTGTGGCTCACTTTCACTACCCGGTATGGAGAGTAGAATAGACTGCACATGACTAACTTGAAGAAAAGATCAAACTTCTAATTTCAGTTTCCACTGAATGCACCTGTACCACTTTCATTCTATTGTGAAGTCTCACAATTGATGACAAACTATCTAAGTCAGGAATTCTCTGTATGAACTCTTATTCATACTCAGGAGATGAAAGAATCTAGCTTCCTAAAGTCATTAGCAGTCTGATAAGCTACCAGGGGTCATTAATCACTCTTCCCTTGGGACCTTCACATTTTTATCAGGCTTTGGTGGAAAATGTACAACTAAGTTTTCATACAAGGAGCTCTGCTGCATTAGAATGGAAGTGTTTGAATGAAATCCCCTTGGTTTTGTGTATATTGCAAGTTTTGAGAATATATATTCTTCCCCATTCTAAGATTTTAAGTGGCAGAAATAGTCCTCAGCAGCTTCTTGCTAAAACTTAGTGAATCTTTAATGCTATATTGCGCACTGTAATATACTCTTTAAAGTAATTCAACAAAAAGTATCTTACATACCTTTGAAGGTGACAAATACTTCCTAACCAAAATCAGTTCTATCTCCTAAAACAAATAGTCTGATAATGGATTATACTCCAACTCTCACAGGTCATTAATTCTATACAGTAGAGCAGAATTTTGTTCTAAGAATGAAAGAAAAACTTGCTTAATATGGCTAAATGCTTCTCTTTCAGAGACTGGGTCCACCAAACACACTTCATCTTCTGGTGAGGGATGTAAAAAAGGTCAGTCCATCCACTGTTTTATAATTCTTACCTATAGTCATCTTTCACTAAAACAACTTTCTTAAAAGTGGGTTTTTAAATTTCCAAAATATATTAGCTCCTTGTTATTGGATGCACGGGACATAACAAATATCTTCATAAAGAGTTTACCTTAAAACTAAGAGAGAAAAGGACAAGCTTTTTCTAAGTTGATTGTGCATCCCCACATGATAGGAATGTGCTGGATGGCTGCTTGACTATGGATGGTGCCATGGCCAAACCAGGGGCAGCAGCCAGCAAGGACCCTGCCTCCCCTCCCCTGAGCACCACCATCCCCAGGGCAGCCTTATATACCTACTTTGGGTTCTCTCACTCATTAACTGTGCCTCTTTCCATAAGTACCAACAGGAGGTCCTCATTAATTCTGTGTGTCCTGTAGATTGCGGCAGATGTCTTCGGGCCTTTCTGTTCCCTTGTTGTTAAGCTATAGCTGCTCTTCTCACTTTCTACCGTTTCTGACTACTTGCAGTCTGTGTTCTTATACAACATCCCTCTCTTGGTATTCTAGTGTGGTATTTCTTGTGCCCTGTTGCCATAGGTTAGAGGATTAGATTAGGTTCAAAGGAGAGTGATTCATTTTGTTAAAATGCCTGGCACGCAGAGTTTGTAATATGTACTTGTTTTCTGAGCAATAGAAAATAACTGAAATCAAAGAATAGGGTTTTCAGCCAGAGTCCTAGATAGTTTTCCCAGACTTAATACAAATATTTGGTTCCAATAATATACGAGAATGTGACTTCTACAGAGATTCATGAAGCAAAACAGAATCAGTGGATCTGGGAACTAAGAGGGACCTCCAAAATCCTCTGACTTACAGCCCTAGTTTCCACATAAGGATTCTGATTTTTTCCCCATAGAACCCAGCTGGAAGATTGATTAGGAAGGTCAAACTTTCAAAAGTGATAGTTACCCTGGTTCAGGCCCAACAATTTCCCACCTGAACGGCTTCAATAATCTCCTTCTATCCTCTACATCCAGCTTAAAGTCGTCTGAAGTTTCTCAATGGGCCACAACATGAAACTCAAGCTCCTTCCAAGGAACATGCACCCCACTGGGCCTGGCACATGTCCACATCCCCTAATCTAACCTATCACATCCCTACCATACTATATACTAACCCCACCTAACTCTCTAGTGTCAGAGGAGTCTCTGTTCTGTCCTGCACCACACTGTGCTCACCTCTGCAGCATTCTTCTACCTTCTCACCCGTTGTCCCTGCTCCACCTGCTCCAAACTGCCTTAGAAATTCTTCCTGGAAGGCTTACTCACCCTTCCAATGCCCACCCAAGCAGACTCCAGCCACTCCTGTGCATTGCATATTCTACTGCACTGGGGCTGTTGACAGTTTTGCTACACAACACCTGGCTCCCTAGAGTTCTCATCACTAATAAGAAATGTGGTCAAGGATCACAATAGTGGGGAACAAATTTGTAATGCATGAGTGAATTCTTTAGTTAATGTGGCCTGTCCTATTTTAAAGGAAGTATGTTGGGAATGAGTAATGGTCACGTGATGGATCCCAAGATACCACCATCATTTCAACTATATGAAATTAACCCATCAATAAATGGCACAGAGCAAAAATTCCTATACATTTGGTCAGCTCTGCTCCCTGGATAAATCAACCAGCCCAGGATGTGAATGAGTGACCATGAGTACCTGGGGCACCTCTGTTCTCTCTATTCCTCTTCTCTCCCACTGACTCTGTCTTAACAGACTCTTCCCCTTCACCACTCCCAGACACACCAGGTGGTATGTGGTGTTTGTATTATTACTAAAGAGCTGGGAAGGTGGTTCCCCTAGAATTAGATTGGACACCATGAAGGCTTTCACAAGAAAATTCCAGTCCCTGGGAAAATTCTGACCTCCCATGGCCTCCCATGAAGTCTTTCTCTTTTGCATAAAACCTGGCCCCTGCCCCATGAGTCTGAGCTCTTCTCTACAAGCAGCTACTGAAGCACCTGCTCATCCAAACTCCTCTGGTGTATGCCAGCTACACCATACCATTTCCTTACATTTACACATGAGAACTGCAAACTGACATGTTGGGCCACAATCTTGCCCAATCATTAACCCTATAGTGGTATAGACTTCTAACCCTTTCTTCCTGTTAGAAAAGCTTAACTCATTTTCTGGAATCTGGTTTAAACCAATATCTCCCTCAATCACATGAACAGAGATTGAATATTGTGTAACCACTCATCTATGACATGACATGAACTCCCAAGTGGAGATGGCCACTTATGCCAATGTGTGAGATGATGTCTACACTGTGAATGCATGTGAACTGAGACAAATTTTTTTTTTCTTTTTTAAAACAGAGCAACCTTCCACCTGATTACCACATCAGCCTCATAGACATAGGGCTTGTGCTGGAGTACCTCATGGGAGGAGCCTACCGCTGCAACTACACTCGGAAAAGTTTTCGGACCCTATACAACAACTTGTTTGGACCAAAGAGGGTACAGCTCAGTAGCTGTGCAGTGTTTTGTGTTTCCCAAAGTGACATATGGTTCCTTGCTGTGCTTTCCAACAACTCAGACCATTCAAAGCCAAATCTTTGCACCATCTTCCAACACAAATTTCCAGCCTCCTGCAGTGACTGCCCCATGTGAGGCCTCTCCAACCTCATGGATGGCCAGCTTCATGCACCGTCCTCCTCCCTAACCCACCCCTTAACATGTCAGCAGCTCAGCAAATCAATTGCATCTGCCCTCCTTTGTCCACGGTAACCCTCCTCCTGAGAAGACAGCTACAGTCTCTCCTGCCTCCAATCCATCCGACCACCCTTCCACTGTAGCAACCATCATCTTCCAAAGCAAGGGACACAACAGCACACTCCCTGCCCAGATCCACTCAGGGTTCCCTGCTGCCTGAACAACCATGGCCAAACTCATTATCATAGCATCCAGGACTCTCTGCCTGCTGTCCCCACCCTGTCACGGTAGACTATATTTCTCCAACAAAATCGAACTTTATTCCTGTGCTTGCCATGGCTCATCCCCCTGATTGTACCTTTCAAAATCCGCCTCTCACCAAAAGCCCAAGTCTAAAGTCAGATCTTTCACAAAGTCTTCCCTTCACCCCCAACTCCATAGCTCTGTGTCTGGATTTTTGTTAGGACACTTCTCTGGTTCCACCTGCAATAAAGATAGGACATGTCTGCTTATCTTGCTCCTCAACTGACTTCTGCTGACAGAAGCAGTTTCCCTATGACAGCATTCCTTTCCTTTGGATATTGTCATTATTTAGTAAAGATACAAAGCATTTTAATCTATAACTGTCCACTATTAACAATACTACTAATGTAGCATATACATTGCTACTATCTACAGTTATCTCAGTAATATAATATATATTTTTTCTCTTTCATTATGCAGCCTAAAGCTCTTAAACTTTTGGGAATGGAAGTAAGTAGACTGTTTTCAATGGTTCTATGGTATTTTGATCAAATATAGATAAACCTTTTAGTTTTGTATTTGCTTAGCACAAAGTTTCTTTTTTCATGACTAAATCTACTACACAATTCGTCAAAATCTCCTTAGATCACTTGGTTCAATTTTATTATATACATATTATATTATATTATATTATATTATATATAAAAGGATCATATACATTTTTTGAAAAGGTTAAAACTGCCCAGTTCATTTTCTGAATTCACACAACCAGTTTCCAAAGCAAACAAAGATTAAGCAAATGCTAAAGATCAGTCTCAGCTGTGAATACAGAATTAAGACCTTCTATACTGAATCCATACAGGATTGAGATGCTACTTAACTCATGAGTTTATTTGAGGAGAATCTTTGCAATAGCTGGCCTTAATATTCTGCTTTGTGGAATTTCTTCCATTCACTTAAATATTTTGATGTCTGGTGCTTTGTTTTTAAAGTGGCTTATAAAGGCATTTCTACTGCTTTTGTCCTATCTTGAGGGAATTTTAGCAGACTTTTCTGGATTTTCTAGATACAAAATAATACTTTTTGTTGATAACCATTTTGTCCCTTCTTTGGGGTACTCTCTCTTTAACATTAATTTGTTCATATGGTAGAATTTTCAGAACACTTTTGAAAATTAATGGGGATAATAAAAGGCAACCTTGTCTTATTCTTGATATTCATAGAAATGACTTCAGGGCTTCACTCCTTAGTCATGTTTTTTTCTTGCTATAAGTCTCATATGTATTTTTATCATATCAAGAAAGTATTTTGCTATATATTTTATTCATTGTTTTCTTTCCAGTGAGCTAATTTTTTTAAATTAAGAAATATTTTACATTTTTCCAAATTCCTTTTTAGGATCTAATGACAAGGACAAGTGCTAGGGCATGATACTGGTCAAATTATATTGTTATATTGTGTGCATTTACAAATATGAAACAATAAATTACATTATGATATACATAATAACACAATAAAAAATGCAGAGAAAAATAAAGGATCTAGTGACATATAAACATGTTATATCTTTCCCCCCCTTTGATTTATTGATATGATACAATCTATGAAGGACCTAGCAATATTAAATTCCATTTGCATTCTTGGACATTTTTAATTACTTTTTGAGGATTTTAAAATATTCAATTGAATTTATTTTGTTATTATTCATGATTCTAAAATTTTATGCAAGTGGCATCATTTTCTAGTATTTTTATTTTTGTTGTTGTCAGTTAATTGTAAATGAGTCCATTCACACTTTTTTATTTTCTTGAGTTAACTGTGGTAATTTATATTTTCCTAAAAATAATTATTTTCTCTAGACTTTCAAGTTCATTGGTATTAACTTTTACTTAGTACTCTAGTCTTTTTCAATCTTCTCAATATTTATAGATGTCTGACATTTCTCCTGATTTAAAAAAAAAAAATTATCTTTTTTTTCCCCTTAATCAAAGTTGCCTAATTATCTTCTTGGTATCTTTGCCTTATCAAGCAACTTTTTTTTTCTGTTTCTATTTTGTTAATGTCTGCTTTTATTTTTATTCATTCCTACCATGAACTTTCTTTAGAGTTACTGTGTTGCTTTTATTGATTCAGTCTGAAAGTCAAGTCACTTATTGCTACTCTTCCCTGTATTCCAATAAATGCATCAAAGGTATACATTTTTCCCTGGGCATTGTTTTCATGGTATCCCATAGGTATGGGTGAGTATGGGCGGCAACCTTCATTGGCATTTACTTCTAAAGAGCTTATAATTTTCTCTGCAATTCAAGAGTTATTTAAAAGTTTAAATTTTCCAGATACTGACTATTGTCATTATCCTTCTGTGGTTGATTTCTAATTTTATTCCTTACATGTAGACCTCAACATCACCAAAAAAACAAACAAAAAAATAACAGTGATGCTTTCTGGTATGGCGGGGGGGGGGTGGATCTTAAAGGAATTGGGGTGTAATGCCTGGTTGATTTTTGTGAAACTCTGTGGGTACAGCTTTTATATTAATCCATCAAATCAAACTTGGTAATTCTGCTGTTGGATTTGCTTTTATATTTACAATTGTTTTTCAAACTCATTTCTAAGTGAGATGTGTTTAAAGATTCTTACCAAGATTATAGATGCATTAATTTCTCCTTATACTTCCAGTTCATGTCTTTTGTTATTTTATTGGGTTGTTATTATTTTCCTTATTAATTTGTGTCAGGCCTTTGCATTTTAGGAAAATTACTCCTTGTTTGTTATATCCTCTTTCTGGCAATAATTTCAAGAAAATTAGTATACGATTAATATTTTGATAAAATGTGTGCTATTTTGAAAAGTAGTTTTATAGGACTCTGTTTAAAACTTTTGTTAGCCATTAGTTGATTTTTATTTTATATATTCTTGAAAATCAAACTGTTTTTAAATTTCTATCATGCCAATTTTTAATCTATATAGACTAACCTTCCCTAAATTATTGTGACTGTATTTTACTTTGACAAAATTAGAAAATTAGAACAAAAACATTGAAATCTGAGGCAAGAACTGTCATTGGTGAACAACTTGTGATATGAATTAAGAACCACATTCTCCAGGGTCCCCCAAGGCTCCATCCCATTCCAGTTGTGTGAATGTAGAGAAATTATTCAGACTTTGAGCCACAATTTTATCCTCTGAGGGAATGGAAGGAATTCATAACCTTTCAGAGTCGTTGTAAGAATAAAAGTACATAATTGGGCTGGGGATGTAACTGGGTGGTAGTGTGCTTGCTTAGCCTGTATCCGGGAGTGGATTGGATCCTCAACACCACTGAAAAGACAAACAAAAAACAATAATAATAATAATTGATTGGAAAGCCATGTACAAAATAGCAAAGACAATCATCCCCCAGTATCTGTAGGGGACTTGTTCCAGGATTCTTTGAGGATATCAAATCTGCAGATGCTCAAGTCCCTTATACAAAATGGTGTGGAATTTCCATAGGATCTGCACATATCCTCTCCAAATATTTTATATCATCTCTAGATGACTTACAATACCTAATACAATGTAAATGTTGTGTAAATAGTTGTTATACATTATTATTTAGGAAGTAAGGACAAGAAACAACAAAGTCTATACATGTTCAGTATAGATGCACTTTTTCCCCCAAATATTTTCAGTCCAAGATTGGTTAAATACAAACATGCAGACCTTGGGGGTATTGTATCTGTTTCTGTCATTCCACTGAGAACTAAGTCTTAACCTGAAATGGCTGAAACCTCAGACTTCCAAGCAGTTCCCCCAAGCCTGAACTGCCTTTCTTACAGAGCTTGCTTGCTCCACTTTCAGAAACATTCTCCTAATCCCTTTAGGAAATGGAATGTTGGCCTTTTGTTTGCACCACATGGGGGAAAGGACAGTGCTCATTCAAAATGGAATGTTTGCTTTCTTAAAACATTGGAGCGAAACCTAAAACATTTGCCTCTGTCCCTTTTTACATTTTTATATTAATTTCTGATTCAGCTATGTCTGCAAATGAATGTTAATGTTTTGCTGCATTGCATGACTTCCCTGAAAAAATAAACTGTGGACTTTACCTGTTCCATGATGCTATTTACATTTCATTTTTGCTTGAGTTTTGCTGCATGGCCTCATTAAAGTCTTTTTAAAACCCTACTAACCCAAGGGTATAAGTTATGCAAACAGCAATGTTTCTTCTCAGCTTATTTGGTTTTAAATGGTTTACTTATAATAAATGTGTATCTTTTTTTTAAAAAATGAACATGCTGAGTGGATACTTGAGTTGTGCTGAAGGAGTCTATTACCTCTGACATAAAGGGTTCCCTCTCTGCCGTAGTTCTGAACCCTTTATTGCACATTTAGGAAGAACCATGAAAAAAAACAATGTGTTTTTCCTCCCTTCAGGATGATGAGCCTCCAGCCAAAGGAAAGAAAAAGAAAAAGAAGAAAAAAGAGGAAGAGGTCGACATTGATGTGGACGACCCCGCCATGAGTCGATTCCAGTACCCCTTCCACGAGCTGATGGTGTGGGCCGTGCTGATGAAACGCCAGAAAATGGCAGTCTTCCTCTGGCAGCGAGGGGAAGAATGCATGGCGAAAGCCTTGGTGGCCTGCAAGCTCTACAAGGCCATGGCCCATGAGTCCTCCGAGAGCGAGCTAGTGGACGACATCTCCCAGGACTTGGACAACAATTCCAAGTTAGTGTCTAGGGGAAATTTCAGGGCCAGGAGAAACTGTTGTCCTGAACACTGCCCCTTTGCAGGGAGGGTGATCATTGTATTTTCTCACTTAAACATGTTTATAGTCAACGCTTGTCTGTAAACTGCTTTGTCCAACACATTAGTATTTTTCCTTCTATCTCTGGGGTATTTCTGTGCTGTCGCTGTTTTAGGTTATTACCTTCTCATGAAAATTATTGAAACCCAATTAATGCAAAAACAGTGAAACAAATTTCCATGAAGAAACACACATTGATGGGGTGTACAATTTTAGTGCACCTGTGCCTTCAACTATGAATGTCACAAGAGTTTCTTAGCAAGAGGAGATATTAAAGAGGATTGGAATTGAGTATTGTTTATCTGCCATGTAGATTAATTTCTAATAAAGCCCAGCAGGGTTGGCTCTGTTGACTACTTACTCCTGAGGACCAGGGCAGAAGCATATCTCAAAATGGCTTCTTTTTCCCTCTCTGCGATGGAAACACTAGGAGATTTTTCTCCTGTATGTACTGTGAGAACCCAGTCAGTCTCCCGGGTATAAAACAGAAGTTCGCATTACTGGGTTTCCCTGGGGTTTTTAACTTCTGAACTTGTCCACACTGAGTTTCCAGCAATTCATCAGTTACAACTCAGGGTTCACACCCCAGTTCTGGTTCCTACAGACATTTCTGCTCCAGTAAACAATGATTCTTGTACTTGCCTGTCTGTCCCTCCAGTTCTGGGTACAGCAGATTTCCCCATGACCTCTCTTCTCTGATGGAGCTGAAAAGAAATGTTGATTTTTCAGTTCATTCTGACTTTTCTTGTTAGGATAGACTAGCCACTTCCAAATTCCTTACACGCCAGACTGGAGATCTGAAGTCCCAGGACAACTGGGACTTTTTTATAGGCACAAAAATTTGGAACAGACACAGACAGCTCTGCCAACATCTAACATCTTTGTTTTCTGAAACCTGTGGCTTTCGTTTTGGATTTGGTGATTTCTAAACTTACTAGCCAATTCCTAAATATGAGGAATTCAAGACCATTTAAAAATGGGGACACATTCACCCCTTGCTTCCAGGGTAATACGTAGGACTTGGGAGGTACTGCAGACAGCATTGTTCTTCAAGGAACAAGGAAGGCTATTCCCCATACATAATTCTGTTTTTATATTCATCCTTCAGCTCATAATTGCAATAAAATCCCCTATCAGATGGAAAAACAAAAACAGAGTGATCGCTGTGTGGCCATAGCTTTACCAAAGTCCACAACAGAAGGTCATAGAAATGAGCAAAGATTATGGCTATAATTAAACATTTAAATTAAGGCCCTGTGGGAAAGGGAATGAATTCTATGTTCCATATTTCAGTTTGTGTCATCTTCTCCATGCCCCCTCAACTTCTATCATTGTCCTCTCATTAGCAGTTAGGGCTCTGTGAAAATTTTCCTTTGTTCTGAGCCCTATGAGAAATATGCTTTGTGTCTATCATGGCACTGACAATGTTGAATTCTTTTTGTTGTGGTGGTGGTGCTGAGGATTGAGCCCAGGTCCTCATGCATGCTAGGCAAGCACTACACCACTGAGCTAATTTCCCAGTCCTGAATTCTCTTTCATTCAATGCATTATTGAATCATTACACACACACACACACACACACACACACACACACACACACATATATATATATATATATATATATAAAATGTATGGCTTGATAACTGTTCACACTAGCACCCAGATTAAGAAACAGAACCTAACAGGCACCAGCAAGCTTCCTGGTGTCCCCTTCAATGTCTACCTTCCTCCCTATTCTTCACCCCCAAGAACAGCCTCTGTTCTGACTTCTAACCCCACAAGTCCTGTTTCTGAACTTGCCTTTACTGTCTGTTCTGTCTACTTCCCTAATCTGTGCACAACTTGGGAAATAGACTTTGTCTCCTTGTCTTTGTGTCCTTGAGACCTGATGGGTAGTCTTGGAGTCAACCTAAAGTTCTATTTGCAGCAAGAGCAGTCATTCCCCATCCTGACTGAGCACAGAGCCCCTGGCCCTGGCTGTCCTCCTCTAAGGACAAATCTCAAGAGATCCTTGCTTTTAGAGGACAATGAAGTCCCTTCTAATTGTAGATTCTGTCTCCTGTGCCTCCCTGTGCCCATGTGACCACATCTATCTAAGAAAAATCCTGTGGCCACTGTAGCTTCACACCCAATTCCATCTCTTTAACTCCAGAGACTTTGGCCAGCTTGCTGTGGAGTTGTTAGACCAGTCCTATAAGCATGATGAGCAGATCGCCATGAAACTGCTGACCTACGAGCTAAAAAACTGGAGCAATTCAACCTGCCTCAAACTGGCTGTGGCAGCCAAACACCGGGACTTTATCGCTCACACCTGCAGTCAGATGCTACTGACTGACATGTGGATGGGAAGGCTTCGAATGAGGAAAAACCCTGGCCTGAAGGTATGTGTGGCATGGCCATTAGACTGCCCAGATGACAGTGATTAAGTGACATCTGTTGAGCTCTGACTCTCCCTGAGGCAGAGCTAAGCACCCTGTGAGTTATTTCATTTACAGTAGTCACACTGGTCCAATTTCACTTTGCTAGGTTTTAGTTACCTGAAGTCAGCCACATTCCAAAAATATTAAATGGAAGACTACAGAAATGAGTAATTCATAATTGGGGGGAGGGGTATTGTTTTTTCAATGCCAGGGATTGAACCCAGGGCCTCACACATGCCAGGCAAATGCTCTACCACTGAACTTCATCCCCAGATCCTATTCATGAGTTTAAAATTACTCACTGTTCTGATTACTGTGATGAAATCTCTCATGATCCTACTCCATCCCACCCAGTACGGGAATCCTGCCTTTGTCCAGCGTATCCACGCTGTAAACAAAATCGGTAGTAGCTATCTTGGTTATCAGATCAACTGTCACAGCTTTGCGGTGCTTGCATTCCAGTAACCCTTATTTTACTTAATAATGGCTTTGAAGAACAAGAATAGTGATGCAAAGGAGGCACCAGGGCATAAAACACAGAAGGACAGTTTAGGTCTGGTACTATACGGCAATACTCCAGGTCTTATAATCAAAACAGAATATATAGGGTTCAGTACCATCTAGAGTTTCAGGCATCCACAGGGGGTCTTGAAACATATCCCTCATGATAAGGGGAACTACTATATACCTCTGAGTAACCCCATGAGAGAGATGATGTGACAACCCTTGTCTTACAGATAAGGAACCTGAACCTTTGAGATTAGATAACTCTCCTAGATCTTAGTAGATTCAACAAAGAAACTGAACCCATGTGGGCTAATGCCAGAGTCTCACCTAACCAACATAGCTGGCTTACAGATCTCCCTAACACAAGCAATGCCTTCAGCTGCTACCCACCATAATTAGTCATGCACCCTAGATAGGTCATCTATCTGCCACTAAAGCAAGGACCTTAGCTTGACTTCTATAGAGTCCCTCAAACTCTAAAACTGTGTGCTGTTACTTTAACTGGTGACATTTTTATTATATGGGGCTTGTGAGAGAATACAAAGCTATGAAAAGGTTTGAAAAGCATGCAGTGGGGAGAAAATCATATTGCAATTAAACCCTACTTGTGTGTTTACTACTCTTATACACTAGGTTATCTTGAGAAGAGACTCTAATCTTAGGGTATCCCCCAACTATCTAATGGTAATATTGTACCTATTTTATGGGATTGTTATGATAATAAGAGAAAAAAACAATACAGGTTGAATATCCTGTATTGGTTTTTTGTCTATACATAGTGAGATATCTTGGGGATGAGACCCAAGTCTAAATACAAACTTCATTTATGTTTCACACATACCTTATACATATAAGGCAATTTTATGCAATATTATTAGTACCCCTGCATTTTGACTGTGACATATCAGATGAAGTCTGGTGTGGAATTTTCCACTTTGTGACCAGCACTCAAAAAGTTTCAGATTTTGGAGCATTTCAGATTTTAGGTTTTTTTGTTAGAGGTGCTCAACCTGTATGTTATACTTTGTAGCATGGCTCTGGCAAATGGAAGGTATTCAGTTTCTTAGAAATATGAATGTTGTGCCTAACTGTCCATTTATACACTAAGCTGATATTATACATAACTTTGAATATTTGTAAACAAGTAGTTTTTGGAATACTAAAAATAAAGAAATCCTACAGGTTTTAAAGAAGCAGGTCACACACAAAGTTATGAATATCAGTTTGACATCACAATTTTCACCAATAACACTGATGGTGGCAGTGAAACAAGACCTTGACAGTCCTGATGGGGAAATGTTCAGAAGCTGAATTTTTTTTTTTAAACATGGTCCAGCCATTTAAAACAGATAAAAGGGGCCATGGACTGTAATTCAGTGGTACAGTACTCACTTAGCATGCATGAGACCCTGGATTTAATTCTCAACACTGCAAAACTAAATTTTAAAAAATAAATAAAAAGATGAGAACAGAATATCTATTTTAAAAAGGAAAAGATTTAGAACTGGGGCTGTAGCTCAGTGGTAGAACGCTTGCCTAGCATGTGTGAGGCACTGGTTTCAATCCTCAGCACCACATAAAAATAAACAAATAAAATAAAGGCATTCTGTCCATCTACAACTACAAAATTTTTAAAAAATAAAAATAAAAAGGAAAAGATTCACATTCTATACTTTGTACATATCCATTCAGAAAATTACCTTAGCTGGTATTCTAGGGAAAAAAGTTAAATATTTGTTATGGTTTAGATATGAGGTCCCTTAAAAGCTCATATGTGAGATGTAGGAGTTTAGGGATGAAATGATCGAGTTTAACAGCCTTAACCTAATCAATGCATTAATCCACTTGACTGGATTAGCTGGGTAGCGCTATAGACCAGTAGGGTGTGGCTGAAGGAGGTAGGTCACTGTAGGCATGGCTTTGGAATATACATTTTATACCTGGTGAGCAGAGCTCTCCCTCTGCTTCTTGGTGGCCATGTCCTGAGCTGCTTTTCTCCACCACTCTCTGCCATGATGTTCTGCCTCATCTCAGGCCCAAAGCAATGTAGCCAACTTTCTATGGACTGAGACCTCTGAAACTGTGAGGCATCAAATAAAATTTTCCTCCTCCAAAATTGTTCTTTTCAGGATTTTTTGGTCACTTGAGCAGAAAAGCTGACTAAAACAATATTATAAGTAAAGAAAGTAATGTGAGGCTGGGGTGAAGTGGTGCGTGCCTGTAATCCCATCAGCTTGGGAGACTGAGGCAGGAGGATAGCAGGTTCAAAGCCAGACTCAGCAAAAGCGAAATGCTAAGCAACTCAGTAAGACCCTGTCTCTAAATAAAATACAAAGTAGGGCTGGGAGTGTGAGCTCAGTGGTTGAGTGCCCCTGAGTTCAATCCCCAGTACCACTGCCACCCCCACAAAAAGGAAAGAAAAGAAAGCAATGTGAAATGGAAGAAACAAGTCCCATATTTTACAACTTCCCATATTAAACCCATGCAGCAGAGAGAAAGGCAGTCAGAGTAAATAAATACAAAGTGTCAGTAGAACCCAAGAAGAAAATATTCAAGAAAAATAGCTAGGCATGGTGGTACACACCTGTAATCCCAGCAACTCAGGAGGCTGAATCAGGAGAACTGGAAGTTCAAGACCAGCCTCAGCATCTTAGGCCCTAAGCAACTTAGTGAGATCCTGTTTTAAAATAAAAATTAAAAAGGGCTCGGGATATAGCTCAGTGGTAAAGTGCTCCTGGTTCAAGTCCCAGTACCCCACCCCCCAAAAAAAACCCCACAAAAGAAGAATAGAATTGACCCCAATAAATAGATTGAATGACTAAAGAGCCACAAAGTATCAGGGATATAGGTTAAAGAAACAAAAACCCATTTATATTCTTAACAAGAAAATAGAAGGGGAGTCTAACTTTCAAGAAAAAAATTTTAAAAAATACACACAATGTAAAGGTTCTATATGATTCAAATTCAAATTTGGGATGATTTGAGCAATTGGTAGAGTGTAGAAACACGTTGATATAAATGCCAATGAGTTTTCTATCTGTGGGCCAGAATATCCTCTTATTGTCCAGGCTGAGCTCAATTAAGTCTTATTCTTTGAGTCATGTTAGCCTTCCAACTTTGTTCACATATTCCCATTTATGTTGAAGTTATTTCTATATAAAATACTTATAGTCTACCTCACTAGTTATTAGTATATTTTATTTGTTTATACTATTTTATTTTAATTTAAAGATTTGCTTACCTTACTTGTTTGACGCAGTGCTGGGGATCAAACCCAGGGCCTCATGCATGCCAGGTAAACATTCCACCACTGAGCTACATCCCAGCTTGATTCACTTGCTCTGAAACTTAATATAAGAACTTTACTTTTTTAAAGTCAGGATTACGCATAATGCTGCTTACCATTTATCTAAATTTTAATGAATAGTCTTAAATTTTTCACTGTCTTTAATTCTACCAGTGTACAAAACACAACAAGGCATACAACACCAGAGCAGAGATAAACATAATACAGAGATCTTAGGTTATTAACTAATGTTGAAAGTTATAATTTAAAAATTTTAACTATATGATCAGTCCTCCTTATCTTGCCTGAAAGATTTGCATCCATGAATCAAAACAACTCAGACTGAAAATATTTGAGAAAAAAATTGTCTTTATTGAACATACACAGAGTTTTTTTCTTGTCATTTTCCCCTGTGAAATACGACATACCAACTATTTACATGACACTTTCATTGTATTAATTATTGCAAGCTATAAAGATGATGTAAGGTATAGGGGAGGAGGTGCATAGGTTTTATGCATACTACACCATTTGTTGTAAGGTATTTGAGCTCTGTGGGAGCAAACCCTCACGGAGTTTGAGGGACAACTGTACTAGAGAAATTTTTATACAATTTCCAAAGCTTATAATGGATTCATTTCTCACCATTCATAGGTTATCATGGGAATTCTTTTTCCCCCCACCATCTTGTTTTTGGAATTTCGCACATATGATGATTTCTCATACCAAACATCCAAAGAAAATGAAGATGGCAAAGAAAAAGAAGATGAGAATATGGTCAGTGATACCCTTGATCTTAAGAGTATCAATTAACTCTCATTTTAATGACTCTTGATATGTCTGCTACCATGGATTAGACACCGTACTAACTGGGGGGTGTTTTTAGATTCTTTCTTTTTAAGGGTGCTCATGTGCTATGGTTTGTTTCATTTCCCAATTAGCCACCATGCCTGCCACGTACTGTGCTCTGTTTTCCAGGATGCAAATGCAGATGCTGGCTCAAGAAAGGGGGACGAAGAGAATGCACACAAAAAGCAAAAAAGTATTCCCATTGGAACAAAGATCTGTGAATTCTATAACGCTCCCATTGTCAAGTTCTGGTTTTACACGGTAAGGCCACCTCCTTAGCATTTGCCATTTAGCCTGCTTTGAATATCAAGATATGTTGGAAACAACAAAATCTTCAAAGGCTTAAAATTGTGTCTAAAAATTTACTGAACTGAAATTAATTCTTAAACAAAACCAGTACTAATTGAGAGCTTTAACTAAAATTGAATCCAGATACCCTGTCATATATTTTATATATAGAGAAATATGACCAACCTTTCCCAAAAATATAACATTTCATAAAGCAAAATAGTCAAGCTGTGGATATGGCTCAGTGGTAGAGTGTTCAACTAGCATGTATAACACCCTGGGTTTAAACCCCAGCACCATAGTAAATAAACAAACAAACAAACAAATAAACAAAACAAATTAGTCACATTCTATTTGCTTAAAATGATTTTTTAAAAAAAATATTTAGTAATAGAAACTTAGGGAAATATAATTTTTTCATTTTTCATCAAACAGGTGGGATTATTAGAAGGGTGTGGCTGAGCCCAGATCATAAACTCCTAGGATAGGGAAGCAAATCAAGACCTGTCTAAAGTGTTCACCAAACTGACCCACTTGGCAGCACCCTCTCTAGTGTCCAGGTCTCCACTGCTCTGAGTGTGGCTTTCTACTAACAAGAGCAGAAGAGGAAGTGGGAGTAGAAGGAAGCACCTGTGAGTGAAACTGGCTATCTGCAGGCAGTCCAGCAGAGTTGACCAGACACACTGTGACTTGGGTACCCATATCAGTCTAGAGGAAGGACAGTATTTTTCATGAAATCCCAAGCACTGAGCCACAGTTCATGGCATGACAAGATCATGAATGGGGCAATGGATAAAGATGGGCACGGGGCAGAGGAGAGAAGGGGTTGAGAGGAGAGAAGGTTGCCTTGGAAATCAACCATGGGTCTGGACAACCAATCTCTTGGAAGCCCTATCTGAGGATGCAGCTGAAGCCAAGGCCACCCTCCTTTTCTGGTCAGAATCAGTTGAGAACCTGGGGTTTGTGTAACCTAAAGTACTGCTCAGCACTGAGGCAGGGCAAGGCCAGGAGTCTGACAGGCTTTTCAACCTTAGGCCTCATACAGACAGTCTTGATGCTCCCTCTGGATGTAAGAGAGATGTACAGCTTCGGGAGAATTCTAACATAGCCCAAAGATTGAGAACTGTGGCTCTAATCCTCCTGTAAGGAGGAAATATTTGTCTTTGTCTATTTTATATTGCTGTAATCGAGCACTTGATACTGGGTAATTATAAGGAAAAGAGATTGTTTTGGTTATAGCTCTAGAAGCCCAAGAGCATGGCACTGGCATGATGCTCCTTGGAGGAGGGTTTCACAGTAGTTCAACTCATGATGCAAAGCCAAAGGGCAAGCAGCCATGTGCAATAGAAAGGGAAGGGCAAAGGAGCTGAACTGTTTTAAAACAACCCATTCTCACCAAAACAAATCCATTCCTGAAAGAAGCAACTCAGTCCCACTAGAACAAGGACTCAGTCCTCCTGAGAAATGGCATTAATCTTTTCATGAGGGCTCCCCATGGCCTAAAAACCTCTCAGTAGGCCCTACCACCTCTCAACACCTTTTGGGAATCATAGGTCAACATGAGTTTTAGCAGGAATCACATCCAGTGAACCACATCCCAATGAACACAGGGGATGTTACCTACATCCTGGTAAAACTTATTGAATCAGGAGGGATAGATCATGGGGGAAAGAATACTGTCAAATCACAAATACACAAATGCTAGACTCTTCCTACAAGACCTCAGAAAGGTTTGTGACAGTGAGGAGCCCCAAAGCTGAAGTTTTCACAGATTGGTGGTGAACCAATCTGGGAAAATCAGTTTCAGATAAACTATTTCCACCCCATACCTTACTCCACATGCCTTGCCTCACCTTCACCTCCAACTCTACTTTTTTTCTTGCCAAAAAAAAAAAAAAAAAAGACGGAGAACCTGTGGTGGCCACCAAATATCACAGATTTGTTACTGGTAGCCAAGGGGACTCTTAGGTCAGTCAGCTCCATGGCCTGGAAAGATGATCTCTTCACGTCTTCCCTTCTAACTTCTGTCTGTCAATAGTGGAGAGTTTCATGAAGGCAGATCAGTAGAGCAGAGGAGAAAGACCGGGAGATGAAGGAGGAGAAGGAAAGAGGAAATACTGGGGAATGATATTGGCCAAATTGTATTGTTATATTGTGTTCATGTACAAATCTGTAACAATAAATCCCACCATTATGTACAACTACACTGTACCAATAGAAATATGGGAAGAATAATGGAGAGATTCAAGAAGGAAATTCCTGAGGTACAGAGGAGTAAGTAACATTTTCCAATTTCTAAGAATATAGGAGGGACACCAGCAAACTATTCAAAGTTTCCCTGTGTGTCATAATTATTGCAACTTCATAATTTCCCCATGAGGATGACAGTACCAATAAATATATTGTCATGTAGAAAATGAAATGTCATTGCCCATATCATGCTGAAGCATAAAATACCTCCAACCTATCTCAGCGTTCTCTATCTGCAATGGTGATGTGCGGAGGGGGTATCCTCTAAATAACTAAGTCCATTTAGAAATTGAAAATTCACTTTAGAAGATGTGCCATGCTAAAAATTAGACTTTAAAAGCCGATTCCAAGGTTCTCTCCTCAAACATTGCTAACAGCTTTTTCTTTCCTCCAGATTTCATACTTGGGCTATTTACTGCTGTTTAACTATGTCATCCTGGTGAGGATGGACGGCTGGCCCTCTCTCCAGGAGTGGATTGTCATCTCCTACATTGTGAGCCTGGCATTAGAGAAAATACGAGAGGTGATTACTCCAAAGACTTGTCTAAGTATTTGAGCTAAGTACTGGCTCCAATTTCAAGTTTTATTGCAAAAACATTTCATACAAATGATAAGTACCAGGACTCTTTTCTTTTGAGTGTCATCATCCCATGTTTATCCCATTCACTTCTTTTAAATGTGTACATCCTCTCCATCCAACTGAACTTGAACTTGTGAATAAAAACACAAGCTAAAATAAATCATATCCAATAATAAATACAGGTCTAAATGCATACAAAAGCAAAAGCAAATGTTGCCAGCTACTTGAGATAAACCGATCACTGGGTACACATTTGGCTTCATTTTCTGTCACCTTAAATTTGAGACTTTGGATCACACTGTGTACTTGCATGTTGCAAGAATATATAAAAGCAGGGCCCTCAATGACAGGGAGCAAGAAAAACAGGCCAGAGGAGGGAAAGGAGTCAAGAGAACTGTGGTTTCCAGTAGAATCTGTCCCCAGCTTAATCCTGCAACGGATCTGAGTTGATTGGACACTGTAGAATCTGTTCTACCTTGAGAAAAGGGAGTGGAGCATTGTATGAACATCAGTCTGACTTTGGCACCCATCAGAGGAGCGATTACAATTGCCCAAGAACAAGCCTCCCATAAGGGGCAGGTATGGGCCTAACAGCAGCACCTGTAGTAAATGGGATGATTACACCCACCTGGCAAAAAGCTCCAGGTGATCTTTCTCTGTAAGGCCCAGAGCATCTGTTACAGAGGGAATAAGACTTTCAACTAAGTGTTAAAATAGAACAGATACGGTCTTACACTTGGATCCTACATCTCAGAAGACTTAAAATTAAAATGAAATGCCAAGAAGCCAACTTCTGCAGGCGGCACAGGAAATGTGGGCCAGGTAATTTCTGATATCATCCACAGGTTTGAGTTCACTATATTCATTTCAAAAGAGGAAGCTTGTATCCAAGCAAAACATGAACTTGAACTGAAAAATCACACAGCACAATTTCCTAACCTTTCTCCAAATAATACAGAACCAATACTATTATTTTGTGATTACTATTGACCCTTTTACTGAACTGTACAAATATGACAGTTAACCTCATCCAGGCATAGTGAGTTTTATGTCACAGGTCTAATGAGAGCCTGAGAAAACAAACGAGTGCTGAATCCAAGACTGTACAATCAGTTTTCTACAACTACTCTTTCTTTTTGTGCTTGCTACGACTGAGACTTCCCAAGTGGCCCACCTGAATGCCTCTAGTACAATTGTACTCCTTCTGGGCATCAGCCCTGAATTAAGACATGTTATTCCAGAAGTCTGTCCCCCAGTTACAGGAAAGAGAGGCATCCATCAGCCAGTGCCAAAGGATTGTTAGACTAGGGAATCACTTCTATGTTGGCAGATCAATAGTCATCACCCCATCCTATGCCTGAGACCCTGGAATCTACCCACAATCTGCAGAACTAAAGGGATACCCTGGCATGGCAGCCCTCCCACCTACTGCAGCATCACTGCATGCCCATGCATGCTGCTTGCTAAATATTTTCCATTTTACTCTGGGGAAGTCTCCTTTTAATCAGTGGTGATTTTGAAAGGATAATAACTCAAGTAAGGGAAAACCTGGTTCAACTTTCCCCTAACTTGTCGTATTTAAGTTGCAAAGGAATTTTGGCAAATCAACCATTTCCTAGCCTTATTCTGCCCATGTGGATCTCACCCCCCCACCACCACCACACCACACCACTGTGTAACCACATAGGATTCATTCCTGCTCTAGACTTTTCCTCTTGTATAAGTCTGGAATGTGGGCCAACAGGCATGTGTCCAATAATTAGAAAAGAAATCAAAAGGCAGCTGCTTTAATTACAGCCAGAAGGAGATAATTTGGAAGGCATTTCCTGAGAGTTTATGAAACCCTGAATCTATGAATACAGAGGATTCCATGGAATTTCCCTTTCTAGATATCTGTCTGCCTGAGAAGATTAGTGTTCTGAGGTCTTGAGCAGAAAAGAGACCAGATGCCCTGGAATGTTCCACCAACCTTATCTTTCCAAGATTCTGAAAAAGACAAGGCCTCCAACAATGCACTCTTAGTTTATTGTTCTTTTCGGTTTGTTTTCAGATCCTCATGTCAGAACCAGGCAAACTCAGCCAGAAAATAAAAGTGTGGCTTCAGGAGTACTGGAACATCACTGATCTTGTGGCCATTTCCATGTTCATGATTGGAGCAATCCTTCGCCTCCAGAACCAGCCATACATGGGCTATGGTCGGGTCATCTACTGTGTGGACATCATCCTCTGGTACATCCGTGTCTTGGACATCTTTGGTGTCAACAAGTATCTGGGGCCCTACGTGATGATGATTGGAAAGATGGTTAGTAATGATTTCACATGAGTAACCAGGGATATTTTGGCTGTGGTTAGGATAAAAGACCAGGCCTTGGGTGTGGCTTTCTTCAGTTTCTTCTGGATTTTACTTTGTAGCTGGTTTCTTATAGGAAATAACCTTTGCTTTGAAATACACAGTTCTCCTACATATTAATAACAATAAAATCTAGTGAAAAATGAGCTAAGGGCTTACTGTACTCACCTACATATATATGCATGCATCTCTCAATATATATCAAGCACTCGATGCATACATCTTTTTTCTTTCATATAATTAGCTACTTTCATTTTTTAAAAATACTTCTGATTTATTATTAATAATTGCATTTTGACAGTAAAGATAAAAGAAAATATCTTCTTCTTTTATAAGAGTTTGCTTCACCTTACCAGGGCATGAGAGAGCATCAGGTTTTAATGCAAACAGAATTCAGTAGCAAGACAGGTATCTCAAAATATTTACCTTACACCTTGATGACTGGAAACATTTTTAGCATTCTTTAGTACAGGAAACTGGATTTGATAATTCTGTGAGGTTGCATCTACTTAAATGTTTTTATGGCAAAAAATATGATTGACAAACTCCTAATCTGTAGTAAAAGTTAGAAACAACAGGGACCCAGGGCTATTTCCTCACCTGTACTCCAGACCATCTCCAGCTCATGAGCAGCATGGAGTAGACACAGGTACTTCACGTGATTAGGCCAAGACAGATTTATTGTGAAATTTACTCTGAACAAGTCATAGAATATGAAACTAAACATGAACCAGCTGGTTATCATTACATTACCTAAAAAGCCTCAGTGTTAGCACTAGTGCCAGAAGAAAGGAAGCCTTCTAAGTGTAGGAATAACTCTTTATAGGGGGAATGGCTTTTAGACAATTTCAGTAAGGGCCCTTATCCTCAGGGATGTTAAAAACTAGAATTTCTACCATTTTAGCATCCACAGTAAACAGAGCATTGTTCATTATTGCCACTCATCATTTGTATGATGTATGAATAAATATTGGTGTTTACTCTCAATTTATTTCTCAATTATCCTTTTGCCTACTTATGTATATCTCCCTTTTACT
The DNA here is from genome assembly GCF_964194105.1 of Spermophilus citellus. Taxonomy (NCBI): domain Eukaryota; kingdom Metazoa; phylum Chordata; class Mammalia; order Rodentia; family Sciuridae; genus Spermophilus; species Spermophilus citellus. Next base: position 52,110,584 of record NC_138185.1, read on the forward strand.
CCTTGTTTTCTCTCACAAACCCCCATCTTTTCTCAATTCTTCACATTTGCAGTTACTATAAGAATATCTGTTTACAGAAGTGTTAGTCATATTTCCATTACTTGTAACGAAATACAACCAATAAATTAAAGGAATTATTTTAGCTCATCATCTGACTATTCATTGGCCCAGGTGCTTTGAGTCTGGGGCAAAGCAGCACATAGTAGCACAAACACATGGTGAGACAATCCCAAATCACAAGCCAGGGGGCGAAAAAGAGAAAGGAAGGAGCCTGGGTCCCAATATCCCCTTCAAGGGAATGCCCCAATGACCTAACTCCTCCCACTAGCGCCCCCCCCCGCTCCTAAAAGCTCCACCATTTCCTAATAATGCCACACTGGGGACCAAGGCTTTATTTAACACATGAACCTTTGTGGGACATTCTAGATCCAAACTATATCAATGAGCAATAACAGAGGAGAGGTCAGATGGAATGGGAGCTGATAAAGATGTTAATATTCTAGAGGAAGTTATATATGTTGTGTGGGATAGAAAAAACAAGTAACCCATGGTTGGGAAGGAAAAAAGGGAAAGAGGCTTTTTCCATCCTAATTAAGTATTTGTTGAGTCTTTGGAGAGAGCAATGAACAAGTATGAACTTGGCCCATGAGTCAAGATAATAATGAATCATATATTCTCCTACTCAGATGATTGACATGCTCTACTTTGTGGTCATCATGCTGGTCGTGCTGATGAGTTTTGGAGTAGCCCGTCAAGCCATTTTGCACCCAGAAGAGAAACCTTCTTGGAAACTGGCCCGAAACATCTTCTACATGCCCTACTGGATGATCTACGGAGAGGTGTTTGCAGACCAGATAGACCGTAAGAATAGAATTCATAGTAAGATTCTCTTCCCTGCTTCTGAGGCAGATGATCAGATCCAAATTAACTGGATTATGTATTAATTTGGAAATAAAGCATTTTTTCATTCTGCCATAGGCATCAAATTATTTTATGAAAAAATAAGTACAGTTTATGGAATATAGATTTTTTGAGACCTAAATCATTTCTTTTATTCTAAAACCCATTCACTAGAATTCTGAAAGATTCTCACTTACTTCAAGGGAAAGACAGCCCTGATGTCTATCTTGTTACATGAATATAGTCCCAATGCCAATATTCCAGGTTTTCTTTCATCCCAATGTCTTTCCCCCAAGGATAAAGCTGGTAGTTTTATTTCAGTAGAATGAACCTGAAAGCATGGTAGGGTACCTGATGCCTCTCATCATTCTCCTCTTCCAGCCATCAAAGCCCACTTTCTATATAGCGATCCATTTCTTCTTCACTACTGGTATTGTTCTTTAACTTCTTAATGTATTTGTTTATTTTTTAACTGACAATTTATTTTACATATTTATGGGGTAAAGTGTGATGATTCAAAACCTATATACAGGAGTGCTATTTTTATTGTCAACAATAACCCGGATGGTACCAGAGTGACAATCCTGCTCAGACTTCTGGGGAATATAGACCCCAGCACCTCTGCAGGCTGAATTGTTAGGTCAGTGTCTCCTGAGTTGTAGGGACATAAAGTTCAAATGTTCTTATACCAATTTCATCAGGACAGTTAAGTCTTCACCAGTGAGCAAGGTGCTATAGTCTTATTTTCATGTCAGTACCAATGTATTTATTTAATGTATTTATTTATAAAATACAAGTTGTATTTTACCATGAAGCAATATAATAGTATGTCTGATGCTTTTGAAGTTCTGCTGTTTGTGAACAGAAAGTTTCAGATATCTGTCTCTTATGTGAACACAGGTTGTCAATAGATATACTGCCACTTTGTTAGATAACAATTTGACTCAGTTTATTCTTTCTATCTTGTATCACATGATTCTGAACACATTATTATTACATATATCACAAAATCAACTATTAGATGTGTTTGTAGCTTGATAAACCAGAACAAAAAAATCTAATTAGTTTTGAAAGATTATTAGTGTAAGTAAATGTGCATATTTCTTAAAACTTTCTGGACTCCAGACACAAGCTACAATATTTTCATTGTTCAGTTTTTAAAATTAAATTGAGGAATGAGTGGAGATAAAGAAGTAAATTTAGAGATATATTATTTTCAGTAATACCATTAAATGTAGGTTTTCAGTTCTTGATCCATTACATAATAATTCTGTATTTATTTGTGCTTATGAGGTGCTTGTATTGGAATACAGGAAATGTTTGATTGGTTGACCAGTAAGCTAAAATGATCATCTGCCAGTGACATTATGTATTTTTCACAGTATTTTTAAGTAGTGAGCTTTTGCTGTTGCATATGACATATGGTAAATAAATATTCATAAAATGCATTTTTTAGAATTAATAATGTGTACAATTTTTCTAAACAAAGCAATTTCCAAGAGAAAATCAATAATTTCCAAGCTTGAAATATCTGCATTTCTTGACAGCAAAACGGTTATTATGCTTTACTTTTCTCTCAACTATTATCTTGTTTTCTTTCCTCCCCTCCTGTCACAACTAAAAAACAAAACAAACTCCTGCTTTCCAATCATTGTATAGTCTACGCCATGGAAATTAATCGTAAGTTTACATGCAATTGATGATCTGAATTCATGAAATGTGTTTACTAAACAGCTTTTTTATTACCTGATTACTGATATTCTTATACTGTTTTCAAATACATCTTTAGTTTCCCGGTGTTAATGATTTTTTTAAACTGAAAGTAAAAAATAAACAAAGTATAAATTCAACATTGGGATTATCCTGTTTTCCCCCTCTGGGAAACAGATCTCCTATGATAAAGGTGGCATTTCAAATGAGCACAGAAAGAAAAGATTATTTTTCATATGTGGTCCCAGAACAGTTGGTTTGAGAGGTTAGTGGGTTCCTTACCCCACATTCTAGAATGAAGTTATTTTCAAAGTTAATGTACAAATATAATCAAAAAAGAACCAGAATACAACATAAGTTAACATTAAATACTTAGAAGACATGATAACTTTCTAGTAGATAACTATTTGGATGACATCATAAAGATGGATTTGTCTGTTTAATCATTAAGAACTTTTGTGTAAGAAAAACAATAAAGAAATGGGAAAATGTTTATAAATACGACAAACTAAAATTGACTACCTCTGTGTGCAGATATGAGTTTTCTTACCTTCTTTGTATGTTATTTTTTTACTGGAAAATTAACGTACACGAAATAAGAAAAATCATATTAAAAAGGAAAGAGACTATCTAATTGCATGTAATGGATATTTATTCTTTTCTTATTATATGTAAAAAGCAAGCTCAAAAACACAAACATTTCTTTCAGCTCCTTGTGGTGAAAACCTCTATGACGAGGATGGCAAGAGGCTCCCTCCCTGCATCCCAGGGGCCTGGCTCACACCTGCTCTCATGGCATGCTATCTACTAGTAGCCAACATCCTGCTGGTTAACCTGCTGATCGCTGTTTTCAAGTACGTGTCATGGCTGATGACCATGCCCTTACATTTATTGCCTTTTAAATTTTTGGTTTAATCTCAGAAATCACCCATGTACCAAGTATTTGCAAAGAAGCTCATTAGGGCTTTCATATGAATAGAATGGTTGTAGTCTTTTTGATTCAACTTTAATCAGTCTAATGTATTCATAAATCAAGAGTTGGCACTTACATACACTTAAATTTAATCTTGATTCATAATTTAACACTGTAGTATTTTAATCTAATCAAAATGTTTTCTTAGGCAAAAATTCCCTGAGAGATTTGGTCAAGTTGTGCTTTTCATTCATGATAAGAGACACAGAAAGCAAAACTAATTTCAGACACTGCTACAATTACTATAATGTATATTCTTATTATTTGCAGAATAAATGGTCTAAGAAAAATGGTTTAAGTTACTGAATCAAGCTTCTTTTAAAATTTGCCCACCTGGCATTATATGATGAGTATGTTGACAATGCTTAATAACTGTTGAAAAATTATTTTCACTTCTAAGATGAAAAATATGAGGGAAAAATACTTCATGGAAATTTAAATCTTAAAACTAAACAGAAGAGAATCTGGTCCTAATGCCTAGCTTGAGAGATGAGAAAACTAAGGTCACAAGACAGTAACTGGCTTTTCTAAAGTCCCAGTATTGGAAGATCCTACAATCCTGTGCTTATGGTCTCCCATTGGAAGCTAAAACAAAATAAAGTTTGTACCTATCCTACATCCTAAATAACATGCCTTGAATCAAATAAGTTCAATAGTTGATTCAGTTACCAACAAATAAAAGTCATCATTTAGTTGTTTGATAAAAAAGTTTATATTTCTCAAAATTTCCTCGGCATAGACTATGGTGTGGTTTATGCAAGAAAGCAGGGGGCAGCAATTTAATACACTTAATTCTTAATTATCTATATGAGTAAAATATCATTAAGTATAAATAATAGATTGATAGATAAACCAAAAAATTAGGTAATCAAGGAATCAACTGACACTAAAAGGCCATTTCATATAATTTCAATGTCAGTAACTGATAGCTTTGGGAAATCACAATAAAAAGTAATATGTAACATGTTTTCTTTTAAAAGCAATACCTTCTTTGAAGTAAAGTCAATATCCAACCAAGTGTGGAAGTTCCAGCGATATCAGCTGATTATGACATTTCATGACAGGCCTGTCCTGCCCCCTCCAATGATTATTTTAAGCCATATCTACATAATCATTATGCGTCTCAGTGGTCACTGCAGGAAAAAAAGAGAAGGGGACCAGGAAGAACGGGACCGTGGACTAAGTATGTTCAAGACTTTCCATTTCTATTTTGGGTTTATTTTTAAAAAACTCTTTCCACTGGACACCAACATAGAAACTCCCACTAAACTATTTACATGTGTGAAAAACACAACAAACCAACTGCTGTGCTTTTCAGAATGCTTCTTATTTTCTGTTGATATTTTTCTATTGTTGTTCATTTATTAGTAATTAATGTTGCTGAAAGTCTTCTCATGGAGATAAGCTGAGAGTTTTTTAAAATATCTCTTCTATATACATTTATATATGCATTCAATGTTCCTTTCAAAATGTTTTAATTTGTTGCATCTAAAGATGATGAGAAAATAATGCTATACACTTTTTCATAAAAGACATGCAAAAGATTTGCTGAGAAATATTACTTCATTTCACTTTCTTAATAGATGTAATCAGGGCTGTTTGTTTTCTTTCTTTTTCTTTTTTTACCAAAAAGTTATCATTTTGCTCCAGTAGAAAGACCATTACTACACATGACAGCACCACCCCCTTAGCTAACAATCAATTGGAAGAGTCAGAGAACTACCTACAAGGGAGCTTACTTAAAGTTGTGCTATGAAATTCGCAATGATGCAACTAAAATGATTCTTCAGGGATCTGGCTTGGTTTTCACGTGGCCAACACTTCTCCCTTTATGCAGAGCTCTTCCTCAGCGAGGAGGAACTGAAGAGGCTGCACGAGTTCGAGGAGCAATGCGTGCAGGAGCACTTTCAGGAGAAGGAGGATGAGCAACAGTCGTCCAACGACGAGCGCATCCGGGTCACTTGTGAGAGGTGCGAGCAGATGGTCCTAAGCCAAGGGTGTGCAGGCTCCCGCCCCTCCTTTGAAGAGGGATGCTAAAGCTTATTTCAACATTGGCTCTGCATTCTCCTGTTGATTCAGTTTTAAAAAGTTTTAAAAAGTTTTCCCCCAAAATAATGTGAAAGTTACCACGTGGTGACTGTGGATTGTACAGAGAAATAAATGATAACATTTATTGCAAACATTCAGGCCAAAAAGGTCCCTTCCCAAGTGTGGGCATTTACCCCATTTAAGTTTAAAAAAACAAACAAGTTTTGCATTATTGGAGTGAACTGTAAGCCAGAAGAAGCCCTGGGTCAAATGGTGGTTCCATTCCAAGTTTTCTGAGGAATCTAGATACCACCTTCCATAGTGGTTGCACCAATTTGCAGTTCCACCAGCAACCTGTGAGTGTACCTTTTCCCCACATCCTGCCAACATTTATTGTTGCCTGTATTCTTAATGATCGCCATTCTGACTGGAGTGAGACGAACTCTTAGTTTTGACTTGCATTTTTCTAATTGCTAGAGATGTTGAATATTTTTTCATATATTTTTGATCGATTGTATCTCTTTTTCTGTGAAGTGTCTATTTAGATCCTTAGCCCATTTGTTGATTGGGTTATTTGGTGGGTTGTGTGTGTGTGTGTGTGTTTTGAGTTCTTTTTATAGCCTAGAGATTAATGCTCTATCTGGGGTGAATGTGGTAAAGATTTTCTCCCAATCTGGAAGCTTTCTCTTCACATTATTCATTGTTTCTTTTGCTGAGAAGAAGCTTTTTAGTTTGAATCCATCCCATTTATTGATTCTTGATTTTACTACTTGTGTTTTAGGGGTCATGTTAAGGAAGTCAGATCCTAGTCCAATGATGAAGATTTGGGCCTACTTTACTTCTAGTTAGTGCAGAGTCTCTGTTCTAGTGCCTAAGTCTTTGATCCACTTTGAGTTGAGTTTTGTGCAGGGTGAGAGAGAGGATTAATTTCATTTTGTTACATGTGGCTTTCCATTTTTTCCCAGCACCATTTGTTGAATAGGCTTTCTTTTCTTCAGTGAATGTTTTTGGTAACTTTGTCCTGTATGAGATAACTGTATGTGTGTGGTTTTATCTCTGTGTCTTCTATTCTGCACCATTGCCCTATGTGTCTGCTTTGGTGCCAATACCATGCTATTTTTGTTACTATAGCTTTGTAGTATAGTTCAAGGTCTTGTATTGTGATGCCTCCTTCTTCACTTTTCTTGCTAAGGATTGCTTTGGCTATTCTGGGTCTCTTATTTTTCCAAATGAATTTCATGGTTGTTTTTTCTGGTTCTATGAAGAATATAATTGGGATTTTGATAGGAATTACATTAATTCTGTATAATGCTTTTGGTAGTGTGGCCATTTTGACAATATTAATTCTGCCTATTTAGGAGCATATGAGATCTTTCCATCTTCTAAGGTCTTCTTCAATTTCTTTCTTCAGTGTTCTGTAGTTTTCATTGTAGAGATCTTTCACCTCTTTTATTAGATTATTTCCAAGTATACATCCTCAGGACCCAGCAGAATCATCAGAGTCCACACGATAGTGCTTAATCATGCCAAAAGAATGAATTCATGAGTGTGTAAATCCATGAATGAGTAAATGAAGTCTGAAGGTCCTGAAGGGACAGAGTGATATTTTTTGGAGCTTGATGGCATTGCCTTACCCTAAATTGGGAAAGAGTAACCAGCAAACTTTAGACAAGAACAATAAATCCTTGCTATGTTTTTTAAAAAATCATAATCTTTTAGAATATTATAACTTACTAAAAGCAATTTAAGTTTGTTAAATATCTTCATAACTGATAATACATAGTTCTAATGAGTTTAACTCTCAATATGGGTGTAATGAGCATGGAAAAGGAGACATGACTAAGGGGATTCTGGCTCATTCTTGTTTCTTGAGTACTCAAAATTAAAATGCTCTGATACAAATGTTTTTCAAATATGTATATTGAAAAACAAAATCATGGTAGGATTTCAAAAAGACATTTCAGCAAACAAGTACCAATCAAGAGACCCAACATTTACATCAGAATTCACAGACATACCTTGAAGTTTCCCTGGTATGTGCCCAGGCAATCGACTATACCCTAACCCACTGGAGGGGAAAAGTCTCTGACAGCTGACCCCTTTCCTCTCCTAGTCCCAGTCACCTTGTAATCCAACCAAGCCCAACCAGCCAAACTCAAGGGTTACCTACATCAATTTTTGGCCTTAGTAAGGTACATTGTCAATAAAACTTTGAAACACTTATTTGACATTTTAACAATAATTGCTAAACTTTCAATATATAAAAATTATTTCTACATAAAACAAGTTATCCCTTGTAGATAGTCTAAAATTTCCACCTTTTAGTTAGATATTAACTTGAATTTAGTCTTAGACAATCATTTACAATGGAAATTGTGTTTTGTTTTTCTCTACCTCTCCACCTTCTCCCTTCCCGCAGCATTGTTTGGATTTTTAACATTCTTGGAACAAGGCTTCAAGAATGTGGTTATCAGATCACTACCAAATTGCATTTTTCTCCTGGGGCTCTGTGCATACGTAATAGAAATGAAAAAAAAAATACTACTTCCTGTTTCCCTTGGCTCAGGTCCCCAAAAGTGATGGGAGCACATTCCTGCCCCTCCATTTCCTTTTATTGACCTTGTCTAGGCTGACTCACAGGTGAATGCCTGAGACAAAAAGAAGTTTGGGGAGAAGGGAGCTTCTTTCCCTCTAATCAGGCCAGCTGGGGAGCAAGGGATAAGGTGGAAGAATGGAAGGAAAATTAGTTATTTGTACCTAACTTTCAGCACCTGTTATTACTTTTAATATCCATCTCTGAGTATTTGGACACTTCTAATTTTTCAATATTCTTGATATATTAATTTGATTTTATTTTCTGTATCACCATTCACCATTTGATGATTCTCCAGCTCTTCTCTCAGTGGTTTGTGCACCATCCTAGTGCAGAGTCTGGTTAAAAGTACATCATTCCCTTCCCTGTTTCCCTATTTCCTGAGAACCTTTTCAGGAAAAGGTTCCTGAGACAGCAATTCTCATAACTCATTCATACCAACATGTTCACAAAGATGTTCTTAAGGGTATGTTGAACAATCCCGTGTGGGAACCAAATCTGTAGCTTTCTCCTACTGCTTGGAAATTACAAGTAAAATTCTAACAATTTAACCACATACTCTTATCATAAAATGTCAACATTTTGTAAGATCCAACATTTAGTCCCTTAGCAAGAGATTTGTGAGATGATTCAGTATTGAGTTAATGTAACATTGAGTTGCAACTCAATATTTAAGCCAAAGTCGTACCCAGCATGCCCACCTGGATCTGGAGAACTGTGAGCACTTCCTCACAGTTCTCCTTCCAAACTTGGACATTTTCTGTGCTATGGGCTCTATGAATGGTATCATCATTCAGCTACTTTAGCAAGACAGAAAGTGGCAAGATATTGTGGCACCTCCCTCTCCCTCACTGACAATCAAGTTTCCCTTGCAGGTAATGTAGGGCCCACTCACTTCCTGTCTCTGCTGCCAGCACACACTAAGGTCTCCATACCCCTTTCTGCTCTTTGAATCCGTGTTGCATTCTACAGACTCAAATTGGGTCCTGTGCCTCTCATCCACCAGCTCCCTTTAAAGGTCTGTTCTCAGGGCTGCAAGGCCCTGCCTTGTCTCTGGCCTTACTCTAGACTGTTCTCATCTTCACGCTCCATATTCCAAGTCTTGGCCTTTTATTTACTAAAAGTTCCAAGTCATTCCTGCCACACAGGGCTTTGCACATATTGTTGGGTTTTTTTTTTGTTTGTTTGTTTGGTACACCACACCCTTTCTCTCTGTTCATCCTGTGAATCTCTGCTCAAATGCCAGTTCCTGATGGAAAATTTCCCTTACCACCTCACACCTTAGACTGGCTCAGGATCCTTGGTTTCTAAGCTCCATGAAGTCTGACACCATGTCTATATTTTGTTTGCCAAAATTATGTCTAGCATCTGCACATCTCCACATAGTAGGAAGGAGATTTTTTTGTTTTTGTTTTTGTTTTTGAATGAATGCATGGATGACTCAAAACTTTATCTCTCCTGACTCAAATACAAATTTCTATCCTATCCTCAACCAGAGTATCAAAAAAGAGGGAATCAACTATGCTTCCTCTGGGTTCAAAACAATGATTTTCCTGTTAGGAACCAGGAACAACCTCAAGTTATACAGGTTTATGGTGTAATTGCCAGGAAGAATACTTAATATCAGCAACACCAAAATAAGGGCTGGTGTTGGCAGGTAATGTCTGCTTGAAGGGACAACCTGAGACAATCAAGAGAGCTGGTGGGCTGAAAACATTTGATAGATAACTTCTGCTAGCACAACCAAGGTAGAACTTGTCGACCTGAATATTCTATTTTCATCATACCAGGTAAATAACATTGGTTATGTGTATCATCAATTTGAGCTTCTAGACTCCTTCTGTGTCTTCTGTAAATCAACTGTGAAATACATTGTTCTCTTTATGATTCATCGTCCCTTATCACAGGTCTACAGGTTCAAGATCAATTAAGTTGGAAAAAATCTTTCCTAACAAAACTTAGTCAGAGTTTAACTTCTCAAACAAGGAGACATATATTATCCATTGTGTTTTCCTTTTTTCTGTGGCTTCATGCAAGCTTAGCATCAAACCTAATGTTTGGTTAGAGTAAGTACATTAGACTAGGTTTTTAGAATGTGTGGTATATATTTCAAAATGTATAGAATGCAATTTTAAAATTATATTTCAGTACAGTTGGCCCTGTACTTAAGGAGATATCGATATTAGACTAGCCAAACCTATCATAGCAGATTCTTATTCTGATGAAATATTCTATTAGGTGGTTTTTGGTCAGATTTGTGTATGAGTCTGGGTTAAGGTCTCATACTTGCTGAAGGTTTGATCAGCAATATGAGGCTTTGAAATATTTTTGTTTGATATCCTTTTTCCATGTGAGTTGGAAAAGAAGGTGCTAGCAGAAGAAACCCAAACAAGAAGACAAGCTAGTGACTAGAAGAGGAATGGAAACAGAGATCAGTCTTGGGAGGTGGATGACGTCTCAGATGTAAAGAAGGACATATAGAAAAGACAAATATGCAGTGATGGGAAAGTCATTTGGGGTTGATCCCAGCTGAATGTCATCATCTTATAAATTAATAGAAGTCAAAGATGTTTGAATGAAAGGAAAGGAGTGGAATTAATGGAATTTTAATGTTCACAGTGAATGACAATCTTGTTACTCATCTGATTTTGAGAGCCAGTTCAGAAAAAGATGCAGACATCAGGCAGATACAGATAAAAATATCCACTTTATTAGTCATAAAAGTTTACTGGAGGGTGTGGATGACTTCTTTCCAAGAACACATCCAGAAGTGAACATGCCCACTTAGTTACAGGCAGCAGTGGCCCCTGCAGCCTCCTTCTCATGGGCTGAGTCAGCCTTCCCACTCAGCTTACCATAGGACCAAGACAAAGTGAGAATCAAGTTCCTAGCAGGCAGTTCCTTTTCAAAGACAGAAATAAAAGCATGCTTGTGCCCTGATTCCCAAACTCCAATCACAAACACAGTTCTCCCTAAAAAGAAATAAACTGTTGGATAGAGGTCAGGAGCATTAATCTAATGAGAAGTCTAGGTACAAAGAAAGAAAAAAATGGTAATGAGGAAAAAGTACCCCCAACCCAATCAAGATTATGGTCATGAAGTCAGTAAGAATTTAAGTGAGTTTACTTTTAGGGGAAATATACTAGGAAAGAAGATTGCTTCTCAGGAATACTGAAGATCCAACTAAAATTGAATAACATGGCTTTGGATTGGGTCAAGTCATTGTCGCTCCCTTGACTTTCATCAGTTACACTTTATAGTCCAAAGGCAAAGATGCAAAAAGTCAACACACATAGGGCAGGGAGGTTGAAGGGCTGGCTATCTGTGCTCCTGCAGCCACCTTTTTTTCCTTGCCCAACTCTGGAGTCCTGATAAGGATAGAAGATTAGTTTAGGATAGGCACTATTGGGTTAGGGGTAAGGGAGAGATAACCTGAGATATTAATAAGGCTCCATTGGTGGCCAACCACAGAATCTGACCCAAATAGAAAGCGGAGCATTATCAGAAAAGGATAATGATTTAGAACACTTGAATACTAGAAACCCAGGAGGTTTGAGTATGACCATGTAAGTATATGTAAATAACATAGAGCTAGAATTCCATAGAGCTGGATGTCCTTTTAATAACTATTCAGTATGTTGTTTATTACAAAGACTGAGAAAACCAGAAGATTTAAGACTCCAGTCTTGTTCTTTTATTAGTAGTCTTCACTCAGTCTTTCATATATAAAAACTCTGCAAGTCAGCACAAGGTTCTTTCCTGGGTGTTTTCCCTGTAATTACTAAATTTAAAAGACAGTCTTATATAAGGAAATAGATGAAAACTAAAATAGCTGGGTGTAAAATTTAGAATGGTTTAGACAATGTTATAATCTATAGATCTGGAATAAAATTACAAGGTAGGAATAGTCTTAGAACTCAAGGGTAAAACATGGAGTTCTTCAAGTATGAACTAGACCTAATGCCACTAACATCATGTTTTTCATGTGAACATTTAATTCGTCATTAAGGAAATGGTCCCATATAATTTATGAGATGCCTCGTGTAGGCAAAGGGTGATTGTTTTACATAAAAAGATGACTGCACATAAAATAAGTTTTAATAACTGGCTTAGTACAGAACTCCAAATGTCTAAGTCCTATCCTTTGGAAAAACACATAAGGATTCTTACCATGAGCACATGAATTTGGACCTCATATTAAATAGATTAGAGTTTTTTCAGTGTCCAATAAAATTATGTGCAGGTAGTCTTTTGGAAGTTACTACAAAAGTTCTACATATACATAAGTTCCATACTGTTGCGTGTATTAGTATTTCAACAAAATAGAAAATGTAATCTAAAATTATTTTATCAAAAATGTGTTTTCATTCAATTACTTTAATGGTAGTGTTATTGCACTCAAAATCAAGTACTCTTAGTAATAGATATGCCAAGATATAGAGAAGATTTGCAAAGACACCTTATTTCACATAATTGTGTATTTTAGCACTTATACAGTTCATGGATACTTTCTTGTGTACAATTCCCTTAATTCTCACAACACCATCATGCTACACATATTATTGTTGTTTTATAATGGACTCACAGTGACAGGCGCCTGATAAAGAGAAGTTGGAGGGGCAACTTTATCCCCAATTTGAATATGAGCACATCTCAAAAGGAACCCTGAAGTTGACAACATCTTAATCAAAAACAACCTTGCTGTTTTTCTGAAAATCAAGCTAAACAGACAAAAAGAGTCAGGATATACAATGCCAGTTGTCAACCTAGTACCATTATACTGCACTTTCTAGATTTTAAAAAATAAGTATATACACATATGAACATGCACACACACACACACACACACACACACACACACACACGCACCAGGTTTTGAAACCAATTAGGGCAGTAGGTGCACCTTTTTAACAGAAGAACCCAAAGACCAATCTATACTAATCTCTGAATCAAGCAAAACAGGAATCCAAGGGAGTGGGAAACACAGCGATTATTGATCAAGGCCAATTAAACAAATTAGGTTATGGGCTCCTCAGTGACTTTAATAGGAACACACATGAATCAGTGAAGGGCAGGGTAAATAGTGCCATATATCAAGTGGTACTTAAAATTCTATTCAAAGGCAAGAGAATGATTAATCAGGGCCCAGTATATAGATTTCATTTGTTTATAGTTTCCTTTCATATTAGCACTTGGGAATTGTTCTGCAGGCCTGCCAGTTGAGAAATCATGAGCTTGGTGGTTAGAAAAATGGCCTTCATGCCTTTTTTTGAAAGCGTTCTTAAATGGAATAATTGTTGCTGTTAAGTGCTACCATAATGTGCAAAACAAAAACATGGTACTGGTACGTCATATAATCTACAAGCATATTCAAATACAGAAATAGTTATGAAAGTCAAGAACTCAAATTGGAGGGAAATGGCAAGAAGTAGATCTGATAAGAAATCAATTGGTAAGAAAGAACACTTTGCATCACAGAAGTATCCATCATCCCAAGAAATAGGTCCTTTGAGTTGAATACTAGTCATGTAGAAAAATAGTTATACATGATCAGACCAAACAATTTGAAATATCCAGGGAGAGTATTTATACATTTTTAAAGAAATATTATTTTGAAACTGTTCAAAACCATACAATAAAGAATGCAGTCATGTTAATCTAATTAAATAATATCTAAACCCATGATAGCAACACACATTTATATGTAATGGTTAGGTCTTTGGCAGCACACAGACAACTTTTATTTGTCCGGTGCTTCTACAAACATCAGAGGTAGCTGCAAGTTCTAGAATAGGTTTTCCCAAATCAGGAATACCACATGCTTGGTGTTTGAGATCCTCAAGTTCTAAGAGAATTTCATTTTTTTTCCATTTTGATGATAATGGCATATTTGTGAAGGATATTGGAGCAAATTTAAGGATAAAGAACCAGACATGCAGAAAGGGAGAACAAGGAAGGTGAGTTCTGGAGTTCACAACTTGATTTTTATTATAAAGTATAATAACTGAAATGGAAATTTTTCTATTAAATAGCAGATTTGAGCAGGCTGATTAAAGAATCAACAAATTCAAAGATAAAAAATATGATGTAATTATATGCTGTCTACAATGATTCACTCCAAATAGTTTGGAAGTAAAAGGAAGAAAAATTATTCAATGTAAACAATAACCAAAAGAGAGGTGGAGTGACTACATTAATATCCAAAGTAGCCTCTAAGATAAATATTGTTACTAGAGACAAAGAAATGCATTATACAATGATAAAACAGTCAGTCTCTCTAGAATGTAAGCATATGTGCGCCTGATAGCAAAGCCTTATAATATGTGAACTAAAAACTGACAGAACTGAAGGGAGAAGTAGACAGTTCTACAATAACAGTTGGAAACTCTACTACTCCACTTTTACCAGTGATAAAACTAGACAGAAGATCATCAAAGAAATAGAAGACTTGAACATTTATTTGGCCAGTTTAACCTAGAAGATACTAATAGAACATTCCACTCAACAACAGCAAAACACATATTCTTCTCAAGAACATATGCAACATTTTCCAAAATAAACCAAAGACTAGGCCATGAAACAAGTCTCAAAAAGCTTTGAAACATTTGAAGTTGTATATTTTCCAACTACAATGAAATTAAGTTGTTATTACAACAGGAAATCAAAAATTCATTAATATGACAATTAACATACTATTAAATAACAAGTGGATCAAAGAAGAAATCAGAAGAGAGAGAACACCTCAAGGTGGGTGAACAAATATGAAAGTACAATATACAAAAACTTTTGGAATGCAAGAAAAGCAGTACTCAGAAAGATATTTATAATTGTAAAAACCTGCATTTAAAAAGAAGAAATATTCACAAAAGCATTAGAACTGAACTAATGAATAAACCACTACAAAGGTTAAGACTCACCACTGGAGGTCTGATCATCACTGTAGTCTTTGAATCTAAACTGAAATTGGAATCAGCCATAGAAAGCATTTTGAAACATGCAGACTGAGTCTAACTAGATTGATAACCTACCAAAACAAAAATATCAATATTCCCCATGGGAATTAAACAAGACTTCAAGTCACATGATAAAATATTCCAAAGTTGGATGTAATTCAAAGTTATTTGGGATATGAAAAACCTAGAAAATCTCAACTCACCTGAGAAGGAGATAATCAATAAATAAATGTCAATGCCAAGATAACACAG
Source organism: Spermophilus citellus (assembly GCF_964194105.1). NCBI lineage: Eukaryota > Metazoa > Chordata > Mammalia > Rodentia > Sciuridae > Spermophilus > Spermophilus citellus. The sequence goes on from NC_138185.1 coordinate 52,125,993, forward strand.
ATAATGGCATTATCTGACAAAGACTTGAATCAAATGTATGAAATATGATATGTCAAGAGCTTTGTAATGTTTTGAACAACTAATAATAAAAAAAATTTTAAAAAAGAAAATAAAAATATAAAAATTGCAAATAAATGCATCAAAATATTAAAAAAGACTTTTAAGTCATCTATTATAAAAATATGTGAACAAAATTGCAGAGTCTTGAAACTAATGGAGAGTATGGATGTATCAGGAAAAAAATAAGAATTAGAACCAAAGAAAATTTTAGAACTTAAAAATTCACTAGATAAACTTAATAGCAAAATAAAGATGACAGAAGAGTTAGTAAAACTGAAGATATTTCAATACAAATTAACTAATTTGAAAAATAGAAAGTAAATTGACTAAGGGTGGGGCAGCCTCCAGGAACTGAAAGACAATAACAAAAGATAAAACATTTTTGTCATAAGAATCCCAGTAGAAAAAAGTGTATGGTTCAGAAAACTTTTAGAAGAAGTAACTGAAAATTTCCCAAGTTTGATTGAGAAGCATAAACTTGTAGATTTAAGAAATTTAGAGAACACTACACAGAATTAAATCAGAGATATCTACACCCACATCTTAGAAACTGCTGGGAACTAAAGACAAAGAAAAAACGGAGAACAGCTCAAGAAAAATGACCCTTTACTTCAAGGAATGGTGATCTGAATGATAGCAGATTTCTCGTCAGAAACCACGGAGGCCAGGAAGAAGTGGCACCATGTTTTTAAAGGGCTGAAAGAAGAGAACTGTCAATCCAGAATTCCATACCTAACAAAACTATCCTTTAGGGATGGAGAGAAAATAAAGACATTCTTTTTGGGGGGCGGGGTAGGGGAGGGGGGAAGAACCAGGAATTAAACACAGGGGCACTTGACCACTGAGCCACACCCCCAGCCCTATTTTGTATTGTATTTTGAGACAAGGTCTCACCGAGTTGCTTAGCACCCTGCTTTTGCTGAGGCTGACTTTGAACTCATGATCCTCCTGCCTCTGGAGCTGCTGGGATTACAGGCATGCGTCCCTGCACCCAGCTAAATAAAGACATTCTTAGACAAATAATTCACTGCTTGCGGAGCAGGTCTAAAAGAATTACTAGCTGGTTCTAGCTATAAACAGGTAGTTTATTGCAGGAGTGAAGGATCAGATCAATATTTAAAGACAATTGATGAAATCCATCATGTTAACAATTTAAAGGAAGTCCCCACATGATTATATCAATTATCAATAGGTATAGAAAAAGTATTTGACAAAATTCAACATTCATTCATGATAATAAAACAGAAGGAAATATCAGAAGTAAATTTGAAACATTAGGAAAAACAAGGAAGAACATTTAAAATAATAAATATGTTGACAAATATAAAGAAGAATCTTTTATTAAGGTCTTTAAAGTATATTTGCTAGTCAAAAACAAAAATGGTGCCAGCTAAAGATAAAAATTGGCACATACCTGTAATCCCAGTGACCTGGGAGGCTGAGTCAGGAATATCACATACAAGCTCGATGCCAGCTTCAGCAACTTAGCAAGATTCTTTCTCAAAAACAAACAGAAAGGGCTGGTAGTGTGGCTCAGTAGTAGAGACTCTCTGGGTTCAACTCCCAGTAACTCCAAAAATTAAAAAAAAACTGTCATATTGTTTGATGGGATTGATGATATATGTAGATGTATTATATGACTACTTTAACATAAAAGGATATGACAACGAGAACTTTATAAGAGTATTGTTTTTACATTCAAATTGAAGTGGTAAAATATTGAGGCTAAGTAAACTTTGAAATGTTACTACCTATTTTGTAAACCTTAGAACTACTACTATAAAATCTATGTAAATGATATAATCATGTCCCAGCTATTTTCTGAAACCAGCATTATCCTGATATCAAAACCAGATGAAGAGGTTGAAAAAAGAAAACTATACACCAATGTACTGTTCATCATCATGAGCATAAATACAAAACTTCATAATAAAATACTAGCTGGTTCTAGCTATAATCAGGTAGTTTATTGCAGGAGTGAAGGATTAGAGCAATATTTAAAGACAATTGATGAAATCCATCATGTTAACAATTTAAAGGAAGTCCCACATGATTATATCAATTATCAATAGGTATAGAAAAAGTATTTGACAAAATTCAACATTCATTCATGATAATAAAAATAAAATAAATTTTAAAACCTCAGAAAACTGGTAGAAGGTGAAATAGAATTTACAGGAAAAAACCCCACACCAACATGTAAAACTAAATTACTTTTTCTTAAAATTAGGAATACAAAAGGACAGCCACTCTTAGCCATGGCTATTTAATAGCATGCTGGAAGTCTTAACCAGTGCAATAAGGCAAGAAAAAGAAATAACAGACATACATCTTAAAAAGGAAGAACTTGGGCTGGGGATGTGGCTCAAGCGGTAGCGCGCTCGCCTGGCATGCGTGCGGCCTGGGTTCGATCCTCAGCACCACATACCAACAAAGATGTTGTGTCCGCCGAGAACTAAAAAAATAAATAAATAAATATTAAAAAAAAAAAAAGGAAGAACTAAAGCTTTCTCACTTGTAAATGACACAGCTGTCTATGTAAGAAAATTACATAAAATTGTTAAGTAACAAAACTAAACAATGTCCTAAAAGTAATAAGTAAATTTATCAAAACTACCAAATAAAAGGGCAACACACAAAAATCAATTTTATTTCTATATACTAACATAATTGAACTTTAAAAATTTTTAAACAACACTGAAAGTTCAACAAGAGTTCAACAAGAGCTCTGACAAAATGAAATACTTAGGTATATATCTTATAAGATAAGAATGCAATCCAAATGCAAAATACTTTAAAACACTATTAAAAGAAATAATGACTTAAGCAAATAAGGAAATATATCATATTCATGTTTTGAAAGATTCAGTATAGTACAGATTTCAGTTCTCCCCAAATCAATATCCAGATTTAATGCAATACTTAGAAAAATTTCAGCAGGATATTATGTAGTTATGGGCCAGAGGTTTTTAAAAATTAAATGGAGGCTGGGCATAAATGTTCCTACCAACTCTTTTCATACTTGTCCCCCAAATGGAAACAACTAAAATATCCTTCAAAATGTACTGAGGCTTGTGCAGGTAAATGGATGGAGTTGGTGATATCATGCTAAGTGAAATAAGCCAATCCCCAAAAAACAAAGGCCAAATGTTTTTTCTGATATGTAGATGCTGATTCATAATGGGGCAGGGCAAGGGAAGAATGGAGGAACTCTGGATTGGGCAGAGGGGAGTGAGGGGAGCAGAAGGGACATGGGGATAGGAAAGATGGTGGGGAATGAGACGGACATAATTATCCTAGGTACATGTATAATTGCATGAATCATGTGACTCTACATCGTGTACAACCAGAGAAATGAAAAGATGTGTTCTGTTTGTGTACAATGAATTGAAATGCATTCTGCTGCCATGTATAACTAATTTGAGCAAATTTTAAAAAGGTACTATAAGTACATTCTAACTAGAAACACATCTTTAGGAGAGAATTAGCTTTATTTTTCTTTTTTTTGGAATATTGTAATTATAAATAATAATGGGATTTGTTGTTGGAGTCTCATATGTATACAAAATGTAACAATATCATTTGGTCAGTTTCATTCCCTAGGACCTCATCTTTCTCTCTAAGAATGAAGTTTAATTAAAGGGGAAAAAAAGCAAATCACTTGGACTTAGACCACTTTGGTGTTGTATGCTATGTTGAAAATATTTTCCTCTGTGCTATAAGAAAAGCTGAACTGAGACTTAGAAAACTAAACAAAAACATGCTTGCTGATTAATCATATCCCACTATGAGATCTGTCATAAATGATGGTTTCCCTTATGTTTTCCTGCTATTCAATATGTAAACAAATGTAGGACTTTTGTCAAGTTGATTGCCAGATAGCCTGTCTTTTCCCACGTGAAATGGAAACCATGGTTTCTTGGATTTTAAGGTTTTTGAAACATCTTTTCGTAACTGTGGAAGTCTCAAAACATGACTAGGAATGAAGATAGTTCATCATTTGTCCTTTTTGTAAATTATTTCAGACATAAGTGAACCTGAACTCCTTTATTCTTTCTTCTTTTACACATGCTGTAAAAACAGCCAGGTGGTGGCATGTACCTATAGTCCCAGATATGTAGGACCTGAGGCAGGAAGACCACCTTAGCCCAGGAATTTGAGACCAGCTTGGGCAACATAGGAAGACCTCATTTTGAAGCAAAAGCCTCACTACAGCCTCCCTTGATTTGGCATAAACTGTTTAAAATGTGCGATCTCCATGCTGTTTACAGGCTTGAAACAAGCAGCTGATGATTTTTGTTAACCAAAGCCACTTCATAAAGAATTGTTTCTCCCACAGCTACAAGGAAGGGAGTGGCAGTAGGAATGAAGGACTGAGACATTAAGAAAGACTTTCCCACAGGGTTTGATAGCTAATTCAAGGTTGGAGGGAGGAAAGGGTAGAGAGGTGAAGGGTGAGAGCAAGAATAAGAGAAACCAAAGGATACTAAGACTTTGAGGTTTCTTTTTAATTTCTGGATGTCTGGTAATGCTGTTATCTGAATTAAGCAATACAGGGGAAAAAATAAGGGGAGAATTATAAAGATCTGAAAGGAAAGATGCTTATCTCTGTTTTACCAGTTTGCATAGCTACATTATCTCTGACTGTAGTATTTGTTAAAGGCAATAAATTTGACTGTTAAAGAGGCACAGTGGCTTTAATATAAAAGGAATCTTGGGTAATAGACATGAAGGGAGCAAGGAGCCATTTGAAAGAGAACACCAAGTCTTACTCAAAAGTGATGGAAAGTGTACAGTAAGTAGTTCTTCTGTGGGCTTCTGAAATGCAAGATGAGAGAGAACTCTTAAAACCTACAGGTCTATTTAAAAGAAGGAAATCAGGACTTCTCATTCAAGGTGAATTTTTGGTCCTCCCCGGTGGCAAACTTTCAGGAAGCCATACCCTTCCTGGCTCAAGTGATGTGGCTTCCGAAGGGGCATATAAATAGTTTTCTCTCCAAGAAAAAAGTTAAGAGTAGAAGCTGGGGCCCTGCCACATATCAGAGTGCAGCTGTCAATGTAGCCAATAGAAGAGCTACATTAGCTAAAGTGGCAATGCAGCTGCAGAAGCAGCAGGGTGTGTGTGGTGCCCAGATGGAGCCAGGCACAGAACAGAACTTTTTCAGTGCAAGCACTGTCCAAAAGATAAGAAAAGGGGGGTTCATCGTGTGTTAGAAGAAAGCAAGCAGAACAAGTGAGGTATGTAGCAAGGGTAGCAGAGTCTTTCTGAAAATAAACTACAAGCCAAGTGACTACAGAGATTGTCTTTTTTTTTTCTTTTCTTTCTTTCGTTCTTTTTTTTTTTTTTTTTTGTACCAGAAATTGAACCCAGGGGCACATAACCATGGAACCACATCCCCAGCCCTTTTCAAAAAAAAAAAAAAAAAAAACTTTTTTTTTTTCCAGACAGGGTCTTGCTAAGTTACTTGGGGTCTCACTAAGCTGCTGAGGCTGGCTTTCAACTTAAAATCCTCCTTGTCACTGAGATTACAGTCATGTGCTGTTGTGCCCAGTGAGACTGTCCATTTTTAAGAAAGGTGTGAGAGAAAAAAATCAAAGCATAATGGAATCAGATCAAGTTGTTTGCCTTCACACAGGGAGAAATCTGCTGGAACAGACCACCATACTGTTCAACTGGGAGCCAGGACTCCTATGCCCATCCCTGAAATAAATTCACCTTATTTATTAAGTTGTTGGGTTGGTTGGTTTGTTTTTTTTTGATAGTGGGGATTGAACCCAGGGACACTCTACCACTGAGCTACGTCCCCAGCTCTTTTTATTTTTTATTTTGCATTTTGAGACTGAGTCTTGCTAATTTGCTTAGGGCCTCACTAAAGTTCCTGAGGCTGGACTCAAACTTGGAATCCTCCTGCCTCAGCTTTCTGAATCACTACGATTACAGGTGTGCACCATTGTAGCTGACTACAAATTTAATTTTTAGAAGGCAGGCTTAAATCCTGCTCATACCTTACTACCTGTTTGAAAGAAATTGTACTGTATATGTTGGAATATAAAACAAAGTCCATTTCAATGGATTTTATTCCAGACAACATTTATAGTTTTGTAGGCTGTTGTCTGATCTTCTAGGCATTTTTTTAAAATTACCTAAAACTAGGCATTTATAATCTGCCAAGATCTTTTCTTGTGTAACCTCATTAAAGGAATATTAAGTAAAAAGAGTAATTTAAAGTTACTGGCATTCTTCAGACAATTAAATGGTCTATTGTCATTCAAGCATATCATCTGATAATCTGAACTTAATTATTAACAATTCATTTTCTGAACCCCTTGAACTTGAGTAAGGACTTTATTTTAACCATTTATTGCTGATGGTTATGGTTAAAATTTCAGAGACTAAGTGCTAGCACATTTGGTCCTCCATATCCATGGGCTCTGCATCCCTGGATTAATAAACCTCAATTTGAAAACATTTTTAAAAATTGTATCTGTAGTAAACATGTACACTTCTTTTCTTATCATTATTCCCTAAATAATTCAGTATAGCAACTATTATAGCATTTACATTGCATTAGGTTCTGTAAATCATCTAGAAATTATTTAAAATACATAGGAGGATGTAGTGTAGGTTCAATTGGAATACTATAGCATTGGATATGTAGGACTTGAGCCTCAATGAATTCTGGTATCCATGAAGGTACTAGGACCAATCTTTTACAGAAACTGAGGTACAATTAAATCTTTCTTTATTACTAGCGACAGTGTGATGTATCAGGTAAGGTAAAATGACTGGAGCAAATGCAGGAGCTAAATTATACTCAAATCCAGCTCCACCACTGATTACCTGTGCACCCTAAGGCAAATTACTCACAATTCCCATGACTTAATCTCCTCATCTCTAAAATGGAGATGATAATAATAGTGCCTATCTCACAGAGCAGTTGTGAGGATTAAGGAAGCCTAGAATAGCACCTGAGCAAGTACTTGTTATTGAATATGTAAGGTTCTTGGCAGTATTACTGACACGTAGTAAGCTATCTATGTATTAACTATTTTTCCATTATTTCCTGTTATGAATATGTAGGACTTAACTTCACAGACATTTGAGTAGTTATATTAGAGATATTCAAAGATGCCCACCATGATTCTCAAATGCCTGAAAGATCATATAACAATGATGTCATCCTTTTATTTTTTATTATTCAGTTATCTTGGTTTAACAAATATATCCCTTTTGTATTCACCAGAGTTGAAAGCATGTCAATGAGGCTGGAAGAAATCAATGAACGGGAAAATTTTATGAAAACTTCCCTACAGACTGTTGAACTTCGACTTTCTCAACTCGAAGAATTATCTAGCAGAATGGTGAATGCTCTTGAAAATCTTGCAGGAATTGACAAGTCGGATCTGATACAGACCCGGTCCCGAGCTTCATCAGAATGTGATGCAGCTTACCTTCTACGGCAAAGCAGCATCAACAGTGCCGATGGCTACAGCATGTATCGGTATCACTTTAATGGGGAGGAGTTATTGTTTGAGGATTCTTCTCTTTCCATGTCACCAGGGACAGGATTCAGGAAGAAAACCTGTTCCTTTCGTGTGAAGGAAGAGAAGGACTCAAAAATACACCTACTCCCTGAACGCCAGGGCAGCCTTCACTTTTCTTCAAGTCCAAGCCCACCAGCAACACCAGACCGCAATCGACTTGGGGTAGACAACTCCAAGAACACTTCAGAACCCAAAGTAGGTCCAAATATTGGGATTTCAACTGAAGGTGATGAAAGACAGGAAGACTCTAAAAGAGCAGAAACGGTTTCTCCAGATTTAAACCCAACAGATGTTATGCACGGACAGAACAAATCAGATTTTCCAAACACTCAGTTAACAGTAGAGACGACAAAGATGGAAGGCACAATTTCCTATCCCCTGGAAGAAACTAAAATTACACGCTATTACCCCGATGAAGCAGTTAATACTTTTAAAACAATGAAGTCCAGAAGCTTTGTCTATTCTGAGGGAAGAAAGGTGGTTGGTGGGTATAACAAATGGAATGCTGAGTACAGTTCAGTCATGGACCAAGCATGCCCCTCGACAGTTCAGCAATGGACAGCCGAGTGGAAATATCAGGTGCAGAAGATCACACGGTCTCGTAGCACAGATATCCCTTCCATCACGTCAGAAACTGCAGTGCAAGCAGAGCATAAAGAGCAGCCGACAGATAGCAGAGATGAGAATTATGTTTCTCAGAGTATCCCTCAAATCTCTCATTTGTCCTTCACTGTTACTGACAGAATGGAAAAAGAGAACTCATTGTCTGTGAAACCAGACCAAACTTTGGGATTCCCATCTCTCAGGTCAAAAAGTTTACATGGCCATCCTAGGAATGTTAAACCCCTTCAGGACAAATTAGACAGGTCCAGACAAGCCAGCAGTGTAAGTAACCTAGTAGTTGTGTCTGCAACTGCAATGGAAGAACAAAAGATTGAGCACGAGAAAACTTCCACAGAAACTGAATGTTGATCTGTTTTCTTTTGTTTTGTTTTAAACCAGAACCACAAATGGGTGCCATCGTGGCCATCTAAATTTCATCAATTGCTGAAAATGTTTTCATTAAAAAATGCTGGAAATGTGAATTTAAATTTCAAGGCACTACATTTAAAGTAGTATTTTGTTAACATATACTAGCAAACTGAGTCTTTTTAATTGAAGCAGGATCAAATGAAAGTGACAATATGGCAATGGAGATAAACTGATTAACCAGCATGAAAAATTAATTATTAGGATATTTTTATTCCTGGGAGCCACCGAGTAGCCTAAGAAATACCTTTCAGCATGTAAATCGCCATCAGGTCACCTAAGAAGTAAGCAAAAATGGAAAAAATGAGGGGGTGCTGAGGGGGGATTTAAAATAAGATTATTATGTGCAAGAAGAAATGGGAAGGAGCCATACAACTCATGAGTTTTTTGTTTATGTTTCAATGTTTTGTTTTTAAATCGCACAATGGGGGGGGAGTACACAATTACATCAAACACACATCACACTCTAACAATTTAGAGTGACCAAGAGTTTTGTTAATGTGTAAAAATAAAATATTCAGTATGCATCTGTCTGTTGTCAAATGGTCATCAATAGCAAACACAAATCAATTGTATCTAGGTGATGGTTTGTGTCAAAGCTATAGCTAAAACCTAAAGGATACACAATCAAGAACAATATAGAGATGAATCTCCAAAAAAAAGGAGCTTTATTTAGGAAGAAAGAATTGGATTGCAATCAAGGACACACATGCACAAGCCGGGGTGGCTTCTGGTATGTCCAAAGAACAAAGGAAACATTGGGGGGTTTTATTAGGACAGAGAAATCTATGAAAGTTAGAATAAAAGAAAATTCATTGACACTTTCCTTGCTTCTGGAAGCTAGCAAGCTTTAACTGGCAAGTGGAGGCATTTGTATGTAAAGCTAGTCTTAAGGTTCTGTTGGTAGGGATGTTGTCAGTTGCTAAGCAGAATCTTAAAGCCAGGGCAGGCTATTCTACTGAATTGGGTCCATGGCATAGTTCTGGATGCAGGCATCTGTGACCTGAGTGTTTTCCTTTTCCCACACCCTCAACTTATTTTAGTGAGGAGTGACTCCAGTTTGTATAATTAATTTTCACAAAAACAAACACCTATCACAGTATTAGCAACCCATGCAAGAGTTCAGGGGCAGGGGGAACTGACTAGGAACTGTTAAGGTCAGCACTACTCTTGACAAAAAGGATTGGAGGGGGCATTAAGGGCTCTTCTCTGGCTAGAATGGAAGTTAAAGTTAGACTCTAGGTTCTCATACCCCCCAAATGTAACACTTATAAGGTCTCGGGGGGGGGGGTCTCTGGAGTACACAGACAGGGACATCATCCTCTCTGGAGTCACTGACAGCTCTTACTTCACTGAGAAAGAACCTTTGGATAGAGAGTATCTAGGAACTGGTGTAGTGGTGGGCAGGGGACATGTCAGTAAAGGGAGATGATCATAAAAAGAGAGATCAACACTTCCCTTCTCATCAGAGATGCAGACTATCACACCCAGGAAGAAAGAAAGGCATAGACATACAAAAAGACAGATGGAGATAGAGACACATAAAGTCAGAGACAGAGAAACAAATGAGATTGTGGTCTATTCCATGTCAGAGGCTTACTGAAATTATGCAAAGGTAGTGATCAGAGATGGAATACCTACATGTAAATGAATATTTTTTTTTCTCAAAATAAGATTTGAAAATTTAAGGACTGGATTTATCATAAAGGTCTGATCTGCCATTGCTGAGTCATGTGCTCTGAAATTTAATGAACAATAATATTCACTTAATAAATGAAACTATTAATTGCATGTCTACTGGTGCATTGAGACTATTTAATCAATCCTGCTACACACACACACACACACACACACACACACACACACACACATATATATACATATGTATTTTTTAATTTTTTATACTTGTAGATGGACAGAATGCCTTTATTTTATTTATTTTTACATGTTGCTAAGGATTGAACTCAGTGCCTCCACATGCCAGGAAAGTGCTCTGCCACTGAGCTATAGCCCCAGCCCACATATGTATATTTCTGACTCACTGCTTACCCATGTCATTTTATGTCTTTCAAAAATCTTTCGTTTTTTGTAACAAAAACACTTTCAGTCTTTTGTCATATCCTAGGGGGGAAATAACATATTTCACAGACTAGGTAGGGAAACCTATGACTATTTAATGGAACTGGTCCAAAGAAGGTAAAGCAATTCTTTAAAATCCTCCATTTCTATTTATTACACAGCCCCCCTTTTTTGAATTTGCTCCCACTTTGCCTCAGGTATGAGACCCATGTCTCCTTCCCTTAAAACCTTGCCAAGATTTTCAATACCTATCTCCTGTCAAAGTGTTAGTTGAATGTGAGTTTTGATATAGTGTTTTCTCAGAACGTCTGTCTTACAGATCCAAATGAGTATACATACTGATGGTGGAATTTCAGAACCTGTGGCAAGTCCACTATTCTTGAGCACCTTAAACCATATCATATAGCTATTTATGTACTTCACCAACACAGTAGGACTTAAGTATTGAGTATCTTTTATTTAGAACTATGTGACAGTCTGCTTGTTATGACATTACTACATTATTAATTATTACATGATTGCTTCCAATGTCATTACATTTTTTTCCTAACTATAGAGAAGCAAATATTAGGAATTAATGTTCAAAGCTAGCAGTACCTAATACATTAAAATATAAAAACACTTCATATTTTCAAATCATTTAATATGTAACTGTGTAAATAAATAAGATTCAAGGGGAGAGTTCATATACAGGAACATGTTTAAAAATTGTGAAGCCATGTTTTAAAGTTACTACACTTGAATTTCATTATAGTTTCACAACCTGAATGTTCATTAGCAAGCACTGTATTTTTTTGTTTGTTTGTTTGATGTCCTTTTTAAAAATTTGAATGTGCATTGATCTGCTGATCTCTCCTTTCTTCCTTTCTCCTCCTTACAATTCATCTGTTGAAGAGCAGGGGCTACTTGTCTTGAAAAATTTCCTACAGTCTAAATTTTACTTACTGAACACTCATTAGTAGTTTGAGGTGTTTTCCTGTTCCTGCATGTTGGCTTATTTAGGCTTGGGTTTATTCACATACTTATTTAGACTTAGGTTTGATCCTTTTGGCAAGGCTGTTTAGGTGGTGTTGCTTCTCCCATCACAAAACACCTGCACCTACATGTCATTTTGTGAATTCAGCAGCTATTGATGCTCAATGCCTAGATCTCTGAATTCATAGGAGGCTGAAAGTATTATTTGTATTATTCAAACTCTATTCTTTTTCTTTTATTGACTGTAATTCTTCCTAAAGAGATGATTCCTTTCACCTACTAGTTAATTGCATAGCAGTGCAGTTCATACAATACAGCAGGCTAATGACTTTCCCCCATATATCTGCCAAATTTCAAAATAATAAAGTTGTTATTTATCTTACTCCCAAGATGACTGATATGGTTCTGTTTCTTAAAAGCATCTTTGCTATTTTGCGGTTTTAAACATGTAGGTTGTGCTTTAATCCATTCTAGTTATTATCCTCTGATATTTTCTTCCTTTAACTACTTTGACTGTGTATTCCCTTTTGTTCTGGATAAAGCATCGCTGCCCCAAAGTCTGATGATAATCTAATTTTCTTTCACCCCAAAGTCACTTTCTCTGTGCATCTAGATAACCAAAGAAATGTTCACATTTTTTAAATGTAAAGAACAACAATTTTTGGGCTGGGGATGTGGCTCAAGTGGTAGCGTGCTCGCCTGGCATGCGTGCGGCCCGGGTTCGATCCTCAGCACCACATACAAACAAAGATGTTGTGTCCGCCAAATACTAAAAAATAAATATTAAAATTCTCTCTCTCTCTCTCTCTCCCTCTTTCTCACTCTCTCTTAAAAAAAAAAACAATTTTAGAAGAATGTGTTTTAGTGTTGTTAAGCCTATATATATATACACACATATATGTGTGTATATATATATATGTATATATATATGTAGCTTTTCACTTATTTTGAAATATTGTTTATAGTATTTGTTCGGTTTCCTTATTTTCCTCCTCACCTTTTTCCCCCTCTCTATGGACTAGAGACTCCTGTTATCTGTATGGTGGATCCTATTTGTATCTCTTCAATGTTTTCCACTTTCTCTCTGTTTTCTTTCATTGCTTTTTGACCTTAAATTCTTTCTTCTGGCTGGGCACAGTGGTGCACATCTGTACCCAGCAGCTTGGAAGACTGAAGCTGGAGGACTGCAAGTTCAAAACCAGCCTCAGCAACTTAGTGAGGCCCTAAGTAACTCAGTGAGACCATATCTCAACATAAAATATAAAAAAGAGCCAAGGATGTGGCTCAGTGGTTAAGTGCCCCCGGGTTCAATTCCTGGTACCATCTACTTCTCTTAATGCACAATCAGTTGTGTTTATTGATCCTTGGGTTTCCTTTAGTTTACTTTTCATTTCAGGAATAATTTCTTATTTCTAGTTCTACTCATTTCAAGTGTTTCTAGTTCTAATTTATATAGTTCTTTATGACTCATCATGTTCCTTTTCTTTTTTTTGGCTCACTTTAAAATAGTAGACGGTAATTTTGATTTGTTTAGAAAGCACATCTTTCTGGTATGCTTTTGTTGTCTGTAGGAATGTTATTCTGTTCTTGTTCTCTTTTGATACAATACTTTTCTAAGGGATTTGACTTCCATACTTTCATGTGGTTATTTTTATGTGAAATTGTTTTCTTGAACTTTTTGAAGGAGGTTATTGAAGAATTTCTTTTCTAACTTCTGTTAGAGAACATCTTCTGTTTTTACCTTTTTTTTTTTTTCTTTTTTGCAGTGGGGATTGAACTCAAAGGCACTTAATTGACCACTGAGCCACATTTCCAGACCTTTTTTTTTTTTTTTTTTTTTTTTATTTAGAGACAGGGTCTCACTGAGTTGTTTAGTGCCTCGCTTTTGCTGAGGCTGGCTTTGAACTCAGGATCCTCCTGCCTCAGCCACAGGATTACAGGTATGCATCACTGCACCTGGATTTACCATGTATTTAAAATATTTTTAATTAAAAAATTTTAAATTCAGCTTATTTTTGGAGATAATCTTGTTCTTCATTTTTATCTGTACATTCTCTTGCCTTTGTCTCTGTTGTTTGTTTTGCTCAATATGGTTTCCATGCTGGGAGTTAGTCCTTGGTGTAGGTCCCTCTCCTAGAAGGAATTCCCGTAGATTTGTTTCCAGAGTTCCTGCAGTTATATTATTCCAGCCCTTTTAGACTTTACCATGAGCCCCTTGCACTCTCATGTTTTGGAGAAGATAAATACCCCTTCCTATTTCTGCTATTTTTCTCAACCTAACTGGCTGGACCTTCTAGAAAATACTTTTTGGCTATTTTGAAGTTTTCCAGATGCTTATTGATTTCCTTTATTGATGCACAGTCACTTTATGACAGCCCTTGGTTGTTAGTACCACATGCTTCTATATTGCAAATTGTGGGATATTGGGTTTTGGTATATATTTTGTCTGCTTTTATGTTTAGACTGAAAAACTGCTGCTGCTGTTATCATTCCAGAATTCTTCAAGAAACAGATTTTGTAAGTTACTTATCTTAAAGAACATATGCTGAGTCAGTGACATCATTTTGTAGAAATGATATACAACTATTACTAACCTCTTCCACTGCTATCACCATCAACCACTTTTATCTAGACTATTACAATAGTTCCTCAATTTGTTTCGCAGCTTCTCTCTTGCTATACCACTATGGCAGCTGGAATCAGGTCATATGACTTTCAACTCAGAACACTGCAAAGCTTCTCAGCTCTTAAGGCCTATGTGATCCAGCCTGTTGTTTCCCTCAAATCTCCTCTCCTAGTGCATTAGGCTGCTTGAAACACACAACAAGGGCTGTCCCCTGAGGGTATTTACAGTGTTAAACTCTCAGTCCAAAACACTCTTCCTCCTGATTTCTACTTGGCTTGCTTTCTCACTCCTTTTGGTCTCTGCTCAAATGTCATCAATCAGAAAGACATTCCCTGACCATAGCTAACATATGTATGTAGAAATATATACATTCCCTTTTGTCTCCCCACATTATTATTCTTCACAACACTTGTTACTATATGACATGTTAAATGTGTGTGTGTAAATAATATCTTTCTATCTAGAATAAAAGTGTCGTGAAAATAGGAACTTCTTTGTCTTAGGATTTTAAATAGTGCTTGGCACAAAGTTAACACTCAATGCAAATTTGCTAACCAATTGAATAAGTGACTAAATGAATATATAAATTATCTAGCACCTAACATTCAACAAATGTTAGCTCTTTCCTTGTCAAGGAAAAGGAAGTAATCTTTAGGGAATGTTACTATTCCCTATGTTAGAAGAATCAATAATAAAAACATGTACAAGTCGGGAGCAGCGGCACATGCCAGTAATCCCAGGGACTCAGAAGGCTGAGACAGGAGGATCACAAGTTCAAAGCCAGCCTCAGCAAAAAGTGAGGCACTAAACAACTCAGTGAGACTACCCCGTCTCTAAATAAAATTTAAAAAAATAGGGCTGGAGATATGGCTCAGTGGTCGAGTGCCCCAAAGTTCAATCCCTGGTACCCCTCTCTCCCCCAAAAAAGAAAACATGTACAGTCAGAAAAAGATGAAGCAGGTCAAAATAGTGACATTATAGCCTCCAAGAAGGTGATGGTCAATTATATACAACATAAAGTAGGCAATGAGATCACGATCTAGGAGAAGTCTCCAAAACCAGTGCTATGGCCTGAATTATGTCCCCCCAAAGTGCACACATTGACACCCTAATGCCCAATATGACTACATCTGGAGATAGATTATTAGGAGGCAATTAAGATTAAATAAGGGAAATGCTAAGGAATGATACTGGCCAAATCATATTGTTACATTGTGAGCATATAGGAATTTAACAATAAGTTCCATCAATATATACAATTATAATGTACCAATAAAAGTGTGGAAAACAACAGAACTTAAATTAAGTCATAGGGATGAAGTTCTAATTTGACAGGATTAGTGTCCCTATAAGAGACACTGAGAGTTCATTATCTAACTGCCCCTCCCCATTCTGTCATTTAAGTTACTAATCTGTACTATTTTGTTATGACAGCCCAAGCAGATTAATACAACTGGTTATCCAGAAAATCATAAAATTTGGTGCTAAATCAATAACAAATCTGGAAAGCAGAGTTTTTCTATTTTTTAATTCTATGGTCACATACACATGAG
Organism: Spermophilus citellus; assembly: GCF_964194105.1. Taxonomy (NCBI): domain Eukaryota; kingdom Metazoa; phylum Chordata; class Mammalia; order Rodentia; family Sciuridae; genus Spermophilus; species Spermophilus citellus. Next base: position 52,141,860 of record NC_138185.1, read on the forward strand.
AATTGTAGGTCCTAAGGAAACCTGTACAGCAAAACCCAAATCACAGAATAAGCCATAGAAGTATAAGGAAGAATCCACAAAATGCTTGAAGAGCATCTGTGGAGAAAAACCCATTTAATGTAGGGAAATAACAGAATATTCATAAAGTAAAAAATATGTGCACAACAGTGTTTCCACATGTACAATACAATAGAATTGACATTGACAACTGTGGTTCCTGGGCAAAATGGATACAAGTGTTACTCAAACAGGTTAACCAGAAAGATCAGCAGGGTTCCAAATCTGGAACAAGTTATTTCAGAAAAAGACAACTTTTGAATCTTTGCTTCAATTTTTTAATATTAGCAACACTCGTCTGTATGACTGTGATTCGCACTGGCCACATCAGAGATTCCCCATGACATTAATCATAAAATTCTGGATTGGATTTTATTCTTCAAAGTATAACAAAGACCTACTGTCAACCAGTAGACTCACCAACATCCACCACTCTGGCCTCCTCCCACCAAAGGCTGCTTCATTTAAAAACATTGAGTTTAGAAATATACTTGACAGGTTTAAGTTCTTTGCAACTAACAGGCAGATTGAAGTCCCCTACACGGCTACTCTTGCTAGATTTTTGATCATTTATCAGCTCTTTACCATCTTTATATGTGAGGATGGGCAAGGAAGGAAAGAAAGGCAAATTGCTTAATAACTTCTTCCACATTAAAGCTTAACAAGAAGATTAGAAATTAACGAACTAAACTGAGCAGTCTAGGTTGCTGGCCAACATCCCAGTCCCTACAGCACACACCAAACCTGAGCATCCCAGCAGTGAGCTCAACCAGCAGGAGGTCATCCCCGTGTCAAGTTTTTAACAAAGACAACAGACGGGGTGACAGAAGAAAATCTTCACCAAGTTTGAGAACTTTGGAGGGGACTTTATCACGGGCAGTCCAGCCTACACTGAATGGTCACTTTTGGCTGCACGGGTGTGGGTCCTCCACAGCGCGCAGACGGTGTTACTGCTTGAGTCCGGGGAATCAGAGTTCCCCCTTCCCTCCACCCCGGGCTCCTCACTCAGGGCTTCAAAAACAATGCTCGCCCAAGCTGATGACTAAGAGCAGCACTTCAGGGAGAAGTCCCGGAGGAGGGCGTCCGGGGCGGGGTCGCTATAATAGGGGGCACTCAACGCCATGGCCTGGGGCAGCCGCAGGAGCGCCCTCCCAAGGCCGCGTTCTGAAGATGGCTACCCTGCTCCGCGTCTAACGGTGTCCCCTCTGCGGGCCCGGCAGCCGAAGCTCAGCTCAGTCCTTGCGTTCCGGCGTCAGCCAGGCCTACAGGCTGGAAGTGGCGGACCGCCAGCCCTGCGCAGGCGGTCTCTCAAGGCGGGGCGCCGGGCTCCTTCCGGGGATGGGCCCCGGCGCTCGCGTAGGCCGGCTCTGCCGCGGCTCCTCCCCAGTCGGGCGGGCGCTCCGCTGTGTCTCCGCCCTACTGTCCGCCCGGCCGGGCGGGCAGCAAACTGGGCCTGGGCGGCCGCTCCGGGAGCTCTAAGGCCGGAGGAGTTCAGAGGCTTCCAAGCTGCGGCTGGCCCGCGACTGGGCCGGGGCGAAAAGACGGCGGCACCATGTTCTCCCTCAAGCCGCCCAGACCCACCTTCAGGTCTTACCTCCTGCCGCCGCCCCAGGTAAACATCCCCCTCCCCGCGAGCTGTCCTCTCCTAGGCGCTTCCGGGGAGCCGCAGGGCCGAACCCCCGGAGCGCAGGGACCCCGTCAGGCTGTGTCTGTCTGGGTGCCCCCCGCCGCGCGGTTGTCTGAGCCCCGGGGCGCGGAAACGCGCCTCTTTGGGAGCCTCCCCTTCTGTGGTAGAAACTTGTGAAACTCTGCTGCAGCCATTCTCTCTACTCGAAGTCTTGTCCTAGGGAGCGTTCGGAGCCGGGTTTGTTTAGTTCCTAGCCCGGGCAATGGTCCCCACTGTGACCGCCAGCGTGATTGCTGCGCTTGTAGGCATCTGGTAAGAGGAGGTTACTGTCATAAATGTAAACACTTGGAACAGGTACAAGCGATTTTAATGTTTTTTATTGTCAGGCTCCCATGACCATAGTGAACAGATCTCGGTTAAGACGTGAAAGAGTCGAAGTGGGAGAATGTGTGTCTGTCGCATGTGTCATCATGTAGAAAACAGAAAATTGCCTTAGTATCCCCTTTCTTATATGAGAGGGGAGTTTCGATTTTGATTAATTTTGTTAATGTATTTCAGACTGATGAGAAGATCAATTCGGAACCGAAGATTAAAAAACTGGAGCCAGTCCTTTTGCCAGGTAAACTTTGGAGTTCTAACAGATTCTTTAGTAATGTGTTTTGGAATAATCTAAATTATTCTACCCACTAGTATCATGTAATTAACTTCCCTCTTCTATTTATTTTAAATTTTCTCCATTTGAAAATCTGATGACCGAGGGGAGAAAAAGTGTGGTTAGAGATAATAGAGTTTCATAGAAAACTGTCAAGAACATGACTAACTCATACTCTGTTTTGTTTTCTGAAATGTTCTTTTTGCAAGGAAGTATATCTTTAATGCTTGGGTAGTGAAAGTACTTTTTTGCCTTTCATATCTGTCAGCAACCTAATGCATTTGTGATTAATAGTCAGATCATCATTTTAATGTATTTTGATAGCATGAAAAGAAGCTTTTATTATGTCTGTTTCTCTGTACTACTAACAAAGCTTAGTGAACTTTGAATTACTTAGTTAGCAATTGTTTTTTGGAGTTGTCAGCTGTATTTGCAAATTTTTTTGTTTCAGTTTAGAACAGGGTTTCCCAGCAGAGTCATTATTGACATTTTGGGGTGGATAATTCTTTGTTGTGAGGGGCTGTCCATAATTTAGCAGCATTCCTAGCCTCTCCTACTACTAGATGTCAGTGGCATCCCTATCCCTTGCCACTAGTTTTGGCCTAGTTGCCACAACCAAAATGCCTCTAATCACTGCCACATCTTTGTGCATGTGTGTGCATGTGCATGCACAAATTACCCTGGGGGACAAAATCTTTTCCAGGCTGAGAATCATTGTTTAAAACAAAATTTACCTTAGAGAACCTTAGAGATAGAGCTAAGGAATGGTGATAGATAAGAATTTCATTTTAGGATATAAAAAATATTGATTGATTAGTATTTTGAATTGTGTGATAATTATGTAAGAATTAGGAAAACTCAGTTGTTTAATATGATTAAGGGAAGTAGCCAGATACTTAGGAAAGCCTGTTTTAAATCTGAAATCAAATCAAATACCAATTGTATGGCTGCTATCAACATTTAAAAATGTAAGTTAATACTTAGAGCCAAATTTAGTGAAGTAACTAGAACTTTGGAAGTAGTAACTGAATAAATATGGAAACTTACAATTTTAAAATATTAAGTAGGAACAAATGTGTTAAAAACATTGTCCCTGTTCCATATGGTAGATTCTAACTCTTAAAAAAGTTTTTTTTTTTTTAAACTTTATCATGGGAGTTAGTTATAAATATTTTCCCTTGATTTTGTTAGCACTTTTCACCCAGTGTTTACTGATTAATCTTTACACTTTTCCTCAGAATGAACAATAGAATTACCAAGTAACCCTTGCTCCCTGTTTGTGTGCTCTTTTAGTCTTAGTCACTCTAGGCATTTAAAAGGTAGTGGTGGGAAACAGCATTCATCTTGAATGACTGCCTGCCTGTGAGCTCTTGAACTTTGGCTTGCTTGACTTTAATAGGGTGGTTCATAGGCTTTCATTCCTCCTTTTTGATTATGCTTTGACTCTAATAAACAACATGGTCTTAACTATGGGTACTAATGCTTGATTTTTTAAAAAAAACTAGCTTTTAAATCTAAGGTATGCTTATGAAAAATGTTACTTAGTATTAGAGAATTTTATTTCTCATTGAAGGTTTATCTATTCTTTAAAATTACTAAAAACTTCCCTTTCTTCTAAAAAGTCAGTTTTCTGGGGAAGAGTTTAAACCCAGTTCCTGACTACAAGTGATTCTTGTAGAAATATAAGCTAAATCTGGATCCTCTTTTAGTCATGTTATGGGATTCTCTGACCTGTGTTGATTTTTCTTGTGTTGAATTTCATGTCACAATATGTACATGCATTTGTGATGGCTCTGTCATCTAATATTCTATTTGCCTCTGACTTAACCTTATAGAGCACTGAGCCAATCCTAAATTATAGTGTTTTTTGTCCCCCTGACTTCTTCTGTTCTTACCTCCTTGTTCTGGCTTTCTCATAGTCTTCCTCATTGTGTTCTTATTTTTGCTGTCCTGTTGTGGTCTCTGTTTCCTGCTTCACCTGTCGTCACATTGTGTGACTACCCGAACCCTACTATTGGCCCTTCATGGGTAGAGTAATCTGGAAGGCAAGTAAAAAGTTACCTTAAGACTAAGCGGCTAGGGATGTAGGTCAGTGGTAGAATGTGCCCTTAACATATGCAAAGCCCTGGGTTTGATCCTTAGTTCTACCAAAAAAAAAACAAATACCAAACAACCAAAAAACCATAAAGGCTATGATAGGGCTTTTACTAAGAGGGATTGAATAATATAGTTCTGGCCTTTATTGAACTCAGAAATCAAGAGAAAACTTGGCCAAGTCACCTGTGGATTTACCTAGGCACACAGAGCAAGGAGTGATTGTTTGGAGGTATAGTATTGCATGCTGTACTCCGGCATAATGCCTTTGGTCCAAGGATATTCTACTTCAGTTGCCCGAAGTTTGAACTTTTAATTCCATAAGCAGATGAAAATTAGAACACAAAATCAATTGTTTATTTGTGTGCAGTCACTATGTGCTCTGTTGGAACTTAACAAGGCTAAATTTAAGATGTTCTTATCTTTTATTAAGTAAGGAAAATTGAAGAAAATGACTAGTAATTTAATTTAGATTGGTTTATGTTAGTAATTTTCAGCTTCCCTGGTTCATGAAATTCCTTAAGATGAGATTGTATGTAGTTCAACTTCAGGGTCCTGATGTCTAACATAGTGCCTGAAATGTGATAGATATTGAGATATTTATTGAGTAAATGACTGAATCAAGGACACTTTAGATCATCTGCATAAACTACTTTCTTAACCATGACATACACAGACAGGCCAACTCTTAGATTTAGAGTAAGAGAGACTTATTTCATGTGAGACATCTCAAGAGAATTATATCTGAGCCTGTAATTGAAATTTGTCAAAGCAGTTATACTTCATATAGTCCTTCTCTTTATCACTCTTTCATTACATGAATCTTTTTCTTGGAATGACTGTATTGTATATATGTAAAGTTGCTCTAATACTTTTAGAAAATTGAGTATGAGAATTTTAAAATGTGTGTACTCATGTATATGTTTATGTTCCAGTGTATATTTATTAAGAGCATGTAATGCCAGACTGTGCTCCTGTCTTTTATTTATAGCTGCTGGACTAGTTGACAGATTCTGTGAACCTCTTGGGTGCCAGGTTCAGGAGAACGTGCTGGAGGTGTAATGTGGCTGGATTGCAGCAGGGTCCAGGGTGCTTCTAGCTGCCTATGGACCAGGTAGAAGATTATATGACTTGGATCAGAGGTTCCCATATTTCAGCCGAGGCCTCACTATTTTTCCTTAGGCTGGTATTGAACTCTTAGGCCTAGATGATCCTCTCCTTTAGTCTCCCAAGTACTGGCTGGGTGATGTTTTGCCAGCCCTTGGTCAAAATGAGAAAATTAATGAATGCAACTTTCTTCATAAAGCTAAATTAATTTGATTTAAAGAATTGTACTTTATTCTGAGATTATATCCTTCTAACTTTTTTTGGTATATTTATTTTGTTAAATGATGATCATAAGCCAGGCACCGTGGCACACACCTTGTAATCCCAGCAGCTCCAGAGGCTGAGGCAGGAGGATCACAAGTTCAAAGCAAGCCTCAGCAAAAGCACTAAGCAACTTAGTTTTGGGTTTTAGGATGTGTCTCAGTGGTTGAGTGCCCCTGAGTTCAATCTTCATTAACCAAAAAAAAAAAAAAAAAAAAAGGATGATCATAGTAGTAATAGTTTTAAAAATATTTTTAAGTTGGCAAAATATGTTAGTCCCCTAAATTATTTTGTGCATATCTAGTTTGAAATCTAAATTGGAAACCACTGGGTATAATTACTATATTAGATTATACAGTATAATGAGCACTTATACAGAGAATATCAATTCTTTTGTCTGCCTAGAAATTCTTCTACCATCTTCCAAAAAATGCATTCTCTCTTTTTTGATGAATTGTTCTCACTCAATCTACCCAGCCTAGGGTTCTAGTGTGGCCGATGAGGATAATAACCCACCCCAGACTAAAAGCATGAGCACATCTCAGCTTCTGGATATTTTCAGGTTGGTATTAAGGGAAGAGATCCTTTTAGTAATACTTCCAGTATCCACAATTCCAGAAAACCTGTCCCAAGGAGTGAAGGACACTGAGGGAATGACTGATGGTGTTCAGTTCTCCGGGTTTTATTGTGCTTGAGCTTCAGCTAACACAAAAGCCACAGAATTCTCTTTTTTTGCTAGCCTAGATTTAGGCATGTTTCTCATACTTCTGGCTAAGATATTTAACTAATATGGTTTACAGGTTAATTAATTCTTATAACAGCTCTGTCTTTAAAATACCAGTTTATTTTCATTTGACAGGTGAGAAAAACTATAGTTTGCAGAGGTTGAGTAATTTGTCCAGTGTTGTGAGAGTAAAGCCAGAGTTCTATATTTGGCACCTGGGCTGTGCCTTTACCACGGAGTAGCACAGCTTACCTGGCTGCACTGTGACATTAGGGCACAGATTTATGCTTTGGAACTGTAGAGGAGCAGATTGGATTTCAGCCTAGAGGCAGTTCTCTAGTGAGGTAAAAAGAACTCTATCCTTGGCTGTGCCCTTTTCATAGCAGTGACAGATTCTGACCCTGCTTGAGAAGGAACTTTCAAACAATTTTAGTTGCCAGAAAATGGAATGTCTTGAGAGACAGTGGACTTCCTGTCACTGGCTCTGCCAAAACAGAGGCTGGTAGAATGCCAGCAGCTTTGTGATGAGAATGTAAGGTTTAATCAGGAGTGGGGTCTGATGGCTTTTTCTGCCTTCTAACCCCAGGACATGATCCTTTTAAGGATTTAGTATGTAGAAGGGAGAAGAGTCAAAATGTTATAACTGACAATAATGAATTTCTTTGTTCAGCAGGCATTGAAAGCATGTTTAGTGCTGCCTGGCGGTAGGGTAATGAAATGAAATGAAAAGATGGGGGTCCTGCCTGTAGACAGTTTCAGTCCATTTGGGAAATGGTTCAGTAGAGAAGGCCAAAGGTTGTGAGAACTCAGAGGAAGGTCACCTAAGTCAAATGTGAGGTAGGGTGAAGAGTGTTCACAAAGGCTTCTCAGGAAGTGTTTGTTCTCTGAATCCTGAGTGCCTCCTAAGCCTTGGCCACTGTTCTAAGGCTGTGTGTCAGCTCACTTCTTTCTCCTTCCCATCTACAATGCTAACAGCACTTTCATTATTGAGATGAACTATTAGATTGATAATGAATACGCTGATTGTCAGAGCCTTTTGTAGTCAGATCAGAAGAGCATGGGCCATCTGGAAAATGAAAATAGCCATTGTTGTATAGATTCTTGTTTATCTTTTACATTTTCACTCTCTGGACCATTTATATACTGTTCTTGATTTCTGCCTTACCATAAATCTTATTTCTGAAGTTGAATTGTGAATACCTTAGAAGCAAAAGGACTCTTTTGTGGATGTTTTATGTAATGCTTTTTTTCTTTTTTTTAAGGAGGAGATTTTTACTTTCCTTTTTTAATTTTAATATTTTGTACCTTTCTGCTTTTTTTTTTTGGTGTGTGTGTGTGTGTGTGTGTGTGTGTATGTGGTACTGGGGATTGAACTCATGGCCTTGTGCATTGCAAGGCAAGCATTCTACCAACTGAGCTATATCCCCAACCATCCCTTTCTGCATTTTTGAGTAGAATAGTTACTCATCCTGTTTAAATCCATGGGTTGAATTATGCTTTTGGCCTACATGCATTCCACAGGTTAATTAGACATTATGGACAATGATACTTTGTCTTTAACTGTTTTCCAAACTAAAATTTATGAAAAATTTATTTCTAATTGCGACATATAGATTGACCTCCTAATTGTGTAAAGTGTTATAAAAGATAATATGACATGATTTTTTTGGACCTCAGGGAGTTAAAAACTTTCCTAGCTAAACCATTGGAGATGTTACCTTTGTATTTTCTTTTTTACATTTCTTTACATATGGAAGGGTCTTGAAAAAATAAACTTTGATTTTTTTTTTTATTCCTTCCCAACCATGGAAGAAACTCTTGGTTCGTCTTCTAATCTAGAAAGTGTTTTATGATGCTTTTTGATTACTCCACACTGAAGCTAATTGCCTGCTTACTTTATCTTCCATGAGGTCTCCCTGTGAGTTCCCATAGTGACATGCTGGGAAGTGCCTGATGGTATGAACAGTCCCACTTTGCTAATGGCACTGAGCAGGAAGCTCAAGAAATTAGCAGAGTGCAACCCACCCCTAGCATGTCCCCCATTACCACAGAAAAAGTGAAGGAGTACACCCTCCATGAAAACTCCTCCTGGAGTTTTAAAGCTTTTGTTATGAATTTCCTTTTCAAGGTTGCCATTTTGGTCATCATTTTCACTGCCATGACAAAAAGACCTCACAAGAACAATTAGAGGAGGAAAAGTTTATTTGGGAGCTAACAGTTTCAGAGATATCAGTCCATAGAGAGCTGACTCCGTTCCTCAGGTCCTGAGATTAGGCAGAACATCATGGTAGAAATATGTGGTGGAGCTGGATAACAGGAAGCAGAGACACAGACTCCACTCACTAGATACAAATATATAACCCAAAGGCACGCCCCCTGATCTACCTCTTCCAGCCATACCTGCCTTCAATTACCACTCGGTTAATCCCTGAAAGGGAATTAATTCAATGATTGGGTTAAGGCAGTCATAACCCAATCATTTCACTTCTAAACTTTCTTGCACTGTCTCACATATGAGATTTTGGGAGACACCTCATATCAAAACCATTATAGCCACTAATTTAAAATGTGAATAAGAATAATGTCAGTATTCTTCACACATCCTGCCTCAGAAGAGGCCCTTTTGTATCCTGTCTTTCCTTGCTAGTTTTCTGGCCCACAGTATTATAGTACAGGGTAGTAGCTTATGACAGCTCTTATTCCTCTATTTTTTAACATTATGAGCAGATAGCTTGTGTGAGCAGAAAACACATTCTGCTGAGTGCCACAACTCATTGGTAAGAATGGAGTCTTTTGAACTGCCTCTGGTGGACACATTCCTAAAAGAAGATTTTTCTGTTCTCATCCTGGTTCTAAGTTGAACTTGAAAGCTTTCTAAGTGTTGCAGGTGGAGAGAACTTGCCCTTAGACAGGAAGTGCCTAATAGCATTATTTCACATAATTATAAGAATTCTCACTTAAATGTCCATCTCTGCAGAAAATCTTTTATGTAAAGTGGCACATAGTAAATGAGGGTAGCTGTATCAGTAATAATTTAATTTATGGAAACAGTGGTTTGTTTTTATCCCATGGAGCATGATTTACCATCCCCAGGACCTATTACATTCATTCTCCTTTTCTTGGACTCATCCTCACCACCTTCACAAGGCTGACATTTCACTTGTGCATTGGTAAAAGAGTCAGGTTTCGAGAGAAGAATGTCTGTCCAGATGTGTACCTCTTAAATGAAATTGGCAGATGATGCTAGTGTGGCTACCATGTTCTGTCCTGAGAGCACACCATCCCTTTATTCCCATTATTTCCTTTGCTCCCCATCTCAGGAGCCTGAAATCCTATGGTATGTATATGCGAAAAATAGGTATGAATCATAAATGCTATAACTGAATAAATTTTTGAAACAATATTTTGCAAGTCTTTTTCTGGATTAGTTGACTAGGTAAGAAAGGTGACACAGTATAAGGCAATATAGGTCATACTTTGTAAGTCTAGTTTTGTATTGAGAAGTCATTGTTAAAGGAATATGTCCTATGTCTGAACTGGGAATAATTAGTTTAGTTGTTTAAGTTGAGGGCCTCTTATAAATGGTAGCTAAAATTGGAGGGAAAGGGATGAATATTCAATAATCCAGATTTTGATAAGGGAGTTGATAAGCTTTGTGTTCAAGAAACTAGAAGATTTGAATTTTATGTATTTGAATTAATGAGTTTCATGTCTTTTTAAAAAAATTTTTTAGTTGAGTTGGACACTATACCTTTATTTTATTTATTTACTTTTATGTAGTACTGAGGCTTGAACCCAGCACCTCACATATGCTAAGTGAGCGCTCTACTGCTGAGAGCCCCAACCCCAGCCCCTCTTTTTTTTTTTTGGTTAGAATTCATTTAAGATCAGTACCTTGGTGTTTTGTTGTTGTTGTTTGTTTGTTTGTTTGTTTGTTTTAACAATAGGGATTGAAACCCAGGGTGCTTAACCACTGGGTCACATCCTCAGCCCGTTTTTAAACTTTTTATTTTGAGACAGAGTCTAAGTTGCTTATAACTTTGCTAAGTTGCTGAGACTGGCTTCAAAGCTGCAAGTGATCCTCCTGCCTCAGCCTCCTGAGCTGCTGGGATTATAGGTATTCGCACTATGCCTGGCTATCTTGAATCTTTAATTCAGTTTTGGTACTTTTTCTATCTCATTACAGCACATTTAATTTTATGCAAGTGTAGGGAAACAAGTACAAATAACCCTCTAAATCTGTGGGTTACAATTTGTAGATCCAACCAACTACCAATCAACAATATTCTGAAAATTGCCCCTGTACTGAACATGTACAGACTTTTTGTCATTGTTCCCTACACAATACTGTATAAGTATACAATACTGTATTTACATAGCCTTTATGTTATATTAAGTATTCTAAGCTAGAGATTATATAAAGGATGTGTATAAGTTATTTGCAAATACTAACCATTTTATATAAGGACTTGAACATCTATAGATTTGGGTGTCTGCAGGGTACTAGAATCAATCCTCCATAGACACCACGGGACAACTATGTTGGATTTGGAGTCAGAACACTAAGTTTCAAGTTTACTTCTTACTGTTTTTAAGATCTTAGGAAAGTGATTTAACCTCTTTGGGCCCAGGTCCCTTATCTGTGTATTAAAGAAAACATCTGCCTTCCTTACCTTACAAGCTGTTGAATTAAGAAAAATTCTGAGAAACTCCCTTTGCTAGATTTTTATTGCTTTCTATGCATGTGTAGGCAAGCAGTGGCAGTTCTGTGATTTTTTTTCCCCCTCTATCTTCATATAAGTTTACTTAAAACAGTGCTTATCTTCCTCCCTGCTTGGCTACTCAGCCATATTGAATTACTGGTTTTTGTTCTGTTTAGAACAGCTTCTGTCCAAGTGGTGGTGGTTGTGTGGTGAACCAGGGTACTAAAGTGATTTTATTCATTTATTCAGCACTTGCTTAAAAGGCACTTACTATGTGATAGATATTGTTCTGTGTACTAAAGTTTCAGCATTGAATAAAAATTAGTCCTTTTTTAAAAAAATATATTGTCATGGGGCATATAACACTGAGTGTGAGGTAGGTATTAGTTTAAGTATATATGTATATACAATTATAACTGTGATGAGTATTACAAGTTTATGATGCTGTGATAGGAAGCATTTAATCTAGGCAGGCATATTTTTAAGGCATTTCTGAGATAGTGATTAAGCTAAAAGAAAGAATCTTCCAAAAATGGAATCATGTTTAAAGACCCCGCAGATAGAAGCTCTGTGGTACTTATGAGGGCTTCATAGATAGCTGCTGTGGTTAGAGCAGTGAGGGTGAGGAAGACAGCTGAGGCTGGCCAGGCACACAAGGCCTTCAACCACTTGAAGGAGGCTTGTGTTCAGAATGGAAATTTACGTAAGTGGTTTGAGCCAGGAATTTGACATGAGCATGTTGGAATTAAATTTTCAAGTAAGTGTCAGGAAGCTGTGCTTAAAACTAGCCTTGTGAATTTTTAAGAACTTTGAATAAAATTATTTTCTAACTCAAATTTATTGTAACATTTTTGTTAGAGGGTTGTTTTGAGATTTTTTTCATTATTCATGAATTGGTAGGTAGGGATTGTAACAGGTCCTTGTCTATCACTATTAAGGGTTTTTATAATGATAGAAATAGGCAAAGTAGATCAGCACCCTAACTTTTCCATTGTTGACCATGAAGACTGATGGCTTAGAAATGTTGTTTGATCTAATTAAATTTTATATCTTAAAATTAAGATTTAATGATAATTAAGCTTTAAATAAATTATAGAAAATTATTCTTTTTAAGAGCAAATTTTAACTTTTGGTTTCTTCTATTTATCTCTTTAATCTTTCCTTTTAATTTAAGCTATGTTTTAAAATTTTATCACCTACTAAGTTATAATTTGATTAAGGAAAATAAATTATAAATTTGACTTTATAGATTTTTAAACAAATAAAGCTGAATGTTATTCCTCATTCTTTATAAAAGGGATCAAAAGCCAGGCCCAGTGGCACATGACTCTATTCCCTGCATTTTGGGAAGCTGAGGCAGGAGGATCACAAGTTTGGAGCCATCCTGGGCAACTTAGTGAGAACTTGTCTCAAAATTAAAAATATAAAGGGCTAGAGATATAGTTCAGTGGTAAAGCACCCTTGGGTTCTAATCCCCAATACTGGAAAAGAAAAAAAAAAAACCTAAAAGGGATAAAAAATATGAGTTAAGAAATCAAGTCACATGTTAATAAAACACAAATATTTTATCAAGTAATACTCCAAAGGAGAAGGTTTAGCTTATTTCTTCTCCTTTGAAATAATGAGAGGTAATATAGCAGAAGTAAGGAGTGCAGATGTAGGATAGCCTTTCTAGTTCAATCAGTTCAGACCCCAAAACTCTTTTTGCCTCAGTTTCTGTACCTTACAAATGGAGAGTAATGCCTTGTTACTGTTTCTGTTGTGAAGATACAAAAGCACAGTGTTTAGCACCTAGTAAGCAATTTGTGAATGTTCTTCTTCCTGTCATCATTAAATCAAGAAATTTTCCTTCTAGGTGATCCAATGATTGTTGACATTTTATGGTTTTAATCGTAACTCAATCCAATTATTTTTTGTTGTTATTTTTAAGGAGAAATTGTTGTAAATGAAGTAAATTTTGTGAGAAAATGCATTGCAACAGACACAAGTCAGTATGATTTGTGGGGAAAGCTGGTGTGCAGTAACTTCAAAATCTCCTTTATTACGGATGACCCAATGCCTTTACAGGTGTGTTTTATTTGTATACTATTTCACTGTGTTAAGGATTCACCTCTAAGCAGAACATATTTGTTATATAAATCACAGGTATAAAAAATATAATAAATTTATTGATAAATGATTATCATAATGTTGGGAATATATTCTATTAAAATTCAAAAAAAAGGTAAGCAGACTTTTGGGATTTGCTTGAGGAATAGAATTAGATGATTTTAAGTTACCTTATTTTGTTTATCCTCTGTGATCATTGGTTATATATACTTTTCAATAAGGGAGTTATTTCCTCCCTTCTAAATCTTTTAAATTATTTATGACAGTAAAGATATTCTTTTAAACTAGTCATGAAGAGAAAAACTCATTTATTTAGTAAATAAATAATCTTGTAAATGCTGAGCATTTTACTGATTTCATATTTTTTAAACAAATAATCCTTTCCCCAAAATGTCAAATTCTAGTTTCTAGTATATAGTAAGAGTGCAAAAAAAAGTTGATAAAATGATTCTTTAATAACCCCTTTGCCATTTTATATTCTTACTGCAAAGTAATAATTCTACATAATTTTAATTTTTTTAAAATAAAGCATTTATTTGATTAAATTAAAAGTCCTAGACTTTTCTCTTAGCTCAGTTGTATTTTTCTTTGCAAAGTGTTACACATTTTTGCCTCTAAGATCTTATAGCAATGATTGTTCTATAATGAAACCCTTTCTTATTAACTATGAACTTGTTTTGAATGGTCTGTGAGTAAATTTCATATAGCCATTCATTAATTTATCATAATATTTCCCGTATATTTGTGTGTTTGTTAATATATGTCTGTATTTAGACTATGTTTGAGGTCTTTAGAAATATCTAGTAGATACGGATACTAGCTTATTTTGATGTGCACTTGGGTTTTCCCCTTTGTTTTTAGCTTCATTAAATGATCTCTGGCCCTAGACTTCACTGTTAGTGAGAATCATATACCTTGAATAGCTCAAATCTAGTAACAATAATAGGAAAAATAAACCAATGCTATACCAACAGTAGGTTAATTGTGTCAGCTATGTCTTTAGTTTGAAATGGAAACAAATTGTTAGCAGGTAAAAACAGTGAGCTCTAGTTTGCCAAAAGCTTTTTTTTTTAAAGATTTTTATTTCTAGTAGACTTTCTATTCTAAAAAATTGTTACTTTTCCTCTAAAATATTCACTGTGAAAATCAAGTATTTTACCCATTAAAATCTAGTGACATAGCAGTCCTTCATCTTCCTTACTTTGTGAATAGTTTATCTAGCACCAGACATGCAGATGTTTGCCTGTGAAGTAATTGATCATATTACATTTCTTGGATATTAACGTGGTATTATGGTGTACTTTTCAACTTCATTTCCATTGTTAAAGTGTGGGAGAAAGATGGAGAGAACATGAATACAACATACATTTCTTTCTCTGTGCTACCAAAGTGTGTCCTAAAATACTGTATACTTAGAATGGTCCTGGCTATGTTTGCAGAAGTTTTTTGTGTGTTTTAGAGGTAGTAGTCACACTTTCTCATCACGTAAAAGTAATGCTTATATTACTGCTGTGAGATTGAGGAAAGAATTAATGTAAAGATGATTTTTTATTTCAGAAATTCTATTACAGAAACCTTCTTCTTGGAGAACATGATGTCCCTTTAACATGTATTGAACAAATTGTCACAGGTATGTAGAATTCTGCATGTATTCCCTCTCAAAATTGAAGCTGAGTGTGATGGTGCAGAGCTTATGGGATGTCTAGGAGTTGCAGGGGACAGCCTAAGAGTATAGCAAGACCCTACATTAAAAAAAAAAAAATGTAATTGGTCTCTAAAAGTTGATTCCATTCTGGTGTATTCCTTGAAATACTTGAGTTGAAATTTTATTTCTGTAGGTTTAGGTTTAGTTTTACTTTCTTTTTTTTTTTTTTTCTCTTTCTCTCTCTCTCTTTGAGTTCCTGGAAGTAGAAAAAAGAGAAAGAAGTCAAGAAATTATTTTAATATGGGGATATAGAACTATTTTAAAGTGGAGATATAGCTTTTTATAGTTTCTAAATTTTATCCTCTTTTTAATAAAAATTTTAACCACTAAATGTATCTAGATGGTGGTGGTTTTGTGCAAAGAATCTTTTATCTTCAAAAAGCAGAGTTAAAACTGTCCCCTCCCCCCACAAAAATTCTAGAGATTATAGACAAATATGAAGATTTTGGAGAACTAGTTCTCAGGTGATGGGGGACCTTGAAATGATTTTCCCTAAGAATTTTACTGAAGTGTATGAAAGTGTAAGTAATAACATTACATTTTCTTTTTTCCTCTTTTTTAGTAAATGACCATAAGAGGAAGCAGAAAGTCCTAGGCCCCAACCAGAAATTGAAATTTAATCCAACGGAGTTAATTATTTATTGTAAAGATTTCAGAATTGTCAGATTTCGCTTTGATGAATCAGGTCCTGAAAGTGCCAAAAAGGTAATACTGTTAAGTTTTATGAACTTTGGATTCTGTGTTACATTTACCAATTTCAGTTCTGTGTAGAAGTTTTCATTTTCAATTGTTCAGATTGTTTTTAGGGGAAGTTATTGAATACCTCCTTAAGTAAAGTCAAAGCCAAGAATATTAATAGAACTACTTCCGTGTATTAGTTTATGTCTACTCTAAAGTACCCTATATACTTTTTTATCAGTTCCTAAAATATTAAAGATTGTCATGGAAATTAGCATGTCTTTTCCATTATAACCATTGCTAGCTAGTTTGTTTCTTTCCTTCCTTCCTTCCTTCCTTCTTTCCTTCCTTCCTTCCTTCCTCTCCTCCTCCTCCTCCTCCTCCTCCTCCTCCTCCTCCTCCTCCTCCTCCTCCTCCTCCTCCTCCTCCTCCTCCTCCTCCTCCTCCTCCTCTTCTTCTTCTTCTTCTTCTTCTTCTTCTTCTTCTTCTTCTTCTTCTTCTTCTTCTTCTTCTTCTTCTTCTTCTTTTTGTTAATAAGGTTGAAAAGTTGGAGAGTATACTGTAATTGAGGTTTGGTAAGACTTTTAATATAGCACCACAGAACCTTACCAACAAACTGAAAGCTAGATTTAGGTTACATAAGGTATAGTAATGTTTAGTTATAGAAGAGGGCTAATAATTATTAGTGGTTTAAAGAAAATATTAATGGATTAATTTGAGTGATACTTGACAAGGACAACTCAAAATTATGAACTTTTTAATTGGCTTTTTTCTTCCCTGCCTTCCAAGGAATGTTTATTACCTACTTGTGGAGTAAAATTCAAGAGCAAAAGTCTTCACTTCTTGATTCCATGTTTTTGTTTTCCAAAGGAATGAGGATGACAGAACTAATGCCTCTCTGTTCCAGTCTGATGTAGCAAATGCAGAAAATAGTAACAGAATTTCCAGAGGAAAGTGTGCTCCCATGAACCAGACTAGAACAACAGTGTCTTAATGGACTAGGACTCTGCCTTCTCTTAGAATAGAAGCAGTCTTTGGGCCAGCAAGAGCACATTAGTTTTTCATGGTCAGTAGACTCGCTGCTTAAGTTTCTGTTGATATCAAATGAGGCTGTCAAAAAGATCTTGAGGCAGGTATCTTCATATACAATGGTTATGAGGTAGTTGATCTGTTTTTAGAATTAGAACCAACAGTTTCTTCACAGGAAGGCAAACATGAGGTGAATATGTGAAAATGCATGATCACTGGGGCTGTCCAGCAGAGTGATAGCAAGCCTGTGGCTAAAAGTTTTCAAACCAAATCTCTATAGCTGTTTCTCAGAATGCTGTATTTTTGAAAATTTTACTTGATAACTTTTAAGGTCACATTCAGCCATTTGATTCTGTTATATGTGATTATGGCATTTCCAATTTGAGATGCCTATTCTTATATAGAAAAGCTTTAGAATTGATTAGATAGTACACTATACATAAAATGTTTAGCCAAGTTACTTTCTCAGACTTAAATTTATATTTATATTTCATTGACTAAAGCAGCAAGAACCCTTTTATGAAAATGTTAACTTTAAGATATATACTATCTCGCCAGGCATAGTGGCCCACAGCTGTAATCCCAGTGACTCAAGAGGCTGAGGCAGGAGGATCACAAGATCAAAGCCAGCCTCAGCAATTTAGTGAGGCCCTAGGTAACTTAGTGAGATCTTGTCTCAAAATCAAAAGGGCTAGGGATGTGACTCCATGGTTAAACACCCCTGAGTTCAAATCCTAGTACCAACCCCCCCCATACCCACAAAGAAAAAAATATGTATATAGAATCTTAAGAATAGGGACCACACAGAACTTGTGAGATCAAGTTAGGATAAAATTTTTAAAATGAAAAATTGATGTATTTGGGCCAATACTCCTACCAGTTAAAACTCTCCCACTCCTATCGTATATTTTAGAGGACAGTATTTTAGTAAATGGAAATCATAATTATTTGACTTAGGTCTTGAGACTTAGGTCTTTTTGACATGTGAAGCAGTGTCCTAAACTTTGCAAGTTAGAAAGAAAGGTGTAAGATGCAGTTTCTTTCCCTGAAGGGTTTCAGTCTAATTGAGAAAGTAAAGCGGAAACAAATGAATATTAAATAACAGTGCAAAGTGGTAGCACAAAAGCTGTCCTCCCACAAATGATTAGTTGCCAAGTGAACAAAACATAGTTAAGTGCTCTCTCTCTGTAAATTCAGGATCTCCCTTGATTGTTGTACAGCTGGTGAATGATGAAGTCTTCATTGACACATCCACATAGGACAAGCTAGTTCCCTTTCCCAAGAACAAGTTTCTGACAAAAATCCTTTTCCTGTTGTCTTTTTTTTTTGAGAGAGAGAGTGTGTGTGTGTGTGTGTGTGTGTGTGTGAGAGAGAGAGAGAGAGAGAGAGAGAGAGAGAGAAAGAGAGAATTTTTTAATATCTATTTTTTAGTTTTCGGGGGACACAACATCTTTGTTTGTATGTGGTGCTGAGGATCGAACCTAGGCTGCACGCATGCCAGGCGAGCGCGCTACCGCTTGAGCCACATCCCCAGCCCCAACCTGTTGTCTTAAAATATAAAAAGCATGTTATCTCAGGCCTGAAGGAAGTACTCTTTGTATTTTATACAGTCATGAGGGAAAGTAAAAATGTATGTAGGGAATTTTTTCTCTGATTCTTACATTTTCAAACACAGAGTTCAAATCATGTGTGGTTACCAAAGCTTAATGGCTTTGTGAGTTAAAAAAAAAAAAAATTCTGGCATACTCTTATTTCAATTAAAAATTTTTTTTAATCTAAAATTAGTAATTCAGAAGTTATGGCTCATTTTTACCTTTGGAAGCTTTTGAATGCTAAATTTTCTCTGGAAAATTGTTTTATAATTTGTTTAAAAATTATCAAATGTATGCTTGGAGTTCTCTGGGTGAACTATCAATTTGTTTTGAAATATCAAAAGCATTTAAATTCTTGTTTGGAATATGAAGTCTCAGAATACTAAATTGATTCATATTTTATTAAATGTTGCTCTAAAACCTGTCTAGTTGGTTTTCTTGCAATGTGTTTTGACTAAATTAGATCACTTTGTGCAGCTGCATCCATTATCATTCATCCTCATTGTCCTTGGGCTGTTATGGGAAAATAATGTTATTTGGGAAAGGTTTATATGAAGGAAGAAGGAATGTGATGATAGGAAATTGGACATCTAATCTCGTAGCAACTTTGAGCTACCCATTTCCTTTTGAAGAATTCTTTACTTAAAACAAGGAGGAAAAAGGATTATTTTAAACAATTTATCATTTTAAAAATATAGATGGATGGATGTTAAGCTAAAGATATGCCTTTTGTCTCTAATTTATTCTTAATTTAGTTAATTGTGAGCCACTTGTTCAGGCATGCTTTCTAGAAGTGGATTCAGTTAATCTAATTAAATAACAGGTTGGCCTTTTCCTGGACTATCATTTTTGCCAAGGAATCAGATACTCATTGTTGGCTTTCAGACCACAGAAATACAGGAAACCAGTTTTGGTAATAAATGTGGTGGAACTAGAAATTTAAGTGTCTCCTGGATTTGAGCTTCTCAGTGCTGTGCTCCCAGCTGGTCTTAGAGAAATTATCAGCTGTAGTGCTGGAGTTTCTCTAAAATTTTTAATTGCCTAGGGAATACTTGCAAAATAAGAATAATTTTGTGTGGAAATGAGACCTACTTTTAAAAAGTCTTTCAGGAACTGAAGAAATGGAAGCTAGGAATTTAGACATAGACTTTTAAAATAGTATTATGTAAAAGTACAAAAGAAAGAATATCTGGCTTTCTTTCTCTTCTCAGAGTGTTCCACAGTAACAGTGTGAATGTCATCTAGACACACAAGTTTGTATGTGCCTTTGTATGTACCTAGGATGCCTTTTACTCAGGTTATGTGAAAATAAGTTATGCTCACTTGTAATTACACTAATGAACAACAGATTTAATTACCCCCAGCCCATAGTACAAGAAAATGAACCACTGTGGAAGTCATTAAACTTGAGTTTCAGTTTCACAATAATTTTTATGGTCTTCTTTAAATGTATATACTATTGGACATACTCATTTTTTTCCTAATTTAATGTTATACTATTATTTTTAAGGAGAGAAATAGACTGTTTGGGGTTTGCTTTGCAGATAGGCTTTTTTTCTTTTTTGCCTCATAGCCACAAAAAGACATGTTGCATTATCAATGATCTGTGAATCTCTTTTGCATAAAAAGGGCACGTGACTGCTTTTTAATTGTCTGAGAGATGGAAATATGCTAGTATTAGTGGTCAGGAGCATATGCATTAATGTTAGTGACTAATTTTGTCGACTAGTATTTTTGACACTATTTGATGTAGTACACCTTCAGAAAGCTACTGAAGTGATGCTACAAAATGTGGAAGTCTTCAGATCTTTACTGAGTTTGTGTAGAGAGGTCTTCTTGGTCTTCTCTAAATTTTTAACATGCTTCCCTCTTCTATTCACTATAAAACTTCATAGTTCTCTTCCCTGCTTCTTTAGCATTTATAATTATCTAACTTTCCATTTTTGTGTTCTTGTTGATCTTGTTTAGTGTCTGTCTTCTGTTAGTTTAATGATGATGTAGATTTTATCTGTTTTGTTCACTGCATCCCTAGGGCTTAGAATATGGTAGATGCTCAATAAATATTTGTTGAATGAATGTGAAATGTAGCATCTACCCTGAAGGAATTGAACTTAATGATAAAAATATGATCAAGGACCAGCTACATGCTACTTTTTATCCATACTCATGAAAATTATGTGTATACTTTGAATGAACAGCTATATAAGCACTAAAGAGGTACTTTATATTGGAACTGTCATTGCTTGGAGACAGCAGGGGTTTCTGGAATTAATACTCTGACATTGGCTCAGTCTAGCAAGGCTTGGGAAGAAAGTTGTGTTGAACAGACATGACAGTTTCCAAGAAAGCATGGTTGGTTGAGAGGGGGAGAAGGATTTTCCAAGCAATGAGCATGACAGGAGATGCCTGGAGCCAAGTCAGACAGAATGTGTACAAAACATTTTCTCTGACCACAGACTACTGAGGGAATTTTGGGAAGTTAAGAGCTATTTGGTGAGGAGAGCCAGTTTTGTGATGGAACAAGAATTAGGAGATTTAATTTATTATGCAAGTACCTGGGAATCAGCAGATAACAATTATTAGCCAAAATTATATCTATAGAAGAGAATTCTTAAGTCTTGGGGATTTCTAGAATGTAGGAAAGCCCACCAAGGTGCCATAAAGTGAGTATGGTTTAACGATGTGGCTATGGCAGTGTAGCAAAAGGGACAAACATGAAAATTTCTAGTGAAAAATGCAACAAAGCTTATAAACTATGTATCTGGCCAGAGGAACAGGAAATAATGAGGACCTTATCAAGGTACAGATTTTAGTAGTTTTGCTCTTAGAAGTACTTAAAGGAAGACTATTGAACAGATTAAGAATGAGAATGTATATACCCATCTCCTAAATTTTGTTAAGTGGGATTCTCACAGAAGGCTCTCTAAATAAGCATCGAAATGTGAAATAACTCAGTTTAAGGAAGTTGCCTTTTTTCTTTTTGGTCAAAACTCATGATAAATTCTGACACTTTGGTTGTATATTTCAATTTAGTAAGATAGGATATGCTCATTCTTTATAAGATTTTAAAATGTAGTTTAAACAACAGACTGACACATACTTACAGGTTAATGGAATTTGCCTTCCTTTACTCCAGACACCACTGATTTGACATGAACTAACAACTCAAATTTTCTTGCTTGCTCACTGTTGAAAGTATATCTTTCTTGATTAGTGCTTTACCTTCTTACTTAATCTTTTTAAATAAGGTCTTCTGCATTTCTTGCTTTGCATGTGTCTTAATTTCTTCTTCCTTCTTTGTTCATTTGAAGACATTTCTCCCACAATCTAGTAGGTTTTATACTTATAGACAATCGTTCTTCATTCTAACCAGTTGCAGTTGAGAATAACAGCCATATTTCCACATTCAGAGTTCCTCTGAAGGCCAAGCATGCATTAAGATTGTTAATACTTGCAACAGCCTACATATTATCTTCATTTCACAGATGAGCAAACAAGCTGGGAGACAGGAATTGACTGCACATGGATTGTGCAGCAAGGACTTGATTAGAACGAGAACTTAAGTTTAGTCCCTGATCTGTTTAACTAGAAAACACAGAGCACAGTCTCAAACCATTTTATGTAAACTTGTTTTTTTTTAAAATATATATATTTCTCTGTGCCACCTGTTTTTTTTTTTTTTGAGTTTCTTGTTGGTTTTAACTATTTTTTGATTGTGGCTTCTTTATTAAATTTAAATCTTGTTTCAATACATGAAGTGTAAACATTAAAATTTCATGCCTTATATTAAGCCTAAAGGTCCACCAAGATTGAAACTTTTTTTTTTTGAAGTGAATATGTTGTCATTACTTTTTGCTTCTTTGCTTCTTTTGCATTCAAGTTTCATTTATTAGAATAAAATTATTTTACAGTTAAATTTCAACTTAGCATATACATACTGAATACTTATCATGGTCCAACTAAAGATTAAACAATGTCTTGGGAGCACAACAATGAATGAGATATCTGGCCTTCAGGAGCCCCTTCACATTCTAGGTCAACAGAAAGCATGTAAATAGTACTGTAGTCATTGCCCCAGGATGATGCTCCCAGTGACCAAGGCCTTATTGTACATTTCATTTAACTAAGTGTGTTAAAATCAAATTCTAAATGTAGAATTTTTCCTAGGTATGCCTTGCAATAGCTCATTATTCCCAGCCAACAGACCTCCAGCTACTCTTTGCATTTGAATATGTTGGGAAAAAATACCACAATTCAGGTAAATATGAAAATATTAAATTTGTGACTAACTTTACATGTGTAAATTTTATTCTTATGTTTATCAGAAGCCTCCATGAACATGGGCTTTAACAACTGTAGAATTATTAGCTTCATAATTGTTAGAAAAGTAAGCACTATATACTGCAAAAGCCAACATTTGCCATATTTTTTCCTTGAAAAAAACCTGGAAAAACTTGTAAACAGCTGAAAATATGGGCTCATAAAAGTCATATAGTTTACCTCCAGTCACTGGCTTATATTTTGCAGTGAAGAATATAACCTCTACCCTTTTTAATTGGTAGTTTGAGTCAAAGTAATCTTAACTTTAAAAAGAGTTGAAAGCATATAAACTCTTCTGGCAATGTGTGATTTTATGCAAAACTTGAAATGCTTCAAAACTTTTGAAGTTTTGAAGTGGAGTTCATTAAGATTGTCAAAATACTGATTTTATATTTATGAATAAAATTGCAGGGAGGAAAATGAGCATTTTGCTAAAAATACAGGTAGCTTCTAGGCAGTTTTGTGACAGTAAAATAGTTTTGTCCATATTTTTGTGTCAGCCATGATATCACCAAGGAAAATTCTAGATGATCATGTCATTCTGTACATCCTGTTTATATGCCATGTAATTTTTAATCAACCATGTTTTAAAATTCATAAAAGGATGGAGAAAAGAGCCCATGTTTCCTATTAGCCCCCTTGTTTATTAGCAACTTGCACATCGACTTGCTGACTGAATCATGTGTTCTCTCACTGTCTAAGGAAGAAAAATAAACCAATTGTGTATTTATAGTGAAGGATCCATTCATGCCAGCATAGCCTGGGGCTAACAGATTATTAATTGTACTGGAATTATATATGTATTACATTAAAATATATAATTGAAATAACCTATATAATTAAAGTATTCCAGTATCACTATATTATAAATGCATTAAAATGTAGTATAAGTACACAGTGTCCACAAATGCATATGGTATAACTACACTTTCATTACTTTAAAAGATACTAATCAACACTAAAGATGATGTATGAAAATAATGTGCACAGAACAGCTTTTATCCTGGACTGTATAGAAATTGAATAACAAAAATATTTAACTTTTCTTATTAAAATGTATATTAATTATAGCTTAGGCTTGAGCAACACAGTTTTTTTTAAGTTTGTATTAATAAAAAGTAAATTCACTTACTGCCTAAAAATAAAGCAGTATAGAGCCTATACCATTAGTCATGTAACTGTTTCTTTGGATCATCATCAGGCTACAGAACAGTGATCATCAAGGTTAGATCCTCATATAGATCCTCATATAGAGTTGCAAGAGAGTAGCTGAAATGAAAGTTTCAAGAGGTACAGGGTTGTAGGAGATAGTCTTCAATTTCCTAGTTCAGTTTGTTTTTAATATAGCCCAGTTCTTCATGCTACTTTTCTCTGACAGCAGTGATTTAGTTTCATGTACAGATCCATGATTTCTGCAAGAATATAATTACTTGGGCTCAGTAAATACAGTCAGCTTCATTATACAGTTGGAAACCTGATGCCTGCTTTACTACTTTTCACATTTTCCTTTGTTCATTCCTTGTGGGCATCTCTGGTTTATTATACTTTAAATTGTTTATCGATTCATAACTCTTTTATTCCTAGATTTTCTGCCAATCAGTTCTTCTCATTTCTTTATATAACTTGATAAAATTTGATGATTAATACTTAAAATATTCAGGAACACTTTTTGTTATTACATCCTTCGGATTCCTTCTTCTTCAGCAAGTACTTCATAAACATAACACTGGCCAAAGTTTTGTTCAGTATCTTCATAGGGTACCATCTGTTAATATCCTTCCATGCTATTACAGAAGCATAAACTGCATCTTTAAGATCAAAAGAAGCCTGAAATTTCCACACACTACAGTCAGAATTCTTAATTTGAGAGTGAAAGATGCCCAATAATCCACTCTTGAACTTCTGGATGGCACCTTGATTCATTGGCTGGATTAAAGAAGTCCTTTTTGCAGGCAGGTAGGTGATAAAGCTGTTTGCACAATTAAGATTCAAAGTTGGAAGATGTCCCCTGCAGTTATCTAGGAAAAGAATCCCTTAGCTGGCCTTAAGCATTCTGAGGTATTCTTTCAGACCCAGTATCACATTAGTAAAAACCAGTTCTGTACAGGAAGATGTGTTGCTCCTACAGGCTTCCAGACATTTCTCACAAGCAATAATAATTCTGTTTTTCTCTTTTAACGTCAAAGAAACTATGAGGATTCTGTGTTCCTCAGTCAGATTATTATTGGGCAAATAATGTCAAAAATACAGATTCATCTTTGTTATTAAATTGATAAGATGTCAGATTATGCTTCTGGACTAAAAAATTGAAAACCTCATGAAGTTGTCTGTAGGCTCAGCATCAGCAACTCTAGGTCATAACAGACATGCTTATAAATGCTGTGTGATGTAATCTGAAAGTAGAATGTAGCTTCACATCAGACTATATGACTTTTCAGTGAACATTGTTAACTTTATATAACTAAAAAGTAACACAAACCTTGATATTAGGTTTTTTAAGTGCTTATTTGAAATCTATGTACACAATCCATGTCAAACAGTGTAGGAATTTTTTCACAGTTGTCACTTGTCAGTTCTCTAAAGGGTCTCAGTATAGCTCTAAATGATTGTGACTAATGCTCTAATCACTTGAATATTGGTAGTTCTTAACTAGCCATGTGCATCAAAATCACTGGAAGAGTCTTTAGAAATACAGCTATGTTGACTGTGGCACAGGCCCATAGAATCTGCAGTTAAGAACCATTTTGTTGACTCACCTATTTTGAAGTTATTAATGATCACAATTCTCTTTATATCTTCTTCACTATTGTTTTTTACTTCTAATTTCTGCCTTATGATCAGAATTATAGGCTTTCTTTTCATATGTTGACCATTTTTAATATCTTTCCTTGATATTTGCTTTAGGCTGTTTTAAGTGTCAGTAGGATCAATTAAGTAGAAATTCCTTAAAATAATCTCACAGTCTAGGATTAGACTTCTGAATTATATCACAGAAGATGGCCAAGGCCAGAAGCATTTAGTAACTAGTTTCGCTTTTATTCTGCTGAGGAGCTGTGTCATAAAATTTCAGTCAGGTAATTGTCAGAGAAGCCAGGTCTCCTGAGATGACCCACTTTGCCAGTTTGATGCTCCAGCCCCTCAGGGTGCCCCACATGGAGTAGACCACTGGCATTAGGCTTTGGGAGCTTTCTGGGCAGCATTCGAATTTCCAGACTATAAAACCACATTGAGAATCTGCTACCCAATCAATAGTGAATTCTCATTGAAGAAAATATAGAATGAATAAAGGTCTAGTCCCAACTGTTGAGAAATGTACAGGATTGGAACATGAGAAACATTTAAAATAACAACACAGGATCGTATATATGCTTTCACTTTATGTTCAGCAAAATCAGTCTGTTCTTGGATAAATCTGCTGGCTAAATTTGGCCAGAGAAATAATAGCACATTTTCACCTTAATTATTAAAGTCTGTAACTCAAAACACTAAAAATTATTCAGTTTTAGACCCTTAGCTAGTGGCATACTACCAAACTGTTCACAAATTCACATACCTGTTCCAAAATCTTTAGTGTGTTTGTTACGCTTCCTTTTTGATGGTATAGTTATCCCATTGTGTGTCCAGGACCTGTGGTACAATGTTGAATAGCAGTAATGCTAGCAGGCATTGTTTTTGTCTTTGGTTTTAATGATAATGCTATTTGCAAGGTATTTTTGATAAATACCCTTTATCAAGTCTAGAAAATTTTCATTTAAAATTTTAAATTTTCATTTAAAATTTTCATTTCATTTGATGAAGGCTTTTTTTTTAAATCACGAATGTGTCAAACTCTGTCAAATGAAATGAATCGATTTTCCCCCTTTAGTCATATGATAAATTGCTTAGATTTTCTAATGTTGAATAGCTTTCTGTGTTTTGGTGCTCTGGAACACTGTATAGCTTCAGAATTACCTGAAAAGTCCATGCAGACTTTGTGTTCTGGAGAGCTGACAACTCCCAAGTCACCCAGCACATTTCTAGTTGTTGTATTACCCAGAGAAAATGCTGAGATAGTGTGAATATGATGATAGGCTTATTAACACATTGATTCTTAACACACTGACAAAATCAGAATCAACTGAGTTAATTCCAGTGCCATATGAACGATAAAGTGCAGAATTCCAAATGTGACAAATAAAACCTTGCATGGTCAGCCAAGTGCGGTAGCATACACTGTAGTCCTAGCAACTTGAGAGTCTGAAGCAGGAGGATTGTAAGTTCAAAGCCAGCCTCAGCAAGTTAGCAAGGCTCTAAACAACTTAGAGAAACCCTGCCTCAATAAAAAAAGGCTGGGAGTGTGTCTCAGTTTTTAAGCGCCCGTGGGTTCAATCCCTGTTACAAAAACAAAACAAAACAAGTGTTCCCTCCTGCACTGTCTAGCCAAATGTGTTTTTAAGCACTTGAAATGTGGTTAGTGCAACTGAAGGACTGGCTTTTTAAAATTATTATTTCATTTTCATTTCAATTTCAATTTAAATGGACACATGTGGCTTGCTAGTGGTTACACTTTGAGGCAACACAGATCTGGAGTCTAGGCCTTATCTAATCTTCTATCCTGCCTTCCACCACCTCTTGCATCCCTTACGTTCTAGCTGAATTTAATTACTTGATGATTTACAATTGTACTGTGCTGTTTAAATGTTCTTCTCTGCCCAGCATGCCTCCTTACCAGCCACCTGGCGACTTATGGTTCATTCCTGAGGACTCCATTTAAGTGTGGTCAAGTCATAAAGCCTTTCTTGGCCCAGCTTTCCTCAGAAGCGTTGGGGCTTCCTCTTCTGTATCCTCACTGTACTTAGACATCCAGTGTACTGTGATTATTACACTTAACTCCCTACTGTCTTTTTAGTACTTTCAAAGTAGAAAGCACTTATCTTTATCTTTATATTTATCTTTCTGCTCTCAGGCTTTAGTACATTATAGGTTCTCAGAAAATACCTGACTTATACCAGGAGTTAATAAATAATCAGTAGGAATGGGCAAGGCATGTTCGTGGGAGAGTTTTTTGTGTGTCTACAGGGAAGTATGGGACTTGGGAATAATGGTAAATAAACCATTATATAAGGCTCTTTGAATTCAAGAGAAGCCATTTAGGTTTGCTTGATTCCACCAGAAAATGAGCATGATTGAAAGTTCTGGGCAAGAGGCTAAGCATCTTTTCAGGGCATTATGTCTTGTGTTAAGCCACTGGTGGATTCAAGTAGAGAATATCCAATCAGGGGTGTCAGCCTGGCAACTTGACACAGTTGGCAGCCTGTGGCATCAAGACACTGGGCCATGAAGAATTGTAGCATATGTCACCCCAGAGCAGATCTGCCTTAATATTGAGGCATCTTCTTTTTATCTAGCCACTTTGCAGGTGCTCCCAGCTGTGACTGTGTTCTTTTCTTAGGGAAGGCATCTTGCTAATTCAAGCCTGCCCGCCCCCCACCCCGCCTCCCACATACATACCAGCTGAAATCTCCATATGGGACCAGCTCTCTAGTGCAGTATAAACAACTTTGTGAGCTTTTCAAAGGCAAATGGAGTAAATGCAGGATACTAAGAATTTTCTAATGGTAGATAGATGAGAAGTTGGTATTAGAAAAAGGAAAGATTAGGCTTGAGAACAGAAATAATGGTTCATTTTTTCAGGCAAAATATGTGGAGAAAATAAGCAAATATCTTGGGCTTACCCCATGATTTGGGTTAAGGAAAAAATGAGCAGGCAGCGGGTGGTCAGGAATAGTTTTCCTAGAATGATAATGATGGAAGATAATTGAAATATAAGGATAAAATATATGGAGAGGAAATATGGGCAAGCAGGCATTCTTCACCATGTCAGAAGGTGGTCAGTAAAAGGAAGGAAGAAAAATATGTGGCATAGTAGCTAGAGTGGAACCTGTGCGATCAAATTAAACTAGTTTCAGAAACAAGCTGACCTGTTTGTGTTTGAAGACAGAGGAGATAGAGCCAGTAGAAATAAAATCAAAGACATTTAAGGAGTGAGGAAAGAGTTGGATAAGGATGAGACTAGTTAATTTTAAATGGAAAAGGTAAGACTGTTCTTGGAATATTGAAAGATAAAGCAGGGATGAGGTACCACATCAGAGCATGGATGTGGCAGGAGGCACAGAAAGAGCAGAGCAAATGTGGCCAAAATGTAACTGTTAAAATTAATAATATTGGGGCTGGGGGTTGTGGCTCAGCAGTAGAACACTCAACTAGCATGGGTTCAGTCCTCAGCACCACATAAAAATAAATAAATAAAATAAAGGTTTCCTGTCCAATTACAACTAAAAAAATAAATTATTTTTTAAAAATTAATAATATTGCTTTTCCTGCAGCTAACAAAATTAATGGAATACCCTCAGGATGTGGAGGAGGAGGAGGGAATGGAGCTAGTGGCCAGAGAACTCCACTATTTGAAACTTACTCAGATTGGGACAGAGAGATCAAGAGGACTGGTGCTTCTGGGTGGAGAGTTTGTTCTATTAATGAGGGTTACATGATATCTACTTGGTGAGTCCAATTTTAACAATATTGTATATAACTCGAAGTGACTTTTCTGAGAGGAATAATAAAATTCTGCCTTTGATAACTTTCAGGTTATGGTTAAAAGAATATTTTTAAATAATGTTTTAACAGATATATTATTTCAAAGATAAGGGCTTTTTTACATTTCGTAGTACCAATTATCCTTTGAAAGAAGTTGACATTTACTCCTTATTGTCAAGAATAATTTGATCAGTGCTTGTTTGTATTTTATTTTGTAATTATCTTTTAAAGTTGGTTTGTTCACATCAAAGTCCAAAGAAGTTTATGCTGAATTTGCTTCATATATTTCTTAGCCTTTTTAATGTAAATGGTCTTCTCCTACCTCCTTTATACTTAGCACTTATTTGCAAACAAAGCCAGGTCATTTGTTCTGTAGAATTTTCCATTCTAGATATTGCTTGTTTTTTCCTTGTGATATCCTCTACCTCTTGTATTTCCTCTAAAACATTAGCTCTAGAGGTGCAATTGGATCCAGGTTTAGTATTTTTGGCAAGAATGTTTCATTAGATGGTGCTCTGTGCCTCCTGGTATATTAAGTTCAGTCTCCAGCCAGTCATTTGGTGTGTCTGTGTGTTTCTGTCTCTCTCAGGTTGTCTCACTTTGTCTTTCTTTTTCTGTGTCTGCCTGTGTACTCTCCACCCCCATACATTTATAGTGCTCACTGACCAGTAGGCTATAGAGCTGTCAGCCTGCTTCATCCAGTGCAGATTTACCTTTTTTATATCAGGGTTTTAGCTGCAAAAATAGTTTTCACTAAGAGTGAGGATGATTACCTAATCCATCATTTTATTAAGGATTAATATTAGTCATATTCTAATTCTGTCATCTTTTGGTTTTCTATCAAACTTTTTTTTTTCCCAACAGCTCTATAATACCCTAAATACAGTTCATACAAGAAAAGCAGTGTACATCTTTACTTTTTCTCCTTTACTTACAGCTTTTTAGAATAGTGAGCTAGTTCACTAGAATCCTTCATAAGTGACCAGGAATTTTTTTTTAATTTGTCTAATATCATTTAGTACTGGTGAAAGTTTTGGAATGTTTTAAGATCATTGATATCCTCAGTGGTTCATGCACATAATTACCTTAACATGTGCTACCCTGTTATTACTGGTTGATCCAGTACTGGGAACTTTGGGAACTTTTAAGTGTACAGATCTGGGGAATGTATGTTGGGGCATGTAGCTGTTGTCTTCCACTTCCTCTTGAATTTGACCTGTGTGGCCATTCTGTCCTGGTATACATGTAAGAAGCATATTATAGGGCCTAAATAACCTGCCTCTGTCCATCTTCCAGGCAGAATGAAGAAAAAAAGGAGGGTTTTTGTTGTTGTTGTTGTTGTTTTTGAGGTTGCAGTGAGCACACACACTAGTAATTGTTGTTTGGTCTGTATCCTAGAGTCTGACAGTGCTTTAAAGGGATGAATAGGATAGATGATGAAAATAAGAGAACAGTAGCTAAAATTTCTTGGTAGATTTATGGGGTTTGTTTTGTTCACCTGGCATTTTCTTACCCATAGCCTTTCAAGAGAGTGCATGTTTGATTAGTAGTCTAGCGTGTGTTTGATTAGTCTTCTGGAAGATATTTTGTTTTAAAGAATTTTTCTCATGCTGTAAATTTTAAATTTGTGAGAATTGACCACCTCACAAATTACAGACTGAGAAGTGCAGGATCATCAGTGCCCCTCACCAACATGGCTATTAAGTGGAATACACATTAAGTAGGGATAAATTTGTTTAATTATAGATGAGTTCTCCACAGTCCATTGTTCTGTCTTGAGTACAGGACTCATGTATGATCTCTCTCTCTCTTTTTTTTTTTTCCTCTCCAGCCTTCCAGAATACTTTGTAGTGCCAAGTTCTTTAGCAGACCAAGATCTGAAAATCTTTTCCCATTCTTTTGTTGGAAGAAGGATGCCAGTAAGTGCTTTCTGTTGGATGTGATTGATGCTGATATCCATTGTTTCTACCCAGTGAAGTACAGATTCTGTCTCTCTTGTAGCTCTGGTGTTGGAGCCACTCAAATGGCAGTGCTCTTGTGCGAATGGCCCTTATCAAAGATGTGTTGCAGCAGAGGAAAATTGACCAGAGGTAATTGACAGTTGATCTTTGATATTTTAGGAAGTTTTACTTGTCATAAATAGGTGTAGTAAGTCTCTTACTAATTGCAAATAGTTGGCATGGTCTTATTAGTTACCATCATATATTCTATATAAGAATTGCCATTTTGTAAAAAAATATGAATATATTAAAATTAAAAGTTATAGTCAATATAATTTAATTCTTTGGTTTATAAAAGACCTTTGTACCTTATTTCATTGGCATTTTGCAATAATATTGCCTTTTTTTTTTTTTTAAGAGAGAGTGATAGAGGGAGAGAGAGAGAGAGAATTTTTTTAATATTTATTTTTTAGTTCTCGGCGGACACAACATCTTTGTTGGTATGTGGTGCTGAGGATCGAACCTGGGCCGCACGCATGCCAGGCGAGCGCGCTACCGCTTGAGCCACATCCCCAGCCCTAATATTGCCTTTAACAACTTTCAGAGTACTTGATTTCCAGTTGACACAGTTCAGAATAAATCAAACTTTCCTTATGGTGCAGTGTGTTTTCTTTAGGTCTGTGACGTCATGATACCTAAGACAGTGGTTTTTAAACTTTTGGAAATATTTTAAAACAAGTTTGGCAGCGTCTGCTAGTGAGCAGTAACCTCTGTATTACTGAAGTAGAAGGCATTTCTCAGATATCCTCATTGCAGTGGGCACACTCTTAATAATTCTCACTATAATGCCCTTACATTCTCAACTGCTGCTGCTTTCCACTGTCCCGCTGCCCCTTTCCTGGCCACCACTCTGTGTCCTCTGCAGGCCCATCCTTTTCCTTCTCTAGACATCATATAAAGTCTAAGGCCACTTCCTCCTCATACTCTAAGTTCTCTTCCTAATGAAGATCACTCAGGTTGTGGCTTTAATGATCACCATATTTATATCTCCAGTCTAATTTGACATCTTTCATATGGATATCTCTAAGGCCCTTTAAACTCATTATGTCCAAAAACCAGACTCAACAATATGGCCATCATGCCTCCCCCAGCCTGCTCTCAGAAACCGAGGGATTAGCTTTAATGTCTTCCTCTTTCCTTTCCTTCCCCCTCTCCAGTGCCTCATCAGATTTTGTCACTTCACTTTTCAGAAATCTTATAAGCCCATGTGCTTCTACTGTAGCTTTGCCCTATCTATATGCCTTATCTATGATTTCTTCCTTCTGGGTCCCCTCTCCTCCAGGGCCCTAGCTACCTGGATGTATCCTAGTCTTTTTGCTTTCCTGACATTTTCCATTGCTCTTTCTTCTTCCTGTGCCACCTTCTTTATGCTTTTCTGTGAGTATACTTCACTCCATCCACTTGGTACTTGCTCCTTCTTTCTCAGTTCAGATTCTCCTCCTTAAGATAAACCTTCTCCAATCCCACAAAACCAAAGACTCTGTTCTCTAATATGCGGATGCTAATTCATAATTAGGCAGCGGGGTGCGGGGGGGGCACACTAGGGGAGAATAGCATTATCTTATATTAGGTAGAGGAAAGTGATGGTAGGGGAAGGGAGGGAAGGGGATGTGGGGATAGGAAAAATAGTAGAATGAAACAGACATTTTTACTGTATGTATATATGTAACTACATGACCAATATGATTCTGTAACGTACACTCAGAAAATGAGAAATTATATTCCATCTATGTATATCAAAGTGCATAAATGCATTCTACTGTCATGTGTAACTAATTAAAACAAATTTAAATTTTTTTTAAAAAGATAAACCTTCTCCATGTCCAAGATGAGATCAGGACTCAGTTCTGCATGTTCTAGAGCCCTTGAACCTTTTTTCATCACACTTGATTCTGTCATACTACGTGTTGTGTATTACAGTTTGATTCCTGATCTTTTCTCTGTAGACCCCATGGTGAATGTGTCTGTGTTATGTACCGTTATGTAGTTATCCCAATATTTATTAAATTTCTTGTTGAGTAAATGAGGAAAAAATGAACAGATCTTAGAAAACAGACTTATAGAACATCCAAATGTTACAGTTTGTTTTTGGAACAGCCTGATCTTAGGGTTTTTTCAACAGTCAAAAGTTGAAAGTCACATTTGTCAAAGCAAGTAGCTGTCAAGTTATCTTGAAATGACCCTTCAGTTTTCTAAAAAAGTACAACCATTTACATTAATCCTTATTTTAATTTATCTTAATCATGTTAGATGGATTTTACTTTTATCTTTATCCTATTAGAATTCACTGACCCTTCTATTATATATACTTCAAGTTTTATTTTCACTAACATGTACTATTTAAATGCTCAGTTAGGAATTTTGCCATTGAAAGAAAGATTGCAGCACTACTGGATGAGAGTTAATTAGAAAACCTTATAAGCAGTGACCATTTTAATTATTTAATTTCTTAGACTAAGTATTATTTTAGTACCCTGGGTTTTTTAGCAATCCTATTCTTTATAAATAGTACAGCTTCTCTTTGTTGTCCAATCATCTGCACATTTTTTCCTTCAGAAGAAAGGTTTCTGTAACAGATACACTTGTTTTCCTCCACAAGGCCTTTGCACTATCCTTCTGCCTACAATACTTTCCCCTAGATTTTTGTGTCACTCATCATGAGAGTTCAGCTTCAGTATCATTTTCACAGAGGAACCTTTTGCTGACTGTATAACATAGTCTGTAGTTACTTGATTGCATCTTCCAGAGCATTAACCATAGCCTGTTATTTTTCCATTATTTACCTTACCACCAACCAGAATGTTATCTCCATGAGGGTAGAGACCTAGCCCATCTTGTTTATATCTCTATTTCCAGCTATTAGGATAATGCTTTGATTTAAAGTACTCAATAAATACAAGTCGAAGAAATTACTGATTATTAACTAAAGAATTTGTCTTTATTAGGATTTGTAATGCAATAACTAAAAGTCATCCACAAAGAAGTGATGTTTACAAATCAGATTTGGATAAGATCTTGCCTAATATTCAAGAAATACAGGTGGCATTTGTAAAACTTAAGCAACTATGCGTTAATGGTAATTTCCTTTTTATTTTGTCTATAGATGTAATATAATGACTAGAGGGATGAAGAATTATATGAGAACTGTCAGGAGAGGTGATGTTTCTTAAAAACATAGAAATAGATATATTTAAGAAGACTATATTTTTTTCAATTTACATTTTATTGTATGAGACTGCCAACCCCCAGAAAATGAAGTTTTACACTGCTTTCTATTTTGGAAAAAAAAATGAACCTGTTAAATCTCCTCCAAATCATGAAAGTTATAATAGAATATCTTTACAAAAGCATTTGCTAAGTAGAGTACTGCATTACCTTACAGATTTTAATGCATATAGTTACATTTTGAGATGGTGACTTGATATGGGTCTCCATTAAAGCCATGTTGTAAGTATGGCCTCAGAGTTCTAATCTCTGTTTGAGCAAACTCTTAAGCGGTTAGAGGGTGCCCTGAGGAAGTCACATTAAGGTATATTTAGCAAAAACAGTTCCTCCTTGAGAGAGCCCCTGTATTACTTGAGAATCAGGAGAGGTGGTCTTGTAGTAGGTCTGGAAAGTGTGTGGGCACTGGCCTCCAAGGAGAGCTTTTCAGGAGCAAGGTATTTTAAAAACACAGTACCTTGAATGATTATCCACACCCTGGGTGGGGCAGTAAAGGTGCCCTCTCATGCCTACACTGGTCAGCCCCCAGGTCCATGTACAGAGAAAGACAGCAGGGGAGGACAGAACTCTGCAGTAAGGAAGCTGTGAGGTGGGGCCTGGACAGCTATTTGCACAGTTCTGGAGTACCTAAGTAGAGGTGGGAGCTGACCAGGAAGACTGGGAATCACAAACTCTCAGGAGAGAGTCAGACTCATATTTCCCTGAAAGAGCCAAAGAGTAAAAGATAGGGATTCAGGGAATGCTTTGTTTTGTTTTTTAATAGAATTGTCTTACATGTTTACTAAAGTAAAAATGCATGATATTTTCTTAAAGCCAACTTTTAGTATTAGAAACTATGCTGTTGTATCTCTTAACTCTGATTACCAATCATGTAAAAATAACTTTTAAACGCCTAAAAATGTGTTTGTGTGTATGTGTATACACACTTACATATACCTGCCATATGTATTACAGAGCCTTTCGAAGAAACTGAAGAGAAATGGCTGTCTTCACTAGAAAATACTCGGTGGTTAGAATATGTCAGGTTTGCCAACTTCTTCCTCCTTTTTTATTTTAACATTTTATTTTGAAATAATTGTAGACTCACAGAAGGTGCAAAAGTGGTAGAGAGAACTATGCATTCTTCACCTGCATCCCCCAGTAGTAACATGTTAAATAACTGAAATATAGAATGAAAACTATGAAATCAACATTGATTTCACCAGTTTATGAATGTTCTGTGTGTGGGGGGGTGTGCATACACATGTACTTCTGTGCAATCTTGTCACATGTATAGATTCACAGAACTACTACTATAGTCAAGGTACAGAACTATTCCATCGCCACAGGGCTCCTTTGTGCTGCCCCTGTTACAGTTGGGTCTCTACTTCCTTCTCATGAATGTTATATAAATAATCCCTTCTTTTTTATAAAGGATTAATGATTTTCCCACAAAAATCATAACATATACTCTGAAGAATCATATATATACCAAAGAAATTCATAAACATTGAGAATATAAATGTATATAATGAAAGTTGAGTTTTACTTGATTTCATGCACTTTTAAAATGTATTTGTGGTGGAATGTTGATATTTAACAGTATTTTTCCCTTTCTCTTTTCAGGGCTTTTCTTAAACATTCAGCAGAACTTGTGTACATGCTAGAAAGCAAACATCTCTCTATAATACTACAAGGTAATTTAAATAATTCCTGAAACACCATGCCAGTCAGCTTTGGTGATTGATAGTTCATCATCAAGTAAATTACATCACTTTTAGCTATCTTTTTTTTTAATGTGATTTTTAAAGTTTTTTTCTTTTTAGTTATACATGACAGTAGAATGTGTTTTGATACATCACACATACATGGAGTATAATTTCCCATTCTTATGGTTGTATGTGATGTGTCATGTATTCATATATGAACATAGGAAAGTTATGTCTAATACATTCTACTGTCTTTCCCATTCCCATTGCCCCTCCCCCCCACTATCCCCTGTCCAATCCAGTGAACCTGCACTCCTCCCTCCCCACTGCCTATTGTGAGTTAGCATCAGCATATCACAGAGAACATTCAGCTTTTGGTGTTTTAAGGGATTGGCTATTTCACTTAGCATGATAGCTTACAGTTTCATCCACTTACTGGAAAGTGCCATAACTTTATTATTCTTTAAACCTGAGTAATATTACATTGTGTGTATGTACCACATTTTCTTTATCCATTCATTTATTTAAGGGAACCTAGATTGATTCAATAGTTTACCTATTGTGTGTTGAGCTGCCATGAACATTGATGTGGCCACGTCCCTATAATATGCTGATTTTAAGTCCTTTGGATATAAACCAAGGAGTGGGATAGCCGGGTCAAATGATGGTTCCATTCCAAGTTTTCTTTTTCTTTTTTTTTAATTGATTTTTTAAAGAAAATAAATGACAGTGGAATGCATTACAATTCTTATTACATGTATACAGTACAATTTTTCATATCTCTGGTTGTATATAAAGTATGTTGACACCAATTTGTGTCTTCATACATGTACTTTAGATAATGATGTCCATCACATTCTACCATCTTTGCTAATCCCCTGCCACCTCCCTTTCCCTCCCACCCCTCTGCCCTATCTAGAATTCATCTATTCCTCCCATGCTCCCCCTCCCTACCCCAATATGAATCTGCCTCCTTATATCAGACAAAACATTCGGCATTTATTTTTTTGGGATTGACTGACTTCACTTAGCATTATCTTCTCCAACACCATCCATTTACCTGCAAATGCCATGACTTTATTCTCTTTTATTGCTGAGTAAAATTCCATAGTGTATATATGCCACATTTTTTTTATCCGTTCATCCACTGAAGGGCATCTAGGTTGGCTGCACAGTTTAGCTATTGTGAATTGTGCTTCTATAAACATTGATGTGGCTCTGTCCCTATAGTATGCTGTTTTTAAGTCTTTTGAGTATAAACTGAGGAGAGGGATAGTTGGGTCAAATGGTGGTTCCATTCCCAGCTTTCCAAGGAATCTCCATACTGCTTTCCATATTGGCTGCACCAATTTGCAGTCCCACCAGCAATGTGTACCTTTTCCCCACATCCTCGCCAATGCTTATTGTTGTTTATCTTCATAATAGCTGCCATTCTGACTGGAGTAAGATGATATCTTAGAGTAGTTTTGATTTTCATTTCTCTGATTGCTAGAAATGATGACTATTTTTTCATATATTTGTTGATTGATTGTGTATCCTCTTCTGAGATATCTGTTCAGGTCCTTGGCCCATTTGTTGATTGGGTTATTTGGTTTTTTTTTTTTTTTGATGCTTAGCTTTTTGAATTCTTTATATACCCCAGAGATTAGTACTGTATCTGATGTGTGAGGGGTAAAAATTTGCTCCCGGGATGTAGGCTCTCTGTTTACCTCACAGATTGTTTCTTTTGCTGAGAAGAAACTTTTTAGTTTGATTCCATCCCATTTATTGATTCTTGGTTTTAATTCTTGTTACCTTGCTCTTGGATAGGCAGAATTAATATTATCAAAATGACCATACTACCAAAAGCATTATACAGATTTAATGCAATTCCGATCAACATCCCAATAGCATTCCTCATAGAAATAGAAAAAGCAATCATGAAATTCATCTGGAAAAATAAAAGACGCAGAATAGCTTACACAGTCCTTAGCAGGAAGAGTGAAGCAAGTGGCATCACCATACAAGACCTTAAACTATATTACAGAGCAATAGTAACAAAAACAGCATGGTATTGGCACCAAAACATACTGGTAGACCAATGGTACAGAGTAGAGGAGACAGAAACAAACCAACATAATTACAATTATCTTATATTAGACAAAGGTGCCAAAAACATGCAGTGGAGAAAAGATAGCATCTTCAACAAATGGTGCTGGGAAAACTGGAAATCCATATGCAACAAAATGAAATTAAACCCCTATCTCTCACCATGCACAAAACTCAAAGTGGATCAAGGACCTAGGAATTAGACCAGAGACTCTGCGTCTAATAGAAGAAAAAGTAGGCCCTAGTCTTCATCATGTGGGTTTAGGCTCCAACTTCCTTAATAAGACTCCCATTCCAAGTTTTCACTATACTGCTTTCCATAGTTGCACCAATTTTTAGTCCCACCAGCAATGTACGAAATTTCTCCCACATCCCTGCCAACATTTATTGTAATTATATTTTTGATGATTGCCATTCTGACTAGAGTGAGATGAAATCTTAGTGTAATTTTAATTTGCATTTTTTAATTGCTAGAGATGTTTAATATTTTTTCATAATATTTGTTAACTATTTGTAATTTCTCTTCTGTGAAGTGTCTGTTCAGTTTCTTTGCCCATTTATTGATTGGGTTATTTGTTTATTTGTTTTGTTGGTATTAAGTTTTTTGAGTTCTTTATATATCCTGGAGATTAATGCTCTATCTGAGGTGCAGGTGGCAAAGATTTTCTCCCATTCTATAGGTTCTCTCCATGTTCTTGATTGTTTACTTTTTTTGTGAAGATGCTTTTTACTTTGATACAATCCCATTTATCGATTCTTGATTTTACTTCTTATGCTTTTGGGGTCTTGTTGAGGAATTCAGTTTCTAAACTGACATGATGGAGATTTGGGCCTAGATTTTCTTCTAGTAGGAATGGGGTCTCCAGTCTAAAACCTAGGTCCTTGATCACTTAGAGTTGAGTTTCGTACAGGGTGAGAGTCGTCTCATTTCTTTCTATTACATATGGATTTTCAGTTTTCCCAGGATCATTTGCTGAAGAGGCTGTCTTTTTTTTCAATGTATGTTTATGGTGCCTTTGTCTCTGTCTTCTATTCTGTACCATTGGTCTTCATGTCTGTTTTGGTGTCAATATCATGCCATTTTTGTGATGCCTCCTGCATCACTCTTGCTGAAGATTGCTTTGGCTATTCAGGACCTCCTATTTTTCCAAATGAATTTCATGATGCCTTTTCTATATCTATGAAGAACATATCAAAACCTTAATAAGAATTGCCTTAAATCTGTTGTATAGTGCTTTTGGTAGTATTGTGATTTTGACAATATTTTCTCCTACTCTATGACTTTCGAAATATTTTCCTAATATCTTTTGAAGCACTAATTTTAAAATTTGGTGAAGTACTATTTATCCATTTTTTTCCTTCTTGGATCATGTTTTTGATGTCATATCTAATAACTATTTCTAATGCAAGTCATGAATATTTTTTCTCTACGTTTCTTATATAGAATTTTTATAGTTTTAGCTCTTACATTTAGCTATATGGTCCATTTTGAATGAATTTTTGCATGTGTTCTGAGGGAAGAGTGTAATTTCATTTCTTTTACATATGGGGATATTAAAATATCCAGCACCATTTGTTGAAAAAATGTCCTATCTCTATTAAATTGCCTTCACACATTTATCAAAAATCATTAACTATAAATACTAAGGGTTTATTTTTGGACTCTATTTTATTCTATTGATCTTTGTCATTTCTTTTGCCAGTACCAGTACCACACTGAGTACTGTATACTTGTATAGTAAATTTTGAAATTGAGACGTGAGTATTCCAACTTTGCTTTTGAAATTGTTTTGGCTTGTTTTTTTTTGTTGTTTGTTTGTTTGTTTGTTTGTTTGTTTTTTGTATTTCTATATAACTTTCAGGCTCAGAAAAAAACAAAAAAATTCTCCTGGGATGTTGATATAGGAATGTGTTGAACCTATAGATCAGTTTAGTAAGAATGCCATCATATTGAATCTGCCAATCTGTGAGGTAAATGTCTGTGTTTATTTAGGTCTTCTTTAATTTTATCAGCAATATTTTATTGATTTTATTATACAAGTCTTTTGTTTATTAAATTTCAAGTATTTTTAATGGCTGTGATTATAGTTTTCTTAACTTCATTTTCAGATTTATTGTGTATTCAGATTGTTACTGTGTATAGAATTTTTGTGATCTTACTGAATTCATATATTAGTTCTAGTATTACTTTGCAGCTTCCTTAGGATTTTTTATATATTGAATCTTGTTGGCAAATACAGTTTTTATATCCTTCATGATTTGTGTGCCTTTTATTTCTTTTTCTTGCCTAATTGCTCTGGCTAGAACCTCCAGTACAAAGTACTATAGAAGTATCAAGAGCAGACATCCTTATCTTATTCCCAGTCATAGGGGAAAGCATAAAGGGTTTTACCATTGAGACTGCTATTATAGGTTTTTGATCAGATTGAAGAAATTCCCTCTATTCCTAGTTTGCTACGAGTTTTTATCAGGAATGAATGTAGAATCATGTCAGATGCTTTTCCTGCATCTAATGAAATGATCATATTGTTGCTCTTTATTCATAGGATATATTAATTTGATTGGCAGATGTTAAACAAGCCTTCCATTCTTGGGATAAGTCCTTGGATTTCTGGAGTAATTTGTTAACATTTTGTTGGTAATTTTTACATCTGTAATTATAAAGGATTTTGGTTGATAGTTTTCTCATTTCTTTGACTGGCTTTAATATCAGGGTAATCTAGTCTCACTGAAAATGAGACAGGAAGGTAATATTTGTTACCTTTTCCAATAATAGTGAACAGTCCCTCTTCCCCATTTACCTCTGAGTCATTACCATGTGGAGTTGTAGTAGGAAGATTACATTGTACTTAATATCTTTGACAGTAGTAGAATGGATTATACTTAGTATCTTTGACAGTAGTAGAATGGATCTATGAGGATTTTTTTTTTTTTTAAAGAGAGAGGAAAGGGAGAGAGAGAGAGAGAGAATTTATTTATTTATTTTAGTTCTCGGCGGACACAACATCTTTGTTGGTATGTGGTGCTGAGGATCGAACCCAGGCCGCACGCATGCCAGGCAAACGCGCTACGGCTTGAGCCACATCCCCAGCCCCTATGAGGATTTTTTTTATAGTAAACCCTTGAAATGTAAGAACGTTGAGGGATTAGCTGCTATTATTTGGCAAATATTCATATATAAAAAAACCATCTAAACATTGTTCTGTGTTTCCTCCTATATATAATTTTTGTAGTTTTAGCTCTTACATTTAGCTCTATGGTCCATTTTAAAACACTAATTTATCTAAAAGTCTACAATGTTTTATACTTGCTAGAATCCAGTATAATTTCCCTACATAGATTATTTTGAAGATGACCTTTGCATAGAATACTGAATTATCTAGTTTATCTCTACTTCCCTTCACCATTTCTGTTTGTTGTAATCATTTTCTTTCCATTTTATTGACAGAGGAGGAGGGAAGAGACTTAAGCTGTCTCATAGCTTCTCTTGTGCAAGTGATGCTGGATCCATATTTTAGGACAATTACTGGATTTCAGAGTCTGATACAGAAGGAATGGGTCATGG
This sequence comes from Spermophilus citellus, assembly GCF_964194105.1. Taxonomy (NCBI): domain Eukaryota; kingdom Metazoa; phylum Chordata; class Mammalia; order Rodentia; family Sciuridae; genus Spermophilus; species Spermophilus citellus. The sequence goes on from NC_138185.1 coordinate 52,183,657, forward strand.
CAGGATTTCAGTTCCTAGACAGATGCAACCATTTGAAGAGATCAGAAAAAGAGGTAACAAATGTCTAATAAGTGTTTATAATAACTATGTAAGTGAAAATCACTTTTGGAAGGTCACATTTCCTTAAAATTAGGTGCATGAGTTAAGAACTTGAGTTTTTTTGGGGAGGGCATCCTTTTAACAGCTGTGGGGTAGTGGCTGCCTTGAACCCATAATTAGGCTGTGGAAGGCCCTATAGTATCTTATGGGCCAGACAGTGAGGTCAGTTTTTACAGGGTGTTTCAGAGAGGACTATTTAACCTGTGGGAACACAGGTATAAGAGATGTTGGCAGTGGCTGCCCTGGGCCGCATACCATGTGGCCTAGAGCCTGATACCAAACTGTTTTCTGAAATTTGGGGAAGTTTTCTGAATGCTGAGCCCAGAAGGTGAAATAAAAAATTAGTTACAGAATTTGGTAGAGTGTTTTATGTTCTAAAGAACTGTTTCCAAGACATGCTTAAACACATATTTTGCTCTTCCCCATTCATGCAGTGGCAACCTGCTCATCTGTTTGCTTTTCCACTTTAGCTTATACTTAACAGGCAAATAAAGGTTATGATGTGTATCATGATCAAACATATTTCTTAGGTTTGACATAGATATGTTTGTTCTGTTCACACTGTCTTGACTGAACGTAGGAGCCAAATGTTTTAGACTTAGCTGTTTTCTTATTAATCCCTTAATAACAGAAATAATTTGGAAATTAATGTGAACATCATTAAATAATCTCATTGTCTGTATTTGCCAGTCTCCCTTATTTTTGCTCTTCTTGGATGCAACATGGCAACTGTTAGAACAATACCCGGCAGCCTTTGAGTTTTCTGAGACTTACTTAGCAGTGCTTTGTGACAGTACCCGGATTTCACTATTTGGCACCTTCCTGTTCAACTCTCCTCACCAACGGGTGAAGCAAAGCACAGTAAGTGACATGGTAGCTGTAGCTATGTGTTTTTTTGTCTTTTTGTTACTTACAACTTTGAAATGTAATTGAACTATAATTAACAGCGTATTTTTAAAATATTACTCTTTCAAGCTGAAATTTTTGAATGCATTAAAGACAAAACCCTAGAAAGTTATTTTTAATTGCTTTTTTAAAATTGCTTTTGAAAATTATTTTTTATAAATGAACATTTTGTGTTTTCTCTAATTCATAATAAATGAATTTAAGAATATGATTACTTTGGGGCTTGGGATGTGGCTCAAGCGGTAGCGCGCTCGCCTGGCATGCGTGCGGCCCAGGTTCAATCCTCAGCACCACATACAAACAAATGTCTGCCAAAAACTAAAAATAAATAAATAAATATTAAAAAATTCTCTCTCTCTCTCTCTCTCTTTAAAAAAAAGAATATGATTACTTTCTTAAAAATTTCATGTGTTCCTTTTAGTTATATATGACAATAGGATTCATTTTGACATAATTATAAAAGCATGGATTATTATTTGTTCTAATTCAGTCCCCAGTACCCCAGTATTTCCCCCACTCTGCATCTTCTTCCCTCTACCCAACTGATCTTTCTGCTCTTTACTTTGTTTGTTTGTTTAAATTAGTGTCTGATGGGTGTATATGATGGTGAGATTCACTGTGGTACATTCATATATGTACATAGAATGTTAGGTTAGATTCATTCTACTCTCCCTATCTCATTCCTCCTCTCTTCTCTTCATTCCCCTTTGTCTACTCCACTCATCTTTTTTTTTTTTTTTTTAAATCCCTCTACTCTTATTTTGGATTAGTTTCTACATATCAGAGAAAATATTTGACTTTTTGGGACTGGCGTATTTCACTTAGCATGATAGTCTCCAGTTCCATTCATTTACTGATAAATGCCATAAACTCATTTTTTTTTATGGCAGAGAAAGACTCCATTGTGTATATATTCCACATTTTCTTTATCCATTCAACTGTAGAAGGGCATCTAGGTTGGTGCCATTGCTTAGCTATTGTGAATTGTGCCATTATAAACATTGATGAGTCTGTGTCACTGTAGTATGTTGATTTTACATCTTTTGGATATATACTGAGGAGTGGGATAGCTGGGTCATATGGTACGTCATTCCTAGTTTTTAAAGGAATCTCCATAATGCTTTCCAGAGTGACTGCACTAATTTGCAATCCCACCAACAAGACATGAGTGTACCCTTTTTTCTACATCCTCAAATCTCAGTGTACATTGTTTTAATTTTTATTTTCCCTAATTGGCGGAGATAATGAACATTTTTCATATATTTGTTGAATATTTGTATTTTTGTATTTTCAGAAATGTCTATTTAGTTCCTTTGCCCACTTATTTGATTGGGTTATTTATTTTTTTGTTGTTAAGTTTTTGAGTTCTTTATATATCCTCAATGAAATTGATCTGTTTAAGCTTTCTATATTCTCATAGCTCAGTTTTGGTTGGTTGTGTCTCTAGGAATTTGTTAGTATCTTCAAGATTCTCTAGCCTATTGGAGTATAAATTTTTAAAATAGTTTCTGATGATCCTCTGGATCCCAGAAGTGTCTATGATTATATTTCATTTTACATTTTAGATTTTGATAAGTTGAGTTTTTTTCCCACTTTCTTTGGTTAGTTTGGCTAAAGGTTTATCAATTTTGTTTATCCTTTCAAAAATCCAACTCTGTTTTGTTGATATTTTGTATTTCTTAAATCTAAATTTCATTGATTTTGGCTCTGATTTTAATTATTTTCTGTCTGTTACTGATTTTGGTGTTGGTTTGTTCTTTTTCAAGGCCCTTGAGATGTAGTGTTAGATTATTTACTTGGGTATCTTTCTATTTTTTAATGTGTGAGCTTGGTGCTATCAGCTTTCCTTTTAGGACTGCTCTCATATTGTTCCTGAGCTTTTGATATGTTGTATCACTATTCTCATTTATTTCTAAGAATTTTTAAAATTTCTCTCCTAATTTTTTCTGGTATCCATTCATCATTCAAAATTGTATTATTTTAATCTCCAGGTGTTAGAGTGCTTTCTATTTTTTTATCATATTGTTGATTTCTAATTTCATTCCATTGTGATCTGATAGAATCCCACATATTATCTATTTTGTATTTGCTAAAATTTGGTTTGTGGCCTAAAATATGGTCTATTTTAGAAAATGTTCCATGTCCTGCTGAGAAGAAAGTAAATTCAGTCATTAATGGATGAAGTATTCTATAGATGTCGGTTGGGTCCATATTATTATGTTTTTAGTTCTGTAGAATCTTCACTTAGTTTATGTTTAAGTGATCTATCCACTAATGAGAGAGGTATATTAAAGTCACTCGGTATTATTATACTGTGGTCCATTTGATTCTTAATATTGAGTTTGTTTGATTGCATAGACGTTCTATTGTTTGAGACATAAATATTTATGATCATTATATTTTATTGATGTATGATTATCTTAAGCAGTATAAAGTGATCTTCTTTGTCTCTTCTGATCAATCTTGGCTTAAAGTCCACTTTATCTGATATGGGAATAGCTAGCTCTGTTTGTTTATGAATCCCACATAAATGGTATGTTTTTTTCCCATCCTTTCACCTCCAGTCTGTGGATGTATTTTCTTATGAGGTGAGTCTTTTGCATGGCGTTGGGTCCTTTTTTTTAACCCAGTTTGCCAGCCTGTTTCTTTTGATTGAAGAGTTTAGACTGTTTACATTACTGTTATTGAGACAAGATTTTTATTTCCTGCCATTTGGATTTATTTCTAATGTTTAAAAATTGAACTTGAGTCTCCTTTAATTGATCATTATTCTAGTTTAACTCCTCCCTATCCTTTTTTTAAAATTTTTCATTTCTTCTTCATGAAACATTTGGTATGTTTTGTAGTGCAGACTTTCTAGTTATGAATTTTTTAGCTTCTGTCTGTCTAATTTTTATTTCATATTCAATTCTGAAGCTTCGTTATGCTGGGTATAGTATTATTGGTTGGTATCCATTTTATTTCAGAGCTTGATGTATATTATTCCAAGCCCTTCTGACTTTTAGTGTCTGGGCAGAGAAATCACTTGAAATCCAGATTGGTTTATCTCTATATGTGACCAGTCATTTTTCTCTTGGCAGCTTTTAAAATTCTATCCTTATACTTATATGTTAGATATTTTTACTGCAATGTGTCTTGGAGTGGATGTTGTATATTTTGTATATTCTTGTATATTTTGTATATTTGGAGTCCTATATGCCTCCTTCATTTGAATTTCCATTACATTCTTGAGGTATGGTAATTTTTCTGATATTATTTAATTGAAAAGATTATGCATCAATTTAGCTTGTATTTCACAGCTTTAATCTGTCCCAATAAATCTTCAACTCAACCTTTTAATGTTATCCCATATTTCTTGAATATTCTGTTCATGGAACATCTTTTCTTTATGGTTGACTTTATTTTCAAGGTTATATACCATGTCTGAAGACCTGAAAATCTACTTTTAATGTGCTCCAATCTATTGGTGATGTTTTTCATTGAATTTTTAATGTGGCTTATTGATTCTTTCATTTTAAGGATTTCTGTTTGGTTCTTTTTCAGAATCTCTATCTCTTTATTGATGTGATCTTTCACGCTGTATTTTCTGATTTTACTCCTTACATCTTCTTCTAATTCAGAAAACATTTTCACTATGAGCTTTCCAAATTCTTTCTCTGACATCTCCTCCACTGTGGTATCAATGAAGTCAATTGTTGAAGCATTATGGGCTGTTTGGGATGGTTTGTTTCCTTCCTTTTTCATATTGTTTGTATGTCTACCCATCTATTGATTTAGTTCTCATTTTTTAAACAAAGGACTACTTTGTGAGCTACTTTGTCTTAAAAGCCCTCTCAATTCTGCTTTTCCTGTGCTGCCTTCTTACTGTGTTTTGAGGAGTTCGGGATTCACTGCCTAACTCACTTCCATCGTTTTCCAGTCCACTGATCAAGAATGTAAATTACTTTAACCACCTTATGTGTTGTGCTTTGGGATTTATATTTTCACATTTGGGTTGGTTAATAAAAATGGTGTTGTCTGAAGACATTATTTCCTAAATCAGTGAATAAAAGGTGTGCCATGTAAGATCATTTCTCTTTGAGAGTCAAGGAGCAGGGGGTTTGGAGATGAAGTATAGAGGCCGGATATGGTGGCACATACCTGTAATCCCAGTTACTTGGAAGTCTGAAGCAGGAGGATTGTAAGTTTAAGGCCAGCTTGGGTAAATTAGCAAGGCCTGAAAAATAATTTAGAGAGGCCCTGTCTTGATAAAAATGAAATGACTGGGGATATAGCTCAGTGGCAAAGTGTCCCTGAGTTAAATCCCGAGTTCTAAAGAAAAGAAATGAAGTGTAGGTACAGCAGTAGATTGAAACTCTGGGCATTCCCTTAACCATGTGTTCTCAGAGTCTCTTCTGTCACGTGGCATTTCACTTTTAGGTATGGTTATAACTATATGATAATAGTTTATTGACCTACAGTCAGAATCAGTTAGTATTAAGGAGAATCTCGTGCCAAACTAGAAATTTTCTCCTCTTGATGTGTGTAGAAACCTTCTGAACACAGTTGTATCTACCTTCCTGTGAGCCAACAAGTCTCACCCATAAATACTGCAGTGACCAGGGAGAGAAATCAAAGGGCGGCCCATATAAACATGAGGGAAACTATATGAGAAGGGGATTTTCATCTCAGTGACCCCTGGGGTCTTCAGCCTCAGTATTAAGGTCCTGGTCTAGAAAAATTCTAAGCCTCCAGTTCGCTCAGGATTAAACCTGTGAGCCCGGGTTCATCATCTGTAACGTAGATCCATCGATCTAATAGTCATGTTTTGGGCCTCATTGTACAAGATGAAAATGTTTTGTAAATTGTGAAATATTTTGTAAATTATTCTGGAGAGAGAGGAGTTTTTCTGGATTGTATGTATGAAAGACAAAATGGAGTATTAGTACTCACAGTAGGGAGAATTTCATTAATGAGGAGCATTCCAAAGAAAAGGACTGAACGTGGGGTTTGATTATAGAGGCAGAAAATGGGCTCTGTGAGGGAGAGTGGAGGCTGGTCTCATCTCAGGCATGGAAGCCAGTTCTTAGAACACAGAAGGTAAGGAGGGAAGGCTGGCCCAGCATTGCCATTCTTGGGGAGCTCAGGGCTCAGAGAAACTCAGTCCTCTCCGTTTTTAGATTGAATACCTTGGGAAGGAAATTTATATAAACCTGCTTTCTTAAAAGGATTGAACCTTTCCAAAAACTGAACTGAGAACCAGTGATGAAGAGAGCTACGTAAAGCTGGTAAAGCTTACTTATTCCTAAGATAATGTTCTTCCAGTTCCTTGCTTTCATTTATTACACACTGTCATCATTTTTGTGCCTTTCTGACTGAGAGCTCATCCTTTTCTGGGCTCTGCTTGCCCCTCGGCTCTCTCCACCTTTTCCTTTGCTGCCCTGTGCACACAGCTGTTCACCCATGCACACAGACACACAGCGGGAGCTTGGGAAAGGGACAAGGGACCAGGATGCCTACCGCCACATTTGACTAAAATGTCCAATGAGAGGACATTGGCTTTGGGGTCCTGATGACATGGCATTGCTTTGGGTGGACTCCTGAGTGAAGAACTTGGGCCCAGAGATACTGTTGCTTATCCCGTCTACTTGACTAGATTCTGGATATGTCAAGATTTACTGACAAATACATCTTTATTAGAAATAAAAGGTAGAGTTTTTATAGTATTGCATCTGCTTTCTGTTTCATGTCCTAGTGCTTTATTTATTTATTTTTTAAATTTGGCTATTTCAAAAGTTGTTTCTCAGACACATACTATCAGGAATCCCTCCTGGGAACTAACATAACTGTTGTAGTCTTCCCCTTCTACACGTTTGCCATAAGCCAATGGTAGTTCCTGTTTTTTCCATTCTGAGGCCACCTTGGACATTAGTGGTCAGGAGCTGTTTGTGGAAAATCTGATTTTCCTTGGAGATACATATTTTCAGTTTTCATATTTTTTAAAAAAGTGATTGTTTTTTATATACTTTGCTAAGGAATTTGAGGCTTCTGTTTTACTTGAGTTCAACAATTTAAAGAAGATGGGTTGTTTTTATCCATCCATATATAGGACAAAATTTCAAATAACTAAAAAAAACCTTTTAGGTACATTTGCTTAATGAATTTTTAATTATTTGAAATAAGAATATTTTCTAAAGCTTCTTAAAAATGCACTGCCATTTCATAGGTTAACCATTTTTTGATGATTCTAAGCCATCATTGCAGTAAAGAATATGCCTAGCTGTGACACAGCCACAGTCTCCTAATTGCTGTACTTTTAAAAATATTTATTCTTTGCATTTTTACTAATTTATAAAAAAAAACCTTATTTTTGTTTTGTAGCAAATTTGGAAAGTATTGAAATATACAGAACAGAAAATAAAAATCAATCATTTCCTACAATCCACAAACTCAGTATTAGGTATTATTTCCTCCAGGGAACTGTTATGCATAAACTTGAGGTAGCCTGCATTAGTTAAGATGAGGGTCCTTTCTCCACACTGTTAAAGGTGAATGCTTAGTTTGAGTTTTCTGGAGGCTGCCATCCAGAGGAGCCCTATGCCCTCCTCCACAGTGAGGGCCTGGATGTCACCCCATGGCCTTAGGTTGCCTCCATTTATTGTGGTGAAAACCAGATCTCCAGGCTTCATCATTCCAAAGTGGGGGCTTTGGCACATTCTAAGACTTTTTATGGTATCTTCTCTTATTAACATCCTTATTGTCTTCCTGGTTTGAAGGCTGGGAGCTCGATGAAGAGTCTGCTGCATTTGCTCACAGGGCAACAAGTACTGTTCTGGGGGTTTTGGATGCTCTAGTTCAGAACCTTTCACCTGCGTAATGATGAGGGCTCATCAAAAGAAAGGAGCCGAAATGAGAAAATCTTTAGCTGTGCATCCTTTCACACATGTTCAAATGTTTTACTTTGCAGGAATTTGCTATAAGCAAAAATATCCAATTGGGTGATGAAAAGGGCTTAAAATTCCCCTCAGTTTGGGACTGGTCTCTTCAGTTTACAGCAAAGGATCGGACGCTTTTCCACAACCCCTTCTACATTGGAAAGAGCACGCCTTGCATACAGAATGGCTCAATGAAGTCTTTTAAGCGAACGAAGGTTGGTTGTTGGTTTTGTTTTTGTTGGTTTTGTTTTGTTGTTGGTTCCAATAGGGCACCAACAACAAAACCTCATGTTGGCTCACACATAACCAAAACATCTTTTTCAGAACACAGGTATTAAAAGTAGTCATTCCATTGATCTTTCTTCTAATTTTTATCTCCCAAAGACAGTATAATAAATCTGACCTCACATTCCTACATACATATACCACAGTGAATCTCACCAACATGTACATCCATAAGACATGAATGAAAAAAAAACTAAAATAGCAGAAAGATCAGTAGAATAGAGGGAAGGGAACAAGGGGTAGGAGGAAGGGATGGGAAGGAGAAGTGCTGGGGACTGAATTAGAACAAATTATATTGCATGTTTTTATAATTATGTCAAAATAAATTCTATTGTCATGTGTAGCTAAAAAGAATCAATTAAAAAAGGGAAAAAGAAGTTGCTATTTAGAGGTACATTAATGAGAGCCATAGTCAAAGATGAGTACTTATTTCTAGAAAACTTGAAAGAATATAGCAAATATGTTAAACTGCAGATCTCACTAAAAGAAAATAAACAATTCTTTAAAAAAAAACAGTAAAGTCACTTCCCAAGCAAAACTGTTAATGCAGGGTTTTGAGGGATCATTTCCTTTTTTACTAATGTAACCATATTTGACTTTTCTTCTTGTTATGTGAGGCTCACAAAGCCTAATCAGCAACTGAGAGTTGGCAGATCATACTCTGTGCCTAGAACCCTGTTTTCTGAAACACATCTAGTCTGCCCATTCTTTCTAGAATTAGCCAAGCCTAGGTTTTTTTTTTCCTAACTCAGAAGCCATAAATGTGCACTCAAGGATTACTCACTCACTTTCTACCCCTATTCAGGTGTTAGAGCCTTAAGGAGAGTTAACCCCTAAAAACAGTGTTATTCCAGGGAAGGAGAATTGGAATAAGCATTAAGCATAAGGGAAGGAATGAAAATGTTCTCTGCAGCTGAAATTCCATCCATGTTCCATAAATACTGAGTTTATGTTAGCCATTGTACCTTTGGTCTTTCTTAAAAAGGGATGCTCCAGGAAAATAATGCTAAGATCTCTCTTCTCTGTAGAAAAGCTACAGCTCCACACTAAGAGGAATGCCATCTTCCATAAAGAATGGAATCATCAGTGACCAAGAATTACTGCCCAGGAGAAATTCATTAATATTAAAACTAAAGCCAGACCCACTTCAGCACACGGACAGCCAGAACAGTGATATGGAGCAGTATTTTAGAGAATGGTTTTCTAAACCAGCTGACCTGCACGGGGTTATACTGCCGCATCTCTCTGGAACACACATAAAACTGTGGAAACTGTGCTACTTCCGCTGGATCCCCGAGGCTCAGATCAACCTTGGGGGCTCCATCACCGCCTTTCACAAGCTCTCCCTTCTGGCTGATGAAGTTGATGTGCTCAGTAGGATGCTGCGACAGCAGCGGAGCGGCCCGTTAGAAGCCTGCTATGCAGAGCTGGACCACAGCAGGATGTATTTCAGAGCCAGCGGCCCTCATGATACCTCTGGGACACCAGAGTTTCTCTCCTCTTCCTTTCCGTTTTCTCCTGTAGGAAATCTGTGCCGACGAAGTATTTCAGGAACGCCATTAAGCAAATTTTTAAGTGGGGCCAAAATATGGTTATCTACTGAGACACTTGCAAATGAAGACTAAAATGTAGTATTTTCTGAACATTTGAAGGGAAGCTCTATAAATTTTTCCCTCTGAATCAAAATTGTTATCCTAGGCATTTAAAACTGATAATTTTATATATAAGAATAATAGATGAAATTTGCACTAATATTTTAAAAATATGTTGAATCACTCTCCCTTTATAGTGGCTTTAAGAGAAATGTAATTTTTGTTTTTTATGTTCTCTAGCATTAGAGTTCTGGCTTATTTTAGGTGATGTGCAGACAATGTTCTCCATTCTTTTAACTATGATCAAACCAATCAGGTTTTCTCTACTATATTTATTTTGTCTGCATTCATTCTTTGTACCCCCTACTAAAGCTTACTAGATACTTGGTTGGATTACCAACCTAAAGAAGTAGACATCAGGAAAGTTAAGAAATTAGTATTTAGAATACTTCTAGGAATCTCTAGGAAAACCCCCAAAAGACTTCAGTAGGTATTTCTTTATTTTTTCTGGTCACTTTCTGTTTCTCAAATTGAGCTCAATTCATTCATTATTTTGAGACCAAATTTATTATTTTAGATCACCTTGTTTGGGTACTTAGATTACTGTGTTTTGAAATCATGAGCTTGCTTTTAAATCCACAGGACTAACTTTAAAACAGTGTGTACTGTAACTTTCAAGTATTCACTGTAGATAATAAAACAAGTGCCTTTGACATTAAGATATGAATAACACAGGAAATCTAATTTCACTTTTTAAAATTAGGAGGTTAAAGTACTGAAAATAGGTTTTTCATACTAAGCTTCATAACAGTAGCCAGGAGTTCCCAAAGTAAATTTCTGTCCCTTTGAAAATCACTGAGGACACAGCAGCCTGAGTTCTAATCCTGAGGTTTGTCAGGCCATCCAGCCCTAGCTCTGGCAGACTGGTTCCTAGACAGTAGAGTGCTATCTGCATAGACCCCAAGGCCTGCTTGGAGGCATCCCTGGCTTCCCTGTCAGCATTCCCAGCCTGGTGAAGTGTTGCTAGCAGGCACACCACGGAAATAACTAGTGAAGTCACAAGTCAGGGCACCTGCACAGAAGTGCTTCTCCTAAAGTTTTGTTTTTTGTTTTTTTTTTTAAAGAGAGAGGAGAGAGAGAGAGAGAATTTTTAATATTTATTTTTTAGTTCTCGGCGGACACAACATCTTTGTTGGTATGTGGTGCTGAGGATCGAACCCAGGCCGCACGCATGCCAGTCGAACGCGCTACCGCTTGAGCCACATCCCCAGCCCTCCTAAAGTTCTTAATGCTTACAAATAAAGAACAGGAGAAATAAAAGTGTACTTCTCTCAAAATACTGCTGTTCTAATACAAAGAACTCCCTCACATGCTTTCCTGACTTTTGACAGCAATATTAAGAGGAGACCAATAAATTTAAAAAGGTATATTCCTGATCTGAAATTCCTGTTTTCAAACTACAAGAACCTAGCCAAGGTCCAAGCTTAAGCTCCTTAAAATGGTGCTGCTGGTAGTGGCATTTAGTGCCATTCCCCCCAACAAACCCCCATCTGCTTAAAAGATACATGTATTCAAATCTGACTATGTTAAAGTTCCTTAAACTGCCATCTTAAGAATTTTGAAAAAAAAATTATAGTAAAGTATCTAGTTAGCTTATTTCCTTTCCCCAAACAAGTTTTTTTCAGGATAGTTTTACCTATATGTGTACTAAACAGCTATTTCTACTTTAATTGTATGCCTTTTAAAAATTGTTTTTTCTTAAAAGTGTCTTAGGAAATTTATCATTTTGTGGATAAACGCAATGTTTTTAAAGCCAACTTGTTGCGTAGAAAACGAGCTATTTTCAGTATGTACAAATAACATTATTGTCACTAAAGATTTTATAATCCTTGATTAGAAACCAGCCCCAACCCCTTTAAGACACCATAGTATTTTCTGCTATTGAAATTTTAATAATTCCCCCTTCTTCACTAAGCTGCTTTTTTATTATTATAAATTGTTCTAAATTTATTTTTTGAATTGAACACCTATTTCTGTATAATTTTCTTTCCTCACACATTTATTTCAACTCCTTTAGATTTTTATGTGTGTGTGTGAATTTACAAGTTTAAAAAAGATTAGGTACTATTAATACTGTTTTAAAATAGAAAAATGCATATTTTTGTATGATAATCAAATGTAGTAAAATATAGGGTTTGTCTTATTTTTACTGAATAGTTGTTATTATCATGATTGTTGTGTCACAGTTCATTGTGCATAATATGAAAAACAACTATTAACAGCCTTAAGTCTGGGCCATTATAAAGCTGCTTGGCATCTCTACGAACAAAAATGACACTGTGGTGACAGAAATGGTAAGTATGGCTGCGTGCAATGTACCAAAGAGAGCTCAACACCCCTAGTCCCCGTGGCCCTGTGGAGCCTATGGTGATGGAATCCAGGCAAAGGCCAGATGGCATTGGACTTCCTAGTGTTGGACTTGAAGATGTACAGTGTCTCACTGTTGTTTTATGATGGGAACCAATTTTAAAACCAAAATTGTATGACTAACTTTAGTTAAGGAAAGGATATTAATTTGTACTAACATGGTGAAAACTGTTCAACACAACTTTCAACATAATCTTCTTGCTGTGGCAGTAACCTCAAGTAGTTAAAACTTGACTTAGAAAACAAAACCTTTGTGCCTAAAACTGATGACTTGAGTTGAAGTAGGATGAGTAGGAAAGATCTTGTTCAGCAGAATGAATGTGAAGGAAATCTTGATGCTGAATAAAATTTCCATGAATTATTTGTCATAATTATTAATATGAAATATGCCAGAGCACAGTGACTGAAGATGTGTAAATACCTCTCTTACCTATACATACTGCCTCATTCACACAGGGTTTTGCTTGCCCTCTAAAATGGAGTCATGATCAGTAACAATTTTTACATTTTAGAAATGGCTGTATTTAGGCCATGTGGGTAGTAATAGACCATGCCCTAACTGGTCCTTCCATTTAATAAACACAAAAACTGGGAGTTAAGTTTCTCCCAGAAGTTCCCAGTCTATGGGAGACCAAGGACTCTAGCCCACATCCTGGGCCTAGCATTTATTTAAATCTCCTTTCTACCTACTTGAGACCCAACAATGGTGATGAGCAGCCTTGTTTCAACATAGAGGATGAGGAGGTACAACTGCCTTGAAAAATACTGCTCATGCTGTTGGCAATCTTGCCCTAACTGGTAATAGCAAGCATCTACAGATGCTGTACTATAAGAAGTTAAAAAATTCAAGAGAACTGTATAATTCCTGAGGCAATCTGAATCTGCACTGTTGTTTCTGCCCTTCTTGAGTAGTCACAAAACAAGAATATTTAACAGCTAAATGTGTAAAAGAGTATAGAAAGACTTGAATTCAAGGATCTTCGTTTCCAAATTATTTGTTACTTTTATAGAAGACCTAAGCTGAAAGCTATGAACTATGTTTGCATTTTTGTTTTTGCTTTTATTTTTCTTAAGTCTAATTTATTGGCATAGATGTATCCAGCTCCTAAAATGGCCAACGGGGTTTTGACCATTTATAAAAAAGACCATTACCCACTGTGGGGGATCAATTCATGTATTTCAAACAGACACCAAGTTCTCCGAGATACAGACACTATACAATGATCAATTAGTAATTCAGGTTTATAACTGACGATAAAATCAAAATTAAATACAATGTAATACTACTTTATGCTTTTAAAAATATTACTGTATGAGTAAATATTCCCAATTTGATGGCTTTAGCTGAGGCCTTTGCTCTTAGCTCCAACTGCAACCACATGGCAGACTTCTACTTCAGCCCCCAACTTCTGCAGTTCATCCAACCAGATCATTTGCTTTTGTGAAAGTCGATCACTGGGGCCTTTAACTTCTACAAGCTGGAAGATAAATTTTTAAAAATTAGTATTCTACTGAAACTTTTTAAAAATTAGTATTTTACTGAAACTGAACAGTTACCCAGATGTTAGCTATAGTCATTTTCACTGACAATTATTTATAAATGGCTTACTCTATTACACTACTCTTTACATATACAAAGCAATACATATGTAAAAAAAATTGAGAAATATTTCTGTTCTGTAGAAACTAGGCAGTTATTCATAAGGAATTTGCAAGTTGATTCTTAGTATAAAACTATTGAAAATTTATTTTAAAGCAAATATTATTGTTATTCCCCTATTTAAAACCATCCAATTACTTGTTATATTTACAACTGAATCTAAATTTCTTATCCTAACCTACAAAACTAGGATCTGGGCCCTACCAATCATTCCAAAGGCCTCCTTTCAGATTAACCTATGCTCTTTCCAACACTATTCAACACTATTCCTCTATTAAAGGACATTTCTCCCTGTTTTTCATATGCCTGATTTCTTATCTTTCAAGCAGCTTAAACCTATCTCACAGGTCCACCATATCTCTAAGGAGATGGATGGAGCTTCATGTACTTATTTATTTCATGGCAATTTATCACAAGATAGATATTTTTATTACAGATCAGTTCCATAAAGGCAGGAACTCTGTCAGTTCTGTTCACTGCACACTACTGAACTAGGAGACAGAAATAAAAACAATCCCAGGGGAAGTATAGAAAAAAACTTTTTAAAACAGTATTCTGTAGCCTAATGGACATTTAGGGTCCCCAAAGGAAAGAGAGGAGAAAAAAATTATTTTTAGTGAGTAATGGCCAAATTTTTTCCAGATATGATGAAAACTAGAAACACAAAACTTTAATGAACCCAAGCACAGAAATATCAAGAATAGTACTACACTAAGAAATACAATGATTAAAAAGTATAATCATCAATAAAGGGATTATCTTTAGAAACAGCCAGGATTTTTAAAATGCTAACTAGAAGAGAGTGAACCAGTATTTTAAAAGTATTAAAAGAACTGTCAACATAGAATTCTGTGCACACAGAAAATAATCTTCCAAAAATAATGGCTAAATAAAGACTTTTCAGAAGTCCTACAAGACCTAAAAAATATGATTGGAAGACCTCTGCTTCAAGAAAATGTTAAGGAAATTTTTCAACTAGGAAAATGATACCAAAGGGAAATGTGGATCTGTACAAAGGAATAACAAGCGTTAGAACTGGTCTACGTGTGTAAATAGACCCATTAAGTATTTAACTCAGCTGCAGAAAGCAAAAATCATGTGTTACGGAATTTATTACGTGTAGAAGTGAAATGCATGAGAACACAAATGCTAGGAGGGAGATAGATATAAGAATAATCTGTTGCACAGTTATTCATACCATACATGAAATGTGTAATATCACTTGAAGGTAGACAGTAACTTTTAAGATTAGTACGACCATGTAAGAAACACAACAGAGTTGTATCCTATAAGTTAAGGTAAAAAAATGCAATCTTTTTTTTTTTTTAAAGAGAGAGAGAGAGAGGGGAGAGAGAGAGAGAGAATTTTTAATATTTTTATTTTTTAGTTCTCGGCGGACACAACATCTTTGTTGGTATGTGGTGCTGAGGATCGAACCTGGGCCGCACGCATGCGAGGCGAGTGCGCTACCGCTTGAGCCACATCCCCAGCCCCAAATGCAATCTTTAAAAGAAAGAAAAAGAAGAAAAGGGAGAACAAAAGAGACCTGAGACAAAGAGAAAACAAGTATTAAGATTCAAAACCAAGCATTTCAGTAATTACATTAAATTTAAATATTAAAGACAAAAGTTAGACACCACGATTAAAGGCAAAAGTTAGGCTGGATTAAAAAGACTAAAAGGCAAGATGCAATTATATGCTGCCTATAAGAAACTCATAGAAATATAAAGATAAAATAGGTTAAAAGTGAAAGAATGGAAGCCAAACATGGTGGTGTACACCTGTAATCCCAGCAGCTATTTTGGAGGCAGGAGGATCCTGAGTTCGAAGCCAGCCTCAGCAAAAGCAAGGCACTAAGCAATTCAGTGCTGGGGATGTGATTTGGTGGTCAAGTGCCCCTGAGTTCAACCCCCAATACCGCCCCCCAAACAGTACAAGTGTGGAAAAAGATGTATCATATTAACACTAATCAAAAGAATGCTGAGAAATTTGATTTCTAAATTTAAAAAAAAATTATCAGGAATAAAGGAAGGACATTTCAAAATAATAAAAGGGTTGATTTGTCAAAAGGACCTGACAATTCTAAATTTATGCATCTAATCCTAATTTCCAAATGCATGAAGCAAATATTGATAGAGATGCAAGAAGAAACATACAAATTCACAGTTATAATCAGAGATGTTAATGTTCTTCTCTCAAAAGTTTATAGAGCAAGTTAATAAGGAACAGTAAGGACACAGAAAACTCAAACAACAGTATAAATCAACCTGAGATAATTGATTGACATTTTAAAATACTGTTCCTCTTTCCCAACAAGTTAAACACATATTTAAGTTTGCAAACAGAAGAGTCACCAAAGCAAACCATGTAAGTAAGACTATATAAAACGTCTAAGTCTCAAATTTGCTAGGATCCTAGTCATATAAAACATGCCCTCTGATTTTAGTAGAGGAAACCACAAATCAACAGCTGAAAGATAACTGGATAAATTGACTCACTTGTAATCAAGTCGTGGTTCAAAAAAGAAATCAAAAGGGAAAGAAGAAAGTTGTGGGGTTTTCTTTTTTCTGTTTTTCTGGGTGCTAGGGAATCAAACTCAGGACCCTGCATACAAGCACTCTACTACTGAGCTACATCCACAGTTCCAAAAAAGTATTTTGAACTGAATGAAAATGAAAACAACATATCAGATTTGTGAGATTCAGGTAAAGCAGTGCTTATAAAGAAATGTATACAGAAATGCTAAACACCTTTATTAGAAACTTTTTAAAAATTGTTCTTTTTAGATATACATAACATTTTGACATATTATACATACATGGAGTTTCACTAGTTGTGTATTTATATATGAACATAGGAAAGTTATGTCTGATTCATTCTACTGTCTTTCCTATTCCTTTTCCCTCTCCCTTCCCTTCATTCCCCTTTGTCTAATCCAATGAACTTCTATTAGAAAAAGAAACTTTCTTTTTCTTTTTTTGCAAATGACAAAGCAAATTTACTTCCCAAACAAATACATTGTGCTGAGAAGACCATCAGAACGGTGCAGAGATCACATGCCCCAGCCCTGGAAGATGGGGAACTGCCTCAAATCCCCCACCTCGGATGACATCTCCCTGCTTCACGAATCTCAGTCCGACCAGGCTAGCTTTGGCGAGGGGACGGATAAGGAGGATAAGGAGGAGCCACCGCCGCCGTCGCCGTCGCCATATCAGGAACAAGTTCCAGTTCCAGTTTATCATCCAACACCTAGCCAGACTCGGCTAGCAACTCAGCTGACTGAAGAGGAACAAATTAGGATAGCTCAAAGAATAGGCCTTATACAGCATCTGCCTAAAGGAGTTTATGACCCTGGAAGAGATGGATCCGAAAAAAAGATCCGGGAGTGTGTGATCTGTATGATGGACTTTGTTTATGGGGACCCAATTCGATTTCTGCCGTGCATGCACATCTATCACCTGGACTGTATAGATGACTGGTTGATGAGATCCTTCACGTGCCCCTCCTGCATGGAGCCAGTTGATGCAGCACTGCTCTCATCCTATGAGACTAATTGAGCCAGGGTCTCTCGTCTGACTTCAAGTGAACCATCATTTTTGGTGGTTTTGATCTTTCGTCACTGAGCCCAAAGAGCCAGGGATTAGGAATTAAGATCATGCACAAAAAGTTTCCTAAAAATTCCTGGATGGCTGCAGATGTATGTGATATTTTAGAAACTTAGGGGGGGAAAGTAGGATGGTATTTTTATGTAAAGCCTTGACCCAGTGTTTAAGAATATAATTGTATTTAGACCTTGTTATTGCTCCAGTACATAGGAATTGTGTAAAGTGTTAAAGTAACTGTATATGTTTAAATTGTGTGTGTTGAAGATTAGGAAAAAAAGATAGTGGTTATTTTTCCTAAATGAAATAACTTTCTTCTCTCCACCAAATTTTTTTCTGAAGTTAATGGCATTTGGGTCAAGGTTTTATTAAAAGCTACATTTTATAACACTGGCACAAAAAAAAAAGTAGTTTTAAGCTTGTTTGCACAGTTCTTTTTTTCCATTGGAAATGGAATTCATTGCCTTAGGTCTTTTTAAATAGTGTATTATCGTTGGGGCTGGCTCTATGCTTGAAAACCAGTTTATTTATAACCTGTTGTAAGTGCTATATTCTGTTTGCAGTTAGGAAATGCAGAATTTTAAGTGATCTCCTAGCTTGTAAGCAAACTGAGATGCACTATCCCTTTTCTATATAAAAATGAGTTAATGTGTGAATAAATCAACTCAGCAAGGTGGGTTTAATATTACCCTTTCCTATGTGTTTTATCTAATTCTTTTGGTTGTTAATATGGTGATAAATGAGTCAAGGTAAATTTTACATATTAAGATTTCCTATTTATTGAGCTTGAATTATGCCACCATGCTTATGTAAAAATGAAAGTGGCACCATGGTAAAACTTAATTGAGAAGTAGTTTCTCAGTTGTAATAATTTTCATTTCTCTTTCTTGTGATCTCTCCTTCCCTGTTGTCTTGAACCATAGCAAAAGGATACTGCATCTCTCATTACTATAGTGATGAGTTTATTGAAGTTATATAAACACATCTCAGTCTATGTTTCTTTGAAAGGTATCTGTTAAGTCCTGCTAGGTGATTGACAAGACTAAGTAGGGAGAATAAAGGTAAATGTGATTCATGTTTTGCACACAAATGCAGAATTTTATAACCACATGACTTCATAGTTGTGATCTCAAAAAAGGAATTTCTCCTTTAATTTTTCTTGCAGTTAATGTAAGAATACTCTAAATCTCTAAGCTTCTGAAGTGTTAGAGGTAGAGATGGTCTAGTAAAGATGTAGTAGTAATGTTCATCCATTTAGCAAGTGTTTATTTTTCCTTATGTACTCAAGGTGATTTATTTGTTCAGCTCAGTGATATTACAGCTAAAAAACATTCATTAGCAAAAGGAGAAGCAGTCTACACCTAACAGAGGAATCAGAAATGTTTCTTATTTTTGTTGAGTTGAATGTTTGACTCTAACACTTTTCTACATACAAAACATAAGTTCCTTAAAGATTCTTCATAATTGTATTATAAAAGAATTTAGTATGTCATAAATAGTTAATTTGACATTCAACTGTAGTAGCCATATGTTGTTTGATTTCCTTATGAGCACCATGATGGAAACACTCAAATGAATTTGAGAAAAATTGGAAGAAATTAGATTATCGGGTTCTGTTAAATTGTTAATGTATCTTGCTTAAATTTTTGTCCATTAATTTATATCCATCTGATTATATAAAGTAAATTTGGAGGAAACAGCAAAAAAAAAAAAAAACAAAAAACAAATACATTGTGTTTTCCTATGAATAATCCAATATAATCGACAAAGAAATAATCAGTAACTTTATTGAGCATAATAAGTAAGTTTAGGAAACCGACCAAACATAATATTAAGGTGTAACCATGCACCAGTACTACATAATTAGAATATGATATTTGAAACTGGACTTATAAAAAGAAACTTTCAAAGTAATGATTACAACTTCCTCTCTAAGAAACCATAAATAACAATTAAATCCAAAGTAATCAGAAGAATGGAACTTATAAAGAGAAGTGCAGAAATCAATGAAACAAAGACATTAGAGAAAAATCAATGATAACAAAAGCTGGTTCTTTGAGAAAAATCAATAAAATTGATAAATCTCCCACCAGATAGGTCACAAAAAGAAAAGATACAGACCGCTAATATCAGAATAAAAGCATGATAGAAATAATGATTCTACAGATATTTAAATAACAAGGAGAAACAGGAACAATTTTATGCCAAAAAAATTCAACAACTTACATGAAATGGACAACTTCTCAAAAGACACAAACTCCCAAAGTTCAATCAATATAACATGAATAGCTCTATGTTGATTAAAAAAGAAATGTAGAGTTTTGAAGTTTCCCAAAAAGAAAACTCCAGGCCTGTTGGGCTTCCCTGTTTAATTCCACCAAAGATTTTATGGACTAATAATAATTGTAAACAAACTATTCCTGAAGACCAAAAATGTTATTTTCCATCCCATTCTATAAAGGCCAGTAATATATTGCCCTGAAACCAAAACTCAACAAAGATATTATAAGAAAACTACAGATCAATATCTTTCATGAACATATATGCAAAAATTATAATATTTTACAAAATCAAATCCACACTTTATCACAATTATTATGTGAGGCTTATCTAAGAAATGCAAGTTAGGTTGTAAGATTGAAAAATCAAGTGGTAGAGCATTTACCCAGCATACAGGAGGTCCTGGGTTTGATCCCCAGCACTGCAAAAACAAAACAAATAAATAAAGATTCCAAACCAAGCTCTTCTGGGAAATGAGGGACAGTGAAATCAGCTGGAAGATGAACCATCATGGCCCAGAGGAACTGCAGAATCTTCAGAAAGACTTTGGGATAAAGAATAAATCCATCTACATTCTGGGTACCAGAAGAGAGAAACTTGCTGAAATGATCTTAAAAACAATCCTAGAACTGAGCCAGTTTTCCAAAGTGTTTCCAGTTTTCTCACTGGCTGGAGAAAGCTGACTTTTGATGAGGAAGCCCAGGATACTGTGCATGAAGCAGTGGTAGACATTGTAAAGTTGGATGCTTTCAAAGTCACGATGTTGGATACTGTTGTCTGGGTACCAGAAAAGTACCCAGGATGGAAAAATTTGTTTATTTTGACTAAGATTATGTGCTAAAGTCTGCCACGTTATCCAGAGTAGAAGGGTGCAAACATTTCAACCTGCTTTTATCCAAAGGTACAGATAAGTTGAGCAATTTTTAATATCTACAAGTTAAGGGAGAAGTGGAAGCCAGGGCTAAAGAAATATTTAATTTTATTGTTACTCAGTATTTAGGCCTGGAGTTCTATTTAAAAACAGGCAAGAATCTCACTGGAGTGAATGGTTGATTGGGAAGTTCTTGAGTCTCTTGGGCCTCTGGCTGCTCTTGGCCCGTGGTGACTTGTGGCTAGAGTGATGTTGAACAGCTGTTGAGATCAAGCAATGAGTAGATGGAATTCTGAATAAAAGGGCCAGCCAAGACTTGAGGAAGCCAACAGTTTCCTTAAGCCATAGACATAATGAAGAAATGCTTCTTACTGTGAAGCTCAATACCCATCACCAATTTCTGGGTCTAAAATGTCTTTACTTTTGTCACTTCAGTATCCTCAGCTACCCATATCCAATCAAGAAAGGATTATGTTCTGTATCACTGGTTCAAGCCTGATTGTACACACCCTCACTCACACCCTTTGAATCATAATTTGGGGGATGTGGACACAGGAATCTGTAGTTTTCTGTTGCTTTTTTTTTTTTTTTTTTTTTTTTTTTTTTTTTTTTTTTACCAGAGACTGAACTCAGGGGCACTGGACCACTGAGACACATCCCAGCCCTATTTTATAATTTGTTTAGAGACAGGGTCTCACTGAGTTGCTTAGCACCTGCTGTTGCTGAGGCTGGCTCTGAACTCAGGATCCTTCTGCCTCAGCTTCCCGAGCCACTGAGATTACAGGCATGTGCCACCATGCCTAGCAGGAATCTGTAGTTTTCTTTGAACTTCCTTGGGTGGTTCTGATAACCACTGTTTGGAAGGCCTTATGTACTATCTCTGCTGTACAGTTTACAACAGTCCTGTCTTTGACTTATACAAGTACTAATTAACTATACATAACTGCTTACCTGACTATTGTGTGCCTTTGTAACTTCTTTAGAATATGTAATAAAATATTTAAAGATTCAAAAACCAATGTAAATTATGTTATTAACATAGTAAAGAGAAAATCATATAATAATGTCAAATTTTTAAATATTTTTCATTGCAGATGGACACAATGCCTTTATCTTATTTATTTACTTTAATGTAGTGCTACGGATCAAACTGAGCGCCTCTCATGAGTGAGGCAAGCACTCCACCACTGAGCCACAACTCCAGCCCTAATTTTTTAAAAACATTTGACAAAATCCAACTAACTCCTGATAAAAACTCTTAGAAAACTTAGATATAAAGGAAAATCTCTTAATCTGATAAAAGGTACTTACAAAATATCTGCATCTGACACAATACTTAATAATGAAAGACTAAGAGCTTTCCCTTAAGATCAGAAACAAGGGATGCCAGTCTTCCCACTTACAGTCTATATAGGAGGTTCTGCCAGTGCAATCAGTCAGGAAAGAGGAAAGAAAATATCAATACTAGAAAGGAAGAAATTAAGACTCTCTTTCTTAGCAGACAATCTGAATGCTAATGTATAAAATCCAATGAAATACACCAAAAAGTTTTCAGAATACAAATCAATGTGCAAGAATCAACTACATTTCTATATAGTAGGTGCAAGCAACTGGAAGTTGAATAAGTAGCATCAAAAATATAAAATACTTAATAAGGATCAACTTATATTTTAATTTCTCTTAGAAATGTTTTTAGTTTTCAGTGTTCAGGTTTTGTATATCTCTTAACAGGTTGATCCTTATTAAATATTTTATATTTTTGATGCTGCTTATTCAACTTCCAGTTTGCTTGCTGCTACTATATAGAAATATAATTGATTCTTACATATTGATTTGTATTCTGAAAACTTGATATGTCCTTTTATTAGCTTAAGGACCTTTTTGATATCTGACACCAAAAATATGATCCATTAAAGAAAGGTAAGCTGAACTTTGTCAAGATTTAATACTTCTGCTCTTCCAAGACACTATTATGAAAACGAAAAGAGAAACCACAGACCTAGATGAAATACAACCGAGACTTGTATCCAGGAAATATATATATATATCATATAATATATATAATATACACACAAGTTTATTTTTAATCTCGAAACTCAATAAGAAGCAACCAACCAACCAGTGCAGCATAGCAGGGCAGGGTTCAGGGCAGGCAAGTAAGGTACCCCATGGACAACTGAGGAGGTGCTCACTCTCAGGGAGCATAACAAAGCTCTTTGTGTCTACACCCTATGGGACCCACTCCCTCTGAGTGTGTGCCGGACCTGGTGACTTATTCTGAGAACAGAAACAACAAGAGTGATGGATTGCCACTTCCATGATGAAGGTGCAGGAGATCTGGCCTTCCATCAGGCTCAATGGCTCCTCTCACTCACCTGCTCTGATGAAACAAGCTACTTTGTGGTGCACAGCCTGAGGGAGGACACCCCCTGCCCAAACCCCTGCCCTTGGCCCAGGAGCTCTTGAGGAATTCAGTTTTGGAAGCAGCCACATAAGTAGTGTCTAAAGTGAGGCCTCTGATTCAGTTGCAAACAAAATTACAAACATAACTTTCCATTCTGGTTCCACTGACCTTAAAGCGGCGATTCTGGGAGTTCCACACCACCAAGTCAGGGAGGCCCCCTCGGCAGTGTCGGAAGTCAGCAGCCAGTCGCCTGCACACACCACTGAGGATGGGACCCCCCAAGCAGGAGACAAGATCCTGAACACAAAACACATGAATATTTCATGTTGTATTTCATCCTCAAATAGGCTTCAGCAACTATGAGACAAAGAACAACTCCAGAGTAGTCCAACAGAAATGGATTCCAGGTACACCAAAGATTGTTTTGTTGCTTATACAGGGACCAGAGCCACTGCCAAAAATCCCCACTAATAAGCTCTGGGGAACCAGTTCTCTTCAATCAGTTATCAGGCTTCTGCCCTGTGTGAACATTCTGGGGAACATCTGAGGAAGAAGGAACTTTAGAGTCAGAACTCAGGAATATGACTGCAATGACTCATAGAGGCCAGTAGTTAAAAAGAGACAGAAAAGAGTCCTGTCAAGCAAAAAGAAGCTATCTGTATGTGTGTGTGTGTGTGTGTGTGTCCCTCTCTCTCTTTCTTTCTCTCTCTCTCTCTCTCTCTCACACACACACACACACATACACACCTGTGTGCATTTTGATAGTTGCCAAAAAGACACCCCGGACCAGGGAGACATCACTTTGGGACCAGCTCTTGCCACACAGATGAACTGTTACCTGAGCTTGCCGAAGAGAAGTGAAGCGGTCCCAGCTGACAAAAGAAGCCACTCTGCCTTCCTGGGCCTGCCATGTGGCTGCCACCCAGGCTCGCAGGTTCTCTGCAGGGGCACTGTGAATCATCTTCAGCCTGGCCTCAAGGGCTGGGCCCCTGCTGGTGAAGAAGCTGTCTGTGCACAAGTCCAGTGGGGATGCCTGTGTCACAGAGAAAGCAAGCTCTCACAGCATGCCTAGAGAGCAGACTCCTCAACAATACTCAAAACCTATGCAATTTGGAAAATGGCCAGTTGGTTGAAACATTCTTCTTCTCAAAAGGTTTGCAAAAATTATCTGATATATATAACCAATATGAAAGGAATTTATTACACAAGTGGGTGTGAATCACAGGCGCATGCAGAAGGGTCTCCTCGTGAGCAGCACTGACGACTTACCTGGTAGGCATTTCTGAAGACGTCTGGTATCCCATCCATGAAGATTATATCCCACAGAAGGAGGCCATACAGGGTGCTGAAGGTAGACCCTTCTCCATGGATCCCTGCAACAAATCATACACATGGAGGAAAAATCAGTTTTGTCTGCTTTCTTTTTTGAAAATGCCACTGTCATCTGCTGCATATTCAATTTCAAGGAAATAATAAATATTTTTAGTCTGAAGAAAATGCTAGTTTCATGCCATTCCTAAATCATTTTCTTATATTATTTGCATACAGAAGCCCACTGAAGGGTGAAAATCTTAGTAATCATGGAAAAGTTCAAATGAACACTGCAAAGCCACAAAGCAGTGTTTTTCACTTTAGTGAATAACCTAAGGAACATGTTTTCTTAAAAAAAAAATACTACTAATAAAAAAGCAGGTTCCCTCCTCAGCTCTGATTTAGTGGTGGAGGCTGAGCTGGGTGCAGAATCCACAAGCAGGCTCTGTATCAGGCATCCCCCAATACCCCTCAAGAACATGTCCATAAAGGGACTGACAGGAGGAGACTAGGGAGCAGTGGCCATGTCCACACCCCCAGACTTATCAGGTGCTGCTACACTTCACCTCACTTACCTACACACTATGTTGCTTTGGCCTGAACAAGGTTTTCCCAGTGTTTCCAGTATTCAAGGCTTTTATAGAAGCTTTCAGTCTTAAAAACCATTTAATTTAGATACTCCATCCTCATGTCCCACACACATTACTAACTGGGAGACCACCTCAGAGAAAGAAATAAAGTGCCAGGTCACTGAAGGCCAAAGGCAGAGTCCATAACCAGATAAGAGTGGGCTTTGGCTGTTTTGCTAAATGGGATACCATTAAATGGGTTGGTCATTCATCCACCAACCATTCTTTACCTCTCCTTTGGCTGTCATTTTTCATTCCATAATAAAATTAACTTAATTTTTAAAAAATGGGTTTTCGCATAGCCCCATACCTCTGTCTCCAGAGAGTTCCTGTTTGCCGAGCTATTCTGAGCTGAGCTTCTCTGTATATCACCACACCCAAAAGGGAAGGCAACCACATGGATACCTCTCTGCACATTACTGCTTTGGCTAAAGGAGGCACCAAACAACAGACCCCACTTCTGACACACTATGCACACTGGCAAGAAAGTTCCTCTGGCTGGCCAGACTCTTGACACTGCAGGCCCTGGTCCACATGTGTAAGGCCACAATGAGCACAGGGCAGAAAGCCGAGACCAGACAACACCACTCATCTGCTTGGGAGGCTGGCCTGAGGGGCTGCTTGCTCACTATGTGCCTTCCTGGGCCTGCCATGTGGCTGCCACCCTGGCTCGCAGGTTCTCTGCAGGGACAGTGAATCATCTGCAGTCTGGCCTCATGGGCACAAAAAAGTGCTCTTGGGACAGAGACCAGAGTCTCCATCAGCAGAGTATATGACCTGTTCCTCTGTCCTGCATTCCTGAGCTGTGCCAGACTCTCTTTGTTCTGTCCCTGTCTTAGTTCTAGCCCCTGGTCTCTGCAGCCTGTCTCTATGATTCAAAAGAACACAGGCAAAAACAGGACTTGTTTGGAGCCACTGGCTAAAGCCTTGAACTTTACTAAAAAGCTTTGTACCAGGATACTGGGCTCCTGTCCTGCCAGGAAGAAAGTTAGGCCTTGACTTCTAATCAGCTTCCTGTCCTTTTGTATATACTGCTCAGTCAGGAATATGGAGGCCAGAATTGTTCCTGAACTTCTTGGCAAGCCACGTGATGCATGTGGACTCCAACTGAAGTCATTTTTGGTGCAATCCTTCTAAGAAATCCAGAAATAATCATCCCTAAAGGGGTTTGAGATTACCCTTATGTGAAATCCCCTCTAGACTAAAGCCCAGCAAGTATTCAGCTCATTTTCATTGCATCAAAATTAAAAAATGAAAAATATATTTATACAGAAATATATTTTTATAAAAACTATTTAGTATTCTATGAAGAGAATTTTCCAACAGTTTGTCAGGGTAATGGCTTGGTTTACAGCCTGCCCTTTCTTTCAGCAACTGCCCAGCTTTCACATCTCCTATGACATTATCTGGGAGCTGGAATTCTCATTCTGTTCTTTTCTGTCTAGGCTTTTCAGGCCTACTGTATCTCTGTTTTCACTGGCCTCCACACTTCTTCCCCAATAGCATCACCCTTCCCTATAATAAAGATTATATAGATTAATCTTAGCACTCACCAGAAAGAAACCCATATTTTATAAAATTCTATCTTGTAGTTATCCTTCTAAAACTGTCATTAATCTGAACACTCACATGATGCTGAAATGGAGTAATGTCTTGATTTTTACCTATCTGAAGATATCGAGTGTTTTGTCACACTATTGTCCCTACAGCACAGGCACAGGGAAAATGCTGCCTGGACGTGAGGATGGGAAAGACTTGTCCCCAGGAGTGGCCCATGTGAGCTGCAAAACAAGTACCATGAGAGGACACCTGGGGTCAGCTTCCAAATTCCAGGGGAAATCGGTAGGAAAAGAGAGAAAGAAGACTAGAGCTGGGTGAGATTAGAAGATCAGAAAGGTTTTCCAGTTTTTTATTTTATTTTATTTTATTTTATTTTAGTTACAGTTGGACACAATACCTTTATATTCATTTTTATGTGGTGTTGAGGATTGAACACAGCACCTCATGTGTGCTAGGTGAGCGTTCTATCACTGAGTCACAACCTCAGCCCCAAGGTTTTCCACTTTTGCAGAGTCATGGTCACTATCCTCCATAATAAAAAGTTTCATAAAAATCAAAAATCAAAACAAAACATTAGAGCCAGGCCCTCAGGGTATCTCCAGGACAACTAGCCCTACTTTATTCCTTATCTTAAATATAGAACAAAGGAGATTCCTCTGTAATTCTTCCCTCCTTGATTTACTTTTATTCTTCTACTCAGTACTAGATTCTACTAAGGGCCAGGAATGACAATTTTATTTTACCAATTATAAGGCAAGTAAGTGCTCAATGTCTTCACTTGACCCTGAACCTTAGATAAAGCACTGAATTTACAGTGAGACCAAAATTCTCCGAGACCAAAATCAAAGAAAGAATAAAAGAGGGGAAGAGAAGCTGATGTTGGTGAATACCCAAACAGAAGGAGTTTCTAAGTGACCTAAGAAATGAGTCAGTTATTTTGTAAAAAATGAAACCCTTATCTGTTGTTATGTAATAGTGCTTGTGACAAGAGACATCCAAAGCAGCTCTCTTTCTGAGTGACTCCACAAACATACAGCCTGCACAAGCAGGATCCAACCATAACACATGTGGTCCACAACTGTGCCTCATTCCTGGGAGGTACAGCCATGGCCAACAGGCCCTTCTGAGCTGTGGTACGGAAGGGCTCATCCTCTATCATGTCTGTGCATACAAGGAAGAAGCCCTAAGAGGAAAGCTAACACCTCAAATCTACTGACTGACTGAGTGAAATGCCTGCAACAACCATGACATGAAAAGGAAGAGCAAGCACATTTAAACTAACTCATGTATATTTTTCTCAAATGGCCAGTCCCAGCTCCAAAATATGAACTTTGTCATAGTCAAATGTGCACTTCCTCTCTTAGACCTGCTCGGCATATTCATAAACTCATCAGGTGGAGCCCCCAGAGATTGACTGTTGTCACAGACTAAAATACCCTAACATTCTTAAGAACAGCACACAGTTGGGCAGGAGGCAACCAGAGGTCAGCTCCACTCATTCTTGAGTCGAGAGGTAGAGGAACAATGGATTCTCCAAGGAAATGAGGTAGCAGGACTTGGGGTCCAAGTTCATCACTCTAGGAGGAGATCCTTCAAGCTCCTTTCATTTATGACCTGATTCTGGGTCTGATAACCCTCTCAGAAGCAGCCCAGCCCTCAGTCCCTGCACCAGGTTTGACATCAGGCAGCCTCTCTGGCAGTCCTCTGCCCTTTCTTTTTTGTTTTATACCGGGGATTGAAGTCAGGGGCACTTGACCACTGAGTCACATTCCCAACCCGATTTTGTATTTTATTTAGAGACAGGGTCTCACTGAGTTGCTTAGTACCTCACCGTTGCTGAGGCTGGCTTTGAACTTGCTATTCTCCTGTCTCAGCCTCCCCAGCCGCTGGGACTATAGGCAAGTGCCACAGCACCCAGCATCCTCTGCCCTTTCTTACTGCTCACTAACAGCTATGACAGCAAAGACAGTCTCTAATGTCCCACCAGAGAACACTGATTTTCACAGGCATTAGGTGGGGAATACTGGGGAATGGGAAGAAGACCCCCTTTAAAAACTGTAGCTAGTAAAACTCTTTTCTATACTCCTTGATCAGCAGTATCTTCCCCCCCCCCGCCCCCAGCAGTACAAAGGATTGAACAGGGCCCAGAATATGCCAGATTAAGTATTCTACCAAGGAACTACATCCTCAGCCCTTTTTATTTTATTTCAGTAAAATTTGTGATCCTCAAAAGCAGCTGGGCCTGGCTTAGCAGTGTATTCTACCATGGGCAGAGGAAAGAGAGATGATGGCAACCCACTATTGACAAACCATCAGGAAATGCTGTTCGCCTACATGCTGATTGTCTGGAATAGGTGAAATGTTTTCTGTTTACCCTGGTCAAAGCCGTTGCATCTGTAATAGTCCAGCGCCAGCTCCTCCACAGAGCACAGTACTGTGGTGGGGTCAGTAGTATCCCCAGACTCCATGACAAATACAGACTTGCCCATCCCACGCTGTGGGCACAGCCTGCCCGTGATGGTCACCTGGGACAGCAGCAGAAGAACATCCATTAGCTTCACTTCACCTCAAAGTACCTGTAAACCTGCCTGTAGAGTCCTGGGGATAAACCTTCCTAATGCTAAAGCTGTGCTTTTAACAGAGTACAAAGTGTGTGACCCACACTGGCACACCTATAAGGTTCTGGCCTTTGGAAAGCATCTGTCATGGGAGGAACTCTCCAGATCCCCCATTTCCAGGAGAAACCACCAGATGTTCTGAGCTCCTGCTCAAAAGTTCAATCACTTAATTCAGGTGTGACCACACCAGCTGACCCATTCTTATTGGGGAGAGAGTATTAGAGTGAAAATGGGAGCAATGGCCATGTCATTATCCAAAATGCACATTAGACTGTTCCATTTCCTAATGAAAATGCACACTAAAACTGTTCTTAGGTTGCTTTCAGTCAGAAAAACAAACAAACAAGTAAACGTGTTTAAATCCAAAGCACACAAAAAGGGCTGAGGAGGATGCTCAGTGGTAGAGCATGCACTTAAAACCGCAATACCCTGGGTTCAATCCAGTACTCAAGACAGACAAAGCACCCAAAGGAAACTACTTACATGTTTAACATCTTCGACAGCAATTTCTGGCAGCTGATGAAAGAGGTGCTTATACTTTTTACAGCTTGGAGACTCTCGCAGGCGCATGGCTCTCTGATAAAGTGAAAGACGGTGTCCTGTCCTTACCTCTGGATCTGCCAGCCCTTTAATAATGCACCTGATAGCCTAGTAAATAACATGTCACATATCAAGATCCTAAAAAACCCTATGGCAGCATCTACTAATTTAGCTTAACAGAGTAAGAAAATTTCACTACTAATTATTCAGTTTTACTAATATGCAAGTAAGCAAATAGCACTTCTAGAGATACAAACTATTTTCTTAGATCTTATTCTGATATTTTTAACATACAGATTAACTATAATCCTCATTGTTAAGTGCAGGAGCACAACCAGCATGTTATTCATTATTCATGGGGACACAACATCCCATGGCCCCTTCCTCACCAAGAGCATGCCCCTCAGGACATCCCTGTATCATGGGCTAGAAAAGAATTTAGAGGAACACTTGGGTCTATGGTTCTCAGAATTTCTTCTGGATGAGGGGCAGTGAAAGAAAATGTGTGTCCCACCCTTGATCTACAAAATGAGACGAATTCCACAACAGGCACCTAGGAAACTGACCAGTCAAAACTTCTAGGTGGCTCTCATGTAGAGTCAGAACCACACAGCTGGGCCCAATTCCTTATTTACAGGAAAGGTACCTAGAGTTTGGAGGAGTCTAACATGTTTCCCAAGGTTGTTCCAAGTTGGACAAATAAACAAAGAGAAATACTGAAAACTAGAAAAAGGTACCACTTTATTCCTGTTATGATGGGTGAAATCAGAAAATAACAAGCGTTGGCAAGGATATAGAGAAATTGAAATCCTTGTTCCTTGTTGGTGGAAATATAAAAACTGCAAACACTCTGAAGAACAGTTTGGCAGTTTCTGAAGCAAAAATAAAATTACCAAAATGACTCAAAAATCCACACCTAGGAATATCCCAAAAGAAATCAAAACAGGGACATAGACATACACTTGTACATGCATGTTCATGGGGGCATTATTAAAAACAGCCAAAAGGTGGAAGCAACCCAAGCATCTGTTTATAGGTGACTGGATAAACCAAAGGAGGTTTATATACAATTAATTATTTATAATTCAGCCATAAAAATGAAGTTCTGACATGCTGCAACATGGATGAAGCTTGGAAACATTATGCTAAATGAAATAATTCAGACACAAAAGGGCAAATATTGTGTGATTCAGCTTTTTTGAAATATACACAAGAGGCACATTCACAGAAAGTAAAGTGAGGTTTGTGGAAGGAGAAAACAGAGAATTTACATAATGATTACAGAGTTTCTGTTTGGAGTGATAGACACTAGAGTAGTGCTTGTACAACATGGCATAATCAATGCCACTGAATTGTACACTTAAAATTTGTTAAAATGACAAATTTTACATATGTTACATATCTTACAGTAAAAAAAAAAAAAATAAAAAAGAGAGAAAAGAAACTTAAATATCAGTGAAGGCTCGGGCCATGAGGAATTGAGGGGATAAAAGGAGTCAACAGTGAGAACGGGCCATCTGAGAGTGTTCTGTACCTTGGCAGGAGACAGCAGGCAGCAGAGGCCTGGAACAGGGAGGGAATAGCCAGACTAGCTCCACCCTGGCTCTGGGGCCCCTGGCTGGCCCCTGGCAATCTGCAAGAATAAGCACTCTTGCTAATGGCTTCTGCTCTAGGGACTGACATGAAGCACATAAGGAATAGTAACATGATCATGAGGCCTGTGAGTGTAGCCAGTGAGATTGCTGAGAAAGGTTAAAAGGAACTATAAGTTTCTTACTATCAATCAAAAATAAGCTCAGTAGCCTATGTGCCCCTGTGACTCTGAGGGAAGGCTCCTGTGAGCAGCACTGTGAACCAGGGAGAGAGCTGCAACATCCTTGAGCCTTTACTGTGAACAAAGAAAGCAGCAGCAAGAGCACAAGCTCTGTCTCTTTCACGCTTAGTGCTGGGCCAAGAGACGCCTTCTCTTGCTACTGTAGCCTCAAAGAACATTGGCAGGAAAGGGGGCACCATGCCCACCTCCACAACAAAACAGCTTCCAGTGGCTTTTCACAGGTACAAGGTACACAGGTAACAAGGCACTTTTTCAGTGGAAGGCAGCAAAAACACTACATCACAGTTCCACATTCCATGGCCAATTTTTTCCACTCCTGTATCACCCTGATTCATTTAATATGCCACTGGAAAAAACAAAACCTCCCAGAGGCACAGTCCCCTCCATTCAACTTGAATTCAGGCTGGAATGTAGACAGGGAGGGGGACCCGCAGGCAGCAACACAAAGAGCCACTGTTGTCGCCTGGCTCAGCAGCAGCAGCTCTGAAGCCCCACCCTGCTGGATATAGTGGCAGCAGAATCCCTCTACTTCCAAGTCCCCAAGATGCCAGAATAGGGAGCCCTGGTGCCCTCAAGAGGTGGTGGCCTGTTTACAGTTGAGACAACACATGTCCCAGGGGCACAGCAAAATACCTCACAGAAGTACAAAGAGTTACTCATAAAGCACTTGCAGTTAAGATAAGGAAAGTAACATTTCCATCAGGGCAACAAGCAAATAAAATCACTATTTCCAAAACAAAAACATTACCTTAGGTACTGGGGATGTAACTTCCTGAAAATGCTTGCATAGCATGAGTAAGGTTGTGGTTCCATCCCCAGCACCACAAAACAAAAACAAAACAAAACACACTGTCGTGAAGGCACCTGTTGAGGACTGATCATCTCCCTTGAGTTCTAGATCCTAACTCCTGAATCCCAACACAGTCCACTGTGAACCCATCTTCCAAATAATGGAAGAGAAGATAGCAGTCTCCTGTCTTTAAAGGTTGTGTTATTTCTACTTGGATTGGAACAAGTCAGACAAAGAATGTTAACAAAAAGAAATAAATATTCTATTTATATTCAGAATATAACAGGCTGGAGGTATAGCTGCGGGTATAGCTCAGTGGTAACTGCTTGCATAGTAAGTGCAAGGTCCTGGGTTTGACCCCCAGCACCAAAATGAATGGATAAAGTACTTAATAATTTGCCATATTTAAAAAACTCATTCAGAAGTAACAAAAGCATTGGGTATATTCTTGCATACCGGTTCCAAGCGCTTCAAGTGCTGGTGTAAGTTAAGAGCCAGTCGATCCCACCATCTGCCTCTGCTATCAGAGCAATAGATTTTCTGTGACAAAAGGTTTTCAAGTTCCTTAACAGCTTCCTATTGCAACAATAACAGAGAAAGCCCATTAGACTTAAAAAAAAAAAAAATCAACTTAATTTTATTTAGAAGACAACATGACTGTAAAGTATATTTATAATGCATATCTTTCTAAAGCCAAGGATCAGAGCTGACAGAAGAAGTGCTTGGAGATGCCCTTCTGCAGTAGACATGAATTCCCTGAAGTTTCCTTGTTTTACAGACAGGTCCTCTACGGGCTAGCACTGAGTTTTTGGTGGTCGTGGGTACCGAAGGTCATTCTTCTTCAAGTCACACTGGCCAGCACAGAAGCAGACACACTATGCCGGGCTGAAAAACTTACATACGTATGGGAACCCAGCAGGTCAGAGGACCCACAGAAAGAGGAATTTAAGGCAGGCAGGCCGGTGATAACGGATGTGCTCATCCAAACACTCCACTTCAATAAGAAAACTCTCTGGTCAAGATATATGTAGACTCTTTAGTCATTCTTTTTTTTGGGGGGGTGTGGGTAGGGGCAGCAGGTACCAGGGATTGAACTCGGGGGCACTCAACCACTGAGTCACATCCCCAACCCTATTTTATATTTTATTTAGAGACAGGGTCTCACAGAATTGCTTAGTATCTTACTCTTGCTGAGGCTGGCTTTGAACTAGCAATCCTCCTGCCTCAGCCTCCCAAGCCGCACCACCACATCCAGCTCTTAGGTCATTCTTAATTTTCTGTGGTTCGTATCTCTTTCAAACATGTAATGTTTACCCCAGAAAAATACAAAACTCCTGTATACATGCAATTCTGGGGTTCACAGATGCCCTAAAACTCATCATTGATACTATTTGAGATTCACAGATCCCAGGTTAATACCCAGCTTAGTATATCCTCTTCACAAAAACATCATTCTTCAACAAAAATATCAAGTACAACAAAAGGGAGCTCTGGCAACTTCACTATGTTTAGTATGAAAACCCAATCAAGTTTCTGATTTGTAACTGTAGATTATTTTCAGACAATCCATGGCACCTGACAGGGAAGCTTAAGGAGACTTGAGAGTTCCACCTCAGTGATTTGGGGAAATCTCCCAAGTCCAAGTCTTGCACAAAGTCCTGAAAGAGATTGAGTCGTAGGCTGTAGAGACTTGTCCATGATCCCTACTGGGCTTTGTCCACGACCATTCCAGTACAGTGACTCATTAACTCACGAGCAAACAAAACAGCTGTTGGTCTTCAGCTGTCCTCTTTCTACTAACCCGAGAGACAGCAGGTTACTTACATTAAACACTCTCATTGTGTTACTGTGTGATGACCATGTATGCAGCAAAGCAGAGAGCCTAGCAGGTTTCCTTCACGTTTATTGCTGCCATCTCAGAATAGGGTAGGGGAGGGACTGGTGCTCTAACCTCATACATGTGAAGTCTCTGCAAGATTTCAACAGTCCGAGACAAAATCCTTGTATATATCCACCCGACAGTAAAACACCGAAGAAAGACTGGTAACTCCTCATGGTATCTAAAATAAAAATGTATACCAGTAGTTTTAGTTTATTTGTTATATAGAATTATAAGTGAAAAGCAGATCAAATTCCTATATTATTTTTTATTTTGTTCTTATCCTAGGGATATGAACCCAGGAATACTCTACTACTGAGCTGCAACCCCAGCCCTTTCTATTTTTTACTTTGAGACAGGGTTTCACTAAATTGCTGACGTTGGCCTTGAACTTGGGATCCCCTTGCTTCAGCCTGAGTAGCTGGGATTCTAGGTATGTGCCACCATACTCAGCTGAATTCTTGTCTTTTAAGTATTCTAAAATTGTATATAATTTCTTACACCACAAACCTACATTCTCATAACTAGTCACCCTATCCCAGGTCACTCAGATGGCAGACAGAGATGAGAACAATATGTAATATTCTAAATCAAGGTCAGCAAACCCCAGCCCACAGGCCAAACCCAGGGCCAACTCCCTAATTTTCTAAGCTAAAATGGCTTTTACCTTTTTAAAAAATATATATTATAAAATGTATTTTGTATTTCCTTTTCTGTATGCATTGCTATTACCTATTTTTGTTTTTAACCGACACATAAGCCCACAAAAACTGTACAAGTTAGTGGAGTACTATGTATTGTTTCGGTGACCATGTAAAATCAGGTTAAACATACCTATCTCTTCAAACATCAATTACCTGTTTATGAAAAACACATTCAAAATCCTTCTAATTTTTTGAGATGAACGTTCAAAATTTCTTTCTTTTCTTTTTATAGTTGTAGATAGATGGACAGAATGCCTTTATTCTACTTGTTTTATTTTTATGTGGTGCTGAGGATGAAACCTAGTGCCTCATGCATGCTAGGCAAGAGTTCTGCCTCTGAGCTACAGCCCCAGCCCACAATCATCGTTTTCTTTATCAAGCTACTTCTTACTGCTATCAAACTATAACTTAGTACCCCTTGGTCAACTTTTCTCCAGTCCTTCCTCCTCCTAGAATTTTACCATTTTAAATAAAATACACCAAAAGGAGAATAATACTCCAAGGCATGTGAAAATTAACATGGAACTCAAATTCCAGTGTCCACATATACAGTTTTCTAGAATACAGCCATGCTCATTCATTTCTTTCTCTCCAGTACCTGTTTCTACACAATGGCAGAGTAAAGTCGCTACCACACAAAATCAAAGCCTCGGTATGAATTCTCTGGCCTTTGGTAGAGGAAGGTTCTCAGTCTGTTCTACAGTAATCTAACTTCCTGACTATGATTTTCATTATGTTTCCTAAATGTTTTTCTGAAAGAGGCACTGAGTAAACCTAATTATTTTCTGATCACCATACAACAATAAAGGAAAACATTTCTTAATAAATACCAAAGATGTTTAAAATTTATTAAACTAAACAATAAAAGATCACGCTTTGTGCTCTTGGAACTTTCAGTGCTCACTTACACTGTCTTGAGTTTTCACTGCAAAAACCTACCTATTACATGCCACATCTCTGTCCTGCTGCTGGTTTCCCTATCATTTAAATTCAGCTCTCTGATACTCAGGGAAGCCAACACGCTTAAAGATGGCAAGCTAAACACTGAGTAAGTATTCACTTGAATGTCTATTGTTCAAGGATCTGAGTTATATAAAATTTGCTTAACTCTTCATGGGGAAAACATTCAAAATCCAGTAGAAACTTACAGCTCTACCCTGGTTTGACCAAAGACCAACTGGAGGATAATATTCATGAATAAAATTACCTTGAGTAGTTGGAACAAAATGATCAACAATAAATTTTGGCAGGTATCTTAAAAAAAAAAAATCTTGCTAAAGGTCTGGCTCAGTGGTAGAGCTCTTGCTTAACATGTGAGGCCCTGAGTTCCATTCCCAGCACTGAAGAAGGAGGAAAAAAAAAAACTCTAACCTTAGGGAAGGGTGGTTTTTCAGTTTGTTCCAATCCCTTTTTGCACTTTGAGAGAGCTCCTTAGCTTCTTCCCAGTTCCCACTGGCCATCGCGGTAGAAATGTCACTCAGCATGTGCGCAGCTGCTGCATATCTGGGGAAAAATGCCATCCAAATTTCAAATGTTAAGGAGTGTTTCCATAAAAATTACTGCATCCTAGCTGCTAGATCTAACTCTGAAGGATAAAAGTGTGTTTTGTTAAAATGTGAAGGTTATTTAAATTTTATTCTAGCACTAATTTAACATAACTGGAAAGGCCCTAAAGAACTGATATAGGCTGCCCAATTTACACTGTATGATTACATAATACATTTCACTGTATAAATGTGATGTGATATCAATCAGTTCATCATTCCTATGTTTTGAGACTCTTCCATTCATTCAACAATTTGGCAGCCATCAAATAAACACATAATTGACTTCAGAATTATAAGAAGTTGTCAATTTGATAATTTAATCATTTGTAGTCAAAGGTAGCCAGAGGCATGCATTCCAAGTTAAGAGAATTACTTAGAGGTTGGGGTTGTAGCTCAGTGGTTGAGCGCTTGCATAGCATGTGTGAGGCACTGGGTTTAATCCTCAGCACCACATAAAAATAAAATAAAGGTATTATTTCCACCTACAACTAAAAAATAAGTGTTAAAGAAAAAGAGAATTACTTAGATTATTTCGAATATAACTAGGAATTCACTGTAGGAGACAGCAATGCTGAAACTTTATAACACCATTTAGCTGAAAAAATATGACTTTTCATCACTTTTCTAGATATCAAAATTAA
The DNA here is from genome assembly GCF_964194105.1 of Spermophilus citellus. NCBI lineage: Eukaryota > Metazoa > Chordata > Mammalia > Rodentia > Sciuridae > Spermophilus > Spermophilus citellus. The sequence continues at coordinate 52,220,750 of NC_138185.1, forward strand.
AAACATTTGACCAGTGGATTCCATAGCACTTTTGGGTACATATTCACTGTATTTGACTCATGTCTTAAAGCATGTAGTACCAGTATGTACAAACACTACACATTAAGAGGAAAGGAAAATGACTCCAAATGTAAAAATCTGCTTACAAACTCTTAAATCTAATAATTTCATGACTTTGCAAATGGATAATCCTGAGGTGAAAAAAAAAAAAAAAAAAACAGAAATCAAAACCTGCTTGATCCATACTCCAATTCCAAGAGGCCACCTGAAATCAACCCTGTCAAACTTCACCCATCTCCTTCCATCAACACCAGGCCAACCCTTGTCACCATCTGGACTCATCATGTGGTGCCTATCACTTATCGGACTCAAACTGGAACTGCTAAACTGGGAACAGCATTCTCCTTCACATCCCCAGGTTCTTCCCTCTACCCTGCCTTCTTACACAGGACACTCCAATGGTCTCAACTCAGGGCTGGGACACATAGATGAGTCCCTTCCACTGACTTCGAATCCCAAATCATTCTCCTACACACTTGGAAACCCACATTCCTGGGAGGTCCCCTGCCTCCCTTAGGGCATGTGACTCCTGGACAGATTATCTTCTACCATTTTCTGAAACTGCTACCTACTTCCTTTCTCTACCTCCGTGTTTCCTATAACAATGGCCTGGTGACTTTGACATCAATGAGGGCAAAGAGCACTCTTAGATCCTAGACCTTCTCACCAATAATCCTTTTTCCACCTGTCTTCCACTGCCAATGTGCCAACAGCTGTAGAGACTTCTGTCTCCAATCTACATGTCATCCTCAAAAACCTTGACTTTCAGCATTTAATCCACTAAGCAAGACCCACCCCCCACAAAGCTTTCCAGCTCATTTACTGCTGATAATTCCTCCCACTCTCTAAGACCATAGCTGGTACTCCGACCATCATTATCCATCAGTCACAGGTCTCCTGTCCTTACAGCCTGCATACCCAACCAGAGCATATTAGCCTAGCTCTCCCTGAGAAACATGCCTTGTTTACCTGGGCCACAGTCATGGTGTGCACACTGACCACTTCCTCATAGCCTGGGCCCAGGGCTCTGAATGTTGCTGAAGAAAATACATAACCAGGCTGACTGGTTTTGCTTGACTCATAACCACAGATTTCATATAAGCACTTCCTTCCTCAGCTTATCTACCTGCTCCCACCACCAAGGTCAAACTAGCCTCTCTGTGGCTTCTCTTGCTCCCCTCCATTGGACGCTTTGGTTAAAAACAGGAAATGGATTGGCTACCTGCCTAATCTCTTCTACAGCTTCCCACTGCTCAGAGAACAGATTCAGTCTATTCACTAGAGCTTAGAAGCTGAGTATCCTCTGACCCCTGCAATCCTGGTCCGTAAGTAACCTCCCCTTGCACAACTGACCTCTCCCCACACCTCTGGAGCCTTAGCCAGAGACCTCTGGAATTTCTCCAACTCAGCCAGTTCTTTTCTGCCTGAAGGCCTGTGTATACACAGCTCACCTCATCACCTAGAAGCAGGGATCCAGACTCTTATAGTTTAAATATAAGGTTTCCTCAAAAAGTTCATCTGTGAGATAATGCAGGAATGTCCAAAGGTGAAATGCATTATGAGAGATGCAATCTAATGGTGGATTGATCCACTGATGGATTTACTGGGTGGTAACTTTAGAGAGGTAGGATGTAGCCAGAGAAAGTAGTTTACTGGAGGTCTAACTTTCAGGTATATATTTCATCCTTGGTGAGCGGGCCTCTTTCTCTGCTCCTAGTTGCCATGTCCTGAGCTGTTTTCATCTACCTTGCCCTTTTGCCATGATGTTCTGCCTCATCTCATACCTAGGGCTATAAATTGAGCCATCAATATACTGAAACTTCTGAAACCATAAGCCAAAATAAGCTTTTCCTCTTCTAATTGTTTTTATCAGGTTTTTTAATCTCAGTGATGAAAAAGCTGCCTGAAACACAGACCCTGACATGCCTACCTCCTCTCTATTCTTATGTCTTATTTTCCAGGGTCACGTTCCAGGCCCCCCCCCCACACACACACACACACACACACACTCTCTCTACAAAGTAGAATTCTCCTCAATTGTCAGGGCACTTTTCACACACTACAGTTATTCTGTTTACTACCTATCTCTCCAGGGAGATGTAACCCCATGATGACAGCAACCCCACCTTGTTCACTGCTGCAATTCCACTACTCAGGGACATAACAGATTTTTAACACTCAACCCATTTTTACTGAATAAACGAGGATCAATTATTTCATGTACAGAAATGAGCAGAAAGGGTTCCCAGGCCACATGTCAAATTACCAGCTACTATATAATATGACCTCTTCCTGAAGTCAATTAAATCTGATTTTATTTATCATGCTAAGGCCCTCTTCATAAGAAAGAGAATTTTAGTTATTTTATTACAACATACCTACTTTCTAGAAGGAATAGGAGATGGCTTATTTCTCCAACCTAGTCCTCTGACTTATGAACTTGTCAACTATGGTTTTGTCAATCACAGGACTAAAAAGCAATTCTCATAGATATAACAGTAAGAATGACAATTACAATAATAACTAACATGTACTAAGTATTTTGCAAAGGTCAGGTGGTGAGCACTTTATGTGTGTCCGCATATATCTGTAAGAATATACTATTATTCTCCCCATTTTACAGACAAGTATGCTTGTCTGAGTGGTTTCACAGATCATGAATATAGTGAAACTGAAACTTAGCTTCAAAGTACAGCGCCTCATAAAAGGGAAAAGCACAAAGCCACTAATAACAAAAAAGGTAAAAAGACGTAAGATAACTGAAGGTAGAGTAAAGGAAATAGCCATGTTAAAAGATCTGGCTAAGAGCTGGTCATGGTGATGGGAATGTATAACCCCAGAAGCTAGGGAGGCTAAGGCAGGAGGATGTGGCTCAGTGGTTAAGCACCGTGGGTTCAATACCAGTACCAAAAACAAAAACAAAGATTTGGCTAAGAAAGTTCCATTTGAACCCAAGTAAGATATTAAGCTTTCTAACAGCTAAGGCAAAATAGGCTAAAATCAGTTTATACTAAACTGATTAAAAACTAATTAAAAACTGAAATTGTTAAATAATTTCAATAACTTACTTACCCTCCCTGCTTTTGGTAATGCTGGGGATAGAACCCAAGGTCTCATGCACATTAGTCAAAACTTCACCACTGAGCTACATCCCCTCAATAACTTACTTTTTCCTCAATAACTTACTTTTTAAAGCACATGGCTATTCTAGACAACACTTAAAAAACTTTCTCAAAAACAATATCTGAATCAATTCAGTTAACTTTGAGTCATAAATCTTAAATAAAGAATCAAAAGTGACATTTTAAAATGCAAAAAAATTTTTATATACAAGTTGTTTTGTTTTTTGTTCTTTTTTGTTTTGTTTTGTCTATAAAACCTTTTATCAACCCCTACTTTTGCTGATCAAACCAAATTTTCACTAAAACCATGTACTAACAAAAATTAGTGAAAAAGTTATTATCAGCTTTATCTGAAGTGTTATTCCTAGGAAAACATTCATTTTCCACTTATTCATACTAACAACATATTCACAAGGCAGGTTTGTTTAAAAGTCTGTATTAAAAAATTGCTTCCTGCCAAAACTATTTGGGAACATAAGTCAGGGAAAATTTTTGTAGCTCTAACTAAAAACACATTGTTTTTGGCAACCATAACCTAAGCACATTTCTACATTCTCCCTGAACATTAGAAATGCATGTAAGTAAGGCAAAAACTAAAAAAGGAAAACTTCAAAATGGTTTTGGCTATGAACTTAAATGTTTCTACTTTGGCTGGAAGGAAAAATAATAAAATCTATTAAATTTTCATTTTACACACAGATATTATAGTGAATTAACATCCTCCTACCTGATAAGATCTTCTCTATCTTGAAAAATTTGTGTTTTCCGATTGATGGTATAACTAGGAAACTCCATTCGGCCGAGATTGACCAACAGCACAGTAGAAAGCTGACCTTGGCCACCACAAGCAGCTTCTTCATCTTCCATGGTGTCTGTCAATGAAAACAGTAGCAAGATCCGGGAAAACACAGCCCTGGGGCCTTTACAGACTCGCAGTGACTGTCCAGCCAAGTCTTTGGCTCTGCAAAAAATATATAATATAGAAATGTCCTTCTGGTTATTAAGCATTTAAATGTCAGATTTTGCATATTAGTCTCAGGTACAATAAAGGTAAATGGCACTCATTTTCCTAAACCTAAAGCAAATCTACCACCTCCAACCATGTAAAGCTTAACCTCTCCAGAGCTCAGAGTCCCACTTAGAGACACAGGATTGATTGAATTTATGTCTTCAAATGGTTTCACATATCGTTTGGCTCAATAAAAGTGTTTCCTTCCCTAACCACAGAATAGGATGAGGTTTACCATGGTCATGAACACTTAAAATATCAAGAAAACTCATAAAAGTAATATCTCTTCAACATCACTAATTCTCAGCTATTGATTTTGGTAGCTCAAAAGCTCTTAGTAAGGCAGCATCATTTGTGTACCCGGAAATGGTACAAATCTGTACCAAGGTTTGGTGCTACTTACTAATGTACAAAGTACATTATTTGTGTTATTTTATTACAACATACCTATTTTCTAGAAGGAATAGGAGGCTTATTTCTTCACCCTAGAAATAAGTCAGGGAAAACACATTGTTTTTGGCAACCATAACCTAAGCACATTTCTACATTCTCCCTGAACATTAGAACTGCATGTAAGTAAGAAACATCTTCAAATGGTTTCATCTCCATTCCAGGGTCATCTCAGAGAGAATTCAGTTCAATTCTGGATGTCTGCAGTGTAGGTTTGAAGGTCTGAATTAAAGACTACGACCTGTAGCAGGGTTTCTCAGCCTTAGCACTACTGTATTTAGGCTGGATAATACTTCATTGTCGGCTCTATCTCATGCCTCAGATGATGTTCAGCAGCATCTCTGATCTCTACTCAATGGAAGCCATTAGCACCAGTATCTCCAGTGATAGCAACCAAACATGTGCCCAGATGATGCCAAATACTCCCTGGTAGTTAAAAATCACTTGAGAACCACTATCCTGGTAAGGACTTCATACCAACTCATTCAGAAGATAGGAAACCAAAAGCAGACAGTGCTGCATCCCTGGGAGCACTACAGAGATTTAGTGCTACTATCAGAGACCTGAGGGAAAAGAGTAGGGTTCCCATCACACCAACATTTTATTGAAAACTATTCATCTACAGAGACTGTCAAAAAGTACCCATTTCTGCTGGCCACAGTGGTATACACCTATAATCCCAGTGACTCAGGAGGCTGAGGAGGAGTCAAATTCATCAATTTAGCAAAGTCCTAAGCAACATAGTGCAACCATGTTTCAAGATTAAAAAATTACCTAAGAATTTACTGTCTTTGTTCTATTGACTATTGTTTTTGGTGCTAGAAATTAAAATGGTTTTTTTTTTTGTTGTTTTCTTTTGTTTTGTTTGGACACAAGATCGCACCCAGGGGCACTTTACTACTGTGATGAATCCCAATCCTTTTTATTTTTTTATTTTGAGACAGCATCTCATTAAGTTACTGAGTGTGACTCTGAACTTGTGATCCTCCTGCCTCAGCCTCCTGAGTCACTGGGATTACAGGCATGTGCAACTGAGCCTGGCTAGTATGATCTTAAGCTTAAAATAAGCTAAAAAAGAACCTAAGTTATTATAAATAAGGCTCTTCCAGGCTTCTCAATCTAATTTCAACTGAAATAAGGATTACAATTATAAAAAGCATACAATCTACAATAAGTTAGCATTTGTTATCAACATTTCAAATAATTTTACTCTTATAAAGTGAACAAACCTTTTTAAAATCACTGCTCTGATTCCAGACTGACTCTTGCCCCAAGTGCAGACTGAACGCTGTTTGGCCAATTTGAGAAAGTCATCCACTAGCTGCTGTTTCTGTCCATTGGGATTTACCAAGTGGAAGGTCTTAGCCAGAGTTTTCAGCTCAGGAGCAGAAAGAAGTTCAAGCACTTCAGAGAGTTCTTGCAATTCAGATTCTGAAATAAGTTTTTTTAAAAAAAGTGAAAAATTGTTCTAAGGAATTTTACTACTTTCTACTAAGTAGAATAGTAAAAGAAAGAAGGAAGTATAATGCCTTCCACTGTCATATATAAATAAAAAATAAAGAAGGAAGCTTAGGTAGATACAAATAAAATGAATTTTTACTGTATAAAATTTAAGTAGTTTGCCAAAACCCAAAACTAATTTGGTGAGTTTGCCAAATTCTCTCCATTAAAGACCATGGAAGATAGATACATCTTAAAAGTTCTGAAATAACAGAATTTCTCACAAAAAGGAAAATATGACTACAAAAAAGACACATGTGGAAAGCTATTATGGTTTGGGCATGCTGCTCAAATAGATTACTTGACTATATATTCCCTATCTTTGTCATCACAAAACCTCTAAAGGACTTTCCAAACCAGTTTAGAGTGATCATCCTCTTCTTCGCACAGTCCCTTCCCTGCTCACGTTCTTCAGACTGGAAATCCTTTCATTGGCTCACTCATTTGGCACACAGAAATCATACTCTGCTTTTATGGGCCCCAGACACCACACCAGGCCCTACACATTTGGCCTGGCTGGTCTCTGCCTATAAGGCACTCACAGTTTAAGCAGTGCCTTCTTACACACAACAAATATTTACTAAATGTGCACTCATGCCGGGTGATGTTAAGACCTTGGGCACACTACAAGGTATTTTTGTGGAAATTGCCTTTCCACAAGAAGCTTACCTCCTGGCATAGTAAATAAACCAATGATTATATGTTAGGTGGTAATAACTGCTAGAAGGAGAAAGAAACAGGTGAGATAAGGGAGCCTCGCAGGGAGGCTGGCCGTTTTACACAGGGTAGTCAGGCAAATTTCTGATGAGCTAACATAGCACAGAGGTGAATGGAACCAGGAATAAGCCACGTGGCCAGATAATGGAAACTCTCCTACATGGAGGGGATATTGAGGCCAAGTTTCTGAAACAGGAGTGCACTCAGCATGGTGAAGAGCACTGAAGCTGTGTGGCTGCAGCAGAGGCAGTGAGAGGGCAGCCACAAGGTCAGAGAAACAGCTAGAGAGATGTTGCATCATCAGTATGGCTTGGATTTGACTGAGTGTAATGATGAAACAAACATCTAGGTTCTGGTTTTGTTACTGAAAGGTTATTTAAAGGAAGGTCACAGCAGCAGTCAACTGGGATGCTGGTCAACCATATCAATTTATGGAATCTGCCCAGATCTTTCCCATCAAGTAGGGATCAAGAGTCCCTTTCCCAGGTGACCCTGATGGCAACAACATGTGGGAAGCAATGTTCCATGGAGGGCCTCGGTTCCTACTACCTAACTACTCATATTCACGCTCTTTTGCTGAGCCTCCATGACTTCCCCCCACGATCCCCATGTCCACCCTATCTAGCCCCACCCTAACTTCATCTTTACCTGCTGCTCTCCCATAACAAACTCTGCCCCAAAGGAACCATTCGGCTCAATTTGCTTATTTTGCTAAAATGTAAGCAACCTGAATCCAAAGCTCACCAGTTTTCGTTTTCCTCATAAATAAGTTTCCACACAATATTGTGTAGGTAGGTATTCAGTGAAGACTACTGACAAGACAACCCAGGGTATCACTGGAGAAGACATATTCTCCTTTACTGTTTACATAGGTTTAAATCAATTAAAAATTCTCCAGGCAATCAATGCATAAGAGCTGTATGTGTGTGCACATGTGGGTAGATAAAGTTTTTAGAAGAAATACACATTTCAAATAAGCCAGCCTTGTTCTTTTATAAAGATGGAAGAATCTGAGTAAAATTACTCAACTTCTTGCTGGAAAGAAAGAGACAAGGAGGGATGCATTTCTTCTGTGGCACAATCTCTACCTGGGTGATTTCATGGTCTTAAAACTGCAAGTCAGGAAAGCAAGAGCAGACAAGTTTTCACTGTCCTGGTGGTCTTATCTCATCACATGAATAATCTGTTGCACTAAGTTTAAAAACTTGATTTTAAAAAAGCAATTACTATTACCAGGCAACAACCAGGAGATGGCACCATACTAACAGTACCATCATTCTGCAGAAACTGAACTCTTCAGGTTACCATTTCATTTCTTAGTATCATCTACTGATCATACCTGTCTGGAGAAAGCCTGCGTGCTTCAATTCTTCAATCACAGGTATTAAGTCTGAAGCAATCTCTTCATATTCTAATTTATTCATCTTAATCCAGCTTAATTTACGTTGAAAGAGCCTTACATATAATTTCTGACCACTAGCTGTGATAAAGTTAAGAAAAATAGGAAAAATATTACTTTTTTTTTCTCAGAAACAATATACAAATTACCCACTTACTTTTAAAACCTGAAATGAGTAAATATACTATATTAGGAATATACATTTTCTTACCTTATGTATAATGATATAATTTCATATAAGTCATTTTACAAAGTTCCAATTTAGTAATGAACATGAGTCATTTTAAAACTTCTAAAATCAAATCCCCCTATTTTCTAGTCAATATTTCTTCTTCCTAAAAGAAACCCTACCTACAATTCTATAGTAATTTTGTTCTCTGCTTTCAGTTTAATATACATTAGTCCATTTAGGGCCAAAAATAGTCTGAATTTTTCAAAACAGTGCCTAGCTTAGATAGGACAGTCATCTCTACCTCAGAGTTCTATTCCAACTTACATAATTAACCTGTTAGGTCTATTTCCTTACTACTTGAATTATTTTTAAATTTCTGCCAACTCTAAAATAATATTATAGCTTTTAAATATTTCTACATTTTCCTTTCTTTCCTTTAAAGAGGCAGCTTTTACTTAAGACACATTGTATGTGATTCTCCATGGAAAGCAATTCAATGAATTTGTTAAACTTTCACAAAGTAAACTGTTCATATTTTCCAGTTATATGGAGGCCCAGATCCATCAAGTACTCAAAAAGTCACATAAGCTGGGCATGGTGGCACACACCTGTAATTCTGAAGCAGGAGGACTTCAAATTCAAAATCAGTCTCAGCAACTCTGTAAGACCCTATCTCTAAATAAAATATAAAATAGGGCTGGGGATGTTGTTGAGTGGTTAAGAGCCCCTGAGTTCAATCCCCAGTATCCAAAAAAAAAAAAAAAAAGTCAATATAATCAGCACCCATCCAAAGAACTGTGGCCAGTCTGGATTAAAGAGCCAATGTGACACCTTTATGTCCATACCCTGGTGAGACAAGAATGAGATGGAGGCTGTATGGACACTTTACACAACTTGCTGAGAAGTGCAAGTCACCTGTTAAAAAATAATACAAGGAATATCCTGATAATTCCACTGTGTGTAGTTTCTTAAATATTAGTAGTAGCTGAGTATGGTGGTACACACCTATAATCCCAGGTACTTAGGAGGCTGAGGAAGGAGGATCCCAAGTTTGAGGCCAGCCTGGGCAACTTAGAAAGACCCAAACTCAAAATAACAATAAAAGCATTAAATATTAGTAGCAATATCTAGGATGTTCTTCTTTTAATCAACTGAAGAGACAGACACGCCCATATTGCACTAGAGGACAGTGTGAAAACCATGTAAACAGTTCAACCACAAAGTAAGCTATTTCAACCTTGAAGTGATTCCATTCTAGAGCCGTCATGACCCTTTGTAACAGGGCAGCCACACCAGGGTGCCCTTTTCTTCAAACCTGCAAGACCAACTTGGTGCCACCACTGGCTAATATTTTTAAACGTACCAATTTAAGCCTGAGAGCTTCCATTTTCTCTACAACCTGACTTGAAGAGGTCAAGTCCAAGAATCTAAACACTGTTGGAAAAAAATTGTGCCTCAGATTGGTTTGTTATTTTTCCTAAATTTTATATTATTTTACTTTCATTTTTGAGGAAATGAACTGTGAAAACAAACAATCTAACAGGAAGCTTGATTACATGCCCAAAATGCAAAGTTATGTTTTTTTCAGTGTATTATTTAAAAAATCTGGCAGGGTCATTTTACATCCATCAAACATATCTATAAAGGAAAAAACAACTGCTTCCATGGCAATCCAAGTTCTGCTTGCTCAGTAGATAGCACCTACCTGCATATCCTTGATACAAATCTTATAGGAAGCTCGGATTCCCATTTACAAAATCACAATGATTTCTACTAGTCATTAGGTCACTGCCCATCACATCACCCTTCAATTAGGACAGCAAATGGGAAACAAAAAATTGAAAGCAAACAGGCTGAAGATACCTGATAATTGATGAAATTTACTTATAATTCCCTTCTCCTCTTCATCAAAGAGCATCATATCATCTTCATTCTCAAGTACAGCTTTCAGTACCATATGGAAATTCCGAAGATAGTAAGGATGACTCAGTGTTTGCGGCATCTTATCAGGAACACCACAGCTTGACCCTTGCTCCACAGCAGTGCTACAAGTGATTTTACTCTTTAAGCCACTCTCACCTTCCAAAACTTCTTGAAAGTTACTCCACTCAGAAGCAATTGTAGAACTTGGAAAATTTGCCTCTGAATTTGACAACTGTGTTTTAAGTTCTGAAACAACAGTCATTTCTACTTCTTTACAATTACATGCCTCAAGTTTTTCAACACCTTTATCATCTATATCTTTGACATTCTCTTGCTTTACAAGACTATCTTCTGAAGTATACTTTAAATTATTCCCAAGGAATAAATCTGGAGAAAATAACATGGGAGCTTTATCAGAGAACCCAGGGGTAAGGGTGAATTTCCCACATTTCTGAGCAGTCTTTTGGCTTTCAGCTTCCACTATTTTATCACCTTTTACCATAGGTTCAGAAATATTCTCTTCCTTTAGAGAATCACATGTAAAAATATTTTCTTTTTGAGAACTGTTCTCCAAAATTTGATCCTTGTCCTCAATTTCTAAACAGTTAGCAATCAGGCTTTTAACAGCTGTGGATGGGGAACTCTGTAGACAATTATTGCTAAATTCCTCATTCTTACTTAGTGACTTTTTAGCCTTTATGTATTTCCTGGACAATTTAGATGACAGGCTTCCCAAAGAAATGACTTTCACAGAATGATTTCTCAGCTCATCTTGATTTTTGCACACCAAGGCATCAGTACTTTTAAAGTAAGGACTGGTCTGCTGTTTTGCGCTCATTTTTGCCAAACCAGTTTGGTGAGGGATTGGACTTGTCTTTGGTGGTGACTTCCTTGGTCTTACATCTTCTAAGGCAGTATTCATTAAATCTACTGTGGTCACATTTGAATTCATTAAGTTAACCTGTACTGGATTCGTTTGAATGACATCACCATTGTTAGCACACATTTCATCAAGGTGCTGGTTTAAGTTATACCGGGGCACCATTTTACTACAAATGGGGCAAGCAAGTTTAGCAGGTGGTGCATTGTTAAAATAGGAAACGATAGAGTTAGATGAATTTTTTTTAGTTTTGTTGATTGATAAGCTTCTCCGAGGTCTTTTTTTGTCAGGCGATTTCCCTTGTGGCATTATGAGTATTAGAAAAATTGGGTGATCCAAGTAATAAAACACAGGCTATTTCTGGTGAAAGATAGCAATGCTTTACTTTTACTCTCTTGGCTTGAACTAATAAAAACGAGGACTTTATGTAACCTCATGTTTTCGTTTAAATTTCTACTTCCTACAAAATAAAACACATATGGATTAAAACCATCTTCATGAAATTAAACGTGGAACATTTAATTTCCAGGAAATTAAACATTTCCTGGGACAAGAGAACCCTAGGCTTGAGACAGAACACGGAGCAGGCTGCACGCAATTTTAATGTGTCTTTTATCATAAAATGACAGACTAGACTTATAAGGTTAACTTATAAAGTTGAGACCTTTTAAACATCTAAAATTACCCGTTTTTAAAAAGGGATTTTTTTTACTATTCCAGATCCTTCTATAAAAGCACAGCATCGGTAACATTTTCCGTGGGAGATGGTGCCCATCGGGATGGTTCCTCAAGGCAGCTCCCGCCTCAGGCCTGCACAGACGAACGCCCACAGTCGTCGCGGGGATCTGCACACACGCGTGGCTGCCACCGCCACAGCTTCCGCTGCAAAGCCCCTGGGGGCCAGCGAGCACTGCCAGAGCAGCGAGGCCAAATCCGCGGGCCTGGGATGCGCCCCTGGGTAGCGCACCCGCGGCCACGCGACCGCCCGGCGTCCTCCCACCCTGCGCCCCTCCCCTTCCTCCCTTTGCGCGGGCCATCAGCGCCACTCACGATTCGTCCCCGCAGCCCCGACTTCCCTCCAAGCTCCGCGAGACGGCACTCCAGGCATTCCCAGCCGATCTAGCGTCTCGATTCCACAGGCTCAGCAAGAGGAGGTTCGAGTGATCGATCTCCTTTCCTTGCCTCCTAGAAAATCCCAAACTGATGGGTTCACTCTAGCTGTGCCCCTGAGGGAGACCTAGATACCTCCTAACTTTCACACTTGGGCAGTGCGCCCCAGAACACCTTTTCTGTGGCTAAGTAGACTTTATATATGTGGTAACAATAGCAAAAGGGAGAAGAATGCAAATGAAACTATACTATTGCATGGTCTTACTTTTTAAATGAAGAGGCACCATATTAATTCCAAGTAGACTGTGATAAGGATGCATATTGTAGTTCCTAGAAAAAGTAAAAATTAATGCAAAGCGGTAGAGCTCAAATATTAGTGGAGAAACTAACATTTGCTAGCAAAGAGATAAGGAAAGGAGAGCAGGAGAAGAAAGCCTAAGACTTCCTTCTCCTCCTGGGAGAAGTCTATGTTACCCCTTTTAAAATAAACCCTTTTTGTTGTTGTTGTTGTTGTTGTTGTTTTGTTTGTTTGTTTTTGGTTTTTCTATAGATGTAGTTGGGCACAGTACCTTTATTTATTTATTTATTTGTTTTTATGTGGTGCTGAGGATCTAACCCAGGGCTAGGCGAGCTCTCTACCGCTGAGCCACAATCCCAGCCCATAAACTCTACTTTTTCTGCTTGCCTCCTCATGCTTTTCTAAAGTTAGATTTCAACATGTGAGGGAGCAGAACTCATCACTGGTAAGCAAACAGAGGTACCACAAACATACAGTATTCAAATACTAACCAAAATAACTGTAATGCTATATTGAAACAGAGTCTTCCTGATGGGAGTAACTACCAGAAAAAAACAAGATCATTTTATAAAGTCAAGTCAAAAGGGGCAATTCACAAACAAGGCATCAAAATCATAAGTAGGCATATACCTATTAACAGGGTTTCTATGGGGCTGGGGATGTGGCTCAAGAGGTAGCGCGCTCGCCTGGCATGCGTGCGCCCGAGTTCGACCCTCAGCACCACATACAAAGATGTTGCGTCAGCAGATAACTAAAAAATAAATATTAAAAAATTCTCTCTCTCTTAAAAAAAAGGCTTCTAAGCAAATGAAGAAAAAAACTTTACAGAAAGAAATAAGTAAATGCTAGAATAGACAAAAAAATCAGTAAAGATACAGAATATCTGAAAAATAACTGTCAAAGCTTTGGACTAATTGAAGTATGAAACATTATACTTAACTGTACACATTTCTTCCTTTTCCCGGTGTTATAGAGTTAATAATTCTGAAACTACTTCCTGTATTTTCTAGGCTTGTGCAAATTAATACATTGAAGATAATGAAAGCAAGTTTTCTTACTGTCGAAAAAGGTGTTACAAATGTGGGAAGAGTGAAAAAGCGAGATTGTAACTTATGGTGGTGTTTAATTGGAATTGGAGGTATTGGTATGAACTCATGAATGGCATACATATCACATATTCCCCCAACTTTTATCCCCATAAGCACACAATCATAGTTTTCTGCCTCTGTTGAATGGGCCTAGTAGCAATGAGACACAAGAAATTGGGCTATAAATATCATTCTCTATTAGGGAAAATGGGTTCCTTCAGAAAATGACTGATTCCAAGGAAAGTAAAAGATAAGAATGGAACATATAATAGCAACAGAAAATAAAAATGCTCAAAGAACAATAGGGACATATCAAAAGGACTCAGGGGTAAACTTCAAAAGGTCTTCTGCTGCTCAATTCAGGGACAATTAGAGCATCAAAGCAAATAATGATAAAGAACTATAAAGCATTACATAACATAAAAATCAGGTCCAAATTGAGATAAATAAATGAGAAGGGAAAGCTGCTCCTTATAGTAGAATGCCAACCAGTTTGTATAGAAGAAATAAATCAACAACTGATGCTGTAATTGGTGAGTGAAAGTTTGATGAGGAACAGATATTTATAGCATCAAAGTGTCTTCCTCATAAGTGACCGATTAAAAAGGAAAATACTAAATTTCCAGTGGGGAAACCTGGTGGCCATTACCTTAATCAAATGATCATTGCCATTATTAGCTTCATTAGGACAAAATATCTTTATATGAGGCACTGAAGACATCCACTGCTGTGGTTTTCCTGCCCACATTGTGTAACCTAGATCTAATCATGAGAAAATACGAATCAAAATCTGAAGGATATCTGATCTGTACACTTCAAAAATGTTAGTAAAGAAAGACAAAACTCAGGAACATTAACAGGTAACTGGAAAACAGAGACATGACAATGAAATACAAGTGATCTTGGAATGATCCTGGACTAGGAGGGAAAACAAAACTATGAAGGACACTATTGGGACAATTGGCAACATTTGAATATAGGCTATGGATTATATAACATTTTACTCATGATTTTGATTACATTGTGTTGCTATGTAAGTGAAGGACCTTATTCTTGGGAAATACTCAGGTATTGATAGGTGAAGGACCATACAACTTGTTCAGAAAAAAGAAAGAATGAGGCAAATGGGGCTAAAATTATTAGAATTTCCTGGAATTTAAAAATTTCAAAATGTATAAACCTCTTAAAAATGATGCACAGGGGGCATGGGAGTGTAACCCAATGGTAAAGTATTTGTCTAGCATGTATACAAGGCCCTGGTTTCAATTCCCAGCACTGAAAAAAATGAAAAAAAAATACACAGGGGGAAAAAACATGACAAAATACTCAATTTTACCAACAATCAGACACACAGACATGCAATATTTTTTACCCACTAGAAGGGCAAAAATATTAAGTTCACCAATAACAAATACTGACAAAGATATAACAGAAGTGCAAATTTTTGCAACTAATCTGGAAAACAATTTGGCATTGTTTTAGAAGGTCCACCTAGCAATTCTATTCTTAGATGAGAACTAAATTTTTAACACTGTGACCAGGAGGTCAAAATGTCATACTCATCATAGTGGAAACTGGACATCAATGTGTTCAAGAGAATGGGCAAATAAAATTGTAGTATATTCATACAATATTATGCAGCAGTAAAGTGATGCATAATTTCAAATACACATAGTTGTCTCTTTGGATCTGTGGGGGATTGGCTCCAGGATCCTACAAATACCAAAATCCATGAATGCTCAAGTCTCTTGTACAAAATGGTGTCATGTTTGCATAGAACCAAAGCATGCTCTCCTGTATTCATTAAATAATCCCTAGATGAATTATACCTAATATAAATGTTATAATATAAATGTTATTTATTGGGGAATAACAAGAAAGAAAAGTCTGTACATGTTCTGCACATTTGCAATTTTTTTCTTCCCAAATAGCTGGGATTACAGGCATGTGCCACTATTATATTTTTGATCCAGCATTGTTTGAATACACAGTTGCAAAACCTACAGAGGGATGACTGTATTTTGAATGAATTTGAGAGAAATCAAATGAAAAAATAAACCAAATAAAAACATTCTATTTTCATAATTCAAATGCTAGCAAATGCTAAATAATATATTGCCTTGAGATACATGCATGTGTGATAAAATATATACAAATCGAAAGGAATGATGAACAGCCCACTCAGATGTAACCACCATTTATTTCCTCCTTAGCTCTGTCTCCAGTGATGAGTGAAGTATTGGGGAGGTGCCCAAGTGTTGGTTTTCAGGTTAAGGGTAGTTTCATGAATGTCCTATTGTATTTCTCATGTATATACAAGATGTGTGTAAATATTCTACTACAATGCATTTTTTTTAATAAGGGAAGGATTTTTCTGTGGTTCCAACAACAATGCCTGGCCTCTGGTACAAACAAGAATCTATAATGAATATAAACTGTAGAATACATCAAATATCACATTGAAAAAGTGAATGGACTGACACATCTTTCCTAGAAGTGAAGATATTAAAACACAAAGCAAATATAAAGGTTATATAAACTCTGTGAATACCTAACTATCCTTGGACAGATAAAATGAAACACCTCTCCAAGTCAACACCTAATCCTGACAAATAAAATAATCAAGAGAAAGAGAATTAAGCCAGTAATGAGTAGAAACTGGAAAGCAGTTGTAACTTCAAAAGAACTACAAAAATATAAATTCCTAGAGCGATGTTGATACTCAAATCATCACTGAAAAATACCACCTTTGCTAAGCCTAGGAGACCAGAGGATACTCAAAATACTTGGTTAGAAGATGAAGGTATACTAGTGAACTCTAGTTTATGTTTTTAATATTTATTTTATTTATTTTTATATGGTGCTGAGGATCAAACCCTGGTCCTCACACATGCTGGGCGAGCACTCTACCGCTTGGATTAAAACAATTACAAGTCAGTATTTATAGGTGCTATAATCTTCCAAATTCATGTGTTGAAACTTCATGGTCAATGTGATGGTGTTAAGAGATAGGACTATTAGGAAATGATTAATAATAGCATAGCCCAAAGAGATGGGATTTGCACACTTGATAAAGAACTTGAGGGAGTGAATTCTGACCCCTTTTGTCCTTTTGCCATGTGAGGACAAAGGAACAAAGCACCATTTTGAAGCATAGACCCATTACCAGACACTAAACTTGCTTGTCCTTTGACCTTTAACTTTCCAGCCTCCAGAGTTATAAGAAGCTAAATTCTTTTGTCTATAAATTACCCAGTCTCAGGAATTGTGATAATAGCACAAAAGGACTGAGAGTTGGTGCTTAATTGAGCTTAGTATAGCCTAGTTCTTTCCAGCTGAAAACAGCTTCTGCATTAATAAACAAACCTCCACAGGATTTTTTATACTGGCCTCTGTAGACACTAAACCAGAGGGCTTTCCCTGTTGCTTTAGGTGAATCCTGTTCTCACTCTCTACTCACATGAGCTTAGGTTTTAATGCATTCCTATGAAATCATAATATGAGATCATACTAGACAAATACATTTTTCCTGAATGGGGAGGTTGAAACAATGAGCAGCTAGTGGTCAGAGCCAGCTCTCTGCAGACTTGTTAGTTCACCTTCCTGGCTATATTGAACTTCCATCACTTTTAGATTACACCTGTCCTCTCTGTATCTGATTACAGACAGCAATCTGTAGTTTACTCTAACTCTTTAGTCAGGTGACATGGGATTCTTTTCCAAAGAGAAAAGGTATAAATGAATCAAAATGTAACTGTTCTGTTAAATGATATGACAGTGGGAAAAGAAAGTCAAGACCACAGCATGGACTTCTACTGTGGATAGCTGGGGATGAAGGAGGTGGCTGGCTTTGTACCCTCCTCATCCTGCAGACCAGTTATGATTATTAGCTGGCATGCATGAGCTGGACTATCCAGAGGGAGAGAGCTCAGTAGGATCAGCTCAGGCAGCATCAGTATAGGAAAGGCCTAGGGAGTTAGGTCCTGCTTCACATCCAGAAAAACCCAGGCAGACTTTCCAAACGTGTTAAGAGTTTGTTATTGCACATGGTGGAATTCTCAAATATCCTCCATTAATGCAAAGAAGGATCTCATTAATTTTATTATAAAAAAACAATGACAGAATATAAGCTTATACATTAACATATATATTACATTCATAGTATACTATAGCTTCAATTTATGAACAGAAATATCCTGTTTTTTCTTCTTTTTCTTTTCTGTTTTTTTGGCATCATTGATTTGCATTTTTACTTGATCTTGTAATTTAGAAAAGAATGCCTGAGATGACTTTAGGGCCTTGTCTTTTCCTTCATCCTGCAATTAAAAACAATACATGCTCATACTATAAGGTATACGATCACATGGAAAAACAACCCAAAATATAAAAGTATGTTATGATTAAAACAATGTATTAAAATATAAATAGGAAAATAGACTAGAATTACAATATAATACATCAATTAGCATAGAGGTATTCTATACATTCTATACTACTCTAACTTTCTTGCAACTTAAGAGAGATGAAGAAAAACAGGTAGAGGAGCCAGATTACTCTGAGGACTCTACAGGAATAACTCAATAACACTTAAGGCTAATGTTGCAGCTAAGTCAGCAGTGTTCCCCTTAGTACCCTTAGGTGGGCTGTGTTGCTGGCTCAGACACTTAAGTAAAGGGGACAGCCCAATGCATACCACTCACTTGCTCCCAAAGGTCTCTGCAGTAGTTTTCCTTCCCTTGCCCTTACCTTTAATAAGGAAACTCTGCCAGTTTTGGTCAGTTGTTTCAACTTCTCTGATGCTACTGCTTTCGTGTATTTCCCTGTTTGATCTGGGTTGCTCTTTTCAAGCAATTTTTTCCGTTTCTCCTTCTCCTTTATTTTCAAACGTTTTTGATATTTCTTTTTCCTCCGTTCTCGTTTCTTGTCTGTAGCTGTTTTCTCAGCAGCTGTTTTTAGATCTCCAGCTTTATTTTTCTCCTATTAAAATATAACCACCAGTGTATCAATTAATCTAACCTAATATCAACTCAGGGAATCAAAAAGAAAAAGAAGAAACCGCAACAGTAGGTAGCCAAGGTGCTGTATGTCTATGGTACAGCACATGAGGCTAGAGAGCAATCCCTGCCTATGTTTCAGACAGCTCTGCTAACTCTAAAACCTAGAATGTTTTCTTTGACAGAACAGAGTCATAGACTGTTCAGCCTCCAAACTAATTACACAGGCAGCATGGAGAGTTAGATACTCAAGTTTACAGACCAGCAAAGCAAATCCTCTGCAGCACTTAGACTTCAGCAAGGGCTTCAGGGAAATGCCTGAGGTTGTCCCAATAAAATGATAATGACAATCTCTGGGCTGAGGTCAAAGGTTCCCAGAGACTGAGGACAGAGAGGGAAGGGAAACCTCACTTTAGTGAGGATCAATTTCCTCTTTTCTCCTTAGGTGCCTTATGCTGTCACCTGCATACAGATGGAAAGAGATTAACATAAGGATGGCTGTAGCTACAGAAAAGAAAATGAGGAGGAAAACAGAAGGCCTGCTGCTAAACCAGCCAGAAGATGAGGGCCTAAAAAAAAATCATCATTATTACATAAGGCAAGAGCTTCAATGTTCACAAGGCATAGATTTCTTCCAATATCCAAATGCTCTATTCTACTCCAGATTTCATTGCTGATGAGCATTACATGGATAGAACAAGTGGGGAGATGCTGATTAAATTAATGTTATTATACAAACAATCTGTTTGAAACTTAATATCACTGCTGATATTCGCATTTGATTATCACAAATAATTATTCTGATTGGATAATTAAAACTGCTTTTGTAATAATTCTCTTACCTGTCCCTCCTAATAATGAGTGAAGATGGAGACTAGGGTTTAAATATCATAACATAGCATCAGTTTGATGATGTTCTCATTCTCCTGTATTTACAAGGGACTGGTTCAAGATCACTGCAGGTACCACAATCTACAGATGCTCAGATTCCTCATATATAAGGGTTAAGCATTTGTATGTAACTTACGTGCATCTTCTCTTAGACTTTGAACCATCTTTAGATGACTTATAATACCTAATACAACATAAATGCCATGCTAATAGCTGCTATACAGCACTGTTTAGGAACAGTGACAAGGAAAGAGTATGTACACGTTTAGTATAGATTCTTTTATTTATTTTTAAATTTTTTGCAGTGTCTCACACATGCTAAACAAGTGCTCTATCACCAAACCAGATGCATTTTTTTTTCCTTGATTATTTTCAATCTATGGTTGGTTGACTCTATGGAAGCAGAATCCACAGGTATGGAGAACTGACTGTACCAAGAAAGAGCTAACATAAATTAGAACAAAAAATACAAATTCAAGGAAAATGACATTCAACAAAGGGAGATCTGGCAATAATCAATTAACTTCTAATCAGATATTGAATGTTTCAACACTGGCTTCTTACCTTGATTTCCTCTGGGGCCAGCAGGGCTGCATCACTGACACTCACTGGAGCTACTTCTTCCATGGTTATAGCTGGCAGATTTGACACAACCTTAATCTCTGGTACAGGCTTGAAGAGAGATAATACATTTAATGGGAAGTCAGAAATAGCCCTAACATATACACATACACATATATAATATTTTATAGAAATTATTTAATATGTTAAATATGTTGACAGTCAAGGTCTAAAGCTAACTGGAATTGCGACAGTACTAGTGGGCAGCACAGGATGCCTCTGAAATCCTATGAGAATGAGGTAATTTAGGGTCTTTTGTCACAAAATCATTCCAATAGCATTTATTTCTACAGTTTCACATGACATTTCTGCCATACTCAAACACCAGTTCTTTCATCTATTAGTAAACTAGTCCCATCTGCCACCTATATGGACTTTCTCAAAAAATCCTATCTATGACTTTATAAAGAAGTTGATTTCTGTTAATATTATCTTGCCTTTGGTTATGGAAAAAATGCTGGCACATATACAGAGAAAGATGCAAAGAAAATGCTTGTGGGAACAAGAGTAAAAGTACAGACTATTTTTTCCCAACATTTTTTAATTGGTGCATTTTAGTTGCACATAATGGTGGGAGTACAGACTATTTGATAAATAATTTTTCTCATCTTCCAGCTTCTGAAAATAAATCTTTTTTTTTTTTAAAGATACAGTGAGAGAGAGAGAGGGAGAGAGGGAGAGAGAGGGGGGGGGGAGAGAGAGAGAGAGAGAGAGAGAGAGAGAGAGAGAGAATTTTAATATTTATTTTTTAGTTTTTGGCGGACACAACATCTTTGTTTGTATGTGGTGCTGAGGATCGAACCTGGGCCGCACGCATGCCAGGCGAGCGCGCTACAGCTTGAGCCACATCCCCAGCCCTGAAAATAAATCTTCATAAATATAAATATGAAATGGCATTGGACCGCTGAAAAACTAAAGCAGTATCAAAATAAATCAAACATAATAAATATGAAAAGGAGAAAAGAATACAACACTAACTCAAAAGCCATTTACTTTCTGTTTTTTGTCCCCCACCTCCCCTTCTTGTTTTGAAAGTACCAAAGAAACTCAAAAGTTAACATAGGATTTATACCAATCATGCTAATAAAAGGTCACTCATGCTGGTGTATCTAATTCTTACTTGTCCCTGTCAGGAACACCAAAGAATGAAGAGCAAGAGAATGACTTCAGACACTTCTATTGCCTCAGTCAGGGAAAGACTGGGGTATGGGAAGGAACAAGACTGAAACTTAGGTGACCAGGCCGCTATTGCAAAGCAGGTTAACAACTCCTCTAACCTCTCATTTTCCTTTTCACAGTCCTGTGCATATTCTAGTTAATTAGGGAGGTATTTGCCCCAGGAAAATTCCCAACAAAGAATAAGCTAGAAAAACAGCAGGATCCTGGATTCTAAGTAAGAGAGAAATGTCAGAATGTCAGAGAAATCATTTCTTCCACTGGACCATTTTTCAATTATTTACTAGGGATATTGTATTCTAGTCTACAATTTAAAGAAAAATATGAAGCAAAAAGAGACAGTATAAACATAACAAAAAATGATGGCTGATGATTGGTAAATCAAGTCTACAGAGACAGCATGTGAAAAACCAACCTAAATATGAAAAAAGGAATATCAAGGGGGAACCAATACTGGCAATATACATTTCTGGGGAGAAGGAAAAAAAAAAAAAAAAAATATATATATATATATATATATTTTTTTTTTTTTTTTTTTTTTTTGTAGTCAAGTAGATACACATTCACTCCTCCTTCAAGTCCCAAGATTTCAAAAAATGCTTGAGGGTTTCCTTGTGTCAGGAACTGGGACAGGGTGAGGAACACAATAATGAAATATCACACACATTTTGTGTCAACCTGAACATGAATAGGGAACAACCAGCCCAATCTTTGCAAGTATACTATGGAATGAAAAGAGAACTAACAAAGTAATAACAGATAAAGGGAGGAGGAATGGGGACAGAATACAGGTCCTGAATGTAATTTACAGGGAGAAATTTTCAGGTCTAAATTCTGAAACCAAATAAATAGTTTCACAAAAGCTCAGCAAGTTTTATTAAAGTCATGTCTGCTGTATCAACACATTGAACTGTTATCACACTTACTGGTTTAGGAATGAAGTGGAAGTTTGACAGGGCATCCAATTTTAAAAAGAGAGAATCCATCATCTTCTGAATCTCTACATGTTCTGGATTTTCTTCTTCTTCTGTTTTTTGCTTAGGAAATAAGGTCAACAACATCAGAGCAAAAAGATAAAATAAATCATATTTAAAACAATAAAGACCAATGAGGACATTCCCAATTTCTTAGCACCAATCTTTCAGCTATAAAGAAACAATGCAAAGGTAAAATTAAAGTTATCAGTAAGCACTTATCAACAAGGGATGTTTTCCCTTTGGGAGCCATAGAAACCACACTGCTGACATTTAGAACTTACAGTTTAATTTCCTTGGTATTTATTTCTTTCAAGAACTAAGTTACTTTCACTAGGATGGCTATAATTTAGAAAGAAGAGGGGAAAATACCAAGTGGTAACAAGGTGAGGATATGAAGAAATTAGACTCTGTGTATGGCTTGTAGAAATGTAAAATGGTATGGCAATAAGTTTGGCACCTCCACTAAAGATTAAACAGAGAACTACCACATGGCCCAGCATTTCCACTCCTAGATATACCTCCAAGATAATTAAAAATATATACTTAAACAAAAACAAAAACACTTACACAGCACTATCTGCACTAGCTAAAAGGTGGAAACAGACCAAATGACCACTAATGGATGAGTAGACAAGTTGTGGCATACAGATGTGTGTATGTATGTGTGTGTATGTATGTATGTATACACACACACACACACACACACACACACACACACACACGAATGAAGACTATTCAGCCATAACAAAGAAGTACTGATACATGCCATGATCTTGAAAGCCTGCTAAGTCAGTCACATATCATATGACTCCATTTATACAAAATGTCCAAAATAAAATACTAAATTCACAGGAATAGGATGCAGATTGGTGGTTGTCCAGAGCTAGGGCAAGGGAAGAATGAGGAGCAACTACTTAATAAAGTGGGCTTATTCTGAGACAGTAAAATGTTACTGAAGCACAGACAAGCAGAACTTGCACAACACTATACTAAATGCTCCTGAACTGTTCACTTAATTTTATGTATCATGTCAATAAGGGAAATTTTAAAAAAAGAACTAAAGTATTAATAATAATTAGATTTTGTAGAATTATCCAAATACCCATTTGGACTATAGGGACTTCTTTCATTTTATTTATATGGAATTTTAAATTTTATTTTGATCAACAACACTGAAAAAATTGACAGCAATTTTAATTCTACTGAGGAGAAAATGTAAATTTCATACATTTCTCTTTTGACCCAAATGCTTATTCTAAAAGAATATTTTTTTGGTTTATTTGTTTTTATTAAAACAGGAAGGAAAATGAAAGAACTAGGAAGCATTGGTGCTCTGCCTCCATGACCCCGATGCCAAAGAAGCATCCAGATTATTTCTGAGGTCTGTCATCGGCGCCTGTCCAGGTACTATGCTATACTGCTTCTTTTTTTTAACTTAACTCACTATTTAAAAATTCTTAAAGACAGGTATAGGTATGGTATGCACCTACAGTTCCAGCTCCTTGGGAGGCTGAGTCAAGAGAATCATTGTGAGCCCAGGAGTTTAAGATCAGCCTGGACCAGCCTGGACAACACAGTGAAACTGTCTCAAGACAGAAAATTCTATACGTGTCTTTTCATCTCATCCTAGACAATAATATCTGTGAAATCATATATTTAATTTTTATGATCCACATTACATACACAACTATAAGGCTGATCCATGGGCTGGGGATGTGGCTCAAGTGGTATGGCGCTTGCCTGGCATGCGTGCGGCCCGGGTTCGATCCTCAGCACCACATACCAACAAAGATGTTGTGTCTGCTGAGAACTAAAAAATAAATATTAAAAATTCTCTCTCTAAATTCTCTCTCTAAATTCTCTCTCTCTCTCTCTCTCTCTCTCTCTCTCTTTAAAAAAAAAAAAAAAAAAAAAAAAAGGCTGATCCACATGCTGTCTACTATCACCTTGCTTATTACTTTTAGAATGGATACTGGTCATCATCCTAGACTTCTAATGGAATGGGTCTAGAATTAGCCTGGCTAATTTAATTAATATACAGGAACTCCAAAGTTCATTGTCAAAAAACATAATTGACCACCGACTTCCAAGAGAAAAATAAAACTATCATTTTTACAACTTGCATTAAGTTGTTGCAGTATTTCATTTTATCTTTCATGGTTACCAAATATTTCCTTTAGTTATTGAGTCTCTTCAAAGTAGCCAGAAAACTTGATAGCAAGCATTGATTCAAGCTGTATATACACTGTCCTTCAACTACTGCCTTGGGTTGCAAGGCAGCCAGGAAGTAATTTTATTCAAATATTTCTAGTTCTTCCACTTTACAGTGTTTCAGGACACTGGTTTGCTGTTAATGCTTGAGTAGCATTAATTAATAGAATCTGACAGCAACATTATAAGGCTCTTGCAGGAAAAAAATACCATTTAAGCATGGTCACATATTGACCATATATTCAACAGACCCAAAGTGAAGACATAATTCAATTACTTAATCTTGGAATTATGATCTTGTCCTGCTGTCTAACCAGAGATTACTTTGGTGAATTCACAATCATATATCAATAACTTCAAAATATCAATAAGAAATCATTTTTTAAAGTATAGCACTGTATAATAATTGCTGGAAAGTTAGTAATAGGATGCAGAAGTATATGGTGATCAATGTCTAATTGTAAAGCAAACCTCCTGATCCTAAGCATTCAGTAGAAATATCATAACCTCAATATTCCAAGCATGCTTTGTCTCACACGTATACGAGATGACAGAAGGGCCATTTCAGGATTTCAACAATCACAAAATGAACGGTTCTCTTCTTTCGTTCCTTTCATAATAATAGCATTGCCTTGGAGGCCTCCTTACCTGGTTAAGTTTGATGTATTCTTGTTCATATATTTCAGCAAGGCTCAATTTACTCTTCTCATGGTCTAATGTTAAACGCTTTTTATACTCATATGCATCTTCTTTAGGTTTTTCTTTACGTACAACATCATCCCAAGCCTAAAATATACAGGGTAAAGTGCAGCACAAGTTAACACAATAATTCCCAGGCTTACACAAAAATTGGAGCAAAAGAGAGAGTAATTTTCAACTTAAGCAACGTCAAGTCACAAAGGATTATGAAAAACAAAGAGAACATTAACTTAGATATCCTTTTCACCTTTATTTTAAATAAGTCTTCTGGTTACCAACTTTAATTCCACTTTTTCTTGTCATAGTTTGTCGAAGAATCAAGCCTTGTGTTCATTTTTTCATTTCCAATTTTAAGCTACTATGCATATAGTACCCTCTCCCTTCATATCCCTGTATTTTTAGACAGAAGTTCAGGTAAACATTGTACATACATTTTACAGCCATCTCATACAGTGCATGTCATATACCTTTTATTCGAAGTTTACAAAGTTCAGGTAAACATTGTACATACATTTTAAAGACATCTCATATAGTGCATGTCATATTCCTTTTATTCGAAGTTTACAAAATCAGATCAACTCTTAAAAAAAATTCTTTCCTAGATTACTAACATTTGAAAAGACATTCTTTTTATTTGTTAGGCTAGATACTATGTCTAGACCAATGGTCCCAAGTGTGACCATGGCAAGTCAAGATACCAGTAACCACTCTCACCACTCAACAGGTCAGCAAAACTTAGAAGGGAAGATGGTGGCAATGACTTGTGATTACCTTCTCCCCTCAGGCACAATGCCTGTCTTTCCTGGGTACTAGTGAAGAATAGAACCTCACACAACAGAAGCTGAAGACAACCTGAGACTATTCCCCTGCCACAACCCTGTGACCCTGCTTTCTATTGAGATAGGAGTCTGGCTACATTGCCCAAGTAACTCACTATCCTACCTCAGCCTCCCAAATAGCTGGGATAAAGCTAAGTAAAGAACATTATTGAGTGGAAATGAAGAAAGCATTATTCCTCCTACTTAAATCCTCTCATATTATTTCTAAAAATTTTAGTGAAGTCTAAATTAAGTTCAATTTCATTCTTACTGACCTGATCTCGTATTCTCTGCTTAATGATATCTTCTAGTTGGAAGGTGGTTTCCTCTGTGATCACAGGTGCTAAATGAAACACAACATTTAAAAAAAAAATTTTTTTTTTAATTTTTTTATTTAATTCATTTATTTTTATGTGGTACTGAGGATCGAACCCAGTGCCTCATGCATGCTGGGCAAGTGCTCTGTCACTGAGCTATGACTCCAGCCCATATACACATTTTCATTAAGAAGATACATATTAGTGATTTTCAAATTGTGGTCCTTGGACTTACAGCATCAGCAACACCTGGGAACTTGCTGGAAATGCAAATTCTTGGGCTGACCCCTTACTTCCTGAATCACAAAGTGAGAAGGAGAACAGCTGTCCATGTTTTAGTTCTGATGTTCCGTCAAGCTTGAGAACCACATTAGAATATATGTGGTAATAAGTGCTAATACATCTATCCCATGTAACTGGGGGCTTTTCCCCTGTTTTCCATTCTCTCTTTTGCTGAAATAAAATGGAAACTCATTTGAACTCAATGGGCACAAAAAAGATGAGATGACTAGGGTTTTAAGCTGAAGTATAATTCAGTTGGCCATGACAAGTTGCAAGCCTCATAAACAGAGCACTTGAAGAAACCTGATATCTATCTATTGGTTTCATTAGCATAGCAATGTCAAATTTGAGCAGATTAATAGTACTACAGTTACACAGGAGAATGTCCTAGATCCTGGAAGATACACATAAAAGTATTTAAGAGTGACTTAGGATACTACTTTCAAACAATTCAGCAGGAAAAAAAGCATATACACAATCACAAATACATGTAAGGAGAAAAAAGATAAAAATGGCAGGGCACAGTGGCGTACATCTGTAATCCCAGCAGCTAGGGAGACTGAGGTAAGAGGATTGAGTTCAAAGTCAGCCTCAGTAACTTGGTGAGACCCTAAGCAACTCAATGAGAACCTGTCTCTAAGTAAAATATAAAAAAAAACGCTGGGATATATCTTAGTGGTACCAGGAAAAAAAAAAAAAAAGATAAAAATGGCAAAACATTAACAACTGGGGCTGGGGATGTGGCTCAAGTGGTAACACTTGCCTGGCATGCACGGGGCGCTGGGTTCGATCCTTAGCACCACATAAAAATAAAATAAAGATGTTGTGTCCACCAAAAGTGAAAAATAAATATTAAAAAAATTCTCTTTCTCTCTCTCTTTAAAAGAAAAAAAAAAAACAAAAATGTTAATAACTGGGGAATCCAACTGAATGGCATGGCATATAGATATTTACTAAACTATTTTTTCACCTTTTCTGTATGTTTGCACGTTTTATAAAAGGTTGGGGAAAAAGAAATGTCCCCCCCAAATTTTCTATGGAAACAGAATAATACAAAAAGCACAGAAACGAAGAGTCTGCAGAAGCCCAGTGGGCACCATACCCATCCGGACAGCATGATCAAAGTGCAGGTTCTCCTCTAGGAGACTGTTCTCTGGTCGCTTTTGTGCTGTCACTTCCCCTTGAAGCTGCCAAGGCTTTTTTTCCAACAACTCTTTTTCTAAAGATGCAATTTTTTCATTCATCTAGGAAAAAGACAAAAGTTTTTACTTAAAAATTAAACTTATACTCATGTAAAAGGGTATAACATTTTAAAAGTGGGAAAGAAATGTATTATTCCTCAATGTACTTGTTTTATTCTTAAATATTGGAAATTGTTCAGTAAACATTTGATGTATTTCTAGGCTCTATTCTATCCAAATGATCTATCTATTCACAGTCCAGTATCAATTTTAATTATTAGAGCATTTTAATCTTTTTTTTTTTTTTTTTGCCAGTGCTGGGGATCAAACCCAGAGCCTTGAATATGCAAATATTCTACCACTGAGCTATATCCCGAGCTCTCTAGTTTTTTATTACTTATTTTATTACTTATAGTAATGTAGCCTGACTCTTGGGACTATGCACGCCAATTCTCTTAACTTTTAAACGGCAACAATTATGAAGACTTTAGTGTATAAAAAAGCAGCTTGTACAGCTACCTTACAGAATGCTCTTAAATTTTCTTAACTATTCTGTTGCTCAACTGCTGATTCTTTTAGTATCTTGTGCCTTCATTTTAGTTTTTCCTACCTCTTATTTTCTTCTTTTGTGGCTACACTGGCTAACATTTCTAAAGAAATGGTAACTGTAACAGTGGATATCTTTTCTTATTCCTGATTTTAAAGAAATTTCTAGAATTTAGCATTATGCATGATGGAAGCTTTTGATTTTAAAGAGACATTTCTAGAACTTTACCATTATATATGATGGCTTTTGGACAGATGTATTTGTATCTCATGAGAAGTATAAAAATAACAATGGGTTCAGTTGATAGAGTGCTTGCCTTGCATACAAGGCCCTGGGTTGAATTCCCAGCACCACATACACACACACAAAATATACATATATATACATATATATATATACATATATATAAAACACAAACAATAAAACAGGACACGAATACTGAATTTTGGCAAGTCTTTCTGACAGACTTTTTCCCTTAACCTCTTAAAACCAAGAATCACATCAGACTTCCTAAAATGATTCAAAAGAATGAGACCCACTTGCTTTTATGGCATTATTATTTCATTTGGTTATTTGGGATTTTTGTATCATTATTCTTAAATGAGACTTGAGTGTGTGTATATTTTATTTTCATCTTTGTCAGGGTTAGCATTCCATATTATAACAATTTCCCAAGAAAAAAAGATGTTTTGAAGTTTTACTTTACTCTTTACTTAATGTGGAAATTAATTAAACAGCATTAAATTACCTATTTCTTGAAGGTCTGATATAATTTCACAGTAAAACCAAAGCTTTCATTTTGTCAGAGGAGGGTGGGAGAAATGAGGTGAAGACATTTATTTTCTTTTTTTAATTTTTATTTTTTTAGTTGTAGTTGGACACAATACCTTTATTGTATTTATTTATTTTTATGTGGCACTGAGGATTGAACCCAGTGCCTTGCACATGCTAGGCGAGTACTCTACTGCTGAGCCACAACCCCAGACTCAAATTTTTTTCTTTTATGGTGCTTTTTTCCTCAGACTTCTTTTGGAGACAATCTGGCAATCGTGAATTTAATTCAGATTCTCATACTTTTTATAATTATTTCAGTATCTTGTTATCTTTGATTATCTGCCTATTCTCATTTCTAATTGTATAATTTTTTTTGCATTACAATTATTTATTTATTTTTTTTGCTTTACAATTCTTAATACACCATTATTCAATAATTTATCATATCTCTGATTATATATAAGGTATGTTGACACCAAATTCACATCTTCATACATGTATTTTGTATAATGATGAGGGTCTCCTTTCACCATCCATGCTATTCCTCTTCTCCCTCCCTTTCCCTCCCACCCCTATTCCCTATCTAGAGATCTAATTGTATAATTTTAAGGTGGACAAATAATAAACCAAATGACTGGAGCCACACTACCTCTATAAAAATTAAGTGACATGTCATCTACCTGAAATTATGTCATAAGCAAACAATTTCCATCAATTTGGAAGATGTGTTTGAGATGGTTTTAATTAAAGTACAGGCTATATGTAACACCCACAAAAATAATTTACACAGCACTTTAAAGAGACAGGCAGCATTCTCCAGAGGAGTTCAGTTACACCAAGAGGCTCAGGGGATGGCTAAGCTGGAGAGACATGACATGGGTATATAAAGACATCAGGCATAAAGAAAAGAAACAAACAAAAGAAAAAAAAAAAAAGAAAAGGTCCCCAAGGCTAAGAAATGCAGGAACTGACTTTTGCAAATTAGAAGCTTTCAATGTGGCATCTACATACACTGTGTTTAGAGTGGCTGCAAGATTTTCCCTTACAGTCGGTATTTCCCACTGGAAAAATATGATAGATCAGACTGAGTTCCACAGTCATGTAAAGCGCATAAAACATTTCTTAAATTCCTTAAAATTACCTTCTCCTGTCTTTTTTCAAAAGAGGATTTAACTTCATCAGGATCTTTCTTTACATTTAATACATCTGTATCTTCAGTTTCTTTATCATCTGGCAAAGCAAAGGTCACTCTTTTTGAGCCTTTATGCTGTTCACTATCTTCACTTTCTTCAAGGTCATTATCCTCATCCCTGTAATACCAAAATGCGTATCAAAGGAAAAACAATTATTCACTAGAAAACAAATACAATTTTCCTCTATTGAAGTTCTTTTGTATCTCTAATGTCCCAAATATATTCAGAACTTCCAAAGTCATTAAATTATTTAAAAACAACAGAAGGAATTATTTAGGTAAAATGCTACGTAAGAAATAGAACAAAAGGGCCCAATATGTGCAAATAAATTATTCATCAATCTATTTCACAGAAAGAACCTCAAGGATTACTAGCACAAAACCCATATCAGGGCTGGGATTGTAGCTCAGTGGTAGAGCACTTGCTCAGCACGTGTGAGGCACTGGGTTCAAGCCTCAGAACCACATAAAAAATAAGTAAATAAAATAAAGGTATAAAAACAGATTACCATCTTTAAAAACAAACCAAAACTCAAAAAAAAAAGCTCCTTTCTTGTAACACAGATTTGACTGTTACTGCCAGAAATATTTTTTTTCATTAACTCTAATGTTCTTTCAAGCTATATGAGATAATCTGAAATTAGAGAATCTACTATTTGATTTGAGAATTTAACTGCTTAAGACAAACACAGCTGACAATTATGAGCATACATACATTTCTAGTTTATAATGTAAAGGATTATTTAAAATACTCACGTTTCAGAAATGCTTTCTTCTGCGTCTTCTTCAGCAATTTCTTCCTCTTCTTTGTTTGAATCCAGCCCATCATCACCACTTACCATGTCTTCATCACTTTCAACTGGATCAAAAAAATCTTTGTATTTCAGATTTCTTGAACTTTTATCTGACTGAACAAGAAGATTTTAAAAACATTTAATGGAAGATAGAAAAATACATAAAAAATGCATGTGTATATATGTACTACACACACACACACACAAACACACACACCTTTCCTACTTTAACACTAGTAGCCAAAAATAATTAGGGGAAACTCGTAACTAGTAACATTGTTATAAAACCACAAGAACTGGAATATAACAAACTACATGGAAGTATAGATCCATTTGTAGATATGTACATAGGCATATATATACATATATATATTGCTTGACTACTTCAACATTATCAGTCAAAAAATAATTACAGCAAACTAGTAACCAATAACACTACCACAAAATCATTAAGAACTGAGATATAATAAACTGAATGTAAGTACAGTATTTATTTATTTATTGGACACAATACTTTTATTTATTTTTATGTGGTTCTGAGGATAGAACCCAGTGCCTCACAAGTGCTAGGCAAGCACTCTATCACTGAGCTACACACCCAGCCTGTATAGTCTTATTTATAATTGACAAAACAAGAGCCCACTATTCCTATCTCTAAATCTTTTAACTATAATTATTTCCAAAACACCCCTGCCTACATAAGTACTAAATATTTTCATTCCCAATTAGTTTTTATGTTTGTTGAAAATATGTTTGAGGGAAACCTGTGAATACCTCTAATGTGTGATTATGGTTCTTAAGCTATCTATCAAGAGAATTATTTTGTGACAAGGAAATGATAGCTTCAGTTTGATTTCACCAATTTTTTTTTCAATTGATCTAATACTTCATATGTGTCCTGATGAATTCTGAAGTGCTTAAAATCTCTCTTAGGAAACAGAACAAAATCTTAATTGAGGAGGAAGAAAGTACTCTCTCTTCTCCTCTTCCATAATTTTACCTTAAGTTTTTGATTTCTAAACAATTCTTCCTCATCTTCTTCATCAGAATCAATATCTTCAAAAAAGTCAATATCTTCTTTCTCCTCCTCTTCATCTTTTTTTTGTTCTTCTTTTTCTATGTTCTCCAAAAAGGTCTCCATTTCAGATAGTTTAAAGAATTTGTCATCTACTATAGACTTTTCCCTTGACTTCTCTGGCAGTTTATTTTGCACCTTGCTCTGCTGTTCCAATTTGCTAATATCAAAGTCAAGATCAGAATCCTCATCACTGAAAACTGAGCTTTTCCTCTGATCAAATTTGCTTGAGTTTTTAGGCTTTTCACCAGCTTTAGGATCATTATCACCCACATCTGACACTTTCTCCTCCTCTTCCAAATCTTCTAGGTTCTCCTGGTTATCAGCCTCCATCTCTGAGCCATTCTCTTCACAATCCTGCTCTTTATTCTTTGGAAGAAGAGTGATGTCTTCATTTTTAATTGTTTCACTAACTGCCTTCTGGAAGTATTGTAAAACTGGTACATTTTGCAATTCCAGTTGTTGCCAAATTTGCTCATCATCAAAATTGTTTATCACAAGTTTTTGTAAAGGACTTCCAAGAATCCTACCATTCTCTAGTATTTTATTGAAGTCATAAAGAACTTTTGTTAAAGAAGTGAAGTTTGATGCTAATCCATCTTGAATCCTATTGGGGGAGGAGATCAAAAGACATATAAAACTTATAGGTAGTAATTTCACAGACCTCTGAATTAAAAGAAAAATAAGATTCAACTCAAGTGCAAAAAAAATCAAACACAAAGTATGAATTTTAAGTATAGATTCTGAGCCAGGCACAATAGCATATGCCTGTAATCACATCAGCTCAGGAAGGTGAGGCAGGAGGATCACAAATTCAAAGCCAGTCTCAGCAACATACAGAGGCCCTAAGCAATCTAGGAGTTGTTAGGCCATGGAATCATAAACTGATATATGGGAAGAAATAATCTATACTCCCTTTTCTTCCCATACAGAATTTGCAGGCTGCCGGCAACCCACGCCCACGTGAGAACTGGTCTCCGAGCCCGGGATACGTGCACTTACGTGAGAAAGCGTTCGGGTTGGCTGGTGGCTTTACCGACCTCTCTCAGACACCGCTCCAGGGTCCGCCGACGCCAGACCCGAGGAGCCATCGCCGTCAGCTACTCCAGATACAGGACCTCATGCAAGGCAAGAGAGCCGACCCGGAAGAGAGCTAAAACGGAAATTCCGCGGCAAAAAGGTGCCTAGCGTAACCCGCAACTCATAGCCGAAGGTTCCGTCGTGCATAGGTTCCGGACCCACCTCAATCGGAGCCAATGATAGCGTGAGAACTTTCACTGAGCTTGCGTAGTGGGGCGGGGCAGGAGACAGAAAATAGCTACTGGTCAGTCCAGGAATCGTTGAATTTCCTCTAAACTTTATGTTTGGGTTTCCTGAGGGGCCCACAACTGGTGACGCGTGGTCTTTTACGTTTCTTCTTTGGATACAGTAGGTGGCGAGCTTTAGAGCCCGGTGAGAGTCAAATTG
This sequence comes from Spermophilus citellus, assembly GCF_964194105.1. NCBI lineage: Eukaryota > Metazoa > Chordata > Mammalia > Rodentia > Sciuridae > Spermophilus > Spermophilus citellus. Next base: position 52,254,494 of record NC_138185.1, read on the forward strand.
TGCAAGGTAACAGGAACGCACTGTTACCGGAAGGGCGGGTCTCTTCCATCATCCCTAGGAATCCAAACACGCTCGCCACGCCCCCTGGCCGCCTTTCCCCGCCCCTTAGGCCTCTAGCCAGTCACCTCGCCGCGTGGCCCCGCCCCTCGCCCTCTTTCTTCCTCGGCTCTGCAGCCAGTCGGGACCTAGCAGGTAGCTTCCCAAGATGGCGCGTGTGTTGACGGCAGTGGCGGGGGCTGGCATGGCGGGGGCTGCGTTGGCCGTAGGTGAATACCGGGCACCGTTGGGATCACCGTGGGGCGGGGCGGGGCGGTGTGCGCCGAACCGGAGGCCCGGGGCGGAGGAGACCACCGGTGGCCAACCACCTGGGTCTAAAGCGTCCTGCCCTACGGAGCCGCCTTTCGCAGCTTCTGTCAGCACCTTAGCCAGCAGTCACTTAAAAGCAGAGGGAGCAGGGCGGGGGTGGGTGTCTTAGTGTGCCACCCTGTGAGCTGTGTGTGGGACCTGCAAGGCAGGGACAGATGAAAAGGAAAGAAGTAAATGGAGGAGAATCTGAGTGTTCACCGCATACCATAAGAAATTGGGGAAAATATAGAAAAGAGGGCAAGTCCTGTGGACTTAAGCTGAATTCAAGCGTGGAACCCCTGCAGGAACAACTGAAAGTCAGTGGGGTAAAGAATACCAAAGAAATATCTTACCCACGTGCCCTAGTGTATTTATCATCTTCTATATAAACAGAGAAGTATTTTGAAACTCCTCAAGGTCGCTCCACCTCCACTTTTTTTTCTTTATGTCTACATGGAATCTGTGATGACTAATGGTCAAGTTTTCTGAGTTTCCCACTTTCTCCTCCCTCTTTTTCTTCTCTTCCTCTCTTTACAAACGCAAGCATTTCCCCCCCTAATCTGAGATTTCCTATTTGATATAAGTACGACGTGATAATTACCAGACTTACTCCTGAACATAGTGTGGCAAATCCTTCAGCCAGCACCTTCAAAAGTGTTCAAGGAAATAGTGGTTTTGGTTTTGGTTTTTAATTTTTTTAGTTGTAAATGGACACAATCAATTTATTTTTGTGTAGTGCTGAAGATAGAACCCAGTGCCTCAGCTTACAGGCAAGCGCTCCACCACTGAGCTGCAGCCCTAGCCCAGGGAATAAAGTTTTGTTAGGTTTCTCTCCTAAAAAGTGTCCTCTGTAGTCAGCCTATTGAAACCTGAAGTCCTAGCCATCCATAGAAGTCCATCTCAAACTGGATCAGTTCTTTATTGATCACTCAAGCCTTTCTCATTAGTCACAGAATTTCTTAATTATCTAACATGTCCAAGGTTAAATGATGAGCATCCATATGCAAAGAAAAAGTGTACTTAGTAGGTTTAGCTGTCTCAACTTAAATCAGTTTTAAAAAGTGAAATATTTGTATACACATGAAAAAAATACTGAGCACAGTTAAAATGAATATCTAGTTAACATAATGTTCAGATTTTGTTAACAAATTAACACTATTGGCCTTTATATCCTTGGCAAAATACAGGTCAGCATTTTAGCTCACATACCATTGCACATAACTCTTTGTAAAAAACTCATAAAACAAAAAACTTTCTTGTTATTTCTTAGCAAGACATCTCTTAGGTAATTGCATAAGCCAAAGACATTGAAAACTGAGAATTGAAAGAATGGTAAAGAATTTTAGAGGAATGAGAGTTAAACATAATCATTTAATGACATCAACTTCAATGTTTGACAGACCAGGGCTAGTGGCCCCACTTTGCAATTTATTGTGATATTGAGGAAAATCACTTGTGATCTGTTTAGCCTATTTCCTTATTTCTAAAAAGATGAGGAAAATAATATTATCTAATGCATAGAATTTTTGTGAGGATTAAATAAAATAACATTCTCACTTCATTATTCTTTGTGACCATTATTTCAATGGCTACAAACACTAATATGATGAGTCAGGCTACCACATGGTACACTCCCAAATCAGTATTTGTAATTTCAGTTTGGTTAGGCAGGATTACAGATTTAGACAATACTACATAGGAACATTGATGCATAAATCTTTAACAATGAAATAAGCCCACAGGCCTATACTGGAAAGGTCAGGTAAAATCAGCCAGATTTTACCCCAGGGGATTCTGTACTTCACTATTAATAAATCCCAGCTGTTTGGTGGCACGCTCGCATGCCAGGCCAGCGGCCCGGGTTCGATCCTCAGCACCACATACCAACAAGGATGTTGAGTCCGCCGAGAACTAAAAAATAAATATTAAAAATTCTCTCTCTCTCTCTCTCCCCTCTCTCACTCTCTCTAAAAAAAATAAATAAATAAATAAATCCCAGCTGTTAACAAAATATAGAAAATACCTAGAGATGATTTGGAACATACTAGCTTTGGGGATAATAGCCAGCTTATAGGTTCTTATAAAGGCATAATGTGTAGTTTCTATTTGTTTATGATATTAAAAGAAGTTTCCAAAAATTACCAGTCATGATCAGTGTATGTTGGAGAGTTATCATTAGCAACTAATTTTAACTCAGCAAAATGGTAAATCTGTATTTCTACACTAAAAATTAAACAGAATACTATGCTTCTAATACCTCCCAACAGCAAAACTACAACATGATATCAATCGCTAAATACTCAATTACTACCAACAATGTTCTCAAATTGTAGCCCACACAATTTTCTAGAGAGAAAGGAGATGAGTGGTCTCCTTATCATGAAAAATAGTAAACTGCATTAATGAATGAAGCAGTGAATACAAAAGCACTGTGTATACAAGTTATTTTAGCTATTGAATGAGATTGTAGCAGAAGGGCAATACTGTGACTGAGGTGGTACAGAGTTAACTTTCATGGGATCCTTTAAAAGCATAAAGTACATTAGTAGTCAGAGATGCTTACATTTGTAAGCAAGTTGTTGATGTAACCTTTCTAAGGGTGCCAGTAATGGTAACTCTTGGTATTTATTATTTACTTTGTGCTGGGCTCTTTTTTCAACTCTTTATATATATTTACCATTTAGTTTTATGACATTCCCTATGAGATAGATACTGTTTTCATTTTATATATGCAGAAATACAGGTATAGAGTGGTTGAGTAACTAGCTCAGTAACACAACTAAATGGTAAGGTCAAGGTTTGAATTAGAACATTCTAGCACTAGAGCCCATATTCCTAACCATAAGGCACACTACTGCCTCTTACATAATAATACTTGAACCTAAAATCTAAATGTGAAAATGAAAATTATGTGAAGGTTGCACAGCTTTGCAAATATTCTAAAAACTACTGAATTTACACCTCAAATTGGTGAACTTCATGATATGTAAATTACAAATCTGTTTTCTAAATATAACTGTTGAGATAAAGCTGTTGAAAAACTTATTACAAGTGATTAGTCACAATTTTATGACACTTTATATACAAAGTTAACATCTAATTTGTTCAAATACTAAGTACCCATAATGAATTTCAGTATAAACTCTTGAAGGTAAACCTTTATTTATTTGGAAACTGTCTGGAAAACCTAATCTGAAATGCTAAATCTGAACTGAAAGAAAGGCATGTTATTTTTAAGTCAAAACAGTAGAAGTTATTAGTAAGAACATGATTAATGAGAACTGATACACAGGAAGGTAAGAATTAAGAGTTAACATACTAGATTTTGTAGTAATATATATATATATATATCATATACCACATTTCTGATGTGTGTGAAAGTAAGTTGTTTTAAAATAATTATTCATCTTTACACTCTTGGTTTTTAATCCTCCTATTTTCAAGTATTTTACATGTTTATTCACACATAGTTACACTTTGTAGTTTATTTTTATTAAAAAAAACCCTTATTGGAATAATTACAAATGACCCACTGTGGAGTTCAAAGCAATACAATTGTACTGCACCCTTCTGAGCTCAGAGACAGAAATCTAATTCTAGAGTTGAGAGTTCCTACCAGTTGGGTGAAAATATGAAATAATGTGTTTTTAAAAAGTTAGTTTGATGGGTTGGGCTATGGCTCAGAGGTAAGTGCTCACCTACCATGCATGAGGTACTGGGTTCGATCACCCGCACCACATAAAAATAAAATAAAGATATTGTGTCTACCTATAACTAAAAAATAAATATTTAAAAAAAAAAGTTAGTTTGAGGGGCTGGGATTGTGGCTCAGCGGTAGAGTCCTCGCCTAGGATGCTCAAGGCCCTGGGTTTGATCCTCAGCACACATAAAAATAAAATATAGTGTCCTACTACAACTAAAAAATAAATATTTGAAAAAAAATTAGTTTGTGAAAATCATTTCACATTATATACATATTTAAAAACTTTCAGTACATGCAATTTCAATTTGTCCATCATATCTCAGTAACACTGGAAAAAAAAATATATATGTGTATGTGTGTATGTATTGTCATAATTAATCAATAATCACTAATATATATAATACACACACATATATTATTTAAAAGCCTTTATTCCCTGTTCCTTACCCAGTTTGCTTGGTCTACAGAGTTTTACCACAGATTTTTACTGCTAGGATTGTTATCATTCCTCCTCATTTTCATCTTCCTCTTCCACATCAAGGTAAAGTTCACATAACATAAAATTAACCATTAAAAAATATACAGTTACTAACAAACACAAGACTCTGGGTTAGATCCTTGGCCCTGGGGAGAAATAAAAATGTACAATTTAACAGTATTTATTACACTTGCAATGTTGTGCAGCTGTTACCTTTATCCAGTTCCAAAACATTTTTGTCACCCCAAAAGTAAACCCATTCATATTAAGCAGTTGTTTCTGTTCCCTCCTCCTTCCAGCCTCTGGCAACCATTGTTTTGCCTTCTGTCACTATAGATTTACCTATTCTAGATATTATATATAATTAGGATCATACAGCATGTGACCTTTTATGCCAGCTTTCCATCACTAATATTAGTTACATATTACATATATATTATACATTCATCCACATTGTAGCATGTATGAATACTTTACATCCAGATGATACTTCCTTATGTAGATATGAATAATATTTCATTGTTTGTCTATTGGGAATGCTGCTACTGTGATTGTTAGTGTACAAGATTTTAAATTCCTGTTTGCAGCTATTTGGGGTACTTAGGTGTGGAATTCCTGGGTCATATGATAATTTAATTTTCTAAGGAACTGACAAACCATCCCTTTACAACTGCACCATTTTACATTTTTATCAACAAAATACAAGGGTTCCAGTTTCTCTACATACTCATCAACACTTGCTTATTTTGTTTTTCTTGGTGGCTGTGAAGTAGTATCTCATCATGGATTTGATTGGCTTTTCTTTAATCACTAATATTATTGAATATCTGATATGTTTGTTGGCCATTTTTATAGCCTATCCTTTTTTTTTTTTTTTTTTTTTGGTACCAGGGATTAAACTCATGGACACTCAACCACTGAGCCACATCCCAAACCCTATTTTGTATTTTATTTAGAGACAAGGTCTCACTGAGTTGCTTAGCACCTCACCCTTGCTGAGGCTGGCTTTGAATTCATGATCCTCCTGCCTCAGCCTCCCGAGCTGCTGAGAGGCATGCACCCCTGTACCTGGCTCTATCCTCTCCTTTTAAAGAAGCTAAATTATTGAATTTTCATTGGTATTGCTGTATTTTTTTCTATCCTAATTCTAGAATGTATGTCTTAGGGGCCAAAGAAACCAACAAAGAATTATATTGTATTCCTGAAACCATTTTCCAACTCTAGAGAAAAGATAAACCTAGGTGGCTTCAAAATCTTAAATTTTTACAATATGAAAAATGCTGTGGTCTCTCTAACATATAAAGCAGATTTTGTTTTCTATTAAAAAAAAACCTGTCCTGGTAAATCAAATGATAAAATAGTTATAGAGGAATTCTACAGTGAGGCTTCAAATAACATGAATTGGCCTTCATTTTCAGTGACAAGAGTTTTTTCAGTATTCCTAAAGCAAAGTGGCATAGGGTATAAAACTTTGCTTTCATTTAAATATCCTATAATTTGTTCCTTTAACATGTCTGTATATTCAAATGGTTATGATAGTGTTATATTAATTATTTTATATTATATTAATTAATTATATTAGTCAAGGATCTCTACCTGCTCCATCTCTTATAGAAGTAATTCTGTTAAGGACAATCCAGATACCAGCACAGTATTTGACATACCCTTAAACTTTCAATGACAGTAGTGTGCATACTACCCAAAAGCTCGTTAATCCTTTATACAATTTTTTTATAATATAAATACTTCATTAAACTTCCATTGCGAGTTGCACATACAGTAAACATGAGAAGAAAGAAAGGAGGAGCAGCTTGCAATGATTTTGTTGGTTGTTAGTCTTTGTAAAGTTCATTATCACCACATCTCTGCAGAAAATCCCTTGTGCCACTCAGCTAGAAAATCATCATTATATATCAATAACAATAAGAATGGATGGATTTGTTGTATATGTATGTCCGGTACTGTATTGTTTGGGCACCAACTGTCTACACAACAAACAAAGTTACATATTTAGTGGGTAATACTAATTTTTTTAAAATCTGAAATAACAAATGATGGATAAAAAAGCACATCACTTGTAGTAAAGATTGGGTATTCTTTTTTCATTTATTTTTATTTTTTTAATTTTATGCCATTATATAAGGATTGGGTATTCTTTTTATGTAATTTCATTTCAGTTGTACATTTATATATATGTGTGTGTGTGTGTATGTGTGTGTGTATGCTGAGTTTGTGTGTGTGTGTGCGTATATATATGCTGAGTTGTAATACATTTGGATTTCATAATAGCAGTGAGTCTATAAAATAGAACTATATTGCCCTATTGGTAATGAGAACCTTTAAGTATTTCAGTAACCCATAATATAAACTGGGGCAGGGTAGAAGACCATCTTAGGCTGAATTTTGACTTCTCCTGACTTACAGTGTATCAGGTTAAATAAAACAAAATAGTATCACTTTAATTTTCTTCCTAAAGAAAATTTCAGTTAAGAGGTATTTTATTAGCTATAGCTGTGCTGTACTTGGTACTATGTAAAGTTTTTTTCACTACCCACCTATTGTTTAAAAAAATACTGTATATGATCTTCATCTTGCTATTTCATACCAAGTTATTAAGTGATATAGTTTTACATAATTATATTTAGACTTCATACATTTATGTATTTTTCATTCTGTTTGTGGGAATGGGAAAGTCTTGCAGCCTTCTTCAGTTACTGAATGAAAGGAGGTTTCAACTGAATGAAAGGAGATTAGCAAAGTTCTGCCTCTAATCCTTCAAAATGACAAAAAGTCTGGTGTCAGAGGAAATTCTCATAAATTAACTATTGCCTTGATCTTTGCTTATCCTCCCAACAATGATATATTTTCCTTGGTTGATAATCATTCAAGTAAAATACACATTAAAAAAGTATTGTGTAGATACGCATTTCATGACTTTATTACAGATTATAAACAAAAAATTGTGTTTAGGTGGGAAAGAAAGTGGCTTGCTTTTATCATTAAGTGTATGTTGTATCACTGTTACATTCAGACTTAACCCCTTCAGAGTTTAACAAGTAATTCTTAATATGCCATTATACTTCAAGTGTTACCAGTAAATATAAATGATTATAAAAAGTGTCATTCTTTGTTCAAAATCCAATTGAAGTTCAGAATTAGCAGTGTGTGTGTGTGTGTGTGTGTGTGTGTGTATAATAGTAGGAATTGAATCCAGAGACCCTCTACCACTGAGCAATACCATAGCCCTTTTTATTTTAAGACAGCCTCTCTAAGTTGCTGAAGTTGATCTTGAACTTGTTCTCTCTTGCTTCAGCCTCCTGAGTTGCTGGGATTACAGGCTTGCACCACTGTGCTTAGCTCAGAATTACTTTTCTTAATTTTGGACAATTAGCTTTTTAATTCTGGGCAGCACAGAGTAATTTTAACATAAGTTTTTCCATTTATTTCCCCTGAGTTAATTTCAATAATTAAAAGAATAAACATTAAATAATTAATTTTCTTATGTATTATTTGTTTAGTTTTTTTAAAATTATAATTTGAAATGCATTAATTCTCAAAAGAAGGATACCAATGACTGTTCAATTTTTCAGGGTGTTTTTCAAAATTCCTAAATCCAGTTCCAGCAGTGAGAAGTTTTTCTGCATCACAGTCCTTGCATCAGGTGGCAGATCCTGTATGGAATCTTAGTCGACTCAATCATGTAGCCATTGCAGTGCCAGATTTGAAAAAGTCCACAGCATTTTATCAGAATATTTTGGGGGCCCACGTAAGTGAGGTGGTCCCTCTTCCTGAACATGGAGTATCTGTTGTTTTTGTCAACCTGGGAAATACCAAGATAGAATTGCTTCATCCACTGGGAAATGACAGTCCAATTGCAGGATTTCTGCAGAAAAACAAGGCTGGAGGAATGCATCACATCTGCATTGAGGTATTTTTATTATTTTATTGTTGGTATTTTAAATCTCTCATTAACAAAATGTGTTTTACTTTTTAAGACAACATATAGTCACTGTCATCAAAAATTTTATTAAGTTCTTTAAAGGAAATAAAAATCTTCAAAGGTGAATACACACACACGCAAACACACATGTGTGTTTGCGTGTGTGTGTGTGTGTGTGTGTGTGTGTATTCTCTTTCCTTCTAGAAAACTGTAAAAATAATGTATTTAATTGAAATCTAGATTCAACCACCACTGAAAAGGCCACCAAAGATGGGTAAAACATAATCTTTACTCTAGGTTTTATCTATAGTAAATGTTTTCCCATGTAATAGGAATGTAATTGTTTTCACTATCATAGGCAAATAGGAGAAGCTGGTGAAAGATTTTATAGGGTAAGAATTTCCATACACATGCAAAGTATTCTTTTCTTTTTTCTTTTGGTACAGGGGATTGAACCCAGGGCCTCATATAAGCTAAGCATGCACTCTACTACTGAGCTATACTCCCTGCCTAAAGTATTCTTATAATTATTTTCTGTCCTTAAAATTTTAATAACTTCTTCCTTTTATAAAAGCAGTACATTTTCAATTACTGTGATTTTTAAGATTTTCTAAATTGCATTTGCTAACAATTTCTGAGAAAACACTAAGAAATGTTAGATGAGAGCATTTTCATTATAGAACATTTATCGGTAGAAATTCATGTTCAGATAACTGCCTTTTAAAATACCAGCAATGCCAATTAGGCTTCAATTTAAACTAATTTAGTAAGACAAATCTATTGATAATAATAGTGAGATAATTAATATTTAGGTCTCATTCCTAACCCAGAAGAAAGGTGGGTCGATTGTAGAATGAAGTTAAGGATGTATTCAGTTTGTTGTCTCAAACACATATGAGAACCTATGATATAGACTGTTCTGCGTACTTAAGATTTAGCAATGAATGCAACATGGACCATGTTCACAGTTAGAAGGAACAGATATTTAAATAAGTAAATTATACTGTGATTAGTTTAATATTAATATATGATTTAAGATTAAGATTAACATATGTGTCTTCTCAGTGCCCAAACAAAGGGAAGTATTGATCATTCTTACCAGGCCAAGGAGCTGGGAACGTTCTTATAGAGCATGAGTTACAATGACTGTGAAGGGATTCCCCAGATGAATAAGAGGAAAAAGGTGTTCCAGGCAGAGGGACTAGCATGTGGAAAGACATAGAGTTATAACAACTAATACTTACTGAGTATCTTTTGCAGTATATGAAGTACTAAACATTCGTTATTTTCTTTAATTCTCATAACTAATCCATGAGGGTGCTATTAACCCCATTTAACAAGTAAGAAAACATATTTTGTTAACTTGCCCACAATAGCATTAGTTGTAGGTGGCAAGGCTGGGGTTCAAACCCAAATTTGTTCTGATTCTAGGGTCTGCACTCTCAGCCATGAGGCCATTTGCTTTCATTGTATTACCTGAGCTTAAAATTTGAAGTGGCGGGGGGGGCTAGGGATGTGGCTCAAGTGGTAACGTGCTCGCCTGGCATGCGCGGGGCGCTGAGTTCGATCCTCAGTACCACATGAAAATTAAAAAATAAAGATGTTGTGTCCACCTAAAAAACTGAAAAATAAATATTAACAATATTCTCTCGGGGCTGGGGTTGTGGCTCAGTGGCAGAGCACTTGCCTCACACACGTGAGGCACTGGGTTCGATCCTCAGCACCACATAAAAATAAGTAATTATAATAAAAAGATTTTTTAAAAAAATTCATATTCATTCTCTCTCTCTCTCTCTCTCTCTCTCTCTCTCTCTCTCTCTCTCTCAAAAAAAAATTTGAGGTGGGGGAGCTATAAGGTATTAGAACTATACAAAGTCTAATATTTAGTCTCTATTTCATTCTTAGGAGGTTACTTTGGCTGCAGGTTTTATCAGTGGACCCGAGGGTTTGTGTAAGCCCCACAGGATGAGAACAGGACCATCTGCCTTTGAATCTACTCTCCTCTCTCCCACACTGTACTATCTGGGTTCTACATCAAGAGAGCCTATGCCTTCAAAGGAGGCTGACTGTGTAAGTTAGAAGTTCAGTGAAGTAAAGAAAAGTGAAGTTCAGTAAAGTAACAGCAAATTCAAAAGTAGAGATCAAAAGGGAGAAATAATAATGTATATAAGTATAAAATAAAGGTAGGTAATAGGAAAAAATATGCAAAGTGGTTGTTTGCTACTTTAGCCTGACATCCATCTATCATCATTCCACAACATGCACAAAAAATAATGGCTTAACTAGAGATTTTATTTTCTTATTCTCAGTCTAAAAGTGAGCTGTCCCAGTGATGGGGAAACTCTGTCATCTGTAATATATGACTGACAGGATTGTTCCAGGCATCACTATTTACTAGTCAGAGGGAAGAGAAGGCACAGAGAGAATACAGGACAAACAGCTTCAAGATGATCTAAATGCCAGGTGTGGCCATGTACCTATAGTCCCAACTATTCAGAAGGATGAGTCAGGAGAATTGCAAGTTCTATGCCAACTTGGGCAACTTAATGAGACCCTGCCTAAAAATAAAAAATAAAAAAGGACTGGGGATGTAGCACAGTAGTAAAGCGCCTCTGGGTCCAACCCGTAACACCAAAAAAAGAAAAAAAAAAAAAAACCAACAACAAAAGAAAAAACATAGCAAAATGTAAAGAAATGCTCTTATTTTCCAAGTGGTCACAAAATCAATGACTTGTGTGTTTTACAATTTTTTTCATTGAGCACGTATGCCAAATGAAAGGAAAATTTTATAACTTTAAAATAAAAGACTAATGAGGTAAATTCTTTTCCGCATGCTAGGATATGGTCTTCATTCAAGAAGACAGAAATTACCCCTTTAAAAAAAAAAATCCTTATTTTTATGTGGTGCTGAGGATCAAACCCAGTGCCTCACACATGCTAGACGAGCACTTTACAAAAAAAAAAAAAATCCTTTGTAGCCAGGTATGGTGATATGGTGCCTAGAGTCCAAGCTACAGGGCAGTCTGAGGCAGGAGCCCTCTGTTGAGCCAAGGTGTTATAAGCCAGCCTGGGCAACATTGTAAGATCCCATCTCACACACACACACACACACACACACACACACACACACAAAAGTCTCTTCTCATTTTGGCTTCAGCTTACAATAAACCCCAGGAATAAATACTTCTACTAGTGAACTCTGTATCATAGGTTCCCACGTGTGTGGATTTTATAGTATGACAAAATTTTCAGAGAACACAGCAAAACAAAATGGACCATTTGGTGAGATTTTTAACTTTCTGTGCTACTAAAACCACCATCCAATACTAACATTTTCCAAAAGAAAGGGCATTTTATTAGAGAGAGAGAGAGGGAAAAAAAAGTAATGAAGTGAGAAATCTTTTTGGAATAAAAGAATCCCGTTGTATCAGTCATCTTTCCATCATTGTGACAAAGTACCTAAGAAAATCAACTTACAAGAAGGAAAGATTTGGGGTTGGGGATGTGGCTCAAGCGGTGGCATGCGTGCGGCCCAAGTTTGATCCTCAGCACCACATACCAACAAAGATGTTGTGTCCGCCGAGAACTAAAAAATAAATATTAAAAATTCTCTCTCTCTCTCTCTCTCTCTCTCTCTCTCTCTCTCTCTCTCTCCCCTCTCTCACTCTCTCTTTAAAAAAAAAAAAAGAAGGAAAGATTTATTTTATCTCATGGTTTATAGATTTCAGATCATGGTCACTGGGGCCTGTTACTTTGGGCCTGTGGTGGCAATGAACATCATGTTGGGAGCAGATTCCAAAGGAAGCCTGTTCACTTTATGGCAGCCAGGAAGCAAAACATAAGAAAGAGAGAAGAAAAAAATGAGGAAGGGTGGGGTTCCAATATCCCCTTCAAGAATAGGCTCCTAATGACTTAACTTCCTTCCATTAGACCCCACCTCTTAAAGGTTCTACCACCTTCCAGTAGTGACATCACTTGGGGTCCAATCCTTTATACAGGGTCTTGAGGGCCCATTCAAGATACAAACTAAGATACTTATCAATTAAATAAATCTACAGGTTTATTTTTTAGTTTTTCCTTTAAAAAAAAAAAAAAAGGTTTTTTCAACTGGTGAACATTTCAGGGGAGATGAGTATTTGGGAAATACTGTCCGTAACAATCACTAGACTGTATAGAAACCATGCAAACTTAAGGTAACATACACATTCTGAAATAATTCCCAAGAAAACATAAAAACTTCTAAAACTTGCAAAGTAAGAACAGTGTTAGGTTTGTGTAATTCACTTAGTTTTTAGCTTTAGGGGAGAGACAATTGCAACGTAAATATTTAATGCCAACATTTCATCTTAACTTTCATAGATTGAAATGAATTTGAGTATTGGATTCATTCATTATTGACATGAATTTACACCATTATAATTCTATGTAAAATAATAGCCTGTTTATTAAGTCAATCAAAATTTAAAGCACTATTAAAAGTGGCACTTTATTACTTGTTCATAAAAGTTTACTTGTTCATAAAACTAGAGTTACATAACTTAAGATTAAAAGATGTTATTAACAAAATGACTTTCCTTCCAACAAACAAAATTGCATTGCCATCTTTAGATGGGGCAGCTGAGCACAAAGAAGATATAAGACCAAAGAAGATTCTGAATTCTGATCATAATAATCCAAACATTTTTAATTTGGATTATTGCCACTTAATATACAATGACAAAGAAAATCAGTATAAACTCACACACAAGAATTTGAAGTGAGAATCTGCCCACATTTTCATTAATGACACTTAAGGCTTTAGAGAGTTATCTGATGCACAACTTTGATTGTTTGACAGACTATAAAAGCACTTTTAAAAGACTGAAAACACATTTCTAAGACTTAATTTCTCAAATAAAATTGCTTTGCATTTCTTATAACTATCGAATGTACTTTCAGCTCAGAAAATTAAGACATTTTTCTTCCATTCTTTTTATTACCACCAAACAAAACATTCAGAGTACTCTTAAAGAATTGTAAATTTTATAGCAACACTAAGAGAAGAATTAATACGATACAAGATCTTTAAAATCAAAGTTAGTGATAGAAATAGTAACAAATAAAGATGCCAGTCTAATGTTAATTAGGCATGTAAAAAAATAAACCTAATTTAAATCTTAGAGGATAAGTCCTGAGCATCAGAATTCTACATATTTATACTTAAGTAGAATGTTCTCTAAGTTGAACATTCATGAAGAAAACAGAAGTTACCAAAAGGGCAATATGAAAAGACTCATGATTATATTATGAAAAATTTCAAACATACAAGAAGTAGAAAAAATAATGTAATGAACCTCCAAATATCCATCATCCGGATTCAAAATCCACACCATCTTTCTTTCCCCTTTATTAAAACTTTTAGTAATTTGCAACTTCATTTTGCCCCTATTCAGTTTGTATCTCTAAGAAGTAAATAACCATAATGGCATTATCCTGTTGATCAAAATTAGAGGTAAATCTTTAAAGACATCTATACACAATTTGTAAATCAAATTTTCGAGATTGAGTTACCCGTGTCTTTTTGTAGTTGACTTGTTCTAATCAGTATTCTAATAAGATTCACTCATTACATATAGTGATTAATCTCCTCCGATTCTTTAAAAAATATTAACATCTTAACATTAATATGGTGCAGTTGTCACCATTAATGAATAAATAATGATCTATTATAGTACACTAATGTACATTATTCAGACTTCCTTTGTTTTTACCCAGCATCCTTTTTTTTTCTGGTTATACATGACAGTAGAATGCATTTTGACATCATACATAGATGGAGTATAACTTCTCATTCTTCAGTTGTACAGTTACACCAGCCATGTAATCATATATACACATAGAATTGCATATATGTCTAATTCATTCTACTGTCATTCCTAACCCCCATATCCCTCTCCTCCCTCTGTCTATTTCAAATTCTCTCTATTCTTCCCTAGCCACCCCCCCCATTGTGAACTATCATCCAAATATCAAAGAAAACATTCAACCTTTGGTTCTTTGAGATTGGCTGGTTTTGCTTATCATGATATTGTCCAGTTCCATCCATTTACCAGCAAATGCCACAATTTCATTCTTCTTTCCAGCATCCTTTTTCTGTTCCAGAATCCCCTCCAGGATCACACATCACATAATCATGTCTCCTCTTGCCTATGATAGTTTCTCAGACTTTCCATGTTTTTGATGACCTAGATACTCTTGAGGACTTCTGGCCAGATATTTTGTAAACTATCCCCCACTTGATATTTGTATTTTTTTCTTCTGATTAAATGAGGTTATTCTGGGAAGGAAGACCACAGAGATGAAGTACCATTATCATCACATCCCATCAGGACAAATCCTATCAACATGACTTGTCACTGTTGATATGAACCCTCATCTCCTAATTGAGGCGGTATTGTCAGATGTCTTCACTGTAAAGTTACTTTTTTTTTTCTTTCTCTTTCATACTGTGCTCTTTGGAAGGAGGTCATTATGGGATGTCCACACTTCAGGAGTAGATAGTTGTATCAATATGTGCTTGTGGATATTTATTTTATACTTTATCCCTCAAATCATTTTAGCTTTGACCATTGAAAAACTCTTTTGTTTGGCACTTGTGTCCCTTTGGCATACCCTATGATTTTTTTTTTTTTGAGAATTTCCTTATTTCCTGGGACTACAAGGTTCTCCAAACTCATATTCCTTACCCTAATTCTAGAACCAGTTGTTTCTCTAAGAAGCTTTGGTTCTTATTACTGGAAAATGGTGTTAGAAACCAAGATGGGCTCTCTAGGTGTGCTCATTGCTGCTGGTGTATCTTTGGTCTAGGCCCTTTGAAGTAACACAGGAAGGAAATATGTGTTTATATACTGTACATTTAAACTTATGTGTAAATATTTCTATATGTAAACCATGTTGGGCTCACAAAATAACATAAGCTCATGAATTTACACTGATGTCTCCAACTCTATCACTTGAATCACTCTGACCTTTCCCTTGCTTCTCTACATAGCTCCGAATCCCAACTTGAGTATGTATATATGAAAAACTTGGCACTCACCATCTGATATTAGAGTTATTTTTTTGTTTGTTTGTTTTACTTAGTTATACATGGCAGCAGAATGCATATCAATTCATTGTACACAAATAGAGCACAACATTACAATTCCCTGGTTGTACACAATGTAGAGTCATATTAGTGTCCTTAATTATTCAGTTTCAGTACACATATATAGTTATTGTATGAGTTTCCTGGAGTTCTTTTTTTTTACTTTCTTATTTATATATGACAGCAGAATGCATTACAATTCTTTTTTTTTTTTTGAGAGAGAATTTTTATTTTATAGTTTTTGGTGGACACAACATCTTTATTTTATTTTTATGTGGTGCTGAGGATCGAACCCAGCGCCCCGCACATGCCAGGCAAGTGCGCTACCGCTTGAGCCACATCCCCAGCCCAAATTTTTAATATCTTTATTTTATTTGTTTGTTTATTTTTTATGTGGTGCTGAGGATCGAACCCAGGGCCTTGTAAGTGCTAAGCGAGTGCTCTACTGCTGAGCCACGACCCCAGCCCATACAATTCTTATTACACATATAGAGCACAATTTTTCATATCTCTGGTTGTATACACACTATATTCATACCAATTCATGTCTTCATACCTGTACTTTGGATAATAATGATTATCACATTCCACCATCATTAATAACCCCATGCCATCTCCCTGCCCCTCCAACCCCTCTGCCCTATCTAGAGTTCGTCTCTCGTAAAGAATCACCACAAACTCAGCAGCTTAGCATAACAAAAATTTATCCTCTCATGGTTCTAGCCTATCCTCTAGGCTAGAAGTCCAAAAATCAAGAGGCAAAAAATATGGAGAGGGGTGGGGCAGGGTAAAACACTATGAAAGGAAAAGAAAAGAGAGAGCATAAGAGAGATGAAGAATGTGGTCAAAAGTTCTAGCACAGGGTGGAGTCCTGGAAAGGAAGGCAAGAGAAAAATAAAATAGAAGCAATAATTGAATAGTCAACAAGGACATTACCAATCTGATGTAAGATATCAACCCATACATTCATTAAGCTCAGCAACCCCAAGTAGGACAAACGCAATAAAACAAAAAACTTAAGCATACCATCATCAAGCTGAAAACCAGGATGAAGGTCAAATCATTTAAGCAATCAGAAAAAAGACACAAAAATTATAGAATAACATGTAATAACACTGGTTAAGTAATAACCAAAAATCCCTACAATTTAGAATTCTAATTTCAGCTAAGGTGGAATAACAGAGAGCAGTTTATCCTCCTCCTTGAAACAATGTAAACAAAGTATACCAAAGAGTGGTTGTCTGGCATTGAATGTCAAGCAGCAAAGAAACATAATCCCCTGAGAGAGGGGAAGCAAATAAAAGGACGCTTGCAATTTCTCAACCAGATATGGCTGAAGAGTTTCCAAGTCTTCCTTGCAGGACAGGGGAATCCAGTGGAACTTCACAGTTTTGCCAAACTGAGAACCTAGAAGTTGGGAGTCTGAGGAAGCCTTGGTTCTTCGTTCTTGGTTCTTGGAGTTGATAATGTAATGTGCTAAAAGGAGAGAGCTGCATAGATGCTCCAGAGATCTATAGCCTTTCACATCACCATCTGAGAATCAGGTTAGGGATGCATGTTAGGAAGCTACCTGTTGCTGAACGCAGAGCCCTCTGAAAGGATCAGAGGGAACAAATATCACACAGAGGTGGAGTGGTTTGTTCTTGCCAGTCATAGTGGAAAAACCTTGAAATACATGGGGGCAGTGGGTAGAGTATTCAAAAGTGCTTTCAGGAGTAAGAGAAACTAGTCTAGACTAGAGACTGTTCCAATTCCATCTAACAATCAGAACAAAGCTCAACAATATTTATAGAAATTTTTAAAAATAAGGTAAAGGGCTGAGGTTGTGTCTCAGCGGTTGAGCACTTACCTAACACGTGTGAGGTACTGGGTTCAATCCTGAGCACCTCATGTAAATAAATAAAATAAAGGTGGGACTGGGGTTGTGGCTCGATGGTAGAGTGCTCGTCTCGCACATGTGAGACCCTGGGTTCGATCCTCAGCACCACATAAAAATAAATAAACAAAATAAAGATATTGTGACCGTGTATAACTAAAAAAAATTTAAAAAAATAAAACAAAGGTATTTTGTCTACCTATAACTAAAAAACTATTTTAAAAAATAAAATTGACAATGCCTGACTTTGGTGAGGACTAATTTTCCGAAGAATGATCCAGTGGCCGTGGCCACTCACTCAACCAGCTCATGCATGTTCTTTTTAGAAAAAAATGAGAATAGAACAGCTACCATACAAATTAACATGAAATGAACATAGTCATTATGTAGGCATGACTAGGAGTTTTAAAACATTATAGGAATACAAGTAGAATGTATATCATATGAAGAAGTCATAGTTTATGGTAACATTTAGTATTCTCACTAGTTGTTTGGTCAGTTTTAGAATTCAATATACAACCTTTGGTTCTTTGGAAATAAGATTACATAAATATTAACATGTTAGATCTGTGTGGTGGGAAATCAGTCTTCTATTATCCTCTGCTACCCCCCCCCCATACACCTCCACTTTTGATATTTGGAATGCTATTAAGTCATTGAATTCTAGGGTGAGTTCAGACTGCCTGGGAATGTGGTCATTTAACCCATTTCCAGGTTCCCTGTCTGAGAGGCTGACTTTCCAAGATAGAGGAGGATCATTTCTTTATTATTTCCTAGACTGCAAATAAATATGAAGCAAATAGAAATAATTTAGAAGAGAATTACAAAATTATAAAAAAATTCTCGATTTTTTAGAATAAGAATAACATTTTTATAGGAGTTTTTTTTTTGAGAGAGAGAGAGAGAGAATTTTTAAAATTTTTTTTTTTTTTTTTTTTTTTTTTTTTTAGTTTTCGGCGGATACAACATCTTTGTATGTATGTGGTGCTAAGGATCGAACCCAGGCTGCACGCGTGCCAGGCGAGGGCGCTACCGCTTGAGCCACAACCCCAGCCTATATTTTGATAGCAGTTTAATAATGATTTTTTATGTATTTCAAGTTTAAATTTCAGAGTTAATAACCAATTAATTTGGGAGGGGAAAACTCTGTTATCTCATTTTAATCCGTCAATTTATATGGTAGGACTATTGTTAGCTTTCCATCACTATATCAAATAAATATCTGAAATAATAATTTTATAAAGAAAAAAGGTTTATTCTGACTCACAGTTTTTGAGGTTTCAGTTCATGGTTGGTTAGCCCCAATGCTTTTGGGCCTGTGGCAAAGCAGCATGTCCTGGCAGGAAATACAAAATACACGGCAGTGGAAAAACTGCTCACCTCATGGCTAAGGAGCTGAAGAGAGAAAGGAAGAGGAAGGGACTGAGGTCCTACTGTCCCCTTCAAGAGTACATTTCCAATTACCTGAAGATTTCCCACTAATTTCCATCTCCTAAAAGCTCTGCCACCTCACAATAGCACTACCCCAAGATTCAAACTTTTACCATGTGGATCTTTGGAAGATACTTAAGGTCCAAACTACAGCCTCCTCATTTCCTTGGTTTGAGGAACACAAGGTTCTCAGGAAAAAACAATTTGTTCAAAATCACCAATATTACTTCCAGAAGAAACTATGATAAAGAGAAGGACATACTATTTAAGTTATAACGGGTAACATTTACCCACAATGAGTTTTTTATGGCATTACAATTGCTCACCTAAGATTTAGTAACTTCATTTACTTCTCTGTTTGAGTTTATTTTTCATTATTTTTTCCCCATCCTGGTTCTTGAACTCAAGAGTCTCATGCATGTTAGACAAGCACTGTGCCACTGAGCTACACCCTAGCCCTGCTTTCATTTCATGTGGTGGCTTAAGAATAGTCTTTTCCAAAGATAGAGGAGATAATGCTGTGTAAGTTCTCAAAGTTGTTTCTAAGTCTTTATGATACTATAACTTGCTATATTTATGATCTTATTTATGTTCTTATTTCTTTTTTCAAGGTGGATAATATAAATGCAGTGATGATGGATTTGAAAAAAAAGAAGATCCGTATTCTAAGTGAAGAAGTCAAAATAGGAGCACATGGAAAACCAGTTATTTTTCTCCATCCTAAAGACTGTGGTGGAGTTCTTATAGAACTGGAGCAAGCTTGATTTATATTTGCAAGAAACTTAATTAATTTCCCTAAAAGCCCTTTTAAACACTATCAAAATGTATTATGGTACTGCTTCCAAAGTTAAAGACTAAATTACAGAAATATTAAAATTATTTAATATATGTACATACATATGTATAAATTAGATTTGGAAAAAGCCTTGTTTATTAAATGCTTAGGGAAAATTATTAAAATCATATTCATAGAAATAAATTACTCCCATTTAAAATAGTAATTGAGTACAGTATGTTATCTATTTAAAGGGTATGGATGTGGCTGTGTGAAGCAGATTAGATGTACAAAGGAGTTATGAAAGTATACCTGAGAGTTACATGACATATTTGAGACAAAGCTGTTTTCAAGAATGTTAAAAACTGGGCTGGGGATGTGGCTCAAGCGGTAGCGCGCTCCCCTGGCATGCGTGCGGCCTGGGTTCGATCCTCAGCACCACATACCAACAAAGATGTTGTGTCCGCCGAGAACTAAAAGAAATAAATAAATAAGTTCTCTCTCTCTCTCTCTCTCTCTCTCTCTCTCTCTCTCTCTCCCCCCCTTTCCTCTCTCTTAAAAAAAAAAAAAAAAAGAATGTTAAAAACTAAGCTTTTAATTTTTAAAACAATTTTCCAAAGTCCACAATTTATTTTTAAATTAAAATTTTTTGCTTTTTATTTTTTCATTTTAACACATTAATTTATTAAATTAATTTTTAACAATTAATTTTTAAAATTAATTGTACATATTAATGGGGTTTGGTGTGATATTTTCATACATGCCCACAGTGTGCATGGGTCAAATCCAATCTTCCTTTTTCTATAATCTTCCCTCTTCGCATTTACCAGACCCTAATAATCATTATTCTACTTTCAGTTGACTTTTTTTAGCTTCCCCATATGAAAGAACATTAAATATAATTATCCCACTTCTGGGTAAATATCCAAAGGAAATGAAAGCATAGCAAAGAGATACCTCTATACCAAGGTATTTCGCAGCACTATTCACAATAGCTAAGATTTGGAATCAAGCCTAGGTGCCCATCAATAGATGAATGGGTAAAGAAAGTATCATATATATACAAAATGGAGGATTCTTCCATAAAGAATGAAATCCTGTCACAAAAAGAATGAAATTGGGGGATATTATGTTAAAGGAAATAAGCCAGACACAGACAAGTACCAAATGTTCTCTCATATGTGAAAAATAACAACAAAAAGAAAGAAAAATCTAGGACTACATGTTTCAGAGGGAACTGTTCAATTTTATGGAGTTTTATCTCAAAATATTTGCTCTTTGGGAACAATTCATGGTCATGCATTCCTTAGGGTGAGGTATTTGAGATATTAGGTTTAGGTGTATGAATAGGAATTTTTGTGGGAAATTTGGTGAATGATCCCTGGGCACACAGAGAGCTGAAATTTGGCAGTAAGTCTCAGAGTAAAAAATGTCTTAAGCTGTTGAAAATGGAGATACAACATAGTAATGTTTATAAAATAACAGTTTTTTTATAATGTAGTTTTTTTAACACCTTTATTTATTTGTTCATTTAATGTGATTCTGAGGATTGAACCCAGTGCCTCACACATGGTAGGCAAGTACTCAACCATTGAGCTACAACTGCAGCCCCAAATCCAACAATTTTTAAATTTAACTCATAAATTGATAATTTAATGAAATTCTGCTTTCTTAAGAATGGAATTTGGTAGCAATATATGCAAAATAGTATATGTAATAGATAGTGTTAGTTTCCTAGGATTTACCCATCTTTTCTCCCACAATAGAATTCTGGCTTTGTTAAGTATCCAGCCTTATCCCCTTACACACCGGGAAAGACTCAAGGTTGGACTTCTAACACTTTTGCCAGTGGTGGGCTCATGGTCATGTAATCCACACCTGGACAAAGAACACTGAAGAGCATTTCCTAGAAGCTGCTGGAAATGCTCTT
Source organism: Spermophilus citellus (assembly GCF_964194105.1). Classification (NCBI taxonomy): domain Eukaryota; kingdom Metazoa; phylum Chordata; class Mammalia; order Rodentia; family Sciuridae; genus Spermophilus; species Spermophilus citellus. The sequence goes on from NC_138185.1 coordinate 52,276,098, forward strand.
TCCTACTCCTAGGTGAGTAGGTGAGAACCTTGAAAAGTCAGTCTCTCTCCTACCAGAGATGAACAAGGAGACAGTTCATCCTGGTTGCTACTAGCAACCATCAATAACTATAGAAAAATTAGAAAAAAAAGTCCTTTAGGAATATGATGATCACTCTCAGCAGAGTTAAGATAAAAAAAGCAGTTTTTAATACATTTTTTAAAATACGTTTCCTATTGAATAATAAGTTAATTTCGTTATATTTATGGAATTTTTTAAATTAAAAATTGTGGGGCACAGTGGCACACACCTGTAATGCCAGCAACTTGGGAGGCTGAAGCAAGAGGATCTCAAGTTCAAAACCAATCTCCACAATTTAGAAAGGCCTTAAGCAACTTAGTGAGACCCTGTCTCAAAAAATGAAAAGGACTGGGGATATGGCTCATTGGTTAAGCACATGGATTCCATCTCTGGTACAAAAAAAAATTAAAGAAAAACAATTTTTGCTAATAATGTTTCTAAAAATTAATAATTATCCAGTATATTCACATAATTTTTAAATGTTTGATTTACATTATTTGAACAGTAAAACAAAACAAGGCAAATAATTACTCAGTGCCTTATATCTGTGACATCTCGTTATTTTCTTAAAAATTTATTTTTTCTGCATGTCAGTATTTTAAAAAATAAAATTATTTACAGTTTTCTCCAAAATTACAGTTATAGTTTACAGTTGGAAAATTGTTGACATATTTGATTAATTCTTTGTAGATCATTTTTTTCTTTTTAAATAGACATTATTTTGTAGAGCAATTTTAGGTTTATAGCAAAACTGAGCAGAAAGATAAAAGAGTTCTCATTCACCTCTTTCCCTACACATGCACAAGCTCCCCATTATCAACATTCCACACAAGAGTTGTACATATTTTTCCTTTTTATTAGTGCACTATAATTACACATAATGGGATTTTTTGTTACTCTACGTGTACACACAATATAACTATAATTTGGTCAGTTTCATTCCCCAGTATCTCCCCTTTTCCCTTTCCTCCTGCCTCCTCCTGGATCCCTTTCTCTTCTCTACTGGTCTCCCTTCTACTTTCATGAGATCCCCCTAAATTTTTTTCTCTTTTTTCTCTCTAAATTCCAAATATGGGAGAAAACATACAAACCTTTATTTTCTGAATTTGACTCATTTCACTTCATATGGTGTTATTCAGTTCCATACATTTACCTGTGAATAGCATAATTTCAGTCTTCTTTATGGCTGCATAAAACCCCATGGTATATTCATACCACATTTTCTTTATCCATACATTGATGTACACTTAGACTGGTTCCATAATTTGACTATTGTGAGTTTTTGTTCTTGTTGTTGTTGCCATAAACATAGGTATGTGTGTATGCTGACTATTCTGTAGAATAAATACCAAGGAGTTGTGTATCTGGGTCATGTGATGGTTCCATTCCTAGTCTTTGAGAAAACTTCATATTGAATTCTTTAGTGGTTGTACTAGTTTACAATCCTGCCAACAGTGTAAAGTATTCATCTTTTCCTATATCCTCTCCAGAATTTATTGTTATTTGTACTCTTAGTTGCTGCAATTCTTACTGGACTGAGATAGTTTTATTTGCATTTCTCTAAATGCTAAAGATGTTGAACATTTTTTCACATATTTGTTGGCCATTCGTACTTCTTTTGAGAAGTGACTTTGTAGTTCATTTACCCATTTATTCATTGGTTATTCATTTGTTTGTTGGTATTCAATTTGAGTTCTTCATATATTTGCAATATTAATCCCCTGTCAGAAGAGTAGCTATCAAATATTTTATCCCATTCTGTAGTCACTCTCTTCATGCTCTTGATTCTTTGCTTTGCTGTGTATAAGCTTTTAATTTGATGCCATCCAATTTATTAATCCTTGGTATTATTTCCTACTATTATTTGTTAGAGTCTTATTGAGAAAGTCACAGCCTGCATCTACATGTTGAAATGTTGACCTGTACTGCAGAGTTTCTGGACTAAATCATAACTCTTTGATCCATTTTGAGTTGACTTGTGTGCAAGGTGAGAAAGGGATTTAGCTTCCTTCTTCTACATATGGATATACAGTTTTCCCAGCACCATTTGTTTAAAAGGTTGTCTTTTCTTCCATGTATGTTTTGTCACCTTTGTCAAACATCAGATGACTATATCTATGTGGGTTTATCTCTGTCTTATGTTCTGTTCTATTGGTCTGTGTGTCTGTTTTTATGCCAGTACTATGCAGTTTTTGTTACTATAGTTTTATAGAATAATTTAAGGTCAATTATCATGCTGCCAGCCTTACTTTTTTGACTTAGAATTGCTTTGGCTACTGGGTCTCCTGTTCTTTAAATGAATTTTAGTACTATTTTTCCAGTTCTGTGAAGAACATCATTAGTATTTTGATGTGGATTTCATTGAAACTGTATAACACTTTGGTAATATGGCCATTTTAGCAATTCTTCCTATCCATGAACATGGGAGGTCTTTCTTGTGTCTTCTACACTTCTTTTATCTTTAATGTGCTATTATTTTATTTGTAGAAGTCTTTCACCTCCTTGGTTAAATTTATTTCTAGTGTTTTTGTTTGTTTGTTTGTTTGTTTTGTTTTTTTCAGGCAATTATGAATGGAATTATTTTCCTGGTTCTTTTTTTTTTTTTACAAAATTTATTGTTGGTGTATAGGAAAGCTATTGATTTTTGTATGTTGGTTTTATATCCTATGACTTTGTTTATTAGCTCTAATAAAAAGTCTTCTGGTGGGGCTTTTTGGATTTTCTAAATGTAGCAACATATCATTTGCAAAGAGTGATATTTTTAACTTATTAGAACAAATTTTTTTTAAAAAAAGAAGAAGAGTGATATTTTGACTTCTTCCTTTCCTATTTGTATACCTTTTATTTCCTTCTATTGCCTAATTGATATGGCTAAAGTTTCAAGAACTATATTGAATAGGAGAGCTGAGAGTGGGACATCCTTGTCTTGTTCCTGATTTTAAAGGAAATGCTTTCAGTTTTCCCTCATTCATTGTGATGTTGGATTTGAGTTTGTCATATATATACTTTATAATGTTGAGGAAATTCCCTCTATCTCTAGTTTCTTCAGTATATTTATCGTGAATGGGTGCCAAATTTTGTCAAAGTCTTCCTCTTCATCTGTTAAGATGACTACATGATTTTTGTCCTTAATTCTATTTATGTAATGAATTATACTTATTGATTTGCATATATGGAACCATCCTTGCATCAAAGGAATGAATTCAAGTTGATCATGATGTACAATCTTCTTAATATATTGTTGGATATGATTTCCTAATATTTTATTGAGATTTTTGCATTTATATTTATCAAGTATATTGATCTATAGTTTTCTTGATATGTCCTTATCTGGTTTTGATATAAGGTGATACTGGCCTCATAGTTTGAATTTGGAAGTGTTCTATACCTTTATACTTCATAAAATAATTTGAGGAGCATTGTCATTAGTTCTTTAAAGTTCTGGCATAATTCAACTGAAAATCTATCTGGTCCCAGGATTTTCTTTGTTGGTTAGGGTTAGGGTTATTATAGAAAGATGCTTATTTTCTCATTGATTTGGGGGTTTTTCTGTCCTCTGTTCTTTGTGTTAAAATACTATTGCAGTTTAAGTGGATTAGGTTGTATATGAAGCAAGGTATACTGCCCCTTGGCTGGGATATAGCTGTAGCTGAGCAACAAAATTTCTATGCTGTGAACTTATAGGGTTCTAGTATATTCCCAGAATCTCACGTAAGAGAGGTAAGCAAACTACAGCAGTAACAGCAGTGAACCATGTAGAGCATTAAATTAAATAACTGATGCCTACTAAGATATCTATAACACTAATTACCATAAAAACAGGAATGGTGAGATCAGCAATTAACAACAGCAACAATAGACAGCCATGGCCTAGTTCTAGCACTAAAGTTAGCGCTGGTATCAACTCTGCCATCCATAATACTAAAAACTGCAACAGCATGTATGATGGGGACAGAAATGTTATAAATTAAATAGTTCTTAAAAATGGTAAAAATACAGTTTATTAAGAGGAAAGAAAATGGGATAGGCAGGTACAAGAAAGACTAGAATAATCAATATATGAATGGAGAGAAAAGTGTTAGAATGTTAAGGGAGAAAACACATAAAGAATGCAAAATAAATAGAAAGAATGAAAGAATTTGGTTATTAGTGGAAGAAGAACAGAAAGAAAGTAACATAAGGAAAAAACAAAACAAAAATTCTTAATCCTCAAAAGACAAAACCCAACAAAATAACAAATGGATAATAATAAGAAAAAAATGTGAAAAAAGAAACAAGTATGTGCATATGTGTATATTAATGAACCAATCAGAAAATGCAGCAAGACCACACACACACACAAAAAAAAAACTCTTAATGAAACAAAAGAATTGTCTTTGCTAAGGTAATTAATACGGTCAACAAGATAGATATTCACTGCCCATATCAGACTTGCCTTCTTTCACTCCTACATCTTGTCAATCATTGATCTTTTTACTACCTTTATAGTATTGCCTTTCCCAGAATAACAAATAGTTGGAATTATACAGTATGTTCCTTCCAGATTACTTTCTTTTACTAGGTAAATCTTCATATTTTTTCATCACCTGATAACTCACTTCCTTTTAGTATTGAATAACATTATATTTTCTGGATGTATTGAAGTTTATTCATTAGCCTACTGAAGGCCATCTTAGTGCTTCCAAGTTTTGGCACCTATGAATAAAACTGGTAATCCTGCTTCCTCCTGCCCTCTCCTCATCTTCCTCCTGCTCCTTTATCTTTTCTCTTTTTCTTATTCTTCATCTTCTTCCCAGTGCTTGGGAACTCAGGACCTCATGCTAGGCAAGTGTTCCACCTCTGAACCATGACGCCAGCCCGAAGTTGCTAAGTTTTTTGTGTGGACAGTTTTTCTGTTCATTTGGGTCAATAACAAGGAGTGCAATCGCTTGATCATCTGCTAAGAGTATGTTTTCAAAGAGTTAAGGTTTTTTTTAAAAAAAAATTTCAATCTATATCCCAAAATGGCTATACCATTTTGCAGTCTCACCAGCAATAAATGAGGGTTCCTGTTACTCCATGTCCTTGCCAGCATTTGGTGTTTTCAATGTCCTAGATTTTGGCCACTCTAACAGTTACGTAGTGGTATCTCATTGTTTAATTTGCATTTTCCTGATGACAAGTGATGTGGAGCATCTTTTCTTATGCTTATTTGCCATCTTTATCCATTCAGATCTGTTCAGATCTTTTATCCATTTTTAAATCAGATTGCTTGTTTTCTTATTGATGAGTTTTATGTGCTCTCTGTATAATTCAGATAAGTCTTTTATGAGATATGTATTTTGCAAATATATACTCTCAGTCACCGGCTTGTCTTCTAACATCTTGATAGTGTCTCTCACAGAAACTTTTTAAAAAATTCTGTCCCACTTATCAATTATTTCTTTAGCTTTTGACCTTTTTCTTTCATGAATCATGTCTTTGGTGTTATACATAAAGTAGTCATCACAAAACATAGGATAATCTAGGTTTTCTCCTATTCTCTTCTAGGACTTTCATAGTTTTACATTTAGGTATACAATCAAGCTTGAGTTAATTTTTGTGAAAAGAGCAAAGCCTGTGTCCACATTCATTTTTGGAGCATAGATGTCATTGTTAAAGACTCTTTGCTCAATTGTATTGCTTAAATAATTTGACTGTATTTATGTAGGCCTATTTCTGGACTTCTTATTTTATTCCATTGACCTACTTATCACTTTGTTCACTGATTCCACACTGTCTTAATTATTATAGCTTTTATATGATGTCTTGAAGTCAAGTAGTATTTGCTGTCCAACTTTGTTTTTCTCCTTCAGTGTTGAATTGTCTATTTTTTTGCCTTTTAATATAAACTTTAGAATTGGCTTGTTGATGTTCACAAAATAACATAGTGTGATTTTTATTGAGATTGAATTGAATCTATAACTCAAATTGGGAAGAATTGACATCTTCACAAAATTAAGTCTTCCTATGCTGAGAGCCATAGCCAAGTAGGAATGACGCATGGCAATTTCCTTGTCAGCCTACCCAATGTTGCTTAGAGGGAGGACTCTCCATTGTGGAAATGGGCTTGCCTTGGACCCAGGTCATTTGCAATGACATTGCATGAATGTTTGAGAGTTTTGATTTGAAAGGTGACCTTGCTCAGGGATTAGGGCAGATCCGGGTTTGGGGTGGATCTGGGTTTAGGGTGGATCCTGCTGGGAATAGGGCGGTTCCAGGTTTAAGGTGGATCCTGCTGGGAATAGGGCGTATCCTGCTGCCTCAGGCTCCGGCTCCTTGAGTTCCCGTTGAGTTCTCGCAGGATTCAGAGGGTATTTGGTACGCAGAGCCCGGTGGAGGGTGTTTTTTCCCCAGAATGTGCGTGTAGAGTGCCGGTGAGAGTTCGGGAATAAAGAGTTGCTGTTGGAATCTACAAGATTTTGTGGTGGCTCGGTTATTTTGTGCCCAGCCAGACTGCAGCATTCCTATATGAGTATGGAGTATCTATTCATTTATTTAGTTTTATTTTTTTTCACCAGAGCTTTTAAAGTTTTCTCACATAGATTGTAAACTGTTTTATTAAACTTATACCTAAGAATTTCACTTTTGGGAGATGTTGATATAAATTGTAACATGTTTTTTTAGTTCAAATTCTACTTGTTAATTCCTGTTACAGAGTAAAATCATTGACTTTCATATATTAACTTTGTGTCTGTCAGCCTTACTGTAATCACCCATTAGTTCCAGTAGATTTTTTTGTTTTTGTTGTCGGTGGTTTGGATTTTCTACATAAATGATCATATTATCTGTTATCTGTGGAAAAGACAATTTTATTTCTTCCTTCCTTATCTGTATAACATTTATTTTTCTTGTTTTGTTGCATTAGCTAGGGCTTCTAATATAATTTTGAGAAGAAGTGGTTCCTGATCTTTGTTCCTGATCTTAGCAGAAAAGCTTCCAGTTTGTAATCATTAAGTATGATGTCAGCTCTAGGGTTTTTGTAAATATTCCTTATTTACAAAAACAAATTCCAATTTGAGAAATTTCCCTTCTATTATTAGTTTGTTGAGTTTTTTAAAACTTTTATTACTATCAAGAATGAGTATTAGATTTTGTCAAACCCTTTTTCCATGTTTATTGATATTATCATGTTATTTTTCTTCTTTAGCCTGTTGATGTATTGGAATTTACATTGGTTTTTGAATGTTGAATGAGCCTTGAATACTTGGAATAAATCTCATTTGACTATGTTCATATTTACTTTTATAAGTTTTTAAATTTAATTTGCTAGTATTTTGTTGATGATTTCTTAAAAATATTTTTGTTGTTGTTGTTGTTGTTGTAGATGGACATCATATCTTTATTTATTTATTTTTATGTGGTGCTGGGGATTGAACCTTGTGCCTCACATGTGCAAGGCAAGTGCTCTACCACTGAGCTACATACAGCCCCAGCCCCTTGTTTAGGATTTTTTAATGAGAGAAAATGGTCTGTTGTTTTTTTGTTTTTGTTTTAACTAGGTTTTTTAACCAAATACAGGCCTATTCAGATTGTCTTACTTCTTCTTTTGAGAGTTTTGGCAGATGGTGTATTTAAAATAATTGTTTCATTTCGTCTAGGTTATTAAATTTGTGGGCATAGACTTGGTATTACAGTATTCTTTTTTAAATATATTTTACTTAGAGATAGGGTCTGCTAAGTTACTTATAGCCTTGCCAAGTTGCTGAGATTGGCTTTGAACTTGGGATCCTCCTGTCTCAGCCTTGGTTCATAGTATTCTTTTACTATCTTGTTAATGCTGAAAAGATCTGTAGTGATGTCCCTGCTTTCATTTCAAAAGACATCTATAGTTTTCTTTTCTTGATATCTGGTTTTGATATCAGGTGATACTGGTCTCATAGTTTGAATTTGGAAGTGTTCTATACCTTTATATTTCATAAAATAATTTGAGGAGCATTGGCATATAAATAAAGTTTGTCATGTCTAGTTTTTCTTAATTAGCCTTAGTAGAGGCTTACTGATTTTGTTGATCTTTTCAAAGAAGCAGCTTTTAGTTTCATTGATTTCTTTTCGTTTTCTCTATTGAATTCCTGTTTTCAAATTCATTGACTCCTGCTCTATTTTTTGTTATTTCCTTTCATTGATTACATCGTATTTAATTTACTTTTATTTTTCAAATTTGCTGAGGTGGAAGCATTGATTGAGTTTAGATTTATTCTAATGTGTGCATTCAGTGCCATACATTTCCTTCTAATCACTGCTTTTGCTGCATCCTGAGATTCAGTAAATTGAATTTTCATTTAGTTCAGCATATTTTTAATTTTCTCTTGAGATTTCTTCTTTGGCCTAAGTATTACTTAGAAGTTTCTTGTTTAAACTTTGGGTATTTTGTTGTTTACCAACCATCTGTTATGATATATATATGAAGTGTCTCCACAAGGTCATGTGTGAGATAAAACAAGAATGTTCAGAGGTGAAATGATTATAATATGAAAGTTGTAACCTAATGGTGAATTAATCCATGGATATGAATTAACTGGGTTGTAGCTGTAGGCAGATAGGGTGTGACTGAAAGACATAGGTCACTGGGGTGTGATTTTGAGGTTTATATTTTGTTCTTGGTGAGAGAAGCACTCTCCCCCTACCCCACCTCTCTGCTTCCTGGTTGTAGTGTTCTGAGTAGCTTTCTCTTCCCATGCCTTTACACCATGATTTTCTGCATTTCCTTGGGCCCAGAGCTATGGGAGTTGCACAACCATGGATTGAACTCTGAAACTCTGAGCCAAAATGAACTTTTCCTCCTTTAAGTTGTTCCTGTCTAGTCTTTGGTCACAGTGATGAAATAATACAACACCATTTTTCTGTTACTGATTTCTAATGTGATCTGAGAGCATACATTGAATTATTTCTATTTCTTTAAACTTAGTAAATTGTGTTTTGTAGTACAGAATGTGGCCTATTTGGTGTATGTTCGCATGTGCTTGGAAAGAATGTGTATTCTCCTGTTTCTGGATGAAGTTGTTAGTAGATGTCAGGTATATCTGGTTGATTGATGGTATTGTTGAGTTCAGCTATGCCTTTGCTGGTTTTCTGCTTTAAATGTCAAGACAGCTATAGATTAATAGTAAAGGAATGTAGAAGATACACATGCTAACACTAATCAAAAGAAAGCTGGAATATCTATACTTCAGGCAGATCAAACTACAGAACAGAAAAATCATCAGGGATAAAGAGGGACTTTACTGAATGATAAAGGGGTCAATTCTCCTAGATACACAACAATAAATGTTTATGTGACTAACAACAGAGCATCAAAACATGTAAGTCAAAAACTGATAAAATCTCACAGAGAAATAAACAAATACACTATTATTGTTAAAAAATTAAACTCTAGGGGGATCCAAGATGGCGGACTAGAGTGAGGCTGCATTCTGTGACACTCCGTGACTTGAGATTCTAGTGGTGGAAATAGTATTTCTCTGCGAGTTATTAGAGGACCCCCAACAGCTGCTCCCATGCAAGAATCCTGGCTGCTGTGCCTGCACAGTTTGCCAGGCCTCAGCATCAGTACAGGACTCCCGGCAGCTCATCCATGCAAGACCTCCAGCCACTGTGCCAGAGCAGGACCACTGGCATCAGTGCCTGTGCAGGACCCCTGGCCACTCACCCACACAGGACTTCCAGCCGCCACTCCCATGTGGACCGCCATCTATAAATGTGAGCTCCCTGGTCACCTCCATCTTGGGACACTGCAACCACTGCCACAGTTCACTACATGTGGTAGCCTGCACTGGGGGCACAGGACAGGGACTGGAGATAGCCTCCAGCCACAACATTGCATGCCACAGAGCTACATCTGTGAACATGCCACCCAGTGTCATGACCTGGCCCCACCCTACCCCATACCCCATCTCTGAAAGTAGCCACCTCCATCTTGGGACACCTTTGTTGTCATCTTTAGTTGGGGCAACTCCCAGCTTGGGACATCGGCTGGGGACCAGGAGCAACATCAAGATACCTATAGTCCCCAAAACCCCCTTCTTCCCTGCAGCCACTAAACTGGCATAGTGCTTGCAGCTATGTGGCCAATTCTAGCTTACAAAGCCTAGCCCTGAACTGCCCGATACAAAACAGCTCTCCGTGACAGGTGTGAAGCCCCCAGAGTGCAGCCCAAAAGACCTCCTGAGAGAGATGTTCCTGACTGAGAAGTAGAAAGGGAAGAGGTGAGTGACATATACAGTTCAGAGACTAAATTAAAGACCAGGAATTGTGAGGCCTACAGGCGATATAAGAAGATAAGACCAGGCGCCCACATCACAGGAGTTGGCAGCAAAGGAGATCCTTGGGGTGCAGTCTCATCAGGACTAACAAGTGCTACACCCCACCTCCAGGAGCTCCACCCCCAAGACCAACCCTCCCACCCTAATAACCTTCACCATTTTGAGGATGAAGATACCAGCAAATAACAGACAACTCCACCTATTGGATGAAAAGGGAAGCAGGAAAGACACTGAACTCCAACAAAAATAATCCTAGTATTTTCCTTTGAGATTTTTTTTTCTTCTTTTTTCTCTCTTCTCCCACCCTCACATCCCCAACATTTGTGAAACCAAGTACTTTTCATGAATTAGGCCACTGAGGTCTGGAGTGTCTGACTAGTATATTACAGTTGTGTTGTATATTCTTTTATCTCCTATTTTTACATTTTTAATTTTTCTTAATTTGTTTTTTAATTTTTTTAGTTGTTGACAAACCTTTATTTTATTTATTTATATGCGGTACTGAGAATCGAACCCAGTGCCCCACACATGTCAGGCAAATGTGCTACCACTGAGCCACAACCCCAGCCCTTATTTTCCTTAATTTTTGTGTTTGTTTTTTGTACTCCCTCTATTGTCTTCCCACTTGCTTGTCTCCCCAAAATCACTTTCTCCCTTTTCTCCTGCTACTAGTCAACTTCTTTGGATTCCTCTTTCATACTTCATAAGATCTTGTAACTCTATATCCTCACCTTCTACCTCCTTAATATCTCATCCTACAACCCATCCCCGGTTTTCCACCCCTGGTCCACCATCAGAAACTATAGACCCTTTTGAAACCTACTGTTTATATTGTAGATAATAATTGAACTCACCATTTCTGTATATTGTGACAAAACTATAAATGTCATAGTAGCAGATATTTGGTTTAAGGCTGTATATTGTTTGAGTTTCTGTTAATATTATTCTCCCCCTTAAAGGAGAGGTATTGGAACTCTTCAAGGACATTATAAGCCTATAGGATAAAAACTATAACACCTCGGATCTGCAGTGCTAGAAGGGAAGACACAACAACATGAAAAAACAAGGGAAGAAAGTGCCCCAAACAAATCAAGACACTACATTATTAGAGTACACTATTAGAATCCATGGCCAGCACAACAGAAGACATGACAGAGAAGGAGTTCAGAATGTACATAATTAAAATGTTCTATGAATTAAAGGATTATATAAGACAGCAAATAACAGGCAACAAAAGATCATTTAAATAAAGAGCTACATAAGCAAATACAGGAAACAAAAGATTATTTCAATAATGAGATAGAAGTTCTAAAGAAAAAAAAAGAAATCCTTGAAATGAAGAAAACAATAAACCAAATTAAAAACTCAATAGAAAGTATCACCAACAGATTAGATCACTTGGAAGACAGAACCTCAGACAATGAAGACAAAATATATAATCTTGAAAATAAAGTTGACCACTCAGTGAAGACAGTAAGAAACAATGATCAGAACATTCAAGAATTATGGGATAACATAAATAGACAAATTTAAGAATTATTGCGATAGAGGAAGCCATAGAGTTACAAACCAAAGGAATGAACAATCTATTCAATGAAATAATATCAAAATTTTCCAAACATGAAGAATGAATTAAAAAATTAAATACAAGAGAATTTACAGGACACCAAATGTACAAAATCACAACATATCTACATTAAGCCACATTATAATGAGAATGCCTAGCATACAGAATAAGGAAAGAATTTCAAAGCCACAAGAGCAAGGAATCAGATTACATATAGCGAGAAACCAATTAGGATATCTGTAGATTTTCAACCCAGACCCTCAAAGCTAGAAGATACTGGTACAACATATACCAGTCTCTGAAAGAAAATGGATGCCAACCAAGAATCATATCCAGCAAAATTAAGCTTTAGATTTGATGATGAAATAAAAACCTTCCATGATAAACAAAAGTTAAAAGAATTTACAACTAGAAAGCCTGCACTACAGAACATCCTCAGCAAAATATGAGGAAATGAAAAACAACAATGAAAATCAGTAAAGGGAAGTATTACACTAAAGGAAAAACCAATAAAAGGAGAAACCAAGTCAAATTAAATTACCAAAAATGACTGGGAATACAAATTATGTCTCAATAATGACTCTGAATGTTAATGGTCTTAGCTTTCAAAATATTTTCAGCTGGGTATGGTGGCACACACCTGTAATCCCAGCAGCTCAGGAGACTGAAGCAGGAGGATTACAAATTCAAAAGCAGCCTCAGCAACTTAGTGAGGCTGTAAGCAACTTAATGAGACTCTGTCTCAAAATTAAAAAGGAAAAGGGCTGGGTATGTGGCTCGTGGTTGAGAGTACCTGGGTTCTATCCCCAGTACTAAAATACATGTATATATAAATTTCATAGGCTCATACAGCAGACAGACCTCCGGGGCTTCCACTTATTTCCTTCATTTGTTTCCATACTTTTGTGTGATTCTGTCTCCCAATGGACATGGCAAAGGTGATGGACAACCACTCCTGCAATGTTATGCTATATAAGACTCCATCCTAGCAGAATGAAGTGAGGAAGTCTCCTTGCTGACTTGAAGTAAACAGTTATTTTGAAGAAATATATATAGCAAGGATCTTAACTCAGCTTCTAGGATCTGACAGTGACTACAAGCTAAGAGCGGGGATCCTTATCATACAGCCATGGCAAATAAATCCTGGCAACACCAAAAAATCTTGAAAGCACATTCTTTCCCAATTGAGCCTCCAGATGATAACACAGCCCTTCTGATACCTTGATTACAATCTTGCGAGAACCTGTAAGTTCTATGTCCAGACTTCTGACCCACAGAAACTGTGACTTAAGCCACAAGTGTGTGGAGATCCGTTAACATAACCATAGGACATAATACAGCTTTATTGGTATTATGACTGTCTCAAAAAATGATGATTTTTAGTATGGCTTCATATTTTTTAAAAAAATAGAACTGTTAGAAGAGTTTTTTGGTGAATTTCTCTTGCCTTTAAAAAACAAACATTTATGTAATACTCAGAAAAACTTATAAATATCATGGAAAAAATGCTCAAAACCTTTCCAAGGGGCTGGGTTGTGGCTCAGTGTGAGAGTACTCATCTAGCATGTGTGAGACACTGGGTTCAGTCCTCAGCAAATAAAGGAATTGTGTCCATCTATAACTAAAAATATATTTTAAATTAAAAAAAACTTTCCAAGGGAAAAATAAAATAAACTCACCAATCAAAAGACATAGACTGGCAGATTGGATTTAAAAAAAAAGACCCAACAATATGCTGCCTTCAAAAGACTCATCTAGGAAAAGACATCCACAGATTGAAGAAGATGAAAGATTGGGAAAAAACATACCATTCACATGGACTGCAAAAACAAGCAGAGGTTTCCTTCCTCACATAAAATAAAGTAGACTTCAAGCCGAAGTTAATCAAAAGGGATAAAGAAGGATATTACATACTGCGTAAGGGAAACATACATGAACAAGACATAACAATTATAAATATATATGCCCCAAACAATAGAGCATCTACGTTCATCAAACAAACTCTTCTCAAGTTCAAGAGTCAAATAGACACAGTAATTCTGGATGACTTTAACACACCTCTTTCACCACTGGATAGATCTTCTAAACAAAAGCTAAACAAAGAAACTGTAGAACTCAATAATACAATTAATAACTTAGACTTAACAAACATATACAGAATATTTCATCCATTAATGACTGAATGCACTTTCTTCTCAGCAGCACATGAATCCTTCTCTAAAATAGACCATATCTTATGCCACAAAGCAAAATATTTCATGAGGAGGAAACGAAAAACAACAATGAAAATCAGCAAAGAAAAGTATTAAACTAAAGAAAAAAACAAAGAGAAACCAAGTCAAATTAAATTACCAAAAATAAACAAAAATGACTGGGAATACAAATCATGTCTCAATAATGACTCTGAATGTTAATGGTCTTAGCTTTCAAAATATTTTCAGCTGGGTATGGTGGCAAATACAAAGAAGTACAGATAAGACCCTGCATTCTATTAGATCAAAATGGAATGAAATTAGAAATCAATGATAAAAATTTTTAAAAAGCTACTCCAACACCTGGAGACTAAATAATATGGTATTGAATGAACAATGGATTACAGAAGACATTAAAGAGGAGATTAAAAAATTCTTAGAGGTAAATGAGAATACTGATACAACATATCAGAATCTCTGGGACACTATGAAGGCAGAACTAAGAGGAAAGTTTATTGCATAGAGTTAATTCCTCATTTCCATTTCAGAGGATTTGATTTATCCATGTTAATTTTATATCCTGGCACTTTGCTGAATTCATTTACTAGTTCTAGAAGTTTCTTGGTAGAACCTTTTGAGTCTGCTAGGTATAGGATCATGTCATCAGCAAATAGTGCTAATTTAAGTTCTTCTTTTCCTATCTTTATGCCTTTAATTTTTTTCATCTGTCTAATTGCTCTGGCCATTGTTATGAGAACTATGTTGAATAGAAGTGGTGAGAGAGGGCATCCCTGTCTTATTCCAGATTTTAGAGGGAATGCCTTCAGTTTTTCTCCGTTTAGAATGATGCTTGCCTGAGGCTTAGCATAAATAGCTTTTACAATGTTGAGGTAGGTTCCTATTATCCCTAGTTTTTCTAGTGTTTTGAACATAAAGGGATGCTGTATTTTGTCAAATGCTTTTTCAGCGTCTATGGAGATGATCATATGCTTCTTATCTTTAAGTCTATTGATGTGGTGAATTACATTTATTGATTTCTGTATATTGAACCAGCCTTGCATCCCAGGGATGAATCCTACTTGATTATGGTGAATGATCTTTTTGATATGTTTTTGTATCGATTTGCCAGAATTTTATTGAGGATTTTTGTATCTATGTTCATTAGAGATATTGGTCTGTAGTTTTCTTTCTTTGAAGTGTCTTTGTCTGGTTTAGGAATCAGGGTGATGTTGGCCTCATAGAATGAATTTGGAAGTACTCCCTCTTTTTCTATTTCCTG
The DNA here is from genome assembly GCF_964194105.1 of Spermophilus citellus. Classification (NCBI taxonomy): domain Eukaryota; kingdom Metazoa; phylum Chordata; class Mammalia; order Rodentia; family Sciuridae; genus Spermophilus; species Spermophilus citellus. The sequence goes on from NC_138185.1 coordinate 52,291,476, forward strand.
AAATAGCTTGAAAAGTATTGGCATTATTTCCTCTTTAAATGTTTTGTAAAACTCTGCTGTATATCCAGCTGGTCCTGGGCTTTTCTTGGTTGGTAGTCTTTTGATGTCTTCTTCTATTTCCTCAATTGATATTGGTCTGTTTAAGTTGTGTAAATCCTCCTGACTCAATCTGGGCAGATCGTATGACTTAAGAAATTTATCGATGCCTTCACTATCTTCTATTTTATTGGAGTATAAGGTTTCAAAATAATTTCTAATTATCTTCTATATTTCTGTAGTGTCTGTTGTGATATTGCCTTTTTCATCCTGTATGCTAGTAATTTGAGTTCTCTCTCTTCTTCTCTTCATTAGCATGGCTAAGGGTCTGTCAATCTTATTTATTTTTTCAAAGAACCAACTTTTAGTTTTGTCAATTTTTTCAATTGTTTCTTTTAGTTTGATTTTGTTGATTTCAGCTTTGATTTTAATTATTTCTCGCCTTCTACTGCATTTGCTGCTGTTTTGCTCTTCTTTCTCAGGGCTTTGAGATAAAGTGTGAGATCATTTATTTGTTGGTTTTTTCTTTTTCTGAGGAATGAACTCCAAGCAATGAATTTTCCTCTTAGTACTGCTTTCATAGTTTCCCATAGATTCCGTTATGTCGTGTCTGTGTTTTCATTTATCTCTAAGAATTTTTTAATTTCCTCCTTGATGTCTTCTGTAACTCGTTGTTCATTCAGTAACATATTGTTCATTCTCCAAGTGATGTAGGAGTTTTTCTTCCTTCTTTTATCGTTGATTTCCAGTTTCATTCCATTATGATCAGATAAGATGCATGGTATTATCTCTACTCCTTTATAATTGCTAAGAGTTGCCCTATGGCATAATATATGGTTATTTTTGAGAAGGATCCATGTGCTTCTGAGAAAAAAGTATATCCGTTTGATGATGGTTGATATATTCTATATATGTCAGTTAAGGCTAGGTTATTAATTGTGTTATTGAGTTCTATAGTTTCTTTATTCAACTTTTGTTTGGAAGATCTGTCCAGTGGAGAGATAGGTGTATTAAAGTCTCCCATAATTATTGTGTTGTGGTCTATTTGTCTCTTGAACTTGAAGAGAGTTTGTTTTATGAACATAGCAGCACCATTGTTTGGGGCATATATATTGATGATTGTTATGTCTTGTTGATGAATGGTTCCCTTTAACAGTATATAGTGTCCTTCTCTATCCCTTTTGATTAACTTAGGCTTGAAGTCAATTTTATTTGATATGAGTATGGCCACCCCTGCTTGCTTCTGAGGTCCATGTGAGTGGTATGATTTTCCCCAACCTTTCACCTCAGCCTGTGTATGTCTTTTCCTATCGTAGAGTTAATTCCTTAAAAGAAGAAAAAGTCAACAAATATTGACCAAACATTACATCTCAAAGCCATAGAAAAAGAAGAATAAATCAACAACAAAAGCATAAGACAGGAAATAATTAAAATCAGAGCTGAAATCAATTAAATTGTAACAAAAGAAACAATTGAAAAAATTAACAAAACAAAAAGTTGGTTCTTTGAAAAAAAAATGATAGAATTGATAAATCCTTAGCCATGCTAATGAAGAGAAAGAGAGGGAAAATTCAAATTCTAACATCCATGATGGAAAAGGAAATATCATGATGGGCACTACAGAAATACAGAAGATAATTAGAAACTATTTTGAAAATGTGTACTCCAATTCAATAGAAAATATCAAAGGCATCAACAGATTTCTTGAGTCATATGATTTGCCCAAACTGAATCAGGATGATATACACAGTTAAACAGATTAATTTCAAGCAGTGAAATAGAAGACACCATCAGAAGCCTACCAACCAAGAAAAGCCCAGGAACAGATGGATACCCAGATGAGTTCCACAAGATCTTCAAAGAAGGACTAATACCAATACTCCTCAAATTATTCCATGAAATAGAGAAAGGAGGAACACTTCTAAACTCATTCTATGAGGCCAACATTGCTCTGATTCCAAAACCAAAGACACATCAAAGAAAGAAAACTTCAGACCAATATCTCTAATAAACATAGATGCAAAAATTCTCAATGAAATTCTGGCAAATCAAATACAAAAAAACATATCAAAAATATAGGGAGCATGGGAGGAATAGATGAATTCTAGATAAGGCAGAGGGGTGGGAGGGAAAGTGAGGGGGCAGGGGATTAGCAAGGATGGTGGAATGTGATAGACATCATTATCCAAAGTACATGTATGGAGTCACGAATTGGTGTCAACATACTTTATATACAACCAGAGATATGAAGAATTGTGCTGTATATGTGTTATAAGAATTGTAATGCATTCTGCTGTTATTAATTTAAAAAAAATTTTTTAAAGATAGTGCATTACGATCAAGTGGGGTTCATCTCAGGGATGGAAGATTGGTTCAACATACAGAAATCAATAAATGTAATTCATCACATCAATAAACTTAAAGATAAGAATCCTATGATTCTCTCAATAGATGCAGAAAAAGCATTTGACAAAATACACCACCCCTTCATGTTCAAAACACTAGAAAAACTAGGGATAACAGGAACATATCTCGACATTGTAAAAGCTATCTGTGCTAAACCTCAGGCCAACATCATTCTAAATGGAGAAAAATTGAAATTATATCCCTCTAAAAACTGGAATAAGACAGGGATGCCCTCTTTCACCACTTCTCTTTAACATGGTTCTTGAAACTCTAGCCAGAGCAATTAGACAGAAGAAAGAAATTAAAGGGATAAGGATAGGAAAGAAGAACTTACACTATCACTATTTGCCAATGACATGATTCTATACCTAGAGGATCCAAAAAATTCCACCAGAAAACTTCTATAACTAACAAATGAATTCAAAAAATTAGCAGGATATAAAATCAACACCTATAAATAAAAGATATTGTACATCAGTGACAAATCCTCTGAAAGAGAAACTAGGAAAACTACCCCATTTACAATAGCCTCAAAAAAAATACTTGGGGATCAACGAAGGAGGTGAAAAACCTCTACAATGAAAATTACAAAACACTAAAGAAAGAAGTTAAAGAAAACCTTAGAAGATGGAAAGATCTACCTTGTTCTTGAATAGGCAGAATTAACATTGTCAAAATGACCATACTACCAAAAGCACTATACAGATTTAGTGCAATTCTAATTAAAATCCCAATGACATTCCTCATAGAAATAGAAAAAGCAATCATGAAATTCATCTGGAAAAATAAGAGACCCAAAATAGCCAGAGCAATCATTAGCAAGAGGAGTGAAGCAGGTGGCATCACTCTACCAGACTTTAAACTATGCTACAGAGAAACAGTAACAAAAATGACATGGTATTGGAACCAAAATAGACTTGTAGACCAATGGTACATAATAGAGGACACAGAGACAAACCCACAGTTATCTCATTCTAGACAAAGATGCCAAAAACATATATTAGAGAAAAGATAGCCTCTTCAACAAAGGGTGCTGGAAAAACTGGAAATCCATATGCAGCAAAATGAAAGTAAGCCCCTATCTCTCACCATGCACAAAACTCAACTCAAACTGGATCAAGGACCTAACAATTAGACCAGAGACCCTGTGCTTGATAGAAAAAAAAGTAGGCCCTAATCTTCATGTAGGATTAGGCCCCAACTTCCTTAACAAGACTCCTATAGCGTAAGAAATAAAATCAATAATCAATAAATGGATAGATTCAAACTGAAAAGCTTCTTCTCAGCAAAAGAAACAATCAGTGAGATGATGAGAGAGCCTATAGCAAGGGAGCAAACTTTTACTACATGAACATCAAATAGAGCACTAATATGTAGGATATATAAAGAACTCAAAAATCTAAACTCCAAAAAAAAAAAAAACAAATAACCCAATCGACAAATGGGCCAAGGAACTGAACAGACACTTCTCAGAAGATAATATACAATCAATATATGAAAAAAGTCAATCAAATATATAAAAAAAGTTCAACATCTCTAGCAATTAGAGAAATGCAATTAAAACTACTCAAATGCAAATCAAAACTACAAAAAAAGATTTCATCTCACTCTAGTCAGAATGGCAGCTACTAAGAATACAAACAATAATAAGTGTTGGCAAGGCTATGGGGGAAAAGGTGGATTCATATGTTGTTGGTAGGACTGCAAATTGGTGCAATCACCCTGGAAAGCAATATGGAGATTTCTTGGAAAACTTGGAATGGAACCACCATTTGACCCAGGTATCCCACTTCTCAGATTATACTGAAAGGACTTAAAAACAGTGACACAGCCACATCAATGTTTATCACAGCACAATTCACAACAGCTAAATTGTGGAACCAACCTAGATGCCCTTTGGTAGATGAATGGATAAAGAATATGTGGTATATACACACAATGGAATATTACTCAGTATTAAAAGAGAATAAAATCATGGCATTTGCAGGGAATGGATGGAGTGGAGACTATTATGCTAAATGAAGTAAGCCAATTCCAAAAAATACAAATGCTGAATGTTTTCTCTGATATGCGGATGCTGATCTATAATGGGAATGGGGAGAGAGCACAGGAGGAATGGAGGAACTTTAGATAGCATTTGGCCTACGGAAACCTTTGCCCTAGAACAGGGTTTGTTAAGATGGCAGGGCCCAGCAATTGTGTAAGACTTAAAACTTTATAATCAGAGGTTCAACTCCTCTTCTTAACACATATATTTTTAATAAACCTACTCCTATTAATTGTCCCACTCCCAGTAGCCATAGCTTTCTTAACTTTAGCTGAACAAAAAAACACTAGGCTACAACTTCCAAAAGGCCCAAACATTGTAGTACCCTACGTTTTACTTCAACCATTCGCTGATGCAATAAAATTATTTATTAAAGAGCCACTAAAGCCCCTAAAGTCATCTATTATTCTATTTATTAATTATTGTACCATCTCTAGCCCTCACCCTAGCATTTACTATGTGAATTCCCTTACCCATACTGCAATCTCTCATTAATATAAATATGGGGCTACTCTTTATCCTGCCACCTCAAGTCTAGCCACATATGCAATTTTATGATCAGGATGAGCTTCCCATTTCAAATATGTTCTAATTGGAGAATTTCAAGCTGCAGCACAGACAATCTCCTATGAAGTAAACCTAGCTTCATTTTATTATCTGTCTTACTTATAAATGGTTCCTTTACCCTTTCTACCCTAATCACAACTCAACAATTTATATGACTACTACTAACAACATGACCCATATCAATGATATGATTTATTTCAATTTTAGAAACAAACCCGGCTCCCTTTGACTTGACAAAAGGAGAATCAGAACTTGTATCAAGATTTAACATCGAATATACAACAGGCCCCTTTGCCTTATGTTTTTATAGCTGAATATACTAACATCATTATAATAAATGCTTTAACAACAATTTTATTTATAGGGACACTCTTTAATCCTCTACTTCCTGAAACCTTTACATTTAGGTTTACCCTACCATTCTAACTTCTACTTTCCTATGAATTTGAGTATCATACCCACAATTCTGATAGGACCAACTCATACATCTATTATGAAAAACTTCCTATTCCTAACACCAGACCTATGTATATGACACAATTCCCTGCCTGTCATTACAGGATGTGTACCTCCTCAAACCTAAAGAAATATGTCTGACAGAAGAGTTATTTTGATAGAGTAAATAATAGGTTTAAACCCTCTTATTTCTAGAACTATAGGATTTGAACCTAATCCTAAAAATTCAAAATTCCTTGTGCTACCTCTTACACCATTTAGCTACCAGTAAGGTCAGCTAAATAAGCTATCAGGCCCATACCCTGAAAATGTTAGTTTATATCCTTCCCATACTAATTAATCCCTTAACTTCCTCTACCATCTACCTCATCCTATTTTCAGGAACTTTTATTACACTATTTAGTTCCCACTGACTATTCATCTGAGTAGGACTAGAAATAAGTATACTAGCTATTATCCTTATTCTTATTGACAAAGCAAACCAGTGATCCACAGAAGCCTCATGCAAGTACTTCTTAATCCAAGCTACTGCATCAATAATCTGGATAATAGGTGCAATCATTAACCTCATAGGCTCAAGACAATGAACATTAGTTAGCTCATATAACCAAATTTCATCCCTTATATTTACTATCACACTATCAATAAAAATAGGCCTGACTCCGTTTTACCTTTGAGTTCCAGAAGTTACCCAAAGAGTCCCACTTACATCAGGATTAATCTTACTGACATGACAAAAATTTCCCCAATCTCTATTATATTCCAAATTGCACCTTCAGTCAACTTTTCCCTAATAATGACAATAGCAATTTTATCCATTATAATAGGAGGCTGAAAGGGAGGGTAAGGGAAGGGGCATGGGGGTAGGAAAGGTAGTGGAATAAGATGAACATCATTATCCTAAGTACATGTATGAAGACACGAATGGTGTGACTCTACTTTGCATACAACCAGAGACATGAAAAAAATCGCTCTATATGTGTACTATGAATTGAAATACATTCTGCTGTCATAAAAATTCTTAAATAAAATTTAAAAATTAAACTCTATGATAAATAGACTCAACAGAAAAATCATATATTTATGATGTATAACGATATTTTAACATATGTACATTTTGACACTTCACACACATTGTGAAATGATTCAATCAATAAGGTAATATCCATCCTTTCAACATACTTATCTTTTTTATAGTAAGAACATTTAGAATTACTCTACTACTCTTAAGTATACAATACATAGTTATTAATAACAGCTACCATGCTTTACCATAGACGTCTGAAACTCATTCCTCTTGTCTAACTGTTAACTTTGTACATTTTCATCAACATCTCCCCATTCCCCCATTTCAGGTCAATGACCATTCTTTTCTCTGCTTCTGTTAACTCAGCATTTTTAGATTCCACGAGTTAATGAGACCATGGAGTATTTGTCTTTTTATTCTTGGCTCATTTCACTTAGCATAATGTCCTCCTGGTCATCCATGTTATCACAAATAATAGGATTCCCTTTATCATAAAGGCCAATAGTATTCCATTGTGTACATGTGCCACATTTTCTTTATCCACTCATGTGTTGATGGACACTTTGATTTCATATCTTGGCTATTGTGACTAATGTTGCAATGAATATGATAGTGCAGATCTCTTTGACTTACTGATTTTATTGCCTATGGAAATATGATCAGAAATGGAACTTGGGGGTTATTGGTTTTTCCATTTTTTTAAAAAAAATTGAGTTGTATAGGGACATGATACTTTTATTTTATTTATGTGGTGCTTAAGATTGAACCAGTGCCCCACTCATGTGAGGAAAGCACTCTACCACTGAGCCACAAATCCAGCCCTGGTTTTTCCATTTTAAAAAAGTGTTTTTTGGAGGGGGGGGGAAGCGGGGATAGGAAGGGCAGCAGAATAAAATAGACATTATTATTGCTGTATGTATATAGGTGACTGTATGACCAAGGTGATTCTGCAACCTGTACAATCAGAAAAATAAGAAATTGTACCCCATTTGATTCAAATGTATGAATTGTCAAGATCATTGTACTGTCATGTGTAGCTAATAGAGAAAAACCCAAGAATCAATAAGTGGGACAGCATTCAAATAAAAAGCTCTTCATAGCAAAGGAAACAATAATATGTGAAGAGTGAGTCTACAAAAGCGGGGAAAATCTTTGCCAGTTACTCCTCTGATAAGGGATTAATATCCAGAATATGTAAAGAACTCAAAAAACTTGGCACAAATAAATAATGTAATCAGTAAATGTGGAAAATAAACAGACATTTCTTCAAAGAAGAAATACAAATGGCCAACAAATACATGAAAAAAAATTTAACATTCCTTGCAATCAGGGAAATGCAAATCAAAACTACATGGAGATTTCCTCTCTCTCCATTTGGAATGGCAGCCATCAAGACTATAAATGCTGGAGAGAATGTGGAAGTAAAGGTAACTCATATGTTGTTGGTGGAACTACAAATTAGCACCACCACTTTGGAAAACATTATGGAGATTTCTCAAAAGACTAGGAATGGAACCCCATATGACCCAGTTGTCCTACTCCTTGGTATTTAGCCAAAAGAACTAAAATCAGCATGCAACAGTGTTCAGGCACTTCAGTGTTTGTATCAGCACAATTCACAATAGCCAAGTTATGAAACCCAGGTGCCTGTCAACAGATGAGTAAATTAAGAAAATGTATAAATACACAGTGGAGTTTAACTCAGCCATAAAGGAAAATGGTAAAATGATGGGAGCAGAGAACATCATGCTGAGTGAAATAAGCCAGACTCCTTGAATTGGACCACATTATGCCATGTACGTGTTTGAATATTCCAGAATGAATTCCACCTTTATGTATACCAATAAAGCACCAATTAAAAAAAAAACAATAGGAAGAAGACCAGTAGAGTGGAGGAAGGGAAATGAGGGGGCGGGAATAGGAAATACTGGGGACTGAAGGGGAGCAAATTATATTCCATGCATGTGTGATTATGCATAATTATAATGAATTAATAAAAAACTTAAATTTTAAAAAAATAAAAATAAAGATAAAAAATTGTTTTTTAATGAGCTGGGATTATGGCTCAGCAGTAGAGCACTAGCCTAGCATGTGTGAGGTGCTTGCTGGGTTCAATCCTCAGCACCACATAAAAATAAATAAATAAAATAAAGGTATTATGTCCAACTACAACTAAATATATATGTATATGTATATATAAAAATTGTTTTGAGGAACTTCCATATTGTTTTCCATAATGGTTGTCTTAATTTACATTCCCACCACCAGAGTATAAGGATTTCTGTTTCTTCACATCTTTATCAAGTTATGGTTTGTCTTTTTTTTATAATAGCCATTTTAACAGGTTCAAGGGGACATCTCTGTGTTTTTAATTTGTATTTTCCTGATGATTAGGATGTTAAACATTTTTTCATATACCTGTTGACCAGTTGCATCTCTTCTTTTGACAAATGCCTATTCAGTTTTGGAAGTTTTTATTGACATATCCTTAGGTTCAGAGATTCTTTCCTCAGTCTTGTCCAATCCATTGATGAGCCTTTTGGTTTTTTTTTTGTTTTGTTTTGTTTTGTTTTCTTAATTTTTTTATTAGTTGCTCAAAACATTACAATGATCTTGACATATCATACATTTGATTCAAATGGGGTATGTAATCTTAATCTTATTTTTCCACGTGTACAGATTGCAGGATCACATTGGTTATACAGCCACGTTTATACATAGGGCCATACTAGTGTCTGTTGTATTGTGCTGCCCTTCCTGTCCTCCCCTCCCCTCCCCTCCCCTCTTTCTACCCAATCAACTATGACACGTTTCTTTCTCTCTTTTTTCTTCCCCCTCACACCATCTTATATGTTATTTTGCATAACAATGAGGGTCTCCTACCATCTTCTGAGCTATTCCCCTTCTCTCTCCCATTCCCACGCACCTCTGCACCTCTCATCCCTATTTAATGGTAATCTTCTTCTCATGCTCTTCCTCCCTGCTTTGTTTTGAGTCGCCCCCCCTTATATCAAAGAAGACATTCTGCATTTGTTTTTTAGGGATTGGCTAGCTTCACTTAGCATAATCTGCTCTAATGCCATCCATTTCCCTGCAAATGCCATGATTTTGTTGTTTTTTAGTGCTGAGTAATATTCCATTGTGTATAAATGCCACATTATTTTTAATCCATTCATCTATTGAAGGGCATCTGGTTTGGTTCCACAGTCTAGCTATTGTGAACTGTGCTGCTGTGAACATTCTACCAATGAACCTTATAAAGGCATTTTTCATTTTTATTAACACTGGTTTTTATTTCTAGCACTTTTTTTTTTTTGGTTCATTCTTAGAATTTTCATCTCTTTGCTTACAGTATCCATCTGTATTCTCTATTGTCTTTTTTTCATTAGGGCCCTTGGCATATTAATCATAGTTGTTTTAAATTACTGTTCTGATCACTCCAACATCCTTACCATGTCTGAGTGGTTCTGATGCTTTTTCTGTCTCTTCAAAATGTGTTTTTTAACTTTTAGTATGCCTTGCAACTTTTTTGTTCAAAGTCAGACATAATTGACTAGGTGAATTTAACTCTGATACAAAGACCTTTCATTATTAATGGTGACTGTAAGATTTGGAGGGAGGAGAAGCATTCTAATAGTCCCATAATTTGGTCTCAATCTTTCAGTAAGACCGTGCTCCTGGGCTGCAAACTTCACAAGGGCCTCTCAGTTTTTCCCCACCTTAGTTGGGACAGGAGTCTGGAATTGGGTACTACCCCCTGTAGCTTGTTACATTCTGATCAGGCACCAACAGGTTAGCTCTGATAAACCAGTTTCTCTTGAGGGCAGAGCTTTTTTTTTTTTTTTTTTTTTTTTTTTTTAAAAAAAAAGAACAAAATTTTCTGGTGTACTTTCCCTCTCTCCTACTGGAAACCTGAGGAGATTTTTGTCCAATATTCACAGAGGACCTTGCAGAGGTCTTAGAGGTAAAAGTCACAAAAGCATGGAGTCCACTTATGACTGGGTCCCCTGGAGGTTTTAACTCACAGATTTGTTGAAACCAAGCTTTTAGCAATTCATCAGTTACAGTTCAGGTTTCCTACTGTGGTTCTGATTTTTGTGGAGGTTTTGCTCTTGTGTTTTTTCTATTGTAAGTTGTGATTCTCTTTTTCCACATGTCTCCCCGATTTGGGGGGGGGGCGGCATGGGCAGCAGTACTCCCTGTGACTTCTCTGACAGAACTAAGAGGAGTTGTTGATTTTTCAGTGTGTTCATCTTTTTACTTGCTGTGAGGATAGATAGAAACTTTGAAAACCTTACAGGTCAGGCCACTTTTCAAGAACATTTTAAACTATTGAATTATTCAGTTCTGAAATCATCCTCCCTCTAAACTACCTCATATAAAAGATAATTGATTTCTTTATTTTTTAAGTCAGTTGACTCTTCAGTTACTCGAGATTAAAAACATCCAGATAAAGTAGAGTTGGCCATAAAAACGAAAAAACAAAAAAAAACCCCTCACAATTATGAATAAGATGTAGTCAGTATTACAAGTATTCATAGCTAACCCATTGAGAACCCATTGAACTCTTGTAATCTATTCAAATAGGTTTTAAAATATTATATTTTATCTTCTAAAACGTAAAAGCCTAATTAGTAGTGATTATGGTTTTGATGTTGCAAGAATGTTTTCAGGTTCAAGCCATTTTGTTTAATGCTGTATTTCCTTGCCCCTAGTCAGTGCTCAGGAAATTTCTGTTGAATTAATTATTTTTTTGGCTTATCCTCTTTAAAACATAGTTAAATAAAATGTAAAGGTATGATTTCTTAGGTTTGATGCTTATTCAAAGCAAATAAAGAAAACCAAATCATTTCTTTGACTTATTGGGGCGTCATTTACTATAGCAAGTCTCATCTTTTTTTGATGTGAATGGAGGTGATGACACTAGTTTCAGTGAGTTAAGGTTTCTGAATTCAGACCAAATAAATCGCTCCCAAATTGAAAAAAGGGCTACTTGTAAGCATTTCCATCTGATACTTGCTTGATAGCTATCTGGATGTTTCACTGTTTAAAGGAATATATAAAGGCATAAGGTTTTTGTAATAATTACTTAAAGGAGTTTCAAAATATTTCATTTCATAATTAGTAAAACAATTTCCATATCTTCCTTGTTGCCATATGTTGGGATTTCAGACAAAGACAGCTGGATCAAAGATTCATAACGACCACAATTAAGGTATGATTCAGTACCTACAGTGAGTCAGGAATAGTGGCAGGTGAAGGAGCACAAACTAGGGACATTAGTAAGTGAAAACAAATAAATATTGGTTTTGTCAAATCTGGATGCTCACATTCAAGTATATTTTTTCCTTTTGAGTCATTATCTCTTTAATGAAAGGCAACACTGGACATTCAAGTTTTTAAATTTTACAAAGTTTTGACACCAAAATCCAAAGATGCCATGTTAAGCTGGAGAGGGTTTCAGAGATAGGCTAAAATGGCTCTTTGGAGGAAAGCCTGCATAATTTCAAAGTCCAAGTCACAGATTTTTTTTTTAGGGTTCCCATTACTGTAATTTCTCCTTTTAATCTGAGGTTACTGAGGAAGGGACACAAGGATTTTAAATTATGCATAAGACAATCCATTAGAATTCAAGGAAGAAAACACAATACCCACCCTTTTTCCCCATTTGCAATTTCAGTTGCTCAAGGCCAACTATGACCTTAAATTAGTAAATTTTAAAAAATCCAGAAATAAACAATTTGTAAATTTTAAATAACTTTATGATAACATATTGTTAAAACTGTTCTATTATTGCTTATTATTGATCTCTTACTGTGCCTAATTTATAAATTAAACTTTATACATGGGTGCATGTATAGGGAGAAACATAAAAGTAATTGTATATATAGAGAGAATTTGGCACTATCTATAGTTTTAGGAATCCATTGGGGGTCTTGGAACATATCTCAGATAAGAGGGTCTACAATTCTATAACTTCCATTTACATTTAATTTTCATGATATCTTCTAAAATTTTCCATTTTGGTTTGTGCCACATAATGTACATAATAATATAAGTTAAAATAATAAGATATTCCTATATGGGGAAATAGGCTTAAGATGTTTTTACTGACAAGGATGCATAATTAGGAAAGTTCAAAGACCACTTGTTCTTCTCCCTGTGGACAAAGGGGAGGAAAAAAGGGTTGTCTGCTGCTGCTGCCTTTTCATTGGCCCTCTTACCATTGGCACAGGACAGGGACCCTTCAGAGCTGGAGACCTAGGCAGCTCCATGACACTGTACAGATGAGCAGACAGTAGACACTGTCCTCCCAGAACTTTGAGGGGAGACAGTCTGGAATCTGCTCCATCTGCCATTGGCTTCTCTGTGTGTTTTCTCCCCTCCTTTTAGCCCAGGTGCAATCACAGGTGAAAGTTTGAACTGTCAGTTTCCCTTCATTCTGGAGGAATCTTCTCCCTCATCTGCCTCATGGAATTGCCCCATATCCATTCTTCCTTCTCTGAGTTCCCTGCCCAAGTAGATGATTCTCATCTTACCCTAAAAAATACTTTTTATAAAAGCACAATCTCCAAAACTCCAACTGATGCTAAACATTTTAAATTCACAGCCATTCTAAAAGATTAGGCACTATTATTAACCCCATTTTATGAATGAGGACATGGCTGGGGTAAATTAAACCCACTTTGCCTGATCCTCTTAAAATTTGCTACTGATACTGTTTCTACCTCCAAGGGAAAAATAATGAAATGTTTTAAGGAATCTCTATATCTACCTGGAGGTCAGATTCTGGACCTCCCTACCTCTAGGTAGTTCATGCAAACCCACAGTTCCTTCTGTTTATATTGATGGGCACAGGGCTGATGCAAGTACAGCAAAAAACATTCCTTCAAAAAGTTAGGACCAGAAGCAATGTTCTCATGAAAGGGAAGAGCTAATCTTGAAAGTTATTCTGAGAATGTGAGGTAGGAGAATATAATACTTTTTTTTTCTTGTGTGTCTGCTAACATATTTTCCAATTATATTTCTTGGAACTGTTGAGAGTTTTGAGTTTGTGTGTTCTCTTTGAAAACCATGTCCATCTATAAGTGACAGAAACAAGATGCTTCTGTGTCTCAGGGTGACCTATCAAGGTGTTACCCCTCTACCATATGTTTGTGAGCATGGATCAGGGGACCCTGCAGAGTTTAGAACAAGATCAGCTGTTAGTTCTTTGCTGTTCATCAGTTGGCAAATGTTCTATTTTAAATCTCTCATTATATATAATAGTTTTAATTTAAATTAGTTTTAATTTAAATCTTATTTATTCAAAAATAAAAAATATTCTTCATTTCTTTGAATCAAAATAATTAATTTTCTTCAGGAAAGAATAATGCCATGTTTTTACTGTGTGAGGAGCTGAGAAATGCCTCCTGAGCCCTGGGAGATGAGGCATATGGGGTTGCCCTCCCCCAGACACACAAGGAAAATCCACAGGCCATGGATATGACAAGATGATCTCTTCAGAGAATAAACCAAAAGATTGTTTTCAGATGTATGACTAAGTAGTCATCCTCAAACCCCTGTCACGGTGATGACATTGTGAAAAACAGGAAGACATAGATAATTCACTAATTAAAAGCTCAACCGTCTGGAACATGATGATGGTCATGGTAAGAATGATCCTCTGAGAACAGAGAAAGTGGAGCCCAGGGAGCTGGGGATTGGTAGGGCCTTTCTGATCACCATCCCAGAGCATGCCATCCTAGCTGTGTGCAGTGAGACCCTAGGGTTTGTGCATTCCTGTTTCTGAGCATGAAATTTGCTGTCTTGGTTGCCATTTTTTTGTTCATCAAACATATCAGTACTAACATTTGATGAGTGTGTTTTTTCATCATAAAATAATACTATAGTCAGGTGCAGTGGTGCATGCCCGTAATCCTAGCAACATGATGGGCTGAGGCAGGAGAATCACAAGTTTGAGCCCAACCTCAGCAACTTAGTAAGGTCCTAAGTAACTTAGCGAGATGCTATCTTAAAATAAAAAATGAAAAGGGCTGGGGATGTGGCTCAATGGTAAAGTGCCTCTGGATTCAACCCCAAGCAGCCCTTCCAAATTAATTAGTTAATACTATGAAATTCTGGCTTATATATCAGAATTTGGTTAAAGTAAATCTACCGCTATGAGACAAGATCAATAGGGTCATACCCAAATTGCTCTCTGTTGGCAGACTTGGAGACAAACCAAAGTAAATTACACTTCTAAGCTTCATGGCAGAGAGCTGGCCTTCTCAGTGTGTACTCATTGTTGCAAGATAGCTTGATATAAGCTGCAGCTAAAGATAATTAGAAAATTCACATTTCATTTGTTTGTAATTTTTTAGTGTACTTTATACAAACTGCCTCATTTGAGAGCAATACTGTACATGTATGTATGTTACAAAGAAACATACAATGTAGCAATTAAATAGATTTTTGAAGTCACAGTAAATGTAAATGTGATAGTAAAGTAATACATGCCATTAGTACCTGTGCAATTTCTGGAGGCTTCCCATACATCTGACTCTGATCTTGTTAGTATCTCAACAACACAAGAGCCCTATCAGTTACAAATTTCACAGGTTCTGAAAGATAAAAGCTATTTTGTAGTCTAAGACAAGCCAGTTGGCCTGGTGCTGAGATCCCTAAAGAAGGCACGTGGAGCTTATAGAAATTGTTCTCCACAGCATCCCCACGATAAATAAGGAAAATGTTTCAAACAGTTCTTTATTGTAATGTCTGTCTGTGAAGACTAATGATATAGTGCCAGAATGTGGTCCAGGAAAAAACAATTATACAAGGCACCAAGACTCCTCAATCCATATGATATGAAAGAAAAAAATGTCCCACTCCAAGAAAAGGAGCCATCAGAGTGGGAAGCCAGTCTCCGCCTCTCAAGGGTACACAGGCCAGAGGCACAGAAACTAGACAGAGTGCAGGAACTACATGTTGTGGAGAAGATACAGGTGCCCTGTATGTGTGTGTGTGTGCAGGGAGGCATCAATGACAGAGAGATGTTAGAGTAACTGCTGAGCAGACAGGGGTTAGACTATTCAAGAAATGTTGTAAGGAGTTAAGGTGTTCACTGAGTAAGCAATCCCCTGGCTATATCTTCCAGAAAACCTGCAGCAAATCATAGTGGTTTGGAGTAACAGCCTCAAAATTATATGCGTGCATATCCATAAAATTCTTAGGAAAAATTGTGTAGCTCCTTGCTTGTTATAAGTTGACATACTAAAAAAAGTGTTTTATCATGAGTTCAAATAATTGCAAAGTACAGAATTTCAGGGGTATACTATAAATGTTGATATTTTAAATCAAAACTGTTACATCTGTCTTTTTATATGTATCAATAGAATACTAGTAAACACTACAGTGATTGAAGACAGCTATGATTTGGGTATGGTTTACATTTTGTCCCTCAAAGTTTCATGTATTGGAGGCCTTGTCTTCAGAATGGTGGTAGGATTCTTGACTCATGGCTTCCTCATGCATGAGAAAGATTTGGTTTCTTCCTCCACTCTGGACACCATCACCACCAAAAGATGATGCAGTTAAGAGCAGCTTTTGCCAGAGCCTGTGCCATGCTGTTTGCATTTTTAGCATCTGACACTGTGTGATATATATACTCTTCTTTATAAAGTTAGTCTAACTCAGGTATTTTATATAGCAACAAAAAACAAAGAAACCCTTTTTAGCCTATTTTTAAAATATCATAAACAAGATTTTTGTTTCAGATGAGAAATTTTACCTTGTGCTTTTTATTTCCAGGAAATTTATTTTCTATTCTGCCTTTCTCACATGAATCTGTTCCTTTTTATCTGAAAAGTATAGATTTCTCAAAAAATTTAAGACTATACTTCAATTTTCTTCTTCTGGCTGCAACTAGGTCATGTCACTGTCCTCAGCTGCAAGAGATGAGTGTTTTTTATTTGGATGTCACCACTTCTATCAACAAGGAAGAAGCCGGTAATGGATAGCAAGTAAGCGACAAGTAGTCTTTGCCATGATGCCCTTTCCAGGTGCTACATTTCATTTCTAGTCTTATCAGTTTACAGTCATGAAATTTAATTAATTTTAATTTGAGGGTATCAATTGAATTAACCTTATGATTTTTTTTTACCATGATAGACATTTTTTAATGATATAATTTTTTTAAGATGGACACAATATCTTTATTTATTTATTTATTTTTATGTGGTGCTGAGGATGGAATCCAGTGTCTATAACCCCAGCCCCTAATGATGTAAATTTTATAAAGTTAAATTATCTTTAAATTTCTGGAATAAACCCTAGTCAATCATCTTATGCCATTTTTATTTTGAATAAACAATTTCTCAAAACATGCATAAATCACAAGTGTGTACTTTGAGGAATTGGAGAAAGGGAACCTGCCTTATAACCACATCCAGATTTTAAAAATATGACTTTATAAACACTCCCAAGGACCCCTTTTCCTATCCTTTCTCCCTCTTTCTTGTTCAGAAGTAATCAATGCCTAGCTCTCAATATTATTGAGAAGTTTGGCCTAATTTTGAACTTCACATAAATGGACTTTTACAGAATGCATTACATTGTGTGTGGCTTCTTTTGGTCACAATTATATTTATATGGTTCATTCTTGTTATTATGTGAATCTATAGCTTGTTTATTTTCATTATTGTATAGTATTCCTTTGTATAAGTATATCAAAATTTGTTTATGTCATTGCTGATGTAGCTTTAGGTTATTTTAGATAATGTGCATTAAAAATACTATGAACATTCTTGTATGTTGATCTATGTCTATTTTCTTTTATTTTTTTTAGAGAGAGTGAGAGAGGAGAGAGAGAGAGAGAGAATTTTTAATATTTATTTTTTAGTTCTCGGCGGACACAACATCTTTGTTGGTATGTGGTGCTGAGGATCGAACCTGGGCCGCACGCATGCCAGGCGAGCGCGCTACCGTTTGAGCCACATCCCCAGCCCGATCTATGTCTATTTTCACATCACTTAACATGTTAACTTAATTATTGTTTGTTTTGGGCTATTTATGCCCCTTGCACTTGCATAGAATTAGCTTTCAACTTACATATATGTGCACACAACATGAACTCACAACTGCTTGGATTTTGACTAGGATTGTATCAAGTATTTCAGATATATTGTATATTTTTCTATGCCACAATATTGCACATATTAGGTTATATATTTTTTAAAGATTTTTTAAAAAGATGGACACAATCTTTATTTATTTTATTTATTTTTATGTGGTGCTGAGGCTCGAACCCAGGGCCTCATATGTGCAAGGCAAGTGCTTTACCACTGAGCTATAACCCCAGCCCCAAGGTTATATTTATCTTGAATAAAGGATGCCTTTTGATTCTATTTCAAATGGAATTATTCTAAAAAAATTTTTTTTTGTTAACATAAAGCATTCAAATTGATTTTAGCTTATTGTCCTTATCTAGTGTTATGGCTAAATTTGTTTATTAGTTTTTATATAGATTTCTTTGGATTCTATATGTCATGAGCAAATCATAACAGCTTCATTTATTTCATTCTAAATCAAGCAATATTAATTGGTTTTCTTATCCCATTGCACTCAAAAGTGATTCCCATACAATATTGAAGTGTCTGTGGTGACTGTGACCATTCTTATTGCATCCCAAATTTTGGGGAAATTTTTCAAAATTTTGCCACTGTGCGAGTATATCTGTTGCCTTATGTTTTAATTTTTAAAGGTTATTTACATTAGGAGGAAACAGATAAACTTTAATTACATCCTCTTATAATTATGATTTTTAAAAGTGTCTTCTGTTTATATATACACACATATATACACACACACAACTATATATATATGTATAGATATATACATATATATAGTCATAGTCTTACATCCTCATTTGTCTCTAATGTTGATTTTTCTTATTATACTTGAAAAAGGTTTATTTTTGTTTTTCTTCAAATAGCTATCACTAATGAGCTCTTTTCAATTTGTGTGGGCCCTCAATTTCCTTCCAGATACATAATAATTATATAAATGTATTTTATTGTTAAGTTAGCATATAAATATAATTTCAAAAATATCCGATATGAGAGTCTCTGTTTTGTAATGGATAAATTTAATTCATTTAGGTTTGGGGAATTATAGATATATTTTGATTTTTTTCCTGATAATTTGTGTTTTGTATTTATTATACTCCCCCTACCTTTCCTTCTATAATGGAAATCTTTCATGCTTTTTGGTTACCTAGTGTCTTCTAAACAATTTTCCTAATTTCCTAAGTTTGGAGACACTTCAAATCTTTTGACCCCTGTCTCCCCAAAGTCAGAAACCATAAATTCACATATTCGCCCCCCCAGCCCACCCCTGCCATACACTTTGTACCCAAGGCACAGGAATGTGGCTAGACAGACCTAACTTCATAAAATTTGATTCAGGAAAGAGAGAAAGAAGAAGACATCATGCAAAATCCATTCTGGCTGCAGAAGTGGTAGACATTAGTTTTCCAGGGCTGCAATGGCAGCAGCATGAACTATGGAGAGCTGGTGTGTGTCTGACTAGCTGAGGGGGCAACGGGAAGAGTAGGGATTCTCTCACATAGGCTCTATAGTGTACACTGGGCACTGTTTCTTCCATCTAGCCTAAGCCAGAGCACTGGTCCTCTTGCAGATGCTGTGATTTACCCAATGTCATTTGTTAGATCTGTTTTCTATTTTGATAAGCCAGAAGAGATTGTTGAGAATCTCTTGCTGCAAAACTTTGTTCTCAGCATGCTGTTCAAAGACAGCCCTCCATATTAAAACGTATTTAAATGCACTGATATGTTTTACTGACTTATGATCATCCTTGTTTCTGGCTTTCTATGATTTCCTCTGGATTCATTTCCTCCTTGCATTATCCTGTAGTAGTTTTTTTTTTTTTTCTGCAAAGGTCTAGGGGTGGGAATTTTTCTAAGTGTCTGAAAGAAAGTTTCTTTGTTTCATTCTTACTCTTTTTTGGGGGAGGGGTATCAGGAACTGAGCTCAGGGGTACTCAATCATTGAGCCACATCCGAAGCCCTATTTTGTATTTTATTTAGAGACAGGGTTTCACTGAGTTACTTAGTGCCTCATTTTTGCTGAGGCTGGCTTTGAACTCACGATCATCCTGCCTCAGCTGCTGGGATTATAGGCTTGTGCCACTGTGCCTGGATTCATTCTTACTCTTGTAAAATAATTCCTGGCTACAGAATTCTGGGCTCAAAGTTACACCGGTATTTTCTCTCAGCACTTTGAAGCTTTTCATTCATCACTTTGTGTATTCAAGGTTGCTGATGAAAAATAGGATGTGGTCTGACTTTTATGTTTTAGAAGAAATTCGTGATCTTTTTTCTCTGGCAGCTTCTTTTTCTTTATCTTTGATATTCTAAAGTTTAATTGTGCATGTGTTTATGCATTGTACATGTATAGGTATGTACAGGTGCATGCTTACATGATTCATTTCAAGTTCAGTACCATGTATATCAGCAGTGTATGGACTTTTAATTTCAATAATTACATTTTTTTATTTCCAGCCTCCAGGGTACAGGGAGTCACACCCTCTGTTTGTCGCCCCCATTTTTCACAGGCATTGTCTTTTTGTAAAGAAAAAAATCATCATTTTAAGTACAAGGATTGCTCCTTCTTGGGACTCTAGTGTTATCTACCAGTTTATAACTTTGCTTTAACATATTTTAATTTACCATATCTAAGGATATTGTGTAGAAGGAAGCAATTTTAACATGTGGTTTAGGGGCTATCTTGACAGTAGGTTTATGTTTGTCAACTCCATGAAATAATAAGACCCTCAGGCCAGAAGCTAAATCTAGCTCCAGATAAGAGTGTGGATGGCAGGGCAGAGCAGCAGAGTCCTCTGGCTCATGCTTGCAGCTCTGCCTGGGGCTTCTCTCACATGTAATCATCCCTCTATGTTGGTGTCTGCTGTGGTGTTCTTGCCCATCTCTGGTACCTGGACCTCACCTGCAAACTATTCATGCTTTAGCATCAACTTGTTCTGAGCTCAGAGTACTTGGCTGGGAGAGTCTTACCTATACCCACAGACTTCCAGGCTTCAAAGGAGATGTTGGGATGCTCCTTAGGGCAGTCTGTGAGGTCTCTGCCTTAGGCCTATGCTATGGTTTGGATGGGATTGGTCCTCCAGGGTGGTTGGATCCTCAGTGTGATAGCATTGAAAGGAAATGGGATCTTTAAGAGGTGAGGCCTGCAGGAAGCATTCCATTCTGCCCACACACAAAGATGGGTTTTTTGGAGTTCTGCTTTTCTATGCTACCCTCTCTTCTCTGGATGCAGATGAATTTCAAAAACAAGCAAAACTAAACTATTGTGTTTGAAAGTCAAGATGGTGGCTCCTTTTGTGGGTATGGTAGTGATTTGGAGAGGACAGGAGAAGGATTGCTAAAGTCTTGGTAATGTTGTGTTCTTAATCTGTGTGGTGGTTATATAGAGATGTTCAGTTTGTGCACATTTATTGAGCTATACATCTATGAGTGGTGTACCTTTCTGTACATTTGTTATGTTCCACTAAAAATACTATATTAAAAAACAGGTGCGATCTAGTGGGAAGTGATTTAGTCATTACCAGCTTTGTGATGGGATTAGTGCTAGCCTCTCAGAGTGGGTTAGGTCTCAGGAGTGGATTTTTCCCACAAGAACAGGTATTTATAAAAGAATGGTTCTGATCCCTCTCTGGTCTCTTGCTTCCTCTCTCACAGTGTAACACCTTCCTACAAACATTCCCACTGTATCAAGCTGTCTGACATCAGAAGCAGATTCTGGTGCTATGCTCTTAGACTTGAAGAACTTAAAAAATCTCTTTGCTTTATAAAGAACCCATTCTAAGGCGTTCTGTTATAGCAATAGAAAATAAGACAGCTCATCTAAACATGTAACTCTTCAACTATGTTTCCTCTAACCATCCCTATGTGACTTGGAGAACTTTCTTAGACTTTGGTTCTCAAATTAGTAGTTATCAAAGGCCAGTGGTTCTCCAACTTTGTTGTGCATCAGAATTATCTGGTGGGCTTATTAAAATATGGATTTCTAGGCACTGTACTAATTCCATGGATCTGAAGCAAGGTCTGAGATTTTACATTTCTAATCAGCTACCAGGTAATGCCAGTGCTTCTAGTTAGGGGACCACATTTGAGAATCACTGGCCTAGACAGACAAAAAGGAAGCTGATTCTTTCTTTTATGCTTTACCTTGGTTTTTGAAGAATCAAAGCCAGGACTTTGACCTATTTATTCTCTGATTTTACCAGCTAATGGGTAGTACTCACAGCTAGCAGTCTGAGCTGGAGCATTGGGAAGTGAAGGGTCATGGGAGAAAAAAAATAAAAAAGAAAACCTACATGGATTATCATAAGACCATAAGTCCAATTTTAGTCCAAAGTTATTTTAGGGTGATGGTGGTTTTTTCTACAAGAAGTTATACGTACATAGAACTTTTAAATCACTATTTTTTTCTTTTCTGTAGTTGTTCCCTCTATCATGTGGGATAATAGATTCTGGGAATCAGCTGGGATCTGGTGCCACGACCCAATGAACATTAATATTACACACCCTGGACCAGAGGGACCCTCAGAAGTGAGAAACTGAAGAATTTCAGATGTCTCAAGTGACTTCACATGGCACAGAGGGAAGGAAACCAATTCCGAGGATACCTGCCCGCCTGTGTCATTAGTGCAAGTTATTTAAGCAGCTTCACCATGGCTGAACATCCCTCCAGGTGATTCCCACCACTTTCGAATGCAAATGATCCCTCAATGCATTGTAGATCAGAAAAATAATTAACATTTTATAGATGGTGTGGCATATCTCTTTGTGTATGTGATTTACTAGTTGGTATTTTAAATATGTTAAATCTAAGACATGTGTTAAAAATGTAAAACTCCAATAAGGTGTAGGAGGAAGGCCTAGCATATAGTAAATGCAAGAAGTTCATGGTTCTCATAGCAACCACAGAAAACATATTTGAGCATCCCCCACAAACCTGGACTTCCTTCAGCCCTGCCTGTCTTGGCGAAGGCACCATCTTTCTTCAAGTTGCACAAGCCAGAGACAAGACAAATGCTGGCAAGGCCTCTTGCTCACCAGCCTTCCTCTAAGAGTGAAGGCGCGCACATATGCACACATACACACACACACACACATACACACACACATAACACAGCTCACAAAGGCCTCTTTCTTTAGTCTCTCAAATAGCTTTCAGTCCATCTGTTATATTCTATCTGCCCCCACCCCCCATCTAGGCGACGCCATCCACTTTGGTCCTCACAATCTGCTCTACACTTGGCACAGTGCTATGTATTTATGTATTTGTTATTTTTTATAGCACACCTGTGTTATCAGCGGCTCTTATACATGACAAAAGATTCTCCACTGCAAGCATAATAAGGGCGGGCTGACTTCAGGCCTCCCTGAGATGCCAGCCATTTCTCATTGACCAGACTGGCAAAGATGAGAATGGCTTGATAACGCTGTTGACAATTGTGGAGGAAGCAGACACTCTTACCTGTTGCTGATGGCCTTCTACCAACTATACCACTGCCACTGTAATTAGCAATATTTATCAAAATTATAAATTTATCAAAAGTACACACACACACACACACACACACACACACACACTTTTTGACCCACTTGTACAAATTTATCCTGTAGTGCAAAATGTTATAGGGTGAAATTATTATTAAGCCACTGTTTGTAATAGCAAATGGTTGGAAATAACTAAATCGTCAGCAATTGAGGGGATGGGAGAAAATGTATAAAGATACATTCATATAATGGAATTCTACGTAGCTGTGCAAATATAGAAATCTCTCTATATAGACACAGAATGTTATTTAAGATATGTGAAAAAAACAAGTTGCAGAATGATGTTGTGAATTACATATCTGCTTGTATGTACATAAAATCTTTCTGGAAGGGCACACCAGAAACTGATAACATTAAGCCATGATAAGGGAATTGGGTATCTGTGGGGAAGGAGATTTTCCCTGTGTTCCCTATTGTTACTTTAAAAATTTTTTAAAGATTTTTTTTAATTTTTAAAATTGATTTTTTAAAAATAAATGACAGCAGAATGCATTAGAATTCTTATTACACACATAGAGCACACTTTTTCATATCTGTGATTGTATATAAAGTATGTTCACACCAATTAGGGTCTTAATACATGCACTTTGGATAATGACATCCATCACATTCCACCATCCCTGCTAACTCCCTGCCCCCTCCCTTCCCCTCCCACCCCCCTGCCCTATCTAGAGTTTGTCTATTCCTCCCATGCTCCCCCTACTACCCCACTATGAATCAGTCTCCTTATATCAGAGAAAACATTCGGCATTTGTTTTTTTGGGATTGTCCAACTTCACTTAGCATTATCTTCTCCGATGCCATCCATTTACCTGCAAATGCCATGAATTTATTCTCTTTTATTGCTGAGCAGTATTCTATTTTGTGTGTGTGTGTGTGTGTGTGTGTGTGTGTGTGTGTGTTTGTGTGTATCCATTCATCTACTGAAGGGCATCTAGGTTGGTTCCACAGTTTAGCTATTGTGAATTGTGCTGCTATCAACATTGATGTGGCTATGTTCCTGTAGTATGCAGTTTTTAAGTCCTTTGGGTATATACCGAGGAGAGGGATAGCTAGGTCAAATGGTGTTCCATTCCCAGATTTCCAAGGAATCTTCATACTGCTTTCCATATTGGCTGCACCAATTTGTAGTCCCACCAGCAATATATGAGTGTGCCTTTTTCCCCACATCCTCGACAACACTTATTGTTGTTTGTATTCATAATAGCTGCCATTCTGACTGAAGTGAGGTGGTATCTTAGACTAGTTTTGATTTGCATTTATCTAATTGCTAGTGATGATGAGAATTTTTTCATATATTTGTTGATTTATTGTATATCTTCTGAGAAGTATCTTTTCAGGTCCTTGGCCCATTTATTGATTAGGTTATTTGTGGGGTTTTTTTGGTGCTTAGCTTTTTGAGTTCTTTATATACCCTAGAGATTAGTGCTTTATCTGATGTGTGAGGGGTAAAAATTTGTTCCCAAGATGTAGGGTCTCTGTTCACCTCACAGATTGTTTCTTTTGCTAAGAAGAAACTTTTTAGTTCGATTCCATCCCATTTATTGATTTTTGGTTTTAATTCTTGCACTATAGGAGTCTTATTAAGGAAGTTGGGGCCTAATCCCACATTATGAAGATTAGGGCCAACTTTTTCTTCTATTAGACACAGAGTCTCTGGTCTAATTCCTAGGTTCTTGATTCACTTTGAGTTGAGTTTTGTGCATGGGAAGAAATAGGGGTTTAATTTCATTTTGTTACATATGGATTTCCAGTTTTCCCAGCACCATTTGTTGAAGAGGCTATCTTTTCTCCACTGCATGTTTTTGGCACCTTTGTCTAATATAAGATAATTGTAGTTTTGTGGGTTGGTCTCTGTGTCCTCTGTTTTGGTGCAAATACCATGCTGTTTTTATTACTATTGCTCTGTAGTATAGTTTAAGATCTGGTATAGTGATGCCACCTGCTTCACTCTTCTTGCTAAGGATTGCTTTAGCTATTATGGGTCTCTTATTTTTCCAGATGAATTTCATGATTGCTTTTTCTATTTCTATGAGGAATGTCATTGGGATTTTGATTGGAATTGCATTAAATCTGTATAATGCTTTTGGTAGTATGGTCATTTTGATAATATTAATTCTGCCTATCCATGAGGAGATTATAAAAAGACCATCTTCTAAGGTCTTCTTTGATTTCTTTCTTTAGGGTTCTATAGTTTTCATTGTTTAGATCTTTCACCTCTTTCGTTAAGTTGATTACCAAGTTGTTTTTTTTTTTTTTTTGAGGCTACTGTAAATGTGGCAGTTTTCCTCATTTCCCTCTCAGAGGATTTGTCACTGATATACAGAAATGCCTTTGATTTATGGGTGTTGATTTTACAACCTGCTACTTTGCTGAATTCATTTACTAAATCTAGAAATTTTCTGGTGGATCTTTTTGGGTCTTCTAGGTATAGAATCATATTGTCAGCAAATAGTGCTAATTTAAGTTCTTCGTTTCCTATACATATCCCTTTAATTTCTTTTGTCTAATTGCTCTGGCCAGTGTTTCAAGAACTATGTTAAATAGAAGTGGTGAAAGAGGGCATCCCTGTCTTGTTCCAGTTTTTAGAGGGTTACTTTAGAATTTCAAACCCTGTTCTCATGTTACAAATTCAAAAAATAAATATGTAAAAATATTTAAAATGTATGTTGTCAGCACCTAAAATATATCTGGTATTTAGCAGTTTTTCAGTATTTATTGAATGAATGAAATATGCTATCTTACTATGGAATATGGTTTGGAGTATCCCTCAAAAGCCCATGTATTGAAGGCCTGGTCCTCAGCCTGGTCCTCATCACTCTTGGGAGGTGATGAAACCTTTAGGAGGTGGGGCCTAGTGAGAGGAAGTAGGTCCCTGGGAGCCATAGTCTTGAAGAGGGTTCTAGGATCCTGGTCCCTTGCTTTCTCTCTGTTTCCTGGCTGCCTGGAGATGAACGGCTTTGCTGCACCACCTGTTGCCCACCAAGATGTGCTGCCTCTCCAAAGGCCCAAAGGCAATGGAGCCAACAGACTGAAATCTTTGAAACTGTAAGCCAAAGTAAACCTTTCCTCCCTTTAAGTTGATTTATCTTGGGTATTTGTCACAGCGATAGAAAGCTGACCGAGACAGTTATCTAAGGATAACTATCTTTGCATAACAAATTACTCCAACACTTGGCCCCTTAAAACAATGTATTTATCCCTTGGTCTGTGTGGGTCAGAGATATGAACATGGCTTAGTTGGGTGCCCTGTCTCAGAGTCCCTAGGGAGGCTATAGTTCAGATTACAGATGGGGCTGGTTGTAGTCACCTGAAAGCTTGACTGGGCCTGGAAAATCTGCTGATGAGCTCACACCTGTGGATGTTGGCAGGCCTGAGACAATCCACTTCAAGCTCACTCCCATGGCTGCTATCAGGTCTGGGTTCCTTACTACATGGGCCGTCCCATAGGCTACCTGAGTTTCTTCTCTGTGCAACAGCTGTGGAGCTGAGGGAGAGAGGGAAAGAATGAGAAAGGGCACCCAAAATGGAAGCCACAATCTGTTTATGTAACCCAAGCTCAGATATCCCACCATGCCTTCACTTCTTCCATATTCTGTTCATTAGAATTAAGTCCAACCCACATTTGAAGGAGGAGATTACAAAAAGACATGAATCTTGGGAGGCAGGGAGCATGGGGGACCATTTTAGAGCCACCTAACCACGTGCTCTCGTGGCCTTACTTGTTTTCATTAGGATAAATTCTTTGATAAAGCCTAGTAGGCCTAACTGCCACCTGCACAGCCCTCCTGCTTTTATAGCTTCCTTTACCCAAGGTTTTCTTAAACCCCTCAAAGTGTTACATTCCTGACAGCTCCAAGGCCTTTGCATATGTTGTTATCACTACTTGCAACACCAATCCAAACATAAGGAGAGAACACCCCTTCTCCCATTATGAAATTTCACAGGACTAAGAGTCATCCTTCCTTCTCTTTGCCTCATTTGTAATTTTTCTTTGTTTGAAAGATTGTTGGATTAATGTCTGTCTTTCCCAGAAACTCTGAGGTGGTGAGCATGTCTGGTGGTGAGCACCATGGTGAGCATGGATTACATGGTGTGATAGTTTACTTTAGGTATCAATTAGACTGGATTAAGGAATACCTAGAGAAGGGCTAAAGCATTATTTCTGGGTGTGTCCGTGAAGGTGTTTCCCAGAGATGAGTGTGTGAGTCAGAAGACTAAGTGAGGTGAGATTCGCCCTTAATGTGGGAGGGCAACATCTAATTGACCAGGGGACCAGAAAGAACAAAAACAGAGGAAAGGTGAATTGGTTTCTCTCTCCTGCCCTTGGACATCAGAACTTTGGTTTCCCTTCCTCAACTTATTAAGCACAATTTATAACATCAGCGTCCCTGGTTATGAGGCTTTTGAAGTTGGATAGCCTTGCCTCCCAGGGTTTCCACTTGACCTGCTGGAGGACTTCTCAGTCCTCCTAATCACATGAGGAAATTCCCCTACTAAATCTCTTCTCCTCTTCCCTGCCTTCCCTTTCCTTCCTTTTTCTACCCACCCTTCTCCCCCTGCCCTCACCCTTCTCTCTGGAGAACCCTTTCCCATACACAATATAACTACTCAATAAATATAAAGTGATTGAATTAATTCTCTTCCTGGAATCAGTCAGAGTCTCACAAGGAAACAGAAGGTAACTTCAGATGGGGCAAATGAGGAGAGCATAGTCAAAGGATTATTTACAAAGGTGAGGCAGGGTTAAGCAAAGTCAACAGTATAGCACTCTAGGGCTAGCAATGCTGGGGAGCTGTTAGCACCCCCAGGCCTAAAGGAGCAAGTTGTGGGTGCAATTACTGGACACTACTGAGATCAGTAGCTATGGGAAAAGGCTGTGCAGCAGGAGCACAGGCCAATTCACTGTGCTTCCAAGGGAAGACAGCAAGGGAGCAGGGGAGGAAATCCACCAGTATCACTCTCTTCACTTCCTCCAGTCTTCCAGTATTAAACTGGAAGCCAGAAGGCTAGGAAACTCATAGATACAGTCTATATAGTTTGGCTTCCTGGATGCAGAGCAGGGTGGGGAACAGGGTAGGGTGTACTCATGGAGGATCAAGAAAAGAGAACCTGTGTCATTCACTACTTTACTCTCCTGCTATTTCTCTGGGCATGATCATATCAGTGACTATGGGTGTTACTCTCACTTGGAACCTACAATGTGCACCTGTTTTGATCATAGGAAGAAGCAGGCGGAAAGAAACAATTAGTTAACATAAAGCATTCTAGGTGTCAGGGACCATGTTGTTCTGCAGCAATCTGTACACACATCTGGAATGCTCCTGAGCCACATCTGTAGCAGCAGCTGTAATTGGAGTCACATCAAGCTTATGACAATCTGTTGTGATTTCCCAAGATTTATATGACATCTACACAGGGCAAAGAGGCAAATCAAATGGGGCAGTGACAGGCATCCTACCCTGCATCCTTCCAGCCTCTTATGGTGACAGTGATGTCTGCAGCTTCCCCAGGCTTACTATCCCAGGAGGGAGGCACTTCCTTAGCCTTTTCTATTGTAATTGCCTCATTCTGTGTGTCAGGAGAACCGCTTGGAGACTCTGAGGGGCTATGTGCGCCTATTCCAATGACACGTTTTGGAAATGGGGAGTAAACCATAGGGCAGGTTTGCAGAATCAGATTTGGGCCAGAACTCCACGTATCACCTGACTACCATGAGTCTCCACTTTGGCAGAACACAGTGACATTTTGTTCTCCTAAGCATTTTCTAAAAATGTCTTAAGATTTAATGTCATTTCAAAGCGCATGTCTGGAAATCCCCAAAAGATCTTGGCATTTCTTTTTTTCCATTGTACACATGGACCTAATAAATGGCCAAAGGCCTTATAGGAAAGAATTGAAGGAGAAAGATTTATAGCATATAACTGTGACAGGGTTACAGGGCTCTTTTGGGGGATACCCAGCCTCCTTTCAATCAAGGGACGCTGGGCATGATGGTTTGGCTCTGAAATATCCCTCAGACGCCATATGATAAAAGCTTGGGTGCCAGTCTGTGGTACTATTGGGAGGTAGTGAAACCTTTTAGAGGTGGGGCCTAGTAGAAGGAGGTAGGTCATTCATTGGTAACATGCCTTTCAAGGGGCTATTGGGACCCTCATTCTTTTTCCTCTTTCTCTTTGTTTTCATGCCACCATGAGGTGAGCAACTTTGTTCTGCCATGTGTTCTCTGAAGTGACGTTCTTTCTACTAAAGCCCAAAGTGAAGGGGCTAAACCAACCACTGACTGAAACCGCTGAAAACTGTGAGCCAAAATAAATCTTTTCTCCTTCAGCTCAGGTGTTTGGTCACAGTGACGGAAAGTTGATTAACACACTAGGCTTTTCAACTGGCTTCAGTCTGGTCAATGTGTCCTTGATAAACCCAAATCTGTCATTTTCTCTCCTTCCCCTCCTCCCTCCAATCACCAGAAGGATTGCATAATCCAAGGCATGCCCTTCCACCTAGCTTCCAGTGTATTCACCACTACTGAGGACCCCAGCAACTGCAGTGCTGCAGGAGGGAAGCATGCAGAGGCCACAGCACTCCACTCACCACTGGGGACGGGGACCTTCTTACACTCTGGCAGGCTGTCACCCATCTCCAGAGTCTCCGTTTCAGTATCAGTCTCCTGGGGTCACTTCTATGCTATGGTTCTTGGTCTGTCTGGTGTTCTGGAGACAGAAGCTAAGATGAAACCCCCTGGCTAACTGCCTCCCTAGGGAGGTACTCCCAGGAGAGAGCAGGGCAGGGACAGGGATAGCAGGCCATGGCAATGGACGAAGCTGAGCAAAGTGTGATTCCAGGTGACTTTCTTAGCTTAATCCTATGGGGAGCTCTGGGAGGGATCTCAGGGTTGGGCCCTTCTCAAGGTAGGTAAAAGAGCTCTCTGATCTCACAGCTGTTTGAGACTGGGTGGATGGGTAGGGGAAAGAGGTGTGTGTTAGTCAGATTTTCATCACTGTGATCGAAATACCTGGCCAGAACAACTTAGAGGAGGAAAAGTTCATTTTGAACTCATGGTTTCAGAGATTCAGTCCATGGTTAGCCAACTCCATTGCTCTGGGATCAAGGTGAGGTACAGCGTCATGGCAGAAGGGCATGGCAGAGGAAAGCTTCTCAGCTCATGGAGGCCAGAGAGCAGAGAGAGAGAGAGAGTGGGAGGAGCCAGGGACAAAATACATAATCCCCAAGGCACACCCCCAGAGGTATACCTACTTCTTCCAGCCATGCCTCACCTGCCTATAGTTACCACCCCAAAATCCACTCAAATTATTAATTAGTCAAGTGAATTAATCCACTGACTGTGCCCCTCATAATCTAGTCATGTCATCTCCTGCATTAACACAAGAGGTTTTTTGGGGATGCCTCATATCCAAACCATAACAGGTTATATACACCTGTACTATTCCACCTCTCTGATTGTGAAAGCAAAGCCACTCTAGTAGTGTGAGGGAGGACTTCTCCATTAAGTATAGAGGTACAGGCCTAGAAGAAAACCCAGGGAAGCTGGTAAATGGGTACACAGGGGACTTGTGGTACTGCTAGTTCCTGCTGCATTATGCAGCTGATGCATTTCAATTGTGTTGGTTTCCTGGGGTTTCTGTAGCAATGTACAGTTGTTTCTCAGTATCTGTTGGAGGTTTGGTCCATGATCCCCAGGGATACCAAAATTCGGGGATGCTCAATTCTCTTCTATAAAATGGCATAGTATTACACAGAACCTATATACATCCTCCCACATACTTTAACTAATCTCTAGATAATGTTTGTACAAAATACCACAATACAAGTGCTATGTCAATAGTTGTTACACTGTACTATTTTGGGAATAATGACAAAAAGTCTGTACATATTCAGTACAGAAAAGAAGTTTTTCAAATAATTTTGATCTGAGTTGTTTGAATCTGTAGATGTGGAACCTACAGATACAAGGGTCAATTGTACCACAAATTGGGTGGCTTAAATGACAGAAGTTTGTTGTCTCACAGAAATCAAGGAGTCATCAGGGTGGCTCCTTTTGAGGGCTGGAAGGAAAAATTTGCTGTATGCTTCCCTGCTAGTTTAGGACAGCCTCAGGTGTTCTGTGACTTATAGATGGCCTTCTCCCTGTGTGTCCTCGCTTGATTTTCTCTTTGTGTAGTTCTGTCTCTGTGTTTACAGTTCTCTCTTTTTAAAATAAATACATCAGTGACATAGCATTAGGACCTAGTCTAATGATATACAGTCCTAAATGCACAAAACATTCCCACACATAACATAGTCCTATGGTTGTACATGGACCAAAATGACAACACATTCTAAATAAAAAATGTGATCCTTAAAGGCCACATCCCATCAGTTGAATGTGTACTTCTGGTGTCATGTGGAAGGGTATTGTTCAGGACAGGTGGGGCCCGCAAGAAGTGCAGTCATCTTCAGGCAGCTCAGAGGATTCCACCCTTCATCAAGCACTCATTGCCAGAGGATGGGTGCCCTTCTTCCTGCCCACAAGGCTGACCTGTGACTTACAGGCCCTGTGATAGCCCTCAAGGGGAGGTTAGTCCATCTCATGTGTTCTCTTGCTGTTTCCACACCTGTAAGCATCATTTGATCCCAACATGTCTTGGAGGACCAATTTCAAAGTCAAAGTCAAGAGATCAAATATCTTAAATATCTTCTTTTGTTTGTTCATTCATTCAGTCTACAAATCTCTATTGAGGGCCTACTTTGTGATAGATACTATGCTGTGGACTTATAATTCATGGTGTGTGTGTATGTGGGATATCAAAGTAGGCAGAGGGAGGGAGGGAGGGAGGGAGAGAGAGAGAGAGAGAGAGAGAGAGAGAGAGAGAGAGAAAGGGAGGACACCATTAAGCACATGGTGAAGAAAGGATTACAAGTGAAATAAAGAGTCAGGCTGGGATGAGCAAACAGCCCCCAGAGATCTTGCCTAGTGGGTGACTAGTTAGAGAAGCCTTTCTTGGATCACTGGGGGAGAAAAGAGATATTGTGGAATATGGCAAACCACTGTGAAGCAGGGCCTGTGGCGTCAGGACAGACCAGCCTCCCCTGCCTGCAGAGCTGGGTGCAGCGGGGAGAGAAGCTGCCAGGCCCACAGCAGGAACTCCTTGCCCAGAAGGCCTGGATTTCTGTGGGAAGTGGCTTGAACAAGAGCTCTACGAATACATCAAAGACACCACAGCGGAGAGAAAGCGACCCTGCAGTCAGGGAACAATCTCTCAAAGTCTTTTCTCTGGGAACTATAAGAAGGCTTCCTGGGCTCGCTAAATTCTGTGTAAAGAGTTCCAGGAATGTTTCCAAGACAGGCAGCCAGATCCAGGGAAATGAGCCAGATGGGCACAGCCTTTGGTACAGGGCGGGGTGGGAGATGAGGTACTGGGTGGAGGTGGGCAGTGTGGGGGGCATCCGAGGTGATGCAAGAACCAGGGTTCAAGACAGCCCAGATGGCCAGCAAGAGGGTGGATTCAATGTCTGCACGTTCTCTCCATACCCTACATACAGCATACCCATAGCCTACCTATCATTTGCTCCTAACGTAGGGGTCAGGGTTGTCCTGTCTCTCAGCACTGCATTCTATTGGGCCTGACCAGGGCAAAGTCTGGGGCCTCATGCCGCACAGCAGACACTGGATTGTGCTTGTCGAAGAGAAAGCTTGTGCTGGGAGCATTTGCTCTTGGATCTGAGATAACCTCCAAGTCTGTGTCTCAAGGATGGGCTTGGCTGGCATTATTCCTAAGTGCTTGTTTTTAAGCAGCCAGAAGAAGAGGTGGGCAGGGTGAAGTCCACTTATCCCAGGCTTCTCAGGCTGGGCCCAAAGTTTAAGGTCATAGCCCTGTCACTGACTGGATCTCTGTCTCCCATGCCCATGCCATGGAAATACAGCAATGGATTTTTTCCTTGTTCTGAGTCATTCCCTACTTGTGATTGATGTAGACATATTTGTTTGTTTTGTTTGTCCTGGGGATTTAACAATCTCACTAATTTACTTAGGGCTTTGCTAAATTTCTGATGTTGGCCTCGAACTTGTAATCTTCCTGCCTCAGCTGCCTGAGTTTCTGGGATGACAAGTGTGCACCACTGTGCCTGGCAACTTTGATATATTTCTAAGATCTATTCCCTGTAAAGAAATGGACACATTAGAAGACAGTATGGTAGGGTGTCTCAGTGTTGGTACTGTAGACATCTTGGTTTGGAACAGATTACTGTTTGAGGGGACTTCTGTCTTGTGCATCGTAGTATGTTGAATAGCCTTCCTAGTCTACCTGCCAGTGGCATCACCCTGGTAAATGTGACAAACAGAAACATGTCCTGACTGTACCAGACCATTGCAAAATTGCCCCCAGTTGACAACTAAAATACTGGATTAGACCCCGAGTTCTGATGGGAAACTAGGAAATGTGGTCACTCTTGTATAAACCAAGTATGCAAGAACAGACAAGAAGGAAAGATTGGCTTCAAGCCTCCCATAAGGTCATATAGTCATACGGTCAGGCTCTCAGCCCATGGAGAGCCACACTGTGCAGTCCTCCTTGAAGTTTCCTTGTGTGGCTCCAGGACCATCAAGCTAGCCCATTCTGTGTTGAAGTTCATTGCAAAGTTTAGAGCTAGCCATTGAGAAGCTTCTCTTTATAGCAACCCTCCAGAATATTGACCCCACTTTGGTCTCAGCATGAATTTATGCCTCCCTAGTCCTTCCAGCCTCTGAAGGCAGGTCTGAGCTGTTCCTTTCACAGCTTGATGTACACAACCCTTTATGTTCCTTCATGGAAGTGGTTCTAAAGCCCCAGAGGCTGCCTATGTTAGATTGTTTTCTGGAACTGAAATAGGCTCTATGATGGTAAATGCTACTGCTCTTTCTGAAATCTCAAGTTTTGGTTCTTCCTAGTACTTACTTACAGTACTTGCTAGAACAAAAGTTCAAGGCCAAATATATACTGTAGTGAATCTGCTATCTCTATGACATACCTATACTCTACCACTTGTACCATTAAGTGCCATTTAATCCACACCTTATCTCTATGAACTTTGCTCTGTTTTTTATGCCAGAAGCTCAAGAAGAAAGGTGGTCTGCACTGTGGTGATTTTCCACCCCACCTCTTCAAAAAAGCAGTTGGTAACTTGTCTCATGAGAAGAACAAACCTTTGCTTTTCCAAGACATGCAAATATCCACACCATGAGTCCTGCCTCAGAGTCTCTGCCCAAAGGCAAGCTCTGAGCTTCATTTTCCTCCTCAGGCACCTACTTGCCTTGCAGCCTTCCTCTTTGGCTCTTAATGCTAGCTAGGATCTGGAGCATTGGGAGCCACAGATTTTCATTGTTTATAATTATTTGCTTGTTGCTGTAGAGCCTGAATTTTGCAGAATTTGCATCCTGAAATCAGCCAAGAAATCAATGGTATTTACTTTTTAGGAAGGTACTTTGCTTCCATGGTTGTTGAAGGCATTTTCATGCTATGTCTCTTCCAAAACACTGGGCCATGGAATATGATCTGGTTGGTGATTTCCCCCCACTGACTCAAATCCAGAAGTTAAGAAGAAGTCAACCTGAATGTAGAATGATTTCTAGAGGTTGGGAAGAGGATGGGGAACATTAGATAAAGGGAGACTGAATTTGATCAGTGCACATTGTATGCATGCACTGAACCCTATTATTATATGCAATTGATACATATAAATGAAAAATCCTGAAGGCAAGAGAACAAAGACTCTGATGGTGTGGTTTAGATTGTATTTCCTTCTTAGACATCCTGGGCCTTAGGGATTTTCAAGGCCAGCCTCCACATCTGAACAGAGGAGGAAACTGTAACACAAACCTCCTGGATGATTTGCCTGAGGCCCCACCCTGACTGGTGCCCTAAATTGGACCAGAATATAGGACCCCAGCTTCTGGCTCAGGACCCTTTTGACTACACAAGGATGAAGGGAGAGGTGAGGAAGAGGAGCTCAAGTAGTTGGTATAACAAGAGAGGTGAGAACCAAGGCTTCTCTTGCCAAGCAGTAACTTTGTGGAGGGGAGAGTTTCTGTTATTCCCATAGAGAGAAGACATATCTTTATCCTTCTAATGCGTTTATACACTCAGCATAGAAATGAAAGAAAAGTCATTGTGTTATTGGTAGTTTTATAAGAGAACACCATTCTGTTTTAGTCAGCTTTTTTTCTGCTGTGACCAATAGATCCAAGAAGGAACAACATAGAGGAGGAAAAGTTTATTTGACACTTACAGTTTCAAAGGTCTTAGTACATAGACAGTCAGCTCCATTGCTCTGGGCCTGATGTGAGGCAGAACCAGAAATAAAATATATACTCCAAAGGCATGCCCCAGGGACCCACCTCCTCCAGCCACACCCTACTTGCCTACAGGCACCACCCAGTTAATCCATTCAAGTGGATTAATGCACTAATTAGGTAAAGGTTCTTATAACCCAATCATTTCACCTGTAAATTTTCTTGCAGTGTTTAACACATGAACTTTTAGGGGACGCCTCATATCTAAACCATAACACCTCCCCAGCCTATAAACCAAATATTAATCTTCTATCTTATATAAGGATTTACAAAATAATATATGGTGAGTGCTGAGGAATGACAAGTTTCTGGTAGTACTTCACAATGCCTTGCAGGAAATGTGGCTGGTCAAGTTGCTCCTTTGGGCAGAACCCTCTTGGCAGCAATCCTGCAATTCATATATACTGTCACTAGGCGGCAGTAGGTAGCACAGCCATGTGGTCCAGTCATAGAGGTATCTATCTACTTAGAAAGGAAGCAAGAAGGTGGATTCAGAGCTCCCACACAGGACCAGAGGGTCTGCCCCCTCCCCATGGAAAAAAAGGACAGACCAGAAATTTCAAGTGTCCCCCAAAGGACATTGTGCTAGAGGCTTAGACAGCTTGTTATCATTGGGAGTGGGGTGGAAACTTTAAGAAGCAGGACCTAGGGAAAGAACTTAGGTCATTGGAGAGGTGAGCCCTTGAAGGGTACTATGGGATCCTGATATCTCTCTCTCTCTCACTTCCTGTCACCATGAAGTGAGCAGCTTCCTTAGCCACACAGAAATTTCACAGGTCATTATCCTCCAAAGGATTAAGAACCAGGGCTATGAATAATAATTGTTTTTAAAAATTAGAGAGATAATATTACATAGTTCAAGATTTAAAAACAGCAATGAAAAGTTTTCTTGTCATTCTTGTTTTAATTTCCTTCCTACAGGTGACCAACATTTTTAAAAATTTCTTGTGATTATTTCAGAGAAGCTTATGATTTCAGAAGAGCATCTGTTGTCTCAATCTTTCTTCCTTTTTCCTTTTTTTTCTTTTACACATGGTGGCATAATACTCAAATCTTCTGCTTTTTGTTCTTTCACTGAACAATACGTCTTGGAGAACTTTTCATGTGAATTCATCATCCATTTCCTCCTTTTATGGCTGCATAATATTTCAGCGTTCAGATGTGTCCTCATATACTTAATAATCCTCTATTCACAGATAGAGATGGTGTTTGTGGCTAGTTATTAAACAAACATTAACACAATGAATAACTCTGCCTATGACTATTTTGCACATGTAATATATATATTCTTATATATATATAAAATTCTTAGGTCAAAGGGCCTCCTATGGTTTTGATAACTGCCCCACAAAGGTGCATGTATTAAGAGCTTGGTCCCCAGATTAGTGCTAATGGAAGATGGTAGAACATTTTGGGGTGGATCCTAGTGGGAGGACCTTATATTACTGGGGGCAAGCCCTTATGGGTAACTGTGGGACCCTGGTCTCTTCCTATCTTTCACTTTCTGGACACCATGAAGTGAGCAGCTTTGTTCCACCAGGTGCTTCCACCATGATGGAGCTTCACCAAAAGCCCCAAAGCAACAGGGCCAAATGACCATGGAAAGGGACTTGTAAAACTGTGAGCCCAAACAAATCTTTTCTTTTAATAAGTTGATTATCTCAAGTATTTATTACCGTAAGGGAAAGCTAACACAGAACTTGTCCATTTTTAGTTCTGATTGAAGTGATTTAATTTTCCTCCAAAAGAAGGTGTACAATTTATACTCCCACAGCCAGTGAGGGAGCCTGCCAATTTCCCCTTTTTCTCTGGAACATGTTGTGTTATTGCACTTCTGAGTCTCTGACAGGTAAAAGCAAAGGGATCTCAGTATAGTTATGTTGTTTTGATTTTGCTTTTTTGGGGATGGAACTCAGGGCCTCAAGCCTACTAGGCAGGAGCTTTCCCATTTAGCTACACCCCAGACCTGCATTTCTTATTATGATTAAGGAAGGACATCTTTTCAGATTTTAAATTCATTTGTATTTTTGTTTCTTATGAACTGCCCCTTTCCCTTTGTCTATTTTTAAAAATTGAGTTGATCTTTTTCCTTTTTTAATATTTTTTTTTGTTTTAGTGGGCACAATATCTTTATTTATTTTTATGTGGTGCTGATGATCGAACCCAGTGCCTCGCACATGCCAGGCCAGAGCGCTACCACTTGAGCCACATCCCCAGCCCCCATCTTTTTCTTTCTCTTTCTTTTTTCTTCTTCTTCTTCTTCTGTTTTTTTGATACTGAGCCATATCCCCAGTTCGTTTTTTAAAAAATAGTACCTTTAATGTCAGTGGCATTTTTATCTATCTATTTATTTATTTATTTATTTCAGTTGTAGATGGACACAGTACTTTTATTTTATTTATTTATTTGTATGTGGTGCTAAGGATCGAACCCAGTGTCTACACATGCTAGGCAAGTGCTCTATCACTGAGCTATAGCCCCAGCACCTGCCCCCGCCTCACCGGGTCTGTTTTTTAATTTTAAATTTTGAGAGAGGGTTTTGCTAAGTTGCGTAGGACTTCGTTAAATTGTTGAGGCTGACTCTGAACGTGCAATCCTCTACCTCAGCCTTCTGAGCTGCTTGGATTACAGGTGTGAGCCACTGCATCTGGCTTGATCATTTTTTGTTATATATTTCTCAATCTTATTTATGTATGAGGGAAATTAAATGTAATATAAGTTACAAATACTTTTTTCCTGATTTGTTGTTGAGTTGCTCATGGAGGTGATTATTAGGCAGGATTTTTTTCTGTAGTCAAATTTGGCCATCTTTTATGTTATCACTTCTGTGTTATTATTGTGTTTTTCCATCATGCACTTTGTAGCATACTTAGAAGGATCTTCCCCACTTCAAGATTCTTCAAAAAGTGTTTGAATAAAAAATAAATAAATAAATAATTCTCTGAACAGTGAATTGACTCTAAACCACCAGATTTAGGGTCCTGAATGAGGTTAAGGGTGGGCCTGAACCTTTGACTCTGCGGACATCAGATACTACTGCTCCTGATTAGAGGGATGGAGTCTAATTCACAGTGCTTGGTCCAGAGCTTTCCCACAGAAGAGTTCAAGGGCAATTGTTGAAGGAAACAGCCTCAAACTAGCTGGTTCATCCACATCCACATACAAATGGCATCGTGTGGGTCATCTTCAGGCCTAGTAATCTGGTTTCCTATGTGATTTATCCACGTTCAAGTAAGACAAGGCCAGAAGATGTGCACATTTGGCCTTCACACTTAATATTTAAAGCCATGGACTCTTTTCTTCCCAAATGCTCCTATCTGCTTACTGGCATTTGGAGAAAAGCTGGGCCACGGAAGTTGAGATGAAGCTAAACTTGCTGTTGGTTGAGTGACCAGAATGTTTAAGTAGGTGAAAAATAAACAACGAACATACATTCACCTCAAGATGTGGATGGGGAATGATTCTGGAACTCGTGGCTGGTCTGCTTTGGGTTTATTCCCTTGCTGTTTTTGTTTGTAACTTGGGCTAAGAAGAAGAGATGAAGAGGAGAGATGAGGGGTGAGGTCACAGGAAATCCACACTATGTCCGCCCTTAGCCCAGCTGAGGACCCAGCTTTCCTCCAGGCCCTCTCCTTAGGGTGTCAGCTCCCCTCCTCAGGGCAGCAGAAAGAGGCTTTCTTCACCCTCTCAGTTCCCTTTTTCCTCCTGTTCTACTCCCCTTCAGAAACTCCAGCACCATAGGTTCACCCTAATCTGCCAAACGCAGCTGAAAAACAGGGCAAATAGAAGGGTTCAGGCAAAGGAGGTCTTTGAGCCCCAGTTCTGCCGGGAGAAGGCACCCTGTTCACTTTCCCATGTAGACTTGCAGATTACCACATCTGCATGGGACTGAATGAAAGGGCCCACGACAGCCTTTACACAACCTTTATGGGCTTCAAGGGGATTATTCACACTGTGAAGTGGATAGTGACTCTCTTTGGGATACATGAGTGTGTCTGGGAGTGTTTGAGGTTAGGGTCCACCAACTCAAGGCAGCAAGGAGAGGAAGGGCCAGAGTGGGGCCCTGGGGTTGGGACCAAAGCAGCACCTGGTATCGGAAACCGGATGGTAGGGTGGTTACAAGGGACCAAGAGATAAGAACTGGTCGCCAAAACTCGTCTGGGGATCTGCGGTGTGGAGGTAGCAAGGGGCCTTCCTTGCTACGGGGGTTTTCCGAAGCCGCGATTCTCAAGGGATTCTTTCCAGGGCCCCAGCACGCAGTCGGGAAGGGCAGAGCAGGGCGCGGTCGCCACAGACCCTCAGCGCAGCAAGGGCTCCCGAGCCCGCCAGGGGGCAGCGCGGCGCCCGGGGCAGGGTACCGGCGCAGAAGAGCTTCGCCTTCACCTGTTCTACCCGCTGGAGGACCAGACCCCTACAGCTCCCAAGCCAGCAGGTCTGGGGGCACACCCGGGAATCTGTGTGCTCCTCAGGGCGCCGCCCAGGCTTCCAGAACCTGGGCTCCAGTCCCTGTCCCCGAAGCCATCCCCGAAGGACCCAGATCCCAGGTGTGCCTGCCCGTTTTGCCGACTGTCCTTGCTTTGGGGCCGGGGGAGGTAGCACCCGGCAAGAAAGCATCTTTGTCTTCCTTTCCTTCCCGCCTCGCGCTCTCTCCAGGAAGCATTTTCCGATCCCCATTTTCTGGGCGCGGGTGGAGCTGGGGGCGGTAGGAGAGGCCGAGGCGGGGGCGCGGACCGGCCAGCCGCAGGCGGGTGCGGGGTGCGCCCCACGGCCGCGCCGCGTGCACCCGGCAGAGGCGGCTCTGCGTGCCGTACGCCGCGTCCCGGGCGCGCCCGCCGCTATTCAGCTTCCCGGGCTCATTAGCAGTCTCCGTGTGCGGCTCGGCGCGGGCTCACAAAGAGCTGCGGCGGCGCCCAGCGCTCGGCCTCGCGGACAGAGCTGGTGGCGGTGGCGGCGGCAGTGGCTGCGGCGGGGCGGGTGCGGCGGCGCACTCGCGCAGCCTGGTGCCAGAGCCAGGTAAGCTGGGGGTCCCTAGCTTCCTGAGTCGCCGGTGGCCGCAGCCTGGGGGCGCCCGGGTCGGCGAGGGGATCGGGGGGCGGATAGGGGGATGCAGATGCTGCAGCTCCTGTGCTGACCCCCAGACTCGGCGGGGCTTCGGAGCGGCAGCCGAGGGGGACGATCGGCGGGTCCGACTGCCGCTTGGTTGTGGGGGTGGAGACCCGCGGCCCCACTTCACCAGACCAGCCGGTCCCTGCCCCCACTGACCGGCGGGCGGGCGCGGCGGGGACCAGCGGGCGACTCCTGCATCCAGGGCTGGGGCTCCGCGGTGAGGGGCGACCCGGTACTGGCAAGAGGCGCTGGTCGGCGGTGGTTGCCCGCTTCAGTCCCGCTGGACTGGCCGGGCCGCTAGTGCGTTCTGGGGCCCCCGCTTGGTGCTGGCACCAAGTCCCGGTACCGGGCGGCAACTCCCGAGTTTGGGGTCGCTGTTGGATTCGCTGCCTCCGGGGAATCGAGCTCTGATTTCTCCTCCTCCCCTTTTCCTTTATAATGAGGCCCAGGAGGAAAACTCCTCAATTAGAAATTCCACACACCCTTTCCCCTGGGCAGCCTGAGCGGGGCTGGGGGCACGTGGCTATCTGGCCCCTTCCCTATGGCAGGCACAGCCTGACAAGACTGTTGACAGGAGATCTGGCCACAGATTATGAAGGCAAACATTGATCTCCCGTCCCCCAAGCAGTGCTTTATACAGGGCAGTGGGCGGTGGACAGTGTGTGGTGGGCCTCTGTAAGCCAAAGCTAGGAGTGAACTCCCCTTGGGTCAGCGTGTAGAAGAAGGGTGGGGGGGGGGTCCGGAGGGTCCTGACGAGAGAGTTCTGCCCTACTGCTGCCTTACAGGATGCCTGATAGTCTTAACTTAGTATTTACTTGCAGAAGGAAGACTTTTAATTGTTTCAGATCAATTCAGATAGGACCTGACAGGGGCCAGACTTAAATCTGTGGATTCGTGTAGTCAACTCACCAATAGCTATGCCAAGGTGAAGTATCCAAAATCTGGCATCTTGTACCTGACACTTCATACGTGGGCTCATCTGTCCCTGGCCTCTTCAACCTCCTGTTCTTTCTGGGTATTGTCTCCCACTCCTTTGAGGAAAGACAGTGGTTTTACAAATAAAGACCTGAAAGCTTTGAGGGTCAGAGTATGACAACTTTTTCCACTGTCACAGCTCTGCTGAGCCCAGAGCCTGTGGGTAGCCTTCCTTTGGAGCAGGATTCCTCCAGTGAGATGAGGCAGAGGGTTCTCTGGTGAGCAGCAGCCAATAGGCAGGGGTGGACACAGAGCAACTACAGTGCCTTGTCCTACACCCTTACTGCTGGGTGGCCATACGTTCTCCTTTATACTCAGCTGTCACTGGAAAGGACCTCTGAACTTAGGATATTCTGGGCAGGAATAATACAGATTTGGAACCTGCTGGGACTCTGAGCAGCATTAAGGGTGTAAGTGGATGAGTTGGAACATGGCTGTTGTCAGCCCTTGGTGCTGACAACCCTCCCCAGGTGGGCAGCACCAGCACTGGTGAGGAGGCCCTATCTCTGGAGCTGGATTGGATCTGGATGATGGCCCTGGTGGGGGTCTTCTCTCTCATGGGTTAGGGGAGTGGCTGTGCTCCTCCCCACTGCCTGCCTTTTCATCTGTGGGGTACTGGATTCCTGCAAGCGCAGGCTGAATCAGGTGGTCTGTGAGTGTGTGTGAGCTGGGAGGTGGGGTGGGCCTGTGATGATCAACTTCTTGTTCTCTCTCATCTTGTTTGCTTTCTGGGGGTACCTCAGGCCCAAGTTGTGGCTTGTTTGCTTGTTTGCATAACTGTCCTTTGAGTTGTTCTATGCCCTCCCCCCTTTTTAAAATTAAATATTAGTTTCACAGGAATAATTGGTGGGGATAGATTGTGAAATGGAGGCACATAAATATCTAATTTGCCAACTGAGCTAAGAATGCTAGATAAAAATAAAAGATAATTGTAAAAGACACCAATCGCACCCCTGGAAGCTGAGAGAGTGCTAAAACACCTTGATTTTTCCTAGACAAAACTGAGGAACTCAGAGGAAAAACACATTTGATGGTAAGGTTGGGCTGGGCTTTGTTTGGTTTGGCCTGTCAGAGGGGGCAGAGCATAGACAGAGCATGGATGCAGAGGTCCCCTCCAGACCTCACTTCTCCCAAGTGTTCCTCTGTGTTTCCTGCCCCAAATACCTGCCCTGGTGACTCAACAGGTGAGAACCTCCCATCTGAAGTCTTCAAGAAATCTTTACTTTCATGTGGGGAGTCTGAAATGGCTAGTGGCAGATGGACATGGAGGACCTGAACACATCTCTGGCTGGCCTCTGGGGCCTTCCAGAACAAGTGGTATTCACCTGCATATCCTGCCCTTCAGTATGGTCCTTAGAGATCAGGAGAGAGCCCTGAGCATGAGTGGCATTCATGGCTGTAGCATTCACAGACTGTGCCCTTGCCTTACTGCTCCCAGTTCCTTACCTCTGCTGGTGGCTGTGAGGACTGGCAATGTGCAGGCCATGGTAGGGAGTGGTGTAGCCACTGACCTGTAGGCAGGCATTCTCTGGGTCATGTACCAGGAGGCAGCCTGGGTGCCTGGCAGGAGCTGGAGTGATGCTCATTTGGCCTCTTGGATGTTGGTTGGGCTGATAGACCACAGGGAGGATTCTATGCCTGCTTCCTCCTCCCCAAGTCCCCCCACCCACCACCTGGGTCAGGGCCAGCTGGAGTCTCTGAGCAGCCTGCTGGCACAGGCTGAGTCAGCTGTCGTGGGCACTGTCTTCTCTCGCCTCTCCTGCAGCCAGTCCTCTCCTCTGTCCCCATCCAGACATTCAAGAAAGCCCATGGAGGACAGCGCCCTCAAGGTCGAACCATCAGGCTCTCTTTGAGGAACCCTACACATCAGGGGAATGCCTTTGCTATGTGAATTTTTTTTTTCCTGTGCCAGCTTTGGCGTTTCCCAGAGTTGGGTGCTGGGATTGCCCCTCTGTAGATTGGACCCATGCCAGTCTCTCATTTTCTCAAACCTTCAATGGCTCCCCAGTGCCTACTCCACACCCATATTCCTCCACAAGATTT
Source organism: Spermophilus citellus (assembly GCF_964194105.1). Classification (NCBI taxonomy): domain Eukaryota; kingdom Metazoa; phylum Chordata; class Mammalia; order Rodentia; family Sciuridae; genus Spermophilus; species Spermophilus citellus. The sequence continues at coordinate 52,335,106 of NC_138185.1, forward strand.
TCTGAGCCCTCACTCCCAAGCATGCTCTCAATAAGCTGCCCAGCCTCCAGTCAGACAGAATATCTGCCCAGATTTGCCTTGAGTTGTCCCTGCCCTGTTGTCCCAAGACCTTGGCCCAGGCCCTTGTGTCTGTCCTTAATGATCTCAAATGAATGTGGGTTCTTTCCTTTTATTCCTTTGGTCCTCAATTTTGCTTGGCTCCTTCTGTCTCAAGGCCTTTGTGCCTGTTGTTCCTGCTGCCTTGTCTGTACCTCCCCCAGGTATCCACCTGGCTTGCTCCCTCCCTGATTTCACTTCTCTGTATACATGCCAACTCCCTAATCAGCCTCTGTAAATTGATATTACTTCTTTCTTTTCTTGTGAATCCTGTTTTGTGATTCTCCTTAATGCTTAGCATTCAATGTCTCATTTATGTACAGTACTTGTTTGTTTATTGTCCGTCTCTTACCACTCAAATGTAAAGACTTTGTTCACCTCTGTATCCGCAGTAGCTCCAATAGTGCCTGGCACATAGTAAACCCTCAGTGCTATTGTTGGTTGAATGTAAGAATGAATGAAATGCAGGAGCATCATTCTGCCTTTCACCCCGCTTGACTCCCCACTTCTCCTTTCCCTGAGACCCAGAGCAGGCATCAAGCTGTATTCACATTTGGATTCCTCCTAGAAGTGAGCACAGACTCTTTTGCTCACTGGGGAGGCAGGATAGAGCTATGGATTGTACAGTACAAGCAGCTGCCGGCCAGTTTTCACATGGGACAGAAGAAACTGTTTGGGAAAGTAATCCATCCCACAGAGTGGGCATTCTGATTTTGCAATGAAATTCCTTTGGTTTTTTTGGTTGTTTGGGTTGTCAGGTATTCCCTGCTTCTAGAGCCGGCCAGCCTACATTCTCCCTGAAGTCATCTTGGATGCACATACACTGGGAAAGAGGCACCCTCTTTCCCAGTTTCTCTTCCTCTTCCATCTGGATGTTTCTAAACTTGTCTAGAACCTCATGTCAGGTCCCAGCTGTTCTGTCTGTCCTATTGGCTGGTCTTTCCTTCCACAACCCTTTTCTTGCCTGACTTTCTTTTGCTTGTGTTTTGACCTGGCCAGGAGAAGCACTCTGGTTTTATGAGACAGGCAGAGTAAGATAGGAAACCAGGTTGGAATCTAGAATAACAAGAGCTCAATTCCAGCCTGGTTGTGCTGCTAATCCCTGGGACCTCTGCAAACCACGGACCTTGGGAGCCTTTCTTAGTATCTGTAATCCATGCATTGTACCTCTTGCTCAAGGTTGTTTTGATGCACGAATGAAATTCAGAATTGACCTGGTGCAGGGTATCATTATTACAGCAAAGTCTTCATGTGGTGCCTGTGTAGGCTCAGGCCTGTTATGGCTTCTCCTTTTTTGCTGGGCGTTGCATGGGTCAGGTTTGTGAGTTACAACTACAGCTCAGTAAGAAAGTGTATAGACACTTCATAAACTCTGAAGTGAGGTTCCAGTGTAAGGTGCTACATCTGTTGTTTTGTGTTTGAAGGATCAAAACTAAGAAAGAAAAAAAAAAAAAACATGCAGTTGAGATTCCTGCATTGACTGCAAAAAATCTTAAGGTTTTCTGGAAACTGAAACACTCCATTATTTAATTCCAGTGTAATTAAAATCACATTGTGGGGCAGTTCTGTGTGTTGAGTTCTGATCCTCTGTGTTTGCTGTTGTAAGTAATTTCCCACTAAACCCCAAAAGCAGGCCTTGTCTTAACTTCTCAGCAAGGAGACTGAGGACTGGGCAACTGTGACTTGCCCTAAGGCACACTGCTGTTGGAGGGCAGCGCCACATGTGAGCCTGAATTGGGAGAGGAGAGTGTGAAGAGCATGCTCCATACCTGTGGCCTATGGGAACCCATTTTACATTAGAGTTGTTTTTCAACTGGGTGAGTATGACTAGTACTTGTGACCACTCATGTGACATGTATAGGGGTTAATTTTCAACGTGTGCCTAGAGAACCTAATGCCTAGTGGTTGGAGAGTTGAGGATGTGTCCTAGATAATCGGGGCTCTTCACAGAGCTGGGGAGGAGGCTTGAGGGCCTGCCACACAGGAAAACAGCCATTGTTGGTGGGTCCCTAGATGTTTCCTTTCTGCACTCCAAGTGAACATGGATACTTTGCACTTCTTGTCTCTAGAATCAATTGTGCAAGGAGATATTTGGTTCTGAACCACTCAGCCACTTATCCTGAGCAAAGATGCATTAGTAAATACTAAGTAGAAGAACAGTATGGACATCTAAAATTTTAAGTTGGGTGTGTGTGTGTGTGTGTGTCTGTGTGTGTTTGGTTGGTTTTATAGTTCTGGGCTTTGTCCCCAGCAAAGCAGCTCTAACTAGGAATTTCTCTGAACTGTTATATGCATTATTAATTTAAAAAACATGCATACATGTTTTCCCCAGTTTGTTTAATTATTAATTTCATGGAAAAATGTATCATTTCAAACATAGGAAGACCATTAATTGAATGCATGTATTTAGGGATGATGGATTTTTTGGGTCTGACAGCAAGTGTGTGCCTTGTTCAAATAAAACGCCATGTGTGTTTCTCATTCCTTTGGTGTAGTAAGTGAGCCATGTGCTCTAACATCTGTCCATATTATCCAGAGCTGGTGACAGCTGTCATTGGTGGGGTGAAGTGGAGCTGGGGTTTGTATTAGAAATCAGAAGCTTGAGAAAGCCAGGCTTGGCCTCCACCCGCCAGCTGTAGAAATGCCACTGCTCAGAGTTTGACTTGACTCATCGTAAGGAGGGCACATTCGGGTCTGTGCTTCCTTCTTTAGTGGCTACCGAATGACTGTGAGTATGACATGAGATTAGATGTGTGCAAACATTCTGTTACAGTGAAGTGCTTGGTCAGTACAGTCACAGGTTAGGGTGTGTGTGTGTGTGTGTGTGTGTGTGTGTACACGTGTGTTCTCCTCAGCCTGTTTGCCATCTTAAATACCTGTTACCACTTTGGGCCCTTCTAGCTGGCTCAGATTCTAGATGGCAACAGTGAAAGCAGTTGGCTGACTGATGGATGAATTGATTCTAGCCACAGGTCCCAATGCTGTCCTCCTGGCCTGACTTCTAGATCCTGAGCCTCTGAGGTGGGACTTCATTAGTCAACATGGTGGCTGTTTCTCCAGGAATAGGCTAAGGTGTGAATTTTTCCTGTCTCACAGTCCCTACTAGATGTGCCTCACTTTATGCACATGTACTGTGAAGATACTTCCCTTCGAGTGCTAGGAATCAGGCAGCTGGAGGGAAGTGTGTCAGGGTATTTCAAGTTGGATGTGTGGCCTGCCTTTGGTTCTTTGGGGAACATCTTTGTGTTAGCTTGGAAACTACTGATCTTGACTTTCCCTTGGGCTTCAACCAATTTTAGCTTCAAAATTAATTGCATTTTATTAAGTAATGGTTTTCTTCTTGATCACAGGCGGGTGTGTGCTTAATCAGCAGTGGTGACTTGTGCTACTGCAGTTGATTTGCTGCACCCAGAGGCAGTGCCACCTCTGACTTGCATTGACTTCCTGTGGGGAACTGCCTTGGGGGGACCCCTGGGCTGGCAGCCTTCTATGCCTTGCTTTAGGACCCTTTTCCTTAAGTCTCTGAATGTGCTGTTCCTTTTATCCATCATGTAGGAAGGTTTATCTGGTATGGAAATAGAGGGTGGCTGGGCATTTAAAGGGCAACCCCTTACCTTGCCCCCGTTATTCATATCCTTTGATACTGGAGGACTCTGCAATGCTAGAACTGAGAGAAAGTGTTCTTCACTTAGGTACTCCTAGATCCCTTTGCTGGGAGTTTTGTCCGTCCATCCATCCATTCATCCATCCACCGGGTATTTATTTTCTGAGCACCTGCTGGGATCCATCTTTCTTCTTTCCCAGCTATAGATGGGTAGAGTCGTTCCCAGCTATAGATGGGAAGGGAGTGGAAAGGAACTGCTGGAGAACATGCGCTGGCATCCTGGTTCTGGGACCAGGGTCCTCCTAGAGAAGCATAATCCAGGAGATGCAAGAGTGCCATGGTGACTGAGGTCTGGTCATCGGCCTATTCTGGAAAAGTGTGTATTTGCTCCTTCAGAGCAGAAGAGCCAGCCAAGAGGGGGGCACCCTGGGCACAGGGAGTGTCCAGTTTGGGGCAGCAGGTTTTGTGGTTTGTGTAGGTCAGAGCTGGAGATGGTGAATGGGGAGGAGGGATGCCTCCTGACCATCCAGGAGTGGAGCTGCCCTGGATGGCCCTGAGAGTCCTTGCTATGGATCAGGAGCAGAGCAGGTGGGGTAACAATAATCTACACAGTTTACCAAGAAAATTCTCTGTCACCAAGCTTCTTGAATTGACAGGGTGGGACATGGGGGAGGGGTGCCAAAGGGGCCCTTTGAGGGGCACATTCAGAGGTGAGGTGAAGGTGCCTAGAGGGACAGGGAGGACACAGGACAGGGCACATTGAAGGGTAGGGGGCAGGTCTGGGTCCTCAGGGAGGGGTACCGTGAGGATGCAGGGCGAGGGAGTGGACACTAGGAGCCTCCCTTCCCACTGCGTTCTGTAGGGGGATGAGGTTGCCAAGTCCTAGTCTTGCTCCCACGGATGTTTCATTTTACCCTTTAGAGATTTACAGGCTTTCTAGGTTAAATTGCCCTGTTTTCTTACAAGCACGACAAAATCTATGACAAAACCATATATCACGTTATTAATTTGCTCTCACAGAGTTAACCCATGTTGCTCTGCTGACTTCCACATACCCCTCACCCCATGCTGGTTCCCGTTGTCTGTGGAGCACAGGCAGCGTGCTGGAGAGACTTGCAGTGGGTCAGGGACTGGGGGCTGCAGAGGGTGGTACGCCTCTTTGCCCACCTCATGACTGGCCTCGGGCTGTCTAGGGACACAGGCAGTCATTTTAGGGCCTTCTGATGGTTTTCTGGTCTCTACTGGGAAAAAGGAGTGCAGTTTCTTCACTGGCCAAGGTGATTTGGGAAGGTCAGGGCAGAGCTGCACCTGTGGTCAGATATTCTGAACCACACTGCACTGTAGGAAGCTGATTCACAGGCCTCCTGTTTATTTATTTTTTATTATTATTTGTAGTACTGGGGATTGAACCCAGGACCTCATGCATGCTAGGCAAGCACTCTACCACCGAGCTACTTCTCTAGCTCCCCCACTTTTTTGTTTTGTTTTTAATTTTGAGAGACAGGGTCTCACTGAGTTGCTCAGGTTGGCCTTGAACTTGCTATCCTCTTGCCTCAGCCTCCCAAGTCACTGGGATTACAGATGTGCACTATGATGCATCCATCTTGTGGCCAAGAGCCCTTGGGATGCCTGCAGCTCTTGCCCTTCCATTCCCATCCAGTCCTGAAGAGGATGAGGTATCCATTCATCTCTGGGCGATGACCTGATCATGTCAAGCTGTGGGAAATCCCAGTTTTATAGATAAGTTGTGCTCCTTTTTTTTTTTTTTTTTTAAAAATATTCGTTGATTGACCTTTATTTATTTATTTATATGTGGTGCTGAGACTCGAACCCAGTGCCTCACGCATGCCAGGCAAGCATGCTACCGTTGAACCATAACCCCAGCCCAAGTTGTGCTCCTTTTTAGAGATGCGGTTGGTCTGCTTTTCCTCTGGCTCAGGGCAGAGGTAGAGGACTGTAATCCCTGTCATGAGGTCCATGGTTCCCTTTATCAATGTCTGCTGGAGCTCAGAAGGGGCTAAGTCTGCCTTTGTTACTTCCAAGCCCCATAACTAGGGACAGCCTGTTGATTATTGGGGTGTTTAGAAATGAGGACCTGAAGGGGAGAAAGCTGCAATGATGTGGGGGGAGACATCCCTGTGTGCAGAACTTTCTGCCATCTTCATGGTTTTCATCAGACACATAATATTACAGTGTGGTTCACATTGACTGATGTCCCCAACTTTCTTTCTTCCCTTATGTTATAGAGAAGCCTAAATCTGATGTGTTTAAGCTCTCATTATTTCACAGTAGAAATACTGCTGGTTGTAGTTGGTAGTATCTCTGCCTTTCTCTACTCAAGGGAAGTGTCTGCAGTAGGGAGCCACTGCCTTACTCTGGACATGGGCCATCACTGTGCTGACTTGGTCAGGCATAGCTTTGCCTGAAGGTATCTATGGAACCAGGAAAGTCTCATAAAATCCACATGTATTTGTGGAGCTACACATAAGAGTTTGCCCTTTTTTAGGTAAAATCAGTTTTGGTTGTCAGGAAGCAAAGGGAGATAGACATGCTGTGCTATTTTGGAAGACGTTAATGTGGGACTGATTTTCATTCCACTCATCCATTTTCTGGCAGTGGTCCCCAAGCTATCACATGATATTCCTTACTGGAAACTGTCCAAGCTGACCAAGACCCGAACTCCCTTCCAAGTATTCATTATCTAGAATTCATGTCAACTAACTGATCACTTAGACTCTACTGGACCTTACATCTCAGAAATTTTTTTCCCCCCAGAAACTTTTGACATGAGAAATTTTATTTCTCCTACGTGTCTGTAGTGGAACCTATTTTTAACAAAACAACTCACTTAAAATACAATAATGCACTATATAAGTAATGAGAAAAAGGCAGACAAACTAATAAGGAAAGGAGCAAAAGACACACACACACACACACACACACACACACACGATGTTTGATAAAGAGATGAAAAGGTGCTCAACTCCATTAGCTGTTAGGGAGAGGCAAACTAAATTGTAAAGTGTGAGACCATCACACATTCTCTAGGCTAAAGTCAAAAGAGCAGCAAATGGCAGGCGTTAGGATGTGGTGTAACTGAAACTCACTGGGGCATAGATTCCTACAAGTGCTTGGGAAACTGTAGATCAACTAAAGTTAAATTTACATATGCTCTATTACCAGCAGTCCCAATCCCAATTAAACTGAGTGAAGTGTGCATGTGGCCACTAGAGAAAGGCAGAGGGAGATTGGACACGCAGAAGGGGAGCCAACATGAGCACAGAGGCAAAGATTGGAGTGATGCACTCATGACTGAAGGAACACCAGCAGCCACGAGAAACCGGATGAGGTGAGAAATGGATTTTCCCTTACCACCTCCCAGAGGGACTGTGGCTCAGCTGACACGTTTCTACCCAGTGAAACTTCTTTTAGATTTTAGTCTCCAGAACTGTGAGAATATAAATGTGTGTCTGAAGCCACCTAGATACATGATTATTCATTATAGCAGCCCAAGGGAACTGGTACAGTCCTTAGGGGACACACCCAAAGTATGATTAATTGCCAAAATGCAAACAAGAAGAGCAGATCAAGACATAGATTTATTCCTGCATAGATACTATATAGCAAACTGAGAATGAACTCTCCATAAGTGTATGTCACAGCATGGATACATCCTGCAACATAGTGTCAAGTGAAAATACCTAAACACTATAGAGTCCAGACTGCAGGATCCCATTTATGTGAAAGTCAACAGGCAACTTATCTGTGGTGTTGGAAATCAGTTGTTCTTGGGAGATGGTAATTAGGGGAGGCATGAGCAAGCAGACCTTCTGCAGGTGCTAATAATGCTCCATTTAAAAAATCTGGATGTTGGGTTGTATGGATGAATGCATGGATATAGAGCTTTACTATACATATATTGTTTTACATTAAAAAGTTTTTAAAAAGTGCAGCACGTCATCTTGGAATTTTCAAGGAAAACTTTGAATTGACCAACTCATGGCTTATATTATTGCTGGAACAATACTATCTGAATCAAGATTACATTTAATGTAAAATAATTAAATTTTGCTATTACAATGAATACTTATTAATATTTAGACACAAACTCTGTTTTCTAAATGAGATCAAGTTATGTAAAACCCAAGAAAGATAGTAAAATCTATACAGATTTAATTGGTATGGTTAAGTTATCTAGATAAAATGAGCTTTTTCCCCTGCATGTAAAAGGAGGCATAGTCCTTAAGAAAATCACACAAATAACCCAAATGTTGAAGCATCAAATGTTGTGATTTATATTAAGTAAGAAACTAAAGAGCTTTAAGAAGAATGATCAGAAGGAATGAGTGCACATGAACAATTCCTTTGGGTCAGTCCTGTGTTCCTGGCAGCCCAGGAATCATAAGTGGAGGTTCTGTCCAGGCAGGGTCCCATCACCCCAGCTCCCAGAGGGGGCTTTTGTCTTTTCCTATGTCCTTCCCCGGCATACTGTTTCAATCCATGAGCTCTGTGTTAATCAGCTCTCTATCACTGTGATAAAATGCCTGAGTTGATCATCTTAAGAAGAAGAAAGGCTTATTTTGGCCCACTCTTTCAGAGCTTTCAGTCCATAGTTGTTTGGCTCTGTTGCTTTGGGTCTGTTGCAGCATGTGGTGGAGGAGCATGTGGTGGAGCCAATCTCCACCAGTTCATCTGATGGTGGCTGGGAAACAATGAGAGAAAAGAAAGGGCTGGGGTCCCAGTATCCCCTTCAAAGACATGTCCCCAGTGACCTAACTTCTTCCTTCTAGGCCCCACCTCTTAAAGGTTTTGACTGTCATTAGTGCCATGGACTGGTATCTAAACCTTTAGCTTATGAGCCTTTGGGGGACACTTATCCAAACCATAGCAGACTTTGCTCCAGCTCTGTCCCCCGCTGTCCTCAGAGCTCTTGTACTGGCTGTGAGCCATCAGAATGGAGCTATGTCACTGCCTGAAGAGGACAGAGACTGCCAACCTTATGACACCTTGGCCTCATGGGCTAGACAGTTGGCTTCAGTGAGTACCACTGTGGCCATGGAGTCCTCTAAACCTTTGTAGGAGTCCTGTTGTGTGGCAGCCTGTTGGAGGCTTTGGTATTCTCAGGACATCCTGTGTGGCCGGCACCGCCCTGAGTAGCAGCTCACCCATGTACATGAGCTCACTTCCTCCTCAGCATCCTATAAGGGAGGTGCAGCCCAGCAGGACCACAGATTTTGGGTTGGTGGTGTGTGTGCTCCGAGTCATGTCACCTGTGCATGGTGTTACCTGCAGCTGCTTCTGGTTTGGAAGAGGAGTTCCAGGGAGAGGGCACTCAGTGTGATTAGCCCCTCTGGAGATAAGGAAATAGAATCTCAGATGAGTATTAGGCCAACATCATGAGGTGGCAAAAGCAGAGCCTATGTTTGCAACAGGCCTTGACCCTGTAGGTCCTTAGAGCCTTTCCCAGCTGCACCCTGGCTTCTCTGGCTCATCAGACCATAGCATGGCTCTTTGTGGGAATGGGTGACAGGTGCTGTTCTCCCCCAGCTGATCGTGGGTATTATTTATAATGTCAGCCTCTTAGCAGCACTGAGTGGATCTTAGAAAATGTCCTTTCTAACCTCTCAGGTGTTCCAGAGGGTCCCCCATGTCAGAGGCCAGAGCCCACTTTCCTGGCTGCACACTCAGGGTTGTTTTACACTCTGTGACATATCATGCTGTTCCAACCAAAGCTTCCCTGTGATCTTGTCATCTTCTTTTCAGCCAGGGGAGCTGTCCTGATGGTCTTTCCCTGTCACCTTGGCATTTTGCTACTGTGGTGTGTTTGGTGACATTTGTGAATGTGACGGTTCTGCTGTGGTCTCCATTGCTGAGGCTGCCTCTACAAATGTAGGGCTGGACTAGCTGAGCACGAATTACAGGTGCATCTTGTTTTTCTATCTGGGATGTTCTGCCCCATCTATATGCCTTGTTACCTTCTAGGGACTTTTTGCCTGTCATTGTCCTGGGAGCTGAATGACCACCCAATGGAGAGCAGGTGTTTGCTTCTCTGCTCTCTTCCCTCAAAGCTGTGAATGACTATCTGTAGTGTAAGTTATATTTTTACAGCTTCTCCCTCTTCTAAATACATGCCATCTATTGCCCTGTCCCTGGGTAGGGCTGCTCTCTAGGTCCCAGCTTCATCTACTCCCTTGTCACCGAGGGTTACTTCTGGGTCCCAGCACCCAGCACAGTGCCCAGAACTCAGCAGCTGCTCAGTAAAAATGGCCAAATGATGTTTTACCAGCTCCACACCTATGCCCCATTTCACAAAAAACAGAGTACAGGACACAGCTCTGCTCCAGATGTCTTTTCTGCAGTTGTTCCCAAGATATGAGCAGGGTTGTGAAGTAGGGTAGTGACAAGTGACAAAGCCCACTGTGGCCTCAGAGATTCTATGTCTCCAGCTTCACTCTGGGTACACTCTTGGCCCCGTCCTGGGAACATGACAGTTTCATCACATGGCCTGAGGACCAGAAAGGACATCCAATGGAGATAGCACCCCTTGGATAGGAAGAGCCTGGGGTTGTTGTCCCCAAGGTGTGGGGGTCTAAGGGCTGGCTCTGCGGTGGCCCTCACACTCCCAGGCCTGTTGAGAGCCAGCCTGGCACAGGCTGTCTCCAGGGTCTCTTTGCTGGTATTTGTGATATGGAAGCTATTCTGCTTCTGGAGGGGCTGCCATTGCCTGGATTGTGGTCTGGGTTTTAGGAGTGGGCTTTGTAGCTCGGGAGTCTAGATATGTACATTCTCATCTCGCCGCTGTGGCTTGAGAATTGCTCCCTGCCATCTGATCACCTTGGGGAGACCAGGACCTCTCAGGAGTAAGCATCTCGGTGTTCATGGTGTGAAACTCAGCCATCACGCTTGGTTCTGGCACACATACAAGCCAATGAAGAAGGTTGGACCTTACCTTCAGGGAGCTGTTGACCTGTGTGTGTTCGTGGGGAGGTAGAAGGCAAAAGCCATACGGGGCTGGAGCAAGGCATTGCAGCAGGGTGCGAGATTCAGCCTTGAATGAAGCGGTCATCACTGATGGGGGCTAATAGCAACCTGAGGGTAAAGCAGGTGGGCATCACTGCCACTCCTCAGATGCAGATTGCACACAGTGACTTCCTGCCAAAGGACGACGTGCAAAGGGAAAACAGAAACCCCACAGGCACTGCTTCAGCTGGTGGTCAAGGGCCACATCAACAGTGAGTCGAGCCCATAGGGTGTGCTTCACTGCTGGGGTTTTCCTCCCCCGAACCTATGACCTTAGTCTCATCATGAGGATAAACAACAACAACAACAAAACAAACCAACTTTAGACAAATTCCCATTGAGGGACATTCTACAAAATATCTCCCTAGCACTCTCCAAAAATGTCAAGGTCATCAAAAAGAAAGTGAGAAACTATCATGCCCAGGAGTAGCCTGAGGAGACTTGATGACTACATGTGATGTGGTGTCGTGGATGGGATCCTGGAACAGAAAAGGCCATTAGGAAAACACCAAGGAAATGTGAATGAGCTATGGCCTTAATAACAACAATGGATTAATCTTGCTTCATTGGTTGTGATGTACTGTACTAATGTAAGATGCTAATAAAAGGGCAGAATGGGTATAGGGTATGTGGGGACCATGTTCAATCTGCTTGATTTTGCTTTAAGTCTAAAGCTTCTAAAAACAGAAAGTTCATGAGAAAATTGGGAGCTGGTTGAGTCCCATCACCTCTGTGTCCTTTGGTGGTAAGACCTTGGCTTGGGGAGCCTCATTCACTTCCAGACACTCAGCTGAGTTGTCCCCATTGGACTTCCTTTACCTGGGGTTGGAGGAAGTTCAGTTTATTATTTAGAAAAAAAAAAAAGAAAAAAAATATATATATCCCCAAAGTTCTGGGTGCTTGAAAATAGCCAGTTTCTCAGATGCAGACTGAGCTGGGGCTGGGAAGGTCATCCACAGGAGAAGGAAGCCCAATGGTATGAGCATGAAAGATTTCAAACACAAAAAATCAGAAGCCCAGTTGCTGACATCGGTAGCCCAGGGAATCTTGCTCCTGTGCTGCTGAGCATACTCTGAGGGGCACTAGCCAGTTTTCATTGGCCCGGTGACCTGGCATAGCAGTGCCCTGGACCTCTTCTGCTTTTTGTATTCACCAGAAATGGGTATTGAACATTGATGCTTCCCTTCCTGATCAGCCTCTGGAGTCACACAGGTAGTGACCAGAGGCCTTTTTTTTTTTTTTTTTTTTTTTTTTTTAGGGTAGAGGGTAACATTGGTGGAGGGTAACAATAGACAATAGTGACCAAAGCTGACGTGTGTGCAATTGATGGCCCAGTGAGGAGGCAAAGAGAGCTGAGTCTGTGTGGCCTGGGCTGGCATTTTAAAGATTTATGGATGAGGCCATGCTGGGATTGACTCCCTTTGTTCCCCACAGAAAGGGCGACCTGGTGGGGACACAGAAGACAATAAGACCACAGGTAAAACCCTGGGCTTCAAGTAATTTCATCTTCTCTAACTTCCATAAGTGTCAATCCCTGTGTTTTTGGTAGAGGCACAGGATGAAGAGGAAAGGGGTGAGCTTCACAAGAGAGGGAGACCTCATCCTATAAGTGGGTGCAGGCCTGTTGTCATGGAGCCAGCAAGGATGGCTGGGGCTTAATGGAGAGTCCGACGGGCCTGCCAGGACCCAGCCTGCTCCTCTCATCCAGTGCAACAGTGGGACCCCAGCTCCTCCATTTGTAGCATCCTTGACACCTGCTTTGCAAGACCTTGTTGAGTGATGAATGAGATTGGAGTTGGCACATGGGAGTTGTGTGGAGTGGGACAAGTGAAGTTGAGTGGTAGGGCTGGATGGAAAGGACGCCCCCGTGGAATGCACAAGACCTGCATTATCAGGGACTGCCACTGTTTGGATAAGTATACCCCAAGGTCCATGTGTTAAAGGCTTGGTCCCAAAGGTGGTGCTGTTTGGAGGTGCTCTGGACCTTTAAGGGATGGGGTCTTGTGGAAAGTCCTTAGGTAATTGGGGGGCATTCCCCCAAATGGGGATTATGGGATCCTGGCCCTGTCTTCTCTTTTTCTCTTTTGCTTCCTGGCCGTCAGGTGAGCAGTTTGCTCTGCCGCATGTTTTCTGCTATTGCCGTCCAGCATGCCCACCAAGGCACAGAGCAATGGGTACACCCCATTATGGACTGGAAACTCCAAAACTGAAGCCAAAATAACCTTTTTCTCTTTATAAGTTATTTTTCTCAGGCATTTTGTTACAGGGACAGAAAACTGACTAACACAGGGATGCTAGACTAGTCATGGCCTCCTTACTTCTCACTGAGCCAGTCAGATGAAATGATTCCTGAAGGTCTTACCACTCATCTGGATTGTTTGACAAAATTAGTTTGAACCATATAAAACTTGCTGTTTTTTAATGCCAAATATAGGCAAAATTCCATATGCTTCAACTCACTTTAGCATTAAAGCAGTTTTTGGCACGAGCAAACACTTTTATTTTAAAAGCATTATTTTTACTTATTACTTATATATGAATTCAGTGCATTAGAAAATAAAGATAAGTGTAAAGAAGGAACTTGAGACACCTTATTCTTCCCACCAGGGCCTGTTGTTCTACAGGTCTCTTTAACTGTGCTTGGATGCACATAACTGCCAGACCCCTTTCTCTTCCATCATGGATCAAGAGCCGCTGTCCAAGTTCATGGAAGCTTTCTCCCACACCCAGCTGTCTGAGTTTGTACTATCACTCTTTGAACAAACCCCCAGGATTAGATGTTGGAGTAGCTGAGAATGTTTTCCTTCTGTGAACCAGGCTCTAATAAATGTCCTTGTCGCTGTTTTCTTTCCTCCCTCCCTCCTTTTTCCCCTCCCTCTCTCTTTTCTCCCCTTTTTCCCCTCCCTCCCCCCCTTCCTTCTTTCAGATACTCATGATTGTTTCTTTATGATAAGTTTTTCCGAGTAGAATTGCTGGACAAAATAGTAGGGGCTTCAGATTGACCTGCAGAAATGTTTAATTGCCCACTCACAGTATGAGAGGGAGGCTCTTTCTCCTTGGCCCTCTCTCCCTCCTATTTTTTTCTCCCTTTCATTCCTTACCTCTCCCCCTCTCCTTCCTTCCTCTCCTCTCTCCCCTCTTTCCCTTCCCTTCAATCCTTTTTTTTTTTTAAATACCAGGGATTGAACCCAGGAGTTCTTAATCACTGAGAAATATCCCCAGCCCTTTTTATTATTTATTATGAAACAAGGTCTAAATAAGTTACTCAGGACCCCGCTAAGTTGCTGAGGCTGGCTTTGAACTTTCAATCCTCCAGCCTTAGCCGCCCCAGGCACTGGGATTACAGGTGTGCACCACTGTGCCCTGCTTCCCCTTTACTCTTGCATGTACATCCTTTGTCGTTCCCCTCCGCTCTGCCTTCCTCTCCCTCCTTCTCCCTGTCTTGTTTGATGGCATACTTTTTAATTAATTAATTAATTTAAATTAGGTATACATGACAGCAGAATGCATTTTGATTAATTGTACACAATTGCAGCACAACTTTACATTTCTATGGTTGTACATGATGTAGCGTCACACCATCAGTGCAGTCATACATGTACCTAGGGTAATGGTGTCCATCTCATTCAATCAACTTTCCTATCCCCACGCCCACTCCCTATCCCTCCCTTTCTTTGCCCCATCAAGTTCCTCCATTTTTCCCATGTCCCCCCATTATGGATCAGCATGCACTTATCAGAGAGAACCGTTGGCCTTTGGTTTTTTGGGATTGACTTACTTCACTTAGCATGATATTCTCTAACTCCATCCACTTACCAGCAAATGCCATAATTTTATTCTCTTTTATTTTATTTTTATTTTTTATTTTTATTTATTTTTTTTTATTGATTATTTAAAGCATTACATAGCTCATGATATATCATCTTTCATACATTAGACTCAAATTGTGTTTTGAACTCCCATTTTCACCCCAAATATAGGTTTTTTTTAATGCCGAATAATATTCCATTGTGTATATATATATCACAGTTTCTTTATCCATTCATCTATTGAAGGGAATCTATGTTGCTTCCACAGTTTAGCTGTTGTGATTTGAGCTGATATAAACATTGATGTGGCTGAGTTACTGTAGTATGCTGAGTTTAAGTCCTTTGGGTACAAACCGAGGAATGGGATAGCTGTGTCAAATGGTGGTTCCATTCCAAGTTTTCTAAGGAATCTCCATACAGCTTTCCAGATTAGTTGCACCATTTTGCAGTCCCACCAGCAATGAATGAGTGTTGATGACACACCTATGAGCTTGGGTCCATCAAACAGCATTTCAGCTGCCCCTCTCTCCTCATAGTGCACAGTCTTCCTATGGCTGGCACCTCCTCCAAGGTGGGCTGGTTGTATTCTGAGAGGACATCAAGAATTTGTGGGGAAGCCTGTGGGGGAGTTTCAGAGACTTCCTGTGCCTGGCAAGCCAGGTGGAGTGGTAAGTTATTCCAGGGACACATTCCTTTTCTGATCAGCACCTTGCCTCTCCTCCATACATACATACTGAGAGATAGGCTGCTGGCCAGAAACCTGGACTCATGTGCAATTATTTATTTTAAAATTGCATTTTATTTCTGGTTATTTGGCAAATGGATTGAAACCAAGCCCTTCTTCCTTAACCGCTGGGGACCGCTGGTGTGTGTCTGTAGGATGGCTAGCCTGTAGGCTGCCTTTTGAAGCTTGGCCTGGTGTCCCGATGTCCCAGAGCTGTTGGCTGCCCTGAGCATCCCAGGAAAAGATGCCGAATTCTGAGGCCCCAGGAGGATCTTTGTCCTCCTTTTGCAAAAGCAGTAGATTCATGGATTCGCTCTGTTGAGCTGGAAGGAAGAATTTTTAGATTTCCTCTGGTTGAAGAACTTAAAATGGAACAATCTACATCAATTCCCCAAAATTGGACTTTGAAGCAAGTTCTTGGAAAAATGGACTTGATTATTTTCTATGCATGGAAGCATATTCCTTGGGAACCTTCTGGTAATGAATTTTAAAGTGCTTGTCTATTTTGTTTTGTTCTCAAATATGGAGAAGTCTTAAAAACCAGAGGCTGCCAGGGACCAGTCAGGGTCTGAAGGGACAGCATCCACCACTCCTAGTGAGAGTGAAAGGGGAGGTGCTAGGGAGGCCTACCTTTCTCCAGCCACTCTTTCTGGGTCAGCTGCATTGTTTTTCAGTGAGGGTAAGCATTCATTTCCCTCTACTTGAAGATTCTGAAAGACATGGAAAGAATGGAATGAAATAGAGAAGTGATTTTGAGCAGGTTTTAGGTTTAGGCTGTCGGCTGGGAGGCAAAGATTTTGTGTATTGTTTCATTATCTAACAATAAAAGAGCTAATAATGAAAATAAATAGATCTGACATCACTATTTTAAAAATCATGCCTTGTAGCAATTATCTTGCATCTCTGGAGGGGAGAGCCATTTTTTCTGGCAGCAGTGTTGGTGTTCAGGAGGACCCTGGTCTCATCAACAGGGGCAGGTGTCTATCATATTCTAGACCCAGAGTCCTTTGTCTTTGATTTTGCATGAGCAGATTTTTTTCTCATATTTTTTCTGATTGTGAAATTACTATGCAATCATGACAAAAATTCAAACCTTACAGAGAAATACATAATGAAGAAAATGAAAGCCACCCCCCCCATTCCAACCCCCTTCTCCCTATTTAGCCCCTGCATGGACAACCATTATTAACCATTTGGTGCAGCGTCTTCCCTTTTTTTGTATTTCTATGGAAATATTTTGCTTATGTTTTATATGAAAACATACATAATTATTACTTTTAAACATTTTTCAACAACGTGGGATCAAATTACAATTTGAGTCTCCTTAATCTGAATGTTCCAAAATCTGAAACTTTTTGAGTACCAATATGATGTCAGAGGTGGGCAATTTCATCCCTAGCCTCATATATGCAAACTTTGTGCACAAAATTATCCAAAATATCAGATTGCATACAACTTTAAAATAACATGTAAAATCACCTCCAGATTATACGTGTAGAAAGTATATGAAACAGAAGTGAAATTTGTGTTCAGACTTGGATTCCATCCTAAGATATATCTGTAGGTATTCCAGAATCCCCCCCTCCCCAGAAGAAATATCTGAAATCCATAGCACCTCTGGTCCCAAACCTGTGTAAACATTGTAATTAGAACTCTCACCCATCCCAAGCATTGATGATCTTAAACATCATCCCCTTTGAGTTGTTCATGGCAAGTGGATGCCATCAGTTGATGCAGTTGCACTCCATCTTGTGAGTATAATGTTACAAACTTATAGTAGACCCCTTTATTTGCACTTACATTCCTTAGTTTAGTTACCTGCTCTCAACTGTGTTCCTAAGATAGTATTATTTGTTTTGACTCTTTGGAAAGAAAGAGACCACATTCATATAACTTTTATTACAGACATATTGTTACAATTGTTCTACCTCATTATTATTTACTATGGTTAGTCTCTTACTGTGCTTAATTTATAAGTAAAGATAGACACTAGTATTGCAGTATGCATATATGTGGCTGTATAACCAATGCAATTCTGCAAACTGTACACTTGGAAAAATGAGAATTCATA
The DNA here is from genome assembly GCF_964194105.1 of Spermophilus citellus. Taxonomy (NCBI): domain Eukaryota; kingdom Metazoa; phylum Chordata; class Mammalia; order Rodentia; family Sciuridae; genus Spermophilus; species Spermophilus citellus. The sequence continues at coordinate 52,352,430 of NC_138185.1, forward strand.
CCCCATTTGATTCAAATGTATGATATGTCAAGATCATTGTATTGTCATGAGCAACTAATAAAAAAAATAAAAAAAGATTTTCATAGATATTTATTTGTAGAAAAAAAAGTATAGTTTGTATAAGGTTCAGTAATGTGCATGGTTTTAGCCTGAGCTTTACCCACTGGGACTCTTGCAATCCATCCCTCCAAGATAAAGTGGATTACTGTATTTCATTTTGTGTTTTAAAATTACAAATGATAAGAAGCTATTTCTCATTTCCTTAATAACAATTTGAATTTTCTCTTTTACTTTTTTAATTCTTGTCTGTTTTTCTTTTGACTTGTCCAGCTTTTCTGTGGTGATTCATTGCCATTTTTAGTACAGCAGGGTTATTACTCATTGCTATATACACTGAAGATATTTTCTCCCAGATGTCTTTGCATCCTTTGACTTTGTATAAAAGACATTTTTGGCAATGTAAAACTTTGGATTTTATGTTGTCAAATCTGTCAAGCTTTTCTTGTATGGCTCCTGAATTTTTTTCACATTTTTTAATTGGTGCATTATTGTTATACATAATGGTGGGATTTTTTTTATTAAATATTTGTACATGCACACAATATCAAAATATAGTTTGGCCAGTATCACGCATAAAATCCCCCACCCTAAATCCCTTTTCTCTACTCTGCTGATCTCCCTTTGGTTCTTGAATTTTGTATTTTAACCTAGACAATGGGCTTTCCTACCCCAAGTGCATATAAACATCCTCCTATATTTTCTCTAATATTTGATAGTTCAGACTTTTTATTACATTTACATCTTTTATTCATCTGGAATTTATTTTTAGGTATGGTATCAATTAAGCACATAATTTTTTAACATTCAGTTTCCCAACATCATTTATTAATGAGCTATCTTTATATGTCTGTTTTGATTTCTTTCCTTTTGTATTGGTGCTGGGGATTGAACCCAGGGCCTTGTGTGTGCTAAGCATTGGCTCTTCCACTGGGTTAAACCTGCTAGCCCTTACCTCTCTGTCTTGAGATTCATGTTTGTCATAGAGCCAAAGGGCTTGGACATTTAGAGCATGAGTAGTTACTACTGTGTTCTGGTTGTTCCTCCTGCATTTCTGGATTCTCCATTCTAATTTACTGGTTTATTCTTTTGCCAATATCTACTGTTTAAATTACTGTGACTTTTTGTAGTACATCAGGCGATGTTGTCCTTGTGAGAACATCATTGAATGCGCTTCCTAAGATGGCTGGGTTGTCACTGGGCCATAGAATCTTATGGGAGCATCGTTGTGTGTGTGGCCCATCTTTGAAGAAACATCATGGTATGACTCATGGCTGTTCTTCATTATCTTAACTAGTTATTTCTTCTTTTTCCATCTTTTTCTAACCTTTCTCATTTATTTTTTTTTTCAACTAGATAAACTTTGGAATAAGTGAAATTCATCCTAGAATCTGAATGGGACTTTGATTGGCATACTCTATAGGTTTATTTAAATGAAAACAGATGTCTTTTAAATGTCTTCCTCTGGTCTGGGTGTTTGATTTAGTTACATCTTTCTCTAGTGTCTTATTACTTTGCTCATGGGTTTGGCACATTTCTTGTTAGGTTTCCAGTTAGATTTTATGGCCAAGGTCACTGTCACCACTGAGATAATCCCCCTCTCTCCTCTCCTCCTAGCTGATTATGTGGTGGGTAGGAGGGCCATTGACTTTGGGATATCAGGACAGGCACTTTGCTTACATCTCTTCGTGGGCTTAAATGGCTTGTTGGTTCTTCTTGGGTTTTCAGATCAGGAAACCATTTTTTCAACATTAGCCTTTCCTTTCTGATATTTATGCCTCTGTGTTATTGGGGTCGGGAGTCTTGATTAGTTCATTCTGTGGGCTCCTGGGGTCTTGGAGGCCCCTCAGAATGGTCCTTTTGCTTTGCACTCACTCAGTGACTAAACCCTTAAACTGGAGCCTCTGATTTCTGTGCAGCCCTCCAGGCCACTGGGTCAGCCTGGGAACAAGCTGGTGGTCAGTAGAGGTGATTTTTTTCTGTGTAGTTGGAGTGGGCTGAAGGGGAGAGATCTTGTGGAAAGGCTTCTCCAGGCAAGGGCAGCAGTTCCACTGGAACTTTCTGGTTCTGGTGGGTGCTCAAACACTGGGTCTTAGAGAAGGTGGCTTGTTCTCTGCTTGGCCCTCCAGCAGGGGCTCCAAGGACTGTGTCTCCTCAGAGCATGTCAGTGCACATGGTGATGACCTTGTTGAGGAGTCCCAGCAAGCAGGCTGGAAGCTGCTGGTGGCCTCTGCCTCTTCCTGCAAATTGAAGGGGTGCCCTGTGAGGACATGGGCACGTGGAGTGAGGTGGGATGGGAGCGCTGGATGCAATGCTGTTACCCATAGTTCCCCTCTGCACGTTGTGGGGTCAGCACAGGTGAGGTGGGGAGCACCGGGTTTGGCTAAATGAGATGAGGGAAGATCCCACTCTGTGCCGAGAGATACTTATTGTGCCACCAAATTCCCACCATGAAACTGTGGCCCTTGGGGGACCCTGGAATCTGTGATTCTGATCATAGATGTCACCCTCAGTCGCTTCCTCTCATTTATGTCATTTATGCAGTATCCTTGGCCTTGGAATGCCCACCCTGCAGAGCCTGCCAGTTACTGTGAGTTCTTGGTACTCTCTTCTGACCAGTGAGAGGGAGCCACTCTTGCTAGTTTAGATTCCTAAGTCATTTTGCCCATCATGGACTTTTTGTGTGCCATTTTTCACCATTTTCATATAGAATCTTTGTGGAGAGTGTTACAACTATCAATACTGGTTCATAATGTGTGTGTGATGAAGGTTATAATTTTCTCACTTCATGAGGTAAACCAGCCAACCTGACACCTTCAGGATGGTCACATTAGTGTTTGTCACCTTGGGAGCTGGTGGGTGGGTGTTGTGATAAATTAATACTCTTCCAACCAGGCTGGGAACAGTAGGGACACATGGCTCCATGCTGCCCTCTACTGGTGGTCTGGGTCCCTCGTCATACTTCGCAGGGGGTGGTCCAGGCCCAGGACATCAGAAGTCTGATTGAGAGGAGAGGGAACCTGTTTGCAGGTGTAGTGCCTGGCCTGGAGTTTTTGTTTGTTTTTGACCATTCCATCTGTCAGGAATCCATTCCCTATTCCAGCCCCTTGGAAACTCCATTTTGGACCTTGTTCAGGCCCTGTGTCTTTCCTTATAGAGGTGTGTGTCTGGTTGGGAAGAGATGGAAGAGCTGTTCATGCTGTCTTCAGAGCAGATGGAGGCCGAGCCAGACCAGCTGTGTGGAGAAACAACTAGCAAAAGAGCCACTCTACCCTGTGGTACCAGGAGATTGGTTGGAGATAGTTAGAAGTGCAGTGTGGATACAGCTGTCTTCTAGGACATTGGAGGCCTGGGAAAATATCTGCCAGAGATGGGGTGGGTGCAGCATGTGTAAGTGCTAGGAGTGGCAGAAGGGAGATTTGAACCCTCTCTGACTCCAGGGCTTTCGTGCTTAACCAGTAAGCGGCAGGACCTCCCAGCAGGAAATCAATCGCATGCTTCCAAGGAGGTATTTTTAAGAGTCAATATGCTTGACTTTGGGAATGAGTCCTAAGGATGAAATTCACCACAAGATTAGAGACGTATGTACTGGATCAATTTGGCAATCTCTTAATGTACTACTCAGAACTGCCTGTTTTCAAATTTTTTTTTTTTTTTGTTAAATACCTGAGTTTAGTCGCATATAGAAAACACACCACTAGAAGAGGAAGGGAGTTGATATCATGGAGCACTGGACAGTTGAGGTGGGGCCCTTCCTTCCTGTGCAGCTGACTGATGGCTGCACAGCTGTGGGATGTCACCAGCTCAGTGGCCTGTGGTCTCTGTCTGCAGGCTCAGGGTCTCCTGCTTCAAGCTCCTCCCTCCGGCTTTGAAATCTTGAACAGCAGCTGTGATCAGTCCTGGCCTTTTGTTTCCTGGTGCATTGAGTGCTTTTGCCTGAATGTGGATGCCCTGTCCCTGAGGCTGTGTGTGTTGCTTGTTGTTTTCCAGCAAGATCTGGATGGGCTCAGGAAGCAACAGCAGTGTGCTGTCTGGCATCTGGGTCTTCATTTTCCCAGGAGGGCACATTTGCTGAGTATGAGTCCTATGCAGTTGAATCCTTCCTTCCAGTTTGAGTTTGGGGTGGGTTTTGGAGTTGTTAAGGCAGATGATGAAAATTGGGCATGTAGCTTTGCATGACCGTGGGATTAGCCTTTTCAGGCACCCTGTAACGGAGAGATGGCATTACTAGAATCCAGCCACTTAACCAGTGCGGCTTTATCAAGGACTTATTTATATTATTGTGTATTGCCTGGGAGTGAGCAAGCTATAAAGTAACTTTCAGGATTCTTGGTGTGGGTCTGGGGCACATCTTCGTGTGGGTGAGTTTAATATCTGCCCATGTGTACCTCATTTCCTGGGTATGAAACTGAGAAACGGCTCTTTGATTTTCAATTTTAAACCCTTATCTTCCGACATTCGGCCTTACACAGAGCAGAATGTTGGAAATGGGCCTCAATTACCGTGTCCCTAATGGGATGGGTTTTATTTCGAATGAGTAGACTGTGACAGCCCTTAACTGCCTTCGTGTGACTCTCCTCACAATAGTCCATTTTCCCCTCGTTCAGTGGGATATGCCTAGCTGAATCCTGCCTCACAGTTGTACCCCACAGAGGCCTGCAGATCCTGGCTCATCTCCCAGGGCTGTGGTGGGACATGCCAGCCACAGCCCAGGAAATGGGGGCCAAGGGGAACCCCGAGTGTGACCTCAAGGGCCCACATGGCTTTTATTGTACTCTCTGTTGTCCAGAAACATTTCACATTCAGGGCAGAGTTGCTTTGCTGTTAGCCTTCTGCAGGAACAAGGCAGAGCAGCTGTGGATGGGCTTCTGTGTTGGCAGATGTGTTCTCAGATGAGGAGTCAGGCAGAAGTACCGGGGGAATTGTCATTGTGGAGTCTCTGCACTGAATGATTCGCTTTTGTGGACATCAGTGTGTTGGGATTGGGCTTGGGACAGGTCCAGCAAGGGTGTCCTATCATCCATAAGAGTGCTTATGACTTTTTCCTAAAGCTGGCTCACAAAGTGTTTGTGGAATGAATGTGCATCTGAGCAGCTTAAACCCAGGAGAGCCATAACCCTTCATGTTATGAAAAAGAAATTTACTTTGTCATTGGTGAAAATATCCTATCATGTGTTTGCGAATCATTCTTCTGGCCTCTCTGAGGTTCATTATCTGGCTGGATCTTGGTCTTCACCAGCCCCTGGCCTAGAGCCTGGCCTTGTGCTACTTGGCTATGGAAAGGGCAGCTCATCCTGATCTTCATAAGAAGGTCCTTTGTCTTCACACTAAAGGCAGGCATGAGCTCTCTTCTTTGGTTTCTGCCTCTTACAGTAAGCCATGCTGTTGGCTTCCCAGGAGAGCCAGTCCACCCAACATTTTTTTGTTGGTTAGCAGCTTCTCTTTGGGATGTTCCAGGTTCATGGTCACTTCGTTGATGGAACACTTTGGGAGGATCACTGATGAGATGACTGACTCAGTGATGTCTTCCAACATCAAGAATACCTTTGTTTTCTTAGCTACAAAAATTGTGGTAAAATACATATAACAGGAAATTTACCATCTGGACCAATTTAAGGTATTAAATTTGGTAGCATTAAGTATATTCACAGTGTTCTACAGCCATCAACTCACATCCCAGTACTTTTCTCATTGTGCAGAACTGGAAGTCTGTACCCCTTAAATAATAATTCCCCATTTCTCCTTCCCTCAGCCCTTGGCAACCACCATTCTACTTTCTGTCTCTATGAATTCAACCACTCTAGGTACCTTATGTAAGTAGAATCATACAGTATTTGTCCTTTTCTAACCTGCTCATTTCATTTAGCACAATGCCTTCAAAGTTTATCCATCTGTAACATGTGTCAGAATTTCCTTCCTGTTTTCAAAATGTATTTTTAACTGATACTTCAGAACATAATTAATGGGGTACCAAGTGATGTTTTTATACATGTATACATTGTATAATGTTTAAATCATGGTAACCATGTCTATTTCCTCAAACATTTATCATTTCATTAGGAGAAAATCTTTTAAAAATCCTTTCTTCTAGCTTTTAAAAATATACAGTACATTATTTCTGTGCAATAGTGCTCTGGAACATTGTTTGTGTTTGCTACATTTTGTTTATCCATTTATTCATCAGGCATCAAGAGCATATCACATAATAGAAAGCAATGAAAACTCAAGGGAAGGCTCAATCTTGGATGCTCATGATCTCTGTGGTGACATAGTGGGGAAGACAGGTTAGGAAGACCTGTTTACTCCTGCATTGAACAGGCATGCACTGAACCCTCACAAGCATTGGATTCTGGTGCCGAGTGCAGAGGTTGCAAACAGGAACAGGAACTAGTTTCTGCTCTCAAAGAGTAGTCGTGACATGCCAGTTAGGGCCAGCTCATATCCTGAGTTTTGCAGAGTTAAAAGAAAAGGTATCATCTATAGAGAAACTGCATCCAGGACTGGGCCTGTAGCTGAGTGGTAGAAGGCTTGCTGAGCATGCATAAGGCACTGGGTTCAATCCCCAGCACCACGTAAATATAAACAAATAAAATGAAGGTATAAAGAATACAATAATACTATTAAAAAATAAAGTTCTGAAGGAGTATGGTCCCTGGATTTCCAAAGGATGCCTCTCTGTTCTAAGAATTGAATGGAATCTATTTCTTCCCAGTGCCTTTGATAAGAATAGAAAGTTCCTCACTGTTTGCAGGAGCTGGTGTGATCATGGCCAATTGCACCATAGCTTAGAAGTCCCTCACCTTTAAAGCTCACTTCTTTTAAGGAGGTCAATAAATGTCTTCAATAGATATACCCAGAAATACAGTTAAAAAATTAGGGAGTTAGAATAACTATCAGAAGAATTAAAACTGGAAATGATGAAAAGGATTGCCAGCATCCAGATCAGGGACTGTAACTCTTCATAGAGGCTCTTTTGGCACTGGATTCTCTTAGTCTGAGTGAAGCAATAGTCTCATTTCTTTAGGGCTATGCACAGCAAATGACTGACAATCTGTCAGGCACATTGGTCAGTTTGCCTAGTAATGCTGAGCCAGAGGTGGGTAGGGCAGTGAAGGCAGATGCATGAAGTATTCAAAAGACAGGCAGGAAATGAGAGGTGCTCAGTGATGGGTGGGATCATGATATCTGGCACAGTTATTCCTGCCAAAAATCTTAGTGGTGGACAATTAATTAAAGTACTGCCCCAGCCTGATGGGACTAGCATTGTGCAGCAAACTCTTTAATGTTTTGTGTCCAAGAAATAAGGATCTGGGCATTCACCTCCCTGTGGAGGGGAGCAGGGAAGGAGTTTTCAACCTGGGGCACCCTGGCTGTGCTTGCTGCCTCCCAATCACAGTGCCTGCATCAGTTGGGAACGTGAGGTCCACCACCCTTCTGTCAGGACTTGTCCCATGGCACTGCATTGGTTTCCTGGACATCAGATCCACAACAGGGCTTAAGAATAGCACTTGCAAATCCTATTCAGTGAACAAAATGAGTTTTCTCTTTTTATTTTTTCTTACATAGCCACATCTATTTGAAATTTTAGTTTTATATTCATTTCATCTAATAGTGTATTCACCTGAGATAATGCACATTCTATTAAATGGGGAAAATATGGCATTACAAATATGCAATTTAAAATTCAAATATTTAGAGCTTCATTGGGGCCAGAGGTCTTGATTTTCAGGGAACATCCTTATGTCATCCAATGTTCTGTTTTTCCAAAAAAGAAGGGTCCCTAAATCAATGTTACATTTTCTGGCTTTTCAATAAGTATTTCTGTTGAACATCTTCTAGGTTTTACAGTAAGAAGCATTAATCAATTAATCAGTTAATGTTTTTGTTTTTTTTTTTTGTTTTTTTTTTAAGAACCCTAAGAAGGGCTGGGGATGTGGCTCAAGCGGTAGCGTGCTCACCTGGCGTGCGTGCGGCCCGGGTTCGAACCTCAGCACCACATACAAAGAAAGATGTTGTGTCCGCCGAAAACAAAAATAAATATTAAAAAATTCTCTCTCTTAAAAAAAAAAAGAACCCTAAGAAGATGTGAATTTGATTTTGACTTCATATAAATGCCTTCAAGAAGGTTCTCTGCCCATGGATTCTTCATTTTTGGTTTGTAAATGGTGGTGTGATGAGTTCTGATCCACTAGGGCGAAGTCGGTGGAGCAGAACAGTTTGGGTTTTGCTGGCCACGCTCCTACTTTATTCAGGCAAACAGGATCCCCAGGAAGGACAACAGCCATTAGGTCTCTTTGGGAAGAAAGCACAGTGACCAGTTCTGGATCATTTTACTTCTGAACAAATAAGAAAGTCACTCGCCTATGCTTAGGGACAGCACCCATGATTTGCATGGGGCCTTATGGTGGCGGCCTGCTGCCTGCGTGGTGGAGATAAAATGCCGAGACTCACTACAGTTACTCAGGGGTCACCATGGAAGGAGTTTAATTCAGCACACTCACTCCCTCCTGCCCCCAATCTCATTTACATTTCTGGAATTAATAATATTCCCTTGTTTTCTCCGGAGCTGTGTGTGGGTTCTATTTCTCTCTTCATTTTAATGGAGCTTTTAAATTAAAATACACATGGCTTAAGCCATTCACAAAATGTCTCACATTTATGAAAACACTGCGGCAGTGATCCTCTTGCCCACCTGCACATGTGCCACAGCCTTGGGAGCAGTCCCCCTAGGCTGTCCTGAGCCTGGCTGGAAATGTTACTGATCCTAATCAGAAATGGAGTTGTTTCAGTGCAGATTATAGGTTCATGTTAGCTTTAGTGATGGAGAGATGGAAATAGATGCTTCCGTGTTTTTATCATTCCAAGTAAAATAATGAGGCTGCATATTTGCAGCGAGATGCTGAACCAGACGTCACCAAAGTGATTTGGATTAGTGGGAAGTTGGAACATATTGTTTTAAAAGAAATTTCAAGAGCATTACTTTTGGAAATCCCATGTAATGATAAAATGATTTTTTGGAGTATTTCATTTTTTTTTCATTTATGTTTCTGTATCTATTTGGATTTTAAGTTTCATATCAGTTCCCTTTTAATAGTATTTGTTTGATATATTTGACTTCTATGAAATGGGCTTGATATTAAATTATTTTACATATATATATATATATATATATATATATATATATATATATATATATATATATTTCTAATTGGAAGGCCCAGGAGCATTTCGAGTGTGAGTAGGGTCACAGAGGTGCTGCCTCCCTTCCATTTTGTGACATGTGAAGAGCCAGGCCATTCCATGGTGGGGCTGAGGAGAGACTTGATGTTTTCTGAGAACGTATTATGGATTAGGAAGCAGGAGTTATTTAAAGATCTGTTCTTTTGTGCTTTGTAATCTGAAAAGCAGAAGCTGTGGCCTCAATAAGAGGAGTTTTAGAATTTATGAGGGGGCTGACTAGGTTCCTGTCTCCAGGCAGGACTGGATTATATTCAGGAACCATTTCCAGCCACAGACCGTATCCCATATAAAGCCCTGAGATAAGGCTGCTGGCCACTTACTTGGGCAGGAGTGGGGTGAGGAGGTCTCAGGCTGGGGAGTCTGGATGGTGACCTGTTGTGATCCTGCAACTCTGGCCTCGTGGAGACATAGCCTGGTACCCTCTCAAGGTTATCTCTCTTCTTTACTCTTCACATTTCCTGGAGACATGAGGGGAGCTGGCTTCATTTCTTGTAGATGCCCTTATACAATTATTGAAAAATCTTCTCAGGCTGCAGGAGTGTTGGAGGATGAACCCCTGACCCTAATGTCTTCTAATTTTTATCCTTTGTTTCCTGGCCCATTTACCTTAAAGGTTCTGTGAGATCGTGTTTATTATATATTTACTTTAGAATTACACATTAAAAATTTGGTAAAGAGCTGGGCATGGTGGTACACACCTGTAATCCCAGTGACTTGGTAGACTTGAGGCAGTAAAATTGCAAATTCCAGGAGGATCTCAGCAACTTAGCAAGGCTGTGGCTCAGTGGTAAAGCACCGCTGGGTTTGGTCCCCAGAATGAAAACAAATAAATAAATAGATAGATAAAAATATCTTTTTTGGGGGTAAGGAAAATATTCCAAAGAATATAATATCCATCTATTTATCTTTTCCCTTGACATTCAGCAAAAGCTTGTTGTACCCCCAGGACTGTGAGCCAGGCACTGAGGGGAGAGCTAGAGGGTCTTCTTGCTCCATGGAGCTTGCCTTTTAGTATCCCAGTTATTTTAACATATCAGTACTATTTGGGACAAGGGACAAGGAAGGACTTGTGAGTTTGCCATATGTAAAGCAGAATGCTTCTAGAGCACCACTGTTTGTATACAGGGGAAATTAGCAAGAACTGAATGTGAGAGCTTTAGGACCAGAAGGGATCAGCATGGGTCAATCTACTCAGTAACCAAGGTTAAAGCACGTGGTGCTGCCTTCCTGACCTGGTGATCCCTGCTGTTTGTGTGACACCAGAACCTTCACATCTGTCTGTGGCCCAAAGGGTGGGCAGGGCAGCAGGCTGAGGCTCCAGCCCAGCTCATGCCTCCCTGGGGATCAGGAGGCTGTAGCATGCTGCTCTTGTTCCATCTCAAGGACCTTTCCAGGCCACTGTATCTTTGGATATATGTGCCTTCTCCCAGGATCCTAGGGACCATCCTCCAACTTTAGCCCTGTGGGCCTGGGTTTTCAAGGTACTCCTTGGGAAGCAGTTCCTGGGAGTGCCCTTCCACTTTCTGGTACACTACCACCAGGAGGTGGAATGGGACAGTTTGTCAACCACTGGTCTTTTCAAGCAGTTATTGGATGGCTTCAATAAATCCTTAAGGAGCCCCACTGTGTGCTGGGTGCTGGGTCAAGTGATGGAGTTCCAGCAGTTGATAAGATAGGGGCAGCCCTTACTTGTGGGGCTTACCATGGTTAAAAAGTAAACTGAGGCACCATAAAGATTTAAAGAATTTGTTTGAGCAAACAGTGATTCATGAATTGGGAAGCTCCAAACCAGAAGCAGTTTAGGCGTTCCACAGAGTGAATGCCAGGGTGAGGTTTTGAGAGGATGAATCTAGAAGTGAAGCAAAGAAAACATTTAATTGGTTACAATTGTACAGTGACTTGTTGGGCCTGTGATATTATGTGATATTTTTAGCTGCTTCTGTTTGGTTGAGCCTAAGTTCTGTTTTGTTTTTTTTTAAACCTAGGCATTTACCAGAAATGACTCAAGATATAGTTGTGATTGCAATTCAAATTGAGGTCACTTATGAAGCCAAACTGACTCTGCCTGCTCAAGGATTCTATATATATGGTCCACATTTTAATTTAACATTATATTTAGAATTTTCAGAGTCCTTAAAAATTTAGAAAAAATTCCAGTAGTTATAGCATAAAATCACCTAGCTTTACTCAGTATATTTGGGGAATCCTAAAACACTGAACAAAATGTATTTTGAAACCTTTTTTGGCAGATTCTCTTCCATGAATAATACTTGCTTTGGTCTGACATCTAGGTAGATGAATAGCTCCCTGCAGCTCTGGCTCCTACCCTCGGCCTCCTCTTCTGGGCTTCAGTGACAGACTGTAGGCCTATTGGGTGTACTTATAGCACTCTAGGAGTATCAGGGCCTAGGACCTGCATATTTATTCCAGTAGCATGTTTTCCCTTCTTCCATGAGCAAGTACTTGAGTAGAAACTTCAGAAGAAATGGTTGCTCTTTAAAAAATGTTTTAGATTTCCATTATGTCTAGTCTGAAAATTACTTATTTGCTTTTTGATTATGCAGAGTGCCTCCTAACAGATGGACTGGAAATTTTCTCCTTGCACTTTGAGTTAGCCGTCTCTGTCGTATTGCAGTTGAAAGAGGAGACAGAGGAAAGGAGGGATCAAACTCCCCTTATGCTATCCCTGGGATCCCTGCTTTTTTGCACCTCAGGAAAGCAATGCACTTCCAAGCATGGTTTATATGGTAATTCAGTTGAATTAGGTGCCTTTGAAAGGAAAGCAGTTTTTAAAAGAAGATCTGTACATGTGAGAATACTGCATATTAGGATTTTGGCTATGGAGGATTTGAAATGGCAGCATGGTTTTTGTGGTGTGCTCTTACTCTTCTGAGGATTCCCACAGGGCCTGCAGTGTGGGGTGAGATATTTTTTCTAATTTACAGAAGGGATAGCTGTTTTACCAACATGCTTCTGCCACCCTGCCCCACTGCCTGTCACCTCCTCTCTGCTGCAGATCCCACTACAGGGCTTCTCCTTGTGGGCTAACCCTAGACTTTCCCTACCCCTACAAAAAGTTAAAGCAAATTTTGTCCAAAGGATTTCTGGGCTGCTCTGACCTTGATCAGCCCCTTTGTAGGTGCTGCCTTGGGTGGAGGTGTGGAATACTACTGGTTTTCTCCATTTGGAGTCTTAGAACCTGAGGGAGCCTGAGACGTCAGGGCTTGTCCACTCAGCACCTCCATGCCCTGAACCCTGCCTAGGTGTACCTGGTTACTGCTGCAGGTTCTATATTGCCAGCCAGCCCATTGTCTGCAACACATATATGTGCATGTGCATAAAGACTTGCATTATCCACACATGGCACACACCACACACATACCCCACACCCTACAGCAAGCACACAAATCACACATACACACACTACACCCCATACCACACTCCCCACACATATCATCACACCACACTCACCATTGTTCACATTATATCATGCCACATAACTGCACCATACACACAAACCACACATGTACACATCACTGCATGCTACACTACCACACCTACATACACCACACCTACTACTCACACACCACCTGACCACACCCCCCACACATCTGGCCCACACCCCCACATACCATACACATGCGACTCCACACACATGTACCACACGCACCAGGACTCCCTAAGTGCATACACACGTGCCCATACACATGTACACAATGTACACACACACACACACACACACATTGCATACACTACATAGCCATGCCATACCACATATACCACATTCAGCACTCCCCATCCCCCACTTCCGCGCTTGCATGTGAGTTAAGTGAATGCAACTGAATTCTTTAGTTTTCTCCCAAAATTTATACCAAAGGTCCCTGGCTCCTCCTGCTGTCCTGTCCTACCACATTCCCTGACCTCTGAGGCCCCAAGCCTTGGTCACCTCCCACTCTTCATCACCTCCTCCTTTGTGTTTTCATTTCTCAGGGTTTGCCTGTGATGTATATGTATGTCCCAGGCATTTGGGTGTTGTCACCCATGCCCCGAGAGTTCCCATCCAGAAGAAGATCATTCTTCTGCTGCCTACAGCCTTCCCTGTCACAGAAGTGGCATCTCCTGTGGGAAGTCCTGCTTCTTGCAGCCCTATCTGACCTTTCCCACAGGTTGTTATTAGTGTTGACATCTTCCCAATTAGAATAAGAAATCCTTGAAGGCGTAGTCTGGGTTTGATTATAATGCTGGTAAATATAAATTCATTTTGGTAAAAGACTCAACCAGTGCATGCATATTTTTAAAAAATATTTATTTTTTAGTTGTAGTTGTCAATACCTTTATTTTATTTACTTATAGGTGGTGTTGAGGATCGAGCTCAGGGCCTCGCACATGCTAAGGCAAGCCCTCTTTTGCTGAGCCACAAACCCAGCCCCAGTGCATGCATGTTTAATAAAGCAAAAGGTGAAAGCCCCCGAAGCCTCCCACTCTGATCTCTTCTCCCTTTCCCAAAGAAAGCTGCTGGTTAACGGGTGTTCCGTGGGGGCCCTTTCATTCCCTTCTGTGTGACGTCAGGTCCATACATGGGCTTGTGAATGTGTGTATATTTTCTAGCTGGCTCCATGCATCTATAACTGGAATCAATACATATGCTTGTGACTGTCTTACATTTTCATCTACCTGTTTTTTTTTGGTTTGCTTGTTGCTATTTTTTTAATACTTCAGAGTACTCTAGCATGTGAACTCTGCCATCATGTAACCATTCTCCTATTTATAAGCACTTAGATTGTTTCTAGTGTTTTGAAATCTTGTTGCAAGAAAAATCCCCACACTGACATTGTCTCAGAGATGTGTGAGCCCTCCTGGAAATGGAATTATTAGGGAGGAGGGTAGCCACATTTACATTGGTGATAGAATGCTGCATTGCTTTTCTGGAAGACTTCCCTGGGGCTCCCCCTAAAGAAATATTTAAAAAAAAATATTTTTTAGTTGTTGATGGACTTCATTTTTTTTATGTATATATGGTGCAAAGAATCAAACCCAGTGCCTCACACATGCTAGGAAAGCGCTCTTCCACTGAGATACAACCCCAGCCCAAGTGATTATTTTGCCATTTTTTCCTTTTTTAACAGACAAATACAATAATAGACAAATACAGAGACGGATACTCATTTGGGCCTTGAACTGTGAAATGTTGCAGCCTGGTAAAAAGCAAGGACTCAAAGGTTGAGATGGTTTCTAAGATTTCCTGTAATGCCTCTCTCCCTATACCCTCCCCCTGCCCCCTAAAAAAAAAGTCAGTATGGGGAAAAGAATGTGAAAAAATTTCTGAGAATTTGCATTAATGTCCTCAATTTGAAGAGAGAGGAACTGGGGGTAGAATTGGGAGGCCCCTGCCAGGGTCCATACAGACCTCTTCTCCTTTAGGGCCCTTCCCAGGGTCTGTTTGCACTGCATTCTGGGAACATCACTTAGTACCATCTTCTAGGTCACTCATTGGCTCTTGAATTATATCTGTTTCTATGTTTAGCCCATATGAATGCTCAGAATGTATTATCTACCATATTTAAAAAAATACTAGGTTAAGTTTTTTTTTCCAGCAGTTTTTGATTTGTAGGAAAAATTAAGCAGAAAGTTCTTTATTCACTAGCACCCCTCCCCGCATTCCTCCAGCCTCTTCTATTGCTGACATCTTACACTTGTGTGCTACTTCAGTTAACAACTGAGGAACCAAACATCAATACATGATTATTTACTAAAGTCCACTGTATACTTTTTGGTTCACTCTTTGCTTTGAGCATTTCTTGGGTTTTGACCCATGTATAATGACTTAACTAACATTTGTGTTTAACTAGATCGTTAGTTGTTTGTCTCGTTAACTTACTCTTTACTAAGAATGCCCCCTTATCATATCCTTTTTCATCTTTGCCTTCTGTGCTATGGGGAACTGTAGGGTGCTGAGAGGCTGGCTGCCCTCTGGGGAGTGGTGCTCACTGTGTCCTGCTGCTCCCCAAAGTCTGTACCCTTCTGGTCTCAGAACCTTCCCTGGCCACTTCCATGTGCCTGCCTCAACAGAGCTGCCCACTGCTTGGACTTTGCGGTGCTGCTCAGCTCTGTTCCTCTAAAGATCAGCCCAAATAGGAGTGTTACAGAACGAGATCCACCCATGGAGCTGAAGTGACCATGGGGACCTGTGATCACCGGATCTTGCCATCTTGCCTGTTTCAAGTGAGTTGCACATAGTAGCAGACAGGAGTTTATTAGAAGATAAAGGAAAAGAGAAAAAGGGACACTTTCAAGGGAGAAAGGGAGTGGATTTTCTCAGAGAGTAGAGGGACTGTGTGCCTCCCCACAATCCTTCTTTTTTATTGGAGTTTCCAGGGAAGTTTCCAGAAGAGTCCTGCCCAGGTTCACCTCTTGACTTCTGAGGGCAGAATTACACCAGACTTTCAAGTCCTCCCTGTGTGTGTCTTACCCTCTGGAGGGGAGATTTTACTATTAAAATAACATGTTAAAGGCTCAAGGAATTCCGAATTACCTTGGCCCATGCTGACCAGTTCTCATTGGAATTTATTCTTACAGACTCTGTGGTGGTGGTGGTGGGGTTTCTTCTAATTTTTCTGTCTCCCCGAGTCCTGGAATCTGGTCTGTGTAAAGGTCACAAAGGCCTCCCACCCACCAACTCCAGCCTTGTGGGTAATGTCGTTCTTATCTGTAGCAAGGTGTCTCTGGGTCTGCGTTTTTGCAGAGGCTGTTTGCTGAGGAATGCAGCACATCCAAGTGACTTAGGCCAGGACAGGGCCAAGGTGGCTTCAGGTAAGTTGCTTTTTAAAGAAAGTAAGTGGGGGGTCAGCACAGTGGGCTCAATTCATAAAATTATCCCCTGAACATCATGTTCCCACTGCCTACGTCTGTCGGCTACCTATCAGGAATAATAACGGCAGTAGGCATTTACAGAATAGTTAGGAGGCAGCAGCTTCCCTCTTAAGAGCACATAGGCTGTTTCCTTGATGTCTTACAACATTGTGATGGAAAGTGGTTATTTCCATTCCATGGGTAAGGGAAAAAAGCACAGAGAGGTTAAGAAATGTCCCTGATGTCACAGAGCCTGTTCAATGCTGCACTTGCTATTCTAGCCCAGGCAGCTGAGCTCCAGAGCCAAATTCCTTCTTTATTTTGGAATGGCCAACCAGCCAACTGGAATGGTGATTGGCACACAGTAAGAACTCAGGTTGAAAAAAAAAAAAAAAAAGGCCATGGCGCATTCATCCAGGGACAGGAACAACACTGGAGCAGCCCTGATGTAGCTGCAGCCCCTGCATCCCATACCCTTGACCTCAGGAAGGCGAGGATTCTGAAATCAGAAGAGGTGAAGCACATGGTCCTCGGCTAGAAAGAGTCCCCTATGCACCTCTTTGCCAGTTTCCCTCTTATTCTCTCGAATCCTTGGTATTATTTGTTGGGGAACATTTCTGGCAGGATGGAAGATTTTAAAGGAAACTGGGTATGGGTGTGTGGGGTGGCTGTGGGTGCCTTAGGGGCTGTGGAGGATCAAGGCCTGGGGCGGGGGGGGGGGGGGAAGGAGGGCGGCTGCTGCTCAGCCCTGGTGTCCCCACAATGGTGCGTGAGTGGGCGATGGTGGGATGTTCTGCGTGGGGCTGTTGTTCCAGATCAGCGGGAGGGCACATGGCCTGTGTTTTCCTGCCATTACCTACCTCAGGGTGTGCCCACGTCACTGAGTGTTCCTGTCCCCGCCTGCTCACTGTGAGGATGAATAGACACAGGGTGGGAAGGGATTTAGAGATTTTCAGTATGAGAACCAGCCTCTCTTTTTTGTTGAAACAGGAAATGGTGGGGATGTGGGTGGCTCTGTTGGAACAGGCCTTTCCTCCCCACCCCACAGGGAAGCCTGGCCCAGTACTATTTGCTGTGGCCATTCAGAGGGCGGAGCTTATCCTCCAGCCCTCAGGGGTGGGCTCCTCTGCAGCAGGCTGGGTCCCCCAGGGCACTCATAGCCAGAGGTCTGGGAGGGGCAAGGCCTTTTCCCACCAACTATGGCCAGACAGGTCTCCAGGCCATACTAAGGGGCTTTTTTTCTTACCTTGGCCCCATTCCCAGATGTAGGGGGTGCTTATGAGGATTTCACTATTCATGAATAAGTGGATGTAATGCAGCATTTGGCATGAGGGAAGAGCTAACGTTGGGAGTCCCCTGACCCTGAAGTTGTGTGGCCTGAGAAGCCACTGATCTCCCTGAGCATCCTTCCATGTTTGCACAGGGGAAAAGCCTGTCATTGAGTCGTCATTTAGTGGGTCACCATGGAGTCCTGTCATAGGTGCTGGGGGAACCCTAGGACCCAGCAGATGAAAATCATGGGGCCTCCATCCCAGTGGGCGAGGCTGGTAATAAACAAAGAGTACAATATACACAAGGAGAGGAAGGAGGGGTGAACTACAGGTGGTGTCCACAGGGCCTCTAAGGAGGTCAGCAGTGCTCGGTGTCCACCAGGAACAGGACTGGCTGAGAGTCGGGCGTCTGAGGAGTGGCAGAGACCTTGTGAGATGGGGGCAGAGTGAGCATCAGGGGAGGAAGGCCAGAGGATATGGAGGCTGGGCTCGTAGGCTTTTCCCACCATTCTGAGGACTTTGAGTATCAGAGGAGCTGTTGGAAGATGTGATGGAGGGAAAGAGAATGGAATTTGCCTTATGGTTTAAATTTTTTTTAACAACTTTGCAGCAACATAATTAACATAAAGTTTATCCCCTTGAAGTGTCCAATTCACTGGGCAATTCATGACATTCAGCATCACTAATTCTAGAACATTCTATCACCCATGCCCATTCACAGTCACTATTTATTCCCTCAGACTTCCCCAGACCTTGCTGGTTTCTTGAGGAGAATGGTTTGTTGAGGTCTCACCACCATAAAGGCATGTGCACATCTTGGGTGTGCAGTGAGGGTCAGGTGCTGCTGACAGGATTACACTGGTAGGCGTGTGGAGTGGATTGTTGGGCTTGAGCTGAAACAGGAAATCCTGGAGGGAGGTGCAAGGGCTTGGAGGCTGAGACCAGGATGTGTGGTGGAGGGGATGGGAGGAGGTGGGGGTTCTAGGGGAATCTGAAGCTGGGACCTATTCCATTTACTGATGGCTCCCACATAGGGTGGGAGAGAAAGGAAGTTTAGGGGGCCCCTATGGTGATGAGTTGCCATCAGCTGGGAGGAATGGAGCTGGGTCTTATGGGGTGATGTTTGATGCAGCTTGATCATGCTCAGCTTGAGATGCCTTTTAGATATGCCTTAGAGGTGTTCATGGGTCTTGTCTTGTCCTTTGTCCTGGGCTAGGTGTTGTGTAGGTCAAATGATAGCTCACCGGATGATAGATGCAAGCAATCCAAATGACAATAGATCTGCTATGTACTCCAAGGGACCTCAGCCAGGAGTGGCTGCTCAGGCCAGAGACAAGGGAATGGTTTGGGAGCTTAGTGACTATTTATAGTCTTCACTTGTCTAGGCCCTAGCCAGGTGCCATATTCCCCTCCAATGTCCCCCAAACTTATATCCATCCAATTTAGAATACTTCATGTAGCACACAAAAATTTAGTTCACTTGGAGAATTGGTACAATTTGAGGCATTTTCATCATTTTGTCTCTTTGACCATCTTGAGGGTATTTTTGGAAAGTTAAAAAGATGTGCCCCTTTTGTATCAAGTGAAGTCTTAACATTCTCAAAAGTTGGCAAAGCAGAAAAAGATACCTGAAAATACTTAAATGTGTCTACTTTTCATGTCCTGCATTCAGTGTGACAAATGTGCTAAGCCTAGGTTTCTGCCCTACTCACATGGAAGTGGAAACAGGGGCAGAGAAAACTCTGGACATGGCCACCCAAAGTTTGTGCCTTGATTCAACCTGGGACTTAGTTCTGTGACCTTGATCAAATGACTTGCCCTTCCTATGCTTTGGTGGGACAAGAATAGAACTCCCTCAGGGCTTTCACCCAGCAACAAGCTCCTCAGGAGCAGATTCAGATACTGCTAGCTTTCCCCCTCCTGAATGCTTTGGTCTGGAGTCCTCCCCAAAGTAGAACTTTCCAGATTGTAGTTTGTAGGATAAAAGGCGTCCATCAGCAGATAACCCTCTACCTGGGAATGGCAGGATGGATCTGTCCCAGTGTCTCTAGCCTAAACCACTCATCCTATGTACCTCTGTGCTTTCTGCTAGGTCTGGGTCTTGCCTCCTGCCCCTCCTGCCCAGTACCACTCTGAGGTGCATGGAACTATTGATGCCTAGAGCCTGCACAGGCATCCAGGGACCCTCGTCAAACTGTAGTGGCTGGGGCTGTGAATGCCTGAAGCCCAACAGCCCCCAACAGGGGGATGTTCACAGAACATGCCTGGGCTCCTGGGGTCATCTGAAAGGTTCAGAGGAGGTGTGTGCCTGTGGGTTTGAGTTTTTGTGAAAGAGAATGAATTGTCCTCAGCAGGAGGATGAAGCTCCTGTACTAGGTGTGTGTCATGGGTTCCGTCAGGGAACCCTGGCTGACAGTGAGAGAGTGCTTGATGGGGCCTCTGGCTCCAGGGCCCATCGTCCAGTGATGGGCATATTTGTGGACAGTTATTCTCGTGTAGTCATGATGTGGTTATTTTGTCTTATGAAGGAAGTGTTATTTATTTTTTTCAGGAAAATTGTGGTGAACCTTGATATTTCCTATGACCTACAAAGCATTGTTCAGAAGGCATCAAGGAGCATGTTCTTTGCCTTGAAAGAGCAGGAGTCTTGTCATTGTCACCATGTGAATTAGACACCAGCACTAAGTGCCCTTCAGAGGGATGAGGGCTTTTGGGGCTGGTGTGGGCCTGACTGTGCTCTGCACATGTCCTGCTGGCCTCCCAGGTCGAGGACACAGACTCATTCATTCTTTCTATATACATTTATTGAGTGTTGATCAGGATCCCTGCCCTTTAGAGGTTGCTGCCTTCCCTTCCCAGGGAGGGAAGGCAGATGATGACCATGGTAAAGAAAGATATGAGGGGGTGGTAAGTGCTGTGGAGAAACACAAAGCAGGGAGAGGCTGGGAGGGTGTTGTTAATGTTATAAGTAGGGTGATGAGGGGTGACAATGCAGCAGCAACATGGCAGGGAGAATGCCCTGTGCAGAGGTCCTGGGTAGCATCTGCTTGTGTGTTTAAGGAAGAATAGGAGGCCAGGTCATTGGAGGAGTTGGAGGGTGGGGACCAGATGTGTAGGGCCTCAGAGACCATGGTAAAGACTTGACATTGGGAAGAATCACTTGGGCTGGTATGCGAGGCTGGAAGGGGGCCAGTATGGGAGCAGTGAGCTATTGGGGCCACTGCAGCTGTCCTGGGCTTGGAGGCCCTGTCCAGGGAACTGGTGGGAGCAGGGACAGTGCTGGGAGTCTCTATGGAATGCAGAGGTGGGACCAGCATGGATGTATACGGGATGAGTGAGCAAGAGGGTCCAGGATGGCTCCAAGGCTTCAGCCTGACCAACTAAGCACTGTAGCCATCAACTGAAACAGGAAGACTGGGAGAAGGTAATAGTGATTCTCCAATTCTATGAGTCAGGGGACTCACACTGTTTACCTGATTCTCCAGCTCTTGGGTAGAGGGAACATGAAGGGCTTCATGGAAACTCAGTGCCATAAATGCCCTAAGGCCTATGTGTCACTTGGATGCAGTTGCACCGTCTGCTATTGGACCTGCCTGGAGCCTTCTGGTCTGCACGTCTGGCCCCTGCTTCCTGGTCTGCATTACTCTCATTCCCAGACCTGAGTTTATGTTTTTCCTGTAAGCCAAATCAGATACTGCAGGGACCAGGTCAAGAAAGGACTTGCTGAGCTGACGGGGTGAGAGGTGGGGTGGGAAGATGGTGGGAACTCGGGAAAACTTGGGAAAAAGGCCTTCAAGTGGTGGAGGCCTGTGCACTTGCTGTCTGGTGTGAGTGTGACAGGTTTGCGTGGCCTGACTGCAGTGTATGAAGCAGGTTTGCGTGGCCTGACTGCAGTGTATGAAGCTGGCTCCTGCCAGGAGACGACTCTAGCAGTTAGGGAGGGTGGAGTGACCCCTGACACTGGGGACAGGCTGACTTTAGGAATTATGCTCTCTAGGGCTTGACCATTATACAGCTGTCCAGGGCCCAGGGCCAGTCAGGGCCTGGAGATGGAAGTTTTAATTCTGCCAGTATCAGTGTCTTTCTTTATAGGCCAGGTTGTCCTCTGGCAGGGACATCATGAGGTGGGCCATCGTGGTTAGTTACTAGGAGCACAGAGCTGGATTGGCCTGGGTTGCTGAGCCCAATCCTTGCCTTCCCAGTTCTTTCTGGGTCAGGCATCAGGACAGGGCCAGCATCTGGTCCCTGGGAACCCTGCTCTACCATGTACCAGTTAACAATTTGTGGGGATTTGTTAGTTGACAGAGGGTTTTGCACTTCCCTTCAAATGTTTCTCCTGGGTGGGCCTGGAAAGTGGTTGAGCCCAAGGAGGGAGTAGGGGATGCTGCATGTACCCAGCCAGGAAGGTCATCTGCCAGGCATTGCAACATGCAGAAAGCCAAGAGTCTGAGCTTGGGGCCCATGGACTGGCTTCACTGATGGTTACTGAACAGAGGGAAAGTGAGCAATCGCAGACTCCCTGGCTCCCAGGCAGTAGACCCTCTGCTCCTGGGACCTTCTGTAAAGGAAGAGTGTGGCTGAGAAGCTCACTGTATTCTTAGCCTTGGGAATATACTGCAAGTGGCAGCCTGCAGCCTTGTGGCAGTTCACAGGCAGGTTGTTAAAGGTGCTTTGGTAGTGTGGTGGTGTTGGGCCTGTGTTTTGGGGCTGGCAAGTGGTTCTTGGCACAGTTGGACAGACCAGACCTTTTCCCACTGAGGATGCAAGGTGAGATCTGCTGGGAACTGATGGCGATTGGGAATCCTTTTCTCTGCATGCCTCTCCTGAACAACTCTGTCAGCATGTCCTAGGAGGGGAGATGCTCAGAGTATCCTGCTGCTGTCTTCACCTGGAGAGTCTATGCAAATTTTCCCCTCAGAATTACCTCTGTATTTTCATTCTGGGGCACTCCTAGATGGGCGCTGCCCCTCCCAGGTCATCCAGCACCACACTGATGGAGAAACTCTCCTCTATAGTCAGAAACTTCAGGTGACCCCCTTTGCCTGTGAGAGAAGACCCAGGTTGAGTGTGGTGATCTGTGCTCTGTATGGCTTCAACCACATGCTCCAGATGCTCTGTCCCCACTCTTTAGAATATTTTCCCCACTCATTGCAATTCCTTACATTTATCCTCCTCTTTCTTTGAGGCTGTGTTTGAGGGTTTCCCGGCCTGCAAGTGTTTCCAGTCTAAAAAGTGGCACCCTTATGGGACTAGGCAGGCCTGTAGAGGGAGCCAGAGCCCTGGTGGGATCAGGAGATCCTCAGGAATGATTGTGAGAACTGCAGAACAAGATAGGGCTAAGATGTGATTACCACTGCAGTTCAGGGATGCCTGCCCCCAGTGGGTTTTGAAGAATGAATAGGAGTTTGGAGAAGATTCCATAGGAACAAAAAGGCTCAGACACAAGCATGGAAGAGGTAAGGCACAGGTGGTGTGTGGCCTTGGGGTATGATGAGGCAAAGCTGTGACTGTGGGTGGAGCTTAGGCCCAGGACCTCAGTTACCCTACCTGCTGTGGTTCAGAGTGAATGAGGTTGTCATTCGGTGGTGTGCCTCCACACAGCCTGTTAGAGAACCTGGCTACAAGTGTGCTTCTCACGCTTACATTATGGTGGGGTGTGGTTTGGCTTGTGGAGCATGGGGGAGGTTGATATTTGGAGGCTTCAGCTGGGTGGCCTGCCCCACAGGCAAGAAGTACAGACCAGAGGAAAGAACTCAGTCCTTAGTCGTTGTTGGCATTTAAAGCCCCAGAAACTTCATAAATCATAAAGATCAGCTCCCTCATTGGACATGTTAGAAAGATGAAGGAGAGAAGAATTGGGGATAGGTCTGGAGGTGGAGCCTGAGTTACAATATCTCAGACTCATGATCTTTTGAGGTAAGGAAACTGAGGCACGGGTAGGTTACTTAAACTTCCCAGGCTATAGGTGGCAGAGCTGGGATGTGAACATAGGTGACTGTCTCTGCAACTCCTTTCTGTAAGGAGACGTGGGGGCTGGCTGATTTGAGGTCAGTGCTGCTCTGTGAGGAGTGGCTGGCTGAGCGCTGACAGCCGCCTGCATCTCTTGTCAATCCGGTGGCTCACTCTGAGCACTGACACACATGCACCATCCTTGCAAAGGTTTTGTTCATTGCTTTTGGTAGGAATCTCCCAGCTCATGTGCTGCAAATGCTATTTTAAAATAAATAGCCCACATCACACCAAGCTCTGTATCTCCTGTAGCATTTTACTACTGTGGAAAAACAAGTTGGGAACAGAGCCTTGATAAATGCTTTTCATTTCCTGTGAGAGTGAATGAAACCTGAAATATTAATAGCTTTGGGTTTCCCATATCTTTCTCCAAGAGGGTTTGAAAAATATATCCCCCATGCGCTTAGAGTGAAGTCCAGCTGCATACAAGCTCATGCCATTTATTATCCATGTTCTCTGACCTTTGTGTATAAATATGAGGACTCCCTTGAAAACTTGGAGAGATTCATGATCAACTGCCTACCCTGGGGAACCTTGGGGAACCTTGGAGTTCCGATCCTATTTTGAGCTGCTTTTGAGGTTATGGGCCATTAGCTCTGTAATTTTAGTATATGACCCCTCTGTTTATGAATGAACAGTTTGCTTTTTCACTGGCTAATGCCCTGTTTGTGATCTTTTTCACTATAGTCTCCTGAATAATCTCCTGAATAAGTATTGCTGAATCTCGTGTGGGAGAACCACCACAAAAGCCCGGACTATCCTGTGGACCCAACGAAAATCGTCTTGTTCCTGGAGATTCCCCGTGAGTAGGAGACATCTCCATCCCTGTGGCGCTTCGCTTGACGTGCCATTTGTGTAGGAGTCTCGGCTAATGTGCCAAGAGGGAGCTGCGAGAATAGTTAATACCTGTTGGCGTCCTCACCTTTCTCTGATGAAAGCTTAAGTGAACTATGCACATTTTTTTCATCATTTTCTGTTTTTACAAATTTACATTTGCAGTCATTCCTTGGTATGCATGGAGGCTTGGTACAGAACCCAACGCAGTTACCAAAATCTGAGGATGCTCAACATCTTATATAAAATGACATAGAATTTGCATAGAACCTACACATATCCTCCCCTATACTTCAAATCATCTCCGGATGACTCGTATGCCTAACACAATGTAAATGCTATGTAAATAGTTGTTGTGCTGTATTGTTTAGGGAATAATGACAAGAACAGAGTATGTACATGTTAAGTATAGATGCCAGTCATCATAGGCCTAACTGCAAAGTACATGAAAGAATCACAACATGATCAGCGCTTCAAAAATAAGTGCTGTAGAGACTGAGATCTGTGAGATAGTGGAAAAGACACAGTAGCCTCCATATGACTTCATTCATTTTAACTCAGTGTGGTGCTTGGTGTGTGGCAAATTCAAGTTTTACTTTCGGAACTTTCTAGAATTAAAAAAAAAATGTTCCTGATCTATGGTTGATTGAATCCATGCATGTGGAATCTGCAGATACTGAGGGTTGAGTGTATTTTGAGAAGAAGGACAAGAAGGAGAACAGGCACTCCTCAAGGACAAATGGCCACATAGTGGACCTCACATTTCCTATGCCCCTGTCAATCGTGCCTCAGAAATCCTGTCCATGGGAGCCACCAGTTTCCTTCTGTCTGCTGCACCAAGTGCCTCTGGTAGTCCATGCTGCATTCCTGTCTCTGGGTACTCTCTCTTCCTATCTGGGTGCTTATGGGGCTCAGGGCATCCAGGTGATCAGTTCTCTCTGGGAGCCCAGGAAGTTGAAGCCAGCAGGAGGTAGGAAGGTTCTCCCTGCCCCACATGGTAGTACTTAAAAAGGTGCCTTCTCTTGGCCATTCAGCACTGACCCAGTGGCCAGTCCAAGGGACTGTTGGTGTAGACAGGGACTTCCTTTTTTTAAAAATATATTTTTTAGACTTTATGGACCTTTATTTTATTCATTTATTTGTATGTGGTGCTGAGAATCGAACCTAGGGCCTCACACATGCTAGGCAAATGCTGTTACCACTAAGCCACCATCCCAGCCCCTAGACAGGGACTTCTTTAGTAACAGCAGGCAGGACGGCTGGAAACATTGGAGGTTTCTGCTGAAAAGTCCTAAAAGTGGATTGTTTAAGGTATTTTGAGCTATGTCTGAGGCACCTGAACCAAAGTCAGGTGCAAAAATGTGTCACCTTTGGGATGTCACCTGCTGGAGAATGACAATAACCAGGCCTGTGTGTTTCCTGGGGCAGCCATAACAAAGTACCATTGAATTGGTAGTTTATATAATAGAAATTTATTGTTTCTTAGTTCTGGAGGCTAGACGACAGAGAGCAAGGTTAACAGTGTCGTTCCTTCTGAGTGCCGGGTAGGAAAGATATATTCTATGCCTCTCTTTTAGCTTTTTGTGGTTTGCCAGCAGTCTGTGGTAGCATAATTTTAATATTTACATGGCCTTCTCCCTGTGTCCTTATCTCCATATCTAAATTTTCCTTTTATTTCATAAGAGAATATTAAATTAGGGCCCACTCAAATGACCTCAATTTAACTTGATCTTCTGCAAAGACCTTATTTCCATACAGGGCCACAAGTACAGGTACTCAGGGTTAAAAATTCAGCATTATTTTGGGAGGAGGCATAATTTAACCCACAACATGTCCTCTTCTAGGGGCAGGGTCCATTTTCAAGCTGTCTGTGGGATGTGGTCTTTAGAGAAGCTCGACCCCTCCTGCTGAGGGGAGAGATCATCAACAGCCTAGAAATAGGCCTGCATGGTCCTCTTCCTGCTGGCATATCTATGTGCTGTACACAGCAGGGCCCACGCTCTGTCCCTTGGTTGATGATCAGATCTAAGTTCCAGCCTCTTGTCCCAATACAGGCCCCTGTTTGGCTCCCACACTGCCTTCCACTGACAATCTTGCTACACCAGCCTCCCCACAGTTCCTGACCCTAACCCAGACCTCTTCCTGCTGTGGTGGCTCAATGCCAAGCCCACTTCCTGTCTTCTTTCAGGAAACATCCTGGCTGCCCCGCCTGGTCTTCTCCTGACATTGCACTGCAGCTTCTTCCAGTACAGCCATGCACCTGGTAGTGACTCCCCAGTAGACCATGGACTAGATATATGACAGTGGTTCCATAAGATTATAGTGGAGCTGAAAAATTCCTTTTGCTTAGTGACATCATAGCTCTCATGACATCAGAGTGCAATGCAGTAGTCACATATCTGTGGTGATGCTGGAGTGAACAAACCTGCTGTACTGCCATTTATATAAAAGTATAGCACATACACTTATGCACTGTACAGGGAAATTTGATATTGATTAGTGCTGTAGTTTGGATCTAGACTGTCCTCCAAGGGCCCATGTGTTAAAGGATTTTTCCTCACAGTGGCGCTCAGGAGGTTGTAGAACTTTAAGAGACCCAGGGCTTACTGGGAGGTCTTTGGTCTTTGGGGGTGTGCCCTGGAAGAGGATCACGACACTCTAGCCCCTTCCTCTTCTTCTCTCTTCTGTGTATCCTGGCAATGAGATGAGCAGCTTTGCTCCACCATGTGCTCTCAGTTGTGATGTGCTGCCTTGTTATAGGTCCAAAAGAAATGGGGCCAATCATCTATGGACTGAAACCTCCAAACTCTGAGGCAAATCAACTTTTTCTCTTTGTAAGTTTATTATCTCAGGTATTTTCTTACAGTAATGGAAAGCTAACTAACACAATAAATGAATATGTGACTGCTTTATGTTTTTACTATATTATACTTTTAATCCTTATTTTAGAATGTATCCTTTAATTTATTAAAAAAATACCAGTTTACCATAAACGAGTATGCTGCTTTATGCTGGCAGCAATTTTGTATATCTTGTGTTTACCCTATCGCTT
Source organism: Spermophilus citellus (assembly GCF_964194105.1). NCBI lineage: Eukaryota > Metazoa > Chordata > Mammalia > Rodentia > Sciuridae > Spermophilus > Spermophilus citellus. The sequence goes on from NC_138185.1 coordinate 52,379,742, forward strand.
GATTACATCATCTTTCTTATGTTTGACTGAATTTTTTATTGTTTTGCTCATCATGGCCCTAGAACAATAGGCTAGACCTTTATATATACACATCACGTAACCTAGGAGTATTGTAGGCTATAGCATCAAGGTTTGTGTAAGTACATTCTGTGATGTTTGCATAGCAATCACCTAATGATGCAGTTCTCAGAATGTATATTCATTATTAAGCATCTAGAGTATTTGTTGAGACTTTAAAAGTAGTGATATCACCATTTATTGCACCTGAACCATGCATGGTGCTGAGGGCCACTGTCACCACCAAAGGCCCAGGAGAAAACTGATCTTGTTGCCCACAGTCATGAGTGATGGAGCCAGAATCCAAACCCTTGTCCTGTCCTTCCAAAGCTTCAACCATGCCTCTGTCACTGCACCAGGCCCTCACCTTGGAAAGACCAAGGCAGCTAGGACTGGCCTATGTGTAGACTTACTTACATAGCCTTCTAGGCCAGGTCACTGCTTGCTGTGATATGACATGTACCAACCACCCTGGGCCCCCTTCATGGCCAATGTCTCCATTTTCTTTTTCAAAAATTATTTTTATTTTATCAGTATAATACATGTACATATCTTAAAGGTTTATGAAAAAATGGCACTTTCTTTATGCATCCCCTCCCCCATCCCACTCTCTATATGCCACCACTTCCAGCTGTTTCTTCTGGGAATTATCTCCATAGTTGTAAAAAATATGTAGTACTGATCTCTCTCTCTCTTTCTCTCTCTCTCTCTCTCTCTCTCTCTCTCTCTCTCTCTGTGTGTGTGTGTGTGTGTGTGTGTGTGTATGTGTTAGAGATTGAACCCAGGGCCTAGCACATGCTAATTAAGCACTCTACCACTGTGCTACATCCCTGGTCCTGTACTGATATTTCTTTACTACCTATTGTGGTAAAGTTGATTCTAACATGCAAATCCTCCTTCCATCCAACAAATACAATTTTATCATCATTTTGGGTTAAACTCTTATATAGGGTCTATTACTCAGGATAGCCTACATCATGCCACAGTAACAAACATCCCCCAAATCTGAAATATAGGCATATCTGTTTTATTTGCTTCATTGTGTTGTGTTTGCATTTTTTTTAAAACAAATTTAGAGTTTGAGGTAACCCAGCATTAAACAATCTGTGAGTGCTATTTTCCAACAGCTCAGATGAGTGTTGACATTTTTTACTGTTATTTTCTAACTAGGGTGTGTATATTGGATTTTTTTAGACAGAGGATTGTTGTACACTTAATAGACATAGCACAGTGTGATCATAACTTTTATATCTGCACCAGGAAATCAAGATACTCTTGAAACTCAATTTATTTTGATATTCACTTTATTGCAGTGGTCTGGAACTGAACTGTATCTCTGAGGTACGTCCATAGTTCACTTTCTTAAGAGGCCACGGCCTCCTGTTCTGGGGACAGGGAATGGCCTGTGGGCTGGTCAGTGAGGGAGTGATAGTGGGGCTGTGGGGCCTCAGCACTTAGCAAGCAGATTCTTTGCTGTGTCCCTGTGTTGAGTGTCTTCTGTGCTGCTGTCACCTTGTCTGTTTGCCGTTTTCCCAGAGTACGTCCCTCCCCTCCTGTGAGTGGACAGGGGCTGGCTGCTCCCTGTTCACAGTGTTCTTTAGCCCCCTTTTGTGCTTTGGTTGTTAAACTTCATCCCCTTTCTATGCTTTGGTATTTTGGGGTTGGGAGGTAGAGGGTGAACGGGGGCTGGAAGGGGCTGTTTCTCTTCACCCCGCCTCTGGGGCTCTTTATCCCTGCACCTCCTTTAGCACCTTGTCTGGTGTGGCTTGTGGACTCAGATTTTAGGTGCTTCTTGTGCTCCTGTTTTTGAGTGACTTCAAGAGAAGCTGCAGAAAGGCTGGAACCCTCCCTTTCTAAAACCGGAAGTCAGCCTGGTCACCTTCAGTCTGGTCACTTCAGCCTACTCCAGTCCCTCTGTGCTGATACAGCTCCCAGTGTTGGCAGATCCAATAGACAACCTCTGTCCTCATCCTTCTGAATGCCTGTGGCCCTGGACGCTGTGCTCTCCCCTCTCCTGGCCTCATTTTCAGTCTTAGAACAAGTGTCCAGTTTCTCACCCTGGAATATGATGTGTTGGTTTTTAAAAATTGAGGTAAAATTCACATAGAATTAACTGTCTCATTCAATTCATTTTTAAGATTGTCATGTAAAAATTGTACATGTTTGTGGGGTATCATGTGATGTTTTGATACATGTATGCATTGTGTAATGTTCCAATCAGGATGAATATTTCTATCTCCTTAAACATTTATCATTTCTTTATGGTGAAAATACTCAAAATCCTCTCTTGTAACATTTTGTAATGTACAGCACCTTATCATTATCTATAGTCTGGGCAGTGGTACCCCAGAACTACTTATGTCTATCCAACAGTAACTGATGTCTGTTGATGGACTTCCACTTTACCCTCCTCCCACTTCCCTCCCCAGCCTCTGGAAAACACTGTTCTACTTTCGATATCAATGAGGTTGACTTTGCATATTCCACATACTAGTGAGTTAACAAGGTACTTGTCTTTCTTTTTTTTTATTGGTTGTTCACAACATTACAAAGCTCTTGACATATCATATTTCAAACATTAGAATCAAGTGGGTTATGAACTCCCATTTTTACCCCAAATACAGATTGCAGAATCACATCGGTTACACATCCACATTTTTACATACTTCCATATTAGTGACTGTTGTATTCTGCTACCTTTCCCATCCTCTACTATCCCCCCTCCCCTCCCATCTTCTCTCTCTACCCCATCTACTGTAATTCATTTTCCTCCGTGTTTGTTATCCCATTCCCCTCACAACCTCTTATATGTAATTTTGTATAACAATGAGGGTCTCCCTCCATTTCCCTTTTTTTCTCCCTTTCCCTCCCACCTCATGTCTCTGTTTAGTGTTAATCTTTTCTTCCTGCTCTTCCTCCCTGCTCTGTTCTTAGTTGCTCTCATTATATCAAAGAAGACATTTGGTATTTGTTTTTTAGGGATTGGCTAGCTTCACTGAGCATAATCTGCTCTAGTGCCACCCATTTCCCTGCAAATTCCGTGATTTTGTCATTTTTTAGTGCTGCGTAATACTCCATGGTGTATAGATGCCACATTTTTTTTTATCCATTCATCTATTGAAGGGCATCTGGGTTGATTCCACAGTCTAGCAATTGTGAATTGTGCTGCTATGAACATCGATGTGGCAGTATCCCTGTAGTGTGCTCTTTTAAGATCTTAAAAGGGTACTTGTCTTTCTGTGTCTGGCTTATCTCACTTAACATAGGAATCTCCAGGTCCACCCATGTTGATGCAAAAGACAGGATTTCATTTTTTTAAAATGCTTGAATGGCATTTTACAGAGTTTGTGAACCACATTTCTTTATCCAATCCTCAGTTGAACAGTTAATTATTAATTGTCGTTCCAATGCTGTCTGGCCACCATCTCTAACTCCAAGACCTTTTACCATCTCAGAGACATCATTTCTTATGCCCCCTTGTCCTGCTTTCTGTCTCTATGAATTTACCTATCCTTAATGTTTCCTGTAAATCAGAAATTATAATATATGTGACTTTTGTGTGACGTGTCTGACTTTAGGATGCTACTCCCTGGAGCTCCGTCGGTGTAGTTGTGAGGTGTGGGGGAAGCCAGCACTTTCTAATCCTCTCATTATATCTCAGTCTTTCACTGGGTCTTTGTCCTTGGCCTGTGACCTTCACATGAGTTTCTTCTTGTGCAGGTGCTTCTGGACTTACTATGGGGTCATGTTTGATAATGTCATCATAAATTGAAAATATCCTAAGTTGAAAATGCATTTAATACTTTTAACCCACTGAATGTCATGACATTGCCTAGCCCGTGTTCAGCTTGACCCTGAACACTTACATTAGCCTACAGTGAGTAAAACCATCTAACACAAAGCCTGTTTGATAATAAAGTGTTGAATATCTCAGGTAATTTAGTGCATAATCTACTGAAGGTGAAAAAACAGTGGTTGTATATGTATGATTTTACACCATTATAGTCCACATATTAGTGGAAATCCTAAGTCAAACCGTCATGGGACCATCTGTATAGCTATTTCAATCCTGGAGGATGAGGTAAAGCGAGACAGGAAGGCTAGAGAGGGCTGGAGTCAGAGGAGGGCCCTTCCCCCATGGTTTTGAGACAGGTTTTGGCAAAGTCCTCCTTCCAGAAGGCTCTGGGTGTATTTCACAAGTATTATTTACCCCCTGCATCTGCCAGAGCCACCAGAAGATATTTCTTGGCTCTTCACAGTGAGAACCAAGTAAAAATAGTTTGTGTGCAACTACAACTAAAAAAATAAATATTAAAAAAAAAATAGAGTAGATAAAGCACAAGAAAGTTTGGGGGCCCCCCAAGACAGTGACTCCCAGCTAATTCTCACTGTCATGTGAATCTATACTTGGCCTCCAGCAGTTTGTCAAAATCACCCAAACTGTTGGGAGGACCTTGGACATCTGCTCCAGGTCAGCACATCCAGCAGCTGGCTCTTTGGACTCATCTGCCTCTTCAGATCTCAGGGAAGCTGCTTGGGTGAGGGAAGGGAGAGGTTTGCAAACTGAGTTCACCAATAGGTCTGAGAAGATTCACTAGTTTTTGGTTCATCTGTTTTTTTTTTTTTTTTTTTTTTTAGAGAGTAAGAGAGGAGAGAGAGAGAGAGAGAGAGAGAGAGAGAGAGAGAGAGAGAGAGAGAGAGAGAGAATATTTTTTTAATATTTATTTTTTAGTTCTCAGTGGACACAACATCTTTGTTGGTATGTGGTGCTGAGGATCGAACCCGGGCCGCACGCATGCCAGGCGAGCGCGCTACCGCTTAAGCCACATCCCCAGCCCCCCTTTTTTTTTTTTCTTAAGGACAGGGGTGGTGGGTGATGGCTTCCAAGATCTTCATGTGTTAGAGCTGAAACCCTGCTTCTTGCTCTGCTTTGATTTTCCTTATGACTCTTATCATACCTGGAATTGTGTTCTTCACTTGATAGTTGTCTCTTTTTTCTGTCTTCTTCATTAGAGCACAGGTACCAGGGGCTGGAAAGTCATTCCCTCTCACTCTTGCATCCAGAAGAGAGCTTGGCATAATCTGGATGAATATACCCCCAAAGTGATAAATAACAAGGCTAAGCCACCTCATTGCAGTGGCTGATAACTTGTTGGGTTTCTTCTGTGCCTTGAGTTTAGGTGAACCTGGGATACAGGTAAGTTAGACTGGGCTATGGTTTGGATTTGGTTTTTTTCTCTAAGGTTTATGTGTTGGAAGGGTGGACCCAGTGTGATGATGTTGGGAGGTGGTAGAACCTTAAAGAGTGTGGCCTAGTAGGAAGTGATCAGGTCATTGGGGATGTGTCCTTGAAAGGGATTAATGTAGTTCTCACAGGACCTTTCTGTATGCAGCTGTTTCTTTTACCAATTTCCCACCATGTTGGGATGCAACCAAGGGATCCTTTACCAGAGGCTGAAAGAATGCCTAATCCTGCACTTTTGGCCTCTAAAAATATGAGCCAAATAAACTTCTTTTCTTTAATAATGTATCCAGCACTAGGTATATTGTTATCGGAACAGAAAATGGACTAAGACTGATGGCAGATGGGTGGTTCCCAGAGGTCCTCAGAGAATAAAGGACCCAGCCCATTGTAGCCATACCAAATGTTTTGATGCTGTGTACGTCTCACTGGGCATGGTGGTCTGTCTTTAGAAGGGCACCCTGTGATAGTATTGGAACCAGGGCCTCCCTTGGGTATCTGGGTTAACCCAGCTGTCATTACTATGGTCATTTCTAAACTGCCAGCTCTTACTACAGGTAAACCTTATATCTACCTCCACCCTATATTCCTAACACTCTGCTTTAGGGATTACAGTAGTGGGACTTCTGCACATCCAGAAAAACAGTTTCTCCCTCATTTCCCACATCTTGTTGATGATCCCACCACCAGCTTTAATTCTCATGAGCAGATTTTTAAACCACCACCATCTGTTCTTCCCTTAATTACAAGTGTAAAAAATATTATTGTCCTAATTCCACTAAAGGGAGAATATTGTATATTCCAAAGACCACAGTTCTTGCATGTGGATCTGCCATCTACTGCTAAAGATGAAGTGGCTTCTGCCTAATATTAAAGCTTCCCAGCGATTATTTTACCTAAATGGTAAAATCGGCCCACTTACATCTCTACAAAAAGTGGAAGTAGCTGAGTTGACAGGGGAGATCGGAGGCTGTGTCCCCTGCCTCTTCCTGATACTCCAGCCTCCCAGCTTCATAGCCTCACCAGTATAGGAAAGGACTGGCAGAGACTGGGTGGGTACCTCCTATGCCCTTGCACTCCACCCAGCAGATGGCGTGGACATGGTTCTGAACTGGGATTGGGCCAAACACCCAACAGAATGTACGTGGGCATGGCACACATGGAATTTGGTGGCTAGTGGACATCAGGTTGAGAACTGTATTGGAGAAGAGTGTCATATCCAATACCCAGTGTGTCACCAATGCTGGTGTCTCTCGGGGCTGTCAGAGCCCAGTGCTGCTGTGGTTCTCACATTGTCCCACGTAGATCTGGTAAGAAGGGAACAGAAAGGGGCTTTTATCTTCATTTCCACTGCCCCTCTGAGTCTGTCCTGGAAGTTGGTTCTTTCCCTGCCAAATGAGTGTTCAGGCAGCCAGGAGCTTTCTGTTCTAAGGCAATGGGAAGTTCACGGGTTACTTTGAGCCCTAGGAAGCTCAAATGACAGTCTTCATAGAACCTCTGGAGCTTCCTCCTGTCTGGTGGAGTCCTGGAAGGCGGGAGGGGACAGGGGGCTGTATGTGTGCTCCCTTCCCTCTCCTGTGGCCTCCCTGCTTGCTGGCCTGCGCCTGGGCTTGCTCATTTGCTCTTGCTGGCCAGGGTGAGCCTCAGGCATGGCATGTCAGGGGAAAGGGCAGTCTTTCCACCAGTGGCCTGGTTGGCACTTTCAGGCTCCACCAAGTTTTAATTCTAACTTGTTTTCTCTAGAGGTGCTTGTGTGACTTCCTCAGACATGCTGCTGCTGAGAACTTACTGGCCTGGTGACTGTGCTTTCCATTCTCAGACCCTATGGGTAGTCCTCTTGGGCTGTCCCTTCAAGGAGTCTCCAGGGGAGCACCTCACATCCAAGGGGCAGCTACTCTTCTGTCCTGGTGAAGATGGCTCTGGCGATGGCCTCTGGCTCTGGATTCTCAGGCAATACAGACAATGGTTTCCCAGATGCTGGAGACTCAGGGCAGCCATCCCTTGGTCCCTGCTTGTGGGGCAGGGCAAAGCCACCTTCCCCTCCTCCAAGGGGCAGAGCCCTCCAGAGTAAGCCACTTTCTCCCTTCTGGGTCTCCTGTGGATCAGAACACTGGGAAAATGGTCTGGGTGGGAGGAGGGGACCTCTTCTGGTGGAGGATGTGAGTATGTTGTCACCTCTTCCAGCCCTCTGTGCAGATTAGGTTATGCTGAACATCCTGCCCCAGCCCTGGTCATCTCTCAGAAGAGCCTGCCTGAGTTCAGTAGTTCCTGGACCCTTGAGGAGGCTCAGGAACCAGAGGTTACAGGAGTCTTGTGCTCCAGCCTGCTACCTGCTGCCACCCAGCAAAGCAGGGCTGTGAGGGCGATCTTGTGTCCTTCTCCCCTGTCCACAGGACCTTGTGTGGCACCACGGCAGCACTCAAGTCACTAGCTACCCATTTGATAAGATTGTGGTACTCCTTCAGTGCTTGGCTGGAGATTGGTTTTCACTGTCAAGGTGGCCCATGAGGACCATTTCCACCAGGCTTCTCCACCATCCAGGAGTCGCTTCTCCCTCAGAGCTTCCAGAGTGGTGGTTTTCAGGAGTTCAGCAGCATCTCAGGGTTAATTAGAATGTTGGTATCTTCATTTGGCTTAGAGATGAGAGAGTTTTATGTTTATTCAAATTAACAGTAATTTAAAATTACAATTTCTGTCTTAATTGTATGTATTTGGGGATCCCATTGAAGTCTTTGGAAATAATTGCACAGTAATATTTTGGGACGTTGTATTAAAATGCACAGATGTTCACGTAGAGAAAGGTGCCTGTGGGTAAGCTTCAGCCCTGGCACCGGAGCATCTGAGATGGTTTCTGCAGCAGGGTCTGGCCTGAGTCTCAGCCTGGCTGTAGGCCTTTTATTCAGGAAGGCAGTATCTGAGTTCAGCCCCCCTTTCCCAGTCCAGGAGACCCTGCTTATCTCTGGGGATACATTTCAAGATATTCTGAAATGTGGGTTTCTGAAACCACAGATAATACCAAGCCCTATATATTTACTAGGTTTTTTTCCTATACATACATACCTAGGATAAACTTGAACTTATAAATTAGGCACAGTAAGAGATTAACAGCAATTACTAATGATAAAATGAAACAATTATGATAACCCACTGTAATAAAGACTATTTAAGATTGATGAATTGTTTATTTCCGAAATTTTCTATTTAAACCTCTAATAACTTAGGACCACTGTACAGTGTGGGGAACAAAGCCACTGAGCCACAGCTACAACCAGTGTCAGAGTCAATGTCCTGCTTCTGGTGAGTCATCTGTGGGAGAAGCCACTGGTTGGGGGGAGGGGGGAAGGCAGGTGGTAGGTGAGATAGTCCTTGAGGCTGTGTGTCCACACTCATGGGCAGTAGGGGTCAGGTTCCCTGGGAGGCTTTTCCAAGCTACGGAGAGCCCAGGGTGCATGGTGGGCCTCTGTAGCCCACAACATGGGGTTGCTAGCTCTGTGTCCCAGGATTCCTGGACATGGGTCACAAGGTGGGATGGTGAGCAGTTTCAAATTTAGAAGGTAGCTCTCCTGGAGGATGACCTTGTGAGCAGAGTCCCTCTCCCCTGAGCACATGCAGGACCTGCTGTGTTGAGGGTCTGTGGGCCACTGTCCCCTTAGAGACACAGATGAGTTTTGTGCAAGCTCTGTACCCCACGGGGTGGTAAAAATAATTTCCATGTGGCTTAGCCTTTTGCAGAAAGCTGTGGCAAGATGCTCAGGGCTTCTGAGGGTTGACAGTCCCAAAAGGGTTGGTCTTGTCTCACCAGTGGAAGTGACCAGTAACCTCAGTAGCTGGTGCTGCCCATTATAGTACTGGTCACTTTAAAGCTATGTCTGGTCCTGGCTACAAAGGGAATAAAAATAAAGGGCCCTTTGCAATAGGCTAATGTTTGTGTCCCCGCCAAATTTATATGTTGAAGTTACCTGCAAGGTGACAGTATTAAGGAGGTGGAGCTTTTGGGAGGTGATTTGGTCCTGAGGGTGGAGGCCTCACAAGTGGGATTAGAGCCTTACTGGAGAGGCCTGAGGAAGACTGCCGCAGTCTGGCTGGGCACAATTCAGGAGCCACTTGTCAAAAGAAACGAACTTTATTTTTATTTTTATTTTTATTTTATTTTATTGTTGGTTGTTCAAAACATTGCATAGTTCTTATTATACCATATTTCACAGATTGATTCAAGTGGGTTATGAACTCCCATTTTTACCCCGTATACAGATTGCTGTGTCACATCAGTTACATTTCCATTGATTTACAAATTGCCTTTCTAGTGACTGATGTATTCTGCTGTCTATCCCATTCTCCACTGTCCCCTCACCCCTCCCCTCCCCTCCCCTCCCCTTCTCTCTCTCCATCCCCTCTACTATAAATCGTTTCTTCCACTTATATAATTTTTCTCCTACTCCTCCTTTCCTCTTATATGTAATTGTGTATAACCCTGAGGCTCACCTTCCAGTTCCATGCAATCTTCCTTCTCTCTCCCTTTCCCTCCTGCCTATCATCCCTGTTTAATGTTAATCTTCTTCTCAAGCTCTTCGTCTCTACCCTGTCCTTGGTTACTCCCCTTATATCAAAGAAGACATTTGACATTTGTTTTTTAAGGATTGGCTAGCTTCACTTAGCATAATCTGCTCTAATGCCATCCATTTCCCTCCAAATTCTATGATTTTGTCATTTCTTATTGCAGAGTAATACTCCATTGTGTATAAATGCCACATTTTTTGAATCCATTCATCTATTGAAGGGCTTCTAGGTTGGTTCCACAATCTTGCTATCGTGAATTGTGCTGCTATGAACATCGATGTAGCAGTGTCCCTGTAGCATGCTCTTGTTAGGTCTTTAGGGAATAGACCGAGAAGGGGAATAGCTGGGTCAAATGGTGGTTCCATTCCCAGCTTTCCAAGAAATCTCCATACTGCTTTCGTCTGTCTAATTGCTCTGGCCAGTGTTTCGAGGACTATGTTGAACAGAAGTGGTGAGAGAGGGCATCCCTGTCTTGTACCAGATCTTAGAGGGAATGCCTTCAATTTTTCTCCATTCAGAATGATGCTGGCCTGTGGCTTATCAAGGATTGCTTTTACAATGTTGAGGTATGATCCTGTTATCCCTAATTTTTCTAGAGTTTTGAACATAAAGGGATGCTGTACTTTGTCGAATGCTTTTTCTGCATCTATCGAGATGATCATATGGTTCTTATTTTTAAGTCTATTGATGTGGTGAATAACATTTATTGATTTCCGTACATTGAACCAGCCTTGCATCCCAGGGATGAATCCTACTTGATCATGGTGTATAATTTTTTTGATATGATTTTGAATCCGATTCGCCAGAATTTTATTGAGGATTTTTGCATCTAGGTTCATTAGAGATATTGGTCTATAGTTTTCTTTCTTTGAAGTGTCTCTGTCTGGTTTAGGTATCAGGGTGATGTTGGCCTCGTAGAATGTCTTTGGAAGTTCTCCCTCTTTTTCTATTTCCTGAAATAGCTTGAAAAGTATTGGTGTTAGTTCCTCTTTAAAGGTTTTGTAAAACTCTGCTGTATACCCGTCCGGTCCTGGGCTTTTCTTAGTTGGTAGTCTTTTGATGGTTTCTTCGATTTCCTCTATTGTTATTGGTCTGTTTAGGCTGTCTATATCTTCCTGACTCAATCTGGGCAGATCATATGACTTAAGAAATTTATCGATGTCTTCACTATCTTCTATTTTATTGGAGTATAAGGATTCAAAGTAATTTCTGATTATCTTCTGTATTTCTGAGGTGTCTGTTGTGATATTGCCTTTTTCATCCCATATGCTAGTAATTTGGGTTCTCTCTCTTCTTCTCTTCGTTAGCATGGCTAAGGCTCTGTCGATTTTATTTATTTTTTCAAAGAACCAATTTTTTCAATTGTTTCTTTTGTTTCGATTTCATTAATTTCAGCTCTGATTTTAATTATTTCTTGCCTTCTACTTCTTTTGCTGTTGTTTTGCTCTTCTTTTTCTAGGATTTTGAGATGATATATGAGATCGTTTATTTGTTGGTTTTTTCTTTTTTTAAGGAATGCGCTCCAAGCAATGAATTTTCCTCTTAAAACTGCTTTCAATGTGTCCCATAGATTCCGATATGTTGTGTCTGTGATTTCATTTAACTCTAAGAAGTTTTTAATTTCCTCCTTGATGTCTTCTAAAACCCATTGATCATTCAGTAACCTATTGTTCATTCTGCAAGTGATGCATGATTTTTCCTTCCTTCTTTTATCGTTGATTTTCAGTTTCATTCCATTATGATCAGATAGGATGCATGGTATTATCTCTACTCCTTTATATTCCAGAAGGCACTAAAAGAAAACAATTTTCTTAACAATTTACATTATCTTGAAGAGAATTATTAAATATAATGAAAAGGAAAGGTGAGAATTATTAAATATAATGAAAAGGAAAGGTGAAAGTAAACAAACAGATCTGTTAACCTCCTTTTTTGTTTACATATTAAAACAATTCTTAACAGTTATTTACCCAATTTAAATTAAACCATTTAAATCACGTGAATAAAAAAAATATTTGGATCCATTTTTTCATGAGCGCTCATCATATATGATATATGGACATACGTACATTCAAACATATAACACAAAACACAAGTGTGCACACATAATATAATACATACAACACATAACATAATAGTAAAGGCCTTATAACTTTTTACAGGTGAAATCTCCATTGCAATGTTTAAAAACTCTATAGTCAAAAAATAGAACTGATCAGCAAAATATTAACCTAGGTCTGTATGAGCTCAAAAAACAAACTTAGAATTCATGATATGGGAAAGGGCAATAATAAAATAGATATTGAAAAAAGCATCCTGGTTCTGTCGCAGATGTAAGGATAGCCAAACTGGAGTTTTGGATATCAGCTGTTATGGATTTGAGCCAAATCATCTTCTTTTTGGTCTGTAGAAATCTCTTTAGTTAATCTCTCTGGAATCCAAATCGGCTGCTGTTCTCCCTGTGGAAACACACAAACAGGCCCCCGACTCCAGACAATCACTGGGTCAGGACCTTGGTTAATCTCTCTGGAATCCAAATCGGCTGCTGTTCTCCCTGTGGAAACACACAAACAGATCCCCGACTCCAGACAATCACTGGGTCAGGACCTTTCCATTGTCCTGTTAGAATATCTTTCCAAAGTACCTTGGGCTTATGTACATTTTTTGGACACATATGCCTTTCTGCAGCACTAAGTCCTGATGAATCCAAATTTAAAAAGTTTAGAGTAAAAAGGGTTATTTTAAGTTTATCTTTGGGGAATATATACCCCTTCCCAATTCCGTCTTTTTGCTTTAATAAATACATTTTAATAGTTTGATGAGCTCTTTCAACTATGCCTTGTCCCTGTGGATTGTATGGGATTCCTGTTATATGAGTAATGCCAAATGATGAACAAAATTGTTTAAAAGAGGTAGAAGTATAACCAGGGGCATTATCTGTTTTTAACTGTTTTGGAATGCCCACAGTGGCAAAATTTTGTAAGCAATGAGCTATAACATCTTTAGTTTTTTCTCCGGCATGAAGGGAGCCCATCAAAAATCCATAAGAAGTATCAACTGTAACATGCAAATATTTTAATTTTCCAAATTCTGGCAAATGTGTGATGTCCATCTGCCAAATATGGTTAGGTATCAATCCTCTAGGATTGACTCCAAGATTAACTTGTGGTAAAAAGGTCACACAATTTTGACATTGTTTTATTATTTGTCTAGCTTGTTCCTTAGTTATTTTAAAACGCTTTTGTAAAGTATTAGCATTGACATGGAACCTTTTATGAAAATTTATAGCTTCTTCTAGTGTAGAGAAAATATGTATGTCATGTGTAGTTTTATCTGCTAAATCATTGCCCAAACTAAGGGCTCCAGGCAATCCTGTATGTGCCCTGATATGTCCTATAAAGAATGGATCTTTTCTGTCCCAGATTAAACTTTGTATAGTGGAAAACAAAGAGAAAACAGTAGAAGAAGGGGAAATCCTACCAGCATCTTCAAGGGATACTATAGCTTCTTCTTCCTACAGCTGGAAGTTTGCTGGCAGCTGGAAGACCACTTACCCCTTCCACTGAGGACACAGTAGGAAAGTGCCATCTTTGAGCCAGAAAGCTGTTCCTTGTGGACAATAAATCTACTGTGCCTTGATCTTTGACTTCCCAGCCTTGATAATGTGAGAAATAAAATTCTGTTGTTTATAAGCCTCCAATTTATAGTATTTTGTTATGACACCTGCTGTGGTTTGGTATGGTTTGAGTGTATTCTCTAACGGTTCTTATGTTAAAAGCTTGGTCCCCAGTGTGGCATTGTTGAGATCCTCAAGGGGTGGGACTTGATGGAAGAGGGTTATGTTATTGGGGGTGATGTCCCTTCATGGGACCATAATTAGTTCTCTCAAGAGCTGATTGTTATAAAAAGAATGATCCTAGCCCTTGACCCTTCCTGGTTCCCATCTTTCCGTGTGAGCATTCCTTTCTCCACATATTCCTGTCATCTACTATCAGGCCCTCTCCAGAGACTGAACCCATGTGACCACCTAATCTTGGGCTTTCAGCCCCCTAAACTGTAAGCTAAATGAACCTCTTTTCCTTATAAAGTATTCAGTATCAGGCATTTTATTATAGCAACAGGAATAGACAATGCATACCTCAAATGGAATCAGAAACCCTTTAAACAAATGTTTTGTCCTATGAAAGAGAGTGTGGAGTCACTGTTTCCCAGTAAACAGAGCTACAGAGGCTATGCAAAGCCTTAACTAGATTTAGATTTTAATATCTTACCACTGGATTATGAGGAAAATTCTGGAACTGGGGTGCTTCTGGTCTGAAGTCAAGTCTGGTTGAGGCCCCAGAAGGTTGCACATTTGTCCTGTGGAGCATTTTTCTAAAGTGCACCTTTATCCTCTGGCTGTGTGCCAGATCCAGGTCAAGCTGAAGGTAGAGTCATGAAAAGCAGAGCTGCTGCCCTTGAGGACCCCACAGGCTGGGGTTTGATACTAAAGCCCAATGAGGGGCAGCCCATGTGGCAGGGGACAGAGGGTACTACGAAAAATTCCAGAAAGAAGTGGTTATGAGCTGAGGCTTCAAGAGTAGAGTCAGATCAGGAGAAAGGCGTGAGCAGGGTGTGGGACTAGTTGGAGGGTGTAAGCCAGGGAGAGCAGGTGCTGGGAGAAGAGGCTGAGGTGTAGGTGAGCAGGACCCACAGGTAGATTGGTCCTCATTAGCCTTGATCATAAGGAGTTTCAGTGGTGTCCTGGGACCATTGCAGAGGTCAGAATGGAGTAAAGACTTAAAAAAGCTTACACTTTATGATTCTGAGTGTGGGGAATGGGTTTGGGACAGGAAGCAGGCCAAGGAGCTGTAGACGCCTGTTTACAGGTGAGTACCAGGGATCAGTATGTGTTCTGATTGTGCCTGGAGACCAGATGTCTACAGCTGGTTTCTAGACCCCCATTTTCAAGGGCTGGTGACTGAAATGCTGGTGTTTCTGGGCCGATGAAGGGAGAAAAACTTTGGATGTAGAGCAATGGCCTGTGGTGACAAGTGACATCATGGGGGTCTAAGTGGGTGTGGTTTCTGGGGACCTGTGTGGGAGGCCAGGAACCAGATGATGCTGCCAGGTTAACTGCTGCCATGGCTATGGGTTCTTTCCTTGCCGGATCTGGTGGTCCTCAGCAAACTGTCACTTGCCAGTCTCAGTGATTTATCCCTGGAGGGACCTTCAGAGCCCTAGGATGGCTCACACCTGTTAAATCAGAAAGAAATTCATTATTTCTCTCACTTAAAAGAAGTGAAAGGGTGATCAGCTCTCTGGGATCATCAGGGACTATTTGCTCCACCATCTTAATACATGACTTACATTGCAAAACACCTTGTGGTTCCAGCAATCAGGCAGGCATTCTAGAACCTGTAAGGAGGAAGCTTTAGCACAGGGCTCTTGTCCCCACGGATTCAGCTGCCTTTAAGAATTCTCCCTGGGAATCACCATACCATTCATTTATATCTTTTGGACCACATGTATATATTTTTATATTATATAGCCCAATTATCTGAAAGGTAGAATTGTATGTTGTTTAGTTTAAAATCCCAATTCTGTTCCTAAAGAAGAAAATGGAGATGGATGCTGTCCTGCCAATGCCAATCCTTCCAGAAACACCTGCCTGCCTTTGTCTCTCTACTCTGAAGCACCCTGTTTGCCTTCCTTCTTTCCCCCTTCCTTTCTTTATCTCATCTTTCCCAAGTGTACTAAGTACAGGGACCTCATGGGCTCTGCTCTGGCTTTCCCTGCCCCCTGGACATGGCTTTGACTGGTTCTTTGCTTTCCTGGAAGTTCTGATGGAAGGTTTGATTGAATGTCTGGCAGAAGGCAGGCCCTGAACCAGGAGTGGGGCTGAAGCCCTGGGTGTCATCTTCTCTGTTTAATGGAGCAGTTGCATGCTTGTCAAGAGAGGGAAGGCATCCTCTGTCCTCTAGGGCATCATGAGAATGACCATGCACTCTGACCCACACAGTTCTTGGCATGCTCCATATGGATGTGGAGCATGAAAAAAGCAGGGACTCTTCACTTCTTCCCCACAGGGTGAATCTGAACAAAGACAAACTGTAATTTCCCCAACATTATGTATATATTTTTTAAATTTTTGGTTGATTGCTAGTGCTTAAATTACAGATGTCCTTAAGGAGAGCAAGTGACCTGGAACTGGGCTCCTTCCATATGCTGCGCCTTGAGGTCCTGCTGCTCTCCCAACCCCACCCTGCCTTTATCTGCTACTGGGCAGAGCACTGTTTTTTTCATAATGTGTAACCTGTACAGTCAGGGTGGCCATGGAGAGTTGGAACCTACAACTTGGTGTCCAGGCAGGGGGATTTAAATCATCCTTGGGGAATTCTAGGGTCAGAAGAGCTGAGTGCCATTGCCCAGGGCTGCTGGATATACTGAGTTATAAACTTCTGGGTGAGCCTCTCTGGGAAGGGCAAAGGCTGTCCAGGGCTTAGGGCAGCAGGAGTTAGCACATGATGGTGGCTTACTGCTGTGGGGAAGTGTTTCCAGAAGTTCATGTGTTGAAAACTCAATCCCCATAGTTAATGGTATTTGGAGGTAGTTTCTTTGGGAGGTAATTAGGATAGATGAAGTCATGAAGGTGGAGCCCCATGATGATATTAGTGACTTTGTAAGAAGAGAAAGAGACATACTAGCTACATCCTTTTTCTGTCTTGCCATGTAACGCCCTCTACCATGTTATAATACCGCAATAAGGTCCTCACTAGATACTGAGCAGATGCCGGCACCCTATGTTTGGACTTTGCAGTCTCTAGAACTATGAGCCAAATAAACTCTCATTCTTTATAAATTTTCGGGTGTCAGATATTTTGTTATAGGAGCAGAAAATGGATAAAGACAGGGCTGAAATTCAAAGTTGCAGTGCAGATCTTCACAGGACTGAGCTCTAGCTGGAGAATTGGAACAGGGAAGTAGAGGAGTAAGCCATGTCTTTACCTTCACCTCCAAAGTCTACCCAGCACAGGATGGATTCAAGGATAAGCCTGCATCAGGAGAGTCAGCTTGTCTTAGCTGAGGTTATGGAAAGAGAGTCAGAGCAGGAGCCAGTGAGTACATTCCTAATTAAGGTCCCCTAGTTGTCTAAGAGAAGAGAAGGGTTAATTTCTGTTTACCTTATTTTATACTGTTTTAGTTCACATTCTTTTAACAATCAGTTTATTCATGCAGAGCATGTCTCTGTTAATGAGAATATAGGATTAGGCAGAAACCCCTGTTTATTCCTGCACCAGGGTGGAACAAAGAATGAGTATTCCTACGCATTTTCAAAGTCTTGATTTTATTCTGTTGCATTTTCATTTAATTTCATGTACAGGAATGAATTTTTCTAGCCCACTGGAAAAGAATTGTTTTCTCCTGAGAGGTTTTTCATTCTAGTTGAAAATTGATAGAGTTTGGTTTTGCAGTGATCCCAGGAAAAGAGAATAAAGTCCTAGCACCTCCTGTAAGGACGGTGGTGGGTCTGTTGGAGGTGCTAGAGGAAGTCCTGGATGTATTAATGTGGAAGACACGGTTGTTTGGGATTTGCTTCTCTAGCTTTGCAGATTGGCTGTCTTGCTGCTAGTCCACTTGCATGTATTAGTTCTTGAGCACGACATCCCAAGTACAAGTCATGGACATCTGGTCCTAAGCTTGCTGCCCTTCTGTGACTTGTCAAATTAGCTTCATGCAGGGATATAAAGTGATAGGCAGGCGAAGCATCCTTGCACACCAGCTACAGTGTGCCAGGCCCATGCCTAGAGCAGCTCTTGTGAACCTGGTGAGTGACTTTCCCACTCAGAAGAGGATTCTAGTTGACTGGTTCTGTGTCTTGGAGGCCAGTGTATCCCATAGAAACCATAATAGATACAACTGCAAGACACTTATGTCCATGGTTGGGCACATGCTGGGTACTTGCAATCAAGTACCCAGTCTCTTTTTCCTCTTGTTCCTATTTTCCCCACAGAGAGGAACAAGGATATAGAGAGTTGGCTGGTAATGGCTAGAGTCCACAGAGTCTCTGGGCTTCCTGCTTGGAAGGGCTGTACCATTCATGGGCAGGAAAGTTAAGGGAAGCACTTGAGGACCTGGACAGGATGTGAGTTGGAAGATCCCATGATGATGGGTATGAGGTGGCAGGAGCTCTTTCATAGCAGAGAGGGGCTCATAAGCCAATGACAGAGATGGGCCTTGACCCATCCTCTCACTGACAGTGGCATCTTTTGGCATCTGGTGCCACTCTCAGCCTCATTCTCCCTCTCTGGACTGTGCAATGGGCAGAATAGAAATGTGCATTTCATACACCTGGTTAGGCAGAGAAGGCAAGTTCACAAGCTGCAAAGCATTATTCAGACCTCCCAAGTTCTATTTCCAGGTTAGTAGACTTTGCTATCTTGTAAGTTGTGGGCCTGCTGTGTGCCTGATGCTGGTTCAGGGATCATTTGAGCCATCATCCAAGATTCTCTATTAGGTGGGCAGTGTACTACCAGGAGGCACATCAGAAGAGGCTTAAGCCTCACAGCAGGGGTGCTGAGCTAGGATGCAAGGCACTTCCTGTCTTCTTTCATATCTGCCTGGGATGGAGGCACTTTGCTCAGATACTCGAGGGGAATATAGTGTGATCTATCCAGGGATGTATCATGATAGTCATGTTTAGGGCTGCGGAAGCAACTCGGAGGTAGGGCACTTGCATGGTGTGCACAAGGCCCTGTGTTCCAGCCCCAGCACTGAAAAGACAAAAAGACCAAAACCAATAACAAATAAATAAAAACCAAAAATCAAACCACAAAGCAAATTAAGAGAAAAAAGTTATGTTTAGGTGCATATCCTCCAGGCTGTTCTGTCACAGCTGAGTTTGCACATGACAGAATGTGCTTGGTGTGTGGTGCAGACCGTTGTTGGCGGGTTTATCTGGAGTGTGGCTGCTCAGGGAGGGCCAGGTCTAGGCTCCCTCAGTTCTAAAGATTTGAGGTCAGAGGAGAAAGGATTTCCTGATGGCTTCTCACTTTCTTTTTTTTTGGGGGGGCGGGCAGGGATTGAACCCAGGGACGCTCTCCCACTGAGCCACATCCCCACCCTTTTTTGTATTTGATGTAGAGACAGAGTCAGGCTGAGTTGCTTAGGTCCTGGCTAAGTTGCTGAGGCTGGCTTTGAACTCTCTATCCTCCTGCCTCCGCCTCCTGAGCCCCTGGGATCACAGGTGTGCATCATGCAGGTGACAGTTCTGTTTTTCATGTTTTGAGGAACTGTCATACTATTTTCCTCAGTTGGCTGCACCGTTTTGCATTCACACCAACAGTGCACGAAGGTTCCGATTTTTTTCACATCCTTACCAGCACCAGCACAAGAACTTGTTATTTTCTTCTTCCTCCTCCTCCTCCTTTTCTTTTTCTGATTTTTCTTTTTCTTTCTCTTTTATTTCTGGTAGCCACCCTAATGGGTGTGAGCGAAAGGGCTTTGCTGTTAATTTTGGCGGTCACCATCCTCACAGGGTATCCTCAAGGGGAATTTGTAGTGTGATCTGAGGTTGAAACTCGGAGCTCTTCCGGCAGTGGTGTACACAGCGTGGGCAGATGTCAAGCTTTGCTGTGCTCACCTTGGAAATATGGACTATGCTGTCATGTCCCTGTGGGTGAATTAGGGACCCTGAGGTACATCAGTGCACAGTTTGGGAACCACAGTCCTGGCCGGTGAGCTTCCGACTGGTGAGTGACTGTAGAGACAGTAACGTATAAATGGAGGAGAAAATAAATCCTCAGTTATGTCATGAAGATGAGCTTAGGGAAGCAATGGAATGGGTATAGTAGAAATGGCCTTTCACTCATCTGTGTTCTTACAACTATAAAAATGGGGAGAGAATGGGAGAGACTGTAGATAAAACATTTTGTGTTTCTGCATAGTGAAGAATTCCAGTCATGTGGTGGTGAACAGTATCAGCATTGCTATTCCCAGCATGTATTGTGTGTAATGTAAGATGAAGCAATAATTATGTGATCTAAATCTGGGGGCCTTGATCAGGATTTTCAGTGGGGGGGGGAAAGGAGATAAAGAGAAAAGATCCATGATGTTAGGAGACCCCTGTAGTCCTGAAATTGACTGACAAGGATCAGCATGAACTCGTGAACTAACTGTGTACCTTGGGGAGCCCTGGAAACAGGGGCCAACCCAAGAATCCAACAACCCAACAAGGAGCATCTGCGGGGCTCTGATTGTGTCTTGAAATTAATTTTTTTTTCTGTTGAAATAAACCAGACTGCCTAGACAAATGACAGGCCAGGCACAGGAAATGTACTAGTTGTTCCTGGAACAATTGGTCATAGTAGATAGCAAAAGAGCCATCAAAGACCACTAGGGTGGTATTTAGAAGACCTGGAAGCTGCCCCAGCGAGGCCAAAGGTGGGACAATTTGAACATCAGTAAGAGTAGCAGCTGCAGTGGGTGGGAATACATCAAATATGTTTAAATCCATGGATTTTTCATAATACCAAGAAAACAGACAAAGTGCAAACCTAATCAGTCCCCTTTGGAGATTGCTGGGGAATCATTTATTTATTTTGAACATTGGTAAATAAAGAGAAAGACTGAAACATCCTGATTTTCCTAAGCAGGCTGCACCACTGGGTCACTCAGTGGCTGGTGAGGGGACGTTCTGCATAGTGAAGAATTCTAGCACATGTGTGCATTAGTTAACAGGGACCTGTGGCCATTGGAGCCTGCTGACGTCAGGAAGGGCTGAAGAGGCACACTGCCTGGTGAGGGGTATTGTTTAGTCAGCATTATTGCTGTTGTGACCAAAAGACCTGTCAAGAGCAATTTTAGAGGAGGAAAAGTTTATTAGGCACTCATAGTTTCAGAGGTCTCAGTCCATAGATGGCTCCATTGCTCTGGGCCCCGAGAGAGGCAGAACATCATGGTAGACAGGTGTGGAAGAGGGAGGTAGCTCAGGGCATGGAAATCAGAAAGCAAGGAGGGAACTCCATTCACCAGGGACAAAATATAAACCCTAAAGGCATGTGCCCAGTGACCCACTTCCTCAAGCCACACCCTAACCTGCTAATGATTATTGCCCAGTTCATCCCGATCAGTGGATTAATCCATTGATTAGGCTGCATTTCTCATAATCTGATCATTCACCTCTGAATGCTCTTGCATTATCTCCCACATGAGCTTTTGGGGACACCTCATATCCAAACTGGAACAAGGTCTGTCCCCAAGATTCAGATTTCAGATCCATCCAACTACCAATTTGCAGGGTCATAAAAGATAGATAGTGATGTTTGGTTGTGCTATAGGGATACAACCATCAAAACCCAACCATGGGTGGCTGGGGATGTGGCATTTGCCTAGTATGTGGGAGGTCTTAGGTTCAAGCCCCAGCACCACCAAACAAATAACAACAACAACAACAACAAACAAAAACAAAACCCAACTGTGGGAATTACTGTAGGACTGATCACTCAGTTTCTTCAATGAATAAATAGAAAGTGGGGGAAAAGATATTGGAAGCATAACCTATAGATTAAAGGGGACATTGGAAATGCACAACCTTTCTGTTTAGGGATATGCACTGAATGGCAAGATGTGAAAGCAATGTGGGCCTGTGATTACGCTACAGTCAGGACAAGGGCACATGAGAGGCCCCATCTCAGAGAGCAGGGGTGAGTGGCACCATCTGTCTTCTCCCATGCCTGGGGATTTTAGGTGGTTAATCATTAAGTCAAATTTTTGCTTTATTATTTTTTAAATTGAGTTATTTTAACACTAGAATTATTGAAGGAGGAAGTGATTGCAAGAGAGCAGGTCTTGATGTCCTAAGTGGGCAGTTCTGAAGTGTTGTGAGGGTGGAAAGCTGCCTCTTGTCATAGGGGTGAGAAGTGTCCCATTGCTTTGTGTTCCCATCCTTCCTTGCAGCACACGCAGCTGACTGTTGTCCTTTCCAGTGCTTTCCAACTTAGTTTTCTTTTTTTCTTTTTTTTTTTTTTTTGCAGTACTGGGGATTGAATCCAGGACCCACACTTGCTACCTCTGAGCTATACCCTGAGCCCTTTATTTTATTTTAAAACAAGGTCTTGCTAACTTGCCAAGGCTGATTTGTGATCCTGCTGTTCCAGCCTCCTGTGAAGCTAGAGTTTCAGGTGAGTGGCATCAAGCCCGGCCCACAGGATGTTTCATTGTCTTTGGTTCTGAGCTTCACAGGGTGGATTTGGCATCCTTTTGTCGGCTGTGACTTGACTTTGCTTTCTTTCCCATAAGGAACTGTCAGTTCTGGTCATCTGAAGAGCTGCCAAGACAGGATTAACTATAGGTAGATTTTACTGGGGGATATGCCTGAGAGGGGACCGAGAGACAGAACTCTGAGTATTATAGGGACAAATGAGGCAAGACACCAAAGATAGCAGGAAACAGTTTTATTTGGCTGCAGCCAGGCTCAGAGGACACAGCTTTTGCTGTAATCAATCAATCCCCTGAACCCCGAGTACAGGTAGTTTCAGAGTTTTATACTCAGCGTATAAAGGGAGGGGCTCAGAAGTTCCCAGTCTGTAGAAGTTCACGTAAAAGCAGCTTTTCCTTTTACTGTTTTGGGCAAGTTAACTCTTCAAGGACAACATCTGGGAAGGGGAGTGCTTCTTCTCCCCTTTCTTTCCTCCCCCTACCAATTGTTACCATGAAGCCCAGATGGTAACTTATCTTAAAAATGTAGACATCTCTGTGAAGCCCCAGCTCAAGGCCAGAGGCCTTGTTTGCACATTTCTACAAACTACTATACTGGATATGTTTGTGAAAAACTAGTAAGGGGGTGTCCAGCACCTGGAGTGCTGGTATCTTCTCAGCCGGTGGCCAAGTAAACTGGGCGACACAAAAATAGGAAGTTTATCTACATTGAACTCTTTTGCAGAGACTCTTTTGCTGATAGTCCTAAAATCAGCCATGGTGAAGATTTTTGGAGAAGCTCAGTTAAGGCTTTTCTGTGGTGAAAGGGGTGCCACTTCATGAGACACAAGGAAGAAGAGGACAGGTGGATGTTTCTAGTCTGCAGACCAAGGAAGGTGGCAGTACCTGGGTCCTCGTTGTGCCTCTGTCCCTGCAGAGGTAGGGCCCATGCAGACATGGTTGTGGCATGTCAGAATTTTGGAATTAATCACTGAAAATCTGATTTTGGTAGGTAGCATTTTGCCTTGCCATCAAATGTTTACAGGAATTATGGCCAGAGGCTGAATGGTACAGTCCTTAGGAGCTCTGAAGCCAGGCAGCTGGGTTTGAATCCTGACAGTGCCTCCAAGTGGTCCTGGGCCAGTTTCCAAGCCCTGATATGCCTGTTCTAGCATCTGTAGAATAGGAGTAGCCATAGGACCTGCCTCAGGATGGGGAAGAAAGCATTCCTTAGCATATAGAACCAGATCCAGCCAGCCATTACTATGCGGGAGCTCAGGAAAAGTGTGATGGTTCTGTTGTAATGCCTTTTGGCTTTCCTTGTAAGGAATTAATGGAAGGAGCACATATAAACTTGCTGCTGTCATTTTGGTGTTTCCTGGGAGGAACACAGAGTGGTTTACTGTCAACCAAGTTAACCCTGAGGCCAGTTGCTGACATGATTGCTTGGTCCCTGCTGCCCCTAATCTTTATCCCTCATTGCTGTAGCCTGCACTTTTCTCTTCCTCCTGGACCAGGTCAGACCAAGTGATCTATGACCTCACCCCCAGGCCCAGAGTGCCTGTCTGTTGGAGACCCCAGATTGCAGACTGGAGGATCCACATGTTCACATGTGTGACTGGCCCTTCTTCCTACTGGGACTTCCCAGGGAAAGAGAGAATTCCAGGCTTAGACCCTACGGGACCAGGCCTTTGTTACTGTTGAAGCCTGTGACCACTGGACCAGCCCCCAAGCGACTTCCTCCTCCATGGGCCTCAGTTTCCCCATCCTCAGCAGAAGCTTCTGCCAGAATCACTCTGAAATATTCTCAGCATTCTCATTTGTAAATACTGTCACTCATTCAGAATTACAGAGCAGAGCTAATGGAACCAAGAATTTATAAATTCCCTCTTCTTCTTTTACATAGTTCCTTGAGTTTTTGAAATTTCTGTTTACAATGAGACAGTCCCCTGAGATTGAAGACTTGACTCTCTTTAAATGGTATATTAGGCTATACATGATTATTTAATATATTTATCTAAAATATTACATTCTTTGAAAACTCACACACAAAAATGGGACAGTCCTCTAATGGAGGCCACAAGAGTATTTGTAGTCTTACTGATTCCTGGCCAGTCAAGATAGGTGAACTCTGAGATGTTGACATGTCAAAGGATTCTTTCTTGCCCAGGGACACTGCTTCTGGTTAGGCCGCCCCTCCATCTTGGAGGTAGAGGGGGCTCATAGCTCTTATCTGCCTCCATCCTAGAGTGTCACAGTCTCCTCTCTGCTCACACTCCATGGGTCAGAACTGCTACTGGCCTACTCCAGGGAGGCGGGGAAATGTCAGGGACATAAGCTATTTGATGAGCAGGAACCGTGTATGACCACCTATGTGCCCAGAACCTTTGGACTTCTTAAGCTTCTAAAAGAGCATCAGCTTGCACTGTCCTGTGAACCCCACAGCAAGCTCTTTCTGGCAGATGCAGTTAATCGTGTTTGTCAAGTTAGGAAACTGAGGCTCCTCAGTGGACTTTGGGTACCACACCAGGGAGGCAGAATTCAGAGCAGCCATTGTTTCACTTGTCCCTGAGAGCATCCGTCCTGGATGGATGTCACTGGCTCTCTTTTGACATCTGCTATGTTCTGTGCCTTCTTCATCACGTGTCGGGGTCCCTTCTCCCCAGGTGGTTTATCTTCTGTGCTGGCTGCTTCAGTCCCCTCCTTGGACTGTGGCTGCCCCCAGGCTTTACCTACTCCACGCCCAAGGACCTAAAGGCTGACTGCACCTAGCCCTGCCTGGTGTGCCCAGGGGGCTTTTGATGGATCTTGGATGGACCTCTCTGTCCTGCAGAGGGAGTGTGAAGTGGTCTGTCCATGATGCCTTGCTGTAGCCAGAACTTTACCTTCAGAAGCTACCCCACCTCCCCACTGCTTCTCCTGATACCCAGCCTAACCTTTCTATCCTGCTGCCTCCAGCTAGTGATCTTTTCCAGAAGACATCTGACCAGGTGTTGATAATGAATGGGTACTGCTGCCCTGGAATCAAGGGGGTATCACAGGGTGCAAGGGCCTGGCTCACCTTCTAACTCTACCTCCTTTTACCTTCCATCCTGCAGACTTCAGTCACTCCAGAACATTTTTCTGGTTCTTGGATTTATTTCTGGGCCATTGCCCATGGTGTGCTGTCTACCTGGGATGCCTCTTCTGTGTCCCCATCACCTGACTGACTCTTGTTTTCCATCTGCACATGGATTTACTTTAGCTCTACCCCTGGAGATCTTCCCAGGCTGGGTTAGGGCCCTGTGTACTCACCTGTTTCTTGGACTTGATGTCCCCTAGGGTGTGGGCTCTTTGTGGGCAGGAGGATGCATGCCTTTTGTAACCTGGTATGGGAATAAGCATGAAGAAGGAGCAGAGGTGATATTTGAGGGATGAATGGTGCAGTTCTCCTGGACAAAGGTATATGCAGAGATGGGAAATAACATATTTGAGTGTAAAAAAGAGATGTGTGGCTTGGAATGGTATGTGGAGAGGTCCAGATAGTGGTCACAGCCACGTTGCATTGCTGACTCATTTAGGTTCTCCAGTTTGGTGGCATTTGGAAGAATAGGTGGAGCGGAGGCTGACTGGGGCTCTCCACCTCACCTAGGGAAGCAGAGGCTTCCTCCCTTTACACCTTGCCCTGGAGAATGGGGCCTTCCTTGCTCTTACAGCCATCTTGGGAAGCCCGATGCTTTCCAAACACTGCAGCTCTTCAGGAGGTAAAGGAGGCAACAGGCAGAATCACATGGCACCTCATGGTCTGTCTGACCGTCCAGCCTTATTAGAAGATTTTTGTTTGGAATGGGGAGGCCCAGAGGGAAGGAGATTAGTATAGCATAAACATTTAATTTGATAATTAAAAAGTTGAAGTTGAAATCCAGGCAGGCATCAGGACATGTCAGGTGATTTTGGCTGCTGACAGTTATTCATGTTCACAATCACATTGATTCCTACAGCCTTCCAAGGTGCCTGAAATAACCTCTGGGTGATGTTTTCAGAATTGTTTTGTTAGCATTAGGGATTTGGGTGTGTGAAAAGTTCAAATCAGCAGAAAGGGAGAAGTGAAATTTTCAGTGTACATTGGGGATTGCTGGTGGCGAGAAATCTTAAAGTTACAATCCACACTTATGGATTTTTGTTTTGAGCTTCCCCTTGCAGACTGATGGAGGGAAAGCAAGCTCTGGAAAGGGCAATGCTGTTTTTACAGGCACCTTCATCGAGTTATGGTTAAGAGAAGAACTCTGGGACTGCATTGTGGGGATTTTCACTGACAAGGCTGTTTGTCTGTCTGTGTCCATGCTTGGAGCAATTGGTTGAAATTGGCAAGTAGCAAGCTTATTACTGTTATGTCACTGTGTGGATTGACTCTCCATGTGTGTGTTTATGCCTCAAGTTTTGCTTTAAAAAACTTATTAATTTAGATCTTATTTTTGTTGCTAATAGAATTTCAATTTTAAGAGTACACCAGGCCTCCATATCAGCAGATTCAATCAACTGTGGATCGGAAAATATTTGGGAAAGAAATTCCATCTGTACTGAACATGTACAGACTTTTCTTTGTTATTCCCTAAATGATACAGTAGAATGGCTGTTCTCATAGCACTTACATTGTATCAGGTATTATAAGTTATCTAGAGATGACTTAAAGTCTATGCAAGGATATGTGTAGGTTCTATGAAAATAATAGGCCATTTTATATAAGGGACTTGAGCATCCACAGATTTTGGTATCTGCAGGGGTCTTGGAACTGATCCAGGGTTGGCAGAAAAATGTATTCCTCTTTTTAAGTTGGTTACCTGCCAAGGAATACAGGTGGCTTCTAGAAGCTGGAAAAGGGATGGAAGCAGATTCACCCTGAGAGCCTCTAGAAGGAACCAGCCCAAGGTTAAATGTTGATGTAAGCCCAGTAATTCCTACTATCTTAATCCCTTGTGTGTTGCTATAACAGAATACCACAGCTTGGATAATTTATAAAACAAAGTTATTTCTCACAGTTTGGAAGCCAAAAGTTCAATATCAAGGTGCTGGCATGTGGTGGGGACCTTTGCTGCATCATCCCATTGTGGGGGAAGAGAGCAAGGGCTGAGCAAAAGCCAAACTCATCCATTTATCAGGAACCCATTGACCAGAGCCCTCCTGACTTAACAATCTCTTAGAGGTCCCATCTCTCAGTGCTGTTGCATTGAGGCTTAAATTTCCAACACATGAACTTTGTGGGGACACATTCAAATCCTGGCATCCATATTGGATTTCTGAACTGCAGAACTGTAAGACAGTAAATTTGTGTTGTTTTAAGTCACTTATGGATTTTTGTTTTGAGCTTCCCCAAGCAGACTGATGGAGGGAAAGCATGATCTGAAAAGGGCAATGCTGTATTTACAGGCACCTGTAAATGTATGGTGGTTTGTTATAGCAGCCACAGGAAGCTCACACAGAGGACCATTGACCAAGCCATGGTGTGGCATCAAAGTTGACCAGCTGTCCTTATCCACCCCTGGGCTCTGATGCTGCTCAACTTTGTAGAATTGTCCTTCCTTTCATGAGGGAGCTTATTTTGGGCATCCCCTTTTTCCTGCCATGGTGTACTCACACCTCTTGGGAGGTACAAGCTTTGCCCTCTCTTCATCTGGTGAAATGGAGGAATCTTCTTGGGTGACGGGCTGAACCAGGACCTGTAGTGGACCCCTCAGAGCCAGTACTGGGGATGCTGTCTTCTGGGAGGTTTTGTGGTCAAGCATTGTA
Source organism: Spermophilus citellus (assembly GCF_964194105.1). Taxonomy (NCBI): domain Eukaryota; kingdom Metazoa; phylum Chordata; class Mammalia; order Rodentia; family Sciuridae; genus Spermophilus; species Spermophilus citellus. The sequence continues at coordinate 52,407,541 of NC_138185.1, forward strand.
GCCACATCCTGGAAAGCCCCACTCTGTCCTCCTGTGCTTGCCCCGTGTGGGTGTAGGTAGACCAAGAGGCTGGAGTGTCCTTAAAAGGTAAATGTCTTTCCCTGCTTCTGCTAGAGCCAGAGCCATCAGGGAACGGTTTCATTGCTCATATGTCCTGACTATTCTGCCATCAGCACTGGGTCCCTTGAACAGGCAGGCTCAGGGATGAGGTGGCTGCCCTCAGGTCTGGCTTCTGTAGCCTTCTGCATTTCTTCTGGCCTGGTAGCTTGTTTCCCACCATGAGGAATGGAAGGTCTGGCTGCACAGACTCCTGAGGACCAGAGCTCCTTGACCTGTGTCATCTTAGCAATGGTCCTTAAATGCAGAGCTGCTTTGGTATCCAAGAATCACCTCCAAAGATTAAAAACACAGTGTAAGCCTCACTCGGAGCTTGATCAACTTATTATTCAATACCAGGACTACATACAAGCCCATTTCTGTTTTTTTTCCTCTAAATTGCTAATGTTGGAAGTGGAAATTTTCAATGCTGACTAATGCTTCTGCTTTAAGATTTGCTGTCAGGCAACTTATTTATAAATAAAGCAGCTTTTCAAGGAACACTAACAAACTAAAAGATTAATTAGCATAACGAGACTTGGATCCAAGTCATATCTCTTCTGTTTGCCTCTGAGGGTGCTGGGAAACACAGTTTTCCACACAGGGACATAGAAATCTGGGTCCTTGCGTCATTCAAGAGAAGTGATGACATGGTTATGTATTTCCATGTGCAGAGTTTAACTGTGTTGGGGAGCATTGATATCTGTGCTTTCTTTTGATTTCCAAAAGAGTATGGGCAGGACTGGTATATATGGAGGGAGGAAGGTGGAGCTCACTCGTGCTCAGGGTCACTAGTCCTTAAGAGGGGTTGCTGGCATTTGGGCCTGAGGCCAGTGCTCTTTCTGGTATGTACTTTCCATTCTTTGCCATAATGTCTCTTCTCCTTGCACCATATCTGTTTGACCAATGACAAGTTCTGAGACAAGTTCTGGTTATTCTTAAAAAGAAAAAAAACATTACAGTTCTTGAACCCAAGACTGTGAGACTGAGGAAAATGTCTTTCTTTCTTTCTTAGCTGGGATTATAGGTGTGTGCCACTGTACCTGACTTATACTCTTCTTTTTTTAATATTTTCTTAGTTGTCAATGGATCTTTATTTATTTATATGTGGTGCTGAGAATTGAACCCAGTGCTTCATACATGCTAGACAAGTGCTCTACCACTGAGCCATAATCCCAGCTCTCCACTCTTCTTTTAAGCTTTTTAGCTTCCTGTCCATGTGACGTCAGAATTTTTGAAGGGGAAATCTGTCCATTTGAGAGTGCTGGTGTCCTCAGTTTTGCCCCTGCAACCTTACTTGTCAAAGTTCTGCTGGGTTCTCTGTGTTTTAGCAATTCATAGACTGTCAGCCAGTGACATTTAATAAGAATTTCTGCTTTTTTCTTTTTTGTCCTCTCTGGGTCAGTGTTTTGTGGTCTTACTGTACCCGTTCTCTTGTTGTAGGGCAAATGTGATAAGCACAGAATGTGTCCTGTGGTCTTGAGTGTTGGGGCTTCTGGCATCTTCTATAATTCACTTCTAACAATATTATGGCAATGTGCTAAGTGGTGGGAAAATTCTGGGTCTCTACCCTGCCCCACACAGCGACAGGCATAGAGCAGCTGCTCAGTCAGTATTGGTGACTAGGAAATGGCAAGGTCTGTGACAGTTGGTATGAGAAGGTCACCTGAAGCTGCAAAGTGGGGGTCATCTGGGGGCAGCTGGCAAGTCCAGCTTGAGGAAGCACAACAGAACCAAGAGGCTCTGCCTGAGAAATGGAAGGAACTTGTCTTTGGCTTTACTTGATTTTTTTTTTTTTCATATGAGGAGGAGAATAGACTGAGAAGGGAGGAGAGAGAGAGGATGACTGAGCTGCATTGACAGGTTGGCAGAGGATTTAACTTAGCAGGTCATCTGCTTGGGTTATAGTGGTTTGCAATACAGACTCCTGTGCTCTGGAAACTTTTGGAAAAGGGTCACCCCTGCAGAACAGCTTGGGAATGACATGTGTGTTTACCTGAAAGTGCAAAGTGTCTGCAAGAGGGTGAAGCTCCTAGAGGCCCATTCCATGGAGACAGCAAGTCAGGAGCAGAATGGCTTCAAAGAGAGAAGCCCTGGGGTATCTGCTGAAGTCTCAGTGGGGCTTTCCAGGATGCTTGGGTAGGTATGTGAGCCAGCTGGTTCCTTTGGTTCACAAAGAAGATCTGTCTGCATACTTATATTTTACTTTTGTTGTTGTTGCTACTAAACTTTTACTTTTAGAACAATTTTAGATTCACCCGAAAGTTGCAAAGGTAACCTAGAGAATTCCCATGTCCCCTTACCCAGTTTCCTTTCTTGTTAACATCTTACATCACAGTGTTGTATTTGGCACAACTATGAAAACAGCGGTTTTGGTCTGGATCTGGAACATCTCCCAAAAGGCTCATGTGTTGAAGGCTTGGTCCCCAATACAGCAGTATTGAGAGGTGGGGCTTTTAGGAACTGATTGGATTATGAGGGCTCAGTCCTCATCAATGGATTAATCCACTGGTAGATTCATAGCTGAATAGACTATTGGGAGGTAGTGAAAACTGTAGGAGGTGGGCACTGGTTGAAGGGAGTAGATCCTTGGGTTGGGTACTGTACGTTGTCTTTGGCCCCTCCCTCTCTCTCTCTGATTCCTGACATGTGTGTCATGAAGTGAGCAGCTTCCCTCTGCTCTGCCCTTTTGTCATGATGTTTCAGTTTTGCTACAGGCTTAAAAGCAAGAGAGCCAGGAAAACATGGACTGAAACCTCTAAAAATGTGAGAAAAATGAACCTTTTCTCCTTCAAGTTGTTTTTCTCATGTATTTTATCACAATTCTAAAAAACAAACACACTAACTTTGTTGTAATATAATAAACTGAACTCTGAAGCTTGTTATTTTTTCTTAGTTTTTACCTAGCGTCCTTGTTCTGACCCAAGATCTCACTCGGGGTATTATATTCCATTTAGTCATGAAATATGTCCTGTTAACCTCCTTTGGTCTGTGACAGTTTCTCAACTTTCCTTGTTTTCAATTACCTTGACAGTTTTGAGGCATATAAGGGGGCTGGGTATTTTGTAGAATGTCCTTAATTTTGGATTTATTTGATGTTTTTCTCATGGTTAGACTGGAATTATGGGTTTTGGGGGGAAAACCTTCAGGGTGAAGTGGCATTTTCAACATTACACGCTATCAATATTATTTAATGCTATTGATATTGACCTCGATGATCTGACTGTAGCATTTGCTCATTTTTCACAGTAAAATTACCCCATCTCCTTTTCAGTGTACTCTTCAGAAGGAAATCACTATGAATAGCTCACATTTAAGCAGTGGGGAGTTTTAGTGGGATTATGTATATACATTTTTAGGATTTTGAACATTTTTTAGTGGTTCCTTATAGTTGTACATATTGGTGGGATTTGTTGTTACATGTTCATACATGCCTACAGTATAACAATATAATTTGGTCAATATCACTCCACAGCATTTCCTCTTGCCCTCACTCTGTCTTATTGCTTGGTTCCTTTCCTCTAATGATCTGCCTTCCAATTTTAGGTGATTCCCCCACTTTTCCTTTTCCTCTCTAGCTTCTGCATATGAGAGAAAATATATGACCCTTAACCTTCTGAGTTGACTTTTTTTGCTTAACATAATGGTCTCTAGTTCCATTTATTTTCCTGCAAGTGCCATAATTTTATCTTTAATTTTTAGATGAATAAAACTCCATTGTGCATATATACCACATTTTCTTAATCCATTCATCCATTGATGGACATCTAGACTGGTTCCATAATTTGGCTATTGTGAATTGTGCTGCTATAAACATGGGTATGCATGTATTATGGTAGCAAGATGACTTTAATTCTTCAGGGTAAATACCGAGAAGTGGTATAGCTGGGTCATACTGTGGTTCCATGCTTTTTTGAGGCTTTCCATAGTGGTTTTGGTAATGGACAGTTCCACCAACAGTGTGTCCTTTTATACCGTTAACTCATACTAGACAAAGGCACCTTAAACATACATTGGAGAAAAGATAGCCTCTTCAACAAATGATTCTGGGAAAACTGTAAGTCCATATATAACAAAATGAAATTAGATCCCTGTTGAGTTCCTTACGACTAAAACACTCAGGGTCACTCCAGGTGAACTGGGCTGTACGAAATAACCACAAAAGTGACAGAGATACCTTTTTCTTTGGGTCCTGTGCTGGCTTCTTTGACCTTAAGGGTCTGCAGAAAGAGAGAGAGAGAGAGAGAGCGAGAGCGCACATGCTGAACCCTTTTACTGAGGAGAAGCCATAAAATGAGACAAGGGGTCAGGTTTCAGGGGGTTGAGTCTGGCTTTGTGATATCAGATGGTTTGATTGACATCTAGGAAAGCCACACCCAAAGGCAGAGCAAGAGAAGGGGACACACAAAGGACATTTCCATGGAACACTCTATCCCAAACAGGGCAAAGGGGTAATATTACAAAGGAATACGTGAGTGTAGCTCAATCCATGGGGCAACACGCCTATGTCTAAAGACATGCTCTCAAACTTCCTGGGCCCGGGCAATGTCCAGGTCACTACGAGTTGTAGTGACCGGTCAAAGCCTCTCCACTCCAGGATGGAAGGCACAAATCTTTCAGAGTGGCTCCCCACAGACCTCTATCTCTCACCCTGCACAAAACTCCTTTCTAAGTTTATCAAGGACTAGGCATTAGACCAGAGACCCTGTGCTTACTAGAAGAAGTAGGCCCAATTCTCCATCATATTGGCTTAGAAATGAAATTCCTCAATGAGACTCCTAAAGCACTAGAAGGAAAATTTAAAAAAATCAATAAACGGGATGGTATAAAACTAAAAAGCTTCTTCATAGCAAAGGAAACAATCAAGAACATGAAGAGAGAGCCTACAGAACGGGAGAAAATCTTTGCTACTGCACCTTCAGAGCATTAATCTCCAGGAACCTAACACCACAAACCTTCCAAAGAACCCAATCAATAATTGCTTTAAGGAACTGAACAGACACTTCACAGAAGAAGAAAATTGAATGGTCAACAAATATATGAAAAAATGTTCAACATCACTAGCTATTAGAGAAATGCAAATTAAAACGACACTGAAGTTTCATCTCACTCCAGTCAGAATGTCAATTATTAAGAATACAAGTAACAATGTTTGTGAGGATGTGTGTGTGGGGAAGATACACTCATACATTGCAGGTGGGACTACAAATTGGTGCATCACCCTGGAAAGAAGTATAGAGATTCCTCAGAAAACTTGGAGTGAAACCACGATTTGACCCAATTATCCCATTTCTTGGCATATACCCAGAGGACTTCAAATCAGTATACTGTAGTGTCATAGCCACATTAATGTTTATAGCAGCTCAATTCACAATAACTAAGCTATGGAGCCAACCTAGGTACCCTTCAACAGATGAATGGATAAAGAAAATGTGGTACATATACACAACGGGATATAGAAGCCATAAAAAAGAATAAAATTGTGGCATTTGCCAGTCAATGGATGGAACTGGAGACTATTATGCTAAGTGAAATAAGCCAGTCCCCCAAAATCAAAGGCCAAATGTCCTCTCTGATATGCAGATGCTGACTCAAAATAGGAAAGAGTTGGGTGAGGAGCAGGGATGGTTCACCAGATTGAATAAAATGGAGTTGGGGGAAGGGAGGGAGAATGGGAATGGGAAAGACAGTAGAATGAATTGGACGTAACTTTCCTATGTTCATATATGAATATATGACCAGTGTAACTCCACATCATGTACAACCACAAAAATGGGAAGTTTACTCCATGTATTATATCTCAAAACACATTCTAATGTTATGTATAACTGAAAACAACAAATAAAGAAAAAAAAACAGTGGTCCTTTTTCTCCACATTCTCTACAGAATTTATTATTATTTATATTCTTGATGACTATTCTCACTGATGTGAAATGAAATGAAATCTCAGTGTATTTCTGATTTGCATTTCCCTAATTGGTAATGATGTTGAATATTTAAAAAAATATATTTGTTGACCATTTGTATTTCTTCGTTTTAGAAGTGTCTGTTTAATTCACTTGCCTATTTATTAATTGGGTTATTTGACTTGTTGTTGAGCTCTTTCTATATTCTATTTATTAATTCTTTGTCAGAAGAGTAGCTAGCAAAGATTTTCTCTCATTCTATGGGATCTCTCTTCACATTCCTAATTGTTTCCTTTGCTGTGCAGAAGCTTATTAAGTTGATGCTTTCCCATTTATTAACTCATTTGCCTTATGTCCTAAGTAAGCTTTAGGGGTCCTACTGAGAAAGTTGCCTTTGCCTAAAAGCCAGTGTTTTCTTCTAGGAGTTGCATAGTTTCTGGTCTAGTTCTGAAGACTTTGTTCATTTTGAGTTGATTTTTGTGCTAAGTGAGAAATAAAGGTCCAGTTTCATTCTTCTAGATATGGATAATCAGTTGATCCAGCACCCTTTGTTAAAATGGCTGTCTTTTTTCCAATGTATGTTTTTGGCACCTTTGTCAACAATCAGATGACCATAGATGTATGAGTTTGTCTTTGTGTCTCCTATTCTGTGTTGTTAGTCTATGTGTCTGTTTTTATGCCTGTACCATGCAGTTTTTGTTAATATACCCCTGTAGTACAATTTGAAGTCTGATATTCTGATTCCTCCAGCATTGTTTCTTTCTTTCTTTCTCTCTCTATTTTTTTTTTTTTTGGCTGTTACAGATTTTTTATTCTTCCAAATGAATTTTGGGACTGTTTTTTCTAGTTCTTTGAGGAATGTCATTGGTATTTTGATGGGGATTTCATTGAATCTGTATATTGCTTTGGGTAGTATGGCCATTTTAATAATATTAATTCTGCTTATCCATGAACATGGGAGATATTTCCTTCTTCTGAGGTCTTCTTCAATTTCTTTTTTCAGCTTTCTATAGTTTTCATTATAGAGGTCTTTCACCTCCTTGGTTAGATTTATTAATGTGTATTTTATTTTATTTTTGATGCTAATGTGAATGGAATTGTTTTCCTAATTTCTTTCTCCCCAGATTCATTGTTGTTATATGGGAAAGCAAATTGATTTTTTTCTAAAACATATTTTTTTTAAAAAATATATTTTTTAGTTATAAATGGACATAATACCTTTATTTTATTTATTTATTTTTGTGTGGTGCTGAGGATTGAACCCAGCACCTCACATAGTGTCAGGCAAGTGCTCTATCATTGTGCCACAACTACAGCCCCAAGGGATTGATTTTTGTATGTTGATTTTGTAAACTGCTGCTTTGCCAAATTTGTTTATTAGCTTTAGCATTCTTTTTCAATCTCCATGTGTTTATATAGTTTCTATAGGGTTTGGTTGTGTTGATTTCTAATTTCATTTCATTATGCTCTGATAAGATGCAAGGAATTATATCAACATATTTGTATTTGCTAAGAGTTGCTTTGTGGCCTGAAATATGGCCTATTTTGGAGAAGGTTCCATTAGCCACTGAGAAGAAAGTGTATCCAACTATTGTTGGATGAAATATTCTATATTTGTCTGTTTGGTCCATTTGATTTGTGGTATTTTTCAGATCCAAAGATTCTTTAATGAATTTATGTCTGGATGACTTACCAAGTAGTGATAGAAGTGTAGCAATCACCTAGTATTACTGTAATGGGGTCTATCTGAGGCTTCAATTTGAGTAGTGTCTCCTTTATGTAATTAGTTGCACCCACATTTGGGGCATAAATATTTATTATTGTTATATCTTCTTGTTGGATTGTTCCTTTTACTAGTATGAAGTGACATTCTTTGTTTCTTTTGATTAATTTTTGTGTGAAATCTGCTTTGTCAGATATGAGAGTAGTTACTTCTGCTTGTTTGGGGGCTCCATTTGCATGGTATGTCAATTTTCAGGCTTTCACTTTCCGCCTGTAGCGGAAGTGAAATGTCTTTGCCTGGAAGGTACATTTCTTACAAACAACATGTAGTTGGGTCTTGTTTTTTTTTTTTTTTTTTTTTTTTTTTTTTTTTTTTTTTTACAAACAACATGTAGTTGGGTCTTGTTTTTTTTTTTTTTTTTAATACATTATGCTAGCCTGTGTCTTTGAATTGGAAAGTTGAGACCATTTACATTCAGTGTTATTATAGAGAGATGTTCATTAACTCCTGCCATTTTGATTTATTTATCCTATTTCATTTGGCCTTGTCCTGTTTCTCATTTGCTTAGCTACTCTTCAAATGAGATTTGTTCTTTTGTGAGCTCTGAGGTTTGTTTTTTATTTCTTCCATGGACAGTATTTCTTAAAGTAAATTTTATAGTGCTGTATTAGTAGTCATGAATTCTTTAAGTTTCTGCTTATCTTGGAAAGTTTTTTTTAATTTCATCTTTGATTTTGAGTGATAGCTTTGCTGGATATAACAGTCTTGGTTGACAGTTATTTTCTTTGAGGACTTTCAGGACTCTACAAGCCCTCCTGGCTTGTAGAGTTTGTGCTGAGAAATTAGAAGTGATTCTGATTGACTTAACACAATGTTTTTTTCTCTTGAGTTTTTTTTTTAGTTGTAGATGGACACAATATCTTTGTTGTATATATTTATTTTTTTTTTTATGTGGTGTTGAGGATTGAATCCAGTGCCTCACACATGCAAGGCAAGCACTAAATCACTGAACTACAACCCCAGCCCCTCAATTAAGACTTTTAAAATTCTATTCTGGTTCTGTACATTAGGCATTTTAATTATAATGTGTTGTGGAGAGGTTCTTTTTTGATCTTGTCTACTTAGGGTTTGGAATGCCTTCTGTATCTGGATGTCCATTTTATTCTGAAGATTTGGAAAAATATTTATATTATTTCCCTGAAGAGTTTATCCATCTCATTAGCCCTCCTCAAATCTAGTGATTCTTAAATTTGGTCTCTTCATATTATCCTAGAGTTCTTATATATTCTGATCATAGGTACTTAATACTATCTAAATGTCAGAGGATGTCCACTTTGTCTTCCAGCTATGAGATCCCATCTTTAGCATGATCTACTCTATTAGAGAGATTCTGAACTGAACATTTTATTTGATTTATTGATTCTTTCACTTCCAATTATTTCTGTTTGGTTCTTTTTTAATATTTCTATCTCCTTATTGAATTTTTCATTCATATTCTGTATTGACTTTCTTAATTCATGTAGTTGTTTTTCTGTGTTCCTTGGAAATAATTGATAATTTTCATGATTCTTTTGAATTTCTTACCTGATGTTTCTCATCCACTTTAATATTTTTAGGGTCATTTGCTAGAGAATGATGAGCTTTAGGAGGTGTTGTGGTAGCCTGCTTTTTACATATTTATTTTATTCATGTGTTGGCATTCATTCACCTGTTAGAAGAGATTTTTCTTCTACTCTTACATGTGGACCTTTTTAGGCCACAGTTTTAACTTGCCAAAGTGTACTCGAGTGATCTGAATTCAGACCCCTCTCATAGACATGGTGCCCACAGCCTTTGTGTTATTGCTCTGCTTTTGCTCTGGCAGTGAATGTCCATACGTAGAACCTGGGGCCCACACCTAGCTGTTTCTACTTGGGGCCTGGTTGTTAGTTTGGCTGTTTGTCTCTTCTAGTCTTTGTATTAAAGTATAGCTGAAGATTGAGTGTCATTAATTTGTGTGTGGAGCAAGATGTGCTGTCTTTTGGTTGAATATAGTTCAGCAACAGAGTTTCTACCATGTGAGCTTATAGTGTCCCTGTAGGTTCCCAGCACCTCACAGAATAGGAGGAAACAAACAATAGTAAAACCAATGCAAAGAATATACAGCATTAAACTGAATACTTGGTTCTTACTATGACAGCTACAGTATTAATTACCACACAAAACAGAAATATTAAGGTTAGCAACTTCCAACGGTAAAATCAGTGAGTAATACCATAATCTTTATCTAGCATTAAAGCAAAGAACAGGTATCAACTATGGCATATACAGCAATAGCATTAGTGGTGAGGGCAGGAGTTATATAAACCAATTAGTGCTAAAAATTGTAAGAATACAGTTACTTAAGAGAAAAGAAAATGTGATAGAAAGGCATAAAAGAGTTCGTAATTTCAAAAAGTGAACAAAGAGAATGCAGAAGAGATGTAGCATATGATGGTTATAGGGAAGGAGGAGAGGAAATAGAAATAACAAAGGGAGAGTGAAAGAGAACAATAGAATTTTGCTGTTAGCAGAAGAAAGGAGAGAAAGAGAAACAGACAAATTCAAAATAAAACCAGAATATACTACTCAAAACCTCTAACCCTCAAAAGACAAGGATAGGAAAAATAACTACATTTTAAAAATGCTAAAAGTGAGGGGAAAAGAAACAAATATGTATATATGTCTATGAACCAATCACCACAGCAAACATAACACACACACACACACACACACACACACACACACACACACACCAAAAAAAAAATTTTAATGAAAAATTAAATAATCATTTCCACTGAGGTGGTCAAAACTGTATTGTCAGTTGGAATTTTTTTGCACAGACCAGATCGATGCACTCCCAGGGTGGGACCACTGTAGAGTTTTATGAGTAGAGTTCCAGCAGGTGAGGCTTAGGTCTAATCAGGGATTAGGACTTTGATAGAATGTTTCTGCTCTGGAGAGATTAGATTAACACACCTCTAGGGCCTGGCAGTTGCTGATCTCTGCTGGGAGTCTGGATCTTGGGAATCTAGAGGATTCTGCTCATGGGGTGGGGAAGCCAGTCCTTTACCCCTGTGCTGCCCATGAACGCAGCTTTTCCAGGCTTAGTCCCTGAGTGTATTCACACCTGCCTGTTCAGATTCCTGACCAGCTTCTGCTGTTCACATGAGCCACCAGAATCGAAGGAGGAGGCTTTTCCAACTTTAACTCCCTGGGTAAAATATTCTGTGTGCTGTTTTGCTTCTGTTCTAGGTATTCCCTAGGCCACACAGTATGTACTTGCTGGGACAGTGTGGCAGTGTTTGCTGTAATCTCCCTGCTCTGAGGCGGTAGCTGCGGTGTGGTTGCTTCAAGATGGCTCTCACTGCTGGGTATAGAGGCACATGCTGGTAATCCCAGCGGCTCTGGAGGCTATTGCAGGAGGATGGAGAGTTCAAAGCCAGCCTCAGCAACAGCAAGGTGTTAAGCAACTCAGTGAGACCCTGTCTCTAAATAAAATACAAAAAAGGGCTGAGGATGTGGCTCAATAGTTGAGTGCCCCTGAGTTGAATCTTCAGTACCCACCCCCCAAAAAAAGGATGACTCCTACCTCAGCTCTCTACAGCCAGCTGGGAAACACTGTGCACTTTTTGAGCCCCACTGCACAGTGCAGCCTCTGGATCAGCTAAGGGCAGATTGCTTTTCTGATCTCAGGTTCTTCCACACTAAATCTGTCCATAGTGTTTCTCTTTGTGTTCCCCCTTCTTCTGTGCTGAAACATAGTGCTTCCGCTGCTGTGGCTTCTGCAACTGGCTTGGCTCCAATGTAGTTTTTCTTCTTTGTTTAATGTACCCAAAACTGAGTATCTAAGATACTCTTACTGTCCATTATTGAGTTTTAGTGAAATCCCTCTTTTATCCATGTCACAGAGAAGCAGTACTCCTGCAAGCCATGGAGAATCTAGGAAGGCAGCCTTTCTCTAGTCTGCCATCTTGAATCCCCCAGGATGATGGCGATGATGATGATGATGATGATGATGATGATGATGATTTTGGTAGTGCTGGAATTCAAAGTCAGGGCCTTGTGCATGCTAAGCAAGCATTCTGCCATTGAGATCCATCCCTAACCTCTATTTGGAATTTTTCTGTGTTGGAGATTTGTCTATTTCTCCCTGAATTATTTATTTATTCATTCTTTTGTTCAAACTTTACTCACATTGCTATGGATTCATGGGTATTTATTTTATACTTTGCTGTATAATTTAATATAGTCATCCTTTTATATCCATAGGTACTACACCTGCAGATTCTTTCATCTGTGGATTGGTACAGTAATTGGGAAAACATTGAATGTGTACTAAACATGTACAGACTTTGTCATCATTATCTAAACAATACAGTGTAACAACTATTTACATAACATTTACATTGTGTTAGATATCATAAGTCATTCAGAGATGATTTAAAACACAGAGGAAGATAAATATAGATTCTATGTAAATACTATGCCATTTTATATAAGGGACTTGAGCATCTTAGATCATGATATATACAGAGAGTCCTGGAACCAACTTCTACCATGGATTCCCAGGGTCCACTGTACTACATTAATTTATTTTGTTGATCAAATTGTTCAAAAGCTTTGATCACTGGAAATTCTTTTAGGTTGCCTACTGGATAACTTTGACAAACACTTACCTTTTCATTTTTTGAGTATTTCCTTACTTTCTGGCAAAAGACACTCCAGGTTCATCTAGTATGTCCTACCTCATCCCTGTAATCAGCTATTTCTCCAAGGAGCCCTGTTTCCTCTTATTGGAAACCTGTAGACAGGAGCAAATAAAAGACTCAGAAATCTGAAAGAATATTTTCCAGATACACAAAAAATACAGAGAATAATAAGAGGAACAGCAAGGTATCTACCACTGAGTTTAAAAAATAAAACACATGGGCTGGGGATGTGGCTCAAGCGGTAGCGCGCTCGCCTGGCATGCGTGCGGCCCGGGTTTGATCCTCAGCACCACATACCAACAAAGATGTTGTGTCCGCCGAGAACTAAAAAATAATAAATATTAAAAAATTCTCTCTCTCTCTCTCTCTCTCTCTCTCTCTCTCCTCTTTCACTCTCTCTTTAAAAAAAAAAAATAAAAAAAAAACATGTACAAATACAGTTCAACCTTCCATGAATATGTCACTCCAATCCCCTTGTAAGACCCACTATATTTAAGTTACTGTTTATTATTTGGGAGCACGTTTTCCTAGTTTTATACTGAGTCTATGCTGAAATGACATATCTCATTGTTTTGTATACTCTCAAACTCTAAGAAAATGCTATTTTACTGTGTTCCTGCAACTTGAATTTTCAAATTTTTTACATCTATTTATATCATCTCAGCAATCCTGAGAAAAGCAAGATCCACTCTCTCCATTGTACAGAGAAACAGGTAACTTCCAGCCAAGATGTGATTATTGCTAACTTCAAGCAGGTGAAAAAAGTGGGTTCACATCTGTATTTTCAGGGCCCAAGTTCATGTTCTTTGTCTTGGTTAAATGTTGAGATGTGTTGAGGAAGGGAAGAACAAATGGGTCTCCTTGGTCGTATCACAACTGTGGCTCCCATGACTTCTGGAGTCCTGGGTTTTCCTCTGCCTGGAATATCATTCTTTTATATATATATAAATATATATACTTATTTATTTTTTAGTTCTCGGCGGACACAACATCTTTGTTTGTATGTGGTGCTGAGGATCGAACCCGGGCCGCACGCATGCCAGGCGAGTGCGCTACCGCTTGAGCCACATCCCCAGCCCCTGGAATACCATTCTTGATCAGATTTTTCAGGCTTCAGGAGTTTCGATGAAATGAGGACTCATGGTTGGCTGAGACTCGCACTCACTCATCCCTCCCCACCAGCGTCTGTGCAGTATCCTTCACCCTCCTTCTGAGACTGGAAATAATGCATCCGGCTCTGGAGTCACCCCCTCTGTGTTTAGCACCAGATGCCACCCCTCAATGTTGCTCTGCCCTGTAGCACCACTTCCTGTGTCTCTTGGATCGTTCCCTGCACATTCGAACAGCTGCTTTTCTCTCTCATCTTAGAAAAGAGAAAAAAAAAATCTCTTTTGCTTTCCTCCTCCTTCTACTGTCCTATTTTTCTGATTTGTTTTGCTGTACAGCTTCTGAGAAGATTTGTCTTTACTGACTGTTTCCAATTCCTCGTGTCCTGTTCTCATATCCACTCTAATCAGGCTTTCACCACTTCTTTTGATACTTCTGCTGACACTTTGACACTGGAATTGTTCCTATCAAGGACAATAAAACCCTCATGGCTCCAGGTCCAGTGGTCCATCCTCAGGCCTCTTCTCACTTGACTCTCCAGCAGCATATGGCAACGTGTCCTCTCCCTCCCCCAGGAAACATTTTTGTCTCTTGGTCTTTGGGCCGCCATATGCCTGAAATTTTCTTCCTGCCTCACTAGACTTCACTCGGTCTCTTTACTGATGTCTGAGTGTTGGAGTGGATCCCTGAGGGTCCATTCATGGACCTCCTCTTTGCCTAATCCACATGCACACTGTAATTGGCTGTATTCAATCCTGTGTCATAAAATACCATCCATATGCTGAAGAATCCCATATTTATATCTTAGTTCAGTCTTCTCTTCTGAGCCCTGGACTTGTTTATCCAATTGCCCATACATTGCCTCCTCTTGGAGACTAGTGGGCATCTCAGCACAACAGTTGCCAAGCTGTCCCTTACCATCCCTCTCAACCCTAGTCTCTTGTCTCAGTAAGTGGCTACTCCATCCTTCAAGATGCCTGAACTATATAGACTTGGTGTCAACCTTTTCCTTCAAGTTCTATGTCTAATCTGTCTCAGAATACCATCCCTGGTCACCTGCACTGTCACTGTGTGGTGTGACTGTCATCTTGCCCCCTAAATTATTGCACCAGCCTCCTAACAAGGTTCCTGTTCCTACCCCGACTCCACAACTTCCTACCCAGGTTCATATCTGTATAACAGTTGGGTTATCACTTTAGAACTCAGATTAGACCATGTGACCCCTTGGGCCAGAAGTCTTCAGTGCCCCTGTCTCACTTGCTGTAAAAGCCAATGGTCCCTTATTAACTATTTTCTCTCTGAATTTATTTCCTAAAACTATATCCTGTAGAAATTTTCCTCATTAACTTTATCACCTTTATATGGTGGTTCAAACATTTCTTTCCCTGTGTGGCTTCTGTAGTCCAGCACATTTGGTATTGACCTGCATTCAGCACTGGTAACCCCCTTGCCATACATAAGTACCTTCTCCATTAACTCCCAAATTTATTTATTGATTATTTTCTGCACCCCCACCAGAGAGGAAACCCAGAAACCTCATGAGTCTAAGCCTCATTCACCCTGGGTTTGTTCTTGGGATCTGCCCCATGATTCAAGGAGATACTCATTTCAGGCTGGTGCAAATGCACAATTTGCACTTGAATGGAAGGGCTCCTTAAATTTTGCACTCTGGGGTCCTTCACTTACCTCTCCTTTGTCCTGAAGCTAAGTCAAGTAATTTCTTGTTTTATCTGCCCAATGTCCTTGGAACCCTAGGAACTTCCTAAGACTTGGCTGCTTGGCTTCTGCAGATTTTTACTCAGGAAGGGGCCTGTTCTCTGACTATTAGGTGGTGTGTATGTGGACATAGATTGGTCAGCTTGGTGTCCCCACATGGAACTTGGCTAGAGGCATAATCTGTCCCAGCTTATCATGAAACCAATGGTTTACTCAGTCCCTGGACCTTACTGCTGTCACTCTGCTCATCTGTGAGTACAGTTGTTTCTCAATGTTTGTCAGGGACAGATTTCAGGACTACCCTACATAGATATCAAAATCTGTGGATGCTCAGGTCCCTTATAGGAAATGGCATAGTATTTGTATAGAATCTGCAGAAGTTTTAGCAAATAGTTCCTTATACTCACTAGAGGTGATGCATTTTGTACAACATTCTATTTTGTTTTTAGAATTCTGGTGCTGTCCAGTAAATTAACTCATGTCTGCCTGTGGGTCCCCAGCAATCCTGAGCCACAGCTCTCTCGACCATTGTAATTTTATTATAGATGAGAAAGCTGAGCTGTAGAGAACTAAGAGTCTAGCTAAGGGCACATCAGTGGATTTGCCAAAGAGCCACAACTGGAATCCTGTCCTCTTATTCCCATCCTGTTACTCCTTTTAAGGCTCCTATAAAATTAATTCTAATGACTGCACCATTGTGGCTTATTTAAATTACCCCAGGAGGAGCATTAGCTCTATTAAAGAAATTTTATTGTAGCTGCCCACCTGCTATATTCAGGGAAATGCATCTTTTGTGTATTCTCTTCTGGGTTATTAAGAGGGTCTAAGAAGCTGGATTTATATTAATGGATTGAACTGTAGATAACAATGAAGTTAAATAAAAAAGCTGATTCCATCTGCAGGAGCGTATGATTTGAATTAGAAAGAGTGTTCGCTAAAATGCTACCTGGGTGCTTAGGGAGGCAGGTGGGGCCCATAAGACCGATGGTTTGCACATATGTCAGGGCTGGAGCAGCTCTAGACTGAGCATGTGTGTCTTTCTTTGGGGTATGATTTTTCTCAAGTTGGGAATCTTCAGCAGCAGAGATGATACAGTTTGATTGTCATGTGTAGGCACCATGCCAGGTGCTAGGGTATTAAAGAAGCAGGGAAGAGCTCTGTCCTGCCATGTGAAGATTTTTGTAGAGGGGGAAACATGGGAGCCATGCATAATTGTGCTTCAGAAAGAGTGCTGTGGGCACCCAGAAGCAGCTGGATGTAGATGTGGGAAGAAAGGACAGGTGAGGAGGGGACCTGAGGCATGGTGGGGAGCTGCATGATGACAGGTGCACAGGTGGGAGGACTCTGGGTACAGACAAGGGAAATCTACTGTCTGGATGGAGGCAAATGATATCAAGGTTCTGGAAGGATTTAAGTCCTAATTTTAGGTTTTTTTTTTTTTTTTGGTGTACTGAGGCAATTATTCATCAAGTTGAATGTTTTTTTTTTTTTTGGTTTGTTTTTTTATTGGTTGTTCACAACATTACAATGCTCTTGACATACCATATTTCATACATTAGAATCAAGTGGGTTATGAACTCCCATTTTTACCCCAAATACAGATTGCAGAATCACATCGGTTAGTGGATCAAGGAGCTAGATATCAAATCAGAGACTCTCCGTCTGATAGAAGATAATTTTAGGTATTTAACTTCATCTAGTACGTGTTGGAGCCATTGCAAAAATTTTTTAACTTAAAATTTAACTGCGAAAATCATTTATATACACATAATATAAAATTTACCATCTGAACCATTTCAAATACATATTCAGTGGCATTAGGAACATTCACATTGTTGTGTGACCATCATCATCATCCATCCACAGAATATGTTTACATATTTCTAACTGAAATCCTGTACCCATTAAACACCACCTCCCTGTCCTTTCTCCTCCCCAACCCCTAGCCGCCAACATCCCGTTTTCAGTCTCTATGAATTTGGTGATTCTTGGTAACTCATTCAGATAAGTGAATCGCACTGTATTTGTCCTTTTTGGGATTGACATATTTCACTTAGTATAATGTTCTCAAGGTTCATCCATGGTATAGCATGTGTGAAGATTTCCTTTCTCTTTAAGCATTGATAATATTCCATTGTATGTACAAAACACATTTTTGTTTATACATTCATCCTAGGATGGACTATTGGGTTGTTTCAACCATTTGGCTGCTGTGAATAATGCTGCTGTGACTGTGGGCATACAGAATCTCTGCTTTCTTTTCTTTTGGATATATATGAACCCAAAAGAGGAATTGCTGGAGTATAGGGAAATTCTATTTTTATGTTTTTGAGGGAGTGTGACACTGTTTTGCACAGTGGCTGCACCACTTTATAATCCCACCAGCACTGCACAAGGGTTCCGATTTTTCCACATTCTCAACCAAATGTTATTTTTTGTGTTGTTGTTTTTAATACTGGCCACCCTGCTGGGAGTGAGGTGGTATCCCATCATGGTTTTGATTGGCATTTATGTTAGGATCAATGGTAAAGAGCACCTGGCCTTGTGCAAGAGTTTTATGGCCTGCTGAGCTGCACAGGGAGCACATAGTGCTCTGTGTTGGGGAGGCCGTGCAGAGGGGTGTTGAGAGATAAAGGCAGTGCTGCTCATTATGGACCAGGCTTAAGGATGTTGGTGGTGGGGATGCTGCCCCTTGTACCTGCAAATCTGACCTTCTCCACGCTGCTTTGGTGACTCTGTTAGTAAGCTTTCCAATACTATAATGAAGACCTTAGATAATAAGTGTAGAAGGTGGAACAGTTTATTTTAGCTTATAGTTTCGGAGGTTTCAGTCCACAATCAATTGGCACTATTGTTATGGGCCAGGCAGCATATCATGGCAGAAGTGCATGGCAGAGAAAACTGTTCACCTTGTGGCAGAGACATGAAAGAAGAGAAGGAAGGCAGTGGGGTCCCACCGACCCCTTCAAGAGCACATCCCCCAACAACCCAGAGACCTTCTGCTAGGCCTTATTTCTTGAAGTTTTTACCTCTTCTCAATAGCATCAAGCTGAGGACCAGGCCTTCAATGCATGGGCATTTAGGGGATATTCCAGGTCTGAACTATACCAGTGGCTTCTGTGGGAACTTGGTGTGTCCAGGATACTGTCCTTCCATGAACAGGAAGCACTCACTGTCTAGTTTGGTGTGTTGTCTGCACCAGTCCTTCCATAGTTGCCCTACAACCATTTCTTACTGTGCTGGAGTCAGAGAAGCCAAAATGGAACATGTGAAGGATGGGTGCCTTGCCGTGGGTGTCTTTGCTGAAGTGGACTGCATATGTACCAATACTACTTCTTCTGGGCACATGTGAGGATTGTGCTTCTTCACTTCCTCAAAGTTAGATATGGTCATGTGACTTGCTTTGGCCAATGAAATGTTAGTAGCAGTGATGTGTGGGGTAGAAGCTTTAAGAGACTTTCCAGGTTCTTTTCCTCAATCACATCAACCCTAGGTGAATATGTTAAGGAGGAGGTGTCTTCATATCAAGGGACTGTTGTCTGCCTTTGACTCACAATAGACTTGAGAAACATAGAAACCATTACTGAAAAACAAAGGCACAGTGAATTAGGAGTTGTTTGTTACTGCAGCACAACCTACCCTATCCTGATGGATCCAGAAGGGACCTGGGAAGTGTTGTAAGTGCAAAAATAGGTTAAGATGAAAACAATATCTTGGGAAAAGTGCGTATGCTTCTTAATATCTCAATGTAATGAACCCTCAGGGGTAGCAGAGCAGACTTGAGACTGAATGAATGGGCTGCATTTTCCTGTAGGTAAGTCTCTTGCTGAAGAGTTAATTATCAGACATTAATGATTTCATTTTGCCAGTGGTGCATAGCCGCGTGTGATTGCCTGCAGCCTGCCCCAGGTGGGGTTTGAAACTGATGAGAACTCATGAACAGTGCAGCTCCGCCTGGAGTTAATGGCCTCTGTGTTTTCCAGTGCTTATCAAATTCTGAGCCTATTTAAATGTTAGGAGACAACCCCAGACTCTGTGGACCTCATTACACTTGCAAAGCAAGAGAATCTTTTTTTTTTTTTTTAGTAGTTGTTCCCCAATTTTGTTTTGACTACAGAAATGTCTTTTTAATATCATAAAATTTTCAAGACCTTTCCTATTTAGCTATAGTCATATTTTTAGTACTTCAGTGGTCAGCGAGGGACTACTCACTAAACAAATCTTTTCTATTTTAAGCTAACTTTGCATTGTAGAACTTTTCGAATATACACAAAAGCAAAGAAAATGATATCATCAGTCCCTGTTAGGGGCTTATTGTGCTTTTCCTAAATCCACATGTTGAAAGCCTAATTCCTAGTGCCTTAGAATATGATCTTATTTGGCAATGAGTCTTTAAAGAGATGATTAAATTAAAATAAGACAGGCACTGTGCACATGCCTATAATCCAAGTAACTTGGGAGGCTGAGGCAGAAGGATCGAAAATTTGAGGCCAGACTGGGCCTCGAATAAAATAAAAGGGGCTGCAGCTATAGGTCAGTGGTAGAATGGTTGGCTAGCATGTGTGAGGTTCTGGGTTTAGTCCCAATTACCTCACAAACACACACACAGGATGGCCATGTAAGTACCAGGGAGAAGATGGCCATGTGCAAGCTAAGGAGAGTAGCCTCAGAATAAACCATCCTTGCTGGCACCTTGATCTTGGATTTCTAGCTTCCAAAAGTAGGGAAACTATTATTTCCTTCACCCAGTACATGTTACCTTGTTAGCCAATAGCAGCCTAAACAGATGAATATATTTGCCATGTACTATCTTCCACTTTTAGTATTTTCAATTTTTAAGCAGTTTTCATGGACTGCCCTGATATACCTGGAGCCTGGGGCATGCAGAAGAGAATTAGAGATAGCACCTACTCTTGGGAAGCTCATTTCTCTGAAAACTTCGAAAATGTATAAGGACAAGCTTTGCCTAAGAACTGTTTGAGTTTTCATAAGCCTCTGACATCTACATATCTTAGAAACCCTAACCGACACATGGATGGTTTTCTAGCAGTGCAGAGTATGCAAGTGGATACCTAGACCCTCCTAGGCTTACCAGTTTTGAACTGAAGCTTCAGGCACTGGGTGGATTTGTTATGTAAATAGATGTATTAGTCTGTTTTGGGTTGCTATAACAAAATACTCAAAACTGGGTAAGTTATAAAGAGATTTATTTGGCTCATTATTCTTGTGACTGGAGGGCTCCAAGAGCATAGTGCTAGTGCTCTGGCAAACTGTCTCCCGCTCCTCGGTTGCATTACAACATGGTGGAGACATGGAAAGAGAATTGGCTGTGTGCAGAAGGACCAAGGAGTAGCCTCACTTTTTAATACCCCTCTGTAGGGAGAAATAATCTACTCCTGTGGGACTAGCATTCATCACCTTTGAGGATTGTGCCCCCATGACCCAATTGCCTTCTATTGGGCCCCAGCTCCTAAAGATTCTGTCACATTAACACCAACACTCTGGAGACCAAAATTTCAGCAACTGAATTTTGGGGGAGACAAAGCTTAACAGTGGGTGAAAATGGAATGAGCACTCTGGCCCCAACGTCTTTGCCTCCATCAAGCCAAACCTATCATGTGGGCCAGAATGCAAATCACCCCTGAGAGAAAGCTGGGTCCAAGGTTGACCAAGACGCAAACATTATTTAATATAATAAGTAAATGGGGGAATGATGAATCACAATATGAAATGATTCATTGGCTTATTGATGGATTCATTCAGGATGACTTTAAATACTAAACCCTCATGTACATTTAAAAATACCCAGTGCACTCAGAAACATTAGGCTGAGAGAAGCCAAACATGAAAGACTACATGTTGTACAGTTCTGTTTATGGGACATTTCTAGAAAATGACTAATTACAGGGACAGAAGGCAGGATGAGAGGTTGCCTAGGTCTGGGGATATAAGTGAGATCCTCTGCAAACAGACATGAAGGTAGCATTGGGGTTGATGCATGGTCTAAACCTGCCTTGTGGTAATGCCTGAGCAACATTCAGTAAAAATGGTTCCCACTTACTGTGGGTGAATTCTATGGTACATAGTTATATCTTGGTGAAACTGTGAAAATCACTTAATTCTGTGGAAAATCAAGGGTGTCTTTTTGGAGAAAGGAGGCTTTGAGCCGAATGTGAAGGACTAAGTGTCTTTTTGGTGAAGGGAGATTTCTGAAGGGGATTCCAAATGGAAGAACAGGATCCTGGAGGACACAACAGGCACATGAGGTAGGTGGAAGGAGAAGCTTGTAAAAGGTAAGAGTCAGAAAGTGGAAGGGATTCCCAGCTGTTCTCAACTCTGGGTACACAGTCTAGCCATTGAAGGGCATTTTTAAACATAACCTTTTTGGGCCTCACTCCCAAGGATTTGGGTTTAACTGGTCTTTGGGGTATAGATTCCAGATTTTAGTTTTTTTTTAAAGCATATTTTTTAAATGACGTGATATTTTAATTTTTTAATTTCTTTTTCACTTCTCAGCTGTACTGCTCTGTAAAGAGGTACCACCCTTCTGGTATTTACTGCTCTGTAAAGAGGTACCACCCTTCGGGTATTTGGTTAACCAGCGGGACAGTTGATAGAGAAAAAGCATTTATTAATTTTGAAGATGACAAATTCATTTTGACATTTTTCTTGGTCAACTTTTTGTTGATTAAACAGAATGCCTGGGACTGGTTAATTTGTAAAAAGAGGTTTATTTGGGTTGTTGGTTTCGAAGGCAAAGAAGTCCATGATCATGGCACTAGCATCTGCTCTGTGAAGGCCTCACGGGGGAAGGCAGAAGGGAAAGTAGGTGTGTGCACAAGAGAGAAAAGGGGGTCCATTTCTGTGATAGCTTACCCATTTGCACAGGACAGCACTATCTACTCCTGGGCTCCTGAGTCTGTCACACTGGGGATCAAGCCTTCACATGAGTTTTGGTGGGGACAAACCATATTCAAACCATAACACCCATGACCTTCCAAAGGGGACCAACTAATTTTTTAAAACTATCATTTAAAACTTGTGAACATATTGGATAGGGTTCAAACTTTGACAGTTATCATCCTTATTGAAGCTCAGAATGTTCAGTCTCTAGCCAATGAATGTGTCTTCAACTTGGCCCCTGAGGCCTTTTGAAACAATCTTAGTCATACCTGAGTGCTTTCTTTCCTTTTAAAAATTCATTTTATTTTCCATCCCTCCCCCACTTGCTCCTTAGGGTTGGGTTCCTTTATTGTCCTTTTACTAGTTGTTCTTGAAATTATAACACACAGTGTTGACTCACCAGACTATCGTGATTACACAATATATTTAACTGATACTTTCACATTTTCCTGGACAATACAAGGATTTTACATATAGACATAAGTAGGTTTTGAAAACTGCCCAGGAGACCTCGGTGGCAATCCAGGGTTGAAAACTATGGGTATGGGTTTCAGGTACATTGAGGAAGTTGACAGAGTGCTGTGATGAGTAGAGGGCAAGATCCAAAGGTTTCAATGAATAAAAATGGGCATGAATTTTTTTTTTTTTTTTGGTATCAGAGATTGAACTCAGGGACACTCCGTCACTGAGCCAACTCTCCAGCCCTATTTTGTATTTTATTTGGAGACAGGGTCTCACTGAGTTGCTTAATGCCTCATTTTTGCTGAGGCTGACTTTGAACTTGTGATCCTCTTGCCTCAGCCTACTAAGCCACTGGAATTATAGGCGTGTGCCACCGTGTCCAGCTTTGATTGTGTTAAATTTGGCCCAAATCAGCCTCCATATTTGAGTGATTAAATTTCATCCCAGGTGGCCTCTGTATATAGTGAACTGTGACGCAGCTTGACGCACAGGCAAGCAAGATTCTCATATGTCAACTAATCAACTATTAATCAAGCAACTGAGGCTCAGCCAATAATAACTGACTCCCAGCCAATCCCCGTGGAAGTTTGGCAGATTATGTCCAAATAAGGTCAATTCCAAACTGTACCAAGTGTGTAACCTCTGTATATAAAATTCACCATCTTGACTTTTTTCAAGTGTACAGCTCAGTGGCATTGAGTATATTCACATTGTTGTGCCACTAATCTCCAAAATTCCTTTCATTGCACAAAACTGAAACTCTGCACCCAATAAACTCTAACCCCCCATCCCCTTTCCTGCCAGCCCCTGGCAACCATCATTCTACTCTCTCTCTCTATTAATTTGACTATTCTGTGTACCACATATAAGAAGAATCATAGTGTGTGGGAGGCCTGGGGGGCTTCTTTTACTTAGTATAATACTGTAGCATGTTCCAGAATTTTCTTTTATTTCATTATATGAATACATCACATTTTATACATCAGGTTACCTGCTGATGGACACTTGGATTGCTTCCACCTTTTGGGTACTGTCCAATAATACTACTATGAACATGGGTATACAAATATCTCTTTGAGACCCTGCTTACAGTTCTTTTGGGTATATACCCAGAAGAAGAATTGTTAAACGATGATATGGTAATTCTGTTTTAAAAATTTGAGAAATCACCATATTATCTATTCCTGTATTTTCCTTACAAAATATCTTTTTTATGGTTTAGATATTAGGTGTCCCCCAAAAGCTGATGTGTGAGACGATGCAAGAAAATTTAGAGATCAAATGATTGGGTTATAAGAGGTTTAACCTAATCAGTGCATTAATCTCCTGATAGTGATTAACTTGGTGGTAACTGTAGCAAGTAAGGTGTGGCTGGAGGAGGTGGGTTTCTGGGGGTGTGCCTATGGGGTTTATATTTTGTCTTTGTGGAAAAGAGCTTACTTTCACTGCTTCCTGGTATGATGTCTCCACTGCGCTCTTCCCGCCATTATGTTCTACCTCATCCCAAGCCCTGAGGAATGGAGCCAGCTGGCTATAGACTAGGAACTTTGAAATGTAAGTCCCAAATAAAATTTTCTCTTCTAATTGTTCTTGTCAGGTCTTTTGGTCACAGCAGTGAAAATGCTTGCTAAAACACTGTTGAAGATCTGGGGTATTTGATCTGGGGAATGCATCAGTTTTGTTTAGAGTGGATGCACAGATGAAGTTCAATGTATCCCTTTGTCCTTTCTCTCTTGGACGTTGGCAGCTGGATCCAGTCCCTTCACCAGGCTTGGGTTCCATCCCTTTGGCAAGATTCGAGGAAGCATGAAGTGTCTCTACATCCCTCTTTCATGAGTTTAGTGGCTGTTGATGCTCATGACCACTCTATTGGGTTGAATCATATCTTTCCTAAAATTACATATTGGAATTCCCAACTCTCAGAGTTACCTTATTTGCAGAAATAGTCTTTGCAGAGGTTGTCAAGTTAAAATGAGAACATTGACAAGGACCCTAATCCAAATGACTTGAGTCCTTATAAGAAGAGAAAATTTGGACACATCACATACAGAGGGAGGATAATGTAAAGACACAGCAGTATCATATGAACATGAAGATACCTATTTCTTGGCCTTTGTCCTTGAAAGATTTGCTAGATAGTAAATCTTTGACTTCCCTAAAATATACTACTCCATTTTCTTCTGGTGGTAATTGCTACTGTCAAAACGTTTGATGATAATCTAATTTTCTCTCTCTTACGTGTGATATAAGAGAAAGGAAATTATTTTTAGATACTCAATAGATTTTTGTAGATGCTCAATAGATATTTTTCCTATTTTTAGAAGTCTAGTAATTTTACTAGAATGTATCTTAATATTGATCATTCTGGATCAATGTTCCTAGGTACTTGGTGGACTCTTTCAATCTGTAATTAATTTTTTTTTTAATTTAAGGAATGTTTGTTGAAGTAAGGTTTCCTTTGCTCTTGTTTTCTTACTTAGGATCTCTTGCTCTGAACCTGTCTTCTTCGCTCTGGTTACCTCCTGTAGTTGTTATTTTGTCTAGAATTTCTTTTTTCTCTCTTTAGTTTTATGTTTCAATACTCTTCCTCCTTTTAACTTACTATTTTTTAAATGGAATTCCTTTGCTTTTTATGCTCTTGTGCTCCTTTAGGTTACATTTAAATTCCTAACATAATTTTTCACTACCAGTGAATGTATTTCTAATTCTTTCTTGAATTGTATCATTAGTTTCTGATTTTGATTCACATCATTTTTCTTTTTTTTATTTTATTTTTTTTATTGATTATTTAAAGCATTACATAGCTCATGATATATCATCTTTCATACATTTGACTCAAATTGTGTTTTGAACTCCCATTTTCACCCCAAATACAGATTGCAGAATCACATCTGTTACATATTCACATTTTTACATAATGCCATATTAGTGACTGTTGTATTCTGCTACCTTTCCTATCCCCTACTATCCCCCCTCCCCTCCCCTCCCCTCCCATCTTCCCTCTCTACCTCCCCTGCTGTTGTTCAATTCTCTCCCTTTTTTTCCCTCCCCCTTGCCCCTCATAACCTCTTATAATTTTATGTATCATTGAAGGTCTCCTACTATTTCCATGTGCTTTCCCTTCTCTCTCCGTTTCTCTCCCCCCATTCGTCTTTGTTTACTGTAGTCTTTTCCTCATGCTCTTCCTTCCTGTTCTGTTCTTAGTTGTTCTCTTTATATCAAAGCAGACATTTGGCATTTGTTTTTTAGGGCTTGGCTAGCTTCGCTTAGCATAATCTGCTCTAATGCCATCCATTTCCCTGCAAATTCTATGATTTTGTCATTTCTTAGTGCTGCATAATACTCCATTGTGTATATATGCCACATTTTTTTTATCCATTCGTCTATTGAGGGGCATCTAGATTGGTTCCACAGTCCAGCTATTGTGAATTGTGCCGCTATAATCATTGATGCAGCCGTTTGTCTTTTCTTACTTTCTCTTAACTCCTTTTGGAACAAAGGTAACCGTACTGTGAGCATGTATTTTTGGATTCTTTGATTGGAGGGAGGTTATTCTGCTTTTTTTCCCCATTGTAATGATCTTGTATAATATTTCATCTTGATCTTTTTCTTTTTTTCTTCTTCTCTTTTTTTATATGAAATTAGTTTTCCTGAACTTTTAAGACATGGTTCAGTATAACTTTTCTACATTCTTAGGAGCTTTTTTTTGGTTGTTATTTATATGTAGTATTGTAAAAAAGTTCTGACTTTCTGAACCATCTGAATCTCACATCTCTTCCCTATGTTTTCCTGGACCTTCTGTTTCTGCAGTCTTTGTCCTGCTTCGTTCTGATGCCTTTCCTGGGGTGTTTGCCCAGGGTCGGTTGTGAGTTGGGAACAGCCCTGCTTTCAATTCCAAGAGTCTGTACCACCCTGGTCCCCACTGAGGCTCTTTCACTGTGGCTGTGGGTAAGTCCCTTCTGACTCCCTCCTCTGCTGTCTTGCCAGGCTTCTCCATGAATATTTTTTGGTTATTTTGGGGACCTCCTGTTCTCAGTTTTCCTACCAACCTGCTGGCTCCCTTAGTGTCTTCTGCAGATGCTGAGACCACACAGGTCTTGAGACTATTAATAGCTTGTTTGCACCTTGCTTGTATTTTTGAGTCTGTGGGGAAACATTGTCATTTTGTTGTGTTGTAAATGTTGTCTGTGTGTTTCTGGTTTTAATATGCCATGTAGTTGCTGTATGTGTTTTATGTGGGCATTCAGGGAGATTTATCAGCCATGCAACTGGCAACACTGCTGTCTCCCTGAATCCTGCCTCAAAGCTTTGTTTTTTTTTGCCTGTGCTCTAAGTATGCTGCAACTGAATACATGACACTTGGCAGCATGCCCATTTCTTTTTTGTGATTCTGCCACATTGCCAGTTCAGATCCACAAAACACCAGAAGGTACATTTGGAAAGGAAAGATGCTACCTATTACTTCCTGGTAGGCAAGCACCTTCGGTTCAAGATCTGGAACATTCCTTTAGTGATATCACTGAGAAGTTTGGGCAATAAGAAAGAGAAAGAGGAAACATTGGGGTATGTGGAGTGCAATGTTCTGATGCCATGTGGCGAGGAGAGAAGCTGTGGCAGAACCCTCGGGGTCAAGGGCCCTGGGAATCCATGTAAGGACCTTGCTTAGCATCTGGACGGCCATCTTAAGTGACAGCCACCATTTTAAGAAAAATTTTGCTTTCCTGCCCAAGAGTGTTTCTGAGAAAGGCTCACCACTCCCTCATACCAACCCCACCATTAGGACTCACCCGGCCAATCCCTGAGCCTGCCCCATAAAAGTCCCAAACCCCAAGCCTGCTTTGCCTCTCTCCGTCTATCGAGAGATGTGCCTTTATTTGTCACCTCTGACAAATAAACTCTCATGTGTATCTCTGCTTGGTCTTTCATTTTTCACTCACCTGTCTCCCAGTTTTTGCTCTCCTTTCACTCCATCCACCCTCTATCTAGGTGACTCTAGAAATTTATAGAGATGACTGAAGATGAGTGGGATATCCCGGTTACCAGGTAGTGCTTCATGACTCTGGATGATGCAGAATATCTTTGACAGTTTGGGTGAAGGAGGCTGCATCTGTCCTCTGAGTCCTTACTCCCCTAGTGGTGATGATCTGAATAGCCATTCTTTTCTGATTTGTCTTTTTTAGGGCTTTATCCAGGGTACTCATGAGGTAATGATACAGATTCCCATGTGACTGATGAGGAAAACTATTGTTTTGTGTTGCTATAACAGAACACCCGAGACTGGATAATTTATAAAGAAAAGAGATTTATTGTGGCTCATGGTCCTGCAGGTCCAGTAGAATTGGTGCCAGCATCTGTTTAGCTTTGTTGACAGCCACGTGATGTGGCATCTTATGGAAGAAAGTGGAAGGACAAGAGCGCATGTGTGGAAAAGAGGGGATCAAAGGAGTGGACTTAATTTATAATGGCTGACTCTCATGAGAACTAACCCATTTCTGGGGGAACTAATCCAGTACCGCAAGTAATACATGAATCTCTCTTAAAGGCCCGCCTCCCAACACTGCTACAGTGAGAATCCGATTTCATCCATGAGTCACATTCAAACCCTAGTGACCTTCAGCAAACCTTCTTTTACATTTGTCACAGAAACAGACCCAGAGATCTATAGAGGCTGGAAGAGAACATGAACATAAATTCATTTCCTCACCATTCTGGAGGCTGGAAGTCTGAGATCAAGGTGTCAGCAGGATTGTTCCTCAGGGGATCATAAGGGAGAATCTGTTCTGGGCCCCTCCTCTGTTCTGGTGTTTTGCTGGTGATCTATGATACATTTTGGCTTATAGAGCTCTATCTTTACCTTTATGTGGCATTCTCACTGTCTGTGTGTCTGTACCAAATTTCCTTTTTTTTTTTTTTATCAAGGACACAATCATATTTGTGTAGGAGCAAACTTGGAAGGTCTATGAGCATGTGCTGATATTGATAAGTCTGATTTGTAGGAAAATAATATGGAGAGCTGTGGGTTTGCAGTGAATCTGCTCAAGTTCTGATTAGTTCTAATGATACCTGAGTAGATCTTAGCCAGTCCCATGCTGCCCCTTAAGTAGTTCTGATTTTACCATACCAGTCCTCACAGAAAAAGTCAACTAAAAGAATATTGAAATAAATTTTAAGGTGATAAAGCAGTTTTAACTTCCTATTTTAAATAAAAAATAAAATAACTTCACATTCTGCTTGGGCTTTCAATGTGGAGATCAAAGGAAACTCAGGGTGTGTTTTGAAATGTTTCCCCGACAAACCAGCACATGTTCTGGTGAATCCTCAGCTTCCTGACCTTTTACACAGAAAGGGGTTTGCTGAGATATCCAAAAAAATGGAAATGACCTCCAGGGTACCCATGAAGCAATTACAGTGATTCCCCTGACTGATGAGGAGACTAAGTATGGTTAAGGATTAAAGGGGCCAAAACTCCATGTGGAGCTGTGAGATGGACTCAGGTATGAATTATTCTATAGTTCCCAGAATGTTCTCACTTAGGTGTTGAATCCAGAGTCGGAGATAGATCCTTCCTTGCACAGCCTGTCTGAGGTGTTGTGTCTGCCAAGGAAATGCCAGTCTCCCTCAAGGGAGGCCGGATGTGCAGAACTTCCTAACTACCTGCCTGGCTTGGTGAATTCATCAATTTCAGAAGCACACTAGAGATTTTCACTGCCTGTTCAAATTGGAATATGATTTTCAGACTGGGTGGCTTTGCCTCTCATCTGTCCTCATGTTTTCCTTTAGGTGCAGAATGATATTAGACCTTTTCCATTATTCTGCAAAACCCAAATAATGCAATGCATACCAGACTATCTACCTATTGCAAAATAGTTGTGGATACCCATGCCAATGGTTTTGAAAATAATACACAGAAGCACATATCTTCTGATACCTATGATTATTATTCTATTATTTATTACCAAATTTTATATAACAAAATTTATTTTAATATAAATTTATTTGTAGAACATGATTATTTAATATATAATGTATATAGCATAGTATATATAATATATAACATAATATACTATGTATTATAATTACTATAATTAGAATAATAATTTGTTATTATTATTCCTACTGCTTTTTTTCAGTGTTGAGGATCAAAACCAGAGCCTCACACATGCTAGGCAAGCACTCTAACACTGAGCTGCACCTCCAGCCCTTTGACATTAATTTTAAAGAACAGTTTTAGAAATACACTTTACTTTTTCTATGTAGTTAAGTCTATGTCTACGTTTTGTCACTTAAAATGTCTTGCAAAATTCATTCTTATGTCGTATACTTATAATAGTTGTCATGACCACAAAACTTCACACTGTATGAGGGAGGATAAGAACATTCCTATTCATTTTGTTTTTCTGAGGTGGAGGTTGGGGTTGAGCCCAGTGAGAGTGGTAAGTCGGTGAAGCAGGGCAGAAAACTGGTAAAGGAAGCCCCATCTCAATGCCCTCTCTTTCTCATTCATACACTCAGGTGTATACACGTGTGTGTGCACACAGACACAACAGATCCCACACATGACACCAGTGTTTTGCCTTAACATTGCTTAGCCTACATGGAGTCCCTCAGACTACACCTGACACCAGGACTACCAGCACAATCATCCTTGCTTCCATTTTTCTCTCACCATGTAAATTGCTTCTTCTGTTTTTTATTTAATTTATGCCAAATTTCTTCAACAATGAATTACCCTAGGTCTTATTGTTTATAAAAACCGTGCTTTTCCACTATATTTATAATGGGTATGAAGTTGTTTTTATTCAAGATTTCCTTTCCATCTATGCATGCAGTGTATTTTTTTTTCTTTTTTTAAAATCATGTTGGTAAAGAAGGATTCTTGTAGGATAATGGCAATCACCAAAAGTAGACTCTTCCCATCTGTTTCTCTGTAAACCATATGATCAACCAGGAAAGAAATAACGTCATCTGTAGGCATTGATCCTACCACAACGAGGAGACCATTCATGTAACAAATCTCTTCATTAATCAATCATCTGAAGGAGGAGTGAACTTCCAGGACCAGGAGAGTGAGTTTTAGAGCCCAGTCCTGTCAGGGTAGAACACAAGAGTGCAATAGGGGCCTGATGGTGCCAGAGAGGGATGGCATCAACTGGGGTTAGTTCCCAGAACAGGGGAAATACCAAGACCAGGTCTGATACCTGGTAACTCAGCGTATTGGCTGTTGAGGGAGTGAAAGAGAAGGGCCTGGGATAAGGGGTTTAGCTTCTGGGATCAGGAGATTCCACCAAGAGGGAGTGTTCCCAGAAGGTTTGATGTTAATGGGAAGAAGGGACCTGCTGAAGATAAGAAACTTGGTGAAATAAAGCATCAAAGATTACAAACAAGAAAGACCAAGGAGGTGGAAGGGGAGCAGTAGGAAGAGAAGGAAAACCTCTGCTGTTAATTAGAGCAACTACTTCAGAGCAGAGAGAGGAAAGGCCATGACTAGACCTCAACAAGTCACACAAATCCCTTCCTGGCTGCTCCACTTGGCTAATCTCTTACCAGGGGACTAGAAAGTCCAACTAAAAGGAATACAAGTTTAAGCACACCTAGAACTCACACAGTAGTACCATAAGAAAGAAAGATACAAGATATGTAACAATGTCTACACGTACAGAAACAGGAAAAAGAAAAGAGAGAAAGAAAGAAAGAAAGAAAAGTGGTGCTGGTGATGGAGACACAAATGAAATACATTAATAGTAATTATAAATGTGAAAGAAAACCATGAGCCAGCAATTCAAAAAATGAGAGAGTAGAA
This sequence comes from Spermophilus citellus, assembly GCF_964194105.1. NCBI lineage: Eukaryota > Metazoa > Chordata > Mammalia > Rodentia > Sciuridae > Spermophilus > Spermophilus citellus. Next base: position 52,438,985 of record NC_138185.1, read on the forward strand.
GTGGATAGACAATAGAAGATATGAAAAGGGAATTGAGTAATGAAAGAAATTGAGGAAAAATGTAAAATGATCTTTGAAATAATAGTAAATAATAAGATGCTCTAAGGGGACAATAGCTACCACTGAAAGTGCAGTAGGGATACAAATAAATCAAGAAAATAGAACTGGAAGAGGTGGAAAGAATTAAAAAAAAAGGTGTCAGTTGGAAAAAAAGATCCAAAATCCAAGATTGGAGACCCCAAAGAAAATAAAACCAAGGCAATGGAACAGAACTAAAATTTAAAATGAAAACAAACAAGTAAAACAAAAACTTTCCTGAAATAAAATAAGAACCGAATCTACATGGAAAGAGTCCAGTGTCATTCTGGGAATGGACAACTTCAACTCAACACTTATGCTCTAAAAATAGTAAATTTTAAAGATATATCAGTGGGACTCTAGGCAAAAAGACCACGTTAACCTTCTTACAAAGGGTTGGAAAGCAGCTTGACATCAGCCTTGGCGACAGTACAGAAAAGCAAGAAGACAGGGGCACACCATTTCCACGAAATTGAAAAGTGCAAGGTAGAATTTTCTAGCCAGCCTGCAATCATTTAATACACGAACCAAAAGAATATTATGCCCACCTGCCACACTTAAGGAATCTAATAGAGTTAGTGGTATGTGGGCTTTGCACTGGATGCACGCAACAGAGTGGCATGGCATCACCTGTAGGTAACTTAAGAACAGTAATGAAACTGTTTCTTCTCTTTCTAATGTCACTGTGCCTTAGGTTGTCATCACGCTCTAGAACTTTTAAACAATGTCTGTTGAAAAGTGCTCCTCCCACAGGGCACGGTGACACACGCCTGTAATCCCGGCAGGGAGGCTGAGGCAGGCAGATTGCCAGTTCAGAGCCAGCCTCAGAAACTTAGCGTGGCCCTGAGCAACTTACTGGGACCCTGTCTCTAAATAAAATATGTCTTAAAAAGGGCTGAGGATGTGACTCAGTGGTTAAGCATTCATGGGTTCAATCCCAGGTACCCCCAAAAAAGTCCCTCCCCATAAAAACCTTTCTTTGTCTAATTCTTAAACAATTTTTCTATTACTATTGAATCCTAGTAATGCTTACACACTTCAAAGTTGCACATTTTTATTAATTATGCTTTAGTAAGCATTGTATCTTACATGGCGGTTTATTTGGAGAATTCCTAAATATACCAATGACCTTGACCTATGCAGACTCAGGTACTGGTGTATACTTTTAGAGCAAGTTCAGAACATTCCAGAATCATTTAATTCCCCTTCAGAGGTGGCCTCTGTCTTTGGCATTGCATATTCCTCTGTGTAAACAGCGGATTAGAAATAAGTGACAATAGCACATAGTTGTAAAGGTGCAGACCGTGGAGTGAGTATTTTTAGTTCTGTCATTCTGTGTGACCTGTGGCATTTTTATTTGTGCTTAAAATTTAAAGAGTGTAACAGAGCACAAGTGCGAGGTAGAATATTCTCACTGTTAAGTGGCGTTTTTAGTTGACAAATGAAATATTTTTCTGCATGTGAATTATATCTCTAGGACTGGAATTCTTCTTTAAAAGATGTTCATTGTTTTAATAACTACAGATCAACCAAGGAAATAATGGTTATTGTGATAATTATTGAAAATATTTCAGTCACATTAGAAGACAGAGATATTAGAAATGGTCCACTTTGGGTGATAAGTAATTACATATGCTATGTAACAACAATTTAAAACTCAAACAAACAAATTAAGTTAAAATATGATGTAGGAAACTTTGCAGAAGTACTGAGTATTAAATATTTTTTTAAAGAGTAAGACAAAGGCAGAGATCAATGTGGCAGAATAGATATAAATGCCATATTTTCTGGCAAAATGGAAGTGATCAATTACAAATACGGGTGGAACAGGAAGAAAAAAGAGGGAAAAAGAATCAGCTCATTAATTGCTGTGAGGTAAGAAGATGAAGCCAAAGTCTAATATGGAAAATTGACAAATCAGATCGTGAAAAGCATTGGAATAAGGATGACAACTGAAGCAAAAATAGACCCTCCTGAATACCCCCCAAATTAAAAATCACAAAAAAATTTTAAAGGAGGAAAGGAAATAGAGCACATTGTGCAATATGCCCAGTAAATAGAATACGACGTAATCAGTCAAGTGGAAACCAAACCTTGCCAACACATCAATAAATTCAAATGAAATGAGTCCACCTACTACAAGAGAAGACTTACTGAAGGCTCACATAATGAAACCCAGTGCTCTACTGTTTAAAGGAATTATGTCTACATTAAAGTGATTCAGAAAGGCTGAAAATGACAGGCGGGTTTATAGCAATGAAACCTACAGAAAGAAAAGGAAAATCAATGGTTTTAATCCTGATTTCAACCAGGGTAGAATTCAAGACAAAGACACTAACTGAAACAAAAAGGGACACTGTATAACACTAATGGCTGCAATTTAGAGACAAGATGTAGCAGCTGTGGTTATGTATGCTCCACATAACATGGCCAGGACCTGCACTAGCAGAAACCATGGGTGAGGCAGGGAGATATAAAAGCACACAAAAACAAAAACAAACAAACAAACAAAAAATAAGAGAGCTCATGTATAATGGCATAATTTGGCATGAACATACTTTATATACAGAGTTACGAAAAATGGTGCTGTAAATGGATAATTATGAATGTAATGCACTCCACTATTGTCATGTATATAAGAAATAAATTTAAAAAAAGAAAATTTCAGTTAATTAATTATTTCTAATAATATGTATTGAACTATAGCCTTCATATCATATGTTTTATAGCAATGGGAATTTCTAAGTCAATGAAATAGAAGGAAATTTATTAATAATTGTTAACATTCATATCAAAGAGATTCATAAAATTAAATTACATATTACAAATATTAAATGTAAATGTTTTATAAATATATAAACTGTAGATGATTATCCCATGATTTCAACTTTTATTTTTTAATTGTTATTTTCAATAGCATCATATACATTGGAAAATGTATTTAATAATGTGCTAGAATAGCAGTCATAAAATAAAGACACCACATCGAATAATTATTCAGTGACTAAAAGGAGGCATAAAAATAGAATAAAAATTATTTTTCAAGTAATCACATATGAATATACGTTAATTAGAAGTAGAGCAACTTTCAAATGTTATATAGTATATTATTGTTAACTTTTAACCTAAAGGACTAATGAAAACTTAAGTAAAATAAGCAATTCCCTAGATTAAAAAAAAAAGAGCACACTAATTCCAGGATACTGGGACAGCCTCTCAGTCGAAGACATGGGAAAGTGACAAAAAATACGTCTCAAACATATCAGACTTGTACCATGGTAATAGAGAATACAACTTCATTTCAAGACTACATAGAACATTTATGAAAGCTGACATATATTAGGTTACAAAGGAAACCTCAATAAGTCCATAACCTAGAAATAATATAAGAAACATTCTGTGATCATAGTGCAATAAAACTATAAATTAATCATAGAATAAAAAATTCAAAAAGATCCTACAGTTTGGAAAATTACAAAATTCAATTCAGTTAACTAAGTTCTTTGATGAAAGGAAATATGCAAACCCAAATTGCATAATATCTAGAATATGATGATAATGAAAATATATTAGTCAATAGGGATACAAATAAAGCTGTGGCTCTTGCCTCAAATATAAAAACAAATAAACATGTATGACATCAAAATGTTAGATAAAAAAGCTGAGCAAACTGAGAGCAGAATGACAAAGATGGAAACAATAAATTAGAAAAGAGAAAAAATAGAACTACTACATATGCAAAATATTGATTATTAGAAAAAGTCTTTTATATATATATATATATATATATATATATATATATATATATATATATAAATAACCAACAATAGGAGTACACTAAAGAGAATTATTTTGCATAAAGCCATGCAAATAAATATGAAGATCTGGGTAGAAAGACTACTTTTCTAGAAAAATATAATTTACCCAAATTGACCCCAGTAGACACCAAATGGTAAGCAACCGATTTCTGTTGGGAAGAAGAAAATAGAAAATCTCCAAACTTGTATGTTTGCACAGTAGAATTCTATCAAAATTGCAAAGCACAGATAATCTCAATACAACTTAAGTAATTCCAGAGTTTAGAAAGAGAAACTTAAAGATTATTCAATAAATGAGAGAATTCTTTTTGTTCGTTTGTTATGGACCATACTGGGGGTTGAACCCAGGGCCTCACCCAGACTTGGCAAATGCTTTACTACTAAGCTGCATCCCAGCTCTACAGAGAATTTTTTATAAATGATTTTGGGAAACTTGGATAGCCAGGTTTATTTATATCTTGGATAAAGATAAAGTTTGATGCCTTTTATCATATACCAGCATATGTTTCAAGTGGCTCCAGACAGGTTACCGTAAGAACTAGAAGAAAATGCAGGCAAATTGTTTATTTTAATCTTCAGATGGGCAAAAATGTGGTTAAAAATCCAAAAGCAACCCAAGAACAGATTGATAAATCCAGTTGCATTAGGGAAAAAACCATTTTGTATGAGGAAGAAAACACCGTAAGTAATGTGAAAAAAATAAACCAATAGAAATATTTGAATTTTTTTCCCAAAGCTCATTCCTCTAAAATATAAAGTTAATAAAAATTAACAGTAAATGGATAAAAAAATAGAAAATGGGCAAAAAATCTCAGCAGGTAATTTACAGAGAAATAAATGCAAACGGTACTTTGTATGAATAAGATGACCAACTTTTAACACAAGAGAAATGTACATTAAAATCACACCAAGATACCATTTTTACTCTTATACTGGCAAAACTCCAAGTTTGACAGCACACTCTTTTGGCATTGTTCTGGCCCTTGGAATGGGGGTCAGTGCACCTGCATAGACTTATTTTATATTATTATAATTATTGAATTGAAGTTTGAACCCAGGGGTGCTTTACCACTGAGCTACACCCCCACCCTTTATTATTCATTTGTTTTTTAGTCTGAGACAGGGTTTTGCCAAGTTGCCCAGGCTGGTCTTGAACTTTCAATCCTTTTGCTTCAGCCACTGGAGTTGCTGTTATTACAGATTGTGTGCCCTACGTCCAGCTATTTTATTTTATTTTTTACTGTGCACATTAATTGAACAGCATTTGGGTTTCTTTGTGGTATATTTGTAGATACCTTACATACTTGAATCAAGCCCTCTCAAGAGTCAATACTCCAAATCAAAGCCCGAGTATGGCACATGAAGGTCTTTATTTTGACAGGTCTTCTTTTATGCCTTTCAATAAACTAACAGATATTTTTTGGTAAAGGTTTTACATACTTTACATTGGTTTAGTTTCTAGGTATCAGTTTTTGATTACTATTCAGTGGCATCTCTATGGAAATGACCTTTCCTGATGGTCATTGAGTTTGTGTCTTGATCTGCTGTCCAATAGCTTTGCTGAGTAATTTGTAAGGTATCTTGCAAATAATGACAGTTGGAGCTCATTCACTTACTCCAAGCCTCATTGTTCAATTCCTTTTGTTTTCTTCTCTCTTTGGTTAGGAGCAATGAGACAGTGTTAAGCAGAAGAAGTATATTCTGAAATCTTGTGTTATCTTATCCTGTAGGGCCATATCTAACAATTAAGTATGGTATTTACCAAGATTTGTAGATAGTTACTCTGTTAAGGAAGTCTCTTTATGGTCCTAATTTGCTAAGGTTTATTTTCTTCTTTTTTCTCTACTTAATTATGAATGCATTATAAATTTGAATTTCTAAGATGGTTTCTGCATCGATTGTGATGAATTATGTGATACCATTAATAGCCTTTCTGATACTATGCTATGTTGACATTCTCATGATAAACCTATATTTCATGATTCTTCCTACAAAGTTATGGGTTCACTTGGCTGTTTTCTTAGGATTTTTGTATCTGTGTTTACATGAGTTTGGCCTATAATTTACCTCTTTTGTTCTGTCTTTCATGAGTTTTAGTGTACAGGTCTTATTTGACCCATAACATTTAACATCCCATCCATTTCTCTTCTGGAGAGCAGTTGGTATAAGACTGAGGTGATCTGTTCCTTGGTGTTCTTGTTAAAGCTTACCTGTAAGCCAGGTGTAGTGGCATGTACCTGGAACCCCAACTACTTGGGCGCCTGAAGCAGGAGGATTGATGGAGCCCAGGAGTTTGAGGGCAGCTTCTGGTCCTGGTGCATTACTAGTCGGCAGATTTTTAACCACAGATTAAAATTTCCTTAATTAAGTTTATTCAGAATGGAGAAATAAGTTTCACCTCACTGGTTAGTTTCCTTCTATGCTACTATTTTTCTTCTGATGTGTGAAGACTATGTGTGCCTGTGGCGGTAGGTTTGCTCTGCTCTAACAAAAATATCACCAAGTGGATTAAACAATAGAAACTTATTCCCCATAATTCTGAAAGCTGGGGAATCCAAGATCAAAGGCGATGCTTAATCCCTCATGAGAAATGGTTGCAGCCATGCTGCCATCTGCTTGATTTGCAGGTGGCCACCTTATTGCTGTGCTCTGAGGTGGGGGTGGGGGAGGGAAGGAGAGGAGAGAGACTGTCTCTTTCCTGTCTTTTACTCCCATTCATGAGGACTCCATCCTCATAACATAGTCACCTCCCAGAGGCCTCACCACTTAATACTATTGCATTGGGGATTAGGCTTCTATATCTGAATTTGGGGGAGCATAGACATTTAGTCCTTAGTCCCTGCCCCCAGGATTTTCCTAACTAAATAAATGGCTGTTCTCTGGCCTTGCTCCATGCCTTAGAACATTTTAGGATTTTTCTGATGACTGGGGTAGGTCTAACTGGGAATTTCCTGATTCCATTGGCTGTGATTGAGCCCCATGCTAGCCTGGGAATGAGATGAATGTAGGACACAAAAGACACTGGCTTGTTAAAACAAGCAAACGATCACACATGTAGGGCAAGCTCAGCTTCTGGGGTGCCCAGAGCTGCTTCCAGTTTCTATCGGTAGCCTGTGTTCAGCATGCCCACCTCCTGGAGCATGCTGGAATAGGCCCAATGAGGCACCCTCCACTGTGTGCATGTCATGGCCCTGTTTGCATCCAGCATATACTCTGTCTAGATGTCTCATTACATAACACCGACATGCTGAGGAGCCCACAGAAGTGAGAACTCGCTTTAAATATCTCTCAGAGAGTCAGATGTGATGGCATTTGGACTCAGTCCCTTATCTGCCCCCATCCTCAGTGTAGAGTATGTGAGAACAGCTCACCCTGTGGATTCAGGCAGACATAGCTTCAGATCTCAGCTCTGCCACTTAGGGGCTATGTGACTGTACAGATAGGACCTAAGCCATTGTCTGAAACTGACACACGGAGACAACAAAACAAAATAATCTATCTCAAGGGATGTGGTGACAGCTTATGCAAAGGGCTGCTATGTGCTACAGTGGGCAGGTTAGCTCCCATCTCCCTTCCTCTCTTTCGAGCTTCCATCTCACTCAAAGGTGATGGCCTTGGACATTTGCCAAAGGAAGGTTTGGATAGCCTTCCAACTTGTTCATGTCATGGATTGAATCAGTGGGTAGCTGTACTTCATCTTGCTCCCCCAAATTGGGTGGGACACCTAGGATTGGGATTGGGTTATGTTAATGATGGGATAGAAGGGAGAGCAAGGAGTTCCCCAGTGTTCAGCTGTTGGGCAATGCAACTTATTTGTAGTACACCTAAGGGAGCCATGATTGCTAATGTTCTGGAGGGCAGATTCTTTTTTTCCACCTTCTTTTCAATCATAGAGCTATTTTGCTAACTTATGAGCTGTAATAGAATCAACTGTGAGGAATTTTATTTGTTGAGTTGACATGGGGGTCTCTGTCCTTTCATGATAAGCCACCAGGTACACCCCGCGGGAAGGAACAGTTTGTCACATTCCCCTCCAGGACTGCAGGAGGGTGGGCAGACTCCAGTTTTCTTCTGCAGACTTGCAATGCAGCAGGCAGTTGAAAGGATTCTGCTCACGCCAGGAGCTGGATTGTATTTTTCCAAACACATTAAGAATCTCAAGCAGCCAAAGCTGCTTAATGGGCCTGAAAGCATTTGATTAGTCCAAAAGGCTCTGCACCAGGCAGGTCGGGAGACATGGAGATCTTCAAATCCTGTGGGTCTGGCCCCCTTGGCTCTCTGTGGCTTCAGCAAGCTCCAGGGTGGCAGCCATGCTGACATCTGCTCAGCTTCCCAGAAATGTTTGTGGTGAGCTGAGCTCTGAGCAAGCACCATTCCAGGATGCACTGCAACCATCTCTCCACTTGGCTCAGGACCCCTGATCCAGACCTGGCCTCTGGCTCCCCTCGCACCTCCTTCCCCCTCCATCTCTCCATAACTCTTTCTCTGTCTCAACTTCCCTGTTACCCAGTGGATTTCCTGGGCTCTGGCCCCTTCTGTCTGGCCCCTCCTCCTTTTCTGGAGCAAATGGGGTTGGATGGCATCTCCTTTGGGACATTGTTCTCTTTAGAGCCAGTTAACCCGATGTCAGGAGTGTGGTCTTCCCATCATCATTTGATTCATCAATCAAAGGGCTTGATTGCCTATCATGGGAGGGTTTTGCAAGCCCCTCTGTCAGCTTTGAGGACCACCCGAAACTCTTGTGACAGTGTGGCTTCTCTGGGGGTACCACGTGGGAAAGCTGTGGAAACCTGTTGTTGGTTTCCCATTGCTGTGACAACATATGTGGGAAAATCAACTTAAAGGACTCTTGGTTTCAGAGATTTTAGTCCATAGTCACTTGACTCCGTTGTTTCTGAGCCTGAGATGCAGCAGAACATCACGGGGGAGAGTGCATGGTGAAGCAAAGCTGCTCACCTCATGGTGTCCAGGAAGAAGAGAGAGATGGTAAGAGGAAAGGGATAAAAATATACCCATCAAAGGCAGGCCTCCAATGACCGACTAGGCATCACCTCTCAACGTTTTTACCACCTTCCAAAAGTTTATTATTCTGTGAATCATCAATGGACTAATCTATTCATGAGGCCAGAGCCTTCATGATTCAGTCAACTCCCAAAGTCCTCACCTGCGAACACTGCTGCACTGGGCTCAGGACTTCAACATATGAGCTTTGGGGTAACATTTTTTTTTTTTTTTTTTTTTACAAACTGTAACAAGGCCCTTCTTTTGAGATGGTTCCCTGGGTTTCTTCCTCTCAAATATTCCCCATCGGCATCAGTAGTTGGTGCATCTGGTGTAGATTCTTGCTCTGCATAATCTGGGCACAATCTCCTCTCCCCACAGGACCTAGACTCCCTAGCCTCGCCGATCGCCTCTTGCCTTGTGAGAGCAGAAGGTGTTCCTTGTGGCATATCAGGCTCCCAGGAAGGAGGCGGAGTGGGGGTGATGGAATGAACCCAGGGTCCTCTGGCCCTGTAGGTTTGACCTGATTTGCTATGATTCAGCAAATCACCTACCTCTGACTCCCCAGATGCTCGGGTCCAAAACAGGGTGGGAAGTGAACTTAAAACTTGATTTTTTCTGATTCTTCTTTGGATCTTTGCATCAGTTAAAAAACAGGATCAGTGGGAGCAAGCCAACACACCACAGCCGGCTGATCACCAGAGCAGTGCTTATTTATGTTGCTAATTAAAAGGAAATTTCTTTCTGAAAGCTGCCTTGAGATTTTCTATAAGCACAAGAGTGTGAGCCAGGGTCAGAGCTATCTTTCAAAGAGAGGGAAGCAGTGCAGAAATGTTCATTGTAAATTGTGCCTTTTAGCCTAAACACTTATTAGAATTCATGACTGACCATTTAGACTCCACATGTTTGTTTTGGTGAAGTAAAGGAGATCTGATTGAATTTAATCTTATTTCTGTTAGATTTCGTTAGTGTAAGATTTGAAAAACAGACCTACCTTCATGCTAGTAAAGATTTGGGGGATTTTGCGTTTGTTTTAAACCACATGGAACACAGCCCAATATTTTGACACAAAGTGGTACTTAATGCAATGTAACTGGACTTTATTTCTGTTGCTCTTTGGGCTGATGAAGTCATGTTATCTCCCTGGGCTGTTTCTTCATCCGTTAAGACACTTGATGTAAGTAAAAATCCATTTTATAGTGACCTGAACTTTTTCTTATATAATTGAAAAGTCTAGACCATGGGTTTCAGGCAAGGCTCAATCAACCACATTGACTTTGTTATCATGGTTCCAATTTCTTTCAGCTCTCTCTTCTATCCCATCAGAGTCTTCCTAAGGGTGATTCAAGTATTCTAATATGCTGAGTGAAAATATTCTCATCATGTATATTTCTGTTTTTACAATGGAAGATAAAATATTTGGTCCTCAAAGTATTCATGCTATTTTAAAATCTAGTCATTGGAAAATGAATTGATAAGGATGGACCCAAACAAAATGAAACACCACTTTGTCATGATATAACCAGGCTAGACAGATGGACTGGACAAACCTGAGGTTTAGAAGGTGTAAACAGGTCTGTGAACAATTCCAGCCCAGACACCATCTCCTGGGATGATTTATTTAGCCATTGCACAGAGAAGTGACAAGCAAGGAGATTCTTGCTTGAGCAGAACCCTATTTTGAAGATAAAATTCATTTCCTTGTTTTTATTTGCCACATGACAGGATGTGTATTTGTGGTGTATATGTGGCACGTGAGTAATTGGTTCTAGTGTTGACAAGGATGCCACTGCTAGGGTCTTGTTCTATTATTCAGTTTAGGGCTGCACATGGCAGTTTTATGTCCCTTTTCAGCTTTTGTCAATACATTACTGTCTGGATCAGGAGGCTGAAATAGGAGGATCTCGAGTTCAAAGCCAGCCTCAGCAAAAAAGTGAGGTGCTAAGCAACTCAGTGAGACCCTGTCTCTAAATAAAATACAAAATAGGGCTGAGGATGTAGCTCAGTGGTCAAGTGCCCCTGAGTTCAATCTCTGGTTACCTCTTGCCCCCACAACCCCCAAATTACTCTTTTTAAAAAATTTCCACTCAGCTTTTAAAAGTTTAGTTTTATTGGTACATTATAATTATACATTAATAGTGAGATTCATTCTGCCATATTTGTACACGTACATAATATAATTGGTTCGATCTCATTCCTAACACCTTCTTATTTCCTCCCCTCATCTACTTGCTCCACTCTGCTGATCTCCATTTTATTATTGCTATTATTATTTGAATTAGTGTATGGTAATTATATACATAAATAGGATTCATTGTGGTATATTTGTACATGAACATATATTTTCTGGTGGAGTTTGTTCCCTGGTGCCTCCCTATGACCTCCCCTCCTCCCTGTTTCTCCATCCCCTTCCTCTACTTAGACCAGTGCATTACTTTCTCGAGTCTCTTTTAGAATATTGAAAGAAAAAAAAATTTCTGTTCAATGCTGGTGGGGGATGCAGAAGACTCCATGGTTCACGGTGCAGTGAGTGAAGTGGCCTCCAGATGGGATGTTGCCTTACGGCCCTCACTCCACACATAGCCCAGTAGCAAATGAAGAGTCAGCAAGTCACTCTCAGAGTGGGTTGGAGAGATCTGGCCTGAGGTCAGCCCTGTGGGCACCTGAGCTCCTTCTCACCCCAGGTGGAAGGTGCCCCTATACTTCCAAGACAGATATTGCCTTCACCTGGGAAACTCACAACTGAGCAGAGTGTGGGTCCAGGGGTGTGTGGGAAGGGGTTTAGGAGAGTAACAGGTCTTTGTGATCTGAAACACCAAGCCCATTAGGTGGTCCCCACTCCTGATTCAGGGTCTTATGCGGTATAAATGGTGCTAGAAGGCCCTGGCTCACCCCAGGATCCTGTCTCCTTCTGGGTTAATGAGCTTCCTCTCTGAAGTTAATGAGGTTTTCCTCGCTGAGACTGTAACATGTTGGTGTGAGGCATCCTCTCAGCTCATTAGTTTGGCTGCTGTGGGTTGCAAAGGCATGGAGCTGGGTGCTGCAGATGCCCCTCTGGGTATAAGACCAGGTGTTCCCCTAGAGGAGTGTGCAGTGGGGTGCTGATTGAGCACCTGAGGCATTACTGATTAGGGAAGTGTTGTGGGAGTGTGGGCAGGGGCAACTCTGGGTAGCAAGGCTCTGTTGGCCGTAGATCAAGAGCCAATATGTATTTCTTGCTTAGTGCCTGCTGGCACCCCGATTAAGCTACACAATAATCCCCTGACATAGGTTTGTAGGGGACTATCATTATTCCCATTTTACACCCAAGACAACTGAGGCTCAAGGTCACAGAACTTCCCAATCCTGAGCCAGCATTGACTCTTGGACCCCAGACTTGATCTTTCTGCCTTGGCTTCTTCCCAAGAGGTCAACTATTATACTGAAAGCCAAAGAAGAATTGAAGGAGTGCCAGGATCCCAGGAGTCTTCTGTTTCCAGGTCAGAGCTCAAGGCTTAGAACAATTGAGTGTGGTGCATTGTGGTCACAGCCTGTTAGCAGAGAGGGAGTGTTGCCCTCTGGGATATTGCCCTGGGATGATGCAATGTGGCTCTGACACCCCTGCTGTTCCAGCCCTCCAAGATCCTGCCACTGAGCTTAGGTGGCAATGACTGGGAAGTTTGGGGGCATCATACACTTCAAGCCAGGCTCTGACTGGCTGGGAAAAGAAAACAGGAAGGAGGCAGGGGTGGCCCTGGAATCTATTACAGCTCTGTGTCCACCTGCATTGGTGACGGGTGAGCATGTGCCAAGGACAGGGGCACATCATGGTTTCAGAGGTACCTCCAGTGCTGCATATCTCCCCTTGGTGGGTGGCAGATCCTACCCCCTAGATCCACCAGCCAGAGAGTGATGAGTAACAAGAGCAATCAGAACATGGACCCAGATTCTCAGTGGTGATTTTCCCAACAAGTTGAGCTCAAAGGAGAACATGAAAAATGTGGCTTAAACTCTTCTGTCACTCCAACTGAGTGTTTTTTCAAAAAGAAGAGCAAGCTTGAGATGTATTAGTCTGTATTGTGTCTGTTGTCAGGCGGTGGCAAGAAAAGTGGCTGTTTCAATTGAGATGGGTTTGGGTGGTTGTTTTTTCTTTGAATGAGTGAATCAAAGGAAATAGCACAGGTTGTGAGATTTTGGATTTATACTGTAAGTGAGGATTTTAAAGTAAGTGATGTTTAGTAGTTGGGTGGTGTGTCTTCATGATTGGCCAGAACTGCTGGCTGTGCTGGACTCCACTGGTTCTGGCTGCTTTAGCTGGATTAGTCTGTTCAGCTTGACTGGTCTGAGTCAGTTCTCTGTCACTATTACAAATACCTTAAATCATAAATTTCTAAAGAGAAAGGTTTGTTTTGACTCACTGGAGGTTCCAGTCCATGGTCAGTCGACTCCTTTGCTTTTGGGCCTGTGGTGAGGTAACACTTTCTTGGAGGGGAGTCTTGTGGCAGAGAAGGAAAAGAGAGAGAGAGAAGAAGAAGAAGAGACTGGGGTCCCACAGTCCTCTGTGAGAGCATGTCTCAAAACCTAAAACTCCCCTCTAGGTTCCTATCTCTTAAAGGTTCTACCACCTCACAGAAGGGCCTAGCTGAAGACTAAACCTTTAACACATGGGTCTTTGAGGAACATTTCAGATCCAAACTCTAGCATGGTCCTAAGAAATGAAATGCACTTTTGCTCTCTGGAACCTAAAGAAAAGAGTAACAAGCAAACAGACAGACACTGAGAAGGACAGACATGTTGCTGACCTGGTCCTGGCTTACGTGCAGTTCTGCCTCTCTCTGATGGCTTCAAGGCCTGGGAAGGACAGTAAAAGAGTCAGACCACCTTGGCTGCTGCCAAATGTCTTCCATTCCAGCAAGATCCACTAAGGACATATGATGGCCTCCTTGCAGGTCTCTTAGCTTAAAAAGTCACCATTTCAAAATTTTAGTGCAAGAAATCCTTTGGTCCCTTCCTCTCTTGCTCAATCACAATTTTTTATGATTCTTCAGCCTTTTAGAGGGGCTTGTCTAAGTTTCTTATCTCCCTGAGTAGAGAGTGATTGCCCAAATACCTAAAAAGGGGAAGTACATGCCTGACCTGTGCCTAGTCTAGAACTGTCCGTCACTTGTAATTGCTTACTGGAGTACTGAGCGCATTCAAGTGGAGGACTCCTCAGTGGTCACTGGGGACAGGCAGCATTTCCTATGCTGGTGTTGGCCAGTCATGTCACGTTATCTACCTCACCGTGTGTCATTGAGGGGAATACCTGGTTTGTTCAATAAGAAGAAAGTCCATGGTCCCAGCCTGAACTCAGTTGGTCACTATGGGCTTCTTTTTCTTCTCATTGTTCAGTTGGTCTTTTGGAATAAAAATTTCATTAAGAGGGCTGGGGATGTGGCTCAAGCGGTAGCGCGCTCGCCTGGCATGCGTGCGGCCCGGGTTCGATCCTCAGCACCACATACCAACAAAGATGTTGTGTCTGCCGAGAACTAAAAATAAATATTAAAAATTCTCTCTCTCTCTCTCTCTCTCTCTCTCTCTCTCTCTCTCTCTCTCTCTCTCTCTCCTCTCTAAAAAAAAAAAAAATTTCATTAAGAAATATTTGGTGACCTGGTCCTGGCTTGTGTATATTTTAATCTGTCCAGGCTTGTCATGGACAAAACGTCATGGACTCCTCCTGGCTTATAAACAACAAGGAATTTATTTTTCACCTTCTGTAGGCTGGAAGTTCCAGGTCAACATGTAGCAGATTCTGTGTTTGGGGAAGGCCTGCGTCCTTCTCCCTAGGGGGCTGACTTTTTATGATGTCTTTACATGGTAAAAGAAGTGAAGGAATTCTCTATGGCTTCTTCCTTTTGCTTGTTTGTTTTTTGTAGAGCTGGGGATTAAACCCAGGGCCATTTGCATGCTAGACTAGTGCTCTAACACCAAGTTTCATGCCTAGCCCAGGGGTCTCTTTTGTAAAGGCACTAATCTCACTTGTGAAGGCCCCACCCTCATGACCTAATCACCCCTCAAAGTCCCTATGCCCTAAAACCATCACTTTGTGATTCAGGATTTCAGTAGATGAATTTAGAGTGGACAGTAACATTCAGTCCCCAGCAGCATACAGAAAGGTAAAAAGATTGACATGATGAATAGCTAGGTACCTGTAACCTGCTTAAGGTAGGGAATGTTACTGTTTGATCATGAATTACGGGGTAACAAATTATGTCAAAACTCAGTGGTATAGAACTGTAAACATTATCTCAGACACTGAGTCTGTAGGTCAGGAATGTGGAAGCAGCTTAACTGGGTGGTTGTAGCTGGGCCACATTGTGGACAGAGCTGCAGGCCTCTGCAGGCTTGGCTAGGGTAGGATGGGTCCACTTCTGAGATCTCCTTCACAAGCTGTCAGCAGAAGTATTGGTTCTTTGTCAGTGGACTTCTCCATGGGGCTGCTTGAGAGTCCTCACAACATGGCTGCTGGCTTCCCCAGACTGTGTGATCCCAAAGTACATCAGGAGGAAGCCACAGTGCCTTTTGTGACTGCTGTCATTAATCACACTGTCACTTCTGTTTTCTTTTAGTCACTAGAAGTAAGTCACTAAGTCCAGTCCCCAAGGAAGAGGGAATCAGGCTCCACGTTTTGAAGAGCATGTTAAAGAATTTATGGACATAGTTTAAAGCATCACAGTGAGCAATATCGTGGGATCCCCTCCCTGGTTGCATCTTGTCTCCCACACTCGTAAACACTGTTTGAGTCTGGTGCTTGTCTGTCATTTACTCCATTTGTCAATATACCTGTGCCTGGTAGATTTGCATTTTGTCTTTAAATATTATATAAAGGACATCAAATGGTAGGGTTTTCTCCCCGTGTAGCTTGTCTTCTTTGCTTTTAACATTACATTTGTGAGATTCATCCACATGAAAGCAGGTAGTTGTCATTCACACATTTTCAGTGCTGTATAGGGATATAATATTCTGTCCATTCTCCATTGACGGATACTTAGATGGTTTCCACTTTCTTGCTATTACCAGCAAGGCTGTCATGAAGACTTCAGTGTGTGTCACTTTGTGAACATGAGCCAGATTTCTCTGGAGTATTTAGCAAGGATTGGAGTTGCTGTGGGATAGAGGAAGTGAATCTTAAAATTTACTAGAAGCAGTCAAATTGCCTCCCAAAGTGGGTGAGTGTACGTACTAATGAGCCTTCCCACCAGTCATATATGAGTTTCCTCTTTGCCTTTTCCTTGACAACACTTGGTATTGTCAAATGTTTTTAATGTTTGTCAGTCCAATGAAAGTGTTATCCACATGAGGTCTTAATTTGCATTTCTCTGCCTGCCAATAAGGCTGAGCATCTTTTCATATATACATATGAATGTATTTCTATATCTCGTATGTTTATTATCCTATGAATTACTAGTCATATCTTTTCCAACTTTTTGTTTCTATTTTCTTATTGATCATTCTATTCCTTTGTTGGGTTTATTTATTATAAGTATCTTTTCCTTTTCTTCCTTCATACATAGTATATAGCTAAGAAAGAATGTTGACTTTGGGGGCACACTTCCAGGATTAAATTCTAGCTCTGGCACTTCCTGTGTGGTCTCAGGTGCACTGCTTAATATTTGCCTCAGTTTTTTTTTTTCATCTGTGAAATGGGGATGGCAACAATGCTCTTTATGCACAGTGGAGCTGAAAGGACTAAGTTTATATCTGTGAAATAGTGCCTTATTTTATTTTCTGCAATGGTTATGGAATAACACAGACCCAGTAACTTATAAACAATAGAGGTTTATTGGGCTCACCATTCTGGTGTCTGGGAAGTTCAATATCAAAGTATCATCATCTGCCAAAGACCTTTGTGCTGCATCACCCCATGATGGGAGGTAAAAATGTGAGAGAGGGAGAGAGAGAAGGGGGCCAAATATCCTTTTGTCAGGAACACACTCCGGTGATACCTAACCCCCCACCCCACATAACAGCATTAAAGCTCCCACTGCTCGATACTGTTGCAAGGGGATTAGGTTTCCAACAAAGAATTGTGGGGGACACATTCAGAACTCTAGCAAACAGCGTGCCTGTCAGATTGAGCACGATATGGAATCAGTAAACCCTGCTGCACATGTCCCTTTACGGTCACATGGGACTCTGTGTGTGCAGGGATGGTCACCTTGTCCAGAGCCCGAGTGAGAGCTGTGTCCTCATTTGATAAGATTGGCAGGCCTTGCTTCTCTCTGGCTCTCAGCCTTCTGGGCAGCCCTCCCTTCAATCCCTGAGCTTGCCTGAATAGAAAACGAAATCCCAGCCTCCCTCCAGGGGACGCCTGGGAATTGGAAAGCATCAGACTCCTTGCAGCAAAAATAGAAGCCTCATTTGCTTTGGAGAGAATAATAAAAAGAAGGACAGCCAGGCAGAGGCAGCTGGGGGCTTGTGTAAACCGTCCCCTAGTCCTTCATTCCTTGGGGTCAGACAAGGACATGGTCAAGCCTTAATGAAAACCACCCCTTTCCTTTCATCCTAGCTTCCTGCTGGCATCCTTCTTGGTCCTGTGACATGGACAGTTTTGGCACTAAGTTCTAGTTTTTAATACCTCAGTGTTGCACTGCCCTCTCGCAGAAAACAAGAATGGCTTAATATGAAGGATCATTGGAGAAATATGTCTGAGATTATAAGGCAACTATTTCTGCCAAGAAGGGTACAGGGAACTGTGTTTCTGTCTCTCTAATGCCACAGGCTGCACAAGAGCAGACTCAGTGAAGATTTCGTTGCTTGAAATGTCTGCTTTGTGCAATATCATGCTGTTTTGAGGATGATAGCTTTTTAGTAGATTTTGAGAGCATTTAATGTGATGCTACTGATTTTTATATGTCAAAGTATCCTGCACAGAACACTTTTTTTTAATTTTAACTCCTACCTTAACAAATCAGCTCAACAATGCTGTAATGGAAGTCCTAGGTTTTCAGTCATGTGTATCATTCTGAGAAATGTGTTGAATGCAAGTTTGTAATTGTGTGTACACGTCATAGAGTATACTTACACAAACCAAGATGGCTGCCACTAGGCAATATAATCTTATGTGACCTATATGTGGCCCCTCATTGACTGAAATGTCATTATATGGTTCATGACAGTGCTTAGGAAACCCTAAAGAGTATTTTATGTAAAAGCAAATATAGGAAAGGTGATAAAATTAGAAACTTAAACATTGGTTTAGAACACATTTCTGAACTCTAAAATCCAGTTTTGTTTTAGAGAAAAATTTCCAAGTTTTGGAACAGATTAAATTACTCCACATCTGTATCCTCAACTCTACCTTTAGTGTGGCTTCCTTGGTCCCATGAAAGGAAATAGTCACCTTGAAAGAATTAGTCCCCACTTAGGGAAAGCAGCACCCCTAAAATCTTCATATTCAAATCTGAAGCAGGAAGTGAGGGTCTGGTGGCACAGTGTCATTCATACAACATGTCCTGTCACCTCCAGATTTTTTTCCAAGAATGGAGCTTTCTGACCATTTTAATGATAGCAGTTTGTGTAGTATTCTGGTGTGTTTTAGCAGCCAGGAGCCACCTGCCCAAACAGGCAATTGTTCTTGAGACTTTGAGACCATTGAAGGCTAACTTCAAATCCAGCTTGTTCCCAAAGCATCTCAAAGTTTGAGTTTTTTATTCTGAAGATGTAGCTTCTTTCCCAGAAGGAGAAAAATAATACATGCTTGAAATTATAAATGGAGCTATTAACATTTGAGTACTTTACTTTGTAGCCAGCTTAGGGACTTAGTTATTCAGAATTTTAAAATTTTACTTGTCAACAGCACTTTCATTTATACTCAAGCTGGGTCATCCCCAGTTTTGCTGCTACCCACCTCCAACCCCCTTCCCACTGCCTGTGAGCCCCTGGAGCCCCTGTCTGAGCCCAGCCCCCTTTTCCCTCACTGAAACTCATCTGTGGCCTGTTCCTAAAGTGGTTCCATGGTGCCTCTTTCTCTGTCCTGGAAGGACACCCTCTCCCCACCCAAGCACTGTCCCTGTGTGTCCCATCAGAAGGTGGAGACCCCCGTCTCCAAGTCCCTAATAATCAACATGTATCCTGGCCTGGGAAAGCAGCCTTTTTCCCCTCTGAATTCCCCTCGTAGGTGACTTGTGGTTCCAGCCACAACTGTGAGTACACTGGGCTATCTCACTGCACCCTCTTGGGGCAGCTTGATTGGCTGCAATACCAGGTCCCAGGAGACCTTCTTGTGCCAAAGCTTACCTATTAGATACCGACTTCTGTTAGTTGTCCACTTCCTCTAGGAAGCAGCACAATGCAGGTGAGTGTATGGCAGCCTGGGCTGGCCCATGAAAGCCATGCAAGCATTCAATCTCTCCCCATGCAGTGGTGCTGCCAGTCCTACACACATCTGGCTTTGGGTGCTAGCTATAACCACCAGATGGTACCTGGAAGAGCCAAAGCAGAGTAGGCTTCAGCATTCTGCTCTGCTTTTGGTGCAATTTGATACCTCTCCATCATTCTGGCTGTGCTGCTCTGCAGGGATCATTTCTGAGCCTATCACAGGGCCCTTGCTCAGTGTGGCCAGAATGTCCTGTTAGCAAGTGTTTTAGGGGTTATTATACCTTACCACCTTCGCTGGTTCTTTATCTCAGGCACTGTGTGCCCAGCACCTGATCTCTTTTTTTTTTTTTTTTTTTTTTTTTTTTTTTAGAGAGAGAGAGAGAGAGAGAGAGAATTTTTAATAATTATTTTTTAGTTATCGGCGGACACAACATCTTTGTTGGTATGTGGTGCTGAGGATCGAACCCGGGCCGCACGCATGCCAGGCGAGCGCGCTACCGCTTGAGCCACATCCCCAGCCCCAACACCTGATCTCTTTACAGAGTTCAGGGTTGCCCATTTAACCCAAGGAAACTAAACTCTAACTCTGGGGTCAGTGGGAGGAAGAAATGAGAGTAGAGGCAGTCTGGTTGGTCCCCTTGCCACTCTTGAGTGTGATTCCACTGCTCCTGGGTAAGATCAGGACTGACTCCACCCAGTTCCTACCTTTGTGTTGGGCAGTTGGGCACCCATGTCTCCTATCTCTCCTGCTCCTTACTCCTAAGTGCCTTCCAGGGACACTCTCCAGATCTGGGAGTTTGTAAAATTGTAACTATGGCTTTAATTTTGCTAAGAATTTTTTTTTAAAGACTTGTTCTGAACCCAGTCCCCTGACCCTGGACTTGACTGTGCTCTGGGACCTGTGATCATTTTGGATGGGAATTTATGTGAGCTGCTCTATCTGGGGAGGTCCTTTGATGTTCTCGTAGATTGAGTGGTTTCCTTGCTCTGGCCCCCTCCCCAAGCACTGGTGCCCCTGAGGGCCTTGAGGATATTTTCTGGATCTGGGACCTTCCTCCCTGACTTAGCAATCAAAGGCATCAGCAAATTTGGACCCCTCCACTCTAAGGAATATTTAGCATTTCTATTTACCTCTAGAGTGCCTAGAAACACAGCATTTCAAAGGCTGTGTTTGATTACAGATCTATTTTTTTTGCCAGAAATTTGCATATCGAATAATACAGAAACTGATGATGGCAGTTGAAGTGGTGTCCTGTGGGAAAATTAATCAGTCCTGAAACCTAGTGCCAACTGCCACAGCAGCAATCTTTGAGAGGGAACTGCACCTCGTGGGTGGTATTTGAAGTCAGGCAGCTGAGGACTGTGGATTGAAGTGCTCTCTGTGTCTGAGTTCTGCTGTGGACTCAGAGTCATGGACAAGACTATGTTTGCTTCTGGGCTGGTTCCCAGGGTGGGGGGCTCAGGGAGCCCAGGCATCCTGGAGATCCAGTCATTCTCATGGGAAAAGAGAGATCCTGTGGCTTGTATTGCATGACCCTGCCGAGAAGCTGGGCTGTAAGATGCACCCCTTCCTCCTCTCACCCCCTGCACCAAATAAAACCCCAAACCTATGAATGAGCAGATAGCTTGGAGAGAAGAGTGTTTTAATCTTGTGTTTCCACTCTGGAGATTGCAAAGGATTAGGAGATTATTCAAAAAATGACTTTAAATTCCTAGAAAAAGAGTAGACTCTGGCATTTCTGTCTAATTACAAATGGCCAAGAGGGACTGGGGACTTGGCCTGGCCCTCACTGCTTTCCAAAGAGGAAGAAAGGCAATGGAGAAAGGTGTATGGCAGTTGTAGGAATAGCTAGACCATGAAGAAGAGCTCAGGTGATCCAAGCGAACCATGTTGTAATCTTTGTATTCCATCCACTGGGAATGAGCTGAAATGTGCCTGGCTGTCTGGTGACTCAGAGTCAGTTGGAGAGATGACAGCTGACCCCCAATGGACCTTCCTGGGTCTCATGACCTTGTGGGACATGTCTTTAAGGTGAACCATCTGTCCAAAGACACAGGTCATTCAAATAACAAAACTCCACTTTAGCCATTGCAAACACGGGGTCCTGGATCGGGAGGGGACAGGGCACTGCTGCACAGGGAAGAAAATTAGCATTTTTCTGTAGAGAAACTGATAAGTGGTACTGGGTCCAAGTGGTAGGTGACCTTGCATTTGAGTTAAAATGCTGCTGGGAAATAAGAGAAGATAAACATGAAAAGAATGCAAATGAATTGCAGCGGACAGGAGCCCAGAGACCTGACTTCTCCACCATCCACCAGAGATGGTTGTGTGATGCCTATAAATAGACACTTAAAAACCAATTCTAAATTGAGTTCAGATGTGGGCCTGTTTCCTCGTATGGAAGTGTTTATGTAAGGTACAGCACGCTGCCCTTGCTCCGGAGGGGTTTGATGATTCTGTGCCTTTGTTGGGAATCCGAGTGGAGCATGTGGGGGATGCTCGGAAACAGATGAATGAGACTGTCCTTTCAGGGGACCTGCAGACTCAGGGGAGACCCAGGGAGAGCTGTGCCGGCTCCCTCCAGGGAAGGAGGCAATGGGCAGGCCTTCCCTGGCAGAGGAGGTATCCTCAAACAGGTTCTGAGAGTCTCCAAGGTGCTTCTGGGCCAGGAACCAGTGGGAGCAGAGTAGGTGCAGGGCATCACATGGCAAAAGACAGGAAGAACACTTTGGTGTTTTCTGGTTTCTCTTCCTCCTCTTAAAAAGCTACTACGATTCAACCATGGGGTTGCTTGCCATCCTGATGACCTTATCTAATCCTCTGAATGACATAGTGAAATTAAGTTTCCACCCCCTTCATATATCACAGTAGGGTTTAAATTCCAACATGAATTCAGAGGGGACAAACCATACGCAAAACATCCACTGACTGCTCTATTTGGGTCATAGAGCTAACTTGTAACTGAGTGAGGACCCAAGGCCCCATCTCCTGACAGCCAGTGAAGTGTCTCGTGACTAGATGTAACATTTAGTTCATGCACTAACCCAGAAATTACTTAATTCTGGAGATCCTCAGATGGTGAGCTTTGGGGGAGAAGGAGAAATATTTGATGCAAATGTGATCCCAAGCGGTATTCCAGAGTTTCACCTCCCCAGCCACCTTTGAAATCATTCTTATTTTCCATGCTTTATGCAAGATGGAACTGAGGCACGCTGCAAGAGGCTGCAGAGGGCTTTGTTAATGCTCACACAGGAAGCAAGTGGCCCACACTGCCTGAGTTTGGAAAGCCTGTGTGTGGTTGAAATGCCTTACCTGTGATGTTCGCTTGGGTGGGAGAAAGAAGCCTTCTTTCAAAGGGCCAGAATCTGTGAAGCTCAGAGGCACAGATATTGAAGGGCAATTTATGTATAATAGCCTTGGAAAGAAACCAAACGGCTATGTGAATGTCAAGTTACCTCTGAATAAAAGCCAGCAGATTAACCATTTTGCAGTTCTCTTTTAACAGGTGACTTAGTCAAAATGGAAATCTCCTCAGCCTTCTAAGGGATATCCTGTCATATCCTGTCAGTTTCCTTTATATCTGGACCAGCGGCATCTGTACAGGGCCAGTTTGGAGTGGAGGAAGTTCCCTAATTAAAACCCACTGCTAGAAATGTCTGCCCAGGGAACC
This sequence comes from Spermophilus citellus, assembly GCF_964194105.1. Taxonomy (NCBI): domain Eukaryota; kingdom Metazoa; phylum Chordata; class Mammalia; order Rodentia; family Sciuridae; genus Spermophilus; species Spermophilus citellus. The sequence goes on from NC_138185.1 coordinate 52,461,891, forward strand.
GAGAGCAGCCATCTGGCTTTGTTAGCAAAGTGATAACACCAAGTCCAGATTAGATTTTTGTGAAGTAGAAACGATTGCAGAGCAGGTTGCCAATAGCAAGACCCTGTTTCTTCCCCCCAACGAATGATGCCATCCCCTGTGACGTTAGACCCTAAGAATAGATTGAAGGTGAACTGTGCAACCAGCACATCTGCTCATGAAGATCTCAGCCCTGTGCTTTCCAATTGAGCAGGCTCCAGGAAGGAGGGGTATTTTGCTCTTGTTTTGAAAGGGACAAAGAAAATTCAAGACGCTTTATAACTCAATCTGACATTAGCAAAATGGGAGGGAGAAGAGGAGTTTAGGACAAATGAGGCCGTCTCCTTCTGTCCCACCCCAGGTATCTTTCCCTTGAGTCTTTATTGCCCTCATCACAAAATCCTGATCCACCCAAGGTCTGACTTTGAACCCCTCCAGGCTATATGGCTTCCTCTTCAGCTTTCATCTGAAAAGCTTTCTCTATTTAAGGGACGTGTGAGACCTGGTGGCCTCTTTCCAGTTCTCTTTTGAAACCATCTTTCCCAGGAAGAAGGGTGGACTGAGACCCTGGACAAGGGAAGTGAGGGTCTTCCTTTCTCTTTCCTTTAGTTACTTGTCATTCTCCTCCAACCCCCACATGCATGTCAGCTTTCTCTGAAAGTGTCTCAAAACACGGGTTCTGCAAACCACTGGGGTCAAGCTTTGTTGTGGGAAGATACATATTCATGAAGGCTTTGAGGCGCTTCATTAATATGCGGGTAGGGTAGTCTCTCCTTCCAGAATGGTACACAAGCCATCGCTTTATTTGCCCAACATGTTGTTCTTAAGGCAATAATTATGTGATGAAATGACTAAAGAAACATTTTAATTATTTGTTTAGGGTAATTTCTGATCATCTCATTAGAATTATAATTTGTTCACTTTTATAGGTGATTCAGAGCTCCTCACTCATTTAAATTTTCATACTTGAAGGAACTCTATATAAGCACCTGTGTCATTTCTGAAACCTAAGTAATTTCCTCTATTTCATTCTGCTTTGTTCCAGAAAGATTTGATCACCAGGAGGTTTTCCGGGACATTATCAAACCAGTCGTTTTCGGTAAGAAACACGAGTGAGCTTTTTACTTGGAGTGAGCTTTTGCTTCTGACACGTGAGGAATGGAATCGCTTCACTAGCAGGATGCCACACTGCAAATGGAACCCGGCAATTGTCATGGTTCTTTGTTTCCGGGAACTGTGTGTGTGTGATTGAGTGTTCATCTTATCACTCGGAGTTTGAAGCTGGGGTTTGATTCCCACCCAAGGAGTGGATGAATGCTGGAATTCTCATTGGCCACTTATTTTCCCTGGAGCTGACACCTTTCCCCACACCCAGAACAACAGCAACTTATACTCACCCCATTCATTCCCCACACCCGCCCTGGGCTTTTCTTTAAATCAGTGTCCTCAATGGGCTCAATCATTAATTTGTGTGATCCTAACCCAGATTCCCATTTACATTGTAAGTAGATACCAACAACAGACACCACTTGAAAACTTTTGCTATGTAAATGTGGGCACTCATTACAGGTTGAGCATCTCTTATCCAAAATCTGAAATCCAAAATAATTCAGAATAGATACTTTTGAGCACTATCATGAGAAGTTATGTTATTTAATCCCCAATCCTAAATACTCTGAAATATGAAATGTTTTCTGGGTCCAAAGCATTTTGGATGAAGGCTATTCAACCTGTAGCCTACTTTGAAAAGTCAAACACTATGAAGTATTAAGAAGCTAAATATAAGAGGTTTAATTTGGATCAAAAAGAGGCCTCAGCTTGCTGGGGATGAAGGGTGGCTCTGAGTTGCTGTTGCCCTGTGAGTAAAGCTGTATTACCGTCCTGATCACAGCCACAGTCAGCACTTGGCTTATTCTTATTCCGCAGGATCTATAGAGCACAGCCAAGGTGCTAGCTGAATGCTCAGCAAGGGGAGACTTGGAGGGGATGGGTTCTGGGTAGAAGCTGAATTGGCTCTTCTTCCAGGGCCAGAGGCACAGCAGGTGGGTTGGTTGTAGGGAAGCTGGTGTGTGGGTTGACTTGTGTTTGGAGAGCGGTTAGCAGAGGAGAAAGTTATTAGAGACCAAGAGGCTGCAGCAGTCTTGGTCTCTGTGTCCTGATGCCAAGAGCTGGTCAGAGCCTAGGATGGGTTTTGTGGGTTCTTATGGATTCATCTGCTGGGCTTGGATGGGTTCACCATCCATAGTCATACATAGGGTAGTGATGGCTTTGGGATTCACAAAGGAGAGGAAAACTTTGGGTGTCCCAGGGAAAGCTCTGTGCTTCTTCTGATAGAGATGAAGACTACCACCAGGGGCAAGACCAGGATTCTGGAACTTTAAGAACTGGGTTCAGAACTGCTCTTTTACCTCTAGGGTAGCAGGAGCCCATAGGTCTTGCTTTTGGAAGCAAGCTAAACCTATTTTTGTTTGTTTTATAAAGCAGGCAGCTTAATTTAATCCAGTGTCTATTTTATGTCTAGGTGGCCACTCATAATCCCTGTGCTGCCCATGGGTAGGAATTCCCTTGCATCAAACTGGGGAGCCTTCTTGTCACAGATGCCCTGGATAGTAGGTTCTGTGTGAATCTTGTCTGGAGCACACTCATAAGGCACTTAATAGTTGTAGAGCAATCAGCTCCTGTCCAAGGAAACAGAGTGTGAAACTTCAGAGGAGTTGCCTGGTTTCCAATGGGTCTGGGCTGTTTTGAACTTTTCCTGTTATTGGTTTTTAAAGTTTGTGGATTTACTTTTGTCCTCACCACAGGCGTATTCAGTTCCCTTTGATTCTCTATTTAGAGTTGCGAACACACTGCAGTTTTAACTTCATCAGATACATCAACAAATCTCAGCTCTGAAAATGCCAAAGAATTTGAGTGGATTCTGTCAAGGGAGAAGATTTTGTTTGTCACACAGTGAGGGCAGCTTGTGAAGGAAGGAGATGTTACTTGTGGGGAAGCAGTCTCACCAATTACAGTGAAGTCCTGCACTGCTGGGAGCATGGGGGTCAAACCCATAGCCCAACTTTTCCACCCTCTATGAACTTTCCACTATGAAATTGGCCTCTTGAATTTTTCCTTAATGAACTGAGATGCCATTGCATTCTGATGGAGCCATGGGAAGTTCAATTTGTACCTCTAAGGAATAAGTTTTCTTTCTTTCTTCCTTTTTTTTTTTCTGCCCCTGAGCCTGAAATACTAATAAAGGATCAAAATCAGTTGGAATAGACCAGACACTGTGCTCTCTTCCTGATTGCTCTCACCCATCTGCAGTGTAATAGGCCCATCATTTAAGTGAATATGCTTATCACAATTCTCTACAGCTTCCCTGCAGAAAAGCATATTCCTTCTTGAAAAGAAAAGTGGCAATGAAATGGATATTTTAAAATGTCAATTATGCCAGAATGAATCTCTGTGAGGAGATCTGCAAAGAGAAGAAAAGGCCTGGGTTTATTTATTTTTCTACTGCAAACGGAATTATTCCGTAACCATTCTGTAACTTCAGAATACTAATACTCACCGAGTGCCTGATGTCTTCTCAAGAAATAATCTTATGAATATACTTCCACCTACATGAAAAGTTAGAGGATCTTTTCTATTTTTTTAATAATTGAATTCTATATCTCATTATTTTATGTATCAGTCCTATTAGCTCTGGTCTGTAAAATGTGAATAGTGAACTATATAAATTCAGTCATTATCTTAAAAGGAATGATGGAAAGACTAACTGTGTTTAAATCATGGCAAAACTCAGAAAATATATGAAGTGAGAGGTTGTGGCATTCCTGAAGTTGCTGACTGATGTGATATCATCATGTTCCTACCCCAGTACAGACACATATAAATGCTGTGTGAAATCCAGCCAAAATGTTTTAAAAAATATAAGATCCAAAGAAAAGCACAGAAATTCCCAGCTACTATGCCAAGAGAAAACACAGAGCCAGAGCACTGAGGGAGGAAGATATAAGACCAGGGCAGTGGGCTTCCTGATGAAGGGCAATGATGATTAAGACTGTGTGATATTTGAGTATATGTAGCCAGGGGGACAGGTAGGAAAAGGTAGTGGCTTAAGGTGTCATATGTATGGGAATCTGGATGTAGCAGACATGTATAATTGACCAGGTGGGAAATGATACATAACAACTAAATGACCACATGAGAGAAGATAAAATGAAATAAAATGAAATCCCTGCTTCACAGCATATGTACATACAATGCTCAGAGAATTGTAGACCTAAATGTAAAAAGCAAAATGTTAAAACACACAGAAGATATTTCCTGTATGTTGTATGCTATAGGAAAAACTAAAGTGTGTGCTGTCTCTCTCTCTCTCTCTCTCTCTCTCTCTCTCACACACACACACACACACACACACACACACACACACACACCACACAGTATAAAAGAAAAGACCAATTAATTAAATAGCAGTATTAGAAACTTTTTAAAAATAAATACAAACAGGAATAAATATTCATAATGGAGATTTATTATAAGATATGGTATACTGGCTGTGTAAAGAATTCTTTCAAATCAGTATGAAGATAACAGCGTTTTTAAAAATGGGCAAATTATATAAAGAGAAGGAGGAGTGGGGGAGAGGAGGGGAAGGAGAAGCAGAAGAGGAGAGGGAGAAGGAGAGACTAAAATGGCTAATAGCCAAATGCACTATGCCTCACTTCTAATCAGGGAACTGCCACTTAGCAATGAGATACCATTCACATCTATACATTAGCAAATAATTGTTCTCCAAAGAGGAGTATTTCATAAGGTGGAAATGTGAGTTCCCCATGACTTAACAATTTCATTTATGTTAGTCAGATTTCCATCACTGTGACAAATACCCCAAATAAGTCAATTTATATGGAGGGAAGGTTAATATTGCCCACAGTTTCAGAGGTTTCAGTCCATGGTCGCTTGGCCCTGTTGCTTTTGGGCCTGTGGAGTCACTACATCACGGGGGAGGGGGGTGTGGCAGAGCAGGTAGCTCACCCATGGCAGCTGGGAGGCAAAGAGAGGGAGGAAGGGGCACGGGTCCTGATATCCCCTTCTAGTGCACATCCTCAGTCACCTAACTACCTACCACTAGGCCCTACATCCTAATGGTTCCATTAACTCCCAGTAGTGCCACAGGCTGGTGACTGTTCAGCATATGGGCCTCTGGGGACACTTAAGACAGAAACCATACCACCACTCATGAGTGTACATGCCTTAGCTGGCCATGAAATGGATTTGGTGGTCTATTAATCATCTCCAGTATAGGATCTACCTATCTTAGGATAGATCAATCTATCTTAGGATTAATCTACCAGCTACTTGTCTATCAACAGATTTATTATAACATATTGACTCATGTGATTATGGAAGCCAAGAAGTCCCATGATTGGCCTCTGCAAGCAGGCGGCCCAGCAAAGTCAAAAGTGACATTCAAAGGCCTGAGAGCCAGAGAGCTGATGGTATAGATTCTAGTCCAAGGCTGAAAGCTTGAGAACCATGATCATGGAGGGCAGGAGATGCTTGATGGCCTAGCTCAAGCAGTAAGGTAGAGAGTAAACTCAACCTTTGCCCATTGCTTTGTTCTAGTCAGGGGCTCACCGGACTGGATGTAGCCTACCCACACTGGGAGGGCCACCTGCCTTGACCAGCCTACCAATGCAAATGCTAATCTCTCTCAGAAACATTCTCACAGATATACCCAGTAATCATGTTTAACCAGATTTTCTGGGCATCCATAGAAAATGGTCCAGTTAACACATAAAATTAACAATCATATGAATGGATAAAAAAATGTGGCATATATGCACAATGGAGTATTACTCAGCAATAAAAGAGAATAAAATCATGGCATTTGCAGGTAAATGGATGGAGTTAGAGAAGATAATGCTAAGTGAAGTTAGCCAAACCCCAAAACCAAATGCTGAATGTTTGGTTTGATATAAGGAGGTGATTCATAGTGGGATAGGGAGAGGAGCATGGGAGGAATAGACAAACTCTAGATAGGGCAGAGGGGTTGGAGGGGAAGGGTGGGGGCATGGGGTTATTAATGATGGTGGAATGTGATGATGATTATTATCCAAAGTACATGTATGAAGACATGAATTGGTGTGAATATACTATGTATACAACCAGAGATATGAAAAATTGTGCTCTCTATATATGTAATAAGAATTGTAATGCATTCTGCTATTATATATAAATAAAAAATAAAATGGGATTCAAAAGAAAAAGTAAAAAACTAATTATATGAATTATATGAACTGTGGATATATAAAGGCAAAGTTAACTGTAATGGAAACAAGACATTAGAATAGAGTAGAAATAATAAAAAAAAATTAGCAATCATAAGTGGTTCACAACAGGCATTTTAAAAAGCTTTAAAATGCATAGAACAGAGTGAAAGCTATCAGAGTACATTCCATGCAGTAAAGGACATGCGTTGCTTGGTGATTCTGTACTGGGGGTCTGGAGAGAGAGCGGGAGAGGTGTGGGGATGATAGGGAGGGTGAATCCTGAATGGTGTTCACATGGAGGTTTGCCTGATTATTTTCCACTCCTTCTGTGTATTTGAGAAAGTGAATGCATGAAGATGTTGTGTTAGACACCTTAATGGATGCACACACAATCATACTGTTCTTGTGCTGTGTGTTCCTCTAATGGGCCATCTTGCTCTGGTTTACTAGTTGATCCTCTCATTGGCTGACTTCCTGGCCTCACCTTTTTACAGATGATTCTGCATTTGTCTCTGTTGAAATGGTTAGGATTCTTCAGCAATCCAGGCTTTGGTCATTAACGTGGCTCTGTTCTTTCAGGAGCTGCGTTCACACAGGGTGATCCTTTTGGCCTTGTGTGGCTGATCCCTCTCTGTGTGGTTCTCATCCTCACAGTCAAGGCTCACAGGCCACCCTTTTGGAGGCATTAATTAAGCATCTGAGCCCACAGTCCTCTGCCTGTTCATTCTTGCCTGGTTTCCTGTTAATCTGTCTGGATTCAGATGCCTGCTTGATTTGCATCCTTCAGTCCTCTATGCCTCATCTATAGAAGATGCTCAAGAAGGACGGGGTTATTATTTAACTCTAGTTTCTTAAATGCTCAGAAGTGCATTTTCCTCCTTTGCAAAGTGGGAATTCAGGAGTTTAGTGGGGAGGGCAAGTGGATTGTGAATGAACCACACAATGGGATGGAGTTACATAGCTCATAATATTCCCCTGATGTCATTAGTTTCCTTCTCTAGAGAAGGCAAAAGAGAACATGGAGCTGGCCATTATTATTTTCTTTCAGACGGTATGTGTTTTCAAATATTTGAGAACTCCTGCTCCGACACCCAATTCTTTTTTATTTTTTAGTTGCATTTTAGGAGAGAAAAAAATGTATCAACACCATTTTTACAAAGATGGAAAATGTGTTAAAAAACAGCACTATGAGCTGCCACTAGATTGAGCCTAACATAATTAATGTGATTAAATTGAAGGAAGTTAGTTATTTCTGTATGTAATTTTTATTAATGATATTCAGATCTAATTAATTATGTCCAGCCCTAATTGAGGACATCAGTGTGCAAGCAGGCATTCCCAAACTGTTCTGTGGAGTCCCATGAGATATTCCTGAAAATGGTAGTCCCCGTGCTCCTCAGGCTGGGAAGTGCTTCTTTTTCCCTAGCCCCTCCTTTTTGTGAATTAGCTTCTGCATATCAGAGAAAACACTTGGCCTTTGGTTCTTGGGATTGGCTTATTTTGCTTAGCATGCTATTCTCCAGCTCTATCCATTTACCTGCAAATGTCATAATTTTATTCTTCTTTAAGGCTGAGTAATATTCCATTGTGTATATATACCACACTTTCTTTTTCCTTTCATCTGTTGAAGGGCATCTAGGTTGGTTCCATATTTGGCTATTGGCAGACCCTGCATTTTAAGGGAGATGAAGTGTAGACCCCAGGGAAGAGGGGACTTAGCTGCCTAGTAGGTTGTTCCGGGGGAAGTGGAGTTTGATCTTTCATCCTGAAGGAAGAGTACAGATTTCTGGGAAAGAGAGATACAAAGGTGGGACATTCCAGGCCAACAGAAACACATGGGTAGTTCCCCCTTATCCAGGGATTTGCTTCTGTAGTGTCAGCTACCCATGGTCGATTTTAGTTCCATAACATTGATATTTGTCTTGACTCTTTCAAGAAAGACTGTATCCATATTGCTTTCTTTGCAACAAATTGTTAAAATTGCTCTATTTTGTTATTAGTTATTGTTAAACCTATTACAATGCCTAATTTATAAGTTAAATTTTATCATAGGTTTGTATGTATAGAAAAAACATAGTACATATAGGATATGCTTTATTTGTGGTTTCACGGTGGGTCTTGGAACATATGCCCCATGGATTAGGGGGAGACAGCTACTGATATGATCAAAGTGTGCGCACAGTAAGCAGTGTGGCAGGTCCAAGGAATGTAGCTGGTTTGATGGGGGAAGATAGAAGGTGAGGCAGAAGAGGTGTCAGAGGTCAAATTCTCATTTGAATAGCCAAGGAGAAGCCTTGGGGTCTTCATCAGAGGACTGACATGGTGGGGACATGTGACTGTGGAAAGTAAGGGTGGGGGTAAAGACTTTCCCAGCAAAAGTTCCTCATAGGGCCCCTGGGGAGAGAGGTCAAGGCCTGAGTGAAGACAGGACAGGACCAAGGTGAGAGGCACTGTGAAGGAAGAGTCAGCAGAGCTGGTGTGGATGGTCCAGGCAAGGGAGCAGGCAGAGGGAGAGTGAGGTGGAAACTCGAGGGGGAGAGGACCTATTTGGATGTGGGAAAACAACTGTTAATTTCCCTACTCCATGGAGAACCAAGGAGCTATGGAGGGGGCGGGTATGGTCTTGGAAGTGTGTGGGTAGGGACTTGGGAATGCAGGGAAGCTCACACTTTCCCTCTGACATTTCTGTGACTGAAACAAACCGAGAATAAGCAGATTAATGAGAGAAAAGCACACAAATTTACTAACATGCCTATGTGCATAGGAGTCACACAAAATACGAAGGTCAAAGAGGGACCGATGGTTTAAAATTAAATGTCCTTGTCATAAGGGAGTGGGAAATGGGGAGCTGGGGCAGCTGCAGGGGGGGGTCATGAAGGATTTTTAGGGGAGAGAATGAACCCAGAGGACAGACAGTGGCCTCCACACTCGGGGTGTGTTATTTGATTTTTGTCTCCTCCTCCTGTGCTGAGTTTAATCTTCCTTGGTTAATGGCATTTCAGTAAGAGGATTAAAGGCAACTGTGTTCCTCCTTGGTGGAACTGGTCTGTAGGTAGATAAGGGGACTTTAGGGAAGACCCTTCCCTGCATCTGCTGCTTCCCAGGTGCTCTTAGTTTGAGGTCCCAAATGGCATGTTTTGTAAGCCCCAACAGGAGTCACTTGCCAATCTGTGTTAGTCAGAACCATGGGTGGGGAAGAGCTCTATAGGAAGAGATGGAATGAATAGGGAAATGTGGCCCTGACACTTTGCCCTCGTGGAGAAACTGGTGCCCTGGAGGATCATGGAGAGTGGCCAGAAAGTTTGACTGAAATAAGCAAGGACTGACTCTAAGGATTTTCAGTGATGGTCGCTAGAGATCAAGTGGGATTTTAAAAGGTAAAAAAAAAAAGTGAATTATAGGACTTTCCCCCCACTGAGAATGGCCAAGAAAGGGAACACAGAGAGAATAGAGACAGGTGGAAAGATGGACCATTGATTGTTGGAGAATGGACAGAGAAGCAATGGCTGTCAGAGATGCAGCAAGGAGGGAATCTGGAGGTGGGCTGGGCCCAAGGAAGAGAGCTTCTTACTTTTGTGGGGAGCAATGGAAGACATTTCCATATGTAGGTTGTCTTCTCTCTGGAAAGTGGGAGTGATGTCTACAATGTGCAGAGGGGATCATCACACGGGAAATCATGGAGCACCAGTTAGACGTTTTGAGGAGATATCTTCATTAGTGGCTGTTGCTCTTTGAAGGGTTGGCTTGACTCATCTGAATTAGATTCTGAAAGGTGCTCCCTGTGGTGTTATTTTCTTTTTTTTTTTTATTGTAGGTTCTTATATATTTTATTTTATTTTATTTTATTTTATTATTTATTTATTTTTTTATTGGTTGTTCACAACATTACAAAGCTCTTGACATAACATACTTCATACATTGGACTGAAGTGGGTTATGAACCCCCAATTTTACCCCAAATGCAGATTGCAGAGTCACATCGGTTACACTTCCACAATTTTACATAATGTCCTATTGGTCATTGTTGTATTCTGCTACCTTTCCTATCCCCTACTATCCCCCCTCCCCTCCCCTCCCAACTTCTCTCTCTACCCCATCTACTGTAATTCATTTCTCTCCTTGTTTATTTTCCCATTCCCTCACAACCTCTTGTATGTAATTTTGTATAACAATGAGGGTCTCCCTTCATTTCCATGCAATTTCCCTTTTCTCATGTGGTGTTATTTTCACCGAAAACCCTGGATTATCTGTGTGGCTTCTCAACGTCAAGGCTGAGGATGACAACATTCATTTAGATGTATGTATGTCTGTTTTTTATTTTTGTCAATACTCAGTCCTGACAGTCTTACTCAGGGATCTTGCAGCAAAGTTAGGGTGTTTTACGGCAGGAGAAACTGGAAGTTGTTATTAACTGAGGGACCTGTCAGTTGCCAAAAGAAATTAGCTCCTGTGTGTGACAAAGTGTGATTCCACCTCAGATGAAAACACATCAGGTTTGGGAAGCCATTAGCCAATAGGTCAATCTTAAGTGCTTCCCTTTCCTCACATCGTCCAAGGGGTGGAGTGGGAGAGTAGAGTTCAAGGCAGATCATTCACAGCATCTCAGCCATGCCCACCTTCATGGCTCTGGGTGGGACCCAGTGAAACAAATGATTCTTTAATGCTTTGAAGCACCTGCTTGCCCGGTTCTCTGAGAGGTTCTGTGTTTGCACTAAGTAGCCACCTAGGAGGCAGATATCTTGCATGTAATTTTACTTCTCTCTACTAGTGCATTCTCCCCTCTCTGCCTTGGCTAATTCAGTGGCAGCAGTAGTAGTACATTTTAAAATTATTAATGCATTTTATTATTATTCTATTTTATTATTAGCAATTGTTGTTAAGCTCTTATTTTTAAATTAAACTGTACTGTAAGTATGCAGGTATAGGAAAAAAGATAGTATATTTAGAGTTTGATGCTATTCCTTCAGTTTCAGGCACTGGGGGTTTTGGTATATATCCTCTGGGGGCTACCATGTTCCTTTATTGAGCTCAACTATGTGCAGACATATGTAGCTAATAATTAGACTTAACTAGTACTCCTTAAACACTCTGTAAAGTAGACGTCATGTTTTACAGAAAAGAAAGTAAGCTTACAGATGTGTGATGTCTTATGCAATGCCAGAAGTGAGTAGCTGAACTAGGCTCCACAGGGCTATAAAACCTAGGAGAGGGAGCTTGCAGTCTAACTCTCCCCACTCTCTTCTGCAGACTTGAAGGCACCCCATCCCAGACTCCCGCATTTGTTTTAATGTTATAGATAAGTTACTGCTTCTGGGCAGAGAGTAGACACCCAAATAGCCCCTGGGGCCATTCCCCCCCTCTCCACGCGTTTGTTTTTTTGGGATTGGCTTACTTTGCTTAGCATGATATTCTCCAACTCCATCCATTTACCAATAAATGCCATAATTTTATTCTATTTTAATGCTGAATAATATTCCATTGTGTATATAAACCACAGTTTCTTTATCCATTCATCTATTGAAGGGCATCTAGGTTTCTTCCACAGTTTAGCTATTTTGAATTGAGCTGCTAGAAACATTGATGTGGCTGCATCTGTCGTATGCTGATTTTAAGTCCTTTGGGTACAGACTGAGGAGTGGGATAGCTGGGTCAAATGCTGGTTCCATTCCAAGTTTTCCAAGGAATCTCCATACTGCTTTCTAGAGTGGTTGCACTAATTTGTAATCTCACCAGCAGTGTATGAATGTGCTGAGTTCTTTACATATCCTGGAGATTAGTGCTCTATCTGACATGCATGTGGCAAAAATTTGCTCCCAAATTGTAGGCTCTCTCTTCACCTCATTGGTTGTTCCAGCCCTACTTTAACTGGGAAAGTTGCTGTATGATCTTCTGCATTTTGTGCTCTCATCCAAGAAAGGGCTTAGATTCTCTTGATGCTGGGCAAGACCTTACAGATCTGTCATTTCAATCAGAGTCTTGCTTTTTGAGGACAGAAACCCAGAATGGTTAAGCTGCTAGCTCCAGGTCCCACAGCTGGCTGACAGGAGATCTATGGCAAATTCATTATGCACAATTTGTGGAGATGGGAGTATAAACCAGTATGGTTTTGACAATGAGATGGAGCCCTAGAGGCTAGGTGGGAATGCTTGGTCTGTCAGAGTTGAGCCAGAGAAACAGCAGGGGATGGATATTCAGAGACTGATTGATGAATTGGCTGTGCACTTGTGGGGCTTGACTAAGCAAGCCCGAGATCCTCAGGGAAGGCTGTGAGAAGGACCACAGGAACTCTCAGGCAGGGACTCTAGGGCAGGGGCTGAAGCTGAAGTCCACAGGAATTTTTCCTGAAGGAAGCTTCAGTCTGTTTTAAGGCCTTTCAGTGAATTGGGTAAGGACCAGCCACATTGCCTAGGATCCTCTTCTTTACTAAAAGTCAATTGATTATGGACTTTAATTACATCTACTGGAGAGTTTCACAGCAACACCTAGAGTAGAGTGGTAGCTAGTCAGTCAGCACTTCCAAAGGAATGCACACCTGGCATCTGGCAGACTTACTAGGACGAAAGCTGGTGCCATAGTTGCACAGAGTGGCAGGATTGGATTATTCATGGAATGAATTCATTTGTGAGAATAATTCATCTCCTCCATTCTTTCACTAACTCCAGGCTCAGTGAGTTGGTGGATGATCCACACCTGCTCACTGGAGTGCTGCAGGGAGATTGAGGTCCAGACCTTCATTCTGGAGATTTAGGAACATGTTTAGAATCCCTTCTGGCAGCCAAGTTCCACAAAGAACCAGAACCTTTTAGAGTTGGAAAGAACCTAAAGGGCCCCTGACAACTTACTTCCCGAGATCAGTCTAAGAAGTGACTGTCCATCTCTGCACACCACCTGTGACAGATTCATAGAGAAATAAAGCAGAATGGTTGCTACCAGGGCCTGAGGGCAGGGGAGGGGGAGTTAGTAGGCAGAGTCTCAGGTGTGAAAGTTGAAGAAAGTATTGAAGAGGGATGGGGACTGTTGCACAATACCATTAATGCATTTAGTGCCACTGAACTGTACTCTTAAAATAGTTCAGATGGTAGATTTTAAGTTAATGTATATTTTACCACAATTCTAAGATGAAAAGATTATACACCTATAATACCAACTACTTGGGGTGCTGAGGCAGGAGGATTGCAATGTCAAGGCCAGTCGGGGAAACTTAGCACCTAGTATCAAAATAAAAAAAGGGGCTGGGGATATATAGCTCAGTAGTAGATATTGCGCAGCATGCATGAAGGCCTGGGATCAAAAAAATAAAATAAAACAGGAAAAGAACTCAGTAACGTATCTAGTAAAACATTTACCAAATGGTGTTATCAGAGGCACAGGGCCAGTGACAGAGACACGCAATACACATGAATTCTAGCTATAATTTGTCTACATGTCCCTGAGTTTCTGCCTTCCCACCACTCTGAGACTTGGATTCCAGTCCCTACTTTCTCCTGTTCCTCTTCTCCAAGTGTAATGGTAAACACATCTCTGTCCTTTAATCAGGGTAGCTGGGAATCTGTTCTCCAGGGTGGTTTAACCAATACCCAGGTGTGCATATATGTGGAGGGGAAGCTGGCTGGCTCCCCTTTCCCGACTGGATTGTCAAATGTGACACTAGTGCCTTGGATCACTTTGTGCACCAGGACATCATAGAGAATGCAGTAACTCTGACTCACAGAAGTTAAGGCAATGTTTATGGTACTGTGGCAGCATACAGAGCCTAGAGCTCAGGACAGAAACTGAAGAACTTGAAAAGATGAGCCCTGTCTCTAATATGTCACCTAATTGCATCCCCCTCCCCGCCACTAGAACAATCCACATCCTCATAACCAGCAACTGGAATTACTACCAGAGAGATGGACAGTGGGAGGAAGTTTTGGAGATTCACCTCTTCTAAGTGGTTTTCAATTTTGGACTGAACAGCATGCAATATCAACGTGATAAGCAAGACCATTAAAAAAAACCAAGCTTCTTAATTTCAATATAACATAAACATAAAAGTACAAAGATCCTGTGTTCAGTGCCATGAATTTTTTTTTTTCCAAAAGGAGCACATCTATGAAACTACGACCCAGATTAAGACATAAAACCACCAGGACCCAAGAGTCTCCCCCTAGACTTCCCTTCTAACTGTACAGCCCTATACCCAAAGATAACCAGAATCCTATCACCAAGTATTTTTGCTACTTTTTGAATTTTCTAATAAATGAATGGCTATCAGATATACTGTTTTATGGTAACTTTTTTCACACAACATTGCATTTCTGAGAATAATTCATGGGTGTAGAGTGTAACATTAGCTCATTGACTGTTACTGTTTTATAGTTTACATTAAATATATAAGAATTCATTCTTCATTTTGTGAACACATGGATCTTTTCAGGATCATTATCACTGCTTGGAGCATTTTTATGTACATGCTGCACACTTGATTGCATTTCTACAGAGTATCTATCTAGGGATTGAGTTGTCAGATCACAGGGTCTGGGTGTGTTTATATATTAGTGAACACTATTCATTCATTTTCTGAAACGCTTGTACTAAAGTTATACTTCCACAAATAAATGCAAGAATTTTACTTACTACACATCCTTGCCAATAATGGGAGATGTCAGTCATTTAAATTTTAATTCTGGTGGACCTAGGTTGGGATCCTGTGGTTGTAATTTGCATTTCTCTGAAAACTAATAATGAATCTCTTTTGGATATTTTTAATTGTCATTTAGAAATCTTCTCTGAAGTCCTGCACAAATATTTTGTTCATTTTTCTTTTTTTTCTTTTAGTGCTTCGTTGGAGTTTTCATATATTTGATACATGTGAACTTGGCTGAATGTACATATTACAAACATTTTCTTATATTCTTTCTTTTTCACTTTTGGTGATTTTTTTTTTTTTTTTTTTTTTTTTTTTGGTGCAGAGAGGGTCCAGATTATCAATCTCGATCCTTTAGGTCAGTGCTATTTGTGCTCTGATTAGAAAATCTATATTTAACCTAGTATCATGAAAACATTCTCTATGGTAGCTTCTAGAAGCTTTGTTGTTTGAACTTTCACATTAGGTTTACAATCCACCTGAAGCTGATATTTATTTTTCTTTCTTTCTTTTTTCTTTTTGTTTTTCTAACCATGCTAGAGATTGAACTCAGGGCCTAGCCTATGCTAAGCAAGCACTGTACCAGTGAGCTACATCCCAGCCCCAGAGCTGATTTTTAAATGTATAGTATGAAGCAAATGTCCAGATTTTTCTTCCATATGGGTGTCTAGTTGACCCAGCTCCACTTATTACATTGTTGCTCTCTATAAAAGCCCAATTTAGTTTTCAGTGTTTGAAGGCTGGCAGTTTGGGGGCTGTACTTCCACTTCTTTGCTGCTCCACATCCCAGCATCCTGATAAGAAAGGTTGCACACAGTCACAATGCCTGACTTCAAATTATAGCACAGAGTGATAGTAACAAAAACTGCAAGGTACAGGCATTAAAACAGACACAGACCAAAGGCACCAAATAGAAGACAGGGAGACTAACCCACAAAGATACAGTCATCTGATCCCTGAAAAGGTGCCAAAAACATATATTGGAGAAAAGACAGCCCTTTTTAACAATTGGTGCTGGAACCACTGGTTATTCATACATAGAAGAATGAAACTAGACCTTTATCTCTCACCTTGTACAAAAATCAAATTAAAATGAATCAAAGACCTCAGAATTAGACCAGAAATTATGCAACTCCTAGAAAAAAAAATGTAGGATCAACACTCTGGCTTTTAGACACAGGCAAGAAATTTCTCAATAGGACTGCTTAAAGCTCAGGACATAATGCCAAGATTAATAAATGGGATGACATCAAGTTAAAAGCTTCTGCATAGCAAAGGAAACGATTAGGAATGTGAAGAGAGAACCCACAGAAAGAGAGAACATCTTTGCTAGCTATTCTTCTGACAGAGAATTAATATCCGGAATATATAAAGAGCTAAAAAAAAACCCTTTACACCAAAAAATCAAATAACCCATTTAATAAATGGACAAATGAATTCAACAGACACTTCCCCAAAGAAGAAATACAAATGGCAACAAATACATGAAAAATGTTTAATATCATTAGTAATTAGGGAAATGCAAATAAAAATTATACTGATCCTAGCGGTTTGGGAAGCTGAGGCAGGAGGATCACAAGTTCAAAGCCAGCCTCAGCAACTTAGTCAGGCCCTGAGCAACTTAGGAAGACCTTGTCTCAAAAAATAAAAAGGGCTAGGAATGTGGCTCAGTGCTTAAGCACCCTCGGGTTCAATCCCTGGTACCAAAAAAAAAAAAAAATGTGTGTTGATTATTGAATTTTATCAAATATATGCTTTGTGAATCAAATGAGATAATTATAAAATGTTTTTCCATTATTTCATTAACATGAATAATTTTATTGATTTAAAAATATTAAACCAACCTTGAGTCCTCAAATTAGACCCAACAGAGTTGTAATATAATTTTTATATCTAAATCCTTCTGATATATTATTTTATCAATAGTTTTATTTGTAATTATGTTTAAAAGGGATTGCCCTGCAATTTTCTTTTTTAAAAATGTATAATGTAGAGGTCAGGTTTTGTTATCAAGGTAATGGTAGCCATATAAAGTGAATTGAAAAATTTTCCTCTTTCTATGTTCCTTGGAAGATTTGGGGTAATGTTGGTGATTTGTTTGTTTGTTTTTATTTTCCAGAATACAACTTGAAGTTATTTGAGAAAATGAATTTAAATTATAGATTTGACTTTTTTAGTAGATAGAGGACTATTTGAATTTTTTTGGTAGTTTATACTAGCATCAGTTTTTATGTTTGTATGTTCTCAGTAATTTATTCATTTCATTAAAAAAGGTCACAATTACAAATGTTATGTTGTTTATAATGTTTATTATCTTTTTACTAGTAATACTCATCTTCTTATTCCTGATAGTGTAATTTCTATACTCTTCCTCTCCTTTTTCACATCCCATTTTTATCATCTTGTTAAGGATTTGTTAATTTAATTTTTCCTCAAAGAATCAACATTTGGCTTTGTTGAGTTTTCCTTTTTACACATTGTATACACTTGTTTTCTGTTTTATTTTCTCTGGTTCTTAATTTCTTTCCTTTCTTCAGTTTTACATGGAATTTAATTTACTATTCTTTCAAACTACTTGAAAGCAAATAGATTTTGAGGTTATTAGGTTATTTATATTTTCTAGTATATAAATTTAAAGTTGTGCATATTCTGTTCGACTGGCATTAGCACGATTATTAAATTTCTGATAAAAACCAGATAGAGTGAAATGTACCATTCTAACCATCACTTCAAAGATAGTAGAGAGAGTTCCTTTATACCCTACACTGATTTTCCCCTACTATTAGCCTCTTATATTAGTATGGTATATTTGTTGCAACTGCCAAAATAGTATCAGTAATATATCATTGTTAGTTGAAGTCCATACTTCAGGTTGGGTGTTTTTGTTTGTTTGTATTTTTACCTAATATCCTGTTCCAGGACTCATTTTAGAATACTATGTTACATTAGTCATCTTTCTTTAGGCTCTTTTGAAAGATTACTAGTCAGAGTTTTAAAAAAATGTTACAGTTTAAGGTATTTTTCTCATGGATTTTTGGGCAGAATATCAGATCCTGTCAAATCAGGAGTCTATAATTTATACCATGCATATTAACCTTGACACCTGGAAGTTATGTGCCATTTCTTTGGGGAAACCAAATCTACACAAATTATTTAGAATTCTTTATAGGGAGATTGTCTGTTCTCCCTACATATTTTTTCATTAATTCATTTGTTTACATTTGTATAGACTCATGAGTGTCATTTTATGCTTTGAGTTATAATACAGTACAGATTAAGCCTGCCTAATCCAAAGATCCAAAATCTGAAACATGCAAAATGCAGAGACTTTTTAAGCACTGACATGACACCACAGGTAGAAAATTCCATACTTCATGTGATGGGCCTTAGTTAAAACACAGCACCCTAAACGTATATGTAAGATTACCTTTGGGCTATGCGTGTGAGGTATGTATGAAATATAAAAGATTTCATATTAGACTTGAGTCCCATCCCCAAGATATCTCATGCTGTAAATGCAAATATTCCAAACTCTGAAAAAAAATCCTAAATCCAAAACACTTCTGGTCCCAAGCATTTTGGATAAGGGAAAGTCAAATGGTACTATTTATTTTGTTGTTCAAATTGCTCCAGCTTCTTTCCTGTCCTAAGATATCCTCATATCAGGCTCACTTTCCTGTTTCCCTTCTCTCCAGGAACTTGTCCTCTGGAGAGACACTACTTTATTAGCTAAAATTTCTTGTTTCCCAGCCTCATGAGATGACCAAAAGTTCTGCTTAGTCCTAAGGCCTCTAAACCATTACTTTCTATTCTTCGTTGTTGTTGTTTTAATCTTTTAGCTCTCACCACTCATGAGTCCCCAAATGCCTTAAGTAGAACAGCAATACACACTGTTGATCTTTTCCTACCAGTCACAATCTCAGCCCTCAAGTCCTAGTTGCTTTGGTAGTTCTCTGATACTTCCACAAAGATTGTGTTTTCTCCAATGCCATCAAGAGTTTCTAATTGTTACTGGTGTGAGGATTAGTCCTATATAAGCTAGTGCATCATATCATAGCTGGATGTGTTGTTTTCAGGCACCATATTTTTTTCTTCTCCCATTATGTCATGGTTGATGGTATCACCTAATATTTCAGGTGCTGGTACTTTGCATCCCTTCATCAAATATTATAAGTAATGAAGATTTTGTAAGTCATATAGGAAAATGAGTAATTCCTTGCATTTATTTTTCTCCTTTACCTGTAGTCACAAGGACCTCGGCTTAGTCACAAAGGATTGGCTTCTGCCTTTTCTTTAAGATAAGAAAAAAAAAATGATAATCTTGGAAGAAGATGGCCGCTAGAATAACTTTAAAAAATAGTTTTAATTGATGCATAATTGTTCACACTTATGGAGTCCAGTGCACTGTTTCAATCATGTATACGTTGTGCATTGATCATGATAAGGTAATTATATCCATCACTTCAGACATTTATCACTTCTTTGTGGTGAGAACATTCAGAATCTTCTCTTCCAGCTACTTTGAAATATACAGTGCTTAATTGTTAGCTGTTTTCTACTCAACTATGTAATAGCACATCAGAACCTATTCTTATTTGATTATAAATTTTGTATGCATTGACAGATCTCTTCCCATCCCCCTCCTGTCTACCTCTGATAGCCACTATTCCATTCTCTGTTTCTCTGAGAAAACTTTAGATAACACATATGAGTGAGGTCATGCAGTATTATCTTTCTGTGCCTGGGTCATTTCACTTGGTACAATGTCCTCCAGGCTCATCCATGTTGTCACAAATGACAGGATTTCATCCTTTTTGTATCTAAATAGTATTCCATTGTGTGTCTGTGCCACATTTTCTTTGTCCTTTCAACTATTGATGGACACCCAGATTGATTCTTATCTTGGCTATTGTGAATAGTGCAGCAATAAAAGATAACAGGTACTGGCAAGGATATAGAGGAAAAGGAGCCTTTATACATCTCTGGTGAGAAGGTAAGTACGACCATTATGGAAAATAGTATGGAGTTTCCTCAAAATAATTAAAAATTAGAGCTATCATATGATCCGGCAACACCACTCCTGGGCATTTATTCCAAATGAAATGAAATGTGCATGTTGAAGACAGAGTGCTTGATGAAAGGAACAGAAGGGGAGCAGTAAAATAAACTTTTCAGCCTTGGGGATCTGAAGACAGTGTAATTACTGGTGCAGAATTTTGGCTAGGCCTTAAATAAATTAATCCTCTTTGTATGGTCAGATGTGGATTTGCTTAAGGATCCTGCTTCAGCAATGAAGTTTGAGCCTCACTTTCGCACACTGGGCAGTGGAAGCGTACCTTGCACTAGGTCAAGCCGTACAGGTAAGATCTTCCTGCCTGCTCTTGCACAGCCCTGTTCCTGCCAGCAGTGCACTTGGGCTTGATGATTCTTCATCCTCTTCAGTCAGTGACCTAGTTTTGTGTTATCTGCGGTTCTGAAGAATTGCTGTCTTCTTTATCATTATCCAGGGATGAAAAGAACTCTATCATTGGAAAATCCTCACAGGTTGACACTTATGCAAAAATCGGTCCCTTTTTAATATGATCATTCAACCAACTACTAATCCACCTCATGTTGTTGTATTCATTTCACATTATATCAGTGTGGGCCTTAAAAGTGTTGAGAAGGACCTGTTTTTGTGTCTTGCTAAAAATCCACATATACTCTCTTTTGGATCTCCCTTACCTATATTTGTAGACACCCTATCAGAGAAAGAAATGGGGAAAATTTCATAGACTTCCTCTTTTGGAACTCATTTTTGATTCTAATAAGTATCACTTTTCTCAAAGGTGATCACACCAACCCTTTAGAACTGCATTATTCGATGTGTTCATCACTAGCTGCATGTGGCTGTTTAACTTTTATTTAAATGCATTCAAATGAAATGGATTAAAAATTCAGTTCCTCATTGGAACTAACCACATTTCAAAACAACGCCTACCATCTTGGAGAGCAGAGAGAGAAATTTTCTATCATTGCAGGAAGTTCTGTTGAACAGAGCTGTTTTGAAATCTTGTTCTAGCATCAGATTTGATTTCACCAGTCGCCAAAATCACCTTTAAAGATGACACCATAGCTGTATTACTCACATCAGTCTAAAATACAGGAATTGAGTATGAAGTGTCTTTTTGGCCTCCAATGAAGTTGCACTGGGGGTGAAACAAGGCCACATTTGATTTTCAAGGATTTGTGGCTGTGAAACAGCAGAGTCTGTCTTGCTGGTGTTGACATGACTACTATTATTGTTAAGGGCAATAGGAGTAAAGGATGTAATCCACAATGGTTGGCCCTGGATATAGATTTCTCAGCACTGTTGAAGTTGAGAGGCACATTCTTGGAGAATCAGCCATGATGCTGTCTTACTCCTTACGTGGAGGTCATGCAGGGTGATTGCAGTGTATGAGGACCTTGTAAAATAAGTATCTGGGGTCCTCTGTTTATTTCTTTTACTAAATTTTTAGTAGAAAAAATTTCTCCAGTTTCAAAAGACAAAAGGAAATGTCTCTAGCTTTTCTGGGGTTGACAACTTCAACTACTAAATCCTATTCTGAGTGGGTAGCCCCTCTCCTGTCTGTTGTGATCCTGGAGTTCTCCCTGACCCCGAGCCAAACTCCCCAGTTTGGTTTGCAGGTGGATAGTAACGGGGAGAGGAACAGATGGAAATATGTCAGGACCCAGGTCCTAAACAGCATTGTTAGCAGACAGCTTTTTATTATGCCACAAAGAAGAAAAATCTTCATTAGTTGAGTGAATACATTAAAAAAATAATAAAGTGCTCCTTAGGCACGTGGGATTTCTTGCTGTTATGCTAACAAGATCTGTGAAATGCCATCCATCTTTTGAAATCTTGTTCTAGCATCAGATTTGATTAGGGGCAATGGGAGTTAAAGGATGTAATCCACAATGGTTGGCCCTTTGGAGTGTTTGTTTGCTCAGTGATATCTGCATCCAAGGAACAGCTCATGAACCAAGCATGTGGGGGACAAGGGTGAAGGGAGGGTTGAGGACGGAGCCCTGGGCTGGGATGCCAGCTGTGTGACCTCAGGCAGGCCACTGCAGGGCTGAGTCTTTTTTTGTCTGCTGCCCCTTTTGCTTCACAGAATCAGTATGAGGACCAGTAGTGTTTGTGTGCAGGTGCTGTGTTAGCACTTTGCAGATCTACCTCTGGTCATCGCAGGAAGGAGGTCAGCTGTCATCATCATCTTTGGTACATGGAGGCTCTGAGCTTAAACAGCATGCACTTCATAGAGGAAGCCCTCACTGAACGTTAACTCTTGTTGTCATGTTTATGGGAAGATGTCTAAGTTCCTGAGTTCTACTTTCTCTGTGGGACCTTAGGTGAGTCAGACGGAAAGAAGGTCTCCAGCCTTTAGAATGACACATGTGGTGTGGGGATGACAGTCCTTGAACGTGAAGGGTGGTGGGGAGTGAGAAAGAGGCAGCAGGCTGGGCACATGCGTGGTTGCATGATGACAATGGAAGACCCAAGGTCAAGAGCCAGTGGAAAACTGGGATAGCAACGTGTCTCTCCGAAGACAGCAGACCCAGCATGCACCTGCAGCTCAGGTGATCAGCTTTGGGGGAAGACATGAGGGGCTGTTCTTGGATCCACGTGGTCCCCACCGTGGGTGTGTTATTGAGTGTCGGTTCTCCTTTGACAGTCTCTGGCTGTTCTGCCGTCTCCTTCTTTCTTTGTCTTTTTATTTTTTATAAGTTCTTAGAAAAATTTTTTAATTGGCACATAATTGTTGTGCGTACTTATGAGGTCTACTGTGTGTGATGCACAATGTATTCAATGTGAAATGATAAAATCAGTAATTAGCATTTTCATCACCTCAAACATTTGTCATTTCTTTGTACTGAGAATGTTCAAAATGCCATTTTCTGTTTTGAAATATGCAGTAAGTTGTTAACAATAGTCACCTACTATGCTGTAGAATAGCAGAACTTTTCTCTCCTATCTAACTGTAATTTGGTTTCTGTTTTCCATCCTCTATCTCTCTCTCTGCCCTTTGGTGACCTTTGTTCTATTCCCTGCATTTATGACATCAACTCTCTTAGCTTCCACATAGCAATGTTAACTGTGGTCACCCTACTTTATAGAACACCAGAATTTATTTCCCTTCTGTAATCGTAACTTTGTACCCATGGACTGATCGCTTCCTATTCCCTTCTCCTCTCTACCCTCCCCAGGCTCTGGCAACCACTATTCTATTCTCTTTCTCTGAGAAAAACTTTTTTAGATTCCACATATGAGTAAGGTCATGTATTTGTTTTTCTATGCCTGGCTTATTTCACTTAACATACTCTCCTCCAGTTCCATCCCTGTCAATGCAAATGACAGTGTCTTGTTCTTTTCAAGGCTGAATACTATTCCATTGGATATAGACCACACTTTCTTTTCACATCCATCCATCAATGGACACTTTGGCTAATTCCACTCCTGGGCTGTTGTGATCAGCAATTTTCTTTGCCTGATTTTTCTTTGCTCTTCTGTCTCTGTTTCTCTCCCTGCATTTTTATCTCCTTCAGTTCCTTATCCCTCCTTTACCTGCAAACTTTAACAGGCTTAATTTTTTTTTTTTTTGTTTATCAAGTGATGCTTATTAAATGAATCTGGTTGTTAATTATGTTTCTTTTCAAGAAAGCTGATCAAAATGACTCTGTAAGTTTGACTGTGAAGAGGAGACAATGACGAACGTTGATGGCAGTGACAGAGATAACAGGGATGGAGGGTGAGGTCCGTGGCTCTGAGCAGCAAGCTGTCTTATGTGGATGTGAATGGGAGGCTTTGGAGATGGTGCTCTAGCCCTCTGAGATGGGCTCTGTGCCTGGAAAGGAAGAGAGTCAGAACACAAGGCCAGGTCAACGCGGGGTCTGTGTGGTTCTGGGAAACTTTCTTTTATTTTTCTGTTTTACAATTTCCTTCTATTTTCTTTTTTTATCTTCCTGGAACTCCCATTTATCTGCTGTTGGACCTCTTGATTTAATCCTTTGTCTTGTCTTTTCTTCCATATTTTTCAATCTCCTTTTCTTTCTGCTTTACTTTCTGGGTTATTTCAATGACTTTATTTTAAAATCCTGTATTGAGATTTTTGTACTTTTTCTTACTTTACAAAAGCTCTTACTCTTCTTTTATCATTACTTTTCTTTTTTAAGTAGTGCCTCTCTTTTGTTTCTCGGAAGTTGCATGTTCTTATTTATTTATTTTTTTTGGTACCAAGGAATGAACCCAGAGGTACTTAACCACTGAACCACACACATCCCCATTCCTTTTTATTTTTTTTATTTTGCAACAGGGTTTTGCTAAGTTGTTCAGAACCTTTCTGAGTTTCTGAGGCTGGGTTTAAACTTGTGATCCTCCTGCCCCAGCCTCTGGAGCAGCTGGGACTAAAAGCATGGGCCACTGTACTTGGCATATATTCTTATATTTGTTTGAAGATATTAGTTACTATTTAGTTTCTTTTTCAATTGTGTCAATTATTCGATTCTCCCCCTGCATTATCTTTGTTTCTTTGGGTTTCTTTGAACCTGTTTACCTTTATTTTCTTCCTCTTTGAGGCCTTCCTCCCAGATCCATGATCCTTCGTGGTTCATTCCTGTTTAGGAGTGAAGCACTGAAAGTTGATTGAATAGTTTGCAAAGGTGGGAACACTTTAGCATCACCTGGGAAGCATTAATAATACTAATCCTGGAAGTCCCAGGCTAGTTGGGCTAACGTCTCCTGAAGTGTGGGTTGGGTATTAATAAATTGACATATAGGGATAAATATATTTTAACTTCACAGCAATTCCTATGTGCAACCAGGGCTCAGAGATGGATGCCACCTGGCATAACAGTGCTGTCCCTCTTGAGAGCTGGCATAATTACCATGCAGAGAAACCGTTCTAGTACTTTTCACCGCACTGGATGCCTGGGAGACTGATTGCATCCGTACGATTTTCTGTCTTTCTGCACCTTTGGCAAATTGCAGAGTGGGAGGAATTGTATATTCCTACAGAGACTGTTCAGTGAGTTAAGTTTCAGGGATCTATGGGCAAGGAGAATGAATTGGTGTCTGGGGAAGGGTGGGCAGTCTCTCTGGCAGAAGAGGCTTCACAGCTGGAACGGGAAGTGTGGGAAGGGCAGCTGTGAAGAGTGAGACCCAGGAGGGGCCATCTGGAGGCAAATGAGGCTAAGGAGCAGTGCCTGGCTGGGTGATGGAGTGGGAACTGCCAGGGAAACTTTGGCTGAAATCAGAGAATTGGGCTTTGTGAGTATGGTGAAGCCAGCCGCCCCTCCTCTCCCAACCTCTGGGCAACCAGCGGAGTCGGAGACCAGGATTGGTAAGAGATGATAGATTATAAGTAGGAAACACCTGAAGTTTGACAGAGACAAGTTGGAACCATCAGAGGCAGGTGAGCATCACTCCCTATCTGAAGGAGATGACTAGGGCCTGGGACATCACCACCAAACTGGCTTGTGACCCTGCATCAACCCTATTTCCCTTGGAACCTGGACTTCTGTGACAGGGAGGAGAATGTCCAGCGAGAGAATGAAGGGGCTGCTGGGTGGTGGGGGATGGAGACCAAAAGACCGGGGCACAGGAGGCAACGCTGCTGTTTTTATTTATATGACTCTCAGTTTATGGTGTGACTTTCCCACATGGCAGTTGAGACCGGGTTTTCCCTTGTACCTGTGGACGGGCTAAGGCACCAAGACAGAAGGCAGAGGGAACAAGAGGGCACTCTGGAGGCTGGCTTCTCACTCAGAGAGAGCTGGGCTCTTGGAGTGAGGCCAGGGAGGGGCTCCCATTGCCTAAAGCTCACCTCTTCCTCTGTCTTTCCTGGTCTCAGGCTGAGTCGACCTCTACAGTTCTCAGAGGAGAAAGGTAGCCTTTGGGCTCAGTGCTTATTGTCACTTGTTTTTGATTAAAGATATTATAGACAGGCAGAAATTGTTTGCATTTTCTTCGTGAAACACTTAATGATGCAATAGAGGAACATATTGTGGATCAAAATTCAGTTTTCAGAAATAAATCTAGAGCTGTCCCTTGGTCACCATCTCCAACCCTCTCCTCCCCAGAGAGAACTACTCTTAGGGGTTCCATGTGTTTCCTTCCAGTTATTTCTGTAAACAGTTATATAAGAATATATGGGATTGGGGTTGTGGCTCAGTGGTAGAGCACTTGCCTAGAATGTGTGAGGCACTGGGTTTGATTCTCAGCACCACATATAAATACATAAAATAAAGTTCCATTGTCTACTAAAAAATTATGCAAAAAGAATATATGTATTTGTGTGCATATGCATTGGTCCATTTTTCATTGCTATAATGAAATACCTTAGGCTGGATAACTTTATAAAATAAAGAGATTTAATTTGCCTCACATTTTTGGAGATTGTGTTAGTTTTTTGTCATTGCAACAAATAAATACCTGAGAAAAACAACTAAAGGAGGAAATATTTATTTTAGCCAACTGTTTCAGAGGTTTTAGTCTATGGTTGACTGGCTCCAAGGCAGAAATAACACGGTGGAAGGGTGTGGCACAGGAAAGCTGCTCTGCGCAACCAGGAAGCAAAGAGGAGAGAGAAGGAGGCCAGGGACAAGACACAGGCCCCAGGGGCACACCTCCAGTGACCTACTTCCTCCAGACATGTCCCACCTGCCTACAGTTTTCACCACCTCCCAGTCATTGATTCAGTTATCAGTGGATTAATCCATTAATTAGGTCAGAGCCCTCATGATCCACTCACTTCCCAAATCCTCACCTCTGGACACAGCTGAATTGGGGACCAAGCACATGAGCTTTGGGGGGAGCATTCTAGATCCAAACCATAACAGAGGTTCAAGGGTGTCGTGCTGACATTGATTGAGCTCTGATTAGAATCTCCTTGGATATATGTGTCAGAGCATGGTGGGAGTGTGTGTGTGTGTGTGTGTGTGTGCGCGCATGCCTGTCTGTCTGTCTGAATGTGTGTTCTTGTCTTTCCTCTTTTTATAAAACCACCAGAATTCAATTATGGGCGCTCCACCCTAATGATCTTTTTATTTTTTCTTTTTTAAATATTTATTTTTTAATAGTAGTTGGACACAATATCTTTATTTTATTTATTTAGTTTTTTATGTGGTGCTGAGGACTGAACCCAGGGCCTCGCACGTGCTAGGCAAGCACTCCACCGCTGAGCTGCAACCCCAGCCCCCCTAATGATGGTGTATACTCCTAATCACCTCTCTGAAGCCCCATCTCTAAACACCATAGTTGGATTAAGTTTCCACCTTTGTAATGGGGATTAATTTCATGAAACCATGGGGGACACACTCAAAACATATTCAGTCCACAGCAGCAAATGTTAGCTGCATCTTATTTTTACACCTGTGGAAGGAATCTTGGAGTCTGTGCATTATTCTGCTCCTTGAGTTGTTCACAGCAAGATACTTTGGAGAACTATCTGTACAAACAGGTTCATCTTGGAGATCTACCTCATTTGTTTTAACTGCTGCAGAGGCTTTCAGGGACTGTGTGTACAGTATGAGATATCACTTAATGAACACTCTCCTACTAATGAACCTTCAGATTGTTTTCTAATGGTTGCTATCATAAACAGGGATGCTTGTGGGTTAATGTTTCTCTAGGGGAGACAGTAAGAAGTGGAAGTGCTGGATATCATCTGTCTTTGCAGTTTCACAGACACTATTAAGTTCCTTTCCAAAGTGGCTACAAAGTAGTTTTGTCTCCACCATGTCCCCAACTCCTGATATAACTTTGCTGATGGATGGGAGAAAGATCTCAGTCTTTTTTGTTTGTTTGCTTGCTTTTCTTTAGTTTTCTGGATTATTTGTGAGGTCAAGAATATTTGCATGTGTTTATTGGCATTTATATTTTCTCTTTGATCAGTTATCCTTTTGTAATTGTTTTCCATTGGGTTATATTTCTTTTTGTGCTGATATTTATGAGGTATTTTGGTATTCATGTAAGTGTTTGGGTGTGGATGTATAAGCATAGAAGTTTTTGATATCTATATCTATCTATCTATTGGGTGCTAATCATCTCTTATATATACTTAAAATATTTTTCCCAGTTCCTTATTTTTCTTCTTTGTTTCAGGTGTTTCTTTCTTAATGCACATTAAAAATGTCTTTGTTGTTGTTGTTAAATTGTCCACTTAGGGATCATAGCATGGTGTTTGCTGCATTTGCGGTTAGGTATTTTTATCAAGTAAAGAAAGTCTGCTTCTTGATCTACTTTTTAGGTTTTATTTTTAATCAGGAATGGATTGTTGGATTTCATTAGAATCTGTTGTATGCAATCCCTCTTGATCTATCATTTTGGTGTTTGACGTTGATAGATTTGGAGAGGAAGATCTTCGTTGGTAATGGCAACACATCTTCAATGACTATCATGACCTTTCAACTGGACTAAAATTTTTCTCATTTACAGGAAAAGAGAAAAAAGCTGTAACAAATACACATTCATTTCCTTATTTGTTTGGTCTGTTGTTAACATTTTTTTCATGTGTCATGTTTGTATCCTCTCCTTTCTTGCTGAGGTTTTGAAAGTTATTATAGTCACCAATCATTATTTGGCCATAAAAATTCAGTATGTGCTTTTAAAATAAGTACATTTCCCACATTTACACAGTGTCATTATCATATTAACAAAATTCATAGTCATTTACTATTATCTAATACTCAGCCTATCTTGCACATTTTTCACTTCTCCCTGCCTTTTACAACTGTTTTTTTGGCCAGGTCCCAGGCATGGCCAGATAGCACGGTGGGCTGTAATGTCTCCTGTCTTCTCTTTTGACAAGCACATCCCTCTCTGCCTTTGTTTTACATTTCTCCATTGCTGAGACTAGATCAGACTCATCGTCCTGTATCTTTAGCATTTGTCCTGATTGCTTTCTTGTGGGGTCATTTAACTTGTGGTTCTTACAAACTAAAAGCTGCCCTTTCCTTTTCTCCAAAAGTAACTGACATCTAATGTTCCCTCAGATGCACAGTATCAGAGTCAGGTCCCCTCATAACAAGTCTTGTGTATTAGTCAAATACAAAGTCTTGTGTATTAGTCAATTTTGCTGCATAACAACAGAAGTACCAAGAGCAATGAACCTATTTCTTCATATTCATAGTCAGGATCAGCAAAAGGGCAGCTTTGTTCATGTTTTAGGTCCACAGAGATGACTCTGTGTGTTCAATTTAGCATATTTTAGAAGGACAATACCCCTCCAATGACTAAGAGAGACAGAAGATAAATATAAAGATTGCATTACTCACAGATCCTGGGTTAAACATTACACCCAAAGCACCCCCCCCCCCCGCACACGTGCTTACATTATGCATGTGTGCAGAGGTTGGGAGTAGATGGAGACCTAGGGATCCATGGACTAGGGTCTTTACTGGGGTCTCGGGTATTATCCAAACAGGTTTCCTGTGAGTTTTAATTGGTGGGTTTAAAGCAAGAAGATGTGAGTTTTGGGGGGATCACAATAACAGAGAGGCAATTACTGAGGCATTTCTGCACAGGCCATGAGGAATGTGGGAGTCAGCATGGACAATCAAGTAAGCTATATCTAGCTGTCCTATGGAGAAATGGCCACTTGGGAGCAACTGTATGAGCAGATAGTTGATTGACCACATCCCGGAACTGAGAGGAGGTGTAGAACTGGAAACCATGTCCAGGGGGTGGTTGAGCCCTGTTTCTTCTGTAGAAGGATGGAAGGATATCAACTTTTATCTAGGATGGATGCTGCAGCAGAATAAAAGTATAAGAATTCCCTGCACTCGGCCCACTGTGTTTATTCTGAGACCCAGACTGGAGGGCTAGGGGCTGCCTGGGTGTGAATTGCTCAGGGAGAATCATAGAAACACAGAGTCCCTAAGGCATGGTCTTGGAAATTGCACATTGTTGTGTGATTCATTTCCCCTGGCAAGCCTAATGTCAAGGGAGTGGGCAAATGTGCTCCTTTTGTGGAAAAAGGGATATTTGCTGAATGATAAATCTAATACAACAAAGCATATTTAGATCCAGAATAAACTTTTTGGCAGGAATACTTAAGAAGTGGTGCTTTGTGTTTCATCACAATCATGTAATACAGTTGTCCTTCCATGGTCACTTAGTTCCAGGATCTCCTGCAGATACCAAAACCTGAGGTTGTTCAAATCCTTATTTAAAATGGTGTAGTGTTTTTGTTGTTGTTGTTGTTGTTTTGGCATATAACCTACACACATCTTCCTCTGTACTTTAAATCATCTCTAGGTGACGTACAATATCTAATACAATGTAAATGCTGTGTAAATAACTACTGTACTGTATTATTTAGGAAATAGTGACAAGAAAAACTGTGTCTGCTCGGTATGCTTTTTTGGAATAGTTTTGATTCATGGTTGGTTGAATTTGCAGGTGAGGAACCTGTGGATATAGAGGCTAACTATATTTTGTTGTGTGATTGTCTCACTATTAGTAATTGATTTGTCTAGTTACAATTAAGCAGGCAACTGTGTGAGCCCTCAATTATGAAGTTGTTTATTCCTCTTAAAACTTACTAGTCATCTATGAACAGTCCTTTGGCAGCATGCATACATGGGGTGCCCAATTAACTTTGCATTATCTATTGATGATCCTGGCCTGAATCAGTAAATTCATTAGTTGTTGCAAATTAGTGGTTTCGTAATTCTCTCCTACTGTTTGCATTTCTTAGCTGGCATTCTTCCATAATGAACAGGAATTGCCACCAATCCATGGTCAGCATCTTGTATCCCCCACAAAATATGGCTGTTTCCTTTCTCTGATTCACAGACTTCTGGGGGAATTGCAGGTCTGTTTTAACAGCTTTTTCATTGCTGTGACTAAAAAACCTGAAAAGAACAATTTTAGAGGAAGAAAAGTTTATTTTGGGGCTCACAATTTCAGAGGTCTCTGTTCATAGACAGCCGGCTCCGTTCCTCAGGGCTCGAAGAGAGGTAGAACCTTATGGTGGAAGAATATGGCGGAGGAAAGCAGATAATCAGGAAGCAAAGAGTCTAAACTCAGCTCACCATACATGTACCCAAAGGCATGCTCCCAGTGACCCTATCTGCCTTCAGTTACCATTTAGTTAATCCCTATCAGGGAATTAATTCACTGATTGATATAAGGCTCTCATAAACCAATTGTTTCTCCTCTAAACCTCTGGCATTGTCTCACACATGAGCTTTATTTTTATTTATTTATTTATTTTAAAGAGAGGGGGGATTTTTTAATATTTATTGTGGACACAACATCTTTATTTTATTTTTATGTGGTACTGAGGATCACCCGTGCATGCCAGGCAAGCACGCTACCACTTGAGCCATATCCTCAGCCCCAACATATAAGCTTTTGTGGGACACCTCACATTTAAACCATAATAAGGTCTTTTAGGGGAAAGCTTGGAGGAAGATTTACAGTAGTATGTATAGTTCTTCCTCAAGGGGCCTTTGCCTACCCTTCAACAAAAGGGCTCTGGATATTTGAATTGACTTAATCTGGAAACAGAGTGAGAAACCATGATTCTCTGTTTTGGTGACTCAAGTCATGTTTTTTGAGTTTTTTCCTATTATAGATCTAGCAGTACTCTAGTAGGCTGCCCATTTATTTTTTCTTAGGAACACCATGATCAATCAGATATCACCAAGATCTCTGCAAGCTAAAGCATTTTGATTACTGAAACACCCCTGGTTTTCTTTATGGCTGACATACCTCATTTGGTCTCTGCTCTTCTGGGATCCCATGATCCCTATTGGAATCAGGGAATCCATCTCAGTGATGGTATCTCCTAAAGTCTCACCTGGCCTAGGAAGGAGAGCAACCACAGGTTTTTTGAATTTGCAGATGTTTGTCACTTGTGTACTTCTCAATGCCTTGGTGAATGGAGTGCCTTCTGCAAGGTCTTACAATGCTTTTGGTGTGTAGGCTATTTCTAATGTGTATCTGGTCCTGCAACATGGTGAGACTTGTCCCTAGTTGTAGGTCTCGTGGTGATAAGGAGTGGTATGGTGTGTCTTGGGGAGAATGAGAATCCCTCTACCCCAAGGAGGAATGTCACGAAGTTTTCAAGAAAGGCTTGCCCCCTTAGACATCATCCAATCAGATACTTCTACAGTTAAGAGAAAGTCAGAATGGCTAGGGGCTTCAAGAGTGCCTTTTTTACCTGGATCCAATCAGAAGTTCATGTTCCAAGTTCAGAATCTCATTCTTCCTGATTATTGCTTCAATTTCCCCACATAAAACTTGGTGAGTTTGTGGATTCAATTATTATTATTCAATTCTTATTCATTCATCAATTTGTACAGCTAAATTTTGTGTTCGATTTCTAGCAATAATAGCCCTATGGATTCAAGAAATTATTCTTTCAGGGATGTTTTGGAAAGTGTCTGATTCTCAGACCATGACTTAAGAAAAGATTTAATAGATCTGAACTTGTCACACACTCAAGTGCACTCAAAAGGGTCCAACTGCCACCACAGTCCTTACAGTCGTCATTACTGCCAATATGGTCAAGTACAGCAAGCCACTTGAGTTTCCAAAGTACATGCTTCAGTTGCACTTCATCACTATTGACGACAGTGATGACTTGACTAATCGTGATGCCACTGCCTTCCATAGGTTACTAGCATCCCATTTACCTTTGGCACTCCCGCCCAAGAGGGGGACCAAGACATCTCCAAATCACATCTTAAGGGATCTGTGTCCTGGGCCTACTCCATGCATCAGTTCTATAGAAGTCTGGGTCCAGTCAGGAGATAGAAATGACACAGAAGGTTAAACAAGGATAGTCAGTGGTTTGACTTATAATATTTTGACTTGATAGTGATTTTATTAGGACATAACCCCATCAAAAATCAAGAGGCATTTATATAAGGAATTATTAACTGTGATAATTAGAGCAATTATAAAGAGAAGAAATTCTATAAGTATCTTATGGTTGCCTGAGAATACCCAAGGAGGGAAAAACTTGGAAGGGGTTCAGACTTCTTTGGGGAGGTTTAGCCATTGGAAAGCATGGAAATTTGCTGGTTGGAGCAGGCTAGAGCAGGTTTGCTCCCTTGGGTGCTCAGGAAGGGAGTAGCAACAGATGGCCTGTAAAGAAAGTTTGGGCATCAGCAGGCAGAGGTGATCAGAAGGTGCACAGCATGCAGAGGAACAGCTGCTCAGTAAGAGACCTCCCAGACTATGCAGCTACTCAGGTGTGTCGAGGGAGTCCAGCAGGTGGCTGGCCGTGCAGAGCTCTGGTTTCAATATCCAAAGGATGGCAAGACCACTGCCATAAGTTGTAGAAAAACTGTATTCCAGGACTGGGGTTGTAGCTTTCCTAGCATGCATGAAGGTTCAATCCTCAGCACCACATAAAAATAAACAAATAAAATAAAGGCATTGTCCATCTACAACTACCAAAAAAAAAATTTAAAAAAAGACTATATTCCAGGCCTTTGGCCTAAGCTGGAAATTTCAGGAAGCCTTTTCTTCCTATAATGGCCCCTTTTTTTCCTACCAAGAAAGCTTAATATCATGTTCATTGTAGAGGAGAAATGCTTAGGGGGATTCTCTTATTCATCATAGACCAAACGTGGAAGGGTGTGTTCAGAATTGGAATGCAATAAATTGATAACTAAAACAATCTTTTGGTTATTAATTTATAATTTTATTGCATGGTATTCAATGAATGTGGCCAACACAAATTATTTGCAGAATATAAGATTTCTTTTGTGGTCTAATACTGCATAATCAGTTTTGCTGAATGATCATTGTATTGCTTTTCATTTTTTTTTTTGAAAATTCTACCTTATTTTCTGTTGGGTAAAAATTTCTAAATAAATCTTTTCCATTGTTATTTAAATTTTTCTATCCCTTCTTATTTTTATCTAGTTAATTCGATTTCGGTGAAAGTGTCCCGCATGAGTAATGGCTATTAATTTCATCATTCATTATCATTATTTGCTTTGTTTGTATTGTGGAGGTGTATTGCTAAGTGGAGCAAGGTACACGATGATGATTTTGGTGGATTTTTCCTTTTATTAATAGTAATGCTTCTTTTTGTTCCTTTACATGTGTTCCTGTTCACATCTCTTAGGTTTGATTAATATCACCATGCCTGCTTTCTTCTTGATAACATTTGTTTGGTATATCTTTTTCTGTACTTGTATTTTTAGCAGTCTTCATGTCATTTTGTTTTAGGTTAGAGTGACGCAAGAGACTAAGCAACCCATGGTTGAATTTTCTTAAATCATCTGAAAATCTCTTTTCCACTAGATGGACTAAAAGAGAATATAAAGAACACTATTAGTTTTCTAGGATTGTCATGACGAAGTGCCACAAACCAAGGGGCTTACCAACAGACATTCATTTTCTCACAGTTTGGAGGCTGGAAGTCCAAGATCAAGGTGCCAGGCCCCTCCTTGGCTTGCAGATGGCTGCCCTTCTGCTGCCTCTTCACATGGTCTTTCTTCTGTGTGTATGTCCCTGGTGTCTCTCTGTGTATCCACATTTATCTTCTTTATAAGGGCTGTATTCAGGTAAGATTAGGAACCACCTAATACCTTTATTTCAACTTCATCACCCCTGTAAAGGCCTTACCTCCAAACACAGTCACATTTGAGGTACTGGGGGCCAGGACTTGAACATGCGGGCAGGGAGAACCACCATCCACCCCTAACAAGCCCAGAACTGAATTCTGTTTCATTTTTGTAGTTTTATCTGAAAATCTTTTTTATCAGGTGAATTTAATCCAATGATACTGATATGTTCAGACTATTTTGACATTTTGGTCTGATAATATTTTTTAATTATTTCTTTTGTCTCTTTTCTGTCTTTTGTGGAGTGGATTGAGTTTTCTGTATTTTATTGGTTTTCCTCTAATGGCTTAAAAGTTATGCATCCTATTCTCATAGAAATGTCAAAGATAAAAATTTTTATTTTTGTTTTAACATTCAGAGTTAATTAGTGTCATCTTCCCTACTAAACAAAAATATTAACATGATGTTATTTCCTCCACAGACTTCTCCTGCTCCCATATTGATATAATTTCTGAGTCTAGTTCCAGAATGGCAGATAACGGAAACATTTTCCAGTCACCAGTTATTTAGGATTAGGAATGTCTCACTTTCCCTCCTTGTTATTGCTGCTCCTCTTGTACTTATGTTTCCTTTCGTAATGTCACTTTTTTTCATGAATTCTTTTTCTGTTTTCTACACCCCAGCTCCTCTACATGACTTATAATCCTAATACAATGCAAATGCTATGTAAGTAGTTGTTACTCTGTATTGTTTAGGGAATAATGTTAAGGAAAATGTCTATACGTGTTCAGTTCAGGCACATTTTTTTTCCCAAAATATATATATTTTTTCAATCCACAGTTGGCTGAATCCTCAAACGTGGAACCTGTGGTTACAGGGGGTTGTAATTTTTAAACTCTAGGGTGCATAAGAATTATCCGAGGTGCTTCATACAAAGATAGATTCCCATCATGTTCTGAAATAGGATTTTAGTCACTGTCTTGGCTTTCTATCTATTTCTGAGTCATTTAAAAAAAAAAGAAAAAGTATAGCAAGTTGCTTTGGGAAGGTAAGGAACTCCAGAGGGCTTGGAACAAATGGAAAAGACTTAGGGATTATGCCCAAGAGTCAATAAATGATACCTATTTCAATTTTACTTTTTAAATTAGGTGACCCATCTCCTAAATTATACAGATGGGGGTACTTCAGGTGCTTTGGTGAACTAGTGTTTGTGTATGGATGCCAATAATTTTTGTGTATACTTGAAGATTGGATGAATAACTTGACCTCTGATAAAGGCCCCTGATATGGTGTAAGGAAGGTCTAGTACTTGCAGACATATCTGAAGGAGGGATACCATTCCTTGCCTAGCAAGTATGAATGATGACTGAGCTTGGAATTGCACAGTGCCTATTGCCTTAGCACAGCTGCCTTGGATCTTCCAGCCAGGCTGCTTTATAGCTGAGGTCTGGATCCCAGGATGCCATAATCACCTCGGTGAGATTGGAGCGGATGGCAGACTGAACAGGATGTTGTCTTACTGCTGAGAAAATAAGGTGGAATTAGCAGCAGGATACCATGGCCATAGGCCACAGATATATAGCAAAGAGACTCTTCTTGCAAGTGCTATCTATAGGAATAATGCCCAGCTTTGGGCAGTATAGGAAGAAGTGACATCTCTATAAGAAAAGGAACTTGGTCTTGGTTGCTCCTGGTACCTGTGGTTGGTGTGTCTCAAAGGAACAGAATATTTTGTTGTGATGGTTAATTTCATGTGTCAAGTTGGTTAGGCAGGGCTGCCTTCAGATTCAAGATTTGCAGTGTCAGCTCCTGGCAGAATATCCAGCCTGCCATCTTGTCCTCCAGATTTCAAACTTGCCAGCCTCCATAATCACATGAGCCTGTTCCTTGAAATAAATCTCTCTAACCATCCTTATGATCCTCTTTCTCTGGAAAATCTCGAGTAATACCGCAGATTTTTTTTCCACCTTGTGATCCATCTGCCTATCTTACCAACTTGTGACTTGGGATAACCTCCAGTTCATAAAGAAGCCATCTGTTAAACTCCTCATCCCCAAAGATGATGCCATCCTGCCCCATGTCAAAATGCACCTTCTAGTTAGTAGCACAGCCTTCCCTGTCTTTATCACATAGGGTTCTGTGCCTGTAAGACCCAATCCTGAGCTTTCTGAAGTCAGGTGTTTTTTTCTTTACATCGTGGTCTACTCCTGCAGTTGGAATCACACGGGGTGGAGTACATGCAGACAGGTTAGAAAGACACACTGATTGGACATCCAGAGTGTGAGTAGTGTGGACTCTGTCCCCTGCTATAGCATCTTCCATCTTTATCCTAGATGGCCAGTTAGCCCTTCCAAGTCTGCACCAGGAGGGCCCACTCCAATCTCTGAATCAGAATTGGCATATCAGTAAGATGCCCATGTGATATGTACAAGCTATAGGTTGAGATCCATGTGTTTAAGGGGCACGGAAATTCAGAGTTAATGAAGAATAAGAAGAAAACAATTCCTGATGTAGGAAGAAAGGTCTTATCACATATACCAAGGTAAGGGAACATCAGAAACAGGTGTCAGGTGCAGGAAAGACATCAAAGAGAAGAGATCTGAGTGACGGATGCGGGTCTTGTCAAGCCCTGGCCCTCAGTCTGTCCATTTGAATGTGTTTTAGTGCTGAGCTTCTATCCAGAATTAATAAAACTAGAGGTTAAGGGCACAGTCTTCCATAAGACCACCTTCACTTCTTACTAGCTACTTGCAAATCTGGGGGTTCCTGCAACAAATCCCACGTTTGACAGTTCACTAGAATGACTCAGAGAGCTCAGAAAAGTGCTATACTTAACAAGGAGAGTTAACAAGAGGATACGGTGAGAACAGACAAAAGAAGAGACACACAAGGCAAAGTCTAGCAGAGTTCCAAACTCCAAGTTTGTCTCATCCTTGGGAAATGTATTATCCTCCCAGCATCGAAGTATGACAATAAACAAAAGGTGTTACCCACAATGGAAGCTCCGTGAGCTTCAGTGTCAAATTTTTATTGGGGTTTCATTATTAAGCATGATTAATGGAATCGTTGCTTGAACTCAATAACTAGCCCCTCCCCAACCCTGCCCCCACCATCCTCCTCCCCTTTTCAAGGGTCATTTTATATCAGGTGTCTCTGGTCTCAAACCCCAATCCTCTAGTAGCTTGGTTGGTCTCTTTGGTTTGAGCAACCCCCAGCTTTAGTCATTTCTTTAACATAAAGTCAGGGACCCAACATGAATAACGAAATTTCAAGGATTTAGAGGCTACCTCCCAAGAGCCAGAGATACAAACTAGCCAGTCTTATTACACAGCTGACTACTTGGTATCATGTGGTGGTTAATAAAGGGTAGGGCCTCAGGTTTCTTTAGATTTCAGTCCAGACAAACCTCAGATGAAGACTCCATGAAAATTAAATACTAAGAAGGATGTATGCATGCTGTGTGTTTACTTTGAAGAATGATGCTTACAGCCAATGTCAGCTTTGCCAGCTTCCCTCTGGTTTCTTGCACAGAACTGTTAAGTTCAAATTCAAAGTAACAAGGTATTAAAATACAGCAGTGACTTTCAGATGTGGGCGTGCATCAGACTCCTCTGGAGGGCTTGCTCAAACACAGATTGCTGGGACCCGCCCATGAGTTCCAGTCTGTCTCAGTCTGTCTGGGGTGAGTTTCCATTCTGATAAGTTCCCAGGGGATAGAGATGCTGCTGGTCCAGGGACCAACATTTTGAGAATCACTGAAATAGACTTTCTCTGATGTTGGTGTTTTAACTTTGGATTCTTCACCTTAACTTTGGATTATTCATTATAGGTTTTACATTACAATGACAGAGTGGAATGTTTGGCAGGAATAAAAGTCTTTTCCACACACAGGCTCCCAAAGGCTCTTCCTGTCCTGTTACGTCCCTGGTGCTTCTGCCCACTCCCCAGCTGACATTCAGAGAATCTCAGGATTCAGTTAGACTTTAATGGGAATTGATGGGCATGTGTGGACAGTTTCTATGTGGGCTGCTACATGACTGCTGAGTGTGGCAGAGCATTCGGCTCTAGAGAGGGATATTGGCATCCTTGATTTTGGAGCCTCCAGTTTCCAAGGGACCATCTGACATCCATCCTGCCCTTGCAATATAAGATGGAGCCATAGCTTTAGTTGCTAACTTCATCACCCAGAAACACTGTCCTTGCCTTAATCTGGCAGAAGCCCATGAGCCAGGCCAACAGAGATGTGAGGGCTTACCAAGAGAGTGACAAACACTTAATAGGTTGAAACTGCAGGTTCATTAGAATAAATTAGTAAATAGCTTTCATGGGTTGAAAAATAGGTTCAGGAATAGCCTGGGAGGGCAGTTTGCCAAATTTTGAAAGGAAAGGGCGAATGGGCCTTTATCTCAGGTAGGGGTTCTTGTCACTCAAATATCTGTCTGTTAAATGACAGCTGGTGTGCCCTTGAAATCCTGATTTCTCTCTCATGGTCACTGAGGTGATGGGAATGGAGGGGGTGTGGGGACTTGGGGGCATGCTGTGATGATTGCATTTTAATCTCCTGAGATCTGGAATCTGCTCATCCATTTTTCTTGGAAGTAATCATGGGCTTTTTTATTATTGATTCCACACATGTGGCTGCTGGGGGCGGGGAGGTGCTTGCTTCTCATCACATAACAAATGTGGTATTCCGCATTTAAAGCAGTTGTTTTCAGTGACATTTGGGCAAATGTTAAAAAGGCACATTCTCAGCTTTATCCCAGACATGTTGAACCACCTACTGGGGTGGGCCTGGCCCCGGGTGACTGTGCTACATATGAAGGAACAATCAGGTTCAATGCAGGCTAGAGATAGCAGGCAGGAATATGGCCTAACCAAGGGTACCAACTGTCACCTTGGAGGCCCTCAGCCTGAGGCAGCCACAGGGAATTTCCAAGTTGTAAGGTCCAGAGTAATCCCCATATCAATCCTGCTCTACCCTCTGGGGCGGGCATGGGGACCAAGAAGGCTGAAGAAGCACCTGGTTCATTGCTAGAGACCATTTGATCCATACCCCTACCTCCCTGCTGGGGAGCTGCAGTACCCCATGCTTCCCTCTCATCTGCCAATCATACCTTGCTGCCTTGCCTCCACTCACTGCCTGACAGATGGCCAGATTTTATTTTTCCTGTCTTGAAAAACCATAGTCAGGCTCTTCTTTGAAAGTTCTGATAGTTTCTCCTCTTACCATAATTTTCTAGGAGAAGAAATGCTACTAAGGAGAAAAAAGGCCCCCAGACTCCTTTAGAGAAGCCCAGAAGCTCTTGCATGGGGAGGGGTGTTTCAGCAGAAATGCTCACTCCCAAGTGAATATCCCCAGAAGCCTCAGGGGTGCTCAGCTGGGAGGGAGGATGCTGTTGCTGTGCCCAGAAGGGCCAAGAATATCTCTGGAGAAATCTGGTGTGCTCCCTGTCACAGCCCCCAGATGCTGACATACAGGTAGGTTGGAGCCACCTCTGCCCCTCCCAGAGATGTGGAGCCTCTCTACTGTAACTGGGGAATGTGTGGGGGTTGGGGTTTGGGTGGCTTGCAGAGGAAGGGTGGCCAGAGGTCCAGAAGGTGATGCCCCCCTCTCTTTCATAACAATTCCTGCTTAACACTCCAGTATTCCTTGCTTTTCACAGTAGGAACATTTGTAAAAAAAAAAAAAAAAAAAAAAAAAAAAAAAAAAAAGTTGTGCATAAATAAAGCTAACTCATTTAAAATAAGCCAAGAGAAGCTCATTGCTTAAAAACATCCTTTGGGAGATCTTATAGTCAGAAGGTTTGACAAAGTGATGTAGTATCCTATAATTTATCCATTTGGAGAATTCATTTTAACATTTCGAGTTGCATTTATAACTTTTTTGCAGCTATCTTTGAACCCCTTTTACTAGGCACAAGAGGCCACCTAAACAGGAGACCCAGCCCCTGCTTCACTGGCTTATGGACTGGGAAGGCGTGTAAGCACATGGATAGAAAGGTTGATGAGTGTTCCGGGGACCAGGCAGAAAGCCTGGGGTAAGTTCCTGGAAGGATGATGTGACTCATTGTGTGAGATCACAGGTCAGCCATCACCAAGGACAGATGCCTCCAGGGGGTTTGTTGGGGATGGAGTGGGGCCACAAGACTGTGCAGGAGAGGAAGGTCTGTAGCTGTGTGTGGTGGCTGAGTGCCTCAGGAAGGCAGAGAGAGGCCACCAGAGTTAGGTAGGGCTGAGGATAAATCAGTGCCAGAGTGACTGGTCCTTGACTCTCCTTGTTAGAGTGACTGCCCTTCCCAGGTATCCTGGCCACTTGTGCCCCAAGACCTGTCCACACTCTGGCTGGCACCTCTGGACAAGCCCCTGGGGAATCTGTGTGCCTTTACCAGTTTAGCTGGGATTGATCCCCATCTCTGTGCATTGATAGCAACCTTTGCTTTCCTCCCCCTAACTCCTTTGTACACACCTCCCTGTGCAGTACCCCTAGGTACTGCCTAGTGCCTAGCCTCAGAGGAGTACTTGGAAATTAAAAGGACCTCAGGTATGGAGGAGCACAGAAGTCTAGGGGATCAAAACCATGGGTCATCCTTGGATGGATAGTTTTGGAAAATGATCTTATATTGTTATACACCATCGGTTGGTTTCCTAGCCAGTTTGTACAATATTGAACCAAGTTAGCAAAGCTGCACTGTTAAAATTAGGCAATTCAACATCCTGGTCCTGCGATTCGATACCCCAAGATGACAGTGCTAAAGCACTTGTGAAGTTTGTAGACTAAAGCCCAGATATTCCATCTGGAATAGGAGGCCTGAAGAGGCATAAACACAGTCACTTCCTGGCCCCTTTCCTATCTATGTGCATTTCTTAGAAGGATCTCAAGATGATTGATCAAGGCATTGGATGGATCCCCTGCCTAAAGTGTCCCTTGA
The DNA here is from genome assembly GCF_964194105.1 of Spermophilus citellus. NCBI lineage: Eukaryota > Metazoa > Chordata > Mammalia > Rodentia > Sciuridae > Spermophilus > Spermophilus citellus. Next base: position 52,503,283 of record NC_138185.1, read on the forward strand.
ACATGCTACTTTATTTCAGCTACACATTGGTGTGCCAAAGGCAAGCAGAGCTTTGTATGCTGGCATGTGGGCCTGTGTTGTGTGCGTGTGTGCATGTGGTCCTATGTCTTTCCTAGTGCTGAGGCTCCAAGGAGCATTGCTTCCCAGATGCCCCAAAAGGTAGATTGCTATCAGAGACCAGGGTCAGACAAGGTCTTTGAGGGATTATGTGCTATTTAAAAAGGTAGCTTCTTATTACACACACCAGAAACCTCAGATGACTGCAAGGTAGGGGCAGGTGGTGGAGAAGCTGCGAAGCCACCCTGTAACAAGAAACTTCTATTCCTTACACAGTTTCTCTTTATTTTGGGGGCCCAGAGCTTCCCATCAAGTGACAGTGAATGTCACGAGAGATTAGAGGCACCAGAAAAGTCTGGACCCTTCATAAATTCACGCTATCCAGTTTAGTGTTTTTTAGCTTAAACTGTATGTCGGTTACTGAGAAACTTCAAAAGACTGATTTCGGAGCCCCACCCAGAAATTCTGACCTCTCAGCACTAGGATGTAATCCAGGAATTGATATTTTTAAAAACCTCTGCTTGATTACAACATGCAGCCTGGGTTGAGGTCCCAGGGACTAGTAGAAGTTGTCAGTTTTCCTGTGGCATGACCTTTCCTGCTGATGATAATGCTGATGCTATCAGGCTGAGCCAAACATTGATTGGCAGTTGCATTTGTTTGATGAATTGAATGAAATAAAAATAAGTAGGTTTTAACTTAATGTACCTTTCAAAATCAATAAACAGATCAATAGAGAACATACTGTGTTGGCCAAGGCAGCGTATGCACACCACGGCCCATCTCTTTCACTGCTTAGAACTAAGCCCTGGGAACAGAATTAAAAGCAACCCTCTTAGGAGGGAGGTCAAAGCTCAGATGCCCAGTAGGTTGGCATTGAGTTTTCTGTTTGGGGATGTTGTTTTCGTCTTTTATCTTAGTGCTGACTGATTTGAGAAACAGCCTAGTAAGCAGGGATAACAAGAACTCTCTGAGGACCTCTCTTTCTGGTGGGAGGTCCAGAAAAAGAGACCTGCAAGCTGGAAAATAGGGAAAATTGCTGTTTTGTTTCTGTCTTTTCCTTTGTCAGACCTAAAATAGCAACTACTAAAATCCTCAGATGAAACTCAATTCCCTGGATAGAAGATCCAGTTATTATGCAAAGATTGTGGGGAGGTTGTCATTTTCCCCCCACTTTCTCTTTGGTTTGCCCTCCACAGGGACCCCAGTTGTACAAAAAAAAGCATAGGGTGATAGGCTAAAACTCTGAGACCCAATTTTATGGCCAGAGGAACCAGGAAAAGGAATCTCTGGTAGTAGGAGAATATGGAAGAAATCTTGGAGAGGAGAAATCTGGGAAAGGGGGGGTCCCCTGTGTATATGACTGAATCCAACTGTGAGTGGGACCACCCAGAAAATCATTGCAAAGGCTTTGGAACTAAATTACAATATAAGCCATGGGCCCTGTCTCCCTAAATGGTTCATGTGAAGGGCAGACCCAAACACACAGCAAAGGCTTTTGACACTAAACTGACATTAGAACCATTTCTTAAAGAGGGTGAGACAAAGCTTGTGGTCTGAATCTAGAGGAGTTGATTGCCTGGTGAAATAAACAAATGAAAATCAGCACTTACTAGAATATCAAAACATAAATATTAAGAATGATCAGTCTGCAATCCAACTTTATTTGCCATACAAAGAAGAAAGAAAGTCTAATTCTTTAATCTATCAGTTTAAATTTTTTTTAAAAAAAATACAACCCTATCTCAAAGGAAAAGATAATCAACAAATGTCAACAAATGACCTAACATTGGAATTATCAATGACCTTTAAAGTGGATATCACAACCATATTCCATGAAATAAAGGTGGACATTTTGAAGTAAATGAGAAGTTAGAAACTCTCCACAGAGAAATATAAACCTTAAAACATAGAAATTTTAGAACTGAAAAATATATCTGAAATGAAAAAAGCCACTGGAAGGGCTCAAAAACAAAATGCACATGACATAGGGAAGAGTCAATTAGTCTAAGTAGATCAGTGAGATTATTCCTGAGCAGCAGAGAGAAAAACTGTTTTTAAGAAATGAACAGATTTTAACTGGGCAGAGTGATTCTCTCCTGTAATCTCAGCTATTCGGGAAGTTGAGGCAGGAGGTTTGCAAGCTTGAAACCAACCTCAGCAACTTAGGGAGACCCTGTCTAAAAATAAAAAAATAAATAAATAAAAAGGGAACACTTACCTGGCATGCATGGGACCCTGGGTTCAATATCCAGTACGGGGAGGCGGGGAGCAGGCAAAAAGAGAAAAAAAAAAAAATGAGCAAAGCCTTCGTGACTTTTAGAATACTATCAGAACTCTAAGATTTACAACACTGGAATTCCTGAATGAAAAGAAAGCTTATTGTATAAAAATCATTTGAACAAAAAAAGTGTTTGTCTTTCTAGTGAAAGACATATATATTCACAGGTTTAAGAGGCTCAAAAACTCCAAGAAGATAAATCAAAAGAAAATCATACTACCAACTGCCTTGGGAGGCTGGGACGAGAGGATCACAAGTTCAAGGCCAGCTTTAGCAATGTAGAAAGGCCCTAAGTAAATTAGTGAGACCTTGTTCAAAATAAAAAAATAAAAAGGGCTCCGGATGTGGCTCAGTGGTAAATTGCCCCTGAGTTAAATCCCAGCACACACCACCACCCTCCCAAACAAAAGAAAAGGAAAGAAGAAAGAAAGAAAATTGTACTATATTGTAATCAAACTGTTGGAAACTGAAGATAAAAGAAAAATCTTGACAGCAGACATATTAAAAATGACACATTGTATATAGGAAAACAATAATTTAAGTAACTATTTTCCTCAACAGAAACAATGGAGACCAGAAGATGGTGGAGGAATGTCTTTAACATTTAAAAAGTAAAAGGGAAAGCCTAGATTTCTGTATTCAGTGAATAAATCGTTCAGGAATGAAAGTGCAATAAAAATCTTAGATGAAACCAAATGCCTAATTTTTTCTTAATATAAGGAGGCTGATTCATAGTGGGATACAGAGAGGGAGCATAGGAGGAATAGACGAACTCTAGATCAGGCAGAGGGGTTGGAGGGGAAGGGAGGGGGCATGGGGTTAGAAATGATGGTAGAATGTGATGAACATCATTATCCAAAGTACATGTATGAAGACACGAATTGGTGTGAATATACTTTTATTACAACCAGAGATATGAAAAATTGTGCTCTGTATGTGTAATAAGAATGTCATGCATTCTGCTGTCATATGTAATCATCATCATCATCATCATCATCATCATCATCATCATCATCTTAAATGAAGGGAAACAGAAAGGGTTTGTTTCCAGAAGCCCTGCTGTAAGTAAATCACCAAACACCACTATGCATCACTTAACGACAGGAAACCATTCTGAGAAATATCTTAATTAGGCAATTCTGTTGTTCTGTGACCTTCATGCAGTGAACTAACACAAACTGAGGTGGCTATGACCTCAATAGGCAATATGATCTTATGGGACCACTATCATATATGCTCTTTTGTTGACCAAAATGTCATTATATAGTTCATGACTGTTCTTCAAGCTAAAGGGAGATGGTACCAAAGGGACTTGAAACTTTAGGAATGGAGAAAGAGCAACAGAATTATAATAGGTCATTTTCCAGCTCTTCATTTCCTTACATTTGCACATTTCAAGCAAACATTATGATGTCCACTGGTTATGTGAGCAGGTGTGCATGTACTAATGTACATAGATATATGTGCCAATTATGGCATAAGTGGTATGGATAAAGGGTCTCATATGATTGTAAGACTTTTCTGTTTTTCTTGAAGTGCTAAAATCTTAACTCACACCATGAAATGTTTGGAATGCATATTATAATGAGTAGAACAAGCATTAAAAGCATTAAAGAAATAAAGCCAAAGGACAAGAGACAAGTGAAATACACACACACACACACACACACACACACACACACTACCCTAAAATAGGCAGGAAAGGGGAAACATAAAGACAAGAAACTAAGGAAGCGAACAGAAAAGTAAAAAAAAAAAAAAAAAAAGTAGATCTAAACCCAACCAGATCAATAAATTCATTAAATCTAAATGGCCTAAAACACTATTAAAATATACATTAGAAGATTAAATTATAAACCAAGACCTTACCCTATCTTTCTGTAAGGAATCTACTTTAAATAGGATGACACAGATTCTAAGAGGATGGAAGGAGATAACTGTTCAGGCCATAACCTAAAGAAAGCTGGAGTGGTTATTTTAACACCATAGAAAATTTACCTTAGAACAAGGAAAATTACCAGGGATAAAGAGGATAGTATTGATGACAAGGTCTGGTTTACAAAGAAGACATAAATATCCTACACATACATGCTCCAACAGCAGAACTCCTAAGTACCCAAAGCAAAAGTGATAGAACTGCAAGGAGAAATAGAATAATTAGAGGCCTCAACAGTGTTCTCTCAATAATTGATAGAACAAGTAGATCTAATATTAGCAAAAACACTGAAATTCTAAACAATATGACCAACAAATATGTCCTAATAAGCACTTATAGAATACCCCTACCAACAGCAGCAAAATATACATTCTTCTTGTATGCATGAGGAGCCTTCACCAAGACACACCGTATCTGGGTCATAAAATAAACTTTAACAAATTTAAAAGAATTTAAATCCTGTGAAGTATGTTCTTTGATGATTGTAGAATTAGACTACAAAGCAATGCTAAACAGATATAGGGAAAATTCCCAAATATTTAGAAATTAAATAACATGCCTCTAAATAATTTATGGGTCAAGAACAGGGCTCAAGAGAAATGAAATATTTTGAGTTAAATGAAAATTAAATTATAGTATATTGAAATTTGCAGAATGCAGCTAAAATGATATTTTGAGGGAAATTAAATTCTCATAATAGAAAAGAAAGGCCTCAAATCAGTCTAAGACTTTACCTCAAGAAATGGACTAATTCATTTTAAGAAATGAACTACCCAAACTTGTTCAAGAAACAGGGAACACAGAGTTTCCTATATGTCTTATGTCAGATTTGTGGTTAAAAACCTTTCCCCTTTCAAACAAAATCTAGGGGCAAATTTTTCACTGCTGAATTCTAGCAAATATGTAAGGAAGAAATAATGTCAATTTTCCATAATTTTTTTTTTCAGAAAACCAAAGAAGCAAGAATATTTCCAAATTACTTTAGTGAGGGCAAAATTATTCTTATATGAGAAATAAATAAACGACATTATAAGTAAAAAATAAATAAATAAATAAGAAAATTACAGATCAAATGTACTTCATGAACATATAGATTTAAAAAAACAAAAACCACCAAACTCCACAAAGTGAATCCAGCCTTATCTAAGAGTGATGCATCATGGCTAAGTAGCATTATTTAGAAATGCAAGACTATTTCAGAGCTCACTTATCAATGTATTCCACCATTTCACAAGGTAAAGAAGACAAACCACAACTATCTCAATAGTGGTAGAAAAAGCATTTGATAAAATTTAGCTTCCACTCATGACTCTTTATAAAACACCTCCCAGTAAACAGAAATAGAAGGAATTTATTCCACCTAAGAGAGGGCATCTGCAAAAATATGCTTTCCACCCAAGATCAGGAATGAGATAAGGTCTTATGGTCTCATCATTCCTAGTCAACAGCATATAGAAAGTTCTAGTCAGTACAGCAAGGAAGAAAGAAGGAAAAAAAAGGAAAGAAAAGAAAATAATCAAGGGCACATAGATTGTAATAGAATAAAAAAGAAATCTCAGAGAATAGCATGCTAAGAAAAATAAGCCAATCCCCAGAAAACCAAAGGCCGAATGTTCTCTCTTGTAAGTGGATGCTGATCCATAATGGGGGAGGGGGCACAGGAAGAATGGCGGAAACCTGAATTGGGCAAAAGGGAAGGGATGGGATATGGGTGTGGGAAAGATGGTGGAAGGCGAAGGACATCATTACCCTAGGTGCATGTATGATTGCACAAATGGTGCGACTCTACATCATGTACAACCAGAGAAACGAAAAGTTGTGCTGCAATTGTTTACAATGGAATGAAATGCATTCTGCTGTCATGTATAATAATTAGAACAAATAATAAAATTTAAAAAAACAACTCTGCAGACTGCATTATTGTCTGCAAGATCCTATGGCATCTATGAAAAAGTTATTAGAACTAATGAATAAATTTATTAAGGTCAGTATATAACAGTTATATTTCGATACTGAATTGCTAACTAGTTTTAAAAAATAACACTCACAGTAACACCAGAAAAAAAGAAAAGGAAAGAAGGAGGGAAGGGAGGGAAGGAGGGAGGGAGGGAGGAAATACTTATAATTAAGAAAATGTGCTAATTTTGTATGCTAGAAACTACAAAATGATAATTAGGAAAATTAAAGATGACTTAGATAAATGGAAAGATTTGTCATGTGTATGCATCAGAAGATTCAATATAGTTAAGATGTTAATTCTCTCCAAATTTGACCTACAGATTTGATGCAGTCCCAAATTCCTGGCAAGATTTTAAAAAAATAGATCTAGAGAAACTGGGTCTAAAATTTATATGAAAGAGCAAGGGAAACTGAGTAGCTGACAGTGGTCATATCCAAAGTGAAAAAACACCCTGATTACATTTTGGCACATTCCCCGGAAGATGAAAAACAAGACAACTGCCAACTCTGAGTAACGTGCATGTTATCTGTGTGGATTGGGTTAGTTTGCCAGGGCTGCCATAACAAAGCCCACAAACTGGGTGGCTTACGCAACCGAAATGTATCATCTCACTGATCTGGAGGTTAAAAGCCCAGATTGAGATGCTGACAGGGTTGATTCCTTCTGAGTGCAGTGGGGGTGGGTGCATTCTAGCTTCTTCCATAGATTTTGGTGGTTTGCTGATGATCTTTGGTGTTCCTTTGCTGATAGATCTCTGTTTTCATCTTCAAATGGTATTCTTCCTGTTTGAAAATTTTCCTTATCTAATTTTCCTGTCTCTAAAAATCTCCCTTTTTAAAAGGACACAATCATATTGGGATTATGGCCCAGCCAAATGACATTATTTTAATGAATTACATCTGCAGTGACCTTATTTTAAAATAAGGTCATATTCTTACGCAGTGGGAATTAGGACGTCAGCATATGAATTTGGAGGGGAGGCAGAATTCAGCCTAGCTTATTTTAAATTTGTACCATGATGCATGCAATTAGAAATGACTAGGAAAGTGTGAAAATAACAGGATAGCCAGCAGAAACAAGTCCTTTCTAACTATGTAGTCTTGTGGTTGCCTTTTCTGGGGATGACAGATTTTTTTGTTCCTGAGGATGAATCTGGTAAAAGGTATATTTAGCTATGCACTATTACATAGATCTTGGCAAGTGCAAAAGTTGTGCCCTTTTCTCAAGCATATTGAGAAAAAGATGAATGCTGGCAATGTTTTGGGTCATTTAATTGTCATTTTCTCTGTACCTTTACTTGCTACCTGTATGAGGTCATCTTTCCATTACTGTAACAAGTAATTGAGATGATAAACTTATAAAGAGGAAAGATTTCTTTTGGCTCAAAGTTTTTGAGGTTTCAATCCATGGTCGGTCCTCCTCATCACTTTAGGACCTGTGGTGAGGCAGCACCTCATGGCAGGTGTGCATGACAGAGCAAAGTTGCTCATCTCATAGTCAGAAAGCTAAAGAAAGGAAGAGCAAGGGACTGGGTTCCTACAATCCCCTTTGACAGCATGCCCACTATGACCCACCTTTTAATGGTTCCACCAGCTCCCAATAGCACCAAGTTGGGGATCAAGTCCCTAACACAAGGGCCTTGGGAGGACATTCATCATCCAAACTGTAGCATCCCCAATAGCATGCAGGAACAAACATGCCATACTGAGGTTGATAGTGGAAAAGCACTACTACTTACAGGAATTCTTTTTTTAAAAGAGAGAGAGAGAGAGAGAGAGAGAGAGAGAGAGAGAGAGAGAGAGAGAGAGAGAGAGAGAATTTTTAATATTTATTTTTTAGTTTTCGGAGGACACAACATCTTTGTTGGTATGTGGTGCTGAGGATCGAACCCGGGCCGCACACATGCCAGGCGAGCGCGCTACCGCTTGAGCCACATCCCCAGCCCCAACAGGAATTCTTTTAGGAGAGAATTAACTTTTTACTGTTAGGGGTAACCAATAAGAACAGCAAATATCTGCCAGCCCAGAAATATACAAAGTTGCCTTGCCTCTGACCATAGAGGCATTAATGTTGGCTTGAGGTATAAGTTATATAGCAAAATATTGGCACTACCAGTTCTTGGTGACTAACTATTGATGATGAAGGGCTGAAAGCAGTTTTTATTTGTATTCAAGGTCACATCATCCTCTTATGCTCATTTGGAGAAGAGGATGTGGTGGGGAAGATAACCCAGCATAATAAAATCCCAGAAGGGACAAATTAGTCCCCTGCCCACCCACCATTCCAAGGGATGCTAAGACCTGAAAGCTTCCTCCTGCAATAATGTCACCTGACAGATGTGGCTGCCCAAGACTCCATGGAGCTTCAGAGACACTTGACTTTTTAAACATTTTTTTTGGCTATAGAAGTACCATACTTCTATAAACAAATGAAGAAAGGTGGGAAGTAAATACTATTGTCTCAATACTCAAAGACAATCCTTGCTAATATTTTAATGCATCCCTTAACAGTTTATTCTTTATTTATTTGCCTGTAAATAAATTATAACAATGAATTTTAAATGCATTTAAAATGCCACCTGATTTTCTTGTGGATGTGCCGACACTGATTTAAGTAGAATCCTGTTATTGATGATTTAGTGTGTGCTTGACATTTTCGTCCTGATTTCACTGCCATATTTCAAACAAAAGCACATCCCTCTGTGACGCTAAGCTTGGTTATAGGGTCTTACTCAACAGTGTTGGACATCAGCCTGGTTCTTGAAAAATTAATTTATTAACCATCCTTTGGAGCTCATGGTTGCCTGTCACCTTGAAGGGAAATACTTACTCGGTGACTTTTGTCTGGATTGTTTGAGCTGATTATGCACATGTACTCCAGGACTGTTTCAATTCAAATTGTGTGTAGTCAAAGCAACTAAATGATATTTGAAAAGAACAAAGGAATATTATCTTTACAACATGAGAGACCAAACTGGGAAACAAGATTGGTGTCGACAACAGTTTGGCCAAGTCCATATCTCATTTGTATGATACGATTGCACCCAGCCAGTATCGTGGTCACTGAATAGCTATTTTTCATCTTGGTCTGCTACATTACAAGCTCTTCTAAGAGCCAGCGAATGCTATTTCCCTATGCAAAAGAAAAACATGATTTAAAACAAGGACACTGGAGCTCTTTATGGTTGACAATGAGCCTTTATTTCCCACATCTCATTAGGATGTTTCAGGAGGTGAGTGGTGAGCACAGCGTCAGGGGCAGCATTTTCTATTGATTTATGTCCTGTTATAGAATTAATTGAGTCTGGACACAGGGTCTCATTTTCTTGGACATGTAGCAGGTAATCATGCTTCTCCTGTACATTCAAATTGCTTTCCAGATGGTCTGTTATGAAGGATTTATCTTTAATATGATTAATCAGAAGCAAAGGACCTCAATATGTTTGTGCACATGCTCTGCGATGCAGATTTCTCCAGCTCCACTGGATGGATGATTAACTCTGTCCTGGCCACACTGCTCCTGGGCTCACCTGAGGACCTGCGCCTCATATTGTTGCTATCTGTTGAGAGAAAGTTTTAAGGCATCCTAGGTAAAGGCCCTAAATTGGGGAGAAAGGCCTATAGTATATCTTTAAGGAAATAAGACAGCATCATTTATAATACAAAAACAAGCCACTATTTACGTATTCAGTAGGAGAATAGTATCTTAGGCAGCTAAGAAAAAAACTAGACTGGATGGTTCAAATAAGCATGATAACAAGCTTATCATGTTATGTTAAAAGAGAAAAATATGGTGCTGTTTTTTACAATAAAGTCTCAGATGTGTAGAATACATGCATAGAAAAAAGACTGGAAAGAAATATGCCATGACACAATGGTGTCATGTCACAACAGTGGATGTCTTTGGTTGGACCACTGTGAGTGGTGGTCCATTCTTCCTTACATTTCCCATTAAATGCAAACAAAACAGATCATAATTCTCATCGCCTGGAAGCATGGTGCCTTCAGAAGTAGTTGCCTCCTGAATGTAAGAATCTGCCCACATCAGCTTAGCAAATGATGTGTTAGATTAGTCACATCTCCGGCTCTCTCCCAAGGTGGGGAGGGAAGCTCTTCACACCCTCCTACAGGACAGCTGTCCCCACATAACAGTTGTATCCCCAGAAGGAGTATGCAGTTGAAGTAATTGAAATCTTTCCACCAGACATTGCCTGTGAGTTTTCAGAGTCTGGCAGCCAGGTAGGTGTGATTTGGTAAGCTGAGTTGGAACTCCCTTCAGGCATTAAAGGGCTTCCTGAAAAAGTTGCTTTTAAATCGAGGTGTTGAAAACGACATCCATTATCATAGGGCTGCAAACTGCTTCCATGCAAAAGGCAATGTGTTAGTGCCTTGCAGGGATACACTTTGATTGAACTTAATAGGATAATGTCTTAGTCCATTTTCTGTTGCTATAACTAGATACCACAGACTGGGTGATTTATGAAGAACAGATATTTATTTGGCTCACAGTTCTGGAGGCCAGAAAGTCCAAGAGCAAGGTGCCAGCATCTGGTGAAGGTCTTCTTGTTGCATCATATCTGAGAAGAGGGCATCACACAGTGAGGCAGAGCAAACATACTAGCTGGCTTCTCTCTTCCTCTTCCTATATAGCCACTAATGCCACAGTGGGGGTCCCACCCTTGTGGTCATTACCATATGTCTTTGGGGCATTAGGTTTCTAACACATGAACTGCTGGGAAACACTCTGAAAACATAACAGATATTGTAAGTCTTGTTGAACTGTTTATTTTAAAGAATCTCTTTATTCCACCTACATTTTTTGTCCACTGTTTCTTCTCACCTCCCCTTGGCCACACCTCACCTTCCTGGTTAGGGAAACATCTGCTATTCTCTGAGCACCTCATCCTCCCAGACCACCCACCTTTTCCCTGTTGATGGCAATAGAGATGACCCAGGAGCTGGGTCCTGAAGAAATTGAGAGTTGTCCTCCCTCCTCATGTCCAAAAGTAGAAGGAGAAGGCTTAGCACATGGGGGGGGCCTGTGTTTCTTGGTGGGGAGGCAGTATCTATCTAATAGGCAGTGGGGAAAGGGGTCAACAGAGACCCACAAACATCTATTCGGGTAGAGTTTTTAAATGCAATCTTAGAGCCTATGACGTCAGACCACCTGAGCTCTAGACCCGACCTTTGGTCCATCTACTCAGAGTTTAGGGTCATGGACTGCAAACTCCCAGGTGGGCATTTTGCCCACCAAAATGAGTGAAATGCTTTGTTAGGGGAAGCAATTCTTGTCTTGCTACAGGACCTCTCCCCTTTCTGCAGTGCCACACAGATACACCCACAGCCTATTGCTGAATGCACATTATATATGCAGCCAGAGTCCATGTCACCTGGACATGCCACTCCTATCCACCTGTATTAGCAGAGCCATCAAGCATTCTTTTTTTTTTTTTTTTTTTTGAGAGAGAGAGAGAGAGAGAGAGAGAGAGAGAGCATTTTAATATTTATTTTTTAGTTTTCAGCAGACACAACATCTTTGTTTGTATGTGGTGCTGACGATCGAACCTGGGCCGCACGCATGCCAGGTGAGCACGCTACCACTTGAGCCACATCCCTAGCCCCAAATCAGGCATTCTTGATGTTAACACTTAGTTGAAAGTTTTCCTTGGCTCCTTGTGTGTGGCATGTATGAAGCCCAGGCCTGCACTGGTCACTCTCTGCTATGGTTTGAATGTTGTATGTCCTCCAAGGGTTCATGTGTTGTAAGCTTGGTCCCCTGTGGCAATGTAGAGAGATAGTGGAAACTTTAAGAGATGGGGCTTAGTGAGAGATCCTAAAGTTATTGGCGGTGTTATCTTCTGAAGAAATTAAGGTAGTTCTTGTGGGACTCTGAGTTAGTTCTTGAGAGAGAAAGATGTTATTAGAGCAAGCCTGACCCTTAAAATGCTCATGCACTTCCTGTCTGGTGATGTGATCTGCCCCATTGCACACACTTCCATTGTTGCCATGTAATCTATCTTGAGTCTTTCACCAGACCTGAACTGATGCCAGTTCAATGCCCTTTTAACCTCCAGAACTAGGAGCTAAATAAACCTCTTTTTTTAATGAAGTTACTAGCCTCAGGTATTTCATTTTAGTAACAAAAAATGGACTAATACACTCTCCTACTTAACCTACTTCAAGCCCAGCAGGCAAATATGTCATTTCCAACTTCCCAAGGGAGGAAGGCCATCCCTCCATTAGACATCTGGCCCAAGGCCTCACAGTAAACAGAAATGTGAATTTAAACAAGGATCTTCCATCTTCATTTTTAATGGGATGGCTCTTTCTCTTACATTGAAAGTGCCCAGTAAGTTAAATATATTCTGCACTCTTTAAAGATGTGGCTTCTTCCTGGGCAGCTGTTGTTGAGCCCCTTTCCCTTTGTATCCACAGAACAGAGAACCAGATCAGAGGTCTGTGATATCAAGCTCTAGAAAAGAACTGTCTTTAGCCAGATGCATTTAATGGTGAAAACATTTAAAAAACAGGATCATTACCAGAGTCCTGCAGAGCCATATTGTTGCCTGAGGCAAAAGGAAAAATCAATACCAGTCCTGTCTTTATTTAATATTTTTATGTTTAGTTCATCATGTATTTTGCATTGATTTTTATTTTTAAAGCATTGCAATTAAAATATCATTTATTTTGATCCCTGAAGTTCTTGATGCCTCATCTGTCTCACCCTGATCTAGCTCTAGAAAAATAAAAACATTTTCATTAAAATGAGGAATAAGTCAAGGATGTTCCTCAGTATTATTGTTACTTAACCTCATAGGAAAGTGCAGGGCAAGGGTCAGAGACGATGATCGCATGCTGAAAAGGAGAAACCAGATGGTGATGACTAGAGAGCTGTGTCATTTACCACCAGAAAATGACATTAACCCAGAAGAAAACATTAACTAAAAAACATTGGGACTTAAAAAAAATTGGACTTAAATGTAGGTTAATAACATGTATTTGTACAGGATCGGTATAGCTTTTTTCTATACACTAATAAAAACCAAGAAAACACATAATGGAGGAGAAACTCCATTCACGACAGCCACAGATGTAATATATCCAAGAATAAACTTATTAGAAGATATCCATAGCTGTGAAGAAAACCACAAAGCTGTTGATAGAAGTGGTATAGACTAGAAGACCCAGAAACACATCCGATTTTATATAAGAATTTAGTACTGATGGGTCCTGTCTTACAATGATTCAACTTCTGATTTTTTTTTAACATTGCAGGGGTGTGAAATCATTTCCTCATACAGTCATCCTGTTTATCACTTTAAGTACAATATTCAACAAATTATGTGAGATATCCATCGCTTTATTATAAAATAAACTTGGTGCTAGTCCATCTTGCACAACTATAGTCTGATTAAATGTCCTGAGTACATTTAAGGTAGGCTAGGCTATAATGTTCAATAGGTAAGTTGTATTAAATGCATTTCCAACTCATGGTAGATTTATCAGAATGCAGCCTCATTGTACATCAAGGAACTTTTGTACATGCTATGCAGGGTAACTGGCCATCCTAGTATTCCTGGGACTAGGAGTTTCCTGGTACATGGGACTTTCAGCATTAAAATTGTCATGGCTGGTTGCCCTAAGACCAGAGGAAAAAAAAATAGTCCATTTAATAAAGAGCTTTGGGAGAGCTGGATAAATGAGTGGTTCCCAAAACTTGCTGTAGGTTGGAATAATCTGGGGGATCTCTACATATACTGAGGTGTTATGTTTTAGATATGAGGTGTCCCCCAAACACTCATGTGTGAAACAATGCAAGAAAGTTTAGAGGTGAAAGGATTGGGTTAGGAGAGTCTTAATATAATCAGTGCATTAATTCCCTGATAGGGATTAACTGGGTGGTAACTGTAGGCAGCTGGGGTGTGGCTGGAGGAGCTGGGCTTTCCAAAATGTCTATTTTGTCCACAGGGAGGGGAGTTCTCTTTAATTCCTGGCTCCATGTCCCCAGCTGCTTCCCTCTGCCACAAGAAGCCACGATGTTCTGCCTCGCCTGTGGCCCAGAGCAAGAGTCAACCATCTGTGGACTGACTGCAAAATGAACATTTTCTTGTCAGGTGTTCTGTTACAACAGTGAAAAAGAGGACCAAACCCTGAAGCCTCTCTCCTGCCTGAGATATCCCCATTTCATTGATCTGTGCATCAGGATTTTAAATAGGTAGCAAGTTCGAAAAGCACTGGACTAACCATTTGCGGGGAAACTAAGATGCTTCCTATCTTGTGTATATATTCTCTTCAGGGGGGCTCAATATTTAAACATGAAGAATAAAAGATTCTAGATATTAGTCCGATTTGCTTGCTTTAAGGGAAAGTGTCTGCCTCCTCCCATGAGAAGTCTGGAACCATCAGAGCTGAGGCGGGCTGTGCCACATAGACCCAGGGAATTTCAGGGGAGTACCTATTTCCCGTTAGGAGGGTTCTAAGGCTTGGATGAGTGTCCCCCAAAGGCCCATGTGTTAAAAGTGTGGTCAGCAGCCTGTGGTGCTGATGGGAGGTGGTGTGGACTTTATGAGGTGGAACTCTGAAACCTGAGCCAAAGTAAACCTTTCTTGCTTATAAGTTGATTGTCATAGGTATTTTGTCACACTGTCAGAAAGCTGACACAGAGTAGGGGACATTTTTCCCCTGAATGAGGCAGACTTGGCTGAGCACATCTCATTTCTGTCCATACTTAAAATATAGAGGAGCCTTCTCATAGCTCAGTAATGAAGTCCCAGATGGCCAACCCCGTTGCTGCCAGGTCACCAGAAAATCATCTCCTATGGTACCTAAGAACTACTCTTTAATCCACAACTCTTTGTGAGACACCTTCCTTGTGTCACAGGGGCCCTTTGCTGCCAGAAGGACCAAAGAAGTTCATGCTGTGTCTTCCTGAAAAACTGGAAAATGGGAAAATTAATCTTTACCACAGAGAAAAAAATTATGATGAAATGGGAGTTAGGAGTGTAAAGTTAAGTGATTTAGAGGATAGAACCCAGAGATGTTCTGAAAGGAGGAAAAGGCCATGGGAGAGAGAAATAAAAAAAAATAAATAAATAGCAGAAAGCTTCCTGTAGCTAGACAAGATGTGGGCTCAATATGGAAAGGGCTCAACAAATGAATCCTTATAGATTAATGTAAAAAAAAAATGACCCTCATCCAGACATATCCCAGTGGAATTTCTGTACTCTTAAGAATAGAGAAAAGAATTCTACAAGCTTCCAGACAAGCAATAGATGTGGTACTAAGGTAAAAAGAATCAGATTAGTATTAAACCACACATCTACAAGACTGCCAACTGGAAGATAGTGAAATAGATAGTGTTCACAGGCTGGCAAATAAAGGTGTAGTTTAAGAGATAGTCAGGCTGGGGTTGTGGCTCAGTGGTAGAGCACTCGCCGCACACACAAGGCCCTGGGTTCGATCCTCAGTACCACATAAAAAAAGTAAATAAAATAAAGGTATTGTGTCCAACTACAACTAAAAAATAAATATTAAAAAAAGAAATAGTCTATATGAGGAGCCATTCTCTAGACACAAAAGAATTACCTATTAACTGAACAAAATGACCCTAGCAATTATTATAGTAAAGTAAAAATGAAATTGTAAAAAAATACTTTAAGAGAAAAATCTACATATAAAATATAAGAAACAGTGGTGGGCAATGAATTATATAATTATTGTCCAGCATACTTAGTTACTGATAGTGTTGTGCACCTCCTGTAAATTTTGCTGAAATTATTTGAAGACTCTAAGAGATAACAGGAAACAGTAGTGAAAAATAAACTCCTGATTCTCTTCTAGTTCTATAATACCACCTCAGTGGATGCACTAGGCAGTTGCTATAACAAATACCTGAGATAGTAAACCTATAAAGAGAAAAGGGTTATTGTAACTCATGTCTTCAGAGATTTTGAAGACATGATAAGACATAATAATCTGGCAAGGCAGATTATTATGGTGGGGAGCAAAGCTTTCACCTTATTGCCAGAGCATAAAAAAGGAGAGATAGAGGAAAGGGCTTAATTCCCAATATCCTCTTCAAGGTCACACTTCCAATGGCTCATAGACCTCCCAAAAAGTTCCATCCCTTAAAGTTCCCATCACCTGCCAATGGCAACATAGGCAGGGGTCCAAGCCCTGCTTGGTCCTCCAAACCATAGAGATTGATATTTAAAAAACCTGCAGAATTGGGGACTGTTCTGTGACTCTAATGTGTGTATTTTAATCCTTAAGTCTTATATTTTTATATAGGTGTTTTATACAGGTGTAGGTAACATATGTTTAAGTGTGTGTACTGATAGCATCTGAAGTGAAGACAATAAGACGTAGTGTTTATTCTCCAACAAAGATGTAAATAGAGTTGTCCATGGGCATTCTTCAGGGACTGGTTTCTAAGACACTATGAGGAGACCAAAATCAATGGATGCTCAAGTCCCTTACATAAAATGGTGTAGTATTTGCATACAACCTGTGTACATTTTCCCATATACCTCCAATCATCTCTAGATGACTTTTAACACCTAACACAGTGTAAATGTCCTCCAAATATCTCTTATATTGAATTGTTTAGGAATGATGACAAGATTAAAAAGTCTGCATATATTCAGTACAGATACAATTTAAATAAAAAAATTTAATCCAGGATTGGTTGAAGATGCAGAAGGGAGAACCCACAGATAGGAAAGGCCTATGGTACCTGCAATGTGACTTGGTGTCAAAGCCCTGGGGAGACTCAGGGTGCTGTAGAGATGGTACCACTCCACAGAATAGGAGCTGTGGGCTCACTGACATGTAGCTGCTGCCACCATTGGTCCTCCACCCTTCCTTCTGTCATCCTGACATGGCATGGACAACTATGGCCGTCTTTTGGCTATAGCCTTCAGCACATACTTCTGAGAGATCACTTTGGGGAATGTTGTTTCTGTAGATTGTGTCCAGACTGTGGTCATTAAGTTCCTCACATCAGTCCTCTAGCCTGTCTCTGTAGTTGGCTTCCTCCATAGTAGACTAACAGGCAGTTCATCATTCTTTTTTTTTTTCTGGTACCATGAATTAAACCCAGGGGCACTTAACCACTGATATATCCCCCCACCCATTTTTATTTATTTATTTTTTTATTTTTGAGACAGTGTCTCACTAAGTTGCTAAGGGCCTTACTAAGTTTCTAAACTTGTGATTCTCCTGCCTCAAGCTCCAGTGCCACTGGGACTACAGACATGCACCAGCCACCATGCCAGGCTCAGTCCATCCTCCTTGACGAGTCCTCTGGTGTCTGTTGTTCTGGTGAATGCTGAGCCCCTCTTCTGTTCTTGGGAACAGGTCTTTGGAATAGTCCTGCCAGCTTCAGAGTTTGGGACGGGGTGATTGTGGAGGACATTCAGACCCTGCAGGGTCCTTCTCAGTCATAGTTTCCTGATGTGGGATATTTTTGTAGTCTGCAGGCCACTCTGGGGAAGTGCTATGAATCTTTCATCATTCTGGTACTGTTAGCAAGAGACAGCCATTCGTGATCCTTTTGCGGACAACGGAGTAAACACTGCTTCTGACAATGGTGAATTTCTTCAATGTGCATTCACGCGTTGGAAGCATGTGTCTCCATCAGTAATTGTGCTCACACTCTGAGAGTCTGGACTGGATGAAGTAATTATCTCCTTCTCGGTTCTTCTGGGAATATTCATAATGCTGTAACTAACCATCTGGTAAAGGCACTCTTATAGTGAGATGTCTTTGGGGTACCACTGCAAGCAAGGTGCTGCACTGGCACTGTGGGAGATATGGATTGTGAAAGTCCTTTAATTTATGAGCTCCCTGGGGAGATGATACTTAAGAAAGAGGATGTACAGCAATGTGAGCTCAGAGCCTGGGTAGTGACTGCCTTGAGCATCATGGATAGTGCCTCCTCCGTCTTTGCTCCCTCTCGTCTGACTACAGGTCCCAAGGCTCCCACCCCCTAAATACTAGCTAAGCCCCTTCTCTTGCCTCATCTGTACTGGTTTAATTTAAGCTCTCAATATGTTTTTTTTTTCATTTTAATTTGCTTAATTGTATTAAAATAGACATAACATAAAATTGACCATCTTACCATTTTTTAAAGTGTATTAGCTCTCCTTTCTTAATTGGACTACTGGAATATGTTTTTAAAAAGGACCAACTATGATGCAAAAAGGGCATTTGTATTGTCAAAGTAGAGTTTAAAGGATACAGTGAACTCTTGAGTAACCACTCAGCCTAAGAAAAAGAACATGAACCAAACTTTTGAACACTCTTTCTAAGCCTTTGTCTGGATGCCAGCTCCTCTTCTCCCCTAGAGGACTGGAATAATGTTTTTACCAGTCTCCCTTCCTCCAGCCTTTTCTCCTCCATGCCGGATCCAGAGAGATGGGACTAACAGATACTGTGTTGTGCCCTTACTGGACATTGCCCAATGATTCTGCCTGGTTTGGGGGTTAAAATGCAAAGTCCTGGGGCAGTGGGCTCCAGGGCCTCTCCTGTTGTAGGCCCCCATGATCATTGCAAGGTCTGTGTGGTACCAGGATACGTGCCCTGCTGGCTGCAGCCCCATCCCTTCCATCTCCCCTTGGCCAGGCAGTGCTGCCTTCCCTGACACACCTTTGGGCCTGAAAGGCTGGGCACTTACATTGAGCTTCTCTGTTCATTACTCAAGACAGCACCCGCAATTTCAGATCCTTGGTGAACGCTGTTTGGTTTGGAGTGAGCAATGGGGGGAGGGTGGGACAAGCCAGTAGGGAAGGGGACTGATATGGTCTTCAAGGAGCACAGATTGATTTATTTTGAATTAATATATAATTTTATTAAAAATTCATTGCAAAATAAAAGTAGTATATTGAATGTACTACATTTTTACCATGTAACATGGTAAAAAAAAATCAAACTATTTGAAAAGAGTATTTAATATCGGTTTTTCTTTCTACATGGCATCCCTCTCAGTCCTCCTCCCCAATAGACTTTTTTATTCTTATTTCATTTTTCAATGCCACATAGTAAGTTTACCAATCCGGGGGGTGCAATGTAATATTTCAGTGTCTACCTCATCATGGGGTGTGGAGTTGAACTGGGAAGATCTAACTTCCTTCCCCATCCATCATCATTGTCTTTGGATGGAAGCGTCCCCTTTTCTCTTTTGAGAGCAGCTAACCTGCTTATGGCCTTGTGACTTGGTCACCTGGGGAACCCGGAAGGGAGTGAGCCCAGTGTGGGGGTCGGGAATGAGCATGTGAGCTGCAGGCCCCAGGCTGGCGTCCTGGTGACTGAGGGTGCCTCTCCTCTCCCTGCCACCTTTTCCTCCTGCTCTGCCTGTCCTCCTTGGCACCGTGGCATGTTGTTCCTGGCACATGAGGCAGCCAGGCGGGAATGTCACATTCTTTGAACAGATGTGCGTTCACATTGCTCTGAGCGAACATGGTGGCAAGGCGTGTGGGCACGTGGGGTGGGCTGCGTGCTTGTTGGGCTGGTGGTGATCAGCCATCGGTGGGATTCTGACTCTGTACTTTCCAACGTTCCTCCCCACAGTGACTGCCTCCGGGTGATGATGGCCGCGTGAGTGTCTGCCATGGCCCACCGGAAGCGCCAGAGTACCACGAGCAGCATGTTGGAACACAGGGCCAGGCCAGGCCCCATCCCCCATGGCCAGGAGCCTGAGAGTGAGGATGCAGAGCTGCCCTTGGAGGGCTATGTGCCCAAGGGCCTGGAGCTGACCACCCTGCGGCCAGAGAGCCCCACACCCGAGGAGCAAGACTGCCACAACCACAGCCCTGATGGGGACTCCAGCTCCGACTATGTGAACAACACCTCTGAGGAGGAGGACTATGATGAGGGGCTCCCCGAGGAGGAGGATGGCATCACCTACTACATCCGCTACTGCCCAGAGGATGACAGCTACCTGGAGGGCATGGACTGTAATGGGGAGGAGTATGTGGCCCACGGCACACACCCTGTGGACACTGACGAGTGCCAGGAGGCAGTGGAGGAGTGGACAGACTCAGCGGGCCCACACCCCCATGGCCATGGGGCCGAAGGCAGCCAGGACTACCCAGAGAGCCACCTGCCCATCCCGGAGGACGAGCCCTCTGTGCTGGAAGCCCACGGCCAGGAAGATGATGGTCACTACTGTCCCAGCAAAGAGGGCTACCAGGACTATTACCCTTCAGAGGCCAATGGGAATGCAGGGGGTGCTTCCCCGTATCACCTGAGGCGTGGGGATGGGGACCTGGAGGACCAGGAGGAAGACATTGACCAGATTGTGGCTGAGATCAAGATGAGCTTGAGCATGACCAGCATCACCAGTGCCAGCGAGGCGAGTCCTGAGCACATGCCTGAGCCAGGGCCGGGGGACTCCACGGAGGCCTGCCCGCCCAGCGAGGCCAGCTGCGGGCCCAACAGGCATGAGGCAAGGCCCAAGTCGCTGAACCTCCCTCCCAAGTCCAAGCACCCAGGAGACCCCCAGAGAGGCTTCAAGGCCAAGACCAGGACCCCAGAGGAGAGGCCAAAGTGGCCCCAAGAGCAGGTAGGTCTTTCCTGTTCCCAGGGAATGGGGCAGAGGAGCCCAGAGAGCTGTGGTGTAGGCATGGCCGATGGTAAATCTGAGGCCTGGGCGAGGCATTGGGCTGCTTTCCAGTTCCAAATGCAGGCTTCATTCTTCATTTTCTCAGTTTTGCGGTCACGTTTCAGGGACATTTTGATCACTCTTAAGCTCACCCCTCAAATTCAGGAATATCAGGAAAGTCTTTCATTGAGGGCTGACTGGCAGCTAGTGTCTTCCAGAAGACTCCCTACTCTACAGTGCCAGGAGAGATTTGATTTCTGTTTCTGTGGATGGCAGAAGAGCATCTGTTTGATGGTCCCCACCTCCCTGCCTCCCCCAAGTGGTTTCCTGAGGCCAGCAGGGCATTGGTGAGAATGGAGGATTGATGGTGTTCATGTACTGAGCTGACTAATGCCAAGGGTCAACAGCCTAAGTGTGTTTCACAGTGGCCATTGCATCCAGGTTACAAGTCTTCAAAGGATGCAGGCTGCAGGCTTGGTGGACAGTTAGCTATGAATATCCACTCTATTCTGCAAATAATTATTTGAAAGCTTGACAAAGTTGGAGAATAAATGCATGCTGTTGAGGCCAATGGGTATAAGTATAGCTATATTTTCTTTTAATTATAGCCAAGTAAGCATGTACTGTAATAAACACATTTGAAAAGCTGCCATTCAAAAAAAAAAATCCACCATGAGTACATAAAGAAGATGCAATTATTAAACCTGTGTAAAGGAACATGTATTTGGTCCATTATGTAGACTGCTTGTATATTTTTAAAATCTTAATTATTTTTTTCCCAGTAGAGTTCATGAGTTTGAAAACACACACACACATACACACACATATAGTGAAAGGTTGCTTTTGGAATTGTGGTTAGATTTCTGGCACTTGCATTTGGTGCCTTTTGTTCTTTTCTAAAGATTATCAAGTGTAAGTTCACTCTGGGAGTGTTCCTCTCATTCACAGAAATTCTGCATTCATGGGGGCCACAGATGTCAGGAAAGTGCTATTATATGCTTGTGGACATTGGGGGAGCTTTCTCTAGAGGTCAGGTGACTCTGGGCCCTGGATCTGGGCTTTAGGCCAAAATGCTGTCATCTTCCATCAGTCGCTGGCAGGGCCTGAACTTGTCCCCAGCAATAGTGATGGCACCACAGGGTTGCACAGGGTATGTGACGTACTGCATTTTGTTAATAGAAGAGCATCCCTGTCAAAGATTTTGTCAAGAGAAAATTATCTTTAGAGCCTGTGGGGAGCAAGTTAGACCTGATCTTTTGCTCCTTTGCGCTTTGTGCTAAACAGATGCTAATTTGAGTGAGACTCTAGGCTGGAGAACTGGGGGATAAATGAAAGGGAATGAATGGAGGATGTTGGCTGTTTAAAAGGGCAGGAGCAGGTGAGGTAGTCCCCAGCCGTTGTGGAGGACCAGAAGGAGGTCTGTTCTTCAGAGAAGAGGCATCGAATGGAAAAGCAGGCAGCTTTGGTCCCTAAGCAGAGTGTGTCCTTGAAGCTAATGCTCTTATCCAATACACTGGAAAAGCTGGCTAATGATATAGAGCTTTTCTGCTTTCATTCATTCACTCACAAACTGTTTCTATCCAGGAAAGAGCCTACCAGTTCCCAACTCAGGGCTGACCAGGTCCCATATGAACGGGCCCAGTGCTCCTTCTGAGGACTCTATAGGGCCTGGCACATGTGGGCAGGGTCTTCACATCCTGTATTCCCAAGTAGCCCATTTTACACAAGAAACCCTTTGAAATTGGACCCAAAAGAGCCAAAGCTACAAATGATTGTGAAAGCCAGATTCTGCATGAAGAATATGCGCCAAGTGGTTTGGTGATGTCTTGTTTGCAACCACAGCCCACTTTACTACAAGCAATCCCTTGCTTCCTTGGGGACAGCGAAGCTGTTCTGAGAACCAACAAAAGCTTGGGTCTAAGACAGGTGCTCAGGGTATCACTGAGTCCCAAGCCCACCTCTCTGTTCCTAGTGTCATCCATGCAGTTAGCGTTAGCATTGCCTAGATTTGAGACTGAGACAAAAAAGAATCTGCAAAGAGGAAGGGCAATGTTGGCCTTTTATTTTATTTTTTTTTATATATTTTTTAGTTGTAGTTGGACACAATATCTTTATTTATTTATATGTGGTGCTGAGGATCAAACCCGGAGCCTCGCAGTACTAGGCGAGTGCTCTACCGCTGAGCCACAAACCCAGCCCCGAATTTTGGTCTTTTAGACTGTCACTTTTTAAAGTGTGGCCATGGCCTATCCATACAGCATCACTGGGATGGCCCACCCCAGAACTTCTGAGTCCTAATATGCATTTCAAGGAAATGCAACATTTTGAGAATTCAATTGGAGGAAAATTGCATAACCTCCCTCTCCACCCTTTTATTTATTGTAAAACTTGAAAAATTCAGTCACAGATACATTTTAAGAGGATAAGTTGAGTATCCCTAATCTCAAGATCCAAAATACCACAAAATCTAAATCTTTTTGAGTACCAGCCTGATGCTACTAGTGCAAAATTCCATACTTTACGTCCTGAAGTGGCTCACAGTCATAATGCAGGCGCATTCAAAAATATTGTGTAAAATTTCCTTCAGGCTTTGTGTAAAACGTGTGCATGAAGCATAAATGATTTTCATGCTTAGCCTTAGGTTTCATCCCCAAAGAATCTCCTTATGTATATGCAGATTTTCCACAATCTGAAAAAATCCCAAATCGAAAACACCCAAATCCCAAGCATTTTGGATAAGGGATACTCAACCTGTACTGAATAGCGTCTATTTAGTCATTGCCTCCATGACAGTAAGTATAATAGAGGTTGAAATGGGAATATAAAAACTACGTTTCTGATAGTCCCTGCCACCCCAACAGACGAGCTATTTTAAGAGCTATTTTAATTTTTCTCTGTTCTTTTTCAGATTATAGAACATAAATAAATACATAGCAGTCATTATATCCCAGCTGTAATTTTGTCATCCAGCTTTTAAAAATCAGACATGTCATAAAATGTTTCTCCATATTGCCACATAATTTTCATGGTTATTTTTAGTGACCTTTTAATCTTTCATTTGGATGATGTGCCATATAATTTATTTGTATACACACACAGCCATTAGCATGCAGGTTCAAGATGGCATTTTTCCTTATATGTAAGAAAATAGCTATACAAACTGTGCTTTTTATGGTGCATTACCTAAGGATAAATTCCTGTGTTCCACATCAGTGTTGACTATTTCCCCCCAAACAAAGTACAGTTTGATCCTCATTATCCATGGGTTCCATATTTGTGAATTTGCAGTCTTGCTGAAGTCTATTTGAAACCCTAAAATCAGTTATCATGACACTTTTGTGGTCATTTGCAAATATGGGCAAGGGCAAAAAATTTGAGTCACCTGCTCACATGTCTCCAGCTGAGACTGAGCAAGGCTTTGTGCTATTGTTTTTCTTCTCATGCTGTAAACTTTTCATGATATATTTGGTACCTTTTTTGGGTTTATG
The DNA here is from genome assembly GCF_964194105.1 of Spermophilus citellus. Lineage (NCBI taxonomy): Eukaryota > Metazoa > Chordata > Mammalia > Rodentia > Sciuridae > Spermophilus > Spermophilus citellus. The sequence goes on from NC_138185.1 coordinate 52,527,606, forward strand.
CTTTTTTGTGGGTTTTGTTGGTGATTTTTTTGTTGTTGGTGGTGATAAAATGACCACCAGAGCAGTGCTGAAGTGCTGTCCAGGGCTCCTAAAGTACAAGAAGGCTGTGAGGTACCTCATGGAGAAAACAAGTGTGCATTTGATGACTTTATTTAGGCATGAGTTATGACTGTTGGCCGTGAGAGCAATGTTAATGAGTCAACAACAATGAGGTGCGTCCAGAACAAGAGAGAGGAAATATATCGATCCACATATCTAGCCACTCTAGAACATGTTAAAGTAGCATCTATAATGTGTAATGCAATTATGAAAAAAACATAAATATGGCTAAATTTGCAGATTGATGGAGATGATAACCAACTTTAATAAAGCCTAATGGACAGGCTGAAAGTCTAAGAAATGTGTGGTCTTATGATGGAGGGTTGGGGATGGTGGGCTCATCTCAGCTAGTGTTTGGCTGTAAAGAAATACTGCATGTATTTATTTGTAAGAAATATCTATATTCAATGAAGTTCCTTTAAACAGACAAAAATACATAAAACAAGGTTCTGTGTTAATGGGTAGACAAAATGTGACTGGAGGCTCACAGGAACATAATCATATATCTGCCTCAGGAGCAGTAATTTAGTGTTCACTAATTCAATGTTTGTGGCAACTTGGCAAAACAGAACTACCATGAATGAAAATTGACTGTATGGTTGCCCCTCAGCATTCCAGGTGGATGGGTTCCCGGACTCCTGTGAGTACCCAAATCAGTACAGACTCCAGTCCCTTACATAAGTTTTATATGTTGTATTTGCATATAAACTACATCCCCTTGTATACTGTGAATCATCTCTAGATAAAATACCTAATATGTTGTAAAAGCTGTGTAAATAGTTGTTATACTTTCTCATTTAGTGAAATAATGACAAGAAAAAAAGTTATTATGCTTCAAAACAGGTGCAGGGTTTTCTTTTTCCCCCTGAATATTTTTAGTTTGCAGCTGGTTGAATCCCCAGATATGGAACTTAGATGCAGAGGGTCAGCTGTATTTGGTTGGCAAATGATTTTGGGAAATTTTTAAAAACTTTCCTCTTCTTAGAACTTCATTCATTGCTTGCACATCTTCTGCATTAATTCCCTGAATCACTGTACTGACTGGCCAGCATGCCTGAATATTCTGGATCATTAATCCCTTTTCTCTCTTTGTGTGACCTAGTCTCACATCCTAGGAGATGGATGGCCAAGACACATGAACTTCTCAGACCTCTTCTGTATGGCTCAATTCTAGTATAATTAGACATCAACCTCAAATGGTGGTGATGGAAACATACCCTTATCACCATTGGAAACCTTTGCCTCTGCATTTCTTTCTTTTTTCTTTCTGGAAAGTCCATGGGTGACAAAAGAGGTGACAGTGGTGGTGGTGACTGTAGCACCATATGAAAGGTTTTATATATGATTTCAGGAACTTCTATGACAACCCAAAGATATAGGAACAAGGGTTATTCCCATGGGACAACTGGGACATTTAATCCCTACATGGGATAAGTACTTCACCTTTGGTTAGAGTGTAGGAGGGCTAAACAGACTGTGTTTCACCCAAACTTATGTCTGTAGCCACAGCACTATGTAGCCCTTGACAGGCCTCCACAAAAGATAATGTTTTAAAATGTCTCACAGTGTGCCTATAAGTCCAGCAGCCTGTGAGTGGGCTAGTATCCATAGCCTGGGATGGCTGCTTCTGCCCAGTTGTGAATTTTCTTGGTATTAAAAGGCTTGCCATGCTCTGCTATTTGCAGTAAGTATGTCATGGCACCAGTGAGGTGACTCGTAGACATTGAGGCTCCAGTCTTAAAAATGAGCCAAACTTAGGTTCTGACATGTCCTGATTTCATGAGGGCTCACGACACAGCTCAAACAAGTCTAATAGAAATGATTCACATGACATTTTTCTTAATTTTATGGAACTGTGTTGACATGAATTACTGATTTTTTTTATGTGCAGGCATTAAAGAATACATGAGTTAGGACCAGCCAGGCTGTATTCATTGTCTCAATGAAAGTGGCATGTCCATTCCTACCATTGTGGTCCTCTGCTGTCCTGCAGTGAGGTGTGAAAGTGAGGGAGGACCTCAGGCAGGTACCTGTAGCCTGGCTCTTCTCTCACTGCTCCAGAGTTAAGCTTTGGGGACCTGACAAGCCACTGGGGCACCTCCTTGGAAGAGAGCAGGTTGCTGATTCATGCTTTACCTGGACTGCCCACCTGTGTTCCTGGGGGGCACTGTAAGGACATCTCTGTCTGGCACCAAAAATTCTGTTCTTGTGGGTCTGTGGCATGGCCTGAGATAGTAGGTGCTTTGAGTGCCTCTGGGTGGTCTACTAAGCATGGCCTGTTTTGGAGTCCCTGTCCCTCCTTTCTTCTTCACCTATAACCTTGTGCAATCTATCATCAGATAAGGTATTCTGAAAAGGTCTGCTCTGAACCAGAAATTCTGCCATTAGAGATTCATTCCTTTGGACCCTGGGGATTTCCAGGGCCACAGGCATTCCCAGTACAGGACCTCAATGATTCAGTTGGAAGTATTTGATTTACACAAAAGTTGTGTTCTGCAGCTCTATACTTTGGGCCTGCAAACCAAATACGTATTTTGATTTTTGGAGTGTTCATGACTTCTGTTTATCACCTGTGCTTTCTATAAAGAACGCTCTGATGATAGCAAAAGAAGTTAAAATTTAGGGCTGGGGTTGTGACCCAGTGGTAGAGCACTTGACTCACCCATGTGAAGCACTGGGTTTGATCCTCAGCACCACATAAAAATAAATTAATTAATTAAAGGTATTGTGTTCATCTACAATTAAAAATATTTTTTTAAAGTTAAAATTTTAAAAAAAAGAAGAAAAGAAAATCAATACATCATGGTCAACTTAATACAACAGTTAAAGTGAGACATGCCACAGGGCCCTGAGCCACATTTAACTCACAAGTGTCCATTACTGCTTAGTGCAGAGATTCTTTGACTGTGATCTGGCATTTGATTGAGAATTGTTTTGCAAAGGACTTTTCAAGATTGTGATAGGAATACAAGTACCAAATGGGCAGACAAAATGCTAAATGTACAGGTAACCTTGACCAGTCCCCTAGTTGTGAAGCAGTGGCACCTTGTATATTCTGGGCCCCATTTGGTGACATGTGAAGCAAGTCTTAGCTCCCACTTTAAAAAACAGGATGGAGAGAGGAGTGCTGTGTGGTTTTTGGTACCTAGGGATCCCCCCCCTCCATTGGTATGCAGTGGGGTAGCAGGAGTCCAGATGGGGGAGTCCACGCAAAGAAGGGATTGGAGGGTTGCATTATATCTAGGAGGGAGTCGTCTGTCCAAACCTGTTGCACAGGTAAGATGGAGCTGGAGAAAGAGTTTGCAGTTGGTGCTGAGTACAGGGGTTTTCAGGGATATGGGCATGGCCCAATCAGAGGAATTTCCTTCCCAGCTCCCTGCACCTTGGTAGAATTCAGCTTGCTTCGTCCCTCCCACAGCCCACCACCAGGTTCTGCTGCCCTCCCCCTCCTTTGCCCACCTGGGGCATCAGACCAAGAACTTCTGAATCTGTCCATGGGAGAGATGTTCTGTGCCCCATGTTGCCTGCACAGAGCCCTTTCCCAGAACCCTCCTTTCCCAGCAATGTGAAAGGTGACCTCTGCAACTAACTTTATTAATTCCCAGGACCGCTTTGAAAAATAAAATCTTGCGGCCACAGCCTTCAGGTTGCTATTAGCCCCTCAGCTTGCTCTAAGCTTTCAGCCTGATTTTTTTTTCACTTATTTGCTGAGCCAGCAAAACTGTCAAACTTGATTTTTTTTTTTTAAGAAGCCTTTTGATGACTTATTACCAGCAGCTGTTATTATTATTAGGGAGCAGTTTATTTAGCAGATTGCTTATAGGGCTTTTAAACCTAATGAAAGCCAGGGTTTCTAAAAGAGTATTTCATTTTTTAAAAGACTTAATTAACTAATTTATATTTATAATTTTGATTTTACATATTTGTGGCTATAGTGTAATAATTTAATCAGGTATACAATGTGCAATGATTGAATCAGGGTAGTTAGCATTACCAACTCCTTAAGTATTTTAAAAATATTTCCAATTAACAGGTACTAATAGGTCAGATCGTATAAAGCTCTTTCACTAATAGTCATCTGGAAAGTACCCTCTTGGTCCTTGGAGAGTGTGCAGAGTGCAGTGTTTAGGAATTCAGGTGCTAAGGCTCACAAGCCTGGACTCCATCCTGTTGCAGTAGTTACAGATCTAGAACATTCCAGTTCTATTACCTACCACTCGTGGGCTGGTGGGGGGAGGCTTCTCTGGATCTGGGTCTGAGTGGATGGTAAGGGGCATGCAGTGCTTGCCCAGAGGATGATAGACTGTAGTTTATGGGAATCTCTTTTTGGGTGGGGGAGGCAGTTTGGCTACAGACTATGCTGGGCAGGACTAGGGACACTAGTGAAGCAAGATGGTGACACAGGGAGGGCTAAGCTCAGCTGGTAAGACGGCTCAGGAGGAAGAACCAGGACAGGCCAGGGCTGCTGAGGAGCTGATGGAGTGGAGTGGCTGCCACTGGTGTCCTCAAGTTCTTCCCTCTCCTCAAGCCTCTCAAGGGAGTGGCTTCTCCCCGGTAGGGGATGGGGGTAGGGGGGTAGATTCTGATCTACTCCCCATCTTAGGGACATCCTCAGCCTTTTTCTGCTTTGCAGTTGTGATTTGAGGGATACAGACACCCCCTCAGCTCCCATAGCAGCTCTGATTTTCTTATACCCAGTTTCAAGTTGAAAATGAACTAAGAACTCTCGGCTTGTTTTCCAGGCAAATATGTTGTGCTGGGGACCCAATGTCCATCACTAATTCCACGTGCTGCCTAAAGCTTTCTTAAGCTTGTGCAACTTCTCCCTGGTTTGCTCTCATAAAGCCCACTCTCCTCAAAGTCCACTCCTTGCCAGTCTGCCCCTGAGTCCTGCGCTGGCCAGCTCTGCATCTCCTCCAGTCCAGCTCATGCCGATTGGCACCTGTGGAGTACAGACACTGGGGATGCCAAGATGAAAATGGCATAGTCCTGCATTTCCAAACTCTTTCTGGAGGGAGACAGACATGAAGAGACTTCTCTCCCACCTATTGCATCCAGCTGGGACTGGGAACTCAGGAGAGATGCCCACTCAGCTTGGGTGTTCCAGGCAAGCTTTGGGGATAGGCTCCAGAGCCTTTGAGAAGCAGAGTGGCTCTGGGACTTTGAGAAATCAGCCAATAAAGTGAGACTAACCATGGAAGTGCCTGTGTGTCCTCAGCATGGAGTGGGAGTAGAACTGTGATGGGGCCGTGACTTCCAAAAGAGGATAAGGGAAAGCAGAGGACCTGGGTTGAAGATAATGGGTGGGAGTAGGAGGGAGAAGGGCCATTGGAGATGAGGAAGGGAACTAGGATAAAATTGGGGCATAGGAGCTGAGAGGCAGAGACATCAGGAAGGCCAAGTGCAGCAGGGCAGGTGGGGGGTTATCTTTCTGGGATGAAAGCACTTTTTGACTATGGCTGCTGGGGTCTGGGGGTAGCCTGAGGCAGGTCTGGTAGATTGGGAGGGCAGAGAGTTGCTCTTGAGAATGGAAGAGGGAGATGGGTGTTGTCTGTAGGAACATATAGGGAAGGACCTAAGAATGTGCTAACAAGGAGAGGACAGTCACTGGGTGTGACTCAAATGCACTCCTTTTCTAATGGTGTATGTCTAGGGCAGATTGTCGGGGATGAAAGAAGAGGATATCGGACCCAAGGCAGGGAGCTGGCCTGTGTGAAACTCCCTCTCTTTGCTCCTGGAGGTACTTGGGCTTCCCATCGTTGGACCCTTGCAGCACCTCACATGTATAAGAGCCTTAGAGAGACAGACATCCAGCTGACAAAGTTGGCTAGTCACATGACATTCCCTGGGAAGTACAGGGCTCCATGGAAGAATTTTTAGAAACATTATCTGTTTGGGAAGAAAGCCCACACAGCTGAACATTAGATGTAGAAATGCATACTGTTGCATGTGTACACTCACTGAGATGTGACGGCATGACATGGCAGTCATGGGATTTTCACCAAATAGCATTCAGCTTACAGCCAGTGCTAATCAATGACTAAGAAAGGCATGGGCCTATGGTAATAGGGGGCTCATCAAATATAACTCCCAACCCTATGTCAGATAACAGCATGGATGGTGCAGGAACACTAAGCACAACTCAGACACTTGAGAAGGAGTGTTTTGAGGGAGGAAATGGTGCATCCTGGAGCAAATGATAACTTCCAAAAGCTGCCAAGTCCAGGTTTGTAGCCAATCCCACCATTGACCTTCACAGAAGAGAAGCTGGCCTTTCTTCACCTGAGACCAAGCCGAGGCCCGTATAGTTGGAATTGAAGGATGTTCAGCACTAGCAGTGCAGAATCTCATTGTCCAGGTCCTCTTGTTTCAACAGCTAACATGTGACCCAGGTCTGCATCTGGCCCTGGTCCATTTAAGAGGCATTAGATGGGAGGAGACTGCTCCATAAGAGTAGCTCAGGACAAGATACTGCATTACCGGTTCACCTGCCTCTCTCCTAGGTATGCCCTCATCTTTCCTTTGGCCCATACAGGTGGCTTCTTGCAAGTGGCTACTGAATCCATCTTGGAGATTTGTCTGTCCACTCTAATTTCTATCACAGTGCTACCCCTGCCCCTGACACTTCACGCCCAGCCTTTGAGTTCCCTGCTTTTCCTCAAGGCAGCCCTTAGTACCAGCTGGGAGGTGTCAGTTCCTGACCTTCACTTTGAGTGCTCTGGGTTCATCTACTTTGGACCCTCATGCACTCCTATGCCAACTCCCCCACCCAGCATCTTCTTTGTGACCACCCCACACCCAGGCTAATGCCCCTGCACTCCTGTGATCACCCCTTCTTTCTTTTTAGACACTGAAAATAGAAGCTCTTTCTTGCTTAATATCTTATCAATATTTAATGTCAACCTCCCTTTTACCCGCCAAGAAGAATGAAACAGAATGAATTAACTCAGGGAATCCCATCACCTGGAGTCTGAGCAGAGGCAGAGATCATGTGGGCTGGTAAGATTTTCAGGCATCTGTGGAAGGATTGTTTGTTGCTCTGTGCCACAGTCATAGTAATGAAGTATGAAAGAAAAGGCTTTTTACATACAATAGGATATTATTCGGCCTTAAAAAGGAAAGAAATTCTGACATTTGCTATTACATGGATGACCCTTGAAGACATTATGCTAAGATTAGCTGGATGGAAAAATTGCAAGTGTTTGCAATCAGCTAGTGGATCCATTGGCAGAGAAATGTGCTAAGTGAAATGTGCCAGTCACAAAAGGATAAATAAGGGTGAATCCTCTTATGAGCAGCCTAGAGTAGACAAATTCATAGAGACAGAAAGTAGAATGGTGTTTCCAGGGGCCTGGGAGAGGGGAGTGGAGTGTTAGTGTTTACTGTCTGCAAAGTTTCAGTTTTGCAAGAGTTCTGGAGATGGGTGGTGGGTGCTGGATGCGCACATCAGTATGAATGTGCATACACCTAAAAGTGGTTAAAATGGTTAATTTTAGGTTATGTTTATTTACCATAATAAAATAAAAAAAAGCAAAGAAAAAGTTTTGGGTTCTTTGACTTTCTTGAGCCAATTTGGATCATCTAAAACTCAGTTGAATCATCTAAAACCAAGTTGAGCCCATCTGATACTGTGTGTAAGCAGTATCATGCAAACAAACAAAACTATTTTCTGCCAATCAGAATGAATTAGGTCCATCCATAGCAGAGAGGACGTAGCCACCCCATTTGGGCTGTGGACCCTGGTGTGGTGTGGTCACAAGATGTGGGTCCACACATCTCTGGGAAGTTTCAGGAGGATATAAAAGCTAAAATGAATCATGAGTAGCACATCACACCTTGAGTGGGAAGAGGAATCTTCCTTTCTCTGCTTCTAGGTCTAGTTCAGTACCGAATATGATTCCATCTTGTCAGGAATATCAGGAACAAAAGTTATTAAAACTCTTGGGACTATTTACATAAATCATAGGCTCCTGGCTTATTGTAAAGTGGTTGAGGTCATACCTTTTAGTATCATTAAAATAAATGTATATGCCTTGACTTACAATGGGGTCATATTTCAATAAACCCATAAATCATATATTGAAAATATCATTAAGTCCAAAATGCATCGCCTACTCCTAAGCTACTGAACATCACAGCTTAGCCACACAGCACACTAGAGAGTGTTGTTTGGTTCCCCTCCAGATGGCACAGCTGATGGGAGCTGTGGCTGACTGCTGTTGCCTGGCATCGTGAGAGACCATTGGACTGCAGAGCCCACAGCCCCGGAAAAGATTCAAATTAAAAATTAAAAGTAGTTTCTACTAAACAGTATTGCTTTCACACCATTATAAAATAAAAGGAGCAAAAGTCTAAACATCGTAAATCAAGAACCATCTACCATTACAAACACTGCTAATGCTACTATTCTCTGTCCTTTCCCATAAGTTTAAGAAAAGCAAATATAGTCATAAAAGTTGAGCAGGGAGATTTAGTAGTAACTAACTTAAATATTGGAGTCTTCTTTGTGTATTACCTATTGAAACTTGTTTCTCATATTCTGAATCATAGGTCTTTGTTTTAATGTCTGCAGCCGTAGGCAGCGCCTCTGAGTCTAAACACAGCTGTTTGCTATTTAGGATTTAGAACTAATTATATTGACTGAAACAAAGGACTCCTTTTCCTATTAGGAGAACAGAGATCTTGTACTAGCAATTCCACGCTGGGCATGACAGCCTGCACAGACTTGTCGAAGTTAAATGCAGAAAATGCCCCCTGGAAATTGAAGTCCAATATTGACTTAGTACTGGACATTTACTTTCCTTTTGGCTGGGGCACCTTTGTTTCATTCCTTTTTCATATGTCAAGCTAGTTTTCTCAGAATGTGTGTACAGGGCTCAAAGATAAGTGAGGGGCAGCTAGGGGGATTCAGGAGATGTCTCAGGTCAGACCCTCAGGAGAACCACAGGCTCGAGCTGCCAATAAAGCCCAGTGATTGCTTTTTAGCTCTGGTGGGTTGTTCTCATTCAACTCCATGTACATAGGCTTTCTTGCTTTTAGATTAGCCGGATGGAAAAACTGCCAGTATTTGCAGTCAGTTAGTAGATCCATTGGCAGAAGGATTATGGAGATTATTATTATTTTTTATTTTATTTTTTACAGAGCTGGGGATCAAACCTAAGGCCTTGCACATGCTACACATCTGCTGTACCATGGAGCTATACCTGCTGATCCCGTATTTTAAAAATTGTAGTAATAGATACATAACACAAAATTAGTTATTGTAAATATTTTAAAGTGAACAATTCAATGACCTTTAGTACAGTGCTGTGCAAGCACCACCACTGTCTACTTCCAGAATGTTTTCATCACTCCAAAAGAAGATTCATTTTCTGTTAAGCAGTCACTCCCTAGTGTTCTCACCCTCTCTTGGGATTTGCCTATTTGTTGTATGTCATATCAATTCAGTCGTATAATCTGTAGCCTTTTGAGTCTGGCTTCTTTAACTTAACAGGTTTTCCAGGTTCATCCATGTTGTAGTGGGTGTCGATACTTCATTCCTTGTGGGGCACTGAATGATACTCCATAGGATGGATAGACCATATTATGTTCTTCCTTTCACCTGCTGCTGGACATTTGGGTCGTTTCTACTTTTGACTAATGTGATTAGTGCTGTTATGAACATGTGTATACAAGTTTTTTTGAGTAGATGTTTGTTTTCAGCATTTGGGAGTACATAGCTAGGAGTGGAATTGCTGGGTTATATGGTCATTTAGCATTAAACAATTCCTCTTTTAGGAATTACAGATGCTTTCTACAATGGCAGGACAGTTTTCATGCCCACCAAACATGCTGGTTACTCCAAAAGGAAAACAACAACAACAAAATCCTTGATTGGATGATCTCTGGGCTCTTCATCTCTCAGGCCTGATCTCTTTTGTTCACATGTGTACTTGTTTATACCTTGTTTTATCCCGTGGAGGGTTTAAAGCTGGCAGGAGTACTGATTTCTGTCTCCGTATGGGCCCATGAACCGTGCCAGGTCAGGGCCATTGTTGTACATATCTTCCTGCCCTTAATAAGAGATGCTTTGCACAGTGCTGTCGGCATGACAAGTACTTGCTGGGGCTGGCTGTCTTTGGAAGGTGCTTGATAAGGGGTTGAATTGCAGAGGTGAGTTTGGAAAAATACGATTCTGCTCCAAAATGCTGGGCTGGGAACAAAATATTCAGTGCCTCCCCTTGTCAGGGCTCCCTGAAAAGAGAGTGAATGATGATAAGTAGATACATCCAGGTGGTCCAAATGGTCGGTGGGGGAGGAGATAGCTCAGCAGGCCAGACACAAAGAACAAAGCCAGGCTTAAGTGGAAGAACCAGCCTGTCAGTCCCTGCATAAGGCTGCCAGGTTTAGCAAATAACAATACAGATGCCCAGTTGAATCAGAATTTCAGATGGGTATAGAGTTTTCGTTTTATAAGACAAAAAGTTAAAGAGATGGATGGTGGTGATAGTTGCCCAACATTATAAATGTAGTTAACATCATTGAGTTGTACACTTAAAAGAAATTAAGAGGGGTTGGGGTGTAGCTCAGTGGTACAACTAGCACCTTTCACAACCTGAGTTCTATCCCAGCATGGGAAAAAAAAATAGAGGGAGAACTTAAGAGGGTAAAACTTCTGCTATGCACATTTTACCATGATTAAAAAAATGGATAACAATTATATTTCAGAAAAATAATGAATAAGTTTTTGTATAGATGTATTCTATGAAATATTTGTGGACACAGGGGTTCAGGAGAGGTGTCTCTTCCCTCCCTCCCTCCTTCTCTCCCATTCTCAGGCCTGCTTAGGGATTTTAAAGGACAGACTGACTGACCAGCTGGTGTCCCTAATGTCTTTTGTCATGATACTTTTAAGCCATGGCTCTGCTTTGAGAAAATGATCACCCTCGCGGGAGTAACTATTAAAAGAATAAATACTTTGCCCAAGTTCCCGTTCTCAAGATAAATATCACAGGAGTGACCTGAATTGTAAGAGGAACAGAAGGAAAGAACAAGGGTTGTAATTTTTTTCTGAGGCACATCTGTGACAGGAGGTAGATTCAAGGACTTTTGAAAGAAGATGTCCATGATCTGAGTTAGACCTTGAAGCTGACCCTGGGGTTTAATGCTCTCAGCACGTCTGTCCTCGGATCTCTCATTGGGCAGCCAGGTTGGATGGAGGAAGATGTCTTTGTTGGCGGACCAGATGAGCAGGGATGACCGACTCTTGAAAACAGGGAATTTGAACTGATTCCCAGAGAAGGCCATCAGCTAACTGAGCCATTCATTAGCCCTGGGGGTTCTCTGTCACGGAGTCATGTTTGAGGGGGGTAGATATGACAGTCTAGTGGACTCACTATGAGCTGGCTTTGAGCTGATGTTCTTTGTCCCTAACTTGAGCTGCAAACATGCTTGTAATTCAGGAGAATGCTTGGAAACATCCTACTTTTATTACAGATGGCGTGAGTTGAGTGGGTGGGTGCTAGTTTGCTGTTAGTTCATACAAAGTGATGCAGGTTATATTACTGTGTTTTCAGTTTAATCAAGCAGACAAATCAAAATTGACACTTTGAAAAAAAAAAACAACCTTTAGTTTACACTAACGGGAGCCAAGATATTTATGAGAATGATTTATTCACATTAGTATATTTTTATTAAGGGCATTTATCTCTGCCCTGGACAGCTGTCCCTGGATTCTAGCAGGTGATCACCAGTCCATGCCATCCTGAATATTAATTTTCTCTCCTCCCATCTCCACAGGAGGGGTTTCCCCACCCCAAGAGCATATTTCACTTCATTTGCTTTACCCCACCGTGTTCTCTGGGTGGGTGGCAGATACAGGTTCCAGCTACTGGCATTGAGAACACCCCGTGGTAGTTACTTAGTAAGGGATGGGACCTTCTTGTCTCTGTTGGGTATGGGCGGGGGTTGAGAGAATCCTGACTGGTATCTTATTTTGAGGTGTGGCTGGCTGCTATACTTGGGGAAAGGCACAACAGGATTTAAATAACATTTTTCACTTAAGAAGCCAGGAGCCCCAAATCCACATTGGGCCTCAAACCATGTGAATTTCAGGTTCTGCATCCTGTGCTGCCAGCCCTCCCTTTCAGCCAACTAATATGAAAATCAGAGCACCAGATGGGCTTTCCCAAGGAGAAACATCACAAGCCCACCCCCTGCCTCTTTCAAAATCAACCCTGGCTGTTTATCATGAGATGTGGTTGTCATGGTGATGAGCAGCGCTCACTCGGGAGGGAATTAGAGGAAATGCTGTCATGAACGAGGTCAAGCCTAGGGAGGGCGCGCCATACTGTGGCCCCGCACCAGAGAGTTCCATGGGTGCAGTGTGGGGGTGCAGACATCCAGCCAGTGCCCCCTGGCCTACCCATGAGCCTTGTCCTGAAGTCTCACAAAGGCACAGTGGCTGGCCTGTTCCTAATCTTGTGGGGAGCCACAGTCTCACGTTGCTTCCTCCCTAGAGCTGGATAGAGTCTTTGGCCCTCCCTTTGCCTGAAAAATTAGATGCCACCCCCAGCTTTGGCATTTGTAAAAGGGGTATCATGAACCCAGTTTCATTTGCTGATTGGCAAGCTGGTTTCTTTGGGAGTTTTCTTGGAGATGGGTAGTTCCCTTTAGCCCTTAGTAAGGTAGCATCCAATAATTTAGGGTTTTAAAAAAAATATGATATTAACCCTTTGGCATTGTTTGTGTGAATGTGTGAAGTATGGGCATTTCTCAAAAAATTTTTAAAAATTACAATGTGATCCAGTGATTCCACTTGTGTTTATATATCCAAAAGAATTGAAAGCAAGATTGCACTGACATTTTCATGCCTGTGTTCATAGCAGTATCATTCACAGTAGCCAAAGGGTGGAAACAATTCAAGCATCCATTGATGGATGAGTATATAAACAAAGTTTGGTACATATACATCATGGAATATTATGCAGCCTTAAAAAGGGAGGAAATTATGACACCTGATATAATATGGATGAATTTATTTTATTTTATTTTTTTAGTTATCAATGGACCTTTATTTTATTTATTATATGGGATGCTGAGAATTAAACCCAGTGCCTCACACATTCCAGGCAAGCATTCTAACACTGAGCCACAACTTCAGCCCCAGTATGAATGAACCTTGAGGGCAACATGCTAAATGACATAAGCTAGTCACAAGGGGATAAACACCATATGATCCCATTTTTCTGAGGTACTTGGAGTAGTGAAATTCAGAGGGACAGAAAGTAGAGTGGTGATTGCCAGGAATAAGGGGAGAAGGGCATGGGGAAGTGTTGTTTATTGGGCACACAGTTTTCATTCTGTAAGGTGAAATGAGTCCTGGAAATGTATGTTGGAGATGTTTGCACAACAGTGTGAATGTACTCAATGCCCTTCAAGCATACACAAAAAACGGTTAAGTGGTGAATAATGTTATATGTATTGTATTACAATCAAAATAACAATAACCATAAAATTTTAAAACAATTTAAAAAACTTTTGAGAAGTAGAAATCATGTATATCAACTGCATCATACTTTAATTGAAGGTGTATGTAGGCACGTACACACTCGTATACATATACAACTGCATACCTACAAATGCATGCATTTTGTAAAATTGAATCCCATCCAATACTCACGTTTTGTATCCTGGTTCATTTCTCTAACATAAAAATCTTTAACTTTACAATTTTTAACTTCCTGGTTTCTAGGTATGCAATGGTTTGGAGCAGCCAAGGAAGCAGCAGCGCTCTGATCTCAATGGACCCATTGACAATAACAACATCCCAGAGGTAATTTTTTCCAAGGGTGAGAGTTCTGGGGCTGGGTCCTCATGATGGAGTTGCTGACCCCATCACAGTTAACTCACTCTCGGTAAATTTCTTGTCTCACCCAGTACCTGGGGAGAGGGTTTTCAGGTCTAGCAAACTTGGGTAGGAAGAAGTAAGGGTGCTCTGGCCTGGGAGAAGAGAAGAAAGGGACTTTCTTGATGATTTGCAGTCACACCACAAAGTGTTCGAGTGCTGCTGATGGTGTGTGTGGGATCATTGATGCTCCCAGATCTTATAGGAACCCATTCTACCCTGTTGGATATACATGTTGAAATCTGTGTTTTGCACTAGTGGTACCATTGGCTTTTAGAGGTAGTTTTGGGCCACTGCAGGATTTTTAAAAGCATCACTGACCTCTATGCTCTAGATGCCAGTAGCTTCTACTCATTAGCCTAGTTTTGACAACTAAAAAATGTCTCCAGCCATTGACAAATGTCCCTGGGGGAGAAAAATCATCCTGGTTGAGAACCATGGTGCTAATTCAAACAACATGGTTTAAAAAAATTATTTCATGTAAAGTAGCCCTGCAATGTTGGAGGTTATTAAAATGAGCTCTTAAGCAAATTATCTCCCCTCTTTGAGTAGCATAATTTATATGAGATGTTCTAGATTTGATGAAATAACTATGCCCCACCATGGAGTGGCATCCATTCTCTATTATCTTGCTTTTTAAAGACATGCTCAGAAAGTTCATATGCCCATCAGTTGGAGAGCCATTGGGTTGTATGGTCTCTGGGCTCCCTTCTAGCTGTTTCATGCTAATCTGAGGGTCCCTGAGTTTTAGAGGGTGTGCTTTAGTGTCTCTGCCAAGCATCATGCTGCCTGCATGAAACTAGCTTTCTACACAGAGCCGACTTCTTGGGAACACAGCCGCTCATGGGGTTAGGCTTTTCCTGAGATGGTACACATCTTAGCCTAGTTTTTATGGACCATCTGTTTGCAACTAGTGTATGTCTCATTTTTTTTCCTATTTCCTAACAGACAAAGAAGGTGGCATCATTTCCAAGTTTTGTGGCTGGTAAGTAACTTTGACTTTTATCTCTCAGGGGCAGTTGCATTTTATGTCAAAACAAATGGTGCTTTTGTCTGTGCTTTTCTCCTGCAGAGCTTGTCTAGAAAGCGCCTTTTCCAGCAAGGCGCTTGAGCATTTGGTTATTTGAGGGCTGCAGAAACTCTCATTGAGTGGGGAAGGGAGGTCCAGCCCATTTGCCTGCTTTGATGCAAGGAACAGTAGACCATTCATTTAATTACACCCTCATTAATTGTATCACAGATAACACCAATGCCTGAATTAATAGATTGAAATGTGCCTGTATAAGCAGCTAATTATGAACTGATGCTTTTGATCAGGGTGGATGTAATGGCTTCCAAATCCAAGCTGTTGTTCTTTTTTTAAACCCTTCATTTCCCTTTCCCCGCCCTTGTGTTTTTGAGGAGGCTAATTGTACATGTTCACATTCGGTGAAGAACAAAACTGATTGATCTATTTTGTGTCACTTTTGTATGTGTGTGTGTGTGTGTGTGTGTGTAGGGGACACCTGCTTGGCTGTTGATAAACCTGCCTTTGTGTGGGCTGCAGTGCACCAGGTGTCCCCACAGCCTCCTTTTGGGAGCTCCTGTGGGTTGCTTCTAGTGCTCCAACATCAGAGCAAAGAGCCTCTTAAGTAGGATCTTTCTCTGGACCAGGAGGAGGTCTCCTGCCCCTGCTAATGTGTTATAATAAGCAGTGTGATTTTATTAATTCTTTCAATAAGCTGGTAATTAATTCATATGAATATTTATGGGAGTAAAGTAATTGGTTTTCAAGATTAATGACTTTAAAACTTTTCCCCTCTTCTTTTTTAGTAAACAACTAAAGCCTGGGAAACTGAACACACCCACTCCCCAAATTACCCTTTAAAGGATTTGTTTGAACCAGGTTCAACCAGTTCTAACCAGTTTAAAATGAATCAATCAATTCAAACCAATTTTTCCTATTAGGACTGGCTAAATTGCTCAAATTGGATGAAAATCAGTTTTAAGTTGTCAGAATCAATACTTAGCATCCAAAGAGACTCGACTCCATTTTGATCAGTGCAAACAGGCTCAAATGTCTAGCAATGTACATGTGTTTTTAGGTACGTTTTTCTTGGTTCCAAATAGCTTGAACTCATCTTCATCAAGTCATAAGAGGTTATGAGAGTTCCAGGTCAACTGGTTAGTTGTAGTTTTCCAGGACCTAACAACCGGCAGGAAGAGACCCCATATCCCTGTGTCTCCCTGCAGTAGGGTTTGATTTGGTTACTGATTTATAGCAGGCAACATCTCATAAGCAGCACATCTCTGCACCGTTTTCCCCAGTGGTCAGGAGCCAGGGTGGGTGTGCCCCAGCCCTGCTGCTCTAGTGAAATTAGGTCTATGAATCTAACAAGTTTTTTTTTTTTCAATGAATAATGGCATCATTTGGAAAGAACCCCTTCAAACTGTCTGGGGAGATGATTTGGACATAAAACTTTTCTGGCTTCTAAACCAGTATTATACCTGCAAGAGAGAGGAGTAGAGAGCCATCTGGAAACAGTGTTAATGCCTATGATGCCTGTCTCTAGCTTCTAAGCATTCTGGAAGACTCATTTCTCTGGACCACCTTAGACTCTTCCAGAGCAAATCAAAACAAGGCTGGATGCTTCAGATTCATTCACACTGTCTAAAATTGCTTATGACCAGCTCACACCAAAGTGAACAATCTTAATTTAGAATTGTTCCAGTGGGAGAGAAGCTCTAAAGTGACCTAAAGGAAAAATACATCCCTTTACGTTAGAAAATCCATATTCAGCAATGGACCCAAATCCTACTTAGCAATAGGAAGAGGGCATCATAGGATGATATAAGATCCTAGAATATGAAAGGACATCCTGAAGGTAAGCACCTTGACCAGTTAGGAATGCATTTGGGCACCAAGTATCAAAACACCCAATCTTAGCTTGAATAAGCAGGGAGTTATGTGTCTAGCACAAAGAAGTCTATAGGTGAGTGGCTGCTCGTTCAGTGGCTTTATGATGTCAGGATTAGCATTTTTGCTTCATCTGGACTTGTCCTTAAGCTTGTCACCTCATCATAACACAATGTCTGGATAGCTACAGCTGTTATTTCCTGATCCAGGTAAGAAGAAGAGAGAAGGCCAAAGGTACAAACCAACTGTATGGTCTTCCCCTTTGTATTAAGAAATCAAAGATTTACTATAGATAAAGAATGAATGATTTTTTTTGCACGATAATCTGACTTTCCATATTTTTTTTAGCCTGCTCCCCAAGTAACCTGGGAGGTAATTTTTTTAACTATGTCACTAGGAAGCAATGATGACTCTGATTGGTAGACTATATTTTTAGGGGGGAATTTTAATACTAAAGAAGTGTCAGAGATTTGGGCTTCCCACAGTGGCAGGCATGTCCCTTTGAGGGTATCCTGGAAGCTACATCAGAGAGTGATTATAAAGGATATTGGCTCCTGAGAATATGAAGCTCTAAAGCTGGATGATTTTCACACATCTTCTTGATGGGCTTTTGAATCCTCATAGCCACCATCCAGGGATCCATTGAGATTAGCTGTGTGGACATTACATGGGCTTCTGTATAGATTCCTGTAGAAGAGATTAGAGGCCAGTTGCCTTCTGTCTTATTCCCTTTGGGTAAATGGCTCCATGACTGGATGGATATTAGAGAACTCCTGAATCTGAATGTTCAGCTGAATATTGAAAGACCTTGGAGATCTCTTCAGCATACTTCTCCTTATCTCTCTTTAGCCAGAGCTATGTCACCAGATGGCTCACAAATTTTAGTGTTGGCTGGAGGCTCAAGTGGTTTTCCATGAAGGAGGGGAGACTGTCTGGGAATGAGAGTTGAGTGAGCAAGCCCTCGGGTGTCTTCTGCAACACCTGCTTCAGGTGATGAGCATTTCAAACCCCTGTGGCTATGTAGTCCTGAGATGGACCATCAGAAGAACTGGGAAGAGCCCATGTGAATACAGCAGAGAAGTGGGCTTTCCACCACACCCTTGTCTGAGAAGTTGCCCGGAGGAAGCTTTCCTGGAGGGACAGCCTCTGACCACCCCCCCCCCCCCAATCTATGCCTCATTTCAGATTAGGTTCGAAAATTGGGGCACAGTGAGGTTAAAGTCACTCATCTGATGTCCCATAGCTGACGAAGGGTAGTACCTAGACTTGGACCCACATTGTCAACATAACTTCTTCGCTGGGAACATAGCTCAGTGATAGAGTATGTGCTTAGCATAGGCAAGATCCTGGGTTCAATCCCCAGGACCTAAACTGATAAAACCAATTGGTAAAACCTGTCAGCTACTTATTTTTGAGCCAGTTATAACCTAAGGGTTTTAAATATATCAACTCATTGATCTCTGGAATAACAGTAAGCGGTAGGGGCTGGTGTCGATGAGGAAACAGAGGCTCAGCGAGGATAAGTTGAGGACTTGAGGTTGCCAGGTGGTGAGTGGCAGAGCTGGGGTTGGGACTCACGCTCAGGTCTCAGGTCATCACCCCCACTCCATAGTGCCTCAGCAATCTTCAGCTGCAGCTGGAAGGAAAAGCCTTAGCTTAGAGAAGACACACCATTGGTATTCCCAGGAGTTCTCTGGAGGAGAACGTTCCAGACATCAGAGTTCTTGGACCCTCTCATTCCCAGAGGCACAGCCCTCTTTCACCAGAGGCATTCCCAGGAACCACCCCCCTGCCCCATGGAAAATGCTTGGAGTAAGGTGATCCTCTGAGACCAGGAAGGTTCATACTGCAGAGAAAATCTCTTTGGAAAGTGATAACTGCACACAGGACTCACTGCCTCGCGATGGGGAAGAATCCAGAAGTGTCATGGCAGGACGGGCACTCTCAGGATGTCCCCTGCTGCTGGATATGGTGGCTGGCAACAGCATAAGTCCCAGGGGGCCTAAGGGTCCTCACCTCTGAGCAAATATATGTAAAAGTCTAACTTTTCTATAAAGGTAGACATGTGCTTTTTAAAACCAAAAGGCTGGTATTGGTCCCAAGCAATAGAACTTAACAATGGCAATTTTAGTACAAAATAGCAAAGACCACTAAATCATGTTCTGTCCCTTACAATTGGGCTCCTCTCAATCTAACAGGCAAAGCTCATGCGAGATGTCTGAAACCCACCACCCAACCCACAGCTGTATGCTACCACCTACAGGGCTTCCAGCAGCCCTGGGGTCTTAACGCTCTCAGTGTAACCTGTCAACTTTCCACGCCTATATCCTGGCCACCTGGAAGAATGGGCACCCCAATCACTGGAACTTCTGGGCCTGGGGCTGAGGTCGCCCCTCATACCATCTTTCTCTCAGGGATCCCCACTGTGATAAAGCCATCCTCTTGGTTTCACAAAATGGGTGCTTAGGAGTAGAGACTTGTTTTTTTTTTTTTTTCTTAAAATAAGCAACTGGAGCAAACCTGTTCAGAAACAACCCCTAATTTGAAGACACCTCATGCCTCCTCCTCTTCTGTGACGCCAGGACTCCTGAGCTGATATGGCTTTGGGATGCTATTGGCTGGAGGACAGGGTTAAGGTGATCTATGGGATGAGAGAGACACAGAAATTCCAAAGAGGGGTTTATGAAAAGTAAAATGACTTTCCATTTTTGCAAACAAGGTGATTTTTTTTCTCTAGTACTTTGTGCTGTCTGAAGAAGAAGGATTAGATATATTTTATAATATGAACTTTTATTCACTGGTAGAGATTTTTAAAGATTTTGAAAAAAATAATGCTTGGATCAGATCAAGAGTCACAGAGGCAAAAATGAATTCTACCCTGGTAATCCCCATGAAATGTCCTCCTTTCCTGCCTGTACATGATAGAAAACTTTCATTACAGACTAGTTCATTTCATTTCAATTCTTTTCTGCAATGGACACCACTGCTAAATTGCTTGTGAATCCTTCCAGGGAATGGGGGTCTTGTGGTGTAGAAATATGCCAGCCTACATAGACCATTTTCTTAAAACAAATATTGCACTAGCCACATGGGTCTGCACTTTGCTCTTTTACTTTCTGGCAGACTTTGGAGATATTAAGCGACCTGGTTATTTAAGCCCAGGTTCTATTCCATGGACATGCAATGGAGTATTAACCAACCTATTGTGTACCAACTGTCAATCAGTTGCCAGTCAGCATAGCAGTGGGTAGTCTCTCGGATATGTCTTTGTGTTCAGGTGTGAATTCTTTCACAAAAACAACTCCTGGATAAAGCAGGATTACAGAGCAGGAGCATATAAACTTTGATGGACATGGCCCAAGTACCCTTGGTTGTGGATGAGAGTGCTGGCTTCCACAGTCACCAATACTATGCCCAGGCTGATGGGCATAGAGGGATATCTTTTTGATTTCATGTGCATATCTTTCATCATAAGTGAAATCAAACACCACTTAATGTATTTATAAGCTGTTTGTGTTTTTTTTTTCTTGAGCTTGACTTGTATGTATCACATATTAGTGGGCTTTCTGTTATTGTGACAAAATACCTGGAACAGTCAACTTATAAAGAGGAGAAATCTATTTTGGCTCATAGGTTCAGAGGATTCAGTCCATTGTCACTTGACCCCATCATTTTGGGCCTGTGGTGAGGCAGAAATCTATGGTGGGAAAGAGCTGCTTACCTCTCAGCTACCAAGATGCAAAGAGGGAGGAAGAAGAGGAGCCATGGTCCCAGTCTCCCTTCCAAGGGCGTGCTCCCAATGATCTAACTTCCTCCCACTAGCTCCAAGTCCTAAAGGTTCCACCACCTCCCAATAGCACTGTCATGTGGGACCAAGCCTTTAACACTTGAGCCTTTGGGGGACATCTAAAATCTAAACCATGAAATATATTGTGCTGGGCTGGGGTTGTGGCTCAGCGGTAGAGCACTCGCCTAACATGTGCGAGGCCCTGGGTTTGATCCTCAGTACCACATAAAAAAATAAATAAATAAAGGTATTATGTCCAACTGCAACTAAAAAAAATATTCAAAAATAAAAAGAAATATACTGTGCCTATTCCTTTATTTGATTTCTTCCTGATATTTTTGATATATAAATGGCAAATGATTATATGATTTAAGATGTACGACATGAGATTTGATACATGTACACATTGTGAAATCATCTCTACAGTCCATCTTATTAACACACCCATGACCTATCATAGTTGACTTTTATGTGTGTAATAAGAACACTTAGGATCTACTCTCTTAGCAAATTTCTAAGTCTGTGCTGGTCAGCTTTCTGTAGCTGTGACCAGAATTTACCTATAAGAACAACTTAGAAGAAGAAAAGTTTCTTTTGGGCTCATGGTTTCAGAGGTGTCCGTACATTGTGGGCTCATTCATTAGTCTGGACCTTGGGTGAGGCAGAACATCATGGTGGTAGGGTACTGCCAAGCAAAGCTACTTAACTTATGGCAGCTAGGAGACAGAGTCAGAAAGAGAGGAGAACCAGGGACAAAATCCCCAGGGGCATTTCTCCGTTGACCTACTTCCTCTATCCACGCCCCACCTATCTGTAGTTACCACCAGTGATCCATTTAAATTCTTAATTCATCAATTAATCCAGTGATTGGGTTGAATATCTCATAATCTAATCATGTCACTTATGAATATTGCTATACTGCCTAATATGAGCTTTGGGGGAAGACACCTTGTATCCAAATCATAGCACAGTCATGCCTTGGTACCAGAGGGTGGTTGTTCCAGGACCCCCTTAGAAACCAAATTTTCAGATGCTCAAGTCCCATATGGAAAACAGTGTAGTGTTTGCATATAACCTTTGTGTATCCTCTGATGGGCTTTAAATCATTTCTAGATTACTTAAAAACACTTTACAAAATGTGAATGCTATGTAAGGAGTTGTTATACTGTATTGAGTCGGGAATGAAGACAAGAAAAAGTCTGAGCATGTTCAGTACAGATGCAATTTAAAAATATATTTCAACCCAAAATTGTTTGAATTCAGATATGGAACCCATGGACATGGAGGGCAGTTAACAGCACTCACCATGCCGTACTTTAGATCCTCAGGACTCATTTGTCTTTAAGTGGTGTCTGTATATTTTGGCCAACATTTCCCCCACCACTTCCTCCACCCCTGTCCCCAACTCAAGACACCAGGATTTGGGTGGTTTTATAAATCAGTTTGTATTAATTTATGTATAAAGGAAATGAGCACTTTGATTTATATTGTTAAAGTTTTTTCCCAGTTTACTGTTGTCTTTGTTTTGTTGTATACCATATATATTTTTTAACTTTGTTGAACATTTTGTGGAATCAAATGTATCAGTCTTTTTCCTTTGATGTTACTGAATTTTTGAAGTGAGCGTGACCTTCACAATTCTAAGATTATTTTTTAATAAAAGTTTCTTCCAGAACTTTTATAATTTTATTCTAGATTAAATATTTGACTTGTCTGGAATTTATTTTGGTATACGGATAGAGAAAGAGTTACATTTTGAGCATATTTTTTTTTTCCAAATAGCTAGCCAGCTGTGCCCAAGGTATTCAGTGCATCTTTCCCTCAGGGTTTGCAAAGCTGCCTGTTCCATGTCTGTCTGGACCTGTTTCTGGGTGGGATAAAGGTACTGTCCATCCTGGCTCCAGACCCAGGCTGCTTTATTGGCTGGGGACTTGGGGTGCATTTTATCACCAGGTGACTCATTTCTGCCTCGCCACCATTGTGCCTTTTCACACCTTCCCTGGCGTTTTTATTTGGCACCCATGAAACTCACCTACTAAGCAAGAAGGATATTGTCAGCTGTACAATATAGACTCTTCCCAGAAAGAAAAGGATTATCTTTACATTTTTTCAAGCTTGTTTATCTTCATCCAGAAAGTTTATTTGTAAAAATTCAATACATATCTTTTTGTTGCTTCCTTGGCATTTTATAACTTTTATTGTTTTTGTAAATGTTGTCTTTTATTTCCTTTTTTCCTCTAACTTGTTGAATTTGTAAGTACAAATAAAGATATTGATTTGTTTTACATAGTAAATTTGAAGCTATTGGTTTAATGAATTCTTTTCTTTCTTTTTCTTTTTTTTGAAAATAGAATTTTAGCTTTTTTTTTTTAAATTTCCTGGCATATAATCATACCATCTGCAAATTAGAATGATTTTTTTGATACTTCCTCTCTTGTTTTCTGTTACTTCTTCCTGTTGTCTACTTCAATTGCATAGAGCAGAAGAAATAAAGTGAGATTTGCCTAAATCTTCTAAAAAATAACATTGCTTTGAAAGATCCATTCTTTTTAATTTTTTTCATAAAAAAAATCAAACACATATAAAAACAAAGGGAATATTATACCTGTCATCATGTGCCTATCACCAGATTCAGATTTACCAGTATTTACCCATTTGTGGATGGCAGTGTATTCTTGTATACCTCCACACTTTCCCAGACTTTTCTAAAGCAAATCTGACCTCATACCATCCTCTTCAAATAGTCCATATATGTATCTCTAAAATATAGGTACTCTATATTAAAAAATATTTCCAATACTATTATCACAACTAAAAATTAGTAATCATTTCTTTATGGCATTAAATATCCAGTTAGAGATTTCATTTCCCAGGTTAGTGTCCTTAATTTAATGGTGATTCATATATTGAGATAGCTTAATATATTTTATAATCCTCTTCTGCCTTTCATTTTATAGGTTCTCTATCCATTTCTCTTGTCTTTTTTACAATTGTTTTGTTGATATTGTGGAAGAATCTGTATCATTTAATTTATAGAATTTCGTGAAGTCTGGATTTTGTTAAGGATATCCTAATGGTGTCATTTAACATATTTCTCTGTCCCCTGTGTGCAGTAGAGTGGTGAATTTTCTGTTTGTTGTTTGTTTGTTTTTTAGATATGGAGGTTGATCATATTCAGTTTCATTGTTTGGGTGGAAAAACCCTTCATAAATATTGTGTTCTTCCACCAGGAGGCACATGATAATTTGGTTGTCTTTTGGTGATATTAGCAGCAATTAATGATCCTTGTCTAGACCCATTCATTGATTACTCTAATTTCATCATTCTTATTGATTAGCTGGACTTCTTCAATTCAGAGAAACTTTTCCTTATCAAGTATTTTGTCACTCTATGATATGGTTCATATAGGGAAAGCAGTCCAAATCTTAATTCCTTCTCTTTTACAATTTTGAAATTAATGAGTTGCTCCAACTATCTCTAAAAGTGACCAGTGAGATTTTACGTGTTGTCATTAGGAACTCTCAGGTGGAAGCATGTTGTTGTGTTTTAGTGTGCTGTAGCTGTCATGCATAGTGATGCTTCCATGTCTCATCTTTGGCCAATGTGAGGCTATTTAGGTTGGTTCCTATCAATATGGCCCCATGAGTCTTTGATGAAACTAGTTAGTTCTTTCTCTAAGGGATCCTGTGAAATAATAGTTAGAGACTATGATTTGGGCCCTCTGGGTTCTTATTACTATATATTTGTTCTGAGGTTAGAAAATACTTATATATTACAGGCAGTACCTAAAATGGTCCCGTTGATTCCCACCTCCTGGTGTTTATGTAATTCCCTTCCTTCAAATGTGGGCTGGACTTGTTGACTCCCTTGAACTGAATAGAATATAGCAAAAGTGATGGAATATCAATTCCAAAATCAGATTATAGAACGACAGTGACTTCTGTTTTGCTTGCCCCCCCCCCTTGTTTTGTTTTCTTTGCTTTCTCTCTCAAAGGGAGCCAAGCTATTTCTGCTGTGGTTGTAAATTGCCCTATTGAGAGTCCCACATGGCAATGTACTGATGTCTCTGGCCTCAGGAGTAAACCTAGAAATGGATCCTCCCCTGTTCAAGCCCTAAGATGCTACAGCCTCTGTGGCCCTCTTTAACTGCAGTCTTGTAAGAGCCAAGCCTGTGGTGCCTGCTCAGCTCCACCCACATTCCTGACCCTTAGAAACTGGGAGACAATACATGGGTTGTTTTAAGCCACTGAATTTGGGGGTAATTTGTTATACAATAAACAAATATGTAAAAATGTACTATATTTATAAAGATAAAATTACATCATGTTTCATGCTGATACTTATCAGGACTATCAGGAGTATTAGGTTCTTAAATTTGTACTTTCTTTTGCCTGTGCCCCAAATTTCCATTCTCAAGGACAACAGCATGATTATGCATTTGTTTTATTCTGCTAATCATACAGCACTCTCAGGATAACAGTATCAACACTGCCAAGGACACTTGGCTGTAGATTCAGTTTATGATTTGTTTGCATTTACTTTTTTCTTTAGAGGATAGCCCAGGAGGGGTGAATGATCAAATGACTGCTCTGTTAGTCAGTTTTGCATGGATGTGACCAAAATACCTAACAAGAACAACTTAGAGGAGGAAAAGTTTATGTTTGGCTCATGGTTTCAAAGGTTCAGTCCATGGTTGTTTGATTTCATTTGTCTGAGCCTAAGGTGAGGCAGAACATCGGGGCAGAAGGCGTGATAGAGGAGAGATGCTCAGCTCATGGCAGCTGAGAGGCAGAGTGAAAGAGACACAGGGACAATATCTAGTCCCCTGAGGCATGCTCCCAAGTGATCCACCTCTTCCAGCCATGCCACACTTGCCTGCAGTTACTACCGAGTAATCCATTCAAATTATTAATCCTCTACATGGATTAATCCGTAGATGAGGTTACAGCTCTCTTAATGTAATCATTTCACCTTTGAACTTTCCTGCATTAACACCTCAGATTTTCCTGGAGACATCTCCCTATTCAAGCCAAAACAATATTTGGGCATAGTTTTTCCTTTTATGATTATGTCACAAGTCAATACACACTTAGATTTGTTTCATTTTTCTTTTAATTTTTAGGAATTTGCTTTTTCATTGAACTTTTTTTGTGTAATTATATAAAATACTTGCCTGGTTCCAAAGTCAAAATCTCTTCCTCTACCCTATTTGTACATGTATTTCTTCCCAATTTGGATAACCATTTTTAATGTTTGATAGGTTATTTTCTTATTTTTTAAATTGTTTTATCTTTGCATAAACTTTTAAAAATTCTCTTAACCAATATATAAAAGCATAAAAATGTACATATTTATGGGGTACCATTGATGTTTTAGTATATATATATATATATATATATATATATATATATATACACATACATACATTGTATAATGTTTAACATTTTATGCATTTTGATTGTAAGCATTATCTTTCCCTTAGGTAAATAATGTGATGGGCACCCCTTTTCTCCATCTTGCTTTTTTCACTTACTGCTAAATCCTGGCAATTATGCCAAAGTTCTGTACTGTGCACAGCAGTATATAGAGGATGCTTTGTAGAATGCCACTGTTGGATAAATGCCTCCTATTTAGGAACACTTGGGTGGGTTCCAGTTTTTTGCTATTACAAACAGTGCTGCAGTAACAGCCTGGGCATAGGTCTTTTCCTGATTTTGCCAGGTTTTTAAAATTTATGATGCTTTTTCTGGGAAGTCATTCTTCCAGATAGAAGCTTATGCTGAGGATCTGTCTTGAGCAAATCTGGGCACTGGATTGAACTTGGCTTTGACCTTCCTTCCCTCATTCTGTCATGGCTTCTAGCCTCCCAGCGGCCAGTGACCTTATGTCACTTGCCGGGTTGTAAAGTGCCACAGTGTGGAACTCCAAAGCCTCCTCTTCAGTGACAGCCTGGCTGGTACTGCAGGCTCAGGGCTGCCTCTCCTGCTGAATGTCCTGCAGGTCTGGTTTCACAGACAGCATATTCTGTTTCTTGTCAGCCTTATTAGATCACTTTTAAAAGGCACTTCTGGGGGACAGGCCCCTGTGGTGCAGGAACCTCTGAGTCTAGGACAAGCAGGTGTGGTGAGGGAGGTGTTGGAGGTGGCAGAGCCTTTCCAGGGTCTGGAGATCACACACCTTGGCCCTGTAGCAGAAGGTCCAGGGTTCGACCCAGTTATGTGACCCTGATACTCGTCACTTCCTGTCTCGTCTTCCTATCTGAAGGCCCCCTTCTCGGGGGCTGCCTTTTCTGCTGACCTGGGTGGCCTGCCTAGCACGTGGTGTCAGTGTTCCCTCTCCGTCTGTCCCATCAGAGCTGCAGCCCCTCCTCTAAGTGGAGGCAGGTGCACTTCTGTACTTGGGCACATCCCGTAGCTGACGTCTCTTCTCTCCTGTGTCTTTCACTTTCCTCTCCACTGGCTCTTGGACCCGTCAGTCCATCCTGCATTTATGCATAGCCAACAATTCACTTTCTTATTCTCCTTCCAGATAAGAATTGGGGAACGGCTGCCTCATGGACTGTACCTTCCCATACTCCTCAACCCTCTGGCTGGCTCTTGCTTGGCTCTCCTCTGGAACTGCTCCAAGGTCACTGCTGGCCTGCTTGTCACGATGCCCAGTACATGAGGGCTTCTTGTAGCCCTCCTGCTAGCACAGGCACAGATGGGCATGACTCCCTTTCCAAGCCCCTTTTCTTGGCACTTGGTAGAGCTGGCTTCTGGGTCCTCCTCCCCTACCTCCCTCTACCCCTGCCCTCCCCTTGATGACTTATCATGCCTATGGCTTCAGTGGCACGTCACACAGTTCATTCCCTCATCTGTTCCTTTAACTTGGACTCCTGAGTCAGCTGCCTCCTGAGCTTCATTTGGAAGATGCCCTGGATCCTGCAAACAAACATGTCCAGCATCCCTACCCCCAAAGGACAGTCCTCTTCCAGCAGCTCCTTCTCAGGGAGTGGCAGCTCCATCCATCCAGCCAATCCACCAGCTTTCCAGCCCTCCTTATCTTCTTCTTCTTCTCCACTGTTTGCCCCTCTGTCGCCAGAGTAACTGGGCCGCTTTCCTGACTGATGCCCTGGAGTGACAATCTTCTGTGTGGTTCCAGGGTCCACACATTTGGTCAGCACTCTCACCGACTTGTTCCAACTGAGGGCCCATCCTGTGTCAGGCAATCTAGACTTCTTATAATTCTAAAGTACCACTCTCTCTGTCACCCCAGGGCCTTTGCATCTGCTCTTGCTTCAACCTAGAAATCTTTCCTCTTTGCCCTCTGACTCACTGATTCCTTCTCATCCTTCAGGCCCCAGTTCAAAGGACAGATTCCTCATTAGGGCTGGCCCCCTTTGTTCTTTCTTCTCTAGGGTCATGTCTTCTCTTCCTGGTATTCACCACGGGCCTTCCAGACACATTTGTCTTGTAATGGTGGGATTGACATCCAACCTGCAAGCTCTATGTTTTCTTCACAATACAGGTCTTCACACAGTAGGCTCAAAAATTCTGAAGACTGGACTGGGGTTGTGGCTCAGTGGCAGAGTGCTTATCTGCCACACACGAGGCCCTAGGTTTGATCCTTAGCACCACATAAAATAAATAAATAAATAAAAATAAAAGATACTGTGTCCATCTACCATATATATATATATATATATATATATTTTTAAATAAATCTGAAGACTTAAATTTGGAACAGTGATCTTGGGCAAAGTCATTTCATTCCACTTGAATGGTCCTTATGTATAAAATTGGGACAATGAGGTCTGTTTCATGGGATTGTTGCGGACTGGCTGGGACTATATCCCGTCACACAGAGGACTGGTGCTTAGGGAGTAGATGCTGCACATGGGGTCTCCTGTCTGTGCAGAGAGCGCCAGAGCTTGAGATGCACTCCAAGCCCCACTGTGGTTGTGCTCCTCCACCTCTTTCTGCCCAGCTGCCCCTCTGAGACCCAAGGAGAGGCAGGCACAGGAGGAGCTGCCCTCCTCCACGTGGAGCCAGGCTGGTGATTGGAAGCCTCATCCCAGTAGCTGTGCACAGAATCATCTTTCCCAGAGATGAGGGAGGGTCCCTGGTATGGCTCTGCCACTGCTTCCCTGTCCAGAGAATGGACAGTCTGACATGGCCTTGGGTTTTCCTAACAGGTGTTTTAAACAAAGGCTTCTTCAAACTGGAGTACCTTATCCCTCTCCAAACTGCGCAGATACACAATACGTAGGCCTTTGTTAAGTCAGAGGTACGTCCTGAAGAGGAGAAATCACTCTCTGGCTCTCCCTTAAAGCTTCATCTTTATTCTTTTGTCATTCGTCTCCCTCTGGTGGTCTCAGCTCAGGGTTAGTGCAGGAATTGTGCAAAATGAGAACAATTTATACCCATTTCGGGCCAGCTGCTTTCATACAGTGGGGAAGCTGTTTGATTTGGGTTTTGCATTTCATGATTGGAGTTGACAACTGTGAATGTGGGTCCAAAACAGCTCCTCACCCCCACCGGACACTCTTCTGCATTGCATTTGGTTTTCCTTCCCTCATACGTATGAGGGTGGGAGGCAGCTCTGCAGGTGAGTTGAAGGCAGCACTGTTACAATTGTGGTTTCCTACTGGAAAAGTCTCCAGGACAGGAAGGAAGAAAGGCCAGACAGAGGTGGGCATCTGTGGAGTCACAGCTAAGTCACTGAATGCTTCCCTGGTCTTGTCCAGCTGCTCTTCCCACACAGGAGTATTCACCCTCAGACTGTCCCAGATCAGATGGGCACACTCCAGGGGGAGAGGGAGCCAGTCCTTCATAAATGTACTCAGGAACATGAGTCCATGTTCAAACAGGAGCATGAAACTCAGCAAGATCCAGAGAGCTTCCACGGTCACTGTGGGAACCGGCAAGGGAGAAGTCAGAAGGCATTGACTCCTCAGGGATTGGGGTCCTCAGGGTGCCATGCATACATAGGACCTGAGCTCACTTGTTCAGAACAAGCCCCCGATGCTGATTGAGGGTGTGATGCCCAGGGCACCCCAGGGAGGCTGGGAGGACCAGCACCTTCTTGTAGGACAAAGTGACACCATCTTTTGGTCAGTAACTGTCATTGCCTCAGGCCCCTCTAGAGGTCGTGGGCATCACTGTGATTCCCTAAACAAATGATGAATGCTCCAAACCATGTGCACTGGGGAGAACAAAGCCCAAGGGCAAGGTGACGCGTAGTAAAATCTGGGGACCTATAGTCCAAGGTCCTGGAGGTCAGGGTGGAGGGTGCTGCTTGGAACTCTGTTCCCTCTATTCGGGTGGCCTCTGCTTCCCCCTCACAGGTGCACTTGGAGTACAAACCACTGCTGCTAGTGGGCAGATAGGCAGGGTTTCTCCCCTGGCACCACCCCTATAAGCCCTGAAGCCGCCACTTGCTTGGCGTATCCATGCCTGCCCAGCTGGGCAGGGAGATTTTTGTGTTCCAGAGCGAGGACCAAAGTGCCTGAGGTAGAAGAAAGAGCCTGATTTGAGCCTTTGTGGGAGCTATGAAGAGATCTGCCAAGCCTGTGGGGGCCAGTGTCCCTGGGCAGCAGCCTGAGAAAGCAAGCCTAGGCCTGTGCCTTTCAGAGGGGCTGGACTTGGAAGATTTCTGCCTTATTTGCTTCTAAAATGGTGACAGACTAGGGAGGAGGCAAAGATTCATTCCCCTCCTCACCCCACCCAACCTGGCACAGTTCCCCAGTCTTTCTTGCAGTATAAAAAAAACCTATATCAATCCCGGGACTCCATGACTTTCTCTGAGCCTGTGCAGGGTCTTTGCCCTGTCCCCTTAGTCCCTGATGTACTCCTGGAGCAAGTGTCCTGGACCCAGGGTGAATAGGTCCTAGGATCAGGAGCCTGGGGGGTTGCAGGCTCAGAAGTTGAACCCCTCTCTTGGTTAGCTCTTGTAGGACTTTCTTTGAGAGGTGTCACCACTGTGGGGTGCTCCTTCACACTCCCCCACAAGGGCTGAAGAAGTCAGCTCATGGAGCATGGTCAGCACCCTGGACCAGGGCTCTGGGCCCCTAGATACCAGGTCTCAATGCCTCTCAGGTCTCAATGCTATGTTTAAATCTATGAGAGTTGCTCTCTAGCCCACGTTTGGGCTTGCGGTAACAGCACTATGTTGCTTTAGTGCCAAAACCATTACTAACCACTGTGCATCCAAGAGCCGCTGGAGTGTCCATCCACTGAGGAGGGCCAGGGAGGCCCAGAGAGATCAACGACTTCTGTAGGCCAGGCTGGAAGGGTCTTCAGCTCAGTCCTTGTGAGGGTCTTGCAGAGGCCCCCAGGTTATTGAAAAATCCCTTGAGAGGCAACTTGAGTACCGTTAGGGGTGGGGGAACAGCCTTTGGGGGCTTTAGGGTGAAGTTTTGAGGGTTCCATGTGAGAATCTGTGTTTGCCTTTGTGCATCTGTGGTTTCCTGGTATTTCAGCCTAATACATGAGCCCCTGGGTATAGACCTTTTAGACAGTTCTTAAAATCCAGTGCTGAGCTTTGCAATGTGAAAGTATAACATACAGGTCTCTTTCCAGGTGTCCCCAAAGGTATGTGCCATTTTCTCCCAGAATTTTAGGAGAACCAAAGTCTCAGAGGGTTGTTTAGACTATGGAGGCAGAATCCAGTGTCAGTCTGGTGCCAGTGGAGCCTCAAGTTCACCTCTCAGGTCACTTCAGGGTGACTGACAACCTGCTCACTCTGGCCACTTGCTGAGAGTGAAGCACCCACACAGCCTGGTTGAGGTTGTGAGCAAGAACTCAGTATTCCAAGCTCTGGGGTCTTTGATGTTGGGGTGACAGGGAAAAGTTTTCCTGACCTGCCTTGGGTACTCACCTCCAAACAAGGAAACTGGGTTTTGAGGCTTAGGGACATCAACTTTCCAATGGAGGACCCAAGAGGCTTGGAGCAGTGGGTGAATGAAGGATCTGGTTTCTAGTCCAAAAGAGTATTCAGAATTCAGGGGGAAGTCATTCACTTTTCAGTTCTTGCTGCTTCAACAAAGTACTAGAGACTGAGTGGCTGTTAGATAACAGAAATGTGTTTCTCACAGTCTGGAGGCTCAGAGTTCAAGGTCAGAGTGCCCGGATGGTGTGGCTTCGGGTAAAGCCACCTTCAAGGCTGTGAATTATTATTGCCTTTCATTGTGTCCTCACAGGGCAGGCAAAGCAGGAGAGTTCTCTGGGACTCTCTCCTAGAAGGCACGGATCCCAGTTGTGAGGGCCCCACCCTCTTGGTCTAATTGCCTCCCAAAGCCCCCACCTCCTAATACCGTTGCCTTGGGGTGAGGATCTCTAGTTATGAACTTGGTGGGGGGAGGGTAATTGCCCCTAGATTGTCCCAGATCAGATGGGGCATACTCCAAGGGAAGAGTCCTGGTGTGACTTCAGAAGGGCCCACGGGATGTGCTGGCCCAGAGGTATTGGGCATTGTTAGCAAACATGGTGTCCATGGGGTGGTAAGGACAATGGCCAGGCTGGGGTGCACCAGGGGAGGAGGCATTTCTTTCTAGGCCTTTGGCTTTGAAAGGCAGGAGAGAGGAGGGCCACTAGAGACACTGGTGAAGGTTTTTGGTTTTTTGTGGTTTTTTTTTGTTTTTTTTTTTTTTAAGAGAGAGTGGAGAGAGAGAGAGAGAATTTTTTTTTAATATTTATTTTTTAGTTCTCGGCGGACACAACATCTTTGTTGGTATGTGGTGCTGAGGATCGAACCCGGGCCGCACGCATGCCAGGCGAGCGCACTACTGCTTGAGCCACATCCCCAGCCCTTGTTTTTTACCTTTTTAAATTTACTTGGGGAAACTGGAGGATGTTTCAAAACTGTGGGGAGGCCCAAATGATAAGACTTGGTTAAGTGCCCGAGGGACAAAAGGTTGCCATAGGAACAGAGGAATGGGCTTATAGGTGGTCCTCAGTCCCCGGGGGGAGACCTCACTGCTGAACGGAAAACCCAGAAGGAGGGGTTCAGACTTCGGCCATGTGGTAAAGAAACAGGTGAGGGAAATGCAGCCGAAATTCAGACAGACAGAGGGAGGTAGGACGTTGCTGGTGCCTGGGGTGAGGCTCTGCTTTCTAGAGAAAGGTGTCAGAACTGTTGAGGAGTTTTGAGGGCTTTGGGGGAACAACTTTATGATAAATGTATAATGGTAGCAAGATGCCCCCATGGGATAGCTTTATACCAGCCACTAGTCCAAAGAAAACAGATCAGAGTTTCGCCAAACCCTGGGCAGACAGACTGTGCAAGGTGAGAGTGTCAGGCAGATGTTATTGAGGTGGTGGACTTTGGCATCCTAATTGTGGGGCGGGATGTGGGGTGATGGTTTCAAGCAATGGAGGGAGTTGGAGGTAAGACCACTGGGCAGCTGGCCGAGGGTAGGGAGAGGTCAGGAGAAGGTGCTTGTGACAGGGCCAGGGAAGTACAGGATAGCTGGTCCTGTGACATTGGAATGGCTGGTGTGGGGGCAGCTAGGGTGGGAGGAGGAAACTAGGAGCCAGGGTCCTGAAAGGGAGGCCTCTGGCCAGGAAGCACGAGGTGCTAGGGGGATGAAGGCAGCCAGCCTGGGCCTCAGAGGAAGGTCAGTGATAGTACAGACGAGCTCAGTGGCTTGCTGACTGCAGCCCCAAGGCCAGTCCTCGTGGCTTGCTTATATAAAGTTTTACTGAGATAATGACTGCACCTACTCATTTCCATATTGTCTACAACAGCTTTTGCCCCTCAGGTAGAGAAGTGATTCATTACAACAGAGACCACAGAGCCTAAAATAGTTACCATCTGGCCTTTAATAGAAGAGGTTGGCCGACCCCTCGCTGGAGCTGTGCTGCACTGTACAGGAGCCACTAGCTGCTAACATGGGGCTTTTTGTATTTTAATTAATTAAAATTATAGTTATACCTCAGTATCCACAGAGGACTCCTGTGGATACCAAAATCTATGGATACCCCAGTCCTCTATATGTAATGTTGTGGTATTTGCATAGAACCTATACACACCCTTGTGTATACTTTGAATCATCTCTAGATGACTTAGAATACCCGATGCAATGTAAATGCTGTGATAATGTAAATGCTGGCCCAAATGTTGATTTTTGTACCATTTAGGGAATAATGACAAGAAAAGAGTCTGTACATGTTCAGTGCAGGCCCAGCCATCATAAGTCTAACTATATGATACGCGATCTGAACCTTACAGAGGTAGAACCCACAAACGCAGAGGGACAACCGTAAATCCAAGGAAACGATTCAGTCCTCAGTTTCAGGAGCCAGAGTTCAAGTGCTCAGCACACACAGTGCAGTGTCTCCTGCACTGAACAACACAGAGGCAGAACATCCCATCATGGCAGGAAGTTCTGTTGGGTCGCCATAGTCCAGAGGCAACTGGGATCCTGTCGCCTCACTTTGGCTGGAGTATCATTGGATGAGAGGCTGCAGGCAAGCAGCAATCCCACAGCACAGGAGAGGAGGAAGTAGAGCATGCTCTTTCAGGTCACCTCTGTAGTTCCAGAGAAGTCTGGAAGGTACAGAAAGGGCTGTCATGTTTGGGAAGTAGTGCCTTCTAGTTTACGGCATGTGCCTGTCACCATGGAGGTTGAGCTTCCTTGAGTAACAGTCAGCCGGGATCCTGGAATGGTCCTGTGACACTGTTCATGCGGAGTTTTCTGGCCCACATGTTGATTTTTGCACAAGGCACCCAGGGATAACGAGAAAGAAGACTGGCTTCCCTGGAGTGCTGGCAGATTCTAGAAGGCTCTGTCCTTTTCCTTCACCCCTGTCCTGGCTTGCTGAGTTCTGTGGGCTGTGGCCAGGTGTGTGAGCTCTTGTTTGTGGCACTTCTCCTCTTGGAAGACACTCACTTTGCTCCCTGCTCAGTTCCAGGGCCCTGTGAGCCAGAAGACCTCATCGACGGGATCATCTTTGCTGCCAACTACCTGGGGTCCACCCAGCTGCTCTCTGAACGCAACCCTTCCAAAAACATCAGAATGATGCAGGCACAGGAGGCCGTCAGCAGGGTCAAGGTAGGAGTGCTCCCAGGCCCAAGGGAAGCTCATTCAGCTGGGCTTCTCTGGGGAGCATTGAAGAGGAAGAGTGCAGTGGAACACACGTGTCCTGTCCAGCTCTGACTCACTGCCCTTGGCACAGAAAGCGGAATGGCCCAGGTGCCCAGCAAGGCAGAGGGAGACTTGCATATTGGCTGAGCAAATACTAGACTGGCCACAAAGGCCACTCTCTTCTTTTTTTTTTTTTCAGCCTTTGTGAAGCTATTCTCCTGTGAACATCATATCTTTGTATACTTGTGGCAATTTCAGTACAGAACATTTTTGAATTGTTTTTTTTAATTTTATTTTTATTTTTATTTTATTTTTTTTTATTGGTTGTTCACAACATTACAAAGCTCTTGACATATCATATTTCATACATTAGATTGAAGTGGGTTATGAACTCCCAATTTTACCCCAAATGCAGATTGCAGAATCACGTCGGTTACACATCCACAATTTTACATAATGCCCTATTAGTGATTGTTGTATTCTGCTACCTTTCCTATCCCCTACTATCCCCCCTCCCCTCCCCTCCCATCTTCTCTCTCTACCCCATCTACTGTAATTCATTTCTCTCCTTCTTAATTTTCCCATTCCCCTCACAACCTCTTATATGTAATTTTGTATAGCAATGAGGGTCTCCCTTCATTTCCATGCAATTTCCCTTTTCTCTCCCTTTCCCTCCCATCTCATGTCTCTGTTTAATGTTAATCTTTTCTTCCTGCTCTTCCTCCCTGCTCTGTTCATAGTTGCTCTCATTATATCAAAGAAGACATTTGGTATTTGCTTTTTAGGGATTGGCTAGCTTCACTAAGCATAATCTGCTCTAGTGCCATCCATTTCCCTGCAAATTCTATGATTTTTGTCAATTTTTATTCCTGCATAGTACTGCATTGTGTATAGATGCCACATTTTTTTTATCCATTCATCTATTGAAGGGCATCTGGGTTGGTTCCACAGTCTAGCTATTGTGAATTGTGCTGCTATGAACATCGATGTGGCAGTATCCCTGTAGCATGCTCTTTTAAGGTCTTCAGGGAATAGTCCGAGAAGGGCAATAGCAGGGTCAAATGGTGGTTCCATTCCCAGCTTTCCCAGGAATCTCCATACTGCTTTCCAAATTGGCCGCACCAATTTGCAGTCCCACCAACAATGTACAAGTGTACCCTTTTCTCCACAACCTCGCCAGCACTTGTTGTTTGACTTCATAGTGGCTGCCAATCTTACTGGAGTGAGATGGTATCTTAGGGTGGTTTTGATTTGCATTTCTCTGACTGCTAGAGATGGAGAGCATTTTTTCATGTACTTGTTGATTGATTGTATATCCTCCTCTGAGAAGTGTCTGTTCAGGTCCTTGGCCCATTTGTTGATTGGGTTATTTGTTATCTTATTGTCTAACTTTTTGAGTTCTTTGTATACTCTGGATATTAGGGCTCTATCTGAAGTGTAAGGAGTAAAAATTTGTTCCTAGGATGTAGGCTCCCTATTTACCTCTCTTATTGTTTCTCTTGCTGAGAAAAAACTTTTTAGTTTAAGTAAGTCCCATTTGTTGATTCTTGTTATTAACTCTTGTGCCATGGGTGTCCTATTAAGGAATTTGGAGCCCGACCCCACAATATGTAGATCGGAGCCAACTTTTTCTTCTATCAGACGCAGAGTCTCTGATTTGATATCAAGCTCCTTGATCCATTTTGGGTTAACTTTTGTGCATGGCGAGAGAAAGGGATTCAGTTTCATTTTGTTGCATATGGATTTCCAGTTTTCCCAACACCATTTGTTGAAGATGCTATCCTTCCTCCATTGCATGCTTTTAGCCCCTTTATCAAATATAAGATAGTTGTAACTTTGTGGATTAGTCTCTGTGTCCTCTATTCTATACCATTGGTCCACCCGCCTGTTTTGGTACCAGTACCATGCTGTTTTTGTCACTATTGCTCTGTAATATAGTTTGAAATCTGGTATCGCTATACCGCCTGATTCACACTTCCTGCTTAGAATTGCTTTTGCTATTCTGGGTCTTTTATTTTTCCATATGAATTTCATGATTGCTTTATCTATTTCTACAAGAAATGCCATTGGGATTTTGATTGGTATTGCATTAAACCTATAGAGAACTTTTGGTAATATCGCCATTTTGATAAAGTTAGTTCTGCCTATCCATGAACAGGGTACATTTTTCCATCTTCTAAGATCTTCTTCTACTTCTCTCTTTAGGGTTCTGTAGTTTTCATTGTATAAATCTTTCACCTCTTTTGTTAGGTTGATTCCCAAGTATTTTTTTTTTTGAGGATATTGTGAATGGAGTGTTTTTCCTCATTTCCGTTTCAGAAGTTTTGTCGCTGATATACAGAAATGCCTTTGATTTATGCGTGTTGATTTTATATCCTGCCACTTTGATGAATTCATTTATTAGTTCTAGTAGTTTCTTTGTAGATCCTTTTGGGTCTTCTAGGTATAGGATCATGTCGTCCGAAAATAGTGATAATTTAAGTTCTTCTTTTCCTATTTTTATGCCTTTAATTTCTTTTGTCTGTCTAATTGCTCTGGCCAGTGTTTCAAGGACTAAATTAAATAGAAGTAGTGAGAGAGGGCACCCCTGTCTTGTTCCAGATTTTAGAGGGAATGCCTTCAACTTTTGTCCATTCAGAATGATGCTAGCCTGAGGCTTAGCATAGATAGCTTTTACAATGTCAAGGTAAGTTCCTGTTATCCCTAGTTTTTCTAATGTCTTGAACATAAAGGGATGCTGTACTTTGTCGAATGCTTTCTCTGCGTCTATGGAGATGATCATATGGTTCTTATTTTTAAGTCTATTGATGTGGTGAATAATATTTATTGATTTCCATATATTGAACCAGCCTTGCATCCCAGGGATGAATCCTACTTGATCATGGTGCACAATTTTTTTGATGTGTTTTTGTATTCGATGCGCCAGAATTTTATTGAGGATTTTTGCATCTAGGTTTATTAGAGATATTGGTCTGTAGTTTTCTTTCTTTGAGGTGTCTTTGTCTGGTTTCGGAATCAGGGTGATGTTGGCCTCATAGAATGAATTTGGAAGAGCTCCCTCTTTTTCTATTTCCTGAAATAACTTGAAAAGTATTGCTATTAATTCTTCTTTAAAGGTTTTGTAAAACTCTGCTGTATACCCATCCAGTCCTGGGCTTTTCTTGGTTGGTAGTCTTTTGATGGCTTCTTCAATTTCATCCATTGATATTGGTCTGTTCAAATTGTGTGTATCCTCCTGACTCAGTCTGGGCAAATCATATGACTTAAGAAATTTATCGATGTCTTCACTATCTTCTATTTTATTGGAATATAGGTTTTCAAAATAATTTCTAATTGTCTTCTGTATTTCTGTAGCATCTGTTGTGATATTGCCTTTTTCATCCCGTATGTTAGTAATTTGAGTTCTCTCTCCTCTTCGTTAGCATGGCTAAAGGTCTGTCGATCTTATTTATTTTTTCAAAGAACCAACTTTTAGTTTTGTTAATTTTTTCAATAGTTTCTTTTGTTTCAATTTCATTGATTTCCGCTCTGATTTTAATTATTTCTTGCCTTGTGCTACATTTGCTGTTATTTTGCTCTTCTTTTTCTAGGGCTTTGAGATGAAGTGTGAGCTCATTTATTTGTTGGTTTTTTCTTTTTTTGAGGAATGACCACCAGGCGATGAATTTCCCTCTTAAAACTGCTTTCATTGTGTCCCATAGATTCCGATATGTTGTGTCTGAATTTTCATTTATCTCTAAGAATTTTTTGATTTCCTCCTTTATGTCTTCTGTAACCCATTGATCATTCAGTAACATATTGTTCATTTTCCATGTGATGTAGGATTTTTCCTTCCTTCTTTTATCATTGATTTCCAGTTTCATTCCATTATGATCAGATACAATGCATGGTATTATCTCCACCCCTTTATATTTACTGAGGGTTGCCCTATGGCATAATATATGGTCTATTTTTGAGAAGGATCCATGTGCTGCTGAGAAAAAAGTATATCCATTTGATGATGGTTGATATATTCTATATATGTCAGTTAAGTCTAGGTTATTGATTGTGGTATTGAGTTCTATAGTTTCTTTATTCAACTTTTGTTTGGAGGATCTGTCCAATGGTGAGAGAGGTGTGTTGAAGTCACCCATAATTATTGTGTTGTGGTCTATTTGATTCTTGAACTTGAGGAGAATTTGTTTTATGAATGTTGCAGCACCATTATTTGGTGCATAAATATTGATAATTGTTATGTCTTGTTGGTCAATGGTTCCTTTTAACAGTATATAATGTCCTTCCTTATCCCTTTTGATTAACTTAGTCTTGAAGTCAATTTTATTCGATATGAGGATTGCCACCCCTGCTTGCTTACAAGGACCGTGTGCGTGGTATATTTTTTCCCATCCTTTCACCTTCAGCCTGTGTATGTCTTTTCCAATCAGATGTGTCTCCTGGAGGCAGCATATTGTTGGATTTGTTTTTTTAATCCATGATACCAGCCTATGTCGCTTTATTGGAGAGTTTAAGCCATTAACATTCAGAGTTACTATTGATATATGGTTTGTACTTCCAGCCATGTTTGATTATTTATCCTTTTTTTAAAAAAAATTTAGTTTGTTTCTCCATGATTATCTTTCCCCTCGCCCTCTGTCTTTACCGAGGCACTTCCCACTGATGGTTTTGGTTATTGTTTTTCATTTCTTCCTCGTGTAGTGTTTTGCTCAAAAATGCTTTGCAATGCTGGTTTTCTGGCTGCAAATTCTTTTAACTTTTGTTTATCATGAAAGATTTTTATTTTGTTGTCATACCTGAAGCTTAATTTTGCTGGATACAGAATTCTTGGTTGGCATCCATTGTCTTTCAGTGTTTGAAATACGTTGTTCCAGGATCTTCTCGCTTTCAGCATCTGTGATGAAAAATCCGTTGTTAACCTTATTGGTTTACCCCTGAATGTAATCTGCCTCCTTTCTCTTGTAGCTTTTAATATTTTCTCTTTGTTCTGTATATTGGATATCTTCATAACAATGTGTCTTGGCGTTGGTCTACTGTGATTTTGTGTGCTCGGTGTCCTGTATGCATCTTCAATTTGTATATCTGTTTCCTTTTTTATTTCTGGAAAGTTTTCTGTAATTATTTCATTCAGCAGGTTACTCATTCCCTTGGTTTGAATCTCTGTACCTTCTTCTATCCCGATGACTCGTAAGTTTGGTTTTTTTATGTTATCCCATAACTCTTGGATGTTTTTCTCGTGATTTTTTTACCAGCCTTTCTGAGTTGGCTAGACTCTTTCCAAGATGATATATTTTGTCTTCATTATCTGAGGTTCTGGCTTCTACTTGCTCCACTCTATTAGTGATACTCTCAATTGAGTTTTTAATTTGGTTTATCATTTCCTTCATTTCTAGAATTATTGTTTGATTATTTTTTATAATCTCTATCTCCTGATAAAAATGCTTAACTTCTTCTTTTATTTGTTTATGTAATTCATTCTCAATGTGTTCTTTCGCTGCTTGAATTTGCTGTCTCGTATCCTCTTTAAGGTTCCATTCCATCTGTTTAAGGTGTTCCTTGAGTTCTTTATATGACCATTTTTCTGATGACTCTAGGTCCTCCTGAATATTTAGGCTGTCCTGCATTGTTTGTACTCCTTTTCTTCCTTGCTTTTTCAAGTTGCTCATGTTACTTCTTGTTCTGTTTGACTGCTGAGTTACTGTTTAAAAATATGGAACGCTTCACGAATTTGCGTGTCATCCTTGAGCAGGGGCCATGCTAATGTTCTCTGTATCATTCCAATTTTAGTATATGTGCTGCCAAAGCGAGCACCACTCTCTTCTTAATAAGTCCTTCTTGGTCCTCCCAGCCCCTCAGAAGCACAGTTTTTAAAAGATGACCATTCCTTAGCATTCTAGTTGTAATGCATGTTTGGAGCTTCAAGTCCCATTTCAACAGTATGTGTATTTTTAGCTTCACTCAAAGTACTTCCATAACAGGGAAAAGAAGTCATGTTTTATTTAAATACATGACCTCAAGAAAAACTCGGACTTACCTATCGTTCTAGATGCATGTGGGATTGTCTGGTTTGGAACAGTGGGTGAAGCTAGAGAAGGGGAAGATGGGGCCATGTCAGCAAAACCAAATGGGCTCAGGAGGGAGGGGATGAGCAGGCTGAGATAGCACCCCTTCTGGGAAAGGTGGGGTCTGTACTCCTGGCATGTCAGCCCCCTCCCCTACCCTGCCATTCACTGACCTCCTTTATTGGAAGGAAAGGGAAGCCATGCGGTATCCTTGGTGGTCAAGAAAAAGCAAAGCAACTGGGAGACCTGGACCCTCTGGCTCCTGACCCAGCCTGGCTTGCTTTCCTGCCCACTGATTACATCTCTCCTGTCCTCAGTTGCACACTCTGTAGATGGGATGATTGACAGTTATTTATAGCACTGGACGAGCATGTATATGGGTTTCCCTTGATTAGCCTGGGTGCTCAGCACAGGCAGTGACTGTCCCCTATCCCTGCAGGGGACCTATGCTGGATGCCAGGCCTGAGTATTGGGGGGTTGAGCACAAGACTGAAATAATTTTGTCCTCCTTCTCTTTGTGCCCACCTGCTTTTCTTTTCTCTTACATGCTGCTCAGAGGATGCAGAAGGCTGCTAAGATCAAGAAAAAAGCGGTGCGTAGCACCATTGTAGTCCTGCAACAGTGGTGTCTGCTGTGTGACCATGGCTTGCTCTGTACCATGGGGGGTTTCTGGTGGGAATCCAAACAGTATTCCAAAACAGCTTTTCTCTTCCTTTAGTCGGGGAATCCTAGATGCTTGAATGAATCTGAAGACACGATGGTTTTTCATTTTTGTTTTTGTTTTTTTATCACCCACTTACAGAAGAATTTTTTATTTTTTTAAACTATTCCATATCCTAGAGCATGGCTACTGCTGTGAAGCTCCTCTTCTATGTGGACTTTTTAAAATGTGGCATTTGATATGACAGTGTGTTGTATTTAGTACCTGGGCCTCCTGTACAGCATTAATTAAATTGTTCTGATATTTACATTTATTAAGTTTCATTTACTAAAACTGGATGATGAGTAGCTCAGTTTGCCTGTGCACTGCCTTTCTATTGAAAATCATTTTTGAGAGCTAGCTGGGGGTGTAGCTCGGTGGTAGAGGGCCTGCCTAGCATGCTCAAGTACCATTCCCAGTGCCACAAGGAAAAAAAAAAGTTTTTGGAGTCTGGACAGACTTTAAAAAATTGGATTGACATTTAGTCCTTTGTTTATCAGCCTAGTCATTGAATAAAGGCTGGTGATTTTCTAAACATGGTCCTCATACAGAAAATATCACAATGCCCAGTGTCAGAAGGTCCAGGGAAAATCCATGGAGACTTGGCACTGGCTTGTTGGCTAATGTTTCTTTCTGCTTAAAAAACAAGAGATTTAGTCCTCCCTCTTCACTTTGAAGTGGTAGCATTTTCTGTTGCTGCAGACTCCCTTCCATCTGCAGTGAGTCTTTTGGGGACTAAAGTGTGTTCTGCCAACAGACCTCTTCTGGGAGCCTCTGGGCAAAGTGGGATGGGCCCCAGCTGCACATCTGCAGTTGGGATGTGACCCTTCCAGAGAAGAGGGGCCCCTTGCCTATAGCCTTTCACTCTACCCCTGAAATGTCAAGGGCTTGGATCGGTGGGAGCAGGGGAGTCCTTATGGACCACAGCCTGTTCCTGGGGCCTGCCACTGTGTCTGGAAAGGTTGGGCACAGGTAGATCCAGCTCAGAAAGGCCTTAGCAACCAGGTTGCTTTTTTTTTAGTTTATTTATTTATTTTAATTAGGTATATATGACAACAGGATGCATTTTGATTGATTGTACACAATTCCAGCACAATTTTTTATTTCTCTGATTGCACACGATGTAGTGTCAAACCATATGTGTAGTCATACGTGTACCTAAGGCAAGAATGTCCATCACATTCCACCATCTTTCCTACCCCCATGCCACCTCCCCCAGGTTACTTTGGATTAAGGCGTGTTCTTTGTAGGGCAGTGAGATGCTCAGGGTCATTGCTGAGGGCCCCTTTTCTGGTCTGTCCCCAGCTGATGAAATACCTGATAATGGCTGAACCCCATTTTTGGACATGCTGAATAGGCCCACCCTATTCTCTGGTGTCCCTCTGGAGGACTCCCTTTGTTCTTCACTAGGGTGCATGATGGGTGACTGTCCTCTTCCCTGTTATTGCTAGGATTGTGGCTCTATTTACCCACCGTGAGCCTCATCTACTTCAGGTGTATTTCAAGCATCCGCTGTTGTCAGTAACAACAAGGACCACCTGCAG
Source organism: Spermophilus citellus (assembly GCF_964194105.1). Classification (NCBI taxonomy): domain Eukaryota; kingdom Metazoa; phylum Chordata; class Mammalia; order Rodentia; family Sciuridae; genus Spermophilus; species Spermophilus citellus. The sequence continues at coordinate 52,570,641 of NC_138185.1, forward strand.
TTTTTCTGATTTACTTCTGGCTTTGACCTGCTCTTTGAGCAAGAAAGTTTTGAGTTACAATTAAAGAATATAACTCTTAGAACCCCATTGATTTTGAACATAACCCAATTTCTTTTGAAGAGAGAGAGAGAGAGAGAGAGAGAGAGAGAATGTTTTTTAATATTTATTTTTCAGTTTTTGGTGGACACATTCTTCATTTTTATTTATTTTTTTATGTGGTGCTGAGGATCCAATCCAGTGCCCCGTGCATGCCAGGCGAGTGCATTACCACTTGAGCCACATCCCCAGCTCATAACCCAGTTTTTTAAAACAGAAAAAGCTCCTCCATGGTCCTGGTGCTGGATTGTTTAGGACTCTGTTCTCTTTCTAATTAGTTAAAAGCAATATCATCCCGTGGTAGACTGAAAGCCCCACAGATCTTTACCCCTGAAAACTGAGCTAAAATACAAATTTATTATTATAATACATTATAATTCTGAGCTCCGTGACTCAGAATTCCTGAGGAACTGTCAGCAGGGAGATTATTGACTTGAGATTTTCTGGTGAATAATTAAGCCATAGTTTCTGCTGTTTGGAAGATCTGCCACGGTAAGCTCCCGAGTAACCACACAGAATTATTCACCCCAGTGGGCAAACCAACAGGACCTATTTTTCATTGCCAGCATGCAGTAGTAATTAGGACTCTCCCAGGTGTAAAAAACTAATGAAAGGCTACCCTTCTTTGGGGCAGACCTGAGTAGTTTACTCAGCTTCCACAACAGTCCGTGGAAACATGACTCACAGCTGAACCCTGAGCTTATTCCAGCACAGGTGACAAACCAGGGTCATTGGTGTGACAACTTCTCCCCACTTCTGTCACTGGAGGGCTGCACTGGGCCTATTCTTGGTCTCACTCCCCTAATGGTTTTCAGAGGGCAAGGTCAAGGGGGTCCATCTGGTTGTGGCTGGTTAAGTGAGAAGGAAAAGCTGATGTTTTAATCCAACTTCTTTGAAAATGTCTTCCCCATTTCCTGAGGAGAGTTGGAATCCCAAACCCAAGAAGTCACAGCCTGAGTTCAGTGAGTTCAGCAAGGCTCAGCAGTTTTTAACCTGCTTTCTGCTGGTTGAGGAGACTCTAACACAGACCCCAGGTGTCCCTTTCCTATATGACCTTCCAGGAAGCCAGCTTTCTCCCTCTTCTCTGTGCCTTTTAAAAACTGCCTTAAAACTTAAAACTCTCACTTAACTATGGATTCTTGGCCAAGGCATTGTGATTTCCTTCCACAGGATGCAGGGTAATTAATGAAATCACCAGGGCTTTGCTGGAATAATGTTTCCATTGGTAATATCATCCACTGTCCTTTCTTAGAATTCCGAGGGGGATGCACAGACACTGACGGAAGTGGACCTCTTCATCTCCACACAGAGGATTAAAGTTTTAAATGCTGACACACAGGTGAGTGTTTGAAAGACAGTGTCTAAAATCGCATAAACCATCCCCAGAGTTCACACCTTGGGGACCCCAGGGAACAAAGTCCAGGTGTAGAAGTACTGTCCCCAGGTGCAGGAGGGATCAGGTGATGATGATCTTACCTGACTTTTTTGATAACACTGGAAGCGCAAAATGGTGATTTTTCTAAGGATACCATGCTTTCCGTTTTTATTATCTGATGTTCTATGAGAAAGTGTGTTCTAATTTTGTTTTTTCCTCCCTCTTTTTTACTCTGAACTCTGGGATTCTTTTTTTTTTTCCAACTTGCATTATCATTTCGGCATCTTCCTTCCAGTTGTTGAACACTTCCACGCTTTCTGAGACAAAGACATTCTCACCTTATCTTATGCCTTCCTGCTCCAGACCTGGAATCGGTCATTTCTTCGTGGCACTGTGGCTCCTCTTAGTGAGCAGTGACATATAGGAAAAAGCCCTGGGTATTGGCTGTGCTCATTGTTTCTAGGGTGTCATTGCTCCTGGGGCCTGGCAATGCACAAAGCCAGACGGTATATATGTTTTTAAAAGCCATGGGTTTATACTTATGCCTCCTATTGGCAGCATAGGATGCTTACCATCCCCAATTTCATATATACTCTTGTTCCCACAGCATAGACCCTGGTTCCCAATATCAATGTGTTTTTCTCATTTGTTTTCTGTGTTCATCAGCTTTCCATTACTGTAACAAAATAGCTGACACAATCAACTTGGAAAGATTAAAGTCTCACAGTTTTGGAGGTTTCAGTTGGCCTCATTGTTGTTAGGCTTGTGGCAAGGTAGCAAATCATTGTGGGAACATGTGGTGGAGGAAGCTGCTTACTTCATAGAGGTCAGGAAACAATGAAGGAGGCAGAGGAGGAGCCAGGGCCCCAATATCTCCTCAAGGGAACACCCCAATGACCTAACTTCCTCCCACTAGGCCCCCACCTCCTGGGTTCCATCACCTCCCAAGACTGCTATGGGCTAGAGAAAATTTAGGAAAATTCCAAACTATTAATACTATCTTCTACTATCTATACCAGCCTGCTGAAATGAACAAAGATAAGCTTGGTAGGTAGCAGATGAGCTTTGTGTCACTTCCTGAGGGATTAAGAGGCCAGGAGTGGGTGGGAAAACCAGCTGGGAGCCCTGAGTTCCTCCCCTGCTTCCCCATTCATGGGGGTTCCTAGAATTTGGGGGCAGAGGAAGCAGTAGGGCATATCTTGGAGCTGAAATAACCCCATTATATGGCTCATGCTGAGGCTCACTCCTAACCCGAGCATCATGTTGCCTTGCCCAGCTACTGAGGCCCTTGGCACGTCCCAGGGTGGGTAATGGACTCAACTTCCTCCTCTCATGTCTGTCTCCATGTCTAGGCCTGTGCTTTGTCCCATTGGTCTTTGTGTCCCCCACCCCCATCTCCCTTCTGTAGAGTCTTACAAGTGATCAGAACTTGATGAGCAACTTTGATTCTGACAGGGGGCCAGGCATCTGGTTTGTGAGGCTTCAGACCTGGACTTTGTTTCCTCATCCTTTGTGGACACAGTCTGAATTCACTCCCCACCCCCATACCTCTCCATCCTCTATCTTTCATCTACCCACCAATGTTGGGGATCCCCAAGACCACCCTAAGTAGAGTCTCTAAGAAGACTCAAGGATTTTGGCATATTGATGTATCCATTCACCAAATGGATACAGAGCAATGTCAGTGTATTAGTCAGCTTTACATCTCTGTGACAAAAATACCTGAGATAATCAGCTTGCAAAGAGGAAGAGTTTATTTTGGCTCATAGTTTCAAAAGTTTCAGTCCAAAGTGAGTTGGCCTCATTGCCTTTGGACCTGTAGTGAGGTAGCACATTATGGTGGGAGCATAAGGTAGAGGAAATTGCTCACTACATAAGAGTCAGGGAGTGAAGAGAGAAACAGGAAAGGACCAGGATCCCAACATTTCCTCCAAGGGCACACACCCTATAACCTAACTTTCCTCCCACTGGGCCCCGTGTCTTAAGGTTTCACCACATCTCCATGTACCATGGGCTAGGGACCAGATCTCCAACACATGAGCTTTTGGAGGGCATTCCACACCCAAACACCCAAAGGTGTGTGGATGAAGTCTAGGAGATACCTGGATTGTGTTTCCAGAATCTTCTCCCTGTGGAGTCCCATGAGACATGCTAAATTCCCCCAGCAATGATTGTGAAGTTTTATTTACCAGGGAGGCTCATAGAGACTCAGAACCCAAGGTCTTTATTAGGGGAAGGTCATACAGGCATGCTCTGCCCAGCACGTAGCAAAATTCTAGACTCCCAGGAAAAGCAGAGATATTCATCTTAGGATATGTTGTTTGTGCAGTTCAGGCTGAATGAGTCCTTCTAATCAGTTAAGGGTGGTGGCAAATCCACTGAAATCCAGGTTCCCAAATTCCACTTGAAGGTGGACCTTACAGGCAGGCAGACCTTTATCAGCAGACAGCTGTCTCACCTGCTGTGGTGATTCTTCTCTGCACTCCACTCTCTTGCTCATATTCCCGTGCCACACCCAGGGTAGGAGGATGGGCCATTGGTGGTTTGAGAACTTGTTCCAAGTCACTGTTTAGGATGAACTGGAAGAGTGGCTTGAACAGGAAATTGGTTTGACTAAAATATAAAAATGTTGACTGAAGGACTGGAGAGGTGGGAACAGGTGAGAGACTGTGCAGTTGGAAGTGGCCAGAAAGGGCAGGAGAGAGAATGGCCACCATGTTGGTAGGCAGCCTCTGTCTGAGGAAGACATCTCTGCTATTGATAGGAAATTGGATAGTGGTCAGAAATCAGGAGACGCTGAAGAACTACTCTCACTCTTCCCTTTTCCAGGGTCCCTCCCTTTTGTCTTGTGATCATGAACCCCCAGTAGCATGGGCCAGAAAACAAATCACCCTCTTACACAAATGTGCGCAATAATCACTGCAAGACATGATTCTGTGGGGAAGAATAGGGCACCAGAGGTCACAGAAACACCCGATTTCCTTTTGTGAAAGGAAAGCAAAGGCACAAAAGACCTACTGATTAGCTTTTCAGAGCCTTTGTGTGCATCCTTGTTAGGGAGGAGTCACAGGCAAGATGCTTGGTGGAGGTTCCTGCCAGATGACAAAAGCCATCAATAGTAGTGGACCAGGGGCCTGGGACTCCAAGTCAGCTATGGAAACCCATGGATGGGAGGCAGACATGCTGCCTCAGTGTCTCCTGACTTGGGACAGGCTGCTTGTGCTCCCTGGGAAGAACTTGTCTAGTGGACAACATTGGCCTTCCTGCCTTGCTTCTCTGGGCCGGGCCACTTTTGAGCCTGCACAAGGCCACGTGCCTTGCAGGGAAGGTCCTTTTCCAGAGCCACAGATGTCCTCTAATCCTAATGAGGATAGGGTACCCCATCTCATGCCTACCTGGGTGCAGGCAGAGCCAAATGTTGGTTACTTTGATTACAAATCAGCATCCTAAAATGCCCTGTTGCCTCCACCCCCCGCACCCCTGCTCCCCAGGACATTTGCAATTACTGGAGATGTTTTTGGTTTTCTCCCTCAAGAAGGGGAGTTACTATTGCATTTAGGGGTAGAGAGAGGCCAGGGATGCTCCGAATATCCTCCAAGGTACAAGACAGCCCTGTGCAATAAAGAGTGGCTTGTCCATCTGTTGAAGGGCACCTAGATTCGCTCCACAGTTTAGCTATTGTGAATTGAGCTTCTATAAACATTGATGTGGCTGTGTCCCTGTAGTATGTTGATTTTAAATTCTTTGGATATGTACTGAGGAGTAGGATAACTGGGTCAAATGGTGGATCCATTCCAAGGGTTTGGGAATCTCCATACTGCTTTCCAGAGTAGCTGCACCATTTGCAGTCCCACTAGCACTGTATGAGTGTGCCTTTCCCCCCACATCCTCGCCAACATTTCTTGTTGCTTGTATTCTTGATAATTGTCTTTCTGACTGGAGTGAGCTGAAGTCTCAGTGTGGTTTTAATTTATAATGTTCTAATTGCTAAAAATATTGAACATTTTTTCGTATACTTGACTTTCTTATGTACGTATATGAATATACCACAGTGAATCTCACCATTGTGTACATTCACAAGACTGGGGTCCTAATTAGACTAAGATATATTCCGTACTTGTATAATTATATCAAAATTGACTCTACTGTCATGTATAACTAAAAAGAACCAATTTAAAAAAAAAGAATGACCCAGCAGTACCAGCAGTGACATTCACCCAGCAGTGAATATCAATAAGGTCAAGGTTGAGAAACGCCCGATTAAAGTGATTTTCACTGGCTTGTCCTCACTGGGGCCCTCCTTCCCCTCCCGACAGGAAACCATGATGGACCATGCCTTGCGTACCATCTCCTACATTGCTGACATTGGGAACATCGTAGTGCTGATGGCCAGACGCCGCATGCCCCGGTCAGCCTCTCAAGATTGCATTGAGACCACACCTGGGGCCCAGGAGGGGAAGAAGCAGTATAAAATGATCTGCCACGTGTTTGAGTCAGAAGACGTAAGTAAACACAAAAGTGGGAAAGGCCTTTCCCCCGACAGCCCTGTACCTCATGGTGGCCCCATGATCCCAGGCACTTTCGAAACCACCTCGCAAGGGGAAGCCCTGTGTGCCATGTGAACATTTCCAGTGGCATTAGTGGTACATTTTTTTTCACATTCTTCAAGTTTGCGAAGATAGCGAAGACAGTTTTATTTCACTTCATGAAAGAGGTTCTTCGGGAGCTGTTTATAAATCTGATCTTAGTTAAGTGTACCAAGGGAGCTATCCATTTGAAGAAATCATTTAGAAAACCTCTCCCCTCCTAAAATAAAGTTAATGTTTGCCTAAATATTCTGTTGATAAAATACACATTTTTGCCTGCCAGGGTTGTATATCTGCATCTGAAGTTGAGCTCTGCCTTTGTACTTGTCATTTCACTGCATAACAAGTTAAAAAATAATTTTGAAGTTCAAAATACCATAGATCTTGCCAAGAGGCCATAAAGTGGCATGTGCTTATAGCCCCAGCTACTCAGGGAGCTGAAGTGGGAGGATGGCTTGAGCCCAGAAGTTCAGGACCAGACTAGGCATCAGAGGAAGATGGTCTTGGAAAACAACAACAACGAAAGATCTGGGCAGGGTGGTGGACACTTGTAATCCCAGCTACTCAGGAGGCTGAGGCAGGAGGATTCAAGTTCAAGGCCAGCCTGGGCAACTTAACAAGATCCTTTCTCCAAATAGAATTTTAAAAAGGCCAAGGATATGCCTTTGTGGCAGAGTGCGTACCTAGCTAGCATGCAAAAGGCCCTGGATTCAATTCTGATACCACAGAAAGGTAGGGGTAGGGGGAACTCAGGAGAGAGTGAACGTAATCTCTTAACAGACTTCTCTGCAGATTGATATTCTCAGGGACCACCAAGAAGGCTTTTGCTGAGCCATTCCTGTTGGTATTTTCAGAGTAGAATTTTTGAACATGATCTATTCTCCATGGACCCATTCTACCCTGTGAAAACAGGTCATTTCAAGCTTTGTTAATAGTGACCCCTTTTAGGCAGCAGTAAGTGCCAAAGTGCAAGGCATTCTTGTTCACATGAGGACCTGAAGGAGTTCTGGGGTTGAGAGCCATAAAAAGGGTCTCAATATTTTCATGATTATGAAATATAGCATAAAAACTGTATTTGAAGAGAGGATGCAAACTTATGGGTAGGGGCAGTCATCTTTTTCCCAAGAAGTTGTCAACATAAAACGCTTGGAAGCAGCTGCAAATTTATAGGGTGCAGACATTATTTCAGTACAGACCTACTTAAGCACATATATATACTTTTCACTATTATGTAGAGGTTTGTGGACACCTGGATGAGCATTTCTCAGTGAGTGGGGACTTGGGGATATCTTAGAGACCTGGCAGGGGTATAGAGCGTCAAATAATGGTGTATGCAAGAAGCAGGCCAATGGCAGAGGGCTAATGGCCAGCTAGTGAGAAAATCAAGGAGCAGGGAGCAGCAAGAGTTTCCATGGCACAACCAGTATGGACGGTTGAAGGTTAAAGTCAGGAGCTGCCCACTCTAGGCACACAACAGGACACAGGGCTGTCACAGTGGGAAGGGCGAATGAATGGGTCCTTGAAAAAATGAGGAAAGGACCTGCCCAGGTAGAGCATGCGGAGTTTCAGAGATGCGGTCCAGATGGCTACTCGGTCTTGATTTCTTCCCCGTAGGAGGGAGCCCAGCTGCTCTGGGACTGAGGCAACGGTAGATGAAGCTGCACACATGAAAGTGCTAGGAAAACGTGGTGCTGGGCACAGCATCCTCTTCCTCCCTGTCTTCTCAAGTACACGCAACCCATGTGTAGGGCCACCTCTGAGCAACAGCCTGCCTGCTGCCCAGGCCCTGGCTGAGAGCCCTTGAAACCTGGCCTCCTGCTGGGTCCAAGGCAGGACTCCTATAGCTTCACAGCGGTGAACATCCTCAGGCCTGGCTGTGAGCTGGGCCAAGCAAGGAGCCACTTGTCTAAGGGTGCTGGAGTTGGGCCTCAGCCAGCCAGAGAGGGCCCTCTGAGCTGGCCTCTGCCCAGGTAGAAGGGAAGCCAGGACACAGGCTGAAGGGGGAACTGGGAGGCAGGCAGCCAGCAGGTTCCTGGATTGTGCCCAGAGGAATACCCATCCTCAGGGTGCCTGGCTGTCTTTTTTCTCCCCCAGAGGGGCCATGGAGTTAGGATGAGGATCAAAATATTGTCTAAGGAAAGGAGCTTTGGGGGTTAGGAGCATGGTCCCCCGAGATCCCAAGATGGGAATCCAGGGGCAGCAGGCAGCCTGAGCCCAGCCTTTGGTCTAGTGATCAAGAAATCTGATGCTGTCCGACTGCTCTTCCAGCCAGATGACCTCCTTCAGGTGGAGACAGAACCAGGTGCTGAAGGGTGGGACAACCCTGAGATCCCAGTCGGTACAGGGCACTGCTGCTCCAGGACCCCATGTCCACAGCACTCAGCTTTTCCCCTAGGCCCCTCCCTCCCTTGGACTGGTGTGGGCTGCCCTTTCAGGAGCCCAATCTCTGCTCCGCGCCTGTCCGGTCCGACAGCGCCACCTGGTGGTACCCAAGCAACCACATCAGCCCGCCACCAACACGTTGGTCATAAGAACAAGGGAGACTGTTGATGTGTCCTTCCTATAAATGGTTTAGAGCCTAATCAGCGCGGGTAGTTCAACCTAGAATCAGTGCCTATTTAAGGAAAGGCCCAGATGCTCTGCAAATATGATCTGGCCCAGTGCGCCTTCCTATATGCATATTCATTTGCAGCACTTAAATCATGCATTGTGCAGTAAGAAAGGAATTTAGGCCAATTCCTTCCTTTTCACCTTTGAGCCAATTTGCTGGGGGCACCTTGATAGCAAATGGGAAGTAGGTGGGGAGCATGGGCAAACCTGAGCTGGGCTCATACAGCCCAGGGCTTGGAGCAGGAGAAGATACTGCTGTGTGCTGAGATGTCCCACTGGTATCCCAGGGCTACCCTGCTGTCATGAGCTTGCTATGCCTAGTCCAGGAGCTGGGAATCTTTAGCTCTCGCTTCCCAACATCCTGTCTGCACACCAGCAGGGGGCAGAAAAGGCCCCATCCTAAAGTGTCAGTGTCCAAGGCCTCTGTATTGTCAGAGTCAGTAACATCCACAGAAATGGTTCAGTTGAAGGAACAAGAAAAGATCTGCTCCATAGGGCCTGCACTGATGTGCCAAGGTGTCAGGCCTCTCATGGGCCATAGCCTTGCTTATAAGAGCAACAGAATACTCACAGCTGGCCCCCACCCAGCTGGTACTAGGTTCTGTAGCTCAGGCGAAATAGATGTGGGAGGAACAATTAACCATGTCTGTGATGCTCCCTGGAAAGCATACTTCAAATCTATTTTTGGAGTAAGATGGGTAAAAAGAAAATACAGTACAGTTACCAATTAAAGCAATCAAATATGACATTTAGCAAATACGTCACCATTTTCTCTGAGTTTATTTGAAATCATGGCTTGTCCTGGAATGTCTGGGACATAAAGGAGCTCAGGAAGGTACAGTCAAGACCAGGCCCTGATGGTACAAGACAAGCAAATTGGTTTACCTGTGGTGGCCCATGGTGAGATATCAGCAGAAGACAGCTGTCACCTGCCAAGGGCCCAGGGTTACTCTCTTGTTCTTTTAAGCCCAAGCAAGGGTTCCTTTGGAGGTTTCTGGACACCCTCTGCACCCACAGCTGCTGTAGCCCCTCCACCAGACACCCTGTGAAACCTGTATTTTCAAACTTGTGTCTAGTGGGCTTGCTCCCTCCCCACAGGCCCAACTCATAGCCCAGTCCATTGGGCAGGCCTTCAGTGTGGCCTACCAGGAGTTTCTGCGGGCCAATGGCATCAACCCAGAAGACCTCAGCCAGAAGGAGTACAGTGACATCATCAACACCCAGGAGATGTACAACGATGACCTCATCCACTTCTCCAACTCCGAGAACTGCAAGGAGGTAGGCCCTCTGCAGGCCACCGGACGCCCATTCCACTGGCTTCTGCTCTCCAAGCCAAGTTCTTGAGGAACTCAGCCAGGCAGCCTTGCAACACCCAATGCTTCCCCACCTCAGCTTGCCAGGCTAGGGCGGGAGTGAGCCTTCATTTGTCTCTCAGATGCACATCACTGCCTCACAGCAGACTCGGGGGCTGCCCAGCATGTACGTCTTGCCCCTGCCTTGAGCTGAGCTGGTGTGTGAAATGAGATGTTTCTAACAAAGAAGCTGATTACAATCGGTGTTAATGACCTTGAAAATGTGCCTTTTAATGCTGCTATTATCATCAACTGGCACTCAGCACCCAGGAGATATTTCTGAAAAGCATGTGGGAGGCATCTTTAAAAGAGGGAACTTGGGTGCTCTGGCAGGGCAGTTTTGAAGTTGTCAGGGGAAGAGGCCTCAGCAGGTTCCCCTGGGGGTGGCCCCTACCATGACTGTTTCTAGAATAGATGAATTTATCTGCCTGTGAAAGAATGCTCCTGACCTGTTTGTTGAATGAATGAACAAATGATCCTGGCTACTTATTGAATGAGTGAATGAGTAAATAATGATCCTGGATCCTTGTCAAGTGAATGAATCTGAGTATATCTTGAATGAATGCTCTTGACTGTTTGTTGAATGAAGTGACAGGTCGTTTTCTGAGAGAGCTACTCTTGAGGCAAAGAAAAATAGACCTTCCTAGATAAGAGGAAAGCCTGGGAGCAGAGGATGGGCTCTCGATGCTGAGAACATGCCTCTGGCCTCTGTGGATTTGGGGGTGGGGAGCAGAAGCCAGGACATGGGAGTCCTGCTTGGGGTTGGGGGCTTCCATGCTGGGTATAGGAGGAGATGAACCCTGGGCTTCCAGGTTCCCTGAGTTGGTGGGCCCCAGAGGGTCTTGGGAGCCCAAGTTGGGTGAGGTCAGGGGACAAGGCAGACATCTCTTGGCTGAGAGGAACTGGCCAAGAAGCAAGTCAGGACCCACCAGACCTGGGTCAGGCCAGTCCTTCTGTAAGGTGCTTGGCCCAGAACCTGGACCCCACTCTGGGCCCTCTCACCCTCTCCATTCCCTTGCAGCTTCAGCTGGAGAAGCACAAGGGTGAGATTCTGGGCGTGGTGGTTGTAGAGTCGGGCTGGGGCTCCATCCTGCCCACGGTGATCCTGGCAAACATGATGAATGGAGGCCCAGCAGCTCGTTCTGGGAAGCTGAGCATCGGGGACCAGATCATGTCCATCAATGGCACCAGCCTGGTGGGGCTGCCTCTCGCCACCTGCCAGGGCATCATCAAGGTGAGTGCATTGGGAACCTCTGCCCTACCTCATTTGACCCATGTCAGGGCACTGAAGCCCAGAGAGAACCACCTGGTGACTGGTCAGTGGCAGAGTAAAAGTTTGAAGCCAAGACTATACCCCATGATTAACATCAGAAGTACTCAGGCAGCCCTGGGAAGGCGCTGGGGGAAGGTTCCTACTCCAGTAGCCCAGGGCTGAATCACGTTGACCTGAGGCAAGGGGCTGAGGACCTGTGGGCATAGGATGCCAAACTCACTTGGGTTTACCTGGTACTTTCCCAGGTTAGCACTTAAAATCCCACTTCTGGAAACCCCCTTGGTCCTGGTGGACTGGAAGAGTGGGTCAGCCATGTGGATCGTGTGCCAGAAAGGCCATTCTGACCATCTGACCCATGGGCTTGTAGTTTTGGGAAACATGACCTGTCCCCAAGAGGATCAGGCAGAGGGGACACAAGCAAGTGGATGGAGGGCCTTTACACTTGGCTGCCTCCGGAGGGGCAGACTCCATACAGCAGCCTGTTGGTGGCAGCTCCTGTGACCCATAAGTGGCCTCACCCCTATCCCTCTGTGGTCCTGGTGCTGGAAGAAGCCCCTTTTGTCCTGAGAGATGAAAGGCACCCCAAGATCAGAGTATTCTGCAAATGGGCTTTTGGAGCTGACCCAGTGGAGCCTCTGCCCAGTGGGAAATGAATATGGGGAGACCCTGCAGCTCTGGGGGATATGTGTGCATGAAGGCTGTCCCCACCTCCAGGCAGGCTAAAACTAGAGCCATATTAAGGACTGGGGCCCTCCCCTGCCTCTGGACTTCTGCCCGACCCCAGGACTGCAGTCTGGCGGGGGCTCACTGATAATTATGTCCTCCCTGGGGCCTGAGGTGACTCTAGCCCACCTCGATGCAGCACCCAAAGCCTCCGGTATTCTGGATGCTGAGTCTCATTGAGCTGTCCCTCTTGGCACTGTGCATTATTGGAGGATGTTTGGTTTGAAGAAGTATCCCCCACATCCTTCCAAAGAGGAAGTTCTCCTTCTGCCTTCAGCATGTTGGCAGCCCCTCCTGTGAGCACCCTGAGGGTGACCCTGATGCTCAACCCATTGGTTCTCAGTGGCTCTCAGAGCCTGGCTTCTGACTCCTGAAATGGCTCGTTTATGCACAGGTCAGAGACAGCACCAGCCTATGGTGGGCCACCATATACACTGCCACCCGGGATACCCAGCTACTGTCCTGAGAATCAGGATAATGTTCATTCCCTGCATAGAGGAGACACTGAGGTTGAAAAGTGACTTCCTGAGGAAATGAGTGAATGACTGAGTGACCTGTGTTTATTGAGCACAATGAGGCTGATAGCTCACCGAGGCTGAGAAGTGTATTCTCATGAGCACACCCTCCCCGGGCCCGGGCACATTCCCACCTTTCTGCCCAAAGTGATATCTAAGACCCTCCTGTGACTCTTGTGCCCATGCTCTTCAGGGCCTGAAGAACCAGACCCAGGTGAAGCTCAACATCGTCAGCTGCCCCCCAGTCACCACGGTCCTCATCAAGCGGCCAGACCTCAAGTACCAGCTGGGCTTCAGTGTGCAGAATGGAATCGTGAGTCTACTTCCCCACCCTGGGCTGCCTTCGCCACATGTGGGGAAGCTGGGTGATGGTAGCTGGGTGATGGTAGCTCTTGTCTGGTTGGAAGGCCATTGGGCACAAGCCACATGGGGAAGGAATTTTCAGCGGATCCCTGGGTGCTGGCTCAGCTAGAAAAGGAGGCCAGGAAAGGAGTGGTCCCTAAGCCCTGCCTAACGCACCCATGTCCCAGTGATAGCTAAACTTAGCAAATGTCTGCTTAGGAAGGGAGGGTAGCAGACTTTGCTAGCAACCGTAGCTTGAATACACACAATTAATAGTGATATCAGACTCACCATGCTCCACAGATGCATGATCACTCATTGGTTCACCCCTTTCTTCATTGTTCATTTACTCATTCAGTGATTCAGGAGACATTTGTGAAATATCTTCCCTGAATCAGGCTCCAGGTCAGACACTAAGGAGGCAGGAGGGCTGCCTGGAGGAGGTGTTCCTGGGCTTGAGTGAATACTGGGCTGGCCAAAAACCTGTGCCTGCTCCCCAGGCCAAAGTTCTTCAGTTAAAAGTTTCCCACTTTCTCTTTGACCTAAGTTCGGTTGGCATGAGTTTTTTTCCCTTGGTGTTTTCTTTCTGCAAAGGCCCCAGAGGACAGTGATGTGGCCACTAAATGAGTATAGAAGAAGTAGGGGGACCAGTAATACCCAAATCATTTAAAACAGCCCCGAGTGTTAAAGAGCTGAGGAGACATGGTAAGGAGGAAGTGGTGTCAGGGTGAGTGGGGAGGATGTGTGTGCTCACCAAGGGCACAGAGGAAAGACACGGGGAGAACATTCTAGAAAAACAATTACAAATGAGAGAAAATATTTCTTACTGTGAGTATGTAGGGAGTCCCCTGGCCTCCACATCTGCAAGCTGTGTGGAGGCTACGCTGAGCCTGGGACTTGTCCCAGGACGTCAGATCAAGGTCCACTGCTGTTGAGGTCACACAGCCGGTAAGGATGTGCAGAACAGAGGTCCAGAAGTGGGAGCCGAGAGACAAGGAGGGTTGGGGCCCTGGTTTGTGCCTTGTGAGGCTAAGTTAAGGCAAGAGGAAAAGAAAGGTAGTGCTGTGGCCAGCCTAAGGACAGAGCCGTGAGCCTCAGTCAGGGATAGCCAGGTAGGGCCAGGTGACCATGACAGGCTACAGGCTCTCTCCCACCTACCTTCCGGGGAAGGTGCTGGAGGTCCCGCAGCAGCTTCCCCACTGGGAGGAAGGGTGAGTGTGAGGAGGCATTCGGGAGACCTGATGGTACTGGCTTCTCTGGTTCAAATCCCTTGCCCCAGGGTCAGAATGTGACCAATGGCTAGGAGACTGTGGCCTCCGCTTCCTGCCCACCAGTCAGTGCCTGGCCTGGCACCTGGGGCTCCTGCTGCCCGCCTCCCCTGGCCCTGCAGCAACGACTCTCTTCCCTGGGCCTCCCTGCCCACAGGTCTCCCTGCCCCCAGTGCCTGAAAAAGCTCCCTTGAACCCACTCCTACCCTTCCCAGGCCCCCAGCCCGAAGTGCTCACTCTGCCTGGCCAGGGATGGCCAGGGGCCATTGGGATAGTGGGAGATGGCTGGGCAGTGAGTAGGGAGTAGGGAGTCCTGGCGAGGCAGTGCCTGGGCAGGGTGGTAGAGGGCACCTACTAGCTAATGGCATTTGTCGGCTCTGCCACCGACTGACTGTGGTTTCTGCCTGATTACTGCAGGAACACTCCCTGGGGCAGGTGGCAGGGCTTCATATTCAGGTGAGCAGAGGCGAACTATGTTACCAGCTCTAGGGCAGCTAAGTAGGACTGGGTGTGGCAGGGGAGGAGAGAGAGAGAGAGAGGCCCCTGGACACCCGTCCCCCGCTCTACCTCCCTTTTCTTTAAACCTCAGCTCTTCTAGGACATCTATTTTTCTTTTTTTTTTTAAAATAATTATGGTAAAATACAAGCAACATAAAACTTACCATCTTAGCCATCTTTAGGAATATGGCTTACAAGTGTTACGTATATCCACACGGCTGTACAACCAGTCTCCAGGACTTGTTTCATCTTGCAAAACTGACACTCTGTCCCCATTAAACAATGGGACCTCCCCATTTCCCCTCCCACAGCCTCCATGATATTTTCTGTCTATAAACTGGAGTACTCTAGGTACCTCATTATAAGTGGAATCGTGACATATTTGTCCTTCTGTGACTGCCTTGTTTTACTTAGCATAATGTCCTTGAGGTTTATCCCATAAACAAGTATCAGAATTTCCTTCCTTTTTACAGCTGAATAATATTCCACTGTACGGATGTGCTACGTTTTATTTATCCATCCATCCCTCCATGGACACTTGGGTCACTCCCACCTCTTGGTGCCTGTGAACCGTGCTGTGGGCACATGGGTGTGCAGCTCATCTTTTCTACAATCCATCTAGTCTCAGCATCTCAGTCTCTCCAGTCCACCTGTCTGGGGTCAGTTCCAGGAACCAGGAAATGGAATCCCCCACCATGGACAAGCATATTGAGGGCATCCTTGGGGCAACCGGTGTTTGGGAGGGTCCAGTTAAAGAATGGCATCATCTGTCACCATGTCACAGAAGAGGACCTAGGAACGGGCAGGTGAAGTAACTTGCCCCAGGCCTCCCAGCTGGAAAGTGGCAGAGCAGGGACAAAGGGAACACGCCCATTGCCTCTTTGCATGGTGTCAGGGTGTCAGTGGAGGGTGCATGTGTGGATTGGGAGCACCGTGACCAGTGCAGGACTCCTATGCTTACATCTAGGGCCCAGGGTTTTAAAAAGCAGGCATCAGAGATGCCCACGAGGCCCATGATCAAGGCTTCAGTTCCGGTCCTTGAGATAGTCCACCCTCCCGCTGGGCCCACAGGGAGCAGAGCACCCACTGGCTGCTGCGCTCCATGGAGTCAGGGGTCCCCTGTGTCTCCTGGAAAAGTTTGCCCACATCCGAGCTGGTTTTGCATAAGCACCTTTTCCATTTGCAGCCTCATTACTCCTGAAGTAACAAAGCATTAGCAGCAAACCCCTGATGATCCAATTAATGCTCTTTCCAAATGGATCCGCCTCTCTCTTCCCACAATATCTTCCAAGAAATCAAGAAGCCTCCAGCTTGGAGACCATCTTCTTCTCCCAACGTGCACAACATGAAGTTAGAATATGTCACAGTCTCAGTCTCTGCAGGGCGAGCCTGGGTCGGCAAGACCTCTGCCTCATGCATGTTCCCCCACCCCGCACCTCCTGCTCCCCTTACTCATCCCCGGATTCTGACAGCTTGTGTGTCGGGGTCAGAGTGTGTTCTGCCAGCAGCACCCCTCCTAAGGCACAAACCCATTTTCACCCTCTTTGTCTTCTTTTCCCCTTTGGTCCTCTTTTCTCGAGTCTCCATGAATAGATAGACAGCCACCACCAGGGACTCAGTCAAAATAGCCCTTTCTAAGGAATGCCCTCTTCTGGCCAGGCCAGAGGAGTGACACAGGTGATCCTGAATCACCTTCTTCTGGATCGTCAAAGAACTAGTTAGTTTTGACACAAAATACACTAAGTCATTTGGGGGAAAAAAAGAATAAAATCATTCCTTAATGCTTGTGTAGGGTCTGTGGGCCATCAGGGAAGCAAAATTCCATCGGACACAACCGTTCTCCACTTTTCTAGACGACCATAGCCACAAACACAGCCTCCCGCATTCTACCCACACCCCTATTCCCTGGAGGATCCCACTCTGGCCCAAGAGCCTGGGTTCCCCAGGTAGTAATCAGACTCTGCCACAGGAGTCCAGGTGGCTAGGTGGCAGCAGCCTTGGGCTGCAGTATCGGTCTGCACCTGTGTCTCCAGCCAGCACAGAATGTCTTCTTCCAGAAATGGAGAAGTCCTGAGTGCAGGGAGGGACAGGCTGCAGGAACCCTATAGGATCCTCACACATGGGCTCCCTTTGGAAAGACCTGTGTTGGTGACCAGGCAGAACTCACAAAGTAAATGGCAAACAGGAAGCATATGGGGGCCACTAGGGCCAGCCTGTGGGCAGTGGACGTTTAAGCCTACATCGTTCTTAAAGAGATGCACTTCCAGGTGCTGAGGGAGAGGGGCAAGGATAGGCTGGTGGAGGTGCTCAGATCAGGAATTAGATGGGGGAGGCCACACCAGCCAGCGCTCTGACACAGGTGGGGCCTTCCCCAAACTCCCAAGTCTCTGGGGCAAGCAGGGAGTGATTCACTTCCGGGCACTAAGAGCCATAAGGTACAAGCTTTCCATGGGTTGAAAGGGCCCCGCTTTCCTGCCTGAGATCTCCCGGCATCCACACCAGCCTCTCCTGTGGACAGCTGACCCTTGACCTTTTAGGCTGTTCACTCTCCTGTGTTCCAGAAGCACCTTGCTTGGCCTGAGTCATGGTTTCCTGCCTTTTAAATATGAGGACCTGTCAAAAGTCATAAAAACACCAATGAGATGGTAGCTGGGCTGTTCGGGTTCCCAGATAGAGGAAATTGAAGGACAGAAAGCCATGATGAATTCATTGAGGCTCTCAGATGATGTCATGTGTGTCCCTAGGCAAGGGAGGACAAGTCACACCTGCTTGGACCTCTCACACTTGCCTCTGGGCCCGACCTTCCTCATCTGCAAACTCAGAGTTCCGGGCAGTGATGCCAACACAGTGCTGGGCACGGGGTTGGACACTGTCCCTGTGTGGCCCATGTTGCCAAGGGGCTTCTGAGGGCTCACTCATGCTGGCTGAGGTGTCTGGGATTGGGGCAGGGGCAGGGGGTGGACATGAGAGACCATGTGGGGATGGGATTGCCTTCCCCTGAACGATGGCTAGGGTGCAGCTGGCAGAGAATCATCCAGAACCTGTACCGACTGTGCACAACACTGGCCCCCCACCCTCTGCCAACACCAGGAGCAAAGGTCACAGATTCCACCGTGGGAGGATTGAAGACCTGGATGGTCCCCCACTCACACCACAGCTTTGACTCTCTCTCCTTTCTCTCTCTCTCTCTTTTAACATATTCCAAATCATAAATGTCCCTTCATGAGTCAGGGAATTACATGTAGAAGTATTTGTCAAGTAAGGCTGTTCTCTCGGCATGAGTAATTTCTGTTTTCCCATCTTTGGGGACATGGTGGAGCCCCTGGGGATGTGGTGGGAATGTGCATGCTGACCCAACCATGTCTACTCAGATCTGCAGCCTCATGAGAGGGGGCATCGCCGAACGAGGTGGCGTCCGTGTTGGCCACCGCATCATCGAGATCAATGGGCAGAGTGTGGTGGCCACAGCCCATGAGAAGATAGTCCAGGCTCTGTCCAACTCTGTTGGGGAGGTAAGACTATGCCCATCTCCCCTCCATCCCTTGTCATTTTCTTGTGGCCAGAGTCTAGGGGTATCTTGGCCCATGCTTCTTCCATGACCAACATTTAACCCCATGGGATACACTAGGGGATACATGATGTGCTTGGGAAAGCCACTGGTCCCCACCCAGGGAAGTCTACCCTTCTTGGGACAAGGAGACCCTACTGGGACCTTGGACATACCTCTGTGTGCCAGCTAGATATTTCATGTGTGCTGCCCACCTTGACCTCTGAGAGACACCACCTCTCCAGGGGCCACTGGGCATATGTTGGGCAGGCCAGACTGGCTTCTACCCTACCAGTGCCTGTCACAAGGATGAGCAGAATGGCAGGCAGTGCCTGGCCGTCCCTCCTGGCTCAATTGAACAAAGCAGCTGAATGTCTCTCAACAGACAGGAGGGCAAAGGCTGGGGATGAAGCTCCTTTGCACAGTTTCTGGAACTGAATCCTTCACGTGCCATTTGGAACCCCTCTCCTCTGCTGGGCCAGCCCTCCAGGGCCTGGGGCTCGGATCACTGTGGCATTGGGTTTGCCTCCTGCCTGCTGCCTGCCCTCTCAGAGCAAGACTCAGCCCTTTCCTTCCTGTCGACTTGGAACCTATTCCTGGTCTAGTTCTTTCTGGTGTCATTTCCATGGCATCAGGAGGATGGTCCAGGGTACCAGGGGAAGGGCACAGATGTCCCAAGAGGCTCACAAGTGGGCAACATATCTCAGTGTGACGAGCAGGAGGCCAGCATGGGAGATGCCGCAGCACATGGGGAGCAGGCCTTCCCGTTGTGGTGTGGTACAGAGGTGTGCATGAATGTGGGCGCGTGTGTATGTGTGAGGTGTGTGAAGGTGCACGTGACAGTGTGTGTGTGAATGTAGATGAGTGGGTGTGTATGAACGAGTGTATATGAGAGTGTGGGTGTGTGGGTATGGGTATTAGTGTACCTGGGAGTGAGTGAGTGTGGGTGTGTTTTTGTGAGGGTCTCTGTGAGTTTGGGTGTTCACATGTGTGAGTATAGGAGTGTGAGCGGGCCTGTGAAGGCAGTCATTGAAGAAGGGTGACAGTCTCTTTGGGAGAGGCATGGGTGATGGCCCAAAGAGTAAGGCCGAGGAGAGCTGGAGAGATAAGTGGGGAGAGGGCCCAGGCAGAGTTTGGGTTGCACACTGAGGGTCCAACCAGGCTCTGGGTGGTGTGTGGTGCTCCCCCGGTGGCCATGTGAGGCAGAGGGCCTGGACTCCATTTTAGAGTGTGGGTGGGGAGGTGAGCTATCTCCAGGTCACCCCTCAGATCCCATCTCCTGGGCCACATCAGGACACTCAGTATTTTGTGAAACTGCTGAGGCTGAGGGAGGAGGCACATTCCCCCCGCCCCGAATGGTGGTGGCAATGGCTGCCTCTATGAAGAAAGAGAGGGGCTGGGGAGCTGCCATTAACTTCCCTTTACAAATGGCTTCCAAGAAAGGAAAATCCAATTTTCCTAAGTAGGCGCTTGGAAATGGCTGCCCACACGGGAGCAATCAGCCTCACACCCACAGAGAAATCAATCCAGAGGAGAAGCCAGGCTGGGAGCGGTGAGAAATGATTCCCACTCCTCAGACCCCAGATGGATTGATTTCAAAGAGGCAGGAGAATGGGCTGTGAGGTGCTGGAGTCCCGTCAGCCCCTGCCGGCCGCAGACCTGCTGGCTGAGCTGGGAGATGAAAGCGCTTGCCTGCGTTTTCCATCGTGCCTGAGCACGTTTGGAAAATTAGTCACTGATAAACAAGATTGAAGTTTGGATGAGCCTTGGGGGGGTTGGGTTTCAGACTGAAGAATTGCCCAGAATGAAACTTCTGATGGAAAAAGCCTTCCTGGGGTGATGGAAGAGCCAACACCTGAACAGATCAAACAAATGTTGAAGGGGCAAAGGTGGGAAAATCTTATCTGCAAGTTTTACCTATTTGCATTGGTCAGACCAGGGCCCGAGCCTGTTTGCCTGAGGAAGGCCAGACCTGGGTGGGATCAGCGGCTAACTCCTGGTAGCCTCTCCCTGGGCACTGGGCATGGGCAGAGGCCAGCAGCACCCATGCCAGCTAGATATTTCAGAAACAACACCCACCCATAGAGGCAATGGGCAAGGCAGACCCTCCGGCCGGAGCACAGCACTCTGCCGGGCTGGGAAGGGCTGGAGCTCACCTTCTCTTTGCTTCCAGTGGCTTGGTGTTTGCCCCCCAAGACATGCCTTCCGTCCAGTGTCCTCAAGGAGGTTACGGTTGGTGTCCCTGGGGAGCAGCCTCATGCCTTCCTTATTTTATGCCCATCCTGTTTGGAGCCAGGTGGTGGTGGGGGGGGGGGGGAGGTCAGGCACTGAGGGTTATTCCCTAAGGGATTCTGAAAGGATGATGGTCTGAGGGCAGCCCGCTCCTCAGTGAGCCCGTCCCCAGCCCTCCAGAACACCGGCCTAGTGGGCAGGGCTCTCTTGGTCTCCCCCTCACTGAAGCACAGTGCACGCCCCACGGTTCCTGGGATGCTCCAGCCTTCCCTCACCCGAGTAGGCGAATTGCAGACACCCTTAAAAGTCCAGTTTTCCACCCTCTTGATGTCAGCATGAGCTGAAGGGAAAACTAGCGCTTGACTGTGTGAAGACAGGGATGGGGAACCCAGGTCTGTCCGCACAGCATGTCCTTCTTCCTTCACTCTGAGGCACTGGCATTCTCCACAGGAGGCTCTGGGGAGATGCTCACCTCTACTGTTGGTTCTCACTTGACTGCACCGAGGGGAGCACCTGTGGGGAGTGGGTGAGCAGCTCATTCTCCTGTCTCTGTTGACAGATTCACATGAAGACCATGCCTGCTGCCATGTTCAGGCTCCTCACGGGCCAGGAGACCCCGCTGTACATCTAGGCCCATCCAGCCTTTGCCACGGAGCCGGGGTCGCCAGGCAGGCCCACCTGGACCCAGAAAAGCAGGATGCCCCTTGATCGCACAGCCCAGCCAAGAACACTGGCCCCTGAAGGGTGTGCCCTTACCTCCTCCCGGTTGTTTTTATTTGATTTTTGTTTTGTTTTGTTTTTGTTTTTTTGTTTTCTGCCAAAAGGGGTTCTTTTTTTTTTTTTTTATCAAAGGAGAGTCGCAGGAACAAACCTTTGTAAAACATTCAAGTATTTTGCCACATTCTGAACTGTTTTTCTCATTGTGACTGGCAGGGGTGTTCATGGGTACCTCTGGGTGGCATAGAAAGTGTGTGTCTTTCTTCCCTGAAGTTGTAGAACACAAACATGGGGACCCACTCATGCCACCATGAAGGGAGGCCTCTGAGGGACACAGCACCTGCAAGGGGGCAAGCAGCCCTCTCCCGACCCCTGGGTTGATGGGGGTGCCACTGGAGCCCCGAAGAGCCCACACAGCTGACTCTGCTGCGGCTTCCACAGGAGCGTGGGCAGCCCGGCTCCCAGGATGTGACTTGCACTAAAAAGTGTGGGAACATGTGATCGATTGTAAGTATTTACCAGGAAAGGAGATATTCCTGAGTTCAATAAAGGATGATGGTCACAACATCAAAACTCCATATTTATTTAGAAAATGTTACCATTTGGACTTTTATTTGGGCAAGCTGTTCTTCAGAAGTTTAGGGGTTTCCCATGTCTGGTGACCACACCTGCTTCTCCTGTCCCCCTCCCCCCTTCCGAGTCATGGAGTCTCTGTGAACTTACCTGGGCACCCACCCTCCTGAACGCTTCTCCACGGCAGGGCCCCCTGCCAGGTGGGAACACTCTCACCATCCTGCCAGGGAGTCTGCCCCCTGTTTAAAACCTAACTACACAAACACATCCACACACGCTCCTCTCCAACAATCCAAACCCACCAGAAAACTCCACCTCTGCCCTTCCTGAGGCAACCAGCCATGAGCGCTAATTACGTGGCAAGCGAGACGCCCCCGCCATGAGCAGTGTTAGAGCGTGTGTAGATGAAGGAACACATCGTCCGGTTCGGTTCATTAGAGATCAATGTTAACTGACATCGTTTTGTCTGGAAGTCTCTTTTTTTGGCCCAGGCCTTGAAGCAAATACACTGTGACTTAAGAAGCCTTACCACGCAGTAACTAAAGCTTTAGGATTACTGTATTTGAGGAGTAACCTGTGTGTTGCATGCAGCTGACCTTAGGAAGACTTCGTGCATCTCACTAATAAACCTGAAGTCATGATGGAAGCTCTTTGTGTGGCTGGTGTGTTCACTGAGCATCATATGTCCAACTGGCCTCTGGTTCTCACTCTCTAGTGAGTGGCTCTGCAAGTCTGCCATATGGTGACAGCATCCCTTCCCAGTCTAGGGCCTTGGGAGCTCTTGGCCATGAGGTCAGAGGATGCATGCTAAGGTCACCAGATCTCGTGTGGGCCAAACCCTGCAGCACCTGGAAGTGTCAGCAGTCGTCACAGGTCACCAGGCTGCTCTGGGTTCTCTACCCACCTGCCCCAGGTGAGAGACATGGCCACAAGCTACTAACTGAATAAGAAAGAGATGGAGACTTGGGCTTCTTTGGATTTAAATATCAGTTGCCTCCAGGAGAGGTATACACATATGTTCACGCACACACGTGTGTATGGGTATGATACAGAGTCGAAGCACCACTCCCAGCCCCCTCTTTATACCTTTGAGGTCCTTTGCAGTTGTCTAGGGCACTAACAGGACTCAAGCAGTTCTTCTGTCACATTCTTTTCTCTGTGGTATGGTCCTGGTGTCACTTGGCATGGGGAGGCCATGGAGTGAACTTGGGCTTTAGTCAGAAAGTCCAGGGAGGGGACTCAAGCTCTACTAGCCTGGGGACCTTGGCACACAGGACCCCTTCTCTCTGGCCTGCTCACAGCAGTGCATGCTCTGCTGATCGGAGCTACTCACCAAGCACCTTTGTGGCCTGGGGTTCTGGGGGAGAACAAGTGGTTTTTCTTACCAGGCCCCCTGAGGGATGCTAGCTAAGCACTCCGTTAAGCTCCTCCTTGGCCATCAGGGCATGTAAGAACAGTCTTTCAAAGTGAACTCTAGCTCCAGGCCTTCTTTCAGAAAGGATGCATGGTAGAGTCAAAGAAAAATGTTCAGTAGGAAACTCTGTTAGAAACGGGAGGCAAAGAGTTGAAAGCTCTGTGCCAAGAAAAAAAAAATGCTAGCAGGGATAGCACCATCTTGGGGAATGCAAAGAACCGTCATAACCTGAGGAGAAGCAGGGGAGGGATCGCAGCTCAGGCAGCCCAAGGGAATATTCCTGCAGTGCCCAGGTCAAGGCGTGTGATGGGCTCCAGGGAGGAAGGCTATGGCTAGCAGATGACATGGGGGCATGACTCCCGCCAAAATGATACACAGTCAAAAAAAAGAAGAAGAAGAAAAACTTTGAGCTGTGGCCCGTATTCTCCCAGAAGCCCTCAGGTGTTGCCTCCACGGAGCGGCAGGTGTGGGTCAGTGTGGATGGGACGTGCGTGCATCGAGTGGAGGGGACTGCCTTTTCCTCCTGAGCTCCTGCAGCTCAGTCTCTCCAGGGGGCTCCTAGGAAGCACAGCTGGGCAGCTCTGGGTGCCTCCCACTCCCCAGCAGCTGGCAGGGAGCCCAGCCCAAGCCCTCAGGACCCTGCTCTTGGCCAACGGTGCACATAGCCCTCAGCCTGTCTCTGTCCCAATTAGACCTCAGACACACAGAGGCCAGAAATACTTTTTATTAAAACACTGATCATTATTAAAACACCTTGAGGTACATTAAATAAATACGACCGTTTGAGTTGTACAAACAGGTCTCTGGTGGCTTGAAAACAATTTTCTTTAAATTCTGCCTTAGCAGCTTCTGTGAGTTGATACAGCAGAGGGGAAAGAAAAGGAACATCCATCTGAAATAAGCTTTCTGTTACATCATGGTTCATCACAAGTTTTAATTTGTGTTTATCTCTAGCTCAAGGAGACCTTGAGTGCTTGTGAAAGATGCCCCGAACCTTGTTAGCCATAGAGTTGGGGTCCAAAGTTTGCCCACCTCAGCATCCTCACCCTCCCCCCCCCAAAGGCCAGGGTTAAAGGTGGTGTCCCAGTAGCCGCCAGCCTCCTTTGGGTTCCTGCCTAGGTCCCAGCCATACCGAAGTGGGGAAAGTAACTTCTTAAAACAGCCATTCAGGCCTGTTCCAGATACCAAAACAGGAAACAGGAGAATAAGCTTCCAGATGGAAAGGATGCACAGCAAGGGGCAGGAAGCCAGCTCTCCCATTGGCTGAGAGCCCACATGCTGCTTGGAGCCTTGGAGGCCTGCTGCTGGAACTGCTACCACCAGGATGTTGCTGAACTGGATCAACGGGACCAGAGCTGAAGTTGCCAGCACACTCCCAAGTGGGCCTTACCAGCCGCTGTGCCTTCTGGGGATCTTTCCTGGAAGCCTGGAGCTTTGGCCTTCCCAGTGTTCATGTGGGTCAACCTGGCCTTGAGAGGATAGGCCAGGCTTGTTTCCATGAGGCAGAAGGTTCTAGCCAAGTGGCATCCAGTTGGATACAGTTTCTTTATCCACAAAATAGAGTTGTTACGACAGCAAATACAGAACTAAGTGTGAGTGGGTATGTGTGTGGATGGCACTTTCTGAACAATGCCTGGGACTGAAGGTTTTAGGACAGCACATCAGTCTATGCTTGAAGGAAGGTACAGCCTGAGGCAGGAGACCCAAATGACAGATGATAAGGCCCTGTTGCAGAGAGGCAAAGTGAAGGACACAGAACACCAGGATGACTTGTCCCCTTACCGCACAATAAAAATACCCCAGAGCTTGAGTCAGTGTCATGGGAAGTAGTCTTGGCCTCAGTCAGACTGTAAGCAGGTCTGAGGTCTGCATGGTTTATCCCAGCCAGTGGCAGGGCTCAGGGACACTGCTGTGTACACCCCCCACTTGCCACTGCCTGCCCTGCCAGCAGGCACCCCCCCCCCCACCCCGCCTGCAGCTGGCTATGCTCTGGCTCACCTCAGAGACCGTGAAAATACTGCTATTCCCGGACTAGGACATCAGGATGTAAATACTTTGCTTTGCCCATGGCTCAGGGGAAGCCATTCTGAAAAACTATCAATTAACTTTACCTGCAAAGGGACTTGCTTCAAAAGCCCTCACTTGAGAAAAATTAGAGAAGATTTTCCATTTCATAGTCTGAATAAAGTGCTTATAAACTCATCTCTAGTATGTCTCTTGTGGGAAAGGAAGATTGCTGTCAAAAGGCCTGATTCATATATTTTGAGCTCAGTAACTTCAGGGAGGCAGCAACCAAGGACATTGGCAAAGCAATCAAACCATTAGCAGCTGACCCTGGCTGGGGGGTTCCTATACCATATTTGTGTTGGAACCCTCCTTCGACCCCCTGACCCACTTCCAAACACAGAGAAGTGCCCCCAGCACATTAGATGAACTGGAATTAGAGGCTGAGGGATGGAATGTGGGATATTGAGGTGTGGGGGGGGGGCTCAAGAATAGGCACAGGCCATGCAGAACAGAGAAGAGCATCACGAACCCCTAGCCAGGCACTGAGCAGTGGTGGGTACTCTCCGGCCCATCTCTTGCACTTGCTGTGCCAGGCACAAAGGTAAGCTTTTTGCCCAAAGCAGGAACCACTGGCCACAGTTGGGGGACTCAACAGCCCTATGTACTAGTGACTACTGTTTTGTATGGTCCAGGTACAGGTGTTTCCTGCACAAAGAAAGTTCTTGTGGATAGTGCTGCTCTAGGGCCATTGCTGAGAAGTGACGGCAGCTGATGTTGCCAGAAAACAAGGGGCAAGGGTGGGGCAAGAAAGTCAAAGGTGGCCAAGTTGGCCAAAGGCAATCGAGTTGGACCCAAGCTGGGCTTGCTGCTTCTGCATGACCAACACAGAGAGAGCTCTCATAGAAATATGCAATGCAGATGTGCCTGCTGCCACCTGGCTGGGGGAGGGATAGTGCTGGGTCATACCTTAGCAGGAGGTATACACACCCTGGAGAAAGGGGCCCTGTGCCCAACCCAGGTCAGTGAGGTGAGCTTAGATACAAGGGGAAGGTGCTTACTGCTATTTGTTGACTCTGGTTTAAGGACAGGGGACCATGGAGAAAGGGGAGCCTAGGGAGAAAGTGGGGATGGCAGCTCACAGACGGAGGCCCAGCTGAGAGGTCCAGGAGACAAGGAGATGGCAGGTGCCTTAAAGCCCTTGCAATACCTTCCTGCTTCCCAGGGGTGGCAGGGCCATGGTGAATCCCATCACGGTGGATTTGTTTGCACAATAGCTCTGTAGCCCTGTGGGCAAAGAGTTGGGCTCAGGGTGCCATCTGTGCTGAAGTTACTTATTTCCTTTTAAAGGAAATAATAGGCCGTA
Source organism: Spermophilus citellus (assembly GCF_964194105.1). Taxonomy (NCBI): domain Eukaryota; kingdom Metazoa; phylum Chordata; class Mammalia; order Rodentia; family Sciuridae; genus Spermophilus; species Spermophilus citellus. Next base: position 52,597,132 of record NC_138185.1, read on the forward strand.
ATAGGATAAAGGTTTCATTAAAGAGAGATACGAACCACAGGGGAAAATAGTCCCATTATGGAATGACATCCTCTATCCACTTAATACTAAACTACATTGGGGATGGAGGAGAATCCTGCTTTCATGTCCCTGATTTGGAGGAGATGTAGTGTCTCTCAGTGACATGAGTGTCACCTGTCATGTATTGGCATTCACGTAACGCTGGTCAGTTCAAAGTGCTACATGCCTGATGAAAACAAATTCACTAAGGACACAAGAGAATCATCATTCCGAAGTACTGGAATGGGTAACAAATGCAGTTCCCAAGAAGACCATTGATCAGGGCCACCTCAAGAGAAGGAATAACAGTTGCCCACTAGAGCACCCCGACATTTCCGGGTGGTCTCCATTTGTCCTCTGCCAAGCTGGGCCAAAGGCTCCTCCCAGTCAAGCATGGTATCTTCTGGCAAGAAAAGGCTGTGCTTGACACCAGTTCCGTCAGTGTCCCGTCCAGATTTCTGGTTGCTTCATAGCTGGTCCAGGACTCCAGCACCAAAGACGGCCTCCTCTACCGGGTTCTCCTCAGAGGTGACTGCAGAGTGGATGGTGCCCACCACATGCCTCACCTCTGGAGGGAGGGCACCGTTCGAGTGTTCCAAAAACTTAGCCACCAAAACCCTGGTGTCTGCATAGGCCTTGCTGTCCACTAAAGAGGGTGGCCGCATTTTCGAGACCATCTGTAAGGCCTCTGGCTTTGACTGTTGGTCAGTTTTCCAGGTCCCAGGGTCCCTGGAGGGTGAGAGCTGGTGCTGATAGGTAGCCATGACTGAGCGAGATGTGGAAACTAAAAATCAAGGGAAAAGATGCAATTTGAAAACAACCAGGAAAAAACAAAAAAAACAAAAGGCATCTGTTGAGTTCTTTACAAAGCAATAGAATCATGCTGTGGACATGCTTTCTGCTGGGTTTCTTGTTTCTGATCTGGCATCTGGGCATGGCCCTATTTCCTGTGCCCCTCCCTCCCTTCTCAGCCCAAGGTTAAGCTGGTATTAACCTTGAGGGCTGCAGCCTCCCAGAGCTGAAGGACTAGGATTGGGGGCCAAAATGCGAGGTAGGCCAGGGAGAAGAAAGGCAGGTGCTGGGCAGGGAGCGGTTTTATCTGCCTCACAGCCAGAGTTCCTAAGCCAGTGCCCTTCTCAGCCTTCCCCAGCTCCATGACCTTTCCCTCTGGGTCTGATCACTTGCTGGGCCAGAATTGTGGCACCTAGACACAGGGTCTGCCTTAAAATCAGAGCTGGGGAGTGGTAGAGGGGCAATGAGACCCCCTCCACTATGTCAGTCATAGAGAGCAGCCACTTTTCAGGGTCCTTCCCCCTCTGCCCACCAGGTCAGGGGCTGGAAAAATGGCTCCAGCTCCCCACAGGGCTGACTATCAGCTACAATGCATCATATATAGAATAAGCATGGGTCAGATGGCACCTTGAACAAAGCCAGGCCCAGGCAGTCAGCTGAGATCCACTCATGGAGGACCACATCAAGGCCCAACTTGTTCAACGCTCTCTACGTCATTCCAAGTAGACATTCTGAATGAACTGTTCTGGGGTCTTTTTGATGGCAATGAGCAAGCCCAGGAATTAAACATGAAAAAGTGTAAAAAACCTCCAAATCAACTCCCTAAAATGCCATCAATAAAGTAAAATAAGCAGCCATATGCATATTAAACTAGTTGTAGCACCTGATACAGCTGCACTCAGAGAAAGAAAGAGAAAGCAAAAGAGAGGAAGAGGGAGGGAGGGAGGGGGGAGAGAGAGGAAGAGAGGGAGGGGGGGGAGAGGGGGGGAGAGAGAGAGAGAGAGAGAGAGAGAGAGAGAGAGAGAGAGAGAGGGAAACACATTCCCAGGTGACATTGAGGGGAGCTGAATTTAGAGGCAATGCAACTAAGGACCTAATGCAGCTAACTCATACCCCTACTTCACAGCAGGTAGATGTCAAGCATTTTAGAAAAGAATTACCTCACCTGTCCCCAGAGTAGCCCGAGACAGTCTTGTTTCAAGGTCCTGGCTGCACGAGGCAGAGTGTGAAGAGGCATCTTAACCAGAAGAGAATTCAGTTAACACATGAAAGGGAAAAAGGAATTATTGATAAAACTATCTCAGCCTGCCTGTGGCTAACACATATATTTTAGATGCCAGACAAGCAGGAACAAACCAGTCCATGGATGAAAGGGGAGCAGCCATGCATCTCACCAGGCCCACTGTGGCTCAGGTGGTGTCCAGGTCCTCCTACCCGGGACCTACAACACTCCTCACACAAGCCCTGAACTCTTTCTTCATCAGAATTGCCTCTGAATCTGAGGTTCCCCAGGGACCTGTCAGACACATGCCTTTGTCCTATGGAATAGAAACAGTCTCATGTGGCTGAGAGGAGCCAGAAGCAACGGGCTGGTGTGTGGGACGCAGAAAAGAAATGGTGATTGGATTTTCCCTCATTGCCACCCCTTGGATGTCATGATTTGCAGACCATTAATTTCAGTGAGGGGGAACAGGCCAAAGGAAGCCAGCAGAGGGCCACATCCTGAACACATCCCTGAGTCCCCCCAAGTGCATAGGATTGTCCCCCAATCCTCAGTGAGTGACTGTGGGCATGGAGGCTCAGGGGTTGGCCCTCACAGGGCAGAGGGAAGCTGAGAAGCTCTGAATGAACTAGCAGAGCTGGACTTTTTCAGGAAATTCAGATGGAATGTTCTTATGTAAGCCAGCAACTGCATGTGGGAGGGAAGGATAAAGAGAGGTGGAGAGAACCCATTACAAAGTGCAAAATAAGACATTTCAACCAGAAGGATGCTTCCAGGCTTGACTGGTGTGGCTTCCTGGTTCCTTTTCAGGATTTCTTTCTTCTTTGGCTGGATGAACTCTAGGCTATTTGGGGGTCCACTGGACAAGACCACTGAGACAAAACAGGTGCAGTCATACTGGGACTTCTTCCTTCACAGCCATTTTTGAAAATCTTCTGACTGTGATGGAACCATAGTCAAAAGGCACACCAATCTTTACTGACACTATGTAGGCCTTCCCATAGCAACGAGGATGGGCATGGGTTCTCCCACATCAGGGGCCATAAGACTTCTGAGGGAGCCTGTGTGAAATGTAAGTCCCACAGGGCTGTGGACATTGGGACTGTGTCTTACACAGTCTTACAGCCCAGGCTGGTGTCCACTCGCACAGTCATACAGGGACTCCACTCACACTCTAGACTGCATGTGGAAGACTACCAAGGGGGCCATAAAGTGCTGCTGAGAACAAATTTGGGTCTGCCCCAGACTCCAGGCAGAGGACATGCCACTTACCCACAGACTTCACCTGAGGTCCCCTGTCCTAGCCTGAATCTTGACCCTTCCTGGACCCTGGAGCAAGTGTGCAACACTCATAGCTAACCCCAGAGAGGATGACTGCTGGGGGATTCCCATCATTCCAAGCTCTTGCATCCCTCCTCCTCTGCTCACACAGCAGAGGCCCCCAGGCTACCACTACCCACACTCAGCTACAGTCTCAGACATCCAGACTGTGTTCCCCAACTTCCCAGAGCTGAGTCTTCACTTTCAGAGGTTATGAGACTTTCAGTGTCCAGGACACACCCTGGGGACACAGATGGGCTCAGCCAGCCATACCTGCCTCACTGGATGCACAGGAGGTAGGGTCACTGGCAGAGCGGGCCACACGCCCAGGACTTGGCTGTGCCTGCATGCTCACACCTGTAGCCTCCAGGGGGCCTGGGGTAGGTGGCAGGGGCGGTGAGGTGCCTGCAGTGTCGTCGGGGGATGGTTGGCTCGGACCCAGTGAGGTTGCTCCATCTGACGTTGGGAGGCTTGCGCTGCTGGCTGGCACTACAAGAGAATGAGCACAGCATAAATGCAAGTGACCACAGGGCCACCCTGACAGGGACAGCATCTGCCCTTTAAACCCCAAACCTAAATAAATTCTGAAATCTTAGAAGCATGGGAACACTGGACCAGGTGGTCCAACATTGCTGTCTGATGTTGAAAGGTTTGGGGTACCAGATGACCTTTCAAGGAGAATTCTAAGAAGGGGATACAAGGTACTCAGGTCCTCCACACCCCACAAGAGACTAGAAATCAGAGATCAGATACTTGGTCAAAGGATGCTTGATGCGCAGGGACCATTGAAGAGTGAGAATTCTGAGGGAGACCTTGTACACCAGCCAGGCCCTAGGGGCCTGAGAATCTCCCCATTCCAGATAGGAGGTGCAACCTGGGACCTGGAATTCAGCCCCTGGGTCATGCGGGCAGGATAAACCCAACCCACTCAATATCTACCTTGGTTCTCAAAGAAATCCCTGGGCCAGCAGTTTTCACCTTACCTGGGGACAAGTCAAACCTGCAAACTTGGAGCTGGGGGTGCAGCTCAGTGGTAGGGCACTTGCCTAGCATGTGTGAGGCCTTGGGTTCCATCCACAGCACAACACCAAAACACACACAAAAAACCCAAAAAACTAACAAACAAAAATAAGAAAGAAAGAAATTCAAACTCATAGCCAAACAGAATCAGAGACTGTGGGGGTGAGCCTGGCCATCCAGGTGAGAAGAGGCCCTCCATGGAAAGTGGATGCCCTTTAAACTGAGAACTGCTATTCTGGACAAGCAATGCCAGTCAGGTCTTAGCTCCTGCCCCCTTATCCCTCCAAGGCTGGCATCCAGGAGGCAGATGAGATTCTGTGTTCACAAGACCCCCTAGGGACCTGCACAAACATGAAAGCCAGAGTAGTATTGATCTACCTTTTTTGGGGGGTAGGATACTGGGACTTGAGCCCAGTGGCATTTAAGAACTGAGCCCTATATTGCAAAACTCCTCTGAGCCTCAGTGTCTTCACTTGCAAAGTGAACATTATAATGTATCTCTCTCTTAAATAAGCATCCTAAAAGGATAACACATGTAAGTCCTTTACATACATGAAATGCAATAAGTACATGATATTAAGAGGGTGTATTAATAAAACATGGTAAATGATTTCAAGCTTCTGGAGACATGTGAGCAGTTACATGATACATGTTGTTTCTAATAATTAGGAACACCTTTTTCTTCAGTCTCCCATTCTTATTTCAATAAAATTCAAGGCATTCTTACATAGTGGTGGCTGGTTACTGAAAACAATATTGATATTAATGAATGTTTACATGAAAGTTGATTTATTTTGTTTTCTAAGACATAAGCAACTCACATTATCATAAAGAAACATCTTGGTGTATGTTTTTTATTTTGTTATCATGATTTTAGTTCAGCTAGGAGAGATCAGATGTCCATACCAAAGCATTTCTTGAAATATTAGATCAATTAAAATACCCAGTGTATTCCATCCATACATTTTTGTTGAGGTTTTACAGATATATAAAACAAAATAAATGAAAGAAAATATATTTTAAAAAAAGAATGAGCCATAACCCCAGCCCTTTTAATTAATTAATTTATTTTTTATTTTGAGATGGTCTCGATAAATTGCTGAGAGTCTCACTCACTTAGTTGCTGAGACTAACTTTGAACTTGTGATCCTCCTGCCTCAGCCTCCCAAGCTGCTGGGATTACAGGTGTGCACCACCATGCCCAGATCCACATTCTTTTTGAAGTACCAGCTGCCTTCAAGGTTCCCTCTCAGCGTTGGTGTACATACTACAAGATGTGCCGCCTGCTTAGAGACACGTGGTTTGTCACAACAGCCTAGATTCCTCGTGGGAGGCTTTTGGGTGTCTGTTCCTTCCATCCTTTTCTGTGGGAGGCCTCTGTTTCTCTATGTTCCATGTTATCCATTGTCTATGACCTTTTTTCTTGCTGAGGCTTTTGGGGCCACCGCCCCTTTTGGGGGCTAATTTCCTGCTTAGTCCCCACTATCCACTTATGAGGCAATGCCAGGTTACCCCCATTCCATAGAAAGACATGGGCTTAGGGATGGAAGTCAAGAGGTTACATAGCCCCAAGATGTGGAGCTGGGTGGAAGATTCTAGAGTACTCTTGCTTAACCACTACTTCCCTCTTGATAAATGCTTGGGGACAATTTGTAGTCCATTTGGGAAAATAGAAAAATATGAACAGTACCTCACACACTGTATAAAAAAATCTCCAGGAAGATTACCCTTTTATTTTAAAGATACTATAAAAATAGAAGATGAAAACAAATCTACAGCCTTGGAGTGGAGACTCTGTAACATGATAGAAATCCTGAAGGAAAAATTTGAAAACAAAAATAAAACTGTAAACTTGCTTATGGAACAGGATGTCGCTAACAGGGGGTAAAGTAAAGCAGAAACTGAGGGGGTACACCTGTCACAAATAGGAAATATGTGAGCCTTCACATTTTCTTATGTCTTCACTTAACAAATGTTTTCTCTTATAAATCTACAAAAACAAAATCTCAAAAATAAAAACACTGAAAGAGAACATATCAATCAAAATCAGACCTATGACTGGGCAATAAACATAAAAAGTTATAAACATAGAAATTGTGTATGGGTCTTTCACCTGGAAGGGTGACAACGGTCAACAGGAGTGACCATGTCCTGAGGCCTCATATGCTGTTGGTAGATATATAAACTAGTAATATGACCTTTCCAGAATGCAATTTAGCCAATATATTAAAATCTAAAATATATACTACCTTGGACTCAGCAATTTCATTTTCAGGAATTTATCCCAGGACATAATTGAGCAAGTACTCAAAGATGAATAGATCATGTAGAAGGAAAAAAAACATTTTATATGTCATTAGAAAATTTGAATCCCAGAAACTGTATTTATTAATCCAATCAAAACTCCATTTCAAAATTATGTTAATTACATTCATGCCAGCTGATTCCTCTTGATCTCAGTTCTCTTAGCATCAGTGATAATACACTGACTGAGTTTCTTAGGACAAATATGACCTACCTCTGCATACACAGAATTACCAGAAACTTAAAAACCTGTGGTAACACTCCAGGAGAGGCTCCTGCCCCAGACTGCTATGCTCATTTTTGCCCATTCTCACCCGGAGTTGTGTTGTGGGCCTGCTTTGAGGACATCATAATCTAATGGACCTCTAAATTTTTAAACAAAAGACCACGATCATTTTCTTAATTAATGTATAACAATGTATTTATCATATGCAACGGGGTTTTTTTCACTCTTATTAATGTACTTCATTGTTCCCCAGGGTTTCCACTGTTATGAAAAATGTAAACAACCATCTTCATTTGTACTTTTCTTTGCTTGCATTACTCCCCTTGGCCAGCTACAGAATTGAGATCACTACATCTAACAACAAACACATTTTTGGTAAAGTATTTTAGATAAAGAGCCCTAAAAATGGGTGGCCGATGTATTGGATGCCAATCGGTAGTGGCTATGGGTAGTGGCTTCCTGCGGCCTTGCCAGCATCCATTCCTCATCACTACTTTGTTGTTTCAATAGATGGAAAAAAAAAAACCCTTTGAATTTATGAAAAAAATAGAACTAATAAGTTTAGCAAGATGGCAAGATTCAAAGTCATCATACAAGAATGAATCACATTTATATCACACAATCTCACAGATGAACAATGAACAAGCAGAAAAATATTAAAAACTACTTACAATTACAATACCATTTACAGTTAATCTGAAAATATGAAATACTTAACTATACATTAAGTATAAGTTGACCCTCTATATCTATGAGGTCTACCAACTATGAATTTAACCAGCTGTAGATGGAATTTTTTTTTCAATTGTACTGTACACATATAGACTTTTTTTTCTCTTTTTCCCAAACAATACAGTGTAACAGCTATTTATTAGAATTTATTTGGGTTGGATAAATAATCTAGAAATGATTTAAAGTATATGGGAGAATATGTACAAGTTATGTGTAAATACTTTGCCAATTAAATAAGGAACTTGAGCATCCTTGGATTTTGGTACCCAAGAGGGGACCTGGAACCAAAGCCCCACTGTAAACTTAACAGAGCACAGATAGGATTTATATGGTGAAAATTACAAAATGAGAATTAGAGATATACTTTGTACATTTGAAGGCTCAGTGTAGGAAAGATGTCAGCTCTCTCCAAATGGCTCTAGAGGATTGATACAGTTCTTATTGAAATCCCAACAAGGATTTTTGAAGACACAGATAAGCTGATTCTAAAATCTAAAATGGAAAGTGCAGATCCTAGAAGAGCTAAAACAATCTTGTCTTGAAGGATCAAGTCGGGGCACTACTCTTCCAGAGGTATGATCATGAAGACAGTGTAGTGTGGGCGGAGGGGCAGACACACAGATCAAAGACACAGGATAGAGAACCCAGAAACAGACCCACACAACGATGTCCAACTTAATTATGGTGCCATTAAAGTGCAAAAATGAGAAATGGCCTGGAGCAACTGGATATGTACAGGTCATAAAAAGAATCTCAACCCAACCTCACTCCAATGCAGTAGTTAATTACCTGGTGGGAATGATCTTTTCTGCAGCTAAACCTGCTGGACTTATGTGCTTTCTGAGTGCTTCCCAGAGAAAGCGTGAGGTCTTCTAGGAATACTGACTTACTGGATGAAGGTTAGAGGAAAAAATGTGGAGAATTTATATAGTATCAAGGGAAAAGGCTATAGCAAATTCCACCCCTATAATGAGTAAAAAATGGAGAGCAGGAGTAAGAAGAAGAGGAGAGAAGAAAACAGGAGAAAAAGATAGATCCTTGAAAAATAGAAACAGTGCTTCAGATACTAAGAATTAACATTACCTGGTGTGCTGAAGCCAGCAGTGGTGTTTGGGTCCCCGGAGCTAGACTCAGCCACCTGGTGATCAATGCTTGTAACCTTCCGCAAGAAACATAAAGCATCAAGGTGGGTCATCAGTGGGGCTTGGGAACACATCACAACAGCCTCCAGTAACACAGTCAACCCTCTGTATCCACCCATTCCATGGATTCAACCAACCGTGAACTGAAAATATGGAAGAGGAGGGATTCCAGAAAGTTCCAACAAGTAAAACTTGAATTTCTACCTACCAAGTACTATGCTGAATCCATATGAGTAAAACAAGCAGGCATTGTGTTAGACAACATAAGCAGTATAGAGATGATTGAAACTTTGGGGGTGGTTATGGGTTATATGCAATTACTACACCATTTTGTCTAAGGGACTTGCTGGATCATCTGTGGATTTTGGTATCTGAGAGGCATATCCCCTGGAACCAATCCCCTGAGGATACTGAGGAATGATTATACAGATTGGCTTTAAAACCCACCTCTTAGCAAGAAGTATTAAGAGACATGTACATACATGTCCAGTATTCGCCCCTAAATTTATGAGATGGGGGTGTTAAAGTTGTCCTTGCTAAGGACAATCCCATTTCTCTGATCTTTTGTAATAAGAGCACCTTATTGCAACCTGGCATACCCTAAGCCTGCCCACCTACCACTGAAGGGCACTGTTTGGGACCAACAAGAGATACTCAGGATCCTTCAGAGTCACTGTGGGACATAGACAGGCCCTGACTTCGCTTCCACTGCAATTCTGTCACTCACTTTATCTTGTCCTGGCTGCCATAGGACAAATGGTCACCAGATTCATCATGTTTCATGCTGGCATGGTTTGGGCACAGACTGGGCCTTAGATGAATGGTCACATCAGACTCTAGCAAGCTGGCCCTTGGCTCTCTCCCCTTTGCAAGGGGAGGGAGAGGTAGACCCTTGGCTGCCCTCCCTGCCAGGGTCAGGGTCCAGGTCCACACAGGGTGGTGTGCCAGTCTGAATGTGGATCCTGAAGCACAACAGTGATGGCACACCTCAGTGCCATCCGTCCTGGGGGCAAGTAGCTATGCAGCTGGACTCAAATTCAATAGCCACCAAGCTTTGGCAGCTTTCTTCTTGGAGTGACTCCTTTTCTACCCAGAGAGGCCTCAGGGAATAGAAGGAGGAAAGGACAAGCCCCTCAAGTCTTCTCTCTGTCCTCTGTGCAGCATGGTTTCCATGTGGGTGGGCACAGCTGTCCCATCCCTGTTTCAGGACATCCCGGCCCTTCACTGACCTTGTGCTTCAATGTGCTGAACACGACTCGCACGGCACACGGGCACCTCCGTGCACCCCCATGCTAGCTCAGAAAACAATTTCTGATTCCTTGTGTTATTTCAGAATTGCTTTGGGGACACATTTGCAAATAATGAGCTCTGGAGGAGGCTGGGGAAGGTGAGGCAGGCCCCTGTGGCTTGGTCTGATTCCAGCTCAGGTAATTACATTTCTGCCTCCCTCGTTCCCCCGCCATTTCAATCAGAGAGCTGATATTCTTCATCTCTCTTTTCTAAACCAGGCTAGTGCTAAGGCAGGTGGCTGCAGCTGCAGCCTCTGCATCAACACAAAGGGTGTGAGCTGCTTCCTGCTGCGGGGGCTGGGAGGAGGGCTGGGGAGACAGGGAAGAACAGAAAGAGCTGCCTGAGAGAGATACCTACAGGCTTCCTGGGACCCCATCACAGGAGACCTCTCAGCTCTCTCATACTTGTGGGGAGGGAATCAGGTGAGGAATAATTCACACCACCATTCGCATCCACCTTTTTCTTTCATTGTGTTGCTATGTGCCAATAACCAATTTTGGAAATCTCTGCTAGAATCTTCCACTAACACTCTCCCTCTCTCTCTCTCTCTCTCTCTCTCTCTCTCTCTCTCTCACACACACACACACACACACACACACACACGAACAATGCCCTCAAGGTCTGTTTCATTCCATAACTCTCTTACCATATCTAATCTTCTATTTGATTTGTGTGTGTGTGTAGGTGAAAGGTAACTTAGAAACCTGCTGCCTGGAAGGGGAAAAAAAAGAGCTTCCGGTAATAAAGAAATATAAATAAAACAAGAGAAATAAAATACACAGTGGGACAAGGTCAGGAGGAAATTGGATTCGTTTCATATTTTGCAGAAGCAGTACTCACTTCCCTCTGGCTCCCTGCATTCAAGAGCTAGAAAATTTAGTTTTGAGAGGAGACAGCTCCTGGGAGCACATCTATCCCCTGTCGAAGGCAGAGTGCCAAGGGTTTAATTTGAATTTGGTCTTCCCTGATGTCAAAAACCACCTTGCCACACTGAAGCTGTGGGGAAAATAGCTGTTCACTTCACGCAGCATTGTTGATGAACTATAAAAGTAGAAGAAGGTGGACAGGAAATAAATTTGTGGCATGGAACTTAAGTTAAAATTTGAGGTATGTGATAAAGGCTCATAAACAGAAGTCCCTGAAGGAGGTGAGTAGGAGGGCCCATGAAAGAGAGGCTGCATATGTAACTTAAACTGGGACACTCCTGGGCATGCATAACTTAACCTGGGCTTAGAAAATCTCGGGTATGTTATTTTGACCAGTCATTGTAATTGAAAGATCAATTGGCATTCAGGAAAATCACTTAAGTTCCCCTTCATCTTCCTATTAGACAGCTGTGTGACTAACACTGCAAGGAAATCCTGCCCTATTTCTGTAATGAGTTCCTCACTCCTGGGTGAAGTCAGCTATCTAGTACCAGAATTTTGAAGAGCTGTTATTTGGGGGCAATTATCAGCAATCATGGAAAATGTGAGTTACATACTCAAGGCAGTCTTTGGAGACACTGACTTTAAAATGTAGAGGTCATTTCCTTTGAACATATAACTAATGACTTTCAGGGCTTGGAGTTGTTAGTCTTGTAGCCTCATGCTTAGATTTCGCTTCTGCCCGCCATGCTGCCACCAAATATAGCCTCAAAGCACTGTTGGGTCATAAAACCCAGACACCAATCCTCAAAGACACTTCCATAGTTTGATAGCAGGGTGACAACACCTGTACTCAGGCCATTTTGGTGACCTCCTTCCGGTACCTGAAGCTCCCACACCAGCTCCTAGCCATTCCACCTCTGTGCCTTTGACTTGTTGTGCCCTCTGCCTTAATACCCTTTCCTTCCTTCACACCCACACCCCACCCCTACCCAGAAGCCAGGCTCAACTCTCCCTCTGAAGACACAAAGAAGTTTATTTGTCCCTGGGTTCTGTCCCATCCCTGGTTCTATATCCCATGGAGTACTCATGGATAGAAATGGTCCCTGGAACATAACATTATCTTTTAAACAGGAATATCAAACAGATAAATCCTCAGTAACTTTACTGCTGTAGAAAGAAATGCACTCCTTATGAGCTTGCTCAAGAGTACAGTCAGAAGCCACTGAAAAGAACAACATCACTACCGAAGAAGCCAAAGGCAACGTGTGACTGATCCACAGAGGGGAACAGGTCTAAATGAACATCCTTCATCAAGGGTCGCTTTTCTCCCTCAATTAGAAATATCTTCTCACACGTGTGTGGTGGGGCATGTCTACAACCCCAGCTACTCAGGAGACTGAGGTGGGAGGATCGCTTCAGTCTGGGAGTTCCAGGCCAGCCTGGGCAACAGAGAAAGATCTCATCTAAGGAAAAAAAAAAAATCCCAGGAGTACCTTTCTTACCACACAGAGCCACATGATGCTGCTTCACTCTCCTGTCACTCTGTCTTCCTCTTTTTATCCAAACGAGTCCTGATAGGCAATTTATGTGCCATTTGTCCTAACAAGGGGACACAATTAACCTCATCCTTGCCCAGGGAGATGCTTGTGCAGTGAAGGAGGGGGCAGCTCTTCCCTGTCTAATCAGGGGCAATCGGCCACCCTAAGGGAGGGGGCAGCTGGTGATATTGCCATCCCTCTGTGGACGGTAATGGGTTTCATTGACTTCTGGACTCCCGGAGACGTTTGTGGAATTGAAAAGTGCTCCTAGAGCAATAGAATTGGCCTGTGGGCCACAGTGGCCCCTTGATCACCAGTTGCTGTCCTGCTCCCACAGGGGGCAGGCTGTGAGAGAGGCCACACAGACAGACACTCGCCCGGGCTGTTTCTGCAGATAACGTTTGCGTAAGCACTTACGAGCTACAGTTTTTTGAGCTAACGCAAGCTGACGTGAGACAAGGCTTTGACCTTAAAATGCTTCTCACCCAAGTTCTATGAGAGAAATTTCAACATAGAGCATTTCCACTAGTTTCAGAGAATGGTGTCATATAGGTCTTAGAACCGGTATTGTCATCCTCCAGTATAGTCTGTTCGTCAAAGAATGATACACTCAAATCAAAGTTCTTTCTAGCATTCAGAGGCCTTGAAAAGCTGGGGCAGGGGCTGGAGGGGGGGGGCACTCCTGGACAGGGTTCTTATTGTTGAAAAGCAAAGGACTCTGAGCAGAGCAGCATGCCCAGTCCTGCCCCTTTCCACAGCGAGTGCACTTGGGATTGTGAATCATTCCACCCAGTCATCTCTTCTGGAAATAGGAGTCACAGCTGACAAAAGGGAGGATGAGGAAGCCAGCCAAGACTCCCCAACATGGAGCTGCGATTCTGTGATGGTAGCAAGCAGGCTCGTGGTATGGAGCAGAGGATGGCAGAGTTGCCCATCCCTCTCTGAGGCAGCTGGAGAGAATCACATACCCCTGTGCACTTTCAGGGTTTCCAGGTGCGCCTGCCACCCTGACTGGTGCCCCTGATGGTTACAAGGCACAGCTGCCCATCTGCTGCATGCCTCATCAGCTTCCCCCTCTTGCCTTCTTGAGGAATACCCTCCATGGAGGGACCTGCCCTAGCCCCACTGCCCCCTCCTCTGATCTTTTCACATCTGTTTGGTGACATCCTCAAGGCCTTTTATCCACACTCCCCTCTAAGTACCATCCATCTTCTCTTTAGCAAATGTCTTGCAATAGTGATGTATTCCAGCTCTCCAAGTGGGTCCCTGCAACTTCAGGAGTTAAGACCTTGTTTGGAATGCAAATTCTTAGCACACCCTTCTCCTCCAACTAGCTAGTCACTTAGAAATCTTGGGGGCAGCCTTGTGGTGGTGCAGGCCTGTAATCTCAGCGGCTAGGGAGGTTGTGGCAGAGGATCCCGAGTTCAAAGCCAGCCTCAGCAAATTCAAGGCACTAAGCAACTCAGACCCTTCTCTAAATACAAAATAGGGCTGGGGATGTGGCTCAGTGGTCATGTGCCCCTGGGTTCAATCCCCAGTACCAAAAAGAAAGAAAGAAACCCTGAGGATAGGCCCAGCCATCAGGATTTGGTTGATAAGTCCTTGGAGGACTAGAATGCTCAAAGGAATCAAAGAACTAAGACCCATAGCTTCCTACCCCTCCTCATGTCCCAGCCACTCCTCTACCCAGTGCAAACTGGCTCCTGCTCCACCATCGTATCAATACTGCCTGCCAAGATCACCAGCTGGCCCTTGATGGTAAGCCAGGTAGATCCAAGGGTTCAGTCTTTCAAAGCCTCTGGGCAGTCCAGGCCCATCCCTTTCTTTCTGAACTTCTGTTTTCTTCAAATCCAGGCTTTGTGGGATCCCCACTCAGTGCTCTGCTTGTTCTGCAGCCTGTCCTATGGGTGAAGGCCCTTCTGCTACAACATGCAATGGTGTTATTCTGCAGGTTTCTCCCTCTCCTTGAACATCCCCCTCATTTCCAGGCCTCAGTGACCATCTCTGTGGCTAACTCTATTCTCTCTAAGGCTCTAAATTACAGATCCTGCTGCCTAGTGGACACCCACTCAAATGTTCTGATGACCTTGAAATCCAGTGAATCACACCTGGACATCCATGTCCACTCATCTGAGATTAGTCCTGCGTAGCTTTCTTTTTCCTGGATAGATCATTCCCTCTCTTCCTTCCTCCAAGTCTTTGCAAATGTTGAGCGGCATTCCCAGCTCTCTCCTCACCCTTCCCTACCTCATACCCATATGTTCTGAACTCTCAGATCCTCCCTGGACCCCACCCAGGTACAGGCCAGGTGCCTGTGACAAGTGTCCTGCAGTGCACTGAGTGCTTAAGACTTTTATCACAGCCATCAGTCTTCACTGATATTGATGTTAATTATTATTATTATTAATACTATTACTTTTTATTTGGGGGGGGGGGGGTTGAACTCAGGGATATTCAACCACTGAGCCACATCCCCAGCCCAATTTTCACTTTATTTTACAGACAGGGTCTCACTGAGTTGCTTAGTGCCTCGCTTTTTCAGAGGCTGGCTTTGAACTTGATCCCCCTGCTTTATCCTTCTGAGCTGCTGGGATTACAGGTGTGTGCTGTGGCACCTGGCAGAGTTTATGTTTTTATCATAAGTGGGAAGATGAATCACAACAGGAAGGCAGAAACCCATTCAGCTTTAAAGGAAAAAGTTCAAGAGAATCTCTCCATAACTGCAAATTCAGGAATTTCAAGGCCATGATTTGCCTTCTCAATAAAGAGTCCCATTCCCACAGGCAGCGCTCACACAGTAGGTTCTACTCTGCCCACACAAAAGGTTGAAGTCCTTGGCCCAGTCTAGAGGTGCCGTGTGCAGACTGCTGAGCCGCTTGGGGCATTTCAGGCAGCATCTCTTATGCCAGGGTGGGCAAGGGCTCCTGAGGCCAAGTCCGATGCTGAGTTGGCTTGTCAAAAGCCACCCTGAAGGAGAGTCTCTACAGCAAATATTGCCCCCTACAATTGCCAAGAGTGAAAACACTCTCGTTCCCACTAGGTACAGAGTAGGCACAATCTTGTCTTCTCTTCCTGTCCTACCACCACTGGCCTAGCAAAGATGACCTGTTCTAATGGATGTGACGGTCTTTGAGGCTTGTGGGACTGAGGCTGAACTGGGCACTGTCCCACCCTCAGAGGTTCCTCAGGATTGACACCTCCTTGGTCAGTGGATGAGATAAGGTCTGGCACTATGTAGATGTGGACCTTCAGGATGACTAAAGGGCAGGGATGAGAGCTTGGGATGACATCAGGCAGGTCCTGTTCTCTGAATTTATCACCTCATCTATAGCCCAGGGCTAAGAAGACCTCAGGCTTAAAAAAAAAAAGGCTTAAATTAATACAGTTGCACACAGTAGGACAGGATAGTCATGGGTGTTAATCACACATTCCACTGGGCCCCAGGCCCAGTGCTTTCTGAGGACAGGCCAAGGAGGTTTCCTTGAGCACTTCCATAGGAACTGGCCCCACCTGCATCCCCGGCCTCACCTGGCTGGCAGGAGTCTGGCCCACCACGGCCTCGTATGGCGGCGGGAGCTCAGCAGGGTACAGCATGCCAGGGCTGTTGATGGCAACATCATACAAAGTGCTGAATGGAGAGGAAGCAAAGTCCAGGTGGAGGCCCCTGAAAAGGCAGAACCGTCTGTCACATTGTCATTCTCTAAGGAAACAACCCCAACTGCAGATGATTTTCTCAAAGCAATCAGAACACCAATTGTCAAGGTTTCTCCTCATCCAACACTTGTCATGCTTAAAAAATAAAAGCCTGAATCACTGAGCCATTTTACCTTTTGTTTCTCTTTTGGAAAGACATCCACCTTTTCAAGGAACTCTATGGCCCTGTCTATTAAAATAATCAGACCGCTGATGAAATCTTTAATTAAATTTTATATGTTCTATGAATAACTAAACCTTCTGCACATCACAAGAACATTATAGAGCTACTTCTCTCTGCCTGTGCTTTCTTTTTGGTGACATGGCAAAGATACCAATAGAAACTTCTCCTTCTCCCCTTCTCTGTCTAGTTTCTCTTCAAACACACTTTCCGAGGCGTGGTCTTTGTTCTGCTCAGTGTCTCCCCTGAAGGCAAGCAGGCATTTCAACTTTCTCTTCCCCAGGATGGTTTCCTGTCCCAGTGGTTTGGCACTCATCTGGGGCATCGGCAGGTAGACCCACCTCTGGGCCTCAACTGAGGGTGTGCAGGTGTACTCGGGTGGGTAGTAAGGTGGAGGTGGAAGCGGGGGGATGAACTCATCGAAATCCAGCGTCTGATGGAGAACTGTGCCATGGGGAGTCACACAGGCAGGATTGGCAGAATGCAACCTTTGTGGAAAGAACTGGAAAACGGAATCAGAGTTATTTGGGACATCTTGTGTGGCTTGTGTCTAATTAAGCTAATTATACATAAGCTTTAATGATCAGTGTGGAATGTCTGTAATTTAATTTGTCAAGCCATAGCTGCTAAACACACACTTTAAAAGGATTGCTTCGCTCTCATATCTCCCCTTGGAAGCCTCATTACGCCGGTTTCCCATGTTGTTATGTAGTGTGCTCCGCTACACTTTTTCTGGAGAAAAAAATACCATCTGGGAAGTCATTAATATCATCCTTACCACCAATGCTGGCTTCTGTGATTTTACTGTTCAAAGTCTGTAGTGAAATAGATGCTGGTTATCCACAATGTAATCGTGCTTCCCAAAGCATGTTCCTGAGACAATGCTAAATCCTCAAGATGCACCTCCATCAAATCTCTACAGTGAAATATTTTGTGGAAAGAGCTCTGTACGAATGTTCTTCTCAGAACTCTGCAACATGCATCAGTATGTTAAAGGTCCTGATAAGGCTTGTGTTGAAAGATTCACTTCACCGTTTAATCCTTTAACCCAACATTTCTTAAATATTTCATTACACTCCCCATTAGACACAGAACATCTATTATATTTTGCAGTTCCAGGGACTCTGCATACCCTGTGAAGAGACCCCTTTATGAGCTCCAGAACATTGTTAAGGCAACCCTGAACAGAGAGATGCTGCGTAAACAAATGGAGCAAAACTCAGAATGAATGCTACATGTCTGGTTTCCATTTCTGAAGTAGAACAAATAATTGCTTTTCTTTTTACCCTAGGTCACCAGAGGCCACCTGTGGCATGGATATGCCTGAGACATTGCTCCATTGATTTCAGTGGAGAGTCTACAGGTGCGAAAGACCCTGGCCTGTCAAGACTCTGTGCTCTGGGACGACCCACTGCATGGCATGTAAAGTAAGGGGAGGGACAGGGTGTAGAGGTAAGAACCCAGAGTCACCCGTAGATGGTCAAGCATAGCAACTCCTTTAGAAAACAATTAAGTCACCAAGCAGTCTAGGAACCTGGGGTCTATACAGTGTTCATGAAGGAGATGACATCTGAATAGGCTTGAAAGACAGGTAGGATTTCAAGGGGTGGGGTTAGAAGATCCTCAGGAGCAAGAACAGTCACAAGCTAGTGAAGGACGTGTTTTAGAATAGCAAGTAGATAAGGCTCTAGAAGTCAATTCTTAATTCTGGGAACACAAGGGAGCCAAAGGAGTTGGGGCTGGGGAACAGCTTGATTGAAGCTGTCAGGTAGGAAATGCCTTCTGGCACCAGAGGTAGGGTGATAGAGGTCAGGACATTAGAACATTTTTGCACAGTACAGGTAAGGTCACAATCCTGAATATGGTCAAATGCTGCAAAATTAGCATGCTCTAGATGGCTGGAGAAAGAATGGGTGGCTATGACAAAACACATAACACGTGAGATTAAAAATGGTTCCTGTGGGTCTTTCTAACCACAGAGCACATTCCTTGCCTTTCCAGCTTGATCTGACCCACAGCTATGTTTGTTTAATTGTCTGAAATAGAGGTAAATCACTAGCTCTGAGCAGCTGAATGTGCATCTGTCGTTCTCTGCCATGGAAAGCTGTTAATCCTTATGCTTAGAGCACAAAGGCTAAGTGACTTGGATGAGGGCAAATGTCCATGAGGTCTAACAAGGAAATACTCTGAATTAGTCTCTATCAGGAATTAGAAAAATCAATAACATACTCAAGAAAAACTAATGAAATGCAAAAGTCCAAACACTTGTCTATTAAAGCCTTAAGTCCACCAGGCATGCGAACAAGCATTTTTAGGAAAGGTGGGAGCTCAAGATGATTCCATTAGGAAGTTTAAATGACTGGATGCTGCCAGACACCAGAGGCCTTATGAATATTAAAGGACAGACTCTGGGCTGGGGGTGTAGCTCAGTGGTAGAGCACTTGCCTAGCATATGCCAGGGCCTGGGTTCAATCCCCAGTACCACCAAATGAAACAAACAAACAAAAACAGACTCTGCATCAGATTTAAGCTCCAGACCCCCTTTCAAGAGGTATGCTGCTGGCCCCATCTTCATGGAAGCAGTTCAGACTGGGCTTGTTTCAAAGGACACTTTTACCTTGGCTCTTCAGCCTTCCCAGCAAGAAGGCTGCAAGTCACACTTGCCCTCTTTCCTCTCTCCCCCACCATCAGCATCTGTTTAATGAGGTTAGGATATGCCTTGCTGCCCAAGGTCACCAGTTCTGTCCTCTGCTTTGAGATGATGGGGCTGGAATTTAGGAGACTACATTTCCCAGACTCCCTTGCCAGCTGGCTCCGCATTATGTTCTGCCAGTAGGGGGCGCTGGAGGGAGCCAAGAGGGAGCAGCAGGAAGGAAGCCACTGTGGTCCTTCCCCTCTTTCCTTCCATTAGGTCCTCCTCCCTTTGGGGTGTGAAAGCTTTCCTAGGTAACTTGCTCCTTGTATTAACTGTGCAGAAATGCCAAGGGCATTTTCTTTTCCTGTTTTATCCACCAGTGGATTTTAGCTTGGGACATGTGCTATATGGACACTGTGGTGCCTCTGCAAAACCCCTGCTCATCTCTCTATACAGAAGCAGCTGACTTCTCTATCTGCTTTGCTTTTCTGCCTCTGGAATTCAGTTTCCATCCTGCTAGCAGAGCTATTTTTAAACCAATGAGGTCAATGCCATTGAAAACTCCTTTTGAATGAAACCTCTGCTCACTGAATCCCATCAAGTTTCCAGCTTCCTAACCAACCAATGTCCAAAAAAAAAAACCCTCCTCATTCTGAACAAACCTGCTTCATCTTTACCAAACACCAAACACATTTTGTTCCCAGTTCCTGGATCCTCAGCTCCCTCTCACCTGGCAACCTGCCTGTTATCTTTCAGGACCAAGCAGAAATGCCTGTGACCCTGGAAAGCCCATCGGTCAGCCCACATCCCCCACACCTGCCTATGTACTATGATATGAGACCTCACATGGGTACTTTTATTGCCAGGTGTAAAGTATGACTGCATCTGGAGGTGGTGGGCAGAAAGGGCACCAAGTCATCTCTTCCAGGTGGTTCTGCTTGCCCTGGGTCATCTGGCCCATGTGGTAACAAAGACCCTCCTGATATGCTCCCATGGCTGCCACTCACATAAAAGGAGCGTGCATCTGAGAGTCTGTCATCCTGTCTTCTCTGGGGAAAGGGATCCCAGCTGTCCTTCTAGACACTCCTGGAAGTGAGGGGTGACCAGAACTGGGCTACCTGGCTTGGGCAACTTGCTAAGATCTGCAGCACAGAGCCCCTCTAATTTGATTCCATCTATACAGCCCAGCATCTGGGATTTGAGGAAAAGCACAAAAAGGTCAAGGGCCTCAGACTGGATAGCAGAGGACTGGTCTTCAGATCCTGACTATCCACTGAGGACCCACACAACAGACAGCATATTATTGACCATGTGAATTTTTTTTTTTTTTGCCTGGCCCCACTGGGACCTGAAAGGGCCATACCAAGAACCATAATTTCTCAGTCACAGACCATATGGTAGTGTCATGTGGCTTAAACAAAGGTTCTCATCATAAGTACTAGCTCTTCTGCCCCCATGCCTCCATCTCCTTCCATAGCGGTATCATGGAAGACACAGTAGACCAGTAGGGCCTGAAGACACGGGTCTGGGATTTCAAGGAACACCTTGGCATTCTGAGCACCCACTTCTCCAGGCCCCAGGACAGGTCTGTGCACCTGTCTTTACTCCCTAGCCTGGCTTCTGACCTGCAGCTACCCTCCCTGCTTCACCGGGAAGCAGAGCAACCTCCCCCAGCCTTCTCACTGCACTCTCTGGAGGGAACATAAAACCTTTGAGATTTTCCAGAAAGACTAAGAGATACAAGAGTAAAGCTCTCTTCCTCTACCCTTCCTTAGACTTAGTAGAAATAGCAGAATTACTACTATAGTAAGAATTTTCTTAATTGATTCCTTATTATCAGCCCACCAGATAAGCTGGTGCTCTTCCTCTATGATTAGACTCTGGGATGGCACCTGCTTACCCTATGACTCCTAATCCCCTGGGTGAGTTCCATGCCAGTCAGGGCCCTAGTCATGTTTTCCTTCACAGGGAAAGGCCAGTTTCAGATAATACAGTAACTGCATAATGACATATGGATGCAGGCAGAAAGAGCTGCTTGTTCTAAGAAAACCAACCTGAATGCTTTGGAAAGACTTGAAAAATCAAAGTAGCTAAGCAGAAACTGCTGCCAAATTAGGTCTTGGCGAGGCAGTTCTAAGAGAGTGAGGAGAATAATAAAAATCACAAAAAATCTAAAGGTGTTCTGCATTCACATTGCTTCCCATGGCTTATCCCACTTTAAAAGAACTGAACCTGGAAATCACAAATCATGCAATTTTCATGAAGCTTATGCGAGAGACACAACTTGACACACCAAATGGACCTAAGACCAAAGGAAAGATCACTTCTCCAAATCACAAGACTGGCAGACAAATGCTTGAAGCATATTTAAATTCAAGGTAAGTCATGTGCATCATTTGCTGAATGTCTGCTTTAACTATTTGCTTAGGTTAATCAGCTGCCCCTTGGTGCTGGTCTGACAGAACAGTAGCATCTGCTACTGAGCCCAGGCTAAAAGGATGGCCACTTTAGATCCAGACAGATGCATTCTCTAAGGGGGTGAACAAAGAATATTCTGGTGAGTATCAATGGGGCTATGTCCCCAAGTGGCCTGCATCCATACCAGCTCTGTGCCCATATTACCACATTACCACAACTGTGGAAGTCACATTCCCTATGTGTAGTTTCTAAAGGAGTTCTACTTTATAAGGCACAAACTTAGAGGTGAGAGAATATGTGACAATAATAGAAGATGAAGTGAACAAGCCAGTGACTGATGGAGATTCATGTAATAGCGGATGATCTTCCTGAGGCTAAAGTGGCTGGCGATGAAGGAAGTGGGGAGGAAAGTAATGTGATGGAAAAATGGGGAAAAATGAGATTATATTTTAAAATAAAACTAAAGAAATGATAGTGTAGACACTTAGGAGGTAAAAAGCCTTTTCTACTAAATTACATCAATAAACTGAATTGTATAATCAGATGATCTATTGCCACTACTTCCACACATTACAGTATCTGAGCTTCATCAATTTTGACAGTAGATGTCCCAGTACATTTCATGTACATATACATTTATCATGTTAGTTTCAACAACTATTAATTATCCCAAAATGCTGATCTATACAAATAAGAAAGGAGTTATGGGTTCTTTGGATGACTATTTCTCAGAGTTCTACATTCTTAACAGCACTAAACTTGTAGCAAAATATGATATGTCTGCTGACTAATCAAACGGAAGAAGGAACCAATGAATGAGAGGGCAAATAAGTGAATAAAACATGAGTGAATATATCAAGTCATTGACACAAACCTGGGACTCTCCTGAGAAACTGTTATAGCTAGAATTGTGTTTTGTTGCATATTCTATTAGCATATGGACCACAGTAGAATTCACATCTAGGGTCTCCACTGCCAACATTCAGGAGCAGCAAGAAGGCTGGGATGTGGCAGTAAGAGTCCAGGGCCACAGGTGTTGCAGGGATGCCAGGCCTGCATAATTGCCCCTTGGGCTCAAATAGGAGGAAATGTTCCTTCTGTGGTAGCCAGAGATCCAGAGCAGGCCCCACAGCTCAGCAGGAGACTGGCTTTCTTTCCCTCAGCCCAGCCTGTCCCCCATGCTGTTCAACAAGAAGGGCCAAGGGTTAGGAGGATCCCACAGGTTCTTTCTGAGAAAAGAAATTAGTGTTAGCTTATCAGGAAAGGATGGCAAGAGGCCTTCTGCACACCAGCTCACAATGTCCTCCCCTATGAGGAGAATGCTCGCCTCATCAATTAGTGCTTTTCACTGTGAAGGTCTCAGGTAAAAACAATATCAGAATGATGGGTTAGGAAAACAGAGTTATACTGAGCTCCCCAAATGAAAATTGGGTCAGAGTGAAGGTGTCAAAATAGAGGAAGATAAAGAACATAGAAATAATGGTAAGCTGTGCATGCTAGATAGAGCTAAAAAGGGCAAATAAATGGAAATGTGATGGGGTGCTGCGATTTCAAGATTAAAGATAATTGAAATAGAAAGGCCATACCATGGGAGAAAGCCTGAAGAATGGAACTAAACATTTTCAATTACCTCAGGAAAACCCAGAAGTTGGCCCTAGTGTAAGAAAGGAAGGAAGTGAATACATTCCAAAGGAAGGAGAGGATAAGAAAAAAGTCAGGCTTGTGAAAGCATATATTAAAAAAAAAAAAAAAAAAAAAAAAACCTCAAGGATGCCAACAAACACCTTCCTTTTGGGTATGAATAGTTCATTGGTAAATGAATAATAGCTACCACAAAAAGGTATTGCAGGACCCCCCAATATACACACACTACAAACATAGTACAATTTATTTTAACTTACAGCCAATGCACACATGTACAAATTTTATTTTAACATATTTAACATAACAAATTTTATTTGTCCATATAATACCAATCATATATGGAGAAATTTCTATAAAGATGCAAACTCCAAAACATCCTCAAAAAGAAGCAGAAAATGTGAACAAGTAAAGAGATTGAGTACATAATAATAATAAAAACTACTCACAAGGAAAAGTACAGCTTAAATTGTTTCCCTGGTGAACTCTACTAAACACTTGGGGAAGAATTAATAACAGTTCTTCAAAAATGTCCTGCCCCACCCATGCAAAAAATGTAAGAGGAGGGGACACACCCAAACCCATTCTATGAGGTCAATATTACTCTGATATCAAAGCCTAGGAACACATACAAATAATTTCATATTATGACCAAGTGGGATTTTTTCTCATGAATACAAAATAGGTTTAACTTCAGAAAATCAATCTATGTAATAAACCTTATCAATAGAATAAAGGAGAAATCAAAAGTGATCATCCCAATAGATGCAGAAAAGCATTTGACAAAATCCAAAATCTTGATATGCATGAAGATGGCGGCGAAGGGAGTGCAGCACCCCAGTGCGCTGTGCCACTGTGCGGGAGAAACACGAGGTGAAACGGCTGAAGGCTACCTTGGTGGGAATCCCCAGTGAAATTGAGGTGCTCCAGAATCTAGAGGACAGATTTCCAGCGGCGCGGGATTCGGCTGCAGGGGCTTGGTGCGGGCGATTTCTCCGCACGGAGGGAAGCAGTACCTGGTCGGCGGACCGCCCTGTGGATGGAGTCTGGGACGCGCCCTAGTTAATTAGCTGCGAGGTACCAGAGCGGGATTACAGCAAAGCGGATTCTGGAGGCTCCTGCCAGTGGCGCACTGGCCGCGCTGAGTGCTGAGTTCCAGCTTTGAAACAGAGGAGAGAACCGGTCCAGTTCGATTCCTGACACCGGTCGGAACACGGAGGAGGACAGCAGCTGCCATCATGGAGAGCTGATGCAATCATCCCTGTTTTCTACTGATCTCAGCTCATTCAACTACGGAACAGGTGATTCCAGGCTGGTATTTGCCTGCGTCGCGCAGACAGATCGCTCAGGCTCAGGACTGGAAAATCTGAGGAGAATACTCTTCAGGCCTCACCCCTGGCAAGGCGGGCGCCGGACTTTGAGCGGCCAGATTCTAGTTCCCTGGGTTGCTTTGGCCCAGGGCGGGAGATCCTTCGGGGACTCCAGGTGGAGGCCAGTTACAAGTGGATTGTGCGCTGAGGAGCGGCGTGGCTCTAACTCCCGGAACAGTTTTGGCCCGGGACTAGGGAACCCGCGGCGACTGCGTCTTTGACCCTGCCCCTGTCTGAGCGTACACTGAGCTGGGAGATGTTGGAGCTGCCAGGCTCGGGCTCCCAGGGCTGCTTGGGCCTGAGGCTAGGGTACCTCTGTGGAGCCTGCTCCTAGCAGAGTGTGGCAGGGATCGGAGAGGCTGGGTTCTGGCTCTCGTGGCTGCTTGAGCCCAGGGCCGCGGAGCCTGCGGGGACCGCGAGCTGAGGCCAGCCACATGTGAAACTTGCGACGAGGGGCAGCGGGACTCTGTCTCCTGGAACAGTTTTGGCCCGGAGCTGGGGAGCCCGCGGGAAGTGCGTCTTAGGCTCTGCTCCCAGCGGAGCATGCACCGAGCAGGGAGAGTCTGGTGCGGCCAGGCTTGGGCACCGAGCAGGGAGAGTCTGGTGCGGCCAGGCTTGGGCTCCCGGGGCTGCTTTGGCCTGGGTTTGGGGAACCCGCGGCGGTTGCCCTGAGGAGCCTGCTCCTAGCAGAAAGTGGTGGGGATCGGAGAGACCGGCTCCTGGCTCCCGAAGCGGCTCTGGCTCAGGGTTGGGGATCCTACAGGGACTGCTTCTTGGTCCGGGTCCTGCTGGGTGCTGCGGGGGCCTGGAGGGCAGAGTGGAGCTGCCTCCTGCGCCCAGAGCAGGCTAAGGGTCCCGCGGGTGTGGTATCGCGACACCCCAACTGCAACTGGGGCCGAGGAGAGTAGCCGCCTACGCCTGGAACAGGACCAGCGATCCGACGGCAGGGTAGCCAAGTCAACCCACTTGGAGTGGAGGCCGTGAAGAGCTGCCGTCTGATCCTGCAAGGTAGGCAGTCCTGCGTCCCACTGGCAGGACAGGCTCGGCAGCCTGCCAGTGTGGTGGACGAGTAGCATCGAGGCAGTCACGTCACACTGGTTGGAGTGGGGGTTAAACAGAGCCGCCGCCAGCGTCCGGAAGGAGCCCAGAGACCCATTGGAGAGGCAGTTAGGTACCCCCACTGGGAGTGGGGGTTGAGCAGAACTGCTGCCCAGGCCCGCAGGGTGGGCAGATCTGAGACCCACCGGCGGAACAGGCTTGGAGGCCGACCAGCGTGGTAGACACGTCACATCAATTGGAGTAGGGGTGGAGAAGAGCTGCTGCCCACATCCGGATCAGGACCAACGATCCGAGGACGTGGTAGGAACGTCACCGCAATTGGAGTGGGGGCAGAGTAGAGCAGCCACCCGTGCCCGCAGGGCGGGCAGACCTACGACCAACCAGCGTAGTGGATAGATCACCCTAATTAGAGGAGGATCACAGCCACTACCCGCCCTACAAGAGAGATATCCCAACTATACAAGAGCAACATAAATAAACAGGGGGAAAAATTTCAAAAACACAAGAGTTTCACCAAGCAGAAAGAAACGCAAGCAACATGAAAAGACAAGGAAAGAAAGGACCACAAGCAATGCAGGTCAACTCAACTCTAGAAGAGGTAATAGCTGCAACAGATGGAATGTCAGATAAAGAGTTCAGGATATACATGCTTCAGATGATCTGGACTCTCAAGGAAGACATGAGACAGCAAAATCAGACAATGAAAGATCACATTGACAAGGAACTACAGAAACAAATCCAGGAAGTAAAAGATCAATTTCACTGGGAGTTAGAAGTAATAAAAAACAAACAAATAGAAATCCTAGAAATGCAGGAAGCAATAAATCAACTTAAAACCTCAATTGACAATACTACCAGCAGAATAGATCACTTAGAAGATAGAACATCAGACAATGAAGACAAAGTATTTCAACTTGAGAAGAACATAGACAGTTCAGCAAGACTGTTAAGAAACCATGAACAGAACATCCAAGAGATATGGGATAACATTAAAAGACCAAACTTAAGAGTCATTGGGATACAGGAGGGCACAGAGCTCCAAACCAGAGGAATGAACAATCTATTCAATGAAATAATACGAGAAAACTTCCCAGACTTGAAGAATGAAACAGAATCCCATATCCTAGAAACCTACAGGACGCCAAAAGTGCAAAATCATAAGAGATCCACACCTAGACACATTATAATGAAGATGCCCAACATACAGAATAAGGAGAGAATTTTAAAAGCTACAAGAGAAAGAAAGCAGATTACATTTAGGGGCAAACCAATCAGGATAACAGCTGATCTCTCAACACAGACTCTGAAAGCTAGAAGATCCTGGAATAACATTTTTCAAACACTGAAAGAAAATGGGCTCCAACCAAGAATCGTGTATCCGGCGAAATTAAGCTTCAGGATGGAAGATGAAATTAAAACCTTTCACGATAAACAAAAGTTAAAAGAATTCGCAGCTAGAAAACCATCTCTTCAAAAAATCCTTGGCAAAACATTACAGGAAGAGGAAACTGAAAATAACATTGAAAACCATCAGTGGGAGGTAGGACAGTAAAGGGGGGAAAGTAATCAAAGAGGAAAACTAATCAGGTTTAGTAACATAAATAAACAAATATGACTGGAGGAACAAACCAAATCTCAATAATAACCCTAAATGTTAATGGCTTAAACTCACCAATTAAGAGACACAGGCTAGTCGAATGGATCACAAAACAAGATCCAACAATATGTTGCCTACAGGAGACGCATTTGATAGGAAAAGATATACATAGACTGAAGGTGAAAGGCTGGGAAAAATCATTCCACTCATATGGACTGCGGAAACAAGCAGGAGTGTCCATACTCATATCAAACAAAATAGATTTCAAGCCAAAGTTAATCAAAAAGGATAAAGAGGGACACTGCATACTGCTCAAGGGAACCATACACCAACAAGACATAACAATCATAAATATATATGCCCCAAACAATGGTGCAGCTACGTTCATCAAGCAAACTCTTCTCAAGTACAAGAGTCTAATAGACCACCATACAATAATCATGGGAGACTTCAACACATCTCTCTCACCACTGGACAGATCTTCCAAACAAAAGTTAAATAAGGAAACTATAGAACTCAACAACACAATTAACAACCTAGACTTAATTGACATATATAGAATATACCACCCAACATCAAGTAGTTACACTTTTTTCTCAGCAGCATATGGATCCTTCACAAAAATAGATCATATATTATGTCACAGGGCAACTCTTAGACAATATAAAGGAGTAGAAATAATACCATGCATCTTATCTGATCATAATGGAATGAAACTGAAAATCAACGATAAAAGAAGGAAGGAAAAATCATGCATCACTTGGAGAATGAACAAAAGGTTACTGAATGATCAATGGGTCATAGAAGACATTAAGGAGGAAATTAAAAACTTCTTAGAGTTAAATGAAATCACAGACACAACATATCGGAATCTATGGGACACATTGAAAGCAGTTTTAAGAGGAAAATTCATTGCTTGGAGCGCATTCTTTAAAAAAAGAAAAAACCAACAAATAAACGATCTCATATATCATCTCAAAATCCTAGAAAAAGAAGAGCAAAATAACAGCAAAAGAAGTAGAAGGCAAGAAATAATTAAAATCAGAGCTGAAATTAATGAAATTGAAACAAAAGAAACAATTGAAAAAATTGACAAAACCAAAAGTTGGTTCTTTGAAAAAATAAATAAAATCGACAGACCCTTAGCCATGCTAACGAAGAGAAGAAGAGAGAGAACCCAAATTACTAGCATACGGGATGAAAAAGGCAATATCACAACAGACACTTCAGAAATACAGAAGATAATCAGAAATTACTTTGAATCCTTATACTCCAATAAAATAGAAGATAGTGAAGGCATCGATAAATTTCTTAAGTCATATGATCTGCCCCGATTGAGTCAGGAAGATATAGACAGCCTAAACAGACCAATAACAATAGAGGAAATAGAAGAAACCATCAAAAGACTACCAACTAAGAAAAGCCCAGGACCGGACGGGTATACAGCAGAGTTTTACAAAACCTTTAAAGAGGAACTAACACCAATACTTTTCAAGCTATTTCAGGAAATAGAAAAAGAGGGAGAACTTCCAAAGACATTCTACGAGGCCAACATCACCCTGATACCTAAACCAGACAGAGACACTTCAAAGAAAGAAAACTACAGACCAATATCTCTAATGAACCTAGATGCAAAAATCCTCAATAAAATCCTGGCGAATCGGATTCAAAATCGTATCAAAAAAATTATACACCATGATCAAGTAGGATTCATCCCTGGGATGCAAGGCTGGTTCAATATACGGAAATCAATAAATGTTATTCACCACATCAATAGACTTAAAAATAAGAACCATATGATCATCTCGATAGATGCGGAAAAAGCATTCGACAAAGTACAGCATCCCTTTATGTTCAAAACTCTAGAAAAATTAGGGATAACAGGATCATACCTCAACATTGTTAAAGGAATCTATGATAAGCCACAGGCCAGCATCATTCTGAATGGAGAAAAATTGAAGGCATTCCCTCTAAGATCTGGTACAAGACAGGGATGCCCTCTCTCACCACTTCTGTTCAACATAGTCCTCGAAACACTGGCCAGAGCAATTAGACAGACGAAAGAAATTAAAGGCATAAAAATAGGAAAAGAAGAACTTAAATTATCACTATTTGCAGATGATGTGATTCTATACCTAACAGACCCAAAAGGGTCTACAAAGAAACTATTAGAGTTAATAAATGAATTCAGCAAAGTGGCGGGATATAAAATCAACACGCATAAATCAAATGCATTCCTGTATATCAGCGACAAATCCTCTGAAACGGAAATGAGGACAACTACTCCATTCATAATATCCCCCCAAAAAATAAAATACCTGGGAATCAACCTAACAAAAGAGGTGAAAGACCTATACAATGAAAACTACAGAACCCTAAAAAGAGACATAGAAGAAGACCTCAGAAGATGGAAAAATATATCCTGTTCATGGATAGGCAGAACTAACATCATCAAAATGGCGATATTACCAAAAGTTCTCTATAAGTTCAATGCTATCCCAATCAAAATCCCAAGAGCATTTCTTGTAGAAATAGATAAAACAATCAGGAAATTCATATGGAATAATAAAAGACCCAGAATAGCAAAAACAATGCTAAGCAGGAAGTGTGAATCAGGCGGTATAGCGATACCAGACTTCAAACTATACTACAGAGCAATAGTAACAAAAACAGCATGGTACTGGTACCAAAACAGGCGAGTGGACCAATGGTACAGAATAGAAGACACAGTAACCAATCCGCAAAACTACAACTATCTTATATTTGATAAAGGGGCTAAAAGCATGCAATGGAGGAAGGATAGCATCTTCAACAAATGGTGCTGGGAAAACTGGAAATCCACTTGCATCAAAATGAAACTGAATCCCTTTCTCTCGCCATGCACAAAAGTTAAAATGGATCAAGGAGCTCGATATTAAATCAGAGACAGGGCGTCTGATAGAAGAAAAAGTCGGCTATGATCTACATACTGTGGGGTCAGGCTCCAAATTCCTCAATAGGACACCCATAGCGCAAGAGTTAACAACCAGAATCAACAAATGGGACTTACTCAAACTAAAAAGTTTTCTCTCAACAAAAGAAACAATAAGAGAGATAAACAGGGAGCCTACATCCTGTGAACAAATCTTTACCCCACACACTTCAGATAGAGCCCTAGTATCCAGAGTATACAAAGAACTCAAAAATTAGATAATAAGATAACAAATAACCCAATCAACAAATGGGCCAAGGACCTGAACAGACACTTCTCAGAGGAGGACATACAATCAATCAACAAGTACATGAGAAAATGCTCAACATCGCTAGCAGTCAGAGAAATGCAAATCAAAACAACCCTAAGATACCATCTCACTCCAGTAAGATTGGCAGCCATTAAGAAGTCCAACAACAACAAGTGCTGGCGTGGATGCGGGGAAATGGGTACACTTGTTCATTGTTGGTGGGACTGCAAAATGGTGCAGCCAATTTGGAAAGCAGTATGGAGATTTCTTGGAAAGCTGGGAATGGAACCACCATTTGACCCAGCTATTCCCCTTCTCGGTCTATTCTCTAAAGACCTAACAAGAGCATGCTACAGGGACACTGCTACATCGATGTTCATAGCAGCACAATTCACGATAGCAAGATTGTGGAACCAACCTAGAAGCCCTTCAATAGATGAATGGATTAAAAAAATGTGGCATTTATACACAATGGAGTATTACTCTGCATTAAGAAATGACAAAATCATAGAATTTGGAGGGAAATGGATGGCATTAGAGCAGATTATGCTAAGTGAAGCTAGCCAATCCTTAAAAATCAAATGCCAAATGTCTTCTTTGATATAAGGGGAGTAACCAAGGACAGGGTAGAGAGGAAGAGCTGGAGAAGAAGATTAACATTAAACAGGGATGATAGGCGGGAGGGAAAGGGAGAATTAAGGGAAATTGCATGGAATTGGAAGGTGAGCCTCAGAGTTATACACAATTACATATAAGAGGAAAGGAGGGGTAGGAGAAAAATTATATAAGTGGAAGAAACGATTTATAGTAGAGGGGATGGAGAGAGAGAAGGGGAGGGGAGGGGAGGGGAGGGGAGGAGAGGGGAGGGGGGATAGTGGAGAATGGGATAGACAGCAGAATACATCAATCACTAGAAAGGCAATTTGTAAATCAATGGAAATGTAACTGATGTGACACAGCAATCTGTATACGGGGTAAAAATGGGAGTTCATAACCCACTTGAATCAATCTGTGAAATATGGTGTATTAAGAACTATGTAATGTTTTGAACAACCAACAATAAAATAATTTAAAAAAAATCCACAATCTTTTATAATAAAGGATAACATTTGTCAAATTAGGAACAGAAGAGAACCTTCCAAGCCCTCCTGATAAAGGGCATCTCTGAAATACTGGAAGCTTCTAC
Source organism: Spermophilus citellus (assembly GCF_964194105.1). Lineage (NCBI taxonomy): Eukaryota > Metazoa > Chordata > Mammalia > Rodentia > Sciuridae > Spermophilus > Spermophilus citellus. Next base: position 52,628,627 of record NC_138185.1, read on the forward strand.
CCCTAAGATAGTTATAGACAAGAAAGTCCACTCCCCAGCTAATGAAGGAGGCTCCAGCTATGACATTTAGGCAAGAAAATTGAATAAAAGGCATTCAGAGTGAAATGGAAGAAGTAAAACTACTTTTACTTGTAGATGCCATAATCTTGCATGTAGAAAAAAAATCTCCCCCAAAGTTAAAGGTAATGAACAAGTTCAGGATGGTTTTAAGGATAAAATGGAAAGAATTATTTTTATTTCTATACACTAGCAACAAGTAATATAAAAAGAAAACAATTCCATTTATGATAGCATCAAATGGTAAAGATACTCAGACATAAATTTAATAAAAGAAGTGTAATTTTTTTACACTGGAAACTATAAAATATAACTTAAAGAAACTAAAAAAGATTTAAATAAATGAAATTATATCCCATGTTTATTGATTAGAATACAATATCAATCAGATGACAATACTGCTTAAATTGATCCACAGATGTAATACAATATTAATCAAAGTCCCAAAAAGGGTTTCTTTTCTTTCCTTTTTTCCTTTTTTTTCCCAGAAATTGACAAACTGATCCTAAAATCCATATGATACCTAAAGGGCACAGAATCTCCAAAACCATATTGAAAAATAAGAACAAAGTTGGGAGATGCACACATCTCAATTTTATAACTTTCTATAAGCTGGGCATGGTGGCACACACCTGCAATTCCAGTTACTCAAGAAACTTGTAAGTTTGAGGCTAGCCTGAGCAACTTAGTGAGACACTGTCTCCAAATAAAATAAAAAGGGTGGGAGATGTAGCTCCATGGTAGAGCAGTTGCCTGGCATATGCTTGTCCCTGGGGTCCATCCTTATTACTGAAAAAGATTTAAAAAAGGAAAAAAGAAAAGAAAAGAAAGAAAGAAAGAAAGAGAAAGAGAAAGAGAAAGAGAAAGAGAAAGAGAAACACTTTCTACAATAACCATGACCAAATTAATCAATGAAATAGAACTGAGTCCAAATGTAAAAACATATACCTCTGTGGTCTGGTCAACGGATTTTCACCAATGTTACCAAGATAATTCAATAGGGAAATATTTGTAATTTCAACAAGCATTTCAGGAAACAGAACAAAGCTGGATCTCTACCTTACAATATATACAACAATCAAATCAAAATGGTCGCAAGACCTAAATGTAAGAACTAAAACTAGGCAACTCTTAGAAGGAAACATAGACATAAATCCTCCCCATGTTGCATTAGGCAATGGTTTCTTTGATAGGACAACAATAGCACAAGCAACTAAAGAAAAAATAGGCAGACTCAACTTTATCCAAATTAAAATGTTTGTGTTTCAAAGGATAACATCAAGCAAAAACCCAAAAGGATAGGAGAAAAATGTTGCAAATTGTGTATCTGATGAGAGTCTCATATTAAGAATATATAAAGAATTTTTACAGGTCAGTAATAAAAAGACAAAAATTCCAGTTTTTTTTTCTGGTGGGGGGATATGATGGATTGAACTCAGGGGTACTTGGCCACTGAACCATATCCCTAGGCATATTTTGTATTTTATTTAGAGATAGGGTCTCTCTGAGTTGCCTAGCACCTCACTTTTGCTAAGGCTGGCTTTGAACTTGTGATCCTCCTACCTTAGCCTCCCAAGCTGCTGAGATTACAGGCATGCACGACTGCGACTGCACCAGACCCAATTTTTAAAATGGGTAAAGGATCTGAAAAAAATATTTCTCCAAGAAGGATATACAAAAAGACATTAAGCACATGAAAATATGTTCAACATCATTAATCCTGAGAAAAATGAAAATCAAAACCATAATGATATACCACTTCACAACCACTAGGATGGTTATAACTAAAAGATAGGTAAGTATTAGCAATTAGGTAGAAAATGGTGCAGTTGTTTTAGAAAATAGCTTGGTAGTTCTTCAAAACAGAGTCTTCATTATGACCTAGCAATTCTACTCCTAGACATACACCCAAGACAGGGGAAAAAAAAACATTATGTCCATATAAAAGTGTATGCAAGGATCTTCATAAGCATTATGCATAAAAGCCAAGAAGTGGAAACAACACTCGAGCACCAACTGATGAATGGATAAACAAAATATAATGTACCAATACAATGGAAGGGGCAGAAAGGAGGAAGGGAGGGACAAAAAGTGGGAAATAAGATTATTTTTATTCGTTTATATACACTCTTGAGAAATAAAGGAATAAACAGAAGGAGTCACTGCGAAGTTTTGGCATTGATTCCTTCCACAGGGCTGGAGATTATTAACTTTTCTTTATATTTTGTTATATTATTGGACTTGTTTCAGTGATCATATGTTACATTTTTAATTAAATGACTAACTGATCAATTGAAATTAAGTAAGAAAGATTCTGAAGCATCCTCCTGCACAACTCAGTTCCTGGTTCCATCCTTCTGGGCATAACAAGACTCCTCCAGGCTTCCCTACTTCTCTGAGGGTTCAGAGTGGGGAGTCGGCCTGGTCCAGCCTCCTACCCACATGCCAAAAGCAACCTCCATGAGGCCCCCCATGCTTTTTCAAAAAGCATCAATTTCCCCCATTTCCCACAAACTCATCTTCTCAGTGGCTCTGTGAAGACAGAAGAGCAGAAATAATCTCATTTAAAGCAAAGGAAAAAAACACCAACAGGTGCTGGTCCACAGGTGCACGTCATGCTCCGCCATGTCTCAGTCTCTGCTGCGACTCTAGAGCTCAGCAGCATGGCCAGGTCTTGACAGAGCAGAGCCTTAGTAGTCCCACAGCACATGGTCACACAGGAGGAGGACCTCACCAGTAGGAAGCTTGATTATTTCTACTTCCAAGCTGGGGTTTGAAGCAAACTAATTCACAACATAATTAATGATGAAACAGCCAGTTTCTGATGGGAGCTTGCTACATTTTTGCAGTGTTTTCAAGTATTCATGTTTTGAACTTGGTTCTCAGTGTAGCAGTGTTGGAATGTGGTGTGGAACCTTTAAAGCAGTGGGGTCCAGGGAAAAGTGCTTAGCTTCAGGGGACAAGGCCTCTGGAAGGGATTAAAGCCAGTCTCTTGAAGACAGCTAGTTCTTATGAGAGCAAGTTGATATAAAAGAACAAGCTTGGTTTCTGAGTCCCTCTCTGGCTTCCTGTCTCATCATGTGATCACAGTCTCTCCCATATGCTACTGCCACTATGATGCTATCCATCATGATGCCATCTGCCATGATGCAATGAAGCCTCATAAGAGCAGGTACCATGCTGTTTGGACTTTCAGCCACCAAAACTGCAAGGTGCAGAAGTCTCTTTTCTTTATGAAGTACCACCCTCAGGTATTTTATTTTAGCAACCAAAAACCTACTCAAACAGTTGTCATGCTACAATAATTTGTTTACATAGTGTTTTATAGTTGATAAAGTATATCAAAGTATAAAGTATATCGAAGTATATACTTTATATCCACAAGTATTTGCAGTCATTGTTGTGATGTCCCAATGACAAACTAATGTTCCTTCCAAGTTTAAAAATCAACAGGATTGGGAGTGTAGCTTATTGGTACAGCACTTGCCTGGTAAGAGTGAGACCATGGGTCTAGCACTTAAAAAAATCAGCATAGATTATAATTGTTGAGTGATCACCAGGTATTCCATTAGGTCCATTTCACAGGTGAGAAAACTAAGTTATAGGTAAGTTCAGTGATATGGCCAGAGTCATATGTTTTCAGAGAAGAGGTGTGCTTGGACCTGGATGTGCCTGACTTTAAACTCATGACTCAAGGCCTCCTTCTATTCCACACATTGCAACTATATAATGGCCCTGCACATTGCTGTTACATAGGTGTACATGTTTTCATAGCTAGAAGATGCATCTCTTTTATTTAGTTGATTTAAAGTGTATTTAAAACTAATTTAAAGCATTATTTTCATTTTATTGCTTAAAACCAGGGGAATGCAAACTCCCAGCATTTATAGCTCTTCGTTCTGTTAGTTTGGTCAAATTGGTGTGATATTTCCAGATCGATAGTAAAATCTGCTGAGGTGAGTACACCCCCTGGTACTTAACCTTTCCTTTACACAACACACTGGAGAAAATTGCCAACACAAGGCCTCCATGAACAAGGCCAAAAGTTCATTCTGCTGAATAACTGCTTAATTAGACACCTTTCAGAACACTGCAACCTCTCTGAAAGGTCAGCCTGCTGTGACAGCTGTGTGGATATATACGGGGAGGGGAGGCTGCGCATGGCATACGATCAGGACCAGCAGATTTTTAATGTCTTGGTAATGATGCTCTCTGCCCAATATCTTGATTGACTGATCGTGCCCCAGGGTGGATGAGCAAAACAACAGCATGAGCCTACTCCAGGAACATCTTGCCTGTTCTTTGATGAGATGCATGAAACATTGGCTGGAAGGCAGGGTTATTCTCCAGGGGCAAGCTGGGGGACAGGAAGACGGTGCTGTGGTTTGAATATGGGTCTCCACCAAAATTCAAGTTGAGGTTGAATTTCCCAACATGGGCAATGTTGGGTGGGAGGTGGGGCCTGGTGGGGGGGGGGGGAACTCTCATTAATGAATTAATGCCACCAGGAGGGGGGGAAGGAGTGAGTTCTCACTCTCATGGGATTAGATGCCACCAGAGTGGGTTGCTGTAAAGCAAGGTATCTTCTTGTGTTTTGTCTTCATTCTGTGCCCACTTCCCTTCTGCCTTTTGCCCAGAAGCCCTCATGGGAAGCCAACCAGAGAGAGTTGCTCCATCTTGGGCTCTCCAGTCTCCAGAACTGTGAGCTAAAGAAACCTCTTTTCTTTATAAATTACCCATTCTTGCTGGGTGTGGTGGCACATGCCCATTAATCACAGTGACTTGGGAGGCCAAGGCAGGAATATTGCAAGCTTGAGGTCAGCCTGTGCAACTTCCTGAGACTTTGTCTCAAAATAAAAACATCAATAAATAAAAAGAGCTGGAGGTGTAGCTCAACGGTAAAGCACTCCTGGGTTCAATCCTTGGTATTGGGAAAAAAAGTTATCGAATCTTGGGTCTTCTGTTATAGTAACAGAAAATAAACTAAGAGAAAGAGACAGGGAGGGAAAGAGTGAGATCGGCAGTGAGATTCCTACCCTTAGCATCAAAGAACAAGGTCTTCTTATCAATTTCTCTTACTTGTACTGAATTTAGTTGTAACACACTGGACAGTGAGCTTTGTTTTATCCACATTGAAACAACCAGGAACCTTCATTATTTATGAAATGTGTTTATAAATGTGTATTAATTAAGTGTATGACCCCTGCTTCTGGCCTCATTGGTTCCTTGGGAGCAGCAGTTATTCTTCTATGAGACCCTGGCCCAGGTGCCAAATGATGGGCCATTGACCTGCCACTGGATTATGAGCTCAGGGTTAATTAGCAATTTTTAAAAGCAAAGAATAGCAGTTTTTCAATTGAGAACTAATCTCTTGACAACTCGGAACTTCCTTTATTAAAAGAGAATTGTGAAGTGTGAGGAAGGTGCTTTGCTCTGGAGGTTTGGACCCTGGGGATGTCTAGAGCTGCCAGGCTTTCACTAAAATTATCCAGGAGCACATGTCAGGGGCCATCTAGGACAGGGCTATGGTGGGACTCTACCAATATTGAACTCCAACAACATCTAAATAAAGACACCGGTGGCACCAAACATATGGATGATCTGTCTTCCAGGGAGCTTCATGAGGCAATCTCCTAGGGTCAGGAGGCTCCCCTTCCAGTCAGAAGCATCTGCTTCTGTATTGGTCTCAAACTGGCTGTGGGAAAAGGGATCAGGTCCACCACTTTGGGTGGGTTTGGGCAGAAAGAGGGTCACTCACCATCTGCAGGACGTCAGAGGAGACCATCTGCATGCAGCACATAGCTGTGGCCAAAGCACACACGATGGTGGAGACGACATTGAGGGCACACACACTGAAGAGGAGATCCTGTGAGAAAAGATGCAGGAGAAGGTCAACTCATCTTCGCCACCCAGGCAGTAGATCCTTAGCCCTTCTGTCTGGGTCCAGAACAAGGGTGGAAATTGAGCGCCATTTGTTTCATGGTGAGTGTGTGTGTATGTGTTTTCATAGTCAAAATTGGCCTTAAATATAATATTTGTTTATTCTTTTACAATGCTGATCAAATTATTCTTAATACTAAGTATTTTCTTTCACAATTTTGATAAGTATTAGATAGTAAAATATCTAAGAAGTTCTTGGAATGGTCAATAAGTAAGTAAGTGGGTGTTTTTTTTTTTTTAATCAATCACAACATGCAACTCCAAGTTTCAATGAGTGCTTAATAAAATGTCAAGTTTTAAAATAATCTTGAGATTATTGTAGATTCACATGCAATTTTAAGAAATACTATACAGAGAGGTCCTGTGTTCCCTATGGTAGCACCTTGAAAACTGTAGCACAATATCACAGCCAGGAATCTAACAATGATTAAGTCAGAGTAGATATACTCACCCCTCCCCCTGCTGCCTGCTCAATCCCTTGTTTCTAACATCTGTCAGCCACTAGTCTGTTTTATGTGTTTATAATTTTGTAATTTTAAGAATTTTCATAAATGAAATCATATGGCTGTAAGCTTTTGGAATTGGCTTTGTTTCACTCAGCATAATTTCCTAGGAATGATATCAAATACTTTCTTCTTGTTTGTTTTTTCTTGCCTCATAGCACTAGCTGGGACTTTTGAGTATTGAGAATGAGTAAGATGAGGGCCCATATCTTCCTCCTGTTCTCCATCTTGGAGGGTACAATTCATGGAGTGTGATGTTGGGAAAGAAATGATGCACCCTCTTTTGACAAATGATTGATAATAAAGATATCCTTTCAGGGTCTAGCACAGAATCTGAGCATAATCAGTGCTCAGTTAACATCTGTTGAATGAAACTCTCCTGAAAACTTGGAAGTGACCATTGAGACACCACTGGAGAGAGAAACTAGGGTTCAGGGAAGAAACATGTAGATAGTCTGAGAGGGACTTGAAAGTCCAAACCAGCAGGGCATAGACATTTATTTGTCATTGGCAGTGGTGGAGGGGGACTGGGATGAGGAAGAAGAGATAATAGGAGATGATTCTGGTAGGTGGGAACATGAGATGCCAGCACCTAGGCCGATGGGAAGTATTCCTAAAACCAGAGTAACCAATGTGGTTTGGGACATGAAGAGGCTGAGTTGTCATGCAGCCTGTCCCTCAGATATCTTAGTAAATAGTTGGAAATTTGAGTCAGAAGTTGACAATGGTGGTTAGAGCTGAAGATGTGGATTAGAGGTCATGTCTATGACCTTGACCTTGTACATGTTCCTGATGCATTTGATGCTCCCTGTGTTTATTCATTCAACCCCTCCAGATTCATTATACTTCAGAGGATTTGAGTCCTCTACCAACACCCTATAGAAGAGGGGATTTTTCTATGAAATCACCATTATTACCATAAAAATACACCAGAGAGAACAGTGAATGATTATATAGAACTCTTTTTAAATATGTATTTTATATCTCTCAGGGAGTAATTAAAAATTATGACTAAAATAGTGACACCTGTCAATGTAATGTGGCTAAGATATAAACAATACCTATATTTTTTTCCTTAATCCAGAAATCTCAACTGTATTGACCACACATTCCACAGTCTTAAAATGAATGCTCTTCTCAAAATAACATTAATTTTTCATATACTCCCATTTGAAACCAAATAAAACTACTCATAAAAAAGAAACACGTATCATAACCTTTTGTGCAAGTATGCATCCTGAGGCAAATACTACTTTATGTCTCTTAAAGTGATTTATTTGAAATACATTTCAAAATACTTCTTTTGCCTTTTCCTCTTCCTCCAGATGTTTAAATTCTTTTCTTCTTCTCTGAATAACTTCGTACCATCAAAATTATGTTTGCGTGTTTCTTTAGAATTCTTTTCTGGCTTCAACAATACCTCTACCTCTTTGACAGCTTAATCAGAGAGTCCTCCACAAGCCCTGAAATCCATGTTCTATAAAACCCCTTGGCAAAGTCATCAAAATGGCAAGTGTGAAAATATTGTTCCTCTTTCATTGATATTGAGTTTTGCTGCTGAACATACTGCATATTTGCTTTTGAAGTTATTAACACTAATTATAATTAAGGAAATCACGTAGAAAACAAAAATTAGAGGAAAAAAGTTTTAGATACATAAGGAAACCTACAAATGATGACTTCTTTTAAATTTTCAGCAGTCCAAGTAGATTCTGGACATTAATAACACAATTACTGGAGAAAGGTGACAGGCATGAGAATTGACAAATGCCTGTATATTTAAAAATATTAAAAATTCATAACTTTGAATCTTTTGTTTCCTCAAAATATTGGTATTCGGAAGACAAACTGTTACATTCATTTCCATTATCACATTAACTGGCTTTCTTTTTCCTACATTTTTTTCTTTCTTTGAATAATTAAAGAGGTCCCATCAAAGCCCTTTAACAGTCAGAGTACAATGATCAAAGGCAGAATCATAAGAAGGGATCTATAGCATAAAAAATAAGTGAGAACCCAAAACCCTATATTAATTTTGTGTGGGCTGGGGTTTATCTGAATTATTGTATTTAATGCCTGCACCATTTATTGTTTATTGCCTTGTGATGTTAGACACCACCATTACTCTGGGCCTGGCTTCAAGTTCCTGTCAAGAATGGAAAACCTTGACTATGCTCTACCCAGTTTGTTTCCCCAGGTTGTGTTTACAACAAACAACCTTGAGGAAGAAGGGAACCACTCTCCTAGGCAAAGCATAGATTTTAGGCAGTAGATTCCCCAAGCTCATTGTTCTTCCCCTACAATGTAACTCACTGGGCAGGTATCCATGATGCATCCTTTATATCACCAGCCTGAGACAGGAGGGACGTGGGGAACTGACACAAGCCAACATAGTGCTCTGGTTACTGCTTTTGCTGTGAGTAATGAAGTCCTTTGTTTCTGAACCAGGAGTCTCATGTCTTCTGCCAGAGAATTAACAGTAAAAAGGAACAGGCTAGTTTGTTAGCTTGAAAAAAGGTAAGTCTCAGACCCTGCAGTAGGAATAGAGCAGAGTCCATATTTTCTACTATTCTGTGTAGTAGAATAGATCATCCCAAACAGGTGATTGCTAAATATTTGTTTGAAAGTTTATAGAATATTTCATTATTCTCTTCTGAATTTTAAGTTTGGACTAGAAGGAAACAACATACTCACTTTACAAACTTCCACACACTCAGAAAAATTTATCTTCACCTTTAAATAAATTAACACAATAACAAGACTCAGTAAAAACAAATAAAGTAAAAACAAAAACCTCTTGGTAGCATGATCAGAGTGTGTGTGTGTGTGTGTGTGTGTGTGTGTGTGTGTGTAAAACTTGTGAATTTCATTTTCCATAAAACTTCTCAAGTGATGGGATACAATTTGCAACAGACCCTCAGCCATTTAATTGTTCCTATAGAAAGTAGTTATTGGCTACAGAGATCTTTGTGGCTGTTTTAAATACTGATCCTATAAACAAAGCTAAAATAAGGTTGTTATATAAAGAAGGTAAATGATTCATGTGGAAGCTAAACATTAACCTGTTTAAGATTCCTAAAAATGTAAGTGAATTTTGGTCTTGATTTGACCACTCCAGTGCCATCAATAAAGGAAATAGTACAAGAAGATAGGACTGCTCCCCACACCAAATATGCGCTTTGTTCAACGACACTTTTAACTTTGACCAGGACCCATAAGGAAACTTGCATCTCTCCACAGTGGTGCAGTTATCTGTTAACTGAAAATCTGTCCTTTGTCCTCTAAAGCCACAGATTTTAGTCTTTACTTGATGGCTGTAAATTATCTAAACTATAATCTGTATAAATTACTGTAATTCATAGACTATTTTCCTTATAGTTCTATCAACGTTTAATATGAAGAAAACCATTTGCCCCTTTTCTGATATTCAAGGAAGGGTAATCGTGTGTGTGGCCAAAAGTGTGTGTGTGTGTGTGTGTGTGTGTGTGTGTGTGTGTGTGTGAGAGAGAGAGAGAGAGAGAGAGAGTATGTGTGTGTGAGTGTATACAAAACCTTTATGAATTCAAAATTTCTAAAACCATTGAGATCCTAATTCACCTCTAGCTTTAAAACACAATTTAAAAATTTTTGACTTTACCCTAAATTTACAAGATTGTGAAAGAAAAAAATAAACAAGCATTGTTAAGAAATTTTTGGAAAAGAAAGATTTCACACACATCAAAAAGTACTGTAAATCTAAAAATAGAATATATGACATCCATTAAGGAACAGAAGAATTCAGACAGAGATCCTCATACTATAGGATAAGAGTGGTAAATTATGTAGCTTGTTTTGAGATAATCAGCTCTTTAAAAAAAAGATACATCTAGATGTGAAAAGAACAAGAGAGGAAAATTATTCCTTGTGAATGTAGATGCAAAAACCCTAAACAAAATACTGACACACTAAAATCTAGTAGCATATTACAAATAAAATGTGACCCATTTGAGTTTTCTCCAGTATTACAAAGATTTTTTTTTTTTTTTTTTTTTGGTACCAGGGATTGAACCCAGGGGTGCTTAACCACCGAGCCACATCCACAGCCCTGTTTTATATTTTACTTAGAGACAGGGTCTTGCTGAGTTGCTTAGGGCCTCACTAAGTTGCTGAAGCTGATTTTGAACTCATGATCCTCCTACCTCAGCCCCTCAAGCCCCTGGGATTACAGGCATTTGCCACCACGCCTGGCACAAAGATGTTTTAACATAAGCTAAACTGATAACGGAATTTGGCACATTAAAGGAGAAAAACCATCTGATCACCCAATAGACATAATATAGGAGCTGATATTTTTACTAGTGTAAAAACCTCTAATAAGATGAGAGTTCCCTTAACTGAAGAAACCCTGTAGCAAGCATAAAGAAGGACCTGGGGATGGCTGCCACCATCACTTCCATTTAACACTGTACAGCAGGCCCAACCACTGCACATGATAATCAGAAGAAGTAAATAGTACCCAAAGTGGAAAGGAAGAAAAACTGTCCAAGTTGGTACAATTATTTACATAGAAAATCCAATGCCATTGTAAAATATTTGGAATTAAGTAAGATGGTTGAGCAGTACTGTTGTGTATGTTATAAACATGGAAAATTAATTCCATTCCCATATACTAGCAAAAGCCAGGAAGCACAATTTTTAAAAAAGATATGACTTATATCAGCAATGGAATTATTAGATATTCAAGAAAAAATATAGAAAATTTTTTTTATTGTGAACAATAGTTTATTGTGAACAAATAGCAAGAGACACTGTAGTCATGGATAGGAAGACTTAAGATTAAAAAGTTAATTCTTTTAAAATTAATTTATGAGTCCAATGGAATTCCAAAAGAAAGACCACAACAAAGCCTTGTGTGTGTGTATGTGGGAGGGGCGTGACAGGACTAATTCCAGATAGCAGAGCATAAGGTTAAGAATTGTCCAAGGCAGACCTCCGCTTCTAAGTAGTGCTATTGTTTGGATGTGGTTTCTCCCCCAAAGGTACATTTGTTGGAAGGTTGGTCCACAATGAGGCAATATAACAGGTGGTAGAACTTTTATAAGGTGTGGCTTATTGGGAGGTATAGATAATTGGGACATCATCCTCAGAAGAGACTAATGCTGGTCTTAGAATGGAGTTAGTTTCTGAAAGTGTGGGTGGTTATAGAAAGAGGAAGACTGGTCCCTCCCTGTACTCTGACTTCCTGTCTCACCATGTTATTTCTCCCTGTTGCATGTTCTCCTGCCATTGCAATTACATCCATCATGGAGCCCTCCCCAGGCACTGCCTAGATACGGCTGCATGATCTGTACTTTCAGCATCCAAAACTGTGAGCTAAATAAACCTCTCTTATTTATAGAGTATCAGTCCTGGGTATTTTTTTATTGCAACAGAAAATGGACTAATACAGGTAGGATAGCAAACTTTATAAGATGGGTCCCTTCTGTTGCAAGAGAGTTAGCTTCTGATATATGAATGTTTTTAATGTATTGATAACCTTGCAGACAGTAGGGAACATCTCTAAAATCTTCATCTTTACTCTTCTTCTAAATTAAAAGACCAACTTGTGAGCCAAAACTGAAGCTGGAGACTGAGCAGGGAGCCAGTGTAGGAACAGGGTTGACCTGAGTGTAAATATCAATTAAAGCATTGGGATTTGGTTCCCTAAGCTAGCCTGCTGGACAGACTCCAGAACTAAGTTCATCCATCCCCTTGGAAGTAACTAAAGTGGTCCTCAATATTAGTATTTTCTGGCTGTCCACAGAGTATGGGAATCCTCAATTTGGGGATAAAATTGTCAGTTTAGACCCACAGGATTCTTATATATTCACATCAAGAAAATATGAGTTCTCAATCAGAAAGCTAAAAAAAAAGTTGACTATCTAGAAACAGAGAATAAAATGATGGTTTGCAAGGACAGTGTTGGGTAAGAGAAAATTGGGAGATGTATGTCAAAGGATACAAAGTTATAGAAATATGTAACACATAGGTATGTACAAATCTAGAATTCTAACACACAGCATGAAGACGATAGATGATAATGGTGGGTTATTCTCTAAGAGTAGTTTTTAGGTGCTCTTGTCACAAGAAGGGATATTATATTATATAAAAGAGCATTATATAACCACTCCATTACCTAAAAGTCTACCAAAACCATTTTGTAAAAGTAGATACAATGTGAAGAAACTGTAAATTTTTTTTAAAAATTATCCCATATATGATGGCATGAGCTATGTATCAGCAAGAGGCATCAAGGACTATAGAAATTGGAATTGTTGAATATGGAGGACTGAATAGCATGTATGGAATGTTAAGAAAATTTAAAAAATAGAACTACAAAGATGAGCACTGTATAGAAATAATCCAGAATAAACAGGCATATCTAAAAATGACTTTGAACATTTCCACACACTCTCTTTATTTTGAAATGTTAAGGCAGAGGTGAAATTCCAAAGACCTAGCAGCTGGTCCAGTAGGCTCACCAGTGAGTGAGACAGAGCCTGGTGCTGGCATTGGAGGCTCTGGTGATAGAGGCGAGGCTCTACTGCTGGGTGCTGGGCTCCTGGGCAGAGGCAGGACTGAATATCGGCAAAGTGTAAGCATTACATATTAGAACTTGTGGGAGGCAGCGGTAACTTTACTTGAAGGTAAATTTACAGATTTAAATTCTTAGCAGCTAGCAGAACTCATCATAAAATTATAATAATCAAGGCATTGTGGATAGAAACCAACTGTGAGCAGAAAATACTTGGGAAAAAATTGCATCTGCAGTAAACATGTACAGACATCTCCCCATCATTGTTCACTAAACAATACAGCAGAACAGGTATTTACATAGCATTCACATTGTGTTAGGCAGTATAAGTCACCCAGAGATGATTTAAAGTACATGTGTAACTTATGTGCAAATATTACACCATTTATTTAAAGGAATTGAGCATCTTCAGAGTATCCCGTAGTCACTGAGAGATGATTATACTGGCAAAGAGAGAAAAAAAGTCATTTAATACAAAAGGATGCAAATAAATATTGGAACTTGATGTGTGACAGACAAAGCTGAGCTTTGTGGAAAGAATGGACTATTCAATGAACAATGCTAACATAAATAGTTATTTGCATAACATACACAAAAATCAATGTCAGATGGATTAAGAATATAAATGTGAAAATACACTCTACTGTCATGTATATATAAAGAGAACAAATAAAAAAAGAATACAAATGTGAAAGGAAAGATTAAGGAAAATAAATATATGAGAGTATCTTTATGTCCTTAAAATAGAAAGGATTTCTTAAAAGATAAATCACATACAAATCAATTTTTAAATGGCAAATAACCAACAGGAAAAAAAAGGAAATAGATATGAGCAACAATTCTTAGAAGGAGAAACATGAATAGCAAATAAATATCTTTTAAAAGGACCAATTTCAGTAACAGCTGATAAATGTACAGTGAGACCACAAGATACCTTTTGTATTCCTGCTCAACTGGCAAAAATCTATAATACTAATAGCAAGTCTTGAAGATGTGAATCGATGAAAACTCGAAGACATTTCTAAAGGGTGTAAAGATTAATACAACTACTGTAGAAGATAATTTGATATAATTTTCTAAAGTTGAATATTTTCAGCAATTTTCTCAGGAAGGGCTTGCTATGTGTGCCTTGAGATGGACATATAGGTGCTCATTCCAACCAGCACTGTTGCCAATAGCAAACTGAATCGTGCCCAAGTACCCTTCCACCAGGGAGGATTGAATACACAAAGGTGTATGCACAGACAGACTATTCCAGAGCAGTGAAAATGGATAAACTACCATCACACAATACAGGTGAATTTAAGGAAAGTAAGTTGTAAAAGCCTATACAGAATATATTGCCATTTTTATAAAACTCAGGAAAAGCAAAACACCATTGTATTTAGGCAAATGCACTTAGGTAATCAAACGTTTTAAAAATAGAAAAACAATTCAAGATGGTAGTTCCTTCTGCTGGAAACCCACACTGGTAGTCACAGGGGTATAAGTGGTATCTAGTGAGTCCAGGGGTTCATTTTATTACCATGGTCTTCAACTTACATGCACTCTATTGCTATGTCCATTATTGTCCCAAGATAATGAAATAAATGTATAGACAAGTTAATTTGAAATAACCATGTAAAGGGATCTGCCCTGTCAGGTATCAAGACCTGTTATAAAAGCAATGTAAGTAAAGGCAGTGGGATTGATAAAAAGTAGAAAAATAGACTAAGATGGCAGAAGAAGAATGAGCAAAGAAACAAAAACAAAAACAACCCATGGAAACTTGACATAGGACAAATTAGTAGGAAAAGGATAGATTCATAATAAATGATGCTAGTGTAATTGTTTATTTGTACAAACTCATCAATAATTGCACATCACTCACAAATGGGAATTTAAAAATCCTAAATCTGTAATACACAACTCTAAAACTTTTAGATGAAAAATGTAAGAGATCAGCTTTGTAACTTTGGAGGATGGAAGTAGAATGGATCCTCATTATTTGTAAATTTTGTACTTACAAATTTGAATGTTTGCTAACATTATTTGTGACTTCAAAATCAATATCTGCAGTGCTCTTGCAGCCATTTGCAGACATGTGCAAAGCAGTGGTGGGGCAGCTAGGATACAAGCTGTGAAATGTACAATATGACGAAAAGATGAGTATTCAGAAGGATTACAAAACATTTAAAAATGAAAAAGGATATGCCAACCCAATATGAAAGGAGCAAAAGGTAACAACAAGTCATTCATGAATGAGGCTGATCCGTCTTTAACATAGGAAAGCTGTCTCACTTCTCTATGGTCAGGGAAATACATACAACACCCATAATGAAATACTGTGTTCCTCCTCTTAGGTGGCAAAAATAGAAGGTCTGTCAAAGGGATGGAGAAATGGGGGTCCTGATAAAGTGCTATTGAGTGTATAGATTTGCACAAGCACTTTAGACAACAATTTGGCCAAACCCAGTAAAGTGGAAGATGTGTAAATCCCATTAATTTCCCTGAGAGGGATGCACCCTACACATGTGCTCACACAGGTGCCCTGGAGACCTGGATGTGGACATTTAGAGCAACATTGTTTGCAATAAGAACATTTGTGAGAGTCCAAATCTCCATTCAGAGGAGAAAGGGTAAGTAGGAGCTGGGATATTCATATAGTGGAAGGTTGTAGATAGCAGTGTAAAATAAACTAGAGCCCCACACACTCTCATGAATGACTTTCCCAAACAAAATATCATTGGAAAGGAGTGAGCTAAGGACAAACACAAAGGTGAGAAATGCCATTCACCAAAACATGCCCAAACTAAAGAAATATTGTTAGGGGCTGTGTAGGAAAACAAGCTGACCAAGTTCTTCCTCTGCTCTCACATTGCCATGATCAGCACGGAGTTCTGTGACTCCAGAGTGTGGGGATTTCTTTTTACCAGCCAGTAAGCAGTTTTGCAGGGGACAACCATGTTCTCCAGCCCAATTCTTTTCTGACTTGAATAGTGTCAGAGCCTACGGATTGCAAGATCAGTCCCCAAGACTCTCCCTTCCACTTGGATGCCAATCTCAACCTCCAGGTTGCTTTATCTGTGCTTCTGACCTGGAACAGTTCCCAAAAACTGTTGGGTCTAATTTGCTCAAGCAGCTCACAGGCACAGGGAAACACTTAGATTTCCTGGTTTATTATCAAAGATCTTACAAAGAAGACAGATAAAGATACGCCCAGGGCAAGGCATGAATCCTCCATGTCCATTCTGGGTATGAGCCCTTCAGAGACCTCCATGTGGTGGGCCAACTGCAAGCTTTCCAGGCCCTGGTCTGGGTTTTTAGGAGGCTTTCTTATGGAAGCATAATCGATTAAGTCATTGGCTACTGATAGTCAATTCAACCTTCAGCCTCTCTATTCTTCTAGAAGGTTGGGGATGGGAAAGCAAGTTTCAACCGCATAATCCCATCTTGGTCCTTCTTGGGACCAGCCTCCATCAGAGGGACTGCAGTCACCAGTCAACTCATTAACATTTACAAATATCCTTATTACTTCAGCAATTCCAAGAATTTTAATAGTTGTATGCCTGAGAATGGGGATGAAGACCAAAAAGAGATTTCACAATCTTATAGGGATGCATATATTTATATGCATGTATGTATGTGTGTGTACATACATACATTTTTCTACATACATAAATATATTCTTATTTATAATTACGATATTTATATATGCAGGAAAAACTGTGAACAGCAATAGGGGACGATACTGGAAACAGGTATGTTACTAAACCGATGAATGGTTTTCTTTTTCCCTAACACATATGATTGACACATTGGAGTTAATTATTATTATTTTCCACACCATAGTGTGCATCTTAAATATTGCCTAGGTAAATAAAAAAATGTTATTAGTAATCCAACAAGGGAAGTTTTCTACAGCATTACAAAGAAAGAGGTCCCCCGGTACATTGATCCATCTCTGTCAGTCTGCCCTGGCAGAAAACAGCTGGCATGCTCAACAGTTGACTGAGGGGAGCGTAATGAATCATCAGTGCAGCAGGGTTAAGGAAACTGACAGGGAATGGGCAGAGCAGGAACTGTTAGACCAGAGCTAAAGATAAGATGGGGAGAGACACATTATCAGGATCCAGATATAGTACAGCCAAGAGAGAGGGGCCCCTCAGCAGGGTTGTGGCAGTGGGCAAAACTCTTAGCCTGAGAGAAGGGGTTGCCCACTCTTCTTGTCTCCTGCTAGTACCACGTGGGACACACCCAGCCAGGTGCCAGAGAGAAGGGGGTCTGGGTGCTACTGTATGTAGGGATCAGCCCTGAGGAGCAAAGCAAGGCCCAAGGGACAGTAATGGGGTATGGGGGAAGCAACAGATCAGCTGTCTACTAGATCAGCTGTCTTTCTATCTCTATGTATGATTGAAAACAGCAAAGTTACTAGCATAGTCCTTCCCCCTTATGCAGTTTCTCTTCCTGTGGTTTGAATTACCTGTGTACCAAAAATATTAAATAGAAAATTCCAGAAAAAAAACTATTCAAAAATTACAAAACAACTTTATTAAACTATATTGTTATAATTGCTCTACTTTATTATTAGTTATTGCTAATCTTTTACTGTGTCTAATTTATAATATAAACTTTATCATAGATAGGCATATACAGAGAAAAAAAACATATATGTAGGCTTTGGTACTCTCTGTGGTTTTAGGCATCTATGGGGGTCTTGGAACATATCCCCCATGAGTAAGTGGGGACTACTGTATGGTATTAGTGTAGCTCTGGATTTGTGTTAAAACTTTTACATATGTAAGTTTAGTCAATTTTTTCATTGCTGCAAACAACAGACCTGACAAGAGCAATTTTAGCTGAGGAGAAGCTTGTGTGTGTGTGTGTGTGTGTGTGTGTGTGTGTGTGTGTGTGTATTTGGCACTCATAGTTTCTGGGTCTCGGTCCATAGGCAGCCAGCTCCATTGCCTGGGCCCAAGATGAGGCAGAACATCATGGTGGAAAGGCATGGCAGAGGAAAGCAGCTCAGGACATGACAATCAGAAGCAGAGAGAGACTAAGCTTGCCTCTCCAGGGACAAAGTAGAAATCCCAAAGTCATGCCTCCCAGCCGCCACCTCCTTTTAGCCCCACTCTATCTACCTAAAGTTACTACCCAGTTAATTCATTCAAGTGGATTAATGCACTGATTAGGATAAGGCTCTCAGAACTCAATCATTTCCTCTCTAAACTTCCTTGCATTGATTTATACATGAGCTTTGGAGGTCTCTCATATTGAAACCATAACAGATACTTATTGTATAGAAAAATGTCTAGAAGAGACTTGAATCCATTGAAAAATTTTCACTCTTGTGTGTCATGCTTTCATCTACTAATCAACTGTTTTTATCTTTTTATATAAATATCAGGTATAATTTTTATAATAAAAAATATTCAGGGGCTGCAGTTGTAGCTTAGTGGTAGAGCACTTGCCTTGTACTTGTGAGGCACTGAGTTCAATCCCCAGTACCACATAAAAATAAAATAAAGGCATTGTCTTCACTTACAACTAAAAAGAGTTAAAAATATTCAATAAGGTGTTTTTTGTTTATTTATTTTTTTAAATGCTGGGGATTGAACCCCAGGCCTTACGCCTGCTAGGCAAGTGCTCTACCACTGAGCTGCACCCCCAGCCCCAATGTTCTTTTTTAAATAACAAACATTGAGGGAAAGCCTTAAAATTTACTATACAAAATTCTGCTTGGAATAATTATGGGAACCTGTCATAACTCTCTAGATTCAGAAGTCTACATTCAATCAATCATAATGCTACAAGTTTCTTGAATAAATACCAAGGTAACATAAAACTAGATGACAAAAGTTTAAAGCCAATCTGTCAGGCAGGAGAAGTTTTATGGTGATGATCAGTTTTAGGTGTTTTATTCACCAACACAAACTTGAAAACAAATGTTTTTTGGGGGAAATGGAAGCCTAGGAGGCAGATGGAGTTGGCACAGGTGACTTCTGCTGGGGATGAAGCTGGGATGAGGAAGCCGGCCAAGAGCAAGATTGCCTTCCACAGACAGGGCCCTTTCTACCTGGCCAGAGTTGATAAAACCAGTCTGTCAAAACGTGTGTCACAGTGGGGGAAGTCTGGCCTGCCCCGACATAATGTCAATATCGGTGCGCTAAGGTGACCCCAGGTGGCAGGCAGTTTCCTGGGCAGGAACACAGCCAGGACCCTGGGCTCATTTGCCATTCACCGCATGCCCATCCCGAGCAGGCCCTGAAGAGAAGTGCCAGGCCAGGGCTGCTGGTAACGTGCTGGGGATAGCAGGTTCTGTGCCCAACAGAGACCCAGAGTGCCCCTGAGAACCAGGCAGCAGTTGGGTGTCAGTGGGAGGTTTGTAGGCAGAGGACCAGAGGGGTCACCTGGCTGGGCTGTCACTGGAGCAAGGCGGATCACCGTGTTCCTGAGTGTCCCTGGATCCTGTGTGTGTGTGTGTGTGTGTGTGTGTGTGTGTAATAAGGTGCTGTGCACCCATGAGATGGGTGTCCTGCTCTGGCATAGAAATTTCAAAAAGGAAGGTGAGGCACTTAAAACATCCAGGACTAAAGACGGGGAGTCCTGGGAGCTTGATGACAACCTTCCAGTGCATTTCCATGACAGTGGGTGGGTGGGACTTGGTACCTGATGACTTCTGAAAGCCACATAGTATGAGGTAGGTGTTAGGAGCAGGGCTACTGTCAAGATGGGAGGAGGCTTGGATGACCCTCTGACAAGGTGAGGGACACTGAGAAGCTGATACCCTGGGGAAACCACACCATCCACATGGAGCCCATCACAAAAGCAGAGAAATAAACCTGATCAAGCCCAGGCAGGGCAGATCCCAACCTACATACAAGGGAGGCACCATAGCCAACCTGAGGTCACCCATGAGAGGTAACCTGTGACCTGTGAATTGTGATCAATGATTGGGACCTGTGACTGGGAACTAGTATCTGAGAACTTGAGTGGTATTATGACCTGTGAGCAGTGACTTGTAAGTAGAGACTGAGCTCTGAATTTTGAATGGTCATCTGTGACCTATCACCTGTGGCCTGTGAGCTGAGATGTGTGCAGAAAGACCTGAGGGGGAGTAGCAAGGATTAGGTCACAATAGAGTTAGAGTGGGGGGGGGGGCGTGTCATGGTGGCTTCTGCAGAGAAACTGTCTTGTATCATTAATTTCTCCTTATTCTTAAATTTTAGAAATATATGTGTTAGCAGAAAATAATATAATTTGCCATGTTCATATTTATATCTTCAAAATATTTACTTCAATACAAAACAGTAGATATAAAAGGACATCACTAATAAATTGTGACTTACATATCAATAATATAGTTATTTGAAATATACAAACAAAAGAAATTTGACTTAAATTTGAATGCGGTGTAATATTGGTGGGTGCTAGGGTCTGAATTTATATTTCCTCCAAATTCATATTTTGAAGCCCTAGCCCCCCCTGCCCCCGTTCTAGATGATGGGATATGGAGATGAGGCCTTTGGGAGGCCTTTGGGAAGCGGTTAGGTCATGAGGGTGGGACTCTGACATGGAAATACGTGCCTCTATCAAAAGAGGGGAGGTCTTGCTTCTGCCCTCTCTCTCCCTGCCATCTGAGGACAAAATGAGAAGAGGGACTCCTGCAAACCAGGAAGAGGGCCCTGACTAGAATCCAACCATGCAGGCATTCTCTCAGACTTCCAGCCCCAGAAAAATGAGAAATAAATGTTGATCAACTCACCCAGTTTGAAATTTCTGTGATAGCAGCCCAAACTGACTACTACAGTGGGCTTCTCCATCTCCTATCACTAAAACCATTCAAAAATCCACTGGTCCTCTCATGGACCTCTGATGTCTCAAGAATTTCAACATTCTGTATTTCTTGGGGTGCAGGTTCACCCTCATTAGTGCAGGTTCACTCATATCCTGACACTGCTACTGACTGTTCGCACATGGGCACTCCAGAATACTACACGCAGGACAGTCACCAGCTGTGGGCACCTTCCATCTACACTGCAGGCTTCTGTCTCCCTCTTCCCTCCACAAGAAAATCCCAGGAAGGTATTTGAAGAAAGGTATTGTTTCTCCCTCCAGTTTTTAATTTTGACACAAGGAAATTATTTTCATTAGCAATCCCTTTTCATGCAAAGGTGATTAGGTACTTATAAAATGCCTGAAGTACTCCAACTTAATTAGTCACCAGTTAAAATAACAATGCTCCATGAAGTATTTTCTTGAGTTTCACATGGCATGATTTACAAGGAAAATTTTTAAAAATAAGAAAAGAGAAAGATCAAAGGCTTTGCAACTGTAGCACTATGTAGTCACTTATGGAAGGGCCATTCAGAATCTTCCTTTGTGTGTGAAGGCACTGCTGTCGTTTATAGCCCTGAAAGTTAAAGTCTGAAAAAAATATTGACCAAGGTGAGCAAATGGCCCCTTGTGCAGTGCTGCTGAGCACATTTCTTTTAACCTTGATTGACTTCAATTACTGTGCTTCATCTCCCACCGCCAAATAATCCCCCAAAGATACAAAGGAGTGGAGTGTTTTCACTCATGAAACAATGCTTAATGTACCTCTTTTGCTTAGGAATTGAAGGCCAGTTAGACTCAAGCCTGTTTGAAAGAAAACCTCAGCAATAAAGGAACCAATTGGTTAGCCATCTACATTCACACAGTCTTCATGTCAGGGACCAGTCTGGACTTTAAGAACTTGATAAAAACAGCCAATTACTGACCTACTATTATTTATTGATTTAGCTTTGACTGTGAAGGGCAATTTGATTCATTGAGCAATTTATCTGGGTAATGCCATTTTAATCCAGTATCCACTTGGCCTCTATCTCCTTGAAATTCAGAGAGTGGGAGCCCCAGATGGCTGGACAGAGAAGGTAGCCACCAGTGTCCAATGCATTCTCGCTGGAGATGGCTGTACCAGCTGTTGTTGATCCCTCAGGCACAGGGACAGAAGAGGGGAGTAAGACCCAATGAGGAGAGCTACAGGGAAGGTGTGGAGCCAGGAGGGCTGAGTGGTGAAGGCTGCACTTGGCTGGGCCTAGAGGGCAGAGAATGGCTGCACAGTCCTCTGGAGGAATTCCATTTCAACACAGGGAGGTCAAGCAGGTGAGGAAACCAAGGAGCCAGATGGCAGAGCTACCTCTTACAAACAGTCATAGTAGAGGATCCACACTCCTGGGGAGGCAATGCCATTTCACCTGGACTAGGCCAGCAGTGGAGATGAATGGAGAGAAAAAACAAGTAGGAGCCCCACTGCTGAGGTAATGGGGTGAGGGAAGCCAGGGTGGTGCGGAGAGGGAGAGGAGGGAGAGCAGAGAGAATAATAGGAACACTGGGTCCCTTGCTCTTCTATAAGGTCCATTCTTCTTGCTTAGGCAGTGTCATCAATATGGTTGAAGCCAAAATCCTTGTGTCATCCTTAATTATCCATCATACCCAGTATTAACTAAGGGAAAAAAAAAAGAATGGCATGGAGATAAAAGGAAATAGCATTTATTTGGAGATCAAAGAATTGCAATTCAGGTATATTGAGTCAGGGGTGCCCATAAATGTCCTATAAGACAAATGAAGGAGAGGTTTCATATAAGGCATTTGCCCAGGAGTTGTTTTCAGAGGTAGTTTATTTGCCAGACAGAAATCCTAAATTGCAACCCCTGTGTGATTGGTTAGTTAATTAGGGCGCTCCCAGCTGAGAGATGTTGAAGGCTGGCAGGACACTGACTTCAGTTGTTTATCCAAGTCTGTTGAAACCTTCTGTGGCTTAACCCTTAGCAGGTATGAATACAATCCTCTCACAATCTTCCTACCTCACTTTAGAAGGTCCTGGCCACAGTGACTTAATTTTCTTTCATGCAGACTGCCATGCTGTCAATTGGCCCTGGGCTCCAGCTCATTTGCCACCCAGCAAAGCCTCTGCCCTCTGACTGGGATTCAATGCCCTGGTCCAGTCCTGCCAATCAGCAAAGCAGACTTCCAGAACAGCTACCTTACCTGATTTAGCAGAAGTTGGCTCCAGTCCCTCACAAGTTATCATCTGTAAAGCATTGCCAACAGCAGCTGATTAAAATCTTTGCCATCTGCAGCCCATTTCTGCTTCACTCCTGCTGTCTCTGCAGACCAGCTTTCAGATAAACGTGCAGCGTTAGCACTGGACGCTTGCCTTGCTCTCTCTGCTGCCCAGGGAAGGAGCTGGCTTGGGCAGGAGTTCACTTCCTGGGCCAGTCAACTGAGGCAGGAGTGTCCAGGAGGGTGCAGTATGCGGGGTGCTAACCAACCTGGGTGATTTGGGAGCTCATCATTGGGAGCAAATGCTGTCTACTTCCCCTGCTTCTATGTGATACGATAGAAGATGGCACTAAAGATGGCCCCCTGATGTTCTTTTAGTCTCTTCCTGCTCACACTCCACAAAAGATCCCTAGATAGGAAGCCTCAGCCCTGCTCTTTTATTCCTGGTTGTGTGGCTTTGAGCATGTCCTCATTGCTCTGAACTTGCATTTCCCCATCTATGAGGTCACTACTAGCTGAGACTCACTTCAACTGAAGCAGGGGAACACCTCCCTGGGGGAATTCCCATCAGGGGTGTGCAGAGCTGCTTGTAATATCAAGCTGCTCATTTTTGGGAGGTTCTGGGTCAGAGGGGAGGAAATGACCAGTTCCTGAGAGGTTGAAGCCATTGTCTTAAGACAGGTCCTCACATTCCGATAGATTTCACTCAACTCAAACTCATGTATAAATTCATCCCTGGAAACCAGAGGGCCAACATAATCAAAATCATTAAGTTATTAATCTGTAAACATTATGAAGCATTTTCAGGTATTTAACAGCTGAACTAATTGCCTATATTTAAGTTACTTTGGAATGCTAACTAAATTTTAATTGCTTTAAGATATCTTAGAGTCTTTTTATTAGCAATTACACAAGTAGTTGATTATAACTATTCATAAGTGAAAAGCTTTACAGCTTAAATTAATCTCTTGATAGCTAAAAAGAAAAAAAAATCTGTGTCTTTTACTAATGACAGGGGAACATTTAGGATTTAGAAAATACCAGACCTTATTGTAAACATTATTTTAAAAGGAAAAATAATACAATATTAGCCCTTAAAGAAAATTTGTAAATGAGGACTTCCAAGACTTCAAATTCCTAAATAAAAGACATCTACTGATCTGACTTGCTTACAGGCATTGCTGCTGATTTGGGGGACATGTCCTCCCTGGTAGGACAGATCCCAAGTCAGAGCATCACTGAGTGTCTGTGTTTGTTTCGTGGAGGATGCTGTATCATTTTTTTCTCCCATGTGTCAGAATGACAGCTCATCCCTTGCATGGCAATAGAATGGAACTGCAAGGTGACTTTGCTGACATTTTACTCAGCAGACAAGGAAGGAACAAATTGCCTTTTCCCGGGAGTCTGTCAAAACTAGAAACACCTCGTACCATGAGCCATAAAGCTTTGCCTTTGTTTTCCAAAGCCAGAACTTCCTTGCACCAGGTATTTATTTCACAGGCAGAATTCACAACAACACCTTTTACCTGATCTACTTGGTGCAGGAAACATGCACACAAAATATTCTGCTCAGAGAATTATCACATATGGGATTTGTGAATTTACAGTTTGTCAATATTCACATTTTTTTTTAAAGATACAGCATACAATGAGAGTAAATATGTCTTAATTTCTGGTAATTCAGAAGGCAATCAGGTTCTTACTGGGTGTTGGCTTGTTCTGACCATTCTTACTATCCTGCAGCTGAACCCTGATCTCCAGTAGCATTGTCTCCTTATCTACTGACTGGTCTGGAATCCTAGCTCCACCTTTACAATCAGCTTGACCTTGGGAAGCTATTTAATTTTACTTGTCTCAGTGCCCTCATCCATAAAATGGGAATAAAGGGACCTGTGCCTCACAGGGTAAGGTGTGAGGGTAAAATTAGTTCACATGTCCACTTGTAGCAACGCCTGGCACACAGAAAGGTTCATTAAACATTGGCTATAATTATTCCATACAGGTAATCATCTGAGGTACTCTCAATCTAATTAAAAACATAGGCAGCTGAGGATGAATTCAGCAGAGTTCTTTAAAGTGTCATCCATGAATACTTAAAAAATTATCAGACATTTGCTCTGGTTTGAATGTCCCCACCAAAATTCAGGTGGAAGTTTAATCCCCATTGAGAAATACTGAGGGTGAGACCAGGTGGGAGCTTCAAGTGGTGATTAGCCTCGTTGACTGAATTAATGTATTCGTAGATTAATGGACGAATGTGTTATCTCCAGAGTGGGTCTGTTTTAAAAGCCAGTTTGTCTCTGTCCCTCTGTTGATAACCTCTTCAATGTCATGACCCAATGAGGTCTTACCAGATGCCAAGAAGATATTGGCACCATGCTCTTGGACTTCTCAGCCTTCAGAACAGTGAGCCAATAAACTTCTATTCTTTATACATTACCCAGTCTCAGGTATTCTGTTACAGCAATAGAAAATAGACAAAGACAATATGCATTCAAAAATGTCAAGAATGCCTTTATGCTGTCTGAACTGATGTATTTTACTCCTTCTGTCAACTGATCAAGAGATTTATTCTGATGTTTGTCTATCTTTCATTATTTTGCTATTTTTGTCTCTTGAATGTTCTGCTTCATGATTGCTTGTCTTACCCTCCATAAGGTTAAGTGTGAGTGAAAATATTTTGATTAAAGCCCAGGCAGATCAAGGATGAAGTTAAAAAGAATGAAGAGATGCTTGTGGGAAATACTGACGAACACACAGAAGTAATTTAAATTATCTCATTAGCCTTTTGCCTCCTGAGGACTTAGATAATGTCTACAACCAGAAGTAACATTCCAATCCGAATTTAACTGGTATTATAACACGTCCTTAAAGATATAGGCATGTCTCTTTTCCTCATGCTTCCGGACTATGAAGTTCTCACTAAATGCCCTCAAGGGCTGTGGTAGACAGGAAGAAAACGGAGAGGAGCTGTTGGTTTGGCTTGACTCTGGGGGAAGGAACCCTGTGAAGCCAGAATTAGACAGGCAGTCAGTGTAGATAGGTAAATCAAGTCAGGTCGGTTCTAGAAGGCCAATTTTGAGGGAGTCTGTGAAGTTGGAGACTGTCCCCTGAAGGATCTTATCAAAAACCTGCCCCTGGGGGCTGGGGATGTGGCTCAAGCGGTAGCGCGCTCGCCTGGCATGCGTGCAGCCCTGGTTCGATCCTCAGCACCACATACAAACAAAGATGTTGTGTCCACCGAAAACTAAAAAATAAATATTAAAAAAATTCTCTCTCTCTCTCTCTCTATTAAAAAAAAAAAGAAGAACCTGCCCCTGCTCCAACCTGTTGCCGAGGTAACCTGTCCCAGGAATTTCCCCTCCCTACAGGGAGATACAAGGTTGTTAATGTGTCCTTGGCTGCTCCCTCCTGCCCTCCCCCCTTCAGCCCACCTGTCTCCCACCTTTTGGCCATCCCACCAAGCATTCCTGGGCCTAGTCCACAGGAAGGAGAAAGATAAGGGAGGAAAGGCAGGAGAACAAAGAAAGCCTAGGACATATTAAAAAGGCAGAACATCTCACTTCTTGGGACACCATGATACCAGCTATGACCCCCTTCTACCTCGCTGGAGAAGTCGATGTTACCCCTTTTTAAATAAACCCTGCTTCATATGCTTGCCTCGGCGTGCTTCTCTAACGTTCAAACTTCAACATGTGGGGAAGCAGGACTCGTCACCGATAACCGGCAGTATCACCTGCACCTGCACCCCTTCACCACCCATCCTGCTTTAATGCAGTTTGGGATTTTCAGTGTGCACCTCTAGGTGGGCCTCACACACATTCAGTTTGGGGACCACCAGGGGCAGGCTATTCTGGAGACAATAATTATTCGGGGGGGGGGGGAGGGAGACTTGTTCTTAGAAGTGGGAAGAGGCCATGTGAGAAAAGGTGGAGAAGCATAGGGAGGCTTCTCCAGGCTGGGGGGGGGGGCATTCTCCCCATCTCACCAGACAAAGCATAAAATGGAGAACTAAAAGGACACAGGACCAGGGAGGGTCTGGCATCTGGACTCCTTCCCTTGTCTGGAAAGGATGGCACAGGCAGGGTAGTACCAAGGCCTATAAATACTATGATTCTGCTTCTGTTTGACATATCTAAGTTGCCAGCATCAGTACTCTTGCTTTTTGGGGACACTGGTAAGTAAAATACAGGGTAACTGAATACAGCACTGTGATGTTCCAACCTTGAAAAACAAAGCCATGGCAGGGGAGATAAACTACTACATTTGCCAAATCAAAACCCTCCCTTCCTCCTCTGCTATGGCCTATGCAGACTCTGCCCTTCTTGCTTCTGTGCCTCCTGTCTGGGCCTCTCTCTCAGTCCTGTCCCCACTGCTGTAGGATGACCCTTTATTACAAATCAGTTCATCATTCCTTCTTCCCCCTGACACCAACTCCTTGGTTTCCACAGAGCCCTGGCTCTTTCTTCTCTTCTTTCTTCTTCCTTAAAACAGGGAACTTGCTATGTTTCCCAAGGCCACCTCAAACCCCCAGAATAAAGTAATCCTCTTGCCTGAGCCTTCTGAGTAGCTCGAACTGGAGGCACCCTTCAGTGTTCCTAGCTGGAGACCCAATTTCTTAGGAGGTGGTCAAGAGATAAGGGTGACTGACATGCACAGAAGGATGAGTTGGGGAACCCCCAGCTCTCTGCCCTGTAAGATGAGGGGTGCCGATGATATCATCCACCAGGTTGGGGGACAGTTTCTGGGGGATGGGTCCCAGGTAAGAGCTGCTAGGGAAGACAGCAGGGAGTGATTGCAGCAGGTTATGTTCTTCCTCTGAACCTGCCAATCCACACAAATGGAAGCTTGTAACAGCTCAACTGTTTGGGAGGGGAGGGGACCTCATTCATGGGAAGAATCCAAGTCATTCTCAGTTGGAAGACTGATGCAAGTGGAGGGTAGCCAGGATATAGAGGAGGCAGGCAGTGAGGATGAGCTTGGGTTTTCATTTAAATCTGACGTGACTGAGGGCCCCCTGCATGGTAGTGTCCAGCAGGCAAGAGAGTGAATCTGGCCTGGAGTCATAAATAAGGACTGATACAGTGGAAGTGGAGAGAATTTGCCCAGGGAGGGTGTGCTCAGTAAGGAGAGCAGAGAGTTTGGATTAAGATCCAGAATCAAGAGGGAGAAGCTGCCTATATAGAAATGATCAAGAAGAGAGTGATCAGAGAAAAGGAATTCAGTCAATAGCAGGTGGATAAACGTAGAAATCCAACCTCATGGTGAAAGTGTTCACTCACTAGTCTCAATGCACCCAACAAACAACGAGTTACTGAGGACCAAGAAGAGTCAAACCACATGACAGAGCTGAGGAACACACAGCACATATGGGTATACCTATGACAATGTGGAAGTTGCCAGAAGCAAAATGGAGTTGTTCTTGTCAAACCTGGACAACAAAGGAATAATAAATAAGGCTTGGAGGCTGTGAAGGGGACAGGGGGCATCCAGTGCATGCATGCTTTATGGCAAGAACCCTTCACAAACGACTGCCAGAGTCACAACCTTCCACAACAATGCTTCTACAAGGACATCTGACCAAGAAGTACCATTTTAATCTTGAACTGATGCCACCTTGCTATTGATCTCTGTAACCAGGGATTATTGTTTCAAAATGTCTACGTAATCCTCCTCATTTGATCATTAAAAACTTCCTCTTGCCACAGTCTTCTTAAATATTTGTAATTTACTGTGGTAGATACATTCCCACTGCAGTGTTCTGCTATTCCCAAATAAGTATTATTATATTTTGGAGACTCTCTGGTTGTTATCTTAGATGGATACCACCAAGATGTGGGACTTACAAAAACTCACCACAGACTAAAAAGTCAATCTCAACCAAAACCAAAGACCTGACCTCAGGTATCTTATAAATAGGTTACCTGACTAGAGAGCAATTAAATTGGCTACAAATAACAAAAAGATAGCCAAAAAACCTTCTATATGCTTGAAAATTATAAAAGATGCTAAATAACTCAAGGATTGGAAAATAAATCACAATGGAAATCAGAGTATCCTTGGAACTGAATATAAAAATTATTAGACATCAAAAGTTGGAATATGCAGTTGAAGAGAAATGTAAAGTCCTACATATATACATGAGAAAAGAAGAATGACTGAATTTAGTAGCAGAGCATATAACCCAAAAAGTGAAAAAAAGAAAAAGGAATTTGGAAGGAAGGAATAAATGAAAATGAAAGCAGAAATGAATGAAATGGCAAACAAAGTAACAACAGACAGAACCTAAAGTTTGTTCTTCAGGACAAAAACACCCTGATGAAATACATAAGTTCTGGCAAGGATGACTACCAAAAGAAAGAAAAGGAATAAATTAAAATCATTAGAAATTAAAGAGACATAACTATAGGTGTCCCATATGGATTTTTTTTCATACAAATGGATTTGAAAACCTAAACAGAATGAACAATCTTTCTAGAAAAATAAAAGGTAGCAAAATGGTCTCAAGAAAAAAAAGGAAACCCTATAATCCATCAAATCCACACGTAACTATCCACTGACTACAAGAAATTACCATATCCATAAGGTTCACAAGTTTTACCAAACATTCAATTCAATAAACAAATAGAATGTTATGCAAATTTTGCTTATGGAGGGAGAAAGAGGGAAGGACTCACTCAATCATCCTTTAAGTCTAGTGTAAACTAAAAAAGATGGAAAACTAGACAAGCCCCATAGGAAAAAGCAAAATTTTGATTAATACAACTTACAAATACTGATAAAAATCCTGCATAAAATATCAGCAAAGCAGATTTTTTCTTATCCCAGAAAGGCAAGAAAAGTTCTGCATTAGAAATCCAATCGTGGTAAGAACCATATGATCATCTCGATAGACGCAGAGAAAGCATTCGACAAAGTACAGCATCCCTTTAAGGTCAAAACATTAGAAAAACTAGGGATAACAGGAACTTACCTTGACATTGTAAAAGCTATCTATGCTAAGCCTCAGGCTAGCATCATTCTGAATGGACAAAAGTTGAAGGCATTCCCTCTAAAATCTGGAACAAGACAGGGATGCCCTCTCTCACCACTTCTATTTAATTTAGTCCTTGAAATACTAGCCAGAGCAATTAGACACACAAAAGAAATTAAAGGCATAAAAATAGGAAAAGAAGAACTTAAATTATCACTATTTGCGGACGACATGATCCTATACCTAGAAGACCCAAAAGGATCTACAAAGAAACTACTAGAACTAATAAATGAATTCATCAAAGTGGCAGGATATAAAATCAACACGCATAAATCAAAGGCATTTCTGTATATCAGCGACAAAACTTCTGAAACGGAAATGAGGAAAAACACTCCATTCACAATATCCTCAAAAAAAAAAAATACTTGGGAATCAACCTAACAAAAGAGGTGAAAGATTTATACAATGAAAACTACAGAACCCTAAAGAGAGAAGTAGAAGAAGATCTTAGAAGATGGAAAAATGTACCCTGTTCATGGATAGGCAGAACTAACATCATCAAAATGGCGATATTACCAAAAGTTCTCTATAGGTTTAATGCGATACCAATCAAAATCCCAACGGCATTTCTTGTAGAAATAGATAAAGCAATCATGAAATTCATATGGAAAAATAAAAGACCCAGAATAGCAAAAGCAATTCTAAGCAGGAAGTGTGAATCAGGCGGTATAGCGATACCAGATTTCAAACTATATTACAGAGCAATAGTGACAAAAACAGCATGGTACTGGTACCAAAACAGGCGGGTGGACCAATGGTATAGAATAGAGGACACAGAGACTAATCCACAAAGTTATAACTATCTTATATTTGATAAAGGGGCTAAAAGCATGCAATGGAGGAAGGATAGCATCTTCAACAAATGGTGTTGGGAAAACTGGAAATCCATATGCAACAAAATGAAACTGAATCCCTTTCTCTCGCCATGCACAAAAGTTAACTCAAAATGGATCAAGGAGCTTGATATCAAATCAGAGACTCTGCGTCTGATAGAAGAAAAAGTTGGCTCCGATCTACAGATTGTGGGGTTGGGCTCCAAATTCCTTAATAGGACACCCATAGCACAAGAGTTAATAACAAGAATCAACAAATGGGACTTACTTAAACTAAAAAGTTTTTTCTCAGCAAGAGAAACAATAAGAGAGGTAAATAGGGAGCCTACATCCTGGGAACAAATTTTTACTCCTCACACTTCAGATAGAGCCCTAATATCCAGAGTATACAAAGAACTCAAAAAATTAGACAATAAGATAACAAATAACCCAATCAACAAATGGGCCAAGGACCTGAACAGACACTTCTCAGAGGAGGATATACAATCAATCAACAAGTACATGAAAAAATGCTCTCCATCTCTAGCAGTCAGAGAAATGCAAATCAAAACCACCCTAAGATACCATCTCACTCCAGTAAGATTGGCAGCCACTATGAAGTCAAACAACAACAAGTGCTGGCGAGGATGTGGAGAAAAGGGTACACTTGTACATTGTTGGTGGGACTGCAAATTGGTGCGGCCAATTTGGAAAGCAGTTTGGAGATTCCTGGGAAAGCTGGGAATGGAACCACCATTTGACCCTGCTATTGCCCTTCTTGGACTATTCCCTGAAGACCTTAAAAGAGCATGCTACAGGGATACTGCCACATCGATGTTCATAGCAGCACAATTCACAATAGCTAGACTGTGGAACCAACCCAGATGCCCTTCAATAGATGAATGGATAAAAAAAATGTGGCATCTATACTCAATGGAGTACTATGCAGGAATAAAAAATGACAAAAATCATAGAATTTGCAGGGAAATGGATGGCACTAGAGCAGATTATGCTTAGTGAAGCTAGCCAATCCCTAAAAAACAAATACCAAATGTCTTCTTTGATATAATGAGAGCAACTATGAACAGAGCAGGGAGGAAGAGCAGGAAGAAAAGATTAACATTAAACAGAGACATGAGATGGGAGGGAAAGGGAGAGAAAAGGGAAATTGCATGGAAATGAAGGGAGACCCTCATTGCTATACAAAATTACATATAAGAGGTTGTGAGGGGAATGGGAAAATTAACAAGGAGAGAAATGAATTACAGGAGATGGGGTAGAGAGAGAAGATGGGAGGGGAGGGGAGGGGGGATAGTAGGGGATAGGAAAGGTAGCAGAATACAACAATCACTAATAGGGCATTATGTAAAATTGTGGTTGTGTAACCGACGTGATTCTGCAATCTGCATTTGGGGTAAAATTGGGAGTTCATAACCCACTTCAATCTAATGTATGAAATATGATATGTCAAGAGCTTTGTAATGTTGTGAACAAGCAATAAAAAAAAAGAAAAAAAAAGAAATCCAATCGTGGAATTCACATATATTAACAGAATTAGTTATACACATGTGTGTGAATGTGTGTACATTCTTACACACACGTGTGCACCTATGCTTGCCTCAACAGATGCAGCACTGGCTGAAATTGAAAACTCTTTCCTGGTAAACGCTTAGAAGACTGGATATAAAATCTTAAAAGACTGGGATTCCCTTCACCTGGCAAATAATACACAGGACCAGAAATTTTCAACAAACATTATCCTTAATTATTAAACCATGTCCTGCAAAATCAGGACCGAGACAAGGATGCTGCTGGCTTAACTTGCGCTCGGCATTTTCCTACCCAGTGCAGGAAGGCAGGGAAAATGGTGAGGGATTAATCATCAAGGTAAAGATTGGAAAGGGAGAAGCGAGACTCTCATTATTTCCCGTGTACTCCTTTAAATACAAAATCTCAACACTTTTCATGCAAACTGTGGGAGCAAATAGAGTTAGAAGTAACTGGATACCAGGCCAATGAACAAAAGTAACTGAGTTTCTATCACAAAAAAATTAATACGGAAGTGTAATTTTTAAAAACCGCACATTTCCAATAGCCACGAATTGTATGGTATCTAAGAATGACTTGACAAAAGACAGTCAGAACTGTATACCAAAAATCATAATGTTTTTATTGGGAAACATAACAGAATACTAAATGAATGGAAAGATACATGGAAAATTATCACTCTCCTAAATTTTATCATTGCAAAATGTACAATGCAGTTATAAACAGTGTGTGTGTGTGTGAGAGAGAGAGAGAGAGAGAGAGAGAGAGAAATAGAAGAGGAGAGGAAAAGAGAAGATAGGGCAAAAAGGACAAAGAATAGTCAAGACAAGTCTGAAGAACAAAGTGAAGGCTTATCTTATCAAATACAGCACTAATAAAGAAACCATGTTATTTGTTTGTTTATCTATTTATTTTTTGGTACCAGGGATTGAACCCAGGGCATTTAACCTCTGAACCACATCCCCATCCATTTTTATTTATTTATTTTTTATTTTGAGACAGGGTCTCACTAAGTTGCTTAAGGCCTTGCTAAGTTGATGAGGTTGGCCTTGAATTGCAATCCTCCTGCTTCAGCCTCCCTCGTCACTGGGATTACAGGCATGCAACACTGAGCACAGCAAGAAACCGCCCTTAATAGGACATGGTGAAGATGGAAAGCCAAGCCATAGACCAGTGAATAAAAAGAGAGATTCAAAAATAGACATCTTCAAATATAGAAATGGAGGTTGGTGCTGCAATAATTAATGATTATTTATATGCAAATGATGAACTAAAATTAGATCCTCATGTCTACCATACACAAAATTAAACCCCAGGGACACTATTGAGCCAAACATGAAAAAGCAACGTTTTAAAACTTACAGAAAAAAAATTCAGAGGATATTTTTGTGACCTTAGGATGAAAAAATATTAAAACATAATAAAGCAAATGAATTTGCCTTTATTAAAACTGAAAATTTCTTAGTGACAAATGACATCCAAAATAACATTGAGTGATGAATAATAGACTGTGAGAGAATTTTTATGACAAAAGACCATCATGTAGATTAATAGATTTTTTTAAAAAAAGGTGTGGTGACACACATCTATAATTCCAGCCACTCAGGAGGCTGAGGCAGGAGGATACAAGTTTGAGGTCAGCCTCAGCAACTAAGTGAGACCCTGTCACAAAATAAAATTGAATTAATTAATTTAAAAGGGCTGGGATGCAGCTCAGTGATACAGCACCTACCTAGTATGTACAAAGGCCCTGAGTTCAATCCCCAGTGAAGAGAGATAGAGATAGAGATAGAGATAGAGATAGAGATAGAGAGAGAGAGAGAGAGAGAGAGAAGGAGAAGAAGGAAAGAAAGAAAGAGAGAGAGAGAGAGAGAGAGAGAGAGAGAGAGAGGGAAAGAAAGAAAGAAAGAAAGAACGAAAGAAAGAAAGAAAGAAAGAAAGAAAGAAAGAAAGAAAGAAAGAAAGAAAGAAAGAAAGAACAAATAACTCTACAGGAAAAGAGGCAATTCACAGATGAGAAGCACAAGCAGCCATTGGTCATGTGAAAAATCTGACATCAAGAAGCGCATGCACCTCCTTCCAGTGGCTGGTGAGAAGGTAAGTCAGCATAGGTGCAGTGCTGGGTGATAGGAAAAGTCTTGCAGATGCTCATCTTACAACCCCAAAGTACACACACCAGATGAAAGTGAGTACATGTGCACATGCCACTGAGTGCATGTAACTATTCAGTCCAGTGCTGTTAACACTAGTGAAAAATTGGAAACAACTCCCATCCACCAGCATGAGATAGATAAGTAATATTCCTATACTGTAAAATTACTACACAGAAGTTACCAATACAGAATCAAAGTGACTCACATCTATATGGGTAAATATCAGAAAAGTGATGCGGGTGAAGATAGACATTTTCTTATGGGATCTTTTGTATCAATTTTCATGTGAAATGTGCTGTTGTGCACGGAAAAGGTAAATACACTTCTATTCTTTATAAATTACCCATTCTCAGGAGTTTTGGTACAGCAACAGAAAACTAACACAGATAGTAGGACTGGATAAATCTGAGAGGAATATTATCTTATTCTCATACTTTAAAAAAATATTTTTAAATTGTCAATGGACCTTTATTTTATTTGTTTATAGGCAATAACTGAGAATCAAACCCAGGGCCCCACATATACTAGGCAAATGCTCTGCCACTGAGCCACAACCCCAGCCCCTATTCTCATAATTTTTGTATGTTGAACTTGCTAATAACTTCATAAGGGGGCAGTGGTCACTCTCAGATGTGTCAAGAGGTGCATGGGAAAAGGAGCTGGTGAGAAATGACTCCTTAACTGTCCACTGGTTGGCTACTGTTCTTCAGGTTCTGTCTCCTACCAAGTGGATCACTTTGGTGGTGGAGGAGGCACCAAACCTGGCATTAAAGACAGAAGTCCAGATCAACTACTAGTTTTGAGACTGCAGTTCAGTCCCTGCACATTCTGAGGCCTCCATTTTCTTATCCCTAGACTTCAAGTAACCAAGTCCACCTCACTGATCTCTCTGAGGCTGGAGAAAACAGCATGATGCATTTTAAAAGGCTGTTCACAGAGGACGGCAGCTCACAGAGAAGCCAAGCAGAGGGCTACGCAAAATCACAGTGAGATATTTTGCCTCCCTTAAGAAGTTTCTTCCACATTATATTCTGTCCCTGTGCCAAATGCTCTGCATGAGGCGCCTCTCATTTGGGCCATCTCCCCTGTGGCCTTGGTGTATCAAGCCACTCAAAATAATTTTATTCAGCTCTTCCATTATTATATTATTCCTTCTTCAAGTTCCTGTAACCAGTTGCCTATTGATTTCTGAATCACATCAAATACCCTAAACAAATCTCTGAACTCATGCATTATTCCATCTCTGTCTTTCCTGTCTTTGATTTTATACTTTCCTTCTTCACCCACTCATCTGTCACAAAAACTTTTAACAGCTTTATTGAGGTATAATTGGCATACAATAAATTGCACATATTTTGAGCACACACAGATGCATTTTGACACAGTAGTTATTTTCTGTTTTCATTTTTCCCTTCTACAAATTTTATGCATTCTTCCCAATTTTATTTTATTCCAATTTTATGCATTCTTGAACATTTTCTCATACTGCATGTTTGCCTCTCCTTTTCCTTTCTCTCATTCTGATACCAATTTAGATCCCTGAAAATAACTATGTGCTTTAAAAATAACCTCTAGTCTCCAGGTGTGGGCTCTGTGCTATCTTCTCCAGTTTGTGTCAATCATGAGCATTTTTCTCTAGCCTTGTATTTGCTTCCCATGCAAGGCAATGGAACCCCTCTGGGAGACCCTTAACTTCCTTTTTGGACACTAGATCAATTGGGACCTGTGTGAGAGTGAAATAGGAGTCTGTTAATATTTATGCTGGGACAGTCCTGGGCCCACCATTGTGTTACTAAACCTGGATAGATGAAGCTCTCTCCATTGTCCCTGAAACTGAGACTGTGCTAACATAGCAGAGATCCTGCAGCCTGAAGGAAGAGGCTCTTTGTAGTTGGTAATCTGAATGTGCCAAAGACTGTGGGTCTGTATGGTGGGGCACAGAGGGTATTCCACCTGTGTGGCCCAGCTGTCTGAGTCCTAGAGAGTCCCAGGAAGCTACCCTGAATCCTGCTATAAGTGGCTCCACAATTTCTACTTGGGAAAGACTTCAGGGCAGAAATCTAGGTAGAAGGTGTGCAGGGGTTGGAGTGGGGGTCTGAAGGGGATACTGTATACTGAAACTGTGTTTGCAGAACATATCACATTAGATCTTAAAAATATTCTCTGTCATTTCAAATGAATGCTGCTTATGGAGATTATGAGGGTTTTTAGCATCCATCTTTTCAATAAATTACCCCTTGGCACCATATAACTGTTTTGTATCTGGCCAAACACCTCTCAGTCATTGCTCTTCAAAATTAGGGCATACTCTTGACACACAGTACATCTTCCAGTGACTTTCCAGAAAGGTTCCAAGAGCTGAGTTATAACTTGGGTTCTTTTTTCTTTCTTTGGTTCTTATAAACAATATGTCTATCAGAAATTTCTAGAATATTCTAGAAAGGACTGGTTGCTATACCCTTCATTAATGTCCAGTGTAATCCTCAGTACCAATTTAATAGGTCTTCTGTATGATTATAGGTAGGGTATGTGTGTT
Source organism: Spermophilus citellus (assembly GCF_964194105.1). Classification (NCBI taxonomy): domain Eukaryota; kingdom Metazoa; phylum Chordata; class Mammalia; order Rodentia; family Sciuridae; genus Spermophilus; species Spermophilus citellus. The sequence goes on from NC_138185.1 coordinate 52,665,788, forward strand.
TGTGGACAAATATCCCTATTAGCATTATTACTGTTTCTAGAGCTGCATGTGTCTTACATCATTCAGCAATAGAAACCCAAATATTTCTCCACATCTTCCCACTTCCTATATTTTTTATAGCTAACGCACACACTACCTATGCAAACCTCAAATTTTACCCTTCTCCCCACTCAACAAAATAACAACTCACACTAAGAAGAGAGGGCAGCAATGAAAATATTTATAATTCAATTCCTATCACCCAACCCAGGCACAGAAGAGGTGCTCAAAAATTTTTACTGAATGAATTAAAAACTCTTGCTCAAAAAAAAATTCTTACTGATTTCTAAAACAGAGTCACTGCTGCCATCCCCCATGCTGTAAGCTATGTTAGCCAAAAAAAAAAAAAAGACTCTTTTCTGCTTTCACTGATCTTATAGTTTATGAAGGCACAGTTGTCAATAAAAAGTCATGCAGCTGGGAGCAGATGTGCACACCTGTAATCCAGTGGCTCCGGAGGCTGAGGGACGAGGAGGATCATGAGTTCAAAGCCAGCCTCGGCAAAAGCGAGGCATTAAGCAATTCAGCAAGACCCTGTCTCTAAATAAAATACAAAACAGACTGGGACTGTGGCTCAGTGGTTGAGTGCCCCTGAGATCAATCCCTGGTACCTGCCCCCCTCCAAAAAAAAGTCATGTAAATACATAATTATAATTTGTGATCACTCTCATGTGAATGAAGATAAGTATAGGAGTTAGGGGAACTTGGAGTACAACTGACATCTGAAGTGGGGCAGTTGGAGATTGAGTCATAAACCTGTGGATCTGACACCATCACCAGGTAGTAAATTTCAGAATTACATTGAATTAGAGGATACCCAACTGATCTTCCCTGGAGCATTTCCTGGTGTGTGGGGAAACAACCACCACACATCTGGTGTCAGAAGTCTTATGTTGAGTGATCTGTGACAGTAGGAAAATGCTTTAGTTTTTCTTATCCTTAAAAGACTAGAACCTAGAAATGCAAGAAGGAGAGGAGGCCAAGGCTTGACAGTCAGGGTGTTCTGGAGAGATCCTGGAGGTAGCATAGTGAAGGGAAATGATCTAATCAGGTGGTAACCTTGGGGGAGGCCATTGTGTTGGGGTTAAGGAGCCAGGTTTCAGAGTCAGGGTTAAGAGCATAAGATGCCAGGACCCTTTGTGGACCATCTCTCTGGAGTGTTATGTATTTTCCATGGAAAGAGAAGGAGACTTAGAGATATCCCTCCCTCCCCACAGGGAAAAAAGAGGTGCTGATCCTGAGCAGTGAACAGGCCCCTCCTGCACTGGTCCAGTGTTTCACCAACTGTGTGAGGAGGTATGCTTGCACCTGAAGCTCACCCACAAGCCCTACAGGGGGCTGGAAACATCACAAGTCAGTCTGGTCAGGCTGTCCACACCTGGTCAGCCTTTAACGCTCTACTCACTAACCTTTCTTGGAGTTGAAGAGGATATGATTGCTGTAAGTATGTCACTAAAAATATTTTATCTCAGCATTTGAAGATCTTGAACCTAGTTTTCACTCAGCAGGCACAGACAAGTCACAGACCTCCTTGGTGAACTGCCTTCTCTTATGACTGTTTTAGAATTTGGGTGACTATACAGATGCCACATGGGTTTGTGGGTGTGGATGTCAGACCAAACTCAGTATCTCCACCACACAGGGGAAAGTGGATGCCAGTAGAATCAGAGGGTGGGAGGAAGAAACCAGGGACAGAGATGCCATTTAGAGACATGGTAGGCACCCTCTCTTATACCAAGGAGGCTGCCTTCCAGGCTGGGTAATGCTCAATGGTCAGGAGAGCCAAATATTTCTGGATGCTCCCTTACATGGGGCCTGTGGTAGCTAGTGTAAGTTGGGTAGCAGGAATTTGACACCTTCTCATCTCTGACCACATCCCACCTGGCCAGAAGGACCCATTCACCCCCAAGGGGTGAATTTTTTAAACTGTGTAAAGATGAAGCAAATCTGTCTTATGTAGCTGCCCATTTCTGAATATGGAAAGTTCATTTCTAGGAGTGTTATGTGTGTGCACTTATACATGCATGTGTGTGCATGTATGTGCATGGGTGTGTTTGCATTGTGTGACATGTGTGAGTATACATGTGCACATGGGTGCCTTGTGTGGTGTGTGTGTGCATTTGCGGGTTCATACTACCAATAAATGCTGCAAGTTTTATCACAAAATGTGGACCATTCATTTATTAGCAAAATCATTTTTATTTCGTTAGCATGGTTAAGAACTTACTCAAGATTAAATGATGAGTTTATTTTTCAGGTCTCTAGTAGGTTTTTTTTTAGGGAATTGTTTTGGCTCTTTTTTAACTTAATTAGGGACTAAGATAAAACATTTTTGAGATAAGAAAGTACATAAACTTAATAACTGCTTGGTTTCTTGGGAAACTTTTATCTCCTAGTTCATTGATAAGGTTTCTTTGGGTAATTTGGTTTAGTGTGACTCAATAAATTAAATCAGGTACATGAAAGAAGAAGAAACAGATATTTCCCTCTGTTGTGAATTAGACTTGTATCACTATAATAAAACCATAATGACATTCTTGAATATAGCAAAGAATTAAAGTTGGGACAGACACAATATTGGCATATGAGAAGCATGTTCCACCAGCTAATTCTGATTTTTGTGACTTTTAAAAAATCTGTTCATACAGATCAGAAAATTTGTCTGCATTGTGTTAAGTTTGACTTGGCAAAATGACCATTAAAATACCAATTTTTAAAAAAATCTTTTAATTTTTTGTCACCTTATCTTACAAAAGCCTAGATCCTTCTGGAAAGGGGCTCTAGGTACTTTCTCCTTCAGTAGCATTTCCCCACCATTGTCAAGGGCTTTGGGAAAGCAGATGCTGGAGTCCTAAGTTTTAGAAGCTATTTTCTGATTATTCATGATAAGATGCTCACAGCCAGGACCCTTCCTGAGGGAGCAGAGCCATGGGTCTCTGACAGCTCCCCAAAGGAGACACCCAGACTTGCTCTAGGTCCCAAGAGGAGCTGCCTGACCTCCCTCCAGCTGCAGCCTTCTCACCCACACAAGGGGTACCTGGACAACAGAACAAATGTCCCATCCCCTCAGCTCTACAAATGTGAGAATCCCTGCATGGCTGGCATGGTGGAGTCCCATGTGCCCTCATGCCCTTTTCTGAGTGAGGGTGAGGGTGGAACAGAAAACCTGATCATGCCTGAGATATTGTTATCATGGTAAGAGACCATCACTACCCTCCAGAGGGGTTTGTGTGTCCCCAGCAGTTCTCTGCTAAAGATTCAGAGAGTCCAGGAGGAGTGTTGAGTAGAAAGCACAGAAAAGAGACATAGGAATGTTAGGGCCTCCAAGCCACCAAAACAAATTAAAAAACAATCTGAAGGATGACTGAAACAACATCAGCATCATATTCTGAATTGCAAATATATTCTTCATCACTTTGATTTCTGCTTCCCCCCACCCCCAGCCTTTATGGATTGTGGCTGTACAACATTTCAGGTTTCAGAAGGTAGGGAGGGAAGTAGGAAGAGGGTTCGGCCTAACAGTGGGTAGTTAGACAAATCTCATTAAGTCAGCACCACTTAATTCAAACACTACTGAAATCAAAGTGCTTTGACTCCCAAGCCAATTATAAGGGATTTTCCCAGCATAAAATGAGTCCTTCAGATACCAAGGATGGATAATCTATAATTTAATATGGAAATTTAGATATAGAGTGTTACTAACCAGATAAATAGAGCTCAAATGAGACTATGGAAAAGATCAATGAACCCGCTCTAATTGCTGACCAAAAAGGAGAGAGCAAGGGAAAGTAATGAAGAGAACATTTCCTGTAGCCTTTTCTTTTGCTAAGTGTCAAGAACATTTTGCAAATGTTATATAAGCAGGGGCTCCCATGGAACTCTGTATATAGAATTAGAGCAGCCCCATCCCAGAGTGACTCAATTTCCTACTACCTATGCTTGTTCTGGTACCTAAGAGTTTTAATGCCAGTGAAGCAACACTGGGTCCATGCAGAAGACCCCTTTACTGCAGGGAATGTCATCAATCACAACATGGTTTGAATCACTTTTCAAGAATAATGTTAAATTCAAAGTGACCTCCGTTGCAAGGCACTAAGCAACTCAGTGAGATCCTGTCTCTAAAAAAATGCAAAATAGGGCTAAGGATGTGGCTCATTGGTTGAGTGTCACTGAGTTCAATCTCTGGTATCCAAAAAAAAAAAAAAAAGGTGACCGCACCACCAATTACAAGGAAAGTAGTTAAGATGGCATTTAGATCTATCTGACTCTCTGGGCTTCTATGATTATGAGAAGGAAGAACAAAATCCTATTTGATCTAAAGCCTATTTAAATGGAGCATAAAGCTTCAGTTAGCAATTAAGGATCGCAACTGTGCTTTAGTGCTTTGATGTGTCCATGTACCTCACAGAAGAGATCTAAGAAAGACATGAGACACATAGAAAGCTCCAGTGTAATTAACTAGCTAGAGACATCCATGGATGCAAACTGTGGCCAGAGAAGAAAGCTGCTATAATCTAAGGGCTCAAAGCAGAGGTACAAGGGCTCACTGAACAAATGAAGAAGATACAGAAAGTTGAGAAGGGAGCTGCCAAAACTCAATATCACAGTGACAGCAGAGCAAAAAGGCAATGACCACTGCAGAAAATATAGCTAGGGAGAGAGGTTTTAGAAATACAGCCAAATGAGGTGGAAAAGGAAGACTTTTTTTAAAAAACTAGAGAAAAAAATGATAGTTATGAAAGACAGATAAAAGTGGTCCAAGAAATGTACTGTTGTCCTGAAACAGGACAAAAAGATTCAAATATAAAGTTATAGAAATTTTTTTTTCTCAAATAAAGTAAGGTACAAATTCATAGGTTGTAAAAGTACACTGGGTATCATGGGGAAATTGATAGATTGATAAGTATCAAGACATATCAAAAAAGACATATCATAGTGTATCTAATAAACTTGATAATCAAAAAATACTACTGAAATCTGTACCAAAAGAAAAATGTTGCCCTGTATCAGACAGGATGGGCCAGGTTATGTTGCAGTAATAAATATTCCTCCAAATTCAGTGGGTTAAAACAATAAAGGTTTATTTCTCATTCATGCTACACAACCAGTGTGAGTAAGTTGCAGGAAGCTTTACTCCTTATGGTATCTCTGAAAGGATAGTAGTTGGAGGAAAAAGAATCTCATCCCACAATTAAAATCTCTAGCTTGGAAATTATATATATATATATATATATATAAAGTGTTGTTCTCATGGCTTTCAGCAACCAGAAGAGGACTAGATAAAATAATCGTACCATGCAGGGATAAGCTAAAGAGCCAGGAATAGTTTCAAATGGCATTAATGACTACAACATACATAAAAGGAAAAAAGAATTAGACCAACTTAAAAATTTTTCCCTAAATAAATACTCACTGCAAAAGAGAATAGCATTTCATCTACAAAACTTGGTGGGGTGGAAATATTTCTCAAGAATTCTATACTGGGGGGAAAATTATGTGGGTTCTGAGGCCTTCAGCTTTGGACTTGCATTGAACCCCACTATCAGCATCCCAGCATCTCAGCTTACAGATGGCCTCTTGTGGGATTTTTGAGTCTCCTTAATCATGTAAGTCAATTCCCCTAATAAATCCCTCTGAAATACATATAACTACCTATATTCTATTGGTTCTGTCTCTTTGGAGAAACTTAATACAGAAAAGAAGATGTAATATTGCCTCTGTGCATATCACATGATTCTCTGCATAGAAAATTCAAAAGAACATACAAAAAAAAGCTACTAGAACTAATAAGTGAGTTTAGCAAGATTGCAGGATACAAGCCAGAAAGAAACATCAAATTTTTATACGCTAGCAGTTAATAAAAGATGATTTTAAAATACCATTAAAATTGCATCAATAAATGTGAAATACTTTAAGCATAAATATTATAAAATAGACTAAAATCTATATACTGAAAACTTTACAACATGGATGTTTAAAAAATAAAAGAAGACTAAATAAATGGAGAGCTACATCCATGAATATGTCAATTCTCTTCAAAGTGATGTATGGATTTCAAATAAAAAATCTCAGCAGGATTTCTGTAGAAATTGACAAGCTGATTCTAAAATTTATATGGAAATGCAAGGACTTAGGATAGTCAAAGCATTTTTAGATAATAATAAAGTTAGAGGACAGAAACAAACTATAGATAGGGACTCATTTCCAACAGGCCTCTTAATTTCACATGAAACTCAGATCCCATTCCCCTGTATAAGCCTTCAGTGAGGGGGCTTGAGCAGGCTGCCCCTTCTTCTAATTCCTAAGCTTCAATTTTTAGGCAAAATCAGCCTCCCAACTCAATCATAAAACCTGCCTCCTTTGAGTTTCATGTCACCAGTTCCAGTATTCAATAAAATATTGGAATACTCTTTCTTTTGCCTTCAACCCTTACCATTTTTCCAGGGCAATTTGAACATCCACCAGGAAGAGCCCCTGAATAGGCTAGACTAGCCAACTAGGTTTGCCATCTTGACATGATCTTCTTGAGTATTCTTCACTTTATTCCATTTTGGCTGCACTACACCAAATGCTTTTCTCATACAGGTACTAAAGTAGTGAATAAGGGTAAGTTTGCAAGTCACCAGCTCACCACAGGCCTGAGTCTGCATTCTTACAGATGGTATTATTTTTCCAACACTATCACTACTTTTCAAGCTACAGTCACCTTGTCAGGGGCTGGAGGTTTATGAAGATGTGTCCTGGGTCCCACAGAGTAAGCAAGGTGCCAAGGAGAACTCCATGGCTTTTATGGAATTAGCCAAACATACCCATAGCTGAAGAGTGTGGGAGGTGACTTACAGGTTTAACTGCATCCTACATGGCTACAGTTTGGTAAGTTTCCTTCCAACAGTCAGCATATTAAAGGCTCAGTCCCAAAGGGGTGCTATTTGGAAGCAATGGAGCCTTTAGAGATAGAGTTTGGGAGGTCCCTAGGTCATTGGAAGTGTGCCCTCCAAGAGGATGTGAGAGCCCAGTCCTTTCCACTTTTTCGTTTGCTCCCTGGTTTCCTATGAAGTGAGTGGTTTTGCTCTGCCATGAGTTCCCACCATGATGTGCTGCCCTGCCACAGGCCCAGGGCAAAAGGAGCTACTCAATCATGGACTGGAACCTCCAAAACTAAGCCAAAATAAAACTTTTCTCTTATAAGTTGATTATCTCAGGGATTCTGTTATAGTGACATCAAGTTGATTAACACACAAAGTGGCCTAGAGAGTAGAAAGATTCCCTTGGAGATTTAGTAGCTCTTCCAGGAAATCGGTAGTTGCATTATAATTACCTATTATTTTGTTATATATTTTTTTAAATATGAAAAGAAAAGTTAATCAGTTGCCTAGGTAACTTGGGAGTTGCCAGAAGGAGATCTGAGCAATGACTGCTTTTGTCCCTTTAAGAAGGGCTCTGAAGGGCTGAGCAGGTCCCAGATGTAGTGAGGCATCAACTGTGGTGATATGTAATCTGGGACAGTAAGAAAAAGCCTAGAACCATAAGAGAGGGCGTCCTGCACTGTTTTGCTTCTGGCTGCCCCCAACCCTGCTGAATTATCACTCTTGTGATGATAATCAATAAAATCTATGCAATTTTATATTTTATCTTGTGGGATGCTGGGACCCAGAGCTCGGGTATTTCCATCCCAAGCAAGCCAGGTTTGCAGAACCAGGCAGACTCTTACCACATTGATTAGGTGCATCCTTTGCACATCTTTGCTTATTTGCCATCTACTGACCACCCATGGAAAACTATAATCACAGGTGGCAAATTCCAGAGGGCCGCATGTCCCCTCCTTCTTTCCAGATTTGATGTGGCTTTTCTTGAAGCCTACATTCCCCTACATACTGTGTTTCCTGTACACATACTAGAGCTCACTATTTACTATAATATAATCCTATCACCAACCAAGAGTTCCTTTGAACATGTCATGTCTTTCGTTAAAAAAAAAAAAAAGTTTTAGCACAATTGCATTCAATGTAAAGATTGGGCTCATTGTTCATATGTGTTTTTAAATAGCCAATTTTGGTTTTCAGAAATTTAAAAAATTGCTTGCAACAAAAATAAATAAATAAACAGAATAATATGAACAAATTTTCCATGTCATTTTTCTTAAGATCAGCTATTTTACAAGAAAACAGATTGCCATGAGAGATTAAACGATTTTTCTCCAAATGCCCTTTAAATAGCAAAATAAACACCCATGTGTTTTCTGATGATGTTATAGCAAAAATGTCAGAAAAGCAATGGAATACATCACATTGTCATTTGTAAAAAGGAAAAAAAAAAAGAAAAAGAAAAACACTCTTAAACATCCACATCCCACTTTGCATATGTCAGTGGCAGGAAAATGGAAAGGTAAACATGGAAAACACTATCCAGAAAGCAACATCTTCCAAATGAACATCTATAATCCTTTAAAATGTTCCCCTGAAAGACATTGCCTCTGGCATTGAATCTACCTGGATGAATTATGGGCTGAAAGGAAACTGTATGCTAATAAATCTTTCCATAATGTCTTCACGGGGTGAAGAAACGCATGCACAAACAGCGCCCAGCGGTCACCTTCAAGGTCAGCCTCACAGCGTTGCAGTTCTCCTGCAGTGGGTTCAGCTTCAGCGTCTCCCCGAGGTTGCTGCAGCCAGATGACTGGTGCTGCAGCTCACAGCAGACACACACCTCCACACTGTCAAACTTGATCTAGACGGAGGAACACAGACAGACCCCACCGTTACCTCTCCGTTAACATGGCATTGGGACCTCGAGGGCAGGCTCGAGAGACATGATTAAGGATGCGTGAAGATGGCTCAGTGCAAAGCATCCCATTTCAGTTACCCTTAAGTAACAAATCAAACACAATTTCTATTGACCAAGGCCAGGAAGGACACCATCAGGAATTCCTTGAAATTCCTATTTTAACAGCAATGAGTAAAAAAAGAAAAAGTATATTTGAAGAAAGCTTAGCTGTGCATTCCAGAAAAATGGCAGGTGAATTATAGAAAAACGCTGAAAATCACTCAAACTGATTTGTGCAGGGAGATACGTTATAGCTCTACATCTTGACTCATGCTTTTCTCATGGTCAGAAATTTCCTGTCTTATTTTGTGGTATCAAACTCCTACTCATCCATCAATGCCCAACTCCAGCTCTGTCTTTAAGGTCTTTTCTGGGTTTCCAGTCCTACCTCTACTCGACACTTATTTTATCCAGCTATACTTACATATCTTATCATCACCATATTTGCAGTGTTGAATAAATTGTAGGTGTTCAATAAATGTCGAGTAAATAAAAACAGCTTGGAAAATTAAAAACCATGGATGGAAAGAACAACAGTCCAAGCATTTCAATAAACAGTGTTAGACCAAGAGATACAGTAGAGTCTCAGTGACAGGGGAAAGAACAGAGTTACCCCATGCCTGGGAAGACAGGGGATTTTAAAAATATAAAAACCTAGAGGTAAAATGACTAAAAAGAAAATCAATAAAATCTATGCAATTTTATTCAAAATAGCCTGTAATAGGAAACAAATGATTTCCCTTAGACTAGGAGGTGCCCTACTTTTCAATAAATACTGTCTTTTACCAGCCAACTCAAAATGCTAATGCTATTCAGATAAATATTGATCAATTATAAGTGTAACAAATGTTTTTTCATTGCATGAAGTATTACAAAATATGATGCTGTGAAATCCTCATGCATCCATGTGTCTGCTACTTATAAACACTGGATGTGGGGTAATGCAGCATTCTTAGAGCCAAGAAATGTGGAGGCTCTCATCCAAGGGGCCACTTCCCTCTGCAAGGTCTGCTCACTGCATCCATTGCTTTTGAGATAAGGTTCCTAGATTTTCCCTTTGCGTTCTGAATTCTCAACTGGGCTGGCTGCAACAACACCTACAAATAAGCCTCTTCATTGTGTTCCTGTGGGCTTTATCATTCTGGTCCTTATCTGTATTTGCCATTGCTTTTTAAAAGTGACTTTCCTTTTCAGATATCCATAATTATCACCAAAATATTGCTTTCTTTGGGGAGCTTTAGCTAATTCAATAAGATAAGAAAACATTATAAACTGTATAAATTATAAACCTGCTTGCATTCAAATGGCATGATTGAATGTCTAAAACAATTAGGAGTCTATACTGAAAAACTGATGGGATTAATGAGAGTATTAGTTACACCAATTATAATAAATGCAATACTAGTAAAAATTAGTCAGAACAAATATCACAAAAAATTACATTCACAGTAAAAATAAATATAAATTAATAAATAAATATGAAAATTAAGTAATCTAGGTGAAGTTGTGTTTAAATGTTATTAAAGAGCAAGAACTCAGATATAATGAGTGTAGGTCACTCAATCTGGCCAACCACTAATAATGAGCCTCCTCCTGGGTTTAGAGAATCCCCCACCTTCTGTTTTCTGCCTTCTCCAGAAATGTCCTTCCAGCCTGCCTTATGAAACAAGGCTCCACCCATGGAACAGGACTTTATCAAACTTCAGACAGAGCTTTGGTCACAAGAACCAGGCACTGAGCAGACTCCATTCTGGCATAAGGGACAGCAGACACCTTCTATTTAAAGGGGGAAAGGGACTGAGGTTCAGGAGGCAGGGTTCAGAGCTCAGAGTCAACAAGGTCATCAACACTATGCTGGAGGGGTCTTGGTCAGGTGGTGATGATGGGTGTAGATACACAATTTGACATGACTATAGCCATCTTGGTTGTAACCACTATTTTGCTTGATAGGTGACCTTGACATACATCCTGAAACCCACAGGACAAAGTCATTATAGGAAAAAGTCATTTAGACAGTTAATTGTGTGTGTTATATCAATCACTGATGCTGTGTGACTTATACCAACCACTGATGCTGGTACTGTTTCTTAACTGATGATAGATACTTTGAGTGAGGCCATGTGTGCTCCAGTTGGCTGTGTCCCACCTTTGTCTGGCTTAGCTTATAAACCCCTTCTTCTTGCCTTGGAATACAGGGATCCACTAATCTCACTGCTGACCAAGACACACTTCTGTCTGAAAGTCTCCAATAAACTGTGCTTGTGAAATCCTGGATCTGTTAGCCTCTTCCTTCAATCTTCTGGTACCTTCTCCTTTGGCAGCTGGTTCTCATATGCTGGCACTAGGTTTTACCAAAATAGTGGGGTCACCCTCAATGCAGTTCTTTGGTACAATTTGGATTTTCCTTCCTTTCCTGGCTACATCCAAACTTGGTTTCTGGTTGTCCTGGAGGCTCTGTGAGCCACTGGAAGTTCTATGATAATTCCTTCTAGGGGAAAAACAGCTGCAGTTGGCTCCTTCACAACTGAGAACCCTGACTGAAACAGCCAGCCTGGATCAGGGCGGGCACATAGGCTGCTCCTGAATGGAAAGTTGCAGGATTCTAAAAATGTGATCCTTCCTAAGGATTCATGTGCAGGCATTCCAAATAAGAATCAGTGACTAGAACAGGGGAAAATATTTTAAAGTCCTGAAGACATAATAACGTCTGTTCAAGAATTACCCAGAAAATCCTGAAAAGGGGTAACAATAGGAGGGATGGATATTAAAGGTATTATCAAGATGCTATATTCAAAACACTAAGGCAATGGCTTCAAAACAGAGATCAGTGAGATAATTTCAGAAATAGAATTATCTACAGGAATATAATATATGAAAAAAATAGCATTTCAATTCAGTAGGAAAACGATTGTTTGCTTAATAAAGGTGCTAGCATAATGAACTATTCATCCTTCGCTGTCTCATATAAAAAGTAAAATATCTTTTACTAAGGATCTAAGTCAAAACAATAAATATCCAGGACAATATAAAAAGAATGGTTGCATTGACATGGAATGTGGAGTCCCTTGAAAAGCAAAAGCAAATCTCCAAAGCTAAGAGGCCACAAAACAAAAGATAGACCAGGACAAAGCCAGGGGTATACCCAGCTAGCCAGGCCTGGGGCTGGAGCAACCAGCCCCCCAGGCTGCTAAGTTCCTGGGTTAAAGATCTTGAACCCCCAGATATATATTTTAGGAGATTCACAAAAATTTAACATTTATTAGGAATGAGAAAGGGGACACACATACACATGTAGAGAGAATTAAAAATGGGAAGAGAATGCTAATAACTCAGTACTAGTAAACTTTAAAATCAATTAAAAAAAAATTTTTTTTTAAATTTAGGTGGCCTGAAATGCTTACTATCTGCTTTAGATGCACAGCTGGAGTGAAAACCCTTATTTCCCCTTCTATCAGTTACTCTACTAAAGATTCCAAATCCTGGAATGGCTAGATGGAACAGCTGGGATCATAGGCCTGCCCCCTGGCTAAGCAAACACTGTACACCAGGAATGTGTGTGATGGACAGATCACTCCCCAACTCCTGAAAAGGTTCTTCTGATTTGGAAACTAACCAAAAGAAACCATAAGAAATGTACCAAATAATTGCTTCTTCTTTTCTTCTTTCTATGAACTATATTAAACAAAGTAGTCAAGTTCTACTCTGTCAAGTTTTCATCATGTCATAAACCATGGGCAGGGAGGCAAGATTGGCTCAGAACCTGGTGTCTAGGCTTGTGAATCTCATCTTTGGCTTTGGCTGTCTCTTTGCTGCTCTCAACTATATAAAAGCCCAACTTTCTTGATATGCAGTCAGTCCACTATATTTGTGGACTCTGCATCTGCAGATTCAACCAACCACTGGTTGAAAATGTGAGAAGAAAAAAATTACATCTGTACTAAATAAGACTTCCCCCCACTCATTATTCACTAAACAATACATATAACAACTATTTACAACACATTTACATTGTGTTAAATATTGGAAACAATCTAGAGATAACTTAAAGCATACAAAGATGTGCATAGTTTATATGCAAATTCCACACCATTTTATGTAAGGGACTTAGGCATGTAAGGATTTTAGTATATGTGTGCTTGTGGGGGTATCCTGGAATTAATCCCCAAAGTATAGTGAAGGACAAGTGTAGTTCATTCTCCCACACTTCATAAACATGCAAGGAATTATTATATAATCACACTTCTAGGCTTGGCATTGAGACTGAAGTAGCTAATGTAAATAACAAGACAGTTTCCTCAGTGAAGGATCGTCCAGGGAAAAGGAAGGGAAATAGGTTTGGCTGGCAGGCATGCTTTATTACATAAAATAACCCTTCAGTAGCCCAAAGGAATAGATATCCAAATAAATCTTTTCCATCAGTTATTTCACTGAGTTTGTGATTAATTCTAAGAAAAATTCTGGAAACCTCTTGATTAGTTCCTTGACCTCGACATCTGGGCATGCAGGCAGCTGACAGATTTATTTCAAGAATGCCCCTTGGTGTTGGGGTCATTGGAAAAAACACAGCAGAGCTTTGCAAATGAAGCCACAGTAATTTTTCATGAATCTCTTTGGAGTATTTAAAAGCTATCCCGCCCCCCTTATTTATGGCACATCGCCTGTCTCATAGTAGAAAGGGCTTGTACAACAAAAAGACAGGGATGCAATGACCCTGCAATTCTCTTATAGAAGCACAAATGAGATAGAGAGGTGACCTTCAGATACTCCTAAAAGGACAGCAGCAGGGGACGGCTAAGCCTGGAGATGAAGGTGTTATCGAGTTCAAGGGAGGGAGAGCAGGACAGAGAGGGAGAGAGGCCACAGTGACTGTGGGCTGGGGCATGCACAGTGGGCACACCAGGGTCCCCGACTTACAATGATTCAACTTGGGAGTTTTCAACTGGACAATGGTGCGAAAGTACAGCCACATCACCATTCTGGTTTTCACTTTCAGAAGTCAGTAAATGACGAGATAATTGACACTTTATTATAAAATAGGCTTTGTGTTTGATGGTTTTGTCCAACTGTAGGTTCATGTACATGTCCTCAGCTTGTTTAAGGAAGGCTAGGCTAAGCTGTGGTATTCTGTAGGGTAGGTGAATTAAATGCATTTTTTTTGACAAGGATGTTTTCAACTTATGATGGGTCTGTTGGGGTGAAATCTTATCATAAGCAGAGGAGCTTAGCAGTACCACAAAGTGGTCCAGGACAGACCACTTCACCTTTCCAAGCCGCAGGATCCTGGGACCCTACTGAGGACCAGATGAGGTCACAGAGGTAAAAACACAGTATCAGTGTCATTATTTACCGATGTGATCATTGTTATCATTATGTTAATGAAAGAATGGGTTTATAAAACCTGATTTTTAACTGTGGCAAATACGCATTGCACAATGTTTACCACCTTCACCATTTTAAGTGTATCAATCAATATTGTTAAATACATTCATTATTGTGCAACCATCACCACTATCCATCTCCAGAATTTTTTCATCTTGCAAAATTGAAACACTCGCCCATTGAGTATGAGTTTCCCCTTCCTTTCTCTTTTCTACTTTCTGTTTGAATTTGACCAATCTAGGTACCTCATATAAAGGAAATCATATAGTATTTCTTTTCATGGCTGTCTTATTTTACTAAATGTAATGTCCTCAATGTCTTTCCATGTTGTAGAGTGTGTCAGAATTTCCCTCTTTTAAAAGTCGAATAATTCTCCATTTATGAATATACTACATTTTGTTTATCCATTCATCTGCTGATGGACACTTGGGTTGTCTCCTTTTGACTGTTGTAAACAATGCTCCTATGAACACGAGTGCCAGTTCTCGAGACTAAAAGGCTCAGGGGTTACTCCAGTTGAACTGGGCTAACTGGGCTGCACAAAATAACAACACAAGAGACACAAATATCTTTTTCTTTTGGGTCACTGTGACAGCTCCTCTGACCTTAAGGGTCCCCAGAAAGAGAGAGAGCCAGAGCACACTCTGACCCCTTTTATTGAGGAGAAGCTATTCAAATGAGGCAAGGGGTCAGGTTTCAGGGGGCTGAGTCTATCTTCATGATGTCCACTGTCAGCAGGTTGACTGACACCTGGGTAGGCCACACCCAAGGGCACAGTAAGAGAAGGGGACACACAAGGCACTTCCATGGAAGATTCTATCCTAAACAGGGCAAGGGGTTATATTACAAAGGAACAGGTGAGCATAGCTTCACCTATGGGACTGTAGCAAGACACACCTAAGCAGGAGACACCGACCCTTGAACCCAGAAGGGTGGGGAAAGCTCTGCCACATTTCTGCGACTGAGCGCCTCAGCACCTAGACAGGGAGTGTGACTCAGTCATGTGCAAGGTTGGTCTCCTACACTCGAGTGTACAAATATTGGTTCCAGTTCTTACTTTAAATTCCTTTGGGTACATACTCATAAGTGGAACTACTGGATCATATGGTAATTCTATTAATTTTGTGAGTAAATGCCACATTGTTTTCCACAGATTATGTACCATATTACATTCTCATCAGTAGTACACAAGGATCCCTATTTCTACAATTTTTGCCTCACTTGTTATCTTCTGTGTTTCAAATTTTTTTACCATAGTCATTCTAATAGGTGTGAGGTGGTAATTTATTGTGGCTTTGATTTGCATTTCCTAAAGATTAGTGAGGTTACATACCACTGTATGCTTCTTGGCTGTTTGTGTATCTTCTTGGGGAAAAATTCTATTCATATTCTTCTCTGTATATGTGAATTCAGAGACATCTAAATCATAAAGACTACTGGCAGGATTGTTATTTTGATTCCATCCAAGCTCATTTTTTAAATTAGGTTCTCTTTTTATTGTTGAATTGGAAGAGTTCTTTATATGTGATGGATATTAACCTTTTAACAGATACATAATTTGTAAATATTGCCTTTTCACTTTCTTGATTGCATCATTTGATGAAGTAGACCCTATTTTTAACACTGCTGGGATTCTATCACTTATGAAAACATTTTCATTAATCTCTTGATTCCTATCTAATCCAATAATTTTGGGGGATATGTCTGAGCTAACATGGATGATTTATCAAAAATGTACATATAACTGGGTGAGAATCAATTGCTTAAGACTGAGTAGATCTTGGGGCCTGCTTCAGATTCTCCCAGCTGCTGCTATGATCAAAAGACCTGAAGAGAACAATTACAGGAAGAAAAGTTTATTTTGAGGCTCACGGTTTCAGAGATCTTAGTCCATAGATAGCCGACTCCATTCTTTGGGGCCCCAAATGAGACAGAACAACACTGCAAAAGAGTGTGGCAGAGGAAAGCAGTTGGGGACATGGTCCAGGAAGCAGAGAAAGAGAGTCCATTCACCAGGTATAAAATATATACCCCAAAAGCACACCTCCAATGACCTACCTCCCCCAGCCGCATCCTACTTTCCTTCAGTTACCCCTCAGTTAATCCCCATCAGGGGATTAATTCACTGACTGGGTTCAGGCTCTCATAACCCAATCATTTCTCCTCTAAACCTTCTTGCATTGTCTCATGCATGAGCTTTTGGGGGACACCTCACATCCAAACCATAACACATGTCCATAAGGAAACCTTCCAGGGATGGTGAGAAACACAAAGAAACTTGCATTTTGAGTTTGATTGCTCACAGGCTGATTCCTCCCCCTGGGATATGCCTGTCTTACACTGTTGCCATTAACTGAGGCAAAGAATACAGGGAAAGGACCTTTTTCCTCCCCAAGACTCAGCATAGACATCTTCCTTTTCATTCTCAAGTGAGAGCTAGTGTCTCTGAAACAGGAGTTTCCTTTTCCACATGTGCTTGTAGCAGGTGCAACCTCATCAGAGTGCAAACTCCCCGAGGACAAGGGCTTGGCACACAGTGACTGCTCACAACTGACAGAAGTGGAGGATGGACAGAGAGTTATGGCACTAAAAAGCTGGGCATAAACGTGTCGTTTTGGTAATTTGACCGGATTGTCAATGCTTCCAGAAGGTTTAGTATTAAGTTATTTTCTGTATTTTATGTTGCCTTGACATCCTGGAGCCTTACTAACCTTGGAGAGGCTACCCCTCCCAGGGGTAGCTAATTCCCACAGATAATAAAAAACTTGCTTGCAAGCCCCCTTTTGTAGGCTAACCAATCAACCCATAGTCTATACCCCCAACAATCCCCTTTATCTAACTATAGCACACCCAGCCAATATTTTCCCTGTCCTAAATCAACTCAGGACTAGGTCTCGGACAACTAGGGACCTTCCATATAACCAAAACCCACCAAAATTATTTAAATTTGCCAATCTTAAACTTGTTCAAACCTGCTTATCTGTTTCTTCACATAGAAGACACAATAAAGGCTCTGGCCCTACACCCCTCTGCCTCCTGACTACCTGGTACCTGTTTGTGTGGCTCTTCATGGTGTGGAAACCATAAATAATAAACTATTCTTTCAAGACAGTTGTCTTTATGTCTGTGTCCTACTATACCTGATTACAACAAATTTTGTCTACCTTTCAAACAGGCTTGATAAATCCTTCTCTAATCATTTGGCACTTCAATTTCTCTCTTTCCTAAGCATATTTCAACAGATACTTTTTGCTATAGTTTGGACTTGGTTGTCTCCTAAAAACCCATGTGTTAAAGGCTTTCTCCTCAGCTTGGTGCTACTGGATTAGGTGGCAAAAAAATTCAGATGTGGGATCTAATGGGACATCTTCACATCATTGGAGTCATGTACTTGAAGAGATAATGGGATCCCAGCCCCCTTTCTTCCCCAGCCATGAGGTAAGTGGTTTTGTACTGTCATGTGCTTCTGCCATGGTGTGCTGCTCCCCACTGGCCAAGAGGAACAAGGAAAATTGTGGACTGAAACCTCCAAAATTTTGTGCTAAAAAAACTTTTGTCTTTCTACAAGTTGATTGTCTTAGGTACTTTGTTACGGATGTAAAGCTGACTAACACACTTATGCTTCAAATATATCCATATATGTCCTAGAGTGAAATCAATAAACTGTACAAGTATTATTCCTCAATATAAGATTAGATGATGTGTGATACAAGAGGATCTTCTATAAAATATGAAGTTATGTGGGGCTTAGGTTGTGGCTCAGTGTTAGAGCGCTTACCTAGCACGTGTAAGGCCCTGGGTTCGATCCTCAGCATCACATAAAAATAAATGAATAAAATAAAGGTATTGTGACCATCTATAACTAAAAAAATATTTAAAAAAATAAAATAAAATATGAAGTTGTTCAAATTAATGCATAATTATAGAAAAAGTAAAGGTCAATATATTTCTTTAGTCCTTCCCTTAGGAGACTTTTTCATTTTGCTTCTAATACTACTATAAATGGGAGAGCCCTCATTTGTTCTATGATAAAATTACAAAAATCTGCACATTGTCAACTCCACAATACAGCTAATGGAGAGTAGTGGTCATGCCATGTCATTCCAGGCTTCAGAATAAGACTGACCATCTCTCAAACCCACTCACTGTGTGTTATGCACAGGAAACACCAGGCAGGGTGGGCAGAGGACAGGCAGTCCATTTAGGGAACCTCTTCATGACAGAAGAGCCGCTTATCAGTCCCCACTCTAACCCTCCTTGCATGGCACTGGATGCCATCCCGAGTGCCTTCTCTGACCTGGGCCTAGATCTTGGACAACTTGGAGACCTACAGCCTAAAGTTCACTGGGGCCAGATGGCTTAGGCCCTGAGGCTACTCCACACTCCCTCTCCACACAGGGCCTGGCCCTTGGCCCAGTAACTTCAAAACTATGACCCACTTCACCCTGGCATTCCTTAGTACAAGTCCATTCTAGGAAATGGGAAAATAAACCTTTGGTAAGTGGACATGAGAGATGTTAGGTCAGGGATGCTACACTTTATGCCAGTAGCCTGGCAGTCAGCCCTGACTTCAAGCACTCTTTTTTTTTTTTCCTATTGACAGATAGCATTGTTTTTGTACTGCACAACAGGATGTTTTGAAGTATACATACATCGTGAAATGGTTCAATATGGCTAATTAACAAATGCATTACCTCTCACAGCTATCAGTTTTGTGGTAAGAGCACTTAACATCCATTCTCTTTACATTTTTCAAGGATACAATACCATGTTCTGCGTGATCTTACTTATATGTGGAATCCGAAAAAGATGATCTCATAAAAGTAGAGAGTAGAACGGTGGTTACCAGAGGCTAGGTGGTTGGGGAGATATCAGTAATAGGATACATAATTACAGTTAGATAAGGGGAAATGAATTTCAAGAGATCTACTAATAGCAAGGTGACTATAGTTAATGATGATACATTGTATTCCTCTAGCACTTACTGAATCTGTGGGAAGGTCAGTCCCACCAAATCTGCTAGGGTAGGGTGTGCCTCACTCCAGCATCCCCTGTCCTGTTCCAGGACTTGAATCATCCCAAGACTGGGCTTGACCAGCTTTTACCCTGCATATGTGAATTCAGAGACACCTAAATCATAAAGACTACTGGCAGGATTGTTCTTTTGATTCCATCCAAGCTCATTAGATTCTAAATTTCCACCTTTAAACTGACAGACTATTTTATCCCTGCATTACTTTCAATATATTTTATGGCCTAAAGCCTGCCCATTATGACTGATCAGCATTTCTGAATTTCACTTTTCACATAATTAAAGTGCATTAGAACACAGGCACGTGGTATAGGAAATGCATTTATGTGGCTGGTGAAGGCAAAGAGCTGTAGCATTCTTTGTTTTAAAATCACCTTTTAGTATTTGCACTATGGCGACGGAAGGAAACAGACATGAAAAGTATTTATTCTTTTAAAATCCCAAATCTGATGAGAATCTAGATGTGTTGGTCAACTTTCCATTGTTGGGACAAAATAACATGAGATAATTAACTTAAGAAGAGAGGTCTGTTTTGGTTCATGGTATCAGTGGTTTCAGTCCATAATTGGTTGGCCCCATTGCTTTGGGCTCATGGAGGCACAGCACATTATGGTGGGAGTACACGTATACGGCAGAGGAGGTCTGCTCACCTCATGGCAGCCAGGAAGCAAAGAGGGATAAAGTAAAGGGCTAGGGTTCTAATAGCCCCTCCATGGGACTGCCCCCAATGACCTAACTTCCTACCACTAGGCTCTACCTCTTAAAGGGTCCACTGCTTTCCAATAGTGACACAGATTGGGGACGTTTCAGATCTAAACCAAGGTTTTTTATTTGGGGTGTGTGTGTGTGTGTGTGTGTAAAATATTTAAGAAAAAAATTATCTAATTCCAGAAGAAAGGATTTTATTGTATAAATCATATAATCAAGTCTCATAACCTTCCCTAGATTTTTAGGGAAAAAAAAGCCTACATGTTTTTCATGTCTATCATCAGCTATTTCACCTTTATTTTGGTCTCTGATTCATCATATTCTGTTACTTCCCCTGTTGCCTCTGCTACAGATGCTTAGATTGTTTGTGAAATAGTCTATTTTAAGTATGGGCTTAAATTTTTTTTTTAATCACATATGTGCCATCCTGATGAGAGAAGGAGAGGGGGGGGGGGAAGAGAAGACTAAGAGTATGGGAATGTGCAGATGCTAACTGGAACTCCTGCCAGGGAGGCAATTGTCAAATGAGAACACTAAGCCACCCTCACAAGCTCTCCCTGAAGGCTTATCTTCAGAGGAAGTGGAACCCATTTCCACAGTCCTGCGGATTTTTATAAGACCTTTTTATGTACATGAAAAATCCAAGGACAGCATCAGTTGGTAAGTTATGGATGTTCGCACAAGCATCCCCCATCGAACAGAAAACAAGGCTGCTTCTCTTAAGATGTTGGTATCGCAGGAGAGGTGTGGAAGGAGTTTGACACAGAGATTCTGTCTCCCATGTAACTTCAGGGAAGTGCCTTGCATCTACCTCTCCCGAGACGCCTTTTGTTAATTATGTAGACTTGCACTTGTAGGCTGGACTCTGAAATTTCATTAATTAGCACTGTAATCAAAGTACAGCTCTAGTTCACTGGCAGAAATGGACAAAGAGCTGAAGCAAATTGTCCTGGTTCACAGGAAAATAAGGAACACTTAGTGTTTTTCTTCCCCAGAGACCCAAACAAGAATGCTTGCAGCACTGGCATTTGAAATAAGACAAAAATCGTCAAGAAATTAAATTAGGTTCTGTGGTCAAATTAACTTAGAAAATTGTGTTATAAAAGAATAAACATGTCTCTCTCTCCTGCATGGCTTCCCTGATTTGTAACATTCTAGTCCATGCTGTTGCCCTTCAAAAAGGGAACTCGAGCATATTGAGTTGACATGTCCTTCTTCTCCTTTCAAAAATAACTTTGATTGCTATTTTCTGTAAATCAGGAGAATGTGCTGTGAGGGGTTCAGAATGAGGGGCTGGGGAGTGGCCAGGTGGTGAGGTGCTTCACCCTCCTGGTGCCCAGCTTTGGTGGGGGTGCCTGCAGAGGAGCCAACTCCTTTATGCTCAGCCCCACTCTAATCACTCTATCTTCAGACACAAATGCCTGCCAACTGGAATTTCTTCCTTCCTAAAGCATAAACCAATAAATCAGAACATTTTTACAAGTTCAAATTTTTTTAATGGTCTTTAACATGTGATAAAAGCCTCAGGATTTTCAGAGTTCTATGTGGAAATGCATTGCTCACAGCAGTGTTGTGTGTTTCTAAGTAAAACTCAAAACACAACAGTGGACACCTACAGATTAATAGTTAACCATTGGTATCCATGGGAGGTTGGTTCTGAGAGCCCAGTAGTTACCAAATTCCAATCCCAAGATGCTCAAGTAGTCATATAAATGACATAGTATTTGCATAGGAACCACACCTCTCTAGATTACTCAGGGTACCTAATATGATGCCCACATATTTCATTTTTGTGAATTCAACTTAGTATTCAGCATGCAGAAAATTCAAGGTTTTTTTTTTTTTTGGAGCTTTCTTTAAATTTTTTTTGAACATTTTTGAACCATAGATTTATATAGGTTGAATTTTCAGATGCAAAACCCATGAAAAAGGAAGGCAACCCTATCTGTTGGTCATTTTCAAATGAAGAAGTTGGGTGGGGTTGCCAGCTGGTCACCATTGATCCAATAGACAGTGATTTTTTAAAATTTGACTTTCTTTTATTATTGGATGGTGGGAGGATCATATTGTATTTGATGGTAAAATTGGGGACCTTCACATAAAAATCTCAATTTCTAGCTTCTCTTAAAAGTGCTGTATTCCAGGCACTAGGTCCTCGGTGGGCGCTGCTTCCTCAGGACAAGGCTTCCTGGATCTGGTCTGTATCTGGCTTGGCCCTGTCAGCCTATGCAACTCCATTTCCTCCTCTCTGTTAAGTGAGGTGCCCTCCTCTCTATGCTTTCCATCCTCCATAGTGGATGTCAGTTCCATCCTGGGAGTTTATTCCTTTTATGATCCTTCACTGACAAGCTAGCAGGGATTCCTAAGGAGCAGACACAGCACGGGGACTGAGTCAGCTATGGGTAACTGGATGTTATCTCAGCCACTAATACTGCCTAAAAATGTTCTGTGAATTCACACAATTGTTTTGACCATCACATTTCCCTCTAGAGAACACACTTCCAGCAGACATTAAAGTCCTACTAAATCCAGTGCCCATTCAGGAGGTCTGGCTGTAGCAGAGCCTCTTGGCCAGGGTGAGGAGTGAAGGAAATGAGAACATTTCCCTGAGCCTGCAGCCCCTGTAGAGGGAAAGCCTTACCCCTCATATCCCAGAGGCCCTGAAGAAGAATGGCAGATACTCCCTGGAGAGGAGTAACAGCTAACAGAGGACTGAGGAGGATGGAAAAGTCCAATCAGGATTAAGCAAAGTTGGAAGCTTTACCAACTCCTGCCCCCTCCCTGCTCCATCCCTAACACAGTTAGCTCCAACTGTATACTTGGAAGCCTGGGGAAGTGTAGACCAAGAGAAGAACACCTACATATGCTGATATCCCAAGAAATGCTGGAGAATTTACCCTAGTCTTAGACGACAATTATCTTCAAATTCTTGTAACATTACTGTGAACAACTGCCAGAGGTGGGGAGCAAATAATTTCCGCTTCACAGAGTGCCCAGTTCTATATACAGGGCGAAAAAAAAAATCCTCTAACAGATGGCTGGTGCTCTGCAAAGTGAAAAGACTCGTCAAGTGCCCCAGTCATAAATCACAGAAAAAAAATGATATCACTAGAGGGCAGCACATCGAATCTCACTCCCAGACAAGTGCAAAAGCAAACAGTGGAAATATCCAGGTCTGAGCTTCTGGAGAGAAAGCTCCTGGAAACCAGGGGACAAACAGCAAGGACAAGGCTATCAATTCTGGGCACCTCAGACCCTGCCCCTCCTTTCTGTGCTCCAAACTCATCAAGTTAGCCTCAGGGCTTTGTGCCTAGTTGTTACCTTGTACCTTTTGAGCCTTAGATAATGTGCCATGTGTTCAGAGAAACACCAGACAACCTCAACCACATTTCCTTGCTCCTTTCCTGGTAGCACTTCCCATTGCTTAAAATTGTCTCCTCTTAGAATGTGAGCCACCCACAAAGAGGGCGCTGAATCATTACTACTCTTTCTTGTCACTGAGGTGTCCCTGGCATCAAGAACATGCCAGACATGGGGTTCCCTTCAGGCAGAATGTGTGGATCCAATAAATAAGAGAATGAACAAATGCACACAGTGAACAGATAAACATTTACATGCAACCATATTGATTTTTATTTTGCTGGGGTTTTCTCTGCAAGGAAACTTTCGAGTTTGGAAGCAACTTCTTTAAATGGCTGCTTTTGCCATGAAATCTGTTTGTCCATGATAAGCCAAATTCGCATGAAGATAAATTAAAACAGGATGATTTTTCCTTAAAAGGGAAAAATCCTGAGTCATTATAACAAAGCCCAAACAGAAGTCAAATACTGCATTTTTAATGAGGCCAAGATAAATCAAGACTATTCTTGATCCATGATTAGTACCACAGAAATGCACCTTTCAGCAACAATGGCAACCAGGATGGAGGCAAGGGCCTATGAGACCGAGAGAGGGGGCTGTGCACTTCAGCCAAGTTTTTCTTCATCTTCACAGCCAGACGTGTCCAGCTGTCCCAGCCTGTGGCTGTGTCCTCTTGTAATTTATTATTCATCCTCATGAAGCTTAATCAGGGTTGCCCTGGTGACTGTGGGGCTCTTTGAAGGGCTGTGGCTACATAATTGGGGTTGGCTTGGTTACTGGATGCTTTCAATTCTGAGATGAGAGTGCTGGTGATAAATGCAGCTCTAAGCCTCAAGAAGAAACTATAATAGGCTTTGGAGAGAATGAGACAGTCGCAAAATTAAGGACCTCCTCAAGACATGCCATTATGTGTCTCTACCTGTGGTCCTTACCAGTCCAGTGACATCAGATAAAGTAACTGGCTCAGGAAAACAATAAACACCTTTTAAAGACGTTACTCCAAACAGAATCATGAGACTAATGAGATTACCTCAGCTGCTTGAAGCGGGGCTGTTACACGGGATGCAGAGTTTGCTGTAAAGATCCCACTCAGACCACTATTCAGCAAATATTTTCCAAGTTCCTGTACCCCATGCTGGGTACAGAGAGGAGGAACTTTGGGGACAGCAACTTGGAGTGTTGTCTATCTAGAAGGGGAGTGACAGAGGATGTGTCCAAAGAACTGATTTCCCAAAAAGAGAGTAATGTGTTGAACAAGGAGGAAGGGGAAGATGGGAGTGGAAGGTCAGAATTCATCCTGGGGCCCTCCTCAGGGTTCCAGCACTTGAAGTTCTGACATCAGGATAAGAAGAAGGCAGAGGGGTTATTGGACTAGAGATCTGAGACATGCTTGTGAGGACCTGGAGGACTGTAAATGTGGTTGAGCCTAGTATCTGGTCTGAGATGCTGAACTGATATCTATATTCATGGTCATAAGGGACATCAGGAGCTGATGCCCACATAGGCCAATCAGCTGGGTGAGATCAGAGCCATCATCATTATAAGCCAGAAAGAGCTCAGAGGATAGGCCAAAGAATGAAGGCCACCCCACCTCCATGTCTGTGACACTCAACTACTCTCCATACCCAGAAACCACCAGAGACAAAGAGAAGATGGAGAGGAAAGGAAAAGATGGAAGAGCTGGACACCTCATGGAGACACAGAGCTCAACTTGGAGAGGTTCCCTTAAACTAACAGAGACCAAATCACTGGGCAGTGATAAGAGTGAAATTTATTTTTCCTTTGTCAGTGGACACATGCCAAGAGGAAGAGAGATATAGATAATGAAGAATGCATTTTTTGCTCTTTTAAGTCCTAATATGAAAACTTTAATCACCCACATCTTATATAAGTCAATAGGATTGGGACCAAATAAATATAAGTAGCTCAAATTTCCCAGTGAACAAAAAAAAAATGAAAATATTATGCTAAATGAAAGCAGTCAGACACACAAGGACACACGCTGTATAATTCCATTTACAGGAGTTACCTACAATGGGCAAATTCATAGAGACAGAAAGTAGAATATTGGTTATCAGGGGCTGAGAGAAGGGAATAATGAGGAGCTATTGTTAAATAAATATAGAGTTTCCACTTGGGGTGATGAAAAAGTTTCATAAATGGGTAGTAGTTATGGCTGCACACTGTGTGAATGTACTTAATGCCACTTAATTTTACACTTGAAAATGGTTAAAATGGTAAGCTTTATGTTGTGTCTATTTTTTCAGAATCAAAAAAGGACTCTCACCTTCATAGGCAGAATAATATGATTTAATTGTCAACTCATGAGTCCCATCAAGTAAAAATGAAAAAAAAAAAAACAAGGTGCAAATTATCAATGAGATAATAGATTCAACATTGACTATGGAGGAACATAATATATTGAAAATATATATAGATATCATAAAATATTTATAAAATACCAGAAACAAGGTGCAATGGCACACACCTGTAGTCCCAGCAACTTAGCAGGCTGAGGCAGGAGAATTGCTTGAGCCCAGGAGTTTGAGACCAGCCTGGGAAATACAGTAAAGATACCAGTTCTTAAAAAAAATACTGTAAACTATTTTGTGCTTATGACTTTAAAAAGATTGAAAGTCCAAACAGATCACAACTCTGAAAAATGCAAATATTGCCAAAAATTACATTTGTAAACATTAGCTGATTCAGAAAATGTAATTGGTGAATCTCTTCAAATCATCATGGAAGACACAATTCGGTAGTCTATACATCTGCATACCCATTACAGAGCACTAAAAAAAGAAAGTCTTCTAAGTTTCCAAAATCACTACAATAAATATTGGTCTCATTTACAAGTGATGATATTTCATTTACTACTTCCTTTCCCTTTTCTGGCTGTATTACATTTGTGTAGCAGTCATATATTGTCTTTTCATCTTGTTTCTCCTAATAGAAGTTCTGGACATACCTTAGTTTTTCTTTGCTGTTATGAAGAAAAAAATTAAATATGCAGAAAGTAAAGAACACATTTGCAAGTAATCCATGGATCAAAGTTAAAGTCTCAAGGGAAAATTGTTTTAATTAAGAGAAATGAATGAAAACAAAACATATCAAAACATGTGGGATACCACTAAAGCAATAATAGGAAGGAAATTTATAGCACTAGATACTTATATAAGAAACTAGGAGAGGAGCTGGGGTTGTGGCTCAGCGGTAGAGCACTCACAAGGCCCTGGGTCCAATCCCCAGCACCACATAAAAATAAATAAATAAAATAAAGTTATTGTGTACAACTACAAGAAAAAATTGAAAAAAAAAGAGAAACTAGGAGAGGCCTGAAATCAATACCTAATTTCTTCATCAAAAAACTAGATAAAGGAAAGAGTAAAAAACCAACCCAAAGCGGGCAGAAGAATAAAATCAAAGATAAAGGCAGAAATCAGTGAAATATAAAACAAAACAATTGATAAAAAAAAAATTTTAAAAAGGAAGTGGTACTTTAACAAGATCCACAAATTTGAGAAGTCTCTAGCAAATAAAAAGAAGATACAAATTGTGAGGCTCTGGAATGAAATAGGGATATAGCTAAAAGCTCAGCAGACATCAAATGGATAATGAGGGAATAATATGAAAATTCAACACAAATATATTTCACAACTTAAGTGAAATGGATTCAGCTAAAAAACAAACTTACATAATATAGAAAAGATGATTTGAAGATCCCTATAACTATTAATGATGTTGGATCCACAATTTTAAGGCTCTCAAAAACAAACAAACAAATAAAAACCCAGATGATTTCATTGGAGGGTTATACCAAAGGCCTAAATTAACCTCAGTTCTTCCCGAAAAGAGGAGGGAAATTTCTCAACACATTTTATGAAGCTACTATTAGCTTAATACCAAACCAGACAAAAAGAGTAGAGAACAAAACAAACAAATAAACAAGAAAATGAAATGAACTAGGAAAAAAACAAGAGAAAATTCCACAACAAAATTATTTGCAAACCAAACCCAACAATGTATAAAGATGATTATATAACATGACTGAGTTATATTTGTTCTAAGTATGTAAAACTGGTTACATTTGAGAATAAGTATAACCCACCATTAACAACAAGCTAAAGAAGAAAAACTATGTGATTATATCAATTGACAAGGAAAAATCTTTTGAAAAAAATTGAACATGAATTCATTTTAAAACTCATGCAAGTCAGGAAAACAAGAGGATGACCACATTTGAAATATATACTATACTTATAACAAACACTATATCATATAATACACACATGTGTATGTTTCTGTTCACATGTATACCTATTGTACATTTTATGTGTACAGGTATAATAATGTATGATATATACATTTTATACATATGCACACAAACAAACCCTATACCTAAGATCACATGATGGTTGAAGGTTGGATGTTGTCCCTTTAAGATTAGCAATACAGTAAGCACGTCTCTCTCATGACACTTATTCAACATAATACTGAATATTGTTGGCAGTGTAATAGGCAGGAAAGAGATATAAAAAGCAAACAGATTAGAAGCTGAGAAACAAATTATCTCTTCTTTTTGCAGATAGCATCTGACAGAATATGCAGAAGATCCCAAGGAATCTATCAAAAAACTTCCAGAACTAATGTGAAATCAGAAAGTTCTCAAGATAAAAACCAACAACAAAAATCAACTGCATATACACATAGTAAAAATAAACATGCAGAAATTGAAATTAAATAAAGTTACCTAAAGAGGATGACACTTAAGTATACATTAAACAAAAACATGTATAAGACCTATATGCCAAATACTACAAGATGCTGGTGAGATAAACTTTAAAATGGTGCATAAATGGAGAGACACACTCTGTTCATGCATTGGAAGACTCAAGATAGAAAGATGTCAGTTTATTGTAATTTGTTCTGTAAGTTTAATATAATTCCTAAAAAAACCTCAACAAGAGATTTTCTTTGTATGGGAAGACAGCATACACAAATAATTTACATGGAAAAGTACAACTTGTAGAACAACTAAAACAGTCTTGAGAAAACAGAATCAAGTGGGAGGAAACATTGTCCACTAATAAAGCTTATTAGATAGTGACAACAACCCAAACAGTGTGGCACTGTCAGAAGGAAAAAAATATAGAACAATGGGGCAAAATAGAGAACACAGAAATAAGTCCTTGCAAATACTCAGAATTGACTTTTATAAGGGCACAAAAGCAATTAAATAGAGGAAGGATAGATTTCTTAATAATTTATAGCAATCAGACAATGATAGGGAAAACAATGAACCCCAACTTCAACCTCATACCGTATGCACAAATTGATTCAAATGAGATTTAAATGTAAAATGTTAAACTACTGAATTTTGGGAGAAAAAGTCCTGAAGATTATTAAGATCTAGTGCTAAGGAGAGTTCTTAGAGTTGCCACTAAAATCACCATCTAAATTGAGAAACCTTATCAAAATTAAACATCTTTGTCCTCTGAAAAGTCTATCTAAAAATGCTAAAGGAAAAGCTATAAAAAGGAAGAAAATATTTGTGAGCCACACATCAATCAAAGAACCATTATCTAAAATATAAGAAAAAATCTCAAAATTCATCTATTATAAACAAAGAAGTCAATTAGCCAGTTGTCAAAACATGTTAACAATCATTTTACAAAGAGTACATACAGATGGCAATGCAGCCCCTGAAAAGGTATTCAACACTATATAGGAGAGAAATGAAAAATAATACCAAAACACCATATCACTACATACCAATAAAAATAATGACATCATCAATGATGGTGAAGATGCACAGTTTGTAGCTTCTTACAAAACCACATATTATTATCATATGACACTAGTAATTGCACTGGGTACTATGAAAACTATGTTCACACCAAAAGCTGCTATTTTATTCACCACAGCAAATAGCCAGAGTTGGCTCGGATGTCCTTCAACAGGAAAAGGTTAAAAGGCTATACATATACACCATGGAATATTACTCTGTGATAAAAAGAGGTGGGATAGGGATACATGAAGCAATTTGGATGAGTCTCTAAGGAATTAGGCTAAATGAAAAGAAAGTGATTCCAAATGGTTATTACAATTGGAAAGCTACCTCCAAATATTTTCAAATTTGAAAAAGACAATTCCTAATAGTTATTTCTATAACGTTTTGGAAATGCAGAAGTTTTAGAATGGTGGACACATTAGTAGTTGCCAGGAATTAAGAACAGGGTGGAAAGGATGCAGATGTGGTTATAAAAAGGTCAACCCTAGGGATCCTTGTGTTGATCAGTATCCTGCCTGACTCTGGTGGTGGCTATACAAACCTGCATGGATGACAAAACTGCATAAAATTTATACAAAGAGTCACATACCCAGACAGACAAATGAGTGCAAGCAAAACTAGGGGGCTCTAAGGTGGCTTGCATCAATGTCAATACCCTGGTTGTGACTTTGTGCTAGGAGCCACAAGCAAATAATATGATGCATGGCACTTTCGGTTGTAAGGTGACGCCAGCTAGCCATTGAGATGATATGATTATGTTAAGATTTACATTCATATGGAAATTGGACTCCTGCTGTTCACCTTGGCCTGCTAGGGACTCATGTTACGGGACTCCTGGAGAGTTCCCATTGGTTGGGGAAGGATAGTAGGAGGGAATTCCGGGGGAGGTCCAGGCCCCCCCCCCATTCCGGTAGACGCGTGTGTGGGTGGACCGGTTACATGTTACAGTTGATACTTCTTCCAGATTTTTGATGGGCTCCCTTCATGCCGGAGAAAAAACTAAAGATGTTATAGCTCATTGCTTACAAAATTTTGCCACTGTGGGCGTTCCAAAACAGTTAAAAACGGACAATGGTCCTGGTTATACTTCCACCTCTTTTAAACAATTTTGCTCATCATTTGGCATTACTCACATAACAGGAATTCCATATAATCCACAAGGACAAGGCATAGTTGAAAGAGCTCATCAAACTATTAAAATGTACTTATTAAAACAAAAGGAGGGAATTGGAAAGGGGTATATATCCCCCAAAGATAAACTTAAAATAACCCTTTTTACTCTAAACTTTTTAAATTTGGATTCATCGGGACTTAGTGCTGCGGAAAGACATTTGTATCCAAAAAATGTACATAAGCCTAAGGTACTTTGGAAAGATATTCTAACAGGACAATGGAAAGGTCCGGATCTAGTGATAGTCTGGAGTCGGGGCTCTGTCTGTGTTTTTCCACAGGAGGAACAGCAGCCGATTTGGATTCCAGAGAGATTTCTACAGAAAAAGAAGATGATTTGACTCAAATCCATAACAGCTGATATCCAGAACTCCAGCTTGGCTATTCTTACATCTTCGACAGTGATCAACCAGGATGCTTTTTTCAATATCTATTTTATTATTGCTTTTCCCACATCATAAAGTTCCATTTTAATTTTGAGCTCATACAGACATAAATTAATGTTTTTCTGATCAGTTTTATTTTTTGACTATGGAGTTTTTAAACATTGCAATGGAGATTTCACCTAGGTAATCTACAAGGCCTTTACTATTGTCTTATATGTTGTATGTTACGTGTGCACATTTCTGTTTTGTGTCGTATGTCTGTATGTGCGTATGTCCATATATCATATATGAGGAGCGCTCATAAAAATATGGATCCCAAATTTTTTCTTATTATTCACATGATTTTAATGGTTTAATTTAATTTGGGTAAACAGCTGTTGAAGACTGTTTTAATATGTGTACAAATAAGCAGGTTAACAGATCTGTTTGTTTACTTTCACCTTTCCTTTTCATTATATTTAATAATTCTGTTCAGGATAATGTAAATTGTTCTAAAAATTGTTTTCTTAATACCTGTTGAAATGTTACATTTTTTTTCTCTTTTCTTAACATCATTGTCAATCCCTATTTTCATCCCAGTGCCGGTGAAGACAAAGATGAAACCAAAGCCACAACTTCTTCAATAATTATCACAACAAACTGTATAAACTGATGCATCAATGAATAATAACTCAACAAGCAATGCTCAATCACTGAGTCGATTTATTTTGGGAGGAAATGGACATATTGATAGATTCCTCCACTTTGAACTGCTTACAAAACTTGCCTGGACTATGTATCACTTGTATGCATTGTGCTCTATCTGTTGATGCAGTGAATTATGGTAGTGCTGGCGTATCTTTGCTGATGTGTCACCAGTGATGCAATTTTTCCTAAAGAGCCGTCTATTGACTTGATGTCGTGGCATTTCTGTATCCTCCTCCCTTCTACTAGTGATGGTCTAATTTTGGGGGCCAACTGAGGTGAGGCAAAGAACTTCACCCCCCCACCGGCACCAAGGTCAAATTTGGGGGCCAACAGAGGTGAGGCAAAGAAACTCACCCCCCCACTGGTGCATAGGCCTATCCACAGGTATGGCTATATACTGGACCGGTAGTCAGTGACAGGTATGATTCAGTTGCAGTGGTATCAACCTAAGACAGGAGGCTGACGCCTAGAGGTCAGTTTTCCGATGACGGGTAAGAACCATATGTTGAATTGGACATACCTAACAGGCACGGTCCCTAGCCACATTGCCTGTTGCTTAATTAAACAGAAGGGGGCAGATGCTAGGAGCCACAAGCAAATAATATGATGCATGGCACTTTCGGTTGTAAGGTGACGCCAGCTAGCCATTGAGATGATATGATTATGTTAAGATTTACATTCATATGGAAATTGGACTCCTGCTGTTCACCTTGGCCTGCTAGGGACTCATGTTACGGGACTCCTGGAGAGTTCCCATTGGTTGGGGAAGGATAGTAGGAGGGAATTCCGGGGGAGGTCCAGGGCCCCCCCCCCCCCCCCCCCCCGTTCCGGTAGACGCGTGTGTGGGTGGACCGGTTACATGTTACAGTTGATACTTCTTCCTGATTTTTGTGCCCAGCCAGACTGAGGCAACTTTGTACTAGTATACTGTAGTTTTGCAAGCTGTCACCATTGAGGAAAATAGGATAAAATATACTGTGAATGTCTCTCTATTATTTCATATAATTTCATGTGAATCTACAATTGCCTCAGTAAAAATTTTAATTAAGTTTTAAAAAATTTACATTTACAGTTCTAACCTTTTCCCTTTCTGTTGTAGAAACAAAGAATTTGTAAGTGCCATTTCTGTAGATAATCATTGTAGAGTACATTAAATATAAAACAAGTGTTTGCATTCATTTTCACAGGTTTCTTAGAGAGATTTTTCAGACTGGCCCTAGGGAATAAAAGTCAGAGATATGTGGTATATATAAATGATCTGATTAAAAACATTTCTACAATGAGAGAATTAATCATAGAGAGCTTCTAAGTTTCATTCTTGCTCTATAATTCTGTGTTCACTCTACTGCAATCTCAATTTAATCATTCATTACCTTCCATGTAAAATGAGAAGAGAAGCAGAAATAAATTGAAAGGTTTGATTTGTTAACTCTCTCATGTATTGTTTTGCTCTAAATCTAAATGTTACTTTTTAATTCCATCCTAACCGCCAGGTTTTGTCAACCTTTTAATTGAAACATTTAATTTCTTTTCCTATCCCTGAAAAACTGCTTGGCAACAGCTTGAGAAGCTGCTGAGGTTGGGGAGGGAACTGAAACATGGATGACTGCATAACCCTTTGAAGCACAGGTTCTACAAAAAACCTGGATGCCCTACTTAATTATAACTGGAAAAAATGCTTTTCCACAAATCAGCAAAGGCACATAGCCTGATCCACTATTTTGAATTAATTATATCACAGCTTTCTCAAATTAGCCACAAAGAATCAAGAGCTGGAGAATAACTACCAACAGTTCCAATAAAGATCTAGGTGATTTTTCCACCGTTGAGGCCATCTTCAAAGAAACTGATAAGCTGATGCTAAAATTCAGACATCAAAACAATCTTGAGCCAGGTACAGTGGTACATACCTATAATACTAGAGGCTCAGGGGGCTGAGGCAGGAGTATTGCAAGTTAAAAGCCAGCCTCAGCATCTAGCAAGATCCTAGGCAACTTAGTGAAACCCTGTCTCAGAATAAAATATAAAAAGGGCTGGGGATATGGCTAAGTGGTTAACATCCCTGGGTTAAAGTCCCAATAGCAAAAAATAAAATCATCTTGAAAAAAACAAAATAGGAGGACTCACACTTTCTGATTTCAAAATTTACTACAAAGCAATAGGAATCAGGACAGCATGGGAGCAACACAAGGAGAGTCCTACAGAACAATGGAGTCAAATTCAGAGTCTGGAAATAAATATCTATGGTCAACTGATTTTCAAAAGGAGATTCAGGAGCATTCAAAGAAAAAAGGACAGTCTTATCAAAAAAATGGTAGTAACAATTCACAATAGCTAGACTGTGGAGCCAACCTAGATGCCCTTCAATGGATGAATGGATAAAAAAATGTGGCATATATACACAATGGAATATTACTCAGCACTAAAAAATAATAAGATCATGGCATTTGCAGGGAAATGGATGGCATTAGAGCAGATTATGCTAAGTGAAGTTAGTCAATTCTGAAAAAACAAATCCCGAATGTCTTCTCTGATATAAGGGAGGTGACTCAAAATGGGGAAGAGAGGAAGAGCATGGGAAGAAGATTACCTCTACATAGGGAAGAGGGGTGGGAGGGAAAGGGAGGGAGAAAGGGAATTGCATGGATGGTGGAAGGAGAACCTCATTGTTATACAAAATACATGTATGAAGATGAGAGAAAGAAAAAAAAAGAATAGCGTTACCCTAGATTAAGTAGAGAGAAGTGATGGGAGGGGAGGGGAGGGGTTGGGGAGATAGGAAGGATAGTAGAATGAAACAGACATTATTATTATTGTGTGTATATATGTGACTGCATGGCCAATGTGATTCTGCAACCTGAATACTCAGAAAAATGAGAAATTATATCTCATCTGATTCAATGTATGATATGTCAAGATCACTGTACTGTAATGTGTAACTAAGTAAAACAAATTTAAAAAATGGTGGTAAAGAAATTGCAGACACATATACAAGAGAACAAAGCTAGAGCTTCACCATTATAGTACATGCAAAATCTTACTCAAAATGTATCAAAGACCTAAATATAAGAGCTAAAAGACTCTTAGAAGTAAATATAGAGGCAAATCTTATGAAATTGAATTCATCAAATTTTTATTGTGACACTAAAAACAGAAGGAACAAAATATATATGAATTGGAATTCATCAAAATTAAAATATTTTGGCTTCAAAGAAAATCATCAGGAAAATGAAAAGGAAACCTATAAAACAGAGTAAAATATTTGCAAATCAAGTATCCAATAAGGAGTTTGTTACAAGTATATAGAAGGAACTCTTAAAACTCAATAATAAAAAGGCAACCCAATTTTAACATAGGCAAAGGACCTAACAGACATTCCTCCCAGGAAGATATACAAATGGAACATGAAAAGAGGCTGAGAATCATTAGTTATCAGGGAAATGAATGTACATGGATGGATGAATGAATAAGCAAAATGGGGTATTATTCATACCATGGAGTATTATCCAGGCATACAAAGAATGAAGAAGTGCTGATACATGCTACAGTAGACATGAACCTTGAAAACATGTTCAGGGAAAGAAACCAGTCATAAAAGACCACCTATTAAGTGACTTCAGTCATTGAAAATAGGAAAATTTATAAAGACAGAAAGTACATTAGTTGTTGCCTAGGACTGGGATGAGGGAAGGAAAGTTATAGCTAAGAGGTATAGGGTTTCTTTCTAAGGTGAAATTGACTATGATGATGTTAGCAAATATCTGTGAATATCCTAGAAACCATGGAATTAAATAGGCAGGGTTGTGAGTTGTGTGATTTGTGACATCTCCTAAAGCTGTTTTTCAAAACTGATCATTTAATAAACCACTCTTCCAAACAATACCAACCTGCTCTAACACATTCCTGCTTCAAGAAATTTCATACACCAACAAGGGAGAAAACGGTCTCTCCACAAAACCATAACCCATTGTGCATCTTGGGCGGACTTGGAAATAAGGTTAAGGTGGAAATTATAAAAACAAAGCACTTCCTGACTTCTTCCTTTGCCACCAGATACTTGATTGTCTTTTATCACTGGTTCCTGGGGTTGTAGGAAAAGTCCTTTGCTAATTACTTTTTAGAAAAGGGGGCAACTTCACCTAGCAGAAATTATACATCTCACATGGGAGGCACACCCCAGGGAGAGGCTGAGATCAAGTCATGGACCAGAAAAACAGACAGAAAGAAGGCAGCAAGTAGCTTTTCTTCCAAAGCCTATACAGGTGTCAGATCTCTCTGGACCACCCTCTTTTACTCTAGGGGACACAGGTACATACCAGAAAACCTGGACAGGACTAGAGACATCCAATTAGTGTGTGGATCTTAGGCACTGGCAGATCAGGGCACTCATGCTTTACTGCTAACAAGGAGAGACCACACTGTCCCTACAATGTGACGAATCTGATTAAAAACAACATGGGGTCAGAAAAACACTGATGTAGCAATGGGTAAACACAATATAACTCATGCAATTATTTGTTCATAGGGAAACATCTTTTCCCCCACTTGCCTGCTTGATGAGGCTGGGAAAAAAGTGCCCATGCTCTTTACAAATTGCAAGCTGCAACACTGAAGTGTTGGCTGAGATTCCTTAACACTCTTTTCTATATAAGAGAGTTTCTCCCATGTATCCAAATACTTATTTTGTCCAAAAATAAAAAGAAATATTCTTTACCTCCATGATTCAGGGATTCATATTCTCACCTCTCTTAATTGTTAGCATAATTCTAAAGTTCAAGTGCTCTAAAAAATAGAAGTGCAATGATACGCTAGTGGTTAAGAGCACACGTTGGATTATGATACCAGCATATGCTAGCTGCATGACTTTAGAACAATTACTTAACACCCAGGTCTCAGTTTACCTACCTATAAACAGGGATAAAATAGTAACTGTTTCCTATTTAATTTTCCAGGAGTAAATAAATGAACTCATGTAAACTGTTAAAAGCAGGTGCTCAATACAGGGAGCAACCATCACCATCATCACTCCCATGCAACAGATAGTTTTATTTTTGCATAAAAATAATCAAAAGCACATTTCAAGCTTATGTCTGAACTTATAATAAAATGAGTCAAATAGATGTCTTTTGTATAATTTTCACCTACATTTCTAATTCTAATTCTGGTGACAATACCAAGTAGGACAAATATTTTAGGTTAGTCTATACTACAGTGTTGGAGGTTTTAATTATTAAAAAAAAACAGTGTCTGACTATATATCCAAATTTACCAGATATAATGACAAGAATGTGTGTTCACTGAGCCCAGGCTTATGATAGAAATTCAATGGAAATGACACAACACTTCTCAGCACAGGTAAATATAGTGCACCCTGCTATATTTGAAAGAACAAAAGACACCCTACTTTTACTTACATGGTATATATAAAACATACCATTGAGAGGGAAAAGTGTCCCATACAAATGTAAAGAGTATAAATTACAAATAAAGTTATATGCTTGGGTATGTATATGTACATGTACATCAATACATATGTGTACAAAAAAGACCTTCATACATTATAAAGTAATTGCCCATGTGACAGAGAATGGGAGGTAAAGACAGAGATTTCCAGTCATTTTCAAACTTAGTGTTACTTGCATATTTTCTAAAGAGAATAAATTTATATTTTGTTCCATATTTTAAGAAGAAAGAGAAGCTAGTGTCATTTCATTCAAGACAGAATACTTACCAACATATATAATGCTCTAGATTATGTCAAATTACATTTGAAAAGCATTCTATTATACTTTCATTTAAAGACACAGTAAGAAAAGTATGACAGTAAATCCAAAACTTCTGCAGAATGAATTGAAAGAAGTAGGTCATTAAAAATAAGGATTTAAACAAATTTCATGCTGTCATGTGTTGATGTCCATGAAGCCCTAAATTAAACAGAACACAGTGAGGCATTTAAAGGGTATTTGAAAAAAAAAAAGCCAATGCATTTTCATATAATTAATTTAACTAAATCAGTATGTTTATTTAAAATCCCAAAATGATTTTTTTAACTTCCTATGGGGGCTCTTAGGAAAGGAACAGTTGGGATGCACTCTCTGACTGAGTCGCTTGCATGTGCTCCCTGCCAGCACTGGTTCCAGGCAGGCCTGGATGCATGACAAGGCACTACACAGCTGTGGCCTTCTGCTTTGTGCAGCTCTGGCAGAGAGGGAGTCATGGGAAATGACAGCACTTGAAGGAATGAGGCCAAAAAATGAGAGAACAGCACAGGTGGGCAGCTTCTCAAGAAAGGGCAATGAGGGAAGGCCCTGCCATTTATAAAGCACCAAAGCACTGAATCTGAAATCTGGAGGATTTGAGGAGCCTTGGTGTACCTGGCAGGAGGAAGAGCATCTGTGGGGAAGCACCTGGGAGCAGCCTAGGGTAAGGTACCCTACCTAGCTTGGCTTGTGACGCAGGAGGGGTCAGATCAGCAAGGAGTGAACTCACAGTAAGTTCTCTCCAGGGACAGACACACAACTGAATGAATTCTGAACCCAACAAATGGAAAATATATGTTTTCTTTTTCGTTCTTATCAGAAACCTGCAAAACATACTCCAAAACTAGTTCTGTACAAAGTACAGAAAATTTTACCAGGATATAAAAAATAGAAATTAGAGGCCATATATTTTCATGGGACAAAGAAGAGCAAAAGAACAAAAAGCCTAGCCACCCAAGAAGCTGAGAACATTAATTTAAGTAATGCTTACATTAAAGAGAAAAGTAAAAGAGTTAAATTTACAAACTATTTAGAATTAACTCAATCAGAGCACTGGGTATTAGTAGCACCCACAGGAAAAACTACAAACTATAAAAATAATAAAAGCTATGAAAACAATATTGCTACTGTCACTCAACTGAGAAAGGTAGAAAATGAATAAAACATGCCTTAAAAAATAGAAAGGGCCTGGCATGGTGGTGCACGACTGTAATCCGAGGGGCTTGGGAGGCTGAGGCAGGAGGATTGCAGGTTCAAAGGCAGTATCAGCAAAAGTGAGGCACTAAGCAACTCAGTGAGACTCTGTCTCTAAATAAAATACAAAATAGGGCTGGAGATGTGGCTCAGTGGTCGAGTGCCCCTGAGTTCAGTCCCAGGTACCCACCCCCCCCCCCTGCCAAATAGAAAAGACTAATAAGATAAAAACATAATCAATGAAAACCTTGTTAATTAAAACTAATGGTTATTTCTTGGAGGAAAAACAACTTTAAGAAAAGAGATACTTCAGCTCAACGGCGAGAAAACAAAATTTTGATGTACAAGTAATTATTTAAGAAAAAGGTTTTTAAAATGATAATAGTTTTATTAAGATACAATTCACTGATTTAAAGTGTATAGTTCACAGGTGTTCAGTATATTCACAGAGTCATACAACCACAATCAATGTTAGGACACCTTCATTACCCCCCAAAGAAACCCCGTACCCTTCTCCTAAACTCCCCATTTCTTCTCAAGCTCTAGGCAATCAATAATCTACTTTTATCTCCAAACATTTGCTAAAAGGTTTATTTTTAAATTATAAAATGATATTAAGTTTTATGTCCATTTTATAGCATTAAAATAAAAAAATCAGAAAAACCCATGTGAAATCGTGTTAGGAAGACATGTGTTAGGAAGACAAAAACTACTTTAAAATATAAAGAAAACTTCAGATAACCCAATGATCACTGAAAAAATGTTGAAAGCAGCCAAATCAACTCCCCCAAATTAAAAAACCCTGAATAATTCCTAAGTTATTTAAATTGTGTCAAAGCATAGGACTAGCTGAATATAACCTATTTCATTTTGAAAACTAAGCATGATTTAGATATGAAAACTAGACAAGGAAAGCATCTAAAGACAAACAGTGGGTCAATCTCATCTAAGAATTTGGATGCAAAACTCTTAAATAAAATATCAGCAAAATAAATGCAGCATAATATGTGTACCTTAAAAGCATCAGGACCAAGGAGGCCTGTTTCTGTGGAACAAAGGTGATGCGGTGTTAAGAAATCTATTAATGTAAATCACTGCATTAATGAATCAAAGCAGGAAAGTCATAGGATCATTTCACAGATGTTGGAAAGATGATGATAAAATTTACAAGCATCTTGATTAAAAAATAAAATCTTAGAAAGTCAGGTGAAAGGAAATGCCTTATATTAAAAAGGGCATCTCTCAGAAGCTGACAGCATACCTCTTATTAAATCAAGAGCAATCTTGAGAAAGTCAGGAATAAATCATGGATGAAATAAAATACAATTGCCAGTCAATTTTTCCCCCCATAAACCCTCAAAAAGAGTAAAGGGTACATCAGCCCTGGGTTGTGCATAGTTGCCTGGAAAAATGACCTGAAAGTCTTATGTTCTCATATCACTACTTCTTTCCTTGGACACTAGAACTGAGATCTCCGGAATGTCCATTTCACTTGGTTGTTGTGTGACCATAACTGTGCATTGCCACACAGACCCTGGGCCTCTCTGACCACAAAAGTGTTATGAAAACAGCCGTGGGAAACTGAGGCTATGGTTTCTGGGTGACTCTCATCTGGAAGAACAGCGCACACTCCCTGTAGCTGCAGGGCAGATGCAGACACTGGTCTCCAGGTGACGTAGAGATGCTGACCCCACTGTGTCTCCTGTCCTCTGTCCTCTGTAGCTCATGGTAAGATAGACTAACAGAAACTATCTCTCAGCACCATACTTGGGTCATTAAGAGGTTCCCATGAACCTCAGGAGAAAGTAGCGAATGAGGAAGTGCCATTATCTAACATTATTTGAACAGATTTAATCAATGCCACTAGACAGAACAAAACAAGATCCCCAAACCCTGGAAGGTGGGAGATAGTATTTTAATTACTTATTATGGAATCAAAGGTTCAATTGTACATTCAACTCTAAGTACCATGATGTAGAAGTAATAAAAAAAAATCCTATCTCATATACCACAAGTAGCCTCCTATAATATAAAATACCAATTTAAAAAATGTACCCACCAGAACAAAATACTTCAAATACTTAATACTAAACTTAAAAATATAGGTCTACCTGTATATTTTTAACATTAGAAACATGTTCTGATATTTATAACAACATAAATCCCAGATGCATGAAATTTGTAAGGTTTTTTTAAAAAACCACAATCCTAAAATACTGGGGAGAAAGCGAGAAAATTATAATCTTAGAGTGGGAAAGGCTTTTCTAGGAAAACTACATGACCCAGAAACCATAAGTGTAAAATGTTAAGAATAAATAAAAAACTTTCCCACAGAAAGAAAACCATTAAAAACCTCAAAATGCTAATAATAAATTGTGAAAAAACATATATCTGCAACATGTAAAACCATGGCCAGTTTTCTTAATATAGGGAATGTATTTATATATCAATTATAAAAATCAACCCAAGAGAAAAAATAGACAATATACAGATACTGGCAATTAACAGGTAATGAAATATATGCAACATAAAGATGATCAACTTCACTTTCATTAAAGAAATGAATATTATATAATAATCTTAAATTTTTGTTAGATTGGCAAAGACAAAAAATTCTGGTAATATAAAAGTGTGCACGGATCTGGGTAATCAGGCACAACCCCATTTTGTTGGCAAGGGTGTAAGATGGTGCCTCAAATTGGGAGGACAGTTTAGGAATAATCTTATAAATTTAAAGTGGATGCACATGCATTGACTACAAGGACCCTCTTCCTAATTTCTTCTCTAGGTTGGTTAGCACATTCCTATCTTCTTCAATAATACAGACTCGGCACCTGGGCCAGCTCCCCAGCAGTGCCAGTACCATTCAATACTGGTTGAGTAATGAATGTATGCAAAGGGTAATATTCTCAACCATGTTCATTTCAGCAAAAGACTAGAAACATCTCCAACCTTAAGGGGGTGGTCAAATAAATTATCATGCATCCATTCAGTGGAATTCTCTGCTGTTCTGTAATACTCAAGAAGATCTCCAAGTGTTGATGTGCAAACGTCACCAAGCTACATGGTTGACTGCCAAAAGCAATGTGACTAATGATGTGCAGAGTGGACCCCCATGTGATATATACACAAAAATATGCATAGAAAATGACTGGGAAGTTTCTTTAAACATGTTAGCAGTGGCTACTTCTGGAAGAGAGAGGTCCTAAAAGTCTAGAAAAAAAAGAATTTACTTTGCCAGGTGCTGTGGTACACACCTGTAATTGCAGATACTCAGGAGGCTGAAGGAGGAGGATTACAAGTTCAAGGCCAGCCTGGGCAACTTGGTGAGACCCTGTCTCAAAATTTAAAAAAATATATTAAAAATTAGAGCTGGGGATATAGCTTGGTGGTTAAACCCTTGTTTAGCATGCATTAAGGCCCTGGATTCAATCCTGGGCGTTATTTTTTAAAAAGTATTTTACTTTTCCGGTATTTACTTTTCTAAAAAAATATTTTTTGCTTTAGTTGTAGATTGTCACAAAACCTTTATTTTATTTATTTATTTTTATGTGGTGCTGAGGATGGAACCCAGTGTCTCGCATGTGCAAGGCAAGTGCTTCACCACTGAGCTACAACCCCAGCCTTGTATTTACTTTTGATGGAAAGAAACTAACTAATTTTAAATTACACAGAGTGAAAAGACACAAATACTATACAACCATATGGAAATGTAGTAGGTATTTTAAAGAAAAACAAAAACTAGAGTGAAGAACTTAAAAAATATTTAGATAAACCAAAGCATATGCTATGCTCTTGCATGGGAAAACACGATAGTGTTTAGATGTTAATTTTCCTTCAAGGTAAGGTATAAATATAACGTGATTCCAAGTCAAATCTCAAATTCATTCCTTCTGAGTCTTTACTAAAAGAAAAAAAATCTAAGCTCATTTAGATGACTAAACAAATTTTTAGGAAGTAGATTAAAATCTGGGATGGGTGGGTAGGGTCCAGTGTGCCCTACCAGCTATTAGAAAAGATTGCTCCCTCCTCAACTGTGTCTTCCATGGATTTTGACTCAAAAGCAAATGGATCAAGAGGTCAAGAATCATTGGAATTGCTCTCTTCTGCAGAACTGTACCTTGTGGGTTTCAGGATTCCTGCTAAAGACCTCTCTCTGAGTCAGAATCCCGAACCAACAGAAGCTACCTTAGCAACCAGTTTCTAAGATTGGTCTCTAGATCCCTCAGTTATTTTATAGTCCCCATCATCCCTCCCACATACTTTATATACAAACAGAGATACGAAAAATTGTGGTATATATGTGTATTAAGAATTGTAATGCAAAAAAATCCCACAAAGTACATGTATAAAGGCATAAATTGGCATGAACATTCTTTATGCACAAAGATATGAAAAATTGTGCCCTATATGTGTAATAAGAATTGTAATGCTTTCCACTGCTGTCAGGTATTTTAAAAAATCAATAAAAGATTAAAAAAACCTTTGGTTCTGTTATTGTTGCTTGGTACATAGGACTCTTCATGATTCAGGTGGTATTTCATATCACAAATGATGTCCTAGGTTACTCAGAAAATGATTTTAGGAAAACTGCCTAACCATGTGGGGAGAAAAAAGTTAAATTTGTCAAATATATTTTTGAATACTGGAGAGTTACTATCAAAAAATAAGAGTACCCCATAACCAGTGATGACTGGGGTAAAACGATCTCGGGAAGGAAAAGGTCTTCTTCAGCATGACTCTAAGGTAATGGCAGAAAGGAGAACATTGCTAAGTTTGAATATAAAAAAATCAAAACCTTTTTGGCGTCAAAAAATAAAGTTAAAATGCAATCAACAATATATAGGAAATGTAATTGTCCAATATAAGCCAAAGGATTAAAACTATGATAAAGTACTCTTACAAATCAATAAGCATGTAAGCCCAAAACTGGGAAACTGGGTAAGTACTACATACTGGCAATTCACAAAAGATGAGTATAAATGGTTTACAAATACAAATATACATACATATATATACACACACACAAACCTAACCTTCTGTATATGTAATTATAAATGAATAAAAAGCTCAATCTTATTAATATTCAAAGAAATTCAAATTAAAATAATGATATAATCTTATACCTTTCAAATTGACATGATTAAAATGAGTGACAATGTTTAGTGCTCCCAAGGGTGGAGGGAGAAGAGCATTCTCATGTACTGGGAATAAACTGGTAAGCTTTCCTACCAGGCAGCATGTCAGTATGCACCAAATGCTCTAAAGATATTGATTCACTGTGATCAGGCAAATGTACTTTTAGGAGCTATAAAAAGAATTTATATGAAGATGATCACAAAAAGCAGATATTTTAAATAAGTAAGATTATGTTCACGCATACAGAGCAGCCATTGCAAATGAAGTTTTAGAGAAACATTTAAAAACAGAACAATGTTTATTATCTATTTCAAAAATCACAAATCAGGAAGATTATAGCACATTCAAGTATATCAAACATATATGTAATACACGCACACACAGGTACACATGTACATACTTTCAGACACATTTACACATTGTACACAGAAAAGATGGATGGGCATAATAAACTAGGTGAAAGAATTATGAGTGTGTTTTGTTTTCTGAATTTTCATGTAATTTTTGTAACAGGAAAATGCATACTTTTAATCTATCATGTTTTATAGGTTTTATCTAATTTAATAGCCTATTAAAAAACCTCAGGCAGGTAAACATGTGTAACAGGACATGAAAAGAAATTTAAGAGATAAGATGGCTTATGTGAAGTCACCTAATAGTAGGTCATGAAGCCAGGGCTTCCATTGTAGATTGTTAACTCCAAATCCAGAACTCTTTCTACTGCCTGCATTGCCCCTAAGCAAGTGAGGATACTGGTCTGAAGCTCTGAAATTACTGGCCTTGTTTGAGCCCTGGCAGAGAGACACCTAGGATCAAGCTCGAAGTAGGATAAATACTTAGGATTCCAATTACCATCTAACCAAAGAGATGCTGGAGAGTGCAAAGGTGTGCACATCTGTGGGTGTTATGATATTCTTTTCACTGATTTGTGGAGGTACTGAAGGCAGAAGGAACAGAGGAAACAAGATCTTCCTTCTTTATCCTTTCCTGCAGCAACAAGGTAGCAAAATTAAGATCAATGAGGGGAAACCCTTAAGGACTAGGCATGATGTATGGGCCTCGCCTCATTCCTTTCACTTTGCTTCTTTCATACAGGGCTTTGCACTGGAAAATAAGAGTCCCAGAACAAATAGCCAATCCCTTTCTATTTGTTTATATATAGTCACTAAAGACATTATATATAAGCCACCATGTTTACCATATTTGTGACACCTTCTATTTAGAATAAAGAGGATGACCAAGTAATGGATACAGAATGGCATGTCATCCTTCTGACAGAGATGGAGATTCATGTTGAGCCAGCCTTTCGTAATCAACAGGGAAGACTGCAGCAT
This sequence comes from Spermophilus citellus, assembly GCF_964194105.1. Classification (NCBI taxonomy): domain Eukaryota; kingdom Metazoa; phylum Chordata; class Mammalia; order Rodentia; family Sciuridae; genus Spermophilus; species Spermophilus citellus. Next base: position 52,710,589 of record NC_138185.1, read on the forward strand.
ACAGAGGAAACTTCTGTGCACATGGTATTGGGTGAAATCTGATCAGTGTTCTCTAGGCCACATCAAACAGAAAATAACAATATTAAGCTCCAACAATTACTTTTTGTAACTCAGTAGGTGCTTCAGCATTGAGAATGGACAAGGAGGCATGGCCTTGCTTCAGAAAAACTTCTGGCAATTCACTACTGACTTCTCAGAACCACAGCCAATAGGCAGAGCAGGTACATGTGCAGCTGTAGACCAACATGGCTCTGAAAGGGAGCCTAGTATTGTCTCCAAGATAAAGAAACAAATGCCAATGCTCCTGTACTCAGGAATCACAGTCCAATCAGGAGTCCAAGAAGATCCATATTTGAGTGCACCATACACACTCAGTTGCTGTCCCAGTCAGATGAATACATTGCAATCATGAGTTATTGTGGTTTTATTCTCTTTTGTTTGGAGGTACTGGGGATCAAACCCAGGACTAGTGCTCTAAGTGTGCCTCAAAATTAAAGGGCCAGTTTTATCCAATAAACAGACCCTTTACAAAGTACATAGCATACTGTCTACAATTTCCTAAATAAAATTCTCTTTTTAATTGAAAAACTGAGAACTATATTGTTTTGATTCACTCATCGTCAAGCACTTAAAATTTACTTGTAAGAATGATTTTTTAAAATTCAGTGCAAATAAAAATTAATGCAACCAATATTAAAATATAATAGTCACTGAAGATATTTATTGCAAAATAGCACTACACTGAGGTCCTTAAAAATAAACTATTAGGTCTAGGGATATAGTTCAATGGTAGATTGCTTGCTTGGTATGTGTGAAACCTGGATTGAAGACCCAATACTGCAAAAATAATAAAATAAAATACATTTATTAGTAACTAATTTAAAAGTTGAATAAGTTTTAATTGGAGGAATTTATAGAAATAAATAAACTTCACTGAAATTCCTTAAACTGATGAATGAATTGAAAGTTTATGAGAACCCAAAAGTACAATAAAATTATTTTTAAATAGCTCTCATGCAAAATCAAAAATAAAAAGGCTATGACCTCTATGAATAAAGGTTTCCATTCATTACTCACCAACTGGCAGCCTTCTAGGGAGTTGACTAGCTGAGCATTCTGACAGGAAAGGATTGAACCAGCCAAATTCAGCATTACACACACTGCAGAAAGCAGCATGAAAAAGGTTATCTGGAAATAAACCAAACAAAAAAATTGATTATTCACTTGGAGAGGATTAGAGAAAAAAATGACTTGGTTTTAAGAAGGCTTTTGATTGATCACATAATTATGTTAATAACATGTGTTTTAAAGGAAAGTATTGTTATGTCCAACATTTCCAATTCACATTAACTTAAATAGAAAAGGTAAACTCTGTGAAAAGCCATAGCAAGCTGCCCTGATTTTTACTTGAAACCTATTATGCTAAAGTATTTCAGAAGCTAGACTTGAAAATTCTTTACATTCTATAGTCTCAGTAGTAATAGGTCATAAATTATGGAGAAATATAAATTATGTGAAAAAATATATTCATTAGAATAACTGTAAGTTTATTTTTTTTCCATTTTATTATGGAAAATTCCACACATGTACAAAACCAGAGAGAATAGTATAATGAAGCTCCAGGCCTTCATAACCTACCTTCAAAAATTAATCACTCATGGCCAATTGTTTCTTCATCCCTCCCCTCCAGAATATTTTGCAGCAAATAGAATCTCATCCTTACAAATGGTAATGTATGCTTCTAAAGTAATGATACTTTTTGAAAATATAATCAAAATACTGTTATCATATCCATAATACTTATTCACTAATATCGAATGTTCAAGAGTTTGCATTTCCACAGTACTTCCCATATTTTTCATTTTGAAACAGCTTACATAGGATATTGTGAACAGAGTACAAGTGGTTTGTTCTGAATCTTAGGCAGCTTTTAATCTATGAGTTTCTCCCTTTATTGTTTTTGTTTCCTTGAAAGCTATCAAAGAAACCATTTGTCCCATAGAATTTTCTGCAGCTTAAACTTTCTAATGTAGCCTTCTATCACTTATTGTTTGTCTAGCATCTGTGTGTCTTATAATTTGGTGGTTTGATGATTACATCTAGACCAAATACATACTAATACATACTAATAAAAGGTAGATATTGTCTTTGTGTGATGTTAGCAGCTTTTGGGGAGAGGCAGTGCTGGGGATAAAACTCAAGGTTTCTGAGCATGCAAGGCAAATGTCCCAACAGTCATTTCTGATGATGGCAAAGGTTCTTAAATTAGTTTATTATAGTTTCCAAAATAATGCTAGTCTGATTCTTAGTAGGAATACATCTATAGACAGAGACTTTCCTTCATCAATAGTTTTGTTGTCTTAAGGTATAGAGTTCATACAGGAAAAGAATGAGATATATTTTTTTCTGTTCATTTTCCAAATTTTGAAATAATTAGTTGCTATGATGCTCAAATTACATGGTTATGTGGTTAAGTAACACTCTCCTACACTTATGGAAATAATTATTCCACATCTAATAAAACACCTTTTTGTGATCAAGAATAATTTTTAAGAATAAAATGATAAAAAGGAAGGAAACTGTCAGAAAAAAGTTGTTAAAGACTTTGAAATGGGCAACAATAAAAATAAAAATATCTTGCTAGGGTACACTTCCGAACTATTTGTGCCTTTCATTTTCTGTATTATATTTTTAAATTCTGAAAGTTGTAGAAAATTTATAGGTGTACAAACAATTTTTGACAATATGAATAAATGAATTCTATCTGGTGTAACGTAACTGATTATCACCCTATAGATAATGACTAATTTTATATATTTATATATTTCTGCACTTTTGATTGCCTATGTATACACACAATATTTGAATTCTTTGTTGTTGTAGTTTTCAGTACTGAGAACTAAATCCAGAGGTGGTCTACCACTGAGATACAACCCTATCCCATTTGATTTTTTTTAATTTTGAAACAGGGTTTCACCATATTGCCCAGGCTGATCACAAACTTGCAATCTTCCAGTTTCAACCTCCCAAGTAGCTGGGATTACATGCATGTGCTACTGTACCTGGCTTTGAATTCTCCTTTGAACAGCTTGTATTGTCCTATTGGTTTCCTCATTAAACAAGAAATTAAATATAATCTTTAACATATGTTTATTATAAAAACATAGTTGGCTTCAAAGCATCATCCAAAAGTAACTAATGAGATATTTTGTTTGGTGTCTGTGTCTCTGGTCATATGAAACACAGAAATAAATGCTCTGTGTTGTAATCAATGATATCAATAGCCAGAGAGTCCTCTAATAGATTGATAGCTTTCTTACTTCCAGGCTCTTTGAGGCTCCAGGATCATCTTATATATTTCCTTGCTCACATATAGAGTCATTTCTATAGTAAGTGCAGATTCCTTTTAATGACAGTGGTATTTAGATAATTACAATTTTGTTATAGAAACACCCTTTGCTATTTGGATGGTCATTGTTTTCAGTCTTTTCAGTTGTCAAACATGAGTTCATAATGATGTTTCTGATTCAGATTCTAACCTACAGGGTTTTATTTAACTACATCAATTTTCTACCTTTCAACTATGTTGAAAAGCTTTGTTCTCAACATGATTATGTATTGCATTCAATTCTATAATACCCAACAACAGTTTCAAAATAACAGTGCCAATAGAACCACCAAAAGGATGACTACTGAAAACAGTTTGATATTGATATTTCTTTTTATCTTTAGAGTACAGTTCACAAAGAAGAGTCAAATTATGATGTTATAAACTCAAATGTTTCCTTTCTTATTGTGTGGTTATGCTATACATTAGGAACCTGAATTCCTTTGTTTTATTTAATCTTTTACTAGGCATTGTTCCTAAAACTGAATTTCATAATTATATAAAAGGAATCCAAAGTTAAATCAATAAAAGAATAAAAGAAGTTTCAAATAAATCCAGTCATTAATCTGTCTTCTCTCTTCCTCTCCTTCCTCTTATTTATTAAAAGGTAATCATTTATGTTTAAATTTTATATTCTATCCTTTTATCATTTGATTTTTCATTGAAGGCAAGAATGGCATAATACACACATTTTTTCCACCTATTTTGCACTCAATATAGACACTTCCAAAAAAGTATATAGAAATGCCCGGTCTTCTCTTTTATCACTGTCTAGAATAATCAGATCCTTATTGATAGACATTTGGGCTCCTAAGTATTTTGTTATTGGCAATGTATTTAGTATTACAATAAATAGCCTTGTTCATACATCTTTTTATTTATTTGCCAGGCTGTATTTGGGATATAGTCTTAGAAGCAGGTTTACAGGACAGAAAAATAAATCCATGTCTTACTAGATGCTACCAAATTCCCCATCACAGGATTGGAACCATTTTTCATTCCCATTAGCAATATGTGAAAGTGGTAAGGTTTTAATTTATCTGATAATGGCTAAAAAGGAATGTTTTAGTTTTATCAAATATAGAAAGACATTAGTATTACCATTCGCTACCATAAGTATATCTCCCCCAAATGAAGCAAAATTCATTTTACCTAAAAAGGTACATGTAGGATAGAAAATGAAACAATGTACTTTGTTCATTTAGGAAATAGTTCAAGTTCATGATATTAGTAATTATTTCAGAGATAGTTTTAATAACTGTGACCTATCACTGCATCCTGTGAGAAAGTTTAGCTGCACAGAAAAGTGTCAAAATTAATTTTAAGTTACAAGAGCACTACAATATAATTCTAATGATGTGTAAATAAGCCAGCCTGTTCAGTTTCAAAAAGGAGCCCAAAAAGAAATTGCTGCTAAGGATGTAGCTCAGTGACAGAGCACTTGCCTAGCATATACAAACACCCGAGTTAAGTCACCAGGACTGCAAAAAGAAATTTTGCTGAAAACACTAGACAGCAAAGCTACACTAAATCTAAGAAGAGATTATCTTGAGACTTAGTGCTCAACAACAGACACTGCTGAGAAGTCCAGGGAGTAAGAGATGATAGGATGGGATGTTTTTCATGTTTACTGGGTTTTTAAAAATTGTGGTAAATACACATAAAATTACCATTTTTATAATTTTAAAAACTGAGGTAAAGTATACACAACGTGAAGTTTACCATTCTTAGAATTTTTAAGCTTAGGGCTTAAAAATTAAGCACATTTGTACTGTTGTGGAACCATCACCACCACTACTCCAGGGCTTTTCCATCTTCCCAAACTGAAACTATGTACCAATAAACAGTAGCTCCCTGTTTCTCTCTCCTCCCTATTCCTGGAAGCCACCCATCTTCTATGAATGGTGACCATCTCTAGCTCTAGATCTCTATGACGTTGACTGTCTCCGTGTATGGTCTGTAAGGGGAATCATTTCATGAAATATCTGTCCTTCTGTGACTGGATAATTTCACTCAACATGGTATCACGCCATGTGGTATCGAGTGTCAGAATTACCTTTCTTTTAAGACTCATTAATATTCCATTGTTCCAGTAATTGGTCCTACTGATGAAACAACTTTTGAGGAAAGAACTGTTTGAATCAGCAGCTTCATAACTCAGGAATCTTCTTGGGACACTGACAGCATGTAGGGGAGAGGTGTGTGATGAGCATTCACAGAAATCTCTGTGAGTAACTGGATGACCAGAGAGATAACAGGACCGACTTTAGTGAACAGAACATACACAGCAAAGAATGATGTCTTTTCAAAAATAGTTTGGAAAACCATTGATCAAATGGATGGTTACAGCTCTTATAAAGCAGTATCAGGAGTCCACTGAAGAGTGTGAAGATAATCTGATGTCCAGGTTATAACATTACAATATTCAAAATACCTAAATCCCCAACACAAAAATTACAAAGTATACAAAAACAAAACAAAACAAACAACCCCCCCACCCCCCCACCCCCCACACACAAAGCAGAAACAAGCAGGGAAGTATATGACTATGATCTATCATGGGGAAAAAAGAAGAAATCGACAATCAGCATCCCCAAGGAAGCTCAGATATTAGACCATTAAAACTTAAAAAAAAAATTTATTTTTATTTTTTAAAAAATATTTTATTTTATTTTTTAAATACATGACAGTGGAATGCATTACAATTCTTATTACACATATACAGCACAATTTTCCATATCTCTGTATATAAAGTATGTTGACACCAATTTGTATCTTCATACATGTACTTTGGATAATGATGTCCATCACATTCCACCATCCTTGCTAACCCCCTGCCCCCTCCATTTCTCTCCCACTCCTCTGCCCTATCTAGAGTTCTTCTATTCCTCCCATGCTCCCCCCTTCCCTACCCCATTATGGGGAATTTTGGCCATCTGAAACATACTCAAAATGCTGAAGAAATCTTCTCAATTAGGCCTCAACCTTGGCCTATAAAAATGTGGGAGGGGAGCAGGTGGTGTGGGGAGAGAGGGGGAGTGCTGGGCCCTAAATTAGAGCAGGTTGTGCTCTATGCTTCTGTGATTACGTCAGGGTACATCCTGGTGTTGTATGTAAAAAGACTTTTTTTTAAATCAATTGACTATATTAAAAAAAAATGTTTCTAGAGGATCAAGGCCACATCTGTAGGATGGGACCACCCCCGCTTAAAGTGCCTTTCTGAATAAACTCAAGCTTGCCACATTATAGTTTGTTCCAGCCAACACCTAAACATCCACCATCTTCCAGCCTCTCTACGAGGGCAGCAGTCTAACTATAAGCACCAGTTAACAACCACACATGGGTTTCATGTGCACCAGGCCCCCTGCTTTTTCTAATTACTCACTTCTTGACTACTCTGCAGCCCACTTCACCTGTTCATCCTCTTCCCTACTCCCTGATTCTTTCTTCAAAATGCCAATCAACTCTATGACCCAGAGTTAAGTTCAGGCTGGATTTTTTTTTCTCTGTTGCAATAATATATTACCAATTAAAATCTAATATATTACTTATTAAAAATTTAAATGAGCTGTAAAGAAATATTAGGATACATCTTTTTAATTTTTTTAATTTTTTAATTGCTGATCTTTATTTTTTTATTTATATGTGGTGCTGAGAATCAAACTACAATGGTAAGCAAGTGCACTGAGCTACAGCCCCCAAAGAACAATAGAAGAAGGCTAGAGAAGATATGTTGATATACTAATTTAAGACAAAAAGCATTACTAGGTAAAAATAGAGTCTAAAAGAAGCAAGTCTCCAGGAACATCTGACAGTGTTAGATCTGTTTTTTCTCTATAAATAAAACTTGAAAATATATAAAGGAAAAACTAACATAAGAATTTTACAAAATCATGAGAGATTTTTACCATTCTTCAAAAATTGATTTATTAACCAGGAAAATATAATATTAAATATTTAATATCTAATATCTAAATTTAATATCTAATATTTAAACAACACAACAAGGCTTAGGTACTGGACATAAATGGAAATACTGAAAATACATATCCACTTTTTAAAAGAACACTTGGAACATATAAAAAATTGACTAAATATTAGATCAAAGATCATATCACATTTTTTAAAAATTGATTTACTTGGACCATTTTATCTCACTCAAAGCAATTTAATAAATTCAAATGCCAAAACAACAAAGAGTTCTTCAATATTCAAGTAGTTGAAAAAAAATTAAATCACCTGTCCAAGTATGGATCTAATATAAATCAACCAGATAACAGAAAATATTTAGAATTAATATAACAAAACTCCATGTTAGATCTTATGTAATATGAGTAAAATTGCAAATAGAAGGAAATAAATTGCCTAAAATGAATTAGAAAGTGAAAATCAATGCATTATATCTCTAGTCAAGAAAAAGAACCAATTTTATGTCAAGCAGAAAAAAGTAAAAATAAAAAATAAATCAAAAAGGAAATCAATACAAATCAATAACAAAAAAATTTTCTTGATTATACATAAAATAAGTCAAACTTGTACAAGATTGGATCTATTAAAACAATAGAAGGCAAAATAATTCTGATAATGCAAAAAATAATACTGAGAATGTTTATGAGTAAATATGTGATAGAATTATTTCTACATCAAAGGAAAATACTAAGAAATACTTTAAGCTAATAAATCAGAAAATAATGCAAACACTTTCTAAAAATACAAGTGACCAAAACTAATTGAAGAGTAGAAAAGTTAAAGATATTATTAATGATATCTAACCAGTATTTTAAAAATCTACATATAAAAAAGCACCAGGACCACAGCCTGTGCAAAAAGGTAGCTTTCTTGCAAACCTTCCAAAATATTTAATCCTCACACAATATGGCTAAAGGAATTTCCCAATGCAGTTATGATACCAAAACGTTTCTATTTACAGTGGAGAAAATGCATGTCCTGAGGGGAGTCCCAGCCTTATAAAGAGGGTCCTGCAAACAGGCAGACCTGGGGAACATAACAGTCCCAGAAGAGGACATCCATATGTGGGAGGATGTGACAGCTAGGATAGCAGATTAGTTATTTATAGGGAGTTGATAAAACAGGTAAATATGCTAAAGAAAATAGGAACTGAGTTTCTTACTTTTGAAGACATCTACAAACATGGAAAGGGAAATACAGTACAGTATTTCCACTGTAGTGTTGGGTAGAACATCAGTTTTCTGTTTTCACAGATGATAGATGGAAGGTCTCCCCTTACTCTGTGACCTAGAGGGCTGGGCAAAATACTTTCAATGGGTATGAACAAACCTAGCAACCTTGTTTCTAAATTCCATTTTCCATCAAAAGGAATAAAATTTCTAAGAGAAGTAATTGGATAACTCCCAATCTGGGACAGGGAATGCATGATTTTTTTCTAGGAGAACGTAAGAAACTCCTTCAAGTCTAAAGGGGTATGTTTAAGATATAAAAGTCAGCTTAAGGAGTTCTCCCTAGCCAAATCAGGGCCATTTGCGTATGTGTATATATATAATGAAAACAAAAGAAAATAACATATGGGTCCATATGGACAAAATAGGTAAACAAAATTTTGATGAAGACTCCAATATTTACAGAATTTCAAAGTATCTCCATGCAGGTTATTTTTTTATTATAAAAGGGAAGATTAAAATTTCACAGTAGAGAAGTATGGCAGAAAAATCCCCTTAACCAAAGTGAACAATTACAAAATAACAAGGACAACTTGAAATTTTGTGTCTTCCAATAGGTAACATACCATTGCTTCTGTGATATTCCTGCCAAAATATATAATTCAAATTTGATGATAAAGACACAGCAAATTCCAGCTGAGGGATTTCTACAAAACAACAAAACAGGCCCATATACTTCAATTGCCAAGATTATGAACGTCAAGCAAACACTAAAGGAACTGTTTGAAGACAGAAAGAAACAATTAGATGAACTCAAATTTGTGTCTGCAATTTTTCATTAAGTTTGAGATTATTTCTAAAGAACTTGGCATAAACTCAAAACCCAATAATAAAAATGTAGAAGCATTTCAGTCAAATCCCCTTTATGTCAAAAGATACAAAAACTATCAAATTTTAGCCAGAAAAAAAAATGTATTTAAAACAATTCATCATCAACAATAAGTATTTGTGACAGGAATACGATAGTTAGAAATTAGAAAAATCTATTTGAGTAAATAAAAAAATCTTAATCATATTAATGAGTATATGATAAGTTTTAAGTCATTCATAAATTTTTCTAGATATCTCTAAGCTAGAAATAGAAAGGAAATTAAGTAACCCAGTTAAAATTATAGGAAAAAACCTAATAGCAAGCATCACATTGGAAAAACTTTAAAAATTAGTCCTTTCAAAATCAGAAATAAGAAAAAGCAATATATGTGAGGTCTGCTGTCACCGCTTTGACAACATAGTGATTCCAACCAACATAAAAGCAACGTTAAAAAAGTCAGTATTAAAATTAGAAATTAACATTATAAATGCTATAAAATTATAATAACAAGGTATGAACAAGAAGATACCAAACTTATTCAGCCATGACCATAAATTTATTTATATTTGGAGCATTTCTATATAAATGAGACAATGTTACAAGTGAGTATGGAAAGGGTAAATGCTGAAAACCTGGTGCTAGTCTATCCATACAGGAAAAATATTTACATCTATACCTCACATAAGAACAGATTAAAAACAGGTAGAAATCAAAACTTTGCACACTTGGAAAAAAATAATTAGGATTAGAAAAATATTTTTAAAAATCTTTATAATTACTAGGATTAGAGAGAAGTTTTCAAAGCACTCTGTTAAAAATACTGCCCTCAAAATAATTTGAAGTCAAACCATCTGTATGACAAAGAAAAAAAAACAATTAGAAATGTAGATGGCATTTGCAATAGGGTACATGAATTAATATGCAGAACGTGTGAAGAATAAATCATTAAAAATAGAAAAATATTGAACAGATAATGAAACCTGACGGTCAATGAGAGCTAAAGATGTCTCACATCATTAATTAAGTAAGAGGTTCAAATTAATGCCACAATCAAGTATCACATACCCACCAGAATGGCTGAACTGGCCAAGTATCATAAAGGTTTCAGGATGGTGGTGATTGGCAACAAAAGAAGGAAAATGCTACATAAAATGCTGGAGCTTAAAAGACATTTGGCAATGACCTTGATTGCTTTACTTATTTCTGGCCTAAGGAAGCACTGTACAGTGTCTGCAAATAGTAAAAAACAGGAAAGAACCTAACAGTCTTATTAACATTAGGGAAAAGATAAACTATTATTTTCCCCCATAAAAGAACAGATAAAATGAATCATGATAACGTGTAGCTACATAGGTAAACTGATAAAACATAATGGTGCATGGAAAGAGCAAGTTGTGAAAGGTTACAATGTTTCTTATATAAACTGTAAAAACCCACAAAACTATTTTTTTTGCATATATAGTAAAATTATAAAACCATACAATGGCATGATATCCAGACTTGTTATCTGTGGAAAGGGTGAGATAAAAAAGAAATAAGTGCCTGATCTTGTCTCTAATGTTTGTATTTTGTAATCTGAAACAAAATAACAGGTTGAGTATAAAACTGTTAACATCTAGATGAGGAAACTGTGATATAGTTATCATTACCCAGCATTCACTGCCTCAGATAAAACTGTCAGTGGGTGCTGGTGAATGGTAATTTTTGCCACACAAAAACTTGAGTATCAGAGCACACAAGGAGGTCATAGCTGGTGAGGTAAGGAGAACAGTAGGCAGGTCATTTACATACTGAAATAAAATGCAGACCAGGAAGAAATGTCTTCAAGGACCAACTGTAGTTTATGAATGAAATAAATGTAAATCTAATTTCTACAGAATGAAATAAACCCCAGTAATCTCTCATATTTCTTCAAACCAATCTCATATCCACCATAGATTCTTGTAGATGACATTTGTCAGCACGGACATAAGTAACAATGTTTAGGTAAAAAAATGTTTACCTATTTTTGTTTGTTTTCCTAAGTGAAAGCATTTACTTAATTTAATGGTTAATCTGCAGAAACTTCCCTCAAAACAATTATACTTATTCGCTCACTGAATAAAATATGTATTGAATCTTTGTATATAAACACCATTTGGCTAGCTGTTATGGAGAAATACAATGAGATTATTAACTCTCTTTTGGCTCATTTAACTGATATAACTACAGTATAATTATTTTTCCCATTTTATAGAGAAAGAAATTGAAATTGAGAGCTTAAATTCTACCCCGGAACCACCATGCTAACAAGTTAGTAGGAGCCATCATTCAGTTTGTCAGGTGACCTGAAGATCCATCAATTCATTCTACTATAATGCAACGCTTTCTCAAAGCCCAGCAGAGATTTTCATCTAAATTTCTTGCTCTTTCTGTTTTACATGGGCTGAATCCACCATATTTCAGGTTACATCTTTCCCATAAAACCATTCATTGGAATCCGAGTAGAAGAATACAACCATAATTTTAAGCCAGTAATAGCAGCTCCAGACCCAGGAAAATAAAAATCATGTTTGTTTGGTTTTTTTTTTTAATTAAGAAGTAACAACTATAATCCTCCACACTAGAAACTTTGCCTGAAACTTCATGTAAACTTCCTTACCTACTAATCACATTGGCATACAGAACATGTAAATCAGAAGCCCACTTTGTAGGTTAAAAAAGGTCTGTCTACAAGCTAAAAAACCTACCTAAATTCACAGTGGTGGACCCAGGCAGTCCAATTCCCAAAGCAGACATGGTTAATCACCAAGCCACTGTTTTATGAACTTTTGGGAGACTCAATGAGAAATTATTTTACATCAAAATCCAACACACACACACACACACACACACACACACACACACACAAAAACAACTTCTACAGAACACTATTTACTTCAATAATATGTAGCAAAATCTTTTAAAGATGCTGGTTTTGAGTCATAAAATCTCCTCAAGACATGGGCTTTTAAAAATACATAATGGTTAACTGCTCAAAATCACAATATTTATTAAAACAATGATGGTAGCAAAAAAAAGAAAAAGAAAACAATGAAATCAAGGTCAGCAACAGAGTTAAGTAATAATTAAGAATATAAAAAAATTGTTATTCACAGAAAATACATTATGTACATTGCTTGGAACCATGAATAATGCGCATATATATATAACATAAATATAAAAACACTTGGGTTAAAGTAATAAGGATATAGGCAATTACATCTTTGTAATTTTATAAAGGCTTTTATTTTTCCTTACAAACTAGGGTAGTTCAGAAACCAGATAATAACTCCTTGGGGGGGGGGGGGATCAAAACAATTTACTTGTGTTCTTTCTTCTTAAATATCTGTTTTAGAACACAGTACAGTTTCCCAAAAGTTTTACAAAGTTAGCAAACTTTTCACACCAAAAAAATGACATTAAAACAAACAAAAATGATTCTGTGTTTTAAATGGAAATTGGGAACTGTACTAACACTAAAGGAACAAACCTTTGCAACACATCCTAAAGCTACATACATTCAAGCGTTGCAGAAACATCCTCCTTCCAAACCCCCTTCCCTTATTCTTTCAGTATTGTGCCTTTGGGTCACAGACGCTTGTCCTGGGAGTCTCTCTGAATCCATCCCTGATTTCAAGAGGATGGGGTTGGACCACTAGGCTCAGGTCTAGCTCTATTCTCCTCATCTGCCAAAGCCTCACAGTACTGCGCTGGCCAGTCCTTGGGGTCTTGATTATGAACTTTGGCCACAAACTTAAGAACTTTCATCTTGCTGGTTTCCAGGTTGGTTCGCGGGCCCCACTGGAATTCGTAGTCTACCGGATCCGTGTGGGGTATGCGTCGGTACTCCAAGTAACGTTGTCGCACAAAGTCCTCAGTAATGAGTTTCTTTGGATCCCCAAAGATTAAATGCTTCTTAGTGGGGTACACCCCCAACCGACGCAGAAAGTCCCAGACCTCGGTCTCCTTGATTGTGTTGCCCTTCATAAAGATGAGCCCTAAAACAATCATCAGTAGGCCCGTAGTGGGAGTGCCCTGATCGCCTCTCACCTCGGCATCCTCCTCCACTGGTTCCAGGGTGTTGATCAGGATGTAGGTGTTACTCTTGGGCTCAAGTTCCACTAGCTTGTACCCGAAGACGTACTGGAGGCGCTCCGCAGCCAGTTTGAGGAGGTCCGGGAAGATGTCCTTGTAGTCCCCGATGACATGCTTCAGTATGTCGGTCCGCTTGATAGGAATCTTCTTCTGGTCCTTAATCAGCAAGAACTGCACCAGCTCCGCCACCTTCAGCTCCAGTTGCTTCTGGGTCCGAGGCCCCACAGTGGGGGCGGCCTGGGACCGGCGAGCGCCCTGCGAGGAAGAGCCTTGGGTCTCTTGAGAGCCCGCCGGGCCGCGGGAAGTGCTCGGGGTCTCCTCCGAGACGCCGCCTCTGTGGGCCCGGACGTCTCCGCCGCGGCCCGAATCCCTGTCTTTCTCCGCCGGGGAACTAAAGCGACCCCGACTCCTTGGCTTTTGCAACATGTCACCAAGCAACCGGAGCCCGGCGCCAGCTCAGACTCCAGCGGACAGAGGAACGCTCGCCGTAACCGGCGGAAGAGGCAGGAATTGTGGGTCCGAACGAGGCGCGCCTGCGCGGCCTGGGCGGGGCCCCAGAAGGCGCGCGCAGCGTCGGTGGAGCCAGAGCGCCACGCCAGGGAGGGGGCGCGGGTGTCTGCTGGGGCTTAGAGGTGTCTGCATGGCTACTGCGCATGCGGAGAGAGGAGGCTTCTGCGGTCCCTAGGTCCAAGCTACCACTTCGGTATTATTGTGTGTTGTGTTTTTCAAGTCATTCAAATAGAAAGCAAGAACCCAAACTTGCAGGCAAGGGTGCGACCAACTTTTAGGCCACACATACTTTGGTATGTTTTATGGCTGTACTGAGTTCTAAAACTCGGGTATGTTTGTAAACGGAGGAATCTCAAAGAATAAATTTTGGAGAAAAATAAGGTGAAGAGGAAAGTGAGCCTGGAAGTAAAGTAAAAGTATTTATTCCTACATTAAATGCGCACATAAAAGACCCAAAGTTTTTCTACCTTTCCTTGCTCAAATTCACACCTTCCTGATCAATAGAATTACTTTCTACCTTCCTTTCAGGTCTATAAGGCAGGCTTTCCTCAAAAGCAATATTTATTCCCAGTTTCTTTATTTATATTTTCGGTGTTACACTTCATTAGCTAAACTGCCAGGAGAAACCCATCCACAAAAGCAGGATCCACTTTTGCCAATAACTAACTTGGTTAAATGAGTAGTTTTAATTTTTTTTTTTTTTAATGAGCATATCTTTAAAAAAAAAAAAGTGTAGACCCACAACCACAATTTTAACAGAAACGGCCAAGTGGAATGTTACAAGCAGAGAAATGTGCTCTCTCAAGAGATTACCATTTAATTTGGGGCATTCATGGTCAAGAATTCCAATAATGCGAAGTTCCTAGATTTCTTTTTTAATTTTTTAGTTATAATTGACACAATACCTTTCTTTCTTTCTTTATATGTGGTGCTGAGGATCGAACCCAGGGCCTCACACGCTCTAGGTGAGCACTCTACCGCTGAGCCCCCTAAATTTATTAATTCTTAATATATTAGCCTTAGGGCTCAAAAAGAAAAGAGAACAGAGGTATAATCCCTTACAATCCATGGTGTGTGCAGTTTTTATATTTTTAATTGTGCAACTCTAATAGCGGAAGAGTCATTTCATTAACTCGAAAAATCAGCAATCTGCTGCCATTACTTCTACTGATCTTAGTAAATGTGCTTCTCTATTTACTGACTTGCAAAGAAGAAACTGAATTTCCCTCTTTGTCTTTTTAAAGCTACCCAGAACCTGGGTAAACTGTTCAAAGAACTAAATCAAATTGATTTCCTCTTTAATGCAAATATATTCAAAGGAAAGCAATTCAAAACACATTATTTGAATAATAACATCAAAACACAACCTTATTAAAATTTCATTAAATGTAAGTAGCATAAAATTTTTGTAATTCAATATGAAAATGCAGTCTGATAATGGTACTGGAACTGCAGTAGTAAATGTGAAATCATATTCCATGTTGTGATGCAAACATGCTAAAATCTAGTAAACTATGAGTAATAACTTTCTCTTCCACACAAGATACAACATTATGTTCTCAAATGTCAATCTTAATGACAGGGGCTGCTGTCATTTGAATGTGTCTCCAAAATTCAAGTGTTGGAAACTTAATCCCAGTGTAACAGTGTTGGATAATTGGGCCTGATATGTGATTAGATCATGAAGACTCTGTCCTCATGAATGCATTAGTGTCATCTCTGGAATGGGTTAGTTATTTCCAGAGCAAGTCTGTTATTAAAGCAAGTTCAGTTGTCTTGCAAGTGTACTCTTTCAGTCATGTGATACATTCCACCATGTTATGACACAGCAAGAGGTCCTCACTAGATGTTGCCCTAGAACCTTGGACTTCCCAGCCTCTGAAACCATGAGCCAAATAAGATTTCATTGTTTCTAAGTTTCTCACTGTGTGGTATTCTTTTATAACAACATGAAACAAACTAAGTCAGAGGCCTACTAATAAAAATATATCATAGTAGCATTCATTTTATTTTACAGTAAGAATTTGTCTGCTTCAGTTTCCTTTAAAATTACAATTTGTACTTAAGTTCAACTAAGCCTCCTGAAATCTAATTCTGCAAAAGCTACTTCCAGACCAGTCCATTTGTAACTTGAGTCAAATAATTTCAGCAACCAAGGGACAGGGGAAAAATTAAAAATAAGATAAGAGCTGTTGTCAATAATTAGTCTGGTATTTCAATGCTTTCTTGTTAAGGTATTCACTTAAACTATTAAGTAGTTCAATTGGTTAGGCTACCCTGTGACTGTAAGTCAAAAGGGCTGTCAGTGGCACCCTTGCTCAGATAGCAGATTGTCATTACTCAAAATAGGTGAGAAAAGATAACAGTTTTCAGTCTGAAAACACCTGTCTACTGTCCAGAAGAGTGAGGGTGAGAAAAACACAGGCATAAATGATAAAATGAGGTTTATATAATACATGGGAAGACACCTAAAACCACATTCCACCTCACTCTGGGAGACCTGAATATTTTGGGTAGAAATTGTGGCAATAAATACAATTAATAACAGCTAATGATTTTACAAAGGTGGATAGCATTAGATTGAAATTTAGATAATGCGTGGGGAAGTCACCCAAACCCACATTCTACTTCAGATTAACACTGAAAGCCATACATGTTTGGGTAGAAATTGGGGTGGTAATAACATTAATAATAGTTTGTATAAATTACAATGGCTAATGGTTTTACAAAGGTAACTATGGTTCAGATCTTCTTTGAAGTGGTCTTCAGGTACTGCTTCATTTACTCCCCCAAACAACTCATTGAGGCATGTGTGTTTATTGAATTTCTCTTCTAACAAGTGGAGAAACAGGCAAAGAGAACACAGACAACGGTGTTCTTGAAGAAGTAAAAGCTTTGGAATCAAATGGCTCTAGATTAGAGACCTGTTCTGACACTGGGAAAGTTACCAATACCCCAAGTTTTGGTTTCCAGATCAATAAAATGAGACCACTAATCCTGGCTTCAGAAGATTGAGATAGGTTTGTCAAGTACTTAGCACTTGGCAGAATAGTTGATAATATTTTTTTTTCTTTCTAGGGACTTTATGTTAAGGAAAATATACGAGTGCTACACAAAGTTGTATGTGGTATAGGGGAAGCAAAACTTTACTCTCTTAAGAGTGCCAGCTAGACCTGAGATTTAAATTGGTATGAGACAGATTAACAGGAGAAAAAGAGTACTTTGTTTTGTTTTGTTTTGTTTTGTTGGTACCAGGGAGCACACAGCCACTGAGCCACATCCCCAGCCCTGTTTTTGTATTTTATTTAGATACAGGGTCTCACTGCATGCTGAGGCTGGCTTTGAACTCGAGATCCTCCAGTCTCAGCCTCCTGAGCCACTGGGATTTCAGGTGTGTGCCACCGCACCCGGCAAAAATGTACATATTTAAGTACTACATGTCATTGGCGCTCTTATAAGGAAATGATGATATAGAGAAGTAGAAAAACCTAAATTCTTTTATATTTGAACAAAGAGAAGTAGTTGTGGAAAAGGAGTAAATTATATGGGGATCTAAGGGAAGATAATTATTTTAACAAGGTTTGTTTGTACAGAATTCTCTTGGCTAAGGCTCCCCATGGAATAATGTTTCTTTTCTGCTGGTACCGGAAAGGCATTTTGCACATGGGAGTTTTTAATCTCCTATTCCCAGGAAGAAAAGAGGAGACTAGAATGCCCTTCGTGCATCTGCTGTTTTTCAAGTGCCTTTAGCTCAAAGTAATCTTTATGCCAAAGTGGCATATTTTGGGAGGCATATTCTGCTACCCCTTAGTAAAAAGATGTTCACTGCAGTGAAACACATGCACGTATCAAAATCAGGGAAAGTTCTGGAGCTATATGTCAAGGAAATATTAGAGTCATTTATTTTTTAAAATAAAATTCAATTTTTATTTCTTTGCTTGGGGAAAAAATTATATCCTCACTGAAGTTTAACTTCATGGTGACATAATGCCATAGAAGTTATGCAATTCAAATTTTCGATAAATTCTACGTGATTTGGAACATAGCATTTGTGACTTTATGTATAAGGAGTGAAGTAACAAAGACAAATGGTTTAAAAAGAAAAGAAATTTTCAAATACTTTATGCTAATGACCTCCTTGCTGTTATTGACAGACCTAAAAGAAAAAAAAAATGAAATTCTTTGAGGTAAAATCTAAGCTAGCTAAGATTTCAAATGCATTGAGCAAGGAAATGCCTAAGACCAATTGCTCTTTAAATGTCTCTAAGTAATTAAATGCTTTATTTCATCTCCTTGGTAGCAAATGGCTGCCTAGAAGCTCTAATCATCTTTATTATCTACTAGATTCTCCTCTTCATTCATTAGTATTTCTTGTAGATCCACAGCAACATTTTAAATTTTTTGATAGCAACACAGTGCTGAAAGCAGGTGAGGACTTTTGGGAGAAGAAAGGCAGTGATCAAAGCATGCAGCCAGCATTTGTGAGCAGCTTCCCCACCTTTTCCAGTGGATGAAAAGGGGACAATGCACAGCATGTGTGCAAAGACTTCAGTGGCAAATACTATTTGGGTAGATAGCAGGGAAAACAATCCAGATTTTTTTTTTTTTTTTTTTTAAAGAGAGAGGGAGAGAGAGGGAGAGAAAGAGAGAATTTTAATATTTATTTTTTAGTTTTCGGCGGACACAACATCTTTGTTTGTATGTGGTGCTGAGGATCGAACCCCGGGCCGCTCGCATGCCAGGCGAGCACGCTACTGCTTGAGCCACATCCCCAGCCCACAATCCAGATTTTTAATGGTGAAATAAAATTCCTTGGGTCCATTCATTCTGACCCCTCACTGCAACAAAAGGGTCCACCTATTCTTAACAAAGATATTCCCACTTAGAGTACTTGGTAGTCTTCATAATAACATTTTGTCCCTCCTAAACACACACTTTGTAATCAAACAGTAGCATGGCTTTCCTGGATTGCTAGAAGAGGGAGTGCTTTCCAAGCACTGCAGCCATTTGGCCCAGACCTTTAGACACTTTGTAAGAAATGCAAATCATCCAGTTACCCAGGCCTTTATGAAAATCATTAAGGCCTATACAAGGTCTCTATAGTAGCCAATAAGATTTGCTTTTGTTTTCTTGGTCCCTGCCCCTCCCTGTTTTGCATCTGTTCCCTTTAGGAATTGCCTCTTTACAACTGTAGAAGACTTTGGTAACTGACTGGGAAGGCCAATCTGCATCCCTCCTGGGAGCTCATACAGATTCTCTTTCTACTGAGCTAACAAGTTGCAGGGTAACAAAAGCCTAGCCATTTGTACTGTTGCTTTGGGATAATCCATCTCATGGTGAAGCTGCTTCACAAGAGCTCTAAGAGATGAAGAAATAGTTTGTTCTGGTTTAGATATGAGGTGTTTCTGAAAAGCTCATGTGTGAGACAATGCAAGAAAGTGTAAAGGTGAAATGATTGGGTTATGAGCACTTTAACATAATCAGTGCATTAATACACTGATATAGATTAATTGGGTGGTAACTGTGGGTATGTAGGGTGTGGCTGGAGGAGGTTGGGTCACTGTGGACATGCCTTTGGGGTTTGTATTTTGTCCTTGTTGAACAGAGCTCTCTCTTCTCTGCTTCCTGGTACTATGTCCCCAGCTGCTTTCCTCCACCACACTCTTTCAACATGAGGTTCTGCTGAAATGTAAAAGAACCAAAGTAAACGCCATTTGTTCTGACCTGACTCCATTTTATGCTTGTTTAAAATGTTTTCTTTCAGCCTCCTGACAGCTGTATCTATGTTGACAGTACCATAGGACCTTCCCCTCAGCCCTGACGATGGTCCTGATGTATAATAAAAATGACTCTGAAATGTATAATCAAAACAATTCTCTCATGTAATCAAAATATCTATCTCAACAAGGTCTTTCTGACTTACATCTGGCTCAATTTTTCCTGTGGTTTTTGCCTTTATAAACTCTGTACTTCCAAAATTCAAGTGCTGGGAGTTCTTTGAGGGGGCTAGCCTGCTCCCAGTCACTTGCGTGGCTTGCTCATTAAAGGACCTTTTTCCCTTTCAATTTGGCTGTATAAGCATGATGATCTGTAATTCTTGTGCACTCTGTAACACTGTCACACCTTGGGCACAGGGCAATCAAGTTGGCCCTTTTGGACTGAGACCTCTTGTAACAGTGGTTCACTTTATGCTTTGAATAAAACCCTTGCTGCTCTGCCACTGCAACTTATTTTTCAAATGGACTTGTTTCTTTCTCTTCCTGTTTCCCTGCTCCTCCCTAATCTCCATCCTAGGCAGAGTTATTTGTCCTTTAGCACTCAGGCCGCATAGGAATCAAATAATCCAGATTTTGGGGATTGTACCAGAGGATCTCAAAAAGGACTATCTCCCAAATTAACAAGTGAATTACATTTCCAACAGAGAACACACGGAGTATAGCCTTTGAGTCACCTCTTCAAAAGCCCCTTTCCTTCCTACAGATAAGCAGAATCACAGCCTTTGGGACAGGGTCCAGTGTTTCTCCTTTGCTGGTAAAGCAATAAAAATTCTTTTTCCTTTTTTTTCAAAACCATGTCCTGATTCTTGGATTGACATTGGGAACAAGGACCAAGCTTTCAGCAACATTCTGAAACCGTGAGCCCCCAGACTTTTCCTCCTCTAAAATTGTTCTTGTCAGGTCTTTTAGTATAGCAGCAAAAAAAAAAAAAAAAAAGATGACTAAAACAGTTCTAATGCTGCCACCTGAATCCCTAGATCCTGAGTTCAAGGTTAGACTCTTGGAGATTCTGAGTTACTGGAGCATCAGCTTTTACATAATCTCCTTTGAGTTGGTTCCTGTTACTTCCAACTGAACAAATTCTGGCTAAGTCAATAGCTAAACCCACTATGCACAAGAAACTGAATACCAGGAAATGACACATTGTTTCACAGGAATGGAGCTTGAAAAGTTTAATACCACCAAAAAGGATTTTTGAATGTCACAAAAGGTGAATTGAATACAATTTGATATTGTTGTTTTTTCACAGTATTCTGTGGTTGAGGAATATGCTTTTAATTTCAGCTGCAGGCAGTACATAGAAAGAGGCAAGCCATGAGGGACTGTGGTTTTCAATACAGAATGTAGATATGAGGTAAGGTGGTGATTTCCCTCTGAGGGAAGTAGTTACAGACCACTTGGAATATATATTCATAGATGGATTAATGATGGGTAGATGTTCTAAGAAATGCATTGTTAGGTAATTTCACCATTGGACAAACATCATAGAGTGTATTTACACAAATTAAGATGGCTCTGATGTCATTAGGCAATATGATCTTAGGGGCCACTGTCATGTATGTAGTCCATCATTGAATGAAATATTGTTACACAATTTATGATTGTATTTTAAGGCATCTGCTACTCCAGGGTATCTGTGTTGTTCAAATTCAACCCAAAGAATTTTTCTACTGTTTATGCAAGATGACAGAAACCTCATTATTTTAGGCTACACTTTAGCCTAAAATAGAACTGTACTCACAAGGCAAGGTCATGAAAGAGAATCGACAAAGCTAATATCCAGAAGGGGACAATGCAAATAGGTATTGAGAAAACTGAACACACTGAAATAGAAAGGAAAAATAAATGAAAATAATTAAGAGAAAAACATTCAAGGGATGAATCAAAATACCACATTGTACCTCATAAATATGAACAAATATGTGAATCGAAAAATAATAAAAATATTTAAGCAGACAAGAAGATCCAATGTATGCACAGCTGGTAGTCCTGAGGTATACAATAATCATAAAGAACTATATGTGATTTCAGGAATCCTGGGATATGATGAATTTACACAGGTCCCCTGTCTTGGATCCTGTCCCCTTCCTGGCTCCCTCCTTAGGACAAACAAGGAGAGCAAGCATGCTTTCAGGGCTGGAGTGTAATCAGAGATTATGGGCTCTCCAAGATCTGCAGAGGAGGAGACTAGCACAGGGCTTTACCCTGAGATGTAAAAAGTGAGAGCTTGGGTGCTTAATGAGAAGGCAAGCCCTGTCCCAAGGCTTAGGAAGAGCTAGGATAGCCTGGTACCTTTTGAGGTCTAAGCTGGTAGAAGTCTGTGTCTCTCCTGAGAGTCCACATCTATCTCTTCTGAGGCTAAGTCCCAGAGTGTTGACCAATTGCTGAGGAGTAAACTAACTAGCAAGTCAAAAGCTGCTGGGCTTTGAGGTTAGGAGAGGTAGCAGTTTTCCACTTATGAGTCCCGGACTCTAAGAGATAATTTCATGATACTTTGAAGACATGTAAATAATGTGCCCTTTGATTCACTATAGCCCGCTTTACCAGAAACTGCTGAGCTTCTCAGCACTTGCAATTTAATACTTTTCCAGTGACTCTCAAAAAGATGTCCTGTAAAGCAAAGGAAGGAGTACAAAATCTTGCACAGGTGATTAAGAAAAATTAAAATATAAAAGATGGTCCAAGAACTTGAAGGAGAAGCAATGACACTGAAAAACTTTTGGTTCTGCTGATCAAGAAAGAGAGAATAAATAATAAAGCCAGAAAAAAAGGGACATTACTTCTAGAGAAATATAAGGGAATGTTATGAGCAGTGAACAATTAAGTCAAAAACAAGATAAATTAGAAGCATGGGGAAGTTACTAGAAAGACACAGATGAATGCAGTTTATTTTAAAACACAATGTGAATAGACCTACAACAATGAAACAGATTGAATTAGTAACTTTAAAACAGATTGAATTAGTAACTTCACAACTTCCCACAAAGAAGAATTCCGGTCCAGATGGCTTCACCAAACATTTAAAGAATTAAGTTTAACCCTGTTCCACATTTTTCAGATATTGAAGGAGGGACCAATTCCTAACTTCTTCTATGAGTCCAGCATTATCTTAGTACTGGAGTCAAAGATATCACAAGCAAAGAAAAAAAACAGATCCTCAAAAATATATAGAAAAAAAAATCCCTATTAAAATGCTAGCAAACAAATTATTGTAATATATTAAAAAATTATACACCATGACCACATGGGATTTACTTCTGACATACAAAGTTAGTTTAGTATCAGAAATATCAATTAATATGATATGCTATATTAAGAGGAATAAAGGAGAAAAACCTCATGATGGTTTCAATGGATGCAATAAAAGCATTTGACAAAATCCAAACAGGCTTTCATGCTAAAAACACAGAAAACTAGATAGAAACTTACACAATGTAATAAAGGCCATCTATAAAAATCTATAAGTAACATCATACTTAAGGGTGAAACTCTGAATGCTCTTATGCTAAGAAAGCAAGAAAAGGATACCCACCTCACCTCTTTTATTCAGCATTGTACTGGAGGTTCCAACCAGGGCAATTAGGCAAGAAAATGAAATTAAAGGCATCCAGATTAGGAAGGAAGAAGTAAAACTATCTGTTCGTAGATGACATTATCTTGCATGTGGAAAATCCCAAGGAATTTCCTAAACAATATTAGAACGATAAGTTCAACAAGATTGTAGGATACAAGATATAGGTACAAAAAATTTTTTTTCTCTGCACTTGCAATGAATAATCTGAAAATGAAATTAAGAAAATAGCTCCACAAATGATAGCATTGAAATGATAAAAGACTTACTGATAAAGTTTTTAAAATAAGTGAAAAACTTATACCATAAAAAGTGCAAAACAATGAAAGAAGTTTAAGAAGATGTAAATAAATGGAAAATATCCTGTGTTCATGAGTCACAAGACAATCTTATGAAGATGTCAATACTAACTAACCAAGTTAATCTATAGATTCAAGACAATCCCTATCAAAACCTTATCAACAAAAAGTTGATTTTTTTTCAGAAATTGACAAGCTGATTCTAAGGTTCACATGGAAATGGAGGGATTCAGAATAACCTTCAGAATAATTCAAAATAATCCTGAGAAAGAACAAAATTTGAGGATTCACGTTCCTGATTTCAAAACTTACTATGCCACTAAGGTAATCAAGGCAGAACAGCACTGGCACATATTATTATAACATGAACTGTGTCTTCTACAAAGGGCACATGTTTAAGTTCCAATTCCTAGTACCTCAGGTTGTAACTATATTTGGAGGTAATATCTTTTAATACATTAAGTTAAAATGAGACCTTTGGGGTGGGCCTCTAATCCAATAGGACTCGCGTCCTTAAAAGAGGGAGAGGCATTGGTAATGTGCTTGCACAGAGAAAAAGTCACATGAGGACATGGTGAGAAGCTCGCCATTTTGCAAACTAAGGAGAGAAGCCTTAATAGAGACCAAACCTTATTCTTGGACTTATGGCCTCCAGAACCATGAGAAAGATTTATGTTGGGTAAGCCACCTAATCTGTGGTAGTCTCCTATGGTAGCCATAGCAAACTAATACACATACAGAGACATGGAATAGAACTGGTACTCCAGAAATAACTATAATCAATCTTCCACATCTACAACAAACCAATTTTCAGGAGGGGTTAAGACAACTCAATAGGAAAACAACAAATGGAACTGGCATCAAAAATGAATTTGGACCCCAAATTGCCACCATACACAAAATCAATGCAATATGAATCATAAGCCTAAATGTGAGAGTTACCACTATACCTCTTACAGCAAATGTAGGAGTAAATTCTCATGACCTTGGGTTGAGCAAGGGTCTCAGATTCAAGACCAAAAAACCTATAAGTTGTATTTCATTAAAACTGAAAAGTATTGTGTGTCAGAGGACACTCTCAGGAAAATGAAAGGACACATTCTGAGAGAAAACATTTTCAAGTCATGTATCTATGTGATAAGAATATATAAATAACTCCTACAAGTGAATAAAACAAATCTCAAATTTTAAAAGTGGGAAAATAGTTTAAAGAGATATGTCTCCAAAAATATAAGAATTTTCTAGCTATAAAAAATGAAGTACTGTGAAGCACAGTATGCAGGCCTGTAATTCCAGCAACTTGGGAGGCTGAGGCAGGAGGATCTCAAGTTGGAGGCCAGCCTGTGCAATTTAGCAAGGACTCCATCTCAAAAAATAAAAGGACTGGGGATTGGTTCAGTGGTGGGGTGTCCCTGAGTCCAATCCCTAGAACCAAAAAGAAAAAAAAAATTAAAGCTGAAGTATTGATACATACTACAATTGGATGGACCTTAAAAATATTGTGCTAAATGAAAGAAGCTACTTTAAAAAGACAATGTATTATATAACACTTATTAAATGAAATGTCCAGAAGAGTCAAATACATAAAGGCAGAAAGATTAATGATGCAGGGCTGGTAGGGAGGTGAGAAATGGGGAGAGTCAACTAATGGGTATGAGATTTCTCTTTGGGGTGATGAAAATATCATAAAACTTAGATGATGATGGTTCCATAATAGTAAATATGCTGAAAGAACATTAACTTTTATACTTTAAACAGGTGTACTTTATGATATGTTAAATAGTTAAATAAAAATGTTTTTTAAAAAACTTGCAGAAGGTCAAGCTGAAAATCTCTAATAAGTATAATGAGATGAAACAGGAAAGACAGACTCATAAACCAGCAGTGAGAACCATCGAATGGATACAGACTTTCTGGATCAACAGCCACAGAAAAGAATTATTATAAAGTTAAACCAAACTGCAACAGAGTCAAGTCCTCTGTGAAAATAATGATTTCTGTCAGCATCAGGAAGCAAGCTTATCTGTACTTAAGACAGTTAAGGGGCACACTAAGGGAAAGCAGTTTCATCCCTACTCTGCCACCAACTTCCTCTGGGTCCTTCCTGGGAGACAGCTTCCAATTGGCCTGGACTCTAGCCCCGAGTCCTACAGAAATGCAAGGTTGGGGGAGGCAACCTCTTTCAAATGGAAAATACAATTATTCTATGAAAGAATTCAAAATTGAAAAAATCATCCATGCATGTTGGAAGGAAAACAGAAAGTCCATCCTCACAGTTAACATTTCTCAAAGAACTGCCTGGTCCTTTATTTCCTAGATGGCAGCAAGCTGGAACATCCTGAGTTTCTTAGAACATCTGGTGGTAATATGATGAATTTCCTAATCTGGTCACATAACTCTGTATAATTTTGTGACCTCTAGAACAAACAGGGCCTCCATTCAAGACTACACTGGGGTCATCAAACTTCAGTATTTATGATGAAATAACATGGAGGAAAGGGGGCTCTGGTTGTTCCTAGTGCCTCCTGGCTTCCTGTGAGAGTCATGCACAAAGGGAGGCTTTAGAGGCTGTATAAACAACCCCAGCCCTAAACCAATCCAAGATAATCACAAAAGTTCAAAGTAAACTGGACACCCTGGTGCACATCTGTAATCCCAGCAGCTAGGGAGGCTGAGACTGGAGGGTCGAGAAAGTTCAACGCCAGCCTCAGCAATGGCAAGGTACTAAGCAACTCAGTGATCAGTGAGACCCTGTCTCCAAATAAAATACAAAATAGGGCTGGGGATGTGGCTCAGTGGTTGAGTGCCCCTGAGTTCAACCTCCAGTACCCCCTACCCCCAAAAAAATTCAAAACAAATTAACATCTGTGAAAATAAGTATAGATACATTTATAATCTGTGTTGTTTTAAACTCAATTCTTTACCCTTGTTTTGGGGGCAAGTTTTCAAATTCCCCACACAGTGCTGAAGGCAAGATCTACTCTAATTAAAAACAAAATGAAACTAAACAGCTAAAAACACACAATGAATTAAAATGTCAAACACCCAGTCAGAATGGCAATTATCAAGAATACAAGTAACAACAAATGTTGGCAAGGATGTAGAGAAAAAGGCACACACATACATTGCTGGTGGGGACTGCAAATTGGTGCAACCATCTGAAAAGCAGTATGGAGATTCCTAAAAATCTAGGAATGTGGGGATGGGGTTGTAGCTCAGTGGTGGAGCACTTGCCTTGCATGCATGAGGCCCTAATTTCAATCCTCAGCACCACATAAAATCATCATCATCATCATCATCATCATCATCATCATCATCTAGGAACAGAGCCACCATTTGACTCAGTTATCTCACTCTTCTGAATATGTCCACAGGATTTAAAACTAGCATACTACAGTGATGCAGCCACATCAATATTTATAGTAGCTCAATTCACAATAGCTAAGCTATGGAACCAATTTAGGTGCCTTTCAACGGATGAATGCATAAAGAAAGTGTGGTTTATATACAGATGAAGTATTACTTAGCCATAAAGAAGAATGAATTCATGACATTTGCCAGTAAATGGATGGATGTAGACACTATCATGCTAAGTGAAATAAAATAACCAGTCCCCAAAAGCCAAAGGCAAATGTTTTCTCTGATATGTGGAAGCTAAAACTCAATAATGGGGGCAGGGAGAATAGAAGTTCAGTAGTTTAGACAATGGGGAAAAAGGGAAGGAAGGGGAGATAGGAAAAGGAAAGACAGTGGAAGAATCTGACATAATTTTTCTGTGTGCATATATGAAAACATCACAGTGAATCCCACCATCATGTGCACCCACAAGATGGAATCCTAACTAGAAAAATATATATTCCATGCTTGTATAATTATATCAAAATGGATTCTACTGTCATATATAACTAAAAAGAACCAATAAAAAAGATGTCAAATGCAATATTATGTCCACACCTGTTGCTCTTTGGATCTAAACTTTCACATGGTCTCACTTAAAACAGTAGGCTGTAGTTTAGATTTTGAATGTCCCCTAAAGGCCCATGTGGTAAAGGCTTCATCTCAGTCTGTGGTTCTCTTGGAAGGTGGTGGAAACCTTTAGAGGTGGCTCCTATCAGGAGGGACGTTAGATCACTGAGAGTGTGCCCTTGAAAGGGACAGTGGGAACCTTACCCCTTCATGTCTCTCTCTTGGCTTCCTGATCACCATGAGGTGCGCAGTTTCCTCTAGCAAGTACCCCCACCTTGATGTGCTGCCTTGCCACAGGCCCAAAGGGAATGTGGCCAAGCAATGGTGGACCGAGACCTTTGAACCCAAAGTAAACCCATTCTCCTTTAAGTTGTTATCTCAGGTATTTTGTCAGTGATGGAAAGCTGACAACACACCACCTCTTTTAGGTCTTCCTCTTATTAAATCAAATTCTCACAGTTTGCTAAATATGACAGCTGAGAACAGTGAGGTTTTATAAGAAATACATCATGATGATGAAACTTAATAAAAACTCAGAATGATTGAGGAGAGAGATGTCACTCCACTGACCACAGGGTTCAGTCTACTCAGCTGACTGACCGGATTTCCCAATATACCTTCTGAAGTTGCTCATTTGGTAGAAAAAGATAATCTTCTTGCAAAATTGTAATACTAGCAACAACAGTCATTTTTTAAAATTAAAGTGGACAAATATAATACTGCTCCACAAAGCTATTTTTGAAAACTTTACATGAACATTAGAATTGATATAAATATCTTTTCACCTGAAGGGACAAGAAAGTTAGGCACTCTGTCCTATATCTCTTGCCTGAACTGTCTTTTGCTCATCTGGACAAAAAGTAAATGTGTTGCAGCAATGTGATCATTGCTTTTCTTGTATAAAAAACTGTTTAAATGAGTAAAGCTTGTTCAGAACCATATTTTCACATTTTTTATTTTGATAAATCTGCAGTTCACAGTGAAAACCCTGAGACATGTGTGTATATGATCTTACAATACCTCTGTTTTAAAAAAAATTGAATCTGCCATGTTTACTTCTATTAAAGGATTAAAAGACCTATCTCTAATTCCCTAAAAATGAATGAATCATGCATGGCCTTCTCATTAAGTAGAGAATTTGACCAACCGCTTGTTTAGAAAGTCTAGCAACATAACTGCTGCTTTGTAATAAATGCCCAGAATTCCAAAATTAATGGAAACTTCAGTTTTCTCTCCAACTCCTTTCCTGTAGTTGCATGAGATATTTTGACGGCTGTGTGGAGCTGTCAAAAGCCTTGAATAGAGAAAATAAGAAAAGAATGGCATTTCAGGGAGTAAACAACTAATCTAAATTAGACGAAAGGAAGTACAAAGAAGGAACTGGAGAAGGAAGAAGCAGAAAATAGGTAAGACAGAATGGACCCTGTGATATCTGGAAAAAACAGCAACCAGTTAGATCCAAATATGGTAACTGACAAACACCTAACAGCACCTTGGCTAAGACAGGAAAAAAGCCCCGCACAGGTGAGTCACATTTGTCTGGGAAGGAAGAAAGCAGAAGGAACCTGCTGCTTGGCTGTGTCTATACTGGCTTGGCTGCAGCTGTGCTTCAGCAGCCAGTGTGGGAAGGGCAACCCGAAATGCATACAAAGGGAGGGAGCCTGCTCTCCTGGAGGTTTCTTCTCTCTTGGGTTGGCAACACCATTTCTTAATCTGGCTGAATGCATCAGGGCATCTTTATTTATTTATTTATTTATTTTTTTTAAGAAGCATGGCTTTTTCAATTTTTATTTTAAAGATTTTATTAATCCGACAAGCTTGAGAGAGATGATGTAGGAAAAGCAAACATTAACTAATTAACTGCTTCCTTGGATCCAACCAATCATTAAAAATGTGCCAATGAAATTTTCTTAAGCAACTCAGTTGTTTATAATTATCCAAGGGGTTCATACTGTTAGTGCAGGTATTTTCTTTCTTTCTTTCACATTTACCTCTAAGCAAATCAACTAATTGAATGTGGTTCTTATTCTGGTCATTTAAGAGGTATGTACTGGGAAATTTCATATAGTGCTTAATTAATATGGATACATCTGTTACACTTAATTGTTTGTGCCTAGTGTGATTATTAGATGCAACTTTACAGAAATTCAGCCCAACTCATTGCCATTTAACACTAATATTCATCCATATTTTTCCTTGGCAAGTCTCACTAAAGAACATTTTCTAAGTTTATAAATAAATTATGTAGCCCATTAAATGGAAGTTAAATAACAGAGTGACTGATTTAGGAGTGAACATGTGATCCCACTCTAGTCAAAGAGTTGTGAGGGATATATTTGAAGACATCTGAAAAGTGTTTACTTGCTCTTAAAAAGAGGTTCATTGGGAAAAAAGAAAGAAAGAACTTCTACTGAACATTTTGTACCTGCATGTATTGCCTCAAGCAGTGGCAATCGGCTTGGCAATCGGCTCATGAATGCAAAGAGCTAAGCCAACACATGAACACATTGAAGCTGGCAGAGTGGAAAGCTAGACTTTGCCTGGCTCCTGAAACAACTGCAGCAGCCACCCTTTGCACTTACCATTTGACATGATAACCTCCTTTGTTCTTTAAACTTTTGTGAGGTGGATTTTATTTCATTTGCAACCAAGAGCAACCCCCAAAACTTACCAGTTGGCACCTGTAGACTGGGCAGTCCCAATGGGAGGGACCTATCACCTGGTTGTTCACATATCTTACCTGCTGAAGCCATGAAGCCCAGTCACTGGGCTGTGTGCCAATTTGAATGTGAGTGTGAAATGCTGCTGTTCAGGAAGTGGTGCAAGGCTTCAGGTTGGTAGTTGGCTTCCAACTCCATGACAAAAGTACATCTAGATGTTACCTGGGGTCTGGAAAAGGGGGGGAGTCTATGGTTTGCCCAGATAGCTCAAGTCTGTAGGTTAGAAAGACAGGTTTGTTTGGAAGTCGTGAAGATGTGCCCTTATATTTCATGGGTGTCATCCTAGCTTGAATGATGTTTGTCCTCAGCCGTGGTTCACCTACCAAGGAGTTCTTTTCCCACTGCATGCTGAACACAGGGGTCAGCCCAAGCTCCCAACTACTCTTCAGCTGCTTCCTTCACTCCAACAAGTCACTGCTTCTCCACCCACCAGATGGGCTGGCATTGAGGTCTTGCCTTGTCACTTTGCCTGTAATTGATCCTTGTCTCCTAAGATCTCACTATGCTAAAACCTTGGTCCCCTGTTTGCTTGGGAGGACATGACAGGAAGTTAAAACCTGAGGCTCTGAAAGCTTTCAGTAATACATCTGTCCTTGTTGCCTAGATTCATGTAGCACCTCAAATCAGGCCTTGTTTCCTGATCCCAATATGATGATGGCTAGGACACAGCTGTGCTTGGAAAGCCTCAAGAAAACCAGTCACACGCTCTCTGGCCTCCTGTGTTCATTGATGCTGCCAGAGTGGGGGTATGTCCAAAGGGTAGCCAACTGTTGACCCCCCGTAGCCCATGCCAGGGAGCTGAAATCAGGAAACAGAGTCCAGAAAGAATCTGATGGCCAAAGGTCAGCCTGTCTGGAGAGAGGCTGTCTGTCTGGCAGAGCCCAGAGTAAAGAACAGCTGCCCAGGCCAGAGTGGAGTTAACCCCCTGACATGGGTAGCTCCCCAGCAGCAGAGAGGGCTCTTGTCTGGCCCAACTGAAGTGTCAGTTCTGGGAGGGCTCGGAGGACATAGCTATCCTCCTTGAAAGAGAAACTGTAAGTCAGGACTGAAGACAATTCAGCTGTATTTGATTCTGAAAACAGACACTGTCCCACCCCTCTCCCATATCTAAAACTAGATGATGTAGTTTGCCAGCCCAATTGCCCCAGCCCAACAGTGGTAAAACAATCCCACCTATTTGTCCCCAACTCTTCCTCTCAATCCACCATGGCCTGAGAGGGATTACAGCTATCAAGACCCCTAGCTGGGCCCAAATGAGTTTCCCAATGGGAAACTCTACACCCAACAGAATGATTGGACTAAGCAAACACACACATGCCATCTAAGAAGTAGAGTCATTTGAAGGAAGGAGTCAGACAAATTCTAGAACAGATGGATACTGTGGAGCAGAACTAATGGCAGAAACAGAAATAGACTATATAATAAAAACATAATGAGAACACATAAGGAGATATTATTATAGCATGATAAAATGCTTCTAGGACAGAATAAGGCTTGATTTTTTAATTTTGAATTTTAGCAGAGGTACAATAAAAGAGAATGATCCACACTGAAAAACAAATTATTTTTTAGGGGGATTAAATGAAAGATGAGTCACACAATACAAGACAAAAAGTTAATGAACTAAAAATACAAATGAAAAATGAAGACAGGGAGGTAGAAGCTGGAGGTATCGCATGTAAATAATAGAAGCTGGGGAGAACACAAAACTGTGACAGAGAATAAACAAAGGAATATGTCAAAGGAAAAACCCAGTGGAGCCTGAAGATTTGAAAGAGTTCTGAAAAGGCAGAAATCAGACACATCTAGGCAAAATTTCTGAATTTCAAAAATAGAAAAATCACATAAACTTCTAGGCAGAAAGAACAAGTCATTTCTGGAAATAATCATTTTAACATCACATTTCTCACCTGCAATCATGGAAAGAAATAGGCCAGGGAATAACACTTATTGGCTAGGGAGAAGAAAGAACTGATCAAGAATTCTGTACCCAGGACAGCTATTATTATGTCAGTATAGAAAAATAGATTATTATGAAGAGTGAGAAAGCACATACTCTCTCTGTGTGCTCTCTAAAAATACTACTGTATATTCTTGCCCAAGAACCAAATCAAAACAGGGACCCAAGGGAGGTAGAGATAGAGTACAGTGATCAATAATGAGAGTCTTGTAGTGTAGTAATGTGTCACTTACCAATGTGCTTACGCTCCAAGAAATGTGTTGTGAGGCGATTCTGTCCCCATGTGAACAAGATTCTGTCCTCGTACATGAATTTTATACAAATCTAAATGGTATAGCCTACTGCATACCTAGGCTATATGGTACAGCCCATTGCTCCTAGGCTACAAATACATACAACATGTTACTGTCCTGAATCTCATAGGTGATATCACACAATGGGATTTGTCTATCTAATCCTACATACCATAGGAAAGGTACAGTAAAAATACCAGATGTTAGGAATTTTTCAGCCCCTTTCAGTCCCAATGCTGTTGCATATGTGATCCTATTATTCACCAAAATGTACTGCATGACTGGACTTACTTTTAAAATCTTAATGGACAATGATAGTGTAAATATAAATTATAATACAATTATCCATAGGATTCTTGAAATGAAAAAAAGTAAATTCTTCGTAAGATCTTGGTCCCAAATAATTTTGACATACTCTAAGAATAAGGAGAAGCAGAGTTATGTGGGGGAGATGGAGTTTAAAGAATCACTACAAGGCTCTCCCCCATGCGGAACGAGGTGAAGAGTGTACTGGGCATATTTGGGTGAGGAAATGTGCTGATTATTAAACCATGATTGTTCCACTCCGAATCCACTGTCTAATACTGGCATTGGATATCATATGTAGACCATACCACCATGTTCTTTTTTACATGGTGGTATGGTCTTAATATGGTTTGAGTTTGTCCTCCAAGGGCTCATGGGTTGGAAGTGAAGCGCAGTAGGATCTATAGGAAGTGTGCCCAGTGGGAGGTGTTTAGGGCATGGAGGGCACTCTCCTCAAAAGGTATTAGAGCATTCTCAAGGGACCCTGGTTAGTTCTTATGAGATAGTTGTCATAAAAAGAGCAAGATTTGCCCCTCCCCACCTCCGGTTCTCTGTCTTGCCATGTGACTACTCCTTCTCATACCCACTCCTGCCCATTGTGATGCTATCTGCCATGAACTCCTCAGCAGAGCCAGACTGTTGAGGGTGCCGGTGCCATACATGTGAACCTCCAGAACGATGAGCTAAATAAACCTCTCTTCCTTATAAAATATCCACACCCTGTATTTCATTACAGTAACAGAAAACAGATGCTGATGGTTTCATATTTGGCTCTTCCAAAAAAGGCCAAGGGAAATAGGCTGAAAAGTGAGGAGGGAAGGATTTACTTCCTCCTGTTCACTTACTGTCCCTGTCAGAATTGCCCCAGCAGTGCCCCAGCTCTGGATGTCAGGCTCTGTCAGTGAGAAACCACCTCTGTGCTTTCTCAAAGGTAAAACCTAATAGTAACGAACTCCTCTGCAGATATTAAAAGATAAACAAGAGAATATTATATGAAACATTCACCAGTACATTAAGAAACATAGATGAAAATGGGTAAATTTCTACAAGAACACAACAAAAATAAAACTGATACAAGAAGAAACATAAAATTTGAATAGTCCTGGGAGTTTCTGAATCTGGAATCAAAAACATTCCCTCAAGGAAAATTCCAGGCCAGATGACTCCAGAGTAAATTCAACCGAGCATTTATAGAAGAAACAACACAAGTCCTAAATGCTTCCCAAACAGAAAAAAAATAGGGGCTATTATTCCCCAGTCTTAGGAAGAAAGCATAACCTTAATATAAAAATATAACAAGGATGTTTTAAAAAATGAAGATTAAAGGCCAATCTACATCATGAATACATAATTAAAACTACTAAACAAAACATCAACAAAATCAAAAGAGTTAGCATGAGCAATTTGAGTCATAATAAGGAAAACACGTTGTTTTAACATTCAAAACATCCATCAAGCTGGTTCACCATATTAACAGAATAAAGGATTTCTCTCCTATGGTCTTCTCAAAAGAAATAAAAGTAGTATGGTAAAATCCAGAATCTACTCATGATTTTAGAACAGCCTAACAAAACACTTGCCAAGCTTAAAATAAAAGGGAACTTAAACAATCACTACAAACAACCTGCATAAAACATGACACAAAAAATTTTGAGATATGGAAAGTGGCACTGGATATCTGTTAACTTGTGATCTGCGTATGATGTGAGTTTGTTCTCCAAGTTTGTTCATCCATTGGGAGGTTGGTGCTCATTGCAGTGATGTGAGGTGCGATGGGCTCTACTGTGAAATACTGAAAACATTTCATCTAGGATGATGGATGAGACAAAGAAATCCACTATTGCTACTTCTGTTCATCATTTTACTGGAAGTCTCACCAGTACTATCAGAAAAAATAAAGTTGGGAAGGCTGAATAGAAAGAAACAAAATTAACTTGATTTTAAATGACTTGATAATAAATGTAGAAAATTCAGGAAAATGCAGAAGCTAAACTAATAGAAAGTGTGTGTGTGTGTGTGTGTGTGTGTGTGTGTGTGTGTGTGTGTGTATCACAGTAGCTGGATATATGGTTAGTATACATAAACCAGTATTTTTTTTTCTATTTTCCAAGAACAAACAGAAAACGGAATGAAAACATACTTCATATATGGCACATTTTCCCAAAGACAGACACAACAATACTCTTATCCTATGTACCCTTGCATGGGTGTCTATTTCTTCTACCAAGAGGAGCTATTTCTCTGCCCCCTCTAATGTGACTTGCTTTGAGCAAAAGCATGTGGCAACAATTACATTGTGTAAGTTCTGCAGCCTAGGCCTCAAGAGGCTGGCATCCTCTGCCTGTGTCTTCTGAAACCCTCTCTTTTGTAGGTTCCCCCTGCCATGGACAGAAGCCCCCAGCCCAGACTATGGACTGAATGATTATGGGAGACCCAACCACCACCAATTATTAAAGTTCCAAATAATGAGTGGGACAATGTGAATCGTTCAGCTGTTCCAGCCACAATCTGCCTGCAATCCAAGGAATGTTTCCAGGCAAGACCAGCAGAAGAAGTACCCTCAGAATCCTAGGGAATAATAAAGTGTTGTGGAATCAAGAAATTAACTCTAGAGGTAGCTGGTGGTAGTAACAGATAACTGAAACACCACGTAAAACACTAACAACCCACACATTTATTTATATGCTTCTACTCAGAAAATAGAATATTATTGAGAGATAGAGTAAAGAGACCTAAATAAATGTTTATAGGCTGGAATATATGCTTTGGTCAAGATGTCAATTGTCCCCATAATCATTTATAGATTCATTATAATCTCACCAAAAATTCCAGCAGGGTTTCTTTGTAGAACTTGACGGTGACTATAAAACTAGCATGAAAATGCACAGCCACCAGCAGCCCAAGATTCTTGGAGAAGAGCAAAGTGCTTACCCTACCAGATACCAAGACTTATTTATAAATCCACATTTATTAGGACAATTTGATCTTGATGCAAGTATGGACAAAAAGACGCAATCAAATCAAACAGAAAATTCAGAAGCAAACTACAGACATAAGGACACTTCATCTGTCACAAAGATGGCATCATACAGCTGTGAGAAAAGGACTATCTTTTCAATAAATAACCCAGAATCAACTGGGTATATAGAATATAGAAAAATAAAACTACATTTTTAATTACAAAAATTAACCCTCAATATATTATGATGCTAAATGAGGAAGGGGAAATAATAAAGCTATTAGAACATAACAGAAAATTCTGGTGGCCAGAGATAGGAAAAACTTTTTAAAATCAGGACACACAAAATACTATTTTTTTTAAATACTTATTTATTTATTTTTAGTTTTCGGCGGACACAACATCTTTGTTTGTATGTGGTGCTGAGGATCGAACCCGGGCCGCACGCATGCCAGGCGAGCGCGCTACCGCTTGAGCCACATCCCCAGCCCCACAAAATACTATTTTGTGATAAAAAGGAAAGCCCCTGAATGCAAATGAGTGTATGTGTGTGTATGTATATATATATATATGCATGCTTGTGTGTGTGTTTGTGTGTGCGTGTGTGCATGTCCATCCAACAAACCACAAATTATTGGCAAAGGACTCATTTTCAGAACATATAAAGTTAGTAAGAAAACTATAAACAACACAATGAAAAATGGGGACAAGCTTCACAAAAGACAGATACACAATCATGGGGTAACAATGATGATGTAACCAGGAAGATCTATATCACGTAACCATGAGACAATCATGTCTCATCCTCTGGCTAAAATGAAAGTGACTGACAACACCAAGTATTGGTGACACTAGAAAATACAGCAACACACACACTGCTGGGATAATGTCAACTGAAACCATCACTCTGGAAAGTGCTTCAGTATGAGCTACTAAAGTTGAAAGCATGCAGCCAGAATTTCACTGATAGTTGTACACAAATATATATATTTGGGGTAGGCAGGCACAAACATATATATATATATATATATATATATATATATATATATATATATATATATTTTCAATATAAGCAGCATTATTTGTAATAATTGCCAAGTGAAAAATAACCCAAATGTCCATCAACAGTAAGATGCATGAAGGGGACATATACCTCATGCAAAATGGAATACTATATAGCAGTGAGAATGAAGGAAACACAACTAAATGCAACAATACAAATGAATTTCATTCTTTCTTCACTGTTTTTGTAGATTCTGTCCTGACCTCCTAGGGCACAGCTTCCAAAGGGACTCTCCTAAAAGTCCCTCCTCTGGTCATAATCACTGTGGTCTTCATAAAAGGTAA
This sequence comes from Spermophilus citellus, assembly GCF_964194105.1. Classification (NCBI taxonomy): domain Eukaryota; kingdom Metazoa; phylum Chordata; class Mammalia; order Rodentia; family Sciuridae; genus Spermophilus; species Spermophilus citellus. Next base: position 52,747,810 of record NC_138185.1, read on the forward strand.
CATCATCAGAATCTGTCTCTGTATGAGGTAGCCCCTGCTCAGCCCTATCTTCTACTTTCTCCTTGTGATCAGAGGAAAGCTGCCTTGAAAATAATCCAGCCCACACCAGGCATTTTGTAAGCAAGAAACAAATCTGCTATACTGAGCCACTGGAATTGTAAAGCCTTTATGGTTGTTACTGCAGCATGGACTATCTCATGCTAACTATCTTATTCTCCTATCTCACATCTGCTTTGCTATACCTGGCATCTTTCCACTCTAATGTCTCTCTGGTTCAATCTCTGTTTAATATTGGAGTTATAGAGGAACGATTTCATAGCTGCATGGTCCCTATGTAGGCTCAAGGGGACCAGACTGTAAATCAATCCTCTAATTTTTGCCCCATCCACATCCCTTCCTTAAGAGATATCTGTTAACTCTAATCCCTGACTCATTTTAGGGCTCTGAGATAGATACCAGCCTATTTCTTCCTGGTTCCACCCTGCACCCTCAGCTGCACAGTGAAGAAAGCACAAATAAACCTAAGCCACTTACCACACAACAACACACTTTTCATTCTACTGGAACACTGCTGTCATGTCCCATCTGTCCATTTCTTCTTTGTTGAATCTTTTTCTTTTGTTTCTTTAATGTCTTTTTAATGCCTGATATTTCTTTATTGTCAATTCACATCATTTACTTTTATTGGAGTTTCAGGGAAAATGGTGATAAGCAATAAATATTTGTTGAGTATATATTTACTTTAAATATTTATTGTAATCACCGCTAATAACATTAAAACATTTATATTTACACAGAGGTTTTTTTTTTTATCCCAAGAAGTTCAAAGTACATTTAAAATGTCAGGTCAAAGAACAAAAGGAAAATGTCATTATTACCATTTTAAAATTAGATAAAGCACTGTGAGGTTTGGAAAACTGCCCACTTTTCAAGTGTGTAAACACTGGAACACAATCTAAGGCTCCCACTTCATGATCTTATGATTTTTCTACTTGTAGAACCACCTTCAAATCTATAATTAAATCCTTTTTTTCACCTTAAATAAAAATTTCACCCGTATAACCAGGAGAATCCTAATTGAGATCTCAGTGTAATATAAGGAGTAATTTTAAGACCCTGGTGTAATGTTGGCAGTACTCTCAGGATCTCCATAAGTCATTTCACAGTTCCTCCTTTGGCACTTTTAATCCAAGCATTTTAATACATCACAAAACATAAAATGTATTTATCAATTCATGGAGACAGATATTTTGGGCTTGGAAAATGCAGAGGTTCACTATTTTGTAGTTGGATATCTCTGGTTGAGAAAGGAGAGGGGCCAGGGGAGGATAAATTCAATCAATCAAGTCTTCCACTTGTCATTCTGTTTCTATTCTTATGTAGTCTTGCATACATGATCCTAAAGAACACCAGATGTACCAGATTTGCCACAACAAATAAGACAAAAAGCAAAACTTAGCCTGGTGTAGTGATGCATACCCATAACCCCAATGGCTCGGAAAGCTGAGGCAGGAGGATCATAAGTTCAAAGCCAACCTCAGCATCTTAGTGAGGCCATAAGCAACTTAGCAAGACCCTGTCTAAAAAAATAAAAAAGGCTGGAGATGATTGGCTCAATGGTTAAGTACCCCTGGGTTTAATCCCTGGTACACGTGTGCGTGCACACACACACACACACACACACACACACACACACACACAACCAAACAAAACTAACTTAGCATTTGTCACCCCAACTTAGTCTTAAAACACATGGCACCCGGGTACTTCCTCTATCACAATGGCACAGTCACATAGAATCTGATTCCCTGTGTCAAAGATGTTCTCACAGAAAGGCAAGGTCTCTAGGAGTCACACACCAATAGCCACTGCTCACTCTGATGCATTTTCCTGATTAAAATCCTCAAAGGGGACAAAAACTATTGAGGAGGATAGAAAAGCAAGGTGAAGAAATACGAGGTAGGTAGGTCTTTGGGATGTATGTGATAGAAATCCAACCCACATTATCTTAAGTACAAAAGAGAATTTATTGATTCTGAGAATCCAAGGTCCCAGGTGGAACTGGGTGACACAGCCAGGCCCTAAAAGCAGGCCTTAGCCGCTGTGAGTATCTCTGTGCTGGCCATCCCCTGCATCTCCTGGCAGCATGGCTTCCCTCACACATCGGGAAGCACAACAGCTGGTCATGCTGAGCTTGAGTTTCAAATTCTGTCAATGGAGAGAGACAGTATGGGACACCCCGAGCCAAGTCTGAGGAATAGGAGTCTTTTGTCAACTTGGGCTTAATTGCCATATCCAAATAAGTGCATTGATGCTGTCCCTCACTGGGGGAATCCTACAGTAACCATGACGACACTGAGGGTGGGGGGAGGTTTTTAGAGAAGAGGTGCTAGGCCAATAATCCCAATGTTCCCTGTAGCCTGCACTTACCCACAGTGGGATCACCAGGGAATCTTACAGCCAGGGCAGACAGCAGGCACTTCTGACAACTAGGTTGGTGCTCCAGAGCCAAAGAGAGCTTTTGGGCAGTACAATCAACTCAAGCACACAATTAGACCTGCCATAGCAGCCAGAGTCCAGAGCTAGGGAGAAGGAATTAGGAACTATGAGTGTAGAAACAGCAGGAAGAGAGCTGCTCTGCCAACCCTGGAAGAAGGGCATTTGCTAGGCTTCCAGAAATACAAAGAAGCATGTGGTAAGTGGGCACAGAGTCCATTCAGGGGCCAGGGCCTAGAAGAAACCAACCTTACCTTCAATCATGGCCCACTCCTTACTATGGAGACTGAGTGGGGTGAGTAGGGGTGGAGGGAGGCCCAAGCACAGAACCACACTTGTCCTAATGAGGCTGCAGATCAGTGGTGGATGGTGGGGGTGGGGAGCCAGCCCAGGCCCCCACCAGAGGGAAATGAGACAGAGATGCATCCTTTCTGCTGTGAGAACCAAGCCTACTTTCCTTAAAGGTTTGGTGAACAACTAAGGATGCTTTCCCAAAGTGTTTCCTACACACAGCTGCCTGCTGTTATTTGTTACTGGGGAAACCAAACGACCACATACAAACAGTCAGGGCCAAATCATAGAAATAAGAGTTCCGTCCATCAGTAGACAATTATATTAAAATGCTGTGAGTTTCTGAAAAGAGTTCTAGCCAACAGGTTGATGGAAAACACGATGCATTTTCTTTACAAGGAGACTGAATTGTTGGTTCAGTTACCTGGAAAACAACAAGGAAAGGGGCAGGGACTTCCCACTCTCCGGGTGCAAGGCAGAGCTCTGTGAGGGGTGACTTCTCATCTTGGGAAGAGGAATCCCTAGTCTGGGAACCTGTGGGGAGCCTTCTCCATTGCAGGTGCCTGATCTGCTCTCCTGCTAGAGGTGGAAGGCTGTGTGGTGTCAACCAGGTTGGAGGGGGGCACATAGCCCCCCACCCAGTACTGAGAGAAGGGTACTGGGACCAGACCACCAGGAGGGAGGACAAAGGAACCAGCAACAGGGGCCAGTTCATAAAGGCCTACAATCTGGATTCCATTCCAAGAACAATGGAATAAACAAATACATAAATCCTGACAGGACTCCATGAATGCACTTATTCTGGTTTCTATGGAGAATCACCAGGGAAATGTCTGCTGAAGACCTTACTTCTGCCTCATCTGAAATGTGAGATGGGTCAAAGCACGAAGCTGGAGTTAGCTCTGAGGATGAGGGGTTGGGTGTTGCTGGGGTGATGCCAGGGAAGTGGCAGACTTATATCTGGGTTCCCCAAGACTTGGAAGAGGAGGGGAGATGGGATGCCACAGTGACAGATCCCTGCATGCTCCTCCCCTTTGGCATTGTTTACTAGGTCATTCCTGGTCATTGTTAAGTCAACAGTCATCCCAGTATGATCAAAGGCAATAGTTGCAGACATGGAATCAGACATAAAGCTTTGTATCAAACATTTTTCAACATTATCCAGATGTGGATGGGCTTCATGCAATCAGTTGAAGGCCTTAATAGAATGAAGACAGGTGTCCCCTGTTCAAGGGAGATTTTCACCAGCAAACTGCCTTTGGAACTGAACTGCAACTCTTCTTAAGGTCTACAGCCTGCTGGTCAACCCTGCAGAGTTTGGGTGTGGCAAGCCTCCACAAATCCTGTAAACCCATTCCTTAAAACAACTGCTTTTATCTATGTATATATACATACCCATTGATTCTATTTATTTGGAGAACCCCAATGAATATAAACAGTAATTTATGGAAGAGATTATGGTGGCTTGAACCAGTGGGGCAGCAGAGGAGGGAATGAGAGCTAATTGGATTGAGGATGATTTGCAGGATTTCCTGAAACTTTAGATATGAGATTGAAAGAAAGAAAAGTTAAGGATGACTCCAAGGTAATGTACAATTTCTACAGAATGGCAAATGTGAAAATGCTAAAGAAAGCAGAATGGTGCCTATTTGAAAAAACAAACAAACCCCTGAGCAAAGCATATTCATCTCTCCATTATTGACACATGCTGCATCCACAGATTCAATCAAACTTGGATTAAAAATATATTTTTTAAATCCCATCTATACTGAATATGTACATTCTTGCCATTTTCCAGAAAACAACAGGACAACCACAATTTACATCATGCTTGCATTGTATTAGGTATTATAGTCATCTGGAGATGTTTTAAAGTATATGGGGAGATTGAACAGATTATGTAAAAATACTATTCTGTTTCATATAAAGAACTTGGGTATCCAAAGATTGTGGTATGCACAGGGGGTCTTGGAATGAAACCCTGGTGGATATTATGAGTTAGTACTGAAAAACAGATCCTTGGGGGGGGGGACTCAAAACTGCAAAAATACCTACTCCTAAGAGGAACAGGAAATATTATGAACCTGTAAGAAAATAAAAACTCTAAAATTCTATAGAATGTCACAAAACATGGTTTTTAAAGAAGAAAACAGATATAAATATTTAAGATTATGAAGATGTCAGTTCTCATAAAATGATATATAAATTCAGCTATCCCAGTGAAAGTAACAATTGGGTTGGGATATGTATTCATTTCACAGAACTGCTGTAACAAAGTACCATTAACTGGCTGGCTTAAAACAACAATCCGTTCAGTTTCAGAGAACTGGTGAAAATCAAAGCTTTCCAGATGATGTTCTGGGGAACAGTGACATCCCACCAATGGGGTTCAGCTATCTTCAGGGTGGCTCAGTGGATTCTCAAATATAAGGTTCCTCAGGGAGGGCCCAAAGAAGCAGGTTCTATTGATGTGTGCTGTGGTCCTGCAGGGAGCAGATATAATGAGCAGCATTTAGCTCTTATCATACCAACATGATGTTCCAAAATAGTGCTGCTCATTGAGGGCCCAAGGGAATGACAAAAAGAGTGTGCTTCAGATTTCCCAAGGCTTTAGTTATACGGGGGTTGTAGAAGGGTGCAGGAGGTTCAGGTCCCTAGAGGGTGTAGCTTCAGTTGGTGGCATCAAAATTCTGTCTACATTTATATTGAATATTTCTGGTCATTTGAGCTCATGACCAGAGCTCATGAGTCCTTAAAGTGGTGTTCAGTCCAGCCTGAGGGTATGTAACTTCAGGGTAAGCACATTCTGCAAATCAGTATACCACAATTTCACAGAAGTCTGGATAATTCTGAATGGATTTGAAACTCATTTTCCTTATTAAAAGATAGATTCTCAGCCGAGTTCTGCATGACCTTCAAAAAAGAATTAATAGCAATACTCCTCAAATTATTACATGAAATAGAAAAGTAGGGAACCCTTCCAAAGTCATTCTATGAGGCTAATATCACCCTGACACCAAAACCAGACAAAGACACATCAAGGAAACAAAACTTCAGACAGATATCCCTGATGAACACAGATGCAAAAATTCTCAATAAAATTCTGGCAAATTACATGCAAAACATATTAAAAAGATAGTGCACTACAATCAAATGGGGTTCATTCCAGGGATACAAGATTGGTTCAACATATGAAAATCAATAAACATAATTCATCACATCAATAGACCTAAAGACAATAATCAAATGATCATCTCAAAAGATGCAGAAAAAGCATTTGACAAAATACAGCACCCGTTTATGTTCAAAACACTAGAAAAACTAGGGATAGTAAGAACATACCTCTACATTGTGAAAGCTATCTATGCTAAACCAAAGGCCCACATTCTAAATGGAGAAAAATTGAAAGAATTCCTTTTAAGAACTGGAACAAGACAAGGTTGCCCTCTATCACCACTTCTCTTCAACATTGTCCTTGAAACTCTAGCTAGAGCAATTACACAGAAGAAAGAAATTAAAGAGATATGAATAGGAAAAGAAGAACTCAAACTATCACTATTTGCTGATGACATGATTCTATATTTAGAAGATCCAAAAAATTCCACCAGAAAACTGCTGGAACTAATAAATGAATTCAGCAAAGTAGCAGGACATAAAATCAACACACATAAATCAAACACATTCCTATACATCAGTGATGAATCCACTTAAAGGGAAATTAGGAAAACTACCCCATGCACAATAACATCAAAGATAAAATTAAATATTAGAGAATCAGTTTAATAAAAGAGACGAAGGTCCTCTACAATGAAAACTACAGAACACTAAAGAAAGTAATTGAAGAAGACCTCAGAAGATGGAAATATCTCCCATGCTCTTGGATAGGCAGAACTAACATTGTCAAAATGGCCACACTATCAAAAGCATTATAGTGATTTAATGCACTTCCTATTAAAATTGCAGTGACATTCTTCATAGAACTAGAAAAAGCAATCATGAAATTCATTTGGAAAAATAAGAGATCCAGAATATCAAAAGCAATCCTTATCAAGAAAAGTGAAGCAGAATGCATCACAATGCCAGACCTTAAGCTATACTACAGAGACATAGTAACAAAACCAGCATGGTATTGGCACAAAAAGACACATAGACTAATGGTACAGAATAGAAGACACAGACAACCCACATAAATGCAGTTATCTCATACTAGACAAAGATACAAAAACTTTCATTAGAGAAAAGAGCCTCTTCAACAAGTGGTGCTAGGAAAACTGGAAATCCATATGTAACAAAATGAAATTAAACTGCTATCTCTCACCATGCACAAAAATCAACTCAAAGTGGATCAAAGACTTAGGCACTAGAACAGAGACCCTGTGCCTAATAGAATAAAAAGTAGGCCCAAATCTTTACGATGTCAGCTTAGGAATTGACTTCCTTAATAAGACTCCTAAAGCACAAGAAGTAAAATCAAGAATCAATACATGGGATGGATTAAAACTAAAAAGCTTCTTCACAACAAAGGACACAATCAATAATGTGAGAGAGAGCCTACAGAATGGGAGAAAAGCTTTACCACATGCACCCCACATAGAGCATTAATCTCCAAGATATATAAAGAGCTCAAAAAACTTAACACCAAAGAACCAAATAACCCAATCAATACATGGGCTAAGGAACTGAACACTTTACAGAAGAAGAAATACAATTGATCAACAAATATATGAAAAAAATGTTCAACATCTGTAGCAATTAGAGAAATGCAAATCAAAACTATAGTGAGATTCTATCTCACTCCAGGCAGAATGGCAATTAGGAAGAATACAAGCAATGACAAATGTTGGTGAGGATGTGGGGAAAATGGTACACTCATACATTGCTGGTGGGCCTGCAAGTTGGTGCAACCACTCTGGAAAGCAGTATGAAGATTCCTCAGAAAACTTGGAATGAAGCCACCATTTGATCCAGTTATCCCATTCCTAGGTTTATACCAAAGGACTTAAGATCAGCATACTACAGGGACACAGACACATCAATGTTTATAGCAGCTCAATTCACAATAGCTAAGCTATGGAATGAACCTAGATACCCCCTTCAACAGATAAATGGATAAAGAAAATGTGGTGTATATACACAATGGAATATTACTCAGCCTTAAAAAAGAATGAAATTATGGCATTTGCTGGTAGATGGTTAGAACTGGAGAATATATGAAATAAGTCAATACCAAAAAAAACTAAAGGCTGAATGTTTTCTCTGATATGTGGATGCTAATTCACAATGGTGGGGGTGAAGATTGGAGCCACTTTGGATTAGACAGAGGTGAGTGAAGGAAGGGAAAGGGGTATTTGGGTAGGAATGATAATAGAATGAATTGAACATAATTACCTATGTACACATATGATTACATGACCTGCGTAACTCTGCATCATATACAACCAGAAGAATGAGAAGTTCTATTCCACTTATATATGATGTGTCAAAATTCATTCTACTGTTATATATAACTAATTAGAAACATTTTTTAAAAAATTCACAAAAAACAAACCATCACAGAAATTAAAATTTAAATTATGAGTTTCCCTCTGGAGATTATATTCAGATAGCCATTTAATAAGAGGAAATGAAGAAAAGCTGAAAAACAATCAATAAAAATAAGAAAAAAACATAAAAAGTATAAAAAGAGAGATTATAGACAAGCAAAGAAGGTCCACTCACACATAATTAGACTTCAGAAAAGAAAAAGAAAACAATGTAATAAAATGAATGTTTTAAAATCCAGTCCAAGACAATGTTCAGAAAACTACAGAAAATCTAAATCCACATGCTAAATGGTCCCACCAAGTACTGGGGAAAATTCACCCAGAATGGTCAAGAGCTCAAAGTAAAGAGCTCAAAAAACTTAACACCAAAGAACCAAATAACCCAATCAATAAATGGGTGAAGGAACTGAACACTTCACAGAAGAAATACAATTGATCAACAAATATATGAAAAAAAAAGCTCAACGTCTCTAGCAATTAGAGAAATGCAAATCAAAACTACAGTAAGATTCTAGCTATTAGACTAACTATTAGACTTTAAGTATAAAGAAAACCTTAAGTCTCCAGAAAGACAAAAAGACCAAAAATCTTGCAATGGCAAGAGAATTCAGTTGGCATGAGACTTCTAAAGGACAATCTACAAATCAAGATCGGACACAAGCAGTAATTGCAAGGAACTCAAAGGGGAAAAAAATGTGAATCAAGAATTTTCAGATTCAGCTAAGCTGTTCTTCAGTATCAAGGCCATTCACAACAAATCCTAGTGTTATATATAATTATAATGCACTAATAAAAATTTTTATTTAAAAAACCTCCATGGCCTGGTACGAACAATTATCAACATTTGTTATATGAAAGACACAAGGTAAAGAACATCTTTAGCAGGACCCTTTTGTTTTCATCTAAAAAATGCTTTCTGCATAAATATATGTAGAACAGAATCATCAGTGTTTTCTGGAAGGAGTCAAAGATATTGCTCAAAAAAGAAGACTTAAGAAGAAGGTTTGGAATGCAGGTAGGAAGAAGCCTCTTCTCTTCCATTTGGCATTCTCCTGCACAGCTCAAATTTTCTAACTATGTCACTCATATTTTGTGTTAAGATGAGATTTTTTAAAATATTTCTTTTTTTAGGTGTAGATGGACACAACACAATGCCTTTATTTTTATGTGGTGCTGAGGATCGAACCCAGGTCCCGCCTGTGCTAGGCGAGTGCTCTACCGCTGAGCCACAATCCCAGCCCCACAATAGAGATTTTTTTAATGGTAAAATTATGGGCTATTTAAAGGAGTTTTTCTTTGCAGTTCTTACTATTAAAATAGTAAACAATTTCTATAAAACTAGAAAATAGAGGCACTTTTATTTTACATAATTCAAGAAAAACATTGTTAGCTTTTAGAAACTTCCTTGAAGCACTGAGAAGTCTTCACTTATCAAACAAAGATTAGAAAGTGTTCAGCATTTCTTATCTGTTAAGACAGAAGCACTTTCTCTTATGTCCTTAAGGTTTTCAGCAGCAAGACTTTCGGATAATCAGAGTACTCTGCTCCCTACACCGTCTGCTTTCCTGTAATTTTACTGTAATTTACGGTAGAACAGAGTTGACAGAAAAACTCTTAGCAGATGGGTAAAGTTTAAATAATTTTTATATTGAGTTTCATGTTTGATTCTATGTCTCCAGCTTCAGTAGAGGTGTGATTGTCAATTCAATATGTCCCGATAAAAGCATCTAGTGGAAACCTGTGATACAGTTTGAATGTTTGTGCCTCACCTCCAGATGGGTATGTTGGAACCCAATCATCAATGCGGTGGGAGTATAAGAGGTGGGTCTTTGAGAAGTTATTAAGTCACCAGGGCTCCACTATCATCAATAGGATCAGAGCCCTTAAAAAACAGGCTCTAAGAGGTGAGGTGTAGCTCAGTGGCAGAACACTTGACTAGAGGGTGCAAGGCTCTAGAGTACCCTGGCCCCTTGCACTGTATGAGGGACCCAGGAAGATGGCACCATGTCTGAAGCAGAGAGCACTCACCAGACAATGAACATACTGCGGCTTTGATCTTGGGTTTCCCAGCCTTCAGAACTGTGAACAATACATTTCTACTGTTGACATATCACTGAAGCTAAGGTATTTTGCTGTAACAGTCCAAATGGACCAAGACACCCAGAATCTTGAACTTTGCATATTTAAGTGATAGACCCATGCCCATTTTCCCTCTGCTTTTGCATATTTTGATGCTGGCTCCGTTTGTGGCACATTTTCACCCTTCACCCTTACATTGCAAATGTTTCAGATGAGAGAGTTTGGTGGAGGCTTCTTTTCCAAGAAGAGAGCATGAGAAAATGGGTAAACAATTTTGACAAAAATCCATTTTAAGAAATACATTTGGTTACCAAGACCAAGAGGAAAAAAAATTACATTTATCACGAATCCAAGCTGTTCATCCATCCATCTTTTCATCTTAGGAAGTGAGATATGAAGTCTCTGTTCACTGCCTTTTTGTAAGTAGTGATGTTGGTGAGTCAGGGAGTTGCAGATTCCTGTGTTTTAAAGACATACACAGCTCTCTCATACTTAAGTAATATCCTCTGTGGGCTGGAAGCAAACGAAAATTAATTCTACTGGAACTTGATAAAGTTTAAGTCCATTAAAAGCTAGACTACTTTATATCAGACTTCCAAATGAATGAGACAAGAGCTCTCACAGTAGCTTCAAAATGGGCATATTTATAACCCTGTCCTGCTTGCCAAAAATAATTACATCCCATTTTTTCTGCCAACCATTTAAATTTGTTTCACAGAAAATGGAAAAATGGAGTTGGTGCAAATAGGATTCTTCCCATGAGAAGGAAAAACACTTTTGGAACCTTCAAGCAATCTGCATGGCTCATTGATTTTGGAGCATTCTGCTTGGAAAGTTCTTTGTTTATATGTTTATTTGTTTAGAGATCATTTATTCTCCAAATTAATTATATGACATGAATTTCCAAATGCCACAATAATAGAAGACTGGCATCACATTAGGGATTGTTTCTAATAGCGTGCAGTTGTCTATGGAACATCCTGATCTGGTCCACGAACTGAGGCCGATCTAAGTGGCTGCTGATCTGGCCGGACTTCAGGTTACTCTGATCAAAAGCCATCATATTTTGGATCTGGAATGTTTCCCAAAGACTGATAAAACTGGTAAGCCCAAATAAATTTTTCTTTCCTTTAAGTTGATTATCTCATTTATTTTATCACAGTAACAAAAATCTGACTAACACACAGGCTTATCAGTATAAGCAGACGTGGACAAACTTATTTCTCCTTAGAGCCATCTTGTATCCACTCCCTTCTAAATTTCTGAGAACCCACACAGTCTTCCTTCACAGGAACTGCAGTGTCTCACCTAACACTTAAAATATGGGGTCCTTGGCACTTGTTCTTTCCTACCTAGCCCCAAGGTTTCCTGTGAAAAGATTACAAAAAGAGTTCACTTTTAATGACATTACTGTGCCCATTTAGTTCATATTGTATGCAGTTGGTTTGATTTGTTACATTTGTATTTTGTGTTCTGAACAAGTTATACTTTCTTTTCTTGACTGATATAATCATCTGTACATAAATACTTTGATGGTATGATACCATTTTCTGTGGTTTGGGTATGGTTTGAGTCTACCTCCCAGGCTTCCTGTGCTGGAAGCTCAATCCCTACAGTGTGGTGGTGATGGGAAGTTGTGGAACCATTCAGTGGTGGGGCCTGGTGGGAAGTGATTGGTCACTGGAGGTGCTGTCATTGGAAGGAATCAACGAAGTTTTCCTGGTGCCCTGGTAAGTTCTTGAGAAAAGATTGCTGTAAAAAAGCTAGACTGGCCCCTTATTGCTTTCTGGCTTTCTGTCTTGCCATGTGATCTCTTCTGCATATGATTATTTTATTGTGAGGCCATCTGCCATGATGCCCTCATGAGACTGAATAAATGGGCCTATCAGACCTTGAACTTTTGGCCTCCAAACTGTGAGCTAAATAAAAGTATTTTTGTATAGCAATGGAAAAGGGACTCATACATCAACTAAGACCCGTGCTGGCTTTGAACAGATATCTCATGGCCCAGTGATGCAGATATATACCATACCATTAACCATCATAGTTACAGCCTCTTTATCAGTTTCTCCCCCTTCCTGACCTCATCTACAGTCTACTCTAAACTGAACATCCAGAGTAGTCCTTCAAAAAGTTGAGTCAGATAGTGACACTCTGTTTGTCACCTTCTAATGGCTCACTATTTCACACAGAATAAAAGGCAAAGTTATTAAAGTGACTAGGAAGGACCTAGAGTTTCTCTCCTGCTCCTTTCCTCGATTGTCCCCACACTCATTTCCAGTCTCCAGGGCCTCCTGGCTGTTTCAGGACCTTTGCACTGACTATTCCCCTGTCTTGGATATCCACAGAGCTGACTCTCTCGCCTCCTCACTCCTGTGCTTGGCTCAAGTGCCACTTTCTGAGTTCTGATGTTCCCAATTAAAATGGCAACCAGGCCTGGGGGTGTGTTTCAATGGCAGAGCACTTGCATAGCATGTACAAGGCCCTCAGTTTAATTCCCAGCACCACAAAAAAGAGAAAAATAAAATTAAATAAAACCCAAATGGAACCTTTTCCTGTATTACTCTCTCAACCATCTCTATCATGTTCTACCATTTCCTTTTCCCTCAACATCCAGCACTCTTGCTGTGGTTTGACTGTGTCCCCCAAAAGTTCATGCATGAATATATGAGTCTCCAAATTCATATTAGTGATAATTGAGGGTGGGGGCTTTAGAGCTAATTATGATTCAGTGAGGTCATGAGGATGGGACCCTTCTTAGCCTTATAAGAAGAGCTGGCATGCTTGCTCCATCTTACATGTGATAGCCTATTCATGTGATGATGTAGCAAGATGGGTCTCACCAGATGCTTAGCAGATACTGGTACCAGCCTATAGAACCATGAGTTAAATATTATTATTTTTAAATTGTCTAGTCTGGGGTATTTTGTTGTAGCAACAGAAAATGGACTAAGACAATGTCCTAACATACAATATTGTCTTTTTCATTTCATAATTATATATCTTCATTAGGATATCAGCTCCATGAGGGCAGAGATCTTCTCTGATTTGTTCACTGATGTATCTAAATGCTCAGAACAGTGCTATTAGGAAGCAGTCAATAAATCTTGCTTGAATGCATGAATAAATGATTTATAAGCTATAAAATATATTTTTTTAAAGAGAGAGTGAGAGAGGAGAGAGAGAGAGAGAGAGAGAGAGAGAGAGAGAGAGAGAGAGAGAGAATTTTTTTTAATATTTATTTTTCAGTACTCGGCGGACACAACATCCCTGTTGGTATGTGGTGCTGAGGATCGAACCCGGGCCGCACGCATGAAAGGCGAGCGCGCTACCGCTTGAGCCACATCCCCAGCCCCTATAAAATATATTTTTATTAATATTATCTACAAGGGTTTCTGGCTCAGGCAATTGGTCAAGGGACAAATCATGTAGGGCTTTGTAAGGCATGAGTACTTAGATTGATTGTTCAGAGTGAGATTAGAAACTACGAGAGAACTTTGAGCTTCGGAGTGTGATGATGTGACTTAGGATTGCCAAAGTTCATGTGGTTCCTGGGTGGCACTCATGGAGTCAGGGAAAGCATTTCAGCTGCACTGTTCCACCAAGAGGTTGTGGTGGTCTAGAGCAGAGAAATCATGGTGGAAGTGATGAGAAAGAAGTGCGTGCTTTCTGGATACATCACAGAGGTAGAGTTAAGAGGTCTTTCTGAGAGAAGGGAGAGAAGGGAGTGGGGAATCAAGAACAACTGTTAGAATTTTGGCCTGGAAAACTAAGCAAATAGCAGTGTCAGTTACTGAGATGAAATAGTGGAGAGAAACAGACTTGGATGTGAAACGAAGAATCCTTTGGCTTTGTACCTGCACCTCATGTTTCTTGCAGCAATATTCAAAGTAGACAAGATACAGTATCAACCAAGATGTCTGTTGACAGATAAATGGATAAAATAAAAATGTAGTATGAAAACACAATGGAATATTATTTAGCCATTAAAGGATGAAATCGTGTCATTTCCAGCATCATGGGTGGAACTGGAGGACAGTCATTTAAATGAAATAAACCAGGCCCAGAAAGACAATATTGCACAATCTCACTTATGTGTGGACTCTACAAAGCTTGCTCACACAGAAGTAGAGAATAGAATTGTGATTACTTGAGGGCATGGGAAGAAAAAGAGAGAGGTTTGGATAATGGGTATCCAAATATTTTTAGATAGGGGGATTTAGTTCTGATATTCTATAGCACAGTAGGGTAACTATAATCTACAGAAATTTATTATACATTTCAAAATAACTAGAGGAGATCTTGAAGATTCCCAACACACATAAATGATCATATTTGCAAGGAAAATGATAATTATTCTGGTTTGATCATTATACTTGCATGAATGTACCAAAGTATAATACCCCACAAATAATTACAAATTTTACATGTCAATTTAAAAATTTTTTAATTAAAAATTTTCTTCTATTTTGGATATGTTAAATTTGAGATGCCTACCAGACATCCATATGGAAATGTTGCCTGGACAGTTGGGTACGTGAGTCAGGAGCCCAAAAAAGAAGCTAGACTAGACAGAGATATTATTTAAAGCCATGGTTCTGGTTGAAATCACACTAGAGAAAATGTGCCTAGGAAGGAAGACTCAGGACTTGACTCTGGAGCATCCCTCCTTCAAGAGGAAAGGCCAGTAGGGCAGGCTGAGAAGGGGCAGCCAGTTAGATGGGAGGACAGCATGGCTATACTAGAAGCTACATGGAAAGGACATTTCAGATGATGCAGCAAGGCATAGCAAAAGGAACCTAAGATTTGACAGTTGGATTTGGCAATGTGGGGGCCACAGGGATCTAGGAAGTACATCAGGACTGCCAGACAGTGTTTTGGACCCCTGTGAATCCTTTGGGATAAAAGGCAGTGCCAGCCCCAGGCAAGTAGGGTATGGCTTAGTGCTCAGCAGAGGGAACAGAGAACTCTCCAGGACCACGGACAGGGATCCTTCAAGGTGGAGCAGAGGGATCCAGCATGCTGCCTTTCCCACATACAGAGCTTTGGGGCACGATGCAGTACTTGGGAATATGAAAGGAAATGGTGACCCTATGGCTGAAAGGCTTGATGGCCCCAAGGTAGACAAAGTCACAGAGAAAAAAAGACAGGCTTTCCTCACCAGAAAACTCTATATCAACAAGGTCAGAATATCACATGACAATGTCTTAGTCTTAATGAACATTTGGAATTCATTTCTAAGAATATAAACTTCTCTTTCCAATCACATGGTGCCAGAGTTTTAAATTTATATTTTCCCCAAGAACAAGTTATACCTAAGACCTATAGAAAAAAATTCAGCAAATATCCTTTTTATTTTTAAGTTCATTTGCTAAAAATCCAACTATGAAAAGCAGTATTTCTCCCTAGCTTTCAGTAACTAAATTAAAATGTTATTTTCAAATGGATTTCTCTACTAAAAACATATAGGGCATCCTATCCTTTCTTTTATGCAAAACAATTGAGTTTACTTGATTAGATAGAATGAAAATTTGAAGAGCCAAGTTTTAAAAGCAGATAATATATTATTGTTAACATATAAAATACCCAAAGTCAACTTGGCTATTTTAACTTAACTGAACACACTGATCACTACCATTACTTTTCTCCTCCTTCTTCATCATCATCATCATCATCATCATCATCATTTAACAATGAAAAATGAAAAATAAAATGCTGGATGCTCCACAGGTCAGATATTCAAATACAGAATCTTTCCATCAGTGCTTACAATTGAACTGCAATAGTCTTTGGAGGTTTGCTATATAAACACAGCAAAGAACATAAATGGAAGGAACTAGATTAAGAGAAAAAAACATCTTCTCCATTGCTATGGGATGGTTGTGATCCCCAAACTTCATATGCTAAAGAGAGTGAACCCCAGTGTGATTGCATTTGGAGATATAGTCTTTAGGAGGTGATAAAGGCTAGATGAAATTATAAGGGCAAGTTCCTGATAGAACTATTGTACTTATAAGGAGAGGTTGAGAGAGATATGCCTGTCTGTTTTCTGTCTTTGTCTACACACACACATGAACCTAGGAGAAGCCACGTATGCACACATAGGAAAATAGTTCAGTCCCCAGAACTTCAAGAAAATAAATTTCTTTTTCTTAAGCAACCAAGCTTGTAGTATTTATTTTATTATGGCAGCCTGAGCTAAGACACCTAATTAAGATTTCCTTTTTTAAAAAAAAATTATTTCATTTTAGAAGAGAGACAATATGATGGGTTAGAATGTCAACTAGTAAATAAAAACATTTGATACACATCTATGATTTTTCTGGGAGACAAACTAAATTCCTTCCTCTAAGATGCCTGTCAACAGGTTACTTCTTCCACCCACTCAGACATCAACAGTTATCCTCACCAGAATTCAGATATTCTCCATGAAAGTGTAGTGACCTGACATCTTCACTAACCTCCCTCCTGGTGATGACTGATCACGGGACCAAGCAAAGCAGAAAACTCAGTGTGTCCTCAAAACCAGCCTGCTCTTGGGAGCCTAGAGGACCGTCACTGGAAGCAGCTGCCTCCCCTCAGTGGATGGGTGATGCTGTGGAATCACCTCATTTCCTCTGTCCCTTCCCTGTTTGAGCCTCAGCAGGGTTCTGAGCTCTCTGAGCTGCAGGTCACTGGGCAAAGCTCCTTGGTGGTACCTGGCACATAAGAGGAGCTCTTTCTAGAATGACTGGAAGAACATACCACCCCAAAATATGCTGCATATTGACTATTTTAACTTAAAAGTTCCTTCTGTTTTTAATAAGCAAGGCTTCCTTAATCTTTTTTCCTGAAAACAGGAGATAAAAACTCCTGTGAAAGATGCCCTGCCTGTACCAGGGGGAAAAGAACATTAATTCCACAGGGAGTCATAGCTGAGAGGATTCGGTACAAACAGCCTTGTTAAAATAATTATCTTCGTTTAGCTTCCCCACATATTTTTCTACAATTGCCTCTCTTCGTTCATCTTAGTATTAAGAGCATTTGGCTTTTGCCACTTCTCTGAATTTTCATTTCTCCACGAGGACTTCTGTGTCATGTAAAACTACACACATCTAGGTGCTTTTTTCCTATTAATCTGTCTTATGTTGATTTAATTCTCAGACCCAGCTGCAAACACTAAGAGAGTAGAGGGAAGATCTGGCTTCTCCCACAATTCAGGATATTATAACAGAACAAAATAAAATCAGAGAGAAATCATGAATTTGAGTGTAGAAATAATGACATCTATCAGGATGATTCCTTTTAAATAGTTTTAATGCTTTAATAGGTTCCCTCACCTATTGTACTACCAGTCACAGGAATTAGGTTCCCTGTCGTGGAATATGTCCTCTCTCTCCCACAGAGGCAAAAGCTGGGGGAAAAGCAAGGATCTAGATTGGGGCTCTCGGGCTTGAAATTGAGTGAATGCTGATTAATATCTCTGTGCCTCAGTTTCCTCATCTATAGAAGGTATTCGAGAGTAATGCCTATTGCATAGGATGATTGTGAGATTTAAAGAAATAACACCTCACACCCACTGCATGATGCCCGGCACACAGAGAATCTCAAAACTGTCCAGGCTGGCTTGAGCTTGTGGCCAATAGTAACAGGTAACACAGGGCCTAGGAGCTGGCTCCAAATGCTCCTGAGATTTGCTTCCCTGAGACACAGACTGTTAGTCCACTTTTTGTCACCAGAACAAAAATACCTCAGGTAATTAATTTAAAAAGAAGAAAGGTTTATTTTTGACTCATGGTTTCAGTCCATGGTCACTTGGCCCTGTTGATTTGGGGCTGTGGCAGCTCCGTATATTGTGGCAGAAGCACCTAGAAGAAGCTGCTCATCTCATGGTGTCCAGGAAACAAAAGAAAGAGAGAAAGAAGGAACAGGTGTCCCAATATCCATTTCAAAGGCACGCCCCCAGTGACCTAGCTTCCTCCTAAAGGTTCCGCCAATTCCCAACAATTCCACAGGCTAGGGAACAAGCCTTCAGCATAGGGGCCTTTGGGGACATTCATCAAAACCACATCACATGGCATAGCACCCCTTCCCTGATTCTTCATATGAATAAGATAAACCTCTCAAGAGGTTTGGGGCAGCAATCAAAGACAGGAAGGAAAAGGCATGACATTATATTATGAGCTAGAAAGGGGAGTCAGGGACAGAAACCAGTGGAGAGAAGGAGATTCCGAAACCACTATAGTCATCTCCACCCCCCACATCTGTAAGCATCAGTGTGTAGCCAGCATCTGGAGAGTTTCCATGGGCACTTTCAGGTCTGGAGGGATGGGAACAAAGGTGGGTGCAGGTAGCTCAAATTTTTTTTAAAAAAATTTTAAATCTCCTTGGCACTGGAGCTCAGGAACTTAGCAGATCAACAAAGGAGGACATGGTGCAGATTGAGGGGTGGACCAGGACCACAGGAATAGGGCCAACTCCTGGCTTAGCCTAAGGGAAATTTCACAGGATTTCAGAAGGAAGGACAAGAATCCAGGGCCCCAGCAAGGGAGCACAGTACCCCTATGGGATCCTGCCCACCCTCTTTGGGTCGGACAATCTACAAAGGCAACATTCATGTCTGAAATCAAGCCTCTGACATGGGAAGACAAACTGGTTCCCAGCAGGGTGCAAAAGCTGTCAGGGAAAATTCACAGACATCAGAGCCAAGCCCAGAAGCACAAGGAGGGAATGACTGCATCACATGTGAGCAGGACAAAGTGTTGGCAGGGTGCGTATGCTAACTCACTAAAGCTACATCAGGCAAGCAAACAAATGGAACCAGGAGTGTGAGAACAGAGCTTGCAAATGGGAAAGAAAACATCAACCAAGAGACAGAAGCTCCCCACAGGATTTCCGTGGAGCCCAAGAAGCTAATGAGAATAAGAATTCAGCAAAAGAAGGATTCCAAGTGATAAAAGATGAGACTTGGATGAAAAGGAGACTCGAGACAGAACTAAGGAAACCAATTACAAAGTGAGAATTAAAATCCCACCATTGCGAATCTCATAAATAATTTAGAAACAGCCGGGAATAGAGCAGACATTGAGTGAAAATCAAAATAATGGTATGGGAGGAAGCATGAGATCGCCACAGTAATTTTGTGGAAGAAGGAAGAGATCTGTGATAAATTACCATGAAGAGGATTTGCATGGAGGTAAGAAACTTTTTATGAACCCTAGAAATGAATGTGCTTTATATTGAAAGATCTCTCATCCAAAGTTTGGTACTCACTTAAATTTCTCTCTTTCTTTCTTTCCTTCCTTCCTTCCTTCCTTCCTTCCTTCTTTCCTTCCTTCCTTCCTTTCTTTCTTTCTTTCTTTCTTTCTTTCTTTCTTTCTTTCTTTCTTTCTTTCTTTCTTTCTTTCTTTCTTTCATTGTTGAAATTGTGTTCAAGTAAACACAATTATTTAAAACATTCACAGGGGCTGGGATTTGGCTCAGGGGTAAAGCGTGTGCTTAGCACAAATGAAGGCCTGAGTTCAGTCCCCAACTCCAAACACAGTAACAACAACAAAAGAACTCACAATGCTATCACATTAATGTTAATTTCATAAAAAAATTAAAAAATACCCACAGTGTGTTCCTTCATAGTTTATGTCTTTATCATTGTAAGATCAATAAATTTTTGAATTTATGGTCAGGTGATTTTAAACTGATTATTACTGCATGGTTCAATTCTAGGCAATTTACTGTTTTGCTGCTATACTTTTCTGCATTGCTTAAATAGTTTATTGAAAACATAATTCACATTTTATTTTCAAAAGTATATGGAGCATCCAGACACAGTGGTGCATGCCTATAATCTCAATGGCTCAGGTGGAGTGAAAGTTCAAATCCAGCCTAAGCAAATGCGAGGCACTAAGCAACTCAGTGAGACCCTGTCTCTAAATAAAATACAAAATACGGCTGGGGATGTGGCACAGTGGTTGAGTGTCCCTGAGTTCAATCTCTGGTACCAAAAAAAAAAAGTATGTGGAGTAAACTATGTTATATGAATTTATGAACATGTCAAAATGAACCCCATTATTATGTATAACTATAATGCATTAACAAATATAAAAAATCTAATCTTTAGTATAAAAGGAATAACACACATTCAACATTCTTGCAAATAATACATATTAGACAGTCATTGTAGGCTCTAGAGATCAAAGCCAGACTAAGACCTCTACCCTACAGCAGATAATATCACAGCAGGATATAGATTCAAGACGACAAGGGTTAATCCAAACAAGTTCATTCCAGAATACAAGTGATTCAAAACTAGGAAATATATTAATATCATGTTAACAGAGTTATGGAGAAAAATCATGTGATTATTTCTAGAGATGCAGCAGAGGTTATGTGAAAAATTCAGTATTTATTCATGTGAAAAATGAGAAAGCAGGAGCTGAGGGATATGACCGTAATATCTCAACACCAGAGAAAACATGATTCACACACAACATATGTCTTATCTCAAAAGTCAGTATCTTCATTAATGAAGCAAAGCTAGACTTTTCCTGTTAAAGTTGTCTGGAATAAGACTAGAGCATCTGTCATGCCCACACATCTTCAACCTTGAGTTTTTAGACATTAGCACCTATAGTTAGCCAAGAGTAGTCAAATAGAAGCATAAAATTTGAGAAAAAAAGATTAAATTATTTTTATTTGTAGAACATATGATTATATATATATATATATATGGGGAAAATCCATGCAAAACAAATATGAGAGAAAGAGAGAGAGAGGAGAGAGAGAGACAGACAGAGAGAGAAAGAGAGAGAAAGAGAGAGACAGAGAGAGAGAGAGAGAGAGAGAGAGAGAGAGAGAGAGAGAGATAACACTTTTAAACAGGTTGTGATATAATAAAAGGAAAGACCACTTCTACCATAGCAAAATTCACAATTAACTAAGTACGAACTTGACAAGAAATGTCTACAACCCATGCTCATGAAAGAAAAGGGTAGTCTGGATTCAGTGGAAAGATGCATCATATTTTTTAATAAGAAGCTCCAATATTGAAGAGAAGCCAGTCCTCCCAAAGTTAATCTATAAATTTAATGCCATACAGATTAAAGAAATACCATCAGTGTTCTCTAGAAACCAGGAAAATTGATTTTACAGCTCATTTGGATGAATAGCCAAGCAAGAACTGATAAACTCCTTTAAAAAATAATGTGGAAGTCTGCCCTACAAGATATTCAAACATCTTCTAAAGACCCTACTAGCAAAATAGGAGAGTATTACTGCAGGAATTGACAACCAATGGAACAGTACTGAAATATTCAGAAGCTGATGCATTTGTCCTTAGAAATTTAATATGTGATGAAAGGGTCATTTAAAATTATTGAGGAGAAACCGAACTTTTAACAATTGATATCGATGTAACCGGATATCTTAGTTTTTCTCTGTTTGATTTGTTCTATTTTGGTTTTGTTTTGCTAGGGACTGAACCCAGGGCCTCTCATATTCTAGGCAAGTGTTCTACCACTGAGCTACACTCCTAACACTACCAGATATTGTATGGGAAAGGAAAAATATGCATCTGTTTCTCACCAATTACATCAAGATTAACTCAAAATAGAAATAAAATGGAAATGGAAAAAAAGAGCCCGTTTTAAATATTAGATGAAAATATAAGCTGGAGGTTGAGAAATATTTCTTATAACTTAAACTCCAAAGTGGCAATGGAAAAGACCAATAAATTTAACCACATAAAATGAAAATTTTACATATTAAAAAGCTATCAGAAGAAAATTAAAAAGACAAATGATAAATAGAGGGTGATAAAGGGGTAATTTACATATTATGGACAAAGAGCTAACATCATCAAACATAAGAGTACTATGTAGTATGTGAAAAGATTTACATTACATTAAAAAACCAAGGGTGGAACAATGTGTAGAGAATGCATGCACACATGTAGCACATGTACGGTGGAGGATTTGCTTATAATTTAGAAACAAAAGAATAGCATGTGCAAGGCCCGGGGATCAATCCTCAGCACCAAATAAAACCCTAAGAGTAGTAACTATGGGGTTGGGGTGGGATATAAAGGAAAGGAATATAAACAAGACTGAGAGGACAGTGAGGACAACTAGAGTTCCCTGCAAATAGTTTATCACACAGATTTGACTTATTAATGATAAATGTCTTAAATGGTTAAGAAACAAAATTAAACAAAAATATTGAAATCCTTAAAATCAAAATCAAAGTGAAACAAGTGAATCAGTCTATTGAGTTAATCAGAGAAAGTAGTTTTAAAGTATAGCCATTTAACTATAGTCAGGCACCATGTAATGACATCTGATTCAATGGCAGGCACAAATATGATGGAGATTCCTGAGGTTTTAACAGAGCTCAAAATTCCTATCATCTAGCAACACTGTCCCCAAGGAAATATTATAGGGCATTGCATTACCCTCATGTTTGTAGGGATTCCAGTAAAAACAAACCTACTGCACTGCCAGTTGTATAAAAGTACAGCATGTGCAATCATGTACAGGACATAACATTGATAATGATAATAAACAAATGTTACTAGTTTATGTGTTTACTATACTGCATTTTCTCTCATTAGTTTAGAGTATATTGTTTCTATTTCTAAAACTTTTTGACTGTTGAACAGTGTGCTGTGTCGTGCTGACATCAGCCTCACACATCTATTATTTATTGAGGCTGTTGTTTGTCAAGAGGCCAGGTTGAGTGGCTGACCTACAGCATCCAGTTTTGTGTAAGTACACTATAATGTTCACCCAATGATGAACTGACAACACATTTCTTGGAATGTGTCCCTATTATTAATCAACGCTTTACTGTACTTATCTCTGGTGGCATATTTCCTAAGGGTCATCAAGGGACACATGGGTTCTAGCAGCACCCTACTCAGGTCCAGCAAGAAAAAAAAGAAAAGAAAGAGAATGACATAAGAAACATAAAAACCAAATGCAAAAAAGACAGACAGAGAGACTGATCATGAGATTTACTTGATAATGAAAGAAATCACTATATTTATTAGGTGGAATCAAGGCATAGTGACTGTATCATTTTTTAAAAAGATGCATACTTTGTCTTTAGCGATGCATACTTCAGTATTTTGAAATGAAATAATGTGGTGCCCAGGCTTGCTTGACTTGTCCAGGGAGAAGTGGCAAGGTTGGGTAATGATGACTGAGATGGCCAGGAGTGACTGGGAGTCATAGCCAAGTGATGGTTGCATGTGGGTTCAATATGCTGTTCTATATTGGAGATTATACATTTAAAAGACAAAGAAGATGAAGGAGGAGGAGAAAAACAAATTAGGTTAAGACCCTAGGTCTGCTACCTATTCACATCACCAATTTGTAAAATTTTCCTATGTTACGGAAACATTGGTTCCTTCATTGTAAAGAGAGTATGGATAAACCTCTAAGTTATAAGGCAAATTAACAATATTACAAAGGCAAATCATATAGTGGAATGAAATAAAGGCCAGTTATTTTTTATTATGATACAAATATAATTCTTAAAACTAGTAAAAATATTTATTAGACATAAAATCAAAGTAAGATTTCAAAGGAAGTTTTAAAGGTGGATTAGGAAGTAAACTTTGGGGGTTTGATAATCACACAAAAAAACAATGCTAGAACAGAGCTAAGTTTATGCCCCCAAATATTCCTCAATTATTGCCAAATTAAAATATCAGGTGCACAGGAGTTATTTTGAGTAAAATTCATAAAACTACACATAGCTTCTACAACTAATATTTAATTTGTAAGACCACAGATGCTAAGCCTGTATTGCTAAAACTTTGTTGACAAATTCTGCCTATTGTTCCCTTAAAAAACACAATTAAATTATATCCCATCTATGTATTATGCACTAAAGTGCGTAAATGTATTCTACTGTCATGTATAACTATTAAAATAAAAAATAATTAAAAATGTGAATATTGAAAAACATAATAATTAGATCAAGTTAATTATAAAACCACAGGTGAAACATTGTTCCTTTTCAAATACCCTGGAAAATAGAATAAGGTAAAATGAAAAAATATTTGAATCAAAATAGTCAGGGACAGACCTCAAAGCATTAAAAAACTCAATCTTTATTCTCTTGGGATTTGCATTCAAAGACTCAATCAAATTTAAATTCATCACTTAGGCAAAATGGGATAGGGATCTCCCATTAAAATTATCATAACTGCTGGCTTGTCAAAATCCTCAAGTGCATTAGACATACCATGGAAAAATCACTATCATTCCAATAATGTTTATGCATTAATCCAGAAAACATGGAGGATGACCCTGCCACAGACTCATGCAACATTCATCTTACTGATTCAGAGACCAAAGAGATAGAAGAGATAGAAGTTATCGCAGCAGCAGGAGCCAGAGAAGCCATGCCTATGACCTGGGTGGGATGAAGGGTTTTCACTGATCCACACAAAGAGGGATAAGGCTGTGGTCAGATGAATAGACAAGTACCACTCAAGATTAGTACCACCACTGCGGCTTTTGCATGGGGCCATTGCAGGTGATTTTGGAACTGCATGACCTCACCTCATAGCTGCCCTCTCTGGAACATGAAAGCTACATTTCCTGAATGTCTACCCAGACTGGGCTCTCACAGTGAACTAACTGGTAGTTCAACAAAGATTCCCTGATTTAAGGTGTAAATTTTCTTTGTTTCCAGAGAGCTAGGTATATGGTAATGGCAAAATTAAAACCAAATAAAAAAGTTTCCAAGTGAAGGAATAATTACATTTTTCTATTGGTTGGCTTAGTGCAACACATGGGTGCAAACTGGCAATAATTAGATGGTAACCAATTTCTGCAAACTGAATGTCCTCTTTCTCCAAGGACTTCTACCATCACATAGCCCTTTCCTTTACAAAAGTGAGCCCAAAAAGAAGCCAATTTGTTTACATACATGTGTCAAATTGAAACCTACATTATAACTGTATTCCATCTAAAATGCCTACTCTATTCAAAATAAAGCTATGAAAAGCAAGACCATCTCATTTTGACATCTGCACTGCACACTCTAACTGAACTGGAGCCCAAGACAAGGTGCCAGAGAATACCTCCCTGTGGCAATGGGAAATGTTGAAGGAAGGAGAAAATAGTTAACAGCAGGTTGCTTATTGCTTTATTTCAAATGAATGCAAACAAAAACATTTCCAAGTTCTAGAAACTTTTGAGTTTTCATTTAGAGAACAGTGGAGAGAGAGGAAGAAAATCCAAGCCAGACTCCTCTTCTGAAGAACTAACCAGCCTATTTCAACAAGAAGCTCAAGGTAGCTCCATTATCTTCTGCAGTAATCCAAGGAAGTCCAAGCCAGATGAGCTATGAAATCCTTGATTGTTCAAAAGCTCTCTGATTTCTCAACTACTGAAACTGATTGTTGCTATCTATTCAACAGCAGAGCATACTGCTACCTTGGATTAGAGAAGTGGAGATGACCAGATTTCTGACATACAGGCCACTTTAAGAGATTTATCTGGAATAACAGATTTATATCTACAAATAAAACAGTGACATCCAGTTTCAGCTCCAACATGTGAAAGAGCTTTAGAGTTGTCACTTCCATCCTTACAACAAAATAATAGCTGAACAAATTGAAGATTAATAATTTACTCTGCACTCATCAGAAAACTAAGGTTGCAGGACAAACTGCCACTCAAAAACTGAAGACATGTGAATCTAGAGTCCCAGCCAAGATCTGGAAAAGTGGCTAAAGCCATAAACTAGTAGAAATCCTTCAAATGTTAATTTTGACAGATTGTTGGAGGCTGAGTATGAATTAGCCTGAAATTGAGAGATTGCTGAGGGCCACAGTCCTAAGGTGACATCCAAATTTGGTGCATCTTAGGTCTAAAAACACTACCAAATTTTCATGGTTAAGGGCCCAGGATGATCACCTGATGGCTATAGCACAGAGGGGAAAGAATAATTTTCATGAATTGTGAGCAAGATTTTCTGCAAAACACAGGTCTCCTGGGATAAAAAGACTTTTCCAGAACATTCTCCCACCTGGGGGAAAAATATTTTCCCTGACTCTGTGCCATCCCAGCCATCTTGACTTACCTACAGCAAAACAAACATCTAAGAAACATTTGTAAAGATCATGGCCCAGGGACACAGCTACAATAAAAGACTCAAATTTGATCTTGAGAGTAAGTCACTTCCCACACACCAACAGGTCTCTAATATAATCATAATAAATTACAATTGAAATTGCTGCAAGACACAAGAAGGGATTCTTAGGGAAGTCCAAAGATAACAGAGAGGATGAAAACAAGGGAAATAGATTAATGTGAAGTCTCTGACACTTACAGCTAAAGCAAACATTAAACAGAACCCAAACCCCAGCCACAAAAAAATTGAAATGTCACACTTAAGGGCTATGTACCTCAGTTCCTATTATCCAATGCAGTATATTTGGGTTTCAGCAGAAAAAATACAAGGCATACTAAAAGGCAAGAAAATCAATCTGAAGAGACAAAGCAAGTAATGGAATGAGACTCAGATACATCATAGATGGAATCATTAGCAAGGGTATTTAAAACAGATATTTTGAATACACTAAGGGCTGTTGTGGAAAAAGTGGATAATATACAAGAATAGATGGGAGATGTAAACAGAGAGAAGGAAGGTATGAGAAGGAATCAAAGGAAATGTCTTTGAGGAGCTCATTGGTAGACAGGACACGGCCAAGGAAAGAAGTAATGAGTGAGAGAAGATAGGTCAGCAGAAATGTCCCAAACTAAAATGCAAAATAAAATAAAGGAAAAAGAAATCCAAACAGAATATCTAAGCACAGTGGTATAATTATAAATTATAAGTTATAATGTATATGTAATGGAAATGTCAAAAGGAAAGGAGATAGAATGGAATGGAAGGAATATCTGAAGGAATAATGAGTGGTAACTTCCCAAAAATAATTTAATACTGACTGATAATTTTCCAAACAGACCCCAAACCACAGACTTAAGAAGCTCAGAGAACCCAAGCAGGGACAGTACCAAAACATTCTACACTGAGGCATACCATATTCAAATAGGAGAAAACCAAGATCAAGAGAACTTCTGGAAAGAAACCAGGAAAACACACACACACACACACCCCTCATCAATGAATGAACAAAAATAAGATTACATCCTGTTATCAAAAAGTAGGCATGAAGTAGATGATCTAGCTGGATGCAGGAGTGTGCTCCTATAGTCCCAGCTGTTAAGGAAGCTGAAACCAAAGGATTGGGCCCAGAGTTCAAGGCCAGCCTAGACAACATAGCAAGACTCTGACTCAAAAGACCAAAACAAAAAATGCACAACAAAAACAAATTAACAAAAGCAACTATAAGGAGAGTAGAGTGAATATTTAAAGAATTACATGTCCAGCAAAATTTTAGTTCAAGAGTGAAGGAGAGGGGTTGGGGTTATATCTCAGTGACATTGTGTTTGCTTAACATGCACAAGGTCCAAATCCCAGAACCTGGGGTGGGGGAGATGTGAACGAGAAATAAAGTCTTCTTTAATAAACAAGCAGGGAATTCAGCAACCACAGAGGTATCCCTGCAAAATGTTAAAAGTTCTTTGGGGAAAAGGAAAATGAAATGGAACAGAAACTCAAGTCTATATAAAGAAGGGAAGACTCTTGAGTAAGTGATAAATGATGGTAAAATATTTTCTTATTCCTAATTATTCTAACAGGAATTAGATTAGTTATCTGATTGAAGTAATAATAATAACAATGTACCACGTGATTAGAGGATAAAGATAAATGTAATGAATAACTGTAATGTCATAAGGAATGGAAAGTAGAAGTTGAAAATACTCTCTTATAAGGTACCCTTACTGGATGTGATGTGGTATAGTGTTATTTGAAGTACATTTTATCAAATATATTGTTATTTCAATATTACATATAATATTGAAAACTAAGGCCACCACCAAAATGATATATAAAAGATGTATAATTGATATGATAATAGGGGAGATATATCTACACAGTATAATGCTGTGTGTGAGAAGAGAAATGAACAATCAAACCACACAATGATATGAATAAATCTTAAATTCATATAGTTAGGTGAAAGAAGCCAGTCTGAAAGAGCAACATATTGTACAAATCCAATGATATTATGTTCTGAAAAAGGAAAAACTAAAGCAATAGAAAAAAAGATAAAAAGGGGAGGGGTTGAATAAGTGGAGTACAATGGATTTTGTAGGGCAGTAAAACCATTCTTATGATGCTATATTTGTGAATACATGACACTATGCATTTGTCAAAGCCATTGATCTGTACAGCACAAACAGCAAACATGAATGTTTGCAATTTTTCAGAAGTATTTAGGAGGGCAGAGAATCCCAAGATAGAGAAAAGAATGTGACAAAACAATCAAATTGTATTAGAATTATATGCAACAACCTCACAAAAAGGGGCAATGTGGGGGCATATCAACCTAAGCAACTGTAGAAATGAGTAAATCATATAAAAATAAAGGTGAAGAAGCTGTACATGAGCTAGGTTCAGTTGAAAAAGTTGTGTACAAACTGGGGTATCTGGTTAACAACTGATGTTATTTCATATATGTCCTGGAATTGAACAATTCAGTAAATGGAAAGCAGATAGTGAGAGCCAATTTCTCACCAATGGAGAGGAAACAAGGGGAAGAAGTTAGAATGACCCATATGGTAAAGTATTAGTATTAGCAATGTCACTATAAACTCAAATTTAGCCTCATACGTATTGATATTTACGGATAGAAATATACATAGGGGTGTGTGTATATGTGTGTGTGTGTGTGTGTGTGTGTGTGTGTTGTTAAACACATATACGTTCTTGTTTTATCAGCTAAGAGAATCTAGAAGCAAAGAGCCCCTGGAGTACTGAACACATCAACAGATTTGGGTTTCTAATACCATTCTCTAACAAAAGGAACCCAGGCTTCTTGGAGAAATAACTGATTTGCCCACACTATTTGGGTAGTATGTTAGTTGGTTTTTGTTGCTACAACCCGACAAGAGAAGGAAAGTTTATTTTGTCTTTTGGCTTCAGAGATTTAGTCTATGGTTGGCTGAGTCCATTGCTCTGGGCCCATGGTGAGGCTGAACATCATAAGGGAAGGATGTAGTGGAGGAGAGCTGCTCAGCTTGTGGTGGCCAGGAAGCAGGGGTGGTGGTGGGCAGGGGGTGGGGGTACAGGGAAGTTGTACTCTTCCAGGGCACACCCCCAGTGACCCACCTCCTACAGTCATACCCCACCTGTTTACACTTACCACCCAGTCAGTCCATTCAAGCTAGAACCGACTGATTGGATTATGAGAGACGCAATGAGCCAGCATTGATATAATCCAATCATTCCATCTCTGAACATTCCTGCATCAATGCAGGAGATATTGGGGGACAGGAATATCTTTTAGTGCCAGAAAGTAAAGAAGTGACAAAATATAGTAACTTCAAAATGATAAGGGTGTGTCAAAGGGACATGGGAACCAACTGGAGCAATTTGAGCAACACAATAAATAAAGTAGTGCTGGAGTATGACCAAAAATATAAAATAAATATTACTGAGTCTATATTTATATAAATAAATGGCTGAATAAATAAATAAATAAATCTAAGAGAATAGAGAACTTCCCTAAGCATAAAAATTCCAAATAATTTATGAAGAGAGTGAACCATTGGTTAGGAGAAACACAATGGTCCACTCCTTACATGTGGGATGTACACACGGCTTCCTTCCAAAGAGCACAGTAGGGAAAGGCGAAAGCAAAAGGTCACTTTTCTTTGAGAAATCTGACATTCACTTGCTCAGCCAGGTAATCAAGGTCAATTATCAAAAGTGATTTGTCTTTTAACACTGTGTACCTTGATATGATTGAGAGAAATGGTGCTTTACCCCTGTGATCTTCCTCCAAACCCAATCAAATCAGGAGAAACACATCAGACAAATCTGAGCAGAGAGGCATCCTACAATCTACCAACTAATAATCCTCAAAACTGTCAAGGTCATCAAAAGCTAGGAAAAGGTCACAGCCAAGAGTTACCTAAGGATACAAGGTAACTAACTGTCATGTGGAGTCCTGGATGGGATCCTAGAACATAGAATGATCTTTGGTAAAACTAAGGAAATATGAATAAACTATCAACTTTAATTAATAATAATATATCAATGTTGGCTTGTTAATTTTAATAAACACACTGTACTAATATAAGATGTTACTAATGGGAAAATATGGTGATTTTTTTTTTAGAGAGAGAATTTTAATATTTATTTTTTAGTTATCGGCAGGCACAACATCTTTGTATGTGGTGCTGAGGATCGAACCCGGGCCGCACGCATGCCAGGCGAGCGCGCTACCGCTTGAGCCACATCCCCAGCCCCAATATGGTGATTCTTTTTTTTTTTTTTAAAGAGAGAGTGAGAGAGGGGAGAGAGAGAGAGAGAGAGAGAGAGAGAGAGAGAGAGAGAGAGAATTTTTTAATATTTATTTTTTAGTTCTCAGCGGACACAACATCTTTGTTGGTATGTGGTGCTGAGGATCGAACCCGGGCCGCACGCATGCCAGGCGAGCGCGCTACCGCTTGAGCCACATCCCCAGCCCCCAATATGGTGATTCTTAATACTGTCTTCTTAATTTTTTTCTATATCTGAAACTGTATTAAAAGATGAGGTTTATTTTAAACATCCAAATGGTTATCACAAAGCATAAATATCTCAGACAGTCACACCCTGCCTCACTGTAAGTTGCTTTTATAAACAGATGCCAGTTGCTCCCAAATCTCTGGTGCTGAGCCCAGGAGCTATGTCCTCACAACACCTGGGACATGCCAGTGAGCTGACACTGCCCTGGATTAAATCCCTGAATCAAATTAATATATACTTGGTGTGAGTTTCAGACTGAGAGAATGGAGTTTAATGATTGCTTGTTTGATGTAGGGAGGAAAAATGTTAGAGCATGATCTGGGGAGGTGCCAGACAAAGGGGAGCTTTTCAATTGGTAGCAGGGAGGGCCATGATGATCATTATTTGGCATCTGTACTGCTGGACCACAACAGGCCTGCCAGGAGGAGGGGAAAGCACATGGAATACACATGAAGAGCCAGTGAGGACTTCCAGATGGGCTGGCACCATCCCTCATTCTGCACTGTCAGGAAGGTCACAGTGCAAAACAGAAGGAGCCTGGGATTCAAGTCAGAAAACATGCATGGGTTCCTCTAGATGGTCTTGTGGAATCTGAGTGCTGATACTCAAAAGGGGTATCTTTTGTCTCATTTCTTTCTCACCTCTGGAAGTTGACTTTCTTGTTGCAGTTTCAAGCAAGTCTCATCTCCCTATGTACAACTGACACAAATAAATGGTTGCCTAGTTTTATCTTAATACCTCCATGTGACATGTGACATACACATTGGTGCACCCACACTCACCAATGCTAGCCTGATCCCTGATATGGAAATGATGCAAGCTGACCAGCTGGGGTAAGACAAGCTATTTACTTTTGCAGGTTCCATCTTCCCCAAATGGCAACATTATGAAAGCCAAGAAATAAAAGCAGCAAAGCCTTGATACCCCCAAGGCTGGTATTTCAGCCTCCTTTGGGGAAAGGAGGGCACCTAGACCAAGAATCCATTTTCCCCAACCATCACATCTGTAGCATTAATTTACCTGTACAGTGGAGATGACAGAATGAAGGAAAGTCAAGGGGAAGGAGTCAGAATCACCCTGAAAACCACAACTGAATTTTCACTAAGAACTTCTCCAACCCTGTCAGCTATATTTTTCTGTAAGAATTAAGTGAAGATAAACATCTCAGTGGCACTAAAACGTAAATAATACATGCCAATAATTTAGGCATTCAGTGTAAGAGAGTGCACTGCCCATTAGGAGAGAACTACTGACAATTAAAAGAACATGCACCTTAATAAAATTTACACCAACACCAGCTCAAGCAAGAGGCAGAATGCTGTCGGATTTTCATCCTACCTTCAAATAAATAACTGAAAGTAAAAAGGAAATTGCAAAATGAATTAAAATTCAGAGCACAAAGTTATGAAATCATGACTCCCCTGTAATTCTGTAGCCATAATTGTATATGGAAATACTGGATTTTAAAATGCAAAATCTGAGGTTACTTCTAAACCACTGACACTCAATTATTTATGCTGCTTATTTATGGGTAGCTTCTAATGGAAGTTGATTATTGAATATTTTTAAATAAGAAGAAAAAGGAACAAATTCTCATTTGTCTAAAAAGATTAAAGAGAATTCTTTTTTTCTGAAGGAAGGACAATGGATTAGTGGTCTCTTGAGTTCTCTTTCAATTTGTGGTGCTGTGATGAATAAATAACAATGCTAAGAAGAGAGACTGCTAACAGCCAAACTCCAGCTGTACTCATATGCCATCTTTGGGAAACTAAATATGCAGTAAAAGTCATTTTCCTAAAAATTTTAAGCATAAATCTTTCTAAAACAGAGCACATGGGGCTAGCTACAGTTCACTGCTGGAAACCGGGGAGAAGGGTCAACAATGTGCTCCGTGGAAAACTCACCCTGTGAAGCAGTGAGAACCTGATAAGGCCCACTGGGGACATGAAGAATGACATTAATAAACAGCTGTGTGAATGTGGTCTTGGGGAGCCAGAGAGAGTCCAGGGTAGTGGACCTGCCTTCAGAAGAACTAGTTAACATCAAAAGCAATAAAAATAGAAGCCAGGCACAGTGGCGCACACCTGTAATCCCAGCGACTTGGGAGGCTGAGGCAGAAGAATTGCAAGTTCAAGGCCAACCTCACAACTTAGTGAAGGCCTAAGCAACACTTGACTTAGGCCCCAAATGGCAACCTTATGAAAACCAGGGTCTTTCTGTCTCAAAATAAAAAATAAAAATGGCTGTGGATGTAGCTCAGTGGTAAACCATACCTAGGTTCAACCCCCAGTTTTAAAAAAAAAGCCATAAAAATAGAGTAGACTAGTGATTACCAGAGGCTGGAAAAGTGGAAGGTAAATAGAAAGAGGATGGATAATGGATACAGGGCACAGTGAGGTAGAAAAAATAGCTCCTCTTGTTCTATAGCGTAGTAGGCTAACTATGGATGACAACAGTTAATTGTGTATTTCAAAATAGCTAGTAGAGATGATTTTGAATGTTCCCAGCACAAAAAAATGATAAATGTTTGAGGTGGTGGACATATCAATTCCCCTGCTAGTCATTACACACTGTATACATGGATTTAAATGTCACACTGTACCCTATAAATATGTACAGTTACAATGCTACAATTAAGTAAAAGAAATAATCAAATTATAAATTAATAATAAAATTATAATTATAAAATAAAATTATTTTAATAAGTAACTATAAATACTTAAGAGAACAAATGACTCATAATTTAAATTACATAACAATTACCCACACATTTTTAAAAAGCTACAATAAGCAGAAAACATAAGTAGAATGCTGTCTCCGATATCTGAGCTGAGAAAAGTGGGTCCAAAAAACACCAGTGTAGAGCCTTAGAATAGCATTAGCCCCAAGAGCAAGCAAAGAGCCACTGTCCAAGTGGGCACTGTGCTGGTGCAGCCTGGGAAGCCATCCAGGGACACCCAGCCCCAGGCCTAACAGAAGGCACAGCAAGACAAACCACCCTCTCTGCAGACAACTCAAGTAGCCATCCATCTAGAGACCAGGTCTCCAGGGGCCCATGGACTGTGAGCTGAAACATGACCCCATTCCCTCCAGCATGGCCCTCCTATTTTTATATCACTTTTTAGTGATTTTTAAATTTTATTTATTTTTTTCCCACAAGGAAAAGTAAAAATTATTGGTTTTCATAGGTAATCTTATATTATGGGTTGAATTGTGTCTCCCTCCAAAGTCATACATTGATGTCCTAACACCCTAGTACTTCAGACTGCATCCTTATTTGGAAATACGGCCATTGAAGATGCTATTCATTAAGATGAGGTCATACTGCAATGGGACACCCTAATGCAACAGAACTAACTGTGTCCTTAAAAATGGGGTGATTGGGACACAGTGACATGCACACAGGGAGGTTGACATTGACCACAAAGGCAGACTGGCATGAAGAAAAGCCGATGATTGTTACTAAACTATTAGAATTTAGAAAAGAGGCAGGGGACAGAGTTTTCCTTGGGGCTTTCAGAAGGGACCAAGTCTCCATCTCAGATTTCCAGCTTCCAAAACTATGAGACAGTAAGTTTCTGTGGGTTAAGTCTCCCAGTCTGTGGTACCTTGTTACAAGAGCCTTAGCAGACAAATGCAGCTTGTAATGTCGATTTTAGTTTTCCATGGATATTCCAACAACTTCCTAGGGACGCAGAAACCCAGAAAACCAGTGCAAACTGTCCAGGGAGACTGTGTAGGTGTCATCAAGGTGATGCCCACTGCTCATGGGAGGCCCCTAGGCCTTCAGCTGGAGACAGAATGAGTCTTACTAACAAGCTTGGGCATGTACAGGGCCCGCTGCAGACAGAATGCTTCAACCAAATATGCAGCAGGGCTTTTCAAAGTGGTAAGGATTTCATAGCAGTTTCTTTTCTCATAGCCATCAATTGAGAACTGTACGTTTTTATACTTTGAGGATTCCAAGGGTTAGGATGAAACAGTCTCTCCTATTATATTAAACATTTGAACAAAATATTAAATATTAACATAGAACATTATGTTGAATTTCAACTGAGTGTATTAAAATACTTTAATGTTGAAATTTAAAAGGAAGCTTTTGTAGTTAGAGACAGCTTCTCCTCCCATTGAGTCGTGGAGTCTAATTCCTGTCCCTTGGCACATAAGCCAGCCTTTGTGGCTTGCTTGATCCAGAGATGTGAGAGAAGTGACACTCCGGGACACAGGAGGATGAACTGTAAAAATCCATGCAGCTTTCACCCACGCCTCTTAGAATGATTACTCTGGGAGGTACCCACTGCCCCATCATAGTATGACCACCAGGAGACCACCATGCTCTGAGGAAGCTCAGGGAGCCAAATAGAGAGGCTAGTTGAAGAGAGATACACCAGCCCCAGCTGTCCCCTCCTTCCCAGCCAGGCTTTGCACAAGCTTGTGAGTGTGGGAACCTTCTCATACATCCTAACCCCGGCAGACATGACTTGCAGAACCAATGAGGCTAGCCAGGAGGCAGAACCAAGACCCCCAAAATACAGCCCCAGTCCAGATGTTCTAGCCATCTCCAGCCATCTGCAGGGGGTTCCAGGCACGGGTAAGACTTCTTCTCTGTGCCCTGTCTAAATTCTTCCCTCACAAAATCGTGAGCATAACAAAATAGAATGTGGTTTCTGGAGCTCCATTTCTGTGAAATATATTTTTTTTCTTTCCAACAGAGTGAGGTGGGTTTATCCAGAAGCAACAGAGTTAATGGAATTCCATTAGAGATGCTTTTTAACAAGCAAGTGGCACTAATACATCTTCCCACTACAAAGGACTTCACAGTCTTTGCCAAACCACATCTTACGTAAAATATGCATCTCGTGTCTTTATTTCCTAACAGCTGCCTAAACAAAATGGAGATCGAGACAGAGAGAAAGAAGAGCATTACTGCAACCCAAAAAGGCAACTTGTGACCCAATCTAAAGCAGGGTCAGAAATGTCAAAGAAAATGAACTTCTCAAGTCATTTAAGGGCTTCAGGACTCTGATTTCATGGAAGAATCAGATAGACCAAAGAACATGTGGCTAAAGATCCTGGAAACATGAACTAGCAGGGCTAGAGGTCATCTGCCTCAGCCAGAGGTCATCTGACCCACCTAGAGGTCACCTGTCTCAGCCAGAGGTCACCTGTCCCAGCCAGGGCTCACTTGCCTTAGCCATAAAACACCTGCCCCAGCCAGGGATCCGCCCTCCCTGACCAGAGGTTACCTGCTCCAGGCAAGGGTCACCTATCCTAGTCTCAGCTGAGGCAAAACAGCCCCCACACAACTTGAGAGCTGCTTCCCATATGTCTCCACAAACTTCCAAAACCTTTGCTGATTTAATACTTATTAAAATTAAAAAGAAAAACCAGTACTAATAGTGACTGATCTACCTGCACTGAGAGGCAGGTGTGTGCCCACCTATATGGTCTCATTGAAGTCTCATGTCAAGCCCAAGTCATCCTCATCTCAGCAGAAATGGGAGGCAGCTCTCCCAGGTCCCACAGGCGGTTCCTGGCAGAACAGTCAAAGCCATGTCTACCAGATGTCAGTGTTTGTGAGAAAAAGTGCTGGTTGGTAGCAACCTAAAGCCCCACTTCTCTGGCAATGCCCAGGCTCTTTCATCTATGCTGTGTATATGTCTCCACATTTCTCATCCCTACTCTAACCCCAGCATCTATGTGGGCTTCCTACAGATCTCTTCTCCAAACCCCCTGCAAAATAGGTGAAATCTTAGGTATAAGTGGTTGGCTTGATTGTTTGAAATAAAGTTTTATTTCAGTTACTCTGACATTAGGAAAAAAATTATGTGCAGCATGGAAAATTAATTTGAGGTTTGCATTTCCTACAGCCTTCAAAGAAGAATATTATATGGCCATTTAAAACAAATTGACTAGAGCTCTATTGATTGATTGGATGAATGTGCCAATGCTAAGTGAAAGTACAAAGTTGCAGAATACCGTGAGTGGTATAAATTCATTTCCATGCAAAATAAAATCAGAAAACAGGAAATCCTGTCTGTGGATCTGTATGTGGGAAGAGAGACTCACAAGCCTCCAGCTCAGCTAGCTTTGGAGGGAGGCTGTCAGCGTGAGATGCCTGCCTTTTTATGTAGATTTCCCCACTCTTGGACTGGTTACAGGGAGGCTGTGCTAATTCTGCAGTGAAGATAGGGAGGTGGGGAAGCAAAAACTGAATAAATCAGTACAGTAAATGGTGGAAGAGGACAGTGTGTCCACATTCCCTGTGGCTGAATGCTAATGCTTTAGAGATCAACCCCAGTGGGGAGTAAGTTAACAACACACACCAATAATAGTTTAGCATCATTGAGTACTTACTATATGCCAAACCTGGCTGAGCACTTTACATACATCATGTCCATCAGTTCTCACAACTGCCTCATGAGGTGTTATCTCATATTACAAATAAGAAACTGAGGCATAGATCCCAAAGTGATCAGGAATAGAGCTGGGATTCTCTTCACAGCCTGCCATTGTTGAATGGCAAGCTGTGATGTTTTACAGCTCAGTTGACTTTGGCAAAATCATTCAACCTTTTGAAAGATAGTTTTCTTATCTGTCCAATGTAGTTTTATCATACCTACCACTTTTTGTAAAGATTTCTTAAGGGGTGTTTGTGTGCTTGTATGTGTGCATAGCTGTCCCTTGTTTTCTAAAAAGGATTGATTCCAGGATACCCTCTCCATGGGAACCAAAACACAAAGATGCTCAAAACCCTGATATAAAATGGTGTGGTATTTGCATAGAACCTGTACACATCCGCCCATATACTTTAAATCATCTCTTGATTAGTTATAACATTAATACAATGTAAACATTATGTGAATAGTTGTTTTTCTGCATTGTTTAGGGAATAATGATAAGGAAAATAGTCTTTCTCAGTAAAAATACAATTTTTTTCTTTGAATACTCTCTGTATGTTCATGGATGCAGAACACACAGATACGGAGGGTCAACTGTGTATATGTATGTATGTGTATTATATCACATAATATACATATATGATGTAATCTGATATAGGTTGTATAGATATGTCTGTATATGTTACTCAGTGCCTGCACAGAAAAGTTATTAAAGAAGTAAAGTAGCACTTTGAAACCATAACGAAGGGGCAGTGCTGCTGGATGTGGCCAAGATGGCACCAAAGCTACTGGCAGGGGACTGTTTAGAGTGATAGGAGAGCAGGTGCCACAGCTTCTCTGGACCTAAGGAATAAAGAGTAAGGTGGTCATTGGCAGGACAGGATTTGGAATAGACAAACGGGGACTGACTGTGTGGAGAGGGGTAGTCTCCAGTGAGGGCAAACAGCACAGGGAGCTACCCTGGAACTGGTGGTAATGCAGGGCTGCTTCTTTGTATTTCCTAAGAGGACACTGGCCTTTCCATCTATCTGGCCATCGATGATCAGATGGCTATTTATGATTTTGCCCAACTATGTTCTGGTGCCTGGCAAGAGATGGGGCTCTTGGTTCAGCTCTGAAGCTGATGGTAAGGGCTGGTGAGGGTGAAGCCCTGAATACCAGGCCTTCTTTCTGAGAAGTTCTTATCATGAGGGCGAAGGGGTAAAGAGAAAGCAGGAAAGAAATGGGTTTATGTTCTAATGGCTAGAGACGTGGAGGTGGAACTTGCAGAGTTTTCCTTGTGAGTAGACAGAGGGGATGTGCAAAAGCCCATTTAAGGATCTGTGCTTCACGGGGACAGTCCTGCAGATTTAGGACTTAAGAATGTGCTTTGAAGTAAAGACAGAAAGGAAAGCCGTGCACTGTAACATGCTCAGTCCTTCCTCTGCCATCTGTCACAATAATGCTTCAGTCATTAGATCTGAACTAAATACAGATTTAATTTACCAAATAATGTTTTAATGACAACGGCAATGGCACCCAGCAGTGCTCCAATTTATGCATAACTTCAAGATAAATTACATCTTTTGACTTGCAGAGAAAGATGTCTAATTAAGAAGATTTTCAAATATAAAGAACTGTCACTGTAAGGCATGTAATCTCGTCACTATAAAGTCACTGATTAATTTGTGAAAATATTACCATTTAATAAGCTACTTATGTAAAATGTGGTCCATGTAGGACCCGAAAATGGAACACCATGGCAAAGGTGCTGCTCTGTGAGTGGCTCAGTCATCAGACATGACCCAATGTCCTTGGCCATGGCCTTGCTTCACATGCAGGCACAGATGGGCACTTTTGCCATAAAAAATTCTTTGTGTGTGTGTGTGTGTGTGTGTGTGTGTGTGTGTGTGTACTTTATTGTATTCTGGTTTTCTAGCTGGGTGTAGCTTCAGATTTGGATTTGTATGAGGATAAAATATTTAAGATTCTCATCAAGCACTGGGGTTAAACACAGTTTCTCTTAAGGATTCCTTCAAGGTTTCTGCAAGATAAAATTGCACTTTAAACCTCTGTCAATCTAATGCAACCATGGGATCCAGAGGAAGATAGCAAAATTGCCAGGATTTTACAACTTTGCCCCAAAGGAGATCAAAAACACCCTGTATCCAAACTAATACATACACCAAGTTTTGTTGTGGCATGTAGAAATGCCTTGTGAAGTCAACCTGGTAAGGGGATGGAAGAGATCAGGAAGAATGTTTCAGAGGGCCCTGCAGGATGAATAGAAGTTTGCTGAATGGAATGACTCCAGGAAGCACTTCAGGAAGAAGCCAGTGTGGGCAAGATGTAGATCCCAGACATAAAACACCACACAGAAGGTGTTGCAGGCTGGTGAGGTGTGTTTGCTCTATGGACAATGGAGAAGCACAGGAGAACACTGAGAAGGGTGGAAACAATGAGAAAGATGGATTTGTGGCAGGGCAGGGGTAGGCAGAGGGCATGTGAGAGGTGAGACCCTTTAGAAGAATGCTATATCATTTTTTGATTAATTGTGTTTGCAGATTCATTTAGTGAGGCCAGTACATCAAAAACTAACTGAACAAGAGCTGTTCTCACCACATTAAACACAGAAGAGTCTGTGAGGGCAATTCTGTGACATACAGAGGTTTACAGCTCCTCATGACTCTAATGCTATGATTTTATTTTAATCGGAATCATTTATTAGCCTTAGAAACTACTATCACCTAGCATCCAATATTAGTTAACCAGAATATTGCTAATGTGTTAAAAAATAAAAAGCAGGAAGACAACAATGAAGAGCTGGCAATATGCCCAAGAAAATCACATTCATAAGAGATGGGTTGATAGAAAAGTCCAAAACCTCTTCAAAGAATCGTCAGCCCTGGGGCTGGGGTCTTAGCTCAGTGATAAAGTATGTGACGTGCTTAGAATGCATAAAGCCTAGATTTCATTTCCAGCAACACACAAAAAAAGAAGAGAAGGAAGGAAGGAAAAAGAAGTATCATCAGCACCATTTCAAGGTTCCCATGTCTATTCCTGTTTCTCTCTATGCCCTCTCATTTTTGTTTCTAGTCTGGTTTTCCATTATCAATTTCATATTTCATTTATTCATACTATATGCCAGGTACTAGGGTATGAGCTAGGACACATCAATGAAGCAGCCAGAGTGAGATTCCATGGCACACTGAAGTGGGAGGAGCTGGTTAGGGAAGTGCCATTGTGGTGAATCCTCCTGAGGAGAGATCAAGGTGCCCCAAAAGCCCAGCTAGTGGATGTAACTCTGCCCATCACACTAGCTTACAGTAGAGATGCAGACAAAATGTACAATTCCTAATTCCTATCACATGCAGTCTGCCCATTCATTTTGGCATTTATTCCTCTGTTCATTCATTTGCTTTGTTCATACGTTCACTCATTCTTTCAACATTACATCTGTTACTCATCCATTAATTGCATGCAGAGCAGGCAATGAAGATAAGGCATTCTTGAGGCTACTCAGCTCCAGGGCATGGAGGCACTGCAAGGCTGAAGAGTGTGGCACAGGCCAGACACAGGGGTGATGGGCACATGTGCCAGTGAAAGCAGAAACACCCTGCAGGGCTCAGCAAAGTGACTCTGACTGGAACTGGAGGATCACCTTGCAATCTGCAAAGCTGGTCACTTCCACAATATGCAATGCAGGCTCCATGTTCTAGGTACCTCACAAACAGGGTCCCCTGGAAGTCAGAGTCAGGAGGTAGAGCATCAAGGAGAAAAAGATTACATTTTGTGCGACAGGTGACATGTTGGGGAGTCCTAAGGAGCTTCAGTGGAGGAAGTGGTGGCATCTAGGCCTGGAGCCTATATAAAAGGAGCCAGGGAATCACATTCCAAGCATAGAGGGAAACTCTGGAAAGTTCCAGAAATGTTCGAAGGGGTTGGAGCCCAGAGCATCATTGGATGAAGTAAACAGTTTAGGCAAAGCACTGCAGGCTAGAGGAAAATGTTTTTATTTTTTTTTTCCCAGCATGAGTCAAGAAGCTATTGAAAGCTTTTAGAAGAGTTATCAACAGACCCTATCTTTATAGAAGCAAACTGGTCAGGCCCTCAAGCCAAACAAGGGCTTTGCTGCAAGTAGAAAAGGCCACCCCTACCTCTGACAGTAGACTCCAGCCCTTGCCTAGGCTCCATGTAGGGCAAAAGGTGACCTGATTGTGCCTGCTATGTAAATTACTTCCCAAGGAAGAACTAGCAGTAATTGATATGCACATATGTGAGTGACAGAAAGGGACTGATACGTATTCCATGCATCTTAGTTACATTATCTGTAAGGTTCTGTTGCAAGCTTTTAGTCCTACAGAATTTCTAAGCAACTGCAGGTATTCCATCACACACATGCCACAGTTTATCCTCTGCTTCCTCTATGATTAATTCTTGGTTGCTGTCAGTCTTTTGCATTAACTGCAGTGTTGCAGTGAGGTCTCACTTCCCAGCTGTACAGCCCTACCTACAGGATCAAATCCTACCACTGAGACTCCTGAGTCAAAGTGTAACTTAACCTATAGTTGTTTTAATTCTGCAAAATTGTTCTCCTGGGGTCTGTCCCATTTTATGTGCCTATTAACAAAGTATGAGATGGTCTGTTTTCCCACAGGTTTATGAAAAGATTATGTTATCCAATGTGTAGAGCTTTGCTCAATCTGACAGATAAAACCAGGTGTCTCAGTATTTATTCAATAAGAATTTC
The DNA here is from genome assembly GCF_964194105.1 of Spermophilus citellus. Classification (NCBI taxonomy): domain Eukaryota; kingdom Metazoa; phylum Chordata; class Mammalia; order Rodentia; family Sciuridae; genus Spermophilus; species Spermophilus citellus. The sequence goes on from NC_138185.1 coordinate 52,789,983, forward strand.
TGATATCAGGAGGTTCACACATTTTCATGTGGTTAAGGTCATTTGCATCTCTTTCTGTGTGAGCTTTCTGTCTGCATCCATTTACGTTTTGGACTAGAAATGTCTAGAAAGTAGGAACTAAGTGTGATCTGAATTGGAAACATTTTCCCCAGTTTATTTTGGCTTTGAATTTGTTTGCTTTTTAAAAAGTGATTATTTGTTTAGAAATAGAAAAGATTTTTCTTTGATGTAGTCATTTATTCAAATATTTTATAGCTGCCAAGAATACTACATGAGCCAGGAGAAAGGAATAAGGAAGTTCTTTAGTCCAGATTTAAAATGCTCTCCGAATGTATTGTTCAGCAGGAAAAGCAAAGATATATAGTGAAGTATAAGTGAAAAAATAAGTGTTCTTATTTGCTTACATATTCATAAAAGAAACATGGTTTTCTGTCAACTTGGCTAGGCTATGGGGCCCCATTGTTTGATCAAACCAGTCTAGATGTTGCTGTGATGGAAGAAATAGATTGAGTAAAGCAGATCACCCTCCATAATGTAGGAGGGCCTCATCCAATCAGGTAAAGGCCTTAAGATCAAAGTGTGAGGTTCCCCAAATTAGAAGGAATTCCTCCCAAAACTGTAACACAGAAACCTGCCTGATTACTCCAGCCCAGCAGATTGACCCAAGATATGTTTTTCCCATCTGTAGGGTCAGGAGTAGGAGAGTTGATAGGAATCAAACTTTAAATCAGATGCCTGGAGGTTTTCAGAATGTTATGTATTTTTAAAACATACACCCAAACACATACCAGACACACTGACACATGCCACAATGCAGACACACAGATACATGTGCATACAATTACACATAGAGACACACACAACACACACACAAAATATCACACACAAATAATGCAGATACATGTAACCATATATATGCACAACACACACATTTAGACACTCAAGTCACATAGTAATACACCATATACATACATGCAGACATATATACCAATCACAAACTTAAATACAACCAGCATACAGACACAATCAACTACATGTGTGACCACACATATACACAAACAGACACACACAGATATAAGCACACTCCCGCCCGCACACACATACAGGCTTGTGTTTGAGCCCCAGCTCTGTCACTCACAAAACTTTAGGTAAGATGTCTCACTCACAAAACTTTAGGCAAGATGTCCCAAGACTGTTTTCCCTACATCAAGTGGGAATAATATCATCCCACCTTAAAGGACTGCAATAAAATCCCGATACAATAAAGACTTCTAGAGTTACAAATGTCTGTGAGTAGTCAGTGCTTAATAAATGCTAGTTCCTCCTCCATAACTCTAGTTTTTAATGAGAGAAGACTTAAGAGAAACATATGACCTTGAATTAAGAGTATATCTATAGTACTTGAAATCTGTCACTGAAGCTGCATTTGACCCTGTCCACTGGTTTCCTTGAATTAAGCATCCCCCTCCCCCCGCCTCCCACCTCTTAAAACCTGTTCTGTTCATGGACTCTCATGTGAAAAGCCTAGCAGAGAGGGACTGGGCAGCAGCCTGGAGTTGGAAAAGAATGAAGGCAGGCCCTTGGGTGGAGCAGTCAAGGTTGCAGAGGGTTGAGAACACCACACCTCACTCTACCCCATGTCTCTCTGCCATCTAAACATAGTCCCTACTACCCTTAGAAATCCACCTGGCCTTCTGGAACATGGAGCATTAATGTGACATAATGCAATGCTCAGCCCAAGACAGGGCAGGTCACAGAAACCAGCAGACAAAATCCTGTCCTGATCCCTTCATGGGACAGTTCTGGACATTCTACAGTCTCTAGGACAACAGCCCAGGGCATTCAAGCCCCCAAGCCCCCAATCTTGCTAATGCCCCCTAGGGAACCTTCCCCCTATCCCTGCCCACCCTTCCAGTTTCTCACTCCTGATTCCTTGTCTTGGGCTCTGCTTCTGAAGCAACCTTAAAACAACTCAGGTATGGGGAATCTACACCCAAGATGATACCAAGGACTTAAGGTCCCCACTCTGCATCACTTCATTTCTCCTAAAGGACATGCCACTGACCTTCAATTACATACCCCAGTGGGATAAAATCACGATGTTGACATTTATTACATTTTATTATTAACTATTTTAATCCTCACAACAATCCAACAAATTACCATGGTTATCTCTATTTTTAAATGAGAAAACGGAGGCACGAAGAAAATATGGAACTTTTCAAAGTCCAGTTGCTAAGCAGCACAGCTGAGGTTCAATTCAGGCAGGTGCCCTTCAGAGTGTTAAAAAGGAAGCTGAATGTGTAATGAATGCCACTGTGGGAACTTTGGAGAGTCCAAGAAAGCAGAAGTCAAGAAGGAAAAGAAGAGCCAGAAACCCAGGGAAGTAGCCAAAAGCAAAGAAAGGGAAACAGAAAAATCAGCAGTTTTAAGGCCATTCTCTTGAGTGTTTGAGAAATGCCACCAACTAGGCCCCATTAAGTAGGTATTTCCAGACTGGGTTGTGGCTCAGTGGTAAAGCACTCACCTGGCACATGTGAGGCACTGGATTTGATTCTCAGCACCACATAAAAATAAATAAATAAAGTAAGGCATTGTGTCCATCCACAATTAAAAATAATAATAAAAGAAAAGAAGGGTCCTCCAGTCTGATTTCTATTCCCCAAGATAGAAAAACTGGCACAAAAATGTGAATCTTAGCTGTCTCAGCCCTCACCCCCAACACACACACCCCAAAATGGCAGCAGAGATCCAACAGATGTAGGGACAGCTGTCAGTGGGTGAAGTCTGGTTTTACAAGGAAAGTCATGCCCATTGGTTTCCATTTTCTGCAAAAATTAGGGCCATTTAAGTAAAATATTTAACTAAATTCTTTGTTATTTTATGGAACAATTCCATGAGGGGTATTTTTATGTATCTTCAAACAGTTCTTTCTACTGACTTCCAAATTCATCACTTCACTTTCCTGTCATCTTTAATTATAGTTCATGATCTTCTGTGTAAACCAAGAAGATTTATGGTGATATTATTTAGTGAGTCTTTTGCTTTTAATTAAGATCATGTAAACTTCATAAAATACTCCAATTTTGCAATTACTCATCTTAAAGATTCTTGGTGATAAACTAAAACTGAGTCAAAACTCCAAAAGGGACAAGTGACCTTAAGTAAAAGTTCTGATCAAATCTACTCCTCTCCAGTTTATTTGAACATGAATGGGAATTTTAAGCCATAGATAAGAACTGATCTACTGATTTGTTTCCAATCAGTATTCCATAACTACATAAGAAAAGTTTGGATTCACTTCAGAATGGCCCAACACACAAAGCCATTGGGATTGCACTTGAAATGCCCTGTTATCATAGGGTTTGAAACTGATCTTCCTTGTTTTCAGTCTTCTAGAAAAGGAATAATTTATTGACTTAAACAGATGCTCCTGCAGTTATGATGGGGTGATGTCCCAATAAACTCAAAGTAAATTGAAGATACTATAAGTTGGAAATATATCAAATACACCTATGGAACCTTATAGCTCAGCAACACAGTGCACCAGAGTATTGGTTCTTCCCTCTCTTGATCGCACGGCTGGCTGGGATTGGGGTTCACTCCTGCCCGCTGCCCAGCATTGCCAGAGAGGATCAAACTGCTTATCAATAGCCCAGGAAAAGATCAAAGTTCAATATTCAAAGTGTGGCTTCTACTAAATGCATATCATTCTCACACCACAGTAAAGCTGAACCAATTTTAAGTTGAACCACCTTACGGAACTGCACGTACGTGGTTTCTTAGTTTTTAAGTCATCATTCATTTTCCACTTTTGTCTCCATGATGTCATTATTATATTTTATGTACATAATATAAAGTGAAACTTAGACTTCATCTTAAAATGGATTACAAAAATAAACATTCTGCTTTGAGGAAATAATTTTTTACCTTAAACTTCAGAGACAAGAAAACGGTAGAAGAAGATGGACACATATTATTGTAAAACAAAGTTTAGGGCTAACTAGCACCAAGTAGTGCTACAGGGACTCATTAGGTTGGTGCTGGTTCATAAAAGCAGTGGCAGCAGGACATACTCTTTGTCCACTGATAGGGTAAAGGTGATGTAGACACAAAACATTCAGGTGGCATAGATCAGTCAGGTCTTAATTTCTTTCTTGCTGCACAGAGCCTTGATGAAAGAATTCTATCAGGAAACAAATGACCGGTTCACTATCAATGTTTGGAGAAAGCTTGCAGCATTAGCTGTCACAAATATACAGGGGGACCTACTGGGATGAACAAGGAAGGAATATGGTTTAAGTGACAAAACCAGAGTTTAATCAGGAAGATGAACAAGCTGTTTGGTGGGCTTCAATGAGAACGAGTCACTGTCGGGAGAAAAATGTCCAGGCATGCACTTAGTTTTGGAAAAAAATCAATTTGAAGTTTCCAAATTCTGATTTCATCCATTTAGTGCAAAATATAATCAACTCTGTCATAAAAATGTCAGGTGCTACTCTTAATGCAGCCATGAATAAAACCAATAGGTGAATCTCAAAGAGCACAAGAGAATAAACAAATCATAAGAATATTTATAGCTGATGCTATGGTTGGAATGTGTGGCTCCCAAAGGTCCATGTGCTTCAGTAGAGCTATCCTGGGATGGCACTATTGGAAGTTTCCCTGTCCCTTTAAGAGGTGGGCCTTGGTAGAACTTCCTTAGGTCACTGGGTTCCTACAGTTCAAAGAACTGTAGGACCCTGCCTGTGCCTTTTCTCTCACTGCTTCCTGGCTTGAGATGTGAGCTCTCACTGTTAAGTTCCCACCATGATGAGCCTCCCTCACCAGAAGCCCAAACCAAGGGGGACACCCTATCTTGGACTTTAGTTCTAGAACTGTGAGCCAAAATAAACCTCCCTTTACTTCATAAGTAGCCTGTGTTGGGTATTTCATTATGCTAATGCTAAGCTGAGTAGTTCACATGGTAAGAAGAGAAAATTATAACAGGGAGGGAGGCTGGGAGATGGAAAAGCAATTTTGAATACAATTTTAACACTTGAGCAAAAACTTGATGATCAGGGCAGCAGCACTGCAGCTATGGGGGAAGGAAGGTTCCAGAGTCTGGGACCAGCAAGGAGCTTAGTAATGAGGGAGGCCAGAAGGAGGAGCTGGGTACAGGAGATGATCTCAGATCAGAGGAGCTTTGGCTTTAAGCCTGAGGGGATATTGAGTCTTGAGATAGTCTGAATACTAGAGTGACAGACTTTGGAATGAACTTTGAAAGAATCCCTGTGGTTTACAAAGCAGCTCAATGGAAACAGGGTTATGTGGCTTCTGCAATGTGGCTTGTGACTTCACACAAACTTGACAAAAATTCAACCTCAGCAGAAAAACTGCAAAGGCCTTAGAAAAGAATTCAAACAAGGAACATGCACACAAGAATTCACAGAAGAATGTTTCCAGCCACGTGAAATCATAGGAATAAAATCATATAGTTCAACATCAGTATCAGTATCATTAAATTTACCATATAAATTTAATGCTATAAGTGAAAAAAACTTAATAATCATTTTTTTCTTTTATATAACTGTGATATAACCTCTGAATTCTGATCAAATAATTTTACTATTGGCTAACAAGATCACACAGCATCTAATTTAAGGGCTTCTTCTCAAATATCTCAAGTGAGGTTGTAATTAGCAGAAAGTCAAGTTGGAGGAGAAGAACCTGTGTGATGTGACCAAGCGCTGCAGATAGGGCAGCTGAACCTCATGTGCACAGGTGACAGTCAGGCCTCAGCTACTTGCACTGGTGCAGAATCTGCCTTCCCAGGGGTTCTATAAAGTTCATCAGACCCTCAAGCAGGAACACTACTCCTTCTGTCCTACAAAATCTGCTTTGACCAGGAAATGTCCATACTCCTTTCCACATGGTATACCCAAAAGGAAAATCTTAACACATATCCCATATTAAATGAAGTAAAATTAGAAGACTCAGCTTTGTGTCTACAGAATTGCAAAGATAAAAAAAAAAAAGTTGGGATGTAAAATCCAGATTGCTAACATTATCTATTGAAACAAACAGAACAATTTAATCAGGAAGGTGTACAAGCTGCATTGCATATAAATTGGCATTAATTGTGAATAAATGAATTTTGGCTTTTTGTATTTCATGCATGGGACTTATTTACATGGTGTAATAACAAAATGGAGTGTAAACTAACAATATAAATGATAACACAAATTAGAAACACCCCTAAGCTGCCAGAAATGGAAGAAGGCAGTTTTTAGCTTCCTAAAGAATGAAAAACTCAAGTGAATAACACAATAAATTCATGGCAAGTCCGGGAGTGCGGGGGCGGAGACAGCACTTGACCTGTAATAAATTAATAAAACTGTTCTCTGCAGACACTGAAAATCAACTTATGCCTGACCAGAACCATCTCTGCTTAAGTCCTCCCCATGGTATGAAATATAAACGCTACCTACTAAGCTTTTAAATCATATAACTATTTATAATATCTATTTCTTTAAAGTTTGCTAAAATTGACCTGTAAATCAAAGCCTAGTGTCTACCAAGGAACAGAGATTTGGGGACCCCAAACTCAAGCATTTGAATAGTTATTCCTCTATTTGTGTGCCAATATCTTCTAATGTTAATTTTGGCTCTTTGTATTATCTATAAAAACTAACCATTTCACATCCACCATCCTTGCTATTCCCCTGACCTCTCCCTTTTCCTCCGACCCCTCAAAGATGGTGGAATGTGATGGACATCATTATCCAAAGTACGTGTATAAAGACATCAATTGGGTATCAACATACTTTATATGCAGAGATATGAAAAATTATGGTACATATGTGTAATAAGAATTATGCTATGTGCATGTATGAATGAATCACACACAATGAATTCCACTGTTATGCATGACTATAATGTAGCAATTTAAAAAACAATAAGTAAATAGAAGAAAAACCAATGGAGAAAATGGAAGAGAAAGCAGGGGGAAAAAGGGAAGTAGTGGGGATTGAATGGAGCAAACTGTGTTATGTGCATCTATGAATATGTCAAAATGAACCCCACTAGTATGTATAACTATAATGTACTAATAAAAACATTTTTAAAAGAGAGATAAGAGAGTTCATCAATCTTTCATTCATTCAACAGATGTGGGAGTCTTGAGGGTGAGTCATTTGCTGAAATATGCACTGAGGATGTATAAGATACAAGTTTGCACTCCAAGAAGGAAATAAATGGAAAATCAAAAGCAACAAGAATGATATGATTAACAATATCAACAGCAACTAACAGTAATGCTTTTAGTTACTTATTATGTGCTAAGTAATGTTCTGAGTATTTCATATGAAATTTAATCCTCAAATGACCTCATAGGGAGGAAAGAAAGTACTATTATAATCTCCATTTTATAAAGAAAATGCCTCTTTTGAGGAGAGTAAGAGCTAGCAAGCGGTGAGCATGTAATGCAAATCACAAATAACCAGGAACACACCATGTAGAGTCTTAGCTCTAATTTTAGTGGAAGTTATGTTACATGTTTTGAAGTTGCCAAAGCAGATCAAGGGATGTGATTAGTTACATGATTTTTCCTGCCTATGATACCGTGTTTTAAAGTTATTGGGCCTCAGGATGGGAGACTTTCTCCTCTCTTTCTATCTTCACTGACTTTTTCAGGTAGCCTCACCTCTGTTATCTGTCTGTGTGTCACCCATCATTCAACATCTGACAGACTTACTTACTCATTAACCTTTTGCTACTTTTGAGCCTACCCTTCCGCATTCACCCTCCACAGCCCAGCTGTTGCTCATTCTGACCTGCCTGCTGCCAGTCACACTGGGCAGCCAAAATGGTACTTTTTTGGAATGACTTTTATTATCTCATCATCAGATTTTTAATCTTCCTTTTCACGTATTTGCTTCCTTTTGTATGTTCCTTGGATTTTTTTTTCTTCTTGTCCTCCTGGGATCAACCATTTGGCTCATTTCTGTATTACCAAATGATATTATTCACTCGTCATCATTTGACAGCTTTTCAGACCCACTAGACAAGATACTTAAACATCTGAATTCTAGCTCTTATCTCTATTAGGTTAAACCCCACATAGATTTTGCTCTGTGTAAAGTGACTTAGAATTTGTAAGAGGACGATACTTAAATTAGAGCATGTTCATTATGGCATATGAATATCTAGAATAAAACACCTCACTAAAATAGTTTTCAGGACTGGGGATGTGGCTCAGTGGTAGAGGCCCTGCCTAGTATGCACAGGGCCCTGGGTTCAATTCTCAGCACTAGGGGAAAAAAGTAAAAATAAATAAATAAAATGCTTTTCATAGGAAAGATATGGGATAGCAACAGCATTTAAGAAAACATCATGCAGCAGCATTTAAAAAATGTTAAAGATATACAAATAATTTTTTCTCCTAATTGTACAAAATGGCAATATACTCGCTCCTAGGCCACTAAAAAATATTCTCTCCTTAGTCTCTTATGGACTGGAGCACTTAAAGGTATATGCACTTTAGGAAAGAGGTAGGACTAAGTACTGCACACCAAAGAAAACTGGTTACAAAGAGCACTCACACAATTTTCACCAATTCTGCATTTCTGCAAGAGAGTGACAAGAGCTCCTAAAGGTCCTCCCTGGCCAGGCTATTGGTTTATGAGTGTATTTATGTAGGTAGATAGGTATGTAAGCATGTATATGTGGATGTACGTGTGTATGCATGTATATGTGTGTGAATATGTCTGCCATGAGTATGTGTATGTAAGGACTCATATAGGCAGCCAAGTCACACAGGCAGTGCTTGCCATGTCAAGCTTCTATACTAATGCACATTATACTATTTCCAATCAAGGAAAGATCATCTCCTGGGATGGTTAATTCTATGAGTCAACTTGGCTGAGCTAAGAGATACACAAATAGTTGGTTGAACATTATTTCCAGGTGTCTGCAATGATATTTCTGGAAGAGATTAGCATTTGAATCAGTGATCTGAGTAAAAAGATGTACCATCACCAATATGGGTGGGAAATGTCCAATCCATTTAGGGCTAGAATAGAATAAAAAGGCAGAGGCAGGGCAAATTCTCTGCCTATGAGCTGGGATATCATCTTCTCCTGTCCTTGGACATCAGAGTTTCTGGTTCTCAGGTGTTTAGGTTCCAGGATTTATATCAGCACTCCCTACCCCCAGCCTCAGGTTCTCAGGCCTTGGGACTCAGACTGAATGACACCACTAGTTTTCATGAGTCTCCAGCTCAGAAAGGACAGATAAGCCAATTCCCACAATAAATCTTCCTCTTATATATCACCATATATATCCTACCAGTTGGTTTCCTTGTGGAACACTGACTGACACACCTTCCTTTTAAGAATATATAAAAAGACACACATATGCATGCACACAAACACACATGGCTTAAATAACTCATTTCTATCACAAGAGAATGTGGGTATGTTCTAAAATACTGGGGGATGGGCTAACTCCGAAAATATTTCTAAAAGTCTTCAATAATAAAGAGGCATTGCCTCTATAAATATGAGCAGATTGCAATGATTGTAAAGGAAGAAATAAGAAAAACTAGTGTCCGGAAGGAAGCACATCAAAATATGAAGACTTCGCAAAAACAGAAAAACAGACAGGCCCAATCAAAATCTGCCCTAGAAATAGAAAAGATCAGGACAGATTCTTCCCCAACTAGTCAAAATTATTAAAAATATTTGCAATAAGTGCTGTCTCAAAATTTCCCCAATATTAAATTTTTCTATCTGCTCTCCAAATTCACATATTTGAATATATCATGTTTCCTATTGAGCCCCAAAGGATGCCAACAAGTGTACAGCCCCAGGCATCCCTCAGGACACAGCCCTTGTAAACTTTATGGCTTTTTATAAACGGTGGTTCAGGGTAATAATTTGATTTTTTAAGGCTTCCGTTGGTTAAAAAATATAGTTTGAAAATAAACTTGAGAAGTACTCATGAGAATACCCAAAAAAAGGGCCAGAGAGATGCAAATAAAGAGAGGAAAAAATAAATCTCACACTTGGAGGATGAGAACCAGAAATTTAAATGATCAATAATACATGTTTCCAGAGAAGAACCCAGAACAAATCCTTCTGCTCTCATTATGGAATGAAACATGCATTGGCTTCAGACCTTTCCTCCAATTACTAATGCCAGAAACACTGATTGCTCAGGAATTCTGAATCTAACCAAATTGCTTTTATGTTGAAAGTAACAGATGGCTGCCTTCACTCAGACATGGTGGGAAATATATAGTTCTCATGTAGCCATCTCAAGGAGATCAACGGAAATAGACAGTGCAAGGAAGCTCAAGTCAGACACTAAAGAACTGGCAGGATAGCAAAACCAGCAGGCTAACTAAGAGGTCCCCACAAAGAGAAGGCTTTATAAGTTGAGTCTACATATAAAAGGAAGTAAGCAGTGGGATACGGACACACAGAAAATGCAAACTTCCTTATGTTGCATTAAGAGGTTTTAAAAGTAACATCCTTGGGAGTAGAATTTACCTATGACGAAAAGTTTTTCAATACTGATGGTGATCACCCAGGTGCTTGCTTTTGCTTAAAATCATTGAACTCTATACTCAAAGTAAGTGCATCTTGTTCTATGTGAAGATGAGATCTTATCTTTGGTTTTGGTAATTTGATAAGTATAGGACTGAGGATACTTTAGAAAAATCAAAATGTGGAAGAAAGGAAGAGGGGAAATGTATGTTTAAAAAGACATCATTGACACAGAAGTTGAAAATAAAGTACTTAAGTAAGTCAAAAGATGTGCAAAGCCTCTACAGAGAAAACTATAACACTCAGTTGAAGTACTTTGTAAAAGCACCAAATAAATGGAAGGATATAATATTTCAGGGTCAGGATCACTCAACATAAAGTGCTAATTCTCTCTGCTCTGGTTTGGGTAAGTGTCCCCCCAAGGTCCATGTATTCAGGCTTGCTCCTCAGCCTGTCATGCTATGGGGAGATGGTAGAAACATTAAGAGGTGAGGTCAACTGGGAGGTCTTTAAGCCACTGCAGGAATTCCCTCAAAGGAACTAGTGGAGTCCTGGCTCCTTCCTCTCTCTGTTTTTGCTTCCCATCCATGAGGTTCCTGGATTTACTCTGCTAAATACTCCATCCATGATACACTGCCTCATCCAAAGCAATGGGGCCAACTGGTCATAGACCGGAATCTCTTAAACTGTGAGCCAAAACCTTTTTCTCTTCACAAGCTGATTATCTCAGGTATTTGTTATATTAACGAAGAGCTGACTACCACACTCCCTAAAATCATATACAGTTGTAATGCAATTTCAGTAAAAATTTTTTTGCATGGAATCTCACAAGATGATCCTAAAACTTTCATGGAAGGCCAAAGGGCCAAGAATAGGCCAGATAATTTCAGAGAAAAAAACAGTAAAGAAAAAGACCACACATACAAGAATGATACTTGCTTTCTTCTTTCAAAAGTCATCAGTATAGCTGATTTAAGAAACATCTATTAATCATTAGATAATATTGACACATATATTAAATGAATTTCAACCTATTTTTCTATCAATTGTTAAGCCACACAAACTGAATAGCAAACCTAATTTGTGTCTCCTTTTCACCTCTACTCAGAACCTTTGTATTTTGATAAAACTTTTAAACCTACAGCAATTTGGCTCAGCACACTTAAAAACCAGAATAAAATATGAATATTTCAACATCACCACTACTTACTGCATAGCATAAAATTATTCAGAAGTCAAAGATAAAGTCCATGAGTGATATTCTCCACTAAAAGAAGTTGGATATTTGAAAGAAAATCTGATAACTAATAGCATATAAGGTAGAGTATTTTCAAAGCAGGATAAGTAGAGAAATTTCCTCAGAATTGCATATTAAATTCACTTTCAATTAGTATGGTTCAGCATTTTATTCTTATGATTTGTATTCTTGGTAATACTTTTAAAATTAACTGTGCACAGATAGACATATCACATACATTACAGCTGTAATAATTTTTCTAATACTATATCTTTATAACAGTAATTGCCTTCTTTCTAGAAGAATATGCATTTTGAATGTAGCGACACTTCATCTATTACTTTTCTTATATTAGAGCTACCTCAGCATATTAGATTTTTTTCTTAATGACTCTTTTTCTATTAGGAGACCACAAGACCCCAGGGCAAAGGAAGTCCATTAGAAAAAGGAAGCATTTCAGTGGAGGCCAGGATTTCTACTGTAGATACTAGACAATACTTGCCAAGAATAGACTGAACGGAAGATCCCTCATTTCCGGTGAAGATTTCCTGTGACTTTTGACATGTATTTTTAAAAAAATGCTTTGCAATTTGCAAGACTCATCAATAATTCAGTGAATTAAATTGCTAACATTGCAAAGCACACATCAAGCATGTTACTGGTCATTGTAGCTCCCACTCAGCTGAGAATCATCCAGCTTTGCTCCTCCCTGGTCAGCAATGATTGACTCAACAGAACACCTTGTTTAAGCCACTTGGGCCAGGCATAGTAACACAAGCCTGCAACCCCAATGACCCATGTGGCTTGGGCAGGAAAATCGCAAGTTCAAGGACAGCTTGGCAACTTAGAATCTGTCCCCCAAGGAGTGGGCTGGGGATGTAACTCAGTGGTAAAGGACCCTTTAAAGGTTCACTCTCTGGTACTGAAAACAAAAACCACTTGGATCAGCAGATAGTGGACCCCTTGCTCTGACAACTGGCTTTCACTTTTGCACACCATAAGCATCAAGAGTCCTAAGGACCCATGGGCCAGAGTAATTTGCTGGTGTTTGTCAAGGAACCACTTCCAAGAAGTTATTCCATGGACAGCTTTGCTCCACCACGTGCTCCCTACCATGATTTACAGCCTCACCATCGTCTCCAAGGCAACAGGACCAAGTGACCATGGAAACTTCAGAACTGTGAACCAAAAACAAGCCTTTCCTCTTAAAAGTTAACCATCTAAGGGATTTTGTCATAGTAACGGGAAGCTTACTAACACATGGTTATTTTCCCAGCTCAAATAATCTCCTTATGTAGAACTTAAACCTCTAGAAAGCAAGACCTCCTCTCACACTTCTTTGTTTCCAATTCATTAATGGATCAGTGCCTTACACAGTGGATTTTAATTATCTGGATGATCACTGTGGCACAAGAGATTCTAAGCCTCCTCACCTAGACATTGCTGGGCATGCAGAATCACTGCTATGTGCCGACAGGGTCCTTTACCTGTACAGAAAGGATAGACAGAAGAAATGGCATACCAGGCCTATGGCAAAACCATCAGCCTGGGGTTACTGTCTTAAAGGTCATATGCTAAAGCATACTAAAAAACACATAACCAGGCTTCTCTCTGCAGAAGCTGGGCAAACTCTTCTCTAATGGAAACAACATTAAACTCTGCTGGTGCCCATGAGAGGGAGTACTCAATGATTTATCATGATCAAGAGATTTATCAGGAGTGCAGCTACAAACAACTCACCTCACAGTATATTAACCAGTGGACATGGACTGGTAAACCTCTCAAACCATGTAAAGACAAATACATAAAAAGAGTCTAGGACTCTATCCAGAGCTACTCTCTGGGACTCATGAGCACCCAAACATGGCCCATCTCCTCAGTCCTATTCTAACAGACCTTACCACCCTCTCTATCTCTGCTTTTGTAGGATGAGAGAGACATTCTCCAACCTGAGGTATGGGAATAATTTATTCTTTCTGAAAAACTTCTCAATAGCCAGTCAGAAGCAGTAATTAGGAAAAAGCTCTTTACAATTATTTCCATGTGAATTCAAGATGATGCATCTAATTTATTATGATTTTCAGCACATAATTACTTATTAGGTGTTTTTGTTTATCATATTTTTCATCTTTCTACCCAAGCTATTTGTCTCTGGCCAAAAGTATGTTTTAGTACATTTACAATTAAATACATGCCTCAGAGATCAAAAATAAAAGAGTTTTTCCTTTGAAGTAATGTGATCCAAGCAAATATAAATCACTGTCATATTTCAATAAAACGAGTATGTAATCAATGGCCATTTTTAATTTCATTTGGTGGTCTCCTTGTGTTATACTTTAATTGGTCTGTTTCTTTCTCAGTTTTTTGGGTAGACTTTTTCCCTGCTGACATTTAATACTGCCAGCAATTTAAAAGCAAGCATGTTAGTCTATTTTTATAAACAAGATGAGAGCTTTAGATACTTAAACTGCCTTACTAGCAAAGTAAAATTCTGCATTGTTTTGCAGACCTGCAAAAATAAATATGCATATAGTCTACTTCCTTTTCTTCCATGCATAACCAATGAAGGCTTCATCTTCAATGTGACCATACAGAATACATCTTAAAAAGAGGTCCTGATCCTGACTGTAAGAAACACCCAAAGTAGATTTATAATGAATAGTCTGAATAAATAATGGCTCCAAGTACATTTACATTAAATATATTAACCTTTAACTCACCTATATTTTAAATAGCATATTAAAGTTGTATTTGTACTCAATTCATGACTTGGAAAGAAAGCCCTACAGGCTTTCTGTAATACATATTAAAGGTTAAAGTGATTCATAAATTTCCCCCCCAGAATATGGCCAAACATATGACTTTGTAGTAAAACTGGGACTGAATTTCTGGTGGGCACAGCAGGAAACATTTCTGTTAGCATGGAAATTCAGACACCTTTTGAAAAAGTTAATATATGCAGCATAAGATTTTAAGCTTTCTTACACAGAAAAATGATCAGCATAGCAATGAAAAGAGAAATTTTAAGAGTAATAATGTAGGCTGAAGTTCACTTATCACCCACTTCCCATTCCCTGGTGTTTGCAAATTACATTAAACACTGCAGTTGAGAAAAACAAAAATAACAAAATCCAAGCTAAATGCAAAGGCAGTCAAAGCTATTTTTCTTCAACAATTGTCTCTGAGCTTCCAATAAAATTGAGACTCTGATAAGAATCAGTCATTTATACTGAAACATAAATATATAGGGCTTACATCTCTAAACCCAAGGATAATGATCAACAAACTCCAGGACATGCCCAATGAAGTAGACTCCAAAGGACTGGAAATACTCTGACCAGTGTGCAGGAGAGTAGGAGAGCTCTGATGATTCTTTTTGCCACACATCTAGACTTATCAGGGACAAAATGCAACTCTGAGATGAAGAGCCATTCAAACACCTGCTGAAATCAATGCAAAATGATGGAAATCTCCTTTTTTTCCAAAAAAAAAAGGAATATGGAAGGAAAAAATATTTTCTCTATTTGGTAGCTTCTAATTAAAAAAAAACATGAAAGAATCATTGGACCTAAATGAATTTCATTTAGTCTGATGTTATCCATTAGTAAGTCTTAGTCTGAGCTGCACAGGATGCTGACTATGCTTTTGTACACTAACAAATGAGATGTTTTTAGTTAAATGTAAAGGTCTCAGGTAGGTCAATGATGAAAAGCTGGTCTTCCTAGGTTGAAAACCTATCTATCATTTACCCACCACAGGGCTGTCCAATTTTTTCTCTGGGGTTGGATAATAATAGAGGTGCCTCACTGATGTCATGGGAATGAAGTGGAGCTAATATTTGACAAGGATTCAGCACATAGTGTTTCACACTCAAGACTGTTATTGTGAAAGCTAAATCCAAGTGACAAGACTTCTTCACTGTGACTTCTTTTCCTTCAACTCTCTTGCTACAAAATTGTTTCATTACAAAGGCTTTTCCTTACCCACCTGAAAGGCAGAAATCTGACACATGTTTTTGGAGAATGGTGCAAGTGTGAACCATAACTGGTGTAGGAGATAGCAACTGGTCATATATTTTACCTATTATTAGTCATTTTAAATAAATAGAATTTATTCTGGTTTGGAGGTTGTACCTTTACATCTTTTATTTAAAGATTTTTAGATAGATTTTATTATTTAGGGCAGTTTTAGGTTAATAGCAAAATTAAGCAGATTCAGAGTTTTCTCATCTATTGACCCTTTCCTCAAACCCACAGCCTCCCCTAACCAACATCCTCTATCAGAGTAGAACACTTGGTACAATCAATGAACCTACACTGATACATGTTATGGACCAATGTCACAGTTTACATTAGGGTCCACTCTTGGTGGTGTACATTCTATGGATATGGACAGATGTTTGATGGTACAGATTCACCAGTATAGTATCATCCAGAGTAGTTTCCCTCCCCTAACAATCCTCTGTGCTCTGACAATCTTCCCTCCCTTGCAATCCCTGACCTTTTTATGATCTCTATAGTTCTGTCTTTTTCTGAAAGTCGTATATACTGAAATTATACAGTGTATAGCCTTTGCAGATTGGCTTCTTTCAATTGATATCATGCATGTAAGTTTCCTTCTTGTCTTCATGGCTTGACCATTTCTTTTTAGAATTGAATAACATTCCATTGTCTGGATGTACAAGTTTATCCATTCACCTAGTGATGGATGAGGCTGGGTCTTTTTACCCCATCACTCTGGTACTGTGGCTTCCAAAAACCATAAAACATCTTTAGTAGATTTTAGTACTTCTGAAGGCTACTGTGATTTATGTTCCTCCTACAGAAGTCTGTGGGGCGGGGAAAATGAATCTAATAAAGGTACTTCTAACATATTCACAACCTAAACACACTTAATTTTGTATCTTCCACAACTTGGCAATAGCAGTCACCTTTGTTAGTGTATCTAAAGACTCAAGAGTCAGGGTCCCAGAACCATCCAGCAGCTCCCTAAAGATCTATAGGGAAATTCAGCAAGTGTTGCCAGTGCTTCTGAGGCATACCAAAATTTCCAAGCCACTGACACGGGATCAACTTCTGTGATTACCTACTGGGTTAAATCCTACTTTGTTTTGGATAATAAATAATGTTTTATGTCATTAAATTTAAAAGTGTTATTTAAGCTTGGATATTCTTCATCAGGTTTATTGAAGTATAATTTACAGAAAGAAAATCTAACCATTTTAATTGCACAGTTCAGTGAATCCTGACAAACACATCCAGTCATCTAAACACTACACAATCAAAACACAGAACATTCCATCGACTCCAAAGGTTCCCTTGTGCCACTCTGCTGTCAATCTCTTCCCACCACTCAAGCCCCAGGCAATCACGATTTGTTCTCCATCACTAGAATTTCACAAAAAATGCAATCACATATTCTTTTGTGTCTGGCTTCTTTTTTTAACCTTTAGAGACTCATCCATATTGCATATATCAACTATGAGAACCTTTTTTAACCCCAGTAGTATTCTGCCAGAGAAGTAGAAACCTATTTAGTAATAAAATCTACTACAGTAATATACTCAAAGATGATAAAAAATTCCATATCTCTCAAATGATACCATTCACCAATGGGTGATTTCTATTTTAGGATAGCAAAGAGATTTCAAGCTCCATGAAGTAAGATTAATGGTTCTTCTAGATACATTGTCAAAGATATATACAATAGATTTCATTCTTTAAGTAGCCTGCCAAACAAAAACTATTAAAAGAGATTTGGGGAGTAATGTCAGCAAAATATAACTGGGAAAAGATCTCTGAAAATTCACTCCTCCATAAAAGGAAGGAAATAACAGAAATTATCAGAATGGACTCTGGAAATTACCAAAAGGCTTGCAGTAACTTCATCTTTTTTTTTTAAGAGAGAGGGAATTTTAATATTTTTTTCTTTTAGTTTTCGGCAGACACAACATCTTTCTTTGTATGTGGTGCTGAGGATCGAACCTGGGCCGCACGCATGCCAGGCGAGCGCGCTACTGCTTGAGCCACATCCCCAGCCAGTAACTTTAGTCTTTTAACAAGATAACTTTTAAACCTGAATTACAACAGTGAACTTTGTGGCATTTTGGCTTTCCTTAGTCCCATCTTCCATCCCCCAACTCTACAGTCACCTTGAAAAAGTAAAATTCTCATTCCTGGTACAATCTAGAAGCCACCTGAAGGAAGAAAACAAAGATGGAGTTCTTTCAGAGTCTCGTTCCCAAATTATTGTCATGATGTGGCCCTTCTAGGGATTCCCTGGAAGAAGACACATGTAAGTCTATTCGATTTGACCTGAGTTGAAGCCCACCAAGTTGAAGCCCACCCTTTCTCTAGAAAACAACTGTCAAATAAATTTATAGTTAATTATTTTCAATTTGCAGCTGCCTGAGAAGTGGATATTGGCTGTAGCAACGAAAAGAGTAGCCAAAAAAAAAAAAAAAACTTTTTCAAAGATGCTGGAGAAAAAGATATCCAAAGGGTATATGAAATGCTCAATGTTTCTTGGAATATAGAACATTACATGCATGCACAGGGTTAAATACTTGCCTAGGAAAGACCTGAGAAGGCTCTAAACTCTCAACCTCTGACTTTAAGATTCAATGAAAGCAGGAAGTAAAGACAAAAGCAGAGTTGTCAACTGCCTGGAAGAATATTGAAAGTATATCCCAACAGACACACAGAGCCCCTCACCAAAGCCTGGGAGATGTATTGGCTCCAAATTTTAAATCTCTGTCTAATCACTGGCTAACTACTAAAATAACCAAGTAGACAATTAAGTAGCCACACATGACAACACAGACTTTACAGAATTTGTTCAAAAATCATTAAACAAACAAGGAACAAAAATTATGACAAACATCATTGGCAACAAACTATGGGAGGGGGAGGAGTTTCACTTTTAGTGAAACTAAATTACTATTATACTAGTATAATAGTATATTACTGCTTTTGTACAGTTTTCAACAATAATAAAAAATTATAAGACAGTTAAAAAATCAAGCAAGTGTGGCCTCCTATGCAGAGATAAAAAGCAATCAAAATAAATGCTCTCTGAGGAAGTCCAGTTGGTGGACTTAGGAGACAACAAATTTATATCAGCTATTTTAAATATATCCAAAGAACTAAAGAAAATCTTCTCTAAGGAACAAAAGGAAAATATGAGAATGATTATCTCACCAAATAGAGAATATCAATAAAGAGAGAGAAATTGTAAGAAAGAATCAACTAGAAATTATGAAGTTGGAAATATATAGTAAGTAAAATGAAAAATTCTCTGGAGAGATCAGGCAGAAGTTTTGAGTAAGCAGAAGAAAGAATCATCACTAAACTTGAGGACAGGTCAATTGAAATTATCTAGTCTGTGCCTTAGAGATATAAAGAATGGAGAAAAACAGATTTCTAAAAGATATGTGGAATGCCATAAAGTGTACCAAAATATATAATGGAATACTAAAAGGAGAGGAGTGAGAAAAAGAAAAGTGTATAGAGAATATTTGAAGAAGTTGCAGCCAAAACTTCTCAAATTTGATTAAAGACATGAATCTAAATATCTGAATTCAATGAACCGTAATTAACTCAATAGATTCAATTTAAAAAGACACATAACTAGAGACATCTTAAACTGTCAAAGCAAAAGACAGAGTCTTGAAAACAAAAGGGAACTGTCTTATCACATATGAGGGATCACAGTAAAATTAACAGCTAGTTTTTCATAAGAAAACATACAAGACAGAAGGCAGTGCATTGACATATTCAAGGTTCTTTTTAAAAAAATACTGTCGATCAAGAATTCTATATTTTAAAAAATCATCCTTTTAAAATGAAGAAGAAATTAAGGCATTCCAGATAAAACAGAGAATTTGTTAGAAGATCTGTCCTACAACAAAATTATAAAGGAAAAGTATAGTAGTACAGAAGAAGTAGCTCTTTTTTTTTCTATAATCTGATTTAAAAGACAACTGTACCAAGCAATAATTATAAATACCTCTATTGATGGGCACTTAACATGTAATTTGTATTCTGAATTAGTTTAACCAATACTCCCACACTGAGAAAAAAGAAATATTTGTCAAAGTTTGTAACAACCTGAGGAACTAGTGCACCCCTGCAAAGATAACAAGTTCTGAATCTTTTCTGAAATGATCCAAAGTGTTAAATAATATTGATACCTGAGCTCCATTCTCAGAAATTCTTATACAGTGGGTTTAAAGTAATATTTTGGAAAGTGCCACAGGTATTCTGGTTTGCTGGTAGGATACAGAAACACTGACCTAAAAATTAACAGCATGGGCTCTGAAACACATTCCCTGGTTTTAAACCTGAGGGAGGTGATGTTCATAATCCCTTCCTTAGGCCTTACTCAGAGAAGGCAGTGTTGAGATCTGTGAAGGCAGGAGGTTCTTGTTGTCTACCAGGATTCAGGATTCCTGGGAGATGAAGTAGCTTCAGGAAAGAACTACTGAGCTTAGCTTATTTTCCACCAGGTAAATCTGCCTTTCTTTTTGCAGGTTCAATATCCATTGTGAAGGTTCAGAGATAGGACCTCAAGCTGTGTTTGTCCTGGTTATCTGCTGCTGATAATTATGAAAATGATGATGGTCAATTGTTAATACTTAGTGATCATTTGCTGTATTCCAGGCATTGTTCTGTAACACAGGTAAGCAAGGTCTTCTCACAACCAAGGATAGGCTGAACTGAATAAAACAGATGTCAATGAAAATTACAGGATGCTAAAGAAAAAAAATTAAAGAAAACCTTAGAAGATGGAAAAATCTCCCTGGTTCCTGGATAGGCAGAATTAATATTATAAAAATGAACATACTACCAAAAGCACTATCAGAATTAATGCAATTCCAATCAAAATCCCAATGACATTCCTCATAGAAATAGAAAAAACAGATATGAAATTCATCTGGAAAAACAGAGACCCAGAATAGCTAAAGCAATCCTTAGCAAGAAGAGTGAGAGTGAGGTAGATGGCATCACTATACCAGACCTTAAACCATACCTCAGAGGAATAGTAAAAAAAAAAAAAAAAAAAAAAAAAAAAAAAAAAAAAAAAAAAAACGGCATGGTATTGGCACCAAAATAGGCTTATAGACCAATGGCACAGAATAGAGGACACAAAGACAAACCCACACAAATACAGTTCTCTCTTCAACAAATGGTGCTGGGAAAACTGGAAATCCATATGCAACAAAATGAAATTAAGCCCCTATCTCTCACCATGCATAAAACTCAACTCAAAGGGGATCAAGGACCCAGGAATTAAACCAGAGACCCTGAACCTAATAGAAAAAAAAGTAGGCCCAAATCTTTATCATGTCAGATTAGGCCCCAACTTCCTTAATAAGACTCCTCATACAAGAAATAAAATCAAGAATCAATAAATAGGATGGATTCAAACTAAAAAGCTTCTTCTCATCAAAAGAAATAATCAGTGAGAATAGAGATCCTACAGAATGGGAGCAAATTTTTACCACATGTACATCAGATAGAGATGTACATGTATATACATGTACATCTTTATATATCTCTAGGATATATAAAGAACTCAAAACTCTTAACACCAAAAAAACCCCCACAAATAACCCAATCAATAAATGGGCTAAGGAACTGAACAGACACTTCACAGAATATAAAATACTATGAATCAACAAATATATTAAAAAAATGTTCAACATCTCTAGCAATTAAAGAAATACAAATCACAACTACTCTAAGATTTCCTCTCACTCCCCAGTCAGAATGACAGCTATGAAGAATACAAACAACAATAAGTATTGGCAAGGATGTGGGGATAAAGGCACACTCCTACATTGATGATGGTGGGACTGCAAATTGGTACAGCCAAAATGAAAAGCAGTATTGAGATTCCTTGGAAAATTGGAATGGAACCATCATTTGACTCAGCTACCCCACTTCTTGGTTTATACACAAAGGACTTAAAAATAGCATACTATAGTAACACTGCCATATCAATGTTTATACAGCATAATTCTCAGTTGCTAAATTGTGGAACCAACTTAGATGCCCTTCAGTAGATGAATAGATAAAGAAACTATGGTGTATATACACAATGGAATATTACAGAGCATTATAAGAAAATCAAATCATGGCATTGGATGGAGTTGGAGAATATTAGGCTAAGTGAAGTAAACCAATCCCCCAAAAATAAATGCCAAATGTTTTCTCTGATATGAGGATGCTGATTCATAATGGGGATGGGGGGAAACATGGGAGGAATGGAGGAACTTTAGATAGGGCAAAGGGGAGGGAGAGGGAGGGAGGGGACAGGGGGATAGAAAAGATGGTGGAATGAGATGGACATCCTTACCCCAAATACATGCATGAAGACCCAAATGGCACGACTCTACTTTGTATACAACCAGGGACATGAAAAATTGTGCTCTACATGTGTACTATGAATTGAAATGCATTCTTCTATCATACATAACAAATTATAATAAATAAATAACTTTTTAAAAAAAGATGTCAAGAATAAGAACCAAGACAGGTGTGGTTGGCACACATCTATAATTCCAATTACTTGGGCAACCGAGGATGGAGGATCATAGGAGGAAGCCAGACTTAGCAACTTGGTGGGCCCCTGTCTCAAAATAAAATATTAAAAGGGCTGAGTATGTAACTCAGTGGTAGAGCCTCCCTGGGTTCAATCCCCAGTACTGGAATAAAAACTTAATAAGACCTAGATGAGCAAAGAGGCCAAATAACCTGAGGGTCTAGTGAGAATACCTGATAAACAGAATTCTAATTAATATCCTTGAGGGAGATTGAACTCATGAGTGTTTCATACAATGTGAATACATTACTATGAAAAAAAAGCAATTAAAGAACAGAGAGTTCTGAGAAAATAACATGGCTGCCTGTCAAAAAGAGAAATTCAACAGAAGGATTAAATAGCAGAATGAATATGGCTAAAGCCCAAATTAGTTATCTAGAAAATAAAACAGAAGAAATATCACTGAAACTAAAGGAACATAATAGAAAATTTTAAGTCCTATTGGGTCAATTCAGCAGTTAGAAAATTTATAAACTAGGGTTTTAAGAATAAAACAGAATAAAACGGAATAAAGACATAATGAAAAAAATTAACCCAGCAAATTATCTTTCTCTAAGTATCCGACAGATAAATAATTAGAACAAGTACAACCACTATGGTGCATGATAGCCAGACACAAGATTGATACACAGAGCTTTCCAGAAATTATAGCAGAGAATGTATTTCCAACTCTCAGTATTCTAGGAATTACTTATTTAGGAATTAACCTATAAAATCAATGCTATCACAATTGCAATCAAATCCTAATCACTAGTCAACTTCATAAATTTATTCTAAAATTTACTGAAGAGAAAAAAGTACTCAAAGTAGCCAATAAAATCATGAAAAGTAAAATAAAATAATGACATTATAAAGCTGGACTAATTAAAACAGAGTAATACTGGCTTCAAGATGGACAGGCAGATTCTTTAATAAGATATCAATAAACACACCCATATCTAGCATTGGAAAGAGGAGAACATTTCAAATGTGATAAGAAATACTGAACATTAAAAAAATTATATAAGTGGAAGAAACGATTTATAGTAGAGGGGATGGAGAGAGAGAAGGGGAGGGGAGGGGAGGGGAGGGGTGAGGGGACAGTGGAGAATGGGATAGACAGCAGAATACATCAGTCACTAGAAAGGCAATTTGTAAATCAATGGAAATGTAACTGATGTGACACAGCAATCTGTATACGGGGTAAAAATGGGAGTTCATAACCCACTTGAATCAATCTGTGAAATATGGTATATTAAGAACTATGTAATGTTTTGAACAACCAACAATAAAATTAAAATTAAAAAAATGGCATTTGAGAAATGCCTATCATTTTGAAACAAATAAAATTAAGATTCTTAATGTTATATGTAAAAATAAATTTTGGACAAAAGCAAACATAAAAAGACCTGAACATAAAAAGAAAAAACTGTAAATGATTTTAAAATACACAGGAAAGTAACTTTGGAATCATGGGTCAAGAGATATTTTAAGTTAAGAAAGAAACCCTAAGGCCATGTGAGGAAAAAATAAAACAGATATTACAAGTAGAAAACTAACACTCCTGTATTAAGAAAAAAAAAGATACCTCATTAAAAATTGAAAGACAACAAATTAGAATAAAATATTAGTCATTTAGAAAAGTATTACTATATTATGAAATCCCACAAATCAATGAAGTGGTCTTCAGAAGAACATGAACATGCAATTCACTTAAGAAATCCAAATAGATAATGAAAACTTACTATTCATTTGTCACCTCTATTCTTTACTCCATTTCTCCTTGCTTCTGCTTTCTTTTAATTAGGTACTTTTTATGACTTCATATTATTTTCCTTATTGATTTCTTAACCAACCCTCTGTCTTGTTTTACTTTGTTGTAGTGGTTGTGTCAGGGTTTATAGCATACATCTTCAACTACCTTCAAGTATGCGCAGTTAATAATTTTTCAAGGAATACCTCTAGCTTCATAATTTTGGCTGTGTTTTTCATACAATTCACTTTTTAAAAATATTTTTAGTTGTATTTGGACACAATAACTTAATTTTATTTGTTTTTATTTTTATGTGGTGCCAGGGATCAAACCCAGTGCTTCACGCATGCTAGGCAAGTGCTCCACCGCTGAGCCACAACCCGGGACCCTCATACAATTCACTTTTATAGATGTTATAAATCCCACAATACACAGATGTGTTTTTCTTCCTATTTCTTTCTCTTTGTATGCATTTAGTTTCTTGGATCCATGAAGTTATAGTCTATTCAATGTTGGAGGAAAAAGGTCTACAATTTCTTCAAAATTTTTTTTCTTTCTTTGTATTCCATCCTTTATTCCACACATATTAGACTTCATCAAATTATTCCATATAGTTCACCAGTTCTCTGTTTTTTTTCTTTTTTACATTGTTTTTTCTCTGTGTGCTTCATTTTGAGGAATTTCTATTGCAATGTCATTTCAGTTCACTGATCTTCATTCTTCATTTAATCTGCCATTAGCCTCATCCAGTGAATTTTTCCTCTCTTATATTGTAGTTTTCATAATTTAAACTTCAAGTGGGTTTTGTATACCTCTATGTGTCTACTTAACATTTGCAGCATCTGAATTACAATTATAATAATAATAATTGTTTTATTGTCTGTGTATAATATTTTTAAATGTGTGTTAGTTTTGTATTAGCTTTAATGTATTTATTTTTCTCCCAATTTTGGGTCATATTTTTCTAGTTCTTTGCATATCTAGTAATCTTTGATTGGATGCCAGACATTGTGCAGCATACATTTGTATTCCTAGGAATATTCTTTGACTTTGTTTGAACATTATTAAATTACGTGGAAGTCAATTGATTCTTTTGGACTTGCTATTATGATTTGTTAGGCAGGACAAGAGCAACATTTAGTTGAGAGCTTGTTATTCCTTAGAGACAAGGTTCTTCTGAATACCATTCTCCATCCAATGCCCTCGTGTAGTTTGAGTTTTTCCCATTTGGATAATGGAGAAATACTGTTCTGTGCTGTAGTACTCTCCAGTTGATTTTTCCTGGCCTCAGTTTCCTCACATGCAAATGCTGATCAATGTCAACTAAATATTCACAGGGGATTCTTTACAGATCACCAGAATCCTCTGTCTGAGCAAGTGTTCCTTTCTTGCACTTTGCCTTGCAAACTTTAGCCATTTTAGACTCCTAGATTCTGTGTGGTTTCCTAAACTCAGTGGGTAGCCAGGCCCTGCTGGGGGTCCCTCCTGCCTGTGCTGAAGCCTGGAAACTTCTCATAGCAGGAGGTGGGAGCAATCTGACGCACTGCTAATGATCAAGGAAGGAGGAATAAATGGATGAATCAGACCAGATTTATTGATATGGGCCCACAATTAGTTTGTCTGGTTGACTGAAATATAATCCAAGTGAAGTTGAAATGCCATCCTTTCTTGGTATCCCATAGAAGAAGGACTCCAAAGGCTGAGGGAGATTACAATATTAGAATGCATTCATCATGCAAGACCTCACCCATCCCAGGAGGATTCAGAGAATACTCTTTTCATTATAGCTATGAGAATAAAGCTGTGAAAGGGAGCCCCTGCAAACTTGAAAAAGCTCTGTGGAGACTCCTCTCTATATTTCAGAATTTACAGTGAGAATGTCTTTGCTATCATTAAATTAGGATCCCTAAATCTACTGAGGTTGATGGGATCCCTGGGTGGCAGGAGCCAAGTATTGCACTGTTTTCATGTTGGCTCCAAGAGGCTCTGTCTCCAGGTCATCTTTAATGGATACACTTTCCTATTTGAGTTTATAAAATTTTATGATAAAAGTAAACAAAAATCCAGGTTCCAGGTCTCCCAAACACTATAGCATAAAACTTAAACAATACTAAATACAACACTAGATCTATATGGTACTCACATACCTGTGAACCCATGCTTTTAAAAATAAAAAGAATATTTTCTATCCCATTGTTGTTATTCTCTCAATAGTATTAGTCATTACAAATCACCTAGTGTCCCGCTCATTACTAGTTTGTTCAAGTTTTTTAAATCATATTAACTGTGATTATTTTTTACACATTCCATTATTAGTACACCAACTATCATAAGAAGTTTCTTTCATTGAATCTTTTGAGAAATGATGTACACATAGCTATACAACCTGATTTCTAACTTGGCATCCAGCACAGTGTATAACCCTCAAAGTTTAAGGCAGGGAAGACCATTTCCTCAATAATAGGAGACAATTAGCACATGTAAAAGGAGTACCACATTACCATGAAAATACATATTCTTTGTGTGTGTGTGTGTGTGTGTGGTGACAGGGGTGGGAGCAGGTACTAGGGATTGCACTCAGGGACACTCAACTGAGCCACATCCTCAGCCCTATTTTTTTTTTTTTTTTTAGAGACAGGGTCTCACTGAGTTGCTTAGTACCTTGCTTTTGCTAAGGCTGGCTTTGAACTTGCAATCCTCCTGCTTCGGCCTCCAGAGCCGCTGGGTTTACAGGCATGTACCATGGTACCTGGCACATATTCTTTATTAACATAACTATCTCTAGCTTTCAGCATTTGGAAAGGCTCTTGTAGAATACTGTGGTAAAAATGCCACAGCATTTTTCTTCCTTCTTATCCCTTTCAAATCACGTTCACCAGCCTATAAAGGGAAGCCACCCTCCCCTCCCCTGGTCGGACTGTGCTGCTCCTCTCTTCTTCTCTTCTCACAGTGCCTTTGTCCTTCAGAATACCACTTACTCTGGGAGAGCAGTTTGCTTCATCCTACTCTATCCAAAGACCAGAGTGATACATAGGAGGGGACATAACACATCTTATGAGGCTCATGCTCACAAGCCTACAGAGGAAAGCAGCTGCCATTGGAACCATGGCAGCACCAATCTCTGCTGTCAGTGGACCCATTCATTCCTGCACTCACCCAGCCAACCTCTGCAGGTGTTTTGCATGGTGGTGTAGAGCCTGGACCATGAGACCCAATGGTACTTCCTCTCATCATCCAGGGCGACATTCTCCCATCAGAGGACAACTCACTGTAGCAGTCAATGTGGGGGTGGGAGGAGGAGTCAAATGTGTCCCCTGGGAATGAACTAGAATGCTCACAGAGAGATTCCCAGTTCATTCCTTCAAGAAAATGGGAAGACATCATTAGGGTACAGAATAATCACAGAAGCTTGAGATAAAATAATTATTAGAATTGAGGCTTCAAACATTCTAGCTGTAGGACCCTGGGTAAGGTACTTAAATTTCTAATTAATTCCTTTTCTTATACAATAAGTCATCATACATTGTCCCATCAACCCCAGGCCCTAGGGAATGACTGAAGAGTCCATAGTACAACTGACCCTTTAGATAGTGCTATGGTTTGGATACGGGTTAAGTATGTTCCCTAACGGTTCACATGTAGGACACAAGGTCCTCAGTGTGGAGATGTGGGAGGTGATGAGACCTTTAAGAGACAGGTCTAGAGGAAGATAATTAGGTCATTGGGGGCAGGCCCTCCGAAGGGACTAGTGTAGTCTCATGAAGTGAGCTAATTCCTATGAGAATGGGTTGTTATAAAAACAGCAAGACTGGACCCGCCCTGGTCTCTGACTTCCTGTCTCACTATCTTATCTCTTCTGCTTGTACTCTTGCCAGGATGCCATCTACCATAAGGCCCACCAAGGATGAATAGATGAGACTACCTGCTAGGAGCCACAACCAAATAATATGAAATAATATGATGCATGGCACTTTTGGTTGTAAGGTGACACCAGCTAGCCATTGAGATGATATGATTATGTTAAGATTTACATTCATATGGAAATTGGACTCCTGCTGTTCACCTTGGCCTGCTATGGACTCATGTTACGGGACTCCTGGAGAGTTCCCATTGGTTGGGGAAGGATAGTAGGAGGGAATTCCGGGGGAGGTCCTGGGCCCCGGTCTGGGAGACGCAACCGCGTGGGGGAACCGGCTTGCTTGTCGGGCGCCTACTGAGTATTGGCGGCATTTTCAAAAATAAAGTTTTGTTCCTGCTTGAGTGGCTCGTGATTCTGTGCCCAGCTAGACTGCAGCAACCACCAGTCTTGTACTTGGAGTCTCTAACAACGTGAGCATGTTAGCTTTTCACTGTTGTGAGCAAGATATCTGACAAGAACAACTTAGAGGAGGAAAACATTATTTGGCTCATGGTTTCAGAGGTTCAGTCCATGGTCAGCCAACTCCATTCCTGCGGGTCAGAGTCAGGCAGAACATCCTGGTGCAATGGCATAAGAGAGGAGCACTACCCAATTCATGGCAGCCAGGAAGCAGAAATAGAAAGGGGAAGAGACTGTAGGGAAGATGAACCTTTCTGGGGCATGCCACCAGTGACCTACCTCATCCAGGCACACCCTATCTGCCTACAGTTACACAGTCAATCCAAATCCATTCAAACTAGGATATATTGATTAGATTATAGGTCTCATAACTTAGTAATTTCACTTCCTGCATTAACTCAAGAGCTTCTGGGGCACACCTCATATCCAAAGCATAAGTCCCTTTTCTTTATAAGGTATCCAGACTCATATATTTCATTACAGAAACAGAAAACAGGCTAAGATAGATGTCACTCACTTTGGGTATGGGTATGCAAAAAATATGTCTTTAAGAAGAACCAAACTCTTGGCACAAAGTTCTTCAAAAGGCTACTTCAGCATCCTGTAAGAGAAGGCGAGTCTGCCCTAGAACACGTTACTTAAGGAATAAAGAAAAGATGGCCAATCGTATAAATATAAAGGTAGCAATAAATGGGAGAGCTTGTAAAAGAACATGAAAGCGGAGGAATAAAAAAGGCATGATAATGAGTCCAGCTTTTAAGTTGGGTGGGTGGCATTGCCACCCATTGAGAAGAAAAAAAACTAAGGGACAAGATAATGTTGAGTACAAATCATTGATACATAATTAGAGACAAGCTGTGGGGAAGAAAAGGGACATCTATATGGACTTTGGTAGGTTGGAACAAAAAGGTGGTGGATTTTTAGAGTCAGAGAGCTCTGAGCTCACGTCCTGGTCCATTGCTTCAAGACCTGAGGTCTCCCCATCTCTTCCCCAAATAGGAAAACCAATTCTTGCCAGGACTGCTAAGAAAATAAGGGCACGCAGCTCACTCTCAATGAATGACTAGTATCATTATTTACATTGTTTTCATTGTTACTATTCTGGATAGAGCATTTTTGGTCAGGTAATAGAACCCTGTTGTGATGATCACTTTCATGTCAACTTGGCTAGGCTGCAATCCCCAGATAGTTGGTCAAACACCAGTTTAGGTATTGCTGTCAAGGTATTTTTTTTTAAAAATGAGATTACATTTAAGGCAACAGACATTGAACAAAGCAGATTATCCTCTTTGGCATTCATGGGCTTTATCCAATCAGTTGAAAGTTTTAAGAGAAAAAAGACTGACCTCTTCCAAAGATGGGAAATCCTGCCTTCAGCTGCAACATCAGTGCTTCTCTGGGGTTCCAGCCTGCCCTGAAGATTTGGACTTGCTCACCTCTACAGTCTCATGAGGTTAATTCTTAAAACATATCTTAATAGAAGGACAGGTAGACAAATCCCAATAGATGGACAGTCAGGCAGTAAATAGATACATCGCATTGCTTATGCTTTCTGGAGAATTCTAACTAACACATCTGTGTACAGTTAGCCCTCTGTATCCATTGGTTCTGCATCCACAGATTTGACCAACTGTGGATCAAGAAAAAACAACTTAATAGCATCTAGTATTTGCATTATATTAGAAATTATAAGTCATTTATAGATTATTTAAAGCATACAAGAGGATACACATAGCTTCTATGCAAACAGTATGCCATTTTATATAAGGGACATGAGCTTTTTTTGGATTGTGTGTCCATGAGGATCCTGGAACTAATTCCCTTCATATACCAAGGGATAACTATACTGTGAATTTACCTCCTATCTATTGTGAATACTCTTACTCCTTTTAGAAAAAAAAAAGTTAAGGCCAAAGCTATTTCAATGGTTGAGTTCAGAAGTGGGTTTTTGGTAATGACTCAAAAGATTGCACCGTCCTGACTAATAGGGACAGAAGATTGTTCTTGTGTTAGAAACAGAAAACTTCCCACCAAAATTCATACCGTCTCCTCTACAGTGTGAGGCTGCCTCTGGGAAGTGCCTGTCCAGAAAGACCTGGCTTTCCCAGTCTCCTTTGGAACTTTGTAACATGGCAAGTTGTCCCGATGGTTTGACATAGGAGCAACGAGCGTTACTTTGAGTCCAAGGAAATTAAGCAGTAGGAGTTCCATCCCCATTTCTCATGACCTCTCACTGCATTGCAGAGGAGGACTCCAAGGGCCTAGAGGAGAAGGCCCCCTAGATAGAAGAAACCAGGGTCTCTGCAGCCGTCTATGGAGGAAGCAACTACTTACCACAGCACCCACCCTGGACAGCAGCAGAAGCTAACTTGTGTTGTGTTAAACCACTGAACGTGTGTTGCAGCTGCTAGCGTTACCTTACCTCCCTAAATAGGGCAAAAAAGTCAAGATAAATGAATGCATTTCTCCTCTACCTGGAATAAGGAAGAAAATAATTCAATGGGAAGTGAATATGAGCACTTTCCAGAGAGTACCTGTTCCTGAACTGATCACCAGGACTGAGGAGCAAGTACTTGGAACTCTCTGCTCTAGTAAGTCCAGCTGCTACTATCCCTGAGCCATGTCCATATGAGTCCTAACTCCCCATCAGTTATAAACTATGCAATCTGTATCATAAAATGCCCAGCCCAGTACACATCCTAGGGCCAGGGCTGTGGGTAGCTGGGTGTTGAATGTGATTCTACTACCCTTGTGTTTCTGTCCATACACTCCTCCCCTTAGGAAGATGGTTTTTCTTTGCTAAGCGACTGCTTTTGGAGGACTTAATCTCTGCACCATGGGAGCATGCAGAAAGGAATAGAGCAAGCTATGCCCGTGTCACTGAAAGCAGCATAGAAGTCACTGCAGAGCACAAGCAAAGGTGTCACCACAGTCATCAGTAGGTTCAGTGCCGTACCATTCTGCACAAAGAGTGAGCTTCTTTTTTTAAAAAATAACTTTATTTTGTTTATTTATTTTCATATAGTGCTAGGGACCGAACCCAGTGTTTTATATGTGCTAGGAAAGCACTCTACCTCTGAGCCAACAATTCCAGCCCAAGAGTGGGCTTCTTGACCCACAAGCTGAGACTTCTTTAAAATAATCCAGCCAGAAGGAATCAATAGTAAGGGCAGGAGAGTGAGAGAACATGGGTGAATAAAACAGGACAGGTATTCAAATTTATTGGCTCTAGATGAAAAGTATACAGGGTTCATTACACCAGGCTATTTTGTGCATGTTTGGAAACTTCCATATAAAGAACATTTTTTTTCTAGTACTGGGAAAGGGACCCAGGGCCCCTCAATGCTAGGAAAGCACTCGACCACTGAGTTATAGCCCCAGTCCTTATTTTAAATTTTATTTTGAGACAGGGTCTTTCTAAATTATCCAGACTGGTCTTGAACTTGGGATCCTCCTGCCTCAGTCTCTCCCATTGTTGGAATTACAGGTGTGCACCCCCTTCCCTGGCTAAAAAGCAAGTTTTACTAGGAAATTTCTCATATGAGCTGAGCTATAGTGGAAGAGGAAGTTCAACTGAATTCCACATCATCCATCTGATACCTTTCCAGAGTGTCATGGTTACTCAGATGGAAAAGGAGACATCTTCCACAAATTTGTTTTATTTTTTTTCCTATGTCCATTAATATTTAGGACATCGTTATCTCCAAATCCAATCGCTTAAAAACTAGGTTCTAAATAATTGATTAATACAAAAGAAGAAAGCTGTCAGGCTGTCTTTTTCATTACCCATCAAAACCAGAAAATCCCAGCCTCTAGTTCTGACATAGACACGTCAATATATTAATGCACACACTGAGAAGAACAGGCATACGATCAATAGACACAAATCTGCTTGGGGTACTTTTCAGAGAGGGAAAAAAATCCTCCTCTCTCCATCTCCCATGTGGTCTACTCTTTAGCACCATGCCCCAGCAATTCTTGTATTCAAATAAGTATCATTATTTTACTCTCAGAATTTTATATCTCCCAAGCACACTAAAAAGCTAACATTTCTTGAACTCTCATAAAGTGTGTGCTGTTTGTGTGATCCTATGTAAGCATATGTATATGCATGAGCAGGTCTTTGGGTTTGGAGAAAATGCTTACATCCACACTTTCAAAATGTCTTTGTTCAAGGTATGTCCTTAAGGAAGGGCACCAAAAGAAAACAAACAGGGAAAGGATGTGATGTGGGCATCTTAGGAAAATCTTCAAGGAAAACTCTCAAAAGTGCAATGTGTAAAATGCACAGTGGTTCTCACGGAGTAGCCCATCGCATGCAGTGGTTACTTTTTAAAATAAACATTAGCATCTTATTCCAAGCCAAGAAACTGGGATTCTCTTTGCCTTTGCCTGTGCCATGCTCACTCCTATGCAGGGAGGGCCCTGTCCCAGGCCACCTGGAGACCCAGGTGCCACTTACCACAAGAGAGAGAGGCCTCTTCCAGGAGACGACACCAATGAGTCCCGACAGCAGCACCTGGAAGGAGAGATGGTGCATCCAAGTGAGACATTCAGAAACCAATCAAACCAACCTCAACAACAGAGTGTGTGTGGAATCTCGCACAACACAGGAGCAGAGTTTTCACTGAGCAATGAGCTCTGTTTTCCTTCCAGATGTTCACAGCCTGCAGGCACATCTGGCCTGCAGGCCACCAGGGTGCCACAGAGTAGGCTGCAGCATGCACTACACTAGGTGGCCCAAGAGTGATGGGCTTCCTGAATGACCCTCTACCAGGCTGCTTAGTCCACCTTGGTCCTCTAAAGCTAACTGTGTGACCTTTAAATCACAGAGAGAAGTGAAAACACTACCACTCCCCTGCCATCCTGCGGCTGCCCTGGTCCCACAGTCTCCAGCCCCTTTCATTCATAGCACAGTCTCCCACTTCAGTGTCCTATTAAGCTCTACCCTAACTCTGAGCAGCCACTCCCTTCCCAGGCCAAGGCCTACCCCTATCCTTGTCCCAGGTCCTGGTGAGCAGTCTTCTCTGTTGTCCTTATCACCTGGATATGCTGTTCCTGTATTCTTTGAAGGAACCCCAGTTCAGCCCTTGGCCCAGGTCCAGGTCTACCTTTCTCCCAAGCTCGCTCTCCCTGAGGCAGACATTGGCTCTGCTCCCCATATTCCTGGTCTCCTTGTGCTCAGGAATGCCCAGTGGACCATGGAAAGATAGTAACTTCCCATGCACTAACATCTGGTTTTGGTCTCCACAGCTTAGCAGAAACTTTTCTTCTCAGGATGACCTGAGAGGTCACTGGATGCATCAGACAAAGTACAGTTTGACCTCAGCTGTAGCAGAGCTCGCAGTGTCTTCCAGTGTGGAGCCCCCTCTCTCCAGGCTCCTATATTCCCACTCAGCTGTTCTTCACACTTCTTTAGCTGCTCTTCTCCTCAGCTTCCCTCTCCCAGATTCCCAAGATCTTCCTCCTGAGAGTCTTTTGTTTATTCTCCCCAATGCTGGGTGGGGGAGTGGGGACCTAGCTACTATAAGGGCTCCTGGAATACCATCTGCTGCTCTGTCTCAGAGCTCTGCCCTCATCACTGTGAGCACCACACTGTCCATGGTTTCTGTTTCTGGTCCCTGTTTCTCTCACTCTTAACATGTTCAGAAATGCACCTGCAATCCCCACCTCCCAGACCCAGTGGTCCTTTTATAGTCTCAACATTCTGTAACAGCACCCCTCCCTCCTGGTCACTCAAATCCATATCCTGAGACTGTTCCCTCTTCCTCCATATCCAACCAGATCCAGGGAGGGGCAGGAGGCTGTGGCTCACTCCTCAATTAGGCAATATTAGGAGGTGCCACAATAAGTAAGATATATAGTTATGAGGTCTCCTGCGGAGATGAATTGCTCATACTTGCCACCTAGGGCAAGGGCCAGATGGTCTGGGACATGGCTGAAAGGACTTAACTAGATTTTCTCTCAGATTCCAAAATGACAAATCAGACCTGGATGAATCATGTTACTCCCAGATCTGCAAGGTCCCTTTGATCACAGAGTACTACAGGTTACCCCAGTCTTTGCAGTGGATAGGATCAGGCCTTAAACCCAATAGGCTTTGCTCAGTGTGCATAAATCCTCCAAACACAGTCAACATTGACAATTATTTACAACAGTTCTTCATTTTGCAAGTCTCTCTCTAGGATGTAGCCTCCCTTCCTTATAGTACAATGCTAGGGAAACCCTTCTCTGAAATCCCCTCACATTTCTCTGCAGCTGAGATTCACTAATTCTTCTTCCAAATGCCTCTAGAATCTCTCTCTTGACTTCTGATTCCAATGCTTGAAAATTCAAGACAGTCTCTCTGAGGCCAGCTTCATCACCCTTAGAAGACACACCACAGCCCCCAAGTCACTTTATAATTAAATTACACAGTTATCTCTCAAACAGATGTCTTCCTAAAACTCTCACCATCATCTCAGGTAAAACATTTCAGAATGGTTTACTAGGGGCTGAGGATGTAGCTCAATGGTAGAAGATTTGCCTAGCATGTGCGAAGTCCCGGATTTGATCCTCTGAACTGAAGGTGGGGGAGGGCAGAAAGGTTTATTTGGGCTCCTGGTTTTGGAGGTTCCAGTGAATGGTTAGTTGGCCCCATGGCTCTGGGGTAGCACATCATGGTGCATATGTGTGGTGGAGCAAAGCTTCTCACCTCATGGCCAAGAAGCAACACAGGGAAGAAGGGGCTGAGATCTCACATTCCCCTTCAAGGGCACGCCCCCAGTGATCTAACTTCCTCAGACTAGGCCGCATCTCCCAAAGGCTCCACCTCCTACCAATAGTGCCAACCCAGGGAACAATCCCTCAGTGCATGATTTATGGGGCATATTTAAGTTTGAAAACCACAGCATACACTGATATTTCCAGAGTCAAACACTGGATTATTGTTTCCAATAGCCTCTTTCTCTCAATACTTCACCAGAAGGAACAGATTTCCCTGCCCCTTCAATACAAAAACACTGGCATCAAATCTAAGTAGAGAGGGCCACATCAACATCTTGTAGGAGGCTTTTTAGAGTCCAGGTGCCTGAATGCTTCCTCTTTCAGGACACCTGCTCTGGTCCACTTGAGACCCAGGAGAATAGAGCATATCTAATAGAGCCAGGCTAGAAAAGAAGTTCAGAGCCACTGCCCTGGAACTGTTAGGTCTTAGTTTGAGCTATCTTTGCTCAATTCCCATTACAAGGGAGGAGTAGGTTGCACGTTCTGATATGAAGGTTTATTTTGTAACACCCCTGTGAAGAAAAAGGTTAGGAATTTAATTAGCTGTGAATTTGCCACGGTGAAACCTTTGTCCCAATTAATTTACCAGTTTCATTATTCAAAGTCTATGATTTACAAAAAAATATGGGGAACCTGAAGAGAGTTGGAGAAGGGTATCATATAAGTAAACAGCTGGGAAAAAATAGGCCAAAGAGAGTGATCAAGCATGATGTTGCTCTCAGAGAGAACACCAAGTCACTCTTTTCTCCACTTTTCCCATCCAGCCTAGTAGAGGAAGAGATAAAATTAGAAATGAGCAAGAACTTCTTGCTTTTGAGATTGATGGAAAGGGATAATAGACTACCAGGCAGCGATGGCACCATAGAGCCAACGACCGTTCCCATTTGATGAGTACTGCTGCCTGCACACAGACAGCTGGAATAAATTAGCTCTTTCTGTCTTGTTCTCTAACACTAAAAGTTGTTTCACTGCCTAATATCAAGAATTTTCTTCAGATCATCAAATCTGGTTGAAAGGCAAATGGTAAGGCAAAATTTTAGAGAGTGAAGCAAGTCCTTCTAGAATGCAGGCTGAAATGTCAATTAAATTACTTTCCCCAAACATCTGGCAGGTGTGCCTAAAGCTACTGGGATACCAATTTACCACTAACAACCAGTGTTTACTACCTCTCTGAGGAAAGAATCATTGTTGAAACAATGGACTGAATAATATTCTGAGCCGTCCAGGTTGAAGCAAGTCCACTGAAACCTACCTCCCAAGGCATTTTGCATTGCTGCTCTATGGTGTGCATAAAATTTTTCCTTGAGCCTCATTGAGCAGTGACCCCCTTTTTGCTCTACTCACATGTTTTCTTTATTTGTGCCTTTCTTTGGGTTTCACTGAAGCCACATGATAAGACTCATTCAGGTAGGCAATACTTCAGCCTTCTGTCACCTCCTCTAGGGAACAGATTCTTCACCACACCTACTCTACCTATGGCTCTGCCTCTTCACATTGGAACAAGACCCTCCTCATAATACCCCACCCAAACTTTCAGTTTCAGCATGTGGTCCCAATGCTGGCCACACACTGCCCTCTTACAGGGCTGAATCAATACCTCAAATTCATAACATCCGTGAAGAAAGCCACCTTTATTAACCTACTTTCCCTGTGATAGGAAAAGATCTGTCTATAGCTTATCTTCTCCCCTCAAGAAGTAGCAGACATATAAATAAATAGTAAAGATAGCACCATGAAAAAAATACATTAATGTGAAAATATTTAATTATATTCTAAATAACTCATGAATCAAAAGAAAGTCAAAGATGATATATACCACAGTGTGCTGTAGTGCATGCCTCTTGCTTTGATACAGTTGCATTTGAAGTTATTCATTTGTGCCTGTCCTGCCCTGTAAGATGACACCTTCTCACACAGCACTGTTTATTCTGAAATTAGAGTAGTTAATAGAACTATCACTGGATTTTGTTATTGTGTGAGTTACAAAGTGGGATACATACTAGTATAATAGAGATTAAAATATTTTGATTTTTTAAAGTTTCAAATGGGTTGCCTTTGTAACCCCATGCAATTTTATTTCATACTTTAAAAAACCTTATTCTGACACAGAGCCCACAGGCTTCACTAGCTTATGATTCTAAAAGACATGAAGCCCTGATTTGGAAGTTGTGCCAGTGCAGTTCCTCTGCAGATAAATTCTCATTTCTGTTAATCTGTAAAGTTTTAATTTACTCTCATGATTGAAAAATAATTTTGCTATAAACACAACTTCTAGGTTGACCATATCTTTAGTGGACAGTTTAAAAATATTATTCCGATTTATTTTAGTTTTTCGGCGGAACAACATCTTTGTTTGTATGTGGTGCTGAGGATCGAACCCGGGCCGCACGCATGCCAGATTGAACCCAGTGCCTAACATATGCTAGGATCACTAGGCAATGGTGAGCTGACGTGGATCTGGGTCGAACAGTCTGGGCCTCTCAGAACACACACTAAGCCTGGATCGGCTGAATTCAAGCTCCCGTTCGCCTGCTTCCCGCAGACAAACAGCTGTGACTCAGCACTAATCCATCCGGCTGAAACAACTGGTCAGCCCTTCTCATCCTAAGGAGGGAAACGAACTGTCGCCATTTGCAAGAGATACCACCATGGCAGAGAACTGACGTCATCAGACTGCAGCAGAGGAGATAACTTCATTGAAACCTGTGGCTACAGAAGTAAACAGTAACTCATCAGTCAAACATAACAAGAAGTAACATGAGCAGCTTCAAAAAGCAAGGAAGAAAAGGAGTACAAACAATGCAGGACAGCCTAAATATTCAGGAGGACCTAGAGTCATCAGAAAAATGGTCATATAAAGAACTCAAGGAACACCTTAGACAGATGGAATGGAACCTTAAAGAGGATACAAGACAGCAAATTCAAGCAGTGAAAGAACACATTGAGAATGAATTACATAAACAGATAAAAGAAGAAGTTAAGCATCTTTATCAGGAGATAGAGATTATAAAAAATAGTCAAACAATAATTCTAGAAATGAAGGAAACGATAAACCAAATTAAAAACTCAATTGAGAGTATCACTAACAGAGTGGAGCAAGTAGAAGCCAGAACTTCAGATAATGAAGACAAAATATATCATCTTGAAAACAGTCTAGCCAACTCAGAAAGGCTGGTAAAAAATCACGAGAAAAACATCCAATGAGTTATGGGATAACATAAAAATACCAAAATTACGAGTCATCGGGATAGAAGAAGGTACAGAGATTCAAACCAAGGGAATGAGTAACCTGCTGAATGAAATAATTACAGAAAACTTTCCAGAAATAAAAAAGGAAACAGATATATAAATTGAAGATGCATACAGGACACCGAGCACACAAAATCACAGTAGACCAACGCCAAGACACATTGTTATGAAGATATCCAATATACAGAACAAAGAGAAAATATTAAAAGCTACAAGAGAAAGGAGACAGATTACATTCAGGGGTAAACCAATAAGGTTAACAACGGATTTTTCATCACAGACACTGAAAGCAAGAAGGTCATGGAACAATGTATTTCAAACATTGAAAGACAATGGATGCCAACCAAGAATTCTGTATCCAGCAAAATTAAGCTTCAGGTATGACAACGAAATAAAAATCTTTCATGATAAGCAAAAGTTAAAAGAATTTGCAGCCAGAAAACCAGAATTGCAAAGCATTTTGAGCAAAACACTACACGAGGAAGAAATGAAAAACAATAACCAAAACCATCAGTAGGAAGTGCCTCGGTAAAGACAGAGGGTGAGGGGAAAGATAATCATGGAGAAACAAACTAAATTTTTTTTAAAAAAGGATAATTAATCAAACATGGATGGAAGTACAAACCATATATCAATAGTAACTCTGAATGTTAATGGCTTAAACTCTCCAATAAAGCGACATAGGCTGGTATCATGGATTAAAAAAACAAATCCAACAATATGCTGCCTCCAGGAGACACATCTGATTGGAAAAGACATACACAGGCTGAAGGTGAAAGGATGGGAAAAAATATACCATGCACACGGTCCTCGTAAGCAAGCAGGGGTGGCCATCCTCATATCAAATAAAATCGACTTCAAGACTAAGTTAATCAAAAGGGATAAAGAAGGACATTATATACTGTTAAAAGGAACCATTCACCAACAAGACATAACAATTATCAATATTTATGCACCAAATAATGGTGCTGTGACATTCATAAAACAAATTCTCCTCAAGTTCAAGAATCAAATAGACCACAACACAATAATTATGGGTGACTTCAACACACCTCTCACCATTGGACAGATCCTCCAAACAAAAGTTGAACAAAGAAACT
Source organism: Spermophilus citellus (assembly GCF_964194105.1). Classification (NCBI taxonomy): domain Eukaryota; kingdom Metazoa; phylum Chordata; class Mammalia; order Rodentia; family Sciuridae; genus Spermophilus; species Spermophilus citellus. The sequence continues at coordinate 52,829,518 of NC_138185.1, forward strand.
ATAGAACTCAATATCACAATCAATAACCTAGACTTAACTGACATATATAGAATATATCAACCATCATCAAATGGATACACTTTTTTCTCAGCAGCACATGGATCCTTCTCAAAAATAGACCATATATTATGCCATAGGGCAACCCTCAGTAAATATAAAGGGGTGGAGATAATACCATGCATTGTATCTGATCATAATGGAATGAAACTGGAAATCAATGATAAAAGAAGGAAGGAAAAATCCTACATCACATGGAAAATGAACAATATGTTACTGAATGATCAATGGGTTACAGAACACATAAAGGAGGAAATCAAAAAATTCTTAGAGATAAATGAAAACACAGACACAACATATCGGAATCTATGGGACACAATGAAAGCAGTTTTAAGAGAAAAATTCATCGCCTGGTGGTCATTCCTCAAAAAAAGAAAAAACCAACAAATAAATGAGCTCACACTTCATCTGAAAGCCCTAGAAAAGGAAGAGCAAAACAACAGCAAATGTAGCAGAAGGCAAGAAATAATTAAAATCAGAGTGGAAATCAATGAAATTGAAACAAAAGAAACTATTGAAAAAATAAGAGCAACTATGAACAGAGCAGGGAGGAAGAGCAGGAAGAAAAGATTAACATTAAACAGAGACATGAGATGGGAGGGAAAGGGAGAGAAAAGGGAAATTGCATGGAAATGAAGGGAGACCCTCATTGCTATACAAAATTACTTATAAGAGGTTGTGAGGGGAATGGGAAAATTAACAAGGAGAGAAATGAATTACAGTAGATGGGGTAGAGAGAAAAGATGGGAGGGGAGGGGAGGGGGGATAGTAGGGGATAGGAAAGGTAGCAGAATACAACAATTACTAATGGGGCACTATGTAAAATTGTGGATGTGTAACCGACGTGATTCTGCAATCTGCATTTGGGGTAAAATTGGGGGTTCATAACCCACTTGAATCTAATGTATGAAATATGATATATCAAGAGCTTTGTAATGTTGTGAACAACCAATAAAAAAATTTAAAAATAAATAAAATATTATTCCACTGTCTTCAGGCTTCCATTGTTGCAATCAAGAAGTCTGTTGCCCTTTTAACTATTATTCTTTAAAGAGAGACACTGATCTTAATCTAAAAGACTTAAGATTGTCTCCTTGCCTTTGGAGTACTGAACTTTTTGCATGTACATAAGTATTTCTTTTTACTTACCCTCTTTTGGAAGGATTTTGCTTTTGAGACAGTGAATTTTCATTTTATTTAGTTCTATAGGCTATTTCATAGTCAAATCTCTTCAAATATTGTCTCTCTTCCATTTTCTCTGAAGGGACTCCAATACCATATCTTCCTTGTTTACATACCATGCTTTAAATCTCTTAGTTTTGCTTTCATTTATTCCATACCATATTATTCAGTATTTCATTCTGGATACATTCTTCAGGTATACCTTCTAGATCTCCAATTATCTGTGCACTGCGTCTAACCAGTTGTTGAAGTGAATATTTGTGTTTGTTCAGAAAATGTCAATAACTATACCTTATGTATCTAGAAGATCTACTTTTATTTCTTCTCCAAGTATAACTATTTTCTTGTTGCAAGCTCAGCTTTATAACTATTGATAACTACTATTTTAGTCAGTTTTTTCATCACTGTGCCCCCAAACACCTGACACGAACAACATTAAGGAGGAAAGGTTTATTGGGGGCTCATGGTTTCAGAGATTTCAGTTCATAGAAGGCCTACTCTATAGCTCTGGACCCGAGGTGATGCAGAACATCATGAGAGAAGGACATGGAGGAGGAAAACATCTCATGACATGGCAATCAAGAAGCAGAGAGAGTTTTGCTTACCAGGAACAACATATAAACCCCAAAGGCACACTTCCAGTGACCTACCTCCTCCAGACACACCCTATCTGCTTCAGTTACCATCCAGTTCATCCTATCAGTGGATTTATTCACTGATTGGGTTATAAATCTCATCATCTAACCATTTCACCTCCGAACCTTCTTGCATTGTCTCATACATGAGCTCTTGGGGGACATCTCATATTTAAACCATAACAACTACTTTAAATATTTCACTCACAAATGTTCTAGATTCTGAGAAGTGTGGCCCAAATTGTAGTAATTAAGCTTTTCCTTTGTTACCACTGATCTCATTCATTGTATCTTGCTTGCTTTGATGCTTGCATGCTTAGAAGTGAGATAAAGTAACACACTGCTTAATCTTAATCAATTAGGTTCTATGAACCCAAGTTGGAGAAATTTCCTCTAGAGAGACACAGCTCTTTTAGTAATAGGACTCATGAAGGCTTCAGTCATGGTGCAATGTGGGAATCATATGCCAACTCTGCCCTGCACAGGGCAGAAAGCTTAGTAGTAGCATTACAAGGGCATGCATGCTCAAAGAAACTCCCTTCTCCAGCCTGTGCTGTCTGACCCTGTACCTGTCATGCTGACTCCAATTATCAACAACTCTGACCTCAGTTCATAGTTCACTTCTTTGTTTGGAAGGGGGATGGTGGACTTTGCAGACCACCATGCCTCAAGGAGTATATCATTTGAGGGAGAGAGCTGTTCTATTGAAGAAACATCCCTCAAAGTACCTACTCAGACCAAATGCCAGAATCTTAAGGAAGTCCCTGATTCCTGCTGTTTCTTATGGCCATATAAGTACACTAATGGAAGAATGATTAGAAGACTCTTTAAAAAAATTAACAAATATACAACTTATCAAAATAACAAACTCCATTTTAGATATAGTTAACAAAATCAAATCATACTCTCTATAAATTCAAAAATATTCCATATATTTTATTATTTATTTATTCTTTTATCCCAAGCAACAGTTATTTCTCAAAATATATTACTTCTGAAGAAATAAGATGTTATACCAAATAATTCTTTTCCTTCACTTTCCCCCGGTAAATAATTTTTCTTGCATCCAAGACTTTTCAAATTTATTAGTTTTCTCACATAGCAAAAAACCATAGGAAGCAAAAGTTCCACTCACAAAAGTTAAAAAAGAAAAGGAAATTAAATCCTACCCAAGAATTAACATCAGATAGATGTATAAGATTATTAAAAAGATAACCAGAAAACTATTCATGTGTGAATAATATGTCTAAATACATTCTACTGCCATGTACATCTAAAAAGAACAAATTTAAAAAAATTTAAAAAACTCTGAGGGTTAGAAAAGATGTTAGTAAAGGGACATAAATACCATTGTAACCAATTGAGAGAACTTAATATAATAAAAATATTAATTTTCCATGTTTATAAACCTCAAAATTCCAATGGGATTCTTTGAAGGATGATAAAATGGTTCAGACATTTTTTAATTGCTAGAAACAAAACCATTTTAGACCACCACAATATTTTAAAGTGGCTCAAGAACAGAGAGATAAAAGGAACAGAAGATAATGCACAGAAACAAAAAAAGTACATATTAGTTATAAATTGTATTTTAAATACTTATTCCCCACACTCCAGACCTCATCAACCCTCATTCTACTCCCTGTTCCTGTGAATCTGACAACTCTACTTACTTCATTTAAGTGGAATAAGAGTAATATATCCTTTGTGACATGTTTATTTCAGTTGGAATAATGTCTTCAATGTTCATCCATGTTGTAGCAAAGTCAAAATTTTCTCCCTTTTTAAAAAGGCTGAATAATATTCCATAGTATGAACATATCACATTTTATTTAGCTAATCACCAGCCAATGGTTATTTCAATAGCTTCCACCTTTTGGATTACATGAATACTGCTGCTATGAACATGGATATGCAGATATTTCTTCAAGTCCCTTGAGGATTGCTGGGTATTATGGTAATTCTACTTTTAATTTATGAGGAACTATTCTAATGTTTTCCAGAGGGGCTCTGCCATTGTACATTCCCAACAGGAGTATACAAGTGTTCCAATTTCTCTAACATTTGTTTTCTGGGGTTTGTTCATTTGTTTGTTTGTTTGTTTGTTTTTTATAATAGCCATCCTAATGGATGTGATATATCATTGTGGTTTCTATTTGTATTTCTCTATGATTAATCATCTACTCTTTCAGAAAATTTCAAATAAACAAAGCATTATTATTAGCTATAGTCACCATGCTGAACTTTAGAGCCCCAAAACATGTCCAATAGCTACTCTTTTCCACCACTGAACAGTCCTTGATAACAACCCTTCTATTGTTTCTATGAGTTTGACTTCTTTTCAGATTGCACATTTACATGAGATTATTCAGTATTATATTTTTGAGTTTGGCTTATTTCACTCAGCATACTGCCTTCCTGGTTTCATCCATGTGTCAAAAACTCTTTTGACCATTTTTTAATTGGTTCATTTATCTTTTTGTTGAGTTTTAAGAATTTCAAATATGCATATTAAATATTTTTATATACACCATTTGATCACCTTTTTATTTTTGTCTTCTTCATTTCAATAGATATATTTTTTTCACTTAATTTTTTAAAATTTTATTGGTTCCTTTTAATTGTACATGACCGTAGAAATAAGCCAGTCCCAAAAAACCAAAGGCTGAATGTTTTCTTTGATATGTGAAAGCTAACCCACAATAAGGGAATGAAGGGGAAGATGAGAAGTTCAGTGGATTAGACAAAGGGGATGACAGGAAAGGAGGGGGAATAGGAAAAAGACTGTGGAATGAATCAGACATAACTTTCCTATGTAGGTATAAGAATATACCACAGCTCATCTCCCCATAGTGTACATCCACAAGACTGGGGTCCTAATTAGAATATGCCTATTAAATATTAATCCTTCAGGAGATAAATGATTTCTCAAATATTTATTCCCATTCTGGGGGTTTTCTTTTTACTCTGTTACTAATGTCCCTTTGATCCACAAGTTTTTTAATGTTGACGAAGTCCAATTTGCCTATTTTTTTCTTTCACTGCCTGTGCCTTTGGAGTCATAAACAAGAAATCATCATTAAAACCAGTGTGAAACTTTCCCTATGTTTTCTTTAAAAGTTTAATAGTTTTAACTCTTAAATTTAGATCTCTCATCCATTTTAGATAATATTTGTTTATGGTATTAGGAAAGGATTCAACTTTACTCTTTGCATATAGATACATTAACTTAGCTTTTATAATTTAATTATACAATGAGCGGCATATTAAATCAACAGAGGAAAAAGGAACTCTTCAATAAATGGTTCTGAGACAATTACTAGCTAATTGTATATAAATAAACTAAATTATTCACACCCATAAACCAAAATACATCACAAAAGGATTGAAACATTAAATGTAAAATTTAACCTCCTGGGTAACTAAGATTATAAATAGGCAATCCGTCCTCATACACACACACACACACACACACACACACACACACACACACTCTCACTCACTTTATAAGGAATTAATAAAATGCAAAGCAAAAGACTACATCTCTTTTTGGCTTTCAAACTGGCAGGGGTGAGATGGAACGACAGCTCTATTCATGCATACAGAGAATGTACATCATCAAGAGGGAAACTCTGCCAATTGGCAAAAAGTATGAAAAACAGTGAGAATAATACTTAAATAACTCCCAAGCCCCGGATGATGATACAGACCATTTTCCAGGAAAATATACATTACTATAATTGATTTTTTAAAAAAGACCAAAACATTGAATATCCTATAAACACAAGAAAGTGGGAAAGTGGTCAAATAACTATGAGAAAATTCTTTAAATCTTAAATGTTCAAAGATTTCCAAAAGTGTTTAAATTTTTTTCTGAGCACAGAGGTCAGGGGAGCATCTCAAGTTCTTCTTACAAAGGTCATCCTAACCATTACAAACTGACAAAAATACCCCACAGCTAGACCAATTATTTTCAAACAGAGGTACATAATATTTAAATTAAATCTTTGAAAACAGAATCCAGCAGTATATTAAAAAGAATAAAGAATAACAAGGGGGCATGGGAACTGGGGTTGTGGCTCAGCAGTAGAGCACTTGCCTAGCATGTGCGAGGTCCTGGGTTAGATCCTCACCACCACATAAAAATAAATAAATAAAATTAAAGTATTGTGTCCAACTACAACTTAAAAATAAATATTACAAAAATAATAACATAGAGGGGTTCATATCAGGAATGAAAAGATGATTCAGGAAGAGAAAGCATATTAATAAAATTAAATGTTAATGTGACAAAAAATGAAAGATAGGATCATTCAGTAGATGCATAAAAGATCTTTGATAAGATTCTCCATTTTCTAGGGGAAAAAAAGAACTCTTAAGGAGGACAAGATACAGATGTCCATGACTTCCATTTATATTTACAATTATTCTGAAAGTGCTACTGTAGTGTACAGAATTATGATATAGCATGAAAACTCCTCCACCCCACACCTTATTTAATCCCCTCTCCTTGAGTGGGCGGGACTGAGTCTGACCCAGTGTGTCTCCTCATTAGGTGGAAGGATTTCAGGGATGTATGGCTATACACTGCTTAATGGCAGGAACATGTTCTGAGAAACCTGTCATGGGGTGATTCCATCCTGTCGGGAATCACCTGGTGGACAGGTGTGGCCTCCAGACGCCATTGAGAGGCTTGAGATGTTTGAAGCTGCTGCAGTCATATGGAAGACTGTTTTACAGGAAATTGATTTTTTATAAGAAGTATACTTTAAGCCAATGATAAAAAACACAATATAATAAATCCATAAACTGGTATCAGTCATTTATTATCATTATCAAGTATTATGTCCTGTGCATTATTGTATATGGTATACGTTACAGAACTGATAGCACAGTTGGCTTGTTTACACCAGTATTACCACAAACACATGAGAAACGTATTGTGCAGTGACATTAGGATGGCTGTGGTATCACTAGGCATAGGAATCTTTCAGCTTCATTATAATCTTATGATATGCCACCATCATAGATACTCTCTGTGTTTGACCACAACATCATGTGGCACATGATTGATTCAAGTCCCAAGTCAGTTTTGTGTTGAGTTAACTAGAAGGGAGATTTTCCTGGGTGGGTCCTTGGAGTGTAGGCAGTCCCTGATGTTAAAGATGTAAAGCACTAGAGGAATTCTGCTGCTGGACTTAAGAAGTAAGCTGCCATGCTGTGGATGCCTCTAAAAGCTCCGAGTTTGCAAGAAAACAGGAGCCTGATTCATATAACCTCCAGGATGAATTCTACCAAGTTTGGGAGTTTAGAAGTGGATCTTTCAATAATCAAGCATCTGGATGAGGATGAGTCTGGCTTCTCTAGATTTCAGTCTTCAGACCCAAGGAAATCATCCCAGACTCCTGGTCCATGAAAACTTAGAGATAATTGATTTGTGTTGTTTTCAGTGACTAGACGTGTGGCATTTTGTTATGCAGCAGTAGAAAACCAATACACTAGCTAATAAAATTGAAAATGAAAAGCAAGAAAAGTTGTAAACATTGGAAATAAGAGGGCAAAGTTATTACCATTTGAAAATTATATGATTAATTAGGAAACCCAAGGGAATTGATTGAAAAAAAAGGAAACAATAAAAGCATTACAAAATCAGTATATTGAAAAATTATACTAATAGTTATATATTGTTGAGCATTGACTGTATTCCAGACAACTATTAAGTATCTAACTTTTTTTATACTGACCACTCTAATCTGTGTGTGATTCTTGTGCCTGGGTACAGAGAAGAAAATGAAAGCACAAAGGTTAGATGACATGCCCCACATTACCATGATAGACGGTCTGAAGAAACAAGCTCTTAAATTAGAGAAAAATAGCTTTTCTACACTTAGGAAAGCAAAGAATGGTTACGAAACAGTATAAAACTAAAGATTCTATTTACATCAGCAAAAAACAAGGCAGAATGTCTTCTCATATACAGACCTAATACAGGCTGAGCCAGATAAACATGAAGAAAGTCTTAAAACATCTACTGAGGAACATAAAAGACTTCATTATTAGATGGGGATAAAAACATTCATTTTTAAAACAGGAGGACTAAATAATGTATAAGCTTCATTCCGTTCTAATTAAAACATTAAAAAGGGAAAAAGAAAATCTACACACTAAAAAATGAACTCTTTCATCACATGGAAGGAAACAAAACTTATTCTTTCTCAGTTTTTGAACCAAAATAAATTCTGGAAGACACTAAGAGGAAAATAGATTAAAACATGAATTTTGCAGAAGAAAATGGGAGAAATTTTTAAAAACAATCTTGAATTCAGCCTTTGAGGCACATTGTGGTTTCAGGAGTCATAAATGAAAAGATTAATGAATTAATTTCTTTTTAAGTTTATGTTTTTTAAAAAAAAAACACTTCCATGTGGTAGATTGAATCTTTGTTCTTATTCTCACAGCCTGTATTAGAAGTAGAATTCTAGGGGATTGAAAAAGATGGCAGAAAGGAGCTAGACAGTGAGTTCTGATCTCCTCACGACACAGAAAAGAGGCAGTGAAGGAAAACAGAATTGGAAGGTGGGGGACAAAATAAATTCTCTAAGACTCAATATTACAAAGCCAAGACCTGCAGAGACTATAAGATAAGGTACCAGAGTAGAGAATAAATGCAGGGTTCCCTAACCCCAAACCTGAACCAGGATAGGGGAAGTGAGGAGGAACAAGTTGGGGTTGTTGGGGGTGGGGCGTGCAGGGCAGGCAGGAAATCTCCTAAGCTCATTCACCTAAAAACAGACAAAATCTAAAGTGTGACAGGAACAGCAGGATCTTTAGAACAGACCAAACAGCTTAAAACCAAATTGTGAAAAAAACACTGAGCCAGGGGACCACAGCCATCTTGTAGAACCCTGAGTTGACTAGTTACCCCCTTAAATCAATAAGACATTTTCCTATACCCAGAGCAATGTTCCCGGCAACAGGATCTTAATAATCTGACCAGAAAGAAATTCTACAGGGTCCACTACTAGCTGAAAATTGCTGAAACCAATACCCCCTCTCCCCCGTCATGAACAAGGAGAGTGTGGTGGTGAGGACCTGTGCTGGGAAGTGTGCCTAACCCTGTTCAGCCTCTGCAACCCAGGAAGGGTGGAAAACTCTGCACAGTGTCCACTCACTCAGACAGAGACATAATGAAGCAGCTTAGGCCCCAAGTAGACGAAAGTGGATTCACCCGCACCCAACAGCTCTGACTACTGTGGGGAGGCACAGTAGGAAGTCTAGGGACTCTCCCAAGGATTGGGGGGGGGGGGCTATACCCCAGGGAAGCTGCCTAAATATCCAATGACTTAGAGACCCAGTTTCCAGATAATGACAGCCATGGCCAGAAGGCTGCTACAAAAACTTCCCTGAATACCCCAGGAAACTTAAGCAAAAGGCATCTGCAAAGATAGCCAGAGAGAGATGAGTTAAGATGGAAAATTACCAGAGTCAAGGCAACCTGAAGTGGATGCTCCCAGCATTAACAGGTGCCCAGCCTGACCTGTGATCACAACTGGGAAGGGAAAGGGTATTGTTTGGATACTGGCAGGGCCTTTCATCAGACATAGTCAACAGAGAAAACCAACACCTGTCATTCACAACCTGGGGGCAATAGAAACAACAACCCAAGTGAACAACCTCAGAGAGTCACATCAGCCAGGGGAATACTTCTGAATCACAAAACACCCATGGAAAACCCATAACCAAAGTACCTGTACTCACAGACAGCTACCAGGACATTTATTACCATAAAAAGGATCCTGTAGAGGGGTACAGGTACACAATGAGCCACAGCAATCACAGGGACACTTCAGAGACTGTATCCTGAACTAATACACACAAGAGAAATAGGCAAGGCACAACACTGCATCTTCTAAGCAGTCAGCCTGAGCTGACAAACCAGAAGTTACTGGTGGAAGGCTCATAGCAAGTAGGCAGTTGGCTCTTGTGCCCCTGAAGCTTTGCAGAGATCCACAGTCAAAGACAGATGGACAGCTACTAAATGTCCAAACCCTAATTAGTCCAAACCAAGACTAAACAAGAATTTTCTTTACCTTGACATGGCTTACTATAAATAACTGCAAAATCAACTTTGATCATATACATAACTTTAACTTTAATGATCATTGTTACCCCAATAGTTAAATTGTATCTTCAACTCACTTGAATGTATGTTATGTAATGATTTATAGAAAATTACAATAGATCCATTCCAATACACATTATAATGAAAATGCCTAACATACAAAATAAGGATAAAATTTTAAAAGCTGCAAGAGAAAAGTGATTGGTCACATTCAAAGGTAAATATATACCAATCTCTGAAAGAAAATGGATACAAAACCAAGAATACTATACCCAGCAAAATTAAGCTTCAGAATTGAAGATGAAATAAAAACCTTCCATGAGCAGGGCACCCTGGTGCATGCCCGTATTCCAAGTGGCTCAGGAGGCTGAGGTAGGAAGTTCACAAGTTTGAGACCAGCCTCAGCAACTTTGTGTGGCACCAAGCAACTTAGCAAGACCCTGTTTCAAAATAAAAAAAATAAAACACTGGGGAGGTAACTCATTGGTAAAGAGCCTTGAGGTGTGTAGGGGGACTTTTATGATAAGCAGAAGTTAAAAGAATTCATAACTAGAAAATCTCTACTACAGAGCATACTCAATAAAGTATTTCATGAATAAGAAAGGAAAAATAAAATGAAACAAAGCATAGGGAGGAATTACACTAGAAGAATATTCAACTAAAGGAGGATCAAGTCTGATTTAAACATTAAAAATATATATAAATGGCAAGAAATAAAAATCACCACTCAATAATAACATTGAATGTAAACAGTCTAAACTCTTCAATCAAAAGACATAAGTTAGAAAATTGGATTAAAAACCAAACCCAACAATATGCTGTGTCCAAGAGACTCACCTCACAGGCAAAGACATCCACAGATGGAAGGTGAAAAGATGGGGAAAAATATACCACTCACATGGGACTCATAAACAAGAAGGGGTAGACACTCTCATCTTAAATAAATTGGACTTCATACCAAAATTAATCAGAAGAGACAAAGAAGATCACTTCATACTGGTTGAGGGAATAATGCATCAACAAGACATATGATTGTAAATATTTATGCCCCAAACAATGGAGCATTTACATACATAAAACAAACCCTTCTCAATATTTAGAATCAAATAGACCACAATGCAATCATACTGGGTGACTTTAACATGGCTCTCTTACCACTGGATAAATTATTCAAACAAAAACTAAGGAAAGATTCTATGGAACTAAAAAATACAATTAATAATATGGACGAAACAGACAATATTTCATCAAACAATGACTAAGTTCACTTTCTTCTCAGCAGCACATAGAACATTTTCTAAAATAGACCATATTCTATATAACAGAGTAAATTTTAGCAAATACAAAAAAATAGAGACAATACCTTGTATTCTACCAGATCATAATGGAATGAAATTAGAACTCAATGATATTAAAAATAGAAACCACTCTCACACCTAGAGATTAAATGACACACATTTGAATGATGAATGAATAGCCAAAAAAAAAAATCAGAGAAGAAATTTAAAAATTCTTAGAGGTAAATGAGACTAGTGATACAATATATCAAAATCTCTGGTCCAGTAATGAAGGCAGTTCTAAAAGAAAAGATCACAACATTGAACTCATACATTAAAAGAATAGAAAAATACCAAGTAAATAATCTAACATTACACGTCAAGGCCCTAGGGGAAAAAAAAGGGCCAACCAACACCAAAATCAGTAGAAGACAGGAAATAATTAAAATCAGAGCTGAAATCAATGAAATTGAGAATAAAAAAATCTAGAAAAGATCAACAACAAAAAAAAAAGAGTTGTTTTTTTGAAAGGATAAACAAAATTGATAAACCCTTAGCCAAACTAACCAAAGAAAGAGGGTAAAACCCTTAAATTATTCAAATTCAAGAGGAAAAAGGAAATATGACCACAGACACTACTAAAATCCAGACAATCATCAGAAGCTATTTCAAAAATTTACATTCCAATAAGCTAAAGAATCTTGAATTTATTGACAAATTCTTAGAAACATATGACCAACCCAAATTGAACTATGAAGATATAGAAAACTTAAAAAGATAAATATCGAGTATTGAAATTGAAGCAGTTATCAAAAGTCTTCCAAGAAATAAAAGCCCAGGACCAGATGAGTAACAATAAATACTGGCGAGAATGTTGGCGGAAAGTAAAGGAACACTCAAACATTGTTGGTGGGACTGCAAATTCATGCAACCACTCTGGAAGCAGTATGGGGATTTCTCAAAAATCTAGAAATGGGACCACCATATGACCCAAATTAGCATGCTTTAGTGATGCAGCCACATCAGTGTTTACAGCAGCACAATTCACAATAGCCAAGCTATGGAACAAACCTAGGTGCTTTATCCATATAAAGCAAATGTGGTATATATACATAATGGTGTATTACTCCATAAAGAAATATTACCATAAAGAAGAATGACATAATAGCATTTGCTGGGAAATGGATGGAACTGGAGACTATCATGCTAAGTGAAATATACCATTCCCCAAAACTCAAAGGTCAAATGATTTCTCTGATGTGCAGAAGCTAACCCCAAAGAAGGAGGGATATTTAAAAAAAATAGAGGAAAGATCAGTGGAGTAGATGAAGGTGATAGAAGGGGAAGGAGGAAGGATGGGATAAGTAAAGAACATTGTAATGAATCTGACCTAACTTTCCTGTATGCATATATGAATACGCCACAGTGAATCTCACCATCAGGTATATACACAAGACACCAATTTAAAAAAAAACTATAAGTAAATAGCAAAAAGATCAGAAAAGTAGAGGGATGGGAACAGGGGGGAAAGAGGAGGGGAAGAACAGGCAAAGTACTGGAGACTGAATTGGAACAGATTATATTCCATGCTTTTATAATTTTGTCAAGATGAACCCTAATGTTATGTATAACTAAAAAGAACCAATAAAATGCAATCATCATCATCATCATCACCAATAAATAAATAAAAGAAAGACAGACAAGTCTCTATCTATGACAATTGAGTGGGTGGAGTACCCATCCCCACGCCAGTGCTTGTTTTGACCATAGGACCTGTACAGCTACGCTGTAGAACTGGAACATGCCATCACCTCTAAGGTCTGTTGATACACCATACGCATCCTCCATTTTCTTCTCACACAAATGGCCATCAACCCCTTTAAGCATAGGCCCCAGAATGGAGATGTGGAACAGATCCCAATTCAACCAGAAGCATGCAACCCAAACTGGGACCATCCAAGGTGACCTGAAAACCAGAAGAGAACATAAAGGCTTCCTACCATCAATCACTGAGTCTGGGGTGATTTTTAATGTGTCATTATTGTGGCAAAAGCCAATGAACATATTTGTGTGGTTTACAAAGAACAAAATCCATAACCAATTTTAAATGTGGAAAATATTAATAATGCATATAATATAAAAAGGTCTGATTTTCTTAATTTTCAAAGAGTTCATACACAATAATAAGAAATAGGAATAACTCAATAAGAAATAATAACTAAATACTACAAAGAGGATGCTCATATTTTAATGGAGAATAAACCTATAAGAGGATGCTTAAATCTTTTCAATTTTTTAAAAAAGTCAAAACAATAAGATAAATCAAATTTTACCTTATTGTTTTACAAACAATAAGATTTTTGTCCATCAGACTGGCAATGTTTTGGTGAAGTTTTGATGAAACCCAATAGTGACAAAGGCAGAGGGGAAAAATGATCCTCTTAAATATTATTGGCATAATTTGATATAGAATTTCTTGAAGTAATTTTATAATATTTCTCAAAACAAAAATATACTCAGTGGTTTCACTACTGGGAATTTAGTGCACAGACATTACTAGAAGTACACCAGGCCTTTCACTCAGAATGTTTACTGTTAAAACCTGAGCCAGTGGGTAGCAATAATTCATTTCTTAAATTTATATTTACATATAATGTGAATATATGCTTTATAAAGTTTGAGGTACATTTGTTTAGGCTGATGTGGAATGATCTCAAATATAAATAAATGACAAGCAAGACATGGTCTAGTGTCCACAGAAGTATCCCCATTTGTGTCAAGAAAAAGAAATGGATGGATGTTGGTACTACATAAATGTCCTCTCTGCAAGTAAGCCTGAGAAACATAGCAATAAGAAACTGAATTAGGGAGAAGTAGAAGGGAGACTTGCTTTGAAATATGCAATTGTCTATAACATTAATCTTTAATCCATGGATGTAAGATATAATGCATGTTTTCACCTATGCAGACCATTTGAAGCTGTAATTTCACTTCCAAGAATACCTGGTATCAAGGGTTATTTATAATTATGAAAACTGAAAATGACCTAGGTGTTCAAATGACCTAGGTGTTCAGCAAGAGGGAACTGCTTCTATTTATTGGGTCTTTCCCAATTGCCCAAACGCATTACATTCCAGAAAAATATTTAATGCTATGCACACAGACTTGATAAAAGAAAAAGAAGAGAGGGAAAAGCCACAAAATGGAAAAGGAAAAAAGCTACAAAAGGCCTTGGAAGGTGGATTATTTCCCTTCTTTTAGGTATATACAGAAACCAACACACAAATATAGGAAGAAAGCAGTACTTGCATCTCAAAGCCATGAAGGCTATCTCATGACAGTGGGATTTAGGCTTCCTCCTTTTTCTTTTCTATTTCTCATGCTTTATGCATAGTTTCTGAGAAAATACATTATTAAAACCAAATCCAAGTTCTGTCCTCTAAGGAGGGAGGTATAACCCATGCCAGTAGACATAACTCCCTCTGATGCTTCCTGCAACACATGGGAAAGGTGGACAGGGTTGGCTAAATTCCAGGATTTTCACCTCAAAGGACTTTGGCTTCAGAACAGACCCTGACAGCCTCTGGATCATCTTGGCACCTGGCCTCAGTAAAGGAGAAGGAAACTAGACTCCTACTATGTGAAGGGGTCTCAGATGACAGGCTAACAAATAAGGTATGTGGTAGGGGACAGTAGGGAGGCCTGGTCTTTCAGGGAGGCCTGGTGACCAGGAGAAATTCTATCTGGGCCTCTCTTCTTCAATGGAAAATGATGAGACTTTAAAAGAATATACGACTTTCAAGGATGAATTCTCACTGGTACCCAATATATTCCAGAGCTTCTGTCCTGCTTTCTCTCTCAACCCAATATCAGAAAGAAAATAGTGAGCAGGTATACATCCTGAATGGAAAGAATATTATAAAAACCATTTGCAGATTGTTTTTCTTTGCTTCTTTTAGAAGTCTCCACTTTGCATAACAATAAAACAATGTATTTGTTGATACAGAACATTAATTCCATTAAAATCACATTATGTGTAATGAAAAGCTATCAGAGTATAATTATGCAAGCAAATTCACAGACTCATATCAACTTTTAAATCCACTGGAATTACAATAGGAACTGAACCTGTCCGGTAGAAAAATTGTTCTTTCATTTCCAAATGATTTTGAATAAAGACCCATTGTACTAATGCTATAAAACATGCACTATTTATGCAAACTCCAAAATTCAAGACTTTTCCCTAAAGATGCCTCTGCTTAAGTTTTAACAGAGCCACTGGAGCCAGAAACTGTGGTCCCAGAATTCATCCCAAAGAACATACTCTTATCAAAATTCTGCCCCTGGAGCCCACTACCCATTTGACTGAACCCCAGAGGGTCCCCTGAGTTCTCACACTGCACAGTGACAAGTGGCCTGGGAGCTGTGCTCTCCAGCTGAGGCTGGCCTTTCCCTCACACCTGCCTTCTGCTTTCCCATCAGAGACTCGGGAGGAGCAGTTCTTCTGTCCTTCCACCTGGTGAGGTTCTGAGAGGAGGCAAAGGGCCATGCAAGGGAAGGGGACAAAGGAGAAGGGGGACTTGCTTCCTGAGAAAGGGCACAAAGAGTGCTTCTTGTGCTTTGGATCACCGCAACCTGTCCGCCTGGTTGAAGCGACATCCTGGAACAGGGAAACCCCACTAGGCTTCCAACCCTCACTCATCATCTTCATCCACTCACAGGTAGAGGTAATTCCAGAATCCCTAAGAAGGTGGGGACCTGGACAGTTCATGCCATGCTGGTGGCATGAGGGCACCTCCCCTTCTGACCAGGTGGGCCCAGCATCGTAACAGCTGTCTTCACTCTCCACTCCTGTTCCCTGGCCTTGTGACGGGCACCCATGTTCACCTCTTGCAGAACTGCCATGTGTGGTGAGCAGGGGCCTCTGGCCCTCTGAATCAGGAAACCCACCCTCAGTGTGCATCAGGCTGACTTCAGTCCTGCCCCTGCTTCCTGAGTACCCTGCTGCACTGACTGCCCATTTCCTCCCTCACCCTGCCTCTGCAGCTGCCCCTTGAGGCTGCTCCCTCCACTCGCCAGTCTCCCAATGCCTTCTCTTCCCTCCAAGTGAGGACCATCCTGGAAGAGCTCACTATTCCTATGGCTCCATCCTTCAGTTTGCATCTACACCTGATCCAGAGGAACCTGCGGGGTGCCTCATCAGCAGGCTGACTGCTCCATCAGTCTGTGCATATCCCATGCCCAGGGCCAGCAGATCCCAGAGCATCCTCTCCCTTTATCAGAAACCCCCCATTCACTCAGGTGTGCCTGTCTAAATGCCACCATGACCCCACTGCTCTCCCCATACCCACCTAGACTTCAAATGCCTCCAAGTCAGGTGTACCTTCCTAACTCTTGTCCTCTAAGAGTTCATCTTGGAAGCTTCATCCCTAATGCAGTGATGTTAAGAATAGTGAGACCTTTAGGAAGTGGGGCCTAGTGGGAGGTGGTTAGGTCATCTGGGGTGCCACCCTCAGATGGGATGCTGAGTTAATTATCTCCAGAGTCTTGTTATAAAAAGCGCAAGTCTGGCCCCTTGTCAGGTGATCTCTCCGTATGGTACACCCTCTTGCTATGGTGATGCCATCTACCATGAGGCCTTCACTAGAGCTGATCCAGTGCTGGCTCCATGCCCTCGAACCTCCTGAAATATGAACTAAATAAACCTGTTTTCTTTATGATATTCAATGTTGGGTATTTTGTTACAGTAAGAGAAAACAAACTAAGAGAACTTCTGTTCACATGCAGAAGGTTCTCTTTAAATAGATTTCTATAACTCGCTCACAAATTCAAAAACTAGGCTGTCATATAATATGACTGAATATTTCAAATAATCAAAAAAGTTGAGCATGGAACCCACCCACCACAATATGTTTGAGTATTGCAATATTTGATATGTGCATAAAAATTAATAAGATAAAATTTTATACTATTAACTTAGGTATTTTTGACTCATTAGAAATCTCTGGAAAATGAGAGAAATAAATTAAAATTCAACTATAATTAATATAAGTAACAATTTTACTGTTTTCATACTGAATTTATCATTCTGTTTTGACATTGGATTGACATAACCTTAGGCTGTTTTCTTTTTTTTTTTCTTATAAAATAAAGATGATGCTGCAACAGAAAAATAAAATAAAAGTCAGATCATTACATTGCTAATAACCTTTTCTCATTACCATATAATTGTGGTCATGACATCATACCCTGTAGTGTTTGTTGATACCACCTTATGGCAGAATGGGTCTCCCTAAAAGAAAATAACATCATTTATTCCAAGAGTTACCTACTATTGGTCTCTGATCATTGTACAATATAAGCATGTGAGTAAAATATTTTAACAAGCTTAAAGAAATAAGAATAAGGGCTGGGGATGTGGCTCAAGCGGTAGCGCGCTCGCCTGGCATGCGTGCAGCCCGGGTTCGATCCTCAGCACCACATACCAACAAAGATGTTGTGTCTGCCGAGAACTAGAAATAAAATATTGAAAATTCTTTCTCTCTCTCTCTCTCTCTCTCTCTCTCTCTCTCTCTCCTCTCTCACTCTCTCTCAAAAAAAAAAAAAAAAAAAGAAATAAGAATAAGGGTTTTTTTTTCTGATCCAGGTAATTCCTATGTATACTTTGAAAGTTGGATCATTCCCTAGAAGACACTACCACTTAACAATTGTTTTGGCTGCTTCTTCTACCACTTACTTTAAACTTTCTAAACTTGACACTTGGTCTGCCTTCTGGTTATGAAAGCGGAGGATTCTCACTTTCTCAATGATTCGGACACAGCCAATTCACACACTTCTGCCCCTTCTCCCCATCACTTTCCCAGTCTCAAGAGAGAAACAGTTCGCCTTTTATGAGAGCATTCAGTTCAACACTATGACTCTATAAATATTATCCACAACTGAACCACAAGGAGTATTATAATTACAATACCTTTTAAAAGTCACATTATAATATGTAATTGGAGTTAATTGCATTGCTTTCTCTTGTCTTGTATATATCTACCACCAACTCATCCTGAGTTCTCTGACAAACCTGAGAGTCTCCTTTCCCCATGTTCTAGCACATTAAGAGATCCATCCACTTGGGGTTTCTTGGCATGTACTTCTGAGGTCCCCTCACCTGCTCCTTCCTCACCTGGTTTTCCCAGGGACTGCCCTTCACTCTGGACTGCCCTTCACCTCTCTCTTGTGCTCTAGCCCATTTTCTTGAAACTTCATTTTCTTTTTTCTTGATTTGCTCCCTGATTTTTTGATGGTCTATATTCTCCAATAACTTACTGAGAGAAGGTTCAGAGACGGTCAGATTTTTGAGACCCTATATCCCAAAAGGACAAAAGGAAGTGGAGGGTGGGGTGCCTGGTCCCCATGGGGGCTGTCTGACAGTCCACAGTGGTGGAAGGACCTTTTTCATTCATTAAGTGCAGTGCTGGACACTCAATCTGAACCTTGTAATCTTTCTTTCAGTTCTGGGAATAGCTCTTGTATCGTTATCGTGTCATGATTCCCTCCTGTTGGCTTTGGTCTCTGCAACTCTGATTTCTATTCTTTGGCTGAGTTTTTAATTCTTTTTCTTGCCCATTTTCAACTTCCTGGTCTTTGTGTTCAGTGTTTTGAGAGATTTCCTTAACTTCATCTTTCAAATGGCTTTTAAACATTTTCATTTGGAAAATTCTCAAATACTCATAAAAGTAGAGAAACAAAAGTATTCAATCCATCCACTTAGTCCATCACCTTGATTAATAATTTTGCCATATTTGCTTCATCCTTTTTTTGTTTTTTTTAGATAAATTACAGCCATCATGACATTTTTCCTGTCAATTTTCAATATGCATATCAAAAAAGTAAGAACATTTTTCTGTATGATCACATCAACACATCTGAAAGTTGCTAATTATAAATAAAGTATTTTAATATGATCTGTAAGTTCTAAATACTGTGCCTTTCACATTTAAGTCTTTTGAATACCAAAAATGATTATTATGCAAGGAGAGTCATTAGTTTCAGAACCGTTTATAGTTCGCTCCCTCCCCTCTGCAGGGTCCACTGTGTCATCTCCACCATTTATTAGGCTTCCATAATTATTTCAGGGTTCTGTGTTGTGTTTTTCTGATAGGTTTGTCTACCTTTGCATTTGCCTAATTTCTACAGCTCTAAAATGAGTCTTGCTACCCAAGAGCATAAATTCCCCCCAAATTCAGATTTTCCTGAGCCTACAGTTATTTCGTATGAATCTACAATTAGGTTCTTAAATTCCACTCTCTCCTCAAAAAAATCTTGTTGAGATTTTTAAATAAATAAAACCTAATTTGACAAAAAAATAGTCATTTTCACAAAATTAAGTCTGCCTACCTCTATGAATGTGGCATCTTTACATTTATCTAGGCTTATGTAATGCAATTCAATAAAGTTTTATTGCATACATCATTCACACCTTTTTTTGTTAGATGTACATCCAAGTTCCTTATTTTTTTGCTGTTGATGTCCTCTAAAAACATATTTTCAGGCTGTGCCTGAATTACGAAACTACAATGGACTTTTGGTATATCAATATTCTAACAACTTGTTAATCTCATGATTTCAAATGATTTGTAGATATCTGGTTCCTTATTTTAAAGAGGATACTTTCAATGCTTTTCCTATTAAGAATTACCCCCTTCTGTTCACTTTATTTTTTTTCTATAACTTAAGTCCCATTACATTTTTCTATTCTATGTGAGTTAACAAATGTGTAGTCACTTATCAACTTTTCAGTCTCTTCTGATCTGCAATTACATAACAATGGTATTTGAACCTTCGTGTTTTTTAAATTCTTCCTCATTCTCACCAGGCTTGTCTATTTTGTTAATTTTTCCAAAGGCTACCTTTGAGCTATATTTTCTTCTTGTTGATCTTCTTTACTGTAACTTTGTTTTCTATTTCATTAATTTTTATTCTTTAATTTTATTCTTTTTTCCCCCTGAATTTACTTCAGCCCTTACCTTATTCATTTTCAAACTTGCTTCTTTCTGCCTGTTTAAAGTTATTCATTTCCATTATAATTTCTTATTCAACTAATGAGGCATTAGAATGTGATTTTAAAACTTCCAAATATGTTAGGGCCATTTATCACTTTGTTACTGATTTATAACTCAATTAAATTGTGTTCAGGCAATGCATTCTCTTTTTATTCATTCTTTGAAATATTTTGGTACTCTCTCTATGGACTACTACATTTTCAGAATTAAAAAAAATATTCCATGTCTAATGGAGAACATCTCTAAGGAGCAGAATTTTGCATATGTCACTCATATCAAATTAGTAAATTGTATTTTCACATTGTTACATTATTTTAAATTTTATTTCATAGATGTATTGATCATTGATATGCAATGAAATTTCTCCCTTTGATGACAGATTAATTTATATCTCCAACTTGATCCACTTCTCTTTAAAACCTTAGAGTTTTTTAACAAGAAGTATAATATATGACCAAACTAATTCCACATAATGTACAACCAGAAGAATAGGAAGTTGTAGTCCATGTATGTAAAATATGTCAAAATACATTCCACTGTCATAAATTTTTTTTAAAAAGTATACAAAGAATAAAAATGTATCTGATTGTTGTATATAATTATCCTCTCCCTAACAAGGATTTTTTACTTAATCTCTTCTTTCTGATAGTAAAATAGCTCTGTCAAGATTCTATTGGTTCCTCCTCTCCCTTCATTCCCCTTTGTCTATTTCAATTAACTTCTATTTTTCCCTTCCGTACCCTTCCTTGTTATAGGTTAGTATCCATATATCAGAGAGAACACTCAGCCTTTGTTTTTTTTTAGAATTAGTTTATTTCGCTTAGCATGATTTTCTTCAGTTCAATACATTTACTGGCAAATGCCATAAATGTAATATTTTATCTCTTTTTTTGTATTTTTTACTTTTTATTTATTTTTATTTTATATATTTTTTTCTCTCTCACAGGTTTCCCTCAACTTTCTTTTCTCTCTTTTCCTCCCAACAATGCCTCTTGTTCTCTCTCTCTCTCTCTCTCTCTCTCTCTCTCTTTTTAGTGATTTCACCCTGATTTTTTTTCATTCATATGTGCTTAAAAGGGTCTAAAATAAGATGATGAATGACCCAAACCCTCCAATTGTTAAAAGTCATTTTCATTTATTTTGTCACACTATCGAAAATGCCAATATCCTGAAATTTTAATCTGGATACTCCATTACATACCTTTTATCCCTTTTTCCTTGTTCTGAAATATATTTATAAATTACATAGTTTGGTTTGTTTTCTCTCATTTATTAAGAAGATTAAAGGTAAATGGATTCAGTATTAAGTACATTCTCCTTGGTCTTGTTTTTGGTTCATTTGACGGGTAGTTATATACCCTTCATCTATGCCTGTCCAAATCAGTTTCTCAAAGGAATTTATCTGCTGTAGCAACTTACTTTTCAAATGTCACATCTCTTCTACCCCACTATTTGTTTCTTTTGATTTGTAATTTAAAACACTTCATAAATCTTTACAATTCCCAAAATACATAGTGACTTGGGTTCACCAGACACAATCCAAACCTATAGTACTCTGGTCTTGAACCATCTCTTCCCTTCTTCCTATCAAACTCTGTCATGGCTTTATAACTTCTAGTCTTCCTAAAAAGATGACAGTACAAGGAAATGTGGAGCAATAGATAAAGAGCAGTTTCAGAGTAGTACCCAGGGGACAACTTGGCTGCAGACTTTCACAATGGTTATATTATAAACATCAGCTGGGAAGGGAAGTGCTCATTGCTTCCCTTCATACAAAGAAACCATATCTCCAAGGTATGAAGTAACCTGTTCAAAGACACAGATCTAGCAAATTGTAAAGTCAACATGGAGAAGTTTAAACAATTCCATGAGAGTGGGGGTTTATGAGGCTCCTCTCTTCAGTTCATGATAAGAGTATGCCACCTGTTTGTCATTTCTGTGCTTTTGAGTGATTCCACTTCACTACTTTATAGATGTTTGGACAAAGGAATACCAAAGATGCAATCCCATACGAAAGCAAGACTGTTTTATGTCTATAGGTTTACATGAAATAAACTGAGTTCAAAAATAAAAATAAGAACCACTTCTATTCAATTTAGTTCTCGAAGTACTAGCCAGAGCAATTAGACAGACAAAAGAAATTAAAGGCATAAAAATAGGAAAAGAAGAAATTAAACTATCGCTATTTGCGGATGACATGATAATATACTTAACAGACCCAAAAGAGTCTACAAAGAAGCTGCTAGAGTTAATAAATGAATTCAGCAAAGTGGCAGGTTATAAAATCAACACGCATAAATCAAAGGCATTCCTATATATCAGCAACAAAACTTCTGAAACGGAAATAAGGAAAACCACTCCATTCACAATATCCTCAAAGAAAATAAGATACTTGGGTATCAACCTAACAAAAGAGGTGAAAGATTTATACAATGAAAACTACAGAACCCTAAAGAGAGAGATAGAAGAAGATCTCAGAAGATGGAAAAATGTACCCTGTTCATGGATAGGCAGAACTAACATCATCAAAATGGCGATATTACCCAAAGTTCTCTATAGGTTTAATGCGATGCCAATCAAAATACCAACGGCATTTCTTGTAGAAATAGACAAAGCAATCATGAAATTCATATGGAAAAACAAAAGACCCAGAATAGCAAAAGCAATTCTAAGCAGGAAGTGTGAATCTGGAGGTATAGCGATACCAGAGGTCAAACTGTACTACAAAGCAATAGTAACAAAAACAGCATGGTACTGGTACCAAAACAGGCAGGTGGACCAATGGTACAGAATAGAAGACACAGAGACTAATCCACAAAGTTACAACTATCTTATATTTGATAAAGGGGCTAAAAGCATGCAATGGAGGAAGGATAGCATCTTCAACAAATGGTGCTGGGAAAATTGGAAATCCATATGCAACAAAATGAAATTGAATCCCTTTCTCTCGCCATCCACAAAAATTAACTCAAAATGGATCAGGGAGCTAGATATCAAATCAGAGACACTGCATCTGATAGAAGAAAAAGTTGGCTACGATCTACAAATTGTGGGGTCGGGCTCCAAATTCCTTAATAGGACACCCATAGCCCAAGAGTTAACAACCAGAATAAACAAATGGGACTTACTTAAACTAAAAAGTTTTTTCTCAGCAAGAGAAACAATAAAAGAGGTAAATAGAGAGCCTACATCCTGGGAACAAATCTTTACCCCCCACACCTCCGATAGAGCCCTAATATCCAGAATGTACAAAGAACTCAAAAAATTAAATAATAAGATAACAAATAACCCAATTAACAAATGGGCCAAGGACCTCAACAGACACTTCTCAGAGGAGGACATACAATCAATCAACAAGTTCATGAAAAAATGCTCACCATCTCTAGCAATCAGAGAAATGCAAATCAAAACCACCCTAAGATACCATCTCACTCCAGTAAGATTGGCAGCCATTATGAAGTCAAACAACAACAAGTGTTGGCGGGGATGTGGGGAAAAAGGTACACTTGTACACTGCTGGTGGGGCTGCAAAATGGTGAGACCAATTTGGAAAGCAGTATGGAGATTCCTGGGAAAGCTGGGAATGGAACCACCATTTGACCCAGCTATTGCACTTCTCGGACTATTCCCTGAGGACCTTAAAAGAGCGCACTATAGGGATACGGCTGCATCAATGATTATAGCGGCACAATTCACAATAGCTAGACTGTGGAACCAACCTAGATGCCCTTCAATAGATGAATGGATAAAGAAAATGTGACATCTATACACAATGGAATATTATGCAGCACTAAGAAATGACAAAATCATAGAATTTGCAGGGAAATGGATGGCATTAGAGCAGATTATGCTAAGTGAAGCTAGCCAAGCCCTAAAAAACAAATGCCAAATGTCTGCTTTGATATAAAGAAAACAACTAAGAACAGAACAGGAAGGAAGAGCATGTGGAAGAGACTACAGTAAACAAAGACGAATGGGGGGAGAGAAACGGAGAGAGAAGGGAAAGCATATGGAAATGGTAGGAGACCTTCAAGGATACATAAAATTATAAGAGGCTATGAGGGGCAAGGGGGAGGGGAAAAAAAGGGAGAGAATTGAACAACAGCAGGGGAGATAGAGAGGGAAGATGGGAGGGGAGGGGAGGGGAGGGGGGATAGTAGGGGTTAGGAAAGGTAGCAGAATACAACAGACACTAATATGGCATTATGTAAAAATGTGAATATGTAACAGATGTGATTCTGCAATCTATATTTGGGGTGAAAATGGGAGTTCAAAACAGAATTTGAGTCTAATGTATGAAAGATGATATATCATGAGCTATGTAATGCTTTAAATAATCAATAAAAAATAAAAATAAAAAAAATAAAAAAAACAAAAAAAAATAATAAAAAAAAAATAAAAATAAGAAACTTTCCATGTGGCTACAAAATATAAGTAGGTGAACATTATCTTGCAAATATAATGCATTGCTATTTTCCATATAAATATTCTCAAATCAAAATCTGATTCCCTGAAATAGCTCTAGTTTGAAAAGAATAGCTATGAACAGAAGTAAAGACACAGGCATTCAGTGCTTCTTTCATTGCATTTGCTGCAAAATTCCACAATTCTATCTTTAATATTTGATTACACCATCAATATAGCTATATTCCACAAAAGCAATTGTTTTGCTCAGCAAAAAAAAAAATCAGAATGGAATAATGTCTGGAATGCTGACAACTGTAAGAATAGAAGCAATTTAGAACACTTTAGAATAATGATTGGAATAATTTATTCAGAATTTATAGCAAACATGCTCTAAAGACACACTATCATGGAGTCTACTCAAAGTCTAAGCTATGTACTACACAAACTAAAAATGCATAGAGGGCCCAGACTAGTATTTTATCAAAACCTTAATAGCAGCACTACCAAAAACCTGAAATTTTACCCAACATGTCCTAATCACCATACAACTAGCCTTCGTGATGGCCTTTTTACTAACAGAGTTTCTCTCTACAAAGACACCATTTAATTTAATGTGCTTTCCTTTCCTTTAAGGGCTTTGTCCAAACATCTATAAAGTAGTGAAGTGGAATCACTCAACTAGCATAGAAATTACAAACAGGTGGCATTCTTTTACCATGAACTGAAGAGACGAGCCTCATAAATCCCCACATCACAGGCTGACAGCAGATGCCACTTTGTACAGCTTCCCTCCACAGTATTTCAGGCACCATTACTTAAATTTGTATTGATATGACACATCTCACCTACCTGAAGACCATAAGCAAGTATACTAGGACTGTTAGCAGGTGCAAATGTGTTTGATTCATGCTTCTAAAAGGTCGTTCACGGTAGCACGGGTCTTTGATTTCCAGGTAGGATGAAGAAGTTAGCAGCAAAGCAGGGTCCCAGCAA
This sequence comes from Spermophilus citellus, assembly GCF_964194105.1. Lineage (NCBI taxonomy): Eukaryota > Metazoa > Chordata > Mammalia > Rodentia > Sciuridae > Spermophilus > Spermophilus citellus. The sequence goes on from NC_138185.1 coordinate 52,855,244, forward strand.
GAACAACCGGAAAAACAGACAAAACTGGAAATGAAGCTGAGAGCAGCAGAATTCAGACAGACAGCAGGGAGGAATAAATCTCCCTCCATGAAGAGAGCTAAACCTTGCAGCTAACTTTATCCTGGAGATGGTAGCCAATTCTGGGTACAAGCAGGAGCCTGAGAACAACTGGGGAAAGCAGGTCCTGAGGAAGGCCCCAAGAGGGCTGTAGGTAGAGACTTAGGATGCAAACACAGAGTTGGCTTTGTCCTAGGGACAGATCATCCCTGGGATGGTTTTCAAGTTCTGAAGGTAAGAGATTCACATTTACCAAAAGCCACTGAAAAGGGAGCAAGGAAAAAACAACTATAATTGGAAAGCAAAAGGCGGGGGCGGGGAGGGATGCTTTGAAGAATATAAAAGATTCTCATTTGAAAACTGTGAAAAGCCAGGGCACACAACAGCAAGCCTGACTCCAGGACTGCAAATCATTTCTCAGTCAGCACAGTACCTGCCTGATTTAAAAGGATGGCCACCAAGTAATACAGAAACTAAAGTTAGCTGACCAACTTCAAAGCAATTCTAATTATTACACCCAGGAAAACAAACCAGATGAACAAAACAAATGAAGAACGTCACCAAATAACTATAATCTATAAAAATAATCAAAGAAAATATAAAACTAAAAAATGCAATATCTCAAGTTAATAACTCAACAGATGGATTTAACAGAAAGTCAGAAAGCAGAATATAGGACTAGAAAACTAGAAGATGAGTCAATTAAAGCAAGTATCCAAGCTAAGCAGGCACAGAGGGGAAAAAAATTACAAAGAATGTTAAAAAGATAAAGGGTATGATAAAAAGGCCTAATGTGTATGATTCAAGTCCCAAGAGAAAGAATATAGTTTTTCATTGCTGTAATAGTTTGTTACTATAACAGAGCACCTAAGATAATTAACTTATAAAGAGAAAAGGTTTATTCAGCTCACAGTTCTGGAGATTCTAGTCATGACTGAGTGGCTCCATTGCTTTGTCCCCTGGGGTGGCAGGACCTCTTATAGGTCCCCTTGTCCTAAGGGTTCTACCACTTCCCACTGTAACACCCTGGAGAACAATTCTTAAACATATGGACCTCTGGAGAACATTCAGCAATCTAAGATCATTACAAAATACCTGAGGCTAGGTAACTATAAGGAAAAGTAATTGACTTTGGTTCACAGTTCTCTAGGTCCAAAGTCAAAAGCCCACAGATAGCCTTCTTTTTTATATTTTTATTTATTTTTTAGTTGTAGAAGGATACAATACTTTATTTAATTTATTAGTTTTTATGTGGTGCTAAAGATAAAACCCAGGGCCTTTCAAATACGAGGCAAGGCAAGTGCTCTACCACCGACTTACAATGGCAGACCATACAACTAGCCTTCGTGATGGCCTTTTTACTAACAGAGTTCCAAAGTAGCACTGGTTATCACATGATAAGAGACATGTCCCTCTTCTTATAAAGCCACCAGTATCCCATCATGCACCTTAATGACATTATCTACTCCTAATTGCCTTTCAATGGCCCATCCTCTAAACACCAAAATCAGATTAACTTTCTATCCCCTAAGGCCTCACATTGGGGATCAAATTTCAATATAGGAAACCTTGGGAAACATACACAAACTATATCCAAACCATAGGAATAAAGTAGAAGTAATGGCTTAGAATTACCTAAAACAAATAAAATATCAAAAATCAAGAAACTCTTTAAAGCCCAGCTGGCCAACTACATAAAAGAGAAAGAAAAATACTAAAGAAAAGGGGAAAAATCTTAAAAGCAGCCTAAGAGCGGAAGTGGGCACACACACATTACCTTCAAAGGAGTCACAAAAAGACTGGCAATCAATTTCTAACAGAAATGTTGGAAATCACCTTGTAAGTCCTGAAAGGAAAATAATCAGCAACCCAGAATTCTATAACCAAGAAAACATCCTCCTAAAAGGAAGGGAAAATAAGGACCATTTTTAGGTAATCAAAGCTAAATTTGTCACCAGCAAACCTACACTAAGGGAAAGAAAAATGACCAGAGGAACACTCAGATAAGCAGGAAGGAATTAAGATTGATGGAAGCAATGAATGAATTACTGACCGTGAACAAACATGGGGAGCTATGAAAAAGATAGGCAGGTGGTACTGAAGTGACAGACGGACAAGGATGAATCCTAATGCAGCAGTACAAAGAAAGAAAACTGTCAGGAGCGGTGGCATTAACCTGTAATCCCAGCCACTGGGTAGGCTCAGCAAGAGAATCACCAACTTGAGGCCAGCCTGGACAACTCAGAGAGACCCTTTCTCAAAATGAAGTTTAAAAAAAAAAACTATTGAATTCTGCAACCTGCCCAGGTGCCCGTCAACAGATGAACGGATAAAGAAAATGTGGTTTATATACCCAAGGGAGTTTACTCAGCCATAAAGAAGAATAAAATTATGACACTTGTTGGTAAATGAATGGAACTGAGTCATATAAGCCAGACCCAGAAAGTCAAGGGTCATATGTTTTCTCTCATATGCGGAAGTTAGAGCAAAATTGGTGGAGGGGGGAGAGGGGCAAGGAGGGGAGAAATTCCATGAAATTAGAAGGGAGAATAGTAGAGGAGAGGAGAGGGATTGAGGAGTGACAGGAAAAGGGAGGAACTGTAGGATGCAATTGACCAAATTATGCTATGTACATATATGAATATACCAAAGTGAATTCCATCTTTCTGTATACCTATAAAGCACCTAAAAAAACAAATAAATAGAAGACCAGGAGAGAAGAAGAAGGGAATGGGGGAGGGAGGAAAAGAGAGAAAGAAGAAGTACTGGAGAAAAATATGGAGAAAATTATATTCCATGCTTGTATGATTATTTCAAAATGAATCCCACTCTTATGTATAAAGCACTATTAAAACATTCTTTAAAAAGACTATGGAGGAGATAAACAGGGAGCCTACATCCTGGGAACAAATCTTTACCCCACACACTTCAGATAGAGCCCTAATATCCAGAGTATACAAAGAACTCAAAAAATTAGATAATAAGATAACAAATAACCCAATCAACAAATGGGCCAAGGACCTGAACAGACACTTCTCAGAGGAGGACATACAATCAATCAACAAGTACATGAAAAAATGCTCAACATCGCTAGCAGTCAGAGAAATGCAAATCAAAACCACCCTAAGATACCATCTCACTCCAGTAAGATTGGCAGCCATTAAAAAATCCAACAACAACAAGTGCTGGCGAGGATGTGGGGAAATGGGTACACTTGTTCATTGTTGGTGGGACTGCAAAATGGTGCAGCCAATTTGGAAAGCAGTATGGAGATTTCTTGGAAAGTTGGGAATGGAACCACCATTTGACCCAGCTATTCCCCTCCTCGGTCTATTCCCTAAAGACCTAACAAGAGCATGCTACAGGGACACTGCTATATCGATGTTCATAGCAGCACAATTCACGATAGCAAGACTGTGGAACCAACCTAGAAGCCCTTCAATAGATGAATGGATTAAAAAAATGTGGCATTTATACACAATGGAGTATTACTCTGCAATAAGAAATGACAAAATCATAGAATTTGGAGGGAAATGGATGGCATTAGAGCAGATTATGCTAAGTGAAGCTAGCCAATCCTTAAAAAACAAATGCCAAATGTCTTCTTTGATATAAGGGGAGTAACCAAGGACAGGGTAGAGACGAAGAGCTTGAGGAAGATTAACATTAAACAGGGATGATAGGCGGGAGGGAAAGTGAGAGTTAAGGGAAATTGCATGGAACTGGAAGGTGAGCCTCAGGGTTATACACAATTACATATAAGAGGAAAGGAGGAGTAGGAGGAAAATTATATAAGTGGAAGAAACGATTTATAGTAGAGGGGATGGAGAGAGAGTAGGGGAGGGGAGGGGAGGGGAGGGGAGGGGTGAGGGGACAGTGGAGAATGGGATAGACAGCAGAATACATCAGTCACTAGAAAGGCAATTTGTAAATCAATGGAAATGTAACTGATGTGACACAGCAATCTGTATACGGGGTAAAAATGGGAGTTCATAACCCACTTGAATCAATCTGTGAAATATGGTATGTTAAGAACTATGTAATGTTATGAACAACCAACAATAAAATAATTTAAAAAAAAAAAGACTATGGAGGTAGCTCAGTGGTCCAGTGCTTACTTAAGAAGGAAGAAATGAACAAATGAAAGAAAAGAAAGAGAAAATTTAAAGAGAACAATATTGTGTGTATCACAGAATGTTCATTAGATTTAGGCACAAGTCTCAGTGAGTACCTCTGCCATTGGGGCTGCCTTGGTATAGAAGGTTTGGGGGATTTGGAGGCTGGTCAAGGAAAGATATATGACTCCCAAAAGTCAGGAATACAAATAAGCTTTCTAGAGTGGTGCTCAGACAATGTTGTGTGGGAGGGGAAGTCCCTCAGTGTGAGACATCCATAGTCTGAAGTTCATGGGTATACCATCCAGAGGGAATTCCCAGGGAGACAGGAGGCAAGAGGAGGTGATATCACTTGGTAGCACAGTAGAAGTCTGGGCAGAGAGATCTGAAGGGCAGCAATAGGTTGGCGTCTTAAACCACAATGCACTCTCTTATCAATAGCTAGCACATGCTGAGAGAGGGTTCATGGTTTATCAGGTTCTCAATAGCTAAAAATCTGCTTATTAGAGCCATTTTAAAAATAACTAAATGTATTCAGGTAAAGCAAATTATATTCCAGGAATGCCTGATTGTGTCAAAACGAACCTTGATGTTACGTATCACTAGAATACACTAATAAAAACATAAAGAAAATTAAATGTGTAACAATTTGAATTTGGCACCAGAGGGCTTTTGAGCTAACAAATAAGTCTCATGAGGAAATAAACCACCCAGAGGCCAACATACAGAGGCCATCTTCTATGGTGTTGACATGGTTTAAGTGTATCCCCCAAAGGCTCATGTGTTGGGGTTTAGTCTTCCATGCAGTGGTTTTGAGGCTGAGACTTTTAAAAGGTAGGAACTAGTGAAAAGTCCTTAGGTCAACTGGGGGAAATCTGCCCTCAAAAAGATTGTAGAGCCAGGCATCTGTAATCCCAGTAGCTCAGGAGACTAAAGCAAGGAGGATTGCAAGTTCAAAGCCAGCCTCAGCAATGGTGAGCAACTAACTTGGTGAGACCTTGTCTCTAAGTAAAATACAAAATAGGGCTGAAGATGTGGCTCAGAGTTGAGTGCCCCTGAGTTCAATCCCCAGTACAAAAAAAAAAAAGGACTGTGGGACTCAAGGCTCTCTGTGACTTCTAGTTTTGCAATGTGATCTCTCCCTGTCTCACATGGTCCCAACATCATGGTGTGAACTACCATGAGGAGATGCAGCCAAGGGGCCTCTTGCCAATACTATTGTTATGCAGTAAGGACTTTCAGCCTCCAAAACTGTGGGTTAAACAAACTTCTTTTCTTTAAGGATACCTGAACTCAAGTATTTCATTATACTCATGGAAAACGTTAAGACATTATCTTTAGCTCATTTGTGGTACAATTAGAAAGGTGGACTAAAATCAGGAAGGGGAGTTAGGAAAGGTATTTGAAAGCAGATTCCCCTCACTTTACCCTAGGAGAATTCTGTATGGTTGTTCCCTAAAAACATTAAAATATGTCTGTGATATGAAGATCGGCCAGCACAGTCTACACTGAAGCAACAGGAGCCAAGACAAGGGTCATTGAAGTTGACCCTACCATGACCTCTAGCATTGTACCATCTTTTAGCTGAAGCTAATACAGGATGTGCTCTATCAAAAAAAGGAACCAAAACCATGAGAAAGATCTGGGATCCATAAAATGAGCCAATGTAATTTCAGAGATAACAGCAAAGGATATTCCAAGATAAAAGCCGTGCAACAGGCTCTACAGAGCCACCAACCAAAAAGGAGAAAAGAATGCAGTCTCTAAGAAGAAAATGGACAAAGAGATATTATCTGCTGGAACTTGCCCTTGTACAAAATTCTACTGAGAGCCTGAAAAGGGAGGTTTTTTAGTTAATTCAATGAAAAACCAAGGCAAGTACCAACTTCAGGAAAACAAAAAGTAAATTAGGCAACAACCATACTACCCTACACAGCAATACCATGAATAATATAGAGGCATGTTAATGTAAACCTAAATACTGAAATATTGATTTAACTAAATGTGTAATACATCTACCCTGGAAGGTGAGAAAGGGGAAGCAGAAGGAATGCTGAGGTAGAAATGAAGTCAAGTTCTCATCTCTCTAGTAAGTCTAAACTTAGTTCTAAAAGTGAATAATCAAATAGAGATCTATATTCTATTCAGAGATGTGGAGATGTGTGGTAAGGCCAGGAAAAAAAAGCTAAGAGGCAAAAACAGTTGCTTCTAGGAAAATTGAAACAGGACACCCATTGGGACTTCCTATTTGCTACTGGACCCTTTAAACTATGTCCTTATTTTATTAGATGACACAAAAATTAATGTTAGAAAGAAAGGCATGTTTTTCTTTTTAGCAGCGTAAAACCTGAAATACTCAAGCCACACAAGAATATCAGCATCTCTAACAGGGAAACAGCTAATTATTTTACATTTAAAATTTTTTTTTAAACATAGAGAAAGCTTACTGTCCTAAATTATGCCAAACTCCCAAATCTCTCCATTTCTCATGGTACCACATGGAAAATTGAATTTGATGTTTCTATCCCCCAAACACCAAAAAGATTAAGATCAGCTAATTTCTTCAGTTATAATTTCATGAATGATGGACTCTAAGTACTAGCGAGTAGCCAACACCTTGTCAGATGCTGAAGATGGCATAATGGGCCCCTGGAAAATAGCTCCAAATTCAGGACATAACAGCTGAATGGTACTAAGCATAACTTAACTCGCACCTAAGATAAGGACCCCATACACCTATTATCTGCCTCTCAGGAGACTTTAACAACATTGTGATGGTTTGAAAGGGGCTTCTGAGGCTGAGCTAACATCTTTGAACGTAGAGAGAGAAGAAACATTAAATTCTTGGATTGAGAAAAAGGAAACAGCAGGGTAAACTCTGGGAGTTTTAAGGAGGAAAAACTAGCAAGCTATGTTAAATGAGGGAAAAATAAGAAAGACCCCTAGTGACTGTAAAGCCAAAGAAGTCTGGTGTGCTGTAAAGTTGGAAGTTACTGCTCTCTTCTGTGCAAGGTAAGCCCCCATCCTCTACCATCTCCACAACAAAAAACATTAAAAAATTTGTTTTAAAAAGATTATAATCTGAAATTGTGATATGGTGACAGTAAAAAAAATAAATAAAAAGATTATAATCTGTATATGGGTACATTATAGTAGAAAGAAGATGACAAGGACTTAAAATTTTTTTAAATTTTAATTAGGTATATATGACATCAGAATGCATTTTGATTCATTGTCCACAATTGCAGCACAACTTTACATTTCTATGGTTGCACACAATGTAGCATCACACCATATGTACAGTCATACGTGTACATAGGATAATGATGTCCATCTCATTCCACCATCTTTCCTGCCCCCATGTCCCCTCCCCACCCCTACCTCCCCTTTGCCCCATGAAAGTTCCTCCATTTTTTCCATCCCCCAGCCCCCAGTTATGGATCAGCATCCACTTATCAGAGAGAGCATTCAGCCTTTGGTTTTTTGAGACTGGCTTACTTCACTTAGCCTAATATTCTCCAACTCCATCCATTTACCTGCAAATGCCATAATTTTATTCTGTTTTAATGCTGAGTAATATTCCATTGTGTACATATACCTGTTTCTTTATCCATTCATCTATTAAAGGGCATCAAGGTTGCTTCCACAGTTTAGCTATTGTGATTGAGCTGCTATAAACATTGATGTGGCTACATTACTATAGCACATCAGAGTAGGCCCTGACTTTCTTAACAAGACTCCTAAAGCTCAAGAAATAAAATCAAGAATTAATAAATGGGATGGACTCAAACTAAAAAGCTGCTTCTCAGCAAAAGAAGCAATCAGTGAGGTGAAAAGAGAGCCTACATTTTGGGAGCAAATTTTTACCACATGTACATCAGATAGAGCCCTGATATCTAGGATATATAAAGGACTCAAAAGCTTAACACCAAAAAGTCAAACAACCCAATCCATAAAAGGGCTAAGGAGCTAAACAAATACTTCTCAGAAGAAGATATATATTTGGTCAACAAATATATGAAAAAATGTTCAATATCTCTAGTAATTAGAGAAATGTAAGTCTCATCCCAGTCAGCATGGCAGATATCAAGAATACAGACAACAATAAATGTTGACAAGGATGTGGGGGAAAAGGCACACCCATTCATTGTTGGTGGAACTGCAAATTGGTGCAACCAATCTGGAAAGCAGTATGGAGGTTCCTTAGAAAACTTGGAATGGAACCACCATTTGACCCAGATATCCCACTCCCTCAGTCTATACCCAAAGGACTTAGAAAGGTTTTGAAAGTGTTAAATTTAGCCAAAATATGGCAGTATTAAAATGGGCCCTGAGCATGGGGGCTCAGATGGAGCATATAATCTAAGAAATTAGGAGACATGGTAGGAAGATCGTTGGACATGGCAGCCAATGGAACCAGTATATACCCCAATTATATCACATCTATGGTAGTAGTGCTATGGATTTAAGATACATAATGCAATGAATAATTTTGGGGATATTTAAATGTGTCTGAAGATGCTTCTACAGAATATTAATTTCTCAAGATACACACATACATAAGGATCCATAGTCAATGAGATCTGAAAATAAATGAATGTATTCTTTCAGAAAAGTCACCATGCCCATCAGAATGAAAAATGCTCTGACAGGTTCCAATACACAGCACAAGACAAGAAAGTGGTTCAACCTTGAATAAGCAGGCCTTCCCCAATGTGACCTTAGAATCTTTTTTTAAAACAGAATACATATTTAACATCTTGCATAAGCAGTCTCATACTGCACAAGCTATAGAAAACGTTGGCAGAGAAAATTATAATGGGAATTCAGAAAGCAACAAGGTAGGGTTCCTCCCTCCTCCAAAATGGAAATAGCTTTTTCTGACTACATAAATAATATATACCCAGGTGGTTAAATTTAGATAATATGAAAAATTATAGAAGAAGAAAGTAAAACTCACCCACATGGCTGAAACAGAGATAAACCAATGGAAATATTTAAGTGTATATATATAACTAGATTTTTTTTTCTACTCAAAAAGTCCAGACGATTTTTTTTTTCCTACAGAGACAAGGCTCATGCATGGTACACAGCATTCCATTTACAAATGTATTGTGGGTCTAGGCTTTCTTGACCAGAGATCAGAAATCCCTGAATTCTTAAAATATCTCTTATTTTTCGTGTTTCCAAGAACCAACATTCTCTTTTTCACTTCTTTTCACTGGGTCAGTGGACACTCAGACCAAAAATCAGGAGTGAGAGTATGACCCAGTCCCACTGGGAGCTCCAGGCTATACCAGGCACTACTCCAGGTCCTTGAACTTGGCAGTCAAAGCTTTGTGACAGGTCAAGGAGGAGCTGTTTTGGGTGCAGGCTGAGTCTGGGTACAGCAATGCTGAGACTGGATCTGGTGGTGAATTTGCTCCCTGCAGCTCCCTGCCCTAGCACAGATCCTGCCACAGGCCCTGCCACCTATTCCACACTCAGAGGTGTTTAGGGGATTCATCACTGCAACCAGGATACTACCCTTCCCCCCTACACACACACACACACACACACACACACACACACACACACTCACTCACACAGAGAAGCACATGGACTGAGGCTCTGGAATGGTAGGATGCAGTGCAAGTCATGTAGGTCCACACAGGCACCTAGTGGTAGAGAGCTGGGTCAACAGCACCTGTTACAGCCATAACCCAGTCCCTGGGAACAAAACAAGAGTTAATGAGGGCAAATTTAGCTCTGCCAGGGATAACTTCCCCACAGCACTCGCTGGAGGGCAAGGAGAAGCAGAGTTCAGCCCACAAACTCCACTGACAAGTATGGCCTGTTTGGGTTGAAGCTGAGAAGGAACAAAACCAACTCTAATTGTGATCCACAAACCTCCCCATTGCTGGTGGATTTTCAAATTGACTCCCCAGAAAGAGGTGTCTCTGTCTGAATCATATGAAGGAGAAATATGAAGGGGAGTTTCCTTTGTCCCCGCCCCCCCTTTTTTTGGTAAGTTTTTTTTGTTTTCCTTTGTTATTATTTTTCATATTTCTAATTCTATGTATTTTAATTGGATTTTTCTCTTGATACCTCTTTTCCTTCTCATTTGTATTCCCTTCTCCTTTTTCTTTCTCTCCTAATTTCTTCTTCTCTTTCCTCCCCTTTTAATCTTTCTATTTCTATATTTTAGTATTAAGTACACTATTATTAATGCCTAATTTTTCTACCTGTTCTACATTATTCTTTCTCTTGGGTTAGTAAAGTTGTAGAGATCATTTCCTTCTAAGTTTTAAATTATATGTTGTGACTTATAAAATTATATGAAGTGACTTATAAATACACACACATACACACACACACACACACACATCCTCTTAATATACACTGTCACTGCAGGTTATTCTTTTCAAAATAGTGCTGGTGGATTGATCTAGCACTTGGATTCTATTGAGTGGGTGTCTGACACTCAGATATACCCCCAGCCCAAGGCACATTGTAAAGAGATAACTGCTCACTAGAAAGACCTCAGACAATAGTGAAAGAGAAATCCATCCCAACAGATGCATTAAATCTCAATATAGAATTATAGGAAAAATGAGAAAAAAGGATAAAAAGATACCTCAAAAAGTTCATAATACCCAATAAATGAATCCACTGATATCAAAGTGGATGAAGTGCTGGAGATAGAATTTTAAAAATTGATTGCAAAATGACCAGGGGACTCAAAGAAGGTACAAATAAACAGCTGAAAGGATTAAGGAAGACAATACAGGATATGAGTGAGAAATTCAATAAGAGATATTCTGAAAAAGAGCCATAGAGAAACCTTGAAAATGAAAAATACAATGAGTCAGACATGGTGACACATACCTATAATTTCAATGGCTGGGAGGATGAGGACCACAAGTTCAAGGCCAGCCTCAGCAACTTAGCCAGGCCCTAAGCAATGTAGTGAGACTCTTTCAAAATAAAAAATAGAAAGTGCTGGGATGTGGCTCAGGGGTTAAGCACCTGAGTTCAATTTCCAGTACCAAAAAAAAAAAGAAAGAAAAGAAAGAAAAGTACAATGAGTCAAATTAAAACTCAGCTGAAACTCTAATAGACTAAATCAAGAAGAAAACAGAATTTCAGGGCTTAAAGACAAGGTGAATAAACTTGAATAGTCCATCAATAATGGAAAAAAGTAAAAGAAAAAGAAACTATGACCAGAACATACAAGAACTCTGGAACAACACTAGATATCTATCTTAAGACAGGTTAATGGCATAGATAATCTATTCAATGAAATAATGGTGGAAAATTTCCCAAACCTTGGGAATGAGATGGACATGCAGATTCTGGATGCATTTACAACTACATAGACAAGACCTGAAAAGAACAAAGAAAGAATTTTAAAATTTGAAAGAGAGAAAAATGAAGTGACTTGTAAACATAAAACAATCATTAGAAAAGCAGATTCCCCAGGAGAAGCTCTGAGGAGAGGAGGACTGGAATGATGTATTTCATACCCTGGAAAAAAAGAAAAAGGAAGAAAAAAAAAAGAAAAGAACTACCAAATTATATTTGTTATATCCAGCAAAGCTATCCTTCAGAGTTGAACAAGAAATAAAATCTTTCCAAGTAAACACAAACTAAAGGAATTTCTGACCACCAAACCAGCACTGCAGAAGATACTTAACGGAATCCTACATAGAAGAAAAGAATAAAATCAACCAATAAACACAGGAAAGAATAAATCTCAGTATAAGAAGAGACAAGGAAATAAAAAATAAATCAAACAGAAATAAAACAAAAGGATAAGAAGTAATACATGTCTCTATAATAACACTGAATTTAAATGATCCTAATTTGCCAATTAAAAGACACAGACTGACAGATTGAATTAAAAACCAAGACCCAATTTCATGTTGTCTACAAGGAAGATACCTTGTTGGCAAAGACATTAATAAACTGAAAGTGAAAAGACAGAAAATGATTGTAGATATTCATGCCCTAGTGCACCCAATTTCATAAAACAAACACTAAAGGGACAGATAGAATCTGGAATCAAACAAGAATAGAAACACTACATGGGGCTAGGATTGTGGCTCAGTGATAGAGCACTCACCTAGCACGTGTGAGGCCCTGGATTCAATCCTCAGCACCACATAAAAATAAATAAATAAATTAAAGATATCAAAAAAATCAAGAAGAAATTTTTTAAAAAGAATAGAAACACAACATACCAGAATTTATTCATAGAGTAAAGGCAGTTCTAAGAGGGAAATTTTATACATATGAATGCCTATATAAAAAAAAAAACAGAAAGATGGTAAATAAATAACGATACACTTCAAGGTCTTAGAAAAACAAGAACAAACCAATCACAAACCAGTTGAAGGAAAGAAATAATAAATACCAGAGCTGAAATTAATGAAATAGGGAAAAATATCAAGGAATCAATGAAACAAAGAGTTAGTTCCTTGAAAAGTTAAAGATTAATAAACCCTTAGCCAAACTAAGCAAAAGAAAGAGAAGACCCTAATTAACAAAAGTAGAGCAGAAAACGTGGGATATTTCAAAGATACCACTGAAATCCATAGGATGTTTAGGGAATATTTTGAAAACTCATACTCCAACAAATTGGAAAATCTAGAAGAAATGGATAAGTTTCTAGACATACAACCTACCAAAACAGACTAATAACAAGCAATGAGTTTGAAGTAATAATAAAAAATTTCCCCAAAAAGAAGAGCCCAGGACCAGGTGGGTTCGCAACTAAACTTTTCAAATCTTTAAAGAGGAATTAATTCCAATGCTCCTCAAATTATTCTATGAAATAAAAAGTCAGGGAACACTTTCCAAACTCATTTTATGAAGCCAGTATCACCCTGATACTAAAACTATATAAGTACATTTCCAGGATAGAAAATTACAGAACAAACTCCTTGACAAACAAACATAAATACAGAAATACTTAATAAAATACTTGCAAATTGAATTTAACAACACATTAAAAATAACATACATTATGTTCAAATTTGTTTCATCTCAAGGATTCAAGAATGGTTCAACATCCACAAATTAATAAGTTTAACACATCACATAAACAGAATTAAGAATAAAAATCACATGACTATCCTTATAAATTCAGAAAAAGCCTTCAACAAAATTCAACACCCATTCATGATAAAAAAAACATTGCAGAAACTAGGAAAAGAAGCAGAAGACACTTAACTGAATTCTACACAGAAGAAGATTAAAATTGGGCTGGGATTGTGGCTCAGTGGTAGAGCGCTTGCCTAGCACATGCAAATCCGTGGGTTCAATCCTCAGCACCATATAAAAATAAATAAATAAAATAAAGATATTGTGTTTAACTATAATTGAAAAATAAATATTTTTTAAAAAAGATTAAAATCAACCAGTGAACACAAGGAAAGAATAAATCTAAACAAGAAGAGATAATCAAACAGAAATAAAACAAAATGACAGTAAGTAACACATGCCTTAACATAAAAAAGGCTATATGTGACAAACTGAAAGCCACAGTGAATGAGGAGAAACGGAAAGCATTTCCTCTAAGATCAAGAACAAGACAAGAGTGTCCAGTTTTACCACTGCTTTTTAATATACTACTTGAAATTTTATCCAGGGAAGAGAAAGAAATAAAAAGGATGTAACTAGGGAAAGAAACAATTCCATTCACAATAGCTTTAAAAATAAGAGTAAAGCAGATGAAAGATCTGTAAAAGGAAACTTGACAAAGTGCTGAGAAAAGAAATTGAAGAAGACATTAGAAGATGAAAATACCTCCCATGTTCATGGATAGGCAGAATTAATATTGTTAAAGTGGCCATACCCCCAATAGAGATCTATAGTCAATGCAATTTCTAGCAGAATACCAATGACATTCTTCACAGAACCAGAAAATAATCCTAAAATTCATGTGAAAGAACAAAAGACTTAAAATAGCAAAAGCAATCCTGAGCAAAAAGAGCCAGACTGTAGTTAACACAATACCCCAATTTCAAATTATGCTACAGAAAAGAAACAAAACAAAAAACAATATGGTACTTGTATAATAAAAACAGACACACCAGCCAATGGAATAGAAGAGAAAATGCCAAGACAAAAACCACACACCTACAGTCATCTAATCTTTGACAAAGGCACCAAAAACATGTATTGGTGAAAAGGTAGTCTCTTTAACAAATGGGGTTAGGAAAACTGGATATCCATAAGTAGAAGAATGAAACTGTATCCTTATCTCTCACCCTGCACACAAGTCAACTCAAAATGGATCAAAGACCTAGGAATTAGATCAGAAACTTCACAACTGCTTGAAGAAAATGTAGGGTCAATACTCCAACATAAAAGGCATTGACTTTCTCAATAGTACTCCTGAAGCTCAGGAAATAAAAGCAAGAATTGATAAGGGATATCATCAAATTTAAAAAGCTTCTGCACAGCCAGGAAAACAAGAGTGTGAAGAAAGTGCCTACAAAATTGGGAAAAAATCTAGCCAGCTCTTCTTCTAACAGAGAATTAATATCCAGAATACATATATAATTAAAAAAACACCAAAAAAAAAACCTCTCCAAATAACCCATTCAACAAATGGGCAAAAGAACTAAAAAGGCACTTCTCAAAAGAGGTAGTATAATGAGCCAAAAACTATATGAAAAAATGTTCGACACCTTCAAGTCCTCAGGGAAATGGAAACAAAACTACTTTGAGATTCCATTTCACTCCAATCAGAATGGCAGTCATCAAGACAAATAACAATAAATGCTGGCAAGGATATGGGAGAAAAGAAACTCTTGTACACTCTTGGTAGGAATGTAAATGAGTACAACCACTATAGAAATTAGCATGGAGTTTCCTTGAAAGACTAGAATAGAACCACCGTATTATCTATCTGTACCACTCCTCCATATTTACCAAAAGATTTAAAGTCATCATGTCAGAGATACATGTGCACAAATGTTTATCTTTTTTTTTAAATTTTGTGGTGTTAGGGATTGAATCCATGGTCTTGTGCATGTGAGGCAAGCACTCTACCAACTGAGCACACATGTTTATCACAGCACAATTCACAATAGTAAGCTATGTAAGTCGCCTTGGTGTCTATGATCAGATGAAGGAATGCATAAAGAAAATGTGGTATATTCAGCCTTTGTCCTTTGCATAAAACTATATGGAAGAGCACCACATTAAGTGAAACAAATCAGACTCAGAAAGACAAGTATGTTTTTGCTTATTGGAAGCTAGAGGAAATGAGAAAAGTTTTTTTTTTTTAAGGGAATGTCTTGAAAGTAGAAGGAAGACCATTAGGGTAGAGGAAGGTGATCAGAGGAAGGGAGGAGGAGAGGGTGAGTGGTTACATGAAGGAGTGACATTGATAAATTATGTTACATACATTTATAATATACCAAAAGGAAACTCACTACTTGTATAACTTAATATGCACCAATACAAAACATCCTGTGGGCATTAACTCTCCAATGATAGAAAGAGAATATTTTAAGAATTCCTCTATCATGGGAAAAGGAAGCAGATATTGTTGCTGACCTCTTCTACTCTTTCTGGGCAATCTTCAGCCTCTCAGCAGAGAGAGACCACAACAGAGTAAAGGCTGTCTTGGCCACCAGAAACCCAGCAAAAGGGCATCAAACAGAGAGAAGAGGTGAAGATGGTGCTCTGAGAACCTTTGGTACCCTCAGGAGATTGACTCTAGGACTCCCTGTCCCTGCCCATTGCCAAATCCATGGATGCTCAAGGCCCTTATATTAAATGGAGAAGTATTTGCATAAAATCTATGCATATACTCTTGCATACTTTAAATCATCTCTAGATATAATACCTAATGCAGAATGAATGCTGTACAAGTAGTGGTTTTGCTGGATTGTTTATTGAATAATGACAAGATGAAAAATTTGTTCATGGATTTTGAATATTTTCAATTTGCAGTTAACTGAATCTGTGGGTGTGGAGCCCTCACATACAGGGGGATGACTGTTTATTTTGACCTTGACCATGAAGCAGAGAAGAAATGGTGGCCAGTGTCCCAGATGTACCCAAGCTCACAGCCTCAACACATTTCTTTTTACTGACAACTCGAGACTTTCTGCAAGTTGTCCTCCACATAAATTCCTACCCAGTTCCTCTTCACTGGTAGGCATCAGAATATCACATCCATCATGTCCATCTTCAAGACTCTTGCCAACCAAATCATGTTTTTCTACTTCTCTTGACCCAGTATATTCTGTTTCTATGATCAAAACTTATCAGTTCCAAACATCTTTGATGACCATGACACTTTCATTATAGATTTAAATCCTCTATTCTGTTTAGGATTATTTTTTGTATCACATTCTGTTTGATCTTATAATAACAGTCCTACTTTTTATTCCTCCTTCCCAATATTTCTTTGCTAATGCCTTGGTCTGTCAGTTTAAGCACATCTTTTGGTCAATGTCATCTATCCATTTTTTTTGCCTTTTGTCCCCAAATCCAAAAGCACTGTCATTTAATATAAAATATTAAATAATGGTCTTTTATTGTGATGGCTGACATATCTGAATTTTTTTCCTGCCATCTTATTTTTTAGATTGCTTATTGTATTTTCTTACTTTGGTTTCTTTATTTTTTTCTGTCTTTTGCTATTTTGATTAACTCTTCTTTTTGCTTGTTGTCTTCCTTTTCTAGTGATTAGAAATTATACATCAATTTTCTAACTAAATTTTTCAGTGTCTATTTGAAATCATATATCTAATAAGTATATGTGAATGGCATGTGTGTGTGTGTGTGTGTGTGTGTTCTTTACAACATGGTTAGATTTTGTATTCTACTCTATCTCCCAGATTTTGGGAAGAAACCACATTAGCATCAATAGTTCAAGCTTAACTTTACATTTTATTGATTTAATTGCTTACTTATGCATTATTTATACCAATGATTCCCATTTCCTGATTTAATTTTTATTGATAATTTTTTTCATTTCCTTTATGTACGTCAACTAATTTATTTTTTCAGAAACATGATGCAGAGACACTGAATTCACCGTATTTCTGAAAATTACTTTCATTTTCCCATTGCATGAATGAATTTAGAAACCCTGCATACAGAAAGCCTAGAGAAATCTTGTTTAAAACCTATTCCATCAAAAATATGTAAATGTTGCTACATTGTCTTCAATCATTTGGTGTTGAGGATTAAAATGCAGTTTAAGTCTGATTTGTTGTTCTTCTTAAGTATTAAATCTTTAATACTTATCCTAGATTTCTTTTAATCACATCTCCAACATCAGCACAATGGTCATCAACATCAGCATGATTTTCAGGTTAATTTGAGACAGTCGTCCCAAATGCATTAGAGGAACTGTAAAAATCTGCCACAAAAGGAACGACGATCCATAGTCAGAAAAGTTACTGCAGCTTAAACAGGAAACCCTTCTTGTTCAGGACTGCCATAGCCACAGTTTGCAAAAAGTGCAGCTATTGATTAATGCAATGTAGTGTCAATTAGATGTACATTCCTGAGGTCTTTTATCTGTTGTAGCTTTGTCTTTGTCTTTTTCTTTTCATTACATCAGGTATATTGCCCTGTAAATTGTGGTAGTGGTACCAGGAATAAAAAATTAAGGAATTTTTAACTTTTCAATATTTGTGTAGTTCAGTTTTTCTACATTTTAATACAGAAACTTTAACAAAATGCAGTTTTGAAGGTGTTTCTTTGTGAGTTAACAGTAAAGAAGATCATTGTTAATTACTATTTTGTATGAATTTTGCTAAAATTAACTGTAAAAAAAATACCTGCTGACTTTCAGTTTAAGGGGAATCTATTCTCCCCATTTCCAAACCATGATATGAATGGGCACTGACATGTGGAGAGAATAGATAATTTTATGTTTGAAATGTGTGTTTTAGATAAATAGGATTGGGTATTTAAATTATTTGTGAATTTAATAACAATAAGATTATCTTCAAATGAAAAAATCTCAAAATTCAAAAAAAAAGAAAATATTTTAGTTTTGATTTTGGTATTGTAGAAAAATTTCTGAATTTCAAGGAGGGAGCCCTCATGAATGGATTAGCACCTTTCTTGCAGGAGTGAGTTCTCGCTCTCACAGGACTGGATTAGTTAGTTACTGGAGAGAGGGTTGTTATAAAGTAAGGATGGCCTCTGCCTCCTTCCTCCTTTCTCTATCTCTGACTCTCCTCCTTCCCCTATGAGGACATTTTTTATTATATTGGGCTCACCTAGATAATACAGGATAATCTCCCTACCAAAAGCCCTTAATTTAATCACATTTGCAATGTGCCTTTGTTGTGTAAGGTAACACATTCATAGGTTCCAGGGACTGGGGCCTAGACACATAAGTGAGGGATATTATTTTACCTACACATCAATGAAACTGTACCTTCTTGCCTTGTTTTGTTTTGTTTTTTGGTGCTGGGGATTGAACCCAGCCAGGATCTGGTACATGCTATGTACATGCTCTACTACTGAGTTACACTCCCATCACAGAACCTTCAAACTACATGGTGAGAAAAGCAAACTCAAGGTCACCACACAACCACTGGAACCTGTTCTTCCAGGGCTCTTTCATAACCCTTCACTTTAAAAGTACAAAACTAGCACAGTGATAAACTTAATTGATCATGATATAAATAGAACACCATCCCTCAGAATTCATTAAGAAAAAATATTCATTATGTACCTAGACATACCTATTGTAAGAATTATATTTTTAAGTGTCAAATCAAATGAGAAAATAGACATGTTAATGTATCAGTGGAATAAAATAATAAACTAAAAACCTGGGATATGATATTCCTAGAAGTCTGCTTTCCATAATTAAACACAAAAGAACCCCTGTGGTTAGCCTTATAAATTCCTCATTGGTTCTTTCATAGTAAGTTTTTGTCCAACTAGACTCAGTACACTCAAAATTTATATTCCACTTTATATTATTCACTTTTCCATTCTTCTTAAGCTATTTTACCAAAAGAAAAAAAGCAACATTTCTGAATTGGTAAAAAACATTCTTTAAAAAGAGAATTTTAAATGGAGAGTCTTCATAATACATGCCCACATTGCAAATTCACTATTTATATTATAAATAGCACTAGAATTGACAGATTTTATTATGCAGGGCTTCCTGTGCTAACATTCTCCAGCTGATAGAAAAATTAATATAATGAAAATGTCAAGAAACAGCATCACACTTTGAAACCATGATTTTTTTTTTTAAAAATGTACCTATCAATCATCCTTAATGCTTGCCAAATAAAAAGTGTAAAATATACTCATGGGTCATCAGAATCAAAAGCAATAACATTCAGTGCACAGAGATGCACTAAGATTAACAGAATCTGAGATTTTTCAGGCAGCTGATCACACTGTACTTGCTCTCAAATTCCATAACCAGACCTGTCTTCATGTTATCAGCCAAATGACAGGTCTTTCACAGCCTATGCTTGTCCTGTTAATATGTAGTTTTGGAATTTGAGTATCCTATGTCAAAATTGGGATTTTCTATTTATAAGTGTATTCTAAATCTTATTCAACCCATTAAAAATGTCATCTTTATTGTTGGTTTAAGTTCTTCATCACCTCTGTTCTAATTCTAACAGAATTTGGTAGGAGGGGCAAATCAGTTTGTGGTTGAAACCTACAGATAGGAACAATATGAAACTGTATGTCAGTCACATGATTCTCAAAGAAGTAACCGAGTCATCAGATTGTCAACAGGATTAAGCAATGTCCCACCCCAGCCAGGATGAGGATAACTCCATGACTGGGGATGAGAGTGAGGGAAAGAGTACCAATTAAAGGGAACAAAATGACAGGTCGTCCTAACAAGCTGGGCTGCATCAGTCATCTGCCCCTTACTGTATACTAGGGCTGGACAGACTTCCAAATGCCTACTTGACTTTTACTTTCTCTAAAACCCAGAAGCCTGCATTACTGACCCCAACCACCATGTACATATCATGTCTAAGAAGAAATCAACTCTGAGGGAGAAGTCTGGGAAATGCCAGGAAGTGGAATTGAGAACAAGAACTTTTGCTGACTGCTGCACTCAGGTCCCACATCTGCTCAAGAGTGAGCCCACAGATACTCACAGAGATGGATGTGGAACCAAGAGCAAAGTGGGGACCAGGGCAATGCACCACTGATGTTCCAAGATCCAAGTGATAGTGAGGCAAAAACTACAACAAAACTTTCAGATGATCTCAAAAGCATAGGAAAAGGAGAAAAGATAAACGTTTTTCTTTTTCAGAAGGTATATTAGAGACACTGTTGCTTCTACTCTTGATGAACAGATCTTCCCATACCTGGCTACACCCAGTCTGTCAGTCTCAGTTCAAAGCCCCTGGCTCCACTCTATGGATTGCAGTTACATTCCCTTTCTAACAGGCATCTCTATATGAAATGATTACTTATTAATTGTCTGTCTTCCCTAATCTAGAATGTATATTTATTCGGTAGAGGCTTGGTTCATCTTATCCAAAGTAGTATCTCCACTACTAGCAAGGACCTGGCACACAGCAGGCATTATGACTTTTATGAATGGACAGATGAATGGGTGAGTGTGTGGGTGAGTGAATGAATAGATAGATGAATGGAACTACACTAGATCTTAGCCAAAAGGCTGAGAAACAATTAAATGAATGGATGGAAGAATGAATGGACTGGTGAATAAATGAAAGGATAGGAGGTACAGAGAGGGAGGGAAGGAAGAAGAAGAGGAAAGCGGGATCAATCATCACCCTACACACCCATGTTTAACCCATGTAGTTTTAATTTTCCTCCAGATCACCCCTGACTTCATAAAAGCCCATAAAAGCCCTGAATCTTGGATATAGACAAAAGAAAAAAAGTGCAAACAAAACAGACAATGTATATTGTGCTCAGTATCCTTAGAGATGCTCCATTCTTGCCCCTGAGCTCCATCCTCCCCAATGTCCTTCCAATGCCTTCTTTTTGCATAAGTTAACTAAAGCTGGTTTGCAAGCTGCTGCTTGATCCTAAATACACCCCATTCCAGAGCATGAATTATACTTAAGGATTGTTGACGCTCACACTGTGAGGAAACTGTTTTTCAGGCTTTACATCTATACATTACTCTTGTTTCATCCTCACAAGGATGTGAAAGAAGGAAGTACTATTATAATCTAGAATTCTAAAGATGAAAAAACAGAGGTCCTGAGGCCCAGGTCAGGAAACCTGCATTAAAAACCACATTGGCAGTTACAGGGCAGTCAGAGTTTGGACCCAGGCCTTCTGGCTCTAGCATCAGGTTTTTGAACGACCACATAATTCTCTTTCCTGTTAGGCCCCTGCAGGGAGAGCTTTATTGTGAAAAATAAAGAATTCCATCTAACTTAAGCTTTTTATGAATCTAAATTTGGATAAAACAGGTCTACTTAGAGTGGAATCCACCTGTGTCATTCTGAATCTTTTACAACTGCCAGACTATGCTTTGAATCATTCTCCTAATAATAAAACTTTATAACTTTCCCCAGAGAGATTTTTACAGGCATGCTTTTAACAAAAACACAACCCGCAAAATAAAAGTTAGTTTGCGGAGCCCTCTCCCAGAAATTGATATAGCATATAGAACCATTATTATTAAAATTATTTTTAGACCCAAGCAATGGTAAACTCATTAGTTTGACTATAACCTTATAATCCCTGGCATCTGCAGACACAGAACATATAGAATACAGCCTGAGGAAACACGGTAAATAAATTAAAAAGTGAAATAAATCTTATAAGCCTATTTCCACACACACAAAAAAAATTTAAATTATAATTTTTATAAGGGCAAGGAGTGGGAGGTGGAAGCAAAGAGATCAATCCATTTGCCTCTCACTCCAAGTCTAAGAATCCTCATTTTCTATTCTTCAAATTAATGAAATGAACACAAGACCACGCTGATTAGGAAATCTGAAATAATGGAAAGTCTGAGATGCATTTGCATTTTCTTTCACTGTGAACAGGCTATTTTGATAGTCAGAAAAACCATGACAAATTGCATGAGATTTCATCCTTTGTTGCTCTAAAATGGCTCTCTGGCCATAATATGCCATATCACTGCAGAACACACTTACCTTCACTACGCAGGCAAAGCAGAACACGCTAAATATGAAATTA
The DNA here is from genome assembly GCF_964194105.1 of Spermophilus citellus. Classification (NCBI taxonomy): domain Eukaryota; kingdom Metazoa; phylum Chordata; class Mammalia; order Rodentia; family Sciuridae; genus Spermophilus; species Spermophilus citellus. The sequence goes on from NC_138185.1 coordinate 52,877,560, forward strand.
GTGACATGTTCTCTCAATGCATAAACCCTAATTTTAACTTAAAAGACTTTTGCCAATTCCAGGTAATTCCTGCACATTCCTATTTATAACCTAATTTAAATTTTTACAATTAGAATAAATTTCACTCTTCTTGGACCTTGCCACACTGACCTCACCTCTCTGCAGGCTCAGAAGCACATAGGCCTGGCCTGAACTCTTGCATGTGCTTCCCTCTTGTACTTGGGCCTGCTCATCTGTCCAGTCTAGAATGTTCTCACCAGGTCTCCACGTAACCAATGCCTCTTCACCACCCGGGTCTCTGCTAAGACATCATCTCCTCCGAGTGGTTTTTTGCCTGAAGAACTGAGTTGTGAGGAGTCCACAGTTAGGCCTGGAATTGGTCGGCTCCACTGGGGCCCACCCTGACTCCCAACTCCAGCCTCATTCCTGGTATCTGCCCCTGAGGAGGACCCAAGTTGAGTTACCGTTCCTCCCAGCCTATGCCTGGTGTGGACACATCTATCTTTCACCTCGGAATGAAGTTCTGTGAGCATAAAGATTATGTTGTAGTCACACCTGAATTCTCAGCACAAACAGGTCTCAGTCACCCCCACTGCCCTGTCAGAACCAGAAGTGCTCCCCTAGGCAACCCCCCCAAAGGTCCTGGCATTCTGCACACTGAACCCATCCCCACCATGTGTCCTCCATTGTATCCTCTCTCTCAGCTCTTGGAGGTCTACTCAGTAGGGTAAATTCCAGCTAAGTGGGCCTTTTGGCTGCCTTTTAGGATAGGAATGGAATAAAGGGAGAAATACTGAGTCTCAAAGGAAACATCCATGAACCATTGAGATGCAAAAAGTGTCCAGGGACAATTGCAACTCCTGAGTGACATGACCTTGGTGCCCTTGACCTTTGCCCTTGTGACATAAAAGCAAGGCTTCAATGCAGGGAAAACTGGTGAAAAATTATGTAGGTTCACTCTGGCTCCACCTCTAGTCCACATCCTAGCAATCCTCTCTCTGTAAGTATTAACACACCTAAGTGGTTGCTGTTTCTCCCTCTGGAAATAGCCTGCTTTCTCCCATGACTACATATTTCTTGCTTTACCCCAAAGGCATCTTTCAAGATTACCCTATTTTCCCTAAGATATGTGTCTACTATCATAAGTAAACCTCCATCTATGCCTTGGACTGCCTTGTGCAGAAATCTTTTTCCATCATATATGCCAAGAACCCTGCTGGTCCTGAGTCAAGTTTCCCCTTCTCCCTGGGAATTCCTTAGACCCTTCTGTAGGAACACATCTTCTCCCAGGACACTTTCAGTGAATTACTAGAATCTAACACAAACAGTCCTGACTTATGCTGGTTTGACTTAATGTTTTTTTTTATTTTCTAATATTGCAAAAGCAATATGCATTCTGTAGAGGCCATACTTTGAATTCTGGTCTTTCCTGAGCTGGCAATATCCTACAGAATGTTCTCTTGCCATGCTGGGCAGCAGCAGCAAACCACAGCTCCCCATCAGCCATGTGATCATAGGAGGAAACAACTGACAATCTACAGTCACTAAATTAGCCTAGGAGGTTGTCATGTTAGGGGTATTAAATGCACTTTCAACCTGTAATATTTTCAGCTTCACATGAGTTTATGGGGATGTGACCCCCTCTTAAGTCTAAGGAGCACAAGTAATGCAATGAAGAATTATGCTCTGCCTTGAAAGGATCACAAATACCCCTTCCCTTGTTAAACTAATAATAAAGGGGCTGCCAGTGTGGCTCAGGGGAAGGGAGCATGCTTGAGGCTCTGGGTTCTAGACCCAACACTGAAAATAAATAAATAAATAAACTAATAATAATAAAACAAATAAATACATAAACTGGTGGTTGAAAGTTTCTTTTACTCTTAGAAATTCAAAACTCCAAAGGCAATTTATCTACATTTTCTTATTATATTAATTACATTAATTCACATAGCCACAAGACAAAGACCGGTTCATTTAATGGCATATCAATATCATCTTATTCCCTTTCACATAACACAGCTAGTTAAAAATACATTCTTCGGAGCTGAGATGAAATGATTCCCAGAAAGTCCCCTTTACTCAAATTTCACCCTGGAGGAATTAGAGGGGATTCCATATCAGAGACTTCAAAGGCTGGCCCCATAGCCCACCTGGCAGCTGGCTGAGATTCCTGGCAGGAGAACCTTCCTCCAGCCCCCTTCTTTTTTACTGCTTGTTCCTGGAGGCATGAACTTGGAGACACTGATTTAACAGAAAAATCAGGCCCCTGTCCTGAAGAAGGTACAGCTACCTTTTGGCCCTACATTCTGAACATCCTCCTGACACAAAGTGCAGTTAAGAAAGAACCAAAAAAACATCCAGAAGCAATCCTACATGCCTGTAACCCCAGCTGCTCTGGAGTCTGAGGCAAGAGCATCACAAGTTTGAGGACAGCCTTAGCAACACCATGAGACCCTGACTCAAAAATGAGAGGGAGGTGCTGAGGATATAGTTCAGTAGTGAAGTGCCCCTGGATCCAATGCCCAGTAGTGACAAAAGGAGACAAAAAGAGCCAAAATCATGTATTTATTTGTTTATTATTATTAGCCAATTCATTTACCTGATGATTCAGAGGCACCTATACCTGTCAGAGTGGCCCCACACCCTGCTTTATTTGTTTCCATAAGACTTATTACTACCTGGCATTATATTGCAGATTTGTTCATCTGTTTATTCTCGGCATCTCTTAGAGAATGTGTTTTGTTTAATAACACCTGGAAAATAATGATCAATAAAATCCATTAAATGTGTGGTGACTGCAGCTCTAGCTGACACGCCATTTGAGCACATGCCTTGATTTTTGAGAAATTCAAGAATCCCTACAATCTTCCAAAGGAGTCATGCAATATTCCCTGGTTAGAGAATGCAGCAATCCATGAGCAAACATCTATACATTTCATTGTTTCTGTTTTGAAGAGATTGCTGACCTCTGGTAGGTCTGGTATTCATTAAGTCTTTTTAAAAGATGTGTTTCCCAGGTGCACTGGTCTAAGTTGTAAATTGTCTCCTTGGCCTCCCCAAACAAGCCTCCTGTTGGCTTTATGATAACTGGATATTTATGTGATTAAGGTCACGTTCTATCTTTCATCAATATCCCTTCACCTGTTCAGTGTTCCCACACTAATCCACAGTTGTGTTATGTATCATAAATAAGACCCAAAGTCCCTGAAAGGATCATGTACTACAAAATTAGAGAGTATTCACCTGTGCACATCCATATATTGCCAAATAAGTGGCTAAGAAGAAGAGAACTTCACTCTAGTGGGTTCACCCTGAAGCAAACATGAGCAAAGTGCTTAAATTAAACTTTGGAGCTCATTTCGTGTTTCTCAAGCTGAGGCCATCAGGTCAAAGCAAGGTGGTGGCAGTTGCTACAGTACAATCTCATATTTGAGAAACATGTCTTAGACTGTGGAAAAAGTCTCCTATTGCAAATTAACATTTCAAAATGAAATTCTGGTAAAAAGAATCCACAAGAAAGCATGGCCGACCTGACCAGCAGCTGTGTAGACTCTAAGACCCATATTTCTCAAAACAGGAGTTCATGGCTCCCAGGGAATCTTAGCTGTGACCAAGGTTGGAAAAACTACTCAAAACTCAGTGATCCTTGATCCCTGTGGTCTATTTCAAAGATATTGAACAGCATGTTTTGCATTCTTCCTTATTTTTTCCCTCTTCCCTGCCAAGTTCCAATTGTCCCCTACTTACTCTATCCTGCCTGATAGACATGCAGTTTCTCCTCTCAGGACCTCAAGTCTGCTTTGTCTGGCATTTATGCTTTTAAGCCCAGAAAAACATGAACTCAGAGTTCGATAGCTGCTCTGTGTTCCCCAGACAGTCACAGAGTAGGAGTGGACTGCCCAGTCTGCAGAATCTCAGAGAAAGACACACTTTATTTACAATGGAGTTATGTTCTGATAACCTTTGTAGGTTGATTATCTAAGTCAAAAATGCATTTAATATACCAGAAACAAGAGACATGGACAGATGTTCCACAGATGTGATGAGATAAAAAAAAAACATAAAACACAACATTCAAAAAACACTGGCAAAGTAGTGCACAGTAGAGTATCCCTTGTTTACCCTCCAGGTCACTTGGCTATGTGGAAGCTTTGGCTGCACCACCCAGCATTTACATAGAGTATCAGGCTACGTATCTCTAGCCCAGAAAATTATCAAAACTCAACATTTGAAGTACAGTTCACTGAATGCATGTCACTCTCACACCATCTTAAGTTGAAATATCGTAAGTTGATCCATCATGTCAGCGACAGGCTGCATGCAAATTTCAAATGAGGAAACACCCACAGTTGCAACCAGACCTTGATTTAGGAACACCTACTTGGTACTCCAAGAAACAAGCAGTGAGATCCAGGACAGTGCATCCCAGATGGTGCTTAGGGCAAGTGTTCATATTGTTTGTTTAATTTCTGTTTGCTAATATTTTGGGAAGACAAAAATCATTCAAGCTGTCAAAGCATCTTTGTAATATGATTTTAGAAACTGTTCTTTGGTTTTGATCAAACATTATGGGAACAGAGGAAGGGTAGACTTAAAAATAAAGCCCTTAGCAGCTTTCAAGATAATGCTGCTAAAAATACATATACACAGGCAAAATATAAATGGAATACTGAAGATGCTCTTTCACAATACTTCAAAGTATCACTTCTGGGTGAGCAGTTTCTCTTGGTTGGCTCTGGAGGTTCCAGGTTTTAGCACTATAAGTCCCCTCTCCACTACAGCCCTGGTCACTGCCTTCATCTGACCAATCATGAGGAGCACACCTATCAACTGGGGAAACCATCAAACACTTTGCTATGGATGAAGCAATTAATGTAGTGGAGAGGTCAACAGCTAGACTTAGGATCCAGGCTAAGAAGAAACATGGTGTCCACAGAATCATCCTGAACAGTCACTTCACTCCCAGGGTGAAAGCATCGGAAATTCCCAACAATCAGGCAAGAGTTCAAATGTCAAAAATCTAAATTTTTGCTATTTTCTGCACAACGTCAGAAGTCATATTGTAAAACACCTGACATTCAACAAGAAAAATGTATCTGTTTAATTCTTTTGGAATATATTCAAATTTTCTTTCATATGGCATCAATATTCTATAGGTCTTATCCATGTGCAAAGAGCCACAGTTCCATTGCTGAGCAGGTGGCTGTATATAGCCTCCATAAAATATGGGATTTCTTGAATAAAATAGCACTGCCTCATTATCCTTTAGGTCAATAGTTTTTCAACTTAAAAAATTTTTTATTCCCCAAAGGCAGACTTGTGCAGTTAAATATATAAAGCAAACAAAAAGAGAAATTTTGTTAGTGGAAATTTGTTTTATGAATTCAAATTTAACATGTAGGAGCTAGGGATGATCAGTGGTACAACACTTGCCTAAAATATGTATTATATATTTAGTCAAGAAAATCTAAATTCAGTATGGAGATTCCTCAGAAAACTTGGAATGGAACCACCACTTGACCTGGTTATCCCACTCTTCAGTTTATATCCAAAAGACTTAAAATTAGCATGCTACAGTGATGTAGCCACATCAATGTTTTACAGCAGCTTGATTCACAATAGCCAAACTATGGAATCAACATAGGTGCCCTTCAACAGATGAAAGAAAAAAGAAAATGTGATATACCCCCCACACACACACACACACATACACACACACACACACACACTGGAATATTACTCAGCCATAAAGAAAAATGAAATTATCATCGATCCAACATGGCCGCCGGCGAGGAAGCAGCGATTCCAATGTCTCCACATTAACGGGATCAGAAAGACCCATTGGAACAGCTGCAGTCTACCTACTGAGGAACTTCTAGCAAAATTCCATTAAGAGGGGACCTGCCGGGAATTGGTAGGTTTATTAGAAGTGTCAGTTTGTCCCAGACAAGTGGATCTTTTCCGGCCACGCGGGCACAGAGGTCCAGTCCCGCAGCCACCAGCCGCTTCTGCAAGCGGCCAGCGGCCCAGAGCGGCGCGGCCCGCCCGAACCCGCAGACGGCACCCGCCATCCCGGCTCTCCCGGGAGGCCCTGCTCTCGCTCTGCGAACGGTCACCCCGCCTGCCAGGCTCTTAGCCACGCGGCCGCAGCTGCCCGGCTCTACAGACGCTCCCCGGTAGCCTGGCTCAGCAAAAGGGGTCCCCGCCTGGCCGGCAGACGGCCCCTGCCATCCCGGCTCTCCTGGCGGCCCCGCCCACTCTGCGAACAGCCACCCCGCCCACCCGGCTCTTGGCCACGCCGCCACAGCTGCCTGGCTCTACAGGCGGCCCCCGGCGGCCCGGCGCAGCGAGTAGTGTCCCCCGCCTGGCCCAGCAGACAGCCCGTGCCCTCCCGGCTCTACTAACAGCCCCGCCCACCCGGCTAACGGCTCCCCCCCTGAGACAGCGTGAAGGGAATCTAACCAACCCTTTACGAAATAGCGAACTGGGAACTAAAACCAGAGATTGTGTCAGACCAGAAACAAGCCAGTTCCACCCCCCCCCCTTCAGACATTCCGGCAAGGAGCCAGGGCCCGCCATAGCAGAGAGGGGAAGTCACCAAAGTTCGGCCAAAGAGATTCCTTCCCAGCGGAATCTACTTTAGCAGGTGTGTGACTCCCACCCACACCAGATACAAACAACTGGGAAACTTCAAAATCTCTCCGTGGGCGTGACCGTAAGGGCCAAAGGACTCTCGACCCCCAACTCCCCCTAATGCCAGTGACGAGGGCGTGACTGTAGGGGCAGAGGGAAACAGAGAAGACTCCCCACCCCCAACTCCCCCAGCCGCGAACTGAGAGGGCGTGACGGTAGGGGCGGAGGGAAACAGAGGACACTCCAGACCCCCAACTCCTCCTACCGCCAGCAGAGTGGTTGTGACTGTAGGGGCTGAGGGAAGTAGAGGGGATCCTCGACCCACAACTCCTATTACCACCAGCAGCGACACCAATGGTCTTAGCTGCCAGATTCCGAAGGTGTGCCCACCAAAGGGGTCCAGAAAAATTAAACAATTGACTCCCAGACCACAGCTCCACAGCACTGGGGCTTAGATGAATGACAGAGAGAGTGCTCAGTAGTTAGGGAAATAGAGCACTCGGTGAGGCTGAAAGTGTAACCAAATCCTTGGGGAACTGCCTCCGGTGAGCAGGACCTGGCTGGCTGGCAGGAGGAAGGGGAAGAGGGGCCATAGAAGTGAAACGGCTCTGGACCAACAGGATTGAGAGACTCCCAGGAACCGCCTTACAGGGATTGCTGTTGACACATGGAGGGCAAAACTCAGCCCGGAGGGCACAGCTTTGCCTATGGGAAGAGAAGAAAATGGATCTCTAAGACCTAATTTTATTTCCTATTTCATTTTATTTTTTTCTCTCCCTTTTCCCTCTCTCTCTCCCCTTCCAAGTTTTACTGCTCTTTCCATTCTCCTCTATGCTATCTATCTCCCTCTCCTTCTTTCTTTTCAAGAGCACCTACCTTCCCTTTCCCCCCAACTTTCATCCCAAACATTACGTCCTCCATTTCGCGTAACTGTCTAAATGCAAATAGGTGTGTGCCCTCCCCCAGCGCCTGCAAAGTAGGCAGACCTGCAACCCACCGGCAGGTCAGGCCCAGCAACATGGGAGTGGCAGAGCCGCCCCACGCACCTGCAAGGTAGGCGGACCTGCGACCCACCAGCAGACCAGGCCCAGTGGCCTGCTGAGGGGCAGAGCTGCCCCCTCCCCCCGCGCCAGCAAAGTAGGTGGAACTGTGACCACCAACAGAACAGACTCAGTGGCCTGCGGAGGGGCAGAGCTGCCAACCACGCCTGTAAAGTAGGCGGACCTGCGACCCACCAGCAGAATAGGCCCAGCAACCCGCGGAGGAGCAGAGTAGCCCCACGCGCCTGCAAGGAAGGCGGACCTGCAACCCACCAGCAGATCAGGCCCAGCGGCCTGCTGAGGGGCAGAGCCGCGCCCTCCACCCGCGCCTGCAAGGTAGGCAGACCTGCGACCCACCAGCAGAGCAGGCCCAGTGGCCTGCTGAGGGGCAGAGCTGCCCCCTCCCCCCGCGCCAGAAAGGTAGGCGGAACTGTGACCATCAACAGAACAGGCCCACTGGCCCACGGAGGGGCAGAGCTGCCAACCACGCCTGCAAGGTAGGCGGACCTGCGACCCACCGGCAGAATAGGCCCAGGAACCCGCAGAGGGGCAGAGCCACCCCACTTGCCTGCAAGGTAGGCGGACCTGCGACCCACCAACAGAACAGTCCCAGTGGCCTGCAGAAGGGCAGAGCAGCCTCCCGCGCCTGCAAGGTAGGCGGACCTGTGAGCCACCAGCAGAACAGGCCCAGCGGCCTGCGAAGGGGCAGAGCTGCCCTGCCCCGTGCCTGCAAGGTAGGCGGAACTGTGACCACTGACAGAACAGGCCCAGCGACCCGCAGAGGGGCAGAGACGCCGCCCACGCCTGCAAGGTAGGTGGACCTGCGACCCACCGGCAGAACAGGCCCAGTGGCCTTCAGAGGGGCAGAGCCGTTGCCCGTGACTGCAAAGGAGGCGGAACTGCGACCACCGACAGGACAGGCCTAGGGGCCCGCAGAGGGGCAGAGCCGCCGCCCGCGCCTGCAAGGTAGGCGCACCTGCTACCAACCAGCAGAACAGGCCCAGGGGCCTGCCGATGTGGTAGGCACATTGCCCCAATTGGAGGAGGAGCAGAGCCCCTGCCCGCGCCTGCGCAGGAGACTTTGCAACTATACAAGAGTAATACAAATATATAGTGGGAAAATTCAATAACAAAACAGTTTCAGTAAGCAGAAAGAAACGCGAACAGTATGAAGAGACAAGGAAAGAAAGGACAACAAGCAGGTCAACTCAACGTTAGAAGAGGTAATATCTGCAGCAGATGGAATGTCAGATGAAGAATTCAGGAGATACATGCTTCAGATGATCTGCAGTCTCAAGGAAGACATTAGACAGCAAAATCAGACAATGAAAGATCTCTTCAACAATGAATTACATAAACAAATCCAGGAAGCAAAATATCAACTATACAGGGAGATAGAGGTTATAAAAAAAAAACAAACAAAAATCCTAGAAATGCAGGAACCAATAAACCAACTTAAAAACTAAATTGAAAATATTACCAGCAGAGTAGAACACTTGAAAGATAGAACATCAGACAATGAAGACAAAGTATTTCAACTTGAAAAGAACATAGACAGCTCAGCAAGACTGTTAAGAAACCATGAGCAGAGGCTGGGAAGATGGCGGCGAAGGGAGTGCATCACCCCAGTGCGCCGCGTCACTGTGCGGGAGAAAGATGAGGTGAAACAGCTGAAGGCTATCTGGTTGGGAATTTCCAGTGAAATTGAGGTGCTCCAGAATCTAGTGGACGGAATTCCATCGCGCGAGGTTCGGCTGCGGGGGATCCGACGCGGGCGATTTATCCGCACGGAGGGTCGCATTGCCTGATCGGCGGATCGCCCCGAAGCTGGAGTCTGCGGCGCATACTGGGAAGCGGTGAGGTGCCGGAGTGGGGGTGCAGCGATGCGGATTCTGGGGGCTCCTGCCACTGGTGCAATGGCCATGCTTAGTGCTAAGTTCCAGCTTTGAGACAGAGGAGAGAAGCGGTCCAGTTCGGTTCTCGACACTGGTAGGACCACGGAGGAGGACAGCAGCTGCCATCTTGGAGAGCTGATGTAATCATCCCTGTTTTCTACTGATCTCAGCTCATTCAGCTACGGAACAGGTGATTTCAGGCTGGTATTTGCCTGCGTCTCGCAGACAGATCACTCAGGCTAGGGGCTGGAGAACCAGTGGAGAATACTCCTAGGGGCTCTCTCCTGGCAAGGCGTGTGCCGGGCTCTGAGCGGCCAGATTCTGGTTCCCGGAGATGCTTTGGCCCAGGGCTGGGGAAACTGCGGAGACTGCGTGTTGAGGCCAGCTCCAAGTGGAGCGTGCGCTGAGCTCGGGGCGGCTGGGTTCTGACTCCCGGAACAGTTTTGGCCCGGGACTGGGGAGCCCGTGGGGACTGCGTCTTTGAGCCTACTCGCAGTGGAGCATGCACCAAGCTCGGAGAGCTTGGAGCAGCTGGGCTCTGGCTTCGGGAGCTGCTTTGGCCTGGGGCAGGGGAACCCGCGGGGGTCGCTCCTTGGAGCCTGCTCCTAGTGGAGCATGAGCCGGGATCGGAGAGGCCGGGTTCTGGCTCCCAAAGCTGCTTTGGCCCAGGGTTGGGGAACCTGCGGTGACTGCTTCTCGGTCCGGGTCCTGCTGGGTGCTGTGGGGGCGAGGGGGGCAGATTGGAGCTGCCGCCTGCTCCCAGAGCACGCCAAGTGACCCGCCGGCGTGGTATCACGACACCCCAACTGCAGCTGGGGCCGAAGAGAGTAGCCGCCCACGCCTAGAACAGGACAAGCGACCCGACGGCGCGGTAGCCAAGTCACCCCATTTGGAGTAGGGGCTGTGCAGAGCCGCCATCTGAGCCTGCAAGGTAGGCAGACCTGCGACCAACTGGCAGGACAGGCCCGGTAGCCTGCCAGCATGGTGGATATGTAGCACCGAGGCAGTCACGTCACACTAGTTGGAGTGGGGGTGGAGCAGAGCAGCCGCCCGTGTCCGGAAAAGGCCCAGCGACCCGTTGGAGAGGCAGTCAGGTACCCCCATTGGGAGTGGGGGCTGAGCAGAACTGCCGCCCGAGCCAGCAAGGTAGGCAGACCTGCGACCCACCGGCTGAACAGGCCTAGAGGCCTGCCAGTGTGGTAGACACGTCACACCAATTGGAGTAGGGGCCGAGCAGAGCCGCCGCCCACATCCGGATCAGGACCAACGACCCGAGGGCGTGGTAGTTACATCACCACAATTGGAGTCCGGGCAGAGCAGAGCTGCCACCCACGCCCGCAGGGTGGGCAGACCTGCGACTGACCAGAGTGGTAGACAGAACACCCTAATTAGAGGAGGAGCACAGACACTACCCACCCTGCAAGGGAGATTTTCCAACTATACAAGAGCAATATAAATAAATAGGGGGAAAATTTCAAAAACACAACAGTTTCACCAAGCAGAAAGAAACGCGAGCAGTATGAAAAGACAAGGAAAGAAAGGACCACAAGCAATGCAGGTCAACTCAACTTTAGAAGAGGTAATAGCTGCAACAGATGGAATGTCAGATAAAGAGTTCAGGATATACATGCTTCAGATGATCTGGAGTCTCGAGGAAGACATGAGACAGCAAAATCAGACAATGAAAAATCACTTTGACAAGGAACTACATAAACAAATCCAGGAAATAAAAGATCAATTACACAGGGAGATAGAAGTAATAAAAAACAAATAGAAATCCTAGAAATGCAGGAAGCAATAAACCAACTTAAAAACTCAATTGAGAATACTACCAGCAGAGTAGATCACTTAGAAGATAGAACATCAGACAATGAAGACAAAGTATTTCAACTTGAAAAGAATATAGACAGCTCAGCAAGTCTGCTAAGAAACCATGAGCAGAACATCCAAGAAATATGGGATAACATTAAAAGACCAAACGTAAGAGTCATTGGGATACAGGAAGGCACAGAGCTCCAAACCAAAGGAATAAACAATCTATTCAATGAAATAATATGAGAAAACTTCCCAGAATTGAAGAATGAGACAGAATCCCAAATCCTAGAAGCCTACAGGATGCCGAATGTGCAAAATCATAAGAGATCCACACCTAGACACATTATAATGAAGATGCCCAGCATACAGAATGAGGAGAGAATTTTAAAAGCTACAAGAGAAAGGAAGCAGATTACATTAAGGGGTAAAACAATCAAGATAACAGCTCATCTCTCAACACAGACTCTGAAACCTAGAAGATCCTGGAATAACATATTTCAAACACTGAAAGAAAATGGGTTCCAACCAAGAATCGTGTATCCGGCGAAATTAAGCTTCAGGATGGAAGATGAAATTAAAACCTTCCACGATAAACAAAAGTTAAAAGAATTTGCAGCTAGAAAACCATCTCTCAAAAAAATCCTTGGCAAAACATTACAGGAAGAGGAAATGGAAAATAACAATGAAAACCAACAGTGGGAGGTAGGACAGTAAAGGGGCAAAAGTAATCAAAGAGGAAAACAAATCAGGTTTAGTAACATTAATAAACAAATATGGCTGGAAGAACAAACCATATCTCAATAATAACCCTAAATGTTAATGGCTTAAACTCACCAATTAAGAGACACAGGCTAGTTGAATGGATCACAAAACAAGACCCAACAATATGCTGCCTACAGGAGACGCATTTGATAGGAAAAGATATACATAGACTGAAGGTGAAAGGTTGGGAAAAATCATTTCACTCATATGGACTGCGGAAACAAGCAGGAGTGTCCATACTCATATCTAATAAAATAGATTTCAAGCCAAAGTTAATCAAAAGGGATAAAGAGGGACACTACATACTGCTCAAGGGAACCATACACCAAGACATAACAATCATAAATATATATGCCCCAAACAATGGTGCAGCTATGTTTGTCAAGCAAACTCTTCTCAAGTTCAAGAGTCTAATAGACCACCATACAATAATCATGGGAGACTTCAACACACCTCTCTCACCACTGGACAGATCTTCCAAACAAAAGTTAAATAAGGAAACTATAGAACTCAATAACACAATTAACAACCTAGGCTTAATTGACATATATAGAATATACCACCCAACATCAAGCAGTTACACTTTTTTCTCAGCAGCACATGGATCCTTCTCAAAAATAGATCATATATTATGTCACAGGGCAACTCTTAGACAATATAAAGGAGTACAGATAATACCATGCATCCTATCTGATCATAATGGAATGAAACTGAAAATCAACGATAAAAGAAGGAAGGAAAAATCATGCATCACTTGGAGAATGAACAATAGATTACTGAATGATCAATGGGTTTTAGAAGACATCAAGGAGGAAATTTAAAACTTCTTAGAGCTAAATGAAAACACAGACACAAAATATCGGAATCTATGGGACACATTCAAAGCAGTTCTAAGAGGAAAATTCATTGCATGGAGTTCATTCCTTAAAAAAAGAAAAAACCAACAAATAAATGATCTCATACTTCATCTCAAAATCCTAGAAAAAGAAGAGCAAAACAACAGCAAAAGAAGTAGAAGGCAAGAAATAATTAAAATCAGAGCTGAAATTAATTAAATCGAAACAAAAGAAACAATTGAAAAAATTGACAAAACTAAAAGTTGGTTCTTTGAAAAAATAAATAAAATCGACAGACCCTTAGCCATGCTAACAAAGAGAAGAAGAGAGAGAACTCAAATTACTAGCATACGGGATGAAAAAGGCAATATCACAACAGACACTTCAGAAATACAGAAGATAATCAGAAATTATTTTGAATCCTTATACTCCAATAAAATAGAAGATAGTGAAGGCATCGATAAATTTCTTAAGTCATATGATCTGCCCAGATTGAGTCAGGAGGATATAGACAACCTAAACAGACCAATAACAATAGAGGAAATCGAAGAAACCATCAAAAGACTACCAACTAAGAAAAGCCCAGGACCGGACGGGTATACAGCAGAGTTTTACAAAACCTTTAAAGAGGAACTAACACCAATACTTTTCAAGCTATTTCAGGAAATAGAAAAAGAGGGAGAACTTCCAAATACATTCTAAGAGGCCAACATCACCCTGATGCCTAAACCAGACAGAGACACTTCAAAGAAAGAAAACTACAGACCTATATCTCTAATGAACCGAGACTCAAAAATCCTCAATAAAATTCTGGCGAATCGGATTCAAAAACATATCAAAAAAATTATACACCATGATCAAATAGGATTCATCCCTGGGATGCAAGGCTGGTTCAATATACGGAAATCAATAAATGTTATTCACCACATCAATAGACTTAAAAATAAGAACCATATGATCATCTCGATAGATGCGGAAAAAGCATTCGACAAAGTACAGCATCCCTTTATGTTCAAAACTCTAGAAAAATTAGGGATAACAGGATCATACCTCAACATTGTAAAAGCAATCTATGATAAGCCACAGGCCAGCATCATTCTGAATGGAGAAAAATTGAAGGCATTCCCTCTAAGATCTGGTACAAGACAGGGATGCCCTCTCTCACCACTTCTGTTCAACATAGTCCTCGAAACACTGGCCAGAGCAATTAGACAGATGAAAGAAATTAAAGGCATAAAAATTGGAAAAGAAGAACTTAAATTATCACTATTTGCAGATGACATGATTCTACACCTAGCAGACCCAAAAGGGTCTACAAAGAAACTATTAGAGCTAATAAATGAATTCAGCAAAGTGGCAGGATATAAAATCAACACGCATAAATCAAAGGCATTCCTGTATATCAGCGACAAATCCTCTGAAATGGAGATGAGGACAACCACTCCATTCACAATATCCTCAAAAATAATAAAATACTTGGGAATCAACCTAACAAAAGAGGTGAAAGACTTATACAATGAAAACTACAGAAACCTAAAGAGAGAAATGAGAGAAGATCTTAGAAGATGGAAAAATATACCCTGTTCATGGATAGGCAGAACTAACATCATCAAAATGGCGATATTACCAAAAGTTCTCTATAGGTTTAATGCAATGCCAATCAAAATCCCAAAGGCATTTCTTGTAGAAATAGAGAAAGCAATCATGAAATTCATATGGAATAATAAAAGACCCAGAATAGCAAAAACAATGCTAAGCAGGAAGTGTGAATCAGGTGGTATAGCGATACCAAACTTCAAAGTATACTACAGAGCAATAGTAACAAAAACAGCATGGTATTGGTACCAAAACAGGCGGGTGGACCAATGGTACAGAATAGAGGACACAGAAACCAACCCACAAAACTACAACTTTCTTATATTTGATAAAGGGGCTAAAAGCATGCAATGGAGGAAGGATAGCATCTTCAACAAATGGTGCTGGGAAAACTGGACATCCATATGCAACAAAATGAAACTGAATCCCTTTCTCTCGCCATGCACAAAGTTAACTCAAAATGGATCAAGGAGCTTGATATCAAATCAGAGACAAGGCATCTGATAGAAGAAAAAGTTGGCTACGACCTACCTACTGTGGGGTCGGGCTCCAAATTCCTCAATAGGACACCCATAGCACAAGAGTTAATATCTAGAATCAACAAATGGGACTTGCTCAAACTAAAAAGTTTTTTCTCAGTAAAAGAAACAATAAGAGAGGTAAATAGGGGGCCTCCATCATGGGAACAAATCTTTACTCCTCACACTTCAGATACAGCCCTAATATCCAGAGTATATAAAGAACTCAAAAAATTAGACAATAAGATAACAAATAACCCAATCAACAAATGGGCCAAGGACCTAAACAGACACTTCTCAGAGGAGGACATACAATCAATCAACAAGTACATGAAAAAATGCTCACCATCTCTAGCAGTCAGAGAAATGCAAATCAAAACCACCCTAAGATACCATCTCACTCCAGTAAGATTGGCAGCCATTATGAAGTGCAACAACAACAAGTGCTGGCGAGGATGTGGGGAAAAGGGTACACTTGTACATTGTTGGTGGGACTGCAAATTGGTGCAGCCAATTCGGAAAGCAGTATGGAGATTTCTTGGAAAGCTGGGAATGGAACCACCATTTGACCCAGCTATTCCCCTTCTCGGTCTATTCCCTAAAGACCTAAAAAGAGCATGCTACAGGGACACTGCTACATCGATGTTCATAGCAGCACAATTCACAATAGCAAGACTGTGGAAGCAACCTAGATGCCCTTCAATAGACGAATGGATAAAAAAAAAAATGTGGCATTTATACACAATGGAGTATTACTCTGCATTAAAAAATGACAAAATTATAGAATTTGGAGGGAAATGGATGGCATTAGAGCAGATTATGCTAAGTGAAGCTAGCCAATCCCTAAAAAACAAATGCCAAATGTCTTCTTTGATATAAGGAGAGTAACTAAGAACAGAGTAGGGAAGAAGAGCATGAGAAGATGACTAACATTAAACAGGGATGAGAGGTGGGAGGGACAGGGAGAGAGAAGGGAAATTGCTTGGAAATGGAAGGAGACCCTCAGGGTTATACAAAATTACATACAAGAGGAAGTGAGGGGAAAGGGAAAAATAATACAAGGGGGAGAAATGAATTACAGTAGAGGGGGTGAGAGAGAAGAGGGTAGGGGAGGGGAGGGGAGGGAGGATAGTAGAGTATAGGAAAGGCAGCAGAATACAAGAGACATGAGTATGTCAATATGTAAATCAGTGGAAGTGTAACTGATGTGATTCTGCAATCTGTATACGGGGTAAAAATGGGAGTTCATAACCCACTTGAATCAAAATGTGAAATATGATATATCAAGAACTATGAAATGTTTTGAACAACCAATTAAAAAAAGAAAAATGAAATTATGACATTTGCTAGTAAAAGGATAGAACTGGAGACATCATGCTAAGTTAAATAAGCCAATCCCAAAAAACCAAAGGCTGAATATTCTCTTTGATATGTGGATGCTAACATACAATAATAAGGGGCAAGAGGAGATAGTTCATTGGATTAGACAAAGGGGAATGAAGGGAAGGATAAAGGAATGGGAATAGGAAAGACAATAGAATGAATCAGACATAACTTTCCTATGTTCATATATGAATACATGATCTGTCTAACTCCATGTACAACCACAAGAATAGTATCTTAATAAATTATATACCATGTACATAATATATGTCAAAAGACACTCTAATGTTACATACATCTAAAAAGAGCAAATTAAAAAAAATAAAACTTAAATTGCCTTTTAAACTTTATGTTCTGCTTCATTAGCTATCCAAAACTGAAGCCCAGGAAGGTGTTCCTGGTTTGTCCTGCTCTATCCAGCATATACCATCCATGAAAGAAGCCAATAGAGCATCCCCTAATTTTAAAAAATTAGTGGAGTTTTCCAGGATATAAGAATTTACCAATGCCTCAAATCTGCAGTGAACTATAAAGTTTTCTCTATTAAGTACATAAGCCAAAAGCCTATATTAAAAAAAAAAATCAGGGCTGGGGGTGTAGGTCAGTAGTAGAGTGCTTGCCAAGCATGTGCTAGTCACTGGGTTTGATCCCTAGTCATGCAAAAAAAGTAAAAAAGTAATTCTAAAATTTTTTCAACTACCTATAAAATATAAAATTAATAAGTAAACATTTAAATTACTAAAATAAGCTGTTTATTTAGATTCCAAGCAAAAACTGATAACCAGCTCTCTATATAAAAATACATACACAAATGTCAAAGATGATCCTAAAACAGTTTCTGTAATTTGTAGCCTGTTTTAAGAGTCACCAAACATTTCATGTAGAATTCTATCTCCAATGCCTATTACTATTCACAATTCTGAAACTAGACTTAGAGTCTGGATAATTAATAAGATCATCCCTTTCCACTCGCTCTTGATTATCATTCATCAGGGTCATGTTTGTACTTCTCTTGTCGATTGTAATCATTTATTTGAACCAGTTTCTCAGCGGTTCATTAGCTCTTCATTAGTGCCTGTGGGTTGGAGAAAATGTGCTTGAATTTCCAAAGTAAATGCAAATCTCTTTGGTAATGCAGCAAGGACATGAATTTTCAGCATATTTTTAAGTAACACAGTGCCAATCAAGATGTGGGCTCTCGAATGAGAAAGGTGATGTCCTTCAGAATGGCAGAAAACTCATCCTCCCATCCTATCACCAAACCTCAATTCTAAAAGCTCCCAGTGACCACAACAGTCAGGCTTCATCTTGAGCCTGACCTTGGCATACAGGAACGTGCTAAGTTACTTAAATACAAACAAGCTGTGGAAGTAAAAAAAAAATTCAACACAAATTTAATAAGCCAAAGTATCACCTAGTCAGCAAGTTAAAAATGTAGCTGCCAGGGTCCCACCCTGGAGTCTTAACGCAGCAGTTCTAGCTCTCAACACAACAGACCTATCCTGGCTCTGTCCCTGGGCAGCTGCATACACTTGCACATCACAAGCTGAGCTTGGCAGCCCAAAAAGACAACCAATACACAGCCCTGAGACTACAGTAGAGATTACGGAGATAATGAGGGGACATGGCCCATACGAATGACCACTCTTACGAAGATCTTAGTTAGATGCAGTTTCCCTAGTGAGGGAAAAATGAAATACACTCCATGAAACAGAGGAACAGGTGAAATCTGAGGAGGAGGCAGACACCTCCTCAGATTGTGGGACATTCTACACGACAACTGGCCCAACCTCTTCAATCAGTTGTGGTCATTAAAATAAAGAAATGGAGGACCATACTAGAATAAATGTGTTTAATGAGAAGTCTGGGGATAGAATGCTTGCTTAGCTTGTGTGAGGCCCTGGGTTCAACAATAGCACTTAAAAAATAATAATAAAGCTCTTTTTTTTTAAGTAGAGCCAAGTTTCTGATTACAAATAAGCGAGAGGGGAAACTGAACCTTATGGTGCTGGGTTAGGGTTGGAAACAGTATGAACTCATGGTTAGCTTCAGACAGATAGATATAGGCATAGAAATACAGATGTGTGTATACCCAGATTAGAATATATACAACTAATCCTCTTTATTTGCAGGTCCTATATTTGCTAATTCACCTACTTGCTCAAATTTATTTGTAACCCCAAAAATCAGTACTTGAGCACTTTTGCAACCACTTGCAGACATGTCCACATAGCAATAAATAATCTGAGAGACTCCACACACACTCCCAGATGTGCTCAAACAAGATGACACTTGCCATCTCCTTGCTGCTCTATTAACAAGCATCCCCTTCACTGCCTCTTCACTGCCACACTCTTCATATTTTTTCGTGCTTTTGTTGGTGGTGGGGATTCTGCTGTTTAAGATGGCTCTGAAGCACAGCGCTTAAGTGAAGTCTCGTGTTCCTAAGCACAAGATTGCGGTGCATCTTACCAAGAAAATAACACGATAGGTAAGTTCAGGCATGAGTTAGAGGGCTGTTGGTTGAGTTCAATGTTAATGAATCCACAATATATATTCAATAAGGGCCTTTAACAGAAGCACACATAACACAAGGTTGTGAGTTGATCAGTTGACAAAAATGTTGGGACCAGAGACTTCCCCTGGGAGCAGATCAGTATTCACTATTTCAAAATTCTTAAAACTGACAGAAGATAACTACTGGAGATATGAGAACTGACTGTATGGCTAGTTATATGTTCTGTTTCTGAGAGAATCTACAAACAACGATACCAGAGTAGTAAGGGGCTCAATAAGAATCCAGAATGTAGTTGCTAATACCATCCTGCAATTAAAGGAGAAATGGATCAATGGATGATAACGGGGTTAGGGTAGGGAAAACATGAGATGAGCCTGGAGCCTCTTGTGGTGGCAGGAAATGAGGAATTGCGAAGAGAAAAAATAGAAAAGAGTGGGAGACAGATAGCAAAACATCAGTTCAAAGGGAAGCAAGAGCCAAATGACCAAAGGTGGAACAATTTGACAATGATATAAATAATTAAGTATTGGTTTATAACCTAAAGAATAAAATAAAAAGGAGGCCATGCTGGCATCACCAGTGAATGAATAAATAAGTCGGGTTGAGAAGAGACAGATCCTCTTTAAAGAAGAATTCAAACTAACAAATGTAAAAAGAAGGAAGGAAATTTAAAAATTACCATCAGAACACCACAGTGATAATTGCTGAGCCAAGATCCACTCAAGAATGCTAAAATTAGTGATTGAAATTTTAAGAAGTAGGATATCTGCATTGCTTCAAAGTGTCTCTGCCAGAGTATTTATTAATGACTGTGGTTTAACATATGCCCACTAATTCTTGGATATTCCTTCCTCTAGGAAGTACAGCTTAATTTTCCCCTTCTTCAGCATGGTGTGCACTAGCTTATGAGGAAAGGCATGAGAAGGGAAAAGATGGTAGCTTTACAGAACAGACACCTGGTAGACACCACCATGATCAGGTGATCAAGGTTAACCTCACCAATAATAAGTAACAGTAATAAGTCACATTAATGTCATGATATGGTACAATGAATGAGCAGGGGACTTTACAACTCTGTGGTACTCTGTAACCTCAGTCTAATGAAGACCCATCAGACAATCCAAATTGAGGGGTGTTTGATCTACAAAATACCTGACCAATATTCTTCAAAATGTCAAGGTCATGGAAATCAAGGAAAGATTAGAGGAGACTAAAGAGACATAATGATTAAATTAAACTTGGTCTCCAGGTTGGATCCTGGAACAACAACAAAAGCTAGTAGAGGAAAAACTGGTGAAATCCGAATAAAGTCTATAATAGAGTTATTTTTAGTTTTGGCAGATGGACCATGATTACATGAGATGTTAACCTGAGGGGAAGCCAGGTGAAAGGCATACAAGACCTCTGCATGGATACTTGAACAATTCTTCAAACAGCTAAGGTAACTTCCACCTCTGCTTTCAATCTCATAGTTGGTTCTACAGGGAATAAAACTCACATCATTTTTCCAATAAATAGGATCTGTTAGTTTAAAAATTTTAGAATACTCCCCTACACAAGGATGAGAGCCTGAAGTACCATTAAAGACAATGACCCTGGTGGCAGCAACAGAGAAGCAAAGGGAAGTGGGAGAAGGGTGGCCATACTACCTCCCTCGTGTTATACAGAAAATCAACTCAAGATCCCATCCTAGCAGAGCACACCACCCAAGAGAGCTTTAAATATACTACCTAATGTCATATAATAACCATAATAACAGACATAAATTATAAGCAACCGTAATCATGAGGATGCTGCAAGGGGCCAATAGACACCATTCCAGGTCATGTAGCCCATGTGGCCAACACACATAAGAATGGATAGTAAGCCTCATCAAGTATCAGAGAATATAAACCAAGAATTGTTTTATTCATCCTCAAAGGTCTGAGAATTGGGAAAAATCTTTAAGGTCTGAGAATACTCAGAGCCAGCAAGAGTATAAATCCATAAGATTAAGTACATATGGATGAGAGGGAGAGGAAGGGCAGGATAAATAGAAGGAAATCTTTGGAAAAGAGCAGAGCACATTATCTCCTAGCATTGAACATCTGCAGGTCCTCCCCCAGAATCTGACTCTTGGGCATATAACCCAGAGAAAGTTATGCACATATGCACCAGGCGATCAGCACAAGAATCTTCTGTAATGCCCTGTTCACAGTAGCAACAATCTGGAAATAACACAATGTCCATTCATGAGAGATCAGATAACTCAACTGTGCGATATACTCATAGTAGAGCTACAAAATGAGTGAAGCACAGTAATTCACAAAACAGGGAGGAACTTTAATGATGTGCTTTCTAGGTAGGAAAAGTCCCAAAAGATCAGATACAAGAGATTGTTTTTCATGTAGGCAAAAATAAACAAAATTTAAATTTACTTTATAGACATCTAAATACAATGAAAATATACCAAAAAAAAAAAAAAGTAAGGGAATTAGGTAAGATTCAGAAAATGGTTAACTTAGGTGAGGCAAGACAAGGGAATGGGATAAGAAGAATTATGTGGTCAAAGGTGGTCTATTGTGAAGCTCCATCTTTGATGTGGCAGTAGATTTCATAAATCCTTTTTTTTTTAAATGATGCCAGGGATTGAACTCAAGGGCACTTAACCACTGAACCACATTCTCAATCCTTTTTATTTTTTATTTTGAGACAGGGTCTTGGCTAGTTGCTTGGGGCCTAGCCAAGTTGCTGAGGCTGGCCTTGAACTTGTGATTCTCCTGCCTCAGCTTTCTGAGTCCCTGGGATTATAGGTGTGTATAACCACCACAACTGGTTTATAGTATTTTTTATTATTAGAAATGATAACTAATTGAATAAGGCTGGCCATGCATGGAATTATAAGGGAGTATATATAAATACAAGGATTTGAATTAGAACTATTTGTATACTTTACAATTCAATTTAATTTTTTGAAGCAACATATAAAAATATCAGTATAAATATCAGATATGCTATCTACATTAGTGTGGGCAACAACAAAGTATCTGAAAGCCAGGAAATGAACTCTGGCTTTCCATTTTATAATCTTCAGTAGCTAGCAGGCAATGGAAAGCTTTCAAATCATAATTAGTTTATTTATTTATCACTTTCAGATGGCAAACCTAAGGTGTGGGCATTGTGACTCTGTCCTTGATCGCCAACCTCACTCAGGGCACAGCAGGAGGGTATAATGTTCCCAGTGGCTGCCCTGGAGACTGTAAAACCCAAGACTCACAAACTAAAGGCTAACTCTTGATAAGAATTGAAAAGAGAAACAAAAATAAATAAATGTTGAGTTTGCACTTAGGACTATCCTGAACCTTAGTGATTACATCCTTTAAAATTTTAGTCTAGTACAAATGCCCTGTTATCGTTGAGTAGTTACCGCCCCCCCCACACCATAAGCTCACTGAGGCAGTACAAAACAACAACAAAAGCAAGCTCGCCGCCTTCCACCATGGACCCCTGAGTGTGTATTTGTTCATTTATAAACACCATTTACCCTGACTTCCTCAGAGGACAGGAGGAATCTAGGTCAAATAGATAATGATATCAAAGCCATATGTTTCAGTCTGGTAGGGATGCCATAACAAAGAACCCCAGGTGGGCAGATTAAACACCAGACATTTGGAAGTCTGAGGTCAAGGTGTCCTGTCAGCAGGGCTGGTTTCTCTTAAGTCTCCTCTCCTTAGCTTGTAGACAGCTGTCTTCTCCCTGTGTCTTCACATTATTTTTCCTCTCTGTTTGTCAGTGTCCTAATCTCCTCTTCTTACGAGGACACCAGTTCTACTCAATTAGGGCCCACTTATATAATTTTATTTTAACTTAATTACTTCTTTAAAGACCCGATCTGTAAGTACAATCACATTCTCAGGTACTGAGGCTTGGGACTCCCACATACAAGTTGATGGGAGGCAGAGGCACGATTAAGTCACAAGATCACATGAAAACTGATCATCACAGAAGGGTGCTATAGTTTGGACCTGGAATGGCCCCCAAAGGCCCATGGTGAAGGCCTGGCCACTAGCCCATGTTCTGTAAAGAAGTGGTAGGGCCTTTAGGAGGTAGGGCCTAGTGGGAGGAAGTTAGGTCACTAGGGGTGTGTTCTTCAAAGGCATATTGGGACCTAGTTCCCTCTTCTTACTCTCTCTGCTTTCTGGCTGCCATGAGACGAATAGAGTCCCCCACCACTCACTCCCACCATGGTTTGCTGCCTCACCACAGGCCCAAAGCAATGGGGCCAATTTACCATTGCAAAACCTTCAAAACCATGATCCAAAATATACCATTTGACTCTCTATGCTGATTTATCTCAAGGTTTTATGTTAAAACAATGGAAAACCAACACCAGCAGGTTGAGATACACATACACACACACATATGATTGCATAAAATGCCCTCTTCCCATTCCAGTACATGTTTCATGCCTTATTACTGAGCTTAATGTTATTAGATCCCCAGAGAAGTTTTACTTTGCAGACAGTTTAGTTTCTGTGGCTATAACATCCCTTAAACACCATTATTTTCAGTCTGTTGGTGTGTTGCTCCCCAAATCATCCTTGAGATGATACCTTAACTCTATGGGATTATTTTCTGCTACACCTTTTTCATTGTGGTAAAATTGAATCCAATGAAATTCACATACCATAAAAATACAATTTTATGAGTTTTGACATGTGCCCTCATGAATCTAACATTCCAACTATGATATGGAAGATTCTATCTCCCTGGAAGTTCTCCCTTATGCTTTGCAATTCATCCCCACCCTCCTGGGCAGTCACTGTTAAGATTTCTATCACCACAGAAAAGTTTTGCCTATTTTTGGATGTCTATTAAAGGAATCATGAAACACTATAGATCTTAAAAAGCATTTTTTTAACAACTACCCTCTTCCCCACCCCATCTTAAATGGTTATTACAGCAATGACCTAATTTACTTTTCTTAGCCTGGTGCCAGCTAAGACACATGTCATTTTTCATAGTCTCATGTGTGGCGAAAACATTTTTTTTAATTCTGCATATAATAGAATGGTATGCATTGATCATAAGATTTTCTCTAATAACCTTGGGTTAACATTGCACTTATAAAATTACAACCATCACTCATTTCCAACATTAACATGTGGGAAAAGGTCACTCCCAAGTTTTACAGCTTACTGAAGAAAACTGCAAACCTGTGCAATTAATGACAGACACCACAAATATCCAATTTCCAGTGTTAACTCAGCTTTCATTCTGCATATTCCTGTTCCCAATCATACCTGACTCATCCATTCCTGCTGCCATGCCTGTCAATGCAGGACAGGCAGGACCCAGGATGAGGAGGGTCTCTCTCTGTCTCTTCTGCACTTCCCATCCTCTGTCTCAGAGCTGCATCACGGATGGCTCTGCCTCTTATTTTCCAGAATCCCAGCACCACCCGTCCTCCAGGGCCCATGCTAGGGGTTGTCCCTACCCACACTTCTTCATCTTCCCATCAGTTTCTCCATTCATTAGCAAACACATCCACCCTATTTAGGTTTCTCAAAATTTGAAACAGAACTGCTGTATGACCCAGCAATTCCACACCTGGGTTGATACCCAAAAGAATTGAAAGCAGAGACTTGGAAGAGTTGCACATGTATATTCATCACAGGAAGATTCCCAATAGCTAACAGGAAGAAAAAACTCAAACATCCAAGGAGGCATAAATGGATAAACAAAATGTGACACATACATATGATAGAGTATTATCTAGCCTTAAAACAGAAATTCTGACACAGGCTATAAAGTGGATGAATCTTGAGGTTGTGATGCTAAGTGAAATGAGCCAGTCACAAAAAGACAAACACTGCATGCTTCCAGTTACACAAGGCACCTAGAGCGGTCAAACTCACAGACAGTATAACGGTGGTATCCAGAGCCAGGGGCAAGGAGAATGGAAAGGGCAGTTCCTTCAACCTGGATGGGGTCAGGACTCCTTCTGGAATGAGGGTCCTGTGATCTACCATCAGACAATGTAGGTCAAAGAATTTTTTTATGGTCAGATCTTACACTGAGGGGTGGGAAAAAAATTAAAGTAATATTTCAAGGTTTTATGGCTAGTTTGGGAGGAGAGAGAGTCTAGTTTCTGTGATCTGCCTTGAGGAAGAGGAATTCTGATTTTTGTGGTCTCCTTTGGAGGAGAAAGAGGAGGAGGAAAATCAAAGTCAGAAGAGGGTCAGAAAGAGTCTTTGCTTCTGAGGCCCTTCCTAGGTCCTTTAGTTCAAAGTACTCAGCATGCCAAGGCAACATACTGTGGGTATCATTTTCTGAGACTTCGGAACCCTACTAGCCACTATCTGACTTGGGAAGGCCATGTTCTACTGTCTTTGAGAAACTCACCCACCTGCTTCTTGGCTGGACATGATCAGAATCTCTACAGAGTCTAAAAGGG
Source organism: Spermophilus citellus (assembly GCF_964194105.1). Lineage (NCBI taxonomy): Eukaryota > Metazoa > Chordata > Mammalia > Rodentia > Sciuridae > Spermophilus > Spermophilus citellus. The sequence goes on from NC_138185.1 coordinate 52,902,992, forward strand.
AACTCAGCCTGATGTGAAATTGTCTTCTTGTAGAATCATCTTTTTTTTTCTTTTCATATCCAAGTCTGGGAACTTCAAACCAACATCGGCAGAGTGTTCTACTGAGAATCAGTTCTCTGCAATTTGTCCTAATGATCAGAAGGACACACAGTGGCACTCACAGGCCTCCCTCCCCATGTGGCTGAAGCATTTCTCCTCTGACCAGTCTGCTCACTCAGACACTCAAGGTCAATGACCACTGACCCCTCTCCTCTGAGGGCCTTCATCAGGGCATGTACCCACCTGAACCAGTGAAATGTGGTGACCTCCTCTTGTTCCTCCCAGCTGAAGGAACTGCCCTTTCCATTCTCCTTGCCCCTGGCTCTGGATACCACCGTTCTACTGTCTGTGAGTTTGACCGCTCTAGGTGCCTTGTGTAACTGGAAGCATGCAGTGTTTGTCTTTTTGTGACTGGCTCATTTCACTTAGCATCACAACCTCAAGATTCATCCACTTTATAGCCTGTGTCAGAATTTCTGTTTTAAGGCTGGATAATATTCTATCATATGTATGTGTCACATTTTGTTTATCCATTTATGTCTCCTTGGATGTTTGGGTTTTTTCTTCCTGTTAGCTAGAGTCCACCCAGCTGAAGAGTCACCAGTGGGCTGACACAGTGCAATAAGGAGGGTCCCAGTAACCCTAGCCTAGAAAGCCAGCCCCCAGTGACAGGGCTCTTGGGGCTTCCTGGACTGAAGGAGGAATAGGAAAGCATCGAAGATGAAAAGCCTGTTCCCACTGCTCAGCAGGACTTGTCAGGCTCCCTTTCTGTATTTCATTCTCCACAATTTTAAAGATGCACACCTGATCTTTACATAGAGTGACATCTCCCTGAGAGCCTCCAGAGGTGCTTGCTCCCCAAATAACACAGTCAGGAAGCAGCCTCTGTCCTCAATAGATAGAAACCAGGAGTGGTAACCAAACCTCTCAGTCTCCGCCTTTTCAGACAAGGACAGGGTCTCTGAGAAGGAGAGAAACCTCATGTTCTCATCTCCTTCTGATCAGGTTCTCAGATGCTTGCAGGTGAGCCAGAGCAAGACCTCTCTACAGTGGAGCAAAAGTTCCAGGCTTTGGCCTTCACATTTGTGATTACTCCTATGGTCACCTGTCAGTAGTGACTGCTCACCGTCCTAGACTCCCTGTCCACACTTAAAAGCCAAAGCAAACCACCCTACCCCCACAGAGAGCTGTCATCATTGGAAATTCCCCCATCAGAAGTTGGGGGAAGACTAGGTCTGACCACCACCTCCTCCAGAAACTTCTCCCTGTGCTGTCCTCCAGAGATACCTCAGTATTTCCAAACACCAGAAATCCAGGGAAGAGGCCCCTGTGTGGGAAGGAGTGAGTTGAGAGATAATCAAGGGGCAGGATTCATTAACATCCTGCAATAGAACAGCCTGGGAGCAATCACTCCACTGAAACAGCATGGGGGTCACAGCCCCTGAGGGTGTTTTTCACCCAGAGCAATTGGATAAGCAGGTGATGAATGTGTGATGGACCAGGCCACCCTCTGGTGAAGATGGAAGGGAGGAACACCGTCCAAAAAGGGCAAGTGTCAGATGATCCACTGACCATTGGAACTGGACTCTGGCTCCAGGAAAGGGAGGAAATGCAGGTACCAAAGCGATCTATGTATTGGTGCATCAGACTGTGGAAAAACAAAAACTAGGAAAGACAGGGCCACAGACCAAAGATGACACCTTCCTTCCTCTGAGAGCAGGTTGGCTAGCATGGCAATAGTCTAACTGCTATTTGTGTGCCCACCTCCTCTTCAAATTAATGTGTTGAAATCCCACCCCCAAGTGATGGTCGTAGGAGGTGGGGCCATGGGGGGATGGTGATTAGATCACACCAGTGGTGACCCCATGAATGCAATCAGTGATGTGATATTGTAACTTATAAGAAGAAACAGCTTTTATTTTTCCACATTTCCTGACACACAGTTCCTAAAATACCTGGAATCACCATAGCTGTAGGTGTCTTTTAGTATTTTAACAATTCTGGCAGCCAGGGCTCCTGGATAGCCTCAAGGTGGGGGACGGTTGTCATGGGAACTAACCACCATGTGATTAGAGGGATGTGACTTTTGGTGACACCACAGAACCCCAAGGGAGGAGAAAGGAGCTGAAGGTTGAGTTGATCACCAATGGCCAGCGATTGACTCAATCTTACCTAAGTGATGAAGCCCCATGAAAACCCAGAGGACAGGATCCAGAGAGCTTCCAGGTATCTGGACATGTGGAGGTGCCAGGAGAGAGCATGGCAGCTCCACACCCCTTTCCACACACCTGCCCTGGGCATCTCTTCTATCTGGCTGTTCATGTGCATCATAATATCTTTTATGATTAATGGATACAAGTAAATAAAATGTTTCCCTGAGTGCTGTGAGCTATCCTGATAAATTAATCAAATTTGAAAGAGGATGGCAGGAACACAATTTAAAGTTATTAAGTCAGAAGTACAAGTTACATGTGAGAATTGTCATTGACAATCTGGGGGATTGTAGGACATCCTGTTGGTGTCCGCTGCAGAACTGTTTAGAATATGGAAAATTATCCCACACATATTTTGGTGACCAGAGGTGAAGCATTCTATACTGAGAGAATGGGAAAAATACTTGGGTTTTCCCCTATATCTCAAAAAGTGCCCTTATAAAAAGACCAAAGAGAGCCAGCTTGCCCCTTCCACCATGTGAGGACACACCAAGAAGGTATCATCTGTGAGGAAGCAAACTTCACTAGACACTGAATCTGCAGGCCCCCAATCTTAGACTTCCCAACTTGCAAACCTACGGGAAATAAATTTCTGTTTTTAAGCCACACAGTCTACAATATTTTATCATAGCAGGCCAAACAGACTAAGACATCAACTAACATCAACTAAAGTTCCTTTCCCAGACCAGCTTCACTAACTTGTGACCTATGATAAAGGTGGTGAGCAGAGAAGAGGAGGAGCCTTGGTCCCTAGTGGCACCACAGTCATGGGGAGTGGGGCAGGATTGGCTTTTTCTTTATAGAAGTTCATATAGTTTCACTTTTGCAAAAGTATTATTCCCCCTTCTCCTTCCCCCACCCCACCCCCAGAGATGGAATAATTCAGGACTTGACACATGCTGGGCAAGCACTCTTACCTCTGAGCAACATCCCCAGCCCTCTCTACATTAGTTATCTATGGCTGTCCTAACAAACTGTGCCAATTTAAGCAGATTAAAACAACATAAATTGTTATCTTACAGTTCCAAAGTTAAGAAGTCTGACATAAGTCTCACTGTGGTGACTCCAGGGATGAATCCACGATCTCACTTCTCAGCTTCTAGAGCCCTCTATCCATATTCCTTAGCTCACAGCCCCCTCCCTTCATCTTCAAAGCCAGAACTGTGATATTGCTGACCATTCTTCCACGGTCACATCTCCTTCTTCTAACTCCCTCTTCTGCCTCCCTCTTTCACTGACAGGGACCCTTTTCTTACTGAGGTATATCAGAAAAAGCTCCCTCTTTTCAAGGTCAATTGATTTGCCATCTTAATTCCACCCATAACCTTCATTCCCCTCTACCATGTAACTTAACAGGTCCCAAAGGCTGAGGCATAGACATTTTGGGGGGGGGAACCATGACTCTGCCAACCACATATTCCAACAACAAGCAAGCTCCTTTCATAATCTGACACCAATCACATAATTTTAATTGAAATTTTTAAATTCAATATGAAAATGTGGACAGTGATCTAATTTTAAAACATCCAACCTTTAAAGCACAGTGAATCAAGAATGCTATCTTAAAGATTTCCATGGAGAAAAGACGTCATTCTAAGATTAGATCAGATTAAACCACCTCTTCCCATCTCTGCTAAGGAGAAGTGCTTTGAACTCCCAGAAAACCTCGTAAAAGGGAGGTTTTCCACAGCACACCATTTCCCAGAGTTTGTTAGGCCAAGACTCCCTTGGTAATAACTGCATGTCCATCTGAGTCAGTGCTTCCCATCCTATTTAAAAAGTACCCAGGGTCTTCAATATTTTTTACTTACTCTTAAAAAATAGGGTTTATGCAACTTCCAACTATAGTTGGCACTTCATATCCACACATGCAAGGATTCAACCAAACATAGAAAAACTTTAAGAAAAAAAGGAGTTCTGTACTCAACATGTAGTTTTCTTATTGTTAGTCCCTAAACAATACAGAATAACAACTATTTACACAGCACTTACATCACATTAGGTATCAGAAGTAATCTAGAGGTGAGGTAAAGTATATGGAGAATGGGCACAGCTTCTGTGCACACACTGCACTGTTTTATATAAGGCACTTGAGCATCCATACATTTTGGTATCCTCAAGTCCTCAAATCAACCCCCTGTGGATACAAAGGGACCACTATATTTAGCTTGTTTTAATTTAAGAAGTCTAACACGATTTTTCTCCTTTCTAATGAAAGCTTCCAGGTGTGTTTCTTTTAGAACACCGGCCTACCAGTGGATCTCTTTTCTCTCTAGACACAAGCCCTCTGTGAAAACAGCACAGCAGGAAGAGAAACTCCCCGGGCTCCAGCCCTTCATGCACAGGGGGATTTGTGGACTTGAAATGAAGACCTTTAAGAGTCCTCCTGGCAGATATCTATCAACCACTCAGTTCTGATTTAGCTGTCTTCGCAACAGGACATTCACCTACTTCCAGAACCTCAGGGTGTTCACACAGGTACAGAGCAGGACAGGTCTAACTGCCTGCTGTATGAAAGTGAGCCCAATACACACAATCCACTCAGCACCATATGCTAAATGCAGTTAAGTGAATTTCCTACAGTGGCCTTGCACTGAATGTTGACAATGATCAATGAAATTTTCTTTCTTTCTTTCCTTTCTTTCTTTTTTTTTCCTCCTTCAACCCTTCCTTCCTCTTTGCTTTCCTTCCTTCCTTCCTTCCCTTTCATATTTCTGTTTCCCTTTCTTTCTTCCTTTTCTTCTGTCTTTATCTGTTTTTCTTTCTTTCTTGCACCACAGATTGAACCTAGCACCTTGCACATGCTAGCAAGTGCTCTACCACTGAGCTACATCCCCAGCCCTTTTTAAAATTTTAATTTAAAAGCAGTTTCTCCCCAAGTTGCTGAGGCAGGCCTCAGACTTGCAATCCTTCTGTCTCAGCCTCCCAAGTAGCTAGAATCATAGGTGTGCATCACTACACCCAACCTGACCTATGAAATGTTAAGTATGATACTTCCTGTTAGGCAGAAAAACCACCAACAAACCACAGGTTTGTTTGGAGAAGAAATCAGGATGAACAAATAATGTAAAAGTTTATTTTTTTTCAAATGAATAATAAAATAGTTCACATGAAAGCTTTTGAAAATTCTTCCAGATGATAAGTATCTCATTATCAGTAGAGATGAAAATTAGACTGCTCAACCAGGTGAAGCAAATTTAATCTAACTTTTTTTCCATCCTGTTTTCTGGGTGTCTTCTTTGAAGTTAGTTTGGGAAAAATTAACCTGAAAATAACTTTGAAAATACAAAAGACACAAATGCATTTTGGGTCTTCCAGAGATGATAGTCTAGGAACATTTAGCTCTACAAATACCATTCTCTGATGTTCCACCAAAGAGGCCCTGAAGATCCTCAGTCTGGGGGAGAGCATCTTCCTCAATAAAAACAAACATTGCTAATGCATGAAAAATTTCAAAAGATATGAGAATGTTGCAATCAATGCAGCATGGGCTGAATAAGGAAGAAAACTAGACATTAAAAACATAATTGCCAAACCTAGCTTTACACATTGCTGCATTTTAAAGTCCTCAAAAGTCCATTTCTTTAAGGTTTGTTACCCAGAATGATACTACTGGTGAGGAGACTTGTGGAAATAACTTAGATCATTAGAGGCACCACATGCTCTCCAAGGGAAATGTGGGACCCTGGTCTTTTCCTCTTCCACTTCTACTTTCTGGCTGATAAGTTAAGTGGTTTGCCCCACCATGCATTCCTGGTATGATGTGCTGCCTCATCAGAAGCCTAAAGGAATGTGGCTTCTGCAACCTCTAAAATACTGAGTCAAAATAAACCCTCTTTCTTTGTCAGTTAATTGCTCCAAGTATTTCATTATAGTGACAGAAGGCTGACTATATACACTTTATCTAGGATACCAACCTAATGAGAAAAGAGGGTGTTTTAGTCAGCTTTTTCACCGCTGTGACTAAAGCATCTGACCAGAACAATTATAGAGGAGAAAAATTTATTTGAAGGCTCACAGTTTTAGAGGTCTTTGTTCATAGAAGTCTGGCTCCATTCCTTGGGTCTCAAGGTGAAGTTGAACATCATGGCTGGAGAGGCTAGTGGAGGTAAGCAGCTCACATCACCGTAATCAGGAAAACAGAGAGACTCCACTTTCCAGATACAAATATATACACCAAAGCCACACCCCAATTCCCACCTCCTCCAGCCACACCCTACGACCTCAGTTATCTCTCAGTTAATCTCTACCAGGGAATTAAATTGGGTTAAGACTCTTACAACCTGATCACTCTCCTCTGAACCTTTTTGCATTGTCTCACACGTGAGTTTTTGGGGGGACACCTCACATCCAAACCGTAACAGAAGGATCAGAGTGAAGAGGAGAAAGAAAGAAAACTGAGCTCAAATTGGGGATGGCAGCATTTTAGACCTCTGAAATCAAGGGTGACATCTGACCTGGGAAGGAGGACATTAGAGAAAGAGGCACCAGAGCCAGAACAAATTAGCTGAAGGGGTGTTTTGAACCAACGTGTTGGCCATGGTTCTGTGAGGGGTCAGCTTAGGGAGGCCAGAGATGATGGACATGCCTCAGGAAGACGAAAACTTTGCCACTGACTGGAAAAGAAACATGGAGGGGGGGCCTGGCAGGAGAACTGTAGACATAAACACCTGTAGTTCCCTGTGTTCCCATGTGCCAAATGGGATGGTTACTCTATTTCTTTTGTAGAACAGAAACCTTAGCAGAATAAATTACCAATATGTTAGCAGACCAAAATACCACTCTAAAGCACAGAGCACAAGCAGCAAGATGGAAGGTGATGAAAATTTAATGTTAAAGGAGAAAACAAGAGCATGTTACATCCAGCAGTTAGTGGCACTGCAGAACCATTACCAGAGCAATGTGGTGGCTGAAGACTCAAGACTCTTATTATTTTTACCATCTTCAAAGATCACATGTCACTTTTTAGTTTTTATTAGCCAAACAGTTTGTAGAGGATTACAAATGAGGAAGAGAATTCTTTATCTTTTAAATACAGAGGCTCTCCTCAACTTACAATGGACCTATATCCTGATTAACCCCTCGTAAGTTAAAAATGTTATGCACAGAAAAATGCATTTAATACCCTTAATGTATGGACCCCTCCTAGCTTTTTTTAAAAATACACAACAGTGGAATACATTTCAATTCTTATTATACATATAGAGCACAATTTTTCATATCTTTGTATATAAAGTAGGTTCACACCAATTCATGCCTTTATACATGTACTTTGTGGGGTTTTTTTGCATTACAGTTCTTATTACACATATATACCACAATTTTTCATATCTCTGTTTGTGTATAAAGCATGTTGACCCCAATTCGTGTCTTCATACATGTACTTTGGATAACGATGTTCATCACATTCCATCATCTTTGCTACTCCCCTGCCCCCTCCCTTTCCCTCCCACTCCTCTTCCCTAAGCTTTTCAATATAGTGAGGAGCTGGACCACAGAGTACCAGCCTTGGACAAGTTCAAAATTCAAACTTCAAGGTATAGTTTCTACTGAATGTGTGTTGTTTCATACCAGCATACAGTCAAAATGTTGTAAATCCAACTGTCACTAAGTCAGGGACCATCTGTATACTTGGACACATGGTGACATCAAGAAGACCCCATGAACTCATTTGTATTGAGGAGCATTAACAGCTCCAAATAAATAAGGGAAACTGTCAGCACTTCCCCCAATGCCCACTCCCACCATGGTTCCCACTGAACCCCTGGCGGCTCAGCACCTGTTTTCCCTGGTCCAGGGCTGAAGTGCCTGAAGGTCTGAAGTTCTCCTTCCACTGATGACACAGAAGGGACAGGCCCCTCCAAATCCCCCAAGCTCTCTGCCCTCACCTGTTAGGTACTCAGGATTTTTCCACATCTCCCCCTGTCCCCTGTTCATGTCTGGCCTCTCCCACAGATCTGTGGCCTGGCCAACAGGGGTCAGCTGAGCTTCTGCAGACACAACACAAAGACCATACACAGGGCAGGCACCACAAGGCCACTGTCACAGACAGCTCATTCTGGGATCGCAGGGTCCTAAAAGGGGTTGGGTTTGCATCAACCAGGAAGCTCAAAGTTGGGTTTGCATCAACCAGGAGGCAGAGAGAAAGCAGGAGCCAGGACAACTGCAGATGATTTGGGATATGGCTGAGAGGGAAGGATGGTTCAAGAACAATGAGGAAGCCAGGCATGGTGGGTGCACACCTGTAATCCCAGTGGTTCGGGAGGCTGAGGAAGGAGGATCAAAAGTTCAAAGCTAGCCACAGCAACTTAGCAAAGTCCTAAGTAGTTAGTGAGCCTCTGTCTCTAAAAAAAAATTTTAAAGGGTTGGGGATATGGCTCAGTGGTTAAGTGCCCCTGGGTTCAATCCCTGGTACCACCAGAGGAGGTCTCACTGTGCTCTGTGAATGACCAAGACTACAGGCTGCAGAGTCCCCTTCTTCCTGAATCCTACAGGGTTCCCTCGAGGGACCACCACCCTACTGTGGCTATATCTAGCTCACCCCAGTGCCCTGAGGGAGCTGTGTTTCCCTAAGAGTCCTGCTTACTGGCAAGGCTGGCTCAGGAGCAATGCTAATAAAAGTGGGGAGGGGGGATTACAAATCTTAGTCTTCATAGAAAGATTTTAAAACATTTTCTTGAAAAAAAAAAGTTCTAGAATATTAAATATCTGTTTTTCATGCCCATAATCGTTGCTTCTTTTAAAATGCTCATTTTCTAGCCTCATCTTATAGACTTTTCTATATAAATAACTCTCAATTAATTCCCTGGGCCAGAACCAGAAATACTTAATGAACTGTGGTTTATTTACACCGAGGCACAAGTGACTAGTGGCTTACATTTTATTCACAGTCATCTGCTTTTTCAATAGCACTCACAGCCAATGCTGATGTACCCTCCCATATTCCCCCCTTGGAGCAGGCAATCCGGGGAGTGGACACCCGGAATCGTAAGGTTTTGAGAGAGAAGGAACTAAAATTGGTAACCCACACCCTAACACCCCTGCCCCCAGGAAACTCTGAATTACTGAGGGAGTAGGGCAGGGCTCCTGCCACCTTGTAAGGAATGGGTCTCAACTAACTCTATGGGGCAAAAGAGGTTATTCCAGAAAATGGGTTACTTTCAAGTTTTATCTGTTTCATTTTTCTTAGTACCCAGCACATCAGAGACCATTATACTGCACCTACTAAGAGTCCTGCCTGCCTCTGGGCCCTTAATGCAGCTTCTTGGGAAGTCTATGCTTTTAAGAAAGAAGGAAGGAAATCCTGCTGCTGCTCAGGTCGGGGTCAGTGTGTCCCCCCACACTTAGACTTCAGCGATGGTCCTGAAAGCACTCTGCCCACATCCAAATGTCTTCTTTTGTTACTGTACTATTGGGAGCTAGTGTATCTTTAAAAGATAGGATGCATTTCTCATATTTGTGGACTACATTTAACTGATGTCTCCACATGACATTCAAAGCAAAACTCAAAAGCAGGGAAGAGGGGAAAAAGGAAGTCCTGGAGAGTCAAATGAAGGAAACTATGTTCCATGCATTTATGAATATGTCAAAATGAGCCCCAGTGTTATGGATAACTAGAATGCACACACACACACACACACACACACACACACACACACACACACACCAGAGAGGACAGGGAAGGAAGGCAGTCATATTCCAGTGGAAGGTGGGATCCAGAGAGGAGGGGTCAGGAAGGAACTACAGAGAGCTGGAGCTGGCCAGGCCATCCCAGCAGCAGGAAGGCAGGAAAATGAGCAGGGATGGAGGGAAAAGCTGAGAGGAAATTAAACCAGAGAAAGAAGAGACAAATAATGAAAAAACATGAGTGGAAAATGCCTCCCTTATCCTGCTTCTTCTAAAACCACCTCAAGGTGACTGACCACTCATCATCTTTCATAACAACAATGAGTAAGAGGAGAAATTTCCTGTTTCTTAAGTGACATGCTTCACCCAACACACTGGGATGGGGGGAGAAAATGGACTAACGTCCCAAAGGTCAAGGTGTTTCACTCTCTTTTATTTTTTCTTTTTTATATTTTATTTAGAGACAGAGCCTCGCTGAGTTGCTTAGGGCCTTGCTAAGTTGTTGAGTCTGGCTTTGGACCCACAACCCTCCTGCCTCAGCCTCCAGAGCCACTGAGATTACAGGCATGTGCCACCCCACCCAGCTAAGGTGCTTCAGCCTCGACAAGACAGTTCCAGTACCATGTCCTGGAGGTGGCACAGAGAGGGCTGTGGTTCCCAACCAGATGTACTAACTAAACACACATTTCCTTAATTGAAATGTGGACCATGGGTTCCAGTCCCTTATATTAAATACAATAAATACTGACAGACTGCTGAGCAGAATCTTTTTGGAGTCTGCAAACTCCACAGACCTCACAAGCCCAGGAAGGGCCTAACAGCTTTGCCCCTGAGCTACCCAGAGCAGGGACAGGTCCACGGGCCCAAGTGCCCAGGGCATGGGCTAAATGCTTCTCCCTATCCTTCTACTCCATTATGTCAGTCATAAAAGCTCAAGGGAGAAAGTGGAGACAATACAGAAAAGGATAAAGGAACTAATACACATCACCACCTGGCAATAACCACTCTTAATTTCTGTCACATTTCCATTCAGGCTTTCGTGGGTCCACATGCATTGTACAAAAATGGAATTCTATCATAAGTAGGAATTGTGCTGTGTTCATGTAAAATAACATGAGGGTTTCCCCCAGGCCACTGAATCTTTAAAAACATGGTTTTAGTGGCCATAGAATCTAGAATGGCAGATTATACTCATCCTGCTGTTGTTATTGATATTCAGGCAGCATCTATTTTTCAACTAAGATAAAGAAAGCTGCCGTGGATACCCGGACACATAAATTTTATTGCTATCTCTGAATTTAATATAAATTCATAGAAGATGATTGAGTCAAAGGGCACAAACATTTCTTTCTAGAACATTATACCAATCAACATTTCCTCCACAGGGGCATGCTTCTACATGCTCACCCAGACTGAGAACAAATATTTAAAAGACTGTTTACCAGTTTGGTGGACTTTTTTCCCCAACACACACAAAAAGAATTTTTATAATTTGCATTTCTTTGATTACTTGTGAGGTTCAGTACTTTTCTGTTTATTTGCCTCCCATATTTCTTCAGTGACTTGCTGACTGGAGGCAGTGTGGACTTTTCCCATCTGATGTTAATGTTTTCTTATTGATTTATGACTGCTTTTAGTATAATAGGGATAGATTGGCAGACAGTATTTCCTGATTTGCCAATTCTGTTGATGGTGTTTGACACACACCGGACACTAATGGATGTGTGGTCAATTGTATCAATCTTTCCCCGTATTATGCCCTCCGTTGTAAGCAGGGTGTCACGGTCTTTCAGCCAGGGATCCAACTTCAGCTCCGCTACTTGCTATCTGAAGGACCCTCTCTTTCTCTCAATTTCCTTGATTGAATAAGAGGATAATGAGAGTGGATTTAATACAGAGTTAGGATGTAACAGAGAGGGCCTCCAATGACCCTACCTCCTACACACGTCACCCCTGCAGATCCAGCCAGCAAAGACCAGAGACTCACCAAGCCAGGGAGTAAGCTTGGAAGCAGGTACTTCCGGTGGCACCTGGAGACACAGTCCCAGCCAACACTTTGTGAGACCCTGAGAGGCACTCAGGGAAGCTGGACCAAGATTCCTATACCACAGAAGCCATGAAGAAGTAAAAATTCGTTGTTTTAAGGTGTTAAGGGTGATTTGTTTTGCAGCAGGAGATAACTAATACATAATATAGACAGTGTCTGACTTACAATGGTTCAACTTACGATGGCTTGACTTATGATTTTTCAACTATGTGGTGGGTTTATCAGGGCATTAAATGCATTTTTTATTTATTATATTTTCAGCTTCTGAGGTTTAGCAGGACATATCCCCACCATAATTGGAGGAACATCTGCATCTGTAAAGCACAAAATTGCAAAAAAATATCAAATACTTTTCCACTTCTCTCATGAAAACAAAACAAAAAAATTCCTTCCTTCTCTTTGAAGTTATAATTTTTGTTCTAATTAGTTATACATGACAGTAGAATGCATTTTGACACAACATATATAAGTGGAGTATAATTTCTCCACTATGTTCTACATTATGTAGAATCACACTGGTCATGTAATCATATATGTACATTGGGTAATAATGTCTGATTCATTCTACTAATCTTCCTACCCCTATGCTCCTTCCCCTCCCTTCACTCCCCTCTGCCTAATCCAAAGTACCTTTATTTTTCCCTAGCCACCCCCTTTATTGTGAATTAGCATCCACATATTTTTTGGGATTGGCTTACTTCACTTAGCATGATATTCTCCAATTCCATCCATTAACCTGAAAATGCCTTTCTATGAAATGAAATTATATACACCACGTTTCTTTATCCATTTAACTGTTGAAAGATGTCTAGGTTGGCAACATAGTTTAACTATTGTGAATTGAGCTGCTATAAACATTGATGTGGCTGTGTCCCTGTAGCATGCTGATAAGTCCTTTGGGTATAAACCGGGGTGAAGCTGGATTTGACTGTGTGATTTGCTTCAACCAAGAAAACACTAGCAAATGTGATGCTGAGACCTGAAAGCTACCTGAAAATAGGGAGTCTATAATCTTGAAACTCTGTCACTGCCATGCAAAGAAGCCCAGCCTGCTGGAGGATGGGACTACATGGACCATTATCCCTGCTGCCCTGCCGTTTACAGCCAGCCCCCTACTAACCACGTGAGCCAGGCCTTCGCTGCAGACCATGAACACATTCAGCTGAAGGAACCAGACAGCCACACCCAGCCTAAATGTCCACCCCAAATCACTGGTTGAGTAAGTCGTCGCAGGTCAAAACCACCAAGTCCTGGGCTAGTGTGATAACTGACACAGCTGTGACTATCATTATTACTATTATTATTGCCTTGGGGTCCACACATATTTCTAAATAGTATATTTAAGTTCTTACTTTTTAACTAATCCACTGGAGACTTATTTTGGTAAATGATAGTATATAAGCATCTAACTTAATATTTTACCAAATAGCCATTCTCCCTGAGCCATAAAACTGCAACACCTCTTTCTCGCCTATTAGAATCCAGAGGATTTTATCATCATTTCTACTGAGAGAAACAAATCCCGACCCAATATCATTCCATCACTTTGTTTTAATTTGGGCCTGGATAATGTCACTCACACTGCCGGGGTGTGCCAGGAGGAGGCTCACTGACTGCATGGAAGGGCAATGCAGCTGTCAGGGAAAGGTGCAAGACAAGAGGACAATACGACACGTGTCCAGGACAAACAGAGGGGGGACACAGATACACAGTCACCAAAGGGAGGACTCCACAGACATTTTTTTTTTAAATCTGAAATCAAAACAGAGCTTGCCCTAAATCTCTAAGTTAGTCAGAAGCCAGATTCTACAGGCTCCTCCTGAGGGTAGCACTGGAAGCTGTGTAGGGGTAGGTGGTGTCATGATTTAGACATGAGGTGTCCCCCAAAAGCTCCTGTGTGAGACAATGAAAAAAAGTCCAGGGTTATGAGAGACTGAACCTAATCAGTGCATTAATCCACTGATAGGGATTAACTGGGGGGCGACTAGAGGCAGGCGGGAGTGGCTGGAGGAAGGAGGTCACTGCAGGTGTGCCTTTGTGGCTTATATTTTGTCCTCGTTAAGCAGAGTATCTCTCTCTTTCTTGATTACTATGTGCTGAACTGTTTTTCTCCTCCCCCTCATGATGTTCTGCCTCACCTTGAGTCCAGAGCAACAAAGTCAGCCATCTATGGACTGAGAATTCTGAAACTGTGAACCCCAAATAAATTCTTCCTCCTCTAAAATTGCTCTTGCCATGTCTATTGGTCACAGCAGCAAAAGAGCTGACTGAAACAAGTGGAGTGCAAATATGATAAGATAGTGCCTCTTTCCACAGCCTCAGTGTCACATGCAAAACCTCTAAAAAATATTTATGAGTCTACATGAACATAAATTCCTATAACACACACAATGTATAATGTAAAGGCAGCTTAGAAATGCTCCAGGTCAACCATGGAAGGCTTCCTGGAGGAGAGTTTCCAGATTTTGAGGAATAAGATCCAGCAAACAGAGGATGTGTACAAAGGCAGGAAACAGGAACAAATAATTTACATGCAGTAATTGACTGACTTTGTTAGAATTGAAACTCTAGATACACTAAGGAGGGAGCTTGATAAAAAAGAGGGGCTTGCCGACAGCTGATAGAGCATCCTAATGTTAGGTCTTGTCTTCAAAATGAATGGAACCAAATCCTCATGGATACTAAGAGATAGCTATATATAAGATATTCTTTATTTATTTATTTTTGATTTGGCAACTTTTTAAAATTGTTTATTCTAATTTGTTATATAGGACAGCAGAATGCATTAGAATTCATGTTACACATATAGAGCACAATTTTTCTTATCTCTGGTTGTATACAAAGTATATTTACACCATTCCTGTCTTCATACATGTACTTAGGGTAATGATGTCCATCTCATTCCACCCTCTTTTCTACCCCCATACCCCCTCCCGTCCCCTCCCACCCCTCTGCCCTATCTAGAGTTTGTCTGTTCCTCCCATGCTCCCCTTCCCAACCCCACTATGAATGAGCCTCCTTATATCAGAGAAAACATTCAGCATTTGATTTTGGGGGATTGGCTAGGATGTGGGGGGAAAAGGCACACTCATATGTTGCTGGTGGGACTGAAAAATGGCACAGCCAATATGGAAAGCAGTATGGAGATTCCTTGGAAAACTGGGAATGGAACCACCTTTTGACCCAGCTATCCCATTCCTCCGTCTATACCCAAAGGACTTAAAAACAGCATACTACAGGGACACAGCCACATTAACGTTTATAGCAGCACAATTCACAATAGCTAAACTGTGGAATGAAACTAGATGCCCTTCAGTATATGAATGGATAGAGAAAGTGTGGTATATATACACAAAGGAATATTACTCAGCAATAAAAGAGAATAAAATTTGGCATTTGCAGGTAAATGAATGGAGTTGGAGAATATAAGAGCTAATTTATCATAGAAATTGGTTCTCACAGTGATAAACAAATTTTAGTATAAAAAAAGAAATCCTAGAATTTGCCACCTGTAAGATGGAAACTGAGGAAAGTGGTGAATCACACCACTGTGTAATTCAGTCCAGTCTCGAAAGCCTGAGAACCCAGGGAACTAATGGCACAAGTCTTAGATTGAATTCAAAGGCCTAAGAGCCAGGAGCACTGATGTCCAAAGAGCAGGAGAAGATATATGACCCAGTTCAGAAAGAGCAAATTGACCCATCCTCTGCCTTTCTGTTCTATCCAGGAGGCCCTCAGCATGTTAGATGATGCCCACCACATTGGTGAGGGCAGACCTTCTCAGTCTACTGATTAAAATGCTAATCTCTTCTGGAAACACACTCAGGCATACTCCTACTTATGTTTTACCAGCTATCTGGGCACCCCTTAGCCTAGCCAAGTTGACATTTAAAATTAACCATTACAGAGCCTTGGGGGTGATAGAGAAGAAAAGCAATCCTGAGGCCACCCAAGCCCCCTCCCCAATCCCTCCAATTATTCTCCAAGCTGCCCTAACATTCCATTCATTTTGGATGCTTCCAATCCCTGCCCAGCTTTGGATGTATACCCAGGAGTGATACACCTGCAATAAACCAAAATCACAATCCCACCTTCTCCAGACCAGTCTGCCCAACTTCTCCCAGCACCATAATATCAAACAATCACAGCGATAAACAAATTTTAGAATAAAAAAGAAAAAATTTTTTATTAAAAATTTTATTTTTAGGGACATTGTTTAATACAAACTTTTTGTTTCTGGATCACACTTTGAGAGGAATATATCTCTGGCTCTTTGGGAAGAATTTCCTTTCTTTTTTCATAGACCCACATGGTTACCTTTCCTAGTTGCTTTTCCTCAATGAAAAGGATTTATTTAGAACCAGAACCTGCTCACCAATGACATGCATGGATTCCACAGGTGTCTGATGCTTATTCTCACACTTTCCAAGTGCAGACTAGAGGATCACATCTGATCCCAGTGTAAGTGACCTTCTCTCTGTCCAGCTACCATGCAGGGCTGAGAGGGGAGTCTAGGCTCACTGATACATTCTCTGATATATTCAATCAACAAGACTCTTGAGAAACTATAATCTTCATTATGCCCTGTCAATGGTCCCTCCTACCCCTTCTTGCCTCCCCAGCTAGAGTACCAGCCCTGAACCTCTGGTTATCTCAGTCATCTCCTAAGAGTGCAGTCTCAAAACAATTATAGGAAGATGGGATAGGGAGACAGGAATCTGGCTTGTGGGCTATGGTGAAGTGGCACCTCCATAAAACAGTGTGTCATTTCTATGATGCAACAGTTGGTCCCATGATCTGCCCCAAGGGTAGGCCCTCTTCTCTAGAGCGTGAAGTGAGCCAAACCAGTTCCATCAGTCTTACAAAGTATATTTCACCATTATTGTAAGATGTCCTCATTTCTTCAGTCTTCATAGGCACAGTCTTTTAATTAAACTGGAAGTTGTGCTTCAGGTTATATAAGGATTATCACAACAGTTGGAGATATGATCCCTAACCCCTCAGAGACCACACTGACATTCAGACAGACTAAATGACTTGCACAGGGTTGAAAGTCAGGAAGTACTGAAGCCGGGGTGAGCACAGAGTCATGGTCTTCTCCAATGAGCCCCTAACATAGCATAAACCTTGGCCCAGGAAGCCCCAGGGTTCCCAGCCCACCCGTGTGGAGAATCCAACCTGTGTAGTGACTATTCCATGAACATGATTCGTGATTCAACTCATCACTGGACCTGAAGGGTGAGTTCCCTTTGCTACTACAAATACCGCTCCCCGTAAGCAGCAGTGACATTGCCGTACTTCACTAAGTTATGAAGTGATCTGTTCTCTAAATCAAAGTACAAACACCTAAAGACGACTACTTCAGACCAAGCATTTCATCTTAATAATATGAAACAATGCCCGTGTCAGGTACCATTTTTAAATTATCTTACACAAACAGGGTCAAGTCATTACATGACAGAGAAATTTAGCAATTAGAATGAGATGATCAGGATACTTCTAAGCTCAGAATTCCAAATTTTAATTGAGAAACTAAAGATTGGCTTATCCCCACAAAGAAGAAAAATAATATGCAAGTCACCATCACCTCTTTTCCAATTAACAAGTAGTTGGTGGTGAAAAAAAAAAGCTAGAGGTCAATTTTCTATGAACTCTAAATTGACAAGAAAAAAAGCTACCCAGATTTTATGTTATTTTCAGATCTCTTGCTGGTTTTCATTTAATAGGAAACTTGTCGAGTTACAACTTTCTTATGTGCCTCACGATAGAGCATTTATTTTCTACAAATGGGATTTTCTCAAGATGATAACTGTGGCATCAATACTAGACTGACTGCAAGAAATCCATTCTTACCTATTTTCATGGCTGTTGGACATGCCTGACACTACACTGCTCTGTAAATTTATTGCCCTGCTCTGTGTGATCTTTGAGATAAATGTATTGTCACAGAGAACATCAATGAAGATCCTTTATTTCCCTTCATTTTATAAAAGACAAGTTTACTTAAATCTGCTGTCAGCCAAATATAATTGTTAAGACTGTTTTCCAAGCCAAACCTTGTATCACTGCCAGGAAATCAGAGAGTGCGAGCTGTGCTCCAAATAAAATTTTTTTTGATGATCCAAAAGTATCCCAATATTTTACCCAAGAAAGGTAACTGTTCATTTGGTAGTTTTATTGAATCTTGAAAATTATAGTACACAGAAAATAAAATTGACCATTTTAACCATTTTTAAGTGTACAGATCCGTGGCATTAATTCCATTCACGTTGTTGTGCAAACATCACCACTATTCAGCTTCTGAATGCTTTTCATCTTCTCAATCTGAAATTCTGTCCCCATTAAATATGACTCCCCATACTCTTGGTACCTCAAAGAGGTGGAATCACACAGTGTTTGTCCTTTTGTGACCAATTTATTTCACTGATGTCCTGAAGGTTCATTCATATTGTAGCATGTGTTAGAATCTCCTTCGTTTTAAGGCTGAATAATATTCCATTATGTGACCATGTCACATTTTATTTCCATAGACACTTGGGTGTACAAGTATCTCAAGTCCCTGCTTTCAGTTCTTGTGAGGAGTGGGACTGCTTGATCATATGTAATTGCATTTATTTTTGTTTATTTTTTTTTTTTTGAGGAACCACGAGACTTCTTCACTTGATGTTTTTAATGATGTGATTAAGATTCCTTGAGAGGAAAAGTGATGGCCACTTGTGTGGCTGATGTAACTCAATAAGTTCTTGAGACCATTAGGGGTTCCATCATAATCTTTTCAGCAAAGCAACCTTCTCTCTGGACATGAGCCCTATGTCCTAAGCATAGTGTTAGCCCAGGGTTTGGGCAAGTGGCTGCAGAAAAACAGAAGTTCTCACCAATAAGAACCCTTTACAATAAAAACAGAAACCTACTCCTTACAAATCTTGCTCATAGTCTTTTAAAACAATGATGAGTAGGAAATTCTGGTTACCCCTCTGCACCTCTCTTCTTCCACAAGGAGATGGGAAGTTGTGGCCATGGGTGAAAGAGTCCACCATCTCTACGTAAGCCTTAACATGGACATAGCAGCGGTGACTGAGCCTGGCAGGTACAGGGAAGGGGATCTGAGGAGCTCAGCTGATTCCCCTGCAGAACTAGGGAGTCTGTAGGCTACAGCCACCAGGTATCTGAAAGGCAGGCTGCAGAGATGCCTACCAGACTAAAGACCAGGGAATGGGAAAAAGGCTTGGGGCACAGAATCCCTACCTGTCTCAAGAATCCAGATGCCCACATCCTACCCCAATGGGATACTGAAGACTCAGAGCCTCAGGGCTAAGAAGAGAGCTAAGCACAGAGATGACCTTCACCATGCCATGGAGCAGATTAAAAGATGGAAGTATTCTAAAAATGGATGTATGCCCACAAAACCACATAATTTACTAAACACCATCAAGATGCATGTGTATAACATGTGAACAATGAAGTCTGTAAGTTATACCTCAACAAAACTTTTTGAATGCACAGATAAAGGATATATAGATAAATAGGTAGAATCAAAATATCAAGATCCCATTGTGTAGCAAGTTTTAGATTTTTTTTTATCCAACTACCAAGTGGGATGTGAGTCTCAAAACAAGATATGATCACTTTATTTTTTAAAAAGGAGTGAGTAACACATGATATAGTAATTCCACTTCTGGGTGTATAATAAAAATAATTGAAGCAGAAGCCAAAGAGATATTTGTACGGCCATGTGCATCGCAAAACAGTTCATAATAATTGAAAAGTGGAAACCATCCCAGTATTCACTGATGGATGAAGAGATAAACAAAATCTATATAAATACAATGGAACATTGTGTCTTAAAAACAAGAGAAATTCTGATATATGTTACACATGGATGAACCTTGAGGACTGTTTCAGTCTGTTTTCTATTGTTACAACACAATACTTGAGACTGGGTGATTTGCAAAGAAAAGAAGTTTACTCAACCCCTGGTTCCATACCAGCATCTGGTGAGCACCTTCTACTGGCAGAAGGCAGAAAGGCAAGAGAGCAGAAGAGTGAGCAAACAGGAAAGGGCCAAAAACTACTTTAATGTATAATCCACTCTCATGACAACTAACCTACTCCTGTGATAATGGCATTAATCCATTCATGAGGGAAGAGCCCTCAGGACCTAACCATCTCTATTAGGCCCTACCTCCCAACACTTGCACTGGGAACAAAGTTGCCAACACAGGAACTTTGAGGTCTATCTTTACACCATGGGAATGCTAAGCAAAATAAGTCCATGAAAAAAGGACAAATACAGCCTGAGTCTACCTATATGAGATACCTAGAACAGTCACATTTTTAGGGACAGAAAGTAGAAGAGTGATTGTTAGGGCCTGGGGAGGGGGAAGGGGGCAGTTAGTGTTCCCTGGGAACAGAGTTTTAGCTGAAGAAGATGAAGAGCTCTGGAGATATATGTCCTTAATGCCACTGACCTCCATTTAAAAATGGTTAGAAAGGTAAGTTTCATGTTATGGATATTTTACCACAATAAAAAAAAATAAGAAATGCCTTTTTTTTTTTTTTTTTTTTTTGCATAGGAAAGAATAAAAGAAAGCAAAGACAGCTCAGAAATGGGAAATGGGTGTCCCTGCAGTGGGACTGGGTTGTGCCTTCAAGGGAGTGGGTAGGGACAGCTGCTTCATTATCAGCCTCTCAACACTATTTGATTTGAACTCTGTTGTGCACTAGACAGATTTTTTAGTATTAATTTTAAAACATAATGGAAAGCGGTAGAGATGAAAAGAAAAGCAAATCGTGGGAGCTGCGCACCAATAAGCCTGATGTCAATCACGGGCCAGATCCGAGCAGGGATTATCAGAGCAGAAGGCTCGTGAGTACTTCAGGAAGCAAGTGCCAGGCCAAACTCATCTCATTTTCTGTTTTAATAAGGTTACAAGATTGGCATATTAGAGGAATGCTAAGCAGATGAGGGCCTTTATTTCAGCATGATGTTAACACTCTCTCTGTGGGCCCTGGGAGGAGGGTGGAGACATGGCAGGGCCTGCAGGCAATGTGGCTGCCCCGCCCCAGGCCCAAGAGATAGCAGGAGCTGCTGGTCTGGCCACAGAGTTGTGGCCTGGTCTGATAATGGAGGATTACAATATTAGGGTTGTTCATCAGAGATATGACACCGAATCAATCATCTCAACAAGCTGTAATACTAACTTTGAAAGGGGACAGATGAATTTATTGATGTTACAAATGTTGTGCATTTGGGTCCCCAAATTCATAAATGGCAAGATCAGTATCTCTCAGTGGAAAGGAAGAAAGCATGGATTTTAGGGGACCTCCACAGCCATCCAAGGCAGCAGGTTATGCAGGTACCAGCTATCCATCCACAGAAAGAGCGATCTGTCTAATGTCCAACTACACCTCCCACTCGTCCCTGCCCAGCACTGCTGCCTCACCCAAAGGGAAAAGACACCAGAAACCACCAAAGAAAAACTGGATGATGACTCTTTGAATGTGCAAATAGGAAAAAGGAACTTTGCAACGAGGGGATGCAGAAGTGGTTCCTCTACTTGTAGGATTTCAGTGTCATAAGAGGAATAAGGAAACATTCCATTTTTGCAGGAGGAACTAGGGAAACAGAGTCATTGTGCAAAAACAGACTTGGCTCCAGCTAGCACTGCCTAACAGCCTTGTGACACGCTGAGCTCACCACCACTGGCTCTAAGAGATCAAGTACCCACCAGCAGAAATACCACTAAGGGCACTCTGCTGAGGACTGGCCTAATGAATTCTAAACACCTCCAAGTGTCCTAGTACAGAAAAGCAAGAGCAGCCATGAAAACACCAACTTACATTAGTTAAGGTTTCTATTTTTGTTGTTCTGGGAATTGAACCCAGGGCCTAGCACATGATAGACAAGTGCTTTTCCACTGAACCACATTCCCAGCTGTCTATTAATTAAGTTTTTACCACAGTTGGACCATACCAGGGGTACTGTAAATGTTTCTCTGTAGTTCTTTGATTTCAGAACTGTACTGTCCAGTATGAACATAATCAACAATCAAACTGAAAAAAAAGGGAAGCTATTTAAGTCATGAGTTCTTCCCAATTGTAGTTGTATTTTAAAAATTAAATGATTATTTAAATTTTGAAGAAAAAATTTATCAATTTACAATCAAAACTGATTGCTTTCAATAGATACAATGCTACAGTTGGGAGAAATAAATTCTGGTGTTCTATTGCATGGCAGGGTGAATATAATTAACAACCACGCATCTTACATCTCAAAATAGCTAGATGAGAGGATTTTGAATGTCCTTACTATAAATAAATGATAATTTAAGGCAAAATGCTAATTGCCCTCATTTAATCATTATACAATGCATATACATGAATTAAAACATCATATTGTATCCCAGAAATATGCACAATATTATGTGTCAAAAAAAGACAAAAAAATAACAGAAACAAAACTAATTGCCTGACACTAATGTCAGATCAATATTAATACCTGACAGGTTTCTTCTTTTAGAGACAAAACTGGAATATCTAACAATTTCAAATTCACTAAGTTCTCACATAAACAGATAGTCCCTTTGTTAATTTGTTGTATAGGATCTGAGATAAGTAATGTAGCCTGGGCCAGGCCTGGACCTGCCCGATTATGATGAACTTTAGAGGGAAACGACCCCCTGAGTCAGAAAGAATCTTGAGAATCAGGAAAATCAACATGACCAGGTGATGGAGCAAAGCAGGAGCTGAGTGGGGAAAAGCCAGTGAGGGAGCTCTATCAGGGCCTCCAAGTGCAGGTAAATAGAGATGGAAGGAGGGAGGGAGGGAGGGAGGGAGGGAGGGAGGGAGGGAGGGAGGGAAGGCACAGAAAGCAGTGGAAGCATTTACCCAGGATAACACTACATTCTGATTAATGTTTTTGTAGAGTTCATTCTGTCTCCTGGGGGAAGATGGGCAGCAGAGGGGCAGGAAAGACAGAGAAGAGAGTAGCCATCAAGGAGAATGTGGCGGCCCCCAGGTGAGAGCCAGATGAAGATGCAGCGGCCCCCCAGGTGAGAGTCTAGATGAAGACGCTGTGATGCTGTGTCCCCCAAGTGAGAGCCCAGGTGAGGATGTTGCAGCCCCAAGTGAGACTCAGATCCTCAGCACAAAGGAACAGCAGTAAGGATGAAGGAAGGGCAGCAACCAAGGGTGTGTCCTGCAGATAGGTAAGGGTGAAGGAAAAGGGTAAGTCAAGATGCTTCTCAGATCTGGGGCATTCACCACAAATAAGCAGAGAGGCCTTTTTTTTTTTTTTTTTTTTTTTTTTTTTAGATATGTGTCCTGGTAATGCCCAACTGCTTCAGATCCAAGCACCCATCAGAATGCTGATAGCCAGGTCTTCAGTTTCGTTCATCTGTCACTCATCAGGGGTGGATAATGGCAAAACGTCCCTGTTCCCCGGGAGACTAAATGTCCAGAATAAAGTATTATTCCACTTCCTGGGAGGTAGCTCAGCTAAAGTGCAAGGAAAACACCATGTGAATGTTTTATGGGGACACAGTGTGAGATGCAGGTTAACAACACATTTGAAGTCTGCAGTGCTTTGTGGCTGGCCTGTCCTACTTATAGAACCTTCTGAGGCTATGTCAGAGGGATTTAATACACAGAGACCACAGGATGAAACAACCACATTCTCCTGCTTCCATTACATCACCCCTTAGAAGAGTAACACACGTCATTCTAAGATCTAAAGGTGAACATCTACAGCTCAAATAAGACTCTATAGCCAGGCATGGAAGGCATGGTCTAGCTCCACTACCTCTCCTGACCTACCCATTGTGCAGCATGACTCTCTGGCCTTCGGACATACTCTACCTGTTTCTGCTGTCCCCACCTAACTTACCCAACAGCCTCCACTTCCCTTCTCTTCTCTCCCCTGGGTCAACCCCCTCCATCTACCATGCCTGACTCCCACTATCTCCTCCCTGAAGCCTCCTCTGATTGTTCCTGCCTCCAAATTATTCACTTGCCTCTAGGCATCAAACCCTTGCAGACCACTCATTGCTGCTTTTTCTGTGCACAGATGGTGCATGTGGGACAGAACCAGTTGCTTAAGGTCAAAGACCATCAAGTATTCCCCCAAGGAACTTAGGACAGTGTTTCAAACACCAGAGCACCTCTTCCCCAATACTCATTGATTGAAAAGACATAAAAATTTCTAAATATGTTCAACATACTTAAGAAATTTCAGTCTAAGATTGGAGGTGGAGCTCAGTGATAAAGTGGTTACCCAACATGCTAGAGGCCCTTGATTCTATGCCCAGCACTGCAAAGAGGAAAAGAAAAAAAAAACAAATTTCAGCCTGACAAATATTCACTTTACAGGCTGCTCCTTGGAGTGCGATCTAATTTGCAGCACTGGATCACCAGTCGAACCTAATAGTGACTGATTAATAAAATGGAACACGGATAATCCAAATGAATATTTGCAGAGTTGATTAAATTAAATAGCAAAGCCTCAAAAGTGTCTGAAATTGGTTTTTCAATTATTATTGGAAGAATTTGATCAAATTTCTGAATATGATTTTAAAATACGGTTCTAATCATTAGTCCATGCTTTTTTCCCAATTATATGATTAGTAAATCTGTTTTGAAGCTGTTTAAGAAATAAAGGTTTTCTTAGGTAACCCCAGTTTTAAGCCTATAGAACCTATAGGGTTACCAAAAGAAGTGTTTATATAAAATTTTAAAAGTTCTTCTAGTTAAAGGTAGCAGGACCCATGAAACCTGTACAAAAACGAACAACCTAAGTGGTCACATACTAGGTCCATTTCTTCCTCTGAGGCTGCAGGCTTGGGACAATGCTGGCATGCCAAATGGGTAAGAAAGAGCATCCACAGTCTACCTCCACCCCATCCCCAGACTCTCTTCCAGAAGTTCTGTTGCAGGCAATATGGACATATGCAGTGGACATATGCTGGGTGAAATAAGCTTATCACCAAGAACATACACTATATGATTTTATTTCTGTGAGTTACTTAAAATAGTCAAATCCATACACAGAAAGTAGAATAGTGA
The DNA here is from genome assembly GCF_964194105.1 of Spermophilus citellus. Lineage (NCBI taxonomy): Eukaryota > Metazoa > Chordata > Mammalia > Rodentia > Sciuridae > Spermophilus > Spermophilus citellus. Next base: position 52,927,976 of record NC_138185.1, read on the forward strand.
TTGCAAGGAGCTGGGAGGAAAAGAACCGGGAGTTGGTGTTTAATGATTAGAGCTTTAACTGCAGGAAGGTGAGAGTCCTGCAATCAGCTGGTGGGGACGTTGCACAACGTGAGAGTATTTAACACCACTGCCCTGTACACCTCACAGTGGGGACAATGGCCAATTTCAAGTTATGTGTATTTTATCACAATTAAAAATCTTAAAACCACCATTCGATAGAAGCTCTAGTTCTGGAGCAGGGCAGGATGACGACAGTTCACAATAACCCATGTTTTATGAATAACTAGAAAAGAGGATCTCAAATGCTCCAAACACCAAGTAATAATGAGCAGATGAAACTGATGGTTATCCTGATTTGATCAGTACATACTGTGTACACACACTGACTAAAATATCATACTGTACCCCATAAATATGTATAATTATTAGGTACTAATAACAAATTTTTTAACTGTTTAAGGAGGGCTGAGGATGTAGCTCAGTGGTAGAGGGTGTTCTTAGAATGTACAAGGCCCTGGATTTGATCCCCAACACTACACACACACACACACACACACACACACACACACACATACACTTTTTAATGAGTTAAAAATTACTTAAAAATAAGAGTCTCCCTTTCAACCCCAAAAGCTATCCTCAACACAAAACTTTGGAAGGAACCCAGGAACTCCCCTCCTGAGACCCTGGCTGCAGTCATGAATTTTCACAGAAAAAAAAAATGCTACCTCCACATTTCTCTGGATAGTTAAATTCTCTTTACCACCACAGAAGTTATTTGCTCTCCTTTCCCCAAATCAGTACCTATAAGTAATCAGACATTAAGAGCTTAAACCACTGATTTTCAACAAGCAAGCAACAGGGGTTCAATATTATGTTATGTTCAACAAGGCTTTAAAAACTATAGATTTAGAGATTTTTTTCAAATCACTAAAAAGAGCCTAAGACACGATCAAAGAATTGAAGATGAATTAAATAAAAACCTTCACAAACATGCTCCAGAAAAACATGAAGTGTACGTGGCCACAGACTGAAGGCAGACCCCCTCCCCCATCCCGGTCTGGACCAGTGGCGGGGGTAACTCAATGCACCAACATTACTTTGTTGGTGGCCTTCTGGGTGTGGAATGTGGAGGATGCTGAAGCCCCAGTCTACCAAATTCACAGGGGAATCCTGGAGCTGATGTGCCCATTCCAAGGGCTACAGAACACTCATTAGGTGAAAGAGTGTTGGGGCCTTGCCTGCCAGCTCTATTGCAAACTTCATTTTAACTCATCCTTTCCTTCTGTCACTCATCCTCCCTCCTGCATGGCCAATCACCCAGCCCCCACATGGCTGGCACTGAGAAGTAGCCATGACATCTTTGCCAAAAGACCAGGCACTTCTCAAAATCCTTCTCAATCCTACAGAAACTGCGGAAGCTACAATCAACAGATAAGCATTGGCAGACAAGGTCATGTGGATGATCATCTTGAACACAGGCCTTGGAGCACCCAGCTCTGATAGTGTGACTGACTTTAAGATGTCTGAAATGAGGGGCTGGGGATGTACCTCAGTGCTAGAGCATATGCAAGGTCCTGGGTTTCATTCCTAGCACTGCAAAAAATTTTTTTAAAAGTCTGAGATGAGATGGTCCCTCAAAGATACCACTAACCCTGACATAGTGAGCAATAATTCCCTTTATTTTCTTCCTAGATTAATTTATGACTTAATAGCTAAGTAAAATTCCTCTCTTGATACCAAACCACAATTAAAAATTACTTTAATTTATGCCAGATGTGGATCACAAGTTTGAGCTCAACCTTAGCAATTTAGCAACAAAGTGTCACAAAATAAATAATAAAAAGGGTTGAGGATGTAGCAGTAGTAAAGCGCCCCTGAGTTTAATCCCTAGTACAAAAAAAAATTTACTTTAGTTCATATAGTTATTTGACAAATATTGTAGCTTGTTCTATATTAGCGATCCTATTACACATGATCTTATAGCATCTCAAAGTGCAGAGGCTCCTCAATCTACAATGGGTTTATGTCCCAATAAGCCCATCATAAACTGAAAGTTACATCAAATCAAAAATGCATTTAATACACCTAACCTATCAAATAGCATAAGCTAGCAACACAGTACACTGTGGAGGGTCAGTTGCCTACCCTCAAGATCATTTGGTTAACAAGAAACTACTGGGCATCAAGAGAAGTTGGTACGCATATCACTAGGCCAGGAAAAGATCAAAATTCAAAGTATGGCTTCTTCTGAATACATATGGCTCTCACCATCATAAAGTCAAAAAATCCTAAATCAAACCATCTCAAATCAAGGGCCATCTCTACTGGCTATTGTTTTTCAACTTGCAGTGACCCTGCCTGCTGAAAGGAAACAAAGGTAGAGGTCACCATGACTATGTTCCCCTGCAGACCACTGAATTCATCCGGCAAAGCTTAGTTTAGTGTGATGGCTCTCAACAGGGCCTCACAGAGTTCAAAGAGACTTAGCAGGGATCTTGTGGTCCTGGAGGGGAGGGCTGTTTGGTAGGGAGGCTGGTGAGCTTGCTCCACCTAGCTCTACCTTCATCCAGATCAACTCCATTGTCACATACTGAGATTCCTCATAAGATTCCACTGGAAGAAAAGTCTCCACCATCAACAGAACAAAAACAATACCCCCAGCTGTTAATGAGTGTGAACAGAGCATTCACACCAACGGGATGCTCCAAATGCTCCAAAAAGCATTTCTATGGCAGCCCAGGGGCCCTTGAAGCTGCAGGGGTGGCTGAAGGAGAAGTTGTGCTACTGGGACCTCAGGGTCTAAGCTGTGCCCAGGGACAGCTAAGGAGAATAGAGGTTTGTGCTGAACCAGAAAAGCAGGGACCCTGAAATGCAGCCATCATGACAGCACTGCTGAGGAGCCAGCCTCCCACAAAAGGAAGGGGCTTCTTAGAGGAAAATATGCACCCCTCCTCCATCATGAAATGAGAGTGGTAGAGAAAGAGATGGTATAATGTAATATGCAGAGGAGACAGCAAGGAGAACAAGAGCAGAGTCGGAGGGAGGGAGGGCACAGGTGGCTGACAAAGTAAGCTCCGAGAGAATAGAAAGGCGGGCAGAAGCACAGAATAATGCAGGGAGAACAGAGAAGAGGGGCTTCTGAGAAATGGGAAGAAAGACTGGTAGCTTCTCAGGACTACAGGAAACAGAGGTCTGATCAAGTGCTTGCAGGTGCCCTTGTGCCACCATAACCTGCATAGCAACATGGGGGCAAGGGCCCTCAAGGCAACAATGCACAGATGCAACCAGGCAAGACAGTGGGAGGGCATGCACCAGGGTGCAGGGGCTGTAAGTGCTGTTCATGTCACACTGGTCTCTAAGGGTTTCCCAGCCATCTTTCTACCCCATGGTGCCTTCAGAAAAAGAAGATTCCTAGTACAGGTGCATGCACGCTCCCCCACACACCCACACACCCCACACAGCTCCAGCAGCACCATGAAGCAGAAGGTACAGGCCAAATGCACAGGAGCAATGCTAATGGCAGGTCACCCAAGGGAGAAAGAGTCCAAGAATAGAAAGGGAGCAGAGGCGGCCCAGAGTGGGGCAGAATCAGCATGCAGAAGGTGCCTTGAAGGGTTGCACCTTATGGGGACGTTTCTTGAGCAGGACGAGTAGGGCATGGGTAAGCCCCAGTAGAGGAGCACCCCAAAATGAGGCATCTCCATGCAGATGGAATAGGGGGCCTGTCTGGAGCCAAGTGACATAATTATCTTAATCCTTCTCTATCTGTCCCCAAGACCTGAAAAACAGGGATCATCATAAGTGACCTCAATATTTTCGTTTTATAGAACAAAGCTCTTCTGATAGTATCGACTGCCTTACCTTGTCTCCATCCCTGGGGACAGCTTAACTGCTGAAGCCAGACCCCTAATCTAATTCATCCAGTGTCAGCAGGGATAATTCAGGAAGAGGTGTAGGAGGCAAAAGACAGCTCTGGAAGGGTTTTGAAAATTTAAACCCACCTTAAAATGTCATCTAATGACAAACTACTTAGACAAGGCAGTTCTTGTACATACATACATACACACACACACACACACACACACATTCATATTTATATGGATTCTTTATGTTTATATATGTAGACAAATGCATTTACAGATGTGTAATAAGCAATTACATTAAAAATTATAATACTCTTTTTCTGTATTTTTTTTAGCAATTTCAGATTTAAGATCACAAAACTTAACATTTGATTACTAGAAAGGAAATTTAAAAAAAAACACTATAAATATCTCTTGAAGGGTGACAAGGCAGCCACTGGCTGGTTACCAGACAGTTCTTCATGGTGGTCTCTGCAAGGTCAGTTGGGATAGGGAAAAAGGAGGGAGGGCAGGTTGGGGGACAGCTCAGCAGCACCTACTGGACAGCTGGCGTCTCTCCTCAGGGATTCATGCCTGGGCAGTGAGGCCCAGGAGGGGCCACCCACCTCCACTCTGGGGTGAGTCTGGTGTTCTCATGACCACATGGTGCTCAGGTTCTCCCTACCCTCCTCTGCCGTCTTTAGAGGCAGCTTTGACTGAGGTGAGGTAACCTGTTCCCTGGGCAGCTGAGGTGTGCCCTTTTCTACCTTGGAAGGTCATGTGTCTCTTTTCCTGGAAAATTATAATACTTCCAACCAAATAAGAAACCCACCAGATCAGACTGGAAGCAGTACTTTAGGAGTCACTCAAAAGCTACTGACATTTTTGTGCAGCTCGGCACACCCCACCTCCACCAACCTGCTAGAGAAAGCCCAGTGAGACCCTGGTGGTGCAGATGATAGGTACCACAGCAGAGAAGATGCTAAGGAAAGCATGTCCCCAAACCAGTCCAGTTCCCTTCATAAAGGAGGCAAATGAGAGGGACCCTGGCAACGGCAGAACACCCCCCTATCCCACCTTCCCCATAGCAATACAGACACAATGTGACCAGATCTCCCAATTCCTGCAAAAGTGTTCAAAGTTCATATTTTACTGAGAACTCTCCCAAGTAGAGTTCTCAGTAAACTACTTTAGACACTGTGTGAGCTAAATAAAACACACTGGAAAGAGGACAGAAAACCACCTGTGAACTTTGGTTTTATGACCCCTGTACAAAATATATATATATATTCTTCAAGTATTCTGGATGAATGGAGAAAATATAAGTTTTAAAAAAATAAATCCCAAGAAAGATATCTATACCAATTCATTTTATGTCAGTACTAGGCACCTCCTCATATGTGGATATATGAACATTATTACCCTATAAAAACCTGCATGCCCTCCCTACACTGTAAAATCCAGAATAGATCTGGTCCTCCATAAAGAGCATATGTTCACACTAAACAAGGCAAGACCCACACTTAACAGAGATAGTGTGGGTGGGGGTGACCAGCATGGCATGGAGGTGCAGCTGTCTGCACCCCAGTTCTCATCTATACAATACCAATAACAACTGCTTTTTCCAAGGAGCATGCTGGGGACTGACAGGCTCAGCCAGTGCCAGGTTCCCAGAAAGCATTCAATCCACATGCACTCCTGGCATCATAGCTTTTACCACTGGCTTAAGTGGGAAATCCCACACAAGACAGCTGTCCCTTCACAGGGCTGTGTTCTATCACTACAACATTGTTTTAAAACACCCTGTACTCTGCCCTGCTCCCTTGGTGACTTCACATGGTCCCAAACAAAGAGCATGATCTGCAAGAACCATTCACTCCAAAAGGACCATGGAATGCATTGAACTTTGCTCTTCTGATAATACCAACTGCAGCAGTTTGGAAGTAACACCAGCAAGGGCATATAGGGAAACACGAACCAAGGGAGGAAGAGGGGAAAGTCAAGGACAGTCACATCTCCAGACATCCAAATAGAAAGAGTGTTGACCAAGAGCCATCCTTGGAGTCCCCGGAGGGGACATGCGATCATCACAGAAATAATACAAGTCTGGGGACACTGGATAGTGCTCAGTGCATACTCTGTAGGCATGTCTTTCAGAATGTAAGAAAACAGGATGCCATGAAAGGATGACCTGACCTCAGCCACAAGTCTCCTAATTCCCTTCTCAGGGGTGCCCCTGCCCCAGTGGTGGACATCTGTATCCTGTTCATATTGATATCTATCCATAACATAATGAACCATTAAGAAATATTCAGAGACAAGATAAATTTGGAGAAAATGTGACTGATCTGTAAATGTAAACAAATGCCAACTTACACAATGCCAAGAGCCCGATAGCCTGAAATCTAGAGAAATAATATGCACATATAAATTTAAACAGCAAAATATAACTGCTCAAAATTGAAACATTAGCACTATGGTTTTTATAACTACAATCATCTGCAATTCTTTTTATCCTTAAAAATAATGATGTTTTTACATGCAACTTCTTTACAAAATGGGAGTAATAGTTTTTAAAAGCATTTTTGTGTATTTTATTAGACACTTACAATTTCAGGCACCACTGTAAAGCTGACTGCCCATCACCAGCTCCCTGCCTAAAAAGGAAAGAAGTCAGTCCCTACTCACATCCGTTAGAACTCACAGGGGAGCAACATGCTGACTTGACCCTTCTACCAGAAGGCTTATAATATGCTAAAACTCCAGAAGGAAATGACATTGAAAAGTTCATTTAGTAAAAGCTCATGCATCGGTGATTGAATGTCTAAAAGAGGAAGGGGATGTCCTTCTTTGTGGCCCAGACACCAAAGATCCAGAGGCACCAAGCAGGACCAACCTTAGACATGGGTCCCCACTGCCCCATCTCTTTCCCCTGACTATACTCTGTCCTCAATAGCTAGCTTCTGGACCTTGGCTGTTCTTATCAAAAACCACAGAGCAGCCTGCTCTTTGCACGAATGGCTGCCTGTACTTCTCCAGGTTCACCTTAACCTTAGGGGGCTTCGCAACCTCCTTACTGAAAGGAAGGCAGCAGGGTAGAAGGAAGGAAGCTTCCCCAATGTCAGCAGGCAGCCCAGCCCCACTGAGAACAGTCTAGGGAAATGCTTAAATGAAATTACCTGGGCTCCAGCAGGGACTCTCCCTGCTCCTGTGCTCTGCCTCCCTCCAAGCACCAACCAAAAGAGGTATCATGTTGTATCGTGGGGTGCTTCACTGTTTCCTGCCACCTGGAGCAGAGGTGAGAAGACAGAAAACAGGCAGCTGCAGGGCACCTTCACCACCTGCTGTGGAGTAAGACTGTGGGCCAAGATTCCCAGGGTGCAGGATGGACACGGGTTGCTTTTGCTTCTTTGTTTCATGTCACAAGAGTATATGTTCACTGTTGAACATATCAAAGTGCCAGTAAGAATAATAGCCCACCATCACACCGGTCACAGATTGCTCTGCTAATTTCTTGATATAAAGACTCACAGATACATTTTCCTATGCATTACACAAATATATAGTGACCAAAGGGGCTCATCCTGGACATACCCTTTTATTAACTGTTCTTTTGCTTAGTATGTCATAAATATTTTCATGTCAACAAATATGCTCTTAAAAGATATTTCATGACCACGCATGATTTCCCTGGGTGGGTAAAGAGGGAGCAGCTACGTTAACCAGCTTCTCATCACTGTGACAAAATACCTCAGATAATAACTCAAAAGGAGGAAGCTTTTATTTTGGCCCACAGTTCAGAGGTTTCAGTTCATGGTCACTCAACCTTTTTGCTTTCGGTGGGTGGCCGTGCAGTATATCATGGCAGAAGCATTTGGTAAAGGTGGTCTATTCACTTCATGGATGTCAAGAAGCAGAGAGAGAAAGGGGAAGGGCCTGGAGCTCCCAGTATCCCCCTTCAAGGGCACATCCACAGGTGGTTGCACTTGAGCAGCCCCCTCAGTGATCTAACTACTTCCCTTTGGGCCCCACCTCTTAAAGGTTCCACACCTCCCAATAGCTCCACTGTATGGGGACCAAGCCATTAACACACGGGCCTTTGGGGAATACTTTAAATTCAAACTACAGCAGCATCTTTATGTACCCTGTACAGCAGCATCTTTATCTTCCCTGGGCAACCCTTCAGGAGTAAGCTGGTGTTACCAGAACCAATGAACGCTATTGGTATTATGGGACTGGGCCCAGGCAAGGAGACCACTTCACAATGCATGGCTCACAGATGTGCATGCCAGACCAAAATAAAGACAGCAGCCTCCATGAGAATAACAACTTAACTAATGCTCTCGAGAAGCACACTTATATTTCCATTTATACCACTGTTATGCGCATAGTTCTGTATTTATGATGGGCTGTTCTCACAAGATAAATTTCAAGAGAGAGAACTGCTCAAACAGGCTTTTTCTTTTGTTTTCTGTTTTCATTACTGGGAATGGAACCAAAGGTGTCTTGCAGGCTAGGCAAGTGTTCTACCACTGGACTACATCCCCAGTCCCTTTTCCTTTTCCACTTTGAGACAGAGTCTCTCTAAGTTGCCCAGACTGGCGTCAAACTAGCAATCCTCCTGCCTCGGCCTCCTAAGTAGCTAGGATTACAGGCTGCACCACAGTACCTGGCAAGCAGGCATACTTTTAAAGCTTTGGAATCTGACAGCCAGTGACCCTCAAGGATTTGCCAGCATTCGGTGAAATTCATTCAGAATAAATATCATCTGTGACAAGCCAGTTCCTGTGCTGGGTGTTGTGACCTAATCATAAATAGTTCAAACACTGCTGCTGCTCCCAGAGAACACATTCAGGCAAGGGTAGTGCGTGGAGAGCTTCCTGTTTCTCCCTGTCTTCACCAGCAATGTGTGCTTTACAGTATGGTAGTGTTCATAGGTATAAATTTTCTACATTTTGGAATAAGCTGATGATTTCCTTGAGATCTAGCATATAATCATTTTTAAATGGTTCATCAATACTTTCAATGCTTAAAACTAATGGGAACATTTGGTTGGTAGGGTAGAATATTAAGTTTGCTATTAAACAATTCTTTTGTTAGCTGGGCCTCTTTGTATGCTGGGGAGGCTGAGGCAGGAAGATCTTAAATTTGAGTCCAGCCTCGGCAACATAGCAAGACCCTCAAAATAAAATGAAAAGAGAGCTGGGGTGTAACTTAGTGGAAGGGCACTTGCCTAGCATGTGCAAGGCCCTGGATTCAATCCCCAGTTGTTGTTTTTTAAAAAAACAAAGTCCTTTTATGTTATTAAATCATTTCATATTATTCCTATAATTATTCATTTTATTTCAAATCTTTATGTTAGCTAAGAAATTAGCAATTTTTAGACAACTGTGACTTGGTCAATTTCTCACTGTATTTTTAATACTTCTATTTTATGTGTCTTGAAGTGGTATATTTTTATAAAGAATCAATTTTATCTTCATTGAAGAATTTGCCTTTTGTTGCATAAAATAGCCTTGTTCTCTCTAGTGCCATATGCCTTGATTTAATATTGCTTTTCTTCATTTGTACTTGTCTTATGTTGCTTTGCTCATTATTTTTAACCTTTTTTGGTCCGTTTGTTTTACCCATATTGCTTTTTAAAAGGTCATGGCTAAATTTTATTCTCTGTTCAAATCTAATGTAATCAGGGAGTTTACACTATTAGCTACAGGGACATCTGTTATATCTTTGTATCTTCTGCCATGCCGCATGCCTTTCTTTATTTCCCTAGATTTGGCCATTAGTGATACACTCTTGCTCTTCTCCTGGTTGCTACATCCCCCCTGCTCACTGAGGTCTGGGTGAGCTGCATACCCAGCTCCTGAGGCTGTTGCGTCATTCTCTACCACCCCCAGCAGCCAAGCCACTGGCCTGTGGCCCAAACTTGATCAACAGGACTCTGGACTCACACTTCAAGCAGATATCAGGACAGACAGACAGACAGCCATCCATCCAGTGGCAGTGCTCTAGCAAATGGTGGGGCAGGGCCTGGTTCCTGTTCCCTAGCCCAAGCAGGGTGAGCATGGATGAAGGGTAGGAAGAACCCCTGCCTGAGCTGGGGAGTTGACACACACCTGCAATTGCCCCATCCCTTGTTTTACCTGGGACTCACCCAGGAGCTCAGGGAGACTGCAGCATTAACATACAGGGCAGAATAAATTCTGCTTGTGGAACTACGTGGGTTACATTTGGTGACCCCCAAAGAGTCTGCAGATGAATGTGAACCATAAGAACGAGAAGAAGGAAGAGGGCTTTGTTAAGAGAGGCCCCTTCAGCCCCACAGCCTGAAACAATCCAACATGCTTCAGAACCCAAAAATCTTATAAGACTGGACAATCCAGTTTCTTAATACAAACAGGCAGGAAACTAGAATCCAGAGTTTACACAAGGAGGAATGTGATGCCCAAAGCCCCTGCCTGCACAGAGACATTTACCTTGACTGCAGAAAGGCAGCAGAAATGCCCCCTCAGTTTGTGAGTGTCTCAAACTGTATCTCAAACTTCCCCGACGCAGAAGCCATGGTAAACTACCAAGGTGAGGGCTGAGGAAGGCCCAGTGCCAGGGAAGAGCAAGCAGAGCTCAGAACCCGCACACACCGACACACCGCAGGAAGCAGGGGCCAGTGGTATACCGCTCTAGCACACTGTCAGGCAGTAATCATGATGGAACATTTGTGCACCCCACATCCAGCAATTCCACTCCCAGGTACATACCTGAAACCCACCCATAAAATGGCAACTCCCTGCTCCTAAAAGCTGCTCAAACTATTCTTCTGGATGAGGCACAGAACTCTAGGACCTGAAATAAAATGATCTGGAGATGTGGATGAAACCAAAGTCTCCAACAAGTGGAAACTGAAGAAGGAGAACAGGGCCTCATGGACCTACATTAGAAGCCAGGGGGTATCAACAGTTGCAGGACAGACAAGAATTGTCTACAACCAGACTGGAGTACCAGTTGTAGACTATTCTACCAAGACTATTCTACCAGCTCCTAGTTGCCACCCTTTGACCTATTTCCCCTTACCCTGGACTGCTGAAATTCCTAACAGCCAACTGAGGAGGCAAATTTGAGCACACTTCCTGAATTCTTGTGGCGAGGCCTTCAATATATAACTCTTTCTTTTTGCAAAAACCTGGTGTCTTAGCATTGGCTTATGTGCATATTGTGCTTATCATATCCATCCACATGGGTGCACGGGTTTCCCAAAAGCTTTGTTTAAAAATGTACCTAGCAGCACTGAGCCTAAGAGCATCAACTGGAAACTACTCAAGTGCCCATCAAGAGCAGACGTGAAAAATGAATTTGGGTTCTTAACCCAAAGGAGCACTCCACAGCAAGGAACATGAATGAATCACAAGTATACTCAACAGTACAGGTGTCACTTCACATACGTACCACCGAGTCTAATAAATCAAACACTAAATAATATATACCGGATAATGCCAATGACATAAAATTGAAAGACAAAATCAATACGCCATGCTAAAATTCAGAATAAGGATTTACCTTGGAGGAGGGCTAATGATTAGAAGCCATGAAAGGGGCTCATGGGATTTTGTTTTTTGATTTGGGTGCTGGTTACAGAGAGAGATTCACTTGGTTAAAAGCATATGGATGGCTGGGAGTGCATCTCAATGGTAGAGTGCTTGCCTAGCATGCACAAGGCCCTGCGTTTCATGCACCCCCCCTCTCATACAAAACATATCGAGCTGTACACTCAACAATTTGTGCAGTTCCCTGCATATCTTTTAGACTTCAACAAAAAGTTCAAAAAAAAAATAAGGACTAAGGAGTGAATCTGTTGCTAGGAGACAAAGAAATCAAGATTCTGGCTCTGGTTATTAGCCCTTAGTGCTTGGAGGATGGATATACACTAAAAGCCCATGAAATTTTTCAGGGAATTTTAGTACCAGAGAAATACCAAGCCTGGCCAACAATGGCCTATAATTGTCCCAACACCTACCACTCCCCAGGCCCTGTGCCCACAAGATGTGGCTGAGAAAGAGCTACAACCTTGGCAGAGGCACCCTGACTATCCCAGACATGGCTGGGGAAGGTCCTGGGGAATCCGAGTTGGAGAGACTGAAGGCTGCACCCCATGGAGAAGGAGGTGGGTATATGTGATGTGTGCATGGGCACTCCTAGGGACACACATCGAAGAAAGTCTGGGTGGGCCACACTGGAAAATTACTCTCTTTCTGCAAAACACATTCTGCTTCTCTCTAGACAGCATTATCCAACAGAAACAATTCAAGCCTTGGCTGTACTTTAACATTTCCTAGTAGCCACATTAAAAAAATTATTTTTTTGTGTGTATGGTACTGAGGATTGAATGCAGGGGTGCTCTACCACTGAGCTTTACCCCCAAACCTTTTTATTTTGAGACAGGGCCTCACTAAATTGCTGAGACTACCCTCAAACTTGCAATCCTGCTGCCTCATCCTCCTACATCACAAATTTACAGGCATGTATTACCATGTCTGACTGAATAATATATTTTTTCCAACACAACGTATCACAAATCATATTTCAACATGTAACAACATAAAATATCTTTAATGAGATATTATACATATTTTTAGGCATACCCAGTCTTTGAAATCCAATGAAAGTTTTCAATTAGCTCCAGCCACATTTTAATTATTCAATAGTCAAAGAACAGAATAGCTTGGGGGAAAGGGCACCTCTTCATATCTTCACACCCCTAATACATATATCTTTAACGGCACCCCCACTGAGATCTAGGAAAAGCTGCTCTATTGTACTGGCCACAAATGAAAGGTAGTAAGATATTTATTAGGAACTCTGCAAAAGACACAGTTATTCCTCCCACTGAGCTGAAGCTGAGAGAGAAAATGTGAGGTCTGGTACTGCAGCAGCTGTCTTGTGGCACTGAAGATGAGCCTGCCACTAGACAATGGGAAAGAGAAGAGGAAGAAAGGAAAGAAACTGGGTTTGTGGGCATCATTGGAGCCTCTGCATCAAGATATACTAACCTTACAGTTGAATTTCTCAGTTTAATTAATTAAAGAATTTTCATTTGAGGGTTTGGATTACACTGGTATGACTTTTTAATAAAAGTCCTATATAACATAAACCTGTTAATTCTAATTCTATTTTCTTCTGTAATTATTTTAAAGTTTCATATTGTGGTTGTATTCTTCTCGATTCAAGTTACTAGTATTCTTTTAATAACAGGTTTGAATATATCTTAGGCTCAAAGACTTTTAATATTCCTTTTGAAACTAAAGATCACTTTAAGGGGTTCATCCAAAGAAAATAGCCAGACAAATGAGGCAAGAATGTTAGCTACAATAAGAAGCAAACACAAACATACAGCAAGAACCAACTATGTGTCCAGTCCTAAAAGAACTGCTATAGGGTCTGAAGTGTCTCCTCAAGGCCCTTGTGCTGACTGCCTAGTACCCAGTTTGGAGTGACTGGGAGGTAGGTGGTGAAGTAGGGCCTGGTAGGAGACCCCCAGTCAGGTGGGAGGAGGCCCTCACAGGGAACATCAGCACCATGCCTGTCCTTTGTCTCTCTTCTTCTCCCAGCCAGGAGGTGAACAGTTTGCTCCACCATGCACTTCTACCACTATGCACCGCCACAGGCTCCAAGTGATGACCTCATCAGTCATGAACCAAAACCTCCAAAACCATGAGCCAAAATAAACCTTCTTTCTTTATAAGCTGATTATCTCGGATATTTGTTACAGTCATGGAATTCAGGAGATCAATTTGCATGGCCACATGTAGCATTCCTGGATGCCAGAGTGGACAGTACCTTGGCCAGGACAGGGAGGCCACAGGCTTAAAGGTGCATGATCAGAGGAGGATGTGACGCAGAGAGAAGGGACACAGTGGAAGGAAGGGGAAATGCAGAGGGTTCGTGGGGATGCAGGGAGCCAGCATGTGACCCCATCGCCTATACCCTGACAGAGGGGAGGGATGTTCAGGAAGGGCGCTGGGGAGAGCCACACCAACCTGAACTGGGCACGTGGGGGGTCATAAACAGGCACTGAATGCTCCATTCCCCAAGCCTCTCTGACTCCCTGAGGGGTGAATGGGATCCAGAAAAGCCCACAGTCCCAGCAGGAAGGTGGAAGCTGGGCAGCTTGGAAAGGAGACAATGGGCCCTGTGACAAGAAGGTGAGCGGGCCCCAAGACACTGATGGGGAACACCCCAAACACTAAGTATTCCTGCTGAGAGCCAAGGGGAACTGAATCAGCTAGGAAGGCCCTAGGCTGCTCCGGCACAAGAACCAGAGTCACACTGCCCCAGCCCAGAATTCAGCTTCAGACTCGGGCACAGGACGGAGGCAAAGCAGGTGGAAAAGGGAGACTGCATTGAGGGTCCAAGGCACCCACCACGCTGTGTCCCAAATCCCTGCTTCTCACCTCCAGTCAGGTCAGAGAGCCGCACTGTCCCCACAACCTAACACCATTCTGGAGAGGAGCCCAAGGGCAGGCGGGAGGCCGAGGGAAGGCCGAGCCATCAAAGTAACTCTGCAGAATGCACAGGGATGCTATTGAAACTGACTTGTACGTACACATTCTCTGGAGGTTCAGCATGTCTGGGTGGGGCAGGAGACCCTCAGGAGATCCCCATAGAGTCCCCCAGTCTGTGGACCACACTGAGTAGGAAGGCTCCAAGAAATCTGCTAGAATTAAACAGAAGTAAAACTCCTTTACACTCACAGAGTCAAAGCGGATGCCAGATTCATGCAAAAGACCAGTTATACAAAAAAAAAAAAAAAATTAAGAGGCCATATGTTCCTTCCACATCTGAGCTTAGTGTGAATAAACTCTGCAACTCCATAATACCTACTTATGTAATCTAATGAAAATTCTGAAGGAAACATTTATAAGGCATAAAGATGGAAAATATTAAATTATATGCTTCACATATCCTGGTTAAGCACACTCTAGGGGCTGAAGGCAAGAATAAGGCCCATAAATAAAAGAGCAGTACCTTAATCTTTCTTTATAAATCATGTAACTTAATCCTAGACAACATTTTCCTTGTTAGGGCCATTATGGTTCTCTGATTTGATGAATAAGCCAATCTTGCCTTCTACTCTGACACACTGCTGAACATTACATTTTTTTAAAATTTATTTAATTAATAGACTTTATTACCTAAAGCAATTTTGTTCACAGCGAAATAGAGCAAACAGTACAGAGTTGCCACGTACCCTCCTCCCCCCACACATAATCAGTCTGTTATAATCAATGAAACTGCAGTGACAGAGCCTTAGCACCCAAGTCACTGGGGTCAACTCTCAGGACCATACCTTCCATGCATCTGAACAAATGTATAATGACCTGAGTCCACCGTCACAAAATCATGAGAATAGTCCCACCATGCTGAAAATCCTGTGTTTTGCCAGCTCACCCCCCCACCACCCATCTTAACTCCTGACTATCACTGATCCTTTTATTCTTTCAATCACTTTGTTTTGTTTGGGGAATGCCACATCTTGGGGAAAATACAGTACATAGCCTTTATAAGGGGCTTCTTTCACTCAGTAATATACATTTAAATTCTGAGTTGTTTTAGAGATAATAGCTTCTTTTCAGCAAGGAATAACAGCCCACTGTCTAGATGTACCATGGTTTATTTACCCACTCACCTACGGAAGGACATCTTCACTGCTTCCACATTTGGGCAATTATGAATCAAGCTGCTATAAACATACATGTGCAGACTTTCATATGGACATAGTTTTCAGTTCATTTGAGTAAATACCAAGCACTGTAATTGCTGGATCATATGGTGTTATGGTCTGAATCTGAAATGTCCCCCAAAGGCCAAGATGCTAAAGGCTTGGATGCCAGTCTGTGGTGCTACTGGAAGGTAATGGAGCTTCAGTTAAAGGGAGTCAGGTCACAGGGGCATCCCTTAAAGGGAATATTGAGGCCCCAGCCTTTTCTCTTTCTCTGTGCTTCCTGGCTGCCATGAAGTGAACAGGTTTCTTCTACAGTAGGGTCCCTGCTATGATGTTCTGTGCTGCCTTGAGTCCAAAGCAACAGTGTCAAGTGACTGTGGACTAAAATGTCTGAAATGTGAGCCAAATCAATACTTTCGTCCTTAAAATAGTTTTATCTCAAGGATTTTGTCAGAGCAATGGAAAGTTGACTAGCACATATGCTAAGAGTATATTTAGATTTGTAAGACACTGCCAGGCCATTTTCCAAAATGACTATACCATTTGGCATTCACACAATTAATGACTGACAATTCCTTTTGCTTAGCATTTGGTGTCGTCAGGGTCCGGGCTTTGGACAGTCTTTCTATCAGTATAGTGGTAACTTTTGTTTTCATTTGCAATTCCCTAAAGACATATGATGTGAAACATCTTTTATATGCTTTTTTTTAAAGAGAGAGAGAGAGAATTTTTTTAATATTTATTTTTCAGTTTTCGGTGGACACAACATCTTTATTTTATTTTTATGTGGTGCTGAGGATCGAACCCAGCGCCCTGCGCATGCCAGGCAAGCACGTTACTGCTTGAGCCACATCCCCAGCCCCTTTTATATGCTTTTTTACCATATCTTCTTTGGTGAGATGTCTGCTTAGGTCATCTGTCCAATTTTTAGTGGACTGTTGTTTTCTTATTATTGAAGTTTAAGAGTTCTTTGTATATTTTGGATAATAATATTTAATCAAATATGCTTTCAATAATTATTCTCTCCTAAGCTGTGGCTTGTAGCATCTTACAAAGTACAACTTTTAATTTTAGAAAAGTTCAACTTATCAATTGTTTTTCTCACATATCATCCTTTTGATATAATATCTAAAAGCCATTGTGGAGGTATCTAGATTTTCTCCTATATTAACTACTAGGAATTCTGTCAGGTTTTATATTTAGCTGTATGATCCTTTTTTAGCTTACTTTTGTTAAGCTTGCATGTGAATGTCCATTCATCATCATTTAATGGATAACATACTGAATTGCCTTTGCTCCATTATTAGAGATCAGTTGATGGTACTGAGTGGGCCTATCTCTGGACTCCATCCCATTTCATTGATCAATCTGTCTCCTGTGTCACCCATGCCACACTGTCTTGATAACTCCAGGTTAAGGAAGCCTTGAAGCCTGGGAATGTGTGCCCTGACTAGACTGTTCCTCTTCATTACTGTGTCAAATATTCTGGTCTTTTGCTTTTTCATATATACTTGGGAATTCATTTGTTGATATCTACAACATAACTTGCTGAGATTTCTGATCATTATATTTTTAAAATAATAAATTGTATTAATATACAGAAAGTTATACATCCCTCTGATTCTAAATTTTAGGTGCTGTAAAATAGATACAAAATAGTGTTTTATTGGGCTGGGGATCTTGCCTAGCATGTGTGAGGCACTGGGTTCGAACCCCAGTCCCACAGAAAAAGTCATTTTACCAATTTATCAAAAACTATAGATATGTCTACATTTTAAATCCTAGCTGTTGTAAAATCAACATAAAATCTGTTTGAAAATCTGTTTTATTCCCATATAAAAGTTTTTGTGTTCTGGTCATCTCACTGCTGCATTCCTCTCCACAGTCTCAGAGCTCCTTCAGAACACACTGCACACACAGGTGGTCACGGACAACCTGGGAAGTGGCCAGGGCTTTCCTAGGATGTGAAAGCTCAGAAGCAACAAAAATCTGTTTGAAGATTTTTTTTTTTTTTACATTTTTAACTTGTTACAAGTTGAAAGCAAATAAGTTCCTTCAAGAACTAGAAAAACTGAACTTTACACCTAGTAATAAGAATGTTCAATTAAAATAGAAAGATACCTATCCATGACACCCACCTGGATGCCTCAGCATGGATTAAAAGTAGATTTGTACCAGAAGCTGTGGCACATGCTTATAATCTCACAGTGGCTTGGGAGGCTGAGGCAGGAGGTTCGCGAGTTCAAAGCCAGCCTCAGCAACAGCGAGGTGCAAAGCAACTCAATGAGACCCTATCTCTAAATAAAATACAAAATAGGGCTGGGAATGTGGCTCAGTGGTAGAATGTTCCTGAGTTCAATCCCTGGTACAAAAAAAAAAAGTGGATTTGGAGCCCTTTTCAAGATCTTTCCATGAGCAGCCAAGATTGCTCAGAGGCTCTCTACCATCCTAATAGAATAAGTTATACCACTCACTCCTCTGCAGGTTCAGGAGGTCCAGGACTGGGCACAGGAGCAGAATCACAAGAAGGTTAAACTGTTCCTTTTAAGCATCAGATCATAAACTGTCCACAGTATAAACATATATTATAACAAAAACAGCAGAAAATGCAGATGTGCCTCAACTTATGATGTCATTATGTCCAGATATAACCATCCCAATCTGAAACATGCACACAGTACAACTAAACTACCAGAAACTGCATGTAAAGCACCTAACCTAACACACAGCAGAGCTTAACAATATAACACACTGTGGAGTTTGGGTTGCTTCCTCCCATGACCCCATGGCTGAGTGGGAGCAGCAGCTTGCTGCCACTGCCGGCAAAAGACCAAAATGGAAAGTACAGCTCCCACTGAACAACCAACCCTTTTCCATCATCCTAAACTCAAAAATCACTAAAGCAAACTGCTATAACTGAGAGGCCATCTGTAATCACTTACACCGAGTCCAACATATGTTCCTTCACACTCACACTTTTCACCTGCTTGTCTTTTGCTAAGAAAGAAGCTTATCGTGAATACAAAGAAATAAATGTCTAAGCTGCCATGCTAAAAGCAACAGGCACCTAAGATGCTGTTTCATTAATTCATAAACACCTTGCTTCCCAAGGGCCTGCCCTACCTTAATTCATAGAGCTCACTTGCTGAATAAAATTGTTTACTAAATGAAATATGAAATAATAAAGTGACTATTGCCTATAATGTAGAGGGGGGAAAGCCTTTTAAAAGAACGTATCATTATATCTAAATATGCAATATAAACTACAGGCTATTCCAGAGAGAAAAACATTAACAAGGTATAAATTAGAATTTTTATCGTTCTGTTGCTTATTGGGTTTTATTGAGCACTCAGGCTATTTAAGACCTGAAAGCTGTAATCCTCAGCCTCACCCACAAGCCAAACATTTAAACATTTTTGGCTTCTGGACTGAAACATCAGCAAAAAGACAGAGAAGGCATCTCCAAAGTCCTTACTCTCCATAGAAACATCAAAACTCAAGTACAAACTGTCAGAATCAACTTCATCACAATTCAGGAAAACAATAAAAGGGCCACAGTCAACAAGCAAATGCTGAATCGAGGAAAAGGAACATAAAAAAGAAGGAAAGCTCTGTAGCCATTCTTTCCCCTCCTCCCCCAATGCTGGGGATGGACCCAGAGCCTTGAGAATGTCAGGCAAACACCCTACCCCTGAGCTGCAGCCCAGTCCTCTGCAGCATGTCTTAGGTGCCCCCGATCCTCCTTTTTCTCCAGCTCTACAGAGGAACTGTGTTGAAGGACTTGGTCCCTGGTTCCAGAGGGAGCAGAAGAGATCTTATTCACTAATAACTGTGCTTATCTCTTCAAACATGCCTGGAGGCTGCTGAGGGACTGACCCAAAGAGCTCCTCTGTTTTGCAAAATTCAGAATTCACTCAGGGTGGAAAAGCAGCAGTTATATGGGGAAAACATTGTAAGGCAAAACAAGAGTCCACAGCCAGCTGGGATCCCCACTACAAAAGAAAAAAAGAAAAAGTGGTAGATCACCAAAGCCCTGAAAGGAAGGGTTGGGGAGAGAGATTGCTCTGGGAAAGTCAGGACTTCAAAAGCACCTAGATATACAAGGGAGTTTAGAAAACCACATGCATGCCTACAGCAAGACCCATCTTAAATGAGACCTGAGGAGACATCTTTCACATCTGGATGTTGGAGGCTTAAGTATAAACAGGAAGCAAAAGGCTAAGGCAGAGTTAATCATCCTGGCTAGGTGTAGACACAGAGCCATTCTGCAAAGATTAGTAGAATATCTGACTTTCAAATTTGGTTCTTGGTGTTCAAAGAAATCTCTATGAAAACACTAGCTGAGGAGAGGAAAGAATCTAAACTCTAGACTTAATCTTGTTTTCAAAACGTCCAGTTTTCAACAAAAAGTAGTTAAACATGTAAAGAAACAAGTTATCCCTGAAGAAATGCAGACATTGGACTTTCTAAACAAAGACTTTAACTTTCTTAAATAGGCTAAAAGACTTAAAAGGAAAGTAAGGACAAGGGCAAGGAGCTAAAGAAAATCAGGATAATAATGGATGAACAAATAGCAACGAGCAATAATTTGGTTCAAATTATAAAAAGGAAGCAAATTTTGATGTACAATAAAAAAGTACAATACAAGAATTTAAACTCAGAATTTCAGTAACATATTTCAGTCAGCAGAAGAAAGAACCAGTGAACCTATAAATAGGGCAACAGAAATTATCTAGTTTCTGAAGAAGGAGGAACAAGAATGAAGAAAAATGGGCAGAGATTAAGAGACCTAAGAGACATCATCAAGAACACCAACATCAAGAGCCTGATGGGAATCTCAGAAGGAGAGGTGAGAAAGAGACACAAAGAACATTTGAAGAAATAAAGGCCCATGTTTTCCAAATTTGATAAAGAACCCTAGTCTACTCCAAGAAAGATAAAAGCAAAGAGATCCAAATGAAGACACATAATCAAACTGTCAAAAGCTAAGGATAAGGAGAGGATATTGGAAGCAGCAAGAAAAGCATCTATCTCGTCATGAACTAGAGATACACAATAAAATTAACAGATGACTTTTCATCAGCCACCTTCTAGCTAGAAAGCAGTGAGATGACATTGTTTAAGTGCTGAAGAAGAAAAAAAAACTATCATCCAAGAGTTGTATTTCCTACATAAAATTAAAATAAAGGAGAAGTTAAGACCCATACGTTGTATAATTCCTATGAAATATCCAGAATAGGTAAATACATAGGGACAGAATGCAGACTGGTGGTTTCCAAGGAAGGCCTAGGAAAGAAGGAAATGGGGAGAAGCTGTTCAATAAGTATGGGGTTTCTTTTGGGATGATGAATATTTTGGACCTAGAAAAAGGTGGTAGTTGCTCAACAGGGTGATACCAAATGCTAATGAATCCATCACTTTAAAATGGCTAACTTTATGTTTTGTGAATTTCACCTCATAAAGAAAAATTAAAAATAAAAGAATATCTGGCTTCTGACAAATGGTCAGAAGTCCCGAAGGACTAGCAGTATCAAATGAAGCACTGATTACTCTTAGATTGCCCCTTCCTCTTCTGCTTGACCCCATAGGAATCTGGAGTGGAGCTAGGTTAAGTCAGCTTTTTGCTGCTGTAACTAAAAGACCTGACAAGAACAATTGCAGAAGAGGAAAAGTTTATTTGGGGGCTAGCAATTTCAGATGTCTCAATCCATAAATAGCAGGCTCCATTACTCAGGCCTTGAGGTGAGGCAGAACATGGGGGTGGGAGACTGTGGCAGAGGGAAGTGGCTCTCATGATGATCAAGAAGCAGAGAGAGAGACTCCATTCACCAGATAAGAAATATATACTCCAAAGGTAGGAGCCCAATGCCCACCTCCTCCAGCCACACCCTGCCAGCCTTCAGTTACCACCCAGTTAATCTCATCATGGGATTAATTCACTAATTGGGTTAAGATTCTTATAACTAAATCATTTCTCCCCTAAACCTTCTTGCACTGTCTCACACATGAGCTTTTGGGGGACACCTCACATCCAAACCATAAAGATAATAGTATATTGACTGGGTGCTTTGAGGAATATCAGAAAGAAATACATGGGCATAGCTCATGGAGCTATGAATTATCAAAAATACGAGTTTCAGTGAGACCTTATCCATGTGTGTAGAAAAGACACATGTGGGAAGTGAATTCTATCAATAGCAACATGATGGATTTCCATATACAAGAGCTGCCTTAAGTTAGATTATTTTTTTTTGTTTTGGTGTGTACATAATTTATTAAGATGCAAGAAAAATTTAAAAAGTATTCTAATTGATTTTTTCTTTTTTTATTGTCGGTCGTTCAAAACATTACATAGTTCTTAATATATCATATTTCACAGTTTGATTCAAGTGGGTTATGACCTCCCATTTTTACCCCGTATACAGATTGCTGTATCACATTAGTTACACTTCCATTGATTTACATATTGACATTCTAGTGTCTGATGTATTCTGCTGTCTATCCTATTCTCTACTATCCCCCCTCCCCTGCCCTCCCCTCCCCATTTCTCTCTCTACCCCCTCTACTGTAAATCATTTCTTCAACTTGTATTATTCTTCTCTTACCCCTCATTTTCTTTTTTTTTTTTTAGAGGAGAGAGAGAGAGAGAGAGAGAGAGAGAGAGAGAGAGAGAGAGAATTTTTAATATTTATTTTTTAGTTCTTGGCGGATACAACATCTTTGTTGGTATGTGGTGCTGAGGATCGAACCCCGGGCCGCACGCATGCCAGGCGAGCGCGCTACCACTTGAGTCACATCCCCAGCCCCCCTCATTTCCTCTTATATGTAATTTTGTAAAACCCTGAGGATCACCTTCCATTTCCATGCGATTTCCCTTCTCACTCCCTTTCCCTCCCACCTCTCATCCCTGTTTAATGTTAATCTACTTCTCAAGCTCTTCGTCCCTACCCTGTCCTTGGTTACTCCCCTTATATCACAGCAGTCATTTGGCATTTGTTTTTTAAGGATTGGCTAGCTTCACTTAGCATAATCTGCTCTAATGCCATCCATTTCCCTCCAAATTCTATGATTTTGTCATTTCTTATTGCAGAGTAATACTCCATTGTGTATAAATGCGACATTTTTTTTATCCATTCATCTATTGAAGGGCATCTAGGTTGGTTCCACAATCTTGCTATGGTGAATTGTGCTGCTATGAACATCGATGTAGCAGTGTCCCTATAGCATGCTCTTATTAGGTCTTTAGGGAATAGACCGAGAAGGGGAATAGCTGGGTCAAATGGTGGTTCCATTCCCAGCTTTCCAAGAAATCTCCATACTGCTTTCCAAATTGGCTGCACCAATTTGCAGTCCCACCAACAATGAACAAGTGTACCCTTTTCCCTGCATCCTCTCCAGCACTTGTTGTTGTTGGACTTCATAATGGCTGCCAATCTTACTGGAGTGAGATGGTATCTTAGGGTGGTTTTGATTTGCATTTCTCTGACTGCTAGTGATGGTGAGCATTTTTTCATGTACTTATTGATTGATTGTATGTCCTCCTCTGAGAAGTGTCTGTTCAGGTCCTTGGCCCATTTGTTGATTGGGTTATTTGTTATCTTATTGTCTAATTTTTTGAGTTCTTTGTATACTCTGGATATTAGGGCTCTATCTGAAGTGTGTGGAGTAAAGATTTGTTCCCAGGATGTAGGCTCCCTGTTTACCTCTCTTATTGTTTCTTTTGCTGAGAAAAAAACTTTTTAGTTTGAGTAACTCCCATTTGTTGATTCTAGTTGTTAACTCTTGCGCTATGGGTGTCCTATTGAGGAATTTGGAGCCCGTCCCCACAATCTGTAGATCATAGCCAACTTTTTCTTCTATCAGACGCCGTGTCTCTGATTTGATATCAAGCTCCGTGATCCATTTTGAGTTACCTTTTGTGCATGGCGAGAGAAAGGGATTCAGTTTCATTTTGATGCAAATGGATTTCCAGTTTTCCCAGCACCATTTGTTGAAGATGCTATCTTTCCTCCATTGCATGCTTTTAGCCCCTTTATCAAATATAAGATAGTTGTAGTTTTGTGGATTGGTTACTGTGTCCTCTATTATGTACCATTGGTCCACCTGCCTGTTTTGGTACCAGTACCATGCTGTTTTTGTTACTATTGCTCTGTAGTATAGTTTGAAGTCTGGTATCGCTATACCGCCTGATTCACACTTCCTGCTTAGCATTGTTTTTGCTATTCTGGGTCTTTTATTATTCCATATGAATTTCATGATTGTTTTATCTATTTCTACAAGAAATGCTGTTGGGATTTTGATTGGCATTGCATTAAACCTATAGAGAACTTTTGGTAATATCGCCATTTTGATGATGTTAGTTCTGCCTATCCATGAACAGGGTATATTTTTCCATCTTCTAAGGTCTTCTTCTATATCTCTCTTTAGGGTTCTGCAGTTTTCATTGTATAAGTCTTTCACCTCTTTTGTTAGGTTGATTCCCAAGTATTTTATTTTTGGGGGGATATTGTGAATGGAGTAGTTGTCCTCATTTCCGTTTCAGAGGATTTGTCGCAGATATACAGGAATGCATTTGATTTATGCGTGCTGATTTTATATCCTGCCACTTTGCTGAATTCATTTATTAGCTCTAATAGTTTCTTGTAGACCCTTTTGGGTCTGCTAGGTATAGAATCATGTCATCTGCAAATAGTGATAATTTAAGTTCTTCTTTTCCTATTTTTATGCCTTTAATTTCTTTTGTCTGTCTAATTGCTCTGGCCAGTGTTTCGAGGACTATGTTGAACAGAAGTGGTGAGAGAGGGCGTCCCTGTCTTCTACCAGATCTTAGAGGGAATGCCTTCAATTTTTCTCCATTCAGAATGATGCTGGCCTGTGGCTTATCATAGATTGCTTTTACAATGTTGAGGTATGATCCTGTTATCCCTAATTTTTCTAGAGTTTTGAACATAAAGGGATGCTGTACTTTGTCGAATGCTTTTTCTGCATCTATCGAAATGATCATATGGTTCTTATTTTTAAGTCTATTGATGTGGTGAATAATATTTATTGATTTCCGTATATTGAACCAGCCTTGCATCCCAGGGATGAATCCTACTTGATCATGGTGTATAATTTTTTTTGATATGTTTTTTAATCCGATTCGCCAGAATTTTATTGAGGATTTTTGCATCTAGGTTCATTAGAGATATTGGTCTGTAGTTTTCTTTCTTTGAAGTGTCTTTGTCTGCTTTAGGAATCAGGGTGATGTTGGCCTCGTAGAATATATTTGGAAGTTCTCCCTCTTTTTCTATTTCCTTAAATAGCTTGAAAAGTATTGGTGTTAGTTTCTCTTTAAAGGTTTTGTAAAATTCTGCTGTATACCCATCCGGTCCTGGGCTTTTCTTAGTTGGTAGTCTTTTGATGGTTTCTTCGATTGCCTCTATTGTTATTGGTCTGTTTAGGTTGTGTATATCCTCCTGACTCAATCTGGGCAGATCATATGACTTAAGAAATTTATCGATGCCTTCACTAACTTCTATTTTATTGGAGTATAAGGATTCAAAATAATTTCTGATTATCTTCTGTATTTCTGAAGTGTCTGTTGTGATATTGCCTTTTTCATCCCGTATCCTAGTAATTTGAGTTCTCTCTCTTCTTCTCTTCGTTAGCATGGCTAAGGGTCTGTCGATTTTATTTATTTTTTCAAAGAACCAACTTTTAGTTTTGTCAATTTTTTTAATTGTTTCTTTTGTTTCAATTTCATTAATTTCAGCTCTGATTTTAATTATTTCTTGCCTTCTACTTCTTTTGCTGTTGTTTTGCTCTTCTTTTTCTAGGATTTTGAGATGAAGTATGAGATCATTTATTTGTTGGTTTTTTCTTTTTTTAAGGAATGAACTCCAAGCAATGAATTTTCCTCTTAGGACTGCTTTCAATGTGTCCCATAGATTCCGATATGTTGTGTCTGTGTTTTCATTTAACTCTAAGAAGTTTTTAATTTTCTCCTTGATGTCTTCTAAAACCCATTGATCATTCAGTAACATATTGTTCATTCTACAAGTGATGCATGATTTTTCCTTCCTTCTTTTATCGTTGATTTTCAGTTTCATCCCATTATGATCAGATAGGATGCATGGTATTATCTGTACTCCTTTATATTGTCTAAGAGTTGCCCTGTGACATAATATATGATCTATTTTTGAGAAGGATCCATGTGCTGCTGAGAAAAAAAGTGTAACTGCTTGATGTTGGGTGGTATATTCTATATATATCAATTACGTCTAGGTTGTTAATTGTGTTATTGAGTTCTATACTTTCCTTATTTAACTTTTGTTTGGAAGATCTGTCCAGTGGTGAGAGAGGTGTGTTGAAGTCTCCCATGATTATTGTATGCTGGTGTATTAGACTCTTGAACTTGAGAAGAGTTTGCTTGACAAACATAGCTGCACCATTGTTTGGGGCATATATATTTATGATTGTTATGTCTTGTTGGTGTATGGTTCCCTTGAGCAGTATGTAGTGTCCCTCTTTATCCCTTTTGATTAACTTTGGCTTGAAATCTATTTTATTAGATATGAGTATGGACACTCCTGCTTGTTTCCGCAGTCCATATGAGTGGTATGATTTTTCCCAACCTTTCATCTTCAGTCTATGTATATCTTTTCCTATCAAATGCGTCTTCTGTAGGCAGCATATTGTTGGGTCTTGTTTTGTGATCCATTCAACTAGCCTGTGTCTCTTAATTGGTGAGTTTAAGCCATTAACATTTAGGGTTATTATTGAGATATGGTTTGTTCTTCCAGCCATATTTGTTTATTAATGTTACTAAAACTGATTTGTTTTCCTCTTTGATTACTTTCACCCCTTTACTGTCCTACCTCCCACTGTTGGTTTTCATTGTTATTTTCCATTTCCTCTTCCTGTAATGTTTTGCCAAGGATTTTTTGAAGAGATGGTTTTCTAGCTGCAAATTCTTTTAACTTTTGTTTATCGTGGAAGGTTTTAATTTCATCTTCCATCCTGAAGCTTAATTTCGCCAGATACACGATTCTTTGTTGGAACCCATTTTCTTTCAGTGTTTGAAATATGTTATTCCAGGATCTTCTAGCTTTCAGAGTCTGTGTTGAGAGATCAGCTGTTATCCTGATTGGTTTACCCCTAAATGTAATCTGCTTCCTTTCTCTTGTAGCTTTTAAAATTCTCTCCTTATTCTGTATGCTGGGCATCTTCATTGTAATGTGTCTAGGTGTGGATCTCTTATGATTTTGCACATTCGGCGTCCTGTAGGCTTCTAGGATTTCGGATTCTTTCTCATTCTTCAAGTCTGGGAAGTTTTCTCGTATTATTTCATTGAATAGATTGTTTATTCCTTTGGTTTGGAGTTCTGTGCCTTCCTGTATCCCAATGACTCTTAAGTTTGGTCTTTTAATGTTATCCCATATTTCATGGTTTCTTAGCAGACTTGCTGAGCTGTCTATGTTCTTCTCAAGTTGAAATACTTTGTCTTCATTGTCTGATGTTCTATCTTCTAAGTGAACTACTCTGCTGGTAGTATTCTCAATTGAGTTTTTAAGTTGGTTTATTGCTTCCTGCATTTCTAGGATTTCTATTTGTTTGTTTTTTATTACCTCTATCTCCCTGTGTAATTGATCTTTTACTTCCTGGATTTTTTTATGTAGTTCCTTGTCAAAATGATCTTTCATTGTCTGATTTTGCTGTCTCATGTCTTCCTTGAGACTCCAGATCATCTGAAGCATGTATATCCTGAACTCTTTATCTGACATTCCATCTGTTGCAGCTATTACCTCTTCTAAAGTTGAGTTGACCTGCATTGCTTGTGGTCCTTTCTTTCCTTGTCTTTTCATACTGCTCGCGTTTCTTTCTGCTTGGTGAAACTGTTGTGTTTTTGAAATTTTCCCCCTATTTATTTATATTGCTCTTGTATAGTTGGAAAATCTCCCTTGCAGGGCGGGTAGTGGCTGTGCTCCTTGTCTAATTAGGGTGATCTGTCTACCACTCTGGTCAGTCGCAGGTCTGCCCACCCTGCGGGCGCGGGTGGCAGCTCTGCTCTGCCCGGACTCCAATTGTGGTGATGTAACTACCACGCCCTCGGGTCGTTGGTCCTGATCCGGATGTGGGCGGCGGCTCTGCTCGGCCCCTACTCCAATTGGTGTGACGTGTCTACCACGCTGGCAGGCCTCTAGGCCTGTTCAGCCAGTGGGTCGCAGGTCTGCCTACCTTGCGGGCTCAGGCGGCAGTTCTGCTCAGCCCCCACTCCCAATGGGGGTACCTGACTGCCTCTCCAACGGGTAGCTGGGCGCTGGGCCTTTTCCGGACACGGGCGGTGGCTCTGCTCCACCCCCGCTCCAACCGGTGTGACATGACTGCCTCGGTGCTACGTGTCCACCACGCTGGCAGGCTACCAGGCCTGTCCTGCCAGTGGGATGCAGGTCTGCCTACCTTGCAGGCTCAGACGGCAGCTCTGCACAGTCCCTACTCCAAATGGGGTGACTTGGCTACCACGCCATCGGGTCGCTTGTCCTGTTCTAGGCGTGGGCGGCTACTCTCTTCGGCCCCAGCTGCAGTTGGGGTGTTGTGATACCACGCCGGCGGGTCACTTGGCCTGCTCTGGGCACAGGCGGCAGCTCCAATCTGCCCACCTGGCCCCCACAGCACCCAGCAGGACCCAGACCAAGAAGCAGTCACCGCAGGTTCCCCAACCCTGGGCCAAAGCAGCTTCAGGAGCCAGAACCCGGCCTCTCCGATCCCGGCTCATGCTCCGCTAGGAGCAGGCTCCAAGGAGCGACCCCCGCGGGTTCCCCTGCCCCAGGCCAAAGCAACTCTGGGAGCCAGAGCCCGGCCACTCCAAGCTCTCCGAGCTCCGTGCACGCTCCGCTGGGAGCAGGCTCAAAGACGCAGTCCCCGCGGGCTCCCCAGCCCTGGGCCAAAACTGTTCCGGGAGTCAGAACCCAGCCGCCCCGAGCTCAGCGCACGCTCCACTTGGAGCTGGCCTCAACACGCAGTCTCCGCAGGTTCCCCAGCCCTGGGCCAAAGCATCCCCCGGAAACAGATTCTGGCCGCTCAGAGCCCGGCACACGCCTTGCCAGGAGCGAGCCCCTAGGAGTATTCTCCACTGGTTCTCCAGCCCCGAGCCTGAGCGATCTGTCTGCGAGACGCAGGCAAATACCAGCCTGAAATCACCTGTTCCGTAGCTGAATGAGCTGAGATCAGTAGAAAACAGGGATGATTACATCAGCTCTCCAAGATGGCGGCTGCTGTCCTCCTCCGTGGTCCGACCGGTGTCGAGAACCGAACTGGACTGCTTCTCTCCTCTGTCTCAAAGCTGGAACTCAGCACTAAGCACGGCCATTGCACCACTGGCAGGAGCCCCCAGAATCCGCATCGCTGCACCCCCGCTCAGGCACCTCGCGGCTTCCCAGCGCGCGCCGCAGACTCCAGCTGCGGGGCGCAACCCTCCGTGCGGAGAAATCGCCCGCGTCGGAGCCCCCGCAGCCGAAGCTCACGCGATGGAAATCCGTCCACTAGATTCTGGAGCACCTCAATTTCACTGGAAATTCCCAACAAGATAGCCTTCAGCTGTTTCACCTCGTCTTTCTCCCGCACAGTGACGCGGTGCACTGGGGTGATGCACTCCCTTCGCCGCCATCTTCTGCAGTCTCTTTTCTCTAATTGGTTTTTGCCAATTGCTGATATCAATACTGATCCAGCTAATGAAAACATTATTTTACATAAAGAATAAAATATATGGGGCTGGCTAACCCATGCTCAATGGTGGCTGTCCAGCAGTGTTTGCAGTCTATGAAAGAGAACTTCCTTACTACACTCTTGGCTGCTGCCCTGACACTGCCCACAAAGCCAAGCTCACATTTGTGAGTTCTTGGCTTTGTTCCTTTGTTCCTCTTAGTTCCACAACTGGAGGCTGGGGAGGCAGAGTTCTTCCAGCACGGCCCTGCCTAGGGAGTAGACGGCTCAGACTTCGGGCACATTCTGAGGCTTTACTCCCAAATCTCAAAAATGTAAAAGCATGATGTGCTCATCAAAATATTTTAATTCTCCTAAAAGTAGTTAACTTGGCTTTCTCTAGATACCTCTGGAATACTTAAAACTCAGTGATTCCATTCAGTTCAAAGCAGTTGAACACTAGGAAATAACCAAGAGCTACATATTCTTCTTATTCAGTAAACACATTTGGGCCTGTTGAATCTGATGAAGCTGCATTTTTAAGAGCAAATCAATTCTTTTTCTCCCTGGAATTTAAAGTTCTGATCTTGTGAACCGCATAGTCCCCCAGTTTTTGTATCCCAGACCCCTTGATTTCAGAGAAGAGCAAAGCAAATGACAAAAAGCTTCCCACACTAGCTATCTCCTTGCACTAAGTAACCAAATCTCCATATTTTCCTTCATAATCTCCTAAATATTCTTAAATTATTATTAGAAGTTAAAGGAAAACATGGATATTTTATATTTCATATGGATAGCTAGGATGGAAAACTTTTTGAATTTTCTGACTTAGATGAACAACTGGAAAGCAATTTTCAAATTTGGTCATGCTCTGCCACCTCAGGTCATTCATTAAGGGTAAGTTAGAGTTCTCTTCTTCTGCACACTCAACATACTCTCCTTCAACTGGGGGGGGGCTCTAAATCATTGAGACCTTTTCTTGCGCTACTCTGCTGGTTTCTCATAAACTCAGAATTTCAACTCAAAAGTTTTACAATCCTCTATTAAGGATATACCTGCTAATGTACCTGAGTTATCTGATATACTACTTAGAATTTTACTATTGAATTGAGATTTTTTTTCAGCTTATGGATTTCTGGGTGGGCAGGGATATCTAAAAATCTCAAGCAGAGAAATAATCTCAAGCAGGCTAGACATTTACTGCATACAATTAATTTAATTTCTCAAGCACTCAGTTCAATCACCCGTAAAATGGGTGAAATAATGCAAAGGTGGAAAATCCACTAGAAGGATTAACAGAAGCATGAGAAAAATGTCAGTATATGTGTCTTACTAATGATAATAATATTGTGTATATATTTATGCTACTATAGCAAAATGCCTGGGGCTGGATAAAGTATAGGAGCAAAGAGGTTTATTTTGCTTATGATTTTGATGACTGGAGGGTCCAAGTAGCAAGGCACCAGTGTCCTGATGAGGGTTTCCTGGCTGCTCTGCAAATAGCAGAGAAGCAGAAAAGCATCATCACAAAACAGAAGGGGCAAACAGGGGGGTAGCCTTGTTTGATAACAGTTCACTCTTGCAAGAACTAGTTCATTCCTTTAAGACCCAACCCACTCCATCAGACCAGCATTAATTCATTTATGAGGATGGAGCCCATGACTTAATCACCTTCCACTAGACCACATCTCTTAAAAGTTCTACCACCTTAACACCACCAAACTAAGGACCAAGCTTCCAGATCATGAAACTGTGGGAGACAAACCATATCTAAACCATAGAAATACGTTAGGGATCCACCAATATTAAGTATAATCTGTATGGTGGGGAACATCTTGGTCGAACATATGTTCTTTGGTTCGATTATTATTCTACTGTTTCCACATAACAAAGAGCAAGACACTAGAAAGTCCTCTGTAAAAAAACTACTATTTCTACATCAGATGTCAAATTGTGTTTTATGGAACTCTAGGAACCCAGAGAGAACCCACGAGGATTATGGGAACTGGGAAGGAAGGCTGCCAAGATTCTAGGATCTAACTATGAATTAGGGGGAAAAAAATCTTACTAAAGTGTTTATCTTTCTGATATATCAAAATATGAAAAGCAATTTCTAGAATTAGCAGTAAACTCTACCAGGTACCTACAATTAAAACACATAGATATAATTAGAAAACTGTACCAAAACATTTTAAAACTGTTTTCTTTTTCTCTTACCTTTATTGAGGTAAAATTGAAAAATGAAAATTGTATACATTAAGGTGTATAATGTAATGTTTTGATATATATATATTAAACTTTGTGAAATGATTATTGCAATCAAGCTTATTAACATATCCATCACTTCACATATTAATCTTTATTTAATGTGGTGCAGATAAATAAGATTTACTCTCTGAACAAGTATATAATACATTATTATTATTATCATCATTATTTATAGCTACAAAACTGTACATTATATCCTTAGTACTTATTCATCTTATATATGAAAGTTTGTACCCTCTGACCAATATCTAAGATCACCCCATATTCCTCTCCCCCTGACCACCATTCTACTATGTTTCTATTAGCTTCAGATTTTTAGTTTTCACATATAGGTATGATCATAGAGTATTTGTCTTTCTGTGCCTGACTTTTTTCACTTACCATAATGATCTTCAGGTTCATCAATGATTTTTGTAAACTGTAGGAATGTTTCCTCTAAGGCTGAATTATACATAAATATTTTCTTTATCTACTGATGAACATTATATTGCTTCCATGTTTTGGCTATTGTTATTAATGCTGGGAGGTATATATCTTTTGCGATAGTGGTTTTTTTTTTTCCTTTGGATATAAACCAAGAGGTGGGAGTGCTGGATCATGCGCGGTTCTATTATTTTGAACTTTCTGAGGAACCCCCACAGTGGCTATTCAAATTTACATTCCCAGCAATAATGTATCAGAGTTCCCTTTTCTTATCTTTGTGTGGGGAGCGGGAAGGGCTGGGGATTGAATCCAAGGTCTTGTGCATGCTAGCAATTACTGCACCACTGAGCTATATCCCCAGCCTCACTTCTAATCTTTTGACATTTTAATAACGGCCATTTTGTCAGGTGTGAGTTGAGATGTCATTGTGGTCTTGATTTGCATTTTCCTAATGATTATTGATGTTGAACACATTTAATTTATCTATTGGCCATCTGTATGTATGCCTTGAAGAAACCTCTATGTAGGGCTTCTGCCCATTTTTTACCAAGTTATTATAATTATTGTAATTATTATTATTTTGCTATTGAGTAGTATGAATTCTGTAAGTATCTTAAATATTAATTCCTGTTCATATATATGGCTTGCAAATATTTCTCTCATTCCTTGGTTTGCCTTTTCATTTCACTTGTCTCCTTAGCTCAGAAGATTTTTAGTTAATTGTAGTCCCAATTGTTTACTTTTGCTTTTGTTGCATCTGTGCTTTTGATGTCTTATTCAAAAAATCATTGCTGAGGCCAAAGTCATGGGATTTTCCCCAATGTTTTCTTCTAGTTTTGTGGCTCCAAGTCTTATGTTTTAATCTTTAATTGTTGATTTTTGTGTATAATGTTAGATAAAGATGAAATATAAATTTTTTGCATGTGGATATATATTTTTTCAGAACATAATTTAATGAATAAATTCTCCTTTCCCCATGTGTATTTCTGACAATGTTGGCAGAAATTAGTTGACTCTATATGTGTGGATTATTTCTGGGCTTTCTACTCTGTTCCACTGATCTAGCTGCACTTTTATACCAGTTTCATGCTGTTGATTACTGTACCTTTATAATATAATTAGAAATCAGGGAAATAGGATGGCTCCATCTTTAGTCTTTTTGCTCAAGGTATTTGGAATCTTTTGCAGTACATATGAATTTAAGCATTTTTTCTATTTTTTTGAAAAATATCAACTAACATAGAAACACACCTCATTTTTTAAATTAATAAATTAATTAATTTTAATTATATATATATATGACAGCAGAATAAATTTTGATTCATTGTACACAACTGTAGCACAACGTTTCATTTCTCTGATTGTACATGATGTAGAATCACAACATATGTGCAG
The DNA here is from genome assembly GCF_964194105.1 of Spermophilus citellus. NCBI lineage: Eukaryota > Metazoa > Chordata > Mammalia > Rodentia > Sciuridae > Spermophilus > Spermophilus citellus. The sequence goes on from NC_138185.1 coordinate 52,961,304, forward strand.
TCATACATGTACCTAGGGTAATGATGTCCATTTCATTCTACCATCTTTCCTACCCCCATAACCCCACCATACTTCCCTCCCCTTTGCCCAATCGAAGGTCCTTCATTTTTCCCATACTCCATCCCATAAAGGATCAGCATCCACAGAGAGAACATTCGGCCTTTGATTTTGGGGGATTATCTTACTTTGCTTAGCATGATATTCTCCAACTCCATCCATTTATCTGCAAATGCCATAATTTTATTTTCTTTTAATGCTGAGTAATATTCCATTGTGTATACATAAAAAATATGAAATGCTTTACGAATTTGTGAGTTATCCTTGTGCAGATGCCATGCTAATATCTTCTCTGTATTGTTCCAATTTTAGTATATGTGCTGACCAAGCACCACAACTGATTTTTGTATGTGATTTAGTATCCTGCAACTTTACTGAATTTGTTTATGAGATCTAATAGTTTTTCATTGCTGTCTTTAGGGTTTTCTATGTATAAGATCATGCCATCTGAAACAGGGACAATTCTATTTCTTCGTTTCCAATCTTTTTATTTTCCAAGCTTTTATTTCCTCTTGCCTAGTTGCTTGTGCTAGGATTTTCAGTACTATGTTGAAAAATAGTGGTGAGAATGGAATTTCAATTTTTTACTGTTGAGTATGATATTAGCTAGAAACTAGAGGTTAGTGATATATGGCTTTATTGCAGTGAGGTACATTCCCTCTATACCTAAATTTATGAGTGGTTTTTTTTTTTAATCATGAAAGGATGCTAAAGTTTGTCAAATGCTTTTTCTGTATATATTGAAATGATCAGATGGCTTTTGTCTTTCATTGTATTAAGGTAATGTAAAACATTTCTTGATTTGTGTTTGTTGAACCATCCTTGCATCCCAGGTATGTTAGTCAGCTTTCCATTGCTATAACAAAATGCATGAGAAAACTTAAAGGAGTGAAGATTTATCTGGGTCATAGTTTCAGAGGTTTTAGTCCAGAGTCACTTGGCTGTATTGTTTCTGGGCCTGTGAGGCAGAACATCATGGTGGAGAGAGCATGACAGACCAGCTACTCACCTCATGACATTCAGTAACTAAGGGAGAGTCACAAGAGCACACTCACAAGGACCCATTTCCTCCTGGTAGTCCTCACCTCATAAGATTCTCCCGCTTCCCAATAGCACATTAAACTATGAACCCAGCAGCAGATTACTCCATTGATGAGGTGATCCAATGATCCTCATGATCCAATCACCTTCCAAAGTCCCCATGTCTGAACATTAGTGCCTTGGAAACTAAGCCTTCAACACATAAGCTTTTGGGGGACATTTTAGATCCAAACCAAAACACCAGGGATAAATCACGTTTAATCATGGTGAATGATCCTTTTAATGTTCTGTTGAAATCAGTTTACCAGTATTTTGCCAAGGTATTTTTAATTTGTATAGATAAGAGATGCTGACCTGTGACTTTCTTTTATTGTAGTGTTCTCTAGCTTTGCTATCCAGGTATTGCTAGCCTCATTAGAGTCTGAAGCTGTTCCTTCTTTCTCAATGTTTGGAAAAGTTGATATTAGTTTTTTCTTTAAATGTTTGGTAGTACTCACCCATGAAGCCATCAGGTCCTGGGCTTATCTTTGATAGTTCTTATTACTGATTCAATCTCCTTACTCATTATTGACCTGCTCATATTTTCTACTTTTTCATGATTCATTCTTGGTAGTTGTTGTGTATCTAGGAATTTATCTATTTCTTCTGGATTATCTAATTTGGTGGTATACAGTTGTTCATAGAAGTCTCTTATTGTCCATGGTATTTCTGTGATATCAGCTATAATGTGTTCTTCTCATTTCTCACTTATTTAGTTAAATCTTCTCTCCTTTTGTCTTACCCTAGTAAATGATTTGTCAATTTTGTTTATCTTTTTAAAAAGCCAATCTTGGTTTTGCTGGGTTTTTTTCTATTGTTTTGTGTGATTGAGATAAAAGTGTATTATGCTGCTGCTTTTTGATGGAATGTTTTGTGTATGATGGTTATGTTCATTTGATCTAAAATGTAGTTGAGGGCTGGGGATGTGGCTCAAGCGGTAGCGCGCTCGCCTGGCATGCGTGCGGCCCGGGTTCGATCCTCAGCACCACATACAAAGATGTTGTACCCGCCGAAAACTAAAAAATAAATATTAAAAAAAAATTCTCTCTCTCTCTCTCTCTCTCTCTCTGTCTCTGTCTCTCACTCTCTCTTAAAAAAAATAAAAAATAAAATGTAGTTGAAGGCTATTGTTTCTTTTTTCTTATTGTTGGTCGTTCAAAACATTACAAAGTTCTTAATATATCATATTTCACAATTTGATTCAAGTGGGTTATGAACTCCCATTTTTACCCCGTATACCGATTGCTGTATCACATCAGTTACACTTCCATTGATTTACATATTGCCATTCTAGTGACTGATGTATTCTGCTGTTTATCCTGCTATTGTTTCTTTATTGATTTATGTCCAGACAATCTATCCATTGTCAAATATGAGATACTGAGGATTATTACTGTTATTTTTAATTTAGTTTTTTTGTTTTATTTTGTTTTCTGTTTTGGGGTACTGGGGATTGAACTCAGGGACACTCAACCACTGAGCCACATCCCCAGTCCTATTTTGTATTTTATTTAGAGACAGGGTCACACTGAGTTGCTAGGCACCTTGCCATTGCTGAGGCTGGCTTTGAACTCACAATCCTCCTGTCTCAGCCTCCTGAACCACTGGGATTACAGGCATGCACCACTGCGCCAGGCTTCATTTAGATTTATTACTATTTGCTACATATATTTAAATGCTGTGAAGGTTGATGCATGTATATTTAAAATTGTTAGATTCTCTTGGCATTTTTTTTTTGCAATGCTGGGGAAGGAACCCAGGGCCTTGTGCATGGGAGGAAAGCACTCTACCACTGAGTTCTATCCTCAACTCTTCTTTTGCATTATATTATGATCTTTCTGGTGTCAGGGAAGACAAGGCTCATGAAAATCAAAGGGAGCTCAGTAGAATAGAGGAATGGGACCAGGAGTAGAGGGGAAGGCATGGGAAATACAGGGGAATGATGTTGGCCAAATTATATTGTTATATTATGTGTATGTGTCAAGCTTCTATTCTCTTGCTGCTATCAGATTAATTTATTGGTCTTTAAATTTTTTTGTTTTCAAAAAATTTTAATCCCACCATTATGTAAAACTATGTGCACAAATAAAAAATATGAAAAAAATTCTAAAAAATGAAATAATAATGATCTTTATGTATCCTTCCACAATTTTTGACTTAAAGTTTATTTTTTGTGCTATATCTATAGCTATTTCTCTTTGGTTTCTACTGACTTGATTCTGATGTCACAATTTACATCTTTTAATATTATGCATCCATTAACTTAATATCTTTACTTATTAACTTTGATACTAGAGTTAAGTGATTTCTACACTACCATTATATTCTTGGAGGCTTGTTTTGTTTTATTTTGTTTGTAGTTCTGGAGATCAAAGCAAGGGTCTTATGCTAGCGAGGCAAGCACTCTACCACTGAGCTACAGCCCCAGCCCTTACTAAGAGTATTTTGAATTTTACTATTTGCACATCTTTACCAATGAATTTTATACTTTTTATTTATTTTCATGTTACCAATTAGTGTCCTTTTGTTTTAACCTGAATAATTACTTTTAGTATTTCTTGTAAGGCAGGTCTAATGTCTGGGAAAGTTCTTATTCTCTTTTATTTCTAAAGAACAACTTTGATGGGTAAATTATACGTGGTTGGCACATTTCCTTTTCTTTCATCATTTTGAATAAATCATCCCTATTTTCCTGACCTGCAAGGTTTCTGAGAAATCTACTGAGAGCTTTATGACAATTCCCTCGTATGTGACAAGCTTCTATTCTCTTGCTGCTATCAAATTAATTTCTTGGTCTTTAAATTTTTTGTTTTCATATTTGTTTCATTGATTGGTTGATTAGATGGTTGGCTGAGTTTTGCTTTTAATGGGGTCTCACTCGTAACCCAGGCTGATCTTGAACTTTTAGGCTGAAGTGATCCTCCTGTCTCAGCTTCTCAAGAAGCTGACTAGAGACCCAAGCCACCATGCTCAGCTTGATTTTCAATAGTCATATTACAATGTGCCTTGGTGAAGTCTCCCTTGGGTTGAACCTGATTGGATTTAGAGCTTCATGTTTGTAGATATCCAATCTCTCTCCAGATTTGGGAAGTTTTCAAACATCATTTCTTTAGGTAAACTTTCTCTCCCTCTGCTATAAACTCATACTGTGAATGTTACTCTCTCAGTAGCATACCATAAAGGCTTTCTTCACCACTTTTCCTTCTTCCCCCACCCCTCCAAATGGATATTTTGAAAATGTATTCTTTAACAAATATCTGTGGAGGGAACATTTAATACTTTAATACTTCAATTATGTATATCCCCATGAAACCTATCTATAAGTTAAATGCAAATCCAATCAAAATTCTAACAGAGATTCTGACAGAATTTGACCTACATATTAAAAAGTTCATATGTAAGAGAAAAGATTGAATGATAGAATTTTTTAAATTGAAGAACTACAAAGAAATTGCTCTAAGTGAAATTTAGACTTGCTAAAAAACCAAGAATTATAACACTATGATACCAGTATCAGATTCACAAAAACCAAAGATACAAAATTCAAATCCCAGAAACAGATCCACAGATAAATAGATAGATAAATAATTCCCAGAAACCTGAAACAATTGGAAATCTATTTTTAAAAAAAGAAACAAACTTTACCACCTACTACACACAAAAGTAACCTTCATATAGTCTGTTATAGATTAGTATGCAAAATTTTTTAAACTTTCCATATATTGATATATGAAATTATTTCTTAAATAAGAAAAAATCATTAAATAAATACTTAATATTTAACTATAGAATTTCAGATTCTTTATGATAAGCTATAAATGTGGGTAAATGACAGTGCAGAATCTACAATATGTTTGTGACATTTTTATAGCACCTACATTTTATAAAATTCTATAAATCAATAGAAAAAAGGCAAATACCAGTGGGAGAATAGACAAGAGATATGAATAAGTAATTTAAAGAAGAAAATCTCAGTGACAACATGAAAATGAGCTCAACCTCATTAGTTCAGGAAATATGAAGGGGAAAATACTGGGGAATTATACTGATCAAATTATACTGCGACATCATATGCATTTATGAATATATAAGAACAAATCCCACTATTATATATAATTATAATGCACCAATAAAAAACATGGAAAAATCAGGAAATACAAGTTAATAACCCCAGGTAGATTGTCTATGATGCTAATTAAGTTTAAGTTCCAAGATCTCTTCACTCACGTGGGCCCTTTCCAGTGTAACGGCTTCCCATGGTGTTGACATGGTCATAAGATTTTGCAGTCTTTGTCAAATTATGTGTTAACTTACTTTTACACAATCTCTAAAGATAACTGGGTCTTGCCACTCTAACTTCTCTCCTATAAAAATTGCCTTTTAGTTGGGGGATGATAGAGTTGACCATGGGCTTTTGGGAATATAGAGAAGAGATATATTGGGACATACTGATGTAATCTGTCACATTGCTGCTTCCCTTCCCCAAGAGCATTAGTGTGTGAGGTTATATCTATATGTACTACCATTATCCATTTTTTACCCAGTGTAGTGAAGTGACAGAGTTTTTTTTCCCAAATGCCAGGGTTTTAACCAATATAAAATATATGACACAGCACCTAATACCAGCAGGACAATGACGTATTTAAGATAAAACTTAAAGTGCTCTGAAATGTAACCATTGATACACAAAGAGTCTTGATGAAAGTTTCCAATAGTATAATAATCCTACAAATGCTGAAAGCAATGTCCAAATAATTAAATAAGTAAACATGCAAAAAAATCCATAACAATATTAAAGTGAAATCATATATATCAATAAAAAATATTAAAGCAAATTCTAACCTTCAATGAAAGCAATCGGAAAAATACAAAATCTGTTAGAATCAGCTTTCTAGGAACTGTGAAAATTACCAAAGGATACAGCAACATGGGAAGTGCTCATTCAAGAAAGACAGGTAAAGCCAGGCCCAGTGCCACACTGTGCAATCCCAGCAAGTCAGGAGGCTGAGGCAAGAAGATAGATTGCAAGTTCAGAGCCAGCCTGGAAAACTCAGAGAAAAATAAAATTTAAAAAGGTCTGAGGATGTGGCTCACTTATAAAATCCTCCATGTTCAATCCCCAATACCACAAAATTAAAAAAAAAAAAAGAAAGAAAGATGGCTGAAGCTCAGTAAAAACAGTGAGCCCTGCAGAGGTTTTCTTTCTCTAGCCCCATTCCCCACTCCCAAGTGAGCAGTAGCCTTATAAATAATAGCCTATACCTGACCCACAGTAGATGAAGTACAATAGATCTCTTTCATAAGGAAATTTCATTATTTCTTTCCCTGTCTGCTAGCTCCCTAGGAAACCAGCTAAAAATGCTTATTTCATTTCATCTAACTAGGAACTCATTCAGTACTAAAGCTGTTGCTGCAACATTTGTCAAAAATGTTTCCAGGTAAATGTTTATTCCCTTATACCTGAGGTAATACATAACAATGAGGGCAAGCAACAGACTAACCAAAAAAAACTTACAGAAAAAAAAAAACTAGGGAATGAAAATACCTAGACTGAAAACTCCATAAATATCCCTGGGAATCTGGAGGTCAACAAACGTGGAGAGCTGTCTAGTTGTGCAGGAAAGATATGTGAGAGGCACTAACATCATACTTATGTCTCACCTTGATGTTGTACACAAACAGGAAGCAAAGACCCCGTTGAAATTGTAGGCAGCTTGGGTGGTTATTGTAGGCAGGACCCAACATCCACAGAGAACCCCTCAAAAGACTGGGAAGGTGTTTGGGTTGTTTGTTTGTTCGTTTGTTTGGTTCCAGGCTTTTACAGAAATTTCTATTTAACATCATGTCTTAGTAGCAGACTACTAAGCCAAGGAGGCAGACACTTCAGTGGGTATATACAACAAAGAATATACATAGACTATATACAGTATTAGTTCAGAAATGCTATTGAACACAAAATGACTGAAACAAGCAACAACAATAGCTAGTCTTTGGGAGGGAAGAATCTGATTTCTAGAGTTAAATGACAATAGTCAAAATATCTTGTTTTCAAAAAAATATGGGGAGCACAAATAAACAAGAAATTATGGCTGGCTGAGATGTGGTGGTGCAAACCTATAACCTCAGAAATTCAGGAGGCTGAGGCAGGAGGATCACAAGTTCAAGGCCAATCTCAGCAACTTAGTGAGGCCCTGTCTTAAAAAATAAATAAATAAAAATGGGGAGGTAGCTAAGTAGTAAAGTAACCCTGGGTTCATCCCTAGGACAAAAAAGAAAAAAGGTATGACTCAACTAGGGTAAAACTCAATCAAAAGATACTGCCTCTAAAGAGACTTTGATGTAAGATTTACTAAACAGAGACTTTAAATATGCCTTTTAAAGGCAGGCCTGGTGGCACATGCCTGTAATCCCAGTGACTCAAACACTAAGACAGGAGAATGGCAAGTTCTAAGCCAGCTTCAGCAACTTAGCAAGACCTTGCCTCAAAATTAAAAGGGAAAAAAAAATGACCTGAAGATGTAGCTCAGCACACTTGAGTTCAATTCCCAGCACCAACAAATAAATAAATATGCTTTTTTTCCCCTGGTATCCGGGATTGGACTCAGGGGTGCTTAACTACTGAGCCACATACCCAGCCCTTTTTGTATTTTATTTAGATACATGGTCTCACTGAGTTGCTTAGGGCCTCGCTTAGTTGCTGAGGCTGGCTTTGAAGTATCAATCCTCCTGCCTCAGCCACCTGAGCCACTGGCATAACAGGCATGCACCACAGATAAATATGCTTTTATAAATGGAGAAATAACTAAAGAAATCCATCAGAATCTTTTTGAAATAAATTAAGATATTAATGGTGATTTCCAGAGCAACCGCTAATAATTCAAAATATATTGTAAAAGTAATAACAATGCAATAAAAACAGTACTCTAGAAAATATTTATTTAACACCAAAAATTGGCAGTAGTAGAAGAACTGAGGATAAAAAAGACATAACAAGTATTAAAAAAATAGTAAAATGGCAGAATTAAATTCTTCATTATCAGTAATTATATAAATGGATTAAACTCTCCTCCCAAAAAGCAGAGAGCAAAAGAAACACCCTTTAGATAAAAAGACAGAAAAAGATATTCTGGTGAAAACAGGAAACAAAAGAGCTGGAGTAGGTATACCAATAACAGACCCAATGGATTTTAAGGAAAAAAAATGCTACTATACACAAAGAATCATATTATATAATATTTCTAAAAGTTCAATCCACCAAGAAGGCATAATAACTACAAATATACACGTCCCTAACAACAGAGTCTGAAAATTATATGAAGCAAAGAAATAGAAAATTCAAGAAGGGCACAGAAAATCTAACAATAATAGTTGGGAAATTCAACAACTTAATTTCAATAACAGATTGAACAATTTAGACAGAATGTCAACAAGGAAATAATACTTGAAGAGCACCAAAAACCAGGTGAACATAATAGACACCTATAGATCAACCAAGTCAACAACAGAAACCCGCATGCTTCTAAAGAGCACGTGGTGCATTCTCCAGGACAGAATCCACACTTGGGAGGAAAATAAGACTATAAATTTAAAAATATTCAAATAATGCAAAGTACATTCTCTGACTGCAAAAGAACATGTTTAGAAATCAAGAAGAAGGAAAACTGAATATAAACAACACACTTCTAAATAAGTAATAGATTAAAGAAATCACAAGGGAAATTATAAAATACATTGGAACGGGTGGAAAGGAAAACTCAACAAGCCAAAGCTTAATACTTCATACCAGAATTTAATCCTTCTGAGTAAAAACACTGCTCAGAGGGACATTTATACCTCCAATGTCTCCACTGAGAAAGAAAACCTCAAATCAATCATCTACACTTCTACCATGTAAACTAAAAAGAACAAAAACTAAACTTAAACCAAAGGAAAGAAAGAAATCAGAGCAGAAGTAGATGAAATATAGAAATACCACAGAGAAAATCAACCAAAGCAGAATTGCTTCTTTGAAAAGATGTAAGAGATAAATTGACAAACTTTAATTAGATTGACCAAGGAAGAAAATAGGAAAGGCTCAAATTATTAAAGCCAGGAATAAAAGAGGACATCACAAGGGACCTAACAAAAGGAACATAAGATTCTAAGGGATACTACAAACCAGTGGAGGCCATCATGTTAGATAACCTGGATGAAATGGACAACTTCCTAGAAACGCAATCTTCCAAAACCAACTCAGAAGAAACAGGCCTGTAACAAAGAGAGTGAGTCAGCAATAGAAAAATTTTAAACAAACAAAAACACAATTTCCAAGGAGAAAAGCCTATGACCTGCTTCTCTGTTATATTCTATAAAATGTTTACAGAAAAAACAAGAGAATCTTCTTCCAACTCTTCTACTAATAGATACCACAAGAAAACTGCAGAGCAACATCCCTTATATTAAGATGAAAAAGTCATCAGCAAAAATATTAGCAAATACACTCCAACCACATATGAGGGTTACTCACCATGACAAAATGGGATTTAACCCAGAAATATGAGGTTTATCTGACAGATGAAAGCCAATTAATGATAGAACTTACTAATAGAAGAAAGAACACACCAACAAAGTCATCTCAAAAGACACAGAAAAAGCTCATGACAAATTCCAACAACATTTTATGGTATTTATTTTTAAAAAATTAACATACTAGAAATATAAAGGAAATTCCTCAATTAGGTAAAGAATATCTATGAAAAATTGATAACTAATATCTAAAAACTTCCTCCATACGATGAGGAATAAAACAAAGACATCACTCTCTATTGAACATTGTACTACAAGTTCTAGCCATGGTGAGAAAGTTCCAGACAATAAAATGACATAAAATGTATCCATACTGAGCAGGAAGAAGTAATATTATCTCTTTTCACAAATACTGCTTTTACATACAGGAAGACCTGGAGAATAAATAAAAATGCCTGAGAACAAGAATAGCAAAGCAGTCTTGAAAAATAACAGATTTGTAGGGCTCACATTTTCTGATTTCAAACTTCCTACTATGCTACAGTAATCATGAAAGTGTGACATGGTCATAAATGTCACCAAAGACATCAATGGAATAGAACTGAGAGTCCAAAACTAAGCCCATAGATTGATTAATGATTTTCAACAGAATATCAAGACATTCAGTAGGGGAAAAAAAGAACTTTTCAAAATCTGGGTTAGGACAACTAGACATCCACTTGCAAAACAATGAAAAGAGGTCCCTACCTCACACCATATGTAAAATTTGTACAAAATGGATCAAAGACCTACTAAGAGATATAGCTCTTAAAATCCTAGAAGAAAATATAGTATATATTCATGTAACTTTTACATAAGCAATGGTTTATTGGATAGGATCCCAAAAACACATGCAACCAAAAGAAAAATAGATAAAATGGACCTCATAAAAATTAAAAACATTTGTGCTTCAATTGAAACTATCAAGAAAGTAACCAAACCACATATAGAATGGAAGAATACATTTACAAATCATATGTCTGACAAGGGTCTGGAATCCAGAATATACAAAACTCTAACAACTCAGTAACTAGAAGACAAATAACTAAATTTAAAAATAGTTCTAGGATTTGAATAGAAATTTCTCTAAAGAAGACATAAAAAATGTCCAATAAGCACAGGAAATGATGTCCAACATCATTAGTCATTTGGGAAATACAGTTCAAATCCCCACAGTGGGCATCAATCACACCCATTAGGATGACTATCATAAGAAATAAATAAATAAATAAATAAAATAAGTGTTGTCAAAGATCTGGAGAAATTGGAACGCTCCTACAATGCAGTAGGAAGGTGTAATGCTGTGATTGCTGTGGAAAAGTGTTTGGCAGCCACTCAAATGTTAGACATTAAATCACCAGAAAGTCTACTCCTAGACACACCTAACAGGATTTAAAAGATATATCCACACAACATCTTGTACACTAAATTTTTATAACAGCATTAATCATAACATCCAAAAAGTAGAAACAAACCAATGTCCATCAACTGATAAATAAAATGTGATATACACATAGAATACAATGTCACTTGCCATCAGAAAGGAAGGACTATCACATGCCAAAACATAGATGAACCTTGAAAATCTTATGCTAAGAAGCCAGAACCAAAGGCCACATGCTGCCTAATTTCAGTTGCATGAAATGTCCAGAACAGTCAGAATTAAAGACAAGGAAAGATTAGTGAGTGCCAGAGGCAAGAGGGAGGGGAAACTGGAGGTGACTACTAACAAGTAGGGGATTTCTTTAAGGGGAAATGGAAACATTCTTTTTGAATGTTCTAGAATTAGAACATGGTGATAATTATTCAATGTTGTGACTATCCTAAAAAAAAAATAGTGAATTACACAGCTTAAAATGGTAAACTTTATATTGTACAAATAACAGCTAGAAAATAAAAATTAAAAATCATCATTTTAGATTTTTTTTTTTACAAAGGGGCTTGAACCCTGGAGTGCTGAACCATGGAGCCACATCCCCACCCCTTTTTATATTTTATTTAGAGACAGAGTCTTGCTGAGTGGCTAAGTGCCTTGGCTAACCTGCTGAGGCTGGCTTTGAACTCGTGATTCTCCTGCCTCAGCCTCCCAAGTTGCTGGGATTCAGGTACACATCATCATGCCCCGCTCATTTTAGAACATTTTATTGAGCTATGCTAGACAAAAATAAACTGTTAAAGATCTAAAGAAAATTAATTACAAAACCATTGCTATATGAATACGCAATGAGTAATCAACCAAGATAAGGTAGAGGAAAAGCATTACAGCAGTGTACCACACAATTCATTAATTTTTAAATGTTTTTTTTTCTGATCATGTGATATATTTGTTATATTTTAAAGCATTTTTGATTTTTTTTAAATAAATGACAGCAGAATGCATTACAATTCTTATTACACATATACAGCACAATTTTTCATATATCTGGTTGTATATAAAGTATGTTGACACCAATTCATGTCTTCATACATGTACTTTGGATAATGATGTCCATCACATTCTACCATACTTGCTAATACCCTGCCCCCTTCCTTTCCCTCCCACCCCTCTGCCCTATCTAGAATTCATCTAATCCTCACATGCTCCCGCTCCCTACCCCACTATGAATCAGTCTCCTTATATCAGAGAAAACATTTGGCATTTGTGTTTTTGAGGTTGGCCAGCTTCACTTAGCATTATCTTCTCCAACTGCATCCATTTACCTGCAAATGCCATGATTTTATTCTCTTTTATTGCTGAGTAAAATTCCATTGTGTATATATGCCATATTTTTTTTTAATATATTCATCCACTGAAGAGCATCTAGGTTGGCTCCACAGTTTAGCTATTGTGAATTGTGCTGCTATAAACATTGATGTGGCTGTGTCCCTGTAGTACGCTGTTTTTAAGTCTTTTGGGTATAAACTAAGGAGAGGGGTAGCTGGGTCAAATGGTGGTTCCATTCCCAGATTTCCAAGGAATCTCCATACTGCTTTCCATACTGGCTGCACCAATTTGCAGTCCCACCAGCAATGTTTGAGTGTACCTTTTCCCCCACATCCTCGCTAACACTTATTGTTGTTTATCTCCATAATAGCTGCCATTCTGACTGGGGTGAGATGAAATCTTAGAGTAGTTTTGATTTGCATTTCTCTAATTGCTAGAGATGATGAACAAAAGTCCTATTTGTTGATTCTAGAGACAAGGAAATGGCATTCAAAAAAGAATTTTCTTTGCTTATAAGGAGAATAGACAGGCTGAGAAAGAGCACAAAATTGGCTATAACTGGATCTGTGGTGTTTTAGATCTTCAAAGAAACTGCAAAGAAGAACCAAAGCAGGTATTTCCAAGTTGAGGCATCTATTAATTATGCATTGTGCGTGTATGCTTCTTAGGATTCTTAGAAACTCTCTGACCTTTTATGTGTGAAGCTAGATTAAGAACATTTTACCTAAGAGGAAAAAAAATGCTGGAATCTTAAAAAGCAAATGCCAGCACAGTAGAGAGAAAAAAAAATAGTCATGAGCAATTCATGAAATGCTAAGTAAAATAATAATAATGCATGAATAACATTTTTCACTGTTCAAATTGGAAGTGTTGGTGTCTCCCTGGTGCCCCTACCATGGTACCTGAGGCTGGCAAAAGTATAGGGCGGCAACACTGTCACATTTGGCCCTTAGAAAGTGCAGAAAACATGTACATCCCTTCACAGAAGCAGTTCTAATGTGGTGATGCATCACAACAAGATTCTTCCAAAGTTATACAAAGATTCTGAAATAGGGCTGGGGTTGTGGCTCAGTGGTAGAGCTCTTGCCTAGGCCCTGGGTTCAATCCTCAGCACCACAAAAAAATAAAATAAAGATCTTGTGTCCATCTACAACTAAAAAATAAAATATTTTTTTAAAAGATTTTGAAAAAAGAATAATAGTAGGAGCCACTCACAGTGACCCTCACCTGTAAATCCAGATACTTGGTTTTACTTTTTTATTTATTTATTTTAATTTTTAAATTTGTTCTAATTAGTTATATATGACAGTAGAATGCATTTTGATACATTGTACACAAATGGAACACAATTTCTCATTCCTCTGACTGTACATGGTGCAGAATCACACCAGTAGTGTAATCATAAAGGTACATAGAGTAATAATGTCTGTCTCATTCCACTATCCTTCCCATCCCCACAGCCTCTCCCCTCCCCTCACTCACTTGGAAGGCTAAGGCAGGAGGATCACAAGTTTGAGGTCAGCCTCACCAATTTAGTAAGAACCTGTGTCCAAATAAAGAGGGCTGGGATGTATCTCAGTGGAAAAGCACTTGCCTAGCACATGAGGCCCTGGGTTTAATCCTGGTATCAAAAGAATAAGGAGGAGAAAATAAAGTTTCAGCTCACCTCACAGATTTAAAAAAAAAAAAACAAGAACAACCAAAATGCCCAGCAACTCATTGGCAAATTGAAGTTTGCTAAATAAACAATGGATACATATAAAGACAATGAAAATGGCATATACAGGCATTATCCATGGGTTTGTCATTCTCAAATTTAACCATGAATCTAAAATGTTTTTAAAAACCTACATCTGTGGGCTGGGACTGTGGCTCAGCAGTAGAAAGCTCGCCTAGCACGAGGACCTGGGTTTGATCCTCAGCACCACATTAAAATAAAGGAATCGTGTCCAACTACAACTAAAAAATAAATACTTAAAAAAACTACATCTGTACAGAACATGACAGACTTCTTGTCACTACTCCCTAAACAAAGCTGCATAACTATTTCCATAGCATTCACTTTGTATTGTCTTATAAGTAACCAAAGATTTAAAGTATTCAGAAGACTGCATAGGTTATATACAAATTCTATGTCCTTTTCTACAAGGGACTTGAGCATCTGCAGGTGTTGATATCCATAGGTCCTAGAACCGGGCTCCATAGACACCCAGGAGGCCACCATACTTAGAAAACATTTGTTAAGTGTGACTCCAACAGATTGGAAATGTGGGCTTGTTTTGTTGCAGGGATCCCAAAGCAGCCTCTTTATGCCCAAAGTGTCAGAGAGTTTTCAAAATGCCCCCAAGCATCCCGACTATAAACCCTTGCCTAGAACCTCATAGGCCACTTCTACATGATTAAAGCTGCACTGTTGGGTTTGGGGTTATGGCTCAGTGGTAAGATATCTGCCTAGCACATGTGAGGCACTGGGTTTGATCCTCAGCACCACATAAATAAATGAAATAAAGTTATTATGTCCAGCTACAACAAAATATTTTTTTAGAAAAATCTGACTTGTTGGAGAAAATCGTCAAGTAGCTACACACTGCCAATGCTTCAGGGAGTTTCATGAAATCCCCAATCAGGCCCCTGAGGTAATGCACTCTAGTCTCCAGGTCAGGATGATGGGAGGAGAGCAGGGGTCTCCTCGGAGGCATGTGACAGTCAGCCATAGGGTGACAACCCTCTATGTCACCTCCACACCACTGATTTCTGTTCCTCTATCACCTCCAATCTCTAAAGGTGCTTAGAGGATAGCCCATGCACAGCAATCCCCTCTTCCTGGCAAATCCAAGACACCAATAACCACAAGGCAGGCCAGGAGGTGAAAAGTTTGTTGCTCACAATGCTAACAGCCCATCTCCTGTAAAGACGCATCTGGGTTCAGGAAGTGTGGAAATGTGAAAATGTGCACATCCTGCAATTAAAACCCCTTATGCACACTAAACCAGTTCTGGTACTTATTTCAGATTTATGAAACCAAGGCAGGTGTTTTAGCTCATCTGTATTTTCTAAATTTCCTACAGTGAACTATATTACTGCTAAGGTGAGAAAAAAATGACAAATAATCATTATTTTTAAGGGGAAACAAAGGAAATGAGTCAACAAGATTTACCATGAAACTGATGAAGCTTAAGCTTTGGGGCCTCCCACATACTCAGGTTCCATCCAAAGGTGTCTGGGAGATGCCCTGGCTTCTTTGAATTTGTATTTTTTGTATTATTTGCCATTAAAACGGTGCCCGAACTACATATGCTTCAGATCCCATAGAATATGGAATAAAATATGGATTACCTAATAAGTCCAGGCTGTCTACTGTAATAAAGAGAGATGGAAACATTTCAGCCTCAGCAGAGACAATTGCAAGCCCAAAGAAGCACACCAAGGGGAAAAAAAAAAAAAAAAAAAAAGAGGAAAAACCTCAATATTCTCTCTTCCTTTTGCAGTTATTATCCCTGATGCTACAGACTGAATGGTGCTCCCAAAATTCTTATGTTGAAGCTCTAATCCCCAATGGAATGGTACTGGGAGATGGGGGAACTCTGGGCGGTGATTAGGTTTAAATAAAGCCATGAATGGGGGACCCCAGGTTGGGATTCGAACTCTGATGAGAGGAAGCAACATGGTACTCTCTCTCCCTCCACTACATGAGGACACAGCACTCAAGTGGCCATCTGTAAACCAGGAAGCAAGTCCTCACCAGGAACGGAATCTGATAGCACCTTTGTCTGGGTCCTCCCAGCCTCCAGAACTTGAAGAATAAAGTCTGTAGTTTAAGCCCCGCCCCCCCAGCCTGTGGTGTTTTATCACAGCAGCCCGAGGTGACTAATGCACTTGCCCTCCCACTCTAATGACCGTACCTGGTCATGCACAAATCCCCTGCTGAACTCTCAGTTCCTTAAGCCACTGCCAAGCTCTGTACTGCTGAGGTTTTATGCATAAATGGTGAGCTGCCAATGTTTTATAAATGCTACAGGGAATATTCACCCAAGGATTCTTTCTTTTCTCTAGAATCTATCAGGTTCTTTTTTTAAAAAAAGTCTGCTTCTTTTCATCTGCAGTGAGATTTTCTTTTGAAATCCCTCTTTAAATACTTCCTTTTGTGTGATGTCTTAGCCTTAAGCACTGAACCTTAAAGAAAAGCCATTTTCCGTTCATTGCCTTATTTTAAATGTGTTCTTCCTGACCTTTCAAAATGGAAAAATAAAGAATCTCAGGGACAAGGAGGGCCACCTGCTTTGAACTATCCAGCAGTAAAAGGGCCAAGTGACAAGGGCAGCTGGTACACCCAGTTCTGAGGACCCTAAATCCATACATAGTAGAACACTTTGCCAAGTGAGTCATCATGTTGAGCATCAGAACATAAAGCCACTCAGAGTTAAACTGCTCTATCTGAAAAGGATTGGAAAAACCCTAGGATTCCACAGGACCTTGTTTGAAAACCATTATCTACATTAGGAAGGAGCAAACACAATGAGGAACTTTTCCATTTGTAAAAGCCACATCCCTCTACTATGTCCACAGAGAAAGGGATCCTCATAGGAGGATCCCTCAATGACCTATCTGTCATGCCACATAGGGGACCGCAGGACAACTCACTGCATGTGGAGTGAACAGGCAATTCTCACCTTAGCAAGACTCTACAATCTTCACTCAGCCAATGGTGAGTATCTGCCTCCGTCTAGACCTGCCTGTCTGTCCCTGTTCCTCAAGCAGCATTCCTACTCGAATGTAAATGTTCTGCTTGGTGGACACACTAAGAAGCCCTCCCCAGGAGCATCTGAGTCCACCTCCATCTTGTGGTCTGGCTGTGACCAGATTTGAGGCACATCTTTATGAAGTGTATCACTGGTGCCAAGTGCTGTGTGTGATTAAAAACAAAACAAAACAAAAGCATAAAATTTTCCATCTTAACCATTTTGAAATACACAGAGCTGAAATGCTAACTATATCTACCTTGTTGTACAGCAGATGTCTAGAATTTCCTGATATCCACTTAACAACTCCTCTTCCACCGGCTTCCAGAGCCCCTGGCACAGCCACTGTCCTACTTTCTGTCCCATAACGTCCTCAAGGTTTACCCACGTAGTAGCATGCATCAGAATGTCCTTCCTTTTGTAAGTGAACAACATTCCATTGCAGGTATATGCCATATTTTGTTGATTCCTCCATCCATGGACCCATGGATGGTTCCCACCGCTTGGCTGTTGTGGGTCATGCTGCTATGAACGCAAGTGTGCAAATACCATTTTGAGATTCTGCCTTCAGGGAAGGTGTAGATGCTGAAAAGTTGGCATCTAAGGAAAGACATGACAGTGGTGAGAACAAGCAAGCCATGAGAACATTTAGAGTTTAGGAGGAACAGGGGGAATCCCTAGTAAAAGCACTGAGCTGATTCAAGGAAAGACCACAGGAGGGCTGGGAAGCTACAGAGGGGAGAGAGAGCAAGCCAAAGGAAGAGGAGACCTGACGTCAGAGTGGAGCAAAGTACACAAAAGGGAAAAGGGGAGCCTTGTAGAATGGTGATGCTCCTTTTAAAGGAGCACGGGGCTGCTGAGCAGAGGGTGGACTGCAGAGAGGAAGCAAGGTCAGCAATCTTTGACGATGGCAGCAGGAGGAAGAGGCAACTTTCAACGGGATTTGGCCCCATTAATGGGCTGACGTGGAGTGTGATGGCAGAATAGAGGCTAACTCCCAAGAATTTAGATGCCATGAAATGTTCTAGACACACTCGTCTGAGATGCCCCTGAGTGTCTAACCCCTGGCCCACCTGCCCTCCACCACTCTCCTGAGGCCCCTTTCATGGCCTTCCTACAGGCTACCCCTTTTCTTTCCTCTGCTGGGCCTCCATGGCTGCCTACTTTTTGGGTTGGGGAGTTTCCATATGAATCTGTTTCCGGGCACAGTTTGGCTGGGAGCTCTGCATCCCACACTTGAATTTTCAGAACTGCTTCCACAGACTGCAATAGACTCAAATTCACTTATTTGCTAACGATGGATTTCTTCAAAAAGAACAAGGCTGTTCGGACCACAGTGCCCTAGAAGATAGGAATGGGGAAGGAAAATGTGAACTAGGGATACAAGCAGCTGGCTGACATTTTCAGAGGCCTTGTCAGTTTCCCCCAAAGACAGCCTTCACCCTGAGCTGCTATAAGACAGCACAGACAGGACCCTGTCCACCTGTGGGTCCAGTGGGGGCCTTACCTTCTAGGAAAGAAGAACCCCTTGATAGAACAGTGAAATTGGCCAAAAAACCTGAAATTAAAGTTCTCTACAGATTTTTGGAAAGAAAAATTTTGACGCCTGCTAAAGAATTTCAGGATTCACAATTAATAAAGGATTTCCAAACGCCTTGAATAATCACAGCATAATCAACTCAACTGGTCAATAGATCCTGATCGAGGGGAAGGACTCCAAACCAGATAGTGCAGGGGAGGACTGGGAGTCAGGCCTGAGTCCTCAATCAAGGACTGTGTCCTACTGGTATGTTGTAGTCAGCTTCTGTGCTGCTATGACTAAAGGACCCAGCTAGCACAACTGTAGAGGAGGAAAGGTTTATTCAGGGGCTCACGGTTTCAGAGGTCTTATCCATAGAAGGCCACCTCCATTCCTCAGGGTTCAAGAGTGTGGCACAGGTAAGCAGAGAGAGACTCCACATGCTGCATACAAAGATGTACTCCAAAGCCACGCCCACTTTCCACCTCCTCCAGCCACACTCTGCCCACATTTAGTTACCACTCAGTTAATCCCTATCAGGGGGTAAATTCACTGATTGGGTTAAGACTCTCACAACACAAGCATTTCTCCTCTGAACCTTCTTGCACAGTCTCACATGTGAGCTTTTGGGGGATACCTCACATCCAAACCATAAGGTGGTGAGAGATCCCAGCAGGAACAATGAGATTAATCAGAGGAAGGGGTGATTTATAATGAATGTTAACAAGGATGCTGAAAAGAGTTTTTAGGAAATGGGAAAGTATTACAGCTACTACACAGTAACCCTGAAACCCATAAGGCACAATGGCAATTCAGAGTAGCATCTAAAACACACCAATCTCAAAGGTATTTGTAGAAGATGGCGGTGGGAAGGGAGTGAGCCGCTCTGTGCTCCGCGCCGCCACGCCCGCAGCGTGTGTTGCCGAGTCTTAAAAGAAAAAGTAAAGATCATTAAAGGAGATCTGTCGACAAAGACTAAGCACCGTGTCAAGAAAGGGGCCTAGGTGGAGTGAATCCATCACGACTCCAGCCAAGGTGGAGTGAGTCCGTCACAACTCCAGCGTGAGCAGTAAGGCTACAGACCCTGAGCTGCCCGGCTCTCTCGGCCCCTTTTCCTTCTCCTCTCCGCCTTTCCGCTTTGCTTCTCCCCCGCCGTCTATCCTCCCACGCTCACTCCCTAAATCTGGACCTCAATTTTTTCCCCCACCCTGCCCGCTCTCTCGTGTGCCCAGTCACCCAGCCCGCACGGGCCTGCGGCGCTGCCTCCCCTCCCCCAGCCAGCACCCCCTCCCCGGGGGTCCCGACTGCCGCAGCTGGGCCGCTGCTGCCGCCGCTTCCTGCGGAGCACCTTAGAGCAGACTCTTCACCACGACCCACTGAGTAAAATGGAACAGCTGATAAGATGAGTGACAATTTAAAATCTAAGTGATCCAACATGGCGGCGGACGTGAAGAGATCAAGTCTCTAACCCCTTCAGCTATGCGGGCATAGGGAGAAGTAAACTATCAAAATGCTGTTTGCTCAGGACCACTAGGCAATGTTGAGCTGAAGTAGATCCGGGGCGAATATCTGGCCTTCTCAGAACACACAGAGCCCAGATCGGCTACATTCTAGCTCCGGTTCACCTGCTTCTCGGGACTCAGCACTGATGATCCCGCTGAAATAACTAGTCAGCCCGCCTGAACTCACAGAGGTAAAAGCCAACCGAGCACGGTAGCCAGACCGAGGGAATCAGGTGTGACGCGGGACTAGCGGCGCAGAATTCCCAGCTACCGCTCACACCAGTGCTGACAACTGAGGTCCCTTACACCAGCTACCAGGGGAGTCGCTACCGGAGGGCAAAAAAATTCGCTGGGGGTTCTCAGCCCCAAGCTCTACAAACTTAGGGTATGAGGGAGGCAAACAGGGAGAGTGTGCCCAGGCATCCATGAAAACAGGGCTCCCAGGAACAGCAGACCTGGTGTGTAGCCAGTATTGTGGTGAGCGTCACAGGTGAGCAGGGCCTGGCTTGAGGAAACACAAGAGAAGGCCCTAGGCACTCAGGATTGCAGACCCGCACAGTCTGGGAGGAAGAGCTGCTACACAGTGATTGGATCCCACCCATGGAGAAGAGAAGCTTGGCCCAGTGGGCACACCTCCACCTACTGGAAGAGAAGTTAATCGAGCTCTATGACTGCATTTATTATTTTTTTTTATGATTATTATTTTGTTTTATTATTTTATTTTCATTTTTTTTGTTGTTGATGTTGTTGTTGTTCTTTAACTTTTTCATTAATGGTTTCAATTTTTTAATTCTTTTTTATTTTATTATTATTACTATTATTTTTTAAACTTTAATTTCCATTTTTTTATTATCATTATAATTTTTTTTGGTTTAAATTTTTGTTTCCTCGTTTTTTCTTTCTTTCTTTTTTTTTTAAAGAGAGAGTGAGAGAGGGGAGAGAGAGAGAGAGCGAGAGAGAGAGAATTTTTTAATATTTATTTTTTAGTTCTCGGCAGACACAACATCTTTGTTGGTATGTGGTGCTGAGGATCGAACCCGGGCCGCACGCATGCAAGGCGAGCGCGCTACCGCTTGAGCCACATCCCCAGCCCCGTTTTTTCTTTATTTATTTATTTTCACTTTTTCTTTTGTCTTTTCATTTCTTTTCAATTTTCTTATTCCCCTTTCCTTGAATTCTACGTGCCTACACTCATTCTCTTTAGTGACTTCTTCCCTTCCCTTCTAATATCTTTCCTCCCAAGCATCAAATAAATTTATAAGAGTAAACAGTAACTCAGCAGTCAAACAGAACAAGAAGTAACATGAGCATAAAAAAGCAAGGAAGAAAAGGAGTACAAACAATGAAGGACAGCCTAAATATTCAGGAGGACCTAGAGTCATCAGAAAAATAGCCATATAAAGAACTCAAGGAATACCTTAGACAGATGGAAAGGAACCTTAAAGAGGATACAAGACAGCAAATCCAAACAGCGAAAGATCACATTGAAAATGAATTACATAAACAGATAAAAGAAGAAGTTAAGCATCTTCATCAGGAGATAGAGATTATTAAAAAAAATCAAACAATAATTCTAGAAATGAAGGAAACGATAAACCAAATTAAAAACTCAATCGAGAGTATCACTAACAGAGTGGAGCAAGTAGAAGCCAGAATGTCAGATAATGAAGACAAAATATATCATCTTCAAAAGAGTCTAGCCAACTCAGATAGGCTGGTAAAAAATCACGAGAAAAACATCCAAGAGATTTGGGATAACATAAAAAAACCAAACTTACGAGTCATTGGGATAGAGGAAGGTACAGAGATTCATACCAAGGGAATGAGTAACCTGCTGAATGAAATAATTACAGAAAACTTTCCAGAAATAAAAAAGGAAACAAATATACAAATTATAGATGCATACAGGACACCGAGCACACAAAATCACAGTAGACCAACGCCAAGACACATTGTTATGAAGATATCCAATATACAGAACAAAGAGAAAATATTAAAAGCTACAAGAGAAAGGAGACAGATTACATTCAGGGGTAAACCAATAAGGTTAACAACGGATTTTTTATCACAGACGCTGAAAGCGAGAAGATCCTGGAACAACGTATTTCAAACACTGAAAGACAATGGATGCCAACCAAGAATTCTGTATCCAGCAAAATTAAGCTTTAGGTACGACAATGAAATAAAAATCTTTCATGATAAACAAAAGCTAAAAGAATCTGTAGCCAGAAAAGCAGCATTGTAAAGCATCTTGAGCAAAACACTACACAAGGAAGAAAAGAAAAACAATAACCAAAACCATCAGCGGGAAGTGCCTCGGTAAAGACAGAGGACGGGGGGAAAGCTAATCATGGAGAAACAAACTAAATTAGGAAAAAAAAAGATAAATAATCAAACATGGCAGGAAATACAAACCACATATCAATAGTAACTCTAAACGTTAATGGCTTAAACTCTCCAATAAAGCGACATAGGCTGGTAACATGGATTAAAAAAACAAATCCAACAATATGCTGCCTCCAGGAGAAACATCTGATTGGAAAAGACATACACAGGGTCAAGGTGAAAGGTTGGGAAAAAAAATATATCACGCACATGGTCCTCGTAAGCAAGCGGGGGTGGCCATCCTCATATTGAATAAAATCGACTTCAAGACTAAGTTAATCAAAATGGATAAGGAAGGACATTATATACTGTTAAAAGGAACGATTCACCAACAAAACATAACAATTATCAATATTTATAAACCAAATAATAGTGCTGCGATGTTCATAAAACAAACTCTCCTCAAGTTCAAGAATCAAATAGACCACAACATAATAATTATGGGTGACTTCAACACACCTCTCTCACCATTGGACAGATCCTCCAAACAAAAGTTGAACAAAGAAACTATTGACCTCAATATCACAATCAATAACCTAGACTTAACTGACATAAATAGAATATATCAACCATCATCAAGTGGATATACTTTTTTCACAGCAGCACATGGATCCGTCTCAAAAATAGACCATATATTATGCCATAGGGCAACCCTCAGTAAATATAAAGGGGTGGAGATAATACCATGCATTCTATCGGATCATAATGGAATGAAACTGGAAATCAATGATAAAAGAAGGAAGGAAAAATCCTACATCACATGGACAATGAACAATCTGTTACTGAATGATCAATGGGTTACAGAAGACATAAAGGAGGAAATCAAAAAATTCCTTGAGATAAATGAAAATAGAGACACAACATATCGGAATCTATGGGACACAATGAAAGCAGTTTTAAGAGGGAAATTCATCGCCTGGAGGTCATTCCTCAAAAAAAGGAAAAACCAACAAATAAATGAGCTCACACTTCATCTCAAACCCCTAGAAAAGGAAGAGCAAAACAACAGCAAATGTAGCAGAAGGCAAGAAATAATGAAAATCAGAGCAGAAATCAACGAAATTGAAACAAAAGAAACTATTGGAAAAATTAACAAAACTAAAAGTTGGTTCTTTGAAAAAATAAATAAGATCGACAGACCCTTAGCCATGCTAACGAAGAGGAGAGAGAACTCAAATTACTAACATACGGGATGAAAAAGGCAATATCACAACAGATGCTACAGAAATACAGAAGACAATTAGAAATTATTTTGAAAACCTATATTCCAATAAAATAGAAGATAGTGAAGACATTGATAAATTTCTTAGGTCATATGATTTGCCCAGACTAAGTCAGGAGGATACACACAATTTAAACAGACCAACATCAATGGATGAAATAGAAGAAGCAATCAAAAGACTACCAACCAAGAAAAGCTCAGGACCGGATGGGTACACAGCGGAGTTTTACAAAAACTTTAAAGAAGAATTAATACCAATACTTTTCAAGTTATTTCATGAAATAGAAAAAGAGGGAGCTCTGCCAAATTCATTCTATGAGGCCAACATCACTTTGATTCTGAAACCAGACAAAGACACCTCAAAGAAAGAAAACTACAGACCAATATCTCTGATAAACCTAGATGTAAAAATCCTCAATAAAATTCTGGCGAATCAGATTCAAAGGCACATCAAAAAAAATGTGCACCACGATCAAGTAGAATTCATCCCTGGGATGCAAGGATGGTTCAATATACGAAAATCAATAAATGTTATTCACCACATCAATAGACTTAAAGATAAGAACCATATGATCATCTCGATAGACGCAGAAAAAGCATTTGACAAAGTACAGCATCCGTTTATGTTCAAAACATTAGAAAAACTAGGGATAACAGGAACTTACCTTGACATTGTAAAAGCTATCTATGCTAAGCCTCAGGCTAGCATCATTCTGAATGGACAAAAGTTAAAGGCATTCCCTCTAAAATCCGGAACAAGACAGGGATGCCCTCTATCTCCACTTCTATTCAATATAGTTCTCGAAACACTGGCCAGAGCAATTAGACAGATGAAAGAAATTAAAGGCATAAAAATAGGAAAAGAAGAACTTAAATTATCACTATTTGCAGATGACATGATTCTATACCTAGAAGACCCAAAAGGGTCTACAAAAAAACTACTAGAACTAATAAATGAATTCAGCAAAGTGGCAGGATATAAAATCAACACGCATAAATCAAAGGCATTTCTGTATATCAGCGACAAAACTTCTGAAACGGAAATGAGGAAAAACACTCCATTCACAATATCCTCAAAAAAAAAATAAAATACTTGGGAATCAACCTAACAAAAGAGGTGAAAGACTTATACAATGAAAACTACAGAAACCTAAAGAGAGAAATGAGAGAAGATCTTAGAAGATGGAAAAATATACCCTGTTCATGGATAGGCAGAACTAACTTTATCAAAATGGCGATATTACCAAAAGTTCTCTATAGGTTTAATGCAATGCCAATCAAAATCCCAATGGCATTTCTTGTAGAAATAGATAAAGCAATCATGAAATTCATATGGAAAAATAAAAGACCCAGAATAGCAAAAACAATTCTAAGCAGGAAGTGTGAATCAGGTGGTATAGCGATACCAGATTTCCAACTATATTACAGAGCAATAGTAACAAAAACAGCATGGTACTGGTACCAAAACAGGCGGGTGGACCAATGGTACAGAATAGAGGACACAGAGACTAATCCACAAAGCTACAACTATCTTATATTTGATAAAGGAGCTAAAAGCATGCAATGGAGGAAGGATAGCATCTTCAACAAATGGTGTTGGGAAAACTGGAAACCCATATGCAACAAAATGAAGCTGAACCCCTTTCTCTCGCCATGCACAAAAGTTAACTCAAAGTGGATCAAGGAGCTAGATATCAAATCAGAAGTCTGATAGAAGAAAAAGTTGTCTCCGATCTACATATTGTGGGGTCAGGCTCCAAATTCCTTAATAGGACACCCATAGCACAAGAGTTAATAACAAGAATCAACAAATGGGACTTCCTTAAACTGAAAAGTTTTTTCTCAGCAAGAGAAACAATAAGAGAGGTAAATAGGGAGCCTACATCATGGGAACAAATCTTTACTCCTCACACTTCAGATAGAGCCCTAATATCCAGAGTATACAAAGAACTCAAAAAATTAGACAATAAGAAAACAAACAACCCAATCAACAAATGGGCCAAGGACATGAACAAACACTTCACAGAGGAGGACATACAAACAATCAACAAGTACATGAAAAAATGCTCACCATCTCTAGCAGTCAGAGAAATGCAAATCAAAACCACCCTAAGATACCATCTCACTCCAGTAAGATTGGCAGCCACTATGAAGTCAAACAACAACGAGTGCGCCGAGGATGTGGGGAAAAGGGTACTCTTGTACATTGCTGGTGGGACTGCAAATTGGTGCAGCCAATTTGGAAAGCAGTATGGAGATTCATGGGAATGCTGGGAATGGAACCACCATTTGACCCTGCTATTGCCCTTCTTGGACTATTCCCTGAAGACCTTAAAAGAGCATGCTACAGGGATAGTGCCACATCGATGTTCATAGCCGCACAATTCACAATTGCTAGACTGTGGAACCAACCCAGATGCCCTTCAATAGATGAATGGATAAAAAAAATGTGGCATTTATACACCATGGAGTATTACGCAGCACTAAAAAATGACAAAATCATGGAATTTGCAGGGAAATGGGTGGCATTAGAGCAGATTATGCTTAGTGAAGCTAGCCAATCCCTAAAAAAATGCCAAATGTCTTCTTTGATATAATGAGAGCAACTAAGAACACAGCAGGGAGGAAGAGCAGGAAGAAAAGATTAACATTAAACAGAGTCATGAGGTGGGAGGGAAAGGGAGAGAAAAAGGAAATTGCATGGAAATGAAGGGAGACCCTCATTGCTATACAAAATTACATATAAGAGGTTGTGAGGGGAATGGGATAATAAACAAGGAGAGAAATGAATTACAGTAGATGGGGTAGAGAGAGAAGAGGGGAGAGGAGGGGAGGGGGGATAGTAGAGGATAGGAAAGGTAGCAGAATACAACAGTCACTAATATGGCAGTATGTAAAAATGTGGATGTGTAACCGATGTGATTCTGCAATCTGTATTTGGGGTAAAAATGGGAGTTCATAACCCACTTGAATCTAATGTATGAAATATGATATGTCAAGAGCTTTGTAATGTTGTGAACAACCAATAAAAACATAAATAAAAAAAATAAAACACACCAATCTATCTAGTGACTAAAAAGTAACTAGTCTATGCTGTCAATGCTCAGGTTACTCTAAGAGAGATTGACTGTGTTGTAGACAGTCCCCAGAATGACAGCAGCTCAAAGAAATGACACCCCTGATTCCATACAGGACTAATGCCATGCAGGGCTAGTGCAGCACACTGGGCACACCATCCCCAAAGCAAACCTGCCCTGGCTCTGACATCAACGACAAAGGGAAGATCAAGGAAGCAGAGAGGCGAGAGCACACGTCCCGAGTGGCAAGTGAGAGCCCTGAAAATAAAACACTCGCATGCGAATAACTACATAAGTGCCACCCTGATCAGTGCTGGAGGCCTGCCTGGCATCTCATGCAGCCCCTCACTTGGCTGCTGAGGGCGCCCACAGAAACACACTCAGAATGGATTAGCTCTCTGGTCTGCGGCCAGGTGTGAAGGGCCTGGCAAACTGTAAGACAAATAAGCCTGCTGAAGATCTCAAATTCCAGAAGAGCTCTCCCTAAGAGCTCTCATTTCAAAAGTTAGACATGTATTTCTGATTTTAATTCATCTCTAATAATAAAGTCTACCTTGAAGCAATCACCGTAGGGAAGGGTTAAAAGCACAAGTTGTCATCCCTTAGTTCCAGAGTTGCTATATTTAGTTATTGTCATTCAAGCCATTTCTAAGAAGATGAAGAACAACAACAATATATAATAATAATATAATAATAATAATTTAGTATTATGATGCTAATAATACTAATTATTATATAGTTTTATTCTAATAAATATTATATAGTGTTATTACTACTTATAATATTATTAGTAGCATATACTAAATATGTTTCTCATTAAACATTTTAAATCTCATAACTTTTTAGTTTAGCCTCTGTTCATAGAAGCCTTCCATCTTCTTCATCCCTTTCCCTGGGCACCTAGTCTGTGCCAGACACTGTTCTAGGCTCTGGGCAGATAGCAGTGAGCAAAAGTGACAGAAATGCTTGCTTCATAGAGTAGGGTGGGGGAGAGGGCAGACTATAATGAATGACCACAACAAACAAGAGGATTCTGCAATATCTTAAAAGGAAATGGGCGGGGGCAAGAGATGGGAACGAGATAATTCAATGGAGTGACCAAAACATTCTGGCCTCAGGGGAAACCCATGCCCATCAGATGGAACAGCCCTGAGGCAGGTGTGTGCCTGGGAAACTCCAAGGAAGAATAGGACCAGGGAGGACCAGTGTGGCTGCAGAAAGCAAGGACGCCTACAGGAGATCAGTCAGAAGGACTTGGAGGGGCTTGGTATAATAAGGCCCTGTGGGGGGCCTGGACACAGAAGCGAGGAGCCCCTGGCAGGTACTGAGCAAGGGAGGGATGTGATCCAATTCATGCTCTTGAGAGAACTGCATGCTAGGCATGCCTGGGGGCAAGGGTGAAAGTGGGGTCCCATTAAAAGGCTCCTCCATCGCCCAGATTGAGATGATGATAGCCCCAGGCAGGATAAGAGCAGGGAAGGGCTAAGAAACAGCCCATTAGGATCTGAAATGTCCCCCAAAGGCCCATACCTTCAGGCTTGGTGTCCAGCTTGGGGCTCCTGAAAGGTGGTGGAAATTTTAAGAGGCAGGGCCAAGTGGAAGGTCTTGGGTTACTGGGGGCTTGCCCTCAAGGGGGTCCCAGGCTCTTTCCTCTTTCTCTCCTTCACAGGCCACGCTCGCTCCAGGTGAGAGGTGACGCTCCCACACACACTACCCACCATGATGCACTGCCTCACCACAGGCCCCCAAGCAACAGGGCCAACTGACCGTGGACTGAACTCTCCAAACCCGTGAGCCATTTTCTCTTCATAACATGATTATCTCGGCATTTATCACTGTGATGGAACTCTGGCTAGCACCTAATAGTGTTCACTGGCAGGGTAGACAGAGAGGGAAAGAGAGAAATCAAAGATGTCTCCAAGATCTTTGGTCTTCAGATCAAGGACAGAGTCGCATGATAGAGGTCAAAATCCTGGAACTGCTGAAACTATCTTGTCACCTGGAGGCCAAAGCTGAGTCACAGAGAACAGAACTAAAAGAACAGCAGAGAAAAATCATCTACTCTCTGATTACTAAACCCCCCTAAAGCTCACCCTGCCTGTGGAGAGCCACAGATCATGTGGGACAGTGATCCCAGGAAATCCTGATACAAACCTAACCATAGAAAGCGCTACCTCTGGTAAACTTCATCATCTTTAGAAAACCGAAACTTGGGGGCTGGGGATGTGGCTCAAGTGGTAGCGTGCTTGCCTGGCATGCGTGTGGCCCGAGTTCTGATCCTCAGCACCACATACAAAACAAAGATGTTGTGTCCGCCGAAAACTAAAAATAAATTAATTAAAAAAAAAAAAAAAGAAAACCGAAACTCATCACTTTCCTGAGCAATCAGGTGACATCTCTGTATACCCACAGTGGCAGAATATTAAGGAGTAATCATGCAAAGTGACTGTGAACATGTGCAGAAGAAGTACCTCCAAGATGCTAGCTTACACACAAAAATTGGCATGGCTACTACAATCATGATGTCTGCACCCTGCTCCCGTTGACAATGCAAAAGAGACTTTTCAGAAGAGATTCAGCTTAGGGATAGAGGGATCCTTCTGGATCATCTATGTGGGTGGCTCCAATTTTATCACCAGAACACTTAAGGAAAAAAAAAAAAGCCTTTTCAGAGATGAGGCAGTTAAGTTGTCAGAGGGACTCCACTCACTGTGGCTGGCTTTGCAGACAGAGGGCCATGAGTCAAGGCGTGCAGTGGCTATTAGAGGCAGGAAATGACCCCCGGCTGACAGCCATCCAGGAAAATGGTACCTTAATCCTATAACCATGTTAATCAGCTTTGTGTTACTATAATGAAAAATCAGAAATAATCGACTTATAAAGAGAAAACGCTTGTTTAGCTCAGTTTTAGAAGTTCCAGTCCACTTCATCATTCCAGGGCTGTTATAAGGCAGTACATCATGGCAGGAGTGCACGGTGGAACAAAACCACTTACTTCATGACCAAGAAGCAAAAGAGAAAGAGGAAGTTACCAGGGTCCTCAGCCTTTTGAAGGCATACCTCCAGAAAGTAAATGACCTCCCATTAGGCCCCACTTAAAGGTTTCACAACCAGTGGCACCAGTTTTGGGACCAAGACTTTAATACATGGGCTTCTGGGGGACATGTATTATATTAAGTTATATATCAAGAACCATGCATTAATCAGGGTTCTCCAGAGAAAGAGAACCAATAATACATCAATATGAAGGAGGATGTTTATTATAGGAATTTGCTCATACAGTTATGGAAGCCAAGTCCCACAAGTTGCAATTTGCGAGCTGGAGAAGCAGGAAACCCAGTGACATGCTCCCATGCGGGTCTGAAGGCCTGAGCACTGGGGAGAGCTGGTTTGAGCCCCACGTTAAATCTGAAGGGTGAGACCTGGCACTGGGTAGTGCTAGGGGCACTACCTTAAGTCCTGCAGTCCAAAGGAACTCCAATGGGCAAGGACAAGAGTAGGTGGGTGTCCCAACTCAGGAAGAGAAAGACAAGTCACCTTGCCTCCACATTCCTGTTCTATTCAGGCCTCTATGGGTTGGATGATGGGGCCAGATGGAGGAGGGTGAATCTTCCTCCTCCTTACAGACCCAAATGCTAATCTATCTCTTCCAGAAACACCCCCATAGGGACACCCTAAAACAATGTTTCGCCAGCTATCTGGAAGTCTCTTAGCCCAGACAAGCTGACACACAAAATGGGCCATCACAAAGCACAAGGAACTGAGCTCTCAACAACCTGAATAAGCAAGGAAATGGACCCC
The DNA here is from genome assembly GCF_964194105.1 of Spermophilus citellus. Lineage (NCBI taxonomy): Eukaryota > Metazoa > Chordata > Mammalia > Rodentia > Sciuridae > Spermophilus > Spermophilus citellus. The sequence goes on from NC_138185.1 coordinate 52,991,934, forward strand.
CCAAGAGCCTGCAGGAAGGAACAAGAGCTTGAACTGAAATCCAGTGACACCTGTGTTGGGCTTCCAACCCACGGAACTCTAAAATAATAAATGTGTGTCCTTTAAGCTCCTAGATGTGTGGCAATTTGTAACAACTGCAATGGAAAACTAATACAGTGGCTGTGGAAAGCAGTCAGTCCAGCTGATGAGGGACTATCCTCTGACCAGTACACTCCCTCAAGAAGTTCTGTTCAGCAGAACTCTCTGCAATGTTGGGAAGGTTCTCCATCCGTGCTCTCCAATATTATACCCACTGTGGGTATTAGAAACCTGAAGAATGGTTTGTGCCACTGAGGAACTGAACTTTTAATACAGGTAATCTTAATTCATTGAAAGTTGGATAGCCACAGGTGATTAGCAGTTCCTATTCTGAATCATAGAAAGTATTGATTCTCAAATATTTCTGTGTGTTCCAATTTCCTGGAAAGGTTTTGTTTTGTTTTTTTGTTTGTTTGTTTGTTTGTTTGTTTTTCAGTGCTGGGGATGGAACCCAGGGCTTTGTGCATGCTAGACAAGAACTCTACCATGGAGTTACATCCCTAGTCCTGGAGGAGTGTTTTAAAATGTGGATACTCAGGCTGCACCCAGACCAATTTAATCAGAATATGGCTAATGATGGGACCTAGGAATCAGTATTTTTGAAAACTCTCCAGGGGGTTCCAATGTGAAGCCAAGTTAGAGATCCAGGATTCCAGGAGAATGGTCACATTGGGACATACAAAGTCAGATAGACAACATTCTGGAAAAGCCCAGTCCCAGTGTATGAGAACAGCCACACAATGCCATGAGACCAAAGACAGATCCAGGAGCAAGTCAAGTGGATCCCAGATGATTTGGGTCAGAGGGATGGGTCAGGACAATGGTGACTTAATTCAAGCTGGAATTCTTGGCTCTCACAGAGAGAGAATTATAAAATTATAAAATTCCATGTACTACTCTAATGGTTTTCTTTTCTTTAAAGTATGCTGGGAAACTATGTGGGGAAAATGAGCAGGGTTACCTAGGGGCAATGGCAGCAGATACGACTCAAGATGGCTGCAGTCATGTCAAGATGGAACTCTACAGATGGTAAATGAATCTCAGCTTGGAATATCACAAAATAAAAAAACTGTAATATTTCCATGTGTGCAATGGAATATTATGCACACAGCGATTTAAAAATGACTACATCTACACAATATTGACACAGAGAAATACTGAAAATATAACATTGACTAAACAAAGAAAGTAACAGAAGCCCTATTGATAAGATAATATGATTTATGTGAAGTCTAAAATGCACAAACAATGCTACATGTTGACTATAAACACATAGATAGTACTAACCAACTGTAAAAAAGTGAGTGGGAAGAATACAATTGCCTCTTAGATGATAGCGACCTGTTAGGAATGGATGGATGGATGGAGAGGTGGGGCTGAGGCCATGCATAAAGTCAGCTTCAATGATATAAAGCAATTAATTTTCATCAAAAATATCCAAAGTAATTATGGAAAATGTTATTTGTTACATCTGCGCATTATAAGACAAGGACATATTACATACCTATTTTCTCTATTCTTTCTGGGGCGTAAAATATTTTAATAGCAAAACAGACCAACATAGAAGCCTCTGGAGAGGGAGGGCAAATTCCAGAGTGGGCAGCATCAGGAAGATGCCTCCCAGGGCAAAGTGGATTCTGTGGTCTGGAGGGGAAGAAGTTTATTCCTAAGCAGACTGACCTTCGAGTGGAAAGCCAAATCGCTTCAATCCTAGAAACCAAGCAAAGTGGGTAGTTCATTTTGTAAAACAAAACAAAAAAAAAAAACTACTGGTAAAAAAAATCTGGCCAGATATAACTTGACCAGAATAAGGAAGTTAGGAATGATCTTGGCAAGCTTAGGAGGAACAGAGGAAGGGGTTATGGGAAGGAGCTGTTGGGGTGCATGGATATACTTAAATGGAGGACTAATGGGAGCTGTTGTGGGAAGTGGGGGAAGAGAGGAGAATGCTATGCTACTAACCCTGCCCTATAAATATAATTAGAGAAAACGGGCTGCAGAGAGCTATAATAATATATAACATGCCACACACCACCTGAAGTGCTCTAATGATACATTAATAATAATTCACCTAATCATCACCAGAACTCTGATAGACACTACCATCTATTCTCTCTATCTTACCATGGATGGAAACTGAGTCACAGTGAGTTTAGTAATCTGTCTAAGGACAAGAGGTAGAGCTGGGGTTTGACCCCAGACGGTCCGTGTCCCGAGCATTAACCCCTACACTATGCTGCTGTGCAGAATTAAGTATGCATCTGTTAATCTCACTCTAAAACTTGAACTTCAAGTTTTTAAAAAAAAAAATTTTAGATGTTATGGACCTCTATTTTATTCATGTATTTGTATGTGGTGATGAGAATCGAACCCAGGGCCTCACACATGCTAGGCAAATACTCTTACCACTAAGCCACAACCCCAGCCCCAAACTTCAAGTTTTAAAAAAATGAATCCACCACTTAAACATTACATGGCCTTTTTTACTGGACTGGGGGGGCATACTTTTACACTTTTTCTTGTTAAATTAAAGCACATTGCAAATAAAATAGTTATCCTTAAAGTAGAATGCATAATGCATAACTCTGTAGATACATACCCTCTGTTGGCATCCATGAACCCAGGAATCCCTGCCCCAAACGCTGTGTGCTCATGTCATTGAGCGGTTATGTGGGAAGTGGCACTGTGTTTCTTCTTTATTCTGTCTTTTCCCCCCAGCTTTACTTGACAAATAGGAACTCTAACGGTGTAAAGTGTGATACATAGTGTAAAATAATAACCAAAATCAAGCTAATTAATGTATCCATCACCTCACATTTGTGTGCGTGTGGCAAGAACTTTAAAGAAAATTTCTTTTTTCATTTGTTCGGGGGTTTTTTTTTTTTTTTTTTTGCTTATTTGTTTCTGGTTTTTTTTTTTTTGGTTTTGTGTTTTGTTTTGCTGTTTAGTATTTTTTAAAAATATTTTTAGTTGTAGATTTACATAAGAACTTTATTTTATTTCTTTATTTATTTATGTGGTGCTAAGGATTGAACCCAATGCCTCACATGTGCTAGGCAAATGCTCTACCACTGAGCCACAATCCTAGCCCTGTTTTTTGTTCTTTTTTCTGCTAGGGATTGAACCCAGGCTGGCACAGGCTAAGCCCAGGCTCTGCCCCTGAGCCATACACCCCAGCCCCTGGAAATATGGTCACCACACTCTACAGTAGACCTCCACACCTTGCTCCTCCTGCATAGCTGGCACTTCACATTTTTCTTTATGCTTTATACCTTCCTGAATTACTCAAAATTTTATAAGGGAAATGGATCATTTTTCACTACAAAGTCATGCCAAGTCAGATGTTCATGTAATGATATTTTGAAAAGAACAACAGAGAAAATACAGCAATCCTCCCTTATCCACAGGGGATCACATTCCAAGACTGCACACACCCAAAACCACAAATAGCACCAACCTATATACAATATGTTTATATATGTATGTATGTATGTGTGTATATATATATATACACATACATACACACACACACATATATATATATATACACACACACATATATATATACACCCCTATTATAAAGTTTGATTGATAAATTAGGCACAGTAAGAGATTAAGAACAACAATAATAAAGTAGAACAATTTAATTATATACTGTAACAAAAGCTGGAATTTTCCATTTTGGACTATGGTTGACCTCAGGTAATTGGAACTATAGGAAGCAAACAGAGAATAAGGGGGACCAACTGTCAATCAATATACCCCCTATAGAAATATACAGAAAAGGAGGAGCAGGTGGATAACCAAGAAAGAGAATATACCTGTAAAAATGATCTGCAGGATCCAAGAAGGACTTTGTAGCTTGTAGCTCCTGGGTGGGATACAAGCAGCCGGAGCCTCCCTGACCCAAGGGCAGGGCCTGCACAGAGCAGGCTGCTCTGGAAGGAGCAGGTGGACAGCAATGTGCACAGAGCTAGAAGAGATAAGGGGAAATGCCCTGGGGACTAAAAATATAATCACAGAAGAAAAATCCACACTGAAGCAAGTCAAGATTAGAATTTACGCTCTGCAAAACCAAACCGGTGAGGGAGCGGAAGCTTCAGAAATCCTCCCAGAATGGCAAAACGAAAAAAAGAACAGCACCTGACAAAATCTAATATAGGGGAAAAGGGGAGAGGTCACAGATGACAAAGAAAACACGCAGACCAAGGGTGAACTGCTATTTTCCAAAAAACATGTGCAGTCCTGTGGTACAAAAGCACACCCTTATTCTAGGAAAGAAAATCTCTCTCCACCAGCAAGCACTGTAGATCAATTCTTGAAATACTCTCTAAGCGGTAAAGGGACCAAGTTACCAAGTCAGGAAAACAAATCTACATACTGTACACACCATTCTCATCTCCCCACCCAGCACACACACTCACTGTGATGGTAACCAGCAAGTCCCCCTTCAGACCAATCAAGTATTTGTTAAGATTACCAATAAATATAATTACATGGCATGACTATAAGTTAACTGCTTTTAAATGTCAAAGCCCATGACCTACAAATTAAAGAATAACTCTGGCTTTACATGGAGTATTTCTTTTTTTAAAAAAAAAAAGAGAGAGAGAGAGAGAGAGAGAGAGAGAGAGAGAGAATTTTTAATATTTATTTTTCAGTTTTCGGTGGACACAACATCTCTATTTTATTTTTATGTGGTGCTGAGGATCGAACCCAGCACCCCGCGCATGCCAAGCAAGTGCATTACCGCTTTTTGCCATCCCCAGCCCAACCTGGAGTATTTCTAAAAAAATAAAATAATCTTCTCCAAAAATACAGCAGAGAGATAAAAACTTTAAAAGTCATCAGCTAAAGCTGACCAAAGCAAACAAGCATTTAGTTGGATGATTAGACAGTAAATTGGCCATTAAAGATCCATTCAACCTGTGCTGTATGATCTATGAATTCACTTTCCACCTGCATTCTTCCAGAATAATTTAGATTACTCAAAAAACCCCACAATGGAATTCCAAGTCTGGAAACCCAACCCTGTACTAAATTGTATCCATCCATTGTATAAAACACCAACCATGTTTCCTATAAAAAAATTTTAGAAAAATATAAGAGTAATCCCCATACAATTTAAACCCAAACAGCCCTGGAATTTTTTTTTAAATGAAAGTTTTTTGTGAAAACCTACAAGAATAAGTGAGTTAGCAGTGTTGAAGAAAACAAGATCAATACACAAGGCTCAACTATATTTGTATATACTAGTAATAAATAAAACTGAACTGCAGTTACAAAACACTGTTGAAAGAACTTAAAGACCTAATTAAGTGGAGAGGTATATAATGTGTTCCAGAGCAGAAGATTTAACATTGTTGCAACATCAGTTCTTCCCAATTTGATCAATAGACATGATTTTCAACCAGAGGTGATTCCCCACCCCCACCCAGGGATATTTGGCAATGCCTGGAGACACGATTGCTATACCTTGCCAGAAGGGAATACTATACTATCCAGTGGGTAGGAGTGGGGTTGCTATAAAATGTCCTTCATTGCAGAGGACAGCCCCCACAAGAGAGAACGATCCAGCTCAAAAAGCCAACAGCACCAGTGTCAGGGGGAGAAATACTGGCCTATTAGAGTCCATGCAATTCCCATCAAAATCCCAGCAGACTCTGTTGTAAAACTGACCTACTAATTCTAAAATTCACATGGAAGTTTAGAGGGCACAGAAAATCAAAACTTTGAAGAACAAAGTTGGAGGATTAACACAACCTTTCAAAAGGCTGTCAAGTCACATTCTGAGGCTTAACATAAGAGTTTCAGGATATTAAGAGACAATTCTCCATGAATTTCTGTATATCTGGGCTCTCTGAGCAAACAGCTGTGGAAAACATGTTTAAAGGATGATTTGAATGCCTTGAAACCTAGAAACAGTATATTAGCCAGAAGAGATTTATAGAGCGAGGACTTCCTTCCCTCTACCCAGAGGATTTGTGGATGCAGCAGAAAAAGGCACTTTGAGTCCTGTACCTTCGTGCCCTGCCCCCTCTTTGAGAAGGGGCAGAGTACCAGCCACTCTCCATCAATTCGTCATTCCCCACAGTAGAGGAATATCACTGCACACACAGGGGAGGGACTGGCACCACACTGCTCCAACAGGACCTGACACAAGTCACACTGGAAGCAATAAAATGTGTGTTCTCTGGCCCAGACACACACACACACATACACACACTTTTGAAAAGACTTAGTTAAGACAATATTGTGTTGGCATCAAGATAGACAAATAGACCAATGGCACATAATCTCTACTGCAGAAAAACTGAGGATCCAGTTTTTGTCTCTCTTACTAAAATTTGAGCATTCTTCATAAATTCTGAGTATAGATTCCATATAACATATATGAAATATATCCACATATATACAAACAAAAAAAAAACTTTGACAAAGGTACAAAAGCAATTTGGGGTAGAAGGGATAGTTTTTCCAACAAATGGTGTTGGAAAAATTGTACGTCCACATGGTAAAAAAGTAAAATAAGCTTCAATTCGTAACTCATACCATACATGAGTCAATTTCAAAGGATTCATAAACCTAAATGTAAAACTTAAAACTATAAAATCTGTAGAAGAATCCAGAACAAATCTTTATGACTTTGGATGGGGCAAAGTTTCTTAAGTATAACATCAAATTTTAAAATGGCTAGTCATCAAAAGGCACTGTTAAGGGAATGAAAAGACTGCCAGAAACAGTAGCGCATGCCTGTGATCCCAGCGGCTCCAGAGACTGAAGTAGGAGTATTACAAATTTAAGACCAGCCTCAGCAATTTAGCAAGGCCCTAAGCAACTTAATGAGACCCTGTCTCAAAATTAAAATTTAAAAAGGGCTGGGGATGTAAATCAGTGGTCAATTCCCTCTGAGTTAAATCCCCAGTACTCCTTCCAAAAGAGGAAAAAAAAAAAGAGAGAGAGAGAGAGAGAAAATGAAAATGAATGAAAAAACAAGCCACATCCTGGGAGAAAATATTTGCAAAGCATATATCTTATATGGAATCTGTACTCAGAATCTATATAGCATGTTCAAATTTTAATAAAAAAGAATGTCAGTAAAAATGGAAGAAGAGACTTGATGAAAATTCTGTATTTCATAAAAGCAATAAGAAATTGGCAGAACTCTAGAAGTTCTTTAAAAGGCTTGAAGCAATCTGATAAAAAGTGGACGAACCTCTGTGACAGTGAGCTCTCTGGCATGTTAGCCTGGACCTGTTCCCATCCCCCTCCCAATCTCTGCTGTAGCCTGGGAAAACCACACCCGAGAGTCCTGGGGAAAACCAGCAGCCTGGCAGAGCTTGGCAGGAGCTTCTTCAAAGTCCCAGAACTGTCTACCCATCCTATGTGCTGGTTCTCTAGAAGAACCCACTCAGAAAGCTGTCGGTGACCTGACTGAGAGCTACCCCAGGCTGACAAGCCTCCCCGCAACCCCCCTAGGATATTTGTCCAGAACAGCTGAAGGCAATGGTTGGCTATCACAGCTAGAGGCAGCAGTTAGCTAAGGGGTAAAAAATAGGATAACAAAAAAAAAAATTAAGGAAAAGTGCATGAAGTGAGATGTCTATGGGGCCTTTAAAAAGCTCCAGTGTACTCCTGAAAATTAAAAGGCTATATGCACACAAAGGGCTGTGCTCAGAAAAGGCCTGAGAAGGCACTAAGCTCTCACCTCTGACCCATGTTAAGGCTCTGTGCAAGTAGCAAGTGAAGGCTATGGCAGAGTTGTAACCGGCACTGCTGAGTACTAAGATATATTTACAAATGACTTGATTTTCTATATTTAAAAAACCTAAACAATCCACAAAAAAATACTATCAGAGTCATAAATAACTTCAGTAAGGTTTTAGGATACAAAATCAATATTTAAGAAAATAATTTTATTTCTGTGAATGTGCAATGAACAATCCAGAAACATAATTAAGAAAATAATAGCATAAAATTTGTAGAAATAAGTATAAGAAGAAAGAAGTATAACAAGCATTACACTGAAAACTAGAAACATCACTGAAGTAAATTAAAGAAAACAAAATGATCTACAAATTAAATGAAATTCCTATAAAAATCCCACATATGAGGCCCAGCATCACAAAAATAAAAATAAAAAAGGAAAATACATGTGATATTGAGACTGTACAGAGCTCTCATACTTTTCTTGTGGGAAAATAAAAAGATGCAGCTCCTTTGGAAAACAGTTTGGTAGTCTTCAAATATTAAACACTGACTTACAAATGACCCAGAAATTCTATTTCCAGGTATATACCCAAGAACTGAAAACATATGTGTTTAGTCAGCTTTTTCATTGCTGTGACCAAAAGACCTGACAAGAACAGTTAGAGAGGAAGAAGTTTATTTTGGGTCATGAATGGTTTCAGAGGACATAGTTGGCTGACTCCATCCATACCTCTGGGCCCAAGGTGAGGAAGAACATCATGGCAGAAGGGCACAGCAAAGGAAAGAAGCTCAGGACATGGGCATGAGGAGGCAGAGAGACTGTCCCACTCACCAGGAAAAAAATATTGACCCCAAAGGCACACTCCCAGTGAGCTACTTCCTCCAGCCATGCTCTACCCACCTATAGTTGCCACCAATTAATCCATCAGCAGATTAAACCACTGATTAGATATGACTCAAATCTAGTCACTTTGCCTCTAAATGTTCTTGCATTGTCTCACACACGAGCTTTTGGGGGATACTTCATACCTAAACCATAACACAAATGTTTTCTCAAAAACTTGTACAGGTATGTTCATAGCAGCATTATTCATAATAGCCAAAAAGTGGAAACAACCCAGTATCTATCAACGGATAAGTGGGTAAACAAAGCTATCTATATAGTGGACTATTATTTGACCATAAAGCGGAATAAAGCATTGTTAGATGCCACAACTTGAATGAACCCTGTAAACATTTTGCTAAGTATAAGAATCCAGACACAAAAGACCACTGTTGAAACTTCTTTCAATAGGTGGGTACATAACAAACTGTGGCACATCCATCCAATGGACCACTATTAAGCAATTAGAATGGATAAACTACTGACACATGGAACAATGTGGACTAATCTCAAAGGCATTAGGCTGAGAGAAAGAAGTCGGTCTCAAAAGGTTATATACTGTATGGACTATATGGTTCCACTTCCATGACATTCTCCAAAAAAGAAATAACAGTACAGTATAAGGAACAGATCTATGATTGGCAGGGGTTAGAGAGGGATAGCATGAGAGGAGGCAATTTTATGAGTTAACAGAGCTGTTCTTTATCCTGATTTTGGCAGTGTTATAGAAATCTATACATGTCTTCAAAATTCACAGAACTATACACCTGGAAAACAAAAGACTGTCCCACTCACCAGGAAAAAAATATTGACCCCAAAGACACACTCCCAGTGAGCTACTTCCTCCAGCCATGCTCTACCCACCTATAGTTGCCACCAATTAATCCATCAGCAGATTAAACCACTGATTAGATATGACTCAAATCTAGTCACTTTGCCTCTGAATGTTCTTGCATTGTCTCACACACGAGCTTTTGGGGGATACTTCATACTTAAACCATAACACAAATGTTTGCTCAAAAATCTAACCCCACACAGAAAGCAAAGAAATAAAAATAAGGTTCTCCTTTTCCTAACATGCACATTCTTTAGTAATTATGAAAGCAATCTCTGCAACACTAAAATGAACTATTTTAACTGACTTATTTCAAGAATAAGCTAACCAGCCCTATATTTATTAAGTCCAAATGTTTCCAAGGGGTAGATTTAATATGCTGTGGCAGGGGAAAAGGTACATTCTATACACTGAAGCTCAAGAATTAATTGTTCAAGCTTGGATGCAAAAAGTAAAATTAAAATTCCATGTACATGATATAGTGCAACACATGGGAGGAAAAAAGCACTTCTGTGGAGTGAATTAAAAGGCACTTGCAAAAATTTCAATCACCTGCCTGATATAAGGAAATAGGAGAAAAACTCGGATGGCACCTTCTTTCTGTTGCAGGGAAAAGTGTCCCTTTTCCAAAAATCAAACATTGTCTTCAGGTTTCTAGAAGATGCTGCCCTTCATGGGCAGCCCCCATCTCTCCAGATTATTCCCTTCCTCCTCTTCACCCCCACTAAGAAACTCCAGCTTTAAAACAAGCTTCAGCCATACACACAAGTCTCTGTACCTAATTTCAAGAGTCCACCCCATGAAGCTCACTCCAGAGTCCTTGGACTTGAGCTAAGCACCCTGCATTGTGGATTTTCTGAGGCCCTCCTTGGAGGTTCCCTGCAAAGATCACAACCAACTAGGACCAATCATTCCATAAAAATCCCATCAAGATTTGTCCATCCTCTAACTCCTCTGAAATAATAAGCAAGTCTTGAAGTTAAGAGCTTTAAAAAAAAGTGGATGAGTTGTAAGAGCAGCCACATGTCCTTCCAAATAATGAAGTGATGCTCATCCTCCTGGCTGACAACTCCCAGTAGAAATCTAGCCTCTATCACCCAAGTGAGAGTCACACATTCCTGCCTAGCCTGCCTATAGTCAAGACCATCTGGTATGATGGCCTTGTGCCCACTTGAAAGATAACACAAGCTAGTTTCAAACGGGAAAGGAACCCAAAAATAAAGATGAAAAAACAGAGCCCCTCAACTGAGTCAAATGATACTTCCTCAACAAATTCATCTTTGGATGGGAAATCAAGTCCAAAGGTCTCCTTGAGAGTAAGAGGATTAGCTCCACTGTGAAATCCTATATGCCAAAACTCTCTTGTAATTCACTTAATTAGAGATCGCTGCACTTGAATGGTATAATTTTTGCATTTCACATAGTAAAATAATGGAGCTATCTAAACTCCATCCATAGAAGAATGCCTATATAGATTATGTTTATAAAATAGAATAATACATAGTCATTAAAAATAACTGGGCAAAACTATATGGTAGGTATGGTCTTATCCGCCTAAAACTCCACTCTTCTTGTAAATTCCCTTTCACTCCATGTGATTCTACTTGTAATTTCCAATCACACTCTTTCTGATATGCTGGTTGCTGTGACTGGTCCAGGGAGAAGACAGTGACGTGAAACTGGCCTGTTTGAGTCTTCCCTGGGATTCTCCCACCTGGAAAACAAAAGCCTCTTGCATGTGCAGTCAAGGAGGGTGAGCACATGAGCCCACCTGCAGGAGCTGCCAGCAGCCAACATCCACATAAAGGTGGGCACTTGGGGGAGGGGGTGCCTGCACACAGCCCTCCCAGGATGGACATCAGAACTCTATGCCTCACATAGTTTATAGGGGTAGGAAGTAAAGAATAAGGGTATTCCCCTTCTTTATGAAATTCAAAAGAAGTTGTAAGATTATTAGTGATATTTTCTTTCTTTTAATATGTTTCAAATTAAAGTAAAGGTACCAAAATCTATCACTGCCAATACCCCAACTTACATTCCAAAACCTCTCTTCTGAGTCAGTTATTTGGAACTGGAAACATATTTTTCCAAAGAAACCATGTCATAAACAGCAGAGGTTAGACCCCAGGCCAAACCCATAAATGCTTATTTAAACTATTACTTACTTTTGGAAAATTACATTTTTTTTCAGCCCTTCCTATGTGCCAAACATTATGCCTTCCAAACAATATTAACTCATTGATTTCTCAAAATGATCACAGATTGGGTTCTACTTACTACAAGAGGCAGCTGTAAAGGGTGTGATGTGCCTAAAGACATTCTTTTCCCTGGAGAGCCCCCTTTACTCACACCTATGGCATTCCCAACTCAAGAGCCCCAGGGAGAGGAAGATCTCTCTTCCAGCGAGAATAAGGCTCTGCATGTGCATTCTGGATCCTGGCTCTCCACTGATCCTCTCTCCACAACCTACACAAACACACCACCATGAAACCCATCCTGCTTCTCCCTCAGCCCTGTCTCCACTCCCACCTCTGTCTCCCAATCCTCCACTCCTCCACAATTCTCAACTCCCCCTCACTCCATCCAACTTCCTCCCAAAGATCCTGAGAGACAACTGAATATAGCAAAATCACCATTGTAATAAGGGGCTGTGGCAAACTGAGCCCTGCCCTGGATCCTTTATAGCATCTCAGAGTCCAAATTCAGATCCAGCACCAAAATGGCACTCCAAAGAGATCTGAGATCAAAGACAAAACAAAAAAAGAGGGAGGTGCATCCTTTCTGATTCCTCTTCCTGCCACACATGCAGAAGTGGACTGCCCTGGGCACACTCTCTGCCCAGAGTTGGTTGTGTCTTCTCTTCCTGATAGTTTTCTTTTACCAACAATGGCTTTATATCCCCCCTGCATTTTCCAAATTCTTTATGCATGACAAGGTTTCTCCTTGAGAACACAGGGGGGTGGTGCGGTAGGGCCAGGGGGCAGGCAATTTTATTTACCAATGATTTGTTCAGTAAACACATTTTGAAAGCCTATTATCTTTTTCACCAGACATTCCAAACTCTCAAACAAACCCTTACAATTTAAGGTCATTCAGAATTCCACATTAGAAGTGTTCAACAATGGAACATGGGCTAGTGTGGAGTAATGGCTATCTTCTACCTGTCTCAGGTCTGGAACTCAGAGTGGACCTGGGGAGAGCCAAACACAGGGCTGGGATCGGGAGGTCACAAAAGGCTGCCTGATACACTGTTTTTAATTTTTTCTGTTATTTTCATTTGATAAAAATTGTATATATTTATCATGTATAACATGCTTTGAAATATGTCAACGCTGAGGAAAGGTTAAATTGAGATAATTAACCTAACCACTACCTTGCATACATATTTTTTGTGGTAACAACACTTGAAATACACTCTTAGCAATTTCAAAGAGTACCATACACTGTTATTATGTATGGTACACTGTCACCATCTTGTACAATACATGTCTCGAATGGGCTTCTCCTTTCTGGAACTAAAAATCTGCATACTCTCATTTTTAATTTTCATCCCATATTATAGAGAGCAGTTTTCAATTTATTTCATTAAACTGAAACTTCAAGAAAATATTTTATTCAGGGAGAATCTTCAGTAAACAAAAACTCAAGAAATAATTTGTGCCGATTAAAACTTTCAAATAAATTTTAATATATTCTGCACAAATAAAAAAAAATGTCATTATACAAAGGATACTTTGCTTTCTAATTCACAGTCATCATGGCTGAGATATACTACTAAAAAAAATCCACTTAATGATTTAGGCATTTATTCAGAATCGTAGGCAGAAAACATGGTCATACCTTCCTATTGGCAGAGGCACAAAAGTGGTGCATCCCACACACTTGTTTTAGCAATTTCAACACCGGCTGTTCTGGCAACTATGAAGAGAAGATGTGATCATAGGCCGACTGGTGGTCACCAATGTGCCAAATAGCATCAAGTTCTAACCACAAATTAAAATCTCGCTTTGACAAATGGGCTGACCAAATTAAATTAGCTAAACCAATGCTTAAGCCTGACATCCAATTTTTAAAACTCTCTGTATATGCTATGCTAGCAAATATGGATATCACTGGATTTAACAGAAGAAGAGGCTGCCAATAAAATATATCCCTGCTAGATTTAAAGAGCTACAAAACCGGACATCTCCCCCCAAATTTAAAATCAACTTTCAGATTAAAATGCTTATATACTATACAAATTTCACAGAAAATAAATAAAGTGCATTGAAAAACAAAACAAAGATTACAGCCAAGAATCTCAACTATCCAATTGGAAACTGGTAAAACATTTAGCACCTAAAGGCAGCAAGACTCTTCTATGATCCCTAATGGGAGAAAGGGGAGGTTAACAAACACTGCGTGCATGCTCTGTGCCAGGAATTACATGTAGATTATTTTATCTAGCTCTCCCTGACTTCCATTTCCCACAAGAAAGTCTTCTTTGGGTGGCAAGGCAAGGGAACTGGAAAATGAACCCACATTCCCACCCTCTTTTTTATTTTTTATTTTGGGGCAGGGTCTCACTAAGTTGCCAAAGCAGGCTTGAACTTTAAAACCTCCTGCTCAGTCTCCTGAGTAGCAGGGATCACAAGTGCACTTTACCAAGTCCAGCCGGGCTTCTTATCACTGCTGTACAGGTACAGAAACAGAAGCTCAGCAACTCACTCTAGGCTGCCCAGCCAAGAAAAGCCCTCCCAGAAGGCATGATGAGGCCTTCATTTTCTTGAGCTATGCCATGTCTATCTGCTCCCAAAGCCACGGCACCTACAACTTCAGTTCTGTAGAAAACATTCAACCTCCCTGACTATATTTCTCTTGTTTCTTAAAAGTGATGAATTTTGTTCGCAGTAGGTCATGGCCAGAAAGAGGCTTTCTGTGTTGTAGACGCTGTATTTGCAACCAAGGTCCCGGGGGAAATGACAGGAGCTAAGGAAGCGACTAGGACATAGCTGCTGGACTCAGGGACCAAAAACACCTCTTAGTTTTCTACTAAGTGAAATATGTCAAGCTTCACACAATGACAGGAATAGGTTCTGGGAATTAGTCACTAGGCACTTTCATCATTGTACAAACATCATCAAGTCCTACAAACTTACATGGTCTAGGGCAATAAGTCCATGTGGCCTTATGATGCAACCATGAGACATAGTAAACATGAGACATGTGGGGCTGCTGCTATATTAACATGGGCACTGATTTAAAATAAATAGAAGGGTACACTCTAAAATAATAATAAACTAGAGCATGGTAAGCAAACAAATAGCATAGTTGTTTATTATCATTATGCTGCACATAATTGTATTGCTATCCTTTTAAAGGACTGTCAGCATGGCAGATTTGTTTTCACCCACATCACCATGAGCATGTGGGTAATGTGTTGTGCTATAATGTTACAATGACTACGATGTCACGAGGCAATAAGAATTTTTCAGCTCCATGATAGTGTTATGGGACCACTGTCATATATGCATCTCTTCAATGACTAAAATGGCCCTATGCAGCATATGACTGTGTTTCTAAACCTCTACTTGTCTATCTGGTGAGAAACTGCATTTCACCATGAAGTACTAGAATCCCAAGAGGTTTATGAACCCAGACAGGGTCACCATTGAGCCTCTCATATTCGAGGACCATATGGTCCATTCCAAGGCATAGAGTGCAGCAAGAATCCTGTCTGCAGATGTATACGGCCATCCTCACCAGGGAAGCATACCCCCACTTCCAAAACAAACCAGTCCAACACCTGCTAAAAGCAGGGGTCTGATATTTCCTACTTACTGCAAAAGAGAGAGAGGAGAGAGAGAGAGAGAGAGAGAGAGAGAGAAAGAGAGAGAGAAAGAGAGATGCAGATGAGGACTCCATGCTGTGAGGGGAAGGTAAAAGAAAACACCATCATGACTCAGTAATAAGCTAACAGTCGACCACAGTGGGCCCAAGCAATAAGGAACAGGACAATGTTAGGGACTGATTTTTCTCTTCAGCTCTGGTACACGAGGGCCGGACGATTCCCTGTGACTGAGAAGCTGAAGGAGATCCATGAGTCTAAAGCACAGGCTATTGCCCACACTGGCCCATGTGTGACCCACAAAAACAGCAACTTCATACTTCATCCCAAGACACTAGTGGGCCACATATGATAAAGAGAGTGTGCTGTCTTGTTCTCCTTCTCCATGAGAGCCTCACAGGAATGTTGGAACCAACCAAACTGGCTCCCAACTACCCCTAATAAATCTAACTACAGGGAATCCATCTCCTCATCGGAGTCTTTGAGAGGATGGCAAGACACATAACTAGGAGATTCTGATGGGATACTGGGATTAGACTTCACAAATGTGGTTCATGAATTCCAAAACCCAAAATGAAAAACTGAACCTCCAGAAAACTATGATTGCTGTTTTGTTCTCATCTATTTTACTTATACCCCTGCCAGTTTTGAAAAATATTTAAAAGATTTGATTTTGCTCTGAATAAAAGGGGTACTTTGGCAACAGGACAAAAGTAGAGGATAAACAAACATACTTCTTAAATGTCTATAAATGACCCAGATAAGGTATCCACATTTGTAAAATTCCTAATCTCTTTCATCAGGAAATGGCAAAGCAATAAGAATAAATTTCCAAAGCTCTTTTGAGGGCATGAACAGGAGACAGCTAAACTTCTCGTACCATCAGTCCACTACAGTCACCTCCAGTAACAAATGTGGTGAGCACAAGGTGAGATGTCAGGACATGAGGTCTCAATCGGAGGCATGGTTACCACACTCTGGTTGGACTTTCACTGCCTTCTGTCCTAACCTGGGAAAATGGTCAGTCCCAGATGTCCCACCCCCATTTTTCTAGACGGTCTACTGCCTGCCTCTACTCCTAGTGCCAATCATATCTGGTTCTGGGTTTTCACTTCCAAGCATCAGAATCCAAGTTGGCTGAGCAAAGTGGAAATGGAATTTGCCTGAAGAATGTTGGACAGTTTACAGAATCCCTAGAAGGGCAACAGGAAAGCCTGAAGTCTGCACAGTCAAGAACAATGCCCCAAATCCTGCCCAGAGCCTGCAAAACCCTCTCAGTGCTGCTAGCTCTGAGATGTAGACCAGGACATGGCACTGAAGAGCTGGACCCTGGCAGCCCGCCTCACATTACTCCAGGACTGCCCAGGGAGTTCACCTTGCTCCAAACACAGTCACCGATAGTTTTCTCACTTTTCCTTGAGTGGCTGGCTCCCCAGACAAAGTCTAGCCAAGCGGGCCCTTGCAGGCCAGTTGCTCCAGACAACCCAGGCTGCACAGGGGCTCCAAGTCTGAGTCACGCCTGTTGGCTGAGCCCTCAGCCCATCAGCTCCCCAGACCTCACCCCTCCTTAGCACCCCCACCTTTCTGGGGCCCTTCCCCACCATCTTCCAGTTTAGATTAAGAAATTAGACCTCAAAGAAAGGCCAGTGGGGGGCACTAAAACACAAATCTGTCAGCTGTTTCACCCAACAGCGCTCCGTGAAATTTTTTCTAAGGACCATGAAAGAGAAAAAGAAACCTGACAGGTTCACAGGGAATCCATATCAAGGCAGATGGACTTACGTCTCTCTCAATGGCAATACGGCCAATACGGCCATCTTAACACAGACAGAATTATAACGTGTCAGGAGAGAAAAGCCCAATGCTTGCTGGCCATCCATAATGACCTGGCATCATCCAAGTAACTGACAACTCTCCCATCATCCTGTTCTTAAGCATTTAAGCTGCCATTTATAAAGTGATGCAATAACACTGCCAATTGCACAGGGGAGTTCTCACACATAGTGTGATCTGAAAAATTCCAGTGTCAACCTGGGGAGGATACACTATCACTGGAATTTTTAAGAGCTTTCTCTAAAGGTGAGAATTAAAACGTCTATCCTTAAAATAAATGAAAAGCCAATAACTAATCATATAGCCTTGAATAGTTATCCTAGACAATATTTAAGAGACTAGGAGACTAGAGACAGAAACTGTCCATGGCTCTGAACAAAATCGTTTTAAAAATAACAAAGTCCATTAAAAGAATCCAGCTGGCATCTCTAAATGACAGAAGCAGAGCCATTCTTTGTCACTGATAGAGTTCCAGATCCAGTGATCATAACCCACCAGGTATTTACAGGGTCTACATTGACCAGAGAAATGAACCCCCTCCCCATATCTCAAATGTTTGAGCATAGAGTGAATGCTTAATAAGCTGAGAAAGATCCACCAGACCCACCTCGGAGACCACGCCAACGGGACCAGAGCACTCTCTCTGTGGAAACTGAGGTTCATTTCATCTTCTCATTCACTCATACTCCATAAACCTGCTCCGAGCACCCACCATGGACCAAGCAAAAATCCTAGAGACGAGGTGGACACACCAATCCAGGCCCCTGGATCAAGGAACTCATGTTTAAGGATAAAGACAAACGCTTTTAAAGAAATGTAATTTTAGGTATTAAGAAGTGTGAATAGAAGATAAAACAAAAAGTGGTCAGAGCAGAAGAGCAGGAATAGAGTGGGGAGAGGGTCGTCGACCAAATGAAAGGGCAGGAGAGAAGAGGCACTTTCTCTCAAAGAGACCAGCGGATGAGACCCAAAGCAAAAAAAGGGCTTATGAGGACTTGGAGTCCATCATAAAGGGATAATATGCACCTTAGTCTTAGAAAAGAAGGATGAAAATATTCTAGACAGAGGGGAGAAGAAACACAAATGCTTATAATGGAAGGGAACAGGTAGAGAGAGGGGGACTATAAGAGGCCACTGAGGCTGAGCACAGAGACACCTCAGGAGCTGCACAGGATGTATCCACCCAGAGGGTCAAAGGGCCAGCCCTGCAGGTCAGCTATAGAGCAGATATTTTATCCAAGCACAGAGGGAAGGATGGAGTTTTAAACTTCTGAGGCTGACATAATCAGAATGAATATATCAACATGAAAGCAAATTGGTCTTAAAAAAAAAAGTCTATCTTTTATACCTGACTGAATTATCCAGTTCTCCTGTTTTGGCTTGAATGGGTAAGTGTTGCTGTATTTCTGTTCTATCCAAATAATGTTCCTAACTTCTTGCTTTAAAAAAAATTAGTAGTCCTGTTAATTTTTTTTAATTTTTAAAACTGTAGTAAAATATACCCAACATAAAATTTACCGACCATACATTTTTAAATGTACATTTCAGTGGCATTGAGCACATCCACAGTGTTGTGCAACCATCACCACCATCCCTCTCCAGAGCTCTGTTCCTCATCTCAAATTGAAACTCTGTCTCCATTAAGCACAGCTCCCCATTCCTCCTCCCCCAGGCCCTGACAACATCTGCTTTCTGCTTCTATGAATCTAACTACCCTAGGAACCTCCTTAAAGTGGAATTAGACAACATTTTTCCTTTTGTAGGTGGTTCATTTCACCCAGCATCCTCAAGATTCATCCATCTTGTAGTGTGTGTCAGAATCTCCTTCCTTTTTCAGAATCAATATTCTTCTATTGTATTTGTAAATGCTGTGTTTTGTTTACCTATTCATTTGTTGGTGGGCATTTGGGCTGCTTTCACCTCTAAGCTGTTGTGATTAATGTTACTGTGAACATGGATGTATAAATATCTCCCCCAGTTCCTGCTTTCATTTCTTTTGGATAGGTACCCAGACTAACTTCTTGCTTTTAATGATAGTGTCTTCCCATATTATGTGATTTGCAACAGGAGTTCAGCATAGACTGGGCGAATTATAGTTGTGCCCATTAATACTGAAAGTATACCAGAGGACTTCCCCTGTGACTGTGGGTGGAGAAGCAGACACCTGTTCCTGGGGAATATCCCATGCAGGCATAGATCATTACCTGCTGAGACACAACATAATTTGGTCTCAGGAACTTGAGGAGGAAAGTTTTCATTTTTCCTTTCAAAATTACCTAGTGGGGAAAGAATGCCACATTTGGAGACAGCAAAATTTGCTTCCCAAAACTTTTTCAAACCCTCAGTCTGTCTTTAAATATTCCACAATGAAGGTAACTAATAAGGTTGGCTTTGATTCTATTACCAAAATAGTCTCAAATTTTTTATTTACTTTCTTTGTTCTTTATTTTTTATTGCTGTTCAGATTTTCTGTACATGAGATTGAACTTTAACTACAGCTATTTACTAGACTCTATCAAACTTAACTGCATTTTAAATATTTGGTTTTTATTATTTATTTATTTTATATAAATTTATAGTTATAACATACACTTTGTTACAAATATTCTGAAGCCAGGCACTATCACTCCCACCTGTAGTCCCAGCTACTTCAGGGGCTGAGGCAGGAGGATCATTTGAGTCTAGAAGTTCAAGGATAGCCTGGCAACATAATGAGACCATATTTCAAAAAAAAAAAAAAAGAAAAAAATACTAAAAATGTTTCATTCTGAATAATTGTCTTCTGTATGTGAAATATCAAAAATTGCTACACAGGCCTTTTAAAAATGTAAGAAAAAGAAATTAGAAGGTTTGTTAAATAACTTTATTATTTATTTATTTATTTATTTATCTGTCTCAGGAACTTGAGAAGGAAAGTTTCCATTTTTCCTTTCAAAATTACCTAGTGGGGAAAGAATGCCACATTTGGAGACAAGCAAAATTTGCCTCTAAAAACTTTTGCAAACCCTCAAATAGAGATTGAACTCAGGGGCACTCAACCACTGAGCCATATCCCCAGCCCTATTTTGTATTTTATTTAGAGACAGGGTCTCGCTGAATTGCTTAGCACCTTGCTTTTGCTGTGGTTGGCTTTGAACTCCTGATCCTCCTGCCTCAGTCTCCCAAGTTGCTAGGATTACAGGCATGCACCATGGCACCCAGCCTCATTTATTTATTTTTTATGTGGTGCTGAGGATCAAACCCAGTGCCTTACCCATGCTAGGCAAGCACTCTACTGCTGCGCTATAGCCCCAGCCCCAAGAAATTAGAAGTTTTAGTGCCAAGAACATCCTCCAAACCATTAAACAGATAGAGTAATAGGACATTTCCACATTCAATATTAATTGGTGTTGGAAAAAATAATTGAATTAGCAGTCAAACTGATGGAGATAAGAAGAATGGTGGTGCCAGGAGCTGGAGGGGGGGTCTCTGGAGTTGTTATTTAACAGGTACAGAATTTCAGTTTTGCAAGATGTAAAAGTTCTAGGTATAGATAGTGATGGTGGTGGTACAGCAATGTGAATGTACTTACTGCACACTCAAAAATGGTTAAGATGATAAATTTTACATATGTATTTTACCATCACCATTAATGTTTTTCTTAATTTTTCCAAATAAAAATATTCATAGTTATTTGAACAACTAATGTTAAGCAAAACCAGTCACTGGTCAGCAGGAGGAAATTGGTCCAAAGCTGGCTGAGGTAGAGGAAAAACTTCCTAATACCCCTGGCATATCAGCAGAAGAGATCTCTTACAAGAGGACAGTGTGACATCTGTCTCAAGTAGGAGTGGTAGCAATGAATTCATTGCTGAGTTTCCTCAAGTCTAACACCGACATTTCTTTACATGTTAACACTTCTGATGTTGAGGTACCTCATACAAGCAATGTCAAAAGAAATCTGCCATCTGCCAAGCACAGGAGCAAACTGAGAAATAGCTGTGACTGCCAGCACATGCATAAATTTAGCATAAAAGGTCCCCCGGGACACGCATCCACATCGGCAATACCACAGGACATCACCATGTGGTTGAATTTGAATTTAATTTTGGATATATAACTGTCCCATCAACTGTCTTCAAAAAGATTATACCACAATACACAACTAAGACTAAACATTACTGTGTGGGCAGAAGGTTGCCTTTTATGTAGCTAAGCTCTACAATTAAAATAAGCAGCAACTGCCAGATCTTTTGGGCAAATCATAAAATGTTCAAAGTCAGGACAGGTTGACGAGACCAACTGATGCACTATGAGGATCATCACTGAATATTTCTCTTCCCTAAATTCCAGCTGACTTTCCAGAACAGCTGTTCAAATTCCACAGATACATAATGCAATTATGGAAAAAGTGAAATTCTGAGAATTAACCAAAAAGGAAATGTAGGCACCCAGTAATTTCAATATGCCTTGAAATTATACTAAAAGGTCACAAGAGGTTAAGAATATGAGCATAGAATATGAAAAGTCTTGAGGCTGCCAGGCACAGCTACCGATGGCCAAAATAGACAATGGGAAAAAAGTACTGTATGAAAGAGCAAAAAGCTTAATACTTAAGTTGTGTAATATTAAAGAAGAAAACAGTATGAAGAATGGGGCTTAATGCCACTATGACTGGTTAGATATTTTTGGAAGCTATATTTATGATGGCATTTATTTTTTTCTAAAAAATGCTGCTTAGTACAGGGTGGCCTTTATAATGGAAAGTACCATACAGGTCTTCTGATGCAGTGATTTAGTATGTAATGAGCCACATCATTTTTGGCACAGTGAAAGATAATTTCTGAAGTCCACCTTGTCCTTCACTTTTTATTACCCAATTCAAACTCTTCTGATGAAGTTGTAGTATTCTTTCCTTATCCAAGACTCCCAGTGGATGCCTGAAACTGCCTTTCTAATATATATTTTTTCCTTAACATATGTATCTATGATAAAGTTTAATTATAAATTAAACATGGTAAGATGGTAATGATAGCAATAGTAAATAATAATAAAATAGAATAAATATAACAATATTCTGTAATAAAACCTAGGAAGATGTAGTCTCTTTTTTTTCTTTCACTGAGTTGTTGTACTATATTCTTATACTCTTCTTCTTATAATGAACTCAAGGCATGATATAATGCCTACATAATGAGATTAAATTAGGTGAATGATATAGGCATTGTGATATATATGAGGCTAGTTTACAAGAACTACTTAAACATAAGCACTGAGAGTTGATCTGATAACTAAGTCAGCTTTTAAGTGATGAACATGTGGGTAATATATACAGTGTGGATACACTGGCCAAAGGGGAAAACATGAGATTTCATCACACTACTCAAAATTGTGTGCAATTAAACCTTATGAACTGTTTATTTCTGGAATTTTCCCTTTACCATGTGCAGGCTGTTGTTGACCATGGGCAGCTGATAACATGGAAAGCAAAACACAGGTAAGAGGGAAGCTGCTGTACACTTTTTATCCTCAAATGTGGACCCTGTGGATGAAACTCCATCACTAGTGATAAACAGTACTCGTGTTAATCCCAAATAGACACCAAGCATTGTTTGACATGCTTATGATTGGTGTCATTTACTATGCTCACCTGAGCAGAAAACATGTGATACACCAAGGAAAACACTGTAAATATATGTAATAATTCTACATCAATAGCAGACATTTAAATTTCACACAGAATCAACAATTTGATGAATCTACTGCTGCCTTTATCACAGAAGTATGCTACCTATCTCTATAATAAAATTCGGGAGACTTCTGGTATGACATACTGTTAGATCTCCTTATATTGAAAACTCCCATAAACAGTCATTTGAAATACCAAAATTGAACATTCTAATACTGAAGAGAAATCCCTACACTAAAACATTGCAAAAGTAAAGGAGGAATGTTCCCTAAAATAAAAATGCTACACAGTGGAAGAAAGCAATAAAATATCTAAAGATGCTGAGAACCAGAGAATGCCAAAATCACCAACAGCAAACCAACGGAAGGTGCTGAATCCCCTATAAGAATAGCACTGAAGGGCTGGGATTGTGACTCAGCGGTAGAGTGTTCGCCTAGCACGGGTGGGACCCGGGTTCAATCCTCAGCACCACATAAAAATAAAGGCATTGTGTTGTGTCCATCTACACCTAAAAACAATAAATATTTTTTAAAAAAGAATAGCACTGAAACTTGAGGGGTTCTGTAGAGTTTAATTTGCAAGATAAAACTACTGGGAGTGAAATTGAGAAGGACGGAGATAATAGAAGCAAAGGCTAAAGAGGAGGAGGTAGATCTCAAAAAGCACATGATAAAAGCAATCATCCCTTTGGGACAAAAGAATGAGCGCTTACAGCTATGAAACCAGAAATATATCCTACCTAAAAACAGATGATAACATTGGAAGATGGAAAGGCAGAAATATTTAATAATAAAATGCAATGCAGAAATAGATAAACAACATTCAAGAGAAAGTGATAAAGAAAATAGGTAAAGAGGGTCCAAAACAGAAGTTCTGAGAAGAAACAGAAGAACCACAAAAGATAAAATACATTTCACTATTATCAAAGTTAAAAAGGAAATTAAAAAGACTACATATTGACCCATTTTTTTTAAACAAGCAAAGGACCTGAATGGATATTTCTCAAAAGAAGTTATACATATGGTCAATGGGAATATGAAAAGATGCTCAACGTTGCTAACCATTAGGAAAATGCAGATGAAAAACACAATGAGATATTACCTCACAACCATCAGGATGGCTACCGTTTTTAATTTTTTTTTTAAGGCAGAAAATATCAAGGGCTGGAGAGGATGTGGAGAAACTACACACACCTGCGAGGGATGTAAAATAGCACAGACAGTATGGAATGTATGCCTATTTCTCAAAAAGTTAAAAAT
Source organism: Spermophilus citellus (assembly GCF_964194105.1). Taxonomy (NCBI): domain Eukaryota; kingdom Metazoa; phylum Chordata; class Mammalia; order Rodentia; family Sciuridae; genus Spermophilus; species Spermophilus citellus. Next base: position 53,016,027 of record NC_138185.1, read on the forward strand.
GTAACTTCTAGAAACTCTTTTACTTCTGGGTATATAACCAAAAGAATGAAAATCAGAGTCTCAAAGACCTCTTAACAGCTTTGTTTGTAGCAACATCATTCACAATAGCCAGCAGGTATCCTCTGTCAGATGAATGGATAAAGAAGATATGGTTATGCATACTTATTATCATTCAATAATAATAACTGATTATTCAGTTATAAAAAGGAAGAAAATTCTAACAAATTCCAATAAAAAGCCATTTAAATTACCAAAATTGAACATTCTAATGCCCAAGGGAAAGCCCTACCCTAAAACACTGCAAAAGTAAAGGACACATGTTCTCTAAAATGAAAATGCTACACAGTGGAAGGAAGTGGAAGAAAGCAATAAAACATCTAAAGACCCTGGAAACCAAAGAATGTCAAAATCTCCAACAGAAAACCAGTGAAAGGTGCTGAAGAACAGCACTCTATAAGAACAACACTGAAACTGCCTGCTACCACAAGGGTGAGTTTTGAGGACATTATGTAAAGTGAAACAAGTAAGGACAGATACTATGATTTCATTTCTATGAAGCATATAAAATACTCAAATGCATAGAGAAAGAATAGAATAATGTTATTTTTCAGGACAATGAGGAGTCATTGAACAGGGACAGCACTTCAGTTTTACAAGATGAACAAGTTCTGGAGACTGTTGCATAACAGTGTGAATATACATAACAATAATGAACCATATGCTTAAAATGGTTACACCTGAATTTTGTTTTGTGTATTTTTCCACAATTTTTTTAAAAAAATAATTAAATAATTTAAACTCAATTATATTTGAAATGATATATCACATCCTAAAAAAATTTCAGAGCATCCATACCAGACATGTTTAGTAAAGTTTTTAAAGAAGAAAAGGAGAATGAAGCTACTTCTACATAAGAAAGGATTTCAAATACCATTTGCTATACATCAGATCATTGGGAGGAAGACAGCTGTGGTTTCCATTATAGGAAGTGCATAAGTGGGTATTTGTTACAGCACCCACTGCACTCATATAGATGCTTGCAGTAATTGCACATTCACACAAGCTCAGGGATGAATGATTCCTCGGGGCTGTCTTGACACAATGTCACCAGAGTCTCAATTCTCCTCCACCTCCTATTGTATTTCTATGGCATCTGTTTTTACCCTTGGGCTCCACACAGAATCCCCCAGACTCTCCCCTTATCATGATCAAGTGTGTATGGCAGTCCCAGCGTAAATCCCCATATACAGGGAAGCAAGAACATTTCTTTTAAAAACTCCCATCATGGATCTAGAATTCCCCCTGACCTTGACTGACTGCATCATGAGTTCCTGAAACAACTGCTGTGACAAGAGAGTGGAATATGGTGACTAGTTTAAGTTAACCAAGAGCCACCTATGGAACTAAGGGCAAAGGCAGTTCCAAGACTGGAAAAGAGAAAATAAGACGAACAAGGAGAAATGGATTCTGTGAGGTACCAACAACATCGATGGCAGAGACCATAGTTCTGGTCGCTGTTTCTCATCCTCACAGTGTCCTTGGGCTGAGCTCCTTGAGACCCTCATACATGACCAGACACACATCTGTTCTTGCTAAGAAGATACTTGTAGACCCTTGATCTGAGATATATATATATATATATAACTGTTATCTAAAAAACACAAGGTCCTTTAAAGAAAGGACAGTTATTACAGTCCTCATCTGAGGAACACAGCAAATTAGAAATAATTATTACTCACTTTCTCTTAATACTTGCAAAAAAATTAAAGGAAGGCATATGCCTAATTAAAACAGAGCTGATAGTCAATGAACAAGCCCCATCAAAGATACAGAGGCTGGAAAGCTCCTCTAGGTACTCACTCAATAAATGCTCATTTATTCCATTTACTGCAAAAAATGAGTATTATAAATAATTTAACTCACTTAGGGAAGGATCTTCCCCATTAGTTTATCTGAATGTTATCTTGTCTTCATGTTCTGAAGTCTGACAGTTACCAAAGCAAATAAAAATTCTCATGTTCTAAATGCTACGAAAAGCATTAATAATTCATGAATTAAAACCTTCTTGATAATTTTTACTTCCTTGTTCTTGCCATAAATTACCTTTTAAAATAAAACTAATGGATATCCAGGAATTTAAACACATTAAACATATTCGAATGAGAACAAAATTCATGACCAAAAGTTAACCCGCCACAACACAATGTCTCTTTGTGTCCATTTATCCTTCTCAGAGATCCAATCGGTAACAGATTGGTTTATTCATTCATGCAGCAAACATACACTAAGTGCCTTACACACGCTAGAAAGGTTCTTAAACACCACCCTTCTAGAGCCCTTACTTACAGATTAGGAAATGGAGGTCAAAGAAAGCAAGCGATCTGCCTGAGGTCACCAAGCTTGTTAAGTATGAGAAATCATGGGAGTGACAGAGTTTCCTCACCTCCAGCCCGATGGCTTCTCCATCTTGCCAGCTCCCTGCCTTGGCTATAGCATGCCTCCAAAAGCGGCCCATCCCACACACACCAGCAGAGAACACTGCTATAGGAAAAAGCCTGTCACGTTGGTGGCCATCCAGCATGGTTTTTGAACACCCTTCCTACATCTGTAGACCGTTCCCTATGAGAAGTTCCTGTTCCCTACCGGGTGAAAGTGAGAGCGTGGCCAGCCTTCCTGGTGGCTCGGGCTCAGGCATGTGCTTTGGCTTTGCCATTCAGGTGAGCAGGGGGTACTAGGAAAGGGGAGGAAGGTAGTGCTGCCAAGGTGGTGGTGGGAGAGCTTCAGATCATCTTACCATAGTGTGGATCAGCAGTGTCCCACGTAGGCCTCTGAGTTGAAGGCTCGGTCCCCAAACTGGCAAACTACTGGGAGGTGATGGGACCTTTAGGAGTTGGGCCTAGTGAGAAGTAGTTAAGTCACTGTGGGTGTGCCCTTGAAGGGGACGTGGGGACCCCTGCCTTATCCTCTCTCTCTGCTTCTTGGCCTCCCTGAGGTGAAAAGGTGCCCTCCATCATTCACTCCTGCCGTTATGTACTGTGCTTCCTTGAGCTGACAGCAACGGGGCCAAGAAACCATGGGTGAGAACTTCTAATACCATGAGCAAAGTAAACCTTTTCTCTTTATAAGTTGATTTGTCTCAGGTATTTCTTACAATAACAGAAGCTGACGAACACAGATCCCCATGAAGCTACGTCAAGTAAAGAGTCACAGAGCCGTCTTCACCCAGCACTGAGCTTTGGGTACTGATCCTAAAAACGCAGGATTCTGTGAAATTGGCTAAAATGGATTCTGGTTTTGTTTTATTTTCTTATTTGGGGGAGGTTTTTTTGTTTGTTTGTTTGTTTGTTTGTTTTATTTTTTGCATCTAACAGCCCTGACTTGTGTACTTCACTAAAACATACTCAGTGTTTGTGCCGAGGAGCTAGCTCTATTTCAAAATAAAAGGAATCATATTTCAAAATAAAAGGAGCCTCTGCTTGAAACTCCACTATGCACAAGATACCAGTTATCATCTACCTGTTCAAGCTTTAAAATATAAATGGTTAAAATATAAATGGCTCTTTTCTGTTAAAAAGAGGACAACAAAGGGACTACCATGCTTTTAGTGATATGTACTAAATAATCAAATACCAAGGATGATGAGTGAAATCCAATATCAAAATATGAATAGAATATGCTTTTGCCCAAAATCTAACAATAAAGCAAAGCTGGTACTAAGCCCGCCTGGCACAGCAGGGTCTCGGGAAGCAGAAAGCAAGGAAGAAGCAAGTAAACAAAACCTTGAGCAATCTCACTAACAACCCCCAACTCAGAGAGGAGCAGAAGGGAACAGCGGAAGGCAGAGAACAAGTAGAATCATCCCCAACCCCGTGATGCCATCCTAGAGATGGAAAAACTCATGTGGCTCCCTGCTAGGAGGAAAACAAGATCCTCTTTTCTTTGGTCACAGATGTAAATGCTGAAACATGGGAATGCCAAAGCAACCATCTTCTTCAATGGACATTATGGAGAGGGAAATGGAAAAGTGGGTAAAAGCATTCATTTCCTCATCTTTCTTGGAGAGGAGTACTCATTAAGAGATGGCCTAAAATTGATAAATATAGTGTTATCATTTGGATCTGTAATGTCCCCCACAGGCCCATGTGTTGAAGGCTTGGTCCCCAACTGGTACTATTAGGCAGTGTGTAACCTTTAAAAGGTAGGGCCTAATGGAAGGTCTTAGGTCACTGGGGGCATGCTCTCAAAGAGGCAGCCTCACCACAGGCTCAAGAGCAATCAGGCCAACTGACCATGGACGAAACCTCTGAAACTATGAGCCAAAATAAACCTTTTATCTTTATAAGGTATCTCAGGTATTTTGTTACAGTAATGGAAAGCTGACTAACACCTAGAAATAGTGTTAAGCCTGGTAGGCTTTAAAGTCAAAATGTAGCCAACAAAGCAAAAATCAGGAAACAAGAAAGGAAAATGTGACCATTTTTCACTTTTCATACCAAGCACCCAATAGAGACAATTTGAGAACTGCTAAATTAAAGAATAGAAGGTTTATCATAACAAACATTCAGAGTTATAGAAATAACCACTGGTAAGACTAAAAAAAGTAAGCTCTAAATCATCTGAAGAACCAGAAAGGAAAAGCCACATGTATATATGCAAATAGCCAAAAGAGAGAGGAAGGCAATAAAAGGTAAATAGATGGCACAGGGAATAAAATTAGAACCCAAAATAACTGTGATAACAAAAAATGCAGAAGAAACAAATTATTATAATTATTATTGGCAGATTGTGTTAAATACCTAGAAAGCACAGGAGAATCAAATTTTTAAAACTATTAGAAGGAATTAACAGTATTTATCAAGTTGTCTATTTATAACATTGGAACGTATGTTTTTTCCTATAAACAAGAAAAGCCAGTTAGAAAACATTGGTTGAAAAGACCCCACTACCAGTAACACCTAAAAAGAATGGCTCTGCTAGGCATGTCTTGAACCAGAGGTGGGCAAAACCTACATGAAGAGAACTGGAAAATTCCCCATTGGGGTGTGCTATGGTTGGGATGGGATGTGTTCCTCGAGGGTTTGTGTTCTGGAAGTTCAGTCTCCACTGGGATTTTAAAAGGTAGAGCTCAGTAGGAGACTGCTAGGTCACTGGAAGTGCCGCCCTCAAAAGGGATTCAGGTGGTTCTCATGAAAGTCTAGTTAGCTCTCCTGAGAGGGTTGTTATGAAAGACCAAGAGGGGCTGCTCACCACTCTGGATTCCCTGACTTGCCATATGATCTTTTCCTCTCACAACACCACGATGCCATCCACCATGATGTGAAGTAGCCAGGGAGGCTTTCATGAGAACTTTCCACCTCTAAAACTGTTAGCTAAATAAACATCTTTTCTTTATACATTTCCCACCCTTAGGTATTTCATAATAGCAGTGGAAAACAGAAGAATAAATAAGAAATAGAATGAAAAGTAATAACATATTCAGGAAGGATCAGTACTGTAAAGTTATTAATTCTTCCTAGTTTAATTCACTGCAAACCAATTAAAACACCAGGAGGGTTTGAGAACTGATTTTAGAAAGTGACAAAAATTATACAAATAGTAATCAGAAAATATAAACATGTGAGAATGACCAGGTGTGACTAATTCTATTTTCTACTAATGGTCACAACATTGCCTATGCTGCATGCTTTTGTGCAATGTGTCCCAGGGCCCACATTGCTTCTCTTCAAATGTGGACAGGTCTGTGACTGCTTCCGCACAGAGTACAGAGGAAATATTATTATGTGACTTCTAGAACTAGGCTGGAAAAAATCATCCACTTCTATAAATGCTCTTGAGTCTCTTCCTCAAAGGGGAGGAGCCATCTTGCAGGAAGTCCAACTACCCCAAGAACACAGGGCTGGTGAGGCCACAAGTGTTCACGGGGCTAAGTGCCCAGTTGGCAGACAGCCACACTGCCAGCTACATGAGTGAGGCACTAGAGATACCTAGCCCCACTGAGCTTTCATATGACTATAGTCCCAGCTGATGTGTGACATGATCACATGAAACCTGGCAAGCAAAAATCACTCAGCAGTCCTACCAAATTCCTCACCAACAAAATCATAAGCATATAGAATGTCTCAAGCTGCTAAGTTTGGAGGGCCTTTGTGATGTGGCATCAGTAATGGAATGCCAAGAAAATTCATCAGGAAGGAGGGAAAGGGAAAAAAAAAGAGTTGAGGAGGAACCAACCCTGTCACATTTGAAAACATAATGAATCAAAATTTGTCCATTAGTTCAAATAGGTATGGAAGGTCTACAGGTCCACTGCAGGCCAGGCATTAGTGATACCATGGTGTACAAAATCTTTGTGTTTATGGGAAGAACAACAAATTTAATTTCAGGTAGCATTAAGTGCTCTGAAGGAAAATAAAAATGATAAGGGAGCAGAAATTGCACCTTAAAACACAGCAATCTGGGAGACTCTCTGAGGCAGTGACCAAGGGACTGAGACTCAGGAAGGGTTTGGGTATCCTCCCTTCCTGTTGCTGGGTTTGTGAGCTGTGCAGCCTGTTCTGAAGGCAATCTGAATATTCTATCTCCATCTAAAATGCAAGTCCCCATTGGCCGGGAAATCACTTGGCTAGGAAATTGCCTAGGAAGATTCTTAACAAAAGCTTAGCATACATTTCCAAGCATGATTTAACAAAAACAAGAAATGCCAACATGTCAGATCAAAAGAAGCGTATTTAATAAATCATATTAGTGACATTCAATGGAGCGTCATGAAAACTTTCAGGAAACCAGATGGGCTGTGCATACTGAGGGACAGTGAGCTATAAGATGCATTGTCAAGCGACACTAAGAAAGGTCCTCACCACGGGCACAGTATCTCCCCTTCTGGCTCCGAGAAGGGATCTGGGCATATACTCACCAACAGTCTATATGGCCTTCCCTCAGGGGCACCACTCACTTCATACCTCTCTGTGTCACCTGAATTTCTAACAAGATGCCATTACACATTTTACTTTTGTCTTTTAAGTACCCACAAGGGTCACCTAGGCTGTGGATGGAGCATATGACAACTTCTCCCCAAAGAAAGGATCCAGGCCCCTGAACAACGTCTGTTTTCTCTTCTGGTACTCCGTTTTTCCAGAAATAAATGATGGTATTTTTTTCAATTAAAAAAAATTAGGAAGAAAACTCTATAACAAAAAAAAAATATTAAATTGTGTTTAAATACTTTCATTCTGCTATTAGTAAAGAAAACCAGCACAGTTCCACTGTAGCAACCATCAGGACTCAGAATGACACGGGCCAGATGAAGTGCCACCATCTGGCTCTCTGGTTAGTCTCAATCAGCAGCCCCCACTATGTGCAGGTTCTCTTTCTACAGTTTCAGCTTTCAGTCAACAAGAAAAAGAACCACCGTGAGTACACTACAGTAAGATATTTGGATAGACAGAGTGAAAGTGAGATCACATTCATTTAACTTTTATTTCAATATATTATTATAATTATACCATTTAATCATTAGTTATTATTAATCTAGATCTGAGCTTTATAAATTAATATTTATCACAGGTACATATGCATAGGAAAAAACATAAACAGAGTTCAATATGATCTGCGGCTTCAGGCATCCACTGGGAGTCTCAGAATGTACCCCCATGCATAGGGGGATCCCACACCCCAGCCAAGCGAGCCATCAGCTCAGAACTCCAGAAGAAAAGATAAGCACTGAGCTCTATCACCCCTCCTGAGGGCTGCACACTTCCTTCACCTCTTTCCACAGTTTGGTATGATTTGGGTGTTCCAGGTACAAACGGAGCCATCTGTTCACCACCACCTCTTCCCACACCCCAGTTAGAGTCCTCTCCAATCTTCTGCATGTGCATGATAGCTTCTCCCCAAGAAAGTTCTTCCCAGATTCCCTATCAGCTGGGAGTACTTGCCTAGTGTATGCAAGGACCTGGGTTGAATCCGCACACCCCCAAAAGAATAAGTCAGTAACCAGTTTTGCTGAGAGTCATAAAAACAGATATGCTCTGCTCTGAGCCTTTCTGGCAAGATCTTTAGGACATCCACCTGCCTGGCTCCTGCACATGGCTCTCCTTCTCTTCTCCATTCAAGGCTTTGTCCTTAGTTTAAGGGGTCTCTCTCCCTTAGCTTCAGTCCCATGCATGTGGCTCTCCAACCCCACACCCAGCTCTCAGTTCCCCACCTGGGGACCTCCTGAATGTTCCATCCCAACTCAGACTCTTGCCACCCACTGCCACCCACTACTTTGTGAGGCTGTGCCACTGTAGCACACAGTCTAGGGCGGCCACCCCAGGCCCCAGACCTCCCGTCCCAAGGCCAGAGGACTGGACAATCTGCCTCTAGACTCCTGGAGTACATAAGGCACAGTGTGTCCCTTCTTTGGAACTTACAAGTTTGTCTGTATGCAAAGTTATTCACCATACAAGCAGCCAATGCATAAGAGCTAGCTAATTTATTTGCAAAGAACACAAATGTAAAAGATTAATCTTTCTGAAACACTGCTTTATATGGCTTCATAAGTCTGCAAGAGCTCCTCATTGCTAGCACGACAAGCACCAGTCCCACCTTTGGCCCTGGTGTTGAGACTGGGTCCCTGGCCCCAGTTCCCCTCCTTCCTAATGAGTTCCTATTGGGTCTTCCATGGTTCTTTCAGGCCAACAAACTTAGATTAATACTACCTTAGGTGACTTGCTTTCAAGGAGCATAAGTAGGGTTTGGGTTTCTTCCTCTGAAAGCCCAGACATCAGATGCAAACCGCTCCACCCCATGACCAGCAATCTATGCAGTCAAGGGTCACAGGAAGCAGAGCTCCAGTGAAAAACAAATAATCCTGATCACAGGCCCCTCTCCCTACCCTCCTCAGCAACATCCACCCACCTGCGTCTACATAACTTTTTAATTGATTTTATTTTTTAAATACATGACAGGAGAATGCATTATAAATCTTATTACACATATAAAGCACAATTTTTCATATCTCTGTTTGTATATAAAGTATGTTCATACCAATTCGTGTCTTCACACATGTACTTTGGATAATGATGTCCATCACATTCCACCATCATTTCTAACCCCATGGCCCCTCCCTTCCCCTCCCACCCCTCTGCCCCCTAGAATTCATCTATTCTTCCCATGCTCCCCTTCCCTACCCCACTATGAGTCAGTCACCTTATATCAGAGAAAACAAGGCATTTGTTGTTTGGGGATTGGCTAACTTCACTTAGCATTTTCTTCTCCATCTCCATCTACATAATTAAGAGCCCATTCAAGAGAGACTCCAGGCAGAATCAAGAGGCTACCTCTTGCATCCCCATTGGAGACACAGATCCATCCCAAAAGCTGTCAGGATTGCTCCATCCCCCACCCACTTCACATTCACCATAGCAGGCAATGCACAGCACCCATTTGGGGCCAAAAAGGAATAAGTAACTTGTGAACAGGGTCCACACCATGAAACTACCTGGCATGACCTTGTTCCACTCACTACCTCATCTGCTGGTAGGCATCTGCACGCTCCCTCCCTCAAGCTCAACCTGAGCTTCCCCTTGTCTGAGGATGCTCAAAAGTCACCAGCCAGTATTCCTAAAAGCCTGTGCCCACTGCTCGTGTTTATCTTAGTACATTACTCTATTATACACTTGGATGACCTTAATGGGTAAAGTGATGACTTTCTATATTTCTACCAGGCCACAGAGCAGTCTGGTTTGGAAGCAGCACTCAGATTCAATCCTCCTTTCTGCAAATGATACAAATGAGGCTCAGAGAGGTCAAATAATTAGCTCAAGTCATGCTTGAGTCATTCCATAAACATTTCTTCTACCCCCACCAGTGCTTGGTGATGCCTGCCTCCTTATAAGTCCACCTGTCTCTGAAGAAGGGGTGGGCTTGAGGTGGCTCTTGCTCCTGGAAGCAAGAGAGGCAGGGGAGGGGGACATTCAGGCTGCTGTCTCTGTGATCACTGCTCTCAGCAGACCCCTGAAGCCACCTCATGGGAGACTGACTCTGCTGTTTCCCATGCCTGGGGTCTTCCCCTCCCACCCCAGGATCCAGCACCACCAGGTAGAACATGGAAAACAATCTGAATTTCCAAACAGATGAGTGGATTATGTTCATATATATCCCTGGACCCTGGCCAGTTCCCACTCTTTGCCCTGTGCATTACCATCCAAGACCACCCTGACCCATCTCTCATTTCCATCCTCCACACACATCCCTCCCCAACCGATCCTCAAATACTTTCCCAGAAGGGAGCTTCCCAGATAATCTTTAATCTACAACAAAAGGAACAAAATGCCTACTCAGGGAATCACCACAAAGTTTAAAAAGTGAGTGTGTAAACTATTCTCAGATTAGTGTCCAGCAAAAAGTGAGCACCCGGTAAATGTCAGCTCCCGTGATTGTTCTGGTGAGTTTACATCAGGAGTCCATGGCTGCACCTCTTCTATTAGCATTCACTTGAGAGGTGGGTGAGCCCCAGAACTGGAAAGTGCGGGAATGACCCCTGTTCATCTCTGACAGACCTATACTCCATCTGATGGAAGCCAAGCTGAATTTTCAACTTACCTTACTTGGACCACCAGAATGTCAACAATCCTCTTCTCTGTTTTTCCCAGTATCCCCCATGAATTTTTTTTTATTGTACTAGTTTCCTGTTGCTGCTGTAACAAATTACAACAGTCCTAGTGACTTCAAAGCAACTTAGGGACATTTTAAATATTTCATATACATTATTCAATTTATTCTAGAAACATTGTTATGTGCATATTAAGACAGGGCTTTCTGAGGTCAAGCAATGTACATATTTGAGGTCACTCAGTTTGTATCTTTCTATCTTACAGTTCTGGAGGTCAGAAGACCAAAATCTGTCTCACTAGACAAAACTGGAGGTGTCAGCCGGCCTCATATCCTACAGAGGCTCCAGGGGAGAATCTCTTCCTTGTCTTTTCCAGTTTCTAAAGACACCAGCAATTCTTGGTGCATGGCTCTCCCTCACACCATTTCAATCTCTTGCTCTGTTGTCACAACTCCCACTACTGACTCAGATCTCCTGCCTCCCTTTTATAGGGAGCTTGGTGATGACACTGGACCCTGGACTGGATCAACCAGCTTATCTCTCCACCTCAAGGTCCTTCTCTTAACCACAAGGGCAAAGTAGGGTTATATATATATTTTTTTTTTAAAGAGAGAGTGAGAGAGGAGAGAGAGAGAGAGAGAGAGAGAGAGAGAGAGAGAGAGAGAGAGAGAGAGAGAGAGAGAGAGAATTTTTAATATTTATTTTTTAGTTCTCGGCGGACACAACATCTTTGTTGGTATGTGGTCTGAGGATCGAACCCGGGCCGTACGCATGCCAGACGAGCACGCTACCGCTTGAGCCACATCCCCAGCCCCAAAGTAGGGTTATATTTTATTGTTGGTTTTGTGTGTGTTTGTTTTCACCTTGGAAGACACACACTCCCAGGTCTGGGGATGAGGATGTGGACATCCTGAGAGCCACCATTCAGCCTACCATGCTTTCCTAGTTCTTAGAGGTTTAATTAGTCCAAATGCCCACTTGCTTTTGTTTAGATGCAGTTTGTCCCCTAGAGTTTCCTGGGTTGGAAGTCAGATCCTGAGTGTGGTGGTAGGAGGTGGTAATGGAAGATGGAGCCAAGCGGGGAGGTCCTCAGGCCACCTGGGGCACTGTCCCTGGAAGGAACTGAAGTATTTGTAACAGGACCCTGATTAGTTTTCACCAAAGAATCATTATAAAAGCCTGAGCCTGGCCTCAACCAACCTCTCTTGCTTCCTGAATGGTGATATAATCTTCTCTCACTCATGTATGGGCTTCCACCATTATGACATTCTCCACTACCTGCCATGATATCCTCAAGCCAATGCCAGTGTCCACGAATCTCCAAAACTATGAGCTAAATAAACCTCTTTTATTTTTAAAGTTAACCTTCCTTGGGTATTTTGTTATAGTAATGAAAAATTAAATAATACACTGTTTCACCATTACCAAAGTTAGCATTCAGTACAACATTTCACATTTACATTTATATTATAAAGATTAATCTATAAATACTGTGCAATGGGCCTATTGGCATGATAAGAGTAGAAGTAAAGAAGCTTGGTATGGGGCTAACAAAATAATTTGGGTAAAAGATTAATATAGTAGGCTGAAGTAAGTATTTTAGAGGAAGAATAAGTGAGGCTCTGCAATGATAAGATGGTAAGTAAGAAGTTCTCTCAGATGTGGGGGGAAAGGCACACTCAAACATTGCTGGTAGGATAGCAAATTCATGCAACCAATCTAGAAAGCAGTATGGAGATTCCTTTAAAAACTTGGAATGGAAACACCATTTGACCCAGCTATCCCACTCCTCGGTCTATACCCAAAGGACTTAAAAACAGCATACTACAGGGACACACCACATCAATGTTTATAGCAGCTCAATTCATAATAGCCAAACTGTGGAAGCAACCTAGATGCCCTTCTAGAGATAAATGGATAAAGAAACTGTGGTATATATATACATAATGGAATATTACTCAGCCTTAAAAGAAAATAAAATTATGGCATTTGCAGGTAAATGGATGAAGTTGGAGAATATCATGTTAAGTGAAGTAAGGCAATCCCCAAAAAAACAAAGGCCAAATGTTTTCTCTGATAAGTGGATGCTGATCCATAATAGTGGTGAGGAGCATGAGATGAGTGGAGGAAATTTGGACTGGGCAAAGGGGAGGGAGGAGAGAATAGGGGGCATGGGTGTAGGAAAGATGGTGGAATGAGATGGACATCATTACCCTAGGTACATGTATGATTGCATGAATGGTGTGACTCTACTTCGTGTCTTCGTGTACAACCAGAGAAGTGAAAAATTGTGCTCCATTGGTGCATAATGAATCAAAGAGCATTTTGCTGTCATATATACTGATTAGAACTAATAAAATAGATAGATAGATAATCCCTCAGATATCTGGTAGGAGGAACTAGGTGAATTTTGGTAACACTCCTGAGAACAGAGAAGACATAGAAAAGATGAGGAATTTGGTTTGTGACATTTTAAATGTGAGGAGCCTATGACATGTCCAAGTTGGAGATGTGAGGCTGGCAACTGTGTATTTCAGGAGGAGGTAGGAAACAGTTGAAGAACTCTGAATCAAGTGCTGAACCAGCGCAGGGTGACAGGAGTCTGGACAGTCAGGTGCTGCCCCTGCTGACCTCCAGCTAAGCTGTAGCTCATCTTGCCCCACCACTTGGAGTCAGCACCTGTCTTTATGTGTCCACTGCAAAGGTGTATGTCGCAGGGGCAATGTGTGGCCATAATTCCCAGACCATTTCACCTGACTACCTCCACTCCCACCTCAGTTTCGGGAGGTCCTGTGGATCTTGAATTTAGGATGACGATTTCTACAGCCTCCAGAATAGAGAGTCTGTCCCACAGACTTAACTGTGGAAATCACTAGGAGTTTCTCAGCCCATCATAGAGGGGTCCTTACAGCAGGCACCCCACTCTTCACTCTCATCTATATTTAGCATATCCCACAGCAACATAGAAACTTCCAGGCGTCTAATCCACACACAGTCCATGGGAAATCTCAGACCCAATCATCCAGACCAGAGGTCAGCCAACTCTGACCCTTGGTTTAAATCCAGTCTGACACTTGCATAAACAGAGTTTCATCAGAACACAGATATACCCATTCATAAACCCATTTATAAACCATCCTCAGCAGCTTTTGTACAAAGGCAGAGCTAAACATTTGCCACAGAAGACCCTATGGCCCACAAAACCTATTTACTGTCCTGTATAAAAGAGATTGCCAACCTCTTGCCTAGACACTTCTCTCTCCAGTACTCCTTTGGCTCCTGCATTATGCTGGAGGACACGGAGGGCAAGGAACCACCAGCCAATGTTTCAGGTTCTCAATTATCCATATGGCTTCTAGGACATGGAGCAGAGTGGGATGCTGTGTCCTTGTGTCTCAGTGACCAAAGACACTTCTTCCCTTCCAAACCTCTCTCCCCAACTCCTCCCAGCCCCTGAGGCTTTCTCCTCCCCCTCCCACTTCCTATTGGATGGGAACCTCCCTCCCATCAACCATATCCTCTATCCCACCAACATGGGACTTCAGAATAAAGCCATTTTCAGGCTTTCTAGCTTTGCTCACAGTATATAAAGGAAAACCAGTGGAATAAGATTCTTTTTTCCCTTGCAACAAATCCTGCTTCTCATGGCTACAGTCTCTAGAGACTCCAGAAAGTCAGCAATGGGACTCAAAGCTGAGTAATAAGCTCTGTGTTCTAGATAATACCTGTTCTTCTCCCAAAGCAATGAATGCCCCTGATTTAATGGTTGCAAGAGCTGCAGGGTAATATGCTTTACAGGAAGGGGGGGAAATGGGTCAATTTAAATTTTCATAAATATTATTCTTGCAATAACCAGAGTGTGGTCCAAAAAGTTTCCACCAGGCAATGGAAAGTGAGGTATGGAATGCAAGTTGGAAAACTGGGGCAGGACTCAAGGGACAGCCAGCTGGCAAAAGGCTCTGCTAACCAGTCTTGGACCGTAAGCCGCTCCCATGGTGTCAAACTGTTGCAGCTCATTTCATGGAAGAGGAGGAAAAGAAGGCCACTGAAGGTTGTGAATTAAAGTTAAATTGGTTAATGGCAGAGGAACTAGAGAGAAGTCTCAGATCAGCACCTGTGGGAGAGAAGGACTTAGAGGGGCAAGATGTTTGGCACCAGTGGATCCCCATGGGCCACAGGTTCCAAGAGCAAAATCAAGAAACAGAATCCCAGGTCACTAAAGGCTGTCTATAAAGATGCACAAGAATCCCAGATCTCAAACTCCCAGCACCTATATCACTGGGGTGTGTGTCCAAGCAGAAGACAAAAGAACACTTCCCTTTCCAAATGAGTTTTCTGCCTCTTCCACCTCTAAACCATGCCCCAGAGCAGATACTCTTCAGATCAGCCCAAGATATGCAGGTGAAGAGCTAACCTAAGGCCAGCCTAAGAATCCACAGGTAAAGCCTACCAGCTGATATGCCCTGCTCATATCCAGTTAGGACTAATTCAGCCCCTCCTTCAATGGGAAGAATGGGAATGTAGAGGAAAATATACCAAGCACATCTTTTAATCAACACTATAGACATCAAAGTATCATGAAGAAAAACCATAATCACAAAAAAAGCAGATTTGGAAGATAAATAGGAAAACTGACCCTGAAGCAAAGAAGAAAACTTAATTTATATCTCTAACTAGTACCCTCAGGTAGAAATGAAAAAATAATGCAATCTGAAAAAACAGACAAGTACTAGGAAAAGATAGCAGAAAATATGGAAGGGCAGAAAAAATTAATTATTATATAAAATAACAGGGTTAATCTCACCTGATCTGTGGCAAGCTTGCCAGAAGTCTGGAGAATCTTGAAATAAGTGCACACCTTCAGCCAAACCAGAAGAAATGCACAACCAGCAATTAATGTTGACCTGGGCCAGTGTCCAAGCTAGACCAAAGGGCAACCTCTACCACCCATCACGTTGTTCATGGAAAATGTTTGGCCTAAGGGTTCCTCTTGGTTTTTGTTAGTTTTGAACTGATCATGCAGCCTGGTTTTCGCTATGCTACCAGAAAAGTAAAGACCCCTCCTTCAATAAACCTGCTGCCCCCAAGGCCAAGGATCTCTCAGGTATCTCTAAAATTCACAACCCAATGACAAAGTGCATCTTGTGTGACAGAGAAGGGCCCTGGGAGGTGCACGTGGCCAGGACCTCTCTGATCTTCGCCTATGCTTCTTTTCTCCTGCTGCTCAGCACCATCTTCCTTTGTTAAAGCATACGCAAGTATACCCGGTAGAGTCTCAGAAGTTCCTTTAGTTGTCCAAACCTGTGTCACTGGTTCAATTATTTTTAAAAATGGGCTTTAAAAGATGGATTTGAATAGGTCTCCCAGGTTATAAAGCAAAAGGCAAAGAATATAAAGGTACAAGAGAGAAATTAAGATACCTAGAAGTTTAAGACAGGAGGTCAAACACTCGATAGGAGTTCCATTAAAAAAAAAAAAAAACAGAGAAAATACAAGTGAGGAAATAATCAAAGAACAGGATTTTCAGCATTAAAGAAAAGACACACTGAGTGGCTAAAACCCTTCACTAAATACTATGAAATACCAGAACACCAAGAACAAAGACCCTAAGACTTCCAGAAAGGAAAGTGAATTAGTTACCAACCAAGAAGGGTGAACCAGGTTGGCATCAGACATCTCTTCAGTGACATTAGATACGAAGACCAAGGTGTGATTGCCACCAAAGAAGTAACAACAGAAATACTGAAAATATTTAACTTTGAGAAATGGAGAGGGCAGGAGCTGAAGAATAGACTTCACACTTCATTTTTTTTTTTTTTGAGAGAGAGAGAGAGAGGGAATATCTTTTTTTGTAGATGGACACAACACAATGCCTTTTTATTTTTATGTGGTGCTGAGAATCAAACCGGGGTCCCGCCCGTGCTAGGCGAGTGCTCTACTGCTGAGCCACAATCCCAGCCTACACACTTCATTTTTTACTTTTTCCATACTGCCTGAATTTCAAGTTCCAAGAACATATTTTGCATTTATCATCATTCTCATAATCGTCATCATCACCATCTAGAAATATATACAATAGTCTCCTCTTATCCATGGTTTTGCTTTCTGAGGTTCCAGTTTCCCAATAGTCAATCATGATCTGAAATACATAATGGAAAATTCCATAAACAATTCATAACTTTAAACTGCACACTGTCCTAAGTAGTGTGATGGAATCTCATACCATCCTGCTCTGTCCTGCCTGGAAAGTCAGTCATCTTTCGTCCAGTGTATCCACACTGTATGCACTACCTGCTCTTTAGCCATTTAGTAGTCATCAATATTATCAGATGGAATGTCGTGATATCACAGTATTTGTGTTAAGCAGTCCTTATTTACTTAATAATGGCACAAATACACAAGAGTAGTTATGCTGGCAATTCAGATATGACAAAGAGAAGCAGTAAAGTGCTTCCTTTTTGTGAACAAGTGGAAGTTCTCAACTTAAGAAAGAAAAAAATCAGATGCTTACATTGCTAAGATTACAGTAAGAATAAATCTATCCATGACACTGGGAAGGGAAAAAAATTGTGCTAGTTTTGCTGTTGCTCCTTGAACTGCAAAAATTACAACCACAGTGAGAGATAAGTATAAGGAAAAAACCCTCAGACAGGGTTCTGCATTATTTAAGGTTTCAGGCATCCTCTGGGTCTTGGATCATATTCCCCATGGATAAGCGGTGATATTCGTCTGTACCAACATGTGCTTCCACTCCCAGGGAGCATGTCATACCAGGTTCTTTCTCCACCCAGAAGCATTTCTTCTCTCTCCTGTTCCTTGAACTCTCTGATTCCATCCCTCTTGCAGAGAGCCCTGCATCTGGCTACTAGGAACAGCCACAGTTTTAAGTCTTGACGTCACTGGGCAGGTACCTGCTCAGGAGGGTTGGTTTGAGTTTTGGTTTTGTTTTTCTTTTCTTTTCCTCTCTCTTTTTAACTTTCTGTTGTTGTCATTGTTGATAATGGAGCAAGAAAAAAATCATGAAATGTGTTTGTGTGTGTGTGTATATATATCACAGATAAAATGGCAATTGAGGAAAAGCTATTTAATACTTGTCATGACAGATTTTCAGCTCTGTCAACCCACCTGCATTTTGGGGCTGTTATTTTCCCATTTTGAAAAGAGTCAGCACTGCTGTGCCTCATGCCTTCTCGTGACACAAAAGGGCAATGGCAGGCCCAGAGAGAGAACCTGTTGGCACCCACACTGCATTTGATGACATGGTAGGTGCAAAGCAGATGCTATGTTTCTCCATCTTTTACTGACACTGAGTCAAGAATCAGTTTCTAAGAAAATAGTGTCTCTTTGTAAATGATTGAAAAGAACTTTGTGGGGATACAACTCTAAAAAAAATGGGGCTAGAGATACAGCTCAGTTGGTAGAGTGCTTGCATTGCATGCATAAGGCCCTGGGTTCTAATCCCCAGCAAAGAAGAAGAAGGAGAAGGAGAAGGAGAAGAAGAAGAATGGTCTGTTAAGTCAGAAGATTCTAATAAGTAAATGCTGATAGTGTCCAAACTGCTTATTGACCTGTTAAACAGGTATAATTATCAGAGTTCTTTCAAACTCCACTGAGGGTTCCAAAAATGTATTTCAAAATCACCATCTATATTCACTCTCAAGGCATCACAGTAATCCCTCGGTATCTGTGGGAGATTGGTTCCAGGAGTTCACACCCCCAAGAATACCAAGGTCCATGGATGCTCAAGTTCCATACATAAAATGGCATAGTATTTGCCCAGAAACTATATACACATCCTCCTGTATAATTTAAATTATCTCCACATGCCTTATAACACCTCCTACACTGCAAATACTATGTAAACAGTTGTCTACTGTATCGTTTAGGAAATAATGATAAGGAAAACAGTCTATATATTCAGTACAAACACAACTTTTTTCCAAATTATTTTCAACTTGTGCTTAGTGAATCCACAGAGACTCGACAATATCTACAAATTTTCATTATAGATAAGAAGTCAGTGCTTCTCTTATGGTTAGATGATGTTAAGGTTTATTTTTAAATAAACATTTACTGTTTCATAGAGTTCCAAATTTTCTCTGCAAAATAATTTTTAAATTTTAAGGATTTATTTTATAAAAATTAACTTGTATGTCTATGTGATACATAATTATGCCACAGGATCTAGTAGCTGCTGATTCAAAAGAAGTAGTTTATTTACATTAACCAGATTATAAATACTTGACTCATCATCTCCCTTTGCCTCCAAAAAATGCCAGTGTGTTAACGTGCCTAACTCCTGTGGGCTCCATAAATTAACTCTCCACCACACCATATTGTAAACTGTAGGTAAAATATGACATTTTCATCAACAGGTGGAAGAAGAGAAGAAGAGCAGTCTATGAGTAAATTCAAACTATAATTTCAAAATATTAAACCAATAATAGAGAGATGTCAAGCAAAGTATACATGTTTTCAGATATAAGATGAATAAGTTATGGGGATCTAATTTACAGTATGATGACTATAGTTAATAATAATGTAATCCATACTTGAAATTGGCTATGGGAGTAGATTTTCTATTTTTCAAAAGTGGAAACACATCGGGTGATGGGAATGTTAATTGACAATGGGAATCATTATAGAAGATATAAAAACACCATACAGATAGCCAAGCATGGTGGTGCATTCCTATAATTCCAGCAAATCAGGAAGCAGAGGCAAGAGGATCACAAGTTTGAGACCAGCCTCATCAACTTAGTGAGGGCTTGACTCAAAATAAAATAAAAAGGACTGGGGATATATCTCAGTAGTAAAATGCCCCTGGAGTCAATCCTCAGTACCTCAAACAAACAAAGCCCATCATATTGGCCACCTTAAATACATACAATTTCCTGTTTGTCAGTCAGACCTCAATAGGGCATAAGATGGCACACAGCTTCCTCTCAGCCCCCAGGACATTACATTCCTTGAAATCCCTTAGGTTTCCCTGCTGGGAACTAAAATCAAAATATAAATTTACCACCCACAAAAAAGTCAACAAATTAAAAAAGATTAAATCACATCAAGTATCTTCTCTGGCCCCAATGTTAAAAAACTAGAGATCAATACCAGGAGGAAAAATATCAATATACAAAAATCAATCGTGTTTGTATACACTAGCAACAAACGAGCCAAAAGAGAAATCATGTAAATGATCCCATTTAGAATATCTACAAAAAAAATACTTAGGAATAAATTTAACCATGGAGGTGGAAGATCCATACACTGAGAAATATAAAACAATGATGAAGGAAACTGAAGAGGCCACAAAGATATCCCATATCCATAGATGGAAGAATTAATATTGTTAAAATATCTATCTTACTAAAGGTGGTCTACAGATTTAATGAATCCATATCAAAATTCCAAGGACATTTCTTACAGAAATAGAAAAACTAACCCAAAATTTTATATGGAATCACAAAATACCCCAAATTGCCAAAAGAATCTGGAACAGGAACAAAGCTAGAGGCATCCCACTACCTGATCCCAAATCTACTACAAAGGTAAAACAATCAAAGCAGCAGGTACTGGCACAAAAACATATGAACCACTGCAACAGCACAGACAGCCCAGAAGCAACCATCATGTATCGTCAGCTGCTTGTCAACAAAGATGCCAAGAAAGTACAATGAGGGAAAGGACACTCTCTTTAATAAGTGGTGGTGGGAAAACTGGATATTCACAAGAGAAGAAGGGAACTGAATCCTATCCCATCCCCAAACAGAAATCAATGCAAAATAGAGCAGAGACTTCAACATAAGACATGAATCTGTAAAACTGTTAGAAGAAAAGACAGGGGGAAAGCAACTTGACATAGGTTTTGGCAACCGCTTTTTTTTATATGATTACAAAAGCACAGGTAACAACAGCACAAACATACAAATGAGGTCACATCAAAGTTTCTGTACAATGAGGAAAACAATCAACAGAGCAAAAAGACAACTTACAACATGGGAGAAAATATGTGTGAACCATACATATGGTAAGAGGTTGGTATTCAAAATACATAAGGAACGTAGACAACTCATAACAACAAAACAACCCAATTTTTAAAATCAGTAAAAAACTAAATAGATATTACCTCCCCCAAAAAAAAGACCATGGCCAGAAAATATTCAACATCACTATTCCTCAGAGAAATGCAAGTTAAAACTACAATGAGATATCCCTTCACTTCTTGAAGATGGCTTTTACCAAAAAGACAAAAGATAACAAGTACTGGTAAAAAGGAAAAGAAAAGAGGCAATTTGTACATTATTGGTACAAATGTAAATTAGTTCGACCATTATAGAAAGCAGTATGGAGGCTCCTCCAAAACTGAAAAGCAAAACAAATCTATGATCCAGCAATTCCATCTCTGGGTATATATCCAAAGGCAATCAGATCTGTGCGTCAGAGAATCTGCACTCCCATGTTCATTTCAGCATCTTTAAAACAGCCAAGATATGGAATAAAGCTGTGGAAAACATGGACACAGAGGAATACTATCTGTATGTGTCTGAGATATTAATCACACACATACAGATAGGATCCTGGACCAGAAAGGGAAAAGGAACAGAATTTGGACAGTAGATGAAACTGGAATGGGGTCTGTGGACTGGATATGAATGTTCTTCCAAAGTTGGTTTTCTAATCTGGAGAGGTTTATGCTGGCTAGATAAAGAGTGTCCTCCAATTGGGAAATAGCCACTGAAATTTTCATGAGGAATGCTACATCATGTCAGAAGTTTGGCTCCCAAATGTTTAAGAAAAAGATGAATGACACTGGATTCTCTTCTTCATTGACAAAAGGAGTTTGCACAAGGACAAGCCACAGGTCAGATGCAATAAAATGGTTACAGTTAAGGAGTATATGTGAAGAGAGATACTAGTGTCCTCGGTTGTTTTGCAACTTTTCTGTTGGAAATCATTTCAATTTTTTCCAAAATGACGTTTTTTAGAAATATATTTTCATTTTTTTCAAGCACAGGATTAGGCAATGACCTTCCAATTCACTGTACCTACTACCTGTGACTAAGACATTTTACACGGTTGCCCAAAGAACTTTCTTCCTTCTCTTTGAAAGTCCGTTATTTTAGGGTTAAGGTTGTCTATCCCTCATTGATTTTTTTCCCCTCAGTTACAAAGTCTATCCTTTCAATTCTTCTTTATTTCAGGGAAAAAAATTCTTGCATTGCAGTTCTAAATATTTATTTTGTTCTATTGTTTTGCTTTTCCTTCCCTGGACAGTCTAATTATAGACATACTGGATCTCCTTTGCCTGTCTCCTGTACTTATTTTCTCTAATTCACTGTATCTATTTGTGTTAGTCAGCTTTTTGTCACTGTGACTAAAATACTTGAAAAGAATAACTTAGAGGTGAAAAAGTTTATTTTGGGCTCACAGTTTCAGAGGTTTGGGTCCCGGTAAGCAGGCTCCATTGCTCTGGGCCTGAGGTGAGACAGAACATCAAAGCAGAAAGGTGTAGCTCATGGCACCTGGGAGATGGGAGGTGAGGAGCACAGAAAGACAGACAGGAAGGGGCCAGGGACATACATAGTTCCCAAGGCCTCAGCCCCAGTGATCCACTTTCCCCAGCCAACCCCACCTGCCTACAATACCACCCACTCATCCAAAGTATTAATCCATCAAATGGATTAATCCACTTATGAGATTATAGTGTTCATGATCCAGTCATTGACTAAAATCCCCACCTCTGAACCCAGGCTGCACTGAAGACCATACTTTCAACACATGAGCTTTTAAAAGGACATCCAGATTCAAATCATAATGTCTCCCTCATTTTTTTTTTCATTTTTCTCTTTTTCATCTACTTTTACTCTGTGCTTTCTATCATATCCATTATTTTCCTTCTAATTTAGTCTTCATTTTTTCCAAATTATTTTTTGGCATCTCTCTAATTTCATAATTTTTAACTAGTCATGTCTTTCATAATCTCTTTTTCTGATTGGTATTACTCCTGTAAAACTTTCTTTTTTTTCTTTAAGCTTATGTTGAAATACTGTTTAGAATCTTCCTTGCTTCATCTCATTTTCTAAGTATTGTTGTTTTCTTTTTCATCATTTTTCTTTTTTTTTTTAATTTTAGTATTTATTTTTTAGTTTTTGGCAGACACAACATCTTTGTTTGTATGTGGTGCTGAGGATTGAACCCGGGCTGCACACATGCCAGGCAAGTGCGCTATCATTTGAACCACATCCCCAGCCCTCATCATTTTTCTTTGAATGAATTTCTCATGGGGTTAGATTATGTTCCTTGTTTGTTCAAGCAAGTTTAAATGAGGTAGATTTTCCTGATTAGGGGGATATGACTAAAAATTGGGGGGTGGGCCAGGGCAGCTTTGCTAACTGGGCTCTACTGATCTCTGTAAGACCCAAAATACAAACTCCCTATATATTCACCTGTTTCTTGGTTAAGTCCAGAAACTTTGTAAACCTCAGGGCCTCTAGCTCTTTACTGCAGCTCCAGATAACTGAAGTCCTTGTTTTCCAATGATGAAATCTCAGCTTTTCATGGTTTATAGTTTGTGTTGGTTTGTTTGTTGTGGGTTGTTGTTTTTTGTTTGTTTTGTTTTGTTTTGGAGGGAGGGGTCTTTGTTTATTTTGTTTTAGCTATTAGAACAGTGCTATCTTAAGATTCAAGTATTTGCCCCCCATCCCTCTGCAAAGGCCCCTGTGCCAAAGCCTTGATCCCCAGTCTGTGACACAACTGAAAGGTAGTAGAACCTTTAAGAGATTAGTAGGGATGTGCCCTTAAAAGCCATTGAAAGGGACACTGAAATGCTAGCCTGTCTCTCTTTCTCCTTTGTTCTCTGCTTTTCAGCCACCATGAGGTGAACAAGCTTCCTCTGCCACACCCTCTAGCATCCATGATATAGTGTACCACCAAGAGCCCAAAACAACAGAGCCAAGTGACCATGGATTAAAACCTCTGAAACTGTGAACCAAAATAAACATTTTTTTCATCCTGAGTTAATTATCTCAGGTATTTTATTATAGTAAAAGAAAGCTGACTGACCCAACCAGTTTCTAAAATCTCTTTCTTTGCAGGTCTTCATCCTCACTTCTAGCACCTGAACCTATTTCCTCTCACCATCTGTGTTCCTGTCCTGCTCAATTTGGTATATATTCACAGTAATTTCTGCACAGGGTGAGACTCTGCCCTTCTAGGAAGAAGGACTTACCATGCATTTCTAAGATTCTCCAAGGCATGATGTGGATTCTCCCACATTCTTGTCCAGTCACTATTCTTGCCCATACAAAACTGTTTAAGACCTTTCCAGTTTTGTCAATTGTTCTTGGATGTGGCCATCCATACTTCACTTCCACTTTTAGGGATGAGTGACATTGTGATCCTATTACTGCTGGTGTGTGGCCCCACTCGCCTGAGGCTGGGACTCTCAGGTGCACCCCATCACTTTTGCCAACCATGTCATCTCTGAGCTTTTTCTATGGCTGTCTTCTTGCTGACTGACTTAATGCTCAGAAATTTAAGGAAGAATGAAAAACTACTCTGCCACCATGAACACATCCCCATAAAGCATTTTTTGAAAAATCTAAAAATAAGAACAAATCAAGGAAGAGACACATCACATTCTTTAATTGGTAGATTCAATATTATAAAACAGTACTTTTTAAATTGATCCATAAATATAATAGAATTAATTTTTGGTGTCTTTTGCTGTAGAGAAAAAAAAATTTTACCTAATTAAATCTCCTAGTTTTCACTTTTACAGAGAAATGCAAATCATAAAACAATCTTACCAGAATCCAGACAGAAATATTTTAAAGTTCAAATGGAAGAACCACTATGGCACTTTTGAAAGAGGAAAAACAGTGTGGACAGACTTACCTTACCAGGTAGTAAAACTCACTAGGAAGTTGCCATAATCAAAAAAATGCAGTATTGATTCTGAAACAAATGGGTTAAACGTATAGCTAGGTGGTGGAGTGCTTTTGCCTAGCATGCACAAGAACCTGGGTTCAATACCAGCACCACAACATAAATAGATAGATAGATAAACAATTAGGAGAATAAAACTGAATATAGTCCAAAAAGAGAGCCATATGTAAGTAGAAACTTCAATTCAAAGCAAAATTAATGTTAGCCCTTTCTAAACACTATCTACAAAATCAATTCTAGATGAATGAAGACATGAATAAAAAGTTAAGTTAAACATTAAAAAGAAATTTAGAATATTTGTGTGACTTCTGTAGAGATAACTCTATCAACTAAGAAAACAATCCAGAAACGATTAAAGTGAAAACTAGATTTAACTAGGTAAAAAGTATTTTTTATACAGAAAGACACCAAAAATTAAGTCAACTTCCTTCAGTGCACAGGCTCTGCACCAGACCCAAAGGCAACAGGGCCAAGAGACCATGGACTGGAACCTCTGAAACCATGAGACAAAATAAACCTTTCCTCCTGAAAAGGTGAGTCTCTTGGGTATTTCGTCACCATGACAGACAGCTGACCAACACACTAGTCAAAGCATAGTCCAATTTGGAATTTTGTTAGGTACTGCTGGATTCATTTCCACAAGAATTTAGTTGTTGCCACCCATGGGACCATGACCCAAGAGTGCTCTTTTCCATTGCAGCACATGAGGTAGGAATCTTCATTACATTTTAAAATTACATTTGAAAAGAAGTCCAAGTAATATGGGTGGTTTAATCCCATTTTTATATCTTGAAAAGAAAAGAAATATTCCATATATATAAATTCCAATACATTTTGTGATTGTAAAAGAAAGTGTGGAAGGACAACATTAAACAACACTGGTAATCTTGGTTAACCATGCATAGAGAATTGGTATAGAAGAAAGCATGGTTTTTTTGTTTTGTTTTGTTTTAAGTTGTTACAACAATTATATATTGCTTTTTCAGTATAAAAAAAAAAAACAGGTGAAGTTGTTTTAAAGGCACCTCAAACGCATACATTCACACACACAGGGTTAGCACCCAATGATTATGTCTTTATCAATGTATGTACTAGCAATTTGAATAATTCATAATGTACTTGTCTGATGTCTTGGGAATTAATAAAATTTCAAAGAAAATAATGAAGCTGATCTATTAAAGGATAACTGCTCAAGAAATTCACCCACCTCGGTTGGTCCTCTAAGCCATTAATACTGATGATCATTAACTCCAAAATGCAGGAGGCATTCATCCACCAGGGAACTGATCCAGCTCCTAAATTGTTAGCTAGCACAGTATAGGACAGGAAAACATTTGAAGGTGGTCCTCAAGTTAATGGAATGGCCTGCAGAGCTCTGGCCTTCTTCTACTTCACCTGTCTCCAACTCTGTCAAGGTCCCCTGAAATAGTTTGAATCCTAAGTGTCCTCCACATGCCCACATGTTAAAGCTTTGGTCCTAAGTTTGGCTCTACTAGGAAGTGGTAAAAACTTTTAAGAGGTGGAGCCAAGTGGGAGGAAGTTAAGTCATTGGGGGTGTGCCTTAGAAAGGAATATTGGGACCTAAACCCCTTCTTCTTCATCTGTTTGCTTCCTGGCCATGAGGTGAATGGTTCTGATCCACTACACATTCCTCACCATGATGTGCTGCCTCATCACAGGCCCAAAAGGAATGAGCTGACCAACCATGGACTGAAACCTCCCAAACTGTGAGCTGAAATAAACCTTTCTGTAAAACCATCTCTCCCCACCAAAAAAAAAAAAACCACTAAATTTCCTCACCTTCCCTAGTGCTTTCTCAAGCTTCTTTTGAATCTTCATCTTTCCAGGCATGATTTAGGGGCTTTTCCTAAGAAACAGAGGTTGCAAGCCCCTGATCAAGCCTGACTCCTTTACTACTAGGCTTTATGCAATCACCTTCTGCCTAAACAGTTAATGTAATGGTTAGAGAAGTGGTGTCTAAAGTTGGGGCAAGTAAGTTCAAAGCCACTCCTTAGCTGAGTGACCTTGGGCTAGTTACTTATTCCCTCTTCATCTCAGTATACTCAGCAGAAATAGTCAAGACTTCAGGAGGCCTCCAGTAAACTGTTTTTCTTAGGTATTGTTTTTTTCTTAAACAAAGAGTTATTTTTGCATTGGTTCTTCACCATGTACAAACCAGAGAGAGGACCTAGAAAACCAGAGATTGCTAAGGAGTACAGACCTCAGAGGAGGCAAAGAAAGCAGAGTACAGACCTACGCTCCACTGTACAGATTTCCATAAAAGCTGGCCATCCTAATCACCTTTCTTAAATGAAGAACATCCTTGGAAAGCAGTGTCACCAATCTGCAGTCTGAAGGCAAGCATATATAACCGTCCCTCAGAATCCATGGGGGATAGATTAAAAGACACGCCCCCCCCCAAAAAAAACTAGGGATGTTCAAATTTCCTTATGTAGCACTGTGTAGTATTTGCATACAACTTCCATACACATCCTCTCATATATTTTAAGTCATCTCTAGATGTCTTGTAATGCCTACCACAATGTAATTCTATCTAAATAGCTGCTATACAACATTGTTTAAGGAATAATGACAAGGAAAAAAAGTCTATACATATTCAGTACAGATGCAGGGATTTTTTTTTTTTTTTTTTTTTTTTTAGTATTTTCAATCTGTACTTGATTGAATTTGTGGATGCAGAAGCTGCAAATATGGAGGACTGTCTGAATATGGCAAGGGGCCCATGCTACCCATTCACAACCACACCACCAAGCAAACCTGCACAACATAAATGGAATCAATCACCCCTTTCTGCAAAGGGCGGAAACAATATGTGAAAGATAGTATGTACTGTATTCAAAGAATTTTAAAGCTGCTTGGGGCACATTAAGTTTGAAGAGAGAAAACAAGCCCAGAAGAAAACCAATGGAAGGATGGGAAGGTAGGAGATGGATCCTGGGCAGAAGTTACCTTAAAAATCTCTAAAATGTAAACAGTTTATTGTTGGTTTGTTGCTGTTCACCAGAGCCTAGAGAAATGTGTACACACAGAAATTTGTGGAATTACTATGAATCTTGGGAAGCCAGAACTACTCTCTTACAGCAGTTGTAAAGAATAACATTTGAAACTGAATTAACTGTTTTACATACTTAACTCTTTAAACTGAAATGTGAGCATTTCTTGCAGAAATAGTCTTTCTGCTGTGCCCTATTAATGTTTTCTCTTTGGGGTTTATTATTAAAGGGCAGTTCTCTTTGCATACCCCTGGGAGTAGTGGAAAGGCTGGAAGGGTGGTGGGGGGCAGGGATGTTAGGGAGGAGCCAGGGAGTGGAGCTAATTCACCAGTCTGCCACCTGTAGGCTGGTTCCAGCAAACTGAAACCTCAGTACTCACTAGACAGACATGAAAACAATGCATACTAAATAATACTAAAAACTGCGCAACAGATGTGTTAAGACTATATATAGGGGAGCATTTGAATCACGGTTCCTGTGTTCCTCCTGCCTCCCACCCCCTCTCATTGATTTAAATGCTGGGAGCTGTGACCGCACATACTGTTATTCCTATTCAGCTCTGCAAAACTCACCCCCTGGTCTGAAATAAGCTTTGAAAATTAATACCCCCATTAGGATGAACAGTCACACCTGTATCGATCCGTGTTTCAAAGGCATTTTTGCTCCGATCTCGTTTTAAAAGCCATGAAAGGAACTTAGAGAACAAAGGCCATTACAAATTAAATAAATAAAAGCAAGCTGGACGTTTTTGTGTTTTTTTTTTTTTAAATTTCAAAACTCAAGAATAGCAAACCTTAATTACAAAGGCTTGGTTTGGATTTCTGTAGGTGGAATTTAAACATACCGAGTTTAAGTGTAAGTCTATACGATGTATTTCAGCACCATAAACCAAATGTAGTTACAGATGTCAAGAGTTCTCAGAACAAGTGCCTCTCTTTATAAATATCTGCTCTGCATATATTTTTCCCATTCCCATATGTCCATTCTGTATTACTATAGGGGGAAAAGCAACTTTCAACCAAATGCTAAAAAATGTCAAGAATTAACTCTTAGTGACAATCATTTGTTTAATAGCGATCTCCTGGTGTCTTTTTCCTATGGAGGTTGACGGGCTTCTTTGATTTGGGAGTCAAAAACCTGAAATCAGTCGTCCTGACAGTCTGAAGCTCAGAAAACACGCCCCCCAGACGCTGGCTGCAGGTCGGCTGCCCAGTTCAGCAGGCCGTTAGGGGCGGGAAACCAGAGTGCCTGACACTGGTCGGCGAGTGGCCAGAGGAGGTAGGTTGGTCACCGCGGCCGGGACTGGCCCGCTACCTGACAGTACGCACCACGCTTCCTCCCCGCCTAGCTAGGGCCACTGAGAAGGCGAGGCGCGCGCAGACACGCAGCACCGCACTGGGTTCGGATCCCACCTCGTACGCTGCAGCGCGCTGAGTACCCAAGGGCCGGCCGCCAAATGCCGGATTGCTGCCCACCCTTGCGTGGCGAAGGGTGGGCGCCTGGCTTCTGTTTCCTCTAAAAAAAGTAACTCCGGGGATGAGCGCAACGGAAAAGCGGACGCGACGTTCCGGGAGCCGCGAGTCAGTCCCCGGAGTTATTCTGCCCGGAGTTTTGAACTGCAACCTGCGCTGCAGCTCGACCCTGGGCGTTCGCACCCCAACTTGGAGCCCGCGGTGGCGTCCCGGCGGCGCCTGGGTCCCGGGCACGCGCTCTCTCCCGGAGCCCTGTCCCTGCCGGGCCTCAGACACTCACCGAGAAGCCAGCCCAGAAGGGGCAGGAGTGACGGACGCGGGCGGAGGTAGTGAGCGCCAACGCGGCGAAGCTGACAGCCACGATGAGGCATCCGAGCGCCATCTGCGTGGCCCCGAGCGCCAGCACGATGCGGGAGCGGCCCGGGCACTCGCGCAGGCGGGACAGGCTGCGGGGCAGAGCGGTGGGGCGCGGAGCGCGGGGGCCGCCAGCCGGAGGCATAGCGCTGGGCGCCCGCACCCCTCGCCCGGCTCCCGCCCGATCCAGGTGTACGCCGCCGCCTTTCCTCACAGAGGGTCCGAGGCAAGTTGCTCCGGATGCGGGGACCACCTCCTAGCTGGCTGCGGAGGCTGCGACGGCCGCGCGCCGGGAGCAGACTGGGCCGGGCGGGAAGCCTGGCGCCCGCGGCTGCTGCCGGTGCCTGCGCCCATGCCGCTGCCGCTGCTCCGCAGAGCCGCCGAGCCGCCCGCCTGCCAGCCGGCCGAGCTGCGCTGCGCCCTCTCCCGCCCGCCCCGCGCGCTACCCGGCCCGAGCGCGGGCGCGAGCCTCTGTGCCGGGCGCGAGCGGCCGCTGTCCCCGGGCGCGAGCCCCGCCGCCGCGCGCTGGGCGCGGGCTGGAGCGGGAGCCGGGACCTACCCGGGGAGGCTGGGCGAGGGCGCAGGTGTGGTCCCCTGACTGGTCCCCGGCGCTCACGCCTCTCGCCGGTGGTTGGCAGCGGACCCGAAGGGAAAGAGTGGGAACCGCAGCGCGACAAGGGCAAGGGCAACAATCTCCGCTGCGGAGCCCTTGGCCAGTGGTGCGGCAGGGTAGTGGGAGTCGGGTCCGCCACCCGAGCGGCAAAGCCCGCGGCCGGCCAAGGATGGTTCGGGCGGTGGCAGCGCTGAGAGTGGAGAGACCACCCCGCCCGGCAGGGAGCCCAGAGGTGAATTTCCTGCTCTGTCCTCAGGTGTGAGGGGCAGGAACCTTTCTGGAAAGCAGAAATCTAAGAACCAATGTGCCGTTTTTTTCCGCAGTCCCAGAATTTTCCAAGCCATACGCTGAGAACTTAGCATCGGAGGACTGGGCGTTTAAAACATTCCCGGGTCATACTGGGGTTTTTGCATCTATCTTTCGTTTTCAGGTCTTTTAATACAAGTCAAACATTTTAACTTTGAAAATTTTTTCCACAAAACGAATTTAAATGAATAACAACATTAACAACTTATTAAACTATCTCTACTCTCTCTTGCCAACATAGTTTTAAATAACTAAGTGTTGGCTTCCTTGGAATTCCTAGCAAACTTGGAAATTTCGGTTATATTAATTCCTTTGTGGCCCTATTGATGAAACAACTTTAATAAGATTCCTTGGGTTTAAAAGGACTGGACTGACATATTAAGAGACTGGTGCCTGTTAGGATGTCTGAATGAATCAGGTACAAAAACGTAAAATTGAAAATAATAAAAGGAAATGGCAGGTCATTTCCAGAAACCTTTTTCCATAGCCTTCTACCAGTACTTATGAAGTCCCCTGTTGGATCAGAAACACTGAAGTGTCTGGCCCCAAAATATCTCAATTGCTGGTGCTTGAAATTTCACTGTTAAGAGATATTGATTCCTTTGGGGATTGACCAGCCTCTATTAAAATGCAAATTCCCCTTGAAGGGGCAATAGCTCAAGCCTTTATCAGCCAACACCTTACCCAAGGATGGGATTTATTTTCCAATTTAACAGGATGGCCAAGGGATGCAGGGGGGTGGGGGTGGGGTGAAGAATTCCACAGATAAAGTAGCTGACCTCAAAATATTGGCCTGTGGCCAAACACTGCCTTCTCTCCCAATTCTTTATAAAATGACTAAGCCTCTGGCGGGCATTGTTTAGAGTACTCTAGTTACAAATTCCAATTTCCTGGAGACATTTTCTATCTAGAAATTCTCAGGGCAACATTTCGTAAGAGCTTGAAACAATGCCAAAGCGTGATCCTGGACTGGAAAGAAGTTAGACTCTTTGCCCTCACCTCTCTGGTTTATTCATTTTTCCAACAAAAGTTCATACAGGGGCTTTCTAAGCAGGAGCCATTCTTTTAGGCACTTAGGGGGGTACATCAGTGAACAGAGTAGACCAAATCCCTGCCTTTAAGGGACCAGGAGAGAAATAATCAGTATAACATAAGCAAATTACAAAGTTAATCTACTTTGTATACTATTCAAAAATAGAGTCAACACCCATGTGTCTGACAAGCAAAAGCAGAGAAGCATCCCTTATTCAGGGAACTTTCAGTCTCCTGGGGAGACAGGCAGCACATAGGTAATTGCTCTGCGGCCAAATGCAAACAAGTTCAGTGGTATGGAGAAGCTGCACTGTGCCTCTCTCCCCACTACCACCCCCCACATATCCCCCCAAAAGATGATGGCATTGGAAAAGATCTTTCTAATCACAATATAGAAAAGAAAAAAAAAGAAAAAGGATTGAGGGTGTCCAAGGAACCCAGAGGCTATTGCTGTCAGCTTGACAAGAGGTGGCAGTGTTTTGGATTAAAGTGGGGGTGGTGTGCACATCCAGAACTGGGTGGATTTGAGAGATGTTTGGGAGATATTGTCAGCTGTCACCTTCCAGTGAATTCTCATTTGTAAATTAAATGTACTTCCAAAATAAATGTGGACTCGTTTTTTAAAGTTATAAATGGTATAGAAACTCCAAGCAGCAGGAGATTTTGGTGAAGGTGGGTTAGAAAGATCTACCTTTATTGAAAATTTTGGTTTGGAAGAAGAGGGAAAGATTGATCCAGAAAGTACTTACTTTGCTATTCTAAAATTCACTTCTTTGGTAAAAGAAACACTTGAGATAAAATAAATGTAAGACTTTATTTGAGCGAAGGAGTGGTGAATTGGGTAGCCCTCAGAATCAGAAGAAATTCAGAGAATTGCGCTCTGCAACACGGGCCCAATATGAAGAGACAGAAAAAGCCAAAGAAAGCAAAAAATAAAGTATACAAAAAGGTTGATAATTTCGAAGTTACTTTCCTTGTAAAGGTTAAAGCAGAAGGAACATTCTTATCATGCTTTACTAAAACTGGATTGTTTGGGAATTTGACTATTATCTCCCTCTTTCCTGATTTCTCAGGTCAGATTAACAACTTCATTTCAGCTTGGAACTGAAGCTTGAGTGACTATGTTTTGGTTTGGTCTGTTGGATCCTAGTGCAGGAGCTCAATCCAAATAAATAGCCAGCTATACATTTTATTTAACACCATGTGTTACAGAATTTTCAAGTTGTGTTGTATTAACTGCAGCAGCTAAGGTTACCTGGACGAACAGCTGGAATTTAAACATATAAATTTTAAAAAATGAAAATGAGTTGATTTCATGGAAGTGAACCACAAAGGAAAGAAGGAATGTAAAGGAGGGAGGAAGGGAGGGAAGGAGAGAGAAAATTCCTGGGAGGAAAGGAGAGGGGAGGGAGGGCAGAAGAGGGGAGGGGAGAAAAAGGAGGGTTCTAGCCTGAGCATATCCTCCTGGCTCTGATCCCAATAATTTTTAAACCTCCTTTGATCCTCAGTGTTTGCTGCTTTAAAAGTGTTGCCTTCGTGTTTAGTAAATTCTTGGAGATCCTTCAGATGAACTCATTGCAACTTTTTCTTCTCCCGGAATCTGATGGGACTGATGGACTAAGACCATTGTTCTTAATCAAAGCAAGACAGGTGGCTGCACTTCTTGATGAAAAGCAGATTCCGTGACTGTTTGCAGGATGGGAAGATGAGTAACTTTACAAATGCCTCACT
Organism: Spermophilus citellus; assembly: GCF_964194105.1. NCBI lineage: Eukaryota > Metazoa > Chordata > Mammalia > Rodentia > Sciuridae > Spermophilus > Spermophilus citellus. The sequence continues at coordinate 53,049,090 of NC_138185.1, forward strand.
CACCACACACTTGATTCAGATTCTTAACTCTTTTCCGCATGTACTTCTCCACAGATGGATGAGAAATAAACTTGTCCCTTTGTATCCTTTCTAAGCAAGAGGGGAGGTGTACCTGCATCTCACAGTCTGTGCTCTGGAAGAGTAATAGGGGGAAAACTCCACTCCCAGGAAGGGCAAACAAGTTACTTCTCCTACTAAAGGCAACTTTAAAGCCAGAAGAAGTATTTTTTGTCTGTCTTCTTTAAAGTATCAAGGAATTATAGAGATAATGAGGTAACATCAGGTTAAGATCAAGAGGAGAAGGGACCCACAAGAGGTGTACACAGCACAGGGTTAAAAAGATGAGTTTTAATCCAGGGGTCTCCAAGGGTGGGGACCGGTCCCCTGCCTTGTGTTAAAACTCTAACAGCTGCACCACAGGAGTAAGGGAATAAACCAACTTTACCTCTTGTCACAAGCTCCCAGAAATCTCAACCCCAAATTTGGGTCAAGGTAATCCTGCATTACTTAAACTGTTAGGAATTGACAAAAGCAATAAAAATCCTTTCTGGAGAAAAATAACATCATCCTAGGTCTCAGCTTATTTTCTATGAATAGCATTTTAAGCTCACATTCCTTGAGTTCCTCAACATGATAAAGGGCATTTATGAAAAACCCACAGCTAACATCATAGTCAATGATGAAAGTCTTCAATCTTTTCCCCAAGATTGGGAATGTGACACAAATGACAGATGTCTGCATTTATCACTTCTACTTGACATTGTACTAGTTCCAGCCAGAGCAATTAGACAAGAAAAGGAAATAAAAAACATCAAAATTGGAAATGAAAATGCAAACCTATCTCTTTTTGCAGATGAAATAATCCTACATTTAGATAATCCAAGAGGAATCTGCAAAAAAGAAAAAAAAAAGCACTGTTAGAGATCATATTCAGTAGTTGCAGGGTAAAAATCAACACACAAAAATCTATTGTGCTTCTATACACTAATGATGAATAATTTAAAAAGAAAATTAATAAAGCAATTCTATTTATAATAAAATCTAAAAGAAGAAAATTCCTGGGAATAAATTTAACCAAGAAGGTGTATACCAAAAATTACAAAAAAAATTGCTGCAAGAAATTAAGATCTAAATATATGAAGGGGCATACTATGTTCATGGAGAGGGATAGAATATTAAAATGTCAATACCAGAATGCTATACAGATTCAACATAATCCCTATCAAAATTCCAAGATTCCCTTTTGCAGAAATGGAAAATTAAATCCTCAAATTCATATGGAATTGCAGGGGCCACAAATAGCCAAAAAGTCTTGGGGGAGAAAAAGTTGTAAGACTCACATTTCCAGATTTCCAAACTTATAAGAAAGCTATACAAATAGAAACTATGTGGTACTCTACCCAAAGCACAAACATATAGACCACTGGAATAGAATTGAGCATCCAGAAGTAAATTAACACAAGAATGCCAAGTCCAGCCAATGGGGTGAAAATAACATCTTCAACCAATAGTGCTAAAACAATTGGATTTGCACATACAAAATAAAAAGTTGGACTCCAATCTCACATCATATACAAAAAATAATTCAAAATGGATCAAAAGCCTAAACACCAGACCAAAAACTATAAAACTCTTAGAAGAAAGAATTGGTGTAAAACTTCATGACCTTAGAAATGACTGAGGATTCTTGTAGTTGTGGTGCTGAATGTTCCCCAAAGGCCCATTTGTTAAAGGCTTGGTCCCCAGACTGGCACTATTGGGAGGCGGTGGGCTGTTTAGGAGGTAGAGCATAGTGGGAGGTCTTTAGGTCGTTTGAAATAGCCCCACAAAAGAGATTGTAGAACCCTGGCCCCTTCCTCTTTCTCTTTTTCTTTCTGTTTATGAGATGAGCAGTTTGCTTTGCCACACACTCTTTGCCATTGCTATCTAGAATGCCCATTAGAGACCCCCAAAACAATGGGTCCACCCAATCTTGGGCTGAACCTCTTAAAATAAACCTTTTCTCTTTTTAAGCTAATTATTTTAGATATTTACTTACAGCAATGGAAAGCTGATTAGTGCAATATAACAACAAAAGCATAGCCAATAAAAGAAAAAAAATGGATAAATTGTATTTCACCAAAATTAAAAACGTTTATGCATCAAAGAACACAATCAAGAAAGGGAAACTCAGAAAATAGCAAGTGTTGGCAAGGATATGGAGAAATGAAAATACTTGTGCCTTGCTGGTGGGAATACAAAATGATGCTGCCACTGTGGAAAACGGTATTAGAATTCTTCAAAAATACCCAAACCCAGTTAATTCCTTATAATCCAGCAATTCCACTTAAAAACAGAGACTGAAAGAAATATTCATACACCCATGTTCATTGCAACATTATTCCAATAGCCAAAAAGTAGAAGCAACCCAGTAGTCCATTGATGAAAGAATAGATAAACAAAATGTGATCTGTACCTATTGCCGCAGTCTGGCTGGGCACAAAATCACGAGCCACTCAAGCAGGAACAAACTTTATTTTTTGAAACTGCCGCCAATACCCCATACACGCCCGCCAGGGAAGAAGCCGATCCACACACTCGGAGTTCTCCTGGAACCCCAGAACAAGTTCCTCCCCCGGAATTCCCTCCTACTGTACTTCCCCAACCAATGGGAACTCTCCAGGAGTCCCGTAGCAGGCCAAGGTGAACAGCAGGAGTCCAATATCCATATGAATGTAAATCTTAACATGATCATATCATCTCAATGGCTAGCTGGCATCACCTTTCAACCAAAAATGCCATGCATCATATTACTTGGCTGTGGCTCTTAGCAACCTACAAGGGAATAGCATTCAGCTTTAAAAGGAAGGAACATGTGATACTCCAACACAGACAAACCCTGAGGACCTTATGCCAAGGGAAATAGCAGTCATAAAAGAATAAATTTCTGATTCTACTTAAGTGAGATTTCTAGAGTAGTCAAACTCTTAGAGACAGGAAGTGGAATGCTGGCTGTCAGTGGCTGGGGAAGTGGAGGAGGGGGAGCTAGTGTTCAATGGATACAGAGCTGCAACTAAGGAACGTGAAAAACCCGTGAATACGGACGCGAATGATGGTCGCACAACAATGTGGATTATATTTCATGCCACAGAACTGCTCACTTAAAATCAGTTAAAGTGGTAAATTTTTATGTTATGTATTTCTCTACCATAATAAGAAAAAAAATGCAATAGTACTTCATATACACTAGAATGGTTATAATTTTTTAAAAAATAATAATAACCATTGTTAGATATGGAGAAATTAGAACACTTGGACATTACTGGTGGGAATGTGAAATGGTACAGATAGAAAAATCTTACGTTTCCCCAAAAGCAAGCATAATATCATCACATGGCCCAGGAATTCCCCTCCTAGGAAATACACTCAAAAAACCAAAAACAGCAACTAGAGCAGCTATATCACCAATGCCCCCCGGTCCTCGTCACCCAACCTGGAGCATGTTTGCTCACGTGATTGTAACTGGAAGGGTAGAAGCCTGTGGAAATCCTTGGATATTAATAGAGACTAACACATATGTATGAATCTTTGACTTGTCTCTGTTCTGTGGGTTTAAAATGTCTTTTAGCCACAAAAATAGCTAAAGGACAATTAAGTGCAGAGAGAAGAGAGATTCCCTCTTGACAGGTCTTGAAATACTTCTTGCTTCATAGGTTCCATGATGAGTTTTAAATTAGATCACGAATATAGAAAAGGATTTTGCAAATGCTAAAGCACTTTATGAATGCTGGGTGGAATTATCCCTTTAGTGATGCAGTCCTTACAGACAGGGGCCCCGTCTGCTATCCATCTGCGGTTATACTTGGCATAGTCCTTAGCAGGCAGTGTACTCAATGACTATTTATTTGGTTTAATTCAGTGTCCTAAGCTCTATGTTAAAATCCAAGTTTTCAGCACTTCCAAGCTACTCCTGACTAGTGATTTTGTGAAAATCCCCTGAGAAATAAATGATGCTGTATCATCCAGGGAAGGTAATGAGGCTAAGAAGGAAGTTCCAGTTAAGTTGATTCAACTGGCGTTATTAAATCGGGTTATTAGAAATCCTCGTCTTCTAATGATTTCATTAGAATAAGAAGTTATTCATTTTCATACACACTGACTGAAACAAAATTATACATGAAAGAAATGTTTTGCCTTTAGGGAAAAACTATCAAAATTATGAGCCCAGCCACATGAGATTTGATAATTCTCATCCATCAACTGAACAGAAAATAATGAAGTAAAATTTATCATTTGGGTTTTGAAGTAGGAGAGAGAGTCACCTTCAACCAGAACACCTTCACCAACTTTTTTTTTTTTAAGTAAAAAATAAAAAGTACGACACTTTTCTCATGACACATGGAAAATCTCTGAGAAATAAGCATTAGGGGTTACTAATCTTTGGCCTCAGGTATGTGGTTGACCCCATTGTTTCAAAGGAGCAGCAGCAAATTGCTGAGACATAATTCTGAGGTGATATGTTGCCCTGTTTTTCTGTAAGTAAGCTATGTGGTTAGGGGAGGAACTGAGGCCATCCAGCAAACACAACTGCTCCCTCCATTCTCTCCAACACGTTTCCCTAATGCTGCTCCATAAAACACAGGCCTTTGTTTCTTAAGCTTCTGGAAATTAGTGGGCCATTCCTGCTGAGAATGACCTTCTTTGTCCCCCATGTATGCCTCCTTTAGGGCTTTTCTCCAATTACAAAAGCTCGACAGCAGAGTGGGTAGTACAGAAATGAGGGCGTCACACTGCTTTACTGCCTCCATGCAAACCCCAATTCCACTTTCCAGCCATGCCCCACCTGCCACAGTTACCACCCAGTTAGTCCTTTCAAACTGATTATCTGTCAAATGGATGAATTCACTGATTAGTCACAGCTCTCACAATCTAAATATTTCACTTCTGAACATTGTTAGATTATCTCCTGAGCTTTTTGGAGACACCTCATAGTCAAACCGTAACAGTATTCAATGATGCTATACAGAAATCATTACTTCAGGCATGTAGAAATCAGTAAGACCTCGCACATCAGACGTCATGTCTCTTCTAGACTAATTCCTACCCATCATTCAATAGTCATTTTTGTAAGGCTGCTATGATTTGAACATGATTTGTCCCTTCTGAAACTCATGTTGAATGTGGTTTGTTCCCTTCAAAAGTCATTTGGTCCCTAGTGTAAGAGCGTTGAGAGGTAGTGGAATCTTTAGGTGGTAATGGGGTCATGAATAGGGATTAATGTGGGATTAATGTTTCATGGACTATGTCACTTACTGTGAAAATGGGGTTTTATAAAGCTGAGCCACCCCTCCAGTCTTCTCTCTTTCACATTCTCCCCTTATCCTTCTGCTTTTCTGGCATTTTATAAACAGCATGAGACCCTTGCCAGATGCAACAGCCCCAGCATCATGAGCCAAATAAATTTCTTTCCTTTATAAATTACCCAGTCTTAGATAGTCTGTTAAAGCAACACAAAACGGGGTAAGACTAATAAAGAGCCTTATTACTAACCTAAAACTAAACTAAAAGACTAAAACGAATAAAGTCTTTTATTAATCCAATTATCATTATTTCAATATCCTTAGGAAAAAACTCACTAAGTAATAAAGGTTTGGAAATTATTCCATAATTTATGTGTGGATTCCAAATCAAAATTACTTCCTAGATGGTTCCAGATTTGATTATAGAGATCCCTTCACCTGAAAAGAATGTGGAAATCTCTTTTCTACTCTTTTCTTCCAGGGATTAAGAATTAGATTCTTAAGAAGGATATTCAAAAAAGAGATTAAAGAGTAGGGCAACATCCCTACAGATAAGGGAAGCGGAAAGTCTACTATTTGAAAACAAGTTGACAGGCATTTAAAAACAGTGCTAAGAAGGAAGACAAAAATCAAAATTATGAAAACACAGCAATGAAGAGACAGAACTCAGGAAAGAACCGGAAATAAAATGGAGACTCAATAAGGAAAAACAAAGGCTGACATCACGCCTCCTGGTGAAAGGTTAAGTGCTTCCCGGAAGAGTAGAAAAGAGGCAAGGGTGTGCAGCCTCCTTGATCCACACACAGGGTTTCAGGAGTTCTGGGTGCTGCAACATGGTGAGAAAAAAAAAAGGAAGGAATATACATTGGAAAAGAAGAGATAAATGCTACTATTCACCAGTGATATGACTGTCAACATAGAAAAATCTCCACTCTCCAAAAAAAAAAAAAAAAAAAAAAAAAGAACCTCATAGAATAAGTGAGTCCAGTAAGGTCACAGAATATAACATCAATACCTGCATATAAATCAGTTGCATTTCTATACTTGCTAATGAACACATATAAACTGAAATTTAAAACACAATAATACAACACCATTCATGATCACATCAAGGAAAATGGAATAACTTAAGTATGTATTTAATAAAACATGTTTCTTTTGAAAATGATGGTTGCATTAGTTAGGATTCTCCAAAAAAAACAGAACCAATAGGATATCTGTGTGTGTGTGTGTGTGTGTGTGTGTGTGTGTGTGTATGTGTGTGTGTGTGTGTGTGAGGGGGGGGGAGAGGAGAGAGGAGAGAAGGGAGAGGAGAGAGGAGAGAAGAGAGAGGAGAGAGGAGAGAAAGAATCTTATATTATAATTTGGATCTGAAATTTCTCCCCAAAGCTTATGTGGTGGGGCCTTGGGAAGAGGTTGAATCATGAGGGCTCTGATATCATCAATGAGATTAGTGCATTGGTGGACTGGTAGTTTAATAGGCTACTTATGGGATTGACAGATTGGTAGTTTAATGGGCTATTGGGAGTTGGTGGAAACTTCAGAAGGTGGGGAAGAAGGCTACTGGGGGTGTGCCTTTGGAGGATATACTTTCCACAAACCCATCCACATCCCTTCCTCTTGTTTTCTCTCTCCCCATTCCTGGCTGCCAGGAAGTAAACACTTTTGCTCCACTTCTCACTCCCCACCACGATGTATTGCCTTACCATAGGTCCAGGAATAATGGAGTCAAGTGACTGTGAACTGAAGCCTCTGAAACTGTGAGCCAAAATAAAACTTTTTTTCCTTTAAGTTGTTTTTTTCCCCAGGTATTTTGTCACAGTGATGAAAAGCTGAGAGATGGAGAGAGAGGTGATTTAAGGAATTGGCTCACACAATTGTGGAGACTTGATAAATACAAATTCTTCAGAGTAGGCTGACAGGCTGAAGACCCAGGGAAGAGTGGCAGTGTGAATTCAAAGTCAGTATTCTAGCAGAATTCCCTCTTGTTTGAAGGAAGTCATTCTTTTTTCTAGTTAGGTCTTCAACTGGTTCGAAGGAGAACCACTCACATCATAGAGGGGAATCTGCTTTACTCAAAATCCATGCAGAGTTAAATATTAATGTCATTCATAAAACACCTTGATAGAAACATCCAGAATAATGTATGACCAAATATATGGATACTTTAGCCCAGCAAAGTTGACACACAAAATTAACCATTACAATGATGAATTTTTTAAAAAGACCTTAAAGATTGGGGTTGGAGACTCTACTCAGTGGTAGAGTGCTTTCCTAGCAAGTGCAAGATACTGGGTTCAATCCCCATCACCACTCACCAAATAAATAAATAAATAAACAAAGCTAAACAAATAGAAATGGGAAAGGATGCTGCCATGGATTAGAATATTCAGTATAATCAAGATGTCAGTTCTTCCAAAATAGTTCTACAGGTTTAATACAATTTCCATCAAAATCCCAGTGAGGTTTATCTTTAGACATAGAAAATTTGTTTTTAAATGTAGGCAAAAAGGTACAGGCTCTTTAGGTAATACCTAAACCAGTATCAAAAAAGAAAACTGAGTAGGAGTAATTACTCTACCTGATATTAAATCTTACTACAGAGATTAATAATCCAGATATTGTGGTTTGGCAGAAGGACAGACCCCTAGTTCAATGGAACTGAGTAAAGAACTCACAAATAAACCCCCAAAATTAGCTTAACTGACTTTTGACAAAAGTGCAAAAGCAACTCACTATGGAAGGGAAATAACCTTTCCAACAAATGCTGCTGGAGAAACTGGCCCTGTATAAGAGAAAATTAAAAAGAAGAATAATTTCAATTTAAACCCCACCCCACAGTTTATATAGCAGTTAACTAAAAACAGATGATGGATGGACTTAACTGTGAAACAGAAAAGAAAAAAAAAAGACTAAGCTGAAAGAATTATTAGAGTGAAAGACATAATAAAAAATTCACAGTCCTGAGAGTAATAAAAAAGCAAAAAGGAGAGAAAGTTTCAAATCATAAAGAAATAAAAGAAAAGATTAGAGAGATGGAGAATTGCCTATCTAAAGAGAATTAACAAGATCCAACATATGACAGAAAGGAGCTCCTGAAATGAAGAAACCAAAGCAGAGAACAAAGCAAATGAAAAACTATGACTCAAGAAAATAATACTGAATTATTTTTTAAATTGAATTGCATATTTTAAAAAGCATATATTTTACTAGATAATATCAAATCAGGATAACCATGACCAAGCTACACTGGAATAAAATTACTGGGCTCTAAAAAAATAAAAACATCTTCTGGGTATTGAGACATGAAGAGTAGGCAGTTTCCAAGGGAAACAAAATATTTGACAATAATTCATTGTGCCTGGTAAACAATATAGGAGCATTTAAAAGATAACAAAGAAAAGAAAATGTTACTCGGGGATTTTATATTCAGGAAAAATATATCTCCAATTATAAATGTCACAGATAATCATCATCGTTGTGCAAGAACTCAGCAGTCTTGTTCCCATAAACCCTTCCTGAAGGATTTTGTTAGTTAATGAGCTGTAAACAACAAAGTAACTAGACAGATGTTGACATCAGTACAGGGGATAAGCATTAAACATATAGCTCCTTTAGAAACAAGACTAAGTGCATGCTTCTCCAATGAAGGAAAGAAATGACCAATGAGAAACAAAGTTAGTATCTCAATAGCATCTGCACTCCAAGTTCATTACAGCATTCTTCACAATTGGCAAGACACCTGTCTATTAATAGATGAATGAATAAAGAAAATGTAATATACGTGAATATATGCAGCCCTATAAAGCAAGGAAATCCAGCCATTGTAGGAACATGGATGAAACTGGAGGACAATGTGCTAAGTGAAATAAGCCAGTCACAGAAAGACACATGCTGTAGATCTCTCTTGTATGCAGAATCTAAAAACATTGAACTCCTAGAAACAGAGTGCAATAATGGCTGCCAAAGACTAGAGAGAAGTGAAGGAAATGGGGAGATGTTGGTCGTAGGAGGCAAAAATTCAATTACAACATGAATAAATCCTGAGAACCTAAGATACAACATGGCAGCTATTGTAAATAATACTGTATTATATACTTGAAAATTGCTTGAAAATCTTAAATGTTCTTCTCTCTCTCTCTCTCTCTCACACACACACACACATACACACACACACAATGGTAAGTGTGTGAGGTGATGGAATGGCAATCATTTGATTGTGGCAATAGTTTCAGGAAGTACACGTATATCAACTCAACACATTGTACGTCTTAAATACATAGTTTTGTCAATTATACCCCAATAAAGCTGGGAAAAAATACATAAGCCATGTTATGGTTTGAATCTCGAATGTCGCCCAGAGTCAGAGGTGTGGCTTTGGGGCAATGATTGGATCATGAGGGCTCTACCTCGTCAGTGGATTGATGGCTGAATGGACACCTGGGAGGTAGGAACTAGCTGGAGAAGGTAGGTCACTGGGGATGTGCTCTGGAAGGGCTCATCTTCTTCTTTCTGGCCTTTTTTTCTGCATCCCCATATTCTCCTCTCCCTCTCCCTCTCCTTCTCCCTCTTTCTGCTTTCCAACTGCCATGGACTGAGCAGCTTTCCTCTGTCCCCAGTCACACCCTTCTCCACAATGTTCTATCTTATCCCAGACCCAAGGTCATAGAGCCAGATGACCACAGACTGAATCCTCTGAAACTGTGAGCAAAATTAATCTTTCCTCCTCTAAGTTGTCAGGTATCTTGGTCACAGCAATGAAAATTTGACTAACATAAGCTGTAAAGGCAACAATAGATAGATAGATAGATAGATAGATAGATAGATAGATAGATAGACAGACAGACAGACAGAAAGAATGACTTGGTGGTTTGCCTATGAGATGTAAAATTAAAGATAAATACAAATTGTGTTGTATCTCTCTTACATACATTTAATTACACTGGACCACTAATATGGACTTCAGACGATAAGTGAAGCTAAGTACTTTTTTAAGGCAGCAGGAAATTAAACTAAGCAGGAATTCCTATTTTTTATATGCTTTTTAATGAACTTTTATATCCTCATACACTCTTACATATATTTATATGGAGGATTCAACGTATCCCTAATTTTTAGGGAAGTATATAAATTTCCAAAATCATTTGTTCAGTGAAACTTATCACCAATCATTTAAAAATCATAATAAATTGTGTGAAACCCTCTAACAAGGAGAAATGGCAATGAGCACATGAAGAGATGTTCAATAACATAGTCACTAGGGAACTGCAAATCAAAACCATAATGAGACACCCGCTTCCCAACCACTACAATGGCCATGACCAGTGATGGACAATAGCAAGTGTTATGTTGGAAGGGATGTGGAAGACATGAAACCTCCATGCATGCTGGTGGAACATCAAGTGGCACAGCCTCTTTGGAAAACAGTCTGGTGGTTTCCCAACATGTGAACCATATGGTTCCACATAACCCACCACAGGTATATAACCAAGAAAACTGAAAATATATTTGGACACAAAAGAATACATATATATATACCACTATTGCTCATAGGGACTGAAAAATAATAAAACCTACAAATCCCTTGATGAATGGACAGAAAAATGTGGTATATCTAAACTATGGAATATTTTCAGCCATAAAAAGTAATTAAGTACCATTCGGATGCATGCTATGATATAGGTAAACTTTGAAAACACTAAGCAATGTGAAACAGAGATTCTAAATCTAATGAAACAGGGATATTCTAATTTTATCTCATAAACAAGAAAGCCACAGTCTGTATCATTCCATTGGTATGAAATGTCCAGAAGGGCAAATTCATAGGGATGGAAATAGATCTGTGTTTGTCAGAGGCTGAGAAGGAGGAACAGGAATCTCTGTTAGTGGGTTCCTTTCTCAGATGATAGAAATGTTCTAAAATTAGATAGTGAGGATGGTTGCACAACCACACAGATATACAAAAAACCAAGGAATTTTGTATACTTTAAAGGGGTGGATTTTATGGCATATGAATTATGTTTCAATAAAGCTGTTACTTATTTTAAAAAAGATCAAATGAATGTTAAGAAGAAAGTATATCATGTACTGGTTGCTTGGTCTGATGATGTAGATATAATATGGCTATTTTTTAAAATAGGTTGAATGGGGAAGAGCTGATGCAAAAACTTTTAACTGCTTTCAGTAATTACTTAGTTGTGGTACTATTGGTAACATTATTGTGAGATACTTTGCATAATATAGGATTAAGCAAATGAGGAGTTATGGGATATTCTAATTTTATCTCATAAACCAGATTCTCAGGGTAGAGAAAAGGAGTTAAAACATAATATAGGCTAGGTTACATAAAAACCCTGTAGTCCTAGAGTGGAATTGGAAATAGCAGTATGAATTCATGAGATAATGTGTCAATCTGTGTAGCTAACTCTGTGTGTGTGTGTGTATGTGTGTGTGTGTCAATCTGTGTAGCTAACTCTGTGTGTGTGTGTATGTGTGTGTGTTTCTTAGCTCTGTCCAGCAATAAAAGCCCAGAAGCAACAACCAACCCAGTAGCAATAAACATCCTGACAGCCCAGATTATACTCTTGAAATACTACTTCTCAATGAAGAAAAGTGGCTGATCCAAGGCCTAGGATCAAACCAGATCACAAAAAAAGTTATAAAAGACTAGTTGATCAGAGCCAAAAGGATCAGGAGCTGACTTTAGATGTTCCCACTTGCTAAAGAAGGAAAAATGTGAATGTCAATAAAGATGTTCATTGCAATGCATCCAAACCTATAAAATATAGTTAAATCAAGAAGTTCATAACAACAGTTTTTGAAACTAGTGGGTTACCCTCAGAGAAAGATAGGGAAACAATTTATTATCTTAAGAACTAACAAATTAGAAAAAGTAAGCATTTATCCTGTCTTTTCTACATGAAATATAACATTGCAAAACCAGATAAAAGTTGAATATCCCTTATCTAAAAGGCTTGGAACCAGAAATGTTTTGGATTTTGGATTTTGGAATCAGTTCATATACATAATGAGATATCTTGGGTATGGACCCTAGTCTAAACACAAAATTCATGTGTGTTCCATAGGTACCTTATACACATAGCTGAAAGGCAATGTTATACAATGTTTTAATAATTTTGTGTGTGAAATAAAGTTTCGTGGTGTGGAATTTTCCACCTGTGGTGTCATATTGGTACTCAAAAAGTGTTGGATTCTGGAGCATTTCAGATTTTGGATTTTCAGATTAGAGATGCTCAACCCATGGTAGATGAGGGGATATGTCTCCTATAATAATATTGCCAACAGGTAACTGAAAAAGAAATATTGAATTAAAATATCACCATTTTGCAATCTGCAAGAAATTAATGGCATCCACATTTGTTAGCATAAAAAAAGTGAAAACCAGACATGATGTGCCTCCTGATGAAAGAGTATATCATTTATGTCCTGCAAAAAGGATTGAGCCAGACTCCAGTTCAGTGTTCGTACCAGTCGCCAATGTGCCAGAAGCAGAATAATGTGTTGAACTGCATAGAAGAGGCACTTAGCCAAATCCAGACTGCCTGTTGGCGAGGACTCTTCAACAAATCGAGAGCAGGGGAAAGGAAGGTATGGAAGGGAAACTTGTGGAGTGAGAGACTTGAAAAACAGCACAGTTCACTACTGAACTGTAGTGTCTGAGGGTAGATACTTGAGTGACAAAACTAAGAAGATGAAAGATGTGATGACTGTATGTCAGAGAGTGATTATTACAGAGGAGATAAAAGAGAATTGTCATTGAGATGGCTGCATGGAGGGAATTCTGGAATAATTGGAAAAGTTAAATTTCTTTTCTATCTGTTTTTCATACTGGGGATATAGGACCCAGGGCTCCAAAATACATTCCCAACCTTTTTTATTTTTATTTTATTTTATTTTATGACTAGGTCTCTGAAAATTGCTAACGCTGGCCTTGAACTTGTGATCCTTCTGCCTTAGCCTCTGGAGTCACTGGAATTCTGGATTTGGGAGTCAGTTCAGTTTGGTTGCAAAAATTTAACTTGTTGACCTGTGGGGTGGTTATAAGGCTACCCACCTTGCAATAATTTATCTAGTCTTGTATTTGGTAAGAGTAGACTCCTATATCTACTTTTACCTTACCACAAAAACGTTTATTAGGGCTGGGGCTGGGGCTCAGTGGAAGATCTCTTGCCTAGCATATGCAAGGCCCTGGGTTCCATACCCAGCACTGCAGGGGGAGGAAAAAGAAAGATTTATTAAAATTTCCACCCAAAAGCACATTTGTTTACAGCTTCAGAGGAAAACCTCACAGTCTTGGCTTTTCTAAATTCAGCGTGACCTTCCTGTACCATGACTTTTGTCCCTGTATTTGAAAGCAAGTTTTGTGTCTGACATCACCGAACAAAGATGTATATGCTGTTCTCCTGGAATCTGCCTCTCCGTGTCTTCATTCATCATGGAAAAGTGGCTGCATATCATCTTCCAGATGGTGCTTGACAAGCAAGCCCTTTATGTAATGAAAGGAAATCGTGGCTGTGAACACCTCATTCAGCTCTCCCTGCACCTCTTCTGCAGCCTTTTAGAGGCTAACATATACTGTCTGCCCTGCTGCAGATTTATAGTTATTTGGACGTCAACTCTTTATTCCTCCTGGACTTAATCTGCAGCAAATTAGTCAATACAGGAAGCTGAGATACAGAAAGAGGAAAAAGCAGTAGGCGTGGAATCAAAACACCTGGCTGCACGGGTAACTCTTTCCAGCTGTACAACCAGGGGCAGGCTACTCAATATTCCTGCATCCATTTCATCACCTGGGACGTGGGGATGATCCACAGAATGGTTGAAAAGGCTTAAAGGATGTAAGGAGTGGAAAAACAGCTTGCCAGCCTTGAAGTGCACTGCGACTGTTAGATGCCTTCTTTATCTTGCACAGCTCACTCTAGATGAATTTCTCTATCAAATTACCTACAGTCCTGGAGCACAATATAACATTGCCCCCTCAGACACAAAAAGTGACCCATAGAATACAATGCCCTGGAGACACTAGGAAGCTGAGAATGGGAGAACTAGTGTCTTGGACTGTCTAAGAGCCATTTAGGCCCCTGAACATCAGGTTGTATCCCTTCTGAGAAGTCTGGGGTTTCAGGGCCATGTTCAGGAATTGCCTTGGGGTCAGCAAGAAGGAGAAGCCCACGAGATACTGAGGCTCACCCCTGCTTCTACTGGAACAGCTCCAAGGCAGCCAATCTATTTCTTCAGGCTGCATGTAAGAGTTCATTTTCCAGGTTCTGAAAAATAAACAAAAGAGCCACCACCACAAAATGTATATGTTCTAATTCTCATTACACAGATGGGAATAGAGACCTAGGAAAGGAACCGGAGGAGATTTGTCCAGTATCGTTCATTAGTGATCAGCGGGACCAAGGCCAAAATGTAATTCTTCCAGATTCCAAGTCCCTCTCTTTGGTACCTTAGGGTTCTCACTTGGCCTAATGGATGTGGAACCTGCTGCTGGCCCCCAAGTGCAGTCGTGCTCTGTACAAGAACGCGGTACAAGGCGGCAAGGTGAACAGGGTGGTATCTAACTGGCCTCCATTCACCAAGCCAAGCACTCTGGCCTAGGCTTGTCCCTTTTGCATTTTCTAATAGGCGCAAGGGTACCATGTGGGCTGGCCTCTGTCCTGGCCTCCAGTATAACAGAAGATGGGTGCCAAGGCCCTCCTGCTTCTTACTTCTGACCCTTTCTGCCGCAGTCTGGCTGGGCACAAAATAATCGAGCCACCACAAAAAGCTTGTAGATTCAAACAGCAGCTCTTTATTCCCGAACTCTCACCGGCACTCTACACCACACACGTTCTGGGAAAATATACTCCTTCCACCGGGGCTCTGCATACCAATTCTCCCAGAACCCCGCGGGAACTCAAGGAGTGGCGCCTGAGGCAGCAGGATACGCCCTATTCCCAGCAGGATCCACCCTAAACCTGGAGCCACCCTAATCCAGCAGGATCCACCCTAAACCCAGAGCCACCCTAATCCAGCAGGATGTACCCTAAACCTGGAGCCACCCTAATCCCTGAGCAGGGTCACCTTTCAACCAAAAATGCCATGCGTCATTCTTACTTGGCTATGGCTCTCAATTCAAGTTTCCTGAATTCGGGCTGCCAACCCACTACTCTATGGTGCAGAGCACAGACTGGAGAGTTTTTGATGAAGCCAGTCAGTAGAATTGTGCAGCTAGCTAGTTTTTTCCAATAGTTCATGTCCTCAAAGTAAGGTAGGTAGGACTGGGGGCTGTAATAGCTTGTTCAGGCCACTAGGGTACCATTTGGAAAATTATTTCCTCAGTAGAATTTCATAAATTACCTCTGTAATTTAGTAAAAGTAGGCTACTCTTGGACAAATTAGTGTTTCCGGACAATAGAATCATTTGCTGCATAGAACTGAGTGAGTGGTATCCTAGTGACCTATAATTCTTCATGCTCCTTCTAAGTGGGTCCACACAGAGAAGTAGTCATTCTGATTGGAAAAAAATTTCCAGTTTAATTATTAATCTGTGGAGAAGGGAGAGACCAAGGGTCTATAGGAGGTCCAAGTGTCCTCCTTGTCTTCTTTAGAGAGAGAGAGAGAGAAAATTTTTTTAATTTAATTTTTTTAGTTTTCGGCAGACACAATATCTATGTATGTGGTGCTGAGGATGGAACCCAGGCCGCAGCATGCCAGGCGAGCACGCTACCGCTTGAGCCACATCCCCAGCCCCCTCCTTGTCTTCTTTAAGGAGAACTAGGATCAAACCACCATAGCTGTGTGTGTAAATATTTCCACAGTGGATACAAGATACAGAGCAGTGCATCACCCTGCAATTTCCAGGGAAAAGTGCCTTTGAAAGGGGGAAAGTGGGAAGGAAGGGAAATTTTGCATGGCTGACACAATAGTATGTTTAAAGACAGAACACAAAGTTTTTAAGGGATCCAAATACTGGTAGACACACTGATAAGGAGAATGTGCTTTACAAATGCTCTAACATAACTTCTTGTTAATATGCAAATCATTACCCCAGGGAACCTCTAATGTGATTCTCCTCAGAAGTTTAACCAACTGCTATGTAAACCAGTATCTATTAATGTTTTCAACATTCATCTTATATGTTAATTAAATCTTCAAATGGTCCTGTCAGTTGGTCTTTTGCCAGTCTCCCATCAGGCATTATTAAATACATTTTCTCGTTTCTTTCTTGCTAAAAACATTCCTTTTTTTTCTCTGAAATGTTTCAAAAAGACTTTAACATACCAAAAACCTTGAGAAAATCTGTCTTTGTTAAAAGATGTATGGCAAATCAATCCCTTCAAAAATAATTAATTTTCTTGAGATCAATGCCTAACTAGTTCTATAATCTTCATTTAAAGATTTCACTCAATTTTAGAAAACCAATATTGAGGAGAAACTTATTTTCCATCTTCACGCTCTGGGAAGGGGAAGTATTGGAATGCACAGTTCAGGTTTGTCTCTCCCTCATTGCATGAGTGATATAATGGTATGTTTAAAGACAACACAAAAGGGAGGTTTATCAGATGTTCATTGAGACCATATTACCTACAGGGTAATGTGATGCCTGTCTCACCTGTTATGGGTTCAATTGAGTTCCCCAAAAGAATGTGTTGAAGTCTTAACCCCTAGTACCTGTGAATGACTTATTTGGAAATATGGTCTTTGCAGATGTCATCAAGTTAAGATGAGGTCACAAAAGTGGGCCCTAATCCAAACTGACTTGTGTCCTTATAAGAAGAGGAGAAGAAACACAGAGGCTTCTACAAACCAAATAATATATCTACAAGCCAAGTGATGCAATGGATGGCTGGAAAATACAGAGACGCTAGAAGAGGCAAGGAAAGATTCTCCCCTACAGGTGACACAGCCAGTATGACCTTGCCAACACCTTGATCTTGAACTTCTAGACTCCACAACTGTGAGACACTAAATTTCTGTTGTTTTAATCTACCCAGTTTGTGGTATAGTAGTCTCCACTGCAGGGGACACATTTCAAGACCTCCAGTAGATGCCTCAAATCATGCTCTGACCCTATATATGTGTTTTTTCCTTACATATGTATCTATGATAAACTTTAATTTATAAATAAAACAGCACTAGATTAACAATAACTAATGATAAAATGGAACAATTATAATAATATATTGTAATAAAAATTATGTGAATGTGCTCTTATTGCACTAATCTTTCTCGGGATGACTTGAGATGATAGAATATCTACAGGATGAGATAAAGTAGGAGAATAACATAGGCATGAAGTTGAGGCTTAAGGACCACATAAAGTTACTTGATCATAAGTACTGCCATACCACAGCAATTGATCTGATAACTGAGATGGCTACTAAGTGACTAACTGAAGGGTGGGTTATACAGTGTGGACACTCTGGACAAAAGGATGATTCACATCCTGGACTAGAAAGAAAAAGGCAGTACAAGATTTTATCACAATACTCAGAAGGGCACACAATTTAAAAGTTAATGAATTTTTTATTTTCTGAGTGAATGAAACTGTACTTTGATACTGCTACCCTAGCAAATGAATGCACCACCCTTGTTCTCTCTGCTTCTTGAATCTGCTGGCACTCAGGCATGTTGGGGGCTTGCTTGAGCTGCATTTCATCTTTCAAGTCCATCTCTTACCCAAGTCAGACTCATGAGTACAATCCTGAGTGTTAAGTTCTGACTAAAGTCCTATAACTTTAGGTTCAGAGAAAGAGGCAAAGGGTCTCCCTCTCTTTAGTCTAAATCCTTCATTTACTGTGACTTCAGATTGCTCCTTGTGTCTATTGGTTATAACTTGGGAGACTTCTGCCCTTTAGCTATAAGGAAGTTTTTCACTATGTCACCTGGCTCACAATAGTGCCAGTGAATAAGCTAGAGTCAGGACCAAATCCACTCCTCAGTTCTCTGCTCTGGGTGGCTGGCACACTCTCATTCACTCCTGGTGGCTTCTCCATTCAAACCCTGCCACCATCCAGAGGACCTTCAACATCCTCATGACAACTCAACCAGCATATCCACTCAACCAGTTTTTTGACTCTTTGGAATCCTCATCTCTGTCTTGTTCCTCTGCACCCCAGATGCTCTCTGCTATAAGCACCCCAAGAATTTGTCTTCATCAGAAGTTGGTCTTCCTCCATAATAATAAGTCCATAAAACCCATCCCCTGCCTGCAACTTCTGGTTACTCACTCAATGTCTATCCTTCACCATCATTTCTACCCTGGGCAGATATTCTCCTATATACACCCTTGCCTCCTCCAATCACTGTACTCACTCAAAGCAGGGAACACTTTCCACATTTGGTCAGGGCACTCTGAGTACCTCAGAAATAAAAGGCACAGAGATGGAGAACAGAGTAGAGGATCTCAGGAACCCATAACAATGGTTGTTAGAGAAGGGTATGATGAGGGGGGATGGATTGGGTTGAGGGAATAGTATCTTGACTGTGGTGGTTACATGAATCTACACATGCAATTAAAATACACAAACACAAACACACGCATGCACACCCCCTAAATAAGTGCATATAAAACTGCCAAAATCTAAACTAGTGCTACAGATTGTATCAATATTAATTTCTTAATTTTTGAGATTGCACTATGATCACTACACTGGGCAAAACCGGGTGAAGGGAACACAGGAACTTCTTGTACATTTTTTTGCGTCTTCTTAAGAATTTATAATAATTTCCAAAAATAGTTGAAGTTCAGTTTCCATTCCCAGCCTTATGCTAAGTGCTGAAGATGCAGCCCAAAGCAAAAGAGACAGTAGACTCTGTCCTCGAAGACTTGAGAAGGGGAGATAGGGCTCAATTGTGGTCCTGTTACTAGGACAAGCCAGAGTCATGAAAAAGGCCTATGAGCCTCCTTGGGGGACCCTGACAACCCTGGAAGCCTCACTTTCCATCACCTTTCACTATCACCCCACTGGCTTTTACAAATCCTGAAGTACAGGCTTCCTCCCATGACATGCCTCTCAACTGGTTCACCTCTAGGACCTCACCTGCATCCCTGACCTTGACAATCCCCGCTACAGGATCTACTGGCCTCTGGAACCTCTTCTCCAGGAGGAAGTCTGCTGCTTCTTGTGCTTCTTAATGCAAAAGATCTAATCTTCCTATTGAATAAGAAGCAATGCTGCCTTTACTCATGATTAAACCCTTAGCAAATTGCACAGTGACTGGAACCAAGAATTTGCTTAGTATGAATTTTTTGAATGAGCAAATGACTGGAAGGGCCTGAAGCAGAGAAATAATAATTTGATTAACCTTTGTAAAAATAAGATGTGTAATTTAGAACATGTTTTAGAATCACAGACTAAGCACAAAGATAGTACACAGCTCCCCTATCCTCTATACCATTTCCTCTATTTTAACATCTCATTGATACAGTAGATTAATCCCAAATAAAGGAAGGATACCAACACACAATTATTAGCTAGGGTCCATGTTTTAGTCTTATTTTTCTCCCTAATATTCTTTTTTAGTCTGAGAATCCCATCTAGAATACCACATTACAATTAGTTGTCATGTGTCCTTTGGTTTCTCATGGTTATGAAAATTTCTCAGACATTTTTGATGACCTTCACATTTTGAAGATTATTAGTTAGATATTTTTCAGGATGTCTCTCAATTGGAAAATTCTGGATATTTTTCTCATCATTAGACTAAGGTAATATGTTTTGGTGGACAAAGACCACTGAGTTAAACTCCTGTTCTCATCATATCACATCAAGAATACACTGTCAACATGATTCATCACTGTTGTTGACCTTGATCCTGAAGATTAGTGTCCAATTTCTGTCACTAAGTTGCTTTTTCCCCCCTTTCCAGACTGTACTTTTCTAAAGAAAGTCACACAGCTGAGTCCATGCTGAAGGAGAGAAGACTTACGTTTCAATTTCTGAAGGGAAGAGTAATTTCATAAATTGAAATTCTGCTCAGGAGACTTGTTGTTTTTTCACTATTTATTTACTTATATATTGAATAATTTGTTCATATAAATGTGAACTCATGGTTATCTATGTTTGGGGTTATGACAACTTTATTTTGCTGCTAAATGTATTCCAGCTTTGGAAATTGGGAGTTCCTTCATTGGTTCCTGTGTCTCTTTAACATATCTCCATCATTGCAGGGCTATATTTTGTGAGCAATTCCTTATTTGCTGGCACTGCAAGATTTCCAGGCTGAGTTCCTATTCAGCCATTCTCCCAGAAGCCCTGGTTCCTTCTACTGAAGAAGCGTATTAGAAACCAAGCGGTCTGGACTGCAGACATATTCATTGCCACTGGGGAATCATTGCTTGTAGGTCTTCTCAGCTGACAGAGCAAGGAGATACATGTATGAATACTAACCTGGGTATATATGCATATTCATAAGAATCTCTGCATGCAGCCTTGTCTGCATTACGCATGAGTCTATAATGTGGTATCCACCTCCAATTCATTGCCATATAGATCTTTCTAGCCTCCTCTCCTTTTTAATCTATAATGTCTTATAGTTACAGTGAAGATCCTAATTTCCATCATTTGCTTAATTGACTTAATTGACTCTACTCATTCATGAAGATACCAATGTCAGCACTTTACTCCCCTCCCCCTTCAGTAAGGTTGTCCCATACACTTGTAGTACATTGAGATTCTTTTGTCACATCCAGCACCTCATTTTGTGTTCCTCAGTCTCCATGTTGTTTGTTTTGTTTTTGCAATGCTAAGTATCAAACCCAGGGTCTCACACATACTAAGCAAATCTTCTACCACTGAGCAACAACTCTAGTTCTTGCCTATCTTTTTGATTTGTTTAATTAAAATTTTCTCTCTGTACTGTGAAGTTAATAGAAAGTACCCAGAGGATTTTGGCAAATGCTTGAATTCAATATAACAGTATCATACACTCTAAAAAATGTATCCCCTGTGCTTAATCTAGTCAATCCTCTCCTGAACTCCTAAGCCCCTGACAACCACTGAATTTCTTATCAAGTCTGTAGGTTTGCATCTTCCAGAATGTCATAAAGCTGGAATCTTATAGTATGTGTTTTTTCAGACTAGCTTCTTTCATTTATCAATATGCATTTAAGATTCATCCATAATTTTTTGTATCTCAGTAACTCAGTTCTAATTGCTACTGTATGAATGTGCCACGTTTGTTTACTGACTGATCTGCAGAGAGGCCTACCAGTTGCTTCCAGTCCAGAGCTATTATGAGTAAAGCTGATATAAGTATTCGCACACATGTTTTTGTATGTACATAATTTTCAAATTAGTTCAATTTTCAAATCGACCAAGAATATGATTGTTATATCCTGTGGTAAGATTATGTTTAATTTTATAATAAACTGCCAAACTGTCTTCCAAAGTGGCTATGCAATTTCCACAATTCCACTAGCAATGAATTAAAATTTCTGTTGCTCAGCATCTTCTCCAGTGGTTGTTATGGTCAGTTTTGGGGGCTTTAGCTATTCTCGTAAGTGTGTGGTGGTATTTCGTTATTGCTTTAATTCCAATTCCCTAATGACAAGTGATTACAGATCAATTATTCTAAAGTCATCATTTTGGATAAATGCCCACATTATTTACCTGACTTACAATTATATATTGATTCAGAAATCCAATTCAGTCAGTTACTTAAGGGAACATTTTGCATCTAGTTGTGCTTGGGGCATTCACTGGAGTCATTGCATGGTTTAAAGTTAGGTATTTTGTAATTGCATTGCTGAGATATTTTTATTACTAAGATTAGATAGATTTTACAGTTTTTTAGCTAAAACTACTAAATATATGGTAAAGAATTTTGAGGCTTCAACCATCCACCCATCTATTGCTAAAATCTAGACCCAGTCCAAGAGTGCTACCTCCATGCAGGAAGTGTGGCTCTTTTAAGAAGAGCATACTAATAACAAGTCCACCATTTTTCTTTTTCTTTTTTTTTTGTGTGTTTTGTTGTTGTTGTTGTTTGTTTGTTTATTTTGTTTTATTTGGTACTGGGGATTAAATCCATGGGCACTTTACCACTGAGCTAAGTCCCCAGCCCTTTTTATTCTTCATTTTGGGACAGGGTCTCACTTAAGTTTCTGAGGCTGTCTTCAAACCTGCAATCCTCCTGCCTCAGCATCCAGAGTCATTGGAATTACAAGTGCAAGAGCCACTCCACTTTCATTGTTTTTCTGAAGTAGATTTTTGATCATGTCCTTAGCTATTAAATCACACGACTCTGAACTTAATGGACAACATTCTTCTCAGTACTTGTCAAGCATACTGCCACTGAATGTGAGCAGAAGGCTTAGGTAAAAGATACAATAACCCTGAGGAATCACTTGAAGTCCATGTTAACCATCCATTCATTTAGATGAAGGGCAGGAATAGATTCAAATTGATTACAATGGCAATACCCTAGAGACACAAACCAGGAGGTCCTACTTCCACACACCCAGAGCTTCCCTGGCTCAGGTCCTTTTGAAGGCTGGTGGTTGGGGTTTTCATTTGATTCTTACAGTTGATAAACAACTTTTTTGATGTTAATATAGAAGAGAATAAATCAGCAAAGGCATGAGATGAGTAGATTTACTACCTAACACCAATGATTTTGTAGACAAGTCACATGAGCTCCATAAGACTATTTCCCCAATTGAAAATTGATAATAATAATAATGACTGCATTATAACACAGTCATCATTGTAATGGAAACTTTGTCAGAATTAGATGAATACTGGGTATCAAATAGTACCACTGTCTACAAAGCTGCTACAATAGTCAGAACAAGTACAGGGTGGGCAAGGGATGTTCTTGTCAGCCCCACAAGTGATAGATTTTGTAAAAGCTTGGGTCAACATTTTTTATCTTTATTATTATTTTATAAATATGTGGTGCTGAGGATCAAACCCAGTGCCTCATGCATGCTAGGCCAGCACTCTACCACTGAGCCCCAGCCCCAGCCCCAGCCCCCAACATTTTTAAATAGGGAAACTTCACATAAAACCAAGATTTCTGGCTTCTCTTAAAAATTCTAATGGATCTCATGATACATTTCCGAAAGCCAAGTAGCATCCCTGACCTTGAGAAGCATGAGCTCTCCCTGGTGCCTCAGTCCACAACTCTCCTTATTATCTCTTTTCATGCATAAAAAAACCTTTAAAGCCATACAATTATAAGTGATTATTATTATTACAGAGAGAACTCAGGGAAGACTTACTAACAACCAAGAAGCAATGTTTTACTCCAGAGTAAGCTGAAGGCGGCCTCCATAATCAATGAAGCTGCCCATGCACAATGCTCTGGCAGAGCCAACTGAATTGTTCTACACTGTTCCACTCTCTCTGGGATCTAAGCATGCTTGGCTTTTCCACTTTTTAAACATGCATTCTGACATCAAATGATTTGCTAAGAAAACAATTTGAAGGAGAAGAAATTCCAGAGTCAAGATATCTACCTCACCTGGGTACAGTAGCTCATGCTTGTGATCCCAGCTACTCAGGAGGCTGAGGCAGGAGGATCTCAAGTTGGAAGCAAGCCTGAGCTCCTCAGTGAGACCTTGTCTAGAAAAATTAAAAAGTGAAAAGGGCTGTGTTTGTAGCATGTTGGCAAAACCTCCCCGAGTTCAATTCCGAGAACCACACACACCAAAAAAAAAAAAAAAAAAAAGATGGGGGAAATCTACCTTACTGACATCATTCATAGCAATTATATCACATGGGCATAATATGAATTTCTGGGCACTCTTCTACTCCCCTACAATGTAACCTTTCTTCCATTGGTTCCATCCAGTTGGAAATTCTGGCTCTTCCAACATCATCAGCACCATCACCACACCAACATCTTCTTCCCGGCCTGGAAAGATCTCTCCCTCCCTTGATCTCCTAGGGAAACTAGCATTTGTCAAAACTGAGAATTAATCCTATGTTGCTTTGATACCTGTAATATCATAATGTTTTATTGTATAATCTATAATTTAATCATTCGTGTGCAGGTAATCTTCACTTTTCATGACAGTGTGGAACTTCAAAAATAACCAGGCAAGTTAAGACCATGCAGAGAAATCTTAATAAGCAATGAAAGAAACAGGATTTTTCAATGACATTTTAAAATACTTATCAGAACATTAAAATCTCTCTTACTGGCAGTTATAAATATATATGGCAAAGAAAGAAACAGTGAGTATTTATTTAGCACATTATAATTTAAAACTTAGAGACATTGAGAATTAAAGCGTTCTGGTTTTTGATGAAAAACTTTTAAGAGGATTTTGAACAGAACTTGCCTTCTCATTGGTAGAATTGGGGATGTGTGGCAAGCAACTTTTCTATGTCTTGGTGAGCAGGCATACTCTTAAATTTGCTTTTTTTTTTTGAACTAGGGATTTAACCCAGCAGTACTTTGCCACTGAGCCATGTTCCCAGCCCTTTTTATTTTTTATTTTGAGACAGGATCTCACTAAGTTGCTAGGGCCTCACTAAGTTGCTGAGGCTGGCCTCAAACTTGCAATTCTCCTGCCTCAGCCTCCCAAGCCACTGGAATTACAGGTGTGCGCCACTGTGTCTGACATTCTTTTCTAAGTTTGGATCACTCTAACATTTTCCTCTCTGTGCTTTCATTGTCATGAAATATATCTGAGTGTTCCTCTAATAGGAAGCCTTTTTTGCTGACATTATTGCCACTAGGGCATCTCTCAGTTTGTCATTTTTTTTTTGGGGGGGGGAGGGGTACTCCCTACTCCTTATATCAGGGACTCTCTATGTTGCCCAGTCTGATCTTGAATTCCTGGACTCACATGATCCTCCTGCCTCAGCCTCCCAAGTACTGGGATTATAGATACGTGCCACCACGTCCAGGGGACATCTCCATTCATATCACAACTCCTTCTGCCTTTATGTCTGTAAGTTTGCCACCAGCGAGTCCTTCTGGCTGTACATAGAGATCCTCCAAGGTGGCAGGATCAGTGGAGGGATGGAGGAGCCCCAAGAACATTTGTTTCCTATACTCTCGTCATTTTCCCCTTCACAAATTTCTTGGAGTGGGTTTAGTTTGCTTAATCCAACAAACATAGGCTCAGCAGGGACCTAAAATGGAAGACAATGGCCACAAGTCTTGATCCAATTGAAACTAGGATAAAGAGCAAGCACAGACCAGCAAAAAGCAGCACCCTTTAGAACGATGACACCAGATGTCCAGTCCACCCTGATTAGGAAGGTTAAAAATCAAGCCCCACCCAGAATATGGGATGCATGTTCCAGAAAACATGTGAACGTATGATAAGCTCCTCCCCATCCCCATGGACTGCCCTTTCCCTTTACCCCTTTCTGCAGAAGTCCCCTTCCACTGGGTAACCTGAGACCCCATATAAAACAACAACCCTTTGTCCTCCAGGAACTTAGGAAATTGTAGCCACAAGACTGTGCAGCTTCCTGATTTTACAATGCTAATAAAATTCCCTTCTGTTTGACGAAACCCCTGTGTCTGAGCTTCAGTTGCCGTAAGTCAGAGACAAGAATTTGCATCCCATTCAGAATCGCCTCCTTCTTTCCCACGTTTTGTTTCCATGATGTACTTTCATCTTTGTTAGCCAATTCTTCCTTTTGGTTATCCATGGTTATAAAATGCCACCTGGGTTTGACACTGAGAAACAAGGAGGCAGCCCAATTGCCCACTTTCCCGGCAGCACACGAACTGAAATCTGTGTGGGGTGGCCGATCCCTGATTGGTCACAGATGGTGATGTGTGCCTGCTGTTTACAGGGTGATGTATGACCTGAAGAGCTTCCAGTGGAGTTTTTGACTCTGCAGTGATTCACCGTTAATATGCCATGGTAACTGAAATTTGAACTGTGTTGTTGGGAGACTGGCCTTACTTAACTAAAACCATGGCAACTGAGTTTCATGCACGTCAAAAACTATGAAAGGCGAAGGCTGCCAGGATTTATGTTTTGTCTTCCCAAGTCCAATGCAATCCTCAAGGGGGGAGGGCACGTGACTCCAGATGTATTTACACTTATCTCCCACCCTAACCTCTGAACTCCTGCCCCAGTGCCTCACATGTAAAAAATACTCTTTATTTATTGAATTTTATTTTCGTCACCAGAGGAAGAACCATGTAGATGTCACATGGTATTGGAAGTCAGGAGACCTCTATTCTTGGTCTTGATCTGAAACTGATTGTATGTAACTTCCATGATTCTCCATCAAAAAGAATGTACTGAGAACACAATGACTACCTGTTACCCAAGGGGATAATCAGAACTCTAACAATGATGGTGGCCTAGTCACTCTCCAGATGGAAAAATGAAGCCCTTTGTTTCCTAGTTTATTCTCCTGTTAGAACTTTGAAAGTATCCAAATTGCCATCCACCTGGTGGAGTCCTTTTCTCTTGCCTGAACTAGGCCAAAAGCCACAACTTGGTCCCTTTCCACTCCCCATTGATTCTGCATCATTCACCTGTGTCTCTCAATCCCTATTCTTTAACGCATACCATCCATCAGTCCATTTCCCCAGTACAGAAGGAGGAGTTCTGCTCAAGCTGCAGTCTAGAGCCTTAGCAGTCATGAAGCACAGAGCCGAGGCCTTCACAGATCTCCAAGTTGGTGCCAAAAATAGCACTAAAGCATTGAAGTTCCCCCCAAAATGTAAAAATTACAACTAGAAATTTCAATGGACTCTTTTGGACACTCAGCAAGTCTGTAAGTGTTGGAATAAGTCTGTTATATTTTTATAAAGCTATTAAAACAGTCTACCAATAAAAATTCCTGTATCAGCCCTGAGTAATATTGATTATGAATTTACCTGACTGCCAAAATAAGGTTTAAAACTGACGACTGTGCTTTTTTGTTTCTACATACAGCATATAGATGTGGTACATTCACTCATTTTATGAATCATTAATTTACATAAAACTTCTGTATTCTAATTATGAATTCTAATCTCTTCATATTGTCTTCACTTCTATCACCATTGTTATTAAGTGTCTTTCTTTTAGAGTATTTTCTCTAAGAAAAGTATGTACTTCTTCCTTGCAGTGTTCCTTGGGACTATTTAATAAGCCAAAAATATTAAACTATTTTGATATGTGATGTTGACTGTCACCTGGTATTATTTAGAGATCAGCAATCTGATCCACACAGTAAATGTGAATCAATTTGACATCTCATGAAATTGACAAAATACCAATGTGAGGAACAAAGGAAGAGGAGTCTAGGCACAGAAAACAGCATGTGTAAAGGCCTTGGGGCAAGAGAGATCCTGGCAGGCATTTTCTAGCTACCAAAAACTAATGTGCAGAGTTCTGAGAGTTCAGAAAGATATTAAGACTATCACAAATGGTCCAGAGACTACAAGGGAAAAGTTGAAAGGAAGAGAATACCATGATCCAATGTTGAAATCTCTCTGGCTGCAGTATGACAAGTCAATGGGAGAAGAGTCATAAAGGATGTTGGGGGAAGAAGCTATGGAAGGATTTCGCAGGAAAGATGTGACTAGGCCCTGAAGTGTAAGCAATAGCAGTAAGGACGAGTGAATGGATTCCAGAGAGATCAAGCTGTCAAACAAATGTCTGTAGTATATATATTGCAGTGAGTTTCTCTAAGTGTGGTCCCCAAGAAGCAGCATCATGGGAACTTCTTGAATCAGAAATCGAGATATCTAAAGTTGGGGTTTTTGCACCCTCTAGAAGATTCTGACTCTTGCTCAAGTGTGAGATGCTCTGGACCATGGATCCCAGAGACTGGGAGGCTGAGGTAGGAGGATTGCAAGGTCAAGGTCAGCCTCAGTAAATTAGCAAGACCCTTAGCAATTTAGCAAGACCCAGGCTCATACAAAAGGGCTGGGAGATGAGCTTTGTGGAAAAACTCCCTGGGTTTAATCCCCAGTACCAGAGAGAAAGAAAGAAAGAAAAAATCTTGCTTTTTTTGTGATGTACAAAATAAATAACTAAATAAATTTCTTTGAGATATAGACCACTAGTTTTTGAAAGCGATAAAATAAAATATAAGACAGTTAATTTCCATGTGGATACTTTCTTACTCATAACATATTACCCTAAGTAATTCTCAATTTACTTTCAAAGTAATGATGTTATAAATTCCTGAAGTCATTATAAATATTACCCAAGGAATTGTAATACCTAGCAATAACAGAAAACATTAGAAGGAGTAACCTGCTAAGACCATTTTAGATATTTATTGGGAAATTCAATGTGAAATTCAACTGAAGTATTTTTATTTCTCTTGGCAAAGAGAGCCATTTCACAGGGGGGAAAAAAGAAAAATTTTCATTCCCTATTAAATCCAGTCCATTCTAAAGAAGGTGATTAGGAAGGAGAGGTGGGGACTTGGAACTCGGGGAAGGATCCCCATGGCTGAATGTGGCCCCCAGCGTGTGGACCGGCCCTACTAGTTCCATGGGGAGAGACAGGTCAGAAAGTGAGTCCTCTGATTGCTGCAGTGACCTGTGCAGGGTAACTCATTGGTCTGGCTCTGGAACATCCCCCAGAGGCCCATATGGTGAAGGGTTGGGTCCCCAGCCCATGATGCTACTAGGAATTGGTGAAACCTTCAAAGGTTGGAGGTTTTGAATCATTGCCCAGGGAGTTGGGTCTACCCTTGAAGGGGACAGTGATTGACACTGTCAGTAATTGGCAGGGTTTTCCCAGCCCCTGCCTCTTCCTCTCTTTCACCCCCTGGCTGTGAGGTTAAGAGCGTTGTTCAGCAACGTACTCCTGCCAAAATTTGCTGCCTCATTCCAGGTCCCCAACTGGCTCACCCATCACGGACTGGAACATTTAAAACCATGGGCCAAAGCAAACCTTATCTCTTTTTCCCTTTTTTGCACTCAGAGGGATTGAACCCAGGGCCTTACACATGCTCAGGAAGCCATTCCCAGTCATTTTCAAACATTTTATTTGGAACCATGTTCTTGCTAAGTTGCCCAGGCTGAAACTTGGCAGTCCTCCTGCCTCAGCCTCCCGACAACACATGAACTCTTAAGGGACACGTTTAAAGTAGCAGCATCTATCTTGAATCCTATTTCCCATCCTTTGTGTGACTACTCCACACTGAAATTCAGCCATTTTCTTATTCCCCTGCAGTGGATGAGTGCTCAAACCCCAGACTATTTCAAGTCTCTCTCCATCATCCCTACACTCTCTACTTTCCCTGATCGTATTCCATAAATTCCACTCCCACATGATTACCCTGTCCCCCTTTGAAGCTATGACTCCCCGCATGGTCTCTCACTTCATGGCGTGGCTTTTGACTTCTGGCAATTTCTGCCATTTACCTCACATGCTCGCACATTCATCAAATAATACTCATCCTCCCCTTCTTTATTACCTGTATGAAGATTTACTACGGGAATGTTTTGTGGGTTTCTCAGCTCTAGTGAAATTCCAAGCCTTTGCTTGAAGCCGGCCACCAGGGAGATGTTCTCAGCTGCTCTGTGAGACTCAGCAGAAGAGGAGATAATGCAGGGTTGATTCTGAGCTGGTGTTTCTTGTTTCAACCTTCCACTGTGTAAAGATTGTCTTTCTTTCCGACCCCCACAGGAGTGGCATACAGAAGCTGGGTTCAATGCCACCTTTGTTAATGGCCTAGAAACCTGTAGAGCAGGTGCTCAGAGGACTGGGTCCCTCCTCAGACCAAAATCAGCATGACATCATGTGGGCTCACCCAGGCCCCACAGTCCCCATGTGGGAGGATTAGACACATATTGTTAGAAAATGCAACTTGAGCAACAGGAATATATCACAGTTGTGCAAACTCTAAAGCAGCCAGAAGTTATTTTTGATATTTAACCCTCAGTCTAGAATAAACTGTGAAGCAAAGCATTCCCTTCATCTATCACTGAGGCTCCTTGTTGAGTTAGGACTTTAGACAAACTAACAAAGTCCAACCCTGAGGGCAGACTTCTTTTTACTAGGAGGTGGCAGAAGCTTACAGTGTGGGAAGATGAGGTCTCTGATTCCAGATGAAATGGCCGTGATCAACCCCGTCAGGGCTGATGGGTGTCAGGAGACCCACATCTCTATACTCAGGTGCCAGATTATTTTCTCAATACCCCTGCCCTGGAAGACATACTTACAGGATGTCTCTTTTTAGCTTTTATGGAAGCTTTCAAATTTGCTTCTCAAACTGTTGGTTGCATTTTTTTTTTACTTTGTATATTTAAGGTACACACCTTACCAATGTGTCTGGTTGCATTTTTTGTTGCTTATTTTCTTTGCTGTATGGGTTTTCTTCTTCTCCCTCACCCCCATATGAAGTATAACAGAATGAGAAAGGAAATTTCCAGTATACTTTGGACTACATCTCCCCTTTACAAATAAATATTTTGCTTTCTATGACTCACTGCTTGTATTAGTGAGAGTTCCCCAGAGAAATAGAACTGGTAGGATACAGAAAGATATATAAGAGGAGATTTTGTAATGAGAACTGGTTCATGCTGTTATGGAGACCCAAAAGTCCTATTATAGGAGTCTGCAAGCTGGACACCCAGGAAAGGGAAAGCCAAGGTCACCTTGATCCTGAAGGCTTGAGAATCAGGACAGCCGATAGTGTAAGTTCTGCTACTCGTTTGAAGGAGGTGAACCAAGCTCTCAGCTGCAAGGTGAGGGGCAGGCTAGCTGCCGTCTTGATTCCCAGAATCCTTTATACTTGTTCTCAGTTTAGTATCCTGATCTAGATTCTCTAACCAGCTGTTTATTTCTTTGCCAGGATTGAACTTTCTTCACTCTCACCTCTATTTCTGTTTCTTATGTTTTGTTATGGTTTTGGTATGAGGTGTACTCCAAAAGCTCATTTGTGAGACAATGCAAAAAAGTCCAGAGGTGAAATGATTGGGTTATGAGAACCTTAACCTAGTCATTGGATTAATCCACTAATATGGATTAACTGGGTGGTAACCATAGGCAGGCAGGGTGTGATAAGTCACTGGGGGCGTGCCTTTCAGTTTATATTTTGTTCCTGGTGAGCAGACATTTCCCCCTTTTCTCTCTCTTTCTCGCTCCTTCCTGGTGCCATGTCTGGAGCTGCTTTCCTCCACTTGATGCTTTTTTTTATTGGTTGTTCAAAACATTACAAAGCTCTTGACATATCATATTTCATACATTAGATTCAAGTGGGTTATGAACTCCCATTTTTACCCCCTATACAGATTGCAGAATCACATCGGTTACACATCCACTGTTTTACATATTGCCATACTAGTGTCTGTTGTATTCTGCTGCCCTTCCTATCCTCTACTATCCCCCCTCCCCTCCCCTCCCATCTTCTCTCTCCACCCCATCTACTGTAATTAATTTCTCTCCCTTATTTTTTCCCTTTCCCCTCATATCCTCTTATATGTAATTTTGTATAACAATGAGGGTCTCCTTCCATGTCCATGCAAATTCCCTTCTCTCTCCCTTTCCCTCCCACCTCTCCTCCCTGTTTAATGTTAATCTTCTTCTCATGCTCTTCCTCCCTGCTGTGTTTTGAGTTGCCCTCCTTATATCAAAGAAGACATTCGGCATTTGTTTTTTAGGGATTGGCTAGCTTCACTTAGCATAATCTGCTCTAATGCCATCCATTTCCCTGCAAATGCCATGATTTTGTTATTTTTTAGTGCTGAGTAATACTCCATTGTGTATGAATGCCACATTTTTTTTATCCATTCATCTATTGAAGGGCTTCTAGGTTGGTTCCACAGTTTAGCTATTGTGAATTGTGCTGCTATGAACATGGATGTAGCTGTATCCCTATAGTATGCTCTTTTTAGGTCTTTGGGGAAGAGCCCAAGAAGGGGAATAGCTGGGTCAAATGGTGGTTCCATTCCCAGCTTTCCAAGGAATCTCCATACTGCTTTCCAAATTGGCCTCACCAATTTGCAGTCCCACCAGCAATGTACAAGTGAACCCTTTTCCCCACATCCTCGCCAGCACTTGTTGTTGTTTGACTTCGTAATGGCTGCCAATCTTATTGGAGTGAGATGGTATCTTAGGGTGGTTTTAATTTGCATTTCTCTGACTGCTAGAGATGGTGAGCATTTTTTCATGTACTTGTTAATTGATTGTATATCCTCCTCTGAGAAGTGTCTGTTCTGGTCCTTGGCCCATTTGTTGATTGGGTTATTTGTTTTCTTATTGTTTAATTTTTTGAGTTCTTTGTATACTCTGGATATTAGAGCTCTATCTGAAGTGTGAGGAGTAAAAATTTGTTCCCAGGATGTAGGTTCCCTATTTACCTCTCTTATTGTTTCTCTTGCTGAGAAAAAACTTTTTAGTTTGAATATGTCCCATTTGTTGATTCTTGTTTTTAACTCTTGTGCTATGGGTGTCCTGTTGAGGAATTTGGAGCCCGTCCCCACAATATGTAGATTAGAGCCAACTTTTTCTTCTATCAGATGAAGAGTCTCTGTTTTGATATCAAGGTCCTTGATCCATTTTGGGTTAACTTTTGTGCATGGCGAGAGAAAGGGATTCAGTTTCATTTTGTTGCATATGGATTTCCAGTTTTCCAGCACCATTTGTTGAAGATGCTATCCTTCCTCCATTGCACGCTTTTAGCCCCTTTATCAAATATAAGATAGTTGTAATTTTGTGGATTGGTCTCTGTGTCCTCTATTCTGTATCATTGGTCCACCGGCCTGTTTTGGTACCAGTACCATGCTGTTTTTGTTACTATTGCTCTGTAGTATAGTTTGAAGTCTGGTATCGCTATACCACCTGTTTCACTCTTCCTGCTTAGAATTGCTTTTGCTATTCTGGGTCTTTTATTTTTCCAGATGAATTTCATGATTGCTTTATCTATTTCTACAGGAAATGCCATTGGGATTTTTGATTGGCATTGCATTAAACCTATAGAGAACTTTTGGTAATATCGCCATTTTGATGATGTTAGTTCTGCCTATCCATGAACAGGGTATATTTTTCCATCTTCTAAGATCTTCTTCTAATTCTCTCTTTAGGGTTCTGTAGTTTTAATTGTATAAATCTTTCACCTCTTTTGTTAGGTTGATTCCCCCCCCCAAAAAAAATGGTGAAAGATTTATACACTTGATGCTTTCACCATGATGTTCTGCATCACCTTGGGCCCAGACCTATGGAGTTGGCCATCTATGAGGCCTCTGAAACCATGAGCCCAAATAAACTTTTTTTCCTCTGATTGATTTTTTTCAGGCCTATTGGTCACAGGGGAAAACAAACAAACAAACAAAAAACCCTAACATATTACTTTTCTTTTTTAATTTTTATTTGTTCTTTTTAGTTATACATGACAGTAGAGTCTATTTTGACATATTTATACAAACACGGAGTATATCTTATAATTAGGATTCCACTTAGTGGATGTACACGATGTTGAGATCCACTGTGGTATATTCATGTATGTACTTAGGAAAGTCATGTCAGATTCATTCCACTGTCTTTTCTACTCCTATGCCCCCTCCCTTCCCTTCATTCCCTTTTGTCTAATCCACTGAACTCCTATTCTTCCCTCCCCTCCCCCAGTTGAACATACTACTTTCCACAGACTATTTGTCTCTTTCCTAGATTCTTATAAATAATAGCTCATCTCTTTGCAGCCAGGTCAATAATGGTATGGTTTTTTACACATTTTTTTTCCCACAGGTGACCCAGGAAACTCTATGAAGGGCCTTGAAATCTGCATTTCTCTCTCTTGCCAATCTCTTTTGAATCAGCAGTTTTCAATAGATTGCTGACCCATGATATACAGTCTGCTTAGTGTCCATGGATTCTGCATCCATAGGTTTTTATGAACTTTGGATTTAAATATTCAGAGAGAAAAATTGCATCTGTACTAAATATGTAATAACATATTCATTACTGTATTTAAATATAAAATAATGCATTGAAAGCAATGACTTTTTTCTTGTAAATATTCCCTAAGCAATATTGTATCACAAGTATTCACATTTATGTTGTATTAGATATAAGTCATCTAGAGATGATTTAAAGTATATGGAGCTGGGTGAGGTAACACATGCCTAAAATCCCAGCAGCTCAGGAGGCTGAAGCAGGAGAATCACAAGTTCAAAGACAGCTTCAGCAACTTAGAGAAGCCCTAAGGACTTAGTGAGACCCTGTCTCCAAATAAAAACTAAAAAAATGCACTGGGGATGCTGCTCATTGGTTAAGCACCCCTGAGTTCAATCCCTAGTACCAAAATTTTTAGAAGTATATGGGAAGATGTACACAGTTTTTATGCAAATCCTACACCATTTTATATATGGGGCTTTAGCATTCATGGATTTTGGGATCCATGGAGGGACCTGGAACCCATACTCCACAGATATCGAGGAATGACTATACTAAGGAAATATAGAAATCAATGAGAAGAATTTTATTGCTAAATTATTTTTACAATAATTAGACATGAGGTTGTTAAAATAAGCATATATTATCTCCCAATGAACATTGATATTAGTATCTGAAACACAATCTAGAATACACGGTTACCTAGAGCTGACCTAATGGATGTGGACTATAGGCAATGTCCCCCAGAGAAGAAAACTGATCTGTTCACACAATGCTCCCACACCAGGTGACATGGCAACACCCATGGACTGACCCAGTCCTATGTAGAGGCCTGCATAATGTCAGGAGAGACTCAGGGGAGATGACTTAGTCCAGCCCTCAAGAAAGGTGATAGAACACAGAACTGGGTAACGCATGCCTAAAATCCCAGCAGCTCAGGAAGCTGAGGCAGGAGAATCACAAGTTCAAAGCCAGCTTCAGCAACTTAGGGTAACACAGCCCCCAGAGAAACGAAGGGAGGAAAGTTTCATGCAGAACACAGAGCCTGAGCAAGCAAGATGCAGGAAGATTCCTTTGGAAGGTGCTGGAAATGAACCTCAGTTCCAGTGGAGAGGCATCAAGAAGGAGTCCATTTGAGTTTGAAAACAGAATCACCGTATTTGGGCTGTAACCCAGGGGTAGAGCGCTTGTCTAGCATGTGTGAGGCACTGGGTTCAATTCTCAGCACCACATATAAACAAATATGTTCATTGACAACTAAAAAAAATATGTAAAAAAAAAGAATCACCTTTCTGAGTTCTCATGATGTGTGGCCAGGCATGTGCTGTGTTTTACACACATTGAACAGTCACAACCCTATGAAGATAACCTTATTTTATAGATGGGGAAACTGAGCCACAAATGGCTAATAACTTGCTAAAGTTCAGCTAGCTGGTCATGGTGCAGCTGAGACACACACAGACCCAAGCATACTAGCTCCAGTGCCTACATGCTTTTGTAGAGTGCCTCCTGAGAGACAAGGACACGATATTGAAAAGTACCTACAGAGGACAAAATGTCATCTGTCTCATTGCCACAGCAGACAAATGGAGTTCTGACTCTCTGTAAAGAAAAGCTTTGCTCTCCAGAAGTTTCTCTTGATTGTCCCAGACAGCTGCAGGACAGACACAAGGGATTCCCTAGCATAAACCCTCAGTCCTACCTGCTACTCACTTGAGGTCATTTGACCTCCTCCACCTGGCCACATACTGGGAGGCCCTCCCATCTCTAGCATAAATGACTTTTATGATTCCCTGGGATGTCTCAGGGCTTCACTTAGCCTGTCCTTCCATATCCATGACCTTCCCTGCTCCCTTCAAGCCCCAAACCTTCTAATTCTAACTGACATCATTGGTCCCAGCTAATGCCAGGGAAGTGTCAATCACAGAAGCAGAAGCACAATGAATGATGGAGAAAGTGGTGTTTCTTGTAGGGCTTTGACCTCATGAAATTGTGGCAACAAGTTGCAGAGTTTATATATAGTTGTTGCTGCTGTGTCTGGTGCTAAGCCAACTGTCAGGAAGGACAGATGGCCATGAAGTGGGGAAAACAAGAACAAGCTGGAAGTCCCAAGGGTGAGCTTGGACTCCCCCTTGGCTTTTCCCACCTCTGTGTGTCCATCTAGAGGGTGACTTGCAGGAGGAGCCAATGTCTTCATTGTGGAGCCAAGTGGCACCAGACCCAGTGGTCAGGGCAGCGGGTGCAGCACCAGTAGGAGCTTGTTGCTGATGACTGATCCACAATGGCCATGTGGGTCAGGGGATCAGGGACAGTGTGTCTGGGCTGCCAAGCTCCTGGTGCTTGCACCAACATTCACGTATAACATTGATGCAGATGCTGCTTCCCTTCCACCTTACAACTCTTAGCAATGGGTCTATTTGGCTCTTGTCCACACTGGCTGATGAGATCCAAAGGAAGAGGTGGAGGGAGTCCACAGAACCTGTCTCTTGGCCACAGTACCCTGCCCCTGAGGCTTTGCTTGAGGAATCAGAGGTCAGCTCGTCTTCTTGAGAAGTGGGGGAAGGGATATCATCATCAGTGGCTTCATGACAATGTTTGAGATTCTGATGAAACAATCCAATTTTATGGCAGTGCCTATATTGTTGTTTTATATTTGCTGAATCACCTGAACAAAGCATTATGGAAGAAGGTGAGGACTGAAGTGTCACTTTCTGAAACAATAAAAACAGGTGCCTCAGTGTTCTTCAGTAGTTCCAAGAGCTGTCTACCCTGAGAAGGCTGCTCAGGACATGTGGGTATCCCTGCAGAGTCAGCGTCTGAGCCAGAAAAGGCCAGGCCCCCACCACCCCGCTGTCCTGAGGGGGTTCAAGGGCAAGGTTCAATGCAGGATTCCAAGGCCATGATGCCCAAGCTACACATGGCCAAAGTTTAGGATGTGACAGCGGTTGTGGTCAAATCTGCTTCACTTCATAAAGCCTGAGGGTCAAGAATGCAATTAGTTCCACTTTCCAGCTGGAGATCTGAGGCTGAGAAGCACTGAAGCTCTCAAAGCTGCACAGCCAGTTAAATGGGGGAGATGCAGTTTGAACCCAGGGAGCCCAGCCTAGGGCCTGAAGACTTTACCAACTTGCATCTTGGGTTCTGGTGACTGATGTATCAACAATGATGACAAATAAAGAACTCATGAAAATTTTGGTTCCAGAGAGGATGTTGAGGTCACCATGGTATCCGAAAGCATCACATGACTTTTAGAGCCTCCTAAACCCCACTTCCCCAGCACTGGGTGGGGGATTGAACCCATGGGACTTTACCACTGAACCACACCCCCAGACGTTTTTGCTTTTTAAAAAAAAATTATTATTTATTATTTATTTATTTATTTTAGTTATAGATGGACACAATACCTTTATTTATTTTTATGTGGTACTGAGGATCCAACCCAGTGCTTCATACCTCTGAATTGAGCACTCTACCCCTGAGCCACAATCCCAGCACCCACTTTTTTATTTTGAGACAGGGTCTCCCTAAGTTGCCCAGGCTGGCCTCAAGCTTGCAATCCTCCTGCCTCAGCCTCCGGTCTCTGGTATTACAGGTGTGTACCACCAAGCCTGGTAAGTGCCTTTATTTTTAAATCAAGAAAGTACAGACAGGAGGGACTCAGATGTTGGGAAAGAAAGTCAATACTGGTTTGGGGCCTATGGACCTGCCTGGAAGGAGGATTAGGGAGGAAGATATCCCCACTCTAAACCCTCCACTCACCCCATCTTTCATGCTATTTCTCTTTGTGCCTGTGGTCTGAGGCTTTCGCTCTTCTGGGTTTTGTTTGCTTGCTGACTTTTTTTCCCTGGTTCTAACGATGATTGTAACCATAAACTCACCAGGATATAAGTTCTTTTTGCCCCTGGGTACTTCCTACATCATATTTTGATGGGCTCCCAATGTCTTGGTCACAAAGTTATTCAAAGATTCACATGTGTGCCAAGGTTTGACTATGTCCCAACACTAATTTCACACATTGGAAAATTGGTCCTCAATGCAGGACTGAGAGGTGGTAGGACCTTCAAGAGCCGATGTGTCATTAACAGGGATTAACACTGTTCTCATGGGACTGGGTTAGTTACCTCAAGAGCCAGTTGTCATAAAGGGGGTCCACCCCTTTTACATTTCCTCTTTGGTGCACACCCACTTGCCTGTCTACTTTCCACCATGAATTGAAGCAGCACAAAGCTCTCACCAGAAGTCAAGCAGATGCTGGCACCATGTTCTTAGACTTGCAGTCTCCAGAACTGTGAGCCAAAATAAACCTCTATTCCCTACAAATCACCCAGTCTCAGGTATTCTGTTATAGCAATGGAAAATGGATAAAGCTAATACATAACAATTCTCTCATTTCTTATTACCAGCAAATAACTTTGCTAACAGAAAAATCATAAAGATTTATCTCTTCTGTTTCGCAATAAAACACTCATGTGTGCAGTACACACACACAAACACACACACATATACAATATAATATTTTAAAAATATTCAACTAGCTCAGGTTTCTGGCCCTTAAGCAAATGTGTAGGCAGTATCAGCATACATTTTCTTTGTCTTGGGCTATGTTTAAGGCAACACATCCCCACCTGATCATAGTTGTGTCTCCAGAAAATGTTAAATTTTACATAAATGCTGTCTCCAAGCAGTATAGCACATGATTTTGCTGTAGTTAAGTCATATTATTTTGGAGAACTACATGAGATTTAGCTACAGAATTTAGAAAGTCTATCTCAAAGGAGGAAAATTAGCATCATTGCTGGCTTACTCCCCTCTGTTTATTTTGAATGATTACAGGCACACAGAACTTGTAGAAATAGAACACAGCACTTTCTTGAGCCCTCACCTTACTTTTACTGATAATGAAATCTTTTATCATTGTACTACAACATCAAAATCAAGAAATTGATATTGGGATATCACTGTTAGCTAGACCATAGGCCTTATTCCATTTTTACCTTTTTTAAAACATACATTTGTGTGTGTGTGTGTGTAGTGTGTGAGATTTTTATGCAATATTACCCCATGTATAGAGTCCTAGAATGCCACAATCAGGATACAGAGCCCTCCTGCTGTAGTTTGGATCTTAACTGTCCTCCAAAGAGGATGTGTGTCCCCAGGGTGGCATAGCGGAAGGTGGTAGAAACTTCAAGAAGTGGGGCCTGGTGGGAGGTCTTTAGCTCATTGGGCATTTCCCCAGGGAATGGTGGGACCCCAGACCCCTCCTCCATCTCTCACTTTGCAGACATGAGGTGAGCAGCCTTGCTCTATCATGTTCTCCCCTTGTGACATGCTGCCTGGCCCAAAGCAACGGTCCCAACCAATCATGGACTGAAATCTCCAAACCTGTGAGCCAAAATGAATCCTTTCTCTTTATGAGTCAGGTATATATTTATCTTTATTGTCAGGTATATGTTCTAGGGAAAGAAGGCCTAGGGATACACCTCCCGTCATCACTGGGAAGCTTCCTCAAATCCCTGCTATATAGTCTCACCCATCCACCCACCCCTCTCCCTATCCTCTGGAAACTACCAACCTGTTCTCCATCTCTATAGTTACGATATTTTGAGGATATTTTAAGTGGACTCATACAGAACAGAACCATTTTATATAGACTGTTTTCCCTAACCCTAATGCCTACCAAGCTGTTTCACATATCAAACGAACGATAGTTTGTTCCCATTATTGGTGATTAGTATTCCATTTTACAGGTGAACCAGAATTTGTTCAACCTTTCATTGTTTGAAGAACATTTGGGTTATTTCCCATTTTTTTGGTTATCATGAATAAAGTTGCTATGAACATTCATATATGAGTTTTTGTGTGAATAAGTTTTCATTTCACTGTGGGATCATATGATTAGTGCGTGTTTCATTTTTAAAGAAGCTGCCAAACTAATTTCTAGAGCAGCTGCAGCATCTCTGCATTTCCACCAGCTCTGTGTGAGAGCTCCTCTGCAAACCCTGATGGGGAGCATCTCTGCCTCGCTGCACGTGCACTCCCCCCGATCACTGCATTTGGACTCATCGTCCCACCTTAGTGCTTCTCTTTTTGGAATCCCAACTGACCCACCTCAGGACAGTCTGTGGCCTCCCATGTGAACTCCCCTGCCGCTTGCTGCTTTAGGGCAACTCCAGCCATGGGTTTGGCTGGACGAGTAGTGTATCACATTTAGGATCACCATTTCCTTAGTTTATTGAAACTTTTCTCTTGGAAGTGTACTTTATCCAATGTAAATATAACCACTTCTGTTTGCATATCTTTTCTGTCTTTTGATGCTCAGCCTATTTACATCATCATAGCGAGTCTCTTGTAGATATCATACAGAGGGACCATGCTTTTTTCAAGAAATCCACTCTGCCAATCTGTCTTTTCTTTGGTGTATTTAGACCATGTATGCTTGAGTATTGATATACTAGGGCTTCATCATTGGTATCTGTGTGTTTCTCTGATTCTTATTCCTCTATATTCCCTTTTGGGCTTTCCTGTGGATTCTATGAATAATTTTAGATCCATTTTGATTTATTTATAGTGTTTTTAAATGTATCTCCTTGCCTGCTTTTCTTAGTGGTTTCTCTATTTATACAAAATATATATATCACAGATCACAATCTACACTATTAGCACTCACTACAATGAGGTATAGAAACTTCCATTTGTATTCCTTTATCTTTCCCAATTTTTAAATATAACTGTATTAAGTATTTCTTCTATATACATTGAGTAACATATCAGATGGTATTATAATTTTTTGCTTCAATCATAAGAGTATTAAAAAGATAGAGAATGAACATACTTTATACAAAAATATGAAAAATTGTGCTATATATGTGTAATAAGAATTGTAATACATTCCACTGACATGTATTTAAAAAAATAAAATCAATTAAAAAAAAGAGAATGACATTCAGTTACATTTACCCTTATTCTTACTCATTCCATCCTTTTTCTTTCTTTCTGTAGTTCCTTTCTTCTTTCTGGTATCATTTCCTTCTGCCATTTCTCTCTATTTCTCTAGACATTCTTTAAGAGAAGTCTGATGTCAGCATATTCCCTTCCGTTGTCTGTAAGTCTTTATCCTTCAGGAAGGATAGTTTCCCCAGATACATAAAAGCTAGAGCTTATAGGTTTTTTGTTTTTGTTTTTGTTTGTTTGTTTGTTTTAGCTCTTGTCCACTTCCTTCTGGTCTCCCTGGTTTCAGATGGTAAATCCTGTCATTCAAATCATTGTTCTATTGAAGACAATTCATCACTTCTATTTGCTTTCCAGTTTGTTCCTTGGGGGTTTTGCTTTTTCTGTTTGTTTGCCTTCAGTTTTCAGGAGCTGGATTACAGGGCATCTTGGTGAGGATTTCCTTGGTTTTACTCTATTGGGGTTCATTCAGCTTCTGGAGTCTACAGGTTTATACCTTTCACTAGATTTCCAGCCATTATTTTGTCACATACATTTTCAACTTCACACTCCTTCTCCTGTCCTGGAACTCCAATGACACAAATGCTAGTTCTTTTGTCATTGTCCCACAGGTTCTGAGGCTCTGTTCATTTTCCCTCTACTCTATGTTCCTCTGTGTTATTTAGGTTGAGTGAATTTTATTTATCTATTCTCACTAATTCTACTCTGTCATTTCTAAACTACTGTGGAGCTCATCCAGCTAATTTTCTAAACATTTCAATTACTATCTTTGCCAGCTCTATAATTTCTGTTTGGTTCTGCTTTATATTTTCTATTTATTTTCTGAAACTTTCTGTTTAAAAAAAATTGTTTCAGGAGTATTTGCAATTGCTTATGGAAACTTTTTGAGATGACAGCTTTGAAAGCCGTCAGCTAATCACAACTTCTGAGTCATCTCAGTGAACATCCACTCATCTTAGAGCTTTTCCTGCTCTTTGGTATTTTTTCCCCTCAAGTTGTTGTTTTGTTGGTGCTTGGCAGGATGAGTGGTCTTTGTGCCTTGGATGTTTTGGGTATTATGTTAGGTGACTCCATATCTATTTAAAGCTTCCCTTTTTAGCAGGCAGTCCCTCTGTTTAGATTTAGAATGCAGGTCCTGGCCTAGTCTTATAGGCTGTGGTTCCAATGACTAGTTTTCACAGAACTGTGCCCTTGCAGTGCTATTATGATTTAGTTTGATTGCATACTACTCAGAGGCCCCTCATAGTTTTTCTGTATGAACATGTATGCAAATTCCATAGTAGCTCAGTTCAAACATTTTATTTATTTATTTACTTATTTATTTTAGGTACAGGGCATTGAAGCCTAGGGGTAAGGGGTATATGTGTTACTACTAAGCTACATTCTCAGTCTTTTTTTTTTTTTTTTTGAGACTGGGTCTTGCTAGGTTGCTTAGGGCCTTCATAAATTGCTGAGGCTGGCCTCAAACTTGCAATCCTCCTGCCTCAGCTTTCCAAGCCACTGGGATTACAAGCATGCACCACAGTACCTGGTTCAGTTCAAACATTTTGACACGTGGAGTCTGGTTAATTTTACATTTGGATTTTCCCCCATTGTCTGCTACAGACTTTCTATACAGGTTTAAATTTTTTTCTCTCCAGTTTCTTCCCCCATAAGATGTTCTTCCCACTGTCTGCTTGTGGGTAGAGATGGACATCCAGATTCCCCAGTCCATCTCTGCTGCCTCCATGCCTGAGGGCAAGGAGAGCACAGCTGTGGTCACCTGGTGCTGCTTGGTGAGAGAGGAGGCCATACTCCCTCCTGCCCCACTGGCACCAGCAGAGAAGAAAACCACCAACGGGTGCTGCCTGCTGCTGACAGGGATGGGAGCCGAGAGTCCCCTTCAGACTTCACTGATGCTGCAGGGTGGAGTTGTCATGGTGTTTAGCTGGGGTAAAGCAGGAATGATCAGAAAGGAATGTCCTGTGGGCTGCCCATGTCCCTGTCCTTCTATTAGAGAAAGGAGGCTTTCCTTAGAGTTTTGTTCATCTGAACCTGGTGTTGGTTCTGGGTTGCAGTTTCTCTGGCACCCAGTCCAGAATATGTCCAAGATGAAGAAAACACTCAGAGAATTTACCACATGACTGTAAATACTGCGCTGTCCAGCCAGTGGGCTTTCCTCTCTTCACCTTTCAAGGTCCCTTTTTGGTAGTATATCGAATTGTTTCCAGGGCTTTTTCTTGTACTGGTAGAACAGAGACAAGAGTCTACACAAACTCTTCCAGAACTGCTTTTTTATTCTAGATGTTTATACACTTTAACTTTTGGAGCTAGAAATTTCTAGATTCCACACGCACCAGCACCATCAGCACCACCAGCACCACCAGGACTTTGGGGGAAATCAATGTTTCTTTTACTTTCAAATGCATTTTAAATCATATTTCATAACATGTTTGCTTCATGTGATAATCAGGCTAATGGAGAGATTTTTAATTTAGCTGAAAGTACATTGCAACTTCCCAGCAAGAGAAATACTTAATGCATTCATTACAGTCTTTGAAGGAGAGTTTTCTTTGCTTTCTAGCATTGAAATGAGGTGTTTTGCCAGTTATGGTGGTGCATGTCTATAATCCTAGCAGCTGGGGAGGCTAAGGCAGGAGGATCACAATTTCAAAGCCAGCCTCAACAACAAAAAAATAAAAAGGGCTGTGTGGCCCAGTGGTAAAGCATCCCTGGGTCAATTCTTGAAAGAAAGAAAAACAGAGTGGGGGAGAGGCAGGGAGGGAGGAAGGAAGGAAGGGAGGAGAAGAAGAAAGGAAGAAAGGAAGGAGTAAGTAAGGAAGAAGGAAAAAAGGGAGGGAGGAAGGGAAGGGAGGTGTTTGGGCTTTTCTAAACACAAGTCTGTCTGGGCACCATTACCGAGAACCAGAGTCTGCTTTGTTCTCCCTTAACTCTGACAAATGACAGTGCTACAGAGCCCCTAAGTGTTTGCTATTAACCAGACCACCTGTCACAAATCCATCTTCCATCATCTCACCCACACCTAGAAACACAGCCAAGTCCTCCCCATGGTGAGTCAAGAGAGGGCAGGGAAGAAGTGCAGATGCGACACACAATCTGGTAGCTTAAGTCCATGCAACATTTTTCTGTAATCACCTCAAATATAAAACAGCGCATTTTCCAGTTGTCGATAGTGATGTCAAAAATCCAGCTTTATTGTGTCTTTGGTATCCTTGTCTAAAAGTTAACATTCCCACAGATGTGATTTACCTGCCCTTGTCTTTAAAAGGCCCCACAGTCCTCTGCTCCAGCCATTCAGCAGCAGGGAACAAAATGCAAATGTAACATGGACCCAGTGTGGCTTACATCAGCTCCCTCTGTCCACAGCCTCTTTTTTTTTTTTTTTGAGACAGGATCTCACTAAGCTTCTGCAGCTGACTCTGAACTTGCGATCCTCCTGCCTCAGACTTCCCAGCCTGTGCACCACTTCACCTGGCTCTTACACACAGCCTATTGCAGCCAGGGCCATGATGGGCACTCCCTAAGAGCAAGCTGTGAAGGTCACTGGCAACTATAGGCACTTGGCCTGGATTTCCCTTGTGGCCCCTCCACCTGTTACTTCAGATTTAGATTCCTGATCTGGTTTCTGCCTGAAGACTCAGACTCCCAAGGGCACAGTGATGTGGACAGTGATGTAGGGAGACCAGCTATTCCCCATCCAGCCCATCTGGCCATCCTGAGACAAGGTACATGAAGACAA
Source organism: Spermophilus citellus (assembly GCF_964194105.1). Lineage (NCBI taxonomy): Eukaryota > Metazoa > Chordata > Mammalia > Rodentia > Sciuridae > Spermophilus > Spermophilus citellus. The sequence continues at coordinate 53,093,830 of NC_138185.1, forward strand.
GACTTCATGGGATCTGTCCTAGTTTGCTACTGGCTCCTGATTCAGGTGCAATGTTAAGAATGAAGAAAATGTTGGCATTAGGACTTTACCCAATTCAAATGAATTCTGATTGTTGAATGTGTGAACTTTTTGTTGAAGGAATACTTCAACTCTAAACTCCCACAAGAATAAGTTCTCCAGAAAACTGTCTTCAGGGTACCCAAGGATTCTGTGCAGAGACTGGGACCACCAACTGTCAGCCCATCTTCAGGGTAGAATGACAGTAACTTTCAGGCCCCGCCCAAATGTCCAACAGGCTTAACAAGCACATGTACCAGCTTTCTAAGGGCCTGAGGCTTGAGTTCCAGGAAGGGTGAAGATTGGGAAAGAGTTGATTCCAACTTGAAAGAATGAAGATCAACATCAATGTTTAGTCTATAGAGTTCTATTTTTCTGGTACTGGGGATTGAACTGGCCTTTGCAAGCTAGGTAAAGCACTCTACCACTGAGCTACATCTGTACATCCTCCTCCCTCCCTCCCTTCCTCCCTTTCTTCTTATTTTTGATGCTGGGATTAAACCCAGAGATTCAAGCATGCTAAGCATGCATTTTTCCACTGAACTATATCCCTAGCTCCCTACAAGATGTATTTCAATGTCAAATAATCAACTATATTTCAACTTATAAGTAGTAATATAAAAACTAAATTTGCTTTGGGGACATGTTAATGTGTTTGGTGTGACATGTGGGTGGAGTTTTCAGTATTTGTAAAGGATCCAATCAAATCCAGAAAACAGGGGACAAAAATAGATGAATGGGGAGGGAAAAGGTCAGCCTCAATAAGCCTGTGTCCACTTTTGCAATCAGAAATTTCAGAAGGTAGCTATGTTTAAGTTTTGCTAAATGGGGTGAAGGTTTCATGACAGGCCTAGAATCCAGGGCCTTTACTGGGCTCATCCATTTGCAGGGTTGGTACTTCCACTTCTGGCCATACCTTGCTAGACACCTCTGATGCTGTGGGTCTTCAGACGCCCCTTCATATGTACCAGATGCAAGAGCCCACTGTGGAGGTGGGACAACTGAGACCCAGGTGGAGAAGAAATGGCCAGGTTTTTAGACAAGCTATCTCTTGTATCTAGAAGTAGGCCAGGACCTATTCCCTGCTTCTCAGAGGGCAGGCCAGCACTCTCTTCCCAAGACAGATGAGCACAGGTCCCTCCCAGCACTGCTACAATACAACTGACAATATGCAGCTGACTCTGCCCATCTCTGCCCTACAGTCCCCAACCCAAGTTTGGGCCTTCCATAAAGGTCCACTTTAGTTTGGATCTGAAATGTCCCCCAAAGGCACATGTGTTAAAGGCTTAGTTTCCAGCCTGTGGTGCTACTGGGAAGTGGTAGAACCTTTAAGAGGTGGGGCCTAGTGAGAGGAAGTTAGGTCATTAGGAGTGTGCCCTTGAAGGGAATATTGGGACCCTAGTCCCTTCCTCCCTCCCTCTCTCCCCCTCCCTCCCCCCACCTCTCCCTCCCTCCCTCCTTTCTGGCCCCTCACAAAGTGAGCAGCTTCCTATGCTACACTCTTCCTGACATGGTGAGCTGCCTCACCACAGGTCCAAAGCAACTGAGCCAGCTAATAACAGATTGAAACTTCTAAAACCTAAGCCAAAGTAAATCCTTCCTCATTTTAAGTTTCCTTAGGTATTTTATTACAATGATGGAAAACTGAAAGGCACAGTGTCTGGGAGCCTGGTGTGTCCAGTCTCACTCACAGGGTGCTCAAGAGCCCTGCATCATAGGGCAGGATGTGCACCCCTACATGGGGGCAGGGGACAAGGAGGACATAAAGGAGTTCAGAGTGCTGCAGAGCTCTGCCTTATCTACCCATCCTCCTGCTGAAGAATAAAAAGACCCTGGCAATTTTGGAGGATGGAGCCAATGCACACCCAGTGGGGTCCAAAGAAACAAACTGCATGCACATGCAGGCCTCCCACTGTGTGTTTGGATCAGACTGCAGCTGGTCCCTGTTACATATGACATCGATCCTGACCACTTGAACCATGGCCAACCCCTTTGGAGAATGTGAGCCCACAATATAGTAAGGACAAAAAAGAAAATTCTACCACAGCCAAGTGTGATTTATGGGCTTTAATTGTGGAACCGTTACTTCCCTGTAAAAACCAGCATGGAGCTGCCACTGTTACTGCAAGGAGAAGGTGTGCCTAAAATATTGGCTACTGTTGTTGATACTGGGACCTCTTGGGCCAGGTGCCCTTCTGCATTCTGATGAGGTAAGCTTGTTCTGGAAGAAAAAATGCCTCCAGAACATAAATCTACTTGACACCAAACATCTACTTCCCATGGTGAGCCAGACCCGACTATATAGGAGCCAGAGATACAGACATGGAAAAGGGGGAGCTGGTCTTTTCTTCAAGGAGAGAAGGAAGCAAAATATTGGCCTGGGGTTAAGAAAGACCCTTCACTGCAGCTCCTTCCGAGCTCACACCTGCTCTGGAAATTCTCACCAAACTATAGCTCTGAATAGTGATGCAAAAGCCATCTTGTTGTATGTTGGCTCAGCTCCTGGGCTCTGTCATTCACCATGAGAAAGATATGTCCCAGGTGTGGCTGGGCAAAGATAGATGAGAGGCCCATGGAGTACTGCAGAGCCCACCCTGAAGCCTGGAGCCCAGTCCAGTTGAGCCCAGGGACCCGGCAGGGTTATGCATTAGGAATAAACGTTTACTACTGCAAGCCACTGAAAATTTAAAATTGTCCATTACACAGCATTATCGTGTCAATAGTCCATCATATCTAGGACTTTAGGGAAGTAAGATACTGATAAGGACCTCAGCCACCATCTCCAAATTATTTTGAAAACCATTCTTACACATCTTCAGGCACCACATTATTCCCTCAGGGTGAATTAGGGGTTACATTATTTTTAAATTTGGCTACATCCTCAGTATTCAGTTGTCCTTCTGTATACTTGGGAGATGGGTTCCAGGAACACAGCCTCCTCCCCTGTGGTGGCCAAACCACAAGTCCCATAAACAATGGCAAATGTACTGGCATAGAACCCACATATATTCTCTCTTATATTTTAAATCATCTATAGATGACTTACAATACCTAATACAATGTAAATGTCATGTAGATATTTGCTACACTCTATTGTTTAGCGAATAATGACAAGAAAAATGTCTGTCCATGTTCACTATAGACAACTTCTTTAAAATATTTTTGATCCATGTTTGGTCGAATTAATGGATGTGGAATTCTTTGATACAAAATTTGACCCTGATTTTTTAGAACATTAATATACATCTGGAGATGAGACTGGATCTTCAGAGGTCTTTCTAGGTGGAGAGATTTCAATTAACTTGTGTTTTGCTCTAAATATTTCTACACTTTCCATAATGAGTTATTATTTTATAATCACATATACATGTGTCTGCTTTTTAACAGATAAAGTTTAATGCAGATGTATTTTAAACATAAAGTTTACTTCCTTGGAAACTTTGTTTGGGCTGTCAAAAGCACAAGCCAGGAAGATGAATTAATCCTTACACAATGTAGGCACTGCGAACCCTGGGAAGAGGGAACCAGCCAGAAATCTGAACAAAAGGACTTTCAGGTGTTGTTGGCTTCTTATGCTTAGGAGCTGGTCGAAGAAAGTTTTGTCCTTAAGAATGTCAGACCCTGATTAAATATTATTATGCTCTGATACAATGCCAGTAAATCATTTTAAAAACCCAAGACATTTCAATAGTGGCCACATTTGGGTGATTTCTTACCTGTGAGGGCATTATAAAGATGAACTTTAGGATCCAAATGTGCTTGCCATGGGGACAGCTAAAGTGAGCTGGGGAGCAGTGGAGCAAATCTTCCTAGATCTGTTTCTCAGAAATACATCAGGTAACCCACTTTCTCTCCAAAAGTAGAAACTAAAATCAGACCAAGCTTATGTTACCTTGTACAAGGTTATGATGGATTTAGCCAAAATCAGTAACTGTCCTTCCTGGGCTAGATCATACTCTAATTCTTGGAAGGGCAATAAGATGGAAATTTCATAACAGCAAGGGACAGAGAACATGGCCCACTGCAAAACTCAGTGCTTCATGGTTCATCAAAAAAAAAAAAAAACAAAACAGAACTGCTGTGTTATAAGGGACAAGATTTAACCAGGTGTTGTGGGGAGCCAAGGACGTAAAGGTCTGAAAGGAGAAGCTGGGGAGTCAGAGGAGTCACCAACCAGCCAGTTTAAGTCAAGCATGTCCTACTGCCAAAGCTGGTCCATGAAGTGGGAGATATATCTACAGGAAGCTATGCCTGCACGTTTTCAGCTGAGCATCTGCAGATGGCCTGGGGCCGCTATTGAGCAGTAGGGCCAGCAGATGGACACAGAACAAAAATGAGGAAGGACATGTAGGCACCTGCTGGGAATTTCTGTGTGTGTTTCGTGTCTAACCATATTGACCTTCCAAGAGAAATGGTTGCTGCCCATTGGCCAGAATTGGCTTAGCACAGAGAGCATGGGGAAATCAACAGGGAATCTGGCCTTCTGAGTTTCCACAGTGCAAGTTGGGGTTTGTGAGTAAAGAAAGTGGTTATGGGCCTGGCAGCCAAGAGTGCTTACAACAGAACCAGAACTTCCAACTAAGGGTTTCTCAACATCAGCACTGCTGACCCTTCTGGCCAGATAACTTATTATTGTGGGAGACTGTACTGGACATTATAGGAAGCTTAGCAGCATCCCTGGACTCTGCCAGAAGACACCAATAGCACTGTGACCCCACCCTCAAGTAGTAATAACCCAAGTGCTTCCAGACATTGCCAGATGTTCCAGGGTGATGGCTGGCAAAGTCACTCCAGTTAAGAACCACTGACTTACCTTCTGTATCACAGAATATTACACTAAGGTTTTAGAAAATATGAGGCTTATTCAATCATATTGTTCTTATTAAAAAGCATTGCTTTTAACAATTATTAGGAAGAATAGAAAGAGTATCTGTGAAATCAATAAATGACTAAGACTTTAGAAAATATTTGATTTGATCCTTATCTTACCCTTAACTTTAAAAAACTGCATTGAAATAAAGCATACACAGAGAAAAGTAATAAATTGTTGTAGTATTCAGTGCAATGAGCCATTGCCTCACAAATACTATATGCTGAGACAAGGTCCCTGCAGTATCATCGGCCTTACAAGTGTCCAGAGGGAATGCTGTATTCCAACCACATAAGTGGACAAATGTTTAAGAACCCAGTGTCTGAGAATGCCACACTCCTCCTCAACCCAGCTGAGAACTCCTTCCTAACCAATGAAAAGCAGGACATGTATGTCAAGCCTTGAATGGAATATGGACACATTCCACCCTATCCATGGTATATGCTTCAGTTCTTGAGTATAACCAGAGTAAACTGACTTAGCATATAAAATTCCCTTTCATTCTCCTTCAAGGAGTCATTCAGTGACTTCCCTCATTGATATCTTGCTAAGCAAGCAAATAAATCAAGTAAATAGAATTCTCAATAACTGTGGGGATCACTGCCTTTCCACCCTGAAGATTACACAAAGATTGCCTTGGAGATTCTCCTTGTCTGAGGCAGTGGACCACCTAATGTGAAGAGTGTGCCTTTAAGGGCATCTTGATTAAGGCCAGGGTCAGGAGTTCTGCTGTTTTTAGTGGAAAGTCATTCAATACTTGCTTGCTGAGTAATAATCTGAGTCCTGGTCAGCAGTTTCCAGTGAAAAACACACAGTATGGGACTTTGTTGATTCTTAGGTTTGTTGGTGGAGTTTTTAACCTTGATTCATAACCTGCCTGTTAACTATGTATTGAAAGAAATGTTTGTCACTGGGCCTAAGAATAAGGAGCTAATGAGTTACTGAGTATCTGATCCCAATTCTCTGTAGAGTTTCATGGATCTAAGTTTCTGTCTATTCTATATAGTGCCAATATGTTCTCATTCAAATGCATTTCAGGTCATGGAGACTAATGATGGCTAAAAATACAACTGGCTTCATGAGTAAAGAAAGTGGTTACGGGCCATTCATACATGCAAATGAATGAAGTTGGACCCCTACCTCACACCACATACAAAACTGAAGTAAAAATGAATTAAAGGCCTAACTATAAGACCTAAAACCATAAAACTCTTAGAATAACATACTTAAATCTTCACAAATTTGGATTAAACAAAACATAAAACTAGTACCTCAAAGGATATCTCCAAGAAAATGAAAAGATAAACACAGCATAGGAGAAAATAGTCAAAATCATACCTCAACTCAATAATAAAAAACAGATAACACAATTTAAAAATGGGAAAAATATTAGAAAAGACACTTCTCCAAGGAAGACATACAAATTGGCTAATTAATACAAAAAAAATTGTTCAACATCATCAGGTCTCAAGGAAATACAGATCAAAACCAGAGTGGAGCACCACTTCACATCCAATAGGATGTCTAGATTCAAAAGGTAAATAATAACAGGTGCTGCAAGAGATATAAAGAAATTCTCTCTCACACACACTACTGATGGGAATGTAAAGTAGTCCAGTCACTTTGGAGAACAATCTAGCAATTCCTCCAATGATTGCCATATGCCCCAGCAATTCTACTTTTATGTCTATACCCAAGACAAATGAAAACTTAGGTCTATGTAAAAACTTTTACATGAATGTTCATAGCATTTTTATTCATAGGAGCCAAAAATAGAAACTTAAATATCTATGTAGTATGCATTTTACTGAAATATTATTTATTAAAAAGGAAAAAAATGAAGCCAGATGCAGTGGTGTATACCTGTAATCCCAGTGACTTGACAGGCTAGGGTAGGAGGATCTCAAGTTTGAGACCAGCCTGGGCAACTTAGAGAGATCCTGTCTTCAAAATAAAGAATAAAAAGGACCAGGGATATAGCTCAGTGGCGAAGTACCCTTGAGTTCAATCCCCAGTACAATAAAAGATAAAAGAATAAATGAAGCACTGATATATTCCACAATATGGGTGAACCTTAAAAATAGAAAATAACATGATAAGTGAAAGAAACTAGTCACAAAAAAACCATATATCATTTGAATTTATTCATATGCACTGTCCAGAATTGGCAAATCATATATATATATATACATATCTTTTAGTTGTAGTTGGACACAATACCTTTATTTTATTTGATGCTGAGGATTGAACCCAGCGCCCCACACATGCTAGGCGAGCACTTTACTGCTGAGCCACAACCCCTGCCCTGAACTGGCAAATCTTTATAGACAGGAAGTAGATTAGTGGTTGACCAGAGCTGGGGAAGGGAGTGCGGATAATGGATAAGGAATGCAGAGTTTCTTAAAAATGTTCTAAAATGGACTGTGGTGCTAGATGCACAACTCTGTGAATATATACTAAAAGCCATTTAATTGTGTACTTTAAATGCGTAGATTGTCTGGCATATGAATTATATCTCAATAAAGCTGTTTTAGAAAAGGAGTCACATGTAGATAGGGAAGTAAGTACCAAAGAGCTCTAGCTGAATTGGTCATGATAGCATTGAGTCCCAAAATTGCTAAATCAGTCAGAAAAAAATTGGGATCGTTGAGAGAGTGCAAATTTAGAGGAACTGCAAAATATAGCAGGGTATTATCAGAGAACATTTAGAGATGAAGCATATGGAAAAGAAGAAAAATTCATGGCCCTCCAATCAAGAAAGCTCACATCAAACCTTAACCACACGAATGATAAGATATGTGAGAATTCTGTTCCTACATGAACCCAGAACTCAGTTTAAAATGGGGAAAAGAAGATAGAGATATTGCCAACTGCAGGGACTCTGGAACATGTATCCAGTATCAAAGGCAAACGTATTTTGAAAAGAAAATGCAAAGTTCACTTGCAAAGAGTACAAGGGAGCCAAGCATCAGAAGCATTTACTCTTTCAATCATAAAACACAAATGTTTAAAATAACATTCCAGGAGTCTGTCTGTGGTGTGAAACCATTCATTTTCAGTTTCTTATATTGATAACCAGATTGTTATCACAATCATAGATCATGGACATGATTATCATATTAGTGAAAGTCATGATAATTTTGTGGGACATACTCAAAATTGTGTTTGAGTACTAGGAGAAGATGGAAAGACTCTGCTTTTGGGGGTTTACCTCAAAGTGACATATGTGAGATTTCTCCACACTGTGGAATGTGGGAGCAGAGAAGCAGAGCAAAACAACAGATTTGTGTTTCCACAATCTTGTCTTGAAAACTAAATGCTGGCTGTAGGCAAAAGAACTCCAACTATCACAATTCCAAAGACCACCAGAGTGCTCCTCTATATACTTTGTTTCCTCTTTCAGAAAAAGAGAAATTATCTACTATATTAGTTTTCTACTGATGCCCAATAAATTACCACTCTTAACCTAATTTACAACAGAAGAGATTCTCCAAAGGAAGAGAGCTTATTTGGGAGTCATGTTGCAATGAGAATATGTGTGACATTGTAAGCTATGTGTATGTTCAAGGAGGTTGAGGCAAGGGGAAAATTTTAAAGGCAACATGAAGGGGATTACATAAATTGTTCAGAATCAATTATCCTTAGCAAGGATCAGTGTTAAGGGTGGCATCCATCCAACGTTGGACAAACAGTTGCTGGGCAGGTGACATTGCAGAAGAGTTTTCTGTTTAAGGTTGTGGTATCTTCCATGCAAGGCTGTGGTACTCACATGATGTTTTGAGATTGTTCTTTTATTAGGCATGTATTCTTGAGATCTCCTCTTTCACAACTCCTGACTTTATTTTTTTTTTATTTTTGTTAGGGCTTGACACAAGTACTCCATTTTGATAATGACCATTTTGACAACACAAACTTAGCAGCTTAAAATAGTACTCACTAGTGCTGGGGATGTTAAGTTAGTATTAGAACACTGGGTTCAATACTCAGCACTAAGAAAGAAAAAGAAAAAAGAAAAAGAAAAAAGAAAAGTTAAAAAGAAAAGCAGCACCTATTAATTCTGTTACCATCCTGGAGGTCAGAGGCCCAGGAACTCTGCTTAGGGTCTCACAAGGCTAAGATGAAGCTGTTGACCAGGCTGGGATTGGGTCAAGGGAAGAACCCATTTAAGAGAATACTCAGGATACTGGTAGTACTTGGTTCTTTGTGACTGTAGACTGAGGTCCTTTTTGGCTGTCAGGCAGAAACAAGGGCTTACCACCTACCTAATTTTCCTTCTCATGCTTGCACTCTCTGACTTCCCTTCTGCCAATTGCTTGTGCCTGCTTCTCCTCCCATCAGCAGTGAAAGGTCCTTTGCTTTTAAGGACTTGTCTGATTAGATTAGGCTCACACAGATAATCTCACTGACAATCTCTGAATTTTAATGTCAACTGACTTGGGACTTTAATTACAACTGCAAGATCCCTTCTTGGCAGTACCTACATTAATGTTTAGATAGCCAGTGATGGAAATCTTGAGATAAGCAAGCATTTTTGGAAGTCTGCCTACCACAGCTACAGACATAAATAGACAAAAAGGCAAATTTCTAGATGACACAAGTGCACCCTTTCTATAACAAACCCCTCTGCAATAAAATAGCCAGAGAAATCAATGTGCCACTAAATGTGCAGAGAGCAAAACCTTTAACTACCATAGTAGGGCCAACAGAAAGAAAACCCTGATACTCCCGATTGGTCTGACACCTGTCAACCTACCTGGCAGAGGTCTCTAATGTTAATACAGACATCAAATTAAATGCTCACCTGAAAGATTATACTTAGAAAATAAATAATCATTAGAAACACGATTTCATAGCATGTTATATCTACACTTGACTTTCCTAAAATTGTCTAGACAATGACTCTTGGAAACTCTTGATCCTTATTCCCTACTGGTGCTTATAGACACATGATGGGAACCAAGCTTGTAAAGATTCAGGTAGATCCCTCCAAGGCATGGCCTAAGACACTCTAATTTCCTCTGAAACCCAGAATTTAATCAAACATCAAATCTAGTTATATATCTTTTGCTGGTTGACTTTAGGTGTCAATTTGACTGGGTTAAGGAATACTTAGAGAACTGGTAAAGCATTACTTCTGACTGTGTCTGTTAGGGTTTTTCCAAAGAAGACTGGACAGTGAGTGTGAGTAGACTAAGTGGGGAAGTGCCTTCAGTTCAGGTGGACAGCATCCAATCAGCTGGGAACCTAAATAGCCCAAGAACAGGAGAGGCCAATTGGTCTCTTCTGGAGCTGTGTATTCTTTTTTCTTCTCCTGCCCTTGCAAACCAAAACTCCAGGTTCTCTGGACTTTGGACTCCAGGCCTTTATTCCAGTGGTTCTCAGGCTTTTAGATTTGAACTGAGACACACTAACCCATTCCAGGGTCTCCAGCTTGCAGATGGCAGATGGCCTATATGGAACATCTCAGCTTCCATAATTTCATGAGCCAATTCCAAACCCACAATAAATAAATATAAATATAAATATATGAATGAAATTCTTGGGGCAGGGAAGTATCAATTGTATTGGTTCTGTCTTTCTGGAGAACTCTAATACATCTATCTATTGCCTTTTTACAAGCTCAATAGACAGGGATATCAGTCTGTGTAAGAACCATACATAAAGTTATCCCTAGATTTCCAGTAGCACTTCATTTTAATTCTCCAGTTCTACGTACAGGTACACAGTTCACTTTCTCAGCCCTCATTAACATCTCTGTAAGTGAAGATGGCTGATACATTTTTCTTTTATTTGGAATTACTAACAATGCAAGACTCGGGCAGTTTTGTACCCTGATTTGATCAGTTCATATTTTATGTGTGTCTGGAAATGTTGCATTGTTCCCCATGAGTAGGCACAATTATTAAAAAATTTTAAATTTTTAAGTAGAGGTAAAATGTTCTGTTACCACATGTGGTTGCTAACATACTTGACGATATGGGTATATTTCCTTCATTGCAGAAAGTTCTGTTGGTTAATGGAGGCCTACAACAGTCACGTCATTCTTACTTGAGTAATTTTTTATTTAAACAGAATAAAGATGACCTGTTAATAAATAAATGAACAAAAAGATACTATATTCCCAACAGTTTGCCATTTTATTCAACATAGAAAATTTTACCTCATATTCACATCTGGAAAATTCTCCAGAGGATTCAGCCCACCTCTTAAAGGAACAAGTGGCTGAATAGTCTCAAAGGAAAAATTACTGTTTAACCAAGAAGTGATATATTATTTAGGATGTAACCTCTCCATTAAAAGGTATTCTATTCAAAAACGGGGGAAAGTCCGGCCATGGTGATACACATCCGTAGTCCCAGCTACTTGGGAGGCTGAATGGGGCTGGGGCTGGGAGGGAAATTGAATCTAGAAGTTCAAGATCAGTCTGGATATCATAGAGAGACCCTGTATCAAAATAAGAAAAAAGAGTATGGACTTATAAGATGTGAGGTATTAAATGCCAAAGAATTCCCAGTTTTTCCAGCATGACTTGACTCCTTCATGAAGTTACCAAAAACATGTTACAGAATACTTACTTGAGGCTTAAATTGACTTTGTCACTTTGAAATCTTAGATTACAGCGACCTCAATCCTAGGTCTACCTGAACAACAAAATTGAAATCATTTTCCTTATGCTCTTTCAGCACATGCCCTTTAATGAAACCAAAAATGGGGATGGGTGGCGCTGTTGTACCTAAGTAGAAGCTTGGCTTAATAATATGGGGAGCACCAGAAAGCACCTTCAATTTAGATGATTCTCTAGATTCAAAGGCTAGGATTTCCTCCTTATTATATGCCATGACAGTGGTTGAAATCTGGTCAGTAGATATTACCTGTGTCACACCATAAACCTTGGAGGTTTCACGGGCTGCTCAATCCTCATGACTGACAAGGAACCTCTAGCATTGTTCAGCAAGCCAATTAACTACAGAGCTATAAAGACTGCTATTGTTGGTTCCTAAAATGACCATTTGTCAATGTTATAATCTCAATCCTGTGACCTCATCTAGGAGAGCCCCAGGACTGTACAGCAGCAACTAGAAAACTGACTCTGAGGAGCATCTAGTTAATGTTCTCCTGGAGAATGTGGAGCAAATATTTCTTTTAAATGATCAAAGTCAATATCATTGAGGTTATGCAGCAACTACATAAAATCATATCAGAAAATAACCTTTTGCCCAAAGCCAGTCCAGCCCAAGAGGGGAAACTAACAGCCCTCATAAGAGTTGGTGTAAAAGGCACATGCATGTACACACAGACACACACTCAGGCATGATACCTTCAGCACTGTACATGATTTGGCAATGCTCTTACACAGAGGGATAGCTGACCACAGCAGATAGGCCTAAAAATTGGGGAAAATTAGATTTGATACTCCCAGTAGAAACATCTATTAGAAGTTAAAAAGCAGTAGATGTGATAATAGAGAAGGTAAAAGAACTGCCCTGGTGCATTATTTTCTCCTTGTTCTTAGGAGTTATTTATGACAAGGGAAATATAAGAAAATGAATGGATTTTTGCAATTTGTTTCAGGCAGAGGATTCAGTCACAGATTCAGAAAATAGAAACACTGGCTACAACCAAGCTGCTCTGTCAATTTCAATGATCTCTGATGTAGCTAAGTTTTGGTTATACCAAAAACTGGGGTCAACATTGGCCAAATTATACTACACTGCTTCCACCGTGAGGGAGAGTTTGTGGGGGAATTTTCTCCCTGGTCACTAAAACTGTGGAATTGTTTAGGCCCCATCTATTCTATCATAATTCAGAATTTTAAAAAGTCTGTGAAGGTGAAACACAGGTGTGAGCCAGCTCCCAAAGGACGGTTTTAAACACTAAAAGTTGGGCTTTATCCACTTGCCCATATCACAAGATTGTGAATGTGTATTACAGATTGCTTGTTCTCTGTATGGGGAAGTCGTCTCAAGCAGAAAAGCAACTACAATAGCCAACTTAAGAAACATGTTAGACGATGTTTTTCCCACTGAAGGAAACCACCCCTACTCCCTAATGTTAAAGGGACTCATTTACTGAAACAATCAAAAGGAACTTGGCAAGGTATTTCCATTTAATCAAAAACCGTATTGCCCTGGTTTCCAGTTTCCAGGAAAAGTAGAGGTAAAATGTAACTATAAACTTATATTGGTTAAGTTCTCCAATACTCTTGGATATTTCTGCTGAGAATTTTACCCCTAGTGGCCATCAGGTCAGTTCATTCTTAATCAACAACTAGAAAACCCATGAACCTGTGAGTCTCAGCATCTTTCACTGACTTGACCTTGACTGAGGCAGATCTAGCTAAATATTATCAAAGAGAAATTTTTAAAATCATTCTTACCTTCCATCCGTGCAAACTGAGTTTTCAGCAATTTTGCCTTCAGCTGGGCATGGAGGATCACACCCATAATCCCAGAAACTCGGGGAAGTTGAGGCAGGAGAATAGCAAGTCTGAAGCCAGCCTCAACAACTTTGTGAGACCCTGCCTTAAAATAAAATAAAAAGGGCTGGGGATGTAATTCAGTTCTAGAGTGCTTGCTCAGCATGCATAAGACCCTGGGTTCTATCCTCAGTATAGCAAACAACAATAGCAATAAAAACCTTCAGAATCTCTTAAACTTCCTCAACCTGAATATTAGGTATTCTGATGTTTTAGTCAACTTTTTCATGGTTATGAACAAAAGATCTGACCAGAACAATCGTAGAGAAGGAAAAGTTTATTTGAGGGCTCACGGTTTCAGAGGTCTTAATCCACAGAAGACCAGCTCCATTCCTCAAGGCTTGATGTGAGGCAGAACATCATGGTGGGAGAGTGTAACAGAGGGAAGCAGCTCACATCATGATCAGAAAGCAGAGAGACTCCACTCACCAGATACACACCCCCATCCCAGCTCCTCCAGCCACACCCCACCTGCCTCCAGTTACCATTCAGTTAATCCCATCAGGGATGGTTTCACTGATTGGGTTAAGACTCTCACAACCCAATTATTTCTCCTCTGAACCTTCTTGTATTGTCTCACATGTGAGCTTTTGAGGGACACCTCACATCCAAACCATAACTTCTGGTAAAAGCACCAATTGTAAATATTTTCTGGAGACAAGCTAGAAGGAATATATGAAGGATCTAAACAACAAATACTATAACACAACTAAAATAAATGTATCCATCTATGTATCCCTCATGCAAAAAAAAAAAAAAAAGGCCAAAGAAATTGATTTGCCAGTAGGGCACAACTGGAAGTCCATAGTATTACATGTCTTAAACTAAGACTTAAAAAGACTTGCTTGTGGAAAACAAAATGGTTCAGTCACTTTGGAAGAGTTTGTCAGTTTTGTTTTTTTTTTTTTAAGAAGTTGAGTATACATACCATACAACCCAGTAATCTTACTCCACGTATTACCTACCCTAGCAAATTAGAAACTTATCTTCATACAAAAACCTGTGCATACATGCTTAAACCTGCCATACTTTAAACATGTAGGTATATGTGTGATGGCACATGCTTGTAATCCCAGAGGCTCTGAAGGCTGAGGCAGGAGGATCATAAGTTCAAAATAAAAAAAAAAATAGGACTGGAAGTTAGCTCAGAGGTAGAATGCCCCTCAGTTCAATCCCCAGGACCACAAAAAATAAGAAATAAATTATTTTTTAAAATAATATTTAAAACTGCTTTATTCATGATCATGAAACTCTGGAAATGCCCAATTGCCCTCTAACTGGTGATTTCATAACCAAATTGTGACATGTTTATATAACAGACTAAGGAATAAGAAGGAATGAACTGCTTATGCTCATGACAGCATGAATGAACCTCAAATGCCTTGTGCTAAATGAAAAAAAAAAACAACAAAAAAAAAAACATGGCAGGCCAGAATGGGCCGGACCACAGGGAAATAAAGCAAATCCCAGGGTGCCAATGTCTCACAATGGGGGCTATGGTTGTCTAAAAAAGGGCATGGGGGAACTTTGTAGGGTGACAATCATTGTGTATCTTGACTGTGTGAATGATGGTAGAGTGATTACACAACTAGATGAGATGGTCAGGTCTCAGAGCACTATATACTAACAATTTTACTACATATAACCACCCCTCATTAAATAGGAAATAAATCAATAAACAAAAACAATCTACTTGGTACAGCCCCAAAATAGATCTGAATGTCATCTTTATCTGAAACTTTGATAATTTTCTTATCCATTTAGACTAACCTTTCATCCCTGAACTAGGTAGGGCCACGAACAACCTTATAATTACAGCAACACTTGCCTGGGATTTGAACTTTGAGCAATGTACAGGCAAGGATGATAAACAACCAAGAGTTTGAGCAATACCAGTTTTCTGGATCTTGACACTAACTGAAAATTCTTTCCCAGGTGAAGGACAATGAGACTCACTTTCTACAACCACATAAGTACATCTAGAATCAGTGTGCCCAACTCAGGGTGCTAGTTACAATTCTTAACCAACAAAATTACAATGAACTTCCCCTTTCTACCACTTAAAATCTCTGATTGTTTTTTCCCCTTCAGAGAACCATTCAATGAAACAAAGAAATATAGTATTCACATTGTCAGTCACTAAAGTGATCCTTATCTTTCCTTTAACACCACACACAAATAATCACTGCCCAAGTCAAGAACTGGAGCAAAACTAGAAGTAATGCTTTTCCTAAAGCACTACTGTCCCTCCCCACCAAAAGTAACCACTATCATACTTCTAACACCAGAGGTTAGTTTGCCTTTTGAGGCAGTTTATATAAATAGAATCATGCACTATAATCAGTTTAATTCCTCAAAATTGTATTTGTGGGATTTATCCACATGACCACATGAGTACTCATTGTTCATTTTCATTTTTGTATTATATTCCATTGCATGACTATACCACGACCTTTATCTATCTGCTATTAGTGGATCACAAATAATAATAGAAGAAACTTTCCATTATATGTGTCTTTTGAATTTTGAATGATATGAGTGTTTGACCTCAAAATCAGAACAAATAGACACTGAGCCCTGATCGGCTGAATTCAAGCCCCCGTTCACCTGCTTCCCGCAGACAAACAGCTGTGACTCAGCATTAATCCATCCGGCTGAAACAACTGGTCAGCCCTTCTCATCCTACGGAGGTAAATGCCTACCGAGCCTTCATAAGTAGTGGCCACAGGTTTGAAACGGGGCTTGGGAGAGATAGTAAGGACCCACAAAGGGAAACGCCCAGCAAAGGGAAACGAACTGTCGCCATTTGCAAGAGACACCACTATGGAACTGACGTCATCAGACTGCGGCGGAGGAGATAACTTCATTGAAACCTGCGGCTACAGGGTCTGAGGGAATGGCAAACTGGAAGAGTGTGCCCAGTCATTCATGAAAACAGGGCTCCCGGGAGCAGCAGACCTGGCGTGTAGCCAGTATTGTGGTCAGAGGGGCCTGGCTAGAGGAAAAGTGGGAAGTGACTAGACACAAGAGGAGGCCCTAGACACTCAAGATTGGAGACTCGCCCAGTCTGGGAGGAGCTGCTGCACAGTGATTGGTTCCCGCGTATTGACAGGAGAAACTTGACCTGGTGGGCACAGCGCCACCTACTGGAAGAGAAGTTAATCAAACTCTAAGACTGCATTTATTAGGTTTTTTTTTTTCTTTTTTTCTTTTCTCTTTTTTTTTTTTTTGATTTGGGTTTTTCTTTCATTTTCATTTTTCTTTCTTGTTGTTTTTTTAATTTTTTTTACACTTTTTTAAAATTTTTTTTCTTCTAATTTTAATTCTAATTTTTTTAAATTATTATTATTATTTTTAAAAAAATTTTTTTAGTTCCTATTTTTTTCTTCTTTTGTCTTTTCATTTTTCTTATCCCCCCTTCCTTAAATTCTACCTGCCTACTCTCATTCTCTTTAGTGACTTCCTCCCTTCCCTTCTAATACCTTTCCTCCCAAGCATCAAATTAATTTATAGGAGTAAACAGTAACTCAGCAGTCAAACAGAACAAGAAGTAACATGAGCAGCTTCAAAAAGCAAGGAAGAAAAGGAGTACAAACAATGCAGGACAGCCTAAATATTCAGGAGGACCTAGAGTCATCAGAAAAATGGTCATATAAAGAATTCAAGGAACACCTTAGACAGATGGAATGGAACCTTAAAGAGGATACAAGACAGCAAATTCAGCGAAAGAACACATTGAGAATGAATTACATAAACAGATTAAAGAAGAAGTTAAGCATCTTTATCAGGAGATAGAGATTATAAAAAATAATCAAACAAAAATTCTAGAAATGAAGGAAACGATAAACCAAATTAAAAACTCAATTGAGAGTATCACTAACAGAGTGGAGCAAGTAGAAGCCAGAACTTCAGATAATGAAGACAAAATATATCATCTTGAAAAGAGTCTAGCCAACTCAGAAAGGCTGGTAAAAAATCATGAGAAAAACATCCAAGAGTTATGGGATAACATAAAAAAACCAAACTTACGAGTCATCGGAATAGAAGAAGGTTCAGAGATTCAAACCAAGGGAATGAGTAACCTGCTGAATGAAATAATTACGGAAAACTTTCCATAAATAAAAAAGGAAACAGATATACAAATTGAAGATGCATACAGGACACCGAGCACACAAAATCACAGTAGACCAACGCCAAGACACATTGTTATGAAGATATCCAATATACAGAACAAAGAGAAAATATTAAAAGCTACAAGAGAAAGGAGACAGATTACATTCAGGGGTAAACCAATAAGGTTAACAACGGATTTTTCATAACAGACGCTGAAAGCAAGAAGGTCATGGAACAATGTATTTCAAACACTGAAAGACAATGGATGCCAACCAAGAATTCTGTATCCAGCAAAATTTAAGCTTCAGGTATGACAACGAAATAAAAATCTTTCATGATAAACACAAGTTAAAAGAATTTGCAGCCAGAAAACCAGCATTGCAAAGCATTTTGAGCAAAACACTACACGAGGAAGAAATGAAAAACAATAACCAAAACCATCAGTGGGAAGTGCCTCAGTAAAGACAGAGGGTGAGGGGAAAGATAATCATGGAGAAACAAACTAAATTTTTTTAAAAAAGGATAAACAATCAAACATGGATGGAAGTACAAACCATACATCAATAGTAACTCTGAATGTTAATGGCTTAAACTCTCCAATAAAGCGACATAGGCTGGTATCATGGATTAAAAAAACAAATCCAACAATATGCTGCCTCCAGGAGAACATCTGATTGGAAAAGACATACACAGGCTGAAGGTGAAAGGATGGGAAAAAATATACCAAGCACATGGTCCTCGTAAGCAAGCAGGGGTGGCCATCCTCATATCGAATAAAATCGATTTCAAGACTAAGTTAATCAAAAGGGATAAAGAAGGTCATTATATACTGTTAAAAGGAACCATTCACCAACAAGACATAACAATTATCAATATTTATGCACCAAATAATGGTGCTGCGACATTCATAAAACAAATTCTCCTCAAGTTCAAGAATCAAATAGACCACAACACAATAATTATGGGTGACTTCAACACACCTCTCTCACCATTGGACAGATCCTCCAAACAAAAGTTGAATAAAGAAATTATAGAACTCAATATCACAATCAATAAGCTAGACTTAACTGACATATATAGAATATATCAACCATCATCAAATGGATATACTTTTTTCTCAGCAGCACATGGATCCTTCTCAAAAATAGACCATATATTATGCCATAGGGCAACCCTCAGTAAATATAAAGGGGTAGAGATAATACCATGCATTTTATCTGATCATAATGGAATGAAACTGGAAATCAATGATAAAAGAAGGAAGGAAAAATCCTACATCACATGGAAAATGAACAATCTGTTACTGAATGATCAATGGGTTACAGAAGACATAAAGGAGGAAATCAAAAAATTCTTAGAGATAAATGAAAATACAGACACAACATATCGGAATCTATGGGACACAATGAAAGCAGTTTTAAGAGGAAAATTCATCGCCTGGTGGTCATTCCTCAAAAAAAGAAAAAACCAACAAATAAATGAGCTCACACTTCATTTCAAAGCCCTAGAAAAGGAAGAGCAAAACAACAGCAAATGTAGCAGAAGGCAAGAAATAATTAAAATCAGAGCGGAAATCAATGAAATTGAAACAAAAGAAACTATTGAAAAAATTAACAAAACTAAAAGTTGGTTCTTCGAAAAAATAAATAAGATCGACAAGTAGATGGGGTAGAGAGAGAAGTTGGGAGGGGAGGGGAGGGGGGATAGTAGGGGATAGGAAAGGTAGCAGAATACAACAATTACTAATAGGGCATTTTGTAAATTTGTGGATGTGTAACCGACGTGATTCTGCAATCTGCATTGGGGGTAAAATTGGGGGTTCATAACCCACTTCAATCTAATATATGAAATATGATATGTCAAGAGCTTTGTAATGTTGTGAACAACCAATAAAAAATTAAAAAAAAAAAAAAAAAAAAAAGATCGACAGACCTTTAGCCATGCTAACGAAGAGAAGAAGAGAGAGAACTCAAATTACTAACATACGGGATGAAAAAGGCAATATCCCAACAGATGTTACAGAAATACAGAAGACAATTAGAAATTATTTTGAAAACCTATATTCCAATAAAATAGAAGATAGTGAAGACATCGATAAATTTCTTAAGTCATATGATTTGCCCAGACTGAGTCAGGAGGATACACACAATTTGAACAGACCAATATCAATGGATGAAATTGAAGAAGCCATCAAAAGACTACCAACCAAGAAAAGCCCAGGACCGGATGGGTATACAGCGGAGTTTTACAAAACCTTTAAAGAAGAATTAATACCAATACTTTTCAAGTTATCTCAGGAAATAGAAAAAGAGGGAGCTCTTCCAAATTCATTCTATGAGGCCAACATCACCCTGATTCCGAAACCAGACAAAGACACCTCAAAGAAAGAAAACTACAGACCAATATCTCTAATGAACCTAGATGCAAAAATCCTCAATAAAACTCTGGCGAATCGAATACAAAAACACATCAAAAAAATTGTGCACCATGATCAAGTAGGATTCATCCCTGGGATGCAAGGATGGTTCAATATACGGAAATCAATAAATGTTATTCACCACATCAATAGACTTAAAAATAAGAACCATATGATCATCTCGATAGACGCAGAGAAAGCATTTGACAAAGTACAGCATCCCTTTATGTTCAAAACATTAGAAAAACTAGGGATAACAGGAACTTACCTTGACATTGTAAAAGCTATCTATGCTAAGCCTCAGGCTAGCATCATTCTGAATGGACAAAAGTTGAAGGCATTCCCTCTAAAATCCAGAACAAGACAGGGATGCCCTCTATCTCCACTTCTATTCAATATAGTTCTCGAAACACTGGCCAGAGCAATTAGACAGACGAAAGAAATTAAAGGCATAAAAATTGGAAAAGAAGAACTTAAATTATCACTATTTGCAGATGACATGATTCTATACCTAGAAGACCCAAAAGGGTCTACAAAGAAACTACTAGAACTAATAAATGAATTCAGCAAAGTGGCAGGATATAAAATCAACACGCATAAATCAAAGGCATTTCTGTATATCAGCGACAAAACTTCTGAAACGGAAATGAGGAAAAACACTCCATTCACAATATCCTCAAAAAAAATAAAATACTTGGGAATCAACCTAACAAAAGAGGTGAAAGATTTATACAATGAAAACTACAGAACCCTAAAGAGAGAAGTAGAAGAAGATCTTAGAAGATGGAAAAATATACCCTGTTCATGGATAGGCAGAACTAACATCATCAAAATGGCGATATTACCAAAAGTTCTCTATAGGTTTAATGCAATGCCAATCAAAATCCCAATGGCATTTCTTGTAGAAATAGATAAAGCAATCATGAAATTCATATGGAAAAATAAAAGACCCAGAATAGCAAAAGCAATTCTAAGCAGGAAGTGTGAATCAGGCGGTATAGCGATACCAGATTTCAAACTATATTACAGAGCAATAGTGACAAAAACAGCATGGTACTGGTACCAAAACAGGCGGGTGGACCAATGGTATAGAATAGAGGACACAGAGACTAATCCACAAAGTTACAACTATCTTATATTTGATAAAGGGGCTAAAAGCATGCAATGGAGGAAGGATAGTATCTTCAACAAATGGTGTTGGGAAAACTGGAAATCCATATGCAACAAAATGAAACTGAATCCCTTTCTCTCGCCATGCACAAAAGTTAACTCAAAATGGATCAAGGAGCTTGATATCAAATCAGAGACTCTGCGTCTGATAGAAGAAAAAGTTGGCTCCGATCTACAGATTGTGGGGTCGGGCTCCAAATTCCTTAATAGGACACCCATAGCACAAGAGTTAATAACAAGAATCAACAAATGGGACTTAATTAAACTTAAAAGTTTTTTCTCAGCAAGAGAAACAATAAGAGAGGTAAATAGGGAGCCTACATCCTGGGAACAAATTTTTACTCCTCACACTTCAGATAGAGCTCTAATATCCAGAGTATACAAAGAACTCAAAAAATTAGACAATAAGATAACAAATAACCCAATCAACAAATGGGCCAAGGACCTGAACAGACACTTCTCAGAGGAGGATATACAATCAATCAACAAGTACATGAAAAAATGCTCACCATCTCTAGCAGTCAGAGAAATGCAAATCAAAACCACCCTAAGATACCATCTCACTCCAATAAGATTGGCAGCCATTACGAAGTCAAACAACAACAAGTGCTGGCGAGGATGTGGGGAAAAGGGTTCACTTGTACATTGCTGGTGGGACTGCAAATTGGTGAGGCCAATTTGGAAAGCAGTATGGAGATTCCTTGGAAAGCTGGGAATGGAACCACCATTTGACCCTGCTATTGCCCTTCTCAGACTATTCCCTGAAGACCTTAAAAGAGCATGCTACAGGGATACTGCCACATCGATGTTCATAGCAGCACAATTCACAATAGCTAGACTGTGGAACCAACCCAGATGCCCTTCAATAGATGAATGGATAAAAAAAATGTGGCATCTATACACAATGGAGTACTATGCAGCAATAAAAAATGACAAAATCATAGAATTTGCAGGGAAATGGATGGCACTAGAGCAGATTATGCTTAGTGAAGCTAGCCAATCCCTAAAAAGCAAATACCAAATGTCTTCTTTGATATAATGAGAGCAACTATGAACAGAGCAGGGAGGAAGAGTAGGAAGAAAAGAGTAACATTAAACAGAGACATGAGATGGGAGGGAAAGGGAGAGAAAAGGGAAATTGCATGGAAATGAAGGGAGACCCTCATTGCTATACAAAATTACATATAAGAGGTTGTGAGGGGAATGGGAAAATAAACAAGGAGAGAAATGAATTACAGTAGATGGGTAGAGAGAGAAGATGGGAGGGGAGGGGAGGGGGGATAGTAGCGGATAGGAAAGGTAGCAGAATACAACAATTACTAATAGGGCATTATGTAAAATTGTGGATGTGTAACCGACGTGATTCTGCAATCTGCATTTGGGGTAAAATTGGGGGTTCATAACCCACTTCAATCTAATGTATGAAATATGATATGTCAAGAGCTTTGTAATGTTGTGAACAACCAATAAAAGTTGTAGCCAGAAAAAAAAAATCAGAACAAATAATTCTGAAGTAATGAGCAGAGTCAGTAACTCTTGCATTTCTTCATAAATAGCAGTATAGAACTGTTTAAAACAATTTCAATGTAGTATTTTATTTTTATCCTTTGCAATTAGAATCATTATTATAATTATTCTAAAGCATTAATGATATTTACATGAATTATGAGTATGACTGTAATTATACCTTTTTTTGCTGATTTGTAAAGAATTCTTTATTTAATGAAAATTAGCAAACAAGGCCACAAATGCCCTTGAGTGTTTTGAGAAAGGAAATTAAAGGTCCATTTGGAAGAACATAGAGAACTGTATACTTTGAGAAGATGAAACTCTGTATCATAAAATTCAAATGTCCTCATTGCATTTTAATTTAGCTGACCAACTTAATCTGAGATTATTCTTTAACATCTGGGTATAAACAATAAAACACTATATGAGACTGAACATACAAGTCAGTAGAATATTTAATAAACTATACATGTACATAAAATGTACAAGTATCTAAGGCTGTAATAAACAAAAATCATAAAACCATTTATGGCTTACATTCTCCATTTTGCTATATAATGGCTACTCTAAGGGTCATTGTTAAACTAGTATAAGAAGTATTTCCCAGTGGAATAATTGTTCTTATCCATTTGAATAAAAATGTAATTCAGGGACACATATTAACTTGCAAAATACCAGTGTTTTCCACCTGGATGTCTGCATAAGAGGTCACAACACAATTTACTTAAAATGTAGCTGCCTGCTGGATGCTCAAAGCTATTCTACTGGGGATTACTACAGAAAAATGGAGCCTATAGAAGAAAATGCAGATCGGTCCAAAAAAGAAGTAAGCCATAGTTTTGATTTTTCTGCTATCTGACTGTGCATGCTTTTGAAAAAAAAAATGATTTGTGCTTATTTTTACCTAAATAACTTTTAACAATATGACAAAATATGTACCGGCATAGTGATAAATTCATGGACCATTCTCTCTGCTCAGTTGTATTTTCTTTTTTCACATGTTCACCATTTCTTCACCTGGCCCCAGGAAGAGAAATGTCCCTACCTTTCAGAAGCCTGCCAGAGGTGCCTGCTGTCTGCTGCCCCACTCCACCCATGCACCGGGACTTCCTCCTAAGTCAGGAGTAATTGTCCTTAACCCCATGCCCAGCCCAGCAGAGCTCTCTGGGAACTTGGTCTA
Source organism: Spermophilus citellus (assembly GCF_964194105.1). NCBI lineage: Eukaryota > Metazoa > Chordata > Mammalia > Rodentia > Sciuridae > Spermophilus > Spermophilus citellus. The sequence goes on from NC_138185.1 coordinate 53,117,621, forward strand.
TGTGTGTTGTAACTGCTCTGAGCCTCTCTCTTTACAACCATCAAACCCATGCTCCATGCTCTGTGTGCTTCATAAAGATATAGGGAGAGACTCACGAGAGAGACACATTTCTAAGGATCATTTTTAGTAATACAATTGGAGAGAGGTGTAGCCTCATTTTGCCAATAAATTCCTCTTGACATATAAGTATATTGAAATCTGAAGAATTCTTTTTTTTTAATTTTTAATATTTATTTTTTAGTTCTCGGCAGACACAACATCTTTGTTGGTATGTGGTGCTGAGGATCGAACCCGGGCCACACGCATGCCAGGCGAGCGCGCTACCGCTTGAGCCACATCCCCAGCCCTGAAGAATTCTTAAATGTAAATTCTTTTTCACAGTAAAATTTAATTGCCGAGTTTTCTCGGTGCTGCAAGCTTTTCATTTTGTAAGGTGCTTAGTAGTAGGGACAGCCATGTTGATGCACATGTGGGTTCAGCCAATTTATTTTTTTTAATCTACCAAAGTTTCTCAGTCTCTTTAAACTTTGCTGCACCAACCCACAGCTGCCGTCTCCCAATGGTTTACCTGGCCAACACTTGAGGTTAGTTTTCAAGTTTACCATAATTTTCTATAATGGAAAGAGACATTTTCTTCCAATACGCAGAGAGGTTTTTCATCTGTCTGTTGCATCTCTTGCCACTTATATTCCACAGATCCACGTCATTAATCCCAGGAGAGACCAGCTGCTAATCATTGAACCCATATCCTCCCTTAATACCTACATAAAAGGAGTCAGCATATCCCAGTATTCCTTGCAGCTAGGTGAGAGCACAAGCACGCACACTTCATTTTTGGTCTGACCCCTTTAGAATCGCTCATTTGCACCCCTCGGTGTTCCCTTCCCAGCCTCAGGCTGATGCCCATAGCTGGTAGACCCTGGAAGCCAGAAGCTGAGAGCTGAATTGAAGGTGGTAGTGCCACAGTGGCCCGGGGTCCTGGAGTAGAGCCCTGACTTTTGACAAAAAACAAGCCCACTTACCCAGAATCTCATGGAATCCTTAAAATGTGAGCATTTGGATGATTATGGCAGTTAGCCTGCATTGATTAATTCCTCAACCAGTCTCCAAGCCAACATTTGGAACTCCCTTGGCCCTTTCAAAGCTGGCCCAAATGCACCAGACTTCTACCTTTCCTGTTTGTGGACAGGGACACTTGGGCACTGTTAGGGTTCTCCTAATAGTCTTGATGTCAGACATCAGCTCATCTTGGGTACAGGGTGCCCAGCAGTCCTGGTGTGTCCCAAGTCAGCCCTTTCTGCCACCTTCAAGTGAATATTTCAAGTCTCTTATTTTCTGAAGCCCTTGAGTCTCTCTTCCTTCTTCAAGGAGAAAGTTGCCATCATGGACTGGGAACTTGCTGTATGCACTGGTCATCTATATCCACTATCCACCCCCTCCTCCTGTCCCTGAAGAGGTCACAGCCAGCCCTTCTGGCTGGCAACTGACTCTCAACCTCTGCAGGGACATGCCCTATATCATTCCTCTCTGCTGATGCCTGTCTCTTGTGGACTCAGCTCTGTATGCATTCTGTATAAGCAAGGACAAGTTCAACACTAAAAATCATACACAGCAGCTTTAATGCCTCTGAACACTATGTAGAGAGCAGCTGCCAAGTACTTGCAATCTAGCCAACATGCAAATCTTGCTCAACTCTCCTGCTATCTGTCTCCTTTCTAATCATTGTGCTCCCCTAAACAAAATGATTCTCTTTAAAGGAGTGGCACAGATCATTCACAGTATGTAGCACACCACATGGATTGCTACCTTTTGCTTTCTTGCAGCTGATAATGGAGAGCCTCCAGGGAATACTTGCTCCCCTTGAACTTTCTCTCTTTGTGAGAGAAAACTGGATTGTGCTCTAAAACATATTTGGAGAGCTGAGCTCATGAAATGGTTGAGGTCTCTTTTTCTTCTGAACAACACACTGACTGGCACACAACCATTCCTAACAGGTTATACCAGGGGAAGCTGGAACCCACATCTTAGTCTCATGGTTCCGCACCCCCCCAACCCCCATTTCTGTGGTTGAGCACATTTAGAGCATATTTGAATGTTCAAATGTTCAAGAGATGATCCATCTGCATTATGCAAATCATAGGTATATACACTTAAGGAATGCAAGAACCCTGTGTAAACTATCTTTTGAGAAAAAAAAAAACAGAAGTTGTTTAGACATTCAAATGTCTAATCAGCATTTCAAACATTAACACATCCAGAACTAAATTCTTGGTGTCCTTCTTCTCCAGGTGTCCTTCTTCACCAGCTGCTTCACCAGCAGGGGTGTCACAAGCAGCTCAGGTCAAAATCTAACAGTCAGACTTGATTCCTTTCCCTCTCACCCAACATCCAACCCATCAGCAATATTGTTGGCTCCACTTTCCAAACCTACCTCCTTCTCATCTTCTCCCACTTCCCAATCCCAATCCCATCCCCAGGGCCCAGACTGCCACCATCTTTTCTGGTTAGTTGCAGTGACCTCTTAGTAGGTTATCCTATTTCTACGTTTGTCACCCCCAATCCTATTTTTCACAGGAAAGCTAGATGGTTTTGATCAAGCTGTTCCCTACTTAAAATATTCTTCTATCCATTATGAGATCAAACCTGAAATCTTCATTGTACTTACACGAGGTGGCCTCAGCCCTCAGCATTGCCCTCTAGCCCTTGCTCCCTGCTCCTGAGCCTGCCAGGCAAGTTCCCACCTCATAACATTTGCACTTGCAACATCCTCTGCCAAGAAAGCTCTTCCCTGAGATATAAACTCTTAGAATGGCCTTTCTTGACATCTGTATCAGTTTCCCAGGACTGCCATTACAGCAAACTGGGTAGATTAACATCTGTTAAACCACAGAAACCTAGTCTGTCACAGAGCCAGATATCCAAAATCAAGGCATCCTGCCGGGTGATGCTGTTTTGGAAAGCTCTAGGGGAGAAGCTGTTCTATGTAGTTCTCTTAGCTCTGGTGGTTCCATCAGTCCCTGTTGCTCTTTGGCTTTCCATTCCAACCTCCAGCCTCACCTGGCATTCTCCCAAAGACTGTTTCTTCTGTAAGCACCCTATTTCCAAATAAAGTCACATTCACAGGTACTAAGGCTTTATCGTATCTTTTTAGGAAACATAATTCAACCCATGACAATATCCTACATCGTCTCTGCCTGTTTTGTTCACTCCCTGTTTTAGTCAGCCTTTTTGCTGCTGTGACTAAAAGATCTGACCAGAACAATTTTAGGGAAGAAAAGTTTAGTTGAGGGTTCAGGGTTTCAGAGGTAGAAGGCCAGTTCCATACCTTGAGGCTCCAGGTGAGGCAGAACATCATGACAGAAGAGTGTGGCAGCAGAAAGCAGCTCAAATGATGATCAGGAAGCAGAGAGAGAGAGACTCCATTTGCCAGATACAAAATATATATGCCATAGCCACGCCTCCAATTCCTACCTCCTCCCGTGACTCCCCACCTGCCTCCAGTTACCATTCGGTTTAATTCACTGATTGGGTTAAGACTTTCACAATCCAATCATTTCTCTCTGAATCTTCTTTCAATGTCTCACACATGAGCTTTTGGGGGACACCTCACATCTAAACCATAACACTCCCTAAAAATACATACGCCTTTGGTTCTCCCCAAGGATAATGGCGGTTGCCTAACCTAGAATCTCAACCCCTTCTCCTTAAAACAAAATTACCCATTGCTCATGTGTACAGCACACCTAGAAGACCAAAGAAACTCAAAGAAATAAGAGCCCAGCTGAAGCAAGAGAGCATGATAGCAATACAAGACAGAAAAAAAAGAGCATCATTTATTAAAGAATGTGCCCTTGGCTCTAATAATAGAAGGAGGAGCAATTGATCAGCTCAGCCAGATCGCCACCCTGACCTCTCTGCCTCTACTGCACCGTCTGCTATTGCCTGTCAAGGAAATGCAGCAGGAAGAAACAAGAACAAGAGCAAAGTGGAAAAACAGAACCAAAACACTTGGGCAGGTGTAACTGGTTTGGCAAATGGTGTAGCAATTGCTCAAAAAAGTAAACATAATTACCCTGACCCATCCACTCCACTCCTAGGTAGACCCAAAACATATGAAAACATACATGGTACAAATACCTATAGGTGAATGCTCAGGTCAGTATTGTTTTATAACAGCCAAGAAGTGGGAAACAACCCGAATGGCCAAAAATTATGAATAAACATGCTGTGATGTACCCATAGGACAGAAGATTATTTAGCAACAAATAGGAAGGAAATACTGATCCATGTTACAACAAGGATTCACTCTGAAAACGTCATGCTACATGAAAGAAGCAGATCATGAACAACTTCATATTTTGATAGGAAATGTCCACAACAGGCAAATCCAGATGGTTAGTGGTTGGTGGGTGGGCAGGAGGAGCAGCGAGGAGTGTTTGCCAATGTGTGTGAGATTTATTTGGGAGGGTGACAAAACTGCTGTGGAATCAGATCATGGTGGGCATTACACAATTTTGTGAATATATTCAAGATCACTGGATAGTAGACCTGAAAAAAGGTGAATTATTACAGTGTGTGAATTCTATCTCAATTTTAAAAATGTATGAGAAAAAAAAACATTAAAAGAAAACACACACACACACACACACACACACACACACACAAAGACTCTGAGACAGATAAAATTACACCCAAACAAATACATCTGCTGGGCCAGTATTCTAAGCTGCAGCCTCTAGGTTCCCACCCAGTCTTCTTTTCTTGCTTCAAGATAAAAGCCTGTTTTCTGGACATGTTTCAGGGAGCAGAAGATCAAACTTTAGTTTCTATAACATACCCAAGTTTATATAATGGGTCAAATATTTATTTTACTAACATTTTATCCTTTCATTCATTTCCATGAGCCAAAAACTGTATTTTTGCTCCAATAATCTCCTTTGCAAGAATTTGTCTCAAGGATGTATAGAAAACACTGTTTATGGAATCAAAAAAAATTTAATTACTTGATGCCTCATGTTAGTTGAGTCACGATCTGCCCTCTAACAGAATCCTGTGCTGAAAGATGGCTTGGAAGCACATTTAGTGTGGGAAACTGTTGAAGATGCAAAGTGGGGAAATGTGGGTTCATTAGCACTATCACTATCATCACTATGTTCCTGTGTTATAAAAATGGACATAAAAAAAGACTCAAAGGAAATATACCAAAATATTAACTGTCATCTTGGGGTAAGAAAATGGATTTGCAAAGTGTAATTTTCCTTCTTTATACTTTTACTCAACTAAAGTGCAATATTTTGTAATCAGAAATTTTAGTGTTTCAAGACCAAACAAACAAACAAACAAAAACAAAAAGTAAATGTCACCTAGTATTCTTCTGTGAGTTTGATTCTGTCCAACTTCAGAAGCACAAACTGCCCTCAAGCACCTGCCTCCAGCCCTGGGGGCTCCAGCTATAAGAAACAACTTCACACACACACACACACACACACACACACACACACACACACACACACACACCTCTCACATTCTTACCCACATGCTCTAAAAGACATACACTTTCACACTCTCCAAAACACTCTCCATTACTCTTACACACTTTCGCATATTAATACACACATTCACACACTTAACCACACATACTGATGCACATACACAGTTTCACACTGACACACTATCACATTCATGCCCACACATTTACACAACTCACACTCATACACACGCACACTTTCACAAAATACCTGCTTTCACGCACATTAATGCACTCTCTCACACACATACACCCTTGCACCCCCTGGATTCCACCCCTACAGGTGTGTTCCTGCTCTTTGGTGGGACTGGAAGCCTAATCAAGTTCCCTCCAACATAAGAGGAATTGGAGTGAGACTTGGGACACTTTCTACTGAAACTACTTCCGGAGGAAAAAATGTACCGGTATTTAAGTCCTGGTCCTTAAGGACTTGCTCATTGCATGCAGGGCTTTTCCAGAGGTGACCCTTGTCTGGTTCCTCCCTCTGCTCCTCCAGGAAGGGACAGACACAACCCGCCACTCCATTCAGAAGGGGTCTGTGGCAGGTTTTGCAGCAGCTTCCTTAAGAGGGGCTCAGAGAGAGGAGACTGAATTATTTCCCCAAGTGTGTCTTATTTTGTAATGATGTGCTGATTTCCATTATCCATAGCATTCCTGTCCCCCATTACCATAAATTATGAAAGCACTAGCTGTACCTGGAAATGTCTGTTGGAGTGGCAAGGGACCCATTTCATGAGTTGCCTGACCTGTCAAGCATGGTGACTGTGCTTACAAATGAGACTCCAGTCTGTCCCAGGGCTCACTATTGCTTTCATCACATCCAGTCAGAACTTCAAGATGCCACACACTCCGAAGCCATGTCAGCTCAGCTGTCAAGATAAAGCAGTTGATTGCATCTTGTATTTGTGATAAACTCGACTGACATGCAGATTTTGAATATCTTATTTTGAAGCAATTTTAAACTAGGTTGAATGTAGACAGTCAAATTCACCTGCAAGGCAGGAACCATAGTGGGGGCTGGGGACTGAGAGGAGAAAACACCAGCATGTTTGGCAGGCAGGGATAAGGGGACATAAGTGGCAAAGGAAGTATCTGAGTCCCCAAACTCTGCCCAGAAGTAAGGTGGCTCTGTGACAGGACACATGCAGGGTCTAGCTTGGACAAGCTCAGAAAGATGGTTTCAGCATGCATTCCTAGGCTTTGGCTTGTTGCAGGATCAGAGCTTTAGAGTCCCTGAGGTGGAGAGAGAGATTGAATCACAAGAGGATTCTGGTCTTTGGAGGACTATGTATTAGTGCACACAGGACAGCCTTGGAAATTGAACATGCTCTTGACTTACAACAGTGCCACTTACGAAGTTGCTGGACTGGAATTTACTCATTTAAGACTCTGTTATAACTTCTGTGATGAGAAAAGTCAAGCTGTGTTATTACGTCCTGAGGCAGATTTGTGGAGCCTGAGGTTATGCAACCAGGGAGCTCTCTGTAAGAAACAGAACACAAAACTGTATGATAGCACTAGGACCCCTCTGAGGGGCCCATGGAAAGGATCTGCAAGGGTGGAGGTTTTTGTATCCTGGGCTCAGAGGACCCTGAGTTCCCCATGGCCTCAGGCCTATGGAAGGCTAAGCTGTAAAGCCCTGGAATACAACAGGAAATATATTGAGCATTATCTGTGATTTGCATTCCATGGTTTCAGTTATTCAAGGTCAATCTTGGGTAAGAAGGCTGAACATAGTGCCATAAAATGCTCTGCAAGAGAGTGAGCACATTCACATAATTTGTTAGAGTGTATTACTATAACTGTTCTATTTTATTATTGTGAATATCTTACTGTGCCTAATTTGTAAATTAAATTTTATCATAGAAATATATGTATGGGAAAAACCATAGTATATAGGGGTCAATACTATCTGTGGTTTCAGGCAGAGAGAAGTGATAAGTCTTTTTTTTTTTTTTTTTAATGTGCCATCAGGCCCTGAAAGCTTCAGGATAGGGCTGGAAACAGAGGAAGAAGGCAGGACCAAGGACTGGCACTTGCAGCCCAACTCCTGACTTCCAGGAAAGGGAGAGGGGTGAGACTGCAGTTAGTCAGTGATGGTCAGTGATTTAGCCAATCATGCCTACATATTGAAACTTCCAAAAAATACCCACAAACAACAGGGTTCAGTGTGTTTTCAGGCTAGCAGGCACATGGCTTGCCACTAGCAAGGGTATATACCAACTTGCCCTGTGTGTACTTCTGTGGAGAGCAGTCAGTGCCCTGCTCTGAGTCACTTCGTGTTGTGTAGAACAGCAGTGCCCAGCCCTGTGTTACTCTATTTTATAAAGTAGCTATTTGCCCTGACCTACTCCACTTTGAGTACAAGTGCTAAGGCAGGATGATGTGGTGAACTGTCTGGGCAACTAGATAACCACCAGATGTTGAACACATAGAATTTATTGAAAAGAATAACTCCCAACTGCACAGCACAATCGTAAGTCATAGACTGATAAATAAATTAGTTGTGTTAATAAAAAGTAACCAACTTATCAAATTAAACCAGAAGCACATGGATGCATGGGTGTATCAAACTAATATCAGAGAAACTAGACCCTTCACCTTATCAGGCCATCAGGTGAACACATCATGAGGTTAACAGGTAATGAGCTCCTGACTGCCCCTGGGCTTGGCTGGATCTCCCTGCTTGAGTCCGCCCACTCCTGTGTGGGGCTCTGCCAAGAATAAGTTCTGCACCCTGAATAAGTTATCTGGCTTGTTCTTAATCTTATTGACACCAGAAATGACTTTTTTGTATCTATGTCAGCTTTCTGCCTCTTTAAACCCTGTGGCCACTGTAAACCCTTTCTTAGCCATTTTGTAATCTTCATGTCACTGTGTAAACTGTGATGTGGGACTTGATTCATGAATCTTAATTAAGGTTAAAAGGGAATTTTTTTAAAAAAACCTGTTTGTTATGGTTTAGATGTGAAGTGTCCCTCAAAAGCTTGTATGTGAGACAATGCAAGAAGGTTTAGAGGAGAAATGACTGAGTTATGGGAGCCTTAACTTAATTGGTGCATTAATCCCCTGATAGGCATTAACTGAGTAATGACTTTAAGCAGGTAGGGTATGGCTGGACCAGGTGGGTCCCTGGGGGTGTATCACTTGGTGTGTGTGTGTGTGTGTGTGTGTGTGTGTGTGTGTGTGTAATTGTGAGCTGAGCTTAGTCTCTCTGTGCTTCCTGGTATGATGTCTTAAGCTGTTTCCCTCCACCATACTCTTCCACCATGATGTTCTGCCTCACCTCAAGCCCTGAGGAATGGACTGAGACCTCTGAAACCATGAGCCCCAAAATAAACTTTTCCTCCTTAAAATTGTTCCTGTCCAGTCTTTTAGTGACAGCAGCAAAAAAGCTCACTAAAACACTGTAATTGCCCTGTGCTACCAAGTGAACCATGAATCAATGCTGATGGAAGTGATATAGCTTCTGCATTTATTGCTATTCAATAAAATCTCACATTGTGGAAAGACACAAACTTTTCCAGTCTATGTTAATGGTGTAGCTCACTCATGACAACCTCTTACGCTGGCTGTTCATTTGTATTTTTTTGTAATAAACTTGTAGTAGTAAGGAAAATGTTCTCTTAAGTTTGGGTGCTATTGTAGAAAATTTTAACTAAGTTAAGTGTGGGTTGTAGGAAGTTCTGATTTTGTAGCCAAGTCAGACAGAGGTGTGGGTACCCTGAGTACCCATGGCTGGTGACTGTGTGTGAAATGCAGGCATCCAGTGGGACCCATCCTTACACCTATGGCCTCTGATACTTACTCTGGTAGGACACCCTGCTGGTTTTCGAGAGCTGGTTGTTGGGAAAGTCCCACACTCTCTTGGTGTGAGAAGTACTATAAATAAAAGCAGTTTGATTTTTATCATTTCTTTATAGTGAGGACATTCAAAACCCTCTCTTCTAGATATTTTAAGATATAAATTTATTATTTTTATCTATTTTCATCCTGTTGTGCCACAAAACAACAGAATTATTCCTCCTAACTATAGTAATAATATGTCAATAAAAATAATAATTTTTAAAAACCATTTCAAGCCCATTTTTCATTTCTCCACATGGTGGCTTTTATTTTCTTTTGATGTTCCAATATTTTATTTTTCACCTGGATCCCAGCAGGTCTCTATTAGGAAGCGAAACCTTTTAACATAGAATCTGGCTCTGGATCTGAGTCTGCTCACTCCCCCGAGCTCTCTGGGGTCCTTGTGGGCTCTATTTGGATATAATCCCAGCCAGTCTCTCAGCTTCAGAGGCCATGAATCTGTGAACCCCTCAGAGGCAGCCCTGCCATAGTGTCCCTAAGGAGCTCCCTCTTCCTCAAGGCCTGACGCAGGGCAAAAGAAACAAACAAACAAACAAAAAATAGGTAGAAAGGAAATACAAAGGAAAGACAAGGAAACATAATTTATTCTGAGGTTCTTTCTAGGTCTCTCACTTCCCAAATCAGTCTTTCTCCCAGGCCTGTCACTCCCAAATTTCTGGGAAATCTGTAAATCTTAGTTATTGTTAATGTTCCTACTTAGGAAAATCATCATGTGTACTGTTAGTCAGCCCACCAATAAATAGACAGTAAAAAGAGATGTGATATTTTAAGAGATTTTCTAGCATCATCTATTGATAAGGTAATGAAGACTATGTCAGCCTAAGTAGAGTATTACCAGATTGATGAAAACCTTACAAATCTCCCCACATCCACCCTTATTTTTCCTTAAAAGGAGAGTCGTGAACCCTGAAAATGTGCATCTCAGTCTAGAGGTGCCTCACATCCTCCCCTGGAAGAACCCTTGCTTTCTGGGGTGAATGTTTCCTCTGACATATCCAGTCACGCTTATCAGCCACTATGTCAAGGATGCCCCTGGTCCTGAGTTGGGCTCACCCCTCTCCAGGAATTCCCTCAGACCCTATTCTGGGAATATAGCTCTTCTCCAGTGACAGTCCCACCTACAGGGGCACAGGACTGGCGGTGGGCATAGCTGGCTGCCATGGCTTCAAGAGGCTGGAAGGAGACTTTACCATAGAGGTTCTTCTCTGAGGTCCCAAAACAGTATGTACATATTTTGTTTTTAAGGTCTGATTTCCTGGAGTCTCTGACCAGGTAAAAGATTTCTAAGTAAAAAATACAACATTGCTGCATTTCTCTCCACTGCCTATTCTCTCTATATTCTCTCTATATACTCCTCCACCCCCAAAAGTCAACCAAGTGTGGGAAATTCCAGTAACCCAGCATGACTGGACCAATGAGTGTTCTGGCTGCTTGAATGCTGAGTTACCACACACGGACACTGCATAGTGAAGATCCACCATTAAACACATGCTCCTTCTTCGAAGGCTGAGTTTGGTATGGATGGCCTATGACAATCCATGTCCCATCACTGTGTGTGTGTGTGTGTGTGTGTGTTTGGAAGTTAGAAAGGCATTTCCCCACCACCTTCATTTTCCTACTGGGTCAAGTAGGAGTGTCACTTAGGAAATGGTGTCTTATGGACTCTGCTTATCTTTCAAGCCAAATGGGACTTACTCCCCTACCCCAGCTCACAGAGGAAGTTCTCTAGGGCTTTGGGCTGCCTGGGAGACTGGGTGTCAGGTCTGGGTTGAGGAGAAGAAACCATCCCTGGGGGCTGTTCTATGGGTCAGGAGCATCTTCCAGGGACCAGGAAGCCCCGTCCCCGCCCACCCAGCCAGGCATAGCAAACCCTCTGCCTCCACATGACTGAACAGTTTTAATCAGATTTTTCTTCCTTCTAAGTCCCTGTGAGACTAACTGCCTTGAAGGATTAAGAATTTCCAGACATGGAAGGAGGACAGTTTTCTCAGCATATAAATATATGTAAACCTTAAAGAGAGGCCCAGAAGGAGGAGGAGACCCCAAGGAACCTGAGGTAGAGGGGGTCAGAGAAAAGAGGCCTGGAGGGGTGGATCTCCTTTTATTCACTGGCTTCTTTTCCTTCCCTGCTGCACCCTCTGTTCTCTCCTGTCCCTCACAGAAGTGGCCCTGCCACAGTTCTGATGACTGCTCCCCCATTTCTGCAGCTGAGCCCTGTGTCTTCTAAGGTGTATCCCAGGCTTCCTCAAACCCCTGGGTGACCTCATTAAGCCCTCTCAGCCTCCTTCCTGGCCCTTCCTCAGCCCTTACCTCCTCTCAGCTTCCATTGACTTTCCCCATCCCCTCCACCCCAGGATTCCCAGGGCCAACTGGCCACAGAAGATGGCTAAATGGTTTCCCTTGCCCCTGCCAGACCATGGGCCTGTGTACTCCTCCTCTTGAAGCTCTGTGCCCCCTCCTTAGCTCCACTCTCTCTCCCCTTTTATCTCTGTCTCCCCAATAGCATTCCTTGGATCTCCATCTGGATTTTCCAGAGTCCCCACCCTTCTGATTATGGAGCCACTTCCTACCACTCTGTCTCCAGAAGCCTGCATGTTCCTTACTTCTCACCCCAAGGTCAAGAGGTCCCAGCCTCTGAGCAATGCTTCCTTTACTCCATGGTGTTTGTGTGCCCCAGAGGTGGGCCCTTCCCCCTCTCCTGCTGCCCTGCTCCAGCCACCCAGCACCTTCTCTATACCCTTCTGCTCTGGGTATAGTACCTTGTGTTGGGTAGCTTGGTTCTAAGGATAGCTTAGCTCATGGAGGGGCCTTAGGGCTTCCCAGTAAAAGTCTAGTGGGCCCAGCCCTGAGCCTCAGTGACACAGCTCTTTCTCCTGGCTGTTGTGGACCCACCACTGGGCCACAGTGAGGCCACACAGCACACCCACAGACCAGATCCCACAAGGTCCTGATCCCATAATGTGCCCTCAGAAGCAGCTGTGTGGTATGCACACATTTTCCTAGAAGTGGTTATTTATTTATTTTTAGAGATGGGTCTCACTGTATTGCTCAGGTTGGTCTCAAGCTCCTGAGATCAAGAGATCCTCCTGCCTCAGCCTCCTGAGTGCTAGGACTATAAAGGTACACACCACAATGGCTGTGGGCTTTTAAATTTAGTAAACAGTGAGACTGTTAAAAATTTTAAAAAGTGGCTTTCTTTTTGAAAGCAGTGAAGAGCATCAAGTACATAGGGATGTCAAACTCTTGGTGTTTGTGCCACATTCACCCTCAGTGTTAGAGCTGTGATGCTCTGATGCAGAAACATCAGGCCCACAGTTACATAGGGTGTGGGGGATGAGCAATTAAGGGAAGCTTCACGCAGGAGCCAGGGAATATTCAGGAGGCACTGTGGGTGGCAGGAGGGAAGGGCCAGGAGAAGGAGGCTCAGGCTGCAGAAACACTCCTGAGGCCTGGAGTGGTGCACACTGAGGAGGCAGTAGAGGAGCAGTGTCCTGAGCTCTCCCTGGGGGAAAGCTCTGAGGGGAGCAGAAGTTTGAAAAGTAAGTGAGAGTGGAAAGAAAGGAAAGAGAACAGGAGAAGAGGAAAAGGAGGATTAGAAGAAGGGGATGAAGGCATGGAGGAGGGGAAGGAGGGAGAGAGAAAAAGGGGAAGAGAAAGGAGAACAGGAGGGAGGTGGGGAGGAAGAGCAGGAAGGGGGAGAAGGAAAAAGAAGCAGGAGAGGGGGACAAAGGAGGAGAAGGAGAAGGGAGAGGGGAAGAAGGTGTTATAATTTGGATTTAAAATATCCTCCCAAGGACCAAACACTTGGTCATCAGACCTGTGGCGCTGCTGGAAGGAGGTGGGACATTGAGGAGGTGGGGCCTAGAGGAAGGAACTGAGGTCATGGGAGGCTTCCCTGAAGGGGATGCTGGAGCCTAGCCCCTCATCCTTCCTTTTTTGTTTACTGGCCTCCACGAGGTGAACAAAGCCCTCCACCATACACTCCTGCTAAGATATACTGACCCAAAGTCAGCAGGGCCAAGTGACCCTGGACTGACCACTGAATCCATGAGCCAAAATAAACCCTTCCTCCTCTGAAGGTGTTTAAGTCAGGTATTTGTCACAGAGAAGGAAAGATGACTGACACAAGAGGAAAAGGGGAGGAAGCAGACAGAGGATAGGGAAAGGAGGGAGAAGCTAGGGTGGAGTGGGAGAAAGAAAAATAGGAGGGGCACTGGAGAGGTTCCTCTTGACCTGCAGGACGCCTCTGTGAATGTTTCAGTCATTTTTTTCATCACTGTGTCTAAAATACTCAACAAGAACTGCTTAGAGGAGGAAAAGTTTATTTTGGCTCAAGGTTTCAGAGGTTCAGTTCATAGTTGGCCGACTCCATAGTTCATGGTGGAAAGGTGAAGTAGAGGAAAGCAGCTCAGTTCATGACAGGGAGCAGAGAGCTCTGCTCACCAGAGACAGAATATGAACTCCAGAGGCATGCCCCTGGTGACCTACCTCCTCCAGCCACACCCTTCCTGCCTAGAGTCACCCCAGTACAGTAGTCCTTTGAATTATTAATCCATCAAGTAAATTAATCCACTGATTAGATTATAGCTCTCATAATCTAATCATCACCTCTGAACATTTCTGTATTGTCCCACACATGAACTTTTGGGGGAAACTACATATCCAAACCATACAATGGATATTTTAGCCTGGGCTCAAACCAAGGAGCAAGGAGGTGACAGAGGTGGTGTGTTTCAGGTGGCATGTTTCAGTCAGCATGGTGTTGCTGTTTCTGCCACTGTAGGAGTTGCACTTTTGAGAAAAGTTACCCTGCTGAGCCCCACTGCCTATTCTCTCTATATACTCCCCCACCCCCCAAAGTCAAACCAAGTATGGGAAATTCCAGTTACCCAGCATGACTGGACCAATGAGTATTCTGGCTGCTTAAATGCTGAGTTACCACACATGGACACTGCATAGTGAAGATCCACCATTAAACACATGCTCCTTCTTCGAAGGCTGAGTTTGGTATGGATGGCCTATGACAATCCATGTCATAGGATTGATAAATGCTGCTATTTATCCATTGATAAATGCTGCTATTCCCCCACCCACCAACACACAGTTCACACCAGCAATAACCTCCACAGGGCTTTGTCCCTGGGAAGTTCTACTCTTCAGAATGATGTCCCATTTTCCAGGATTATTAATAATAGTAAGGTTGCTTTCCTCAGTTCCCCAGAAGGCCAAAAATAGCAGCTTTGGTTGGATTACAAGGAGCAGCATGCACAAAATTTCTACATGTGAATAAGGATGTGCACATAGAAACTCACATTACAGTGGAGGGCTGGGCCAGTCTCAGGACTCTAGGAGATTTGGAAGAGAAAGTTCTGGTGATTAACACACACCTAGTAAAAAAAACAACATACAAACATCTAGCAGGGTGCAGTGGAGCACACCTGTAATCCCAGCAGCTCAGGAGGCTGAGGCAGGAGGGTTGAAAGTTCAAAGCCAGCCTCAGTAACTTAGGCCCTAAGCAACTTAGCAAGATCCTGTCTCAAAATAAAAAGTAAAAAAAAAAAAAAAAAAAAAAAAAAAAACTAGGGATGTGGCTCAGTGGTTAAGTACCTCTGGGTTCAGTTCCTGGTACCAAAGAAAAAATTCACACCTACGGCTTTTCCCTGGGTGCCAGGGCAGCCCTTGACACACAGGTAAAATTGATTGGAGGAAACCCTACTGACTGTTGCCTGTGTAGGAAGAAAGAATAGTCAGAGATTTATTGACTCACCCTCTGTTAGCTCAATCTAACTGCAGCTCCCTTTGACTGTCAGGGGAGCACCCCAAAAGCCTCCCAAAGCTCCCTGCAAAGTTGGCTAGACCTCCTCAGCATTCCACCCAGAGGCAGCTGGGGAAAATGAATAGCTCTGCTGAGGGAAAACAGGAAAATGAGTGGCATTTCAGAAATATTTATTTAAAACCTATTGATGATTATATCTTCTTTTTCTCTCATAACTAATGATCTTTCCCCACAGCTATGGGATAGAACCCAAGGCCTTGTGCATGCCAGGTAAAAACTCTACCAATGAGCAACACCCTCGGTCCCTAATAAGTTTGATAGGTGGAGGTAATGCAGTTATTTGGTACTTTAGTCTTGGAATTATGTGACTTTGTACTAAGATAATGAAAGAAGGTATTCATTTCTAAATGCAAACCAACTGCTTTCATCTATGATTTTAGTCTTACCAGGAAGAAGAATGAACCCATACATTTGAGCATTGCTTGGGCATGTAGGGCAAGCAGAGCAGGCCAGGATGCAGGTGCCTGAAACACAGAGAGGAACATGGAGGAACATGGAGGGCATGTGAGCTGTGGGGAGCAGTCTGGGAGGGGGCTTGTTGGAGAAAGTGAGAATTGAGCTCAGAATCTGTTCTCCAGCTAAGAGGGAATAGCATCCACGGAGAGGAGCCAGCTTCTGGAAAGACCAGAGGCATTACTTCTGAGCAACTGGCATGGTGGAGTCTTGGCTGGAAAGAGAGATCCCAAGTGAAAATAGTGGCTTCTGTTTTGTACAGAAGCCTGTGAGGTGCTGGCAGGAAACCTGGAGAAGGTGGTGGTCTTCTGATAGAGCACATCTGTGCCCAGAGACCACCTAGCCAACATGGGTATTAGCCAGGGTCCTTGCAGCAAATAGTGGCCTGAGGAGAGGTGATAGCAGATGGGTGAGTCCCTGGAGTGGCTTAGGGGACCCTGCAGTGGGGGGGGGGGGCTTCCTCAGAGGACTGTGTGACAAAAACATGGCCTTCCTAGGAAGGTGCTGCCATCTGGAGGGTATCTGGTAGGGACTCGGTGTGTGTATGGGAACGGGTCCACCAGCCTTGCTCTCTTCCTGTTGTCTGCTTCTGGGTGTC
Source organism: Spermophilus citellus (assembly GCF_964194105.1). NCBI lineage: Eukaryota > Metazoa > Chordata > Mammalia > Rodentia > Sciuridae > Spermophilus > Spermophilus citellus. Next base: position 53,133,902 of record NC_138185.1, read on the forward strand.
CCCAGGGGTGAATACACCAGAGTCAAAAAGTAAGAGGTAAGGCCCAGTGAAGAACCTGGAGGACAGGCGGTGTCAGCAGAGAAGCTGCCACCTGCTACAGGAGACCTGAGGCCCCTACACAGCAACAGAACTGTGGAAGGACAGCCAGAGTCACCCTGAAGGGTCCTGACATTCATGCACTTGCCAGATACCTGAGGCTGAAAGTGGGAGGAGGTGGCAGACAGGGATGGGGTGGGGTGATGGGAAGATGGGAGCAAGCCCAGGTCCAGGGCTGGGACTTCTGTCAGGTCAGCATTTGAGGCCTGTGGGTAAAAGCCTCTGTCATAAGGAAAGCACTTCAAGCTTAAAATGAAAATATTCAGTGTGGCTTTGGGAGTGAACACAAGCCCAAATGTCCTAGTATTTGAGCCCTTTCCTGATCTAGTGACCTTCCTGGGTATTAGACCCCCATGGAGCAGGAAAGATAAAAGCTTACAGAGAAACGTATCATCAAAAAAGCTTTCTTACATCTCTACTTCACAAACCCCAAGATACAGACCAGGAAGCTGAGCTGATTCCCAGGCCCAGAGCATCCCGCTGTCTTCAGGTTTTATGTCTACTTGCAAAATGGAGGGGCTTGGGATGGGCTGAGGTTTTAGGTTTAGTGGTGATCCAGTGCCCACCTAGGTTACCTCTGCCCTGCAAGGCCCAGGGCCAACTCTTACTTCATCTTCCCACCAGGCCAGGAAAGGCCCGTGCACTTGGACAACAGGGTGTATTGAACCAAGTTCATGTGCCCTGAGTATCAGATGCTCATTTATCTCCTCGGGAGGCCTGGAACGGAAAGAAGCAGAAGGAAGAACAGAAGGTGAAGAAGAAAGGGGAGGAGGAGGAGTTGGAAAGAGGGCAAAGGGACAGAGTGCAAAGTGGGACACTAGAAAGTAGAGCAGGAGGAAGAGCCAGGGGCGGGATTCCGATTCCAGTGTCCAAAGCCCTGCCTGGTGCAGGAAACCTTGGTTCCCACAGGGCCCTGGTCCCCGGCCCAGCAGAATTGGTGCCACCTTTTTATTCCCACTACATTTTGTCAGAGAGGGAAATGGCTGAAGGTAGTCTCCTTCTTGCTCATCATAAAGTGCCATGGTTGAAACCCCTATAACAAAAGCTAGGCTAACAGAAGAGCACCTAAATTTATTTCATTTTGTGACTCAGCATTGAAGACTCAAAAGACCCAGGGTGAACTATTTATTTTTGTGCTGAGATTGCCAGAGCAGACACCCCTGTAGAAATATGACTGGACAAAATGGTATAATATAATAGTAACAGACTGAGGAGGAGGAACCCAGGGAGGCCTGTCTGTTCAGATTCTTGGCCTCTGTGTGCAGAACTTCTTCCTCCCAGGAGTGGGGCAGGACCCCTCTGGAATTGGAATCCTAAGCTCTACAAACAAGGAAAGTCAGGGGATTTCTTTATGGCAATAAGAGCAGAAGAAGGTTAGAGTTAAAATTTTAGGTTTTATGGCTAGCTTTGTGGAAAAGTGTTCTGGTTTGCATGACCTGCCTTGGGAAACAGGTATTCTAGTTTCTATGGTTTGCCTCCCAGAAGGAGGGGTTAAACAGGAGGTCAGGAGGTACAGAGAGACTGGTTCTAAGGCCTTCACTTTGAGCTATCGTTTTCTGAGACCTAACAGTTTCAAACTCCTGGAGCAGTTCTGGAATTGGTGACTAGGTAACAAGTTTTGAGTTTTTCTCTTCTTCTTCCTAATTGCAAGGCTCAGGAGAACAGGAGCAGCTGCCATCTGTACAGTGTTCATCCTCCTGCAGTGGGGAAAATGAGTAATTTTAGCATAAAATGTAGAACTGCCATGAAATTCAAATTGCAATAAGGTGACAAGAATTATAATGTTTGCAGAAAAGTTCATCTAGGGGACTAACATTGGGCGGGACAACAGTGTGGCTGCCTTACAGCCAGGCTGATCTGACCAGGCCACTGGCCTGACCACCCTAGCCACCTCTTTTAATTTCATACACTTTCATTTTCGAACATTAAATAAGATGAAGAAAGTAAGAAGGTGAGAGAGCTTATCCCTGAAAATAAGTCATCATTCCAGAATTATCAGTTGAATGGGTAGAATTCTTGCCAGTTTCATTGACTACATGGAGGGCAAGTTCCTTGTGCTGTCTGGAAAGGGCAGCTTTCCTTAAAGGGGTGGCCATAATACCCCCCACTATTCCAGAAATGACCTACCTGTCCCTGAAGCCTGGTGTCTAATCTTAGATCCACAGTGACAAATGTACTGGGGACAGGAGGAAATGAACACTCCTACCAAGGTAACAAAAGCAAAGAGGAGATTCCCTTGCTGAGTTCCAATCTGACAACTGCTCTCAGCCCACATTTTGGCTAAAACATTTGGGTATTAAGTTCTTTGTGAGGGTGGGGACAAGAAGGAAAGACCTGGGCGGAGGCATTTCTCGGTGGGAAATCAGACTGTCAGCTCTATGTGACAGGATGGATCTGTGCCTTCTGTGCCCACAGTCACAGGAATCAGCTTCCCTTGGGGTTTTGAACCCACTTTCACCAAGGCTGGCTGTCATTGAGTGACACGCCCTGAAGGGAGCTGGAAAATGATGTAGCAGCCCCTGGACTCTGATGCTCTAAGCTGTTGGCAGTTGCAACACATGGGCTCCAGCTTCCCTGTGGGGTGGAAACTGCCCTGTAGTAGCCAGCAGCCTTGCCCCTGGCAGCCAGGCAGTTTATGGCTTCTGGTAGGGAGAACAGCTGGACAGACAGAGGTATTTCCTCAGGTGCAAATGTCCATATGGCCAAGGGTCACTCACCATGAAAATAGTATAATTGACAACCACACTTGCTCTCAAAGGCCCAAGCTCTGGGATCCTGGTGCCTGGGTGGAACTTGTTTTGCTGAGAAGGTTTTTTTCTCAAGATTGACATTTTCTAGTAACATGTTGTGTATGTTTTGTGCTGTCTCTACAGGATTGCTCAGGGTGGGATGTGCAAGAAACTCCAGCAGGCAAAAACCAGGGCTGAACTGTGTCTCTTGATCACTCCCATCTCACTCCCAGTAAGGGTGTCATCAGGGATTAACAAGAGGAATAGTGCGAGAGGCATTTTCTGGGCAGGGCCTGGGTGTGACACATGGAGGGGTAATATAAGTCACCCAGTCCTTAGGGCCTGCATGGGCCATAAAAGAGAGGAATGATCTGCCAGTAGGACTCAGGTTCACCAGCACCCACAGCAAGGGCCAGTGGAGGCAGTAACGGGGTAATTGAGGCACTCCTGGCCCCAATCTGTAATCAGAAACATCACCAACACACACCCTTTCTGTACTTCTACTTGGCTAAACGTTAATGGGTCTTGTTCCCAGAGAGGTTACCTCAATCTGGGGCTAGAAATTTGTGGTTTAAGTCTTGCCTTGCCTTAGGTTTGTCCAAGCAATCCTGCCCTGCTATAAAAGCACACGAGATGATCCTTTTATGCTTCTAGAACAGCTGTCCAAACTGGCATCTTAAGAGCACTGGCCTGGAAGTCAAGGGTTCAGCTCTGCCCCAGATTTGTGTGTGAACCAATGAGACCCCATGGCTCAGTTCCTTGTCTTTACTATGTTTTGGTACTGGGCAAAGAACCCCAAGGCACCACTGAGCTACATCTCGAGTCCTTTATAAAAATTCTGAGACAGGGCCTTGCTATGTTGCTGAGGGTTTTATCAAGGTTATTGAGGCTTATCTCAAACTTGCAATTCTCCTGCCTCAGTCTCCTGACTTGCTAGGGTTACAAGTGTGTTATTACTCCATCTGGTAGTTTTCCATCTTTAAGTGGACCTTGACACCAAACTGGGATCTCCACTGGCATCCCACAGACTGAACCCAATAGGAACCTGTCTTTGTAAAGGAAGTTAGAGGAAGGTGTTTCCCAGGGCAGAGCCCATGATACCCACAACACTTCCCAACCCTCCATATTCCCTGCTAAGGGTTCCTGCTGGGTGCTACCTGCAGACCACTAGAACCCAACCTTCTCAGGGCAGGTCAAGGGTCTTATCAAAACATTGCCTAGAGAATAGTAGTTGTTCCAGAAATGGTTCCAAACCGGACCATGCACAAAATAAATCAAGCTTAAAACTTATTTTTAGGGTAGTTGGATTAACTAGTTGAAACCCACTCCTTGCCAGATGGGGTGGTACACACTATAATCCCAACAATTTGGGAGGCTGAGGCAAGAGGATAGCAAGCTCAAGGCCCGTCTCAGCAATTTAGTGAGACCCTAAGGTCAAAACTAAAAAATACAAAGGGCTGAAGTAGCTCAGTGGTCAAGCACTCCCTGGTTCAATGCAAACAACAAAAACCCCCTTGCTTAAGGAAATGGCCTAAATGGAGACTAAAGACTAAAAACATGTGGCAAGCTGGGTGTGGTGGCACATGCCTATAATCCAGCAGCTCAGCTCGGGGAGGCTGAGACAGGAGGATTGTGAGTTCAAAGCCAGGCTCAGCAACTTAGTGAGATCATGTTGCAAAACAAAAAAGAAAACAGGCTGGGTTGCTCAGTGGTTAAGCAAACCTGGATTCAATTCCTGGTTACCTCCCCCCCACCCTCTGCCAACCCACACACATACACACACACACACACAAAAAAAAAGAAAGAAAGAAAAGAAAAAGAAAAAAAGACGTGGAAAATTCAAGCAACATGTGACCCTGCACTGGCTCTCATCAGAAGAAAGCAAAGTACTGCAAAGGGATTAGTGGGTCAAATGACTGATATAAATATGGACAGATCAGATGAACACATGTATATTAAATTTTCTGAGGCTGGACTTTTGGAATGGCTGAGTAAATTCTTTCCCTAAAAGATAATAACAAAACTCGATAAATTTTCTAAAATACCCATTCTAAAACTCTGTATATCAACCAAAAATATGAGTTACACTGAAAAATATTTATTCAAGAAAAAGATCTTTGAGTATGAAAAATTATAGGCTGTGGCATTTTTGCCTGGAGTTCCTCCCTTCATCTCTAAAGATCTACTAGGGCAGAGCAAGCTATGGAAAATGGCAGCATCACTTCCAGAAGGGGCTGACAAGATCTGAAGCAGAAACAGAAATCATCTTGGGAAAGCCAATAATGTGGCTAACCTGAGACTGCAAAACTAGTTGGGCAAATATTAGACCAGCCAATGAGCCAGAAATTTAATCAGGAGATCAGAAAAGGAGGTCTTGGCAAGTTCCTACAAGTCCCTGGTGGTCTGGAAGACCAGATATCTGTGAAGGGCTGTACACAATGCCCAGGAGAGATGGGAGAGGGCTACAGCTATCTGTGTGTCCCTGGTTAGAGGTAAGACTTCAAGTTTGTATAGTAGAGAGACAAGAACCAACAAAAAGTAAGAGATAGGGCACTCCCTGAACTCTGAATACATTCTCTACATCTCACACAAATCCACTGGTAAGAGTGGAAGCCTTAGTGGATCAAGCTTCTTGAGCCCAACATCTGATCAATTATTGGCTAATAAGATATACTGATCCAGAGGCAACCATTAGGAAGCCAGACTTCAAACAAACAAAAACCCAGAACCCAAAACTGAATAGAGACTACAATGGTAGAGCACTGATATTCGGACAAATTATATAGAATTTGTTCAGTCACAAAAACAAAAGTGTAGCAAGGACCCATTGAAAAGTAAAGGAATGGTTCAGAATCCAGAGTTATTATAACATTATCACCAGTGTGCAGCTTTTTTAAAAATTATGAGACATGAAAAGAAACAGGATACTGTGACCCACATTTTAGGGATCAGGAAGCAGTGAACAGACACTGTTTGATGTGGACTCAGATGCCGAACTTAGCATACAAAGACTTCAAAGCAGCTATTATAAATGTTTGAAAACTTAAAGGAAAACATGGTTAAGGAATTAAAAAACAGTATGATAACAACTTTCATTGACATGAACAATTTACTAGAGAGGCTCATAGCAGATCTGATCTTACGTAAGAATCATCGAACTTGAGAGTAATTTAGAAAATGAAGAAAAAGAGACCTGAATCTGGGGCATATCAAGTATACCAATACATGTTATGAGAGTCTCAGAAGTAAAGGAGAGGAAGAAATTTTTGAACGAATAATGGCAATGAGGTCCTAATTGTGTGGCCAAACTGATGAAATGCATTAACTTACGAATCACCGAAGAACAACAAACTTCAAACATGATAAACACAAAGAGAACCATAGGTAGAGGCACCACAAACATTTGAGAGAGAGAAAATTTCAACACGGCAAGAAATAAAGCTTATTAAATACAAGGGAAGTACTGTTCAACAGCTGGGCTCTCAACAACAATGAAGTGAGGACGGCAGTAAATTGACATGTTCAAAGTGCTAAAAAGGAGTATTTGCCAACCAAGAATTCCATAGCCAGCAAAAATTACTCATCAAAAATGAAGATCAAGTAAAAACATTTTGAGATAAAGCTTGGGAAAATTCACTGCTAGCAAATCTGCCTTTTAAAATATACAAAAGTAAGTCCTTTGGACTAAAAAAAAAATGACACTGGAAAAGAACTTGAATCCCACCTAAAGAATACTGAAAACATTTTAGTAGTTACACAGGTCAACATAAGACTGTATTAGTGTATTTCTCTTAACCAATTTAAAAGACAATCACAATGTTAAACTTTACCAGTAGTTAAGATTAAAAATAAATGGGATTAAGCACTCTAATCAAAAGGAGACATTAATGAACTTTAGTTATAAAATAAGATCAAACTATATACTTTGTATGAAAGAAACACTTTAGATTCATAGATATAACTGAAAGCAAAAGAGTGGAAAAAATATACCACATAAACAGTGACCATAAGGAAGTTGAAATGGATAAACTAATACCAGTCAAAAAGACTTAAGACATGCCCCCCACAATACTGCTAAAGATAATGAAGAACATTTCATAACAATGTTCCCCAAAACAGAGTTCCAAATTAAATCAAACAAAAAATGATAGGAGAAACAGGCAATTTAACAATAGTTGGGAGTCTTTACTGCCTTACTCTCTCAATAGTTAAGAGGACAACTAGACAGAAAATAAGGATGAAGACCTGAAAAACAGCATCAACCAACTTGATTTATCCTGTATCTACAGAACACCTTCACCCAACACAAAATACCCATTCTGTTTTAAAACAGGAAGAGATTTGGGAAAGCCCCAAATATTTAAAAAGAAGTCATAGATGAAGAAACCAAGAAAAATTAGAAAATATTTTGAACTAAATGAAAACAAAACATAAGATTATCAAGATTTACGGAATGCAGCTAAAGCTGTGTCTTGAGGGAATTTTTACCATGAAGAATATCTCAAATCATAAACTAAGCTTTCACCTTTAAAAACTAGGAAAAAAGAGCAAACTGAACCCAAAGCTAACCAAAATAAATAAAAAGGTTTAGAACAAAACTCCGAAGAAAAACAGAGCCAATAAAATGAAACCAACTCAAAATTTTATGAGGTTAAGTATACAGTTGTTATGTAAGAAAACTTCCTTATTTTTAGGAAATAAGCATTGTATCTTCAAACTTATACTCAAATGATCCAGAAAAAAAAATTGTTTTGAGTTGAACATCTATGTTCCCCCAAATTCATATGCTGAAGCCCTATCCAGTGTGTCTATATTTGCATGTGGGGCCTTTAAGCAAGTTTAATTAAATGAGGTCCTAATTGTGGGACCAAGCTCCAATAAGCTTAAGTGTCCTTAGGAAACACCAGAGAGCTTCCTTCCTTGCTCTCTCCACTTGCATGTACCAATGAAAGACCAAGGATACATTGAGAAAGTGGTCAATTACAAATCAGGAAGAGAACCCTCAGCAGAAAACAACTATCCTGGCAATACTACTTGGACTTCTAACCTCTGGAACTTCAAGAAAACGTCTCTGGGTTAAGTCATCCAGTATTTTATTTATATATATATATACACACACACACACACACACACACATATAAATATCCAGTATTTTATTATGATAGTACGAACTGTATCTGTACACTTACCTATCTACCCAGAGTGCATGTACACATATAAGAAAGCAGTGTTGGGGTTTCCTATGGCCTCATATTCAAACATAGCCACACTGGGGGTTATGGCTTGAACACAGTACTTTTGGGGAAAACAGATAATCAGCTCAAAGCAAAATTTTTTCTGAATCATCTGAACATCATTTAATGGAATCCACTACCATCATTCCACGGTATTTTCTCTCTCACACTAATTACCAAGTACTAATGTCAGTATTGGGTTTCCCAGCCTGACACACTGGGAGCATTCTGGTCACGTCAATCTTCATGTTTTCCTTCTGTTTTTAAGGGGTTAAAAAAGGATTAACACCTACATATTTTCAAATCCACTTAAGACCTCCTCACCTGCCAACAATTTGTGACAACCAGGCCTACCATAAATATGCCAAAATCAAAACCTCTGCACCCACTACCCCAAGCATAGAGGAGGGCAGCTCATTGTGGGGACTCTTCTATATCCCATTAGTTGCAGTTCCCAAGTGTACCAAGATGGATATATCTTCCCTGCTTGGCACTTATCTAGCAAGGAAAGATTTCGGTTTAACAAAAATCAAATTTTTAGTCCTCAAAGGCATGTGGTTTCCAGGCTAACTGGAAACAACTCATTCATGATAGCCTGTACAGCAAAGGGAGAGTATAGAAGATTAACTACAATGTCACAAACCTCACTCTGGAGTATCTCATTTGTGTCTACTTCCTGCTAACCCATGTGATCACCTGGAAGAAACAAATTCTAGGCTGCAATTTGAAGAACAACTCTATAAAAACCTTGATTTTCTACAAAACAGTTAAATGTCTTAAACATTTTAACTTCAAATTAGATATTTTTCTATTTATTACATACCTTCTTTATGAATTCCAAAACACCCCCTAATGTTGACACTCCTTATGTTAATGGTTCCTTGCTATCAAGTGGTTTGAAAGGAAAGCACACTAAGAAGTAACTGAACAAAAAACATTTGATTTTTATTGTAACCAAATTATGAGATGACAATACAGTTTTGTGAAAGTTACTACCTTAAAATTTATCTTCCCTGCACTCCATCTGGGGAAACTCTATTAACAATCCAAGAACAGTCCATCTATAGAGCTGTCCAGCAGCCGAAATGACTCAACTTGATACATCAGTACATAGTCGTTTCCTATCCACAAAGGAGTTTTCAAAGTGTGAGTCAAGGTAAACCAAAAATTCATTGTTCCCAGATGTGAATATGCTTGGTGGCCGTGCCTACATCTGCTGCCACATTCCTTACTAGCCAACTGCATCCACATCCAGTTTCAGGCCACTATCTCAGACTGTGTCTAACCTTACCTGAGACAACTCCATCTGCGCAGTACCTTATGTATTGTACTAAGTGAACATTTGCAAAGAGTTGTCAAAGAGGAGGAAGAACCTATTCAAGGAGCACTTCTGGATGCTAAGTTTTCTATTAGCACATTAGTAGTACAGGAAAGAGCAAAAACAGGCTTCTGACCCTGGAACCTGGCCATGAGTTATTTCTCTGAGCCATGCTCAGCACTGTCAGAAGATGGCCTGACAGCAGAAATGTTCTTATTCCCGTTGACATGAAAAAGCAGTGTTTTAGCCTTTTATTACTATGACCAAAATACTCAATAAGAACAATTGAGAAGGACAAAAGTTTATTTGGGGCTCCCAGTTTCAGAGGTTCAGTTTATACACGACTTTGTCCATTGCTATGGGCTTAAGGTGAGTCAGAAGATCATGAGAGAGCGGCTCAGCAAAGTTGCTCAGCTCAAGGCAGGATCATGAAGCCGGGGTGGGGGGGGGGGGGAGGATGCAGCGGCAGAAACAAACGATCCGGGACACAACCCCAGTGACCAAACTCTGCCAGCCACACACTACCTCCCAGTCAGTCCATTCAAACTAAGATGGAGGGATCCTGTTGTAGCTCTTGAAATCTTATAATTTCATCTTTGAAAATTCTTGCATTAAGAAAAGCTTTTGGGGGGGATAGGGTTGTGGTTCAGTAGTAGAGCGCTTGCCTAGCATGCATGAGGCCCTGGGTTCTATCCCTAGCTCCACATAAACAAATTAAATTAAAAAAAGGTATTGTGTCCATCTACATCTAAAAAAATGTTAACAACAACAACAAAAAAAAGAGCTTTTGGAGACAACTCACATCTAAATCATAACAGCAGTAGATATTTAAATCTTGCCTGACAATCACGCCATACAGTGTTGAAGGCAGGTAGATACAAACAATAGACTTTTATGTTCCTTCCACTTATTTATTTATATGGAAGCCCAGTGTCTTGTGTTTCATATATGGAGGTCAAATATAACACTGAATAGTCTAAGGGAAACTTGACACACAACCTCACACTACACATAATCAAACGCAAATGTAAAATCTTTAAAAAGTTCTGAAAGAAAACTTAAAATTCTATGTTGAAGGTTAGACAAAATTTCCTAAGATATTATACTAAAAGTTACAATCCATGAAAGAAAAGTCATAAGCTAGACTTCATCAAAATCAACTCCCGTTCTTGGACAGTATTAAGAAAAGAAAGATTTGCAAATCACAAATTACACAATCAATGTGCATCTAGAATATATGAAGAGCTCTCAAAAATCAGAAAATAAGCAATGAAATTTTAAAAATGGATAAAATCTGACCAGATACTAAACCAAAAAGAGGACATATTGATGGTGAATAAAAGATGTTTAACATCAAGAGTCATTAGAGAGATACAAATCAAAAACCACAGTGAGACAGCCTAAAAGAATGGTCAAGATAAAAATTACTGACAAAACTAATAGCTGGTAAGACTCAGCTGGATGGACCCTCAGCCTGCTGATAGAACTGCAAAATGGTACAGGAACTCTGGAAAACAGTTTAGCTGTTTCTTACAGGTTAATAACATCCACTTACCAGATGAGCCAGTGATCCTGCTCCTAGATATTTAGCCAACTGAAATGAAAGCTTATGCTCATACAAAGGCTTGTATGCAAATGTTTAAAACTGCTTTATTTATCAACTCTAAAACCTGGAAACAAGCCAAAAGTTCCTTAATTAGGGAATGGATCAAGAAACTCTGGCATGGCTGTATATCACAAGAATACTTGGTAATCAAAAAGGACTGATACCTGCAACGTGGTAAATGTATCTCAAATGCATTGCAGGTCTGTGTCACTTTAGCCATAGATTTTAAGACTACATATTCTATGATTACATTTATAGGACACCTTCAAAAAGGCAAACTATAGGAACAGAAAAGACATCACTGATGACCAGGAGCTGATTAGTCTACAAGGAGGAAGGAACTCCAGGGACCAGGCAGAGGATGAGAAAATTGTTGTATAATTGTGGTAATGGTTATGACAGTATGGTTTATTAAAATTTGAAAAACTATATAGTTTAAAAAGGGTTAGTTATGGTATATAAATTATACCTTAATAAAAAAAGAAAGAAATGAAACAAAATCCACAAACACGGACTAAATCTATAAAGATGTTCAGTAAAACACTATGACAATGCCTTAAATGGCAATAAAGATGGGTGATTAAACAAACCTCTTTCTATCTCTTGATGGGAGCACCTCCCTCCTTGATAGTACTGGGGATTTACCCAGCGCTTTGCATATGCTGGGGAAGTGCTTCACCATTGAAATACATCCCCAGTTCCCATGTTTTCTGGGGAACAAATCATATGCAAATTGGTCCTAGTGAACATACACACACACATATACATACATGCTCATAGTGCTCTGGAGAGATAGTCTGCCTACTTCTTTTTCCTACTCAGTGGCTTTGACCTGAAGTCCTTCTGACTAGCAATGCCCACCCCACAGTACACACTGGCCACAGGGAACAGATTCTGCATGTGCAGCACCAGATCTGAGGCAGCAGCGAGTGACCTGTATGAAGAGGATTAATGTGTACAGGATTTAAAAGTAGGATTATAAAGTTGCATGAAACTAAATGTGGGCAAACAAACCAAACCAGAACATTACTTTAAAAAGTTTTATTCTGCAGATTTAGAAATTTGAGATTTTTAATAACCGCAAAAGAAATTCAGTCACACCTAATGATTGATTAACAGAATGTAGTGGTGTATTATCTAAACAAAAATCGTGCTGATGTGCCATAATAAATTGTCTATTAGTAAAAAAATACACTTTAGGGCACAGCATTGTATCACAAATTACAGTAGGGATACTTTGCAAGAATTTAATCAAACTAGAGAATTCTGAGTAACTCTTTTAAATGCAGCACTTAAAAATGTAACAACTCTGTGCATTCTTTTTCTTAAAAAAATGACCTTGTATTTGTCATAGAAATGCTGCTTTATTGCTGCAGAGGTCAAAGTTCAAGGCTCAAGAGGTACAGGAGAGAATACAAAGGTAGCCTTTCTTAGAAATTCCGTTTTATGTATAAAAAAGGTAAAGTTTATAAAAGTTAATTTACAAACCAAGAACAAAAGTGGTATGCACGCATTTATGTACAAGCATCCTTAAAACATCAAAGTTTCAAATGCCAAAAGAACAGAAAACCACTGCCCCTTGTCAAAAAAAAAAAAAAAAAAAAAAAAGAAAGAAAGAAAAAGAAAAGAAAGAAAAAGAAAAAAGAAAGAGAGGAAGAGAAAGAGAAAAAGGAAATTTCTAAATCATACCATACACCATTATTTTCTGCTAGGTGATTACACATTTCTGAAACCACCAAATTCACAATTTACTCAATCTTTTCCATGATACAGTATGTAGATGTGCACAAAAGCCATAAAAACTCAGTAATACATAGCAAGAACAATCTAAGAATTAAAAACATGAGGGTAAGGCATTCCTGCTGGTTAGTATTTCTGTGGTGATATGGTTAATTTATAGATCCAAAGAGGCCATGGAACCAGTCTCACATGCTTTGGTGTCCTCCCTAAGAAAAATGTGTTTTCATATACAATAAGTAATTGTCTTTATTTGACCCTCCCCCCTCCCCAAAGTTATAAATTCCCCTGCTGTACATTTCTGTTAAATCCACTACACTGGTTATATATTCCAGGTGCATTTAAAAAATGTGTGCATATTACCTCATGCATAATAAAATAAAATGTGTATGCTAGGCCAGAGCCATAATAAAGTTTCAAACAGTGTACTTTGGAAAGAACAGAACTGAAATGCACCCCCATTTACTGGCTGGTATTTTAACGGAAATCAGTATGTGAAGTTAAGCAGTGAATGTAAAAAAGTACAAAAATCATTACAAAACAAAATATCTTTGAACCTCTAGCCAATACCAACTGTTCTTCAATCATAAACATGTAGTCTGTAGCATGTTTTTAGACCACGGTTCAGAAGCATGCTCACTAATCTTCATAAGTTCCAACAAATGCTTAATACTAACAAATTGTAGTATCAATTCTAAGAAAAGTATAATACTTGATAGAGTGGTTCCATTTAAATTTAGTAAGTTCAACCCGGTTTCACATTATTTAATCAAATTCCTATATTTTAAGAATTAAAAATGGTCAATCAGGACAGAAACACAGTTTGCTCCAACAAGATAATTTGGATCTCCAGGAAGACACTTGTTTTGCCAGGTTTTAGGCTCACCTATGAGATAAAGAGAAATAAATGTTATTTATAGTTGGCTAAACTGTTATCTATAACATTTCACAATTATGGGCAAAAATAAATACATTTATTATTTGATATAACTTTCTTCTATATCTTTAGCATATTGTATATATATTAAAACTCTTTAGTGCTACATGTTAATGCAGTGTTGCTGGCAACAAATAATTTGAAAGCTGTTTCAAATAACTTTTACCATAAGTTCACTGGCCTTTTCAAATAATGAATGAAGTTAGGGCAACCATGTGCCTAGGACAGATCCAGTTTGCCCCTGAGTCTACATAATTATTAAAAACGTCTTTCACTTTTAAAAGTTTGGAAAATAATTATATGATCATCCATGTGAGAAGACATCTGTTATGTTTGTTCATAGACCAAAAAATGAAACTCCTACAGAATCTATCTCCTAAAGAACCTTTCTGCCTAACAAAATCAAATCAAAATAAAAACCAGCAAGACCGCCCCACCCAATTCTTGTCGTGCAACAAAATCATTTGTGGACCTTTAAAAACTCACTCTGTGTAGGTCTGAGGCAGGTACTGAGCTTTTGAGTTTTAATAAGCTCTTGGTGTTTTAAGATATGAAGCTAGCATTAAGAATCTCTGGGCAACAGGTATTAAATGTAAAGAAGGCCAAAACATCTGTATGTTTCTGTGGCATCCAAGATGACAGTCAAAACCACGACTTTTGTTTCCCTTACAGCAATAACTTTCAACCAGAAGTAACTGATTCTGTGTCCAAGGGACAATGTCTGAAGACTTTTTTTTTTTTTTTTTTTTTGCTTGACACAACTGGAATATAGTGGGGGAGAGTCCAGAAGAGCCACCAAGTATCTGGTAGCAGACAGAACAGCCCCCACAACAAAAGATTATTTGGCCCAAAATGTCAAGGATACCAGTTGGGCATGTTTTCTATAGTAAGCTATACATCACCTAAGTAGTATTTAGAGTCAGTAACATCTTATGATAGGATCAGTGCTTTCTAAACAGTGATTTAACTTCAGATACAGATGGGCTGTGTATTACTGGAAAGAGCAAACTGTTCAGGCGATCAGAGAATTATAACAACTCTAGACATAAACAAAAACATCTCATCTTTAGTCTTGAGTTTTTGTTGGGATTATTTAGTAGTTAAAATCTATAGTGACTTCTTGAGGGAATATTTATAGCAGCAACACATTCTAAAGCCATCTAGGATTCATACAATTACAATTATCTTCCAGGTAAACATACTCAAACTTAACAGAATAAGTAATCTAACACAACTTATGTTTTATCACATAAAATACTGGATATAACAAATGTGGAAATCATTAATCCTTAATATAGTATCTGGAAAAAGATCATTTAAAAAGCAAGTAATTATCTTAAAGATCCCATTCTAATTTGGTTTAGAGCAAAATCAGATCTCATGGTATACTATCTGGCTTTTGGAATATACATTTTAAATACAGTTTCAAACTAGGCTAATAAAATTTTTATTGGAGTCCTTGAAGAAATAGCTTTAATACCTGGCATGTTAAAAGTTATTTATTTTTTTCTAAAAGATGGAGTATTTATAAATGAGGAAAAATGCTATTTATATACAATTTTTTTGTTGGGTTACTTTAAAATATGCTCCTACTATAATCTTTATTCCACAACCTCTATTTGATAAATCTACTAATTTATCAAAAATTCAGAAGCAAAACTTTAAATTCTTATTTTTCTATACTAGGTTCTCATAGAGTGATGTACCAATAATAAAGACAGTTCCAACTGGTAACTGACTTAAATCACTTAAGGAAGTGAGAAAATGTGAAAATGCAAAGGAAACTTTGAAATCATGATCTTAAGAGCAAAAAGTCATTTAAAAAATAGAACTTTTAGAGTTTTACACTGAAAAACCATGGCCAAGTATGATCATAGTGGAAGATCTTTTTCCTTTTAAGTTTCTCTGGTATACATGTTTTTTAGATTAAAAAAAATAATAAAGAAATAGTAACCAAAAATAGAAATAATTACATGAAGGGACCAAATCATTTCCGTAAAATGATAAAAATTTGTTGACACTGATGATGCCTACAAGGCCACAGGAACAGAGCTGTAAAGATCTGCTAACATACAGCATGAGAGCATGATTAGCCCAATTTTAATCAATGACAGTACCCAAAGCCCCCAGAGGACAGAGTGAAGACAGCATACCCGACGAAGAGTCGGATGATTTTAGAGCAAAAGACCAACCGTCAGGAGTCATAGACGCACAGTGTGGTAAGCGCAGTTCCACAGGCTTCAGGAACTTGAGGCCATGGGGCCCACACATCACTAAAGGACTCAGCAGAGTTTCACCTGGAGTCAGGGAAAGGAACAGGCAAGAGGTGAAATGAGGATCTTTCTTTTAGACACATAGTTTTCACCTCACCCCACTTCTAACTATATACTGTATAGCCAAATGGAATTAGTTTTCTATAGCACTACTGACCCATAACAGAAGCTACAAATTTAATTCAAAATTTTCTCACAGCCAAATTAGAAAGTAAAAAGAAACAAGTCACACCAATTTTAATATTTTATCTAACTCAATAAAACTGAAACATCATTATTCCAAAATGTAATCAATACACTAACACTTTGAAATTGGTATTTTACATTTCTAACACCTTTCAATTCGAGATAGCTACATTTCAAGTGCCAAATATCCACATTTAGCTAGTAGCAATCACATTCAACCTTATAGGTCTACACTGCACAATGTATTCAAATGTACTTTCCACAAATATCACTTTTATCTTCCATTTCTGAATGTCTGTTATAGACTTAGTTTAAGAAATTCATGCAAGACCAACATAATCAGTCTTATTGATTTTTAAGACAAGCTATCCCAAAATTAGCATATAGAATCAGATTTCAGTATTCTGGCAAAATATAAGAAAGTAAGCTAAGGTCAGTGTAGTCAGAGAAGTAAAGTACTGTTAAAAGACATAATACAGCTCATCATAATTTCACCCTGATAAGTCCAGGAAGGTTGTGAAAACAGCAGCATTCCTAGTTCCTTAGGAAGCGCAGATACACTCTGATGTCTTCTAAAGATATTTCATTTATTCTGCTGAGTGTTTACTAGTGCTAGCTTCTGGAGTGATGAGTAAGACAGCCCTGCCTCAACAGCATCTGTAATCAGGTGACAGGCAGGGCAAAGCCTTTCTGAGTGGGGCTCCTTAATCCATCTCCAGAGATGAAAGGGTAGAATGGTTCAAAGGCAAATTTGGTTAGGTCAGCCAAGACTGCCTGGCAGACATGTGTGAGGGACATCTAGTGGCCTGTCACCTGCCAACACTTTGGATTTCATCATGAAAGTAAAGAATGCATTGTGGAAGGTCACTGTGGTTCCACTATGGACGACCCACCACATGTCCATGCTGCTGCTCCCTTTCACAGAGCTCATTTGAGAGGTCCTTCCTGTTGGAAGGAACATGCTCTGGTTGGCCCAGAGTGAACAGAGAAGCTGCTAGCTTTTATCCCACAGGGCAACTTTTAAGTTACTAGAACTAAGCAGAAAAATAAATAACATTTACCTAAATAACATTTACCTTTCTCTTTATCTAAAGGTGGGAGGATGCTATTGTCTCGGCAGACCTTGAAATAGATTTCTTGCTCAATTCCTTCGGGAATGGCTCCTTGTGGAATAATTATACTAACACCAGTTTCTATGGAACTCAACACCCCACCGTTGCTGTTAAATATGCCTCGGGCTGTGGCAACCACAGTATGACCATCTTCATCTTCATCTTCTTCCATAGCTGAAGGACTGAGAGTTCAGAAATAGCTAATAAGTAAATTCCTAATAACACACAGGAGTATTTCCTTTATTAACTATTTAATAGGTGGTTTCATTTTATTTCTACATACGATGGAGAAGTTACTTTAACAAGATAAGTTTTTAGTCAAAGATTTTACCCAGAGAGATAATTAAGCATATTTTTTCTTAGAGAAATCAATTGTATTTCTGATAACGACTTGAGTTAGCATCATTACTGACTATGCAATATGAGTATATAAAATCTGATATCTTGGCTTTTAATAAAAGAAGGACATTTCAATACCCATCAACATATTACTTTTTTAAATTGATGGTTAGTCACAATTTAATTGGTAGCATTTTCTTTAATCTTCTTAGTGATACATGTAACTATGGTGTTTACAGCTGAGAAAATCTTAGATTTGATAAAGTCTCTCTAGGATTTTAAGTGTGCAGATGCATGGCCCTTCCTGAGCATTCCCCTACCAAACAACCAAACTATCAAAGCCAAGGCTTCCAAGGTTACAAAAGTAAAGTCCCTGGTATGGGTACATCCCAAAGATCCATGAAAGAGAAACTAGGTTAACTTAGTACAGAAGAATATCAAAGGTAAAAAAAAGATGTGGTATTAATGACTGCTTAAAAAATGGAGTTTATCAAGACTTTCTGAAGTAAAGTTTTAATGCTGAACTTAAGGTGGGCAGAAAAATGGACCAATAACGTAGAAGCATATAAAGGGCAGCTGCAGCTTCATTCCAGCATGACTGGAGTGTGAGGGATGGAATCTTATGGCACAATTGCAAGATTAGCAGAGCCCACTGCCTGAGGTGGTAATACCATATAGTCCCTACAAAGCAGGAGTCCCCTGTGGCCCATCCCTGACAACCTGTGAGTTTGAAAACATAACTGGACTTAGGAGGCTGATCTGATATGTGGCCAGATGGGTCTGGTCAGTCACTAATGAGAAAACAGAATGCATCTGAGTGAGATTCTAGGTGGGTTCACTTTGTCTCATTTGCTCAACCATCTTATTAGTAACTGTTGTTTCATAATAGCAGTTTTTGGGGTTATTACATCTCTATTTTTCAGTATCCACGGTGAACAAATAGAAGATGAGTAATACAGGTACTCATTTTTCTAAGATATTCTTCAAATATACCTCACCAGTAGAAGTTAGGAGGTTACAGGAAACCATGGTCAGCTAAGAGTATGGGCTTTTAGGTCAGATGACCAGGGGCTGAATCGGGTTTACCTTGCCTTAGCTATGTGACCTTGGGCAAACTGTTTTCTGTCACAAATGGATAAGTGACAATACCTACCAATCATACATGATTATTAGCTTTTTAATGTTATTAACATCTGATACCTCCCAGAGATACAGAATGATATTCATAGCAAGGACATTGTTTAGTTTATATATAGAATTACAATTATCATTTCAAGTCCAAAATCACATCAACTATATTGAACAAATCAAAGGGCTAATGTTTACACAAAGGCAAATAAGAATCTTACCTCACAGGAATAGCTTTAGGCACTGTGCTGATATTATTTATTTGATATTTAGGCTTATCTGCATGGATGGAGAAAGTTTCAACTCCACTGTCAAACTCAGGAGGCTGTGCTGAACTGTGTGCTTTCATAAGAGTTTTTGGAGAAGTTGGAGCTTTTGAAGACAAGTCAGGTTTATGTACAGTTTCACTTGGCAGAAGATTGTGATTGAATTTTGGACTTTCAAACTTGCGTTCAAATGGTCGGGCAGAACTTGTATATGGTTTTGGTGTGAATCGATTGTATGCTGGAGTGATCATTTTCTGAGTCTGCTCAGTTCCATTAACTGGAGCTTTATCTGAAAAATTTTTCTGGGGATAGAAAGTAGTCTGAGCAGTCTCTTCTCGGTTTGGTGGTCTGAAAGTTGCTGGCTTACTTTGAGATGGAGGTGGGTCTGGTTTGGACACTAAAGAATTCTGAAAATCCAGTGATACTGAATTACCTGAAAAACAAACATGAAAACATTTTTTAAAATGTCCTGAAAAAAGTTTTAGTAGCCCTTTGATGTCTTGTCTAGCTCGGCTTGTCCTTGTGCTGGAATAGAAGCCCAGGTCTGGGTAGTACACTCAGAGCTATTAGTGTACTCTGTTGCCTTGAATTCAGGGTCATGCTGTAAGGGTCCTGACCTCCAAAGACTAGTGTCTGAGCAACCCTCTTCCAATATCCACCACAAATTAGAAACAGAATGACAAATTTGATTCATTAAAAATTTCAGTAATGAATAGCTCACCATGACCAAAGTTAAAGAAAAGAGCCACATATTAGAAGATATTTACAAAGTATACACCTAATAAAGTATTAACATCTAAAACCTAGAAAGAATACCTATACATTTGTTAAAAAAAAAAAAAAAACCCTCAATCAAACAGAAAAATGGGCAAAAAATGAAAGTGGCAACTAGAGTGCCCATTAACTATACAGTAAGATACTTGACCTATTAGGAATATGTAAAGCAAACCCCCAAATAAACCATTAAATACCACTTCACATCCATTAGAATGGTAAAACTGAGAAGTTCAATAATGCCAACTATTGATGAAGATGTAGAACAACAGGAATTGTATTGCTGGGGGCAGTGTAAAAAAAATACCAACTGAATTCTATGAAATTAAGGATAAAATAGTACCAATGCTTTACATACTCTTTGAGAAACAGAATGTGGAAATGTAAAATAATGTTTCTTTTATTAAATCAGCACAGCCTTGATACCCAAATCAGACAAGAACATTACAAGAAAATTATTAATCCAAATTCCTCATGAATATAATAATATAATTTACCACATTAAGTGAATGAAGGAGAAAAATCATATGATCATCTTAATACATGAGAAAAAGCATTTGAGAAAATGCTTTCATCAATCTAGGACTAGAGGAAACTTCCTAATCATGATAAAGGACAGCTACAAAAAACCTACAGTAACATCATAAGGGTTAAACATTAATCTTTTCTCCTTAAATCCATTATGTCTTGGCATCCCATATATAGGACACGGATAAAAATTTAAACCGAGCAATGAATATAACTGTTGCTCAATTTAAATTTTTATAGGTGTCCTACATGTAGGACCCTGGGACATAATAGGTTAAGATGGGCGAACCTGCGAAAGATGTCTGCTTTAAGCATTTCTATTCAACATTTCACATTTCAGGAGATCCTGGCTGGTGCAATAAAGCAAGAAAAGAAAGAAAAGGCATAAAAGATGTGAAAATAAGAATTAAAACTGGCTTTATCTGCAGATGTGATAGTGTGTGGAGAAAAATCTCAAAGTAGTATCAATTTAGAACTACATAAAACTTGTTGGTTGAAGACTTACATAACCTGAAATTTGACTCCTATGTAAATAACAAAGAAGTTTGTTGGCACTAGCAAAATGTCTGTCAACAGGAGAATGGATAAATACATTTGCTATATTCCTAGAGTATAAGATTACATAGCTATTTGAATGAATAAATTGGATATATATTATCTACCTGGTTGAGAATTTTACCAAGAAATTAAAAAGACAAGGTGCTAGAGATAACATTTTATGGTTTTCTATGTCTACGTGTAAAAATGGAACATAACAATTTTTAGAAACCATTCTTCAAAAGTATAAAAATTTAGACACACTGGTAAATCTTCTTCCAGAAGATTTGAAGACTAGCATAAAATTAAGCTATGTTGCAACAAGATTAAGATCTGTTAAGCTGAAACACTTGTCCAATATAATGGTCACAGTCATAAAAACAGAAGATATACTTTCAAGAAAATCCTTAATGTTCACTGATCCTATCCCAAAGATTATTTTTTAACATATAAACCACTCAGCTTAGAGAATACAAGAATTTAATTTTATAAGTTATCACTATATTATAATAATAATGTCAACTTGTGAACTTCCTACCTTCACCATGTGATCCCTTAGAATGTATGTGAAGAGAAGAGCTGGTGACAGGCTGAGCTGGCTGGGTGTACTGTGAGGGCAATGGAGGAGGAGGAGGGGTGGCCTGGATTGGGTCATAGCGTTTCTCACCAAATGATCTATCCACAGCATCAGCTTCTGGTTTTCCCCTATTAGGAAAAAAAAAGAAAGAAAGAAAGAAAGAAAATACCAACCCCTGAATATGGACTCATTTACAAAACAAGTTCTCATTCTTCCAAATATCCCTAAACTAGGGAGAAAAAAAAATCCAAAAATTTCACAATTTTTTTCTCATGAGTATGGATAGTTATTCTACCAAAATATACAAACAAATTCAACGATTCATCAGCACGAGAAATGTCAAGACAGCACAGATACTTAATAATATTAGTAAAACATCAAGAAAATAGCAACCAAAAGGTGGATTAAGTTTTGGATATAATTTTTAATAATTGCAGCATTTACAAAACAATAATGGTTGGTAGGTTTAAGGAAGTCTTACAAGTATTTTATAAAATACACCTTGATACAAGTCTTCCTTAGACCCACTTCTGAGTCCTTTGTAGACTCACTTCTGATTTTATATCTTAAGGTTTTAAAGTCTTGGAGTCCGGTATACTTATATCACCATAAATGATGATGCCAGACACCAGAGATTGGCAAATTTACTCACTGAGGTGCCAAACAAGTTTTTGGCTTTTGGGGATATGGCCTCTGTAACAACTATTCAGCTTTGACATTTTAGCAGCCACAGACAATAAGTCAATGAATGGGCATAGCTGTGTTCCAGGAACACCAAAAAACTGAACATCTCTTACTTTAAAATCTCCCCTTGATTGACCAGATAATTTTGTTGTTGTTGTTACGGAGTGCTAAAGCAGCAGATATTACTTTATTTTGTGAAGCTCATTTAAGTCAAATTGTGATACATATTTTACTTTTTTCAGATTGCCAATTGTTAATATATAACACACAAAATTCAAACAAAAGAAAACTTCTAAATAGACCCATAATTGCAACATTGTCATCTAAACCTTACTGCAGAGTGCCAAAGCTGCACTGGCTTTATGTGCACAAAAAATAACATATACATTTCAAATGCATACTTATTTCAATAGAAGACTTTTGTGAAGATAGCTAGCCTTATGATTAGCTTTAAAACTATGGTGTCATTTTGAATTTTCATGCATTTAGACTAAACATTTGGAGATGCCACTAAGATCTGGAAGTGCACATAATGCCAGTGACACAGTGAGGGACACCTCAAGTAACAACCTCACATTAATGCCAGTCTTACCACTTGACGTTCCTTTTCAAGTAGTCATAGCTAGTGTAAGAGCCAAGAAATCTAGGTGATGGCAAAGCAAGCGCAATAGAAAAATGAAAGAAAATGGTCAATCTAACTAAGTAAATTTGCAGCAAATGGAACTCAAATGTCAAAATATCAACCAACATCCACCATGTCAATGTCAGCATAATTTGGTTCATAAAAGAAAATTATCACTGTCATTTAGGAAATTACCAATATATTAAAATACAGTAACCTGTGCCCTGCCTGCCTACCCTCTACATATTTTAATTAGGGTTGCCAGTGAAAAGCAATTAATGTTTTTGAGCACCACTCTCCTTCACCTTCTGCTGCAGTTGCTAATGGTGAGCAAAGAAATGAACCAAGTTGGGGATGAAGCTCAATAGTAGAGCACTTGCCTAGCATGTGTTAGGCCCTTGGTTCCATTCCCAGTACTACACCACACACACACACACACACACACACACACACACAGATAAAAGAACCAAATAAAGGACCAGTAACCAGGGATAATCAGTAGATTCTGAATATGTAAGAGTGAAATGTTCAAAAAAAGAAAAGGCCTGGTCAGAAGAAATTCTCCAAGTACAGACACATGAAAAAGTGATAACATAACAGCTATACTAGTTCCCTAGCAGGGTAATAATGAATCAGAGTAAAAGGAAACATGCATACCTTCGAATCACGACTGTGATTAACATACATACATTATACATTCTAGTAAGACTTCATTAATCTCAAGTGGCAAGCTAAGCCCTGTGATGGGTGGATCCAAAGCTTCCATGCTTACTACTACAGTCTCTCATTTAATGTTCATACGATACAAAAAAACTTGCCATCAATCTCTAATACACTTAAGTTTTTGTGGTACTGGGTATTGAACCCAGGGCCTCCCACATGCTAGGCAAGTGCTCTACCACTGAGATACATCACCAGTCCTGCACTTTGTTCTCTGAAAAGCAAAACAGATGTTATTTTTCTTTCAAAGGCAATATGTCCTTGACCAGCAGCAAACACTGATTCTTCCCCCAGAGCTGTGTTAAGGAAAAGTTGGGTGGCTGATGCACCTACTACTTTGTGTCCTGTGTTGAACTTCATTCACTCAACAAATAATTACCAACCCTTTACTGTATATCAGGCAGTATTCTAGACTCTGTCTGAAAGTTACATATCACAAATAATAGCTTACGTCTTTCTAGAAAGCCAAAATAATCCAAAATCAAGTATGCCCTTCAACTGGGCATGGTAGCACACATTACAACCCAGCTACTAGGAAGGTTGAGGCAGAATGATCGCCAAGTTCCAGGCCAGCCATGGGAACACAGCAAAACTGTCTATTAAAAAAGTGTCTGGGGACATAGCTTAGTAGTACAGCACCCCTGGGTTCAATCCCTAATACTGGTGGTGGTATAGTGGTGTGGGAGAGTGTTTTTCATTTAATTCCCTGGCAAAACTTTTACTTACTTCTTATAGCTAAATGTATTCTTTTAAGGTCATATCTGTTTATCAAACATGCAAAAGGATAAATAAAATAATTAAACTACATTGCTGGGCCCTTTTCTGACAGGAATGGAATGATATGAGTCTCACGGTGTATGTAAAAATAATTACTGTAGGATACATCCTTCTACTTTGCCAAAGGTGAGCTCATATGAGTCTTAATACTCTATCTAAATGTTACTGGGCACCTGTATAGTTTGTGCTGGGGGAATGTATGATAATGTCTTACATCAATCCCCACTATAGCACTCAGTATGCATCTGTATTTCTCACAAACTGTTTTCTTCTACATGCATAAAGATTTAAATAGTTGGAAAAAGAAAGTCTTCACTTCAAATAATGTATGAAGACAATTAAAATTGGTTTTTAATGTTTGAGGTTTAAAAGTATATTCTAAAAGAATTTTCAGTCAATAGTAAATGACAAATGAAACATGGGTTGATACTACCCCAAACATTTGGGTAAATAAAAATCTAGGTGCTTTTCATCTTTGACACAAAACTGAAATGGCTGATGACTTCTGATGTGTCAACTTCTTTACGCTACACACTATAGTCCCAGTTATTCAAACAATCATGCAGGTGCTGTTGTAAAGGAACCTTTTGGTTATAATGCCTCTCATCAGCTGATGTTAAGTTCATCAGAAGGGAAATGATGTGTGTGGGCCTGACATAATCAGACAGAGGTCACAGGTCTTCCCTGAGCTCAAATACTCCCCAGCAGCTCTGGATCCTCCTTTCTAGACCATCTGGCCCCTGACTTAGGT
This sequence comes from Spermophilus citellus, assembly GCF_964194105.1. Taxonomy (NCBI): domain Eukaryota; kingdom Metazoa; phylum Chordata; class Mammalia; order Rodentia; family Sciuridae; genus Spermophilus; species Spermophilus citellus. Next base: position 53,158,833 of record NC_138185.1, read on the forward strand.
CTCCTATAACAATAACAAATCCACACCTGCTTTTATTCCTGTGGGTTTTGTTGTTGGTTTGAGGATATGAACGCACTGGTGCCCATGAGGCTTTATACCCAACTTTCTGCACCAGACCCTATGAATTAGGCTGCAACCAGAAAAAATAATAATAATAATAATAATACCAGCAGGAGACACAAACACACCAGGAGGGAACAGATAGGAAAAAAAAAAAAGTCTATAAAAAAAAGTCTGTGTCTGGGGACACAGCTTAGTAGTACAGCACCCAAAGTGAAGAAACTTGGGGATCAGTCCCAGCTCTGCTCTATCATTTCACTTCATTTAACCTTGGTTTCCTTGTCTATAAAACTGGACCAGAAATCTGTACAGTCCCCTCAAGCTTCAACAATAAAAAAGACAAGTTTTTTTCTTGCTTGGACAAACAAAACCGGAACAATCTAGTATTTCCCTCCAGTGTTCCCTTCACAGCCCTATTTTCATATTTAGAAAGAAAAAGAATCATCATTGAATGTGTCTTTTTTTACCTAAAAATCAGGATCTTTACAGTTTACTCTCTTTCCTCAAAAACTCTTGATTTTAGCATGTTTTCTAAAGCAAAAAAAAAAAAAAAAAAAAAAAAAAAATATATATATATATATATATATATATATATATATATATATATATAAATCTGATATTAAAGATTAAGAACACACATTTAGCACTAGAACAGATGTATAATAAGGAACTCCTAAGTCTAAGAAAACCATGTATTATGTGGAACTACTTTCTTAAAAAAAAAAAATATATTGAACTTCATGTTAATAATTGCATTTTATACAAGTGAACCTTTATATTTCATCTAAAAAGTTGTCTTAGGTGAAATTACTTACTTAGAAGAATAACTAGAAAAATTTGGTTGATTCTGAGAATGAACTGATTTTGCAGGCTCTGAGAGATGGCTGGCAGGAATGTGTGCAGAAGGTTTGTTCTCAAAACTTCTTCGGTCAAAGTATGAGAGCTGTTTTCGATAGTATTCTTCATCTTCCTCCGGATCATAATGATTTGATCGGACAATATCTTCAGGTGGTTTCAGTTGAGGTTTTTGAGGTTCTGGAATCCTGGCAATGAATAAAACTTTTTAGACTGACTACTGTGATTTTTGGAATCTGTACAGTCAAAAATGGATATTTGAAGCCATATGTGGTAGTGCACACCTGTAATATTAGCAATTAGGGAGACTGAGGAAGAAACTTGCAATCCTCCTGCCTCAGCTTCCTGAGTGTCAGGGATTACAGGGGCATGTCACAGAGCCCTGCCTCAGCACCTTTCTTTAAAATGCAGAAAATAATAGTGTGGCCTCATTGTGCTGATATAATTATAAGCACAATGGCAAGAACATTATGCATGCTCACTAAATGATTACTTGTAGTGACTTAAACCAATCTGAAATTGCAAAACATAACATAATTAGGGCTTTAAATTTTTTATTAACCATTTGCTGGAAAAAAAAAAATCTCTTTTCAAAAGATTTATTTCTTGAAGGTACACATTATCTGCCCCCTCCTTAGGATCAGTATTCTGATTAGGAGAGTCGGCAGTTTTTATTTAAGAAGAAACCCTCTCCTTTTTACAACTCTCCTCTGCTAACACAGAAGACTTTCTCATTAATTAAGAGAGTAAATTCCTGGTCAGTTCTATGTATAAACACTACAAATTGCACCCACCTGTAAAGAGTTTTGTCATGTTCACTGAATTGATTCTGAGAAGTGGCTTTAGGACCAGTAATGGAAGCACTTGGAGGTTTAGATGCTACTTCTGGAGGCTGCAAAAACAAACAAGATCATTACCAAGCAGGGTTCCTTTAGGAGGGAGGGCACAGCTAAGAAGCATTCTAAACTGCTATGCACTCTCTGTGACTATGCGTTCAAGCATACAGACACACGTTTACCTTAAAGTTGGCAGTGTCATTCGTATCCTTTTTGTTCTCCAATGATGCAGATCTTTTGTTTTCAAACATTTTAACTCTGGTGAGCACAGATTGTGGCTTCATTGCTGGGTCTTCCTCTTCTTCAGTAAGATTTGGGGGAGGAGGCAGTGGTTTAGTAGTTGAAGGCAGAACTTCTGGTTTATGTTGAGATGAAGGTATTAGAGGAGGGACAACTGCAGCACCATGGAGAGGCTCATAATGGCCTGCTTTGGAGGTAAATCCTTGTGATGGTACTTGCTCATAACTTCGTGGGTACTGATCAAAATACTGCTTGGGATCAGAAGACTTAGGACCAGCTGAAGGATAGGGCTGTGCTTCTGGTCTGTATCTGTTATGCATGTCATATCCAGGAGCTGGTTGTTCTTCATGTCGTAGGGAGGAGGTTCTAGGTGGCTGTTCATATCGTGGTCTACTGTCATAAGACAGAGGGGCTGGCTCTTCAAAACGTGGAAAATACCCTCGTTCTGAGGACTCTTCAGGATGCTGTCTGGAGTCAAGGTCTCGAGGGTGCTGATTATCAAAAGAAGGTCGAGGCTGGTAGGACTGTTTGTCATCATAATATGACCATTGTTCTTCATATGTAGGAATTCGATCCTCGTATCGTAGGCGATGGTCATAGTTTTGAGAAAACTGGTCTGTATAGCTTGAGGAGTCGTATCTGTATGTGGGCTGCTCAAGATCTCTGCTGGCTTGTTTCTCCACATAGGGAAGTTGAGCTTCATAGGTCATGTTTGGCTCTTTGTCTGGCCTCTGGCCTGTGTGACCAACAGTTGGTTGTTTCAAAACATGATTCTGTCTCATCATTTCCTCAGGATATGGATCCTTTCTATATACCTGTACAAAAATTTCACATTTAAGGACAAAGGTTTGTTTTTATTCTAGTATATTTTTATTAAACTATGATTGAATATTAAACTATGATTTTAATACATGAAAATGGTATGTTTACCATTTATTACCAAGATAGACAAATTAGTAAAAAAAAAAAAAAAAAAAAGCTAGTTTAAGTGAAAGCTCAAAATTTATAGAGCGGGTAGGGGCTTTTAGGTTTTAGCATGTATTAAATGAAAAGTGAGTTAAAGATAATTATTAAATTTAGTAGAAAATTAATGCACTCAACTACTGATTCCACTTGATTCTGACACTGAAAATCAGGAAAATTTATGGACACCATGACTTATATGAACTTAGAAATGCTTGGATACGTCTCAACTACATATTAAGAAATTCTGGAAAATACTAAAAACCAAAAATAAAATTAAAATATTAAGAGCAAATCTTTAAAAGGCCTTTTCTCAAATAATGAGTATACCACCAGAAGCCATGCAAACTACAAAACTGAAATGATTTGTACCGATTTGAAAGCACCAGAGTGTATAAGCCCACAGTAAAAAAAGCAAAAGGAAAACTTAAAAGGGCAAAGCAAAAATGATCATGTGCTAGATTGATGGAGAGCAACAAATTAGTGCAACACTGCAGCACAGGTACCTTTGTTGGATCTACATGCGACGACAATGATGGCTCTTGATCTCTTAGCATTATGTGAGCTGCCTCTGTACTTGGTGTTCTTAAAGAATCAGCTTGTGGTGAGTAAGAGGTGGAAGGAGCTGGGGTGGGCTCCTTCAGTTTGACATTAGTTAAATTTACATTATGATTAACTGCAGAGGTTGATGATGCTGGGTTTGTTTCAGGCGAAAGGTAAGGGACTGGAGATGAGGCTTCTGCTTTCTGTGAAGTGTTTAAAATATTTTAAATATAGTGTTTATGTTTATTGCTAACTTCCCACTTCAATTTATAGTGATTGGCAGACATATATTTTAAGTGTGTACTAAATTCTTTTGAAAAGTTCAGAACATTGGCTGTGTAAGATTAACACACAAAATTTAGAATTGTCCTTGGTACTCTCAAATTGAGTTAAAGATTAATTTGTAATCTAGAGAAAGGACAAAATATACCTTTTGAACTCAATCACCACATTCTAAAATTTAATAATGCACCTCTAACTATAAAACGTTGAATGCTTGCTGCTTACCTGTTGAGAGGCTGTCTTAAATCCAGGGGAGTCTATTCTATGAATAGGTTGTGGCTGAGCTTGTGGTGAGTAAGGAGGATATGTTTGGTTTTCATGATGCATTCCAGAGGAGTCCTCTCTTACAGGCTCAGAGGACCGTGTAATGGCAGACTCCGGTGGAGTCCCAACCTCATCATTAAGAGTTTCATCTAGTTCTTGATCAGTGTAGGCCCCGCCTTCTGTATCTGTATCTTCATAGTCAGAAGTGTGTCTACTGTCCGTGCTATACATTGAGTATTCACTACCTGGGGCTGACAGGTAGGACAGACGATCATCATGCAAATCAAGGTCATCACTTGTAGCACCATCCGCCTGGGTCAAATAAAAGTAAATTAAAAATTTTATTCAGTAGTTCTTTAAGAGATGGCCTTTATTTTACAAGGGAGATTGAAAAGGATACTTTTCTTTGGAGAAATCATATCTATTTCTTGAAACTTCTGGTCACAAAAGGTCAAGAAGATTGTACAAGCACACATGCAGACACACATAACATCCCTTGAGATCTGAAGGCCTTGGATGAATGAAATATTTGGTTGATCAGTCAGGACAAAACTGGATTCCAGGGCTCAGCCCCAGAGGACAATGAAGGAACTGACACTACTCATGTTCATAAAACCTACTCACTAGATTTTTAGACCAAAGTAAGGTGAAGAGGGAGAATGATACCAAACCAAGCTCATACAAACAAGGACATACTAACATAACAATGAACGTGAGAATAACTATGAAAATAAACCCACAGCTCAAGTTGCGTAAGAGATAATATATTTATATTAGAAAGCAACTTTTTAAAAGTTGGTATTTGACCCTAAAAGCTTTTATGAAACACAACAGAAAATCATCACCTACATGGTGGTTGCCCATTCAATCAAGAAGAAATTTTTATTTATTTTTCACAGAAGTAGTATCCAATGGATGGAGAAGTAGAAATGCAGTTTCTGTTTTTCAAGTAATTTAAGAGCTGAATTTTTTCTAATGGTATACACTGACTAGCTTCTAAGTAAATAAGAAAGAGAAAAGTATGTGAGGGAAAGGGAACTATGGAGTTCCAAGTATCAGGCTGTCACTACACAGTAATTTGAGACTAGTACATGGATTAAATAGAACAGTCCCTGAGGATCTTTCATAGATACTGTTCCTGGTTAGGCATGAGAGTCAAAGGGTCTGAAAAATGGTCCAGAAAATAGAAAATATTTCTTCCATTTTATCACGGGCTGAATGATAATCATGAAACTCTTGGACAGGAAGATGTATTGCTATTTACTAGCAGGCTGGGTTGGCTCTCCAAGTTTGCTATGCCAGATAACACTGTCTTTGGAGTTGAGCTGCCTGAAAGGAACTTTCCTTTAAGTCTTATGCTTGGCTCTGTAGGAGCCTGACCCTGAACACTGCCTTTCTGATAATAAAGACCAGGGCATGCCATGCCTCCTGGTGGCTCTCGCTTTCATCAAAGCACATGCTAGGCTGGGAAAAGAGAAAATCCCAGGGATATGCCCTGTTAGAGCAGAATATCTGACTGAAGTCCCACTGCTTTCTGAATGCTGTAATGGCTGCTGCAGAAGAGAATTCTTGCTACTAATCTTTAGCAGAAGAGAAATCTTGCTACTAATCTTTAACGTGTCAGGAAATATTTAAGGCCTGGGGAAGACTCACTTAAAACTCAACAATTCGTCTAGCTTCTGCAACTTGTTTGAAATGCAGAAGTAAGCAAGAACCTTGGGTTGTTTGGAACCAGGAACTGGTATGTCTACACAATAAGAAAGCCTCAGGATGACTTTTCTTGATTGAGTAAAGAACGTACAAGAGTGTGTCGGATCTTGCCAAAAGGAACTCTTCCTAGCAATTAAGTCAAAGTAGTTAGTTCAGGAGAATGTCAACGTGCAACAAAGTGGTTTTATTTTACTAAGGGTAAGGAATGTATCTATAGGATACAATCCAATAGAAGGGGACAGGAAGAGAAATCAAACTTGATTTGAACTTTTTGTGACTTAGGAAATGCACTGATCTATCCTAATAATTATAAACTACCTACTTTTTTTTTCATATAAAAGACCTTTATTTTAAAACCAAGCAAAGAAAGAAGGTACATAATATCACAAAGATAAATTATAGAAAATTAAGAATGTGACTTTAAAAAAAAATCTCAAGTAATCATGTTTACTTTGTGCATTTGGGGAAGAGACTTAAAGACTTATTCCAGGGGTTCACTAGTGAAAGCAAAACTGGATTCCAGGGCTATCTACCTGACAAAGAATACTAACAGAATCATGTAGTTACAGAAGGTTAGCATGAAGACTACAATCCCATTTTACCAAATGCAATGAAAATAAAAATTGGAAATAGTGTGTTGATGTAGAGTGGTGTATTGGATTTTTTCCACTGTGGTTTTCCTATCAAGTGTCCCAGCTAACATGTAAATTATTCAGAGTGGTCTTATGATCTCATTTGAATGGTCCATCCCCCAAACCGGTACATGAGAAAATTCATGGTTCTAACACGTTTCTACAGGTGAGAACAGTGACACTACCTCTAGATATAAACATTTAACATTTCTTCTTGCAGAGGCCACATGTTCCTAAATAAGGGGTACATGGTCCTAGGCATGCAGCATGCACTGCCAGAGCACTTGTACCAACAGCCAGGCAGAGGAAAGAATGGGCCATGCAGGGGCAAAACACAACAAAAACAAACCAACAAGGAAATACAGAAAGCAAAACAGAAAACCAGAGATATTCTCAAAGTTCCCTAACTACCAAAACTTTTTAATATTGCACTGATCTGAAGGTAACAGACATCAAAAACAAAGGTTCTTTCAACAGTATACTTTAGAAAACAACTCTCCAAAAAAAAAAAAATAAACAGACCTTTCCTATCAAAAAAGGAAAGTGGTTATTTTAAAGCTGGCCATTTGGGTGTATATAGAAAGCAAAATTCAGAGCTAGAAAAGATCTATTGCTTTGTTCAATATTTCCCAGTATGTCGTAAGAATGTTGGCAGGTGCTGAGTAGAAGAAAAAAAAATCCCAAGGTAAAAATGTAAGAAAATATTTTTAAGTAGGCTTTTTTTTTTTTTTTTTTTAATTTACAAGACTTTTTGGAACCTTTAATACACTAGTGGCTACCATGACACTCAAAGAGACAAGGGCTGGTGATATTTCCCACCCACTGCTTGCCTTTAGAACAAGTTCTGACCCATGTGCACCAAGGACAGCACTTCAGGAAACATTCATTTAGGTCATCCAAGTCCTCTCATTTTCAGAGGAAGAAATTGAAGCCAGGTTCAAAGTTGTCTTTCCTCAGTCAGAAAGAGGCAGAGTCATAAATGTTTTCCATTATCATCTGAGAATTCTTTTAAGGGAGAATCCCACTGGAGTGGTAGTCCAATAGGGAAGGAAATTTAAGAATCTCTAACTATTAAAAGCAGTATTTATAATCTCTACAAACAAACGATAAACGCATGAAAGCTAACTTTTCTAAAATTATTCTAAGATCTTGATCCATAAAAAAACAATGATAACTTAAAGGTTTCTACCTAACTTATCAAATGGGTTAAAAGAGTATTAAGAGATTTCTTACCTTTCCCTCAGAAACCCATACCAGCTGGTTTTGTTGTTGCTGAATTGCTTCTTTCAGTGCACCATACCAACCATCATTCATAGAATTTAAGTTTATTGTAGCTGAAAATAAATTTAACAATGTAGTTTTATGTTAAAACAGTGCCCAGAGTTAGAAAAATTCAGTCAATTCTTCTTAAAGTCATTACTGAAATGATGGTAGTAAAGGATACAAACACTTAAATTTTCTATTTTGGCATTATACACATTTTCTTTCAGCTGTTAATATAATGGGAAGCTTTCCAAGTAAAGGTCATCATATAAGTTTTTGTATGTGAACGACATGACACTTTAACCTATTGTTGCTGGGACATTTTAATCTAAAATGCAGCCTTAATATACTCACTTGTAAAAAGATGGTGGTTGTTTTTACGAAGCTTATGAGATCGTTCATATAATTTCCTGGCACTTTTCCGAGATTCTGGACATAATCTCATTCTCATTGTTTTCACACCTTGTTTAGAGTCAGGGTTAAGGAATACAACAATTGGATACCACTGGGCATAATTAAGACGATCAACTGCGTTTGGTGTTACATCTAATAAAGCATGTTTGTCCTGGAGACAGAAAGAGACAAGACACTGTTAATTAAAAATCTTCCTCTTCAGAAAACACCACATCCTATACTACATTTCAATTCTAACAGACATTTGTGTTCTAGAATGTGTCAGGAGTACATATTAAAAACTTTGTAATCAAAAGCTAATTCAAAACAATTTCTAGCTTTTTAAAACCAAACCAAACCTTTAAACCACCATATTTTTAGGACTTAGCCTCCCACAAATGGAAAACCAACAATATTTATTTGTGCTCAGTTAGAGAGCAAATAAATGCAACAATTAAATGTTCCTGACATTCCCTTATTGTGTAAGTTAAGGTCACCTTGAATTGAGCTTATGTAATACAAAGAGTCTGTTAATTACATCCAAACATCATATACTTTTTTTGAAGTAACAAAAAATCATTTTTTTGGTATCTATAATAACACTATTCCCTTGAAGGCAATCATTATTAAATGCCTTTCAGTGGGGGCTTCTCTTATGGTATGTTAGTAATAATCTTAGGAAAACTACCTTCTACTTTCAAATTCATCAAATATCCCCACTTAAAAACAAACCATTACAGCTTATCATGAAATATAGCAACTTTTAATAACTTACCTGATCTATTATTTGCTTTATTGTATGAAGGCGAATAATGCCAGAGCTACGTTGGTCAGTTCCAGCATCTCGTGGCTCACTTTCTATTCATGAAACAGGACAAACACAAAATATCGTATTGCTTAGATCAGAATTTCTGAATTACTGGGCACTACTGACATGCTGGAATAATACTTTGTTGTAGGGCTATTTGCATTTTGGCCTGTTTGGCAGCAGAAAATTCCACTCACTAAAGGAAAGAAAACCCATTCCCAAAGCCCCTCCTCATTCACTGTGAAAACAAAAAGGTCTCCAGACAGAGCTAAAAGTTCTCAAATGGGACACATCTACTCTGCTCCTCATTACCCAGTTAAGAACCACTGTGCTACATAAATGCTTCTTAACAGGATCAGGATGAGAAGTGAGATGCTTGCTTTGCTTTTGGGTACGAAATTAAGGAGGTACCCCAAAACCATTAGTAATCAAGACAAATAATATTTTGAGACAGTATTTTAAAAAAAATCAAAATAAATGAATGCAAAAGATCCATAATGAGCAACATATCAAAATTTTTAATGTAATCAAGCAGTAAGCAGAACTCGAATAAAAATTATTTTAAGACTGTTACTTTCAACAGAATGATCAAATATGGCAATTTTGTGAAAATGAGATGAAGATTTTTTAAAAAATAATACTGATGAACCTCTCATCAGTATTTTAATCTTATTTTCCATAAAACACAGAAAAGTAAAATTATTAAATTTTGTGTATGGTATAAATAAAATATTTAAACTTTATTTAAACTTATGCAAGTTTTAATAGGCATACTTTTTTTTGGTTTGGTATTATGACTGAACCCAGGAGAGGATCTTCTACTGAGTTATACCCTTTTCCCTTTTAATTTTGAGACAGTTCTCCCAAACTGCTGGGACTGGCCTTGAACCTGTGAGATCCTCCTGCCTCAGCCTTCCAAGTAGTTGGGATTACAGGTTTGTACCACAGCACAAAGTTCAGTATGCTTCAGTAGTTACATTTAATACTACTTACTATAAACATCTACAATAATAACTGACATTACTACTCATGTTTTATTATCTGTTTTGCATATTTGACCATTTGTTAGTGTAATGATTAAAATTCACTGTACTGAAGCAAAACAAGATTGAAATAGAAGCCTAATTTTGCCATTCATTAATGGGTGTCATACAACAAGTTTAGACTGACTGATATGGTTCCAACCACAACCAAAAGGCTTAGTTTGCTTAACGTTGGCATATTTTAATTCTCACCTGGCAGTGTTAGTGTGAGGATTAAACTAAAGTGTGAGCTAAGCAGTTTTCATATGAAGTCAAAAGTTTCATAAATGGTGATTCTTATTAAAGGGAAATGGTAGAATAAGGACACAATCATTAAGGCTTCCTTTCGAATTAAAAGAATAGGAGATAAAACTACAAATTTCTCACAAAAAGTTTTACTTTTATTAAATTAAAGGACCAGAACGATCCTTTTTGAGGAGCTAATTAGTAAAGATATACACTTAAGCTCATCTTAATTAAATTCAATCCTGAGTGTACTTACTTGCAATCTGATAAATATCTGGTTCTTCTCTTGCCAGCTTTTCTCTGGCAACATCAGCTATTGGTCCAAAGATGGTTACAGGCCTCAGGAATCCAGCTGGAAATAAATTAAGATGAAAAATAATACAGTTTATACTTTTGCTTTATTAAACATTCTTTTTTAATATTTATTTTTTATTTGTACACAATACATTTATTTTGTTTATTTTTATGTGGTGCTGAGGATCCAACCCAGACCTTGCACATGCTAGGTGAGCACTCTACCGCTGAGCCACAACCCCATCCCTGCTTTGTTATAAACATTCTAATATAAAAATATATTAGATTAATCTATGGGAAACAAGCTACCTTCTCGAAGAACAACCCTTTCATAAGCTGGAAACTTGGTTTGAACTGGTTGAGCTGACAAGTCCTCTCTGCTTTTTCGAAGATTTCTTTTGGAGCTTCGAAGACCTCGGAATCTCCAGAAGTCAGCACGATCTCCTCCTGCTGTTTTTGGAAGTGTGTACTGTACGCTGGCTAATTGCTCAGCTCTATGCAAGAGAAAAAGTAAAATAAGGATATTTAAGAAGTAATGTGGAAAAAGACAACAAAATGAAATGTCAAAATACTGAGAGGTTCACGTGTAGTTTAAATCTCAACAGTTACAGTAAAATAAAGAGTGTATAACTAAGTCAATTATACCTATGGTGAATATAATGAAAAATATTTCTTTACACTACCAAAATTTCACAGTGAGACTGAAATCTATCATCATTTACTAAATTCACTTCATGAGAAGTATCCAAACATTCATACCTGTTCTTATTAGGAATGATGCCTCGTTCCACCTCCTTATGATTTTTACCAATTCGAATAGCAAGCCAAGAGCCTAGTTTTCCGTTGTACAAGGTATCCACAACACGGAACACTTCTCCTTTGTTAAAACTAAGCCCATAGGGAGACTCTTTTTCATATTCAAAATGGGTTCTAATATAGAAAGAATCTCCTACATCTGATTCTACAATGCGACGATAAACTAAGAGAGATCAAACAAACACATTATCAATATTTGGTGGGATAAAGAATTAGTCTAAGAAGACATTATATTAAAATGCTGGTGAAAATATTAACATCAACAAAAACAACAATATTCAACAAATGATAAGTTTTTACTATGTGTCAGGCATTGTATTAACTACTTTATCTCAGGTATTCATCCACTACCTCATGAATTGGGTACTCTTAGTATATCCACTTTTTCATGAAGAAAATGGTAGAGAAACAGATCAATTTGTTCAAATCACATACTTGATTTCTATTTATATTATCTGATTTAATCTGTCTGCAAACATCATAGACTTTCCATATTCTAAATAAGTGGGTCTCAAATGAGGGTATTTTTGCCCCCCACTTCAGAGACTGTTTGCCAAAATCTGGAGGAATATTTTTTATAAAGCTCCAATTATGTGTGTTGAAGGGAGATGGGAGGTTTGCTGGTAACATTCTCATCTGGTGGGTAGAGGCTAGGAAAGTTCCGAAATATCCTATAATAAACAGGACAGCCTCTAAAAGATAGACTTACTCAGCTCTAAATGTCAACAGTGCTAAGGCTGAGAAATCAAATTCTAAATTTAAGTATATTTGCTTAATTACTGAGAATATTAGGTGTTATTTTGTATAATAACAAACATTTGAGTATATTTCTTAGAAAACAGTAGTGCAAGATTTGGGAATTATTCTTATAAACTTTTGTAAAGGGTTGGTTGGCATTTTACTTAAAACTATATTGGTCCTATTACTGTGTTCTACTAATAAGCATAGTTAATACTATGTACCCTGAAAAGAATTAAAATAACGAAGTTACCTCTGAGATTAACAAATTCATTCATCTCAAAATTTTAAGTGATTTATTAAAAACAAAACAAAACAAAACAAAACAAATAAATCTCTAGGTAAGTCCTCAAATTCCCACAGGTTCATTTCCCCCCATTTTTGACAGTATCTCACCATCCTTCTTCTTCTGAGCCAATATGGTCACTTCTTCTCCTTTGGGGAGGTCAAGTAGGAAAAGAACAGCTTCTTCTCTTATGATATTTGTGAAATCTACATTATTCACCTATCAAAATAAGATTTTATAAGTTAGCATGGCCATTTCTAAGAACATAAAAATCTTTATTTATCAAGAAACAAATAGTTTCTGAGTCAATCTAATTTGAAAATACTACACTTTTAAGTAGGAAAGAATTTATTTTGGAAAAAATATAGTGTGCTCTAATTTAAACAAGCAGAAACTAAGTAAAAAATTTATTTAGAGTGTAGTCACAATATATCCTGACATTAAAGATCATGTGGTGGAGACAGAGGTGTAGCTCCCTTGTAAACCATTTGGCCTAACATGCATAAGGTTAATTCTTTTCAGGCAATACACACACACACACACACACACACACACACACCCCTAATTAAGACCAAAAAAGTCAACTTATATTTATAGTCGTAAAATCTGTCACTTTAAATTTTTAAATAATTCTATGAATGTATGATATAGCCCTACATTTTACTAGTTGTGAAAAAGAAATCAAAAGGAAGTGAGATTTTTTTAAAATAATAATAAAAAAGGACTATAATTATGGCAAACCTGTAACAGCGACTCTGTAAATACAGATGTGATGTCTGCCAAGTCAATATGTACTTATATCAAAAGCTCCATCAAAATGTCACCTGTGATTGTTTAAGATTATAGATTTTTTTTCCCCTTCCACTTTTTGGGAATTTTCCACATTAAAAAGGAAAAGGGGTGGGGGGGACCCAAAACCAAAGCAATCAATCAGCATGTACTATTGTAATAAAAACAAAAATAAACTATTAAGAAACATTTTTAAAATAATGCATATGTTGATTACTTCAAAACAGGATAGGAGGTAGGAAAGAAAGAAAAATTTAATTTCCTTGATATGGATTGAGAACAGGATAAATATCATTAGGAAGAAACAATACAATGTCAGGTGGAAATCGTTAAGTCGGAGGTGATGCCTTGACTTTTTGACATGTTTGAAGGCAAAGGAAAAGAACAGATAAAAATTCCAGAGACAGTAGCCTAAGGGGCCCAGGAAACTGCTTAGGGTTAAAAAAAAAGATTCTGATGGTAGGCTGCTCGCGTGAGTGATGAAGACCATCGCAAAAGAGAAGCAAGGTATTCCCCCAAATTTGAGAGTAGTAAAGGCAGGAAAAGAATAAAAAAGACTGATAAAAAAGATTTTGTTGTCACTGCTATGGGAATCTAAGAGAGAAAGCATTTCAAGGATTATGATAATTGAAACACTGCTTCAAAAAAAATGGGTGCTGAGGTGACACTGGTCAGCAATGGCTTGTGAAAATTCAAGGCAGTAGTGGACAAGAGGAGAGCAAGACTATATATAAACAAAATGACTGAAAGGAAAGTCGGGAAGAAACTCAACCACTCCTTTAACTAGGTCAACAGCAAAGAGGAGAAATAAAACAGTGGAAAATGGATGAAGAACCATAGGAGAGGGAAAGAGAAAAAGATGAACAAGGCTACAAAATTCTAGAGCAGAAAAGATTCTGAATTCAAGAGTATAGGCAGGAGGTAGGCTGAAAACAGAAAGAACACAAAAGAGGCTGCAAAGACACTTGGAGTTAGAGAGGTAAAGTGAGTTCAAGAATTCTCATTTATCTTCTGACTAAAATGGGACATAGTCTATCTACCAGAAGTCAAATGAAGATCTGGATATTTTATAAAAAGAAAAGCAGAAGACAGATGAAGAAAATATTGTCATTCGGCAACATGTTTATGAAAAAAAAAAGAAGGAAGGAATACAGTGAGGAAGGGGGAAAAAGACAAAGGAAAAGAAAAAGAAGGAACACTCCATTTAGACTGCATCTAACAGAGGTTTTTCTGACTTTTATAACTGATCCTCTTTCTTATGGGTTATGAAGTTCCAAAGTCAGGGCTATGAAGTTTCAAAATCAGGGCAGCTTACATTGTTGTCTGATATAAACTGTATCTCCTTGTGACTGAGACATTATTTGGGGTAAAAAAATCCCAGAGGCTCTGTGGACTGCTACAAAGGCTCTTCTCCCATGGGAGAGAAACACCTGATATTATCTGTTGACAAGTTGAGGTCTGTGGCAGAGTCTGGCTAGTCTGTTTAGTTGAACAGTAAGACTGCCAAGTATGGCCAGGAGCTTTAGCTCAGTAGCAGAGCACTTGCCTAGCATGTCGTGAGGCACTGTGTTCGATCTTTGTCACCACATTAAAAAAAAAAAAAAAAAAAAAAAAAAAAACAAATAGGAACATTCTGTTCATCTACAACCACAAAAAAGCTAAAAAAAAAAAGACTATCAAGTAGGTACTATAGGGATTTAAGACTTATTTTCTTATCGGTTCCACTACACTGTGTACTAACACATGACATAGCAGTAAACAAGAGCACATGTAGGAATGGGAAGTAATTAATCTGGCACAGGTTAAACCAGAAAAATTCTTTTTTTTTTTAAATATTTTTTAGTTGTAGATGGACACAGTACCTTTATTTATTTTTATGTGGTGCTGAGTATCAAACCCAGTGCCTTACACGTGCCAGGCAAGCACTCTACTGCTGAGCCACAACCCCAGCCCCCTGATAGATTCTTTTTTAAAAAAAAAATATTTATTTTTTTAGTTGTAGTTGGACACAATATCTTTATTCCATTCATTTATTTTTATGTGGTGCTGAGGATTGAACCCAGGGCCCCGCGCATGGTAGGCGAGCGCTCTACTGCTAAGCCACAATCCCAGCCCCCCTGATAGATTCTTAATTGAAAGCTTAATTAGTTTGAGCAGTATATAGACTACAGACTAACCAAGGCAGTAGGTTTGTTGTATCTTATTATTTTTTTCTAGGGATCCAACTGACATACCCTGAGAATTTGATCGCCTTCCTCTAAGCCTTCTTTGGCTGCAGGGCTATCTTCTAGAACTCCAGCTACAAATATTCCGACATCATTTCCACCAGCTAGCCGTAAACCAACACTGTCTCCTTTTCTGAATTTTACCAATTTCATGCTGGGCCTGTTAAAATAAATATTTCATTTGAAACAGTTAGTAGAAGCTTAAAAAGTTACAGCAAACTGCTATACTAAAAATCACATTCAGAATGAAATAAAAGACCATCATTTCTAAAACTACCCACATACCACTAATCCAACTGAATAAAATTTAGTGTTAATGCAAGATCAGATTTAATAATAATTTCATTTTCTGATACTCAGTAAACTTTGGACTATCTAAATTTAATGTGCAAGCACTATTTTACATAACTAATTTATAAAACTGCCTTATAAAGCAACGTTTTCCCAACTCTCAGAGTGTCTAGGGTATATGATTCATTCCCAATGGCTTAAAAAAAAATGTGTTCTTTCCATCCCAGTCCACACCATATCGTTGAACTGGAAAGTGTCATTTCTATAAAATTAGAAATTGAAGCACAAATTAACAAATTTTCCTAATACAGAGTCAAATTCAGACTCTATGCATTGTAATCTCTACACTCAACAGATGGTGATTGTTAAACTTTGAAGCTGGTAGACTCTTTCAATAGCTCAGAGAAGGTTCACTTACTCTCCTTTCCCTTTTAATATTACTTAATTTAAAAAAAATTTTTGAGGTACTGGGGATTGAACCCAGGAGCACTCTACAACAGAGCCACATCCCCAGTCCTTGTTTATTTTGAGACAGGGTCTTGCTTAGTTGCTCTGGCTGGCCTCAAACTTTTCATCCTCTTGCCTCAGTCTGGGATTACAGGTGTATGCCACTGTACCCAGGACTCTTTGAATTTTAAAATAAAAATCTTATAATCATTTACCCTTTCTTGATTAGCCCCATATCCAATCTCTACCCATTATTTGTTAGAACTGAAGGAAAAGATGCAGGCATATCCCTCTATCATCAGAGTAGTGTTAACACCTTGGACATCCTAAAACAAATACTAAAGCTTGCCTTAAAATTGGCTGTGAAGAAATAGATCTTAATTACAAATTACCCTTTACATTTTCCTTCTAGGGTATCATAACTACCTCTACATTCCTGACCAAGAGACACACTATTGTACCTCTTGTTCACTATTCTAAACATGAGGTATAAAAGAATTCACTTTGTCCTAAATCACCAACAGTAACCAAACTATTAGAAATTAATAGAAAATAACTAAAAACCCCAAATGAATGAATGAGATGAGAAGAGAGATATTTCTAGTCCTTTTGGACCAACTATTTAAAAATCACCTTAGTTTTTAAAACTTATATTCACCTTTGATCCAGTTTTAACAGGAAATAACATTAACTAGACATAAAAGAAAAAACCCTCAACTTAGATTACGTCACTCAGGGCTAGGGCTGGTAGCATTCTTGATCCCTACCTGAAACTATTTACCAGCTTTATTATGATAGAATTGTTAAGAGTCCTGGTTGTGATGGTATCCTACTTTTCCGAGCAGGTCAAAAGCATTCCCATAAATTCCTTTCCTAAACCAACAGTACAAAAAGCTCTTTTAAACATTTCTTCCAAGTCCTTAAGACTGTAGATCCTTGGAAATCCTTCTCCAGACTGCTTCAAAAGTAGACCTGAGTGCAGTCTGTACCTTGAGTAAACTACGGCCTTTGAGAATCACTGTTAAGAGGACAGCTTCAGGCCACATCTCACAGTGACAGGTGCTAGGTGTGACTTGACATTTTGTACTTTGCTTCATCTGCATTACATCAACTACTCTGTAAGAGAAAAAAGCAAACAACACTCTTTTTCCTCAAATCCATTCACTGGATTTGAATAAAACACCAAACCTTTAACGGCTCAGCTACTAATCCTGCCCACATCTTCAAATCCTCTTTGGTAATTGTTCTTCAGGGCTCTCCCACAGAAGCAGATCTCTGAAATCTTATTCAAGTTTTCTACACCTTAAAAACATTCGAGCAATTTCCCAAAAGTTTTTAAAAAGGGGGGTGGTGGTGGTGGGAGTGGGGGAGCTAATGTTTGAATTATCAATTAGCTAATATTAAAAAGATGCAATTTAAAACTTGTGTGATACCCACCAACTTGTGAAACACTCTCTGCCTATTTGGGTACTGGGCTACAAAGACAATTTTCTTTAGTAAAGAAAATAAATGAGAGTGGGGAAATGGGTCTAGATCTAACCTAACCCATTTTAAGAAATTTGCAAGATTTCAATTATTCACATCATTTAGCAGAGACAACGAAAAACTATTTTGATATCATTTGTTTACAAAATTTTTATCTCAATTCCACTAAGTATAAAATACTTAATAAAATAAAATATAATAAAAGGCATAGAACAGTCAAACTTACTTTCAAGTTGCTAACTAATCTAAAACAGCTTAACCAGGGGTTATTGTCCCTCACATAAAACATTTGGTAATGTCTGGAGTCAATTCTGGTTGTCACAAATGGAAGAGTGCCATTGGCACTTAGATGGCAGATATGCTGACAGAGATGTCACAGTGCCTAGGAGAGTGTCCCTGCCTGCCTCATGACAACAGTTATCTGGCCCCAAATGTAGACAGTGCTGAGACTGAGTAATCTATATATATATTTTTTAAATGCTAGGGTATTAGAAAGCTTATAGAAATTCTAATGTCTGAATAGATAACAATTTTTACTTTTTGAATTCCTGACCTTTAAAACTAGGTAGGTCACACTGAATATATCCAAAAAGGTCCTTTGTTATTCTCTAATTTCTAAGTGACTCTGTAAGAAACTGTTAAATAAAGAAATAGGGCTGGGGTTGTGGCTCAGTGGTACAGTGCTCGCCTAGCACATGCAAGGCCCTGGGTTCGATCCTTAGCACCACATAAAAATACATAAAAATAAAGGTATTGTGTTCAACTACAACTAAAAAATAAATGTTAAAAAAAGAAATAACCTAATCATAATATCGTGTCATATGTTAATTTTAAAAAGTATGTGTAATATCATTTGCAATTAAACTTTCATTCTACATAATGCTTAATAATGGACAAAGAAGATATACAACTTTAAAACTGCATTACCGAAGAATTCCATCTTCATGTGTTGAATTAGGTATGACACCGTCTGAAGGACTGACAGGTAAATCCACATCTGGTTGTCCAACTTGAGCATACACAGGTTTTGGTTCTAAAAAAATAAATAAATAAAATTTACATTGTGAAGGACTCAACTTTTCAAAACATGAGATAATATAAGCAACTAGTGAAATAACAATAAAAATTCTACAAAACATATGTATTATTCATCAGTAAAATTAAGTTTAGAGAACTTGATGAAGAGCACATACACCACATGTATGAGTATATTTTACAGTTAAAAACTCTGAAGTCTTTTTAACAAGTATACAGGTTACATGGCCACTTGTGCTTCCATAGCTTTAGTTGTTAGAAATTGAAAAAAAAAAATATAGATTCTCTATGGAAGAATAACCAAAGATAACATTAGAGAAAATCCAAACATTTTTCTTTTAAGATCATCAATATAGTCACCATTCCTCTGATAAAATGTTTTTAAATATCCACATTTGTTACTAAGTTGAGTAAGATGAATGTGAGAGGACAAACTGAGAGACATTAGAAACAAAATCTTTTGAGCAACCAATTTTACAAATCTGCAGATTCTTAGTCTAAGTCCTTATATATAGCCTTAAAGGGTACACTTAAGAAAACACTATTTTTAAAATTTTGAAGCCAATCTAATGCTTCTTTAATACAGAAAAATTCATGCATGCGAAATAATAACTGCATCTTATCTTTTCAAATCTTGCAATTACCTTATTCTGACTGCAAAAAAGTTTTTTTAACTTAGTGTTTTGTTACGCTTACCTGGAAGAGTAGGTGTTTGTTTCTCATTTCTTTCTACTGTAACTTCTTCCACTGTTTTGGATGTGTGATCATCTACATGCTTCACAGGAGTTGAGACAGCCCCAGGTTTAGAAATTCTCTCTTCCTCTCTGCTCCGGAGACTACATTATTAAAATAAAGAATTAAGAATATAAGGTTGATTCTGAAAACCATTTTTGAGAAAAAAGTACAAGAGGCTTGACAACTTCAAAAACAGTGACAAAAGACTTGCTCTAATCTTTAACAAAATAAAAAGTGATTAAAACTAGAACAGCATAACACCACCAAGAACAAATGTTATGCTTGTTATAAAACTGAAAATTGAGAAACAGTCATAATGGCAAAGTTTATTATGGATGTGTTATTCCAAGACTGCCAGAAAGGATCTTATTATTTTATATGGGGAAAAAAATAAACAGTGTTGGGACAATTATCCATAAATTTTTTGAAAGATTAAAACCAAACACATATTAATAATGAAAATAAATTAATTTCAGATGAAATAAAGTCCTATACAACAACAATGGTGATGCTGGGTACTGAACTCAGGAGAACTCTAGATATATATTATATCACCATCCCTTTTTATTTTTTATTTTGAGACCGGGTCTAGCCAAGTTGCCCAGGCTCGCCTCCAACTTGTGGTCCTCCTGCCTCAGCTTCTTGAGTCACTGGGATTACAGACATGAGCCATCATGCCGGGCTCTAAACAAAAAAATTTAAAACTGAAATCAAGAAAGGAAGGCCTTTAAGATTAAGACTCATTGCCCAAAAGCCATGGTATATCAACAAAGATGATTACATAAAAAATGAATTCAAAAGACATGCAAATGTTGGGGGAAAATATACACATTGAGCTGAGCCAAATAAAAGTTGTTTTTAAATTCAAACAGATGAATAACAATTTCATATAGTTTGGTCAAACATAAATAGCAAGAGTTCAACATTAAGATTATAGATTGAGCTAACAAATATCTAAAAATTTGATATTTAGAAAAATAAATAACTCTGTATCAGTCAAGTAACTGAAGAGAAAAAAGGACAAAACACTAGAAAAAGGCAATTCACCAAAAGAGATATACAAACAATAAATATACAAACACATTCAACCTCACTAGTAACTAGGGAAATGCAAACTAAAATAATCAGAAATCATCTTGTCACTCATGAGAACTTTCACATGATAAGAAAAGGGAAGAAAGGACATGGAGCAACAGAACATAATTATGGTAAAACTGTACAAGTATTGAGAAGGCAATATGGGAGTTATTTATCAAAACAAAAAATGCAAACATGTTAAATACTATAATTCCACAAACAAAACAATAAAAACTATGTATCCACCAAAAGTTTTCCCAGAAAAATATGAATTATAAAAGTTGAACTAAGAAATATATATATATGTATATTAAAAAGAGCAATAAATTTCCTTTAAATAAAAATATAAAACAAGACCTATCATTACTTTTTGTAATGACCTATGATTTTACAATGAGTTCTTTCAACCTCTAAAAAACGAAATAATTAGTCTCCTAATTATCTCAGACTACAGAAAAACTTAAGAAGCTCTCCAATTTGATTTAAAAACCCTTTATTATTTCCAAACACATGTAGTAATACAGAGAACCATATCCTAACATCCCATGTATTTTCAACAAGTATCAATATTCAATTATCAATGTAATCATTACAAATCTTACTACTCAAACCTTGATGATGATAGTACAGAGAGAAAACAATCGTTTTCCTTATGAATGGGGACAAAAAAACAATCTAAATAAAATACCAGCTAAGGGAATATAACAGCTTATTAGAAGATTATTATATCAGGGTAACTACAAGAGTGTAGAAGTAGTTCAACATTAGGAAATTTATTAGTATATTTCATTTATAAATATTATAGAAAAATCTTAATACTGGTTGAAATAGGCAATTGAGAAAATTCAGTAGTCTTTTCTAATTAAAAACCATCAATAAGTACAACCAGAGAAATGAAAAGTTGTGATCCATTTGTGTACAATTAAAAAAAAATCAATAAAAGCAAAGAAACAGGTAATATTATTAAAGAGACTATTTTCTAAAACCAAAAGTGAGCATACTATTACACAAGGAAATGCTCAATGTACTTATAACAAAATTATAAATAAGTAAATATACAGAGATAGTCTGTAAACATTACTATTATTCACTATAATTTAAAGACTCAATTATAATCATGAAATAATGGGCCTAAAATATTTGGCAAAATTAGCATGAAATACTAAAACATTATTTGAATTTAGATAATTATGTTTTTAAAATTTAATAAATTTTTGCAATAGCATCAACAAAACTTGATTAAAATTAAAAGGTGAAAGTATATCAGTAATAATAGCATTAAAGAACTGGAGATGTGACTGTCATGATAATATGCTTAGTATATACAAGGTCTTGGGTACGATTCCCAAAACCACAAAAAAATAAATTTAAATGTTAAAAAATGGGGGAGAGTGAAGGGAAGGAAATAATACTGGTGATTGAAATGTAAAAAAAAACTAGGTTATACACATTCATGAATATGTCAAAATAAACCCCACTAAAAATTAAATAAATAGCATTGAAAATTCTAAAACTCCTCGAGAAAATTCATATGGTAGTTTTTTTTTTGTTTTTTGTGGGGTTTTTTTGGTACTAGGGATTGAACCCAGCAGTGCTTAACCACTGAGCCACATCCCCAGACATTTTTTAATATTTTATTTAGAGACAAGGCCTTACTAAATTGCTGAGGCTGGCTTTGAACTTGTGATCATCCTGCCTCAGCTTCTCAAGTTGTTGGGATTACAGGTATGTGCCACTGTGCCTGGCTGAAATTTTGTATGATCTTTAGACTAGTAGAAACCTTCATAAGCAGGCACAAATTAAGAGGTCATGAAGATAAAAATATAAATGCACAGTAAAAGACATTACAAAAACTCCTATTCACAATACTTGTTGAAAGTACTAGGGATGAAAAAAGGAAAAATAACAATGCAAGAGAAAAAATGAGAAATGAACAAATGATTTTACTGAGGAAGAAATCCAATGACCAATAAATTTATACAAATTTTATGATCAATTCAAAATAAGGAGTTATGATTTTCCAACCATCAGAATGGTAAGAATGGGATTCTGAAAACAAGTAGTCTCACACATTACTTTTGGAAAGATATTGTATCCATTAAAGTTTTTAAATAACAAAAACACTCTTTCACCACTTTAGAATTAAAAAATGCCAATATATAAAATCATGAACAAAGATGCTGACTGCAATGCTGTTTGCACAAAACTTAGAAACAGACTTCATTAATATGGAAATGTTTTTATCAAAAGAACAAACTGGAAGGATGTTCACCTTGTATTGTTAAACTGAAACAAGCTGGCTGGGAAATAACTACAGATCCTGATCTTTTTTAATTTTGGGGGTGTGGGGAAGGAAACAGTTGGGAACAAAACACTATTCTTCTCTGGCATCCTTTACACCATGCCTCACATCTGGCAAGCTTTATTAACTAGGAAAGAAAAAAAAGTGGTTGGGGATATAAATATTCCTACTTATTTTGCTCATAAAATCTCCTCTTGTGGGATACTAAAACACTGGTGTCTTTTTTTTTTTTTTTTTTTTTTTTTGGTAACAAGGATAGAACCCAGAGGTGCTTTACCATTTAGCCACATATCTGTCCCCAGTCCTTTTTCCATTTTTTATTTTGAGACAGGGTCTTGCTAAGTTACTTAGGGCCTTGATAAGTTGAAGAGACTGGATATGAACTTGCGATCCTCCTACCTCAGCCTCCCAAGACACTGGGATTACAGGTGTGCACCACTGCATGTGGCAAGGCCCTCCTGCTATCTTAAAGCAATCTTCACGTATGTGGTTGGAGCATTTCACCTACAATGTCTCAAGAAACAGTTAAGTATTAAGTATCTTCCATCTAGACACTATTCCAAACTGAGCTACATTCCCTCCACCTTAGACTGGAACCTTCCAACACAAAATTGAAGCTTAACTGGGAATTTAGCTCTATGGGAGGAAAATTACTTTTAAGAAGTCTGATGGAAAGAGTGGGGAGTTCTGCAAATTTCCTTCTTAGGAAAGTTCTAGTTTAACATAGAAAGTGGATTCTAATCTCTCAATGAGACACTTTAGCCTTTGGGATCAATAAATTTAAATTTGTAATTATTAAACTCATTACCAACCCACAAGATATTTGCTATTTTTGTGAAACTCCAGTTTCTTAACCTAAGTTCATACCTCATTAACTCTACAATTCTGATTCACACTGACCAATGACATTGAATGCTAAATATTAACACTTAGCATTAACTGTTGTCAAGCAAAGGGCCTTTTCTACAACCTCACCCATCTCTCATAACTGGTGTTACCTGAATAGAACAAAATTATAGCTCACGGTTGCTAGGAAAGCTGGGTCTCTGATCACAGAAGCAAACTGCTTCAGTTCCACTCAGTGTGAGCCTAAATAAAAGATCACACTCAATTAATGCAACTCTTAATATTTTCCAATTTCCTTTCTCACATACTGCATATAGATAGTATTGTCAATGTGAATCCAAAACATGTCTGATCTACTAAAAACAATTTTTCCCCTTTTGGTTCTTTACATTGTGTTAAGGATATATTTAAAGAGAATATTTAAATGTAATATTGAAGCAATATTCAAAAGAAAAAAAACCCAAACCCTATATGATGCTAAATGTCTACACAAGTGTAGACAAAGATTTGCTTCAACTGTAGGAAGAATCAGGGTTGGAGTTGGTGGGTTAGAGCTATTTTACTTGTTTTTATTGATAAGCACATTGTTTTTAAAATTGAAGATACTATTAAAATTAGTTACAGTGAACATTTTGGGAGCAAATTTTTGCCACACACACACATCAGATAGAGCACTAATCTGCAGGAAATATAAAGAACTCAAAAAACTTAACACTAAAAAACCAAACAACCCAATCAATAAATGGGCTAAGGAGATGAACAGACACTTCTCAGAAGAAGATATTAAATCAATCAATGAATGTATGAAAAAATGTTCAACGTCTCTAATAATTAGAGAAATGCAAATCAAAACTACTCTAAAATTTCATCTCATGCCAGTCAGAATGGCAGTTATCAATAATACAAGCAAGAATAAGTACTGGCGAGGATGTGGGGGAAAAGGTTCACGTATACATTGCTGGTGGGACTGCAAATTGGTGCAACCAATCTGGAAAGCATTATGGAGATTCCTTAGAAAACTTAAAATGAAACCACCCTTTGACCCAGCTATCCCACTCCTTATACCCAAAGGGCTTAAAATAAGCATACTACACTGACACAGCAACATTACTGTTTAATTCACAATAGCTAAACTGTGGAAGCAACTTAGATGTCCTTCAATAAAAGAATGGATAAATAAACTGTGTTATATATACACAATGGAATATTACTCAGCATTAAAAGAGAATTAAATTATGGTATTTGCAGGTAAATGGATGGAGTTGGAGAATATCATGCTAAGCAAAGTAAGCCAATCCCAAAAAACCAAAAGCCAAATGTTTTCTCTGACAAGTAGTTGCTGATCCATAATGGGGAGGTGGGGACATGGGAAACATGGAGGAATTCTGATTGGGCAAAGGGGGGGGGGGCAGAAGAGGGGTTGGGGCATGAGGGCAGGTAACATGGTGGAATCAAATGGATATCATTACCATAGATATACTAGGATTGCACATATGGTGCAATGCTACATTGTGTACAACCAGAGAAATGAAAAGTTGTGCTACAATTATATATAATAAATCAAAATGTATTCTGCTGTCATATAGACCTAATTAGAATAAATAAATAAAATTAAAGGAAAGATTTTCTCTTTTGTGATATACTTATTATGAACTAAAAGTTATTAGCCTTTCAGAATATTTCATATAAATGAAGCTCACATCATTCTATAAAATTTTGCATATAATTAATATTTGGAAAACTACTGCTCCTTTTCATGCATTTCCATTATCTACCAAAAGATGGAAGCATTATTCAATAATACATGAAGATGCAAAGCAGTACAATTTAACAGAATTACACAGTGAGTTGCTTAGGCAATTCACAATTTTCTAGAACCCACATTGAATGAAGTAAAAAAATTCATTAATAAATTTAAATTAACCCAATATCTAAAATGTTCCTTATCACGTAAATATAAATAATTAATGAATAAAGTATATTATGTTTTCTTGTCCGTACTCAAGTTTTCAGAATCCAAGGGGCATTTTCATGTTTACAATACAGCTTGATTTGGGAATCAATTCCTTTCTTTCTCTCTCTTTTTTTCCCCCCAGTGCTACTGGGGACTGACCCAGTGCTGCTTCCTGTATGCTAGATGAGCCACATACTTAACCCAATATATTTCAGTTTGGACTAACCACATTTCAAATGCTCAACAGCCACATATGGCATTAGTGGCTTTGGTCTTAGGCAATATAGATCTAAAGTTACAGTATAGAACAAAATAAATAACTTTTCCAAATACTTGAGATGTTACCTTATGAGCAGATGTGATTACAAATACAAAACCAATTTATATCCATGAAATTAATCTACAATTAGCAGAGACTGCTGAAAGAAAAACTGTTGAGATTGTGAACACTTACTTTCCCCCCCAAACTTTCTTTACATAATTCTTTCCTAATGGCTATAATAATAGTAGAGCATAAAAAAGTTAAAAGCTTTAAACTGTGAGGATAGCTGATTTTATATGAAAATCATATGTATTCTAATCAGACTCATGTTTATCTACCACACTCTGCCTACTAGTAGGCCAGATGAAAACTCAATGCATTTTAATGGACCTTAAGACCTTCTTAAGGGCATTTTTTATTTTCCTCAGAAGGATAGAGACAAGTTTTTAATTTTTAACCTGAACATATCAATCTAATGGTAATGACCCATTTTTCTAGAGACTTTAAGAGGCTGGTTAAAACATTTAAAAGGATGGTTGTTTAAAATGGAGTAGAAATGTATCTGAGGAGAATTTTTACAGTGGAAGCAGCCTTCTTTAACCTCCGATTGTGTTAACAGAGTAATAGAGTGTTTAACATACTCAAGGAGATCAATGAGAGGTAATACAACTTTAAGAGAAAAACTGCAGCCCCGCCCCCATGTCAAACAACTGTTTGGAGCCAGTTAGTACAATCAGAGGGCAGAAGGCAGAGTGACCCAAGAAGATGTGCAGGAGAGGTGTCTTCCCTCAACATGCTCCTGCAGCACACACTGGGCATGAGAACTCAATGGTCGGCAAATTGCCCCAATCTTTGTAGTGCAATGTCTCTAATGAGACACCTCCCCATCAGTGGCTTTCCCAAGTACTTCAGAAGGCGAATACCCTTTAAGTTCATCTGTTGACCCTCTACAGCAAATTCTCTGTCATACACCTGAGCCAGGGTAATGCCCTTTCAGAGAAAGCTGGGATCCCATTCCTGGGCGTAGGTGGAGCTACCTCTTACCTTGGCATTGTCTCAGCACCAATGGTAGTGATTTTGTTACTTGCTATCTATGGCTCTTACATTCTTAAGATTTCTCGATTGAAACCTGCGGCTACAGGTGTGTAATACCCTAGCCTTCCCTCTCCACACATCGGGGAAACCTTAAGGGCCCCTTCCAGCTCTCCCGTAAGGGCCCCACCTAGCTCTCCCGTGAGCACATAGCCAGACCGAGGGAATCAGAGGTGGCTCGGGACCCGAGGCGCAGAACTACCGCTCCCACCACTGCTGACAGCTGAGGTCTCTTGCTCCAGCTACCGGGGGCGTGGCTACCGGAGGGCAAGTAAAATTCGCTGAGGATTCTCAGCCCCAAGCTCTACAAACTTAGGGTCTGAGGGAATGGCAAACTGGAAGAGTGTGCCCAGTCGTTCATGAAAACAGGGCTCCCGGGAGCAGCAGACCTGGCGTGTAGCCAGTATTGTGGTGAGCGGCACCCGAGAGAAGGGACTGGCTAGAGGAAAAGTGGGAAGTGACTAGACACAAGAGGAGGCCACAGGCACTCAGGATTGGAGACTCGCCCAGTCTGGGAGGAGCTGCTGCACAGTGATTGGTTCCCGCGTATTGACAGGAGAAACTTGGCCTGGTGGGCACAGCGCCACCTACTGGAAGAGAAGTTAATCAAACTCTAAGACTGCATTTATTAGTTTTTTTTTCTTTTTTTCTTTTCTCTTTTTTTTTGATTTGGGTTTTTCTTTCATTTTCATTTTTCTTTCTTATTGTTTTTTTAAATTTTTTTTTACAATTTTTTTTAAATTTTTTTTTCTTCTAATTTTAATTTTAATTTTTTTATTATTTTTTTTATTTTTTTTCATTTTTTATTTCCTATTTTTTTCTTCTTTTGTCTTTTCATTTCTTTTCAATTATCTTATCCCCGCTTCCTTGAATTCTACCTGCTTACTCTCATTCTCTTTAGTGACTTCTTCCCTTCCCTTCTAATACCTTTCCTCCCAAGCATCTAATAAATTTATAGGAGTAAACAGTAACTCATCAGTCAAACAGAACAAAAAGTAACATGAGCAGCTTCAAAAAGCAAGGAAGAAAAGGAGTACAAACAATGCAGGACAGCCTAAATATTCAGGAGGACCTAGAGTCATCAGAAAAATGGTCATATAAAGAACTCAAGGAACACCTTAGACAGATGGAACGGAACCTTAAAGAGGATACAAGACAGCAAATTCAAGCAGCGAAAGAACACATTGAGAATGAATTACATAAACAGATAAAAGAAGAAGTTAAGCATCTTTATCAGGAGATAGAGATTATAAAAAATAATCAAACAATAATTCTAGAAATGAAGGAAACGATAAACCAAATTAAAAACTCAATTGAGAGTATCACTAACAGAGTGGAGCAAGTAGAAGCCAGAAAGTGAGATAATGAAGACAAAATATATCATCTTAAAAAGGGTCTAGCCAACTCAGAAAGGCTGGTAAAAAATCACGAGAAAAACATCCAAGAGTTATGGGATAACATAAAAAAACCAAACTTACGAGTCATCGGGATAGAAGAAGATACAGAGATTCAAACCAAGGGAATGAGTAACCTGCTGAATGAAATAATTACAGAAAACTTTCCAGAAATAAAAAAGGAAACAGATATACAAATTGAAGATGCATACAGGACACCGAGCACACAAAATCACAGTAGACCAACGCCAAGACACATTGTTATGAAGATATCCAATATACAGAACAAAGAGAAAATATTAAAAGCTACAAGAGAAAGGAGACAGATTACATTCAGGGGTAAACCAATAAGGTTAACAACGGATTTTTCATCACAGACGCTGAAAGCAAGAAGGTCATGGAACAATGTATTTCAAACACTGAAAGACAATGGATGCCAACCAAGAATTCTGTATCCAGCAAAATTAAGCTTCAGGTATGACAACGAAATAAAAATCTTTCATGATAAACAAAAGTTAAAAGAATTTGCAGCCAGAAAACCAGCATGGCAAAGCATTTTGAGCAAAACACTACACGAGGAAGAAATGAAAAACAATAACCAAAACCATCAGTAGGAAGTGCCTCGGTAAAGACAGAGGGTGAGGGGAAAGATAATCATGGAGAAACAAACTAAATTTTTTTTAAAAAAGGATAAATAATCAAACATGGATGGAAGTACAAACCATATATCAATAGTAACTCTGAATGTTAATGGCTTAATTTCTCTAATAAAGCGACATAGGATGGTATCATGGATTAAAAAAACAAATCCAACAATATGCTGCCTCCAGGAGACACATCTGATTGGAAAAGACATACACAGGCTGAAGGTGAAAGGATGGGAAAAAATATACCATGCACACGGTCCTCGTAAGCAAGCAGGGGTGGCCATCCTCATATCGAATAAAATCGACTTCAACACTAAGTTAATCAAAAGGGATAAATAAGGACATTATATACTGTTAAAAGGAACCATCCACCAACAAGACATAACAATTATCAATATTTATGCACCAAATAATGGTGCTGCGACATTCATAAAACAAATTCTCCTCAAGTTCAAGAATCAAATAGACCACAACACAATAATTATGGGTGACTTCAACACACCTCTCTCACCATTGGACAGATCCTCCAAACAAAAGTTGAATAAAGAAATTATAGAACTCAATATCACAATCAATAACCTAGACTTAACTGACATATATAGAATATATCAACCATCATCAAATGGATATACTTTTTTCTCAGCAGCACATGGATCCTTCTCAAAAATAGACCATATATTATGCCATAGGGCAACCCTCAGTAAATACAAAGGGGTGGAGATAATACCTTGCATTTTATCTGATCATAATGGAATGAAACTGGAAATCAATGATAAAAGAAGGAAGGAAAAATCCTACATCACATGGAAAATGAACAATATGTTACTGAATGATCAATGGGTTACAGAAGACATAAAAGAGGAAATCAAAAAATTCTTAGAGATAAATGAAAATACAGACACAACATATCGGAATCTATGGGACACAATGAAAGCAGTTTTAAGAGGAAAATTCATCGCCTGGTGGTCATTCCTCAAAAAAAGAAAAAACCAACAAATAAATGAGCTCACACTTCATCTCAAAGCCCTAGAAAAGGAAGAGCAAAATAACAGCAAATGTAGCAGAAGGCAAGAAATAATTAAAATCAGAGCGGAAATCAATGAAATTGAAACAAAAGAAACTATTGAAAAAATTAACAAAACTAAAAGTTGGTTCCTCGAAAAAATAAATAAGATCGACAGACCTTTAGCCATGCTAACGAAGAGAAGAAGAGAGAGAACTCAAATTACTAACATACGGGATGAAAAAGGCAATATCACAACAGACGCTACAGAAATACAGAAGACAATTAGAAATTATTTTGAAAACCTATATTCCAATAAAATAGAAGATAGTGAAGACATCGATAAATTTCTTAAGTCATATGATTTGCCCAGAGTGAGTCAGGAGGATACACACAATTTGAACAGACCAATATCAATGGATGAAATTGAAGAAGCCATCAAAAGACTACCAACCAAGAAAAGCCCAGGACCGGATGGGTATACAGTGGAGTTTTACAAAACCTTTAAAGAAGAATTAATACCAATACTTTTCAAGTTATTTCAGGAAATAGAAAAAGAGGGAGCTCTTCCAAATTCATTCTATGAGGCCAACATCACCCTGATTCCGAAACCAGACAAAGACACCTCAAAGAAAGAAAACTACAGACCAATATCTCTAATGAACCTAGATGCAAAAATCCTCAATAAAATTCTGGCAAATCGAATACAAAAACACATCAAAAAAATTGTGCACCATGATCAAGTAGGATTCATCCCTGGGATGCAAGGCTGGTTCAATATACGGAAATCAATAAATGTTATTCACCACATCAATAGACTTAAAGATAAGAACCATATGATCATCTCGATAGATGCAGAGAAAGCATTTGACAAAGTACAGCATCCCTTTATGTTCAAAACATTAGAAAAACTAGGGATAACAGGAACTTACCTTGACATTGTAAAAGCTATCTATGCTAAGCCTCAGGCCAGCATCATTCTGAATGGACAAAAGTTAAAGGCATTCCCTCTAAAATCTGGAACAAAACAGGGATGCCCTCTATCACCACTTCTATTCAATATAGTTCTCGAAACACTGGCCAGAGCAATTAGACAGACGAAAGAAATTAAAGGCATAAAAATAGGAAAAGAAGAACTTCAATTATCACTATTTGCAGATGACATGATTCTATACCTAGAAGACCCAAAAGGGTCTACAAAGAAACTAGTAGAACTAATAAATGAATTCAGCAAAGTGGCAGGATATAAAATCAACACGCATAAATCAAAGGCATTTCTGTATATCAGCGACAAAACTTCTGAAACGGAAATGAGGAAAAACACTCCATTCACGATATCCTCAAAAAAAATAAAATACTTGGGAATCAACCTAACAAAAGAGGTGAAAGATTTATACAATGAAAACTACAGAACCCTAAAGAGAGAAGTAGAAGAAGATCTTAGAAGATGGAAAAATGTACCCTGTTCATGGATAGGCAGAACTAACATCATCAAAATGGCGATATTACCAAAAGTTCTCTATAGGTTTAATGCAATGCCGATCAAAATCCCAACGGCATTTCTTGTACAAATAGATAAAGCAATCATGAAATTCATATGGAAAAATAAAAGACCCAGAATAGCAAAAGCAATTCTAAACAGGAAGTGTGAATCAGGCGGTATAGCGATACCAGATTTCAAACTATATTACAGAGCAATAGTGACAAAAACAGCATGGTACTGGTACCAAAACAGGCGGGTGGACCAATGGTATAGAATAGAGGACACAGAGACTAATCCACAAAGTTACAACTATCTTATATTTGATAAAGGGGCTAAAAGCATGCAGTGGAGGAAGGATAGCATCTTCAACAAATGGTGTTGGGAAAACTGGAAATCCATATGCAACAAAATGAAACTGAATCCCTTTCTCTCGCCATGCACAAAAGTTAACTCAAAATGGATCAAGGAGCTTGATATCAAATCAGAGACTCTGCGCCTGATAGAAGAAAAAGTTGGCTCCGATCTACATATTGTGGGGTCGGGCTCCAAATTCCTTAATAGGACACCCATAGCACAAGAGTTAATAACAAGAATCAACAAATGGGACTTACTTAAACTAAAAAGCTTTTTTCTCAGCAAAAGAAACAATAAGCGAGGTAAATAGGGAGCCTACATCCTGGGAACAAATTTTTACTCCTCACACTTCAGATAGAGCCCTAATATCCAGAGTATACAAAGAACTCAAAAAATTAGACAATAAGATAACAAATAACCCAATCAACAAATGGGCCAAGGACCTGAACAGACACTTCTCAGAGGAGGATATACAATCAATCAACAAGTACATGAAAAAATGCTCACCATCTCTAGCAGTCAGAGAAATGCAAATCAAAACCACCCTAAGATACCATCTCACTCTAGTAAGATTGGCAGCCACTATGAAGTCAAACAACAACAAGTGCTGGCGAGGATGTGGAGAAAAGGGTACACTTGTACATTGCTGGTGGGACTGCAAATTGGTGCGGCCAATTTGGAAAGCAGTTTGGAGA
The DNA here is from genome assembly GCF_964194105.1 of Spermophilus citellus. NCBI lineage: Eukaryota > Metazoa > Chordata > Mammalia > Rodentia > Sciuridae > Spermophilus > Spermophilus citellus. The sequence continues at coordinate 53,191,200 of NC_138185.1, forward strand.
TTCCTGGGAAAGCTGGGAATGGAACCACCATTTGACCCTGCTATTGCCCTTCTCGGACTATTCCCTGAAGACCTTAAAAGAGCATGCTACAGGGATACTGCCACATCAATGTTCATAGCAGCACAATTCACAATAGCTAGACTGTGGAACCAACCCAGATGCCCTTCAATAGATGAGGGATAAAAAAAAATGTGGCATCTATACACAATGGAGTACTATGCAGTAATAAAAAATGACAAAATCATAGAATTTGCAGGGAAATGGATGGCACTAGAGCAGATTATGCTTAGTGAAGCTAGCCAATCCCTAAAAAACAAATACCAAATGTCTTCTTTGTTATAATGAGAGCAACTATGAACAGAGCAGGGAGGAAGAGTAGGAAGAAAAGAGTAACATTAAACAGAGACATGAGATGGGAGGGAAAGGGAGAGAAAAGGGAAATTGCATGGAAATGAAGGGAGACCCTCATTGCTATACAAAATTACATATAAGAGGTTGTGAGGGGAATGGGAAAATAAACAAGGAGAGAAATGAATTACAGTAGATGGGGTAGAGAGAGAAGATGGGAGGGGAGGGGGGATAGTAGGGGATAGGAAAGGTAGCAGAATACAACAATTACTAATAGGGCATTATGTAAAATTGTGAATGTGTAACCGACGTGATTCTGCAATCTGCATTAGGGGTAAAATTGGGGGTTCATAACCCACTTGAATCTAATGTATGAAATATGATATGTTAAGAGCTTTGTAATGTTGTGAACAACCAATAAAATAAAATAAAAGATTTCTCTTTACTTCTTACTACCCAATCCTTCATCACTCTAATAACCTGCTGTTCAATTTCTTTACAATACTCTTTATTCACAGACACTGTACTATCTTCTAATACATCTTGATTAATAAAATATACCAGGCTGCCCATTCAACTTAATGAGGTCCTATGCAACTCAATGAGACTCTGTCTCTAAATAAAAATACAAAAAAGGCCCCGGGATGTGGCTTAGTGGTTAAGTGCCCCTGAGTTAAACACTTGGTACCAAAAAAATAAAATAAAATAGACCGTGCTGGGCATGATGATGCACACCTGTAATCCCAACTATTTGGCTGGGGCAGAGAATCATAAGATTCAGGTCAGCCTCAGCAATATCAAGACCTTGTCTCACCATAAAAAGGATTGGGAATATAGCTTAGTGGTAGAGAGCCACAGAGCTCAATCCCCAGTACTGCTTTAAAAAAAAAAGAAAAAAGTTTTCAAATTTTTGAACCTAGTTGCTTTCTTCAGTCTTGTATATAAATTCCAAAAAGATCATGCCTAGCTTGTTCATGCATTTATAATCATGCACTGATGATATACATGAGGTTTCAACAAAAAATTTGGTAAAAGACAAATCAGTAGGACAAAGTCCAAATTACTGACTTATTGAAAAAGAAAACTTTTCAACCTTCCATACAGAAACTGCCATCTGTTAAAACTCAAAACCCACCATTGGTCAAGTTGTAATAAACAAAGACATAAGAAAGAAGAAATCAATCAGTTTATTAACTCCATTGAGATAATTAATCATATCCTTTCTACCTAGTCCTTTCTTTCAAAGAAAGGAAAATAAGAGGGGGGAAAATGATGATGACAACTCACAAAAAGAAAATGCAGTAGTACCTACAACACCAAGTTAATTATCAGTAGTAGTATACATAATTCTTGTTTAGAGTAAGGCACCAATGTAAAAGGATTAAAACCAAAGATCAGTAAATTTTTTTTTCAAATTAAAATCTGAAATTCAATCAGAAAAATGATAACTCCTCCACATGTGAAACATTAAAAGAGGTTCAAGTGACCTTTTAGGATGTTTCAATAATACCTTTTAACCTATTGGCAAAGCTAAATATATATTCCAGAAAAAACTAAGCAATACGGAGCAGGAACGGTATATAGTGTGATTAAAGAATATTTGTATCTTTCTAGTAATCGTTTCTTAAAAAAAAAAAACTATTAAAGGTGAAGAAAGGTATGTAAATAAAAGAACAACAACAACAACAAAAAAAACTAGGTCCTCTCTAAGCCAAGATTTCTCTAATTTAAGAAGATACATTATATGGCCTATGTGTACATATATTAAGACTTAAAAGGCACTCTTAGAAAATGAATAATAAGATCAGGAATGAGTTTTAGTCCCCAAATATATTATCTTAATTTGGCTCAACACCTGGATTTAAGCTAGAAATTTCTCATTCATGAAATTCAACTTTACTATCAACGTATTTACTGTAACATAAACCTTATCCATGCTGACACCACTATACTCAGAATTTAGCGGAGGTGTTTCTCTTCAGAGGAACAAACAATGAGTAAAGAAAATATGTAAGATGTTTACAAAGTTTCAATCTTTTATAAACACTGCTTTCAAGTAGTGAGACACAACTACTTTTACAGAATGGATATACTAAATAAAATGTTGATTTTGTGTATTTGTTAAAAACACATTTCTCTCTTTTTTTTTTTTTTTTGGGTGATGCTGGGGATTGAACCCATCGCCTTGTGCATGAGAGGCAAGCACTCTACCAACTGAACTATATCCCCATTCCCAAAAACACATTTCTTTAAAACTTTACACACAGCTTAGGTCTTAGATGAGCTTTGCCAGCTTCATGGAATGACTAGGTACAAGTAAATCTCGACAATGCAAGTTTTTGCAATTCAATCTTATCAGAAAAATGATAAGTCTGAGCTTTTATTGTGATAGAACTTTTTCAGTATTGTTCCCACTATGATTAATAAGTAGCATCATACTCACTTGTATAAAAAAGTTTATAGCACAGAAAAAAAGGCAAACATATTCTTCTTCCAGGGGGAAAAGTCAAAATGCATCTAGTAAAGTAACTATAAATACTAGAAGAATATAACCATGCAGAATCTAGAACATATTCTGCAAATCAAACACTTCCATATGCCGGGACTAAAGTGAGAAGGGTAAAACTATCTTTTCAGTGATACCCACTCAGCAATCACTAGAGGCAGTGCCACCATCAACTACGAATGCTCTCAGTATTCTCATCTCCTTAGAGTCTATCCAAGCCATGGCCCCAGAATGGGCTCTGAAACAATACTAAGTAAAATACAAAGAGCAAACAAGTCCAGTCACATACATCAAGGCATAGACTGGCTAACTTTTTCTGTAAATGGCTCCCTTGGTCATACAGTTTCTGTCACAACTTCTCAATTATGCCATTAAAGGAATAATTTAAATAAAAATTTATTTATAAAACCAGGCTGGATTTAGTTCATAGGCCATAGTATGCCAATTCATATTATACTGAACAATGAAGGTACTTTGTTCATCTAATAAAAATGAAGAACAAGTGTACATGTTTTTCTCATTCTCTTCCATGTTTATCCTCTGAGAAAAGAAAACTTTAGTTGGTCATGACACAATGGTAACTACTTGTAGACTTTTGTTCCTTGAAGATTAAATAGCACTTAATCCACTTTCTTCCTTCTCTGCATTAGTAAAGTCAAAGATTTGGGTCAAAAGGCCAAGAGTTTTAATCCTGGCTCCAATCCCTTTTCACATACTAGATCAAAACTTTTCTCATGGAGACAAAGACAGTTTTGTATCATTTCTTTAAACAACATAATTTAATAACATTTGAAACACACATTTATACAAACAAAACTAAATAAAAGACTACATGGAAGTTACATGATGTTTATTATACCAGTATTTTATTCTTACAGTGTATTCGAATTGTTTCTCAAAACGAGGGTACTTTCTAAACTAAAATTCCATGGTTTCTAAATGTTAACATTAATTTTGGGGTGCTTTAAATAACCAGTAATACTATTCTGTATTTTGCCTGTGGACAGGTTACTCAATTTTTAGGAATTACATTTTACCATAATTTGAGAAGAACTTGAAGACTTTTGCTATCCTTTGAAGTACTCTCTTTTCTTTCACATGCTACCTTTTTTAACCAGTAGATCCCAAATTTGATAAGACGAAAAGGAGGATGATACCAGGAGCTTAAAGAAAAGCATTCCTTCTCTATCTCATTTGAACTGACAGTAGGCCCCAGGACATTATGTTTTTAAAGGCTTTGGTGTCACCCATGAAAATATTTAAGGTTCCTAAAAGAAGTAAAATATACTGAGAAAATATGAGGATAGTTAATTTTCAGAAGATAATACCCCTTCAACTTTCAAAGTTAAGGTTGTAAATGCCAAGAGTGTAGGGAAAAAAATTTAAAAACAAAATAGGTATCAAAAAGAAATTTCTGAGATTTGGAATTTGTGTATAATCAAATAAAGTGGCCAAATTTTTGATCTTCTGATTAATATTTTTTTAAAAAACAATTTTGGTAGTTGTAGATGGACAGAATGTATTTATTTGTTTTTATATGGTGCTAAAGATTGAATCCAGTGCCTCACAAATGCTAGGCAAGTGCTCTGTCACTGAGCCACATCCTTAGCACCTGATTAATAGTTTTTTTAAAGGGCAAAATTATGCCCAAACTGCTTGATATTACCATGGTTTCTAAGTATGAGAAATGTGTTAAAATTATAGCTACTCCCATGAATCATCAAAGGTGTTAGTTATATCACTGTGTATGTGTTGTGGCAGTAATCCCTTTCCTGATAGCAATCCTGCTGAATCAGGTAGTTTTTCAGAATTGATATATTATCTTTAGAATTAATATACATTATCTTTCAGTGGTTTAAAATAATTAACAGATTAAAAACTGAAATTAACTTGAAATTTACAAAGAATCAGCTTCACAAGTATCTAAAAACTATATAATACAATATAATAGCAAAGACATCCACAGGTGTTACTTGTTATCTTCTTATTAGCTCTATTTTAGTAGAAAGTTAAACACCTTGGTGAATATATAGAGTTTAACAACTGTATCACTATGGTTTGTGATAACTTTTTAAAAAGCTCTCTCCTGGCTAGATACTGCTCCTCTCTCCATTTACTTCTCCTCTGCCTCCTCAATTTCCTAAAGCAATATGCTTCCTGTGGTCCAAATCTTAGCCTTCTCTCCTTATTGGTCCTCTTAGCAATTTTAATGACTTCTGTAACTTCAGACAATACAGACAAATTTCAAAACTATACATCTAATCGTACACTGAATCTTCAGTTCTGGACCTGAGTTTATCTTCCCAGCTTTATTGAGCTGTAACTGAAAAATAAGACCACATATATTTAAGGTATATATGTGCTGTTTTTTTTTTAATATATATTTTTTAGTTGTAGATGGACACAATATCTTTATTTATTTATTTTTATGTGGTGCTAAGGATTGAACCCAGGGCCTCATGCATGCAAGGTAAGTGCTTTACCACTGAGCTACAACCCCAGCCCACATGTGCTGTTTTGACATATCTATAATTATGAAATGATGACCACAATCAAGATAATTAACATTATCACAGTTCCCTATTTTCATGATGAGCACTTAAGATCTACTCTTTTAGTAAATTTCAAGTATATATTAAATATATCACCACACTGTATTATCAGTTTTCCGCAAGTCATCTTATAACTAAAACTTTATACTCTTTGACCAACATCTTCCCATTTCTCCCTGACGCCTTTTACTCTCTATTTCTGCATTCAACATTTTTAGATTCCACATATATGTGAGATCACGCAACATTTTTTTCCTGTGTCTAGCTTATTTCACTTAGTAACACATCCTCTAAGTTCATCTATGATGTTGTTACAGATGGCAGAATTTCCTTCTTTTTTAAGACCAAATAATATTCCATTGCATATATACACATTTATCCACTTCTGGACAGAGTGATTCCATATCTTGGCTACTGTGAATAATGCTGCAACCAACATGGGAGTGCAGATCTCTCTTCAGGATAGTGATTTTATTTCTTGAAAAGTAGGATTACTGATTTTTTCTTTTTTTTTTAATTATTTGCTTTGGTAGTACTGGGGATTGAACCCAGGGGCACTCTACCATTTAGCTATACTCCCAGCACTTTTTATTTTATAGTCTGCTAAGTGGCTGAGGCTGGTCTTGAACTAGCAATCCCCCTCTCTCAGCTTCCTGAGAAGCTGGAATTAGATGTGTGTGACATCATACCAAGCCTATTTTTAATTTTGGGGGAACCATAAAAGTTGTATCAATTTATATTCCTACTAACAAATGTATAAAGGCCCCCTTTTCTCCAAAACTGTCTCTATGGCTCTGGGTCCATATTTTTAAATTGCTCCAGATTTACATATGGTTTACTATTATAAGTCAAATGGCAGGCTAGAAAGCCCTGGGAATATCCGGAAATTGTAGCAAAATGATGCATATGTATGCACATGTGCATTTCTTCTTAAGCAAAAGATCATAATCTTATTCAGACTTTCATATGTATATGTGACCACAAATTAAGATAAACTCAGATATGTCACACACAAATCATATACCAGACCCATTGAATACCAGGCAAGGTATTTTTAAAAGGAAAAACAAAGTCTAGAATAATCTATTAAAAGATTTTTACCATGGCTAACCTTACCAAGGAGTAGATTTCTGAAGCTTGCTAGCATCTTCTAAAGTAAATAGGTTGGCAAACTGCATCTGTGGGCCATTGTTTTAAATAAATAAATAAATTTTTGGGACATAGCCATGCACCCATGCATTTACATACTGTCTATAGTTGCTTTTGTGATACAAACACAGAATAGATACTGTACAGCTTGCATGCCTAAAATATTTATTATTTGGCCCTTTAAAAGAAAGTATAGTTTCCATCTGTTCTTTTCGATAAAAAATGTCTAAACTAAGGATGAAAAACAGACCTAATATTAAATAATCAAAAGAAAATCTATCTTCTCATTTTATTTTAAACAATAGAGTGTTATTACCTGCCATTACTGGGCTGCTGTGGAGAGTGTCTGGAATGATCAGAGGGCTCTGATCGTTGGTCAGGAGATCGTGACCGGCTGCGTCGAGGATGCCTGTCATGTGAGCGACCGGAATGATCTGAAGCTAGTGACTGAATTTCTGAAATGTCTGTTAAATAAAAGGGTATTATTTAATTTTCCATGAAATGATGTACAGTCAAATATTAAGACACTCCAGTGATATTGGAAATAAGGTAAGCATAATTTTGTACAAAATGACTCTAATTTCATCAGCTAATGATTAGATCAACAGTGATGAGCTGCTTACAGAGAAAAGAAAACCTATATGGAGATGTAATATTTAAATTCTGAAGGTATCTGGTTTGTAGAAAATTAACATATCACTCAAATATGTCAAGTCTTTCCAGTAGTTTAATAAAAAGTCATTTGGGACCCTCCAAACAGAACCATACTCACCATCTCTTTCAGATGCATTAGCAGAATGAATACTGTCAGAAAGATCAGGGACATTCAATAGAGTGGCCCGTTCATCTCTTTGAACTACCATTTTTAACTTGCCTTTAGACCTTTCTATTAATGTCTTTGCATCTGTCAATGACATATTTTCTGTCACAGTACCATTTATCTGCAAGAGAAAAGATACTACAGAAGTAAATAACAAAAGTACAAATGTTCATTCTGTTATAAACAGAAATATCCAAACTACTCATTGACTAGTTGTAAGAACCAAAATATTCCCCTTATATTTTTCTAAATCATCAAATTATTCCACCTTCTGAAATGATAAAAATTTTTATTACACTGTTGTTCTGTTGGATAAACTCAAATTAGTATTCCCTAACCCCTTCCCAAAGTCTATCCCATCCTAACTTATAAACAACTAAACATTTCAATATCTGGAGAAATTATCAAAACCACTCAATGTATAACTGAACAGACATCTCTATCTACCAAGTACCTACTGCTGATGAATGATATATATTTACAAACTTTATTCTCTCCATAGCTAAAATATTATTGCTGACACGTAAGAATGGACAGGGGCAATCTGGGTCACTCTCCCCAAACACAGATTTTTAATTTTCTTTGGCTAAATTAATTCAAACAGGAGTAAAGGATGGGTAATCTAGGATCTGTTTTTCAGTTTGGTTCATTAAAATATAAGAATATGACTATACCTTCAATACAACATCACCTTCTTGAATATTGCCATCTCTTGCTGCCAAACTATCTTGTGAAATTTCCTTTACAAATATATGGCTGGCCAATCGAAGACCGTATTCTGGAATAATATATTTAAATGTCTTTAGTGTAAAATATTAAAACACATAAGCAGAGTTTAAAATATCAGCATAATAATCACTGCAAAAACAGATTTTTAAAGAATAATCAATGTACATAAATTATTCTTGGTTACCTTGCAAAAAGACTTTTACTTTTATCACATAAAGTTTGAAATGTCAATGTGAAAGCAAACTGAAAATGTGTGGTTCAAAGAAAAAACTGACACCCTATGTTCTCATTTTACTGAAATATAGAGTCCCTGAAGAGAACACCATTTCTTTCTGATCATGTATTGACACAGCACTGGTTTCTGAGAAAGTTAAAAGAAATATAATTCTAAAAAAGTGAACTGCTTCATCAGACTTGAAGAACTTTGGAAAAGTTTGAAGGTTTTATTGATGGCTATTATCAAGCATAAACTATTTTTGTTTTTCCCAGCTCACAGAGCAAAACTATTTCTGATCCTATATACCTGATACTAGGAAGATATACTCAGACCATTAGCTTATGCTACTATATATTAATACAACTGTTCACAACCAGCCTGGGAAGTGTGAACAGGAGTTAAAATGCTAGACTTCCCCTTTATATAGCCAACAAAGTATCCCAGAGTGAGGCAACATTGTGTCTGCTGGTGAGGAAGTTACCAGGAAGAGTCCAGAAAACTTTCTGGTTCTTAAAAAAAGCTTTATAAAATGTATTTTTTAAAGAATAAGACCAACAACTAAAATCATCAGTGTAGTGTCAACAGGAAAAGAGATGTCCTTGGTTCTATAAGGAGAAAAAGAAGGACTCTAAGTGTTACTGCATTAAAAAACAAAAACAAACACACACACAAAAACCCAAACACACATGAAGCAAAATTTTGAAAACTAAGATGGAAAACAGAAAATTGTTTTTATTCTGAAATAAAATTAGCAGGCTTGTTACTCAAGCATCTAAAAGTACCACCAGCTACAATTTAACATAAGATAAATATACTAAGAGTGCTCACAAGCAGGAAAAGATCCAAGGTGAAAAAAGAAAATGACTTTTTAGGGAATTAGGCAAGGAACTGTGCTCTGGAAATGGTCATTAAATTACAAAATATAGCACTGATTAAAAGACTGTTCTTCAAGATTAAAACTTACAAATCACCATTATTATACGTGATCCCAAAATATCCCCTAGATATTATCAGTTAACCCAAGTATTTCTTTGGATATAAATTCAATAACTATGTTTCAGGCACTATAAATAAAACAGCATATGAGAGACATTCCCAGTCCTGTGGCAATGATACAGCCAGTGGAGAAAAACAAGTTACCACAGCAATTAAAAGTGCTATAAAGAGTTCAAATAGTAGAAATAAATGTAGGGTCTTGCATTAAGTGGGGGGACAGAGGGCAGAGATGGTCTCTTCAAGAAAGAAATACTAAAACTTTGCCAAAGAAATACTAAAACTAAATATGAAGGCTGTTTTTGTGTACAGGGAATTGGGGGTGTTGGTAGAACAGTTAAAAACAAATGCATCATAAAGTATGAAGGAAAAAAACCTGGCATGCATATATATATAATATATATATATATATCTCCTAGGTCTAGTATAACTGTAACTGAAAAATAACAAAGAGTCAAAAGAATAAGACAGAATCATCACAAAACAATCTACAGAACCCACTGAAAGAGATTCAGGGCATAGTCATGAGAATAAACAAAACCACTAAAGAGACAGTGGTGGCCTGGAAAAGGGCAATGGCAGTAAAGACAGACAAAAGTAGAACAGAAAAGAGTAGCATTTAGGAAGTTAGAATATATTCATAATGCATAGGTTATGGCTTGGATATGAGGTATTTCACAAAAGCTCATGTTTATGCAGGAATATTCAGAGGAGAAATGATTGAAATGTAAGAGCTGTAATCTATCAGCCCATCCTAGTTTGAATGAACTGACTAGGTAGTGACTGTAGACTGCTGGGCATGGCTAAAGGAGGTGGAGGACTACTGACATGCCCTAGAAGGACACATCTCCCTATGGCCCGCCCTTTCCACCCCCACCTCTGCTTCTGGACCCCTGCTATGAGCTAAGCAGCTTTCCTCCAATGACTCTCCCCATTTCTTTGGGCTCAAATAAATGGAATCAGTCATCTATGGACTGAAACCGTGAGCCTCAAAAAAAGTTTTCCTCCTCTAAGTTATTCTTGGGTATTTTGTTCATAGCAATGCAAAAGTTGACTAAAACAGAAATCTACCATGTTATATGTGACTGGCTTGAGAAACCAGGTTCACATGAAAATATTCAATCAACAACTTTAAAGATACAATAAAAACTTTAAAAGGAGTTATGCTTCATATGAGACATGTTAGGATGTTCCATGTAGAACAGGATGTTCCATGTAGAACATCCTAACAAATAACATAGAAACATACAAATGTGGGCTGGAAAAATTAGTGAAGCCATTATTAGCAGTGAGCTGAGGCAATGAGAGTAATTGAGGTGGCTGAAGAAATCATATTAAGTGGAAGAAGAGGGGAGAATCCTACAGAACATTTAAAAAAAAAGTATTAGAATAAGCAGTTTCATCTTTTAAAAATTTGAAAAATAGATAAATAAATAGAGCTTCCAACAAACTAAGAATGAAGAAAAAAAAAAAGTAAAGTTGATGAGGGGTAAGGTAAAGCACTTAAGCTTCAGTTTCAAAAATGTTTTTAAAAAGTCCTGCATTATGAAGAAATGACCTATAAGGGGTTCCTTCTTTCAATCTCTCCTTTTAAAAACAGCATCCTCTCTAACCAACCCTTCCAAAAAAGTCCCAAGATATCCCCACTCCATGGTATTAATATGACTGATCCCTACAGCTAAGAAAATCACTGAATTTCAATATGATGATGTAGTAACATTTCTTGTAGGCATAATATATAAATGGCTGTTCTTGTCACAATAACAAATCCAAAATCCAACTAGTAGACAATTTATTTGAAGTGCAAACAGTTCCAACAAAATGATTGAAGAGAAAATGAACAATCCCTGAAGCCTGCCATAATAGAATTTCACTCATAACAGGACACAAATATGAAACAGAAATAGAACCACAAAGCAAAAGATATTAAAATATCGCAACTGTACTTATTAAAATTAGCCTTAATATTTTTATGTGAAAGTAGTAATGCAAGAGTTGGTAGAGAATACCTTCATTTTTTCGGGATTTCACCAATGTGACTTTGGTGGGTTTGGCGGGCTGACTGGAGGCCACTGATCGCCTATCTGATCGTGGAGACAAGCTCCGCTCTCTACTTGCACTTCTATCCCTTGCCCAACTCTTCTCACTCCTTCTGTTAACCAGACCACCATGGCCACTTCTTGGATCATGTACTTCCTCATCATAACTGTCTTCGTCATTATCAGATACTGGTTCAGGATCAGGACGACTTACTGGTATTTGAACCTTCTTTTTCCTTCGAATTGTCTACATTAAAGAGAGAGAGAGAGAGAGAGAGAGAGAGAGAGAGAGAGAGAGAGAAATACATTTCTCTTGTCTCATATTAATTTAAATATGAATGAGAGAGATAAAATACAAAATTACAAAATAATATATTTCTTATAATGGCTGCTCTTTTCTCAGTAGGTCTACTAAGTCCTTATTTACTTTATCCAGACATTTATTAGATAAACTGCTTGATTTTCATCCATATAATTTCAGTTCCTAAGAGAGAGAACAATACATTTCTCTTGTCTCATATTAAATATGAATGAGAGAGATAAAATACAAAATTACAAAATCATATATTTCTTATAATGGCTGCTCTTTTCTCAGTGGATCTACTAAGTCCTTATTTACTTTATCCAGAAAGCTTACAGGGAAGTTAATGATTGTTGGTGGCTGGAACAAAGGATAGGCACTGTAATGTCATCAAATATACTGTAGATGTTACCAAAACACCATAGCAACCTTATAAGCCCAATTGCTTTCTTCATTGTATTTTTAGAATGCATCAATATCTAGTTGCACAACTGCCTAGCCAGACTTCTAAGAGAGAAATTTATTTATCACACACTAACATTCCATTTAGTACGCTGGAGCTATTAACAAAGCTATACTCCACCAACACCAACTGCCTTCCATTTCCATATTGCTCCAATTTATAACCTCTGGCATAAGTGCAAGGTCGGTCTTCTGGCATCCTTTTCTCAACACTCTGTGTTCCCTGTCCCTTTATTTCTTTCACTCTAAGTTCAAGATCTATACGTATTAATGTCTGATTGAGTGGCTCTATAATCCTTGGACTACACTTTGCCTTCTCACACTGGTATATATTGGATCACTTCAGAGATATCTGAGAACTTCTTGGGTAACACTTGTCTTCGACTCCATACAACTTCATCTACTGAAACTTTCACTGTCCATCTTATTTCTAGTTCTTCCATCCTCGTCTATTCTTTCAGTCCATCAATTCTCTCCTGGCTTCATTTTCCTTCCTCCCAAGTTTGCATCAGACTCTATGCTGCCATATGTAAATGACTTTCTACTGACCCCTCAATCATCTGCTAATAAGAGTGAGTCCAGTATTAAATTTACTTTGGATGGCTGCATTTCTATATTTTGCTGATTAGGTCCTCTATAAGTTCATTTTACTTCACAGAAATTTTTCTCTGATTCCCCAATTTTTTCATCTACATCTTGCTGCCTCTCAATGGAGAGGCACAGGTATTTCACCAAAGTTGTTCTCCAAGGTCCTAATCTCTCAGTCTGCTTCTAGAGATCAGTACTATTTTGTTCCCCTTCCACTTCTAAGTACTTTCGATCTCTCTCTCTCTTGCCCCCCGCCTCTTTTTTGAACTTCTGGTTTCTAATCCCAAAGACCAAGGGGGATTTTCTATGGGTATGAAGAAAACCATTCCATTTGAGCTCCATTCCTGTTCCTACCCACTTCCAAGATCTTCCTTCATCAGTTACCATTCTCCAAGTTATTTGCAACTTCAATCTCTCCCTATCTACTTCAAAACTGTCCTCAGTTCACTAATCTCCCAATTAACCTTCTGTGTTTCTATCTTACTACTTACCTTCAAGTTGTATCTAATCTCTTCTCTTCACAAGCCAATTTGTTTGAAAGGGTGATCTACACTAAATACTTTTTGCTTCTAAGGACTTGGGGGGTCTTACTCTATTAACTATTCAATGAAAGAGCCTTCTGAGGACATTCCAAGACAGTATACAGTCTTGTGGTTTACCTGGAAATCAGTATAGATAATATTTCAAAGGAGACAGCCTATTGGTTTTGATTAAATATTAAAGAAGAGTGATAGAGCTAACCTTTATCTGTACGTTTTGAATCAATATTGCTTCATCCCACATACAAAACTATTTTTTCTACAATTTTTTTTAGCGGGGATTATAAAGGAAAGTAAAATGTTTTATGATTTTGCTTCAGTGACTTCAAAACAAATTAAAAATTCTAAACTCTGAAAAAAAAATTACCATTGCTTCCTACTTAAAAAGAGATTAGAGCAGGCCTTTCCGAAAAAACAAAAAACACAAACTTTGCTACTGAAGGACAAGAAGCAACAGGAGGCCAGCATGTGGAAAGAACAACCAATGTTCTGTTATGAACTGACAGAAGGCTCATCTTCCCCTCTCAGTATACCTATACTGATGGGTCCTTCTCAGGTAACAATTACTGAAAGCATCCCTGACTGATTCCCTGCTTTTAAGTCTCATGTCTACTTCAATCTCCAACATACTGTACTGGGAGTAATATTCTATGTTTATGCCTTAATCTTCAATTCCTCCCTAGTAAAATATAAATAAAAACAAAGTCTTCAACTTCCAGGCCAGAATTATTAGAAGCACCTCTTTGGAACTCTACTATATCTCAATGACTCTCAATATCATGTTATAGGGCACTACAGTTAATGTGTATACCCATCTAACCTACTAGATTCAAGTTCCTTGCCATTCATTCAATTGTACATATAACAAAATATCTGAACCTAGTAGGTACTTAACTTACTGAAAAATATCCAGTTCTGTTATGATTCTTCGTTTATATTATGGTTAACCATTATAATTTCACTTGAATGATATTCAGAGCAGGTTTGACAACCTGCTTACGGTTTAACTATGAAAATTTTGGAACAAATTTTTTTTGGGAAAAATGCCTACTTCCAAATAGTTAACTAAATTACACGTTCAAATATAAAATAAAACAAAATAAAATCATGTATGTATGAGAATAAAATTATCAACAGAGGCTTTTACAATTCTGCTATGGCCTTTTATAATTCTGCTAAGGCCTTTGTGAGCAAGGCACTAAAAGAAGAGTCAGTAAAGTACAAATCTGATAGACTGACAACATAAAATCAAATGTTTCCATGTTGAAACAGAATTATATAAAAACAAACAAAAAAAAACAGTATAAGAAGTATATATAAGTTATATATAATAACTTATACTCACAAATGCCAAATGGGAAAACAATGTATGTAGTGTTTATGACAGAAGGCTAATAATCTTAACACATAAAACACTTCTACTCTCAGATAACTGCAAGGGCTGTGAACAGGCAAAAGAAGAAACATAAAAGGTAGTGAACACACTATGAGAGAATCAACCCCACTAGTGATTATAAGTATTTTATTTGAAATAATTGTATTTAGTTTATCAGCTTGGAAAATATTCAAAAAGTACTGAACTCTCACTGTCCTACTGATTTTCTGAAGTGTAATACATATAAAGTCATTTATGTCTTCTAGCTCCAAAAACTCTAATTTCTAAGGAACTTATTACCAAAAACTAACTAAACAAGTAAGTAGGAAGTGACAACCTTTACCACAATATTATTATTATTTTTTAATACTTATGGAAACTGGATACTGAACTGCCCATCAGTAAGTGGTTTGGATAAGTACATGCATACTATAAGTGAAATGCTGCACATCCATGTGGAGGGTTCACAGAGGTTATCATTAGCAAAGTGTTTTTTGCATCTTCATTTGCTCCACAATGCTTTCTCAGTATGTTCAAACTTTCAGTGAAATTTTTATATGCTCACTATGGTATAAATGCTAAATCTATTTCTAGCTTCTTATTTTCAATAAACAAAATTAAGCATATTATGGTAATTATATTGTTAGGAGTTCTAACATTTTAATTAAATTTAATTTAATTTACTGAGCCTACTGCCCAAAGGCCTTTTAGTCTATGGAAAAACAATCATATAGACAGATCATGGCCACAATGAAAGACCACATAGATCAATAGATTGGGAAACAGAGAAGGGGAGATGGTTATTTGGATATGGGGAGATCATGTTATATATTGTATTATATAAACTATAATAGGGAAATAAAAAACAATTTACCCAAGGTTCTCACCTTAAAAATGTGCCAAGTGACCTATCTGAAAAATACTACTAATAATTATAATGTTCAGGGTAAATAGCTAAAATCAAGAAATCTAAATAATTACACACACACACACACACACACACACATAATATGACCTTGAGGTTTTTGATGATCTAGTTATGACTAAGAATAAAGTTAGGGGGGGAAAAAAAAAGCTTCAGATGAAAGAATATATACTAAGGCACTGGGGGTTTTATTCTAAGTGTCATGTGGAGATGAAAGACAATATAAATTAATGACATGATTCAAGTTGTTCAAATATGGAAATAAACAAATGTTCTTTCCTGATTAAGATACTTTACCATGAGAGCCCTCAACATCCTCTCCCCATAAGAGAAAAAAAAAACATGGCCAAGCCTCCCAAGTTCCTTCTATCCAACTGGTAAAGCTTTGAGCTGCCCAAATCCTTTTCCTTACATGCTGGACCCAATATGTGTAATTTCAAAAACATTCTTGGTAAAGACCTTCTTATAAAATCATTTTATGGTGAACAGTAGAAGTACAGGGTTAGAACTTTCTTAGATACACTATCAGTGTAAAGTTATGTACAGTAAATATTTTGCATGGAAAACACAAAACAGCTTAACATTACAGAGGAATGGAAGGCTTTAAAAGTTAGGAGGATGTGTGAAACTCACCTCCTCAAATGCAAAGGGGAAATCTAAAGCTTATTTGACAACAAAGCTTATAAAAACAATGAAATAGGTCATTATAAAAATAAGCAATTTACTTGTGTAAGCACTGAAATCTTATAAAAATTGTTTTAAAATTTTTGCCTTCCACTAGGCAATCTGTATATTAACTATAATTTTCAAATGTTATGATTATAAAAAATAATTATAATGAGACTGTGAAAACATCAAAATAAAAGGTGTCTGTTATCTGGAACAAAGCAATACCTAAATATTGGCTCTACTGCAATATGAGAAAAATGCTCATCTCCCAGCAATGACATTGGTGTGAAGATAACACCATGTAGCATGGCAGCCTGCACAGGGCAAGAGGGCCTAGCAACAGTTTTGGAGAACACTGCTTCTGGCTTTCATGATAGTTCCCAGAAGTCAAAATGCAATGCATGCATCCCTTCAGGCCTATCTACTGGGTCCACTGTGGTTCTGAGTGCTTACTGGAAGGCAGAAAGGTTCTCAAAGGACAAAACAGGACAGACCACCTAGCCTCTGCATCCTGCTCTTGTATACCCGAATTCAGGCTTCAAGGGGTGCCTTAATCAGTCCTTCAGAAGACAGATGGGGTTAAGTCAGGTGAGGAAAAAAGTGGGTGAAGAAGCTCATGTGCTCCTCGATATTAACATCATAAGACTTCTACAACAAATCTGTTTTATGCCACATTTCCCAAGTTTTAACTGTGATCTGAGGCAGGTTATTGAGAGAGAACTGAACTTTACCCTTTAAAAAAGTAGAATTTTCAGAGAAATATGAACTATAAAAAAGATTCTAGCCATAAAAAGCAGTAAAATAAAATATACCCTGAACAACTCTACAAAGAAAATATGAGACTTTCTCCTCAAACTCACTCACAGCAACAAGGAAAGCAGCTGATGAGGTAGGTTAAAGAAACAATATAAGTAAACAAATATTTCCAAGTAAACAAATATTACACAAGAAAACAGGGCCACATATTTTAAATTACTTGCCAAAATTCAATCTAACCAAAATACTTAAGAGAGAAGGAAATAATATTAAACCATAAAGACTACTTGATTACTTCTTTTCCTTTTGTAATTGAAAAAAGAAAAATCCCAGCATCTAAACTTTGAGCAAATATACAGAAATATTAGAAGCAGCACTCTTACTTTGAACAACTAACTCTGGAACTTCTGTTTCAGTTTTCATTTTCCTAAAGGGAAGGACAAATTCAAACACCAGAGAAGTATCAACAACAGATGGTGTACTTCTAATGAACTAAAAAGATACTTACAATTTTTGCATTTTTCCCACTCTTCCTGAGTTGCTGAACAGCAAAAGCATGTTCAACATTGTCCATTGAAACTCCATTAACCATTGCAACTCGGTCATTTTCCCTACGGGGGAAAAAGGCACCAAACAACATGTTAGAGAAAACTATACAGTTAAGTTTATGAATAAGTTTCTTTAAAACAAAAAAATTCTTCTAATTATGGACAATCTATCTGTCTTCAAAGTGATGATATATAATGTCAAACTTTTTGCCTGATGAACTTTCACAAAAATGTTCAGCAAGTAACCAACCCCAGGCCATTTTTGTAACTATTAACACAGTATTTCCCCAAAGGACAAATCGGGTAGCACAACAGAGGAAACAATTATTGGTAGTTCAATTACAGTATTAGGTGATACTAAATTATCTCATCTAGCTAGGAAAAAAAAAAACATTCCCTTTTTAAAAGGTAAATTCTTGGGCTGAAGATATACCTCAGCGACAGAGCTTGTGCCTAGTATCCGCTGAGATCCTGAGTTTGACCTCCAGTACCATCAAAAAGAAAAAAAGTTCATTCTTTCTCCTTTTAAGTTTCTTATTATCCTTCTGATTATAATCCCATTTTTAACTGTATTTTTTTTTATTCTCCTTGTCTTGCTACCCTCGTTATCATACAAAAAGGGCAAAACTTGGGGTGAGAGGCTCCTGAAAGCTAAAGTTTACCTAAATTGAGTTAGCAAAATCATTAGGAAAGAAGAAAAGTGACAGGACAGGAAAGAGCTTGTCACACAGGCGCCTGAAAGAAGAAAAGCACTTACTGTAGCTGTCCTTCAGCTGGTCCTCCTTTCAATACATCTGAAATCACTATTGAGGTTTCTCCACTCTGAAAATGAGGATTATCTCTTCCACCAGATATTGCAATCCCAAATCCAAATCCAGGAGCCTAAAGTAGTAATTACAGTAAATTATTGCTACTAAAGACAAAAATAATTGCTCATTAAGGTATATGCTATAATGTAAAAAATTACACAAAAATAGTCGTTCTGTGATCTGTACTTTGCTTATGATTGTGTATTAGAACTATAGACTCTTCTAATAAGAATACATTCTCTAATAAATTAAATACTAAACATAATATTAAAAAATTTCAATTACATAAATGTTAAAAACTACAATAATTTAAAAAATCTGAACATTGAAGTCTTGATTTCTGATTATGAGAAGAGGGCCTGAGGGTACTGGCAGTACCTAGTGTAGATCATCACAAACAATGGCAACTAATTTAGAAAATGACACACTAAACTAGCATACAACACCATTTGTAATTCAATATAAAAAGTAGGCTTGAAAATCAAATATTAGTTCGACTTCAATTATTCTAAAACTTTCTGAGTAAGTAAATCTTTACAGAAGTAATAAAGTTACGAACACACTATATACATTAGCTGCATGAATTACACATTAGTTATGTCAAACAAGCATTTTTACATATATTTTTAGCTAAAGTAAATTATAAATTATAAACTTCTGAAAGAGCTAAAAATCTTTACCACAATGACTGAGGGACAGCCCAATTGAGAAAAAAATTAAAAATATTTCCAACTTGTTTAAAAATTACAGAATCTCAAGGAAACCAAAACCATTCCCTAGAATAAAGTACTCAGAGTAGTCTAAAGAAATACATGTTTTTGGGGCTGGGATTGTGGCTTAGCAGTAGAGCACTTGCCTAGCATATGCAAGGCCCTGGGTTTGATCCTTAGCACCACATAAAAATAAATAAAATAAAGGTATTGTGTCCAACTACAACTACAAAATAAATATTTTTAAAAAGAGAGAAATACATATATTTGTATAAAGTTGTACTATATTCCTATGTTCTACAATACAAAACACCCTAACGATAAAAAAAACAACTCCCTTCCTAAGCAGTCCAGTTTACAACAAAGGAAACCATGTTCACTATGAAAAGGGTAGGTCAAGATCTTCCCTTCCACCCCAAAGCCTACTAAAGTAGCAAAAGAAAACACAAAAACAAAACAAAAAACAACCTCTCCCTAAAAAAAGAACAAACACCATTGATTTTACTTCTAGGTATATGCCTAAGAAAAACAAAAACATATCCAAAGACTTACACATAAATATTAACAGTGGCATCAACCATAACAGTCATAAAGTAGAAAATAAACCAATGTCCATCAACTAAAGAATGGATAAGTAAAATGTGGTATAGTTATACAATAAAAAATCATTTGGCATTGAAAAGGAATGAAGTGCTGACAAATGCTACAGCATAGATGAACCCTGTCACAAAAGTCCATATATGCATTATTCCATTTATATGAAATGTTCAGAAACAGGCAAATCAACAGTGACAGAAATTTGATTAGCTGTTGTCTAGAACCAAGAGGGAAGGAAAAAACTTGAGAGTGATGGCTAAAGGGAATGAGATTTCTCTTCGGGAGACACAATTCAGGACAATGACACCAAACCTAATGGTCACTGCCACAAAGTCATAATTTTAAAGGAAAATTCAGTTATTCTTCAGAATTATTTGAAGCAGTAAAAAGTCTCAGTTTTACTACATCTCAACCTTAAGTATACATCTTTCCAATAATCTATGTATAGAAATGAGAAGTATACATAAAACACTTTGACCTTATACCCAAGTACTACTGTGAATTCAAATTCAACCAGCTGTGCATATAAAAGAGAGAGGTGGACACCAGACACATTTTTTCACCATTTTTACTTGAAGGAATGTACAGTTATTCAGGCCTGCATATTTGGGACATTTTTCTCCAAAATGAATAAATACATGATACTTCAAAGAAAACAACTAATGGTACTTGCTGCCAGCAATGAAAATTTATTTTTTAAAAATTTGTTTTGTTTGGGCTGAGGCTGTAGCTCAGTGGAAGAGTGCCCATCTTGCATGTGTGAGGTTCTGGGTTCAATCCTCAGCACCACACAAAAGTAAATAAAGATTTTGTGTCCATCTACAACTAAAAAATAAAAAAATCTAAAAATTTTATTTTATTTACTTATTTTTATGTGGTGCTAAGGACCAAACCCAGTGCCTCACATGTGCCTGCCAAGCACTCTACCACTGAGCTACACCCCCAGCCCCCAAATTTATTTTTAAAATAAAAATTTTAAATTTGGAAAAATTTACCTATCACCATAAGTTTACAATAGTTTTTCAACATTTAAAAGACCTTTCTTATAGGTTTGGTGGTGGTATTAACTATGTGATTTTAAAAATATATTGTATAATAAATGTCTTATCATTTGAAAGATATGCCTTGACTCTGGAAACCAGCATTTTTAAAAGACCAAGCAAGTTTTTATTAAATTATGCATAGATAAAATACTGACTCAGGATATAATAAGCCAGTGAATATTCACATAACAGTATAAAAAGTTCACTGATATAGATTTAAAGACTGCACATGACAACTATCCTTGAGAAACTACCACTTATCATGTTTTTGGCATAAAATTAAAGATGACTGTACATCATAATAGTTTAGAAGTGCTATTAAGATAACTCCTCTTTTTCAACAGTACATGTATAAAGTCAGATTTTCTTGGTGAACTTTAACAAAAAATAACATTAGAAAACGGTTTTCAGGACCTTGGAGATAGTCACAGAACTTGAGATTTATTAATAGGGTATAGTACACCAATGGATTTTCTAATCTTATTGCCTCTCTAAGGAAGTATTTATGTAATGTTGAGCTTTGTTTGCTTATTTTTATTTTGTACTTTTGCACAGATATACATAAAAGATGCTGGTTTTTAATTCTGGAGGTCAATCTTTATAATAAACAGTCACTATCAGGTCTCAATATCAACACTAGGTACACACTGCTAACGTGCATGCAACCTGCTTCACTCTTTAGGGGGGCAATTCCACAATACCTAAGAAAAATACAAATGTACTTCTTTTGACAGTTACAAATTTCTAAAAATGTTATCAGTACTTCGTTTTTATTGTTTAAAAATGTTTGATCATATAGCTATATTTTGTCTGTTATTCATCAGCTAGTAGACATTAATGTTGTTTCCACTATCTGGCTATTTTGAATAATGTTGCTATGAATATCTGTGTATAATGTGTGGTGTGGACATTTTGTTTCACATCTCTTCAGTACATACCTAGGAGTGAAACTGTTGGGTCACACACTTGTTAATTCTACGATTAACCTTTTTTTTTTTTTTTTTTTTTGGTATCAAGGATTGAATCCCAGGGGCGTTTAACCACTGAGCCACATCCCCAGCCCTTTTAAAAATATTTTTCCTAGAGACAGGGTCTTGCTGAGTACTTAGTGCCTCACTAAGTTGCTGGGCTTTGAACATGCAATCCTCCTCAGCTTCCCAAGCCACTGGGATTACAGGCATGAGTCACCACACTTGGCTTTGGTTAACTTTTAAGGAAATGTTTTCTATAATGGCTACATCATTTTACATTCCTACCTAGAATCTATAAAAGTTCTAAATTATCCACATCCTTGTCAACACTTGCTATTGTCTATTCTTATGCTTATCGCAATCCTAGTAGGTGTAAAGAGGGATCTTTGTTGGGATACAGTACAGCAACAGAACTCTTGCCTAGTATGCTCAAGGTCTCTTGAGTTCAATCCCCAGCATGTACACATACATCCTCCCCAAGAAGGAATGGGAATCTACCTTGTTAGTTTTTAAACACCAAGGGTCAAATCCAGGGTCACCCCACCACTGAATTACAACTACAGCCTTTTTATTTTGAGACAGGATCTCACTAAGTTGCTGAGTGGTTATTAGTCAATAACCATTATCTAATCTAAGGTCAAGAAGATCTATTCCTGTATTTTAAAGCTTTACTTTATGTAGGTCTATAATTCATTTTAAGTTTTGTTTTTGGTATGAGATAGGTTCAAATTCATTATTTTTATATTTGGTCCACCAGCTATCCTGACACCATTTGTTCAAGACTATTTCCCCCCATTCTCTTCTCCCAACACTCTTGTCTCAAGTTTACCTCTTCTTCAATCACCTCCTTAGTTTAAATATTTATCAGCTGGCTCATACTTTATTTTCCTGACCGATTTCACTATATTTTCACCCTTTAATACTTTAGGATACTAAAAATTCTTCAGTACACAAATACTCATTTACACTACAGAATTCTACTTTAGAAAATGAAAAAATAGAGAGTGGGGATATGGCTCTGTGGTAATGCATCTGAAAATTTTTTACTAATAAAAAAGAGAAAATGAAAAAGCAGATGACCAACTCATTCCTAAAATTTTTATTTTTCAAAAGATTCTAAACATATATTCATTTTGTAAGGAAGTACACCTGAAAGTAAAGAAAGTGTGGGCGTATTATGGTGGTAGGGAATGGAACACAGAGTCCTCCAAATGTTCTTACCATTTTAACCTATAGACATACCTACGCTTGTCAGTATGACAGCCATTAGATATGTGACTGAGCACTTTAAATGTGTCTAAAATGTGAAATTGTAACATGAGCACTAATTTTAAAATTCTGTATAAGAAAAGTCAAGTAATGAATTTTTCAACATTGACTACGTGTTGAAATGACGTTCTGGATATGTTAAGTTTTAAATAAGATATGTAATGAATATTGGTTTGAACTGGTTTTCACATTTTTTAATATGAAGACTAAAAACCTGAACTTAAATATGTGGTACTATGTTACTATTAGTGTTGTTGTAGACCTCCTAAGAGTGACTTTATTATATGACTGGTCTCATAGGAAATTAAATTTTACTGGGCCTTACCAAGTACCAAGCACTAAGAGGATATGAAATTGACTAAGACTTCCCACCCTGAGAAAGTTATAATGCACCAAAGGAAGGGGTAAACCACTACCAGAGGTGTATATTCAGCTTTCAGTGAGGATCAGGAGATAAGAGTACATGAGAATAAGCATGTTTTGTTCCCTGACATAACTCCAGGATCTACAACAATACAATTATCTGGTATTCCACTGTTTGCATACAGTGGAATACCAGATAATTATTTAGCCTTGAAGAATGAATGCAATTTCAATTGTTTCTAGTTTTCCAAGATGAAGAAAGTTTCCTGAATGTAATGTAAATGATAGAATGAGGCATATCATATATTATTCTTAGCAGTAAAGAGAAGAATTATTAGAGTTCTAATCCATAGGATTTTTATTCATTTAAAAGTTATCTCTACCTTTCATATGATTAAGGATTTGCTCTTATTTGACAATAGAGAACATATTATTGCCAGGTTATTGTCAAAAGAACACAGATTCAAATCTTCACTTACTACTATCACTTAAAGTCCACTTGCTCACGTCTTCAAGAGCAGACTTTTTCATTCCCATGTGGGTGTTTTTTGTTTGTTTGCTTTTTGTGTGTGGTACCAGGAATTGAACCCAGGGGTGCCTAACCAGTAAACCACATCCCCAGACCTTTTTGAGATAGGTCTCTTGGGAGACCAACCTTACACGTGACTGAGTGACACTCCCTGGCTGGGTGCTGAGGTGCTCAGTCACAGAAATGTGGGCGGTGTCTCGTGCATGGGTGTGTCTTGCTACAGCCCCATGAATGAAGCTATGCTCACCTGTTCCTTTGTAATATAACTCCTTGCCCTGTTTAGGATAGAATCTTCCATGGAAGTGCCTTGTGTGTGTCCCCTTCTCTTACTGTGCCCTTGGGTGTGGCCTACCCAGGTGTCAGTCAACCTGCTGACAGTGGACATCATGAAGATACTCAGCCCTCTGAAACCTGACCCCTTGCTTCATTTGAATAGCTTCCCTCAATAAAAGGGGTCAGCGCATGCTCTCGCTCTCTTTCTGCGGACCCTTAAGGTCAGAGGAGCCGTCACAGCGACCCCAAAGAAAAAGGTATTTGTGTCTCTTGTGAGGTTATTTTGTGCAGCCCAGTTAGCCCAGTTTGACTGGAGTGACCCCTGAGCCTTTTAGTCTCAAGAACAAAAACCCGGCAGGTCTCATTAAGTTACTGGGGTTGGCTTTGAACTTGTGATCCTCCAGCCTCAACCTCTTGATGACTGAATTACGGGGATTATTGGTGTGCACCACTACACCCAGCTGTGAGTGTGATGCTAAGTCTAGTGCAACAGTACATGCCTGCAATCCAAGTAACAAAGGAGGCTGAGGCAAGAGGATGGTTGCAAGTTGGAGCCAGCCTCTGCAATTTAGTGAGACCCTATCTGAAAAATAAAGAGGGCTCAGTGGTAGAGTGCTCCTCAGTTCAATCCCCAGTACTGGGGGAGCAGAGGTTATGCCAAAGTCACGGCCCTCCATTTCAAACTGGAGCATTAAAAAAAATTATATGGAGGCCCCACTCCACACCCACTAAATCAGATCCTCTAGTGGTAAGGGCAACCCAAATAAACTTGGAGAGCCACTGCTCTAGATCAATGTTGGCAAGCTATGGTCCAAAGGCCATGTGGCCAGTTATTTATTTATAAATAAATTTTATTGGAATACAGCCATAGCTATTTCTTTACTTGTTGTCTATAGCTACTTTTGAAATACACCTGAAGAGTTGTGTAGTTGTGACAGAGATTTATGGCCTGCAAAATTCAAAATATTTATTATGTGGCTTTTTACAGAAAGTTTGCTGATTCTGCTCTAGAGTCTACAGTTTATTCTGGATCAATTTAGAACACCAAAGGACTAAGATATTTCAAAGTACTATGTTCTGTAGCCTCAGAGAATAAAGTCAACTGAATTAGGCTTTGGCATAAGTTTCTCAGTTTGCATTGACAAGGCTATTTTTAAAAACGTTCAAAATAACCATTCCTGGAGGGTTGGTTGTTGAGGACTTTTCATTCTACCAGTCTATCTCTGATGAAACTCTCAGACGACACAACTCTGTACTCCCAGCACAACAGTTAACATTAAAAAGCAAAGAATTATGAGTTAGAAATTCCTCTTATCTCTATCTTCTGATGACACTTCTACGCCCTGGACAAATGGCTCTCTTATGGCAAAAGAAGACTGAAAGCACAGGAAAGAGCCTACCTTATCATCCAGGCAGGAGTTCTCAGATTTGCCTGAATATTATTTACCAAGATGAATTAGGATGACACTTATGTTCAGAAAAATCATATTATTTCTCAATATTCAGGATCTTTCCCTACTCCCCTTAAGTTAATGAGACAGATTTGTAGTACATACATGTAGTATTTCTTCATACCTGAATTCCTAATAAAATCAAGCAAAACAGTACAAAGGAGAAAATGTTTAGCTAATTTAAGTCTCTTATTTTCTTTTGCTTATTTATTAACTAGAAGTATTAGGAAAAATAAAAGTAATGTATAATGGAAACTATCTAGCTTCTACCTAAAGAAACAATATACAAGATCAAGTTAAACAACATAAATAAATAAAAATACTAAAACAAAACCAGAATTCAATGAAATAGAAAACAGAAAATAAAGAGTATCAATGAAAATATTGGTACTGGGGCTGGAGATATAGCTCAGTTGATAGAGTGCTTGCCTTGCGTGCACAATATAAACAAACTAAACAGGAAATAAGACAAAATTATCCAAAATCAAGGAGAAAAGGGACATCATTACACAACATCAAACATTAAAAATAAATGATTATGAACAATTTTCTGTACATAAATCTATCAACCTAGATGATGATATATCCTCTGCAAGATACAAACTACCAAAACTACAAAAAACAATCCCCACAAAAAAACTATCAAAAGCAAATTTGTAAACTCAACAATTCTACAGAATATTAAAGAAACTAAATTTGTAGTTTAAAAACCATCCCAACAAAGAAAAGTCCAACACTAGATAGCTATACTGGTGAATTCTATCAATCATTAAAGGGGGAGAAAAACTACATCAATTGTATACAAACTCCATCAGAAACCACAGGAGGAAGGAACACTTCCTAGCTCCTCCCTTTGAGGTTGGCAGCTTTCCCTTGATACCAGTAATGTAAGAAAAAAATGTCAATTGGCCAATTTGTCCCACAACACTGAAATAAGCTATCTTCACAGAATATTATCAAATCAATCCAACAACATATAAAATGTGTACTATATCACAATTGTAATTTATATTAGAAATGCAAGGCTGTTCAATTATCAAAAAATATTTAAATTCACCAAATCCACAAGGAAAAAAAATCTATATATTATGGTTTGGATATGAGGTGTCCCCCAAAAGCTCGCATGTGAGGCAATGCAAGAACATTTATGAGAGCTATAACCTAATCAGCAAATTGATTCATTTGATGAATTAATAATTTGAAAGGACTACTGTATTAGGTGGTGACTATAGGTAGGCAGGGTGTGGCTGGAGGAAGTAGGTCACTGGAGTGTGCCTTTGGGGTTTATATTTTGTCCCCATGAACAGAGTTCTTGCTCTGCTTCCTGGCTGTCATATCCTAAGCTGCTTCTCTCAGCCACACTCTTCCTCCATGTTGTTGTGCCCCATCTTGAGTCCAGAGCTATGGAATTGGCTGACCATGAACTAAACCTCTAAAATCTGGAGCCAAAATAAGCTTTTCTTCCTCTAAGTGGTTGTCAGATCTTTTGGTCACAGTGACAAAAAGCTGACTAAAACACTACTATAATGTCAACCAATACTTGTTTAAAAAAAAAAAAAAGTACTGAAAAATTCAATATTCACTTGTGATTTTAAAAACTCTCACTAAACTGGGAGTGGTAGCAAATACCTATAATCCCAGCAGCTCAGGGGGCTGAAGCTGGAGGATCACAAGTTCAAGACTAACCTCAGCAATTTAGTGAGGTCCTAAGCAACTTAGTGAGACCCTGTTTCAAAATAAAAAACTGAAAAGAGCTGGGGATCTGGCTTAGGGGTTAAGTGAGTCTGTCTTCCATCTCTAGTACAAAAACAAAAAAACTCTCTCAGTAAATTATAAGAAAACTTCCTAACCTAAGAAAATGACAAAACACAAAAACAGAATTACAAAATAGAAATGCTTCCTCAGGCTGATAATGGGCATCTATAAACACAACATACTGAATGATAATAGACGGTGATTTTATCCAATATTACAATGCAAGTCTGCTCACCATTCCTATAAGCAGCATACAGACTGGAAAAGAAGAAATAAAACCACCTCTGTTTGCAGATAACATGACTGTCTATGAGAAAAGACTTCTCTTAGTCTCTATGTCCATATGTACATATATGACTATCTACAAAAAATTGAAAAGTTCCCAGAATTAATAAGTTTAGGAAGTAACAGGGATGCTATTTTTAAAAAATTAATTGTATTTCTACATATCAGCAAGGAATAATAAAAAACTAAAGTTAAAAAAAAATCTACAATAGCACCAAGAAACTAGAAATATTAACTAGATATAAATCTAATGAGAAGTGTGCCGGATCTGTATGTCTAAAACTGCATAACCCACTTGAATCAAATGTATGAAATATGATATGTCAAGAGCTTTGTAATGTTTTGAACAACCAATAAAAAAATGAAAAAAATAAAAAAAAACTGCAAAACAATGATGAAAGACATCAGAGAACTAGGAGACACACCATGTGTACAGTTAATAAGACTCATGTTATAAAGCCATTAATTATCCCCAATTGATCTAGATAGAGTCAATGCAATCCCAATGAAAATCACAAATTTTTGGTGGGGGCAGGGGCAGTAAAAACTGCCAAGTTTATTCTAAAAATTATATGGAAATTGGGCATGGCAGTGTACACCTGTAGTCCCAGCTACTTGGGAAGATATAGGAAGATTACTTGGAACCTCAAACCTGGACACGTGGCAAGACCCCATCATTAAATAAATAAATAAAAGTTAAAGAACAAACGGGAAAAAAAACCCAGAAAAACAACAACCACCCAAAAAAAGGCAAAGGAACTTGCACAGCCAAAATTATGTTCATTTTTCTCCTGTTTTAAATAATAAAGATTTGGAGGATTTGCACTAGTTGATTTTCATACTTAACATAAAGCTACAGTAATCAATAGCAGAAGTCACTAATAGACACATACGTAATTCAATAAAAAAGATGAGGGAGTCCAGAAACAGATGCAAACATACATGGTCAACTGATTTTTGACAAGGAAATTAAATGGAGAAAAAAATACTCTTCAACAAAATGGTTGCTCAAAATATTAGACATCATATAAAAAAAATCCTCTGCCTATCTCATACCACATACAAAATTTAACTCAAATACAACTTCTAGAAGAAAACACAGGAGGAAAAAAAAAAAAACTTTGGTGACTTTAGATTTGGCAAAGATTTCTCAGATACCAAACCAAAAGCATGATTTATGAAAACAAAAGTTAAACCAGTCTTTTCAAAATTTAAAACTTATATAGTCTGCAAAAGATACTGTTATGAGATGAAAAGGTAAACCAGAGGCTGGCCAAAAATATTAGCAAAATAAAACCTCATAAAGAACCTGTATCCGCCAGGCATGGTGGTGCACACCTATAATCCCAGTGGCTTGGGAGGCTGAGGAAAGAGGTTCGGAGTTCAAAGCCGGCCTCAGCAAAAAGCGAGGCACTAAAGCAACTCAATGAGATCCTGTCTCTAAATAAAATACAAAACAGGGCTGGGGATGTGGCTCAGCCGTCAAGTGCCCCTGAGGAGTTCAATCCCTGATTCCCACCCACCTCAAAAAAAAGAAAACCTGTGTCCAGAATATAGAAAGAACTCTAAAAATTCCAACTTCTGTGCATAATTAACAGTGAAAAGGTAATAAATGAATGAAAGAAAATGTTTACAAATTATATATCTGGTAAGTGGTTAATATTCAGAATATATACAGAACTTCTACAACTAAAACATAAACAACATGATTAAATTATGGACAAAGGACTTACACATGTGGTAAATTTTATGTTACATATTTTAGTACAATTTTTAAAACCCCTATAATAAGCAAACAATAAAATTAAAAATGGGCAAAATACTTGGAAAACATTTTACCAAAGAATATATACAGATCACAAAAATAAGCAGGTACTCAACATCACTACAGAAATGCAAACTAAAACTGCAATGCAATATCACTAGATATCTATTAGAATGACTAAAATTAAGGGAAAGAAAACAAAAAATATCAAGTATTGACAAGGATACTGAGCAAGGAACTCCTATACATTACTAGTGAATATGAAAGGTGACACAGAGTTTGGCAGTTTCCTACAAAATTAAAAAATTACCATATAACTCATAGCCATTCCATTACTAAATATTTACCACAACAAATGCAAAATTATGTTCATATTTTAAAAATCTGCACATTACAGAAGAATTATTCATAATCAACATAGACTATAAACTCAGTGTACCACACAACTAGAGAATGAGTAAATTATTATACATTCATATAATGGAACACTAGTCAGCAATAAGTAGGAACTAACTACTAATAAACTACATCATGGAGATCTCAAATGCTATTATGGTTTGGAAGCTCTTGTATTAATGCAGAAATGTTTGGAAGTGAAATGATTATGAGAGCTGTGACCTAGTAAATCTATCCTAATTTGAATGAATGACCTGGGAGGTAAATGCAGGAAGAGGTGTGACATGGCTGGAGGAGGTGGGTCACTGGGGGCATGCCCTGGAAGGGTCGTTTTTTTCTGAGGCACTGTTCCTCCTCCACCCCTTCCTTGCTGTCACAGAAGGATCCTCTGCCATACCTTTCCCCAAAATCATGCTACCACTTTACCTTGTGCTCAGAGCAATAGTTGGTCATCTATGGACTGAGGCCTCTGAAACTGTGAGCACCAAATAAACTTTTCCTCCTCTAACCTTCTTGTCAGGTAGTTTGGTCATAGTGACACAAAAGCTGACTAAAACAAATGCATTAGTCTAAACTGTAAGAATTCATTTATATGACATTCTGGAAAAGGCCAAAGTATAGGAACAGAAAACAGATCAGTGGTTGTTAAGGGCTGGGGCCAAGGGGACAGAGATGACTACAATGGACTTAAGTGAAAATTTTAAGGTGATGGAGCTGTTCTGTTTTGTAACTGTGGTATTGGTTACATGACTATGAATTCAGAAGTGTACACTAAAAAACTTTATTGTATAAATTATACCAAGATAAAAGTAAAGGTAATAAGACAAATAAATGTAGTATGACAAAATTATACTAAATCATCATCTTGATAATCAAACAGTCACAAGGAATCAAGTTACTTTGTGCTTAATCATATATCTGACTTAAATATGCTAAAAATGAACACATTTCAAACAACAAGATGTTTTACTTTAGCTTTATAAATTAAAAGTTAATGTTAGGATTATTTCATTTTGTAAAGCACCAAAATGTCAACTATATCCTAACTAAAATCATTGTTTTTGAATATTTACCCATTATCTGTTATGTGCAGATTTAAACATTCATGAGATAATTAGGTAGGGTCCAAGAACATAATTCTCTCCCTTTCCAACTTCCTAATAATAGTTAACAGCTAGTAGATATAAGTGTGAAAATATGTCCTATATTTAAATATTATTCTCTGTCTTTCTATACTTTCTCTTAAAGAGAGAGAGTAATCAGTAAAGTCAGCTCTTTGGAGAGGCACTTATGTTATGAATTAGTAGAGCATGAACTGGTGCCATTACCCCATTTTACACATGTGAAAAACACAGTTTTACAGTGGAGACTGGATCACTTGCCCATTTCTTTAAAAAAAGAGGCAGAGCTATGATTCAAATCCAGGTCAGTTTCACTTCAAAGTTCTTTAAGTTACTATTAATCTTTCACAAGTCAACAATTGTTTGAGCAATTCTAAGGTACATATTTCAAGATTATATGCATGTACTGGTTTAATTTTAAACCTCACACTCTGAAAACACGTATACACACTCAGAAGAGTTGAACCAACACTTTATAAATTACACTAATGTACATACAGTCCTTAATCATTCAAATCAGGAATAAAAATGGCAAATCTACAAGTAACAACCAAAAGGATATATGAAAAAGTAATCATGCTCACTTTTGACCTTAATAAAGAATTTATTGCAACTCTAATTTTAAACAAAAGAATATAGAAAAATTTTCCCCTTTCTTCTGGTTTCCTGACATCTGGCTTTCCTCTATTGTTTTCAAAAACTGCCAGTATCCTGAGTTGTAACACAAGATTATTTACTGCAACAGAAACTCACCCTGTGAAGCGTCACTGTGTGTTGTTCCCATATAGCTGTTTCCTCCATTGCTGTGTTCTGATAAAGGAAAAGAAAAATAAAACATTTACCTTTTAAGAAAATATTTTCCATCAAGTGAACAAGAACATCCAGTAAACAATCACCACAATAAAATACCAAAATTCATACTATTAATATATTCTGAAAGAAGCTTAATAATTATGAAAGGTTTTTAGTTTGCTTTTGTTTTAAGAGACAGGAAACTACACACAGGAACTTCCTTTGTTTTTAACTTACTCTCTGGACAGATGTTGCTCTATACTAGTTTTCTGCCAGCTAAAATAGGTGTTCAAGCTAATCTGAACAAAAATCAGAATGCTTCTATTTTGAAATATTTAATGGTACATGAACATTTGAAAGCATACCTTGTGTTCTGCAAAGGAAGGAAAAGCTAAATACCTCTGAATTCAGTAACTTATATGTGTATATATGTGTGTATGTGTGAAAGTGTATATGAATTAGTAAAGCATCAATTGGTGCCATTACCCCCATTTTAAACATGTGAAAAACACAGCTTTACAGTGGAGATTGGATCACTTGATCATGTCTAAAACAAAGATGGTTTTGTGTGTGTATGTATGTGTTTGTGCATGTGTGTGTGTGTGTATATAAAAAACATAAGACCATCTGATAGGTTTGGTCAATGTTGCTTTATATCACAAACACTACTGCTTCATAGTTTTAGTTTTACTACTGAATTACCTTCTTCAGCTTCATTTATAATCATAAATCCAATATATGCATCACACATGTATATACAAACACAAGAAACAAAAAAAAAAAAATTTAACAACAATCCCCCGTTCCAAGAATCATCATAAAATAAAGGCAATGCAAGCTTCAATATAGGCCATACTCAATTCATAGTATAGTTCAGTTTCATCTCCTGTCACGAACTCTCATAAGGAAAATAGTTACCTAAAGGATAAATGCTAAAAAATTCAAAATAAATTTCTTTAGAATTGGTCAACTGCTCTAGGAGGTTAAACCTTACTGTTAAAATTTTATAAAACTAGGGTTCCTAAAAATGTATTTATTTTTTAGGTAAACTCAATAAAAGATCTTTCAGAGTTACCAAAAGAGAGGGTAAAGGGAAGAATGCTGAACACAACATTCTCAGAATATCCCCCATCATCTATTATTATAAATGCTTATTTCACAAGTGAGATCTGTTTTGTTATAGTGCTGTCATTAGTATCATGAGGCTATGTCCATCAAGGTGCCATGGGCCCATTTCTCCTTTCCCACAGCAGTTTTAATTGAAGATTAATGCCACTTTAGAAAAACGAATGCTTATAAAGAAAGCCTGCTTTTCCTAAATTCAAAGCAACTAGATTAACTTCCCTGCCAGATGAATAAGAGAGGAGAGAGAAAGGATCTCTCTGTTCACTCCCATAGATAAGAACTGCCAACCTTAGGAGCGGTTTTGTTTCAATCTTCCAATCAAGTGCAGCAAACTCTCTCTTTAATGAGACCTCTGCTGGAAACAAAGCTGTTTTGTCTTTTTTAACAAAAACTGACCGGGATTCAATGATTTTTAAAAAAAGAAAAATAAAAAACCTGGTCTATCATTGTGAAGCAATGATGGTATTAAAAACTCCTCTATCAATATGAAGCAATGATGTTGTATCAGCTAAGCACTAAAATTATACCAAAATATAAGTGATAAAAATATCTGTAATAATTGCCAATCTCAGCTGACATTAAGAATGAAAACTGCTTGCATAGCTCTAAGCTGGTCTTTTCTTGATCCACTTCATTAACCAGTAGCATTGCTTCACTGCTTTTTTAAATCCATGACCTATCAGTCCAAACTGTAAGTGATCTGACAACTAATAGACACTTTCCTTGATAACATACTCTTTAGTATGAAACATTTTATCATCCTCCATATGGTTTAAATGACCACATAGTTCATTTAATGTTAGGGTAGGAAAGCAGGTTATGAAACAGTTTGTACATTTTAATTTTGTTTAAACATGGGGAAGGGAGACTGAAAGGGACCCACTAAATGTAAACAGTGATCATTCTCAAAGTGAAGGGACTGTGGGTGACATTTTTTTCATCAGGTGTTTTCTCTTTTTTGCTTTCCTTACTCTATTCTCAAACAGAACACACTCTTCACCAAATTCCACTCCTACTTGAAATTTCAAATATTTACTCTATTTTGGTTTTTAGGAAAATCAAATAATGTTGAAGAGGATTATTTTATGTCTTATTGTTAATTATAAAAGAGAGTTGGGCTAGGGTTGTAGATCAGTGGTAGATTGCTTGCCTACCATGCTTGAGGCACTGAGTTCGATTCTTAGCACCTCATATAAATAAAAGGTCCATCAACAACTAAAACAAACAAACAAAAACTTTACAAAAGAGTTTATTCTACTGTTATTAAGGATTCTACACATTAAGGTCTTATACAATCTCCAAGAGTGCAGTAAGAGAAACTTAAATTACTTTTTTATACAAGCTAAGGGGAAAAAATAAAATATACCAAAATATAACTGTTCTCCATATTCCAATTAACATGATTTTTTAAGGGAGGAATCAGACAAGTATACTTCTCAAATAACTCAATGGTTTCCCCGAAATGATAATATATCTCACTCCTCTGTTAAAGTCAAAATGAGCTTTTATTACCTTGATTTAGTTCTCTGAAAGGAGACCCATGTACAAATAAATAACAAAACAATCCTTGAGGAGTTCTGAATGAACTGAAGGATGGTTCGATGGATAACACATAGGCATGGAATGATACCAATATAGTAAAATGATAGTGGTAGACTCTCAATGGTCAGAATTCAGAAATCTACTATAAAATTTCTTCAACTTTGTTACATTTGAAAATGATAATGATAAAATGCTGGGGTTAAAAATTAGTAAATCATTCAGAAATTGAAACTAAAATTGACTAAAAATATTTTGTACCAGTAAATTTACTAAGAATTATTTTAATGGGGACTACATACAGAAAAAAAATCATTAATAACAGAATTTTGATGTTTTAGAAAAGGGGGCTCTTTAGAAAGATGAAAGAAACAAAAGCCTCTGAAGTACAGAGAAAACAGAAATCAGGGTGGGGAATCTTAGTACTATGCTCCCTTCTGCATTGTTTTATAATATTTATTACTTAGGCAAATAAATGATTTTCAAAACTTAATATTCTTGCTGTAAACTTGCTTAAAATTTGCCTTATTTTAAAAAATGCAGAATGACTAGTCACATAATTTGCACAAGGATCTTCTGCTAAATCCCCAGTCTCATTTTCAAAGCACTTCAACTTGTGGGAGACCAAAGGAAAAGTGTATAATTCCCCATAAGCATGATTTTACTACTATTATCCCTAGTATCTATGAAGATGTTATTAAACAGAAAATGAACTAGCTCAGAAATAATGAGTCCAGAGCCCAAATCTGTCATAAACTAGAAATGTGACCTTACTTTTTACTCTCCTATAAAATTAGGAAACTGGACAAGATTATCTCAAGTAAAAAGGTCTTTCCAGCTTCAAATTTCTATAAAACTATAATGTCAAAGAGCAGGCTAAAAATTAAATGATCAGTGAAACATGAAGGTATCAAAAGTGATTGTAATTCGTGGTTGCTAGATTAGTTCTGCGTACATTTCTACAAAGTCAGCACCAACTGACTAGAATCACAATTTCTGAAGAAGCAAAAAGCTGCATTTCAGAATCTGCCAAGAGTTTGTTTGGTTCCTTTGTTCTAAGCTCCAGCTGGCAAAGACACTACTCAGATCACCAACTCTAAAGGGCTTCCTGCCAAAACTCCAGGTCCCAATTCTAGGCAGTTTCACCATTCTTTAGGACTGATTACAAATCAAATGAGGAAAGACAGGAGGGCACAAGAACTGAGAAGACAGCTGCTTTGATATGACAGAGTTGTATAATTTGTGGAATAGGGAAGGGGGTAAAAAGAGAAGTTACAGAAGTACCACATCACAACAAGCCTTATGATGTAATGCCAAGGATTTTAAACTCAATAGGAAGACACTAATAAATTTTAGATATCAAATATAGTCAAAATTCATTATAAAGACTATAATATGGAATATGGATTTTAAGCAAGACGACCAGATAGAAAGTTAAAGTGAAAAGATGGGAAGAGTTAAAAATGACTTGTTCTGAATTAAGCAGCTGAGTGGAAAGACAGGAAGACTTAAAATGAAGTTTCAGAAATGCTTAATTTAAGGTGCCTATGGAACCATCAGAGCAGACATGGCAAGTAGCCACTGGATATACAGGTTTGAAAATCAAGACTGAGATGTGGAGTAGATAGGATCTAAGAGTAATTATAATTAACAAGGTAGCATCCTGGAAACCTAAAGAAAAGATCCAATTACCAAAGGACTAAGATAACCCTGTGGACTACAATATTTTGGGGGTTTAAAAAAAAAAAAAAGGAAGAACCAAAGGAACTTAAGAAGGAGCCAACAGTAAGGGTACAAGAAAATCAATGGCGCTAATACAAAACATCATTTATTATCCAGAGAATACACCAAAACAGGAAATACAAACTGAAGATCTCTCAATTTGAGAACAATATATCTTATTTATCTGATATCATAAAAGAACAAAATTTCCTTGAAAATTTTAAAAATTAGACCCTTAAACATTACTAAATACATACCTAAAACAGATTATTCAGCATGCTAAACAATTTCCTGATGACTTGCATTCCCCCACTAGGAAACCAAGTAGTAAAGAAAAGTGACACTCTGGTGCACTTTCTAGGTTATTTCTATAAGCTAAACTGCTACACTGAATTGTTTCTGATTTTTTCTATGCTTCCAAGAGTTTTTGTTGGGTTTGTTGTTGTTACTGGCTTTTTTCCTCATCCAAAATAAAATGTGAGATTAACTACTGAGATAATAATGAGCCAGGAACTTAGCAGGAAATACAAGGATGGTCCCCTCTATGAAATTTCACTTTGTATTTAATTTCAAATTCTGATCACTGCTATAAGAATGAAGTACAAAGAAAGTAGGATATGTGTTGAAAGTGAAAAAAAAAAAAAGGGTATGTATTTGTATTGACTGAGGGTTGGCTTTTAAATTCTCAAACTGAGATACCCAAAAGGTAGTAAAAAAGGTCCATCGGAAGTCAAATGAAGAGAGGTCCTAGAGACATTCCTGGAGATTTAACACACTTCACAAATACAAGGTAAGAAGATAATACTCACTAAACATAAGAGTTAAAATAATTATCAAAATAAAAGTGCAAAAAAACAAAACCAAAAAAAAAAAAAAAAAAACAAGAGCACAACAATTATAGGGCAGAAGTCTAAATATAAGTGAAGTAAATTTAGCATCCAGTACTATATTCAACATCAGTTAAATTTAGAAATACTTTGTGTCCAGCGTTTGATTTACAATTCAGGAGAAAAAGGATAAGATACATATAATTAGGAAATATTAAAAGTTGGAAGAAAGACATAGTTGACCTGGAATCTTTTGATCAAGCCTGAAGTTTGCTAAAAACAAGTTCAAAGGCAACTTATATTTATTGCTTACCTAGAAAGAATATCCGCTTAAATAAGTTACCATATTGTGCACATTAAACATTGAGAAATTTCCATTAGGGACAGTTAGATACCTTGGGAAAGCTTAAAATCAAGAATGCTTTCCAGTTATCAAAAACAGAACTATTTTTAGGTATGGTATTTTATAATGGCTGGAGGCAGAGAAAAGGCCTCTCAAAATTTTCCAGGTAGAAAGGAAGAAGGGAATGGGATAGCAAAGATGAAGAGTGACATTTCTCTAAATTTATCTTTTTTGTATTTAACCCTGATTTTTAGAACCACTGTTACTCCATGACACACCATTCACACATTAGAAAAATTAGCCATTAAAACCAATAAAGAAAAGGATGTGTATGGGGGGGCGGGGCAGCAAAGAAGAATCAAAAACAGTAACAAATATACAAACACCAACTATATTACAAATGAATGATGAAACTGCACAGCAATTAATATTTCAAAATTTTTTTTAAAAACAGTTTGGAGGTATATGGGAAAACAATGCAAAAAAGATACTAATTTTGGTTTTTGAAAAGCATATTTACATACTTCAGTTTTGAAAAAAAGATTAGCTTCAGAGTACATATTTTTTTAATTTTTGATATTTGACAATGAAGAAATTAATTTTATAACCCATGAAAAATGGCACATGTGATTTAAAAAAAATAAAAAACAAGCAAAAGTGACCTACACTGTTAGAAGTCAGGATAGGGTTATCCTTGTATATGCATCAACTGCAAGGGCATAAAAACTAAGAAAAACTCTTGAGTTGCTAATAATGTTCCTTCTTGATATATATGTTGTATATACCAAAGATTTATTCACCTTAATGATTATATAAGATTCAAAATAAAATAGCTTGGCAATAAGGATTGAAATATATCAAATATACTTCCATTCACCCATTTGTGCAGTGATGTGAAAAAATGATAAGCACTGACATTGCAGTCTTTTGGGGAAAAAAAAAGTAGATTTAAAGAAGGGATTAAGCTAAATATCCATTCTGCCTTTCCTATAAAAACAGTACCACTGGGTAATCAGTGGATAAAGTGAAGTTTCTCTTTTTAGTGGTATTCCTGATAATAAATGTAGAACAAATAATAAAACTTGAGCATCATCATTTTGCAATACCTAGTGAATTAAGAAATCTAGCCACTGATTATAGCTGCTAACCTCACTTAAAATAGCAACAACAAAACCCCTGGAACTATACCACTTATGAAGTAGTAGTATTAAAAAGAAAAAAAAAATCAAATCCAAATCTGATCACTGCTCTAGATCTGTACTAATATAATAGCCAGTCACATGTGGCTAATGAGCACTTAAAGTGTGCCTATTCTAAACTGAGATGTGTTGACATGTATAAAATACACAACAAATAGCTTTCAAGTATTGAATATAAAAAAAAATATGAAACACCTCATTTCTAAGTTTTATATTATTATATGCCAAAATAGCAAAATTTTGGATAAATGAATTAAATAAAATGTTAAGATGAATTTTACCTTAAAAATTTTCAGTGTGGCTACTAGAAAATTTTAAATTACATCGTGGTATTTTACCTAATATTCTTATTGGACAGAAATGCTCTACCTCCAACTACCAACTTGTAGGAAGTATAGAGGGCTGAGTGCCACTGTAACCACTACAATGAAGCAAGACCAAAATCCAGACTGAGAAAAATTCTACAGGACAAACAATCCAGTTCCTTAACCAGTAAAACTGCAAGCTAATGAGGGGGAGATGAGACAGAGAGAAACATGGGGGACCTTGTATACTCAAGAGCTAGATATAAGATATGTCAATCATAATTAAGAGGTCCTTATTCAGATCCTGATTTACACACACACACACACACACACACACACACACAAAAGGAAAAGTTAAATATTTAAAAGAACTAGAAAATACTAGTTGATTTAGAATTTATTTTTAAAGTTTTACAGTGGTACTATAGCTATATACTTTTTAAAAGTGTTCTTATTCTTTGCCTGATCTGTACTCAAATATTAACAGAAGAGAAAATGTTTGACATTTACTTCAAAATCATGTGAAGGACACAATGATTTATATATTATATAAATATATGTAAATATATATTTATAACTAAAATACATCTGAACATAAATTTTATAACTATACTAGTTGAGAGTAGATTCATTATATTCATTTACTTTTATATGGATTTAAAATTTTCCACTTAAAAAAGGAAAGATAACGTAAGGAGACTAGAATTTCCAATCTAATAAAAACTCAAACCAAGAATGTGGCTACCATGGCCTAGCATTAAGCAAAATTTCCTAGGCTGGCTACTGTAGCAACTGCCTTTCCTTTCAAAAAAGTAAGAAAAATGCAGCTAGTGTTGGAGAAGACTTCTGAGAGTTTCTAGGCTCATTCTGAGATGGTCTAATGTAATCAGCAAGTAAATAAGAAGAGAAAGAAGCAACTCTCACCTAGAAGAGACACCCAATTTTAATCAAATAACCAAAAGACAACTAAGAATAAGTTGTTGTAAGCACTGTGGAGGGACAGAAGAGGGAGCATAAAGCACAGAGTTCTGACCTACTTTCTGGATTCAGGACAAAATTCTTAAGGAATTAAGAATTGAGGGACAGGTGCCAGATGAATAAGGGTTAGAAGTGGGAAACTTTCCTGGTAGAGAAAACAGCACAATCAAAAGCCCTGGGCCAGAAGAGCGTCTCATTCATTCAAATGTTTGAGTTTATTGTGTTCTAGACACTGTGTTAAATTGCAGATAACCAGACATAGGCAAGATGACCTTGGAGAACATGGAGCTTACAGTCTAGTGGGAGAACCAGATGATGATGATCAAAGCACTTCATGACTAAACATATTATCACAGGCTTAAATAAGCACTATGGGGGGAAAAATAGTGTCAGGAGAAGTTAGTAGGAAGTAGAATGACTGCTAGGAACTAAAAATGAGGAAAGCATAGCTTAGGATCAGAGAATAAGAAGAATGATGCAAGGGGAGGCTACACATAGTGTCAGGAGAAGAAGTTAGTAGGAAGTAGAGTAACTGCTAGGAACTAAAAACGAGGAAAGCATAGCTTAGGATCAGAGAATAAGGAGAATGATGCAAGGTGAAGCTACAGGGGTAAACAGAAGCCCAACAGTATACAAGAAGTGAATCTATGTTATGAATTTTCATTTTTTACTTCTAAAGGCAGTTAAAAATAGGAATTTTAGGAGGAATCTGAATGTATGAGGTGGGGGAAAAACTAATCAAACCTGAATTTTGGAAAATTATTTTAGAAAAAGTTTGTAAGAGAAAGAGGGGGGTACCATACTCTCTAGGAGGCTATTATATCAATAGGGTGGCAGGCATTGTTGGGGAGAAGAGATGTAAATAGCAAAAGTACAGATGGAACACGTGGAAAGACATGATATGCAGGTCAAAAGCTAAACAAAACTTTCTAATCATTCATTCACCATACTAGGTAAATATCAACTGAGCCAGGTATGATGGATTTGAAATGGTCTTTAATACCTATTGCCTAATCCATCAGACTAAA
Source organism: Spermophilus citellus (assembly GCF_964194105.1). Taxonomy (NCBI): domain Eukaryota; kingdom Metazoa; phylum Chordata; class Mammalia; order Rodentia; family Sciuridae; genus Spermophilus; species Spermophilus citellus. The sequence goes on from NC_138185.1 coordinate 53,231,911, forward strand.
GACTATATCTTTTAATGTCACTGTAATAAATTTTTCAGTAAGCATTTCAGAAGCCCACGAACCTTCCCTCAAACCACAAAACATCTTGCTGGGCTAAAACCACTACTAATCTACAGGCTAATCATTGTTCAGAAATAAATATTTATGTACATATATGCATACAGACAAAACCATAATTTCAACATGCACCTTATCTGAGCTTCACCTAAAATGTTCTAAAAAAGACTGAACTAACATAATAGTTTACTATGTGTTAGGTTCTGAGTACACAAGTATCTCAAGACGAGTACTGTTTGCATTTTTATACTCACACATTTTTTTTTTAACAGATGAGAAAACAGCTATTAAGTGGTAGATACAGGACACAGATTCTAGAACCCAAACTCAGATAGGAAGTGACATAAACTTAGGGTTATTCAATGAAAATCCTTTCAGTCTTTATATTACTGAATCTCTCTCTGTATAGGATCTGGCCTACCAACAGGTGAATGTTGTTTATATGGAGTTCACTGTATAATAATTCATTAATGTACAATTGCTTTATGTACTTTTATACATATAGCACTATATTTTGCAATGAAAAGGCATAAATTAGCTGGCAACCTATAAGTCAGAACAATGTAAAACTCCAGATTTACAATCCATTTTGAAAAACTGGAAGATCCAGCCTTCCTTCCTCCAAAACAACAATCAGCTGGAGCTGAGCAATAGCTGCTTCCTTCAGTCCAGTCTGCACTCTCTTCCAGCTTTCATGATTCATATCATTTGTCTGATCTAAGACTCACCTAACACCATTCCAAACTCATCTGACGCTTACTTAGACTGTATGAAGATAGATATATATATATATATATACTTGTATGAGTTATGAGGTAAGATGTTCAACTAGCTATAATAAGTAAATATAGGCTCAGATTAACAGTAGTACCTAACAAAATTGTTAAGATCAAATGTGATCATTCACATAAAACACTTAGCTCAGTTATCTGTCAGAGTCAGCACTAAACATGAGGGGCCACTGTTATACAACTTTAATATAAAATACTTGCCAGGATCACTGTCTTCTGATTTTAAGGTGATACAGCATCAAAATATGGGTTTCTGTACTTTTGTTTAACTAAATTGTTCAACATGTATCACTATTAAAAAAAAAAAAAATCAGTGAAGTCTCCTCAAGTTCCTTTATGTGACTACCAAGAAAAATTTCCTACTATTTTATTTCAAAAGGCAGACATCTTTTTACTTTTGTCCAAAACATATATTTATAAAAAGTGGCTTTTAGTGGTCTGATCAGGGGAGATAAGTATATACCTACTGAAACACTTTAAAATAATGGTTCTTAGAATCATAAAATGTTCCACAAATTAAGACAAACTTAATGTCAGGGTAAACATAAGAACACCAAAAGCAGCTTTCTACCTTTCATACAACTGCTAGTATGCCAATGACTGGCTATGACACTTAATTCTTTCTCCTTTGACATATGTATATAATATTTGCCTTCAAAAAAATCCCCATAAAAGTCTAAAATAAATTATTTTTCCCCAAAGCCAATATGATAGTAAGTCCTTATATAATAAATCAGTGTGAAGTTTATAAATGAATACAATGAAAACTAATGAACCAATGGACAAAGTGGCACACATCTGTAATCCCAGCGACTTGGAGGCTGAGGCAGAAGGATAGCAAGTTCAAAGCCAGTCTCCACAGCTTAGCAAGGTCCTAACCAACTCAATGAGACCCTGTCTCTAAATAAAATACAAAAAAAGGGCTGGGGATATGGCTCAGTGGTTAAGTGCCCCAAGTTCAATCCCCAGTACCCCCCCCAAAAAAAAACTAAAGAACCAGTTACCCACAAGATGGATCATCTTCAAACAGTGCTCAGTCAAAAAACAAAACAAAAAATTCCACACAACAGACCACACAGGAAGATTCTGTTTGTGTTAAGATTAGAAAGAAACAAAACTACAGTGTTGATGGAACGCATATTTAGGTAGCAAAATTATAAAGAAAAATCAGAAAATAAGTAACACTTTGGGGAGGAGGGACTGTTAAACAGAAACAGCATGTTAGGAATTCTAATACTTATTATTGTGTTACAGTATTTAATTTGTTGCTGTCTATGCTCACTATTAAAATACTCTATCATCCAACAGAACAGAGGTGTGTTCACTGCTCACTACACCAACAAAGGTACCTGGAACATATTGGGCATGAGTATATGTTGAACATAAAATACCATTTAAAAATCAATATTGTTACATATTTCACAACTTGTTAGACCCTAACTGTAAAGAGTAAAGCTTAGCATAGTGTCCATTTTCCAGGTCAGTATATTTGAGGAGTATAAAGAACTGTAAGTTTCAGGTACTTTTGTAATTTCAATCTCTTTCTCCAATTGAAATATACCAAACTTACTAAAAACACCTCTGAGGATGTATCCAGATTCAGTTCAAACAGGAAAAATGCAGAAACTACACAGACACAGTTCTCCATCAACTCACTCAACCAAGAAAACACCAGAATGCTATTACAGGATGAGTGTGAGTTTGCTTGCTCATACTTACTTTTTAAGAGTAAACAATGCAAATGCGTTGGTTCTTACAACAATGAATTACACATTTCACATTGACTATTACAACATAGAGGAGCTGAAAACTATGAGCTTCTAGAGGACAGGGATCTAAAACAAAATGTGTTCAATTAATGTTTGTTGAGCTAACAAAAAGAACTAGTCATTACTGGTATCTTAAATTTTAGAATTACATACTGAATTAGAGGAGCTAGTCATCAAGTTTAGCATGTAATATTCAGTCATCAGAAACTATCTATAAACCCCCAAAATATCAGTGACAATTTCAAAAAAGTAAAAATTCCCCAAATAACCAAGACAGAAAATGAACTTTTTGATCTTTGGGAATATACACTATTTAAAAAATAAAACCTGAAAATATTTCAGCTGAGCAAAAAAAAAAAAAAAAAAAAAAAAAAAAAAAAAAAAAATTTACTTCAGATATATGCTAATCTTATGGCCCTAATTAATATCCAAAGAAAGTAATATCAGCTTCTTTTTTCACCTTTCTGCATATGATAAACTAGGATGTTTGAGTTCAATCATCAATCAATCTACTTCCCAGGATTCTTTCGGTGCAAAATAGGTTATTCTGGTAACTGAAATGTACCTATAACACAAACCTTATTTTTTTCTTCTGATCTAAATCAGTGCTCTGTGGTGTGATCATTCAGAGTCCATTGTTTCCATCCATTTTTAGGATGTGAAATTGAAACTCTCTACCCATGTCCTCCCACATACTTCTCATTATTAAGAATTTATCTGTTTAAGAAGGAATGGAATGGGAGTTCATAACCCACTTGAATCAAATGTATGAAAGATGATATGTCATGAGCTTTGTAATGTTTTGAACAACCAATAATAAAAAAAAGAACAAAAAAAAAAAAAAGGAATGGAAATAAAGTTACCTTGCTAACCCATAAAGGAGCAACCTGAAGCCACTCTTCTCTACAATAAATAAGTAAAGAAGAACTTTAGGTTAGAGATAGCAAAGGCCTATTTTTATTACCAGTTTATATAGGAAATATTGTTCTGAAACAGGTCAAATTAGATTAAAAATCCATGATATTAAAAGTTAAAATTAAATATTAAATAAGGATTTTCAGGATTGTCTTTGGAACTTGCTTTTCATCTCAGAGATGCAAACCAAGTTCCAGTCAAATATTTCAGGAATATCAGTCTAGATATAACTAATAAAAAATAATTTTGTTCATTCCACTGGCTTATCTTCAGCTACTATGCTGCTCAGTCAGGACTCGGTACTGAGTGTATGAAAGTGCTGTGTGGACCTGGAAAGTTCTGTGACTGAGCAGTCAGAGATGGTCACACTACACATAATAATTTACAGCTAGATTTCTAATCTTTTAGTAGATCAAATTTTTATCACATCAGGTTTATGTCAAGAAACAGGTTTATGCTTCCAAATTTTTCACAAAAACTATTATTTTAAAAGACATTTTCCTTGGCAGCATTGTGATCTATCTTATTTCTACTCAGTTTTATTCTTAGAACTGTACTGAGTTTATGTTTGGTCTCTAAATAGAAAAAAAAAAAAAAAAAAAAAAAGATTAAAGAGCAAGTAAAAACTCAGAGCCAGAACATTGTTTCCAGGATTGGGGGAAAAAAGAGATGGGGGGAAAAAAAAAAAGACTGAAACTACTATAATTGTTTTTCCTTCAAACCAAACCAGAAGCAGTGCTATATATACTGCATTATAGCCCTGAAAACCACAGATTGCTTTCAACCTCATTATCTGTTGGTGTGGATGGCTGACCTCTATCACTGATATGCAGCCTAAGTCTTCCTTAAATCTGAAATAAAAGTTCAGTCTGCAAGCTCCCAACAAGAAAACATTAGTTGGGAGAAAAGGTATGGTATGATTTGAAAAGTAACTCTTATATAAATATCCTAAAAACAAGTTTAAGAGTTAAAAAAATGGAGTTATCAGTCAACTATATAAGAATCTAAAATGCCAAGTATACTAATAAATTAAATGCTTTGTCAAAAACACTACAAAAGTAATCCTAGTGAAAAATATTGTACAAGCTGAGCAGACTCATCAAAGTATTACTACAGTGAAGACCATTAAAAGTTGGCAGACACAATTAAGTGAATGTTCATAAACCACAGTCTTTATTTTACTTTTAAAGCAGAATGAAGCAAATATGCACTGATCTGTTAAGTACCAAAATTAAAACTCTATTGTTACTGTTACTCAAGAAACAATTTCTAATTGTAAATACTGATTTCATAATTAGCTTTATTCATTAGCTTAGCTATTTTCTGCAGTTCTTAACTTTTAAAAATGTTCAACTATTGAAAAAAGTCCATTGTACTTTAACTGATAAAATAAATTGATTCTTGAGATTATAAATTAGTAGTATAATGGTAAAAACGGGTATAAATTATTTCCATATTAACCTACATTTTAATTTCAGACATAGCCACTGGGGAAGAAAATTATCCCTGAGACATAAAAACACTAAAGCATACAACAAAATAATAAGCATATATAATAACAATCTTAAATTTTATTGTTTCCTCCAATGAGAAATAGCTTGAAAATTCAGCAGCCAATCCTACTTCATCCAACCACTTTCTATGATTCAACCAATGAAAATGTTCCTAATAATTATTCAAAGCATTTTCTTACATAATTAGACAATTCTTTTAAAAAGCAGGGAACCACCCTCAAATTTCTATTTTCAACTTTCAAATAATTTTGTATCAGGTGCATTACTGAACAAAATTTTGTTCACAAATTCAGATGTATATCATGCATGTAAAAGCTTTTTTCCCTTTATTACTTAATATCATGCAGAGAAGTCCTTGCCAATCCAGGCATATTTAAAAAAAAAAAAATGTGCTCTATATTTTCTGCAAGTATTTTGTGACTTGTTTGCTTCCTACCTTCCCCCCCCCCACACACCCCCCCCAAAAAATTTAGGCTTCATTTGGGTTGAGGGAAAGGGTGGACCTTTAAGGCAGAAAACAAACATTTTAAAAAGTGGATAATCAACAGTTTTAGCACTACTGAATAACCCATCCTTTCCTCAAAAATCTACACTATAAATTTACCTCATAACTGTAATTTTCCCTCTTATAGGCTACTGAACAGAGGCAAGTTACTTTGTTTCAATTTCTTAACCCAGTGCTTACTTCAAAAGATTACTGTGAGAATGTAATTAAGCACATAGAACAGTATCTGATAAATGCAGCTCAACACAATCATTAAAAGTCCATCTCTGTTCTTGAGCTGATATACTACTTGGCTTTGAATTTACATCAAATTACAATTTCTGACAAGGCCTCCTTTTTCCAAAATTTCCTGGCTATTGATCATTTTACTTATCAGGTAAACTCTCTGACCAATATGTTGAATTTTCTACACTACCACCCTGGAATTCTATTGGAATTATACTGCTTTTATCCATCAACTAGGAGGAAAATGGTAAATTCTACTATATTGACTCTTCATCCAGAAATTATACTGTTTTATCCCATTGATCAAATTTTTTGTCCATCATTAAAATTCAGGCAACTCATCAAGATTTGTTATATTTGTTCCTAGGTAGTCTCTTTGGGAAAAATTTAGTGGTGTATTTCAAACGCACATACTCTTTGACCCACCAGTTTTCATTTTAAAGAATTTGCCATGGGGCTGGATATGTGGCTCAAGTGGTAGTGCGCTCGCCTGGCATGCAGGAGGCACTGGGTTCGATCCTCAACACCACATAAAAATAAAGATATAGTATCCACCTAAAACTAAAAATGAATATTAAAAAAAAGAATATGTCATATAGGAATAAGTGTATATATACAAAAGTATAAACATCAGCACCTAAGATATACTTTCTGCAATAGCAAAATCCTAGAAACAAGTTAAATGTCTGTACTAGGCAATGATGATCTAAGGTGAAGCATATTCATGGCATTAAAAACTTCAACCATTATAAGAACTTAAAAGTAGTCAAGAGTTGCACAACTATTGAGCTAAAAGCAAAGAAGTGCAAAATTAATGTCTGTGGGGTTTGTTTTGTTTTGATTTGTTTTTGTTTTTAACTTAGGGAGTAGAAGGAACTGTGGTTCCTAAGCATTTGGATCACCTTAAAAAATTAAATGGGATTTAGGGAAAGAACTGTTCTATGTAAGATTTCAAGATGGTCCCATAATGCAGCATTTAAAGATATACATTTTCAACTTCCATTTTATAAATATTTCATGCTAACATCCCTACAATGTAATATTTAAGGAAATTTCTCAATATTCCAAAAAATCTCAATACCATAATTTAAGAGTAAAAGCAGTTCTCCTTCTAAATCATCTTACTATGAGTATCTATTGAAAACATTTCTCTCCATAATTGACATAACCCTTTAAAACTGTGTTATCTTGCATATCAAGTACCAGATATCACACTTCAGGAACAAAGTGATATTCTGTGTAATACGGAAACAAAGTCTTTCCTCCTAGGAAAGGAAGCCCCAGAAAAGGTAAATAATGTGATCTTATGCTGAGGGCCATTACCAAGTAGGAATGACTGCGGCAATCTTATTTTTAAAACAAAGCAAAATTTTCCTTTTAATCTAAATCTTTGGGTCAAGTTTTATGTTTAGACTGTACTTCATCAATTAAACCTCAAAAAAGTACAAATTAAATTTTTCTTAAAAAAAAAAGGAAGATTACAAAGATTACTATATTTCCTAAAAAAAAATCAACTCAATACTAAATGTAACCGCTAATTTCTGCCAGTCAGAAAAAGTCCTGTTAAGAATCTTCAGGCGCATATTATACCTTCTGGATATAATGAATAAACAATTCAAACAAAAAATAAATACAAAAAAAATCCCACCTCTATATAATATTTAAAGTAACGAGGTAGTTTTTTTTTTAAGGGAAGATTTTTACTTTTCACATTTTGGTATTCCTGTTATTGTTTGATGAGCAAATGTCACTTTATGATGAAAAAGGTTAAAATGTACAAAAGGAAAGGGGGATTTTAACTGGTTTGGGGAAATTTGAGCTTTTCAATGTAACACACAAGTTAATATAAAGGAATTGAGAAAATAACAATACTTCAGAGCACATGGGGAAATTAATAGGAAAAGTTACTTTTTGTGCTAAATCCATGGATCTTTACTAATTTTAGTTTACGAATTCATCTGACTGCTCATGTGTAGGGGTATTTTGCGTTATTTTTGGAAGTTAATTCATACTACTAAAGAATGTTAAGTACTTGGTTTCTTCAAAGGTACCTTAAATAATACAGCTTGAAAATATCCGACCTACTACTCGCAGGTTGTATGCTGTCTCAACGTCTTATCGCTACCTAGCGCATACCAAAGCGGGTGACATCAGATCGAAACTACACGGTTTCGCCGGGGACAAACCACTCCTTCCAAGACGGCAGCTACCGGCCTGCTGGAGGTAGCACCCCAAACCTGGACTCAAGCTAGCCACCGGCAAGGGAGAACCCTAAGTGGGCGAAGAGTTTCCCCGCGCAAGACCTGTTGCGCGTCCCTGCCGGCCGCGAGCAGGAACCAGACACCGGCAGCGGTGCACCTGTCCCGACGGCGGTTCTACGCGCCCGCAGCCCCCTCCCACGGGCTTCCCCAGCCCTGGCACGACCAGAGCAACCCACCGCCCAGCGCCAGTCCGGTTCCCCACCCCCCCCCCACGCGCAGCCGCCGCCGCCGCCGCCGCCGCCGCCGCCGCCGCCGCCGCCGCCGCCGCCGCCGCCGCCGCCCCCCGGCGCCTGGGCTTTCGCCTGCGAGGGAGGGCGGGGCGCGGCCCGACGCCGGCAGGCGGCCGCACTCGCCGCAGCCGGGTCTGGCCCAGGCGGCCGCGGAGGCTCTCACCTTGGCGGCCGCGGCCCTGGCGGACATCTTGTCTCTCTCCAGCGCCGCGCGAGGTTCCTCGGACCCGAAACTCCGCGCCACCGGCCCGCCCGGTCCTCACGCCACAGCCCAAATAAACATCTCCCGGGAGCGAGCGGGACTGGGGCGGGAGCGGGCGGAAAGGCCCGGCCCACGGGGAGGGGATTCAACTCGGACAAAAGTCCAGGAAGCGTCCGCCCCGCCCGGGTCTTCTCGGGGCGCGCCCGATCGGCGCCTCCCTCCGACTGCAGCCGCCCGTTCGGCCTCCCAAAGCTCTACCAGCCCGGCCACGTCGGCCCCACCCGCACGCCACTCGGCAGCGCCCGAGGCCTCCGGCGTCTCCTCGGAAGCCGGCTTCCACACGTAACTTCCCCGGAGCGCGCGGCCGCGAAGGGGCGCGGCGTCGGCGGGCTGAGCCGACGCCGGCAACTCCGGGCAGCCACGCAAACCTGCCAGCCCGGCCCACTCACTGAGCATGCCCGGCCGAGCGGGGGCGGGCCGGGGGCGGGGCGAGCTCGGGGGGCGGGGCCGCGGCCGGGGTCCGACCAGAGGTGTCCAAGGAAAAGCCCCGTTACCCAAGAAACTTGAAGGCAGCTTCCACCGCCCTGGGAGGCTTTCCAGAGTTTTTGTTTGTTTGTTTTTAATCGAAGTCTGACAGATTTTGACCCCCACTGAGGTCCTCAACCCCGCTTTTTCGACTACCAACAGAGACCTGTCCACTTGCTCCTCAACAAGCCAAGCTGGATCAGCCCAACGCTGCAGTGTGGCAGGAAAGACTGGCCTGGCAAATACCTGACTGTCGTTTCCTTAACTGTGGAAATATTCATGGTCACAGCTGTCACAGCCTTGTGTCTGGGCGTTGTTGCCCCTTTGAAGACAGAATGCATTCTTGCGTCTCTGAGGCGCTCTAACAGGCTTAGGACGCTGCTCTCCTTTAGGACAAACCTATTGCCATAACAAAACTGGTCACACATCAGGAGCACTTCTAGGGGCAAGCGATCTGAGAAACACCCAAGAGGCCTATGGTAACCGGGCCCACCTCACTTTAGGCCCCGAGATATATCCAAAGCTACACCTCCTTCCCCCCAGCTAGACAGGGATCTCAGAAGTATGGTTTTAAACATCAAGTTTGCTGAAATTCTTGGCGAGTAAAGGGGCCAGGCTGTCCTGCGTTTTTAAACCGTTTTCCTCCTGCTCAAGCTGGGCAGAAAAGGATGTAAAGATGCGCAGTCCACCTTTCAGTTTAATCACCCGCTACACACACTCCCCCAAAGTCTACGTACCGCCTTGCTAAACACCAAAGAATCTGTATGTAGGGAAACATTACCACCCTCATTAATTTACACTTTGTAAAATGTAAAGCTCCTCTAAGCTGGATATGCTGGAGGGTTTGAGTGGGCAGTTTTGTGGGTCTGCAGTATGAAAGAAACAACACTGTCTAGTGGCACAATGCCATTAAGTAAATTTAGTTTAACAAAGGAAATAAACATGTCAGAAAAAAAAAGTAAAGCTCCTTACAAATGTCAGAAATTCTTAGTAAAATTAAATAACATCTATACAAAATTCTAGTGCCAAAAAAGGCACACAAGAAATGGGGGGGGGGGTATACACGATAGATTTTAAACTTTTTTTTCTTTAGAATTCAACTGTATGAAAACATCACACTTAATTGTAACCAAGAAATATCCATAATATGGTATGTAAACATCAATTAAGGCTTCAACAAAGTACCATATATTTTGTAACTCTAAGCTATATGAACTACAACAGGGCATTCTTCAAAGTAAACCCTTACTCTTTTCATTCTTTTTTTCCTGCCTAAAAATGGTCTAAATCATTTGTTTTAAAGTAAAATCATGTATGATTGTTTTGTCTTTGGACACTCTTATTTATTTGCTTAAGAATGGTGATTAAAATTCCCTATGAACAAACACCATTTTTTAAATTTTGGTAGAAATGTTTTATTTAAAAGGTGGTTGTAGAAGACCTTTCAGATTGTCTTCACAATTTAATAAAATGTACAATATGGATAACTTGCATAGATCAAGGTGGGGTGTCTTTAATGACACCTAAATCTGGGGATAATATCTACAAATGCACTGACATCTGTACCTTTTTCTCATTTATCATTCTTATATCAACCCCAATATGTATTTTAAGTGCTAGATGACAACAATTTGTCACCAAACTAATATATTTGATTATAGTTTTAATTTTGCCATGGTTTTAAACAATGATATCAAGCAAAAATATTCCACATTGAGAATGCTTTGCTTCAAAAATGATAATTAAGTGGGTGGGAATGTGGCTCAGTGGTAGAGTGCTTATATAGCATGCTGGAGGGCCGGGTTCTATCCTTAGTACCTCAGCACCTCCCAAAAAGGAAAAAAGATCAATAAAAAATTGAGATTATGCTTTATTTCAGTGAATAACAGAATCCCTTTGAAATTGTATTTTTTTAATTAAAAAATAATTGTGGTACTGGGGATTGAATCCAGGAGAACTCTACCCCTGAGCCCTTGTTTATTCTTATTTTTGAGTCAGGGTGTCCCTAAGTTGCCCAGGCTGTCCTTTAGCAATCCTTCTGCCACAGCCTCCCAAGTCACTGGAATTAAAGGAGTGTGCCACCCTGCCCGGCCTATAAATGATATTCTAAATAGCTAAATTAAACTGTATCTAAACTGAACTATGTGTTAAACTGTATAGTTATTTTAAGTATTTAAATCAAAATGTATTTTGATGTATCTCCTTCTCTCTAAATAACCAAGGGAAAGTTTTTGTTGATAAAGGTAAAGTTAAAACACTTGTTGAGAATGAAAAACATATTTGTATTTCTACAGTTCATTTTTGGAAGGTGCTTTGATATGAAGTAGAGAGCATAAAGCATAATCTCAAAGACTCACCCTTAACATTAATAATTAGGAGTTTATCAATTGAATACCAAAATTTTTTTCAAATTATATCAAGATTAATGTGGTCATAATTCCTGTACATCAATGAAATAGAAAGAAATACACGTAAATTAGAGATTCTCATTTAATGAGTTCCAATAAAGTTTAACCAAGAACTTCTCTCCATGTACAGATTTATTTCTGATCATCTACTGCTACTGAACAGGAAACTAAAAAACCACAACACTTACAAAGACAACTTCCTGTGGGATATCTGGTGTCTGCGGCTCAAAATGAAAGAAACATGGTTTGTGTAAAATCTTTGTAAATCTTAGTAAAACTTATTAAAGTTTTGACCTAATGAACAACTATATCCATTATCTACATTTTACATATGTATGTTTATGTTTCCATTGCAAAACAGATCTTCAGAAAAGCATCTTTGTTTTACTTTTGGTAGGAGCTATGCATTTATGCATGAACTGCTAAGAGGAAGTATTAGGACACCACAGTGGAGCATGAGGCAATCTTGATAAAGTTATAGAAGAAAATATATACAGAATCCTAAAAGTAGGAAAACTTTATCAAAGCACTATAAAATAAAAATAAGTCATCCTAATATCACTCCTATGTCATATCATTAAAATTATATAAATTGCTTCAGAATTTTCCTCTGCCAATAAAGTTGTATAACAATGTTAAAGGGTTACCATTTTTAAGACTCAGAAAGCTTCTGGATTTAATACCAGTAAAATTTTTAAAAAACAGTTTAGGTGGTAGAGGATTACCAACTCTTTAATCTTATTTTAAAATAAACATTACGGGCTGGGGATGTGGCTCAAGCGGTAGCACGCTCGCCTGGCATGCGTGCGGCCCGGGTTCGATCCTCAGCACCACATACAAAGATGTTGTATCCACCGAAAACTAAAAAATAAATATAAAAAAATAAAAATAAATAAAATAAACATTACAAATTATGCACATTAGTTAAAATGGCAAATTTTATATCAAGTACATTTCACTACAATGAAAATTATATCCATTTGCCAAAGTTATTTCATTTTTTTAAAAAAAGACATGTAAGCACTAAAATCAAGTCATTTTTTTATTCATTTCAGAATAAATAAGAGTATTTTCCTAAAAATACTCTAAATCCTCCTTTGGATCCACCTTTCCTCTGACTTTGGCAAGGTGGAACTTTCTCTTAAGGGTCCTAAATATTATATAACCAGGCAGTTTGGAGGCTCCAAAAGCCTATAACTATTGAACCAGCCAGGCTGGCAAGCAGCTTCTGGTTCATCTCTGAGCAGTATATCTTCTATTCTCTACAACAGCTATTATACATCTCCTATAATCTCCTAGTGATTCCTCATAGACCCCCATCCCCAACCCAAGCAAAAACATTTCTTTCCAGGATCCATAAAGAGAATAGAACTTGAAGAATGCAAACTCCCTTCCCTTCCTACTAAAACACTGACAGACCTATCCAGAGCACCTGCTTTTCTTCTCCTGGGCTGGGAACTGAGGTTGGGCAGGGGTGGGACTGACCCTCCTGGTTGTATCCTGACTCCATTAACTTCATTCTCATTTTAGTCAAGTAAGCCTACCTCAGAATTCAAGCTTCTTTTAGTGTCTCCCATCTTAAACCCAGAGGGGGGGGAAAAAAACAACCACTGATGTCTCCTGGCTACCTCCCAAGGTGTGTATCAGCGAAGGTATAAAGGGCTCTAGCACAGAAGTGCCCTGCAGAATGGCCTGCAACTGTGGTTTAAAATCTTAAAAATTTCAGTTTTGGATAAGTGTTTCGTAAATGAAAGTTTATGTGACAGTGGAGTGTGCACTCGGGACTTGGGGCCTCTGCTGTCACACATTCCTATATCTAGTCACTTGTCAGGAGGATTTCTGAGATATCCCATACTGTACCCCCTAATGTCCCTGCTGGTCTTCTTCCACCCTGTTCTACCACTTCTGTCCATGACAAAGATCTGAGCAAGGGGTGGGAACTAATGTGTGTACACCAGTATCTTTGATTGTACAAGAACCCCAGACAGGCAGAACTACTTCCTGTCTGGTGGTCAGCTGGCTGGAGCCCACTTCTTGGTAGGCCTCCAAGAGGCCTAGCAGAGAATCAGGAACCAAGATGTCTAGCCATGGAATTTTAACAATCCTCGGTGACTGCTGTGGGTTGGAGCAGGAGGCATGTGACTCAACTTCCCCAGACTTTATTCCTTGCAGGACATTGTAGACTTTTGAGGACACTCAACAAGCCAGCAGGCCCAACACATGTACAAGTGGGACCCAGGGCCCTGAGTGGGTCTGTCATGCTGTGATTATGCTCCCCACGCCTGACATAGCGTGCTCCCTGTACTAGTGCTGTGCCTGGGAATGCAGTCTTCTCTCTTACCTTCCAATCTCTCCAAGATTGGCTGATTTTGTCTCTTTTGGCCAGCTTGAAGCATACTCCAGAGACAAGCCACAAAGTATGAATTGTATAATTTCAGTATCTCCTCATATGAACTAAGTATTCAAACAACTGGTGTTGCACAAAATGAATAGTAAGATTCAAGCTAATAATTCAATTTTTATTTTTTTTTTACTTAGAATGACATTAAATAGTAAATAAAAAACATGGAAAGATGTAGACTATAGGAGAAAAGCAAAGGCTACATGGTATATGTTCATTTAAGAGTATGTATTTCTGCTTGTTGAACAAGGAGCCCTGATGTTCATTTTGCACTGGGCCCCAGATCATATAGGTAGCACAAAGCCCATCTCTTCTCTAGATGCTTTTCTACCAGTTTGTGACAGGCTTCTCAAGAGCTGCCGACCAGCTCTGGGTCTCTCTATTAATAAATGTCCAGACCTTTTGGAATCCCCCTTAATTTCACAAATAATACTGGTATACATTCCTTCGGTAAAAGGTTCATGTAAGATATATTTGAAAAAACAACAGGATCTCATCCACTGCATTTCCCTTCTGATTACCCAAGAAAATGATTATTTAAACCTAACCCGAAAGTTTGTTTCCAGATGGCTTTCCATGTTTTTATTTGTGTGTGTGTGTGTGTTTGTGTATGCAAATAGAGGAATAGAGGAACAGATATATAGGAATATATGGTTTTGTGGTGTTTAAACAAATGATAGACAATATTTATGATTGTGAAATTCGGTTTTTTTCACTTAATATTTTGTCTTGGTAATTCTTTCAAACAATTAAAATCTGCCTCCTCATCTTAAAATAGCTTTCTAGAACTTAATAATATGAAAGTTTAGGCTGATTTCTGCTATTATAATGTTGAAATGAAAATTCTTACATATGCTTTTTTGACACATGTAAGTGTTTCTCTAGGAGAGGCATTCAAAAGGGAATTTTCTGGCTTGAAGGATATGCTTATTTAAAAACCAAAAATAGACTTTTATAAAGTAATAAAAACATTTTAACTAGATACTGCCAGCTTGCGCTCCAAGAAAACCAAATCAACTTATCATATTTCCCCCACACACACGCCCATATGAACCCTTGAGAATATTAATCTTTTATATTTCTGTCCATTTAGTAGGCAGAAATGGCATATCACTTCCCTGATGCTGTCATTTACCCATTTTGTCCTATTAGGTTATTTATTTTATTGATTTGTTCACCTCCTTTATGTATCCTTTTGTATTGCATGCAGTCTAAGGCTTATCTTTTGGTCAAGTGTGTGTGTGTGTGTGTGTGTGTGTGTGTGTGTGCGTGTGTGTAAATAAAAAGTACTTCAGAATAACTTTAGTTTTACAAAAAAGTTCTTAAAGAGAACAGAGAGTTCCTAAACATCTTTCCACTGACGCAGCTTTCTCTAAGGTTAATATCTTGCATAACTACAGGGCGTTTGTTAAAAAAGAAAAGATTCTCATTGGTGCAACATTATTAATTAAACTATATCAAATTCTGCCAAATTTAATTCTTGAATTTCTTTTACATTCTTCCGATTTTGCCAATTCCACCTACCCTCCAAATCTTGTGAAAACTATTTTGGTAACGTTGGTTTTGAGCTTCTAGACTTTTCATGAGTTCAAGGTTTGAGAACATGACTGGATGAGGCAGAATGTAGATCAAAAAAGTCAGAGGACAATACAAACAGTACACACAGAATTTCACATTTCTTACTATGTTCAAGAAACTTTTGGGGGCTGGGGATGTGGCTCAAGCGGTAGCGCGCTCGCCTGGCATGCGTGCGGCCCGGGTTCGATCCTCAGCACCACATACAAAGATGTTGTGCCTGCCGATAACTAAAAAATAAATATTAAAAATTCTTTCTCTCTCTCTTTAAAAAAAAAAAAGAAATTTTTCTTTTTCTGAAGCTCATTTTTGGGAAAGAACTGCTGTAATACATTTTCTGGGTTTCAAATACTAGTGGAAATTAGAAGAAACCTATCTACACCTTTTTATTTTGGTGTCTGTCCTCCAAAGATGGCAAGGAGAACCAAACTCATTAGATTAAGGGAGGGTGGGAATAAAATATTATTATGGTTTGGATCCTAAATGCCCCTCAAAGATCCATATGCCAAAGAGATGGTCCCTAGTCTGGGGTACTACTGAGAGGTGGTGGAACCTGTAGGAGGTGGGGCCTAGCAGAAGGAAGTTAGGTCACTGGAATGTCCTCTTGACTTGAAGGGGATATTGGGGCCTAGTTCTCCCTCTCTTTGCTTCCTGGCCATCATGAGGTGTACAGCTTTCCTCTACCACCTACTCCTGCCAAAATATACTGTGCCACCACCTCTGAAACTATGAGCCAGTGATAAATATTTCCTCCTTTTAGGTTGTTTTTCTCAGATATTTTGTCACAGCAACAGAAAGCTAACAAGCACAAATATATTCCTTAAAAGAAGTCAAAGCCTTCCCCAAAGTATAATTCTTTTTTTAATATATTTTTTAATTGTAGTTTGACACAATACTTTTATTTTATTTATTTATTTATTTTTATGTGGTGCTGAGGATTGAACCTGGAGCCTAGCACATGCTAGGGCTGTGCTCTACCACTGAGCTACAACCCCAGCCTCCCCAAAGTATAATTCTTTTTAACAATATGTGTGTGTTGTAAAGCCTTTATAACAGTCTTTTAAGATAAGCAAAATATGGAAAATTAATAGAATTTCATAAAATCCTCCTTCTAAAAGAGGTAAATATATTTTTATTTTTAAAATCATTTTGTAGGGTACTGGGGATTGAACCCAAAGGCACTTTACTACTGAGCCACATCCCAGGCCTTTATATTTTGAGACAGACCTTGTTAAGTAAAATAATTTTTAAAGGGAATAAAATATGTACACATATTTGCTGATATTTGTAAAAAGAAACTTTGGAAGGAAAACTAAAAACAAAAATTACTTTTACAGGAAGGAGAAGAAAGCAATTATATGAACATTTTCTATATATATCTTACAAATTATTTTAAGTTGGGAAACAAAGACATTTTATGTATTAAAAAAATAAAATGAAATAAAAATACAATATGTAAAAGCTGAAAACAAACTGAAACAAGAAAACTGAATGTATGTAAAATCAGTGACCTAACTATACAAAGAAAAGATTTCTGAGGACTGTAGCATATTCCAAGAAAAATAGTATTGCAAAGAAGGTTGAAATTTCATTCAGTAGTCTGTTACTAATAACATTAGCATTATTACTTTTTAAAAAAATATTTCATTTAATTGTCGATGGACCTTTATTTAATTTACTTATTTATGTGGTGCTGAGGATCGAACCCAGTGCCTCATACATGCCAGGCAAGTGCTCTACCACTGAGCCACAACCCCATCCCAGCATTATTACTTTGAAACATAATTTATTTATATTAACTAATATAAAACTTATATATTCATTGGTGTATAATGTAATATATATTAACCAGCATATATTAGTGTACTTAACTTAT
Source organism: Spermophilus citellus (assembly GCF_964194105.1). Taxonomy (NCBI): domain Eukaryota; kingdom Metazoa; phylum Chordata; class Mammalia; order Rodentia; family Sciuridae; genus Spermophilus; species Spermophilus citellus. The sequence goes on from NC_138185.1 coordinate 53,249,165, forward strand.
ATTAACATTAACATACATCCATTTATAACATTCTCATTATTACTATATATATAATAATTTTTAAGTTATACATACAGAACAATTCTAAGTAATAATAGTACCATAATGTATGTTGCTCTATGCTAATAACGCTGACATTGTTATATATGTTATAGTAGTGATGCATATTAGTGTATGTTAACGTTTTTAGGAACCAAGATTTTCTATCTAAGAGAAAAAAGTATAAAATCAAAGAAGTTAAGTAAAAATTTTGCAATTCTAATTTAAGTTGAAAAAGTCAGTCTCTGTCTCCATATATAATATATATTTGTATTTATTTCCTTTGGTCATTGGAAAGGACTAGAAATAATGAAAACTCAACAGCAATGGGCACACTTAATGTCCATACTGAATTTCCAGCCAAGAATGGCTAATTATAGTCTGGAGCAAAGAATGTGCAAGATAATCTGGGAATATTTTGTGACAGAATGCAAAGAAGTTCTTGAAGAATAATCGATCAGAATTACACAGAAGCCAATAAGTAGCTCTCATTGGCCAAAGATGATACAATTTGTCCCTAACCAAAAGAAAAAAGGTGAAGTAGGGAGGGAGGGAGGAAGGGAGGGAACAAAGGAAAGAAGGAGAAAAGAAAAAGAATGCATTTGACTGAAACACACCAAATATCTAAAACCCAGGACTTCATAATAACAAAAGAGAGTAAGAAAGGTATACATTTGACTTTTTTTTAATTGTGAAAATCAATAAAAGCATAAGGGTTTGTAAGCCTATGCTGTTGAGAACCCTGAAATCACTACAGGAAACAAACAATAACTTATTGAACATTTTAATCGTGAAAATCAACAAAAATATAAGGGTTTATAAGCCTATGCTGTTGAGAACCCTGAAATCACTACAGGAAACAAACAATAACTTACTGGACATCCATGGATATAACTTGGACACCACCTCCCTACTTCCTTAAGCGGTCAGTTAACAGAAAAGATACACTTTGCATGAACTTTATTTCAGATAACCAAATAACTGACTGATGAGAAGTTCCTCATACATGAACTCCAGTTAATAAATCTGGAAGTAATAAGAGAAAATCATCATCTTGTGCACTTAATAGATCTAGGCAATGATTACCAAAAGATCAAAGGATCAATCTGAGCATCACTAAAAGTAAGACAAGCAAATATTTATGACTCCCATACAGCAATTAGAAACACACGGTATTAACTATTAAGATTTTTTATTAAAAAAAAAAAAGGAATAGAATGAAATCCAGCCTATAGGGTTAACTTGAGTTAACCTGGAGGTGCAAGTTAAATGATTCCACAGGATTAAACAAATGTGGAAGGAATCAGACCAGCTTTTCCAAACAGAACAATGCAAAAAAAAAAAAAAGAAAGAAAGAAAAGAAAAGTAATTTGAGACTTTAAATGGATCTTACATGAATTTCTTTCCAAACCAATCTACTTTAGCAAGACTTTTTTAAAAAAGCAATTGGGAATATTTGATGATGGACAGTTAGATGATACCAAGATATGATGATGTCATCACAACTACCTAAGGAAGGGACGGACCTCTTTTTAGGAGAAGCATATTCAAACATACAAAGTTGAAATCGCATGATATTTGGAACTTGCTATATTAAGTGTAAAATTTTAAAATAGAAGAGGCAAATATAGCAAAACATTGAAAACTGGTGAATCTGGGTGATGGGCATATGGGAGATTTATTGTACTGTATTATTCTTTCTACTCTAGGGTATGTTTGAATGTTGGTATACATTTGACTTTTTTTAAATCGTGAAAATCAACAAAAGCATTAAAAACAGAAACACTTCTACCAGATAAAGGAGGCAGACTATAAACAATTGTCACAGATTCTTTCCATCCCTGTTTGGAGGTACTATTGCAACTCTTTCTTTTAAGAGGTGTGGTCTTTTCCCCCCATCCCTTGAATCTGGGCTGCAGTGTGACCTCTTTCAGGGAAGGAGCAAACATGATACAAGCAGAGACATGAAAAGTAGTTGGGAACTGGAGTTTGTAAGCCTATGCTGTTGAGAACCCTGAAATCACTACAGGAAAAACCCAGAGTAGGCTGCTGGAGAGGTCACATGAAAAAGAAATTGGAAGCCTTGGCTAACAGCCTGCCAACATACAAGTGAGGAATTTCTAGACCCTCCAGCCTCAGCCAAGCCACGAACAGCACAAAATATGCATGAGTGAGCCTAGGGATATAGCACTCAGCAGAAATGAACCCAATTTGCCGGCCCTCGGAATCATGATTGTTCTTTAAGATGGTAAATATTGGGATGGTTTGTTACATAGCAATGACTAACTGATACAAAAGGCTAAACCTATAGGAATACTAATCACAAATGCACACACTCATTCAAAAGACCAGCTTCTTATCACTGTGGGGTACACAATGTGTATTCAATGAGAATATCTGAATAGGAATTTGTGATACTATAAAATAGTATGTACAGAAACTTTTCTAAAGGCAATGGAAGGTTTGGGTAGGTTACCTCCTTTTGTATATAGGAAGTGCCATTAAACCAAGTATGGTAGTTACTCCAGTGATAAAATTTAAGTATGGCAGATGGACTATGAAAAACTTTTTTTCCTCTTGGATAACTTTAGTAGACTGGCTCTACCTCTATTCAATAATGACCAGGTGCCAGAGAAAAGCCTTTGAGATTGGTGGCAGCTGGCCTGACTTTCTTTTCTGATGCAGTTTTGCATCAAAGATAGCCAGTGCAGGGAGAGAACACACATTCCCCTGACAAGCTGGCTAAACCTTCCTCCTCTAAGGGGCATGCTGGTTGCCCTATCATATATGATTCAGTAGGGTACACTTCCCCACAGGACACATTTCACTTTATGTACTCTTGTAAATGATGGATTCAGCAGAAAGATGAGAGCGTATTTAGAGCCCTATAAAAAATGTACATAAGTCACTGAGGTGCATAGGGATATTTTAAAGTACTTTTTACTAAAAGACAATAGTAAAAGGCAAAAGATTTATAGGATCTTAAGAGTAACTAGGCGTGGTGGTGCACACCTGTAATCCCAGTGGCTTGGGATGCTGAGGCAGGAGGATTGAGAGTTCAAAGCCAGCCTCAGCAAAAGTGAGGCACTAAGCAATTCAGTGAGACCCTGTCTCTAAATAAAACACAAAGTAGGGCTGGGGATATGACTCAGTGGTTAAGTGGCCCTGAGGTCATTCCCCAGTACCAAAAAAAGAAAAAGAGAATAGTAAAGGATTTTTACTATAAAAAAGCTCAAATTACAACCACTCAATTTAACTGAGTCACATAACTTTAAAATAATCCTCATAAAGATTGTGGTTCATCTTAGTATCATGAGCAAAATGTTATATTTGTAAAAGAAAAAAAATCAAGAGAGTTAAATATTTCTCTATAATAGCAGCTATTTATTTGGAAGTTATTTTTAAATTACTTTGATACTTTAATTTTTGATGACTATGTCTATTTTCAGTACTTTAAAATTACTGTTTGCACAATTATCACCTACATTTACATGCTAATTTACCCAACCTCTTCATTTATATTTTAAAAGGTACAGTATAATCTTTATAAGTACATTTTGAGAAGCAAAGAATCTTTATGAGTAAATGACAATATTTTATACTACTTGGCACAAGCAAACTACAGTAAATGTTGCAAATGCCTTTTGCAGCTATTTTAGGTTGGAAGTTAATATTCAACAGGTTTAATGACCCAAAAAAGATGAGCAAATATGGTATTTGGGAAGAACAGATTTCAAAAGCTAGGAATAACTGGTAGCAGCTCCATTATTTATGAAACTAAACTTCAAAGATATAAATGAAAACCTAACCCAAGCTTAAGGCTGGTACAGCAGAAACCAAGGCACCTCGATCGAGGCTCCTCCATTTTGGGGAGCACTTTGTCCTCCTGCTACCGAAAGACTTGCCATCTCTTTCTGAAAGGGGGACACAAAGAGCTGAGGGCAAGCCATTAGATTCATTATCATCCCACATAATACTAAAATAATGACCTCTTTTGTTAACAAAGTGTGGATACATATGGGGAAGGCATCAGAAAGCACATGATGGAAATAATCTGAGAAATTTCTTCTGGGAATAAAGTTTCCTCCTCCTTCTCCACACTGAGGAGGGCAGGGGACCGAAGAAAGGGCCTTGACAAGGATGAGGAGTAGGCAAATGTGAATTCTAAGACCCTTTAAAGCTATAACATTCAGCGATCTGAATAGTTAATAGCCAAGGATTTTCTCATCCCTGACACTGTGAGGCCAATGCAGGATGAGGTTATAGGTAGGTCTTACAAGTTTTGGAAAGATAAATATTATATCCGTATACCTTGTTGCCATAAAAAGCTCTAATTTTAAATGTGATTAATATATCCATAAGGAAATGCATATTATATGAAAATGAAGTTTTATACAAGCTGAGCAAATTAAAAAACATACAAACTGAGCTGAGCTTAATCACGTGTGAGAGTGTTTTGAAAGGGTGTGGTTTCCTCTCTCTGCATTGTTTGGAAACATTCTGACAAAGGCAAATTTGTTTCTCTGAAATCCTGGAATGCAGCCTGGAACTGGATCCCAAAATAGCATAAAATATGATATACCTATAGGTATATCTGTTTAAGTCAACCAAGAAATGTGATAAACACCTAAAAGGTTTCATATCTATATTCTCTAATTCCTTTATTTAGATAGTCTCCATAATTAGTTGGACTGGGAAATTTAGCAACATTTCATGTACTTTTCATTCACTTTCCCATTCATTCATCTACTCATTTTTTTCATCCTTTCACGTAACATTTATGTATCTTTTATTGTGTGCCAGAACCTAAATTTCTTTTTAAAAAAATTCAGGTTGTTTTCTCTTTTTAAACTTCTTTTCTCTCACTCCTGCCTTGTTATCTACAATGTTGCATTCTTCCAGGATACATGTAAATTGTGGCACTAAAAGCAACCCACTTGGGTCAGTACCTCACACAGGCAGAGGAGGTGGTTCCTGAGAAGCAAATCAATGTGTGAGCTGCTTTGTTCACTCCTACCATCCCCACCTAAAGAGAACACACAGGTAGGTCACAGCTGGATCAGGAAGTCAATTCCAGCTGGACTTATTTGCTTCTTACTGTCACTAATGTTAAGTTACTCAGGAGATGACCAACTCCTAGAGTCAACTCAGGACACAGCAGTAACAGGCTACCTACCATCTGAAGGTCCCCCAAACCCATGCCTTGAAACTTAATCATCAAGGTAACAGTATTAAAAAGAAGTGCCTTTTGGAAGTGATTAAGTCACAAGGATGGAGCCCCTCATGAATAAAACTATAGAATTTCTCAGAGATTAAGGTAATGAAATCCCCCCCACGTTCCTTTTTTTTTTTTACTCTTCCATTCTTCCTTCCACTTCAGGACACAGCATGCCTCCCCTCTGAAGAATACAGCAGGAAAGTGCCCTTTTGGAATCTGAGACCAGTCCCTCACCACACACCAGATCTGCTGGTGCCTTGGTCTTGAGTTTCCCAGCCCCCAGAACTAGAGAAATAAAATTTCTATTGTTACAAAATTGCTTTCTCTATAGCATTTTGTTAGAGCAGCAAAGACAGGCTAAGGCAAACATAAAAGTAGCATGTATTACTGCTTTAACATAAAAAAGAAACAAAGAAATTGTATATTCTGTATTATTTAACTATTACATAAATGTAATTACTTAAGCAAAATAACAATAAAACTGGTTTAAAATGGCAATTAATAGTAATTAGTAGTAGGACTAATTAAATGAGATGTGAGAAAAATATAACAATATTTTACAATATTTCTGTTCTGACATAGCAGTTTAACTCATTTAAAAATTCTTTACTGACTTATTTGAATTTTGTAAGGTTATATTATGTATTCTGAAGCTATATAAATGTTAAGGCTTTTAAAAAGGAAAACATAAAAAAAGCATGGGTAATTAAACAGATATTACCTATTTTTAATAACAACATCAAACAAAGTTTCTGCTCCCTGGTAGGATATTTTACTCTTTGTTCCTTCTCCACAAATACTTCTCTGAACTGCTTGAAGTTAAGACCTTCCTCTTTCTTTATATGGTAGTAAAACTGAATAAAGTCATATGTAGAATTCATATTGATTTTCAGCTCTGCACTTTCTAAGCTCACAGTCCACTGATCCATGGCATAGGTCCAAGTGATGACATCAAACTAAATATCCTCTCAAAAAAAAAAAAAAAAAAAAAAAGAGGGGAAAAATCAGTGGAGTGTGGAATACCTATGATTTTACTTACTAGCATGCAAGAACAGGTTTTCGATAGTAGAGGATAGGAAAGGCAGCAGAATACAACAGACATGAGTATGTCAATATGTAAATCAGTGGAAGTGTAACTGATGTGACTCTGCAATCTGTATACGGGGTAAAAATGGGAGTTCATAACCCACTTGAATCAAAGTGTGAAATATGATATATCAAGAACTATGTAATGTTTTGAACAACCAATAAAATAAATAAATAAATAAAAATAAAAATAAAACAAAAAAAAGAACAGGTTTTCACTTATGGAAATTCATTTTCAGTTCTTCAAAAATATCCATTTTGACTCTACAGGCTTGTTAAGTTGTTGGCTAGGACATTCATGTTTAAACTGTCCATTGTTTTACAAAACTTTGTATTTCGAAATAATTGTAGATTTACAAGAAGCAGTTGCAAAGAAATGTACAAGGAGGTTTCATGTCCCTTGCCCTCAGTATCCCCTGATGTTCTCATACACAATTATAGTACATTACCAAAATAAAGAAATTGACATGGGTACAATCCAAACACAGCATTCAGATTTCACCAGTCATACGCACTCTTGTATATTCATACACACATGTGTGTAGCTCTATGTGTTTATCATAGTGTTGTTTTTTAAACCCACAGCCATTACTACCAAGATCAACTGAACCATCAGCAGAAGACCCCCCTCTTGTAACTCCATAGAGCCACACCCATCCCCTCCCCTTAATCCCTCATACTTGACAACTACTAATCTGTCCTCCCTCCTATAATTATGGTACCTCATTAATGTTACATAAATGAAATCATCCAGTATGTCACCTTTTGGAATTGGCTTTTTTTTTTCATTCAGCATAATTTCTTTGAGGTTTAATACAAGTTGTTGCATGTATAGGTAGTTTCTTCCTTTTTTAAAAAAAAAATATTTATTTATTCTAATTTGTTATACATGACAGCAGAATGCATTTCAATTCATAGTACAAAATATAGAGCACAATTTTTCATGTCTCTGGTTGTACACAGCATAGAATCACACCACTCATGTCTTCATATATGTACTTAGGATAATTGATGTCCATCTCATTACACCATCTTTCCTACCCCCATGCTCTGTTTTCTCCCCTCCTTTCCCTTTGCCCTATCCAAAGTTCCTCCATTCCTCCCATGTTCCCCTCCTCCCCCCATTATGGACCATCGTCCACATATCAAAGAAAACATTCAGCGTTTGTTTTTTTGGGGGGATTGGCTTACTTCACTTAGCATGATATTCTCCAACTTCATCCATTTACTTGCAAATGCCATGATTTTATTCTCTTTTAATGCTGAGTAATGTTCCATTGTGTATATATACCACAGTTTCTTTATCCATTCATCTATTGAAGGGCATGGTTCCTTCCTTTTCATAAGAATGGTTTCCATGGTATTAATGTGTCAGTTTAACCATTCACCTACTGAAGGACATTTAAGTAATTTCCTTTTTTTTTTTTTTTTTTGCTATCATGAATAAGTGTTATGAGCACACTCTAACACATCTCTTTGTGAACACACTTCTTTAGCCAGAATAAATGTCCAAGAATTTAAATGCTGAGTTGTATGGTAAATCCATTTTTAGTTTTTAAAGTAACTACAAAACTACTTTCTAGAGTGACCATCCCATTTTACATTCCTACTAGCAATGTAGGAGTGAACCAATTTCTCTTCATTCTTGCCAATATGTGCTATTACCACTGTTTTTTCTTTTTTCACCTTAGCCATTTTGATAGATGTATAATGGTATCTTGTAGCTTTAATTTGCATTTCTTTAGTGGTTAATGATACTGAACAGCTTTCCCTGTGCTTACTGTCACCTGGACATCCCCTTTGGTGAGATGACTTTTCTAATAGTTCTTTGTATAGTCCAGATAGGCAGACGTCACAGACTCGGATATGCAGTTTGCAGATATTTTCTCCCTGTCTAAAGCTTGTTTTTTCATCCTCTCAGCAGGCTCCTGCTCAGAGAGGTTACTTTTGATGAGTTTCAGTTTATCAATGATTCCCCCTTTTTTATTTTACATTTGGTGTCAAGTCTAAGTGCTCTGCACCCAGTTCTCAGTCCTGAAGACTTTATCTTTTGTTCTTTTCTGGAAGTTTTACAGTTTCATGTTTCACATTTAAGATTGTCTGCCATTTTTAAAGATTCCAAATGGATGTTAAGTTAAACTTCTTTCTTTCAGGAGAAATTGTTTTAGGTAAAAGCAAAGCCTGAATTTAGAAAATCATAGTTGTGGTTTAGGTGAGATAGTCCAACTTAACTTGGTATCCTGTTTCTGGTAACTTCAAATATTTTTTGAGCAGTTGTACTTCAAAATATGATCCAATTTTTGTCCATATGAGTTCTTGTTACATGCTACACAAGAAATTACACAATCCAGACATAGTTACTTTACCCTTTTCTAGGTTCTCCCAGGCTTTATCAAAGATTATCAAGCACTTCTAAGGAAAGTACACATAAATTTGTTTTACTTGACTACTTTTCTCCATTCTCACCTTCCATGTGTCTTCAAATAGAGAAGAATATTCTTTGTTCCACACTTTGAAAATATGATTTGATGACAGGCTAACATTTTAACATCATAGATTTAAAAACAAAGACTATCTTCTTCCACTTCTATTAATTCAAACATTTCATTCAGTACTTCTGAATGAAATGAAACTAGAAAACTTACACCCAAAACTTGACCCCAAAATGACCCCAAACTTGCATGATGAAAGTCTCATTATTACCTGTAAACAAACCATGCCTTTTGGAAGTGTGTTGTCCTCAAAGTGAGTTAGATATTTGGTAGATAACATCATTGTAGTTTCTTTGATAAGAAGTTTACATGGAATTTCCAAAATTTGCCTTTGTACTATCTGCTCAACATGCAGATAGATGAGCGAAGCTTAGTTTGCATTTGGGCAATATATCAACAATCATATTACTTTATGTTTTCTGAGATGTCATCAAAATCTCCACAGAAATCAATGTGATTTGAAACTTCATTTTCCAAATCAAAATTCCAAAGAGCTGGGGGGAATATTTATTTTGCCAGGATCTGATACATTTCTTGACATTCTAGAAAACATTGTCCCTTGTAAGACCTGACAGAATCATCTTTCAGTCATAAGGGGCCACTGCATCTGTAATCAAGATCTTCTTTTCTGCTGCCCACAGGGCACCATCAGCAACTTCTGAAGTCTATCTGTACTCAGTAACAAGGAACAACAGGGGAACTACACAGTAATATGATTCATTTATGTAGTGTGTCCAAGACCAGCTAGCACCTGCTGCTTTCAAGTGACTACTGATGTCTTTTAGGAAGACAAAAAAGCTTTGTATTTAGAGGAATATGCTTATCTCAGCCCAGATGGGTAAGATTCAATCTCCATAAGTGGTTGGTTTCACATTACCTTCTCCACCATACCCAATCCCAATTCTTTTTCTGTAGATTGTGTAATGTTCTGTTTGATCATTCACCTCCCTGATCCAGTTGTATGTGTCCTTGCATCAGTCATTAGAGCACAGTCATTTATCCTTTTCAGTGAGCTTTAGGTCATGCTGGCATTGGTACCATATTAACACGGTAGGACTATCCTGGTACAATTTTTTTTGTGTGTATGAGGGTGGAGATGCCAGGGATTGAACCCAGAGCCTCATGTATGATAAATGCAGACTATACCACTGAGTCACCCCCTCCCCAGGTCCTACAAGCACTATCTTGATACAAAACACAACAACTGATAAACAAGCAGAGTAAGAGCTGGATGTTTAATGTTCATGATTACAAAACTCTTAATTGCACACTGAAGTCACACAGTTTTCAATGATGCCACAATGGATGATCCATTACCGTGAACCACAAATCACAGTTGCCAACATTAGCAGTGGGATAAAAACTGCTAGTTTTTAGAAATACCAATAGTACTACTGTAGTGATAGCAGCTACAGAGGGCAAATAACCTACTCAGTATCCACCTGATGCTAAAACCAATGTTGCTTTCAGCTCCTATTTTTTTTTTTTTTTTGCAGCTGCTTTATGGGTTTTGTATTCCTTCCCCCCACCCAACCCCTCGACCTTCAGCACCCACTGCCAAAAGCCTGTGCTTTCTATGTCCCAGCAAATGGTTTCCTGGGAAACAGAATTTTCAGTGTTAAAATCAGAACAGTCCCGGGCAAATGAGGACAGCTGGCCACCCTAGTTATAAATACAGAAAAGCCATTCTAGAAAAGCTTAGAACAGGATGGCCAATGTGTTGGATTGTTCTTTTCCCTGACCATGTTCATTCTAGAGGCCCAGGTAGAGAAGTTTGAAAGAGCAGATAAACATCCTTCTCTATCACTTCCACATCCATTATTAGTTTAAAAACTATATACATTCCTCTAGCTTTGTCCTTGCCCTGGAAAAGAGGCAGAAACTGGAGGGGCAAATGCTAAGCGAGGAACCCTACATCAGATGTGCTTCCTCACGCCTCCCCATAGTTACTGTCTGCTGCCATGGAACCAAGTAGCACACAGTAGCATCTGTCATGAATACAAAGCATAACTCTCTATTATTTATTTGTTGCATTTTTCATTAGATGCCATTCCATTTGCTAGTTGTTTGGAATATGAGAAAAACTAACAAGAAGGTCTTGGTTCCCAAAAACCTATAGTCAGAGGATGACACACACACACACACACACACACACACACACAAATGAGATAAGAGGACTAATTTCCTATATATCAGTAATAAATTTTCTGAGAAAGAAATCATGAGAGCAATCCCATTTGCCATAGTCACACAAAATAAAATAAAATATCCTAGGAATAAACTTAACTAAGGAGGTAAGAGACCTCTGCAATGAAAATTACAGAACACCAATGAAAGAAAGTGAAGACATTTATAAAAAGGAAAGGCCTTCCATGTTCATGGATTGAAATAATTAACATCATTAAAATGTCCATACTACCCAAAATGATCCACAGATTCAATGCAATATCCATGAAGATAACAATGATATAGATCACAGAACTAGAAGAAACACTCCTGCAATTCATATGGAAGCAAAAAAAGACCCCATATAGTTAAAGTAATCTTGAACAAAAAGAACAAAACTGTAGGCATCGTGGTTCCTGATTTCAACATATATTACAGAGCTAGAGTAACCAAAACAGCAAGGTACTGACAAAAATAAATAAATAAATAACAGACCAACAGAATGAACAGAGATCCCAGAAATAAATCATGTTTACAGACAAGTGATTCACAACAAAGTTGACAAAAATGTACATTGGAGAAAGGCTAGCCTCTTCAATAAATAGTGTTATGAAACCTGGATATACACATGAGGCTAAACTTGACCCTTCTCACCCTGTACAAAAAAATCAACTCAAAATGGATCAAAGGCCTGAATATAAGACCCCAAACTGTGAAACTACTAGAGGAAAACAGGGAAACACTTCATGACAGACCGTAATTTTTCTGGATAGAACTCTAAAAGCACAGAAAACAAAAGCAAAATTTGACAAACAGGATTACATCAAGCTGAAAACCTTCAATGCAGTAAAGGAAACAATCAACACAGTGAAGAGACATCCTGTGGAATGAGAGAGAATATTTGGCAACTATTCATCGGACAGAGAGTTAATATCCAGAATGTATAAGCAACTCAAACAACAGCAACAAAACAAGTGAACCAATTTAGAAATGGGCAAATCACCTGAATAGACACTTCTCAAAAAAAGCACAAAGGGCCAACAAATATATGAAAATGTCCAATATCATCTGCCATCAGGGAAATGCAAATCAAAACTACAATGAGAAGCCTGGCACCAGGACACAGGCCTATAATCCCAGTGGTTCAGGAGGCTGAGGTGGGAGGACCATAAGTTCAAAGCCAGCCTCAGCAAATTAGCGAGGCCCTAAACAACTTGGTGAGACCTTATCTTAAAAAATAAAAAAAGATTAAAAAAATTTTTTTAAAGGGATGGGGGGATGTATGTAGTTCAGTAGTAAAGTGCCTCTGGGTTCAATATCCAGTACCCCAAAAAATAAGTTTAAAAAAATTACAATGAGATAACAAGTCACCCAGTTAGAATACCTATTGTCAAGAAAACAAAAATAACAAATCTTGGCAAGGATATGGAGAAAAAGAAACTTTCATACACTGTTACTGAGACTATAAATTACTACAGCTATTATGGAGAAAAGTATGGAGGTTATTGTAAAACAAAACAAACAAACTAACAAAAACTAGAAATAGCTCTACTGCATGATCCAGCTATCCATGGGTTTATATCTAACAAAGGAAATGACTTCTGGGTTTTTATCCAAAGGAAATGAAATTAGCAAACCAAAGAGATACTTACCGATATACCTATATTTATTATTCATAATAGCTAATATTTAGAATCAATTTAAGTGCCCATCAACTGATGAATGGACAAAGAAAATGTGGTATATATACATAATGGAGTATGACTCAGCCATAAAGAAGAATGAAATCTTGTCATTTGCAGGAAACAGAGGAGAGTATGTTAAATATAAATGTAAAGCCAGATACAGAAAGGCATCTACCACATGTTCTCTCTTATATGTAGAAGCTAATAAAAGTTGTCCTGAAAATAGTATAATGTATTGGAGGTTGTGAAGGGTTTGGGAGAGAAGGGTGGAAAAAATATAGGTTGGACTTGACCAGCACACACTGTGAGCATGTATGAAAATATCACACTGAACTCCATTCATGTGTACAATTAATACATGTTAATTTAAAAAATAAAGTCCCTAATAAAAGGCCTGGGACATCATGAGTACCAACAATGATGATACTATTCCATACCAATAAGCAAAACATGAGAGAGGGAAGGGTGGGGAGAGATATGGAGGGAGAGACGGTAGGGGTGGGGGGATAAGAACACAGATAGGAAGCAAAGGTAAGAAGGACAGTAAACTTAGACTGGGGACCTGGGGAAGGCTTCCCTAGGAGAGGACATAGAGGAAGCGAGAATTCCTGAAATAGGAAACTATGAATTCAGAATAAGAGTTCCTGCACTTCATAGTCCTTGAAGTTCATTTCAAGGGTAACAGTTTGAGGGCCGCTCTTCTGAAAACAGCACATTGGCATTTCCCATGAGCAGCAAGAACTCATGAGAGGGTAGAATGTGACTGCAGATGGCTAACTTCCCCCCCCACCACCCTGGAGCACTGGGCCTCCAAGAACATGAAAGGCCAGGGTTCAAGCTGAGCATCAGTGTCCTTAAGTAATCTGGACCCGGCCAGCCGCAGTTTAGTCTGGCTCTTCCACGGTTAACACAAAAAGCTTACCAAGCAGAAACATAGGGAGAACGTAATTCAGCCAAAATATTTAACGCACGGAAAATAATTTATACTTGTTCATATTTACAAACAACCTGTTCATTAAAAAAACATTTAACTACTCATTAAAAGAAGACCCACCCTTCAGGACCTATACTTTGCAAGACTTAGTTACCATTTAATTGGAGTTACAGTATAAGCAAAACATATAAAGATTGCATTTCTTTATATGCTGCAATTTTACTTTTTGACTAATTCCAATGTTCTCTGTCCTCAATCAGTCTGACTTAGTTATGTTTTATCGGGTTCAGGCTACAAAGTCCTGACTTTGTGTCTCAACCTGCCAACCAGAAGGAACAGATTAATAAATTCTCAAGATTTAAAAAGGTCCAGACTATAGTCCATCCTTTTCCTTATTAATTTAAGTGGTAGCAAACCACTGGGAAAATAATATTTTAACTTCAAAAACAATACTAATTTTTTTCTTGACCATAACTTGGATGGATTGAGAATCAATTAGAATTTGTGGCTTCTGTCTTCTAATAATATTATAATACAATTATGTATTTATTACACAGATGTTACAACTATATACTAAAGTTGCTGTGTCACCATCATTTGGGGCTTCTAAAGCAAGAATCTCAACTAAGAATTATCTTAAGTAGGGATATATCTAGAAATGGTGGGGCAGAGTGGAACTTTCTGATCTTCAGGTAAACTTTGACTAGGAGACCCAAGTTAGGGTATTTCAATTTGAGAGAGGGAAAAAAATAAAGCTAGTTACAGCTTCCAGATATAATTGTAAAAGGAAGGTTAATGCATGGTCAGAAATGCAAAAATCTCTGAAAGCCAGAAGAGCTAATTTGCTTTTCTCTTCATACCTGATGCCCATGGAAATAGGAATAAGTTTTGTTAAGTTACCTATTTCTTATCTATATAAGAGAAAAAAAGTTTCACTTTTGAAATGCTGAATTAATCTTATGGATAAGCCTAGTTTGCATAATGTTTAGTTTGGCGTTTGCCAGCTACACACTACCTATATGTGGACAAACTACCCAACTTCTCTGAACCTTATTAATAAAAATAAGATAACCATTATTTTTTATGCATAGTGCTGTGATGCTTAAATAAGTTCATGGATAAAAAGTATAGATAAGCATTCAAAAACATAAGTAAATTTGCTCATATTTTACTAAACTATTCTTTGCTTCCTATTTTGGCAGCCAGTGCTTTTTATTGATGTTATTATCTTTGAGAGGAGTTAAGCAACCATTCCCAAAATGACATGAGCTATTTTCTAGACCAAATTCAATTACTGAGCAGCTAATATATGCTACATGCTGGGAACTCAGAGCAGACAAAAAGTTCCTTCCCTGCTCCCCAGCTCCCATTGTAGTGGAAAAAGAGACTAAATGAAATAAATAAGAAAACATGTGAAATGTTAGATGGTAGAAGTTCTGGAGATAAAAATATAGCGAAAGAAAAGGATAGGGAATCAGTGAGAAATGCAAAGCAGTTCATCTGGAAAGTCTCATTGAGAAGACATCTGGGTACAGGGTTAAAGGAGAAAACCACGCAGACACCTAGGGAAAGATGGCTTGGAAGAGGGTCATCAGCTAGTAGGCTTCTCAGGTGGGAGCGGTGTTAGACATCCACATATTCCTGTTGAGTGGGTAGTGGGTAGATGAATGCCAGCCCCTTCCTTCTTTAAGGAAGAGTTCCAGGTTGGACAATCAATGGATGAGCTGATAATCATCAAATGAAGAAGCTGTTGGAAGCCAGGAGATGGGACAAACCCACAGCGTGGTGTGTGTAGATACCAAGAACAGATCCAAGACCAAGCTTTGGGGCATGCCAATGGTAAGAGGTCCAGAAGAACCAGCAAAGGTGGCTAAGAATGAGTAGCCATGTATTTTAGAAGCCAAGTGTAGAAAAATATCTGAAGAAGAAGAAACTGATTAACCATGACCTGTGTCAAATGTCATGGCTAGTTTCAGAAGATGAAAACAGAAAACTAGACCA
The DNA here is from genome assembly GCF_964194105.1 of Spermophilus citellus. Taxonomy (NCBI): domain Eukaryota; kingdom Metazoa; phylum Chordata; class Mammalia; order Rodentia; family Sciuridae; genus Spermophilus; species Spermophilus citellus. The sequence goes on from NC_138185.1 coordinate 53,264,786, forward strand.
AAGCAGACACTGTAAAATCCTCAAAAAAAAGTGATGGTAAACCAGTTTTTAATGATTTAATAAGGTCTTACAATTAAATGAGAGCTTACACATGTATTTATCTCCATTACTAAATCTCACTAAAATGACACTAAAGATAGCAGTCTAAACACATAAGGACAAAGAGACAATATTAGGCCATGACTCTTCCTTCCCCTCTAAACTCTCAACAGATCAGAATTGATCCTGGGGTCAATTCAAAGATGGATTTTTCAGCTAAGTTTAATTGGTTATCCCAGGAAATCCAGAGAAATTGAAGCCCCAGCAATACTAAAGGAAATATAAGAAACCTCCCAGAACAACAGCAGATCATAAGGAGATTACAATCTAGGTGAAGTAACAAAAATAAACACAAAAAAGGTTAAGCAAATGTAAAAAAAAAAAAAAGCTAAAGAATCATATTTAAATGTCAAACTTGAAAATAAAAGATATTAATGATCTAAGATGTTGTCATTATTGTAAGGAGGCAGAGAACTCAATTCCTGCCCAATTCCTGCCTGCAGCCAGGGGGACGTCAATATTCACATGGACATCAAAGAGCTGCTCAATTCTGACAATCCTGTGTCCACTCTCTCTTGACAACACAGGCCCAGGGGCACGCAAAGAGTCCATTACCTCAGTCTACCTCTCTCTGAAGTCACTGCACCCAAATATCCCAATCTCTGAGTACATTTAGAAGGTTTTCAGTCAATAATAATTCTCTCTATTTGCTGATTCGATACCAGAGCTGAGGGAATGAAACACAGAGAAGGTAAAAGTGAATAAAAGAGGGAAATCTGAAGCAGTGAGAGTATCTTTTAAAGGTCAGTTCATTTACTCATTCCAGCATGTTAAAGAGGCGAAGGTAGGGCTGGAGATGTGGCTCAAGCAGTAGCATGCTCGCCTGGCATGCGTGCGGCCCGGGTTTGATCCTCAGCACCACATACCAACAAAGATGTTGTGTCCGCCGAGAACTAAAAAAATAAAATAAAGTTCTCTCTCTCTCTCTCTCTCTCTCTCTCTCTCTCTCTTTAAAAAAAAAAAGAGGTGAAGGTAAACTGGAGTTGTGGGGGGGGGTCAATATGTCAGACTTAGGAAAAAAAAAGGGCTGGGGTCAAAGAAGAGAAAAATGTCTGAAAACATAAATGTCTACTTAAAAAAAGTGTTCTGAAGATATTAGTAAATATCTAATGAGCATTTACTTCAAAATAACATACAATGAAATGCTAAGTGCAGTTGTTTATCTATTGCTATACAACAAAACTTGGTGATTTAACCAGGTGTGGTGGCACGCCTGAAATCCCAGCAGCTTGAGAGGCTGAGAGAAGACTGCAAGTTCAAAGCCAACCTCAGCAAAAAAGTGAGGCGCTAAGCAACTCAGTGAGACCCTGTCTCTAAATAAAATACAAAATAAGGCTGGGGATGTGGCTCAGTGGTCGAAAGCCCCTGAGTTCAATCCCTGGTACCCCTCCTCCCCAAAAACTTGGTTATTTAAAACAACAAAACAACAAAATTTCCCATAATTTCTAAAGGTCAGCGCTAAGGTTTGAGTCTGGTTCCCAGAGCTCCTGCATTAGAAACTGAATCCCCATATTCATATGTTGATGGTATTTGGAGGTGAGGTCTTTGGGAGGCAAGTGGGGTTAGATGAGGTCATGAGGGTGTGGCATCCAGGGGATTAATGGCTTTTTATGAAAAAGAAGAAAGACCTGAGCTAGCACACTTACTCTCTGCCCTGTGATGCCTTCCATCATGTTACAATGTAGCAAAAAGGCTGTCCCCAGATATCAGCAACCCCGGTCTTGGATTTCTCTACCTCCAGAACTGTGAGAGATGAATTTCTTTCCTTTATAAATTACTTATTCTGTAGTATTCTGTTATAACAACATACAGTGGACTCAGACAGTCAGGTATCCAGGAATAACTTAGTAGAGGGGTTCTGGCTCAGGGACTCTCATGAAGTTGCAGTCAAGACATGCACAGGGCTGCCTCATCTGAAGGCTTGATTGCTCTGGAAGATCTGCTTTCAAGATGGCCCTAGCACATGGTTGTTGGCAGAAGGCCTCAGTTTCCTACCACACAGATCACGCCATAGAGCTGCCTGAATGCCCTCAGGATCCCCCTGCCCTGCCCAGCAACTCAAGAGAAAACAAGGAGGAAACCACAATGCAAGGATGACCCAATCTACAAAGGACATCATCATATCTACCTAACTCTGTTTACTAGAAGTGAGTCAATGAGTCCAGTCCACATTCAAGGGGTGGGAAATTAAGCTCCACTTCCTGAAAGGAGGAGCATCAAAGATTTATAAATAAATAAATATATATATATATATTAATACCTTTATTATTATTTATTTATTATTATGTGGTGCTGAGGATTGACCCCAGTGCCTCACACGTGCTAGGCGAGCGCTCTACCTAGCACACGTGGAGTACATGACTGAGCCACAACCCTAGCCCTATAAATATATTTTTAAACTAGTACACTATCTGGTTTTGTAAAGAGCAGTATAGAAATACTGCTAAAACAAACACAGAAGTATAACACAAATCAGAATGTGCTAAAAAGTGTTATATATAGATTTCATCAAGAAAATTATAATTTAGTCAAGGGTCAAACTTACAAATTATTTCACAAAACCTACTTAAAACACTGTCCAAAATGCTCCACATAATTAAATTTAGTTTAATTTTGGCTCTATTCTTTTTTTTTCTTGCTTACTTATAGGATCATGTTATAGAAATGTTACATTTAGAAGTCTTTTACTGATGGCATAAGTTATCAAGTTTATTATATATTCTATTTACTGTTATGTGAAAAGTAATGTTTTACAAAAATAGAACACAAGTTTTCCACATATAGGAGAAAAATATACTGTTGCTATAATAGCATTGACATTGCCTGCGCTAGAAAGTTGTCTTTAAATGTTTTTACTTCTTGTTACAGCTATAAAATGTATCAAGCAGTATAAAAATTAATAATGACTAGAATTAGAGTTCTTTACACTTTAAGTTATGTTTAACATAATGGGGAGGGGGTTCCGGGGATTGAACTCAGGGGTGCTCAACTACTGAGTCACATTCTCAGTCCTTTTCTATATTTTATTTAGAGATAGGGTCTAGCTACATTGCTTAGGGCCTTGTTAAGTTGCTGAAGCTGACTTTGAACTTGTGATTCTCCTGCTTCAGTCTCCTAAACCACTGGGATTAAAGAAAAGGAGTAATAAAGCTAAGAGCAAAACCCAGAAAATGGGCTGGGGATGTGATTCAAGGGGTTGCGCGCTCGCCTGGCATGCGTGCGGCCCAGGTTTGATCCTCAGCACCACATACCAACAAAGATGTTGTGTCCGCCGAAAAATAAAAAATAAGTATTAAAAATTCTCTCTCTCTCTCTCTTAAAAAACAAACCAACAAAAAAACCCCAGAAACTCTGAAATCAGAAAAACAAATGTAAAAAAAAAATGGGCTGGTTCTTGGAGAGGGGAGTCAGTAAAATCAACAAATTCTTCTTTAGCAAGACTGACAAAAAAAGGGAAGAAAACTAACCAGGCACAGCAGCACATGTCTGTAATCCCTGTGGCTCTGAAGCCTGAGGCAGGAGGATCTCAAGTTCAAAGCCAGCCTCAGCAAAAATGAGTGGCTAAGCAACTCAGTGAGACTCTGTCTCTAAATAAAATACTAAATAGGGCTGGGGATGTGGCTCAGTGGTCCAGTGCCCCTGTGTTCAAGCCCCAGTATCCCCCACCCCAAAAAAGAAAGAAAACAAACAAAAAGGCATAAATGAGATAAGGGATACCACTATATATTCTTGCAAACATTTAAAAAAGTATTGAGAATAAAAAGCCCAACAAGATATTTGTAGATACAGACAAGGTTATTTTAAAGTTTACAGAGAATGGCAAAGAAATTACAATTAGGTAAAATGACTTTGAAAAAAAAATAAAAATAAAATGGAAGGATTCTATCCACCAGATGTCAAGACTTACACAGCTTCTGTAAAGAAGATCACAGAGTACGGATACAAGGATACATACAAAGGTCAGTGAAACCCAGAAATATGCCCAATTGATTTGTAACAAAAGTGCAAAACCAATTCAATGAAAGAATGGCCTTTTGAACAAGTGATGCCGGGACAACGGACCATCCACAGGCAAAAAAAAAAAAAAAATGAACTAGACACTAAACTTTACACCTTTATATAAAATGGATCAGACACTTAAATGTGAAAGAAAAAGCCGTGGGTGGGTGTGGGGAAAGAATCTTGGGCTCTAGGGCTAGACAAAAATTTCTTAGACTTGACATCAGTAGGACAGTGCACAAAAGGAAATGCTGATAAACGGGACATCCTCTAAATCAAGAGCTCTTTGTTCTGCCAACAACCACGTCAAGAGGACAAAAAGACAAGCGACAGAGGCCTTGGTGGGGTGCAGGGGATTTGCAAATCATATATCTGACGAGATTAGAATATTAAATAACAACAACAAAAAAAAAACTCTTAAAACTCAACAGTAAAAAACAAACAAACATACAAAAAAAACAGTCCAAGTAAAAAGTAGATAATAAACATTTCATTGAAGGGGATATTCAGAGAAATGCAAATTAAAACTACAAGGAGACAATACTGCATACCCAACAGTGACATACCTATTTGGTGACACCAAATGCTGAGGAGGATATGAAAAAACTGGACCACTCATACATTGCTGGAGGGAATGAGATATGTTACGGTCACTCTGAAAAACAGCTTGGCAGTTTCATATACAGCTAAATATGTAATTACCATACCCAGCAATTGCACTCTTGGACATTTATGCTGGTGAAATGAGAATCTAGGTTCACAAAAAAATCCTGTACAAATTTCATAGCAGCTTTCTTTATAATATCTCAAATCTAGAATCAGCCCCCATGTTCTTCAATAAGTAAATGGTTAAGTAAATTGTGATCTATTACTCAGTAATAAAAAAGAAATAAACTATTTATACATACAATCACTCAGATAAATCTCTAGGACATTATGTTGGGTGAAATAAAACCATCCAAAAGTTCCACACTGTTTTGAAAGTTTGATTCCATTTATATGGCATTTTGAAATAACATTTTAGGCACCAAGGCTAGGTCAGTTATTGTTGGTGGTCAGAGACCTGCCTCGGAGGAGAGAGGAGCTGGAGAGAGAGTGTGGTTATAAAAAGGGAATATGAGAGATTCTTGGGTTGTTGGAAACATTCAGTATGTTGATGTGGTGGTAAATCCAAGAACCCACGCAGGTGATAAATTTGTGCAAGTGAAAATAAGGAAATATGAATATGATCAGTCGATTGAATCAATGTCGACATTCTGGTTGTGATATTAAAATAAACTTTATAGAAAACTTTACTAATTGGGTGATACTGGACAAAATGTGCAAGGGATCTCTGTATTAATTCTTAAGTTGCATGTGAAACTATAATTATCTCAATAAAAACTAATTAAAAATATATACAAAGGTTGGATAAAGAGAGGTGCTCTTTGAGGTTACTCTGTTTTTCCACCACAGGCATCGTACCTAACACAATGGCCTTGTTGTAAAAATTGAATAAGAGGAATTGATACCCTGTAGTTACTTATCAACATACCAAAAATAAAATAAAGAAAGTATATTTCTAAAGATAATCTCTAAGTTCTATAAAATGCAGTTTTGCAAGGTTACTAAGTGTGGTTGTGTTTAGGATCCTGAAAGCAATTTCCTTATTTCAAAACCCAAACCTTCTGAAATGAATCTCCTTGGTTAAGAATGACTTATGCAATGCTATTCTGTATTACAAGGTAATGAAAATACAGGGAGCTTTTGTTTTTTTTTTTTTTTCCCAAGAGAGAACACATCTAGGTAGCCACTAGGCATCTGCGTGTCTAGCAGATGGTCACTATACTTTCACCACAGCACCATAGAAGCATGCATAGGAAAACTGATATGTCACAGGGCTTTTATTCTTTTTATAATACCTGCAAAAATTACAAGGGTATTCTCATTGCTTGGAAATTCTCTCTCTCCCAGCCTCTATAGATAGATAGATAGATAGATAGATAGATAGATATTTAACCAAACTCTAAATTCATGTGCAAAATGTAATGTTCTATATACCATAGAGAAAAATCTAGAAATAATATAATATGTGAGTATGTGTGTGTGTGTGTGTGTGTGTGTGTACACAATAAAGTGAGAATCAGGAGAGGGTCCATGCACTGTTAATTGAAGGATGGCTTCTGGGGTGGGTTGCATGATGTGGCCCCCAAGAAGGTATGTCCTAACCCTTAGAACCTTGAAGGCTGCTTTACTGGGAAAAGTGATCTCCATAGATGTAAGTATTTGGGGATGAGGAGATCATCCTAGATTATTCAAATGGGTCCTAAATCCAATAACAAGTGTCCTTATCCCACTAAGGAAAAGAGAAAGTAATGTAAAAATGAAGGCAAAAGTTGGAGAAATGAGGCCACCCACATAGTAGAATGGTCAGAGATGCCAGGACCATCACCAGAAACTGGAAGAGACAAGGAACAGATTCCCCCCTAGGTCTCCCAGGGGGTTGGTGGGTGGAGAGACCACACAACAACCCTCTCAGATTTTGGACTTCTAACAACTTAAAAAAATAAATAATTTTTTAAAATCCATGAAAGTGCTATAAAGAAATGGAAGAATAATTCTATAATCTTGGATTTCAGAAGAGTATTTCTATAATCTACAATCCATTGTAAGCGTGACATGGATTTAAAAAGTTACAAAAGACAGCTGGATACAAGTATGTAAAAATTACTTAAATCTACAACACAAGAAACTTTCTGAATTGATGGTTTGATTAAAAGGAAAAAAAAAAGGAAGTTTCCATCCACAATCTTAGAAGGCTTATGAAAGCTTATGCTGAGTGGGTTCCCAAGTTAATCATTCTGTCTCTTACATCACATGGATCTGGATCTGCCCCTGAGGCTTCATCAAGGTTCTCTCACATGGACAAGAAAAGCAGGCAGTTCTTCCACAGACAGACAAGAAGAATAAAGGATATACAGAGGGACTGGGGATGCAGTTGAGAGGCAGAGCACTGGCATAGCATGCATAAGGCCCTGGGTTCTGTTCCCAGCACTGGAAAAAAAAATGTAAAGAGGGCAGACTTAAATGATAGTGAACTGAGTATTAATGGCATGTAAGTTCCCTGTTGCAGTCTTTTTCCAGAGTTAAGGTGCATTCCTGCCTTGGGAGACCAGGAGACATGCCAGTATCCTTAAGTTCCCTTAGTGGGTTTCTTCTTTTACTTTTAACGAAAGATGTCAAAATGAATTCATTTTATTATATTAAAGATGATTCCATTTCTTTGGCTCACTATTCTGCTTTTTAGAATCTAAAATATGGAAATAGCTGCAATTAGAAATATTAATCTAATGATTATATATTTAGTCCCTGGCATATGCCAGGCACTGTTTAAGGCAACATGAGTACAGTGTTTCCTAAGATAGATGATCACTGAAGAATTATCATAATTACAGAAACCACTTAGATAGATGTCCAGTAATAGGGGATTTATTGTGGACTGTTTACTCAACATTACTTACACTAATGTTACTCAAGTATTAAAGTGCCATTTGTCATATAAAAAAAGTTATTTTAAGAGAAAAAACAACATATTAACACATTTTAATAACTGAATATAAACATTTTGAGCCTATATTTAGAACAAAAGATTGGAAGGATCAACGTGTTCATAGTTGTTATTTTTGAATGGTGAGACTATGGTAACGTTTTTCTATTGCACAAATTTCTGCATTTTCTTTAATGAGCAAACCTACTTTGAGGAATAAAATAAAAGGAAGTCAAACATTAAGAAGAGCTTTAGGAAAACCAAATCAGGAATCCAAGGCAGCAGACGTATTCACCATCTGAGAATAAGAATCAGTAGGCTCTGACACCCATGCAATCCACCACAAACTCTTAAGAAAAAGGGATGGACCTTCTTGCCTCACAAATCACAGTAGCCTGAGTAAGAAGGCAGAGAGGTTGACAATTACTGTGGGATCCCATTTACAGCCCTTCTTTGAGAAAGTGATTTTGAAACTGTGCCTCAAAGTCATCAGGTTCTCTTGGGGTGTGTTATGGCTTAGATCTTGAATGTCCCCCAAAGGATCATGTATTAAGGGCTTGGTCTCCAGCCTAAGGCACTATTGGGAGGTGGTGAAACCTTTAGGAGGTGGGGCCTAATGGGAGGAAGTGAGGTCATTAAGAACGTGCCCTTGAAGGGGATATTAGGACCCCAGCCCATTTTTTTCTCTCTCTTTGATTTCCAGTACCATGAGATGTGCAGTTTCCTCTGCCATGAACACCCACCTTGGTGTACTGTGTCTTGCGGTCCAAAGCAACAGGGCAAGTGACTATGGACCAAAACCTCTGAATCTGTGAGCCAAAATAAGCCTTTCCTTTTTTTAGGTTGTCCATCTCAGGTATTTGTCACAGTGACAGAAAGCTGTCAAGCACAGGATTGGGGTGGGACACAGAAAGGAAATGGGGGTCCAGCTTCCTCCATGTTCTCAGCCTGGTCCTCTCCATAACAGCAATGCAAGTTTTGTTTTTCCTTTTGTTCTGCTTCCTGTTCTTCATTCTGAGTATGCAGGAGATTCATTTGAGCAAAAAGTCCCTGAAACTAAAGTATCTGAAAATCACAGAGATGATCAGGATTACAAATGAATGTTCTGAAGGGTGACTTCTACTCAAGTGATACTAATAGCATTAAGAAAAAGAATTCTCTAAAGGGCAAGAAAAATTCTCGGGAAGAAGCTGCTTTCATTTGCAACTCAGCTTTTTGGTAAAGCTACCTGATTGGTACTCAGGTTCCATTCTACCTTTAAAAAAAAAAAAGTAGGGGTCAGTGATGATGAAGATAAGTTCATGTTGAGCCCTGGATGTGGGTCTCCCTCATCTGCCTCTGCAACTCCAGGCATCACCAAAGGGATTGAAAAACCAGCCTCTACCTCAGAGCAAAGCCTGTCCAAGGAAGGGACATCACCTTTGTCCTTGGAAAGACCCACAAGAGCACTCCTAGGCACATTCCCACCCTGCTAAGTTGTTTATCTACAAATAACAGGAGAGATCTGCTGCGCCAGGTGTCCCTGACTCAGTCAGGCTAGGTGGGGACCCATAGCAACCTCCTAGCAGCCACCAATCAGCATGAGACAGGGAAATACCTGGGATGCCAGATGACCCTCCCAGTAGTTTATGGTGGTTGATAAGTGTTGGGAAACCATGTAGTTCAGCATGTACACCCCTTTTGGCTTAAACCAATCAGTTCAAACGAATCCCCCTCTTGTAGTAACCAATCACCCCTCGCCAGCTTGTTCCCACCAGTGAATGTGCTAATCATGTTTTGGAGTTGTTGTTTGATTTTCCCGCGGTGTGTGATGGTTTGCTAGGAGAAGCTATGATGTATGTGGGGGTCCCTGCCTTTTCCAGAGAGTGTATAAAACCCTGGGCTCAGGACCTCTCAGCGTCATCAGTAGCTATGTGTGCGCACGGAGGACCGAGCTAGCTCGCAATAAACACCTCTTTGCTGCTTACGTCTATCTTGGGTCTCTGGTGGTCTTTTGGGGGTCCCGAATTCGAGCATAACAGGATGCCCAGGAAGCCCACAACTTTCCACATCAGAAGTCTAGTTGCAAAAAGAACATGCTGCTGAAAAAGACCAAGAAGCTGTCTTAGTGAGTCTGAGTTGCTATAACAAAAACATCATAGACTGGAGGGCTTAAATAACAGAAATAGTTTCTCCCAGTTCTGGAGACTGGAAGTCCAAAATCAATGTACTAGGCTGGCTGGGTTCTGGGGCCTGCTTCCCAGTTCTGAGATGGCCATCTTCTTGCTGTATCTTCACGTTGGAAATTCTCAAGTCTCTCTCATAAGGGAACTAACCCCATTGCTATGGGCTCCACCCTCACAACCTAATCACATCCCAAAGGCAGCACCTTCTAATACTATCACCTAGGTTAGGACTTCAACATATGAATTGTGGTGCAGGTACAAATATTCAGTCCACAGAAGCACCGGATGCATTGAATAAAAATGTGAATTAATGAATTAAAAATTTTTAGCTCAATAACTTTTTAAGTACTTGATAATCAGTCATTTCCTAATGACTTTGACCAAGATTTTACATACCTATATATAATGATAAATTGTTTCAGTAGTTATCTTGTAAGTACATTTTGTTCTCAGGAACTTCTGAAAAGTTTCTAAAAAGAATTTAGATGTCATAATTCAAGTCTCTTATTTTACAAATAAGGAAAGAGGAATCTAGAGATGAAATGCCTCACTCAAGGTCATAGTAGAAAAGGCAAGACCAGAAACCAGCCTTTTGTGGTTTCTGTGGTATGTCATATTTTAGTAGGGTAGGGTTTGGATCCAAATAGAGATGAAGTTAACTCTCTGAGCCTCAGTTTCCTCACTGACAAAACAGAGTGAGAACAATCTAGCATTTGAGGTTATTTGCAGGATTAGAAATAACAATCCTCCCTCCCCCCCGCCCCAAATCCTAGCACTCAAAAGATGGTGAATGATTAGTGGTGATCATGATGTCACACTGCTCCAATGGAATTATTTACATTCAAATATAATTCCTAATGTTATATGTTTTTCACTTAGGATAGTTCAGTTTGATTCATGCCTATGAGCCATTAAGATACTTGTCTTGTTATAAAAGGGTCTCTTTTTGGAAGAGTATGTCATCTTGTCAGACCTTGCCAACTTCACTCAATGTGGTTATAATTCTATACTGTATTGTATATTTTATTCTTATTATATAATATGTATCAATAAAAATATAATGATAAAAATGCAAATTTAGAGAAAAAATATTGCACTCATTTCATAGACTGGGTATGAGGCAAAACAGTCTCAAAAAAAGATTCAAAATGCTATGGCCACCAAGTAGGAGATGATTTTGTGCTACATTGTCATATAAAGACACTACACATCTATCGAGGCAGGACATTCTGTTGGGAAGCACATAAAGTGACAGACATGCTCTGTCTACTCCTACTGTTAAAAATTAAACAATAATATGCTGTATTTTCAGTCACTGGCTCTTCCCAATGTTGCTTCATTTCCAAGATAAATATTGTTAGGAAGAGTTCTGTCAAGAATGGCTTTGTTTTATTCTTCAAACTACTAATGTTTATGCCTTTGTTCTTGTTTTGTTTTTGACCAGTGTCCCTATATTACATCCCAATTCCAACATTTCAGGTAGAAATAATATTAAACAAATAATGGTCTACCTAATTTCCATAAGAACTATGAACCGTTTGAAAGGTTCTGTGTGACTCTGGAGAAAAATTTTCAAGTACAGAGGAGATACCTGCAAGGCTGACATTCCAGCAGAGTTTATGCAAAGTCAAAACAGGATGGCAAATAAAAACTCAAATGGTTTCACAGGCAACACAATTTTTAAAAATTTTTATCTGTAAGTTTTAGTTTTTATTTGTAGTGATGAGAATAAAAAGAGCTGCCATTTATCTAAAGCCCAGCCACTAAGACCAGGTATCACATCACACCCTAAAGGAATATGAGATTGCTACTGTCATATTTTTATTTATGGATCTATGTTGACTCTCTAAGCTAGAAAGCAAACCGTTGTGCGCTGTACATTTATTTCTCACTATATTGAGAAGTAAATGGATTTTACAGTTGGTTTTTATTTTTATGTTTATGCTCAATGATTTCTATGTTTCAACAAGAAACTGTCTTTGGGCGGGGGGGGGGGGGGGGGATCAATTCAGGACTTCTCCAAAGATGTTTTGGCCAGCAACCAAATGAAGCCAGAGGCATAAGTGTCTGGAGGCAGGCGAGCACGGAACTCTGCTTCTCCCAGAGCAGTCTCAGCCACTCTGTGAAGGTGATGACAGCCTCAGACTAGATCCACATCAGGATCCTTGCAGTGGAGACACTCCCAGACTACATCTTCAACTCTGACTCCAGAGAAAGCCTCCCTTTCTCTCACCCTCCCTGGAGTCCTGTTTTACTGCCTATATGTTCTATGCTCTCCTTTCTGTCCTGCTGTGCCCTGGTTCTAGGCAACAGGATGTAATTACAGGACAGCTAGGCTGTCCAACCCCTCCTCAAGAGATCTGGAGAGGCACCTGCAGAACTGCACAGTCGTACCTAAAAAGCCAAAAGATATTTCACACTTGCTTGTCCAGGTATGCTTGTAAGTGTTCAAACTCTCAGTTCATGAAGCCATAAAAAGAGCTGCAGGCAAAGCCGAGGTACCTCCCAGCCTTTCTGAATCCAATTCACGACAGGAAGACGAGATGTCACAGGCACATTTTAGAAAAGCTCTCGGAGGGATTAAAAATAGTAACAGCTTTTTGAGCTAAATTTTACATTCCATAAAATTCACCTATTAAAGTGTATAATTCTGTGGGCTTAAGTGTCTTCACAAAGTCATACGACCATCACTATTTAATTCCACATTTAGGATGCCATAAAGAACCTCATACCAGAGTGTATTCACTACTACCCAACCCATTCAGTTCCCTAGCTTCTGGCAACCAAGAATCTATTTTCTTTTTCTATGAATTTGCCCATTCTGAACATTTCACATAAATGGAATGATACAATATATGGCCTTTTGTATCTAGCTTCTTTTATGTAGCATAATGTTTTCAAGGCTCATCCATACTGTAGCATGTATCAGTACTTAGTTTCTTTTTATGCTGAGTATTATTCTGTTGTATGGACATATACCACATTTTGTCTGTTCATTTTTCAGGTGATGGACATTTCGGTTGTTTCAACTTCTTGGTTATGAAATAATAATGCTGCCTGTGAACACTTACATACAAATTTTTGAGTAGGTATGTTTTCAATTCTCTTACATATGTACCCTTAGGAATGGAATTACTAGGTCACAAGATAATTCTATGTTTATAAAAAGAAAGAACTGCAAAGTATTCTATTTTACATTTTCATGAACATGCAAGAGGGTTCCAATTCCTTCACATTCTTCCTCCCACTCATTATCGTTCATCTTTCTGATAATAGCCATCCCGTTGGATACAAAGTAGCATTTCACTGTGATTTTGATTTGTATTTCCCTGGTAACTAAGGATGCTACCTTTTCATGTACCTATTATCTGTGTATGTTTTCCTTGTAACAATGTCTTTTCAAATCCTTCACCATTTTTAAACTGGATTGTCTTTTTATTGTTGACTAGTAAGAGTTCTTTATATATTCTGGATACTAGAAAAAATATGTATATATACCTTTATGAGACAAGATTTGCAAATATTTTCTTCCATTCTGTGGGTTGTCTTTTCACTTAATGGATGGTATTCTTTGAAGCACAAAGTTTTTAATGTTGATGAAATATAATTTATCTATTTTTTTCTTATTATTATACTATTGATGTCATCTCTAAGAATCCTTTCTTTAATCCAAGGTCAAGAAGATTTAATTATTTTCTTCTCAGAATATTATAGCTTTATCTCTTTAATTTAGGTCTATAATCAGTTAAAAAAATTTTGTAGTTGTAGATGGACAGATATTTTATTTATTTTTGTATGTGGTGCTAAGGATTGAATCCAGTGCCTCACACATGCTAGGCAAACTCTCTGCCACTGAGCCCCAGCCCCAGCCCCCTATAATCAATTATGAGTTAATTTTTGCTTATGGTGTAAGGTAGGAGTCCAACTTCATTCCTTGGCATGTGTACGTACAGTGGTCCTTTCATTGTCTGTTGACCTCCAAGTAATTTTAATGTGGGCCTCTATTTAAGGGACCACTTCATTCCAGTCCAACATCTTTACTTTACAGATTTAAAAAAAAAATAGATTCAAAGAGATTACACTAAAATTACTCTGGGCTTAAGATAAAGATCCAGAGAAGAGGGCTGGGGTTGTGACTCAGTGGTAAAGCGCTCACCTCGCATGTGTGAGACCCTGGGTTCGATCCTCAGCACCACATAAAAATAAATAAACAAAATAAAGATATTGTGTCCATGTATAACTTAAAAAAATTTTTTAAATAAAAAAAAAAAAGATCCACAGAAGAAAACTTGGTTTTCATTCTTGAGAACTTTTCTTGAATTTTTTATTTGTTCTTTTTTATTATATATGACAGTAGAATGTATTTTGATATAGCCTTTAAACATGGAATATAACTTCCTATTTTTGTGGTTGTACATGATGTGGAGTTACACAGGTTAAGAATTTTTTTTAAGTGGTGGGGAAAGGAAATTCTTTCATTTTTAAAATTTTTTAAAAATAAATCCTTATTTTATTTATTTATTTTTATGTGGTGTTGAGGATCGAATTCAGTGCCTTGTGCATGCAAAGCAAGCACTCTACCAACTGAGTTATATCCCCAGCCCAGGTTAAGAATTTTTAAGTTAGTGAGAGAGGCAAACATTACAATGTGGGAAGTTTAACTGCAGAAGTGTACAAGGAAGGGTAGTATCACCATAACTACACACTGACATGAACTAAGACTCACCAAAGAGGGACATTCCAGGACTAGGGTGGGAGGTAGGGTGGTGGGAGGGAAGCTTACTCACAGAAGCATGTGGACAGGAATGTTGTGGGAAGCATAAGGAATCACCAGTGTGAAGGACCTTAGGTTGGAGAAGGGAGGGGGAAGCAACAGGAGAGGAAGCTGAGGCGGAGTTGGAGAAAACTGGGAAGGACCTTGTAGGTGAGGCCAAAGACCAGGCTGAGCTCATCCTCCCAGGATCGACAATGGGTTTGTATAGCAGGGAAACGACACCATATTAGAAATACAGTTGCTGGAGGAAGCGTTTAGGAGATTGTCACAGGAGGCACAGCCTGGAGGAAGTGTTTAGGAGTTTCTCCTAACAGTTCACTACAAGAGTCTAAGAAGCAGGGGAGGGCAGGGGAGGGGAGGAGAAGGGAGGAGTGGGGAGGGAAGAGGAGGAGAGGGGAGGAGAGGAGAACATGTACTCCCAGGATAATTCAGAAAGTGGACTGACAGTGGCTGCTCTTTGAAGGTGGGAGAACAGAGGGTGAAGTTAATCTCTGGACATCAATGTGCCTAGCCCACATTCCATCCCCCAGAATGCTGACAACACATTCCCTGAACTTGCTACTGTGAACGCTTGCACTCCTGGCTCTTGGCCTATTGTGACAGTAATAAACAAACATGTAGCCTTTCAAAACGTCTTGTGAACTGCGTTTTATTCTCTACTGAAGTTGTGGCAAGTAGACTGAGTTTTCTGGGAAGCAAAATTCTTTGAAGATTCAATATTCCTGAAGTTGAAGACTCTGGTGTTAGACAATGATGTGGTATTACTAGATAAAGAGGACGTGCCCTGGTTCAATGATAATGTTCTGTTTTCTTTTGAACTTTGTTCACCCGAATCTTCCTTCTGAGTTTAAGTACCTTGATGATAGGGACTGTGTGTCTCACTTAACTTAGTAACCCAAGAGCTTAACAAGGTTCCTGGCTCTCCTGAGGTCATTATTATTGAAAATTACACAGGTTTCCTACCCTCAGGACTTTCATCTCAGGTCTTTTCAGCTCCAGATGTCTGTAGGCCTCTGGGCCAGGTTAATTCCAAAGAACTCTCATCTCAACACAGGAATAAAGGCAGTGGGAGAAAAAATCTGGAAGCCAGATCCTAGGAGTTTCAAGACCTGGTGTGTGATTCTGGGACTGCATCTTGAGTTCCTGCCTGTGTTATCACTATTCCCACATTTCTTATCAGTTAGCTGTGTCTGTGCTTCCTCTCCTCCAAATCCTCTATACTTGGCAAGGCTTTTACTTGGCCTTCCTGGGTACCAAGCAGTGAACATGTGTATGCTATTACTTCTTTTCATTTTATACACACACACACAAAAAAAATTGCCATGTTATTTGTAAATCTCTTTTCAAAAACAAAAGTTAAATAATAGAAGGAAAAACATTAAGCTAAATTCAAAAGACTTAATCTCTTTATCTCCTCCAGGAGTGACACATCAGGAGAGTCCTTCCCACTCTGATTTGAATGCTCAGGAAACCATGAAAGCTCCTGTGAGCCAAGATCTTCATGATTTGCTTGACTTGGAAATCTACAAATGAATTTTAAAAAGAATAAGCAATCTGTAACAAGACCAGGAAACTATTCAAGGACAAGATTAGGTGGCTGTTTTTCTTGGTTTTAGCTATACAGACCAACACCAAGCCCTCTGAAAGAATAAGAACTGCACTTTCAGCAGTCATGGACAGTAGCAAACGCCATGAAGATACTAAGAACATACATTTAAAACCAAAGAGCATGGGTGAGAAGCAGGTAATTCTCACACACGTTAATGTAAACTCAGCAGTTTAGTCTTGTTGAAAATTCTACACTGCCAGGTTCACTGCAACCTCAAAGTATAGTCTTCCCAAAATAAAGAGCTGTTTCTTTTAACTTCAGAGTGCTTTTACATGGAAGAAAAGTTGCCATATCTGGAAGACCTTCAAAGGTATAAAGGCTATTTTGAATATTATCATGTTCAGAAGTAATGTATTTTTTAATTTGAAAAAAAAAATATTTTAACAAACATCTGTGGAATGAGAATGAGGTAACGTACATAAATATGTAAAGCATTGAAAAACCTCTAACATCAGAGGAACATGAGTATGTGGAGAAGTCCGGGCAGCAAGAATGGTCAGCAAAGGTGTTTGGTACACTGAACAATCTCAAGGTTCAAGGTCTGTGCTGGGCATCATGATGAATATCAAACAAAAAATGAACGTGACCCTCTGGAGCCTTGAAAGCTGGCTAGAGAAACAACTTCATAAGGAGGAGTGAAGGTAGAAAAGTGAGAGTGAGTTAGAGAAGAAGAAGAGCTGCAGAAACAGAAGTTGCATGTGTGAGAGAAACATGTACATGATCTTATTCAATCCATTCATATCCCTGGGCCCTGTGCTAGAAAATGAGGGACATGAGGTATTTAAGAGAAGCTTTCTGACCTTGATTGGTAATGAGACAGCAATAAACATGCATTTAACAAATTCAAAGGTACACTTTCATCCTGGGCACTTGGGAGAAAGGAAATACAGAGCTGACATAAACTTCAATGCAAATACAGCTTTAAGTACTTTTTTCTCTTTTGGTGATCTGACACCTTCTCCTTTTCAAAAATAGCAGCATATTAATTCTCTGTTAAACCTTCTGAAATCTGCGTTTACGTCTGGCATGACTTTATCCCCGTGTCACCTGGTCCTGCCCCCCACATTCCTGGGCTTTTCTGGCAACACCCACCTAAATTTCAACACATCTTCCCTCACAAATTTAGCATAAGCTTAAGTCATGAACCATATTTAGAGCCTGCCTTCATCCTTTCTGAAATATAAAGGATGGCTGCAGTAATGGAAGTGTTTTGTTTATGTAGAAAACGTGTCCGTTTAAAATCAGTATGTTTAAATACATCATCTCTGTATTTGAACATGGCTTTGACAGATCCGGGGTAGAATGAAAACTCCACATTGATTGGAAAACAAACAGGCAGCATTCTTCATTTTATTATGTGAGATTCCCCACACAGTGTGTCATGTGGAATTTGTGTGGGATCTTATTTACTATATTACAAAAGCTGTCCTTCGTGTATATTTATGCAAGGGGGGAAAACAGTCTGCTTTTATATAAGTCAAATGTCACATCAGAAAATAAGACTCTGGAATGTTTGGAAAGCATTCCAATGTTTTTGATCCACTGGAAAATATAATTTGCTTTTTACAACAACAAATTATCTGAAGGGGTAAGGTAAGATGTATTTTTTAAAAACTAAAAGGCCTTCTGGTTGGAGACTAAGCTGACCTTTTTATAGATTGTGAAGATCCATAGCCTCTTTCCAGTGGTCACCCTAACCTGAGAGAGAACCAGGAGGACAGAGGAGGGAAAGGTTTCCTCAGATCCACAAGGACCACAGAGAGGTACCATCAGTGTCCTGAACACTCAGAGAAAGGGGAGGACACTCAGCCTGAATCTAATAGCTTCTTCATGTGGTTCTGGTTTCATTCATGTGGGTGCTCAAAGGGGGCACACTTCTAGTTCCTTCCAAGTTCTCCACAGTCTCCTGCAGAATCCATTGCACTAGACTTAAGACATGTATTTTGGACAAATAATATAAATCATGTAAAATATAAGGTGTAAAAAATGGAGAGAGCCATTTCTGACTTACTGGAACACTCCTAAACACGAAAAAATTCAGCCCATCAAAGTTGAGCAAGACCTAGGCTGTTTATGCCCTGCATGAGAACTTAGTCATTCGACTGTAAGAGCAAATGGCAATTTATGAGCAACAAATCAAATGAAAAAAACGAATTATCTGTGGTTCTGATAAGGTCATAACCATCACAAAAGGACAAAACTAGAAACCTGTTTACTCAAACATAAAAGCAGCCATCCAGAAAGAAGATCACCAGCTCGTTTTCACGTAGGGCCTTGGCAGCTCCCATGTGGCCCATGTAGGCTCCTGTCAGGAGAAAGTATTTCCTTCCCTTGCCGCCGTGGGGGAGTTTTCTGTAGTTCTCCATTATCTTTCCACAAGCTAGTTGGGTGTGTATATTCCCTTCACAATTGTCTCTGTGTGTAAAAAAAAAATCTGTTTAAAAAAATATTTTTTAAGAAAACCTAACAGAGGATGAGAGCATTAACTCTTACCTCCCTCTTTGCAATTTTCCAGGCATTAAACAGAACTGATCAGTTAGGAGATTATTAATTCTGCTCAGTGGTTGGGCAAAGGCTTAGGATAACATACAGAGGTGGCAGTTGAAGAGGCTTCCTTCCCATTTTTGGCATTGTGGCTTTGTATAAGACCTCCAGGTGAGCTCTAATGGTAGCCAAAGTCAAGCTCACTGTGATATAAATAAATCAGGGAGTCTCATTCTCCTTTCAATCTCCAAGCAAACAGTGTCCAGCACATAACAACAATAGATGAACATTTATGGAAGGCAAAAAAGAGAAGGAATGAATCAAGAGAAGGAAATGGTACGTCATGACTAGCATCACCAGTACCTAATATTTATTGAGAAAATGAATTATTAAGGCAAAAATAGCCAAATTTAAGTTTTGTCAAGCTTCCTTTAAAGACTGGTTTTTGAGGACATAAAAGAAAGGCTTTGCTCCTGTTAACAAAGTTTGAAGCTCCCCATTTTGAGGCTTCAGTATTAAAACAGCTTGGGAGCTGAACACAGTGGCACATGCCTATAATCCCAGCAACTTGGGAGGCTGAGGCAGGAGGATCTCAAGTTCAAAACCAGCCTCAGCAACTTACTGAGGTGCTAAGCAACTTGGCTCAAAATAAAAATTAAAAAGGGCTGGTGATGTGGCTCAGTGGTTAAGCACCCCTGGGTTCAATCCCTAGTATCAATCAATCAATCAATCAATCAATCAATAACAGCTTGGAACTGAAGGAGAAGTCCACAAAACAGACTGATGGATCATAATGAAGAATTAAAAATAGGTGAGGGGATTTAATTTATTATAAAAGCATACAATTAAGGAATATAACTATAAAGACAGCTTTTCAAGAAAAGAGATTACTCAATAAAATATCTTTAATGCAAGTAGGTAGCCATCTGAGAAAAAAATAAATAAAGCCAGATTCCTATCTCATTCCTTGTGGGAGGCCAACCTTATGGGTGACTGAGTTACACTCCCCAGCTGGGTGCTGAGGTGCTCAGTCACAGAAATGGGTGTGTCTTGCTACAGCCCCATGGGTGAAGCTATGCTCACCTGTTCCTTTGTAATATAACCCCTTGCCCTGTTTAGGATAGAATCTTCCATGGAAGTGCCTTGTGTGTGTCCCCTTCTCTTACTGTGCCCTTGGGTGTGGCCTACCCAGGTGTCAGTCAACCTGCTGACAGTGGACATCATGAAGACAGACTCAGCCCCCTGAAACCTGACCCCTTGCCTCATTTGAATAGCTTCTCCCCAATAAAAGGGGTCAGCCCGAGCTCGCGAGCTCGCGCTCGCTCGCTCTCTTTCTGCAGACCCTTAAGGTCAGAGGAGCCGTCACAGCGACCCCCAAAGAAAAAGGTATTTGTGTCTCTTGTGTGGTTATTTCGTGCAGCCCAGTTAGCCCAGTTTAACTAGAGTGACCCCTGAGCCTTTTAGTCGCGAGAACAGAAACCCAGCAATTCCTTATACCAGATGTAATTTTGGATGGATCAAAATTTCCAAATGTAAAAATAAAGCCATAAGAGAAGTAGGAGTGAACAGGGAATATCTCACAGGAGGATAGTCTATGCAGGACACAAACTCCAACATCAAACAAGAAAACTATCTGCAATATAGATACAAAAGGCTGCCTTTCTTAATTTAGAGAGATACTGTGTATTTTACCCATCACACTGGCAAAACTCTGGGGAGGGCCTGGGAAAAACATTTTCTGAGACACTGTTAAAGGGAGTGTCTATGAGATGTGACATTTCTGGTGGATCTGGCTGTGCTTATCGAAATCTAGAAAGTATGTATCTCAGCATCCCTGGGCCAGAGAGCATTTAGCCCATACTCCCAAGATCAGAAGCTCTGCTCAAAGGTCAAGGTTCCAGAAAAAAAGCAGGGTTACCCACAGTTCACTATTCACACTGTGACTGGGTTCAACCCACGTCCTGCTCATACTGCTTGCTGGAGTAACTGATGATTCCTTGGAAGCCAAGTCAAAGGGGAATCTTACAGTCAGGTCAACAGTCCCAAGCCCACTGCCTTGACACTACCTGTTGACGGGTCTGCCTCTTCCCTACACTCCCAGCATCTTGAAGGCAGGATGCTATCCTTTCATCTTCCTCATACATTATTCATATCACTCAAAGTGACATTTAGTGGATGGATGAACGAACCGGTGAATGAATGTGTCAATGAGTAAACTAGCTAACTGGGGGTACAAGTGGGCAGACTAGAGACTGAACTGACCCAGAGATGGAAGTTTGGAAGAAGAAAAAAAGAGAGAGAGATAAAGAGATGTAACTTTTGAGTATTCCTCTACTTCATGTAAGGTTAGTTTTGGGTGTAAAAATTACTTTAAGTATGCAAAATTATTTTACAGTACGGAGAGCAATACAAGTAGACAATGGATCTTACAAATATAGCAGATTGGGTTAGGTTTGATGAAATCAAAAACTCTTAAGCTTAGGAGACTAGCTTGTTAAGTAACAGCGATCCTGTAAACATGCAGGCTAGATTTATTGTGCCCCTGGGAAAGTCTCTGGAATGAACACAGAAAATGCTTCTGTTGATTAGCATTTTTAGCTTGCGGCTGAGTGCTGACCTAAAAGGGAAAGCCCTGCCCTCCAGATTTTACATAACGTGCCCTTATCAATTCCTGTCAGAGTGTCCCTCACAGGGACCTCAGCAAAGCTAGTGATTCTGCCTCAGCAAAATGCCCTGTGCTCCCAAGAGCCTGCTAACAGAGGAGGGGCTGGTCACCTGCACATGCATGAGAACTGAACACAGCTCTTTTAAATGAAAGACAGATGCAAGGAGAAGGCTAAGGACAGACAAGGGAAATTAGTGAAATGAACAAGTTTATTGACTCATACATTCAGACAAAGAGCAAACTGAGTTCATGCATATGTGATAACCAGCCCAAGGTCACAAGGGAACTTAGGGCCAGTCTCAGAACAGCGAAGGCTTCCCTCCTCCAGCAACCTCCTCTGGGCAGCAGGGAGGAGGCATTTCCCAGAGGCAAGCTCTGGATACTCTGCCTTGTTTTTACTGGACAAAGGAAAGGAAAGATACTCCCCTACACAGGACACTGGACACTCATTTAGAGCTGGTAACAGAAGCCTCTGTCAGCACTCAAGGCTCACTTACCCAACTTTTGGGATATTTCCCACACACGTTCTAGAAAAGTATGCAAAACAGGAAATCAGCAAAGAGAGAGACCAAAAATTGTGAGAGTAAAGTAATGGTAAAATGAGAACACTGTAGTAAATGTAGAAAATAGTGAAAATGCAGAAAACATTATAACATGTGAAAATGCGTAGTGGTTATTTCCTGCTGTGGTAGCTAATGTCCCAAAATGACACCCCTCCTCCCAGTTGCCCCCATCCTCCCGTGCCCTAGTGTGCGATACCTCTCTGTTGAGCAGTAGAAGCTAACCTGTTGGACTTCCAAGACCTGATTGTACGTCATCCTATCCTGCAGTTTGAGCCTCTGGAAGGCTTGCTATGCAGAAGCCCAACTTCCCCAGAGGCCTTCTTATGAGGACATGCATGCTGGTTACCTGGGAGACAGCCTCCAGCCAGCCCAGCCACACCAGCAGAAGCACTAACATGTGTATGACGAGCCCAGCCCAGACTGCAACCTCATGAGAGAACCCAGGTGAGAACTGCCCACTCACAGAACCAAGAGGGCTAATAATAAACAATCCACGAAGTTTCTCTTATAGGCCCCGGGTTCAATCCCCAGCACCACAAAAAAAAAAAAAAAAAAAGCAACACATCATTGAACCACTGGCTAGGCAAACTTCAAGAAAGTGTCCAAATAGATTTCTTGCTGTAAGAAACGAGGGATGTAAACAACAAACATTAAAAAACCATCAGGGGGGCTCTTAAACGGAAGGCCTTAGAAGTGCTTCTACATCTGAGCAGACAGCATCCAGCTGTGGGAAGGAAGACTGGCAGGTGGTAGGACAGGGTTGGCTGTGGAAGAAGAAACCTCATAGGCTGGGGGGAAACAATGGTGACGACAGGAGGGCCCAGGAGGTGGTCAGCTGGAGGATTCAGTGATAACATTTAATTTCCAATCTGATCATTACCCTGTTATTTCTCTTACAAACTCTAGAATGTGCTAGGGTTAGAGTGGTATTTACAAATGTGGATTTAATTCTGCTAGACTAGATTGTGTGGCAACTCCTTTGATTCTCTCCCTAGATGTAAATCTTATTGTATTTCCATCAGAGATAATTATGAAGAGACTTGGACTCAAATTCAAACTTAAAAATATAAAACAAAGATGAAAGCAGAGACAAGAACAGAGACTCAAAAACAAACAAAACACAGTTCAAGGATAGTATAACAAAAACAGACTTCTGATACTGGAGAAAGCTGGTAGTTTGCAACAGACTGCACCCCACACCCTGTGTCTCATCCCTAACAAGGGCCTGTAGGCAATTAACCTCTTCGTGACTTGGAATTTTGAGACCTTCAACTGGAAGAAAAAAGAGGCTCTATGATCCTCAGTGATAGTGCAAATTCTATATAAAAGTCCTGAAATTACAGAGAAAGAGTGAACAAGACTAGGAGCTAGTATGCTATGAACATCTATGTCATGCAAGCGTGCACCAGGCCCTGAATACAAATCTCTAGTCCTCAGCCCAACCCTGCACCTAGACCTTTGTACCCTGGAGAAGCCACAGCACCAAAAGGTCCACTCACCAACCCAGGGTCATGTAGCCTGTCCCCTTGCTTGAGTTTCCAGGGGAACTCAACTGCCCTCTGTTCACTCTGCCAGGCATTACCTCCACTGAGGAATGAGGCCAGGTCCCTGCCTCTGAGACCTGACATAGAGATGGACATCAATCATTTCAACAGAAAGTCATTTTTGAGACTCAAAGCTATGTCTAAAGTGGGCCTTGCGGGATGAATGGGACTCAAACTGGTAGAAGAAATCTGCCAAGGAAGAGTGGATGCCTTCAGCAAGTGCTTGCATGAGGACCTGCTGCAGGCAAAGGGCACGTTGTGTCCTGCAAGAGATCAGAGCTTCCAGCAGCTCTCAGCATTTCTTTTGCTGTCTTTTTGGCAAAAGAATTTCTTATTAAATAGACCACTCCACTGCCTGTATCTTGCCAAATACACTAATCACCTGTGAGGGAGTTCTTTAAAAAATACTAATTTTGGATTATTAGTTGTCCCCAAACTCAAAGGTGACATCCCCTGCAACCAAACCTATCCCAGGTACTAGAAACACATTTGGGAAGAAGACACTCCTGCAGCTCCAAGGAACTGTTCTCTTACTACCAAGGCAATTTTCACTATGCTCGATACCTTTCTTTAGTTTCTGGTTTTAATAAAATTTTCAAGTGTGGACTGTCCTTTTCTTTGGGCTAAGGGATAAGTACATGACACTTGCTTAGACAAGATTTGGGGTTTTTTGGCCTGGGAAATACTTAGGATATACCCTCTTTCCTTATCACTTCAATACAAATAGGTATTCCTCTTCTAGATAAATCTAGAAATCATTTTGTCATAAATGGATTACAAACCATCACTTTATAATCTTTTTCTGAGACTAAGAAGTATATTAGATACTGCACAAAGTACAGCAAAAGACATAGCTTTGACCCAACAGGCTCAAAAATCTAAATTAAAAGAAAACAAAGGGACAGGAAGAAAAGTAGTTTTCTTCTCTTCTACCTCCTCTTCTTCCACCACCCACCCAAATGTATCTCCCATGGGGAATTTCTCAGTTACACAGTTAATTTTTAGGCAGAGATGATGTCCCACGTTCTTTTTAGGGCCATAACCACCAACACACTAAATAACAATAAGGGAAATGTGGTCACATTAATAAAATCAGGGTCAGTTCTGGGGCAACCTGAGGCTGCATCATGGCTTTCTCTCTCAGCAGAGAAGGAAGGGTGCTGGGGAGAGAAGGGCCCGCAGGGCGACAGCTAGGGAGTGTTAGGATGGGGGTGCAGAGTGCTGCACAGTACCCATTGTGCACTGTCGGGGTCAATCAGACACTGGGCTTACTGGAAGCTGGCCCCCACAGCAGCGAGTAAGGAGGGCAAACCTCACAAACAACACATCT
The DNA here is from genome assembly GCF_964194105.1 of Spermophilus citellus. Classification (NCBI taxonomy): domain Eukaryota; kingdom Metazoa; phylum Chordata; class Mammalia; order Rodentia; family Sciuridae; genus Spermophilus; species Spermophilus citellus. The sequence continues at coordinate 53,289,544 of NC_138185.1, forward strand.
CAGTTGCAGGACATGATTGGGATTGGCATCATCAAACACATGAGACTGGCCTATAGTGGACAGCAGTCAGAGACAATGCCCCGGGTTGAAAAAGGAATCTACCCCATTATGAAATAGAAGAAACCTCAGCAAGTTGTTGTCTATGATCTCTGAGCTGATAAAAGGGTAATACAATGAACTAAGAGTTGTTTATTCCATCAAAATCCATGCTAATGAAATTCTCTAAATTGAGTAAAAAACATCACTTTAAACAAATGTAGAATTTTTTAAATTTTTGTTTGCAACTTGGCTGAGCTTTTGGGACAAAAAGATCTTATTCCCTATTTAATGGAAAACAGTGTTAAAATACCACAACTTAATGCACAGCTGTGACAATGTATTATAAACATTAATATAGGTGATCTATACATAATTGACGAATATCACATGGAAAGTGAATAAGGAGTGTTCAGTTCAAGTCTGGCAACTCACTAGGACTTCCAGCAAAGCCTTCGACTTTGAGGCTGGGGATGTGGCTCAAGTGGTAGCGCGCGTGCGGCCCCAGGTTTGATCCTCAGCACCACATACAAACAATGATGTTGTGTCCACTGAAAACTAAAAAATAAATATTAAAAAAGTCTCTCTCACTCTTTCTTTAAAAAAAAAAAAAAAAGCCTTCGACTTTGTCCTATGAAGTGTGCAGCCCTGTGAGGCACTGTGACCATCTGAAGACCAGCGGGAAGGAAGCCTGCCTAAGAGGCTCTTTCTTTGTTTAAATTAGAGCACTATAGTTACATATAGTAGTTGGGTTCACTTTGACAGAATCATATGTGCAAGGAATTTGATTTCAAACTCCATCTAGCACCCCTCCTAGTTTTTTCCTCCCCTCATCCCTCCCCCTATTCTCCTTCCTCTACTTTATTGATCTTTCTTTCACTTCTTTTTTCATTTATTTTTGATTGTTCTATATATACATAAAGATGAAATCCCTTTGGTGCATTTATATATGTATATAACATGATTTGTTAAGTTAATTATGTATTTGCTCCCCTTTACCCTCCTCCCTCCCTACCTCCCTCTTTTTCTCTACCTTCTACTTCACTGATCTTCTCTATAATTTATGATCTGATCCCCCCCCCCCCCACACACACACACAAACTGCCTTCTATCCCTTATTTTGCTTTAGCTTCTACATATGGGAGAAAACATTTGACCCTTGATTTTCTGACTCTGGCTTATTTGACTTAGTATGATTTTCTCCATTTCCATTCATCTATGAGCAAATGCGATTATTTCATTCTTCTTTATGGTTGAGTAAATTGCCATTGTAAATTCTATATACACCACATTTCTAAGGGGCTTTTAAAAAGAAATTTTGACCTTGCTTTTGTTCAACAGACTTCTGCTGAACTATTTTGCTTCTGTGGAAAATGACATCTGAGTTTATTATCTTCAACTCCTTTGAGTTCTCTTTTCTACCTGCTTCATGAATTCCTAAAGCTAACAGTTTAGCAACTTTCGAGAACTAACTTCTCCTTGACATGCCAAAAATAATCCCCCAAAGGCAGAATGTGGGTTTTGGTTCTTTTCCCAATCTTAGGAGGAAAGTGTCATCATCTTCTTGGTGAGGTGGCATTTCCAACGACCAAATGTACCTGTTACTGAAGTCAAAACTCTATACCTCAGATACACATTTCACATTTCAAGTGACCCTCCATCATGTGTGGCTGGTGACAACCCCTTGAAACAGTTTAGAAAGTTGCCCCTATTTGTGTTCCTGATGGATACATACAGTATCCACCAGTGCACACACAACTGGGATTATTCCAATGAGTACAGACTACCTGGGCTACAGCAGCCCTCTTTTCCTTGAAAGAACCTGGAGGCAAATACCTGTCAGTGCCCAGAGTACACACCTAAAGACCCAGCACATTCTTGTCTGGAGCCTGAAATTGTCCCAAACCTTTTCCTGTGATGGCTTAACACCATCTCTTCAGGACATATAATACACAAACATTTATGAGAATACCTGAAGCCTAGAGTAACCAGAATGCAGAAGAAATTAAAGTATTTTGGTTAAACTGGGGTTAATACTTCTTCTCCTCAGTTTTGTCAACATTTTCTGTATAATATACCAGTCTACTGCTCTGAAAAAAAGAGTGTTCAACACCTAATGTTTACTGATTTAAGATCTTTTTAAATTTTTTTTTAGTTGTCAATGGACCATTAATTAATTAATATATGTGGTGCTGATAATTGAACCCAGTGCCTTACACATGCTAGGCAAGTGCTCTACCACTGAGTACAGACCCAGCCCCTGATTTAGGATCTTACATTAATTAAAATTCACTGTAGCTCTCTGGTAGCTCAGTGGTGAGGCACTTGGAGCCTCAGCACCACATAAAAATAAATAAATTAAATAAAGGTATTGTGTCCATCTACAACTAATAAAAAAAATCTTAAAAAAATGTTTTTAAAAATTCACTATTCTTGTAATTTCATGTTAAGCAGTAACAGATGCAGAAGATTTCGTATTTGCCTTAGTATTTGACCCCCAGACATAAAATGGAAGATTTAAAACAATGACAATAAATACTTGTGGTTTTTTTGTTGTTGTTTGGAGATAGGGTTGTCTTGTACTTTGTTCTCTAGGCTGGCCTTGAACTTCTAAACTCAAAGGATCCTCCTGCCTCAGCATCCTGAGGAGCTAGGGCTCTAGGCATGAATCACTGTTCTTGGTTCCTTTGACTTTTTTTTTTTTTTAATTGAAATTTGCCAATTTTCCCTAAAAGGGACATATAGGGCTTGTTGTTATTGTTGTTTGTTTGTTTGGATTGGGGCTTGAACCCAGGGGTGCTTTTACCACTGAGCTACACACCCAGCCCTTTTAATTTTTTTAGTTCGAGATAGAGTCTCACTAAGTTGCTGAGGTGCTTGCTACTATCCTGAAACTTGCAATCATCCTACCTCAGTCTCCCAGGTTGCTGGCATTACAGGCATGCACCACTGTGCAGGGAGCAACATATTATGTTTCAAAAGCTGGTTCATTGTGACTAATCAAGTGACTATAAACTGACTTGCTCTCCAGGGGCAGAGCCATTATGAATGCCTGGAAAGAAGCTGATACGTTTGTAAATAAACACTTCAGTTTTAAAAGTCAGATCATTCTGATAGAATCTTATTTTAGAAAGACAAGGCACAGTTGAGTATATGACAACAATCTGTTCTTAGAATAGAAATCTGCAGGGGGAAAAAAAGGAAGACTCTAGAAACATTCTTTGAAAGGTGTTCCTATAATTTTAGAGTTAAAGGGCATTGTATAACTTTCCAATCCTGCATGTAAACAGCTGACATGAAAAATGACTTCCCTTGTATATGCATCTGCTTCCACATTGGCTTCTATAATACCCTCATTCTGTTGGGACCAACAAGAAGCTGGTATGGGAGGAGGGCCTGACCTGGAAGAAATACAGGAGATGACCTGCACGCTAATTAATGTCATGTCTTCTCCACGACCCTCTTCCCACCTACATTCGTGTACAAGCATTTAAAATTGGATGAAAAGAATGTCAATCATCATTTCAGTGAAGAAACATCTAATGAAAGCAACATGCAGTAGTCTTGGGTCTGGGAAGAGACCTATGACCTTCTTTGCCTGCTCCCCCTTGGCTGATTTTCAACACCAGAAGACAAGCTTGTCTTCTTCCCTGCAGTCGGCTCTAGGGCTCACTGCCCAGGAGCCTGCCCAGAGCCAAGACCAGAGGGCCCCAAGCCCCGTCAGCTTTTTTCCCCCCTTTTGGAATATTTTTAAATTTACATTTCTATGTTCATGATTAATCAGGTCAACTTTTACAATGGTTTAAAGCTAAATCTGAGTATTCTAGGAAGTGTCTACTCTAGCAAGAGCAGCCCTGTGATCAGCAGTGTCAATCACACTCCACTGACCCAGGTAGTGCAGTGACAGAATCATGACATCAGGAATGCACTCTGCTGCATGAGATTTGGGCAAATTCCTTATATCAAGTCAGTATATCAGAATGACAAGAAAGAATATTTTAATCATGCTAGCTGCTTTGAAATATGCTGAATATTATCTTAAATAAAAAAGTGTTCCTACTGGCTGGATGGGGAGAGAGGGGAAGGCATAGCTTCGTGGGAAAGTTCGCCCTGGATTTGATCCCCAGCACAACAACAAACACAAAAGCAACAAAACTACTTCTCATTAGTATGAAGTTAATTACAAAAGCTTACTTACTGATTTTCTATTCTACTGTATCTTTAATCTTTTCGTTTTCTTTGTGCAATTGTTTTCAACACTTTATTCAATGATTTCTATGTGAATGTACTGTCAGGGGTTTTTTTTGGTATCTGATAACAAAGCTGTAATGATAATAAACATCCTTGTCCATGGTCTGGGGTGTGTGTGTGTGTGTGTGTGTGTGTGTGTGTGTGTATGTTTTTCTTTCTTCTTTAAACAGCTCTATCAAGGTATAACCAATAGACAAAGAACTGCACATATTTAGCTTGCATAATTTGATCAGTATAGCATGCAAACACCTATGAAGCTGTTGTCATAATCCAGACTCCAGATACATCCAACACCACTCAAAGCTGTCTTGTGTGTTTTTGTTTTTGTTTTCTGCTTTGTTTTGGTTTTGGGGTGTGTGTGTGTGTGTGTGTGCACGCGCGCACACATGTGTATCCATGCATGCATCTAAGAACATTTAAGACCTATCCTTAAACTTTGAAGAGAACAGGGCTGGGGCTGAGACTCAGTGGTAGAGCACTTGCGTTGCATCCGTGAGGCACTGGGTTCAATTCTCAGCACCACATAAAAATAAATAAATGAATAAAGATATCGTGTTCATCTACAACTAAAAAAAGTTAAAAAAAAAAACTCTGAAGAGAAAAATACTGTATTGTTAATGACAGGCACTATGCTATTCAGCAGATCTCTAGAACTTACTTATCTTGCAGAACTGAAACTTTACACCCACTGATAAACACCTCTCCATTTTCTGCACCCCAGTCTCAGGCAACTGTTACTATATTCTTTCCTTCTATGTGTTTAGTACTACAGATGTCTTATAAAAGCAGAATCATGCAATGTTTGTCCTTCTCTGTCTAGCTTATTTCACTTAACATAATACTTTCCAGGTTCATGTTGCAAATGGCAGGTCTTTTTTAAACTGAATAATATTCCACTGTGTGTACATAACACATTTTCTTTATCTATCCATCTGTTGATGGATATGTTGTTTGATTCCACATCTTGGCTATCATGAATAATACTATAGTAAACATGAGAGCACAGATATCTCTTTAAGACCCTGACTTCAATTCTTCTGGATACAGAACCAGAAGTGAAATTGCTGGATCATTTTTTAATTTTTTGAGAAACTTGCTTATTGTTTTCCAAAATGCAACACCATTTTACATTTCCATCAACTGCATACAAGAATTCCCATTTCTCTACATCCTCACCAAAACGTTTTTGATAATATCCATCCTGACAGGTACGACATGATATCTCACTGGTTTTGATTTGCATTTCCCAGATAATTAATGACATTGAGCATCTTTCCTACACCATTTGGCCACTTGTATGTCTTCTTTGGAGAAATGTCTGTTCACATTCATTGCCCATGTTTTAAACAGGTTATTGGTATTTTGGCTATTGAGTTGTAGAAGCTCTTGACTTATTTTAGAAATTAACCTCATTAGATATACAGTTTGCAAATATGTTCTCCCATTCTGTAGGTTGGCTTTCAACTCTTTTCATTGCTTCCCTGCTTGTTGGTGCATTCTTTGGAGACAGGCAGTCCAGTGTGGTACACAGGAGGTGAAGCTTAGAGCCTCATTACCTGAGTCTCATTGTTTAACCTTAGGCAGATAATTGACTCTCTATGCCTGGTTCTCTGTGTCTACCAATGAATTACATTAACTGAAAGAGAAAGTAAAATATCCATTAAGACTATCCAAGGGCTGGGGATGCAGCACAGGGGTAGAGCACTAAGATCTTAAGCACTGCAAACAAACAAACAAATAAATAAATAAATAAATAAATAAATAAATAAATAAATACTTAATTCAATTAATGTCCCTCATCTGTTTATCAGTAGATTCAAGTTTGATCTATTCAATGGATCAATACATTTCCCCTCTAGTCAGAAAGCTGTGTGGATGGATATTCATCATAATTCCCAGATAATTAAGAAAATGAAACTTTAAAAAGGGTCTCTGGTCAATTTAAACTATGACAATTTTTTTAACAGTGATCTATTTCCTAACACTACCTATTACATCAGTCCTAAAATATTTCTGTGCCAGAAAAAGCAAAGCATTTAAAGATGTTGGTTTGCTAACAAAGTCTCACAGATCTAACTAAGATTATTGAGGGTCAGCATTTTATACTTATTTATTTTGGGTAATGATTGAGTTCAGCACTTTGGTGTCAAAGTTTTAAATTTTTATTTCTGATACTTTATAATATTTACTCGAGGGCATCATCAAACATAATTTCAAATGAATGATTAGTTATGCTGGATGCTAAGAAGTCAATATTACTTAACTCCATCCTCATATCCACTCAAGCTAATCTTAAATTCCCCAGGTACACTAACTGAAGATTGCATGGGAGCCCTCTGTTAGCACAGTTATCCCTCCAGCAAAGACATGGCAGAATTTTATTTTGTTTTCTCATATGCTTTTTGCTTGTATGTGTTTGTGTTTTGGTTTTGGGGAGGCGGGGAAGAGATATGAGTAGGCTTGAAGCTATACTTCAAATATGAAATGACTCTCATGCCCTCATTACAAATGTCCACAACTGAGGAATTTCTGGCAACACTTAGAGATTTTAGAGGCACTAATAACCTTTCTAAAAATGATTTTGTGACTTTCATTCTAAATGACTGTACAAACAAATCATTTAATACACTGCAGAAAATGGGCCACAAAATGACCAGGAGGCACATGATATCATGCACAATAGAGGGAACAGGACCAAAATTCAATTTGTAACTTGGTTTAAGTACAAAATCCCTAATTGACTTAGGTGGCTGCATTAAATAAATGTGCTGGGCACAATGAACAAGCAACTGCACATACCTGTGCAACAGAGAAGGTCCCTCTCTTATTTACCCTCCTTATATTAAGAGTCATTGGTCCAATTCAGTTGGAAGTAACCTGCAGGTTTAATAATAAGGGTTTTATTAATTTTTAAAAAAACGGTTTGATTAATTTGGTGGAGGGTGATTTAGAGAGCAAACAGAAAAAGCTAAATAGACCCAAGATTTCACCCATTAACCACATCTTTCTTTAGCCTTGGTGAGGCTTTCATCTGATGCCTTCAATATGTCATTTTTCCCCTCCCCGTTGCCCCTTTCAATTTTGCCATTTCTAGGACTCTTACATTGAGGGAGTACAAAAATGTCTACAGCACTTAAACTCTTGAAAAGGGTTGTTTGAAAGAACGGATCTAATTAGCAGGGGGTAAGAGTGCCTTTACTTACTCTGGAGGACAATTGTTCCTGCCAGAGAAGAACCTTGAATAATCTTTCCCTGCGAAAACACAGCGACCTCTGATTGATTTTGTATAACCTGAAGCCTAATGAAAATCTGTCTGCTTCTTCCAACTATTGCCAAGGAAATTTAATTTGGGAAAAGTAAGAAGATTTCTTCCAAACTCTAGGCTTGCCTTGGGATTTAAATGCAAGGCTGGGTCCATTTCCTGCTGGCGTGGGAAGCTTGCAACTGAGGATGTTTAGAGACAACTTGATGACTGCACTGCGCAGAATGCTCAGGGAATTCAGGGAACAATGTGTTCTTTTCTCATTGAGTTGTTCATACTTGCTTGAGTAACCTATATTTACTCTTCAATCCGAGATGAAATTTCTTAACTTTGTATTGTAACTAGGACATAAAATTATAAGATAAATTAATATAACCTCATACATTTCTTGCAGCAACAATCACCCCACTACTTACACACACACACACACACACACACACACACACACACTTTAAGTAGTGAAACAGTGTGTATTCCTTTTTCCTTTTCACCCTGGGATCATTTATTATATTAAAGGCCTCTGAATGGAAGGACCGAATGGCAAAGAAGAAAAAGAGGTGTTGAAATGTTTTCTTTTTTTCATTTCTGGCTTTAACTATGAGAATGGGACTTATTTTTAGTGAAAAAGAAGATAAAGGAAGAGCAAGGTGGGGCAGGACGAGAAGGAGATGGAGAAGGGGAAGGAGAAGACCCTCTAGTGATAAAAGAATTCCATGTCAATGAATGATAGTATTTTTATAAATCTTTTAGAATCTGTGGATATATTTTATTAATAACACATTTACAGCTTAAGTTCATAAAGGAATGGACAAATCATACATAGAACTTGACAATGTGTCACTCATGTATTTGAAGGGGATGATCCATTCCTATGGTGCTATTAATAAAGTGAATAGGTGTGATAAATATGTAACTCTTCAAAGGTAAACATTCTTAGAAAAAGGTTTTCGGCTAAACACTGTACTATTAAACAACTATTGCCAAAGAAATTTAATTTGGGATTTACTAAATTAAATATTTCTACTAAGTATACCTACTAAAACAAGGGAATCCTAGTAACTTTTTTCTCCTTTAAGAGAATTTGGGCTGGGGATATGGCCCAGTGGTAGAGCACTTGCCTAGACTGCTGGAGGCCCTGGGTTCCATCCCAGCACTAATAATAATAATAATAATAATAATAATAATACATATTAATAATTTGAAAGCACACCTTTTCCTACTATTTTATGTAGCACACGCTAATTTGTACTTGCCGCAATGAACTCACAATGGTAAGCAGGGACTAAACTTTTTTTTTTTTTGTATCAGGGATTGAACCCAGGGGTGCTTAACCCCTGAGCCACACCCCCAGCGATTTTTTATATTTTATGTACAGATAGGGTCTCACTGAGTTGCTTAAGGCCTTGCTAAATTGTTGAAGCTGCCCTTGAACTTGCAATCTACCTGCCTCAGCCTCCCAGGCCACTAGGCTTACAGAAATGTGCCACTGAGCTGGCCAAAACATCTTTTGAAAGAAAATAACTATACAAACAGATGTCTCTGATGTTATAAAGTATCCTTATAAAAGAGAACTGGAGAAGCCTTAGACATTATCTTCTTCAAAGGTTCTCAGCAGATACTCCCTGGACCACCTGTCAAGGACCAGCAGGAGGTATTGGGGGTGCATTAACTTACAGGCTCCACCCCCCAGCTCTTCCCCTTCCTTCAGGCCCAGTGAATCTTAGAAGGCAGAGCCTAGACAGCTATAGTTTTAACAGGCACTTATTTCATTCTTGTGTTAACTAAATTTTGAAGACCCTTGTTATCCTTTCTCTTCCATTTTCATATGCAGAAATTCTAACCCAGTTTGTCCAAGATCAGAATGGCAGATATGGGCAAACTTAATCCAATGATCAAATACCACACTACTTCTCTGTAATAAAACATTTGCTAAATATTAAATTGCAGAAAAGCAGAATTAACATTATTTATTTATTAATTTAGTGGGTACTGACGATTGAACCCAAGGCCTTATGCATGCTCTACTACTGAGCTATACCACCGGGACAGAATGGACATTTTAAGTTCGATAACTATCTTATAATAATATCTTAGACCTTTCTCATTCTTTCTTTTATCCCACAAATCTGTCTTGAATGGCTTGTACTGCATAAGCCTTCACTATTATGCATCAGGAGGTGGGGGCTAAGTGTGCAACTGAGCAAAGAAGAGGTGTGTACCAGGAGGTACAATTACAGTTGCCTGCAATGAACACCACAAGAGTTAACCAGTTAACTGAAGGGGTCAGACAGCTGTAAGTAGCAGTCCTCACCTCAGGTTCAGGTTCAGATGATGAATACAGATGTCACAGAGGAGAGGCCACTTCTGGTAGGAGGGCTGGGCTTGTAGCAGCCATGGGCAGCAGAGAAAGCACACCTTACTACTCTCATTCACTACCCAGTGAAAATGGTACAAGCTGCAGCTTGAAAGGTACTACTTTGTGCCTAAGTGTTCGACATGAATGGGAAAGGAGAGGTAAAAGAAAACAGGGTCCTCGTTCTAGGCATGACATCTCCAACTCTGCTTTTCCTCACCCCTACCCTCCCTGTTCAGTTCTGCTGTCCACCTGGATCCTATCTTCTTCCCGCCACTTGTGAGAAAATCCCCACACTCACCAACACTTTACACGCTCTCCTTTCCCACATGGGAACCAAGGGTCAGAGGAGATTGGCAGCCTTCCTGAGGTCAGAAAGTGAGAGGCAGCTTCCAGGCTAGGGCCTGGATACCCAGTGCGCAAGCCGGTGTTCCTCCACTACAAAGCTTCTCTGGTAAGGGGACTGGCTGAGATAGCATCTAGGACAGGAAGGGGAAACCCAAAGCAGCACTTCAGAGGGCTGTGGGAGGGGCCTCAGGCTGTGAAGTTATTTTCCCTGGCCCTGTGTCCCTTTCCTATGCACCACGGGTAAAATTCCTCCAGGCCAGTACAGCTGTCAGATAACTGCTCAGTGTTTGTAAGCTTTAAGAAACAAACAAACTGATCAACAATCAGCTTTTCTTTTCTGCCATGGTTCAGTAAGTTTAAAAAGGAAGCAGGAGAAAAGAAAGAGAACTTTGATGTTGGCATCCAAGAATATTTTTAAAAAGAAGCATTTTAGGCAAACTAGGAAAACCACTATTTCAATGAAGAACCATTCTTTGAATAGAATAAATTCAGATTATAAAAACACATGAAGTTTTACATATTTTTAAAAAATAACTTTGCCTTGTACTAATAAAAATGGCATCATGTGGCCCCAGCTGTGGTACTTATAAGCTACTGCAGGCTAAGACCTATAAGCCACAGCTTGAAGATTGGAAAAGAGAGGGGGGGGGGGGAAAGGGAGTGTGAGAAGGGAAAAGAGAATAAACACTCAGAGGTTCTCAAGACTTGGAAACAGGCGTAAAGTTCCACTGGATTTGAAAACCCCTCATCATGTGTAATCCAGGCTGTGCCTATTCTTGACCTAACATAACCAAACTGGAGAAGGGGCCAATTTAAAAATACCATAAGTAAATGTAAACATCTGCAGCACAGGAAAATCATGTCATGCTAAACATGTTGTTTATGGTGCTATAGAACCGTCTGCAAAACTTAGTATTTCCTTTGTTTTATTTTTACTTTCGTTTATTCATTTACGGTGCTGGGGATTGGACCCAGAACCTTGCACTTGCTAGGCAAGTGCTGTACCAGTAAGCTACGTCCCCAGTCCTTAGTATTTCCTTTAAAAGCATATCATGCCATTATCACTACTAGTTATTAAGTTTTTCTTTTATAATTTTAAGTTTTGAAAAATTCTCTAAAAATTTTTCAGGATTCAGGTCAATATTAAAAAACATGAGACAAAAAAAAACAAGATAATTTTAAAAAGGATGACAACAAATATTTTCTTTATGAATGGTATGTTTCTAGAAATCATGGGAAAACCATTAGATTTGACTTAAAAGTAGTGAATTCAAGATACACAAATTCTAAATACCAAGTCTCACCAATCTAGAAACATGCTGAGAAAAAATAGATTAAAAACACAAAATATAAAACAACTAAAAATAACCATAATAAGGGCTGGGGTTGTGGCTCAGCGGTAGAGCACTTGCCTAGAACATGGGAGGCCTGGGTTCGATCCTCAGCACCAAGTAAAAATCAATCAATAAAATAAAGGTATTGTGTCCAACTACAACTAAAAAATAAATATTTAAAAAATAAAAAAAATTTAAAAATAAATAAATAAATAAATAAATAAAATAAAGGTATTGTGTCCAACTACAACTAAAAAAAAAAATAAGTATAATAAGAAAAAATAACTTTGCCTTGTACTACTAGGATTCTCTCACAAGGCAGTAGTCTGTGTGACCTATTTAAAGAAAACTGAAAAATTTTAAAAATTTTGTGATAAATATAAAAAAACAAAATATGAGTAGATGCATAGACCATGTCATGTGTTTGGTTGTAAAGACTAAGAAATTTTAAAAGGACTTTTTTTTCTTCAAAATAATTTGCAGATTCAACATAAAATTTCCAAAGTTCATCTGAAAGAACAGGCAATAACGACAACAAAAAAAATTTTGCAGAAGAGTACTAAAGACTTTACATCATTTAAGCAATATGGCACAGGTAGAAAGATAAGCAGAAGGATGGGTCAGAGTAGATAACCCAGAAATAAAACCTATACATTATAAGAAAATACCACAAATCAATCAAATAAAGAGGATGGTGTCAACTAAGTAGAAATTCTGATTATTTTTCTTTTTAAATCAGAGCTGTCTCACCTAAGTACATATACTAAAATAAATTCTACATGAATTTAAGATTTGAATAAAATTTTTGTTAAGACAAGTAACAAATTCATCTAGAAATTATAAGCTACTATGTTTATTTTGATTATAAAAATAAATTTATGGGCAAATATTGAACTGGAAAAAATATTTGTAGTAAAAATGTTAATCCAAGAGCAAATAGCTTTCTAGTAAATAGCTATAGCTCAGTAAACTAAGACAAACTTTTGGGAAGACAACTTGGCAATATATGTAACTGGACCCTTAAATATATCTATATCAATGACCCACTGATTCCACTTGTGGAAATAATCCCATATAATAAATACTCTGCACAAACGTGTTTATCAGAGTTGTAAAAGTAATCTAAAAGTGCATTAAAGAACATTTAAGTAAACTATGTAGAATTTTTAAATGAAGTTTTAAAAAGTGTGTGTAATAATGCTTAAAAACATTTGTAATTTTTAAATTTTTTATACTGGGGATTAAACCCAGGGGGCCTCTACAACTAAGCTACATTCCCAGTTGTTTTTATTTTGAGACTTGATCTCTCTTAAGTTGCTGAAGCTAAACTTGAACTTGTGTTTCTCCTGCCTCACCCTCCCAAGTTGCTGGAATTATAGGCTTGTACCACCACATCTGGCATATACAGAACTATATATGTGACTGGATATACATATATATATACATATCCGCCCCCATATATACATACACAAACATATGAATACACCACTGTTTAATGCTTTCAATTTGTTTTTTTTAAATAGGGCATAAGACCCCAAATCAATAATATAGTATTAACACTCATTTTATAGTGTAATATTACAATTCCCAGAGCATCTTAATATCTTTTTCAACAAAATAAAGTCATAAGAGAAACAGTTATGAATTAAGTGTATATTAAAAAGTCTCATATTTAAAACATTGCAGGGCAATATTTTAAATGCAAATATAATAATGTAGTTTCCTAAGCTGGGTGAGCACAGCACAGACATTCTGGATAAAAGCACTTCAAAGTTTCTACCTTCCACATACACCCTAACACTGCATTTTCTCTCTACATAATTCCCTGACAGTGTCCACAGAACCCAGGGGAACTTTCAGGGCTTTTCTCTCTGGTCATTAGAATGACAACAGCACGTGGCCTCACACCCTGACAGAAGTATGAGAGGAATGCGGGATGCAATGGCATGTGGTCAGCAGGACTGTGGAGTGGGGCAAAAAGCTCTGGGAGTACAATAGACAGCACAAAAGCCAGAGAGGAGGCAGGATGTGGACTGGATCTAATCTGATGCTTTACTCTTAAAATGCCCAGAGGCCAAACTCCAGCTCCCCAAGAACAGAGGTGGCAGATCTCTTTAGTTAGGTAACCAAGCCTGGGAAGATAAAGAGGACAGGCCTCAAAGTAAACCAAACCCATAGCACATATGCATATTGCTTGTGTCAAGTACAAGACGATCTTTGGGTGACTGTCATTTAAAGTGTTTGCAATAATGCAGAGAATCTGTTATAATGGTTTTGTCATCAGTAAGCTAAATGATGTATTGGAAATTTATTGTTTGTAAATAATACTGCTATGTTCAAGTTCACTTGATTACTGTACTTGTAAGTTTAATAGATTTGGTTTGAGACATTTTTTTTTCCTATTATGATTATAAGCTTGCCTCCCAGACATCTTAAATGCTTAAAAATAAAATATATTAAACCTATAAATGTAGTTTAAAATGTTTAAGGAAAATTCAATCAATTAAAGTGAATCCAATGATCAGTCTTATTTTACACAAAAATAATTAGAACCATTAAGGGAATAACAAGTTTTCTAAACTAGAAAAGGAAATGAGCAGAATGTTTTTAAACACCATTAACAGCAGTTCTTTGGAAGGGTGGCATCCCCTCTTGGACATCACTGTCTACTATTTAGCCACTTCCACAGCCAGAGAAAGATGTAAACTGGGCTCCACTATACAGCCACACCCATAGAAAACAGATGTGGTTGGCAAGGCAGGCCCCAGCCTCTCTGCAGCCCTCTCTCCCACTTAGAGATGGCACTTCTTCATCCCATCCTCCAGAAGAGATCCGGTGCTACAAGGCATTCCCAGTCACAGTTGTCCCTAAGGTTTCATGGAAAAACGGTTACTGATTTGGTACTTTTTCCCATGTACCACACAGCAAAACAATTTTAATCTCTTCTATTAGATACCTACTTTCTCCTGCTCAAACATTCTCTTTCTTGCCAGTGTGACCATCTCTCTTTTCTTCTCTCTCAGATCCAGTTTGGACCCTCAGTGTCATGCCCTCTTCAGCAGAACAAAAGGTCCACAAAAGGCCAGAGTGACCATCCACCCTGAGTCTACCATGTCAAAGGTAAAAGCCCAACAAAACTGGACTGGGGTGGGGAGGAATAGTTCTCACTGCCAGGAAAATGAGATTTAAAATAAAATGACTGTCATAAGCCACTTGAATCCAAGCGAGAAATAAAGAGAGAAAGGCCATCAGAAGGGAACAGAAGAAGCAGAGCTGCTTCAGTACTTTGCTTAATTCTTCTTGCAAGAAGTATGATCTTTAAACAAGGCTGGAGATGGCAAGGGCCTTCAAAACAACTACAAGGCCCTCACGAATTTCTCCCACTGCAATGAAATGAGATTATATGTTTCTGTGGCACCATTGTTAGAGTGGCTTTCTAAGGAAGAAAAATGGACAGCTGTCAGGAAATGGAAGCCAGGGAATGTTTTCTCAGTTTTCAGAAAAGAGCAAAGAATAAGATTCTGGAAACTACAAACTTGGCAAATATGGCATCAATCCCTAACAAAATTCTAGGGCAGACTGTTAGACAAATGTTCAGTTGTGAAAGGAATAAGATATGTATAGTATGTTCAATACAAAATGTGTTGGAAAATGATTAAGCACTCCTTAGTCCTTCTTGGAGGGGCTGGTATGACAGTAAATCTGTATAAAATTGCTATAGGAGGAAAGATAATCCTGTATCACTATTCCCTCATCTACCGTCAAAAGAACAGAATCAATCCCTAGAAAGTCAAATCCTCAGAGGAATACAAAAGCTAATAACAAGTAGCAGCCCTGCCAGGGAAATGTCTCCTTGTTCTAGAGACCTCCACTGAAGCCTCACTTGAAAGCCCAGTTCAAGGTGTATCCTGCACAGAGGTACCAAGGGGAATGAGGGAGCCTCAGCACCCAGTCAAAGCTCTCCTCCACACCAGGTGCATTGGTCAAGACGGGCATCATCCTAAAGGCATACTGTTTCCCAAGGTGCTTCTTGTGGCACTGTGCACACGAGAATCACAGAGTTCAAATCCCACTTCCTCCACCCACCACACCCCAAATCCTCTCTGGCCTGCAGGTGGCCTTCCAGATTGACAGGACTAAATGTCAACAGGTAGGAAAACCCTAGAATACAATGTCTGGTGTTATTTTAGGAAAACCCCCAGAAGGAGTAACCAGATTTATGTAGTCCCCTCAACTCAAATTCTGAATTCTTTTATTCTGTGTGTGTGTGTGTGTGTGTGTGTGTGTGTTTTGCTAGGGATAAAACCTAGAACCTTGCACATGGTTGGCAAGCTTTCTACCACTGATCTATAGCCCCAGTCCTAAAATCAGAAACTCTTTGACTTAGATTCTCTTGGGTCATCATCTTTTCTTGACAGAAAAAAGGTAAAATATCAAACAGTGAATAAAAAGAATTCTCTGAACAATATTTCGTGTTTCTATTCTTCCCATCTTGTAGAATGTACTGTAAAAACCAAAGCTGCCACAGCCACAGGTTTACACTTACTTGTTCCCTGGCAAAGAAGGTGCTGACCAGTGATCAAGTCCGCCCTTTGCTGCCCCATCCATATTCTTGTTTTAATCAGATACTTTGAGTGAACATTTATGTAACAGGAAGATATTTGCTGGGACTGGAGTTATAGCTTAGTGGTTGAGTGCTTGCCTCATATATGTGTGAGGCACTGGATTCGATTCTCAGCACCACATATAAATAAGCAAATAAAATAAAGGCCCTTCAACAACTGACTCTCTCTCTCTCTCTCTCTCTCTCTCTCTCTATATATATATATATATATATATATATATATATATATATATATATAAAGATATTTGCAAAAAAGGAGAAAAAAATCCATCTATGATATCTTATTTTTACTGGTGATTTCATTAACTATGTGTCTGGGGACAAATAAAGAGAAATGAAGTCACTTAAGGGAGATGCATTGCAGGATGTGCACCATTACATATACCTGAGAGGCAATTATTAGAAAATATTCAAATTTTGTAAAAGTATATGCATAAAAGAATGTGAACATGAGTGTCTTAGTCTGTTTAGGCAGCTATATCAAGATACTTAACCTGGATGAGCTCTGGGCAGCCAAGCCCCACAGCTCTGCCAAGCACAGCCCACAGCCCAGCTATGGTAGTTGGTCCCTACAGCTCTCCCAGGCTAGAATCACACACTGTAAGCTCTACTGGTCTCAGGGGACAGGGAAACCCTAGTAGGGACTCTGTAGTGGCCTGCCTTTATGGCAGCTTCTCTTTGCTGAGGTCCCCGACCCAAGGTCCTGGCTGCTTCATCCACAGAAATCTAGGCAGAGGGGGCAGCATTCCTGAAGCCCGTGTACTCCTGAGGCCTGTAGAGATGGCACTGCCTGAATGCCGCCAAGGTTTACCACTCTGCCCTCTGGAGGGGTGACTAGTACCACATGTGGGCCTACTGAGGTTGAATTGGGATGGCCAAAAGACCTGCCCTGGAACGTGGGGAGCAGAGCCTTGAGGCAGTACCACCAAGAACTCCTGGTATTCTCTCCTGAACATGGTTCTCAACACAAACATACTGAGAATTTTCCAAATATTTAAAGTCTACTTCCCTTTGAATCAAAAATTCTATCTTTAAATCATTGCTGTCTTCTCACATTTTACTATACACATTTAAGAGAAGTCAAGCTGCACCTTCAACACTTTGCTGAGAAATTTGCTTTGCTGAATCTATCATTGCTCACAAACAAAACACCACGACAAACATAATTCAGCCAAGTTCTTTGCCACTTTATAATAAAAATCACCTTTTCTCTGGTTTCCAAAAACATGTTCTTCTTTCTCCTACGAGACCTCGTAGTCCAGATTTCATCCTGAGCTTGACCATGTGGGTGTTCTCTAAGACAGAGACTTCCTCTGCAGCTCTTTTCTTCCCTTTTTAAGACCTCACCATCCTTGACCTTTACATACATTAACAGCAATGTGGGTCTTCTCTAGTTTGCACCTCAAAACGTCTTTTGACGTCTACCCACTGCCCAACTCCAAAGTAGTTTCTACCATTTTAGGTACAGTTATGTACCAAGTAATGATGTTTCAGTCAACGATGGACCACAGGATTATAATGCAGCTGAAAAATCCCTATTGCCTGGTGATGTTGCAGCTGTTGTAACATCATAACAAGGCTTTACTCAAGAATTTGTGGTGATTCTGGCAACAAACCTACAGTGCTGTCAGTCACATGAAAGTATAAACATATAATTATATACAGTACACAGTTCCTGATAAGAAACAATGGTGCTATACTGGTTTATGTATTTACTATGCCATATTTTTGCCTATTTTAGAATGTACTCTTATTCTATTGATATAAAAAGTTTACTGGAAAACTGTACAGAAGCAGCCTCCTACATCTTGTGTTTACTGTGTCTCTTGACTGCATCAGGAAGCCATTCCAAATGATTGACCTACCATCTAAGATTGTGTAAGTGCACTCTGTAATGTTCGCACAATGTTGCCTAAGCACACATTTCTCAGATATATCCCCTTGTTATGTGACACATGGGGCATATAGCAGTGACTTCACTTCTGGTACTAATTTCTTAGTCCATTCAGACTGTATAACGAAATACCACAGACTAGGTAGTTTATAAACAACAGAAATTTATCTCTCGTAGTTCTGGAGGTGGAGAAGTCCAAGATCAAGGTCCTGGAAGATTTGGTATCTGGTAAGGGCCAACTTTCTCACAGATGATGTCTCTTGTTCTGTGCTTACATGGCAAAGGAGGTAAGAAAGCTCTCTGGGGCCTCTTTTATGATGGCACTAATCTCATCCATGAGAGCTCTGCCCATATGCCCCAGTTACCTCCCAAAAGACCCTACCTTCTAATACTATCACTTCAGGGGTCAAGATGTGAATTTTGGGGACATAAACATTCAAGCCACAGCAATATAAAACATTTATGTAGAACTCCTTCAAATGCTTTTTAAAAATATATTTTAAGTTGTAGATGGACATAATATCTTTATTTCATTTATTTATTCATTATGTGGTGCCGAAGATGGAACCTAGTGCCTCACATGTGCTAGGTAAGCGCTCTGCCACTGAGTTACAACTCCAGCCCCTTTCCGATGTTTTTTAAAAGCAACAATTTAACTTTAATCCACAGTTATATTTCACAGTTATATTTCAGAATGTTTTAGATAAAACCTATTAGATAAAAGAAATACAGCATGTTTGTTACCTAATGCTAAATACAATCTTAATTGGAAGAATTATTCCCATCTCAAATTCACTTTGGAGTGAGAAAACAATGGATTGATATGTTCATTAAATATATGAAAACGGGTAGGTACTAGATCATAGATAATGAAATTAAAATGTAATTAATTTTTGGCTCATCCATAGGGTTTCAGCTGGAATAGTTGGCTGAAATGAAGTACAAAAAGATGAAGTAAGGACGAGATCAATTTTAGGATTGGTCTCTGTGAAGGGAACATGGTGCATTATTGGTACTATAATGATCATCTGAATAGGTCTCTATGTATTATTTCATACTTTAAATTAGTAGCCATGAAAAAACAAAGCCAGTTTCATGAAAGTGAGTCTTGAAGAAAGGCGTCTCCAAAGCCATAATCTTCCCAACCACTGGCTAAAGCACACAGCCATGGGCATAAGGACCTGACTCTCTCTTCTATTTTTAATTACGTATGACAGCAAAGTCCCAAATCCTTATTTTATGTCTTGTACTTAAATTATCCCTTTCCTCTCGAAATTTAAGGTCATTCTCTTTTTTCCATTCTCAATTATTAACAAAAGTCACCATTCTCCCTCCATCAGAATGACCAGTTATTCTCTAATTTAAGTTCCATTGTTTCCTCGCTGTTGTCTCTGGGAACTTTTGTCAGTATTCCTCACCCTGCCACCATGAGGGCAGCTCCTGGCACAGGTGACAGTGAGAGGGGCCCAGGGGCGGGAGGCTTCCTGACACAGGGTCCAGGCCTCACCATCCGTATGACTGCAGGCAATCTGTGGAAGTCCTCAACCTTTTCTTCAGTAAAATGGAAACAGCCATGTCTACACCGCCACAGTTTTGCTGTAAGGTTTAAAGCCACTCTGCATTTGAAGTTCAATAATCTCAATGAGGATATCAGTTTTATTTTTTTCCTCCTAATCAAGGTATTCATCTCTAAGGAAAAATCATACAAAGATCCAACAACCTCCATTAAAAAACAAAACAAAAAAGAAACACCAAATCATTATCTGATAACAGAAAGTTCCGATAAGTTGATTCATTTATTCAAGAAATGTTTTAACTACTCTGTGCCAAACACTTGTTGGTACTGAGGATACAGCAATGAGAAGACAAAATTCCCAATTCTTCTGGAGCTTCCATTCTAATAAAACACAGTCAGTAAAATAAATCCAACTTGAGTGGGATGGGAGGCCTGGCAGTTCTGAGCACAGGAATGACAGCATAGCTAACCTTTTGACAGGGTTCTTTCAACTCTCTGAAGTGTGTGTTAGGAAAAGACTGTGAACACAGATGCTCCTAAGAAGCTACTGCAACAATCCAGGTCAAGACGATGACAAATTAGATAAGGGTACACCACGTAGGTGATAAGAAGCAGTCACAAATTGGGTCTCCACTACAGTGTGCCCGACGCTGAGTGGACTAGAAACTGGCTGAGCACGAGGGAAGAGTCAAGGAAGAGCCCAGGTTTTCTGGCCTGAGCAACTTACTAGCTGTGTAACCTGCACATGACCTAATTTCTGGTTCTGAGAACTAGCTGGGTGTTGAATGTATATAAAGCACACAGCCCAATGCCTGGCACAGTGGGCCCTCCAGTAACGCTCAAGTACAAATCATAAACTCTGTGAATTGTCTGCTGTGTGCCCAGCTCTTAGTCTATTAGGTCCAGAAATACAAGCATGTGGAAGAGGTATAATCCAGCCTCCTGGAGTGGGGATCCAGTGGGAGAGAGAAATATTTCTGTATGGTACAGGGTCGAACAAGGGCCACAGGAATGTGCAGAAGAGTTAGAAGTCAGGGGGGAAGGGTGTGAGTCATCACATGGGCGGGATCTAGGAGGGCTGCTTACAGGAGGTGGCAGAGTTGCCTTGTTGGGAGGAAAACCCCTGAGAACTCTCATAGCTGTGAAAAGACTGTAGAAAAGGACAGCATGTTCAGGGAGCACTTGTCTGACACTGAATGATGGTGGTTTATTATTTTTGAAGACAATGATACTGTCTGTGTCTCCTCTATGCACCACATCCTGAGACGCAGGCACCATATCCTGAGGATCACAATGTGTACTCGGTTTCTTGTAAATGTTTGTCAAAACATAGTTGTTATTTGGTTTGACTGTTCTTGCTTTCACAATTATAATTTGGTTCAGTCAACTCTAGTCAGCAATGTAACATCACATTATACATCTCCAAAGCAAAATCCTGCAAAAGTATAGTTGCCTGAGGGTGGAAGGGAGGGGTCCCAATCCACACCCCTTGGGCTTTCTCTTTCCATAGATTCCAAGGAACACAGAAGCCTCTGGTGAATTCTGCCATGATCCACAGCAGTGAGCAAGTGTCACTTCTAATAACATTACTCAGTTGGTGATACGTTTGCATGGTGGTCAGTCATGATCCAGATCTTTTCATACTGTCCATATACTTAGTATCTGCCTATAAATCTACAGTTAATTTCATTTTCTTAGTAAGATGAAATAAAAGGACTACAACATCTAATACAGAAACATAAGCCATGAATTTCTGGATTCATGGCATCAACCCTGAAAACAATTCAATTTCTATGAGTTGGAAGGTAGGAGGGAAATTCAGATATGAAATGAAATTGGTGACAATGTCACATTTGGTTTTTATAATTTGAGTCATGGAGATCTTGGAAATTTTATTATGTGAAAAAAATAGAAAATGAGAAACAGTAATAGTCCATGGAGAAACACAATTATTATGGGGGGGGGGGGCGGGACCACAGGTACCTGGGGTTAAACTCAGGAATACTTAGTCACTGAGCCACACCCCAGCCCTTTTTTTATATTTTTATTTGAGACAGGGTCTCAGTAAATTGCTGAGGCTGGCCTCAAACTTGCAATTCTGCCTCAACCTCCCAAATTGCTGGGATTATAGGTGTGAACCACCACACCCAGCAGAAACAAAATTCTTAATTCTTTTCCACTGAAAGAAATGCAATTACTTTTTTTCACTGTATTTTTTTCTCTTTTTTTTTTAAAGCAGCAGATTTTTTTTTAATATTTATTTTTCAGTGGACACAACATCTTTGTATGTGGTGCTGAGGATCGAATCCGGGCCGCACACATGCCAGGCGAGCGCGCTAGCGCTTGAGCCACATCCCCAGCCCCTGTATTTTTTTCTTTTGATGCTTATTTGAACATTACAGATTCAAATGCTTAAGAAAACACAGGTACACTTGGTGCCATTAGTTTGTATTCTGTTCTAACTATGGTGCAGATGGAGAAAAAATCATTAGCAAACTAAAGGTAAAATAAACTCAGTGTGGACCTCAGTCAATGGTCAGGCTGTATTTTATTTTATTATAATTTTCTTTTTTGGTACCAGGGGTTAAACCCAGAGGGGCTTAACCACTCAGCTATAACCTCAGTCCTTTTTAATTTTTTTATTTAAAGACACAGTCTAGCTGTGTTACTTAGGGCCTCATTAAGTTGCTGAGGCTGTCTCTGAACTTGCGTGCGATCCTACAGCCTCAACCTCCCAAGCCACTGGGTTTACAGATGTGCACCACCGTGCCCAGCTCACGCTGCATTTTTTTAAAATATAATTTTTAGTTGTAGATGACATGATACCTTTATTTTATTTGGTGCTGAGGATCAAGCCCAGTGCTTCACACATGCTGGGCAAGCGCTCTGCCACTGAGCTACAGCCCCAGCCCCTCAAGCTGCATTTTAAAAGGAAATTTTCTATTAAGTCACAACACTCAGTCCTCATCCCATTTACAAACATCTTTAATAACTAATCAGGAATGAGAAATTATTCTTTATTCTTTCTTTCTTTCTTTTTTTTTTTTTTTTTTTTTTTGCCATAAACGAGTTCTGTTAGGACAGAATTCCTTTTCTTAATAAATTGCACTAAGGTATCATTTGCCTCGCCCTGAAGGGATCAGTTTGACCCAAAGGAAACAGATAAGAACTACAGAAAGTAGAAACCAGCAATTTAGCAAATCAACATCTCAGTTGTCATATGCCATGAACTTCTAAAGAAAAAAACAATTGTCAACCACATTTAAGGAGATTCTTTTTTCCATCTTGCAGGCCAGGTTTTGACCTATGTGATTACAGGCAAGCCTGGCCTCTGTAAACAAAGCACACCAGCCAGGCCTCTTCAAGCTCCTTTCTCACTCTTCTGCCAGCTCTATCTAGTTAGTGGCTTTTGGCTCAGAGAAGGTGGAGCCTGAATGAAGCAAAGTTTTCCAAATAGCCTACGTATCATCTTTTTCCAAGCTCTATATGAAATTCTAGATGAAAATTTTCCAAAGGCACAAACCATGCATGCCACAAATTTATTCAATTTTCCTATATGGTAAAATGTACTTACAATATTATGCAATATTTATCTAGAAAAGTCTTCTTGTTGCTTGGTAAATCAGCAGGTCAAAATTAAAACCTTAACTCATGAAGAAATTAGCAAATATTTAATATTTTAATACATTTTCTATTTTTCCAAGTGTCAAAATATTTTTTAAAAAATCAGAAAACTTTCCTTCACATTTTTCGAGATAGTTGTGCTTCCTTTTTCAGAAATTAAGGCAGAACTGCCAATGAAAAGCAGCAATCTATGTAGATCAAAGCAGTGAGAAATTCCTTTAAGGCTCCAGTAATTTAAAAATCCAAATAAAATGTATTTACAGTAGAAAACCTGAAGACAAAATACCATACTCATACAAAACAAACAACAGAGTTGGGAAATAGAAGTGCCCAGGGGCAGCCCCATTATCAATTCTTTGACCTCTTGGAGCTAGATATGAGGCCTAAAAATAACACAAGCTGATTTCACAAGAGCAGAACTCAATCAGGCTTTAGGGCCTGAAGTCCTGGATCAGTGAATGTGTTTGGATAAAGGAGGGAAAGTAGGGGCACAGTGGTAGAAAAGGAGGTGAGGGGAGGCCTACTGGCCACAACTAGGGCTCTGAATTTTGTTCTAAATGTTCAGAAGCCACTGGAAGATGATCAGCAGAAAAATGTCAGAATCATATTTACACATTAAAAGAATTACTCAGCAGTATTGTAAAGTAAGACCAAGTAGAGGCAGGGAAAGCAACTTCTGGCAGCAGATGACTTGGACCATGCAGGTGGTGAGAAAGATCAGATATGTGATATGGTTATAAGAGAAAGCCAACAGGAGTTGCTCATCAGTCACATGCAAGATGCAAGAGGAAGCCAAAGTCAAATTTCTACCTCTTTTCACTATAAATAAACTGCAGATTCCACAAATTAGGAAGAACCATTCAAATGAAAAATAGGTATGGGCTATAAACAATTTTTAAAAAGCAAGAAACATTTGCAAATGAAAACAAAAGATTTCAACATCTCTAGTAATGACAGAAATGCAAATTGAGACAAAAAAAAAAAAAACCCAGGAAGCTTTCCCCCATGTGATTAGAAAACAAATTTAAAAATAATTATAGTGGGCTGAATAGTATCCTTCAAATTCTTGTCCACCTAGAACTTCAGGATGTCCTTATTTGCACACAGGGTCTTTGTAGATATAATTACAGTAGCCACCTCTCTCCTTCACCTGTGGTTTTGCTTTCTTCAGTTTCAGTTACTGGCTGTTTTATTCAGCTTTTTCATTACTATAACCAAAAGACCTGACAAGAATAATTAGAGGAGGAGAAGTTTATTTGGGGGCTAACAGTTTCAGAAGTCTTAGTCCATAGATGGCCAATTCCATTGTTCTGGGCCCAAAATAAAGTGGAACATCATGGCGGAAGGGTGTGGAGGAAGAAAGCAGCTCAGGACAGAGCAACAAATAAGCAGAAATGGGCAGGGGAGCGTTCTGCTCACCAGAGACAACATAAACCTCAAAGGCATATCCCCAGTGACCCAACTCTTCTAGTCACACCCAACCTGCCTAAGGTTACCACCCAGTTAATCCCAACCAGTGGATTAATAATACTGATTAGTTCAAGACTCTTAAAACCTAATTATTTCACCTGTAAACTTTCTTGAATTGTCTCACACATGAGTTTGGGGTGGTGGTGGGGAAGGGACACTTCATATCTAAACTATAACATAAGCAGCCAACAGTGATCAGGAAATATTAAATAGAAAATTCTAGAAATAAACTAGTTATAATCTTAAACTGAATACTATTCTGAGTAGTATGCTGAAATCCTGAGCTATCATGTTCTATCTTACCAGGACATGAAAATCATCCCTTTGTCCAGCATATCCACCATATATATGCTATCTATCTGATAGTCACTAGTAACCATCTAGATTATCACATCAATTGTCATGGGCTCTTGGTGTTTGTGTTCAAGTAACCCTTATTGTACTTAATAATGGCCCCAAAGTGCTGAGTAGCAATGCTGATAATTTCAATATGCCAAAGAAGCTGTAAAGTGCTTCCTTTAAGTGAAAATTCTCAATAAAGAAAAAAGAACTGAATACTGAGGTTGCTAAGATCTATAATAAACAATCTTCTGTTCATGAAATTGTGAAAAAAGAATAAAAAGAAATTCATAGTTTTGCTGTTGCATCTCAAACAGCTTAAAATTATGGCCACAGAGTCATTAAGACAGAGGGTCTGGTACTATCCTCAGTGTCAGGCACCCACAAGGAGTCTTAGAATATGTTCCCTGTGGACTAGTCCGCAAAGAG
The DNA here is from genome assembly GCF_964194105.1 of Spermophilus citellus. Lineage (NCBI taxonomy): Eukaryota > Metazoa > Chordata > Mammalia > Rodentia > Sciuridae > Spermophilus > Spermophilus citellus. The sequence goes on from NC_138185.1 coordinate 53,315,024, forward strand.
TGGACTAGTAATTAAGATGAGGTCATACTGGATTAGAATGCACTCTAAACCCAATGACTGGTGTCTTATAAGAAGAGGAGAGGACCTACAGAGATAGACAGGGAAGAAGGCCACATAAAGAACGATGCAAAGATTGACATGCTGCAACTATGAGCTAAGAAACTCCAAGAATGACCAGCAGAGACAGTGAAGGATTCTTCCCTAGACCCTTGACTTCTGGCTTCCAAAACTGTGAAAAGAATAACATTTGTGGTTCTTCATAACAGCAGCCTTAGAAAACAAATACAATAATAGGCAGTGTTACCAAGAGTGTGGGAAGTAGCCATCACTCTCATGCCTGTTGGAAGAACCATAAATTAGTAGCTTAGCCTTTGGGAAAGATGATCAGGAGATGCTGACCACAATTTAATTGACCAGATCTCTGACTCAACAATTACAATCTTAGGGGTTTGTTCTAAGAAAATAAGAAATATGTACAAAGACTAAAAGGAAGAATAAAAAACTTAAAATTAGTCATATAAACTATATATGGTATGAATTTATAATCAAGTACTATGTAGTTATTAAAAATGATCTTTGATTAAAGGATAGGTTGGCAGTTTCTTTCAAAACAAAACATACTCCTTAGCACAGGTCCAATCATTGCACTCTTTAGTATTTACAATAATGAGTTGAAAACATGTGAACACCAAAACCTGGACATGAATGTTTAGAGTCACTTTATTCATAACTGCCAAATTTGGAAACAACCAAGATATCCTCCAACAGTGAAAGAATAATACAATTTACTCACCACCGTTTAGAATATTATTCAGCAATCAAAAAATGAGCTATCAGCCACAAAAAGGCATATTACTAAATGAAGTGTCTATGTAGATAGGATACATGTTATATGATTCCAACTGTATGACATTCTGGAAAAGATAAAAACACGAAGACAGTGAAAAGTGACAAGGGTTTGGGGGAGCTAGAGCACAGAGGATTTTTAGGGCAGAGAAACTACTCTGTATGATACTCTATTGACCATTGTACATTTGTCCAAACCCACAGAATGTACACCAAAGCAAAACCTAATGTAAGCCATGAACTTTGGATGATAATGATATGTCAATGTGGATTTGTCCATTGTCAAAACTGTACCACTTTGGTGCAAATGCTGGTAACGGGAGAGTCTGTGCCTATATGGGGGCAGAAGGTATATGTATTTTATGTTTGATTTTGCTGTGAACCTAAATCTGTTCTAAAAATATTATGGTTTGGATTTAGAATGTCCTCCATGTGTAAACTCACATGGTGAAGGCTGTTCCCCAAATGTGGGAGTTTTCTGAGGTGGGGCACTTGGGAAGTGATTGGATCTGAAGGCTCTGATCTCATTGATGGATTCATCCATTGAGGGATTCATAATTTGAATGGACTATTGGTAGATAGTGGAAAATATAGGAGATGAGACCTTGTAGAAGGGAGTAGGTCCTTGGGGTATGCCCTTGGAGACAATATCTTGCCCCTGGCTCCTTCCGCCACCGCCATTTATCTTCTATCTCTGCTTTCCAGATGTCAGAAAATGAACAGCTTTCCTCTATCATACCCTTCCACCATCATGTTCTGCCTCACCACAAGTAGGAAACAATAAAGCCAAACTAAATCTTTCCTCCTTTTAAGTTTTTTTATGTCAGATATTTGTTATTGTGATGAAAAGCTAAATAGCATAACAAAATTCATTAACTTAAAATAAAAATTTCCAAGGAAAAATTATCTTGAAAAAATATTTGATATATAATATTCAAGATATATGAGTAAAAAAATACATGGCATGATTCTAATGTTCTTTTTAAAAGTATATGTTATACAAATATATTTAGATATCATGAGATAAAAGCACAGAAAATAGAAAATGCTAACACTGAATGCTGGGATTACATGCAACTTTTATGTTTTCCTTTGTGATTTCTTGTATTCTCCAGAATCTCTATGATAAACATGTATAATTTTGTGATCAGGAACACACAGCTAGTGTAATTTAAAATGCAAAATAATATAAATGCAAAAGTCTGAAAACCCTAAGAATATTAATGTGAGAAATAACAAATCCCTTCAACTGAGCTCCCGATGTGGTCTGTGTTGTTTTAACCCACCCATCACATTCATGTTCATGACCTTTGTAACCTACATTCCTCCCAAGCTTCCCCTGGGTTCCCTCAACCTCCTCTTTTATCAGGCAACCTGCTTACTCATGCAGGGATGCTGAAATTCATCTCATATGAACACCCTCCCTTTCCCCTGCTTGCATAACAAAAGTTTCCCAGAATTTTTACCCACCAGTTCCTTCATTCCTCTTGTGATCTGCTGATAAAAGAGAGAGAGAGAGAGAGAGAGAGAGAGAGAGAGAGAGAGCTGAAAACAAAGTGTTCTTGAAAACTAAAAATATGGGAGCAGAAGGGGTAAAATCAATATAAATTTGGACAATAAAGTTGAGAAATTATCTCATCAAGCAGAGAAAAAGGACAAAGAGGGAAGAAATGGGAGATAAAAAGGGAAAGAAATCAGGTGCCCATCACAACTAATTTAAGAAGAGCTGCTTCTTAACAGAGAAGTACAGAGAAGGTCCCACAAACTTCCAAAGACAGGGAGGAACAGAAACATATATAAAAGACAGAGGATAGGGACACCTCTGAAACTACTGACAACCTTGGAAACAAAAAGACAATTAGTGATGCCACAATATTAGGAGAAACCAATTTCCAATCTAAATTCTAAAGCCAACCATGTTATCAACTGTTCCAGTAGCTTAAAGATGTTCTCAGACATCAATGTACCTTCCTTGATGCCACAACAGCCACTGTTAATGGCCAGCCCTCAGCCTCTCCCATTCTTTCTTGACAACAAGTCCCAGTTTTATTCAGATACTAAGCCATCATCTGTTTTGAAGGAGGCAGGGTACCAGCCCCAACAGGGTTGCTACAGTTTGGAACTGGAATGTCCCCCAAATCTCATGTGCTGAAAGCGTGGTCCCCATTACAGCAAGGTTCGGAGGTGGTATGGCTTTTAGGCAATGATTGGATCCTGGAGACTCTGACCTCATCAGTGGAATATTCATGGATTGATCCAGTGATAGCTGAATGGACAACAGGTGGGACCTAGTTGAAGGAGGCAGGTCACTGGGGGCCTGCCCTGGAAGGGTTTCTTTTCTCCCTAGCCACTTTGCCCCCACCCTCCTTTTCTCTCTCTGCTTCCAGCTGTCATGATCTGAGTAGCTTCCCTCCATGCCCAACGCCATGATGTTTCTACCTTGGAGCCAGCTGACTATGGACTAGAATCCTCTGAAACCATGAGACAAAATAAACTTTTCTCCTCTAAGTTGGACTTGTCAGGTATTTTAGTCACAGTGATGAAAAATTAACGGAAACAAGGGTGAATCCTTGGCAGAAGCCAGTTACAGTAAGTCCATTCCCTTGGCCTGAGATGTAAAGGAAAGATGGTTAGGAGGTTTTAAGAAAAGGATCTCTTGGCTTTTAAAAAGAGGCTCAGCAGGCAAAATGGTTCCTTTTTACTTACAGATATTGTCTTCAATAGGACACCTTCAACATGAGGGTCACCTTGCAGGTATCCCATGAGGCCAAATCCTTACACTTAAGGCTCAAAGAGGTGATAGCTGGGAAAAACCTGAGTCCATGAAGATATCACCAAGCCTACACCACTATAGCCACTCTCACTCCAGACCTATCAGATATAATAATAAATGTCCTGTTTAGGTTACTTTTATTTGGCTATTACCTGAATATGATGCATATCCTTCTTGGAAAGCTAATGGACCCAAGAAATAGAAAAGGTTAAGGGAACTCCTGCAATAACTGTGAGGGTCACCTGAAGAAAACAGCTGTGCAAAAGTCCAGGAAGCATCCACACTGGAGCCTGACTACAATTAGGCTTCAGGATGGAACCCAGGAAAGACAACAGACTTTAAAAATGTGTAGCTATGAAAAATATCACGCAGGAGGCTTCTGCAATCTTCTTAAAGAGTTTAAGAAGACATAATAACAGATAAAGAATTTAAGAAGGCATAATAATGGGCACACAGACCACATAATAACATAATAGCAGGTAAATACAAAACCAAGCAAATGAAAAAACGAGGTCATTTTTTAAAAATGAGGCTAATTTGGAAAAAGTATTTAACAATGATTATTCAAGATACTCTAGAAAAATTAAAATCTGCACAAGAAAGGAAAAGCACACTACTTGGCTCAGCAATGAATAGCACTTACACAGTCACAATAATATTAACAGGAAAATCTCAAGAAACCCTCCTTTCTGCATCCTCTGGCAAAAGCAAAGCCAGAGGATGGGAAGAAGAATTGGGAAAGAAAAGGAAAAGGGAGGGAGAGCCCCGGGTAACAGTGATTCTCTCTCATCTTCCATAAGAGGAAATCAGTGGTAATATTAAGGAGAAAAACCAAGAGATCACTTAAATAAGCACCTCATTTTACACTATGGAAGTCAATTGCAAAGAAAAAGTTGAAGGTTGAAGAAACTTAAATCTTGTCATACTGTCTGACCTATTAAACTATATGAATACATTCCCGGGGTATAATAAAGCATCTGAGTGGACTTTGTTCCAGGTTTCTGGCATGAAGCTTCTAAAACCCTTGTTATTTCCTGAGTGATAAGAGCATCTTTGTTATGCTAATGAGCGGCTCCTGTCCCTACCTAGAATCAGGATGGAGACTGGTCACCAGAAAGAGCAACTATATATGATTACAGGATTGGGACTTACAGCTGACTGACCTTCAGGGAGCAGAGTGGGCTGGAGATGGAGTTCAATCATATGGCTAGTGATTCTGCTCTAATGAAGCCCCAATATAAACTTCAGATATGAAAGCATAGTAGAACTTTCTGGTTGGTGAACTCATGGAAAGGTGGGGTCCTGCAGCACTACTGGTATCCAGCAATGGGCACCATGGCTGGAGGCTTTGCTCCTGCCAGAGGATGCAGAAAGGAAGGTTTCTTGAGATTTTCCTATTAGAATGTTATCCCAGAATGTAAGAGGATTTCTGTCTCAGAAGACTGTCAACTTGGATGGTCATTTAGTTCCACTTTCTTCAAAACAAATGTCTAGTGGTTTCCCTATGGTGGGAGTTAGCCAAAGATAACATGGAAAAATGCAACATTTGTCCTTCACTTTCCAGGCACCCCTTTCTCCCACCCTGGCGGCATCTCAGCACCTGTTGGAGCCAAACACACTGGGCAACCCCTCTCCAGGTCTGCTCTCTCTTTTTCCCTCCAAAAATCTCTCTTGCTGTGTCATTCTGTTGCCCTTTAAACATCAAAGAGCTGGTTTCAGTTATCTGGTAGCAGGAATATGAATATTAATTCATATAAAAAATAAATGACTGCTTGACACAGACAATACTCTTTAAAAAACTGGTTACTTTAAAAATGATATGTCAATGTGATAATCCAGAAAGAAGAAATTCTGATGCTTTTCAAATCAATTTATAGACAAACTGCTTATGAGTCAAGAACAAAGCGAGTTTCCCTGGTGCCTGTGTCCTCAGTCCTCTGCAGCTTGGGGAGCAAAAATGGGTCTTCCACTGTGAGGAATCCTCCTGCTACTTGTAGAACCAGGGCTCCCTGGCAACACCAACTCTCACACTAGGCTCACACAGGCTCTGAGGGGAGCTGAGCATCCTGCCCCTCCCCATGCCACCTCACAGCATGTCTATTCTCACTCGTGGGAAACTGCAGATGAGAATCCATATCCCTGAAGAATGGGCTAAGTCCTTCCAGGGCTTCACATGGAATCCATTCATCAGTTAAACTGCGAGAGACAGAGGTGGGAAATTAATTTAGTTCTTTCAGTATTCTTTAAGTCTTTGTTGCTAATCTCAGTCCAAGCAGACTTTCCAGAATGATCCAGATGTATACTCCACAAAGGACTGGGATATCTGCATCAAAAATCAGAAAACATTCTAAAAGGCAACGTGATATTTGTTTATTTGTACTACTAAAAGCCACTGGAGAAAACGCCTTATCTGGAAAAACAATTTGAACTTTCATTCACCTTCCCAAATCTAAATTGACATCTAATACCCATTTTCCTTGGAAAACAATAGCAGGCAGTAGAAACAGAACCTTCTATGCTAAGAAATGTTATAGGAACTTGAGAATAAAATAAATACAATACCCAGTTTCTATGTACACTCGCTTTCTCCTTTAGCATCAAAGTGTGTTTGTGTTTTTAAATACTTAAGTGGAAACAGTGACTTTACTATGTTCCCTCCACCCAAGTTCATTGCTACAATACCTGAAACTCTGCCAAAGTGTTTGGCCTATCACTCTAGTCCTAAGCACAGCCCTGTTTTGAACACTTTCACCACTCCCTTGACTTTTCCATTTCTTTTTTTTTTTTTTTTTGGAGAGGTGTTGGAGATCAAACCCAGGGACTCAGGCATGCTGGGCAAGCACTCAACTGCTGAGCCAGACACACCCCAAGCCAAACTTTCCATTTTAAAAAACAATTTCTGGCATCATGTTTATTTTTACATTTTGAATATGTTTATATAAGAGAGGGCATTTTAATTAAGTTATGCAAGTTGAAACTATGTTTACTACCTAAATGTGGGTGATTCTATAATACTTCATTAAAGTTGAAAATAATTCCATTTGTGATAGAGCTCTAATAACTCTACTAATGATATGCGTGACAAAAAGCAAGTATTTATGAATCAGTCTGTATAATTACTGAGATGCATAATGACTAACATCAACCTTTTTTAAATAACTTTGACCATAGGATTGTCACCTTCTCTCCCTAAAATAATACACTATGAGCACAGAGATTCATGACACAGACATGAAATATATATGATTGAACACATGTACTGAAAGAGAATAAAAGATTACCTGAGGTCAATTAAACAAGCCACAGGCCCTCACAGGGAGAGGAGAGCACACAGCCCCAGGGTAAGGGAGCCATCTGAGATCACAGGATGCCCCTGTACTGGTCACTAGCTGGTACCTTCAGCTCCAAACTACTCTGTTCAGCTTTCAGAGCATGGGAGGCAATAAACTGTGCCACGATGACCTTGAGGCGAATAGAGGCAAGTAAAGAATATGGTGAGGAGGAAGTTACACCATCCCTCTACACACATTTACCTGTAGCGGTATCCCACAAAACTGCTTCATGAAGTCAAGCCAGCTGCTGCCTACTGCCACCGAGAGGCCATCTCAATGCCTCAGGCTCAGTGCCTCCACACAGCACACCAGCTCTGCTCAGTCACATAACTACATTCAAAACCCAGAGGCTGGCAGAGATGAGCTGTAGTTTCTATCACAATTGTCTGCAGGACTGAGCAAGAAGTGGCAGGACCTGTTAGTAAATCTACCTGAGGAAGGAAAAGGCTGGAAACAGAACAAGGAGGTACAGTCTCACAATTAAATCAAACCTTATAATTATTTTTCTTAACCATGCTTTCATCTGTTGACTTGACTACGACTCAGGCCCTGGGAATGAAAAATGCACCAGGCTCAATGTTATAGGTGCTATAGGGAAAGAGAAAGTTAAGGCCTGGTTTGGAGTCCTGGGGAGATTTACAATCCAATGAGGATGAAGATAAGTGTCTTATTCACTGGGGATGCTGCAACAAGATATCACAGACTGGGTGATTTAAACAACAGACATTTGTTTCTAACAGTTCTAGAAGATTGGAAATCCAAAATCAAGGTTCTGGCAGGTTGCTGGCAGATGCTCCAATACAGAGCATCTGTAGCAGGCAAAACGCTATGCAAACTCATGGCATGCATGGAGAACAGTCAAGCAGGCACCAGGAAGTTCAAGAGATAGGGGAGAAAAAAAGGGAGAGGGTAGAATATAGAAGTCTTAAAAGACTGGGTTAAATAGACTAGAACTTATTTTATAATTGAGTCAAGTCAGTCAAGCAGTAAAGTGTTTAAACAGAGGAGTGGTATAATCAAATCTGTTCTGGGGAAAAAGCCTCGATACAAATATGGATGATTTATTTGTTATGGGAGATATTAGAGATGGAAAATGATTCTGATGAGGGGTTCATTATAAAGATCTGTGAACCTCTGGAAATAGTTGCAAAATCATGTGTGTGTGTGCATATGTGTACATGTGTTCACATACACACACTTGTTCAAGAAGGGGACCTGTGGTGTTCGTCAGATACCAAAGGAGTTCATAACTTCAAAACGTTAAGAACTACAGAGTTAATGTCAAGTGCGTAGGGATGGAGCAGAAGTGGCAAGTATGCAGTGAACAGGAAGAATTAATGGCTGCAAAAATGCCTTTCTGGACCTTTAGTGAATAGTGAGTGAGAGAGGAGGAGGATCCAAAGATGACCACAAAGTTTCTAGCTGGGAAGTGCTGGGGGAGAGGAACGGAGAGAGGAGAGAAATGCTATTGTTACCCTCAGAACAAAGAAGTGATTTCACTTCAAAGAATGGAATATTTAACCTCTGAACTTATGTCACTTTTAACTGGAGATTTTCTTCTACTTTTATGGGCCAAAATATTTCTGCCTAAAGACAGAGATAAGATGAACTACAGAGGACCCTGCTTGCATATAAAAATAAAAAGCAGATGAGAAAACAATCTTCAAAGCCTTTCTAGCAGTGATTTCTCTCCCTGGGTAGGCCCAATTTTCCATATTCTCCTGGCATTAGGAACCCTCAGGGGGATGTATCTGCCTCTGTCACACCAGAGATGGAACTGAACATACATGAGGAAAGTAAGTCAAAGATAATGAGCAAAACAGTATTCAATTTTTTAAATAAAAAACATTTTATGTGACTTGAAGATTTTTACAAATTAGGAATTTCACTCACCAGTATGGATTACCCCTTCAATGAACACAGTTTCTTCCTTTGTATCTTCATGTATCATGGGACAAATTTATACTTCTTTAGGAAACACTTGTTAGGCAGAGCCTTAAGGTTCTCTCTGATTTCTTCCTGTCCTAACCTCCAAAGTTAAAATAGTGACTGACATTCAAAATGTGCTCAAGGTTGGGTCCAGAACAAAGTCAGTGTTCAACTCTAGCAATTAAATTTCTACATGTTAAAAAAAAAAGTGTGTGTGTGTGTGCACAAAAAATTTATTTCTGTGGATTTAAAAACCATTACTACCTGCTTTTATTACATAAGTAATGCACAACAGCACTCCAATTTTGAAATAAACCAAAAGCATACATTTCATTACAAGCCAGTGAAGTGGCCCAAGACCGAAATGTGTGTGCCTTTTTTTTCACGGGGGTACAGGGAGATTGAACTCAGGGGCACTTAACCACATCCCCAGTCCTTTTTTATATTTTATTTTGAGACAGGTTCTAAGTTGCTGAGGTTGGCTTTGAACTCATAATCCTCCTGCCTCAGCCTCCCGAGCTGCTGGGGTTATAGGAGTGTGTCACTGCTGGGCTCCTGTTACGTTTTTTAGGATGCAGGTTCCTGGGGCGGACCCAGACTTACTCCCACTGCAGTGGGATAGGAGTCTGCACTTAAACAGCCATTCAACATGAATTTTGCCAAGACAAAAGCTTTAAAGCCACTGGTGTGGAAAATAGGTGGTAAGGAAAGAAAGAGATAAGGATGAGCACTTGAAGAATAAACAAATAAATAAACTTAGGAAGGATGTAGAAAGACAACAGAAAAACAAAATCAGTCTTGTTATTCAGGATAAGAGGGGGCAGGATAAGAACACCACAGAACCTTGACCTCAGTTATATTCAAGGAAACTGGTCCCCCAGGTTTCCTTTCCGACTGTTCTTAATCATAAAAATGATTCTTATATGACTTTCTCTGATTCTTTTAACTCTGATATGGCTCTGAAGTTTAAAAATCTGTGAGGTGAGCCAGGCACAGTGGCTGTAATCTAAGCAACTCAGGAGGCTAAGGCAGGAGGATAGCAAGTTCAAGGACCGCCTCAGCAACTTAGTGAGACTCTGTCTCAAAATAAAAAAATAAAAGATTTTGGGGATGTAGCTCAGTGGTAGAGCAACCCTGGGCTCAATCCCCACTTGCCTGTCCTTCCCCCTCCCCACCTCCTTGTGCACACACACACACAAACACATACAATCTGTGAGTTTAACGTCCTAAGAGAAGAGGCACAAATAACCAGCACTCCTCCATCACCCTTACTACTGTCCCCCAACTTCTCACAGAGGAGGTCAGGCCCTGAACTCACCCCACTTCCAAGGAGAAGGGGACAGCAGTGGCCTTTAGTTGTCATGGCTGAACAGGTCATCTTGAAGGGGGCACCTCTTGCAACTGTGCCCACATCACCAGGGTCCAGAATGACTCTGGGAGGGCCTTAGGGGCTGCAGTCTCGTTGGAAAGGGGCTTCAAGCTGATTTATAAAGAACTTCAACCAGCTGGGAACCAATGATGGAACCTGGGGAAGTGGAACCTTCACTCACTTGAGTGGTTCTCAAGCTCTAGCCTGCATCAAAATCAACAGTGGACCAGCCTCACTCCAGAGCTTCTGGAGAAGCAGGCCTGGAGCAGGCCAAGATTCTGCTATTCTGGATACATTTTTTTCAAATGTTGCTTTTCCTAGTACTACAGATTGAACGCAGGGGCATTCATTATGCTATGGAGCTACACCCCCAGCCAGCCCTTTTTATTTTGAGACATGGTCTTAAGTTGTTGTTGAGGCTGGACTTGTGATCCTCCTATCTCAGCCTCCATTTTCCCTGGGATTACAGGTGCGTGCCATGGCTCCCAGATTGACAGTCTGCATTTCCGACAAGCTCCCAGTGCTGCTGCTGCCTGTGGTACAGGGCCAGCCCTGAGAACCTCCGTCCACATTATCAGCTCTATTGAAGTCTCCACTTCACCACCAACCAGCTTGAGCGACAGGAAAAATTTTGGCACAGGCTAAGGAAAATGCAGATCTGAAGCCAAAAAAGACATCTTAGTGAGTGCTAATCGAGAGGCAGGGGTCAAGCTAGCAGTGTCCAGATGTTAAAGCCAAAGGGGGGAAAAAAAAGGAGGAAGGACAGGCAAGTGGGTCAGAGAGGAGAGAGAAACCATGGGTTTCAAGAATCCCAGAAAGCTGAAAGGAGTTGCTTTATCTCACCGTAGGTCCCTGGACTTCCTGACATTGGAGAAAAATGCTTATGGGTTCATGGACTTTTTGGTTTTTGTTTTCTTGTAGAGTTCATGACTTTTCCTCAAGGCTCTGTGGCCCCAGAAAAGTCTGTGCTCCTCTACTCCAAACCAAGATTCCCCAACACAGGGTAAAAGCGAGTGGCAGAACTAACCAGCTGCACTGAAGCACAGCCACCAGTGAAGCCTGCTCCTGCTCTGGGGCTTCACCATCAGGATGCCTAGATCATTTTTAAATATAATTTTCCACTTTAACTGCTGTCTTGCAATTTATTGGCTGATGTCATAGGAATTAACAAAAAACTACCAGTTCTCTGATTCCTTTTGTACATGAATTTAACTGAAGTGATATCAACAACCCCTTCCACCTCCCATACCCTCACTGCCAGCTGCACTGCCTTTCAACTGGTCATTGGCTCTGTTACCGGGCTACCTCAAGATGATTCCCAAACCGTAGTCTCATTTACTGTGATCTGGATTTAGCTTTACATGTGAAAAGGAGGGTTTTGTTTGTTTGTTTGTTTTGTTTTGTTTTATTTGTTTGTTTTTATCTCTACCACTTTTACTGTGTGATCTAGTTTAGCGATTTCAACTTTCTTTGAAAAGGAGTTTTATACTAAAATGTAACTCTTACCCACTGCCCAATCTTCCTTCAATTCACCCAACAAGATTTCATACAGTCTAGAAAAAAATTTAGAGACTGACTAAATAATAAATAAATAATAATAAACACATAAAGTGCTCTAGCAAAGCACTTTCTTAGTGTCTGTGAGCATTTGCAATTTAGTTGCAGAATTTTAAGTATTAATGATTCTTTCTAAAAAACTTACAAAATTAATTTTTGAATGCAAAGTATGTAGTTACTTTCTTTTTTTGGCATTAAACATTCAATATGTAACTATCAAAATTATATTTAGCAAGAAAACTATTACTTTGTTGAAAAATTGCCCTGTTCATGTTTTCTTTTAAACATTGATTCAGTTGGAGGAGCTGTCCTCCTTTAAAACCTGATGCTTTGAAATCTGTTATAAGAGGATTACTAACTAGTGAATGCCAGCTATTCAGTAATGCTTTCCTCATAATGTCTTAAAATATCAATATATTGTTCTTTAATATATCTCTAGCAATTTTGTGAGATCTCAGATGCACTGTGGAATGCTCCAGGCTGACAGTTAGTCCTTACACACAGGACTTAACACTAAAAGCAACTGAAGAAGATGTGACTGGATTTCCTGAATGGGTACTGAGCTCCCTTACATCTAATCCGCTAGAGGCTGCCTCGCTTTCACCTCTAATTAAAAAAAGGAAAAAAACAGTACAATTAAAATCGCATTTTCTTCCCATGATAGGCAACCAGAAGGGAAATTTTAAGAGTTACATGATTTTAAAAGCCCTACACAGATGCTGTTACACAAACTCAATTTCCTCTAGTTTTGGCAATTTGGCTCAAACCTTACTACTCAGTCCTTATCCACCTGAACCAGCAGTGCTTTGATATCTGGTGTCAACTGGAAGATGAGATTTTTCTTACAGACCTAACATTTAACAGAGCAGCTGCACCTGTTAACATATGGTCATCATAAATTAAAGCTTAACTCATACTTATTTTCAATGCATAATAATACTATATTACATTGAAAAACTGGGATAAACTATCACAAAACAATGAATTGTGACTTCATGCAGGCAGTTCCTTTCAAGTCTGCCCCTTAATCCATACCTCCAACCACCATCTCTTCCCTCCCTCTCTCTCTCTCTCTCTCTCTCTCTCTCTCACACACACACACACACACACACACACACACACACACACACATTTGCATACCCACCACTACTTCATGGCATATATTTGTGATTACTTTTTAGTCAAATTCATTTTTATTTTTTTTTGACAATTTTGGAAGTACTTTCCAATCTCCTCTGAAGAACTAACAAAAGGAAAGATGCTTAGAATCTACTCCTGTGACATTTCATTATTGCTGTTATTGTCCTATGTTTTCTTTAAGGAATACCTTCTTTAAGGAATGCTGCCTCAGCTGTAAACTATAGCTTGAAGGGGTCATCTGCAGCTCACTGGTTTTAGACACTGACTCCACTTCTTGATTACAGGTTCTCACTGACGGTGGTACTGATGTGGACAGCAAGGTGAACTGAACATCTGGATGAAACATGCACTTAGAATTTTCATTTGTATGTGAGTGGATTAAAAAGATTGAAGTGGTAGATCCATAATTTTGACATCGACACTATTCACAAATACCTATGCCAGTTGTTGGGGGTGGGGCGGTGAATGCCTGTAATCCCAGCCAGTTAGGAAGCTGAGGCAGGAAGATTGCAAGTTTAACAAGTTCAAGGCCAGCATGAGAAAATTAGTGAGACTCTGTTTCAGAAAGACAAGGAAGGAAGGAAGGAAGGAAGGAAGGAAGGAAGGAAGGAAGGAAGGAAGGAGAAACAGGCAGGATGTTGCTCGGGGTAGAGCACCTGCCCAGCATGTGCAAAGTCCTGGATTCAATCCCTAGTACCTCGAAACATTACAAACAAAATCCCTGTGCCAGCTTCTAATTAAGAAGGTCATAGAGTATGCATGCTATTTCTTCTCCTTCATGATCCCTGTTCCCCCACCCCAAAGAAAAGATCTAAAACCACAAGGAGAAACAAAGATCCATGAGAATGGAAGATCGCAATGCCTTTCAGAAAATGGAAAACGAGCAGGGGAGTGGTGACAGGATGGGACAAAGGAGAGGCTGCCACGGGGACACTGGCAGAGAAGCCAGATTGCTCTCAGACCTAGGTTGCAGGCTTGGGGGAGCAGGACCTGGCCACAAAGGACAGCGGGGAGTACAGGACTGAACATGGTGGGGGTGTCTATGAATATCTACAGATAGAACACCTGGGACCCCAGGTTCTCCCTAACCCTGCTCAAATGCCTTCTTCCAAGGAAAGAGCTGGCAGGCTGCAAAGCCTCCAATGTGCTTGCTAGTGACACATTCTTTTTTCTTTTTTATTGTGGTAAAATACACATAATAAAAACTGAAACTCTGTACCCAATAAACATCAATTCTCCAGTCCCTCCTCCTCCCAGCCCCTGACAACCACCATTCTACTTTCTGTCTCTATGAATGTGACTACTCTCAGTACCTCACCTAAGTGGAGTCATACAGTATTTATCCTTTGTGGCTGACTTATTTACTTGGCATAATTTCCTCAAGGCTAAGATACATTGTAACATAAGTCAGAGTTTCCTTCCTTTTAAAGGCTGAATAATATTCCATTGCATGAATGAACCTCATTGTGTTTATGCATTCACCCGTCAATGAACACTGGGTTGCTTCTAACTGTTGGCTATTGTGAATATGGTGCTATAAACATGGGTGTGCAAGTATCTTTTCATGTTCCTGCTCTCTAGTGACTCAATTATTTATGAATAAATAATTAAGGATAGGAAGAGAGGAAGGGATCTTGAAAATTAAATATAAAATAGCATAAAGAGTGTTAGAAGGGTTGAAAAATGAAATCACAGAACTCTTTCAGCAAATAGCATAAATGGAGATCAAACACAAAAAAGATAAGACTTAATGTATATGTTCCAATATTCAAATAACAGAATTTCCCAAGAGAAAAGAAAGAAGGTATTTAATCAAAGAAACAACCGAAGTTTCTTCAAAACTGGAAGGTATCCACATTCAGAAATCATTTAAACACCTAGAAAAAGTGAAAATAGACCATAGGAGACCCCATAGTGAAATTCTGTCCTATCAGGAATAAAAATAAGATGCAGAGAGCTTCCAGAACAAAAAGCAGGTCATGTAAAAGTTCAGGAAATGGAGGAGTACCAGAGATCGCAACAGTAATACTTGTGTTATAGTAGAACAATGCTATCCAAATTCAGAGAAAAATAATTTCTTAAGTTAGAATTCTATACTTAAGCAAATCACCAATCAAGAAGGAGGCAAGCCTTCTCCATCAGAGGAGAGGAGCAGAGGAAGCAGTCAGGTGGAAGCAGGGGATGGAGGCTTCTGACCTTGCATTACAGGCCTATGGCCTTGTTTCTGATTCATTCATTCATCAACGGAGTTCACTGAATGTCTACTGTGTGCCAGGCTCTGCTCTGTTCTGAGTGCTGGGAATGCAGCCGTGAATAACACAAAGTTCCTGCCCTCATGGAGTTTTCAATCTAAGTTGAGAGGGACAATAAACAAAAATATCTTGCTAGGTGAAGTGCTCTCAGGAAAATAAGCAGAGAAAGAAGGGGACAGATGATCAGGTAGAGTGCTAGCTTAGAACAGAGGTGACCTCGGAGACCCAGAGCAGGGAGGTGGAGAGCCTGCATGGGTGGGCTGGGGAGGGGGTTCTTCAGGAGTGAAGGGTGCTGAAAACAGTCAGCCACAGAGACTTCAGGCCCAGGCTGCCTCACTCAGCCTGCCCCTTGGACAAGCAGTCTCTTAGGACGATGTTTTCCATTTGTTCCCAGCCTTCTCACTTCTTCCAGACCCCTCTGGGAATGGATTCTGCCTGGAACTCAGCAGCAGGACTAAGTGGCCCCAATTACTATATGGCCAGAGTCCTATCTGGCCAATCTCCTTTCCCTCCTCTCCAGGGGGGAGACAACACAAGTCTTTACAAGTGCAAGAGCCCAAGAATAGCACCTTACACTTGCAAAGCTTTTTATGTGGTTTTTCACAAATGGGGTTGGGGGAGAGGGAGCAGGAAGAGAAGGCCTCACCATCTTCATTTGCAAATGGAGAAACTGAGGCACTTCTGGGTAAAGGACATGATCAGGGTCACAGATCACATTAGTTATAGTGCAAACTCTAACTTGAGCCTACTTCAGGAGCCAGTACTAGATCAAAACCAAATGTAAAAGTCTTTTGCCCTATTATCTTTCATTTTCTCCACAGAGGTAGAAATAAATCACAAGCTGTCAGCAGTTCAAGTGAACAAAGGCTCTTTTTACTTAATAAACCGCAAAAGGACTTCTCTTGGAACTTTACCTTGAGTTGTCATTTTCTAGTCACTCACACTGAAGACAGGTACCAAAACTGGGTGAGCCTTGCTCCACTTTAGATTAGAAGAACTGTAGTTCCACAGAAGAAGTGAAGTGCAAACTAAAGGATGGAATCAGGTCTCCTTAGCAGAAGATGGTTCAATGGTTATATTAAGTGCACTGCTGCTAGCTCCCTTCCACAACGCACATTAGCTGTCCCTTCCAAACACTGCAATTGCAATTTTTTTTTCCTTCTGGTCTTCAAATTGCATCTTTCTTCTGGGAGCACAGGAATGCTTGCATGTGCCGGGAAGGAGTGTGTGGAGGTGCAGGATGGGAGGAGCAGCCACCGCATGCCAACACAAGGAGTCAGCAGCCATGACCCTGCTGCTCCTGCTGAGCAAGGAGACCCAGGGTGGCCCCATCTCCTCCTGGTTCTGGCCAGGTTCCCGAAGCTGATTAAAAACTTGAGTCACTGTTTGCAACCTGAAGTCAGGCTACCACTTCTTAGCCAGATTTACAGTATCCAAGAGTTTTTAAAGATACTCTGACATTTAATCCTTAAAAATTCTCTGCATGAGAGAATCATACTTGTGTCTACAATCCACTTGAAATGAGACCAAAAATGTAAAAATGGACAATGGATGGGATGCTATGTGATGAAACAAATAAAGTAAAATAGTACCGGTGGAATCCAGGTGTTAGAGATAAGAGTATTCATTGCAATTTCTTTCAGCTGTGTTGTAGTTTTGAAGTGTTCATTTAAAAATGTTGGGGTCAGTGGAGAGGGACTCTCCCATCATCCTGGATCATTTCAAAACCCACATGAATGATTCATTCAACAATCCAGCCTCAAGCTTCCTGACTCTCTGGATAGCTAGGATGCTCCCCTCAGCTCCTGGCCATTCCTCATTCACAACAGTGATATCTTGAAGTTAAAAGGAAGTCTTTCCCCAGACCAAATTCTCTTCATTTCATCTTGCTGCCTTAATGGTGCTATCACTGCAGAAAGATGCCTAGTGCCCGAACCTCCTTTCTCTCCATGACTTCTGCTGTCAAACCCTGGGGCACTTCCTTGCCAACACACGGGAACGGGCACTTTTAAGGATGAGAACACATTAGTGGCAGAAAACAGCTCTGCCTAAATGGAGCTTACGCCGAGCCATAGGTCAGCTCCCAGTAAGCCATGTAGTGACAGATGAGATGCGTGGACACCTCTCTCCTGGGCCCTCCCTCCAACACCCCATGCCTCTTTCCTGGGCTGGCTCTCCACTTTTCTATGGCCTGAATGTTCCAAAATGGCTTAGCTTACTCTCATTCATATATCTTTCAACACTTAAAACTTTTTTATTATGAAATATTTTAAATATACTTAAAAGAAGAAAGAAGGATATAATGAACCCCTATAGATTCATCCCTCAGAATCAACAGTGTCAAGATTTTGACATATTGGCCTCTTTATACCATTTTATTCTTTTTCTATTCATTGTTTTGCTGAAGTATTGTAAAGGAATGCTAACTTCTTCAGTATGCCTCTCTAAATTATGTAGAATTTTAAAAAGCATAACCACAATGTAATGATCACATAAATAAAATCAACACTGACTCCTTGGTATCACCTAACTCAGTTCATGAAAATGTTACTTTCCCCAAATAAATCTTAATCAGGATCCAAACTGGATGCACCATATATATTAGCTTTGGTTGCATTCTTTCACATCTTCTTTAATCTAGAAGCCAGCTCTCCCCCACCTTTACTTATTTAATGCCATTAATTCAGAGCATTTGTCTCTGAACCATATGCTGGATTCACCTGCTTGTTTCCTTGTAGCACCATTGTTTAATATTTATTCTCCTCTTATCTTCATAAATGGAAGTTACCTCTAGAGGTGTGATTAAATACAAGGTTCCAGTTTTTTAGCAAAAATAATTCATAGGTTGGCTGGGGTTGTGTCTCAGTGGTAGAGCACTTTCCTAGTATGTGTGAAGCACTGGGTTCAATTCTCAGCACCACATTAAAAATAAATAAATAAATAAATAAAGTTTAAAAAAGAGTGGAAAAATCCATAGATAGTGCTGAGTGCTTCCGACTACATCTCATCAAGAGGTCCATAGTACTTGCTGGGTCCTCCGTTAGTAACCCACCAGTGGATTAAGGTAAAGTTCCTCTCAACCTTTCTTTAGAAGTTTCACCCATTGATGATCATTGCTTCAATCTTTTGTTTCACCAAGCATTACAATAGGACGATTTTCTGAATCTATAATTCTTATTCTCCCAACAGCTATTAGCTGGTGTTCTTTTATACAGAGCAAGTTTCATTCATGAGACAGCTATTTGTTTACCTGGATTACAACTGACACACAAAAGACAGGATAAGTGCATCATTTTTCTTTTTAAACATTAACTTTCAGAACAAGACTAGTATCCTAATTCATAATTCTACTCAATATGGTCTAACAAGTTATTTGGCTTTTTATTTCTTTTAAACTATCCTTATAGAATCATAGATTTTTATATATTCTTTGTTTCAATTAATTGCAGTGTGTGTGGTGTGTGTGTGTGTGTGTGTGTGTGTGTGTGATTGTGTGACATTGTCCATCTTTGGCTAATGAGAGTCCCTTTACATTGGCTTCTCTATCTCCTGACATGGACCCATTAGTCACTGGTAATTTCTTTGCTTTCTGGCACAATAAAATGTTCTGACGCATCTGGAATATTTCCTGTCCTATACTTGAAACTAGCCAGAACCCTGGTGACACACATACCTCAATGTGGGTTTTAGACATGTTTCATTGCTGGGATTATCACAGCTTCTAGGACTGTTCCATGGATGGGGCTAGGAAATTCATATTCATACTAATATTTCCAATTTAGATTTAGCATTATAGCATTTTAGTTTAACTTCTCTGTATTACAGTTTGGATCTGAAATGTCCCACGAGCCCTGTGCTAATGTCTTGGTCTCCAGCCAATGGTATGACTGGGGGGTGGTGGAACCTTTAGTAGGTAGGGTCTAGTGAGACAAAGTTAGGTTATTGGGCATGTCTTTAGAGGGTATGTTGGGACTCCCATTCCTTTCTGTCTCTCTATGCTCCCTGGGCACCATGAGATAACAGCTCCATTGCTACACATTCCCACCATAATGTACTGTGCCATCACAGGTCCAAAGCAGTAAGACCACATAGCCATGGACAGAAACCTCTAGAACTGTGAGCCAAAATTCAAGTGGATTTTTCTCAGGTATTTGTCACAGTGATAGAAAGTTGAATAACACAATCTGCATTAGTCTTCTTAACACAAGTCTTCTTAAAAGAAGACTTTAGGGGCAGGGGTGGTGGCTCAGTGGTAGAGCGCCTGCCTAGAATGTGCAAGGCACTGGGTTCAATTCTCAGCATTGCATATAAATAAATAAAATAAAAGTTCATTGACAACAAATATATATATATATATAATGTATATGTATATATACATATATATAACGAAGACTTTTAAGCCTTTATTTCCAAACTGTATGTCTCTGACATTCTTGATTTTAGTAGGGAAAGCCTTCAGTTTTTACACTATTAAGTAGGATGCTGGCTTTGAGGTTTCTTTATGTAGGCATACATGTATGTGCATATTTATGTATATATATGAGAATGTTTAACCATGGTAAGCAAACATAAATTAAGCATTTTTTTTTAAGGAATGAGTGTTAAAATGTTGTGAAATACCTTTTTGGCATCTATTAAAGATGATCCTAGGGCTGGGGCTGAGGCTCAGCGGTAGAGTGCTTGCCTAGCATGTGCGGGGCCCTGGGTTCAATCCTCAGCACCACATAAAAATAAATAAATAAATAAAGGTATTGTGTCTGACTACAATTAAAAAATAAATATTAAAAAAAGATGTTCCTATAATTAAATGTTCTCTTTAGATTTACTTGATCTAATACGATAAGTTACATGAATGGATTAATAAATCACATTTGAATTTTTAGAATAAACCCTGCTTGTTCGTGATCCATTTTTAATGTAACATTAGATTCTATGTTAATAGTTCATTTAAAATTATGCATTAATATTGATAAGTAATATTGTTCTGCAGTTCTCTTTTAATAAAGTACTTATCAGGCTTAAGTATTAATGCTATATTTACTTCATTGAAATATTTGGAATTCTCCCTTCTTTTTCTGTGCTATGGAGCAGTTTAAGTAGCACTGGGATTATCTGAGCTTTAAAGATTTGGAAGAATGCCCCTGTGAGAACATCTGGGCATGGAGCTTTTAATCAAGCTCTTTTGCAAATTTCATGTGCAGTTGGGGTGTTTAGATTTTCTGTCTCTACTGGCATCAATTTTTTGTACGTTACAACTTCATAGAAAGTTATCTATTGCATCTAAATTTTCAAATATATTTTCACAGAGTTGTGCAAAGTAGTCACTTACTTTGTTTTAAATGTTCTGCTTTGATAGTTATTTCTGCCTCATTTTATGTGTGTGTGTGTATTTAATTTAATATACATTTTTTTAGTTGTTGACAGACCTTTATTTAATTTATTTATATGAAGTGCTGAGAATCGAAACCAATGCCGCCTCACACATTCTAGGCAAGTGCTCTATCACTGAGCCACATATATATATTTTTTGTGTGGGGGGTACTGGGGATTGAACCCAGGGGCGCTTAACCACTGAGCCACACACCCAGCCTTTTTTAATATTTTATTTAGAGACAGGATCTCGCTGAGTTGCTTAGGGCCTCGCTAAGTTGCTGAGGCTAGCTTTGAACTCACGATCCTCCTGCCTCTGCCTCCCTAGCCACTGGGATTACAGGCGTTTGCCATTGCACCCACCCAGCTTGTCATTATATCTTATTTGAATATATACTGCCTTCTTCATCCACCTCTTTCTTAATTAGGTGACCTAGTTGTTTTTCCTCTTCTTGATTCAAGAACTCGATTCTTTGCTTATTTATTAACTCTTTTGGTTTTCTTTTTCCAACCAGTTAATATCAGTTTTTATATTTATAAATCCCTTCTTTCTAGTTATTTTGTGCTTTTCCCTCAGGGTATTTTTTTTGGTGTGTGTGTGTGTGTGTGTGTGTGTGTGTGTGTGGTGCTGGGGATTGAACCCATGACCCTGTGCGTGTGAGGCAAGCACTTTACCAACTGAGCTATATCTCCAGCCTTCCCCCAGGTTTTGAGTTTGATGATGCTCAGTTCACTTCTTTTTAATCTATTGAAATTTTTATTTCTACAGGTATTTATGCTATGAATCTTCCTAAGCCTTGTTTCACCTATATCCCATAGACTCTGATATGTCATGCTTCTTTATTATTATTGTTTTCTCAGAATTCTGTAGTTTTGTTCATATTCTCCTTTTGATCCAAGAATTGCTTAACAAGGTTCAAATTTTCCAGATTGAAGGGTGCTATAGTCTGTCTGTGTCTCCTCAAAATCCACATGTTGAAACCTAACCCCTAAGATGATCCTATTAAGAAGTGGGCCAGGCTGGGGGTGCAGGTCAGTGGTAGAGTGCTTGCCTACCATGTGTGAGGTCCTGGGTTTCATCCACTCATGAATGGGATTAAAAGAGGCCCCAGAGAGCAGCCTTGCCCCTTCTACCATGTGAGAACACAGGGAGAATGTGCCATCTACAATGCATAGAGCAAGCCCTCACCAGACAACCAATCTGGTACCTTCATCTTGGACTTCCTAGAACTGTTACAACCATAAAATAAATAAATGAATACATTTCTGCTGTTCACAAACCATCCAGTTTATGATGTTTTTGTTATAGCCATCCAACTGCACTAACAAAGGGCTTTTTTTAATGAATAATTAAACCCTTATTGAAGACTTTGACCTTTGAAGCAAAAGGGTGTTCTTACTTCCCTCTAAAATTTTTCACATTCTAAGGAAATTTATTTTTATATGTACTTTATCTTTTTCTTTGCCTATATTTATCCCTCTTCCAATGCTATTGGTGTTACTCCATAGATGTTATACTTCTGGTAGTCACCACTCAAACCCTACCTCTATCACTAACCAGCTGCAAGACTTTCAGGAAGTCCTCCAACTCCACTGAGGTTCACTATCTTCCTCTGCTTAAGTAGGGCATTGATGCTAAGATTCGCTTTAGGTCTAAATTCCATTCTATAGCTGCACTGCAAGTGATAATTACCTCTGTTTTCTATTTAGAATAAATTGGCACTGAAGTAAAAAGCTACTCCTCACCTGTTCTTGAGCTTTAATGCAGTGGAATTTTAAGAGTCTTGTGACTACTATTTGCAATTCCCTCTTGATCTCCATGTTAGTACCTGCTTTGGATCTTAATGAAAATTATGAGTGTATATCAAGATTGCTCAATAATTCTTCATGGAATTAATTTAATGACAACATAATTGAAGGC
Source organism: Spermophilus citellus (assembly GCF_964194105.1). Lineage (NCBI taxonomy): Eukaryota > Metazoa > Chordata > Mammalia > Rodentia > Sciuridae > Spermophilus > Spermophilus citellus. The sequence continues at coordinate 53,337,513 of NC_138185.1, forward strand.
AGAAACAGACTTCTTAGCAATAAACCTGAATTCACCATGCCTTTTATGTAAGTTCTCAACAAACCTTCCCTCTAAAGAGAGGTGATGTTATCGATTTGAAAGTTAAGAAAGTGAATTTTAAAGGTGACCACTTTTCTTGGATCTCAAGGTATTGGAGGATCTGTGACTTGAACTCAGGTCTGTGTGGTGGCAAAGTCTGTCCAATTTCACTCTATCCATCACTTCAGAAACAGGGTCAATCATGCATTCTTTTTGGTTCTATCAGGGAATTCTTTTGTTGTCGATGTTCTTTTTATTTTTAGGCTTCCTAAAAAACTTGCAGTAAAATGTATATACCATAAAACCTATCACCTTAACCATGTTTAAGTGTGCAGTTCAGCAGTGTTAAGTATGTCAACACCATCATCATCATCATTACTATTAATTGTGGTACTGGAGACAGAACCCAGGGCCTTGCTCATGCTAGCCAAGTGCTCTACTGCTGAGCTACATCTCTAGCCCTTTTTATTTTAAGACAGGGTCTTGCCAAGTTGCCCAGGCTGGCCTTGAACTTGTAATCCTCTTTCCTCAGCCTTCTGAGTAGCTGGGATTATAGACATGTGCCACCATATCTGGCCAGCCTGTTACTCTAATCATTAATTTGTACTTTTACTCAGAAAATGCTGCTTGATTTCTACTTTTCAAAATTGTTTGAAGTTTTTTATAAGGTCAACTGGTATAAAATATCCATGTGCACCTGAAATCACAGAATATGCTCTACTATTGAGGTATAGAGTATTATATGCATTGATAGATCTCCTTATTCGTTATTTATTTAGGCCATCTACATTCTTAATTTTTGCACTTGATCTGTGTAAATCAGAGTGAAGCATGTAAGATTCCCCTATTATTCCTGACTTTCTATTTCTCCTTTCATCTCCTATAGTTTCTGCTTTAGGAAAGCTGCCTCTCGGGTATTTAGAGCACCAATAGTTAAGCCTGTCATTGCTTCATCATGAATTACAGACTTTACCATTATATGGTGTTTCTGCCTTATGTGATGCCTTTTTTTTTTTTGGCCTAAATCTACATTTTCAAGATTTTCTTTTAAAGGTAACTTCCCAGCACATCCTCTTGTGTTTCTAACACACTCAACACACACTATGTGTGGACTGCAGAAAGTTCAGTTTTAATTTCTTGTCTCCAAGAATATTCAGATTGTTTCTTGTTGTTGGGTGCTGAAGACTGAACCCAGGGCCTTCCTTGTACATGTTAAGCACATTCTGCCATTGAGCTACATCCCCAGCTGCAAGAATCTTTAGTTTTAATAGTAATGAGTCTTTCTACATTTTTTAATATAAATGAAGTGTGTAATACTTAATGTATAGTAAGGTCTGTTTTCTTTGTTCTTCTTTAGTATTTATTTTTCGTATTTTCTTAGTATTTCTTTCAGTAGTTGAATGGTGTTGTACGTTTGCTATAATAGCAGCTTAATACCAGTGGTTCTGTATCATGTTCTTGGTCATTTCTTTGTTCAGATATAATTTGCTGGCTTCCCAACTGGGAAATTCCAAACTTATTATGTAGAGTTGGAGTTCCCTCTGGCTCCAAAGACAGGCTCTATATATTTTTAGTAGCTAAAAAAAATTAGACTACTCAATAAAATAATGCATGGGATAAAAACAAAGATTTTCTAAGGAGAATAAAAAGAATGTAACATTTCCCTCTTTCCATAGATGGGAAAGAGAGAAAATAAAAAAAACAAAGAAAAGAGTTTTAGAAATTGAAAAAGAAATCAGATCTAAATATGGAAATTGATGCAAAAGTTGTAGTCTACTAATTTCATATTTAATAGTTTTCATTTGTAAATTAACTCTTAGGCTACACACAAACATTTGTAAAGGGCTATGTTTTTTTAAGTTTCTAAGAAAAATCTTCAGTTAGCAGTTTACAATCTTCTAAAATTAGTTAAAGTAAAAAGAAATAATTGGTGTGAAAATGCAAGGGTTAGCTGTGTGGGAAAATGTCTAATTGGGGGTTGTAAGTTTCTCGTTTCTTGAGAAGAATAAATATTTTGAAGAGTAACACTGAAGGTGGCATTTTTAAAAGAAATTAAATGGTTTCTAGAAGCCACATGAAAAAAAAGTAGAAAGGAAATGGTAATACAACAACCAAAGAAAATGATAAAGGGATAATAAACAGGTTAACTGTGGAAGAAAGCTAATTAAGAGCAATAAGATATCATTAAAATTTTAATTACATTTAAGGCAGGGGAAGTCCATCTGGAAAACTGAACTACCCAATTTTGTAAAAAATTTGAACTTCTACTTAAAAATGTCTCATAAATTTTAAAAGAAAAAAAAATGGAAAACAGTTATGAAAAAACTGTTCAACCAGAAAAGTGCCCTCTAAAGCAACCAAGAACACTGATAAGCAATTTTTCACACATCAATAACCACACATTAAGATTCACTTTTTTTTTGGGGGGGGGGGGAGGATGGCAGCACTGGGGATCAAACCCAGGGCCTCAAGCATGCTAGGCAATGTTCTATCACTGAGCAACATCCCCTGTTAGCTGTTCATTAGGGTAACAAAGACCTGGGGACTCTTTTTCAAGAAGACAGGGTGGCACTCTGCATCACAATAGAAACTGAGGGCTGGAGATGCAGCTCAGTGCTAGAGCAGTTGCATATCACTGTGAGGGCCTGGGTTTGATATCCAGCACCACATACATCATCATCATCATCATCAAATAAATAAATGTACACACAGATGTCAATCATTCTCCTTACCCACCAAATCTACTTCTACAGATTTACCCATAGAAAACAATAATCAAAGATACATCCACTGAAGCAGTGTTCAAAAGAGAAAACTGGGGAAAACTCAAATATTCACTAATAATGAATAGGGTAAATAAACTGTGGATTAGCAACAAAAAAGACCACTGCTATGATCCTTAAAAATATATAAGGAGAAGGAACCTAAGAAATTGATGCCACCATATTTCAGGATCACTGCTCCCAAATGGGCCTTCAACTCCCTTTCTCTAACCATAGGCTCAGAGGTCCTGCTGCTAATGCAACATAAACTCTGCCACAGTTGGATCTGGAATATCTCACAAAGAGGCATGTGTTAAGGCTTGGTCCCTAGCATGGTATTTTGGGGAAACAGTAGAACCACTGAGAGGTGGGATCTACTAGGAAGTCAATGAGGCTGTGCCACTGAAGGGGATGGAGGACTCTTCTTTTTGCTCTTTTTTCAATTACCGGCCATGAGGTGAATCAGCTTCAGCCACCACACACTCCCACTATTACATACTATGTCACCACATGCACAAAGCAACAGGGCCAACTGACCATAAATTGAAATCTCCAAAACTGTCAGCAAAAATACACCTTTGCTATTTTATGGTGATCATCTCAGTTATTTTGTTACAGTAACAGAAAACGGACTAATATATTCTCCCAACAACAATAAAAAGGAATGAAGTACTGACACATGCTACATGGACAAACCTTGAAAACATGCTGAGTAAAAGAACCTAGATACAAAGGAACATATATTGTATGAGGACGTTTATATGAGATGTTCAGAATGGGAAAATTTATAGACAGCAGATCATTTAGTGGTTGCCAGGACTAAGGAGTGCCAGCGCTGCAGGTTAGATGACCACTAACTGGTATGAGGTTCTTTATGGGGTCCTAAAAATGTTGGAGAGTTAGATAATGGTTAAAGTTTTGTGACTCTATGAATATACTAAAAACCACTGAAACATACACTTAATTTAAATGGGTACATTGTATGGTATGTGAATTTTTTTATGTTAATAAAGTTGTTAAAAAACTAAGGGCTCTCCCATATGCTATCTTTTGGCACCTCAGTGTCCTTATTCTTGCAGCTAAATGCATTTTAAATACTTATTCTGTGTGTGCAAGTTTTATCATCTATATGCAAAAAGCCATATTATCTCTATACTCATACTTCACTTTTCTAGAAAGAATCTGACAGTAAATATCAACAGCTAAAATAAAAATTCTTATCCTTTGATTCAGAGATTATCTTTTGAAATCTATCGGAAGGAAATAAAAAACACAAAGTAATTGTGTGTGTGTGTGTGCATGTGTGTGTGTGTGTGTGTGTGTGTGTGTGTGTGTGTGTGTGTAATATCATCCCTGTTATATGTATTTTACAACAACATGGATGTGGGGGATATCAATTGCTTTCTCTGACTACCAACCTCTCCCTTGAGAGTCATGTGTTGATGTAATATGACCACAGCCTCAGAGACAGAGACTGATCTAAGGATCAGCTGGCCAATCACAGGTCCTTCCCCAGAAATTTGAAATTGACAACATGAGATTCAACTTGGTTGCTCTCTTGAACTGAGATCTACCCCAGACCCAGTTTGCCAGTCTGCTACAGTTTACTGTTATCTAAGGAATGCTGGTAGGGTCTTGGCCCACCAGGACGGCTCTGAATCCTACCCCATAGTCACTTCACTAAAATTCCAATTTTCTTAGCTTTCACTGGCTCAGGGGCTGAAATCTCCCAGCACACACTGGTTGTAAACAAGGCTAATCCCATGGGAATGCTGGTTGTGTCTACCTGTGCCAGCAGCTCTCTGTACATCTTTTTATTTAGTATGCACTAGTCACACTAAATAAGCAAAGTGCTGATTCTGCTATGGAAACAACTAGGATTTATGGCTGCCTGAAATTTCCTGTTACTTGTCTAGAACAATATATAGGTATAGCAATTGATATGGCCACCAACTGTTTTGGTTTGAATATGGTTTGTTCCCTCCCAGACTCATGTTGAAATTAACTGACATTGTGGTGGTGTTGGGAGATTGGGCCTTGAAGAAGTGACTGCGTCATAAGATATCTGCCCTCTGGAATGGATCAGTCTATTAATGGATTATTATGGGAGTTGCTTTGTTATAAAAGCAAGCCCTCTTTGGCTAGTTTGTTCTGTCTTACCATGAAATGCCTTCTATGATGATATGACACAGAAAGTCCCCCTTTTCCAGATACTGGTGCCATGCTCTTGGATTTCCCACCTTCCAGAACCATGAGCTACTAGTAACCTCTACTCTATAAATTACTCAGTCTCAGATATTTTGCTATAGCAACAGAAAATGGATTAGGATACCACTTGTTGTGTTTTCTGCAGGGATAGGTATACAAAATTTACCCCTTTTCCAGAATATATTATACAATTTCACATGGAATTCTTACTCTCCTCTCACTGTATTGCAGATGGTCACACAGTGTGAGGGATCAAGCACTCTGGCACAGGGTCTGACACTGAGCCTTGACATTTCAGGGCTGTGCTCCAGTCTCTGTTCAGCTTCCTTCTATCCTAGCTCAGAGATGGCACCAATGCAAAAGTGTTCAGAAGTGCACTAAGTTTTCAAGATTAAGCTGGATCTCTACCCTCTTTGAGCCGGGCATCCTTTCTTGACAGCACCTAAATCTCTAAGGATAGAGGGGCATCCTCATGTACTTAGAATTCTGACACCTGGGCCACCAGCACTACAGTGAAGTAATGAAAGCACGTGTCCAGGTCCCTTAGGCCCTGGTTCTACTTCTCTTCTAACCTAGTTACCTAACAAGTTCTTCAGCATCTACACTGAGTTTCCTCATCTACAGAAAGGAGGTGACCACATCTACCTCACAGCAGGCATCCATCAATGTATTACTAATTGTGCTGCCTCTATTAAAAAAAAAAAGTCAAATTTCTGCTGTGGGCATAATAATTATAAGTTCTAAGACACAGCATCCACCCCAAAGCCCAGGACTTTATTCTTATACACACACACACACACACACACACACACACACACTCTCTCTCTCTCTCTCTCTCTTTTCCTTATATGTACTACACTGGGAAGTATCTGTCAGACTGTATTCATCAGCATTCCATTACCATAACAAAATACTTGAGATAACTTTAAAGAAGGAGGGTTTATTTTGGCCCATGGTTTCAAAAGTTTCAGTCCATGGTCACTTAGCCTCATTGCTTTGGGGCTGTGGTGAGGCTGAACATCCTGGCGGGGAGCAAGCTGCTCACACCACCACAGCCAGGAAGTGAAAAAGAAAAGGAAAAAATAAAATAAAACAGTATCTCCCAAACCCTTCCAGGGTATAAAAATATAGCCTTAGTGACAAAACCTCCCACAAGGCTCCACCTCTGAAAGGCTCCACCACCTTCCAACAGGCACAAAGCCTTCAACAGGCAGCCCTTTAGGAGATTTCCAGACTCAACTGTGTCCCACACAGTCCCACACAATCCGCAGGCTCCTGGGACCTGTGAACCAATCAGCAGTCTCTAACGCCTTCTCCTTCAACTCTTCTGACAGGGAGATGTTTCTTTTTTACAGTTTTATTGAGGTATATTACACAGGTCATAAAATCTACCCACTTAAAGGGTAAAGTTCAGTGGTTTTTATTATTGACAGGCCATCACAGAGAGGAAGGCAAAAAATCAATAAATAAATTCGCTCCCTTCTCTTTCGATCACATCCTCTGTTCCCTACCACCTCCCTCGTCCTCATCTTTCCACCATGATTCTGTTTCCCTGGGTGCCCACTGAACGCAAGGCTACTCTTGGATTCCTGGGCGACACCTCCTGGTGACCAAAAAGGAAGAGAAGAAAAGGAGGGAGGAGGGGATGGAGCAGCCAGTGCAGCAGGGGTCACTTGCTATGGCATGACCCCCCCACCCCACTGCACCTACCAGAAGAAGCAACTGGCGAGGCGACAGGCTGAGACCACATGTCTAACTGAAAACCAAAGGGACTAGGATAAAAATGAAGTCAAATAAATGAAAAGATTTTTGTAGACTTTTAAGGGATAGATGGCAAGTTCAGAGTTTATAAGCAAAAGCTTAAATTTTATTTTTAAGCTTTGCTGTATAACCTTTGTCCTAATCCTACAAATAGTCAAAATCCCACAAATAACCTCATGGAACTATCTAAACAATAAATAATTAATTGGGGACAAAAAAACAAATTCATACAAGTGACGGTAAACAACTTACTATCTAACCTAACTACATTTTTTTTTCATCTTGATTTCTAGTTTCTATTGGGTCCTAACATCTTAAGGAATACTAAGACACATTTTGTGTTCCTAGTTTATTTTCCATTGGTTTTATTTTCCAATGTGTCTTCTCTGGATCTTAGTAGTGAAAAGAAAAAGCATATTTTAGAATAAATGTTTTTTAAAAAAACCCTCATGCCCCCCCAAATCACCCTCATATTCGAGTTACTTGAGTAAAATACAGAAATTCAAAAGTATTTGAGGTAATATAACAATCAAATAGACATTGTAAAAGACATATATTTAAAATGATTAAAGACCCAGAGAAATAAAAATCCTGACAAAAACAGGGTAAATAAAAAGACTAGGAAAAGTTGATGGGAATATATTCAAATATGTCACGAATAAATATAAGTAATTATATGTGTCTATTGAACTGGATAAAAATTTAAAAAGGGAAAAAATAAACCTCACAAAATACACAGAGACACATGTAGACACAGAAAGGTTAAGAGGGAAAGTGATGTATACTAGAAGATTTTAGATTCTGGGACTGGTGGACCAGGTAATTTAGTCTAGCCCTTCCTATGAACAGAACTGGAAAAAAATATAAAGGGCGTTTTTCTTAAAGGCAAAAAAGAACCAACAAGATAGCAAAAATTAGCCATACCAGGTTCTAGAAAAACAGGCATCTGAGAGATTGAGCCAAACATGGGGCAGTTTTCCCCCTTAGCGGTGTCCTCTAATTCTGGAGAATGAGGTTGTAACACTGTGACTCCATCCAGGCTAAAGGGACTGATCACTGGAGTCTGAGGCCCACCAAAGTTGGGAAGCCTAGTGAATCCTCCTTTGGAATCCCAAAGAAGCAAAGAACCAGAAATTGGGAAGCCCTCAAGGCTGTCACAGATTTCCAATCATCTTAGTCCTTGAGATTGAAGTGATGTGATCCCAGATTGCTACTGCTGCCAACTGCTTGGCATACACACAACCCATTCTGGAAAAAGAAAACTACATCATCCTAGATCTTCACTGATTTTCAAATGTTTGTATTTTTCTGCTACTTAATTAAAAACAATCAGACATATGAAAAGATAAAACTTTATGGGAAAAAGCTGAGAAACCACAAGCAATAGCAACATACCCAGAAGTGTACTAGTACTAGTATATGAGACCAAAAGTGCAAAATAACTGTGTGTACTATATCCAACAAGATAAATGAAAAGATTGATCTATTTGGCAGAGAACTGGAAACTATAAAGAAGAACCAATGAACATGAAAAGAGGTTAATCTCATTAGTGATTAGAAAATGCCTGCTAAAACTACAATGAGCTACTAGTATACTCCAACCATGCTGGCTCAAATTAAAACACATACACACACACACACACACAGCATTGCTAAAGATATTGAGTAACAGGAACTCTTGGCACTGCTAATTTAAATTGTTTAAACCACTTTACAAAACTTAGTGTTACCTAATAAAACTGAACATATGCGCAACCAGTGCCATGGCAATTTTACAGCTAGGTTATACATCCAACACGACTCGTGCACCTGAACACCAAGAAACATACACAAGAAAACTTCCAACAGCAAAATTTGAGTACTGGAAGGAAAACTGGATAATCCAGTAATAGATTTTAACACACTTGTTTCAGTAAATTGATCAAGTAGAGACAAGCAGAAAAACAACTGACAAGCCCAATCTAAAGAAAATATGCAGACCCAATTAATGAACCATTATTTTCAACTCCATTGACAACATTTAATAAAAAGGGAAAAAAACTGAATTTATTGTGAAGTGATATATATTTTAACAAAGATAAAATAATCATTTGTTCTGCAGACTACATATCTTACAGCAATGAAATAAGAAATCAAGGGCAAAAATTGTATCTCTCTTCTTGGAAATGTATAGGCACAGTGCTGAAAAATCACAAGTCTGAGAAGAAACCATAAAGGATATTAGGAAATATTTAAAACTCCAGTGAGAACCAAAGCACTATATTCTTAAATACATGGGACTCTGTTAAATCACTAGAGAGAAAATTTGAGTTTCACGAATACATAAGAAAAGCAAAAAATCTGAAAATGAGTAATCTCAATATGTGACTCAAAATGAGAAAAAAACAGTATAGAGTATAATCAGATAGGAGCAGAAATTATTAAAATTAAACTCTTTTTTAAAAAAATCAACAAAACTAAAAGCTGGTTTTAAAAAAGATTTTTTAAAATAGGGCAATATCAGGAATGAAGAAAGAGTTTCACCTAAAGATGCACCCAAATTTATTTATTTTTTTTTAAGAAGGGGTTGGGGATGTGGTTGTGGGTCAGTGGTAGAATGTGAGCTTAGCATTTGTGAGGCCTTACGTTCTATCTCTAGCACCAAAAAAGAAAAAAAGAAGAAATAAAGAAAGAGTAAGTAGTCAGGCACAGTGGCCCATACCTGTAATCCCAGTAGCTTGGGAGGCTGAGGCAGAAGGATTGTGAGTTCAAAGCCAGCCTCAACAACAGTAAGGGGCTAAGCAATTCAGTGAGACCCTGTCTCTAAATAAAATACAAAATAGGGTTGGGGATGTGGCTCAGTGGTTGAGTGCTCCCAAGTTCAATCCCTGGTACCAAAGAAAAGAAGAAAAGAAAGAAAGAAAGAAAGAAAGAAAGAAAGAAAGAAAGAAAGAAAGAAAGAAAGAAGGAAGGAAGGAAGGAAGGAAGGAAGGAAGGAAGGAAGGAAGGAAGGAAGGAAGGAAGGAAAGAAAGAAGAAAGAAAGGAAAGAAGCAGTAAGTCTATGCAATGCAATTGAAATTTAGGGTAAAAATGGACAGTTTTAAAGGAAAAATGAAAAATGGACAGTTTTAAATGAAAAATGTAACCTCAAATTAAGTCAAGAAGAAACAAAACTTGAAGAAATTGAATCAGTAATTTATAATTTATTCCCTCAAGACAAACTAAAAACAAACAAAACGCTGGACACTAGCCCTGGATAATATTAGTGGTAAGTTAGATCAAACATTCAAGATGCATATCTCTATTTACACAACCTTCCAGAGAACAAAAAACGAAGAAAGTATTCTCAACTGATAGAATGAAACTAGGAAAAACAAAAGAAATCAAATCAAACAAGTACAATATGAACATCTTCCTAACGCAGTTGTACAAATTTCAAATAAAACATTAGAGAACTCAATTTTGCAAAGTCTTAAACAGCAATACGGTCAAGTTCAACTTATCCAAATAACATAAAAACAGTTATCATGCTAGAAAATCTATCAAGATGATTGTCATTCAGGAAACTTGACAGATTAAAGGAGAGAGAGAATGCATTATCATCTCAATAGGTAGAAATAACACAATTTAAAATTCAACACTTACTCATGATACAAACTCTTAGCAACTTATATCAGAAGCTTAATAAAGGCTATCTACAAAAACATAAAGCAACTATCATACTTAATGATGACATGAAAGCTATCCTTTTATAATCTGATCTGATAAGGGTGCCCACTCACTGCCTGTACCCATCACTGTACAGAGCATCAACATGGAAATGAGACAGAGGATGGACATAAGAACTGGAACAGGAGACATGCAAAGAACAGGAAAGTGCTTGGAACAACCATAGAAATCTATAAATTATTGGTATTAAAATGAAAGGCTGCTGGTTATAACATAAAAATAGAATAGTCAATGACACATCTATCCATCTAGCACAGTTAGAAAATGAAAATACAAATATAAGCCATTGACAATAACCAAAAACTACCCAACAAATCTAATTAGTCATGTAAGATAAAACATTATTGAAAGTAATTTTAGAAGAATGGTAATGTGCTCTGTTTGCATATAAACAAGAGTTCAAATTATAAGATACTAATTATCCCCCTTCTAATTATATGTATTCATTGTAATTCCAAGGTTCCATGTTAAGGTTGTGGATGTGTGTAAAATCTGCCAGGAAAATCAATGGGCCAAGCAACTGACACAACATTAAAGAACACCCAAGGTAATGTGGGAAGGCACTTGCCCTACCAGTTTTCAGGATTTGCTATTAAACTATAGTAACTAAGACAGTGTGGTTTCTACCAAACAGACCAGTGGGAAAGAGAAACAGACCCACATGCATAAGGAAACCTGATATTCAATAGGTAAGGTATTATATATATTAGTATGGAAAAGATTAAACATTCAAATATAGAGCCAAAATAGCTGATAATCCATGCTGAAAATAACCAATCTCTTTCTCACCACACTCAGAAACTCGATTTTAAAATTAAAGATCTACATGGGAAAACCAACACTTCAAATCTAAAAATACGTGTGTGTGTGTGAACATGAACATCTTTATTATGAACATCTTTATTACCCAGAGAAAAAAAGCATTTTAAAAAAGATATTAAAAGAGCAAAACTCATAGCTCAGGGGTACAGTACTTGCTTATCATGCAAGAGGCCCTGGGTTTAAATCTCTGCACTGCAAAAAAAAAAAAAAGAGAGAGAGAGAGAGAGCAAAAATCAGACAAGACTGATAATATGACTATATTAAAGTTAAGAGCAACAAGCAGAAAGTGAAAGATAAGCCACAAACAAGAACACATTTGCATGCATATTGCCATCAAATGATTAATAACTAGTACAAAGTACTCCCATAAATCAATGATCAATCTTGTCTTTCAATAACTTCACTATTTTTAAAAGTGTGAAGGTCTTCAATTTTGCTTCCATTTTGAAAAATGAACATCTAGCCTCTCTGAGAGTATTCTCTACCTTATTGTCATTCCAATGCAGAAGGCTACAACTGATTGGAATAAGAACTATCAAAAACAATTTAAAATTAATAATTGATAACTTTTATAATTATGAAAATATGATAATTATACAAATGTTGTAAAGATAGTAAAATATATATTTGAATATTCAAAAATTAAAACATTAAGATGAAAAATAAACATAAAAAGAAGAATCATTAATAATGCCTCATACGCCCACATAATCCTTATTAATATTGCAGAATTTTTTTCAACACCTTCTTTCCATTAATGAACACATTCACTTCTATGCATGACACATTGAGTCTGAGGCAAAGGTGGCTCAATCCACCAGCAGTATCCATCAATCAGTAGAAGATGCAAACTAACACTTAGGAAAGAGGTTCAGTCTGGGAGTGTCTGTGGATGTCACATTTGTTGACTTGGGAATTGCTATTGCAGGAAGAGACTGTGGAAGGAACATTAAGAGTGAGAATTAAAAGTTGGGATAAGGGTCATGTTAAGATGTTGGAGGAAAGAACTCTTGAAAAAAAGAGAAGGTGGGAGGAGAACTGGGCTACTGTGAAAAAATTTCAAGAAGAGGGTATTAATCAACTGCCACATCCTGCACAGAATGAGTGCTAAGAAAAGGCCAGCACATTTAGCAGTCAAGAGGGCTGTGCTGAAAATGTTAGATTACAGGAATGCAAAGAAAACAGATAAGGGAGGTAGAGATGCCTGGGTATAGATCATGCAGTCAACAAATCCGGCAAGAAAAAAAAGTGACAAATCAATAGGAAGTTTTCATCAAGATAAGAGAGATTCAGGAGAGAAGTCCCAAATATTGAAAGACTGAAGATACTAGAGAAAATAAAATAAAGACTCAAAGCCCTGCCAGCAGAAAGGGAGGAGGGACTTGTGAAAGGAGAATAAGACTTGTCAAGAGAAAAGAGCCAGTATGACAAAAGAGATTCTTTTCTTTCTTTGACTTTTTTCTTTCTTATGGCATTGGAGATGGAACCCAGGGTCTTGCACAGGCTAGGTAAGCATTATATCACTGATCCACATCCTAAGCCCACAAAAGAGATACTTCAAGTTAATGAGGTCAGGAGGACCCTCAGGGTAAGTAAACTCAGAATTCAGTACCCAGATATGTCAAAAAGCAACTTAAACCAAGAAGTATCCACATTAACCTTACTAGAACAGAAAAAAAAAATCTATGTCTTTGCTTCAGTTACCCATGGCATGAGAACCAAGACTAATACATCAACGATTTTATAAGAATTGATGGTAAAGGAAAGAATTTTAATTGGTTAACCACTGACAAGTTCCTGTTTCCTTAAAAGCAGCAAAATATTAATTTATTTTAATTTTGAATTTTGGATGTCAGTGTGCATCCACAGTAGACAGTCAATAAATACTGCTAAGCGTTATATGCAATGAATGTTTCTGTGCTACATAGTCAACAGCATAATTGCAGTTTAAGATACAGAATTAAAAGCAAAACCAATTCAAGGTGAAAGAACCCAACCCAGATCTTCCTACATGTCTGTGACTAAATCAGGAATACAATGACTCATAGCACTTTATGTAAGTTATATTGAGGTTGCTTCCCTGGAACAGAGAAGTTGGGCTGACCTGTCCCTGTGATCTTCCCAACCTTTCCACATCCAAACCTCACACTTCTCTTTGGGCCTATCAAAACTCAGCCCCACCTTGAGTGACGCCAAGTCAAACAGACACAGACATCCTTGTGTCATGAACCCAACAAACTGGAGAAACAAGAATGCTTACTGATCTCCATAACTATTGCTTAAAAGGGGACCTAAAATTTATAAGTAATAAAAACAATTACCTTCTAAGCATATGCACAACTAAAGCTTACAATTGCAATATGTGGAACTTCTAAAGTGGCTTTTGACTTCAAATACAAACATACATTAGAGGCAAAAGCTAACTATGAACTTTGTTATAAAGCCGTGTATGAAGAGTTGATGTGACTTGAGAAAGTAAAGCTTGCGAAGATTTTTACTGAATAGATTTCAAAATGTTAAAACAACTTTAGTTTCCAAAACAGCTGTTAATTTCCTGTAATATTAAGTAAATTAGTAAGTGTGGAAGTCTCTGAGGTAATAGCAAAGCAATGCTATCAGAGGGAAACTGAGGTTTTTTTGTTTTGTTTTGGTTTGGTTTTTTTGTACTCTCTTGGAACTATTTGGAGAATGACTGTCAGGAGTGAAGTCACAAAGAAATGCCTACACTCACAGTATTCCACATTCCACAGATGTTTCTGCTCCTTGCTCTAATGAACCCTTCTCTCTGTTTTCACATCCTCCAGTAACACTGTAGATCTCCTAGGTCATTTAACATTTTGAATTTACCTCTAATTAGTTCAAACTGCCACCACAAATCATCTCTTTTTTGTGCCTCAAAATTTCCTTATTCTCAAATTTCTTCTTAAACTCCAAACTTAAAATTCTTTACATTTACCTTTTCAACATTTTTTCAAGTTCAGCCAGCAGCACCAGATCCTTCCATCCATTTTCCTTCTCCCTCTTCTGGTCCAGTGATCCATAAAGATTCTCTAAGCCTCTATCTTTCTGTAATTATTGTCAGGCGTTAAAAAAAAAAAAAAAAAAAAAAAAAAACTCTTGCATCTCCCTGAGGTAGTGGTGGAGTTAGAAGGGTCTGTGCATAGCACTAAACTAATCATGACCAATGAGGAATTTCTAAAAACTCTAAGGCCTGCTGAGCTACACATTGTCATTCAAATGACTACAAATTCCCAACATTTCCAGTCCTCGAATAGGTTAAAAGAGGCTCTTAAAAAGTAAACAGCAGCAACAAGAATATATTGAATTATGTAATTTTCAAAATGCCGGAAAATGAATTTTCATGCCAAAATGGTGTGGAAAGCCAGTGATTGCAAGTCACCAAGATAAAAGGAAATAACTCAAAGTCTACAGTTGGAGGTAAAGGAAAAATAGTGAAATATTTTAAAAGCTAGTTTGTGATTTTCATTCTCTAATTGCAATAAATCAAAATTTAATACGCAATAGAAAATGGAGAAACAAAGTTAATAAATATGATGGCTCATGTTATATCAAAACATGAAAATGAATATCAAATGTGATTTTAAAAAGATCGAAAATCATGTTTGCAGTACAAGTACATTACTAGTTTTAAATAATGAACTTTGACCAACTGAAAAAAATCAACAAGAAAAAAGCTTGACTTCTTTCTGAAAGCACTAAAGACTTCAAAGAAGGGTGGCTGCACTTTCATTTCCACTCCCCAAAATATAACAGAGCCACTTCAGCCCTTCCACTACAGTCCTCCAATTATGGAAGTCCTGTGCATGTAAATCACCTTCAAACAAGCACAGGGTACGTCAAATTCCCACTCAGCCCTACGCAGCTAAATAACAGCTGCTTCCAGCAATTCAAACAACCAAAATAACTTCAAATTGGAAAAGTTTTTTCCGCTTTCATTTTCACATTAAAGTTCATCCATCATGAACTTCAGTAGAGTTTTGACGAGTGGGAAGTAACTGAATGGTCTGGAGAAGGCAGCCAAGCAGCACCCGCTAGAAAGCCCTGCCCCCCTGTGGCCGGCTGCGCTGCTAGTGCAGCCGATCAGCCTGCCCTGGGACCAAAATTATCATGTGCAGCGCTCACCTCTGGCTGCTGAGAGATTAGAATAAAGTCTCCTCCGCGGAAACACACCTATCCCAGACTTCGTGGCTGGGACTAAAGGGACACACAACTGGAGGGTATAGTTAAGCAGCTGGTGTCTGCACCAGTCTCACATGGCTGCAGGAAGCAGGGGCATTCAAGGTCTGAGATGACTCTGAGGCCCCATTTAAGTGACATCTTTCCTATTCACAACTATTTTGTGACCTTGTATTTCATATTAAAGGTCACGGCTGACTTTCTGTGGTACTTGAGGGCATAAGAGGCATCTGGGCACTCTGGGCTTTTGGTACTCTCTGTCAGCTTCCTACTCTGAGGTCCTGGACCCTCCTCTCCCTCCTGCAGCTGCCCAGGGTCTCTCTTGGAATGTTTCAATCCTCTCTGGTTCACATCCCAAGTAGTTTCCAATCCAGAGTCTATAGGCACTGAATCCTATTCATCAACACCAAGTCCCAAGCCTATACTCTGTCCCCCACCCCTCAGGGTAGGCTCTCAGTTCTCTGTGGATGATGGCTGCCTGCAACTCTGGTGAATCACAAGAGAAAACAGGAAAAATGCCATCCCGGATATACACGAGCTTTAGTCTGTGTTCTCCTCACATTCATGTGTGGCAACCTAATCCCCAAGGTGATGATATTAGGAGGTGCGGCCTTCATGAGGCAATTGGTCGCAAAAGTAGAGATCTCACAAATGAGATTGGTGCTTTTACAGAAGAGGTTCACGGGGGCTTATCTGCCCCATCCACTGAGGACACAGTGAGATATCTGTGAGAAATGAGTCCCCAACCAGACACCAACTCTGCCAGTACCTTGATTTTGGCTTCCAAAACTGTGAGAAATAAACATCTTGGTTATAACCACTCAATTTATGGTATTTTGTTTTAGCAGCCTGAAAGGATGAAGACACCAAGCATTTGAATAACAACATTTGGAAACTGAGTTTGGCCCAAGTCCATTAGTAACTTTCAGAGAGGGACTTCCAGAACAAACACGAGGCCCCAAAGATATTCCGGGGAAGACTGGGTGGGTCTTATGGCTGCTTGCAAGTCAGTCTCTGGGGAATGAGCCTTCCTAGCACCTATGGAGTCATTACTGAAGAAAACTTAACTCTAACATTTCATTTTCCCTCTGGCCACAGGAAAAAAAATGACTCCTTCCTTCCCAGTGTGTCTTCTCAGGCCCATTTTGAGCCAACACAAAGAACCAGGGTTGTCCATGAATGCGGGCTTTGCTCCTCCCCACCAGATAGAAAACAACGTATTTTGAAACTTCCATTTTTCATTCTAATGCTCAAAAGTCACATAATAATCAGGTGAGCTAAACTGTTTTCATTTGCATTAGTGGGAACAGAATGATATGTTTCAAAAACAACTACAACCTTTTTTCTACATGTACTTGAAATTGTATGTGTGTGAAAATTAGACAAACATAATACATTATTTCCTTTGTTCCTCAGGCACGATTTATTCTGTCCAATAACAAATGTGGAGATTAAATGATTTTGTTCACTAATCAAAGAATAATGAAATAATCTAAGATCATCTCTGGAAAGGTGAAACAGATCCATATTACATAAAAACAAATTATTTCCATAAATTAACTCGTGAGTTAACTCGTTCAAAACACACACACACACACACACACACACACACACACACACATCCTTTTCTTTCTAAATTTTCCAACCTTCTTCAGTCTGCCCGATGCCCCACTGCCCTCAGTCAGTGTCACCAATCACCTCCAAATGTCCCCAACCTGCACCACATGCACTGCCAACAACCCTAAGCATGGCACACAGAGGGGCACTCCTTTCATAGACTGAGGGGAGGACAGCTGCAACATGAGAAATGTAAGAAAACTAAGAATTATATGACATCATCTCTGCAGAGTTTGAAGCAGCAATGGCTCTTTCAATTCTGTGGCTAGGAGAAAAATGACGTTATCCCTCCTGTCGAGGAAAAAAAAATGAGGAATGACCTCCTCTGACCACTGGCAGGTCCACGTTGCCTTTGCCCTCCCCCAAATGTTTGAGGCTACAGTCTCTGATCACTTGCTCCCTTCTGGAAACTCCCCTCCTCAGCTTCTTCAACATCTATGCATGAATTTCCCTCCTGATTTCTCTACGCCTGACTGCCCCTGCTCTGGTGATGTTTCCTGGCTCTGCATTAGCAATCCATGTTCACAAAACAAAACTGGCAATAGAATCCTTCTCCCCACCTCGCTCTTCTGTAAAAACAGAAAAAGCAGAGCTACTCT
This sequence comes from Spermophilus citellus, assembly GCF_964194105.1. Lineage (NCBI taxonomy): Eukaryota > Metazoa > Chordata > Mammalia > Rodentia > Sciuridae > Spermophilus > Spermophilus citellus. Next base: position 53,355,227 of record NC_138185.1, read on the forward strand.
GGCTGGAGAGGAGGATGAGGCGCGAGGCCCCGCCCATCCCTCTACATCACCCACTGTCACCTGGGGCATCTCTGCAGAGCTCTGTGGTTCATAACCAAGGGCAGGGAGTTCTCGGCTCCAGCTCCATTTCCCCTCCTCTGCTCCCTCCAACCCCAGGACCAACTCCCCATTTCTGTCACAACAAAGTTGTATGTGCTCTTCTGGATCCAGTTTAAGGGCTATCTCCTCTGTGGTGCTTCCTGTTCTGAGCAGCTTTGAGCACTCTGTTATCCTTGGAGGTATCCTGTGCTGCCTCCACATGAGCACTGTTCATTTATACCTCTGCCTGCTCTACTTGATTTCGACCATGTTAAAGGTTGACAGGTTCATGATGGTGGTGGTGGTAGTCGTGTATGTGTGTGTGTGTGTGAGAGAGAGAAAAAGACAGACAGACAGAGAGACAATGGGAGGGGAGTCCTAGGTGAACCTAAAATGAAGCTTGGACATGTTCTGGTTATGAGGGAGATGTCTTGATCTGCATGTAGAGTCTGTGAGGCAGGCAGTCAAATAGGGAAATGGGAGAAGAAAGGTGGCTGTTGGTCTCCAGCCCAGTCAACAAGAACCAAATCTAAGCCTTAGAAAGGGAGAAATTCTGGCAAAATCCAGTATTAATCAGATTTCTGTCACTGTGACAAAATACCTGAGATAATCAACTTAAAAAGATAAAGGTTTAGCCAGGCACAGTGGCACATGCCTGTAATCCCAGTGACCAGCTGAAGCAGGAGGACTGCAAGTTCAAGGTCAGTGTCAACAGTTTAGAAGACCTTGTCTCAAAATTAAAAATTGAAAAGGGCTAGGAATTTGGTAATGTGCTCCTGGGTTCAAACCCCAGTATGGGGGGTCGGGGACAGGGGTAGTTTGGGCTCACAGTTTCAAAGATTTCATTGCACAGTTGTTTGGCCTATGGTGGCCCAATGCATTATGGCCAGAACATGTAGTGAAGGAGGCCTGCTCACCTCACAGAGCTGGGAAGTAAAAAGGGAGAGAGGAAGGGGCTGGGGCCTCAAGATGCCCTTCAAGGACACACCCCCCAGTGACCAACCTTACTCCCACCTCCTAATCCTTTCACCACTTCTCACTTGCCACATGTGGGCCTTTGGGGACATTCAAGATTCAAACTATAGCATTCAGGAATTGCTTTCATGAGAGACTTTATGAAACACAAGTTAAGGCAGAATGCTAAAGGCCTCATTCTCTTCTTTGAAATAATAATTTCTCTATTCATTTCATTAAGTCCTAAATTTCTAAAAAGGCTTGTATTTTCTATTCAGAAAATCCTGCCTAAAAATGAATAAAATCCTGCCTAAAATCAGAGCCAACAAGCTCCCAAACTAGCAGTTACTAGTAAAAAGAAACTTTAAAGATATAAGAAATGCTGGCACAGGTTCATGAAACAAAATTCTGAGATGCAAAATCAATCCAGGAAGGCTATTAGACAAATATGGAGGTTGGCCCTATTCATAAGAATGGAGAACTTGTAGCCATTGTACTTAGGACCATTTCAAAAAACCAAGAGTCCTTGCAAGGCTGCCTGTCTGTAAGAGTTCCTTAGAAATATCTGGACATTCACAGTTTAATGAAGAAGGTAACCATTAAGGCAAAAATCTCCTACTAATTGGTTGTCAACTGGCAGACTGCATTCAGGCCGGCCTCTGGAATTCCTAGTTATATAAATAGCTGTATTTCTTGTTCTGCAGAAAAGCTTTAAATCTCTCTGACTCCTCTCACTTTGGAAAATTAATGAGGGCGATAATCCCAGTAGATTCCTCTCCTCTCCAGCAATGCACACCCCCTGCCCTCCAGAGGGTTAAGAGCAGACCAAAGCAGGCTCTGGTGTCACATCCAGTTTGCAGATGCAGGACCAGCAAGGTACACTGGACTCTCACTTGGTGAATTGGGACTATGGAGGGCAAGCCCATGGGACCAGGGACCTCTAGGGAGAGGACCTATTTATGATCACTTGTGAGACTCTCCTTACAAGTTGCTTTTCTTTTCTTTTTAAAAAAGTGAATACTATGGGGCTGGGGTAGAGTGCTTGCCTTGCATGCACAAGGCCCTGGGTTCAATTTCTAGCACCACACACACACTTTTGTACTTTGTGTGTACAAAAAAGAATACTCTGTTGGCCAATCAACAATTCTTTTTTTTTTTAAAGAGAGAGTGAGAGAGAATTTTTTTAATATTTATTTTTTAGTTATTGGCAGACACAACATCTTTGTTTGTATGTATGTGCTGAGGATCGAACCTGGGCCGCACGCATGCCAGGCAAGCGCGCTACCGCTTGAGCCACATCCTCAGCCCTAATCAACAATTCTTAATAGCCATATGGATATAATGCTTTGCTATACACTAAGGATGTAAAAAAAAAAAAAAAAAAAAAAAAAAAGACTGTCCTGGTCCCTGTCCTGATAGAGCTAACTTTCTCATGGAGAAGACAGGCAGCAGAATAAGTCCTAACAAGTAAGATCACTGTGAGCTGTGCTAAGACACTAGTGAAATCCAGACCAGTAGCCCACCAGGCTGTTGTCTAAACTGCAGAAGACAGCAGTTGGGGATTTTACATGACAGAGAGACAGACAGCATGCGCAAGTGAGCAAGATTACACAGGCATTCTCCCTTGACATAACAGATAAGTGATATGGCTTTCTGATATGAATTTACAATCCAATTCGTGAATTTAGTTAACCCTTCTCGAGTTATTCTACAATTATGGAAAATCCTGTGACTACTTTGCAAGTCAGAGTTTGGGCTGTTTTTATTTTTTAATTTTTTCCCTATACATTAAAAATAAAAAAACTAAACAAAATCAAAGTTGCTACCATGTAAGCTAGGAAGTTAAAGGAAATATTGTGTAAGCAAAAAAAGAAAAAAAGAAAAAGAATCAGAAATTATTAGAAAACAGATAGTGGACCTTTTAATATCACAATTTTGACTTAGGAGTCCTCATTGGAGTCTCGGGCTAAGTGGCTAAAAACTTAATGAGAAATACTGGTGTGATCTTGGAATATCTCCCCACAAAAATTCATCAATTATCAAGTGGAAAAATGGTGAATTAAACATGTCAAAGTCTGGCAGACACAACATGACTAAGCTAGCAAGGCGAACGTCACAATGGCGAGATGGCTTCCCTCTGTGCTCGCGGTGAGGCACTCAGAGCACAGCATCATTTCAGTTTTCAGTGGTATTTCTGCCAATAATGTATGACCTGAATCCGGTCATGAAGAAACACTTGGATGGAACTAAGTTGAAGATTCTTTAAAACTGTCAAGGACACGAAGGACAGGGAGAAACTCATTGCCTTTTCCATTTTCAGCATCCTGCACAGTCTAGCCACTAGCAAGGCCATTTATTCACTTAATCACATCTCTTCACTCATTCAAAAAATACTGAGTGAGCTCTACAAAGCCCTTAACATTATGCCATGTATTATACCAAAAAAAAAAAAAAAAACCCACGTAGTTTTGTGACATAATCTGTGCTTGAAATTGGGGAGGAAATATATACATATAAATTATACCGTAAGAGATCTTGCAAGGTGGTACGGTAAAATAGATTTCCTGGAACGAGGGAAAAATTAGGGAACACAAGTTTTCATAGAGTTAACTGAAAACACAATTTCAGGTATGAAAACCCTTTTTGCATTTTAAATCTGGCTGCATTTCCCCCCTAAAATGTATTACACATTGCTGCCTTCTTCATCTGAACACAATTCAGTTTATGCAAATTTTAGTTGTGTACATCTAAATAATACAATAAAGAATAGTAACAGGCTGGGATTGTGGCTCAGCGGTAGAGCGGCAGAGCGCTTGCCTAGCACAGGCGGGACCTGGGTTCGATCCTCAGCACCACATAAAAATAAAGGGTTAGGGTTGTGTCCATCTACACCAAAAAGTAAAAATTTTTTTTAAAGGATAGTAACAAAGCTTCGCTTTACAAATAAACCTGAAACTATGCAAATGCCCCAGATTAAGAGCAAGCATCAAACCAGGCATTGTGGCACCTATCTGTAATCCCAGCAGCTCCAGAGGCTGAGGCAGGAGGATTGCAAGTTCAAAGCCAGCCTTAGCAACTTAGTGAGGCCCTAAGCAACTTAGTGAGACCCTATCTCTAAATAAAAAATAAAAAGGGCTGGGGACATAGCTCAGTAGTTAACTACCCCTGGGTTCAATCAGTGATACCTGCACCTCACCTCCCCCCAAAATATGAATATACATCAAGAATTTCATAATTTCTTTTCTTTCTCTTTCTTTCTTTTTGGTACTGGTGATTGAACCTATGGACTACTGAATGTGAGGCAGGCACTCTATCAACTGAGCTATAGCCCCAGTCCAGGGCTGGGGCTATAGCTCGGTTGGTAGAGGGCTTACCTAGCATGCATAAGGCCCTGGGTTCAAGTCCCCAGCACCACACACACACACACACACACACACACAAATCCCCAGTCCAAGAATTACATAATTTCAAACTGGCAGGCAGAGTATACTACAACTTGAGTCTGTACTACTAACCATGGAAAGACAGTTCATCTGGAGAACAAAATAAGCCCCCAAACTTTGTAAGCCTCAGGGGAAAATCCATCTCACAATTGTATAAATTTCAAAGTGCAGGGGCCTCAGAAATACATCTGTTTCATAAACAACTATATTTTAACCTACTTATGATATGGCTTTTACTGTAGCACTTCCTGGCCAGTACAGGTATGAATTCCTGACCACTGGGGTACATAAGTAGAGTAAGTATATCCCACAAGTTACCTACAAAGTATACATTTCTTCTTTCCTTACTAACAGAATCTGATTTTTATCCTTAGGAGCCTGTGCTACCAAAACTCCCAATTTTTTAATACTTGCTTGACATGACAACATGTCATGTTCTTGCCAAGGAGATATAGAAAGATATCCCTGGGGAGGGCATCTTCTCTAAACTAAAAGGACAGAGCTAGTGAACTAGGAGAAAGTGTCTTGTGCCCCTTTACCCCCTTCATCTTGCTAAAAATACAAGATGCTATCTTGAGATAAAAGAAATGAGGACTGAGGCTGACAGCATGAGAAGGAAGGGTAGAGAAAGCTGGGTCTCTAAGAAATGCCACAGCAGCTGCACCAGAGCTGGACTACTACCTCATCCTCCTTGCTAGATAAGAAAAACTCCCATTCCTATACTTTAAATGACTCTCATTCCATCAGCCAGAAGTAATGATACCTGAAAAGTATTTATTTGCTCCCACCAAAGTCTTCTTTGACTGTACTTTTGATATTCTTAGAGCTATAATTTATGGATCCTCAGACTTTGGTCAAAGGACCCAGTTAAGCAAATCAATGTAGTCTTTGCATTCACCAGGCCAGAGACTGGCCCAATCATAAGAAATGGTAAGTAAGAAAGAGTTTGAGGAGGCTTCCCATGCTGTGAGAGACAGCCACAGAAAGAGACACTGGTTCTTCTCTACTTATCTGTGTTTATGTGAGGCCTGGAACTGCTGTACCCACTGTTACAAACCTTCCAATGAAATCCATGCAGAGAGGAGTGTAGATGCATCCACCACCTCCATCCCCAAACCCACATCCATCACCTCCACCTCCAACTCCACATTCACCACCTCCATCCCTACCATCACTTTACCACCTCCACTTCCACCTCTAATATTGACACCTCTGCCTCCTCAGTCACCACCTTTCCTACCATCTCCATCTCTTCCATCTCCATGTCTACCACCCATAGCGCCTCCACCTTCACCTCCCCTACCTCTACCTCCACGTGTAGCATCTCTACTTCTACCTCTACCACCTCCACCTTCACCCCCTCACTCTAACTCTACATCCACAACCTCCATCTCCACCTTCACCACTTCCACCACCTCCACCTCCACCTCCAACACCTCCCCCACTTCTCCATCCCCCACTTCTACCACATGCACTGTTTCCCACCATCTCTACCTCCACCACCCATCACCACCACTACTATTCCACCACCACCATCTACTATCCTCTACCACCATCACTCCACCTCTGCCACCTTTTAATCTCCACTAATCACCTCCACCTCCACCTTTACCTTCACCACTGCCACCACTAGGACTCTACCACCTTTATCACCTGCATTACCACCTCCATCAACATCGCCACCTGCACCATTACCACCTCCTCAATCAACACCCCCACCTCTTCTATTTCTACCACCACTTATGCCACCTCCATGACCACCAACGCCTCCACCTTCACCACCAACACCTTCACCATCTCCCCCTTATTTCTTAGTGTATATGTATGTTCCCTATAAAAAGTCAATAGATAAAGTAAGCTGGTTACATTTTACATATCTCCAACATATGTCCAATGAGTCATATTATCTTACATATCCTCTTACTTCTCAAGCCCAACTATATTAATATTTAATGGTCTCTAAATTTCTTTCTGCTTAGCTGTCACAGTTAATAAAGTGATCAGTCAAGAAAATGTCAACTAACATATATCTCATGAGCATAAAATTTGTCATGCGTGGTATCTGTGTGAATATAAAAGAACTACTCCCTTACCTGAGTAACTGAAATATATGACACATCAGGGAAGAACACAGGCACTAAGAACTGAGGGCACAGTGTGGGGATCTGCTGGTGTCCTTGGGGTAACACCTACCCTGACAGAGGATATAAAGAGAGTGGAAAGTTGCCCACGTCACTGGAGCTCAGGATGCGAGAAGCAGCTGTATGCCCAGAGGAGAAGGGGCCCACAGTGCTCGTGCTTTTCCTTCCTAGCTCTCCTACTGGTGAGGTGGGAGGGAGCGAGTGACTTCAGTGAGAGTGAGACAGACAGAAGAGGCCAGCCCCTCCCACAGAACTGGGAGGCTGGGCACACAGGCCTTCAGCATCCCTTCACAGGCTTTCCTACATCATTTTCTTGCTTTTAATGCCCAGCTCCTTATTCACCAACCAGGAACCCAAGTCAGGTGAAGAAGTGTGTGTTGAAGTGAAGAGGCAACTGAGTTTTAAAACAGCCCTCTAGATCCCACAGATCTTACAACTGGAGGCCTTGGAGGTAGAGGGAGATGGAGAAATTTTTCATCGTTGATAACTTCATAGACTTACATACGTTTTCTATTAGTCTTCATGGAGATTCCTCTTTGTCAGGAGAAAGAAGTATCTTTTCAAATATGAAAATCCACTGATCACCAAAAAAACCAGAGAGCTATTATTCAGGCAGCAGCAAATTACGACTTATTAGGCCAAAAAGTATACTCAAAGTAACACTCCAAGTAATTCCTTATCATCCATCCTCCCCTCTTATGACAAATAGTGCTCTAAAGTTTTGAAGTATGTATCCTTTTTGCCAAATATATTTAAAATATATTTTTTTAGTTGTAGTTGGACCCAATACCTTTATTTTATTTAGTTATTTTTATGTGGTGCTGAGGATCAAACCCAGTGCTTTGCACGTGCTGGGTAAGCACTTTACTGCTGAACCACAACCCCGGCCCTGCTCCCCCCCCCCCAAAAAAAAAGCTTCTTAATCATGACTGAATCCTTCTTTCACAAAAGGTTAAGGAATATCCCCATAAACTGTTACTGGATCATCATTTTTACTTATTGTGCATAAAACTTTATGTAGTATCTGTCTTCAAAGACAAGCAGTAATGGAGGCTTATACACATAAAGAAATAAATTGCTTACGTTTATATTCTAGAGTTCAAATAGAATGAACTTAACTCAGCTGACTTCATTCCCCTAGTTTAGGGAGGAAATTTGATTAGGAAAAGCTGTAAAATTTCAAGCAATCTATTAAATTTTTAAATTATCCCTTAAAATTCTTTAACTACACACTTAGAATCCAAGGAAGGGAGGGGACAGATGTAAAAATGTAACCTGATCACTCTATCAACAGGCAATGACACCAGAGTCAGAGGAAGTAGCTGAAAATGTAAACATCACTAACTACATCTAAAGACAAAGGATCCCATTTCTTCTTCAGATTGATTGTCAATATAGTCATCTCCAAATCATATCCGATGATTTTTGATTCTAGGACTCTATGGACACGAATGTCTGTGATGTTCACACCCCTTATATAAAATGACACACTATTTGCCTATAACCTATGTATATCCTCCCACATCCTCCTCAATATTTTAAATCATCTCTAGAAGCCTTATAATACCTAAGGCAATGTAAATGATTATTGTGCTCCATTGTTTAAGGACTAATAACAAGAAAAAAAGTCATATACAAGTTCAGGGCAGACAGGAGCTGGGCGCAATGGCACATGCCTGTAATCCCAGAAGCTCAGGAGGCCGAGGTAGGAGGATCCTGAGTTCAAAGCCAGACTCAGCATAAGCGAGGCACTAGGCAATGCAGTGAGATCTTGTCTCCAAATAAAGTACAAAATAGGGCTGGGGGGTGTGGCTCAGTGGTTGAGAGCCTCTGAGTTCAATCCCCAGTACAAAAAAAAAAAAAAAAAAAACCCTCACAAATAGAGAATTGTATATCACTTTTCCACCTCAGAGAAAAAAGAACCTATCACTTGACTTCTATAGCATTTTGCCCACCAAAAAGAAAAGCTTGGGTCTTTTAGGCAAAACACATCTACAGAAATAGACTGGTCCAGTTCAGAACTTGCCTAAGAAAATTTTGCCAAGTATCTCCGGACACTGTCTCAAGGAACTAGGGAGATTGGAGAGATGCCAGTCTCCCTCAGTGAACTAGGATACCAATCAATTATGCGGTAGGGTTTACAAAATGAACTAGAATGCCCATCCCATTTAATCCCCACAGAGAAAGCTGAAACAATTGCTTCTACCCAGGAGCGAAATGGCATCAATCTGATGCCTGGGACCAAAGCCAACAGTCTCAGCTGGAACCTGAGGGTTCTCGGCCAGAAACTGGGACCTTGAAACTATAGCAAGTAGATCTCTTGCTCCCACTTGCTATGCCTTTCCAAAGGCAAGAAAAGTTGTTTTTAATATTGGAAAATTTAGGAAAGTTAAAAGTAAAATAAGAATGTGTTATCCTGTTGGTGACACAGATTTGATATGTACCGTGAGAGGAGATTATGAACTGTCTGTCCATTTTAAGGATCTCTATTTACTTCAACAGTCATAGGAAGACATGCATTAAATTAGTATTTTTTAATTGTAAGAATAGTGTATAAAAATGACAAAATTTTCAGTCTTTTTTCAATGAGATGAACATTTACAAAGAGATCTATAGTGCCTAAGCTATTTCCTAAAGGGAACAAAGATTACTCCTATATAATTGAAAGCCATTTCAGATCCTTTACCAAGTACCTTCTCTTAAGACTGTTGTGACTTAGGTTTTAAAACTTGGTTTTCCATAATTATATTTACAAAGTTAATTACATTAGAGAGCCAATTCTTTTTGATTTTTGTGTGATGCTGGGATAAAAACCAATGGCCTAGTACTTGCTAGGTTAATGCTCTGTCACTGAGCTCTATTCCCAAACACCTTTCACCTCCCATAAAACCCTTGTGTAATCCATGTTTCTTCTCAAAAATACAAAAGCACAGCACTTCCTTCTTTAAAAAAAAAAGATAGAATTTTAAAATATAGGGAAAAATCATCTTTTTAGTCCCACACCAAGATGTTATATTCCCCTAAGTATCTTAGATATTTTAGTGCTGTCACAAACTTTGGTAGGAAGTGAGAGTAGTCAAGCTTTTAAGCTCCTCTTTTATTAATATTTTTTATTGTTTGGAAAATAATTTTATAGCTTTTCTAGAAATGGAATATACTCATTGTAAAAATGTCTAACGGTCTACAAGTGTTGAAAGGGTAAAATAAATTGCTGCCTCACCATTACTGTGAAAACCTAAGAAAATGAATTCAAATAGTGAAAAACTTGAGTTTTGCAATAATTAGATTTCATTAGTACATTCCCCTTAATGAAAGAGAAATGGAGTACCACATGCCAAAGTCCCCAGCCTTTTGATCCACCCTTCAGAAGTAGAAAACCAAAATAGAAAGCAACAACATAGTCCATGAAGACAACTGCACATACCACCACACAAGAACCACAGACCATGCCTGCAATCCACCTTCTGTGAACTTTTCCTCTTTTTTTTTTTTTTTAGAATTTTTAATATTTATTTTTTAGTTTTCGGCGGACACAACATCTTTGTTGGTATGTGGTGCTGAGGATCGAACCCGGGCCTCACGCATGCCAAGGGAGCGCGCTACCGCTTGAGCCACATCCCCAGCCCCTTTTCCTCTTTTTTAACCTCAATGACAAATGCCTTTCCTTCATGCTAAGACTTTACTTTTGAGATAACACCCCAAAATAAAGAATATCAAAAAGAAAAAAAATGAATTCTGTAGATGGTAAATCCACTGGATAGTGCTATTTTTTTTTCTTGCTTAGACTTTAGCCAGATAAAGTGTCTTATGGAACAAGGCAAAGAATAAATTATCAATCACTTTTAAGCATATTGATTATAATAAAAAGATAACTTCTGATCATTTAAATATTCATTTCTATTTGTGGGAAACTGGAGGCAACCTTACACAAAGTACCGTTGAATATCCCTTTTAGAGCACCAACACGTTGCCACACATGGCAAATTCCACACTTGCCCTCACATAACAGGTTGTAGTCAAAGCACAGGTACCCTAAAAATACTGTACACATTTATCTTCAATCTATGTATATAAAGTGTAAATGAAATACAAATGACCTAAGACCTAACATATCTCATTATGGAGATGTAAAAATGACAAAATTCAAAATCCAAAACATGCCTGATCCCAGACATTTCTTCGTCATGTTCTAGACAAATTTTAACTTTTTCTCCAACCAGAATGATTCTGGTTAAGCAAATAAATGTATTTTACAACATGTCATATTAATTACCTGATTATGTATCAGTAATGATAATATCAAACATCAGAGAAAAGAACCTGATAAAATTTCAATTTCCAATTTTATATTCTTTTGAGGTTTTTTTTGGTACCAGAGATTGAACCCAGGGCACTTAACCATGGAGCCACATCCCCGGCCCTTTTTTATATTTTATTAGAGACAGGGTCTCACTGAGTTGCTTAGGGCCTCACTAAGTTGCTGAGGCTGGCTTTGAACTCCTGTTCCTCCTGCCTCAGACGTCTGAATCACGAGGATTATAGGTGTGTACCACCTCGCCTGGCCTCCATTTTTATATTTTTAAAACATAATTCAAATTTGTTTCTCAGTGAATTTATTGCTTTACTTTTGAAAACAATTCACTTGATTGTATGTTTTCTAATAGTCACTTTCACTGTTAGGTTGACTTAGCAAAAACTGACTCCTTTACTCAGTTATTGGTTAAGTGTTTTCCTATAGATCACATTTCACTTTCTTATGTCTTGTATCATAAAAGTGTTCAAGAACACTTTAAAGCAAAATAATTGAATACAATTATTTTAGTAAAAATAATTGCTAAAAAGAATAAATCTTAACAAATGAAAAACGAGCATTCACATTTACTGAGCTTTTGTTTTTATCAATTATAGGTAAGAGATGCAAATGTCATATTCTCAAAAGCAGATAGGATTTAGTTTCATATACTAAAGATAGCAATTTGGTATCATTTTTTGAAACAACACTTGTCAGTGGTACTTTTATAATTCAGAATTTTTCAGAACTCAAAAGGCAGAAATGCACACATTCTCCTAAAGATCCTAAACATCCATTAATCTGCCAAGGAACAATGATACATAAATCTGAATAAAACTTTTTTCAAAGCAGACAGCATTCTAGTATGTACTTCACGGCATTACAGTGTATCTTTTAGTAGAGAGGAGCCTGACAGTGTTAGTGTTCTTTCAGAAACATGAATTGATTTATTACCATACACCCATAGGAAAAACATGTCACATGGCCTGGAACAAAAAAACATGACTGTTAGAGTTAATCACTTAGAACAGAGAGAAAGTGCAATCATTAACTGAATTGGGATCCATCCTAATAATTTTTGGCGTAACTACTTTCAAGTACTACCAGAAAGCTGAGTGTTTGGAGTTAATCAGATACTTAAGTCTCTGTTCATATTAACATGAATTTGTGATATTCAAAGAAATTTACATGGATAGTCTACTCAATTCAACATGTTCTCATAGAATTCAGGAAAAATTTCTTTATCTTCATCTTTCCAACAGAATCTTTGTTATGAACCATTTATTATAAATATATCCTGTGCATGCCAGTTAAGAAAATATTCTGGTTGGTAACCTGTTAGTTAAACCATTTTTTAGTTAAAAAAAAATGCTGACCACCAAATGAGACTATTATATTTTTAGGAAAAAAAATCAAAAGTTTTGCATTCCTTAAAAAATGAGAAAAGTATCAACCAGTCCACTTACAGTGAGTTCACAGAAATCGAAGCTATCAAGACTTTTGCTTCTGTGCAGTCTCCCTTTAATTCGTCTTAAAGAAGGTTTTCCTTGGCTGACACTAGAAGTAGCACCATTGGGATTTTCAGAGGATGGAGTAACCCTGGAAGAAGGGGGAAAATTGCTTAGAAAGGCAGATTTACACGTGAGCCTATTTCTAAAATTAGTGGTAAGCATTATTTACTTGAGGGTAGCTTTGGAAATGTCACACACACTCCTTTTTTCAACCAAAAAACCAAGAGCCACCAAACATTCTATCGGATACTCTTTCTAAATATTTCTTAGCAGCTGGTAGTGTAGGAATCTTCCTGAAAGAGTTCAAATATTCCAACATTAAAATTCACTAAAAGTCAACTCTGCCACCATCAAAGAAGCAATTACAACTAGACTGAGGTTTCCTAGGTAACTCACAGGCATTGGCTTCCCTTGGGACAGTGGTCTAACCAGCAGCACTCAGCGTGGTACACCCAGTAGAAGTCAGCTGTCACTGGAGAGATCGACAGATACTGTTCAGCATGCTTTTGTTAAGCATGAAAATAACTCCTCCAAATTTAAACATGACAGTCAATAATTCACCATGATTTTGGAATAAAAAACCACAGATAAGAAGAAATAGCAAATAATCTAAGCTATCTATCTATGGAGTGTACACTGGGATACATGTTCATACATAAAAACACAGAACTGACACATGCTCTCTTATTGCTGCGTCACTACTGGGTGGCAGCGTTAGAACAAACTAGTCAGAGAGAAGATGCTCTGGGCACCTGCAAGGAAACTGTTCTGTCAATTATTTTCTTAGAGATGACAAAATGTATAAAGCAATGGGAATGATTTCTAAATACGGTTTATGAAAGTCAATTTCTTCATATAGTAATGGAATTTCCTATTCATAATGCAGTCCATGTTCATATAATTTTCAACCCTTGTTACTTCTTAATTTTTTTATACTTCAAGTGTTGACCAGATGGGATAACATAAGACATAGCCTGTAAGCTCTAACTCCTTTTTCTTTTTCCCTTTTTTTTTGGGGGGTAGGGGGTACCCGGGATTGAACTCAGGGGCACTCGACCACTGAGTCACATCCTCATTCCTTTTTATTTATTTGTTTATTTATTTTCAAATTTTAAGACAGGTTCTCTCTAAGTTGTTTAGGGTCCCGCTAAGTTGCTGAGGCTGGCTTTGAACTTGCAATCCTCCTGTCTCAGTCTCTGGAGCTGCTAGGATTACAGGTGTAAGCCACCACACTGGCCTCTAATTGCTTTTTAAAAGATGCACAGAATGGACTACTAGCAAAATAAACTTGATTCATATATGAATAAGAGTAAATATTTGCGAGGTATGGTAGTGAGCACCTATAATCCTAGCAGTTCAGAGGCTGAGGCAGGAGGATGGAAAGTTCAAGACCTGTCTCAGTAACTTTAACGAGGCTTTAAGCAACTTTGTGAGACCCTGTGTCAAAAAGAAAAATAAAAAGGGCTAAGATGTGGCTCAGTAGTTAATTACCCCTAGGTTCAAACCCCAGTACAAAAAAAAAAAAGAGGGACTATTATAAAATAACAAGTTTATGTATGCCTGTAATTTAGAATGAATATATATATATATATATATATATATATATATATATATATATTTAGAATATTTAAAGAGTACAGAAAGATATGAAAATGGAAAGTAAAATGGGCCTCCTTCCCCCTCATCCTAAACCTCAGTCCATTTTCCAGACAACTACCATTACCAGTTCCTTTTACTACCTCCCAGACAAATGCTTATGTTATTTATGTATGTGCTTATTTCCTTTTGGAATTTTTAAGTAAGATGACCAAATTATTCATATTTTCCCACACCATATTTTTTTCACCTAATATGACTTGCATAATAACCACAATAACCATAATAACCACAATAACCCATGTAGAACAATTTCTTTTTAATGACTAAACAGTATTTTATGATACAGATGTAACATCATTTATCAATCACTTCCCTGCTGAGGAGCATTTATTTTGCTTTCAAATGTTTGCTATTAAATCTTTTTTTTAAATATATTTACTTTATTTATTTTTATGTGGTGCTGAGGATCGAACCCAGTGCCTTACATGTGCGAGGCAAGCACTCTACTGCTGAGCTATAACCCCAGCCCCTGCTATTAAGTCTTAAAGCAACAAATACCCATGACAATATTTGTAGACAAATTCAATACTTACTTAGGAAAGAATCCTAAGTGGAAATGCAGGGGTAGGGGTAGAAGATTTCTAAATGTTAACAGGCACTGACTTCCAAAATTTGCCAATTTATACTTCTACCAACAGTGTATGAGAATGTGCACTGGGTTAATCATTAAATACAAGGGCAACTCTATCTTTTAATTATTTTATAACTCAACTTTTCTGTGTTCTTCATTATACTTTTGTCTTGCTGAACTGATGATTTGTATAAAAAGGACTATTGTGGAGTTTCCCATGAAAAAGAGGGATTTGTCAATTAATCTTTGTCAGTCTGTTAGGTGTTTGCTTTCTACATTTCAAATCTTTCTGATTAGATGCCTTAATGTTTATTATTCAAATTTTCGTAGGGATTTAATGTTTTATCATATAGAAAGTTCTTGTGCCAATGATCAATTTTACCTTCATTTTATGCTATTTTAGAGCTATTTTATGTGGTGATAATTTTATGCTATTTTATCTATTGATAATTTCCCCCATCTACATTTTTTTTTTGGTACCAGAGATTGAACCCAGGGGTCCTTACCCACTGAATCACATTCCCAGCCCTTTTTATGTTTTGAGACAGGTTTCACTAAGTTGCTCAGGACCTTGCTAAATTGCTGAGGCTGGCTTTGAACTCATGATCCTCCTGCCTCAGCCTCTCAATCTGCCTCAGCCTCTCAATCCCAGCCCCCTTGCTGGGATTGCAAGTCTGCACTACAGTGCATGGCCCCCATTTACATTTCTAGGTTTATCTAGTTTATCTTTTTGTGTGCCTATGTTTTCAACCTTTCCAAGTCTGTCTTTTTTTTTTTTTTTCCTTAAGTTGTACCTTTACGTCTTGGCATGTAGCTAGAGTGGTTTTTTTTCTTCACCCAATCTGAGAGTAAATATCTTTGGAGATGCACTTAATCCATTCAAATTATGCTTATTTATATGTTTAGATTTATTACTATCATCTTTTTCTATGTTTTATTCCCATTATAAATGCTTTCTTATTTTTCTGCCTTATTAATATGATGGAGTTTTCTTGTCCCCAACTGCTCTATGACTGATTTCCCTCTCCAGTTAGTAGTTTGAAAGTTACACATATTATTAGGGCACACACACTAGCTAATACACACACACACACACACACACACAGAGTTGTCACTTGGTATCCATGGGGGATTGGCTCCAGAATCCCCTTTGGATATCAAATCTGTGGATATGCAACTCCTTTATATAACATGGCTATGCCAGACGCAGTGGTTCGGGGCTATAATCCCAGCTACTCAGGAAGCTGAGGATTGTAAATTTGAGGTCAGCCTGGACAGCTTAGCGAGACCCTGTCACAAAATTAAAAACAGAAAGGGTTGGGGGTGTAGAATCCCTGGGTTCTATCCTCAGTATCAGGAAAAAGTAGATAAAAGGTGAAGTATTTGCATATGACCTATGTAGACCGTCTCATACTTTAAATTATCTCTTCGTGCTTTATAATACCCAACATAAATGATATGTAAATACTTGTAACACTAAATTGTTTAGGGAACAATGACAAGGAGAAAAGTGTGTGTGTTTTCAGTACTGAGGTGATGTGTAAGGACATGGAGAGCATATTTTCCTGTCAACACCTAGGTTCATCAATATTGTCACCTCTTCTAAATAATAAACGGCATTAATGCATCTTCATGGCCCTTCTCTCACAGCACCACCACACTCCTACTAAAGCCAGCCTTCCCCTTGGAAAGTTTCCACGTTCCTAACTTCTCATTTACTCTACCAATTTACCTTTGCTCTTCTTGGATTCTTTAGCTTACTCCTCCAAATTGCTGACTGGATTATCAGTTTTGACAATTCAACTAGTCTCCTTTCCATCAGTGAGAAAATTAAAGTTTCAAAGTGCCTAGACTTCATGATTGAATGTTCTTTTGCAACTTTCTGAAAATAACTGTTAATCTGATGCTCTTCTATTTTCTCAGGGATTAGTTCCTCTGTTCTTTCAGTTTGGTAATTCTCAAGGTGCTGGTTTCTCCCACTGTTTGGTGACTTATACTGTCCACTTATATTTGTCCTGGAGAACATCTATTTTCCTCCTGTGGCATCTACTGTACCTGCCTTCAGTGACTCTGGCAGAGAGATAGCATGGGGTACTGGGGGTCTGTGAGGAAACTTCTTTGGGTTAGCAGGATTCAGTAGCTCCTTGGGAACAGCCCTGGCTCTGGCCTGGTGCCCACAGTCAATATTTAAGGAGGTGAGAAAGCAGCACCACTATGCTCTACTTGGCACAAACAGTGAGGATCAGGGGCTGAGCCAACCCAGCATATCACATGTAATTCATTTCCCAAGTGTCCCCATCTGCTGTCTGTTGATGCTTTTTCAATCTATCCACCCCACCTTTGCAAGGGTCTCCTGCGCATGCTCTGGACAGTGATTCTGTAAGGTTTTCTCTCAGTCCACCTACCTCTATCTACTAGCTACATTTCAGAATTCTCAAAAATGCAGGTCCACCCGGAATAGTGGCGCACACCCTAATCCCAGCAGCCTGGGGGGCTGAGACAGGATTGTGAGTTCAAAGCCAGCCTCAGCAAAAGTAAGGTGCTAAGCAACTCAGTGAGACCCTGTCTCTAAATAGAATATAAAATAGGGCTGGGGATGTGGCTCAGTGGTCGAGTGCCCCTGAGTTCAATCCCCAGTAACCCCCGTCCCCCCCCCCAAAAAAATGCAGGCCCACAGAAGCATTCTTTACCTTCATTTAGACATCATTAATTTTACTGAAGCTTTTTAATTAACTTTTTTTTATTTAATTGAATTTTCTCACTTTGATTCAGATCCCAAAGTATAAATTTAATGCTACCTTTTTCATGATTCTCAATATAAAAAGAAGCACACTTTACAACCCTATTTTCCTTTCTGCAGAGTTAAAAGCTTCCACAAAAACAATAAAGAACTTTATTCAAAGGGAAATGTTTCAGCACGTTGGAATGGGCAAAGAATTTTTGGACAAGACTCCAAAAGTACAGGAAACAAAATGAAAAAATAAACAAATGGGATACATCAAACTAAAAACTTTCTGTACAGGAAAAGAAACGATCAAGGAGTAAAGAGACTACCCACAGATGGGAGAAAATATCTATACAGCATACATCTGACAAGGAGTTAATATCTAGAATATATAGAGAATTCCCAAAACTCAAGAGCAAAAAAACAAACAAATAAATGGCCCAATTAAAAAGATGGGTGTGGTATTGTACACCTGTAATGCCAACTACTGGGGAGGCTGAGGCAGGAGATTGCTTAAGCCAACAAGTTCAAGATCAGCTTGGGCAGTGCAATGAGACCCCTCCTCAAAAAACACAAACAAAATAGAATGGACAATAGACCTAAATAGAAAATTTTCTGGAAAAAAAAACATACCAAATGGCCAACAGATACATGAAAAAAATGTTCAACATTTTGTTTGTCAGAGAAATGCAATCATGACCTCATCCCAGTAAGAAAGGCTGTGACCAAAATGACTGAAGATAACAAGCGCTGGCAATGATGTGGAGAACAGGGAGCCCCTGCACGTTCTTGGTGGGAATGCAAATTAATACAGCCATTATGGAAAACACTATGGAGCTTCTTTAAAAAATTTTTAAATACAACTACCATATGATCCAGCAATCCCACTCCTGGGTATATATCCAAAAGAAATGAAATCAGTATGTTGAAGAGACAGCTGCCCTCCCATGCTCATGGCAGCACTATTCACAATAGTCAGGGAAGGGAAACTATCTAATGTTCACCAACCCATGGACAAAGGAAATGTGTAAGGCACATAATGGAATACCATTCAGCCATAAAAAAGAATAAAAGCTTGTTATCGAAAACAACATAGATACAAGCAGAGATCATTAAGTAAAGTAAGCCAGACACAGAAAGATAAGTTCCACATGATCTCACACTGCAATATAAAATGTTGATCTCATAGAAATTGAGAACAGAATGGTCGTTACCAGAGGGTGAGGAGAGTTGAACAAGGAGCAATGGGGAAAGGTTGATCAACAGGCACTAAGGTTCACAAGTCCTAATGTGCACAGCAGAGTGACTACAGGTAACAACCATGTACTGAATATTTCAAAAAAAAGCTAGAAGAAAGGATTTTGAATGTTTTCACCATAAATAAATAATAAATGAGGAGATCAACATGTTTAATTTGATTTGACATTATACAACATATACATGTAACAGAACATCATATGATACTTCATAAATATGTACAATTTTAAGTTTTTATAGATAAATTAAAATAAACTTAAGTTTTTAAATGAACTTATTCAAAAGAGGACATATTGGAAAGAATTATAAAACAATACACATGTCAATTTTTTTCTTTTATTTCTTCTCTCTCACTTTATTTTGATGGCACTGGTTAAATCATATGGTCATATTTTAGGAAGTGAATGTAAACATAATGTTCACTCTTTTGATGAAATCATCTGGCTAATATTTTTCATAAGATTTTCTCTCATCTGACTTTAATAGGCATCACTATTTTCCCTTTTCTTCAAACCTATAAGCTTAAAACCTAGAGCTTACACCAAATTTTACAAATGGCAGGCAGCCAAGACATTTATCAGAATAAACTCAATATAATACTAAATCCAATGACAAGGCTAAAAAATCATAAATATAACTAGAAGAATGGACCAAACCCTTTCCCACCAGGATCATAATAAAAGTATTTAATAACCAGATGAGCAGAATAGATAAATACCAGGTGAAGATCCTCTGGACCCACCTGCTTATGGTCCCCCAAAGAGGATGGAATTGGTTAAGGCTCCTCCACGGTAGTGTCATTCATTTATAAGCTTTAACCAAGTCTCTTTGAAGGTGAGAGGCCAATTGTTAAAAAGCATGGTTCAATAATGACCAGCTCCCTTTCCTTGGTGGGGAATAAAGAAAAGAATAAACATTGATCCAGATAACTGTGGAGAATGTTAACTCCAGTTTAAGAAATGGTCTTATAGGTAGAATTTAAGGTTTTGCTTCTCCTTTGTTGATTATTGTCTTTGAAAAGAGGGGTCCTGGGGGCTGGGGCTGTGGCTCAAGTGGTAGCGCGCTCGCCTCGCATGCGTGCGGCCTGGGTTCGATCCTCAGCACCACACACCAACAAAGATGTTGTGTCCGCCGAGAACTAAAAAATAAATATTAAAAAAAATTTTCTCTCTCTCTCTCTCTCCTCTCTCACTCTCTCTTTAAAAAAAAAAAAAAGAAAAGAGGGGTTCTGGGGAGATCAACATGTTTACTTCGATTTGACATTATACAACAGGTTTCTGTTGGACACTCACGGAATACAGGGGCATATCTACAACTCAGGTAAGAAGAACTGTACTTGGTTACAGAAAGCCACCAAGGACAGTTCCCCCAGATGTACAGTAGGAGTTTTCTAATCCCAAGGGATCACCCTCCCCCACCCCTGATGGTATGAATCTGAACTGAATAACAGACTTTGGGAATAGTTCCCCAAATATTTCAGGGAATGACCTTTAATGTCAGGGAAATATGTTTAGGAACTGAGTTATAAGCACCTTGTGTTTTCTCTTGAATTAAGGGGAAATCAATATTTAGCTTACAGTGAAGTTTTCTAAATTCTTCATTTCATTTTATCATCCATAAAGGGACGTTGGGGAGAAAATCAATCTCTCTCTCTCTCTCTCTCTCTCTCTCTCTCTCTCTCTCTCCAATCTCTTCCTATGTTTCTCAGGGGACCATGTTTTACTGGTGGGCCAGGCCAATGTGCCCATAAGGTAAAAATCCAGGGTCCAGCCTCTCATCTCACTTCCTGCTTCCACAGAATAAACATGTCCTGGTAAGGCTCACCCCAGGAGTCAGGTCTCCTTTTGTTCATTTCCATTCTCTTTGCCTGACATTATTAGGCCAGGGTCCACCCTCTTAGCTTCTGAGAAAAGAGAGGACCATCCCCTCTTGGGCTTGAAGGCCAATCTGCTTCAGCATGGCTTCCTGGAAGGTCCTCATGTGGGTGATAACTGGCACCTGCCCAGATATTAACAACCCAGTAAATTGTTTACCACTTAGTTCTTGTTCCTTGTGTGTACATTCCCCATTTCGAGGACACAAGGGGAAAGGTAAACACCAATCCAACCCTATCAATCATGTCACACCTACACTTGCAAACGTCTGGCCTGTTGCTGGCTGCCATCCAGGTACAGACTGCTAAACCTTCAATACAGCATTGCAAAGTCCTTGAAACCCAACAGAAATCTAAAAAATTCACTCATCCAAAATACACAGCACACAACTCCTTACATTCTGCAACCATCCCTCCCAGACTCTCCCTCTGCTGGAATGCCCTCCTGCTCCCCATCCTTGCAAAGCTGATGCCCAAGGGGAGTATTAGATATCCTTGTATTTGTGTATTCCTTCTATTCCATTTCAAATTTCCAGTAGAAAATAATTCAATAACAACAAAGAATGGGGCAAAAATAAATCAGCAAGATGGTAAAAATGAAGCAGTTATGCAAGAACCAAACTATTCATAAAGTGGCAATGCTTCTATAAGATATGAAGTTTAAATTATCAGCAGTTGACAGACACCACCAAGAGTCAAGACAATGCTAATGAGTGACAGCAAAGCATCCTTCCCCAAAGAGGGGAATCCCAAACAACAGTGTAAGAACAAGAGCATTGGCATACTGCTAAGAACAGAAGTGCAGCTGACTTTAAAAAGACACTGACTCCTTCTAAGGACACTTTCATAGAAGATAGCAAAATGCTAACTTCTGTTTTTAAGTATCAGACTTTAGAAACCTTAATGATTCACTTATTAGATTAATAGCAAATAGTCTTTAGTTGCACTTGTAAATAATAATGTGTGTAATCATCTATAATTTGCTCATTATGAAACTACAAAAGGACTTGGATATTAGAGCCCTTCACATCCCAGCAGGCAGACCTGTGTGACACATGAGTGGTCCATATAACACCCATGAAGAAACTAATACTACTGGGTCCTTACACCTATTTTCAGCTATTCTCTCCTCCTACACTATCATCCTCCTCCTCCATTGTCTTTTAATCCAATAACCAGCATAAAACCTGCTGACTCTGGGCAAGTCAATAACCTTATTTGTAGACTGGGAAAATACAGCACCTACCTCACAGGGATGCTATAAGTTAAATGACAGGATGCTTGCAAAGCACTTCTATAGGTTGCTAATAATAGCTTAATGAACAGTAGCTTTGAACACTTTCAAAATCTGATTATTGGATGGCTACTTGAATCAGTACATTGATGCTGCATGGCTTTCAGTAATCACTGACTCAAATAACCACAAAAAATCTTTTTATAAGATGAAAAAAATCAAATGACAACCCCTTCTCTTCTACCTCAGGTCAGTGTAAACACTCCTAAAAACACTTGGTGCAAAAATTAAAAGACAGTTGACAACCATACCATTATTATTAAATTTTTTTTCATGTTTCAGAATAGATAGGATTATTATATGACTCTTACCAAACCTGCTGAAGAGCAGGGTGACTGTCACCTTATTTAGAATGTCACCTTATTTAGAAAAAGAGACTTTGCAGATGTAATTAAGTTAAAGATCTTGAGATGAGATCATCCTAGATTATTCAGGTGGTCCTGAATCCAATGACAAATATCCTTATAAGAGACAGAAGAGAAGACAGATGCAGAAGAAAAGGACATGTAAAGATGGAGGCAGAGACTGGAGGAATGTGGCCACAAAGAGCTACCAGGAGCAGGAAGAGGCAAGGAAGGATCTCCCCTAGAGCCCTCAAGGGAGTGTGGCCCTACTGACACCTTGACTTTGGGCCTCTGGCCTCCAGAACTGTGAAATGAAAAATTTCTGTTGTTTAAGGCCACCAAATCTGTGGTCATCTGTTCCAGCAACCCTAGCAAATACAATATCCTACTGCTTTTCATAATTGGTAATCACAGGAAACCCCCAAAGGAAGACAGTAGGCTGAAGCAACTTCTACCCATCTGGGGTAGAGGTAGCAGGCCTTCCTCTGGGTTCCTAAACAGTGATGATTCAGAACCAAACACTGCATGCACTCCTACTTCTGTCTCTAGGAGACAAGGAAAAGAGAGGACAAGCAGAAGAGGGTTCTTATAGGCTCCACCAACGCACATGGGTCTGTTTATTTCAGTTTCCACATAAATTGGTCTGTAAAATATGATACTTCTTAAGGGATTTCAGGAGTCCAGTAGAAAAACAGGGAACACTGCACAAAAGAAAGTTGATGGTCACCAATGCCCAAACTAGATGAAGTGTGGGAACAAAGCACTAGATCATCCCGTCCCATCTTTTATACTGGTATAAGCTTTGCAAGCCCACGTCTTTTAGTGCAGACTACAATAATTTAAAGAGAGAAACAGAGAGAGAATTCAAATTTTCATAAACATATCCATACAAATCTTCATATATATCACAATTTTCATAGTATGACCTCATATTTTATAAATGGGCAGATGCTGGTGCATTCCAAGGTTTGACACAAGTTGCTGGTGTCTGCTACAGGTCCCCACCACTCTGGAGTTGGAACCTACATCTTCTTATCTTCTAACCATGTAACAGTGCTTTATATCTCAAATTCTCCATGTGCAATTATGATGATATTGACAAAATTAAAATGCTATCTAGAAAAAAATTCCAGAGGAAATAAGAGATAAGTGGACCAATTTAAAAGAAAAGTACTCTCCAATTGTGTTGAGAAGTACTACCCATAACAGAGTTTTTGTAGAGTATGCTCTTCATTTTTTCCTCTGCAAAAACTAGATTAAGCTTTGCAAATTAGCATTCAGTGGAAACTCTGAAACACTCATCTAAGATTATGAAAAAGGTTACACAAAATCCACCAGATTTTTGCAGACCATCTCTTAATAGGATGGTTTTTATCCCTGGTCCAAATTTATTGTCTGCTTCCATGTGAAATCATTACAGTACAAATATTACCTGAATTTTATTTCCTTAGAGCCTCTCTTCACAAATTCTGTGTTTGGGAAATGTATTAAAAGAAACAGTGCTCCAAATGATGAGAAAGAGTAAATTTAGTTTCTTAACTTTGTGATTTAATGTTGCTAATATTCATGGCTAGGAGCTTCTTAAATATTATTCTTGTATCTCTTTAAAGTGAGCATAAAGAAAACTGATTTCTTTAATGGTCATTCTCAGCCACACATTATTAAGAATTCATTTTTAAGTAAGAATTCACTTCTCCATTTACTCAACAAATATTTATTGAGATGCTATTTTGTGCCAAATATCAATTGTAGGGGATTTCGTCATGGACCAAATAGACAAAAGTCCTCCCTCATGCAAGTTACATTTTGATGGAGAGAAAGAAACAACATACATGAAAAATAAGTAAAAAATAAATAGTGTGACCCACTTGAATCAAATGTATGAAAGATGATATGTCATGAGCTTTGTAATGTTTTGAACAACCAATAAAAATAAATAAATAAATAAATAAATAGTGTGTTAGGTATCAGGAGAAATGCAGGGTATGGGTAAGACTGCTGGTGTTCACCATCAATCTGATAAATCATCTTTAAATATTACTTTGCGTTCCTTCACAGGAGTGACCTATACTTGTTTGTTTGTTCATTTGTTTATTGTGGTGCTGGGATTAAACCCAAGGCCTTGTACAGGCTAGGTGAGCACTCTACCACTGAGCTATATAACCAACCCTCATAGACATTTTATTCAGTTTTTACTACGCTAGTCTTCTATGTGTTATTCCTTTCTATTCATCAAATTAAAATATCTTCTTTAGAATAAAAAAAATGGTGGTAGGGCAAGGAGGAAGATACTAATGTTTACTAAGCATCTATTATTCAGCCAGGCACAGGAGTAGACATGTTATATTCATTATCAGAATTGATCTGTGTATTATACCTGAGGGAGATAACAAGATTCTCATTTTACAGGGGAAGAAACAGATACTCTGGTAACTTGCTTAGTGTCACACAGCACGTGACAGAGATGAAATTTGAACTTTGGTGCTCACATTTGTTGCCTTCCCTCCAAAAGTGACTACTATTAGGCTTCTTTTTTTTTTTTAACCCATCTTTTTCTCACTGATCAACCTTTAAAGATCTTGGATCATTAATTTTTGATACAGCAGAAATTAATTTTCCCAAATACCTAAAAAGCAGCCTCCCTTCCTTTCTCTACAACCTTAGGATCGAATTAACTATGTTCAATGGAATAAAACAAAACCTTTATGAATAGCACTGACCAGTAATTTTAATTAGTAACCATCAATAACTATCACAATTATTGGCCTCTTTTTTTTTTTTTTGTAATCACCTTCCCTTTACTTATTTCTTCTGTGATAAAACCTTAAATCTACATCTCAAGCCACTAGAATGCCTAGGTGGCCACTGGGGCTGCGATATGGCAATTTAAAAACTAACAAAATGCGACATGCAATCAGAGATAATCAACTATATAAACCAGGTCTGGTTAACTTCCAGATATTTTCATTAAGGGCGTTCTTTTTCTGTTACCTCAATAACAATTTCCAGGTCGAAGGAACCAGAAAACATGCAAATAAAATAATAGTCTCTGACAATGCAATTCTAATCTCACAATTTATTTCCCCTACCGTGGGAACAATTCATTTTTACTATGTACTCAAGAGCAGATGGATTTGGGGAAAAAAACAGAGAACGTATACACAAAGATAATAAATTGGTGTCTGTATGCCAAGAAAGCCTGGCTTGAAATTTGGAGTCACAACTCGCCGGTATGGAGCTAAAAGGACAGACAGGGAGGGAGGCCCGGTCCAGTGCCAGCAACCGGCAGGTCCCTGCAGCTAGCTCGCTGCAGCGCGCAGCTCTACGTGTCGTTGGGCACCGTGAGGGTCGTGGCGGCGCTCGGCCCTGGGAGATTGAAACCGCTGCTGCACCCCGCGCTCTCCGAGCACCGTCGGCCGGGTCACCGCGGCCTGGCCACTGGCCCGCCCCTGCCCCGGCCCGGCTCCCGCCCCACGCCCCGCGCCCCGCGCCCCGCGCCCGGTCCCGCTGGGGCTCTGCGCCCGCGCGCGCCGCGCCCTCCCTCACCACAGCTTCCTCTTGAGCGGCAGGAGGCTGCCGCGGTTGGAGGGGGTGACACCGATGGCCATCTGCAGCACCGTCAGGTATTTCTGGTACTTCATCTTGTCCCCGCTCCGCTCGCGGGCAGGGCCCCGCCGCCGCCGCCGCCGCCGCAGACACAGCCCTTCCAAGCGCCGCATAGATCAGCTCTGGGCCATCCGCCGTCGCCACAGCTCCCGCCGCTCCCGCCGCCGCCGCCGCCGCAGTGTGCGCCCGGCTCCTGCTCCCGCCGCCGTGGCCCTGCGTGGCCGGGATCCCGATCCCACCGCCGTGCGTGGCCAGGGCTCCCGCCGCCGCCGTCGCCGTGCGTGCCCGGCCGCTCCCGCCGCCGCCGTGCGTGGCCCGCCGCTCCAGCCGCCGCCCGCACCGCCTCCTCCACTCGGGAAGCCGGGCTCCGGTGCGCACCCTGCGGGTTTTGCAGACAGCGGGGCGTGCATGGTGCGCGCTCCTGGAGCTGCGGGCGAGGCCTGATCTCCGCGTGCCTCAGTTTCTTCATCGGCCCCCAGGAGCTCATTTCCAGTCGTTTATACCCAAAAAGAATCTCAGAGTGAAAAAAAATTTTATTTTAGAATTACTACTAAATGGTTTGTTGTCATCATATGTTGTCTACCCTAAACTGACGATTTTGCATTTACATTTAATATATATTGCATGCATATTACTTATATATTATACATCCAAAGATATGCAGTCCTCATTTGCATGGTAGTTCTGGATGGTGGAAATACTAAACCATTCCAGACTTCCTCAAGAATCAATGGGAAAAAGTTAAAAGATTGTTACATGACCTTTTAAATTTCGCAAATACGTTAAAAAAAAACTTGAATCTTTGTAAATGGTAGTTAGAAATGTATACGGAAATTTAAAAAATGGAAAACTATTGAGTTAATACAATTTATTGAGTTAATGCAATTTAAAACAATACAAACATTGAGAATTAAAGTATTTTTTTGTTGTTAAAGCATATCAAGAGTTGGGGCTGGGATTGTAGCTCAGTGGTAGAGCGCTTGCCTAGCACAGGCGGGACTCTGGTTCGATCCTCACCACCACATAAAAATAAATAAATAAATAAAGGTATTGTGTTGTGTTCATCTATACCTAAAAAATAAAAATAAAAAATAAAAAATCAAGAGTTAAGTTAAACAGTGCTTGTCTTCCAGTGTAACTCATATACCCCAAATTTCTGTGCCTTGGCAAAGCATCATATTTGGATTACTCTCAGCACGTTATTCTTTGTGCTACTAATGTCATGCAATATCTCAAAGAGTTCCTTTAATGTTATTTATTTTGCTTTGTTTTTGTTGATGTCCTCAGGGACATCCTCATCCTTTTTGTCCTCTTCATTTCAGTTTCTTATTTAGTATATTCTGCTGGCTTCATATCCAGAAAGTCACAATCTCTGAGTTGTCCATTTCTTTTATATTTCCTTTATATTCCATTCGAATTTCACTTCAATTCTATCCTTAACCTTTTTGTTTGTTTGTTTTTGTTTTTGTTTTTGCTGCACTTTCATCTTTGTTGACAGATTCTCTCTTTCAATTACTAATTTTTATACAGTGCTGTGCTGGTTACCACTGGGAGAAAAGGAAGCAACACAACTGTACACTTTGCTGTCAGTGCCTAAACTGAATAAACCAAAGGCTTGCAACAATACAAGAAGTTTTTATTCAAGAAAAAGTACTGCATCTTGTTGAAAACTGTAGGCTCACTGTGGCCTTAAAACTATGGCAGTTTTCTTTGAAAACCAGCAGACTAGCAGCTACTGGAGAAAAAAGAATGGATGTAGGTCCCCTCAAAAGCCCCATCCTCAGAAAACAGTCATCATTTGACCTAACAGCACCTTGAAAAGTTCCATTCTCAGTGCTTGCCTTTATTTGACCTGGCTCAGATCTTGCTGTGAAGTAGCCCTATTGCCAGGGCATTTGTTGAAAACAATCCATTGCAATTGCTTAGCATCACAGCTTCCTGAAGTGGTGAAATCAGTGGGGACTATCAAGAAGCTAACCAAACTGGGCACAGTGGGGCTTGCCTGTAATTCCAACAGTTCAGGAGGCTGAGGAAGGAGGATTGTGAGTTCAAAGCCAGCCTCAGCAAAAGCAAGGCACTAAGCAAGTCAGTGAGACCCTGTCTCTAAATAATATATAAAATAGGATTGGGGATGTGGCTCAGTGGTCAAGCATCTCTGAGTTTAATCTTGGTAAACCCCTTCTCCCCCTAAAAAAAGAAGCTCACCAAGTAAGTAAATAAATAGGATAATGGGAAATGTAAGTACATAAGTTTTCTCAAAAATTTCTGACCTATTCCTAGGACTCCAGAATGCTATGCATACATGCAGGACTGTACATATTCAGGAAACATCTGAAAAGGCCTAATCTCCCACTTCCAGTTGACCTTGAGGTTCAATTCAAGCAGAAAGTACAGGTTAAACAAGAGTAGCAAACCACCAACTGGGATATTTGGGATATTGAAGGCTAATACACCCAGCCTCTCAGCAAAGGCTTGGAGACTTATCGGTTCAAAGCATTTAAGAAAATCTCTAATTATTAGCTAAACACAAATTACGCAAGGAGAAACTTTACTGATTACCCACAACTAAGAATACAGACTTTACAGAAGTGGTCCTATAAAGGAACTAAATGAACAACAAATCATGGTGGAGAGGGGAATATGATTTCTAGAGTTGCCATATTATGTTATTCAAAGTGTCAAGACTTAAACAAAAAGTCACACAAAATGCAAAGAAACAGAAAAATATGATTTATAAATAAGGGAAAAAGTAGTTTACATACACTGTCCCTACAAAAGTGTGAACATTGGGCTTAACTGAACAAAGACTTGATTTAAATCAAGTATTATAAATATGTTCATAGAGGATGAAAAAAAGCATATCCAAAGAACTAAAGGAAAGTTAAAAATAATGACTCACCAATAGATAAGATCAACAAACAGAAGCTTTTTAAAAAATTATTTATTTATTCTAATTAGTTATACATGACAGCAGAATGCATTTCAATTCATAGTACACATATAGAACTCAATTTTTCATGTCTCTGGTTGTACACAAAGTAAAGTCACATCATTAGCGTCTTCATGAGTGTACTTAGGATAATGATGTCCATTTTATTCCACCATCTTTCTTACACCCATGCCCCTTCCCTCTCCCTCCCTCCCCTTTGCGTTATCTAAAGTTCTTCCCATGCTCTCCCCTCCCTACCCGTTATGGACCAGTGTCCACATATCAGAGAAAACATTCGGCATTTGGTTTTCCTGGGATTGGCTTTCTTGACCTAGGATAATATTCTCCAACTCCATCTATTTACCTGAAAATACCATAATTTTACTCTCTCTTAATGCTGAATATTATTCCATTGTGTATATATACCACATTTTCTTTATTCATTCATCTACTAAAGGACATCTAGGTTGGTTCCACAACAGCTTTTGTGAATTGTGTTACTATAAACATTGATGTGGCTGTGTCACTGTATTATGCTGTTTTTAAGTCCTTTGGGTGTAAACCAAGGAGTGGGATAAATGATGGGTCCTTTCCAAGTTTTCCAAAGAATCTCCATACTGTTTTCCATATTGGTTGCACCAATTTGCAGTCCCACCAGCAATGTATGAGTTTGCCTTTTCCCCCACATCCTTGCCAACACTTATTGTTGTTTGTATTCTTAATAGCTGCCATTCTGACTGGAGTGAGATGAAATCTTAGAGTAGTTATGATTTGCATTTTTCTGATTGCTAGAGATGTTGAATATTTTTTCATATATTTGATGATTGATTGTATATCATCTTCTGAAAAGTGTCTGTGCATTTCCTTGGCCTATTTATTGATTGGGTTATTCGGTTTTTGGTGTTAAGATTTTTGAGTTTTTTAAAAAATATTTATTTTTAGTTGTAGTTGGACACAATACCTTTATTTTATTTATTTATTTTTGTGGTGCTGAGGATTGACCCCAGGACCTTGCACATGTTAGGCAAGCTTCTACTGCTGAACCACAGCCCCAGCCCCAGGAATTTTGAGTGCTTTAAATATCCTAGAGATTAGTGTTCTATGTGTGATAAAAAATTTGCTCCCATTCTGTAGGCTCTCTCTTCACCTCACTGATTGTTTCTCTCACTGAGAAGAAACTTTTTAGTTTGAATCCATCCCATTTATTGATTCTTGGTTTTATTTCCTGTGCTATATAAGGAAATTGGGGCCTAATCCAACATGATGAAAATTTGGGCCTATTTTTTCTTCTATTAGGTGCAGGGTATCTGGTTTAATTCCTAGGTCCTTGATCCACTGTCAGTTGAGTTTTGTGCATGGTGAGAGATAGGGGCTTAACTTCATTTTGCTGCATATGGCTTTCCAGTTTTCCAAGGACCATTTGTTGAAGAGGCTATCTTATCTCCAATGTATGTTTTTGGTGCCTTTGTTTAGTATGAGATAACTTTATTTATGTTGGTTTGTCTCTGCATCCTCTATTCTGTACCACTGGTCTACATGTCTATTTTGGTGCCAATACCATGCTGTTTTTGTTACTATTGCTCTGTAGTATAGTTTAAGGTCTGATATAGTGATGCCACCTGCTTCACTCTTCTTGCTAAGGATTGCTTGAGCTATTCTGGATCTTTTATTTTTCCAGATGAATTTCATAACTGCTTTTTCTATTTCTATGAGGAATGTCATTGGTATTTTGATTGGAATTGTGTTAAATCTGTATAATGCTTTTGGTAATATGATCATTTTGACAGCATTAATTCTGCCTATCCAAGAACAAGGGAGATCTTTCCATCTTCTAAGGTCTCCTCTAATTTCTTTCTTTAGCATTCTGTAGTTTTCATTGTAGAGGTCTTTCATTTCTTTTGTTAAGTTGATTACCAAGTAGTTTATTTTTTCTTTGAGGCTATTGTAAATGGGGTACTTTTCCTAATTTCTCTTTCAGAGGATTTGTCACTGATGAACAGAAATGTCTTTGATTTATGGGTGTTGATTTTATAACCTGCTACTTTGAAGAATTTATTTATTAGTTCTAGAAGTTTTCTGGTGGAATTTTTTTGGATTTTCTAGGTATAGAATAATTTTGTAGGAAAATAGTGATAGTTTGAGTTCTTCTTTTCCTATCTGTATCCCTTTAATTTCTTTCATCTGTCTAATTGCTCTGGCTAGAGATTCAAGAGCTACGTTAAATAGAAGTGGTGAAAGAAAGCATCCCTGTCTTGTTACAGTTTTTATTTTTTATTTTTTTAAAGGGAAAGAGAGAGAGAGAGAGAGAGAGAGAGAGAGAGAGAGAGAGAGAGAGAGAAGTTTTTAATATTTATTTTTTAGTTTTCGGCGGACACAACATCTTTGTATGTGGTGCTGAGGATCGAACCCGGGCCGCATGCATGCCAGGCGAGCGCGCTACCGCTTGAGCCACGTCCCCAGCCCTTGTTACAGTTTTTAGAGGGAATGCTTTCAATTTTTATCCATTTAGAATGATTTTGGCCTGGAGCTTAGCATAGATAGCTTTTACAATGTTGAGATATCCCTAGTTTTTCTAGTGCTTTGTACATGAAGGGGTGCTGTATTTTGTCAAATGCTTTTTCTGCATCTATTGAGATGATCGTATGATTCTTAATTAAGTCTATTGATGTGACAAATTACATTTATTGATTTCTGTATATTGAACCAACCTTGCATCCCTGGGATGAACCCCATTTGGTTGTGGTGCACGATCTTTTTGATATTTTTTTAATTTGATTTGCCAGAATTTTATTGATGCCTCATCGAATGAGTTAGGAAGGATTCCCTGTTTTGCTATTTCATGAAATAATTTGAGGAGTATTGGTATTAGTTCTTCTTTGAAGGTCTTGTAGAACTCATCTGTGTATCCATCTGTTCCTGGGCTTTTCTTGTTTTGTAGGCTTCTGATGATGTGTTCTATTTCATTGCTTGAAATTGATCTGTTTAACTTGTGTATATTATCCTGATTCTGTTTGGGCAAATCATATGACTTTAGAAGTTTGTCAATGGCTTTGATATTTTCTATTTTATTGGAGTACAAATTTTCAAAATAATTTTTAGTTATCTTCTGTGTCAGTTATGATATTTCCTTTTTCATCACAAAGGTTAGTAATTTAAGTTTTCTCTCTCCTCTTTGTTAGCAGGGCTAAGGGCTTATCAATTTTATTTATTTTTCAAAGAACCAACTTTTTGCTTTGTCAATGTTTTCAATTGTTTCTTTTGTTTCAATTTCATCTCTGATTTTAATTATTTCCTATTTTCTACTGCTTTTGATGTTGATTATTCTTCTTTTTCTAGGGCTTTGAGATGTAATTTCTATTTCGGTGCCAATACCATGCTGTTTTTATTACTAGGTCACTTATTTGTTGACTTTTTCTTTTTTTTCAGGAATAAACTCCATGCAATGAACTTTCCTCTTAGTACTGCCTTCATAGTGTCCCAGAGATTTTGATATGTAGTATCAGTGTTCTCATTTACCTCTAAGAATGGGTTGCAAAAGACATCAAAGAGGAGATAAAAAATTCTTCAATAGCATATTATTTAGTCTCCAGGTGTTGGAGTAGCTTCTATTTTTTATTTGGCATTGATTTCTAATTTCATTCCCTTATGATCTGATAGAATGCAGGGTATTATCTCTACTTTTTTGTATTTGCTAAGAGTTGCTTTGTGGCATAATATATGGTCTATTTTAGAGAAGAACCCATGTGCTGCTGAGAAAAAAGTGTATTCACTTGTTGATGGATGAATTATTTTATATATATATATATATATTTTTTATTTTTTATTTTATATATATATAAAATAATTCATCCATCAATAACTTTGACTATATATATATATATATATATATATATATATATATATAAAACTTAGACTTAATATATATATAAAGTCTAAGTTATTGATTGTATTATTGAGTTCTATAGTTTCTTTGTTT
This sequence comes from Spermophilus citellus, assembly GCF_964194105.1. Classification (NCBI taxonomy): domain Eukaryota; kingdom Metazoa; phylum Chordata; class Mammalia; order Rodentia; family Sciuridae; genus Spermophilus; species Spermophilus citellus. Next base: position 53,387,879 of record NC_138185.1, read on the forward strand.
AGATTTTGTTTGGAAGATCTATCCAGTGGTGTAAGAGGTGTGTTAAAGTCACCCAAAATTATTGTATTGTGGTCTGTGGTCTGTTTGACTCTTGAATTTGAGAAGAATTTGTTTGATGAATGTAGATGCTCCGTTGTTTGAGGCATATATGTTTATAATTGTCATGTTTTGTTGATGTATGGTTCCCTTAAGCAGTATTAAATGTCTTTCTTTATCCCTTTTTATTAACTTTGGCTTGAAGTCTACTTTATTTGATATGAGGATGACACCTCTGCTGGTTTCTACAGTCCATGTGAGTGAAATGTTTTTTCCCAACCCTTCACCTTCAGTCTGTGGCTGTTTTTTCCTATGAGATGAGTCTCTTGAAGGCAGCATATTGTTGGGTCTTTTTTTCATATATATATATATATATATGTATGTGTATATATATATATATATATATATATATTTTTTTTTTTTAGTTTTTGATGGACCTTTGTTTTATTCATTGATTTTTCTGCAGTGTTGAGAATTGAACCCAGTGCCTCACACATGTGAGACAAGCACTCTACCACTGAGCATGATCCCAGCCCCTGTAGGGTCTTTTCATTAAATCCAAACTGCTAGTCTATGTCTTTTGATTGGTGAGTTTAGGCCATTAACATTAAGGGTTATTATTGAGACATGATTTGTTTTCCTGGTAATTTTTGTTTATTTTTGGTATTTAATTTTATTTAGTTTCTCCTTTGATTGGTTTTTCCTTTAGTGTAATACCTCCCTTTGCTGATTTTCACTGTTGTTTTTCGTTTCCTCCTCATAGAATATTTTGCAGAGGATGTTGTGTAGCTCAGGCTTTCTAGTTGTAAATTCTTTTAACTTTTGTTTATAATGGAAGATTTTTATTTCATCATTAAATCTAAAGCTTAATTTTGCTGGATATAAGATTCTTTATTGGCATCCCTCTTCTTTCAGAGCTTGGTATATGTTCTTCCAGAATCTTCTAGCTTTCAGGGTCTAGGTTGAAAAATCTGCAGATATTCTAATTGGCTTCTCCCTATATGTAATCTGATCTTGTTGCCTTTGAAATTCTCTCCGTATTCTGTATGCTAGGCATTTTAATTATAATGTGCCTTGGTGTAATCTGTTGTGATTTAGTTCATTTGGTGTCCTGTAAGTTTCTTGTATTTGATTTTCCAATTCATTCTTTATGTTTGGGAAATTTTCTGATATTATTTCATTGAATAAATCGCACATTCCTTTGGTTCGGAAATATATGTCTTCCTGTATCCCAATAACTTTAAAATTTGGTCTTTTTATGTAATCACATAATTAATTCTTGAATGTTCTGCTCATGGTTTCTTACCATCTCCACTGTGTGGTCAACATTATTTTCAAGATTATATATTTTGTCTTCATTGTCTGAGGTTCTGTCTTCCAAGTAATCTGTTGGTGGTGGTTTCTATTGAGTTTTTAATTTGTTTTATTGTTTCTTTCATTTCAAGGATTTCTGTTTGGTTTTTCTCCAGAACTTCTATCTCATTATTGAAATAATCTTTTGCTTCCTGTATTTGCTTATGTAGCTTTTACTGAAATGATCTTTTGATGCCCGTATTTGCTCTCTTATATCATCCTTTAATTCACAGAACATTTTAATTATGTACATCCTGAATTCCTCTGTCATTTCTTCTGTTGTGCTGGCCATGGATACTAATATTGTAGTATCTTGGTTTGTCTGGGGCACTTTCTTCCTTTTTTTTTTCTTGTTGTTCATGTGTCTTTCCTTCTAGCACTACAAAATGCACTACAGTTTTTACCTTATAGGCCTATGGTGTCTCTGCAGGGTTCTTTTTTTAAAAAATATTTATTCTTTTTTTAGTTTTCGGTGGACACAACATCTTTGTTTGTATGTGGTGCTGAGGATCGAACCCAGGCCGCATGCATGCCAGGCGAGTGCGCTACCGCTTGAACCACATCCCCAGCCCTCTGCAGGGTTCTAATACCTGTTCTTTACGGGGGAAAACAATGTGAACAGATCCCAATACAAACAATATACAACCTTAAACCAAATAGCTGCTATTAAGATGTTTACAGTTTTGTCACAATATACAGAAATGGTAAGTTCAATTATTATCTACAATATAAACAGTAAGTTTGCAAAAATGGTCTACAGTTTCTAATGGTGGACAAAGAACTGGAGGTGAGGTGTAAGATGAGATGCTGAGGGGGTAAGGGGTGAGGATAAAGAGTTATTAAATCTTAGGAAGCATGAAAGAAAATCTAAAGAAATTGGTTAGCAGCAGGAGAAGAGAGAGAAATTATTTTGGGGAGACAAGTAAGTGGGAAGACAATTGTGTACAACTAACAAACATAAATATTAAGAAAAATTAAAAATGTAAAAATAGGAGATAAAAGAATATACAACACAACTGTAATATACTATGCAGACACCCCCATCCTCAGTAGCCTAATTCATGAAAAGTACTTGGTTTCACAAATGTTGGGGATGTGAGAATGGGAGAAAGAGGGGGAATCTCAAAGGAAGATACAAGGATTGTTTTTGTAGATCAGTATCTTTCCTACTTCGATTCTCATCCAATAGGTGGGGTGGTCTGTTGTTTGCTAATTCATGAAAAGTACTTGGTTTCACAAATGTTGGGGATGTGAGAATGGGAGAAAGAGGGGGAATCTCAAAGGAAGATACAAGGATTGTTTTTGTAGATCAGTATCTTTCCTACTTCGATTCTCATCCAATAGGTGGGGTGGTCTGTTGTTTGCTAGTATCTCCATCCTCAGCATGGTGAAGGTTACTAGGGTGGGAGGGTTGGTCTTGGGAGTGTGGCTCCTGGAGGTGGTCCTCTATAGGAGACTGCACCCCAAGGATCTTCTTTGGGGCCTATTCATGTGATGTGGTCGCCTGGTCTTATCTCCTTATATCGCTTGTAAACACCACAATTCCTGGTCTCTAATTTAGTCTCCAAACTATATCTCACTGCCTCCCTCCCTTTCTACTTCCCAATCAGGAACCTTTCTCTCTGGAGGTCTTGTGGGCTGGGCTCTGGGGGCTGTGCACCTGCCCCGGAAAGCTGTTTTGTATTGGGCAGTTCAGGGCCAGGTTTTGTGAGCTATAGACTGGCTGGGTAGCCACAAGCACTGTGCTGGGTTAGCAGCTACCAGGGAGGGGGGGGTTTGGGGGCTAAAGCTACCTTGATATTGCTTCTAAGACCCAGCTAGAGTTCCAAGCTGGGGGTTGCCCCAACTAAAGATGGTGAGGAAGGTGTGCCAAGATGGAGGTAGCTGCTTTCAGTGATGAGTTGTTGGGTTGGTTGGGGCCAAGCAGTGGCAGTGGGCATCATGTTCAGAGATGCAGCTCTGTGGCATGCTGTGTTGTGGCTGGCAGCTGTCTCTAGACCCTGTGTGGTGTCCCCAGGTGCAGGCTACCACATGTAGGGGACTATGGCAATGGTTGCAGTGTCCCAAGATGGAGGCAACTGGGAGAGCCCCACTGGTAGATGGGGGTCCACACAGGAGTGTCAGCCAGAGTTCCTGTGCATGGGCAGTGGTCAGGTATCCTGCGTGAGAGCAGTAGCCAGGATTCCTGAGTGGGTGGGCAGCCAGGAGTCCTGCGCAGGTGCTGATGCTGGTGTTCCTGCTCGGGCACCCAGAGGTCCTGTGTGGATGAGTGGCTGGGAGTCCTGCACTGACAATGAGGCCTGGAGACCTGCCTGGGTATGGTGGCCATCATTCCTGTGCAGGAGCAGCTGTTGGGTGTCTTCTAACCACTCACAGAGAAACAGTGTTCCCTCTACTTGAATCCCAGGTCACAGAGCAACACAGAATGCAGCCTCCCTCTAGCCTGCCATCTTGGATCCTCTAACAAACAGAAACTTAAAAAAAAAAAAAACTCTAGATTTGAAAAGTATACAAATTTAAATTAAAAATTCACTAGTGGGCTCCATAACAACACATTTGAAGTGAGTGAAGACAGTTAACTTGAAAATAGGTAAGTTGAAGTTATACAGTTTGATGGAGAGAGAAAAATGAATGAAGAAAAATGAACACAGTCTCATAAGATCTATGAAGAATCATGAACTGCACCCAACAAAAATTCTAAGTAGGAGAAACTGAAAGATGCCCTCACAGATACACAATAGTCTAAGTGTTGAAAGCCAAAGACAATGAGAGAAACTATCAAAAGAAAAACAACCCATCACATGCAAAGGTCCTCAATAAGACTAATAGCTGAATTCTCTTCAGAAGTCATGAAGGTTAGAAGACAATGGGAAGACATATTTAAAGACCTGAAAGAAAAAGATTGTCAACCAAGAATTACATAGCTAGCAGAAATACCCTTCAAATATGAAAAAAGGTGAGGCTTCTCAGATAAACAAAAACAAAGAGTTTCTCACTACCAGACATAAACTACCAGAAATACCAAAGGGGGTTCTTCAGGATGAAATGAAAGGACATTAGACAGAAATTTGAATATATGTGTAGAAATTAAAAGCACTGATAAAGATAACTATATAATTACATAAAAAGATTTATCAGGATAGATGAAGGCTCAGAGATATGAACCAAAGGAATATACAATCTTTTCAATGAAATATCAGAAAATTTCCCAAACCTAAAGAATGAAATGAAAATCAAATATAGGAGGCTTATAGGACCCCAAGTATGCAAAATTACAATAGACCCACATCAAGGCATATTATTATGAAAATGCTTAACATACAGAATAAGGATAGAATTTTAAAGAATGCCAGAGAAAAAGATCAGATTACATTTAGAGGAAAACTAATACAGATCTCAGCTGATTTCTCAATCCAGACACTCAAACCTAGGAGGTCTTGGAATAATATAAACCAAGCTCTGAAAGAAAATGGATGCCAGCCAAAAACAACACCAAAACAAAACAAAACAAAACAACAACAACAACAACAAAAACCCCAATCAATAAATGGGCAAAGGAACTGAATAGGCATGTCACAGAAGAAGAAATACAATTAGTCAACAAATATATGAAAAAAGTTTCAACATCTCTAGCAATTAGAGGAATGCGAATTAAAACTACACTGAAAGATTCCATCTCACTCTAGTCAGAATGGCAATTATCAAGAATACAAGTAACAATAAATGTTGGTGAGGATGTGTGGAAAAAGGTACAGCATACATTGTTGGTGGGACTGCAAATTGGTGCAACCACTCTGGAAAGCAGTTTGGAGATTCCTCAGAAAACATGGAATGGTACCACCATTTGACCCAGCTATCTCATTCCTCATTTTATACTCAAAGGACTTAAAAAATCTTCATAACTACAGCGACACATCAATATCAGTGTTTATAGTAGTTCAATTCACAATAGCTAAACTATGGAACCAACCTAGGTGCCCTCCAACAGATGAATGGATAAAGATAATGTGATATATATATATATTTTTTTTCACGCACACAATGGAATATTACTCAGCCATAATGAAGAATTAAATTATGGCATTTACCAGTAAATGGATGAAACTGGAGACTATCATACTAAGTGATAATCCCAAAAAACCAAAGGCTGAACATTCTCTCTGGTCTGCAGATGCTAACACACAATAAAGGGGGAAAGAGAAGAATAAAAATTCATTGGATTAGGCAAAGGGGAAAGAAAGGAATGGAGGGGAGATGGGAACAGAAAAGATAGTACAATGAACTGGACATAATTTTCCTATGTTCATATATGAATACATGACCAGTATAACTCCACATCATATATACCACAAGAATGGGAAGTTATACTCCATGTATGTGTAATTTGTCAAAATACATCTACTGTCATGTGTATCTAAAAAGAACAAATAAAAAATAAAAAAAACAAATAGCAAAATGGTAGACATAAATTCTAATTTGTCAATAATTACATATAATTAAGTGTAAATTTATTGAACATTCCAATGAAAAAAACAGAGACTGGTAAAACTCAGTACCCTATAATATACTGCCCCTAAAAACACTCTAAAGCCTCAAATGGGTTGAAAGTAAAATGATGGACAGACTTTCTCTATGCAAAGTGTAATAAAGGAGAGCTGGAGTAGATATACTAATAGGCAAACTAGACTTTCAGAAAAAAATGTTACTAGACAGAAGGAACCTTTCATAATGACAGGAAGGTCAATCCATCAAAAAAATATAACAACTAGAAAAAGATATGCACATGACAACTGAGCCCAAAAACACATGGAAAAAAAAACCTTTACAAAATTGAAGAGAAAAATAGATATTTCAATAATAATAACTGGAAATTTCAACAATCCACTTTTCACTTTGGATAGATCAAGGCAGAGCACCAACAGGGAAACAAAAGGTGTGAACAACATTGTAAACCAACTAGATCCAGCATGCCTCTAGAACATGCTACCCAATAACAGCAGAATACATATTGTTCTCAAATGGAGAAAGATGGAGCAGATTAGGTCATGAAACATGTTCCCAATAAATTTAAAATTATTGGAATCATACAAAGTATATTCTCTAATTGAAATGGAATGAAACTAGAAATCAATAATAGAAGGAAATTTGGGGAAATTCATAAATATGTAGAAATTAAACAAAACATCCCTAAATAGCCAATAGAACCAAAAAGAAATGATAAGAAAAATGTGAAAAAAGATGAATGAAAATGAAAGCATAATATAAAACATGATGTAGCTATGACACCCAATAAATATTTGTTGAATTTAAGTACTTAATGGAAAAATGTATTGTTGTTAACATAATATTGACAAAGATGAACAATCTCAAATTTATAACCTAACTTTCTGCCTTAAGCAACTAGAAAGAAGAGCATACTAAACCTAAAGCAAAGAAAGGGAAGGAAATATTAAAAATCAGAATGGAAATAAATGAAATAAAGAATAGAATAAAATAGAGTTGGAGCTTAGAAGATACCATGGTATACAGTAAGCAGCCAGTAAGAATTTGTTGAACTTGAGTGAAAGCATGAAAGCAAAGTGAAAGGTTTCAGGACTTTACGTAAACATATCATTTTTCTAAAGAATAAGGTATGCTACCTATATAGTTTTGCAGGTGGTATAAATATTACAGCTACAAAGTTGATATCAAATTTTGAAATCCAAGAAATAAAAATTTGCTGTTAGTTCTCACAGGACAGTCAGTTCCTCAAAGGAAAATGAGGGAGTGAAGCACAAGGGGAAGTCCTCTCAATCTGCCTCCCAACAAGCAAGTGTCCAGGATCAGAGCAGCTGAACTTTTTGCCTTTCTCCAAGACAGGGTTTTTGGTTTTTTTTTTCCTCCAAATTCTTTTGATTACCTCCCCCAGCAAGAATTACATTTAATTTTTTAAAAAGATTTTTAGTTGTAGGTTGACACAATGACTTTATTTTTATTTATTTATTTTTATGTAGTGCTGAGGATGGAACCTCACTGATGCTAGGCGAGCGCTCTACCTCTGAACCACAACCCCAGCCAGAGAATTACATTTAATATTTCATTTTCATATTTTGTCTTGTTTTTGCAGTGATGGGATGGGAATCCAGCCCCAAGAAGCACATTGAAAATAGCAGCCTACTACACAAAGATGTTTTAAATAGTGGCCCAGTATACTAGTACATACAGACACACGGAGGCACATGCGTGTGTACAAACATGCACACATACACCCACTCCTGCAGACAATATTGTAACTACCTCGGGTGAACTTTTCTTTTCTCTTTTATTCAATGTTTTACATGTTAATCACAACCCACCAAATTAATTTTTACTTTTTAACAGATCATAACTATAGCTTATATAGCATGGCTCTAAGAGATGCCTGTGACTAATGCCATCATCTGTCACATCCTTGTTTAATGCCTCAATGGCTTCTCTTGCTCTAAGCCCTTCCATCAGCAAGAAGCATCCAGACTCATCACTCTGTTCATCTCCAATTAGGGTGATCCAAACTGATCTCTGTGCCCTCTGGGTTGCCATTTTTGTAAAGATGAAGCCACCCTACATTTTTAGCGTTTCATTTAAACTTTTTCTTCGGGTCCTGTTCTCACTTGAAGCTGAACTGTGCTCTGATTCAATGCTATCTTCTGTATCCTTCAATGAGACTTCACATTTTATATCTTGCATACCTCAACAATCTCTCCACAGTCCTCAAGGAAGCCAGACTATACCTCCTTGTCCTCTTCTCCATGATCATTTACTGACTTCCTCTCCACTTCTATTTCTAGCATAATTCTTAAAGACTTCAATAGCTACATGAATGAACCATCCAACAGCCTTGCTCTCAGTTCCTTGTCTTCATCTCCTCCAACGACCTTTTCTTACTCTACTGCAGCCACTTATTCCTGTGGGCTGTAGCAGGGGAGATACCTTAGACCCAGGCTCACAAACTCAAATGCCAGTAGGGAAAAGAACTTACTGCTAATGAGCAAAACATTAGGTGTTAGTAGAGAAGAAGCTGTGACCTTCCTGCTTAGTCCTGCAGGTCCTTTTTAGAAAGGAGTGACATTACTCAATTCCAGTCAAGTTTCATCATGTGGAAATGTTAGGTAATATTTCTAAATCTTCAAATTCATGCAAATACATATTTTCATGGTCCTTCTCTCAAATTTTAAATATTGGCAACAATATGGGCTTCCAGTTTAAAGATACAGTAATAAAAACATTTCCCTTCTTTAAAAATCAGCTCAAAAGAACAAGGAAGGGAAAAATAAAATTCCATCATCATCGAAATATGTAGAAATCTGAAACTCCATTTCAGAAGTTGGAAAACAGGGGTAATACAGTAAATGACTTAACAGAAGAGAGAGGACCAACCTAAGTGGCTCTCTAGGGTAAAGCTAGGGAGAAGCAAGTTCATTAGCATTGTGGAACCACAGAAATGCAAAGGAATGAACTGTAAAATATAAACACCAAGTTCCATGAAAGACAGATGTATATGGTGGGACATAAAAACACTGAAACTGTGGAACTAACCTAGATGCCCCTCAACAGATAAATGGATGAAGAAAATGTGGTACATATACACAATGGAATATTACTCAGCCTTAAAGAAAAATGAAATCATGACATTTGCAGGTAAATGAATGCAACTAGAGAATATCATGCTAAGTGAAATAAGCCAGTCCCAAAAAACTAAAGGCTGAATGTTTTCTCTGATAAGCAGATGCTGATCCATAGTGGAGGTTAGGAAAGAATGAAGGAATTTTGGTTTGTACAGAGGGGAGTGAAGGGAGGGGTGGGGCTGTGGGGATGGGAATGACAGTAGAATGAGACAGACATTATTACCCATATACATATATGATTCCACTATCGGTGTGACTCTGCACCACGTGCAGCCAGAGGAATGAGAAGTTGTGCTTCATTTGTGTGCAATGTATTAAAATGCTTTCTACTGACATGTATAACTAATTAGGACAAATTTTTAAAAAAGAAAAGAAAATAGAAGGGAGACCAGTAGAATAGAAGAAGAGAATGAGGGGGGTGGAAAAGGGAAGGTACTGGGGAATGAGATTGATCAAATTATATTTGATGAATGTATGAATATATTATAACAAATCCCAAAATAAATAAATGGGGTTACTTTGAAAGCTGGAATAGGAACCCTTTAGTCTCCTTGGTATCATCTCTCTCCAGCAAAAATGAGGTTATGTTATCAAAAGAAAAGGTAGGGACTGGCATCAGTTATAACAGAGTAGGCTACCAGATTGAAATAGAGAGTTATAGGAAATTTGTACATTGAGCAATGAGATACTGAGCTCCCTTCTCTAGAATGCTGGCAACCTCAGGCAAGAGATTTATATATTCCTTCCTGCAAATCATCAACATTTGGGGTTAAGCCCACATATTTCTTCATTGTGACTATTTAAACACTGTTTAGTACTGAACCTAGTATTATACCGTGATTAGATTTTCCTCCTAATGCAATGTTTTATTTTTTCCTGAAGTTAGTAATTGGCTTGTTTTCAACTTTAGTTTTTCTAAGGAATCTACGGCTAAGTGTTCTAACATTAGTGACACTCATGTGAAATGCAATACGATTTTCCATAAACTTAGAACATAGTCTATCAGTTTCATTTCTTCTGGACGCCTTCCTTCTAAAGCCATCCATCTTATTGTTCAAATCTGTACAGATTAGCCCTCTGGGTTTATGCCCTGCTGTTGTCCTGGGAATGCTCTTTAATCTCATTTCTATGTTGAGTCCCCAGGATTCTGGATTTAATATCTTCTTTCTTGATTTACTTCCTTGTTTTGATGGATAGATAACCTCTTCTAGTAATTTCCTGATGAAAAGTACATGAGTTAGGTATTTTGAGACACCACATATATGAAAAGTCATGCCATTATCATCATCTTAATCCATTGTTTGACTGGATATAGAATTCCAGACTGTAAATAATTTTACTTAACATTTTGACTCATTGATGCAATGTTTTCTAGGTTCCAGTGTTACTGATGAGAAATACACTGCATTCTGTGTTTTGAGTACGTTGTTGTCTTGTTTGATTTTTCCAGTCTTTGGAAAATTCTGGATCTTCTCTTAATCCCTCTCCTTTAACATTTCATAACAATATTTTATGGAGTGGGACTTTGTTCAGTTACTGTAAACCCATTCATTGAGAAAAAAAAGGGTAACTCTTGAGTTTTAGGGAATTTTCTTGTATTAGTTTTTTGATATTTTCTTCTGTGTTCTTATGTCTCTTGACTCTTTCTAGAACTAACTCTTTATAGTTGGATATAAAATTTCCTAGTACAATCATATGTTTTTCTATTTAAAAAAATTTCTGATGTTGCTAGGGTTTGAACACAGGGGGCCTCATGCATGCTAAGCATGCAATCTACCACTGAGTTATAATTCCAGCCCCCTCTCTAATTTTCTTATCTTTTATCTAGTGTTGTTATTATTTTTTTCTGTTCTTTTTTTTCCTTTTTTTTTTAAAGAGAGAGTGAGAGAGGAGAGAGAGAGAGAGAGAGAGAGAGAGAGAGAGAGAGAGAGAGAGAGAGAGAGGGAGAGAGAATTTTTAATATTTATTTTTAGTTCTCGGAAGACACAACATCTTTGTTGGTATGTGGTGCTGAGGATTGAACCCGGGCCGCACGCATGCGAGGCGAGCATGCTACCGCTTGAGCCACATCCCCAGCCCAAGTGTTGTTATTATTTTTACTAACTTTTTTTGTTTGCTTCATTTTCTGGGAAATTTTTTTCTGAATTAGATAAAATTATCTCCAAAACAGACCAATCATGATATAAGGATACCTATATCTTTATCTATCAGAGTGGATGCATGTGATCTGGAGCCTCATGAGTCTAAAACTTGCAGGGTCAGTTGGCAGGCTGGAGATCTAGGAAGAGTGGCAGTTTGAGTCCAAATGCAGTCTGCTGGCAGAATTCCTTCTTAGTCAAGGGAAGTCAGTCTTTGTTCTAATAATGTCTTCAACTGATTGCACCAGGCTCATCCATTTTATGCATGGTAATGTGTATGACTCTGCTAAGAGCCACAGCCAAGTAATATGATGCATGGCATTTTTGGTTGAAAGGTGAAGCCAGCTAGCCATTGAGATGATATGATTATGTTAAGATTTGCATTCATATGGATATCGGACTCCTGCTGTTCACCTCGGCCTGCTACAGGACTCCTGGAGAGTTCCCATTGGTTGGGGAAGTGTAGTAGGAGGGAATTCTGGGGGAGGAACTTCCTCTGGGGTTCCGGGAGAACGCGGCGGCGTGTGTGGCTCGGCAATCTTCCCGGGCGCATAGGGGGCATTGGTGGCAGTTTCAAAAATAAAGTTTGTTCTTGCTTGAGTGGCTCGTGATTTTGTGCCCAGCCAGACTGTGGCATGACTCAAAGTCCACCAACTGAATATTAAGATAACCCAAAAACTACTCACACAAATATCCAGAATAACATTTGACCAAATATCTGGGCACCATGACTCAGCTAAGTTGACATATAAAGTTAATCACCATAAGTCCACTACTTGGCAATTTAGTCTCCATATATATCTTCTTAAACCATATTTAATCTCTAAATAATGAATACATCTTACTTCTATCTACCATGATACAACTATCTGTGTACAAGGAAAAATGCACTAATTTGGGGCTGCAATTGTGCCCCAGTGGTAGAGCAGTGGCTTAGAATGTGTGAGGCACTAGGTTCGATCCTCAGCACCACATAAAAATAAATAAAATGGAAGTATTGTGTCCATCTACAACTAAATTTTTTTTAAATGCACTCTTTCCCCAAAAGAACATGCATTCTTGTATGATGGTTACTCTTCTCCTTGACAGCCTCTAACTTAAATATAAAACCAACAATTCTTAAATACTATGACAGGAAAAAAAATCAGTACTTTTTTTTTTGTTGTTGGTACCAGGGATTGAGCTCAGGGGCACTCAACCACTGAACCATATCCTCAGCCCTATTTTGTATTTTATTTAGTGACAGGGTCTCACTGAGTTGCTTAGCACCTCACCATTGCTTAGGACCTCACCAATGGTGAGGTGGCTTTGAACTCGCGATCCTCCTGTCTCAGCCTCCCAAGCTTCTGGGATTACAGGTGTGCACCACCATGCCCAGCAGTACATCTTAAGTTACATGATGGGTGTTGGGGGGACAAATATCACACAGACATATACCAATATTCATAACCTAAAAAAGAAAAAAATACTGTTGTACATTATAGTTCTGATATCTATAATGGGTCATGTGGTCATAGCTGGTATTTATAACTACATTCTACTACTCCTTTCATAATTCTTTAATCCTCAGCAAGCACCTCATCTGGTTGTGATTCTTTTTCTGGTGGGGTGACCCACACCCTATTCCTAAGGGTCGCTGCCATTAGCAGTCCTGCATGAATTGGGATTAATGTAGTTTTCCATTGACTTTAATCATAAAATATAGTAATTCTATGAGATGCTTTATGGAACCTCTGAATTCCAGACATACTTTTCCTTACCTCCTTAATGGATTAGGAATCCAATTTCCCCCTTGGTAGCCAGGATCAATTACCCCCAACTGGTACAATAATTCCTTTTTTCACTGTTAATTTAGAGACATGAGGAATCCAAAGTGGCCAGGCAGCAGTTGGTCTTAGTTTCCAGTTCAATGAAATTGTTATTGTATCTCCTAGTTAAAGAATTTCTCCCGCTGGAACAGAAACCTCTAGGCCAACATGCGTAAGTTCACAGGGACAGGAAACAAAACAAAACAAATTTTTGGCTTTTTGCTTGGGAGGCAAAATGGGCTCTAGTGAATGGTGCCACTCTCATTCCTATTCCTTGATTCCTGGATCTGTGAATCCTGGATACGGGAGAAACAGCACTGTGTATTAGATGCTATACAGAGCATTTGTGGCCTTCTGGGAAACCGTGCCCAGGAATGTCCACCAAGCTGGTGCTCTAATCTTCAGAAGGCCATTCCACCATTCTATGAAGTCAACTGTTTCAGAATAGTGGATGCAATGGTCTGAATGTTCATGTCCCTCCAAATTTATATGTTGATATCCTAACCCCCAAGGTGATGGCATTAGGAACTAGGGTCAAAAGCCCATGATTAGGTCAGAACCTTGTTGAATGAGATTAGTACCCTTATAAAATAGATGCTTGGGGGTTGTTTGCCTCTTCCACCATAAGAGGATGTAGCAAGAGGACAACTTCCATGAGCTGCAAATCTGTTTTCATCAAACACCAAATCTGCCAGTGCCTTGATCTTGGACTTTACAGCTTTCAGAACTGTGAGAAATAAGTTTCTGCTGTTTATTTTATTTTATTTTTTAAAAATATTTTTTAGTTGTTGATGTACCTTTATTTTTTATTTATTTATATGTGGTGCTGAGGATTGAACTCAGTGCCTCACACATGCCAGGCAAGTGCTCTGTCACTAAGCCCCAGCCCCAGCCCCAAGTTTCTGCCATTTATAAGCTGCCAATTTATGGTATTTTGCTATGGTAGCCCAGATGGCCTAAATAAGACAGTAGGAAATATGGTAAGATCTGTGGACCCCCTGCTATACTTTATTTGCTGCGCAGTGACTTCCTTGGTCAGAAGTAACTGCATGTGGAATACCATGAGAGTGTAAAAGGCATTCTGTAAGTCCACAGATAGTAGACTTGGCATAAGCATTGTGTACTTAACCAGACTGTTTATTTCACAAACACGGCCCCTTCAATGATGAAAATAGTCCAATATAATCAACTTGCCACCAGGTTCCTGGCTGGTTGATCATCCCTGGAGTGAGGGGGGGGGGGCTCCAAGTTAGTCTCTGCTTCTAGAAGATTTGGCACTCAGCAGCGGGCAGAGCCATGTCAGCTTTGGCGAGCAGAATCTATGTTGTTGAGCCTCTGCACAACCTCCATCTCTGCCACCAAGGCCACTTTGCTCTTGAGCCCGTTGTGCAATGACAGGAGCGACTGAGGAAGTAGACAGAACTCCATAGGACAGGATATTTTATCGACTTAATTATTAAAATCGTCTTCTGCTGAGGTCACTTCTCGGTGAGCATGTTCACATGGGACATAAACATCTTCATGCTTTTTTTCCATTCAGAGAGCTCTATCCGCATACCTCCTCCTAGACTTCCTTGTCACCAGTTGTCCAACTGTGTTCCTTCCAAGTCCCATCCAACAAAACCATTGGCCACAGCCCCGTTTTGTCTGAATGATCTGCCCATTGATGAAATCAGGGTGTTGGAAGTTCTCAACTATTACAGCATTAGAGTCCATCTCTCCCTGCAGATCTAATTTTGCTTATACAATTGAGTCCTCCAGCATAGGGCACATATATATTTACAATCGCTATTTCCTTTGGTTGAATTGATCCTTTTATTGTTAAGTAGTGACCTTATTTTATTCTTTTTTACAGATTTTGTTTTAAAATCTATTTATCTGATATAAGTATAGCTACTCAAACTTGTGATCCTCCTGCCTCAACCTCCTGAGTAGCTGGGATTACAGGCATGTGCCACTGTTCCCACTTTATTATATTACTCTTTAGTTACACATGTATTACCTCCTTCTGCAAACAGTGACCTCTTGAAAAATAGGATCATTTTGTGATTTCCACAATGTCTTTCCCAGTTCCTTGCACATAGTGGGTGCTTAATAAATGTTTGTCCTATGAGTTAACTTATCTTTGATTTATCATGTAATGTACATTCACAATTTTAGGAATTATGTTGGAGCTAGTAATTGAGAACCTATTATAGTGGCTTAAACAAATTAAAGCTCCCCCCCCACATACTCACCAGAAAATATATAAAATATATGTGTGTGTGTGTGTGTGTGTGTGTGTGTGTGTGTGTGTGTGTATTCTGGTTAGTAAGGTGACTCCGTAAAGTCATGAAGGACTCTCAGGCACTTCTTTCTCTGTGTTTGGTATTCATTCTTTAGCAATTGCTTCTATCTTCAAGTCATAAAATGGCTGTCAGAGCTCTAGCCAGTATATCTGCAATTTAGGAGAATAGAAAGGGAAGAACAAGGAGCAGATAGACTCTTCTCTCAAACAAGGCCGTCCCCCTTTAAAGAGAGTTGCAGTGGGAAAAAAAAAATCAAAGATTTCATTTAAATTTCATTGACTAAACCCTTAACTGCAGGGGAGGTTGAGAAGTATGACTTTTAGATTAGTAGTCTTTCTGCCTGAACAAATATGAATTATATTTCTAAAGACGAAAGAGAATATATCAAGTAACCAGCCTACAATCTTTAACAAAAAGATTTCTACTATTCATCAGTATTATCCTTTCCTAAGCATTATTTCTTTCAGATTTTTTATTTCTCTTTCAAGTCCATAGGTATATTTTTCAAATTTATCCTGACTCCAGCCTTCATATCCAGAGATTTTAGTGCAATATGATCTGCTCCATACTCCTCTACCCCCTCCCCACACCAAATGAGCTTTGTTTGTTTTCTCTAAGTGGTATGACACCATCTGGTGTTTTCTGCATTTGACCCAGAGCTATGTCTAGCATCATCAGACTAATCAAGAGGTGGGAAGGGACAGGGTCAGGCATGGGTTAGTGGCACAAATCACTTGGTAAATAAAAAAAAAAAAAACAGTTATAACATTTGCTCCCTGCACAATAAAATGTGTATTGAAGGATTCCAGTAAAATCCTGTTTTATTAATCACCAGCAATTGGAAGTTCAGAGTTTACATCTGTCAGATTGATGCTGTGGATAGTATGAAGTATAAAATTTCAAAAAGACATTGAGAGGAAGTTAAAGACACATTTATTCTTAGCCCACATTTCCACATATGTTAAATTCCTCCCAGAAAGTATTTGGATGACTGAGGTACAAGTGATTGAAGATAATAAAGTATCTATGTCGTCATCCTTCCCATTAAATCAATAATTGTGGAACATATACCATTTGCCAGACATTGTGCTAGCTGCCAAAGATATAAATGGGAATTTTTAAAGCTGTAGACTTTTTAAAGATATACTGAAAGAATAAAATAAATAACAGGAAAATGAGATAAGTAATCTGAAGTCAGCTTCCATAGACCAATAATCCCAGAAAGCTTAGCAAGAAAATTAATGGCAGAAACTAAGCTTGGCTATTTCATAATTCTCTTTTAGCCACACAGAATTAAATCTGTAATTCTGAGAAGACTCCGGCATAGATTGTTCATATAGGATTTTGATGTGTACAAATCAGACAGTCTTAGTGAACAACAGTGAAGAAATAGAACAAGTCTCTTACGTGTCATAACATTGAAATAAAATGAGGATAGTTGACCACTCTGGATAAGGTGAACAAAGAGGATGCAGGTAAATCCCAGTGACTCAAAATTCCATTAGGATATTTTAAGCTTTAGTGCAGGAATTTACGCAAGAACTATAGAAGATTAAATTTAAAACTAAGACCTGGAAAGTATTCACTAATTTAAGGGTAGGTCATTTTTCAGGGGTGGGGGGGAAGGATCACTGGATTGTCAGTTAATTGAAATTATCCAAACTGATATAATTGTAAGTCATAAACTTGGCAATTGCTGATATCTTGATAGACAAAGTGTGCTCACAAGATGATGCCCTGCCCAGAACTGCTGGGTCCTTGTGCCCTGGGGATCTCCAAGTTATTTCATTTAGAGTGTATCAGTGTCCCGCGCTTTTGACCTTGTAACGTTGGTCAGTGTGATGTGCTTGTTTTGTTCCCCTTAGTTGGATGAATAATTTATAATCTCTGAAAAGTATAAAAACTCAGTGTACGCTTATGTAACTTGTGTTTAAGTATAACGATTATCATGTGCATACTCTTAATTTTTTAAATGATTTTTAAAAGGCTTAGAAGGATTTTATCTACAATTTATTTTAGAAGATTGATTTAGTGGATTGATAAGAGTGGTTTAAATGCTTAGGAAGATTTGTTTCTTATATTTGTAATCCTCCCTTGATGTATTTGAAATGTTTAAGAGGGGCAATTGCATTTAAATAGGAATTTGATTTGCTAACCATGTAAATGACGTTTAACATTACATGCATGAGTTCACTGAAAAAGAATATGTGAAAAGGATTATTCTGATTTTGATTAAAATAATAAAATTAAAAGTAAAATAAGTGCTATTAGTTAAGCTTAAATGTTGAAGGGAAGCAAGCTTTTTACATTTGTAACTATAATAATATAATATGGGGTAAAATAAGTAAATAGAAGGATTCCTTTCTGTGTACAAAACCCCAGTTAGGATAGTCAAAGCCCCAAGGAAAGTACCACGCCCCAAAGTCTATCAATCACAAAAGCAGGTGCTACAGTCCCTAAGGTGCTAGAAGAAGAAAGAGTTGTGTTTTAAAATTGTATATCAACAAATGATAGCTGTATATATTTACAGGGAACAAAGTGATGTCACTATTTTCTTAGTACAATGTGGAATGGCCAAATAAAGCCAACCAACTCATCCATCACCTCAAAGATTTGGCAGATTTCATGATGAGAGCAGTTGAGTTCCACCCTCTCATGACATTGAAATGTACAGTACTCAACAATTAGCTATATTCACCATGCTGTGCAACAGATCTCAACAAATGAATACCCCAAAGCCAACTCATTCCTCATATCTAACTATTCCTCCCACCTCCTAGCTTCTACCCTCTGCTTCTATGAGTTCAATTTAGAGTCCACATATAAATGAGAATATGTGATATTTATTTTTCTGCATGGAGTTGATTTTTACTTAATACAGTGTTCCCCAATTCTACTGTAAAACAATTAAAAGAAAGCATGGAGGAAAATTCATACAACATTGGTTTGGGCAAAGAGTTTTTAGATTTAACTCTGAAAGCACAGGCAACAAAAACAAAAATAGAGAAATGGAATTACATCAAATTAGAAAGCTTTTGCACAAAAAGGAAACAATTTAAAGTGTGAAGAGACAACCTAAGGACTAGATGAAAATATTTGCAAACCATACATCTGACAAGGGCTAATATCTAAATATACAAGGAACTCAAAGAAGACAAGGGCTGGGGCTGGGGCTCAGAGGTAGTGCCCTTGCCTGGCTTGTGTGAGGCCCTGGGTTCAATTCTCAGCATCACATATAAATAAGTAAAAGAAATAAAGGTCAACAACTAAAAGAGAAAAAAATTTTAAAAAAAGAAAACAAACAATGTGTTTAAGAAATGAACAAGGGACCTGAATAGGCATTTCCCAAAAGATGACATACAAATGACTAGCCAATAAATGAAAAAATGCTCATCTCCTCTAATCACCAGGGAGGTGAAAATTAAAATCACAATGGCTAGAATAACTACTATCAAAAAAAGACATATATTTAAATTTAAAAAAATCAGGGCTGGGGATGTGGCTCAAGCGGTAGCGCACTCGCCTGGTATGCGTGCGGCCCGGGTTCGATCCTCAGCACCACATACCAACAAAGATGTTGTGTCCGCCGAAAACCAAAAAATAAATATTAAAAAATTCTCTCTCTCTCTCTCTCTCTCTCTCTCTCTCTCTCTCTCTCTCTCTCTCTCTCAAAAAAGTTTTAAAAATCAGATATTCTATTTATTCTATAAATAAACAATTATATTTGTTTGGGACTAGAGGAGCATTGCAATAGGAATACACATGCCATAGTAAATTATGGGTATATTCAAAGAGGTTCAGTAAGAGGGAAGTCATATTTAAATTCTGAGGAAGACTACATCAGATATTTTGAAATTATAACTTTTGGCCACAGTGATTAATAACAAGAATGGCACACAGTTTCTGGGCAAATTTCCTTGTAGAAGTACTTTTATATGATTTCAATTTATATAAAAATGTTGTGGGGTCTCTGTGCAAGCTTGTGGTTCTGAAAGAGTGTTTTTGTGACAATCACCCTCAGGCAATCGTAGGAATGCTTCCTTCTTAACCTCCCAGCTTTATTTACTTTTTTGGGGTAAGGGTTGAGCCAGGCAATTTTATTCAGTTCTGACAATTTTCACATTACTTCCACAAAGATTAAAAAATAACAAATGACAGTGAGAATATAGAGAAAGTGGAACTCTCAGATCTTATTGGGAATATAAATTAGTACAGTTATGATGGAAAACTATATGAAGTGTCCTCAAAAACCTAAAAATAGAGAACCACTCTTTGATCTAGTAATTTCACCTCTGGGTATTTACCTCAAAGATTCAAAATCAGCATGTTGAAAACATTTCTACATACCCATGTCCCTTGCAGCACTGTTCACAATAGCCAGGTTGTAGAATCAACTTGTCTCAACAGATGAACAGACAAAGAAAATGTGGTCTCTATACACAATGGACTTCTTTTCAGCCTTTAAAAAGGAAGAAATTCTGCCATTTGCATCAAGATCTGATCTAGCATGGTCAGCGGACTTGCATCCGTCCTGCCTCCCCGTTTATACAGAGCACTCAAAGCTGGTGTAAGAATCACATCGGATCCCGCTGGAGAAAGACAGTATGCCTGGAGAGGCAATCTGGGTATGGGGGCGAGAGTCTGAACAATAAGCCAAGCAGGGTTCAGGATAACTCCCAAAACACTCACAACAGACACCAAGAGGAACAAAAGACAGTGAGGCGGCTAAAGCACTCCATCCCCAGAACAGAATCCTGCTAATTTTGCCCCCCACGGGGTCTCGGGCTGCCTGCCTTCACCACACCTATTATAGGCAAACCTGCTGGGCAAGAACAACCCTGCCCACTGGGACAGAGGCTATACTCAGGACCCCCATGGACAGGAATGCCTGTGGAGAAACTGCAACTCCTGACCATTCATACAGATGACCTGGCTCAAGAATCACTGGGCCCTGGATGAAAACCAGCAGCATGAAAAAGACCAAGGTGATGAAGTAATTATGCTACATGAACTCAGTCAAGCACAGAGGGACTGACCTGTGATTCCATTTGAGCAAGAGATCTAGGATACTCATGCTCATAGAGGTAGTATAACAGCGGCAACTCCTGATAGTGGTAGGTGAGAGGGGGATGGGAAGTTATGTTTCTTGGGAACAGAGTTTCAGTTTGGGAAGATTCTGATGGTGGGCAGTGGTGATGGTTGCAAAACATTGTGAATATGCTTAACATCACTGGACTGTACACTTAAAAGACGATTAAGCCGGACACAGACACGATGGTGCATGCCTGTAATCCCAGCAGCTCAGGAAGCGAAGGCAGGAGGATCACAAATTCAAAGCCAGCCTCAGTGAATGTGAGGCCCTAAACAACTCAGTGAGACCCTGTCTCTAAATAAAATACAAAATAGGCTGGGGATGTAGTTCAGTGGTCAAGTGCCCCTGAGTTCAATCCCTGGTACAAAAAAAAAAAAAAAAAAAAAAAAAAGAAGAAGAAGAAGAAAGGAAAAAAGACTAAAATGGCAAATCCAAGTATATTTTACCACAATTTTAAAAATTATTTTTAAAAAAGACCAGGGGAATAAATCAAACAGCTGATCTTAGGAGGAAAAAAAAGAAAAGAAGAAGCCCATGGAAGAGATGCTTATTTTGAAATTCTAATTAGTAATCTTAGAAAAATTAGGATACTGCATCCACAAAAATAAGATTGGTTGCTATGAAAAAGAACCAAACAGAGAGCAAGAAAACTTTCCTACAAACTAAAATATGATTGTCAAATAAAAAGTTCAGTGGATAGAAGAAATGGTCACGGCTAAGATGAAGCTTGAAAAGAAGTTTGTTGAGATGCAGGACAAAGAAAGTATGAGAGACGTTAAAAGACAGGTGGTTAGATCCAGGTCATTAAAAGTCTACCAAATAAGGGCTAAAAGTTGCTAAATAGCAAAACAGATTACCTTTAAGAGAATAAGAATCAGAAGACATTAGGTTTCATATTAACAGAGTGGTTAGTAGAAAACAATGAAGCAATATCTCAGAATTCTCAGGAAAGGCACCAGATTGAGTATGGGGTAAACAAAGTCATTTCAGATATGCAGAGACTTGGAAAGTTGAACATCACCAAGTCCACATAAGATATCACTCAAAATGACCTGCTAACCAGGTGGAAAGGGAATTTAAGAAAGAGGAACACATATGCTGTAATTCCAGCAGCTTGGGAGGCTGAAGCAGGAGGATCACAAGTTTGAGGTCAGCCTCAGCAAATTGGCGAGGTCCTAAGCAACTTCATGAGGCACTGTCTCTAAAGAAAAAAATAAAAAGGGGTGGGGTTGTAGCTGAGAGGTAAAGTGCTACTGCGTTCAACTCACAGTACCAAAAAAATTTAAAAATAAAGGAAAAAAAGAGAACCAGATGAAGACAGAGAGTGGCAGCTGAATATGCCTTGGATGAAGCCCAGAAAACTAAAAAGAAATCAAAGGAGAATCCATTGAGCTTTGATATTTGGTGCACTTTCCTTTGGTTGGTAGAATGTTAGAGATTTAGAATTCCATCTCCTTTTCTGTAGGTATAATTACACCATTTATTTCTGCAATAATGAACAATTAATATAGTTTGGGTAAGTGTCCCCCAAAGCCCCATGTGTTGAATGCTTGTTCCCTAGCCTGTGGTGCTGAGAGGGTGGCAGAACCTTTAGGAGGTGGGGCCTACTGGGAGAAAGTTAAGTCATTGGGGGCCTGTCCTTGAAAGGGATTTTTGGACCTGATCCCTTCCTGTTTCTTTTTCTCTGCTCCTGGATGCCATCAGTGAACAGGCCTCCTCTACCATCTATGCTCCACTGATATGCTGTCTTGCCAAAGGCCCAAAGCCAATGGGGCTAAGAGACCATGAACTGGAACCTCCAAAACCATGAACCAAAATAAACTTTCCCTTCTTATAAATTTCTTACCTCACGTATTTTGTCACAGTAACTGAAAACTAATTAACAGAATAATCTACTGTACATACTCTTTTATTAAGTTTAATTTTTTTACAACAAACTGATAGATTTAATTAGGGCAACAAAGCAGAATAAATAGATCACACACAGTGACAACTTAAGGACATTAAATAACAATAAAATTTATTGGTAGCATTCAAGAGGGCAGGTGGGAGATAGCCTAAGTACTCCAATATATTTATCTTGAATAGATATAGTTCAAAGTTGATAAATCAAAGTACAGAAATGTATAGAATATGAAACAGTGATTTTCTCATTTTAACACATTAATGGGTTATGGAATTAATATAGTGGTCCTAGCCAGCATTATAAAAAGATGAAATAAAATAGAATTGGAAATATGAGGATGCGTCACACATTTTGCAGGTCAGTGTTATTTCTTGACACTCTTGTTTGAGTGAGGGTGTATGTCCTGGGTGCAGTGTGTACTTCTTCCTCTGAGAAGAGAAAACGAATTTCCTTCCCCTTGAGTCTTGGTTGGATTTAGTGACTTGCCTCTGTGAAAGAAAATGAAGTCCTTAAGACCAAGATCTTCTAAAATGAAATTGGGAGATTTCAAGAGGATTGTATTCACACCTGCCAAGGGTTAAACCACAGAATGTCCCAGTAGTCTTGGATAAACAACTGAAGTCAGTATCCTGCCAGCCTTCAACATCTCTCAGCTGGGTGTGCCCTAATTAACAAACCAATCAAAAAGGATTTGCAGTTTAGGAGTTCTGCCAGGCAATGAACTGTCTCAAAAAAAAAAAAAAAAATCTACTGTAGAAATCCCTTGTTAAAAAAAAAAAAAAGAAAAGAAAAAAGAAACAAAAAAACAGAACTAATACAGTTAAAATGACTATTGCCAAAAGCTATTCACAAATTCAATGCAATCCTCTGCAAAATATCAGTGACATTTTTTTTAATTATTTTATTGTTGGTTGTTCAAAACATTACATAGTTCTTATTATACCATATTTCACAGATTGATTCAAGTGGGTTATGAACTCCCATTTTTACCCCGTATACAGATTGCTGTGTCACATCAGTTACATTTCCATTGATTTACAAATTGCCTTTCTAGTGACTGATGTATTCTGCTGTCTATCCCATTCTCCACTGTCCCCTCACCCCTCCCCTCCCCTCCCCTCCCCTACTCTCTCTCCATCCCCTCTACTATAAATCATTTCTTCCACTTATATAATTTTTCTCCTACTCCTCCTTTCCTCTTATATGTAATTGTGTATAACCCTGAGGCTCACCTTCCAGTTCCATGCAATTTCCCTTAACTCTCACTTTCCCTCCCGCCTATCATCCCTGTTTAATGTTATTCTTCTTCTCCAGCTCTTCATCTCTACCCTGTCCTTGGTTACTCCCCTTATATCAAAGAAGACATTTGACATTTGTTTTTTAAGGATTGGCTAGCTTCACTTAGCATAATCTGCTCTAATGCCATCCATTTCCCTCCAAATTCTATGATTTTGTCATTTCTTATTGCAGAGTAATACTCCATTGTGTATAAATGCCACATTTTTAGATAGAGCCCTAATATCCAGAGTATACAAAGAACTCAAAAAATTAGATAATAAGATAACAAATAACCCAATCAACAAATGGGCCAAGGACCTGAACAGACACTTCTCAGAGGAGGACATACAATCAATCAACAAGTACATGAAAAAATGCTCAACATCGCTAGCAGTCAGAGAAATGCAAATCAAAACCACCCTAAGATACCATCTCACTCCAGTAAGATTGGCAGCCATTAAGAAATCCAACAACAACAAGTGCTGGCGAGGATGCGGGGAAATGGGTACACTTGTTCATTGTTGGTGGGACTGCAAAATGGTGCAGCCAATTTGGAAAGCAGTATGGAGATTTCTTGGAAAGTTGGGAATGGAACCACCATTTGACCCAGCTATTCCCCTCCTCGGTCTATTCCCTAAAGACCTAACAAGAGCATGCTACAGGGACACTGCTATATCGATGTTCATAGCAGCACAATTCACGATAGCAAGATTGTGGAACCAACCTAGAAGCCCTTCAGTGACATTTTTTACAGAACTAGAAAAAACAGTTCCTAAATTCATATGAAACAATAGCCAAAATAATTCTGAGCAAAAAAAGAGCAATGCTGGAGGCATCATAACATTTTTTTTTAAATTATACTATAGAAATGTAGTAACAAAATCAGCATGGTACTGACATAAAAACATACACACAGACCAATGGAATAGAATTGAAGACATCAAGAAAAACCCACTGAGATCCAGTCTTCTGATTCTAGACAGAAGTGCCAAAAACATACATTGGAGAAAAGACAGCCTTTTAAAAGAACAAATGGTGCTGGTAAAACTGGATATCCATTTATAGAAGAATGAAACTATATCCCTCTCTCTCACCTGGACCAAAAGTCAGCTCAAGGCAGGCATGGTGGCATATGCCTGTAATCCTAGAAACTCATGAGACTCCAGGCAGAAGGATCAAAAGTTTGAGGCCAACCTCAGCCACTTAGTGAGACTCTAAGCTACATAGGAAGACCCTCTCTCAAAATCAATAAATTAATTAAAAGATCTGGGGATGTAGCACAGTGGTAGAGTGCCCCTGGGTTCAATCCCTAGTACCAAAACAAAACTCAAAATGGATCAAAGACCTAGGAATGAAGCCACTCCTGGAAGAATATTAGAGTGTATACTCCAAGACAGATACAGGCAACAACTTTCTCAACAGAACCCCTAAAGCTCAGAAATAATACTAAGAGTTAATAAAGGGGACAGCATCAAATTAAAAAGCTTCTGCACAGCAAAAGAAACATTTAAAAATGTGAAGAAAGAACTACCAAATGGGAGAAAATTTTTGCCAACTACTCTTCTAACAGAAGATTGATTTAAAATTTCAAACACTTAAAACAACAACAACAAAAACACCACCACCAACAACAAAAACTCATAAAATAACCCATTCAATAAATAGGCAAATTAATTAAGCAGACATTTCTCAAAAGAGGAAATACAAATGGCAAACAAATATATGAAAAAATGTTTAACATCCTTAGCAATCAGGTAAATGCAAATCAAAACTATGCTGAGATTTCATATTACTCTTTCATATATATTCCTCTTTATGACTGAATAAAACTCCTTGTGTGTGTGCAAATATATATATCACATTTTCTTTTTAAATATTTTTATTTGTTCTTTTTAGTTGTACATAACAGTAGAATGCATTTTGACATATCATACATAAATGGAGTATAACTTCTCATTTTTGTGGTTGTACATGATATGGAGTTAACACTGGTCATGGATTCATATATGAACATAGAAAAGCTATGTCTGATTCATTCACACACACAATCACAAAGAGGAATGAAATTATATTATTTGCAGGCAAATGGATGGAAATGAAGGACATTCTGTCAAGTGAAATAAGTCAAAATCAGAAAGTCAAGGGCCATATATTGTCTCAAATATGTGGAAGCTAGGGGAAAAAAAGAGGAATGTTCATGAAATTAGAAGGGAGACCAGTAGAGTTGAGATTGGGAATCAGAAGGAGGATGGATGGGAGAGAAACAGGGTGTACATGGCAAAGAAATTAACCAAATTATATTATGTACATGTATGAATATATCATAGTAAATCCCATTATTTTGTATGATTATAATGTGCATACGTGCATGCACACAGACACAAACACAAAAATCTCTCCTTGCATTTGCCATGCAGAACACAATTCAAGGCTTCCCAGATTCAGAGTACTGGATTTATAATTCTTTGTTTCCCAAATAAATGCTATTTCTTTTGACTTCTGTATCGAGTTATTTTATTATTTTTGCTTAACACTTCAACACTTCTAATAGAATAAAGAAAATGAATAGAATGAAGCAAAAGTGATGGTGTACAACTTTGGAGACTATATCAAAAGAGGTGCTGTGCTTTACTTCTTGCTTCATTTCCTGCATCACTCTGAGGAAGCCAGCTACCATATTTTAAAGGCACTCAAATGTCACAATGGAGAGGCCTAGGTGACAATGATGATGATGGTGACGACAAAATTCATTTCACATTTCTCTTGAGAACATCCTTCCACTACATAGTCTTTATACTTCACTGCGGAAGAGCAAGGGTGTTAAACTTCTTGTGTATTTCTTTAACTCACGCACAATACATAGCCACACAGTGTCCACTTTTTCACTGTATGTTTCAGCTAGACAGAAATGAGCATGCAGCAGGGATATAAATTGGTGTTCTGTGCATCCTAGCAGCGGCCCCCCTGCACCTCTACCAGGTAGCCCTTAATTACTTATCTCCAAGGTATTTCATTTTTTTCAGTTAATGTCATGATTCATAAGTATCAATTAAACAGAGAATGTCCTACCAGAGAAGAAAAGTTTCAAACCTCAAACTCGGACCCCCACACACCCAGGAGAAAGCTCAGACCTTTCACATTAGTACTTTGGTTCAATTGTATTGTGCAATATATGCTGGAATGCACACACAGCTGCTCCTCTGTGGTCTTTAGTATTGATATTACATGATGTTCCTCCCCCAAGAGAAATGTGATGTCCAGTGACATAGTCATTTGATAATGGATTTTCCTGTGTTAGTTTTGTTTTCTCTCTGAACATAATAATTGTCATTAACATTGAGGGTTTTTGTTTGTTTGTTTATTTTTTTCTTGCATTTTCTTGCATTGGGTGATAGAACTCTGGGCCTTGCATGTGCTAGGCAAATATTTCTACTTCTGAGCTGCACCCCTAACCCAATACTGGGACTATTTTTATGAATCTCTTGGAAAATCAGTGAACCTGTTTTAGAAGACCATTGTGATGATTTTTAGTTTTGCTTCTTCTCCTTTAGAGACAGAATTCATCGGGTTTGTGCTGGAAGGCATTTTTGAGTTTTGTAAAACTTTCATTGCTTTATCAGACAGAAGCTCACTGTGTTCCGCTTGAAAATTATATAAAAAAATTGACAGATTATGCCAATATTTGTCAAATTTTTGTAACCAGGGATTATTGGAGGAATATATTATCAGTTCAAAAGAAAAAAAAGCCTCAATTTTCAGAAATTAATCTTTGTACTTCCTATTTAACCATTTATTTATTTATATTTGGACACATGCTTATTAATTACACTGGCATATATCTAGTCTGAGCACATATAAATTCACATTATAAATTTGCATTGGAGTCCTTTCTCTATTTAACCTTATATTTTTGT
Organism: Spermophilus citellus; assembly: GCF_964194105.1. Classification (NCBI taxonomy): domain Eukaryota; kingdom Metazoa; phylum Chordata; class Mammalia; order Rodentia; family Sciuridae; genus Spermophilus; species Spermophilus citellus. Next base: position 53,415,335 of record NC_138185.1, read on the forward strand.
TACATATTTTCTTTTTTATTTTAACACTGCTTCTTAACTTTAATCAGTAGCTCTGATCTGTTGGAACACTCAAAGAATTAGGACTTATAACACAAAAATACTATTTAAAAAACAAGGGAAAATATCATATGCTATATATTAGTTGAGATTGACTGAATGTTAACACAAAATTCATTATCCAATGATGAAATAATAGTAAAATTGAAATAAACAAGTTTTATTCAGTTATATTTTTTGGATACTTAGCAGTCCTCCAAGGGATCTTGCAGTATCTACAGATTCCTAGGCAGGGAGAAAGAACTGGGCAAAGGCAGCATGACTGTAGAGGCCTGATGTTTTTTGAGAGCAGGAATAAAGCTTTGCTAATAGAGAAAACATACCTTCATCCAATATGGCTTTAGACCAAAATTTGCAAGTTTGTGACCTGAGGGCTATATTAGGTCACAGACCTCTTTAGTTGTATAGTATTTTTTAAATTGGGAAATTTCATGTACAAATATGGCACCTCTGGGAAAAAATCAGAAATTGTTCTCTCATATCAATAGGTGGAGCTAGTTAGAAGTTCTTAGGTGGGACCTGCCTATTCCAATTTGTCACAGTTGGCATCACTTCCTATTTTGAAACACTTAGCTTACTTATATGTTCTCACCTCCTTACCTGGATTTTCTGTGTTTCAGTTTGCAACCAATGAGTATGCTGTTCCCAATGGGAAAAAACAGATCCTCTTATAGAGAAGCCTCAAGGCTCTCACTGGTGAAAAAACTGAAAAGGAAGCTCAATATCGGGATCCCCACTTATTGATGGTCATGCAACCCAAGAGTGCAGACCGGACTCCAGCAGCAATGACAGGTACTAGGAAGCCCAGACTTTCTCCTAAGATAGCAGGACTCAAGAGGCCCAAAGGTCAGTTCTTTTATGGAAATGGATGGAGATTTCTATTTTTAGTGAGAAGAAAGTGAAATTTTGGGTTGAGAAGCTTCAAAAGGAGATGCTTGCTCATTGCAGGTGAAAAACAGAGGAAAATAAACCAGTCAGAAGACCCCAGTTAGATTATGGATGAGTTAAACCTTTTTTTTTTTTGCCAAATTTCAGAAATATTATACTGATGATTATACTGTTTTGTTTTGTTTTTTAACTTAAAGTAAAAAATTTGCCATGTTAAAAAGATCCTTCCCTGTAGACCTAGGAGTATAACTGCTGAATCACGAGATCTACACATTTCAAACTTTGATTGAAGGTTCCAAATTGTTCTCCCCATACTCCCACTAGGATGAACCCTACCACACATTGTTCTGCAGCCTGCCCACACCTCATGGTGGTAACTCTGCACTTTTCACCACCATGATGATTGTGAAATGATATTTCATGGTAATTTTAACTTGTATTTTCCTGATTGTTTGAAGAATTGAGCCTTGATTATTTTTTCTGAATTGCCTATTTGTCTCTTATGATAATTTTTATCTTATGTTGTCTTTTTCTTATGTGATAGACACATATTCTTAACTAGCTCCTTAAATGTCATATGTGTTGCAAATGTGTTCTAGTTGACACTGATTTCTCCCTTTTGTGTGTATCTTTTGATCAGTAGAAGTTTTATGTTTGCAGTAGAAGTTTTATGTTCAATTTATTAATCTTCCCATTTGTAATTTGCACTTAGCTTTTCAAATTATCAAGAAGCATTTTGGCAATTTTTTAACTGCTTTGGCTATACAGCACAAAGCATTTTATGTGTACATAAATATGTCAAAATTATAAATGTGCCTAAATTATACAGCTGTAACTAGCTTTAAATATTATAATTAAAATTGTGTAATTAAAAGAAGCATGCAAGCCAATGTTTTTTTAGAAAGTTTCACTCCTCTTTGGTATTTATTCAGCTTTTGAACTACTGAAGTCAATGGTCAAAATGAAGCAATTATCAGATGCTTGTGGGTGGCGACTTTGGAGAAGCTCAGCCTCCTCTTCCATTCTGTCCTATTTTGGTCTTTAATAGCAGATATTTATTTCAACTTTAGATTTTACTATTTTCTTTGTATTTATAATGTACAAAGGTTAAAAAGAGTATTAAATCTCAAGTAGAGCAAAACTTTAGATTCTCAGCACCTTATCTTTCTCAGTGGTCTCTACTCAAACCTCCAGTGTTATTGTATAAACTCTTTTCTAAACTTCTATTTTTAATATATTGCTATCAAAAGTAATGGAAAGGGGAAAATGGAGCCCAAATTATCTGTAAGTACCTCTAACTTCTGAGTAAGGCAGCATAACTCTCCTCAGTTGAGAAATAAATCTCTCTTAGCCCTTTTCCCCCTAATACAAACTGCTGGGAGACAAGAGAAGGATTTAAGATCCCAGTTTAGCAGGACTTTTAGATATTCAGAGTCCAAGAACTGAATTCTCCAAAGGAATAGACAGAGACTGAGAGAAGAAAGAACAGGCTGAACAGTTTGGTTAGAGGCTGGAACCTGAACTGGCTGATATAAGAGACTTTTTGAGACCTAGGATTGGAGACTTGAGGTGACCCTGTCCCTACTGTTACCTCATCTTTCTGATGGTCTGCTTCATATACATGGCTGTGTGAACAATGCTTTTGAGGAAAGGCCATCTAGTTCATGTGCTGTAGGGTATAATGGGGGATAGTAAGAAAACCCTTCCACGGAATTCGTTCATCAGTAGAAGGTGATCAGAGAAGAAAGGAACAGGACTACTTCATGACCCTCATAAAATACCAAAAAGGACACGTGTCTTCCACCACCCTCGGCAAAGGGCTCAGGCAATTTTATTTAAATCTTCTGACACCTAAATTATACAAACCACAGAAAGGAAGGAGAAGCAAATAGTGATCATTGGTCCACTATAATTCTGAAGCGCAGCTCAGCACATATTTACCAGGAACAGAAAAAAATTCCTTTAATTAGAGTCTAATTCTGCTCCCTGGAAGTGATGCCAGGTCCATTATTTTAAAGATGCTCTTGAGTTCATGTTTTGGGCTCTTGACTCTGTCCTCTGAGTTGTCCTTACTTTTCATTAGAAGTAGCTCTCCCTGCCTCTTGACCCTAAAAAAGTGGAGGCCCAGAGATTTCTTTTCACTTTAAAATGTTCCTGCCTTTTAGTAGAACTGATGGTGTTTAAGCAAGTATAGTTTTTTTTTTAAATGTTCTAGGTTCTCTGTGAATCTTATTGAAGACCAGATGGCAAAAAAGATTCCATCCATAGTTCTAAGATGGACTTCACTTTACATTGGACCACATTCGAGGCTGCTGTGAAAAATACCCTTAAGATTCTTACAAGACCAACTGTCTACTGAAAAAGCCTCTGTGGTGTTACATCAAATCTTATAGAAGTTTTAGTAAGGGATCTTCAAGTCGAACACTTGATTTTCTTTACCCTGAGGCTTACTGAGAATGTTTTACTGGCCCTGAACCCTCTGTATTTCTTCCTTATCCTGTCTAAAATGAAACAGTGCCTCCTCCAGTTCACCTCTCTCTTCTTTTATTTTACCAATGCAGCCAAGAGAAATTGACTGTGGCTTTCAATCTGTGTTTGGAATCTCCTCCTCCAGATCAACACGTTCATTAGCTGTCTTTTCTAACTTTTATGATTCTGCAAGTGACAGAGTCAGCAAAAAGTTCACTACCATGTGACACAGGCTACCCTTTTCCGAGTTTCCAGTAAAAACTTTTGCACTGCTACCCCAGGTTGTCCTCACAACCTCCTTAGAGCCTTTCTGACCTCTACTGCTGCTTGATATCATAATAGATGACAAATGTTTTAGGTTTGGGTTATGGTAGCATCCATGTCCAGATTTCACTTTCTGATTCAGTGATCCATCATTATGCTGTAAACCAGCCCAGAATGTGGTAGCTTAAATCGATATGCATTTTTATTGTTCACAATTCAGCAAGTCTGGGATGTGAGTGAGTGTTGATGGAAACAGCTCATCTAGGCTCTGGGAGTGGGAGGATCAGGTGGGTGGCCAAGCTTGGAAGGTCCAAGCCGTCTGCCAGTTGGTGCTGGCTGTCAGCACAAAGTGCTTGGTTCTCCTCATCCAGGCCCCATTTCTTTCCATGTGGTCTTTCCAACCAGATAGCCTGGACTTCACATAGCAGTTGGTTTCCAAAAGGGCAGAAACAGAAGCTGCTGGGCTTCTCAGGGCCTCGACCCCAGAAACCACAAGGTCATTTTCATTGCTTTGTATCCGTCAAAGAAAGTCATGAGACCATTGGTATTCAAGGGAAGACAGACCGATTTTATCTCTTTATTGGTAAAAATACATCGCAAAGGGCATGCAAGCTAGGACTGATTGATTGGACCACTTTTAGAGATAGCTTGCCTCTCAGATAGAAGCAACAGTGCGTGAACTCAGTACTCTGTGAAGCCATTTCTGTTTCACAGTTTCAAACCTGACATTCAAGCTGTACCCTTGGCTCCCTGGTGAGGTCAGAAGAGAGTTAAAACAACAGTCAAATGATGTGAGACTGATATTGTCATGTTCTCATCTACAGCGATTTGGTCTTTGCTTAAACTTAAAAGGACAAACCTCCTCAAACGGAGACCTTGTTGAACAACTCTAAAGTCTAGAAAAGTCTTTCATGTGTGAAACTGAACGCTGCATTTTCCATGTCTCTGCCCTCAGGGGTCACTGAAAGGAGAGCTACTCCCCTCTGTACATGACATTCACTTAGATTTAGATATTTTAAGATAGTCTTTTTGATTCAAAGCTCAACATCTTCCAACTTTTCACCTGTGTGTTGTGTAAAGTCATGATTTCCAGAAACATGTGTTTGTGTATGACATGATTCACAGAATGAATTTTGCCCAGTAGAGTGTTTTAGAGAAGAAAATATGTAATAGATAATTGAAAGCTACCAGATATCTGATTGCTATCATTTAGGTTTTTAAAGATATTTTTTACTTGTAAATCGATCTTTTATTTATTTGTTTATTTATTTATATGTGGTACTGAGGATTGAACCCAGGGCCTCACACATGCCAAGTAAGTGCTCTACCACTGAGCCACAATTTGAGCCCCTCATTTAAGTTTTGAATGCTCCTCAAAGGCCCATGTGTTGAAGGCTAGGTCTCTAGTTCATGATGCTATTGGGAGGTGGTGGAACCATGAGCCAAAATAAACCTCTCTTCCTTTTAAGTTTATTGTCTCAGGTATTTTGTCATAATAATGGAAAGCTGACTAACAATGATGCAAATAAATGATTTATTTTTGTTTGTTTAACTGTGTTGAACATTTGCCAAAATTGACCATTTGACTAGCTCTTATGGAAATCTAGGCTTTAAAATGTATATAATCCCAACTTTAAAAAAAAAATAACAGTTCACTGTACCAAAACAATCATCTAAATGCAGTGTCCTCTATAGTTGGTATTTAGTAGGTAATAGAAGTGGAGAATAATACTACACAAATTTTGAGAAAAGCTGAAGGAACATTTACTCTTAAGTTACAAAGAAAAAAAAAACTCTTCAATGCTTCATGTGCCAACATAAAATATTTTTAAAAAAGGAGAAAATATGTATAACTATCTGGTTGAAGAATCATTTCTCCCTGTGGGTGGTGTTTATGTAAGAAGGTGTCTGAGATCCAAAATTAGGGTGAGGCTTTTACTGGTCCAGGCAGGTGGCTATAAAAAGATAAGAATAACAAAAAAAAACTATGACCAATGAAAAGTATGGGAACTTAATCATAGGCTTATCAGCCCACGGCTGGGCTTCTCAGGGCCACAAACAGCCTTAATCTTTTCTTATGTTATTAGGACAACAACCCCAAATTTTGCTGACAACAATTTTTGGAGCCAATATTTTGGTCTTTTGCTTCTAAGTACTAGCCTCCTAATAAAGTCAGACAGCTTTAAAATATGTATGTGTGGGTTTAAATTTTATAAATAGAAAGATATGTGGGGATATATGAAAGGACTATTAATTTCACCAGTTAAGAATTTTAAAAATATATATTGTCTTATCATTTTTCTTAAAACATTATAAGTAGGACAGTTGCTTTGAATTTATGAAGAATAACAGAGATAATTAATGACTTTCCACTTCTGTTTGTATTGCACTTACTTTTCTGAGGCTTAGTAAAAAGGCTATATTTAGGAGAAAACAATGTATATATATGGAGATAATGTAGACTATTAATGAATTGAAAATAGTCTTTTGCATATATTTAGTTTGAAGATAATTGCAGATATTTCTCTACATTGGCCCACAAATTGTATGATAAGATCTTCAAAATTAGATAAATCAATGTACTTTATGTATGCTAAAACCACATAATTTTCCTAAAGCATATAACAAATAGAAGACAGTTGAAATTGCAGAAATCTTTTCAAAATTGATTCTGAATCTAGAGAGTGGTGATGATTGTACAATAATGTGAATGTACTAAATGCCTCTGAATTGTACACTTAAAATGGTTAAAATGGTAAGTTTTATATGTGCTATATGTGTTTTGCCACAATAAAAACGATCTTTTTAAAGATATTTAGCTCACTTAAATATGCCAGAAAATCAAATTTGCCAGTGGCCTAAAACCTCCGGTTTGAAGAAGAAAGGATACAGCCAAGTTAAATTGTTAGAATTGCCCCTCTTTTTCTTTGTGGATAACCTACAAAGTGTCCACTAGCTTCTGGACAGCTGTGAGTTCAGCTGGAGAATCAACAAGGAAGCAATGTTCATTTGGGCCCAGGCAGACTTGTGGGCAGGGAGTCTTTGGACGTTAGTTGGTCTGAGTTCACTGCTGAGCCAGCTGCAGACAGGAGCCGGCAGGTTCAAGAGCAGTTGATGCTCACAGTGTCCCGCTGAGTCAGCTGACAGTGCATGGGGCAGCACAAGCAGCCCTTTATGCCAGCTGGAGCCCTGCTAGCTGCACGGACACACAATCCCTTTATTTATTCCTTTAGGGTGTTTGTGGTCTTGGGGCCTTTTGAATTTTTGTTGCTGCAGATGATGGGAAGTGTGGGTGGATGGTGTTGCAAGTAGGCTTTTCTCTAGATTAGGAAAAACTCCTAGTTAAAAATAAAATAACAGGAAAGATGGACAATGCCTGGCGGCATAGTATAGCTCTTGAGGAAACACTTCCAGTTTCTACCCCTTCTATAGGATATGGGTTTTGTCTGTCATTAGCTAATAGGAATAATGAATAGGAATTATTAATATCACTTGATATTCTTGCTCCTTTTTTGTTTTTGCTTTTTAAAAAATGTTCTATCAGTGTACTATAGTTACACATAATATTGGGGTTCATTTTGACATAGTCATACATGCATGAAATATAATTTGCTCCACTTCAGTCCCTAGTATTTCTTTTTTTTCTCTTACTCATTTTTTTATAATTATAATATAGTTCAATTAATGTTGGAACCCAGGTTGAATAGGAACATGATGGCTCTTTGGCAGAGAGCATTCTATTTGAATTACAATGCAAAAATACAAATCAAAAGGTGCATACCACTGGGAGTCGGTATCCAAAATATTAGACCACCAAGAAGGAAAATGTCTAACTATAAAAAAGTTGTCATGAGATTATCCAGGGTGTTCTCTGCTGTGCATGTGGATTAAATAGGGACCTTGTTCAAATTTAGTGAATTTGAATGTATGGTAAATTTTTCATTTCTATCAAACTTTCAGGGGATACTGTTGCTCTGAGGACCACACTTTAAGTAGCAAGGCTCCAGAGAACTGAGAGCTAACAAAGGGGAGTCTAGGTTACTAAGTATTTGACAATGTGTGGAAAAGTTCTGAACAAAGAATTATCCCACCCAAAATGCCAAGAGAACCTCCATTAAGATACCTGGGCCGCATGAGTGGAGATGAATGCTGTGCCCATACCTGCAGCCTCAGCCAATTAGTCTATACTACTTATAATACCTAGTATTAGGCAAATGCTATAGTTGTTATACTGTATTGTGTAGGGAATAATGACAAGAAAATAGCGTGTACATGTTCTGTATAGATGAGATTCTTTTTTTGATATGTGGTTGGTTGAATCTCATATTTTTAGAATGCTGACCACCCTGGGAGTATTCCAGTGGGAGGAGTGGTCTTCTGTCTCAGGTACCATGTGTGGTACATGATGCGACAAATTCTCCCAACAGAGAATGAGATCAGAAGCAAAGACTTCAGAAAGCCCTAAAAGTTGGGACTCATCAAAACTCCAATAGAGGAAGGAGAAGGGGGAAGGGAAGGAGGGAAAAGGGAGTATCATGAACTGAAATTGATTTCCATGCATGTATGAGTTTGTCAGGATGAGCCCATCCACTCTGTAGAATCGTAAAGTTCAAAACAAACAAACAAGAAATTCCAAATGAAAAATCAAAAATAGAATGGCAGTGCCCCCTTTGAGATGACACTCAAATGCACTTCACTCCATCATGGCGCTGTGACCAGCATCCCAAACAACTACACAGTATCGAGGTTTATCAAACTTCCATCACATTCTTTTCCACAAAAGGAAGAGTCCCACAGCCCTAAATTTGCTGACCATCACGTTGGACTCTGACCTCTGATCCCAACAAATAGTGTCAAACATTACAATGAGCATATTAAAAATTCTTATGGAAACTGAGTTGAGATTAAAAATATATATATATATATATATATATATATATATATATATATATATATATATATATATACAGATTCAAGAACAAAATAGGGTACAAAAGAGTGACCATGACAACGTTTTGGGAACATAATGCAGACAGAAATTGAAGAGATAAAAGTAGATATTGTGATAAATATAATCAACATCATATAAGGAAAATGTCATTCAGCTTCTTGAGCCTCCACAGTAAGTTCAAGAGTTAAGAAGATCCTGAAAAGGGTTTGTTTGGCAGGATTGGCGAGGTTCAGCCTGGCGAAAAGTTGCTGTGCTGGCTTAGTCTTGGGAACTGCCAGGAAGATAGGAAATGTCCCCTACATGCCACAAGAGCAGCTTCATTATGCTGCCCCCAGTCCCTTCTCACCACACTGCAGTGCCCCATCAGAGGTGCTCTGACACGGCCAACATGACCTCAGTACATTTCAGCAACCCTAAGGACAGGAAAAAGGTTAATCTGATAAGTAAAATAATGTGTATATAACCCCACAATTATATGTTCACATGGAAATATTAACACTGAGGAGGTTGAACATTTTTCTAGCACTGGCTTCCTGGAAAGACGGACAATTGTTCAGGGGCCACTGGCCACAGCAACACTATTCCACTGCATGAGAACTGTTTGCACCAGGGCCAGCATTGGTTCAAAACCCAAAAGGTGCTTGACATTTGTGAACATCTTCTTGCCCTGTTTCAATATTTACTTCTGTGAAAGTTCTGTTCCTCGGCTACCCAAACCAGGAATTCACAGTAAGGTGTGCATGTGTGCAAGTAAGTGTGTACATACTTCCTGTCAACCTGTAATCTACCTGAAACCTGCCATAACTTGAACATACAGCAAAAAATGTTGTCTCTTGTTTATTACACAGACATACAGCATTGATCTGTGTGGTGACCTTGTGGCCAGTTGCATGCCTTTGATCTCGTATATGACCATGGCTGTCTCAGTGCTGGGCTCCCTCCTTGATTCTGAGACTAGGGAGTGGCTAATGATTAGTGGTGAGACTTGCAGGTTCTAGAACAATTTTTGTGGGGCCACGCCCCCTGACAGATCCAGCTTCTTCATCTCACCAGCTGAGACCCCTCCAAGTGCCAGAAACACCCTCAACATGACTACTTTAGACCCTGCGGTAGCCTGGCTTCTCTCCCTGACCATGGATTTGAGGTCAGCCCAGCACCTCTGGAGCACTCCTTTTCTTCTGGAATCTCACAAGGGACACTCAGCCCCTATTTTAGGCTCTGTTTTAGCCACCATCCATCAGACTGGACGAAGCAGGTTTTTCTTTATATTTCCTCTAGGATATTCTCCTCTGACTACATTGAAGAAAACCACAGGCCCAGCAGAGGTAGATAGAAGGACTCTTTATCTATACCGTAGGAGATGATGGTTCAGGCTTCGAGGCAGGCCATCCAACTGGCAGTTAAAATAATCTACCAAAACTGTGAAGCCTGGATTTCAAGCTAGCATCTTGCCAAAGAGGACGCACACCTGCATTCATCCCTAGGCAATAAACTCACTGACTGAGAGTCTGGAATACAATGTGGCTTATGGATAAAATGTGTGAGTTTTTTATTTATAAAATATTATCTCTATTACAACAATTTACACTGTTTTGGAGGAAAAATAAGACAAGGGAATAAAGAATTATATAATTCAGTAGATGAAAAAGACAGAGAAAACTATTATAAGAACAGGCTTGGGGGCTGGGGTTGTGGCTCAGTGGTAGAGCACTTGCCTAGTACATGCGGGGCCCTGGGTTCGATCCTCAGCACCACATATAAATCAATAAAATAAAGGTATTGTGTCCAACTACAACTAAAAAATGAATATTAAAAAAAGAATAGGCTTTCCGAATTGTAAAAATTGGCTATCAATTCCATTTTAAACACTGTTTGACGATTCCTGTATGTCTAGAATGCTGGTTGTTACTTGTACATGCAATTGTATTTGCACTTGTGTCCCTGTCTGCCGCAGTCTTGGCTGGGCACAGAATCACAAGCCACCACACACCTTGTAGATTCAAACAGCAATTCTTTATTCCCGAACTCACACCGGCCTCTACACACACGTTCTGAGGAAATCCCAGTTCTGCTGCCGCCCAATTCACCTACTCCTCGAGGCTTTCTTTTCCAATACTTTCTGAATCTCACGAGAACTCAACAGGAACTCAAGGATCAGGCGTGCCTGAGGCAGCAGGATACGCCCTATTCCCCCGGCAGGGTACACCTTAAACCTGGAACTTCCCTAAACCCAAGGATGGGATACTCCCTAAAACCTGATCAGCTCTAAACCCGGATCCGCCCTGGTCCTTGAGCAAGGTCATCTTACTAAAGCATACATGCAATGTCCCAGCGAAGGTCCTCTAAGCAACATGGGGTACGCTGGCAAGGAAATTTCAATGCGTCATTCCTACTTGGCAATGGCCCTCAGCACCTGTCCTCTTTTCAACCTCACACAACTAATCTATGTTGACCCTTACAAAAAGAAAGCAAGTACTTGAACATCAGGGCATGTGACTTGTATTCTAGGACATATTGTAACTCCCAGAGCACTGAGTCAGCAGTCTAATGGTTTAGCCTTCATATTCCTGACAGCTGTTTATTTCTTTTAGTGTAATTTCAGAGAAAAATATCCAGAAGGGATTCACTGCCCTAGTTCTATCAGAAAACATATGTAAGACATTGTGTAGTTTCATAGCACAAAAGTCTAACACTAAATAATCACATCATATAATGGTTAAATTTCAGTTATTATTTATCGTACATCAGGCAGAAAGGTGTTTAAATCACACAGCTGATACCATGTGGAGATATAATGAGATCATGAATGGAGACTACAGGGTGAGAAAGTTTTCCCAGTGCTACTTTAAGGCAATCTCAGAGAATGATAGAATTTGAAAGACCCTTCAAGTCTCTCTGATTCAGGCCCTATTTTCTGCATCTAAAAAAAGCCGACTGACTGACTCTCTTCTGGCAGAAGAGAAGGGCCCCTCAAAGATCAGAAGGGGTTGGGATTATAGTTGGTCCTGCATAAAGAGGCCCAGATCAAAGCCTCAGAATGAAGCCAGGAACCTGGACGACAGGAAAAACCAAGATCCAGAGGGTCATCAAGGCAAAAGCAGTCCTCAGAGAGCATTGGCTTCTGGAAGCTGGGGGCTCCAGCCGCTTCTGGCAGATGGCAGTTTGTATTTATGAGGTAACTCTGACTGGTCTGACCAGCTCTTCTCCTGTAGTGCTACTGATTTAAAGCAACAACTAAGTTGCTTTAAATAGTCAAAACGTTAATAGGAGAATTAAAATCATACAATAGAAATGATCTACTTATTACAAAAGAAAAAAATAAAGCAGGAGCAGTTCTGACATTGACAAAAAGTCACATATAAAATCAATACCAAAATGCAAGATATAGTTCAATCATATAAATAATAACAATAAATGTGAATAGACTAAACACTCCAAATAAAAGGCAGAGATTGTCAGACTGGATTTAAAAGAGAAGATTTGACGACATGCTGTCTGCAAAAGACATTTTACATTCAAAGAGGTTGGAAGTAAGAGGGTAGTAAAGATATATTATGCAAATAGTAACTTTGTGAAATCTGGAATGCCTTTCTAATATGAAACAAAATAAACCAGACAAAGAAGTATTTAAATATAGAGGGGGGCTTTAATTTTTTTGAAAAAAGTTAAGTGCATAGTTTACGTTAGAGAATTACTCTCAGCACTAAGGGTCTATGTCCACCATTATAACATCATACAAAACAGTTTCACCACCCCCAAATGCCCTGTGCTCCACCCATTCATTCTACCTGGTGGCAACCTGGCAACCAGCAATCTTTTCTACTATCTTTATGATTTTTACCTTCTCCAAATATTGTATAGTTGGAATCAAACAACATGTTCACTTTCAGACTGTCCTCTTTTACTTAGCAATACACATTTAAAATTCCTTCATGTAATTTTCTTTATTGCCAAATGACATTCCATTGTGTATATATACCAGTTTGTTTTTCCATTCATCTATTGAAGGATGTCTTGGTTGTTTCCAAGTTTTGGCAATTATGAATGAAGTGGCCATAAATGTTCACACGTAGATTTGTGTGTAGGCCTGCATTTTCAGTTCATTTGGATAAATCCAAAGCCATATGATTGATGGATCATACGGTAAGCCTATTTTGTTTTGTAAGAAACATCCAAATTGTCTTAAAAAATGAGTGTGCCATTTTACATTTTTGCATGAGAAATATGTTATAGTATATGTAATTATAGTACAGTTACAGTATTGTGAATGTGGAATGAAAGTTATAGTTGCTGTACATCCTCACTGTCATTTCTTGTTAGTGTTTTGGCTTTTGACTGTTTGGATAGATGTGCAATGGTATTTCATAGTTGTTTTAATTTATAGTTCCCTAATAATATATCATGTTGGACATTTATACATCTAATAATTTCCCATCTGTATATCTTCTTCATGAAGTGTCTGTTTACATCTTTGCTCATTTTTAAAAATTGGTTTTGTAATTTTCTTATTGTTGAGTTTTAAGAATGTATATTTTGGAAAACAGTCCCTTATCAGATACGTCTTTTGCAAATACTTTCTTCCAGTAAGTGGATGCATTCTAATTCTCTTGACAGTATCTTTTACAGAGCAGAAGTTTTTTTTTTTTTAATTTAAATTTTTCTATTTTAATGAAGTACAATTTTTCAATACTCTTTCTTTCATGGATTGTGTCTTTGGTCTTGTATCCAAAAAGTTGCCACCATGACCCAAATTTTCTCATGTTGTCTTCTAGGAGTTTTATAATTTTGCATTTTAAGTCTATAATGCATTTTGAATTAATTTTGTTGTGAAAGAGTTAAGGTCTATTGGATAGTTTGATTTTCTTTTTAGTACGTGCCTGTCCATTTGTTCTAGCTTCGTTTGTTTAAAAGGCCATCGCTTCTCACTCCATTCCCTTTGCTCCCTTGTCAAGGATCAGTTGACTTATTTTTGTGGGTCTAATTCTAGGCTCTCTGTTTTCTTCCATTGTTCTGTTTATATATTCTCTTAGTAAAAATATACAGTCTTGACTGCTTTAGCATTATATAGTAAATCTTGAAGTTAAGTAGTGGCAATTCTCCAACTTTGTTCTTCTCTTTCAGTATTGTGTTGTCTATTCTTTGGCTCTCCATATAAACTTTGAATCAGTTCATATCCACAAAATAGCTTGCTTGGATTTTTTAAAATTTATTTTTTATTTGTAGTTGAAAACAATACCTTTATTTTACTTATTTATTTTTATGTGATGCTGAGAATCAAACCCAGGGTCTTGCATGTCCTAGGCAAGGGCTCTACCGCTGAGCCACAACCCGGCCTGTCTTGCTTGGATTTTGATTGGGATTGCATTGAATCTATAAATGAGGTGTGAAAGAACAAACAATAGTGAGTTTTCCTAACTTAACAATAGTGAGTTTTCCTACTGATGAACATGGATTATCTTTCCATTTATTTAATTCTTTGATGTTTTTCACCAGTGTGCTGTAGTTTTTCCTTATCTAGATCTTGTACATATTTTGTTAGGTTTTTAGCTAAGTATTTTATTTTTGGTAGTGCTAACATATATGGTACTGTGTGAAATTTATAATTTCACTTGTTTATTGCTATTATATGGGAAAGATATTGACTTTGACATATTCTTAGTTCCTACAAACTTGCTATAATTGCTTATTATTTACAGTACCTTTTCTGGGTTTTTTTGTTTGCTTGTTTTCTTGTTTGGGTAAATTCTGTGGATTTTCCATATAGATAGTCAGGCCACTTGTGAATATAAGCAGTTTTATTTCTTCCTTCACAATTTTATACCTTTTATTTCCTTTCCTCATCTTATTGCATTAATTAGAATTTCCAGTGCAATAACGAATAGACTGGTGAGAGGGACATCCTTGTCTTACTCTCATTCTTAGGGAAAAACATCTATTTTATTCACTAAGTACAATGTTAGTTTGTTATTCACAGGTATCTTTTATCAAGTTTCTAGTTTGCTAGAAACTTTTTTGTTGTTTTTATTATGAATAGATATTGGATTTTGTTAAATGAATATTATGCATTCATGATATGATTATGTTTTTCATTAATTGATATTTGAACATTGAACCAGCCTGGTGTACTATAATAAGTTCCACCTGATGATGGCATGTATGTTTTTCCATATTTTTATTGGTGCATTATAGTTACACATAATGGTAGAATTTGTTGCTACATATTGACACATGCACATTATATACTGATATAATTTGGTCAATATTATTCCCCAGTATTTCCCCTTTTGCTCCCCTTCTCCCTCCCCTGGTCCCTTTCCTCTACTCAACTAATTTTCCTTTGATTTTTATGAAACATCCCCTCACACAAACACCTTTCTTTTTTTTTCCTCTCTAGCTTCCACATATGAGAAAATATGCAAACCTTGATCTCTTGAGTTTGTCTTATTTTGTTTAACATAATGTTCTCAAGTTCCTTCCATTTTCCTGCAAATGATATAATTTTATTTTTTCTTTATGATGGAATAAAATTCCATTATATTCATATATATATATATATATATATATATATATATATATATATATATATATATATATATTTTCAATCCATTGATCTGTTAATGGGCACCTAGATTGGTTCCACAGTTTGGCTATTATGAATTGTGCTGCTGTAAACATGGGTGTGCATGTATTGCTATAGCTATGTCTAATTCTTTAGGATAAACATTGAGAAATGGTATAGCTGAGTCATATGGTGGTTTCATTCCTAGTCTTTTGAGAAAATTTCATACTGATTTCCATAATGGTTATACTAATTTACAATCTCCACCACCCCCATACACACACATCCTTTCCAGCATATATTACTGTTTATATTCTTGATGGCTGCCATTCTAACCAGAATGAGATAAAATCTCAGGGTAGTTTTGATTTGCATTTCCCTAATTGCTAATGATGTTGAACATTTTTTTATATATTTGTTGACCATTTGTATTTCTTCTTTTGAGAAGTGTCTGCTTAGTTCATTCATAGTAACTAGTTTTAAATACATTAATTCTATACATAATGCATATAATACATTGATAATATATATTATATTTGTTTTACTAAGATTTTGTTCAGATTTTGCATCTATGTTTATGAGAAATACTAGTTTATAATTTTGACTTCTTATAATATTCTTTTCTAGATATTGTACAAATGTTATTCTGGCCTCATTGAATGATTTAGGATGCATTTTCTCTGCTTTTATTTTGTGAAAGAGATTGTAAAAAAATTGATGTTATTTTTTTCTTAAACATTTGGTAGAATTTACCAGTGAATCCACCTGGGCCTGGTGTTTTCTGTTTAAAAGTGTTTTTTGCTTTATTTTTTTTCTTAAAAGAAATTGCCAACTTTGCTGAGCTATAATAACCTTACAAAAACTTCATATAATTAATGTTCATTATTTGGTAGGTATGGATAAATGTATACACTCATTATTATCACTGTCTAGGTAGTAAATATATCTATCACTTTCAAAACGTTCCTTGTGTCATCCTCCTTTTTTGTAGTGAGAACACTTACTATAAGATCTACTCTCTTTCAAAATGATTTAGTACACAAAGCCTTACTCTTAACTATAGGTAATATGTTGCACAGCATATTTCTGGAACTTAATCATCTGGTATAACGGTAACTTTACACCCATTAAACAACTCCTCTTTCCCCTTTCCTCCATTTCCTAGGTAACCATTATTTTATTGTTTACCTCAATACTTTTGACTATTTTAGGTATCTCGTGCTAGAAGGATCATACATTCTGTGACTGGTTTATTTCACTTAACATAATGTCCTCTGGGTTCATGCATATTGTCACAAATGACAGTATTTTTTTTAAAGGCTGAATAGCAAGTATTCCATTATGTATATAATACCACATTTCCTTTTTCTTTTTTTAATTAATTTCTATTTTATTTTATTTTATTTTTTGGTACTGGGCATTGAACCCAAGGATACTTAATCACTGAGCCATATCCCCAACCCTTTTTTCCTTTTTTCTTTTGAAACAGGGGCTCTCTAAGTTGCTTAGGGCCTCACTAAGTTGCTGAGGCTGACATTGAATTTGCTATCCTCCTTTCTCTGCCTCCTGAGTCTCTGGGATTATAAGCATGCACCACCACACCAAGCACACCACATTTTCTTTATCCTAAATTAATATGTCTATGTACATTTGGGTTGTTTCTGTTATGTTGGTTATTGTGCATAATGCTGCTATGAACATGGGAGTGCAGATATCTCTTTGAGATCCCAATTTCAGTTCTTTGGGCTCAGTTTCCAAGAATGGAATTCTGAATCACATGGTAATTCTATTTTCAGTTTTTGAGGATCTTCTATGTTGCTTTCCATTATACATACTCAGCAACAGCATAAAAGGGTCCATCTTCTGCATAATCTTACTAGCACTGTTTTGTTTTGAATAATCATGATAACATTTTTAAAAAATGAACTAAATTTTGGCTTCTTTTTCTTATTATAAAAATAATGTATGTTATTTTTGGAAAATACAAGAAATAATGAAAGAAAAAAATGAAAATCACCTCTATCTTCAAATAGTGATGAAGGATGTTTTTGGGTTCCAGTTATTTTTACATTCTTATATAAATGAAATAGTCATAAATGTGATCATCTTGTAGATACTCTTTTTTTTGGGGGGTTCACCAGGGATGAACTCAGGGGCACTCAATTACTAAGCGATATCCCATCCCAGCCCTATTTTGTATTTTATTTAGAGATTGGGTCTCACTGAGTTGCTTAACGCCTCACTGTTGCTGAGACTGGCTTTGAACTCGAGATCGATCCTCCTGCCTCAGTCTCTGGAGTCACTGGAATTATAGGCGTGTGGCACTGCACCTCTTTTAGACTACTTTTAAAACTTAATCTTATTTAAATTTTTAGGAAGATTTTTTCCATTTCAGTTTATAGTGTTTTTAATGGCTGCATAGTTATTCAGTTGTAAGAATATATACAAATATTATTCAGTCAATTCTGGATGTTCAGGTTGTTGAAATGTTAACTTTTCTACTTTTACAAACAATGCTGCAATAAAAATGTGTATACAAAAAAATCATGATAACATGTGTGTGGTGCTATCTTGTAGTTTTAATTTACATTTCCTAGTTACTGAGTGATGTTGGCTATTTGTCTTCTTTGGAGATGTGGTCTGTTCAAATCCTTCAAAGCTCTTTTTTTTTTTTTTTTTTTTGCTATTGAATTTTTAGGAATTCTTATGTTCTATAGAAATTAATTCTTTGTCAGATAATGGCTTGCGAATATGTTCTCCCATTCTGTAGGTTACCTTTCTACTCCATTGATTTGTTTCCTTTGTTGTGGAGAAGCTTTTTAGTTTAACCCAGTCTAAGTTTTCTAGTTTTGCTTCTGTTGCCTATGCTTTGGGCATCTTGTCAAAAAATCCCGGCACCAACCAATGTTAGAAAGCTTTCTTTTTTATATTTTATTATAGTAGTTTCATATTTCAGGTTTTATGTTTGTTTGTTGCAGTGCTGAAGATCAAACCCAGGACCTTACACATGCTTGTCAAGCACTCTGCCACTGAACTGCATCCTCATTTATGTTTAAATCTACTTTGAGTTTATCTTTGTAGATAGTGTGAGATAAGACCACACACATTTTTGTGTTGTTTTATGTATTTAGAATAACCTTATTAATATATTTAAATCATTGAAATTTTATAGTAGGGTTAAAATCGATTCATGTGTTATCATAAACTTACATAATTTTATCTTTGTCTCTATATGTATCTATATGCATATATATATATATATATACTTATATACATGTATACATCTCTGTGTATGTATGTATAAAGGTGTGTGTATACACACACACATACATTGTATATATCTTTACCAGTGAGATTTGTACTTTCCATGTTTTCTCATTTTTGTTTAGCACTTACTCATTTCCCCTTGAAGAACTCCCTTTAGCACATCTTGGAAGGCAGGTCTATTGACACAATCCCTCAGTTTTTGTCTTTCTGGGAAAGTCTTTATCTTTTCATTTTTGAAGAACCCTTTTGCTAGGCATAGTATTCTTGGTTAATAGTCTTTTCTCCTCAGTAGTTTGAATATCTCCTTTGGCCTACAAGATTTTTACTATGAAATCTTCTGATAGTCTAATGAACGTTACTTTGTTTCTTTATGAGTCATTTTCCTCTTGCTACTTTTAAAATTCTTTTTGTCTTTGAATTTTACCAGTTTGATTATGATGTGCCTCAGCGAAGATCTCCTTAGAATCAACCCATTTGGGAGTCTTCGGGTTTTATGAATCGACTTGTTCATTTCCCTCCCATTTTTTGAGAAGTTTTCATCCATTTTCTTAGAATTGATTTTTCTGCCCAATATCCCTTCTACTGCTGAAACTTCCATAATATATATGAAATTTTCTTCAATGGTATCTCAGAAGTCCCTTTGGCTTTCTTCACTCTTCTTCATTCTTTTTCTTTTTGCACCCTTGACTGGATATTTTCAAATGACTTGGCTTTGAATTCAAAAATTCTGTATCTCAATAGTTCTTTTGCTTGTTTGAGTTTGCTATTGAAGTTCTCTATTGATTTTTTTGTATTTATTATCTCTAGGATTTCTGTGTTAACAATTTGTATCTTTTTAATTTTATGGTTTCCTTTTGAACTTCGTTGTATTCAGGTATTTTTCTCCCTGGTTTCATTTCTTTGTTTACCTGTGTCCTTTTTTTAGTTCACTGAGCTTCTTTAAGATGATTATTTTGAATTCTTTCCCAAGAATTTCATGTATCACCATTTCTTTGTGGTTGGTTAGTACGTTGTTTTTTTAAAAAAATACACACAGGAATCACAATTTTTCATTTCTCTGATTATATAAAAAGTCGAGTCTCACCATTCCTGTCTTCATACATGTATTAGGGTAATGATGTCCATCTCATTCCACCATCTTTCCTACCCCCATGCCCCATTCCTTCACCTCCCTCCCCTTTGCCCTATCCAAAGTTCCTCCATTCCTCCCATGCTCCCCGCTCACCCCCATTCCGGATCAGCATCCACTTATCAGAAAAAATATTCAGCCTTTAGATTTTTGGGATTGGCTTACTTCATTTAACCAATGGATAGTCTCCAATTCAATCCATTTCCTTGCAAAGTCATGATTTTATTCTCTTTTAATGCTGAGTAATAGTCTATTGTGTATATATACCACAGTTTCTTTATCTATTCATCAACTGAAGGGCATCTAGGTTGGTTCCACAATTTAGCTATTGTGAGTTGACTTGCTATAAAAATTGATGTGGCTGTGTCACTGTAATATACTGAGTTTAAGTGCTTTGGGTATAAATCAAGGAGTAGGATAGCTGGGTCAAATGGAGGTTTGATTCCAAATTTTCTAAAGAATCTCCATACGCCTTTCCAGATAGGTTGTATCAATCTGCAGTCCCACTAGCAATGTAAAAGTATGCCTTTTCTCCCACATCCTTGCCAACACTTATTGTTGCTTGTGTTAGGTTGGTTTGAGGTGGCTAAGGAACAAAGCACCAGGCAACCCGTGGGCACGAAAGAACCACCAATCAGGCGCAAACAGAACCACCTGTCAATAAAATACTTGGAAATCAATTTAACAAAAGAGGTGAAAGACCTCTACAATGAAAACTACAATCAGCGGGTTCTCCTGACCAATCCTGGATCTCAGCAAGCTCCCCTGTCCAACCCCTGTAGGAAAAGGGACTCTAAAAACCTCCCTTTCCTGTCCCAAGCCCTCCCTTCCTGCCCTAAGCCCAATAAAAATTCCAATCCGGCTTAGCTCATGCATGATTCCCCAGACTCGGTCTGTTGGACTGGAGGGTCTCCCCTGGATTGAGTCTCAATAAATCCTCATTCAGCAACCTTTCAATCTGCCTCATTTTGGTCACCAGTGCCTGACCTTACAGCTTGTATTCTAATAACTGCCATTCTGACTGGAGTGAGATGAAATATTAGTTTTGATTTGCGTTTCTCTAATTACTAAAGATATTAAACATTTTTTTCATATATTTGTTGATTGATTGTGTATCTTCTGTGAAGTATCTGCTCAGTTATTTAGCCCATTTATTGATTGGGCTGTATGATTTTTTTTTGATGTTTTTTAGTTCTTTATATATTCTGAAAATTAGTGCTCTATGTGATGTGCATGAGGTAAAAATTTGCTCCCATTCTATAGGCTGTCTCTTCACCTCACTGAAAAGCACTACACAGATTTATTGCAATTCCAATTAAAATCCCAATTATTTCTTTTGCTGAGAAGAAGCTTTCAGTTTGAATCCATCTCATTTATTGATTCTCGATTTTATTTCTCAAAATACAGCACCCCTTCATGTTCAAAACACTAGAAAAACTAGGGATAACAGGAACATACCTCAACATTGTAAAAGCTATCTATGCTAAGCCCAAGGCCAATATCACTCTAAATGGAGAAAAATTGAAAACATACCCTCTAAAAAATGGAACAAGATGGGGATGTCCTCTTTCACCACTTCTATTTTACATAGTCCTTGACACTCTAGCCAGAGCAATTAGACAGATGAAAGAAATTAAAGGGATACAGATAGGAAAAGAAAAGCTCAAACTATCACTGTTTGCGGAAGACATATTTCTATACTTAGAGGATCCAAAAAGTTCCACAAGAAAACTTCTATAACTAATAAATGAATTCATCAGGATATAAAATCAATACCCATAAATCAAATGCATTTCTGTACATCAGTGACAAATCCTCTGAGAAAGGAAAACTACCCTATTCACAATAGCCTCAATAAAAATAAAATACTTGGAAATAAATTTAACAAAAGAGGTGAAAGACCTCTGCAATGAAAACTACAGAATATTAAAGAAAGAAATTGAAGAAAACCTTAAAAAATGGAAAGATCTCCCTTGTTCTTGGATAGGCAGTATTAATATTGTCAAAATGATCATATTACCAAAAGCACTACACAGATTTATTGCAATTGCAATTAAAATCCCAATGACATACCTCACAGAAATAGAAAAAGCAATCATGAAACTCATCTGGAAAAATAAGAGACCCAGAATAACCAAGGCAATCCTTAGCAGGAAGAGTAAAGAAGGAGGCATCACAACACCAGATCTTAAACTATAGTACCAAGCAATAGTAACAAAAATGGCATGATATTGGCACCAAAATAGACTTGTAGACCAATGGTACAGAATTGAAGACACAGAGACAAACCCACATAAATACTATTATCTCATACTAGACAAAGGTGCCAAAAACATCTATTGGAGGAAAGACAGCCTCTTCAACAAATGGTGCTGGGAAAACTGGAAATCCATATGCAACAAAATGAAACTAAACCCCTCTCTCTCATCCTGCACAAAACTCAACTAAAAGTGGATCAAGGACCTAAGAATTAGACAAGAGACCCTACCCCTAATAGAATAAAAAGTAGACCCAAATCGTCACCATGTTGGATTAGGTCCCAACTTTCTTAACAAGACTCCTATAGCACAAGAAATAAAATCAAGAATCAACACATGGGTTATTAGGTCTTTCACAGCTCCCCTTGGTGGTGTGATATTTCCCTGATTCTTTGTGATTCTTGTATCTTTGATTTGGTGTCTGTGCATTTGAGGTATTCACATATATGTACAAGTTAGATTTGGCAGGCAAAGACTTTCACCAGTCAACCTAACCAAGGTCTTGGGAGGGCCAGCTTGTGGTATCTGCAGGTGGGCAGGGCAAACTACCAGTGCTCTGGGGTTAGGCTGGATTGCTTCCTGGTCTCCATGATTGGGAAGGGACACTGGAAGGGTTTCCTGATTGGGTGGGAGTGCTGGTTAAACTCTGTGGTTGGGCAGGACACTAGTTAGTGTTCATGTTCAGGTTGGGCCACTGGATGGGCTCCCTGGCTGGAGAGGGATGCTGGCTCGGCTCTCTGGTCAGGCGAGGTGGCTGGGTGGGTTCCATGGGGGTGGGAGGTGGGGTTAAAGTCTTGACTCCTGTGTTTGGCTTGTTGGAGGAATTCTTGTTTTTTCAAAGCCACTAGCAAAGGCCTGGCTGGATGAGGTCACTGGTGTTGACACAAGGTTACTTCCATATTTGTGCACTAATCACTGTGAGTGCCCAACCTTTTTCCCTAGTCCTAGCTGTCCCCAGGTGGCTGTGCTCCATATGGGAAAGGAGAGAAGTTGGCCTTTTGGCCATTTCCTAAAAAGCTGGTGAAGTTTCATATTTACCTTTGTCTCTCTTTCCACTGCTGGATAAATTATAACTCAAGGGGATCTTTCTCAGTATAGTATTGTGCTGATTTGGGGATGGGATGATGCAGACAAGGTCAGATTCTTCCTTTTACTGTTCTTTATGTGTTTTAAAATTAATTTCTGTGCTCCACCAGGGTGCTGAAATCTCCCCTGGGCATTCTTCACAAAGCATTGTTGTATATGGGTGTTTTTTCCTGCGGGTCTAGGGCTGGAGACCTCCGATTCTTCTGTTTGATGATGTTATCTGAAAATTATTCCATTACTGATTCAATATCTTTAATAACCATAGCTCTATTTAGATTGTTTCCTTTCTTCTTGTACAAATTTTGTCGGATTATACTATCTAAGGAATTGGTCCATTCATCTAAGTTATCAAATGTATGAAAATCAAATGTGTTTATAATCTTTCTTCATTACCTTTTAGTGTCTATGAGATCATTAGTGATGGGTTCCTCTTTCACTTCTGATGCTAATAATTTGTGTCTTCTCTCTTCTTTGTTTTCTAGACAGGCTAGAGATGTATTAGATTATTATTTTTTTTAAAGAGAGAGACAGATTTTGATTTTGTTGACATTCTCTATTAAATTACTGCTTTAAATTTCATTAATTTTGCTCAAATGTTCATTACTTCTTTTCTTTGCTTATTTTGGAATTAAATTTGATCTTCTTTTCTTTCTTCTTTTACCTTTTTGTTTTTCTAACATACATATTCAATGTTATAAATTTCCCTCTAAGCATTATTTTGCTACATCATTTAGTTTGTTCAAAATATTTTAAAATTTATTTTGAGACTTCTTCCTTGACTTAGGTATTATGTAGAAGTCTTTTACTTAGTCTTAAAAATATTTAAGTTTAGCAGGATGTGGTGTCACATGCTTGTGATCTGAGAGGCTTGGGAGGCTAAGACTGGAGGATTGCAAGTTGGAGGCCAACCTCAGCAATTTAGCAAGGCCCTAAGCAACTTAGTGAGCAAAGTAAAAAACAAAAAGGACTAGGAATGTATCTCAGTGGTAAGTACCCCAGGTATTCAATCTCCAATACCCTCCTCACCCAAACAACAACAACAACAACAACAACAACAAACCAAACAAACAAAAAACACCTTAAATTAAATCTCCAGATATTCTGGGATTTTACAACTATCTTTCTCTTATTGATTTGTAGTTTATTCCTATTGTGTTTTAAGAGTCAACTGTTATAGATTATATTCCCTGACACACACCCCCTCCGCCCCATTCTCACATTGAAGCCTTAATTCCCAATGTGACTATATTTGGAAAAATGGCCTTTATGGAGGTAATTAAATTTAAAAGAGGTTATAAAGGTGGAGGCTTGATAAATAGGATTAGTTTCCTGATAAGGAGAGACAGGAGAGAGATCTTACTCTCTCCATCACATGAAGACAGTGAGAATCCAGAAAGAGAGTCCTCACCAGGAGCTGAACCAGCTGGCTCCTTCATCTTTGTCTTCCCAGTTTCCAGAACTGTAAGAAAATACATTTCTATTGTTTAAACCAGTCAGCATATTTTGTTATAGCCTTAACTGACTTTTATGTCTTCTTGGACATAAACCATAAATGTCATCTTTACGTTTATCATTATGTAATGCCCTCTTTATCTCTGATAATTTTCCTTGCTCTGAAGTCTGCTCTGTCAAAATTAACATTGGTACTCTAGTTTTCTTTTGATCAATGTTAACATGGTGTATATTCTTCTTCCCTTTTACTTTCTTTTTTTTTTAATTGTTGGTCGTTCAAAACATTACATAGTTCTTAATATATCATATTTCACAGTTTGATTCAAGTGGGTTATGAACTCCCATTTTTACCCCGTATACAGATTGCAGAGTCACATCGATTATACATCCACATTTTTACATAATGCCATATTAGTGACTGTTGTATCCTGCTGCCTTTCCTATCCTCTACTATCCCCCCTCTCCTCCCCTCCCATCTTCTCTCTCTACCCCACCTAAAAAAAAAAAAAAAAAAAGAAAAAGTAAACATCCCTTTTACTTTCTTAAAAAATATTTATTTTAGTTGTAGGTGGGCACAATATTTTTATTTCATTTTTATGTTGTGTTGAGGATGAAACCCAGTGCCTCACATGTGCTAGGCAAGCACACTACCACTGAGCAACAACCCCAGCCCCTCCATCCCTGTACTTTTAAACTTCATGTGTCATTGTATTGAATATGGATTTCTTGGAGACAAACATATAACTAGTTGGATCTTGTGAATTTATCTACTCAGGCGGTCTCTATCTTTCAATTGGTTTACTTAAGTCATTCACATTGAAAGTACTTATTGGTATTTTATGATTAATATCATCCGTATTTGTAACTGCTTTTCTTCATTGCCTTTATTTTGTTTCTTTTTTTGAAACAAATGGAATTTTCTGTTATCTCTTAACATATCAATGATACTTTGCATTTGTTTCAGTCATTGCCCTAGAGTGTGCCATATACATTTAAAACTATACTGTGTCTACTTTCAAATAATGCTATGTTGATTCTCAAGTAACCCAAGTACTTTTTAACAGCATATTCCCAGAAAGAGAAAGTTTCTCTTTCTCATCACTTCTGTTATTAATTGTACTTAAATGTAAAATATAATTATCCACTATTTTGTTGCCATTATTATTTGAAGAAATTGTTATCTATGAAGTCAATTAAAAATAAGAGAAGTAATATGTTTTATTTTACCTTTATTTATTTTTTCTCTAACTCTTTTTATTCATGTGGGTTCAAATTTCTGTCCTATATAATTTTCATTCTATTTCATGTCTTTCTTTTTGAAAAACTTTTTAAAGTTTTTTCTTGAAAAGTAGGTCTACTGGGGGGAATACTCTATCAATTTTGTTGGTCTGAGAAAGCATTTTTTCTCTTTTCTTTTGAAGAACAATTTTACTAAATGTAGAATTCTATGTTGATTTTTTAAATTTCAGCAATTTAAACATTTAATTCTATTCTGCTCTTACTTGTATGGTTTCTGAAGAGAAGCACTATGTGGTTCTTGCCCTAGATCTCTTTTTCTTTTTTTTTCTTGTTTTAATTAGCTACAGTTTGAATATGATACAAGGTGTAGATTTTTTGGCTTTTAGTCTCATTAGTGTTCTGCGAGCTTCCTGACCTGTGGTTTGGTGTCTGAATTAATTTTTTAACATTCCAGTCATGATTACTTCAAATATTTCTTTGTTTTGTTCTCTTTTTCTTCTCTTTCTGATAATCCCATTAAGTATATGTTGAATCTTCTTCAATTGCCCTACAGTTCTTGGATATTCTATTTTTTTCATCCTTTTCAATTTGGGACATTTCTACTGATATATATCTTCAAGTTCATTGGTTTTTTTCTCAATGGAGTCCAGTCTACTGATGAGTCCAACAAAGGTATCTTTTGAAACTCTATTACCATGCTATTTCTAGCATTCTTTAAAAAAATTATTTTAGGTTTCCATCTCTCTGATTACATTATTAATTTGTTTATTTTTTCTAATAGCGTCCTTAACATATCACCCATAGTTATTTAATTATTTTATTTATTTTGTACCTGGTATTGAACCTAACGGTGCTTTACCACTGAGCCATATCCCCAGTCCTTTTTATTTTTCATTTTGAGACAGAGTCTTGATAAGTTACTTAGGACCTTGCTAAGTTGCTGAGGCTGGCCGTGAACTTGCAATCCTCATTCCTTAACTTCCTGAGTCACTGGGATTACAGGCGTGTGCCACTGTACCTAGTTATTTTAAAGTTATAATTATTTTAAAGTCCTAATCTAATAATTTTAATATTCCTGCCATATCTGAATTCAGTTCTGATGTTTGCTTTGTCTCTTTAGACTGTGTTTTTTTTTTTGCACTGTAGCATGTCATAATTTTTTTCTTTTTTCTTTTTTTACTGGAAGCTGGATGTGTTGCATTAGGCAAAAGGAACTGAAGTAAATATGTCTTTAGGATGAGGTTTTCTATTTATTTGTTAGGAGTTAGGCTATGTTTTCTATTTAATGTAGCTGTAGATGCCAGACTCTAAAATTTCTCCTAGTGCACTTGTTTTTTCTCCCTTGTTGTCTTTGGATTTTCCTGGAGAATTCATAGGTACAGCCTGAGTCTTGCGGTTCTTTTGGCTGTTATTATGCAGGAGCCCTGTTCATGTGGGGGTGACGTGGAGTGAACATTTTATCATCCTATGACTAGGTATCAGTCTTTTAGTGAGCCTGTGTTCCTGAAGGCTGTGCCTTCAGTACTACTTCTCAGTTTCCCTCATGCCTTAATGTGAGATGGGAATGTCAGAGGGGGCTGGAGTTGGGTGTTTCCCCTACCTAGCATCAGGTAGGCTCTTGTAGAACCCTCACTGGTTAGGCTTTAATAAAACAGTTCCTTTCAAAATCAGCTCTTTGTCAAGGAAAACAGAATGCTCTGTGTATTTTCCAACATGGTGACTTTGCACTTCTCCCTGCCAGAAGCATGGAGGGATTTTTCTCATATCTTCAGCCTGAGAAACTGTGGGGCTCCTGGTGTGTGCAATCCATATATTGTGGATACCTATAATACTGAACCACCAATTAGTCAATTATTCTCTAAGTTTTCCTACCAGCTGCTTCCTCCATCTGTAGCTTCTGTTTCCACTAAGTTGTGATTCTCTTTATTTTTCTGATACTCCAGTTTTTGAGGTAATGGTTTGTTCTGTAACCACCATCTTACTGTGAGGACAGAAGAAACAACTTCCAAGCTCTTCATAGGATAGACCAAATATCAGAAGTAGCAGGAATAATTTATAATAATAAAGGGATCAATGCATCAAGAAGATGCCATTGTTAACATACCACACCTAACAGGTAGTCTCAAATACATGAATCAAGAACTAAAAGGATTGGAAGGATAAATGGAAAATTTAATAATAATAATAATAACTAAATATTTTAATAATACTTTCAGTTATGGACTAAAAAACTATATGAAAAATCAGAAAGCACATGGAAGACTTGAAGAACATGACCAGTCAATTTGGCCTAACATATATATATATAACACCCCTGTCCAACCAATTCATGTGCTTCTCAACACACATGTAGAATTCTTAGGATAAATCCTATGGTACATCATGAAGGAAGCCTCAATAAACTTAAAAGAATTAGAATTAGAAGATGACTCCTGCTGACCGGCGTGGGAGCCCAGGCCCAGATCAGGCCCAGGACCGCCCCTGCTGATCACCCAGGAGCCTAGGCCTAGCCCACTCCCTCCTGAGATACTGCAGACATTGCCATAGCCCTCTCCACATAGTAGCCTCCACCTTGGGACAACAATCAGGGCCTGGAGGCAGCTGCATTTCTGAACAGGCAGCCCAAAGCCATTGTAAGGCCCACTCTTTCAGTGTCATCTCTGAAAGTGGTTATATCCATCTTGGGACACCCCCACTGCTATCTTGAGTTACCTCCACTAGTGCTGCCACCACCTTTAGTTGCAGTAGCATTCATCTTGGGACACTAGCAGGGGCCTGGAAGAGGAGAGGTACAGGTGATCTTCAGGAACACTACAAGATTATAGGATAGAAACGCAATACCTCAGATCTGCACTGCAAGAAAGGAAAATACATGGACAACATGAAAAAACAAGGGAAGGAAGTGCAGCAAACAAACCAAGATACAACAATAAGAGAGTCCATTGACAGCACAGTTAATGAAATGTCAGAGAAGGAGTTCAGAATGCACATAATTAAAATGACCTGTGAATTAAAAAAAATGACATGAGAGATCAAATATAGGCAAAAATTGATAAGACAGCAAATACAGGCATCAATTGATCACACCAACAAAGAGATAAGGGAGCAAATACAGGGAGTGAAATATTGCTTCAAGAAAGAAATATGGATTCTGAAAAAAAAACTAATCAGGAATCCTTGAAATGAAGGAAACAATAAACCAAATTAAAAAAAAAAACTCAATAGGAAGCATCACCAACAGACTAGATCACTTGGAAGACATAACATCAGATAATGAAGACAAAATATACAATCTTGAAAATAAAGTTGACCACACAGTGAAAATGGTAAGAAACTATGAACAGGACATCCAAGAATTATGGAATAGCATCAAAAGACCAAATCTAAGATTTATTGGGAGAGAGGAAGGCACAGAGATACAAATCAAAGGAATGAAAATCTCTTCAATGAAATAATATTAGAAAATTTCCCAAACATGAAGAATGAATTGGAAAATCAAGTACAAGAAGCTTACAGAACACCAAATGTACAAAATTACAACAGATCTACACCAAGACATGTTATAATGAAAATGCCTAGCATACAGAATAAGGATAGAATCTTAAAGGCTACAAGAGAGAGGAATCAGATCACATATAGGGGGAGACCAATTCGGAGCTCAGCAGATTTTTCAACCCAGACCCTCAAAGCCAAGAGATCCTGAATAACATATACCAAGCTCTGAAAGAAAATGGATGCCAACCAAGAATCTTATATCCAGCAAAATTAAGCATCAGATTGGATGATGAAATACAAACCTTTCATGATAAACAAAAGTTAAAAGAATTTACAGTGAGAAAGCCTATACTACAGAGCATCCTCAGCAACATATTCTGGGAGGAGGAAATGAAAAACAACAATGAGAATCAGCAAAGGGAGAAACTACATTGAAGGAAAGGCCAATCAAAGGAGAAACAAAGTCCAGTTAAAAACCAAAAATAACCCAAAATGTTCAGGAATACAAACCGAATTTTAATAACAACCCTGAATATGAATGGCCTAAACTCATCAATTAAAAGACATAGATTGACAGATTGGATTAAAAAAAAGACCCAACAACATGCTGCCTTCAAGAGTTTCATGTCACAAAAAAAGACATCCACAGGCTGAAGGTGAAAGAGTGGGGAAATACGTACCACTCACATGGACTGCAGAAACCAGCAGGGGTTTCCATCCTCATATCAGATAAAGTGGACTTCAAACCAAAGCTAGTGAAAAGGGATAAAGAAGGACATTTCATACTGCTTAAAGAATTCGTACAGCAATAAGACATAACAATCATAAATATCTATGCCCTAAACAATGGGGTGTGTGTATATATATCTATATCTCAAACAAACCTTTCTCAACTACAAGAATCAAATAGACCACAACACAATAACACTGGGTGACTTTAATACAACTCTCTCATCACTGGATAGATCTTCCAAACAAAAACTAAAGAAAGAAACTATAGAACTCAATAAAACAATTAATAATTTAGATTTAACAGACAAACATAGAATATTCCATCCATCAATGAGTGAATACACTTTCTTCTCAGCAGCACAAGGATCCTTCTCCAAAATAGACCATATGTTATGCCACAAAGCAAGACTTAGAAGATACAAAAAAATAGAGATACTACCTTGCATTCTATCTGAACATAATGGAATGAAATTAGAAAATAAAAAAATAGAAACTACTCCAACTCCTGGAGACTAAATAATACACTATTGAATGACACATGGATAACAGAAGATACTAGGGAAGAGATTAAAAAATTCTTAGAGATAAATAAAAACTCCAATACAACTTATCAAAATCTCTGGGACACTATAAAGGCAGTGCTAAGAGAAAGTTCATTGCATTAAGCTCATTCATCAAAAGAATAAAAAGTCAACAAATAAATGATATGACATTATATATCATAGCCCTAGGAAAAAAAAGAGCAAATTGACATCAAAATAGAAGAAGACAGGAAATGGTTAAAATCAGGATGGAAATCAATGAAATTTAAACAGAATAAACAATTCAAAAAATTGACAAAAAAATGGTTTTATGAAAAAATAAATAAAATTGACAAACTTTTAGTCACCCTAATGGAAAGAAGGTGAGAGAAAACTCAAGTTTCTAAAATTCATGATGAAAAAGGAAATATCATGACAGAAACTATCGAAATACAGAAGACAATTAGAAACTATTTTGAAAATTTATACTCTAGTAAAATAGAAAACCTCAAAGAATAGTTCTGACACTAATATTCCAAGCATAGCCATTGACTTACTAAATAGATGAGCTAAGGTCTAATGCACATATCTTCTTTCTTTTGTTTTTTTTATTAGTTGCTCAAAACATTACAATGATTTTGACATATCATACCTTTGATTCAAATGGGGTATGAATTCTTATTTTTCCACGTGTACAGATTGCAGGATCACATTGGTTATATAGCCACGTTTATACATACAGCCATACTAGTGTCTGTTGTATTCTGCTGCCCTTCCTATCCCCCCTCCCCTCCCATCACCTCTGTCTACCCCATCTACAGTAACACATTACCCTCTCTCTCTCTTTTTTTTTCAGAACTATTCTGAAACATTACTTTCCAAGTAATGGAAAAGTGGAATAAATTATTTATTGAGAACTTTGGTCATAAAATTCCCACTGATCGCTGGAGGCAATAAGATTAACCATATAAAATGAGAAATAATACACAATTTTGGTCAACAGTTAATAATGATAAATGGGGGACAAAGAGAAAAACATTTTTAAAAACAAATCAGAAACATAATGCTTAGTTAATTCAGACTCTTTTTGCAGTTTTAAAGATTAGCAGGTGGATCATTTTTGCTTATTTGAAAATATGCCATTAAGAATGAAGTATTTAGGGCTGGGTATAAAGCTCAGTTGGTAGAGTACTGTAGAGTATTTGCCTCACATGTACAAGGCTCTGGGTTCAATCCCCAGCACCACACACACACACACACACACACACACACACACACAAGATATATTTAGAAGTTTTCCTAAAATGTCTTTAATGTTTTAAGCCTTTGTTCTGTTAAAAAGTTCATGGGGGGTCAAGGAAAAAACACTTTAATTGTGACTCTTAGAAGCAGAAAGAATGGCCATCCTTTATGTGGTGTCCTGTTTATTTCTCTAAGATGAAATTAAATGTCATGTACATTGGGGAAAAAAAAAAGAAAACCTCAAAGACATTGACAAATTTCTAGAGGCATATGATCAACCCTAACTGAGTTAGGAGGACATACACAACTTAAATATATTAATTTCAAGGAAGGAAATAGAAGACACCATCAAAAGCCTACCGACCAAGAAAAGCTTGGGACCAGACGGAATCACAGCTGAGTTCTACAAGATCTACAAAGAAGAATTAATACCAATACTCCTCAAATTATTCCATGAAATAGAAAAGGAGGAAACTCTTCCAAAGTCACAGGCACATCAAGGAAAAAAATTTCAGACCAATATCCCTAATGAACATGGATGCAAAAATCCTCAATAAAATTCTGGCAAATCACATACAAAAACATATTAAAAAAAATAGTGCACCATGATCCAATGGGGTTCATTCCAGCAATGCAAGGTTGGTTCAACATACAGAAATCAATAAATGTAATTCATCACATTATATACTTAAAGATAAGAATCATATGATTATATCAATTGATGCAAAGAAAGCATTTGACTAAATACAGCACCCTTTCATGTTCAAAACACTATAAAAACTAGGGATAGTAGGAACATACCTCAACATTGTAAAAGCTATCTATGCTAAATCCAAGGCCAACATCATTCTAAGTGGAAAAAAATTGAAAGCATACCCCTCTAAAAACTGGAACAAGATGGGGATGCCCTCTTTCACCACTTCTATTTTACATAGTTCTTGAAACTCTAGCCATAGCAATTAGATAAAAGAAATTAAAGGAATATGGATAGGAAAAGAAGAACTCAAACTATCATTATTTGCTGATGACACGATTCTATATTTATAGGATCCAAAAATCTCCACCAGAAAACTTCTAAAATTAAGTAATGAGTTCAGCAAAGTAGCAGGATATAAAATCAATACCATAATCAAATGCATTTCTATACTTCAGTGATGAATCCTCTGAAAGAGAAAACCGGAAAACTACCCAATTCACCATAGCCTCAAAAAAAATTAATATACTTGGGAATCAACTTAACAAAAGAGGTGAAAGACCTCTACAATAAAAACTACAGAACACTAAAGAAAGAAATTGACTTTAGAAGATGAGAAGATGTTATTCCTTATAGAAATAGAAAAAGCAGTCATGAAATTCATTTGAAAAAAATAAGAGACCCAGAATAGTCTCCAACTCCATCCATTTGCCTGCAAATGCCATAATTTTATTCTCTTTTAATTCTGAATAATATTCCATTTTGTATATACACCAAAGTTTCTTTATCCATTCATCTATAGAAGGGCATCTAGTTTGGCTCCGTAGTTTAGCTATTGTGAATTGTGCTGCTGTAAACATTGATGTTGCTGTGTCACTGTAGTATGCTGAATTTACATCCTTCGGGTATAGACCCAGGAATAGGATAGCTGGGTCAAATGGGGGTTCCATTCCAAGTTTTCTAAGGAATCTTCATACTGTTTTCCAGATTGGTTGCACCAATTTACAGTCCTACCAGCAATGTGTGAGTGTACTTTCCCCCCACATCCGTGCCAACACTTAATGTTACTTGTGTTTGTGGTAACTGCCATTTTAAATGGAGTGAGATGAAATCTTAGTTTTGATTTGAATTTCTCTAAATACTAGAGATGTTGAACAACATTCATATATTTGTTGATCCATCATATATCTTCTTTTGTGAAGTGTCTGCTCAGTTCCTTAGTCCACTTATCGATTGGGTTATTTGTTGTTTTTTTTTTGTGTGTGTGGCATTAAGTTTTTTGAGTTCTTTATATATCCTGGAGATTAGTGCTCTATCTTTAAACTATACTACAGAGATATAGTAACAAAAACAACATGGTGTTGGCACCAAAATAAACATGTAGACCAATGGTACAGAATAGAAGACATAGCGTCAAACCCATGTAAATACATTTCATTCTAGACAAAAGCACCAAAAACATATATTGGAGAAAAGATAGTCTCTTCAACAAACGATGCTGGGAAAACTGAAAATCCATATATAGCAAATTAAAATTAAACTCCTATGTCTCACTCTGCACAAAACTCAACTCAAAGTGGATCAAGGACCTAGGAATTAGATCAGAGACCCTTTGCCTAATACAATAAAAAGAAGGCCCAACTCTCATCATGTCATCTTGGACCTGACTTCCTTAACAAGACTCCTAAAGCTCAAGAAATAAAGTCAAGAATCAATAAATGGGATGTATTCAAACTCAAAACCTTCCTCTCGGCAAAGGAAACAATCAATAATATGAGGAGAGAACCTACAGAATGGGAGAAAATTTTTGCCAAAGAGTTATTCAGAATCAGACATGAGACCCAATTCAGGCCGATGAGCAAGCTAGGAAGTTTGCTGGTCCTTCCAGAAAAGATTTTCTTTTTCACCTGAGAGAGCTTTGTGGGTAGACTCTTGTATTCCCTCTGGGCATTGCTGTGTTGGGGAAGAGAGGCTAGATAGATACCTTAGGTCTGGTGCTGAAGGAATTGGAGTGCCTAGATTAAGCCAACCCTGAACTGTTTAGAAAATGCCCCATGTTTTTGAGAGTAACTATACAAAGCAGGACCCATGTCTTCACAGTACAGATGAGAACAGGAAGACAGAAAAAAAAAAAAAACTACTTGTCCAAAGCTAGATATCCAGTTAGAGGAAGACCTGGAATCTCATTCTGAGTGTTTTCACATACCTTCCCTAACAGGACACTCTGGCTCATAATACTTGCACTCAAAAATACCACTTGGTACCAAATGGCATCTCTTTGCCTTTAGGAGCAGCAGGAAGCTCTGGAAGTTCAGGACTCAGCAAAGAGGCAGGAAGAGGATCCACTATCATTCCCGAGGCTGCTACTGCCACGGTGATGTGACCTCCAATCATGCCCAGGTCCTTGGATCACATCTTCAAGATTCAGTGTCCCAGGAGACAATGGGCCAGCCTCTGAACTACAGTGGCCCTGGGAGGAAAGGATATGGTCCCCTTTACCAGATGAAAGAGTTCCCAAGATGGAGATCAAGGAGTGTCTTCATCTATTTTCTGTTGCTAAAACTAAATACCACAGATAGGTGGTAATTTATAGATAGGGTAATTTATAAAGAACAGATGTATAGTTAGCTCACAGTTCTAAAGTCTGGAAGGGTTCAAGAGCATGGCTCCAGCATTTGCTTGGCATCTGGTGAGGGCCTTTGTGCTGCATCATAACATGGCAGAGGGTGTCATGTGGTGAGACAGAGCAAGTATGTTAGCATGGGTCTCTTCCACTTCTTATAGAGCATTAATGTCATTGTGGGCGCCCCACCCATGTAACCTTATCTAATCCTCCAAAGATTCTGGGTGGTAAATAATATGAATACCCTTTAATGACCTCGTCTTTATGAAAATATTTATTTTCTCTTTTCTCTTTTAATGCTTCAATTAATCTAAAAAGAATTCAGTCTCAAAGGTGAGAGTAGAATTGGTGATGGGGTCAGGGAGCTGACCTCAATCCAAAGTTGAGAAAAAAGCATGTGTGAACAATAACATCCTTGGTTTAAGATGCACTTACCCAAGCTTCAGGTGAGTTTATAGATGTGTCACTTAGACATTTTTCTGGGCACTTTATATACCCCTCTTATTTTCTACACAGGACCAGGCATACCACAGTGGGGTGCCTGCATTTCGTTTTTAATCTAAGGTTCATTTTTAGATCCTAAAAAACGAAACGGAATTCAGAAAGTGTGAATTTACTTGAACAAACCTGAAAAAAAGCTTTTCTCAACCTCTGCAAAATGAAGCTGCAGAATTCACAACAGTTTTAATTTTAACACACTAAATAAATACAATAAGCAGCTCTTTGCTCTGAAGTTGAAATCTTTATCTATTTTTATCTCCAAGCAAATAAGACCAGAGGGGAAAGTTACTACATTGTGAGCGGGCTATTGGATCTCTGAGCATCAACAATTTCAATGCCATTTCTATGCATTGTAAGCTAAATAAAATTATTTATCTAAATACACAAAGTGGCAAAAAAATTAAGTTTTTTAGAAAAAATATTTCTTTTGGTAGATGTTAAAAATCACTACCCTAAAATGTTTTTAAAGATAATTCTCCTCTTGAATTTTAGGAAAACCCTAGAAAGAGAACAACTTTCTCCCTTTTACACCATGGTCTCCAGTGCCTTGAAGCTCAGGCCAAGATGAAGGTCACTGTAGTTATTAGTGCCTTAACCAGGATATGGAGGAAGGTGAAGACACTTAACAGAACACCAGGGAAGTAGCTGGTCCTGGTGGGCTGCAAGAGCAAGGGAAAGCCTGGGTATTGCTGTCCTGCACTTTTCTGCCCACGGCCTCACTTCCTTGCTCACCTCCTACCAGGTGCTATCAGAAGTGCTTGGGTCCAGGGACAGACCTGATGATGACTCTGCGATGACTTCTTCCCGTGTACTTGGAGTTCACATCATAGAACCCCGTCTTCTGTATGTCACAAGAAAGGAGGGGAGAGTGGGTGAAACTCTGGTGCAAGGAGATAAGAACAGATATTGATATTTTCACTGGCTTAATATTTAAAGTGACCCACACTACAGATGAGGAAACTTGAGATTTATGGATGTGAAGAGACCTGCTGAAGACCACACTTCAGTGACTGAACAAAGCTGATTTGAATCCAACTCTGTTTAAGTCAGAACTTTAAATTATACTTTGATGACTTCTAAATCAAAGGATTGACCTCTGAAGTTCTTACCAAAAAAAAAAAAAAATAAGTATAGACAACATAAAAATGTCCAGTCAATGATGGACTGCATGTATGATGGTGATCCCATAGACTATATTACTTTTGATGTCATGGTTGTTTTAGTTTGTGTGCTGACATACTATGATATTTACACAACAATGAAATCACCTAATGTTGCATTTCTCAGAAAATACCCCATCATTATGTGTTGCATGACCATAGTTCAATTGACTTGATCAAGTATAGTCAAATGACTGTGCAAAACATTTTATATAAATTTGTCTTGCCTGGTACAGTGGTGCATGCCTATAATCTCAGTGGCCCAGGAGGCCGAGGCAGGAGGATTATGAGTTCAAAGCCAGCCTCAGCAATGGCAAAGAGCTAAGCAACTTGGTGAGACCCTGTTTCTAAATAAAATACAAAACAGGGCTGGGGATGTGGCTCAGTGGTTGAGTGCCCCTGAGTCCAATCCCTGGTACCAAAAAAAAAAAAAAAATGTAGTCTCATTTTTTTCTTTCTTTGAAGTACTGGGTATTGAACCAAGGGCCTTGCTCATTCTAGGAAGTATGTTATCACTGAGTTAGACCCCCAGTCCTCTTTTTCTTTTATTTTGAGACAGTGTCTCACTAAATTGCCGAAGTTGGCCTTAAACTTGTAATCCTCCTGCCTCAGTCTCCTGAGTAGCTGGGATTACAGGCTTCTACCATCATATCTGGCTAAAAGTAATCCTGTTTTGAATGCTCAAAACACACATTACCAAAAACAATTATTAAATAACTTTAATAGTTTTATAACTGTTCTTCATGCTTTTGTTAATTAATTAATTAATTTATGGTAACTAGGTATCTAGCTCAAGGTCAGCTGTAGTGACAAAGTTCAAACCCAGGGGTATATAAATAGGTTATTTTTCTTAGGCATGATGTCATGGAACCTTGAGCCTAACCTTATAATAATAATAGTTAAACCTTAGAGGAAATATAATCCTTTGACCTAAATTCCCACTTCTGGGATTCCAGTACCCAACCAAGAAATGTTCTCTGTCTGGAGTTGGTGGTCTTAGAAATAAACCAAACCAAAGAATAGAATTCATTAAGTCTCCCTTAACAGAGCCATACATCAGGTGAGGATGGGTATACATTCTGAGCATGCATGGTTAGGTAAGTTCATCTCTGTGGATGCCTCAGAGCATACTTACATAGCTTAGAAGGCTCTGACCTGACAAGATGATGCAGTTCTATGAGACTGCCATCGTACCTGTGACTAATGAGGGCCTAAAACGTCTTATGCAGCACAGGACTGTATTTTAATGTTGCTTCCTTTAATGTGAGCACATTTCCATGTTTTTGTGTTTATTCTTCCTTCCTTTTTTATTGAACTGACAAAGTTGCATGTATCTGGATGTCAGTGTGATAACTTGACAGACGTATGTGCATTGTGTCATGATTTCCTTGCATTTATTCCTACTTTATTTTTTGGCTCCCTTCCTTAGATCACACATTATATGTGAATTCTCATTTAAGTTGATTATAAACAGTTTTATATGTCTACATTGTTATGTTTTATATTGTTTAAATATGTTCTCTAGGTTTCCACTTGTGTGTGTGTGTGTGTGTGTGTGTGTGTGTTTTATTTCTTTACCTGCACATGATTAAGATGCTTAAATCTAGCCATCATGTTGTCAGTTCTAGTCCTTTTTTTATTTTCCATCTGGGTTTAATGCTCCAAGGGTTCATCTATACTTTCTTCTCTGAATCTGCTTTTATTTGAGATCCTCTGACCAACTTTCCTTGATTATGATGAATGGCATTTAGACAGGAATTCACCTTGATTTTGCTTCCAAATAATAACAAATTATCCAAATACCATTTATTTCAAAATCTTTTTTCTGCATCAAATTTTTGCCACTTTTATATTCACATCTAATTTTACTGAATTTCTTTTTTTATTGTGCTGCATTGATATGTCTATTTTAAAAAGCCACGTTTGTGATGCCTTGAGGAATACAGAAGATGTATATAAAGAGAAAGACAAATGTTCCTTCTATACTCTTCTTTTAAAAAATTGTCTTGCCCAGTTATTCTTTTTGAAGAACATACCTAAGTTGCCTTTCAAATATTCATTCTCAGCTTTTTGCTTAATAGCAGCAAGAAATTTAATTGTAAAATACACATAACATAAATGTTGACCATTTTTAGTAATTAGTATATTCACATTATTAATAAACCTGTCTCTAAGAATTTTTCATCTCGCAAAACCAAAACTATATACATATAAACAATGCCTGTCATTTCTCTCCCCTTAGCCCTTGGCAAACAACATTCTGATTTCTGTCTCTATGAGTTTGACTGCTCTTGGTTCCTCATTTCAGTGGAATCATAAAATATTTGTCCTGGTGGGATTTACTTAGATTCTCAGGGCTCACATATGTTGTAGCATGCTCTCAGATTTCATTTCTTTTTAAGGCTAATATTCCATTTTATGTATCTGCCATGTTTTGTGTATCTATTTAACCACCAATGGACACTTGGGTTGCTTCTGCCTTTTGGCTATTGTGAATAATGCTGGTATGAATATTCATGTACAAATATCTTTTTGAGATTTTGCTTTCAGTTCTTTGGATTTATATTCAGAAGTGGAATGGCTGGGTCATATGGTAACTCTGTATTTAGGTTTTTTTTTTTTTTGAGAAATCACCATACTGTTTGTCATAACTGCCATACTATTTTACATTCCCACTGACAAGGCATGAGGGTTCCAATTTCCCTGCATTCTCACCAAATCTTTTATTTTTTATAGTAGCCACTCTAATGTGTGTGACATGTTATTTCATTATGATTTTTGTTTTGCTTTTTTTTTTTCAGTACTGAGGATTGAACCCAGGGCCTCATACATGCCACCAATTTACACCTCATTGACACCATTTGATGAAAAGGATTATCATTTCTTCTTTGAATGGTCTGGGTACCCTTGTTAAAAATAATTTGATAATATATGTGAGGTTTTATTCCTGGGCCTTCTGTTCTACTCCATTAGTTTATGTGTTTGTCTTTATGCCAGTATCACACGTTTTTGATTA
This sequence comes from Spermophilus citellus, assembly GCF_964194105.1. Classification (NCBI taxonomy): domain Eukaryota; kingdom Metazoa; phylum Chordata; class Mammalia; order Rodentia; family Sciuridae; genus Spermophilus; species Spermophilus citellus. Next base: position 53,454,938 of record NC_138185.1, read on the forward strand.
TTGTAGCTTTGTAGTAAGTTTTGAAATCAGGAAATCCTAAACCTTTAATTTATTATTTTGCAAAAACAAATTTGGTCATTTAGGGTTCTTTAAGATCCACATGAATTTTAGGATGGATTTAAAAAATTATTTCTGCAAAAAAAATCCCATGAGATTTTGATAGGGATTACATTTGTAGATTACTTTGGGAAATTTTGATATTTTAGCAATACATAGTTGTCCAATCCACTAACCTGGGTTTTACTTCCAATTATTTGAATCTTCTTTGAATTATTTCAGCAATATTTTGTACTTTTCAATATACATGTCTTTTACCTCTTGATTAAGTTAATTCTTAAGTATTCTATTCTTTTTGAGTCTATTATAAATGGAATTATTTTCTTCATTTCCTTTTCTGATTTTTCCTTGTTAGTATATGGATATGAAGCTGAGTTTTGCATGTCAATATTGTATCCTGCAACTTTGCTAAATTCACTTATTAGTTCTGACAACTCATTTATGGAATCTTTATAGGTTTCTTATATGTATGTAAGGTCATGTTGTCTATGAACAGAGATAATTTTACTTCTTTCTTTCCTATTGGATGCCTTTATGATGCTTTTAATGAAAAATTGCTGTTATGTATTTATATTCTTTCTCACTGCCGTAGAGGAATTTTGGGTGGGGTAGTGGTAATTGTAGGTGTCAAATTGACTGGATTAAGGAATAATAACAGAACGGGTAAGCATTAGTTTGGGGTAGGTTTGTAAGGGTATTTCCAGAGGAGATTAGAGTTTGAGTTTGAGTGGACTACATGGGGAAGATCTACTTCTATGTGAGTACCATTGCATTGATGGAGGTCTTGATAGAACAAAAACAGAGGGAAGGTGAATGTATCTCTCCCAGAGCTGAGATGCACTCCTCTTCTCCTCATGGGTATTAAAACTCCAGGCTTTCCAGTCTTTGGACTCTAGGACACATTAGTAGACCCCTGGTTTCTCAGGCCTTTGGCCTCAGACTGAGTCACCTTATTAGCTTCCCTGGTTCAGAGGCCTTTGGACTTGAATAGAGCCATGCTACCTGCATCCCAGGGTCTCCTGTCACGGAACTTTTCAGCCTCCAGAATCAAGTGAGCCAATCACCCTAATAAGTCTCCTCTCATCTCTCTCTATATATCCTATTGATTCTGTCTGGAGAACTAATACAGGTGGATTATAGAAATACACACATAAAAAAGAATAAAAATAAAGTAAGCAAAATTTTAAAATGGGGGTAGAAAAAGAAAATAAAGGTAAAAAGTTAAGGTCTTTTTATTCTCCTTTTTATATTTTGAATTTCTTTTTTAATCTTTTCTTACTGACTTTTAGGAGTTTCTTGTAGATTGATGCTCTCTAATATGCTAGTCAATAATCCCATGAGGCAATTAAGATCAAAATTAATTAAAGTTAAATATAATTTAAAAATCAGCTACTCAGTCACACTAGCCACATTTAAAAAAAAACAAATAAAGCAAGCTTGTATTGTGTACACAAGAGCTGGCCAGGACTGTGTCACCTGAAACCCCAGTCCAGAGAACAGCCCCCAGCTTTCCAGGAACAAGGTTTTGCAAAGGTGGATGTCTTGAGAACTTACAGATAACAGGATTTTGAGAAGCAAAGGCAGATGGTAGGTTAATGATCTACATGGCATGATATTTCAAGGTAGGGAGTAAATTCAGATCCCAACATCAGGATTTATGAGGCCGCTGAGGCTTTTGAGAGGGTTGTTCTTTGGTCAGGGAAAGCCAGGCATGGGTGAGTTCAAGGCACAGGCAGGAATTCCAAACAAGTTTAGAAATCTCAGTAATTTGTAGTAAAACAGAAATTAACTTTTCATGACTTTGTGACAAGATGGCTCCTAATCTTAAAATGGAGTTAGGCTGGGTTCATCATTCCCTCCTTGTCTTATGGGTCCCTTTCAAATCTTTGATAGGGTGGAGAAAGTGCTCTGAAGGAATTTTTAATCCCTCAGGTGACAGTCTCCAGCTTCTCGGACTCACCCAAAACTGACCTTCCTGATCCAACCTGACTCGATTTACCTATCTATATGACTGTCAATCTAATTTTGGCTTTATTTTCCCCCCTTCTAATTTAGGAACTTCTTTGTTGTAAGATAAAGGAGCTATAACTGTTCTGGCTTCTTTGGAGCTGAGAGGGGGCGATGTGGGGTGGGGCAAACAGCTTTGGAGTTCCCTTTTAGAAGTCAGGTCAGATTGAAGTACACTAGACACATTTTGAGTGCTCAGTGGCCACATGAGGCTAGTGGCCAGTATAGACTTATATTGTTTCTATCATCACAGTCAATTTTTTTGAGCAACAGAGTTATTCTATACATCCCTGCATTGCCAATTTTATTCAGTTCAAATATCATCTTCCAAAATATTGCTTTCTTTTAATTTTGACTAAGATTACTTCACTGAATAGATTTTATATTGTCATATCATAGCTTACCCCACAATGCATGCATTTGGGATCCCAAAAACATTTCACCTCAGCTTTTTGTATCTGCTTTGTGATTTTAATTTTCCTATATAGGTGCTGAATCCAATAGGATGTTTTATACAGTGTGAGGTAGGGATCACTCAATGTTCTCCATTCTTGGGAGGCAGTTTCCAGTTGCTGTTGCTAATGCATTCATTTTTCACCCACTGATTAGGTAACCCAGTGTTCCTTTGTGCCTCTTCCAGATCTAATTGGGTCAGTTTGTGGGATCTCTTGCAGGCAGCATCCATCTTTGTTTTTCTTCTTCCAGAGAACTTTATAGTTAGAACTTTGTATTATGATTTCATGGAGAAAGATAACCCTATTTTCCCTTGATCTTCTTTTGTCCAACTACTCATAGCTCTTCCTGAACCTTAAATATCTACATGCATCTTAAAAATCCATTGTTTGAGTTCCCCAAAATGAAATAGAAAATCTGTGTCATTCACTAATGAAATACTCTTTTAAAAATAAGAAATAGTGAATGTATGAGGCAAGATCTATAGTCTACTTTTAAACCTAGGAATGAAACTCCAAGTGTTAATAGTGATTGATTTAAAATCCATTCCATGGAGTTTCGATTAGTCTGGGTAAAATGCTTAGCAAATGCTCATTTCCAACTTGCTTTGCCTTTGGAGGCTACTAATGCATGCAGTATGTCACCATGGTAACGGTTACTTTTAGTTAGTACTTTTTATAGATTAAAGTGTTACACCCTGGAGTCTATTCATGTAAATGCATAAATCTTAAGGCAGTATGGTACTTCATTTAATATAGATATCTAATGGAAAAGTCAGATGTAACTGACCAGAAGTGGCAAAATTCCAACATTTATAATTGGTCTGGGCATTGTTACCAGAAATGTAACTTTTCACTAAAATTTATTCATAAAATAAATGTTAACCTTTTTTAGCCATTTAAATTTATTAATATTTAATAAATTATGGCAGAAATGTATGTGTTGGCTAAAAGTTTGTATACACTACTTTGTTTCCTACCCTTGGTCTAAATCCCCAGTTATTATTTTTTTTATAATTTTTTTTTGTAGTTGTAGATGGACAGAATGCCTTTATTTATTTTAATGCGGTGCTAAGGATTGAACCTAGTGCCTCACACATGCTAGGCAAGCGCTCTGCCACTGAGCTACAGCCCCAGCCCCCAATCCCCTGTTCTTACGGACATTCCAAAGATTTGGAGAACAAAATGACTCTTAATTTAAGGGAAGAAATGGGATCCCACAGGTCTGGGTTTGGATATGGGTTCTGACCTTTATTAGCTGTGTAACCTTGAACTTCAGTTTCCTCAACCATAAAATGGGATCATTTTATCTACTTTGCACAGCAGTTGTGAAGATTAAATGCATCCTCAGTAACTGGCATCTATGATATAAAATGACTAGATAATGGTTTCCAAGTCAATACTTAAGAAGAAATAGGGGGCAGAATATATCAAGCATAAAAGTGCTGAAGAAAGTCAATATTGAAAGTCCTGGTAAATGTGAAGCCTCAGAGACAGGGGAACCAGGCAGAGCTTCCATGCACAGGGAGAAGGGTGCAGAGGCAGAGCTCAGCAGGGCAGTGAGCCTTGTCAGAGTAAGCACTGGTCAGGGAGGGACAATGGGAAGTGATGATGGGGGAACTTCAGGGGTGGAGTGAGAGCTCTGTGCCTTAAACAGAGCGACATTGTGACAAGAAGTATTTCTGAAGGAAGATTTGACAATCTAAGAGGTGTGTGGAGACATGCTTGTAGGTTATGTGTGCCCCAGGTCTGGGGAGAGCAAGGAGTAAATCCAAGCAAGGATGTAGAGAGTAAGATGAAGATGGGAATTTCGTCACAAAGAGGAAGCCTTCTCTTAGAATATACGTATTAGCTATTGTGGGAACAGAAGGAGTGGGAGGATCCAAAACTACCTGGAAAGCTTTGATCTCTGCTGATAAAAAATTGTTTCAAAGCAACAGCAATGATAATAACAATATATGGTTTGAATATGTGACATTTACCCTTTTTTAGAAACTTTTTTCAAAATGCATGTATGCATATTCTCTCATTTGACTCCCACAAGAGCTTTGTGAGATAGAACAGGTAGATGTCACATCCTCGTTTAAAATAGGAAGAGATCTTTTCTAGGAAATTGACAACTGCAAGAAAAGGAAATCAATTTTTAAGACCTATTTTATCTCAAAAAAGAAAGAAAGAAAAAGAAATTTAAGTGCTCTTTCACCTGTGTGGTTTAACACCATGGTCAAGATCAGTGTTTTAATCAACTTTTGCATCACTATGCCTAAAATTCCTAACAAGAACAACATAGAGGAAGAAAATTTTATTTTGGCTCATGGTTTTTGTGGTTCAGTTCATGGTCAGCTGACTCCATAGCTCTGGGCCCAAGGTGAGGCAGAAGGGCATGGCTGAGGAAAGCAGTACAGGACACGGCAACGAGGAAGCAGAGAAAGAACTCAGCTCACCACAGACAAAATATAAACCCTAAAATCATAATCTCAGTGACCTACTTCCTTCAGTCACACTCTACCTGCCTATTGTTACCACCCAGTTAAGCCAAGTAGTGAATTAATCCACTAATTAAGTTACAACTTTTATCATCTAATAATTTCACCTCTGAACATTCTTGCATTGTCTCACACCTGAAATTTTGGGGGATATCTCATATCTGAACCATAACAGTCAGTTTCATTATTCAGTTCTCTTGGATCAAGTGGAATTTTCTGGAAAATGGACATCACCTGGAGGAATCTGTTAGCATTCTTAAGAACAGACCTGATGGTCCAGATGGCAGACTGTACAGAAGTGTGCATTGCAATTAAGAATGAATGTCTTATGAAGAAAGTGCCAATCAAAAATAAATATAGAAGTCAAAGGAAGATCAGTAGAATAGAGGAGAGAGAAAAGGGGGAGGGAAGAGGAGAGAAAAAAAGGAAGAATGGGGAATGAAATCAATTTCTTTGTATGTATAATTTTGTCAAAATGAACTCAAATACTATGTATAATTATAGTGCTCTAATAAAAAAAGAAAAGATGTGGTAAGCAACTTCTGACATGGTCCCCCCTGGTGATCCCTCACCTTCTGGCATGATCATGCCCTATTGTAGTCTCCTCTTCTTTTGGGTATGGGCTGGACCCAATGAGTTGATTTCAATGAATAAAATATAGCTAGGATAATGGAATATCACTTTTGAGATTATGCTGCAAAAGACAATGACTTCCATCTTTTTCACACATTCTTTTTTTGTTGTTTGTTTGTTTCTCTTCTCATGCTTGCTCTGATAAAATAAACTAGAGGGATTCACATGGCAAGAAACTGAGGGTATCCTCCAGCCAACTGCCAGTGAAGAATCAAGCCCTCATCCCAAAAATCCTCAAGGAAATGAATCATGCCAACAACCACATGAGAGACCTTGAATGTGGAACTTTCTCCTGTTGAACCTTCAAATGAGATCATAGCCCTGTCTGACACTTCAATTGTAGTCCTGTAAGAAACTCTGAGCTGGATAACCCAACTTATCTGACCCATACAAACTAAGCCACTAAGTTCTGTTGTAATTTGTAGCGCAGCAATAGATAATGAGTATGCCCAGTTTTCAACACTTTGATTCTAAATCAGTTACCGTAAGGCATGTAGAAGTTCTCCTATCCTTTCCAAGGTCCCAAAATTTCTGCTTTTCTGGAATTTGAGGGAATAAAATGGAATACTTAGGAAAGAAGCAATTGTTCAGTACATACATTGCTCCCAGGAACACTTCTCCTGCTGGCCTATGGCTTCTCCAGCCTAATCGGGCTCCAGATTTTTTGCTGGGAGAGAACACTCCCCTCACTCTTCTGCCTTATACTTCCTGTGCTCCCAAATTTGGCTTGAGTACAGACTGTATTCTTCTGTGTTCCTGACCTGGATTCCTATTCCAGAGTCAGATTTGCTGCATTTCTTAGCTGATCTCATCAACAAAATTTTTATTGCAGCTGCATTCAATAATTGGTTTGCAACAATCTCAATCTTGCATTTTACCCACACAAATCAAAACAGCCTTGGCCACCGAGCAAGATGGTCCAGTTTCATCCTTCACCAATATAAGGTCAGGTTTTGAGCTACTCAGTCAGAGTTGAATGACTTTTGGTGCCCAGCCCTGGTTCTTGGCTCCTTGGTGGCTCTGCCTTTGCATTACCAACCCCACCACCTCAAGGAGGCGGGAACAATCTATCAAAGGCATGTGCCAAGTTCTGGGCTGTCTTCTTATCCTTCCAGGGGGTTTGGGACAGGACTTGTGGAAGTGCCAGGTCTTCAGGGGGAGATAAGTTCCAAGTAGAGTTGGCAACAGGCACCAACACTCAGTGGCACAGCGGTGACTCATAAAAGCAGCAGGGAATGCGATGTAGCAGCCGAGAATCAGTTCCCAGGCTGTCTTCAGTAATTACAAAGAAGGCTGTTGATGGGGAGCCAGGGAAAGAGAGTAAAGGTTCCTTTTCCTAGTTTCCAAATATCTTATTTCTTGTTATATATATATATATATATTGGTACTGGGGATTGAACTTCATGGTGCTTAACCATAGAGTCACATTCCCCAGTTCCTTTTATTTTTTATTTTGAGACAGGGCCTCACCAAGTTGCTTAGGGTCTAAATTGGGTGCTAAATTGCTGAGGCTAGTCTCAAACTTGTGAGTCTCCTGCCTCAGCCTCCTGAGCCACTGGGATTACAGGCCTGTGCCACTGCACCCGGCCCATTTCTATACTTTTGTTTAGGCTATTTCCTTGAATGTTTTCTTATGTCTATCCCTCAAAACATATGCAAAGTCCACTTTTGTCTTGGCAGCTTTATTCAAAGTGTGAACTCAAGAAAACAAGGAATTTGCACCAGAAGGTAAATCAATCTACTGCTCTTTCACTGAAAATGTCACATCATGAGAAGAATGTCCGTAAATGTGCTAAGTGATGTGGTTGATTTTCATCCTGGCTTAAATTTGATTCTTGGATCAGCAACCAGATGTGTGATCAACACGAAAATGATAGTTTTTAGATTCATCTGGGGAGCACCCAGACCAACTAAATCAGAATCCCTGGGGCAGGGGCCAGCCAGGAGTGTGTTTTGAAGTTTCCAGTGTAATTCTAGTATGCTGGCAGGGCAAGAACCAATGATTTCTAAACTGCTTAGTCACTTCCCTTCTGGGAAGTTTTCTGTCCCCAGGCTAACTTGAAAAGAGTTGTGATGTTTAGGTAGATGGGGCTTTGAACTGTTTTAAATAATTTGTGCTTAGTTTCATGAATGCAACGGTGTGAGTATGTATTCTTGAGGGTAGGGACCATCTTTACTTTCTTGCCTTCTCCACAATACTTAGCACTTGTGCTCCATAAACATGTGTTCGGGTTTTTATTTAGAAAACAGTAGAGTTTTTTCTAATTCTAAATTGGTTGCATTTTAAAATCAGAATACATACATAAGTTTATATGTGTGTATGAATTTGTCAAGAATTCCTTCTCAAAACACTGCACTAAATGGTAGTTCTTAAGATGTGTTCTTTCATGAAGGAAATTCAAATAAATGTATAAACTTAGACATAAATTTTTAGTTATTTAATTTGGGGCTTTATCAATTCAATGTATTTACTATTCAACCGATTATTAACTATCCATATTCCTGGATTCTGCATCCATGGATTCAACCAACTGCAGATCAAAAATATTAAGAGGAAAAAGCTTCATCTATGCTGAATAAGTAGAGACTTGTTTCTTGTTAATATTCCCTAAGAAATAGAGCATAGCAACTATTTACAGCATTTGCATTCTATTAGGTATTGTCAGTCATCTAGAGATGATTTAAAATATTCAGGAGGATGTGCATCAGTTATGTACAAATAATACGCCATTTTATATGAAAGACTTGAGCATCGATGGATTTTGATATCTTCTTGAGGTCCTGGAACCATCTGGGACCTGGCGCAAATCATTCAAATGCTGGGTTGGTTGAAGGGGAAACATTTATTCTAATGAAATTACTAAAAGCTGAAATGAGTCAGGCCTTGGAGAACCACTATTCTTACCAGCTCATCAAAAAGGAAATAAGAGCAACAGCTATGTATTACCAACCAGAATCAAAACGACCTTTCCATATAAATAGTATGGAGTTTTTTGGTTTTGTTTTTTTCAGTGAAAAATGATAAAATTAAGTGGTGTAGAGTGAAATTGGCTTCCGAAGCTCTCTGGCCTGAAACCTTTGTATTGTCCTGTGTGACTGAGCTCAGTACTAATGCCATCAGAGAAGCTGCCAGGGACTGCAATGTGTTGATTAAACAGGGTATTAACCACAGGCTAGTTGCTTGAACCACACTGATAAAGACAAAATTCACCCTATCTACCAAAAACACTCTTTCCATGCAAGATTTAGCAATGAAAATAAACAAAAGTACAAGCTGTCAACTACATATATCATGAAGAATGGCAAAGTTTTGGGTTTTGCTAATGCCATTTTGTCATTTTTTAAAATTTGATGACTTGGCTTTAAAAATGATTGTTTGCATTCCTTTACAATATTGTTTAGCTTGAAAGTAATTGTGAAAGAAAATGGAGTATTAATATCACTTCTCAGAAGCCCAGATTTTATTTAACCCAGAGAACTTTACCTAAGAGATTCTGTTATGAATCACAGGCTGTCATCTCTTCATAATGGAGTGATTTAGCAAATTAAAGTTAGGAGAGGAGCAGATAGTGCTAATGGGAATGGCAAGACTGTATTAAGAGTGATTTATTCCTTGCATAAAAAAAAATCACTGTCAATGACAAGTTTTAGCAATGTGAAACTCAATAACTACTTCACAGTACCATCTAGTGGTGATAAATCTCCATCCTTGTGTTAAGTGGAGATTCGTGGTTTATTTTAGCCCCAAACCTGCAAATCCAGGTCAATAGCCTATTACATGCACAGTGACTGAAAACTGTTAGATGGGTAAAAGGGCAAAGTTATCCTCTACCATTCAAATTTTGCATAAGAAGATAAAGTGAGTAAATATAGAAAAGGTAAACAAAGTATCTGTAGTTCCTATGACATAGTATTAAATTTAAAAACCTTCTCAGGACTCAGACATTTTTGAAATGGATTCTCAGTAAGTTGTATTTTTAAATATTAAACAAGTACCATAGTTACTTTTTTTTTGCCCACAATAATTACTGAAATTTGTTTTGACTATTACCCAAAATAGAATTATGAGTACTGCTTTATTTTTTTCTTATCTGAACAACTGTAGTTTGTATATTTCTTCCAATAGGTGGAATCTGAAAAACAATTTTGGTCTGGTATCTGTGTTGGAAAACAATTATCTTTAATGATATTTATGCAGGGCAGAAAAAAAGAGTTGTTTTTTTTTCCCCCTGGAGATCAAACCCAGGGCCTTATGCATGTTACTCAAGCACTCTACCTCTAAGCTACATCCCCAGCCCAAGATGTTCTTTTTTTTTTAAAGGAATAACTGTTTCTATGAAAGCTGAAGGGTATAATTTAGAGCATCATAGAAAATTTGGGCACTGTTCAATCAAATTCAGATATCAAGACACTCTATTGGGAGCTGTGGCATGCTACTCTAATCCCAGCTATTCTGGAAGCTGAGGCAGAAGGATTGCAAATTGGAGGCCAGCCTGGGCAACTTAGCAAGATCCTGTCTCAAAATACAGATTTTTTAAAAATGGGGGCAATGAGGCTGGTGATGTAGTTCAGTGGTAGAGCATTTGTCAAGCAAGCTCAAAGCCCTGGGTTCAACACCCAGACCCCCAAACAGGCACTTACACTTGGTTTATGGTTGTCAGCTCATTTTCAGACTTGTAAGGTCCAACTCTAGTTTAAATATAAATAATACTCAATGTAAATCTATAATCTTTTTCTTGCTTCAAGTATTGTTTTGTAAAAGTGACTCTGATTTGTTTGCCATGTAAAACCTAACAATTTAATTTATTAGATGTTATATTGCAAAAATAAAGGGCCTGAAGAGTAAATGTTAGTGTTTAGGAGTAGATCTTTTTTAAAAAAATTCACAACATGTTTATTTTGCTTACTGAATTAACTTTTTAAAGAAAACCTTCATATGTATTATGATGATGTAATTTATACTATATGGTGGTATGATTTAATTTCCTTAAGAAGAAAATTTGAGAAATTGTTGCAGTATTTAAATAGTGAATGCTTTTGTCGAAGAGCAGCAAGATCAAGCCCAAAATGTTTCTGTAGTGTGCTCACATCTAATGTTGACAAAATACTAAGTTTGAATTCACAACCAATATTTTATAAATGAAGAAAGCAGGGAAGCAAAAAGATTAGAAATGGCAATTGAAATCTCAACACTCAAAATACAACTTACTAAGGGCTATGGCTGTGGCTCAGTGCTAGCGCACTTCCCTGGCATGTGTGAGGCACTGGGTTCCCTTCGCAACACTACATATAAATAAATAAAATAAGGTCTATCAACAACTAAATACACACACACACACACACACACACACACATATATATATTTAAAGAAAAAATACCATTTTCTCAAATACACACACATACACACACACACACACACACAAATACACATACATTTTAAAGTGCCAAATTAATTTGCCACTTGACTTCTTTCACTTAGTGAGAAACTGTGCATAGCTTTCCATGCCAGAAACTGTACATTTATGAAATTATTTATTTTTCCATGTACAAACGTATAACAATTTTCTCAGTCAGTTTTGTACTGATGGACTATCAAATTGCTTCTAGGATTTCTGAGTGTAATAAACCCTGCTCTGATAAACATCAGTGTAGCAAAACCTTTGGAAATATCCATGTGTATTTATTGCTTTAGGGTAAATCCTCCCATTCGATTTTAATCCTCTAAAAAGAAAAAAACAAAAAAACAAAAAACAGGAGAGGAGGACATTTTCCTTTAAACAGTGTATGCTTCTGTGAGGGAACAATGACATCAAGTTAGTGATTTTGCCCAGCTTCTAAGGCCCATTGCTTTCAAGACAATTAGCTAAAAATACATAGTGCTTGAGGAGATTATGAAATAGAAACAGGAATAATACATGGTAGTTAATGTCAAATAAAATTTCCCTAACTAGATTTAAAATTCCTTGAAGACAAGCTTTATTTCTTCTGATATTTCCCTCCTCAGTCAGAAATGTTTTTGTTACAAGTTACAGAAAGCCAGGTGCCGAAACTAAAGCACAAAAGAATGTTGTGGGCCTGTATTAACTCTCAAAGAATAGAACCAGCTTCAGGCAGGGCTGAGCACAGGCTCCTAACCTCACATCATTGGCTCTTGGTTAGCTTCCCTTCTATTGGCTCCTTCTCAGTTAGGCCTTCTTCCACAAAAGCAAAAGCAATCCCTTTAGCTCTAGGTTACAGGGTTTCAATTCTAGTCCTCCTGCCTCTCTGGGATATCCTTCACCATCATCCTGAGGATTCCCTTTGATGCACTCTTAGGTCAAGATTATCCAATGTTTTCTTCTCCCCCGATTTGCTCTCTCCTTTTGGCAGAGCACCCCATCCATTAGCTTCCTGAGAGAAGATGCCTTGGAGTAAAATATTTTGAGACTTTGCATGACCAAAATGTTTTTTGTTTGTTTGTTTTTCATTTTATCCTCACACTTAATTAATAGTTTTATTGGCGTGAAATAAAATACTTGTATTATTTGTATCTGGTCCTCTTTCTTGGGTGTAGAAGGCTGTTATCCTTCCAGCCCTTTTGTATTCAGGTGGTCTTGTGTTCTGCTACTGAAATGATGAAAGAAGTTTATCACCTCCAGACCCAGGGCATTAGGACCTTGGATGCTCCTCCATGTTCTATTCCTTTGCCACAGGAATTCCGGAGGCCCTGTGTTTAAAAAGGACATCTCAGGATGGAAAGACCCTGAATACCTGAGTCACAGGATGGAGGAGAGCCACCTGCCAACCTGCATGAGCAAGAAGCAAACACTGTGCTAAACTGCTGAGATGTCAGAATTTCTTTTTTCAATTGTGTTGTATCTCAGTGAAATAAATATTTTTTAGGTATACATTTAGATGAAGGAAAATTCAAAACACTCCCGAGGGGCATAAAGAAAACTCAAACATATGGAAATCTTTATTTTTAGAAAGGAAGATCATAACTATAGCAATATCAGTAGTGGAAAGTGTTAATTATAAAGGTGATGCAATTCTAATAAGTATCCCAATAAGATTTTCTTTATTTCGTGGAAAACTAAACTCTCTGATTCTAAAGTTAAAATGGAAAAAAAAATGCCCAAGAAAATAAAGTTAAGTTCACACCTCACTCCACAATAAAGTCTAGTTGATTAAATAGTAAAATGTAAAAAATGACACCATAAAATATTGGAGCAAAAAAATAATTATTTAGAATCAAAAACAAGGGAGGTACTTTCTAGATAGGACATAAAACCTAACAGTTGTGAAAGAAGAGATTTATAAATTCAATTACTTAAATAAAGGGTGGAAAAACTACCTTTCATTGGCAAAGTCAGAAGACAATATGCTGGTAAAGTATTTTCAACTCGAATCATATCTAAGAATGACTTTGGTCCATTTGTGCTACTATTACAAGATACTTGAGAGTGGGTAACGTATAATGAATGAATAGAAATTTATTGGCTCACAATTCAAGAGGTTTGGATATCCAATATTGAGGGGCTGTCATTTGGCAAGGGACTTTGTGTTTGCATTATCCCATTATTCCATGGCAGAAGGCAGAAGGGCAAAGGAGAAGGTGACTGGGGCTGAACTTGCCCTTTTTTAAGAGCTCCAAACCTAATCATAAGGATGGAGCTCTCATGAACAAATCACTTCTTAAAGGTGCTACTTCTTAATCCTGTTACAATGACAATTAAACCTCAACATGAGTTTTGGAGGAGACAAACATTCAATATAGTGGTCCTACAATATAGGACCTATAATTATAGGACCATATAGTGGTCCTATAAGTGTGTAAAAAAAAAGATCAATAACCTACCAGAAAATGTGCAAAAGATATGAACAGAGAGAAAAAGAAACATATCTGGATCTTCAAAGATGAAATGATGTACAATGTCACTCATAATAAATAATTTCACATTGAAGCTATAATAAAATATCATTTTCACCAAACAAATGGTGAGTGAAAGATTCCAAAGTGTAATAATACCCTGAATTATTGAAGATATAGAGAAATAAGAACAAATATAAAGTACTTGTAGGAGTGTAAATGGGTGCAACATTCACAGAGCACAATTCAACAAATCTACAAAAAATTATGCGTCAAATATCCTTTGAACCAATAATTCTCCTTTAGGGATTTACCCATATTTACAAACCTCTGAAAAGTTGAAACAAAAAGAGATAAGGTAAATTTTAGTCAGTAGGGATGACTTAAATAAATTATAGTCACACAGTGAAATATTCCATAGCTATTAAAAAAACTCTTATGAACACATGTGGATTCATCTTTAATGTAACTGTTTTTTTTTTCAGTTGATAACATATGATCATGATTAGTTTTGGTTTTTTTTCTTTCAGAGGAAAATTTGTATAGCTTTTTTTTTTTTTTGGTACCAGGGATTGAACTCAGGGGCACTTGACCACTAAACCATATCCCCAGCCCTATTTTGTATTTTATTTACAGACAGGGTCTCACTGAGTTGCTTAGCACCTTGCTTTTGCTGAGGCTGGCTTTGAACTCACAATCCTCCTGCCTCAGCCTCCCGAGCTGCTAGGATTACAGAGTGTGCCACCATGCCTGGTTATGTACAGATTTTTATACATAGAAAAAAATTTCTGAAATGAAGTACTAAAATCTGGTAATTGTGGCTGTTCTTAGGAAGGGTACTGGATAGGGGAAGAAGAAGGAAGGAGAGTTTTCATCGTTGATACCTGGAATTCTGAGCCAAGTGAATATACTATCTTAAAAAAATTAAAATAGGTAAATTTACAAATAAAATTGGAAGGGGACAACTTGGGAACTTGCAACCTTTCAGCATCATTGGTTGTGGAACCCCTGGGGTTGAGTCAGTTTTAGGTCACACATGTGTAAAGGAGGTCACTTTAAAATCCCATCTCAGTTTTAGGGACACTAATTTCACTGTGGGTAGTGACATGGCCCCTGTGCACTGTGTGACTAGAGTATGGGTTTGGGTTTCCCTTTGCTGAGGTAATATTTGGCTACTGAAGGTGGGGAACCAGAGAAATTCCCTCTCCATGGCTTAGATAATAGAAGCTGTAACTAGTAAGAAGGAATGGAAAGATCTCCAGTTGAAGATGGCTGACCAGACATTAAGTCCTATTGTAATGACCAAAGAGATAGACAAGGGAGAGTAGGTCCTCAGCCATGCTGGAAATCTGGAAAGAGTATTTTCAAGAAAGATCAAAAGACACAAAAATTCTTAAGATTAAAGCACATGGAATCATGTTGGTGGTAACTCTAGAATTTATGTCCAGAATAACTCTGCCAGCATTGCTCCAAAATGAAAGAAGAAATTGTTCTAAAGTTGGTGTCCAGAATGAAGACTGGGGCCGGAGAAGAGGGTCAGAGACCCGAGTTAACAGCTGCTTCAGGGACAAGGAGGATGTATCCTAAGAAGTCCGGAGACTCAAGGAAGTTAATGGTCAGCCTGTCCAGTCACGTCCTGCTAAAAGTCAGCAGGTTTCTATGTGAGTAAAACAATCAGCTCCAAAAAATTGAAAACAATTTCTCAAGTTAAAAATTGAGTGGATGTGTTTTCACAGAGAATGGCCCTGACTGAAGTTCACATCAGAGAGCTGAAGGACCCACCAAAGGAAGGCTTCCAGAACACAGTGCCAAACACGAGGTTGGGGTGAAGGCTGAACAGGTCAGCAATGTGATGAAGGGGATCAGGGTGGAGTGGCCCTGCTCCTGCCTGATCCTCCATGAGCCTTCTGATGTGGGGAGGTCATGAAATCACTCAAATCCTCAGCTTCTCCAGCTGCGAATGGGGGGCAAACAGAGGAACTACCTGCTAGGGTAGGTATGAGCATTATGAGGTGACACAGGAGGCTGACTGAACACAGTGGGACTCACCACTGCTCAGCTGCTTTTCTACCACTGCTAACGTTCCCAGCGGACCAGTAGACATGTTAGAAATCCATATGCAGCCACAGTCCAGCAGCAAAGTTATGCTTAAAACAAAATTATTTTCATTTCAACTATGCTGAACGGTTGAGGAATAAATGTCAAAGATAGCCGTGAGCTAATCAAAACAACAAAAGACAAGGCATAGTGAGATCAGAAAACTAGAACTCAAAGCCAAAAGTATTAGGACAGATTTTATGTATAAATAAAGGGGCAACAGTGAGCCTTCGTGTCTGAATAACATTTATTAAAATATATTAAAAAATTAATTGCTAAATCAATAGTCAAGAGAACTTGGAAACTTTCTCAGAAGAGGACTGATTAAATAGATAAAGCAAGTGCTAGAGGTTTTAATTTTGAGACTATAAGCTTGATTCAATACATAATAATTTGAATCCAACATAGAGTATACACATTCTTTTGTTGTTATTTTGTTATGGTTTGTTTTTGCAGTGCTGGGATAGAACCCAGGGCCTTGCACATGCTAGGCAAATACTCTACCACTGAGCTACCTCCTCAGCCCTAGAATACATATTCTTTCTACGTACACCTGGAATAGCTACAGAAATTGACATAGCATTAAACCAGAAAGTCTCCAATATTTTTAAAAAGTAGAAAACATTTTGACTAATTTTTTAACTACAATGCAATAAGACCAGAAATTAGAAATAATGCAGAAAGAAATATCCCCAATCAGAAGAAGAAGAAGGAGGAGGAGGAAGAGGAAGAGGAGGAGGAGGAGGAGGAGGAGGAGGAGGAGGAGGAGGAGGAGGAGGAGGAGGAGAGGAGGAGGAGGAGGAGGAGAAGGAGGAGGAGGAGAAGGAGGAGGAGGAGAAGGAGGAGGAGGAGGAGGAGGAGAGGAGAGGAGAGGAGAGAATTAAAGTTATATGTACTATAAGGTAAAAATTAAACAGAGGGACTGGGGTTATAGCTTCATGGTAGATTGCTTGCACAACACCCTGGGTTTTATCCCCAGTACCAAAAAAATAGAACACTACCACACTACAAAAACCAAAGAGGCATCCTATTTCTTTTGGGTATAACAGAAAGTCAAAGTTGGCTTTGTGCTGGGATAACAAGGGTTCTGAGCAGCAACGCCACAGGGGTGTGGCCAAAACACATGAGCAAACAAAGGAAAAGAAATAAACTCAGAAAGTTAGAAAGCAACACAAAAGGTAGAAAATTGATATCTTTTTTTTCCTTTAATTTTTATTGTTGGTTGTTCAAAACATTACATAGTTCTTGACATATCATATTTCACACTTTGATTCAAGTGGGTTATGAACTCCCATTTTTACCCCGTATACAGATTGCAGCATCACATCAGTTACACATCCACTGTTTTACATATTGCTATACTAGTGTCTGTTGTATTCTGCTGCCTTTCCTATCCTCTACTATCCCCCATCCCCTCCCCTCCCATCTTCTCTCTCTACCCCATCTACTGTAATTCATTTCTCCCCCTTGTTTTTCCCCCCCTTTCCCCTCACTTCCTCTTGTATGTAAGTTTGTATAACCATGAGGGTCTCCTTCCATTTCCATGCAATTTCCCTTCTCTTTCCTTTTCCCTCCCACCTCTCACCCCTGTTTAATGTTATTCTTCTTCTCATGCTCTTCCTCCCAACTCTGTTCTTAGTTACTCTCCTTATATAAAAGAAAACATTTGGCATTTGTTTTTTAGGGATTGGCTAGCTTCACTTAGCATAATCTGTTCTAATGCCATCCATTTCCCTGCAAATTCTATGATTTTGTCATTTTTTAATGCAGAGTAATACTCCATTGTGTATAAATGCCACATTTTTTTTTATTCATTCGTCTATTGAAGGGCATCTAGGTTGGTTCCACAGTCTTGCTATTGTGAATTGTGCTGCTATGAAATCGATGTAGCAGTGTCCCTGTAGCATGCTCTTTTTAGGTCTTTAGGGAATAGACTGAGAAGGGGAATAGCTGGGTCAAATGGTGGTTCCATTCCCAGCTTTCCAAGAAATCTCCATACGGCTTTCCAAATTGGCCACACCAATTTGCAGTCCCACCAGCAATGTACAAGTGTACCCTTTTCCCCACATCCTCGCCAGCACTTGTTGTTGTTTGACTTCCTAATGGCTGCCAATCTTACTGGAGGGAGATGGTATCTTAGGGTGGTTTTGATTTGCATTTCTCTGACTGCTAGAGATGGTGAGCATTTTTTCATGTACTTATTGATTGATTGTATGTCCTCCTCTGAGAAGTGTCTGTTCAGGTCCTTGGCCCATTTGTTGATTGGGTTATTCATTTTCTTATTGTTTAATTTTTTGAGTTCTTTGTATACTCTGGATATTAGGGCTGTATCTGAAGTGTGAGGAGTAAAGATTTGTTCCTAGGATGTAGGCTCCCTATTTACCTCTCTTATTGTTTCTTTTGCTGAGAAAAAACTTTTTAGTTTGAGTAAGTCCCATTTGTTGACTCTAGTTATTAACTCTTGTGCTATGGGTGTCCTATTGAGGAATTTGGAGCCCGACCCCACAGTATGTAGATCGTAGCCAACTTTTTCTTGTGTCAGATGCCGTGTCTCTGATTTGATATCAAGCTCCTTGATCCATTTTGAGTTAACTTTTGTGCATGGCAAGAGAAAGGGATTCAGTTTCATTTTGTTGCATATGGATTTCCAGTTTTCCCAGCACCATTTGTTGAAGATGCTATCCTTCCTCCATTTCATACTTTTAGCCCCTTTATCAAATATAAGATAATTGTAGTTTTGTGGATTGGTTTCTGTGTCCTCTATTCTGTACCATTGGTCCACCCACCGGTTTTGGTACCAGTACCATGCTGTTTTTGTTACTATTGCTCTGTAGTATAATTTGAGGTCTGGTATCGCTATACCGCCTGATTCACACTTCCTGCTTAGAGTTGTTTTTGCTATTCTGAGTCTTTTATTTTTCCATATGAATTTCATAATTGCTTTATCTATTTCTACAAGAAATGCCGTTGGGATTTTGATTGGTATTGCATTAAACCTATAGAGAACTTTTGGTAATATTGCCATTTTGATGATGTTAGTTCTGCCTATCCATGAACAGGGTATATTTTTTCCATCTTCTAAGATCTTCTTCTATTTCTCTCTTTAGGGTTCTGTAGTTTTCATTGTATAAGTCTTTCACCTCTTTTGTTAGGTTGATTCCCAAGTATTTTATTTTATTTTTTTTGAGGATATTGTGAATGGAGTGGTTGTCCTCATTTCCATTTCAGAGGATTTGTCACTGATATACAGGAATGCCTTTGATTTATGCATGTTGATTTTATATCCTGCCACTTTGCTGAATTCATTTATTAGCTCTAATAGTTTCTTTGTAGACCCTTTTGGATCTTCTAGGTAAAGAATCATGTCATCTGCAAATAGTGATAATTTAAGTTCTTCTTTTCCTATTTTTATGCCTTTAATTTCTTTCGTCTGTCTAATTGCTCTGGCCAGTGTTTCGAGAACTATATTGAATAGAAGTGGTGATAGAGGGCATCCCTGTCTTGTTCCAGATTTTAGAGGGAATGCCTTCAATTTTTCTCCATTCAGAATGATGCTAGCCTGAGGCTTAGCATAGATTGCTTTTACAATATTGAGGTATGTTCCTGTTATCCCTAGTTTTTCTAGAGTTTTGAACATAAAGGGATGCTGTACTTTGTTGAATGCTTTTTCTGTATCTATCGAGATGATCATGTGGTTCTTATTTTTAAGTCTATTGATGTGGTGAATAACATTTATTGATTTCCATATATTGAACCAGCCTTGCATCCCAGGGATGAATCCTACTTGATCCTGGTGCACAATTTTTTTGATATGTTTTTGTATCCGATTCGCCAGAATTTTATTGAGGATTTTTGCATCTAGGTTCATTAGAGATATTGGTCTGTAGTTTTCTTTCTTTGAAGTGTCTTTTTCTGGTTTAGGAATCAGGGTGATGTTGGCCTCGTAGAATGAATTTGGAAGTTCTCCCTCTTTTTCTATTTCCTGGAATAGCTTAAAAAGTATTGGTATTAGTTCCTCTTTAAAGGTTTTGTAAAACTCTGCTGTATACCCATCCGATCCTGGGCTTTTCTTAGTTGGTAGTCTTTTGATGGTTTCTTCTATTTCCTCAATTGATATTGGTCTGTTTAGGTTGTATATATCCTCTTGACTCAATCTGGGCAGATCATATGACTTAAGAAATTTACTGATGCCTTCACTATCTTCTATTTTATTGGAGTATAAGGATTCAAAATAATTTCTGATTATCTTCTGTATTTCTGAAGTGTCTGTTGTGATATTGCCTTTTTCATCCTGTATGCTAGTAATTTGAGTTCTCTCTCTTCTTCTCTTCATCAGCATGGCTAAGGGTCTGTCAATCTTATTTATTTTTTCAAAGAACCAACTTTTAGTTTTGTCAATTTTTTCAATTGTTTCTTTTGTTTCAATTTCATTAATTTCAGCTCTGATTTTAATTATTTCTTGCCTTCTACTTCTTTTGCTGTTGTTTTGCTCTTCTTTTTCTAGGATTTTGAGATGAAGTATGAGATCATTTATTTGTTGGTTTTTTTCTTTTTTTAAGGAATGAACTCCAAGCAATGAATTTTCCTCTTAGAACTGCTTTCAATGTGTCCCATAGATTCCAATATGTTGTGTCTGTGTTTTCATTTATCTCTAAGAATTTTTTAATTTCCTCCTTGATGTCTTCTATAACCCATTGATTATTCAGTAACCTATTGTTCATTCTCCAAGTGATGCATGATTTTTCCTTCCTTCTTTTATCGTTGATTTTCAGTTTCATTCCATTATGATCATATAAGATGCATGGTATTATCTCTACTCCTTTATATTGTCTAAGAGTTGCCCTGTGACATAATATATGATCTATTTTTGAGAAGGATCCATGTGCTGCTGAGAAAAAAGTGTAACTGCTTGATGTTGGGTGGTATATTCTATATATGTCAATTAAGTCTAGGTTATTAATTGTGTTATTGAGTTCTATAGTTTCCTTATTCAACTTTTGTTTGGAAGATCTGTCCAGTGGTGAGAGAGGTGTGTTGAAGTCTCCCATGATTATTGTATGGTGGTCTATTAGACTATTGAACTTGAGAAGAGTTTGCTTGATGAACATAGCTGCACCATTGTTTGGGGCATATATATTAATGATTGTTATGTCTTGTTGGTGTATGGTTCCCTTTAGCAGTATGTAGTGTCCCTCTTTATCCCTTTTGATTAACTTTGGCTTGAAATCTATTTTATTTGATATGAGTATGGACACTCCTGCTTGTTTCCAAAGTCCATATGAGTGATATGATTTTTCCCAACCTTTCACTTTCAGTCTATGTATGTCTTTTCCTATCAAATGCGTCTCCTGTAGGCAGCATATTGTTGGGTCTTGTTTTGTGATCCATTCTACTAGCCTGTGTCTCTTAATTGGTGAGTTTAAGCCATTAACATTTAGGGTTATTATTGAGATATGGGTTATTCTTCCAGCCATATTTGTTTATTTATGTTACTAAACATGGTTTGTTTTCCTCTTTGATTATTTTCCCCCCTTTACTGTACTACCTCCCACTGTTGGTTTTCATTGTTATTTTCCATACCCTCTTCCTGTAATGTTTTGCCGAGGATTTTTTTGAGAGATGGTTTTCTAGCTGCAAATTCTTTTAACTTTTGTTTATCGTGGAAGGTTTTAATTTCATCTTCCATCCTGAAGCTTAATTTCACTGGATACACAATTCTTGTTTGGAACCCATTTTCTTTCAGTGTTTGAAATATGTTATTCCAGGATCTTCTAGCTTTCAGAGTCTGTGTTGAAAGATCAGCTGTTATCCTGATTGGTTTACCCCTAAATGTAATCTGCTTCCTTTCTCTTGTAGCTTTTAAAATTCTCTCCTTATTCTGTATGTTGGGCATCTTCATTATAATGTGTCTAGGTGTGGATCTCTTATGATTTTGCACATTTGGCGTCCTGTACGCTTCTAGGATTTGGGATTCTGTCTCATTCTTCAAGTCTGGGAAGTTTTCTTGTATTATTTCATTGAATAGATTGCTTATTCCTTTGGTTTGGACCTCTATAGCTTCCTGTATCCCAATGACTCTTAAGTTTGGCCTCTTTATGTTATCCCATATTTCTTGGATGTTCTGCTCATGGTTTCTTAACAGTCTTGTTGAGCTATGTTCTTTTCAAGTTGAAATACTTTGTCTTCATTGTCTGATGTTCTATCTTCTAAGTGTTCTACTCTGCTGGTAGTATTCTCAATTGAGTTTTTAAGTTGGTTTATTGCTTCCTGCATTTCTAGGATTTCTGTTTGTTGTTTTTTATAACTTCTATCTCCCTGTGTAATTGATCTTTTGCTTCTTGGATTTGTTTATGTAATTCATTGTCAAAGTGATCTTTCATTGTCTGATTTTGCTGTCTCATGTCTTCCTTGAGACTCCAGATCATCTGAAGCACGTATATCCTGAATTCTTTATCTGACATTCCATCTGCTGCAGATATTACCTCTTCTAACGTTGAGTTGACCTGCATTGCTGTGGTCCTTTCTTTCCTTGTCTTTTCATACTTTTCGCGTTTCTTTCTGCTTGGTGAAACTGTTGTGTTATGGAATTTTCCCCCTATATATTTATATTGCTCTTGTATAGTTGCAAAGTCTCCCTCACAGGTGCGGGCAGCGGCTCTGCCCCTCCTCCAACTGGGGCAATGTGCCTACCATGCTGGCCGCTGGGCCTGTTCTGCCGGTGGGTAGCAGGTCTGCCTACCTTGCAGGCACCGCAGGCGGCTCTGCCCCTCTGCAGGCCGCTGGGCTTGTTCTCCAGTCAGGGTTTCTGACACAGTGGTTCCGAGACTCTTTGCTTCAATGTGGTCAGGTGAGAGAATCTGACTTATTCTCCATTTGGGCAGTTCTCCAGGTATTCCTCAATCCAGTCAAGTTGACACCATCACAGAGATGAAAGATCTTTACACCAGCACTGCCTCGAGCCCAGCGCGTCCTCCAGAGCCTCCGGGTCGCCTTCCACTGCCGCAGCGACGAAAACAGCCTCCGGCTCTTCTTGCCTCTTTTCTCAGTCGTGCCCATCGGTGCGCCCGTGCCCCTCCCCCACTGCCACCACCTGGGCCCGAGGGTCACCGCTCTCTGTCACCGCCGCCGCTCGTGTGCCAGGTGCCCAGCTGCCGCCCAGGTGGACGCAGCCAGTGGGCAGAAAATTGATATCTTAAATGATAATTCAGAAGTTAAACAGACAGGGAAAACAATCAAAATTGGTATAAGCCCCAAATCAAGTTCTTTGTAAATAACTGATAAAACTCTGAGGGGAAGATTAATAGCAGCTGTGGGCCTTAGGAACAGAGGAAAAATAAGTTCTGACCCTCCCAAGGAATCACAAGACCATGAAGCTTAAAAACTTAAAGCCTATAGCAGGGGGGCTGTGTTGGAGTCCAACATAGAGCTACGATTTAAGCACTGTTTTTTCCATCTGTATATAGAAACAGAACCCACAGGATGAAGATATGCACATATATATATGATTATATAGTATATGTATGATATGATTCATATGATCTCTCTGTCTCTGTTTCTCTCTCTCTCTCTCTCTCTCTCTCACACACACACACACACACACACACACACACACACACAGCGGGGGGCGGGGCGGGGGTAATCAGCCCATGCAATTGCAGAGACTTGGTAAGTCCAAACTGTGAAGGGCCGGCAGCATCCTGAGATGTATGCAAGGGTTAGACTTAGAGTACAAATGCAGCCTGAGTCAGAATCTAAGGGGGTCAGTCTTTGTTATTATAACGCCTTCAACCAATCTGATAAGGTTCATTCACCATTTGGAGATTTACCTTCTTTTAGTCAAAATTCACAACTCTAAGTATTTATCTCATCCAAAAAATACTTGACAGAAACATCCAGAGTAAGTTTTGACCAAATATCTGGGCACTGTGACCCAGCCAAGTTGATGAACTATCACAGTAACCCTTTGTTGGCCTGGGGTAGCAGGGCTAGAAATGAAAAGAGAGGGCTGGGGGTAGATCACCGTGGTAGAATGCTTGCCTGGTATGTACAAGGCCCTGGGCTTGATCCTTAGCACTGGAGGTGGAGGTGGAAGTAAAGGAGGAGAAGAAGGAGGAGGAAGGGGGATGGGGAAGGAGATAGAGGAAAAGAGCAAGAGGGTCTAAGAACCAGGGAGGTACAAAGGAATGATAATTGAGGTACCCTGTTTCCACCCAAGACTGAAACTCAAAACCTAGGAATATTGGCTGCACTTATCAATTCAGCAGCATGTCTCAGGTACCCTGGGGGTGGTGTGGGCCCAGGGCAGGAGGAATGAGCCTGTGGAGGTGGTGGGGGATGAGTTTAGTCAGCAGGCCTGGTATGCATAGAGTAAGTGCTGGAAGCCCTGGATCGGATCATCGTTGCCTAAATTATCAGTGTAAAGAGGAACTAAGCAGAAACACGCAGTGTGTACGTTGCTGAGTCAGTCACTACTTAGCATGCTTTGAGTGCCAGTGGTGTGCTGGTCCTAGAGTAGTGTGAGACACAGAAAGGAAAGAATGGATCAGAGATGGCTCGTGTACATGTTGTGCATTGAACCCTCAAACAATCTGATGAGGCAGGGACTGTTCATTATCTTCACTTCCCAGGAGAGAATCTGAGGCACAGAAAGGTTATACACAACTTGTCCAAGGCAACACCATGCTTGTGATGTTTAATTTTGTGTGTCAACTTGGCTGGGCTATAGTACTCAGTTGTCTACTCAAACAACAATCTAGATGCCACCGCAAACGTAGTTTCTAGATGCGATTAATATTTAAATCAGTAGATTTCTAATGGAGCAGATTGCTCTCCATACTGTGAATGGGCCTTGCCTAATCAGTTGAAGATTTTAAGAGTACAAACTGAAATTTCCTGCAGAGAAGGAATTCTCTTTAAGACTGCCATAGTCCAGCCTGCTTCCCTGTGGGTCTCCACTCAAGACAACAACATCAACTCTTACCTCAATTTCCAGCCTGCCAGCTTGCCTGACAAATCATGAACTCACCAGCCCCCACAATCATGTGACCCAATTGCTTAAAATAAATGTCTGTCTCTTTCTATAGATCTGTGTATTATATTTATATCCAAATGTGTCTCTGTCCCTTTTTTCTTACTGAAAGTGAGAAGCAGCAGAGGAAAAGAAACAGAAATCACCATTTTGCAAACCTCAGAGGCATCTGCAGCTCAGGGTCTTGTACCAGGAAGGGCTTTGAGCAGTGGCAGCCAGACCTCACCTTCTGGATAGGCTGGGGGGGAGGTCTTGCTCCCAGTGCAGGGGGCCAACCCCTGACCCACCGGGCCGAGCCCCAGAGAAAGCTTCCTGGCTCTGCAGGGAACCTGAGCCACCCAGTCAGGTGCAGGGAACCCTGAGAGCTTTGCTGCAAGGCACAAGTTTCTCAACCCAGCAAGAGGGTTGGCAGAAATCAGGAAATGTACTTTCAAGCGCACAGGTTATGGTAATGGGGACTTATTATTTTTACGATAAGCCAAATGAGAGGTAAACTCAATTATACATGCTATTTAAGCATAGCAAATGTTGGCTTTTGCATTTTTCTACCATAGTTATTGATTGTCATGTCTGAGATCCATAAGAAAATTACAGAGCTCTGATAACTAGTACACCAACTATCAACATCCCATTTCATGCCTTTAGTGAAAGGGGAGACATAGACTGGAGTGGGGACCATATTTATGATATGAATTCTCATTTTATGCAAATCCTTTCTATGAGAAAGTCTGCAAGATATAGCCATAGAGTCTTACCACAATTCAGGTTTTATTCTTGCCCATGAAACCTGCAATTTATGAGCCAAAAGAACATAAGAATGTCATATGTGTTGAGCAATCCCAGAATATTCCACGAGCAATGAAGAGTGTTTTCTTTGAGAAAAGAATTAGCACATGCTTTAGGGGACTGCCGCTCCATTTGTAATCTTTTAATTCAGATTTTAAAGTATTATTCCTGAAGTAGATTGTTTTGGGGGTACTCTGAATGAGCAGCATTGACCTGTTTTGGGTTCCAACACAGAACAAAAACTAAGACTGGTCACCAGGTACACACTTCAACAGCATCAGCTTCCTACAACCAAATGGTAATCTCCAAGATATATTCTTCTCATACTGTGAAACAACTAAGAAATCACACAGAGACCTGAAAATGTCCCAGAAAATACGCATACCAGCAAAACTATTTGTAATTGACCAAAGGACACAGTGAAACAAGGAGGAAAATGAAAAGTAGCAAGACAAGACTTTTTAAAGCTGGCAAACACTGAGACTATTAACATACTTGTTAAATAACTGGAGACTTTGTTCTTGATCTTCAGTGTCAGGGGCGTTGCTAGGTTCATGTTGAGTTCCAAAGCTTGCTTTTTCTTCTGCAATGTATATGTCTTGTAAGATCCTGTGGGTTTGTTCTGCATTGTAACACAAGCAGTTAATCACACTTTCTGCAAGTCTGTAAGCTCACCCACTTTTTACAGCCTTTCTTTTGTCCTCTAAAGTAATAACAATGTGTTTCTGGAGATTTGGCTATCCTAAATTGTATATAAAAGGATGAACATTACTTGGTTCACATTTTTCTAAAGGAAACACCCAGTAGTTCGTTGAAATATGAATCATTACCAATTGTTGAATATGAATAATCGCTTGTCTTAGCTGGGAGTAGAGTGGCTGGTTTTTAAAACATGCATGCTGGCATTGTTCTGAATAGAGGAGTTTGGGAGTAAATATCCATTTTCTTTGCAGTATTTAAAAATGGTTTTCATGGAAACAAGGGAAGAAGGAAAAGGAGACACCATATTTCTTTCAAATGTGGCTTCTCCTCAAGCTCCTGACCAGCGAATGGTATTCATGCCTTCCCTATCTTGGGCTTAGCCTGGCAGCTATAGTCACTGACCAGTGCAACTCATTTTCTATCTCCCCAGAAACTGACCATGATTTCTGTCCTAGCTTGGGGCAGCACTTTCCTGCTTAAGCCTTTTTACTTTTTTCAGTTGTCAGAGGTGATAGCCCCTAGAAAAGAGCAGATGGCACCTCAATTAAAACTTTCTGTAGGTCCCCTTCCGTATCCAGCCCCAGCCTGACAAGCTCTGCCCCCACACCCCACCTGCATTGGCCTTGCCCTTGTTTACACTGCCTTCTGTTGTGTCTTCCCTTTAGTTCCTGGAAAGCAACACCAAGCTTCCATTCATGGGCCCAATGCCAGGCCCTGCGCCTGCCCTCTGCATGTGCATAACAAGTCCACCACGCTGCATTGCATAGTGTGGAATGGCTCACTTTTCAAGAGGCTAGCTCTGGGAATGATGGTTTAGGGATTGCTCTCATATGCCCACACTTAAATTATCCTTCCAGCTCCAGATCTTGCCTCTCCTCCCAATATGACAGGGACAGGAATAAGGGAAATGCAGTGGCCACCTGTGGAGATGGGAGCTGCTCCAAGGGTTGAGCCTCTCCCCTCCCAGTGAGGGGGCTCTTTCCCTGTAATTAAGAGTGTCAGGCAGGCATCTGTTCATCCCTATTGGCACAAACTGATCTGTTTTAACAAGTGGAGTTGTTCATAGCAATAATAACATGTGGCTGAAAACATGAGAGGACAGTATAGCACTTCCAGGTTCCATTAGCAGCATCACTAGCTGGTCATAGTAAGCAAAAGCCCTCATCTCACTTCTTATCTCTTGCCTCTTTTTTTTTTTTTTTTTTTTTTTTTTTGGTGCTTGGAACTGAACCCAAGGCTTCGTGCATGCTAAGCAAACTCTATCAGAACTACAGCCCCAGCCCCTTGCCTCTGCCTTATACTGAATAAATCATTGGACCTTCCCCAGAGTGCTCTGCAGCATGAATGCTAGGTTTGCACCTTTCTTGCTCTGTTTTGCTGGGATGTATTTGTTTAATAGTATGTGTTCTAACAATGGCAGATGGCCTCTTTATATTTAGAACTGCAAGGCCTCTTTGGTAGTTTAGGAACTGATTTTAGGCCCACACAATGACAGGAAATGGATTTCCTCCTGAAGACAGATATCATTACAGCCTATCACAAAGCTTCCTTTTCTGGACGTTCACAAAGGATGAGCCCTATTGGACACACATGGATGACTCAATGCTGGAGGGACCTGAGCCTTTGCAAAGAACTTGCTTTAACAACCTGGAATTAACTAAACGTTAGTCTTAAACTCTAAATTCTGACCATTGATATGATATTCAGGTGGCAAAAGAATGTGAACATTTTTAGAATTTTATTTCTCAAAGCTAATATTAAAAACAATCTCTCCAATTAAAATTTTATCATATCCTTGCTATTATCTTTCTTTTTATAACTTTTTGAAATCATTTTAGAATCACAGAAAATAGTACAGAAAATTCCCAGGCGGGGTGCTCTCAGTGATAACATTCCATATAACATTCATACAATGATCAAAACCAGGAAATTGATGTTGGCACAATACTAAGCTACAGATGTTATTTGAATTGCACTGGTTTTTATAGGCACTCATTTTTTTGTGTGTGTGGTGGTTGTGTATTTCTACAAAATTCTGTCATGTGTATAGATTTGTATAACCTCATCAGATTATTTCATTTTCAAATAAAGGAAATAATTTGTACTTAGTAACATTTTATAGTATGTAGAAAAGCATTGAAAATAGTAAAATATTATAGAATAACAGTAGAAATCAATCCATGTTTCCAACTCAAGACTTAATAAATGTCAATGTTGTGACACACATGCTTCAGAAATAGACAATTAAAATTTTCAATTTACAGCTATTGCCTAGCATGTACAAGACCCTGGGTTCAATCCCCAGCACCCCCTCCCCCAAAATATATAGCTAAAACCTTAGTTAATCTACTTTCCTTTCCCTCTTCCTTTTAAGCCAAGATAATTTCTTTACAAAGAAAAATTAAGCAAACAAACAAAACTCAACCTGTGATGATTCCTTAACAAAAAAGTTAAGTAGTTACTATAACCGCTATTCAGCTGTTTTTTTACGTATCAATATTTAAGTTACCTGGTAAGAAAAAATTATCAGTTTTTAAATGCATTATATATTTATCTTGCATAATATATAAATTATAGTATTTTAATTGCATATATATATATATATATATTTACATTTGTATCAATATATTGATACATTATACCTGGCACCTATATTATACATTTATTTTAAAATGCATAATATATATTTAAATAGATAATAAATAAATCCTTTAGTTTTTAAATGCATAATGTATTTTTAAATTAAATATATAAAAACTAAAGGATTTATTGAAAAATAAGGATTGCATTGGTCTTGTTCACCATAGTGCAGGAGGCATGGTAGATACTCTGTAAAGTTGGATTGGATTAACACATGAAAAGGCAAACATTTTCTGATTTGTAAATCTATATTACAGTGCAGCCTGAAGAAATGTAAGAAGCCATTTATACATATTCATTTTCACTTTTTTGACTTTTTCTGTAGATTGACCACTTTACTGAATGTTATAGAGACCATGGAATGGGAGTTTACAACAAATCTATGAATCAAAACTATCCTAAAAGCCAAGGATAAATTTTCCACTGAAATAAACCTCAGAATAAATCTGTCATCAAGCTGGAACTCACACTTCTGTCTTGGAGAAGCGTTGAAGGCAAATGAAGACCAGCAATGAAACACTACTTCAAAATAGTTCAAATCCTTTCCTTACAGTTCTCAAAAACTTGAATGGGTATCACAGACACAGGCCACAGAATTGCAAATAGAGATTCCTCCTTTTGCCTCTGTTCCCTCATTCTTACCACTGCCCCAGAACACATGCCCTCTCTTCCTCTTTGTTCCTGTGCTGGACTGACCGTCCCAAACCCACTCTTAGCAAGAAGGAGTTCTTTCTATTTTGAAGGAAGGAGGCTGGGAAATTGGGATAGGCCATTTCAAGGGCTCTATTTAGAAGACTGAGAGAAACAGCTGAGAAGAGTTGCATGCTAGTTTTTTAAAATAACAGCTTTTTTGGTTATATGTCACACACTATAAAATTCACCCTTTGAAGGTATACAAGTAAGAGGTTTTTGGTTTTTTAAGTATATTCTCTGACATGTGAACCATCACAACTATCTAATTTCAGGATATTTTCATCATACCCCAAAAAACTTCTGTACATTTCCCTTCTTTCCCTCCACTTCTTGCTCATAGCCACCACTAATTTGCTTTCTGTCTCATGGACTTACCTATTTTGGACATTTCATATGAATAAAATCATATAATATGTGGCATTTGGGAAAGGCTTCTTTCTCTTCCATTAGGGCTTTAAGTTCATTTGTGTTGTAGCATGCATCATTCCTTCATTTCTTTTTATGACAGAGTAATCTTACTTTGTATAGATATATCACATTTTGTTTCATCAATTGATGGACACTTGGGCTTTTTTTCTAATTTTTGGCTATTATGAATAATGCTGCTATGAATATCTTACACAGTTCTTTGTGTGGACACATAATTCCATTTCTCTTGGGCATATACCTGGCAGTGGAAATGCTGGACCATATGGTAATTTTTAACATTCTGAAGAACCATGACTCTTTTTTGTGTCTTTGCCTATAGAATGAAAGCCCAGTCCAATCTTCTGTAACCTATTAATACATTATGCCTGGCATCTAAAAATCCTCATTAAAACAAGAAAGATAAAAAAATTTTTAATTAGATGATTAGACATCATCTTGAACATTGTTCCAGGGGCTGTGCAAGGATTTCTTCAGCATCACACACATTTACTTCTGCATTGTGAGATTTAAGAGAGAAGCACTGCATGGTTTTAGTAAGATAAAGATCAATGCTGGGGCTGGGGCTGTAGCTCAGTGGTAAAGCGCTTGCCTGACATGTGTAAGGCACTGGGTTTGATCCTTAGCACAACATAAAAATAAATAAGATAAAGGCATTCTGTCCATCTATAACTACAAAAAAATACTTAAAAAAAAGATCAATGCTGTGTTGAAACTCACTATTACATAGTGTAGTTAGGGAGCCTGATATTTTGATTCAACTATCATTAAGCTTACTACATTTCAGAACAAACCATATTCTTACCTTGGTAATAAAGAAAAATGGAGGGAAGCAGGTAAGGGCAGAATTCCTCCAGATGAGAGCAGAAAGCACAGAAAGCACTTGGGCCTTTGGAAAAAAGCTTCAGGAAAAAATATTCCACTCTCCTCATATAGCAATCCTGCGAGAGGATCTCTCTGGACTCCGTCAGGGAGAACACTCCATCATACACCAAGCAGAGGAGCACCTGGTCTAGTCTGAATTCCTTTAGGATCTGCTCTTTGTATCTCACTAGTATTTCTGAGAGCCACTGTTTTCTCTTCTCCTTTTCTTTTTGTGTCCTTGTCTCACAATAATAAAACCAAGACTTAGCTCCTATCTCAAACATTTTGGCCTGTGTGGAGCTGGGGAAGTGTTTCCCTCCTGGCCCTTGCCACTATTTGGACTCTGCAGCCACACTGCCACCTGGAAGCAAAGTCACGCTGCCACCTGGAATTATTAGAGATCTGCAGGGAGAAAGAAGGCATCCGATTAAACCCAGGGAGAAATGCAGTGCTGACCGTCTTGGCTCAAGAGGATTG
This sequence comes from Spermophilus citellus, assembly GCF_964194105.1. Classification (NCBI taxonomy): domain Eukaryota; kingdom Metazoa; phylum Chordata; class Mammalia; order Rodentia; family Sciuridae; genus Spermophilus; species Spermophilus citellus. The sequence continues at coordinate 53,486,135 of NC_138185.1, forward strand.
TGCTATATTAATTAACCCCCTGCAGTAGTAAACTTTGAAAGCTAAGCAAGAAACAAAGCTTAGCTAACTGCTGTTCAATTTCAATTCCTCCTTTCATCCCCAAATAATCATTTCTCTAGCACCCCATGATTATTTTCATCATTATGAATATACCATGCTCATAATCTATATTAAATGGCCACATCATAAGGTAGGAAGCTTATCAGGAACTATGCTGCTCATCTCTGCTCCCCACAACTGCTGTTTGGGGTTAGTAAAGTTACAGACAGCAAAAGAAAATTATCGCATTGTACTAGTGTCTTTTATTAAATCACCTACTGCATGTTATTTCTCAACTTAGCCCATTGAAAGGAAGGAGGAAAGGAAGGAAGGAAGGAAGGAAGGGAGGGAGGGAGGGAGGGAGGGAGGGAAAGACAGGGAAGGAAGGAAAGAAAGAAAGGGGTAAGTTTGAAAACTTCTAAATGATGACTTGGTTAAATATACAATTGCATAAATGATCCCTCTCCTCTGATCCAAGTCTGGTGTCCACTTAATGAAACCAGATTAGAAGAAGGGATTCCTGCTGACTCAGGGGAGTGCTGCCACAAACAATGGCTCACTGCAGATTGCATGGCTGTAATACGATTGCTCCAAGACAGCCTTCATGTGTATACTTGCCTGGATCTGCTCAGACACTGGAGTCACCTCAGGACCTCCCCTGGCCAGGTCTGCAGGTGTACTGTTCTATTCTCAGGTGCACTCTCTGCCCTGTTCCTCTGTACCTGCTGATGCAAGTGAGTCATGGCAGCAGGGTCCTTCCCCATTCATATCTTGTATGTCTTCTCTCTAAAAGTCACTAAGTGCACATATCAAGGAGTTGTTTAAAGGAACTCAAATGTTTTGATGTTTTTTTTCCAGTTAGGAAATTGGTGGGAAAAAAACAATCTGTGGTTATCATAATATTCCTGCCATGTTGGTTAATAGAAGAAAGTAGAGCTTTTTCTATAGCATCTGTCTGGAAGATTTACTTTTCAAGAAATCAAAATTCCCTGGAGTGCTCTGATAGTAGCACAAGAAAAATTTTCCTGGCTTTTCTTCCAGCCCTGTAAGTGACCTGAGAAAATAACCCAATATCTCTGTACTTCATTGCATTAACCATGTGGTTCTGATGCTTTAATGTTTTAGAGCCTTGCTGACTAGGAAAAGACTGCCCCTTCTAGAGTTAGCCAACAGCAAAGGATTTTCTGGAGAGCTGGTTTTTCATATGCAAACCAACCAACCCAGAACTGACACCACAACCACCTCTTTTCAGAGGGTCTGTGTGTAGCAGCAGGAGTATATGGGAATATCTGTACTTTCTGTTCAGGTTTGCTGTGAAGATAAAACAGCTCTAAAAAATAAAATCTACTTTTGGGGCTGAGGTTGTGGCTCAGTGGTAGGGTGCTTGCCTAGCACATGTGAGGTACTGAGTTTGATTCTCAGCACCATATAAAAAAATAAATAAATAAAGGTATTGTGTACATCTACAATTAAAACAAAAACTATTTTTAATTTTTTTTAAAAAATAAAAAATTCTACCTTTAAAGAAAAGAATAAAATGGTCTAGGAGACTACAAAATAGCAGTACTTTTCTTAGAAGTGTTGATAAGGGACTCACTATTCCCCTGACCTAATTATCTTGGGACTAGGGACACACCTACTTCCCCAGAGCCCATTGAGATGATCCAACTAGTCAGTCCTAAACTGCTTGCCCTACTTCACCTGTTCCTTCCCAGGAAAACCACAACACAGGCTCTTGCGCAAATTCTTCGCCTTCTGGCTCTGCCTCCTGACTGACCAGGTACTCCCTTTTCTTGGTAACTGAGTAATGAACTATCTTCCCAATGGCCATTGTCTGTTGATCTGTTGGCCCCACCACCCCTGAATAATAATAAAACCTGCCTTTACAAACACCCATCAAAAGTGCAAACCTCAGGCTGGGCTGTGACACTACTGTGATGCACTCTGAGCTTCTTTTTTTTTTAATTTTTTTTTTATTTTATTGTTGGTTGTTCAAAACATTACATAGTTCTTAATATACCATATTTCACAGATTGATTCAAGTGGGTTATGAACTCCCATTTTTACCCCGTATACAGATTGCTGTGTCACATCAGTTACATTTCCATTGATTTACAAATTGCCTTTCTAGTGACTGATGTATTCTGCTGTCTATCCCATTCTCCACTGTCCCCTCACCCCTCCCCTCCCCTCCCCTCCCCTTCTCTCTCTCCATCCCCTCTACTATAAATCGTTTCTTCCACTTATATAATTTTTCTCCTACTCCTCCTTTCCTCTTATATGTAATTGTGTATAACCCTGAGGCTCACCTTCCAATTCCATGCAATTTCCCTTAACTCTCACTTTCCCTCCCGCCTATCATCCCTGTTTAATGTAGAATAACACTCTGAGCTTCTTGAAGAACCAGGACATAGGCCATCAGAATCTTCCCTAAGTGGGTTCCTTACTGACACTTCTGAGAGAAATACTGCCATCTTGTGGTATTTTGTAATCTCTTAGAATATTTTTATTTTTATTTTATTTTTTACAGGCCATTTATAAACATCTATTTAACCAGGGATTTTTACAATTAAGTATTTTTTATTAATACCATCTGAGTTTAATACAGGCTACATCACTGGGATTCAATTTTGCATGAGTTAAAAAGGGTAAGATACAGTTTCTGTTATCTTAACAAAGTGACAATTCATGATTAAACTAGCTTTGGATAAAATAAATGTAACTCTCAAAGTGCTCTATAGTATCACTTTCATCACAACAAAGGACAACAGGAGGTTCTAAGAACTCCTTTGAGAGAAAGTTAGCACACTGTTTAGGCATTAACAGACATTACTCAATTCTAGTTAAGTAAAATCAATTTCTGTATTAAGATACATATTCCCAAATACACATGGTTAGCACTTTAACAAAACAATACTGAGTATTTCTCAGTTATCTGCCTTTCAGTTGTGGCAGCAGGGACACCAAATGGTGGTGATGTCCATAGACAGACTTTATTGGAAGAACTATATCACTCTCCTTTCTTAGAGTCCACAATATAGAAATTTTATATGGACTCCTGAAGACCATTTCAAGGCCAGGACCAGGTAATCGCACCTAGGAGTATCCCACTGAAATAAACGAAACATCAGAGTAATCAAAGACGTATAAAAACAATGAAAATTGTAAGAAATACTGAATTCGAGTTATCTTCATGAGGCTCATAAATGGTGTTAAAAGTTTCCAACCAATTATGTTGCTTTTAAGTGCCCCAAATTATCAATAAGAATCAAGCAAACACTGTCTATAGTATTTGTTAATTGTTTGTTTACCAATAAAAACTCTCCCTTAGCCCATGTATTCATGTTTTATAGTTCAGGAGCACAAACTTCTAAGGACCTCAATCCAAAGAAATTCTTTATATTCCAAAATCACTTTGCAACTCTGAAAGATACCAGCCCTCCTCATCTCCTCAAAATATTTCATGGAATAATAATTTCTGTGGAAATCTGCATATGCCTCCTTTCTTGGTTCAGCCACACCAAACTTATCAAGAGCTGCAACCCCCAGGGCAACCATGAATGTTCCTACAATATGAAACCGCAGCTGTTAGGCCAGAAGACCCCTCATCTGAGGTTTCATCAAAGCGCCGGAAGCCACAGCAGTTACTGTCCTCCACACCAATGTCCTTCCTGGTAGATGCAGAAATGGACCTCTTAGAACAATTTTAAGTTTTTTTTTAAGAGCTACTTTAGATTCCAAGCCAAGTTAAGCTGAAAGAATACAGACACTCTGAGAGTGCAGAGGCTTCCTATATCCCCCTGCTCCTGTGCATGGTACAGCATCCTCTACTGTCAACACCCTGCACCAGAGTGGCAGATTTGTGCAACGGATGACCTTACATTGTACACCATTATTAACCAAAGCCCATGGTTAATGTTAGGTTTCACTTTTGGTGAGTTATACATTCTATGCCTTTGTAAGGATACATAATGATATAAAGAATAATTTCACTGTCATAAAAATCTTCTGTTCTCTGCCTACTCATTCCCCTTTCCCCCCAATTTTGGCAAAGACTGATCTTTTTATTTTCTCCCTGTATTCATAATTTTATGAGAGGCCATTATAACTCCAAAGTTTTCTTTGGTTTTCTACTTTGTACTAGATGGGAGGTATGGAATTATGGTGGAATAATAGAGTCAATCCCCACCCCCCCACTCCAGCTAAGAGGTAGGGACAGAAAAAATACAAGCAGACAAATGGATAAAATAATTACAATATAACTGAAAGAGATGCTGAGAGAGAAGAGAGGCAAGGCTACTTTACAGGGAGCACAGAGATGACACATAAGCTAAAACCCCAGGATGAAGTTGGATAGTAAGAGTGATAGAAGATTTAAAAAGCAGAGACTTGGAATGTGTAAAATCTCAGAGCCAGGAAGGAGTAGGATTATCTGAGGATCTGAGAGCTCCAGGGACTAGTTCTTTGTAAAGGTCTCTGTATAATGCTAGAGAGGCCATGGGGAGTTCAGTTTTGCTGGCCTGATAGGTCCTGATAAGAAATTGGGATTTTACTCCATTTGCTGTAGAAAGTTTTTAAAGGCTTTACCGAGAGGAGTAACATTATCTCATCATGTTCTAAGAAGCTTACATTGAGGTTAATGTTTTACCCTTTGCTTTATCATTTATCCTCTCTTCTTCTACAATTTTTTTCCATATGGATATAAGTTACATACAACTTGACTAAATACTTTAGCTTGCTTTTATGAAAAATGGAGACACTCTGTTTTTTTAATACTTATCAATATCATGAATTTATATCAACACAATATTTTTATCTAATATACCATCCATTTTCCATTTTAGTTTGTTGGTCTAACTATGCTCTTTATAAAAGCATTTTGCCCCCTTCAGGATCCAATCTGGGGTCAAGTATTGCATTTAATTATCATAATTATTCAGTTGTTTTTTTTTACTCTGGAACATTTCTAGAGATCATATTTTATGATGTCAATGTTTTTGAAAAACATTTTCTCCCCTTCACTATTTAAACAATATGTACCTTATTTTGTGTTTGTGTGACATTTCTCTGGGATTAAATAGGGGTTATGTATTCTAGGAATGAATTCTGTATAATGGATTATGCCTTCTTTGCAATGTTACATCTGGAGACTCATGAAGCCTACCTGTTCCTTATAGATGATGTTAATTTTGATCTCTTGATCAAGGCATTGCCTGATTTCTTCATTGTGTGATTAATTTTTGATTTTTCTCTTGCACCTAATAAAGAGTCTGCAGGGAGATGTTTTAAAACCATGCAAATATCCTGCCACTTTTCAAAACTGGCCTTTAGGTTGAGCATGACTGTTGCCTGATTTAATCTTTACTCTGAAGTTGGCAAACTGATGATTTTCTAATGCTCTAATTCTACATTTATCTCTGCATTTCCAATTTTGTTCTGGGCATCAGTCTATAGTCTATAAGCTGAGCTTCTTGCTTCTTTCCTGTTTTTCTTTTATTTTCTATTTTCTGTCTTCTAGTTTCTTCTGATTTATGAATTCCCATATTTTTGGTGGTTTATGATTCATTGTCATACTAATTATTTTTGGTTTACAAGTAGTACCAGTTTGGCCAGTGGGAACATCTTCAAGGTCATTCCTGCGTTCTTGTGACATGTTCAGACCATTTTTGTGGGGAGCCCTTCCCTAATTTCCAGCAAGACAAGCTGTTCCAGGTTTATCTTGAATCTGTATCCCAGTCCTGGAGTGACCTTTCTCCCAGGAGCCCTGGTTCTTTTAATGGGTAAAGATCAAGACCTCAATGCTATGTGTCATCATTGCTACTGGGTATCTTTTCTTGACTCCTCTGGCATTAAAATTTAGTAAATATATTCACATGTATACAACGTGCGTGCATATACTTGCATTTGTGTGTGTGTGTGTGTGTATACAGAAGCATACTCACAAACATTTTATAAATCATAGGTTTACACAAATCCATCTCAGTCCAAACTATCCCCATAGGATTGTTTCTTTTCTACTCTCATTCCATATTTGCATCTTTCTTATGCAATGAGAATCATAGATCCCAGTATTGACACATTTCACTCACTCAATCTTAGAGCATATAAAAACTAGCTTCAGAATTTTTTTTCCAACATCACTACAATACAAAAACCTTCTGAAAAGAGTTCAGCATTTGTTTACAATCCATCTAAGATTGTGGATTATAATTAATCATTTTTTTCTCTATCTCCATCACCTTTAGTTTGGTTATAATGGTCATTTGAATTAAAATCAAGTTTGTTTAAGTTTGCTGTCTACTTAAACTTACTCTCTTTTCATGTCTATTGGTTTAGTTTTTGAATATGCAGAATATTTATATACCTTCAAAAGTCAAAGCTATACAAAAGGATACACCCAGAGAAATCCCTCAGAGGTCCTCACAGCTCATTTCCCCTCTCCTGACCCTTTGTAGGTAGCTATTATTGCTTGTTATTCTATTTCTTTTTGCAATGCAGTAGATAAATGCATTTCCCTTCCCTTAGTCCCTCAGAGATGAACATAATTGCTTTCTAATTTATTCTTCTATTCATTTTTGTAATGATAAGTAGATATTCACGTGCTTTCTTCTCTTTCTTACATAACATGTAACATACTATATATGTTCTTATCACTGCACAGTATTCCCTGGAAACCATCCCATATCAGTTTGTAGTGATCTTCCTAATTCTTTTTGACAACTGCAGAATGCTCCATTGTGTTTGCACCACAGGTAACTGAACCAGTATCCTATGCAGTATTTTATAATTACAGATAAACCTCCATTGAATTTTTGTGATATGTATTTTTATTCTTAGCAAGGTATCTTTGGAATAAATTTCTAAAAGTGGGATTGCTGCGTTGAAGGAAAAAGCTCTTCATAATGACCCTTCATATGGGTGGATTCAACCAACCTTGGACTGAAAATATCTAAAAAGAGTTGCATCTGTACTAAACATATACAGACTTTTTTTCTTGTCATTATTCCCTAAACAATATAATGTGATGACTATTTACATAGAATTTATGTTGTATTAGAAATGATGGGTAGATTGTATGCAAATACTATACCATTCTGTATAAGAGCTTAAGCATCCATGGGCTATCTGTGGTGGAAGGAGGTCCTGGAACACAAACCACCATGGATATTGAAGGACAACTGTATGTAGTTTCATTAGGGTGTTGCTATTGGTTTATCTTGATGTCCTTGTCCTAGATTGTTTATTGAAAATTTATTTTCATTCTCTTGTTTTTATCAATATAGGTGTTAGTTACAAATTTTTCTCTAGTCTACATATTCCATAGAATTGTAATCTTTTCATTATTATCATCTTAACTAAATTCTGTACTTTCTCTGTTTTTCCTTTCAACAGAGTTCTTTAATAGATGGTTTTTAAATTTCCACATGGAAGTTATGGAACCTCCTTCTGGGAGCTTCTTGGAATTCCAGTTAACTTAATCAGATTAGCTCAACTAACTCATTCCCTAGCTTCTTTTCCCAAACTGCTTCTGCTCCTAGAGTGACCTTTGTGTACCTTTCCACCTTTCTTATTTCACCCAATCTTTATTTTCTGAAGCATTGCTCTTTTTCTTAACTACACCAGTCCAAGCTAACTCTCTCATTTCAGAATTCTTATGGCATTTATCACCTATATCAAATCATCTGACATGTTCAATTACATTTTACTAAGGTATAAAGACATCATACACTCAGACTTCAGATTGTTTGGGAGATTGAATCCAAACTGTCATGCAGTAACTGTGTGACCTTGGTCAAATGACATAGTCTCTCTGTGCGTCAATTTTTCCAGCTACAAATGGATATGATAATAGTACTTCTTGAGGTGAGGATCTAAGAAGTTATTATCTACAAAGATCTTAGAATAGTGCCAAAATTCTGAGCTTTAAGAATAACAGTAGGGGCTAGGGTTGTGTCTTAGTGCAGAGCACTCACCTAGCACGGGCAAGGTCCTGGATTTGATTCTCAGCATCACATAAAAATAAATAACTGAATAAAAAATAAAGGTATTGTGTCCAACTACAACTAAAAAAAAATTAAAAAGAGAATAATAAAAATCAATTCATGGGGTTGTGGCTCAGCAGTGGAGTGCTCGCCTCCCACGTGCAAGGCCCTGGGTTCGATCCTCAGCACCACATAAAAATAAATAAATAAAATAAAGTTAAAAAAAATCAATTCATGTTCCTGCCATAGCAAGTTTCATGCTCATGGTTGTAAGGTATACAAAGGGTATGTGGCATTTCCCTAGGCTGGAGGAGCTAGCAATTTCATGCTGGTCAGATTTAAATTTTTGTAGAGATCTTCTATGTGCTCTCCTGGGGTGGCCTTTGCCCCTTACACATCCCTGGCATGAAGGTTAAGGTCGATTCTTATTGGCTACTTTGCAGAATCGGTTTCGAGATGCAAAGGATGGTGACTGCAAGAATTCCAGAGAAAAGAAAACCAGGGAAAAATCCATTGAAATGGGATATGTTGGCCTTGCCAAAGTATTGGAGGATTTGGTCAAGTGACCATAGCCTCTCTGTCTCAATTTCTCCAGCTATAAACAGAATCGTTTCAACATAAAAACCGGGATTACAGGTAGCACCTGGACATGACTCTGAAGGTTAGGGGAGTCCATTCAGTGGCCTCATCGCCACTGTCCAGGCCCAAGCGATAGGGCCCAACCCTGTAGGACCTCGACACTCGGCCCCGCCCCTCACCGCCCCGCCCCTCTCACCGCCCCGCCCCCGGCGGTGTGTCCGGCCTTGGCCCCGCCTCTCGACCCGCCTACGCGGCGTGCGGAGCTGCAGCCCCGCCCCGTGGCTTGCCCAGGACTGAGTCTCCCTGTTGCTCTCGCCGCAACCGCTAACTCCCCGCGGGGCGTGGGTCCTTGAAGGAGCCGGCGCCATGGCTGCTGAGGCCCTGGCGGCTGAGGCCGTGGCTTCGCGCCTGGAGAGGCAGGAGGAGGACATCCGCTGGCTGTGGACCGAGGTCCAGCGCCTGAGGGACGAGCAGCTGAACGCGCCCGATCGGTGCCAGGCGGAGGGGCCGTGCCTCACGCGGGAGGTGGCGCAGCTCCGGGCGGAGAACCGCGACCTGCGCCACAGGCTGTATCGCCTGCGGCTGTGCCTGGCGGAGGAATTGAGCCATCAGGCCAAGCTAGAGAGTGCGGCGCGGGCGGCGGCCGCGCACGGGGAGGCCGAGCGCGCGGCTGCGGGCGCGCAGGTAACAGGGAGGCCCGGACTCCGGGGGGCGGATTGTGGGCTGGCACTGCGGCGCCGCCTCCCCGGACCCGCGACCCGCGACCCGCGACCCGCGACAGTGCCCACTTAGCGGTCTTCAAATCTGGAAGCGCAGGTGCAGGCCGAGGGGTTGGGGGTGTGCTGCAGGGAGGGTGTGTCCACCATGGCGCGCTACCCAGCCGGCCCAGCTCCCTGAAGGGGTGCCCCCAGTCGGGGTGCCTGGGCCTAGCTCGTGGTCACGCAGCGTGTGCTCCTCCCGGGTGCCCTACCCAGTCCTCCTGCAGCGGCTCCAGAACCGCTAGATTTCCAGCAATCACCAAATTGACCCAATGGTTTAATTTCTCAGCTATTCTATTAAAGAGCCTGCCACACATATTTTCCTAATAGCTGAAATAGCATTTTCATTTGTATGAAAAAGGGCCATGGTGCTTAACATTCGTTATTCTTTCTTTGGGCATAAAGATCAAAACAGTTCTGTTCCCTCCGGTAGCAGGTGGTTTTGATTTTTTATTTTCTTGTTTTGGGAATCTATCTTGAGAGAATTGTATACTTAACATTGAATACAGTATTTTGGTATTTTAGCTCATAAAAGGACACATCATCTTCATGTAAAACAATAAACTTTGTTAGTTCTGAAGGCTTTCTCAAACTGTGAGATGTTCTTCCCGTTCTTTGCACCGTTCATGAAGATTTTGGGTACTCACAAGTTTAGCGGGAAATGTTGAAGAAAATATATTAAATGTGCTTATAGCAAGAAGAGCAGACTCAAGAAGGACTGAACTCTGGAAAATAACTTGCCCGTTATAGGTTGTAGGTAGTGGTTGGGAGAGCCCAGCTCTGAACCTTTAAGCATGGGCATTTGCAGTCCCCCTTCTTCCTCAGGTTTCAATGTGTTGTTCTTACTTGTCATTGGCATGAGTAGTTTGTAACTTATCTTTCAGCCTCCTTCTAGTCAAAGCCAAGAAAAGGACATTCAAAAGGAGAAATTGAAGGAACATGGACCTGACAGTGAGGTAACATTGCTATGGAAATAATATAAAATACCACTTGTAATTTAAAATATGTATAGGCAGATTTTTTATAAGAACATAATTATTAGTTAAATTATTATTTGAGATGTATTTAAGACTGTTGAGCCTTAGCTATGAGATGTTAAGGCACACTATATTTAAACGGCACTTAGTCTAAGTTGGAATAGTAGAGCTCTTACTTTGTATTGAGGAAATCAGCTATTCTGCTTTTTAAATATAAATCATTAAAACAACCAGACAATATTCATTGAGCATTAACAATTGATAGATGTAAAGGAGGAATACCTGGCCTCAAAGAGAATAATCTGGTTCACAAGTTGAGATAAACAGAGGAGAACCAACTAGAGAATGAAATGAGATGGTACATTTGTCCCCTCTGTATCCATGGGTTCTGCATTCACAAATTCAACAAACTGTGGATTGAAAATGTTTAGAAAAAAATTGTGTCTGTATTAAATATGTACAGACTTAATGGTCATTATTTCCTAATGTACAACCACTATTTATATGGTATTTATATTGATATGTGTATTTTAAGTAATCTGGAAAGGATTTAAGTATATAGGAGAATGTGTGTAGGTTATAATCAAATATATGTTATTTAAGAGACTTGAACATCCTCAGATTTTGGAATCCATAGGGCTCCTGGAATCAAATCCTAATGAATACTGAGGGATGGCTGTATATTAATGAGTGGTGTATTGTATGCCACTTCAAACATGTGCTGTGAATAGTGAAAAGGGAGAGGCTGGAAGGTGTAGGAGTTAAAGGTGGCTGGCTTAGAACTGGACTGTAGAGCTAAGGAATTCCATAAGTGGAAAGGAGTCTTCTGAAGGGGGAAGTAGAGAGACAAGAGAGTACATATGTATGCTGAGAAGGCAGTGTGGGGTGTGGAAATGATTTAGAGCTGAGCATCTAGCAATACCTGGACTGTGTTTGTTAATGTCTTTTTATTCTAATAATTTTCAGGTGAAACAACCAAATTTTATAAAAGAAAGGCTGGAACTTTTTGAAACCTTGAAGAAAGAACATCAGCTTTTGCATGCTATGTGTGAAACAAAGGAGAATGCAAGCAATGTGATAGCAGTAAGACTGGCTGATGGGAAAACAGTGGAAGGGGAAATTTGGAAAACAACACCATATCATGTGGCTGCTGAGATTAGGTAAAAAAAAATACATATCATATACCTAATATATAGAGAAATATAGATAGAAAAATAGTGTGGAGAAGATATTCAGTAGTAAGCAATTGTACCAGAGCCTGGTAGAATGTTTTTCTAGAGACTGCTAAAATATTTGTTTTCTTCATTCAGTTGAATAAATTAAATGTAATGAATTTTTTCCTATTGGCTTCTAAAAAGGTTACTTGATTAAGTTTATGAATATCAGAACACAATCTGTTCTTTTATAAAAGACCCAAATTTTAAAGTTATAAAAATATATAGTAGAGAAAAAAAATTTGTACTCCTTAACAGGCCACATCACACTGACTTTATTCATTACTCAAATGATTTCTCTGAATTTTTTATAGGTCCTTTAATTTTAGATTGAAGATGTACGTGTTAGAGCTGTTATTAGTCCTGGAATAGTTCTTGGTCTTTCTAGAAATTAGATACATTACTGAAGTTATACTGTTTTGGTTGATGTTAATTTCTAGCATTAAATACAATTATATGGAAACTATAACCCCAAATTTCCATGTTAGTACAATTTTATTATTCAAAAAACAAATCATACCAGGTGCAGTGGTGCATGCCTATAATCCCAGCGGTTCAGGAGGCTGAGCTAGGGGACTGTGAATTCAAAGCCAACCTTGGCAACTTAGCATGGCCCTAAGCAACTTAGCGAGACCCTGTCTTAAAATAAAATATATTTTTAAAAAAGGCTGGGGATGAAGTTCAGTGGTTAAGCGCCCTATGTTTAATCCCTAGTACCAAAACAAACAGTTTCAGCAGTTGAAATCCTCAGATTTCTTTTGAAAGCTATCTATGGCTAAGGTATTTCTGTTTCATCCTTTATCATGTACCTAAAGGCCCTTCTAACCCAATTCCATGTTTTCCAGGAGAGATGATGTGCTAGAGAAAAATGGATTTGAGGCAAAAATAATATATTTTCTCATGGGGAGTCAGGTTTCCCGTTAATGTGTTTCAGCAATTATCAAGTGTGGTGCCCAGACCAACAGAATTGTCATTATCAGGGAACTTGTTAGAACAGCAAATTTTCCAACCCCCTCTCAACCTCTTGATTCAGTCAGCTGTCTTATTTTTATGAGCCTCCAGTAGCTTCTGATGCAAGCTAAAGTTTAAGAACCACTGAATTAGGCTAAACTGTTGCAGCAGAGACCCCTAAAGACAGTGGCTTAAGTAAAGTGTTGGACTTTCTCATGTAACAGTCTGCAAATGACCAGGCAGATCTGGTGGACATCTCTGGCCCATGAAATCATTTATGCACCCAGGTTCCTTCTATCTTGGTGATATGCTGGGTCCTATCTGTGGGCCTGTGTACAAACAAGAAATGGGAGAGTGAAGAACAGTGATGCTTTGGAGTCAATTTCCCATAGTAGCATATTTCAGTTTCCACTTACATCCCATTAGCTCACATTTAGTCATATGACCACACCTAGCTATAATATAGAATGAAAATTAGTGCTGGCTAGCACGTGTCCCACTGAAATTCTTTTACCTTGGAAGAAAAAAAAAATGGTTTATAGGACAACAGGCAGTCTTTCCCAATCAATCCCTCCAACATCTAGATATCTGTGTGTGGTCTTCTTTCAACATCTGGCACTCACCCCTTTCCTAGGTGAGACGACAACTTCAGGCCCTGTAGCTCAAAGCTCACAATTTCTACATAATGTGCAGAATACCCACCCCGTCAGGCTGGCTACTGCATCCTAACAACAAATAATAACAGACAAATCTTCTTATACCATATGCATACAATAAACAAGAAAACCACAATTAAAATGTCTGTTTGGACAAAAAGGAGAAATACAGGAGGCATTGCTTTACAGAATTCTTCTGATTCTGCTCACAATTGTTATGCCCACAGTTAGTGCTGGACTCAGCCCATCTGGTCACCTTTTGGGCTGTGGAAGAAGCTTCCTCATCTACAAACCTGTGGGCCCTGATTTTGTTCTTTGGGAAGTTCACAGTTTTCTCTTTGCCCTTGTTTCCCACATCTGAATTGTGGGGAAGTTTGTCCCCTTGGGGTTGTCTAGTTTGCACAGCCTAGTTCTTACAGGTGCACTTTTGGGGCCTGAGAGTCCCTTTTAAGACCAGTCACTAGCATTTGTAACAGGGCTTGTAGCTGGGTTGGTAATAGAATTCCCTCAAACAGTTAACTGTAGTAAGCTTCGGGTCTGTTTGCTGCTAATCAGTTGACATGAAGAACATCTCATTTAAAGACTCCTTCTAGACAAGAAATTCCTTACCTTCAGTTTCTTGACTTTTGTACTTGGCTCATCCCTTTTTCCCTTAGTTGAATGGACTGAGCCTATGGAAACAACAGGCTTGTGGGAGGGCAGCAACCTTACTCTCTAATTCTTACAGTTCCACTGGTCCCTATTGTCTGTCTATATGGGGCCTTTGAGAAGGGCTGTCAGTTCCCCTTCTTCCTGCTGTTTGGGACAGAAGATTATCTTTCAATATTGTACAGCCCCATATTTTCTGGACTCTTAATCAATTTGAATTTTAGGTCAGAGAAGAGAACCTTCCTTGGTGAAGCCCTGTCCATTCCATCTGACATGCGAGTTTCTCATTCTAGTACTATCTTGGTAAAAGCAGCAGGAATTATCCAGTACCCTTTTATACCTATTTCCTCACATACTGTTGTAACACATGGTTTGCCTGCAAGTTCTTATCAAATATTTTGTAATGCCATATAAAGGTTGTTGGTTTTCCAATATCCTTTTATCCATTTCCTTGTAACCTACTGCCCCTCTGCCAAGCCAGTGCCACATGTTTTTTTTTTTAATTACTTGCAAGCCCTTATTTCTGTATTAGCTAAACCATAGGCTAAACTACTACAAGACATCAGAAAGAACTCAGTGGCTTAAATATAATCGAAGTCTCTTTTTCATAAGGCAGTCTGGAGGTGAGTGGTCCATGTTGGCAGGTCAGCACTTCTCCACAAAGTCATTTGGAGACCTAACTTACTTCCATCTGATTTCCATGGTCCAGAAGTAACAGCAGCCCGTGTGTTCCAGTCCACCGGAAGCAGAAAGGGTGGAGAAGTGCCCTCTTCTGTCTTAAGGCTGAGATGCAGAAGTGGTACATGTCAGTTCTGCTTGTATTCATTGGCCCTAGTCATGGTCTCATGGCTACATTTAGCTGCAAGGAAAGCTGGAAAAAGTGTACAATAATGGGACCAATGGATTTGAGGAAATTTTTTTAGTCTATCACAACTAGCAATATGAAAATAAAATTCTATTTCATTAGTAACAATATCTAACATTCATTACGTTAACATAAGTAATCTTTTAATTCTCAGTATAAATGTATGAGGAAGGCACCATAATTCCTATTTTATAGATGAGAACACTGAGACTTAGAGAAGCTGAGTAAATTGTCCAGAGTTTAAATCCAGGTTGGCCTCATGCCAGAGTGTGGGCTCCCAGCCACAAATGCAGTACTGCTGCCCAAGGTAATCTCAGAAATGCCAATTAAAACATGACATTGTAGAGAGGATATAATTTCATAGTATCTAACATTATGAAAGTAGAGACAAGGTACCAACTCTGATGGTAGGAAAATTTGGCAGTATATTCCAATATAAATCATTAAAAATGTGTTTCCCTTGACATAGTAATTTTACTTGGAGCACTTTTCCTGAGAAAATGCTTGGGTACTAAGATGTGTGTTCAGGAATTTTCATTGCAACTGACAAAACAATAGTAACAAAAAACCAAAACCCACAAAAAATTAACTAAAATGTTAGCTAATCTTAGTTTTTCTGCAACTGTTAATAGCATATTTTAGAAGTCTGTCTACTGTTATGGACAATGCTGTGATTTATTTTTAATCTTAAGAAGTAGGTTACAAAATAACATACATAATGATAATTTTAACTATTTTATATTGGTGTATATATGGAAAAGCATGGAAGGATAAAATCGAATAAAATATTAACTGGAATTTCTGGGTGGTGGGATTATATATATATTTTTTTCCTTTGTGCTGTTCTGTGCTTCCCAGGTTTCTTTTCCTAACTTTTTGTCAATATTCCAAACAGTAAGTGTTACTGAAAAGAGAAAGATCAATACCTTAGTAGAAAAAAGGCAGAGAAAATGGACAGTTCATCACAATTAAAATTAATCATCAAAGAAATCAAAACTTTCAACATCACATTGACAGATTTAAATTTTTTTCCAGGGTGCAAGGAAATACACTCAGATGACGTTTATCAGAAATCTGTTATGCCCGTTAACCTAGCATCCTCTTCTGTGAACTTATTCACAAAAGATTCAAAGATGCATGTGTATGGATGTCTATGTGGTGTGCTCTGTAAGAGCAAAACTGCAGGTGGCCTCAATGTTCAGATTTGGAGGTTTTGTTAATAAATATAATACTTCTAGGCTGCTTTGGAAGTCTAATGTGTGGCAGTGAAAAAGTGGGGTATAAAATTAGGGCTGCAACTGTTTTTATTTTTAAGAAGTGGAGAAGGGGCAGATACAGGAGAAAAACTAGCCAGTCATGTACCAAATGTTATAAGAGTTATTCCTGGGTGGCAATATGTACGGGGGTTTTAATTTTATTTTTTGTTTCCTAAGTTTTAAAAATAGTGAACATATATGACTTTTATACATAAAATAATTGTTATAAAGAGGTAGCTGTCCTGGTAGTTTACATTTGTAATTTCTATCCACTTTCCAAAAAAATTGAAATTATTTTAATCTTTTCTTCTAATAACTCATTATAGCATGTAATAAGGTTAATTCCCAAGTGCTTTTCTCTTACTAGTCAAGAACTGGCCGAAAACACAGTAGTTGCCAAGGTAAATGGTGAATTATGGGACCTGGACCGCCCATTAGAAGGAGATTCCTCTCTAGAGCTGCTGATGTTTGATAATGAGGAAGCTCAAGCTGTAAGTATTTTAACAACCATCCAAACAATCTTTGGGCATTTATGTTGTAAACTGCATTGGGGAAGAGACCAGGTATTCAAGTAAAGAATGATGAATATTTTGGCCTTTTAAGATTTAAAATTATAATATGGTGTTTAATAGATACTTAATAAATATTTGTATATATACAAATAGATATCACTTTTTTAAGGAGCCCATATTTACCATTTCTTAAAATAGTTGTTTTCCTAAGTTAGAATATTTTAGCTGTTAAATAATGTGTATTTGAAATGAATTTTAGGCTTGGGAGTGTAATTCAGTGGTAGAGTAGTTGTCTAGCATATATGAGGTCTTGAGTTGAGTCACCAGCATCAGAATATATGCAAAAACAAAAAGATCATGCCATTGTGATTGGCTGAAAATGAATTCTATTAAATTTACAAATTCATATATAGGGCTGGGGATATAGCTCAGTTGGTGGAGTGATTCCTTGCATGCATAAGGCTCTGGGTTCAATCCCCAGCACCACCAAAAGGGAAAAAAGTGCCAATTAAAAATTCATATATATTATAATTTAATATATGTGAGGAGTTTGGAAAAAATTATCAAAACTCAGGGGCTGGGATTATAGCTCAGTGGTAGAGTACTTGCTGAGCACGTGCATGGCACTGGGTTTGATCCTCAGCACCACATAAAAATAAATAAATAAAACAAAGGTATACACACACACACACACACACACACACACACACACACACATCTCCTCAGATATCCTCTGTTTGTTACTATAGTTTTCTATAAAATAAATACCAAATTTTTATGTAGGGTCTCTGATATACTTTAACTTTTGCAATCTCTTTTCAAGTATTTCATTATCTCCATTTAAAACCCAACCTATGGCTAACTTAGGTTATATTAATTGTTATGCCTAAACTAAATTTCTTAATCTGAACTATGAGAACTGTATTATAAATATATTTCTGCTTAAAATATGCAAACTATAACCAGTGAATAGTTAAATAGTACATTATTAAGGAAACCATTTTTTAAAAGTGATTCAGAAAGTACAAGTTTATGAACTGTCAACTATCATTTCTCTATCGCTAGACACTGTCTGTGTGGTGTCTCCATTTAGACACTGTACAAGAATCTTTTATTCAGTGCATTCACTGTGAAATTCTTGATTCTAACCCCAAGGTTTATTTTTTCCTTGTTTGCCCATCTCAGTGTACTACTGTACTACATACTCAGTTTTCTAAATCCAGAACCTTGGAGGTTATGTGTAATTATTTTCCTTGCTCACCTTTAGTCTTCAGCTTATGGGAAAGCCCAGTAGATTATACTGGAATCTGTCCATTCTCTCCATCTCCATTGCCACCACCTGGGAGTCTGTACTCATCCTGTTATACCACCATCCAAGAAATTGCCTACTTGATGTTTCTTCCCTTGAAATCCATTCCCATACAGCTATAAAACTATGTTTTAAAATGTTTATTGCCTATTTCTCTCCTAGTAGGCTGTATCTGTATGAGGGCAATGGCTAAATCTCTTTCTTTCACACTCATCTTCCCAACACTGAACACAATAAATATCAACAAATATCTCAGTGTGGACAGTGCCCCAAAGAGGAGATTTGGGCTTGGCACTCAGCCTGCTGTCCAGTAGCAACCACAAGAGGGTTGCTTAGCCCCAAAGGCTGGTCTCTGGGTCTGTTCGCAGAACATGTACCAACCTTTTGCTGAGGTCAGGATTATACGTAATTACTCAGTCAACTCTGTCAGCTCTGATTTATTTTATCAAACATCTTTCTAATTGAAATTTACTTTTCTGTTTAATAAAGGGAAGAAGGTACAGACAGAAGACTCAATTATCTTGCACCTTTGGCACTTATATTTTTATCTATTTATTTTTTTTTAGTTGTAGGTGGATACAATACCTTTATTTTATTTACTTATATGTGGTGCTGAGGATTGAACCCAGGGCCTCACACATGGTAGGTGAGTGCTCTACTGCTGAGCTACATCCCTAGCCGTGGCACCTATATTTATTTGGTGACTTGGTTTTAGTTTACCAGTAAACTATTTATTGATAAACTAATTCTTGATCCATAAACTAAGCTAATTTAGTTAATTTTAGTTAACTCATAAACAAATTCCTTGGGAATTTGAAACTAAATCAACTTGCTGAACTTTTAGGACTGATAACCAACCCCCTTTGGATTATGGTAAATTAACCCACATTTACACTGCTCACAGGTCTCGGGGAATCAGCAGGCATTTCTGGCAAGACCTTTTTCTTCCTGAGCTGTCCTTTAGACTTCCACAGACACAGGCTATTCAGCATGTAAAGATTGCTGTGGAGATACAGAATCTTGTTAACTTTAGTGATGTCCCAAACAGCCACTTGAGTTGTCTGCATCCAGCTCTAGAGAGGCTGCCTTGAAGAAAAAGGAAGGGAACTAGTACCTGGCACTCAACAGCTTTCTTATTCTGGGCCTCTTGAATTTCCATGTGGCCACTGTGCTGGATGATCCTAGTGCAAGGTCTCCTTCCCCACAGTTCTGTGCACAGAAGGAAATGATGTAGTAGTTGCATCGTAGCTGCAGTGCTCAGCAGAGTAGCTTTACACAACACCTGAGCACATGGCTCTTGTGGAATGCCAAGGAGGGTGCAGAAAATAGTCCTTGTAAGTGGACATTGAGGATTCTCTTTTTACATGTCTTGGCATTTATCCCCTTCAAATTTATCCACTTGCTTACTCATGCTGCTCTACCACTTATGTCCCATGATATAATTCAGATAGCTAATAGCTTCTCTGTACACAGGTATACTGGCACTCCAGTGCTCATATTCTTGGGGAGGCCATGGAAATTTACTATGGAGGCCACTTGTGCTACGGCCCACCCATCGAAAATGGATTTTATTATGACATGTTCATTGGAGACAGGTAACACTGCACAATACTCACATGTGTTTATATTTCGTTGTTTTATAATGGTTGCGTATTAGCTTAGTCATATATATTGCACCGTGTGGTGATAAATTGGTTAACCACTTGTGAAAATTATTTTTTAATGAGGTTAGATTCAAGGGTAACTTCTCATGTTTTCTCTCTTTTCCCCAGAACGACATGATAAGGACATCTAATCTGGGGCTTGCTAGAGTATGCTACTAATTAAGACAAAAATCAAATCACAAACTTAATTCCTAGAAAGCAGTTAATCAGTTCTCCATGGTAAGGGTGCTTCAGCCAGTCATCTCTCACATTTGAATGACAGATAGGAATGGCTCACACAGACCTCACATTCCATAGGTCTGTGCTTGAAATCATTAGCAACTGGCCCTGTCCTTGTCCACCTCCTGCTCTGTATTCCTCAGAGTTCTTAAGGGTACCAACAGCTGACAAAACTGAAACCTTGGATCCTTTCAGTTTCCCCCTACTCCTTACCACCACCTTACTATTGAGCGACTCAATCTAGTTGTGCCAGTTTTATCTCCTAAATAGTTTTTCTGTCCTCTCTTCTTGTTTCTTTCTCTACTTTGGGTGAGTACAGTACGTTTCAACTTTGTCTGTCACCCCCACACTGCTTACTGACCTCCGTAACTGAGCACATAGCAATCTGTAGCTTCTGTTTATAAACTTTGTCTTGTCTGAACAATTTTTACTCACAAGTATGAACTGTGTTTATCTACAATACCTCTCATCCCAAATGTGTGGGTTTTCTCCACACCAACAACTGATTTGCCAACTTCAGGACAGCAGCTGAGTGTTCAGCAATTCAGTGGAATCCTGACCCTACCCAGAGTTAGGCAAAACCCCAGGTTAAGGCTCAGTCTCACAAGGCTTCCCCCACTCGAGACACCAATTCCAAGTCCACACTGCCCATAATTTTGACTCACTGGCTATAAATTGAGTTTCCATGTCCCGCTCCTTGGGTTCACCAGTTTGCTAGAATGGCTCACATAACTGAGGATGGTACTTAAGTCTACTGGTTTATTGTAAAGGTTACTATACAGAATGTAGGTGAACAGCCAGTTAAAAGATGCACAGGGACAGTATGTAGCAAGGGGTGCTCTTTCACCTCCTAGCACCTTTTTGTGTTTGTCAGCTGGAAGCTCCTCTCCCCTTCCTGGAGGTTGGGAGTTAGGGCTAAAAGTTCCAACCCTCTATGCCCTGGTCTCCCTGGCATCAGCCCCATCTGAAGCTGCCTGGGGCCCTCAGTCATCTCATTCATACACAGAAGACACTCTTCTCACTCCAGAGATTCTGTTATATCACATCCATTGTCATCTCTTGTCACCAGCACTACAAGCTCATTTGTTCAACACGGTTTTTCTGACTGCCTGCTGTATGCTTGTGCTTGGTGCTGGTGATTCAGAAGTGAACCAGTCTGTCTGTCCTTGTAGAGCTGACAGTCAGGCTGGGAGAATACAGACATACACAGCCATTTACCATCAAGTGGTGATGAATATATGAAGAAAAAACAGGTATAAGGAGATGTGTGCCATGTAGGCAGGAAGTCAGGTCAGGGTAGAGTGTCACTGAAGCAGAGGCCAGAATGGAGAGAGGAAACAAGCCCAAGGAAACTTGGCAGGGCAGGCATTTGTGGACATCTGGGGGAAAACATTCCAGGCCTCTATGGGCATATAATGTGACTTGTTTGAGGAATGGCAAGGACGCTAGTAGGGTAGGAGGGAAGTGAATCCCCACCAGGAGCCAATGGAAGGAGGTCAGTCCTTGCATAGTGATAGTGCTTGGGACTGTACTTCACACACGTCTTCCTCCCAGGTTAGATCCCACTGCCACTGAGGGCAGGAATGTGGTGAGCCCTTAATACAACTCTTTAGAACAAAAATATAAAAGCATGGAGTCTGAGGAAGATGACACAGGAGCAGGACTCAAAGGAGCTCACCATCTGGCTGGGGAGTCTTCTAACAGACTGTTCTCATGTCAGGTCAAAGAAAAGCTGAAGGTAGTAGATTGCAGCATCAATTGATGCCTCAGCTTCCTTCTTAGAAATAAAGGTGTATCTGCTCTGTGGATGAATGTCTGACTCAAGTCCTGGTACAACAGATCACCAACTGAATTCAGAATGTGTATCAAATATTGATAAAAGCTCCAGGGCAGCAGAGAGGGGGAATTACTCGGGGTCTGAAAGATCTGTACTGATTCTTGGGAACTCTCCTTTTTAGAGCAGTGTCCAGCACTGAGTTGTCAGCCTTGGAGGACATATGTAAAACCATCATAAAAGAAAAGCAGCCTTTTGAAAGATTGGAAGTCAGCAAGGAAACGCTTCTGGACATGTTTAAGGTAACTTGGGGAAACTCAGAATAAAAATCTTTTACTAGGAATATTAACAGAAATTAACATAGGCTAGCATTTTCTCTCCCACCCCAAATACCTGGCTGAACTCACCAGATTTTTCCGCAGTCTGGGAACCTGTTATGAGGTTGTTCTGATCATTTGCTCTGCCTCTTTCCTCCTCATCTGTTTCCTAAAAAATTTCAGGCATACATAGGTAGGTAAAGGGCAGGTAAATACTCTTCATATGTGTGTTTGTAAAACTGATTAATTCTGAGTATCATTAATGCCTGATTACTGGGAATACTTATTCTATCTAATGGAATGAAGTGTCATCTGCTTTTAGAATTGAAAATAAATTGTTATCTGCTTCAAAAAAGAATTGACTATAAAGCCAATTAAGGGTATTAAACTAGGGCTGGGGTTCTGGATCAGCGGTAGAGTGCTCGCCTCGAATGTGTGAGACCCTGGATTCGATCCTCAGCACCACATAAAAATAAATAAGGGAAATAAAGGTATTGTGTCCAACTACAACTAAAAAATAAATATTAAAAAAGATTATTAAATTAAAGAAAAATTGACTACCAAATTCAACCGTGTTTGTAATCTCATACAAAATTGTGTTTTTTTCTTTTTGGGGGCAGTTTTTTGTTAACTTTCTTTTTAATCCTAGGTCTGGGGGTGGTACCAAGTTGTTGCCTAGCATAGGCCCTGAGTTCTATTCCTAGCACTACAAAAAGGAAAAAAAAAAAAGGTTGTAGCCTGTGTAAAACTTTTGAATAGTCTTTTTATATTTTTTTGACCAATTTACTTAAATATAATCCTTAATTTTATTTTTAAATCATATATATCAGAGAAAGTATATGTTTTGAAAGTATAGTATTATTATAGGCTTGCATTAGAAATGGATTTGCTTTTTTAAATTTGCATTTAATTTTTTTTGCATGGCAAAATATATAAAATGTAAAATTTACCATTTTAACCATTTTTCAGTATATAGTTCTTCAAGCACATTTACATTGTGTAAACATCACCACCATCCATCCACAGAGCTCTTTTCATTTTCTGAGACTCTCTACCTGTTGAACTCTAACTTTCCTCCCTGGGCCCCTGCAGGCACCATTCTACTTTCTGTCCCTGAGTTTATCTTTCTCTAGGAGCCTCATTTCTGGGGAAGCATGTCTCTGTCCTTTGGTGACTGGCTTGTTTCACTCAACATAACATCCTCAAGGTTGTCTGTGATGTAGCAGATGTCAGAATATTTTTCTTTTTTTGAGGTTGAATAGGTCCTTTTGTATGCGTATAGTAAATTTGTGGATTCTTAGGTTGCTTCTGCTTTTTGACTGTTTTTGTGAATAAAGCTGCTGTGAACATGGGTGTGCAAATTTCAGTGGGAGACACTGATTTCACCACTTTGGGGCATATACCCACAAATGGAATTGCTGGACCATATGGAAGTTCTGTTTTTAAGTATTTTGAGAACCTGTCATACCATTTTCCACAGGAGTACTGAGCCGTTTACAATGTACAGTGTTCCCGTTTTTCCATATTCTTGCCAACAATTGTTATTTTCTGTTGTGTGTGTGTGATATTGTTGTTGTTTATAAGAGCCTGTCTAATGGCTGTGAAGTGGTATTTCTTTGTGATTTTGATTTGCATTTCTCTAATGACAGTAATGTTGAACATCTTTTAATGTGTATCTTCTTTGGAGAACAAGTTCTTTGCCCATTGTTTTTTTTTTTTTTTTTTTTTATTGTCATCAAATTCTTTTTTTTTTTTTTTGAAGTTTCTAAATTTTTTTTTATTGGTTGTTCACAACATTACAAAGCTCTTGACATATCATATTTCATACATTAGATTGAAGTGGGTTATGAACCCCCAATTTTACCCCAAATGCAGATTGCAGAATCACGTCGGTTACACATCCACAATTTTACATAATGCCCTATTAGTAATTGTTGTATTCTGCTACCTTTCCTATCCCCTAGTATCCCCCTTCCCCTCCCCTCCCATCTTTTCTCTCTACCCCATCTACTGTAATTCATTTCTCTCCTTGTTTATTTTCCCATTCCCCTCACAACCTCTTATATGTAATTTTGTATAGCAATGAGGGTCTCCCTTCATTTCCATGCAATTTCCCTTTTCTCTCCCTTTCCCTCCCATCTCATGTCTCTGTTTAATGTTAATCTTTTCTTCCTGCTTTTCCTCCCTGCTCTGTTCATAGTTGCTCTCATTATATCAAAGAAGACATTTGGTATTTGTTTTTTAGGGATTGGCTAGCTTCACTAAGCATAATCTGCTCTAGTGCCATCCATTTCCCTGCAAATTCTATGATTTTGTCATTTTTTATTGCTGCATAGTACTCCATTGTGTATAGATGCCACATTTTTTTATCCATTCATCTATTGAAGGGCATCTGGGTTGGTTCCACAGTCTAGCTATTGTGAATTGTGCTGCTATGAACATCGATGTGGCAGTATCCCTGTAGCATGCTCTTTTAAGGTCTTCAGGGAATAGTCCGAGAAGGGCAATAGCAGGGTCAAATGGTGGTTCCATTCCCATCTTTCCCAGGAATCTCCAAACTGCTTTCCAAATTGGCCGCACCAATTTGCAGTCCCACCAGCAATGTACAAGTGTACCCTTTTCTCCACATCCTCGCCAGCACTTGTTGTTGTTTGACTTCATAGTGGCTGCCAATCTTACTGGAGTGAGATGGTATCTTAGTGTGGTTTTGATTTGCATTTCTCTGACTGCTAGAGATGGTGAGCATTTTTTCATGTACTTGTTGATTGATTGTATATCCTCCTCTGAGAAGTGTCTGTTCAGGTCCTTGGCCCATTTGTTGATTGGGTTATTTGTTATCTTATTGTCAAATTTTTTGAGTTCTTTGTATACTCTGGATATTAGGGCTCTATCTGAAGTGTGAGGAGTAAAGATTTGTTCCCAGGATGTAGGATCCCTATTTACCTCTCTTATTGTTTCTCTTGCTGAGAAAAAACTTTTTAGTTTAAGTCCCATTTGTTGATTCTTGTTATTAACCCTTGTGCTATGGGTGTCCTATTAAGGAATTTGGAGCCCGACCCCACAATATGTAGATCGGAGCCAACTTTTTCTTCTATCAGACGCAGAGTCTCTGATTTGATATCAAGCTCCTTGATCCATTTTGAGTTAACTTTTGTGCATGGCGAGAGAAAGGGATTCAGTTTCATTTTGTTGCATATGGATTTCCAGTTTTCCCAACACCATTTGTTGAAGATGCTATCCTTCCTCCATTGCATGCTTTTAGCCCCTTTATCAAATATAAGATAGTTGTAACTTTGTGGATTAGTCTCTGTGTCCTCTATTCTATACCATTGGTCCACCTGCCTGTTTTGGTACCAGTCCCATGCTGTTTTTGTCACTATTGCTCTGTAATATAGTTTGAAATCTGGTATTGTTATACCGCCTGATTCACACTTCCTGTTTAGAATTGCTTTTGCTATTCTGCGTCTTTTATTTTTCCATATGAATTTCATGATTGCTTTATCTATTTCTACAAGAAATGCCTTTGGGATTTTGATTGGCATTGCATTAAACCTATAGAGAACTTTTGGTAATATCGCCATTTTGATGATGTTAGTTCTGCCTATCCATGAACAGGGTACATTTTTCCATCTTCTAAGATCTTCTTCTACTTCTCTCTTTAGGGTTCTGTAGTTTTCATTGTATAAATCTTTCACCTCTTTTGTTAGGTTGATTCCCAAGTATTTTATTTTTTTTTGAGGATATTGTGAATGGAGTGTTTTTCCTCATTTCTGTTTCAGAAGTTTTGTCGCTGATATACAGAAATGCCTTTGATTTATGCGTGTTGATTTTATATCCTGCCACTTTGCTGAATTCATTTATTAGTTCTAGTAGTTTCTTTGTAGACCCTTTTGGGTCTGCTAGGTATAGAATCATGTCATCTGCAAATAGTGACAATTTAAGTTCTTCTTTTCCTATTTTTATGCCTTTAATTTCTTTCATCTGTCTAATTGCTCTGGCCAGTGTTTCGAGAACTATATTGAATAGAAGTGGTGATAGAGGGCATCCCTGTCTTGTTCCAGATTTTAGAGGGAATGCCTTTAACTTTTGTCCATTCAGAATGATGCTAGCCTGAGGCTTAGCATAGATAGCTTTTACAATGTCAAGGTAAGTTCCTGTTATCCCTAGTTTTTCTAATGTTTTGAACATAAAGGGATGCTGTACTTTGTCGAATGCTTTCTCTGCGTCTATCGAGATGATCATATGGTTCTTATCTTTAGGTCTATTGATGTGGTGAATAACATTTATTGATTTCCGTATATTGAACCATCCTTGCATCCCAGGGATGAATCCTACTTGATCATGGTGCACAATTTTTTTGATGTGTTTTTGTATTCGATTCGCCAAAATTTTATTGAGGATTTTTGCATCTAGGTTCATTAGAGATATTGGTCTGTAGTTTTCTTTCTTTGAAGTGTCTTTGTCTGGTTTCGGAATCAGGGTGATGTTGGCCTCATAGAATGAATTTGGAAGAGCTCCCTCTTTTTCTATTTCCTGAAATAACTTGAAAAGTATTGGTGTTAATTCTTCTTTAAAGGTTTTGTAAAACTCCACTGTATACCCATCCGGTCCTGGGCTTTTCTTGGTTGGTAGTCTTTTGATGGCTTCTTCAATTTCATCCATTGATATTGGTCTGTTCAAATTGTGTGTATCCTCCTGACTCAATCTGGGCAAATCATATGACTTAAGAAATTTATCGATGTCTTCACTATCTTCTATTTTATTGGAATATAGGTTTTCAAAATAATTTCTAATTGTCTTCTATATTTCTGTAGCATCTGTTGTGATATTGCCTTTTTCATCCCGTATGTTAGTAATTTGAGTTCTCTCTCTTCTTCTCTTCATTGGCATGGCTAAAGGTCTGTGGATCTTATTTATTTTTTCGAAGAACCAACTTTTAGTTTTGTTAATTTTTTCAATAGTTTCTTTTGTTTTAATTTCATTGATTTCCGCTCTGATTTTAATTATTTCTTGCCTTCTGCTACATTTGCTGTTGTTTTGCTCTTCCTTTTCTAGGGCTTTGAGATGAAGTGTGAGCTCATTTATTTGTTGGTTTTTTTCTTTTTTTGAGGAATGACCACCAGGCGATGAATTTTCCTCTTAAAACTGCTTTCATTGTGTCCCATAGATTCCGATATGTTGTGTCTGTATTTTCATTTATCTCTAAGAATTTTTTGATTTCCTCCTTTATGTCTTCTGTAACCCATTGATCATTCAGTAGCATATTGTTCATTTTCCATGTGATGTAGGATTTTTCCTTCCTTCTTTTATCATTGATTTCCAGTTTCATTCCATTATGATCAGATAAAATGCAAGGTATTATCTCTACCCCTTTATATTTACTGAGGGTTGCCCTATGGCATAATATATGGTCTATTTTTGAGAAGGATATATGTGCTGCTGAGAAAAAAGTATAGCCATTTGATGATGGTTGATATATACTATATATGTCAGTTAAGTCTAGGTTATTGATTGTGATATTGAGTTATATAGTTTCTTTATTCAACTTTTGTTTGGAGGATCTGTCCAGTGGTGAGAGAGGTGTGTTGAAGTCATCCATAATTATTGTGTTGTGGTCTATTTGATTCTTGAACTTGAGGAGAATTTGTTTTATGAATGTCGCAGCACCATTATTTGGTACATAAATATTGATAATTGTTATGTCTTGTTGGTGAATGGTTCCTTTTACTTCCATCCATGCTTGATTATTTATCCTTTTTTAAAAAAATTTAGTTTGTTTCTCCATGATTATCTTTCCCCTCGCCCTCTGTCTTTACCGAGGCACTTCCTACTGATGGTTTTGGTTATTGTTTTTCATTTCTTTCTCATGTAGTGTTTTGCTCAAAATGCTTTGCAATGCTGGTTTTCTGGCTGCAAATTCTTTTAACTTTTGTTTATCATGAAAGATTTTTATTTTATTGTCATACCTGAAGCTTAATTTTGCTGGATACAGAATTCTTGGTTGGCATCCATTGTCTTTCAGTGTTTGAAATACATTGTTCCATGACCTTCTTGCTTTCAGCGTCTGTTATGAAAAATCCGTTGTTAACCTTATTGGTTTAAGCCCTGAATGTAATCTGTCTCCTTTCTCTTGTAGCTTTTAATATTTTCTCTTTGTTCTGTTTATTGGATATCTTCATAACAATGTGTCTTGGCATTGGTCTACTGTGATTTTGTGTGCTCGGTGTCCTGTATGCATCTTCAATTTGTATATCTGTTTCCTTTTTTATTTCTGGAAAGTTTTCTGTAATTATTTCATTCAGCAGGTTACTCATTCCCTTGGTTTGAATCTCTGTACCTTCTTCTATCCCGATGACTCGTAAGTTTGGTTTTTTTATGTCATCCCATAACTCTTGGATGTTTTTCTCGTGATTTTTTACCAGCCTTTCTGAGTTGGCTAGACTCTTTTCAAGATGATATTTTTGTCTTCATTATCTGACGTTCTGGCTTCTACTTGCTCCACTCTGTTAGTGATACTCTCAATTGAGTTTTTAATTTGGTTTATCGTTTCCTTCATTTCTAGAATTATTGTTTGATTATTTTTTATAATCTCTATCTCCTGATAAAGGTGCTTAACTTCTTCTTTTATCTGTTTATGTAATTCATTCTCAATGTGTTCTTTCGCTGCTTGAATTTGCTGTCTTGTATCCTCTTTAAGGTTCCATTCCATCTGTCTAAGGTGTTCCTTGAGTTCTTTATATGACCATTTTTCTGATGACTCTAGGTCCTCCTGAATATTTAGGCTGTCCTGCATTTTTTGTACTCCTTTTCTTCCTTGCTTTTTGAAGCTGCTCATGTTACTTCTTGTTCTGTTTGACTGCTGAGTTACTGTTTACTACTATAAATTTATTAGATGCTTGGGAGGAAAGGTATTAGAAGGGAAGGGAAGAAGTCACTAAAGAGAATGAGAGTAAGCAGGTAGAATTCAAGGAAGGGGGAATAAGATAATTGAAAAGAAATGAAAAGACAAAAGAAGAAGAAAAAATAGGAAATAAAAAAAGAAAAAAAATTTCAAAAAAAATAAAAAAAATTAAAATTAAAATTAGAAGAAAAAATATTTTAAAAAAATTGTAAAAAAAAAATTTAAAAAAACAACAAGAAAGAAAAATGAAAATGAAAGAAAAACCCAAATAAAAAAAAGAGAAAAGAAAAAAAGAAAAAAAAACTAATAAATGCAGTCTTAGAGTTTGATTAACTTCTCTTCCAGTAGGTGGCGCTGTGCCCACCAGGCCATGTTTCTCCTGTCAATACGCGGGAACCAATCACTGTGCAGCAGCTCCTCCCAGACTGGGCGAGTCTCCAATCCTGAGTGCCTAGGGCCTCCTCTTGTGTCTAGTCACTTCCCACTTTTCCTCTAGCCAGGCCCCTCTCACCACAATACTGGCTACACGCCAGGTCTGCTGCTCCCAGGAGCCCTGTTTTCATTAACGACTGGGCACACTCTTCCAGTTTGCCATTCCCTCAGACCCTAAGTTTGTAGAGCTTGGGGCTGAGAATCCTCAGCGAATTTTACTTGCCCTCCGGTAGCCACTCCCCCGGTAGCTGGTGCAAGAGACCTCAGCTGTCAGCACTGGTGGGAGCGGTAGTTCTGCGCCGCGGGTCCCGCGCCACCTCTGATTCCCTGGGGCTGGCTGTCGTGCTCACGGGAGAGCTGGGAGGGGCCCTTATGGGAGAGCTGGGAGGGACCCTTAAGGTTTCCCCGATGTGTGGAGAGGGAAGGCTAGGGAATTACACACCTGTAGCCGCAGGTTTCAATGAAGTTATCTCCTCCGCCGCCGCAGTCTGATGACGTCAGTTCTCTGCCATGGTGGTGTCTCTTGCAAATGGCGACAGTTCGTTTCCCTTTGCCGGGCGACCAGTGCAACGCGTGGGTCCTTACTGTCTCTCCCAAGCCCTGTTTCAAACCTGTGACCACTACCTATGAAGGCCTATGAAGGCTGGGTAGGCATTTACCTCCATAGGATGAGAAGAGCTGACCAGTTGTTTCAGCCGGATGGATTCGTGCTGAGTCACAACTGTTTGTTTGCGGGAAGCAGGCGAACGGGAGCTTGAATTCAGCCGATCCGGGCTCAGAGTGTGTTCTGAGAGGCCCAGACTATTCTCCCCAGATCCACGTCAGCTCAGCATTGCCTAGTGATCCTGAGCAAACAGATTTAGGTTGTTTACGACTCCCTATGCCTGCACAGCTGAAGAGGTCAGAGACTTGATCTCTCTGCGCCCGCCGCCATGTTGGAATCCCTTCTGCCCATTGTTTTTTTATTTATTTATTTTTTTATAATTGTAGGTGAACAGAATGCCTTTATTTGTTTATTTTTATGTGGTGCTAAGGATCAAACCCAGTGCGTCACACATGCTAGGCAAACACTCTGCCACTGAGCTATAGCCTCAGCCCTCTTTGCCCATTTTTGAATGAGCTTGTTGGTTTGTTGTTGTTGTTGTTGGTTGTGGTGGTGGTTTTAAGACAAATTTGTTATGCTGCCCAGACTGGCCTCGAACTTCTAGGCTCAAGTGATCTTCTTGCCTCAGCCTCCTGAGCAGCTGAGACTATAGCACACCTCAGTCTTGTTTTTAGTTCCTTATGTATTATGAATATCACTCCCTTAACAGATACAGGATGTGCAGATATTTTCTTCTATTCTGTGGGTTGCCTTTTTCTTGGAGCTACTCAGGATCTAAATATATCAATGTTTGTGAAGGAAAATTATTTGGTTTGAACATGCAGGTATTAAACAGTTAAATCTTATAAATCTGGTCAGTTTGTTGTTCTTCTGACAACTCCTGTAAGAAGTTACTTAGTATAAGTACCTGGTGCTGTGATAATGGTGATAAAAGCAGAAAAAAAGGAAGAGGAAAAAATTACATTTTTTTAATGTAATGACATCATTGCTTACCATAAATTTTGTTTTTGTTTTTATACAAGTCATAATATAGCTGCATCCTCAATTTATTTATTCTATGTCGTTAAAACTGGATCTTCAAGAACAGTGTTGGCTAGTAGAAATATAATGGAATCTTCAAATCTGAGCCACATGTGTAAAGTGGAATCTCAGATTTTGTGGCAGCTATATTTTATAACTAAAACAAAGGTGAAATTAACTTCCAATACAATTTTATTTAACAGTATATTAAAAATATTGTTTCAGCTGGGTATGGTGGTACATGCTTGTAATCTCAGCAATTTGGGAGATTAAGGCAGGAAGATCACAAGTTCAGTTCCAACCTTGTCAGTTTAGTGAGAGCCTTTTTCAAAATTTTAAAATTTAAAGAAAAGGGCTGGGGATATAGCTCAGTGGTAGAACACCCTTGAGTTCAATTCCTAATACTATAAGGGAAAAAAAACATTTCAACATATAGTCAATATAAAAAATAATTAATGAACTATTTTACATTCTCCCCACCCCTACTATACCTCTGAGGTCCTGTGTGTTTTTCACTTACAGCACATATCATTTCACACTGGTCATATGTTAAGTGTCCATTAACCATGTGGGCACAGGCTTCCACCCTGGAAGTCTATGTATCTGCCATGATCTCTCTGTGTCCTTAGTGTCTCAGCACCTCAAAAGTAGTAGACGCTTTTTCGGTGTTACTTGAATTGATGCTTTTTTTTTTCTCTCATTTAACATTTTTTATGTAACAACGTGTAAATATGTTTTTCTTTGTAGTACAATAAATTTAAATGCCGAATTCTGAAGGAGAAGGTTGACACTCCAACTACCACAGTTTACAGGTTTGTGTGCATAAATTTCAAACACTGCTCAGTAGTAAACTTGAAGGTGTTAGCAGTAGAAGCAGAGTTTGTTTTCTGGGAAGTGTAAACTTGCACAGCTGATGTACTACTACAGTAAGGAACCCTCAAATTTTATTACCAAGGGTAAATTCTTATTTTATCCTTTGTACTTATCAGGATAGTAACTGAAACCAATTTTCATTTTTTGAATGTCAGCTGTAATAGGACCTTTCTCTTTAAGGGTAGGACTATGTCAGCCTGGTCCCTTACAGTTTTAGGAACTATTGGGAAAAGAGCTGTTTCCTCCTTCTGCATTCTTAGTAACATGGTAATGGGAGCCATCCAGACCATCTTCTCACATTGTGCCCCCTGTTGTCCAGAGTTCAGGTGTATTAGCCTTCCTTTGTGAGCAGGGTATTCACAATGGGACTAAAAGGGAACTTTGGGAAGTGACCAAGTCAGGGCTAAGAACTTAGTGTCAGTCCCAGGATCCCTCAGTTCTCATAGTTTAACAGGAGTCTCTTGAGCCCTTTATAATTTATCTGTCTTTCAAAGCTGCCCCATGGGTAGTTGCTGTTCCCCATTTTTGTGTGTTCCTGCTGTTTTGGTGCTGCTGGGATCATCATGGTCCCATCTTAGAAGACCTAGTACCTAGGTAATTACAATCACAAATCTCCTCCACCAGAGCATTATTTCCACAGTCAAGTACTTATCATTCTCTAAATCAGTTGTAGGATAAAATAAATCATATTCCTTTTGTGCAAAGCCATGCATAGAGCATCTCTTAAATTATAACATGCACTCCTTGCAATTGATGTAGTATGGGATACAATAAAAGCAGTCCTTAGCAGGAAGAGTAAAGCAGGTGGCATCACTATATCAGACCTTAAACTATACTACAGAGCAATAGTAACAAAAACAGCATGGTACTGGCACCAAAACAGACTGGTAGACCAATGGTACAGAATAGAGGACACAGAGACTAACCTAACCTACAAAATTACAATTATCTTATATTAGACAAAGGTGCCAAAAACATGCATTGGAGAAAAGATAACCTCTTCAACAAATGGTGCTGGGAAAACTGGAAATCCATATGCAACAAAATGAAATTAAACCCCTATCTCTCACCCTGCACAAAACTCAACTCAAAGTGGATCAAGGACCTAGAAATTAAACCAGAGACTATGCGTCTAATAGAAGAAAAAGTAGGCCCTAATCTCTATCATGTGGGATTAGGCCCCATATTCCTTAATAAGACTCCTATAGCACAAGAATTAAAACCAAGAATCAATAAATGGGATGGAATCAAACTAAAAAGTTTCTTCTCAGCAAAAGAAATAATCTGTGAGGTGAACAGAAAGCCTACATCCTGGGAGCAAATTTTACCCCTCACAATCAGATAGAGCACTAATCTGTAGGGTATATAAAGAACTCAAAAAGCTAAGCACCAAAAAAAACCAAATAACCCAATCAATAAACGTGTTTACCTTATTTTTGCCACTCTTCAATTACCTATAAGATTTTATTATTTATTATCTATCATTCAAATAAATATTAACACTAATATTTATTAGTGTTATTATTATTAATCATTCTTAACTTTAAGAATAAATGAAGATACAGAAAAGACAGGCTAAATTTTTAAATTCTGGCTTCTAATAATTGACAAGTTGCATTTTTTAGAACCTATTTAGATTTACATGGACACTTCTTGTGATTATTTAAAGATCAGGGTATCAAAAACTTTTGTGCTAATTTGGTATTCCTTCCTTTCCTCTGAACATGATTTTTTACAACTTCCACTTTAGAGGACAGTACTCAAAGTCTTGTTTTTAAAAAAATATATATTTTCATTTTTACAGCTTCATTCTATTTGTAAGACTATAAGTCACTTTTTGTCATTGTGATTTTTAATCTTTTAACCACTGGACTTTAAAATTGATTGGGATAGTTAAGACATTACTTTCTTTACTAAATTTTCTTCAGACTGGTTGATGTTAAGTGATTTTCCCTCTGACCTGTGACATTTATATTTTAATTCTGTTAATATTGCTGTACTTGAACAAAAGTGTTTACTTAAGATTTGTGAATCCTTGTTCATTATATGTTCAAGGGAATTCCTAGCTACAGCCCCTAGTGTCTGAATAATGATGTCATCTCTGACCCTAACTTTTGCCTGAAGTCTGCACTGTAAATCAGTGTTGTCATTTAATAAACCCAGAAATAATTAGGCATTTCATCATAAAACCAGAGAGCCTAAAAGAAATAAAGATCTTGACGTTTATTTTTTCTTTTGTTTGTTCTTTGTTTTTTGTTTTCTTTACTTTTATTTTCTTATCACATTTATGTTTTCATTTTTTGAGAAAAAGGAAAAAGAAGTTTTATTGCTTTGTTAGCAAAGGAGAAACACAGGGGACTTCTGTCCCAGAGGCTGTGATTCTGCCCATCAGCAGGAACAAGGAGGCTTTTCAAGAGGTGATTCAAAGGCTACATTCCATGTTGGTGTTATAATTCACTTGTTAATTTGGGAGATGGTCATTTGTGAGATCTTCTGGTGCCATTCCCAAAGCCTGGATTACTTCTTTCCTATGGTGGATGTGTTTTCAAGAACGGGTAAATCTGCCTAAAATAGGGAAGAAAGGTAATCCTGTTTCCCCTGAGATTAGGGAAGAGGAAAGATTAGAGAGGTGCAGGGAGAGAGGAAAAGAAAGAAACATGTGCATTTAAAAAATAATTTATAGTAGCAGAGCAGCATGGGCTAATTCAAAGCATAAAGTGGAACCATTGTTACACTTCCCCACTATCAATTTCTATATTCCATTTCTATGGAAAAATGGGCGATGACATGTCCCAAGGTGCTTCCTGCTGAGAGAGGATGAAGTTGGGGAAAGTAACCCAAAGTCCTTGTTCTCTATCAATTGGGACATAGACTGTTAAGGGTATTCAGTATCACACTAGTCCAGAGGTCCACAGTGGCAGATGGCAGGTGACTGGACAAGGCATACATAGGGCAGGAATTATGCTAAGACAATAATAAACTAGACAACAAAGCATTACTTTTTTGTACACAATTAGCATGAAAGCAATCAGTATTTCAGCTAGTCTCTGAAAACCAGGAAGACAGTAATTCATAATCATATAAGTGAA
Source organism: Spermophilus citellus (assembly GCF_964194105.1). Classification (NCBI taxonomy): domain Eukaryota; kingdom Metazoa; phylum Chordata; class Mammalia; order Rodentia; family Sciuridae; genus Spermophilus; species Spermophilus citellus. The sequence continues at coordinate 53,520,774 of NC_138185.1, forward strand.
AAACAGATCGAGTTTATCCATGTAGAAACAGTTAGGAAACTTTGTAAGTCAATGAGATCAGGCTCAAATTAAGTCAGGGCAAACTTGCGACTCTAGTCCTTTGTGGTCATTTTTATTAGGCACTCCCTACAAGAACCCTTCCTTTATACCATCCAGCCTTACTTACTTTTGGTAGGGCTGACACAGGATACATCTTAAGTTACATTAAAAAAATATTGTTTTTCTTTTTAAATGTTCATGTAGGAATGTGCTTTGGCTATATTGTCCTGCCAGGTATTTAAGATCTAGTTGGTCAAAACCGACCTTGTTCCTATCTACTTCTAAGAGTCAGCTGAAATTCTTCAGAGTCACTCTTGGGCACGTGTGCAAAGCATCTTGGCTCTTTTAACTTTCCTCTACCACTGGTGCCATTGGCCAGGATGGGTCAGAGTCTTGCTTACCATATGTGGCTTCTTCTTTTTATAAAAAATTTTTATTTGTTTTAATTAGTTACACATGACAGTACAGTGACCATCAGGGATGTTTCCATCTCTAATAACCCTCCTCTTTTCAGAATGTATACTGGTTGGCTTCCTATTCTCTAAGGTCCTCTCAATCTCCCTGATTGGCAGATTGGGTGACTCAACAGAGTTTCAGGGCCCAGAGAGGGGTCCCATCATTCTTTGGGTCCTGGCTGACCTTAGAGGACAAGGACTAAAATATTGGCTACTATTTCCTTGGTCCTTTTACTTCCTTGACTTTGGTCTCCAAGTTTTCGATTTTAAACATCCAGCAGGCCAGTTTCACCAGTCTTAAAGTGGGAATAAATGTTATAACTTAAACATCTATAATTTTACAGTTACTCTTTTCATTTAATTGGGGTCAGTATTAGTTCTGTGAGTCACCATTGCATTCTATCGATCCTATAGGTAATGGCTTATTATGTCAGTTTAACTCAGGTTGTTTTATTGGAAGAATTACCTCTGCAAAACACTAACACAATAGTTCTATAGTTTACAAGGAAAACAACATGAAATTAGCAGAGAAAAAACATATTCCTTTTGTGTAATAGCTATGAACCAAGTAAAATGATTTTTAATCTTAAACTCTTACTTAGTTATATATTATATCCCCTGTTTATTTTGAGATCACAGTAATCTTTACAACAAAATTTTATCTTTTGAACATAACTCTAAATGAGCTCAAGTCTAGCCTATTTTGGAGCCATTCTAACATGGAGTTGGGTGGGAAGCAGAGCCTTATCTCAGGTAAGGGGTGGGGAGGTTTCTTGACAAATAACATGATACAATAATACATCTAAAACATGAATCAAAAAAGGCTAAGGGAGCTTTTAAATTTTTATGGGAAAAGTGGCAAAATGCTTTCATGTTTTACAACATTACTTTTAAATAGATTAGGCTTTCCTTATTACCTTCCAAAAATACATTTAAATTTCTATTCCAGAGTGAAAGTCACTCAAAATTGTATATATAACTTATTGACAACAGGTTACTTTATCCAGCTATAAAACATCAAATGACATGAATAAATACTAATCAAATTTGTTATTTCTATACAAACCCAAGACCATTGCTACAGATAATTTTACTTTGGAGAAGACCAACTTGGTAAAGTGTTCTCCCCTAAGATTTACATTTAACCAAGTTTAACTTTTAAAGTACAATTTAGAATAGAATCCAGAGTATATGGTAACAATGGTCCCAGGTCTTCCTGGATTAGCAGGACTAGCAACAATCAAAGGAAAGCCTTAAATCTCTTGTACATTTAGGAAACAGTGTTAATGATCAGAAAGGACTTAGTCAAAGCAAACAGATATAAGACAGGTCTTCAAATGACAGTGTGGCCCTTCTATATCAGATACCATGTATAAAAGAGAGGACTTACTGGTTATCTTGCTGATAAACTTACATAAACTTTCATTTTAAAAACTTTTATATAACACTTACACAAGTCTTAAACAGATATAGTTCTCAGATGCATATATATATATATATATATATATATATATATATATATATATACCAAGTCACATGTATTTAGGGTTTAACATTTATTTTTAAAGTAAAATATTAAGTTAATGTGTAAATAAATTTCAGATCATTTCAGTCCTGAAGATTAGTGTAGAGTAGGAAAATGTCTGATTTTATGTTAAAGGGAGATATTTGAGAGCTTTGGGTTGTGACAGTTGACAGTGGCATCTTTGGCTGGGTGAGCTGGTACACACTTATAATACCAGTAATTTTCAATGCAGAGGCAGAGAACTGGAAATTCAAAGTCAGCTTTAGCAATTGAGTAGACTCTCTCTCAGAATAGAATAGAATAGGCTAGGGATGTAGCTCAGTGGTAAAGTGCCCCTGGGTTTTCTCCCTAGGATGGGAATTGGAAGGAAGGAAGGAAGGAAGGAAGGGAGGGAAGAAGGAAGGAAGGAAGGAAGGAACGAACGAACATCTCTTGCACTTTCTTTCAGAAGTATTCTGTGGCTTTTATATTTGAGCAAAGTGTAGAGGTATGTCTCAGTGGTCTAACACTTGCCTTTCATTTACAAGGCCCTAGATTCTGTCCTTGGTATCACAGAAAAAAATAGATAAGAAAGAAGAAGGGAAGAAAACCACTGAATTTGAGCAAAAGAGGGCATACTGGGATCTGAGACTGGATGAGTTAGCTCTTTCCCTAAACCTAAATCAAAAATTGCTCTGAAACTTATAAGTAAGTAAAATCTTTCACTCAAGAAGATATAACTGGGGCTGGGGTTATAGCTTGCCTCACAAATGTGAGGCACTGGGTTCGATCTTTAGCACCACATAAAAATAAATAAGTTAAATAAAGATACTTTGTCCATCTACAACTAAAAATATTTTTTTAAAAGAAAAGCTAGAACTGTCTGGGTGCAGTGGTGTGCACCTGTAATCCCAGTGGCTTGGGAGGCTGAGTCAGGAGGATTGCAAGTTCAAAGCGAGTTAAAAGCCATCCTCAGCAAAAGTGAGGTACTAAGCAACCCTGAGACCCTGTCTCTAAATAAATAAAATACAAAATAGGGAAAATCCCATCATCATTCCTTATAAAAATAGAAAAAGCAATAATGAAATTCATTTGGAAAAATAAGAGATCCAGAATAGCCAAAGAATCCTTAGCAAGAAGAGTGAAGCAGGAGGCATCATAATACCAGACTTTAAACTATATTACAAAGCTATAGTAACAAAAACAGCATGATAATGGCACCAAAATAGACATGTAGACCAATGGTACAGGATAGATAGAAGAAACAGAGAAAAACCTATATAAATACAGTTATCTCATACTAGACAAAGGCACCAAAAACACATATTGGAGAAAAGAAGCCTCTTAAACAAATGGTGCTGGGAGAACTAGAATTCTATATGCAGCAAATGAAAATAAACCCCTATCTTTCACCATGCACAGACTCAACTCAAAGTGGATCAAGGACCTAGGAATTATTCCAGAGACCCTATGCCTAATAGAGGAAAAAGTAGACCCAAATCTTCATCATGTCTGATTAGGCCCCGACTTCCTTAGCAAGACTTCTGAAGTGCAAGAAATAAAATCAAAGAATTAATAAATGTGGTGGACTCGAACTAAAAGCTTCTTCTCAGCAAAAGAAACAAACAATGAGGTGAAAATAGAGCCTACGTTTGGGAACAAATTTTTGCCACATGCATGTCAGATAGAGCACTAATCTCTAGGATATATAAAGAACTCGAAAAACTTAACACCCCCCCCCCCCAAAAAAAAACAACCCAATCAGTAAATGGGCTAAGGAGCTGAACAGACACTTCTCAGAAGAAGATATACATTCAATCAACAAATATATGAAAAAAATGTTCAACATCTCTAGTAATAAAAGAAATGCAATCACAGCTACTCTAAGATTTCATCTCAAGCCAGTCAGAATGGAAGTTATTAAGAATACAGACAATAATAAATGTTGGTGAGGATGTGGGGAAAATGGCACACTCATACATTGTTGGTGGGACTGCAAATTGGTACAACCAATCTGGAAAGCTGTATGGAGATTCCTTAGAAAACTTGGAATGGAACCACCATTTGACCCAGCTTTCCTACTCTCGGGTCTACACCCAAAGGACTTAAAATCAGCATATTACAGTGACACAGCCACATCAATGTTTATAGCTCAATTCACAATAGCTAAACTGTGGAAGCAACCTAGATGCCCTTCAATAGATGAATGGATAAAGAAACTGTAGTATAAATACACAATGGAATATTACTCAGCATTAAAAGAGAATAAAATTATGGCATTTGCAGGTAAATGGATGGAGTTGGAGAATATCACGCTAAGTAAAGTAAGCCAATCCCCCAAAATCAAAGGCTGAATGTTCTCTCTGATAAGTGGATGCTGATCCATAATGGTGGGGAAGGCATGGGAAAAATGAAATAAGTGTGATTGGGCAAAGGGGAGAGGGGAGAAGAGAGGGGATGGGGGCAGGAAAGATGGTGGAATAAAATGGACATTATTACCCTAGGTACATGTATGACTGCACGTATGGTGCAACGCTACATCATGTACAACCAGAGAAATGAAAAGCTGTGCTGAAATTGTGTACAATGACTCAAACTGCATTCTGCTGTCATGTATACCTAATTAAAATTAATTAATTAATTAACAAAAAATAAAATAAATAAATACAAAATAGAGCTGGGGATACGGCTCAGTGGTTGAGTGCCCCTGAGTTCAATCCCTGGTACCAAAAAGAAAAAAAAAACAAAAGAGACAGAGAGAAAGAAAGAAAGAAGGAAGGAAGGAAGGAAGGGAGGAAGGAAGGAAGGAAGGAAAAGAAAAAGCTATAACTGTCTGAGCATGTCCTAAATGTTTCATTATAGGTGTGGTCCACTAATTGATCTTTGTAAAGGCCCCCATGTAAGACACACTGGAAAAATTAAAACCATAAAAATTTTCAAGGTAAGGATTGATTATTTTAATTTATAAACACAGCAAACTTAAGTTGAACTAGATAATAGATTTCACTCATATCTTTTCTAGCCTGAACATCACAATATTTTAAATATTTCATTCTTATTTGCCTAATATATTTTAGAATTTTGATAATTAGACCACTACATATAGCTTATTTATAATTTAACTTTATGTAAAGTATTCTAATGCATTTTTTAATATTATATTTTAAAATACTGTTAGAGTTGCAACACTAACTCCACAAGTTTCACAGTTGTGGATTTAATCAACTGCAGAATGAAAATATTTGGGAAAAAAATTGCTTCTATACTGAGCATGTACAGATTTTTTTTGTCATTATTTCCTAAATAATACAATCTAACAACAATTTGCATAGAATTTGCTTTGCTTCAAAGTATGCAGGAAGATGATTTAAAGTATACACATAGCTTTTATGCCAATTGTAAGCCAATTTTATTAGGGACTTGAGCATCCTTGGATTTCAGTATCCATGGGAGGTCCTGGAACCCCCTGCAGATACTGAGGGACAAACTGCACTGTGGTTTTCTTGAATCACCCAAAGTGAATAAGAATATTTGTCTGCATGTGAGAATAACATGCTGTAGGAAAAAGGAGAACCAGGGAATGTGATGGTGTGATATGGAATCAGAGGTGTGGGACTGACTCTGCAGTCCCAACCTTTCTGGGTCTTGTTTTCCTCACAGGTGAAATACAGGACTGCATGATAGCATTACCTTTTAAAGCTCTTAATCCCTGCGCTACATCAGTGAGGCCAAGATGCCCTTCCCTGGACCTCCTGTCTCTTCTGCTCCCCTCTTGGTGATTGCAGTTGCTGTTCAACTTTCCCACCATCCAGCTTCCTGTCACTTTGATTCCTAGAATCCAGAGCAGACTCTTTATGTCATTTACTGATTAGTGCTATCATTTGGGCTGGGATAGTTTAATTAGAATCAATTTCAGATTCTTCCCAATATTACAAAAAAAAATCTATAAGCATTGTGGATGTTATGGTGGAAAATTATGTACTATGTTAGAGTGATTTTATTTGTAACCAAATGTTTGATGTGTTTACCAAAATCTTATTTGGTGTTTATTTGGTGTTTAGAATTCCTCAACATACTGGGAGGGAAATCCTGAAATGGAAACGTTGCAGAGGATCTATGGGATATCCTTTCCTGATAACAAAATGATGAAAACCTGGGAAAAGTTCCAAGAGGAAGCCAAGAATCGTGATCATAGGAAAATTGGGAAGGTATGCCCCCCATCCTCATCAGTACTAAGACACAAATATTCCTTTGTTGCCTTGAGTTTACATCTCATAAAACTAAATTTAAAAAATTATATTTCGCTGTCCTATTTTCTGCCTTCTGTTTTGCTGGCATTCATTGCCTGCTGTTGAGTTTTTTCATATTAATACCCCAAATACCTTCTAACCTCTTTCCTCCCTGTATCTTTTATTAGATTTTAAAAATTATACTGTTCTCTTATTTTTATCATGAAATTATTTTTTAAAATTGTGTACACTCCATAGACTGCATTGTATTTAGGAGTCAAGGGCGGGTGTAGAAAGAAGGATGAGATTTGAAAGCAGGTAGACCTGGATTGTTAATCTCAGTCCTGCTACTTATTAGCTTTGTTGTGATGGGCAAGGTATTCACTTATGAAGGTCCCTGCCTGTCCTTGTCTGGGGTAACCTTGCAGGTTGATGTGAGGACAGATGCAGGGGTAGCTGAAAGCCATGAGAAAGAATGACCATCATCACTTGAAGCATACCACCTCTGGTGGAATGTTCTGGTCTTTTTTAAAGCCATGTTTTTCCATGTAAGATACGTGTTTAAGTGTAACCAAGTAAAAAATTATCATTAAGTGAGAAAGATGACAGAAAAGCCAAATTAAAGACTAAGTAATCATAAGAACGAATTGTCATTTTACATGTGGTATTATGGATGGTTAGGGATAAGTACTGAGAGTCTTTGGAATGCCTATTATTAGAATATGGGAAGATAACTGAGTATGATTTATTGTTAGCATATCATGTGTGTGTGATGAATATTATTTGACAAAAGATGAAATTTGAAATGCAATTATTATTTTAATCTAGGAACAGGAACTTTTCTTTTTTCACGATCTGAGTCCTGGAAGCTGTTTTTTCCTTCCCCGAGGAGCCTTCATTTATAATACACTTATGGATTTCATACGAGTAAGTTTAAATTTTTAAAATGTTTTATTCTTGTTCAACTACATTTTACATTGTACTATTTTCTCTCTTATTTAATTTACATTTTACTATTTTCTCTTATATTTAAATTATTTCCATTAATTTTATTTCAGTAATATTTATAAAATTTTTTTAACTTAAAAGAGGAATAATAGATTGTGTCTTCTAATAAAAATATGTAGCTGATTTTTGTTTTCTCTAAATGCTGTTTGATTTCATGGAATGTTGATCATATAAATCTGTAGAACTTTAAGATAAAGATTAGACCAGGTATGGATTTCCCTGTGAAAGAAGGAAGGGGAAAGTATTCCTCTCTGGCACAAAATGCTAAAGTGGAAAGCATTGCTTCTCAAAAGGTGGCCTCTGTTGGCCACTGGTGGTTTGACAGCCTTAGAGGAAAGGGTAAAAAAAAAAAATCTGTAAAATACCTACCTTATAATAACACAAGTTCATAGATTGGAAAGTCGTTAGTATTTGCATAATTAGGACTGTAGTGATTTTGTTCAGAGGTGATTCATGTGGTCTACTAGGATTATCCTTTCATTTTCACATGACTTATTTATCTTATGATGATACACTGCATAACAATGTTTGGATCAGTGACAGACTATGTGATGATGATTGTGTAAGATTATATTGCCCATAATATAATGGACAGTTATGGTGCAATAAGATTGTATTGTAGCTATCTTAGTTTGTTTCAGTGTCCTCTGTGATTTCCTTACAAAGAAATAGCATTTCTCAGACTGTAACCCTGTCATTAAATAACACAATTGTACCTAAAATTTTTAATTAATTCATTTCTTTTTTTATCTGGTTTGCTTTAGTATATTGAACATCTTTCTAAAATAAACTATGAGAAAGCCATTCTAATTCAATGGAAGAGATGCTGAAAGATTCAAGATTAACATCCATTATTAGCAATGTAAAATGAGGGGAAAGATCCGTGAATTGGGCTCGTAGAATTCTGCCTCCATGGGAGATGGAAGGGTCAAGCTGAAAGCCATCAATGGGAAAGATGAAGAAAGATGGGCTCTCAGGGCAGGGGTTTCTGGCTAGAAGCTGTTCCTTGCTCACTGGGTCAATTTTTTCTCCCAGCCCCCTCAGGCTGATTTCTAGGCTAAGATGGTGGAGATGGTGTTTGCTGTAGTCGAGAAAGAAAGTGGCGGGCTGAACCCAGGGGTAGTGCTGAAAAGCTTCCTGAGTCACGCTTGGCTCAGGCTTCTCCAGGGAAGTTGGACAGAGGGAAAGGAGGTGCTGGCACCAAGCGAGGGCTTGGTGCAGGGCTCTGGAAAGTTCGGAGGAACTGGAGGTCCAGGTGGCAGGACACACCTGGATAGCAATGAGAGAGAGTCTGCAATGCTCATATAGCAGTCCAAACCCTATCTTGCAAAAGCAGATGGAGTCCGACAAAGACTTGCCCTAACCTGTCTCCCATGTGGGACTGACCTAGCCCTATTAAGCCCTTGGTGGGCAGCGTGGGAGAGTGGGGATCAGGGTAGCCCCGTGTTGGACAGGACACTATGGGAGACAGACCCCATGTGGTTTCTGGCTCATCTCCATCCCTCAAAGCTTTTGGACATGCACACAGCTGGAGGAGATGTCACTGGCGGAGAACTATGGAAAGCTCCCTCTAGTGAGACTGGGCAGGGGTGGCAGGGTGGGGGTGGGGACTTAAGAAAGCAGCTGAGGAATGGAGGGATCGGGATTTCCAGAGACTTCAGAGATGATGCCTGGTCTGATAGGAACCGTGATTCAGTGCTCCGACTTGGGGCTAATTTGCCGAATGAGGTAGTTCCATCCTGACCTCTCTGGACAGGGTTGGTCAGGGAAGACAGAAAACAGGCCTTCCCAAGACCCACGGGGATGAAAAGTGGCCAAGAAAAGCCAGATTTGGGCTCCCAGAATGCAATGAGAAAAATAGAGAGAGGGCCGTAAAGGATTCTAGGTGCAGGCTGAGCTGACGGCGCCTTCTATCCATGATTCTGATCCTGACATTGGCTTGGAGGCAGAGACAGCCCTTCCCTGATCTTCCAAAGCCCCAGAGATAAAGGGACCAGCTGGAGGATGGGCTTTGGGGCATCCAAGGGCACAAGTATGTGACGGCCACCCCTATGGAACTCAGCAGGAACCACAAAGTTCCAGCCTCAGTTTGTTCTCAGAGCAACAAGCACGGCACAGGGTTTGGGGGGGCTTCAGTCTTGGAGACAAGGGTGGGGTTGCAGGTCTGTCTTCTTGGCCTGGGAATATTTGGGATTCCCCAGCTGAGCCATCCAGATCACCCTTCTGGAATTGCCAGCTCTCTCCTCTCTCCTCAGTGGACAGGAGAGTGGGTGGGAGGGCAGCTTCAACGAGCGGGAGCCACCACCCCCTCTCCACGGGACCCCCAGCCCCTCTCCTGGGCAGGACCCTTGGGGCTGCACAGGCGTGTCTAGATCTCATGTCCACGGGGCGAATGTTGCCCGTTTTGTGCTCTCTGACCCACAGCTCTCTGTCTTTGGCCGGGTCCACTTTTCGAAGCAGTTGGTCCACAGGCTCGACTGTGCTTTGGTTGAACATATCTGTCTCATGTGGCAGCTGTGTGTACTGACACAGATGTTGCCGGATCATCTCCACCCTCTCCACCTCCAGCCGCTCCAGCTCCAAAGTGGTGGTCACCATCTCTTCAAACCACTTGGACTGCGCCTGGTTGTAGAGGTCCACACAACGCATGAGGTCATCACCAGCCTGTGTGGACTTTCTCCGTGCCTTCTTGATGTCCTCCTCTGTCTTGTTGCTCAGCTTGATCTCCAGCTGCTGGGTCTTCATCTCCGGGTCTCTCTGCCGCTCTATGAGGGCTTTCTGGGCTTCTCCACCGATGCTTAGCGGCTGGCGAGCTGCTTGCGGAGGTCAGCGATATGGTGGTCACACTTTTTCATGTCTTTCTTGAAGTTCTCACGAAAGTTCATTAGGGGCTTCTCTACCTCGCTGTGAAGCTTGGCGGAGAACTTGAGATGAACCTCTGCTTCATCTGCCAGACTCTTCTTCACCTGGGCCCAGGCTTCTCCCAAGGAACCTTTCTCCTGTGCAGCCAAGGAGTTCTGAGAGAGCTTAGCCAGGTTCTTTGCATATTCTTCTTCAATCTTTATCCTCTCTCGGACGAATTCAGACATTTCTTTCTGCATTTGTTTGCCCTTCAGTTGCTTTTAGATCAGCAGTTCGAACCCAGCCACCATGCCATTGTCTTAGGGATCCTTCTTATCAGCCCAGAAGTAGTCACAGTAGCTCCACTCGGTTGGCTTTAACAGTTGCTGTTCAGGCACGGTGTCTGGGTGAGGGAATGTCACGCAATTTATCATCTTCTCTGTGGGGTCAACTTTATTTTCAAGATTAAATATTTTGTCTTCATTGCCTGAGGTTCTATCTTCCAAATGGTCTTGTCTGTGGGTGATACTTTCCATTGAACTTTTAAGTTGGTTTAGTGCTTCCTTCACTTCAATGATTTCTTTTTTATTTCTTTTCAGGTCCTCTAATATATCTTTATAGAAGTGATCTTTCATCTCCTGAAGCAATTCTGTTATTTTACTGCAAAACTCCTGTGCCTTCTCTCTTATATAATTCTTTAAGTCATAGAACATTTTTACTAAATACATCCTGAACTCCTTCTCTGACATTTTTTTGATGGATTCTCTTATGGGAGCAGCTTGGTTTGTTTGGAGCACTTTATTCCCTTGTTTTTTCATTTTGTTTGTGTGTCTTCCCATCTAGCCGTGTGGTTCTGAGGCAGGATAGTTTCTACTCTGTGGATTTGAAGTGTCCCTGAAGATTTCCAGAAACTCGCAGATCCAGGCTCTGGTTTCTGCACTTCCCACTGGATTGCTAGGCTCAGGCCGATGCAGACCTAGCTGCAAACTCACAGATCCAGGCTGTGGTTTCTGCAGGCTCTGCCACACTGTAGGACCCAGAAGACTCACCGACCGAGGGCGATGGATGAACTCTGGGAGAGAGAGGAAATTAATTCATTTCTATGTGCCTATCACTAATTTACCCCAAGACAGTCTCTTAAAAATGACAAAACCTCTTGCAGCATATTCTGTATGCCTCAGGTAGTTGCTCAGGAGTGTATGTTTGTTTTTCTGCAGATTTGGGCCTCTCCAGAATTAACTTGATGCTAAGATTCTTTTTGTTTTTAAACTTTCTAAACAGATTTTTTAATTTGTTTTAATTAGTTACACATGACAGCACAATGATCTTGACATATCAAACATTTGAATCAGATGGGATGTAATTTCTCATTTTTCTGAGTGTACAGGTTGCAGAATCACATTGGTCATGCAGTCACATATGTACCCACAGCAATAATAATGTCTGTTTTATTCTGATGTCCTTCCATTCCCCACTTCCCCTCCCCTCCCCTCCCATCACTTCTCTCTACCCAATCTAATGTGACCCACTTCTTCTTTTGTTTTTTCCCTCACATCATCATACCTGTATTCTGTATAACGAAGGGGGTCTCCTTCCCTCTTCCATGCAATTCCCATTCTCCCTCCTTTTCCCTCCCACCTCTGTTCCCTATCTAGAGGTAATTTTCTTCTCATGCTCTTCCTCCCTACCCCATTTTGAGTCACCTCATATTTTGAGTCACCTTATATCAGAGAAGACATTCAGCATTTGTTTTTTTGGGATCAGCTAACTTCACTTAGCATAATCTGCTCTAATGCCACCCATTTCCCTGCAAATGCCATGATCTTATTATTTTTTAGTGCTGAGTAATATTCCATTGTGTATAAATGCCACATTTTTTTATCCATTCATCCATTGAAGGGCATATAGGTTGGCTCCACAGTCTAGCTATTGTGAATTGTGCTGCTATAAACATTGGTGTGGCTGTGTCCCTGTAGCATACCATTTTTAGGTCTTTTGAGTATAGTCTGAGAAGAGGAATAGCTGGGTCAAATGGTGGTTCCATTCCCAGTTTTCCAAGGAATCTCCACACTGCTTTCCAAATTGGCTGCACCAAATTTGCAGTCCCACCAGCAATGTATGAGTGTACCTTTTTCCCCACATTCTCGCCAACACTTGTTATTTGACTTCATAATGGCTGCCATTCTTACTGGAGTGAGATGGTATCTTAGAGTAGTTTTAATTTGCATTTCTCTGATTGCTAGTAATGGTGAGCATTTTTTCATCTATTTGTTGATTGATTGTATGTCCTATTCTGAAAAGTGTCTGTTCATGTCCTTGGCCCATTTGTTGATTGGGTTATTTGTTTTTTTGTTGTTTAACTTTTTGAGTTCTTTGTATATCCTAGAGATTAGAGCTCTATCTGATGTGGGAGGGGTAAAAATATGTTCCCAGGCTGTAGGCTCCCTATTCACTTCACATATTATTTCTCTTGCTGAGAAAAAAAACTTTTTAGTTTGAATTCATCCCATTTGTTGATTCTTGGTTTTAATTCTTGTGCTATAGGCAACTTATTAAGGAACTTGGGGCCTAACCACACGTGATGGAGATTAGGGCCTACTTTTTCTTCTATTAGATGCAGAGTCTCTGGTTTAATTCCTAGATCCTCGATCCATTTTGAGTTAACTTTTGTGCATGGTGAGAGATAGGGATTCAGTTTCATTTTGTTGCATATGGATTTCCAGTTCTCCCAGCACCATTTGTTGAAGATGGTATCCTTTCTCCATTGCATGCTTTTAGAAACTTTGTCTAATATAAGGTAGTTGTAATTTTGTGGGTTGGTCTCTGTGTCCTCTATTCTGTACCATTGGTCTACCAGCCTGTTTTGGTGTCAATACCATGCTGTTTTTGTTACTATTGCTCTGTAGTATAGTTTAAGATCTGGTATAGCTATACCACCTATTTCACTCTTCCTGCTTAGAATTGCTTTAGCTATTCTGGGTCTCTTATTTTTCCAGATGAATTTCATAATTGCTTTTTCTATTTCTGTGAGGAATGCCATTGGGATTTTGATTGGAATCACATTGAATCTGTAGAGTGCTTTTGGTAATGTGGCCATTTTAATAATATTAATTCTGCCTATCCATGAGCATGGTATATCTTTACATCTTCTAAGGTCTTCTTCTATTTCTCTCTTTAGGGTTCTATAGTTTTCATTGTATAGATCTTTCACCTCTTTTTGTTGATTCCCAAGTATTTTATTTTTTTTTTTGAGGATATTGTGAATGGGGTAGTTGTCCTCATTTCCATTTCAGAGGATTTGTCACTGATATACAGGAATGCCTTTGATTTATGGGTGTTGATTTTATATCCTGCCACTTTGCTGAATTCATTTACTAGTTCTAGAAGTTTCTTGGTAGAACTTTTTGGATCTGCTAGGTATAGGATATATCATCAGCAAATAATGCTAGTTTAAATTCTTTTTTTTCCTATATTTATGCCTTTAATTTCTTTCATCTGTCTAATTGCTCTGGCTAGTATTTCAAGAACTATGTTGAATAGAAGTGGTGAGAGAGGGCATCCCTGTCTTGTTCCAGATTTTAGAGGGAATGCCTTCAATTTTTCTCCATTTAGAATGATGCTGGCCTGAGGCTTAGCATAGATAGCTTTTACAATGTCGAGGTAAGTTCCTGTTATCCCTAGTTTTTCTAGTGTTTTAAACATAAAGGGATGCTGTATTCTGTTGAATGCTTTTTCTGCGTCTATTGAGATGATCATATGGTTCTTATCTTTAAGTCTATTGATGTGGTGAATTACATTTATTGATTTCTGTATGTTGAACCAGCCTTACATCCCGGGGATGAAACCCACTTGATCATGGTGTATGATCTTTTTGATATGTTTTTGTATCTGATTTGCCAGAATATTATCGAGGATTTTTGCATCTATAGTCATTAGAAATATTGGTCTGAAATTTTCTTTCTTCAAAGTCTTTGTCTGGTTTTGGAATCAGGGTGATATTGGCCTTGTAGAATGAATTTGGAAGTACTCCCTCTTTTTCTATTTCCTGAAATAGTTTGAAGAGTATTGGTATTAGTTCTTCTTTAAAGGTCTTGTAAAACTCTGTAGTATATCTGTCCGGTCCTGGGCTTTTCTTGGATGGTAATCTTTTGATTGCTTCTTCTATTTCTTCACATGATATTGGTCTGTTTAAGTTGTGTATATCTTCCTGACTCAATCTGGGCATATCATATGACTTAAGGAATTTATCGATGCCTTCACTATCTTTGATTTTATTGGAGTATAAGGTTTCAAAATAATTTCTAATTATCTTTTGTATTTCTGTAGTGTGTGTTGTAATATTGCCTTTTTCATCTCGTATGCTAGTGATTTGGGTTCTCTCTCTTCTTCTCTTCATTAGCATGGCTAAGGGTCTGTCAATCTTATTTATTTTTTCAAAGAATCAACTTTTAGTTTTTTCAATTTTTTCTTTTATTTCAATTTCATTGATTTCAGCTCTGATTTTGGTTATTTCTTGCCTTCTACTGCATTTGCTGTTGTTTTGCTCTTCTTTTTCTAGGATTTTGAGATGTAGTGTGAGATCATTTATTTGTTGGTTCTTTCTTTTTTTGAGGAATGAACTCCATGCAATGAATTTTCCTCTTACTACTGCTTTCATAGTGTCGCCATAGATTTTGATATATTGTGTCTGTGTTTTCATTTATCTCTAAGAATTTTTAAATTTCCTCCTTGATGTCTTCTGTAACCCATTGTTCATTCAGTAGCATATTGTTCATTCTCCAAGTGATGTAGGAATTTTTCTTCCTTATTTTATCATTGATTTTCAATTTCATTCCATTATGATTGGATAAAATTCATAGTAATATCTCTAATCCTTTATATTTGCTAAGAGTTGCCCTATGGCATAATATATTGTCTATTTTTGAGAAGGGTCCATGAGCTGCTGAGAAAAAAGTGTATCCATTTGATTTTGGTTGATATATTCTATATATGTCAATTAAGTCTAAGTTATTAATTGTGTTATTGAGATCTATAATTTCTTTATTCAACTTTTGTTTGGAAGATCTGTCCAGTGGTGAGAGAGGTGTGTTAAAGTCACCCATAATTATTGTGTTGTGGTCTGTTTGTCTCTTGAACTTGAGAAGAGTTTGCTTGATGAACATAGTTGTACCATAGTTTGGGGCATATATATTAAAGATTATTATGTCTTGTTGGTGAATGGTTCCCTTTAGCAGTATGTAGTGTTCTTCTTTATCCCTTTTGATTAACTTTGGCTTGAAGTCTATTTTATTTGATATGAGAATGGACACCCCTGCTTGCTTCTGAGGTCCATGTGAGTGGTATGATTTATCCCAACTTTCACCCTCCGTCTGTGTATGTCTTTTCCTATCATATGAATCTCCGTAGGCAGCATATTAATGGATCTTTTTTTAAAATCCAGTCTACTAGCCTATGTCTTTTGATTGGTGAGTTTAAGCCTTTAACATTTAGGGTTACTATTGAGATATGGTTTGTACTTCCAGCCATGTTTTTTTTATTTTTGTTATTTAACTTGATTTGTTTTTCCTCTTTGATTAGTTTTTCTCCTTACTGTACTACTTCCCACTGTTGATTTTCATTGTTGTTTTTCATTTCCTCTTCATGTAATGTTTTGCCCAAGATGCTTTGGAGAGCCAGTTTTCTAGCTGCGAATTCTTTTAACTTTTGTTTATCATGGAAGGTTTTTATTTCATTGTCAAACCTGAAGCTTAATTTTGCTGGATACAAGATTCTTGGTTGGAACCCATTATCTTTCAGTGTTTGAAATACATTGTTCCAGGATCTTCTAGCTTTCAGTGTCTGTGATGAAAAATCAGCTGTTAACCTAATTGGTTTACCCCTAAATGTAATCTGCCTCCTTTCTCTTGTAGCTTTTAAAATTCTCTCCTTGTTCTGTATGTTGGACATTTTCATTATAGTGTGTCTTGGCATGGGTCTCTTGTGGTTTTGTACATTCGATATCCTGTAGGCTTCTAGGATTTGGATTTCCATTTCATTCTTCATGTCTGGAAAGTTTTCTAAAATTATTTCATTGAACAGATTGCTCATTCCTTTGGTTTGGACCTCTATTCCTTCCTCTATCCCAATAACTCTTAAATTTGGTCTTTTATGGTATCCCAGATTTCTTGGGTGTTCTGCTCGTGGTTTCTTGTCAGCTTTTCTGAGTTGTTTAGGCCCTTTTCGAGATGATATATTTTATCTTCGTTGTCTAATGTTCTGACTTTTAATTGGTCTACTCTACTGATGATACTCTAATTTGAGTTTTGAATTTGGTTTATAATTTCCTTCATTTCTAGGATTTCTGCTTTCTTTCTTTCTTTTTTGTATAACCTCTATCTCCCTGTAGAGTTGATCTTCTGCTTCTTGGATTTGTTTATGCAATTCATTGTCAAAGTTAACTTTCATTGTCTGCATTTGCTGTCCAATGTCTTCCTTAAGACTCCAGATCATCTGAACCATGTATATCCTGAAATATGACATTTCTTCTGCTGCAGATGTTACCTCTTCTAATGTTGACTTGTCCTGCATTGTTTATGGTCCTTTCTTTCCTTGTCTTTTCATATTACTCACATTTCTTTCCAGCTCTGTGTGACTGTTGTGTTAATATTTTTACCCCTATATCTTTATATTGCTCTTATATAGTTCCAAAATCCCTCTTTTGTAGATAAAAACAATGTTAACAGTTCCCAATATCAATAATACATCATCTGTGAGCAAGTTTTCATTATTAATACATTTATAGTTAGACTCTATGTCTACAGATGTTGGCTTCCATTATTATTTAGAATATAGTCATTAGTTTCATAAAAGGCATACTGTTTCTGGTGGCATATAGAGAACTGAGGGTCAGGCATAGGACATAATGTTAAGGGGGAGAGGAGTGAGGGTATGGGATTACTCTAACTTAGCAACTTTAGAGGTGAACTCTAATGAATAGACAGGGGTAATTTACAGAAGAATGTATAACTTCAAACTCTTTATCTGTATTTAGAAAATTACCCTATATATGAATAGTAAAAGATAGGAGGTTGAAAGTGGGATAGAGGGAGGAAGAAAAAGAAGAAGAAAAGAGAAACAATGAAAGAAAGAAAGAGAGGGAGAAAGAAAATTAGAAAAAATAAAGGGGGGGTGGGAGGTGGGGCCTATGCAATTCCTCTATATTATATTATTCTGGTGATTCAGTTCTTAAAGTCTAATTTCATGCAAAGTTCTTTGATTCACATATGTTGAGGTTGTGAGGATCAGAGGGGGAAGGGTAGAGATTTGATGAGAAGAGTGAGAAAAGAAAAGAAAGAAAAAAAAAAAGTCTCAGAACTCTGTTTTCTTTTCTTCCAGTAGGTGGAGTTGTCTATTCCTATTCTTGAGTCTCTGAGTTCAGGGTAGTGGAGGTAGCCATTGTGAGAGGGCTTGAGCTTCTAACTGGAGCCTCCCTACTCTTAGTCTCTGAGTTGGAGACGAGGTGCCTGTACAGTTGGTGTTCCTCGTTGATAGCTACATCCCCCAAAAACTTGTGAGAAAATTTTTAAGTTATCACATCTGGGGTGGGGGAGTTGGAAACCGGGTACCTGATCAGCCACAGAACCGTGCTGGTAGCCACGCCCACCGATAGATGGAGAGAAAGGTTTTCCAAGATGGATTCCCTCTGTTACCTACATAGGGTGTTTGGTGAGGTGGGGTTGCTGGGGTAACCTTGTGCTGTGTCCAGAGCTCGGTCTGGTGACCCGCAAGCAAAGCTTCTGTTCTGTGCCACCTTCTGTTTGTGCCAGCGAGTGCCGCACAAGGGCTGGGGCTTCAGTCTGCACCGCGCCAAGCTGATGCTAAGATTCTTATGAATGATATCTTAGCACCTCTTTTTAATCATCATCCTGTCTACTTCCCTCACATCTCTCCTATTCTCAATCCCTTTCCTGATCCTTGTCTTTTTTCTTCATTATCCATAACTCTCATTTGAAGGAGCCTTTCAAATTCAGTAACTTCCTGAGGAGAGGGCTCATGAAACGTGCTTGTTATTTGCTTCACTCATCTTGTTTTCCTTCCTTAGCTGTTGTGTTGTGCCCCTGAAGTCTGAGGCTGACCTCTGTGGACTCAGCATCACCCAAGCACTATACCTTCCAGCAGGGACTGGCCATTGCAAGGGAGGAGTAGGAGAATAGAGGGCAGGGAAATGAGACGTTTAAAGTATCACTGAAGATTATTAGATATTTTGGTGGGTGGTGATGACCAGTCACAGCTGCTGCTTTGGATGTGCTGTCTTTGCTGGAAAACCAACATAGTTGCTGGCATGTGGAACTCTCAAGATAGGAGTAGAATAAATGGAAAGTCTTAGCGGTGGCCTTAAAGGGTTCTCTTACCTTTTATAGATGCAAGACAGACATGGCTGATAATTCTGTGTGGGTTGCAGAATTGTGAAAGCATTTAAATACACAGCAAGTCTAAGGTAAGGGCACTGGTTGAGGAGGTCCCCGAGGCTTGGAATGAGAATTTTTAGCAGACACAGGCTGAGCACTCTGAATTCCCAGATATACTTATGTGAAAGACTTGGTTTTCCCATGTATAAAGAAACTTCCAGGCACCTCATCTGTCTTTTTTTTTCCTCTTGGTCTTGCTTCTTCCCACATTTAGTAATTCTTAAATTATAGGCCAGATATTATATATAAATAACTATAGAGAATGATGTTATCTCCTGTTGGAGCATTCACCCTCTGCCAGGATTTAAGAGTGATCACTCAGACCAATCAGAGAGATTGAACTGGCTTAGGACTGGGTTTCTATTTTAGTAAGAATTAGTCTGCTTCTGTTTCTTTCCTGTTTCCAGGACATAGTCCTCTGGATTTCCAGTTGACAGGCTGGTGTTTCTGTGTCTCTTTAACCCCAAAAGACTAGAGGAGAGTTAATTCTGCTATTCTAATGTGTTCTGTAACTGAATAACAGATTATTTCAATTCTCATCTGATTGCTACATCACTCTTTTCCAGTAATATGCCATCTGAATCAGATCTGAGTGTAGATGAGATTTCTCAGGAACAGTTGAGGCTCATCAGATGCAGTTCCTTGGGCTCCGGTCACCAAGTACTTTCCTCTCCATTTCGACTTGTGAACTACAGATACAGGTTATCTGCTGGTCACCTTTCCCTCCCTTTCTCTCCTGCATTAAAAAATGATAGAGGAAAAGGATGCAGTAGATAGTTTCATTCAAAGAGTGGTAAGGAGGGTGGGGAGGAGGCACATAGTAGTCACCAGTCTAGAAATTCTGATACCTACTAATGATCCTTCCTCCCACCTGAAGTTATTCCTATGCTGGCTTCTGTTACCATAGATCAACTTTACCAGGCCTTAACTTCATTTAAATGGAATCATGCAGTATTTGTTCTTGTGTTTCTGACATTTCTTTTGTTCAGCTTAATATCGGAGATTCATTCAAGTTGTCATAGTTGTAATCTTTTTTGTGTTTTTTTTAGATATTCCATTTT
Source organism: Spermophilus citellus (assembly GCF_964194105.1). Lineage (NCBI taxonomy): Eukaryota > Metazoa > Chordata > Mammalia > Rodentia > Sciuridae > Spermophilus > Spermophilus citellus. The sequence continues at coordinate 53,540,358 of NC_138185.1, forward strand.
ATAAATGTAATATACACAATGATTCATTTTCAGGTGTACATTTAGGTTGTTTCCAGTTTGTAGCTATTAGACATGAAGCTGTCATTAACATTCTTGTCTTTTGGTACACATAAGTTCTCACTTCTGTCAAATAAAAATTATACAGCAATTGTTTTGGACTAAGCTCTTGTACCAGGCCCCCACAGACCATACTAAAGAATCAAAAGGAGCCACTGAGCTGAAGTTCTAAGCTGAAACTATTCTGTTTATCTCACTTTCAGAGAAATCAGGATTATAGAGATAACATCAAAATTTCCAAAAAAGGCCAGTTTTAATTGGCATAATAATGAAATTTCCCTGTGCTTTAATATTTAAGAGAAGTAACCTGAAATAACTGAATGTTAACTTGTGAGTTAATTTCTATTCTGTCTCCCTGAACCCTCCTTACAAGGGAAATAACTTTGAAATGACCCGTTTTTGTTTTGTTTTTGCTTTTTTCAGTCTTTCTCTGTCCATAAAACCAACTTCCTTTGCTTTGGTCTTCAGAGCTCTTATTCTTTCATGGACTCAAGTATTGATTTGGTTTTAGAATAGAAAATAAAGCCAATTAAGATAATTAAACTAAAAAGTTTACATTTAATTGAGTATTTAAGAGTGTGAATTCAGAATCATATGGCAAATTTATGTTAACATTTGTAAGAAACTGCCAAACTCTTTTCCAAGGTGACTATTTTTTACATTCCTGCCATCAGTATATGAGGTTCCTTTTGTGAAACTTTCCACAGACACATCTTTTGAGTTTCCCAGAATCCACTTGACTCATTGCATGGTCTAGGAGTCATGGAGTGGAGAGGAAAGTGGCTCCTCTTGGAGAATGTCTGCTTCCTCTCCCCATGACCCTGGACTTAGTAGATTTCTTTGCAGATAATGTGAAGTCTCAGTGTATTTACCTGTGCAGAGAGGGTCCTGACCCAGGCACTCAGAGGGTTTAACTGAAGAAGGTGTAGTGAAGGAGATACTTACAAAGGTATGTGCCCAGTTAAGGTGACTTATAAGGGATGGACAGTAGAGCACCCTGGGGTCAAAACCAGCAGGAATCCCTCACCCTCTATCTCTAGTCCTGAAGAGGAGAGGAGAAGCAATAGTGGTACCAGAAATCAGAGAAAGCTGGACTCCATGGAGGAGAAGCCATGCAAAGGAAGCTGTAACCATAGAACATAGCCAGAACCAAAATCAACCCAAGGCAAGAAAACACTGGGGAAAGGGAATAAGAACCTGACCTCTCTCTTCTTCTGCCTTCAGAATTCTTTCAGAGCTTCTCATTGGTCAAATCTAGTTGGAAGTCAGAAGGCAAATATTAGTCAGAATTATCCAGAAGCCAAATATATTAGGATTCTCTAGAGAAATAGAACCAGAAGGATATAAAGAGAGGAAGAGACTTATTGTGAGGAACTGGCTAACATGATCACGGAAGCTGAGAAATCCCATTCTCTGCCACCTGCAAACTGGTGGTGTGATTCCAGTCTGAGTCTGAAGGCTCCTGAGTCAGGAGGCTGATGGTGTAAATTTGAGTCCAAGGGTCAGAGAGTCCACAGGCAGGCAGGAAGCAAAAACAGCAAAAGCCTCCTTCCTCCACAGTTTTGTTCTGTTAAGGTGCTTAACAGATTGAATGATGCCCATCCACATTTGGGAGGGTGATTTTAATAAGTCCACCAAATCAGAAGCTACTATAATCCAGGAAAACTCTCAGAAGCTGGGCAGAGTGGCACATGCCTGCAATCCCAGTGGCTCGGAAGGCTGAGACAGGAGGATTGTGAGTTCAAAGCCAGCCTCAGCAATGGTGAGGCATTAAGTAACTCAGTGAGACCCTGTCTCTAAATAAAATACAAAATATAGGGCTGGGGATGTGGCTCAGTGATCAAGTGCTCCTGAATTCAATCCCCAGTAGCAAACAAACAAACAAATAAAACTCTTGGAGAAATGCCCAGAAGCAGTTTTCAATCTGGGAGCACCAGGGTTCAGTCAAGCCAACACAGAATTAACAACCATCATAGCTGGAATGTCTGAGTCAGCCTGGGCAAGACAGACAGTGGCAAGTTGAGAATAACCAGCATGGGTATCTCTTGTGCCTCCCTGTACCCATTTTTGTGCCCTGTTTGAGTGAAAATATTTGTGTCTTTAGACAAAGTCCCATCAGCCATTGTATCATCATCATCATGTTGGCTTTGTCAGTTCTGTTTCACCCCAAATCTAAATTGTGTGTCTAGCCATCATTAGCGCTCTTCAGGTAAAAAAGCAAAGACAAGACATAATTAAATGCTACCACTGCAGCCTTAGCCTCTGTAGGTGGACATGGGCCTGAGATGAGAAATCAGAGCTTCCTCCTTCTGCCACCCCATCCATGTTCTCCATGTCCCACCGGCACTTCAGATGGCTAGTTTTAGTGGTAGGTATGTTAGTTTCCTAGAGTTTTAAACAAACAGTTTTAAATAACAGAAATTCATAGTCTCACTATTTAAGAGGCCAGAAGTGTAAAATCCAGATGTCCTCAGGGCCATGTTTCCTCCAAAACCTCTAGAGGATCCTTCTGTGCCTCTTCCTCACTGCATGAGGGTTGCCAGCCATCTGTAGTGTTCCTTGGCTTGTAGAAGCTGTCACTCCAGTCCTCCAGTTTCTTGTGGCCTTCTCCTGTTCTGTTTTCACATGTCTTCCCTCTGTGCATGACTGTCTCTGGTCCAAATTTCCCCTTTTTATAGGGATGCTAGACATATTGGATGAGGAGTCGTGCTAGGGACCTCATTTTGATTTGATTACCTCTGTAAAGACACTGTTCCCACATCCTGAAGTGCTGGGAGTTAGGACTTCATAATGTCTTTTGGGGCAGGATGCAATTCAAGCCATAATAGTGGATAGCCTAAATCTTCTCATATGATCTAAGTTCTTAGTAATTCTGTCTTTATAAAAGAGTTCCCCACTATTATTGTTGAATGTAGGAATAATTAAGGGTTTTGACTGAATCCCAGACACAGCTCTCCTTACTCCACTGTTTGATAGCAGCACAATCATCCCAATAGTCAGGATCGGTCATCTTCACAGAGTAGTAAGTAATTCTCTGCCTGTTAGTTCCTTAGCAGAGGGAACCCAGAATGAGCAAGGGACAGCCTAAACCCCCAACAGAAGTATGTCAAAGTTTACTGGTGCAAGCTTTCTCCTCTTGGTCACCAAGACACACATTATTTGAGAGATACCAAAGCTCCAGGGATGAAGAAAAGATCCTAAAAGTTTCCCAGAGACATAGGACTGGGTATCAGAATGTAATTAAAATTCTCAACAGAAAACTAAAAATCAGAAGACAAGCACTGTTGGTCAGTTTTTTGTCACTGTGGCCAGATTACCTGACAAGAACAACTTAGGAGGGAAAGTTTGCTTTGGCTCAGTCTCAGGGGTCTTTGTTCATAGATGGCTGACTCCATTGCTTTAGCCCTAAGCTGAGGCAGAACATCATGGTGGAAGAAAGCAGCTCAGTTTATAGGATCCAGAAAGCAGAGAGAAGGCAGGGGCGAAGAGGCCACAGGGAAGATGCATTCATCCAGGTACAACCCCAAGAACCGTCTCCTTCAGCCATACTAAGCTGGTCAGTCCATCCAAACCAGGATGGACTGATTAGATCACAGCTCTCTTAATCTAATCATTTCACCTCCAAACATTCCTTCATTAACACAGGAGCTTTTGGGGAACACCTCACATTCAAAGCCTTAAAACTGTGAAGCCAAGATATCTATATCCATCTGGACCAAGTTTGCTCCTGGGATTCTCCCACTGCCAGCCTAGTCACAGCTTTCCCAGGTCTTTTGAGGCAATTGTTACTTGTTTCCTACTTTCTAGTTTCTAAAGTAACCCAGCACTCATCTTCAATTCTCCTTTTCTGTCTTTGTAAATTAACACTTATATAAAAACTCTCTTTATAATTATTTTAATGGGGTTTTGGGAAGAAGCTGTTCATGTGGAATTGTTTTAGCTTTTGTAATGAGAACTTGCTTGAAAACTATTTTCTTTTTTTGAAATGACACTGATATAGGAGCTATTTAGGGGTTTCCAAGTGGCTAGGTATAAATAAAGCTTCAGTACCTTCAGTAACCCAAAACTATCACTGCGTTGTTTATAATTTTAAAATGTCTTTTTACAAATTTTAAATTCTGTTAACTTGCCAAAAGTATGGTGGTCAACACGTGTGCCAAATGTCCATTTGATTTACAAATGATTAGAATGTAATAAAAACAAAGATCATCACATTGATATCTTGACAAAGGCCGGGGAAAGAAAAGGTATCAATAAAATAAAAACTTTACTTGACAAACTCTCTTCTTCTGTTACCATGATTTAATGAAGGAAGCTGTTAATAGGGAGAGAAGTCAGCTTCTGACTTAGTGGATATTAGGTACTTAACATGTCAAAATTGAGAAATTAAAATTCTCAAATTCATTTCTGTCTAAAACTTAAATGGATCAAAACTGTAACATGACACTAAACATTCAGATTTATTAAACTGTATAATTTTTCCTACCTCTTAAGTTATAGGGGGAAAAAAGCCCCTGCTGTTTATCTAGAATGCAGAAGGGCTTTGAAGTTTTTAGTTATAGAAAGTTTCTATGGATATTGAATTTTAATTACTAATTTACAAAGAATTATAACATTTATATTATACACTATTTTGTACATAAGATAAATATGCTAGTGAAAATTTTACTGTGCATATGTAAATCTTTTTTTTTTTTTCATGATATAGAAAACACCACATCTAAAACTGAGCACATGTGAATCATGATCCTTAGTTTAAAAAGTTTGCTCATAGTGTTGTATGGCATGGAATTGTGATCTCTCCTAGCAGATTTTAACGTTAAACACTCTTATCTTAAAGGAGGAGTATCACAAACGAACCTTCACGGAAGTGCTCTCTCCCAACATGTACAACAGTAAACTCTGGGAAGCCTCGGGCCACTGGCAGCATTACAGTGAGAACATGTTCACCTTTGATATTGAAAAGGACACGTTTGCTCTCAAACCCATGAATTGTCCAGGGCACTGGTAAGTATTAAAAGTGGAGAAGATATGGCATAAGAGTGCACAGCACACTTCATCATAATTAGCTGTTACTATTATTTTGCTTTTTAGATTTAAATGGTTACTTTAATCTGAAGAATGATGGTTACTAATCATCTTTATCTAGTTATTTTTATTCTGGATAATGAAAGTATGTTTGATATTCAGCAGGCATGGAATGTTAACTGGAAACCATTTAGTTTTTGTGCTTCTCAGAGAACAGTATCAATTTTAAAAATTATATTTGTCCTCTTAATAGTAATATATTTCATATATACATATTTGCAAATAGTTCTATGTACTGTTTGGGTTATTTTAACAAAAACATTGAGGTCATAATAAATGGTTTTTTGAATTTCATTGATTGTAAGGTACTTTTTCCCTCCATATATCAACTTCTCTGAATTTGGGATGCATCTTATAATTGGTGGCATCTTAATATTTTGTCACAAAGTAAATCGTAGGTCACTCTATTTCCTAATAGTACCTAAAATAAAGGTATATCTTATACCCAATGTTGTTTTTGATTCTATGAGAGAATTATCATAAAGTAGGTTTATAAATTCAACCTTGAAGACAAGCAGATTTTACAGCTAGAAGTGAATAGACATAATTCTACACACACACACACACACACACACACACACACACAACTATTATGGTTTTGTCTTACCAACCTACATAGTTTCTAATAAATTAACCTTAGAAGCTAACTATTTAAACCAATATCAGAACATTAAAGAAAGCTCCTTGCCCCTTTTTAGTAAAGATTAAAAGAAATTTAACTTGAAGATGACAGCATGTTAAAATATATATAACTTTAATGTTATGAAAACTGGTATGTTAATAGTCTTCAGTCTCTCTTTTTAAACAGAATGTGAGTCTAAGCTAGTGTCCCATGCTCTCTAAAACATTTATATTAACACCTTCTTAACTTTGCCACCAGGTATTATTTAAACCTGTAGCCTGCAATTTTAATTCCAATTACAAATAAGGCTAAGTGATTATAGAGAAGGTATTTTGCATCTTCAGGCTTCAGAATAAGGAAGCCTGTAGCAATGGAATAAGGTATTCAGGAGTGCTTTCTGCAGAAGAGAATTCAACAGAGAACACTAGTTTGATGCTTCCTGAGCTTGGTGCTAGAAATGCAAAGGTGATTTATATAGTCCATTTCCTCATGGAGCTCACATGCATAGGGGGCAGGAACATATCTGTAGGCAATCACTTATTTAAAAAGACCAGTGCCATAACAGTTATATGTTTGAAGTGTTCTTGGAGCCTGAGAAGAGATGGACCAGTCCTATTTGGAGAAGTGTCCAGAGGGCTTCACTTAAGAAGTAGCCTTGGAAATGAATTATAAATGGCAAGTGGAGATTTACTGGGTGGATGAAGTCAGAATTTCTGTAAGACATAATGAGATTCTTTCTAGAATGCTGCAGTGATGTAAACTTAAGATTCAAAAATTCCTAGAAGAGGGCTAGAGGCTTAGCTCAGTGGTAGAGAGTGTGTTTAGCACATAGGAGGCCTTTCGTTAGATCCCCAGAACCTAAATAAATAAATAATCCATAGAAAAGCATTATAAAAGTATTTTTGGTTGTAGACAGGTACAATACCTTTATTTCATTTATTTATTTTTATATGGTACTGAGGGTCAAACCCAGTGCCAGGTAAATACTCTACTACTGAGTCACAAACCCAGCCTAGAAGAGCATTTTTAATATAGTGATCTAAGAACCAGAATAAGGAGTTTACAAATATTGAGGCTTAATTGTAATTTCTTAATATTCAGATAATAATTATTGTCTATGCTATGTAAAAACCGTGTTTCATGTATCTTTTCTAGTCTGATGTTTGCTCATCGTCCACGATCTTGGAGGGAAATGCCAATTAGATTTGCTGATTTTGGAGTTCTTCATAGAAATGAACTGTCAGGGACTTTAAGTGGCTTAACCCGGGTCAGGCGCTTCCAGCAGGATGATGCTCATATCTTCTGCACGGTGGAGCAGGTAAACAGTGACACAAGGTGAAGCATGACTATCAGGAATTCACATCTCCTACTGTTTCAGATTTGCTGTGAAATGAGATGTTTCATTTAGTCTGCAAGGACTCAACTCATTCAGTTCTGACATCCTGTCATTATCTAATTTACATCAATAGGTCAATAATTTCCTGACATGAGATTTATTATTTTTGTCCTTTGGCTTCCTTTACTTATTTTATTATCTCAAGTTCTACTAAGTGGACTATTTTAAAGATTTGCTGGAATTCAGGATGTTTTGTTTTTTAATATCGCCTAGAAATTCTTATCGAGTTTACATTTTTAGTTCAAATTAAAATTGTTGACAGAGAGTCACTGTCCAACACTTCAGGTCTAATTACTTATTTGACCTGACTGGCATTTATAGAACGTTAGCAGAATATACATTCTTTGAAGGTATACATGGAATATTCCCAAGATATTCTGGGCCATAAAACAAGTCTCAATAAATTTAAAGGAATTTAATTAAAACAATGTTCCATTGAACACAGTGGAATTACAGTAGAAATCAATAACAGAAAGCTATTTGTAAAACTTCTAAATATTTGGAAAGTAAATATCACACTTCAGAATAACTCATATATCAAGAAAAAAATCGAGAGAAATCAGAAAATATTATACACTGAATGAAAATGAGAACAACATCACAAATTAAAATGGTTTACACAGGGACATTTATAGCATTGTATACCTATATTATAAAAGGTTTCAAATCAGTCACCTCATTTTCTACTTAAGAAACCAGAAAAAGAAGAGCAAAATACACCTAATGGAAACCAAAGAAAGAAAGAAAATAATAAAGAACAGAGCAAGAAATTATTATGATGTGGATCTTAAATGCCCTCGAGAAACTCACATGTTGAAGGCTTAGCTCCCAGTTGATGGTGTATTGAAATCTGGTGGAATCTTTAGGAGGTAGAGCCTAGCTGGAGGAAGTCAGGTCATTAGGTGCATGCCCTTGTAGGAGAAAAGGGAATACTGGGACCCTGGCATCTCTCTTTCTTTCTTCCCTGCCCCTGGCTCTCCTTCCTGGCTGCTATGATGTGAGAAGCTTTGCTCTACCATGTGCTCCCTGCCATGATAGTCTGCCCCACCACAGGCCCAAAACAATGGAGCCAACTAACCTGTTTCCTTTTAAGATAATTATCTCAGGTATTTTATCATAGCAACAGAAAGCTAACACAGAAATTGCTGAAGGAACAGTCACTGGAATAGAAAAAAGAAAAATAATAGAGAATATTACTAAAAAGCAAAAGCTAATTTTTTTGAGAGGATAATGAAATTGATAAACTTTTAGTCAAATGTAGGGAAAAAAAGATAAGACACAAAATTTAAAAATTAGGAATGAGAAGTACCATCACTATGGATTTTGTACGTTAAAGGAATAGGGCACATTGTGAACAACTTTGTATCAACAAATTTGACAACCTAGATGAAATGGACATATGTTTGAAAAACATGCCAAGCTTCACTCAAGAAGAAATAAATGAGTGGCTCTTTGACCATTATGGAAATTAAATCAATAGTTTAAAACTTCTCAGAAAGAAAATTCCAGTCCTAGGTGGCTTCATTCGTTAATTCTACCAAAAAGTAAAGAAGATATAATACCCATTCTAGACAGATTCTGCTAGGAAATTGAAAATGCTTACCATCTCATTCTATGAGGTACCATTGCCCTGATGTACAACAAAGCAGAGCCAGTTAAAGAAAACTGTAGACCAATGTCATGAACATAATGTCAGAATTTCTAAATATGATTTTAGCACATTAAATCCAGTAATATTTTAAAGGACAATTTATCTTGACCAGGGAATGGAAGATTGATTTAACAATAGAAAATAAGCCACTGTTACTTAGTTTGTAATTAACAAAGTAAAATTCAACATTCATTTCTCATAAAAATGCTTAAGAAACTAGGAATGGAAGGGAACTTCCTCAGCCTGATAAAAGGCATCTGTGAAAAATTTATAGCTAATGTCATACTTAAAAGGTTTTTTTTTAAGTTTAAATGCTTTACCCCTAAGGTTAGGAACAAGATAAAAATGTCATCTCTCATTAGTTTTATTATTGATTATTAAACTGGACAATTTCTGTAAAGAAAAAAGGCAAAACAGAGAAATAAATATCCAGATTAGAAAGAAAGAATTGAAATTCTTTACTTGCAGATGACATGACCGTGTATGTCATGGATGACATCTACGAAAAACTTACTGTATTTACAAAAGAATTATGAGAACTAAGTTTTTAAAAATTGTAGTATGGAATATCAATATATAAAAATCAATTTTGTTTCTATATACTAGCAGTGAACTATTGGAAATTGAAAATAAAGAATAATAATTTATAATATCATCAAAAATATGATAAAATGTGGGGAAAATATTGCAAATATGTTGCTATGAACTTAGTTTTTCACCCCAAAATTCATATCTGAAGCCCTACCCCATCTCACCCCTGACATAGGATGGCATTTGGATATGGAGTTTGGGACATCAGTTAGGTTTATATGAGAGAACAAGGGTGGGGCTTTCATGATATGATAAATACTGCTATATGAAGAGATACAGGAGATCTTGCTGCCTCTCTCTCTATCCTCTCTGCCATGTGAGGACACAATAAGAAGGCAGCTGTCTGCAAGACAGGAAGAAAGCCCTCACCAGTAAACTGAATCTACCATCTCCTTGATCTTGGTTTTTAGCCTCCAGAATTGTGACAAATAAACTTCTGTTGTTTAAGCCATACAAACTATGGTTTGTTGTGGCAGTCCAAGCTGACTAGGATAAAAGCAGGTAAAGTTTCTACACTCACTTGAGTTGGTAAAATCATAGCATCAGTAGATTGTGATAGTTAAATAATACCTAGAGAAACCACTAAAGAAAACTATACATAGCCAGGTGGTGCACACCTGTAATCCCAGTGACTTGGGAGGCTGAGGTAGGAGGATCATAGGTTCAAGGCCAGCCTCAGCATATTAGTGAGACTTTCAGCAGTTTAGCAAAACCCTGTCTCAAAAAAGAACTGGGGATGTAGCTCATGCATTCAATCCCTAGTGCGAAAGAAAGGAGGGAAGGAGGGATAGAATTACCAGGATGAATCATAGCCTAAGCCATACAACAAACCTCGACAAATTTGAAATAATTGGAATCATAAAAGGTTTTTTCTAGCTACAGTGAAATTAAAGTAGAAATAAATAGAACAATAATGGGAAAATCTATAAGACCTATTGATCACTCTCCCTAAATATAGCATTACTTTCTGAATGGTTGCATTCATTCTTGAATTCTCAGCATTCAGCATAATGCTTAGTACAGGGGCAATTACTTTTTGTATTAGGATTCTTCAGAGAAAGGGAACCAATAGAATATATAGAGATATACAGAAGGGTATTTATTATGGCAATCAACTCACATGATTACAGAGGCCAGGAAGGCCCTATTACATACCATCTGTAAATGGGAGAACCAGGAAAACTGGTGGGTGATTCCTAGTTACCAATATGAGAACTGTGAATAGAGGTGTAACTGGTGTAATTCCCATAGTCCAAGGGCCAAAGAACCAGAAGTTCCTATGTTTGAGGATAGTAAAGGATGGATGTCCCAGTTTAAGAAGAGAGGGAGGTGGGCATAAGGGTAGGAAAGTCGGTGGAATGTGATGGTCATCATTACCCTAAGTACATGTAAGAAGACATGAAGGATGTGACTCTACTTTGTATACAACCAGAGATATGAAAAATTCTGCTCTATATGTGTAATATGAATTGTAATTTATTCTGTTGCCATATATAACAAATTAAAATTTTAAAAAATTAAAAATTAAAAAAAAAGAAAGGGGCGGGGAGAGAATTTAATTTGCCTTCTCTCTACCCTTTTGTTCTCTTGGGGCTCTCAACAGATTGTGTAGACATACATACTGTGAGGACAAATCTTTACCCAGAGTCTACTGATTCAAATACTAACCACTTCCAGATACACCCTTACAAACATAAGAAATAATGTTTTTCTAGCTACTCCTTATCCCAGTCAAGTTGACACATAAAACTAAAGGATAAATACCTCTTAAACCAATCCCCTGCATTCTGACTGCTCTTTCTGGGTTCAAGGCACTATCGTATCATTCCTGAACAACTTCACCAGCTTCCTGACTGACTTCTCTAGCCTTTCCAGTCAGTTTCCATACAGCAAAAGAACAGTTTGTTTCAGATTAGTCCCCTCAACCTTTCACTGGCTCCCCATTGTTGTCAGGGTAACACATCCAGACATGACCCTGGCTTTGTAGGTACTTTATTTTCTCTGGTCCCTGCATACTTCTAGCCTCATCATATACCACCCATCCCTGTCTGCTCTCCCTTGCATCGTATGAAGCTCCCTGACTGTCTGCTCCTCTGACCTTGACCTTCACCCTCAGTGTTTCCTCTGCTTGGACTGGGAACCCACTGGCCACACCCTACCTCTCTACAGAGAACTCTTGCCCAGCCTCTGGCCATAGTGTGGCCCTGACTTCCTCTGGGCAGCCCTCTTTACCTCCTGTTCTGGGTGTACCACTGCCTTTTCACAATGTGGTGCCCTTGTCTGCATCCTGCATATGCCTGACCCACAAATGAAGATGCAAGTCAGGAATGGATAGGCAACCAAAATAGTGTCATATGTACTCTATTAAAATCAGGCTTTATCTGATATGAAGAATTTTTTTAAATGTCCTAAATAAATTTAATTTGGTGTTCTATTTGAATATTTCATTTGCTCTGATTTCAGATTGAAGAAGAAATAAAGGGGTGTTTGCAGTTTTTACAATCAGTTTACTCAACATTTGGCTTCTCCTTTCAATTAAACCTGGCCACAAGGCCAGAAAACTACCTTGGAGAAATTGAGATGTGGGATGAAGCTGAAAAGGTAAGGAGAAAGGAAAAGCTCCCCTTTCATTTTTGTAGGTATGAAAAGCACTCAAGAAACTGCACTTCTCTAGAAATTTTAAAACGAGATGTCATGGGATCAACACGCAGGTTGTAGAATGTGTTTGTCCAGTTGCCTTCATGATGAAAACATTTGTTTAACACTTAAAAGTTTATGTCAGGTTTTCATTTGTACCCTTTTTTGGTGCCAGTCACAAATAACTGGCATACATTTTTTTAAGAAATCCTTCTATTTGCAGTATGTCTTGTTTTGTGTAGTTGATTTTAAAGCACTGCCTGTGGAGTTACCTTAGTCTGACTCAGAGTCTCAGAGATGTGGCCTCTGCCTGAGATGCATGCACATGGTGCTTGAGTCAGTCCCAGCCTGTAGAGCCCACTCTATGCCTGAACACACCCAGACTTAGACATCACATCTCAGCTTTGAAAAGCCAAGGTTAGGGTCAGCGCATGACGGGACACTCCCAGACCTCAGGAAGGACATCTCTGTCTCTCTCAAGACCATATTCTGACTGAAGTCCTGGGAGCATGCCACGACTTCATAACTCTAGCCACAGGCCCTGTGCACCACCTCTGCCTTGGTCTCCTCCAAAAGCACCTCACTCCCAGATGTCAGGCCTCATTCTTGGGCACCAGTATTTTGGGGTGATAACAAGAGTTTGGCTGTTATTTTGACAGCGTTCTGGTCAAGATCTTAGGAATGCTCAGTTTCTTCCTAGGAAAGCTGCATTCACAGGAATGCCAGGAGACTCAAAGTTCCCCTTTACTACAGACACCCACTCATCTTTAGTGTGGGACATCTTCATCACAAACTGTGAAGAGAGTGTGGAGAGGTAGTGGCTTAGGCTGAAGACCAAAGTGGAGCTTCATGCCCACACACTGCTGTAAATCATGGGATGCCCCCATCCCCAGACACATGCAGAAGTGGAGGAGAAGCTAAAGAGAAGTAGCAAGGCCTACCGTTCAGTTCTCTCACCCACCCACACAGCATGAAAGAGGAAGCCTTTTCATTTGTGGAGGAGCATCCATCTATAAGGTGAAACAGATCCTGGACTTTCACCAGGATGCAGAAGCTATCAGAAGGAACTTTCATTGGAAGGAGGACCCAAGCATCCTTTCTCTAAACTCTGGAATTCACTGGAATAGTTTAGTAAATTATCTCTTTTTCCCCCCAACTAAAATGTACATATGTGGGGGCTGGGGTTGTGGATCAGCGGCAGAGCGCTCATCTAGCACGTGCGAGGCCCTGGGTTTGATCCTCAGTACCACATAAAAATAAATAAAGGTATTGTGTCCAAGTACATCTTAAAAAATAAATATTTAAAAAAATGTATGCATGTATGTTGATAGAAGTGTCATCTTAATCATCTTTCTATAATCCCTATTGAATATAAAAGATGCTCAATAAATATATATTGAGCTAATGTAAAATATAAGATATATTGAATTCATTTTTATGAGGTATATGAAAAAAAAGAAAATATGCAATAAAATAGAAGTTTAAAATGTTTTCTTCTTTAAAAATAAAATAGCAACTGCAGAATAGCTTGATGGAATTTGGAAAACCATGGAAAATGAACCCAGGAGATGGAGCATTTTATGGCCCTAAAGTAAGTGGATCGTATGCATTAAAAAAAAGTAAAATTTAAAAGAAAAATTTCAACTGTCACTAAGCAAACATTGTTTAATTTATAGATTGATATAAAAATCAAGGATGCTATTGGCAGATACCACCAATGTGCTACAATTCAGCTGGACTTCCAACTGCCTATTAGATTTAATCTTACATATGTTAGGTGAGTGATTGAATATGACTAAATAAAGTAGTACTAATATCCTATTTGTCATTTGAGATGAATATACAAAAATAAACATTAGTGTATATCTAGTATATGCCAAATATTCAATATGTATTTGTTATAAACTATTTGGGGATTTTCTTAGTTCATTTTGTGTGGCTACAACAAAACTGGGTACTTTATAAAGAAAAGAGGTTTATTCAACTCATTATTCTGATATCTGGAAAGCCCAAACAGCATGGAACCAGCATCTGGCAAGGGCCCTCCTGACTACATCACAATGTGGCAGAGAAACGGAAAGGGAAATGGCTGCATATAGAAAGGGGCAAGTGTGTGGGGTAGCCTTATAACAACCTGCTCTCCTGAGAACTAACTTAGTCCTCTGAGAACTACATTAATCCTTTCTGAGGCTAATGACCCTATAACCTGATCTCCTCCCACTAGGCCTGACTTGTTAAAGATCCACCACATCAGTGGTAGAATGCTTGCTTAGCATGCACAAGGTCCTGAATTCCATCCCTGGACCAAGCTTCCAGCACATGACCTTTGGAGAACACATATACATCCAAACCAGAAGAGGGGTCAACTTTAATTTTCTGAGGACATGGTCTGGTAGGGGAAGAAAGATAAGTAAGCATAGGATTAGAGATCTGAACAAAGTACCATGAAAACATGGTCCAGGTGGTTAACTGTCCCTGAGGCATAGGGGGAAGACTTCACAAAGAGCTGGAGTGACGTGAGGATGAGATAGTTGCCAGAGAAAGCAGGGGAAAAGGCAAATTTTTCAAACCAATAACTTCTTGTTATTTCTTGACATACAGTGAAACTGTGTGTGTGTGTGTGTGTGTGTGTGTGTGTATAGATGCATGTGTACAGTTTGGCCAGTCTTAATGCACATATAGAGTGGTTTGACTTCACAGTTATGACTATATTATTCCAATAAATTTATTTGTGCTGACTATTTGCAGTCAAACTTCCTCCTGCCCCTAATCCTTGGCAACAATTAATATGTTCTCTGTCACTATAATTTTGCCTTTTCCAGGATGTCATATAAAAGGAATCATGCTATATTAACCTTAAGAGACTGTCTGTCTTCTTTCACATAGCATAATGCCTTATAGATTCATGGGTGTTTTTGCATGTTTGAATAGTTTGTTCCTGTTTACTGCTGACCAGCATACCATCACTGTATGGATGCAGCACAATTTGCTTGTTTAGTCATTCACTTAAAGGCATTGATTTGTTTGCATTTTGGGGGGATTATGAATAGAGCTGCTTCAGACATTAGTGGATAGATTTTTATGTGAATGAAAGTTTTATTTCTTTAGAGTAAATATGATAAGTGTATGTTAACTTTGTAAGAAATTGCTGAACTGTTTTCTGTAGTAACTTTATCATTTGATATTCTTGCCAGGAATGCATGTGAGTTATATATGTTTCAATTCCTTGAGAACACTTGGTATTGTCCGGGTTTGTTTATTTGTTTGTTTGTTTTTATGGTGCTAGGGACTGAGGGTCTTCCATGCTAGGCAAGCACTCTGCCTCTCAGTTATATCCCTACCCCTGTTTAAGATTCTCCTTAACAAATGCATAATAGTATTTCATTATGTTTTGATTTTGTATTTCTTCAGTTCTAACAAAATTAACATTTTTTATGTGCTTATTTCCCATTTATATGCTTTTTGGCTAAGGACCTGTTCGTGTCTTATCCTCATTTTAAAATTGGGGTTTTTGTTGTTTTATTACCTTTGAATTTTGAGAATTTATATCTTTAAATATTTTAGGTATAAATGTTTTGATCGTTATTTACAAATATTTTCCCTCCAAATTTGTAGCTTGCTTTTTTATTTTTACAGTATCTTTTCATTCATATTGAGTTTTCAGTTTGAATGAAGTTTAATTTATATTTTTTTTTCTTTTATGGATTGTGAGTTTTGGCATCATGTCTATGAACTCTTTGTCTAAGCACACAGGTCATGAAGATTTTCTCCTATGTTTTATCTCTAGTTTTAAGTTTCACATTTAGATCTAAGATATCTCTTGCATTTGTGTGTGCGTGTGTGTGAGTGTGTGAATGAGATGTAGAGTATAGATTAGGGTTCCTTGCATCTAGATTGTTTAGCATCATTAAAAAGAACATTTTTTGTCATTGATTTGCTTTTGCAAAGATCAGTTGGACATACTCTATTATCATGTATATCTAAAAAGACAAATTTTTTAAAATTAAAAATCAAAATCAGTTGGACAGCTGGGCACACACCTAAAATCCCAGCAATTTGGGAGGCTGAGGCTGGAGGATTCCATGTTCAAGGCCAGCTTTGGCAACTTAGTGAGATCTTGTCTCAAACTAAAATAGAAGGGGCTGGGGATATAGCTCAGTGGTAAAGTGCCCTGGGTTCAAACCCCTACGTTCCCCACCCCCACACAGAGACATATTTATGAGGATCTGTTTCTAGATCTTCAATCTGTTCTGCTGACCCACTGATTATACCTTTGTTAACACCATGTAGGTTTTTTAAAAAAATATTAATTTTTTTAGTTGGACACAATACCTTTATTCTATTCATTTATTTTTATGTGGTACTGAGGATCGAACCCAAGGCCCTGCGCATGCTAGGTGAGCGCTCTACTATGAGCCACAATCCCAGCCCCACCATGTAGCTTTATAGTAAAAAACTTACAATCAATAATGTGAATCCTTTATTTTCTTTTTCAGAATTATTTTGCTTTTAATAATTCTATTTAAAATCCTGGGAGGAATTTTGATTGGAATTGCATTTAGTTTGGGTCAGATGGACATCTGAACTCTGTTGCGATCCATGACCTTTTTATTTCTTTCCTCATCTTTTCCAGATTTTAGCATAGAAGTCCTTTGCAAATCTTCATAGATGTAGATATCAAATATCCAAGTATTTCACTTCTAAGGGATGATTCTAAGTGGTATTATAGTTTTAATTTTTATATACATGTGTTCATTGCTCATATGGGGGAAATGCAGCAGATTTTTGTAAGTTGACCATGTATGCTGAGACTTTGCTGAACTCACACTAATTCTAGGATATTAGAATTTTGTATTTTTGTAGAATTCTCAGGATTCTACATGATTGTGGACAATAATTCCAGGTATAAACAGGGACAGTTAATTTCTGTTTCTGATTTGTAATCCTTTTGTTGTCTTCTCTTGCCTGATTGCACTAGCTAAAACTAGTATTGCTTTGAGTAAGAGGATGAGAGTGGACACCATTGCCTTGTTTCTAGTCTTAGAAGGAGAGTATACAGTGTTTTATTCTTAATCATACTGTTAATGTGTAGGCTTTTTGTAGATACTTATCAAGTTAAAGAAGTTCCTTTGTATTTCTAATTTTTCAAGATTTTTTTTATCATGAATATGTGTTGAATTATTAGATTTGTTAAATTGTTTTTCTGTATAAATTCATATAGTCACGTGATTTTCCTTCTTTAGTCTATAATTATGGTAGATTTTGTTTATTCAGTATGTTGAACTAGCACTGCACTGCTGGGATAAAATCCACTTGGTCATTGTTTATGTATTAGTGGATTTGATCTTCTAATGGCTTGTTGAGAATGTTTGAATGTACGTTCATATAGGATATTTAATTTTCTTTGTCATACTGTCTTTGTACAAGTATCTGTGCATTCTGGCCTCATAAAATAAATTGGGAAGGTTATTCCATTTTGTTCTATTTTCTGGAAAAGCTTATGTAGAATTGATGTTATTTCTTTTTCAGATATTTGGTTAAATTAGCCATTGAAACTATTGCTATAGGTTTCCTTTTGGGAAAGAAGGAAAATTATTGACATGTTTAAAATTTAATAATTTTTGATAGAATATTTTCCTTTTAAGATGCTTAGAATAAATGAACAACCACTCCTCATACAAGGAGGACGTGGAGGAGAAACAAATCAGCCAGCCAGCCATTCAAGGTGTATGTGGACAGTGGAGAGAGGGAGAGCAGAAGTAGAGGCAGCAGCAGTCTGTGAACAGGTCAGAGATGACAATGGATGGAACCAGGTGATAGAGGTGAACAAAGAGGGTGTGTTTGGGGTGTGCTCTAGAGGAAGAACCAATGTGATTTATTCAGGCTTAGGAAGGAGAGAAAAGCATGGAGGTCATCACCATGATGGAATAGGGATTTATCCTATATTAGCAAGGGAGGTTTAACATGAGACTCAGCCTTGCAGGAAGGTGTCAAGTAAAACTTAGCATTCGTTCCTGTGTCATGGGCAGAAAGAAATTCCCTTCTTATAATAGGAACATTTATCAGAAAACAATAGTAACCCCTCAATATAGTTGAGAAGAAGGTGATTATGCCTACCATTTGTACCATTACTCAGAATTATTCTGAAAGTACAAATATTCAAAAAAAAAGGAGAGACTAAGTTGTTATTATTTGTAGATGTTAAAATGTTTAGAAATTGGCCAGGGATGCAGCTCAGCGGTATAGCACTTGCCTACAATTTGTGAGGCCCTGTGTTCAACCCCTACAACTGCCAAAAACAACCCAAAATTCTTGAAATCTGACAGAATCAAATGGAGAAAAATTGGAACTAATAATACAGTAAGTTATTATTAGTAAGCAGTAAGCACAAAGTACAAATTTCAATTTGCTTTCATATCCATTTAGTAATAACCTGCCTCAAAATGTAATGTAAAAAATATTTCAGAAACAACAAAATGCAAATTATCTAAGAATAAACTTAATTAGAAATAGAAATACATAATATTTACAAAGTATACACTATGACATTTTATCAAAAGTCAGTAAAGAATTGTTTAAATGAAGATTCACACAACATTCTTAGAATCAACATTGTAAAGATAATATCTTCTAGTTTATCTATGAATCTAATATGATTCTGTGAAAATCCATTGAGATTATTTGTGGGGAAGCTCGATATTCATTCTAATGTTTATTTGATAAAAGCAGAGTTGGTGTCACTGACTGCCTTAAGTCTACACTTGATGAATCATGGGACAGAAATTTCTGGTTACCAGGGTTTTATGAAGGAGCTATGCTGCTTTTCTTTCATTTCCTATAGAAAACAACATAATATATCATTCAGGAATATCTCATGCTGGTTTAAGTTTGTGAGATAAATGATTTCTACATATGTCTGCATAAGGCTGGATTGAAGCCATTCACTCACCCCATTCATTCATTCACTCAAAACTTTCTGAGGGATCTAGACAGGGAGTTTTGTTTGACGTTGATCTAAAGGTAATTTCCCTTAGCAGAAATTATTGATGGAGATGTTATCCAATATTACTTCATTTGAAGTAAAGCTAATTAATTAGTCTCTGTTTTTGTTTGGTTTGTGTATGTTTTAGTAGTACCTAGCTGGTACAATTATAGATAAAATTTTCTCATAAGAACCTATTATATTTGTTACAGTGAAGTAAAATTTATCTTTCTGAGAAATGTGCACATAGATCTCAGGGTGGTTACTTCATTTTGATTAAGAGTCATACTTTGTTTTTCTATTTTTTTTCTAAAGGGGAGTAGATCATTAAATGTAAGACATGTGTCATAAAGGTTTTAGGTCTATGAAAGGAATTTGACCAGTGGACTTCTAGAATAAATATTAAAAACAATTTGAAAAATTAGGTTTACTATGTGGGCACAATAGTGGCAGGAATGGGGTACATAGGATCAGATAAAACTGCCTGTGAATTTAAGAAAGAGAATATGGTAATTGATTGCATTACTCTCTGTACTTTTGTATGTGTTAAGTGTTGTCTAATAAAATTTGTTAAAAATAAATGAAACAAAGACAAAGCAATCTTTTGTTTTGAGGAAATAAAACAGCCACTGAAGATATAGTCAATGGAAAGATACCCAGAAACACTAATCTAAATCTATAGACAAAATTAAATATAAGGTAAGAATATAATAAAGTTATTACCTAATTTTAGAAAAATACTCAAATGTATAATTTTCATTTTTTAGTAAGGATGGGGATGATAAGAAGAGACCTGTGATCATTCACCGAGCAGTGTTGGGATCAGTGGAAAGAATGATAGCCATTCTTGCAGAAAACTATGGGGGGAAATGGTAAGTGACATGAAAGAGAAAAGCTAGATGTCTCTTATTTTTAAAAATCATGGCTAACAACATTAAATTGGTAGGAAAAATGGCAGCTCCCGCTTTTGTAATTAGCAGGTATGCAAAGAATAAATAAGAATTATTGTTCCTTTTGCCAGATCAGAAAACAGAAACAAAGAAAGCAAAAACAGAGTGACATAAAAATGCACTATTTTCCCTTTGGGGAACTCAGTCCTATTAAAGAGTTATCTTTTCACCTGTGTTAAGCCTGTCAAAGATCCAGTTACTGTCTGGAAAACACGTGTTCAGTTTCCCAGGGTACTGTCTCTTATCACACTGCCGTCTCTTGTTCAGCTTGTATTGCTTACCTTTGGATGTTCCTTGTGACCATTGTCTGGGAAGAAAACATGGAAACCTGATCCATAAATAGCTGAATAATACACTGGTATAAACCCAGAGAGAATGGCCACAGCATCACAGTCCAATCAAGGGATGACTTCGGAAAAGGAAAATGCTCTCCAATGCAGAATGTAGAATGGTACATCTTATGGTCCCCTCTGCCTGGAAGGAAAACTGGCCAGAGGTCTGAAGTTTTACATTGATGTAGGGCTCTGGGTACTGCTTTGGCCACAAGACCAGAGATATATAAATAATTAGATTGGAAAAATAAATGCCAGATAGATTTGGGGAAGAGGACTTATGGATGATTCCTCAGAATGGGCTATGAAAGTGGTATTGCCCACTGTAAGGTCCTCACTGTTGAAGAGAGTTTCAGCATTCTATACAAGAGGGCCCATTCAGTTATCATCAACTTCTTTTTGTCCCTCATAATTATTCATACCAAGAATAAAGTGGCCACTAGGTGATATGCATGAGCATATCATGGACAATAACATGGACATTCCCTCACCAAGTTCTATATTACTACATATCTTCTGGGGACACAATTTACCATTGGTAATGATATATCCTGATCCCACAGTATGGTACCATAACCCAGGGGGAGCAGCCAGCTGTCTTGTGGCAGTTTGATTACATTGGATCCCTTTCAGCATGTGCCAGTGCCAGAAAAGATAGCAAAGTTCACTTTCTTTTCATAGAAGACAGTTACTCTGAATTTTGCTTTGCTTTTCTTTCCTACCATGCTTTCTGCCAGCAGCTCTGTGAAGTAATTTATAGCCAAGAAGTAAGGCCTGAGCCAGTATTGTTGAATTCACTATCACTGCTCTCAGAAGTAGCCAGCTACACCTGGAGTTACAGCCCACATCCCGTGAAGTTGCATTCTACAACCTGTGAAAATGCGGCACACCAGCCATTTTTGGTTCCCATTCCATGTTTAAGAAACTGACTATTTGCTCATGTAGTTTGATTCTGCCTTCAGTATCTACAGCCCCCACCACTATTATTTCGAGGCATAATACCTGTAGCTTCCACTGTGGATACTGGGCACTGGATGCCAATGCTAGAGTCATTGTCACAGGTTCCTCAAAAGCCCTGTGACGGGCTATAGCCATAGCTCAGTGGTAGAGTGCTCGCCTAGCATGTATGAAGCACTGGGTTTAATTCTCAGCACCACATATAAATAAATAAAGGTCCATCAACAACTAAAAAAAATATATAATATATATATGAATATTACCTACTGGCCACTCTACTCATGATATGAGTAATTATATAATTATATATATGTATATATATATTATAGTCAGGGTGCTGTGTTTGTATATCTTCCACAAACTAGTTCCCACACATGCATTCTAGTGTTCATGTCAAGAGAGGGCAGGGAAGAAAATTTCTGAGCAGGAATCATAAGGTAGGAAATTTCCCCGAGTGTCTTCCAAAGGTACTGGGCAATTAGAGAGTCTGTGTATATCTGAGATATTTAATTTATGACCTTGGAGAAATATACTGTAGTGTCATGGAGCTTTTAAGCTATTAAAATTATACAGAAGCCAAAAATATAGGCAAGAATATAGATACTAAGTATGAGTTAATATGTATATATCTCTTTTATACCCAGTATTCTGTATTTTATCATATGTAATTATGTTTACAATATATATTATTTCATTTTTGCAATTTAAGAAAAATACATAAATACATACATTCATAAAGTACCATCTGGGAATAGTCCCAATTGTATTCCCTTCTACCTTCAAAATAATTTTGATGGTACCATACCGTAGGATCAGTATTTATCACTACTGAAGGCAAATTGTATCCCCAGAGGCCATGTAGTGATTTGGAACTTGGTGAAGGAATGTCCATGTTATTAATTTAAAATCCAGTTGAAATGATGGTGTCTTACATTAAAATGGTAGTGTGAAAGTGGCAAAACAAACAAACAAAAAAACCAACTAAAGATAACTAGTGGAATTAGGAGATGAAGTAGGAGACAGGAGGTGGTGCCAGTGTATGGTATGGGCTGTCCTCCTCACAGGGACCAAGATTTCTGACACCAGCTGACCTGTGAGGGAAATGTCTCCAAAAACTAAAAGTAAAAACGGTTAAAATGTGGCTCTCTGGAGAAAGTAAGACTGGGGACAGACTGAGGCCAGAGCACGTTATACACTCTTTTTCATCAAATGTTTAATTATGTCCATCATATGTTATTTTATTTCTACAGTTTATGAATGCAAGAACTGCCTGGGAATAATCCCCATTGCATACCCTTCCACCTACAAATTATGATGAAGAAATAGGCAAATGTCCACATCAAACATTGCTTTTACCTACCCCTCCATGTTTTTAAAAAAATATTACAGGGGCTGGGGATGTGGCTCAAGCGGTAGCGCGCTCGCCTGGCATGCGTGCGGCCCGGGTTCAATCCTCAGCACCACATACCAACAAAGATGTTGTGTCCACCGAGAACTAAAAAATAAATATTAAAAATTCTCTCTCTCTCTCTCTCTCTCTCTCTCTCTCTCTCTCTCTCTCTCTCCTCACTCTCTCTTTAAAAAAAAATATTACATTTTGACACAATCATTACAGAGAGCATAGTCTTTTCCCAGTTTCCACCCACCCCCATGGCAACACTTGCCAAATTTAAGTATCACAACCTAGGAAATAAGCATTGATATGATCTACCAACCTCATTTAGATTTCACCACTTTCACTTGTACTCATCTAAGAGAGTGTGTGTTTCTGTACACACACACACACACACGTGAGTGCTTAGTTCTATAAGGTTTTTATCACAGTGTCTGGATGGAATAACTGCTGCCAGTCAAGACTCACTTATAAGGACCCTCCTATTCTTATTATTCCCACCAATGCTCTATCTCACTCCTGTCCACCAATTTGGAAACCATGAATCTGTTCTGCATTTCCATAATGCTGTCAGTTTAAGATTGTCAAGTACGCGGAATCATATAGTATGCAACCTCTTCAGATCAGCTTTTTTTTTTTTAAGAGAGAGTGAGAGAGGAGAGAGAGAGAGAGAGAGAGAGAGAATTTTTTTAATATTTATTTTTTAGTTCTCAGCGGACACAACATCCTTGTTGGTATGTGGTGCCGAGGATCGAACCCGGGCCGCAAGCATGCCAGGCGAGCGTGCTACCACTTGAGCCACATCCCCAGCCCTGGATCAGCTTTTTTTAACTCAGTGGAATTCCTTTGAGATCCATCAGTGTTATGTCAAGTACCAACACTTGGTTCACTTTTACTTAATGATGTTCCATGGTGTGGAAGCACCACAATTTGACCATTCTCCTGCTGAAGGATATTTGGGGTATTTATGGCTTTTGGCTATTACAAATAAAGCGGCTATGTATGTTAGTGTGCAGGATTTATGTGAACATAAGTCTTCATATATTTAGGATAAATGCCCAGAAGCACAAGTATGTGATTAACCTTCCATCTGTGTTCCAACCCATTCTTCCTTCTCTTTTCCTATCAAAATTCCAGGTTTCTCCTTTTGTCTACTCTACTTCCTTTTAACTCTTAATGTGGTTTGGTTTGCTTCTATACCATTCCACTGAAATTGCTCTCTTGTAAAGCCATACTTTAAAAAAAAATCTTTGGTTATTTTTTAATCACAGAATAAGTGGTCATTTTGAAATGATTTTGAAAATGTATACTTTTCAGGCCTTTCTGGCTATCTCCTCGTCAGGTGATGGTCATCCCTGTGGGTTCAACTTGTGAAGAATATGCAGTTCAGGTAAAATTAGAGACATTTGAAGTACCTAATACTTTGCCATGTATTCTGTGTAGGTCATTGGCTTGAAGTGTCATTCCTGCTTTAAAATACTGTATAACTAACACATTAATTTAATAAGTTTTCAGTTATTGGAAGTAACACGGGTCATATCCATGTAGTTGAATCACAGTGTTTTTGAGAAACTAGTATTTCAAAACATAATTAAATTATTCTTTTCCATATGGCTCTATTAGAGAAGAATACCTTATTATCTGTTACTGCATAACAATTTCCCTAACACTGAGCAACTTAAAACAGCAAGTATTTATTATCTCAGCATCCTTGAGGTAGGAATCTGGGAGCAGCATGGCTAGTGCATTCTGGTGTGGTGTCTGATGAGGCTGCAGTCAGGCTGTCACAGGGCTACAGTCCTCCAGGCTTACTCATATAGACTTCAGCTCCTTACCATATTGACTTCTTCCAAGGCTGCCTGAATGTTCTCACAACATGGCAGCTTGAGTGATCTGGGGAGTGAGAGATGCAGTTCTTTATAACCCAGCCTCAGAAGTGTACTACCACCACTTCTGCCCTCCTCTGTGGGTAACAGACTGACTCTGATACAGGGTAGAGGGCTACACAGGGGTATGAATATCAGATGGGAATAATGAGGGCTGTCCTAGTGTCAGTCTGTCTACCAAAAATAATGTAATAATGAAAGTATTCCTTGTTCTTCCAGGTATCCAATGAATTTTTTGAAGAAGGATTTATGGCCGATGTTGATTTAGATGACAGTTGTACACTGAATAAGAAAATAAGAAATGCACAGTTGGCTCAATATAATTTTATTTTGGGTAACTTAAATTTGTTTATATTTTTTCAGTTTGTTTATATTTTTGCTTTAATTTTTTTAAAAAGGCAAAATAAGGACTATGGCATAACTACTTGATTATGACAGTTTGACTGTTTAATATCTATGTACAAAGAAGAGTCCTGGATTAGCTGTTGCTAGGTCCTCTGTTATTTGCTGGATGAAGACTTATAAAGTTCCACATGAATCCTGTTGTGTAGTATTATTAACAATAGTGAACATCTCAAATGAAAATGAAAGAAATTTGAAAATAACCTCTTCAGTAGAATTATTATCCTTATGTTTCAGCCATGTGACAGAACTGAAATATTTTCCCTTGCTTTGCTGGTTTATTAGAAATCATGGGAATTAAACAAATGAATGAGAAAGATTCCAAATTTTCAAAAGAAAAGAATTAAGGTGAAAAAAATACCTTGAGGAACATGAGTAATTGGATACAGAATCTAAAATTTTGGTTGTAAACCTGTATAATCAAGAGAAACTGATATTGACATGCCTGCAGGCATGGTATTGCTCTCTCTCATAAGCTGAAAGAATAGTAGAAAACACAATCAATATGCATAAAGTTGTCCTATCGACAGTTGTTTATTGATAATGTTTGACCCTGTGGTAGGTATTGTGTTGTTTAATCAGTCTCACTGTGGTGACAGAATCTCAAATTAGGTTAGACAAAGATTTATCAGAAGGGTACCCATGTCATGAAAAGTAGACCTAAATAGCCAAACCATTAGAAAAGTAACCAGGAGCCTCAGCCCTTACAAGGATTATCTCTCCCCATTTCTGTTTCCTGTTTTTGCACCAGTCATTTATGCTTCACTTGAGTATATAGTTTGTTGAAATTATCAGTGGATCAGTTTGTTCCTTTTGTGTGGCAAGAAACATGGCTGCAGATTCCTGCTGTCATCTCACAATATGGATTACTACTGAGAACAAGCTTTTTGCCCACATCCCAGAAAATTCTGGTTGGCCAGCATGGGTCTGTGTGCATCTTTTGACTTATCAAGTACCACCAGGTAGAGTCAGGGGATCTGTAAGATTTCCTGCTCTAAATCATGCCCCATGGCCACAATACTGTATTCTCAAGTGAGCAATAAAGAGATGTGATTAGAAGTCATTCCTTACCTCAAGACACTCAGCTAAAGCATGAACTTAATGACCATTAGATAGATAATTAGTGACTAATACTGAAGAAAAATTCAGTTAGACTCATAATACCACTGTTGACTTAATGGTTGATTTATTTCCCTTCCTTTCTACAGTGGTTGGAGAAAAAGAAAAGATAAATAATGCTGTAAATGTTCGAACAAGAGACAACAAAATTCATGGAGAGATTTCAGTAACTTCTGCCATTAATAAATTGAAGAATCTCAAGAAATCACGTACACTAAATGCTGAGGAAGACTTTTAAAGTGCTTTCCTTGTGCTTGCTTCTATGTAATCTATTTTGACCTTTGCAAATGCATTTTTCCTAACTAATTAACATGTTAGAACTTCTAAGAACTTTGGACCCACTGATGGATCCACTCATGGGATCAGTTGAAATGGGTCACAGTGAATAATTAGCATATATGTATAAAGTTAATTCATTAATGTGTTCTGAAGATGATAAGAAGAGAAGCTTGGGAAATTTCCAAGCAATCAATGACTTCAGAGACCTCAATGGTGAGATATTATTCATTGAAAGATGGAAACACTAGAAAATGAGATATATGAAGTTATTGCTAAGACTTGTGATTTTCAGCAGATAGGCTTCTAGGGATAGAGCTCAGTTGCAGAGCACTTGCTTAGAATTCAAAAGGACCTGGGTTCTATCCCCAGCACTAAGAAAAAAGGGGGGAAAAAGATGGGTTCCATTAAAAGTCCACAAAGCCTTTTTGACTTTGAGGGGAAATCTTATTTTCTTATGTCACAGGTATTTTTATGGCTGTTTTTAAGTTAACATTGAAACTTTATCTCATTTAAATGGAATCATTACTTAATTTGTTTTAACCGGCAACAATAAGTAAAGCAGATATTAATAAATATTGAATTACTGATAAAGGACTCATAAAATCAAAGAAATTCAGTGTTGTGGAATCTGTTATTTGCATTGTAGTTTAAGAGTTGCAGTTTTAATGCTTCTAATTAAAAATTGAGCTTTGTTCCTCTTTAGAAATAATGAATTCCCCAATAAAATGCATCACACAGTGTTTCCTTGTTTCGGCTTTGGGCTTATACCAGTAAGATGCTCACCTAGAGTTAAATTGCTTTTTTGTTGGGAATGACATTTTATTGATTTATAGACTCAAAATGATTTGTGATTTTTACTTCCTGAGGAATGTGAACTGTGAAATAGTTGGTAAACAAAGTGTCATATGTCAGGTCTGTGTAGTAGTAATATGTGTACCTTGTGATAAAAATTTTAAAGCATGTGCCAGGTGTTATTCTGTGTTCTTTTTTCTTCTTTCACTCATCAAAAGTGCAAGTGAAAGAGTGGGTGTAATACAGGGTGACAGTAATACAGCCCTGGAGAAGAGGCTACTCCACTGCTGGTTGCTCCCAAAATATTCAAATTGGTAGGAAAACAGGTTTTTTATTTAAAGCCAGCTTTGAAGGAAGTTAGAAGAAAATTTTATTTCACAATTCCATCTTGGGAGGCTCTGAGGACAAAGACAGCTTTTTAAAAAGAGAAGAGGCAGGCAAAGTGAGACAAAAATTAGGAAATACCCATATGCAGATTTAGTTAGCCTACGTTAGAGGGCAGGACAACGAACAATTTGGCCATGTGGGCTTCCTTGGTGTCTCTTAGACTAGGGGAGGTCAGCTCCTCAGCCTTTACTCTCTTAGCATGAGGAAGCTGCTCTCAGTTTTAGAGGGGCCAGAACTCGGCCTGTTTGATGGGCGGTCCGAAGACCCCAAAGTGAACGATCTTGTGGCGGGTAAAGAGGGGTGGAATAGAGAGGCACCTCAAGACGTCTGCTGTGCTGGGAACAAACATAGGTGGGTAAAGCGTTCGCTTCCTTACCCTAGGCTGGTCGCCTTCGGGGAGAGGCTGTGCTCGGACCCTCCTTTCGCGTGAAAAATCCCACATCGGGCTTTTTCCCAGTCGTACGGGAATTTTTCTCTAAATACGACGTATCCTTAAGGAGTTGGCTAGTAAGGCAGGGCAGTTATGAAATGTGGTCCCTGCACCTTCGCACAGTACCTAGCACACAGTAGCAACGTTTATCTCTAAGCGTAGGCATCCAACTACCTGAATATAGTGCCTAACTCCCCAAATTTCCGCTTCTACCTTCAGTCACTTCTGGGTGAATTTCGGTACTACGGCGATCCTTTCCCAGGCTACAGCAGTGGAAAGAGAAGGAGGCGGGGCACGCGTCTAGTCAGTGTGAGGGACGCTAGGGGATCGAGCATTTTCACCGGGTCAGGCGATTGCACTCCTCCAGGTGACCCTCCGCAGGTGCGGCGGCCGCGCAGAATAGCGCGGGACCACAGCTTCAGAGCGCCTGCGCCCCGGAATCCTTAGGCCGCGCCCGGACACGCCCCCATTAGGCGCGCGCTGGGAACCCCGCCCCCCGGCCCGGAAGTGCGCGTGCGCCGGCAAGATGGCAGCTGCGGCGGGACCGCTCCTGCGCCTCCGCCGCTTGTGTCGCGTGCTGCTCTTCCTCTCGCAGTTCTACATTCTATCTGGTGGTGGTGAGTTAAAGGTCGGGGGTCGCACCAGGGCGGGCTGGGAGTTTAGAGGGTCCCAGGAGCTGCTAGAAGCGTTGGGGCCGGGACCACAGAGGCTGCGTGCTGGGCGGCGGGCGGCGGGTAGCTGCAGTCTGGCGTGCCCTGGAGCCTGTGCTCAGCTACCTCGCTACCGAACCCTCCAGCTGAGAGGGAACTCTCCGTGGCTCCGCCGGGGAAACAGAAACTGAACTTGAAACCGCCTTTGTTAACCTGCAGACTCGAAACGGTGTAGACCCTATTGGTGATGCGCCCTTTCAGTTTTCTGTCTTCGGGAAGTTAGACCCTGAGGTTTTCAAGAGCAGTTATTGGCTTGGTGTAGTACTTGCGTGTTAACCACACAAACCAAGGTTTTCATATCCCGGGATAACGTGTTTCTCTAATTGTAGGATCCTTAAATTTAGAGCATTCGCAGCCGCTGGCTCAGGCAATAAAGGATGCGGGCCCAACACGTACATTCACAGTAGTTCCCAGGGCAGCAGGTACTAGACGTTTTCTATTCTAGTAAATGTGCCCTTTTATATATAGTAGTTTCTTTCTGTTTTTGATACAGTTTCTTTTAGTATACGAAGACACTTAATTTTTGACTGTGTATTGTGTCTTAGGTTATGTGAATTACGGGCAGATACACAGCCATTTTCAGTAGACAGTTTTGGTATTTGAATACCTTTTGACATTCCTACCTCATCTCTTTTCCAACCTCACGCTTCTCATTTCAGTCTTATTTGTGTTATTTTTCCACTTCCTCCATCCAAGTAACCTTTAACCAGTGCTTCTTTCCCTTCAGAAAATTCCTTCTATTTCTAGCACCCAGTTCCTGCTGGTGATTAAAAGGTCCCCCAATGGTGTATGAATTGGAAGCGGATGAGAGGAATTAATGGAGACATGAAGTCTTGAGTCTTATGGTGCTTTTGGGAACTTGAGGAAATTACCCATCTTGGGCCTTTGTTTCCTCTCCATTCAGGCTGTGAAGTTAGCCCAACTGCCTGAAAGCAGTTGTGGTTCTAAAGTGTCCAGACTCCAGCCATGTAGAAATAGGAACAATAGAAAAGAAAATTGTATTTTGTAGATTGACTGCTTAATACAGTGGTGTTTGGTAAATGGAAAGTAGTTTCATTCCTTTAGAGTTCCATTATACCAATGACTCAAAACTGGAAGAGGTATTTTAGGATTCTTATTTGAATGTGAAAGTTGATTGAATGTGATTTAAGATGCATTTTTTTTTTGAGAAAACGCAAGAATTCTTGGCTCTTTAACACATTTTTGAAAACCCCTCTTCTCATTAATACTAGTGACTTTTATGTTCTATTGACTGTTAAAAATGTGTTGCCCCATTGTTTGGATTGGGAAAAAAAGTTGCAGCTTGCTGAAAAAATTATTAAAATATGGAATTAATTTGAACCTTGTTATAAAAATATAAATATTATATTAGTAAATATGGCTTATTGAAATATCAGTGTGGAATAATGACAAAGTGTTTTCTAGAGTTGGTACACCAAAGGTGTCAGTGGCTTCATTTCCTATTCAGTAAATTTGAATGAAAAGAATTTTGGATTGGAAATGGAGAGATTTGAATTCTGGCTTCATTTGTACCATAGATTTCCTGAGATTTTTCCATAACTCCTACCTTGTCTAAGATTTAGTTTTTCATCTTGTAAATGGTAGATTTTTTGAGCTCCTAACTTGCACCTGACATTTTCTCTACATTATTTGTACATGAGCATCTTCAATTTTCATGGCCACTTGGGAGGCAGGACTGAAATACTTTTTACCAGTATGCTGCCCACCTGGTCATACAGCTGGTTGGTGGCAGAACCATACTTTAATTGTAGGTGTCTCTCTGACTCTGACTCCAACTTAGTGCTTTTTGCATTCCAGCGTAGTGTCTCATTGCTAATGTTTGTGTCTCTTCACCTTAGAAAAATTGTTTTCCTGTTATTCTGATCAGTGTCAAGAGAGAATAAGCCACTCTCTCACCTCTCACAGAAAGTACCGAAATCCCACCCTATATGATGAAGTGTCCAAGCAATGGTTTATGTAGCAGACTTCCTGCAGACTGTATAGACTGTGCTACAAATTTCTCCTGTGTCTATGGGAAGCCTGTCACTTTTGACTGTACAGTGAAACCTTCTGTTACATGTGTTGTAAGTACTGCAGCTTACCTATTCTAAATAAATGCATTGTAAATTCCCAAGTTAAAAAGTGTTGTTAGATTTGACTGTTGGAGGGAGATTCTGAAATTGTTTTTGTATTCTTTTATAACAGCCCTGTAAAGTACATAAATAGAAGTAAATTTTAAAATCCTGTATTCCTTTCCTTATCAAGTTGCTACTGTTCCAATTATGTTGGTAACTGACAAGCCAGTTGGTATTATATGAAAATGTGCAGGACAGAAATGTTGTTTTGTAAGACCTGGAGAAGGTCTCATTTTACTAGTGTATCTGAAGTGGGTGTAATTCCTGCAGATGGGTTCTGTGTTCTTGGTAGTGAGAACTGGTATAATATAGAGGCATGAAAATGTCTTTTTACATAGATGAGCTTGCAAAGGAGTCAGTTCTTTGTAATGAGAAGATGGATTCAGTAAATGCTGGGATGACTGCATACCTCTCTGGAAAAAAAAAAAAAATAAGTCCCTGTTTTGTCCAAAATAAATCCCAGATAGAAATATAGCTGAAAGAACGGTAAGAGTGTCCTTTTTTGAGGGTCACTGAGCTGCAAGTTTGGAGGAGGATCCAGGTTCCCTGATCCCAGCTTGGTGCTTCTGTAAGCATAGCACATTCCCTTGCTTCTGAGTTCCAGGTCTTCCCTCCCATCTCTAGTTGCAGTCTCCACCTCAGGGTTTTTCCTCCTGCTGTCATCTCTATGAGCACTTGGCATGGTCACCCAATAGGCAGCCCAGCTGAGAAGAACTACATGACACACAGCAATTCAGACATATATGCCATGTGATTGTTCTAAGCTGGAAAATGCTGGGAAAATTTGGAACTTGGAAGCAAGGCAGTGTGCTATGCTCACAGAAGCATCAGGCAGCTATCTGTGACTATGACCTTATAAAATAATTTATTTCTATACTTCTAAAATATATGTACTCTGTTAAGCATCCCTGAGTTCAATTGCTGGCACAAAAATAAATAAATAATTAAAATAAAAATTCATGTACTGATTATAAAATAAGTTAATTAGGCAAAAGTGGTAAAATAATCTTATCACCCTGAAGTAACTTTTGCTATTTTGATGTGAGTTTATGTAGGTTTTTCCCAACTTTGGTAGGTAATATATATTTGGGTGTATATTTTTATGATTATAAGATCATACAACATACATTTGTTTTGCATACATATTGTTTTTGTGTCTATTTTTCTCCCACTTACTGCTAGGTCCTAAATATACGTATTTTAGAAATTTTGTATTATATGACTATGTGGTCTTAATGACATGATGACAAACAACTGTATTATGATTGATTAATTCTATGTCCTTCTGTGTATAGGATCAAGACTTCAAATCCCAAAAGAGCTTTATCATCAACATGACTTGCAGATTTTGCTGGCAGCTTCCTGAAACAGATTATGAGTGCTCCAATTCCACCAGCTGCATGACAGTGTCCTGTCCTCGGCAACGTTACACTGCCAACTGTACGGTGCGGGATCACATCCATTGCTTGGGTAAGTCAGTCAGAGTTCAAGAAATTTCATAAACAAAGTATTTCTAAGTTCACCAGAAACTTGAAAATTTAATTATTTTATCATATACACCAGTGGTTTTTTAGTTGTGCCAATCCGCATTAGTAGACTTGATGGACTAAAAAAGAAATGTATGGAAAATGTGCAACTCTTTTTAAATACAAAATTGCACAAAACAAAAAATATCTCAGATCTAAAACATAGTAATTGATTTTCCCCTGATTAACAATGAACAGTTCTAATACATTGTAACCACCTGAATGTTCCCTTTGTCTACTTTGTCTTCCTTCTCCATAGAGGTAACACCTTTTGAATTTCATCATCCACTTCCCTTTTAAAATATTCTGTGGTTCTGTGTGTGTGTGTGTGTGTGTGTGTGTGTGTGTGTGTAATATAGTGTGACATG
This sequence comes from Spermophilus citellus, assembly GCF_964194105.1. Classification (NCBI taxonomy): domain Eukaryota; kingdom Metazoa; phylum Chordata; class Mammalia; order Rodentia; family Sciuridae; genus Spermophilus; species Spermophilus citellus. Next base: position 53,573,048 of record NC_138185.1, read on the forward strand.
CTCTTTATTTTAGATTAGATGTATAAAATAACATAAGACTGTGGTCTTCTGGGACCTCTTTCCTCTCAACATTAGGGCTCTAATGGGACTTCTCTTATTATTTTTACACTGTCAGATTATAAATTATAAAATTGTATCAACAGTGGATCCAGTCTCCAAAGTATTGAATTTTTTGCTGTTTTTACCTATTGCAGCAACTCTTAAAATTTCTGTACCTATCTTCTGTTTGTATATTTGTAGTAGTGTGTCTGGCATATATTCTCCCTCAGGTCTTATTTTCTAGAGTGGTTTACATTCTGAAATTTACATTCCCATCAGTGGTAGCCCATAACTATTCTTGATGATCTAGATCTTCAGTATGTCTTATCTTTAGGTTTTGTCTAATATTAAAGATTTCTGGTATTATTTTATATTCTTGGTACTGTCCTTAGGTGACCCTAAAACTCTTTCCCAGATTTTGACTTTTTTCCTCCCCACTTTCCTTAGAGTATCTTTTGATTAATGGAATTTTGAAAATGTGATTAAATAATTAGTCTTATAGTTAATTACTTCTTTTTGTGGTTTCTTTTCCCACCCCAGGTTCATAATTTTCTATATTTATTTTCTTTTAAAAACTGGAAGTTTGGCCTTTCACAGTTAGTACTATAATCCATGAGAAATTGACTTTGGTAGATGTTAGGAGGCAGATTCACCTTTCTATGTCCTCCCTCATAGATAGCCAATTTTGCAGCTCATCTCTGTCACTCTCTATTATATGTCAAGTGTTTATATGTGGTGCTGGTTCTGGGCTGGCTCTTCCTGTTGTGTATATCTGTCTTCACCCAAAGTTTTGATATCTAGTAGAGTATTTCATATTCTTTAAGTTTTAACACCAACTTAACTGATTTAAATATTAAATCTGTGCTTATAGATGGTAAGGACTTTCTTTGTGTTATTAACTAGAGTAAAACTAATTATAAATAGAGGTGACCTTTTGATTCTAAATTATAAGGTATTAGTTATAATGACTTCTCTGAGAGTATTTTTGTACCCATTTTTTAATGTAGAGTGTTTTCCTTTTTCTTTTTGTAAGGTAATCGTACTTTTCCCAAAATGCTATACTGTAATTGGACTGGAGGTTATAAGTGGTCGACTGCTCTGGCTCTAAGGTAAGCTTTGGTATTAATAAGTTAAAAATACCATTTGGATTTCTTTGGGATCAATGCAATTTTTCAAACATTAGGCTTAGCCAGACACATCCTTTGCTAAGATCCTACCACTTCTGTTAGATAGCCTCTAGAAAACACAGGTGCAGATAGGTAAAAAGATCAGACAGTACTTTTGTAGAATTTAGCTGCAGGCATATTTAGATTTTAAGTCATTCTAGAAATGACTTAATTGAGTTGTTATTGTAGAGCATTAGGACTAATCAGGGTTCCCATCCTGAACTTATGTGAATCAGTAAAATGCATAGGCTAAAATATGAAGGTTTTGCAAGGTATATTTTTAAATCTTAAGTAACTTTGACCTTATAAAAAATAACATTATTTTATATAAGTTTATTATAATATAATATAATGAAAAGTGGAAAATAAAGAAAAACTAAATAATCTATAATTTTATCATCCAGATAATTACAGATCTATAACTCTTAAAATGTTTATATTTTAAACTTTTCATCAGGATTATATCAGTCTTCCCACTAAGGGGAAAGACAGGTGGGGCCCTGGTTAAATTTTTAATCAAGAAGTTATGCTATCTATCATGAAGTCTTGATGTTAGAGCCTGAGACCTGCGATATGTGACATAGGGCAGGATTTTTTAACCTTCTCCCTGTTGACATTTTGAGCCAAATAATTCTTTGTAGTAGAGCTGTCCTGTGCATAGTAAAAATGTTCAATAGTGTCCTTAGCCTATACCTACTACTAGTTGTCAGTCATACCCCATTCCCCCAGTGGGGACAATCAGAATGCCTCCAGGCCTGGCCAAATGTTCCCTAGAAGGCCAAATTGCCCATTTTTGAGAGACATTACATTAGGGTTTGTGCTGACCAGAGGTTTACTGGAAAGTAAAAGAGGAATCCAAGATAGGAAATTAGACATGACAAAATAAGATTTGACAGCTGGCCATACATAGTTTTTGTCAGTTAATTATTCAAATTAAACTAGCAATTGACTTTAAAAGAAAACTTTTTAATTTAAAGTAATTTTAGACTTATATAAAAGTCACAAAGATGGTAGAGAGTTTCTTGCACACCCCTCACCCAGTCTCAGCTGCATAGTTAACATCTTACATTTAAGGACTTAAAAATTGTTTCCTTCATAGAGTTTAACATAGTACTTTTTTTAAATCAATGTTTTATTTCCAGTTTTACGGCATCTTACTGAACACTTTGGCACATATTAAAAATGGATCTCATATTTTCTTTGCAAACAATTTACAATTTGCATTTTCAATGAGTTCAGGGTTAACATAGTACTTTTAAAATATTCTCTGTAAATGAGATATGCCCCAAAGTACAGTTGTCCCTCAGAAGCCTTGGGGTGTTGATTCCAGGGTCCACTTGGATACTCACATCCTTTATATAAAATAGCACAGTATTTGCATAGAACTATAGATATCCTTCCACGTGCTTAAATCATCTCTAGATGATTTATAATACCTGATACAATGTGAATGCTATAGTTTTTTTTAATGTTTTTCTTTAGTTTAGATGAACACAATGACTTTATTTATTTAATTTTATGTGGTGCTGAGGATTGAACCCAGTTCCTCACACATGCTAGGCGAGCATTCTACCACTGAGCCACAACCCCAGCCCTGAATGCTATGTTAATAGTTGTTATTCTATATTGTTTAGGTAATAAGGGCAAAAAGAAAAGTCTGTGCATTTTTAGTACAGATGCAGTTTTTTTCCCCCCAAATATTTTTGATCTGTGGTTGATTGACTACAAATGCAAAACCTCCTTTGGAAACACAGAGCCAGCAGTCTTCTGCAGTAGGGGAAGGGTGTAGGTTAACAATATCAAAACAGAGTTGGCTGAATGTGAATAATCATGAGAGCTGGTTCATGGAAACTGTTTTCTACTCTTTCCTTTCATTTGAGTTTTGAAATTTTTATAATAAATATTTTCCTGATATTGTTAGATCTTAAGATTTGAAGCACTTAAGAATCATTAATTCGTAATAAGAGTGACTGAAAAGCCGGGCATGTGGCTGGGGAGGCTGAGGCAGGCAGATTGTGAATTCAAAGCCAGCCTCAGCAAAAACAAGGTGCTAAACTCAGTGAGACCCTGTCTCTAAATAAAATACAAAATAGGGCTGGGGATGTGGCTCAGTGGTCGAGTGCCCCTGAGTTCAGTCCCCAGTACCAAAAAGAAAAAAAGTGACTGAAGAAAGTTAAGACAACTTTATCTGGTTTAGTTCATTGTGGTATATGTCTCAAGACTCCAGCTCAAGACTACATGTCAGAACACTTTCTGTCAGACTAATTTGATTAAAAAGCAGTGAGATTGATTATTTTTATTAAAAAGAAAAACGTATCTTTCACCATGGTTAAAAATTGTATGCTTCTTTATTCATTTTTTTCTTGGTGCTGGGGATTGAATCCTAGGCCCTGTACATGCTAAGCCATATGTGTTTATTTTTGATAAGCAGTCTTGCATTATTTGGTGTTGTGAATTTATGAAATGGTCATTTATGCTCTAACTAGGAGTTGTTATAATTTAAGACCTTTTCACAAATGTGACTTAGTGTGGATATTACACCATAGCTGGCTACATTTACGGATTTCAGCCTACTTTATTGTTGCAGCATCACACTAGGTGGGTTTGGAGCAGACCGCTTCTACCTGGGCCAGTGGCGTGAAGGCCTGGGCAAGCTCTTCAGCTTTGGTGGCCTGGGAATATGGACACTAATAGATGTCTTGCTAATTGGAGTTGGCTACGTGGGACCAGCAGATGGCTCTTTGTACATTTAGCTGTGGTTATGTGTTTCAGAGAGGAGCAGTCCTTAGGAAAAGGTCTGTTGGCCTATAGTAACTGATGTGTTGTGAGTTGTGTGTTTGTATGTTTTTAATGTACAGCATCTGTACTTTGCTTGCCTTGATAAAGGTAAAATAAAGAAGTTAAACACTGAACATGCTAACCTGGAATTTGTTTTTATTTACCTGAATTATTTTTTTTCTGTGAAAAAATATAAACTTAAACCCAGAAGAACAAATTCTGCAGTGATGGAAAGGCCATTTAATTCCATGAAGTTAGTTTTATTGTTGCTTGAGTCAATCTGTGGTTTTTATCTCCAACCTGAAGGTGATGTCTTGAAAAGCCATTCAGCTGTGAATGTAGAGAATGGGTGAGCTCTGATTCTGTTATCGAACTAAGGTTTTCTGTGTCTGCTTCAGTCATCTTTTGAGCTTTGCAGTATAGTCTGGTCTTTATAAAGTAAAATGTAGAACTTATGTGTTTAGTTGCCATGATTCAAATTTTGTTAATAAGGTAGAGGGTTGCAAATGTATTAAAATTAATAAAATTACACTTTAAGAAATATTGTACACCTGTTTTTATATTTAAATATCTTGAATAGTCATAACAACTTCCCTTTATTATTAAGAAGTAAAATGTTTATTTTTGCCACATTCCAGCAGTCTATTAATAAAGTGGAAGTGTTGGTAAATGTGATAAATGTTTTTGAATTATTGTTGTTCTCTCGTGAACCCTTTATTGGACAGAAAAGCAATTATTCAAAGTGGGTTCTACTCAAGGTTGCTTTTGAAACATTTAAATATTCTTAATATTCTTCTTTTCAAATTTAGGTGTCTGTGTGTATTGCTTTTTAAACATCTGCACATATTAATAGCCAGAAGACTTAACCATCATACCTGATCTAGAAGCTATAAAATATCTCTTGGGAGTATTTACATAAATATCATGAGATGGACTCTTATTTTTTTCTAGTTTATTTGCTAATTACAGGTTCCCTGAAAAGAGAATTAAATCATTTTGGTGGTAACTTGCCTTTGAAGAATGGGTGTCTTCTTGATTAGATATGTCTGGATTTCATCAAGAGCAGTTCCAGCTCTGGTCACTAGGTGGTGCTTCCCCCATTCTACTTCCAAAGCAGCCAATCATAAGTTGTTGTTTTTTTTTTTCTAGAAACTTGTCTGTGAGCATAGAGCAATAATTTGAGGCAATTGTTTTTTCACAGTTTGTGTGGACTTTTAAAGGGCAAATTAATACTTTTTTCTTATTTGTGAGACTCATGATTGAACTGGCATTTGCTTAGAAAATAACTTTTAAATAGCAAAAAGCAGCCCTTTGTTAACTATAATAAAATTATCCTCTTAATTATTTAGCTCCATGTAGAATAGAATCTCTTAACATTTCCCTGTTGAGCAACCACATGTGGTGGAGCCAGGGAGTGGGGTTAGTGGGAAGTTACTGGCTGTACACATTGCTCCTGGAAGAAATAAATAGCAGCTTCCTTGACAATTGGAGAAAAATATATATGTGTGTATGTATGTGTGTGTGTGTGTGTGTACTGGAGGATTGAACCCAAGGGCCCTCTACCACTGAGCTCTGTCCCTTTTTATTTTGAGACAAACTCTAAGTTACTGAGACTGGATTTTGAACTTGCAGTCCTCCTGCCTCAGCTTCCCAAGTCTCTGGGATTATAGGTATGTGCCACCACACCCAGCTGATAATTGACCATTTTTATAGTTTTTGGACCTGACTTAAATAACAAAGTTGCCTTGTTTAAAAGGTGAAAGCTCGAAGATTCAGAATCCATAAAAAGAAATATGAATGAACTTGTTCTCAAATCCTAAAAAGTTTACACAGGGGGCTGGCCTTTGGAACTTAAAGTGTATAAGCCAATCGGGGGTACCTTTATACCAAGGATTTGGTGGAGTCAAGTCTCTGAGGCAGAGAACTAGTAGGAAATATGAAGAAATTTACAAATACAGTTTAAACAATCTTATGAATGATGGAAGCAAGAATCTTGTTCTCTGCATTTAATCTTATGAATGATGAACAGCCCCTTAAAAAAAACTGCAGAATAAAATACACTTTCAAAGGACACCAATGAGGGTGAGTGTGAACTGTTAAAAATCCCATGGGCTGTACTGGCAGCAAAATGCCATGTTTGGCTCTGGCCTGGGGTTCTATTCCTCTGCTATCCATTGTTCTATTTCTATAGCAGTCCATTTGAGCTGCCATAACAAAACACCATGAATTGGATGGCTTCTACATAACAACTTTATTTCTCACGGAAATGGAGTCCAAGATCAAAGTGCTGGCAGATTTAATATCTGGTAAAGGCCCCTTTTCGCATAGCACGCCTTTCTGTGTCCTCACATGGTATTAGTGTGGAGGGTCTCTCTGGGGCCACTTTTATAAGGAAGGGCACTAATTCCTTCATGAGGGTTCCACTCTATGGCCTTATTATGTCCCTAAGGCCCCACCTCTAAATACTGTTGCCTTTGTGCAAGGGGGTTAAGATTTCATGAATTTTGGGAGGGAGCATAAAGAAACCTTAGAATGTGTTCTATGAGTTCTGACTAGGGAATATTAGGGAACCTGTTTACACGGGTTGGGGACCATATAAGTCAACCCTCTCTTGATGTTTCTCTAGATATTCAGGATTTATCACTGCAGCTTGCCATCTGTCATTATGTAGTCTTTATATCTTTACTTTGCTATGTCAGCATTCTTGCATATTACACCCAGTAATTCCTCACAGGAAGGTGCCATTTTATTTATTTCTATCATTCCCTTTGTCCTTAGTATAATGCCTTGCACACAGAGTCCTTTATATATTTGCTGAGTGTGTTAATGTCCCCAGTGTCTTGGAGGTTTTGAAATAATCATTTAAGAATTTCAAGGCACTTGATGTGGCTACAGCAACATAATATTCAGAAATTGGCTTTGGATAAATATTTGTCTATAGCACCATGTTGCTCCGATTTCTCCAAATGACCGAGGAGCCATTCTGCTTTATGGTGCTTATAAAAAGGTATTTTAAAAAGCTCGTATGCCTCAAGACTTAAAAATGTAAAAATATCTTCTCTAAGCTATACCATTATGTTTCACTGTGCTTTTTTTTAATACCTTATGCCAGAATTGCATTTATTTTTGGTGCATCATCAGCTAAGGAATTTGCAAGTGATTTTAATTCATCCCATGAGCAATGAGTGGAAAATGAGCTATGTCTGATGCAGCTTTTCAAATATGACATGAAGAGAGCTCCAAAATGAAGACAGATTTCCTTTACCCCTGCTCTTCAGCTTCCCCTCTGTCCATGCCATATCCAACAAAAGCACTTTTGATTAAGTATGAAGTGTCACAAGAATGTAGAGGGTAGGGGCTGCAGTTGTAGCTCAGTGGTAGTGCACTTGCCTAGCACGTGTGAGGCACTGGTTTTGATCCTCAGCACCACATAAAAAATAAATAAAAGTATTGTGTCCATCTATAAGAATAAAAACGAAAAGAATATAGAGGGTATGTAAGTTAAACTTTTTTTTTTTATTGTTTGTATCATTGTGTATGTATGTATGTGTGTTACTGAGGGAGGACCAAACCCAGGGCATCATGCCTGCTAGGCAAAGGCTCTACACTGAGCTGTGTCCTCTGGCTCTTAATTTTTTTAATTGTATATATTTATGATATACATGATGTTTTAATATAGGTAGTGAAATTATTCCTATATCTATGATTACACATAATTGCCTATTTTGTGGTAAGATCACTTAAAATCTACTCAGCAAATTTCCAGCATATAATACAATAATTATAGTCCTCATGCTATAAATTAATTGTTATTATTCGTGGTACTGAAGATTAAATCCAGGGCCTTGCTCATGCTAAGTAAGTGCTGTCATACACCCAGCCCCTGTAAGTTACTGTTACAATCTAGGGGACTTCGGTATGAATTCTGAGATTTGAAGTATTGAAATTATCTTTTATATTTTTATGCAAAACAAGTTTTTCTTGAGAGACTTGGACATAATTTATCAAGAGACTTCATGAGGGCAGGCAAGAGTCTTTTTCTCTGTTTAGTCCAGCTTGGACAGCCCTACTGAACACACAGTAGGTATACAGTGATGGTTGAATGAATAATGAGGAATTTCCAGGAGTAAGCCAAACACCTACAACTATTGCTAAGGACACTTTTTGAAAAGGTGGTAGAGGGCAGCTAGATCATGGCATCCCCTTTTCAAATAAAAACCAACGACAATCTAATAGAAACAAACACATTCTTCCCACAGAAAAACTGGCAAACAGAAACTCAGTCACAAATGAGCTAAAAGACAATTAAATGCCAAAAATGTCAAAGAGAAGTGGGAAAGGAAGAACAACTTATTGCTCAGGTATACAAAATTACTCCCTCAAATGGTCCTGGTGAATTAGCAAAATCCAGAGACTCTCACTAGCTAGACAAATTTACTGGCAGAAGGGGAATAATATTTTTATCTGTGCCCTGTCACTACTGGAGGAGGAGAGGGGCTAGTGAACAACTAGGATGGATGCCTTAATGCACAAGGAGGTTCCACACTGAACCAAAGAAAAGAATTGAAATCCAAGGTGAACCCCCACAGACCACAAAACCCACTCACTACCTAGGGGAAGAAAATCTTGGTTCAAGACAGTTTAAAAAACCTTAGTAAAGAAACCAGAGACCTCATATTCTAACAAAGATATAGTCTTAGTTGCTTCACTCTTTCACCCCAGCTATCAGACCACAGGACATTGAAGTGAACACAAAATAGAAGTTACAAAATGCTCAGGGAAGAAAATGAATTTATTGACATGAAGTTGTCCACATTACGTTGAACAAAATGAAGAGAGATGATCCACTTAACATTAACTAGAATGACAATAATAATAATAATAATAAAATAATAATAATAATAAAATAATAATAATAATAAAATAATAATAATAATAATAAAGACAATAACAAGGATTGGTGAAGATGTGGAGAAGTTGGAACATTCAGACATTACTGGCAGTCACCTGAGAAAACAGTCTGACACTTTTTTTTTTTTTTTTTTTTTTTTGGTACATGGAATTGAACCCAGGGATGCTTAACCACTCAGCCACCACATCCCCAGCCCTTTTAAAAAATATTTTAGAAACAGGGCCTAAGTTGTTTAGAGCCTTTCTAAATTGCTGAAGCTGGCTTTGAACTTGCGATCCTCTTTCCTTAGTTTTCAGAGCTGCTGGGATTATAGGTGTGTGCCATGACACCCTGCCAGCACTTCTTAAAAATGTCAGAGTTGCCATGTGATTCAGCAATTCTACTTGTAGGAGTGTGCCCAAGAGAAGTGAAACTACATGTACATACACTTAAAAACTTTTTTATAGATACATTATCCCTAATAGTAGAAAGTTGTAAACAACCCCAATGCCTTGATGCATAAAGCATAAACCAGATGTGGCATATCCATGCCATGGAATATTATCTCATCATAAAAAGGAATAAAGTACTGATACATGCTACAACATGGACAAACTTCAAAAATGCTCTACTGTCTAGTGTAGTGGCTGCACACCTGTAATCCTAGCAGCTCAGGAGGCTGAGGCAAGAGGATTACATGTTCAAAGCCAGCCTCACCAACTTTGCACGGCCCTATGTAACATAGCAAGGCCCCAAGTCATGTAGCAAGACATGTCTCAAAATAAAATACAGTGGTACATATACACAATAGAGTATTACACAGCCATAAAGAAATGAAATTATGGTATTTTCTGGTAAATGGATGGAACTGGAGACTATCATGCTAAGTGAAATAAGCCAATGCCCAAAAAACCAAAGGCCAAATGTTCTCTCTGATATGAGGATGCTGACTCACAGGGGGAGGGGTTCCCCCCATCCAACAGGTTGGAGTCACTGGAAGGGAGGGATGATGGGAATGGGGAAGGGTAGAATGAATCAGACATAACTTTCCTATGTTCACACATGAATACATGATCAGTGTAACTTCACACCATGTACAACCACAAAAAAGGAAAATTATACTCCAAGTATAATTTTATATATATATGATGTGTCAAAATATATTCTACTGTTACATGTAACTAAAAAGAACAAGTTTTAAAAATTGAAAAATAATATCTTGTAAAGTAGTCAGGTGATGCATTTACAAACAACATAACTATATTTATTATAATACAGTATAAGATTGCAGAATATTTGTATTATCCAAAATTTATGTTATGCAAAATACAATTATATTTTCTTTAAGAAAAAATAAGATACAAAAAAATGTACTAAGTGGAAAAAAAAGACAATTACACTTTGAACTAGTGAACTTTATGGTGTGTACATTTTTCAATGAAGCTATTATTAAAATTATTTATTCTAATTGGGTATACATGACAGCAGAATGAAGTTTGACTCATTGTGTGCAATTGCAGCACAGATTTTCATTTCTCTGTTTGTACATGATGTAGTGTCACACCATATGTGCATTCATACATGTACCTAGGGTAATGATATCCATCTCATTCCATCATCTTTCCTGCCCCCGTGCCCTCTCTTTTCCCCTTCCCTCCTCTTTGCCCAATCACAATTCCCTTTTTTCCTAAGACTTCACCCACATTATGGATCAGCATCCTCTTATCAGAGAGAAGAACATTTGGCCTTTAGTTTTTGGGGATTGGCTTACTTCACTTAGCATGATAGTCTCCAAATCCACCCATTGACCTGCAAACGCCATAATTTTATTCTTTTTTTTTTTTTTAAAGAGAGAGTGAGAGAGAGAGAGGGAGAGAGAGAGAGAATTTTTTTAATATTTATTTTTTAGTTCTCGGCGGACACAGCATCTTTGTATGTGGTGTTGAGGATCCAACCTGGGCCGCATGCATGCCAGGTGAGTGCGCTACCGCTTGAGCCACATCCCCAGCCCAATTTTATTCTTTTTTAATGCTGAGTAATATTCCATTGTGTATATATACCAAGTTTCTTTATCCATTCATCTATTGAAAGGCACCTAGGTTGCTTCCACAGTTTAGCTATTGTGAATTGAGCTGCTTTAAACATTGATGTGGCTGTGTCACTATAGTATGCTGATTTTAAGTTCTTTGGGTATAAACCAAGGAGTGGGATAGCTGGGTCCAATGGTGGTTCCATTCCAAGTTTTCTAAGGAATCTCCATACTGCTTTCCAAATTGGTTGTACCAATTTGCAGTCCCACCAACAATGTATGAGTGTGCCATTTCCCCCACATCCTCACCAACATTTATTATTGTTTGTATTCTTGATAACTGCCATTCTGACTGGCATAAGGTGAAATCTTAGAGTAGCTTTGATTTGCATTTCTCTAATTACTAGGGATGTTGAACATTTTTTCATTTATTTGTTGATCGAATGTATATCTTCTTCTGAGAAGTGTCTGTTCAGCTCCTTAGCCCATTTATTTATTGTGTTGTTTGGTTATTTTGGTGTTAAGTTTTTTGAGTTATTTTTGTATCCTAGAGATTAATGCTCTACCTGATGTGCGTGTGGCAAAAATTTGCTCCCAAAATGTAGGCTCTCTCTTCACCTTATTGATTGTTTCTTTTGCTGAAAAGAAGCTTTTTAGTTTGTATTCATCCCATTTATTAATTCTTGATTTTATTTCTTGTGCTTTAGGACTCTTGTTAAGGAAGTCAGGGTCTAATCAGAAATGATGAAGATTTGGGCCTACTTTTTCCTCTAATAGGCACAGGATCACTGGTCTATTTCCTAGGTCCTTGATCCACTTTGAGTTGAGTTTTGGGCATGGTGAGAGATAGGGGTTTAGTTCACTTTGCTGTATATGGATTTTTAGTTTTCCCAAATGAAGAGGCTACCTTATCTCCAATGTACATTTGTGGCACCTTTGTCTAGGATGAGATAACTGTATTTATGTGGGTTTGTCTCTGTGTCTTCTATTCTGTACCATTGGTCTACATGTCTATTTTGGTGTCAATACCATGCTGTTTTTGTTACTATAGCTTTATAGTGTAGTTTAAGTTCTGGTATTATGATGCTTCCTGCTTCACTCTTCTTGCTAAGGATTGCCTTGGCTATTCTGAGTCTCTTATTTTTCCAAATGATTTTCTGTGGGATGCCATCCTTGCACATGATTGAGTTACCTCCCCTACTGGGTGTGAGGAGCTCAGATACTTTTTTATGTGTTAGAGCTTTCCCCACCCTTCTTGGGTTCGAGGGCTTGTCTGTGTGGAGGCGTGCCTCACCACTGCCCTCAAAGATCCAATCATCTCACCTGACCTTGGAACACTGCCCCCCTTGACCTTCATTGGATGGGATTTTCCCCAGAATTTTTTGTTCCCCAATAAAAGCCCTCTCCCTGGCATGCTCTTTTTCTCTCTCGCTAGCCTCTTCAGTAAACCTTGCTACTTCCCTGGGTAGCTTGAGGCTAGGGATTCGAGGAGGTGTCCTGGAACTAGTTTAAAGGTAATTGGAGTCTGTGTCTTTAATTTAAACTCCCTTAGGATTTTCCCACATGGCCGAACGGTTCATACCGTCTGCACTGGCCACGGACTAAAATTTTCATTATTGTTTTTTCTATTTCTATAAGGAGTGACATTGGGATTTTAATTGGAATTACATTGAATCTTTATCGTGCTTTGGGTAATATGACCATTTTGACAATATTAATTCTGTCTATTCAAGAACAAGGGAGATCTTTGCATCTTCTAAGGTTTTCTTCAATTTCTTTAGTGTTCTGTAGTTTTCATTGTAGAGGTCTTTCACCTCTTTTGTTAAATTGATTCCCAAGTATTTTTTTAAAAAAATATTTATTTATTTGTAGATGAACACAAAGTATCTTTATTTATTTTTATGTGGTGCTGAGGATCGAACCCAGTGCCTCACACATGCTAGGTAAGCACTTCACCACTTAGCTACAGCCCCAGCCCCTCCCAAGTATTTTTTTAATTTTTGAGGTTATTGTGAATGGGGTAGTTTTCCTAATTTCTCTTTCAGAGGTTTCATCACTGATGTATAGAAATGAATTTGATTTATGGTATTGATTTTATATCCTGCTACTTTGCTGAATTCATTACTTAATTCTAGAAGTTTTCTAGGAGAGATTTTTGGATCCTCTCTATATAGGATTATGTTGTCAGCAAATAATGATATTTTGAGTTCTTTTTCTATTTGTATCCCTTTAATTTCTTTGCCTGTCAAATTGCTCTTCCTAGAGTTTCAAGGACTATGTTGAATAGAAGTGGTGAAAGAGGGCAACCCCATCTTGTTCCAATTCTTAGAGGGATATGCTTTCGATTTTTTTCCATTTAGAATGATGTTGGCCTTGGGTTTAGCATAGATAGCTTTTACAATGTTGAGTTATGTTCCTACTATCCCTAGTTTTTATAGTGTTTTGAACATGAAAGGGTGATGTATTTTGTCAGATGCTTTCTCTGCATCAATTGATATAATCATATGATTTTTATATTTACGTCTAGTGATGTGATGAATTACATTTATTGATTTCTGTATGTTGAACTAGCTTTGCATTCATGGAATTAACCTCACTTGATCATGGTGCCCTATTTTTAAAATGTTTTTGTATGCAATTTATCAGAATTTCATTGAGAATTTTTTGCATCTATGTTCATCAGGAAAATTGATCTGAAATTTTCTTTCCTTGTCGTGTCTCTGCCTGGTTTTGGTATCAGGATGATGCTACTTCATAGAATGAGTTTGGACGGGTTCCCTCCTTTTCTATTTTATGGAATAATTTGAGGAGTGTTGGTATTAATTCTTCTTTGTAGGTCTTACAGAGCTCAGCTATGAATCTGTCTGGTCCCAGGGTTTTCTTGGTTGGTAGGCTTTTGATGGTATTTTCTATTTCCTTGCTTGAAATTTATCTGTTTAAATTGTGTATGTCTACAGCATCCCTTTATGTTCAAAACTCTAGAAAAACTAGGGATAACAGGAACATACCTCAACATTGTAAAAGCAATCTATGCTAAGCCTCAGGCTAGCATCATTCTGAATGGAGAAAAATTGAAGGCATTCCCTCTAAAATCTGGAACAAGACAGGGATGCCCTCTCTCACCACTTCTGTTCAACATAGTTCTCGAAACACTGGCCAGAGCAATTAGACAGACGAAAGAAATTAAAGGCATAAAAATAGGAAAAGAAGAACTTAAATTATCACTATTTGCAGATGACATAATTCTATACCTAGCAGACCCAAAAGGGTCTACAAAGAAACTATTAGAGCTAATAAATGAATTTAGCAAAGTGGCAGGATATAAAATCAACACGCATAAATCAAAGGCATTCCTGTATATCAGCAACAAATCCTCTGAAATGGAAATGAGGAAAAACACTCCATTCACAATAACAAAAGAGGTGAAAGACTTATACAATGAAAACTACAGATCCCTAAAGAGAGAAATAGAAGAAGATCTTAGAAGATGGAAAAATATACCCTATTCATGGATAGGCAGAACTAACATCATCAAAATGGCGATATTACCAAAAGTTCTCTATAGGTTTAATGCAATGCCAATCAAAATCCCAACGGCATTTCTTGTAGAAATAGATAAAGCAATCATGAAATTCATATGGAAAAACAAAAGACCCAGAATAGCAAAAACAATGCTAAGCAGGAAGTGTGAATCAGGCGGTATAGCAATACCAAACTTCAAACTATACTACAGAGCAATAGTAAGAAAAACAGCATGGTACTGGTACCAAAACAGGCGGGTGGACCAAGGATACAGAGTAGAGGACGCAGAAACCAATCCACAAAACTACAACTATCTTATATTTGATAAAGGGGCTAAAAGCATGCAATGGAGGAAGGATAGCATCTTCAACAAATGGTGTTGGGAAAACTGGAAATCCATATGCATCAAAATGAAACTGAATCCCTTTCTCTCGCCATGCACAAAAGTTAACTCAAAATGGATCAAGGAGCTTGATATCAAATCAGAGACACAGCGTCTGATAGAAGAAAAAGTTGGCTACGATCTACATACTGTGGGGTCGGGCTCCAAATTCCTCAATAGGACACCCATAGCACAAGAGTTAATAACTAGAGTCAACAAATGGGACTTACTCAAACTAAAAAGTTTTTTCTCAGCAAAAGAAACAATAAGAGAGGTAAATAGGGAGCCTACATCCTGGGAACAAATCTTTACTCCTCACACTTCAGATAGAGCCCTAATATCCAGAGTATACAAAGAACTCAAAAAATTAGACAATAAGATAACAAATAACCCAATCAACAGATGGGCCAAGGACCTGAACAGACACTTCTCAGAGGAGGATATACAATCAATCAACAAGCACATGAAAAAATGCTCAGCATCTCTAGCAGTCAGAGAAATGCAAATCAAAACCACCCTAAGATACCATCTCACTCCAGTAAGATTGACAGCCATTAGGAAGTCAAACAACAACAAGCGCTGGCGAGGATGTGGGGAAAAGGGTACACTTGCTCATTGTTTGGTGGGACTGCAAATTGGTGCAGCCAATTTGGAAAGCAGTATGGAGATTTCTTGGAAAGCTGGGAATGGAACCACCATTTGACCCAGCTATTCCCCTTCTCGGTCTATTCCCTAAAGACCTAAAAAGAGCATGCTACAGGGACACTGCTACATCGATGTTCCTAGCAGCACAATTCACAATAGCAAGACTGTGGAACCAACCTAGATGCCCTTCAATAGATGAATGAATAAAAAAAAATGTGGCATCTATACACAATGGAGTATTACTCTGCATTAAAAAATGACAAAATCATAGAATTTGGAGGGAAATGGATGGCATTAGAGCAGATTATGCTAAGTGAAGCTAGCCAATCCCTAAAAATCAAATGCCAAATGTCTTCTTTGATATAAGGAGAGTAACTAAGAACAGAGTAGGGACGAAGAGCATGAGAAGAAGATTAACATTAAACAGGGATGAGAGGTGGGAGGGAAAGCGAGAGAGAAGGGAAATTGCATGGAAATGGAAGGAGACCCTCATGGTTATACAAAATTACATACAAGAGGAAGTGAGGGGAAAGGGAAAAATAATACAAGGGGGAGAAATGAATTACAGTAGAGGGGGTAGAGAGAGAAGAGGGGAGGGGAGGGGAGGGGAGGGGGGATAGTAGAGGATAGGAAAGGCAGCAGAATACAACAGACACTAGAATGGCAATGTGTAAATCAATGGAAGTGTAACTGATGTGATTCTGCAATCTGTATACGGGGTAAAAATGGGAGTTCATAACCCACTTGAATCAAAGTGTGAAATATTATATGTCAAGAACTATGTAATGTTTTGAACAACCAACAATAAAATAAATAAATAAATAAATAAATAAATAAATAAATAAATTGTGTATGTCCTCCTGGCTCAGTTTAGGTTGATTATATGGCTCTAGAAATTTGTCAGTGTCTTTGAGGTTTTCTATTTTACTGGAGTATAAATTTTCAAAATAGTTTCTACTTGTCTTCTGTATTTCAGTAATGTCTGTTGTGATATTTCCTTTTTCATTATGAATTTTAGAAATTTGAGTTTTCTCTCTCCTTTTTGTTAGGGTGGCTAAATGTTTATCAATTTTATTTTTTCATAAAACCAGCTTTTTGTTTTGTCAATTTTTATTTTGTGAATTGTTTCTTTTGTTTCAATTTCATTGATTTCTGATCTTATTTTAATTATTTCTTTTTTTAAAGAGAGAGAGAGAGAATTTTTAATATTTATTTTTAAGTTATCAGCGGACACAACATCTTTGTTGGTATGTGGTGACTGAGGATCGAACCTGGCAAGCCAGACAAGCGCTCTACTGCTTGAGCCACATCCCCAGCCCTTAATTATTTTAAGTCTCAATCATTGATTGTTTTATTGACTTATATAGTTTCTTTGTTTAGTTTATGTTTGGAAGATCTATCCAGCAGTGAGAGAGGTGTATTAATGTCACCCAGTGTTATTGTGTTGTGGTCTATTTGAGAAGGGTTTGTCTGATATATATATAGATGCCCCATTGTTTGGGGCATAGATATTTATGATATCTCTTGTAGATGTATCAATCCCGTAAGCAGTATGAAATGTTATTTTTTATTCCTTTTAACTAGCTTTGGTTTGAAGTCCACTTTATTTGATATAAGAATGGAAACCCCTGCTTGTTTACATGGTCCATATGAGTGGTATGTTTTTCCTGCCTTTCTCCTTCAATCTGTGGATGTCTTTTCCTGTGAGATGAGTCTCTTGAAGGCAGCATATTGTTGGGCCTTTTTTAATCCAATCTGGCAGTCTATGTCTTTTAATTGATGAGATTAGGCCATTCATATTCAGGGTTGTTATTAAAATACAATTTGTATTCCTGAACTTTTTGGTTTTTAACTTGACTTGGTTTCCCCTTTGATTGGCTTTTCCTTTTGTGTAGTTTCTCTCTTTGCTGATTTTTCATTGTTGTTTTTCATTTCGTCCTCCTGGGATATTTTGCTGATAATACTCTAGTGCAGGCTTTCTTTAGATTTGATGATGAAATAAAAACATTTCATGATAAACAAAAGTTAAAAGAATTTACATGAAAGGGTGATGTATTTTGTAGGCTCCCTCACCTACAGATGGCCACTGAATCTTGGGAAATGCTTTCTCTGCATCAATTGATATAATCATATGATTTTTATCTTTAAGTCTAGTGATGTGATGAATTACATTTATTAATTTCGGTATGTTGAACTGTAAATTCTTTTAACTGTAAATTCTTTTTAACTTTTGTTTATCATGAAATGTTTTTATTTTGTCATCAAATCTGAAGCTTAGTTTTGCTGGATATAAGATTCTTGGTTGGCATTCATTTTCTTTCAGAGCTTGGTTTATGTTGTTCCAGGATCTCCTGGTTTTGAGGATCTAGATTGAAAAATCTGCTATGATCCGAATTTGTCTCCCCCTATATTTGCTCTGATTCCTCTCTCTTGCAGCCTTTAAGATTCTATCCTTATTCTGTATGCTAGGCATTTTCATTATAATGTGCCTTGGTGTAGATCTGTTATAATTTTGTAAATTTTGTGTCCTATAAGCCTCTTGATTTTCCAGTTCATTCTTCATGTTTGGGAAATTTTCTGGTATTATTTCATTGAAGAGATTGTGCATTCCTTTGTTTCAACTCTCTGTGCCTTTCTCTTTCCAAATAAATCTTAGTTTTGGTCTTTTGATGCTGTCCCATAATTCTCGGATGTTCTGTTCATAGTTTCTTACCATCTTCACTGTGTGGTCAACTTTATTTTCAAAATTGTATGTTTTGTCTTCATTATCTGACATTCTTTCTTCCTAGCAATCTAGTCTGTTTGTGATGCTTTCTATTGAGTTTTTTATTTGGTTTATTGTTTCCTTCATTTCAAGGATTCTGATTATTTTTTCAGAATCTCTATTTCTTTCTTGAAGTAATCTTTTGCTACCTGTATTTGCTCTCTTATCTCTTATTGGAGTGATCAATTTTGCCTGTATTTGCTCTCTTATGTCATTCTTTATTTCTCAGATCATTTTAATTATGTACATTCTGAACTTCTCTGACATTTCATCACTGCCCTGTCCATGGATTCTATTATTGTAGTATCTTGGCTTGTTTGATGCACTTCCTTCCTTTGTTTTTTCATGTTGTCTATGTATTTTCCTTTCTTGCAGTGCAGTTCTAGGTATTAGTTTCTACCCTATAATCTTATAATGTCCCTGCAGATTACCTGTACCTCCCCTTGGTGTTGGTCTTCCAGTCCCCTGCCAGTGTCCCAAGGTGGATGCTACTGCAACTAAAGGTGGTGATGGCACTAGTAAAGGTAACTCAGGATAGCAGTGGGTGTGTCCCAAGATGGAAGCTACCACTTTCAGAGATGAGCCTGAAAAGATGGGTCTTACAATGGCTTTGGGCTACCTGTTTGGAGACGCAGTGCTGTAATAGAGTGGGCAGCTGCCTCAAGGCCCTGTCTGTTGTTCCAAGGTAGAGGCTACTATAGGGGGAGGGCTATGGTAATGGCTGCAATGTCCTAAGATGGAGGTGGGCTGGGGGAGTGATGCATTGATAAACAGGGATCCACAGTGTGGTCCTCCACTCTGCATGGCAGCAGTCCTGGGCCTGGGCTCTCACACACGTCAGTGGGGGTAGTCCTAGGCCTGAGCCTGGGCTCTATTGTGGATTGGCAGGGATGGTTCTGGGTCTGACCTGGGCCTAGGCTCCCTACAGTGAAGCTATTCTTGAAAAAACGAAGGGCCTCAACAACTGTATATACACAGCATAGCAAGAGGGATGAGAGAGCACAGAAGAACAGAAAGGGAAGAAGGAACATAATATGCAAAAGAAAGATGAAGAGCTCATCTCAAAGATAACATGGCTAAGACACAGATGGGAAGTCCTGGCAAAGCTTTTATGCTATAGAACATTTAAGTGCATTTCTTTGTTCAGCAAAAATACCAAGCCCCTACCACATCCCCTACCTTCCTAGGGCTGGAGATGGAGCAAGAAACAAGTTCTTCCTTTTGGGAGCATATATTCTAGTACAAAAATGTAGACCTGCAGATATTGCCTCCATTGAACCCTTCCATCATGGAGAGAACATTGATTTGTCCTCATTGGAATTGACACATGTTCTGGTTATTCATTGCTTCACACAAAATTCTTCTGATCAAAGAACTCAATTCACAGAAAAATGTGCCACAAAGTGTGAACTTATGCTGAGAAAGTGGGAAATGGCTCCCAAAATAAAGCCACACTATGATTTTAACCCCTAAATATAGAAATGCACTCAGAATACAAGCAATACTCCTTTATCCCTTAGAGTGGAGGTTTGGGGTCATTGATTTGAGATATCTCTTTCTTCTTTTGATGCTGGGGATCTCAAACCCAGGGGTTTGTAGATACTAGGAAAGTACTCTACCATGGAGCTACCTCCCCAGTCCTCTCATTTTCTAATATAATTTTTTTGTCTAATATAATTTTAATGCTATCAATTTTCCTCCAAGCTTTGGGGGCATCTCACAATTTCTGTTGTATTCAATTAAATACATTTTATAATTCCATTTTTAACTTCCTCTTTAACCCAAGGTTTTGTTTTTTTTTTAAGTATACCTTTAAAAATATTTCCAAATGCACAGGAGCTTTCAAGATATATTTTTGTAAAAACAGGGAGAGAATTAAATAACAGCAGATGGGATAGAGAGAGAAAATGAGAGGGAAGGGGAGAGGGGATAGTAGGGGATAGGAAAGGTAGCAGAATACAACAGTCATTAATATGGTATTATGTAAAAATGTGGATGTGTAACCGATGTGATTCTGCAACTTGTATTTGGGGTAAAAAAGGGGAGTTCATAACCCACTTGAATCAAATGTATGGAAGATGATATGTCAGGAGCTTTGTAATGTTTTGAACAACCAATAAAAAAATTCACTGTTAAATAAAGATATATTTTTGTAATTATTTTCCAGTTGAATTTCATTATGGTCAAAGAATAAAATTTTTATTATTTTAAATCTCAAATTACTTGGTTTACTTTATGGCTTTATCATGACATGACTGACATGATGTGTCAAGACAACATATGACAAATGTTATGCGTGCACTTGAAAAGAACATGTGTTCTAATGGTCCAGGTAATATGTTTTGCAAATTTCAATTAGTCAAGCTGGTTGATAGTATATTTGGAGGTTTCTATATCTTCGCCAATATGTCAATTTATTCTGTCAATTACTGGGTAGTGTTGCAGTTCCCAACTGTAGTGGTGAATTTGTGTATTTCTTTTTATAGTTCTATCGATTTTTGTTTATATATTTTGAAACTTTTATTGAAAATACACAATTGGAATTGTGATTTTGTTGTTATTGTGGTAAAACATATGTAACATAAAGCTTACCGTTTAACCATTTTTAGGCATATAGCTCAGTGTCATTAAGTACATTCACATTGTTGTGCAAATATCACCACCACTCCTCCTGGCTCCTTTTCTGCCTCTTCCACCTTCTCTTGAATCTCTGGTGCCTTTTTAATTGTTTCCCCCTGCTTTCTCTTTATTGCTCAAATTGGAAATTTCTATTGATCTGTTTTTGAGTTCACGGAATCTTTCCTGTATCATATCTAAAGTAGCACTGAGCCATTCTGTGAGTTTTAAATTTCAATTATTATATTTTTTGTTATATAACTTCACTTGATACCTTTTTATATCTTTATTTGCTGACATTTTCTATTTTTTACTTTTTTAAAGTGTGTTCATAATTGCTCACTGTAGTATTTTTATGATTGCTGCTGTAAAATCCTTAGAAGATAATTCTAATATCTGAGTCATTTCAATGTTGCCATCTTATAATTTGCCATTCAAGTTGTTGAATGAGAAATCTCCCGGTTTTTCATATGACAAATGATTTTTTTTTATTACCCCTTGGGCATTTTGGGTATTGTGCTATGAGACCTGTTTGACCTTTTTTATTATTCTTAAATTCTTTTTTCTGTTTAGGAATAGTGTGCAGGTCTGGGTACGGGTGCATCTCAGCTCCCCACTGACTTCACTTCATCCCCCTTATGACAGTGGCATGCAAGAAGGCAGATAGGTGTCACCTAGTGATGGGAGTCCTCACAGAAGGAGCTGCCATGAGGAGAGCTGCCTATTGAGGGAAAAATGTTGGGGAACATTGGGTGGCCGGACAGAGCCTTAGGAGAAGCTCCTGCTCAACCTTTCTTGAGTGACTATATTTTTGTGCTTCTGTAACCCTTAGACATCAACCTCCAGCTCCTTCAGCCTTTGAATGTAGACTTACACCAGAAGCTCCTGGTGGTCTTTCAAGCTTTCAGCCTTGGACTGAGACTGCATCACCTCTTGTTCTGAAGCTTCTGTCTTCTTGGACTGAGCAGCTACTGGTTTTCTTGGCTCCCCGCCTACAGATGGCCACTGTAGGACTATCCAGCCAATCAAATAAATCCCCTCTCATAATCATGTACATTCTATTGGTTCTGTTCCTCTGGAGAATGCTAATACCTATAATTTCTTACTCTACTCCATTCCTAATGTTCCCAGTTTCCTTCTATTGTTTCTGTTCTATCTGAAGAATTTCCACTAGCATTGTTTCTTCAGAGCAGGTTGGTCTGCTGATAACAAATTCTCTTAGATTTCTTTCATTCAAGAACACCTTTATTTCACTCTCATTCCTGAAACACTGTTTTGTTGGATATAGAGTTGTTGGTGACAGCTTTCTTCTCTTTCACCCCTTATCTTGGCTCCTCTGTATGTAATATTCTCTCTGTTCTCTGGCTGCCTTCAAGCTTTTCTCTTAGCCTTTAGCATTAGGCAGTTTGACTGTAGTGTGTGTAAATGTGTGGGGTTTTTTAAAAAAAATATTTTTAGCAGTAGATGGACCCAATATATTTTACTTATTTTTTATGTGATGCTAAGAATCAAACCTAGTGCCTCACACATGCTAGGCAAGTGCTCTACCACTGAGCCACAACCCCAGTCCAATGTATGAGTGTGATGTGGGTAGTGGGTACTGATATTGTTTCCTTCCTTTTATTTTTGGTATTTATTCTGCTCTGGGTCCTCTGAGATTCTGGAATCTGTAGTTTATCATTATCATTACTTTTTTGTCTTAAAATATTCTTCGGCACCATTCTCTTTATTCTCCTTCTGCAACTCCAATAATATGTATGTTTAGACCATATGATGATATCCTACAGTCTTTGAATGTTTTGTCATTTTTTTTCTCTTTGTGTTTCTATTTGGATAATTTCTGTTGACCCAGTTTCAAGTATTGTTTTAATTAATCCAAAGCTGTATTTACTCTACTCTTGTGCCTTTCAAAATAAGTTTTCATTTGTGATAGCATATATTTCTAGCATCCCTAGTATACTTTTTCTTATATTTTTAATCTCTCTCTTGGAAAATTCTCTGACTGTTCATGGTCATTGCCTCTCCTTTCCACTAGATGCATTAGTGTATGAATTATAGTATTTGAAATTCCAGTCTGGTTGTTCCAACTCTTTTTTGGGTCATCAAGTCTATTTCTGTCAATTGCTTTGTATCTAGATTGTTTTATTTTACCTTATTTAAATTGTAATTTTTAATTGAATTCCATTGTGTGTAGAAGAACACTGCAGTCAGAGGTAAATCGTATTTATACAGTAAGTTATTGTGCCTATTTGGAGTGGTGTTTAGTATGCAAGATTGAGTAAGTCCCTTTAGGGGTTGAGCTGGGTTTAGGTTTTGTTATTGCTTTTGTTACCTTCAGTGTAGCTAAATCTTTAAGTTTCTCTAAATAGGAGATCCTTCTACCTTGTGCTTAGGTTGGAGAAAGGGCTGTAAGATGTTTCTTCTCAGTGTTCATAATGTTCCCTTTCCTTTTAGCAGTTCCAGCATGCCTCGGCACAGAGTGGTTCTTCCCTCTCCTGCAGGGTAGAGTGTCTTTACTTGCTACTCAGTACTAGGCTCATGGTGAGAGGGCAGATTCTCTATTGGCCTGATTCACCCTCTTTCTTAGATCCTAAACCTCAATGTGGGGCTTTCTCAGCTCTCTTGCCTGGTGACAACTAAATTCTTCTGTATACCATGGTTGGTCTTGGACAGGTATTTCCTCCCCTCCTCTCATTGATAGCAGGCCTCTGCTTGATATAGGATTCTGGGCCCCAAATGGTTTCTTGCCTTTTCCCTGAAGTAAGAAGTTTTTGCTTCTGTGTCCCTCACAGTTGCAATGGATCTTTCTTGTGTCCTGGGGGCCAAAAGTTACTTATTCCTCTACCAGAGACAAATGGGTTTTGTTTTTATTCCTTTTTCAAAATCAATGGATTTTTCCTCTGTCCTGCAGGTGGGAGCATTTGATACCCCTATCTGGGTGTCTTAAGGTTTTTGCTGCAGGAAGGAAGGATGCAAATAAATGAATGTGACTTCGTACCTGCCCTCCAACAGTGACTGATCTTTTCCTGCACACCCACATGCCTGTGCAACTTAGAGAGGTCTCTCTAGTCTTCTGCCTGTTTCTGATATTTCTCTAGAGAGCACTCAATGATTCTGCAAGTGTGAACTCCCTGAAGTCTGGCTTCTCCTGGGATTCCAAACCTACATACTAACCCAGACTTGGCCTTTAATTACTTGCTAAAATGTAGATGATACCTTTTTACTTAAAAGTGGCCACATGTTTCCCCTGTGCTCTGCTCAAAGAGAGGTAGGTAGTGTGCCCCATGTTTCCTCAAAAGGCCTGCTCCCACCTTGGAATTCAACTTACTTGATTGCCTTACAACTTCAGATCTCTAGAAGACTAAATACAAATTATAACTTGGTACACTCTCCAGGTTTTTCTCATTGTTCTTTACAGACTTCATCCTAATGTGGGAGCAGGAATGAAATGTTTTACATCAAAAGCACTAACTCACCCTAATCTGTTTACAAATTAGATCTATCAAGAAAATTGTATAAAATTTTTCTTTCAATTGCATCTTTCTATTTTTATAAAATGATTTAAAAAGAGTTTTCCAGCTATGTTTAAAAGCTGTGAGTGATCTACTTTTCTTCTCATTTTGTAACCTAGTAACCAAGGTCATTAATGAGAGTCATTCTTAAACTTTGTTACTTTGAAAAAAAATTAAGATTCAACACATAATAAGAAGGTTATTTTTTTCCTCTTTCCTTTGGAAATTCTTGAATTTTCTCATTTCAAATTTATATAAGCTCTCTGTAACCAATTATGGCAGTATCTCCCATGGACTTTTAAGAGATCTTATGATAGGTTGCATTTTTCCTTTGTGCTAGATCTGTTCATCTGGGCTAGTTAGCTCTGGAGTGTGCACATAATGACAGACATTTTTGTGATTGCTTAATGTTCTGGTTTCTATGATTGTGTAACAAATGGCCTCAAATCTTAGTGGCTTAAAACAGTTCCTTATTTTCATAGATACTCTGGATCAGACATTTGGATGGGTGCAGCAGAAGGGTTTGTCTCTGCTCTCTGATTCCTGGGGCTGCAGTTGGAAGACTCAGATGCTGGGGCCAGAAGCATCTGAAGATTTTCAGTCATGTGCCTGGAGGTTCTTCTACAAGTGGGCCTCTGCATGTGGTCTCTCTCTCTGTGGGTCTGGTTTGTGTTTTGCTATGGTTTGGGTGTGGTTTGTCCAGTAAAGGTTCGTGTGTTGGAAGCTTGGTCCCTAGTGTGGTAATGTTAAAAATTGGTTAGACTTTCAAGGGGTAGTGCCTCATGGGAGGTGGTTAGGCCTTTGGGGGTGCTGTATTTGCAAGGGTTAATGTAGTTCTTATAGGATCCCGAGTTAGTTCTCACAAGAGTGAGTTGCTCAAAACAGTAAGCCTGATCCTCGGGTTGCTGTCTGATTTCCTGTCTCACCATGCTGTCTCCTTCTCACATGTGTTTCTACCACTGAGACACCATTCACCTTGAGGTCCCTGCCAGGGCCAAGCCTATGTCAACAGCATGCTCTTAGATTTCTAGAACTGTGAGCTAAATAAACCTCTTTCCTGTATAAAGTCTCCAGGCTCAGGCATTTCACTATGGTAACAAAAAATGGGCTAGTACAGGTTTCTGTACAGTGTGGTGGTTGGCTACATGGCATATCATAGTTTCCAATTTTAGAAAATACAATTTGCTACAAATAATCTTCAAAGTCTTTTAAGAAATGGGAGCAATGAGGAAGAAAAGAAGATGAGGGAAAGCTGACCATATGTACCCTTCCTTGGTATCCCTTCAGAACCCTTAGAACTTTCTAGTTTTGTTTTTCCCCATGACTAGGACATAATACTAATTTCTAGCTAGACTTTTGTTTGCAATATCAATAGGTGTCTCTGTTAAGAGTTCCTATTTAGTTGGTATTTTCAAGAATCTATAAACCTATGTCCTTTCTTGGGTCATCCCAATTAATTAGCTTTTGTCAAAGTTTTCTCCACCCAGCCCTTCCACAAGAGGGCTTGGTGAAAGGAAAGGCCTGGAGTGTATGTGCCCAGAAAAAGTACTTTTCATTATTGAACTTTGTCCTTTTTGACCTGGAATTTTAAAAATCCTTTAGGCAGATAATTTTAGAATCTTAATTGAGTTTAGGGGTCTCCTTATGTCAAGTAAAGAATGTAGGCCATCGGTCAGAATTTTCTTTTTCAATTTGTTTTAAGATAGCTTTCAAAATAATAATGCTGCCTCTGTCAAGAGTTATCAAAAGTGGAAGTGGTGTCTTCAAATTATTTTTAGTGAAATATAGTCATGGTATCCACAGGTACCATGTCTACAGATTCAACCAACTGCAGATAGAAAGTAGGATAAAAATTATGTCAGTACTAAACATGAGCAGTCCTTTTTGTTCTTGATATTATTCTATAAACAATACAGTATGACAACTATTTTCATTGTATTTACATTGTATTAGGTATTATATTCCCTAGAGATGATTTGAAGTGTGTGGGAGGATATGCACAGGTTATATTCAAATACTAAATCATTTTATGTAAGGGACTTGAGAATCTGTGGATTTGAGTATCTTAGTTGAAACCAACTAAGGAACAACGGTGATGCCATTTTCATGTTAGAATTGTTATATGAAAATATGGAGTAAGCTACTGTTTGGCCTGACAGGGACACTGACTTGGACCAAGACCATCCCATGAGAACTGCAGTGATTGGTAAGACAAGTGTCTCCAGAACCTGGCCCAGAGCAGCTGTCGTCAGGTTTGTGCCTGAGGTTCCTCCTATTACCTGTCTGATTGTCATGTTTATCTGTAAAAGGGCATCTGTAGAGAGAGGGAACCCCTTTTGCTCAAGGCAGGATGTGTTGGACTTCCCTCTCTGCCCTCTTTCTATAGGCATCTTACAGACAAACAACAGCCAGTTCACAGATGGACTTGATGAAATATTTGGAGCTCAAACTCAAATTTACCTCCAACAGATGATGACTCAAGTGGTCTCAGATCTGCACATTATTTCCAAGTCAGTGTCCCAGTCTATAGGAATAAGGGTCTTAGCTGTGCTATGGTGGAACCTTCACCTGTTAACAATTCACCAGTTCTATCAGGACCATTAGGAAAACATCTACTATGGTTCGAGTGTGTCTCCAAAAGTGCTGGAAACATAATCCCTGAAATAATGAGTTGATGGTGTTTGATGGTAGGGTCTTTGGGAGGTGACCAAGTTTAGCTGAGATCAGAGAAGGGTGATTCCCCATGATGGCATGATTGGCCTTATTAGAAGAGAAGAGAGATCTGAGCCAGCACACTTGCTCTGAGTCACCACGTGATGCTCTTTACTATGTTATGATGAAGCAAGAAGGCCCTCGCCAGATGCCAAGAAGATGCCAGGGCCATGCTTTTGGACTTCCCAACCTCCAGAACCATAAGCCAAGTGAATCTATTCTTTACAACTTACTTAGTCTGTGGTGGTCAGATGTATCAAGCAGGAAACAGATTGGGTCAACACTTTTCACCAAAGAGGATAGATTCTGTAGCTTCCTGCAGCAAGGGAGAAATTTCACTCCAGTACAGCTGAGCCCTTCCACGGCATTGACTTTCCACTAACTACAGGGAACTGTTGGATGTGGATGTAATAAGAGGTCTCCCAGAGAGCTCCCGTGGCACTGTCAACTGAGCACTGCCACAGCACAGTCAGGGACACCACTCCTGCTTCCCTGCCTCTGCTTGCTGTGCCTCAGAGGTACAGCACTTGTGCTGCCTCTGAGCCTCTAGTTTCAGATAGAATCCTCTTTGCTTAGACATCCTGCCCTGGGGTCACAGCTGCTTCCTCTAGGCATGAATGTCAGGGTTAATTGAATAACCCTGATTGCTCCTTTTCCCCTTTTGGTTTTCCACCTACATACAGGTTGAGCCTCCCTTATCTGAAAGTATGAAATACTCCAAAACCTTTTGAGTGTTAATATGGTGTTCAAAAGGTTTCAGATTTTGGAGGATTTCAGATTTTTGGATTAGGGGTGTTCAGCCAGCAAAGTGTTCAAATAAGCCAAACTCTGAAAAGCTCCAAAATCTGAAACACTTCTGGTCCCAAGCATTTCGTATAAAGAGGATTATCCTCCTTTTGATGGATTTACCTAGTATGGTTTCTGAGTTTTTGTTTTGTTTTCTTTTGGGCTGGACCAGATACATACAACTCCTTAAGAAGTCATCTGTATTCTTTTTCTTTCCTTCTTCTTTCCTCCGCCTTTCTGGCTGCAATAGGGATGCAGTAACTTTTGTCAGAATTACACACCAGGGAGGCAGAGAAGAAAGATAGATGGTCCCTGAGGACACAGTGGAACTTCCACTCTAGCTCTGACTTCTTTCCCATGAGAGACAAATTAAATACTTTCTTGTTTAAGTCATGTTCTGTTACTAGCAGCCAAATGCTGTTCCTATCTGACCTTGCCCTGTGGGGTTGGCCACAGCCTATAGTGGAGAAGAAGACAGCTGAAATGTGGCCACATAACAAAGGCAAATCTTAGAGGAAGTAAGTCAGTTTCTGATGGACTAGTCTTGAAAACATGTTGTAAGTAGAAAATGAAATTTGACATTTCAAAATTCTTTGCTCATCTATGACACTGATGATTGAGACTCCAGATTATGGGCAAGATCCAGAGGGCCAGCCGTGACCTTCCTCCTCTCACCTGCATCAGGAGGTAGTGATGTGAGAGACATGGTGGGAGGGTCGGTCTTGACTTTGGACTAGGAAGAAGGCTGTGAAGCAGAGAAGAAAGCTGGTGCTGTAGAGCTCTTCAGTACACCACTGTGATCTTTTACCACTGTGATCTTTAATGACGTTTCTTCATCTGTAAAATGGGGTATGATGAGCTCCTACCTCATGGGATTGATGTGGACACCAACTGAGACAATTGATACAGAGTAGCACAATGGGTGTTTTCATCTTCCTTTATGATATTTACAATTCTCTGTAATTTACAAACAAAAATTCACCAACTTCTGTGTCTTTACTGTTCTTAGGAGCTATGAGCTTGTCCCTATTCCCATGGCTTGCAGTGCCGTCCAGTGACCCAGAGTCATTGAAGGAAAATTAAATTGTGTTTTAAATACTTTGGTTAAGTGATAGTCACTGAGCACCAGTGTTTGGACCTCAGTTTTGTAGCTCCTGGTTCTTGGTTTAATCTAGACCCCTAAAGGGGAATGAGAGGCCGAGGACTGAGTCAGTGCTCCAGCATCTGGAGACAACAGCAGAAGCAGAGAACTGCTGGCCTTTCCACTGATAAGAAGGGAGGCCCAGCTGCTACAGACACCCAGCCCAGCATCAGGTTGGGCTCAGAGGTCAACAAGTGGGCAAGGACTCCAAGGGAGCAGCTGCCATCTGCGGTCCTCCCTGGAATACAGTAGGGTAAGAGCCAGTAACTCCAAGGGTCTAGATGGTCTGGAGGACTGTGGTGTGAAAACTCAGCAGCAGTTTGAAGATCCAGCACCACAATGCCCACCTGCATAACCCGACTTTCCAGGGTTATGAAGCCGTGGCACATCCCTGCTTTCCCGAGTCCCAGCACCAGCCTGCTCTCCATGCTTCTGCAAACCTAAACTAGATGGATTATATGTCAGCTGAAAAAGAGCATCTCAATTGATTATGGTCAGGTTCACCCTGGCCATTTTGTCATAATTGATCCTGTGGGCCTTTGTGAATCACTGTAGTCACACACTTGTGGCTGACCAGTAAGAGCACAAGCGAGGCCAAAAGATGTGGCAAACTGGAGCCATTTCTGTAGGGATCGAATGGACACACCCACTGTTGAAGTTTCCCTTGTTGTAATCATATGAAATGACCCAGCTTTCACAGAGAGGAACCAGAGTCGTTGAAGGAAAATTAAATTGTGTTTTGAATAGTTTGGTTAAGGATGAAAATGTTTCCAATCAAATGCTAATTTGTGAGTTAGAGTGATTACAGGGTAATCTAAGTTACCTGGAAAAATTAGATTTCACTGTTCCCTGCCAAGGATGAATTAATGGGATGTCACTGCAGTAAACTCACTCTTTTATCAAGATCTCCTTTATGATGTATAATCTGAGGGTGACAGACTCACAGCTGCCAGTCATTCATCCTGCAATTAACAGATTTGTCTGTGTTTCTACAAATCAGATGCAGGATAAGACTTGTCCTGTGACATAACTGTCACACACGTTCACCCACATGTACACACATGTGCTCGGGCACACATACATGCATGCATGTACTCTCTCTTTCACACATACATATGTACTCCCTTAGGTAGTAACATATTTCCTCTAATAGTGGCCAATTGAAGAGCACATATTATAAATGTGGTTCCTAAGACCTCATTTGCTGCTTAGTCAATGACAGTGGTGAAGAGTCATGAAGCAAGAAGAGGGCAGGAACAGTGGGGAGAATTGTGGGGATACCTGAGACCAGTTCCTTATGGAAGTGAGGTCCCAACATTTTCCCCTGAGGGGCTCAAATGTAGATGTTTACTTGTAACTCCAGTGTCATATGAGTGACAGAATCCCAATAGCTATTACATGGAGCATCTTCTGGGGCTGCTTTGTGCTACATAATTTAAAATGCTAAATGATTATGCCAGTTTGGATTCATGTGTGTTTAAAATCTGGCTTCCCATTGCCACATCTGCTGATGTCACCTGCCTTGAGGTCAGAACATTATCATGAGCAAACTAAATAGATGAGAAAGAGGGGCTCTGGGGAATTGTGTGTTCTGGTTAACACTTGTGGATATCCAGTCTTCTAAGAATGTGAGTACATTAATTTATCCATAAGTGCCATTTTATCCATTAGTGCCATTTTCAAATTTTTGTCCTGTGATCCCAGTCAAGATTCCAAGCTGAAAAACTCAGGCCCCCTGCTCTGTGAGCTGCAAACCCTGGTGTGAACTTGGGCAGATTCACCCTGAGCCCCAGCCTTGGCCTCCTGTTTTGCGAGGGGTATGTCCTCTGTGGGTGGGATCATCAATGGGTCCTCCCAGTGTCAAGGTGAGTTTACCTTCTACTCAGCCCTGGGGAGCTGGCACAGGGCCAGTCCCTTCTGTGTTCCTGGCCCTGAAGGCACTGAAGGCTGCCACTGTGTCCTGTCTGAGCTAAGTCACACCTGCTACCTTCACTGCTGCTTTGTAGCAGGGTGGAGCCTGTCTGCTTTCAGGGCATCTGGGACCAAGGGGGCCAGGATGTCCCTCCTGAGTTCTACTGACGACACAAGTCTCTGTGAGGGTCTGAGCTGGGGTGGAGGAAGAGCTGGGCTACCCCAGGCAGGATCTCCGAGTGGCAGGGAAGGCTGGCTGGAGGGAAAAGGGTTTTCCAGATATTGGAGTTTTAGGAGAACCCAAGCAGAGGAAATGCAATGTCCAAAGCATAACATTTAGAGGACTTAGGGCTGCTGATGGGGCTCTGGCCAAGAACCAAAGAGCCCTTCCCCTCCTGGACTTTATGCAGATGTTGTTTAGAATCTTGTGTCACTGGGGGCCACATTGTGGTCACTGGTATGGTTATACCCCTGATGGGGTGTGGGAGAGTGGCTGATGGGTTGAGTTCCCCAGGCAGAGGTTGCATCCCTTAACTGACACAAATGAACTCATGTCCTTGTCACCTAGCTCTTCCACGTGGGTATTCTGAGCAACGCGTTCCAGGCTGCTGCTGACACCCCCCGCCTACGTGCTGGATGTGCTTGTGTCATTGCCCCACACTTAAACTTTGGGCTTCAGCCTTTTCCCAGAAATGAGGCTGAGGACACCATAAACCTGTGAAAATTTCTAAAGTGCCCTTCCAGTTAGGTCATTACTGCTGTAACGATGAACGGCATTTCTCCAGTGAAAAACAAGTAGTTGTCCTATTGTCTGCGGGGTGTGGCGGAGACTGGAGATGGGACTCCCATTCTCTGCACCCAGAAAGCAATTTCCCCACAAAACTACAGAGCCTCTGCGAAGGTCCCCAAACTCAGATCAGGCTTCCCAGAACCGCCTCCACCGTGGCTGCCGCAGGCACATCTGGTTTTATTTAGTAGGCGCAGTATTGAGATATTTAAGATAAAACCTACATTACATTCTTCACCTCTGCTCCCCTCATTCGTCAGCATTTGTCTCTCTTTCCTGGACCTCGTAGCCTTCATCCTTCCACCTTTGATCCCCACATCCCTCATTTTTGTGGTCACCATGCCGGCATCCCTGCATTCCTAATGGCTGTGTTCCATGATTCTGTCATTCATGCCAGCATCTCTCATTCCTGTGTCCTTCACCCCACCCCTTGCCTTCTCTCTGCATTTCTCATCCCTGCATCTAACTTTTCATTCCTCCTCCCTGAGCCCCTGTTCCCTCCTCCCTGCATCCCATCATCCTTATTCACACTTCCCTGCACTGTCTATCCCTGTCTCTGCGATCTTCGTCCCTACATTTCTAATCTCGCATCCCTCCTCTCTGTATCCCTACAAGTCCTCCTCTTCTTCATCATCTTCCTCCCCTTCCTCTTTCTATTCTTTCTTTCTTCCTCTTCTTCCTCCACTCATTAGGCTGCTCTTAGCCCCTCAGAGAAAGTACAGCCATTATAATCCCCTCTGTCAGATGCTCAAAGCCAGCTCTTTCATGGGGATTTAGGGGATCTTCAGGGACCTCTCGCATTCTATGGCCATATAGAGACAGCTCATGTAACCTCCTCTCAGTGTCCCTCACCATGCAAGTAATTTCTGGAACAGAGTCTGTCAAAATGACCTGAACTCAGACAGCTTCAGCATGTCTCCTGTATCCTTCTCGAGAACAAGTAAGTTGCTGTCCTGCATCCCCGCTACCAGCCAGCTTCCCTCTTCCACACTGGGCAGGGTCCCGTCTGCCCTCACTGTCTCCAGGGCCCCACTGTGAGAAACCTGGGGCCCCTTTCACCACACTCTCTTCCTTGCCTGGTTGTTGGTGGGACCCTCCAAACCTCTTCCTCGGCTTGATGTGGGGCAGGAGTAGAGAGAGAGATGGGAAGTTAGCCCCCTTCTCAACTCCCCATTGTGGGCGAAAGAATGATGAATCCTACTGCTGTCAAACTGTCTCTAAAAATCTTAACAATAATTCCTCTCTCCTCAGTTCCATGATCAGACTCAGCCTTTTATCTTAAATTGGCATTGAGGGTTCTATTGACAAGTTTGCCTCAGCTGGGTACCCCCATTTGGATCCAGTCCTTATAGACCACCTGTTCTCACGTATGGTCCAGCATCCTTACAACGAGGAACACTGTCCTTAGTCAGCTTTTCATCACTATAAAGAAATGATCAAGATAGATAACTTTACAAAGATAAAAGTTTTATTTAGTTCACAGGTCTGGAGACTCAGGGTCATGGTGCCTCCATTGGATCAGTCCTCATGGCTAATGGCAAATGGTCAGTGGTGGTGGTAGGAGTGGTCACATCTAGAGCCAAGAAGCAGAGAGAGCTAGTGAGAACTTTTATAACAACCTTTTTATAAGAACTACCAAGGAGTCCCACAAGAGCTACCTCCTGAGGGCATGCTGGGAAGATTGAGGACCTCTTGCTATGCTCCATCTCCCAACAGTTCCTCCCTGCAGAACAATCCTTTAATCACAATAGATCTTGAGAAGCACAAACTGTATTCAAACCATAGCAGACACTGCTCTTTACCTCTTACTGTGGTGGCCTCTGCTAGGATACATGCCCCATATGCGTCTTCTTATGCACCATAAGCACCTTTCTGAGATCATTCTGAAATCTAACAAATCTTAGCAACACTCCCAAGAAGCTCACCAGTGTGTTCTGTTCTTTTTAATCACTGTGTGGGTTTTCATTGTTTCATGTTTTATTACCAGTTCCTTTCCAGTGGCCGTAATTTTGCCATCACAATGTGCTGGGATGAGAATCCTGTGCCTGCTCCTCTGTGAGAGTGTCCTGAGAGTGACTCCTTATTTTACTTGCACTTACCTGGCATCTACATGGATACCACCAGTCTGGGCTTGTGAATAGGTACCCATTGGTGGCCCTGTTCTTTTGCCTAC
The DNA here is from genome assembly GCF_964194105.1 of Spermophilus citellus. Taxonomy (NCBI): domain Eukaryota; kingdom Metazoa; phylum Chordata; class Mammalia; order Rodentia; family Sciuridae; genus Spermophilus; species Spermophilus citellus. Next base: position 53,606,902 of record NC_138185.1, read on the forward strand.
TACCTGGCTCCCTCGGCTCCAGGAGAGTCCTGTGAAACTAATTTTGTCTTTATCAGGTTGGGTGAGGCCAATCTGTATTTGAGAAGGCCAAAAAAAGACCATTTAGGGAGAATGCAAAAGATGATAAACTGCAGTAGTCTCTGGTCCAAGTAAGTAAGTCAAAGTTACAGGTGGGGCCCTCCTCCTGGGAAAAGGGAAGGGTAATTAGCATATTGCACTGCCTTTAAGCAGCACTGCTCTGTTCTGCCCCCTATTTCAGCCATATCTGTGTGGAAATGGCCTTCTGACTCCCAACCCTGAGCAATTGCCAGGAGTGTGGAAAGGAAGGCAGAGCCCTGGGAAGATGCTATGTTGGGCCTGAGAGTCCAGAACACAGGTGAGCATGAGGGGACAAGTACCAGGTTGCTGAGGGCAGAGCATTTGTGGGACCTGTGGCACTGAGGCCCTTTTGCATGCACCAATGCATGGATGTTTCTGGAAATCTGCAGGGCATTCCCACAAGTACCCAGAATAAGTTCGTGCATTCCCTACCTGACACTGCATGATTGTCTCTCTGCACACTGTTGTAGGACTGTGGCCTAAGGTTGGGTGACAGTATGGAGGGCTGCTGCCTCCTCAGTGTCACATGCTCTATTGGGTTGTCTTCAAGCTGTATGTATGCCCGTATCCCAGTGTCCCCCTGGAATCCAGTGAAAAAGCCCTTTCGGTTCCTCTGCCTAGTCATCCCAGTTGTCTCCCTAGACCTAGTGGACTAAGCCTGACATATTTTTCCTGGCAGATACCTTAGTCCTTATGCAAGTAAGTAGAGCCAGCAGTACACATATGGCACCTTCCCATGGATTAGAAACAGGAAGTGCCAGGTGTAGTGTTCATGCTGCGGCCTTCCACTGGGTGCCATAGTACTTGGGTCCCAGCCAGCAGGCCGCCCCAGCCTCATGCAGACCAGCCTAGGCTTTCCTGCTCCCTACTCATGAGTGCCAAGGAGAGGAGCAAGGCTGCCCAGGCTGCCTGGGCACCTCCACCTAAGATTCAGTTCTTTTGAATAGCAGGCAGGGAGGAGGTGACCTGCATTTTTGCAAAGTCTGCCCTTGTACCATCCATGCTTGTGTGGCTTCTCAGCCTATTGGGCACTGGAGAAAGACTGGAAGGAGATGGGGACTGCTGGGTAACACAGGCATCCAGAGGGAGGTTCTGCTGCCTAGGAAATGCATCAGGTATGTTTGGCCTGGAGGTGAACACCTGCAGCGCCAGTCCCTTACAGTGATCCTTTGGGATCCAGACACCTGGATACCAGGAAGTACTTTTCCAGGGAGCAAGACATTGGAGCAGAGGTTACATCCTGGGCCAACGCTTGCAAACAGCAGCCTCCAGCCCAGCTGAGGAGATGAGGGTGGGAGCCAGGGAGACCTGGCAGAGTTGCCCACAGTAGTGATCACTTACCCTGAGCTTGTCCAACGTCAGTTCCTCCACTGACAAGGAACCTGAATGATCTGCCAAGGTGAGCAGCGTGTGTGAGCCAGGAGGAAAGCCTGAAGAACTAGACCAGCCACACCACCTAGTGTCCCCTCCCAGGCCCCAGTAACAGGTGCCAGCTAGAGAACCTCTGCTCACCAGGGCCTTTGCCCAGACCCTGGAGCCCTCTTGCCACCACTCAAGGCACTTAGGACAGTAGAGGAATCTCAAGTGTTTGCTGTCAGTGGAGGCGTCACCCCAGCTTTAGTTTGGAAGATCTGTGCCGGTGCCTGTTTCTGATCACAGGATGGGCAGGGAGTTTGCAGCACGGCAGGGAGTTCCAGCAGGGCTGGACATATTTGTTTTGGGGGTTGATTGGGTTGCAGGGCCCTGCCTTCTTCCCTTCTCTTCCCTTCTCTTCCCTTCCCTCTCTCCCTTCCCCCTTGCTCTTTTCTCTCTGTCCCTCCCTGTCTTCCTCCCTCCTCATCAAATGTTTGTCAAACACCTACTACGTGCCGGGCAGTGCGCCATGAGCAACAAGAATGAGCAAAAAGAGATACAGTCCTATGGGGGCCAGCGTAGGGGGTGTCAGATGGACACACACCAGTCACCAGAGAAGCTCTGGCATTGTTGGAACCAATCATCAGATCTCAGAGCTAGGAGAGGGGGAACTATTGGCAGATTCACGGGCCTCCACAGTGCTAGGAGGTAGCAGCCATTCATGAGGGTGGGGAGGAGTGGATGACCCCTCTAGCTGCACTAATGGAAAGTGAGAGTGGGGACAATCCAGGGTTGATGCTGAGGAGTGGCTGGCTTCAAGGAACACTGGAAAGTGAAAGCAGAGAGGGACGGGTGTTGGGTGGTGGGGTGGTGTCCAGGGAGCACTCAGGAGCAGCTGGGCTGGATGTATAGGCCAAGGGTCCTCTGCATCTCCTGGTGACTGCAGCCACAGGCACAGCCAGCCATAGAGAGGGAGAGAACAAGTTGAGAGCAGGGCCTGCGGTCAGTCCCCTACTCTGCCACCAGGGACATGAAGACCAGGAACACTCACTCTCCTGGTGGGCCGCATTTGCTGCCCACACACCTCTCTGGTCTTCCTGTCTCAAGGTCAGAATGTTCTGTCTGGGAAGGCACTGGCACTTGGTTAGATGTGTCTGGTCAGGCTCAGCCATGTTGAGTGTTGTGTACAGTTGCTGTGTGTGTGTGTGTATGATCAGCCCTCTGTATCTGCAGATTCTGTATCCATGAACTCAACCAACTACAGATCAAAAATGCAAAAAAAAAAAAAATTTTCATTGGTATTGAGTGTGTGCAGATTTTTTTCCTTGTCATTTTTCACTAAACAATACAGAATAATAACTATTCACATAGTATTTACTTGTGTTAGGTATTATGGGAAATCTAGAGATGGTTTAAAGTTGTGGGAGGGTGTATATAGGTCACAAATCAATTCTATACCTTATATGAGGGACTTGAGCATCAGCAAAGTCTGATATTTGCAGGAGGTCCAGGTACTAACTCCCACAGATATTGAGGGACAACAATATATATACATATGCCCTTTATATGTATGAGCACATATGTATACATATAACTATACATACATGTATGCACAAATGTACATATGCAAAAGATACATGTATGAATGTATTTATTTATTCACAATTTCATTCTTTCTTTTTCTTATGAATAACCTTCTGGTGAATATAACCTTAGTTTCATCCTTCTTTCAGCCACCTTTCATTAATGAGACCAAGAAAAGGTATGTGGGTCCCAGTGTGCTAAAGTGCCTGTGAATGACAGCCACATTCAGTATAAGCACAGGGGCCCGGCGGGGAGGACTGCTATTATAATTTGGATATGAGCTGTGCCCCAAAGCTCCTGTGTTAATGGAAAAATTCTCAGAGGTGAAATGACTGGATTGTGAGAGTTGTATCCTAATTAGTCCATCCTAGTTTGAATGGACTGACTGGGTGGTAACTATAGGTGGGTGGGGTGTGGCTGGAGGAGGTGGGTCACTAAGGGTGTGCCCTGGAAGGGTGCATCTTCCCTGTGGCTCCTTCCTTTCCCCTTTTCTGATTCCTGACTGCCACGTTTTTCTCTGCCACATCCTTCGGCCATGATGTTCTCACCTTGAGCCCAGAGCAATGAACTCAGTCAATAGAAGCCCAGGGGCACAGCATGGAGGGCTGCAGACCAGGCTCCTTGGACAGCAAGCCACCACTCCAGTCGGTGGAAGCTTTCTTAAACCAAGTCAGACTTTGGAAGTTCTTTGAGGGAGGAAAGGGAGACATGCAGGAGGGTCAGTGGTTGAAGCCTGGACCAAGAGGAAGCAGGGGCAGATACCCAGAAATGAGCTGAGGAGAGGGACAGGGAGGAGGACAGGGCAGGCCTGGTGGAGGTGACTGATGGGGATTTCAGAGGAAAGGGAGTCTCTTTGCCACAGCCCTGCATCATCCAGCCCCGTGTGTGTGTTCTTGGCTGCTACTTCAAGACCTTCACTTAGTGCCTGCTCCACCAAGATGCCCCTCACATTGACCCCCATGAACACCCTCTGGGCAGTGATGCTCTTCAAAGCCCAGTGCAGCTTTATTCCCTCAGTAGCTCCAGCCCCAGGCAGGCATCTGGCCAGGTCTTGCCCCAGGCTACCTGGCTCTGGTCTGAACCTGTCCCTTCCTTGGTGGAGAGCTCTCAGCTCTCCAGGCCAACTCTCCTAGAAGGCTGGGGCGGTGAGGTAGGGTGAGGGGGAGTGTTTTATCTGACAAGGGATTAGCTGCTCTGGGTTTTCTTTTAGAGATTATTTCATCCCTGGGAAAGTGGGAGAGTAAGATCAGATGACCTGCCTATGTTTTGTCTTCTCTGGGGGAAGGTTGAGCTATCTGAAGACAGATCCTGTGATCAGGACCCACAGCCAGTTCCCAGGGACAGGCTTTCCCAGCAGGGCTGTGGCAGTAAGCACCAGCTGACGCTGCCTTCAGCCACAGGACCTCATGCTGCAGTGGATCTGAAGGAAGACTCAGAGATGGCAGTCCTGCCCTCACTGTCAGGCCTGGAGAGGTGGGTGATTGGCCCAAGGACACTCTGCTGGCCCGTGTAGTGACTTTCAGACAACATGCCTGTCGTCAGTCCCTCATGGTCTTCTTCAGTGACTTCAAGTGAGAACCAAGCAACTGTCACCCGGACAACCATAGTTCATAGATGCACCAAGGATGGTAGTTCTGACCCTGCTGGAAAGGGACCTGGCCACAACTTTCACCCTCAGGGCCTGAGATGAAGGGTAGTTGAGGTCAGGATTGAAGACAGGGAAGTGGTAAGTGACGCCTGCAGCAAAAAAAAAGCCTGTGTCTCCTCCTGCTTCCTGCCCAAGTCCCACCTCAGCAGGCTACACCCAAGACTGCCTGGGCCCAGCAGAACCAGCCCTAGGCTGAAGAATGCTCAGCACTTTGACTTGTTGCTGAAAGCCCTTAATCCTGTTGGGCTGGAGTGGAGTTGTACCACTCAGCCAGGGTCAACTATTAAGTATTCTGGAATTTTGTGAGCTGGTTATTAAACACAAGATGTTACTAACAAGCAATTATATGAACTGGCACTTTAAACTATTTTATTAAAACTATTTTATTATCTCTGTCCAATTTTTTTTTACACTTTGCTATTATTTATGCTTTAGGGGTTATCTGCATCTATTGTATCAATACAACGGGGAGAGTAAATGGTGGTGGCTACCAGGCAACGCTTCCCATGACCACTTTCTATGATGTTGTGTTGGTAGCTTGACTTTGGCCATGGTAGCAGTATTTACACCATGGAAATCAGCCAACACTTCAAACTGGGGCTTTCATTATTTTGTTGTTGGTGGTGGTTTTCTAGACAATGATAGGAAAATGTTAATGCAGATTCAACCTAAAAGTAGGTCAGGTCTGGAATTATTCATAGCAGTCTGGAGACTAATCAGGAGCAAGACATCACACCATAGTTGAAAGGGGAAGTTTAATATGAAATTATTAACTCTAGTAAAAGAATAATTGTACAATAAAAAGAAACTGTGGCATTCTAGAGATTAAAGCCACTACCAAAGTAAAAACAAAGTCACCAGGGTATCAAACTTTGTTGGAGAGGGTGTGGTTCAACCCCAGGATGTCAGATAAGTAATCTAGTTTAACAATAACTAGATAACCAGAGGTAATCTGGAGCTGCTGGGCAAGCAGGGAGCAGATGATCAGCCATGGGAGACCAGGCCTGTGGGTAGCATGGGAGTGGGGAAGTTGTGGAGGAAGCTGCCCCTGGTGTGGCCCTCGGGCATTAAGCAGGCTGCAAGGTGGGTCTGGGGCTGATTTCTGGGTTGAGAAGTCTGTAGACAGTCATCACCAAGCAAAGTTTCAGGGATGGTATTTTGGGCCTGATAGTCCAAAAGACTCCACCAGATGTTCTCACTTCTGCATGGCTGACCCTCCCGCCAGCTTCTTTTAATGTTAAGAAAGCTTAACATTGCATTCAGTTCAAAGGAGAAATGGTTAAAGGGTTTTGTTTTTGTCCTAAAGCATATATTGAGGGATGCATTTGGAGTGGAGATGCAATAAATCGACAATGGGTAGTATTATTTTCCTGTGGCTACTATAACAAATTACCATGAAGTCTGTGGTTTAAAACAATCCACAGTTACTCTCTTACAATTCTGGAAGTCAGAAGCCCAAAAGCAGTTTCACTGGAAGGAAACAAGTGTCAGGAAGGCTCCAGGGAAAATTGGCTTGTTTTTTTTTTTCAGCTTCTAGAGCTGTGTTTCTTGGTTCATGGTCCCTTCCTATATCTTTAAAAGTAGCAGGTCAGCATCTCGGAATCTCTTTCTGCTTTGTCTTCATGTGGCCTTCTTCTCTGTATCAAGTATCTCTATGCCCCCTCTTATATGGACACTTACGATTGCATTTAGAGCTCACCCAGTTAACCCAGGATAATATCTTCAGCTCAGATCCTTAACTTAATTACATTTGTAAAGTCCCTTTTACCATATAATGTAATACTCACAGGTTTCATGGATTAGGACCTGGATATCTTTGAGGAACATTACTTAGACTACCACATTGACCCACCATTATATTGTAACTGGCCCAAAAAATTGAAATCATATTCTTCCAGTAATTGAAAACTCTGACTTGATTCAGTGAAATCACTGATGGATAAGTGAAGTGCCAACATTCATCTTCACTATCTCACTTCAGTCTTATTCATTTACATAAATGAAAACATCAATGAACTCTCATTTCTGAAGCACAGTCAGTTATCAGATGTAACCAAGGGTTGGCTGTGGATACAAGAATTTGGCAAAATTTAGCAAAAGCATTCTGTTGAACCAATTGGCTCTATGGAGTTTTAATAAAGCATAGTATACTTCATTATTATTTTGGGATATGCACATTTCTAATTTTAGCAAAATTTATAATTATATCTGTCTTGTCATTCCTCAGTAATATATGTAGTACATAATAATATATATTATTACATATATATGTGAAATGCTTACTTATGATCTATGCAATCCTTTCATATAGTTTAAATCATCTCTAGATTACTTATAGCACCTAATACAATGTAAATGCTTGATTGTCTAGAAAATAATAAGAAAAAATTCTGTTTATGTTCAGCATAGATGCAATTTTTTGCATTTTTGATTCACAATTGATTGAAGCCGTGGATGCAGAACTCAAGGACACAGAGGGCTGAGTATGTGTTTTTTTACACATGCACAAACATGCATGTGGGCGCACACACGCGCGCGCGCGCGCGCGCACACACACACACACACACACACACACACACTCACAGTCCCCTGGTTTGTTGGGCATTTATCAGCCCACTACTAGTTAAAGCTTAATACTTGTGGGAAGAAAGGAAGAGCCTGAGGCTCATGCAACAGAGCAGAGAGTTCTTTCCATGCCAGGATGGAGTTTGCAAGCCCCTGTTGTATAATGAGCCTATTACCCATGGTGGTCAGCTTCCCCCAGCAACAGAGGGTTAAATGAATCTAGGATGCCACCTTCAAGTATGACTGTGTTTCAAAGGAAACTGAGACCTTGAGTTTTCTAAAAGAGCCCGTAGTGAGTGGGACACTCTGTATTGCTACCATCTGTGGCTGGCTTCTGTGCCAAGTTACTACTTCCCCCAGTTTTGTACAGCACACTGGTGTTCAGCTACCTGCCTGACTTCCTGAACTGTGAGTCTGGCCTGTCTTTTCCTTCTTGGATACAGGATGACAGGTAATATCTCCCGAAAAAACAGCTGACAGAATCAATGGGAGCTAACCTGAGTTTAAGTGGGACTTGGGCTGCCAGCTCTGACTGTACCCTTCTGTTCTGAAAAACACCTAGACTCAATTGGATGCAGAGCTCGGTCAGCAGAGAAATGGTAAAAATTGTACGTAGGGAGAACTAGGTGTGTGGATGTTGGGAAAGATACTGTAGTGGGGAGAGGAAAAACACAGGGAGAGATGGGGGAGTTGCTGGGCAGGTAGAATGACTAAGGGGCTGGATAATGTGCAGAGGGCTGGACTCTGGCAGGAGGGATGAAGTGGGAAGGGCAGGCAGGCACAGAGGTGGGTGTGGACCCCCAAGCACACTTTTCTGATGATGTCTTCCTTTTCTCTGATGGGAAGCCAGGTTGCAATCATAGCCGCTTCCCAATGAGGGGAAGAAGATGAAACAAAATGACTCATGAAAGCTGATGTTCCCAGTCTGGTGCAGAGGAAGGCCTCAGTAAATACATTTCCATTTTTCTTGCCTCAACATTATAGTGATTCCATTTTGTAGACCCAACGTTCAAACCTGCACTCTGGCAAGTGGACTTCAGGGCCTAATGGGCATCACTGACCGAAAAGTCAGAATGGCTCAGAAGCATCTGGTCCCATAAACTTCCAAATGGCAAATGAGACAGATATCTAGCATCTATCTTACATGTGATACAATATGTGACATTTTCTTAAAATCTCTTGAAAGCAGATATCATAACACAAAGGAAAATGTTTTAAGAGCAAGCAGCGTCTTTCCACCTGCTTCTGTCCATGTGCTCTTTAGATTTGAAAGGATCGTTATTATTCTCTACCAAGACACCTCCCCACCCCCATGCTGGATTATAGAAGCAATGTTCCAAACAAATGCTCTTCATTTCATCTTCTGGGGGATTATATTTTTGAAATGTTAGTTATCCTTTCATTTTTTTTTTGATCCTGTAGATACATACGAATTTAGAAACTCTGAAAGAACACCTTAATTTATATTCTGTGAGTTATATGGGTGAGGGAAGAAGATGCTGTTCAGTATGTATTATATTTTTAGGTTTTTAAACTCTCCTTTTTTTTTTTGCAAATGTGACAGAATATAGTATTCACCAGCAACTGAGAATCACTGAGGCAGCAGTAATGATACTCTATGCTGGAGATTGTCTATTCTGGTGTGGGCAAGGTCAAACCATGTAGTCTGCTCCCTTAGAAGTCAGTTAGAAAGTTGTCACAGAGTGGCCCCCTTCCCAGAAATTTCAGTCTCAATTGGCTGAGCCCTTATGTAAGGCAGCTATCTGTCTGCTCCATGCTTCTGAGAGTTCTGAAGTCAGGACCCTGCCTTATGTACCTGTTTATACCTGAAGCCCATTGGATCCCTGTCTTCCCAGTGATGTGGTGGACATTGGTCACTACATGTGACAGTTAATTTTGTTTTTAACTTGACTGGATTGAAGAATGCTTCTGGGTGTGTCTGTAGAGTGTTTCCAGAGAAGATTGGCATGTGAGGAAGATGTACCCTCAAGGTGAGCAGCAGCATCCACTGGCCTGAGGGCCAAGATGTAACAGGAAAGTGGAAGAAGGGATATTCTCTCTCTCTCTCTCTCTCTCTCTCTCTCTCTCTCTCTCTCTCCTCCTTTCTTCCCCTCAGAGCAGGTGGGTGTTTTTTCTGCTGCCACCCTTGGACATCACACTCCAGTTTCTTCTGCCTTTAGACTCTTCCCAAGAGCACCAAGCTGGGTATGAAGCCTCTAACATGTGGGTCTTTAAGGGACATTTAATATCCAGACCATGTATCCCAATGTCCATACCGGAGATCTCAGGTATTTGGCTTGAACTGGGCTCTCAATATTGGTCTACCCAGTTCTGAGCTTTTGGCTTCTTAGAGTAAGCCTTGCCTCCATCTTTTCTGGGCTCTCAGCTCACAGATGACCCTTATGGAACTTCTCAGCCTCTGTGATCTCTTCTATAGGTATGGTATTGGTTCTATTTCTCTGCAGAACCCTGACTAATACACCAAAGATGCCCACAATCTTTTCACAAGTGTTCTTTTGATATTTTCACAGCCCCCTCCCCCACTTTATGAATCCTGCTTTCTAGACTAAATTCATTTCCTTCCCCAGCTTTGTGCCTGCCCATTAGACACCACGTGAGTTTGTGACTCAGAACAGAGCTTAAGGAGCACCAGATCAGGCAAGCATCTGCATAGAGAACGCCCATGCATTAAAGATGGCTGTCCCAGGGGTTAATGACAGTGGAAGTCTGATAGGATTCTGATGTGGTTGAGGTTAATGAGGCTGGCTCTGTGACACTGTACTTCTGGAGGCCCAGATCAGAGTCCTTTAGCCCTGACAGGATTGTGAGAGTTTTAGTACTCATCAACAAATCCTTTCCTGCCAGGCACAGTGGCGCACACCTGAAATCCCATCGGCTCAGGGGGCTGAGCAGGAGGATCGCAAGTTCAAAGCCAACCTCAGCAATGGGGCAAGGGACAAGGCACTAAGTAACTCAGTGAGACTCTGTCTCTAAATAAAATACAAAATAGGGCTGGGGAATGTGGCTCAGTGGGCGAGTGCCCCTGAGTTCAATCCCTGGTGCCAAATAAATAAATAAGTAAATAAATAAATAAATATAAATCCTTTCTTGCCAAAACCAAATTGTATGGATTCTTTAGGCTCTAATGAGACCCTAAGCTAGTAGAAGAAGTATCTAGGGCCTTAGAAAAATGGCCTTTACACAGACACATCATCATTTTAGGGTTCAAGGCTTATATAATTAAAAGATCCTTTCAAGAAAACAAATATAAAATCATTGTCTTCATCTTCTTTCCATGACTACAACAAATACCTGAGATAATCAACTTATGAAGAGTTGATTATCTAAGATCATCTAAGTTGGTTGATTTTGGTTCAGCTTCGGAGGTCCCAATCCATAGTCAACTGGCCCTGTTGATTCTGCGCAGCACATCACAGTGGGAATGTGTGCTGGAGCAGGACTACTCACCGCATGACCAGGGAGCAAGAGAGACTGGGGGCTGTCATCCCACAATCTCCTTCAAGGGCACCCCCTTAAAGAACTCCCACCAGACCCACCTCCTGAAGGCTCGACCACTTTCCAAGAGCACCAAGCTGGGAATGAAGCCTCGAACATGTGGGCCTTTTAGGGACACTTAATATCCAGACCATAGCAATTATGAGGGAAAGAACTATGTACAAAAGTGAGTAATTAGGGGCTGGGGCTGGGGCTCAGTGGCAGAGCGCTCGCCTAGCATGTGTGAGGCACTGGGTTCCATCCTCAGCACCACATAAAAATAAATAAAATAAAGGTATTTTGTCCATATACAACTATAAAAAAAATTTTAAAGGGAGTAATTAGTGAGAAAAAAAATCATAAGATATTACAAATTCTAAATCCCAAACTGTACAATATTCTGAAAAATAAAATAATTTTTAAAATTAATGTTTTAAAGGTAATGGTACCTCTTTTCTGTTTTTTGGTGATAACTTTGTGCTGTCATTTTCTACAGAGAGAACTGAAAGATGAATGATGAAACTTGATTAAATTGATTTTCTTATTGATAGTTTAGAAGTTTTTTTAGTGTCACAACTCGGTATTAGTGAATGTCACATAAGGTTTTAGATTACTTCGAATTTGGGGACACATTTATCAAGTTTCTGTCATATATAAGCTGTGAGATCTCAGAGCATTTCAAGACTCTTTGCAATGCCCAATGTGAAATATTCTTTGAACTGATGACATTCATTATACAATTAGTCATCAGTAGTTTTTGTCATAATGCCAGGTGAGTCAACACAGTGGGACATAAACAAATTTTTGGAAGTCATTCTGATACCTGATGACTTCCCATAATTTAACTAGACACAGAAGTGACTATTAATTGCTAAATATAACCCACTAAACCCAAAATTAAATGTATCCCCACCTTACTTCCTTGCAACAAATCCCCAAAATATTCACAGCCATTCAAAAATAATCGAATAAGAGGAAATGTAAGATAGAGAGGAAATCAGAGGAAACAGAATAGTCATAACTAATTATAACTTAAAATCCTTATTTTTGCAAATTTGATAAAATGTGTAACTGCATGAGCCCAATTAGGGTTCCTCCTAGGGTCTTAGAAGGGCCTGGGACAGTGAGGGTTCTGAAAGGGGAGAAGTTGGTAATGACTGACATCACTCTCATTGTACATTCCTCAAAAAAAAAAAATAGTAATAGCTGGCAATAATAATAAATAAAACAATTTAGTCTCAGATTTGTGTAAGAACCAAACCACAAAAAGTTGATCTGATTCTGAAATCCTTAGCAAATTGTCTTACGTTTCCATGGGCTCTGTGCCGTGGTGCTGCATCCTAACTGTACAGGAGAATTAGGAGAGCTTCTGTGCTGTAAATGGTCCTTGGAAGCAGAGTAATAAAATGTAATCATGGAGGTTTGCAAAATACTGAAAGGACAGCATCCTTGTGCTATGATAAATCAACTTTGGACCCCAAAATGAAGAAGAATTCACATTTAAACATGCATATTTCTCGGAAAGCTGGTATAAACATACCATCCTTATGTCTCTCACCAAATTCAGTGAAAAGCATGGAATGTTTTAACTAAAAACAAACAAACAAACAAACAAGGAGAAACCTATGGAAGGTGAAGAGAAGAAGAAAATTGGCCAAGGGCCTTGGGACAAGGCACAGCACAATGATGAGTTCCCTGGGTTCAATTTTCATCTCACATAGCCCATCTGTGGAGCTTAAGAAGCAGGCAACGTACAAACACCAATGGGTATAAACAAAATAAAGGCCCAACAAAAGCCTGTTCTCTCCAGCTGGTGGGTCAGGCAAGGGGAAGCCTAGAAGACAGAAAACTTTTAGTTAGTAAAATTGCCCAAATAAGAAGTTACTGTGCTCCAGCCAAGGAACACATGTAAAACTGTGACACTGCCTTCACCCCGCCCAGGCCATGTGGGTGAGCATAGATTTCCCCCCCCACCCCCCACCCCCCCAAGCTGCAATGCGAAGTGCTCGGCAGCCCTGCTGGCCAGGTCAGAGATGGTTGGTTGGGAGCTGATACTTTACTCCGGGCCAAGCAAGTTGTAGGCACCCACCAACCACACACAAACCTGTGGTGTCAGCAGAAGCCACGTGGGTAGCTAGGGTGAAGTTCTGCTGTCCCCTCCCCCAGCCAGGATCAGTAAGGAGCTGGACTTTCCACCACTGTCCAGCAGCTCCAAGGAGTCTGCCTGCTTCTTGGTGTCAATGGAGGCCAACTGGAGAATATGGACCTCATTCCCCACTTGGCAATAACAAGACAGTGATTTCTGTTCGCCTGCCAGAGTAATGTCACAGAAAGCCAACTAAAACAGGATGTTTAAATTAGATCCAGAGTCTCATCACATAATACCCAAAGTGTCTGGATTTCAACCGGAAACCACCAAGAATTTTCTTGGTGAAAACACCAATAACCTGGAAAACCTCAACTTGAATGAAAAAGATAATGAACAAAATGAAACAAAAAAAAAACATTGACCCAAATGAAAATTAAAATACAACATATCAACAGTTGTGAGTACAGCTAAGTAAGTGCCCAAAGGTAAATAAATAGTACTAAATGCTTATGTTAGAAAGATTGATAATGAGAAAATTAATAATCTAAAAGAAGCTAGAAAAAAAGAGCAAAATAAAGCCAAAGCATGTAAAGGGAAGAAATAATAAAGGTAAGCTCATTGAACATAGAAAAGAATAGAAAAAAAATGGATTAAACAAAAAGTTGGTTCTTTGAAAAGACCAATAAGATCTACTTTTTCAAAGTCTCAATTAATCAATAAAATTCACCCAAAAAGATCAATAAAATATAATATTGACAAAATTTTACTGTGACTTACAAAACAGAGAGAAGATACAAATCACCAATATCTGGAATCAAAGAATGAATATCATTATGTAATATGCAGATATCAAAATAAAAATAAAAGAATATTACTCTATGGTTGACAACTAAGATGAAATATGACAGTCCTTAAAAGTTTCATCTACCACAATATTAATAAGATGATTTGAATAGTCCTGTACTTCTAAGTAAATTGATTTTTAAAATAATTGATAAACTCTAGTTTTTAGAGTAGTTTTAGGTTCATTGAGCAGAAAACTCAAGAGTATTTTCATATAGGGAAGTTGTAACAGTTGAATAACTATATTAACACATCATTAACATTTGAAGTCCATAGTTTATATTAGACTCTTAATGTTGTACATTCTTTTTTTGAGCAGGGGGTATGGGGTATCGGGGTTTGAACTCAGGGACACTGGACCTCTGAGTCACATCCCTAGCCCTATTCTGTATTTTATTTAGAGACAGGGTCTCACTGAGCTGCTTAGCACCTCGCTTTTATTGAAGCTGGTTTTGAACTCATGGTTTTGAAGGCTGCCTCAGTCTTCCCAGCCACTGAGATTACAGGTGTGTGCCACCGTGCCTGGCTTCATAGTGTACATTCTTAATGTTGAACATTCTAAAGGTTTGGACACATGTATAATGAATGACAGATAGGCATCATGATACTATCATACAGAATAGATTCACTGCCCTAATAATCCTATGCTCCGGGCTGGGGTTGTGGCTCAGTGGTAGAGCACTTGCCTAGCATGTGCGAGGCCCTGGGTTTGATCCTCAGCACCACATAAAAAATAAAAAATAAAAACAAAATAAAGATTTTTTTTACTATCTCCATAGTTTTGTCTTTTCCAGAATGTATGTCGTATAGTTGGAATTACATAGCATATAGTTTTTCAGATTGACTTCTTTCACTTGGTAATATGCATTGAAGTTTCCTCCAGGTTTATCATGGCTTAATAGCCATGTTAGTAGCTGTGACCAAAATATCTGACAAGAACAACCTGGAGGAAATATCTATCTTAGCTTACAGTTTCAGAGGATTTAGTCCATGGTCAGTTGGTTCCATACAGAAAGATCATGGAAGGGTGTTGTAGAGGAAAAGCTGCTCACCTTATGGCAGCTGTGAAGCAGAGAGGGGAGTGGAATGGGGGCGGGGCTAAGGAGAATGGGCATGGCCCCAGTGACCTACTTCCTCCAACTAGGTCCCATCTCCCAGGAGTCCATTCAGCCATCAATGAATTAATCCACTGGTGAGGTCAGCCCTTATGGTCAATCCCTTCCCCAAAGCTCCACTTGTGAATCTTTGTTGCACTGGAGACCATGTGTTCAACATGACATTTTGGGGGACATTGCAAATCCAAACACTAACAATAAATAGCTCATTTCTTTTTGGTGCTAAATAATATTATATTGTATTACTGTACCACATTGTAGTTACTCACTTATCTGCCATAGGATCTCTTGATTACTTCTGTTTTTTAGCAATTATGAACTGCTAGGAGCCACAAGCATATATACGATGTATGGCACCTTTGGTTGTAAAGTGACGCCAGCTAGCCACTGAGATGATTATGTTAAAATTTACATTCATATGCAAACTGGACTCCCGCTGTTCACCTTGGCCTGCTACCGGACTCAAGTTACGGGACTTTACGGGACTGCTGGAGAGTTCCCATTGGTTGGGGAAGGATAGTAGGAGGGAATTCCGGAGGAGGTGGGAGGAGACGGGGGGGTTCCGGTCGGCGCGCGGTGCCGGTCGGACACCCTCGTGGGAGGACCGGTTTTTGACTTGCTGGCGCTGAGAGTGTTAGCGGCTTTTTCAAAATAAAGTTTTGTTCCTGCTTGATTGACTCGTGATTCTGTGCCCAGCCAAGACTGCGGCATTTGGCGGCCCGTACGGGGAACGCCTGAAGCTTAGAGGTGAGTAAATTGCTCGCCCCTGAGGGAAGGCGACAGGATGGATGACCTTCTCAGAAAACAATGTGTTCTTGTTTTGATTTATTTTGTTTTCATTTCGAGCTCCCTAGCCCTAGAATTTTCTCAGGCGAACTGGAAAAAATGGTTGGCTCAAGGTTTGAAGTTATTCAGCCCTGAGAAAGAGAAAATTGATACAACCATTGTCTGCTCCGTCTTTGTTTCATTCTGCTTCGGCTTTGTTTTATCCTACCTTATTGGGTTAGGTTATAGTAGATTAGAATCCAATAAAAAACAAACCGAAAAACTGTTAAGTAAATTGTTAGAGGTCCAGACTATGGTAGAAAAAACGTTAGGTCAAGCAAAAGAGAAGGTCTCTCAAGCTAGTCAGACAGAGGAGAATTTAAAGAAAGCAAGCTTAGAGGACAAGCAGCCATCAGGTGGAGAATTACAACAGGAGGTTGCTACCAACTCCGTTCTATCACCAGAGGGCGTAACTCAGCCAACAGCTCCATCTACCGCTGAGCGGCCCTCAACTACCGTAGTTGATGGACGGAATTCTGAGGCAGGACCCCAAAGATTAGCATGCCCTGTACTTGAGCAGGCAGGAGGGCAACGAATTCACCGTGCTTTAGATTTCAAAACAATAAAGCAATTAAAGGAGGCTGTAACGACCTATGGGCCGCAAGCTCCCTTCACAATAAGCATGGTTGAATCTGTTACCAACTTGGACATGACACCAGCAGATTGGGCTAACATGTGTCGATCTGTGCTAAACGGAGGACAATATTTGTTATGGAAGGTTGCCAATGAGGAATTTTGCATGGAGACAGCTAGGCGAAATGCAGAAGCTGGGTACCCTCAAAGAAATATGGACATGCTTTTGGGGAAGGGACCTTATGAGGGTCAAAGACAACAAATTGAATATGACCCTGGTGTGTACGCACAAATTGCTGTAGATGCAGTTAGGGCATGGAAAACTTTACAGGGGCATGGAGACTTACAAGGTCAATTATCTAAGGTAATACAAGGAACTAATGAACCTTATGCTGAATTTGTAGATAGACTTATTCAGTCAGCCTCTAGGATATTTGGAAATACAGAACAGGTAATGCCATTTATAAAACAACTGGCTTATGACCAAGCAAATCGTTGCTGCAGAGAGGTCATTAGACCATGGAGACATGAGGATTTAAACACATATATTAAATTATGTAGAGACATTAATGAACAGGGGCAAGTCTTAGCAGCAGTACAACAGGCTTTAGATGCCAGGCCAAGAACATGCTATAATTGTAATCAAACAGGACATTTTAAAAGGAGTTGCCCCATAAGAGGAGGGTTTAACAAAGCTGGATATCAAAGGAATAGAATACCAGGTATTTGCCCACGATGCCGTAGAGGGAGACATTGGGCTAATGAATGCCGTTCTCAAACCACCATAGAGGGTATTCCGTTATCAAAAAACGGACAAGGACCAAGTGTTTACCCACGATATCGTGGAGAAAGGTATCAAGCTCCATTGCCAAAAAACGGACTAGAGGGCCCAATGCCCCGGGGCCCCAAACCACAAATATATGGGGCAATGGAGGAACCCAACAGCCCCATCAAGGTAGTGCCCAGGACGCATTATCCATTAAATCCCTCATCAGACAAACTAGAGGGAGCGCAGGGCTGGACATCTGCGCCTCTGCCAGAGCAGTACTAACCCCAGAGATGGGAATTCAAATCATTCCCACAGGAGTAAAAGGACCTCTTCCCCAGGGAACAGTAGGCTTATTATTGGGACGCAGTTCTTCTACACTAAAAGGACTTATGATAAGTCCTGGGGTAATTGATCCCGATTATGAAGGTGAAATAAAAATTATAGCTAGTTCTCCAAGAGGTATATCAGTAATTTCACCAGGAGATAGAATAGCACAGTTATTAATAATACCCAGCCTGCATGATAAATTTTCCAGTTGTAATGTAGAAAGAGGTTCCAAGGGATTAGGCTCCACAGGTGTAGATTGGGCTATGCTGTCTTTAAATTTAGATTCTCGCCCAATGCTAAAATTAAAAATTCAAGGACATGACTTTAATGGGCTGCTGGACACAGGAGCTGACCTCAGCATCATATCTCGTCAAGAATGGCCAAAACATTGGCCATTACAACAAGCCACTCAAACGCTTCGAGGCCTAGGAGTGGCAACAAATCCCCATAGAAGTGCTATGGTATTAGATTGGAGGGATCCTGAAGGATGTGAAGGAACTATACAGCCCTATGTATTGGATCATCTTCCTGTAAATTTATGGGGACGAGATGTCCTAGATCAATTAGGATTGACATTAACAAATAACATCAATCCTAACGCGCCCACTACTAGGGCTAAACAAGGCTTTAGGAAAGAAAAAAGATTAAGAGAACAAGAACAAGGTATGACAGCACCTATTCAAATAGATCAAGAAATAAATAGACATGAATTGGGTTTTCAGAAAGGGCCACTGAGACAATCAAAATTACTTGGAAATCAGAAAGACCAGTGTGGGTTCCTCAGTGGCCCTTGACTAAAGAAAAGATACAAGTAGCCCATGACTTGGTCAGACAACAGTTAGCGGAAGGACATATACAACCTTCCGTATCCCCCTATAATACTCCCATTTTTGTCATTAAAAAGAAATCTGGTAAATGGAGATTATTACAAGATTTAAGAGCCATTAATAATGAGATGGTTATTATGGGACCTGCTCAATCAGGGATTCCTCAATTGTCTGCTTTACCAAAAACCTGGCATGTTTTAGTTATAGATATTAAAGATTGTTTCTTTTCAATTCCAATTCATCCCGAGGATAGTCCACATTTTGCATTTACTATCCCTGCACTGAATCATGAAGGTCCTGATCAGAGATATGAATGGAAAGTACTCCCTCAAGGGATGGCTAACAGCCCAACTATGTGTCAAATTTATGTTAATAAAGCAATCCAGCCACTTAGAAACCAAAATCCTGAACTACAAATATTTCACTATATGGATGATGTGTTACTGGCACATAAAGATAAAAACACATTACTAGAATGTTATGCCACACTTACAAATTTATTGAAAAATTATAATCTAGAGATAGCAATAGATAAAGTACAATTAAATCTTCCAATTAATTATTTAGGAGTTCTATTATCCTCAACCATGGTCCGTCCACCAAAAATTCAAATACGAGTAGATCAACTCAAATCACTTAATGACTTTCAAAAGTTATTGGGAGACATAAATTGGATAAGGCCTTATCTAGGCATACCAACAGGAGAGTTAGGACCTTTATTTGATATTCTAAAAGGTCCATCAGATCCAAATTCACCCCGCATGTTAACGCCTGAAGCAAGAAAAGTATTAAAAATCATTGAAACATATATGGAAAATATGCATTTGGATAGAATTGATATAAGTTTGCCTTTATTATTTATTGTACTACCAACAAAAAATATTCCTACAGGAGTATTTTGGCAAGAAGGTCCATTATTGTGGATACATTTATCTTATTCCCCTAACACTATTCTTACTAGATATCCTGAGGCTGTAGGACAATTAATACTCAAAGGAATAAAAGCAGCTAAGGGAGTGTTTGGGATTTCTCCCAATAAAATTATTACTCCATATACTATGGATCAAATTGATGAGTTAGCTAATGAGTTAAATACTTGGGCAATAATCCTGTGTAAAACTAGTGTTTCATTTGATAATCACTTACCATCTAATCCTTTGTTGTCTTTTTGGTCTAAGCATCCTGTAGTTTTTCCAAAAATGACAAGAAAAACCCCTATCATAAATGCTCCAAATATATTCACTGATGGGTCAAACAATGGTACAGCAGCAGTAGTTACTCCTGATCAAACTTTTACATTTTTAGTACCCAAACAATCAGCTCAAAAGGTAGAGCTTAATGCAGTATTACAAGCTTTTATGATGTTTAAAGATTCTGTATTTAATTTATTTTCTGATAGTCAGTATGTAGTTAATGCTATTAATTCCCTTGAAGATGCTGGTAGGATTTCCCCTTCCTCTACTGTTTTCTCTTTGTTTTCCGCTATACAAAGTCTAATCTGGGACCGAAAAGATCCATTCTTCATAGGTCATATCAGGGCACATACAGGATTGCCTGGAGCCCTTAGTATGGGCAATGAACTAGCAGATAAATCTACACATGACATACATATTTTCTCCACAATAGAAGAAGCTATAAATTTTCATAAAAGGTTCCATGTCAATGCTAATACTTTACAAAAGCGTTTTAAAATAACTAAAGAACAGGCCAGACATATAATAAAACAATGTCAAAATTGTGTGACATTTTTACCACAAGTTAATCTTGGAGTCAATCCTAGAGGACTAATACCTAACCATATTTGGCAGATGGACGTCACACACTTGCCAGAATTTGGAAAATTAAAATATTTACATGTTACAGTTGATACCTCTTCCGGATTTTTGATGGGCTCCCTTCATGCCGGAGAAAAAACTAAAGATGTTATAGCTCATTGCTTACAAAATTTTGCCACTGTGGGCGTTCCAAAACAGTTAAAAACGGACAACGGTCCTGGTTATACTTCCTCCTCTTTTAAACAATTTTGCTCATCATTTGGTATTACTCACATAACAGGAATTCCATACAATCCACAAGGACAAGGCATAGTTGAAAGAGCTCATCAAACTATTAAAATGTACTTATTAAAACAAAAGGAGGGAATTGGAAAGGGGTATATATCCCCCAAAGATAAACTTAAAATAACCCTTTTTACTCTAAACTTTTTAAATTTAGATTCATCGGGACTTAGTGCTGCGGAAAGACATTTGTACCCCAAAAATGTACATAAGCCTAAGGTACTTTGGAAAGATATTCTAACAGGACAATGGAAAGGCCCGGATCCAGTGATAGTCTGGAATCGGGGCGCTGTCTGTGTTTTCCCACAGGATGAACAGCAACCGATTTGGATTCCAGAGAGATTAACTAAAACAATTTCTACAGAAAAAGAAGATGATTTGACTCAAATCCATAACAGCTGACATCCAGAGCTCCAGCTTGGCTATTCTTACATCTGCGACAGTGATTAACCAAGGTTTTTTTTTTCAGTATCTATTTTATTATTGCATTTTTCCACATCATAAAGTTCTATTTTATTTTTGAGCTCATACAAACCTAGGTTAATGTTTTTCTGATCAGTTTTATTTTTTGACTGTGTTTTATTTTTTATTTATTTATTTATTTATTTATTTATTTATTTTTTTTTTTTTTTGACTGTGGAGTTTTTAAACATTGCAATGGAGATTTCACCTAAGTATAGTTACAAGGCCTTTATTTACTATTGTCTTATGTGTTGTATGTTGTGTGCACACTTCTGTTTTGTGTTGTATGTCTGTATGTGTGTATGTCCATATTTCTTATATGAGGAGCGCTCATGAAAAAATGGATCCGAATTTTTTCTTTATTCACGTGATTTATATGGTTTAATTTAAATTAGGTGAACAGCTGTTTATGATTGTTGTTAAAGATGGTTAACAGATCTGTTTGTTTACTAATTTAAATTTGGTAAACGGCTGTTAAGGATTGTTTTTAAAGGAGTTTAACAGATCTGTTTGTTTACTTTCACCTTTTCTTTTTATTATATTTAATAATTCTGTTCAGGATAATGTCTCTTTACCATCATTGCCAGAATTTCCATCTCCATCCCAATTCCAGTGAAGACTGAGATAAAACCAAACTACAGCTTCTATGATAGCTATCACAGTAAACTGTATAAACTGATGCATCAATGAATATAACTCAACAAGTAATGCTATCAAGGACTTGATTTACTTTGGGAGGATATGGACATATTGATAGACTCCTCCAATTTGAACTGCTTGCAGAACTTGCCTGGACTATATATCAGTTGCATACATTGTGAAATATCATCTGGTGCACCGAATTGTGGTACTGCTGGCATATTTTTGCTGATGGTGTCACCAGTGATGCAATTTCCTTGCCAGCTCACCCCATGTTTATTGTGGTAATACTGGCATATCTTTGCTGATGGTGTCACCAGTGACGCAATTTTTCCAAAGGAGCCGTCAATTGGCTTGGTGTCGTGGCATTTCTGTATCCTCCTCCCTTCTACTAGTGATGGTCTAAATTTGGGGGCCAACAGAGGTGAGGCAAAGAACCTCACCCCCCCACTGGCACCAAGGCTAAATTTGGGGGCCAACAGAGGTGAGGCAAGAACCTCACCCCCCCACTGGTGCATAGGCCTATCCACAAGCATGGCTGAATGCTGGACCGGTAGTCAGCGACGGGTTGCTCTGATTACAGTGGATTCAACCTAAGACAGGAAGCTGACGCCTAAAGGTCAGTTCTCCCATGACGGGTAAGAACCATATGTTAAATTGGACAACCTACCAGGCACGGTCCCTAGCCACATTGCTTGTTGCTTAATTAAACAGAAGGGGGCAGATGCTAGGAGCCACAAGCATATATACGATGTATGGCACCTTTGGTTGTAAAGTGACGCCAGCTAGCCACTGAGATGATTATGTTAAAATTTACATTCATATGCAAACTGGACTCCCGCTGTTCACCTTGGCCTGCTACCGGACTCAAGTTACGGGACTTTACGGGACTGCTGGAGAGTTCCCATTGGTTGGGGAAGGATAGTAGGAGGGAATTCCGGAGGAGGTGGGAGGAGACGGGGGGGGTTCCGGTCGGCGCGCGGTGCCGGTCGGACACCCTCGTGGGAGGACCGGTTTTTGACTTGCTGGCGCTGAGAGTGTTAGCGGCTTTTTCAAAATAAAGTTTTGTTCCTGCTTGATTGACTCGTGATTCTGTGCCCAGCCAAGACTGCGGCAATGAACAAAGCCATTATAAACACCTGTGGGCAGGCTTTTGTGTGGACTAAAGTTTTCAACTCACTTTGGTAAATACCAAAGATCACTATTGCTGGATTAAGTGGTTAGACCATGTTTAGTTTAAGGAACTGCCAAACTGTCTTTTGAATTTGTACCATATTGCATTTCTACCATGAATGAATGAGGGCTTCATGACCCTGCATCCTTGGCAGCATTTGGTGTTGTTGGTATTTTGGACTTTGACCATTTTAGTAAATGTATATGCGTACCTCATTGTTGTTTTGACTTGTAATTCCCTAATGACAGATGATATTAAGCAGTTTTTCCTATACATATTTTCCATGTGTACATCTTTAGTCTATTCTTCTCTTTTGCTCACTTTTTAGTTGGGTTGGTTGTTTTCTTATAAGTACCGCGCGCTAACCGATTGCGCCACTGGAGCTCCAGGTTGTTTTCTTAATATTAAGATTTAAAAGGTTTGTTGTTGTTGTTTTTTAATTTTGGATGCAAATCCTTTATCAGATGTGTGTTTTGATGCATTTTTCACCACCTATGGTTTGTCATTTCATTCTCAAAGAAGAAGTTTTAAATTCTAAAGAAATCCATTTCATTAATATTTTCATTCATGGATTGTACTTTTGGTGTTGTGACTAAAACATCATTGCCAAATTCAAACTCATCTAGATTTTCTCTCTTTTTTTAATGTTCTGGAAATTCTACAGTTTTGCATTTCACTTTTTGTTCTGTGACCTATTTTGAGGTAGTGTAAATGAAAGGTGTAAGATCTATGTCTAGATTAATTTTTTTGTGTGTCCTATTCCCCCCCCCAGCATTTGTTAAACAGACTATCCTTCTCCACTGAAAACTTTGATCCCCTTTATTAAAGATCAGCTGCCTGTATTTATGAATATATTTATTTATTATATAGTAATGAGTTCTGTATTTATGATATATTTATGAGTTCTCTCTTGTATTTCTGAGTTCTCTCTTTTTTCTATTGACCTTCTTAACATTCTTTCATCAATGTTATACTTTCTTGACTACGGTGTCTTTACAGTAAATTTTAATGTTGTATAGTATCAGTCCTCTCTGTTTTTTTTCCTTTAATTTAAGTTGTCTACTCTCATATTGTTTGCCTTTCTATGTAAACATTAGAATCAATTTATCTAATTTTACAAAATAACATGCCAGAATTTTTATTGAGATTGCATTTAATCTGTAGATAAACTGTATTTGGGAAGAACTAGCATCCTATCCATGAATATGGAATACCTCTCCATTTATTCAGTCTTCTTTGATTTTTTTTTTATCAGAACTTTGTAGTTTTCCTTATATTGATCTTATTCATATATTTTTAGATTTATATCTATATAATTAATATTTGGTACTAATGTAAATATTGTCATATTTAATTTCAGATTCTAACTATTCATGGCTAGGATGTAGGATGAGTGACCTTTTTGCATTTCATTTATTGAGTTTATCTTCTTGCTCAAATCACGTTAGCTCTAGAAGTGTTGTGGTTTTTAATCATTAATTATTTTACATTTTCTATGTACACAAACATGCCATCTGGGAACAAAGAAATTTTATTTCTTCCTTCCAAATTTGTATATCTTTTGTTTCCTTTCTACCTTATTATTTTTATATTATATAGGATTTCCATTACAATATTAATTTGGAATTGTGAGATGGGACATCCTTGCTTTGTTCTAATCTTCAGAGAAAAGTATCTAGTTTCTCACATTAACTATAATATTAGTTGTGAGTTTTTCATATTATTCATCAAACTGAAGAAAGTCCCCCATTTTTTGTTTCTGAGAGTTTTCTTATTATGTTATGATATATAATTCTTTTTTTTTTTTTTTGCACCAGAGATTGATCCCAGGTATACTTAACCACTGAGCCACATTCCCAGCTCTCTTTATATTTTATTTAGAGACATGGTTTGCTAACTTGCTTAGGGCCTCAATGAGTTGCTGAGGCTGGCTTTGAACTTGCAATCCTCCTGCCTCAGCCTCCCGAGTCACTTGGATTACAGACATGTGCCTTTGCACCTGGCAATGATATATAATTCTTTTAACACATTGCTGGATTGAAATTACTAGTACTTTGTTGAAAATCCATTTATATTAATGTAAGATGTTGGTCAGTAGTTTTCCTTTCTCATTTTAGTATGAGGATAATGTTGGCCATACAGAAAGAGTTATAAAGTATTTATTTTGCTTCTAATTTATGGGAGAGTTTGCACAAAATTATTGTCTCTTCTTCCTTAAATGTTTGGCAGAGCTCTCCTATTAAGCCATCTGGGCCTAGTAATTTTTTCAAGGCTATTAATTATTGATTCAATTTATTTAGTAACTGTAGGCACATTCAGACTATTTCTCCTTATGTGGGTTTTGGTAGATCGTGTTTTTCAAGGAATTGATCCATTTCATCTGTTATACTATTTGTAGGCATAGAGTTATTTGTAATATTCCTTTATTATCTTTTTGATGTCCATAGGCTCAAAATTTATGGTCCAACTTTCTGATAATTTTTTTTTGTCTTTCTTATTTTGTTTGATTAGACTGACAGACTCTTATCAATTTTATTGTTCTTTTGAAAGATCAAGCTTTTGATTTTGCTGATTTTCTCATTTTCAATTTCATTGATTTCTGCTCTTTTACACTTATTTTATTCTTCTTTGGGTTTAATTTACTTCTCCCCTGCCCAGTTTCCTGTGATAGAAGCTTAGAATATTGATTTTAGATCCTTCAATGCTATACATTTCTTTCAAAGCCCCATTTTCACTGCATCCTGCAAATTTTTATAAGTTATGTTTTAATTTTAATATAGTTCAAATATATTTAAATAGCTCTTGAGGATTCTTCTTTGATCCATGGATTATTTAAAAGTGTTCTATTTAATCTCCAAATATTTGGGAATCGTCTCTGATTTTTACAGTGAGAATCTTGTGGGACTCCTAAGGGCAAAACTCATGGGGGTCCACTAAAGCTGAGCCCCCAGAAGTTTCTCTCTCAAGCCATTCTGCACTATTCTTAATCAATTAGTCCATTACTCTTTTCATTTTCTTACCAGGTTACAGCAGAGATGAAAAGTGATATCAGCTATAATTTTCTATATTCGCTTGCTGTGTGCCTTGGGATTTTGATTTTCTGATGGATCTAGAAAAGTTGTTAATTTTCAGATTAGTTAGTGGGGTTTGTTGTTATTGTTGTTGTTATTTTGTTTCACTGAGGATGGGAGAGTTCTGAAATTCCAAGTTCAGAAGTCAGGAAATTGATTTTTAATTAAAAAACAATCAAGAAAAATATGCGGGCTGGGGATGTGGCTCAAGCGGTAGCGCGCTCGCCTAGCGTGCGTGCGGCCCGGGTTCGATCCTCAGCACCACATACAAACGAAGATGTTGTGTCCGCCGAGAACTAAGAAAAAATAAATAAATGTTAAAAATTCTCTCTCTCTCTCTCTCTCTCTGTCCCCCTCTCACTCTCTCTTTAAAAAAAAAAAAATATGCAGGCACACACGGTTTCACTGTAGAATTTTGCCAAGATTTAGAGAACATTTGAAATCAACTTTATAAATCGTTCCAAATAATGTAGAAGAGGGAACATATCTTCATTCATTTTGTGAAGCCAGTATTACCCTATGCCAAACCAGACAGATACTACAAAAAAAGGAAAACTACAGATAAATATTCTTCTTTAACGTTGACATTAAATTTTGTAGCAAATGTTAGTAAATATAATTCATAAAATATAGAAAAATAAGTCTAGACCAGTGGGATTCTACATTATGTATAACCAGAAGAATGAGAAAGTATACTCCATTATATATGATGCATCAAAGTGCATTTTGTAATCATGTATAACTAATTAAAACAAATTTTAAAAATTAAAAAAGAGAAAATAATTCTAAATCACGACTATGTGAGATCTATTCCACAGATATGTCTGTTTCAATATTCAAATGTTAATCAATGTAATCCACCATATTATTAAGAAAAAAATATTGCATGATCCTATCCATTAATGAAAACCTTTGACAAAATTTAACAATTTTTCATTAAAAAAAAACCTGTTGGAAAACTTGAAATAGAGTGAACTTTCTCTATTAGACAAAGACCACTTGCAAAATACCTATGTCTACATATATTCAATACTTAACTGATACAATGAATGTTTTTCCTTTAAAACTGGGAATAAGTGAGAATATCCACTCTCACCACTCTTATTCAACATAGTATGGAAGTTCTAGCCAGTACAATAAGGTAATAAAAGGAAATAAAAAGTATACAAATCGAAAGTAAGAACTAAATGTGTTCCTGTTTGCAGGTGATATGGTTATCCATATAGAAAATTCCAAGGCATCTTTTAAAAAATCTTAGAATTAGTAAGCACATTCATCAAAGATATAGGAAGATGATCAATATACATAAATCCATTAGATTTTTTTCTTCTTAGCATATGAATGCTGAGATTTAAAATTCGGTATGAATTACAATCATTAAAAAAAGAAAAGAAATACTTTGGTGTGTTTTTAACCAATAATATTCCTTTATTATCTTTTTGATGTCCATAGGCTCAATATTTATGGTCCAACTTTCTGATAATTTTTTTTGTCTTCCTTATTTTGTTTGATTAGACTGACAGACTCTTATCAATATATTTGTTTTCATGACTTGCAGTCTAAAAACTACAAAATACTAATAATACAATTCAGAGGAACTCTAAATAAATGGAGAAATATACCATGTTCTTGGATTGGAAGGTCCAGCATAGTAAAGATGTCAATTATCTCTCAGTTGATTGATATATAAAGAACTTTTAAAGCCCAATAGTAAAAATAAATAAACACCATAATTAGAAAATTAGGCAAAAGAAATGAATAGACATTTAACCAAAGACATACACGTGTCAAATAAACCCATGAAAAGATATGCATCCTCATTAGTCATCAGGTAAATGTAGGTTGAAACCACAATGGGATATCATTACACATCTAACAGAATGACTAAATTGAAACAATAGTTACAAAACCAAATGTTGGTTAAGGATGCAGAAGAATGGTATCATTTATACCTTGCTGGAAGAAATATAAAATGGAACAGCCTCTCAGGTAAACAGTTTGGCTGATTCTTTAAAAAGTAAATGTGCAATTACATTACAATCCAACAATTGCATTGCTGCTCATTTATCCTGGAGAAATCAAAACTTATGTTCTCACAGTAACTTATAAATGAATATTCAGAGCTATTTTATTCATAATAATCTCAAAATTTAAATTATCCAGATGTTTTTCAATGAAAAATGGTAAAATTGTGGTGTATGCATACCATGGACTAATACTCAGCTATGAAAAGAAACAAATTATGATACATTTAACAACTATATATAAAGTCTTAAGGGAATCTTGTGTGAAAAAGCCTCAAAAGCCTCAAAGTTTACCTACTATATAAGTCTAACTATGTTACATTGTTTAAATGACAAAATTAAATGAATAGAGAACACATATTGGATTGGCAGCTGCCAAGGGTTAAAGACCATGAGTGGGAATGGCAGCTGGAGGGAAGCAGGTATGGCTGTAAAAGTACAACAGGGGATGTCACAGATTTTTGTGTCAAAGGAAACGTTCTGTATCTTGACTGTGTTGATGTCAATTTCTTGGTTGAAATATTATACTATAGTTTTGCAAAATGCTACCCTTAGGGGAAAATGCGTAAAGGATATGTTGTATCTCTATGTATTATTTCTTATAACTGCAGGTGAATCCAAAATTATCTCAAATAAAAAGTTTAATTTTTTAAAAAATCAAGACAAATGCAAACTATCTCATAGTGCTCCATTGTTAAGGCTCTGGTAGCTGTCAGTGGGAATTCTCCCTGACATGTCCAGATGGGGCTGAAGATGGGATCTAATGCAAGTGTATATCAGTTATATGGTTCATTCTCCAATTAAGTATGGAAAAGTTCATAAATGGAATTCTAAGTAAGTAGAATGGGCCTGTCATCTTATCCCAGTGTTATCTCAGTGTAGATGAACAACAATGAGCCTAGCAGCTGGTTGCTTTGAGCAGCAATCAACAGAATATAACATGCTATCATTTGGATTTGGTTTGTCCACCAGGTATTCATGTGCTGAAGACTTGGTCCTCACTGTGGCAGTATTAATAGGAGGTAGAATCTTTAAGAGGTGGTTAGGTCATTGGGGGCGCTGCCCTTGGAAGGATTTAATGTAGTTCTCATGGGAGTCATTCCTGCAAGAGTGACTTGTTATGAAATGAGTAAATCTGACCCCTGAATCTTTCTGGTTTTCTATCTTGTCATGTGGTCTCTTCTGCACATATTTTTTCCATTATGATGTTATCTGCCACGAGGACCTCAGCAGAGGTCAAATAGATGAGACTGCCTGGACTTGGACTCTCAGCTTCCAAAACTGAGCTAAACCTCTTATCTTTGTAAATTTCCTAACTTCAGGTATTTTGTTTAGTCACAGAAAATAGACTCATATATAACACCATTTCATATGAGTACTATTATCTAACCTAACGGGAAGCAGGGAAGTCAGGAATTTCATGGTGGACCATTGTCTCTAGATTAGCTTTTGTGAGATTCTTTGCTCTAAATAGTCACAGCAGCTCAAAGAAGCATGATACCATACATACAAAGCTGGAGAGAAGGGGAGAGAAGAAAAGGAACATTTTCCCCCTCATAACCCTCTCTAAACAAGGAGGAAAATGAGTTCACAATTTTCTAGCAGATTTAACCTTACATTTCATTAATCAGAACTGGTCACAATCACTGGTAGAGGAACTCATTTCTTGTTGCTGGTTTTTTTTGCTATCCAGGCACAACCACAATTCTGTTAGCAAGAAATAATGGAGAAGAGCAATATAGATAGATAGATAGATAGATAGATAGATAGATAGATAGATAGATAGATAGATAGTAGACAAGCAATAGGGCTTGGCATAGCAGAAAGTCAGCCTTTGCCATGTGAATGTTCTGAGACCTCTGGTTGAAGGGTGTGTGTTGTTCAGTTCTCCTGGAGAGGAGGATCTCCATGATGTATGTGTGTGTGTGTGTGTGTGTGAGAGAGAGAGAGAGAGAGAGAGAGAGAGAGAGAGAGAGAGAAAGAGAGAGAGAGAGATGCAAATACTGTGGCCCCTTTTCCATCCCAGTAAAGGAATGGCTACATCAAAAAAGAATGGGGCATCCTTGAGGAGATCCCTGGCCCAGCCATTTGCCCTCCCACCTATATTTCTAAGTTAGAGACACTCAAGTCCTCTGGCTTCCTCAGAACTTTTCTGCAGCAGTACCAGGACTGCTGAGGTGGCCCAAGGACCTCGTAATGAACGAGCATCAATGAGATTAGCAGAAGCAAGGAGGAGATGAGCTGACTATTGGTAAGCACACCTCATCTCTCTATCTCAAGCAAAATCTTTGAGACATTCTTCATCCCTTCCCTGGGGAGCTAGAAAATGACCAGATTCCCCCTGTATGTGTGTGGTTTAATATAAGTGCCCGTTAAATTTCTTCTGCAATTTAGGAAACTATATCTGGTTGGTTGTCTTGGTCAGCTTTAGGATATTGGTTTGGAAATGGGTCATAAATTTTATTTTCAATTTTGTTTCTCTGCCTTTTATACTTTAATATGCCCCTGCAGACTTGCTGAGCCTGATGTTTGGGTAAAGGAGAGAAATGGGTACTAGAGAAGAGTCCACCCCAGGAAAGGATTTTCAACCTAAGTCAAGGTCCCTCTCTCCCTTTGTGGGTGTCAGACGACCAAGCTGGGGTTTAAATTAGTGGGTGGCACTGGATTTAAGATGCATATTTTTTTCTGGCCAGCTACCTTTGGGAAACTAAACCTTCTTCCTTCTCTCAACTGGGACTGACTTCTTTCTTTGGCTGTAGGGTTTGACATGTGATTAAGATTCAGCCCATCAGAGAACTCTACCTGCTTGGGATGGGGAGGAACAATCAAAGCTGGGTTAACCCTAGGTTTCATTGGAGCTGATGGGAAACAGGCTATCCATCCCCTGGGTCTAGATGTGCCCCAAGCTCAATGACTCCCTGGAAGTTTCCATTAGTTAAGCCAATAAGTCTGAAATTTGTCCCCCATTTGAACTTATAAGATAGTTTGTGTTAGAATTCTGTCATTTGCAACTGGGAAAGTCATGAATAATAGATGGGTTCTTTGAATACCAAATCTGGGTGTACACAGGTGTTTCCCAGGACATCAACATTGGCCCCCACTCCCTGAGGCTCTTCCACAAAGTGGTGTTTGAAACAGTGATGAAGGGGCTTAGCCTCTTCTCTACTGTACACCTGCTAGCACCATCCAAAGACAATCTTTCTGCCCTCATTCAGATATTCTCATCTACAAAATGAGTTACCTATTTTAGAGACATGTGAGAATTAAGTTGAAAGCCAGAAAAACACACTGCTACACTGTATCTGACAATCCCTTGTCTGTATTTCCCTAGTCCAAAGAACTCTGAAATGCAAGGTTTTTTTTTTTCTTTTAAAAAATATTTTTAGTTGTATATGGACACAATGCCTCTATTTTATTTATTTATTTTCATGTGATGCTGAGGATTGAGCCCAGTGCCTCACACATGCTAGGTAAGTGGCTCTACCACTTGTGGCAGTATTAATAGGAAGCAGAATCTTTAAGAGGTGGTTAGGTCATTGGGGGCACTGCCCTTGGAAGGATTTAATGTAGTTCTCGTGGGAGTCATTCCTGCAAGAGTGACTTGTTATGAAATGAGTAAATCTGACCCCTAAATCTTTCTGGCTTTCTCTCTTGTCATATGGTCTCTTCTGCACATATTCTTGCCCCAATCCCTCTCCAACTTTTTAAATGGCCAAATCCTAACCCCCTCTAAATGAACTGATATCTAGCTGTCTGTAGTCTATCACAGTTAACTCCCTCTTTACTTTGGGTCTGTTTATATCCTTGTGTTTTCCCAAAGTACTTCCAGCCAGATCTGCTCCTATACATGCTGAATGTCATTCTTGTTCATGTGGCTTCCACATGAACCAAGCCTCATATTCTGAATAGAGAAAGCCAGTCCATACCTGTCTCCTGTTTTCAAAGTAGTCCCTCTCTGTCCTTCTCTCTCTCTCTGTTGCACACACACCCCATATTGACACATTCCCAGGAGGGGAGGGTATATTACAAAATTATTTATGAATTAAAAGGAGAGAGTAGTGGTGATAAATGAGACCCATCCAGTTAGGACAGGGTCCCTGCAGGAGTAGGCACTGTAGTGGCTGTGGCAAATGTCCTTTGGCCACTGTATCTCCACTCTGGCTTCCTTGAGGATGCCATTTCAAGTCTAGAAAATTCGAACCTACATTTCCCAGACTCACCTACCTCTGGATTGTCAGTAAATTGTGCATTTACTGGGTTTTGATGGTTAGGTACATGATAGCAGGTAGGGGAGGCGAGGCTGAGGCCTGGCTTCTGCAGCTTACCAGCAGGGGAAGCTGTGTGGCTGGCACTGATTGAAGCAGAGGGACAAATGTTACCGAGCAGAGAAGTGGGCTTCCTTAGCCAACGGGCTGTGTGGGGAGCCAGTGGCTGACCTTCTTTTCACCTACTTCCTGATCATGCCAGAGGGGGGCAGCTCCAGTTCTACAGTGTGAGAACCAGGCCTAAAGCCATGTGGACAGCCTGGACCTCCAGCCCAGGAGATTGTATGCACACCTAATCTCCTAAAATTAGTCTATTACCCCCTCTCTTAGTCCATTTTGCGCTAACAGAATACCCAAGATTGGGTACTTACTTCTTAGTTCTGAAAGCTGCAAAGTCCAAGGTTGAGGGGCATGTTCCTGGTGAGGGCCTTTGGGCTGCTTTACCCTATGGTGGAAGATGGGAGTGCCCTGCACTTGAGAGGGAAGGGGTCCAAACTTATCCTTTTATCAGAAAACTAACTTTGCAATAACTAACCCACTCCTGGGATCCATTCACGAGGACAGAGCCCTCATAATCTGACAACTTCTTAAAGTTCCCTCCTCTCAACACTAATGTTTTAGGGCTTAGTTTTCCAACACATGAGCTTTGGCGGACGTGTCCAACCATAGCAACACTTTTCTGCATAAACCTGAGATGCTGGTTTCTATGATTACTCATGAACCATCAAGGGAGCATGTGAAGGAAAATACCAGGGAAGCCATTAGACTAGAAGGAAAGGAACAGTCCATGGGACTTGGAACTCTGAAGGATGCTGTGCAGGACTGGGTTTGGATGTGCCTTAGGTGGTGCTGACAGGAAAGGTGGAAGGATGGATGGTACAGACATCCTCAGAGGGAGCTGCAGAGAGATGGCTATGAAATGATGCTCTGGATGCAGTTCCAAGGTGAGTGGATCCTTCCTCCCGCCCCTTCACTTGGGAGAAATGCCAGCTCCACCCAAGAATGCAATCCTGCATGGGGAACTTGGGGAGACCTCAGGTTTCTTTAAGTAGTGGAAAGAAACTTACAAGAAAATGAAGAACAGAAGGGAGATGACTTACCTTGGAAGAGAACAAGTTCAGGCCAAAGAGGAGGGTTCCTCAAGGGTCCTGCATAGGGGTTGGGAGTGAGGAGAATTTGGACTCTGCTACCCCTGGAAGAGGTAGGAGTGGGAGAATGAAGAATCCTTATCCTTATCTTTCTCTCCTCCTTGCTGAATTAAAAGTTAACAGAGGGGTTGGGAATATATGAAACCATCCATAATTCAAATAAATGAACCCACAAATAAACTAAAATTGAAGTGGTTTCACTTGCTGTGCTCCTATGACTAATTATAGATTACAAGTCGGTCCACCATTTTCCATTTGTCTTTAATATTTTTTTTTTTCTGAGGAATTTATACTGGTTCTTCTCCAACTGCTGCTGTTCTGGCAGAGATAGTGAGCTAGGGTGGGTAGAGTTGAGAGGGAAGAAACCAAAATGTAAGGGAAGGCAGCTTAGAAGGGTTGGGTCCCATTGTCCTAATCAATCCTCATCATTCACCATGATTGGTGGATGTCATTTGTAAAAAATTGCCAGCATCAAAATGGAATTACTTATATCAAAACCAAATAAATGGAGCCAGGAGGTCATAAAGAGAGGGCCCTTGTGCATATTTGCCTGATAACAAGAACTATTACAAAAGGCTCTGCCAAATCATAACCTTGCACCTAAGCCCACTTCTAGGAGGACATCTTTTCCATGACAGCCAGTTCTAATTGCAACCTTACCAGTACCACTCCTAACCCACAATATTGCAGCTGAGGTTGTTCCTAGGAAGACATCTCCCTAGTAATGGCCAGTTGCTGGACTGCAACTAGTAAAAGCAGTACCCACCATCAGCAAAGCCAGATCCTAAAATAAGCTTCTGTGCCAATGATTTTTATTTCAAAACAGTTTAAGTAGATAGACTTCTTATTTCCTTTAAAAGTTTCCCCTTGCCTCCCTTCATGGGATGTGATCTGTCATAGCACACATCTCCCATATTATAATCCCCTATTCATTCCTGAGCAAACTCATGTTTCTTTGGAGAGTCTCTATCATTCAGGTTGACAAATGTATCCATCCATGACTAATGCTGGACCACCACCAGCTGTCATGGAGGGCTTTACTCCACCCCAGTTCTATCATCTTGTACTTCCTGCCTGCCTTTTTTGGTGGAAAGACTCAATCACAGACCTGTCCCTTTTCTCTCCACAGCCTGGCACTGATCTGGTAGGCTGGAAGGGCTTGGCCTCTCTCAGTTTCCAAGGCCATCTTGCCCTGGTTACCATCCCCTTTCCTGATGCCTTCCAGCACCACTACCCTTTTTAATTTTTACCCTTCCATGGATCTCCCAGGATTTGCTTATGTCTTTATATTGAGTGTCTTCCTGATTTATATGCAGTTGGAGTTCTTTGGTAAATCGCCTGCTTACATCCTTCATCCTTTTCTAAGTTCTTGCCAATATACACAGCCTCTTTATATATTGTGCGTATTAATCCTTTGTCTACTATATGGGGTGAATATTTTCTCTCAGTCTATGCATTCTCCTTTTAAAGACAATTTTTTGAGCAATTTTAGGTTCACAGCAAAATTGAGCAGATGGTGCAGAGATTTCCCATGTACTCCCTCTCCCCACACATGCCGAGCCTCCCCCACCATCAACATTCCCCACAAGAGTGGGAACATTTGTTAACAACTGAAGAATTTATATTGACACATCATTATCACTCAAAGTTTGTCATTTACTTCAGGGTTCACTCTTGGTGTTGTACATTCCATGGGTTTGCATAAATGTATGCAGATGAGATATAGCCGCCTTTATATACCACACTGAGTGGTTTCAATGCCCTGAATTCCTTTATGCTCTATATTCATCCCTCCCTCCCGCTAACCTCAGCAACCACTCATCACTTTACCTTGTCTTGTTCTTTTTGTTAGTGGCAGTTTTCCTCTCTTTTGGGGGGGGGAGTAGAATACAGATTTTC
This sequence comes from Spermophilus citellus, assembly GCF_964194105.1. Taxonomy (NCBI): domain Eukaryota; kingdom Metazoa; phylum Chordata; class Mammalia; order Rodentia; family Sciuridae; genus Spermophilus; species Spermophilus citellus. The sequence continues at coordinate 53,641,753 of NC_138185.1, forward strand.
AATTTTGATGTAATTAAATCTCTCCATCTGTTCCTTTAAATCCTGGGTTCTGGTTCTTGGTTAGGAAGACCTTCTCAATCCCGAGATTATAATAACCTTCCCTTGTGTTTTCCTCTGATTCTTTCATGGCTTTCATTTTCACATTAAGGTCTTTAATCTACTTGGAATTTGCTTTGAGGTGTGGCACGTAAGGTAGGGATCTGAATTACTTTTTTCCTCCAAATTATCTAAATACTGTTCTTCATGGTTTAGAAATATAATGCCCCCCTCATGTGTTGAAGGCTCGACCCCCAATGTGGCAATATTTAGAGGTGGAGATCTGGGGAAGTGATTGCATCATGAAGGCTCTGACCTCATCTGTGGATTAATCCACTGAGGGATTCCTAGATGAATGGACTATTGGGAGGTGGCAGAGACTGCAGGAGGTAGAACCTAGTTGGAGGGAGTGGCTCCCTGGGGGCATGTCCTTAGGGAGTACATCTTGTTCCTTGCCTTGCCCCTTCCCTGGCCCCTTGTCTCTTTGCTTTTTCCTCTGTCTGCTTCGTGGCTGTCATCAAGTTAGCAACTTTCCTTCCACCGTGTTTCTGCCTTGAAGCCAGCTAACCATGAACTGAAACCTCTGAAACTGAGTCAAAATAACCTTTCCTCCTTTACATTGTTTATGTCAGGTATTTTGGTCACAGTGATGAAAAGCTGACCAACACACTATTTATTTTTCTCACTGTTATTCAATATTGGAAATCTATTAATGTAAATTACTAGCATATTGAGGAAATGTACCTATCTTGATACATTTCTTAAATTTAATAACTTGACACTCAGCTTGATAAAAATCCTTAGTAAGCTAAAAATAGAAGGAGACTCTCTCAACCTAGACAAATAAGCTACAACATCAATACTGGCTCATCCATTGTCAGGTGTCCCACACTAATGCAAGATGTTAAAAGTAGGGGAAATTGGTAAGAGATGAGGGGTTTGTGAAAAGTTTGTTCCTTTTGCTCAATATTTTTCCTGAGAAGCTGAAAGTGCTCAAAAATAAAAAAATAATTTTAAAAAACAAGCTAAAGGAAACATCTTTACTGGTAAAACTTTATTAACATTTCCTTAAAGTTAGAATAAGGCATTTAAGTGACTTAAATATTTTATCTATATTATTTCTTGTTCTAACAACTACAGTCTATTTTTTGAGCCCTTATTTGGTGGCAAGAGGAAATTCATGTCTCATTCATCCCTGGTTTTGCTTTCCAACTTCGGTCACTACCCTTCTATCCTTTTATTGTCATGATTTGTTACCTGTAACTTAATTTGTAGATTGATTCTCAAGGGTGCAACTAACAGGAAAGCAAAAAAAAAGTTAATGTGATTTTGATTATGTAAATTTTATTCACTGTTCAACAAAATCATGTGCTAGAATCACATGTCTCTTTTTTGTTTGCTGATTTTTATTTTTTACTCATTAAATTTATTTTAACCTATACATAAAAACATAAAATTATACATAATAATGGGGTTATATGATGTTTGAGCATATGCATACACTATGTAACATTTAAATCAGGGCAAACATAACTATGTGCTCATTTATCATTTCTTTATGGTAAAATTTTTTAAAATCCTTTCTTTTAACTTTTTGAAGTGTGCAGTTGTTTCAGTCAGTTTTTTTTGTTGCTATGACCAAAAGATCCAAGAAGAAAAATGTAGAGAAGGCAAAGTTTATTTTGTCTCGTGGTTTTAGAGGTTTAGTCCATTGATAGCTGACTCCATATCTCTGGGCCCAAAATGAGGCAGTATATCATGGCGGAAAGGCATGGTGGAGAAATGCTGCTCAGCGCACAGCAGCTGGGGAGTAGGGAGGGGGGTAGACTGGGGACTAGAAAAACTCTTCTAGGGTACGCCTCTGGGGACCTACTTCCTTCACTAGGTCCTAACTCCTAGTACTCCATTCAGTTATCATTATAATGGATTGATCCACTGATGAGATCAGAGAACCCAGATGAAAGCAACTCATGAAATTGCACCAGAAACACAGAGAAAGAGAGTGAGTTCCACTCACCAGGGACAAAATATAAACCCCAAAAGTACAGCCCCACTTACCTACCTCCTCCAGCCATACCCTACCTGCCTATAGTTACCACCCAGGTAATCCATATCAAGGCTTTCATAACCCACTCATTTCACCTCTGAAAATTCTTTCATTGTCTCACACATAAGGTTTCAGGGTATACCTCATATCTAAACATAACAGCAGTACCTACTGATGTCTGTAGCCATCCTACTGTGCAATAGCATAGTAGAACTTCCTGTTCCTATCAAACATTAACTTGTTACCCATTGATAACATGTCTTTCTTTATGCTTCTACTGTTGGTATCCTTGGATCAATAAAAAAAAAAAAAAAAGTTTTAAACTGTGCTTTACACTCTGCTTCCAATCATGACACCCTTGGGGTTGCTTTGTGTCTGTATCATATCTTGTATACTCAGTTTGTTTTTCTTTTGGAGAAAAGAAACATATGCCCTATTCAATGGATGTCTACTGGTTTTCAGCTTCCTGTGATTCTACATTGCTTTGGATAGTTTCATTCTTGTTCTTGAATCTCACCCAAACCCTGTACTAATTTGGACCAGGTGCTTCATATATAAAGCATGACTCTGCACCCTTCTGCTTTTCATGGATTACTCTAATGCTTTCCTGTGTCCTTTGTTGTGGTTCCATATTCACCCACTGTCTTGAGCATGTGGTGCCCCATGTATCCCATTTTATTCATGGGCCCTCCGTCCCACAGCCTCTGACCTCATCCTACAGTAAAAAAGGGACCAGGCCTGCTGCTCAGATGCAGTCCTGGGTCTTTCCCCAACTGCTCTTCTGGGTTGGAGCTATTCTTTCCTGCAAGGCTCTTTTCTCTTTGTGTGGCTCATTCTCTTGCTTTTCAGGAGTAATCTCTTTTGTTCCTAAGGGGGGAAAAATGCATAGGAGGTTAACTTATTAAATTCGTAGGCGTGCAGGATTTTCTTTAGCCTGTGCTCACACTTGGTGATCACTTTGTCTGGACTGTTAGATGGAAGCTATCTCCTTTGGTCTTTGAAGGCTGTGCTCCGCGGTATTGTGGCTTCTGGCGATGCTGTAAGTCTTCTGCTTGTCTGATTCTCATTCCTTTGTAGACCATCTGTCTTTTACTCCTTTGGCAGCTTTTTAGGATTTTCTTTTCTTTTTAAGATTTATCCTAGCTATTCTGAAAATTCATCATGTGTGTTTAGATGTGGATCTCTGTGTCATCCAGGATGCTTTCAGATGCAAGTAATTGAATAGCCACCTCATGGCAACTTAAAAGATAAGGAGATTTATTGGCTCATATAATAAGAAGTCCCAAAGTAGCACAGTCCCCAGTTGCCTCTGCCTTGCCATCAAAGCCCACCGTCTCCCCAGCACCTTTTGCTGTGACTGGCATGTATCAGCTAACTGCACAGTATGCCAGGCACCATGTTCCTGCCTTGCAGTGTCCGGAGCAAAAGAGGAAACTCTCTTTTCCTTGTGTCTTATTTTAAGAACCCCATACCGACTCCATCATGGAGCTAGAATTGGGTCATAAGCCTCTTTCTATGCCTGTGACCAGAGGTGCCATGAATGAATTATATACATCCCCATCTTTGAGGCTGAGGCTGTACAGAGAAATGTGAAGAACTAAAACAGTCGAAGTTCTGTTACAAGGAAGAAGAAGTATCTGTTGAGTTGTAAGCCATTTCTTCTGTTTAAAATGTTTTCAATTTTTATTTCATGCTTTCAAATATAAGAAGTCAAAATTCTAACACTGATCATCTTGAAACTATGCCAAGCAACTTGAAATGTTGACAAATATTTCCCTTTAGTTTTGCTCCTTTAAACAATGGCGTCATCAACAGATATGGTTTTCTTGGGGGTGGGGAGATATGCAGAGACAGAAAGACAGACAGAAAGATAGTATTAGAGACCCAGAACCACTTCATTAGCAAGGGTATTACTACTAGTATTTCTGGCCCATCTTCTGTGCTTCTAGCAGGAAAAAGAGCATGGTATTTGCTGAACAGATAGTTTTCTGTTCTCAAACTATGCAGAAAATCAACTTCTCCATCACATCCACATGTATTTTTTTTGGTGGGGGGGCATAAAATGAACCTAGGGGTGCTCATGTATGTATGTATGTATGTATGTATTTTTTATGTGGTGCTGAGGATCAAACCTAGGGCCTTGCATATGCGAGGCGAGTGCTCTACTGCTGAGCCATAACCCCAGCCCCCCAGCCTTTTTTAAACTCCCACTGAGTTGCTTAGGGCCTCACTAAGTTGCTGAGGCTGGCTTTGAACTCGAGATCCTTCTGCCTCAGCCTCCCGAGCTGCCATCCACAAGTCTTAATCTTCCATGATCAGTGTACCAACTCTCATTGCTAGTTGGTTTCTATTCGTATTCTAAAAGCTGCACCAATGATTTGGAGGGAGGTGCTGAAAATTAAACTACACAAATTGAGATAAACCCACAACTCATCTATGCCATCTGCTAGGCCTTTAAAAGAGGAAAGCCCAGTTGTGCATACAACTTTAAGTGCCAGAGAAAGACTTTTTTCTCTTTGTCACTTATTATTAAAATGCCTCCGTGTAACGATTTTGGTGGACACTTCCAAAGGAAAAAATGCCCTTGGGCCTTTTCATTTAATTTTGCTAAGCTGGGCTTCAAAGACACAGGTGGTAATAGCTATCTATGTAAAATTGAGGTATACGCTAATCCATCTCAACCTGAGCCAAAGTCTTCTTGTAGGAAATTTCCTTGTATTGTTATTTTGAAAATTACTATACCTGAACTTGATCAAAGAGAGGTAGAAAGAAATGAGAAAACCTTCAATTCTCTGAATAGAGATTGTGCATTCTTTTATAGGATCATGGAATAATGGAAAATTTTCTAATAAAGTCATGTATGTATTTTTAAAAACCAAAGGTTTTACTTAGGCTAATCATGAAAACAGTCTTTCTGCTTCATCCATGAAACATCTAAGTTTTATTCCTCTGAAAGGAATATTTTTAACTATTTTAGCAGTTTTTACAATTGTATTTTCATATAACTTGATTATGCTGCCTTTTTCTTGAGTTTTCAGTTTTAGATGCTATTCTCCATTCTAGCTGGTTTTGTGTCGCTCTAATGAAAGATCTGACACAGGCTACTTAGGAAGTGAAGACAAGTTTATTTAGGCTCACGTTTCCATACGTTCAAGTCCAAGATGAGGTGGCTCCATTGGCTTGTTCTGGGTAAAGGTGGCACATCATGGGGGAGTAGGTCAGGGCCAGGACTCAGGTCACAAGCCAGGAAGCAGAGAGAGGACAGGCTGAGTGTCACCATCCCCTTTGAGGAAACACCTCCAATGACCTAAGGACCTCCCACCAGCTCCCACCTTTTAAGGTCCAAGGCACCTGCCAATACCACCCAGAGACCTGCCTTGAACACACAGACCTTTGGGGTGACATTATCCATCTTCACACCACAGCATATTCCCATTCCAGGTCCACAAACAACATCACTGCCAATTTCGTCAATCCTGCCAATTTCGTCACCTCATTTTTTGGTTGTGTACATACTTGTGTGTGGATTATGACTGTGACATTGTTTTTTCACAACTGAGTCATAGAGTGCGCTATGATTACATTTTCTTTCTCGTTCGCCCATTTGTCCTTTCTATATTCAATTCTTTTCTCATTTCCCCATTTGCTTCGTTTTCTACATGATAATCATAAATTCATTACCAAACTGATCATATTGTAAAAATTATTCTGGGGATGCTCCTACTCAGTCCCAACTTTGTGTTTGAGCTACAGATATCCTTCCCAGTGTCCTCTGTCTTCTGTTCTAATCCTGAATTGTTTCGGTCCTTTGCCTCTTTTTTATGTTCAAGTTCCAGTTCTCGGGTTCTCCAGAAACCTCCCTTCTTATTTTACATATTCATTTAAAATGAAAATAAAATTTGTATACCATTCAATACACCTCACCCTGCAAAGTGGACAATTCAGTGGTTTCATTATATTCACAGAGCTATGCCAATGTCTAATTCCAGAGCACTCTGATTTTCCCACCCAGCAGAGAGGCGACAGTCACTCCCTGTGAGCCTATAGGAAACCACCAGCTCACTGGTCTACTTTCTCTCTCTCTGTATTTGCTTATTTTGAGCATTTCAAATAAGTGCAGTGTGTTAATCAGCTTTTCCCCTCAGTGACCAAAATACCCAATAAGAACAACCTAGATGAGGGAGAGTTTATTTGGGAGTCTTAGTTTCAGAGCTCAGTCCCTGGTCAGTTGACTCCATTGTTCTGGGCCTGAGGTGAGGCGGACAATGGCAGAAAGTTATGGTGGAGGAAGGCTCCTCAGCTCATGGTAGCTGGGAAGCAGAGGGGGGCAGAAAGGGACTGGGATCTGGAAAACTTCCCGGGCACACCCCAGTGACCTACTTCTTCCAGCTAGGTCCCTCCTCCTAGTAGTCCATTTAGCTATTGATAAATTGATTCACTGATGAGGCTAGATCCCTAATCATTGCCTACAGGCCCACCTCTGAACCTGTTGTATTGAGACCCATGCTTCCAACACACAGCTTTCGGGGACATTCCAGATCCAAACCGTGTGTCTGACTTCTATCACTTAGCATGATGTTTTTAAGGTTCCTTTGTTTTGTGGCTGAATCATATTCTATCACATAGATAAGACCCATTTTGTTTATCCACTTATTAGTTGATAGACATTTGGGTTATTTTTAGTCTGGGGCTATTTTGAACAATTCTGCTATAAAATTCATGTGTGATTTTTTTTTATATAAACATGTTTTCAATTCTCTTGCACTTATATTAGTATCTTCCAGTTGTTTCCTAAAACAAGGATGCATGACAACACATTTTTGAGACCTTGAATATTTGCAAATGTCTCTATTACTTCCTCACATTTGGTTGATAATGTGGAACCTATCAGGTAGAAATTGTTCCCTGAGGATTTTTAAGGTATTTTCTCCACTGGCTTCTGTCTTCCAAGGTTGCTACTTCAAAGTTCAGTGCCATTTTTACTCTAGATTCTTTTTATATAACCATTTTTTTCCTTCTGAAAAATTATACGAACTTCATTTTTTTTCCTGGTATTCTTAAATTTTATAACGATGTCAGTAGTGTAAGAATTTTTCACTCATTAGAGGAAATTTAGTGGACCCTTTTAATCTGAAAACTCATATTTTAAGTCTGGGAAATTTTCTTATACTATGTGTTTGACAATTTCCTTACCTTGCTTTCTTTGTTCTTGCTTCTTAACACTCAATTATTGAGATTTTAGACTTCCTGGACAGGTGGTCTATATTAATTATTTGTTGATATGAAACACACTACCCCAAATGTAGCCTAAAAACAACAACCGGATATTCAACTAATGATTCTGCAGGTCGGAAATTTGGCTTGGGTCAGCTGGGCAATCTATTTGTGCATTAGGGGCCAGCTCTTGGGCTTTCTGATAGTTGGCTGGTACAGGATAACTTCTGCTAGGATCGCTCATCTCCCACATGCTACAGCAGGGTACTATGGGTTTGTCCCCATGATAGCTGTGTAGGATTACAGCATAGCAAGCAGGAATGTACAAGGTCTCTAGCCTTGCAACTAACAAGTTCACCCCATATTCAAGGGGAAGAAAAGCACAATCCTATTTTTGTAGAGAGAAGCTGCAAAGTCACATTGCAAAAGTCTTGTGCTATAGACGGCTATGGACTGGTTCTCTACCCCCTACCTCCTCCATGCTCCTTGCCTCCTATGTGAGCTTAAAGTGAAGAGACAGCATTTGTAAACCAGGAAGTTGTTCCTCACCAGACCTTGGATCTGTCAGTACCTTGAACTTGGACTTCCAGCCTCCAGAGTCATGAGAAACAAATGTTTTTTGCTTAAGCAACACAGTGTGATAATTTTGTTTTAGCAGCATTTCAAACAGACATAAGAGGAGTAGAGAACTGTGACTATTTTTGCAATCCACTACTTGCTTCAATTTGCTTCTATCTGTGTGTGTGTATGTGTGTGTGTGTGTGTGTGTGTGTGTCTGTGTGCACGCACCTGTGAATGAAACTCACTGGGAATGAAACTCAGGGCCTTGTATGAGCTAGGCAAATACTGTACCACTGAGCCACATTTCCAGTTCTTTTTTCTCTATTTTTTTAAGTATTTATTTTTTTAGGTGTAGATGGACACAACACAATGCCTTTATTTTTATGTGGTGCTGAGGATCGAACCCGGGTCCCACCTGTGCTAGGCGAGCGCTCTACAATCCCAGCCCCCTTTTTTCCCCTCTCTATTTTTATACTTTGTCTTCTATTCTTCTTGGAATATTTCTCAACTTGACCTTTCAAACTTTCTACTGAATTTTGCACTTCTGCTATGATATTGTATTTCTTGTTTTTAAATACTAACAAAATTTTAATATCAATATGATTCTGGCCTGGAACATCTCGTTCCCTTGTGTCTTTCAGAAGGAAACAACCAGCTGTTCCTTTGATCTTGGATGTTTGTTCCTTAGACATGTAGATGATACATTTCTATGGCATTTTATTTGGTCAGTCCTAGCAAACCTAAACATCCCCAAGATCTGCTATCTAGGCTGCTCAGGTATTGTTTGGTACTTCAGCTGTGGCCCAGCTCATGTCCCAGCAACTCTTTGATAGGGGAACGTGTGTTCACTCCAGGCAACTTCCATCTGTAGAGACCTCTTGCCCACCTTCACACCTGGTCATGTCAACCACACTGTGGATGGGGAAGGCTGATGTGGCTGAGAGAGAGCCAGAGTCAGGGAATGGTACTTCTGCCTTGTTTGTTTCTATCTAAGTGTGTTGGCCTCGACCTTCTTTTCTCCTGGATTCTGTGTATTCTAAATTGGTTTAATACATGCATGATTCAAAAATTTTAATTCTTTCCACTCCCTGGACTTCGTGATGGTTTCCCTGTAAATTTGCAAGCATCGAAGTACTTTTCCACCGTGACAGTATCTGGGCCTCTTTTCTCCCTTATTGTTTCTCTGCCTTTTTGTTCTGCCTTCCATTCTTTTGCTCTTCCTGCAACAAATCCTATTACTGTCTTCCCCTTCCACCGACCCACCTTGCCCTTGGAAATAGTATTGATAGTTTCCAGAAATCATTGGGACATTTTTTTCTGGTGGCCCATATGGTGACTTTTCCCTTTGGTGGTTCTCCTCCGCACCCCAGCCCTCCTGCCCTGGTTGGACACATAAACATGTTCCCAACCTCTTGGCTGGAGATGGTCCAATCACACAATGATTTTAATTTTTTGATAACCTTCTCTCTGAGGGGAAGGTGTTAGAATGAGGCAACATGATTTTCTTTCATTTTGAGAAATGGTCACACAATGGTAATAGCATCCATTCAAGAAAGGACACTCAAAATATAGCTCTCAGTTTCTGCAACCCTGAGTCTTTCTGGCAAAGATAAATAAGTGGCTACAGTTTACATTAAGGGGTGAGAGCTACTGCTTCTTCAACATCCAATTCTAAGCCCTCTCTAACAGGCTGTTGGACTTGCTGTTATTCCTCAACACATGACAGAGAACTTACGTCTCCTGGACATTGACATTGTTGTTTTCTTGAGTCTGGAGAGAACTGAGAAGAATCTTTTGTAGCTACTGTAATTTCAAACACTGTTTGTTGACTCCATGAAACACCATCTATTTCCAGAGGGCACATAGGGGAAGAAGCAGTTATCCTCATTTTTCAGTCATTTGCCCATGACCAAGGGATTGTTTTTTCCTTTCCTCTACTCCAGTGAAAGCATCTGCCTCTCTTCTGAGTGTAATTTCATAAACATTTGCACAAGGAATGGCCCCGCTGTCTAACTGGCTGCTGACCTCATTTATACCCATGCTCCTGTAAGGTGCTGACAGGTCCCCAGAGGCAGGCTTCTCTCTCAGTTGCTACTTTTCAGAGGCAACTGCAATGGCCAATCCGGCCTGTCCACATCAGCCTCTTTCCCAGCCATTATGAAAATTGCAATCTATGACAATTGTTACAGAGGGTTCCATGCTTTGATAGGGGGAAAGGGCCCACATTGGAGGGTCTTTGGAGAAGAAGCAGAACTTCTTTCTACAGAAACTTCCATTAGATGCATTAGTCACCAATCGGTACAGAGAGCTGTGTGTGTGGAATCAAAGCACAGCTCATCTGCTGTGGGAAATTATGGTGACGAGTAAGAAGGCCGGGCAGGCTGTGGAGTCATGCTCTCCCCCTCTGGATTGATAGCTCCCTGTAGAAGAGGAATAACAAACAAGTATTTGGCTGAATATATCTTTTGCGGCTCCATTCCTCTGACTTCTAATTCTGCTAGAATAGTCATAAATACAAAATATGTGAAGGGGGCCCTGTCTTCTTTTCTTCCTGGGCTGTTTTTAGCCAAGTGTAGATCCTGCAGCCAGGAGAAATATCTGACTAGACCCCAGGAACCTTCTTCTGAAAACTCTACTGCCACCGTTGTCCTGTGCCCACGGCTTAGGTCCAGGACACTGGATCCTCCACTTTAGCTACTCAGAGAGCCAAGTCCCCAGACCATTCTGCATGTAGAAAGTCTCCCCTCTGAGTGTGGCCACCACCTCAGTGTACTCCTCTGCAACCTCCTGGTCTCTGTGGGAGTGTGTGTGTGTCTGGTGGGACCTAGGCCACTTATGAAACCTGTGTTGCAAGGGACTCTGGGGAATGTGGACTTGAGTTTCCATCCTCCAGATTCCTGGACAGGAGGTGAGTGCACTGTGAGTGTGCCAACCTGCAGGCCCTGCCATAGCAGCATCCTGGAAGATCCCTCAGAATCCCAGGGAGGCAGAGAGTGGGGCTTCAGAATCAGCAGGGCACTGGACACTGGAGGAAAGTGTCCCATTTCCTCCACATTTCTCTGTGTCTTGGGTACATCCTTCTAGTAGTTTCAGTTTGATATGCTATAGCCCAGATCCTGGAGGGATCTAATCCCAGTTCCAAAATCCTCAGGAAAGTGATGGGTTGTCCCAACTGGTGTCAGGTGCCCACTCCTGACAGGGGCAGGGATTTCGTGCACCAAAGAGGGGAGTGAAATTTTTAGGAACAGAGAGTAGAAGTAGGGTAGGAACGTATCTGGGCAAACAAGAGGATATTAAGAAAGCAAGAATTCTTGTTGAAGCAACTTCAGCCTATGTTGGCTGAGGCTAGGTCTGTGTCCTCACTGGATGGGAGTGAGGTTGTCTTGGATTGTTGCACACTCTCTATTGTTCCATGTTTGTTTTTTTTTTTAAAAAAAGACAACAGTGGTGATAGCAAACCAACAGGACCAGGCAAACTGGCCTCCAGTTCTGCTGTCATCCAGCCAGGTGGTTGTGGACAGTCCACTTCACTGTTGTCTTCTCTGTTCATGAACTGACCTGGTAATGGCCATTCTAGGGACCATGGGATTTACGCTTGAGATAAAGTGATTCCTCTCTACAACATCCTTCTAGAGCAAAGGCATCAGCATGCTCCTTCAGGAGCCTCTAGAACCTTTTCTGGACATTGGTGTCCTCTGTTAGAAATGTCCTTTCCACCATGTACTTGACCTTCAGCAGCTGAAGTCATACAGAATTGCTCCTCTGTTTATCTTTTCAGTAGTTATTGGTGGTCACCTCTTGGCCACTCAGTGTTCTGCTGGGCAACAGGTCTCTCTCTCTTCTTAGGTATGGTAATCCTAGCATCCTTCTACTGCAAATTTATATTACTGAATATTTAATAAATTACCCCAGGTAATTTATATGCAAATTTATAAATTATATGCAAAGGGTCCAATGGAAAAAAGAGCCATGATTGATGTGAATCAAGCACATAATTGATAGCTCACAAAAGGAAAGGATGATAAAAGAACACCTAGAGACTCCAGGTGGCCTTGGTTCTCCAAACTTAACCCCAGTACTGCAAAACTTTTAACTAACCATTTTATGATGAACAATTTCATATGCTCAGAATGTTGCACAACCATCACACTATGTAATGCCAAAAGATTTTCATTGCCCTAAAAGGAAACTCTATACTCACTAAGCTGGTGCTACTCATTCCTCTTTCCCTCTAGTCCCTGAAAACTACCAACAGTTTTCTATTTCTATGTTTTTATCTATTTTAAGCATTTCCCAGAAATAGAATCATACAATGTGCAACCATTTGTGTCTGCTTCTTTTGCTTATGCTTTCACCCAGAATAATGTCTTCAAAGTTCGTCCATGTTGAAGCATGTCTTGTATCAAGCATGTATCAGCATGTATCGCTGCCTTTTTTGGCAGAATAATATTTCAGTGTATAGGTATACAACAACTTGTTTATTCATTCATGTATAGATGGGCATGTTGCTAGTTTCTGCATTTTGGCCATTGTAACTAGTGCTTCTACAAAAATGGGTATACATGTACATGTTTGAGTACTTTTTTTCTATTCTCTGGGGTATATATTTATGAATGGAATTACTAGATCACATGATAACTCTATGTTTAACTTTTTAAGGAATCATCACAGTGTTTTCCACAGTGGCTGTTATGGTTTTGGTTATGTCCCCCCAAAGCCCATGTGTTGAAAGATTGGACTCCCATGCAACAGTGTCCAGAGGTGGGGCTTTGGGGACATTATTGGATCATGAGGGTTTTTTCCTCATCAGTGGATTAATCCATTGAAGCTGAATGGACTACTGAGGGGTGGAAGCCATAGGCAGGTAAGGTTTGATTGGAGAAAATAAGTTACTAGAGACATGACCTTGGGGACTATCTCCTGTTCCTGGCCGCACCACCCCCTTTCTCTTTCTCTCTCTTTCCTGGCTGCCCATTAGCTGAGAAACTTTCCTCCACTACACACTTCCACTACGATGTTCCGTCTCACCTCAAACCTGGAGCAATGGAGCCAGTCGACCATAGACTGAAATCTCTGACATTGTGAGACAAAAATAAACCTTTCCTCCTCCAAATTGATTGTGACAGGCATTTTAGTCAAAGCAATGAAAAACCAACTAACACAGTGGCTGCACCATTTCATATTTCTGCCAGTAATGTGCAAGGGTTCCAATGTGTCCACAACTTCACCAACACCTAGTTTCCATTTTTTGTTTAAATAACAGCTATCCTAGTGGATGTAAAGTAGGACTCACTGTGGCTTTGATTTGCTTTTCTAAGAACTTTGGGAAGTGATAGATAACACTTTGTTCTTGATTCCTTGAAAAGAATTCTGGCAGATAAGAGATGGGCTCTAAGTCTATAGTAGAATGAATATCATCTGAGTGGAGGAAGGAAGGAAAGATGGAAGGAAGGAAGGAGGAAAGGAGGGAGGGAAGGAAGGGATTGCAGAAACTATAACCTTCGAATCCCAGCCACATTTGAGAAAGCTGGATAACCAACCAGATGGAGACAGGAGGAGAGGTGCCCACATAGGAAGAATGTCCTGTCATTGCAATAGTGCATTTTCACATTAGCATCGTCCTTTACCAAGTTTGACATCTTTATGAGCAAGATAGAGCAACAAGACACATTATGGATTGGTGGGTTCATTGTGGGATGCACAATCACACCCCATGAGGAGCCTTGGTCTAGAGGGTTCTGCCTGTGGGTCGACTGGTATCAGGGGCTTTGGAGTGAAGATAGAGAACAGCAAAGGTACAGAACTCAGCTACAGACACTCAGGGAAGTTCCTGGAGGCCTGAGCTGCCCAGAGATGATCTGACTGCCTAAGGAAGTGAGGTTGATTTGGGACTAGGTTCTGGATTGGATTGAAAAATGAATGTCAGGCTGGGGCTGTAACTCAGTGGTAGAGCACTTGCCTAGCATGTGTGAGGCACTGGCTTCAATCCTTAGCACCACATAAAATAAATATATAAAATTAAGTCATTGTGTTAAAAAAAAAATGAAGGACACCTATGCGGAATGGGGTTCCTCTGGGTGAATGAAAGTTTATGTATAAAAAATGTCCTTATTTGGAGCTGGGGTTTTGGCTCAGTGGCAGAGCACTTGCCTAGTATGTGTGAGGCACTGAGTTCGATTCTCAGCACCATGTATCAATAAATAAAATAAAGGTCCATTGAAATATTTTTAAAATATTTTTTTAAATGTTCTTATTTAACTGAGCACTGGTCTACATGAGTGGAGAGAGCAAGGTGACTGACTCATCATGCTAGTCTAAAAGATAAAGCCATTCATGGATGTGTACCACTATGGTCAAGCCAGAGCAATGGAAGTCCTGTGCACTATGAGATGACCAGTTCCAAAACCAGTGACAGCCAGCCCAGGCTTGGAGATCCAGGGGCAGAAAATCTCACCAGGCAGCCTCTCACGGGTGACAATATGAACCTCCTCTGCCTATTACCTGTCTGTTATCATCACCCACGTTGAATGAGACACAGAGAGTTTGAGTTTAATTTAGGTTCTTGAATCATATTTTCTGGACTCAAAACCAGATTGATGTGGTCTTACACAAGTAAGTTACTGAACTTGTTATGTCTTAATCTCATCAGCAGGGATAATAATGACACTGAACCACAGAGTGTCTGGGAAGGTTAACAGGACAGTGCATGAAAATTCTGTAGCCCCATGCCTGTTGGAAAATAAAAAAGGATTTGAGTTGCTATCTAAAACTGATTTGTTGAAGAATTTGAACTCAGAGAGGAACAAACAGGAAATAGCTTAATCTAATGCCCCCCCCCCATTGTCACCTTCAAGTAAGTTCTTTCACATCTTCTTTCTCTGTCCCTTGACATCTCAGCTGGCTAACTCATCTGTTTCCCAGGCATTTTAAATTACACACATATATAATGTTATATATATTTCTGTAAGGAGGACTCATTTTCAAGTATTGAAGGGTCCAGTTCAGTCTGAGTCAAAATTTGACTCTCATATCCAAACCAACACAGGATGGGCCTGTGCTGAGTTAGTGGTGGGAAGGGTCACAGACTGACCTGTTTCTAGTTTCTTCTCTTTCCATTCCTCCTTGGGGTCTTTCAAGATTGGGACAGAAGGAGTGAGAATTTAAAGGAAGCAAGCGGGAAAAAGAATATCTTCTATTTTAACTCAACCCGTTCTGTTGCTATAGATGGCTCCTGGTGACCATCCAAACGCTGCCTCTCTTAAGGACAGAATTTTGTGTGTTCTACTCAGGCCCATAAGGACCCTGTTCCCTGTACAGTTTCTTAACCTGGATGGTTTCAGTGTGCCCTCAAAGGATTGTGTGTTGGGGCTTGGTCCTCAGTGTGCAATGTTGGAAGGTGTTGGGACCTTAAGAGATGAGGCTTAATGGGAAGTTATTAGGTCATAGAGGACATTGTCCTTGGAGAAAATTAAGGTAGTTCTCTTGGGTCACAAGAACTAAACAGACAGTGGATATAGAAGAGCAGACCTAGCTCCTCATGGTCTCTCTCCTGCTTTCTGTCCTGCCCTGTGATCTCTCACTCCCACATGCACTCCTGCTATAGTACCATATGCCATGTGAGGCAGGCAGGAGGGCCCTCACTATAGCTAAGCCGATTCTGGCACTGTGTTCTTGATCTCCAGAACTGTGAGCTAAATAAACCTCCTTTCATTATGCATTCTCCAGCCACAAGTATTTCCTTATAGAAAAAGGATGAATACATGAGAGATCCATTCTTTGGATGATGTCTTTCATTTCCTCTTTGTTGGCTTTTTCCATTGCCTGATCCACAGGTCCCTATTCTCCCTTTCTGTGTCCCCAGGGGCTGACTCATTTGAGTTTCTTTGCTGGTGTACTTCTGAGCTCAGCCAATGGAGGTCCCAGTGGGAATAGGGGATAAGGAACAATCAGAAACCTTCTTTGCCACCTGTTTCTGCTTCACGGCTGCACTTGGCAGTCACGTGGCCCCTCATGACCATAGCACTGGCCAAGCTGTCCCACTTCCCCAGTGCCAGCCCTCACTGAGCTCACACAACACCATCTTATCCCTCGCTTCTTTATCCTTGGAGTGGGAATGGTTCCCTGTGCTGCTAGTCCCTGGGTACATGACATTAGAACAATTTTTCAAAAGGCAACATGTAGTGTAGGGTTTAATGCCAGCGATTGGCAATATCTAAATATGACAAAAGATTAGTATGCAGATTATATACATAATTCCTACCCATTAATGGATATAAGACAGATAACCCAACATAAAAACAAACAAAAGACTTGAATAGACACTTCACAAAAGAACATATCAAAGTGTCTCTTCTTTCATATGCTTCATAAACACACAGAAAAGAGGTCATCCTTGTTAGTCATCAGGGAAATGCAAATGAAAACCGGCAATGAGATCCTGCTGCACATTCACTAGAATGTCTGAAATAAAAGAGGTAGAAAGTTCCAAGTGATGGTGAAGATGAGGAGTGCCCAGAAGCCTCCTGCTCTAGTAGTGGGGGTGTGAAGTGGTGTGGGCATTTTGGAAAAGCATTTGATGTATGTGTCTACTAGAGCTAAATATACACAAAACTTGGACCAGCAATTCTCCTCCAGGAATACTCCCAACAGATATGCATGCATATATATTCAAATGGCATGTTCTAGAATGTCTGTAGCAGCACTATTCAAAATAGCCTTAAACTGGATACTATACACATGCACATTAACATGAGAATCCATGACCCGTGACAGGCAGAGGCATGTAGGAATCGTGCCAATAAAATGTTGGAAGACAATGTATTAGACAAAGAGAAATAAATGGAATGAAGAGAAGGGAATAATAAAGACAGTAGAATGAACTGGACATAACTTTCCTATGTTCCTATATGAATACATGACCAGTGAAACTCTACATCATGTACAACCACAAGAATGGGAAGTTAGACTCCATGTATGTGTAATATGTCAGAATACATTCTACTATTATGTATATCTACAAAGACCAAATTTAAAAAGAAAAAAATGTTGAATGAAAGAATACAAAAACATTCCTCATGCTTCCATGTATATAAAGTTTAAAAACAGGCAGAACTAAACTTATTGTTGGAAGTTGGAGTGTGGGCATCGAGGGTAGGGTGGGGTGGGCAGGGAATGGCTGGAACATGAGGTTTCTGGGGACCTGGAATGACCTGGGGCTGATAACACAGGTGTGTCCACTTTGTGAAAATCCATCAAGCAACACACTTAAGGATTTTATATGTTAGGAAAAAAACTCTCTTTGTTCATGAATGGTGGGTAGCACTTTGGCTATCCATAGGAAATGAACCTCTGCTCTCACCTCACACCGTTATTTTAGAATTGACTTGACAGACCTAAATGTATGAGCTAAATTTATGACACACTGAGAAGATGTGTGGGAATATCCATGTGAACTTACATTAGGCAAAGACTTACTAGTTACAACACAAAAGCACAATGTATAAAAGCAAAAAATTAATAAATGAGAAGTCATCAAAAATTTTAAACTTTTGCTCTTCAAAAAAAAATTCTAAAAATGGATGAACAAGCCATAGTCTGGGAGAAAATACTTGCAAAGTACATATCTGACAAAGGACTGGTAACATTCAAATTATTTAAAGAACTTATGTAACTCAACAAGATCAACAATGCAATGAGAAATTGATAAAAGATTTGACCAGATACTGATATGCGGGTGGCAAATGTGCAAATGAAAAGGTACTCAATGTCATCAGTGATTAGGGAAATGCTAATCACATGAAAACATGGGATATTGCTATGCACCTGTTAATGTTAAAATTCAAAAGACGGACAATGCTAAATATAGGAGAGAACTAGAGAAGCTAGAATTCTATGCTGCTAACAAGAACGCAGAGCACTTCAGCCACCGTGGGAGAAAGTTTACCAGTTTCTTACAGGGCTAAACATACACGTATGTGACCCGGTGTTTCTACTTCTAGATATTTACCCAGGACGAATGAAAACATATGTACATACAAAGAATGTATGTGAATATTGATGGAAGCTTTATTCATAATTGCCCCCCCCATAGAAATAATTGAATAGGAGAACAGATAAAAAAGAAATGGTACATCCATTTAATAGAATATTACCCTGCAATAAATAGGAATAGACAGTGTAGATGAATTTCAAAAAGGTTATGGTAATTAAAGGAACCCAGACGCAAAAGGACATGCACTCTCTGATTCCATTTACATCACATTCCAGATAAGACAACCTATCAGTGGTAGCCAGCCAGGAATGAGGGTAGGAGAGATTTGGTTGAAAGAGAACAGGAAAACTTTAGAGGTAATGTATATGTTCTATATATGGTTTATGTTAGTGGTTATATGATTATAAATATTTAGCAAAACTCATTAAACTGAAGTTGTTTTTTTTTTTCTTGCAGTATTGGGAATCTAATTCAGGGCTTCATACATGTTAAGCAAATGTTCTATCTGAACTATACCCCAAGTCCAAAAACTCAAAAGGTGAATTCCATTTAATATAAATTTTATCTCAATCTTTAAAATATCTCCTAATTTTATCCATCCAGAGTGAATTTCTGCTGGGACCTTGACTGACAATTTCCCTCATGCTCGGCACCTACTAGAGAATCTGCAGAAGTCCCTTCATCCCAACAGGGACAAGGCACCTTCAAGATGACTCCAGCCCACAGGTTCCATGGCTGCTTGTATTGCACCACCACACCCAGTGACCAGAGCATGAGCCATCGCACCTCTACCCTCTGCCCTGACCCTGCAGCCCTGGATGCTCCAGCCAGTCTCCCAGCCTCAGAGGTTTCTAGGAGAAAAGCAGGCATCATGCTCTCTGATTACTTCCAACAGTCACCATATACCTCCCAAGAAACTCTTCACCAGGGACGGGTCAGCTCCAGGCACAGGGCAGGCAAAAGTGTAAGCAGGAAACACCATTCCATCTCCCTCCAGAAGCCACCTTGATCTCTAACAGGGTTCTGTTGGCACCACCTCGCCAGGTTGAGGGACGACTCTTAGCACTTCCTGAAAGGCGAAGACTCACTGCTCCTCTTGAATCCCCCACTGGACCCCATTCCTCTCAATTTCTCATGCGTCCTTGACTGTTGGTTGACTGGTGCCTGGGTTAAGGGTTGCAAACCATTTTAAACTTCTTAGCACCTGAGAAGAAGCTAGCTGCTTCTTCTGGTAGCTAAGCTGCTTGGTGCTCTTTTGAAAATCTGGGAGGTATTTTGTTCCCATTGTCCTCAAGATTTAGGGCCTCACCGAACTCAAACACTGCAGGACACATTTCAGCAACGATTGGCAATCGTGTACCCTCCTTTATCCCACTTGTTGGTGCGTCCACAGAAACCCCTGTGACACAGTCCTCAATTGTTATGCAGTTTCCCAAAATAGGTTGGTTGGTTGAATTAGACCAGACTACATTTTCTGGGAGGGTTGAAGTGAAAAGTAACAACCATGGTGCCCCTGAAGCAAATCCTGACCATTTCCTTCCATTTTGCAGGGAGGGCTCTGTGGGGATTAAAGAATGTGTGTTTGAAACATCCCTGGTGCACCCATGAGAGAAGACCCAAAATGCAAGCTGAAAATACTCTCCAATATTTGTCTTTGTTGTTGTAAGAATACAAGCCTGGAGAAGTTGGCACTTTCACACCATTGCAATGTTCAGGGAAAATAGACATTTTTCAAGTTGAAGACATCTGACAAACATTCCTTCAAGAAAGGTAACTGGGCAGAGAGAATCCACCAAAAGTCAACTTCGTTGTTTAAAATCTGATAGGACCCCTGCCATCTTACCAAGATAATGCTTTCCCTGGTGTAGTTTCAAGAAATGACCCAAAGACTTTGGCAGAGCCAGAAAGAAGGCTAAGGAAAATTGAGGCTCCCCAAAGGGACAATCACTCAAAGCCTAAATGCAAGAAGCAGAGAGCTTGAATTGAAGACACACACCTCAAGCTGTAGCAAAGGTTTTCCCAAAAAGACACACTGGCAGGGGCACTTACCTGTCTGGAGAACCTGAGAGGCTTCAAAGTGAATGATTCATCCATCAAAGTGCCCATGGATTTCCATCAAGAGGCTGCCAAGGTCATACATGGCCATCCAACTACTTCTGTGTGCCAGGCACAGTTGAGCTGGAATTTTCTGTCTTGTTCTTTCCCGGAATGATCATTTTCCAGGTGTAAGCAGCATCCTCTAGCACTTTTAATGGGGGCTGGTGAACCAATCCCTTCAAAAACACACTCCTGTTTCAAGTGTTAACGGGGAGCTCTTGATGTAAAATCCAACATCCACGCTGGCCACTCCCATCCTCCTCCTCTCTGGCTTTTGGACATTCCCTATTGGCACTTGGGGAAGTGTGTCCTCAAAATTCCAGCTGTTTCCTCTCAGTTAAGACCTGGACTTGTCAGACAACACATTTGCCAGGTAACTAGTATTTGACAAATTCTTGGATCACAAGCAGTCAGGAATATAAGACTAAACTTCTCTTTCAAGTGTAAACACCTCCCGGCTAGGAGAAAAATTCCAAATGGAACCTGTAAGGATGTTAGAAGACGTATTCAGTTTCTGTTCCTTAGGGTGTGAAAACCCGAGGAAGTTAGGCCCTGGGAGAAGAACTAACACGTTTCTTCTGTGCTGCTGACAGGATCCTTCCACTCAGCCCTCTGCTTGGTGGCTACCACAGGTCTTCCTCCTGCCCCCAACTCCATCACCTCCCATGCCTCGCTGAACCCTGTGGGCTCCCTCCATCCCCTGAACCTACATCAGCTCTTCTGGACCCTGCTTGGAATCAGCCACCTCCAACACCCTTGGTCATACAGTCATGCCCTCCTTTCCATGACTAAAGCATCCAGTATATTCTTCTGTGATGCCTGCCTTTAGCTGAGTATCCCTGTTCTTTGAATTGGTTTGTACCCCATTCTGTCAGACGTTTGACACTTTTCTCAGGTGTCACCTAATTTTTCACTGGGATCCCCATATCCTGGTCCCAGTTCCATCATTCATGTCATCATCTGTGGGACCTGTTCTCCCTTCTGCCTGTCCCAGAAGTGAAATGCAGTCTCCTTCATCACATTTTCCCTCCCTCGCGGGGAGTCATGCTATCTAACAGTCTTTACTCTCCTGTATAAAGGAAGACTTCACACTGTGGAAACTTGCTTGTTGAAAAAAACAGACCTCTGTCTCCCAAGGTCTTGGTAGCTGTGGCCTAGAACCTCCCTCGGCAGAGGGAGATGCCCCTCCATCTGCCCCCACATCTTGTGTTTCTGTTTATGGCCTTCACCTTCCTCAAGTCTTCTCCTTTCTCACCAGACTTCCCACACCCTCAAATCCCCTCCCTTGCTTGGACTGAAAGATGTCACACTGCTCCACCCCACTCTGCACTGGATGAACTCCTGTGCATCCAAATACTTACCAATAGTGCTCAGCTAAAGTTAGGGTGCCTCCTGGAGGCCTTTGGTGGTATGGCAGGAACACCAAGGAGAGGCTCCCTTCTCCCTACCTCCCACTTCTTTCCATCTTTGGGATGGGGGTAGAGATTTATTGACTCCCTGAGAGGAAGGAGGCCATTCTCTGTCAAAGGTATAAATGGACAAGCTTATGTTGTGTGTGTGTGTGTGTGTGTGTGTGTGTGTGTTTATTTAAATTAAATTTATGTTTAACTGATATATAAAAACAAAATGGTACCTATTAGTAGGGTACCGTGTAATGTTTCAATTACGTGTATGTATATATTTAGATAAAGTACAATTTTTTTCCTCTCATCTCCGTCTTGGTTAACTTTATTTATTTTTTTCTTAGCTACACATGACAGTACAATGATCTTGACAATTCATACATTTGAATCAAATGGGGTATAATTTCTCATTTTTCTGATTGTACAGGTTGCAGAATCACATAGATAAAGTACAATTTAATCCCCACTCCCCAGCTCCTGTTACATCTCTGAAGCATTTCCACATTCTTTGAAACTGTTTATACCTCTTCTTCTTCCACCAGACTGTAAACTGGGGATACTGCATATTCCTAGGGACCAGAGGCCTCCCTCAGTCTTGAGAAAAATGAGTGAAGTCCAATCAGGAGACGCTTCCTGGAGGAGGATGCCAGATTTGAGTTATGGCTTGAAGAGTTTAGGTTGGCAGCAAGGAGGGAAGAGGTGAAAGAGCCTCACAAGATGCTAAGGACATGGAACTATTTCCTTTTGAGTCAGGGAGGGTAAACCACAGGCTCAGAGTCTCCAAATTAGGTGCCTGAATTAGAAACTTGCCTCTTCCCTCCTAAGGAGGGCTGCCAGGTAAAATACAGGGTGCCTGGTTAAATTTGAATGTCAGACAAACAACAAATCATTTTTTGTGTGTAAGTATGGGACCAAGCATTTTTGGAAACATACACTAAAAAATTATGCATTGTTTATCCGCAATGCAATCCAAGTCAAATTTAACTGGGCATCTTGGTGTCTTCCTCCTGGATCTGGCAACTCTGCTTCAGGAATGCCAATGTCACTTCACTTTAGTTCCGCTAAGGAAGAAAAAGTCCACCTGCCCCCGAGGCTCCAGAAGGCTGTGGGAGTTGACCCTTTCATATTTTCTTTGTCCCCCAGTTAGATGGCCACCCAACATGGAAGGGCATAAGAGTTCTTTCCAGAGGCTCTGTTGCAGTTCCTGTTGGGCACGGTCAGGGTAATGTGCTTAACCTCCGTGCCCTCAGATGAGTCTGCTGAGAAAACTCCAGTGAACCTGAATATCACTTTTCCCTCCCAACAAGGTGGAGTGATTCCCTCAGGGCTTTTTTTTAAAATATACTTTTTTAATAGTATATTTTTAATGAAAAAAAAAAGTTTTAAGAGGCTCTAAGGGCACAGGAAGCAGCTTTCCCCAGCACTGTTTGGGAACTACTAGCCACAGGGAGCCATGTCTCCTTCCCTGAAAACTCTACTAAGTTTGGCAAGATGGCAGCCCAAGCCCCTGCCTCAGTGACCAGCCCCCCACACACACACCTGGCCCAGCCCCACAGTGTTTCATCTGAGGATTTACTGGCACTTCAAGACTGAGGACTAAAAACAGAGTTAGCCAGCTCAGCATTTGTAAATAGGCAACTCCCCCAAAACATTCTGGGTCTATGTTAAGGTTTCATTGTTGTGTTTCCGTAAATAAATAAGGCAAGAAGGCTCATAGCTTTTGCTGACTTGTGTTTTCCAAGAGGTTAGCACTGACTTCTAAATGACTGCCCTCAGCCTGGGTCCCCTCATTTGCCCAAGTGAGGGGAAGATGGGTATATGCCACATGGATATGGGATTGGGTTAAATGAGATGATCCCTGTGAAGTGCTTTGCGTTGAGTAGAACAATGACCCCACCAGGGTGATTTTCTTATCCTCAGAGCCCGTGCGTTTGTCCTGTCACAGGACAAAAGGGACTGCACAGGTCTGATCACAGTGAAAGCTTGAGATGGGGAGATTCTCCTGGACTTTTCAGGGGAGCCCAAGGTAATCATATGAGTCCTTTCCTAGTCATGGCTGAAGGAGGATGTGACTGTGGACAGAGCCACAGAGGCTGGGAGGATGGAAGAAGGGGCCATGGGCCAAGGAATATGGACAGTCTGTGGAAGCTGGAAGACATAAGGAAGCAGATTCTTCCTGGGATTGCCAGAAAGGAGGGCCGCCAGCTGAGACCTCGCGATTTGAATCTAGTAAGATCCATGCTAGACTTTAAACCTATAACTGTAAGTTAATAAATTTGTGCTTGTTTTGAGCCACTGTCTGTGGCAATTTGTACAACAGCAATGGGAAACTAACACAATCAAAATCGTCATTAAAAAGATTGCATTCTTTGAGATCGTTACCATATATTATATGTCGTATGGGCACTCAATATTTGTAAGAAAAAATAAACTTGATGACATAGTGGTTGGGACTGCAATGGTGTCAAAAATAGCAAAACAATCAAAATGTTCCTGACAAAAGAATTTTTAGAAAATATTACAAGAGATACCAGAATAATCAAGTCTCAATAGAGAAAGAATTTTCAGAATAATTTTCAATTTATGTGTCCAACAGTAGGGAAGTACTTGATCAACTGTAAATAATCCAGAATATAGAATACCATGAGGTCAAAAGGATCAAAGAATATTTAATAACATGGAAGTTTCATGACATTAAGTGAAAGAAGCAAAATACACAACTCTATGTAGAGAACAAGTTTGTTTTTTTCTTAAAAAAATGCAAAGTATAGGTATAATATGTACATGTGAAAAATCTTTGGAAGAATAATAGCAAGAGCATTAAAAGGGATTAATTCTTTAGCTTGTTACTTCCTCACATTTAAAATGTTTTGAAAATACCACGATTTTACAATACTCTAGATTTAGGGGAAATATTTTTTTAAAGGCTCTACAAAATGGGGCAATCTGAGGAGGGCTGAACTGGGGTCCTGCCAGGAGGGTCAGTACTGGGGACATAGGGGCACAAAGGAGGGAATGAGCACTTTCCCCTCCTGGGCTTCTGTTGCAGGTTCCTGGGTCAAAAACAAGAGGAAAGGGTGCAGAGTCCCTGTGACAATGAGTTTTCTAAACTGTGGGCAGAAGCCCTGGGAGAAAGGCCATCCTGTTACCACTCTGGAAGCCAAAACACAGTGGCAGGTGCTAGATTGCAAGAAGCACATTACTAAGGCTTGGGGACACTCTTGGACTCCCCAGTTTTACAAGGTGTGCTCTGAAGAGCTTAAAGATTTCCCTTTATAGACAGCACCAATCCCTCAATCCTTCACAGCCACCACTGTTTGTTCAAACTACAGCTCAGATCTCCCCTGAGGTTGTGCTGTGCTGGGGTGGCCAGGCTGTGCTGAGGTGGCCAGGCACTCACCACACGCTGTGCTTAAGATCCCTGCAGCAGCAGCCCTGCCTGCTAATCCTCCCCAAGCCAACCTAGAGCAAGCCTTCAGGAGCAGGAGGGACACTGAGGACAGAACGAATGCACCAGGCACTGAATCTGGTCTTCTCAGGCTGTCCTGAGGAGATAAAGGGGCTCACCTTCCTCCTTTCCTGGTTTCAGAGGGTCCAGGCCACAGCTGTAGGATTTTGGAGTTACTCCTGTCAGCAGAACTCAGTGGCACAAAATCAAAAGAGGCACACAGTTCCCTTGTCTCTTTGCCTTCAGCAAGTACTACGGTCACTCTAGATGCCTCCTCAACCCCCAAAGTCGAACAGTCCAAGCGGGTTGGGGCGTGCACCAGGCCCTGTTATGGAGTTGGTCTGTGTGGCCACCCAACATGCTTTTTAGTTGTTGGTTCACCACAGCCTGCCTGACCCAATAGGCACACCTTAGTGACAATACTGCCTGGGGCTGGGCTCAGCCACAGGAGCTGCTGTGGTGTGTCCCTGCCAAAACTCATGTTGAAATTTGGCTGTCAACATAGCAGCATTGAAAGGTGAGGCCTTTAAGAGGTGATTTGGTTGTTAAGAGTGACTCATGTCTCTCTCGAGGCTGAATTAGTTCTTGCAAAAACGAATCAGGTCCCTAAGAGTGGGTTGTTATAGAGAGAGTTCACCTTCCTTGGTTTTCTCCTGCTTCCTCTCTGCTGCAAGCATCCACTTCTGCTTTACACCATGAGGCCCTCACCAGAAGCCTAGTAGATGCTGGTGCCATGCTCTTGGACTTCCAGAACTATAGGCTTCAACACACCTCTTTTTTTTTTGAGAGAGAGAGAGAGAGAGAGAGAGAGAGAGAGAGAATTTTTTAATATTTATTTTCTAGTTTTCAGTGGACACAACATCTTTTGTTTGTATGTAGTGCTGAGCATCGAACCCGGGCTGCACGCATGCCAGGCAAGCACGCTACCGCTTGAGCCACATCCCCAGCCCAACACACCTCTTTTCTTTATAAATTACCCAATCTCAGTTGTTCTCTTATAGCAACAGAAAATAGACTATTTGCCCTATGGCCCCTCACTCACCCTGGGAGCCCATACTACCTCACAGGCACCACTTGGCACAAACTGCAAACTCTTAAGAACCTCTTTGGTCCCAGGCCTGGAGCTCTGATAACATCCTGAGATTCAGACATTACCAGTTCCAAAATTCCAACTTTTGGGGGAATAAGAAAGATCACCAAAGCCTTCCCAGAGCTCATTCCCTGCATTTTATCTGGGAGGACATCCCCTTGTTGAGAGCCACAGCCGAAGGGGCCCCAGCAAACTTTCAGACTGCCAGCTGATGATTGGCTCACAGTGGCCCCAGCAACTTCTAGCTCATTGGCTCCTCTGTGGTGATGCTCATTGGGCTGTTTCCCTGCCCTTTCAGACTACAGAGCTTCTCATTGGGGGACTTTTTTGGCTCCGCCCATGTGACCCAGCCAATCGGCCTCAAGAGCAGGAAGATTGTGGGAGGTGGAGAGGCTTGTGGTTTTGGGAGAGGCTTGTGGGAAGCCAGTGGTGGCAGTTGGGCTCTGAGGGTTTTTCCTGAGGAGCTGTTTTGTTTGGCGTGTGTGGTTCTAAAAATAAAGTTAGTTTCCTTTGACAAGTGGCTCCTGATTGTGCCCAACCAGACTGTGGCATTTGGTGGCTCGCATGGGGAGCGACTGAGGGTAAGTAAACTGCTCGCCCCTGAGGGCAGGGCGAGAGGATGGATAGCCATTCTAAGATTCCTCTTTTGTTTTGCTTCACTTTTGTTTTAAGTTGCCTGTCCCTGGAGATGAGTGAGACGGAAGAAAAACCGCTCACATCTGAGGAAAAACTATTTGCGTCTGAGGAACAGATAGGGAGAAAGGACGGATGCACATGTCAGGAGGATAGAAAGGCTATAATGATTTTTTGTTGTTCCATTTTTATTTCATTCTGTCTCGGTTTTGTTTGGCGTCATCTTGTTGGGTTGTATTATAGTAGAAATATGGGATCAGAAATTAGTAAAAAACAAACCGAAAGAGTGTTAAGTAAATTGTTAGAGGAAGGAGGCGTCCCAGTAAAATCAAGAGCACTCAGGGCATATGTTGATACAATACAAAAATGTAGCCCATGGCTTTTTAAGGAGGAGTTGTTGAATATATCACAATGGAACCATCATGGTGAAGATTTAAAAAGAATAGAAAAGAAAAGCCCAGGGACTCTGCCAGTTGGCACATTGCCATTGAGGACATTCGTATCTTGTTTGCTTAGTCCAAAGCCTTCAGTTCAGACAAAGATAGAGGAAGGAGAAGACATATTGATTCAAGTAAAAGAGAAGGTCTCTCAAGTTAGTCAGAAAGAGGAAAAGATTCAAGTAAAAGAGAAGGTCTTTCGAGCTAGTCAGACAGAGGAAGGAAGTTTAGAGCAGAAAAAGCCATCAGGGGAAAAGTTACAACAGGAGACTACTACTAACACCTTTCTATCACCAGAGGGCATAAGTGTCCAATCAACAGCACCACCTCCATATGCTGGGAGGCTCCCAACCCCCGCAGTTGATAGTTGGGATCCTGAGACAGGATCTCAAATATTAACATGCCCTGTATTTGAGGCAGGAGGGCAGCGAATTCACTATGCTTTAAATTTCAAAACAGTGAAGCAGCTAAAAGAGGCTGTAACAACCTATGGTCCTCAAGCACCCTTCACTGTAAGCTTGGTCGAATCCATTAACAACTTGTACATGACACCAGAAGATTGGGCTAATATGTGTAAAGCTGTGCTAAATGGAGGACAATACCTGTTATGGAAGGTTGCCAATGAGGAATTTTGCAAGGAGATGGCTAGGCAAAATGCAGCAGCTGGTTATCCTCAGAGAAATCTAGATATGTTGTTAGGAAAGGGACCTTATGAGGATCAGCAGCAACAAATTGCATATGATCCTGGTGTATACGCACAAATTGCTGCAGAGACGGTTAGGGCATGGAAGACTTTACAAGGACATGGAGGTTTACAAGGTCAATTATCTAAGGTAATACAAGGAGCTAATGAATCTTATGCTGAATTTGTAGATAGGCTTATTCAAACAGCTACCAGAGTTTTTGGGAATACAGAACAAGCAATGCCATTAATAAAACAACTGGCTTATGACCAAGCGAATCGTTGGTGCAGAGAAATCATTAGACCATGGAAACATGAAGATTTAAGCACATATATTAAATTATGTAGAGACATTAATGAACAAGAGCAAGTCGTGGCAGCTGCAGTAAAACAGGCTTTAGATGCCAGAGACATTAATGAACAAGGGCAAATCGTGGCAGCTGCAGGAAACAGGCTTTAGATGCAAGGCCAAGAACATGCTACAATTGTAAACAAACAGGACATTTTAAAAGGAATTGCCCCATAGGAGGAGGGTTTAACAAAACTAGGTATCAAAGGAGTAGAATACCAGGTATTTGTCCACAATGCCGTAGAGGGAGACATTGGGCTAATGAATGCCATTCTCAAACCACCATAGAGGGTACTCCACTATCAAAAAACGAACAAGGACCAGGTGTTTATCCACAATATCGTGGAGAAAGGCATCGGGCTCCGTTGCCAAAAAATGGACAGGGGGGCCCAATGCTCCGGGGCCCAAAACCACAAATATACGGAGCACTGGAGGAACCCAGCAACCCCATCAGGGTAGTGCCCAGGACACATTGTCCATCAGATCCCTCATCAGACAAACCAGAGGGAGTGCAGGGTTGGACATCTGCGCCTCCGCCAGAGCAGTACAAACTCCAGAGATGGGAGTTCAAATCATTCCCACAGGGGTAAAAGGACCTCTTCCCAAAGGAACAGTAGGCTTATTATTGGGACGCAGCTTTTCTACTCTAAAAGGACTTATGATAAGTCCTGGGGTAATTGATCCCGATTATGAAGGTGAAATAAAAATTATAGCCAGTTCTCCAAAGAGTATATCAGTAATTTCACCAGGAGATAGAATAGCATAGTTACTAATAATACCCAGCCTACATGATAAATTTTCCAGTCGTACTGTAGAAAGAGGTTCCAAGGGATTAGGCTCCACAGGTGTAGATTGGGCTATGCTTTCTTTAAATTTAGATTCTCGCCCCATGCTAAAACTAAATATTCAAGGACATGAATTTAATGGGCTACTGGATACAGGTGCAGACCTTAGCATCATCTCTCATCAAGAATGGCCAAAACATTGGCCATTACAACAAGCCACTCAAACACTTCGAGGCCTAGGAGTGGCGACTAATCCCCATAGAAGTACAATGGTATTAGATTGGAAGGATCCTGAAGGATGTGAAGGAACTATACAACCATATGTATTGGATCATCTTCCCATAAATTTATGGGGATGAGATGTCCTAGATCAATTAGGTTTGACATTAACAAATAACATCAACCAAAATGCACCCACTATTATGACTAGACAAGGTTTTAGGAAAGGAAAAAGATTAGAAAAACAAGAACAAGGTATAGCAGCACCAATATAAATAGATCAAGGAACAGACAGACATGGGTTGGATTTTCAGAAAGGGCCACTGAGACAATAAAAATTACTTGGAAATCAGAAAGACCAGTATGGGTTCCTCAGTGGCCCCTGACTAAAAAAAAAGATACAAGCAGCCCATGACCTGGTCAAACAACAATTAGCGGAAGGACATATACAACCTTCTGTATCTCCCCATCATACTCCCATTTTTGTCATCAAAAGAAATCTGGTAAATGGAGATTATTGCAAGACTTAAGAGCCATTAATAATGAGATGGTTATTATGGGACCTGCTCAATCGGGGATTCCTCAATTGTCTGCTTTGCCAAAAACTTGGTATGTTTTAGTTGTAGATATTAAAGATTTTTTTTCCAATTCCAATTCATCCTGAGGATAGTCCACGTTTTGCATTTACTATCCCTGCACTGAATCATGAAGGTCCTGATCAGAGATATGAGTGGAAAGTACTCCCTCAAGGGATGGCTAACAGCCCAACTATGTGTCAAATTTATGTTAACAAAGTAATCCAGCCACTTAGAAATCAAAATCCTGAACTACAAATATCTCACTATATGGATGATGTATTATTAGCACACAAAGATAAAAACACATTGCTAGAATGTTATGCCACACTTACAAACTTATTAAAAATTATAATCTAGAGATAGAAATAGATAAAGTACAATTAAATTTTCCAATTAATTATTTAGGAGTTCTATTATCTTCAACCATGGTCTGTCCACCAAAAATTCAAATACGAGTAGATCAACTCAAATCACTTAACGACTTTCAAAAGTTATTAGGAGACATAAATTGGATAAGGCCTTATCTAGGTATACCAACAGGAGAGTTGGGACCTTTATTTGATATCCTAAAAGGTCCATCAGATCCAAATTCACCCGAATGTTAACGCCTGAAGCAAGAAAGGCATTAAAAATCATTGAAACATATATGGAAAATATGCATTTGGATAGAACTGATATAAGTTTGCCTTTATTATTTATTGTACTACCAACAAAAAATATTCCTACAGGAGTATTTTGGCAAGAAGGTCCATTATTATGGATACATTTATCTTATTCTCCTAACACTATTCTTACTAGGTATCCTGAGGCTGTTGGACAATTAATACTCAAAGGAATAAAAGCAGCAAAGGGAGTGTTTGGAATTTCTCCCAATAAAATTATTACTCCATATACTATGAATCAAATTGATGATTTAGCTAATGAGTTAAATACTTGGGCAATAATCATGTGCAAATATAATGTTTCATTTGATAACCACTTACCATCTAATCCTTTGTTGTCTTTTTGGTCTAAGCATCCTGTAGTTTTTCCAAAAATGACAAGAAAAACACCTATCATGAATGCTCCAAATATATTCACTGATGGGTCAAATAATGGTACAGCAGCAGTAGTTACCCCTGATCAAACTTTTATATTTTTAGTACCCAAACAATCAGCTCAAAAGGTAGAGCTAAATGCAGTAGTACAAGCTTTTGTGATGTTTAAAGATTCTGTATTTAATTTATTTTCCGATAGTCAGTATATAGTTAATGCTATAGTATCCCTTGAAGATGCTGGTAGGATTTCCCCTTCCTCTACTGTTTTCTCTTTGCTTTCCACTATACAAAGTCTAATCTGGGACAGAAAAGATCCATTCTTTATAGGACATATCAGGGCACATACAGGATTGCCTGGAGCCCTTAGTTTGGGCAATGATTTGGCAGATAAAACTACACATGACATACATATTTTCTCTACACTAGAAGAAGCTATAAATTTTCATAAAAAGTTCCATGTCAATGCTAATACTTTACAAAAGCATTTTAAAATAACTAAGGAACAAGCTAGACAAATAATAAAACAATGTCAAAATTGTGTGACCTTTTTACCACAAGTTAATCTTGGAGTCAATCCTAGAGGACTGATACCTAACCATATGTGGCAGATGGACGTCACACACTTGCCAGAATTTGGAAAATTAAAATATTTGCATGTTACAGTTGATACTTCTTCTGGATTTTTGATGGGCTCTCTTCATGCCGGAGAAAAAAACTAAAGATGTTATAGCTCATTGCTTACAAAATTTTGCCACTGTGGGCGTTCCAAAACAGTTAAAAACAGATAATGCCCCTGGTTATACTTCTACCTCTTTTAAACAATTTTGCTCAACATTTGGCATTACTCATATAACAGGAATCCCATACAATCCACAGGGACAAGGCATAGTTGAAAGAGCTCATCAAACTATTAAAATGTACTTATTAAAGCAAAAAGAAGGAATTGGGAAGGGGTATATATTCCCCAAAGATAAACTTAAAATAACCCTTTTTACTCTAAACTTTTTAAATTTGGATTCATAAGGACTTAGTGCTGAAGAAAGGCATGTGTGTCCAAAAAATGTACATAAGCCCAAGGTACTTTGGAAGGATATTCTAACAGGACAATGGAAAGGTCCTGACCCAGTAATTGTCTGGAGTCAGGGGTCTGTTTGTGTGTTTCCACAGGGAGAACAGCAGCCGATTTGGATTCCAGAGAGATTAACTAAAGCAATTTCTACAGACCAAAAAGAAGATGATTTGGCTCAAATCCATAACAGCTGATATCCAAAACTCCAGTTTGGCTATCATTACATCTGCGACAGAACCAGGATTCTTTTTTTCAATATCTATTTTATTATTGCCCTTTCCCACATCATGAAGTTCTATTTTGTTTTTTGAGCTCATACAGACCTAGGTTAATGTTTTGCTGATCAGTTCTATTTTTTGACTATAGAGTTTTTAGACATTGCAATGGAGATTTCACCTGTAAAAAGTTATAAGGCCTTTACTATTATGTTCTGTGTTGTATGTATTATATTATGTGTGCACACTTGTGTTTTGTGTTATATGTTTGAATGTACGTATGTCCATATATCATATATGATGAGCACTCATGAAAAAATGGATCCAAATATTTTTTTTTATTCATGTGATTTAAATGGTTTAATTTAAATTGGGTAAACAACTGTTGAGGATTGTCTTAATATGTGAACAAAAAAAGAGGTTAACAGATCTGTTTGTTTACTTTCACCTTTCCTTTTCATTATATTTAATAATTCTCTTCAAGACAATGTAAATTGTTAAGAAAATTGTTTTCTTTTAGTGCCTTCTGGAATTTTACATAATTTTTTCTTTAGCCATTATTGCCAGAATTCCTATCTTCATCCTAGTGCTGGTGAAGACAAAGATAAAACCAATCTACAGCTTCTGCAATAGCCATCACTGAACTGCTTGCAGAACTTGCCTGGACTATGTATCACTTATATGCATTGTGAACTATCTGTTGGTACAGCGACTTGTGGTAGTGTTGGGGTATTTTTGCTGATGATGTCATTGGTGGTTCAATTTTTCCAAAAGGAGCCGTCAATTGGCTTGGTGAATCTTCCTCCCTTCTGCTTGTCATGGTCGTTCAGCTAAAATTTGGGGGCCAACAGAGGTGAGGCAAAGAACCTCACCCCCCCCCCACGCTGGTACAAAGACCTATCCACAGGTGTGGCTGTATACTGGACCGGTAGTCAGTGACAGGTAAGATCCAATTGCAATGGTACCAACCTAAGACAGGAGGCTGACGCCTTGAGGTCAGCTCATCCAATAACAGGTAAGGACCATATGTACTATTGGACAACCTAAGGCAGGCACGGTCCCTAAGCCACATGTTTGTTGTTTAAACAGAGAGGGGGAGATGTTGAGAGCCACAGCCGAAGGGGCCCCAGCAAACTTTCAGACTGTCAGCTGATGATTGGCTCACAGCGGCCCCAGCAACTTCTAGCTCATTGACTCCTCTGCGGTGATGCTCATTGGGCTGTTTCCCTGCCCTTTCAGACTACGGAGCTGCTCATTGGGGGACTTTTTTTGGCTCTGCCCACGAGACCCAGCCAATCGGCCTCAAGAGCAGGAAGATTGTGGGAGGTGGAGAGGCTTGTGGTTTTGGGAGAGGCTTGTGGGAAGCCAGTGGTGGCAGTTGGGCTCTGAGGGTTTTTCCTGAGGAGCTGTTTTGTTTGGCGTGTGTGGTTCTAAAAATAAAGTTAGTTTCCTTTGACAAGTGGCTCCTGATTGTGCCCAGCCAGACTGTGGCATCCCCTGACTGCCTCTCAAAGATCTCCTGCAACATATCTATGGCCAGAGTACTTATGTCCACACTGTTTGTGCTCATGACCTCCCAAAATCCAGAAGGGTCTACCTGCCTCAGGGCTAGGAGCCTATCCAGCCCTTTTCTTTCTTTCTGGTTTACATTGTGTTTCCTGATCTCAAGAAAATACTTTTACCATTTCATGATTGAGTACGAGGTTTGCAATAGAATTTGTTGTTTTTTTTGTTTTGGGTTTTTTTTTTTTTTGTAGAGACTTGTTATCTGAGGAAGGAATTCTCTTTTATCTAGCTTATGTAGAGTTTCCATTATGAACAGGTGTTGAATTTACCTAATGTTTTTCTTCATTCTGTGAAATGATAGAACTTTATTCTATTATATTGACTAATATTAATTTTTAAATATTAATTCTATTTTATATTCCTGGCATACTTTTTCCTATATCATGAACTTTAAGATATTTATACTTATGTTTATGAGAATGATTGACTCATGGGCTCACATTTTTGTAATGACCTTGCCACATCTGGGTACCAACATTTCCCTTGCCTCGTGGTAAGGTGGGCAGTGTTTCCTTGCTTTCTATTCTCTGGAAGGGTTTCTATGAGATTGGTGTGATTTCGGCCTTACATATTTGGAAGAATACCCTGAAGTCATCTGGGCCTGGAGTTTTCTTTATGGAAAGGCTTCTCAATTATGGACTGAATAGATATAAAATTATTCATATTTTCTGTTTTCTTCTGATGTCAGTTTTGAAAAGTTGCCTTGGAGGGGATTTGTCAATGTCATCTACATTTTCAAATTGATTGGCATAAGTGTGTCCACAAAATCCTCTTGCTTTCCTTTCACTTGTCTGTGAAAACATCAGCACTGCCCATTGGTCAACTGTGGCTTCTTTCTTCACCCCTTGCTCAAAATACAAAGATCTGTCCAGAATCCCCTTCATCAGTAAAGTGCTCCTTACCCAGCTGCTGAGGGTTCTACAGACAGATGGCCTCCTATGAGGAGTGTCTTGCCTGAAGAGAGCCGCCTCTCCTAAGGCATGCACCCTCTCTAGGGAGGCCACAGGCATGACTGGTCCATGGGATATGAAGGTCTGCCCTGGCCCCAACTTGGGAGAGTCTCAAGAGTCATTTCAGCTTCCAACCTCTGCGGATGATTGGCTGGGGTATCCTTTGAGACTGAATTACAGCTCAACTTCTCCCTCTTTTCTTTTTTTTTATTTTTATTTTTATTTTTATTTTTATTTTTTTTATTGGTTGTTCACAACATTACAAAGCTCTTGACATATCATATTTCATACATTAGATTGAAGTGGGTTATGAACTCCCAATTTTACCCCAAATGCAGATTGCAGAATCACGTCGGTTACACATCCACAATTTTACATACTGCCCTATTAGTAACTGTTGTATTCTGCTACCTTTCCTATCCCCTACTATCCCCCCTCCCCTCCCCTCCAATCTTCTCTCTCTACCCCATCTACTGTAATTCATTTCTCTCCTTGTTTATTTTCTCCCTCTTTTCTTCCCTTAGGTTGATCCCCAAAACACTCTCTAGTCAACATCCAGCATTTAAATCTTCATCTCAGAATCTGCTTCCCAATTTTATTACTACCAATTTTATTACTCATTTCAAAAACACAGCTTTAGCTTTTTACTGATCACCTCTATTTGAAATTTTTTTTCTATTTTGTTATTTTTTCTGATATTCTATTTATTATCCCCTTCCTTTTCTTTTCCTGCGTTTAACTATTTTTATGACTCCTGGAGATGATGTTTAGCTCATTAACTAAAAAATTTTAAATTATAGTAAAATACACATAACAAACCTTACCATTGAAATGATTTTTAAGTGTGTAGCTCAGTAGCATTAAGCATGTTCACATTGATTGCTGTGAAGAAGTTTTTAGCTTGATGTCATCCAATTTATTGATTATTGATTTTACTTCTTGCACTTTAGGGGTCTTATTAAGGAAGTCAGTTCCTGTGCTGATATGTTAGAGTATCGGGCCTATGTTTTCTTCTAGTATATGCAGGGTTTCTGGTCTAATACTTACATCCTTGATCTACTTTGAGCTGAGTTTTGTGCAGGGTGAGAGATAGGGGTTTAATTTCTTTCTGCATAGGGATTTCCAGTTTTCCCAACACCATTTGTTTAAGAGGCTATCTCTTCTCCAATGTATGTTATTGGCATTTTTGTCTAGTATGAGATAACTGTATTTTTGTGGGTTTGCCTCTGTGTCTACCATTCCGTTCTATTGGTCTTCTTGCCTATTTTGGTGCCAATACCATGCTGTTTTTGTTACTATAGCTCTATAGTATAATTTTATGTCTGGTATTGTGAGGTCTACTGCTTCTTCTTTTCTTTTTCTTTTTCTTTCTTTCTTTTTTTTGTTGTTGTTTTTTGTTTTCTCTTTCCAATAAAAATTGCTTTGGCTATTCTGGGCCTCTTCTTTTTCCAGATGAATTTCATGACTGCTTTTTCTATTTCCATGAAGAATGTCATTTTAAGTTTGATGGGAATTGCATTAAATCTGTATAATGATTTTTATTAATTCTGCCTAACAATCAGAAGCAGAAAGAGAGAGTCTACAGAATGAGAGAAATTCTTTGCCAC
The DNA here is from genome assembly GCF_964194105.1 of Spermophilus citellus. Lineage (NCBI taxonomy): Eukaryota > Metazoa > Chordata > Mammalia > Rodentia > Sciuridae > Spermophilus > Spermophilus citellus. The sequence continues at coordinate 53,677,767 of NC_138185.1, forward strand.
CTGCACCTCCGATAGAGCAATAATCTCCAGGATATATAAGAACTCAAAAAAACTTAAGACACACACACACACACACACACACACACACACACACACACACTAACCTAATAAAAAAATGGGCAGAGGAACTGCACAGACACTTCACAGAAGAAATATGAATGGTCAACAAAGATATGAAAAACTGTTCAATATCTCTAGCAATTAGAGAAATGCAAATTAAAACTATAATGAGATTCCATCTCACTCTAGTCAGAAAGACAATTGTCAAGAACACAAGTGACAATAAATGCTGGCAAGGATGTGGGAAAAAGGTACAATTATATCTTGCTGGTGGGACTGCAAATTGGTACAACCACTCTGGAAAGCATTATGGAAATTCCTCAAAAAACTTGGAATGGAAACACCTTTATATATATATATATATATATATATATACACACACACACACACACACACACACACACACACACACAAAGGAATTAAAATCAGCATACTACAATGATATAGCCATATCAATGTTCATAGCAGCTTAATTCACAATAGTTAAGGTATGGAAGCAACCTAGGTTCCTTTCAATAGATGAATGGATAAGGAAGATGTCATACATATGCACAATGGAGTATTAGTCATAAAGAAGAATGAAATTATAACATTTTCCAGAAAAGGCATGGATCTGAAGACTATCATGCTAAATGAAGTAAGCCAATCCCATAAAACCAAAATTTGAATGTTTTCTCTAAGAGGTAGAAGCTAAATCACAATAAGAGGGGGAGTGAAGGGAAGAATAGAAGTGCAGTAGATTGGACAATGGGAAATGGAGGGAAGAGAGGGGGGGATAAGCAAAGGAAAGAGAGTGGAATGCATTTGACATAGTTTTCCTATACATATAGAAAAACAACATGGTGAATCCCACCACCATGTACCTCCATAAGAATGGGACTCTAACTAGAATAAGATATGTCCTATGTTTGTATAATTATATCAAAATGGATTCTGCTGTCATATATAACTCAAAAGAACCAATTAAAAAAAGTATGTTCACATTGTTGTACAATCATCACCACCATCCGTCCACAGACCCTTCACCTCTCCAAACTGAAACTCTGTACCCATGAAACACTAATGCCCCATTCTCCTTTCCTGCCATGCAGAATTTGTTCTAGCTCATTAACTATCAGCCTTTTTAAACTTGTTTATTATATTCATTTCTTTATAGCTTTAGTTGTGTCTCCCAGGATTTTATATGTCATATATTTTTATCATTCAATTAAAAATATTTTCTAATTTTTCTCATTGAGTTCCTCTTGGACCCATGGATTATTTAAAAGTATTATCACCTACTTTAAAAACATTTGTGGATTTCTAATTATTGATATCTGGTTTCATAATACTGTAGTGAGAGAATACCCTCTGCATAATTTCAGTCACTAGAAATGTGTTTGAGATTTGCACCCTCTCCCAAAATATGCTCAAATTCAGCCAATGTTCCATGTGCAATTACAAAGAATGCACATTCTGCAATTTGTTGGTATAGAGTTAAGCAAATATCAATTAAGTCAAGTTTGCTAAATGTGTTGTTCTAATTCTCTACCTCCTTGCTGACTTTTTTTCTCTACTTGTTTTTTCAGTTACTAAGTAAAGTCTGTTAACATCTTCCAGAATAATGGTGGGCTCCTTTATTTATTTTTTAATTTAGTTCTGTCAATTTTTGCTTCACATTTTTGAGGCTAATTTAGAATTTTTATGCCTTCCTGGTGTATGGATATTTCATCCTAATGGAATGTCACATAATGTTTCTGAAATATTATTATAATAATGATTCTGAAATATTATTATAATTGTTTTGTATGTTTTTGATTTAGAAGTACCCACATATTTATTCTTTATATTGCTCTGTATTCTTCCCCAAATCTCTGTGTCTTCATCTGGGATTATTTTATTTCTGCCTAAGAACTCATGAGTTCCTTTATTTCAGATGCTCTGGTGAAGAGTTATTTTCGTTTTCACTTGTCTGAAAATGTCTTTCCATCACCTTTACTTTTGAAGAATATTCTTGTTGGACTTATAATTCTAGGTTGGCAGTAATTCACTTTCAGTGCTTTGAACATATGGTTCCATTGTTCGCTGACTTTCATTATTTCCTTTGAAAGAATATGGCGTGTGTGGTTCCACTCCCTGCAACCTCTCTGCCCCGCCCCCCCCCCACACACACATACACCTGCTTTTGGATTTTGTTTTTGGTTTTCATCAGTGTTACTGTGATGTTCCTGGTGTGGTTTTCATTTGTACTGTTCTTAAATCTGTGACTTTCTGTCTTTCATCATTTGGTGGCAACTCTCAGGCATTGTCTCTTAAAATATTACTTTTTGCTCTATTTTTTCTTCCCACAGATTCTGGAAATCTAATTACATATTTTCCCTCAAATTCTTTTCTGTATTTTACATTTTTTGTTCTTTTCATGATTCAGTCTGGATGCTTTTCAAGCTTTTACAATTACTTATTTTCTTCAGCTGTGGTTAAACTGAATTGTTACCTTAATTTTTGTTATCATACTTGTTAAGTTCTGAAAGCTCCATTGTTTCCTCTAGGATGCTACTGAAAATGTTCATCTTGTCCTTTAATTTCTGGTACCTAATAATCTCAATTATTTTAAAGTTTTTTTTTTATTTTTAGCTGTAAAGGGACAAACTATCTTTATTTTATTTATTTATTTTTATGTGATGCTGAGGATCAAACCAGTGCCTCACACATGCTAGGCAAGTGCTCTACCACTGGGCTATAGCTGTAGCCCCTTGAAGTTTTTAAGAGCCTGGTAACACAGTATCAGAAACTTCAGTGGTTCTATTTATTTCTATTGTTCATTTTTTTCCTTGCTCCAACCTTGTCATTTGTCATACCTGGTTATTTTTGATTGAATGTCAGACATTGTGTATAAATGTTATAGAGAATATTTGGGTCTCTGGGTGGTATCTTTCTCCAGAGAAGTTTTGCTTTGCTTCTGGCAGGCACCAAGGAAGGGGAAGATCACTTCATCAGGGACAGAAATAATTTGAGACTGAGCATGAACATTAGTCTTGTTGTGTATCCAGGGTGAAGAGCTGTCCTATTTCTCATTGAACTGAGGGTTTTCTCAAAACATGGACCTTCCAGTACTAAAATCAGACGTTCTCTGATAAACCTGGACAGTTGGCCACCCTGGGTAGCTACATGGGGCTCCAAAATCAAAGCAGGGGGCTTCTACTTTGACTCCTCCCTTGCATATTCTCTGCCCTAACTTTTGTCTTCCTGTCTTTCGAGACTGTAATAGTTCTGCCCTGCTTTTCAGCTTCTTACTCAGGTTCTTGACCCTTCAGTTACACTTGTGAACTGGCAAATTCTTTGAGAGAAGAGGAGATACCAAATTTCAGGCTTGCCCTCCTGTCCCTCTCTTCCTTCTAGGATCTTGATTTTTTTGAATATTCACTGTCCCATGGCTAACTCCAATGCCTTCAAGTAGATGGTTTATATATTTTTGTCCAGCTTATCTAGTAGTTCTTGCTGAGAAGGTTGTTGGTTTGAAAAAAGATAGTTCAACATTGCTGGAAATATAAATTGGTTTGCATATTTTTTAAAGCTTTTGAAAACAGTGCCAAAATGCCCTCCAGAAAGGTGGCAGCAATCTTTGCTCTTAGTTGTGGTCAGGAGAGCCTGTTTCTCCACATCTTGCCAATACTGAATATCACCATCTATGCCAAAGATAATTTATCTTTGCCATTTGATAGATATAGAATGGACTGGAGCTTTGATTTTTATATTTCTTTGACCCTAGTGAGGTGGGGCCTTATTTAATATGCTTCTTGGCCACTTGTATGTACTCAACAGAATGTTTTCATTGCAAACGTCCACTCGGGCCATATGGATTAAACATTGTCTCAAAGATCTGATGGATGGAAATTGGAAAACAATCTTTAATATTTATTTTTTATTTGTCCTTTTTATATATACATGACTGTAGAGTGCATTTTGACATATTATACACAGGGTTATAACTTATTCTAATTAGGATCCCATCCTTGTGGTTGTACATGATGTGGAGTTTCACTGGTCATGTATTCAGATATGACATAGGAAAGTAACCTCCGATTCAGTCTATTGTCTTTCTTATTCCCATTGCCCCTCCTAATCTTCATTCCCCTTTGTCTAATCCAATAAATTTCTATTTTTCCCTCCTCCAGCCTTTATTGTGTGTTAGCATCCACATGTCAGAGAGAACATTCAGTCTTTGGTTTTTTGGAATTGGCTTATTTCAATGATAGTCTTCAGTTCCATCCATTTGCTGGCAAATGCCATAATTTCATTCTTCTTTATGGCTGAGTAATATTCATTGTATATTTACCACATTTTCTTTAACCAGTCATCTGTTGAAGGGCACTTAGGTTGGTTCCTTAGCTTAGCTCTTGTGAATTGAGCTGCTATAAACATTGGTGTGGCCATGTCACTATATGCTGATTTTAATTCCTTTGGGTATATATGAGAAAGTGGGATAACGAGATCAAATGGCGGTTCCAGTCCAAGTCTTCTGAGGAATTTCCATACTGCTTTCTAGAGTGATTGCACCAATTTGCAGTCCCACCAGCAATGTATGAGTGTGCCTTTTCCCTACATCCTCACCAACATTATTGTTACTTGTATTCTTGATAACTGCCATTTTGACTGGAGTGAGATGAAATTTGTATTTCTCTAATTGCTAGAGATGATGAACAGTTTTTTAAATCTTTGTTGACCATTTATATTTCTTCTTCAGTGACATATCTATTCAGTTTCTTCCCCTTTATTGATTGATTATTTGTTTTTTTTCTTTTTGGTGTTAAGTTTTTTAATTTCTTTATATATCCTGGAGATTAATGCTCTATCTGAGGTGCAGGTGGCTCTCGCTTCATGTTCTTGATTGGGGAAAAGAAAACTATTGATGAGCATGTTGTCAGCAATCTCTGTTGCTGGTTCACCTGGTGAACTAGTTCATTGGTGGTCACTCCTTATCAAGGACCCAAACATCAGTTCCCCTATTGATGGGAGTGACATCAGTATTTAAGCCTGTGGTCAGGGAATGACCACAAAGGCTGGGTCCTGACACAAGGGGCATTCCAAATTCTCTAGGGTCAATGACTAGGTAAGAGACGCAATAGTAAAGGAACAAACTAAGGTCAGTGCTCAAAATCCTGAGAATGGGATTTTGAAAAGCAGGGCAGGCAGACATTCCTATTTCTGTGCTTCTTTCCATTTTAGAGACCATCATCACAGTGGGCAAAGGAGAGTGTTGCTTTTGCAAGAAGATTGTTTTGACCCTTATTGCACCGGCAACCTGGCTGGGACACATTATCTCAGAAACCCCATCCCCTATCCATCTCAGGCAAAGGGCATATTGGCAGTATCTTCTGCAGCAGAATGCGTTTGTGTCTGGACTTCTTTTAGGTGTTTGCATTCTAAATAATTCCCTTGGCATGTGCCAAAGCCACTGTACTTGGGCGCTCAATTAGTAATTTTCAAAATAAGAGAGAAGGTCAAAGCATCCTTAATTGAGAAGGGAGAGAAAGAAACCTTTCTGTTCTCCTCAATCCCACAGCAATGCTCTTTGGGCTCCTTTGTGGTCACAAAGGCGGCATTTCTGGGGCCAGATTTGGGCATCCCACAATGATAGGTTCAAAGAGGGATTTTCATTTTTAATTACCCCTCAGGTAGCCCCTATACCTTTATCCAGTAAATGTGTAATTGGGAGTTCCTGCTTGGAGACTGGAGTCTCTGTCGACAACAACTTAAAGACCAGCTTCCCACTGGTTCTAAATGGTCTTTTATAGCTGAGACTCCCAGATACAGGGCTTTTTTCAAAGGCTTTATACAGCAATTAATGGCTGCAAGCAAATACCCAAACCTCAGATCCTGACTGTGTGCCAAATTCTTCACTGCTAGGGGGAGCCTCTCACAGCCGTGTTTGTTCTCTTAAGTTGTTCGAAACAGGGAATATTTTACACCCATAAATAACTGTGTTTTTTTTGGGGGGGGGGGCAGAGGGACAGGTGAGCCACAGCAAGACTATTATAAAAAAAAGAGGAACAGTAAACTTATTATGCCTCAAGAAATTTCCAAGGATGTCCCATATATTCCTTGCAGGAAATACCCTGTAATTTTCCTACTTCCATGCCAATTTTCCTCACTTTTTATTTTAATGAACGAGGCTTGCAGCAATCCCACGTTAGCGCTTGTCTCTGTAACATTTTTTCCATATTGTTGTTTGGAGACTGGCTTTCTCCTCACACTCCTTTCCACCTACACATACGGTTGCCTGGAACTGGCTGTTCAGACCATCTCAGTGGGCAGGGGGATCCGTGACACTGGGGACAGTGGATGTGTGAAGCAGCCAGAGTCCCAGGAACCACAGGCTGAAGTCAAGTGGATGGGTTCAAGGAGGGAGTGGGCTGAGGGCATCAGACCCACAGTGGCTTTGTTATGAAATGACATTCTCCCGTTACCTTGCCAGGAAGTGAGGGCTGTGTGTCACCCATTCTCCTTAGGAGCACAGGCAGGGCTAGGGGAGGTGGCATGGGAAGGAAATTGGGAGAACCCTACTGTGTGGAGAGGGTGTGCTGGAGCTCTGGGCAGTGCCAATGAAGTATTAAATCCTTCTGGATGCGGGAACGGCTGTGGAAAGTCTCTCTAAAGTGAAGCCAACTGTTTCCATCCGTCCAGGGACACGAACACAAACTGAGTTTTGGGAACACCATGGGCCCAGCTGTTGAGGTCCTCCAGGAGGAGCATCCACCTGGGACCCCAGGCACATAGGAAGGCTGACTGTCATCATCTTAAGATCTTTTTATTGTTTAGTAAAATAAGGACACTGGAGTCCTGGGTTCCAGGCAGCGTGAAGTCTTGGTTTGGAGCAGGGGCTGTGAAACCAGCCTCGCCCCCTTATCTGCTGAGTTCCTTCCCTCCCCACCTGAGAAAGGGCTGCGACACAGTGACCTCACTGTGAGGAGTAAGTCAGCATCAGGAAAAGGCTCAGCACGCCATACGCCCTACGTGCTGCATAAACATTAGCTGTTGCTAGTAAGGTACTTCCTAAGAATAAGGAACAAAACACTTGGTTTCATGAATGCCTCCAAGGCAGGAGAACACAGAGGTGGAAGGAGAAAGCATGAAAGTTCAGGACTGACACAGTGAAGGACCCAGGTGAGAAAGACCCGTCCTTCCTGCCAGGTGGGTTCCCAGGAATGCTCCCCTCAGGCCCACCTCTCCTGGACACCTGCCCTTCCCATCCTTCCTAACTTGTTCTCCCCATTCAGCTGGGGTGGGATTGTCCTCCAAACCCTTCTCTCCTGTGGGCAGAGTCCTTCTAGAACTCACTTTGGATGATGTTATAGATATTTGGCCCCTCAGCTCTGGCTCCTGGCTCAGGTGAGGCCTCCTATGCAGGGTGAGGACCCGGGTCCCACAGCTGTATGTGAGGTTGCATCATGAGGCCAGGGTTGGAGGAAGAGCTGACACTTGGGAAGTTCAGAACTGTCCCCTCTGAAGGGGACATGCTTGAATGCACCCCAGATGTGGATATTCCCTGGACAGGTACTGACTAGAGAGGAGGCCACACTTGGAGGAATGACTGCCTCTCCAAAAGGACAATGGGCAGTGCTTGGCAAGGTCAGGTGATGGCCAAAGTCTCCCCTCCCGCAGCCTACCCTCCTAGACCTCCCCTCCTATACCTCCCCTCCTAGACCTCACTCCTTCTGATGGCTGGCTCCCCACCCCAGGATGCTGGTTTTAGGAGTGGAGAAGGGTAGAGGAAGAGAGGGAAAGAGGAGTATTGGGGACAGTGGGGGTCAGTGGGGATGGTGGGCAGAGGAAAGGACAGAATTACCCTGGGCTGATGGGGCAGTAAGCATGGTCGGGACCCAGGGGCTAACATCTGTAGCACTGAGCTCTTCTTTCTAGCCTGGGGGTGTGGGTTGCAAGGGGTCCCCATGGTTGTTGACAGAGCATAGTCTTGGGGATCAGGCAAAGACCCCATATGTGTGCAGCAGAAGTGCAGGATCCCAGAGACAGGAAGGGTACCAGGAGGAGAACCGGTTGTCCAGGGGGCCTGAGGGTGTGCAGAGTGCAGTGGTACAGGGTTCTCCCGATTTCCTACCCATGCCACCTCTCCCAGCCCTGCCTGTGTCCTAAGGAAAATGGGTGACACACAGCCCTCACTTCCTGGCAAGGTAATGGGAGAATGTCATTTCATAACAAAGCCACTGTGAGTCTGATGCCCTCAGCCCACTCCCTCCTTGTACCCACCCACTTGACTTCAGCCTGTGGCTCCTGCACTTGACTGTCCCAGATCAGACAGAAAGCGACAGTGGCCTTAGTAGACCCTGCACTGGTCCCAGCAAGTTCCATTTCTACCCCCCCCCCCCAACCTGGAGTAACTGCTCCTTCCCCTTTCCTGCCCATCCAAACCCTACCCAGAGTCTGCATGTGGTTTGCTGACTCCCTGCCCAGAGCTGAGAACCCCAGTCAGAGGCCTCTCATGCACTGGTTCTGCTGTCTGTAGATATAACTAAGCTATCTGTGCCTTGTGCCTCACCCTGTAGGACATTTGTGGCTGTGTTTTGTGCATCTCTGCATCACCAGCACCTTCCCCAGAGCTGGGTCACTTACTGGACCACCCACCCCTACAGCAAGGACAGTGTGAGTCCTGCCAGGCAGATGACACTGAGCAGGGGCCAGAAGCAGCAGCCTTGCCAGCAGGTCCCCACTCTCATCACGCTGACATCCTGGAGGGGAGACAGACAATGGATCACCACATAGGCAGACCATGTGATTTCAGAGTGTGGAACTCAGGAACAGGAGGCAAAACAACAGGGAGGTAGTGAGGCGGCTTTGACCTGAGTGGCCAAGCAGGGCCTCTCTGAGAAAGTCACCCCGACAAAGTGAGAAGGCAGAGAAGGAAGGGTTCAATAAATGGATAAAGTGAAATGGGCGACAATGGACAGGACTTGGAGAAGATGGTGAGTCTTGGAGCGTTGGCCTATTTGCAGGAAAATTGCCTTTTGTATGTTGTGCCCTGCCTCCTGAGGACCTCCCTTACCGCCTGAAAAAGTGATTTCAATCAAAGGGGAAACCAGGTGCTCTCAGAAAATGGGGAAGACAGGATAGGATATGAGCATCTTCCTAGAGACCATCCCTTAGAACACAGTGGGCCTAGGGAAGCCCAATCAGTGAGAAGTTCTCAGGCCTTGCCCTCTCTAGGGTTGCCTGTGCTGGATCAGGTGGAGGAAGGATCACAAAATCTGGCCTGCCTCCCCCGACTCCTGAGTTGCATCTGACAGGGAAGAGAGACCCCAAGAATGACCCCAGGCGACTGCACTATCCTTTAAATACCTCCTTGTGTCTTCCCCTGGGAAGGGGCCCAGTAACATCTAGGTGATCTTTTCTTGGAGATCCCCAAGCTCTGCTCCTCAGCCTTGGAACCTCACCGGGTCCTGATGGTCTCTGTGTGAAGGAGAGATGGCCTATCTACCAGACTGTGTGCCAGAAAAATGACCTGGATTCCTGGGTTCTCTTCCAGTGTGTGCTCAGAGACCTCAGGCTACCTGGGAGCTCCATTGCATCCTGGCACTGAACTTTTGTGGTGTCCAGAGACTTGAGGAGAATAGAAACAGGGCGCTGGGATTTCAGTTCTAAGTTATTGCTGACTCTCCCAACCCTCCCTGGAGTCCTCCTCCCCTCTGAGTTCTCCTGGGAAGCTTAACCCATCTTAGGTCCCCTACAGTTCTCTAATTTCTGGCCCTGGAGTAGCACCATTGACAAGACGTGGGGCTGCTGGAATCTGGCTCTCCAGCCCTGTGCTGGCCTGGAACTCAGGTGAACTCCAGTTCCCCTACTCCTCCGCAGGACCTCTGCTCCCTGTGCTCCTATCCCTAATCCAGCCCTGAAAACAAATTGTGATGCTCCCCTTCCCTAAGCAAGATCCCCGTCCCCTGCAGGGCCAGTTACCAACAGTCTCCTGTAGCAGCTATTGGCCCCTTTGTTGGAAAACCGAGAATGTTGGTCCTCTTCCTCCACCTCCATGTGGGAGGTGTTCTTGTGAATAGCACTTGACATCTGTCTCTAAGTGCCCATACCCAGAGGTGGACATACTGACTTTGCCCAATGCCCTAGTGGCCCTCCCTGTAATCTACCTTATGAGCCCCAGCGGGAATGAATACTAAAAGCAAGGTACAATGATTCTCTCGGGCTCCACGTATCATAGCAAATGCTGAGGTCAAGAATGGAAGCCACCTTCACTGGTTCAGGTTCCTTGGAAGCTCAGGGCATGGTAAATAATGAAGGGTAAAGGAGAATGGAGAGAAAAGAGACTTTACTTCCTCTATTTATACTCAAGTCTGAGTCCTGAACAAAGAGGTCTAGCTCGGTTACAAAGTTTGAATGAGCAGCTATTTTGATACTTGAAGGTGGTGAGATGCTGTTGGGAATTTGTGAGTGGGAGGTAAGGACAGGGATGAGACAGGATGCATACCAAACACCACTCCCTATAGCAGGACATCGGTGAGGGTCTCTTCAGCTATAAAAATAGCTGAAGATATGGCTCAGTGGTTAAGCGCCCCTGAATTCAATCCCAGAACCAAGGCTCCTCCAGATCCCGTGGAGTAGGCCCTGGCAGGACTGCCCCTACTCTACAGCCCGGCGTGTGCTGCACACACTGTGTTGTGATCAAGTCTGCTTGTCTTGTCACCTGAAAATTTGCATTCCTAAAACTCCAACTATAAGAGTTTACATGAATATTTTAATACTGTTCTTAGAGGCTGCATATGAGGCCAGGCCCCTTAATGAGCTTGATTTCTAGAAGGTGGTTGAAGAGGAAAAGTTTAGCCAGAACTAGATCACCGGCTCAGCAAGAGCTCTCTCCCACTTCTGCACACACATGTCCCCACAGTCCCTCCACAAAGTCTGACCACCCTCCACAAACACAGATGCAGAAGCCATTTGAGCCAGAAGCAGCAGCCCCTCCCCTGCAGTCCACTCTGCTGCTCAGGTCTCTCCTGGACTTGCCCAGTGCCCGGAGGGCAGCAGGACACAGGCTGGCCTGGCACAATATGCTTGGATATGTACTTGCATCCGGTTTCCATTTGAGAAATTCATATCATTTTTAATTTTAGTTTTATAACATGAATAAAACCAGCATCTTGAAGAAACATTGAAATCATGGGAAAACAAATAAATACCAGCACCAATCCCTGTTTTCAGATACTCAGAAATTTCCCCCATTTACACACACATACACACACTTCCAGTTACAATTGCTGCTAAACAAGTTGTACCCCAAACTGAGTAATAGCCAGGTGTAGTGGTGCACACCTATAATCCCAGCGGTTTGGGAGGCTGAGGCAGGAGAATCGCGAGTTCAAAGCCAGACACAGCAACTTATGAGGTTCTGAGCAACTCAATGAGACTCTGTCTCAAAATAAAATATAAAAATAGCTGAAGATATGGCTCAGTGGTTAAGCGCCCCTGAATTCAATCCCAGTACCAAAAACAACCAACCAACAATCCCCTCCCAAAAAAACCCTGAGTAACATAAAAAGAACCCTTTGTTACCCTATGGGCCTGGAATAGGACTTTAGACAGGGTGCCATGGGGATGGCTCACCTCTGCCACATGATGTTTGGGGCCTCAACTGAAACACTCGAAGGCTCAAAATCATCTGAAGACTCATTTGCCTGCAAGTCCAGTAGTTGGTGCTGGGTGTCAGCGGCTGTCGGCCTCTTCAGTGGTCAGGCATCTTCACAACAGGGTGCCTGGGTTCTGCTGGCAAGTGTCAGGAGAGATGGAGAGCACCCTGAGAAAACAGCTTTCCCGAGAGACCCAGGAGTTCCAAGCATCGCTTGTACCACCTACTATTAATAGAAAAAAAAACACAAAGGCCTGCCAGGTTCAAGGAGAAGAGAGACTTCACCTCCTGATGGGAAGTGAGTGGCAAGGTTCTGGAGGAACATTTGGAACAAGAAATATTATTATAGCTATTTGGGGAAAATTTTAACCTGCCATGTTAAATTTTAAAATATACATATTTTCATTCTATCCATACAGCTTTGTAGACTAACTTTAGTGTGCTGCATTTTTTTTTATCGAGGCATAATATTCACAGTGTGATGTTCTCATCTCAAGGCCACAACTCCATGATGTAGACTCCTGTGTACCCCTGCCCAGTCAAGACAGCCAATATTTCCAGCAGCTGGGGATTCCCTGCCCCCCTGGTTAGTCAATGCCCACATGTCCCCTCAGGTATCCACCACCCTGACTTCTGTCACCCAAGAGAAGCTTTTTAGTCTGTTTTCTCCAAAGGTATGAGTGGTCTCCCATGCCAGTCTTCATTTTGAACAGCTGCGTGGTTCACAAATTTATGGACGTATTATACTTTATTTAACCAATAACCTGTGGTTGGAACTTTAGCAGTTTTACAATTTCCACTAAGGAAAATTGAATGATCTTGGTCAGAGGCCCTGACCAAGTATACCATTACCACTGACCCACCTTGTTGAAGCAGCTGGTGCCTTCATTCCCAGCCCCAGACTTCTTGGAGACAATAAGGGGGTCAAGCAACTCGGGCAAACAGCACTGGTTAGGAACAAAGATGGCGCCATTGGCATACAGGTTGAACACCCTGAGGTTGGCCTGAATGACTTGGAAAGAGGAGGTTATTTCTCTGCCACTATTTTTACATCAATCAAGTATGAGCACACTGTCCCAGTAGCTGACTGGTGCCAGTTGTATTGTAGGTCTGCTTTTCTGGGTTTTTTTTTTATGCAGCTCACCTTTGTCTCTGTTCTTTCCTGGAGGACAGCTTCCTACCTATCTGCCTCACTAGCAGAATGGGCATATTGAGACAAACCTCCTCATTAAGTGGCAATGGTTTGTTTTATAGACTCTCCTTGTCCGATAGCTCTAAGTATTTCCTATAGGGTGTGGCCCTGTTTGCCCACGATTATGCAAGAAGATGAAAGGGAGGAAAGGAGAGAGACTCACAGAGAGGGAGAACGAGAGGGGGAGGGCAGCAGGAGGAAGAGAGGTGCCATTGTTCTAATTTTGCTGAGAGGGAAGGGAAGGCTTGTGGAGTCATATATCACCATGTTGGTTTACAAATAAAGACACCAGAGGCCACTGGTGTTCAAACACAGGATGTAGACATTCTGTCTGCAAGTCGTTTTTTTTTTTTTTTTCCCTAAGGAAAATTAAATTCCAAAAATATTTGTACTGACTTTAAAAAAAAAAAAAACTTCTCCCATTTTTAGCTGCATTCCTCATTTGTATGTTGAGTCGGAGTCCCTTTTTTTTTTTTAAAGTTTAAATAGGAATGGAAGCTATCCACTAACGCCAAAGCCAAGATTAGAGAAAACATCGTGTAATTGGAGAGAACCCATTACATGGGAAGTAAGAAAAATGGGGAAATTCCCCTCCCCCATGAAATGGCATGGAAGGGCCTCCTCCCAGAACCCCCTCGTCATCTCCCAGCTCGCCTGGCAGGTGGGAATGGAGAGGATAATGTAAAGGGGGCAGGCTTGGGGACACAGGTGGGGCCAGCATGAAAGGGAAGCCAAGCCAATGAGTGGGATAAGAATGCTCCCCTCACTGCCCAGGGTGCTCAAGCCTGCAGATGTAATCTCAGCCCTTGCAGATTTGCAGAAAGGATACCAGCAGGCAGTGCCTTTGTAGAATGATCGATCCATCCCCACTAACTTCTGGAGCTAGGAACAATACTGGAGTAGAAAGCCTTTGAGAGGGGAATGGCCAGCTTGCCAGGTGGGCTTGGCCTACCTGCCCACAGAGCCACACCTTGGGGGCACTCCTGGTGTGGTGAAGTGCCACAGCACCACTGTGACAGGACCCTGTTGTGTTGGGCAGTGGTGCATCCCAGTCCCCTGCCAGACACTGAAGAGTTGCCTCCTACAGGGGATGTCTCAGTAGGGGCACAACATCTGCTCCATCCACGGCTCAGCACAGCAGAGATCTTCCGTGAGAACCCCAGGTTCTGCCTCGGCCCAGTTGTAGGACGGCTCTGAGAAGGTTCCACGGTGGGCAAGCAGCATGCAGGAGGGGACAGAGCAGAATGAGAAGTGAGTGCTGGGGAAGTCATTCAACCTCCCTAAGCTGAGAGAGGTGGACTGAGGCATGCCAGGGGATGACAAGTGGCAGGCCTTCCACATACCTGGGTTCACAGAACTTCCTGCTGCTGCCCTGGGAGGAAGGCAGAGACAGGACCTGGGGACCAGAGAGCCAAGGCACTGGCTGAGGTCCCAGAGTCAATGCATGACAACTCATCCGTCCAACTGAGACCTCATCTCCCACCCTGCCACCTTCCCTAGTTCTGTCCCCAAATTGCTCTCATGTCTCTGTGATGTCTCTTCCCACTGGGTGGGAGGATGCTAGGGGAGGCAGTGTGTCCCAGGATGCCTTCTCCAGTGATTTCCATCTACCATGGCTTGTCTCATGTCCACTCAGGACACCTGCTGTTGGAAAGAAAACACAGTTGGTAGTCACAACATGCACCATCGACCGAGCAAGCTGAGTAGTCTCCAGGGTGTTCTATGGTTGGATATGATATTGGTGTGCCCCCTAAGAATTCATGTGTTGGAAGCTTGGTCCTTAGGGCAGCAATGTGTGGGGTGGTGGGACCTTAAAGAAGTGGGACTTACGGGGATGGAGTTACAGCTCAGCAAAGTCAGCACTGTCCCCCATGCTGCTAAACCTGGCAGTCAATACCCATCCTCCTCCTGGCCTCTGTGTGGTGTTGGCCTAGATGGTCACTCCTTCCTTCTCTCCCCCGTGGGAGGAGTTCCAAGGCTCAGTCAGACCCTCTTCCCTTTTCCATTGAGCATCATCTCCCCTGGTGAGTCCACAGAGTCTCTTGGCATGAAATGCATTCTGTGGCTAATGACCCCCAAAGTCATGTCTCCCACCAGCCTCTCCTTTCATCTGTACCAGGCCACCCAGAATTTCAGGCTAAGTGTGAAAATCATGCAGATCAGAGTATTCAGAACTGATTTTCCTCAACGCCTGTTCCTTCTCAGTCTACTTATCCCAGGGAGTGGCCTTTTCTATCACATGAGCCACAGGTGAGTCATCTTGATTTCCTTTCTTTCATACCATGTGTATTTATCCATTTTCTGTTACTACAACTAAATACCTGAGGCTGAGTGCTCTATAAAGAAGAGTGGTTCATTCAGATCATACTCCTGGATGTCCAAGAGCCAATCTGATCAGCTCTGGTGAAGGCTTCTTAGCTGATGGCATCACAGTGGTGAGAGTGTGTTGTAAGTGAGAGAGATCCCATTGTTAAACAGGAAGCCAGAGGAAAAAGTGGACCAGTCTCATCTTTTTGTAACAACCTTGTGTCAAGAACTAATTCAGAGTCCAGGGAGAATTACATTAATCCCTTCTGTGAGTGATGTCCCCAGTGACCTGACCACCTTCCACTAGGCCCCACCTCTTTAAAGGTCCACCACCTCCCAACATTACCACCCTGGGGATCAAGCTTTCAACACATGAATTCTTTTTTTTTTCTTTTTAATATTTTTATAGTAGATGGACACAATACTGTTATTTTATTTTTATGTGGTGCTGAGGATCGAACCCAGTGCCTCACGTGTGCTAGGCGAGTGTCGTTCCACTGAGCCACAACCCCAGCCCCCAACACATGAACCCTTGAGGGACAACCCACATCCAGCCATTGCACTGTCACTCTGCCTCTGCAGACTCCCTCTGAGGGGACCCTGTTCTCACCAGGATCACCACCCTGGTGCCTGACACCGCTGTCCCTGCCTAGATCACTGCAAAGGGCTTCGCCTCACTCCCCATGCCCACGTGTGCCCTTTCGGTCTTATCTCAACACA
Source organism: Spermophilus citellus (assembly GCF_964194105.1). Classification (NCBI taxonomy): domain Eukaryota; kingdom Metazoa; phylum Chordata; class Mammalia; order Rodentia; family Sciuridae; genus Spermophilus; species Spermophilus citellus. The sequence goes on from NC_138185.1 coordinate 53,693,666, forward strand.
TGGAAAGAGTGTCCCTTTCACACAGAGACCAGTGAATCCCTTCGCTGTTTGGTGCCCCCCCCCCATAGCCCCTTGTCCCATGCAGAGACAGAGCAAACCCCTGCTCTTGTCCTGTTAGCCCAGTGACATGTCCAGTACTCTGCCTGTCCTTCCTCCTTTGGGATCTCTCTTCCCACTGCCCTCCACGTAGGGCCTTGCTCCATGCTCCTTTCACTAACCTGGAGAGGCCCTCTAGGGCTATAATTGAGTTGCAATACCCCACCACCACCAGCAGCAGCACACACCTCCTACCCTCTTTTCCAACGTCATCTTCCTTTACTATCATATATGCGGGGCGCATTTTCCTTTTGGTCTCGTGTATGTCTGCCCCGCATTAACATACCGAACAGGGTTGTGCCTGTATTGTCCACCGTTGCGTCTCCAGGGCCTAGAGGAGAGCCAGAGAGAGATCTGGCTCTCGGTCAGTAAGTGAACAAACTATAAACTCAGTCTTGCTCAGAATCTCTGGGCCCTCACCCTGCCTGTCAATCAGTATTAAGGAATCAATCAGTAGCCGGAGGATGATTGGATGTCACACTCAGAAGCAGCTCAGGGCAAACCCATTGGAAAACCAAGTGCAAAGAGTGCAGAGCTCCTAGAACCACGTGAAAATCCTTCAAAAGGAAGTCTGTGGTTTAGGCCAGTTAGCATTTGAAGAGGAGAGAATTGACAAAAATTGTGGGTGGCCTCATAAACACTTGCAAAGACAACAGTTTCCAAGACACGACATTTGGAGAGGCCCTTGAGAAAACCATGGAGCCCTTGGGGTTTTTCAAGATTGGCTTTCTTCATGATCAGGATGCAGAAATCAAGCAAAAAGTAAGGGACAGCAGAGCCCAGCTGGGTAGGTGCTCAGAACTCAAATTGCCCCAGTTCAGAACCTAGGGCCCTTCTAACACAGGCTTTGTGGCCTGGCAAGACACTTTACCTCTCTGTGCCTCAGCTTTCTCATCTGTGAAATGAGGACAGGAATGGTATCTGTCTCATGATTGCTGTGAGCATTAAATGAATACATATACACATTTATAGTGCCTTGTGCATAGTAAGTGGTATTAAAGTGTTAGTAATATTGTACAAGCATATAAAATTATGTCCAAAACTAAAACAACAGATCCCTTCATTTTTCTAAGAATTAGTTCAACTTTGCATATCAGATAGTTTTTTTTAAAATATAAGACAAAATGGACTTTTTATAAAATAAAAATTTATAATTTTCACATCTTTGTTTCAATTTTAAATAACATGCCAGTTATGCCCTTTTCCACTGTTGACTGTGAAGGTGGTGTGTGGCCAAGTGGATTTGCATTCGATTTCTTCACACCCTTCAGCCAGGTCAGCTGAGACTGATGGAGAGGTGTGTTTTCAGGCGAGTGAAGAACCAAGCATGTGGGAATGGAGAGGTCCGGTTTCTGGGGAGGCCTCAATGTGTGCTAAAGATGGACTCCATGGGAATGCATTTGTTCATCCCAACAGAAACAGTTTGGGATCAAGTAGGACTTGATGGAGGGACAAGGAAAGCAACCAGCTTCTGGGTCCAGATAGTACAGAGAGCTCTGGAAAAAGAGGGTACACAAAACTGGAAAGTCCTAGGGAAACCCAAGGCTGTTGGAAATGGGGTTGTTGAGCTATGGGGGCAGCTGCCAGGGCAGAGGGCATGGAGGAAGGGCAGTGGTGGGGACAGCCTGAACATTCTGTTCCTCTCTAGCCCATTTCGCCCTCGGGGTACTGGTCCATTCCAATCCCTCTGGAACAGAGACCAGCAGCCCCAGCCTGGCTGCCTTACGTTGGGGAGGTCTGATCTGAGTGAGTGGGAGCTGGCTGCTTTCAAATCAGCCTTCCTCAGACACTGTCCCCTTCGCTCTCCAGGGCTGGTGTGTTAGAACCTGAAAAATCTGTCTCTCCCTGGGCCATTTATTCTAAGCATAGGGAATACTCTCACAGAGACAAATAAGTGTGGTCAGCAATAGTCCTTTGGTCTCAGGACTTATCCTGTCCTTATAAACCCCTCTAAGAGGGACAGAGACCCCAGATCATGGCCTGGCTTCAGTACCTTCCCCATTACCTGTCTCCAAACAGGAAAACGTGAACCCCGGGACTAAGACAAAAGAAGTTCAAGAGGTCCGTCATCTCTTCCCATGAAGACTGCACGCTGGATGGCCACCCCACGGAGCAGCATTTTATAGCGGATCTGGAATTTTAAGTAACTATAATAAATATTTCTAACTAAGAAGAAGTATTAATTATAGAAAGCATGAACAAGGAGTCGTAAAAGGAACCAAGTGGAAATAAGAGGGGTGGAAAATGGAAATAAAGATGACAGTGGTCCCACACTCATAAGTGACTCCATAAATGACAGTTGGAATGCATTACAATTTTTCTACACATATACAGCCAATTTTTCATATCTCTGGTTGTATATAAAGTATATTCACACCAATTTGTGTCTTTATACATGTACTCTGGATAATGATGTCCATCACATTCCACCATCAGATGGTACATTTTATGTACCCAGATGCTTTCAACAGGAATGTTAGAGGTGGGGGGACTTGTCTGTCACCAGGGGAGGAGTGACCCAGGTGTGGAGGGAAGCCAGGCCCCTGTTAGAGGCAATGCTCTAGATGTACACAAAGAAAAAGTAACTAACCCGTAGGTCATGGTGCTCAGTGAACATCAGAAATCAAAAGAGGCCAAGAGTGAAACACCATGTAAATTTAAAAAAATGAATTACATTGAGTTTCAGTGGACAAATGGATAAGCAAACTATGGTCCACCTAGACAATGGAATATTATTTGGCCTTTAAAAGGAGGGAAATTCTGACATGGGCTACAGCATGGATGAACCCCGAGGATGTCATGCTGAATGAAGGAAGCCCAACACAAAAGGGAAAATACCATCTGATTCCACTTCCGTGAGGCTCCTAGACTAACCAAACTTAAAGAGGAAGTAGGATGGTTACCAGGAGCTGGGGCAGTGGGGCCTGGAGAGTTAAACATTTTTAATGGGTATAGAGTTTCAGTTCAGGGAGATGGAAAAGTTCTAGAAATGGATGATGGTGATGGTTGCACAAAAATGTTCTTAACACCACCTCAAATATATACTTAACAGTGGTTCATAGTACATTTTTTGCACTTTTATTTTATTTTTTAATCGATTTTTTAAAAAATAAATGACAGTGGAATGCATCACAATTCTTATTACACATATACAACACAATTTTTCATATCTCTGGTTGAATATAAAGTATATTCACACCAATTTGTGTCTTCATACATGTACTTTGGATAATGATGTCCATCACATTCCACCATCAGATGGTATACTTTATGTTATGTATATTTTATCACAATATAAAGTAAGATATGAATTTTTATTTAATAAAGAATTTAAAAACAAAAATTCACATACACACTAAACATACAGAATATTAAGAGGGGAGGGCATAATAAAGGCAATTAACAAATAAATCAGCCAAGATAGACAGTAACCCTGTGCTTCAATCAACCCGAGGCATACAGTCCTGGCCACAGAGTAGGAGCTGGCTGGTCAGGTGACAATGGGGTTAGTTGAGCAATAGCTATGAGTGTCACTATCCTGCAGCCTCACAGGGGCCAGAGGGGCTGATGCAGTATGCCCCAGCACACCTACTGGCCCTTTCAAAGTGAAGCTCCTACAAAGACCCTCTGGCTCTTGGGGCTTCCAAATGCCAGGTGCACCGGAAGCTCGTCCCAGCTTGGCTGGCCACCTGGCCTTACCTACCTCCTGTATCCATGGCCAGGCTTCTGCACACAGTGGGTGCTCAGCCCAGGGAGAATGAGGAGGGAGGCCTCTCTTGGCATGGGAGATGACTCTGTGTTTCCATTCAGGGAACCTCAGTGGACGACTCTTCCCATACCTAGTGGGATCAACCTTTTTCTAAAACTCAGAAGCGTAAGAATGACCTCACTGTTTTTCAGTAACTGATCTTGATTTTTCATTTGGTACCTCATTTCTGCCTGGTAATGGGGACTTCATCTCAGCCAATGCAAGATCTCAAGCTTGTGGGCCAATCTGGCCTTCTCTGTGATGCCTCCTCTCCATCTCTGTTGTACAAGCCTTGGCTGGGACAGAGTGCTCCTGTGAATGTCACTCAGGTTAGGAGAACCTGGCTTCAGGGAGCGGCCTAGAGAAAGGGAAAGGTAGAAAATCCATTGTGTTTCTGTGACTAAAAATGAGAGTTTGCTATGCTCCTGCCAGGATGGCAGTCCCCGTTCCCACCCACTGTGGCCAACAGCTGGAACATGGCATCACCCTGGTGCCACCCACTCGGAGCATGCAGCAGAATTTTGATTGATGTGTGAAATTTGGGGGACAACTGAATCCATTCAAATGGTGAAGAGGGAGGCGATGTGAAGAATCCAGAGCAGGCTGTGTGTTGCAGGAGCAGGGAAACGGAGCATCAGATCAAGTGTGCACCAAGCTTTGAAGGAGAACCCAGTTGGGAAAGGAGACGGTCCTCAGATCACAGCACAGGGCCCTGGTGGTGCTGATCAGGGCTCCTGCTTGCAAAGCAATCTAGTTAATCATCAGACTAGAAATGCATTAAAAGGATATCAAGGATCTATAGGTAAATGATTGCAGAATTGCTTTGGGAAAATGGTCAGGATTAGCTATGTGACCAGGGCCACAGTACCATTTTTTGTGTAGAATGCTATCCCTACTGAGCATGAGCATGCCAACGCTCCCTGTGCCCAGGGTACTGATCTCCTGCCTCAGCCACTTGGGAATGGGGGAATGAACTCACAGGTCTTCAAGCTTGCTGGGGGCATCTGATTCTGAATGCTGCTGCCCTCCAGGGGTCAGGGAGAACATATTTTTGTCCCCTTAGGGAAGCAGGGTCTTGCCCCGAATCACACAATTGACTCCCCAAACATTAGAAGGCCATTCTGATGCTGATAAAGCTCATCATTCACTTTTCTATTAGTAATAATACAATACCACAGACTGGGTAAGTTATAAAGAAAAGAGGTTTAATTTGGCTCATGGTTCTGGTTGTGTAAGGCCAGGGGCCTACAGCTGGTCAGGTGATCTTCCTGCTGGCAGAGTTCTGAGGAAGCACAAGGCATTACATGATAAGAGCAGGCAGAGAGCCCACTTTCTGGTCTCACTCTTCTTATAAAGCCACCAGTATTTAATTGTCAGGGCTCCCGCCTGACATTTCAGTCACCACCGGAAGACTCCACCTCTAAACACTGTAATTGGGTTCAGCTTCCACCTCCTTTTTTTTTTTTTTTTTAAAGAGAGAGAGAGAGAGAGGAGAGAGAGAGAGAGAGAATTTTTAATATTTATTTTTTAGTTCTCGGCGGACACAACATCTTTGTATGTGGTGCTGAGGATCGAACCCGGGCCGCACGCATGCCAGGCGAGCACGCTACCGCTTGAGCCACATCCCCAGCCCCCCACCTCCTTTTTTTAAAAAATATTTTTTAGTTGTTGACAGACCTTTATTTTATTTATTTGTATGTGGTGCTGAGAATCGAACCCAGTGCCTCATGCATGCTAGGCAAGTGCGCTACCACTGAGCCACAATCCCAGCCCCCAGCCACCTTCTTAATCTCACAAGAGAATGAACTCCAGGAATTTCAGAGGGGAAAAACCGTAGTCAGACCATGGCAACACACAGAAAATAAAAAGTGTCCACAATAACAACCAAGCGACCACTCAAGGGCCGTGGGTGTTTCTAGCCCTTGAGGCTCCCTGTTTTACTAAAGGAGAACCATAGCTGATTGCTTTAATGTTGCCTGATCTTTTAAAAATCTTTTCAAGTGTTCCTCCATATTCTATTATTCTTTTTTTTTCATTTATTTATCATTTTTTTATTGTTGGTTGTTCAAAACATTACATAGTTCTTAATATACCATATTTCACAGATTGATTCAAGTGGGTTATGAACTCCCATTTTTACCCCGTATACAGATTGCTGTGTCACATCAGTTACATTTCCATTGATTTACAAATTGCCTTTCTAGTGACTGATGTATTCTGCTGTCTATCCCATTCTCCACTGTCCCCCCTCCCCTCCCCTCCCCTCCCCTCCCCTTCTCTCTCTCCACCCCCTCTACTATAAATCCTTTCTTCCACTTATATAATTTTCTATTATTCTTAATTATGCTATGAACACAGAAAGTTTAGGGACTATTTTTTAAATACCTTAGACACAAGATGGTCTTGTATCTAAGCCTTCAAAATAATATAAAACATATTTATGTTGTGATACCCAGGACTGAGAATCTACCCAAAGTTTTCTTCTAATAAACCAATAATTATTTTTAACAAGGATTAATATGCAGTCCCCTAATTCTTACATGAATTCTTTGGAGCAGGACTCTGTGTTCAGCATTTCATCCTTTACAATAAATGGCCAGGTGTGTAAACAGTTGGAGTGGCCAGTGAGTCAAGGTCAAATGCGGTTTGGGCAAGTTGGCAGTGGTGTGGCAGGAGCCCAGGGTTGTGGGTGGAGGGTTGAGCAACTTTGCAATCAGCATCCTAGATAATGCAGCAGGGAGCTGACCTCTTCGAGTCACATGTGGTCCTGACCATGGCCCCTGGGAGGCAGTGTCAGAATTTGAGATGGCAGCAGTCCTTGGTCTCGAGCTGGGTTTTCACATTCAGCTAAGTTTAAGAGTGGGTGGTGCCTAGTTCCATGAGGGAGCACATCGGGGTGAAAGCATGGTTGGAAGTGGGTGCAGAGGAGTGAGGTCTGAGGCTGGTGAATTTTCCCCCTCTCCTGGCCTGATTTATCCCAGCTGGATGAAGATGGCCAGGCTTATAGGAGTGGAAATTTGTTATGAAAAAGACTCCTATCCTATAGTCCCTAAAAATAGGCTATCTTGTCATCTCTGAAAACAGTCTGGCATGGTGTCCCCAAAGGTCCCAGTGTGAGCTGGGAGCTTTTCAAGCAGGTCTCTGATTCTTCACAAGCCCCTCTGCTTGTGGACACCTGCCCCTGGCTTCCTGCAGAGTGTCTGCCTGGAACAGTGCATGGGGCCAGAAGGACCGCCCAGCCAGGGGCTGCGGTGTGCAGCTGCTGGAGTGAGGGGCAGGCCAGCCAGCTAGCAGGCACCACCCAGGCCCAGCTGCAGGGCTGGGTTTCCTGCAAACCACAAGTCTGGAGCAGGACAGCTGACCCCAGGCTATGTGTTTACAGTTTTCACCACACCCCAGAGACAGCCATGGCCTCCCCACACCTGTGGCCTCATGGTGCTGTGCACCCCGACGGGAGCTGCTATGATGTAGAAACATGAGCAGCTGTTTGTCCCCTGCAGCTTTGAGCAATCGGGGATGTTTGTTCATATCTCCTGTAAACAGTTGCTTTCCCAGCGACTGCCCAGCTCGTGTTAAATATTAACAAAGAGCTGCCTCCACAGCCGCTCTCAGGGCGTCTGCTTTAAAATATTTAAGTCATTGCTGTTCCCATCCCTGAGCGGCTCTTTGGCTCCAACTGCTCTGTAAGTGCTCTTGCCTCCCTGGTTATTGAGTTGTGTGAAATGTCCAATAGTCTACGTTCCTTTTTCTTTCCTCAGCACCGTCTGTCTGTCTTTCTCAGTGAATAGTGCTAGAAAAAAAGACAAAGAAAAAAAGTAAACAGTTATCTCACTCACCTTTGGGAACACAGAAGGACACATTTGGTTCCAGAGTATTCTGCAAGGGACTGTGTGTGACGCCCATTTAGATGCTTCTGGGAAGCCGGTGGCCTATAAGCCTGGCTGTCTCACATGCTCTTGGTCAGATGTGAAGAGCTATGGTACCCCCACCACTGCCTCGCAGCTGGGGTGTATGCGTGTATATGTGCGTGTGAGCCGGGTAGGTTATGATTAAATGCAGTCACTGTGCATTTAATTATATCAAAGACCTCCTTACTGTCTACACTCTTGCTTCACATCAGGGTTTGTGTGAGATGCATTGGTTTTCTTCTGAAGGGTAACGATGAAGAGGATTAGGATACCAAGAGCAGAAGAAGCACACAGGGCTATGTGGCTCAGTCTCACAGCTGGGGGCTTCATAGCTCCCCAAGGATGGCAGCCTTTGCCCTTCTCTAAGTTACTCCATGATATATAGAATAGCAGTTTTCAGACGGTGCCTGACCCTGAGTTACTCCATTGTATGAAACAGTGGTTTGCCATCAGTTACTCCATTTTAGCTGTTAAGTGCCAAGGTAGAATGACTCTATACCTTGTTTGTAGAAATAAACAACCACCATCTGCCCAGTACAACCATAAAGCACAAATTGATCATGTCTTTGTGCTAATAAAAATTAACGGATTAAATTAAAGCAGGTGCACACAGACATCTCAACTCATATAGAAACACTAGACACAGGAGCTTATCAATATCACCGGATGTATCCACCTAATTCAAGGTTGGATATGTCAGTATGCTGACCTGTCACCTGATCCTTCATCTTAAGCCTTGCCCAGGAAAATTGATACAGCAATGAACTTTCGACTCTCTGTCCTCAGGCTTCAGTTCACTGTGGTTTCTCCTGCCTGTGGTGACACACTGTCCACTTCAAGCGGACACTTCAAGCGGAGAGTTCAGGCTAACACTTTGAAACAGCCTGCTTTCCGGACCTTTACTTTGACCCTGCCAGTTGGTTCCTTAAGACCTTTATCTGACCATCCACAGGGACTTTGCATTTGTATTTGCTCCTTTGTTCTTGATACAGGCTCTTAAAACCAGTGGCCACCTCCTCTTTTAGCCATTCTATAATCACTATATCACTGTGTCAAGCATGATGTGTGACCCGAGTATTATACTTGTTAGTAATTAAGATTGGAATAGAATAAAAGAACTTGTGTTTGTCATGGTTAGGGTATCAAGTGAGCCAGGAATACATGGTGAATTCAAGCGGATGAAATTGATGAACTTGTGAATTTATTCTTATTCAATAAATTCTGATACTGCAGAAAGATATGAAAAACATGCCTGGTCTATGGTAATGACATAACTTGCTCACAGCACTCTCCCAAGGATGAGTAGATGGAGGGGCTGACCTTGAAGGAGCTGGCATGTCAGGTCTCTGGGAGTTGGAGCTGTGCTGGATGTTTCTGTCTCTGTGTGACATTTGATGGTGACCACAGGATTTTTGAATATTCTACTTAAAACTACAACTCTACCTAGACTTAGCTGTGAAAATGTCAGTGAATCCAGCTTCAGACAGACACCATGGGGAGCCACAGGCAGGTGAATTTTTTCCCTCCTTCCTGGGTGAAGTGTGGAGATGGAAATGCTACTGCAGTTCTCTCTAGAAGTGAATTTCCTTGTCCAAAGGAAGGGACAGGCTCTCCTTCCCTCCCTCCTACCTCTCCCTTAGTAAGGAGCCTCAAGTGTAAGGCAAAGAACAATCTTCCTCTAACTTGGCCCAGAGATATCTAGCTTCATTTCATGAGAAACCAAGACAACTATGCATTCCTAAAGAGTTATAGGGATCACCACAAAACTAACTTAAAGTCACTTTGACTTATCTCAAGGGCTACCATGAAGGTTTCAAAAAACAAAAAAAAATGAACTTCAATTATCTTTAATTTTTGAAAAAAATACTTACATGCATATATGTATGTATGTGTGCATATACGTATGTATGTGTGGGAGTATACATATATATGTGTACATGTATGTGTGTGTATGTTTATTTTTTTTAGTTCCATTTTTAAACGAGGAGAAGGGATGGTTGTTGCAAGGTTACAATTTCTGCTTGACTCAGGTGGGAAGTCATGGTGCATCCCAGGGCCACTGTGTGTGGGTGGAGTCTTATCATAGAGGACAGATGTGGTACAGAACAGGTGCCTGTTGGGAGGTGTGGAGCCCAGCTGGGTGGCCTTTCTGCATCTTACCCTGGAACCCCATTCACTTTCTACATGAAGAAAGCAGAAGTACCTTTCTCCAAGTGTTGTTACGGAATTGACTTTGACCTTGTCAGTGACTGTGGAACCTGCACACAGAGAGTCAGCAACCAATGAGCTGCTACTGCAGTCAGGACGACAGCAGGAGAGTGGTATTGTCTTGGGGCACTGGAAGCATCAGAGAGGCACACAGTGGTCAGTAGTAGAGGATGAGTGGACTTCCATGCTGGGTGGCCTGAGGACAGTGGCATCAGCTGTCAGAAGATTTGTAAAAAAAAAAAAAAAAAAAGACTTTAAAAGCTGAGCAAAAGGACAGGTGGAGACTGAGGAGAAAGAGAGTCAAACTCACAGCTTAGGACATTGTCCAAGGGAGGCTTCAGAGAATGGTGCCTGATCTTTCCTGAATCCCAGGGGGACAAAGGCCAAGCCTGCCAGCAGATTTGGAGGGTTGGGGAAGAAAAGTGCCAAAAAAGAACAGGACTAAGTAGAAGTCTGTTTAGGAAGCTGTTCAGGCATTTGGCCTCCCTGGCCCCAGACTCCAAGCAATTTACGGTGTCAGCCTCCCTCTCTACCCTGCCCTCAAAGTCCCTTTCAAAAGAAATTGAACAAATTTCCAAGAAGAGCTAGGCTTTAGGCTGACTCACTCCGAATGTTTTCTGGGACCAGCAGCATCCACATCACCTGAAATCTCCTGGAGGGCTTGTGAAGACATGGAGAGATGGGCCCCACCTGCGGAGTTTCTGGTTCAGAAGGCCTAAAGGGAGGCTGAGAATTTACATTTCTGTCAAGTTCCCAGGAGAACTTTGAGAGATACTGATACCAAGACCTCCATCCCCCAGAGATTTTGACTTAGTTGGTTCTATACCCAGCCCGGATATCAGGATTTAAAATTGCTTCTGGTCTAGATGCATCTGGATGGAGAACCACTTAGCACTTAGCCCTGCTCACCCCCCAAAGGAAGCTTCCATTTGTCAAATTATAACAATTTTGGGGGTGTTGCTGAGGACTGAATCCAGGGCCTTGCTGCTCTGCCACTGAGCACACCCCTAGTCATCATCTTAATTTGCTTTATCTTCAGTTCCAGAATCAGGCAACGCTTAGTTTCATAAAACAGAACAAGAGCTCCAACAAGCCAAGTAGAGGAGGTTGGTTTTATAGACAGAAAAGTGCTGAAGAAATCGGAAACAAACAAACAAACAAAAAGCCGATTGGTCATTTCAAAATTACTTTCCTTGTAAGGTGTGGACAGAGAGACAGAATAATATGAGAATAACTGATCGGTTAATATCAGGTTTCTCCAGGTTACCATTTTTTGCATAAAGAGTAAAGCAGAGGGAACTTCATTACCATGCCAATTAAAACTGGTCTATTTGAGAAATTTGGCTGTTATCTCTCTAATCCAGATTTCTCAGAATGTAAGATAAACAGCTTAGTTTTAGCTCGGCAACCAGGAACTTTTAACATGGGTGACTCCATTTTTATTTTTAGCCTGGTCCAAAACAACCGCCTACTATAATTTAATTTAATTTAACACAATACGCAAACAGTGACCTTATACAACATTCACTGTTAAAGCAGTGGCCTCGTGGGGACACAGACCTGCTACAAGCCTAGACGAAACTGCACACAGGGTGCCAAGTCAGTCAGCCTGGTGCTTCACTCTTTTTTTTTTTTATTCCAGTCCTGGGGATTGAAGCCAGGGGAGCTCTACCACTGAGCTATAACCCCAGTTCTTTTGAAAAATTATAAATTTTGAGACAGAGTCTCACTAAGTTGCTAAGGTTGGCCATGAACTTGGGATCCTCCTGCCTCAGCCTCCCAAGTCACTGTGATTATAGGCATGAGCCACTGTGCCAGTCCTTCACTTTCATCTATGACAGGAGGACCAAGGTTTACCAGACACATAGGAACACCACAAGTGTGAGAGAAAACCATGAAATACAAAACAACCAACCCCATAGGAAAAAGAAACAATTAAGAATTAGAGGATAATTCCTCAAAATCTTAACAAATATTTTCAGAGAGATATGAGAAGTACTGAGTCTATAAAACAAAAACTAGATGATATGAAAAAGAAATTATTGGATTATAAAGAAGGAAACTTAGAAATTAAAAATATGAGCATTTAAATGTTTTCAATTAAAAATATGAATATTTAAATGTTTCAAGTAAGCATTCAAAAATTCTCCATAAAATAAAGTTGGGCAGCTTCCTAGATCATAGAATGAAAATGAGAAAGAAACTAAAACCATGAGTGAAAAACAAAAAGTTGTAGTAAATCAATCCAGGATGTCTAACATTTGAGAATTATAGTTTCAGGAAATGCTGAGGAAAGAAAATAATCTAAGATATAACAGATTTTTCCTCAAAGATAGAAGTCTTCAGGGAAAAAAAGGCCTAACAAATACCAGTCTGAATTAATAATAAAATGTCTACATTTAGACACAGTCACATGAAAATTTGAGAAAACTAAGAATAAAAAGAAGATGTCAAAGCGTCCAGAGAAATAAATAATTAAATAAAATGGAATGCCCAAAAGGAAATAAAACCCAGGCTTTTTAAGGAAAGTGGATTCTAGAAATCAAAGACCTTTAAGGTTTAAGAAATATATTTCGAATATAGGATTCTATACTCTGTGAAACAATCTTAAAAAGCATTAGGACAAGCAAATGCATTTTTCAGACAATTGTAAATTCATAAATTCTACAATCTTTTCTCACAGAGTTTCTTGAGCAAAACAAGGAGAAATAAAAAGAAGGAAGAGGAGGAGGAGGAGGAGAAGAAGGAGAAGAAGAAGACACAGAATCAAGAAACAGTAGGTCTAAAGCAACAGTTCATGGCAGAACGTCCCCAAAGACACTGATTGCCTAGGGAGCAACAAGTCCAGATTTGAGCATGAGGTCTGGTGGTTGAGATGGATGCCTCCAGGCAAGGAATAGTCAGTGCAATAGGTTGGCATATCAGTAAATGCCCATTCAGGAATAATGAAGCATCTCCAAATATTTCAATAGAGGAGGGTTTGAAATCAGACAATTGCTTTAAATATTGAAAGCAACTTCTGGTTTCTGGTTCAGTACGAAAAGAACTTGGAAGACATGATTCCTGTATCCACAACAAGAAAAGTGCATAACAAACTGAAAATCAACAACTCTTCTTAGATCTATTGAGACCTGAGGTCACAGACCAACTGCTGGCCCCATTTGGAAAGACAGACAGATGGATACAGAGAATCACAACTTACCAGAGCAGAAGCTCAGAAGCAAAAACCTCATGGAAGCCAGGGATGGTGAAACATGCCTATACTGCCAGTTACTCAGGAGGCTGAGGTAGGAGGATTGCTTGAGTCCAGGAACTGGAGGCCAGTCCGGGCAACACAGCAAGACTCCGTCTTCAAGAAACAAAACAAAACCTTCCATGGGAATCAGTGCTGTTAGGGTGGGAAAATCTAAACTGTAATTGGCAAGTTGCTGGAGATCCCATGTGGACAAGTTTGAGAGAAACTAGGGGGCCCAATATTAGAGGTTAGTGCACATTTTCATGAGTTTTTATCTCTAAGATCCCTACAGTGAAGACAGAAAATCTTCTTGGTTGACTCTGTTAGATGAATGGGAAACGTAGCCATTTCCCAATGTACCCAGGGCATTCTGTTCCCTAAAAGTCTGCTTTCAAAATAAACTATCTTGCCAGAATCTAATTGGCTGGAGTTTTGCCAGAGCCCTTTGGGTCTAGGGGAAGGAAATACCCAACTCTATCTCCCTGCAGTCTTCTTGTCTCCCTTAAGTGAGGAAACTAAATCAAAGCACTTGTGAAGGTCATAGTCTGGGGACACAGACTCACTAAAAGACTGAGACCTAATCACAGAACTCTAAGTCTCCCTACACACACTTTTCCCCCACAACAATAAGACCTATGTGTAAAACCAGGGGATTGCAACAGAGAGAAATGCATGCCTCAGACTTATTTAAGAAGAATGCTCTAGAGAAACCCAAAGACAACAGTAGAAATAAAAATAAGAACACTAGAGAAAAAGATAGCCTTTGACTCCTACACCTACAGTAAGTAGTAAACACAGCCTAATCCCAAGCCAAATATTCATAAAACCTGACACCAAAGTCCTACTTACTTATTTTCCTTTTACCTGATACAACATGTCTGGCTTTCAATAAAAATGTACAAAGCAGACTAAAAGGAAAAAAACACATTTTTTTTTTTTTTGGTACTAGGGATTGAATCCAGGAGCATTTAACCACTGAGCCACATCCCCAGCCCTTTTTTGTATTTTATTTAGAGATTGGGTCTCACCAAGTTGCTTAGGGCCTCGCTAAGTTGCTGAGGCTGGCTTTGAACTCACCATCCTCCTGCCTCTGCCTCCCAAGCCACTGGGATTACAGGTGTGCACCACTGTGCTTACCAGAAAAACACAATTTAAAAAGACAGAGCAAGCATCAGAAATAGACTCGGATATCAGAAATGTTGGAATTAGAAGGCTGGAAAATTAAGATAATTATGAGTAATATAGTAGGGATTTTAATAGACACTAGACACCATTTGAGAACAAACAGGAAACAGAGAAAGGAAAACTCAAAGCATCATAAAGAAATGCTAGAAATAAAAAATACCATAACAGAAATAAAGAAGACCTTCAATAGGTTCACAAGCAGGTTGGACATAGGTGAGGGAGAAATTAGTCAATAAAAAGTTACAAAATTAGAATTCAAAAAGAAAAAAAGGTATGAAAGAATAAAGAAGCAGTAACTATTCAGTGTATTAGTCTGCTTGAGCTGTAATAACAAAATGTCAAAACAAAGCACCACAGATTGGGGCTCTCAACAGCCATTTGTCATAGTTCTAAGAGGCTAGAAGTTCATCATCAAGGTGCTCTTAGAGTTGGGTTTCTGGTGAGAGCTCTCTTTCTGGCTTACAGAGAGCTGCCTTCTCACTTATCCTCTCACATGGCCTTCTCTCTGTGTGTTCACTCAGAGATCGCTGTTCTCTCTTCGTCTTCTTATAAGGACACCAGTCCTACAAGATTAGGGCCCCACCAATCTGATATCACTTAGCATTAATGAGTTCCTAAAGGCCCTCTCCAAATACATTGAGGGTTAGGGCTTCAACATATGAATTTGGAGGGTCACAGATATTCAGTACATGATACCCAGAGATGAGTAGCTACAGGAAGCCAGGATCTCCCTCTAGAGGAATAAAATGTAAGTTGGGGTTACCTAGAGTACACTGACTGCTTTTATGGTTTTGACCTGGAATGTCCCCCCAAGTCTCATGTGTGCAGAGGTGGGGCTTTCGGGCAATGACTGGATCTTGAGGGGTCTGATGATGATGGCTGCATGGACCTCTGGGAGCTGGGACCCAGTTGGAGGAAGTAGGGTGATGGAGGCATGGCCTAGAAGGGTTGCTCTTCTCTCTGGCCCCTTCCTGTCTCTCTGATTCCTGGATGCTATGAACAGCTTTTCTAGGCCATGTCATTCTGCCATAAGGTTCTGCCTTACCTCTGACCCAGAGCAATGGAATCAGCTGACTGGGGACTGAATCCTCCGAAACCAAAATAAATCGTTCCTTCTCTAACTTGTTCAGGTACTTTGGTCACAGTGTGAAAAGCTGACTAACACACCTCCCATCCAGAAACCAGAATTCATCCCTCCAGCTGCTGCTACAATGCCTTAAAACCAACATCCAGCACCACCACGTCTGCCACATCTACTACCAGTAAAGTTGCTGGTTGCGACTGTCGCCAGAGTTTTAGGCTGAAGGCCTGGCTTTAGGGGCCCAACAGACTAGGTTCTGCCACCCATCCCAAGGTGCCAATCCAACAGATGAGCAATGGTGAAGGCAGGAAAGGAAACTTAATCAGTATAGCTATACTGAGATGACAAGGAGACCTGTGTCCACAGCCCTGTCTCAAGAGAAATTGCTATCAGCTCCCAAATTATATAGGGAAGAGGCGATAGAAGTAGACATGGTCAAACAGTCTTGATCTAACTGTGATCTGATTGATCATTATCTCAGGATTTGTCAAGAGAGTCCTTGTCAGTGGTGGTGATAAGAAATTGCTATTGTCTGGAGGTGGGGAGTGGTAGGTAGTTTTGATTCATCACAAGATGTTCATGGACTGATCAGACCTATTGTTCCTGGAATTCAAGTGACTGCAGGAGAGAGTGACTCAGAGCAAAGAAGATAGATGCGAACGGAGGCAGAGAAGCCAAGTTTTTATCCTGCTTTTAGTTACTTATTGAACATTTGCAGGCCCAAGTAAAGAGTCAGTGCTTTTAGCCAAAGCAGCCTCGAAGTCCTTGTTATCTTACTATGGGAACAGAAGGAGAAATGCTTCTTTCATCTTCCTGCATTCTAGCATCCAGTGACTCTCACTGGCAGAAACTTGCAGGTAAGGGAAACTGGGAAATCGAGCTCACAGGCTTCCAGCCCTGATGGTGTGGTGTATACGGGAGTATAAAAGGACCAGTTTGGAGCTGTGTCAACAGAAAATAAAAATCACAGATGAAAAAATTCAGAAGCTTGAGAATCAGGAGGCAGCAGTTATTCTTTGTTAACAAGAAAAAAAGAAAGGCAATTAGAACATTAAGGGGGGAAAACCCAAAGAGCTCTCTGTGATAACCATGATCTTATCATAAATAAACTAAAAAAACGTGTCGTGGTTTTGAGTAAGAGGAAGATGTACAAAAGGGAAAAAAAAATCCATTTGACCTTGATGCTAAAATCATTACTCTTTGTGTGGTTCAGAGAAAGTCCTCAGCCCCATAGACAAGAAAACCACTCAACTGCTGTAAGTGGTGCTTGCGAGTGGTACAAATGCAAATGTCATTTATTCATTTTAACACATAGATAAAACTTAACAAAGAACAGATAACTTCATTCTAGCCATCAAAGAGAATAGTATACATCCTTTGTGTTGTAAAAGGAAAAATCAGCTGATGAAGGAAGAGAAGGGGAAGAAGAAAACAGAGGGATGGAAAAGAGGCTCCAGTGGTTTCCACTCTGTGGTGAAGATTCAGCACTCTTTCAAGTGGGTAGAAAAGCAAAGAGTGTGCAAGTCTATATATACAGTTATAAATTTTAAAAATTGCAAATTATGATCTGGAGGAGATGGGGTTCTTGCCTTTTAACAGTGCAGAATCCATAGATATTATTTAAAGTGAAAAATGAAAAAAGTCCTAAGCATATTAATTAGAGTTGTAATGGTGGAAAAAAAAAACTTTATTATTTTTATTTAATAATCAGGTATTAAACCCAGGGCTTCACACATACTAGGCAAGTGCTGTACCTCTGAGCTACATCCCTACCCCACCTCCATTTTTTGAGATAGGGTCTCACTGAGTTGCCCAGGCTGACTGACCAGGCTCCTGCCTTGGCCTTCTGAATAGCTGAGATAACAGTTGTGTGCCATCACACCAGGCTTCTATAAACTATTTTTAATAATAGAAACAAGACCAAGAACTAACTGTAGGACTAGTCTTGGAGGGCTTTTCCTCCAGGATCCCGGGGTAGAAGGTCAGCTACCCCACGGCTGGCAGATACTTTTGTGGTCTGTTTAGTTCTTGTCCTTTGTCATTTGCTTCTTAAAGTAGTCACACAAGTTTCTGCATTTCGTTGAACTATAAGAAGGTGCTGGGGATTTTCTAAGCCTGTTTGTCTTACTGCAACCACCATGAAACTTTGAGTCCTCACAAATTAGATATTATTTGCTTAACTTCTCAAATTTACACTTTTGGTCAAAGTTACATTTGCCTTTTCTTTCTTGCTTGCCCAGGGCAGGATAGTGAGCCTAGGTACAGCTTCAGATGCCTCTGAGGGGTAAACTGGCTGCTTTCTGCAGAGCTATGGCATGTGCGCTTCTGTCTGGGGGACTCCAAGTTGTTTCTAGCTGGGGAGATGGGGCACCTGTCCCTTCAACTCCAGGGACAGCCAGTCGAGAGGCTGACCACACCAGCAGAGTAGGCCAGCTGGCTATTGTCCAACCCTGCAATCCCTGCTGGACACATGACCTCTGACAAGTTTCTCTACACACCCCTGGGCCCACTTCCCTGTCCGACAGGTATTAATGGTGCTGCATCGTGCACGGCCACCTAGGAGGGAGTGGGCCTCTCCCACTCCTTGCTTGGGGTCCTCCTAAAGACTTCTGTCTCCACCAAGGGCTGACACAGCCATCAAGTACCCTTCTGTTTTGCCCTCTAACAGGAAGCTGCCTGCCAGGCATCTCTACCTCTTCCTGCCTCTGGATCCTGCTTGCCAGGACTTGTGGTCACCTGCTTTGTCCTCTGGCTCAAGACTGTGTGTTGGTATTTCCAACATACTGTATGTCCAGGTCCTTACTCTGGACACTGCTGTTGGCTTTTCCTGTCTGGCTTCAACTCCAGGGACGGGCTTGATCTTTCCAACCCTGTATTCATCCACCTTCGCTTCAATGAGAGAGACCATTAGGTGACTCACTGCCGCCATGCTGTAACCAAAGGATGAATGAGGCATCAGAGGTCATAACAACCAAACTTTGTCCTTAGCAAGCCCTTACTATGCACCAAACATCATTCTAGGCATATGGCATGTGTTAACTCATTTGCTCTTCCACAAAAACACAATTTTATCTCTTTTCTCTAGATGAGGTTATTGAGACACAGATAGGTAAAGTAATTTGCCCAAGATCACACAGCCAGGAAGAGGCAAAGAAGAGGTTTAAATTCTAGTTCCAGAATCTTGTAACTCCCAGACTCCACTTCCTCTCCCTGAGAATTGTTGGTGACCTTGGCCTGGCGTAAGGACGAATCCCATTAGCTTGCTTCCACCCATGCCCAATTTGAAAAGAATATGCAGACATCCTTCAGTGTCTCTGCCAAGGTCTGGATTTTTTAAAAATGTGATTCTATTAGTTTCCTATTAGTATTGTAACATAATACCACCAACTGGGCAGCTTAAAACAACAGGAATTTTTTTGTCTCAGAATTCTGAGGTGTCAGCAGGGGCCATGCTCCTTCTAGATCTCTATAGAGGAATTTATCCTTGTCCTTTTCAGATTCTGGGGCCCCAAGCATTTTGGGGGCTTAAGGTTTAAACACTCCAATCTCTTCCTCCAATAGCACCTATTGTTATCCCTGTGTTTCTGTCTTCTTTTCTTATTTTTTTCTTTTCATATTTTTTACTGGTGCACTGTTACTGTACCTAATGGTTGATACAAATTCATACATGCTCATAATATAGAAATATATTTGGCTAATATCATTCCCCAGTATTTCCCCCTGTATTTTCTTTTTATAAAGATACCAGTCATGTCAGATCAATATCCACCTTAATCCAGTATGACCTCACCTTCACTTGATTACATCTGCAAAGACCCTATTTCCAAATAAAGTCATATGCACAAGTCCTGTTCAATACACCTTTTTTTCCTGTTCAATACATCTTTTTTCTTTTTTCTTTGAGGATGCAATTCAACTCATAGTATAGCCATCTTTGTTGTGCATTGTTCTTCATGCCCAGGAATAAATATAATTTTCTATAACAGGCAGCCATACCATCTCCAACTTATAACTTATTTTCTTAGAAAAATCATATTTTCCTCACAAAATTTTCATTTGTGAAACAAGCTAATATAATTCTGTTGGGGCATTTCATCCAGGTAAATGAAACAGAAATACAAGAGCCTCAGCTGTCATGGTTGGGAGGGACCAATTAGTTCTCTTGTCAGGCTACATCACTGGAATGAAGAGGAAGTCAAAATCCCACGGGATCTGCCCTAAGTCACTCGGCAAGTCTGGGGGCACAGAGGCAGCACACATCAGATGTGCTGACAGGGTCTAATTATCCCTTGTACCCACAGAGATCTGAGGGGAGAGGTTTCCAACAACTTCTGGTGGCCAAAGAGTCATTCTTAGGCCCCCATAGGCCCGGCAACCTTTTTTTTAGCCAGTGAGACAAAAGTGGGCATTTGCTTCTCCCTCCCTGATAAAAGCAGAGGTGCAGTTTGCAAGCTTGATGTGCAGATCTTGGCCAGCCATCTTGTGATGGCTGCAGAGGAAGGTGGCACAACAGCTGAGGGGACATAGGGTCAAGGAGAGGCCCCAGTGACACTGTTGAGCCCTGTCTGGGGACTGCCTGCCCCTCAAGTTCTTGGTGTTTAGTATGTATATGCAGAAACACTGTCTTCAGTGTTTAAGCTGGATCTTCTGGCAGCCTCTGCACCCCCACAGGCCCAAGGAGACTCACTTCTACCAAAACTCCTCCCAGTGCTTTCCTTGTGGAAGGTACCCTGCCTCACAGGTCAGCCCAGGCAGCTGCAGGCTTGCTCCCAGGGGGACCTCGGGCAAGACAGAAGAGGTGCTTTGTGGATTCATTCATTCAGGTGTTGGTTCCCTCAACAAACACATGTGGGAAAACTACCATGAGCAGAATTGGCAAGACACAGATGACCATGCCCTTGTGGTGGGCCCCTGTGTGTCTCCCCCATTGCTGTGCTATGTGGGGTTGACCCGTTACCTGTTTGTCTTCCCAACTTGACTGAACTTCTCAAAGGCAGGACAGTGGCTTGTGTGACTTGAATCCTCAGTGGTCACCCTAAAGAGTTATGGTTTGGATATGAGGTGTCTCTCAAAAGCTCATGTGTGAGAAAATGCAAGAATTTTCAAAGGTGAAATTATTAGATTATGAAAGGTGTAACCTAATTAGTGGATTAATCCTCTGATATAGATAAACTGGCCAGTAATCTATATCAGTGCCTGGTAGGCAGGTAAGGTGCGGCTGGAGGAAGGAGGTCACTGGGGGTGTGTGCCTTTGGAGTTTCTATTTCGTCCCTGGTGAGCAAAGCACTCTCTCTGCTTCCTGGTTGCCCTGTCCTGAGCTGCTTTCCTCCTCCACATCCTTCTGCCCTGATATTCTGCCTCCCCTCAGACCCAGAGCAATAGAGTTGGCCGACCATGGACTGAGCCTCTGACTCATGAGCCAGAATAAACATTTTCTCCTTTAGGTCATTATTGTCAGGTCTTTTGGTCACAGCAACATAAAAACTGACTAAAACACTCACCATCTAGCAGGGAGTTGGGTCCTTGTCAGAGCCCCTAACCCACCTCCTACAGACAGTGATGCTGACAGCCAATCAGGGCATGCCCCCAGCTGCTCAGCTGAGCTCCTGTGGCTGGAGACACATTACAGAGGTAAGTCAGTGGCTGCTGTTTGTATTCTGCTCTTCCCTTGCCAGGTCCCTCCCATCAGGGCCTCCTTGCTTTCAGGGCCCTGACAACTCTGCTCTCTTCCCTGCTTGTCTATTTAAACAGGTCCCCGGATTCCTTTCCTCATCCTTCTCCTACCTCTTCTACAGTGCCCTCCCCTGATCCTGTGGGGGTGCTGAGAGGGACCCCTGAGTAAGTTGCCGCAGGCCTTGCCCTGGATTCGAATACAGTCTGGGCACAAAGTGGCACTTAATTTTCCACTTCTCATCTGGAGTTCCAGCTCCTTCCTGGGAAGATACGAAGGAAGGATACCCAGATGGTGGCTACCCCTGGAGGGGCGGGGCTGGGGAGCAGACCCACGGACACCTGTGGGGGTGCTGCTGATGCTCTGTCTTGGTCTGGGTGCAGTTGACATGGAAGGGTTCAGTTTGTAAAAATTTATCAAACTGTACATATGACACGTGCACTTTTCTGGCTAAACATAATGTCAATAAAAAGTAGGATTTTTTTTTTTTTTTTTTTTTTTTTTTGCTTTTAGTGTTTGGGTTAAACAAAGGGAACATGCTGATTACCATTTTGCTTGTGAACAAAAAGAACACCAAAAACTGCTTCCCTCTGAGCCCTGGGTCCCAACCGCTTTCTGAAGGGGACCTACCTCTACCATAGCCGGTTCCCCTGGCAATGGCTGGAGGGAACCTGTGGGCACCCAGCTATCGTTGCCATAGTCTTTGCCTCTCTTGCAGGGCTGCCTTTAGGGACTGTGGCTGGATCTGAGTGCTGCTTGTTTACTGTTCTGGAATTTCCGTTTAGATGGTTTTGTGGGGTGTTTGCTATGGGCCTGGGGCTGTTGGGCATGGATTTTATCAAGCACACTAATGTTTATGTGCATCCACAACTTTGCAACATTTGTATAAAGAGAATTAAAACCAAAGTAACTGCCATGATAAATGTCCATACCCTTGGCTCTTACCAGACCTTCTGGTCTAACTGGAGCCTGGATCAGTTCCAAGGAGGATAAACTTAATATTAATGATAATAATACTTTGCACTTGGTCTAGTAAAAATATTTTGAATGCAGCGGAGGCAAGGATATGAATGTTTGCTTGGCGCTATTTATCAGGAAGTGCTTCTGCTTGTTTATTATGTTAGGGCTTTGTGTACAGAAACTATTTTTTCCTCTCTCACCACCGGGGGCCATATTTCTTGTTGGTTGCTACATCCAAAGTTGAACAGGAAGCTGCTGTTCATATTTAAATGGTATGTTTTTTAAAACATATCTGCAAATAGCCGAAGACAGAACGGCCCAAGGTGTGGAGTTGCTTAATCTTCTCCCTGACAGATATTTTTGCACTTGAAACTCCATCTCAGTCATTGTGAAGCAGGGAATTTAAGCACACCACATGCAGGGAGTTGGGAGACTGTAGCACTTATCCATCTTTGATTCTGTGAAGGTTCAGAGCTACTCAGGGAATGAGGACTTTTCTTTTTAATTGGAGGGTGAATCTGAAAAGGAACTCTTAGTGATATCCAAACATTCTACACGAAGCAGAAGAAATAACCTGGGATCTATATTATTTCCCAGTTGACAGGAGAAAAAAAACCAAAACTTTTTATATGCAGGATGGTAGCTGTCTTCTTTCCAATAATTATTACAGAGTTTTCTCCTTTCATTTCCTCCAGGGGCCATCTCCCTGATGTGTAATACATTATCCTGGGGACTCTCTGGCATCAATAAAACAGCAGCACAAGGATGATGGGTCCGAGCTGCACACATCCGAGCAACAGGTCCCTGAGATGCGTATTGCGGTAATCTATCTCCAGCACCTGGCCTCGGATAATGTATTATTCACAGGCTGGAATCGCCCAAGGAGCAATACACTCAGGCTCGAACTCAGTTTAATTCTATGATGCAGCTTCAGGTTGCTTATTGGGTCCACGCTGCAATAATTTTCAGTATTTGTAAACCTTTGCCACAACACATTTGGCTTTAGACCCATCTCAGGTGACTATATTACCCCCCTTTATTATAAACTTTGTGCATCCAGAAACATAGAAGTTCTTGAGTCCAAGAACTTATAAGGTTCATTGACTCCTAGTTCGATATGTTCTCAAGGTTAAAAAGTAAACCAATTATGTGTGTATTCTACAGAAGCTTAATGACTTCTAAAACTAGGGGAAAACAGACTTCTGATTTAAGATGGTAGATTTCATATATAGACTTCTTCCTTCTGCTGTAGTTTGGATCTTTTTGTTGTTGTTGTTGTTGTTGTTGTTTGGTATTAGGGATTGAACCCAGGGGTGCTCAGGCACTGAGTCACATCCTCAGCCCCTTTTTTTTATGTTTTTATTTTTTGAGTCAGGGTCTCACTAAGTTGCTGAGGCTGTCCTCAAACTTGCCTCAGCCTCCTGAGTTGCTGGATTATAAGCATGTGCCACTGTGCCAAGCTAGTTTGGATCTTGACTTTCCCCTAAATGTCCATGACTCTCCCCCAAAGGTCCGTGTGTTAAAGGTTTGGTCCCCAGTTTGGCATTATTGGGAGGTGGTGGACTATTTAAGAGATGAGGCCAAGGGCAAGGTCTTTGGGTCATTGAGGGCATTCACTCAAAGGGGACAGGAAGACCTCAGATGCCTCCTTTGTTTCTCTTTCAGTCTTAGCCATTAGATTGCACTGCCACACACACACACACACACACACACACACACACACACACACTATGATGTGTCCCCATGGACCCAAAGCCGTGGGGCCCAGTCATGGACCTCCAAAACTATGAGCCCAAATTCTGTTTATTACAGCCCCAGAAAGCTAACTAGCACAACTTCCAAGTCTCAATGAAGAAGTACAAAATGAAATTACCTTCCTAAACGGGAAGGAGGGTTGGGAGTTATATGTAGCAAGACATTCAAACAAAGACAGGGAGATGGGAAGCAGAGGGTAGAGGTAACAGATGGAATAGAGCCAAGGAGGGGTGTGCCCGTGCAGAGACAGGAGAGGTGGGGCTATAGCAGTGGCCAACTTACCCAACAGAATGTGGAGAGGGTTGGGATCAGAGCTGGAAATAAACCAGCCCCTTCCTTACATCCCACTCAGCCTCACAGGCAGAGACTGACAGACACCTACATCCACCCCCCAACCCAGGAAACAAAGTAACTAATAAGAGTGTCTTCTGTAAAAAACATTTGACTAGGGAAATCTAAGGCTCTGGTGTAGATGTTGGTGCCCTGCTATTCTAATATCAAAGGGTGGCCTCAAGACCATGGAAATTCTAACAAGTCGACTAAGTGCCCTGGTGCTCGAGTGCCTGCCTCCCACATCATGCTCCCCGTTCAAGTCCTATTCACTCAAGGGTGAGGCCCATCAGAGAGATGCAACATGCCAGCTCCTGTTAATTTGGTCCTTGTGATATTATGACATATATTTGTTTCATACAGAAACCTTCATTTATAACTCCCTCCCCAGGGCAGGCCATAGAAACTAGAATTTCTCTTCTCTGGGTCATAGAAACTCCAACCTTCCTCTATCTTATTGTCTTGGAGCCGACCATCAAGAAATTCTCTGACCTACTTTCTTTGATAGATGATAAGATCCCCATTTCAGAGGGGTCCCTGCTCCATACCCACAAGGAAGGATGCTGCAGAACGTGAATGGTAATGGACTGTTAGCCCAAGGTCAGAGCCGTTTTGTCCAATCACATCTAAACATGGTCGTTTATGCTTCCCTCATGCCCACCTGATGAAGCCTCCATAAAACCCAAAGGGGCAGTACTTGGTGGGCCTCTGGACAGTTGAACACGTGGAGGTTCCTGGAGGGTGGCATGCCAGGAGTGGGCACGGGAGACCCACACCTTGATGAATGCATCTCTTCATTTGTATCCTTTTATGTTAAACAAGTGTTTCCCTGAGTTCGAGGAGCCACTTGAACAGATTAACCAAACCCCAGGAAAGGTTTGTGGGAATCCCTCTTCATGTCTAGCTGGTAAGAAGCACAGGGAAAAACAGCCTGGGGCTTGCTACTGCATCTAAAGTACACGCCGGGAGACGATCCTGGGCCTGAGCCCTCGACCTGTGGCATCTCACGCTACCTCAGGCAATGGTAATCAGAGTTGAACTGGATTTGAGGATGCCCATTTGGAGTCTGCTGCTGCAGGGTTGATTGCTTCCTGGTGGGGAGAAGCCCCCACAGCTTTTGGAATCGCAGAAGTGTCTGTGTCATGAGCATAGAGTAGGAGAATCTGTATTGGAGTTGATTTTCTTTCTATATCCACCATCTTTCAACCTCAAATATGAACAGAAGACAAAGGATCACCAGATACATGGGAAAAGCCAGTATCTGAAAGAAAAAAACAAGAACATTGAGCAGAGTAGCTGACCCCATAGGAAAAAAAGGATAATCCAGGGAACAGAGAGGACTTGATAAAACTAATTAATCTTCTCAGAGAGATTGGAGGAGATTTTGTGCTCACAAATTCTGAAGTGGATGTTATGAAAAGAGGATAAAAAGAAGTTCTCAGAAGTTAAAAATAAAACAGAAGGACTGAGAGATAAAGGTGAGGAGAGCTTCCGGATGTGAAATACAAAGTCAAAGAGACTGCAAATAGGAGAGAAAACACAGGAGACCCAGAAGGTTTCTACAAGAGGTGCAACACCCAGCTAACAGCTTCAGAGCAAATGGAAAGAAGGGTGTTATCAAATAAAAACTAGTTACACTTTAGAAAGGGATCTGTCTTCTGGTCAACATGGAAGAGACACATGAATTTACTGTTGCTTTCTCTCCAAACTTCACTAAAATGACAATAAGAGTTGGATCTAAAATGTTCCCCAAAGACCACACGGTAGAGGCGTGGTCCCCAGCCTGTGATGCTGGTGGGAAGTGGGGGAACCTTCAGTAGGTGGGACCTGGTGGAAGGAGTAAAGTCACTGGGGGCCTGCCCTTGAGGGTTTTTTGGAAACATCGCCCCTCTCCCTTCTCTATCTCTTCCCCCTTCCTGGCCTCTGCAAAGTAAATAGATTTGTTTTACCACACCCTGTCCCCCATGATGCCCTGCCTTGCCATAGGCCCAGAAAACAACAGAGCCAAATGACCATGAATAGAAACCTCTGAAATCATGAGCCAAAATAAATATATCCCTTTAAGTTGATTTTCCTCAGGTATTTTGTCATAGCATCAGAAATTGACTAACATGAGGGGATACACCTGTCAGGACAAAGCAAATGGTGGAGGGAAAACCTGAAGTAATCCATTTGGAGGCTGGGAGGTAGATGGGTGAGTGGTCACTGTCAATGGGTCCAAGAAATCCAAAGCCTACATGGATCTAGGGAAAAATCTAGAAGCTGAAGGTCCCCCAAAGACTCAGGAGTTGGAAGCATCCATTAACTATGAGCAAAGGGATTGAGGAGGTCCAAAGAGAAAGACTGGTTAAAATCTGCACAAGACATAGGAAGACTTCCCAGAATTCCCTATAATAAATAAAATGATTCCAACTCTATACAAACTCTTCCAGAAAATTGAAGAGGAGAAATTATTTTCCTCACTAATTTTATGAGGCCAGCATTGCCTGGCAAACTGAATCTAAGAGTAAATGCAAATGATAATGCATCATTACCAGTTATACTTTAACCCTGAAATGTAACTTTGGTTCAACATCCAAACATCAATCACAGTAATTCATCATATTAGCAAAAAAAAAATTAGATGCAGAAAAAGTATTTTAAAAAATCCAAAACCCATTCCTGATTTTTAAAAAATGTCAGCAAAATAGAATTAGAAGAGAACTTTCTCAGGCTCAAAAAGGATAGCTATAGAAAAACACAAAACTAGCATCCAACTTCACAATGAAAATAAAAGTGAAAATAAAAATGCTTAAAAGAACAAGAAGACACCACTGTACATCTATCAGAATGGCCAAAATTGAAAGCATAGACAACACTAGGTGCTGGCAAAGATGTGGAGCAATGGGGTCTCTCATTCATTGCTGGTAGGAATGCAAAATAGTAGTCATTTTGGAAGGCAGTTTGGCAATTTCTTACACACAAATCATATTCTTACTAGGTAATTCAGCAATTGCATTCCTTGGTATATACACAAATGAGTTAAAAACTTGTCTACACATAACCCTGCAAATATTTACAGTACAGTTACTGGTAATTGCCCAAACCAAGGAAGCAACCAAGATGTACTTTTGTAGGTGAATGAACAATAAACCATAGTCCATACCTAAAATGAACTATTGTTCAGCAAATTTTAAAAATGAGCTTTAAGTCATGCAGAGAGACATGGAGGAATATGAAATGCATACCACAATGTAAAAGAAGCCAATCTGAAAAGGCCACATACTGCATCTCTCCAGCTATGTGGCATTGTGAAAAAGGAAAAACTATGGAGACAGTGAAAAAATTTAAAGAAAGAAATAATCTATGGTAACCAGCGGTTAGGGAGAGAGAGACAGAAGAGCAGGAGAACTAAGGAATTTCAAGGACAGTGAGAATACTTTGTATGATTTTATAATATAGAGATCTGTGTCATCACACATTTTTCCAAACCCACAGAACGTATATCAAGAGTGAACCCTAATGTAAACTATGATTTTGGGTGATGATAATACATCAGTGTGGGTTTGTGGATTGTGAAAAATGTACCAACCTGGTGCCGGATGTTGATAGCAGCAGAGACTCTGAGTCCAGGGTTGGGACTGATACGTGGGAACTCTCTGTATTTTCTGCTTCATTTTGCTGGGAACCTAAAACTTCCTCCCCAAATAAAGTCTGTTTTAAGAAAAGAAAAAGCACCCGCAATGTTTCAGTACATTGTGTTGCATCAAAAGAATTCACCTCATCCTCACAAGATTTCTTTTATGATTATGACTTTGTACCTCTAATAAAATGATCTTCTAAATTAAAAATATAGCTGAATGTTTTTCCTCTAAGATTAGGAAAAAGCCAGCATGTCTGCTTTCACTGCTGATATTCAGTCTCGTCCTGGAGGGTCTAGCCCACTCAATAAAGAAAAAAAAGATGGGAAAAAGAGAAAAAGCTACTGATTCCAAACGGAAGAAACAAAACCATCTTCCTTTGCAGAAATGATCATCTTTGTAGAAAGTCCTGGCAATCTACAAAAAAAAAAAAAAAAAAAAAAGACTACTGGAACCAAGAAGGATAGCAATGTAGTAAAATGTAAGATTAACACACTATTATGGCTTTAGACATGAAGAATCCCCCCAAAAGTGTCTGTGTGAGACAATGCAAGAAAATTCAGAGATGAAATGATTTCACCTAATCAGTGAACTAAACCACTTGAATGGACTAACTGGGTGGTAACTGTAGACAGGTCAGATGTGACTGGAAGAAGTGGGTTCTGGGGCCATGCCTTTGGGGGTACGTATTTTGTCCCTGGGAGCTGAGCTTAGTCTCTCTCTCTGCTTTCTGCTTGTCATATTCTGGGCTGATTTCCACTGTCACGCCCTTCTACGTGCTGTTCTGCCTCACCTCAGGCCTGGAGCAATGGAGTTGGCCATTTAGGGACTGAGAGCTCTGAAACCATGGATACCAGATAAACTTTTCCTCCCCTAAAATTGTTCTTGTCAGGTCTTTTGAACATAGTGGCAAAAAAAAAAAAAAAAAAAAAAAAGCTGCCTAAAGACATACAAAAGAAAATCACATGTATTTCCATAGATCATACATTAAAAATTCAAAAGCGATACCATTTAAAATAGTAACTAGCAGGGTACAGTGGCACATTCCTATACTTCCAGTGATTCAGGAGGCTAAGGCAGGAAGATCAAAAGTTCAAGGTCAGCCTCACCTACTTAACAAGGCCCTAAGCAACTTAGTGAGACCCTATCTCAAAATAAAGGGCTGGGGGTATAGTTCAGTGGTAAAACACCCTGGGGTTCAATCCCCAAAATCAAAAAAGAAAAAAGAAAAATAGTATCCAAAATATAAAACTCTTAGGTATAAATTTGACAAAAGATGCATTAGACATTTCCACTGAGTGGTAAATAATCTCTACAGACGTTTTTCCAAAAAAGACTTACAAATGGCCAAAAATATATGAAAATAATATTCAATATCACTAATTATCAGGGGAATGCATACAAAAACCCCAATGAGTTATCATCTCATCTCATTTTAAATGGTCACAATCAACAAGACAAAAAAATAACAAATACTGGATAGGATGCTGCAAAAGGGAAACTTCATACAGCATTGGTAGAAATGTACATTAGTACAGCCATACGGAAAATAATATGAAGGGTTTTCATAAAAACAGAAACCATAACTATCAGATGATCCAGCTATCCCACTACTGAGTACGTAGCCAGAGGAAATGAAATCAGTATATCAAAGAGATACCTGCTCTCTCAGGTTTATTGAAGCAGCATTCACATAGCCAAGAAAGGGAATGAACAGATACCAAAATATTTTACCGAGGAAGATTAAGCTCTAGTGTTCTATCACACAGTAAGGTGACTATAGTTTACAACAATGTATGTCTTCCACTGGAAACTACAAAACCACACAGACAGAAATTAAGGAAGATCTAAACAAATGAAGAGATATGCCAAGCTCATGGATCAGAAGACTCAATATTACTGAGATATCAATTCTTTCCAATTTGAGATATAAATTTAACACAATCAAAATCCCAGAAGATTCTCTTGTGGAAATTGATTAACCATGCTAAGGGACTAGAAGAGACATACAAATATGAGGAAAAAAGAATAAATTTGGAAGGCTTTCCCTACCTGACTTAAGACTTCTTATATAGCCACATAATCAAGCAATGTAGTTCTTGGTGTAGAGATGTGCAGACAGATTAATGGAAGACAGTAGAAAGTCCAGACATACAGTCACACATATACGGACAATTGATTTTTGACAAGAATGCTAAGGCAATTTCTTTAGCACCCAGCTAAACTATACCTGGATTTCTGATCTACAGGAAAGGAATTCTGAGATAATAAATACATGAATTTAAGTTAGTTTTAAAGGTAATTAGTTACACAGTAATCATTAATATAAACGGTTTCTGTAAAAAGTAAACACACATATAAGTATTCTACCCTGGATATTTATGAAAGCATATTTCTATACAAAGTCTTATACATGAAAGTTCATGGTAGATTTATTTTCCATAGCCCCGAACTTGGAAACAACCCACATATCAATCAACAGGTGAATGAATGAATAAATAAAATGTGGTATATACAATATACATTGGAACATGATGTAGGAAAAAAAGTAATAAAATGTGGAACATGGAAGAATCTTAAAATCCTTAGGCTGCATGAAAGAAGCCAAATGAAAAAATGATATGAACAATATGATTCAATTTATATGAAGTTCTAGACCATGCAAACTAATCTACAGTGACAGAAAGTAAATTAGTGGTTATCTGAATATGAAATGGGGTAGGCAAGGAGAAAAAGACTGAGGGGATTAAAAAAACATAAGAAAACTTTGGGGTTCTGGATATGCTTATTATATGAGTATGCATATGTTTTCATGGGTATATACATACGTTAAAAACTAACAAATGTTTTAAAAGTGTATGATTACATATTTATTGTACCTCAGTAAGGCTGGAAAAAGAATATTGTTGTGGAAAGGAACATTTTGAAAACAAAACTAAATTTAAGGAATTTAAGTTTTTGGAATTTAAAACTGATTTTGGAATTTAAAAATTCAAAAGCAGAAATGAAAAATTTAGTGGAAACTCAGAAAGTAGAGGAAATATCCCCCAAATTAGAACTATTAGGACAAAGAAACAGAAAATGGAAGGGGAAAAAAGGAAGAAAATTAGACTACAGAGAAAGTACAATCAGTCTAATAAGTCTTTAGAAAACAGAGAAAAAAATAAAATGAAAGGGAACAATTTACCAAAGAAAAATTCAAGAAAATTTCCTAGACATCAAGGACAGGGGCCTGAAGTTCCCCAAGCACCCAGCACAATGAGTGAAAAGGAAGCCACCCCAAACCCATCAGTGAGAAGTTTCAAAAGACTGGGCACAAAAGAAGTTACTAAAGCTCCCAGAGAGAAAGAACAGGTCAAATACAAAAGGACTAGAATTAGTTCTGCATTCAACTTCTCAAAAGGAATGCTGAAAGCTAATTGATAATAGAGTAAAGTTTTCAACATTCTTACTGACAATGATTTCCAGCTTGCTCAGCCAGCAGTCAACACGCTGTCGGGATACAATAAGGACTATTGGACACTATTGGATTTGCCATGTCTCCATTTTTTTTTAATTGCTCCTGGTTTCTTTCTCAGGAAAGAGATTTTCTCTTCTGTTGCAGAGTTTGGGACTGGATTTGTGACAGATATATATATATATATATATATATATATATATATATATATATATGACAAAACCGGAAAAGAAAGGAAATTATGAGTGCAGCAGTAAATGGCCATGACCTCAAATAGTATCTACATAGTCATAATCACATAAATGACAAATATCAATTTGTCCCCATTTTTTTTTTCAGTACTGAGAATTGAACCCACTATATTCCTCAGCCTTTTTTATTTTTTATTTTGAGACAGGGTCTTCCTAATTGTTGAGGTTGACCTCAGACTTGTGATCCTCTTGCCTCAGCCTTCCAAGTAGCTGGGATTACAGGTGTGTGGGACCATGCCCAGCTAAAAATGATAATGCCATTCTGCTAGAAAAAATGGGATGGAAAAGAAATATATTTGAGGGCATGAGAGTGGAGTAAGAAAGCTAAACCCTTATTGTCCACTGCCTGAAGTAAAAATATATATGTATACATATGTATGTGTATGTATGTATACACACTTATTTATATTTAAAATTTGATAAATAAGAATTGATGGGCTGGGGTTATGGCTCAGTGGTGGGGTGCTTACCTAGCACATGTGAGGCAGTGGGTTCAATCCCCAGCATCACATAAAAATAAATAAATAAAATAAAGGTATTGTGTCCATCTACAACCAAAAAAAAAAAATCAAAACAGGCAAATTAGAAATAAAGAGTCAAATACCAGAAGACTGAAAGTATTGGAAGTTGTGGCTTCTGGGGCACGTGGGAGAGGCGACTGCTAATTTCACTGTTAGAGTTATAGAACTATTGAGGTTTTAGACCATTCAATTGTATAACTTTTATCAAAATTAAAATAAGAATAAAGACATGACAGAAGAAAGCTCCTCAGAACTGAAGAAAGACCCTTCAAGTTCTGAGGAGGGCAAAGAATAAAAGGATCATGCCTTGATATAGATTCAAAATCTTTCAGAACATCAAATACAAAAAGAAAATTCTTAAGAAATTTCCAGGGAAGAAAAGATAAATTATCCTCAAAAAGAACAACAAAATACTGGTCTCAGACATCTGAGCAGGAACCTTGGATACTAGAAGAAAAACATTCTGGAAACAGCACTGAAAACTCAGAATTCTAATACTCAGAACAAAGCATGTGAACAAAATAAAGGTTTAGATTTACAAGTATGAAGAGAATTTACCTGCAAAGCACCATTTCTGATGCTACAGATTATGGCCCAGCCAAAAAATAAAATAAAATAAAAAGCTTCAAGAAACATGAGCTGGGAATGGTGGTGCATGCCTTAACAGGATTCAGTGACTTGAGAGGCTGAGGCAGGAGGATCACAAGTTAGAGGCTAGCCTCAGCAACTTAGAAAGACCCTGTCTCAGAATAAAATATAAAAAAAGGGCTAGGGATGAAACTCAGTGGTAGAGTGCCCCGGGTTCAAGCCCCAGCACTTCAAAAAACAAAAACAAAACATCAATAAAAACAACAAGCCACATAAGAGACTCATATTCTATGTCTAGTTTTGTCTAAATAAAAACGAAACAAAAAAATGTGACATCAACTTAATAATTGTCCCACCATGTTGCTTTTAGTTGATGACACAATAGAAAAAGAAATAAAATGCTAACATACTGATTGCCTTTGATGGAACAATATTTATAGTCACAAGAATGTTCCGAGGGTTTGTTGGTATTTTAGATTTCTAGAATCAACATGAAAGACTTATGCTTATAAGACAGAATATAAAATTATCCACTCTGACAGTGAAACATTAAGGATAGAGGAGAGAATCTGTGGTATTATCTGAACAAGAAATGAGACTTGGGCATGAGATTGAAAGTTACAAAAGTAACCAAAGGAAAAACAAAAATAATAATGCAAACTGTCAAAATTCAGCAAAGGATAGAGTGTAAGTCAGCTGAAGTCTTAGTTTCATGGCAAGGAATCAATGGATGCTGCCAAAATCGAAAATCAAGATAAAGATATAAGTATGCCATTTAGGATCCGGATGCCAGCCACCGGAAAAACCAAAGGCAGAAATGGTTAAGGGTAGTGACCTCTGGAACTAAGGATCAGGCAAAGGAATGGAGTAGGTGATTTATACTTTTCAAAATATGCCTTTTCTACCATGTATATTCTGAAAAACATTTTGAAATGCTTTAAAGGAATAAAATAAAATGTTGAATATTATGAAAAACATAGTAAGAGCCAATTTCCCAGATGAGTGTGTTCAGTATTCGTCATCTATTTGTTATCAAGTTCCAGGATGGTGATCCTGCCACAGAATGGAAGCATTAGAGCTCTGGTCCCCCAGTTAAGGACAAGCTCACAATGGGCATGAGGTGCTATTTTGATACAATGCATGGGTGCACACATGCTGGAAGGTAACAGGAAAAATGAAATGTCCCACTTCTGAATCAAAATTGCCAAGTTGTTTTTGCAAAATGTGATTCAGAAGAAGAAACCTGGAAAAAGGTTAAGTATATACATGAAGTTCCATCAGCATGACCTATAGATAGAGCCAATCACTCTATCCCCGGGGACCCTGCATTCTGGTGGAATCCTGCTATGACCTCTGGTCAAAAGGAGAGTCCCTTATGTGCTGGTCTTGCGAGACAGCCACATGAGTGGCCCAGTTTAGTTCAAGAGATTTGGAATCCCTCTTGTTTTTCTGTACATAACTAGTAGGCATCCACGGGGTCCTCACAGACAGCCCTTCCACTGAGTTGTTCCCTTGACTTTCTGCCTGGATGGAGTGAATGGACTCCTGTCGGACCTCTCTGACCACTGCAGGAGCAAGATCCTTTTTGGTATGGTTTTTTACACACATTCCCAGCAACGCTTTCTGTGCACTATGCTGAAGAGCCCAGATCCCAGGCACAGTGTCCCATGCACCCTGAAACAGCAGGGACGTGGGCACACACACCCTGCTGGCCATGTTGTGTGAGGATGTGGGCAGACTGGGGGATGCTCAAAGCTCGGCATCAGTGACTGCGCTGACCTTTAAATCAAATCTGGTGCTTCAGGGCAATGACAGAATTTGGTAGATGACTTACATGTTTCACATGTGACCAAAAAATATGGGCTCTTGGTACTAGTGAGGATTCTCTAGGCCGACAGAACCAGCAGAACGGATGGAGAGAGAGAAAGAGAGATTCAGACAGTGATGAGAAGAGATATATTAAGAGAATGGACTCAGATAGTTAATGGAGGCTAAAATGTCACCACAGGCTACTTGCAAGCTGGGCATCCTCAGATAGATGCAGGTAGCATGACCCAGCCCAAGTCTGCAAACCTCAGAACCATGGAAACCGAAGGAGTAATTTTCAGTGTAAATCCAAAGGCCTGAAAACTTAGGGGACCATTGGTGTAAGTCCTGGAGTCCAAGGCTAGAAAGTCTGCAGTTATTATGTCCAAGGGCAGAAAGAGGACCATCCTAGTCCCAGGAGAGAGAGAGAAAAAAAATCATTTTTCCTGCCTTTTTGTTCTGTCCACGTCCCCAGTTGATTAGATGGTGTCTGCCCACACTGAGGACAATCTTCCTCACTGACTCACTTGTCAGTCTCCTCTGAAAACACCCTCACACCCATTCACACCCAGAGATAGTGCTTTACCAGTTCTCTGAGTATTCCTTAATCCATTCAAGTAGACACCTGCTGTAATTTGGATGTGGAATGTCCCCTAAGTCCCCATGAGTTAAAGTCTTGGTCCCCAGCATGATGTTTTGGGAGATGATGGGTAATTTAAGAGGTAAGGCCTCGTTAGAGGCCTTCTGGTCACTGGGGCAATGCCCTTGAAGGGAACAGAGTAATCCCTCTGGACTCTGGGTCCAAAGATGGCAGGTACAGCCTGCTCTCTGTGACAAAGTGTTGATTAGTCAAAACTTTTGATTATCCTGCTACCATGTATAGCTGGAATCGCAGCCCCTTCCCTTTTCTGTCTTTTGCATCCTGTCCACTTTGTAAGCAGCTTTGTTCCACCAGGCATACCACACCCTGTCGTGCTGCCTCACCACAGGCCCAAGAGCAATGGGGCCAACTAAAACCCTCAAAACAGTGAGCCAAAATGAACCTTTCCAGTTTATAAGTTGATTATCATGGGTATTTCTTACAGTAATGGAAAGCTGACAAGCACAAGATCTAAAATGTATCATCACACCATCTTATTAACTCTTTGAGGTTACTTTCAAGTCATGATCTTTTCTGATTGTACTTTTCTGGGGTTTTATGACCCATAAGGATCTTTCCCTTTGGGAGTATGGCCTTGCATCTGATGGGGAAAACTCCTAATATTTGAACTAGAAGGCAGTGTTGGTCTGTATCCTTAATGTCTGTTAGCCGGAGGTGTCCTCTCACCAATGGAGCTGGGTCAGGGGAGAATGTCACTGAAGATGCACTCAGCTAGAAAAGTGTTCAAATGATGGGCTAGGAGCAAAAGTTTGTGACATTTAGATAGCTCTTTGCCTTTTAACATGTTTATTTGGGGACAGCACTTTACAAGCTTTTCTGCCTTGAACCATCATTTTTCTTGGGGAAAATTAAAAAGCACAAAATAATGTTGAATAGAAAGAACTCAGGGTCCAAAGCATGCTCCCTGTGAACCTGCTAATCAAAACTTGTGGTTATCATACTATGGTGTATGGCTGACACAAACAACCAATTAAAACAATTAATAATGTTGTGAACAACCAATAAAAAATAAATTAAAAAAAAACAATTAAAAAACAGTTCCAAAAAATATTCCGAGGTGGGTACGATTTAATCAGTGATTCAGACAGTTCTGTGACCACTTGCAATTTTGACATTGATCCCTGATGGGCTGAATATTGTCATTACTCTGTAGCTTCTCAGAAGAATGGTTAATGTTGAACTACAGCTAACAGACTATTGGATAAGCCCATTTTGTAGGCCCCTTGCCCTGTCCTTTCCCCCTCTACTCAACAGCCTAACGTGAACTTGAAGGCAGTGCGGCTGACATTCCACCACCATGCTGGACTCCTCCTTAAGGGCAAGGGCCTCCTGTGTGGTGCTGGAGCTGCCCGCAGTCATGTCTCCCATGCTAAATGTGGCTTGCTATGGGCACTGGGGACTGGCAAACAGTTGTTCTGTCCTTACCTGCTGGATCCACACAGGGCTGGGCACCTCTTCTCACAGGGAGAAGTGGAGACACACCAGGAATCCACGTTGGGTTAGACACAGGGATCTCATGGTCCTTCCATGGGGGACAAATGTCTTACAGACCCTCAGGAAAACATGGGGGGGGTAGTAATAAGCAAGAAGAAAATGGAAGAAATGCAGAATAGAGAACTTAAGGAAGACACAGATATTAAGGAAAATGATGGTTTCTGGGGTAGACAGTGGGAACAGGGAAAGAAGTAGAGAGAAGGGTGAGAAGCAAACACACAGATGATGTGGCACTCCCTCCCGGCTAGGGCCCTTGCAGGTTCTGGACGGTGGGCACTTCTTGCTTCTGTGCTTCCCAGTCATGGAGCCTATGAAGACCAGGATCAGAAGGAATGGACAAGCAAAGAGATTCTGTCCTAGGCCCCCCCCCAAGTCCTTCTTAAAATAGTAGCAAAACCTTCCTAATGGGCAAGGTTTCTGAGCCATTGCTGTTCTAATGAATATTGGTGCTCACAAGGCCCCAAGAGTTGGCATCTCTTTAGAATTTCACTTAATCTTGATCTCTCTCTTCCTTTGTCTTTTTTTCATTTTTATTTAGTCTTACATTGTTTCTATCTGTCTAGATGTCTAACAGACTGTTTTTGAGCTCAGCATGACACTTTTTTTTACACATATAGAGCATGATTTTTCATATCACTGGTTGTATATAAAGTATATTCACACCATTTGTGTCTTCATACATGTACTTAGGGTAATGATATCCATTTCATTTTTTACCCCCATACTCCCTCCCTTTCCCTCCCATCCCTTTGCCCTATCTAGAGTTCATCTATTCCTCCCCTTCCCAACTCCACTATGAATCAACCTCCTTATATCAGAGAAAACATTTGGCATTTGGGATTTGGGATTGGCTAACTTCACTTAGCATATTCTCCAACTCCATCCATTTACCTGCAAATGCCATGATTTTATTCTCTTCTATTGCTGAATAATAATCTATTGTGTATATATACCACATTTTCTTTATCCATTCATCGAATGAAGGGCATCTAGGTTGGCTCCACAGTTTAGTTATTGTGAATTGTGCTGGTATAAACATTGATGTGGCTGTGTCCCTGTAGTATGCTGATTTTAAGTCCTTTGGGTATAAACCAAAGAGTGGAATAGTTGGGTCAAATGGTGGCTCCATTCCCAGTTTTCCAAGGAATCTCCATACTGCTTTCCATATTGGCTGCACCAATTTGCAGTCCCACCAACAATTTATGAGTATACCTTTTCCCCCACATCCTCGCCAGCACTTATGGTTGTTCGTGTTCTTAATAGCTGCCATTCTGACTGGAGTGAGATGAAATCTTGGAGTAGTTTTGATTTGCATTTCTTAATTACTAGAGATTTTAAAAATGTTTAACATCTCTAGTAATTAGAGAAATGCAAATTTGATTGATTGTATATCATCTTCTGAGAGGTGTCTCTTCCGTTTGTTGGCCTGTTTATTAATTGGGCTATTTTATTTTTTTGGTGTTTAGCTTTTTGAGTTCTTTATAATCCCTAGAGATTAGTGCTCTATTTGATGTGCAAGTGGTAAAAATTTGCTCCCAAGATGTAGATTCTCTGTTTACCTCAATGATTGTTTAACTCTTGATTTTAATTCTTGTGCTATAGGAGTCTTATTAAGGAAGTTGGGGGCTTAATCCGACATGATGGACATTTGGGCCTACTTTTTCTCCTAATAGGCACAGTGTCTCTGGTTTAATTCCTAGGTCTTTTATCCACTTTGAGTTGATTTTTGTGCATGGTGAGAGATAGGGATTTAATTTCATTTTGTTGCATATGAATTTCCAGTTTTCCCAGCACCATTTGTTGAAGAGCCTGTCTTTTACCCAATGTATGTTTTGGGTGCCTTTGTCTAATAGAAGATAACTGTAATTGTGTGGGTTAGTCTCTGTGTCCTCTATTCTGTATCACTCAGCAGAACACTTTTAATAGTTTGTATTTCCTCAATTTCTGGCCCCAATAGAAAATGTTCTGTTTTTAAACTAAAAATTTAGCTTGTCACTTACTTTGAAAATATTAGTGGGCTGTAGCTGTAGCTCAGTGGTAAAGTGCTTGCCTCACATGTGTGAGGCACTGGGTTCAGTCCTCAGTACCACATAAAAATAAATAAAGATACTGTGTGTTCAACTAAATGTTTATCTATCTATCTATCTATCTATCTATATATATATATATTTAAATATATATTAGCAATGCATTTTCTTACCCAGTTCCAACTTGAGCATTTGACACTTCCCACTCCCTGACTAGGGTTGCCAGATTTAGTATATAAAAACACAGGACAAACCAGACATGGTGGTAAAGA
Source organism: Spermophilus citellus (assembly GCF_964194105.1). Classification (NCBI taxonomy): domain Eukaryota; kingdom Metazoa; phylum Chordata; class Mammalia; order Rodentia; family Sciuridae; genus Spermophilus; species Spermophilus citellus. Next base: position 53,732,540 of record NC_138185.1, read on the forward strand.
TCATGAGTTTGAGTCTAGTCCAGACAAAATAGGAAGACCTCATATAAAAAAAAAAAAAACCCAAAACAAATAAAAAAAAATACAGGACAACCAGGTTAGTTTTCTTTTCAGATAAATAACATATAATTTTTATTAGTATAATTATATCTCAATTACTCTGTGGGATGTACTCATACAAAAAAAAACTTTCATTGTTTATCTGAAATTAAAATTTAACTGGCATCTAGTTTTTATCTAGCAGCACTACCAAACTAATTTCTCAACCAATCTACAATAAAAGCGTTTGATCCAAAGCTCACATACAGTATTATTTATTGGTGGTATCTCTGTTTGGGCACCTGCAGGTTTGTCTCAGAGAGTAGTACAACAGAAGCCCTCCTCTAAGTGACACTTTGAATCCTGTGCTCCCAGGAGGAGGCTGACTGCACAGGTTGCTTTGGGGAGGTATTGAGTCCACTAGAGGGTTGGAAATGGGACACTTACCAGCTCTGCCAGAGGCAGGGTTTGGACTCATATGGGGGTGGGATTTGGCACTGCTCTCACTGAATTGGGGAATTGTGGACTGGCCCTGGGAATCATGAGCTCAGCTTCCTGGAGGGTGGAGGAAACCTTTGCAACAGATGCTCCTCAGCTTTCCTTGAATGCTTTCCCAGCGTGGGAAGCTCACCACCTCATGGGCAGCACACTGCCTCTGGGAGCGGCACTACCTGTTGGCTCACCCTCGGCCCAACCCATTCATTTTTCAGGTTTGGAAAAGGCGGTTCAGAGAGGCCAAGGGAGCCTCCCTGCATCGAGGAGTTCTGATGGGGACTTCTGTCTCTCCTCCCGCTCTTTTCCCATTGAACTGTTTTTGTTTTGTTTTGTTTTGTTGTTTTGTTTTGTTTGTTAGAAGCTCACCAACAGTTGTTGTTTTTTCATGTCAAAAAGGACACAGGCCCCAAATCTGTGATTGGAGCTGTCTGGGCGCGTGCGCTGTCGGCCCAGGGCTCTGGAGCGCAAGGGCTCTCCCGGGTGATAGACGTGTGGTTCTGGACTCTGCCCGCTCCTCGCGGCCTGCGGGTCTGTCAAGGGAGACTGAGACTGAAGTGACTGACAGGAGGATTTATTCCTGCCAGGGAGAGAATGGCTCATAATTTACAGCCCGCTGAGCCAGCTTCCTCCACGTCATTAGAGCCTGCTTTGTGTCGACTCTAATAAATTGTCTTATCACCAGTGCTGACATAACATGCTCCTTTTTAAGTGCACCATAATTTTTATTTTTAAGAGAATATTCATATTTGATGGGGGAGCTCCTGGGCATCTGAATGCTGCCCTGGAGAGGAGACTTTTTTCTTCGTCTTCTTTTTTAGGACAGTATAATTCAACTCCTGAAAGCCACGGGCAGTAGGTTTGACTTCTAAACATACAGAACGGGGGTAGGCGATGAGAACATCCTGGACCTTGATAGAGTGATTTGTCCCTCAGCAGGGAAGCGTCAAAAGGATCCCAGTAACATCAGGAGAGGGCTCCTCCTCACACCAGGCCATGTCGCAGCCTATGGGGGAAGGAGGCAGGGAGCTGGTGCATCTGTGGATTCTCCATCCCAGAGAACCGATTTTGCAGCCACCTGGGACTCGCTCTCCTGAGCCCCCCTAGCGGGAGGGTTCTGGGGAGTGTGACAGTCAAAACAGCTCCTAGGTCTGCAGCCAGGCAGATGGTTTCCAGCTTGGGCTCCCTGGGTTGGAAAGACCAGGCATCACATGACTCTCCTTCTGTCTCCTCTAGGGGGCGTCGGTGCGGCCTGGGGATCCCGGGAGAGCACCCAGGAGCACAGTCCTGGATGGGTTCACCGCTGACCGGCACTGATGACCTGCCACTCCCCAAGGTCTGTCCAGGTCACTGCACACCTGTGGATAGGCCAGTCTGTGGAGAGTTCTCCATCCCCTCCCTTCCAGGCTGCCGCCTTGGTCCTATCCCTTCATCCTTCGTTTGGCAGGAGAACTCGGGGACCTCTGGACACTTCTCAGCCCCCTCCCTTTGCCTCTTGTCTTCCACCTTCACAGCCGGGAGCAGCCCAGTCATCACTAGAGCCTTCACCACCGCCCTAACAAGTCGAGGAGGTTGGAGGCCTTAGGCAGGGCCCTTCCTCCTTTTGGGTCTGGGCTTCCTTCCTGTCAAAAGAGAAAAATGAGAAGCACAGCACCAGGTGGTTTTAGAAACAGCAAGAGGTAGTGTGCTCCAGAGCCGTGCAGAGGGCTCCATACCCGTGAGGCCCTTGGCCCCTGCCACTCTTCCTTCCTTTCTCCCTTGGGTGCCCGTTTCCTCTTTTTTAATTACACACATTCAAGAATGGGCTAATTCCCCTGGGCTGTGCGAACCTTAGAAGTCTAGGATGTGAAGGGAGAAGGGAGGTTGGTCCAAGGGTCTTTTGTGGAAGTGCGGAATGCAAGGCTGTCTGTTTCCCAGGGGGCTGGCTAGTCCCAGGTCCAACTGTGCCAACAAAGCTGCAGACACACGTGTACTTCCAGAACCATCTATGTTACAAGTAGCATTTGATATTGCCAAAGCTCTGGTCCTATGATAATACCTCTCACATAATGTGGTCTAAGTGCCAGGCACAATTTCAGAGCACTTTACACTAATGTATTTGAGATGGACATTTATTGAGATACCCATTTAGAAATGGAGGCCCAGAGAGGTTAACTGACTCACCTGAGGTCACACAGCTAGGAAGTACAGAGATAGGATGAGGACCCAGATGGTCAGCCCTAGAATCTCTGCACTAACCACAGTGCTATTGTCCTCTCATATTCCTGCCTGGGCAATCCTGCTGTGTGTGCTAGGACCATGCCCTGCCAATTCAGGGGACAGGACTTGAGTGTCTCATCACGCTGTCTTATGGCCTTGCTAAGCACTGTAGAAGTCCTCAGCAGACTTCAACCTGAGAAGTGTGAGTGAAAACGTTCCAGACTTCCCGTCTATCCAAGCTGAGGACTGAATTAGGCATTCTTCTTGATGGTGACCCCCTGTGGCCCGTGATGAGCCAGTGCTCAGGAGTCACTGTGCTGATCCATTTAGCTTGTCTCTAATACAAGATCAGTTTTACAGGACGGAAGAGGAAAGGCTTCAGAAGGAGAACGAAAAAGAACAACAAAGAGATTGGCCCTGGTCCAGTGAAGACCCCAATTAATTCAAGCCACAGAAATATCAATTGCCAAATTTTTAATCTTTGGAACATACACTAAGAGGGCAGGAATCAATGGCACTGAGGGGAGTCCTACCAGCAGGAAGAATTGGACACTGTGGCAGGTGACCCCTGGGTTCAGTGTGGCTGAACCTACAAAGGGTAAAGGACTTCCTAGGTGTCACTCCTGATGGGACAGGTTTGTGGGGAGCCCCAGAGGCTGCAATCCTGCAACGGGTTCTCCTCCGCTGCTAGTGAGTTTGATTTAGGAAAAATATACAGCAGAAATGATTTGGGCTGAGGGCTTGGGGAATTTAGACTATCCATGGTGAAGAATATATAAAAAGCCTCAAGAGGATTTTTGGAAGCCCTAAATTCACCACATGGATGCAAGCAAGACAACAGAGATCCCTGACATAGCGGCCCCTTCCCACTGCCCCAGTGGACCTGCACAGGGTCACCTCCGGCTGTCACAACAACCCCTGCCAGCATCCGCCAAGCCAAGGATGTCCACCTTGGAGGCTGGCTGCCAGCCTTGTCCTGCAAGACCAGTTCACTCACTCTCCACTATCAGCCTCACGTGCAGTAGAGGAAACTGAGGCAGGGAGGTCCGTGCCCCGCCCCAGTCTCACAGCCAGCAAGCGGTGGGCTGGGTTCCACACACAGCTGAATGAGGCCCACACTAAAGGGCGCCCTGCAGGAAGTCACCCTAAAATCTGCAGAAAATCACGGCAGCGCCTCTGAAGCAACACACCTGCCTCTGTGCCTTGCTTCTGGGACACCTGGTTCCCTGGGACTCTCTCATTCTATTGGTTCTTATCTCACCTTAATGTACTGACCTTGTCCTCAAACCCCTTTGCTCTCCCACCAGCGCCTGCTCGGGAGGCCACCAGCCCATCCTGGGCACAGGGGTGCTCAGAACATACTGAGACCCAGAGTCACAGCCTTCCTGAGCTTGGTCAGTGTCCCCAGAGGCTGCTTCTAGCTCCTTGGTACCTACAAACAAACCTTCTGTTCTTGACTCTTTAAGGAAAAGCATTGTGACCAATACTGAGGGAAAGATAACCCTGAGGAGGTGACGTTTAGGATTTAAGTTAGTTGTCACATGTCTAGGAAAAACCCAGGACTCTAATAGATTGTTTTAAAACCTTCTGGGTCCCTTTCATAGCCCTCCTCCTGACACCATCCTTACCAGTCTCCCCTGCCACCTTCTCTCCTGTCACAGCCCGTTCCTCTGCCTTCCCTCTTGCTTCCTACCACACCATGCTTTCTCCTGCCTCGGGGCCTTTGCTCATGCGGGTCTCACTGCTGAGCAGTCTGCCTGGACACCTCAGCTGCAGGGAGGGAGAGACTAGGACCTAAAAGAGGCTGCTAGATCAGGGGCGGAGCAAGATCACAGGGTCAGAGGCTGATCTTATCAGTGGGAGGGAATCAGGGCAGGGCACAGGGAGCCCCTCCGGATGGGAAGCAGCTGCTGAGACTCCGCCTCGAGCCAGGCCTGGGCTGGTGTAAAGGCTTCCCTGACCTCGGGTGGCAGTGGGCCCCGAAACCTAAAGGCCATGGGACAGGGAAAGCGAATCTGCCTGGGACGGGAGGGGAGAGGAGCCTGTGGCTGAGGCACTTTCCCAGAGGTGACTTGTGGGAGGAATGTGAGGGGGGGGGGAAGAGGGGCAGAGGGAGGCCTGCCCCGAGAGGGAGTGGGGAGAGCTGAGGCGGCCGGGCCTGCATGGCCAGTCTGTCTGGGATCCGCCACTGGCTCTGTGGTGGGGCAGGAAGAGCAAGAAAGACAGTGTCGGCTTCCTGCAGGCCTAGCCCCGGGTTTGGCCTCCACCCTGCTGGCCGGGAAGGTTCCACAGGTCCAAGTAGGCTCATGGGACTTCCTGGAGACAAGGCTCTGGGGACAGCTGGGACCATGGTGGAGGGGCAGTGCCTGGAGCCAGAGGCCGTCTGGGAAGTTATCAGAGCTGGGTGTGCCTGAGGAGGACCCAGCCAGGACAGGAGGGGACTGACGGGAGAGGCAGAGTGGGCAGAGACCATGCAGGTCCCAGAGTGGGTGACACTCTGAATGCTTAGGGCACCCTGGAGGCCAGGGTCCAGGAGGGGTGGGGGTGAGGAGGTCGACACAGGCCGCTCTGGGCTTGAGGGGCCAGAGAGAACGCAGATACTGTTTAAGGGTACTGTATATGGGGGAATCAAGGTGTGACCTTCAAAATAAAGTGAGCCTGCAGACACAGGTTTGAGAGTCACAGAGGCCTGCCTGGTTGGGGCACGTGAGAGTCCCTTCTCTGCTTTCCATTCCTCTCAGGATGGAGTCCAAATTCTTGCCAAGGCTGACAAAGCTGTAACAGCCTGTCCTCTGACAACTCCTCTTGTCCCCAATCCCACCACCCTCCCTTCATTTTCAATGCTCCTTCCCTCTGCCTCCCCTCTAGTCCTTCCACCACACCAAGTTTCCTCCTGCCTCAGGGCCTTTGCACATGCTGGTACTGCTCCTGGGCACTCTGCCTGATCATCTCCAATCAGGAGAGAGAGAGACTAGGCTATTCTTGGGTTGCTTGAGTCATCGATTTCCCCCACCATAAATATTTAAGTGTGATTTCTGTTTTCCTAGTTGGACCTGACTGATGGACCACTTATCTAGCTATTTCCTGTTTATTTCTTCAAGCTCAGCTTAAAAGTCACTTCCTCCAGGAAGCCTTGAGCATCCAGTTCAATTCTTTTCTAGCATCTGACAGGCTCCATTGTGTGTGCATGGTGTGTGGTGGGGGACATACACCAGGTGGGAACTTTGGAGCAATGTAAGGGCTGGGATTTTTCTCTGTATGAGACTAGAAGCTGTGGAAGAAATTTTGGGCCAAGGAAGTACCTGATCTGACTTCTGTTGCACATGATCCTGTGTATTAAGGATTGATTAAAGAGGGCAAGGCAGAATAGAAACACCAATTAGGAGGCTATTAAGTTGCACTAAGTGACAGGTGAGGTGACTTGGCCCAGGGTGGTAGTGGTGGGCATGAGGAGAAGTAGTCAGACTCTGAATGATTTTTTTTGGTTTATTTTTTAATTGATTTTATTTTTTTTAAATACCAACAATAGTGGCATGCATTACAATCCTTATTACACATATACAGCACAAATTTTCATATCTCTGTATATAAAGTATGTTCATGTCAATTTATGTCATTATACATGTACTTTTTTGCATTACAATTCTTAATACACATCTATATCACAATTTTTCATATCTCTGTTTGTGTATAGGGTATGTTGACACCCAATTCAAGTCTTCATACATGCACTTTGTATAATGATGAATGGATTTGAATGTAGAAACAACTGGATTCACTGAGAGCACAGACATGGGTAAAGGGGGCAGCATCAAAAATGACCTTTGGCCTGAACAATAGAAGGACAGAAACAGCATTTACTGGGATGGGAAAAACTGGGACAGGACAAAGGATGACTATTATCCTGTCTTGCTTTACTATAATAAAACACTCAAGGCTTGGTGACTTTATGAAGAAAAGAGGTTTGTTTTGACTGATGGTTCTGGAGGTGCAAGGTCAAGAGCCCACATCAGGTGATGGTCTTTGTGTTGGCATAATCCCAAGATGGCACAGGGCAACCCATGGTGAGAAGGAGGGAGCACACAGGTGTGTCTGTTTTCCTCTTCTTAAAAAGTCAGCAGGATTCCATGCTGGGGGCTCCACCCTGGTGACCTTCCCTAATCCTAATAACCTCCCAAAGGCCCCACCTCTAAGCACCAGAGTCACATTAAGTTTCCACCCTCTTAACAGGACACAATGGGGGACACATTCAAACTACAGTGGGGGGTCTTGCAGGGAAACAGGCGCTCCGTGTTGGCGACTGCCTTAGGCAGCCCAGTAGAGATGCTGACCGGGCAGGAGATGAAGCACCAGGTGCTCAAGCCTTCTGGCCTTTGTCTCCCCAGGGAGAGAGGGGCACTATGGGATCCACAGGAACTAGCCCTGGAGCAGGGGCTGCCCAAGCCCACCCGCCCAGCCATGTCCTTTACACTGCATCTTGGCAGTTCCTCTGTGATGGGCTCTTCCCCTTGTCTATCCATCCAGCTTGTCAAAACCATTCTTTAGTAGGAAGGAGTGTTTCTGACTCCTGCTTCTGACTGTGAATCCCCCACTCCCAGCCTCTTCTTCTGCCTCACCCCACTTGCCCCGACACCCCCTTCCTCTGTCCTTCTGCACCCCCATACTGCCCTCTTCTCTCCCTTCCTTTCTTTCAGTAAATATTTGATGGAAGTCTGCGGTGTGCCTCTCAGGATCTATATGAAAGTGATACAACGGAAGCAGAGAAGGGGAGGCGGCAGACCCACTGGGGACCCCCAGCAGCCTGCCTGGAGCTGCCTCCTGCTAACAGAATCCTGGGTTTGTGCCATTGCGGGTAGCAAACGTGCTCAGGGGAATGTTTCCCCAGGGAAAAAGCAAAATGGATCCAAAGCAACCTGGGTAACCCTGTGCCCACTGTCAATCATTACTTGGTTGCAGAGTAAGGATCTAGGACCCAGTTTTCGTCAGTGGAGCTTGAGAGGAAATGGTTGGGGGTTCTGGGTGTCTCTTTGCTAGGGAGATGAGAGACGTTCAAGAGATAGGGGAAAGTGGGGAATGTCCGAGCAGCGGCTTCCTCCCTTTCTTCCTTTGGGGCTGTCTAGAGAGAACGTGATGCTTTAATTTGCAGCGGTCATCTAGGAACCGAAGGAGAAAGCTTGACGAAGTGAATAAGAGCCATCCTCAGTCCTGGGATCTCTGGAACTGCTGAATGAACAACTCTAGAGCCACCTACCACCAAATTCCTGTTTGTGAAACAATGAATTGTATTTGTTGTTTGTGTTCCTTTTAGTTGGGCATTCTAGTATTTTGTGACCAAAGGCATCTCAGCTGTTACAAGAGGGAGAAAATAAACAGTTGTGCTTTTCTGTCATCTGTGGCCCAGAGCATCCTGGAAGTCAAGGCAAAAAAGGAAATCAGATAAATTGAAAAGCTCTCATTCTTAATGAGGAAGAGCTCCTCAGGGAGTTTCAGTGTTTTGCTCCTAAATTCCCTGTTTGACACTAAATTTCTACTTGGGAGTTTATGAAAAGAATGCTGAGAAACATGATTGCTAGATCCAGGAAAACTGTTTCACAGGAAAAGCAGTTTTTACAGCCTCTCTCTTAAGACAATTAGGATCTAAATATAAAGGGAGAGTCTAACCAGAGAGGCAGAGAGTGGGGGGAAAGCTGCTCCATGCCGTCTGCACCCCACCCAGATGGTCACATCTTCCCCCCAAAGGGAGTGCAGGGTAGTCCTTGTATCTTTTCTGCAGGATGTTAATAGATGCCACAAGGGGTTAAAATAAAAAAGGCAAATACATTTGAGTGAGTTCAGTAGGTATCTTTACTGTGATATGTTTTGAAGGCATTGATACTAGGACATCAAACTTGAGATACTCTTGATTGGAAAGTACATCATTATTTAATGTATCACTAAGAAAGAAAAAAAAAACTGTCTAAGAATGGGAGTGTCACAGGAGACCCCCTCAATAAAGCTGGGACAATGAAAAGCTACACTCTCAGTGTAGAAGAAAATGAGAAATAAACCCACTACAAAGAGAGGGATGGTAAGAAACGGTCTGGCCTCCTCCTTCACCCTGGTGGAGGGGGAGAGAATTAGGGAGGAAATCCCTGCACGAATCACTGGAACCCGAAGCTGGTTCTCAGCCTGAGGTCTCACTCTACAAGTGGTCCTCAAGGGGTCCCGAAAGCTGGTGCCACCACATCACTGGCAGAAGCAAACACAAACCCTCCCTGGAGAACTCCATTTCAATCCCAGTCAGTGGTGAATGCAAAACACCAATTGAAAGATGTTTCTGGACTTCAGGACATTAAAGGCGGAGAGATTTAGCCTGGATGGAGGACAGTACACAGAGATGCCTGTGAGCATCGCAGAAAGACACAGCACATAGTCCCAGCCACTCCATCCCACAGGGGAGTTCCAGGTGCCCAGCTGGGGCAGTGGTCACTGCTGCTCCCATTTCTGAAATGTTTGCTGGCACCAAGTTCTGGGTTAGGGGCTCTGTGTCAGTCAGCTCCTATTATCCTCACAGAGCCCCTGCATAAGGACAGCAACATCACTGCCATTGATAGCAGAGGACACAGAAGTGCTTAACTCACCTGAGGTTGAACACAAGTAAGGAGCATGGTGAAGCTGGGTTCTGAATGCATGCTCTTCTCTGATATCCTAAAGGTGATGCCTATCAGACACTCTTCAAAAAAATACCACCCTGGCTGCTGCACCTAGCACATTCTCCAAACTGCAACATGTCAGTCAACTGTCTATTGCCTAAGCGGAGGTAATTCTGAATCAAATTCTGTTTCAAAACACCCCCACAAGGCAGAGCAAAGTCTTCTGCTCTCCACTGGTCTTGGCTGAATGGGTGATGCTGGGTCCAGGTTGGGCAATCCTGTAATTTCTGTAAAAGGGTCAGCCATGGGCACAAGAACACAGTTCTAACACTCCTGGTGAAGACTCCTACCTTCTGGTTTGAAAAGATGCTGTATAAGTATCACGTCTCTCTATTAACATTTTCTAACTTCTGAGATACAGCTAGGCTCCAGTCACCTTTCTGGTCCATGTCTGTCCCTTCTCAGTCTGGCTGACCTTTATCCAGGAAAAGAGTAGGCTCCCCTGGCCCCAGAACTGAGCAGGATGGCCAGGGCCATCTGGAGAGCGGGAGCTCAAGTGAATAATAAATCCCCTCCCTGCAGGAAGACGAGCCAAGTTTTATTACAGATCTTATCACAATGCAAAGGGTTGGTTCACCTATGATTGAGTTAATCCTGTCACTGTATAAATCAATAGGAAACTCAGAGGAGGCGATTTGATTTAGGATGTTCATTTTGGGAAGCTGGTCTTCCTACAATTTTGGAGCCAAGCTATGGCCCAGGTATTTCCATGATAAATGGAAAGTTTAGCCCCCAAAGGACCAGACTTGTTGATAAAATAAATTCAGATCCCTGCAAATAAAAATTTCAGATGCATTTTAGTCTCCTCAGTTCAGTAGGCTGACTCCCTTAATCTACCAAATTATTATGGAAAAACTCTTATCTCATCCTGTCAAAATCACTGTTCTCATGGGGGTACTCTCTTGAGAGACATGAGTTGCTTCATAATCACTTAGATTATGCACAGTGTGCAATATCTTGAAGCAGACCACACACTTGAAGAAGTATAACACGGGAGTGGAATAAGTCCAAGAGACAGGCTGGCCAATAAGGGCTATAGTGACACATATCACGGGGAGGGTTTGCTGACAGAGAAAGGCTTCTAATTCCACCTCTGATTCAGTCTAGTGTCCCTTCTCTGTGGGCCAGAGACTGGGCAGTCAGGGGAACACTGGGTAAAGACAGGCCAAGCTAAGGGTTCTGAGTATTATTTCTTTTTTTCTTTGTAGTTAGACACAATACCTTTATTTGATTTATTTATTTTTTATGTGGTGCAGAAGATTGAACCCAGCACCTCACGCTTGCTACGCAAATGCTTTACCATTAATCGACAACCCTAGCCCCTGAATATTGTTTCTGCCCAACAGGTGTGGCCTTCTCCTCTAGCACTAGCCAGTTTGTGTTAGGGCCTTGGGTCTTTCCAATGGGCAGTGTTCAGTGAGCAACCAGGCTGTGACACAAGGGACCTGTATTCTGCAGTGTGGGCAGCTCTGGAGTGATTTCCCAGGGAACTGCCCCATCTTGGCCAGGGGAGAGAAAGTATATCTGGTGCAAAAAAAGGGAAGGCCATGTGGGATATGGATCCTCAGGTTCCAAGGGGCCCTTGTGAACATGGATATGGCTTGTCCGGGTTGGGCCTCCCACCACGCCTCCTGTTCTCCCACCTCCATTAGAGTGACTCATGCCTGCAGAAAGGATGAATCATGTGGGTTATGAAACCCAAGGACTCCTAAAAGGGAGACTGGAAAGGCCCTCAGGTAGCCATCTCTACAGATCCTGCCCTCTCCCTACCCTCTCTTGCCCCTGGTACACCACCTCCACCTGCCAAGCCACAGACTCAAGCAAGTGAATTATGCATAGCACTATAACCAAAGAGACTGCTCCTGGAATCTGAGCATTAGATAAGCAGTTTCTTTCCCACCTCAAGGCCTTCTCTACCTTTTTTGATTTTGTTTTATTTCCCCTTCTGTATTAATCAGGCTGAAGGTTTGCATTCTGTGTGGAGTCAGTTGGGACCAACAGGTCCTGGGAGGAATAAGAGATCTTGCAGCCATCCTCACCTCTCATCATTACTTGTTCTTAGTGTGAACACTTCCATAATTCTCCAGGGTTCTCCAAATAATTATCTACTGGATATCAGGCTGCTCCAGGCAGGAGGTTGAGAATGATTCAACTCACTTTCTCACTGACTAGTCCCAGCTCAATGGGTGCTTTTTAAGAGTATACACAATCTAGGGACTACCTTCCACGTGGTGGCAGGCCCTGGGCTCATCAAAGCAAATATTTATCACAGCTGATTGCATGGCAAGAGCCGATGCCATCCTCATAACAGCCATATGGGGTAGAAACCACAGTTACCACTATTTTGCAGATGGTGTGCCTACTCAACAAGGACGATAACTTGCCCAAGATCACACAGATGCTCCGTGGTCAGTCTAGAGATTCACCAGAACAGTCTGCCTCTCTGGGTGAGTTCTATAAACTAGCTGAATGCTGCTAATAGGCTATGCCTTTCCCCAATTCAATGTGCCCCTTCAATCAGGCCGGGTCCTGGGACACCTCAGTGCTTTCGGGGAAGCCTTTTTCTTAGGACCCTGCACACGGCAAGCCCACTCTCCGGTGGTCAGGTGGGCAAGGCTGCCTGGCCTGGGGGAACCAAAGCCAGGTGAGTTCTGCCTCCGGTGCGCGATCCCTGGGAAGGCATCAGCGGAAACTCCTTGGGGAATGGGGAACTCACCTGAGATGTCCCAAAGACCTTCCCGGCTCGCAGCAGAACTCGCGGGGACAAGGCTTCCGCTCGGGGCAGACCAGTGTGCTTAGAGCCCCAAAAGTCTGCGGAGAAGTTCCCCCGGTGGGGGGCGTTTCGGGCCTCCTCTGCGCCCAGCCCCGGGACTGGACGCAGGCTCCGGCGCCCGGCCGAACGAGCGAGGGCCCAGGGGCGCCACCGGGCCGCGCGGGCGGGAACGCGCGGCGGCCGCCTCCTCCTCCCTCGCTCCCGCCCGCGGCGGCGGCGGCGGCGGCGGCGGCGGCGGCGCTTCCCCGGCGCGGAGCGGCTTTAAAAGGCGGCACCCCACCCCCCGGCGCACTCGCCGCTCGGGCGCCGCGCGAGCCTGCCGCTGCCATGCCTCCGCGCGCGCCGCCTGCGCCCGGGCCCCGGCCGCCTCCCCGGGCCGCCGCCACCGCCGCCGCCGCGGGCGCAGGAGGCGCAAGGGGCGCCGACGGACCAGGGCTCCGGCCGCTCGCACTGCGCCCCTGGCGCTGGCTGCTGCTGCTCGCGCTGCCCGCCGCCTGCTCCGCGCCGCCGCCGCCGCGTCCCGTCTACACCAACCACTGGGCAGTGCAAGTGCTGGGCGGCCCGGCCGCCGCGGACCGCGTGGCCGCCGCGCACGGCTACCTCAACTTGGGCCAGGTGAGTGCGGCCAGCCCAGCGCGCCGAAAACTTTCCCGGCGGCTGGCGGGCACGGGCGAAGGGGCGCCTCTGTCGCCTGCCCGGCCCGTGGCGCCGCGTGGGAAGGCGTCCGGGACTGCTTGGCCGGCGCGTTTGGGAGGGTGGTGGGGGCGTCCCGCCGGGAGTCGCCCGGGAGTGCGGCGCGTGGGACACCCTTCGGAGAGGACCAGGTGGCTCGGGTAAGCTGCCCATGCAATTCGGCAGAGCTGGACGCGGGTTCCCTGGCAGTGCCGCCCAGCTCTGGCGCTCGGGAGTGTCGCCTCGGAAGCGGGCCCCGCACGGACACCTGCCCGTCAGCGCGGCACTAGGGAGCTCTCTGGAGCGTCGCACTCTGCTCACCGGCGCTGTCTTCATTGCCCACCCAGCCAGCCCTTTATGGCCTTCGCTCGGACCCCCCTGCCCTCGACGGGCGGCGCGGGACTCTGGGCCTGGTTCTCGCGCTCGGGAAGCCAGACACTCAGTAGGTGTCATGCGCGTGGCCAGGCGTCTTTCGGGGACTCGCTTTCCCCGTATCCGCGAGCTCTGGGAGGCAGGGTGTCCTGGTACCTGCGCGGGAGCCAAGTCTCTTTCAGGAAGATTTCCCGGGCAGGGTAAGACCCAGTAGCATAGCCCGGGGGTTGGAGGCGGGGTTGGGGGCTGCGAGTCAAACCTTTCTAAGCCCAGAGGGTTGTTTTGTTTTTGCCATCTGCCTGCATTCTAGCTGTGTGACCTTAGGGAAGTCATTTCCCTGACTTGAGCATATGCTTAGGGATGGTGACAAGTGCACACTGAATGCAGGTATTGGAACTAACCAATGTTATTTGGAAGACCCAATGTTTGGAAGTAACGTTGTTCAGAGAGGCAGAAGTACCCCTGCCCTCAGCCTCAAGCTATCCCTATCTTCATTTAATAAGAAAGGCTGAGCCTTGGGCAGGAAGGGACTCTCAAGGCAGTCCCCCTTTTTTTCTGTTGTAACCCCACAAAAGGCTGATGGGGTGGGCTGATCCGAATTTATGGCCCGTGGAGGACCTCAGCAGGCTGAAGTGTGCAGTCCCACCAGGGGACCGCTCAGTGCAGTTAACACATCTAGGAACTACACACTCAAGAGGAGCAAGTGAAGTGACAAGGAAGCACTGCCTCATAACTCCAACTTGGTGCCAGGCCATGTTAAATTTAGTTTCATCGTTATCCGTGACAGACACCAGCAAAGTGTGGTGCAACCCTGATCTAACATTTCTCCCTCATCCCAAGTTGGGTGTTGACACTGCTAGTGTGGAGTATAAGACCTCTTGGAAGGGTAGATTCTGCGTTTTCAAGTTAACTTCACAAGGTGGTTCAGAGTTTTATCTGAAAAAACATACTCACATCTTTTGTATGTCTTTAAAAAAAATTTTTTTTTTGGCCCCTCAGGTCTCCTCAAATAGCCTGTGATTTAAGATTTTGCCTTGGGTAGCACTGTCTGTTCCTTTCTATAGCTTTCAAATCTCCCTGGCTGATTGTCCAGGCTGTAGAAGGCACTCCTCCTGTTTGCTTAAGGGCTCTGGGTGCTCCTGCCACACTCTGCTGCTCTGCCTAGGTGGCCTAGCAATTTGTCTTCAGCTACAAGTGACTCTTAAACTGCATGGTAAATTACAAAGTGCTTGGATTTTGGGTTCCCATAATTAAAAGAGAAGAGGGGCGCTGAAGTTGAACTATAACTTGGGTATTGCAAGAGACAGGCAGAGAGGCGCAGTCAACCCTCCCTTGAAATTTCTGTCCCCAGAAATAAAACTGTCCAGCCCCTCCCTGATCATGCAAGGCCTTTGAATCAACTGTTAGATTAAGTTGCTTTCTCATAAAGTCTGCTCTCTTGATTTTGCCTGTGGGTGAGAAGCCCCCCCCCCCCCCATGTAACCCTGTACTGAGAACATTCCAAGGTGTCTCTGAGGGTTTCCCCAGCTCTGCTCAGTGCAGTCAAGGTGGACTCTTACAGTCTGGTCACTCAGCTTGGTAGGCAGGCATGGTGTTGGTGGGGTCACTGGGACATTCACAAACTGAAGGATTACTTTGTTGGGGATAGGAGCTGTTTCAAAGGCCTGGGCATGATTACTCAAGGGAGGCCTATTACTCTTTATTCCCAAACTGGCTTTCTGTCCCCACCTCTAAGTGCACTGCTAATGTGGAAAAGGCCTGGAGCTTTCCAACCTCTACCCACTCAATAAGAACTCTTTAAAAAGCTTATTGCCTTTTTTCAACCAGGAGAATTTGTGACTCATAAATAAGATGTAGACGTTATTACCTTTGATTTATAGATGAGTAAATGGGGGTAAAGCAAGGGAGGGAAGCTGTTTGTGTTCACACGGTAAGCCTGTGTCACCTCTGACAATTGCACTCCCTGCTCTTTGTCTCTTGCTGTATTCTTTGGTCTGAGATCTCCTTTGTGTGACTTTCCAAATCCTTGATGAGCAATTAGTATTATGCTCTGTACCTGCCTGAATCACAGCACTGGTTTCCCCTCCATCATTGTGGCTGGGCTCTGAGTTCTTGCTTGACTATTTTACACAACTGATAATTTGACTCAGTTTATCTAACATGGTCCAAAGATAATTTAGACCAGTGGTTATTCACTTTTTTTTTTTTGAATCATAGATTTTTTTTCAGAGTCTGATACAGTCTCTGGATCTTTCCCATTAAAAAAATGCATCATGGAGCTGGGGTTGTGGCTCAATGGTAGAGAGCTGGCCTAGCATGTGAGAGGCCCTGGGTTCGATCCTTTATCACCACATAAAAAATATATAAAATAAAGGTATGAAGTCCAACTGCAACTAAAAAATAAATATTAAAAACATGCATCTTTTGGAAATAAGGCAAGCTAGCTACTCTTTGCCTCCTCTAGCCAGCATTCCATATAATGCCAAAAAATAGGGTAGGGAGAAAGAAAAAACAGGAATAAAAATTTGGAAGAGTCAAATGTCATTATTGACAGATCACATAACTAAACTACTTGGATAATCCAAGGAAATATAAACTATTAGAACTAAAAGGAAAGTTGAGTGTGCTGCTAGATCAACATGAGCTACCTGTATAACAGCAACTTTTATCTGAAAAGATAAAACAAATTGTAATTAATTTTAGTATAAAAGCTATAAGATACTTAGGAATAAATCTAAAATAAAAAGGAGATTTATGGAGAAAATTTAATTAAAAAAGAAATCTTTAAGCTTTAATGTTGCTAGTGATTGAACCCAGAGCCTTGTGCATGCAAGGCATGCACTCTACCACTTAGCTACATTCCCAGCCCCTGAAAATTATAAAACATTTAAAGGAAATATTAAGGGTAAAAAAGAGATGCATTATGTTCATGTATGGAAGGATTAAATATCATAGTTACTCCTAAATTAATCTGCTAATTCAGTGTAATTCTGTTTAAGACCCAACTGGATTACATGTGGAATATGAAATACACAGAGGAACTTTAGAATTCATATGGAATTCTATATGGAAGCATGAGGTCCAAGAATACCTCAAACAAGTCTGAAAAAGAAGAGTAAGAAGGGAAGCTATGGCAATCCTAGCAGCTCAGCACTGGCCCAGTGATTGTCCAGCCCCTTAGTGGAATGGACTCAACCAAACATGTAGGGGAACCTGTATATGTGAGCAGAAGTATTACAAAGGGATGGGAAAACATGGACCACTTATTTAATGGTGCTGGAGAACCAACTCTCCATATGGAGAAACAATTGGATTCTCACCTCACACTCCACAACAGTAAATTCCAGATAGTGTTAAAAGGCCTGATAGAAGCTAATACAAAAAGGAAGGGATTGATACATTAAAATAAAAATTCTATATAAATAAGGATATCCTAACAATTAAAAACCAGTAATAGACCAGGAAAAGTAGTATAACAAACCAATTAGTGCATAAGGTATTTTAAAAATTATAAGTCAATGTGAAAAAGAGAAATGTCAGGTAAAATGTGGAAGTATATGAAGAGAGAATTCAAAAGAGGTGATCCAAATGGCCAATAAGCAGAAAAGATGCTCAGCCTCACTGGGAGTTACGGCAGCACAACAGCTTAAGGCAATAACGAGATACCATTTCACATCTATCAGATTGGCAAACATGTAAAGGCATTAGCATCAAGAGTTGGCAAGAATGTAGAGCAACGAGAACTGTCAGTTGTTGCTGCTGGTGGAACTAGTGTAAGTAGGAGAGCATTTTGGCTTCTATGGCAAGGCTGCATTGTGCCTATAAGTCCTCATCTAAGCTCATACTGGACAGACCCTTGCACACATGCATAGGGAGCCTGATATAGGAATGTGCTTTCAGGAATTTCTTAAGTAGGGAAAAACAACCTAAATATACACCAGCAGAAGAATGGAGAAGTAAAAGTCACACCATGGAACACTATGCAGTGGTTATAAATGAATAAACCAAGATATATATCTGTCGGGTTTCTGTTCACGACTAAAAGGCTCAGGGGTCACTTCAGGTGAACTAGGCTAATTGGGCTGCAGGAAATAACCACAAAGAGACACAAATACCTTTTTCTTTGGGGACACTGTGACGGCTCCTCTGACCTTAAGGGTCCACAGGAAGAGAGAGAGAGAGAGAGAGAGAGAGAGAGAGAGCGCGCTCGGGCTGACCCCTTTTATTGGGGAGAAGCTATTCAAATGAGGCAAGGGGTCAGGTTTCAGGGGGCTGAGTCTATCTTCATGATGTCCACTGTCAGCAGGTTGACTGACATGTAGGTAGGCCACACACAAGGGCACAGTAAGAGTAGGGGACACACACAAGGCACTTCCATGAAACAGTCTATCCTAAACAGGGCAAGGGGTTATATTTCAAAGGAATAGGTGAACATAGCTCCACCCATGGGGCTGTAGGAAGTCACACCCAGGCACGAAGACACAGTCACTGGAATCCTAGAAGAGCAGGGCAGTCTAGCAGCATGGGTGCCTGATGCTACATAGCTCAGCAGGGGACTTAACTCAGTCACATGTGAGGTTGGTCTCCCACATATATCTACATGGATAAATTTCAGAAAGAATGTTGAGTTAAAAAAGGAAGTTGCAGATGTACTATGTAATGGTATTTAGGCAAACTTTAAAAAATCCACAAAACAATAGTGTAATATTTATGAATGCTTACAGATGTAGTAAAAGTTTAGAAGCATGGGTTGCAAGGATGCCAATCAACTTGTAGTTGGTAGTAGCCTCTGAGAAAGGAAAGAGGAAAAAGAAGCTTGGGAAAAAGATGTCAAAATTGACCTGCATTGTTCTCATTCATGATATATACGTGCATTCCCTCCACGTCCTTGGGTTTCTTATTCCTGGCCTTAACCAACCGTGGATTGAAAGTGTCTGGAGGGGAAAAATGCATCTGAACTAAAGATGTACAGACTTTTTGTCTTATCTTTATTTCCTATGCAATGTGCTATAACAACTACTTGCATGGCATTTACATTATTTTGGGATTATATGTCCTCTAGAGATGGTTTAAAGTATGTACAAGGATGTGTATAGGGTCAATGCAACTACTATATCATTTTATATAAAGGATTTGAGCATCTGTGGATTTTGTTATCTGAGGGAATCCTGGAGCCAGTCCCCTATGAATATTAAGGGACAGTGCATGCAAATATGCATATACAAAATTGCATTTAGACATTCTATACTTTCTTCATATCAGAATACATTACATATGAGAATTAATACATGTGCATACACACATGCATATACATACACATACATGTATTGACATGTACATTACACACATACACACCTATATACAAATAAAATGTTAAAAGTGTAAAAAAAAGTGTACATTATACATACATGCCATGGTGTTCCTGGACCACTTGAATCACATCTGTGGATGCACAGGTGCCTCTGGACCCAGGTTGAGCATTCCCTACTTTAGGCCTCTCAGCCTGGGCTGATCTGCTTATCAAGGAATGGTGACCTGGAGAAACAGAATGCCTGGCTGCAGATCATGTGGCTTTTTGGACAGAGCTGCACCCAGGACCCAGGAACCATGGCTCCCAGCTCTTGTCCTTCCCTTCTACCAGATTCCCTTCTCTTTTGACTCATCTCTTGGCTGGGGGAAGGGGTGTCATTCCAACCCATGTGAATAGTTGCCTTTGACATTGATGACTCTGAGAAAAGATAAGTTGTTTATGTGAAGAGAGCAAGATACTGTCTACACTCTGATTCACAGCACTCAGCATCTGCAGCTTTGGGAAGTGATGCTTATCTGAAGGGTGACACTTAGACACCCTACTTCCCCTTGGATTTTTGCTTTGCCTGGGGTATTGAGCTAATTTGTTGGTTCTGCGTCTGAACGTAAAAAGGCAGGCTGGCTGCCAGGGCCCTAAAAGATCTAAGAGCCTTAAATGATTTTGAACTTGCCTTAAATAGTTTTCTTAAAATAGCTGTGGAGCAGTTTGTACCTGGCCCAGAATTTCAGGTGGACCTGTGGAATTCATTTAGCGGAGGAAAATTGTCATGATGCTGACAGCTTGTTCTCACGATGAAAAAACAGCTGAGGCCTTAACCAGGTGTTAGAATATTGTCCAGAATGTGTTCCAGCGAGGGTGTCAGGGGCTTGATAGGGACAAGGGGAAGCCCAGAATAGCAGTCACCTGTGACTAATTATTGAATGTTCTTGGTGTTATGTGCTCTGAGCCAAGAGCCATGTGCATGGCTGGCCTGGGAGAGGTCCTGGGTGTGAACTGGGGGACACAGACAAGATTATGATTTTGAAGCTGCTTGTGTCATACCCTCTCATTTGGCATTTTTACCCAGTTGGTCATATATTTAAGCAGACAGGATTTAATTGAGTGGACTGTTCTCCTGAGTCATTGGGACTAGGGTGGAGAGTGGTAATGAAAGCTGAGCTAGGTGTAGTATGTTGAGCTAGGAAGGCCCCAGAAGGCAGTGTTTGTCCAAAGGCAGGCCCAGAATTAAGCCTGAGCACATGTTCCAGCTGACTGGTCCTTGGGAAGGGGTTGAGTTTCTCTAGGTAAAAACCAAGGAAGCAAATCCGAAATACTGAGCTGTTCACAGGGTCAGTGAGACTGGACACATCTAGACCCCTTTCTGCCCTTGCAATTTGAGTGGCCACAGGTCCATAAGGCTGACAAAACTCTGTTCTCCAGTGTCCACCAACTCCCTGCCATCCTGGGAACATCCTGAGCTCTTTTCCATATAGATTTTTCCATCCAAAAAGTAATTCCATGAATCCTCTCCAGCCTAGTCCAGGCTGCAGATGCCTCTCCCCTCCTCCTTCAAGTACCCTGCTCATAATGTGCTTCTGGGTACTCATCCTCAGTCCCTGTGTCACTCCTGGCTCACAGGGTCTGTGTCTGGCCTTGGCACTGACCAGAAGCCCAGACGTGTGCTTGCCCAGCTGTTTCTCACGTAAGTGCTCTTACTCAGGGAGCCTGTACCAACCCTGCAGGGAGGTGTCACCAGATTATTTAATAGTAATGAGGCCTTAGGTCCAACTGGGTTCTGACAAGCTGGTGATTGATAGGCTCCAAACCTGAACCCTCCAACTTATCTTCTATCTTCATCACCTTTGACAGATGGGTCTTTCTCCTGCTTCTGAGTGAAGGGCCAGCCATCCAACAACTGGAAGACTTTCAGCTCCCTACTGGAATGAACAAATGAATGACAAATGGACCCTATCAGCCAGTCTTTCTTCTTCCCTCCACCTAACACACATGCACAGGTGCACACACACACACACACACACACACACACACACACACACACACAGTGCTGCACGTTATGCTAGCATTATTCTGTCTGGTTTCTTATCAGCACCGAAACGTACATCTCTCCAATGACATAGAAAACATAAACTCATATAAGAAAATAGTTTTCTTAAGGGCCTCAGTTGTCCCTTTCTTAATATTTTTCAAGTTAACTCCTTCATTCCCAAATTGGGAAAAATCTTTTCATGTAGACATTAGTTGATGACTTGGGTTAATGCATTGGCAGCTTAAATAGTGCCATTGGTGGGAGGTAAGTGCCCTTGCATTTTTCCTCACTACCGTAGAACTATACTGACTACTGAGAGTAAAAGAAGAAACATTTAAACCTTTCCTTATCTTTGTAAAAGTGGCACATGCTTCTGAAGTTATTAAATACTTCAGGAAACAAACTGAAAGAATTGAATATAGCAGGGTGACTGCATGGACCATTGTTCTGCATTAGTACCCATTAACTGTTAATTTGTGATTTTTTTTCCTAACACTGTCTTTGTACAGATTCTAACAAAATGTGACACCATTAGATACTTTAAAAAAATCTTGATATTCAGAATGTTCTATGTATTGAACAAGCTGTAAATCAGGAAAATAAACACCTTTCTCATTGTTTGCCAACCTCTCCCCCCCCAAAAAAAAAGAAAGAAAGAAAACATAAACTCAACCCATCTGGTCCTCCTAGAATGATGTCACACTCAGTTACTGAAAACACACATTATCAACCACACTGATTGCCCTTTACTGCAAACCTCCTTCTGTGCGGGTCCCTGTCTCCAGAGAGGGATCCCCTGACCTGGTGCTTGAGACAGAGGCCTGGAATCCATCATTACCTCCACCTGCTCCAGTCAGCCCATCTGGCCTATGATTAAATCTGTCTTATCTATCATTCTCCTGGTTCTTGGGTCCCCTGCTTCTCTGTGCCACTGTCCAGTGCAGGCTGGGTCCTTGTCTTACCTATTTCACTGCTGTGACTAATGGACCTCACCAGAACAATTTTAGGGGAGGAAATGTTTATTTGAGGGCTCATGGTTTCAGAGGTCCTAGTCTATAAAAGGCCAGCTCCATTCCTCAGGGCTTGAGGTGAGGCAGAACCTCATGGTGGAAGAGTGTAGCAGAGGGAAGCAGCTCACATGGTGATTGGAAAGCAGAGAGAAACTCCACTGGTCAGATACAAATATACATCCCAAAGCCATGCCCCAATTCTACCTCTTCCAGCTGCACTCCACCTGCCTCTAGTTACCGGTTAATCCCATTAGGTATGAATTCACTTATTAGGTTAAGGCTATGCCCCAATCATTTTTCCTCCAAATCTTGCATCGTCTCACAAATGAGCTTTTAGGGGATGCCAGTCTAAACCTTAATAGTCCTCTTGCCTCCCACCTGCCTGCATTGCTTCCGGGCCTCTTGCTATACCCCAATCTTTCTACCCCAGTCCCAGCCCCAACTCTGCTGAACCCTGTTCTTTGTGCTCTTGCTTCCCTTTAGGCTTTCTTATTCAGTTCTTTCTGCCCAGTGGGGTTTCTCCCCATCCACCTGGTTATCCCTCCCTCCTGGCTCAGTGCCATCATCAGATCCATCAGTGGGCCTCCCTTGATTTCCCCAGCCTAGTGGATGTGCCCTTCTGAGCTCCCCAGCCCCTGTCACCCTTTTATTTATGGCCTGCTGGCTTGTCTGTTCTGCCATTGGACTTTGGGCTTCCTGGGTGAGTCAGTCCAAAGTTGGTTCTCTGGCTGCTCACTAAGATCAATTCCAATTCTGCCACCTCCATGATGGCTGTGAAGTTACACCAGGGCAGTCTGTGGCCACGGGACATGCATGCATTTATTAAGCTAGTGTTTGTGGTATACTCTCCCTTGGTGTTCTTTATGAAGAAGCATGGTCAAGCTCCTGCTCTTGCAGGTTAATTACCAAAACAATTCTACCACTGCCTTTTAATCGTAATTCCTTATTTTTTGAAGTCATTCAGTGACTGATCCCTCCTGGTGGGTGTACCTGTGACACCTCCTTTACTTCTGGGTCAGGTCAGCTGCACGCAGAGCCAATAATCCCATGGACCCTGGCACTGTTCCGGAGCCTACTATATATGCTTTTAGGATAGATGACTCCTGTCATCCTGTCCGATCACGGGTCTTCCTGATGTCATCATGACTCTGCTGTTTGAGAATTTGGAAGACCCAGTGGCAGGCACAAGTCCCCTGTCCAGTCCTGCGAGAAACGAGGATGAATAGCCATCAGCTGTCGGGAGCCTCATGCTCTGTGGGATGGGATTGGCAGCCTTGGGTGACCATGGTAACCAGCCCATCAATGCCCTCAGTGTCGAGATGGTGGCACTGCAGAGAGGAAGAAATAGTCTCATTGTCTCCCCCTTGGCCGCTTGGACACAAACAAGCCGCACCCCGCAGGGCCCCGCAGCCTGGCCAGACGTGCGGCTCTGCTGTGCTGTGCATAGTTCTCCTTGCTGAATTGGGCCAGGAAGGGGCTGTCAATGTCAGTTCTTTGACCCTCCTTGGGGCCTCTTAAGTTTCTGCCAGGAGCTGACATCACTTTTTCAGAGTCCTTGTTGGGTGAAGCCATCTTCTTAGTGGGAAGAAACAGCCAGAATGGATCAGCCTCCTGAAGCTCAGAGTGGTCAACCAGGTTGCTTCCACTATGAAGATAAGTAAATCAGTGACTGATGTTAGTGCTTGTGTTTTTGCAAGGAACCTTAATTTCTAAACTTTCCCCTTTTGGTTTGAAAACATCCTGGTGACAACTCTGAGAAATGATCAAGAAGAGCCAGCTTCTTGCCCACAGAGGCCCAAGTCCACCTCAGCAATCTTTACCAGACTCTTCTCCAGGTGCAGAATGAAGGAGGGCAGTGGAAGGGGAGGAGGGGCTGCCCTCTTGTCAGATAAGGGCCCTCTCTCCAGAGGCCAGGCCTGTCACTCTCCCTAGCCCACAGCCACAGCCCAGAATGGGCCTGGCCTCTTGCACTCTGGTAACACCCTGATTACTGCCACTCTTCTTTCCCTGCCTCCCTTCCGGGCCATTTCCCACACTGCCACAAGAAGGTCCTTCAGTGTCATAAGCCTCATGCTGTCCTCTGACTGCTTTAAAATCAGCAGAAGCTCCTGCTCAGCAAAGCACAATACATTCAGCTGTTTGTGAGCAAGCTGTCCCTCCCTCCTGCTCTGTCCTCAACCCCAAAGGCCTCATTTTTACTACATTCTACAGCTATTCCAGACCTTTGGTGTTCTGGAAACTCTCTGTATGCATTTTCTTTCTTTCATGCTTGCTATTTGTTATTGTTTTAACCCAGGTACCCATTCCCCATACAGTCTACCTGGAGAACCCTGCTCTCCTTCAGAATTAGCTAAAGTGTTCTTTCCTGATCTTTCTGCTGCTCAGCAGGGCTGGCAGTGTCCTCCCAGAGCTCCTTGAAAGGACTAGACCCTGGAATGCAAGGGTATCTGTCTCCCCACTAGACCACAGCATCTTGTGGTCAGTGTTTTTACCCTACTCATCTGGGTTTTCTTGGGCCCTAACATGATTCCCAGGAATACAAGTTTTAGTGAACAAGACACCTTTAGAAATTTTTTTTTTTTTTAGAAGGGAGTACTAGGGATTGAACCCAGGGGTTCTTAACCAACTGAGGCACATCCCCAGCCCTCTTTATTTTTTGAGACAAGGTTTCACTAAGTTGCTTAGGGCCTCACTAAATAGGTGAGGCTGGCTTTGAACTTGCAATCCTCCTGCCTCATCCTCTCGAGTTGCTTGAATTATAGACGTGTGCCACTCTAGAAATTTTTATATGAGGACTTGTGATTTCTTGATTTTACTCATCAAAGGTAAATGATCCTCAGAGCATGAGTAAAGGGAACATGTTGACTTTATTATCTCCCCTTCTGCTGAGCTCCAGGAGGTTTCTGAGTGGCAGACATTTGGATGTTTCCTTATAGTCAAATCACTTGAGTTTTTCCTACCCAGTGACATTTCCTGGTACATTATCATTGGGCAGCATTTTCCCTAGCACTAGGTCTTACTGAGTGATCTTTCAGGGTCTCCTTCACTTGCAGGGCTTTGCAAATCAGATCTTTAGTCACCTATACCACATGACTGCTCCAGGGCAGAACTGGCAAATCTGGCAGAACCCACAATCCTGGACTAGCGTTCTCTATAAATGGGCAGTGAGCCCCTTGCTCCTAGGTGAGCAGAAGAGTAGGAAGAGAGGAAGCCAACAAGAAAACCAGAAGGGGAAATGTAGATAGTAAAGGAAAAGGTAGAAAAGCAGGCATAGACTTGTCCCAGGGCCTTAGTGGGAGTCTTTTCTGTGAAGTTTAGTCTGTAAAGAAGAAGCCAAGTCCTTGGAGCAAACAGCCTCTCCATTCCTAGGTGTAGCTATATTTCATCAGAATGCTATCCAGATCGGTGAGCTCCAGTATCCCCAATGTGACTGCCACCTTAGCTCTTACATAGTCCTTACTGTCCACCAAACAGTGATAATTCCCCAAGTTCTAGTATTGAAACCCCATTACTCCTATGAGCAAACTAGGCCCAGAGAATTTGAATAACTTACTAAGGTTTAGAAGGTGTCAGCTTGGTAAATGTCAGCGTGGACAACTTGAACTCATAGATAGTGTCGGTATCCTGTGTCTGCAAATTGCAGGTGGTACCTGAGCCAGTCGGGGGGGCTGGAGTTGGGGTTTTCTAACTGCCTACATCAGAGAGGTACAGTCCAGGCAAATGGAAGCCTAGGCAGGAAGGGTGCCCTGTGTGGCCCTCCTGGTGTGACAGTAACAGGATCCTCTCTTTTATTCAAGCCTCTGGCCTGGAGCTCACTTCAAAGACTCATCTATGCAGGAATGAAGAATGACCAGCATTCTTTTTTTTTTTTTTTTTTTTTTTTAATCATGGTGCTACAGGTTCCGACCTATGGCCTCTTTCATGATAGCCAGTGCTCTACCACTGGGCCACACCTCAGCCCTAGATCCACATTCTAGATGTTGGTTCTAAGACTCTCAAGGGCAGGGAAATGTTCTTGGATCCCCTCCTCCCAGCATACCAGAGCCCACTGTGTTTCTCATGCCCTGGGAGGAGTAGGAGAGGGGACCACTGTGGAACTGAAAATCAGAGACAGAAAGCAGAACCCAGAGGAGAGAAGAGACCTAATGAGGACCCAAGACTGCACAGAGGATGGCACAGCCTCGTTATGAAGTTTTATATTACTTGATCTTTCTCATAATACAAAAAGAGTACATGTATGTGGAAGATTTTGGAAACACACACACACACACACACACACACACACACACACACAAAATCATTCATAATTCCACCAGCCAGAGATCATCATGTTTAAAATTTGGACCATGTCTTTTTGTTGTTTTTGTAATTCTGTCTGTGAGTACATGTGTGCGTGTGAGCATGCATGCTTGTGCTCATATACAGACATCCACTCACACCTGTATATGCAGAAATGTCTTATACACATGAGATTATCCCAGTTTTCAACTTGACCCTCCCAAGTCAGCAACTGTCCTGTGGTGTAATTTTTAATGGCTGATCACCGTGCCATTGCATGGCTGGCTCATATCTTGCTTAATCTTTCCCTGACATTTGGGTCAGTGGCTTCTTTGTGAGGCCTTGGGGAGGTGAATAGTGCTGTTGCTGGTTTGGAATGTCAGGACCATGTAGCACCACTGCCCTGTCCCCATGATGTGCCCTGGGCCCCTGGTCATAGCCTCCTCTCCCATTTTTCTGTCTCCCCATCCTATATCACTGGTCTTGCAGAGGGTCTATGATTGGGTAGTATTTTTTCAAGTCAGGATTTTAATGAGAATTATTTTTAAAAATTGCACATGTACTATATAAATACTCTCCTATTTAATTAGTTAATTAATTTATTGGTACCAGAGATTGAAACCAGGGGTGCTTAACCACTGAGCCACATCCCCAGCCCTTATTTATTTATTTATTTATTTATTTATTTATTTATTTATTGTAATTTAGAGATGGTCTCCCTAATTTGCTTAGGGCTCACTATGTTGCTAAGGCTGACTTTGAACTTGTGATCCTCCTGCTTCAACCTCCTCTACCCACCACACCCAGCTACACTCCTATTTTAAAGAGTTCAACTAGACTTGTATAAAGAGGAGAAATCCAGGTCTTTTCTCATCCCTTCCTCAATTTTCTCCTCCTGCACATGTAACTTCCATTCCCACCTCAGTGTATGAGTGTCCTTTTTTGTGCCTTTAAGGATATGTATGTGTATGTACACACTTACATGTACAGTATTAGAGGCTTCATTTCTTACAAATTTTGATCCAGCTGGCTTTCTTCTGCACCTAGTTTTTCTTAATCATCTTGAACATCTTTCCTTGCTGGTACATAGAGATCTACTCTATCCTTTCAAAATAGTTTTATGACATTTTTATGGATGCAATGTATTTTGTCATACCATTTACCTAAAAGGGTTCATTTGATTTGCCTCCAGTTATTTTTCATATAATAAACAGTGTCACAGCGATCATCCTTGTTCATGTCTCTCTGGGCACATGAGTGAGATTTTCTATAGGCTGTATTATAGCAAAAACAGACATAATTATAAATGATGGTTGCAGACACTGGTCTGGCCCTTATTATGTGCCTGGTAATTTTCCAAGTGCTTTCCTTGTATTGGCTCATTTAAGTTTCTTACAAGACATTATCCCCATTGAGCAGATACAGAAATCAAGGCATGGAGAGGTTAAGTAACTTGTTCTTGATTACACAGCTTGCAAATGCCAGAGCCAGGATTTGGATTGAGATGGTCAGGCTCCCAAGGCTGGGGACTGCTGCATCAAAGTATATATACATGTTGCATTGTATGAGGCATTAGCCGTGGCTTTCCAGGTTTTTGGTGACAATTGACACTGTCCTCAGAAGTGTCTGAGTGGAGGTCATTAATTTTGGGTGGAGATAACCAATTGTTATATTTGTCAATTCTTATATTATTTTAATTCGATTTTTTCCTGATGACTACTAAAGTTAAATATCTCTTCATGCATTTATTAGCCATTTTAATTATTCTCTGAATTGCTTATTTGTATTCTTTGTCCAGTTTTTCAATTGAGTTGTTTTTTAGTGATTTGTAGGTGTTCTTTCTATGTTATGACTGTTTATCCCTTGTTTTTAAGTATGTTGCAAATATTTTTCCCATCGGTCATTTTTCTTTGAACTTTGTTCAGAGGGTTTGATTGCTTGCTTATTGTTTTTTGAAGTAAAACCTGCAGTGCTGCTTGCAAGGCTCTGGGCTTGTTACTTTGTGTAATTCAGAGACAAACAGGACAGGATCCCTGTCTGCAACAGACAAGAACTCAGTCACCATTGAAGAGGAATAGGGGTGTGAAACAGAGATGGGGACATAATGTGCTTTAGGGGAGCAGAGGAGAGCAGGTTAATTTCTGCCTAAGGGACTCAGGGAAGGCTTTGTAACTAGGGATATTTGAGCCAGACCTGAGAGTCCACCAGAATTTTTTATATAGACACAGGAACAGCAAAGGAGGTGCCATATGGGCAGATGGATCCTGAGTATTTTCATCTGCATCCCATCAGAAAACTACTGGGAAACTACTCACCTTCCATGACTCAGTCAAGGAGAGTGTCAGGAATGGGCTGCAAGGGAACCAAAAAAGGGTCTTGAGGCACCCAGGGTCTGTCGGAGGTTGGGAGCTGCTGACCCACCTGTGGGAAGCAATAAGGACAAAATATTAGCAGAGCCTTGAGGGACCTGGAGCCATGGAGGGTGCACCTTCCTTCTGGTGCCTTCCATTGGCCCAGGTCATGTGGGCTTGAGGGCCTCACCCTTCAGGGCCTAAAGCAGGGTAGAGAGGGTGCAGACTAGCATGGCAAGAAAGGAAAGTTCTGGGGGTGTTAAGATCTCAGCAAACACCCTGATGCTATTAAGAGGGTAGGGAGTCTCATTGTTTTTATTTAGCATTTTTGAGTGCTGTTATCAAGCCTGGCATAGTGCATGAAAGATACTGAGTTTTGAAGGTGGCCCGTGCACCCCAGTGATCCCTGCCATGGTGCTACTTTTAGCTTTCCATGCGTGCTCTCCAAGGGTCACAGCAGAAGCCTGTGGTTTTGTGTCTGTTAGACCCCACATACCTGGATCAGTGCCTCCTTGTCCCAGTCAGAGTTTATTTAGGTGTGTCTGTCTGAGGACAGATTTTAACACAGAAAAGTAAGTCCATTTTTGGCCACCATTGCACTGGGTCTAACACACATCTTGATTTTCTGCTGGTTTTTTTTTTTTTTAAACTTAAACAAACAAGCAAAAAAACCCTCAATTTGTGTTCTTGATAAATCCTAATTTCTGAAAAAAGGAAAGAAAGCATATTCTGTCCTTCTATCAAGGTAACTAAGTCACTCTTCTTATGCATGTCTCTTTATATGTCACTTGCAGGAATGTGACATTATTAACCCCAGATAAGAAGCTGGGTTAGTTTCAATGGCGTAAACAGGTTTTTGTACCATGAGTTTGTCTATTTAAAACCCTCATAACCCTTCAGTTTATTTTTATTTATTCATTTGTTTATTTTGCAGTGCTGGGAGGGAACTCAGGGCCTTGTGCGGTCTAGGCAAGTGTTCTGCCCCCGAGCTACACCTCCAGCCTGTAACCCTTCATTTCAGCCCAAGATGCAAAACCTGTTTGTGGGAATGGATGTTTTCCATTCCCACAAATTTCATGTCACTGCACAAAATTAACTCATTAGTGCTTCCTGGTTTTTTTGTTTGTTTGTATTTGTTTTTCCTGGAACACGGTCTTCTATCTTCTGATATCTGGTCACACCGGGACCATTATAAGATCAAGTTGATGCCTTCCCACATTAAATCATCTTAGAAACCAAAAGAAACCTCAGAGGCAGATGTGAATACACTGACTGTAGCAACATCATGAGGCTCACGTTGGGGAACTACAACTCAGAAACCCACTCAAGGACCCATCCTGTCTTAGTATTCCTAGTCCAACTAAGTAAATTCAGTTGCAAAACCTCACCGTGAGAATCCACTTCCCATTTTTATTATCCCTCACAAAGAGCCCTGGGTGGATTTTCTGTTGTCTTCTGTGCAGAGAGCTACAGAAAAATCCTATCTATTTATTTTTTTGGACTCCAAGTTGGTTCTACTTTCCAGCAGTCGGTTCCTTTCTTGAAGTAAGTCATTTACAGTGCTTTATACTTGCCAGCCTGGGCTCGTCTTTGTGCCAGGCAGCGGCTCAGCCTCCTCCCTGAACACTGATCTCCTCAGTGTAGCCTTTCAATGGACAGACATTGCCATCGAGAGATCCTTTTCCCCCAAGGCCACAGATACTTGTGCGCTTGCTGCTGCCATTCTCCCTGTGGTGTCTGTGTTTTATTTGAATCGTGCTGTCAGATTGCATGAATAGATTGTGAGTCTCGAGGCTGGACCGTGTTTCTGCATGAACCTTGGGCGTGAAACTGATGCTCCAATGACCATTAGGAACCCTGGACACAGCCAGGAGGGAACAGTCATCTTGCCAAACTTACCCAGTCCATTTTAAATGCTGTGCCTTTGTCCAGAAGTCCGCTATCCTTGAACCCAGTTTGATTTCTGCATTAGCCTGTCACAGCAACAGATGACATGTTGACTGATGTGACCAGGCCCTCCCGGGCCAGCAGGGACTGTGCTGTGGCTTCCCTTCTTAGTCATGGGGCTTTGATGAGAGAATCAAGCCAAGTGCTTCCAGGACCAGTGTGCCTGACCTACTGATGTATTCTCAGCAGCCTGGGGTGCGGCCTGTTTGATTTTCACCCCCAGAGCATTTTGGAGTTTCCTGGGTCATTTAACTTGTAAAATTGTTTATCATAATTTTAAGTTTCTTAGCTCTATCCATAGGCAAATAGATAAATAAATATGATGCAGTCATACAATGAGCAATAAAGAAGAACAGGCAGACTATACACATAATAATGTGGATGAGTCTCGTAGACTTTCTACCAAGTGAAAGAAGCTGCATACTAGAGATAGATGATTCCATTTATAGAAAGTTCTAGAACAGATGAAAACATTCTGTAGGGAAAACTAATCTATTGGGGCAGGTATTGGCTGGGAAGGTACACGGGAGACTTCTGGGATGATATCTTCTGAAATCTGGTAGGGGTTTTGGGTCACACAGGTGTATACATGTATCAAAACTCCACAGGTATAGAATGAGCATTTGCTTATTTCATCACAGGCAAATTTTACTTCAAAAGACGAAAAACCATAAGCAAATACTTAACTCTTTGTACTGATGTGTATGTTGAAGTATTTAGGAGAAGTGTACTGATACTGCAGTGTAGTTTGGAGTTCGCCAGAAATATTGAATTGATGGGTGGATCAATGGAGAAGGATATGAGTGATTTCAGTGAAGATGTTAATAGTTGAATAGAGTGATGGGATATATGGATGTCTGCTACACAAGCCTTTCAACTTTGCTATGTTTGAAAATTTTTCAAAACAAGATATTGGGAGGAAAAGATTGGTAGGGCCTGGTGGGATGAGTTAGACTTGGGAGAAATCTCATGCTGTCTGTCCTTGGAGACATAATCACTAAGTTATGTTTAGAGATGATTAGAAGCCTTCTAGGGATTTAACAGGACAAATAATGTCATCAAAGAAATCCCCATGGGATCTGGGTTTGGGGGCATTAACTTCTGTAGAGTCTGCTCTGGGGCCACAATGGCACCTGAAAGGATTATGTGGCTCCGTGAGGCCCTCACTTCTTTTCTCTCTGGCAGAGAGTTTCAGCCCCAGGAGGTAGCTTCCCAAGAAACGCAAATGAGCAGAGTCCTGCAGTTGAAGGACCTTCCTGTTGAGGAGAGATAAGCCTGCTGCAGATACCCCTGGCATGCCAATGGGAGTTTGGGTTGCTTGCCTGCTAATTATCTTCTCCTTCTTGCTCTGCAGTATTTTTTTTTCCTGGCTTCAGAATTTGAATTATTGACTTTCTGTAGACTTCTCAGCCTCTTTTGATTTGTTGAAATCGAAGGGCAGGACCAGTAGCCATTCTGCACAGATTCCTAATGGGTGGGCATCCTAAGTTGGAATCCTGCCATTGTATTCCCCAGGGTTTAACCCAGATCAGATGCAGCCAAGACACAGCAATCAGACTCCTGGTAGGAGAAGCTCAGCCCAAGAGGGTCTGCTGGTAAATTTAGGGCATGCTCCAGAAGTGGGGGGTAGGGAGAGAGAAGAATGAAAGCATTATTCTAAGAAGCTGCTTTTATTTATAGATTCTCCTAATTCTATTAAAATGAATGCCGGAGGGATATAAAACTTGGAACACATAACACATAATAGAAATGAAAGGACGTTAAACTAAAATAGGGAACAGTGGTGAAATGAGAAGAGAGTCTTAGTACCAAGGGGAAGATGTGACATTTTTTTGAAATAAAATCATCTTAGAGAGCATTGTATGGGGAAAGTGAATTAAAATAAGGACTTGGTCAGGAGAAAACTTGGAAGGAAACATAAAATATTTCATAATGAAAAGGAGAAAGTGTTAAGCTGACTCCAGGGGAAAACAAATATGGAGATTACACTAATTACATTATAAAGACAAATAAAATGCCATTGTTGTAAAAGGAAATAAAATTAATTAAATACTTAATGTGCTTTAAGAGACGCTGGCAAAATAAAAATGTATTAAATATGATAAAATATGTAAATAGCCACAATTTGCTCACTTTGTTCCAGCAGCCAGTACAGTGCCTTACCTCCTGCATATGAAATGAGGGATTTTTGACTCCTGATCTAGGACATTGTGGGGATATGATACAAAATGAGTCCTCACTAACATTAGAAAAGCTTGAATCAAACAAGTGCTTTTAAATGAATGAACTGATGGTTGAATGAGGATTCCTTAAATCAGGAGATTAAAGCCACACACACTCATTGGGGAAAGCAGCAGAACTCCCTTCCAAGATTAAAGTCTCATGAATGAAGGCATGAACACTGTGCTTCTCTTTACTGACAATCACTTCTGCTCCCTATGCCTTAGCGTTTCTTTTTTTTTTTTTTTTAAATGGAAGTTAGTGGTACCTTCCACAACCAAAGGCTTGAAATAGTGCCAGCCTTATCATCGTCATCATCATCATCACCACAATGATTATTATTAACACCAATAGAAAGAGATACATGTCCTCCCTGAGTCAGGCATTGGGATCACACTAGGAAGGGGGGTTACTTTTAAAAGCAAGAATTCAAAGCTAGTGAAAGGTATCATGGAAAAGTGCCTCTTTTACCTTTTTTTTTGGGGGGGGGGGTGTCCTGTTGTAAAGCTTAGGGTAGGACAGGCAGAAGTTAAGCCAGGTTAAGAAGGAATCAGTGGGTCACGTCTTGTGTATAGGGAACCTTCCTGGCTCCCATCTAGGAGCCTGGTTGCAGCCCCTCCATTTAGCAGCATGTGAAATGTCCCTCCTTAGCCTTTTGCCTGCCTGGCATGTTCAGCAGAGCTCATACCCACCACTCTTGATGCAAAAGAGAACCCTTTTACTTGAAATTCATTAAGGATTCTCTCTTAAAGATAAGAGAAAATAAAACTTAGAGCCGCTTGTGTAAAATGGTCTATGGCATGCAGACCTAATCAGGGCTTATAGCCACTCTCTACAAGTGTCCATTTGCCTCTTGATTTCAAATGTTTGCTATTTTTTTTCTTTTTATTCCTACAAAAGAAATGTACCTGGTGGTGCTGATTTTTTCTCCTTCCCTAAACTTTTTTGCTCTGGGCATCATTCAAGATGGATTACACAGAACACTGGCTGTCTTAATCAAATGAGCATTAGTTCTAAAGGGACCCCAAAAATGCAAAAGCAAAGCAAAAAATGGAATGTTTTTCTCCTTCTGCTCTAATTATAATAGCCAAATTTCTCCCATCATGTATAAAGACAGGTGTGTTTTCTCTTCATTTTATAGGACTAATTTGATCTTGTAGCTTTTGCAAACAGAGCCAGTAGCCAAAACATAAAACACAAGATTTAGATCTAATCCTAGAGCTTTTGCCTACACATTGATCAACAATTGGCAAAGCCACTGAACATCCCTGGATGTCAGATCATTCATCCATAAAATATGATTGCAATTATCAGGGGAAATGGAACTCTGCAGCTGGCTGTTGTGAAGAGTGCAGGGTAAATGGTAACCTCTGTGTAAGGGACTCTTGTTATGAATATGAAGTTGGTCTGCTTAAGTGATGGCCTCACTCTGTGATGACCTTGGGGAAAGTCATGCTTTCCTACAAGGACACCTAACAACAGTCCACATTGTTATCACTGGCTCAGGGCCAAGGAAGGTGGGTACCCAACCTTATTTATTAATACCTACTATGTTCTCCTCCCCCACATGTTTCCTACATTGGTTACATTTGGATTTGGAGGAGCTGGTTACATTTGGATTTGGACTTACATGTTTATGGAGTCCCCGAGTCACAGCCCACTGTGTGACACAAAAGCTGAAGTTTGAAATGATCAAGTTGCAGCAGTTTAGTTTAACCAAGCAGCCTAAAAGATCCCCTCCAAGAGTAGATTTGCATTATACTGGGGAATAAAATACACCCTGTGCATATGCCACGTGTGACCAATTTCAGAGCACTGTCAAATGCTTGCTAGGAATGCATTCAAATGAAAATATATATATATATATATATATATATATATATATATATATATATATATGAAACAGTTTAGACAAAGTGGAGCTTTTCTTTTTATTTTTTTTTCACCCAGCAAATTTGGGTGTACTCATCCAGGGTTGGTGCTGGGCAGTATGTTGTCCCCTTTTACCACTTTGCCACTGTTAGCAGAAAGGTCTTGTGGCCATTGCCTCATGACAGCATGGTAGCTATTACACTTGTAGGTCTCATGTTCAAGTGCCAGGCAGGAGGCAGGGCTAGGAGCAAAAGGTGAACGCTTTTTCCTTTTCATTAATGAATGGCCATCCTTCCCAGGGACTTTTGCCAACATCTCAGAATAGAATTATGTCACATGGCCATGCTAGCTGCAAGGGAATCTGAGAATTCAAGATTTTCACATTTGGCAGAAGAGACAGGCAAAGGAGAAAGGGTTGGAAATAGCGGTAGGATGGAGCAATCAGTGGTGTCTTCCACACATCACAAGGACTGTACTATACTTCCACTGTCTTAATGAATGGAAAGAAAGGCAGGGAGAGAGGAAGGGAGAGACCCCTATGTTATTCCAAGGGAAGAACGGCCTCTTAATATTCCTCAGATTAAGCTGCAATTCAGTGTGGGTCAGGCTCTTGACAAGGTGCCTCAATGGCCTAGCTGGTCTCAAGGACTTGCTCTCTCGTAAGAAGGCATCGGCATCAATGATCACATCACCAGGTGCAAATTGTCTAGGTGAGGCACAAGTGACCTGGCAGGACTGGACAGTCAGGGATCCCATCCATTAAAGAAAATCAGAATGATGGCGAGGCTGGTGAGAGTGGCAATGTCAAGTGTGGTAGATTCTCACGGGGCAAGGAACTGTCCTAAGGGTTTGACCTCGTTTACTCCCTACAGCTACTTCACAGGGTAGGTCTTTCTCACTATTTCATGTACAGGCAAAGAAACTGAAGTGCAGAGAAGTGACTTATCCCAATTAGAAATGGAAGAGTCAGAGCCAACACTAGTTATTTCTCCCTTATCTTTAAAGCATGTTATTTGATATATAGAAAATATTCCCCATAATTTATGTTAGTTATAAAAAGTTTTATCGAACCTGTGAAGTCACAGGGTTATTAGCAATATGACCTACACATTCCTCTTCTGTTCTACCACCTGCCACCACACCTGTAGCCCTATAGGCAACTGCTGTCTGTGTGATGTGTCTCAGGTGTAGATATGCTTGGTCAATGTATTGCTTGGTTTTGCTTTTGAGCTCTGTAAGAAATACTGTGTGTGGTGTTCTGGGGCTTGCTTTGATTTCTTGGTTCTTCCTCACATAGCATCACGTTTCTAAGCTCAACAGCATTGCAGCCCCAGCTCCAGGTTAACTTTGGGTCCTCTACTTTCATTGTTCCACAGAATACACAACGGATCACATTGTATCTGTCCATCTTCCTGGCCGTTAATATTTGTGATTTTTTTTTATTACGAACATTGTTGCCAAGAAGAACCACATATTTAACCTTTGATGCACACATACCCGTTTCTCTTGGATATGTGCCCAGAATTGGAAAGACTGCTTTATGTATACTGGGTATAAATCCTTCATCAGTTACAAGTGTGGGAAATAGCGTTTCTAGATTTGAGATTTTTTTTTAACCTGTGTGGGTGTCTTCTGATTAAAATGGAGAAATAGCTTTGATACAATTTTATATATCAATCCTCTCTCTCTCTCTCCCTCTCTCTCTCTCTCTCTCTCTCTGTCTTTCTTTGCTTGTGGTGGGGATCAAACTCTGAGCCTCACACATGGTAGGCAAGACCTCTACCACTGAGCTACATTTCCAGCCTCTTATCTTAAATAATAGCTTAAATAATTGTTTTATTAAGATATTCTTATACTACATGATTCACCTGTTTGGTTAGGAGGTGGTAGAGGATAACTGGGGATTGAACTCAGGGGCATTCAACCACTGAGCCACATCCCCAGCCTTATTGCTATGATTCACCTATTTAAAGTGTACAATTAAGTGGGTTTTAGTATATTCGGAGTTGTCCAAACATCACTATAGTTAATTCTGAGACTTTTTTTTTCACCCCTTACGCATTAGCAGTCACTCTCCACTCTGTTCTACTCCTCAGCCCCTGGTAGTGGCTAACCTGCAGTCTCCATGGACATTTCATGTAATGAAATCATGTAACATGTGGTCTTTTGTGTCTAGCTTCTTTCACTTGCCTCGTTTTCAAGGTTCATCTAAGTTGTAGCATTTGTCAGTACTTCGTTCTTTTTATTGCCAAATAAGATTTCACTGTATGAATATGCTAATATATGAATATTTTATTTGTCCATTCATCAATCAATTTACATTTAGGTTTCCACTTTTTGTGTTAATGTGAATAATATACCTGGGAACATTGGGGTACAAGATTTTATGTGGACATATGTTTTTATTTCTCTAGGGATTATATCAAGGGTGGAATTGCTGAGTCACTTGGTAACACTGTGTTTGCATTTTGAGAACCTGTCAGATAGTTTCCCACAGTGAATCCATTTTACATTCCCACCAGCAGTGTATGATTGTTCCAATTTCTCCACATCCTCATTAAGCTTTGTTACTACCTGATTTTTTTTTTTTTAATTGTTCCCATCCCAGTGCATGTGAAGTAGCGACTCTGTGATTTGGGCTCATAGTGCCTTGATGGCTGATTATGTTGAGCATCTTTTCATGTGCTTATTAACCATTTGTAAATCCTTTTAAAATGTCTATTGAGATACTTTGCTCATTTTTAATTGGTTTATGTGTCCTTCATTGTTGTATATTCTAGATAGGAAATACTTTCACCCATTTATTGGCTTGTTTTTTTCACATTCTCAAGGGTTTATAGCAAAGAAGTTTTTGGTTTTTAAAAATCTACTCTAATGCTCTGTTATTGCATGAATATATTTAGGCCATTCACATGTAAAGTGATTACTGGTATTGCTGGATTAATATCTGCCCTGTCTACAGCTGTTTTGTTGCATTTCTCTTTTGTCCTCTCCCCTATCTTTTTCTGCCTTCTTTTGTTTTAATTGAGATGATTCCGTTTTATGTTCTTCCTAAGCATATCAATTATACTTCTTTTGAAAAAAATTTTCATGGTTTCCTTAGAGTTTACAATATCCACTTTTAATTAATTTAAGTCCACTTTCAAATAACACTGTGCTACTTCACCTGTGTAGTAGAGGTGCCTGTAACCAAGTGTTCCCACTTCCTCCTCCTCCTCTTCTGCCCTGTCCCTGAGGACACCACTGTCTTCTCTCATGGATAGTGTTGGGAGTCACCTGGGCTCCAAAGACTAACTTCCCCATCCCCCAGAAGAGCCGTCCAATGGTGAGCCCTGCTGGCTCACATGATCCTTACCCACCAATCAGACTAGCCCTGCTGGCTCACATGATCCTTACCCACCAATCAGAAAGCACCCCATGCCAACCGTCAAACCGTTCAACCCTTAAACTGTCATAACTGTCTAACCATCCCCGGCTCTATAAATATGCAGAGCTGTTCCTCAATAAATGGGCATTTTCTCCGACGTCGAGCCTTGTTCATTCTTTCAGATAGTGCATCCTCTGTTCTTGTTTAAGAAATACTTCCTGCCACAAGATCAGAAAGATCCCTTTTAATATCAGCCAATGGCCCAGGAGGCAGCATATGGCCCCTGGGGCCTCCTTTTATCATGGCCCTCATCCTGCAGGTCTGGAGCCTGTGTGGAAACTCAGCCATTCCCTGGTGTCTGCTCACACTCCATCCACTAGAGCTGGGGAAACAACTCCAGCAGGGCCCTGCAGTTGTACTGGATGCTCTTCAGCTGGATCTGTCTTCATGGGCAGAGTAATTGGAGGATTTGCATCAGGACCAGGCCCTGTGGGTCACAGTGGCATGTCAGGGTTGTGGAATTGATGCAGGTTCAGAGTCCCTGTCTAGCAACTACTGGGAGGTCTGGATGTCCCTCTTCCCCACTGCAAGCCACCTGAGAAGCAGTTGCAGGAATCTGGGGAAGATGTGAGGAAAGACTCCTTATAAACCCTGTGACCCTCTGTAGGGCTCCTCCTTAAAGGAACCCTGCATACCTGTCATTAATTCAGGACCTCAGGGTCTGGGTGCTGCTTAGGTATTGTGAATCCCCACTGCAGTGCTGCCCATTAAAGCGAGTGGTTTCCTGCTTCTGTGTGTCTTTTAAATCCCCACTTCCTTCCAATGAAGTACTGTGAGTAATACAGCAGCCGTTTGCGTAGGGTGGCATTCAGGTATGCTTGCTTCTCCGTGCCTCCTCCTGTCAAGATCCCACTGTTCCAATGGAGAGTGAGGACCAGATGTCTTTGGAGCATCTTTTGGTCATCTGCAATACAGAAAGGATGGCTCCCCGGCAGTTCTTTTGGAGGTTGTTGACCCTTACCCAGGGAACTTTTCTGACTCCTTCCCCAGAGAGTATTGGTAGTTTAGCAGATAGGTGTCACATAATCCCTTCATTATTCCCATTTCCCCAAGTTCCTACCAGACCAACAGCATCAGCATTCTGGACTTAATTAGAAATGTAAATTCTTTTTTTTTTAAGTTTTTTTTTAAGATAGAGTGAGAGAGAGAGAGAGAGAGAGAGAGAGAGAGAGAGAATTTTTTTTAATATTTATTTTTTAGTTATCGGCAAACACAACATCTTTGTTTGTATGTGGTGCTGAGGATCGAACCCGGGCCGCACGCATGCCAGGCGAGCACGCTACCGCTTGAGCCACATCCCCAGCCCCTAGAAATGTAAATTCTTGAGCCTCACTACAATCCTACTTGATCAAAAACTCTGGGAGTGGGCCAGAGCTGTCCAGAGGGTGGAGACCCATGGCAGCCCAGGATGTCAGAGAGTTCTGGTATATCAACCTCATCAGCTTTTGGTTTTTGTTCATTCTAGATTTGGTTAGCCAATTTTGTGGACTCTACAGATCCTTTATACACATTCAATAATCAGAAAGTGAGGAAAATGCCCACATCCCCACATTTGGCTATACCTAACCTATTTATATTTTGTCTTCCTGGCGCTCATGTTATACAGGCCACTCCCACACACCTCCCAGGTTCCTGCATACTGTCCTCCAGATGCAACTCCTGTGCCTCTGAGGTCTGATCTTTTTATTGACTTAGGCAGCTGTGGTAGGGGTGGTCCTGAGCGAAAGGGTTCCAGCTTGTGACAAAGTGGCCTCAGAAGCAGGACAGCTTTTTGCAAAGGAGGCTGTTTCTGCATGCAAGGAAGGGAGGGTCATATCTGCAGATAAGAGGGTCAAATTGCTGCCACAGGCTGTGTCTGCTTCATGTCCACTGGGCCAGCTTCTTCCCACCCTCCTAACTGTAAGGGGCCTAGATGTTGAACATCTTAATGGCTCTTTGACTCTGGAACCTTAAAAAATCACACCCTGGGGTTACCATTGGGTCTCTTGTTCTCCTTGTACATTCTTAGTTGAGTGTTTATTACTTTAAATTTATCTTTTCCCTATATATGCTGCTTAGGACCTTAAGAGGAATCTGCCTGACCTTACAACCTTTGCAGTCACTATTGTTGCCACCCCCTGTTCTCCAGTGCCTCTCCCTCCCCGTGCCCTTCATCCTGTGTATCATCCTGAATGCTCTGGATTTACATATCTGGCTTTGGGGTGGCCTTTATGCACACATGCACACATGTGTGCACATGACCCTAGGGCTTCTGGAGTCTGAATCCCATTATGAAGTCCAGTTGATGAGCACTTCCAACAATTACTTCAACAATCAAGGTCTTAGAAAGGAAGTCAGGGTACTTTAAGTAAGGTTAATAGAATTTTTCTAAAGATAAGGGCAGAGTGCAGAGGAACCACCAGGGACTATTAATAGCACAGTTGTTTCCACCCCTTGGATCTAAAGGAAAAGAAATGGGAATGTTGATGGGACCTGGAAAAAGAGATTGTGCTGACCAGGAACTTTGAAAAGGGCCATAATCCTCAGGGCCAGACTTAATGGTGGAGGCAACCTTGAAGGGAAGGGCCAGGGGAGTCAGCAAGCCAACCTCACTCTCCTCCTACCTTCTTATGTCTCTTTCCAGGGTTCCGCATTACCAGGTCCAACCCACAGCCAGAGGGTGGAGGAGCCCAGCTGAGGTAGTTCTTATCCTGGAAAAGAGAGCTAGGGCAGGTGGGGTTGCAGAGTGAATTGGAGGAACAAATAGAAGATACCTGGCCCACTCCCATGTGTTCTGAAAGCTTTACTTTTACTTCTCACTTACTTAATCTAAGTACTTACTCTAGCTCAAATTTGTTTTTGTGTTCGATGTTTTGTGTTAGATAATAAAGTAAGGATTCAGTTATTGTTATTGTTTTCCTTAGGTGAGTAGTCACCTTTCCCCATCGTTAGTTGATTAGTCCTCCTTATACTACTGATTTTGTGTCATGAAGCAAGTTATGGATTTGCATGGATCTGCCTCTCTTTTATGTTCCATGAGTTAAATTTGTCCTTGACCCAGTGCTTCAGAGTCTTCAGTATTGTAGCTTCATATCTGGTAAGGCAAGACTTAGCTTCAAGCCACATCCCCAGCCTTTTTTGTATTTCATTTAGAAACAGGGTCTCACGAAGTTGCTTAGGGCCTCACTAGGTTGCTAAGGCTGGCTTTGGACTTCCTGCCTCAGCTTTCCAAACCCCTGGGTCTACAGGTATGCACCATATGCCTGGCTCAAGGCAAGTCTTGTTTTCTTTTCATATTTCTTATTGGTGCATTATAGTTGTACATAATGGTGGGGTTTATTGTTACATATTCATAAATACACACAATGTGACAATATAATTTGGCCAATATCATTCCCCAGTATTTCATCTTTTCTTCCCCTTAGTTTGATTCTTTTTCACTAGACTATTTTTGCTTTCTTGTTTTTCATATTCTTTTGAATCAATTTGACAAACTCCACAAAAAAATAAATAGCCTCTCATGATTTCAACTGAAATATTATTTAATATATAAATCTACTTGATACATTTAACACACATTTATGGTACATTGTTTTTCTCTCCATGAACATGGTATGTCTTTTGTTTAGGTGCCCTTTAATTTTTAGTAAAATTTAATAATTTTCTATATGCAAGACTTACACATCTTTTGCTAAATATACAGGTGCCTTATGTTTCCTAACAGTTGTCTAGTATATTGAAAGATAATTGATTTTTAAAAAAATATTGATCTTCTATCCAGTCTCAATGCTATAGACTCCCTTATTTTTTTTCAAATAATGTGTCTCTAATTTTCCCATATAAACTGTAAGAAACCATAGATTTGTTATGATTTCTCATGTAGGTAGTTATATCATTTGCAAAAAATTTTGTTTTTTCCTTATCAGTCTTTAAGCTGTTTATTTATAGTATCTGGTGTTGGCTTGGACCTACTGTGTAATGATGAAAAAAAGCATTGATTTGGGGCATCATTACCTTGTTCTTGATTTTAAAGGGGGATGCTTTCAGAATATCCATATAGATATAAATATTTGCTATTTGTTTTGTAGACTACTTATTAACAGTTTAAGGAACTTCCTTTCTTTTTCTAACTTGCTAAGAATTTTCAATCATATGGGTTTTGAACTTTACAAATATTTTTACTGTATCTCCTTTAATCTGTTGATAAAATGGATTGCATTTATTGACTTTGTGTGTTAAATACCCTTTCACTTCTGGAATACACTCACCTTGGACATGGTGAATTATCCTCTCTAGTCATTGCTGAGTATGGTTGCCTAATAGGCTAGTTAGGTGTTCATCTTTTATATTCATAGCCAAAGTGGACCCATAATTTTCCCTTTTTATACTGTCCTTGTCTGGTTTTAATGTTATTCTGGCTTCATCAAATTTTATTCTTTCTATCCTCTGGAAGAATTTGTGCAAGAACAGGATGATCTACTTGAAATTTTAGTAGAGCTCACCTGTAAAAATGTCTGGGCCTGTTTTGTATGAGAGAAATCGATGTCTAACTACTTCAGTTGCTTTAGTGGAAAATATGACTAGTCCTTTAATTATTTCTTATTTAGTTAGCCTTCATACATTATAATTTTCTAGGCATTTGTTCATGTTTTCTAAGTTTTAAAATTTATTAGCTTAACATCATCAAGAGAGGTTCCTTATTATCTTTTGAATCCCTGCTCTATCTGTGGCTATATATATCTTTTCATTTAAAATATTACTACTTTGTGCTTCCTCTCAATTTTTCTTTATCAATGCTGCTGTAGATTTGTCTTTTTTGCTGGATTTTTAAAGAACTACTTTTAGTTTTTTCAATTTTTCTCTATTGTGAATTTATTTTCTGTTTTATAGAGTTCTCCTAACTTTAACTCCTTTCTCCTCTATTTTTCTCAAACTTTTTAGTTGGCTATTTAATCTCATGGGTTTTCAGCATCTCTCTGTAATGTAAACATTATGCATTGTCCTTCCAAGGTCATGTTCACTAATGCTCATGAATTGTCTGAAGTAGTATTTTCATTATCATTCTATTCTAAATATTTTTTTAAATCTCCATTTGATGCCTTATTTGACCCATATTTATATAAATATGTACCTGTTAATTTTCAAACATGTAGGAATTTCTCATCTTTCCTTGTGTTGTTGACATCTAACTTAATTGCATTGTGATCATAGACTGTGCTGTCTTGGAAATCCATTCTTTGATGCTGGGGGGATTTGCTGTAAGTCCTAGTACTGGGTCAATCTTTGAAAACATTCTTTGCCCCTAGAGAAGAAGGTTGTTAACTGTTTGGTACAAAGTTAAGTCTGCTAGAACATGCTTCTCGGCAGAGTGACTGTCTCCACCTCTAGTGACTTTTATCCCCACAAACCTCTGTTGTTGAGGGACAGCTCCGTGCCTTGTGTCCTCTGGCATAGAAGGAGCAGGTGTTTGGACTGGCCTTGGGGAATGAGGAGGATCTGGCCTGATGGAGGTAGGGGAGGGCCTAGGTAGAGGGAACAACCTAAATACTGTTGAGGGAAGGCCAGGGGAGGGGACAATTGAGAAGGGGACAATTGGAGTCAGTTCCAGAGGTCTTTGAAAAGGACCTTCTTTAAAACAGTGACAGGAGATAGTTGTCTTGGGGCGAAGACAGAGGAGAAAGGACAGAGAGGAGGATGCCCAGGCAGTTGGAGCTGGGTGGGCCTAGACTGAGGGGGGCAGTCTGCAGTGGTCACTGAGAAGGAGGCCTGTGTGATGGTGACAGTGTGACTGTGTGGTGAGGATGTGAGGATTGGGAAAGTAGATGTGGCAGAGGGAGGTGTGTAGGCCATCTAGGGCTCTAAGCTGAACAGGGTTGACACAGCCCAGAGGGTCCAGGCTGGGTTGGAAAGTCAAGAATGGGCCAAGACCCAGGACCAACCAAGTTGCAATGAGTTGTGGTGAGGAAGGGGCTTTGGTGTGGGGCCTGGCTGGAACTGTGTTCATGGGTGTTGGGATGGAACAGTTAGGGAGAGATTCGAGCATCAAGAGAGCCATTT
Source organism: Spermophilus citellus (assembly GCF_964194105.1). Taxonomy (NCBI): domain Eukaryota; kingdom Metazoa; phylum Chordata; class Mammalia; order Rodentia; family Sciuridae; genus Spermophilus; species Spermophilus citellus. The sequence goes on from NC_138185.1 coordinate 53,776,254, forward strand.
ACCAGAGTTTTGAAGTCCTGAGCCAGTGTCAGAAAGGTGATGAAGGGGGGTGAGTCCGTCAGCAATGGTGGACAATGTGGCAGGGTCAAGCATGAGAGTGATGGTGAGGGACCATGAAGACTTAGGAGCTGCGACAGCCACATTGGCCTGGAAACTTCTGTGCTTCTGTGCCTGGTGAGATGTCCGTGGCCACAGAATTTATTGCTCAAACTAAGACATTTCTAAGAGCCATAGACACCTAAATAGGGACGGCAGGACTAAATAAGCCAGGACATACACTTTTACTTGGGACAATTGTCAGGCAAGCAGGGACTACCAACTAAGCTGAGAATACACAAGGTAGACCAGTCTTTTATTTGTCCAGAGAGGTAGACCAGTCTTCTATTTGTTGGTTTATGTTTTTTGTTTTGTTTTGTTTTTCTTTTCTTTAATAATAGAGATGATCAAGTTCTCAGTGGGTATAGCTAACCATGAGGTTGGGGGAGGAGAGGTAGCCCAGAGAGGTTTCGTGTGTGAAATGAGTCAGGAACAGTTGGCACCTGTGTCTGGGACATATTGTGGGTGTTGATCGGGGGAGGCAGGGCTGTCCTGTTGGAAGGGCAGTGGAGATCATGGACCAGATGAAGCAGGGGCATGAAGAGCTGACCAGTCTAGGAGTTCCCCAGCATGGCTTGCTGCTGTGACTTAGAGGCCATTCCAGAGTGGCATCTCCAGATGCTTTGGGGGCAGGATAGCCTGTCAGACAAATTTGTGTTTTCATTTCTTCTTCTGACCTTCATCTATCCAAAAGCCTTTCTCCCTTGGCTGAGAGAAGCCAGGCTCACAGCTACCATCTTGGAGTATGTGGCAGGCAGAACCATAGTTATGCAACTGTTGGTAGTAAACCTCCAGGCACTTAAAGCCTTGGCAGGAGAAGCTGAGGTGGGCATGTCAGGGTAACCAAACGGAGCAGAAGGCAATTTGTTTTTTTCTGAGTGAGGCAGATGTGGGGGAATTATGTAGAAGCTGACAGAGAGAGACTCAAAGCTGCTAAATTTAACTAAACTCAGGGGGAAAAAAAGGTTACAGAGTGGTGTGCCAAGTAATTAGACCCATCATTGAGAACCTGAGTGATCGTTTGACAAAGTTTGTGTCTATGAATGTCACTGGGAAGAAATATAACAGAATGGCTCCTCTCTGAAAGGAGCCAGTCTACAAAGAACTCTGGAGCCTCTGGCACTGTCAGACACACTCCAGGCCACTGTGGGAGACTCCCAGGGGGATACACACTTGTGAAACCCAGAGAAGGGTATAGTCCTTGCAGATGGAAGATGATCTGTGAATGTGTGAGCAAACACAGCCAGGACCTGGTCAGGTCCACCCTGAGGGCTCTCCTGGTGACTCAGGGACTGTATCACCTGGCTGGCTTCTTTAGGACTTTGAGGTTTGTGCCCCAGGTCAAAGCCATGCAGAAAACCCCTTCAATGGGTTGGTTTGTCCACATAGGGGACAAAATGACAACACAGCCCTGGAGTCGAGTTTCCTGAGAGCCATTCCTATCTCCACAACCTGTGCCCACTCACCAAGAGCTGAGCGAATTTAAGGGTCATTCTCTGAGAGAAGGCATGTGGCAGCCACATCAGTTCTTCACTGTGGGATGCCTGATAACTCCATGTGAAGAATAGCCACTAAGCCACCAGAAAGCAGGGTGTGTGGGGCCCACTGTATTACGAGTCACAGAAAGAGCTGCTGAACCCAGGCCCACCTATGGAGGAGGTGTATCAAGGGCACCAGTCTGTGAGGGTATTTGAAGACACCAGCTGTCAGCTGTAGCAGGTGGTGAGCATATATCAGATAGGATTTTGCCAAACCGGATGAGCTTCTCTCTCACTCCAAGTGAATTTGTCTTTACAGACTTGTGAACATAAGAGGTGACATACGGCATGAATTTGTTTTATAGAAGCAGAAGTCTAGGACTCAAAAAACATTTCAGTCCACAGTCAGACATATATTGCAGACTCATAAGGATTTTTAAAATATAAATGGATAAGAAATAAGTTCATTTCAGGGAACTGGAAAATCCACTGGATTGCTAGACATGGGAGATACCACTCACCTGAGAGGTGGCAGTCAGGGCTGCCTGTGTACCGTCTGTCACCTCAGCGTACTCCTCTGCTCCCACTGCCCTCCTCCAGGTTCAGGCCTGACCACTGAGTGGTGATGTTTACTTTGGCCTTTTTTGACTGTCTAGGTGGGGTCATATTTCTCACAGGGACCACTGATAAAGAAGTATAGCCATCCCTTGGTATCTATAGAGAACTGGTTCTAAGACATCTCAAGAATATCCAAATCCACTGATGTCAAGTCCATTATTTTAAGTCCATCCCATTTATTGATTCTTGGTTTTAATTCTTGCACTATAGGAGTCTTATTAAGGAAGTTGAGGCCTAATCCCATATGATGAAGATTAGGGCCTACTTTTTCTTCTATTAGACACAGAGTCTCTGGTTTAATTCTTAGGTCCTTGATCCACTTTGAGTTGAGTTTTGTGCATGGTGAGAGATAGGGATTTAATTTCATTTTGTTGCATATGGATTTCCAGTTTTGTTAGCACCATTTGTTGAAGAGGCTATCTTTTCTCCAATGCATGTGTTTGGCACCTTTGTCTAACTAATATAAGATAATTGTAATTTCATGGGTTAGTTCTCTGTTCTGTACTATTGGTCTACCAGTCTGTTTTGGTGCCAATACCATGCTGTTTTTGTTACTAGTTTCTTCTCAGCAAAAGAAACAATCCGTGAGGTGAACAGAGAGCCTACATCCTGAGAGCAAATTTTTATCCCTCACACATCAGATAGAGCTCTAATGTCTAGGGTACATAAAGAACTCAAAAAGCTAAGCACCAAAAAAAAACAACCCATTCAATAAATGGGCCAGGGACCTAAACAGACACTTCTCAGAAGATGATATACAATCAATCTACAAATATATGAAAAAAAATGTTTATCATCTCTAGCAATTAGAGAAATACAAATCAAAACTACTCTTAAGATTTCATCTTACTCCAGTCAGAATGGCAGCTATTATGGAGACAAACAACAATAAATGTTGGCGAGGATGTGGGGGAAAAGGCACACTCATACATTGCTGGTGGGACTGCAAATTGGTGCAGCCATTATGGAAAGCAGTATGGAGATTCCTTGGAAATCTGGGAATGAAACCACCATTTGACCCAGCTATCCCTCTCCTCCGTCTACTCCTAAAGGACTTAAAATCAGCATACTACAGGGACACAGCACATCAATGTGTATAGCAGCACAATTCACAATAGCTAAACTGTGGAACCAAACTAGATGCCCTTGAGTGGATGAATGGATAAAAAAAAAAAAAGTGGCATATATACACAATGGAATTTTACTCAGCAATAAAAGAGAACAAAATCATGGCATTTGCAGGTAAATGGATGGTGTTGGAGAAGATAATGCTAAGTGAAGTTAGCCAATCCCAAAAAAACAAATGCTGAATGTTTTCTTTGATATAAGGAGGCTGATTCATAGTGGGGTAGGAAAGGGGAGCATGGGAGGAATAGAGGAACTCTAGATAGGGCAGAGGAGTGGGAGGGAAAAGGAGGGGGCAGGAGGTTAGCAAGGATGGTGGAATGTGATAGACATTATTATCCAAAGTATATGTATGAGACCCGAATTTGTGTCAACATATTTTATATACAACCAGAGATATGAAAAATTGTGCTGTGGGGCTGGGGATGTGGCTCAAGCAGTAGCGCGCTCGCCTGGTATGCGGGTTCAATCCTCAGCACCACATACAAACAAAGATGTTGTGTCCGCCGAGAACTAAAAAATAAGTATTAAAAATTCTCTCTCTCTCTCTCCTCTCTCACTCTCACTCTCTCTTTAAAAAAAAAATGTGCTGTGTATGTGTAATGAGAATTGTTATGCATTCTGCTGACATTTATTTTTTTAAATCAATAAAATAAAAAATAAAAAAATTAAAGTTCATTATTTTAAAAATAATGTGCTTGCCTAGAATCTACACACATCCTACTATGTAGTTTAAATGATCTCTAGGTTATTTACAATCCCTCTTCAAATGTAAATGCTGTACAGATAGTTGTTACATTGTATTATTTAGGGAATAACAGCAAGAAAAAAAGCCTGTACATGTTTAGTACAGATATGACTGTAAACACTGAGGCCTTACCACATAGTATACACCTCAGCAACAATGTGACATTTTTTCTTCTGCATATTTTCATTGAGTAGTTGGTTGAATCCACAGATGTGACAGCTGTAGATACAGAAAATCAGCTGTTTATTTAAAAAAAAATTAAAATCAAAGGGCAACTTGTTATCTAATTTTGCAACTAATTTGCTGATAATCTATTTTTTCCTCCACAAAGTGAAATGTGCCCTTGAGCCTTTCTTTAAGAAATAATGTAGGGGGAAAAAAGAAAAAAAAAAAAGCTACCTGTCTGAGGACAGTAGTATCCTCATTGTGTGGAAAGGAAAATGAAGGCTGAGAGAAATCAAGAAATCTACCCAGAGTTTTTTGTTATTGTGTTTTCCCAAGTTAATCAGAGCTGAGATTCAGGTGTGAGAAGCCTAGACCCAAGCCCTAGGTCTCCACTGCTGAGAAGGGTCCCCTTGGAGTGTCCTCTGCAAGGCAGTGATGACTGGGGTCCCTCCCTGCCTCTTCCAGTCCTCCTCTCCCTCTCCCAAGCCCCACCTTTCCTTGAAAGATCAGTAGAGAAGTTGTTTTCTCCACGGAGCCTGTAGGAAGATGGATCCCTGTTTTGACCTTAGGATCCATTTTAGCAGGTTGTTGTGTTTAGTTGCATTCTCTGAGTGCTAGGTGGGCCCATGGCTTGTGCCCCTTCATCTCACACTATGGTGCTCACTCTTATCAACCTCTCCCCTGGAGACAGGCCCTGGGCCCAGGGGACCTCCGGGTGCCTGGTTCTAGTACCTCCTCAGATACTTGTTGAGGGAATGAATGAGGGGAGTGTTGAGGTGCCTACAGAGACCTGGTGGCTTGAGAAGATGAAGACATAGATCCAAGAAGGAAGAGGAAGAAATGGTCAGTGTGGCCCAGCAATCAGGATGGGCCTTGCTATCAATAAACACACAAGAAGGAGACTGCAGAGGACTATGGTCGTCTTCCTGGGTCCCAGTTTATAAGAGGCTGTTCTGTGCACTATCTCAGTGAATCACAAACAGAGGAGAGAGGGCAAAGAGGGAATAGGAAGATCAGGTTTCTCCTGTTTTTCTTTCAAGTGATTACTTTTCGTCTGTAAATTAGCGCTTCTGAAGTTTTACTTTGAATATAAAAGTCCTGCCAAAATCATTTACTAAAAATTTTCTATAAACCACAAATATTAGTGTGAAAGGGATGGAGATGCTGATGCTGCTTCTCCCTGACAGCTGGAAACTGAGGCTGCAAGGGCGCAGAGAGAGCTGGGACCCTGGTCTCTGACTCCTTAGCACCTCCAGGAGTCCCAAATGCCGTTTTTAAAGTGCTAACATGGAAACAATTGCACTAAGTCCTATTTTTATGGACAAACCTTAGATATCCATGAAACCAGGAAAGGGTATCCCTCAAGTTGTCCTTTTATTTTTATGTTTGCTGTGCAGGGGATTAAACCTCACTGAGCTACATTATTTTTATTTTGAGACATTTATTTTATTTTATTTTTGCTAAGTTGCCCAGGCTAGCCTCAAGCTTGCCGTCCTTCCACCTCAGCCTCTGGAGTTGCTGGGGTGCCGTCTCACCCTGCTCGTGTTAATTTTTGGTGAAGTCGTGACAGCTGCTCATCAATAACTTCTTCATTTTTAATCACCAGCACAGGGATGAGATTTTAATCAGGGACACAGAATGACAGCGTGTCTCTATGCCTGTTCTTAATTGGCATTATTGAGTTTGGCCGTTGATGTCATTAAATTGAAGTGTTCCGTATTTTCTTGAACTTTGACCTGCCTGTCTCAGCAGGGCAAGCCCTGCAGGCTAGCACAGGAGCATGGCCCCTTGGCCATCTGGTCAGCAGGTCTCATGTCACCACTCTGACTGAAGGGAAATGAGGCTTGAGTCCTGCTTGCCGGCCTTTGTACTCTCAGTTGGGGGCTGCAGAGTTGTGATGGGCTCAGGAGACTCAGGCTGTTTCTGAGAGCGTTGTCACCGCCTTCTTGTGTCCTTTTTCCCTTAAAGGGCAACCATGATGGAAAAGGAGGAAGGCAGGGAAGAGCCGTTAGTAATTAGGGCTGGACGGCACTAGTATACTCTACACACTGTCCCCCGCTCCTTGTGGGTAGCATCATATGTCCCTGGACATTGGAGCCAGGTCCCCAGCATCCTGAGCAACATAGGAGACGCATCAATTTTAGGTAAGGTGGGGACAGAACATAGAGGTCTTGTTTTGTTTTTTTAATGATAGTAAATATACGTAATGTAAAATTCACTGTTTTAACCATTTTTAAGTTTATTAGCTCAGTAGTATATTAAGTACATTCACATTGTGTGGCCATTACCAGCATAAATCTCTAGTACTTTTTCATCTTCCCAAACTGAGACTCTAAATTCTCCAAACTCAGACACGAATTCCCCATTCCCTCTCCCCCAACTACTGGCAGCAGGCATCCTACAATATGTCTCTGTGGATTTCATGATGCTAGGAAACTCATAGGCGTGGAATCATACAAGCATTTTTCCTTTTGGTACTGATTTTTTTCACTCAGGATAATGTTTTCAAGGCTCATCCATGTTGTAGCATGTGTCAGAATTTCCTTTCAAGGCTGAATAATATTCCACTGTATATCGGTATTCCTTTGTGTATGCCACATTTTATTTATTCACTCAACCACTGAAGGACACTTAATTTGCTTCCACCCACTAACTGTTGTGAAAAATGCTGTTGTGAACATGGGTGTGCACATATCTTCCAGCTCCTGCTTTCATTTCTACTGGATATTGGAGAAATTTATTTTGGAAGTGAAAAATTTTGAAGATTAATTTTTCTAAGATACCTTTTAATTTCCCTTAGGATAACTAGTCTCAAGTGAGGGTGTTTTATATATTCAAATTTGAATTTCAAGCACTTTTTTCATGAAAACAAGATCCTTCTTTTTTTAAATCTTGCAACCTCTTCCAACATAGCCTTCCTCCAAGAAGTAGCCCCAAACTACAGGCCAGCCCTGGCCCCTCTGTCTGTTCTGCCTTGCCTCGGTACCAGATCAGTGAAGTTGCCCATCCATCAACTGGACCTCTGAAATCATGAGCCCAAAATAAACTTCTCTGTGGGGCATCTCTACCACTGTGATGAAAAGCAGCCTAACACACTTGCCCAGGTGTGCCTTGCACAGCCTCTGGTGCCCCAGGCAACACACATACTTTACTGCATTCAAGATAGAAATGATCTTTGCTGAAAGACAATCTGGGCTTTTCCCAGACCCCCTCTTCCCTGGAAGATTTTCCAAATAGGACTGGAAAAAAAGAAAAAAATAAACAGCAGAACCCCTTGGAATAGGAAAGTTTGTACCAGATGTCTAGATTCTCATTGCAAGGACCACACACTTCCAGCAACCTGAAGGCACATTTTGGGCAGGCTGCAAACTAGCGGCAACATTTAAAATGAGTTGCTAATTCTAAAAGCTAGGGACACATCAAATGCAATCTGAATGTCTCCTGGCAACTCAGTTTTCCAGAGTCTCCACCGACCCTCCTCCTCCCCTTTATGGAGTTCCTGCATGGGGGATTCCAACCAAAGAGAGCAGACCTCACAGGGCAGGCAGCAGGGACAGGTGGACTGAACCCATCCTCACTTCCAAATCTGGCAGAGCGGGCAGCCTTGAGAAGGGCTCACTTGTCCTGCCTGCAGCAGAAAGCCCGTCCCCTGGGTATGTGAGGGGCCTCAAGCAGCATCCCTATTCCAGAGGTCACCTGCTATGGGGAAAACAAAACAAAACAAAACATTTTTTTTCTGTGTCTTCTACAACACAATTCCTGGGCTCCATAGGTTCTGCCTTGATGAGAGGAAGGAGCAATAATGTGATTCTAAGAACCCATCTGAGCATCTAGTTAGAAGAAGATACTCTGAACAAACAGGTATAGGAGTTTAACCAATTCAGCTTTATCTTCTAGACTGTAAATTCTTTAACTTCCGTTAGGAAAGGGACTGGGAGGTCTGGATATCTTGTTCTAGTGCAATTTAAATTTTTTTTTTTGAATTTTTGAAACAATCACAAAACTTACAGAAAAGTTAAAAATACAGTATAAGACTTTATCTGAGACATTGGCAAGAACATTGCTGACCTGGCCCCATCAGCCCTACCACTCTGGTATTATCTTTCACATAAATAAAGAGCCGTCTCCATAGACTCAGAACTGCGCATCCCACAGCCCATCATGGAGATGAGGACGTTTTCACTGGCCTGTTAATACCCCCTGGTCCTCACCCCAATTCGGTTTCCTTAGTTGCCCAACAGTGTCCCTCACAGGTGTTATGGTTTAGATGTTGAATGGTTCCCAAAGTTCCGTGTGTTGAAGGCTCTGTCCCCAGGGTGGCATTTTTGGGAGGTGATAGAAGTTAAGTCATTGGAGCATGTCCTCAAAGAGGATTGTGGAACCCTGGCCTCTTCATCTCTCTCTTTTGAGGTGAGTAGTTTCACTCTGTCATGTGTTGCCTCGCCACAGGCAATGGGGACCAACTGATCATGACTTGTGCCTCCTAAAACCGTGAGCCAAGAGAAACCTTTTCTTTTTGGGAGGTCTGGATAGCTTGTTAATTTTCTTAGGTATTTTATTACAGTAACAAAAAGTTGACTCACCACTGGGAAGAATTCTGTTTAGAGTCAGGGATTACATTTGGTCAGCAGGTCTTGTTAGTGATTAGACACTAGTATAAATGAGGTTTGCATTTGCCTCAGGCACACAGTGTAAGAGAATGCTAAGATATTTGGTAATCAAGATAAATAATATTTAACGAAGTATTAAAAATTAAAGTTAACGAATGTCCACAGTGAACAAAATATCAACAATTAAAGTCAGTCAGGCTCAATGTGACTGATTTGTCCTTTACCTCTGGCTCCCTTATGACTTTGCATGGCACTTCTGTTGAGGGTCCTTTGGTCTGGAGCATTTCTTAGTATTTTCTTGATTTTTATGACCTTGACTCTTTACATATCAGGTTTGCTGGGGAATCCAATCCAAAGGCTCTCACATGCTGGGCAAGCACTCTTCCTCTAAGCTCCTCCTCCAGGCGTGTTGTACACTGACAGGAAAGTCATGGGAGTGGCACTCATTATCACCGTGTTTGACCATGGCTTAGCCGGCTTCCTGTTGGTACTATCACAGTGCCACAGACTAGGTAGATTGTAAAGAGAAGAGGTTTATTTTGGCTCATGGTTCTGAGGTCCAAGGTTGAGGATCAGCACCTGGTTGGCTTCCTGCTGGTAGAGTCCCAATGTGGTACAGGGCATCAAATGGCAGAAGGCAGGAAAGCATGCTTGTGTGTTCCATGTCTCTCCTTCTAAAGCTGACAGATTCGGTCATGGGGGCTCCACTCTGTTGACCTGATTGATCCCTCATCACCTTCACACACCCACCTCTAAACACCATAATTGGATTAAATTTCTGCCCTCTTCTTACTTCATAGTGGATATTAAACTCCAACCTGAGTTTCAGAAGGAACAAACCATATCCAGACCACAGCCCAGGTGGCTCATATTTTAATTTGTCCCATTGCTAGTGATGATCACTTGATTCAGATGATTTGTACCAGAATTTACACTGTGAAAGTTCTCCTTTTGCATTTAGAATTAATAAGTATATTATAGAGGGATACTTTGAAACTATGTAAAAGTAGCTATGTATTCCTATAAAACTTTCAGTTGTTATTACCTCACTTTTATCTGTAGGTGCTCAGGGTTTCTTATTTTGGTCAATGAATTAAAGCATACTAGAATGATTTTCTTGTGCCCAGTTTGATCAGTGGGTGCCCTTCAGTCTGGTTTGTAAGTCTGTAACCCTTTTGATGTCTCTAGAATTTGGGCCTTGCTTTCTGCTAAAACATGATAGTACAGGTTCCTCTTGTACTTTATCTGTCCTAATGCTGAGATAGCCACGTCTCCAAGGAGCCCTGTTCCTTTTAGTATTAAAATAGCATTTAGAAGCCAAAATCCAAGCTATTGGTGGGTTTGTTGCTTTTGTTGGTCTCATGCCTGCTCAGCGGAGAGAGTTGGAATTACGCATCTGCGTCTATATACACCCACATTGTAATAATTAGCTTTCTATTACTGTGATAAAACACCTGCTATAAAGAACTTAAAAGGAAGAAAGGTTTGTTTTGGTTTATAGTTTGAAGGTTTCAGTCCTCGGTCAGTTGATCCTGTTGCATTGGGCCGGTGGGTGAGCATAAGGTTCATCATGGTGGGAGTGCATGGTAGAATGAAGCTGCTCACCTCATGGCAGCCGGGAAGCAAAAGATAGAGAGGAAGTAGCCAGGGCCCTAATATCTCCTTCAAAGAAGTTAGAACCCAGTAACCTAGCTTCCTGCCACTAGACTTCACTTTTTGGATGTTCTGCCACCTCTCAGGAGCACCGCAGGCTGGGGACTAAGCATGAGACTAACACATGGACCCTTGGGGGACACTTATCCAAACCAAAGCATGCCCATGCTTTATTTCTCCACCTATATTGAAACATATATTCCAATACCATAGGGTCTTTCTAGTGTTTCTTGTATAACTCTCCTCTCCACTAGTTAAAGATCTGGCTCCCATTGCTCTTGATTCATTGACATATTTGATCAGTCCCTCTGGGGACAACTCATCTGCCATGTCCTCTGACGTACCTACCCTGCTAGGCATCCTCCTCACCTGCTTGGACTCTCATACCCATGTGGGCTGCTCTCTCCCATGGATCCTATTGGATCCCATCCCCCAGCATGGACTCCTTGGTCACCGGCTGGGATCCAGCAACGCCTTGCTCTGGGCTGCTTAGGTCTCTCTCTTGTCTCCTCCCCACACATGCCACATTCTGCCCCTTAGATAGCCTTGGATGGGATTTTTCAGGAAGAGGAAGATTTTTTATGCTTTATTTTAAAATCGAAATGTAACAAAACTAAATACTAAAGGGGCACTGGAATGAACAATCTGGTAAAATGACTGATTCCAGATAGCGATAAAGAAATCTCTCCCTGAGCCCTAATGAAACTTTAGCTAGTAAACAGTTTTAAATGAAAATCTTCAAAGTAAAGATGGTAGGATTTTTCAGATAGCTATGTGGACAGTAAAATTATAGGGAAAGACCAAGTTCCTACATTGAGGGTTCTCATCAGAAGCCAGACCCTTTGCTTTGGAAACTTAAGGGAAGAGAAAATGAAGTCTGCTTAGTAAAAATTAATGATTTTTTGAGGAATTTGTAGGAAATTGAATAGCTTAATTGCATAGTTTGGGTGGATGCATGTTGAAGAAAGTAATTTTAGGGGACTAGGAAATTGTGCAATAATCTTGACTTGGGTCAGGATTGTAATTACTGCCATAACAGAATGCTGTTATGTGTATATGTGCCCGAAAATGGGAAGCAGTTTTTTAAAAGTGCTTTTTAAAAACAACAACAACAAAATGTCCATTCTCTCCCCCTCTGTCTCTGAGCTTCCTTAATTATAAATACCAGGTAACCCAGTGCTGGCTAAATATAGGTTCGGTGGCCATCTATATTTATAACTTTTTTTCAGGCGGAAGTCACCAGAGCAATACAGAATTAATTTGGTGTGTAGGTTTTTATGGGCTCTAATTAGTTTTGTTTTTCTTAAGCAGACCAACTGGGATCAATAGCATTATATAACTGAACTCAGACGACCATGACTTTAGACATTGACTCTTCCAGGAAGCCAAGGCCCTCAGAAGATGTTGGCCCCAAAGAAACAAGCAGCTCCAGAAGCCGGCACACTGCAGCTGCAGAGTGGCCAGGGCTTGGAACATCTGTTTCCAGCCAAGGGCAGGCTTTAGGAGTGATAAAGTGAATAGTTTTTTTTTGCAAAGTCAGAAGCCTCATCTATGGCCCATTCATTTGTGAGACCTTGAATTGTGACATTCCCTGGCTGCTTATCAGCTGTTCCCCTGAGGCAGGATTGAGCTGCGCTGGCCTGGAAAGATGGGGTGGTGTCTGGTGGACTGACCAAAGTGTGCATTTAGCCCGCACCTCCCCCCAGAGCCAGCTTGCTGGCTTGCAGGCTGACAGACGTGCGCCTGTGTCTGCAGTCATGTCCATTGGAGAGCTAAGTGGGCGGGTGGACCTTTGGAATGATCTAATGTTATCTGAGGTAGACTCAGTGTGCTCACCAGTGGCTTTGCTGCAAATCAGACATGGTAAATTAGACGGAACTGTCCTCCTCCTTTTTTTTCAAATAATGCTAAGTCTTCATTTCCTCCTTCAAGAAGGCAGGGAGAGTCTGGCCTGACAGCACCCACTGAGATCTGTCAGATCCTCTACCTGCCTTATAGAAGCAGTAAGGGAATGTGAAGCTTGTATTTAAAAAAAAAAAAAATGACAGGAGAGGCTCTTCCTGTAAACTTCTCACACTTGGCTTCTACCCCTCGGGATTTGGCTTTGCAAGCTGTGCTCAACCCACCTGAGGCCAGTAGAGTCCTCTGGAGGATCTGCTGGGTGTGCTCACCATGAATAAAGATTGTAAGCCACTTGAGTGGAATCTCAATTTATGCATTGCCTGCCTCTTGTCTTCTGAGTAGAGAGGCCAATGGGGGTCTTGCCCAGGTCGCACTGCTGTAGGTGATCTCCTTGATTCCACTGCATGGTGCAGTCTAGCCTCAGGACTGTCTAAGGAGGGGCCCGGGAGAGCGCCCGAAAGCAAGACAGCAGTGCCTGGGAGGCACTGAGGTGCAGGTCAGCTGCCTCTGGAAACTCGGGCCTTGCTGGACAACTAGCTCTATGTAGGTGGAATGGGGAAGACACTTCACCTGTGTCTATCGGCTGTCATTTGTAGCTGGAATTCTAATCATTTCACTAGTATTTGAGCTCTTCCTATTTAGCAGAGGCCCCGAGGAATGACAGATGACACAGTTTCTGCCTTTGAGGAGCGTATGGTGGAGGGAAGGAATGGCGAGGGGTGTGATAGTCACATGAGGGCAGACTCACTCCTCCTGGAAGGACTTCGTGGAGGCAGTGACACTGAGGTGAAGGTTGAAAAGAGAGTGGGAGTTAGTCTTTTCAGTATGAGGGAGCCAGCAGTTAGGGCAGAGCCCCTCACATTCAGTAGTGTCACTACAGGACAGAGGTGATGTGGGCAGGGGCCAAGCCTGCAGCTGGAGTGGTGACCTGGCCCCATTGTGGAGACCCCTTCATGTGCCTGTGAATGACTCTGATTTTGTCCTCTGAGAAGAAGGAAATCTGGTGCCAACAGTCCTAAGAGGCCTGTAGAGACAAGGGGCGGTCAGCACTGGGGGGAATGGGTGGCAATGGATGGATCAGTTTTAGAAACCATTTAGGAAATCACTTTGGAAGTGTTTAGTGGTACTTTCCACCAAGACTTAGGAGGAGGAACAGATTGGGAGTAGGGAAATAAGTTGGTGGTTGCTCTAGTTTTGGTGGGGTCCTGTGCTTACCCCAGAACTCTATTAGGAGCTAGGGACAGAGATGGGGTCCGGTATGGCTCAGAGGGCTCAGCCATTACAGTGCAGTGTGCGTGGGACTCACAAGGCTGTGCAGAATTGCTTATACATGCTGAGCGTGAGAGATCTGTGGGGATTGGCCAGTAGGAAGGGAGGCACAGCTCCCTGGGAAGGGCTTGGCTTCTCCTGGAGAGAGGCTTCAGAATTCACATGCCCAGTGCAGCCCAGACTTCTACAGCCAGAGCCCCCATCTGGGGTCAGGTCCAGCCCATGGTGGGTTTGCTTGAGCTGCTTGGGTGGTTCTAATGTACACCAAGGTGGGGAACCACCAGGAGTTCTGAATTAGGCCCACTGGCAGTAGCCCCAGAGGCTTATTCAGATGTGGAGGCCTTGGGAACATCAAGAACTCATCTGGTTGTGTTTTAGAGCCATTTGTTTATGAACCTTGCATAAACACCCATACAGACCTCAACATGTGCATTATATGCATATACATACATAAATACACATATGTTCACATCTGTATATGTACATACTCAGGTACATATAAACATGTATATATGTAACACTTGCACATTCCTATACATACAAATACCTGAGCATATGTACATGTGTGTCTACACACAAAAGATTTACAGACAGAGAGACACAAACATCTGAATACTTACATGCTGCACAATGATGTTTTGGATAACGATGGCCCACATATGTAAAGGTGGTCCCATAATATTATAATGGAATCTTTAAAATCCTTCCCACCTTGTGATATAGCTGTCCTAAAATCCTAGAGCAATGCATTACCCACATGTTTGTGGTGATTCTGGTATAGGCCAACCTACCTCATTGCCAGTTATGTGAAAGTATAGCGCATATAGCTATGTGCAGAGCATAATGTTTAATAATAGTAAGCAACATTGTTCCTGGTTATCTACTGTACTAAACATTTTATTATTTTAGAATATATTCCTCTACTTATAAAGAAAAAAGAAAGTACTATAAACTGTGTGTGGCACTGATCCAGCAGCAGCCTCAGACATCTCGTGTTTATCGCGTCTCCAGATGGCATCCAGAGGCCATGTCAAGTGATTGGCTTAAACCATTAGTTTGTGTAAGTGCACCCTGTGATATTCCAACAACAAATCACCTAACAAAACATTTCTAAGAATGAGTTTGTCTTTTAGTGATACATGACTGCACGTGTGCATATGTGTACATATATACACAAACATGCACACATTCATATACATACACACCCACACAGCAGAATATGTACATGTATATATGTGACCCTTGCTCACCCACATGCACACACACAGTCATCGTGGAACGTAATACATGGAACAGTGCACATCTCCCGTCGTCTTTTTAATGGAATGAAAGAGAGTGAACACTTGCTGAGGTGTTTGGCTCTGTGTGAAAGAACCTGCTGCTGAGGACAAGGACCAAGTGCTTGGAATCCTCCACAGCAAAGACTGCTGTGCTAAGAGGTAGAGGGTTGATGGTTAAGAAGCCTGGCTGTGCTATTGTCATGATGTGTGATCTTGAACAAGTTACTTTTTTGCTCTGTGCCTCAGTTTCCCCATCTGCAAGATGAGAATAAGCCTAACATCCAGCTCCAGGAGTGTTAATTCATCTGAATGTGAAGCTTGCTGCCTAGGGTAGGCATATGCTCAGTGCTTGCCAACTGAGCCAGGAACACTAGGGGAAAGTTTTACTGAGCTGGGAGTATTCTGCTAAAGTTGGGGAACTCCAGTTGGAGACAGAAGTTTGGGGGAGATTATTGTTTCTTATTAACTGCACACCCTAAATTATCTAGGTTTTTTTTTTAAGTGTATCTAATAGAGGATCCTGTTAAAGAGAATTAAACTAAATCTAACTCTCCTCAATGTGGGTCCTTCAATCTCATTTCTTCCAGTGTTCTGTTGAGAACATTTTGCAATGTTTTAAGTGACATATTAATGATGATACTGATTTTATATTCTAATACGTGTAGTTACTTATCATTATTGAAGAGAGACATGATCATTCAATATTCAGCAAATGGTTTATTTTCTTGGATGGTGTACTCAGACTGGCTTCCATGAATGCAAATATCATGGGCAAGAAAGAGAAGAGGAACATATTGAAATTTTCTGTTGGATCTTAAAAAACAATGCCTGCAGCCAGTGGTCAGATTCATTGATGAAGAGCAGATGGAGTCCTGGGAAGGGTGCAGAGCTGAGCAGGACAGGAAGCCTGCCCGGGATGATGGGGTAGTTTCTCCTATTCCCCTGGAGAAGGAAGAGGAGGAAAGCACAGCCTTGCAGACAGCAGTATTCCTGAAGGTAGTGTTCTCTGTGCAGAGAGGCAGGCTTCGCAGATACTGGCTTGAGAAGTAGCACACAGAGCCTGCAACCAACATCTGTGGGAGCAGAGCCAATGCTTGGCATAGACCCCATATCAGGAGAAACAGCATCCCAGGACAGCAAGGCAACCCAGCTTAGGAGAGTGACTGCTGTAATATCAATGTAAATATCAAACAAAAATCAGAATATATCTGGACTGGATGTGTAGCTCTGTGCGTGTTTATGTGCAAGGCTCTAGGTTCAATCTTCAGAATCACACACACTCGCGCACATGTGCGCGTACACACACACACACATATACACACACACAAGAACATTTGTTTCTTTAGAAAATCACCTTGAATTTTTAAAATGTTTGTACATTCCCACCTTTTTGTCTATAGTACTCTCCTCTCCTCTGGTGTTTTATTTTCAGCCAACCTCAGTTTAATAATATTAAATGGAAATTTTCAGAAATAAATAACTCATAAGTTTTAAGTGACTTTTATTACAGCATATCATTGCAATTATTCAATTTTATTTGTTAATCTCTTACTGTGCCTAATTTATGAGTTAAATTTTATCATATGTATGTGTGTATAGGAAAAAACACAGTATATGTGGGGTTGGTGCTATCTGTGGTCTCAGGCATCCAGTGAGGCTCTTAGAATATCATGCCCTGTTGGACAGCATGGACTATAGTATTCTTATGAGTCCAGCCTCTGTCAGTTTGATGCTGAAAGTATACCAAAAGGGAAGCAGCAGCTCGAACCCTACTTTGTCTTTATGTCATTTGGTGTCAAAGGTTGTCACATGGGGAGGTTGTTGGTTTAGAACTTCTAAGCTCTACAGTGTGAAGTTGGGTTTACCCTCCCTGGCTTCAGTCTCCCCATCTGTAACATGGGGCCATCTTTTCCCACAGAGCTGTGGCTCCATTTTACAGTTAGCCCTATCCATATAATGAAATATTCTTCAGCCTTGAAAAGACAGGAAATTCTGACACATGCTACAACGTAGATGGATCTCGAAGATATGAGCACCAAGTGAAATAAGCCAGGCAGGAAAAGACAAATGTATGATTTCATCAGAGTAATCAGATTCCAGCCTCTTCTGCAGCTGGCTTTGCAAGGTCAAGGGTGTGGCTTTGGCTGGTGTTCTTTTTTTTCCTGCAGTGAGATTCACCCTCCCCAGGCCCTCAACTCTCTTGCCGAACTGGACGTAAGTCTCCAAACAGATGTGGCACTGGTACTGCTACCCCCAGAGACAGTTTTTCTGGTTACCCAGTGGGGACCATCTGTTCCTTTCCTGCTTTGCTCTGAGAGAACAACTTTCATCAGCTGTACCCTTTGGTACAGCTTTGCTAAGGATGATCATGGTGGCCCAGAGGCAGGGGGCTAGAGGGTCTTGGAACTTTCCTCAAGGGGAGGCTACCCCTGGCCTGGCTTAGCTGCCCAGAGTCCACTGTCCTGAATGGCTTCCAGAACCTCTCTACCATGGTCATCAGCTCTGCAATTAATCCATTCCTTTGCCAGTGAATTTTATTAAATTCATAGTTTCTCTATGTCCCCAAATAGGATTTGACTTCAATGACCACATTTAAAAGAATCAAAAATTATGTAACACCTCCCAGGGATGGTGGCTACTTATAAGCAAACATGTTGATTAAATAGTGCTATAGATTGAGGCTCCCTGATTGCCTGTTGCTGAAGAGCGGGTCTCACACTTCAGGAGAAGTCTCTGGATGCATGTAACAATTCATTGAAGAAGGAAGAAGCAAGGGGACTTGACTTACCTGTGGGAGGATAAAAAGAAGTGCTGATGTGTAAAATAGGACAGAAAGAGTGAGGTTTATGATGGTAGAACAATGTATTGAGGTAGAAAATGAACTGAGAATCAGAATCACAGGAAAGGATACATCAAGTGCTTACTACCTGCTGGGTGCTCTGCTGAATTTTATTTCATTTAAATTTTGAAGCAATCAACCTGCAAGATGGTCTTTATTAATCTCATGAAGGAAGACTCTGAGAGGGTAAGCTGAGGTCAGTCAGCAGAAAGGGGTCAAGTTAGGTACAGACCCAGATTTGATCTGAGAGGGAATAGAGGAGCCTTGGAGAGGAATTAGAGAATTCCAGCTCCCAGAGCCAGCCACCACTTGTTGAGTGCCCTCTAGGCTCTAGGCACTAAACAAAGCACTGTAGATAATACCCACTTGGATCAGCATGACTTTCATAATTTTGATGTTCTATGGTTGTAAGCAACAGAAACACACCAGAGCAAGCTCAAGTGAAAAAAGAAGTTCTTTATTGGAGAATCAAAGGGATATCACCTAATGCCAAGTATAAGAGGTAGCCAGACTGCCAGGATTGCTGGAAAGGAGAGCTGACAGGTGGTTTAAAAAAAAAAAAAAAGAAAGAAAGAAAGGCTAGCAGGTTATCTCTTGCATATCTGCTTTGTCTTCTTGTGCGTAGATATGGAATTCGCAAATTACAGTATCCAAGTAACTCCGGGCCTCTGCCTGGGCCACTCAGCTCTATTGGGGTCAGGTCCAGGCAAACAGAATGACTGTGAGTGATGTTGGGGCAGCCAGTTGGGTGCTGTGTTTTGGGTAGACTTTAGTCCTACCCAAGTAAGTCCAAGGGTTAAATAGTTTCATTCCCATTTTACTCATATTGAGTTGAAATTCACAGGGGTTGAATGGCCTTGTCCAAGGTCATGTGGCTAATAGTAGGAAGGGTTTTAAACCAGGCTTATCTGACTGAAACCCATGTTAGTGTTCATTCACATTTAAACCACCAGAGAGCACAATCATAGTAGGTCCTTCTGTCTGTAGAGGACCTTCCAAGAATGCCTGAAATTGCTAATAGTGTATGTGCGTGTATATATATGTATAAATACACATATATGCACAGACACATGTATATACTATGTTGATAGTATACATATGTACTATGTATAATGTATATGTATTTGTGTATTTTATGTATGTAAAATATATAGTATATTATGCCAATAGTATTTTGTGTATATGTGTACATGTATACATGTATATATATGCACACACAGATGTATAAACACATACTGTTTTTCTTAAACATACATACTTCTGTGATAAAGTTTAATTTATAAATTAGGCACCATCAGAGATTAACAACAACAGCTAGTAATAAATAGAACAATTATACCAATATACTATAAAACATGAATTATTTCTAGAATTTTCCATTTAATTTTTTTCAGACCCCAGTTAACTGCAGGTAACTGAAGCCTCAGGAAATGAAAACATGGACAACAGGGAACTACCATTGTCTTAAATTGCTCCTTTAATCAGAAGATAGAAAACAAATGAGGATGATTTCACCTGAGAAGGGCAACATGAGTGTCTAGGTGAAATTCAATCCATCTTTGTTTTAAAAGCTCTTCCTTCGAGGACAGTGACTAACTAGCAGTTTTCTTCAACCAGTGAAAGTTAGAACAAGGAGCAGGCCTCTGAGAATGATGTCCATACTTCAGGGTCATCTGACATGAGGGCAAGTTTGCACTATTGGGAGGGCCATCGAGGGTCAGAGCTTCTCGAAGACCAGGGTTTGGGCCACCTGGCTTTTCTTGGTTCCAGCCAGCCCTCAAGCCGAAATCTGTCCTGAAAAACTGCCCCTGGCAGAAAATTGGGACACCCCAAGGGTTTGGATGTTCTCATCTGAGCTTTTCACAATCCCAGAGTAGATGATGGTGTTTTCTTTGGCTTTCTTGTTGCATTTGAGAGTGAGTGTTCATTCTTAGATATTTCAGTTTACCCATGGGGTGGAGGAGAGGATGGAGTTTGTTTATAATGAATATTTTGGTGTAGACCTGACTTGACACTAACTTAGCTACTTCAGGGATGCTTGACCCAAAATGAACACTAATTCATGTCTAAAAATCTTGGCAAAGATAGTACAAACTTTAAACGATATTAACCTACCACAAGATTTGATGGAGTATGTGCTTCATTGGAAGTTACTTGGGTTGTTTATCTAAAAAGAACTATCTAAACCCACTTTCCGGTTCCATAAACACTGACTGTGTGCCAGAGATATAGGTAGGTAGCACGATAAAGGGTGGTCTGTTTCTTCTGGGAACAGAATAAGCCTCTCACTTAAGGGGAAGGGCTTTATGGGAAGGAAGAGTTTTGAAGCTGTTTGTAAGACAGTATTAATGGATGATATCTTGCTTCTTGTTTTGCAGATTGGAAACCTGGAAGATTACTACCATTTTTATCACAGTAAAACCTTTAAAAGATCAGCGTTGAGTAGCAGAGGCCCTCATACCTTCCTCAGAATGGACCCCCAGGTACATACGGGCAGGGTACTTTTCCTAAGGACAAGAGTGTTCGGGTCTGCAGTCCTAAAAATAACTGAGTCTGCGTTGTAATGTCACTCTAGATAGGTGTTAGTTTTCCATATCTCCTTTAAATGAAACAAGGCAGAGTGTAGCAACTTATCAAACCATTTTAAATGCTCCAAAAAAGAGGGTTCCTCGTCAGGCTTTGAGAATATAAATTCTTAGACTGAGAGTGTAGCTCAGTGGAAGAGCAATTGCTTCACATGCATCAGGCTCTGGGCTCAATCCCCAGTACTGGAAGAGGGAAAAGAATCTAAATTATTTAATTGGAAAAATAGAATATAAATTATTTAATTGGAAGCAACATTCACGTGAGGGTAGATCTCTTAATATTTTAAAAATCAACAAATACACAATAATTACAAGAGATGCATATGTAAATTGTATCCATAAAGCAAAGCCACTAAGCAATTTGAGCAGGTATTTTAATCATAAAATTAGAAATTAGATTAATGTTTTTGTGATTGTCATTGGCACATATCATAATGTTTATTATGAATTTTAAAATAGAGGTAATAAGTTTAACTTTATTTTTCCTTAAAATTTATGTGATGGTCTGGGGTTGTGGCTCAGCCGTAGAGCACTTGCCTAGAATGGGCGAGGCCCTGGGTTCAATCCTCAGCACCACATAAAAATAAATAAATAAAATATTGTGTCCGACTAAAAAATAAATATTTAAATAAATATTTATGTCTGGGCTGGGGTTGTGGCTCAGCGGTAGAGTGTGCGTCTAGCATGTGCGAAGCCGTGGGTTCGATCTTCAGCACCACAATAAAAATAAATAAAATAAACGTGTTATTTTTTAAAAAAATTATGTGATCTGTGTTTGAGATAAAACTAATATGATTTGAAAAGGGGCTATTTATTGGGGGTGGTTAATTATACTACCTTTCTGTACAAAGTCAATATTTGACAAATATCAGTCAATAGATACCTGGTAAGTTTAAAATTTTAAGATGGCCAAGTGAACCTTTGATGAGTTCATTTATTCAACAGGCATTTTTGAAATCCCTGTCCTTTGGTAAGGCCCATGGAGCTGGTCTAGGGCTGACTGAAAGTAAAGAAAGAAATAGAAAAAGATGTGATGAATCATGGGGCAACAAGTACTAGGAAGGAAAACAAGGTTCTTGTGAGAAGCAGTAACAGTACTGAGAAAGAAATGTGGCTATGGTTGATAAACCATAGTTTAAATATGGAAATCATCTTTTCTTAAAAGCGATGTGCTACATGCTAGTCTGGGCTCCTAGCTAGTATACAAAATTATTTCCACAGTCCCAGAGAACATTTATAATAAATGTTCCATGGAAGAATGGTTTCTCCTTGTTGCCCCAAACCACACCCCTGACAAGCATGGCTTCTTCTGTGTTGACAGAGCTGGGGGAGGGGGAGAGGTGGTTTATCCCTGGCACTGTACTGAATTACCCTTCTCTGGGACATCTCTCTCTGAAGAGTTCTGGTTTGAAGCACCTGAAGAAGTGGTCACCATGAAGCTCATTCCTGTAAGTGGGCTGTGAAAAGGTAGACATGTCTTAAATGCATTTCTGAATTCATTTTGTAGATGGATGGATACATGCATGGATAGATGGACAGACTGGCGGACAGATGGATGAGTGGGTGGATGGATGGATAGATAGGTGAATAAATAGAGATAGGTATAAAACATTCTGCAAACCTCATTATTCCTTCATAGCAAGGAAAGGAATTTAATGTTTATTAAAGGATTCCTGTGTGCGTGGGCACTTTGATATACATCATCTCTCCTAATGATAGGGGGTATGATTATATCTACTTGCACTCACACCATGGAAAGTGAAGGAATGATTTTCAAAGAGACAAGTATACTTTCTTTCACTAGGAAGCAAAGCCAGAGTGTAGTTTCTCATATCCCCAGAGTAGGGCAACTGGGGAAGGACAAGCAGACCTGATGAATACATTAGTAGGAAAAACAGCAGCATGGGTACTCTGTGCAGACTGTAGTAAGGAAAAGGTAGACTGTAGTATGGATTTTGTGAGGTTGAAAGTCGCCTATCATCTGTCATCTTGGAGAAAATCCTAAGCTAGGAAAGAGTTGTGGCATTGCCCCACTTTAAGCAAGCAGTCCATCTGTCCTGTGAAGACAACATGCTCCTTTCATCATCTGAAGTCTTTGGAGCTGTTAAATTGCTACCACACACAGTGTTACTATAAAGGGCATGCTGTTTGCATGCAGGAAGCCTCCTGCATAGGTGCACTCTGCAAAGAAACCAAGGCAGTGGATTTCTAGGTCCCCATGGGTGCTTCCAAGATAAGCTGTTTCCCAACTGTAAAACTGGAGGCAGAGTCAAAATAGGAGCCTTAATCTGTAGTTTTTCTATATCCTCTATTTTTGGTGCTAAATTTTATAACTTTAATGGTATTCAACTTAGTGGTTCTTCCCTTCCTTCCAAAAATATTAACCTGTGAATATTGATGTGGAGTGCAGAGTTGCCCAGCTGGTCTCTGCAATGGCGAGCCCACAGCAAAATGTGGGACAGGAGACTTGTGCATATGTGATTCATGTAGGTGGTGGAGACAGGTTTCACAGAGGGCTCAAGTGCCTCAGTCATTCCTCCCTCTGCAGTGTCTGACCTGCTCTGTTGATTCATTTTAGGTGGGTCTAAAGTTCTGTATCCAGTTTGAGTCTGAGGGCAAAGTATTCCCAGTAATCATCTGGGCCCTTGAAGGAAACAGAAGGAAGGATAGACTTGTTAGGCAAAGGTTCTGGCAGTTAAATTTTTTCGAATAAAAATCCCTTTTCACAGAGTTTCTTAATAAGCTTCTGGCAGGGCTGCTATCAAAGCATCATGCCAATAAAGAAGAGAGAAAAGGTAAATAGCCTGACCATCCCAGTCCTGCCTGCACCCTCCACGTGATTGGCTGATTGTCTCCCACAGTTCCAATTAAAGTTCTAGCCCCAGGGAAAGCATATAGACATCTGAACCAATTATGAATTCAGAAATACCTCTGTTTACATTAGTCCAGTTTTAAGGCAAACCGAATCAATTAGCTGTCAGTCTGATGAATATTTACTTTGCCTAGTCATTCCAATTAAATATTTGGTGAAATTAGCTGTTTTGTGTAAGTATTTAGTGTTATCTTTCACTGCAATGCATCTGAACCATTCTTCTACATTAGAAGAGCCTTTTTGCGACACCTTAACATCTGGAGAGTTGTGTAATTAATATTATTAGCAAAAGGAAAAGATGATTTATTATTATTAAGACATTGGAATGCAAAGTTACCATTGTGTTGGAATGACCAAACTGGAAATGAATGTTATAGGGCTTAGGATAAAGTTCAATCGAATACAGATGGTATTTTATTTTAATTAGCTCCAGTCTCTATTGTATAAAAGTGTTTGATAAGTGATAGAATTTATAGTCCACCCCAACATCAAATAAAATCTGATAGAGTGTACATGGGTTACAACAAAACAAAACACACAGCAAGGGCAGGCCATAGCAGGACTTGCTTCTTCAGTCACACACACACACTCACATACTTATTAAGCATCTTTTTTCATGACCCTGTGCTAGCATTGTGCGATCGTTTTCCTTACATTTTTAATTACCTTTACTTGATTTTTTTTTTTTAGCCATCTTTGAAAAGGGCCATTTTGCTCAAATTGCTTTGTTGCTCAGCCCTATCCTGGTGAGAACAGACCAAGTGTTCTCAGCGTGCAGTATCAGTCACTGGGTTTTTCCAAGGGCTGTCATTTAAGCAAACTGAAAGCATTTGTTTTTAACTTGTTCTTTTGCCAAAAGTCTGGAGAAGGGTGGATGTTACAGGCGCATCAGCCAATAGCTGAAAGGATTCACAAATTTTTTTAAAATTACTTGTTCTGATTCCATTCCAAGCTGGCTTATAGTTAGACGTTGCTGCCTGTGTCTTCCAAACCTTACATTTTAGCGTGATGACTCGAGTTCAGCCTTTTCCTTCCCTTCAGTTTTCAGCCAGATGGATGACGGAAATGGAAGGATAAAGATACTGTTAGGGAGGCCCTCCGGTGGCTCCTTCCTTGGCACTGGGAGCCTTCAGTTTGATTCTTTGT
This sequence comes from Spermophilus citellus, assembly GCF_964194105.1. Classification (NCBI taxonomy): domain Eukaryota; kingdom Metazoa; phylum Chordata; class Mammalia; order Rodentia; family Sciuridae; genus Spermophilus; species Spermophilus citellus. The sequence goes on from NC_138185.1 coordinate 53,800,640, forward strand.
TTTAGTACTTAAATGCACCAGAGTTGCAAAAACCGATTTCAAGGACAGGAGTAGGCATTCTGTTTTGTAGGATGGGACTTTGCCCCCAGAGTTTAATCAGAGCTCAGGTTTCTTTCCAGAAGTGATGCAACGTTTAAGCAGATCTTTCCATTAACCACAGATGGAATTTTATCTGACAGTTTTGTGTGCTAGAGCCATTCAAAGTGCAAACAAACAAAAAGTTCCTGGCAAATAACAACACATAGGCAGTAAGTGACCAAATTGGTCTCAGGAGTTGATGAACTGTGTCATGGGCTGGGAGTGGGAGCAGGCTTCTGCCCAGGATGGGTCTCACACATGGGGAAGGAGAGAACGCAGGCCATCCTACCTGGCAGTCCCCTCTGGACAATGCAAAAGACAAGGACGAGCCATGTTTCCATATTTTTTGGCACAACCCAATGGTTCTAGTGGCATGATTCCTCTGAATTGTAAAAAGGTTGAATTTTAAAATACACCTTTAAAAACTGTTGTATTATTGCACCTGCGCACTCTATACTTCCACTTAGTGTCTCAAAGACACCTCAAAGTCAACATTTCCAGCACTCAGGTCCTCATCTCTGATGCTACCTCTGACTCAGAGAGAAGCATTCCTCTGCATTCTGTAGGAGAAGCCTGCAGCCCCCCCCCCTTGTTTAATCAGTTGGAGCCTTTCCACCTGCTGCTCAGTTGGCCCTACTCACATCCTGTGTCTTCTGCCTCAGGCCACACCCATATCTTCCCTCACCTAGATCACTGCATGGTCCTTTTCATGGGCCTCTTGTGGGCATCCTCACTCCCCCCACCTATCTCCTCTTCAGGCTTCCAAGGGATCCCTCCCTCCCAGACCCTCCTTGGTCTGGGCCCCAGTGGCCCCCTGAGCCCAGACACAGCCTTTAAAGTCGTTCTCCAATGACTTCACACATCTCTCCATTCAGTCTTTGCACAGACTGCTCCCAACCTTCCCCCAACATTTCTCTCTTCCCCACCCTCCCTTTTCGGCTCCAATATCCCTGCTACTGGGAAGGCTGCTCAGAGTCCTCAGACTTGGCCTGCTCTTCCTAGCAGTTGTATGTTTACATTCTGGATTTAGCCCTGGATTGGGAGCACACAGCAGTGTTTGGTGGAAACCCTGAAGACTAGTTCAGTGTGATTGGGATGGTCAGTGACAGACGGCACAGGCAGGAGAGCTGCAGAAGGTTCCTGGGAGGCTTAGAGCAGCAGACTGGAGAGTGTGTCCAGTATTCCAGAACTGTAGAGAGACGATGGGAAGGTGAACTGACCTGGTCTGTAGATAACTGAGAGAGGGGGACTTGTAGGTAGGATCCCAGGCTGAGTTAGAACATCTTTTATTCTTGAAGCATGCAAGCCCATCTCTTAACAATATAGTACAAAGTTCTTAAAGAGCCAAGGCCATGCCTCATTTGTTTTTATTCCTTTATCAGTTCAGCAGCTTTCTAATCTGATGCAGATGGATGTTTAGTAAATATTTATTGTAATGTATCTCAATTTTCACAGATTAGGCTCATGTATACAAGTTTATCTGTTGTTTGCTTATCAGCTTCTTAGATATAAACTGTTTGCCTTGATTAACTTACAACAAAAATTCTAAAGGGAGCTAGAATTAAAGAAGCCTTATCCTAACTTGCTAAAGCTAAAAAAAGTACTAACAATTGCTAGACATTGGGCATGCTGACTAGTATCTGACTTCATATGTGTATTACTCTGCTAGGGCTGCTGGGGCCAAGTGCCACAGACTGGGTGACTTAAGCAACAGAAATTTATTCTCTTCTAACTGTGGAGGCCAGAAGCCTGATATCAAGGCATTACAGGGTTGGTTTCTTCTGGTCTTTTGCAGATGGTTGCATTCTTGCCGTGTCCTCACATAGTCTTCCCTCTGTGTGCATCTGCATCCTAATCTCCTCTTCTTATGAGGACACCAGTCAAATTGGATTAGGGCTGGCCTTAATGACCTCATTTTAACTCAATTTCCTCTTTAAAGACTATCTCAAGGGGCTGAGGGGTGTGGCCCAGTGGTAGAGTGCTTGCCTAGCATGTGCAATACCCTGGGTTGATACCCAGGACAGACAAAAAGAGAGAGAGAGAGAGAGAGAGAGAGAGAGAGAGAGAGAGTCTGAAAATACTGTCACATTCTGAGCTACTGGGGCTTAGGACTTCCATGCAAATATCTAGGGAGGGACAGAGGTTATTCAAAACAATAGATGAAACTGGGCTATGGCTGCCTGTTCTTTTGTCCATGACTGCAGGACAGTGACAGGTGTTGGGAAGAAGGGTACCTCCTGATTCCTCTCAGCAAAATGAGAACTAAGTTACAAATGAATGAACAGCTTCAATTTCACAAAGTGCTTTGGCACTCACTATCCCATTTCCCAAATTAGCAGAACAAGTACTATCATCATCTCTCTTGCTAGTTACACAGGGATCTTCTGGACAGATCTCAGAAAATGGTCTATGCAGTGTTTTGCCTATGGCTGCAGATATGAAAATGGCAGGGAGCTGTGTTCTCTTTTGCCTTGCTGATATGGGAGGAGGAAGATGGTGGATTTCTAAGTCATTTTATCTTTTTTTTTTTTTAATTAAACTGGGAATTGAACTCAAGGCACTCAATCGCTGAGCCACATCCCTAACCCTATTTTGTATTTTATTTAGAGACAGGGTCTCACTGAGTTGCTTAGTGCCTCACTTTTGCAGAGGCTCGCTTTGAACTTGCAATCCTCCTGCCTCAGCCTCCCAAGTCACTGGGATTACGGGAGTGCACCACCACACCTGGCTGGGATATCTTTTTATTTGGGGGGTTCTTTCACTGCCCTGGCTCACCAGGTTCTGGCTGTGCTTTGCCATAGCAGCCTGGCATCCCTCATTCCCACCCCAAGGTGATAGGGTACAAGGCCAAAGATGGACTTGAGTGTCTCATTGAGACTGGTGCTTATGAAATTGGTGCTAATTGACTTCCTCTTGTTTATGGCACAGTTCCCCTGCCCTCCAGGAAGAGGATGGCAGTAGTATCTATTTCTCACACATGAAAAGGAAACCCTTTCTATTTCCATGAGCTTTGCTCATTAGTTCAGTGGTCCTTCACCACTACAGGCCCCTTTGAAAAGTTATGAAGACTGTGGGCTCTCTCTGTCTCCAGAAGGAAAACAAAGTCATATGCTCATGCCTGCATCATTTTTCATATGGTTCCTGAGGTTTCTCAAGGCTTACTCCTGTCCCTCCTTCCTTGAGGGACCAAGGGCCCTGGGATAAGAGGTCCCAGCTTAGTTTCCCACTCCATTCATTTGGGCCTTAACCATTGGCGGTCAATAAGAGGACCACCTTGCACACTATAAGGTGACAGGCACTTAGCAGGGAGCACTGTTTTTCCCTCTTTACATTTGTCACTTAACCTTCTCATTTAGCTCTTTAGGTGCTTAAATGTTGGCCCAGTAAGCTGTTCAGGGCAGTAGTATTGATGGGAATTGAGGCCTACAGGCTGTTGAGAGCAAAGGCTCTCAGAGGTGAGCTGGCCATCCCACCCCTCTTTATAGTTTGGAGGCTCAGGCCCAGGCAGGGTGCCCAACCTCCCTCACAGAGAAAGGTAAGTGGCTAGGATTCTCCTAGAAAATAAATACTCTGCTGTGGGTAAGGCCTCTAGCTTCCTCCACAGATTGGCCCTGGGGTGTAGTCAGGACTGGATTCCCCTTGTCCCTTCACAGTTACAGAATAAAGTATTCTTCACTTTAATGAAGCTACCGGAAAAAGAGAAAAGAGAGCTGGAAGGAGCTGTCTCCCTTGTTCTGGATACAGCTGGGCATGGAGCACAAACCCTGTGCAAAACTCTCATGAGGCCCAGCTGGAGTTCATTTTAAAGGAAGTGTAGCAGCTTGATTCAAAAGTACCCTTCCCCCATGGTATTGTATGGGACCCCTGGGGGGAAGGATCTCTGCAAATGCCCTTTGTCACCTTAGCTGCATCCAGAACAGAGACTCTGGGCCCCCTTTTTAAGAATCTCCAACTTCTGGGCTGGGGTTGTGACTCAGTGGTAGAGCGCTCGCCTAGCACACGTGAGGTACTGGGTTTGATCCTCAGAACCATGTAAAAATAAATAAAATAAAGGTATTGTGTCTATCTACAACTAAAAAAAAAATTAAAAAAGAATCTCCAACTTCCAAGAACTTCCTGGGTCCTCTGGAGCCATAGAAAGTCCCCTCTGAGCAAGAAAGAGCTTGAAGGCACATGGGCTTTTATTTGGGGATTGAACCCAGGACCTTGTACATGCTAAGCAAGTGCTTTCCCACTGAGCTACATCGGGTTTTCACATGGTAGCTTTGGGTGGAGCACAGCAGATTTGATGCTCTCTGTGGTAATGTTGTTTCATGGGAGGAAGTTTCAAGATATGCCCTTTTGGGCTTATTACATACAGGACTGACATATCAGGTGGGCTTCTGATCTGGCAGAGTGCCCATGGCCCCCAGGAAAGAGGACACAGCTAAGACTGCAGCACTGATGATCCTTGATATCTTTAGGTCATTTACCAGGACGTAGACAAGGTTCCTCCTGGCCTCTGCTTATTTATGTTGGCTCTTTATGAGTATCTGAAATTTTACTTCAAATTATCTACAGAACATTTGAAAGATGCCTAATTTTAACTTAACTTCTAAGAAGAAAGTGCATATATTACCAAAGAAAGTGTAGGGCTGGGGCTGAAGCTCAGTGGTAGAGTGCTTGCCTGGCATGTGCAAGGCCCTGGGTCTGATCCCCACACACTCATACATATGCCGTGTTGCTGTCCTTGGGATCTTGAGAAGATTGTGAAGTGTTCTTTATGTCTAGAATTCCCTTTCTCAGAGCAAAGACATTTCTAGGATAAATATGCTGCATGTTTAGCAGGAAACATACAAACAGAAAGTTGATACACGGAAAAGGGTCAGAATAATGTTCCATCTTCAAAATATGACTTCAAAGAAATCAAGGCTTGTAAACAGATAGGACTTATGTTTGGGCTGGAAGTGACATTTGGCAAACCAACCTTACTTTGCCCAAAATCACTTTTAGTTGATTCTCCCCCCCCACACACACACATGCACAAATGTTATCCAGTAGTCATTAAGACCTGATCACATTTTCAACTCAGAAGTCAAGTCTATTTGTAGTTGTACTATATTTAAAATCTAAAGTATAACTTCACATCTTCCTTCAGGAAACTTAGTGGTCTCCTGTTGAATCCCATGTATTACCCAGTACTCAAACACATTGGTGAACAAAATACAGATCCTGTTCAGGTGGGGCATTGGGGGGAGCAGCAGAGGATAACCAGATCACTCCTGTGCTAGTCAGTTTTCTGTCATTGTGACAAATATCTGAGATAAATCAACTTAAAACTAGGGAAGGTTTATTTTGGCTCATGGTTTCAGCGGTGTCATCAGTCGCTTGACCTTGTTGTTTGGGGCCTGAATGCAGCACAGTACATCATAGCAGGAGTGCATGGAAGACATCTTTGACCTCATGGCCACCAGGAAGCGTTGAGGGAGGCAGGAAGAGGCCAGGATCCCAATATATATCCCCAATATCCCCAAAAGGGAATTCCCCAATTGCCCTGAATTCCTAGGCCCCTCTCCTAAAGGTTCTGCTACTTCCTAATAGCACCTTGGGCTGCAGACCAAATCTTCAATTCCTGGGGTTTTCGGGAGCAATTCCAAGCAATAGCAACCTCAGATCCATCCTGTCAGAGATGGGGGTCCAGGGTCACTCATTTTAAGGCTTGCTTGGGTTTAGGATTCATTTTCCAAGTTGTGTCTCTTCCCATATATTTTACACAGAAGAAAGCCTGAATACTGTGTAGACATTTTGAAGCATCTGGTGAACAGGCCACGCCTGAAGCTGCAGTGAAAGGGAGGGTGGAAGCACACTCCTTCTGACCTCCCATTGGTACCAGCCCTCTCAGGAGGAGGAGAATTCTTTAAATCCATGTTACTTTTCCCAACACAGATAATGGTATGCATAAGGTAAAATAGTCCCAGAGTGGAGTCTCCCACCCTCTTTTCCTCCCACCTGACCATTTGCTCACAGGTTGTATGGAAGAATCAATCCCATGAGTGACACATGCTCAGAGACCTGCAATGGTGTAATCCTTTATTTGAAATGTTACCACCACGTACACAATGAAAGGCCTTGAACGTGGTTGAAAGTGCAAGCATACCCCTATAGCTTGGACAGTTGCTGACTCTGTTTGATGGGAGAGTTCAAGTTTCAGTTGTTTGGTTGGGTCATTGCCACACCTCTGGCCTTTTCAGAGTGGCCAGGTAGCTCCAACCTGAGGGGCATCTGAAGCAGAGCTTTAGCATCTGAGGTGGGAACCAGGTGAATTCACATTATCTACCCCAGAACCTGGGTGCCAGATACATGGGAAAATGCAGTGTGTCTTTGTCGGTTGTGCAGAGAAGTCAGGGACAGTGAAACTGGAAAATGGTTTATTCTTTGGGGGTGGGAAGGGAGGAAGATCAGGGATTCAGTGGATTCCCAAGGATAGGTGAAGAGCAAGGCAGTGATTAGAGCCGAGAGGAAGGACAGGTGCCACTGGCTAAGTTCGCCTCTCTGTCTCTGCCGCCCCCAAAGCTGGCAGATAATCTATCATACTCAGTTCCATCAGTCTGGCACTACCGTGGCTGTGATCAGAGACTTATAATGAGCAGGCTTTTTAACAGAGAGTTGGAGAGGGCTGAGATTGTGCCTTTGGGAGAGCCCCAAACCGTGTCCTGGACCCTGTGCGGTCGTAGCCCACCATCAGAACTGTATGTCAGCATGGGGTTCTTACCAGAGCCTGGCAACAGTAAGGGGCTCAGATGCCCAAGCCCTCTCATCCCACAGAGCAACAATTTTATGACTTCTGGCAAATATGCCTTCCCACATCACCTGGTTCTAGGAGAGTTGCCCACTTGCGTTTGGAACAGTAGAGTTCACCTCCTTCTCTGACAACAGTTACACTTTGGTGGGCACAGCAGTCGGAAGGTGCTGGGTGGCATTAGGGCAAGAAGTGAATCCAGGGCTCAGCCTGGCAGCAGGGATGGGAACATCCCAGGGAGCTTGGAGCTGTGAGGAATCTACATTCTGCCGTGTTTTATAACAGGATGTTTAGCAAATTATGAAATATCACCCTCAGTACTTTACACCAGGTAAAAGCATTCTAGTTCAGGAGTAATATATGGGGATGTTGAAAAATGCCATCAGTGGGCATTATGAACAAAATATCTCATTTTATAGTTTTATTTTCTGTAGGAGTATCTATCAGTGGTAATTATAAATTATCTAGGACTTACTGCTGAGGCCCTTTTAGTGTCTAACCCAAAATTGATTTTTGAGCTCCCTGTGCAGTGTTTCTAAGGAACCAGTCTATGGGTGTTTTATTAGGCAATCACATGGGTGGCGATACTTCTTTCTAAGCATTTTGTCTTGTCCCCAAGGATGAATCCTCCACCCCAAACTGTGAGGCTGCATATGGGGGTATTCTGCCCTCTACCCTCAGGACACTAGGAAGCTAAGGATAGGAGAAGAGAGGAACTATTGCCCCAGGCCTGAGGTCACCCTTATTCCCTGCCTCTTGGCCTTAAGTATCACTTTACTATGATAGCTGGTCAAGCTTCCAGGAGCAGCCTGGAGTCCCCAGTCTTGGGCTAGTGGCCTCCAAATCACCTTGAGCCCCCTGTTCCTCCTATCTTTCTCCCCATTCTACGGCCCTGCGCCCCCCACACACACACACCCCAACTCTTCCAGGCAGCCTGCCCTGTTCAGAGTCACACCATATTCTCTTACCTGCTTGGCAAGAGTCCCAGAATATGGCACAGACTCTTTGAGAGCAGGCTCTGGGTGCCCATCCTCATCCTCATGCTGCTAGTCTTGGGCCCTAGCACTGGACTAAGCCCCAGCTTCCGGCATTACTGAATTAGGTGGGACCACCACAGCAAGACCAAAGAAAATACTTCCATGAATTCTTTCCCCAATGTCCCTTATTAAAAATGGTTAAATTTCTCCAGCTTGAAAAGAACATGCACATATATAATGATAGTAATAGTTGTGCCAGGCAGTGGACTGAATGCTTAATACACACTGTTCATATTCTAGCCCTCATGACAATGCATGGTGGTCCCCATTCTGTAGATGAACAAACTGAGGCCAAGGAGGGTAGCTACATGTGCTGAGTCTCACATCAGGTGAGTGTGGAGCTGAGTTTTGAATCTAGGGAAGCTGGCTCTGGATCCAGGGATCATCTTTCTTTTAATTTGTTTTTAGTTGCAGATATATACATACCTTTATTTTATTTATTTTTATGAGGTGCTGAGGATCAAACCCAGTGCCTCACACGTGCCAGGCAAGTGTTCCACCACTGAACTACAATCCCAGCCCTCAGGGATCATCTTAAATAACATAAATCACTTTTCAAACATTTTTTCTTGATCACAAAGGCAAATCATACCAATTAAAAGAAATTTCTAAAAAATCCCAAAAGCAACACAGAAATTTAAAATTAGCAATAATTTAACCACCCAGGAATTGCTGCTAGTAACATTTTGCTGTATCCTTTTCTAGATTTTTCTTTGTACATGTTCTGATACCATGTTTCCAGTAGCGGCTGCCAAAAATTCTAATGTATGAATTATCATAATTTAATTATTCATGTCCTCACTGTAAATCAATTTCTGATAACAGTTTGACCAAACAATTTATTTTCTCTTTCCACTCATTCCTCTCCCATACATGCATTTCCTTTTTATTTGGAGCAAGTCACTTGTCAATTTTTTGGCAACTTCACAAAGTCCATTTTTTTTTTTTAGTAGAGTAACTTCAGAATATATCAGTGCATTATTATTTTCCCCTGCACATATAACAAGTTGTCATTTTCCAAATGCAGTCACCTTGAAGTCAACATCTCCCAAACATCTACTATGATAACAATTCTTGTGAAAGGAAACCTAGGGCACTTATAGAGGCTACATAAAATCTAACTTGTTTTTAAAATGAAGAGTAATTGTTTTTTTCTTGGCAGGTGAAATGGCTCCAACAGCAAGAAGTGAAACGCAGGGTGAAGAGACAGGTGCGAAGCGACCCTCAGGCCCTTTATTTCAATGACCCCATTTGGTCCAACATGTGGTACATGGTGAGTAGGGCGTGGGCTTCTCGGCCCAGCACGTTTGCATTGCCAGCTGGGTTTCTGGCATGGGTTAATTTCCCCCAACTAAGCTAAATTCCCAGGACGACATCAATGAGACACACTTCATTTTGTGTGTAAAGCCCCTGCTCTAAAGGGTAGCGCTCTCAGTGTTTTTTTTTTTTCCTCTTTAAGTATGTGGAAGTGAATAGAGAAGTGATTTGATGCAGGGTGTAGGTCTAACAACCATGGTGAAGACTTGCCCTGGACAGAGCCCCTTCTGGGAGGTGATGCCTGAGGAAAATGATAATTGTCAGGTGCAGAAAAAGCCAGGGGAACCCCCACCTTTATTCTTCCTGGGTCTAGGTGGGAGGAAGAGTGTCTCACCTGCCTAAGGCAGGGGCTGCTGTTTCCTGTTACTTGTTACAAGCGTAATCACCTCTCTGCTGGTCTACACGGTATGTCCGTTGTGCGTCGGGAGTGTCCACGTCAGGGGCTTTGTGTCTTCTGTGCATACAGCATTGTGGCGACAAGAACAGCCGCTGCCGGTCAGAAATGAACGTCCAGGCGGCATGGAAGCGGGGCTATACAGGAAAGAATGTGGTGGTCACCATCCTTGATGATGGCATAGAGAGAAATCACCCAGACCTGGCTCCAAATTATGTAAGTCACGCCTTGGAACTGAGTGCGAAGATGTTCAACCACGGTCATCCTTAAATAAATGCAAAATTTTAAAAACAACAAATTGATTTTCATCCTTAGTTCCCATTAAATTAGGCAAAAACAAATTTTAAAAACCCCACTGTGCTGAGGAGCACTGGGTAAATAACCATCCTGCCCCCTACCACTGTCCTGGCCAGAGAAGGTATTTCAAAGTGATTTACCTACATGTCTGAGGAGTCACACATATTTCTAGGAGTGGAGACTAAAGAACTGAGAAACACCTACATAGAGGTGTTCATCATATGGAGAGTAGCTACATAGACCATGTTTAAACATGGGCTTTGAGCCAGGTGTGGTGGTGCCCGCCTATAATCTCAACAACTCAGAAGGGTCACAAATTTGAGGCCAGCCTAGATGACTTAGTAAGACCCTGTCTCAAAATAAAATATAAAGAGCTGAGAGTGTAGCTCAGTGGTAGAGTGCTTGCCTAGCATGTGCAAGGTCCTGGGTTCAATCTCTAGTACAAAAAAAAAAAAGAGAGAGAGAGAGAGAAACAGAGAGAGAGAGAGAGAGACAGAGAGAACCTAAAATCATGGGCTCTGGACCCAGACAGCCTGGGTTCCAATCCTGGCTCTGTGACTTACTAGCTGAGATCTTGTCCAAGTTGTTCAACTTCTCTGTGCCTCAGCCTCACTGTCTATAAAATGGGGTTAATAAGAGGATTATCTTATAGGGTTATTATAAAGATGAAATGAGTTCATATATGTAAACAAGAAAGCCTGGCACATAATAAATGCAATAAAAACATTAAATACTATAAGAAAACTGGGCATCTAACAGTGATTAAATAAAACATACTATATCCACTTAGTAGATAATTGTATAGCCTTTCTAATTGAGTTTTGAAGTCTGTCAGTAATACTGGAAAGCTTTTGTGATATGCTTGCAAAAGAGGATCCAAATTATACAGCTACTATTATTACACTTATGTATTAAAGTTAAGGAAAGTCCGATACATATGTCAACCCGGTTGAAATTTGAGGACGTCATGCTGAGTGAAATAAGCCCATCACAAAAAGACAAACGCTGCTTGATTCCACTTAGGTGAAGAATGTAGAGTTGCCAAATTCACAGAGGCGGGAAGCAAAGTGATAGTTGCCAGGGGCTGAGGAGGGAGGAACGGAGAGGCAGTGTTGAGTGACTGAGTTCAGTTTGGGAAGAAGGAAAGTTCTGGAGAATGATGGTGGAGATGGTTGCACAGTCATGTGAATGTACTTACTACCACTGAACCGTACACTTAAAATGGTTAAAACAATAAATTTAATGTTAGGTATATTTTACCATCACATATGTATCAATATCACATAATTTATATTATTATAATATATATTATAATAATATAATTATAAATAATATAAGAGAGAAACCGTTTAGCTTTATTTTCCAAGACAGGCATAAAAATAGTTTTCAAGGATACTGTAATATTTTATGCCATTGCTCTCCACTCACTAAGATTTAATTCCTAGGATTCCTACGCAAGCTATGATGTCAACGGGAACGATTATGACCCATCTCCACGCTATGATGCCAGCAATGAAAATAAGTGCGTCCCTTTGTCTCCCCTTGCTTCTCTGTTCTCTCCACGGTTGCTGTTGTGGTTGCCCCTGAAGAGGTGGAGGGCTTAGGTGTCGCTCCAGCTGCCTGGGCACTGTTGAGGGGCTGACCCAGGAGTCAGAAGCCATGCCTGGCACAGCCCCTTGGGCACAAGTGACTTCTGTGGAGTTAGCCTCTTTCTTTAGGGGGTGTCATCTGTGTTACTCAGCTAGCAATGCATTTTAGCATTGCTCCTGGTACCACACTCCTTGGAATATTTTAGAAGAATTACCCCTAGAGTCTAATGGTCTCCGTAACTGTTAACATATCAATCTGGTCTGTCGGAGCACATGGGTCACCTGTCTGAACTTTTGTGACTCCATCTTTGACCTTTTGAGCAAGGTGGGAGGGCACAAGCAATGCTGGACAAACCTGAGTTCAGATCCCAGCTCAACTACCCCCTGGCTATGTGGCATTGTGTACATTAAAGGACCTGGTGAGACGCTGAGTCGTAATGCCTTCAAGGCTTTTCCATGGAGATGACATACCCACTTCACATAGCTGTTGGGGGTGAGGAGACAGTGGCTGAAGAATGCACAGGAAGCCACAGAGACTGTCTACATTGCACAGGTCACCTGATCTCTTGGGGGGATCAGCCCTGCAGTTGTGCCGGGAGTTCATTTGCTGTGCTGACTGTCCTTCCTTGTCAGCATGCCCTATGCCCTGAGTTCTTACCATTCTTCAAAAATATTTAGAGGAAAATAATAAAGGCCCTTTTTTCTTTCCCTGCTGTGCTTTCTCAGGTGTGTCCCCTCACCAGGGTTGTGCTCATTAGCTTTCCATCACTAGAATAAAATACCTGAGATAACCAGTTTCTAAAGAAAAGTGAAGTTGGCCCATAGTTTTGGAGGTTCAAGTTCATGATTAAATGGCTCCATTGCTTTGAGCCTGTGTTGAGGCAGCACATCATGGCAGGAGCAAAACCATTCACCTCATGAACCAGGAAGCAAAAGGGGAAAGAAGGAGGGACTAGGGTCCCACAATCCTCTGCAGAGATGTGCCCCCAATTACCTAGGCTTCTTTCACAAGGCCCCTGCTCCTGAAGTTCACAGTACTTCCCAAGCACCATGCTGAGGACCAAGCCTTTATACATGAGCCTTTGGGGGACTTTCAGAATCTACACTATAGCAAAGGTATGTGAGCTTGCAGTTGATTGATTTCAAGGTTCAAACCCCAGTGCCCACACCTGGCACAGTGGTACTATTCTGTAGACCCCACTATTCAACAAGCAGAGGTGGGAGGACCTCTTGAGCCCTGGAGTTCAAGACCAGCCTGGAAAACATAGTAAGACCCCATTTTAAAACAAAAGAACAAAAACCCTGATGACCACACAGTACTGTGCAGGGAGACTTGGCTGGGCTGCTCTGTTTTGCACTGCAGGCTTCAGAGGCCCAGCCCCAAGGGCTGCTTTCCCTGACTCACGTCCCAAGGTGCCCTTCCGGCCCAGCAGTGAGGACGCCTGGGGCAAACGGGCCTGTTTCCTGGTCACACATCGGGGAACAGGAAGGCATGATCCATATCCCATGCAGTGACCCTTGAAGGGCGGGATTGAATCCCAGCTTAAGCCATTGAGCTATGTGACCCCTTAAGTGGCCGTGGCCATGGGGCAGTGAGAGTTCCAGAGAAGGACAGATGAGTCCCTTGCAAAGGCTGGCATGCAGACCCAGGGCCATTTTTAAAGGCGGTTTGAAATTTGAATCAATGATTCTCATCCCCTGTGTACTCTTCTCAAAGATGTGTTGTTTAGAGTCACCCATATTTTGGCCTCTGCTCAGGGAACTGACCCAATGTGGCACAATGGAGAATGGGGTCATTACAAAGTAAAGCAATTTGTTTTTCTGGTAATTTCTTCATTGTCCTCCTGCTGCTATTGAGTGTTCAATTTGGAGTATTCTTCCTCAGTTCCTGCTAAATGGCCACAGAAATGGTGGGAGGGCTGTCCAGGATGAGCATAGTGTTGTAGGTGACAGGGGACAAACAAGTGCCTGTTCGTCCTTCCTTTCATCCCACCAGTCAGGCAGGTGTTAACACTGGACCTGTGTGTGCCAAATGCCTTGGTGTTAGTCACAGGAAACACAGAGCTGAGACCGGGGGTGGGTGGGTAGGTGGGGCCACCCCGGTGAATGGCAATGGCAGTGAGCCAATGACAGGTGCTGGGAGGGGGAAGCATGGGGTCCTGGGTGCTAGGAGCAGGTTTCCTAGACTCTGACCTGGGGGAGGCATCCCAGAAGAGACAACCTGTGAGCAAATGCTCGCCATGTGTGGTAGCAGGAAGGGTTGGGCAAAGTCTGCTGGCTGCTTCCTCCAGGGACCTCCCCCCTGGTATGGTGTGGTGGACAGGGAATGCAGAAAATGGGCTTCACTAGCATCCCTTGGCACAGGGACAACTGGCCTGTTGCAGGAGAACTGAGCAGTGTGTGGAATTCATGAACAATGGCTGGGCTGGGGCCTCACTTTGTTTTTTTCCTTTGCTTCAGACACGGCACCCGTTGCGCAGGGGAAGTTGCTGCTTCAGCCAACAACTCTTACTGCATCGTGGGCATAGCGTACAACGCAAAAATAGGAGGTAAGGCTGGGAGCGTGCAGCCCCAGGGCGGAGGGGTCCCCCTGGAGAGCTCCCTGTCTGCAGGCTTGGCAGCTTCGCTCCTTTGGCCCTGGGCATGTCAGGACCCTGGGGTAGAAGCAGCAGTACCAGCTGCGCCATGGCCCAGGCAGCCCGCAGAGTGGTTGGGACCTTGAGACAGAGAAATGGCTCACTGTTTTACTGAAAAGCCATCCCAGGTTCCACCAGAAGGCTGCCCTCTTTCTCTACTGTGGTCCCACTAGCCTGGTCGCTGGCTCACCTTCCGCCATCAGACCACCCCTTCTGAAAGCCTGCATTGGGTGCTCCCAGGCCTTTGGTGGCTCCCTTCACTTCCCAGATAGACTTAGTCTTTCCCTGTTCCTCACTCCCATTCAAGCATCCTGGCCACTTCTATGAAGCATTTGCTCACAGGTTGTCAGTTCTGGGATGCCTCCCCCAGGTCAGAGTCTAGGAAACCTGCTCCCAGCACCCATGACCCCATGCTTCCCCCTCCCAGCACCTGCTCCTGTCCCTTGACTATAGCCAAAAGACATTTGTCGTAGTTTCCCCTGGACATGTCCAGTCTTCTTGTTCGTACCTAGGCTTACACGATTCCTTCCCTTCCCAGCCTGTCCCTGGCTTTCCATTGGCTCAGTCCACCTGTGGCATAAACTGTTTCATGCTCACTGATCTTGGTGAAGAGAATCCCCACCCCCCAGCCCCATCTTGTTCCCTGGGGTCCACTTTTCCTCTACCTGACCCCAGGTGCATCTGCCTTTGTATTTTGGCTTCTCACATGGTAAGTCAAGTGCCCCTTTTTAGGATGGGGCCTTGGAGCAAAGGTTAACATGTCCTTCTGTGCCCCACTAGAGTCCAACAGTGTGGCAATTCAGTTGCCAAGTGTCCTGAAGTGCCCACTAAGTACCTATCACTGAGCAGGTGGAGGCAGAGAACAGGGGTGCCAGGCAGGCTTGAGACTGCTGGCCTCACCTGGGAGGCCTGTCCACCTCTGTTGGAAGGTGCACTTGCTCATTTTGATGGCTGCCACTATGCCTTTTTAGGGACAGCTGTAGCCTCCTGAGTTCCACATACGAGCAGCACAAGGTAGGGAAGTTGGGCCAGGGGTTTCCTGGATGACCCAGTCCTTGAGTTTCCAAAATATGGTCCCCAGCTTTTACTTAATAAAGATTCTCTGCCTCTCTGGGATTATCACTTCATGACAGAATTAACCCCCAAAGGATGTAGTCTGAAGAATAAATGAAGAGACTTATCAACCGGCCTCCCAATTTTATGATAGTTATTTTATACTGAGAGTATAGTTCTCTCTGGAGCCTTTGACGATGACTAAAGACCACTGAGAAGTCTCCCCTGGGTTGTAGAGTCATGCTGACCTGGGTAGCAAGCCCATTCCCATTATTTAATGGCTGTGTGTCCTTCGACAGCTTATATAACATCTTTGAGCCTGTTTCTTCACTGGGTGGAGGGATTGTGGTGATGCAGCTGCCTCTCCAGGTTTGTTGTGAGGATGAAATCAGCTGTCAAGTGCACCAGCACTGCCTCAGGGCTCAGTCTGCAGGGAGCCCCTGAACTCCTCTCTCCCTCCTGCTGAAATTCTCACAGAGAAAATGGAAGTGATTTGTTTTGCTTCAACCCCACCTTTGGAGTTTTTTGAGCCTTGCCCTTCAAAGTCCCTAGATTGGCAGCCTGGACATCATCTGGGCTCTGTTAGAAACACAGAATCTTTGCTCTATACCAGATCTGTCAGCCAGAATGTGCATTATAACAAGATAATCACAGGATTGGTCTACAAATGGCAATTTGAGAATGCTGACTTAGAGGACTCTCTGGGGTCACGCAGGTAGGTAAGATTGTAAGGAGGAGTCATGGGGAACAATGTATATACAGCATCTTCCACAGAAGATGCACAGTTAATATAGCTTGTTATTATTTCCTACCTTGACACTCACTGCAAAATTGTAAACATAAATTTTGTGGATTCTAGAGAAAGAGTGCCTCCATTTGCAGGGCTTAAGAACAGGAATATTTTTAAATTAATAGATGGAATACCTTTAAGCACATGACACATGTATAATTATGGCTTTGCCACTGAAGGAGAGAAGATGGAGATGACAGACACAATTTGGGACCTCCAGGAGCTTAGCGTGTCTTTAGGATGCACAGTACCAACATGGAAACCAGTACAGGGCCAAACATTGAAATGAGAGGGGCAGACATGGGGCCCTAGGGGCTGCAGGGCAAGCCCTCAGTGAAGGCCTGGGGCGTGGCTTGAGCACTGTGGAAGAATTTGGCTGCAAATGGATGGAAGGCTAAGGAAACAGTGGGGTCTGCCACATGGAGCTGGGAGGGAGGGTACTATATAGAGACAGGGGACAGGAAGTGTGGCTGGACCATGCGAAGACATGTGTGAAATTGAGGCTGCCCTTGATCCAAGGAACCTAGTTTGGAGACTACCAGGCTCCAAAGTTTCTGTACACAGCTTCAGCCTCCACAGAGGCAACCACCCTATCCTCCCGCCACTCCCTTAAAGTCACCCCTGGACAGAAACCTTTGAGCACCCATCATGGGAAAGCCTCCTCCTGCCTTTAGTGTGTTTGCACATAGCAAGGAATCTTTCTGAGATGTCTTTAGATCCTTATTTATGTTTTTCCAGCTGCTGCTCAGGAGATCATGAGCATCCTAATTTATCCCAGACTATCTGGAATTAATGGCACACTACTTATGTATAATGTGTGACTCCAAAGCACGTTGTTCCAGTTCACACACACTCTCATCCTCTGTGCTGTTACTGTCATATTTTTCATTTCCCATGTTAGACACCCACAGTGCATTGCTGTTCTTCTTCCTTTAAACACTCAGTTGACTGAAAAGAAATATAGTTTCCTACCCTTATACCATTCTCTTCTTTGCTTTCTCTAGCTTCAGATTTTCATCTTGTTCCCATTTTTCTTCATTCTGAAGGATTTCTTTTAACATATTTGACGTTTGTCCCCCCAGCTGGTGAGAAAGTGTCTGCGTCTTCATTTTGCTGCACACGGAGTGCTTTTCTTTCCACACTGTAACCATGTTGTTCCCTGGTCTCCTGATATCCATTGATGAGTCAGTTGTAATCCTTATCACTGTTTCCCTTTATGTAATATGTTTTGTTCCTCTGGCTGCTTTTATAGAATTTCTATCCATGCTCTGCCTGTGACTATAATGTCGTTTTAAATAACTTTCTTCACCTTATTCCAGCTTGGGGTTTTGCTGTGTTTCTTAATGGGTGTTTTTTTTTTTGTTGTTTATTTGTTCCAAATCATATTTAGAAGACGTTTTTGTCCATTTTCTTCAAATATTTCTTGATTCATTTTATCTCACCTGTCTTTGGACATCAGGTACAGTGTTTGCTTGATACACCTCACAGGTTATTGAGGCTCTGCTCACTTTCGGAAATCCATTTTTCTTTATATGCTATTAATGAGGTGATTTCTATTGCACTATCTTCAGGTTCACTAATTCTTTCTTTTGTTGTATTCAATATGTTCTTAATTCCATGTGATGATTTTTTTATTTCAGATATTACGCTTTTCTCTTATGGGTTTTTCTCTCCATTAATTCCATTTGGCTCTTTTTTTTTTTTTTCTAACCATTTCCAAATCTTTCCAGAGATTTCCCCATCTCTGCATTCATTATATCTGTCTTTTGTTTTAAACTCTTTTAACATGTTTGTAAGAGTTATTGTTAAGTTTTATGTACTAATTCCAGTATCTAGGTCAGTTGTATGTTTCTAATGATTGATTTTACTCTGAATGGGTCTCATATTCCTGTTTCTCTGCACATAGGTAGTAACTTTTATTGTCTAGTAGACATTTTGATGCCATATTATAGAGATTTCGGATTCTGTTGTCTTTTCCTGAATACTGTGTAATTTTGTTCTAGCAGTCATTTAAATTTGAAATTTAAAATACTTGGTTATTCATTTTTTTAATGGTTGGTCTCTTTCTGATTTGCCCTTACCTCGGGGAGAATCCCTTAGCTCAGGCACATAGTCTTTATTCCTCTGCCATGACCCTTTTGGTATTTCAATGGAAAACCTGAAATATTTATCAAATCTCTAACTTAACAAAACTCAGTCTCTAAATTGATTCCACTGAAGTAGATAGCAGCTGACATATCTGCCCAGATCATTTAGCCTTTTAGCTGTTGTTTCCGTCCTGGACTTTTTTAGAGTGTTGTCCGAACGTGTCTAGTTCAGGGTCAGCCAGGTGGTTGAGGGGAATCTATGTGTCTTTCTCTATAGCTCTCTCCTTTTTTGTGATTTCTCCTCTACCTTCTTTGACAGTTCCTAAAACCATTCCCTGACACCTCAGGTGAATAAGATTACACTTTCCTGGTTGAGTTCTAGCCTCTCAACACCAAGAGAAATGGAAGTTCCTGCAGGGGAAAAGTCATCTAAACATAGATCATAACCAAGTATGGTTCCTTCTTTCAAGTACTGAATCCTTGCCTTCATCTGATTACTCTCCAGTGTCCTTATGATTTTTTTAAAACAAATATTTTTTCCAGAGCTAATAATTATTATGTTTTGAAGAGTCACTATGGTATGAACTACTCTGCCCTTGTTGAAACTAAAACTAGTGGTTTATATTTCTTTACCAAACAGATTTGTGTGTTAAGTTATCCATTGCTGCATGACAATCATTCCAAAATATAGCTCCTTAAAACAACAAACATGGGTTATCTAACACAGAGTGGTTTAGTTGAATGTTTCTGGCTCAGGGCTGTTCACACAGTTATAATGAAGCTTTTGGCTGTGACTGTAATCTGAAGGCTGGACTAGTGCTGGAGGATCCACTCCCAAGATGTGCCACTTAGGTAGCTGTTAGCTAGGTGCTTCAATTCCTTCCTGTTGAGAGGATGCATTGATTCCTCACCATGTGACCTCTTCATGGTGTTGTTTCAGGATCCCCATGATATTGGAGCTAGCTTCCCCTTGTTTCAGGTGATTCAGGATAGAAAATAAGGAGGAAACAGCAATGTCTTTTGTGACCTCGTCTCAGAAGTTGCTCACTGTCTCTTCAGCTATACTGTTCATTAGAAATGTATCTTTGAGTCTAACATACCCCCAAAGGGAAAGAAACGTGGCTGCACTTTTTGGATGGAAAAGTGTCAGAGAATTTATGGGTATAGTTTAAAATCACCACAGATAACCTCCTAAATACTTGAGTACATATTCATACAAGTGGAATTTTTTAAAAACTTTCTTCATAAAAATCACATTTCTTTTAAGTTTTATCACATAAAAATAATTAAGATGAACCAGTGGAACTGACCAAATTATATCTTATGAACCACCAGCATCCCTAGCATCACCAGTCATACTGCCATTGGGATAATCACCTCTGATGGGGAGAAAGTGTGTGTTCTCAGGAATCTCTGGGGGCATATGTTATAGTCTTTGTTTTCAGAGAGGAGAGTGGGATACTCTGTATTGTGTAACTGGGAGTCCTTAATGTATTGCATTTTAGAGAAATTTCAACTTTTTATTAAGTTGTGTTGCACATGGATGATTTGTGCACCTTTGCTATACATAATACTTCAATTTTTTTAAAAAAAAGAAAATTTATGATGTCAAATTTGTTCACCTTCTTTTCTGATTCCGGGGTTTAGGATCTAGCTTAGAAAAGCTCAGGATGATAAACTGATTCTCCCTTACTTCCTCTAACACCTTAGTTTTAGAACAAGGGTTTATCTTAAAGTTTTTATGTTTTTGTTTTTTAGCTTCTTAATGCAATAGAATATGTATCTATGAAGGAGAGGTCTAACTTCCCCCCAAAATTCATATTCAGTGATCTCCATGGGCTGCCCTTATTCCATCCCAGTTTCCCCATGGATACTGGATCCTCCTTTATGTTTATCAGACTGTTTCTTTTTAAGCCCTGATAATACCACACATTTGTTATAGTTTAGAAGAATTTCTTTCTTGTTTTTTGATAATTGATAGGACAATTTTCTCATGGTTCTTTTTCAAAATTTTCTTGGCTATTCTTGCACATTTTCTCTTTCAGATGAGCTTGAGAATCTGCTTGTCAAGTTCCATAAATAATCCTGTTGGGATTTTGATTGGGATTGCATGGAAATTATAGATTAATTGGGGGAGAATTGACATCCTTACAATATTGAGTCTTCCCACCCAGGAACATGGTATGTTTTTATTTATTCAGGTCTTCTTTTACACCATTTTTAAAAAGTTTTCTTACTTTCTCCATTGATCTCACACACTTCTTATTAGGTTTATATCTACGTTGATTGGTTTTAAGATTATATTTTAATAGGTCAGTATTGAAATGAATTTAGGAAAGTTCTTGATTTTTGTGTGTTGATTTTTGTTTCTGGCTACCTGACTGAACACTCTTGGTGCCACTGATTTACATTTAAGTCTCTTTTCTAGATTGTCATAAATAATAACTATCTGTAAATAAAATGATGATTTATCTTTTCAGTATTAGTAACTTTCATATCTTTTCATGCCTTATTTCAATATATAAGGACTCATGATGAATACTGAGTAATGATAGTTCTAGGTTCTGTTGATTTATTTGATGCATACAGGAATGCTTCTAGTTTTATAGAATTTGTAGATATCTTCTGTAGATTTCTTATATGTAGGAAGGCCTTTACCAAATTAAGAAAATTTTACTATATTCCTAGATTTCTAAGCAGTTCAATAAAGAATGGATGTTGAGTTTTATTACCTGCTCTTTTTTAAGTCTTTGAGATAATTATATTGGTTTTTGCCTTTAGTATTTAATCTGTTTATTGCAGTAAATCACATTAATAGATTTCCTAACACTGGAATTCCTTTTGTTCTTGGAATAAGTTCTTGGAATAATGATTATGAATATTTTCTTTTAATACACTCCTGTATTCAATTGGTAATATTTTATATATGGTTTTTCATTTTATTTATAGATTGAACTGTGGTTTCTGTTTTTTGACATGTCTCAAGTTTGGGTGTCAGAGTTACATTGGTCTTGTGGAATGAATTAGGAAATTTTCTGTCTTCTAATGTGCTCTGAAATAGTTCACATATCATAGACATTGACTGGTTTTTTTGTTTTGTTTTTTTGTTTGTTTGTTTTTTAAATATTGGTAGAACTGTTTAATCAACCTTCCTGGATATACTGACTAATTAAAGAACTAGGTCTATTAGGTTTTTATTCTAAGGGAAATTTTGATAATGAAATTTTCCTTAAAAAAAACAATTTCTCTAGTTTCTAAATATACACATAAACTTAAGATCATATTCATATAATTTAAAAATATACCCTCCATATTTGTAGTTATAATTGTTCCTGATCTTATTTATGATCTTGCTCCTTTTCCCTTTGATCAATGAAAAACTGTGGCTTCCTAAAAATGTTTTTTTCAGAGAACTAGTTTGTTTTTTAACTGCTTTTTGTTGCTTTCTGTTTCATGAATTTCTTTTTTCCCTTGTTTATCAATTCCTTCAATTTTTAAAATTCTATTATTTTTTTTTCTTCCTGGCTCCTTAAATGGAATGCTTATTCTTTTTAGGCTTTTATGTATCCTAGTAAATAAATAAATGTTACACACGTTTCCTCTGACACATATCACTGGTTTAACTGTATCATGCTCTTTTTTGCTATTCATTTCTGAAAACTTCTTAATTTCAGCTTTGATTGTTCCCTTTAAACCAGGAATTGTTTCAAAGTGATTTATGAAATTTCCCAACTGGATAAATTTTTTTTGGTGTTCCTTTTGTTGCTAATTTGTAACTTTATTGCATTGAGATCAGAGACTGTTCTATGTAGTTTCTGCCTTTTGGAATTTATTGAGAATTTCTTTGTGGCCTAACACATGTTTGGTTTTTATACATATTACAATGGATGTTTAAAAAGCATTTTTAATCTATGCTTTTTGAGTACAAAGATCTATATTTATATTAGATTAGAGGTTGCAGCTGGTCGTCCACGGGCTGCCTTCGGCCTACAGATGTGCTTTGTTTGACCCTCATGGTATTTTTTTTTTAAGTTGAACAAACATTCATAAATCAAGAGATTTTATGTAAAAAACATGGATTTGGGCCTTCTCTTTAAAAAGTCAAAAGCTTTGGCCATGCTCAGCCCTTACTCCTACATGGCAATGGTTAGCTGAATCTGCATGGCAGCTGCTCCTACTTAAAGGACAGTTTGCCGTCCACTCTGTTAATGAGCCTGGATTCCTAGTCCATTTCCCTGCCTGCCTGGTTCTTTCAGGCATCAGCATTTGTCACCAGTTTTTAATCAAGCTTATTCACAATTTCTGGAGTCTTTCTTTCTTTCTTTCTTTTTTTTTTTTTTTTGTCTATCCTATCAATTTCTTAGAAGGTATATTGGTCTCCATAATAATTACAGACTTGTCAATGTCATTTAATTTTTCCTGTGTACATTTCATACGTATGTTACAAGGTGCATTAAAGATGCCTCTTGGTGTAACAAACCTATAAATCAATATAAAAATCCTTTCTGTGTCTTTTTTTTTTTAACTTCAATTATACGTTGGCTGATAGTAATATATTTCATCCTCTTATTTTTACCCTTATTTTTAAAGCAGCATGTGTCTGGATGGATGGATTGATTTTTAAGTACAAATGAAGATTCTCTTTAATGGGAGAATTTGATATATTCTTACATATGCTGATTTCATACATATTAGGATTTATATCTGTTATTACCTTTTGTTTTTATATTTTTATTTCATGTATGCATTATAAACACATATAACCTTACCGTCCTTTTGTTGGAAATAGTTTCCTTTTTTCTTCTTTAATTTTCTTCCTTTAAATGGGTTGAAATTTTTACATTTGAATTTTGCTTTTCTATGACCTTGAAACAGAGTTTCTATTTCTCTATGATTAACATTAATCAGTACTTACCACCTTCTCCTGAGCAAAGCAAGAACCTCATCACAGCTACACTTATCTTTGCCATCATCTCCTCTCTCCCCTCACTTCATTCAGGACCTTTCCCCCATATTTTTATTGGCGCATTATAATTATACATAATGGTGTATTCATTGTTTCACATTCATATTTGCTCACAACTCATCCAAGATTTTAGCTCTGTATTATTTTTAATAGTTTTACATTATATATCAACAATTACGTGAGCTGAACTATAACAGTGACCAGTTTCTTTGGTCACCATTGTTTCTAAGCTCTTTCTTTTAGGTGATTTAAAAAATTTTTACTAGATTTTTCTGATCTGGTAAATCATTAATTCTTTAAGAGATATGTTTGAGTGCTTGCTATACAGATGGATAGTTTTATAAATAGTAAAAGTTTTTGAGTCCTTGAAGTCTAAAATTGTCTTTACTTTCTTCCTACAAAGTTGACTGAATTTAAATTTTAAATTCAAAATAATCTTCACTAAGAATTTTGAAACATTGTTTCATGGTCTTTGGTATCTAGTGTTGCTGATAAGGGGTCTCTCTCTTTGCTAATTTCCTTTGCTTTGGAGTTCACTTTATCTGATATTAATTTAGTTACTCCTACTTTCCTTTGATTAGTAGTTGCCATTCTTTTACTTTCAACCTGCCTAAATTATTACATTCAACCTGAGTTTCCTGTAGATACCATACAGTTGAGCATATATTTAAAAATCCACACTGCCCATCTACATCTTTTTTTTCAATCTATGTCTTTTAATTGCACTATATTTAGGCCATTTATGTTTACTATCGTTATTGGTGTGTTAGGGCTTAAGTCTGACATTTTATCTTTTGTGTTCTGTATTTTTCGCTTCTGTTTTTTGCTTTCTCTGCATTCCTGAGATTATATGAATGCATTTTAGAATTCCAGTTTGGCTTCTCTTATTGTTGGAAATAGTTTCCTTTTTTTGGCCGTATCTTTCTGTGTGGTCTTTTAGTGACTTCCCTTGATATGTGATATGCATGTAACTTAATACAGAGTGCCTGTTGTCATTTCACCAGGTCAGGTGAGGTGTAGAAACCTTATCTTTTTTTACAGCTCATTATCCTCCCCCATTTATAATACATATAATTTTCTTAAATGTACACTCTAGAACCACATCAGACAGTATTAAAATTTTTGCTTTAAGCATCAAACATAATGTAGAAAACTCAAGAGAAGAAGGAAATCCCCCTGAATCCAAAGGGTTATGTCTCTTACTAAATCTGAACAGTCTTTAGCTGTTATTTATTTTTTCCAGCCCTCCCCTCTTCCCTCTTCTTCATCTACTTTTGGGACTCCAGTGACATGAATTTTAGGTCTTCATTATAGTCTCACAACACTTGAGATCCTGTTCATTTTTAAAAATCAGAATCTTTTCTTTCTGTTGTTCAGATTTGCCGATTTCTGTTCTGTTCTTCAGTTCACCTTTCCTTCAGTGTGTCCCCTGAATCAGCTGAACTAGTTATTTTGATAATTGTAGTTTCAGTTCTAATAGTTCTATTTGGTTTTTCTTTATATCTTCTATTTCTTTTCTGATATGTTCCATTTTCCATTTCTTTTTTTTTTTTTTGAGGTTTTCTGTTTTTTCACTCTGTCAAGCATATTTGTAAGGACTCATTAAGGCATTTTTTTCTCCTGACTTAAAGCATTTTTGCTTTAAGATCTGTCAGATTATCTAGGCATGGTAGCACAAGTCTAGAATTCCAGTAACTTTGGAGGCTGAGGTAGGAGGATGGAAAGCTTGAGGCTAGCCTGGGCAGTTTAGACCCCTGTCTTAAAACAAAATAAAAAGGGCTGGGGATGTAGCTTGGTGGTGGAGTACCCCTAGCTTTAATCCCCAGTATCACAAAAATAAATAAATAAATAAATAAAATCTGTCAGACTTTCCCAACATTTTTATTTCCCCAGTGTTGGCATTAATTGATGGTCTTTTTTCCATGCCTCTGAGACATTCCTCTTTGGGATGATGGCCAATTTTCATTTTAAACCTGTACATTTGTATTATGATACTCTAGATCTCATTTAAACCTTCTGTTTTAGCTTCTACAGCAAACGTAAAAGGGACACCACTTGGTTTTTGTCAGGTGAAGGTGTGCATCCAGGCTGCCCTTTCATCCTGCACCCATACCTGAGGGGGGTCTGCTGTCTCCCTGGAAATAGAAGTCCTCTGTTGATTTTTTAACAGCTATTGTATTATTCTACGTCATGTTGTGCATATTAATGATCCTTATTTTGCAAGGTGTTTATTTTCCCACTTGTTCTATTCTGTCTCTTGAATATATATATATATGTGTGTGTGTGTATGTGTGTGTGTGTGTATGTGTGTTTTAATTCTTGATATTGTTTTTTTCTCAAATACTTGCAAATTCTTTGTTGTCTACTCTTATTTCTGCTCACAGATCCCAATTTGGCTGTGAGTGTTGTTTAGCCTGATGGCAGGGGTCTTCCTGTGATGTGAGAGGACAAGGGACTATTGCTGGACCTGCCCTTCTGGTAGGGTGGTGGGTAAATTCCCAACCCTGGCACACTGTCCTGGTTCTCTGGTCTACCACCCTGTCCTGCCATATGCACTTCTGAATAAATCCCACTGAGGCTCACTGCTCAACCTGCAAGAGTAGACAGCTGACCTGCCACCACCAGCTCTCACACTGATGCCTACCTGTCCTTGCACATCAGTCTTTGGGGTTTCAAGCTCTTCTGGAATTGCTCACCCATAGCAGAAGACTCTTCCCACCAAGGTGCTGCCTCTGTCTCTCAGCTGATCTCGTTGACTTGCTGTCTTTCCACAATTCCTTAGAATATCTCTCTTGCTGATTTTTCTTTTAAACATTCTTTCTAGGAATTTGGGCCCAGAGGAGAGATAGGCTGTATGCTTGGTCCACCTTCTTGGTCTGGTCTCCTTAGTATTTTTATTTTGATGACAGTAGCAGCTATCCCTGGCTGCTGTTAGATGCAAATGCTACATCAAGCCCTTAGAGTCAACCTGAATCTGATCCTCAGAACGATTCTGTGAATTGCATCTTATTACATCCATTTTATACTGGGGGAAATAACAGAGGGGTGAATTCCCATGTTGATGGTCACACAGCTGCTGGGAGGCAGAGAGAATATGTGATCACAGGCCACTTGACCTGAAGCCTGGCCTTCCCCTTTGCTTCCCCATCAGAGTCATAATTTTCTGATGCCAGGGCATAGCACTGACCTCATGAGGAGCCCAGTGGCTGGAAACAGAGGCAGAAGGTCTGCAGGTACATTGCTTTTCTCGGCAGAATTCATATTCCTTCCAAACATAACTTGGCCTTGCTTCTTTCTCCTGGCCTAAAAACGAATGGTAATGGGAATAACATAGACAGGTAGTGAGGGAGAGTAGTAGTTGTCTTTCTCAGCCTCTCTGCTTGTTTAAATTTCTTTTCTCTCCCACTGTTAGCCCTTTTTTCTTTTAATTAAATTTTAAGGGACTAGTGCTACACATAGTTCTCCTTCTCACTTCCTGTGATGCTCCTTCCCTCCTAACGTGTCTGCTTCTGGTTGACTTGGGTGGTGGGCAGCTATGGGACTTGCCTGTAGCCCCATCAACCCAGCAACAGCACAGCTCACCTGTAAGGTGAGCTTCAAGGTGAGTTCCCTGGGACAAGTCCTTCCTTCCTGTGGTGTCTCCAGAGGTGTAAATGCCCCTCCCAAGCTGCTAGCGTGAGCCTACTCCTTGCCTCTGCTGCTACTTAACAGGATTCAGATTCTCCTGGGGCAGGAGGGGTGCCAGGGGCAAACAGCATTTTTGGTACTGCATGCCCTGCTTCTGAGAAGCATTCCAAGCCCAGGGGACCTAATCCCTGAGGCTGCATGGGAGCAGGCAGCATCTGGAGTGTGCAGCAAGGGAGCCCAGCAGCTGGAGGCCACCAGGACCCTGTCAGGCCTGGTGAACACTTTGAAGCAGAAAAGTGCCTACTGTGGCGCATGCAGCGCGGGCATGTGTCTTTTCAGGCTGTTTACTGTGTATCTGGGAAGAAAAAGTGAACGGCAACAGCTGAGTTTCTGTTGGTGTTTTTGCTCCATATTTTGATTGGGGAACTGAAT
This sequence comes from Spermophilus citellus, assembly GCF_964194105.1. Taxonomy (NCBI): domain Eukaryota; kingdom Metazoa; phylum Chordata; class Mammalia; order Rodentia; family Sciuridae; genus Spermophilus; species Spermophilus citellus. Next base: position 53,827,721 of record NC_138185.1, read on the forward strand.
CATGTTTTTCCTTTCATAAACATGAAAATGTTAAGTACATAACAGCTAAATTAATCTGTGCTCATAAATTGGTTAATTATGTTAATTCTCAGTCACGGAATTCAGTCTCATTAGCGTTTCCATTAAGCAGTTTGGGCTTGTGAGCATTTTAAGAGAACCGTTTAAGCTCCAGATTAATCTTCAAAGGCTCCAAGTGCACTTTTAACTGCAGTAGGATTTAAAATGCACTGGGAGGTTTCGGCGGGGGATTTGGTGAATGTTAGGAGCTAGTGCCTTCAGAGACAACAGGGTTCCCACTTCCCCTTCCCTTGCTCCTCAGGTGCTTTTTTGGGGGTGGGGGTGGGGGTGGGGAAGGGTACTGGGGCTTGAACTCAGGGGCACTTGGCTACTGAGCCACCTCCCCATACTTATTTTGTATTTTAGAGACAGGGTCTCACTGATTTGCCTAGTGACTTGCTTTTGCTGAGGCTGGCTTTGAACTTGCAATCCTCCTGCCTCAGCCTCTGGAGCCACAGGGATTACAGGCAAGTGCCACCAAGCCTGGCATTCCTTACATTCTTATTGAAGGCCCCTGCCTGCTGGGTCTGAGCATCTCTAGGAAGAGCAGGAGCCATGGAAGAAGGAGATGGACAAGAATCAGCTTTGCCCTTCACCCTGTCTCCTGGTGGCCATGCCCTCCCCAGGCTGTACTGCTGCAGCCCCAGAGGACAGGTGATTGGCTCCAGAATGCCTGAGTTACACTTCAGGGTTCCTGAGAGGAGGAATACTAAAGAGGGGCAGCTTTATTCTTGGATGTATGTGAGAATGACAGAGGCACTGACTCAGGGAGAAAGCACATTCAGGCCTGATTGACAAACTCTCAGGTGGCCTTTGTGCATGATAGTGTGATGCCTTATTTCAATGTCTGCCTGTCTCATTCAGAAGGCAATTCAGGGCAAGCATTGGCTTTCTTTGTCTCAACCACTCATCTTGGGAGTTCCTTCCCGTCCTCATGGTATAGACACGTGGGTGCTCCATCCATCTCTGAAGCATGCTGTTCTGCCCTGTGTCCTGAGCTCTCAGCTCTCATTGAATTTCTGAGTCTCTGTGCAGTTCATTTATGTTTCTAGTCTTGTTCTCAAGTGAAGAGATCAAGAAAGAATTGATCCAGACGTCAGCTTCTCTAGTCTTTTACAGTTCTTCAAAAAACCAACAGGACTTGAGTATGAAAGAGAAACATAGTTTTTATTATTATATAGGTTTGGCAAGGACATTTGATGAGAGGTGACTGCCGCTGATTAAAAAGGTAACTTGTGACTCACACAGTTCCCAAGAGGATGGGACACACTGCATCACGAAGCGCCTCACTGAAGCACTGGGTGTCGGTGGGGCAGAAACTTCATGTGGTTTCCATGGGAAAGGGGAGAGGCAAAGTAGCGTGTGCTGGCTTAGGATTGGCTAATTTGAATTATTTCAACAGGCTATGGGATATTAGGGGCTGTCCCTCATTTGATACCTGGCTCTGGAATCATCAGGGTGGGGAAATAATGGCCAGGAGTGTGAGATCCCAGTGAAGAAGTGATTGGAGGTGTAGACTCTGGATCTGCTGGTTTGAAAGACTTGCTCCTGGGTGAGTTGTTAACTATCCCTAGGAGTTGGCTACCCCTAGAAAGGGGCAGTCTCTTCAGGGTTAGCAACACCTAGATATCAAAGCTTCAGAATACAGAATGTCAAAAGACACAGTTAACACAAGACCCTACTTAGGAGGGGCCGAATGTCACTGGCCCGGGATCTCATGGCAGGATTCCCCATGAATTGGCTGGTACATCCCTGGAAGGAGATGGAACGGCTCCATCAGGAGACCAGCAGCAGAGCAGGAGGCGTGTTGGTAACCCACCACAGGTCTCCATGTGACAGTGCTAAATGTACATGTGCCTTGATATTTCTGCCCACCGTGATTCCCTGGAAGTTCCAGACTAAGGTTTTGGCATGGAAGCATATTTAGAGATTGAAGAGCCCTGTTTTTATCTTGAGTATTAATGAGAGTTGGCAGAAACTTTTAGGATTTTAACTTTTTTTTTTTTTTGTAACCGCGATTGAACCCAGGGGCATATGACCACTGAGCTACTTCCTTTTTTCTTTCTCCATTTTTGATTTTGAGACGGGGTCTTGCTAAGTTGCTTAGGGCCTTACTAAGTTGCCAAGGCTAGTTTTGAACTTGCAATCCTCCTGCCTCAGCCTCCTGAGCCACAGGGATTACAGGTGTGCATCACCGTATCCAACAGCATTGTAGCATTTTAAAACAACTATTGAAACTTTTCTTGTTCCAGAATGGTTGCTTACAGAACAAAGTGTAGTTTTATGGGGCGGGCGGGGGGGGGGGGTCAGATCTCTGTGGATTTATTAAAATCAACTCAGGATTAATGAGAAAAATTTGTTGGGTAGTCCTATTTGTCGAACTCAGGAAGCTACAATCTAATTTTTACTTGCTGCTGTTCATTGCTCCTGCATTGCCATTGGGTTTGCTGAAGGCAAGACACATTATTTCTCAATAAACAAAGTGGCCCCTGCATGGCCAGCTCCCCTGCCTTCCTCCACACTGTAGTAACTCAGGCAGCATGCTGACTTACTATTTGTGTGTGCATGTGGTTATGTGTGTGCGTGGTCTTCCTGTTCCTTTTAACAGTGAGCTTGCTCAGAAAGTTTTCAGTGCAAATACTATGCCTTGTGCTGCTTTAGAGGGCCGATTGCATGTTGTAAGTTAGCCTTGCCTAACGTAAGCCGGTTATTTGGAAAGTTGAGATATAAATTAGAAACAGTAAAAGAGGAGGAAGGACAGGTCACTATGAAAAAAAAAAAAGTGTTTTCTTTTAACTTTACCAAGAGACCTATAAAATCATTCTTTTCAGCAAGTTCTTCTGGGGCATTTAAAATATTATTGGGCTTAGGCAATTTAATAGGAACACATATATTATTGAAAGTGATGCAAACCTGTCTGATTCTTTCCTAGATGAAGCTTCTGGGGGGGGACCTAGGATTGTCTATTGGGAGATTAAGTCCCAGTGGCAATCTGACTTGTTCACCCCAACCAAAGTCATGAGGCCCAGGAAAGCAACCATCTTCCTTCTCTGAGCACTCCTTCCACCTTGTGCCCACAGCCTCATCCTTAGAGTGGACAGACGGGTCAAGCAAATTTATCTTGCTACCATGAGCTCTGAATTCAGCAGGCAGAAAAGCAATCCATTAGCAAGCTAACAACAGGGAGTTAATTTGCCATCAAAATGATTTGTCTAAATTATTTTCGTACCCAGCAATTTATAGTAAATGGGTCTTTCTTTTTTCATTAGAGGAATGATTGCTGTTTTTCTTCTCCTTGGCATTTCCAGAGAGCCAGTCACATTTAAAGCTAATGTTGGAACAGCAGGTTTCTACTGAAAATATTTACCTTTTCTCTGTTGGCAACTTGTCAGTGTTGGGGAAAATAGATGCTCCGTTCAAATCTAAATACATGATGCTTGCTTTCTCACACATCCATCAGTCTTCTTCCAAGATAAAAAAGCATTATGAGAGGTGTTGGGAAATCATTCTGGTCATATGTTTTACATATTTTTTAATTTCTTCTGCCATCGTGTTCTTCTTGTTCAAAAACAGACATTTTACCACCTACAACTTGTATGTCAAGTTGTAGAATAGCAGGTTCAATTTCAACACTAGAACACCAGAAGTGACTTTGGCTGCTTGTGGTCAGCAAGGTCTACCACAATGGAAAGTTCATTTCTAAATGGAAAGACATGAAGAATACTGCTACCATTTATCCAGAAGCCCTGGGTACCAGGGTATATGAGTATGTTTTCTGTTTCTATAACAAAATACTTGAGGCTGGGTAACTTGGAAAGAAAAGAGATTTCTTTTTTATTTTTTTTTTTTAGTTGTAGATGGACACAATACCTTTATTTTATTTGTTTATTTTTATGTGGTGGTGGGGATCTAACCTAGTGCCTCACACATGCTAGGCAAGCACTCTGCCACTGAGCCACAACCCCATCCAAAAAGAGGTTTCTTAAGCTCACAGTTTTGGAGGCTGACATTCCAAACAGCCTAGTGCTGGCCCTGATGAGGGCCCCCTTGGTTACATCACATCATGGTGGATAGCAGGAGCACATGCAAGAGGGAGAGAGAGCATGATAAGACAAGAACCCAGAGAGCAATTCAGGGGTCAGGCTCGTTCTTTATAACAACTCATCTTTTTAGGAGCTAACCACGATTCTTCAAGAACTACTTAAATTCCTTCCAAGGTCACATCCCCAATGACCTTACCACCTCCCAGTAGGTCCTACCTCTGAAAGGTTCCTCCATTTCCTTATCACTATACTGAAGCTGCCCACATAGGAACCCTTGGGTGACACATTCAAACCATATAACCATATCCAGACCACACACAGGGCCTCAACTTATATTTTCCTTAGTCTTTTCAACTACCACCTCAGGTAAATATTGTAGAAAACAAGTTTTAAAGAGGTTGAGTCTGTGGCCCAACGTCATGCAAATTTAAGACTCCGCCCAGGGCTCCCTGACCCTGACTGTCTCCCCTACTGTAAGCTGCTTTGTGTCTTGTCAGGTACCATGTCTGTGCCACACCACACTACCAACTCCCTGTACTGGTTGTAGCCCCTCTTGAAGGCTCATGGCTGAGGGAGCTGGGTGCCTGGGTTTAGTGTGCCTGAATCAGCCCTGAAGATGGACATGCTGGGCACCCAGATGACAGACTAGGGAAGGACAGCAACCTCATGGCCATCCTGACTTCTCCTCTCCCCAAAAAGGAAAAATGCAATGAGCTAGTGCTGTAGCTCATGTGGGCTGTGGCTAGCTAGAGTGGCTCTGCCCTGCCTGTAAAAGGAAACTTACAATAGATGCCAACAAACCCAGGGAAGATTTGGGCCCCATTATGACTCCCTTGATTGTCAGGGGGAAATGAGCTCTTAACATTATTAAAATTAAAGACCTCTGGGGAGAGGGGTGTAGCTCAGTGGTACAGCACGTGCTTAGCATGCACAAGGCCCTGGATTCAATTCCCAGAGCATGTGCACGCACACACCCATACACATTAAGAACTGCTGTTTATCAAGAGGTTCCATAAACAAAGTGAGAAGACAAGATATCACTAGGAGATAATTGTAATCCGTGTAACCAGCAAAGGACTAATTCCCAGTAGAGGCAAAACTATACTATATATTATTTAAACACACAATTGTATTAAAACACTTATTTTTAAATGGAAATAGGATGAATAATCTAAAAGCCCAACATTCCTAGCAGCAAAGTGCTGACTCTGTGAGCAGTTTCCTGTGAGAGGTGGGGGCCACAGGAGGACTCCCAGGTAGAGGACCCAGTAGGTCATGTCCTCGTTCTGTATTGGATAGAGGATTCATGCATGTCTGTTATTTTATAAGGCTTTATTTCATGTGTGCGAATACCATTCTTCATACATACAAACAGCCTATCTTTAGAAAACAAAGGGAAGAAAGTTATTATTTTTTTACAGATGGGGAAACTGAGGCTCAGGCTCAGCAGAGTCAAGCTGGCAGTGGACACTTATACTGAGTGCTTTCTGTGCACCAGGCACTTTGCATTAATCATCCTTTTTGGTTTGTTTGACATCTCTATAGAGACAATGACTTTCATCATCACAGTGTACATAAAACTAAGACTTCATAAGATATGAGAACTACCAAAGTTATTTCCTGGTCACACTTGGTGATCATGGCAGGAGTTCTGCACACGGCATGCCCATCTGCCTCCTGCTGGCTTGAGGCCCAGGCTTGAGCTCTGGGTGCAGTACCATCTAAGTAGCAGGACAGTGGTATCTTCCCTGGGCTGTCCTGCAGCCAGGTATCTGGGGTAATAAAGAGAAGAAGAGAAAAGGAGAGAGAGCCAGAAGAGAAGATGGATGGTGCTAGTGTTAAATTTATTCCTCTCTCTCATTTTTAAGACCTTAGAGCTATGAGACATGGCTCTTCCCATAACTTCAGCCCCATCTTCCATCACTGCCCATGTCTGCCTGGCTAGCACTCCCCCATGGCCCTGGGCACTGTTGTTGAACTTCTGATGGCCCCCACACCTCAACTTCGCTATTGGTTTGCTGTAAATTTCTGACATTGATTTTGAGTGTAGTTCCCAGGCTTTCAGAGCAGGAATTTCTAGTTAAGCTTGGTGTCCCACAGCAGTGTAGGGCTAAGATGCTGTGAGACTAGCCCTACCCCCCACTACCGCCACACTAACGGTGCCCCTTAACCTCACAAGGACCCTCTGTAGTGACTCCTGTGTTATCTCTCTTCCTCATGACTTGAAGCTTCATGACAGATAGTAAGGAGAAACCTTAGGGAAAACTGAACCTTCAAAATTGGGTAGAACAAATTGGGAAAATGAGTGCAGTTTAACTGTGGTTAAATCTTTAAATTCCCTCTTTAAATATAACAACTGTGTACATAGCACTTACATTTTATTAGGACTTACAAGTCATCTAGAGATGATTTGAGTAAAATACTTTCCTTTGGAAAGAAAGTATATAATAGGCAAGAAATTTCTCACCGTAGCAAATAATAAAGTGCACTCAGTTATTTATTTGTAACCCATGTGCTACTGAGCAAGAGAATATAGAACAAGAAAATTGAAAATGTACATGTTAGGGATCTCTGTTTATCAGTTTTCATCAGAAGTGACAGCAGGGTGTCCCCACAATTATAGTTTGAATGGTTAGGACAGTAAGATTTAATTCACATAAAACATTTGTTCCTGAGCACCTGGGGAGGGCTTCTGCTTCCGGGGTCTCCTTCCTGTGGCTCTTATTGCTTTTTTCCTGTACCATTTTTTATGCTCAGGGGAAGCTGCTATAGTTATCTCTCAGTATGCACAAGGGATTAATTCTAGGACCCCCTGTGGATGCCAAAATCCTTGGACCTTTAAGTTCCTTATATAAAATAATGTAGCATGTGCACAGAATCTCTGCCTCTTCCTGGATACTGTAATCATCTAAGATGACTTATAATACCTAGTGCAATGTAAATCTATGTACATAGTTATTGTATTGTTTAGGGAATTATGACAAAAAATGAATGTGTTCATTTTCAGTAGACAAAAATTTTTTTAAGTAAGTTTCACCTATAGTTTTGGTTGAATCTGCAGTTGCAGAACCCATGGATACAGAGTGCTGACTGTATTTTACTTTTTAAGATGACTATATTCAAAGTTTCTGCTTTTGAGCCCCCACTATGTGTTAATGTACATTCTGGAACATAGTTCCAGTACAGGTGAGGTCAGGGGACCTCTGCTTGGGGAGGTGGCCCTAAAGGGAGGGCTGCCTGGGCTGGGTGCATGGAGTGGACACTGCAATCATGTCTTGAAATTGAGTCATTGATGGCCCAGGGAAATGAGCCATATAAAGTTCAGATTTTAAAACAAGGACTTGGAAAGAAACTATATGCTGCAGGCAAAGAAAAATAGTAGAAGAAAGTAACCAAAATATTATCATTGGTTATTTCTCTATTTCCCAAACATTCTTCCAAGAACATATATTATTCTTATAATCAGAAAAAGCTCTCTTTTCCATGATATCTTCAATAACTCTAGGATATAGTATTTGTTTTGACAAAAGACATGGTCATTGCACACACAGATCTGGGGCCAGAGTATGAGGGGCTTGAGCGGCCTCTGAGAGGGGTGGCAAGGTTTCCCAAGCCTCAGAGAGGTCTGACTTTATGTATCTCTAGGACACAGAAAGGATGTGCTGGTGACTGTGTTACTCACCGCTTCCCAGTTTCGTCCTCTGTGTCTACCCCACCTTCTCTGGGTGACATGCTGCTGGAAGGGGCACACCTGCTGGACACAGAGTAATGGAGGCAAAGGCTGGGAAGGGGACCAGGATGAGGGGCCCCTAGATGGGTCAGCAGGCATTGGAAGAGGCTTGTGGGAACCCACTCCTCCCTTAATTTGGGGAATTCTTGTGAAGCTAGACCCCCCACCTCTAAGGATCCCTCCTAGGAACATGGAACCTGAACCCAGAGGGAAAATAGATGGCTGGCGAAATCCCAGACTCCCAACTCCCTCCTCCATAGACTGGGCTCCCGTCTTCCAAGTTAAAAACTCACTGAGTGATTCATCATAAATTAAACATCAGGGATGGACTCATAAAGGAAGAGAAGTAAACATAAGTGATGAACAGCTGGGAAAGTGAAAAAGAACTCCTGAGTCCTATTATACCAGTGTGCATTTTTAGATACCTGCATGACATCATGTTACTGAGGGCAACCGTTTGAGTCCTCCCTTGGAAGTTGCTGGGTTTTTTTATGTCGCTGCCACACAACACAACAGGAGCAGTTTACAATGTGGCCTGCGGTGTCGTGTTAATTCTTTCACATCAGCCAGCCCAGAGAGGAGGAGCAAGCTTTCCACAACATGGGAAAAGTTCCGTCAGGGGAGCTCAGTGACGCAGTGTCCCAATCTCCACTGTTCGGGTCTCTTCGGTCTCGCTCCCCTCCCAGCCCAGGGCAGCCCTGGCTGCGGGCTCAGGATCATGGGCACTGACGGTGAGTCTCCCTCTGTGCTTTCAGGCATCCGTATGCTGGACGGCGATGTGACAGATGTGGTTGAGGCCAAGTCCCTGGGCATCAAACCCAACTACATTGACATTTATAGTGCCAGCTGGGGCCCGGACGACGACGGGAAGACAGTGGATGGGCCCGGCCGACTGGCTAAACAAGCTTTTGAGTATGGCATTAAAAAGGTGTGAGTAACCCAGGACTACAGGGGAGCTCGGGGGGTGGGGGGTGACAGTGAACAGTCTTAACAGTTAAATGTCAGAGTGATACCAGCCACAACCTGAAACAGGACTGGCGGGGCCCTATAGTGCCAAGACCAGAGTGAGAGAGGAGTCACTTAGGGGCTCAGGAAGTGGCTGTTTACCCACTCGTGGGGAAGGTTTCAGCCGCTCCAGTGAGAGTCAGCCTGGTATCTGCCTGCCCAGCCCTCTGTCTTGGAGCCTGCCTGTCCTGGCTGAGAAGTCTTCAGGTGGATGAGAAATCATCTACTTGTTCCTTGGACTGTGCAGGTGGAAAGGGTATCCTGGGCCTTGGCTATCTACCCACATCAGTACCTAGCCATGGAGTGTTCTGTGCCCATCACAGGGTATATTCTAATTCAATATGCCACAATAGCAGGAAGCCACTATCTAGACACCCCCCACACCCCCACCAGCACACAGCCCTGCATACTGTTTCAGAGTAGAACTTCATCAGATGTGAAGCAGAGGAAATATCCTTGAGGCTGGTGTCTGCAGAAGCCCGGGAGGCTGGCAGGCTCCTCCCAGCAGGTTACCCACCAGCCAGTAATTGTCCATTCAGGATCCTCATGGATCAGAAAGTCTGGGAGATGGGAAGTGGGTAGCTAGAGATGAACCAGTTCTTAGAAGCCGGTGGCAAGAAATCTGGGTGAGGACAGCTTCTTGGAGCAGGCAGACAGAGCTGTGACTGGCATCTAGAAGGTCCTGGGTGGTTCAATAAGCTCCGGTCCAAAGCACAAGGTAGGGCTGATGAGTGCTGGTGGGTGCAGGAGTTCAAGAATGAAATCCAGGCATCTCTGATTTCTGAGGAGGAGAGGAGAGGAGGTGAATAGAGGGAGGTAAGCCTATTTTATTAGTCATATAATTTAAAACATTTTTTTAAAGTTCTTATGGTATTATAACCCATAAATAGTGATTAAAATGTGGTCAATAATTAGTTAATAAATAAATAAATAATGTTCCAGAGGATTATAAAGAAAACAGCCTTCTTTATCTCCTCCTAGCCACAGAGGAACAATCTTTTTTTTTTTTTGCTTTGTTCATGATTTCCATTTTTATGAATAATATGATTGGATTTCCTTATAGGATGCATTGAGTTTGGTTGCTATCTATGAATTTCTTTTTCTCTCAGAAGGCCCCCCCACCTTGCCACCTCCCACTGTGCTGAAACCCTGGAGTTTCCCTCCATTTCCGTAGACTTCCCAGGCTGGGAGTCTGTACCATGTCTACACTTCCTGTCTGGGGCACCTAGTCTGCAGCTCCTCTAATGGATGGGGTGCTGCCCTGCAGTGTGCATGAAGGTTTCCTCTTCCACTGTCCTTTCCTGCCACCGCCCAGGCTTTCACAACCGAGAAACTAGTCACCCAAAATGGGGGTGTCGATTCTTGAGATTATTCCTCACCTAGATACTCCATGTAAGAAGAAAAGTAAAGGAGGAAAAGTAGACTCACAGCATGTGACCTTATGTGTCAGGCTTGGGTTGCTTGACAGCTTCTTTTATCTCCACGACTCCAGGGAGACCCAAAGGTGACTTCCATTAGGCCACTGAGCACACCTGAGCTGGGCCTTGTGCTGAGCTGGGCGCATGCTGGCAGATTCAGGGATGACCAAGTGAGCCTCTGCTCACAAGGGACTGCTGAATAAATAAATCAGGTCTTTCCATGACTCAGCTCCCCCTCCCACCCACTAGATCACTTGGATCTCAAACTTGATGACAAGTGAAACGTCCTAAAAATTAAGCTGAATTTCAGCTTTCAGGGAGGGTGATTTAAGTTAGAGATCGCTTCTTCTGCATGAAACATCCCTTTGAGTGGTGTTAATACTGAACATCTGGCATTTCTGGGATGATTTCTAAAGATCTGAGCTTTGAGAACGAGGCACCCTGTTTCCAGGGGAGGTATTGATGGTTTTTAAGAGATTATTTGGATTGTCCCCTCAGATCTGTGTAGACGGAGCCCGTGGAGACTTTGAAAAGTTGGAGCTGCAGAGAGGGGATCTTTGCAATCTGAATTCTGAGCAACATCAGCTTCATCAAGCTGTCAGGGGGAGTAGGGACTTGCAGAGGAGACCATGTGGCTCCCCGTCATTCTTGTCACGGTTTCTTAAAATACTGAGGTCATTTAATTTTCTTTTTTTAGTCATTCTGAAGTAAAATATGTCATAGAGGGAGCCTTAAATTGCAGCTGTCTAAAGCTGTCACGGAAAATCCTCCTAGAAATCTGATGATCTCAAACCCAACCACATTTCCCCATCTGTTTTTCCTCCTGCGGCCCTGTTTGTCACCTATGGTCTTTTTCTGTAAAAATCTGACTTCATCTCTGGTAGATGATGTGGTCTGGTGGTAGGAGACCTTCAAAGCCGTAATTTGGCACAGGGATCTGTTTAATGTCAGTCCTTGCTCCTCCCATGGCTTGTTTAGAAGGGAGACGAAACCCCACTGGGCTAAAAACACTGGTCTTCACCAGATGGCGGGTGTTGGCCAGCCCTCAGGAGGAGTGCTTCTGAGCTCATGGATAAAGTCACCACTCCCCCGGGAGGACGTCGAAATATGATTTGATCAGGTTGAAGTTGTGGCTTTACTGAGTAGAATGTGGGTTTATGCTAGAGGGATTGACACGTTCCCTGTGGCTTCTGTCCTGGGAGACCTGGAGAGTGAACATAAAATCCTCAGGGACCCCTAGGACCTCTCTTACACCTCAGGTCATCTGGGTGTCTCCTCTGCCTCCTTCCCATGGTCCCTTTCCAGGAAGCATTTTAAGAAGAAAAAGAGGCTGGCGATACTGCAGTGCCTGTGAGAGGGGCCTGGGCTAGCAGTAAATGCACAGCGTAAGGTGGGAAGACCAGAACCAGCAGCACTGGCATCGCCTGGACCCTCCCTCCTAAGGCAGGCAGAATCTCAGGCCCATTTACTACAGTTTGGATTTGGATTGTGGCCCAAAGGCCCAAGTGTCAAGTCTTGGATCCCAGAGGGTGTTATTGGGAGGTGGTGGAGCCTCGAAGAGGTGGGCCTAGTGGCAGGGCTTCTAGTCACTGGGGGTAATGGGACCCAGCCCTCCTCTTTCTTCTTTCATTTCCAGCCATAATGGAAATGGGCTTCCTCTGCCACATATTCTTTTTGTGAAGTGCTGCCACAGGTTCATAGCAATTGGGGCAATTGTTCATGGACTAGGATCTCCAAAACTGTGAACCAAAATAAACCTTTTCCCTTTGTAAGTTGATTATCTTGGATATTTGTTACAGTACAAGAAAACTGACTACCACACCATCCCAAACCTGACACACACAAGTCTGCATTGTAACAGGGATTCACAGGGGACTTATGTGCGTGCACATTTAAGTGTGAGGAGCACTGTTTTAAGCTATTCTCTGTGCCTTCAGGACAATAAGGATGCTGCTGCACTTTGCAAAATGATAACATTTTATAAATTTTTTGAGTGGGATGGGGAGAGTTAAGAGTAACTATGTCTTAGGGATGATTCTCATGTGGCAGAAAGATAGGCTCCAATGGGTTAAATTCCTCTTTACTTGGATTTTGGTTGTTTTAAACTGCTTCTCTGATTAATCTTTTCCAACAGGTAATTATAGTCTTTCTTTGCTTAATGATGGGATATAATCTGAGAAACGCATTGTTAGACAATTTCATCATTGTGTGAACATCACAGAGTGCACTCACACAAACCTAGATGGTCTAGCCTTCTCCACACCTATCTATATGATATTACCACGGTCCTACATTTGGCCCATCACTAATTGAAACATTCTTATTTGGCACATGACTATAATTGCATGGACACGCCCACTTTCCTTAGTACTTTGTTCCTTTAATCTAGAAGTTAACCTTTTTGATAAATGAGGGTAACCATTTTGGTGAGCTCTTGACTGCTTGGACAAACGCATCTCAGAAATGCAGAAAACGGAGTGAATGTAGCTACTTGAAGTAGCTGGACTGGGTGAACCTTCGTGCCTACTCTCTTGGGAAACTTGGGTTAGAACTAGAATCCCCTTGGCCCACAAAGTGGAGTGATGCAAAACTTACAGAAGAAGTGGTCCACTTAGCCAAGGACAGACTTGAATTCTATTTGTATTCAATCACAGTAGGGCTCAAATTGTCTCCACAGGGGTTGCAAAATTAGGTTGAAAGTTATCTTTAAATTGATTGATTGGGAGACATGTCATTTTGTTTGGAAAGGAGGGTCCTCAATAAGGATGCAGAAGTCAGGAGCCTTGGAGGCCCTGTTTCATGTGGGTGTCGGCACCACTCACTGAGGCTGACTGTGCACCACCACCAATTCCAGCTATTTGGACTGAATCAGTCATTCCAGGCTTCCACTAGTTAATCATTAGTTAATGTTCATAGCTGGGATGTTAGAGTTCCCTGCCATGGGAGAGTGTTGGTTTGGTTAGAAATCATTGATCCTGTGGGTGTGGGATAGAACAGAAGTGCTGGAATCTGCTCCTGACCTGTCACTGTCTCTCACAGGCTTGCTTTCATGAGTAAGTTCTTAACAATGGAAACCTACACAGGGATGAAGCCACTGGTTGGGCCTGTGTTGATGATCTGACCACTCCAACACTCTCCCATGGCAGGGAACTCTAACAGGACACCTGCAGGCAGCCACCAGCATTTTGAACCATAACTGTATTACCTTTTCAGTCTTCACCCAGAATTCCTGGTCTTATCCCTCTTTGCAAAATTAGCTGGCTTTCCAAGAAGGGTACCTCTTTAGCAATGTTTGCAGGAAAATTCCCGATTTTTTCCCATAAGACCAGCTCCTTTAACCCAGAGAAATTAAAGTTATGAATTTTACCATCATCTGTAGTGTGGTATTATTGTGGCACTACCAGGTCTCTTTGATTCTTGGCTATTGCAATGAAAATTAGAGGCATTTCTCTGAAGTGCAACAGCTTGTGTTAGGCCCTGGATTTTCCTGAGAAGAGCAAAGGATTCTTTCTGCCTCTCCTCCCCTTACATGATCTGGGGGTTTTACAGTTTTAAAGCTGATGCCACAGGCAAAATTTCCCCATTAAAATCAATAGAGAGGTTTGCACCTGGATAGTCTCAGTACATCCTTCTTAGTCCCTTTGGTTGAATATTTAGAAGGTGTGACTTCAGGTAGGGAGATTCTGGCTGCCCTGGCTCATTCCTTGTTGTTCTTGCTCCCATCTAGGGCCGGCAGGGCCTGGGATCCATTTTCGTCTGGGCCTCTGGGAATGGTGGGAGAGAGGGGGACTACTGCTCCTGTGACGGCTACACCAACAGCATTTACACCATCTCTGTGAGCAGCACCACCGAGAATGGCCACAAGCCCTGGTACCTAGAGGAGTGTGCCTCCACCCTGGCTACCACCTACAGCAGCGGGGCCTTCTATGAACGGAAAATTGTAAGTTTTCCTGGAAAGTTAGAGGGTTTATAGCATGTATGTCATCTCTCTGGGACGGGGGTGGCAGCGGGTGGGGAGACCTCCTTTTCCCTACAGGTGAATTAGAATGAGGCCAAATTGTGCTGGATCCCAGGTTCCCAGCCTCAGTCCTTGGCAAACTATTTGAGCCTTGAGGTCAACCTTGGTCCCTTGGCAGCCTGCCTCCGACCCTGCCTTTCTCCTCTGTGCCCAGAAATACCAATTGAAACCTCTCTGGCTTTAGTGATCCAAAAATATCATTTAAGAATGGGGTTTATTTCTCATCGTTTCTCCTTTTAGCTCTCTGAAATTCTGTGGTTGCATCACTCAGAATCCAATTGACCAGTCCAGTTCCCACGTGTAAAATAGAGTAAGAAAAAGTCTTGCTTTTATACTGGAATATTCTGGAAATCCAAGTGTTCTTCTAGGCTTTCTGCTGCTACTAAAGGGCACATGGTGGCCACTTGGAAGTCAACCAATGGTTTCTGTCTGTTCTGCTCACTTCACTGAATATGTGGGATTTATCTTTCACTATTTCTTTTATTTTATTTTTTTTTTTTGTGGGGTGGGTGATGCTGAGAATGGAACCCAGGGCATTGCCCAGGACTGTACCACTGAGCCACATATCCAGCCCCTGACTGACCTTTCATACGGTAACGGTTTTCCATATAGGTGGAATTTGTTCCACTTTCTTCCCTATACACTTTCCTAATTTAAAAAAAAAAAATGGAGAAAGGGAAGGTTTCCCATCTAGTTAATGCAGAATTCAAATGTACTAACTTAACAGTCGTTAAGTTAGTTTATAGACATTTAAAAAATGAGACCACAGAGCAGGCCAGACATGGTTTAATTTTAAAGCTCACTAGCATCTTTTATTTCTCCTGGTGCTTAGCTACATCTTTAGAAATTATTTGCAAATTTATTTTTACATTTTTCTGGGGAAGTACACAGGCTTCCCATTCTTTGCTTTGCTCTGCACCCGTGAAAGGTCAGCCACCACCATTCCACTGCCCGCCTGGCCACAGCCCAGGCTGCTTGACTAAGGCCTTAATTTAAGTTGTTACTTTCCCTTTCTCCTGCAGCCTTCGCCCCTGGGATGGGCAGCTGAGATTCTAAATGATGTCCTGTTCATTTAGGCATCCAGCTCATTTGAGCATGGACTTGCTGGAGTCTTATTAAACAGATGTTTGGGCTGAAACCCAACTGGGAGCAAGTTGAGGCTCGAATTATTGAGCATTTTGTACCATGGGCTGCGTTCTGGGAGGATGGTGTCACTCAATTCTGGAAGCAGGACTCGTGGCTTTATTTGCTTATTTAATCATGCTAGCATGTGTGTATTTGTGCATGCATGTGCACACACTTTAACTACAAGATCCTTTAATACAGGCTAGGGTTGTGGCTCAGTGGCAGAGCACTTGCCTGACATGTGTGAGGCACTGGGTTCAATTCTCAGCAACACATAAAAATAAATAAAATAAAGGTCCACTGACAACTAAAAAAAAAATTAAAGAAAAGAAAGATGCTTTAATAACCCCCCTCTTTTTTTTTTCTTTTGAAAAAGAAATTCTCTGAGCAATAATGTGTGGGTAAGAAGATGTAGTTGGGAGCACAATAAAAGAGAAAATGGAACCAGTTAGAGTTACTGTCCCAGAACTCTACTCTGACAGTATGGGTGGCATTTTCCCTCTGCTCCACTAGAGCCCAGTGTTTGCTTTGAGTCCACTCAGATATCCTGCAAGGGGACAAGCAACTGATCTGGACAGTCGGCACCTCGTAGTCTTGAGTTCAGCAGATCTCTGACAGTAGTCAAATGTCTGTTCCCTTGTGTGCTTCATCCCTCTCAGTCCAGTGAATGTCAAGCTGTGTCTTTCTGGTGTGAGGGATGACCCCCACTGATTGACTCGTGATCAAAGAAGGAAAACCAACAGCTTGCATCTCTGACCTCAGCAGAGGGTTTATACGTTCAGTAAATATGAACCATGTTTCTGGCACAGCACTAGGACTCACAGGGGGCTGCCCTCCCTGTTTAGCTGTCCCCCTGGGGATCTTTCTCACTCCTCACCTTCTCTGAGGCTGGAGAGCAAACCTTGGGCCCCACATGCTCTCAGTTGCTTGGCTTCCTGCCCAGCCACCCTTAGTTTCCCTTGTTGGCTACCATTTACCCCGCACGAGTATGTGCAGTGGCCTATCATTGTGCCTGTTTGCATATGAAGAGGCTGGGGGCAGAGAGGTTGCATCCTGGGCCCTTTTCCCTTGCCCTCAGCTGCTCTCTCCATGTCAAGGTGCCTTAGGCTTTCTGGACTGGCAGGGAGGAAGGCAGCCTCTGTGGACATTCCTGTCAGATCTTCCTGTGCATGTGTGACACAGATCCCCCTCCACTGCGGAATTGTCAGCCCAGCTAAAGTGAGACAGGGGAAACATGTGGAAGGACTGGGTTGTTATCACTGGAGAAATTTGTTCTCAAGGCTTACACAAATTGGCTACTGGAGCCTTGTGGTGGGCGGGTGGATGGGTTAGTTTCCTGTTCCTGCCATAACAAATTATCACTAACTTAGCAGCTTAAAATAGCACAAAATTTATATCTCACAGTCCTATAGGTCAGAAATCCAGCAGCCTTGCTGGGTCTCTGCTTGGAGTCTCATAAGCCTGAAATCAATATGTTGGCAGGCTGTGCTCCTTTTTGGCAGCTTTGGGGAAGAACCTATTTCCATACACATTTAGATTGTGGGCAGTATTCAGCTTCCTGTGGCCATGGGACTTAGGTCCTCCTTTGCTCATGGGCTCTGACTAGGGGTACTCTCATTCCAGAGCCACTCACAGTCCTTGGCTTAGGTCTCCCCAGATCTCCCTTCCAAGCCAGCAGTGCTAGGCAAGCACTCTACCACTGAGCCGCACTCCCAGCCCCCTTTCACTTCTCAGGGCCCTCCCAGGTAACCCAGGATCAGCTCCCCAATTTACAGGTGGTGAGCAACTTAATTCCATCTGCAAAGGGCATGGGAGGAGCACTAAAAGCAAAGATCCCCAGGAGGCATGATCCTGTCCACAACAGCAGAACACACGTGCTGATCCCAATGCCACCGCTCCTGTTTCAGTTCCAAGAGGGGGTGCAGATCAGGATGAGCAGCAAGGCCCATCCCACCTTGCCTCTCAGGTGGGCCAACACCCCACACACACACAACTGGTAGAGCTAGGCTCACTTTCCCAAAGACAGCAACTGGCTCTTCATTCTGCTCAGATGCCGAGGACACTCCAGGTTTATCTGTTTCTGTAGACAGAACTGGGGTGATTTGGGCCCACTGAGGGGGACATCAGGGTGGAGACTCCAATATGTAACTTTGAGGCTAAATAACATAACGCTGTCCAGCCACTTGGGTACACCATGAACAGCTGGTTTTCAGTTGCCCTAAAATCAGGAAGTCACTGAGGTGGGCTCTGGGATGGTCTTGCTGTAGGAACTCTTAGGCATTAGTGGAAGACGCACAGTGCCTGGTGACTCAAGGAAAGGACTTATGGAGGGTCCCCCTTTGTTTCAATTTGCTTTTCCTATTTCTCTGCACATACTTCTGCAGTACTAAAGAATAAGCTGAGCTCATGATATGTGTCTGCCAGCTGCTTGTCTTTCCCTGCCTCATCCCCACCCTGAGGTTAGCCTGTTCCTGCAGCACTTCACACGTGAGACGAGCCATCAAGTGGGGAGCACCAGACAATGTGTTTGCCCAGTGCCTTTTCTGTTCCTGGCACCAGGGTCACACTCTCCAGCCTGCAGCATGTTGGGTAGTCTTGATTCCTCTGAGACTGAGTCAGCCCTCATGCCTTCCCTGTCTCACATACCTTTCTCTCACCCAGGTCACCACTGATTTGCGTCAGCGCTGCACAGATGGCCACACCGGGACCTCGGTCTCAGCCCCCATGGTGGCGGGCATCATCGCCTTGGCTCTAGAAGCAAAGTAAGTTTTCACTTTCCTTTCTTTTCCTTTTTTAAAAAATTGTTTACATTGTGGCAAAATATACATAAAGTTTACCATTTTAACCACCTTTAAGTGTATAGCTCAGCAGCGTCAAATGCATTCAGTACATTGTTGTGCAGCCATCACGATATCACCCACCTCCAGGAGTCCTCCACCTTCCCAAACTGAAACTCTGAACCATGAAGCGCCAGCTATCTGTGTTCATCTGCTCAGACTGTCATAAAAGGCAACTTATATCACAGAAACTCATTGTCTCAAAGTTCTGCAGATTAGGGGTCCTAGATCCAGGTGTCGGCAGAGTTGGTATCTTTTTAACTAGTAGACAGCCACCTCTCTATGTGTCTCCATGTCATCATCCCTTGTCAGGGTCTAGATTTCCTCTTCTCATAAGAGCACTAGACATAGTAGATGAAGGTTCCCCCAAGTAACTTCACTTACCTTAATTACTTTTGAAAGTCCTGTTTCCAAATATGGTCACATGCTAGGCTGAGGTGTTCAACATATGAAACAATTCAGCTCATAACACTCTCTCCAGCCCCTGACGACTACCATTTTCCTTTCCATCTCTATGAATTTGATTATTCTACAGACCTCATATGGAATCTTACAGCACAGGTAGAGTATCTCTAAAATTAAAATCTGACATCCAGACTGCTCCAAAATCCAAAAACAAATTGAGTGCTAACACCATGGTCAGAAATTGTCATCTTTTGGAGTAGTTTGGATTTCAGATTAAGGATCAACCCATTAAGTCTATGTAAAAGCTCCAAAAATCTCAAAAAGAATATAAAAAAATCTAAAATACTTCTAGTCCTAAGAATTTTGGATAATGGATACTCCACCTGTTTTGTCCTTGTGTAGCTGATTTACTTCACTTAGCGTAAGGGCTTCAGGGCTCATCTCTGTGGTAGCATGTATCAGAATTTCCTTCCTTTTTCAGGCAATTCCAATGGTTGCAAAGTTGTTTCTTCTCTACTTTTTCTTTTCACATTTTTTATGGGTGCATTGTAGTTATACATAATTCTGGGATTTGTTGTTACATATTTGTACATGAATACAAATTGATAATACAATTTCGCCAGTATCATTCCCAGTATTTCCCCTTTCCTTCTCTCCTCCCTCTCCCTGCTTCCTTTCCTTGCTCTACTGATCTCCCTTTGATTTTCATGAGACCCCCCACCATATCCACATACCTTCATCCCCCCTTTTCCCTCTCTAGCTTCCACATATGAGAGAAAACATATGACACTCGACCTTCTGAGTTTGGCTTATTTTGCTTAACATAATATTCTCAAGTTCCATCCATTTTATTCTTCTCTATGACTGAATGGAACTCTATTTTGTACATATACCACATTTCCTTTATCCATTCATCTATTAATGGACACCTAGGCTCGTTCCACAGTTTGGCTATTGTGAATTGTACCGATGTAAACATGGGTATGCATGTTTTGCTATAATATGATGATTTTAATTCTTTGGGGTAAATAAATATCAAGGAGTAGTATAGCTGGGTCATATGGTGGTTCCATGCCCATCTTTTGAAGTATCTTCTTTCTTTAAGCCCACTGTTTTCTCCGCTTTGGAGGATCCTGGGGACTGGATCCAGCGTCCAGTCTACTCCACACACCAAAGGCATGCTTTAGCTTGTTGTGTTCCCTTTAAGAACTTTAGTTCATAAATTGATGATAAAAGGGTAATGCTTTGTCTATTATAAACTCAATAGAAATCCCAGAGTTGCTAGTGTGTGAATGGATCAAAAAGAAAAAAGAATTAACTCCACATGCAATAATGGGGTCAAAATCAAATTTTAGTTTTAGACATCAAAACAGACATGGAACAAATGAGCCATTCTGCAGTAATGGTTT
Organism: Spermophilus citellus; assembly: GCF_964194105.1. NCBI lineage: Eukaryota > Metazoa > Chordata > Mammalia > Rodentia > Sciuridae > Spermophilus > Spermophilus citellus. The sequence continues at coordinate 53,847,768 of NC_138185.1, forward strand.
GCTGTAGATGAGCTTTTCAATGATTCAAAAAGAATGTTTGGGCTGCGTAAATCCTTGTAATTATGCATGTTTGCATGTTGATTTGCACACAACTAAAGAGCACAACACTCAAATGCTACCAATTTAACAAAGAAACAGCTAAATATTTTCAATTTCCAGGCCACAATGTCAGCTTCTGTGTCCTGAGGCTCTTTTTAAAAGTCCTAAATAATTAGTTACTTGTGTGGAAAGTTGCATTCACGTACTTAGCAATTCATTGCTCTCTATTTTCTTCTATTTCTTATTGGAAACATGCGAGGAATTTTGTTAGTCAGAACCAAATAGAAAACAAACCCTGCTTCATGACCAAAGGTTCTACTCAACTTGCCTGTGGATCCATGAAAACCCAGATAGCCATCTTCTTCATTGTTATAGCACCTTCTCAGACATTTAGGTGACAAGTCAAGCAAAGCTCATTTCAGATAGTGTCTGCCAAGAGCTCTTAAAAACTTATGGCACTGGTCAAGGAAGGAACAATGACATCCAGGGAACCCACAGGCCTGCGTATAGGAGATTTGGAGACTGAGTCCAACCTGCCTAGGGTCAACAATCTCAGAGTTGCCTTATCTCTCCATTCACTGTAGTGTAGAAGGAACCAGGGCAAAGCAGATGTTCCTGGGGGGAGAAATTCCCAGGGGGATTGGGAGGAATAAGGGCAGCGCATGATGAGAATGAAGGAAGACTTATTTGTAAGAATTGTCCCATAGCTTAAGGCAGTCTTAGGACTTTCCATCCAGCCATTCCTTCTTCACTGAAAAACACTTTGAGGCCTAGGGCGTAGCTCAATGGTAGAGCACTTGCCTAACTGCACAAGGCCCTGGGCTCGATTCCCAGTTCTGCAAAAGAAAGAAAGAAAAACATTTCCAACACCCTTTCCTTTACATATTTTCCATACATTTACACTGTGATTTTATTAACTGGAATCAAAAAGGAAACGGATTTCCTCATAACAGAATGGTCTGTAGCCTCCTCTTCCCACAAACAGCCTGGGGTAGTCTGTGAAGATGGTTCAAAACTCTATAATATCATGGAAATTAAAAGATCCCAATCTTCATGCTCACTTTAAGGGCACCTGGGAAACTGCCTAGGCCATTGAGGGTATGCAAATCCAAGAAGCTACCAAGTATCTGAAAGATGTCATTTTTAAAAAGTAGTGTGTGCCAGGAATGGTGGCAGAGCTGATAGGTGTGACCAGGCCGGACAGTGGGGCTGGACACAGGGTCAATGACCAAAAAAGAGTGCTGGATTTTTGTTGCACATGCTTAACAATCCCAAGACTAATGCTGAACTCAAAGGTTTAAACATAAATTTAAATGTATGGTCATGGAGCATTTCCAGGTGAACAAAGCAACCAAGATTCGCCACCAACAGAGCTTATGGTCAGATTATCCTGCGCAGGAGCTGCCCCTGCCACACTGAGATGATCCTCACTGAAAAGCAACAAATTGCTCCTAAGCCACAAGAGGAGGTTGCATAGAAGAAAATCATCCCAGAAGAAACTGGAGAAATAAAAACTTATGGGAATAAATTCATCATAAAATAAGTGCAAATAAAAGGCAAAGTCTAAAAAAAAAAAAAGATTTCTAACTTTATGCCTTTCTGTCCTTTACTCTAAATCTCATTTTTCCTAGTACCTAAATGCTAAGCTTCCCGGGAGATTGGCTTAAGCCATCCTTCAGTAAGCCCCATAACATGCAGCAATCATTTGACATGCAGTAATGATTTGCCAGGTCACGTAGCCAAGAATAACTACAGCCTCATCTCCTCCATCTGAACTCCAAAGCTTGTGCCAATAACCACTACACCAGGGTGCATTGCTTAAGACTACTTGGGGCCTCAGAATCTTTCTCTACCCTTGAGGTTGGTATGTAGGTCCTCCGGAGAAAAAGCGTAAGAAGAAAGTAGCAGATCAATCTGTGCCTGGCAAAGAACTGGAGATTGGATGGGTCGGCATGGTGGGGGTAAAACAGCAAGGAGGCCAGTGACTACCCAGTAACAGGCAGGCACAGCAGCAAGAGCACACCAGAGAGACCAGGGAAGACCAGAGTGAGAGCCTCCGGGGAGGAGGGTACCCCAGGATCATAGCACAGGTGAGCTCCTTATGGGAAAATAGGCAAAGCAGGAGCTACCGGTGGAAACAGCAACTGGAGCAGCCACTGTGGAAAACAGTAGGGCAATTCCAAAAAAAAAAAAAAATTACATGTGGAATTACCATATGATCAAGAAACCCCAGAAGAATTGAAAGCAGGAAGACAAAAAAAAAAAAAAGGGTTAACATACCCATATTCATGGCTGCATTATTAACAGGAGCCAAATGGTGAGAAACAACCCACATGTCCATGGATGGATGGATGGACAAACAGAATGTGGTCTCTACATACAATGGAATATTATTCAGCATTAAAAAGGAAGGAAATCTTGACATATGTTATAATAAGAAATGAACCTTGAAGATACTATCCTAAGTAAAATAAGGCAAATAGGACAGGATTCCGTTTATTTTAGGTACCTACAAAAGTCAAATTCATAGGAACAGAAAATAGGATGGTGGTTATCAGGGGCTGTGAGAAGTAGGAATGGGGCGCTAGTGTTTCATGGGTAGAATTTCTGTTTGGGAAATGACAGAGTTCTGGTGATGCATCGTGCTGCACGTTGATATGCATGTACTTCATGCTACCAAACTGTACACTTAGGAATTGTTAGAATGGCAAATTTCACATTATGGGTATTTCAACACACATGAACACATACATGCACACACGTGCACACACAGTGAGAGATTGCCTTGGGTCAGGGCAGGCACTGTCCTGAGGAGATTGCTCGGGACATCAGGATGCCTCAGCATTTTGACTTCCTTGTGGCAGGTTCCAAGCATGTCACATGTTCATAGGTTCACATTTGCTGTAGGAGCACACATAGCACAGCAGGGATCTGTAGCAAATAGACACATACATGGATTAAGTTCCTGGGGTAGTCCTGGGGATTGTTTGGGTCATCCCCACTTGAATAAATCCTGAAAACATAGTCTGGAAAGAAAGAGTATTTGGGGCAGAGGGGATGTTAGGGATTTCAAGTCTTAATAGATGTTCATTTGTTCTTGGTTAACTCTCTAGTTAAAAGTTCGTAGATATGTGTCAACTTAACAAACTAAAAGAAGAATAAAATATAACTATATCTCTGTCAAATTGTGAGCGGATTCATGAGTCCATGCTTCTACAATCCCACTCAGCTGTTAGTTTTATGTAGCCATAATATATTCCTTTTATTGGCAGCTCATATGTAGTTATCGCCTGTACCATATTTTAAAAAGCAGCCTTGCAAAAAGCGTATATGTGCAAATATCCAGAGTTTATGACAATTAATACTGAGTAGAAGAAGTAATTTTGCTTTATACTCTCTTTCTCTGCCTAGAGATAGTAGGAAAAATAGCTTTATCAAATCCAAGATGCCATTGTTCTTAAGATGTACCCTTTTGTGTACCACAAAAACCAGAAGTGCTGACAAAAAAAAAATATACTTCCATATCTCTTTGAAATTTTGTGACTATCAAGGAGTTCATTTAGCCTCAGAGTTATTTAGACCTGGAAATGACAATAAGAACAGCCAGGATCAAGTTCAGCACCCCCAGGCGATGTAACAAGATCCCAATTGCAGTGGACAGAGTTGGGTGATAAGAGACATCAAGTGGTAAGATGGATCCTGTTTTTAAAGGTGATATAAAGGCAGGAAAACGTAGCTGAGAATCAAAGAAATATGTTCTTTGAATGACGTGTTTCTACTTTGCACTAAAATGCATGTATTAGAAATTTAGAATTACTACAGTCTGTACCTGGATGGAATCTGGCTCCATCATGGTTTGAGGATATTCTTGTGCATTATGACAAAGAATTGCTCCAAATACTTAATAAATTAAATTTTTTCTTCTTGCCACTTCCAAAATTTCCTGTATGGCCCTGTACAAACTGACAGAGCTTGGCAGCAAAGTGAGGTTTTTTATGCTCGTGGATTTTAATTCATCTTTTGTGCTCTTTCATCTCAGGAAGACATTCTTTATGAAGAGCTTATGAAGTCAATCCTTGCTGAGGCTGTGGCTGTGAGCCTGCGGGCTTGCTCTAGTTAAGGATGGGGCTGGCTCCCCACACATCACTCTGAATGGGCCTGTGTGGCCAGCCGCGTGCACCTGTGTGGGCCTCAGCCGGCTGTTGTTGTGTCATTGCAGCAGCCAGCTAACCTGGAGGGACGTCCAGCACCTGCTAGTGAAGACATCTCGGCCAGCCCACCTGAAAGCCAACGACTGGAAAGTGAACGGCGCTGGGCATAAAGGTGCGGCAGCTCCTGGTGGGCTGGGCAAGGACCAGCATGTCACCACATCCTAGTGGACCCTCTGGGTGATCTTTGGAATCAAAGTATTCTGGCACCAGCATTGACATAAAGGGAGAACCCGAAAATCTTAACAGTTCAGGTTCCTTAATTTCATGACTTTTGCCATATCCGGGGACCACCTCTACCAGCATTTACTGAATAGTTCTCTTTAAATTAACACCCCCTTTTATTTTTACATAAAGAAATACATTTTAAAAGGAAATTTTTTATAATTAATGAATCATAGATTTTGATTTGCTGATTTGTGGCTATTTTTTATACACATTAAAACAAATCCATAATTTTAAAATAAGTGATACTTCTTGCTATCTAAGGGCAGCTTGCATTCTTAGCCTTGAATAGCTCTGTCATTGTGAAACTCACCCTTAATGTCCTCATCTGCATAATAAACAAGGACATTGAGATAGTTATATAAATTACTTTCTAACTATAAAATTTGTTGGCCAGCCCCTGTGTAATAAAAGCAACTCATAGGACAGCAGACTCTCCACCCCTAGCCCAGTATTGTGCAGACCCAGGTTCCATGAAGCCATTGTCAGGACTAGATCAACCCAGAAACTTGGCACCTCTGGAGCAGGTAATTGTAAGACTGGATCATTGGCTTTGTTTGCCTTTCAGGGATACTTGGAAAAGATTTTGGTCAGCCATGGTGTTATTAAGGAAGACTTTCCCCCTCTTTTCTGAAGTGCAGGTCCAGCTATTTTGACACCAAGCCCAATACTAGTATCTGTAAAATATAGGTCAAGTATTGTTACCGTAAAGGCCAATGAGCATTCCTTTTAATAAGGAGCTGTTGATTGGGCCTCATTCATCCCTGTGTTGCAGGAATGTTGGTGGTAGTGGTGTGCTGTAACAGGAGCTGACCTACATTTCAGTTTTGGCCTAATTAAATAGGAAAATAGATTGTATCTAGTTCTTGACCTTGCCTCTTAAATTAAACTTTGAAACTCTCCTCCCTTGGCCAAATTAAACACTGGAGCCGCCAGCTCTCAGCGCTCTTGTCTGTGGGCTCCAAAGTGTGCTTGCCTGAATGCCTGGGGAACTCAGCAAGGAAGAGGAAAAATGACAAGTGCCGCTAGCCTTGTTTATATTGTGCTTAGTGCACATGGTCAGTTTTGTCTGTTTTGAGTTTTGTTTTATCATTGCTGGGGATGGAGCTCAGATCCTTGGATATGCTAGGCAGGTACTATACCACTGAGCTAAACCCCCAACCCTGAGGTCTCAGATTTTTTTTCTCTTGTCTGGGCTAAGATTCAGGAGGCACAGATGCCAATAGATTATTTTAATGAAAATAAATCTGTCCTTGTCCCCTCCACCACCTACCCCAAAAGAAAGTCCTAGGCCCTCTCACTCCTACTCTGTACCAAAATGGTACATCTGTCCTGGCCCACTCTCCTAAGTGGAAGAAGTTCCGCTCAGAGAACAATGCAACTGAGGGACCCATCCTGCAGCCTGGCGCTCTCAGGAGCCCTTGAGGTGACTCCATTGGCATGTGTTCCCTGGAAGCCCAGCAGGGTGGGAGAGCTGGCTTTGCTCCCTTCCTGCAGGAAGGCAGGAGAGCCTGGCTCTGAAGGCCCTGTCTTTTCAGTTAGCCATCTCTATGGATTTGGCTTGGTGGATGCAGAAGCTCTCGTGCTGGAGGCAAAGAAGTGGACAGCAGTGCCATCCCAGCATATGTGTGTGGCCACTTCAGACAAGAGGTCCAGGTAAGGCTCCGCTCCAGCACTGGTGACTACTTCTCAGACTTGTGAGACCTGACTCTGCTGTATCATGTGGTGGGGGAGGTGTTGACACACACATTCCTATGCAGGTAGGCAGGTCATGGGCGCATTTGCTTGGTGGTGCATGTCTATACATGCCTGCATTTTCTCTTGTGGATTGTGCAGCTAGGAAAAAGTTTCCTTCTGGATCCATGACCATTTTTAGGCCTCTTCCTCTTCTGCAGCAGATTGCATGATGGTAGGGAGCTGGATCCTCAACCTGAATCCCTTGGCCTGATGCAGGAAATTCTTATCCATAAGTTTTAACAGCAGACTGGACCAAGGATCTGCCCTGCCCAGCAAGGTGTAATGAAGAGCAGCCACAAGTGTCTTTCTGTCCCTACCCACTAGAGGTTGGAACCATAGCCCCAGCCCAGTCTAGCTGCCCTAGAGTCCACAGTGTGAACCTACTGGGCATGGGCGGGAGTGGCAACATCAGTCCTCTTCTCTGTTGCAAGGGGCACGAGACCAGGGGTTTATAATCCAAAATGCAGAGCAGCTCTGCGTTGCTTTTATCAGGCCTCATAAACCTTCTTAAGGTTTAAGCACTGGGATTTTTTTAACAAGCTTCGAGCAGTTGGCTACAGGACTCTGACTTCATCTTTCTTCCATGCATTGCCCTTTGGAGGAAGTTTTTCTAAATCAATTACATGTGTTCATTGAGATTTTTATTTACAAAAAAAAAAAAATCAGCTGGAAAACAAATCAGACAGTGAGAACCCTACACCATTGAGGAAGGAAATCAGATAATCCTCCTGAATTCTGCTGTTGCTCCTGTGCTAAGAAGGCTAGTGGTGCTTCTCTAGACTTTAATATCTGATAAAGAATGGAGTGGATTTCCAGCTAGGTCTATTCATTACCTTTGGAAAATGGGTGTTTGTAAAAGAGATGATGAAGTGATTAGAAGTGGTACATTACAGAGCTGGGGGAGTAGCTCAGTGGTGGAGTGCTTGCCCCACCTGTGCAAGCCGTCTAGCACAGAAAGAAAGAAAGGGAGGGAGGGAGGGAGGGAGGGAAAAAAGAAGGGGTATATTGCTTTATTGACAAATATGGGTCCCTCTCTTTGAAATCACCTTTTCTGGGAATTTGTTTATCTCTTATACTAGGTTTTGTCACAAAATGTTGAGAAAAGTGTTTTTCATGGATACCTTGCAAATGGTAGGAATTCAGAAAGTGTTGGATGAATAGCTACTGAAGGATCTTTTTTAAAAATTACATATTTCAACCTATGGCTAATTGTACAGACTGACCACCAGATGATCTAAGACCTGACAGGTCAGCTGGCCAGGAGGCAAGATTCTATGCTGGCTTTCTTTCTTTTTTTTTTTTTTTTTTTGTAGTGCTGGGGGATAGAACTCAGGCCTCACACAAGCACTGTATCACTGAGCCAAATCCTTAGCCCTTCAATGTTGGTTTCTTAAAGATGCATTTTCTTTAAGGAGTCTTAGACTGTCAAATTCATAAGGAAGGGGAGATTTGGTGAGATAAACGAGGCCTTTCACCCTCATTGGCTTGGTTTGTTGCCAGATGCCCACAACATGGATGATCAGATGCCAGGCGAGGTGGTGTGGGCTCCTGGGGCTGGCTCCTGACCTGCAGAGCTGCCCTCTTCCCTCTCACTGTTCTCCCCGTCAGGAAAGCTCCTGAATGAAGCTTTCTTCTCCTGCCAGAAATCATTTTAAGATGGTAGAGTGGTGCCTCGGTGGCGAATGGTTGTTTTTATTTTTATTTTATTTTGTTTTTTAAGTGAAAGCACACAGAGTCTAGACAGCACAGGTTGAGGGAACCCGCCGTAACACACAGTATGACATTGTTCCTGTCCTTTGAGGAAAATAAGGACTCTACAAATTCCAAGAGGGGGCAAGAATCAGACTTCTGTTTCTGAAGGAAAATCATCTTTACCTTTAGCAGTTTCAGACTCTTTCTGGAATTTTCAGCCCACTTACTGTCTCAAACCCTTACCTAACCCCACTTGATTGTTTCCGAGGATGTAAGGTCCTCCAGAGGGAGAAGAGTGCCTCCGTGGGGGAGGCAGGTACCTCTTTTCCACCAACCTGTCTCCTGGTGGGAAGCTCCAGCCAGCTCTGCCGCCACCCTGCTTGCCTGTGGGCAGTGATTTGAACCAGAGCTGCTGAGTTCCTCACCACAGTTATAGCCAGTTTCCCTCACCAGGCTTCTCCTCTAGTTTTGCCACAGATGAGATGAGAAGGAAGGATTCCATGTATCTGCTTGTCCCTCGTGTGCATTTCTCAGTCCAGCTTCTACTATCTTGGGCCTTGCTCAAGTTTCTTTCTCTAGTGGGGGAATTCTAGGACTTTCTGAATATCCCAAACCTGGCTCAGCTGCTTCCCGTGGTAAATAACAAAATAAGACAAGAAGAGAGGAAGAGACTCTGCGTTCTGTGTGCACCTTTGTGCAGCACGTGGGGTATACTTACCTACCTTTCCCTTGAGCAGAAGGGAAACATCACCCTGATGTGAGGAAAAGTCACACCCTGATGTGAGGAAAAGTCTGAACCCCAAAACAGACTGAGCTCCTAGAATCAAGGCATCTGAGCTGCCTCTGCAGGAGCCCCCGTGGGTCAAGGCAGCATCCAGGGAATGCTAACTCTTCAGTGCAAGGACAAGGGGAAATCACTTTAACTGAAGAACGGGTACTTCCTACAGGAGAAAATGACTGCAGCTAGGGTACAGCTCAGTGGTGGAACACTTCCCTAGGACGCAAGAGGCTCTGGGTTCCATTCCCAGCTCCCCCCCCACACACACACAGAAAAAAACAGGAGTTGGAGGGTTCCAAGTCAGAACTGAATGAAAAATACAAGGTATACCTGAGTCTCTGCTGTGATTCAAACACATGTAGAGGATCAAACACGTTATTACTATTAATATGTAATAATCTATTCAGAACCTTCTTAGACTAAAGGATAGTAAATAGGATTGTGACCAGTGACATCTACCTGTACAGAATTATTTCGGAATCTATGTATTACACAGAGAAAATGCTAAAATTAACTCTTTTATGGCTTTTCTTCATATGAAAAAGAAAATCAAGCTTAATATAATCCCTTTGAATGAAAAAGAGTTCTTGCTTTGAAATATCTTATTTGATTGTTTGGATTTGTGTAGCCAGTACTTTCCTTACTCCTTTAAATATTCCAGCTACTGTGAAACAGTTTACGACCCCCAAGTCAATGCTGGATAAATGGCCACAAAAGTGTCTTTTAAACCAGTGTGAAACAATCAGACCTTACCTACATGTCTTAGATTTTGGCTGATTTGGAAAGTTCCCATTCAGACAGAGTTAATAGTTTAGTTTGGCATGTGTGTGTGTGTGTGTGTGTGTGTGTGTGTGTGTGTGTGAGAGAGAGAGAGAGAGAGAGAGAGAGAGAGAGAGAGACTCCCTTTCTCTCTCTCTCAAGATACTTCCACCCCAAAAGCCATTATGTTGTTTTGAATATTAAGGATTATCTATACAGCAGATAATCTATGGATGCTCAGGGATTATCTTTGGATCAACCACATCCTGCTTTCTATTCTGATAATTGATTATTTGTGGAATTTCATTAAACCAGACTGTGTATGATTCTTCTAGCAACTCCACATGTAAGGACATATGACCAGTGATGGTTTCAAAGACACTGACTGTGTTTCAGGCATTGTTCCAAGCCCTTCACATTATTAACTCATTCAAAATCCCAAACAAAGATGAAGGGTTCAGGTACTATTTTTATCCCCATGTTATAGAGGAAGAAATTGAGGCCCAAAGGAATTTAGAAACTGTACTGGAGCTGAACTGCTGCAGGGCTGAGCTTCTGCCCCAGACTGCTGTTTTCAGTATCCATCTTGCCCCTCTAGGTGGGAATTCAGCCTGTACTGAACCAAGCAGAGAAACTTATACATCCCCAGAGGAACTTTCCTCCCATTTCTCCATGTCCCCCACCAGCTGCACATGCTGCTTCCAAAGACAGAAAAGCACCTTGGTCCTGGCTACCTGGAGGTTCCTCCAGTCTTGGCCATGAATCAGCACCCAAGAGGCCAGACCCTGGTGGCCCCTCTATAGCAGGTTAGCGAAGCAAGAAGCTGCGTGCGGGGTCCTGATAGACTACCTATGAATTGGACCCAGGTCATCTGGACTCCCATCTGTGCCCAAGCACACAACCTATTTAGGAAGCTAAAGGCCCCTCTTCCCTTTGGGCTTTCTCTGTATTCTACAAAGTCCTGCATTCTTCCATCCCTTTGCAACCCTCCCTAGTGTATCCCTCCAGGGTGTCTGACCTCTGTGCTTACCTAGGTACCATATGAGGCCCTTGCTTTTGATTTCTTTTTTTAGATCATTGCTATTTAGGGTATCCTCTAAAAACTTGTGGGGTGCTGTGCAGTCCTGTCCTGGAGACAACCATACTGGGCCCACAACATGTGTTCTGCCTCATGTTACCCCATAGGCTCTGGTAGACTTTGACAGCTGCCTATTTTGTTGCAGCCTTTGCCCTTCCTAGCTTAGTTTTCAAAGTAAACTTGTTTTCTCCAAATTATAAAGGCTACTTACTCCTAAAATTAATATTTGAATTAGAAAAATTGTTTCTCATCCCTCATGGTAGTTACATTCTACAGAGCTGCCATGAACAATGAGTTACTCATCCTGAACCATTGCTGATTTTGAGTATGCAGGAGCCTGGCTTCCTGCTATGCATAGAGGTTTGTGGCTGACACCCCTATGCCAAAAGGCAGATTAACAAGAGGAAAGCACAAAGCACTGATCACGGTTTTCTATGACATAGGAGCCTTCAGGTCAAAGAAGACCCAAAGACTCAGAGTGAACTTCTCGTGTTTGTAGTTAGATTTGATGATGCATGGACAGCCATGTGGACAAATTACTGGTTTAAAAAGGTGTGACCTAATAGGAATAGACTGAGAGAGGAACCCTGAAAGACCTGTCTGTTCAGATTCTTCCTGCCCTCTCTGCAGCATTCTTTCTTCCCAGGGAAGGGGTGGCATCCTTCTGGAATAGGATTGACCATCAGATAAGGTAGGTCAGAGAATCTATGACCAGCTCCAAGATAGAAAAGTTGGGAAGATTTGATAATATTTTTAGGCTTTGTGACTGGGAAGAGGGGTTCTAGATTCAGAGAACTATATTCCCTGGACCCCGGAACAGACAGCCCCTAGAACTGTGGCCATGGCATCTGAGCCACCTCTGCAGGAGCCCACATGGGGCAAGACCATCACAGGCAGCATCCAGTGAATGCTAACTCTAAGTGCAGGGATAAGGGAAAATCACTTCAACTGAAGAACAGGTACTTCTTACAAAAAAAAAGTCTTCAAAAGTCCTCTGAGGACTTGAGTATGCAGCCCTCATACTCAAGGTACCAAGTGAGGCCCTTGCTCAAGAGCCCAATTTCTCTTGAGGAAGAGAAATTCTAATTCTATGACCTGCCAGGTGAGGGAGCAGGAAACAGGAGGATAGAAGAAGGTCAGAGAGAACCTTCACTTCTGAAACTGCATCTGAGGTCTTCACTTTGGGTCTCATTTTGGGGGGTGTACTGGGTTTTGAATTCAGGGACACTTGGCCACTGAGCCACATCCCCAACCCTATTTTGTATTTTATTTAGAGACAGGGTCTCTGAGTTGCTTAGCACCTCGCTTTTGCTGAGGCTGGCTTTGAACTCGCAATCCTCCTGCCTCAGCCTCCCGAGCCGCTGGGATTACAGGAGTACGCCACCATGCTTGGCTTGGTTATCATTTTCTGAGCCCCAATGAGGGTATATTGATTCAGATTCCTGCAAGTCCCTGGCCACAATATTTTTTGTCAACTGATAGTACAGAATCTTGTTCTATGTGTTTCTACTTAAAGACACCTTATTTGCTATATATTGTTGATTCATTATCATTGCACTCATGGCTATCAGCACTGTAACTCATCTGAACTGAAAGTAACACATATGTTTTCTTTGTAAGGCCATCACAGCTTTCTTGCACTTGGGGACACTAGACAGTACTGTAGCACTAAGGCGGGGGCAGGGGGGCTTGTAAACAGCAAAATCATCAACAGAAAGTATAAAAATTCAAAAAACATGCCACTGCTTACACTATGAAATGGACACTTGCTTGAGTATGATAGCTGAAACAAAGGCAGAATGTGGCCCTGTTTGACCTCAGCTAGAAAGTGCAGATTAGGTGACTCAGATATTTTGCTCTCTGTACATTTCCACATGTGACCACAGAAGCACCACAAGTGTTGATTTTAAGTATACAAAATAAACTTTAGCAAGTACATATGCAAATGTAGATTCTATGAATAATGAGGACTGACTATAGGTCTTACTGTCTTTTTTAATATCTATTTTTTAGTTGTAGGTGGACATATTATCTTTATTTATTATTATTTTTTAATGTGGTGTTAAGAATCAAACCCAGTGCCTCATGCTTGCTAGGCGAGCACTCTACCACTGAGCCAGAACCCCACCCCTTATTATCTTTTTTAAACTCCTTGTCTGATAGGATCTTAGACCATAAGCATTGGAAGGAATATTTAAAATCAGCTAATCAACCCCTTTATCTCACACAGAAGAAAAATGGGTGCTATAAACTTCAACATTGTATATTAACACCTTATGGTTCAATTAAGCATGCACAGCATTGTCTCAATTAGTGGAATAGATTACCTTCTTTTTGTGGTTAAATTTTATTTCCAGCCTAAATGCTGTGCCATGGTTTGATAATCAAAAGTAATTTCATCAGGAGCTGGGGTTGTGGCTCAATGGTAAAGCACTTGCCTAGCACGTGTGAGGCCCTTGGTTCAATTCTCAGCACCACATCAAAACAAACAAATAAAATAAAGGTACATCAACAACTAAAAAACTATTTTTTAAAGAAAAGTAATTTCATCAAAGGAAATTCTAAATGTGAACTAATACAGTTGAGAAAGTCCACCAAGAAACAAGAGTCCCTACTTCAGACCATCCTGTGGAGAACATCCTAGAACACAGATCCAGGAAGTGACTCAGGGCCTCTTGTGATGCCCATGCAGATGGCTCTTTGCCCTCCAACAGACCAAATTACTTTCTGATAGTTTAATTTCATGTATCTGCTCCAGTAACCCCTTTCCACCCACTTGGAAGTTCTGTGAAAGGTCTTCCTGGTTAACCTTCTGCTCTGATGAGCCTGAGCTGTTCAGCTAACTTTTCATCCCCAGCCAGATGTCAAATACACAGAGGGCAGTTGCCTTCTGATTCTGGGTTTCCCACGTGATCTCAGCGTTGTCTAATGAAGAACTAGGCCCAGCTCAGTTCTTGCCTCCAGACCTGAAGTTGAAAGGTCAGCATTGCCCCAGAAATGCAAGGATGCTAGTCTGCCCAAGAAACTGAGCTGGAGTGAGGTCTACAAGGGGAGAATGAGAAATACTTACCATAGTGGCTTCCTAGCAACTCTTCCCAGTGGAGTTGGAAGCTCCCAGAAATGGGAAGTTTCTACCCGTGACCCGCCTTCCTCTGTTCTTTTCTACTACTTAAAAATATTTATCTTTCACTTTGAAGGTTACTCTTATGCCATAAGCTTTTCAGAATTTGATGTCAATGAATCAGGAATCATTCTACATCTTTACGCACTGGAGAAAACTATAAGGAAGCCACCATATTTGTGGCCTGGATGGAGATACTAAACTGTTGTTAGGATGGTGACTATTGGTAGCCTTCTATCTCCTCAGGAGAAGCGAGCAGTTCCAGAGAGCTTAGGGTGAATGGAGAACATCTGGAATATGAGCATAATTGATTCTGAAGTGCAGCTCAACAGGAAGTGGCATTTCTCTGTCATTAGATATAATTTCCAAGTCTTCAGTCTCCCTGGCTTAAACATTGCTCAGTCTGTAGACTGGTTCTGTGAGATCCTTTAACTCCTTGGGTTCCTCTAGGGTCCTAAGAAGGTGGCTTTATGTACAGACAGCAATTTCAGAATTTAATAGCAGAAGAACATTTTCAGTTATCCAGGGACCTTTAAGATCTTTCTAAATCAATTTTCATCATTAAACTACAATTTAGTTGTATTTGTATGACAAAGATAATCCCTGCAATTGTTTAACCTAAAAAAATAAATTTCTTCACAGTTGACTTGCATTTTTATGTATTATCTTCCAAAATAGTTATAGGATAGAGAGTGATTTCTTTTTTTTTCTTGCCCCCGCCCTCAACCCCCAGTACTAGGGATTGAACCCAGGACCTTGTGCATGCTAGGCTAGTGCTCTACCACAGGGCTGCATCCTCTGCCCATTTATCTGTTTGTCTGTTTGTTTTATAGACAGTCTTGCTAAGTTGTGGGGGTTGGCCTCAAACTTGTGATCCTCTTGTCTCAGCCTTCTGAGTAGCTAGGATTGTAGGCATGCATCACTTTTTCCCCCTGTTTTTTTCATTGGAAAAAAAGTGTTTTGCTTTCTGTTTTGGAGTTAAGGGATGGGATTTTGTGTTTGGTTTCAGTACTTCTCCTTGGAGTTTCTGTCTGACATACATAGTAATTTCAATGTAGATTATCATGAAACATTTCAAAGTTTTCTTTTCTTTAAGAAAATTAAAAAGCCCCCTGACTTGGGATGTGAGACTGTTTTTTTCCATAGCAACTGCAGAAATAAAGTACATAGGCGGGTAACAACTTGCTGTCCTTGCAGTCAGTGACTCCTAGCTCCCAGCTCTCCCCTAGAACTTGCAGAAATGAGGAGTCCTGGTGGCCTATAACTGAGTGATTTCATAGTTAAGAGATTTCACATAAAAACTAATTGTTACAGTTAGCCTTGTTCCCCTAGTGGGCAGGCTAGTCCCCAGGGGAAGATAATGCCTTGACTTTGAAAACCAAACCAAGGGAGCCCTTTAACTTCTAAAGGAACTGAGGCTGCCTACCCCCAGCCAGCCACCCTGGGACAGCAGCAAAGGGGCTCCCTGTGGATTAGACCCAGGCCTGCCTTTCTCATCCACCAGCTGGAGTCCTTAGCTAAGTCAGATGCAGGAGACTTGCTCCTCTCATTAGGATAATTTGTTTTTGTTTTGTTTTTTCCCTAAGAAAGGGTGTTATTTTCTCTGCGATGGGAGTATGGCAGCCTGGAACTTGGATTCGGGAACATGGCAGTGGTGCATATGAAGGGTGGGATTTGACCTTCTTTTATTTTACACCGTTCTTGTTCTCTCTTAAGTCCTGTGTCTTATCTATAGGGTTAAGGTTTCCTCTCTGGGATTCTAGGTCTATTTCTGGAGTACAGTGGTTCCTCCCCCTACCAGTTAGCAAAAAGCTAGAGACGGGGACAGTGTTTTAAACTTATCTGTGGCTTTTGTTTCTCACTTTGCTCTAGCTATTCAGCCCTGGAAAAAGTGTTAGAAGTTTGAAAGTAGATCTGGGGCCTTGACTGGGAGCCACATTTCAAAGCTGCAGGGGAACATTAGTGAATCTGTTTCTCCACCTTCACACCCAGGGGCCTCTTACCCCCAACACAACCAACTTGCATTCTTAGTACATAAAGACAGGTGGGCAGTTTACCGGGAGGTGTATGTGGGCCCTGGAACTCTTCAGAGCTTTCCAGTGTGTTCTATATCTGCTAGCAAAAGGGCCCTCTGACCAATAAACACAGATAGTAAAACGTGGAGAAGGCAATGAAAGAAGTCAGCACCTCTAAATCAATTTATGGTGCATGCAAAGCATGTTTTCAAATATTTACAGAGTCTCCGAGGGAATTACATCACTGTTTCTAACTGTTTTGATTGTTTTTTATGACTCAGGCCTAGTAGAGCTAGGCGATGTAATTCCTGAGAGGCCCTAAGCACACGCTTCCAGCCTCCCCAGAGGAAAGACGGGCATAATGGGAAAAGCGCTCCCCATAATAAACCAAGCACCGGCAGCATAGTGGGGAATTACCAGTGTGCTTCTGAACGGCAGTTGGGTCTCTACTGAAGAATGCTCTTTCTTCAGTTTGCAAATCATGGGGGGGTGAGAGGGCCAGGCTTTGTGGAGATGTGAACTGTGGCAACCCAGAATAGTTGGGATGGCTCAGCCTGATACAGGAATAGCCTTTGGACCCAAACTCTGTGTCTGCTTTGTGTGTCAGATAATTCTAGTTGAAGGTGACTCTTGAGTGATGGGTTCTTTGTGCTTATCCTCAGATTTGGTCCCATGTGGCAAAGCTGCCCAAGTTTGTAAAGAAAACCATCATCTGGTTCAGGGACAGGAGGAGATGTCCTGCAGTCTTTATGTAGGACATCTGGGAACAGACCCACTCCAGAGACTTCAGTCTCTTGAGGGTGGGAGTCTACATGAGCATCTGTGCAAGGTGACATGGAGGACTGGAGACTCAGATCCCAGCCCTACCTCTCATTAGCCAGGTGATCTTCATTACAGCCCTTAATTTCTCTCTGGGTGAAATGGGTTAATCCTGTAAATTTTCATACTGGTGCCTGGAGCAGGTTAACTCAGGAAATCTCTGCTGCTGTTGTTATTCAGCATTGTGACTTCTATTTTCAAGACAGTTTGTGAAACAAAGTAGTGGGGTGTTAATGCCTTGAAGACCTCAGGCCATTGAGAAAGTAAGTTGGCCACATGCTATTTAGAAGCTGCCTCCTGGGCACTAAATCTGGGATTCCCGCCCCCCGCCGCCCGCGCTAGATACATTGCCTCAAATCTACACAGGAACTCATTCTCTAAATCTCTATAAACAACTTCCAGAACTAAGAAGTCTTTCTGGGCAGGTAATATAACACAGGGTGACACATCCTAGAGGGAGACCTAGGTTGCTCCCTCAGGGCCCCAGAATCAGAGGCCTCACCAGGAAGGAGCAAGCTTGTCCACTTGAGTCCATGGCCCTCCATATACCTGGCATTAAAGACCCAGGTACCAGGTTCTGAGCCTTTCTCTCCTTCCTAGGAGCATCCCTGTGGTGCAGGTACTACGGACCACTGCCTTGACCAATGCCTGCGCTGACCACTCAGACCAGCGAGTGATCTACCTAGAACATGTGGTAGTCCGCATCTCCATCTCACACCCCCGCCGCGGAGACCTCCAGATCAACCTGATTTCTCCCTCAGGAACCAAGTCTCAACTTTTGGCAAAGAGGTAAGGCTGGGCTCGCTGAGATATGTGCCATATGCAGGCCTCTCCAGTTTAGGCCCACAGTGTACCTAGGGATCCTGCACATGGGGATCTTACTAGGTCTGCTGGCAGCCTCCTTCCTATTGGAGACTCCCACAGACCTGAAAAGTAGTTTTCTGAAAGCTTGCCTTTAAAGCAGTCCTGGAAAACTTTGTTTGAGGGAAAAATTAACAAAGGCATTATTGCTATTTTGTTATATAGGGGGAGGTTGATGGAGTTCCCGCTGTGCTTTCATTGCTCTTAGAAGAGCATTGAAGGTCAAGTGCAGCCTATTCAGCTGGCATTTGAAACAAGAGTGTATGACCCCAAGCAGCATCATTGGTTTCCTGGAGTGATTCCTACCCCATGATAGGCTGCTCCTTAAACTTGCATGGCAGGTGCTCTGACCCTCAGGCTTGCGTGTGATATGGGAAAGTTGCTTCCAGGCTCTCTCTACAGCCTTCTCCCCTAAATGCCAGTGCTTTAACACAGACTCCAAATTCTTGAAGTTTCTTGTGTTATTGTGGAAGAGTATGGAGTCATTTATTTTCTTTTTTTTTAATTAAATATTTTCTTGGTTGTAAATGAACACAATACCTCTATTATATTTATTTATTTTTACGTGGTGCTGAGGATCGAAACTAGTGCCTCACACATTCGAGGCAAGCGTTCTACCACTGAGCCATAACCCCAGCCCCTGGAGTCATTTCTTCAACAAACTTAGAAATCAGGACAAGTGCTCAGTGCAGTTATATGACTTGCAGGTAATTAGAGTGGAGGAATTTACAGGGAGTTGGGGGGACTGGGAGAGAATGGGGATACCTTGTTTGTCTCTTTATAGTTAAGAGACAGACAGAGGGAAAAGCAGGCTTCATGTACAAATCAACATTTCCAAGTTCTATTAAAAATGAGAGGTGGTAACTGTGCCTCCCAGCCCAGGAGGAAGCACCTGTCACCAGGTTGCCCTATCCACAGTACCCATGTGACTCATTTGGGTTACCTGTCTGGGGCTGCAGCCCTTTTCTGGGCTTTGGAGATTCAGAAACAGGAGGTATGAAGTGAAAGTTCTCAGACCAGGCCAGACAGAAGTCACCCTTTCTCTTATCTGCTTCTGCCCATGCCCCTTGCATAAGAAGAGGGAGTCTAAATTACACCCTATACCCTCTGCTCAGCTTCCAGGTCCAGCAGCCCATAGAGTGGGCACAAACAGCAGGCAGTGGGCCACATACCAGCTTTGTCCTGAATGTACTGGGATCAATCCTGAGATCAGACCCTGGCTTTATGGGTTCCAAGAGCTTAATCACCATGCCCAGTCCCTACCGGGTCCCACTTTCCTAACAGAGCAGGAGCGTGGAAGCGTCTCCTGCTCCTAAAGGTCCATACTCTGCCTCTGCCTGTGGGAGGCCAGCATGGGTGTGAGCAGTTTGGGGGTGCCAGCCAGCAAGCTGAAGCTTCCTGCCTCTTTGTTTCCAGAATATTCATTGTTGTTATTTAATTTTAAGAAATTTCATCTTAAAGCCCACATTTCTAGAGTTTCTTAAAAAGTTGCAAGTTCTCCAACCAGGCCCATGTCTCGTGTGCATCCTGATCTAGAATTGAGCAAAGAGGCAAGTCTGCTTCTGTGCACCCCATGCTCCCTGCTCCTTGGTAGAGCCCCACTTCCATTCACTCTTGGGTGCATTTACACCTGGAGGCATCCGAGTTTGTGATCCCTGATTCAAAAGCACAGCTGAGTTCCTGTGCAGGTCATGGCCAGAGAGCCCAAAGTGAGGCTTAGAGGTAAGGGCAGCACATGGCAGGCAGACAAGGCAGCAGTGACCAGAGGACATGGCTTTGGAATCTGGAGACTTGAGCTTATGCTCCAGTCCCTTCATTTGTCAACTGGGTTCCCAAGAGCTGGTCATTTAACCTGTCTTTATTCCTTATCTCTGGAAATGTCATTTCACTTACCTATAAACATTGAGAATATTACAAGAAAAAAATAGAATATTACAAGAATCAAGTGTGATAATACAGATAAAAATGTTCAGCACAGGTGCCTGGCTGCCCTTCATGTCCTGCTGAAGTCCATCTGGCCATCTGACCCTCAGGAACCTTCCAGCACCCCAGCATCACCCCACTTGGGCTCTATTTTCCTTCTCTTCTGCATCTCTGGCCCAGTGTTGAGCCCCTTGGGATGGCACAGAGCACATTCTGCTGGTGTATGTGGATCTGCTTGATTGCTGGGTACTGTTTTTTGTACCTGTGCCACAGAGCATTTTAAAAACTGCCCTGAGGCCACTTGGCAGTCACCTGAGTCTTGAAAATTTGTTCCCCCCCCACAAGATAGATTTTGTGGTTATATCAAGATTCTGGTTTTAGGATCTATTACCTTCTACTTTATTCCACATCTTACTTAATTTGGCAGCCTTTTCAGGTTGCCAAATTTTTTCACTAAGAATAGGTTGATGTTTGTAAGGACTTCAGCTCTTAAAAGACAGTTTGTCCTTGTTCCAGCCATAGTGTGTCAGGTTCCACTTGGCTTTGTGTTTGAAAATCAGCCTCGACCTTGGCAGTTTCTTTGCAGAAAGCACAGAATATCCCCACACCACCCCTGCACTATTCTCCCTGCAAATAATGTTGCCTTGATGAACGTCTTTGTACTCCAGCGTTCAGAGAGCCCTTAAATTGGAGATGGATTCTTACATCACAGGAAACATACGTATGTAAATTTCTAATAAATAATAAAGAACCCTACGTTAAAAAATTCTTATTCCAAAATAAAAATAGAAAATTAGACTATGAAGAAAGAGGAAGAGAGACGATTTCAGCATTTTTCCTTTGAAGACAAAAGACTGAGGAGGACTCTCAAGCTTGGTAGAAAGAGGGTGTTGACTAATTGTGTCCTGTTTCTACTTGAACAGAACATGAGAAATGGATAGAGGGAGCTAGGGTTGTAGGTCAGTGGTAAAGCATTTGCCTAGCACCAGTGAGGCCTTGGGTTTGATCCCCGGTACCGCATAAAATAAATAAATAAATAAAACAAAAGTATTTAGGAAGGAAGGAAGGAATAAAGCAATGGATGGAGGCAGAAGGTCCAGAGGCTGGTGAGAACAGTCAAAGACCTTCCAGTCTGGAAGACAAAAAGAGGCTCATCAGTACCTCCAAGAGGGCTTCACTGGGGTAGATGCAGGGGAGCCTTCTCCTCCTCCTCCAGCCCAGGAGTGCCTCCCACTGGCCCTGGAACACAACCAGGTCTGTCGTCATTGTCATCTTCAAATGCAGCTGTTCAAACTGGTCCATCCCTGGAGGTTCAGGGGCATCACTTTTCCCACAAGTTTGAGTAGTTGTTCATTTTTTCTAATTTGTAAAAATAGTGCACAGAGCTATCTCTAAGACAAACATGGACATTGCATTCATCCAACAAATACTCATTTTCGAAAGCCTTCCTCTGTGAATATCCTTTGGGGGCTTACGTGGGTCCTGTGGCCCAGCCTCTGTCTACTTTTGTGCATCTAAGCTCTGGGGTCATGGGTTCTGTGAGATCAGTCCTGGGGTGGGAAGGGAACAAATAACTTATTCAGGAAAGTGGCACTGGGGACATTGGTCAGTGACCTGTTGGTGGTAGAAAGAACATGGAGGAGTCATGATGCCCCTTTCCCACATGGAGTCCCAGCTCAGCTAGTTACTGGTGGTTGGGCTGCAACAAACTAGCAGCCTGGGATCTCTCCTCCATAAATTAGGATGGGAGGCACTGGGCATGGTGGCATACACACCTATAATCCCAGCAATTTAGGAGGCTGAGGCAGGAGTATCATAAGTTTGAGGCCGGCTTCAGCAATTTAGCAAGACCTATCTCAAAATAAAAAATCTAGCTAATAGATCTGGCTGTAGATGGTAGATTACCCCTGAGTTCAGTCTCTAGTAACCCCCCCCCAAAAAAATTAGGATGAGTGGGAAGAGGCCACACAGAGTGATTCCCCTTCTTTTATTGGGCATGTGAGGCCAACCTGCCACTCTGAATGTTAAAACAGTTTGGGGAGATAGTGGAGGTGAGACTCAGCTATGAGATTTTGAGAATAATCAACATTTGAAAACTGCATGCTTTCCTTTCCCATCATCTCACCTCCCTGGTCTAGAGGTGTGCTTCAGCAGGTCTGTAAGGGATCCCAAGGAATAATTCCTCTGGTGCACAGAACCCTCCTTGAGCTGGTCCCTTTGCTCAGCCACCCCAGATCAGGGCCTTCTCGTTTTCTAACACTGCATTTCCAACTGCAGATTGCTGGATTTTTCCAATGAAGGCTTCACAAACTGGGAATTCATGACTGTCCACTGTTGGGGAGAAAAGGCAGAAGGGGAATGGACCTTGGAGATTCAAGACATGCCATCCCAGATCCGCAACACAGAGAAACAAGGTCAGTGACTCTGGGGCATTTAATTTTAACTTTTATATTTCAACCTTTTTAACTCTAGGCCTTTATTTAACTATAGTGTCTCTGCTAACTTTTTGTTTTGAGGAGGCAAAATTCATGGAACCTAAAATTCGCCATCTTAATGATTTCAAAGTATACGGTTCAGTGGCTTTTGGTAGACTCACAATGTTGTATAACCATCATCCTATCTAATTCCAGAATATTTTCATTCCCCCAAAGCAAAACCCCATACCCATTAGGGAATCAATCAGTCTCTAGTCCCTCCTCCCCTCCCAGCCCCTGAAAGTTTCTAATGTACTTTCTGTCGCTGTGAATTTGTCTATTCTGAACATTTTATATAAATGGAATAACATAATACGTGGCTTTTGAGTCTGGCTTCTTAATGTGTTTTCAAGGTTTGTCCTTGGTGTAGTATGCTTTGGAACTTTATTATTTATGGCCAAACAATATTTCACTGTATACATATTCCATTCATTGTTTACCATTCACCCATTGATGTTTGGGTCATTTCTACCTTTTAGTTATTGGAAATAGTGCTCGTTTGAACATTCATGTGCAAATTTTGGGGTGGACATGTTTTCGTTTCTCTTAGTTGTATAACTTGGAATAGAATTGGTAGGTTATATGGTAACTCTAAGTTTAACTTATGTATTTTGTGTGTTGCTGGGAATCAAACCCAGGACCGCACCAGTGCTAGGCAGGCATTCTAACGCTCAAGTACCTCTCCAGCCCTATGTTTAACTTTTTCAGGAGCAGCCAAACTATTTGCCACAGTGGCTATGCCAATTTACATTCCACCAGTGATGTGTGAGAGGTCTGGTTTCTCCACATCCTCCCTAACACTTGTTATTTACCTTTTTTTATAGCCATTCTACTGGGTGTGGAGTGGTATCTGTGGTTTTGATTTGCATTTCCCTGATGACTAATGCTGTTGAGCATCTTTTCATGTTCTTGTTGCTCATTTGTGTATCTTCTTTGGAGAGAGATTTATTCAAGTCTTCTGACCCTTTTTAAAATTGGATTGCTTTGTTGTTGTTGTTGAGTTGTAAGAGTTTTTATCAGATAAATGATTTGCAAATATTTTTTCCATTTTTTTAATAGAGAGAGGGGAGAGGAAAGAGAGAGAGAGAGAGAGAAGAGAAAGAGAGGATTTTTTAGTATTTATTTTTCAGTTTTCGGTGGACACAATGTCTTTATTTATTTTTCTGTGGTGCTGAAGATCGAACCCAGCGCCTCGCGCATGCCAGGCAAGCGCGCTACCGCTTGAGCCACATCCCCAGCCCATTTTTCCCATTTTTTAGGTTCTTTTCACTTGGGTGATAATGGCCTTTGTAGCACAAAGTTTTTTAATGCTGATGAAGTCCACTTTGTTTTTTATGGTTGTCATTTATGCTGTTGGTGTCATATTTAATAAATCATTGCCTAACCCAAGATCACAAAGATTTACTTCTATATGCTTTTTTTTTTCTTCCCAGTACTGAGGATTGAATTCAGAGGTGCTGTATCACTGAACTACCTCCTAAACCCTTTTTAAATTTTATTTTGAGATAGAATATAGCTAATTTATTGAATTTGCCATCCTCCTGCCTCAGCCTCCCAAGTCCCTGGGCTTACTGGCTTGTACCACCTTGCAGTACTCTTATGTTTCCTTTCAATGGTTTTAGCGCTTATATTTAGGTCTTTGATTCATTTTTAATTAATTATTATATATGATATGAGGTAAGGATCCAAATTCATTCTTTTGCATAGGGTTGTCCGGTCATCCAAGCATTATTTGTTGAAAGAACTCTTCTTTCCCCATTGTTTGAACTTGGCACTCTTGTCAAAGTCATTTGGTCAGAAGTATAAGGAATTTCATTCTGGACTCTCTGTTCCGTTGATCTATGTATCTGTCTTTATGCATACCAAATGTGAGTCTTTTATAACTTTGTTCAGCTATACATACATATGTTGAGGGGTACCGGGGATTGAATGCAGGGCCTCACATGAGGCAAGTACTCTACCAATGAGCTACATCTACAGCTCAATATTATTTTTTGGTAGGTTTTAGTATACAAGCTTTTTTAATGCCTTTGTTAAACTTATTCCTAAGTATTTTATTTTATTTGGTGCTATTGTAAATGGAATAGTTTTCTTTTTTTTTTTTTTAAAGAGAGAGTGAGAGAGAGAGAGAGAGAGTGAGAGAGAATTTTTTAATATTTATTTTTTAGTTTTCGGCAGGCACAACATCTTTGTTGGTATGTGGTGCTGAGGATCGAACCCGGGCCCCACGCATGCGAGGCGAGCGTGCTACCGCTTGAGCCACATCCCCAGCCCTGGAATAGTTTTCTTAATTTTGGTTGGTACCCTTTCATAAGTCCTTGTGGGAAGCCATTCTCGCACGTGATTGGGCACCTCCCTGATTTGGGTGTGAGGCGTTCTGGCTAAACTGTGTCGGAACTAATCCCCACCCTTTCTAGGTGCGAGAGCCCATCCGTGTGAGGGTGTGACTGACCATTGACCCTGAGACCAATCACCGACCCTGACCTTGGAATGCTGTCCCCCTCGACCTTCATTGGATGGAATTTTCCCCTGAATTTCTTGTTCCCCAATAAAAGGCCACTCTCTGGCGTGCCCTGCCTCTCTCTCTCCTGCTAGTCTGTGTAAACCTCGCTGCCCCACCAAGTGGCTCGAGGCAGGAGGTAAATTGAGTTTTGTGTGTTTATTTTGATCTCACTAGTTAACTTCTATGCACGAAACTCTAGTATGAAGCTAGTGTGCGGGTCACATGGTTGAAATCCTTTCAGTTGATAAATAATTACTACTTAACCAGTCTTTATTGAATGCCTATGAAGACCCAAACATGGATCTAGGTAATGGGGGAATAGTCAGGAAAAAAAAAAAACAGAATAATCATCACATCTTACTCGAGAGTCATTTACAAAGGGCAGTAAATAAGCTCCTCCTGCAGCTCTTGTGGATTCAGTGAAGTGCGTGGACTGTGCTGGAGTCTTGCTTTCCTGTGGAGGACTTTTCCCAAGACTTGCTTTCACTGTTCTCTCCTTCTTTGTGCCCTACTGTGAGGACTATCCCATTTCTTGATCACTCGTGGGTACTTTAAGAGCCTTCTCCTATCCTGGTTCTTTACCAGTTCTCTGTAGCACATAGCTTCAAGGGTTTGTTTTGGGGTTTTTTTTTTGTTGTTGTTGTTGTTGTTTTTTGTTGTTGTTGTTTTGTTTTATTTTGATTGTTTGTTTGTTTAACTAGGGAGGGAAAAAAAAGAACAATGTCTTGCTTTCTGCAGAAAAGTTGACTTTAAATGATCAAGTTATCTGTAGGAATTTTTCTCTCTCCCCAAATCACTTACTTTCTGGTTTAAAAAAGAAAAACTATTTTTTTTAATTATTTTATTGTTGGTTGTTCAAAACATTACATAGTTCTTAATATACCATATTTCACAGATTGATTCAAGTGGGTTATGAACTCCCATTTTTTCCCCGTATACAGATTGCTGTGTCACATCAGTTACATTACCATTGATTTATAAATTGCCTTTCTAGTGACTGATGTATTCTGCTGTCTATCCCATTCTCCACTATCCCCCCTCCCCTCCCCTCCCCTTCTCTCTTTCCACCCCCTCTACTATAAATCGTTTCTTCCACTTATATAATTTTTCTCCTACTCCTCCTTTCCTCTTATATGTAATTGTGTATAACCCTGAGGCTCACCTTCCAGTTCCATGCAATCTCCCTTCTCACTCCCTTTCCCTCCCGCCTATCATCCCTGTTTAATGTTAATCTTCTTCTCAAGCTCTTCGTCTCTACCCTGTCCTTGGTTACTCCCCTTATATCAAAGGAGACATTTGGCATTTGTTTTTTAAGGATTGGCTAGCTTCACTTAGCATAATCTGCTCTAATGCCATCCATTTCCCTCCAAATTCTATGATTTTGTCATTTCTTATTGCAGAGTAATACTCCATTGTGTATAGATGCCACATTTTTTTAATCCATTCATCTATTGAAGGGCTTCTAGGTTGGTTCCACAATCTTGCTATCGTGAATTGTGCTGCTATGAACATCGATATAGCAGTGTCCCTGTAGCATGCTCTTGTTAGGTCTTTAGGGAATAGACCGAGAAGGGGAATAGCTGGGTCAAATGGTGGTTCCATTCCCAGCTTTCCAAGAAATCGCCATACTGCTTTCCAAATTGGCTGCACCATTTTGCAGTCCCACCAACAATGAACAAGTGTACCCATTTCCCCGCATCCTCGCCAGCACTTGTTGTTGTTGGACTTCTTAATGGCTGCCAATCTTACTGGAGTGAGATGGTATCTTAGGGTGGTTTTGATTTGCATTTCTCTGACTGCTAGCAATGTTGAGCATTTTTTCATGTACTTGTTGATTGATTGTATGTCCTCCTCTGAGAAGTGTCTGTTCAGGTCCTTGGCCCATTTGTTGATTGGGTTATTTGTTATCTTATTATCTAATTTTTTGAGTTCTTTGTATACTCTGGATATTAGGGCTCTATCTGAAGTGTGTGGGGTAAAGATTTGTTCCCAGGATGTAGGCTCCCTGTTTATCTTTCTTATTGTTTCTTTTGTTGAGAGAAAACTTTTTAGTTTGAGTAAGTCCCATTTGTTGATTCTGGTTGTTAACTCTTGCGCTATGGGTGTCCTATTGAGGAATTTGGAGCCTGACCCCACAGTATGTAGATCATAGCCGACTAAAAAAAAACTATTTTAAGAAAATATTACTTCCAGCCTCCCTCTAGCTGCCATCCTACGTCCCCACGTGTGTGCGCCTAATCTCTCAAAACTAAAATTTTGGTCTACCTGAGACCCCCTGAGCGCCAACCCTAGTCCCCCCACGCAGCCCCATTTCCGCTCCAACAAGATGAAAGAAACTATCATGAACCAGGAAAAACTCACCAAACTGCAGGCACAAGTGCGCATTGGTGGGGAAGGAACTACTCGCAGAAAGAAGGTGGTTCATAGAACAGCTACAGCAGATGATAAAAGACTTCAGTTCTCCTTAAAGAACTTAGGGGTAAACAATGTCTCTGGTATTGAAGAGTTGAACATGTTTACAAACCAAGGAACAGTGATCCACTTTAACAACCCTGAAGTTCAGGCGTCTCTGGCCGCAAATACTTTCACCATTACAGGCCATGCTGGGACAAAGCAACTACAGAAGTGCTACCCAGCATCTTAAGCCAACTTGGTGCAGACCGTCTGACTAGTTGAAGGAGACTGGCTGAGCTCTGCTCAAACAGTCTGGATGGAAAAGCATCACTTATTGCTGAAGAGGATGATGATGATGAAGTTCCAGATCTTGTGGAAAATTTTGTTGAGGCTTCTAAGAATGAGACAAACTAAACTGATCAACTTCTGAAGAAGAAAAACTTGAAGAACCTACTGGGAGCTGCTATTTTTTATTATGACAGCTTTTTAAATTTTTTTGTTTATGGATCTGATAAAATCTAGATCTCTAATATTTTTAAGCCCAAGCCTCTTGGACACGGCAGCTCTTTTTGGTTCTTGCTTATACACAATTTATTCTTTCAGCTAATTAAGCTGAAGAAGCCTGGAAATAAAGTTTGAAGCAAAGTTGAATAAAGTTCTTTGCCTAGTAAAAATAAGTAAATAAATAGTACTCTAACAAACTCTAAAAATATAAAACCTAAAACTTTAAGTGACCTGAAGTTTACATGTCAAAAATGTAAGCTCCTAAATTTTTTCTTTTTAAAGT
Organism: Spermophilus citellus; assembly: GCF_964194105.1. NCBI lineage: Eukaryota > Metazoa > Chordata > Mammalia > Rodentia > Sciuridae > Spermophilus > Spermophilus citellus. The sequence goes on from NC_138185.1 coordinate 53,875,181, forward strand.
CCCAAAGTTTATCGGCCTAGTATGAACAATCAAGGGTCAACTTCCCACGCCAGCTGCGCCCTCCAGCAGTCATTACTCTGGGCACTATGAGCATTCCTGTACTAGCCCAACCTGCCTGCTTGCCTGGGAGCCTGGTGACTCTTCTCTTCATTACTATGGACCTGTGATGTTCACTTGTACCATGAGCAGAATGCAACAAGCCCTACCTGTGTCCTAAGGCATCATCCTTCCTTCTCCTGCCCGTTAGGCTCACACCCATGCTGTGGAGCCTTCTTTGGCTCTGCATCCCCTGTAGCCACTGCCTACTTCTCTGCAGTGAAGTGGCCTGCTATGGCTGTCCACTGCTCACTCCCAGCCCACTTCTGACCACATCAACAAAAAACTGGGGCTTCTTAGGGTCCCACAGGGTCTCCATGTGTCCAAGCCAATGTCTCTATCTCTGTCCTCAGCAGGCTGTTAAAGCCAGAGCCTGTGTCTCTAACAGGCTCCATACTCTCTCTGGAGACCACATGGTACTATGGGCTTTGAAGCCAAACTCTTACTAATACTGCGACCATGGACAAATCAGTTAGCCTCTCCGGGCCTCTGTCTCCTCATTTAGAAAATGGGCTGCTGATGTCCACACCATTCAGTTGTTATAGGATAAAATCAGTCAATGAAGGCAGGGTGCCAAGCACAGAGCCCAACACACAACAACACTCAGCAGCTCACCCTTTCTAGAAGTACCTTCCTCATGCAGCTGCAGGATGCCATGTCACTTGGGCTCTCCCCACCTCACCTGTCTCCCCTGTGGATCCTTCCCCGACGCAGCCCTGGGCATGCTCCTGGGTCTCCAGCTTTGTCTTTGGGATCTCAAGCAGCCACACTCAACACTCTGATGACAGTGCTCATTATCTGCCCCCCATGCATTCCAGACCTGCTCTGCAACAGCCTCCAAGTCTTCTGCACATGGGGTCTAACCAGATAATCTTCTAGACTCACCTGCAAAGCTGCCAGTACACCTCCACCATGTTCCATTTCCCTGTGCATCTCCGGCAGAATTTCCCAGCTGCTTCTCCAGTGTTCTCATTAACATAAATAGCCTTCTTGTCAATTACTTGCTCAGCCAAAACTCAAGAGTCAACCTCCAGTTCTTCTCTTTCTCTATCAGCTACTCCTAGAATACATCTTCATCTGCCCACTTCCTCCATCCAGTCCCCTGCTGACCATTGCTTCCTGCTTGCCCTGGCCTCCCTACCTCCACCTCTAGCAGCTAGTCACTCCCCACACAGTAGCTGATAATATTTTAAAATACAATTCATATGACCATGAACCCCTGATAACTTCTCCTTGACCTTCACGAATTAAAGCAAAACCCTAATCTCTTAGCCTAACCTGCAAAGCTTCCAGTACCCCTCCACCATGTTCCATTTCCTCTGTCCTATCATAGTGACCTCCTTTCAGCTCCCTGAATATGTTCAGTTTTACCCACCCCAGGGCTTTTGTATCTGCTGCTCTCCTCTGGAAATGCTTACTCTCCCCGATGATTCCCATGACTGAAGCTCAGACATGGTCTCCTCGAGAGTTCTCACCTGAACATCTTTGGTAGAGATCTTCCTTGCCCCACTAATGCTCCCACTCCATGTTGCTTCTATGAAAACATGGAGGTTAGAGATGAGAATGAGAGGAAATCAAAATTTGCTAAGATTCTTATTTTTACCTTGACAGGGCAAGGTAAAAGGTCATCTTTGATTCTTAACCCTGCTACAAACGTACCAAATCAAATGTCTATGTATAATCTAGTGATAACCAAAATTCAAATCAAGATGCTGACCTTCCACATCACTAGAGGAAAATAAGGATGAAGAAAAATTGATCAACATACCAAAAGAAAAGAAATGAAAGAAAGAAAGGCAATTTTGAATAGGTCCACAAAAAATCCTAAATAAAACATTAGGAGGTGTAATTCATTGTACTATTCAAAGAATGATACTCCTCTTCAAGAATGGAGGCTTAGCCTCAGCAAAAAGCAAGGTGCTAAAGCCCTTTCCTGCTCAGTCCGGTGCTGCCACATCAGCTCCCTGCTTCCTGCCCCCACAGCACTCACCAGCACCACCTTTTCTTTAATGCTGTCTGGAGCCTTGTTGCATGGTCTGTGATAGGTACACCATAGATGTTGACAAAATTGATTAGTGCCATTGAAATTGTCTGTAATCAACACATGACCAGATGCTGTTCATGCTACAGAGGACATAGGATCAGAATATTCAGGGACACTTTCCAAGACTGGCTCCAAATTAAGTCCTGACATAGGCTGATCTCCTCACTTATGCACGATTAGAATCTGGGTCTTTGTTGTTAGGTTGAGATGAGAGCAAAACAAACATCTTGTGGGTGTTAGCAGCTCTGACCTTTGGTGACTTTTTAGAATTCAAAGGTGGGGACACATTCTCCAGTCTTGTCACAGAGACCAATGCACATTCCCAAAGTGGCTTCTGGGAAGGGCTTGTTCTGCATGAGTTTTACCCTGTACAGAGACTCCTGAACGAGGTCTTTGCCAGAAAGGGCAAGTGTCAGCAGGTGGCTGCCATAGTTGAGGCACAGCAAACCCTTCCTTCTGTGCCTGTGGGGAGGGATTTCTTTCTCTGGGCCTCATGCTCAGCACATCCAGGCATCCAGCTGCCCGCCTCTTGCACAGCTGAAGTTCCACCTTCGTTCCGTCAGCACCTTTCCACCTTGGGAATCACACCCTGCGGCTGCGGTCAAGCCTCTCCAACATGCTCCACTTGTACTTCTTACCTTATTTGAGCATCAACCTTAGAATTAGGAGCTTAGGTGGCAGCTTCAGCCTCCTAGGATAAAGATGATGGGATGAAGAGCAAAATAATGAAGCCAGGGGACTCAGATAAAAATGAAGTAGCCTTTTCCTAGACTTATTGTGTGAGACCAGCACTTTTTTTTTTTTTTAAGTACCGGGATTGAACTCAGGGGTACTTGGCCACTGAGCCGCATCCCCAGCCGTGTTTTGTATTTTATTTAGGGACAGGGTCTCACTGAATTGCTTAACACCTCACTGTTGCTGAGGCTGGCTTTGAACCTGCAAACCCCCTGTCCCAGCTTCTTGAGCCACTGGGATTACAGGCATGTACCACCACACTGGCAAGCCCAGCACTTTTTTTTTTTAAGTTTTGAAAAGTTTACTTTTTAAAATTTATTTATTTATTCTAATTTGTTATATATAATAGCAGAATGCATTTCAATCCATAGTACACATATAGAGCACAATTTTTCATGTCTCTGGTTGTACACAAAGTAGAGTCACACCATTCATATCTTCATACATGTACTTAGGGTAATGATGTCCATCTCATTCCACCATCTTTCTTACCCCCTTACCCCCTCCCTTGCCCTCCCCTTTGCCCTATCTGAAGTTCCTCCATTCCTCCCATGCTCCTCCCCAGATCCCATTATGGACCAGCATCCTTATATCAGAGAAAACATTTGGCATTTGTTTTTTGGGGATTGGCTTACTTCACTTAGCATTATCTTCTCCAACTCCATCCATTTACCTGCAAATACCATGATTTTATTCTCTTAATACTAAGTAATATTCCATTGTGTATATATACCACATTTTCTTTATCCATTCATCTGCTGAAGAGTATTTAGGTTTGTTCCACAGTTTAGCAATTGTGAATTGTGCTGCTATAAAAATTGATGTGGCTGTGTCCCTATAGTATGCTGTTTTTAAGTCCTTTGGGTATAAACTGAGGAGAGGGATAGATGGGTTAAATGGAAGTTCCATTCCAAGTTTCCCAAGGAATCTCTATCTTGCTTTCCATATTGGCTGCACCAATTTGCAGTCCTACCAGCAATGTATGAGTGTGCCTTTTTCCCCACATCCTCACCAACACTTACTGTTGTTTGTCTTCATAATAGCTGCCATTCTGACTGGAGTAAGATGAAATCTTAGAGTAGTTTTGATTTGCATTTCTCTAATTTCGAGAGATGTTGAACATTTTTATATATTGATTGATTATATATATTTTATATATTGATTGATTATATATTGTCTTCTGAAAAGTGTCTGTTCAGTTCCTTGGCCCATTTATAGATTGGGTTATTTGGGTTTTTTTGGTGTTAAGATTTTTGAGTTCTTTATATATCTTAGAGATTAGTGCTGTATCTGATATGCATGTGGTAAAAATTTGCTCCCATTCTGTAGGCTCTCTGTTCACCTCACTGATTGTTTCTTTTGCTAAGAAGAAGCTTTTTAGTTGGAATCCATTCCATTTATTGATTCTTGATTTTATTTCTTGCACTCTAGGAGTCTTGTTAAGGAAGTCGGAGCCTAATCTGACATGATGAAGATTTGGGCCTACTTTTTTTTCTATTAGGTGCAGGGTCTCTGGTTTAATTCCTAGGTTCTTGATCCACATTGAGTTGCGTTTTGGGCATGATGAAAGAGAGAGGCAGCCCAGCACTTTTGAGGTCAACCTGTAATAAACCCTCTCCCTGTTGTCTCTGCAGTGTCAAAACGGGAGGCTCTGTGTGTCCTAAGCGGCATTTTTCTGATGAATGGTTGAGGACATTCTGCCATGTGCCAGAGCCATACAGATATTCAGAGGGCACAGAGAGTCCTGAGACGCAGTTCTGTTTTGGGGAACCAATAATTGCATACACAAGACCCCTAGCACCAATGACTCAGGAGTGACCCTGAGTTCAGCAGAGCAGGTAACCCCCAGCTGAAGGAAAAAGGGCTTTAGGAATGGGTACACTGTAAGGCCTGCCACATTTCAGAATTTCCCTGTGTTCATTTGTTCTTTTTTACCTCAGTAAAACAGAAAATCGGTATCCATAATAACTCATTAATGTGCACATAGGGCCTAGTTTCTCTCTTCACCCAAACACTGATTATAAATGCCCTCCCTGTAGGCTACTCTGTCCACCCTAGGAGATGCCCCTAGGTAAAATGAAATGTCATGCAGTACCCATGGGTCACCTGCTTCACTCAGCCTACCACCTAGGGGTAGGAAACCTCAGGATTGGCTTTGCTCACCAGGCAGTAGATGGACCACAGATGGGGGTCCCCCATGAAACAGTAAGCCTTCCACATCTGATTGGAGGGCAAATAAGGGAGGGGAGTGTCGGGCTGAGATTTGGGCCTCAGTGACAACCTTCCCCAACTCTCCTCCTCTGGGCGCAAGTCTAGAGCTGCCCCCAGGGGCTTCCTTGAATGCAGAGCAGAGATGAGGGGTTTCCTGGGAGATGACCCGAGGAAGGGCTGGCTACCAGAGTGAAGACATTCTTGTGCCCAGGGATGATTTGATCATAGGCAGGTAAGGCTGTAGAGAAAGGAGAAATCAGGACATCAGTCTAAAACGATCTCTAGAAATGGTGATATTGCCAGAAAAAAAAAACATCTAGCAATATGGGTTACAGGATGCTCAGGGTGAAAAGGTACTATAAGAATCAAGTGCTTGTGTGCCCTGAAAGTTCACTGAGGCATTATTCCACTGTGCCCATGAACCTGGTCCCAGAGTCAGTTTTCTCTGAGGTCACACCCAGGAGGCTACATCAGAGGTGACAAGATAGCCTACTGAAGGGCATTTAGAATCAACCCTTGGGTGATGAGGGGAACTGGGCCCTATGTGCACATTATCACTCTGTTGTGGATTCATGATTGCTATACAATAGGAAGGAGGAGAGGGAGGGAGGGAGGACTCCTTCACAGCTAGTGTTCTTCATGATGCAGGGTGATCCCCAACTTGAAGCGTACCTGTCAGTTTGAACGTTGCACACCTCAACCTGGAAGGGTAACCAATGACCAGGTTTTCCACCAGTTCTGGGATCCAGCTCCTGGAGTTTAGGAGCCCAGGAGGATTGTCAGGATCAGCGGCCCCATTGGTATTAATGGTGCCAGGGTGTGAACTGATCTGAATGGTGTGACCTTTCACGCCCTGGTCATCTGGTGAGCGGGGCCTGTGAGGGCAAGATCACTGCTGGTCTTAGTGCCTGGCATAATGCAGCAAACACCCAGGCGTGGTGCCCGGAAAGAGCAGCACCAGGCTCATTTCTTCACAGGAATCCCAAGAACCTGTTCTTAGGGTAAGGTACCTCCCTTCTTAGTTATTCATTTCAACCTCCCTAAAAAATCTCTGCAACTCAATCACTTAAAAAAAAAAGGCAGGGAGCTGGGTTTTAATGTATGCTGGGTAAAAAGTACTTGAAAATCTCAGCTAAGACCTGGAGTTTATTAAGTAATTAAGTGATCTGAATCATATGCTAGCTGGAATCATGCTCACCTCGTGTCATATTGAACTTGGCTTATGCAATTACTTTTAAAACCATTTTCTAAGACTGAGATTAGTCATCCCTTTTCCTCTTTAGTTCCTAAACCAAAGGAAGGGTGTTCCTTCTCCCAGGATCACTTTCCTCCAATTAAGGAATGGAAGTGAGTGCAGATCCCGCTTCACAGCTGGGCTGCATGTGCAATTAGCTTTTCATTCATTCTTGCATTCAGCACAGTTTGATTGAACTTTTCTTAGCATCAGATATGGTAATGCCAGAATTGTGCCCCTCCAGAGAAAGACATATATAGTCCTTGCCTATGCAGGGTTGGGGGCAGTTTCCATGCAGAGAGCCCACAAGTCCACAGAAACAGGGAGCTGCCCGCAGTGAGGTTGGAGCAGGAATGTGTTAGACAGCTTTCCCTCGCTATGACAAAATACCTGAGACAAACAACTTAAAAGGCAAACATGTTTGTTTGGACTCATGGTTCCAGTGGTCCATGGTTTCAGTGGTCATGGTCAATGGCTCCATTGTTTCTGGGCCTGTGTTGATGCAGAACATCATGGAGGGGAGCATGTGGTGAAATAGAGCTGCTCACCTCATGGTGGCCAGGGAGCAGAAATAGACTGAGAGCAAGGGACTGGAGACAAAATATACCTTTCAAGGACATGCCCCCAATGACTTATTTTCACCGAGTAGGTCCCTCCTCCTAGTGATTCCGACACTTTCCAATAGTCCATTTTGCTATGAACCCATCAATGGATTAATGTATTCATGAGGCCAGAGCCCTCACCATCCTATCATCTTGCAAAGGTCCCACCTCTGAATACTGTTGCACTGGGGACCAGAACTTCAACACATGAGCTTTTGAGGGACATTTAAGATTCAAACCAGAACAAGGGGTAGGGGGGTCTCATTCTGCAGAAATATCTTTCAGAGAAGCTTGGCTGCATTTTTAAGAATTTCCATTCAGAATGCTGAAGATTTTCCATTTGGGTACTGAGTGCAGGGACATTCCATTCCCTGGGTTTAGACAAACCTGGACCAGGATCTTCTTACCTCCAATGTCCACAACTCTCTCTTAGGGCCTCTTCTCTTAGATGGGGCTGGCTGTGCAGAAGGTGATGACCCAGGCTTCCCCCACTCACCTCAGAGCCCTCATTTGTGGTCACACCTGGGCCACAAGGCATAGCCTGTGCACCTGCATGGTCAGGCCCACCTGGCTGCCTGGGTGTGCATCCCACTTGATACCCTTAGGCAAAGGAAGGGCCCTGCACCCCCTCATGACCTGGAGCTTCTATGGGCACTCTGATGCCTATGAAGCATGGGTCCTCCCCTACACAGCAGGAATTGGACTTGGCTTTGTACAGCATAAGGGGTGTCTTTCTTGGTGCTTTCATTTAGCACTCACATAACTACTGTGTGCCAGATCTGCTGGGTAGGCAGGAGAGTAAGCTCTGCTTTCTCATTCTTGGCCTTTGTGTCCCCTCCAGTGCTGAGGGTCAGGCTCAGTGCCCTTCAGGGCTTGCTCTACCATGGGTATGGTTGCTCTCTGTGCAGGGCTCCAACCTGACATAGTCCAGGCCTGCCTTTTTTTTTTTTTTAAGTTGTAGATGGACACAATACCTTTTATTTGATTTATTTATTTTTATGTGGTGCTGAGGATTGAACCCATGCCAGGCAAGTGCTCTACACTAAGCTACAACCCCACTCCACCCCACCCATGGCTTCCCAAGTGCCACTTCAGGAGCTTGGGTATCTCCCACCATTTCCCCCTGGGAGGGGAACTATGGGGCATCAGCATTCAAATGGAGGAAATAATCCAGCATGCCTCACAATCCTCTTTCTATAATCAACATCATGTATCTTACTTCATGACTCCAAAGGGTTTTAGTTTTAATACTTGGTATTCACACAGTAATAAATAGACTGTCTGAGACGATTGATGGCACGCTTTAAAATTCTTCGTCATTCTCTCGAATGCTGAAAATTCACTTTCTGATTAAAATTTCTTCTTTCTCATTTCTTTCCACTGTTTCCAAAAGAGTGACCCCACATGTGCTGTTTTTCTCAGCGTCACCAGCCTTATTTCTAGATGCCCACCAATCTAGGGAAGAAGTCAGATTTATCAAAAGAATGACAGGGGATTAGGATGATTGTTTGTGCTTGTGTTCTCCACTGGACACTGGTCCTAGTGGATCTCATTATTAAAAACCAGTGTAGAGGGGCTGGGGATGTGGCTCAAGCGGTATCGCGCTCGCCTCGAATGCGTGCGGCCCGGGTTCGATCCTCAGCACCACATACCAACAAAGATGTTGTGTCCGCCGAGAACTAAAAAAAATAAATAAATATTAAAAAAATTCTCTCTCTCTCCTCTCTCACTCTCTCTTAAAAAAAAAACAGTGTAGAATTGTGGGCTCCTAAATAGTAATAAATTATAATAAGGAGTTAAGGTTTCCAAAAATGTTCAAACGAAATATTGCTACCATGACTGGGATTTGCTCTAAAATATACCTGGGAGTATGGAGTGGAAGAGCAGGGAGGCGTGGCAAAGCACGATTGGCAAAATACGGATGGTTTGGGGGGCAAGGGATGTACATTGTGCTATTTCCCCTATTTTGTATATATTTGAAAATTTCCATGATGAAAAGTTGTTTTAAAAATATGAGGATTATCTCTTCCAAAAAGGTCGGAATGAAGAACTGTTAGAGAGATTTAGGTGGCCCAATTGAAAAACCATAAAGATTAGTTGTTTTATGTTTAGTTGCTAGGGAAAAAATGCTCAGTGCACCATGGAAAACTAGTTTCTTTCTTTATATTTTTTAATACTTTTTTTTTCCTTTAATCTCCAGTTAGCCAGTCTGACATATATCTATAAATATAGATATATTATCTGTGTGGGAGGCATATATGTGGACATGTATGTATGTATATCTGTGTATGCACATGTGTTTGTGGTATTTGTGTGTGTGTGTGTGTGTGTGTGTGCGCGCGCGCGCATGCGCGCACGTGCATGCATGTTCATGTATATAGGGGTGTACACATTTGCTTGCTTTTAAAGACCACCACAGCATACAAGTCAAGCCACCTGCTCATCATATTCATATCTTGCTTCTTTCCAGCAGTAGCCCTGGACAGGGCATTTCCATGCTCTGAGCCTTAGGCTCCTCCTCTGCACAGGTTGTTGAAATATTAAATGAATCAGTGCCTGCGAAGTGCTTAGCATCATGATTAATGTGACTCCTCCTTAATCTGCTTTTATCCTTGTTTTATGGAAGAGAAAACTGAGTTCAAGCTATATCCACAAGCCCAGCTGGACTCACTCTTGTGTAATCGAAGAGCCTAGACTCAGGGCCTGGCCTCTGGCCCAGGGCCACCTCCTCATAGACCAGCAGGGTGCATTCTCTCAGGTCCATCCTGTGGGCACAGGTAGCACTTGGTTGATTTATTCTTTGTAACCATGCAGCCAATGGTTTTCACACATCTGGCTTTAGGATATTTTTGGTTGGATTTTTCATTTCATATGTTGTCCTTAGAAGACAGAAGTTAAATGGAATATTGCTAACTAACAGATGCCTTGTCCCAGGAAGGATCTCTCCTAGGAGGCTGCCCACCCCCCATAAAAGATCCAGGAGATCCAAAGGACTTCTGAGAACTTTCTGTGGCCAACTGGGTATACTCTTTTATTTTTTTTCGCACTAGAACATTTGAAACACACACACACACATATATATATATATACACCCCCACTCGAGGCCCACTGATTGTTAAAGGGTTTTCCTAGGAACTGTGTTCCTGGGTGGGAGGACTCAGTATTGTCAAGATGTCTATTCTTCATAGTCTGCCATATTAGCCACAATCTCCTTCAAAATCCAATGAAAGTAAGGGAGAAAACATCACTGTATGTTTGCTTATAAAGCTTATCTGGAAGAGTGAGCATAGAGACTAGCTAGAGAAATTCTGACAAAAAATCAGCTCAGATATTTAAACATATCTTTAAAAACTATAATTAAAATGGTATGGAACTATTACTAGAATATACAAGGGAACAGTAGGACAGTCCATAAATAAGTCCCTATATACTAAGTACAGCCATCCCTCTGTGTCTGTGGGAGATTGGTTCCAGGACCCCCATAGGTATCAAAATCCTTAGATGTTCAAGGCTCTTGTATAAAAATGGTGCAATATTTGTGTGTAACCTACACACATCCTCCTATAAATCATCTCTGAATGAATCATCCTCCTGTATACTTTAAATCATCTCTGAATGAATCATATTAGGTACCATGTAATCATATTAGGTACCATTACATGGTACCTAATACAATGTAAATGCTATGGAAATAGGGGGAAATAAAAAGATTTTTAAAAATCTGTACATTGTTGTCAAATATTTTTGATCCACAGTTGGTTGAATTCATGGATTTAGAACCCACAGATACAGAGGGCTGTATAGCACTTCACATTGGTGGGGAAGGAATGAAGTGTTGAGTAAAAGCTATTGACAACTGGCTAACCATTTGGAAAGGAAATAATTATCATTATAAATGAAAACACATAAAATTAGAAACTTCTGTTTGAAAAAAATACAGTGTTAAAATTAGAAAAATATTCATGAACTATTTTAGATAAACTCAAATAATTCACAGATGGCTCTTTCACTTCTATCCCATGGATTGGCAAACTTTTGGAGGGAAATGGCCAGATAGTAAATATGTTATACTTTCTGGCCTCTGTGACAACTACTCAATGCTGCCATTGTATTGCAAAAGAAAATATGGAGCTGAATCGTGTGCTGTGTTCTAATATAACTTTACCCCCAAAACACAGTGGATCTGTGGTCATCATTTCTGCCCCTTGCCCTACCCTATTTACAAGTCACAGTTGAATTTAACATTGGTTCTTAGTAGTGAAGAGGCCTGTTTACTTGGGTATTATTTGAGGCATCCATCACATCCCCATTTTCCTATGCCTTGGGTCCATATTGTGTAGCATACAATTTACAAATAATCTAATATACACCATTCACATTGTAAGTTCCATGTAGCTATTCGATTCTCAGAGAATGAATTCACTGGTTTTTGCCATATCCTTGAATGCATAGCCAACTTCTAGTAGAAATTCTTAACAACTGTGCTTCTGACATAAATGCTGGTTAAAATTTTTGTCAGAGAGACAACAAAGACATGTAGGAACTTCATTTGTCAATGATGTAAGCAACTTCTTCTGCTATGCTGGATAATAGTTTCCAAATATGGGAAGAATATTTCCCGTTTTTATGCCACTCACAACTCACACTCATAATGGCTGCAAACAAAACGGGCTTTTAAGTTTAAACGCCATCATTGACATTTTCTCCATCACTTTCTTAAGTCTAGAAATAAATCAGGCCCTTATTTGTAGAAGTTGTCCATTTCACTGTGGGAATATTCCCACCATGGCTGATTTTAAGTGTTAAAAGATACACAGAGGTGTGTTAAAATTTTAAGGAGTTTATATGAGCAAATAGTGATTAAGGGACCAAGCAGCACCAAACCCCAGCTGTGAGATTCCTGTGATCAAGGGGAAACTCTCATAGGGTGAGGAAAGGAATTCTTTGATTAGTTAAAAGTTTAAAAAGGCACCTTATTTGGACCATCCTGGTAGGAAGTTCAAGACAATAAAACTAGTGCCCGTTGGCCACCCATGATTGGCTAAACTTAAGTTTCATTTTCTTTTAAATTAGCCACATTGAGGAAAGAAATCTGAACAGGTTTTGTTGTGCTCATGTAGGAACTTATGGGCTGTAGCCTCCAGTATCGGGCTCCCATTTAATATTTGAATACAAGTTACCAAGGTGATACCATCAGAAACAGAATTGAAGGATGCACAGCTGCCACCACTGAAGAGCATTTCCACTGAATACACAGAGTAGACAAAAGCGACCTCCAAAGCCTAAATAATGATGAAATATAATAAAACAATTAGGAAGTGATAACTTTGGGGTATTCGTCCCCACCCCACACCCCCCAATACTGGGGATAGAACCCAGGGCCTCACATGTGCTAAGCAAGTGCTCTACAAACTGAACTACGCCCCAGCCCTCTTTGTTCAACATGTGACTGAGGCTCAGACCTTACACAGAGCTCTGCTCCACACCCTCAGTTCATCTCTCTATGAAAATAGAACCAGCCCCTCCAAATAGAGCCTTGTCCATACCCAAGACCACACATTCCCGTCAGGGGCTCTTGTTTCATTGGTTTATTTCTTTTCATGGCCCTCTGAGGTCTAGTGGCCATTGATTTAACTGCTTATTTAATAAATTAAACTATTTTTCTGACTAAATCTTTTGCTAATCAGTAAACAGTCATCCTCTGAATTCTCAATATTTCCCCAATTCATTTTTTTTTCAAAGAGAGAAATTAAAACAATAGCGTAGGAAATTCTAGCCAGGCATGGTGTTATACACCTGCAATCCCAGCAATTCCAGAGGCTAAGGTGGAAGAATCACAAGTTTGAGGCCAGTCTCAGCAACTGAGCAAAGCCCTTTTGAGACCCTGTCTCAAAAGAAAAAAAAATTGGGGTTGAGGTTATGGTTCAGTGGTTAAGTGCCCCTGGGTTCAATCCTCAGTACCAAAAAAAAAAAAAATTATAAGAACCCAGGGAATAGTCCACCACTGAGCCATATCCCCAGCCTTTTAGCCCTTTTTATTTTTATTTTGAAACAAGATCTTGCTAAGTTAGTGAGAGTCTCAATTGCTCAGGCTCAGCTCAAACTTGAAGTCCTCCTGCCTCAGCCTTCTGAGTCACTGGAATTATAGGTATGTACCATTGTGCCTAACAGGTAGGTATTTTCTTTATGTCTAGTATCTCAACATCCCCAAGGTTGATGATCACAACAGAGCTTTATACTTTGTTTTAGCCTTAATATATAAAGAGTATTTATTTGCAAATCACTAATACTTAAAGATCTGTTGTGACAAACCATGCTATTAAGATAGACCTGACATGTTTATGTCTTTCCACAATGTCAGGATTTATTGAATAACAAATACACAAGCTGTATCACTTTAATCAGCTTTAATTCACTGAAAATATCCATAGGTGTTATGACTAAGGCAATCACAAGTTATTTTACTCCGTTTTAATTTTAATTACTAATATCTATAACAATCAAGTCACACATCTTGTTTCATACAATTATATATATGTAAGTTCCAGAAAGGCTAAGAAGGCCACAGGGTTTCAGGGTCATGCACAGACCCTTGAAACAAAGGCAAAGAGCAGGTACAAATGCAGAGTCACTGCAGGTGGTCACATAAGGGTTTTAGCCCACCAGTTCACATGGCAGAGTAGAGGGAGTGTCCTAAGGACAGGTGCTTTCACAGTGCCAGCTACAAGTGTCAATTCAAAAATGGTCCATTTTTCACAGGAGAAATAGCATTGAACTGAAGCCCAATACAGAGTTGGAGTTGCTGTGGCAATGGTCCTGGGCAAAGGTTCTGATAAGTGACCAGGTGACAGGGTCAGTGTGTTGCTATACCGCTATCGTCCGTGTCCTTCCTTTTGTGTCTTTCAGAAGAGAGTTGCATCATTCAGTGGTCTGATGTGTTTGATGAGCTCAGAGTCCAGTGTGGTTTCTCTGATATTGTGTTTGATATTCCCAGGCATCTGTGTGCTTCTGATTTAATTCATTAAGCTCACAGGGGGTTAGTGCTATTTTTTGTTAGTGCTATTACTGTATCAGTTTTAATTTATGATTGTGCTATGCATCTGAGTATTGTTCAGTAAGTTCTGTGTGTCCAATGTCTAGTGGTCATCTATTGTCCAGTTACCACATCACTCTGCCTTCTCACTTGAATTCAAAATGCAGTAGCTCATGTCAAACTACTATTCTCTACAAAATGGGGTAACTCACAGCAGGGCACGGCCTGCTCCCCGTAACACCTCACTAGAAGAACAGGCAAAGAGCCATTTATACAAAATAAAAATAACCAATCAATGAAAGATATTTAATCTTTGTAATAAATCAAAGAAAATATAAATTGAAACACAGGGAAGTAGGTATCACAATAGCAGACCAACAAACAGAAGTTCTAGGATTGCAAAACAAAATCCAGAATGTGAATGGCATTCTCCCCTTGGGGCCACAGTGTGGGCCCCAATACTGCTGTATCAATTTCAGACTGGGAGACCTTGTGGCTAGGAATAACTCAATCATGAGCACGTTATGAGCCCCTGATAGGAGGCAGGTGTCTAGTGCCACCTGAACTAGGTTGTCACAGATGCTCAGGTCCTTTTTCTTACCTCTTCCCACCCTTGCTCTAGTGTAGGTTTTACCATAGATTTTAGGAATGGGTTCATGGGCCCTGTGGGGAATTCCAGCCCAAGGGCCACTAGTAGAGACCTGTCCATGTGCCTTTGAGGAAAATTAAATTGGCTGTGACTTCAGGAAAAAAACAGGAATTTGAAAACAATAGAATCCAGGATTTGTGAAGGCAAACTGGCTTGCCCTGGGTTAACTGGCCAACCATAGACTCTCAGAATTCAGCAGGTACTTCTCTGTGCTTCCTTTTTTCTCCTTAAGCAACATTTTTTTTTCTTTGCAAGCAAAGCAAACAAAAATTTGCTTATCAACAGCTTTGTTTCCAGACTGCTCTGAGGAGATAATAAACCAGGATTTTGCACTGGCTTCCCACTGGCTTTTGTGTTGCACTTGGGCACATTCCCCAGGGTCAACGCTATTAAAGCAGTTCCCACACATTTTGGCTTTCTTTGGAGCTCAGCCCGGTACACCTGACTCCTCCTGTTCGCTTCCCTGGAACTCTGTCTTTGGTTCTCTCCTTCCCATGAACTTGAAAGTCGAAGCTGGGCAAGATCAAAGAGGTCCACTCAGAATGGTAACGCTTTTGTCAAAACTTGCAAAGTAAGCTGTGGAGAGAGAGGCCGAGATAAGTTAGGAAGACTAAACCTAAACCAGGGTCCAGTTGACCTGACCAAAAGGAGAAGTGGGCAGTGGGAAGGTGAGCAGGCTGCTGGGTACACTGAAGTCGCTGCTAGGGGTTTGGGGTTTGGAATGGTGATATGGGTGAGCCCAGAACAGAGCCCCTGGCAGGTGTAGCCTAGTCATGAAATTTCTCAGTCCCAGTTTCTGCACATATATGGTGGGAATGATGGTATATATGTCCCTGAGTCTGCTTGAAATTCAAATATAGGAAAGCTTTATATAACAAATCCTCTCTGAAGAATTTCAGAGGTTTTAGGATTATAACCTTTGTCCATAGTGCATGTGATGTCAACACCAATAAATATTTCTTGATGTTAAAGTCCTCCAGAATCAACTACATGTACCAATAATTTTACCGAGTTTTGCAACCGTGTCTCCTGCTGTTGTGTATGAAGTTGCTGCACTCACTTGAATAGAAGACTACAGAAAACCTAGGAAAAGAGGTTCTTTTCAAACATTGCTCATGATCATTTATTATTTATACCTTGAAGCAGGCACATTGATGATGTTTTACTCCCTAAATACCTCACTAGACTCCTGATGTGTCTCCACAGATTAGCCCAGCCCTGCCCACTCCCTACCTGGGCCTCACCTCTGGTCCCATGGGGAGGTCTGGCCCTCACTTCCTCTTCTGGGCTCTTCCACAGATACAGACTGGGCTGTGACACGGCTGCCCTTGTTCCTGCCCAGGTAGGAGCTGCAGTGGCTCCAGGGGTCAGCCCAGCAGGACTGACAAGGCTCCGGCTTTGTCTCTTCACTTCCAGGTGAGGCGTGACACCTGGCCTCCTCAGTATCTAACTGCCCAAAAGGTTTGCCCAAAGACAGGGAGGAGAGAAAGCTCATTCCAGCAGACAGTGTAAGGCACAGTGTCCCATGAGGTCAGTTTCCCTGCCCAGGCCACCTGCTCTCTGCTTGGTTCAGCTTGAAACCCGCCACCTCACCTTTGTCCCCTTCTCCCCCTCAGTCTCATCGCCTTGATGGCACCTCCCAATACAGCCTCAGCTTCACTTCAGACCCTCATCTTCTAGGGAACCTGGGCTAAAACACAGGTTCAGGTGGCAGATTGGACAAGAGCCTTGATCATCTCTGGGAAATATTGCACAGGAATAGATATCAAAAGCATCATGGGTAGAACTGGCCCAATGTGACTCCGCCATGGCCTTTGGAAGCCCCAACAGGTCTCTCAATTCTCTCCCCTGACAGCACAGCACTGAGAACATGGTTCATAAGTCGTTGTTGAATGATTGGATGAGCAGACGTGCATGTAAGCATGAGCCTTATTTAAATCAAAAGCTCATGTAATTTTAATCAACTCTATTTTTGGCTGTGCATCCTGAGTGAAATGTTTAATAATCAGTTAAAGCGGGAAGGAATTAGCCTTTCCTAGTGTGACGGATTTTCCGTTTTTTCATCATAAAGTGTTCCACGATTCCTCAGTTTCCATTGGTGGTGGTTCTTTCATACACGTCTCTCTGCCCACAAGCGTAACTGTTCTCATTTTACTGCAAGCTTTGTTGACCTCTGCTTTATTGACTTCTGTTTTGAGCTAAACTTCATTTCCAAGATAAGAGTTAGAATTTGGCAATCCATGTTCAATGATGACTCAATCTATCTTGTGCTCAATGCTAAAAGGGAAGACAAATTTGAAGCACAAACCTTCTGTGCCAGCTTTAAAGTTTTTCACTAAATTCTTATTTCTGGAAAGTGTGATTATAGAGTGTCACTCCTGCTTCCTTGGATACAGCACTGAAGAACTTGGTCCCCTTTTCAAACAGTCGCCATGTGCATGGCTGTCAGAAAGTTCCATTTTTAGCTCTATTTGCATTAATATTGTAGTTGATCACATTTCCTCTCTTTTACTCTTTGTTTTTTGTTTTGTTTTGTTTTTGTTTTTTGCATTAGGGATCAAATCCAGGGGCATTTAGCCACTGAGCTACACCTCCAGCCCTTTTTTATTTTTTATTTTGAAACAGGGCTTCACTAAGTTGCTAAGGCTAGCCTCCAACTTGCAATCCTACTGCCTTAGCCTCTTAATTCACTGGGTTACCACCTGGCCCCTTCTTCTCTTTCAAGGGATCATTGCAGAATCTTCCCCTCAAACTCTCCTAGTTCAAGAATAAGACAGGTCAACTCTCCATATTTAGGTAGAAACTCAGCTGCTTCTGTGCATATGTGAGGGTCATAATATCAGTTCTGTTTCTCCTGATAGAAAATGTAACAAAAAGATGAGATTGATCTTTCCTCATATTTATTCCTACAAATAAAATACTTAATGTTGATGAGAATAAAAAAAAATAGGCACAGGGAAGAGGAAAAGCTCTCCTGCAATGCCTTTCTTAGTGTCATCTGTCAGAATTTAGGGACAAAAGTGTGCTTCAGGATTCCTGCTGCCCATCTTGGTCATCATTCCAACAACCAGATCTACCCCAGAAAACGTGAATGCATTTAATTTTTTGAACATAAGTAATATAACTTATTTTGAGAAACACGTCAGATTCAAAAATATCTCTGTATTTCCATTCAGGCTTTTTTCCCTCACCCTAACATTTTACAAAGCTCTGGCCATGTTGCACATGGAACTTGGTTATTTCTTTGGTTGCTTGGATATCAAACAATTTTAATGTCATTATAGATTCTTTTTCAAAAATAATCTTAAATTTCCCTTCAATAATATTGAAAATTTCTTTTCTCTTTTTTCTTTCTTTCTTTTTTTTTTTTTAATTCCCAGTTTGCTTATGCTTTGATTTTCTTATTATTCTGTTTGGAATTTTTTTTAAGTAAAAGGTAATTTAAACATTTTTTTCTAAATTTCAACAAATTACCCCAAACAAAAAATTATAATGTTAAAAGATATTGTGAACAATTCAAAAGATCAAACTTGAAACTTGCCTACCACCAAAAAGAATTTTGAATAATAGTAGAAACGTTGATAACCAAAGAGCCAAAGAAGTACCTGGAATAATGGGGCCAGCTCTTACTTTGGGGATTTTGCGAGTGTGTGGGGCCCACCTCAGGTGCAGAGTCTCTTAGCAGACTTTTAATGACACTGGGACTTCAAAGGCACCCAAGAAAGAGAAAGAAACAGAAAAGGCAGAACTGAAACACAGAAAATAGGCTGTTAGAAGGCCAACAATCGGGGTGATGAGTGTATGGGGGTATCAGTGGTGGTGTGTTTGCCTGGCATGCAGAAGGCCCTGGGTTCAGTCCCCAGCACTGAAACACCCAAACAACAACAGCAGTCGTTTCAACAAAGAAAAAGTAGAGTGATCGCTCCGCTTGAAACACAAAGATTGTCTTATTATTTTAAATGCATTTGCTGTTGTGCCAGACATATTCCATTTACCTGGCAGATGCGTTCTCCACTCCGGGGAGCTGGCCTTGCCCCTTATTTGTGGTTGAGTTTAGCAAAGGGGGACCTTCCAGCAGGAAAGTGGATGGAGGATGGAGCTGTAATTTATAAGTTAGTTATTCTCCCAGTGCTCCAGCGGCCAGCATCCCTCAAGGCTCCTGCCATTCCCGCTTATTTGGGAAACACTAGCCCCAGGGACCACATCATCCTTTGTAGCTTCCTTTGGCTTAGCTCACACCTTGTAAATAATCCATTTATTGAAAGATCCTTGGATTATTCTACTTCAATTATGCTGTCTGCTTCCTGCTGGAACTATTATAACTATATGTAAGAAAACTATCTAAAACATGAGAAAAGAGAAAAATGAAAAATTAAGCGAACAGGAAAAGATATATGAACCAAATAATAACTGTGAGAAAGCTGGATAGTTATAGTAACATCAGACAAATAGAAATGTTATGGTTGAAAAGAGCCATGTGTGTAGCTCCATGTATCAATATATAGAGGATCCCTGCATATTGATAAAAGGTTTGGTTCAATTCTGTAAGTTCCACTTCTAATCTTATATGTAATTCATAACAGAGCCTTAAAATATATAAAGCAAAACTTTGTTAAAAGTACAAAGAAAGGATAAACACACACAACAAGGTTATATAGTGTGCCTCAAATATATTTGGTAGA
This sequence comes from Spermophilus citellus, assembly GCF_964194105.1. Classification (NCBI taxonomy): domain Eukaryota; kingdom Metazoa; phylum Chordata; class Mammalia; order Rodentia; family Sciuridae; genus Spermophilus; species Spermophilus citellus. The sequence goes on from NC_138185.1 coordinate 53,894,467, forward strand.
TAAAATAGCAAAGATCCATAAGAATAGAAAATTTGAACATCACATTTTTGCTTGAATAGCTTGTGTGGCTGGGCGCAGTTGTGCACACCTTAATCCCAGTGACTTGGAGGCCGAGGCAGGAGGATCATGAGTTCAAAGCCAGCCTCAGCAAATTAACAAGGCCCTAAGCAACCCTGTCTCTAAATAAAATACAAAAAAGGGCTGGGGATGCCTCACGCCCCAGGATTCAATCCCTGATCCCCCCCACAAAAAAAAAAAAGAAAGAAAGAAAAAGAAAAGTAAAAGAAAGAAAATGGAATGTGAGAGTGTATCTGGGCATAAGTGGCACATGATTGTAATCCTACCTACTCAGGAGGCTGAGGCAGGAGAATCACAAGTTCAAGACCAGCCTGAGCAACTTAGCAGAACCCTGTCTCAAAACAAAATAAAATTTTAAAAGGACTGGGGATGTTGCTCTGAATGTTCATGGGTTTAATCTCCAGTACTGGATAAAAAAAAAAAAAAAGCCAATGTGTTCTTGGGTTTGATTTCCATTAGGTCCATTAAATCTAAATTGTCCATTGTGATATTCTAAAATCAGGTGAGACAGTTACCTTTCTGATTTTGATTTCTAATTTAAGTATAATGCTAAATATCCAACTTAAGATGATAGAAAAAGACCAACCACATAAATTCAAAGAACACAGAAAGATTTCTAAAATAGCAAAAATTAATGAAATAGAAAATAAACGTAAGTACACAAAATCAACAATGCCACAATTGGTTCTTTGGAGAAATTGATAAGACTCAATAAGAAGTCCAATTAAGGAAAAACTAAGAATACTATATAATTTCAGGAATGAAATGAGGAGAACATGATTATAGATCTCATAAGCTTTAAAATTATTAAGAGGATATTGTAGGCTCGGGATGTGGTTCAAGCGGTAGCGCGCTCGCCTGGCATGCGTGCGGCCCAGGTTCGATCCTCAGCACCACATACCAACAAAGATGTTGTGTCCGCCGAAAACTAAAAAATAAATATTAAAAAAAAGAGGATATTGTAAACAATTTTGTGACCAAAAAATGACCTCTTAAGTGAAATGAACAAATTTCAAGAAAAAAAATACAACAGCAAAATTGAAACAAGTTGAAATAAAAATTAAAATTAAAAATGAGGGCTGGGGATGTGGCTCAAGCGGTAGCGTGCTCGCCTCACATGCGTGCGGCCCGGGTTCGATCCTCAGCACCACATACCAACAAAGATGTTGTGTCCGCCAAGAACTAAAAAAAAATAAATATTAAAAATTCTCTCTTTCTCTCTCTCTCTCTCCTCTCTCACTCTCTCTTTAAAAAAATTAATTAATTAATTAATAGATTTTTTTAAAAAATTAAAATTAAAAATGAAATTGATTCTATAATTTAAAAGAAAACTCACGGCCAGATAGATTCACTGGCATGTCTACTAAACATTGAAATGGAAGAAGTGATGTCAATATTCCATAAACTATTTTAGATGGTAAGAAAAGAGGGAAAGAGCCCCCAAATACTTTGACAAAGCCAATATATCCTTGATATCAAATCCCAAGAGCATATAACAAGAATGGAAATTTTTCTGCCAACTCAAGAACACAAATCCGAAAGTTCAAAGTCCAGTATCATCAAAACTAAATCCAACACTGTTTAAAAAGTAAGATTCTCTATTTCTGTTTTCCTGCCCTACTTTTGTTTAATCAGGTACTTTTCAGTATTCCATCTTATTTCCTCTGTTAGCTTTTCAGCCTTCCTTTGAGTGGTTGCTCTCTGGATTACAATATGCAACCCTTAAATTTTTGCAGTTTCCTTAAAATTAAGATTAAAGGGCCAGGTGCGATGGCACACACCTGTAATCCCAGTGACTCAGGAGGCTGAAGCAGAAGGATCACAAGCTTGAGGTCAGTCGCAGCAACTTAATGAAACCCTGTCTCAAAATTTTAAAAGAGGGCTGTGGCTGTGGCTCAGTGGTAGAGCACCCCCTGGGTTCAATCCTCCCGTGGGACTGGACAGTTTCACACTTCACAGACGATAGAACCTGGTGGCCCTGTGATTCCATCCCCCACTCCCTCATTTGTGCTCTGGTATCTATTCTACCTCTGGGTACATTATAAACTTCCTATTACACGGATGTTGTTGAAGCAATCTTTTAAATAAATGAAGAAATAAAAAAGCTACTCTTCAATGTTTACCTATACATTTGCCATTCTCAATACTCTCTCTTATTCCCTGTAGATCCAGATTATCATCTGGTCATTTTGCCTCAGTTTAAAGAATTTCTCATCATGCCGGTTTGTTGGTAATGAATTTGCTCAGCTTTGATTTATTTTAAAACATCTTTGTTTCAAGCCTTATTTGAATGGTATTTTCACTGGATGTAAATTTGGAGCTTAGTAGTATTTTTTTTTTATTTTAGCACTTTAAAGATATTACGTTTTCATCTGACCTACATTGCTTTCAATGGATAATGTTTACGTTTACCATGCAAATGTTATTTACCTCAGAGCCAACTGGTATACTATAACATTTCCTTTCTCATATAAGCTAGCAAGTTGGCTGTATACAAAATGAATAAACAAACAAAAAGCACATTTTCATATTCCAGGAACACACAGAACTTCCAATTAGCTTTTTAGTGCCTCCCTACTAAATGTGAAAGAATGTCCAAGAATCACCAGACATTGGAGGAAATTACTCAGCATTAAAGTAGACAAACTCTCACAGAGAATAAACTTGGAGGGAAAGGAGCAATTCAGACAGCAAAAGGAAACTTCCAACAACTCTGTCATCCTCTGGGAAGAGAAAATACTTTGTAGAAACAGGAACAGGCTGCAGCATTTTTTAAATGAACATCAGGAGAACCAAAAAAAAAATGCGTTAAAATGTTTAAATAGGAGGCAAAAATTAAAAGTTCAAGCCAGGCCTGGTGGCATCCACCTGTAGTCCCAGCTTGAGGGGAGGCTGAGGCAGGAAGATCACTTGAGCCCAGGTGTTAGAGACCAGCCTGGGTAACACAGTGAGGCCTCATCTCAAACAATAATAATAATAATTCAGTAGATAAGTTATAAAATAAACTTGATAACCCCCCCAGAAAATGAATCAAAATTAGAAGAAGATGCTAAATATTGACCCAGTAAGAAATTATGTATTGGAGGAAGAATGGGGGAGATGTATGTGTGGAATGGCTTAAGAGAACTGGATTCTCTGCTTGCTGGCTAAGAAGTCATCAAATGATGTCTCAAATTGAGAGACTGGGACATAGCATATGAATTTTTTTTTTCCCGTGGTGCTGAGGATTGAACCCAGGGCCTTGTGCATGCTAGGCAAGCACTCTACCAACAGAGCTATATCCCCAGCCCTCACATGAACATTTTTAATGGGGTGGTAAATGCTAGAAAAACTGGATTAAAATGTAAAAGAGGCTGTATGTGGTGGGGATAGCAGGATTCCAAGAGGTAGAAAGGACTGAAGCAAAGAACTGGGTTACATCCTCTGCTATAAACCTTGGACCATTGTTTGACTTTTCAAACTATTAACATATTACTTTGAAAAAAAACAGAAAAATATTTAAAAATGGTATTCCTGTGTTCCCTAACCTTGTAGATGCTATTAGGAAAAGTGCTATGCTGTGCATTTTTTTTACTAAATGTATATAGTAGTTCCCCACTTTTCCACAGTTTTGATTTCTATGGTTTTAGTTACCTGTGGCCTGGAAAAATTAAAAGAAAAATTCCAGAAATAAACAATTTAACTTTACATTGCATGCTGTTTCTGTAGGATAATGAAATCTCATGTTGTCCTACTCATCCAGCTCAGAATATGAATTATCTCTTTCCCCAGTGTATCCACTACCTGCCCATTAGTCACATATTAGCTATTTAGGTTACCAGATCGAGTATCTTGCTATCACAGTGCTTGTGTTCAAGTAACTTTTATTTTACTTAATAATGGCCCTAAAGTGTAAGAATAATAATGCTAGCAATTTGTATTTGCCAAAGAGAAACCAGTAAGTGCTTTATTTTTTTTAAAGTATAAAGGTGAAAGTTCTCAACTTAATAAGGAAAAAAAGAAAAAGTGTATGCTGAGGTTGCTGTGATCCACAGTAAGAACAAATTTTGTATCTGTGATATTATGAAAAGGATAAATAAGTTCATACTAGTTTTGCAGTCAGACCTCAAACTGCAGAAGCTATAGCCGCAGTGAGGGAGAAGTGATTAGTTAAGATGGAAAAGGCATTGAATGTATGTTGTGCGTGTACAGGAAAATCATAGTATTTAGAGGTTCAGTGCTATGTGTGGTTTCAGGCATCTGCTGGAGATCTTGGAACATACCCCCACAGATAAGAGGAAACCACTGTCTTTGTTTCTGTACCTTACCCAAATAAAAACAGGGGCTTAACATTCTGGGATCCCTTTTCTGGCATTTGAAATACCATCTATCTGGGGTTTTATGGCTACAGGAACACAGGGAAGACACTTCCGTGTCTCCTTTCTTCTGTCTCTAAGGATGTGTGTGGGGCGGAGGGTGGGGTACACACTCTTCCTTATCCTCCTTTCCAAGTCATTTCCTAGATTCCCTTTATCCTTATCCATAATGTGGACTTAAAGTGCACTTTTAATTATGGGTTAAGTTTATTGAGTAAATGCTGGCATTTCTCTGTGTGTTTGTATAATATACACACGGTACTTTTAATAACAGCTTTATTGAGATATAACTCACATACCATAAAATTCACCCTTTTAAAGTGTTCTTATATGTACTTTATAAATAGATGGAGGGGAAACCTTCTTCATTTCTTATGCCCAAAATTCTACTTTAAACTTTGTGGCTTGAATATAGCCCTCAGGTGACTGGTTCCCTGCACTCAGAAGGAAAATCCTTCCACCAGAGTGTTAGACAGGAACATATTTACTTGATTTTTCTAGGCCTTTCTTCATTTACTGCTTCAAATAAAGTCTTTGTGCATGATATAGGGTGCAGGTGGAGAACTGATAAATTCTTTATTGTTAATAACTTCTCCTACGGCCAGGAAAACGTAGGAATTCAAAGTATTAGCTCATAGTCTTCAATCCAGACAGACCTTTCCCCCACCCCTACCCTCTTTGTCTCCAGTTGTAACTTCCCCTCTCAAGGACCTTTAATTCTTAATTCAAAATGCTAGGCAGAGAAAAGCTTGATTACTGCTGGCTCTTTCCTATTGGCAAACTCAACCTTAGACTTTCCTTAATTCTGGTTCTTTCTTGAATAATAGGAATAATCCTGTTTGTTCATTAGGAATTTAATTCATTGAGGGGACATGCTGCAGTGAAGATAGTGAATGACGATAAAGCCCTTTATTGGCAGCCTCAGATGTCATTAGCTGCGGATTATCCTCTGCCTCTCGCAATTACAGTCGCCTGGGCTTCACTGTTGACATGTGGGGGCCAAGTGCTGCAGTGCTGGCCCCCGGGGTTTAAGCAGGTGGATTTGCAGTTCTTTCTTCTACAGTCTCAGGAATCTCATGGCCAAAAAAAAAAAAAGTGAAAGAATTTGGATTTGGACATCTTTTAAGAACCCCTCCTACAAAGTAAAGAATTCACGATACTAGTCGAGTTTTTGTCACAGTAAACTTGACCAGGCTTGCCGCACATCTTGAACGGCAATACATTCTTCTTGAATGTTTTGTCCAAAGCAAGGCCAACATTGTGCAATCCTCCTGCCTCTGGGTGGCATTTCTGTTAATCATGGACTCTGGTGGGGCCTGGGGTGGCCCTGGATGTGGTCTGCCTTCTCCTCTTCCTTGTATATGACTAAAAAGAAGAAATTAATAATAATAATAATAAAAACTTCTTTATCCACAAGTCTCATCTTCTCAGCTAGAGTCTAGCCTCGGGAGTGACCAAGGGTGGAGGGAGCTGGCCTGGGGAACCTCATTCTGGTGCCTGTGCACAGGATGCTGGAGGTGAGGGACAGTGTTGATTTTTTTATGAGGACAGGGACCCCCTGAAGACCAGAGCTTCAGATCAGCTCCTTCCTGTGCACCTCCGCTTTGATCTGCTCTGCTAAGTCGTTGGTGACTGACCCTGCTGACTCAGTCAAGCTAGGGCTGAGGCTGGGGCTGGGGTTGACCGTGTGGAGATGTGATTCTTGTAAAGGAACCGATTCCCCTAGATGGCCTGTGCGCTTTCCCTTGTCTGCTTTGGAATCAAGGGTCCAGTGATGACAAATGCTGTGGTGTAGCCATTTGGCATTAAATGTTAAGAGCCCAACGGTATCTTATTCTCTGACCCCGTTGTTCTACTATCCTGAGGAAGTAGCTCAAACTGTAGCAAATGATATTTCTGGCAAGTATATATATTTTATTAAAAGAAGAAGGAAAGTGGAACAAATGTTCTGGTATGATCCATGATAAGAGATTGGTTAATGAAATGGTTACATTCTTAGAAATCCTGTCTCAAAAAAGGGGGTGTGAGGAGACTGGGTTAAAATCCCCAGTACCAGAGAGAGAGAGAGAGAGAGAGAGAGAAAGAAAGAAAGAAACAGTGACATTTATATGGCAAAATGTTTTCCTTTCTCCCAAAATTAATATTTTAAAATATTAATTCATTCATTTAGAAAACATTGAGCACCAGTAGGTGCCAGAAATTTGCCACATACTGAAGCTAATGCACCAGCTAAAAAAGACATTTTGCCCCAAAACAATGAGCAAGTAAATAAGTAGGACAACTTCTAAACCTAATGAATGTGATGCAATGCTGAGGGGAGAAAATGCACTCGCAGAGAAAACAGCCCAGAAGAAAGTGCGCCGCAGGAGCTATCGATGATTTGTACTTTCTTCTTTATTTGTTTCAATATTTAATAATTTGTCTCCTTTTATAACTAGAGGAAAAATAACTTCAAGTCATACTTCAAACTCATGCCGTACATTTTATGCCACACACTCAATGCCATAAATGTGGAATGATTCTTTTTATGTCCTAGGAAAGCAACGGAAAATAGTAACTCCCTTGGTAGAGAAAGCAAAAAAAAGAGTGTACAAGTATGAGAAAGAGAGAGAGAGAGAGAGAGAGAGAGAGAGAGAGAGAGAGAGAAATTGTCATTATCTAAACCACAACCTGAGGTCATGTTTTCCAGATCCTGCTTGTTAGGAAAGGTGGGGTTTCCAGGTAGGTGAAGGCATTGCCTTGAGCCCCCGCCTTCAGGGAACCAGCTCTTTTTCAGCACTTGGGAGTCAATTCTGCAGCTTGTTAGCACACTACTTGGCCCTCATGGGCTCTGATAAATATCTCTTTTTTTTTTTTTTGGAGGGGGGTAGTATTAGGGATTGAACCCCAGAGCACTTAACCACTGAGCCATATCCCCAGCCCTCCCTTTTTATTTTTCATTCTGAGACAGGGTCTTGCTAAGTTGCTTAGGTCTTCTCTAAGTTGCTAAGGCTGGCTTTGAATTGCAGTCTTCCTGCCTCAGCTTCCTGAGCCACTGAGATTACAGGTGTGTTCCACCACGCCCAGCTCTGATAAATATCTTGCATGTAAAGGGAACAAAAATAAAAGCCAGATGTGAGCAAAACACTTTCTCATGCCCCTTGGACTTGCCATGAGCATGGCTACAATGTACTTTTAGGCATCTTTTGAAAACTCATCATTTGTTCCCAGCAAATAATTTTGGTAAATTGAGCTTCAAATTTTATCAAATCAGGAAGGGGTCTAGCTCTTAATTATATGAGAAGATGCTCAACTTCTCACGTAAGAGAAATGTGAAGTTAACGTCTCTGAGTTATTGGGTTGGCAATCCCAGCCATGGTCCCCAGTGTGGAAGAGCATGCCCCTTTTAATGCCTGGTCTTGCTTCTATGAATGTGACCTGAATATCCTCTTACAAACGTACAAAATGATCTGGTCTTCAGATTTTATTTAACAAACACACAGGAGGCAGCACTTGGATGCCAGTCACTGTTCCATATGCTTTGTTATCATTAATTGTTTAATGTCCCAGACAACTCTATAAGGAAGAATTATTACTACCCCTACTCTTTAGAGGTAGATGCTGAAGAACAGAGATGAAGTCACTTGCCCAAGGTCACCCAGCAAATAGAGGGCAGAAACAGCATTCAGATACTGTTGTTCCAGAGCCCTTGATCTCTCTCCCTCATTGAATCCTTCTTTGCATGACCAAGTTTGCAGCACAGGTTACAAGGTGACAGCACTGTCTATAATTGCAAAAGTCTGGAAACAACCTAAATGCCCCTCAATAGGGATTTATTTAGGTAAGCAATACTACATGTCCCTGGTACAGCAAGGGAATGATTCCCATGGTTAATGGGAAAAGCAAGGTTCAGAAAGTGCTATGATATGTGTTAATAAAAGGACAGGGCAGGATATATGTTCACATTTCTATTGAGTTAGAAAAAAAATACCTCTGGAAGGATGCACAGGGAGTAGGTCACCGTGGTCACCCATGGGGTGGGGATGGGAGAGAGAATTCCACTGTATTCCCTTTTATACTTTTGGATTTGGAACTATCTTTGGGTATTACTTATTAAGAAACATAAAAGCTTTGACAACTACTGCTTTTTAATGTTTTTTTAACTATGCAACAGCTTTGTCGACAGATTTTTTTTCATTGCAGTTTAATTTTTTTTAAGTTTATATATGTGAACAGGTGAAACAGTACATGCTTATGGCTTTAAAAAACTATCAGTCCGGTCTGGGGTTGTGGCTCAGTGGTAGAGCACTCACCTAGCATGCATGAGGCACTGGGTTTGATCCTCTGGACCACATTAAAATAAAATATTAAAAATAAATATTAAAAACAAACAATCAGTCCCTAAGGGAATATACTAAAAGCAAAGTGTCTTTTCCGTTTCTGAGCCCCAGCCTCGTTTCCAGCTCCCTCCCCAAAGGTGGCCCTGCTGCTGGTGCTGGGATTCTTTCTTCTCCCTCTCTCCCTCCATATGGGGAACACCATGCATCCTGAGTGTGGAGCAGACCCTTCTGTTTGTTTTACCAAAACTAGATCTAAAAATAAGAACCTAATCTCAGTGAGTAGGCCTTTGTTGGGTGTATTTGAAAATACCCTTCAGGGCTGAAATAAATTTCAACTCCAATTATAGCCCACAGAGCCCGTGGCCTCTGTCCCTGTGTCGTTACACTCCCCGCTTAATCACCGTTCATCACTCAGTGGTTAAAAAGCCCAGATTCCTCTGTGGTTTTGAAATCCAGCTTTAATTTGATCCTGAGGATTTGAGGACGGATGAAGATTCATCTCCATGACTGTTTTCTGCTCCTGCAACTGCATAAGGCACCTCCTATGTTACCATTATCAAATGTGCGATATGGGTTAGGAAGCATATTAGAGAAATGGGCCACCGTGCATGTAAAAGAACTACGCCTACTGGAAGATCGTGTACTAAGAAATGATCTGCTTGGGAATGTTTTTTCAAGTCGAAGGACCTTGCCTACATCCTCTGATGCTGGCCAGGCCAGGAGAGGTTCAGGCAGTATAGGCTCTGATTCAGGGCAGTGTCTTAGTCTGCTTTCTGTTGCTATAACAAAATACCTAAGACTGAGTAATTTATAATGAACAGAGGTTTATTTATTAAGCTCTTGGTTCTAGAGGCTGGGAAGTCCAAGAGCATGTGCTGATATCTGGAAAGGGCCACCTTGCTGCATCATAACATGTCAAAGGACATCACATAATGAAACAGAGCAAGCATGCTGGCTCAAGTTTCTCTTCTTTTTCTTTATCTTTTTTATTTTATTTTTTATTTTTATGTATTTCTTTTTAATTATATTTAACAATAGAGTCTATTTTATACAAACATGGAATATATCTTCTTCTTCCTATAAATATCATCATGGGGTCCCATCCTCATGAGATAAGCTAATCTCAATTACCTCCCAGAGGCCCCACCTCCAAGTTACTGTTAACATGAATTTGGGGCTTAAGTTTCCAACACTTAAATTTGGGGGTGCTATTTAAATAATAACTGGCAGTTGAGGGGCTGGAAGCTTTGGAATATGGTACCTTAGTCACCTAGGGCAACAGTTAAAACAAAGCAGTGCTTCTAATGTGCCACACAGTATAACCAGATCAAAGTCTACTGAGCTTGGACTGGTGAGCTATAGGACCAGTTCTGGCTGTCGCTTCAGCCCACCTACCTAGGACTATATGGTTTGCGCCCACAGGCCTGTGGTATGTTGATGAGCCAGAGTCCTCTGATTTGGATTTAAAGAATCTAAGAGATTCCCAGAATTGGAGCAAAAGATAAAGTTGATTGTGGCAGAGCTGCCCACGTTGCAAAAACTGTCTGTAGGCAGTTCTCTGCCTGCCATTTGGAGGCAGAGATGGGAGTCTTTGAGATGAGCAGAGTGAGTGACAGTAAAAACACAATACATATCAAAGAATCATCATGATACATTTTCTTGCCTAAAGCATTCTGATTGGCAAGAAACCTCATGACCGAAAAGGAAATGAAAGCTAGAGATTTTCCCAGCTGACACGGATAAGCAGCTGGCAAAAGCATTGTTCATAGCTGGTCACAGTGAGGATTCATCAAGGTCATTCGTGGTGGGTGTGAGAGCATCTTGTTTGGAGCTAATTCAGTTATAAATAAACTCTGAGAGCCCAGGCAGCAGAGTTCTATTGGCATGAGCAGTGTGTCTTTGGGCAGATCACTCTGGCCCCTCATATAAGAATGATGGTAAGGACCTTCTTAACATAGATGCCCTGCCCGAATGCAGGGGACACTATCACAAGAAAAGGAGGCCTAAACCAGCCACATGTGGCTGACCCTGCCCACAAGTACATGTCACACATCTGTCATGTGTTTTATGACATCAGCAGTTCACCTGGAAATCACAGGCCAGATTTCCCACTTCTCTTTATAGCTGAGCCAACCTCATCACATGAGCTGCCATTTCCACATGGAGGCTATAAGCAGAGCAATGTCTGCACCACTCCCATCACAGACTGGCTGCCTTCGCATCAGCTCCTGTCCTCCCCAGGCCTGTCTACCGAGAATTCCCCGGCAGAGCCTGGCATATGTATCATTCATCCTCCTCTTTGCAAGCATGTTCCCCCTACACTCAACCTCTGTAGACTTTTGAGTTTGTACCAGCAATACTATCCCTAATACTGCCCTGGGCTGGCTGTGGAGGAAAGCACAAGATCAAGTCTTCTGTGCTCTAGAGTTGAAGATCCAAGTTGCAGGGCCCCTCAATACAATCTAGTGATCACAATTGGAGGTTATGAGACAAAGCTCCCAGCCAGCCTGACACCCAGGTTACCACTGAACATCTCAAGGGGGACAAGTTGCTATTGCCATTTGTGGGGGAGGCAGCATCAAGAGAATCTGCTGTGAGACCAGAGGAGCCAAAGACACTCTCCAGGAGGGTGGAGAGTATAATTAAAAAACACCATTACCCCTACCAACATCCCACCCCTGCCACCAGCAAAGACAGAAGCATAGGGCAGCTCCATAGCACAAGAGTCCAGGAGTGCTGGCTTGCAGCAGTGGGACATACAGAGAGAGCAGTATGTGGCCTGGTGGTAGAAGTACACCTGATTAGTAGGTGAGCAGGCAGTGAAAGCCATGGGCCACAGCGATGGAGGCCTGTGCACAGGTAAAGGAGCACACAGGTGTATCAAGAGCTTCCTGAAATAACTCGGTGGGTCGGTTGCCTTCCAGGGAAGTTGAAAGAGTGGAGCCTCATTTTATATGGCACAGCGGAGCACCCCTACCGTACCTTCAGTTCCCATCAGTCCCGGTCGCGGATGCTGGAGCTCTCGACCCCACAGCTGGAGCCACCCAAGGCTGCTAAGTGGCTGTCCCAGGCTGAGGGGCTCGAGGATGAAGAAGATGACACAGGTAATGAGTCGGAAACAAGAGGACATGGCTAGCTTCCTCGAGTTTGGTTCCCCACTGTAACTCTCTAAGGTGGGGGTCATTCCTGGCAAAAGGCAGGGTTGTGGTTGGAGGTCCTCTCTTGCCCAGAAGTCATAATAATGACAGTCATTTGCACTCACACAGCTCCTCCCATCCAAGTCTCTCCTAATGTTTTACAGACCAGTAAGTATGCTTCAAACCAGTAAGTATTCTCTGACCTTCCCAGGCTGGGACACTGAGCCCCTCTATGCCCCACCAGAACTGGGATGTGCTACCCCAGGGACACTTCCCTTTCCTCAGAGGTCCCCATCACAAGGCTCAGCCTCCTGACGCCCTCAAGTCCATGCACTTTCAGTGGCCAGAATGTGGGAAGGAAGCAGTTACTATCAAGGCCTCAAGAAGGTTAGGTTCTGGGAACATAGCCAGGAAAGGAGCTGGAGGTAGACATTCCACCATCCTTGAGGGTAGGATTGGAGACCCAGAGAAGGGAATCATCAGTAGAAACTGATACTACAGAAGCATCCTTAAAAACTCTCAGAACTTAAGATGCCTGTGCAGATCCTTTCTCTCTAGCCATCTTTTGCTAAGATGGCCCTTGGCTCTGAGCCACCAGCTCATTTTCAAGGTAGCCAAGAGCCACAGTCCCCTAGCAGGGCTTTGGACATCTCCTGATACTGTTCTAGATACAGGTTTTTTAACACATTAGGTCAAAAGTGGTTCCTTTCCCCTTGAGCCACCCATCTCATGGTGATTTGTGTGACACCGGGTGTTTCTGGTTGGGCATATTTTTCTTAGCTAAATATTCTGGCTATTTGATAAATGATGGGTGATATCACAGAATATGGATGATTTGAATTACCCAATATCCTCTGAAAAAATAATAACAAAATGGAGAATTCTACCAATACAAATCAAGCATAAATTATAGTTGATTCCATTTTAAATTTCTTTCACCATTTCTTTAAAACAGAGCATTGAATTATGTATGGACTGCTCTGTTTCCCCCTGTGATTTATAAACAGTGGCAAGATTCAGTAATTATTAATAAAGAACTGATTTTTTTTTCCTTAAAATCTGCTGCTGACTCCCAGCCTCATACACTGGAACCTCAACTGTCAGGCTGTTCTCAGTCTGCATCACTGAGCATGGCCTGAATGGATAGAGGGGTTTCCAGGGGAGTGAGATGCTTTCCTGGCTCTCAGAGAGGCTCCCTGTGATCTCAGGGGCAAATGGAAGGGTGGACCAGCACTAGCAGAAAGAGCGTGCCCAGAAACCAGGACAGAGGGAATAAGAACCAGAGGGTGCCATGATGTGAGGGACAAAGGAGAAGGAGGGGGGACAAGGACAACAAATTTAGAGTCCAAAGCAAGGTCAAGGGGGATGTGGAATGGAACTTCCAGAATGTGGGGAGCTGACCATGGGCAAACATTTTATTGAGGGTGTTGGGCCCAGGTTGGCAGAGGTTTCATCTGGACCCTGTGGACAGAAGGGCAGGGGAAATATAACGGAGCAGTGGTACCAGGAGCCAACCGCAGGGAGGACCAACTTTCCCCAGGATGAGAAATAGAGGATATGAACAAGGGATGGAGAGGGAAGTCTAGGGACTGCAAGGACCTCCAAATAGTAGCAGGCAACATGATCCACTAAAAGGGAGCAGGACCTTACAGGAGGTGTTGGACATAGCATTAGCCCATCTTCTGTTGCTATAACAAAATACCCAAAGCCAAGTACTTATAAAGAAAATAGATTCATTTAATTCACAGTTTAGAAGGTTGGAAATCCAAGATTAGGAAGGTCCATCAGTCTGACCTCTGGGGAAGGCCTCATGGCTACATCACAAGATGGCAGAGAAGTATGTGGAGTGGCCTCACTTTATAACAGCTTTCTCTTGCTAAAACTAACAGACCCAGGGAGTTAGCATTCATCCCTTCCAAGAGCAGCACCCCTAATGACCTTGTCCTAGAACCTACTGCTTAAAGGTTCCACCACCTCAATACTGTCCTACTGAGGACCAAACTTCCAGCTTCAGGAGACATATTCAGAGCATCTTACCAGACCAGGACCTGGCCAGAGCCAGGCAGAAAAGCTGCCCTGCAAAGGGAGCCCTCATGAGGTGGACCAGGTGGCCACCAGACACTCTCAGCCCACATCGCTCCCTGGGAATGGAGGCAGAAACAACAACCAGAGTAATTCTCCAGGCCGAGGCAGGAGGAAGGCTAAGGCAGTGGTGAATCCTGGAGTTCCTAAGGTAAAGGAGGGTGTGGACAGTGACTCAGCATGGTGGTGGTCTGGGGACCAGAGGGCCTGGCAGGAAGAAGTAGAACAGCTACAATGGACAGAGTGAGACACAGGAAAGACATCAGCCAGCCGTACTGAGGGTGGACAACTTTGCAGTGAGGACCAGCCTGCCGGACAGAGCCCCCTGGTGGCCACAGAAGAGATAGAGGCCACCACCAAGACACTTGATTAAAGAACAGACTCTGGGCTGGCCCCACCCCAAGAACTGGAATTCAGTAGGTCTGAGGTGCTAGGAAGTCTTCACCTGTAGCCAGCACACATGTGATTCCAGGTGGTGTGGCCTAGGGAGCCAGCAGATGCTGAGACAAGCAAGGACATGGCAAGACACAGGGAGGGGTTCAGGTTCCTACCAGAGAGTGGCAGAGAGGCCAGGACAGAACTATTGTGGGAACAGAGGAAAGCCTGGGCTTCAGGAAAGAAGCAATTATTGAGCTTCTTGGAAGGAAGACAATGGTGGAGGACAGCTCGGGACAGTGTGGCCATCCACAGAGGACCATGAGGGGAGTCAAGAGAGCATGTCCTCTTGTCTAGAAAACAGACAAGGTTCCAGGACAGCTGACAGGTACACAGCAGTTGGTTCACAGTGTGCATGGTGTGTACATGTAGGGATTGAATGGGGTCATAGGCTCAGTATAGATGAGACCAGGGGCTCAAGAGCATTAAATAACTCACTTAGGTCACCTAGCAGTCAAGAACGAGGCCAGACACAATGAGAGCCGTCTGTTATTCTCGTTGGCACGTCTTTACCAACCAGCTTGACTTTTGCATCCTGCTCCAAGTCTGATAGTGTTAACGGAGGTAACTTTCCCTGGGTGCCCTTTTGTGGATAGGATGAAGGGCAAAATAGGTGCCAGTATCTTCTGAATCCACTGTTCCTCCAGCACAGTCTGCACACTAATGACAAAGTCCATCGAGAACTCCCAAGCTGCTAACGCTTGTTTTATTTGTATTTTTTAAATTCTGGATTTGCTCCACAAAATTTCTAAGATGGAATTTTTAGTTAGCCTGTGTCAGTTAACTCCGTATGCAGGTGGGGTCAGCTGTTAGAAAGCCTGTTCTGCACATTAATCGAATGTGCCTTTTACTGGGAGCCTCTGCTAGGAGTGGTAGAAAGTGGCCCAGGAAGACTGTGGGTCTTGGAGGAACTTTCACTAATGACGGAAAGAGGAAATGCAGGCATAAATATAAATTGCAACACAAAGAACCCAAGTTCACCCAAAGAATAAGTAATGGGTGTACCAGAACATTCTTAGAAGTGAAGGAGTGATTGGGACAAGATGACCAGCCAGGTTTCATTTACAGTGTTTCATGGAAGAGATGAATCTGGATATTTAGCTTTTTAAACAGTCCCAACAGAGAGTCCCATGTGGGGAGGTTTGTTTACAGATATTTATCTAAGTATCCTCAGCCCTTGGATGGGCAGTTTCTCCTCTTGACCTTTCCAGCTGGGGCTGGATGTTGCTGGAGACCTTGATGCTGCCTCAGAATTCTGCTGCCCTGCCTTGCCAGGGGTTGGTTCCCCTCTGGATTGTCATGAAACTTTCCAACACAGAGAGGCTGGCTCCAAGGGGGACTCTGGGGGTGATATCTACATCCCACGTACCAGCAGCTATAAACACCAGTCCAGGCCCTCCCCTCAGGCTGTTCCTCTCCCAGAACATCCTGGAACCTTGTGTATACAGGTGGTGGGGACATTGGCACTTCTGTTTCTGTCCAGTCTTCTTTCATCCATACTCTAACCCCTCAGCCTTTCAGCAAATATTTACTGAGCACCTGCTCTGTGCCAAATGCCATTCTTTTTTAAAAAAATATTTATTTTTTTTTTAAGTGTAGATGGACACAACACAATGCCTTTATTTGTATGTGATGCTGAGGATCAAACCCGGGTCCCGCCCATGCGAGGCAAGCGCTCTACTGCTGAGCCACAATCCCAGCCCTCCAGATGCCATTCTAAGCACTGAAAATGAGTAAGCTAGACCAGATCCTGCCTGTGTGGTGCTACCATCTCCAGTGCCTGGAAGAAGAGAAGATTGGTCTGTCACCCCCTCTTCCCAACACACACACCCAGCTCCCTTAAGATGGAGGGAATTCCTGCAATCTCAGCCTCTTGGAAGGCTGAGGAAGGAGGTTCACAAGTTCAAGGACAGCCTGGGCAAATTAGCAAGACCCTGTCTCAAAATTTTTAAAAAAATTTTTTTTGTTGTTAAAGGACTGGTGTGTAGCTCAGTGTTAGAACACTTGCTTGGCGTACATGAGGCCCTGTTCAATCCCCAGTACTGAAAGGAAAAAAAAAAAAAAAAGGTATGATGAAACAAAGCATTCTGAGACTACCCCCACAAATGACCCTGGACACAGTGCACAGAAATCCAAATCAGATGAGAATCAATTCCAAAATAGTAAAATAGTGCAGAGCTGGAGGGGAGGGTGTGGTTCAGTGATAAACTTTGGAAATGTTAGGCTTATCTAGAACACCGGACTAGCCAGCTAGGACCAGAAGAGGCAGCAGTCCAGAGCGTCCTAGAGATGACCACGGCTCTGAAAGGAGTGCGCAGTGGGAACACAGGCAGGCAGAGACCCACAATGAAAACTTGGGAAATATCAACAACGGTGAACCTCCAGGAGGGTAGCAAAATAACCCGAGTCTGACATTGGGAAGGCCGGAGACTCTTGAAGAAGGAATGAAGAGGGCTTTGTATGCCTCAGCAAAGACCCATTGTGAGCCGCTGAGAATGAGGACTTTTGTCTTACCCTCCCATTTCCCCTTGAAATGCGGGTGGCCAGCAAATTAACTCTTCTTTGCTTCTGAACTCACTCCCCTCCCCTTCCAACAACTCAAACCTTGCAGAAGGTTTTTTCCCCTTCCAGAGACTTAGGAGCCTTCATAATGCCTCACACAGTCCCTCCCTGGGTTCCCTCTCAGCTATCCAGGAGGTTTCCCCGAGCAGTTTCCCCATAGAAGGGAAGGGGTTGGTGGGTAAGTCTGGAATCCCAGCACAGACTGGCTCCCATGGCTGTCACTTATGCAGAACAGGAGGGAGAGGAAACCTACAAACATGCCCACCCCCAGCCTAAAAGGATGGACGTTGAAAGCCAGCTCATCCCTGACTCTTATCAGGAAGAGACCCAGAACAAGGAGTTTGCTGGAATCTTTGAGCTTCCCTACATTTGTGTCACTTTTCCAACCACATACAAGCTCAGGGTTAGAATTCAGGGACCTGGGAGGACTTAAGGGAAGATATTGGTGTCCCACTACTGAGGGCAAGAACCAGGGAGGCTAAAAAGAAGTCTGCAGGAAGAAGCCCACAGCAGCAGCACTCCACTCCCACCCCCGTGTGCAGCCAGCTCCCACTCACCCAGTTTGACACGCTCAGGCTCTGGCTCTGTCCACCCTGGCTCTTGAAGCACCAGCTATACCAGGTGGTCCAGACACGTAGAAATCCATCCTCATTCCCGCTGGAGCATGTACAGAATTCTCTCTGCACTCTTCCTCCTGCCTAATTCATGTTGCCTCAGCACCCTTGGTGGCAGCTTTCCTAACACCTAAAACACCCCCAAATTGCATTGCTGGGTCCTTCACAGTGGAAATCAGAGAACTGACTGGTCCCAACATAATGACTATGGTGTAAGTGAAGGAACTTAATACAGGTTTTCCCTGCCTCTCTCTCCTCCATCCTCCTGCCTCTCACAATCCCCATCTCCTCACTGACCTTGGCTCTCTCCCAGGGTTGACTGCATTACTTGTTCTCGTGGTATTGCTCTCTAGAGTGTTGGGCCCTCTGACACTAGATTTCTGGCTAGACCCAGCTCTGGCTGGGGCCACATCACATGGGGCCTTGTTGTCTGTCTACCCAGCCCTCACAGAACCACCACTTCAAAGGGAAATCCTCCCAACCTCATCAGGCTGCCACATGCTCTGTTGGGGACCACAAGGGACTGGATTGGATGGAGGAGGCATCTCTCTGGATAAAGGAAATGTTTTTTTCTTTAAGGTGTGTGCCATCCAGAGTGTGGGAACAAAGGCTGTAATGGCCCCAATGCAGACCAATGCTTGAACTGTGTCCATTTCAGCCTGGGGAACGCCAAGACCAGCAGGTAATGTGTTGGGGCTGCCATCGGCACATTCTGGAGCTCTGCTAAGGTGGCCCATTTCAAACTGTGTAACACCCCAACAAAGAAATCGCATTGAAGTTAACTGCCTTTTAAAAAACTGTTAATAATTTTCTGTTCTAATCAAACGAGTAATATGTGTTTATTACAGAGAAATCTGAAACTGTGGCACTTTGGTGACCATGCTTAAAAAGCTTTCTTCATCCATTTGTGAAACAAAAATGGATCATATGGAATATGCAAGTGTCCTAGGGGTACTATAGATACGTGTAACTCAGGGGCGGCACTGTCAGCCACACAGGGCCAGATGGGACACTGTGGCTCTCGGAAAACACGCTGCAGCCTCTGGCTAGTGTGGGGTTTTCTTGGCAGCTCCCTGGAAAACCTGTGGGACTAAATGCTCCCGGAGGGAAGGAGCTGGCAGAGCTGAGTGGGAGCCCCAGGCATGTGGCCAGCTGTATAGGCTCACTCTGGCCCTGCTGAGGTGAGCGTGCACACCTGCAGGTCCTTGCAGCCAGGACCTGAACTGCTGGCATCACCACCCTCCCACATTTCCCTGTCAGTCTTGCAGCTACTCTGCTTTTTATTCCTTGGTTTCACAAACCTTCCTGAGCACCTGCTACATGCTGCTCAGGCCAGGCCTGGTAGGCCTAGATGACACTGGGAGCTTCCTAAAGGGCCTGGGTGACAGATGTACCTGAAAGCTGCTGGTGCACACCCACGAGGTCCTGGCAGGGGCTCCCTGTGCAGGGTGGAGGTGCAGGCCTGGCGCTCTCAGTGTCTGGAGTTCCCAGTCCGAGGGCGGTCCCAGTGCACTCAGCACAAAGACAGTTGTCCTGGAGCTTTATTCAGTGCCCGAGATTCCTGCTCCCCAAGGGCACCTTTGGTAGGATTTTTGCAGAACCAAAAGTTCCAAAAGTCATATACCAACATCATGGTGCCTGTGGGAGGCCACAGGTACCTCAGAACTTCCCACCAGGATGGCCTCCAAGAGAAAATAAGGCTTCTTACCCAAGTCCTCAAACTTCCATCTGTGTCCTTAGGAACCTCTCAAGGGTGCTCACCAAGACAGGACACTCCCTTATGACTTAATATTCCCCCCAGGGCCCTCATGTCCTCAATGTCTTGCTGAGTCTGCAGGGGTCTCCAAGCTCTGGGATAGTATTTCCCCCATCCCTATGCAGGGGCCACACAGGGGTGGGAGGTTGATTCACAGGAGCTCTCACCTGTACCTGTTCCCACAGGAAGTGCGTGAGCTCCTGTCCCTTAGGCTACTTTGGGGACACAGCAGCAAGACGCTGTCGAAGATGCCACAAGGGGTGTGAGACCTGCTTGGGCAGGAACCCAACACAGTGCCTGTCTTGCCGCCGTGGGTTCTATCATCACCAGGAAACGAACACCTGTGTGACCCTCTGTCCTGCTGGATTTTACGCTGATGAAAGTGAGTGGCATGTCTGAGGGCATGAGAAGGCATGAGCCCTCTCTCTGTCGCTAGGCTGGCATCCCCTCCCAGGGAGGACTTCCCTGGCCTTGGCTTCCTCTTGTACTCTGTTGTTCTCAGCAAGGACCTTTCACAGGAAAGGCAGGAGGGAACTACATGAAATCAGAGTGCTCAGACCTGTCCGTTGGCAGCAGATCACCCACATACCTGGCAGGAGAAGTTCAAAGTGATGCTGCAAAGAATTCCGCAGACCATGCAATTCAAACATGTGCAAGACAGTGTCGGCTACTGAGAGCGGGCAGATATGTGGCTTGGCCACAGCTCTCAGACACCAGGAGAGGATCCCCTGCTGGCTCTACTATAATTTCTCCTCTTTCTTAGAGGAGACAGGTGTCCTGGACTGGGGCCGGAGCCTCAACTTGAATTTATGGAACTGAGGATCAACACTGGGGGGAAAAAAACCTCCTGGATAGAGCTGCTGAGCTGAAATTGGGATTTAGGTGTAGGCAAAAGGTTTACAGTCCTCCGAAAATGAAGAAGTACCTGAGGGGATAAGAATTGGGCTCAGAAGGGCCTGTTTTTCGTGTGGGCTCTTTACAGGAAGTGAACATACCCCTAAAGGGTGGGCAGTGTTTTCCTCATCTTGAAGCTGAGAAATGGTAAAAGACCCACAGCTAGTAATGACAGGTGGGACTTGAACTTGGAGCAGCCCCTCCAGGTATCCTGTGTTTAGAAGGTGGGCAGAATGGGCAGTGTTATCATGCACCTTACCCTAAAAGAGACAACAGAGGGTTTGGGTTAAACTGATGGAGATAATGCTCAAACAAGTGAAAGAGGTTACTGTTTTGGTAGCAGGCCTTCCTGCAGGGCTCCTCTCTGGGCCCCTACTGTGCAGGATCCAGCCTGTCATGCCATCACTGTTACTCCTGGGGAGAAGAAGCCAGGAAATCTGTAACAACATATAAAGCTACCAAATAACCAGACACTCTTCAGAGAGGAAACAGTCATAAGACACATTTCACAGCCTTTGCAAACACCTGCCCTGGGCTGCCAGCCAGACCTGTTTTCAGGTGCCCTCATACTACCCCCTTCCCAGGGCCAGAATCAGCCATCCCCTCATTCACTTCAGTCCTTGCTGAGCACCTGCCATGTGCATGTGATGCCACCTGTGGCTCCAAGGAGGCTGCACTGAGGTGGATCAAGCAGCCCTCTGCTTCCAGATTCATAGCACTTAGTAGTGGCACAAGGCAGTGTCTATGAGATGCCAACATAAGTGACTTATGTAAGTGAAGGTGGGAGCTGAAGTGACCCAGAATTTCCCTGGGAGACATGATGGCTTGTCATAGGTTCCTATCTCCCTGTATATAGATGCTAAGTCTTCAGAAAAGACCCCTGTGAAAGCTCTAGGGGAGAAAGGTCAGCGGCATCCAGGCTCCCCCGCCCCATCAAGTTTATAAAGATTTGCACCTGATTAAACTCTACTCAGCCAGGAATTAGCTTCCATCCCTGTTGCAATAAGCAGAACCAAACCATGCTTCCTCTGAACAAAGAACCACCTCCAAAATATGGTAGTTATTTAAGGACTTTGACATATCCCAGAAAAGAGTGGTAAGACATTCACCAGTGACACTCTCCACATCTGAGCACAGGGTCTCTACCTGGCCTCTGAGTGTTTCATTATTATTGGATCCTTTCTGGAGATAGACACTGGGGAAGAGCCACCCTCCCGCACCTGCTGTGAAATGCTGGAGGCTCCTTTTCCAGATTTGATTTCCTCTAACCTGCCCCTTCTGTTTTCCTCATCTTGCTGTTTTTCTCCAGGTCAGAAAAACTGCCTTAAATGCCATCCAAGCTGTAAAAAGTGTGTGGATGAACCTGAGAAATGTACTGTCTGTAAGGAAGGATTCAGGTAACCCTCCGCGCTTTAAAAAAACGTGAAGAATGACAACCTGTTGAAGCTGCATTTAGTTTCTGTCATTGATTCACCAAGTTTTTGCATCTTTTCTTGAAAGTTAAAATGTCAGAAGCCCGAAGCCTCTCAGAGTAAATATTCCCAGTCTCTGAAAATCATGTGTCCACTTAGGAACTGGTTGTTTAAGAGGGAAATGTGAAGACAGGTCTAATCTACATTTTTTTTGCAACATTTGGAGAGTTGTTCAAAGTAACAGTGGGGCTGACCATAAAGTAGGGCTGACCTAGGTGAGTCTTTGAGGGAAGCTCACATCATTGCCTTCCTTGCACCATTAATTGTTCCTACTCCAGGTCCCCTCTAGGCCCAGCCCAGGGGTGGGTTGCCATAGCTCATACATCCTTCCTCTTTTCCATCATTGTTGTTTCTCCCCCCCAATGCACCCCATTTTCTGGCATCTTCATCCTAGTAGGAGAAATTGCTCCCTGAGGATGCTCTGTAGATTCCCAGTCTTCCCTGCTCGACCATGCTCAGCCCTGTGAAGTTCAGCACCCATTTCTTTAAAAACACAATGCAGAGGGGCTGGTATTGCAGCTCAGTGGTAGATTGCTTGCCTAACACATGTGAGGCACTGGGTGTGATCCTCACTACCACATTAAAAAAAAATGAATTAAAGGTATTATGTTCATCCACTACATATATATGAGTTTCGAGCTTCTCTGAAAGCTTATCTCTCTCTCTCTCTCTCTCTCTCTCTCACACACACACACACACACACACACACACACACACACTCATCCTTCATTTAAAGAAATGCAGAGTTCGTGATTTTTTTTTTATGTTTGGAATTGTTCCTTAGCCCATTTAATGCAACCAAATTACATTTAGGGCAATCAAATGTACATAACTATCTAGAAACTGTATAGAAACTCAGAAAGCATTCTGTTGAAATTATGCTGTGGACACTTCTGTACTAGAGGGAGTGTTAGCACTGTGGTCTGCATTGGAAAGAAAGAAGGGATGGGGTTGGAGAGATCAGTGCTTCTTTCCCATGAAGGGCACAAGAATCACCAAGGTTCATGTCTAAATGCGGATTTTGATACAGCTGCTCTGGGGGAAGCCTGAGACTGTTTCCAGTAGGCTTCCAAGTGAGGGAGATACTGCCAATCCAGACAAGGAGCAGCATTTGTACAGTGAGGCCCTGTGAGGCGACAGCCCACTTTCCTAGTCCAGTTTCCCTTCCTTCCAATGCTACTGGGACTGGAATTCACCACAGAGATGAATTGGGGAAGGGGTTAAGGAATGAAGGAGGAAAACACTAAGCATCAGCTCTTATCCAGGTGTTCACCCCAATGTCACCCCATTTGATCTTTGCAGCAACCTATGATACTATTCTTCACACTTTACAGACTGGGAGGTTCCGGTTTCCCCAGGAGGCTCTACATTGGCGTCCGCCTATGCCATTCTTTTAGATGAGTACTGGGGAGAAGACAGTGCCAAGAACCTGGGAGCCTGGGGAGAGGAGGGAAAACAAGACCCCTCCCCCAAAGTGACACGTCACACCTACAGTTATTTAAACTTATTGGTTGGACTAGGCAGGATTAGAAGTAAAAGGGTGAGCTGGTCCAGAAAGGAGACTCCCCAAAGGAAAAAAGCTAGAAGAGAAAGGAGACATTCCACTGGTGGCCATGACCAAGGGCCTAAGAGAGGCCAGCTGTGATGTCCTAGGCCCCACTGGCAGAATCCTTCTCCCCAGGCTGCTACCTGAGGGTGTCAAGGAGGAAAGGCTTTGTGGATCCAACTCCCTGGAACCTATTTCCCTGTGAAGTGCTGGGGGGTCCTAGAGAACCTATTTCTTTGTCGGGGGTTAGGGGGAAGCTAGGTATTAGGCTCAGGAATGGTGTTCTGGGAGAAAGTGTCTGTCCAACAGTAGCAGAAAGCAGGAGCCAGGGTTCCAGCAGTGATAAGCTTTCAGAGAAGCTCAAACTCTGGAAACATCATCAGCCATAATCCACAGAAAGCTTCTTTTTATTGCCCAATATCCACTTAAGCTGTGACTTCAAATCATTGCTGTCACGTTGAAGCCGTGAGAGAGCAGCCGAGCTGCTGCCTCCTGGCCATCCATCTTTTTAGGGGGATAATCTCAGGGGAACGTCAGTTATTAAAGACATGATTTAACTGCCTCACGTAGCAGCCTTGGCCCCCATGATGAGCAAGAGCCCTGGGTGGGCGTCTGCCACTGCTGTTACTGGAATAGAGAACCTACAGAACTTTCCACTAAACGTAGATGTGAAGAATCAGAAAAATCAAAGTGTTTTTCCTACTCTCACGTACTCAGTTCAACACGCTTACCCTTGGTCACCAAAAAGTATGGGTTTTTTCCCCCACACACAAAAGAGTTCTCCAGAGGACACCAACTGAGTGTCCTATAATCTGTCTCAATTCTGACACTAGCTATCTGCAGGTAGGTCAGATCCCACAGGTTAAGGGCTCAGTCCCCAAGACTGCCCCCACTTCAGATGACAGTCACAAGTCCCAGGTTGTAGCCATACTTCTGTCCACCTAGCTATAAATTGGAGTTCCCCTGACCTCCTTGGGTTTGGTTAATTTGTTAAAGCCGCTCACGGGACTCTGGGAAACACTTTGCTTACATTTACCCATTTATTGTAAAGGATGTTACAAAGGAAATGTATGAACAGCCAGATGAAGAGACGCATAGGATGAGGTCTGAAAGGGGCAAGAGTGCAAGAGCTTCTATCCCGGTGGAGTTGGGGTGTGCCAGCCTCCAGCAGGTGTTCTCATTCACCAACCTAGAAGCTTCTTTTGAACTCTGTTGGAGTTTTTCTGGAGGCTTCAGTATGGGATCATGAGTTATTATCATTGACCACTGATAATTAATTCAACATTCAGCCCCTCTCCCCTCCTCTGAGGTTGTGGTGGTGGGCTAAAAATCCCAGTCCTCTAATCATGTGGTTGGTTCACCTGGCAACCAGCCCCCATCCTGAGGCTACTTAGGAGCCCCCATCCACCTGTCGTCTCATTATCATGCACAAAAAATACTTATTATTTTATTGATTCCAAGGGTTTTAGGAGCTATGTAACAGGATGAAGACCAAATAAATATTTCTAATTTTAAATCACAATATCATAGCAGGAGTCTCTAGATCTGACAGATGCAACCCGGAGAGTTTGTTCAATAATGTTTTGTGGCAAACCCATTTAAAATGCATGTATCAGACACAGTACAATCTCAGGAACTAAAGAAATCATGGTGGGTGATATTTATGTACTTTGCTGTGTGCCAGACGCCAAACAGTTACATATATTTGCTCAGTGAGTCCTCCAAGCACGTTATACTGTAGGAACCAATTAACAAGAGGAAACGGAGGTGCAGAGAGGTTAGCTGGCCTGTCTGGGGTTACACGCAGCCGGGAAGTAGTGGAGCCAGACCCAGTGTGGGTGGTCTAGCTCAGTTTGTGTCTCTGTGATGCCTGGCTGGGCTGCCTGGCTGGAGTGAGGGAAGGGCAGGCACTGATGGGGTGAAAGAGGAAGCAGGAGCCACATCAAGCAGACCTGCCAGGTCCCAGGAGGGGATCTTATTTCAAGTTCATGGTGAAGTCAGGAAGGTTTCAAGCCCAGAGAAGCAGGGGCAGATTCAGGGCTGAGGGTCAGCCTTGTGGCAGACACCCCCCTGATACACTGCAAATCTGACACTTCAAGGGGGACTCAGACTATGCAGCTGAGCCAGCATGCCACCAGTGGTAACCCCATACACTCCAGTTTTCCTTTGAGAATCAGCAGTGAAAGAGAAGCTGGCACAGGAAAGAGCCTGAGGTCTGGGCCTCCTGTGCCAGGACCAAGGCACAGCCTACCTCTAGCTAGCTTCAGGAGAGCTTTGCTAGCTTTCATTAGCTGGGAGCCTTCAGAGACACAAAGCCTTGTGTTTCAACCACTTTCATTTCCTCCTGTGAAAGATGTTTGAAGGCAAATTATAATTTCATTAGAATTTTGGAACATATGTGGAAACCAGCCTCTTTTTCTTTTCAACAGCCTTGCACGGGGCAGCTGTCTTCCAGACTGTGAGCCAGGCACCTACTTTGATTCTGAGTTGATCAGATGTGGAGAATGCCATCATACCTGCCGAACCTGCGTGGGTGAGCTCAGGGCCTGCACAGGCCTTAGTTTCCTTGGACAGTTGCAGTCAGGGTTACTGAGAGGATTAGGCTAGCTACCTTGAAACCTAGAAAGCAAACCTAGAACATCATGGGCATATGCATTTATTGGAGCATTTAAAAAACAAAGGCAAGGGACTGGGATGTAGCTCAGTGATGGAGCACTTGCCTAGCATGTGCAGAGCCCTAGAGAAAATTCCTAGTACTGCAAGAAAAAAAAAAAAAGAATATAAAAACAGGAAGGCAAAACAAAACAAAATAAAACACAAAGGCTCCCATGGATGAGAGGAGGTAAATAAGAGTTATTGTTTAATGAATTTAGGAAGATGGAAAAGTTCTAGAAAAGGATGGAAGTGATGGTTGCACAAGAAATGTGAATGTACTTAATACCACTGAACTGAACATTTAAAATGATTAAGATGATGGTAAATTGTATGTTATGTACATTACTCCACAATTTTCAAGTTAGAAAACAAAAAGCAATAAAAAATGCAAGGCCCACTGAGCAGCTTGGGTTTCCCAGCATTAGAAACTCAGCCAGGCCAATAATTATAGGTGCGTATGTATAATCTCAGCAACTCAGGAGGCTGAGGCAGGAGGATCACAAGTTTGAGGTGAAGCCTCAGCAACTTATCAAGACTCTGAGAAACTTAGTAAAACCCTGTCTTAAAATAAAAGTTTTTTTTTTTTTTTTAAAAAAAAACTGGGGATGGAGCTCAGTAATAAAGTGTCCCTGGGTTCAATCCCAGGAAGGAGAGGAAAGGAAAGAAAAGGAAGGGGAGCAGAAGGAAAGGGGAGGGGAGAGGAATGAAATATGAGGGGAGGGAGGGGGAAAGGAAAGGAAAAGAGAGAAAAGAAATGCAGCCAGGCAGTGGATGCTTTCAGGCAAGGGATAAAAATTACTGAACTGCTCATGAGCCATCTTGCCTTGGAGCTTGGCTTTTGCTGCATTATTGCACTAAAATTTAACACTATAAAGATTCAGAAGCCCCCTAGAGAAGCTGAAATGGATCCAGGTGGGAATAGGAATGGGGATGTTTCAAAACAAAACCTTAATTCTTTGTACCTGTGTTCACTTATTTTGAGCATTTTATTCAAAGAGGAAAAGACTACTATAAACAATTTTACATGTATTGTAATTCCCCACAAAGATTATAGCACAAATGTCTCCAGGCACAGTTTTTATGCAGAATATCGTGGAGATTGCATTCATTTTATCGAGTTTAATTTTGCCGTTATCTGCACAAGTAACTTGAAGCACACCATGAGTTTGTGGGCTCAGATATATTTCAGATGAAGTTTTCTCCTCTTTGTCTTTCCTCCTTCCCCCAGCACTTTGGTGTATTCTGAGAAACTCATATAAGTGAGTTTTCATAGCCTAAAATTTTTTTTTTTTTTAATTTTTTAATATTTATTTTTTTAGTTTTCGGCGGACACAACATCATTGTTTGTATGTGGTGCTGAGAATCGAACCCGGACTGCACGCATGCCAGGCGAGCGCGCTACCGCTTGAGCCACATCCCCAGCCCTCATAGCCTAAAAATTTAAGAATTAGGTGTCTGCTAAATCAGTTGCCATGACACCATTCATCAGAAATGCTACAGGATGGGGCAGACTGCCCTCCCCAGTGTGGCCAGCCTAGCCCTTTGTAGCTGCACCTGGACTGTTCAGGAGTGGACATGCCAGAGTAACCAAGGATGTGGTCAGGGCCAGCATCCACAAGTGATGGTTGGGGCTGACCCTAAGCCACCTCCATACCCTCCTGGAACAACCCCAGAAGGAACCAAGCTCAGCATCTGGAAGAGTTTCACCTGTGGTCAGCCCAGCAGCTCTTCTAGCATGTTGCCCTCTCATCTTTTCATCTGTCATCTTTATCTTTTTATTTTTTGTTTCTTGACTCATTGTTTAGTCCAGGTCAATTAAGAAGCATCACTCGTGATGCTTATTTAAATATCAGAGTCCCTTGATTCATAACATTCAGGCGTGTAGTTTATAACACTTTTGATTCAATAATTCAATTCACTTCTCTTTCTCCATGTCCCCAGACCTCTTGATGAGCTATATTGAACCACTTGTAGGTTTTCTCATCTCAATCCCTTGTCTTCTCTATCACTTCAGGCACTTAATTCAACAGTATGCAAGTCTAAAGCTCTTGGGAGCTAGGATTCTCCATACTTCCCCATTTCCTCTGCCTTGGTTCTTTTTTTTTTTTTTTTTTTTTTTTTTTTTTGCCTTGGTTCTTTCTAACCTCCTAGGAACAGGTGCAACCCCAGGCAGCTGCAGAAGTCTCCCTCCCCCCCACTTATGGTCACCTGGAAGCTTCTTGCTCCCCATCAGGTGTGGGTGTCATTAGAAGCATCTGTTCTCAGCTGCCCACTCCCTACCCCCTAGAGCCATGGGCCTGCCTGGCCTTTCTCTCCCAACTCTTGCACAGTGACTGCTGTTGTCTACCACCGACACAATGTGCTGGACACAGTCATGGGAAAGGTCAGGGTCAGTTTTGAGTACCTGGTGGCATCCAAGTAGAGCATAATATCACCTGTCTTCACCCTGTACCCCCAGCACACTCAACAGGTGACTTCACAGGAATGAGCTTCTTTTCCATCTTCAGTGCAGGTGCCCAGTGCCTCCTGGCGTGGAGCTTGTGATTCCCTTGGGGATCAGTGTGTCCACCATGGGTTGATGTAATGGACCTGTGGCACCAACCTGGCTCCACTTACCTAACTGGGACATTGGTCAGCAACTGGCAGCCAGTGGACACACACACATCTAGGCACCTACAGGTCTGGATGAGGAACAGTGCCCCAGGGACCTGTGAGGGTCAGTCGTCACCATGGGCATCCTTGGCCTAGCAAATGAAATAGCAAATAAAAACACCATGACAGCTCAGTAGAGAGATTTCAGAGAAAGGAGATTGTTTCCTGTCTTAGTTCCTGTAATGGCATGCTGCTCTTGCTTTCTGAACAAGGGCTCTGCATTCATTTTGCACTGGGGTCCATGAATGAGGCAGCATAATGGGTTAGCGAAAGCACAACCCATTTCATTATTATCATTATGATCATGGGTGCCTCTAAAGCGTTCAAAGCCTATAAAGACTTGTGACTTAATGGAATCCTTGAGAGACTTTGACTGAGTTATAAAAGTCATTTTTAGTAGTGGTGAAAAAACCGTTTACTTAGAAAATGTGTGTTCAATCAGCTTTTTTTTTTATTGCGGTAGAATATACATAACACAAAATTTACCATCTTGACCAGTTTTTTATATTTTCATAAGCATATAATATTTGTACTTATTTATGACCAAATCAGAGTAATCAGCATTTTTATCTCCTCAAATATCATCATTTCTATGTGTTGGGGACTCTCAAACTCTTTTCTAGTTATTTGGAAATGTATAATTGTGGTAGACTTTAGTTGCCCTACTGAGCTGTACAGCATTAGAACTACTCCCCTTCGCTAACTGTGTTTGATGCCCATTATCCACCTGCTCAGTATCTCCACCACCCATCTTGACCAATTTTTGATGTATAGTTCAGTAGCATTAAGTACGTTCACTGTTTTACAACCAATACCACCATCCACCTCCAGAGTTTTTCATATTCCCCAACTGAATGTGTATCAACTCTTTTTGTTTTTTTTTTTTTTTTAAATGGTGCAAGGAACAGAACCCAGGGCCTCACACATGCTGGGAAATTGCTGTGCCACTTGGCTACACCCCAGCCCATAATCAAATTTTACATTTAAAAATTTGAACATTAGACTTGAGGTGTAGCTCAGTGGTAGAGTGCATGCTTAGCATGCACAAACCCCTGGGTTTGATCCACAGCACCACCACAAAGTAAATAAATTGAGCATCAAAGGGACTACGAATAAGAACAAGCTTCCTTTGCCAACACAGAGGCTCCTCAGGCATTAAGTAAAGATTGTAGTATTGGAGGAAGAACAGTGGGGGTGACAGAGTTAAGCCAGTAAGGCAGGAGGGGAGAGGCAGTGGTGGGTACTGAACATCCTCTGAGTCCCAATACAGAACGAAGGCCCTTCCAAGTACACAGAGCCCACCACCTTGACCTGCAGATGCTCCCTAGGGATAAAGTATAGGAAGGTTGGTTGGTCAAAGCTAGAGACCAGCTTCCCATTGAGAACAACATAAACCTGACTGAATCCCTACTGTACCTTGGGCAGTCTTCAATCACAATCACAGGGGGAAAAGGACCCCATGTGGAGACTCTGGACCATTATAGAGTCCCCATTACCCCCAGAGGATCCTGCTTCTAGTTCCCACTCAAAATCCTGTGCCCTCTGGGTTTTATTCTTCCTGATTATCTAAGGATGAGCTTAGCCTGGAAGAGCTCATAATTTCTTCCTAGGGGGTTCTAAGATATAGAGTAGGCCCAGATCCTTGAGCCCCCAGGGCTCTGGAACTTCTGCAAAGAATTTTCCTTTGATGCAGCAGAGAAGCCTCAGCTTAGTCCAGTTATTCCAAGAAGAGTTACTATCACTGTGTTAGCTTTTAATCCACAGTCTAAGACCAAAATCATATTAAATTGGGATAAAAAAGTTTACCATAATAAGTGGATTAGCCTGTTTTCTGTTACTAGAACAAAATAACTGATGTGGCATGCTTATAAGGAAAACAGGTTAATTTAACTTACCGTTCTAGAGTCTAAAAGCATGGTGCCAGCATCACCTCAACTCCGGTGAGGATCTCATGGAAGGTGGCATCATGATGGCAGGAGCCCTTGAGAGGAAGGGATTGCATGGCAAGACAGAAAGCCAGAGAGAGAGGAGGGACCAGAAATAATTACTAGGCCCCACCTCTTAAAGGTCCCACCACTTCCCAACACTGCCACACTGAAGACCAAGATCCCAACACATGACATTTGGGGTACACTCTCAAACCATATCCAAAACATAGCAACATCTGAGATGATTTCCTTCCCATTCTCAGCCTTCTAAACTGCCAGCCAGTGGCCACCTCCTTGCCTCTGTCTAAGGTCCCTTGTCAAGTAGTCCTTGGGGATATTTGTCTAGTCCCTATAATACAGCATCTGACCAAGGGCAACAATTCCACTGACTCTGGGCCAAGCTGCAGGATTTCCTCCATAATTTTTGATCCTTAGCTCAGAAGTTGTGTCTCTTCAGGCCACGCCTCCCCACCCCATAAGCCCCTACTCATTTTTTTTTCTTACTGAAAATGCCCTGATAATCCAGTGAGACTATGATATAGGCTACAAATACCAGCCACAGGTGTAATTTTAAATGTCTCAGTAAACACCTCTCGCGCTCTCTCTCTCTCTCTCTCTCTCTCTCTCTCTCTCTCTCTCTCTCTCGTAGATGGACACAATACCTGTATTTTATTTATTCATTTTTATGTGGTGCTGAGGATCGAACCCAGCACCTCACAGGTGCAAGGCAAGCTGTGCCACTGAGCTACAGTATCCATATCTTAAAACAGTGAAAAGAAACAAATGAAAATAATTTTAGCAATGTATTTTCTTTAACCTAATGTATCTAAAACTATCATTTCAACATGTATCAATGTTTTTTTTTTAATTTTAATGGCGATTTTTTTTTAAATATTTATTTATTTTTTTTAGTTCTCGGCGGACACAACATCTTTGTTGGTATGTGGTGCTGAGGATCGAACCCGGGCCGCACGCATGCCAGGCGAGCGCGCTACCGCTTGAGCCACATCCCCAGCCCCATGTATCAATATTTTTAAAAATGAACTATGTTGCATTCTTTTTTAACAGTAGGACTTTGAAATCCAGTGGGTACTATTTTAGTTGCAGCACATCTTGGTTTGGCCACAGTGGCTGATGGGTGACTACGGCACTGGCTCTAGCAGAAGTGAGGCCTAACTAAGCCTGGCAGGGAAAGAAGTGTTTGGAATCAGGGCCAGTCATCACAGTATGGGCCATGGGAAGGTATGTTCCCTACTGAGGTCAGATCATGTGTCCAATGACCCCATCTGTGAAAGGGGAATGGCAATGCCCACCTAAAAGTTAGTGAGCACAGCAAAGTCCTCAGCGAGCAACAGGTAAATGCCAACTGTGTGGCTGGCCTGGTACATCTAAAACATTACCATAAACCTCATAGGGCAAGGCACTGGAACAAGCCTAGGATGGGACCTTCAGCAAGTAGTCCCTGACATCTGCTTCCTTTCCTGTACCTCTCAGGGCCCAGCAGAGAAGAATGTATTCACTGTGCAAAAAACTTCCACTTCCAAGACTGGAAATGTGTGCCAGCTTGTGGTGAGGGCTTCTACCCAGAGGAGATGCCTGGCTTGCCCCACAAAGTGTGTCGAAGGTACAGTCTTCCAAGCTCACACCACTGGGGAATGGTAGTGTGCTGTGTCCGACAGAGGAATGGCCAGAGGGCCTGGTGTTATGGTGCCTTTTCTGGGGCCTAGAGAAGGGACGTGCAACATCACCTGCTACTATAGGTGCAGTGGGCAGATAGGAACCCATTTACCGAGGAAGGAATGACCACAGTTAGTGATTGCCAAGATCACAAGCTAGTTGGTAACCTTTGTGCCTTTGTTTATTTAATGCATACTTATTCAATGAATACCTGCTATGCACCAGGCCCTGGGTAGCAGCTGGGATGGGGCAAGAAACAGAAGAACAAGGTGCCTGTCTCATGGTACTCACATCCAAGTAGCAGACTACACTGGATGGCTTCACACTGGAAACCACATTTGGAGCTTTTAAAAACATTCTAAGGACCCTGACCATCTTATCATTCTAACTCCATTTCTTCTGTAGTGAATGCACATATATTTAACCCCCTCATTCTCCATTTACTCCTGTGTGTATACACACACACACACACACACACACACACACACAGTCCACCTTCCTTGTGTGGTAATGGAAATTTGGCTGTGTTACTGGTCCTTAAGGGAGAAGCCATGTGCTTTGGTCTCCTCTTGTCTTGCTGAAGATTGCCTCATATTGGAACATCATAAACCCAGACCCAGCAGCAAGGCAGGGCAGCCTGTTATATTTGGGGAGAGAACAGCAGGCAGGAGCTGAAGGTGATAATAGTGATGTGACAGTGGGGTGGGCTATGAGGGAAGGGGTGGTACCCTCTGTCTGAAATAGACCCATAGCAAGAGAGGCCTGGGACAATCATGATCAGTGGGCAACACATAGGCTTTGGTAGGTACCCCCCATAATGAGGCCTGTCTCCCAGGCAATTCTGAGAACTGCTGTGGGTTGTCACCTAATCCCTTAAAAACACACAACTGTACAGTAAGCCAATGAGATCACCAAGTCCTTACACTTATGTAACCCTCAAGAGGCTCTGGTAGGGGTCCCATGTCTGTGCACAGTCCAGCCCCTCTACTGAGTTGGTTTGAAATGGGAAAGTCGCCACATTTCTTCCAGCCTTGCTGAGTCCTACTCAGGGCCCTGAGCACAGTTGTCTGAAGTAAACCTTTCAGTTTCCCCAGACAGCTGGTTTGCAGATAATTAAAGTAAGAACGGCATCTGGGGAGAACTTGGAACTAAAAAGTGATAATCACTTTAATTTGTCAAATATCTTGGGTTCCAGGGAATGCTATGCCCACACCTGTGGCAGGCAGACCCATTGTGTGGTGCCCAGAGGCCATGGAGGAGGCAGGAGGCAGGCAGCCACTGTACGCCCCTCCTTAGACATGAAGGATCAGGAGTTTCTTATTTGAGGAGAAGCTATTTACCCCAAGGGGAGTCCAGTGCTGGGGCTGACACACCAGGTGTCTAGGACAGACACCCCAGGAAGAGCCCTGCAGAGCCACCAAGTGATAAAGTGCTGGCTCTTCACAGAATTTCCATCTTTCAAGCCAGGGCAATACTGAACACCTGTAATCCATCAACTCAGGAGGTTGAGGCAGGAGGATTGCAAGTTCAAGGCCAACCTGGGCAATTTAATGAGACCCTCAGCAAGTCAGGAAGACTGTCTCAAAATAAAAAATGAAAAAGGACTGGTGATGATAGCTCAGTGGTAGAGTGCCCCTGGGTTCAATCCCCAGTACCTGGAGGTGGGGTGGGGGAACTTTCATATTTCAGAGTCCTCTGGCCCTGAAGAACCCATCAGGGTGGACTCCTCCCCAGGAAGAAGGGTCTTGGTCCACTTAGTTCTGTAGGTCGCTCCCAATGTGGACAGCATCAGCTTCTAGAGAGCCACAGTCTTCCTCCAGGTCCCAGAATGTTTCTCTGGCCATCTCTGTGGGTAGGACAAGGCAGCTAGGACAGAGCACTGGCCTGTCCAAGGGGATGTATATGGAAGTCAGCGCACAGGCCTGCTGGGTTAGCAACTGAAATGCAAAGACGGGGGGAACTGCAGCCTGAAGCTCAGAATAGTCCATGAAAAGTATCTCAATGAGGTTCTAGTCACCCCCATGCCTTAGTAAGAGGACCTTCAGGAACAAGCAAAGATATCTTGGAAGAAAAAGAGAGCAACTTGGTAGGATACTTGCCCAAGGGGTAGACTCATTTCTCATCCCCCCACCACCTCTTCCCATTGGATGCCCAGTAAGATAGAGACCCTCAAGGACATGCATTCTGCTTTAGTCTGTACTTAAACTGAAGCTTGGCAAAGGTTCCTGGAGCAGGTGGCCTGTGTCCAGCTCTCACATGGAAGGTGGGAGGCTGATGGGAGTGGCCCCAGAATGGTGCAGGGAAAAGGAGCTGCAGGGCATGTGCCTTCCCTTCCAGAATGTGACAGGGGAAAGTTGCCATGGGGTTTTGGGGTGAAATAGGGATTAGAGAAGAACCAGGGGCATCTGAAACACCCTCTGCCCAAGAAACCACCTGCCAGCACAGTCACCTGACAGGAGGAAACAGGAACCACAAGGCAGCTGAGGCGGGAGGACACAGGGGCAGCATCACCCCTGTCTCAGGGCAGGATGATGCTGAATTCTTCTCCCTGCCTCCAGATGAGAGCCCAGGCCAGCTTGCCACCATGCCCTGGGCCTTGTGAGACCCTAAGCAGGGAACCCAGCTGAGCCTGCCTGGGCTTCTGCCTGCAGAACTGGGAACCATTGAGAGTGAATTATTTTGTTGGCAATTTGTGACACAGCAACAGAAAACCAAGGAACCTTCCATCCTACCACATTCAAGTAAGGTCATATTTGAAGAAGAGATACTGTGTCCTACCAATTCTCTACCATAGCCCACTCCACACCCATCAGTCATGACCCGAGATGCCCAGGTCTGCCAGCTAACTGACATTCATTTAAGTGACTAGATTAGGCCTAGCTCCCATCTGACTGGTGGGCATGTTGGTAAGAGATGCCAGGAGGGTCCCCCAGGAAAGATCATCCCTTGTGTACTAGGGACCTGTGGCTGGACCATCAGAAGATGCAGAGGTGTGTTTAGGGAGGTAGTGTGACAGGGACCAGACTGTAGGAGCTTCCTAAAAGGGAGTTAGGAATAGATTGAATCCTATATAGTTGACTCTGATGAGTCCTCTGACCACCGTCCCCCACCTTCTCCTCCCCTCCTCCCGCAACCCAGGGGCCCTGGTGAGAGTGTGAGGCATGGGTAGGCTGTTACTATTGGAGAAAGAAGTTGGAAAGGCTCCTGCATGTGGGTTTGCCCATGGGGTTAACACACTGACGTGCAGAAACCAAAGGTCTGAACTCTAATTTTGGCTTCCTCAGGCAAACTAGAAATAAAAAACTCACCTCTTATCTAGCTGGAGGGATGCCACAACTGGGCCCCGTGGTGGCCATTTTAAACCCTGTCAAAGGATTACTTTGGAAAGAAGCCTTCATGGGACCTGTTGGCATCTGGTTACTGAAGGTCTCACATATGAGGCAGCAGGCAGCAGTCCTAAGCAGGCCCATACATTGGCAGAGCCAGGCTCTTGCCCCACATGCCTTTCCCATTTGCTCTGAGATCCGCTCATGGGGTCTGTTCCCTGCTTCTCTGGCAGTGATAGGGAGGTGGGCATCAGCCAGGAGCATTATGGACCTAGTCACCAGGAGCTAGAAAAAGCAACAGGTATGGTGTGGGTGTATACATGGCCCTGGAGAGAGAACATGCAGACTCAAGCTCTTGTTTCTTTGAAGGTTTGGATAGAATCTCAGTTATGGAGAGACAGAGGCAGGATTGCAGGTTTGAGGCTAGCCTTGGCAACTTAGTGAGACCCTGTTTCAAGATTAAAACTTTTAAAATAAAAAGGCTGGGGATGTAGCTCAGTGGTAAAGCAGCCCTGGCTTCAATCCCAGCACTGAAAAAAGAAAGTATCAGGTGGTAAGTACCTTAGACTTTGGGGGCCATACCACCTCTGTCACAGCTACTCAGCTCTGCCACCAGAGCACAAAAGCAACCACAGACCTATGTAAGTGAAAACATGTGTTCCAGCAAAACTGGTAAATGTGACCTCAACTATAGTGTACAGACTGTCCCTGAGATCATAGGACTCTGCATTAGTAATATCTCTGGGTCCAGCTCTGGGCCACACTGAGCTAGGACTGTCCTAGGAGGGGAAGGAATTGGAAGGGCACTCCCACCTCTTTGAGGTACGTAGGCATGGCAACCAAGGACAGTCAGCCTGTGGGCAGCAGAAGCCCTCCTGTGAGCTCTGGAATCAGGTTTGTCACCTCCCTGGGAGAAATCTGGCCCCAACCCCAAGCCTATAGCCACTGCAGCTGGCAGCCTGTAGAGGAAGCACATGCCCATCCAGCTTTGGGAGCCACACTTTGGGTGAGCACCAGAGCCCAGGAGGGTGTCCAGATATGCCACAGGGAGTCTCGGAGATGCAGGCCAGGCCTTCCCTTGTGGGCATGCTCCAGTCAACCAGCCATGGCCGTCTTCACCCTCCTGGGAAAAAGTCAAGTCAGACAGAAAGGAAGTCTCATCAACACTTGACCTGTGTCTCAGAGCATCCTGGGGGACACAGTCGCAGCCTCTCCAGAGAGGACCAAAGCTGAGGGGGCTGCAGGTATGTGCAGGGAAGGTGGGAGGGTAGGAGAGCCCCAGGAAGGGAGCCTGGAGTGGCTGGGCCTCTTCCCCAGGCCTCAGCTGGTGTCTTCCCACAGGTGTGAAGAGAACTGCCTGAGCTGCGAGGGCTCCAGCAGGAATTGCAGCAAATGTAAGACAGGCTTCACGCAGCTGGGGACCTCCTGCATCACCAACCACACGTGCAGCAACGGTGAGCCCCACCCACCAGCCTCTGGTCAAAAGGGAAAGCAGGCATGGCCCACCCTGAACAGGCACACTTGTCCCTGATTCAGTGGGCTATCTGGGGCTTCTCAAAGCCCTGTAGGGTCTCTCACACGCTGACCAGCCCAGCCACTGCTAATCTATTTGCTGAGTGACTCTTAAAAGTGATTTTGTTCTTGTACTGTTCCAATTCTCATGCCATAGGGCTCCCAAAAAGCCTGAGTGTGGCAGCTTCCTTGAGGGGAGAGGTCCCAACTCAGTCTTAGGACTAAGAGGACAAAACCAGAAGTCAGCCCCACACTAGGAAGCAGGAATGCCGCCTGTGCACAGAGAGGCCTCTCATTTGTGTTGTGGGAGAGCTCTTACTCTCCAGGTAGATAAAGAGACAAGGATAAGTTGTGAAAACAGAAACTCACAAGGGAACCAAAGGTGGTGCCCAATTTGGGGATTACAGGCAAGCAGGGTTGGCCAAGGACTGCGTCCTGGAAGTCTGGTGTAGGACCCATTCCCAGATGCACTATGATAGAGAGGATACTGTGGCTCAGCAAGCAGCAGGGAGGAGCTACAGGTGTAGCTCTGGGCACCACGTCCTGGCACACAAGGGAAGGAAACAGTTCCAGAGTGTCCAAAGGGCATGGCAAATATGTGGTGCTGTCCCACCCACCAGAGCGTGAAGCCCACAGAGAGAGGCCTTGTGGTGCTCTACAGAACACACAGTGACCTCCCTGCCTTGTGGATTACTTTTTTGGTTTGCAGAATTGTGGCCCTTCAAAGGCCAGGAAGCTTCCTGTTTGGAAGTCACCTGCCCAGGTTATATATCCAGCCCAAGAAAGTGAGGATGCCACACTAGAGATTCCCAGATCTACTAATAACAATGCATCACAATGATAATGCGGCTGCCCAAGGATTAGCCTTCATTTCTCCTGTCCCCAGCCTCAGCTTTCCCATCACTGAGTTCTGCCCTTCTACCTTGATGTCTCTCCTCTTCCCATCCCCACACCTCCCCATTTGAAGTGTCCCCTGGACCTGGTAGCAGTCTGCATTCTTGCCTCCCTTCAGCCCCACCCTCCTGCTTGCCACAGATGCTTCTTCTTAAACCCTCCCACCAACACAGCACAGACCAGAAAGACAGGTCCACTTGTGCACCAAAGGCCATACTGGCCCAACCCAACTGGAATCCCAGGGTCCCCACCCTATCCTACTTGTTCCCGTCATGAACCTTCCTCTTGTCACTTAGACTCAGCAACAGCCTCTGCACACCAGGTGCTACCTCTGCCACACTAGACTTCCACAGTGAAACACATGGCAGGAGCAGGACTTTGTGTGCCCCCCACCTGATGCACCATCAGTGCACAGTAAACACAGAACTATTGAAATAATCCTAACAGACCCCAGAGTCTGATCTTTCCCTTCTTTTTCTTTCCTGATGCCGGGCCCCAGCTGATGAAACCTTCTGCGAGATGGTGAAATCCAACCGGCTCTGCGAACGGAAGCTCTTCATACAGTTCTGCTGCCGCACGTGCCTCCTGGCTGGGTAGGGTACCAGCCACCCTCAGAATGCAGGGCCTCTCCTGTCCACCATCTACCCATCCACCTTCCTCTACACTGTTGGCCAGAACCTGTTGCAGGGGCAGTGCTCAGCATCTGACAGTTTTATCTCCCCAGGAGCCAGATCCTTCTGCAGCATCTGTAGGTACCTGACCAGGTGGGTGGTGGCCCTTAAGGACATGCTCCTGAAACAAGGATACCCTCTGAAACTCTGCTTGCTGGTTACAGTCTTCTGGCAAACTCAAAATGGGAACAAAATGAATTACAAGAATCCACAGCTCCAGCTTCAGAGCAGCTTCTAAGACCCTAAGTTTACTCAATCTTTAAGACCAAAGCAGAAAGGAAATTCGCTTGGTATCACACATTGCTCTCCCTCCCATGCTTTTGTGTGGCTCTGTAGTAAATCTCACCAGCCTGCTGGCAGGACCCTGGGCTGTCCTCACACGTGATGAAGAGCCCAGCCACCTACCTGTGCATCACCTGCCACAGCGCAGCCTGGGGGACAGTTTGGTCAGACTGTAAATAAAATAGTCATAAAATGTATGACTGCTGGGGATGGAATCTACATAGTCAGCTCCTTTTGAAACTGCAGCGGCAGCTTAGAAAGTCCTATACCAAACCCAGATCAGAAAACTCTTCCTCTCTCTGCAGCATTCTCTGAGTGAGCCCAGCT
Organism: Spermophilus citellus; assembly: GCF_964194105.1. NCBI lineage: Eukaryota > Metazoa > Chordata > Mammalia > Rodentia > Sciuridae > Spermophilus > Spermophilus citellus. Next base: position 53,933,641 of record NC_138185.1, read on the forward strand.
GTCCTGTGACTGTGTTCTGCCTGTGTCTCTAGGAGTCCCCTGGGCCCAAATGATCACTCTACCTGATGCAGAGCCTTTGGAGGAAGGTCCCAAGAAGGCATTCCAGGGCCAGCCAAAAGATACCCCAATGACCAAGCAATTCCACTTAACAAAATGTAAACCAAGCCCACGAATCTAATCATCCATTCCTTCCCATTTTATGGAATTGCTTTTAAAATATGTCTGGCACGGCCTCAGTGCTTCAGGAGACTTGCTCTCAAGGTGGACGCTCCTGTGTCTGTATAGTATGAGCCTACATGACATGGCTGGATTTATTTCTGCCAAACCTGTGTAGGCATTTTATAAGCTATGTGTTCTAATTTTTACCAATGTTAATTATTTTGACAAATATTTCATATATTTTCATTGAAATACACAGATCTGCTTGATCAATTCCCTTTAATATGGGAATAACATTTGCCTTAAATTTTTTCAACCTTGTCTCTCCATAGTGTCCTGCTCCCCTCTTTGACAATAATGTGTTTGCCTTCTCACCTGTGAGCTGGCAAGAACCCAGCTGTTGTCTATTGAATCCATGACTCTGAAAAATAAATCAGTGAAGCAAATACAATGTTAACCCTAAATTAATAAAAGAGTTAACATCTCCTGGAAGAAGAGCTTGTATTTCTTTTTTTAAGACCTAAAACATTAAACTTGAGGGCTGACCTGTCTGTGAAATGGAGATTGCTTTGTGGTTTCTGGATCTATTTGATGTCATCACATGGAAATCTTTACATAAGGAAGTAATGGAGGGTCTCTTTGCCAGGTGTCCCTTTGGCAAAGAGACCCTCTCTATGCAATCAAAGCCTGGTTGAGTGGAACAACTAGAGCCTTTTCAGATAGAAGATCACCTTCCATTTGTCAAAGGGAGCTCTTTACATCTCAGACTGACCTTGTCACCTGTAGTTGGCAAACATGATTTATTGAAGTTACAGCTTGTCTTTTGCTCAATGACTGAAACCCCTGCACCCATTGGTTACGTGCCACTTGGGATTTCTACCAAGGCCTCTCCATAAGGTCAGATGCTTATACTTGTTAGAATTCTTTAACTGCAGATAAAGAAAATGCACCAGTTAGAACACAGGTAAAAGCAAAAGCAGGTGAGAGGCGTTATTTCAGGAATACAGGATTCATTCCGAATTTCAGGGAGTGATGTGGCCAGACACTGGGAACTCTGAACCAGCACTGAATGTCACCTGGACCCTGTTGGTACTGCAGCAGTGCCCTTCCCTCTCTCTCCATAACCTGCTTCTCCATTTGATGGGACAAATGACAAGATCATTATCCAGCTTCCAAGTAAAACTCACACAGTTCAGTTCCTTGAACAAACTCTGGGTCTGCTTTTTGGCTGTTTTCCCCCAGGACAAGACTCTAGTTAGCCTGTTTTATATTGGTCTTCACCAGTACATCAGTGGTGGCCACAAGGATAGCCTTATGCAGTAGAATGTGGCTGCAGAGAGCACTGTGCCAGAGCAAGGAGCATTGTTCCCCTCTCAGAAAGGCCACACAATCTGAGAGATGTCCACCAGAATCACAAATTGACCAAAGTTGACACCATGAAACAATAGAGTGAATGAGTGCATTTGGGATACCATAGCCAGTACTGGGAAAATGTCCATAGGATTCCATTCTCTCCCATGAGACTGATACTGAATTAAAACTAGCAACTTGCTAAATATCCCTGATGCAGGGCACCATTTGAGCCACTAAGGCCTGGAATTGAAATCTGGGTCCACTGAGAACTTATACTCTTATGATTTGATGAATCATAAAAAAAATATTCCCAGGCTGGGGATATAGCTCAGTTGGTAGAGTGCTTGCCTCACATGCACAAGGCCCTGGCTTCAATCCCCAGTACCACAAAAAAAAAAAAAAAAAAAAAAAAAATACTCCCTTTCTATCTCCCAAAGGATACCAACTACAAGATACCAACCAGGCAGGCTCAGTAGCACCTGCCCTCATTGCAGTGGCCAGGCCTGACTTCCTGAGGGGAGAGTTGAGAAGCTAGGGACAAAGTCCTAATGACTAAATGCCACCTCATTAAAATAGCCTAACTTGATGCCTGTTCACAAATGGTCCAACTTCAAGGTGAGGATTATCAAAATTTAGCTGGGGCAGGATCTTGAGTCATCTACTCAATTTGTCATTTCACAGATGAGGACACTGGCTCACAGAGGTGAAGTGACTTGCCTTGGGCCACCCACTGGCAAAGTTGCTGCCATCCCTGTACCCAGGAAGAAGGTTTGCTGTCTCCAGGAGAGGTATCACTCTACAACTGACCAAACACAGCCACAATGCTTTTTTTTTCTTTTGTACCAGGGATTGAACTCATGAGAACTCGACCAATGGCAACATCCCCAGCCTTTTTTTATATTTTATTTAGAGACTGGGTCTCACTGAGTTGCTTAGCACCTCACTGTTACTGAGGCTGGCTTTGAACTCACAATCCTCCTGCCTCAGCCTCCTGAGCCACTGGGATTACAGGCATACACCACCACGCCCAGCCACAATGAACTTTTTAAACTAGCATTATCTCCAGGAAGTGACATTTTTCAGAATTTATCCCAATTTTCTAGCAACGCACTTCCCATCCCTCCCAGGCTATTGCTGACGTCATATCCTATCTTTAAAGGACTGGAGATAACTGCACTTTTTACAGAATATGCACCTATAATGGGAAAGTGAGTGAACAGAATTTTAAAAAATTAAAGAGAAACAAGGTCTAAATGTATCCAGGATTGGAGTGTCCTTGAACTTTGGTAACGGGGTTGGAAGGCATCTTGCCCAAAACAAAGAATATATTATTGCGAAAGTCAGTAGTTCTCAATCAGGAGTGAATTTTGTCTTCCAGGGAAGCTTTAGCAATGTCTGCAAACATTTTTAACAACTGGAGGAATGTAACACATTGAGGCCAGGGATGTTACTAAACATCCTGCATTCACAGGACAGCCCCACAACAAAGAATTGTGCAGCCCAAAATGACAGTAGTGCTGAAGTTGAGAAATCTGGCCAAAAGAAATGGAATCAAAAAACAAAGTTGTTTCCAACTTCATAGAGATACTCTAAAATGAAGTAAACTGCCTGTGGTTTGATTTCTGTCCTTATCAAAGTGAAGAATACTCTCCCTCCTTGCCTTGCTTTCTTTAACCCAGCAGAAGGGCCAAGTAAATCAGCTCTCTGGCCCAAGGCCTCCACCTGGTGGCCCTCTCTGCAATTAAGTGAAGTTTGGCTTATTTTCACTTTATTTTGAAACACAATGCAAAAGTATAGAAAAGTTGCAAATATGATTTTTAAAAATGTTCCTGAAAAACTTGAGAGCAAGCTTCTGAAACGATACCCTATGACTTCCCCCAAACACCAGTATTTCCCATAAATATATTTCCTACATAGTCATCAGAATGGGGAAATTAATGTTGTTTCTACCATCTAACCCTCTAACTAGATTCTACTCCTTCTAGTTGGGCCCAAAGATGCACTTAGCAAAAGGATCCACCTTATAATCACACTCTGCATTTAGTCATAATGTCTCTTTAATGTTCAGTCTGGAAGAGTTTCTTTCTTGAACTCTCATGACCCTGAACCTCCTAAAGACTACAGACCTTCAGTCTGTATTTGTCTGAAGTTTCCTCATGTCTCTATTCAGGTCATATGTCTTTGACAGGGATTGCATAGTAGTGACTCTATGTTTTTCTCATTTCATTCTAGCAGTTGCTACATGATTTTGATGTGTCTCACTGCTGGTGACATAAACTTTGACCACTTGATTAGGGTCTTTCCTCTTTGGCTATGAAATGACACCTTCTAAGGGATGTTCACTAGCACCACTTTTCAAATATTGTGCTGAAGAAGACAGTGAACAAGGTAAAAATTATCAGTATAAGAAGTGGAAAGGAGGGCTGGGGATGTGGCTCAAGCGGTAGCGCGCTCGCCTGGCATGCGTGCGGCCCGGGTTCGATCCTCAGCACCACATACAAACAAAGATGTTGTGTCCGCCGAGAACTAAAAAATAAATATTAAAAAATTCTCTCTCTCTCTCTCTCTTTCTCTCTCTCTCTCTTTTTAAAAAATAAATAAATAAATATTAAAAATTCTCTCTCTCTCTCTCTCTTTAAAAAAAAAAGAAGTGGAAAGGAAGAAACAAAACTGTCATTACTCCTTTTTAAATTGACACATAAAATTATTATTGGGGCTCATGTGATGTTTCAACTATCAGTATTCTCAAATGGCATAGTTATCTAAGATCCAAAAGAATGGCTGGGCATGGTGGCCCATGCCTATAATCCCAGCAGCTCAGAGGCTGAGGCGGGAGGATCACTAATTCAAACCCAACCTCGGCAACTTAATGAGGCCCTGAGCAATTTAGCAAGACCCTGTCTCAAAATGAAAAATAAAAAAGGGCTGGGATATTGCTCAGGGGTTAAGCACCGCCTGGGTTCAATCCCAGGTACCAAAAACAAAAGAATGGCTACAAATTATTTGAATTAATAAGTGATTTTCACAAGATTGCTGGATACGATGCCAAAATACAAAAACCAACTGCAATTTGTTATATAGAAACAAACGCTAGAACTGAAATTTTTAAACAGAAGATTTTTACAAACCAGGCATTGGTGGCACACACCTATAATCCCAGTGACTTGGGAGGCTGAGGCAGGAGGATCAAAAGTTTAAGGCAGCCTGGGCAGCTTAACAAGACCTTCAGAAACTCAGTGAGACCCTGTCTCAAAAAAAGAAAAAAAAAAGGATAGGGGATGTAGCCCAGTGATAAAGCACCCTGAGTTCAATCCTCAAAACAAAAGATACTAATACAATAGCATCAAAAACTATCAAATAGGGGCTGGAGTTGTGGCTCAGCGGTAGAGCACTCACCTAGCATGTGCGGGACCCTGGGTTTGGTCTTCAGCACTACGTAAAAATAAATAATAAAATAAAGATATTGTGCTGTGCCCAAATACAACTAAAAAATAAATATTTATTTTAAAAAATCTATCAGGGCTGGGAATGTGGCTCAAGCGGTAGCGCGCTCGCCTAGCATGCGCAGGGGCCCTGGGTTCAATCCTCAGCACCACATAAAAATAAAGATGTTGTGTCCACCAAAAACTAAAAAATAAATATTAAAAAAATTCTCTCTCTCTCTTTCTCTCTCTCTTTGAAAAAGAAAGCATATCAAATAATAAACTAAATTTTGTCAAAGACATAAAAGGTTTCTATCCAAAAACTATAAAACACTTCTGAAATTAAAAAGGACTTAAATAAATGTAGGGTCTTACTATGTACATGAATTGGCATACTCAATATTGTAAAGTTATGAATTCTGTCCTAATTTGTCTGTGGATCCAGTACAATATAAATTAAAACAGGCATTCCTTTTTAGATATAAGATGTATCTACATTTTATATTAAAATGCAAAGGGCAATAACAACCAAGGTAATCTCTGAAAAAGTGGGAGACTTTGGAGATGAATATAATGTCATGATACAAAATCATAAAAGTCTCCAATTTTTAAAATATAGAGTTTATATTATAAAACTATGATATTAGCCAGACACAGTGGTGCACGTCTGTAATCCCAGCAGCTCAGGAGGCTGAGAAAGGAGGATTGCAAGTTCAAAGTCAACCTCAGCAATGCAAGGCACTAAGCAACTCAGTGAGACCTTGTCTCTAAATAAAATACAAAATAGGACAGGGGATGTGGCTCAGTGGTTGAGTGCCCCTGAGTTCAATCCCCAGTCCAAAAAATAAAATAAAATAAAACTATGATATTATGCAAGGACAGTTGATTGAACACCAAGAACAAAGCATCCAGAGGCAGAATGTTATGTTTGCACAACTAATTTATGACATCACAGAACAGTGATGGAAGGATGGTCTTTTCTGTAAATGGTACTGGATCAACTGAATACCAATATTGGAAAAAAACATACCTTGATCCCTACGTTGGAGTGTACACAAAATTGATCCAGGCTGACTGCAGATTGGAATGTTAAAATTGAAACAATAAAGCTTTTTGAAGAAAATATTCACAATTTGAAGATAGCCAAAGAATTCTTAAAGACCATTAAAAAACAATTGGTAGGAGCTGGAGCTATAGCTCAGTGGTAGAGCATGTGACATTCCTAGCATGTGCCAGGCCCTGGTTTCAATACCCAGCCTCACAAACAAAACTTAAACAAACAAATTTAGTCATATATAACTGAGAGCAGTGGCACACACCTGTAATTCCAGTGGCTCAAGAGACTGAGGCAGGAGAATTACTCATTCAAAGCCAGACCACACACTGTAGCTAAACTATGGAACCAACCTAGATGCCCTTCAACAGGTAAGTGGATAAAGAAAATGTGGTAAATATACACAATGAAATATTACTCAGCCTTAAAGAAGAATGAAATTATGGCATTTCCAGGTAAATGGATGGAGCTGGAGAATATCATGCTAAGCTGAAATAAGCCAAACCCAAAAAACCAAAGGCCAAATGTCTTCTCTGATAAGTGGATGCTAATCCATAATTGAGGAGGGGGTAGGGAAGAATGAAGAAACTTTGGATTATGCAGAGGGGATTTAAGGGAGGGGAGGGGGTGTAGGATTGGGATTGAGATGGACATTATTACCCTAAATACATTTATAATTACACTACTGGTGTGACTCTGCACCATGTTCAGTCAGAGAAAGAAGTTGTGCTCGATTTGTGTACAATGTGTCAAAATGCATTCTACTGTCATGTATAACTAGTTAGAAGAAATTTTAAAATAAAATAAAAACAAAGCCAGCCTCAGCAACTTAGGAAGGCCCTAAGCAACTCAGCAAGAACCTGTCTCATAAATAAAAAATGGCTAGGGATGTGGCTCAATAGTTAAGCTCCATTGGGATCTATCTATTCCTGGTACCACCCCACCCCCCAAATTAGCCTTATAGGGAAAAGTTCATAAATCTATTAAAATTAGCACCTAATATTCACAATTAAAAATGAAAAGATAAGCCATAGACTAGGGAGGTTATTCACTATTCACATATCTCATAAGGACTCTTATGGACTCGCATCCAAAAGGCTAATAAAGATCCTACAAGAAAAATAAATAAATAAAAAGATATCCAAATAGGAAGAAAAAAAGGTAAAACATCTAAATAGACTTCACTAAATAACAATAAACATTTAAAAAGAGAAAGTTCTTAACTGTGGTATCAATGAGGTGCCGGAGTCTGGCTGGGCACAAAATCACGAGCCACTCAAGCAGGAACAAACTTTATTTTTGAAACTGACGCCAATGCCCCATATGTTCCCAGGACCATTGCTGACCCACCCAGCGGCTTTCTCCCAGACCCCAACAGGAAGTCCCTCCTCGGAATTCCCTCCTACCACACTTCCCCAGCCAATGGGAACTCTCCAGGAGTCCCGTAGCAGGCCGAGGTGGATAGCAGGAGTCCAATATCCATATGAATGCAGATCTTAACATAATCATATCATCTCAATGGCTAGCTGGCATCGCCTTTCAACCAAAAATGCCATGCATCATTTTACTTGGCTGTGGCTCTTAGCACTTCTAATCATAAAATATCATTGGGAGAAAAGGCAAGCCACTGAGTGTGTTCTTTTTTTTTTTTTTTTTAAGAGAGAGTGAGAGAGGAGAGAGAGAGAGAGAAAGAGAGAGAGAGAGAGAATTTTTTTAATATTTATTTTCTAGTTCTAGGCGGACACGACATCTTTGTTGGTATGTGGTGCTGAGGGTCGAACCCGGGCCACACGCATGCCAGGCAAGCGCTCTACGCTTGAGCCACATCCCCAGCCCCACTACTGTGTTCATATCTAAAATATTTTAAAAATTCACAATCTTTTATGGGCACCCGATAAAAGACTGTATCAGAACATACATGAGGGTTCTCAGCCTTCAGTAGATATTAAAGAAAAGCAAACTAAAGCAATAGTACTATACTTCTATGCAGCCAACATCACTAAAATTATAGACTGGGAATGCCAAGGAGGCTGAGGATGGAAGCCATAAATTCTCTGATGTCAGTAGAATGTGTAAATTATTTTAGCCTTTTAGCATCTAACTGTTAGGCTTTACCTTCTGGGGCTACCATACACTATGTCCCAGCAATTCCATGGGAGGAGAAACTCATGCACAAGTGCATCAGATCCATGTACCAGAAAATTCACAGCAGCATTATTCAGAAAACACGAAATTGGAAACAACACTAATGTCCATCAACAGAAGAATGGTTAAATTACATTACAATAAATATTCTTTACAGCAGTGAAATAAAACCAGCCTTCTGTGTATGCGATTCAGGTGGATTCCAGACATAATACTCAAAGAAACAGGCAAAACAAAACGGACAAATAAAAACATACTTCATGATTCTATTTATAGTAAAAGCAAATGAAACTAATATGTGGTGTTGGTTCACGGTTGCCTTTGGGAACAGATAAGGCTTTCAGAATAGTGTAGAATTGTGTGTGTGTGTGTGTGTGTGTGTGTGTGTGTGTGTGTGTGTTGGACCCTCCTGGCGACAACGTAGGTGTGTGCTTCGTCACGTGGTCGACTTCTGTCGCGCACACTTTGCTGTGTGTCCTTCTTCAGTGTGGATGTTTAAATGTCTACAGATCGCAAGTCTCTCGGCAAACCCGAGCGTCGCGGGTGCCAGCTCGGATGTGCGGGGCGGTGGGGCGGTCCCAGCAGCTGCTCGAAATGTGTGACCTGGCCGCGGTCCTCACGTTGCAGCCAGAGATCCACAACCTAAGCCCAGGACAGGAATTTGAAGTCCGGGACCATTCGCTAATTCCTACGGGTCCTCGCTTCTCCCGGTTGGAGAGAGGACAGTCAGCTTTCCCTCCCACCTCAAGCTGCAGTGATGTGTAAGAAAACTCCACTTGGGTGTTTGCACTTTTTGCTTAACTTTTGGCCACAAATGCTACATATCAGGAACTCTCCAGACGCCAAACATGCCCCAGCAAAGAACCCCAAAACAGAGACGTTCTCAACACTCGCGCCAAGACCCTGGCCGCCTGGTGCTTTGAGGCTGGGCCCAGGGTGGATGTGGTTCTTTCGATTGCTTCGGCCTGGCGGTCGAGCTACACGCGCACGCGACGGCTGCGACTGGTGCTGCCTGGCGGCGGAGCGCGGAGCACACTGGGACTTCTCGCTGGCAGGCGGCTGCGGGCGGGCGGCGGCGGAAAAGGAGCGGGAGACGGCAGGATGGTGAAGCTGACGGCGGAGCTGATCGAGCAAGCGGCGCAGTACACCAATGCTGTACGGGACCGCGAGCTGGACCTCCGGGGTGAGTCGGGATCAGCGGAAGGGCTCTCCCGGGCCTCAGCGCGTGGCCTTGAGGTCCGCGCCCGGCCGCGTGCGCGGTGGCTGGAGCTTGGCCCGCGAGCCTGCAGTGTGGACTCCCAGTCGGGGTTGCCTCTTGCCGTTGTTGCCCAACGATCTTGCCTTTAGGCTGCTCAGAGTCTTATGTGGTCCCGCTCCTACTCACAGGCTTGACCGTCTTAATTACTTCCTGATCCGTACTCTGTTAGGCCTTGCCTGGCCCAGGTGTGCCGCAGTTTGAGCTGTTTTAGATCCAGGAAAATAGGCTCATTAATAGTTATAACTAGAGCAGGGTGACAATGTTGGTTCTTAGTAAAATAGATATTGTGGATTAGATATGTTAATGACATTTGGAGGAGGAAGAAAGTTTGGTTACAAGTTTAAAAAAAAAAACGGGAGTGCAGATAGCTACTTGTTAGTTTTTTAGGATACGGTCTTAGAAAGGGTGTAAAGAGCGCCTTGGCTCAAGCCTGTAATACCAGAGACTCTGGAAAGTTGTAAAGACCAAATTCTCCCGGGTAAAATAATGTGTGATCACAGTCTGAGACACCAAGGTCAGAGTGCCACTGCTGCCACCTCTGCTTTGTGCTAATATTCCTTGCTGACCGTTAGGAAATCCCAGTTCTTTTTATTTTATTGAAATTTAAATTTCTCAGTGGGCATGGTGGCAAACATCCGTAATCCCAGACACTTGGGAGACTGAGACAGGAGGGTAGCAAGTTTAGTGCCAGTCTTGGCAACTTAATGAGACCTTTAGAAACTTAGACTGAGTGTGTGTGGGGTTCCGTGATTCAATTCCCAGGACCAAGAAAGAGAAATTAAGTTTCTCCAAAAAAGGCCAGATTCAAGAGAATCTCATCACTTTTACTCTTGGCACTATTTGAACCGCTTGCAGTATTATTTGGATGCAGTGCTTACTTTGATATAGCCTTTACGGCTCCCGACTCTGTACTTTAACCTGGTTTGTGTTTCTTCATTTAGCACCTAGTTCAGTAATTATGCCCAAATTACACAAATCAGTTGAATTTGTTCACACTGTGGTTTACCAGTTGTGTATAAAATGTTGACTTTGAACTCAGAATTGGAGGTGAAGGCAAAGCTGCCATGATATCATGAGGATGTGTGGATGAGTTCTATGAATATGGCCTGTGGGAATGCAAGAGATTGAGAACTGTTCTTCCCAAATTCTGAATAAGGCTTGGGCATTGATAATTAGCAAGTGTCAGTTTTTCTTACACTGCTTAATTAGCTCCAAAGCCTAAGAACAGTGAAATATCTTGTAAATGTTCTTATAAACATTAGTTACCAAGACTACCCAGGGTGAATAGCCCCATCATCCTTAGTCTTGTCCTTGTTCTCAGCATTTTCAAGTCCACTTCCAGACCATAAGCTTCAGGGCACTGGGGGCTTGTGACTTTACCTCATTTATCTTCAGTACCTTGCAGAGTGTTTGACATGGCATAGGGGATAGGTAACTATTTCCTGAATAAATGAAAGTTTTGAGGCAATTACCATGAAATACTGATACTGTTTTAATGAACTTTCAAATCACATTACATTAATAACCTCTTATGTGGTTTCTCCCCCCTCCATTTTTAGGATATAAAATTCCAGTCATTGAAAATCTAGGTGCTACCTTAGACCAGTTTGATGCTATTGATTTTTCTGACAATGAGATCCGGAAGTTGGATGGTTTTCCTTTGCTAAGAAGACTGAAGACATTATTAGTGAACAACAACAGAATATGGTAAGTGTCTGCTAAGAGAGTGATATATTTTTTTTCCCCTTTAGAGTAAATGTTTTGGTGTGCCTGGAAGAAATTGTCATACATACTGCCAGTTAAACCTACATGTTTCTTCCTAACAAAAAAAAAAAAACAGTAACACTTTTTCCCATTGAGATCCAGAGATTACTTTGGCAGTGATCTAGATTATGTGTACCTATTCAGAAATCTTATATGTTTGTATATTTGTAATCTTCCAACATACTGCTTTACACATGTTTTAGTTTCTAAAGCAGAGCAATCATATTTAAAAGGATATACAAAATCCAGTTATTTTTCATTAATCATCTGTACCTCTTACTTTCTACTATTTGTTTTTCTTTACAACCAATTTCTAAAATAAAACTCATTAAAATGAGATCTTTTTTGATCCTCCCTTCATCAGCTTTATGCAAATTTTATTGGGAAAGAATATGTTTTTATAAAGTAGTACAAAGTCGTGAGTTGTTGTTTTTGAAGCTAGAAATAGTTCTCATGGGTTAACCATTCCCTTGTGGCATGGTTATGTCTTGTACCTGAGCTGTGAATACAGTCACTAGTATGTCCGTGCTTCCTGAACCAAAAAGTAATTATGAAGCAATAGTTTATTCTACCTGGAATTCTCACCCTTTTTAGGTTCTTCTGGACAGTATGGCGTTGGAAAGAGGGATTGGGGGACTTAGGTTCTAAAATCATCCCACTCCTGTCACTGGTCTTGTGACCTCAGACAGGGCTTCCTCTTTGTGCTTCATTTCTCTTTTGTGAGATAGGGTATGATGGAAGGATTTCTAAGGTTGTTCAAACTTTGAGGTCTGAGATCCCCTGAGCAACGACAGGGATGAAATTATTAGTTTGTTAATTTTCACTTTTAATAAGAGACTTTCTGTTTTTATTTTAGCCGTATAGGTGAGGGACTTGATCAGGCTCTGCCCTGTCTGACAGAACTCATTCTCACCAACAATAGTCTTGTGGAATTGGTAAGTTGAACAGGGGGAAAAGGTATTTAGGGGCAGGGTTAAAGGTATTACAAGTTTCTTTTACACTACATGCAAAAAAAAAAAAATTTATTTCGTAGTCTTTTTTTTCCCCCCCCCCTGTATCTTTTTCTTAATTATTTCAGAATCTGGACCTTTTGGATTATTTTATTTTTATATGGTACCTTTTTGTTGTTACTGTTCTAGGGAGTAAACCCAGAGCCTCATACATGCTAGGCAAACTTCCTGGGCTATAAATGTTGCAAATACCTTTTCCTATCCTGGCTTTCCTTTTGACTTGGTTAAGGTATCCTGATGGAAAAAAAAGTTCCTAATTGAGTGTAGTCTCATATGTCAATTTTTATTGTTAGTACTTCCAATGGTCTTTTTATTTTTTTTAACCTTTATTTTGTTTATTTATTTTTATGTGGTGTTGAGGATCGAACCCAGGGCCTTGCGCATGCCAGGCAAGCACTCTACCGCTGAGCCACACCCCAGCCCCAGTATTTTCAATGTTCTTATGTCAATTTTATTGTTAGTACTTCCAAAGTTCTTTTTTGTTAGTACTTCCAATGTTCTGTTAAAGCTTCCCTTTCTTCTCCCCAGATTATAAAGAAACACCTACATTGTTTTCTAGAATTGCAATGTTCGGTGTGGTACCAGTAGCTACAAGTGGATACTTCGAATTGAGATGTGCAGAACTATAAAATACATGCCAGGTTTCAAAACACAGTACCAAAAAAGAAAACATAAACTTAGTAGGTTTTAATACTGATGTTGAAATGATAGTATTTTGGATAATAGGTAAAATAATATATTATTAATTAGTCTCTCCTGTTTTTCTATTTTAATGTAGGTACTAGAAAATTTTAAATTGCATATCTGACATGCATTAAATTTTGTTAATGATTCTATCCTAGAAACTTTATTGCTTTGCTCTTCAAATTAGATGAACAATCCACCTGCAACTGATTTCGTTATGAGATAACAGGCAAATTTTCAGTTTTACTATATAGATAACAATGATTTGGGCCCTTTTTAAGTGAAATGGTCTGGGGATATAGCTCAGTGGTAGAACACCAGGGGTTCAGTCTCTAATATCACATAGAATAATTTTTAAAAAATCTGTTCTACATGTTTAATTTTTAACAAAATTGAGTTCATATTGAGTTATCCTGTTTTGTAACCTGAATTTTCCACATTAACACTGAATGTTTAAATTCATATTACATAGTTTGATTTTGGATTACTAAGATTTTGTCTGCCTTCTCTATTTTCCTTATTGTTTAGAATGAACTGTATGTTCTATTCCTGGTGGACAGTGTCAGAGGTATTCATAGCATCTTTCAGGTTTTCAAAGGGGTATTTAACTCCAATAGTAGGAATGGACTGGCTTGAGGTCGTGTGCTTTCCAAAATTTGAAGTACTTAGCCCAGAATGCATGTTCATAGCAAATGCTATTTGAGAAGTTATAGTTGTATTTGAAGTTTATTGCAAAGATAAAAAACCCGTTCCTATGAGTTACAGAAAAAGGTGTGTTCAAGTCTCACATCAGTGATAGAGGATTTGACTACCTGCCTGGATTTCTGTCAGTCTTGGTTTTACATGTACCTTCCCAAACAATACAGTATAGTGACCTAAAACATTTCAGCAATTCCATAACTTCTTATGTATTTAGTCTTTTTAAAACTTATTAATACATCATCATTGTGTTTTATTGTATATGTGTAACAAACCTCATTTTGTATTTCTTTTTGGATATCTGTGGTGCTATGCCAGTATCAAGCTCAAGAGGTCCCCCTGGTGGTGTTTGTGAAGTAAAGATGAATGATTCCTTTTTTGAAAAGTGGCTCTGTTCCCTTGTTGCTTTTGGAAGTTGGTTCCTTGTTTTAATATGGACCTCTTCCAGATTTTGCATATCATTCTTGACCGGACTATGCTAATCCCTATATCCTTCCAGTTATCGTATATGTGCTACAAAAGTAAGCACTTTCCTGTTTTTATCAGTACTTCTTTTCACTGTCCCTCTTGGCAGCCCTGTTTACTAAATTTTGATCTGTTTTTAGCAGTTTTTTCCTTAGTGTAAGGCTTTGTTCTGGAAAGGAAACAATTTTTGGTTAGTGTTTAGAGAGAGGGCCTAGATTGCTGTAATCCATTAGACCTTCTCATAGACTTGTACTCACTATTAGAATGTTCAGATCCTTGGACTGTTGTTCTCAAACTAAGTACCTATCCAGTATAAGAGATGCCTCTGCCTTCCCTCTGCTTCTTTCTACACAAATGGTTTCACTGTGCAAGTCTTTTTTTTTTTTTTTTAATCTTTATTTTTATTTATTTATTTTTATGTGGTGCTGAGGATCGAACCCAGGGTATCATGCATGAGAGGCAAGTGCTCTACCACTGAGCCACAACCCAGCCCACATGCAAGTCTTGAAGCTTTCAAGTTGTCCATACTTATTTCCATTGTAGGGTTCATGGGAAATATCTTCTCATCTACTTTAGTTGTCACTATTGACAATAAGTTTTTGGTTTTTCTATCCTCATTCAACTGTGGTTTATGGGACAATTTGGACAGATTAAAAAACCATCCTGCCTTCTTCCCATAATTTGGTGGGGGGTTTTCTTTGTTTTTAATTATTCTGTTCAATTTGTGAAAAATTATTTGAAGAGATTTGGGGAAGCCTAGAATAAAGGTGCCTTTTTGCAAAGACAATATGTTGTTCCCAGGCACTTCGGGGAGGTACTTGCCAAAAAAGACCACATTACACCAAGATTCTGGATTGAGATTCCCTGGGTAAATAGCTTGCTCCAAAGTTGCATCAGCTTTAGCATTGCTTTCTTTTCAGTGTATGTCTGCTGCTGTTGACAGAGTTAATGCCAAGATTTTACAAAGCTCAAATTATAAGTATTTAAACATTTGAGATGTACTAGTATTGGGATAGGTGCTGGGGTAGTAAGAAATAAAAGACAATATGGATACTTTCTTCAAAATATCAAAATAGACAGCATATGGTATCAGTGTTCTTATGTGTGCTCCTTATTTTTACAGGGTGATCTGGACCCTTTGGCGTCTCTTAAATCATTGACTTATCTAAGGTACGGAAATTATTTGTTGTGTTAACAAAACTAATGAAGTACTTAAAATTACATTTGACCCTAAAACAGTCAGTCAGTAGAAAGTAGCTTTTAAAAACAAATATAGGGGCCTGGGGTTGTGGCTCAGAAGTAGAGCGCTCACCTAGCGTGCTCCCCTAGCATGTGTGAGGCACTGGGTTCAATCCTCAGCACCACATAAAAATTAAAAAAAAAAAAAAAAAAAAGATATTGTAGCCAACTATAACTAAAAAATAAATGTTTAAAACAAACAAACAAAAATGAGGTGCTAAGCAACTCAGACCCTGTCTCTAAATAAAATACAAAATAGGACTGGGGATGTGGCTCAGTGGTTGAGTGTCCCTGAGTTCAATCCCCGGTACTCCCTGCCAAAAAAATATAGATAAATAGATAGATAAGATATTTCCTTAATGTAAAGAATTTTTTGTCCTTAATTTATAGATTTATTACACTGTTCAAATGGATCTCTTAAATGCTAGCCTATGAACAAGATTGGTATTGTGTTGTTCTTTTTCTTGTAGCATTCTAAGAAATCCTGTAACAAATAAGAAGCATTATAGACTGTATGTGATTTATAAAGTCCCACAAGTCAGAGTGCTGGATTTTCAGAAAGTAAAACTAAAAGTAAGTATTCTTTGATCGTAGGTCATTTTAGAGTTTTATGCTTTTCTTTATACTTTTGTTACTAACTTTTTAAATTTCCTAATTGAGTACAATTTGCCATTAGTTTGCAGTTTAAAATACGGGAAAGAAAATGTTAAGTCAGATTTTTTTTTTCCTCGTGGCAGGATTTTAAATTAACACTCTTGTCTAACATTTGCTGTTCCATATTTGGCAAAATGTTAGAACCACGGCATTGAGTATCTGCTTAAATACATTCCCACTGAAGATTTTGATCTATTTTTGAGCAACTATTAGCATGACTTACCCCTTATTGGAAGTGGTTCTGTTTTTGCTTTCCTCCCCTTTCCTGGTTCTTTGGGGTCCCTCCTTGAAAGGAGGGGAGGGAACTTTCTTCAGGGAGCTTCACCAGAGAAGGCAAGACCACTATCTTCTTTTCATATGAAATTGGCTCTTTGGTATTTTTGCCAGCCCAGAGTATTTCAGGAGAGTTGGCTTCCATGTTTTCTGAGGAATGCATCTAAATGCATGTGGTATTCCTATTTCCATTAACTCTGTGTGTGGTGTTGCTGTAGGAGCGTCAGGAAGCAGAGAAAATGTTCAAGGGCAAACGGGGTGCACAGCTTGCAAAGGATATTGCCAGGAGAAGCAAAACGTAAGATACGGATATCCAACTTAACTCCACTTCACCTTCAGAAACACTGTCTGGCAGTTGGCCTCCTTCAAAATTAAGCCAAAAACTTTGATTAATGTGGTATTAAATTTGAGTGCTGATGGTTTATGGCCACCAATGGTCCATACATTAACAGGTTAGCAGAGAATATATTTCAGTTTGCAGTCTTAATGTGAAATTTTGTACATCCTGTTTTCTCTATAGGAAGATTAATTGGGAGGTGTTTCTGAAGGAGAGAGTTCTTGTATCAGTTTGTTAACAAAGATAAGATACTACACTGGTTGAATTACTTTCAAAAACCTTTGAAAGTAAAAGAGAAGCAACTTCCTTTGGGCAGGATTTAACAATTATGTTCTTCCCTCCTAAGTTTTAATCCAGGTGCTGGTTTGCCAACTGACAAAAAGAAAGGTGGGCCATCTCCAGGAGATGTAGAAGCAATCAAGGTAATAATGTTTTGGTATTCTAGAACTGAAGAGAGCTGAGATGTGGTTAGGACACATCATGGTATAGTGAACCAAGTTCTGAATGCTGCAGATTCCATAGTTGTTAGAATCCAGCTATATTCCTATTTGAGGAAAAACTACCTAAAAGTTATTATTTGACTTGAATTCATTGCGTCAGCCAATCAAAGTGGGAAGCATCTTTCTTGTTTTCCCAGGATGCGTTTGTCATTTTAAATAGTTAATTTCTTTGATATGCTTAATAGTTACCGGGGTTTACCTTAATGTTTTTTTGTTTGTTTGTTTGTTTTTAATTGGTGCTGAGGATCAAACCCAGAGACTCGCACATGCTAGGCGAGTGCTCTACCACTAAGCCACAGCCTAGGCCCTTGCCTTATTTTTGCTTTCAAAGATATCTTAAATTTTAGGATATGTAGAATTATCAATCGTTCTCTTAGAAGAAGGCCTGTTTCTCCTCACTAATTTTGAAAATTTATATGATTTGCTTTTTGATTCAGTATGCCAATAAAATTCTTCCCCTGACACAGAGCTACATAATATTCCATATGAAAAGATACTGTGAGTTTCTGTAGATGTTTTCCGCATGGTTGGTACTTTATCGCAACTAATTGTCTATCTCCGTTTTCCTTTGTCTTCTAGAATGCCATAGCAAATGCATCAACTCTGGCTGAAGTGGAGAGGCTGAAGGGGTTGCTGCAGTCTGGTCAGATACCTGGAAGAGAGCGCAGATCAGGTTAGGGAATGGTGTTATGTGAACTTTTACCCATATGTATAGTCATGCTCCAGATAATGTTTTGGTCAGTGACATAGTGCATACATAGCAGTAGTCTCATAATATTATAATAGATCTGGAAAACTCGTATGCTTAGTATTTTTACTTTATCCTTTCTATGTATAGGTAACACAAATACTTACCTTTGCATTAAAGTTGCCTGTAGTATTCAGAACAGTAACATGTTGTATAGGTTTCTAAGCTAGGAGCAATAGGCTATGCATCATAGAATGGATTACAATAGGTGATACCATCTAGATTTGCAGGTATGCTCTTTGTGCTATTCTGATTCACATAACAACAAAATCACCCAGCTATAAAGTTCTCAGAAGAATCTTTGTCATTAGGCGAAGCATGACTGTCATATAATATAGTAGTTAGGAACACAGGTCCTAGAACCAAACAGCCTGAGACTTAAATCTTAGCCTCATCAGCTCTATCCTTGGGCAAATATGAAGTATATTCCTTCATCTTTAAATCTGAGATGATAATAGTACAAGCTGTTAAAAGTTGTTGGAAGAGTTAGGCCTTGTCCACACCTGTAATACCAGTATTCAGAAGGTTAAGACAAGATACTTGTAGGTTTGAGGCCAGCCTGAGAAACTTAAGAAAACCATTCTCAAAATTAAAAACAAGGAAAGAAAGAAGCCAGGCACTGTGGCACACACTTATAAGCCCAGCAATTCAGGAGGCTGAGGCAGGAGGATTATGAGTTCAAAATCAGCCTCAGCAACTCAGTGAGACACTTTCTTACTAAGTATTTGTGTGACTAAATTTTCTTTATAGCCTTGAGTGAAAACGTGTTAGAACAGATGCACTGTTGAAGTCAATACAGGAGTCTAGTTGACTGTTATTAAGGCAGAAATAATGGGAAAATACTAAATAATGTCACTAAGTGTTTTGTAGTAGAAATTACCATTTCTATAAAAATGCAAACATAAACATGTAATGGATTTACTGTTTTAATAAATTACTATTCTTTAAAATTGTTTTAATTTCTGATACCTATCAACAGATGTAATCGACATAAACAAAAGGTTTTTTTTATGTCCTCACCCTAAAAGTTTAAGAACTGCTGAACTAGACAGAGGCAGCAGGACATTCTAGGCAGAGGAGACTGCCCTGCCAGAATCCTTGTAGAAAGGTACACTCGAACTGAGAAAGGGCCAGAGTGAATGAGGCTCACATCTCTGGGAGGATGTGGCCTGATGAGCTGACAGAACCACATAGACGCTGCAGGTTGTGTGATATATGGTGGAAATCTGTTGAGCCTTTTGAGCTTAGATGATGACAGATTGGGAAGTAAGAAAACTCCTTATTATACTAGGGGTGAGAGGCTGAGTGAGACAGGAGGATTGCAAGTTGGAGACCAGCCTCAGCAACTTAGCAAGACCCTATCTTGAAAAGGACTAGGGATGTGACTCAGTAATGAAGCGCCCCTAGGTTTAATCCCCAGTGCCAAAAAATAATGTGTATTGTGACTATAGTGTGTCAGAGTTGTTGCATTGATTTGCTGCCATCCCCAAAACCCTCCCTGGGATGTTTCAGTTGAGTCTTGGCTATCTTAGGATATAAGCATAATCAAAAGCACAGTTCAGACATCGAGTATGGTGCGCCATTGCTTGATTTGCTAGATCTCAGTGGGCCCAGGCTTCCAAGTAGGACTAATGAAGCCATTCCTTTTTTGTAGTATTACATCTAGAAATCTGGTATTTGGATCCAACTGTAGAAGCAATAGACTTAAACATTATTTTCTTTTTCTTTTTTTTTTTTTTTTTTTTTTTAATATATTGACCAAAAAATCTGCCATATATTGTTGAACAAGTGGTTTGTTGTTGCCATATTTCCCTTAGAGACAGTAAAGTCATTGACTATTCCAGGATCTGGCAAGTAGTGAATGCCCAAATGCTTTTTGAGTATATCTAGTTTCTTTGCCCATAGTAGTAGCAAGAATGAAACACATGCATATAATCTTTTTGTTTTCACAAAAAAAATGAACTATCAACTACAATGGGAGGCAATAGTTTTGACTTTAGTTAGACCCTTTGTGACCCTTTTCCTTGGAAATCGATCATCCCTTCCAGTATCTGCCAAAGACAGTTTGACCCTGGACTATAAGCTCCTTAAAAATGGGCTGCTCCAGGTCTTTTTGTGCCTAGTCCAGTGCCTGGTATACAGTAGCCACAGAATGGGCACTCACCTACTACGCAAACATTCTCTCAAACTGACGTGGCTTTTTTTTTTTTTTTTTTCTTTTCAGGGCCCACTGATGATGGTGAAGAAGAAATGGAAGAAGACACAGTCACAAATGGGTCCTGAGCAAGGTGGTGGATGTCTACTAATAGGCAGTCTTGGGACAAATCTACTTTTTGAACATGGAATAATAGCCTTGTTTGTGTCAGCAAAGTGGAATCTCACCATTGTTGAAATGTTTTAAACTGCTGCCCATAATTTTGTATTATAAATTTTGAAGTCTAAATGTCAGTTTTTTACAAATGGTAAAAAATAAAGGCCACTCACTGTGCTGCCGAATTGCTTGTCATTGTGGTGTATTTGCACTGAGGTGTAAGGACAGATTTTTTCAAGTTGGAAGTTCAGGACAATGGTGTTTGTAGGTAGGCATCCCCATTATCTGTGAAATGTTTACATTTTCAGATTTTTCCTAAAGGCTTTAGGATTCACACAAATCAGCATCTTTTGACCTTTTTAATTAAACCTATCTGTAAATATCATACAAATAAATAAATTGATTTGAAATATTGCTGTGGGGAATATGACAGGAACCTGTAGCATGTGGTAGGGGGAGAATCTTGGCCTCCCTAATGGCAGGATAAGTCATGCTTCCTCAGCTTCTGGACACTACGACTTTGTTTATTTGGTGTTCAAAGTTTGGATTACATGGTTTCTATGGTGGGTATAAACTCAAGGACAGATAAATGCTTAGGATAAAGAAGAAAGGTAAGAGCTGGGGTTGTGGCTCAGTAGTAGAGTGCTCGCCTGGCACGTGCACGGCCCTGGGTTTGATCCTCAGCACCACATAAAAATAAAAAAGGTATTGTGTCCAACTAAACTGAAAAAATATTTTAAAAAAGAGAAAAAAGGACTAGGTTGTAGCTTAGGGGTAAAGCATCTCAGGGCTTGATTCCCAACAATAAAAGTGGATTTTTTTAATTTCAAGATTATCTTATTGTAGTGTTTGTATTAGATTAAAGGCCCTGATTTTGCGGTTCTAAAAATTATTCACTTAGGAAACATTTTATTTGTGTACATAATTAACATAATTTAAAGCCCACCTTGGGGGTCTGTAATAATATCAGTTAAAAGTAGAGATATAGGGGCTGGGTGTGGGGAGCCATTCTGACACGTGATTGGGTGACTCCCGTTAAGGGCCTGAGGCACTCTGGCTGTGTCGGAGTTATCCCGACCCTTTCCTGATGAGAGAGCCCATCCGTGTGGGGGTGTGCGTAACCACTGACCCTGGAGACCCAATCACTGACCCTGACCTTGGAGTGCAGCCCCCCCTCAACCTTCATTGGATGGAATTCTCCCCTGAATCTCTTGTCCCCCCAAATAAAAGGCTACTCCCCGGCGTGTTCGCTCTCTCTCTCTCTCCTGCTAGCCCAGAGTAATCCTCGCTGCCCTGCTGGGCGGCTTGAGGCGGGGAACCAGGGAGGCGAG
Organism: Spermophilus citellus; assembly: GCF_964194105.1. Classification (NCBI taxonomy): domain Eukaryota; kingdom Metazoa; phylum Chordata; class Mammalia; order Rodentia; family Sciuridae; genus Spermophilus; species Spermophilus citellus. Next base: position 53,955,047 of record NC_138185.1, read on the forward strand.
CCGTCTCGGACCTAGCAATGTAAAATAAGGTACTGTCTGTGTGTTTTATTTTGATCTCTTCTAACTAACTTAATGCCAGAACCTCATTAATGAAACCACTGCGCAGGCCGCGTGGTAGAATTGGCGCCCAACGTGGGGCATTCTGAATTAGTTAGATTGAGTGGGAGCGCGCGCTAAAAAGATTAAGGGAAAGAAAAAATAAAAGAAAGTAAGGAATAAAGAATAAAGAAAAGGAAGAGGTGACATTTGGGTCACAAAAGTAATAAAGAGGATAAGGAAAATAGAAAATAAGATAAGAGAAAGGAAGAAATGACATTTGGGTCACAAAAGTACCGGGAGATATTGAAGGAAAGAGACGTTAATTTACTTAAAATGGGAAATTCTACTTCTTCGGATAAGGAAATGTATCTAACTATTTTAGACAGTATAATTAATCAGAAAGGAAAACAAATAAAGAAAACTCAGTTATTGCAATTCTTAAAGATTGTAGGTGAATATTGTCCTTGGTTTTGTGACCAAGAGTCTCCAAATTTACTTACTTGGGAGAAATTAGGAAGAAAGTTACAGAGAGTTTGTCTTTCTACTGAAATACCTGGAGGTATAGAGAATATACAGAAAACTTGGACAGCCCTAGAAGTCTGTCTCTTTGAATACATGGACCAGAGTCCGTGGCCACCAGAAGACCTTCTGAGAGGTATTCAAAGAGCCATTAGGTCTATTCAAATGGAAAATCAGCCTGAAGCTAAATTAATTTCCTTTCCTTTGAGCCGTTTTAAAACAAAAGCGCTAGGAGCTAAAACAAAGGTTAGAATTGTGCCAGCTAGCCCGCAGACAGATTGTACAGAACAGCATGATAAAGAAGAAGCATCTCTAATCTTGGAGAGCCCTCCAAAAGTGGTAAACAATCTTCCTGGAGAGGAAAATACAAAGGAAACTCCTAGTGGGGCTCAGGTTTCTTCTCAACCACGTGAGTTAGAAACCCAAATTCCAAATGGCGATAGTACAGAGTCTGATAACAGCTCACAGTCTGAGGAAGAAGAATTAGACATAGAAACTCAGGACTTAGAGAAAAATTTTAATAGACTGCATTTAGCACCACTGCCCAAGCTTTTAAAATTCGGCCGATACCTACTAGAAGGACCAAATTTAACAGGTGTGCTGAATTAAAGATGACTTTTCTTACCCCAGTTCAGCAAGGTATTAAGAAGGCTCAAGAAATGGGAGAGGATACTACTGGTTTTCACCTCTTTCCAGTTTTTGAGCAAACTAATGAACAAGATCAAAAAGTTAGAGTTCATGCTGTAATCCCTTTTAAAACTATCAAGGAATTGAAAAATGCATGTGAAACGTACGGCCCAAATTCGCCTTTTGTTCAGAGTCTGATAGAAAATATTTGCTCACAACCCCTTCCTCCTAGTGATTGGATTTTTTTAGCCAGATCTTGTCTGAGCGGGGGAGATTACTTGCTTTGGAAAACTTACTGGACTGATTTTTGTAATGAACAAGCAGAAAGGAACAGGAGACAGGGCATAGAAACGCCAGTAACGATGTTTTTAGGGACTGAAGATTTCGCTGATTTAGAAAGACAGCTAAATTATGATTTTGTAGTGTACAATCAAATAACTGATTGTGCAAAACGTGCCTGGAGACAAATTGTCCCCAAGGACCAGTCCAATTTAGTTCTTACCAAGATCAGACAAGGTGCCAATGAGATTTATTCAGATTTCGTAGCCCGACTATATCAGGCTGCGAACAGGTCCATCGGGGACCCAGGAGCTAGCGAATTTATTGTTAGGCAATTGGCTTTTAAGAACGCAAATAAAATCTGTCAAGATGTTCTCCGACCCATTGCGGAGAAATCAGATGGCGCGGATCAACCCGCTTTCTCACCGCCGCCGCCGCCGCCGGCATTTCCTCCTGGCGGGAGCCCGGGAATTCCAGGAACGGTCGCACAGTGTGACGTCATCGCGCCGGCCATGGGGGCCGCCATCTTTAGATTTACCGGAGCAAAACAAACAATTTCCATGCCGACCATGGGGGCCGCCATCTTTAATTTTACCGGAGCGGAACCACAGTTTCCGTACAAACCCCTAATGATTTTCAAGGCTTTTAAGAGAGATAATTCAGCCTATGGGATCATTACAGCCAGGACTTCCCTCCCCCACAGCCATTCCTTTAGATTATAGCTTGATGGTAATAAATTTAAAAGACTGTTTTTTCTCTATAAGGTTACATCCTGAAGATTGTGAAAAATTTGCTTTCACTGTCCCAGCAGTTAATTTTAAGGAACCTATTAAAAGATACTGCTGGAAAGTTCTTCCTCAGGGAATGCGTAATAGTCCTACACTGTGTCAAAAATATGTTGATCAGGCAATAGATCCCATTAGAAATAACTTCCCTGATGCATATATTATTCATTTTATGGATGATATACTATTGGCTCATATTAATTCAGAAGTACTTTCAGAAATTTTTACTCAGTTAGAGACCTCACAACAATGGGTTTAAGTATAGCTCCTCAAAAAATTCAAAGGTATCTCCTTTTCAATATCTAGGTCAGATAATTCAAGGGAGTACAATCCGTCCTCAAAATCTTCAGATAAGAGTTAAGGAGTTACATACCCTTAATGATTTTCAAAAATTATTAGGAGATATTAACTGGCTAAGACCATCCTTAAAGTTAACTACTTCTGAGTTAAGTCCTTTATTTCAGATATTACAAGGAAATCCTTCTCCAACCTCTCCACGTCAACTAACTTTGGAGGCCAAAGCAGCCTTAAGGAAAGTGGAAATTGCAATTAAAAATGCACAGCTTACTAGAATAGATCCTAAAGAAATAATGTATTTATTAATATTTCCAACTGAGCATACCCCAACAGGAGCCATATGGCAAAGATTAGGAGTTATTGAATGGATTTACTTATCTCACTCCCCTCAAAAAACATTAATTCCTTTTCATGATTCTATAGCTCAATTAGTAATTAAAGGTAGGACTAGGATTTTACAATTAATTAGATCTGAGCCTGATATCATAATTATTCCATTTTCTGTTCAACAGACTAATTGGCTTTTTCAAACTTCTACCTCATGGCAGATAGCTTTTGCAGATTTTCCTGGGCAGATAGATAGCCATTATCCTCGTGATAAGATTGTACAATTTGCATCATTAACATCACTTATTTTTCCAAAGATTGTACTTTCCCATCCAATAGAGGGAGCTTTATCGGTGTTCACAGATGGTTCCAGCTCTGGTAAGGCAGGTTTCTTCAGCCGTGTTCACACAGAGGTAATACAAACTTCTTATACTTCAGCTCAAAGGGCAGAGCTTCAAGCCCTGATTTTGGCCTTAGATTATTTTTCAAATGAGCCTATTAATATCTATTCTGACAGCTTATATACAGTCAGAATTACCAAAAATATTGAAACCTCAGTTATTGGGTTTACTTCATCACAGGAGTTATTTGAATTATTTCATAATTTACAAAAGACAGTGCTAATGAGGAAGTACCCATGTTTTATTGGACACATCCGAGCCCATACTAACCTCCCTGGACCTCTAATTGCAGGTAATGACAAAATTGATAAATTAGTAGCTTTTTGTCAACAGATGTCTTCATATGACTGTGCCCTAGCTTCCCATTCCTTGCATCATCAAAATGCTTCTAGCTTACGTAAAAAATTTAGTATTACCAGAGAACAGGCTCGTCAGATTGTAAGCCAATGCCCTAAGTGTGTTATTTACACTCCATCTCTGCCATCAGGGGTAAATCCCCATGGTTTAAAACCAAATCAAATATGGCAAATGGATGTAACTCATATTCCTCAATTTGGTAAGCAATGTTATGTGCATGTCATAGTGGACACTTATTCTAGATTTATTTTTGCCACAGCACGTACTAAGGAAAATACTCAACATGTAATTTCTCATTGCTTAGCAGCTTTTTCCGTTTTAGGGTGTCCTATGCAGATTAAAACAGATAATGCTCCAGCTTATGTAAGCTCTGCTTTTCAACAATTTTGCCAAGAGTTTCAAATTAATCATAAAACAGGAATTCCTTATAACCCCCAAGGTCAAGCCATTGTAGAACGAGCTCATTTATCTATTAAACTTCAATTACAAAAATTAAAAAGGGGGAATAAGATAATGACTCCCCAAAATAGCCTTAATCATGCCTTATTTGTTTTAAATTTTTTAAACTGTGACACAGAAGGTCACACTGCTGCTGAGAGGCAAATGTCTCCCTCGGTGACAGGCCCTTTAGGCAGAGTTCTGTGGAAAGATTTACAGACTGGTCAGTGGAAGGGCCCAGATCCGGTAATATCATGGGGCCGAGGGCATGCTTGTATTTTTCCAGAAGGTGCTTTTCGTCCTATCTGGGTGCCTGAACGTGCTATCAGACATGGAGGAAATAGAACCCAGACTCAAGCGACTGAGGATTGACCCGGAGGAGCCACAACCCAGAAGGAGGAGATATCAGAAAAAGATGAAGAAAGACCAGATTGAACCAGCCGAGAAGCTGATTTCATGGAAAGATGTGAAGAAACTGACAACCCAGGCTTCCCAAATACTTCGACGCCTAGGAAAGAACAGGACCCCAGTCTTGATGGTAGCGACAGTAATTGCCCTACTGGGCTGTCAGGTAAAAAGGAATCAAGTAGACACTTATTGGACATATTTCCCAGATCCACCCCTGGTACACCCAGCTGTGTGGACTGGAGAATCTATTCCAGTATTTACTAATGACTCATTCATGATGGGAGGATTTACAGATACTCATATTACTCCCAGTCATGTGACTAGATTTAATTATTCTGGCTACAGTGCCCAATTGCCTTTATGTTGGTCACATGATAAACATGCTGGCTGTCTAAAAGTATCATTTGAAGAAAAGACAGCGATTGGTAAACCTAGACTGACAAATAATTCTATTTATGGAGACTTAAAACCTAATACTAGATCAGTAATTAAGATGGGACTTTCCCATAACAAGCCAGTCATTTCTGCAAAACCTCCACCAGTACCCCACTGTCCAAATAGTTCTATAATTGAAATTGGCACCTTTCCTAAATGGATGGATTATGTAAATACCTTTCCTGTACAACATAAGGTGTCTAAAGCTAGTGGGTATATTTTAGACTGGTCTCCAAAAATTGATAAGAGACAATTACGAAGAAATTCTGCTATGACACCTGCAGGATTTGTTAGTAATATTTTGACTTATAGTGAAGGAGGCATTCAAAGAGATATTTGGCGTTTAATTGCTGCCTCAGAATATTTACATTTTACAGATAAACCTTTACCAAAATTTGTCGGCAAGAACTGTAAAGAGGGATCTTGCTATGGCCTAAGAGCCTGTGTCCAATCTCCTTATGTTTTAATTATTGGAAATGTAAAAGTTAGATGGATAGATGATAGATATTTTGTTACTTGTAATAAGTGCAACCTAACCAATTGTATTTCTAGGTATAATGGAGGAAAAGGAGTGCTGACACTTCATCAGCCCTCTTTTGTTTTATTACCTGCTAATATTTCAGAGCCATGGTATGCTGATGCTGGTTTACAAGTCTTACAGCAAATTCATGCCCAGCTAACAAGACCTAAATGTGCTATTGGAGTCATAATTGTTGGTGTCTTAGCACTGGTCTCATTTATTGCCTCAACTGTCTCTGCATCTCTGACATTGTCTCAGAATATTCAGCATGCAAAATTTCTTAATAATTTAGCTCAAAATACTTCCAAGGCTCTGCGTAATCAAGTAAATATTGATGAAAGGATTGAGACTAAGTTAAACGCCTTAGAGGCGACTGTTATTAACATTAGTAATGAACTTTCAGCCTTAAAATTTAAGGAAAGGCTTAAATGCCATGCTAATTATAAGTATGTATGTGTTACAGCTGCCAAGTACAATGCTTCTCTCTGGGATTGGGAAAAGGTTAAAAACCATTTATTAGGCATTTGGCAAAATAGTAATAATAGCTTGGATATTCTGGAACTTCATCACCATATCCAAGACATTCAAAATAATAGAGCTGATTTTTCAGATCCTTCTTCTTTGGCTAACCAAATATTGAAGGAATTAAATGGATTCAACCCTGGAAATATTCTTAAGCACTCCGCTTGGTACCTTATTGGATTATTCTCTTTGCTGTTAATTCTCTTTTGTATTGTAACTATAGGATGGCGAGTCTTCCAATCAAGAATCCGGGGACTCCAGAGAGTGAACCGCCGCCTCATTGTTAAGAATAGAAAGGGGGAATATGTGGGGAGCCATTCTGACACGTGATTGGGTGACTCCCGTTAAGGGCCTGAGGCACTCTGGCTGTGTCGGAGTTATCCCGACCCTTTCCTGATGAGAGAGCCCATCCGTGTGGGGGTGTGCGTAACCACTGACCCTGGAGACCCAATCACTGACCCTGACCTTGGAGTGCAGCCCCCCCTCAACCTTCATTGGATGGAATTCTCCCCTGAATCTCTTGTCCCCCCAAATAAAAGGCTACTCCCCGGCGTGTTCGCTCTCTCTCTCTCTCCTGCTAGCCCAGAGTAATCCTCGCTGCCCTGCTGGGCGGCTTGAGGCGGGGAACCAGGGAGGCGAGCCGTCTCGGACCTAGCAATGTAAAATAAGGTACTGTCTGTGTGTTTTATTTTGATCTCTTCTAACTAACTTAATGCCAGAACCTCATTAATGAAACCACTGCGCAGGCCGCGTGGTAGAGCTGGGGATGTGGCTCAAGCGGTAGCGCGCTCGCCTCGCATGCGTGCGGCCCGGGTTCAATCCTCAGCACCACATACCAACAAAGATGTTGTGTCCGCCGAGAACTAAAAAATAAATATTAAAAATTCTCTCACTCTCTCTCCTCTCTCACTCTCTTTAAAAAAAAAGTAGAGATATATAGCTCATTGGTAAAGCACTTTCCTAGCACGCACAAGACCCTGGGTTCAATCCTCAGTATTGCATGCAAAAAAAAAAAAAGCAATGAGACCTCACAGTTCACATTTTTGTGACTTATTTTATTTATTTATTTATTTCGTGGGGGGGGTTGCTGGAACCCAGGGCCTTGTGCATATGTGAAGCAAATACTCTACCAACTGAGCTGTATCCCCAACCTGACACTGTTGATTTATTGCTCCCTCTTATCTCCTTTATCTGCCACACCCTTAATCCTATCTAGACCTTTGTCACTTTATCAGTAGCTATTGCCACAATCATGCCTCTTAAACCACCCAAAACTTAAGGTTTTGTTTTTTTTTTTAAAGAGGAAAAAATGAGTTTACAGCTGGCTCTGTATTTCATTGTAGATCTATGGATTAACTAGGGTAGCTTTTCAAGTCTCTGTCTCTCCTTAGACAAGCCAGATAACCTAGCAATGCCTCAAGAAGTAAACATTAAAGGCTTCCTGAAGCTGACACTCAGAGCTGATGATGCACATTTATGCCCACTTGACATTAATCAATGTAAGCCACCTGGCCAGATACAAAGTCAAAAGATGGAGAAACTCCTTCCATGTAAGGTCCTGACATGGATATTGTAATTGTTTAAAATGTGTGTTATTTTCATGAATTGGTGCCATATTTTATTTTATATTACAAGGTCCTCAGGGGAAAGGATTCTCACTTTTTATTTGCCAGCTAACTTTTTACTACAAGAGCCAGAGTGTTGGTAAATGGTTTGTTTCACTAGGAAAATTAATAATTCCATTTTATTTTTTTATGAGAGAGAGAGAATTTTAATATTTATTTTTTGGTTTTTGGCGGACACAACATCTTTTGTATGTGGTGCTGAGGATCGAACCCGGGCCGCACGCATGCCAGGCTAGCGCGATACCGCTTGAGCCACATCCCCAGCCAATAATTCCATTTTAAATAGAACAAAATCGGTAGAACTGCAAAGAACACTGAAATCCATATAATAAACAAGCTTGATATAATGGATACTTGAAGAACAGTTGGAAAGTATATAGAACATCTTCCTTAAACACAAAGGATGTTTATTAATACTTCATGAACTTGGCCATTGTGTCTCACAAAATATATAAAGAATTGACTCAAATTATAATATTATCACAAGTAGTCAATTTACTTTAACCCGTGTCCCACTTTATGCTTTGAATATAACCCTTTCTGCTCTGCCACTGCACTGGGGTGGGGGGACACGGTACTGGGGATTGAGCTCAGGGGTGAAGGGAAAGCAAGGAACAAGAGACTGGTAAGCGAGAAATGAAAGATGGAGACCAGGCAGAGATACACATGAGAGTTTGTCAGAGCTGACAAATAAAGGCCATCTCTCTAGAGGAAAGAGTTAAAACAGGCTTGAGTTCCCAGACTTTCCTGGAGCAGGCTCAGGAATCAGAGCCAGGCTGGTCCTAATGCTGGTTGTTAGGGGTTGCCGGTGGTATATGAGAGTGGTGAGCCTTTCTCAGAAAGGCCCTTGGACGGGAAAGTGAAACTTTTTCCTTTGAAATGGCAGCTATCACTTAAGATGACCATCCAGATGCTAAGCAAGGACCTTATAAGGGACACTCGACCACTGAGCCACATCCCGAGCCCTTTTTTGTATTTTATTTATTTAGAGACGGTCTCACTGAGTTGCTTAGCACATCATTTTTGCTGAGGCTGGCTTTTTTTTTTTTAATTTATTGTTGGTCGTTCAAAACATTACAAAGTTCTTAATATATCATATTTCACAATTTGATTCAAGTGGGTTATGAACTCCCATTTTTACCCCGTATACCGATTGCTGTATCACATCAGTTACACTTCCATTGATTTACATATTGCCATTCTAGTGACTGATGTATTCTGCTGTTTATCCTATTCTCTACTATCCCCCTTCCCCTCCCCTCCCCTCCCCTCCCCTTTTCTCTCTCTACCCCCTCTACTATAAATCATTTCTTCACTTGTATTATTTTTCTCTTACCCCTCCTTTCCTCTTATAAGTAATTGTGTATGACCCTGAGGCTCACCTTCCAATTCCATGCGATTTCCCTTCTCTCTCCCTTTCCCTCCCACCTATCATCCCTGTTTAATGTTAATCTTCTTCTCAAGCTCTTCGTCCCTACCCTGTCCTTGGTTACTCCCCTTATATCAAAGAAGTCATTTGGCATTTGTTTTTTAAGGATTGGCTAGCTTCGCTTAGCATAATTTGCTCTAATGCCATCCATTTCCCTCCAAATTCTATGATTTCTGAGGCTGGCTTTGAACTCACAATCCTCCTGCCTCAGCCTACAGAGCCAATGGGATTACAGGCAGGCACCAACATGCCCAGCTGCAACTTATTTTTAAAATGGACATGTTTCTTTCTCTTCCTCTTTCCCTGCTCCTCTATCTCTCCACATCCCTAATCTCAGGGGAAACAGGATTATCTTTCTTCCCCATCCTAGGCAGAATTACAGCCCCAGTGTTTCTCCTTTGCTAGCAAAGCAATAAACCTTTTTCCTTTTTCTCAAAATCCTATCCTCATTTTTGGATTGGCGTCAGGGACAAGGACTGAGCTTCTGGCAACATTACTAATATAAAAAAGGTACCATATAGACTTGAAAGTCTCAAAACAAATTTGTAAGTAACTCATGGTCCAAAAAATAAATCAGATCTGAATTCAAAAGTAGAGGCCCTTGTGGTCCAGTAGTATTTGGCATTAATTAATAATAGATACACTGAAATATAAGAAAAGTGGATTCATTAAGGGAATTAGAAATTCAAATATAAATAACTTACACCACAAGGTAATATGCAATAAGAACCTAATGAAGAATTGCAGTTAATAATTGCTAGGTTTGGGGGGAATATATTAGTTGAGCTTGGGCTTACAGAAGAAATAGTTGTTCTTTTAACAACTGACCATTTTTCTGGTGATGAAAGTGATACAATCAAATACCAGAAGAGCAAAACAAATACTCTGTATGACAATAGAAGATTGCCCTAAATGTGATTTTTATTTTGCAAACCTGAATAATATTTATAACAAATATGACAGAAAAGTCAATAAGAAATTTGGACAAAGGTTTTGAAAAAGTTATTCACAAAACAAGAAATAAGAATAACAGATATTTTTAAAGATGTTCTGTAATGCCAGATTCATGGGACCCCGATAGACCTCCAGGAGCTGAATCCAATGCAATCACACAAGAGTCTTTATTGCAAGCTGGAGCCTGGACTCACAACCGTTTCTGAAGCAGCGGTCCCAGGGAGTGAGTCCTGGTCCTTTGTTCAGTGAGATTTTATAGGTTTGGGGGGATACTCTATGCATCACAGCATCACACAGCAAATCATTCCACAACACGGAAAAATCAAACAACAACTCTTAACATTGATTAGCACTTTCACTGGCGGGACCAAGTTGGGTAGGGGTGATTGGTTAGTACAAGAGGGGGATTCTTTTGAACTGATTAATCCGTAAGGGGTGTATGTGCTCAACTACATAGTTTCCTAACATGTTATCAATCACCGAGACTACTGGGGGGTCATCTGGCATCCAGGTATTTTCCCTGTCTCATGATGATTGGTGGTTGCTAGGGGGTTGCTATGGATCCTTACCTAGCCTGACTGAGTCAGGGACACCTGACGTTGCAGATCTCTTCCATTATTTGCAGACAAACAACTCAGCAGGGTGGCTATGTGCCTAGGACCGTTCTGTGGATTTTTCCAATGACAAGGGTCACGCCCCTCCCTCCGGACAGGCTTTGAGGTAGAAGCTGGTTTCTCAAAAATGGAGTCACATAAACAGCAGTTCAATAGCACATACAATCAGGGAAGGAACCAACAATGAAATATTTTTAAATTTTTTTTTTGTAGTTGTAGATAGACAGAATGCCTTTATTTTATTTGTTTAATTTTATGGGGTGCTGAGGATGGAAGCCAGTGCCTCATACATGCTAGGCAAGCACTCTGCTGCTGAGCTACAGCCCCAGCACAACAATGAAATATTGTTCATGTCAGATGGGCTAGGATAAAAGAGACTGAAAAGCTCATAATCAAAGGTTTATGCACACAGGGTTTATCCAGATATTTTCTCTGTTCTTCATAGTTGCCAATGTCTCGGCTGGGTACAAGAATCACGAGCCACCACACAGCTTTGTAGATTCAAACAGCAATTCTTTATTCCCGAACTCACACCGGCCTCCACACACGCTCTGGGGCAATCCCAGTTCTGCTGCCACCCAATTCACCTACTACCGAGGCTTCCTCCCAAAATCCTCTCTGAATCTCACGAGAACTCAAAGGGAGCTCAGGTAGCAGGAACGCCCTATTTCCAGCAGCAATAATCCTCAACATCGAACTTCCCTAAAACCCAAGGTCTTAAACTGGGAACGCCCTAAACCCAAGGACCGGGATACTATACTTCCTCAAACTGCAGGATACACCCTAATCCTGGATCCACCCTCGTCCTTGAGTAGGGTCATCTTTCTCAAACACACATGCAAGGTCACAGCAAATTTAACATGGGGTACGCTGGCAAGGAAATCGATGCGTCATTCCTACTTGGTAATGGCCCTCAGCACATAGTGTCATTCAACATGACTTATTCTGTCTCTCACCACCCCCTTTCCCATGCACAAAAATCTATTGTTCTGTAGTAATATTTTTTGATCACGAAGTTTTATGTGTTTTGGTTGTTTTTTTTTTTTCATGTTTCTTTCATGGGCTGTTAGCAATTTGACAATATATTCTATATTCTTTGACCTATGAATTCTGGGAATTTATATCTAGATGTGAAATAGTATATATATGCAAGATTATTCTTGCATATCCTTGTAAATATTAGTGAAAAACTGGGTAAAGTTCTAGGAAGAGAGAATATGTTAAAGAAAATATGGCAGACAGATATACACATATGTCACACACACACATATTTACCATGTAAAGAACTATGCAGTAATTAGTAGCCATTTGTATTAACAAGCTTGAGTATTTGTAACCAATACACCTGACAAAAACAGCTTAGATGTGAAAAGTTTATTTTGGCTCACAGTTTAATCAGTTCAGTTCACAGTCAGCTGACAGCATTGCTCTGGGCCAGGGGTAAAGCAGAACATCATGGCAGAAGGGAGTGGCAGAGGAAAGCTGCTCAGTTCAGGACAGCCAGGAAGCAAAGAGCAGAGTCTTACTTTTTAAAGAGAAAAACTAATGTTACAATTTATCCCATATTGATGATTACAGCAACAAGACAGGGTGGATGAATACATCAAATTCTTTCCCTCATTTAACAAGGTGAAGGTTGACTTAATTTGTTGATGGAGGGTGAAAGTTGGTAACAACAAATCTTTGCATTTTTGTATCTTCCTCCATGGCTACTGTGAGCATCTTGAGTCCTGAACTACACTGTGAGCTTGGAAGTGATGTGAACTGCAACTTTCTTGAAGCTTTCAAATTTTAATCTGACACCTCTTGTTAAAGCAAAGGCAGGGAGCCTTCTTTTAAATGCTATCTTAACTGTTAAGTACTATATAAAAATAAACTCTACTCCCAAGCATTGATTGAAACTGTTTCTACTGTGATCTCTTTTCTAAGCACAAGCTTCCTGAGAGAAAGGAGAGACTCCACAAATTGCTGCCATGACTCCAGGGCAGTTTACCGAACAAACGTCCTGACAAAGAGGCCCAGTAACTTCATTCTTACCCATTTGTCACTATGCACAAGTTTTTTTGTTTGTTTGTTTGTTTGGCTGTTTTTGTTTTTGGGGTCTGGGGATTGAACACAGGGGAATTTTACTACTGAACTACAACCCTAACCTTTTTTATTATGGGATAGGTCTCCCTTAAGTTGCTTAGAGCCTTGCTAAGTCACTGAGGTTGGCCTCGAACTTGGGATCCTCTTGTTTCAGCCTTCAGAGTTATAAGACAGGTGGGTACCAACAAGCCTAGCAAGGGGTTTATTTTGTTGTGTTGTGGTGCTTGGGATTGAAAGGCCTGTGCTAGATAAGAGTTCTCTACCACTCAGTTATATCCCCCCAGCTCTAAGGTACATTAATCTCGGACTAAGTATTGATCTGATTATGGTTATAATCCCAAGAAATCATTCAGTTTTAACACATTGAGTTCCTGTAAGATGCCAAAACAAGTGGGAAATCATTGTAAAGCAGAGTAATGGTTCATCATTTAAATGAGAGAAAAACATCAGGAAGAAGAAAATATGGACTGGGTTGTAGCTCAGTGTAGAGCACTTGCCTGGTATGCATAAGGCATTGGTTTTATCCCCAACACAGTTTGAAAATTTAAAAAGAAGGTAGAAATGAAACTCCTTTCTAAACTCATCAAATTGGTGCCTATTTTCACAGCTTTAATTGACAATGTTCACAGTTCTCAATTTTCTGGTTTGAGGAATACATTTTCAAGGTGGTTATCGAGGTAAAGAAGGGGTTTCAGGGTTTTCTCTACTAGCCCCATGAACTTCAGTCCTTCAATAAGCATCTCTATTAGCTTTTCACTACTATAATAAAAATACCTGAGGAAGGCTTACTTTATAAAGAAGTTTATTTAGCCAAGTTTGGAGGATAAAAGTCCCAATAGCATGGTATGTGTTCTTGCAGGGGCTTCTCTTGGTTGCATCACGTCATGGTGAAGTACATGTGTAACTGTGTGCGTGGTCTTTCTCCCACTCCTTAGGGTTCCACCCTAAGGCCCTAATTTAATTAATAACTTCCCAAGGGCCCCACCTCTAAACACTACAGTCAGATTAAGTTTTCCCCCTTTTAATTCCACTAACAAGCCTTTAGAGGATTAAACTGCATGGATTTGGGAGAACAAACTATTCAAACTATAGTATCTTGCATGGTTGTGCATGCCTGTAATTCCAGTGGGTGGGAGGCTGAGGCAGGAGGATCACAGGTTTAAAGCCAGCCTCAGCAACCTAGAGGGTCTATAAGTAACTTAGTGAAATCCTTTTTCAAAATAAAAAATAAAAAGGGCTGGGGATGTGGCTCAGTGGTTAAGTGCCCTTAAATTCAATCCCTCCTACCAAAAACAAAACAAAACAAAAAACCCCAAACCACAGCAATCTTCTCCTTTACTGATTCTGAATATACTGCTAGGTGAGTTTAAGAACTTCTTGGCAAACTAAAGGAAGAAGCATTGCTGGTCTTCCAGCTTGATAATGATGTAAGCCTTCCCATACCACTCCTGGTCAAGGCAGCAGTGTGACATTCCGACATTATCATTGTTACCCAACTCTAATCTTATATTGCCTAGGTGACCTAGTTGAATTTCTACACTCCGCCCTGCCCCCAACCCTGATTATCTTTGAGGAAGGGATGCCTGAAGGCCAGAAGTTCCTTTTCAGGTGAGCCAGCTGAAACTTGGATGGACCTAAAATGACTGCCAGAGTGATTGCCAGACAATATCTAACTTCATTTTCATCCCATCTCCATGCTAAATGACACCTCATGACAGTTGACAGTTGCCACAAGGAAGAACCATAAAAAGAAGAGACACCAGAATTGAGAAAAAACCTCCACCCAAAGAATATATGAATAGTCTTTTCCTTTATTAACCTAGACTTCCCCCCTCATTTCTTTACATATAACTATAATTTACTAATCCTCCAGGATTGAGAATGATTTACAAGTCCATTTTCCCACCCCTACTATTCTTGGCCAGGAAGAAAAGTCTCCTTAGCTGCTCAATCAGCGCTGTTATCTTGTTATTGGGTCCACAATTCCGAAAAGGAAGCAATACCCAATTTGGGGTAAAAAACTGCCAATAGCAACCACTGACTTTTTTTTCACTTTGTCGTATTTCTAATTCTCGCTCGTTCTTTTGATACACAGCTAGGTTAAGTGCACGTCTTCAAAACCCAAAGGTCAAATTCCAAGGAGGGTAGTTATAATCGCCAAAGAGGTGGTGACATTTGAGTAGTTGGAGGGGGTGGAGAAAGGCATTGCCGGCAGAGGGAACAGCCAGGACACTATTATAAATAAGTGATAATATGCTGTGACACACAGTAACCATGAACAAGTGTTGGTGCCACTGCTGTGGTAATTCTTCCAAGAGGTTTTGATTCTGAAAACTTTTGGGATCAGTGAGGCTTTCTTGGCCTTAAAGTAGGATAAAGAAGCTGCTGTATTTCGTGTTTACAGCTTTGCAGGACGGATGTCGCCAAAAGGTTGAGCTCTGTTGCCTAAAGGGCTCCAGGAGGAGTGTGGGCGCAATCCCTATCCCTGCGCGGACCCTAACCTTCTTGACTCAGTGTCCAATCAGTATAAAAGTACAAATTCCATAAGAAGTCAGAATAGAAGTCTGATTTCCTCCCTCACTGAGGACACTACGAAGATTAAACCTCCCTGCTGGCTCCGGGTGTGTCCAGCCGATTTTCGCCCCGCCTCTCGGAGACACCTACTCTGCGATTGGCCAAGCGTCATGACGGATCGAGACGCGATTGGTAGACACCACTGCCACGTCCAGGCGCGCCACGTGTACGTAAGGACCGGCCGGAAGTACCCGGATAGAGGAGACGTGGCAGGGCTGGGCAGCGGTGGTGGCGGCGATGGAGCGGGAAGGGGAACAGCTGTCCGCGCGGCCGGCCCTAGAGACTGAGGGGCTGCGCTTCCTGCACGTCACAGGTGAGTTGCCGCGGGCTGTGGTGAAGTGGGGCGCGAGTATCACCTCTTCGGCGAGTCGCCATGTTCGGTGGGTGGTCCTCCGCTCTGAGCTCAGGGCCGGGGCCCAGAGGCCTGACTCGCAGTCGGGCGTTAACCTCGCATGCAGGCCCTGGGCTGCGGCCTGGATCTCGCGCAGATGCCTTCTCTAGAGCCGCCCATCTTTGGGTGGCGCCCGCGGGTCTTGTTTGCTGTAGTCCTGTACTGCAGTCCTTTCTGTCACTCGACCCTTAACGTTTCTTTCTAGACGCCCCCTTCCCCCACCTTCGCCCGTACACACACCCCGTGCTGTCACTGCTTTATGTGTGATTTTGTAGTTCTGAAAGACCTTTGCCATCTCGGGACGGATAAGCTCCCCCTCAACCTTCAGAACCCACTGCTGTGCCCTCCACCGGCCATACTTCCTAGATGGTTGAGCCGTCTCCCTTAATTGTTGCGCTTCTTGCTCTTTTTGTAAGAGGGCGTTTTTTCAGCTAAACCGAGAAGGTTTTTAGGGCAGGAGCCAATTTGTCTTTATTGAGATTTATGGAAGTGTCATTTTTAGTGTCTTATTTTTTCTTTTCAGTGGGCTCCCTGCTGGCCACCTATGGCTGGTACATCCTATTCAGCTGCATCCTTCTCTACGTGGTCTTTCAGAAGCTCTCCGCCAGACTAAGGGCCTTGAGGCAGAGACAGCTGGATCAAGCTGAGGCGGCTGTGGGTTAGTGTCTGATATAACCGAAAGGAAGACAGTGGCTTGACACCTGCTTTTTGTACTATTATTTAAAAGTCCGTTTTAAAGAGTAACAATACATATGCTTCTTTATGTATGGGAAGGGGTACTTTGCCTCCGAAGTTGATTTTGGTGTATATGTAATTCTGTTTTTGATTCAGAGATTATTTTTTAGTGTCAATTTTCAAACTGTCTTAAACTTTGACAGTAGAAATGAAGATAATCTGGATTTTTTTTTTTTTTTTTTTTGCAAGGGGGGAGTGGTGACACTGGGGGATTGAAACCAGGGTATCAAACATGCTAGATAAGCACTCTGTATACTTCTTTTTTTTTTTTTTTAGTTGTAGTTGGACACAATACGTTTATTTTATTTTTTTTTTATATGTGGTGCCTAGGATTGAACCCAGGGCCTCCCATGTGCTAGGTGAGCGCTCTACCACTAAGCCACAACCCTAACCCAACACACTGTCTACTTCTAAGCTACATCCCAGACCTGTTTCAGAGATCTTAATGAGATTGGAAAATTCAACCTGTCTGCCTGATGGTGTATAGTGTGCTCAGTGCTTATCTTATTAAATGATTATTAATTTTAGGAAGGATTAAAATGAAAACAGTTTCTTGGTACATATGGATCTGTCCACTGAGTTTTATCACAAGAACCTTTGTGAGTGATCACAGCCTTAGCTCTTCATAGATAATTCATCATGATTTTTCACTAAATTCTCAGATCTGATTTTTAATTGCATTAGTTGTATAAAAAAATTCCATCTCAAAGTAATCTTTTCACTGGTTAAAGGCTACACTGGCATGTAGTCTTAGCTACTCAGGAGACTGAGGCAGGAGGGTTGCTTGAGCCCAAGTGTTTGGGGCCAGCCTTGGCAACATGTCAACACCCCAGCTCCAGAGCAAACACATATCTTCATGCATCTGAGTCACTACAGTACTGAGTTAGGATGGAAAGCTTTATTTTACTGGCACTTGTTAATATTCTTAAGGCTAGTTGGGAGGATTTTTCTTTTCTGTAGAAATGAGGATAAAATTCCTATGAATCTTTACCTTTTTCTGATATAGGTGTGGGCTAATTAAGTGACTGGTAAAGATTCAGAAAACTGGCTGTGCTTGATCTCTCACACCTGGAAATCCCAGTGACTTTGGGACACTGAGGCAAAAAGATTGCAGGTTTGAGGCTAGTGCCAGCAACTTAACAAAACCCTAATTAAAAAAATAGAAAGGACTGAGGATGTGGCTCAGGGTAAAGTACCTGTGGGTTCAGTCCCTAGTACCAAAAATAAGGGTGGGAAGGAAGATTCAGAAAACTTTCTTTAACTTTTGGAGTTCTGGTCAACCTAAAGATAGGGTGTGAGTGAGATATTCAATTTATATAATGAAATCTCATTGTGAATCTCACACTACTCATATTTCATTCACAGGCCCACTGTATACCAGACTTCCTGAATTAACATTATTGTAGGGAATACAGATATCTGCATTTATTTTTTGAAAGAGCCAAATGAGACCCTAACTCAAACACAAAGCAGTACTGTGATTGAGGTAGAAAGCTGTTTTAGGAAACAAAGCTTACTGTGTTGCCCAGGCTGGTTTTGAACTGAACTTAAGGGATCCTCCCACCTCAAATCTCCTAAGTGCAGAGATTTGTTTCTGATAATGTGGACATTTAGGGCTGAAAAACTATGGCTAAGGCATTGTCACCTGTTCCCTTAAGCAGTCAGATATATGTGCAGAAGTGGGTAGGATTACTCACAAAAAATTTTTTTTGTTGTGTTGAGCTGGGGATATAGCTCAGTTGGTAGAGTGCTTGCCTGGCATGCACAAGGCCCTGGGTTCTGATCCCCAGCACCACCAAAAAAAAAAAAAAAAAAATGATGTTGTTGTCTAACATTGTACATCTATACTTATAGACACTGAGAAGTTTCTATTTTATATTGTATAAGATGCCTTATCTCTCATTTTTTTCCTGATATTTTAGAACCTGATGTTGTTGTTAAACGACAAGAGGCTTTAGTGGCTGCTCGTTTAAGAATGCAAGAAGAACTGAATGCACAAGTTGAAAAGCATAAGGAAAAACTAAGACAGGTATAAACTGGTTTTATTTAGTAATTTTTTTTTATTATTATTATTTGCTGTTCTGGAGATTAAATCTAGGGTCTGGAGCTTGTCAAGTGAGTGCTCTACCTCTGAGCTGAATCTAATCTGAATGGCTTTACTTTGAAAATGTAGTCTTAAAAAATGGTGTGAAGCTTAGTGGGTAAGAGTGACTGTATGTATATGTTCTTATTTGTAAATTGTTAGAACAGGGTCCTGTCCTGTGAAATTCAACAGATGTTTTAAGGCCTACCATGTAAATATTGGCGTTATGAGAAAATAATTCTGTTGTTAGGGAAGGATAAATGTAATGCAAAGTACAGCGCTTAAGAGGGACAGACTGGAGGCAAGATGTGTGTATAAGTACCTGTGCCTGTTGGGAGTAGTAGGAGCAGAAGGGCTTCCACTTAGCTTTGTATTGGTCAGCACGCATTTTCATTCTGTTAAGTGGGAAATACTCGTGTGTCTAGGTCTTGAGTCACAGACACACAGAAGACACTTTTAGCTTTGTTTTAAGCTGTGTTGCACATGAGGTAGCGTAAGGGAAGGGCACTCTTCAGTGAATTGAAGGAGAATTAGGGGAAGGCAGCTGAGAGGCCCAGCCAACAGTGGTGCTAATAAGAGATGGAAAACAGCGGCAGGGGCTGGGGCTCAGCGGTGGAGCACATGCCTTGCACGTGTGAGGCGCTGAGCTTGTTCCTCAGCATCACATAAAAATAAATAAATAAAGATTATTATGTCCAACTACTACTTAAAAAAAAAATTGAGACAGAGATGGAAAACAGGAGATGGAGTTTGGAAAACAGGAGATGGAGTTTTGAAAGTTTTTTTTTTTTTTTTTTGGTACCAGAGAACTCAGGGGTGCTTTACCAATGAGCTATATCCCCATCCCCCTTTTTTTTTTTTGGAAGAGGGTCTCATTAAATTTCTAAGGCTGGCTTTGAACTTGTGATCCTCCTGCCTCAGCTTTCTGACTGCTGGAATTTCTGGCTTGTGCCACCACACCCATGTTTTAAAAGATTTTTAAGGCATGGGATTTGGTTGAAAGAGAAAGTGGAAGGTGAGGTGGGGAGGAAGAACTGAGGATTGCCTTCAGCAGTCAGGTGGAATGCAGTGGTATGATCACCCACCAGCTTTGTCTTCATCTGTGCCACTAAAATGACCTTTGCCATCTAATTTTAGTCCAGAAGTTTCTGGGCCTCCTTATCCCCTCAAAATGATGCCTCTGCCAGCAACTTTTAAGGTTGTATTTTTGGTCTCGCTTGCATCTATCCCTTGTTCCAGAGATAAGTGTCTTTCTGCAGTCCCTGACAGCTGTTCTTATTTCTGCATGGTCATCTCCTTGTGGTTTGCCTGCCTTGCTTGGCTGGACCACCTCCATACACTCCCCTTCTTGATCACCCTGTCCCAACAGCCTTTTGTGTGTGTGTGTGTGTGTGTGTGTGTGTGTGTGTGTGGTGCTGGGGATTGAACCCAGGGCCTTGTGCATGTGAGGCAAGCACTCTACCAACTGAGCTATATCCCCAGCCCTCCAACAGCCTTTTCTTTTCGTTTTTTCCCCTGTACTGGGAATTGAACCCAGGGCCTTGCTCATGTTAGGCAAGTACTCTGTACTGAACTATATTCCCAGCCTTATATTGAGACAGGGTCTCACTAAGTTTCTTAGGCTGGCATTGAACACTCTGCCCTTCTAACTCAGTCTCTTGATAAGATGCAATTATAGACAATCCCCTCTGTGCCCAGCTCCAACAGCCTTTTTTAGTGTCCATGACAGTTGATCAGCTACCTTCCCTTTAGTTGTCAACCTAAAGTGTACATTATTTACTTAACTTTTTTAATTAGAAAAAGTTGTGGGGCTGGGTTTTATCCTCAGTACCACATAAAAATAAATAAAACAACAACAATAACAAAAAAAGTTGAAATGTAAAAATCTATACCATGGAAACTAAATTTTTATATTTCCCCACTCCCTCATTTTGCACTGCACAAGCATCCCATACAATGTTAGGTTTCTGGGACTTTTTTTTTCCAGAAATATTTGATCTATATATAAACACATGTATGGGCTGGGATTGTGGCTCAGTGGTAGAACGCTTGCTTAGCACAGGCGGGACCCGGGTTCGATCCTCAGCACCACATAAAAATAAAGGCATTGTGTTGTGTCCATCTATACCTAAAATAAATATTAAAAAAAAATAAAAAATAAACACATGTATTTTTTATTTTTTTTTTGGTACTGGGGATTAAACTCAAGAGCACTCAACCACTGAGTCACGTCCCCAGCCCTATTTTATTTAGAGACAAGATCTTACTGAGTTGCTTAGCAGGTCATTTTTGCTGAGGCTGGCTTTGAACTTGTGATCCTCCTGTGTCAGCCTCCTGAGCTATCGGGATTACAAGCATGTGCCACCGCACTCTGCAATGGGCTCCTTTTTATAGAAGTGGAAGCATGTCATTTTGAGCACTCCCTCCCCCCCAGTTTATAACCATTAATTCTGTGTTTGTATGTGTATTATCCTGAGAATGGAATTTAGGGTTCTGCATATACTAGGCAAGTACCCTATCACTGAGTTATACCCCCAGCTCAAACCATTAATTATTATTGTTTTGTTTCTGAGAGCTGTACAATAAGTCGTATTTCTTCTGTGCACCAGAATTCAATGATTTCAATGTCTTTTTTTTTAGAGAGAGAGAGAATTTTAATATTTATTTATTTATTTTTTTTTGGCGGACACAACATCTTTGTATGTGGTGCTGAGGATTGAACCCGGGCCGAACGCATGCCAGGCGAGCGCGCTACCGCTTGAGCCACATCCCCAGCCGCAATTTCAGGGTCTTAGTTTGAGTATTGTAACAGTTTTATCATTCAGTTTGCTAATATAACTGAAAAATCTTTTTTCCCCTTTGGAATCAAGGATTGAACCTAAGGGTGCTTGACTACTGATTCACATCTCCAAGCCATTTATCTATCTATCTATCTTTTTATTTAAATTTTGAGATAGGGTCTTACTGGGTTGCTTATACTCTTGCGAAATTGCTGAGTCTGGCTTTGAAGCTTTGCTTTTCCTGCCTAAGTCTTCTGAGCTGCTAGGAATACAGGCATGCACCACCATACATGGCTGAAAAATCTTTTAAAAGACAACTTTAGAATTGTAATGAAAGCCTCCTAAAATTGCAAGAGGGACAAAAAGTCTGTCCGTGTTCAAGTGTCTAAATTCTATGGCATATGTAATTCTGATTGGATCTGTGCCTCATGGTTACTATGAGATTTCTTGTGTATAATGTCAGAATTTGTCTGCTATGGTTTCATTTAGATGTTCTCAATTACTCAGTGAAGTATTAAAGAACTTTCACGTTTAGAGGTGATTGGTTTCCTGACCTTTTTTACTTGAGGACAGTGGAAGTATGATGTAATAGATGTTCGGGTGTAGCAGTGATAAATCTTGTATTCTATGAAGAAACTTGCTGGGTGCCCGCTTTTTAAGACATCTGTTCACAAATCCTTGTGACACCAGTTATGTAGAACCAGAATGAATTACAGTTCTGTCTGGATTCCATTGGAAATGAGAAATTTTAAGTCCTGTTGGTATACATGTCAGTTGTAGTTCTTGGTTGCTGGAAGAGATGGTATTTGTTAAGGAAAAGAGAACAGAGGCAAAGGTCTTTCCTATGATCCTCACAGCCTCAGGCAGAGGGGTTTTGTGACTTCCCTGGGCGGCACAGCCAGATGACAGCCAGGTGATGACAAAAGGAGGCTTGCTTCCCACCTTTTCCAAGTCAAAGTAGTTCCACATTCTAAAAATGTCCTATTAAGTGCAAGTTTCGGAAGACCTCAGTCATTGCTCTTTTTTCCCATGACACATTGCTTTTTTTTAATAGTGTAAAAAGCAACCAAGCATAGTGGCATATACTTATAATTTCAACAGCTTAGGATGTTGAGGAAGGAGGATCACAAGTTCAAAGCCAGCCTCAGCAACTTAATGAGGCCCTAAGCAACTTAGCAAGACCATGTCTCAAAGTAAAAAAGGACTGGAGATATGGATCAGTGGTTGAGTGTTCCTGGGTTCAATCCCTGCTACCAAAAAAAAAAAAAAAAAAGTACAGAAAAGCAAGAGTTAAACTCACACAACTAGATCGCAACAGCTTTTTTAACTGAAGAAAATAATGGGTACCGGTTTGTTTTGAAAAACATTTAAATTAATAATTATGAAAATAAGCATTTTCCTTGAAAGGGTGGCACTTAAGAGTACCTTCTTATGTGATTCTCTTTCTCAGCTTGAAGAAGAGAAAAGGAGACAGAAGATTGAAATGTGGGACAACATGCAGGAAGGCAAGAGTTACAAAAGAAATGCGAGAAACCCTCAGGTAACTATAGATTGGCCTGCCATTTTCTAATAGGTAAAGATTTGTTAAGTAGAATGTTAAGTTTTTTTCTTTGTGATTCTGGGGATTGAACCCAAGGTCTTATGCATGCTAGCCAAGCACTCTACCATTGAGCTACAGCCCCAGCCCCAAGTAGAAGGTTTTAAATAATTCTTAAGCCTGTGTGTGTTCAAATAGGAGGAAGAGAGTCCTGGACCTTCTACTTCATCTGTCATCCCAAAACGGAAATCTGACAAAAAGCCTTTGCGGGGAGGTGGTAAGCACAATGTCAAACGTTTATTTTTCAACACTTACAGGATGTACTTAACCTTTTAAAAGTAGATTCTATTTCTTTTGTCTCAATGTCCATAAATTGACACTAATTTCTAAGCTTAGGGTTATGAGGATTAAATAAAGGAAGGAAACAGAAAATGCCACATAGGTCCTAAGTAATTAGAATTATGCCTGGGATCAGTATTCTCACTTGATCCCACTGCAGCTCTATAAGAAAACAGGTAAGCAGGATGGGGAACATTCTGCCCTCCTGGCAAATGACTGTCAAGGGATTAAAACATAGTGGTTAAGTCTTGGTTTTCCTTATTTCTCATAAGTAACTTTTTCTCAAAAAAATGTGAACAGATGTTTGTTCAGAGCTTTTTTTCTGTGTGAAGAAAACTGGGACACTCTAGGTAATACCACAGCAGTCTGTCTTATTGTGTTTTAGAGAAACTTCAGATATACTTAGGAAAATGGAACTCATACCGAAATGGAAATCAGTAGTCTTCTGTGATTCCGGCTAGGAGTTCCCAGTTAATTCTGAGCAAGAATAAAGATATGAGAACACCATGTAGGCACCAGTTCTAGGTTAAAGACATCCATGGGGAAAGAAGGACACAACAGGGGCCTGCTTGGCATCCTTGAGGACCAGGGAGGAGACAAGGATGTGGACTCTAGGCAGCATGGCAACAAACTTGGCAAAAGGCTGCCCTCTAATCCCCTCTGTGTCAGGAACCCAAAGCCAACTTGCTGGAATGGTGCAGCTGAGTAGAAAATGCTATTTTATAACTTTCCATTGCTGGAAGCCTTAATATATATATATATGTATATATTTGTTATAGATGGGCACGATACCTTTATTTGTTTTTTTGTTGTTTTTTTTTTATGTGATACTGAGAATCAAACTCAGTTCCTCATATGTGCTAGGCAAGTGCTCTACCACTGAGCCATATCTCCAGAGCTCCTAGTGGTGATATTTAGGAGAAGAATAGGAATTGTAGAAAATGTAATACATGACATGCTTGTGTACATGGCCCATTTTGGTGTCCAGCATTCCTGAATCTAGGGCCTTTGCCCAGCCTGGTTTTACAAAGAAGGAAATAGGCACAGGGAATTATTGCCCAAAGATTCCACAGTAAGTAAGGAACAAAGCCAGCTCATTGTTTGGTTAGCTCTGGGACCTGAGCACTCAACCCAGTCATCAGTTGATTGCTGATTTTGGGAAGCTAGTGGAGGAGGAAGAGAGGGAGAAATGATGTAGGCAACCCAGTTCTGACTCATAGACATTCCATTATAGAACTTCTGCCAAGTTCTAACTGGCAAATTTCATTATGTATGTATGTATGTATGTATCTATCTATTATCTGTCTATCTATTTGTGGTACTAGGAATTGAACCCAGGAGTGCCACCAAAAAGCTATATCTCAGCCCTTATTTTTTTTTTGAATTTGAAGCAGGGCCTCACTAAGTTGCTGAGGCTGGCCTTAAACTTGCAGTCCACCTTCCTGAGCCTCCCAAGTGTCTGAGATTAGAGGCTCATTCCACCATTCTGGCTTAAATTTATTGTCTTTTATTTATTTTTTTTATTTAATGGGCTAAGGATTTGAACCCAGTGCCTTATACGTGCTAGACAAGTGCTACCACTGAGCTACAACCCCAGCCTTTTAAATTTATTTTCTTTTTTTTTTTTTTTAAAGAGAGAGAGAGGAGAGAGAGAATTTTTAATATTTATTTATTTATTTTTTTTTAGTTCTCAGTGGACACAACATCTTTGTTGGTATGTGGTGCTGAGGATCGAACCCGGGCCGCACGCATGCCAGGCGAGCGTGCTACCGCTTGAGCCACATCCCCAGCCCCTTAAATTTATTTTCTATAGCTTGAACTGCTCTTGAATATATACTTTTTATTAAGCATTACAGTTGAAGCCTTCGTACAATTCATATACTCAAAGTCAGGCTATCCTAAAGGATGGGGTTGTTATGGCTTTTTTTTTTTTTTTTTTTTTTTGGCCCATATGTTTTCGGGAGTTAGGATAAAGACTGAATGTTTCTTTTTTCCCTTGCAAAAAGTCAATTCAAATTGCAATTACAGTGTAGAACATTTTTTTAATATGGTAGTTAAAAGTTTTTGTTTTTGTTTGGTACTGGGGATTGAACTCAGGGGTACTCAACCATTGAGCCACATTCCCAGCCTTACTTTGTATTTTATTTAGAGATAGGGTCTCACTGAGTTGCTTAGTGCCTTGTCGTTGCTGAGGCTGGCTTTGAATTCTCAGTCCTTCTGAATCAGCCTCCAGAGCCGCTGGGATTATAGGCATGTTCCACTGTACCCAGCTTGGTTAAAAGTTTTTTGAAAATATCCATGAGAATACAATTTATACCTTTGCATGTGAGGCTTACTTTTTTTTTTTTAGAGAGAGAAATGAGAGAGAGAGAGAATTTTTTAATATTTATTTTTTTTTAGTTTTTGGCGGACACAACATCTTTGTCTGTATGTGGTGCTGAGGATCGAACCCGGGCCGCACACATGCCAGGCCAGCGCGTTACCGCTTGAGCCACATCCCCAGCCCCGTGAGGCTTACTTTTGATATAAAGTAATCCCAGATTTTCAGCCATCTAGTGTTCTGCATCTGTTCTCTCATTCCAGGTTATAATCCTTTGACTGGAGAAGGAGGTGGAACCTGTTCCTGGAGACCTGGACGCAGAGGCCCATCATCTGGTGGATGAAACTAAGATTCTTGTTAGTGTCACTTTTGACATTAGCAAGATAATCCCTTAGCCCTTGATTCGATTGCCTTACGCACACTTTTCACAGTGACTAGCCCAGGGGAGGTGTGGTTTATTTCTTTTCTTAACTATACCTGCGTGTTTAAGGGTTTTAGTCAGCATGGGATGTAGACATTGCCAGTAGGTAATGCTCCACTGAAAGTCAGTCATTGCAATTGTTGATTTCATGATTCATTACTAGCTGGTAGATAGAAGGCCTCTAGCTAAATAGCAGTCTTGGTAAAAGAGGCCTAGCAATGATCTTTTATGTTGGAAGTCCTTCCTAATTAAGGACAGTCTCTGTGACAGGTTGCGTTGAATGATGTCTTCCTTATAAATGGTGAGCCCACCAGTGAGGATTACTGATGCAGATGGTTGATGGGGTTTGTTTCTGTATATTTATTTTTATGTACAGAACTTTGTAAAAAATGAAATTGTAAATATTTAAAACAAAGTGACATTTTTAGCATATTTATTAAATTTACGGAAATTTCTTTATGCACTTGAATTTGTCCATTAGACATTAAGCAGCTTTTTAACATTCAGACTCCAAATGTTTGTACTTAACTTGTTCACTTACTGTTTCTTACCAGAAATGAGAATCACAAATGGCAGACAGCTACAGCAGTTTTGAAAGTTGGCAGATTCTATTGGGCTCATCTACAATATCAGGATCTTGTAGTTTAGTTACTGAATTAATAGGATGAAGAAACGTCTTGATTCAAGATAACTTGTAGGCTGACCAGGTTCCTAAGAGCCCTATGAGTCATTCCCAATTTGCCATGACTTCATGATTATGTTCTTTTTTAATTTTTAAATTTTTTTTTTTACTGTTTTAGTTGCAGATGGACAAAGTACCTCCATTTCATTTATTTATTTTTATGTGGTACTGAGGATTGAACCCAGTACCTCATACGTGTGAGGCAAGCACTCTGCCACTGAGCCACAATCCCAGCCCTTGACTATGTTCTGTGAGAGCCCTTATCAGGAATTTTCTAAAAGAACCAGATAGTTGTAAATAATTTAGACTTCACTGACTACATAGGGTCTCCATTACATAGTTATTGGGTTTTATGGTTAAGTTTCTTTCTTTTTTTTTTAATATTCATAGCTCATTGGTCTACATGCTATAGGTTATGGACCACCCCTACTGTAGAGGTTATCATGAGAAGGAACAAAATTAAACTTTAGGCCTGGGTGTGGTGGTGCATGCTAATAATCCCTATGAATCTGGAAGCCAAGGCAGGAGGATTGTAAGTTCAAGGTCAGCTTCAGTAATTTAGCAAGACCTTATCTCTAAGAAAGGACTGGGGATATATAACAGTGGCAAAACACCCCTAAATTCAGTCCCCATTGTCCCCCTCCCCCAAGATTTAAACTTCAGAATAGTGCTAATTCAGAAAAGTATTCTGAAATGGTCTCATAAATTAGTCAACATTTGGGTTGGGGTTGTAGTTCAGTGGTAGAGTATTTGCTGAGCATGTGTGACTCACTGGGTTTGATGATAGTACTACATAAAAACAAATAAAAAAGATTAAATTCTTAAAAATAAATAGTCAACATTTATTGAGTATCTGAAAAGTAGAGCGATACAGGCCAGGGTTTTGTGCATAGCATAATCAGCTCTCTGGCTGCAATCTAGTCAGCTCTTGACACACAGAACAAACTACATAGAATTAGGAGTTATAGGGGAATAGAAAGGTGTGTTTTTTCTTCCTTCCATAAATTATAAAGTCATGAGCATGTAGGAAGAAGCAGTGCTTGAATTTTGAATGTCCTCTTTGCATCTGGCTCTTCTAGTAATGGTAGTGGAGGGTTGGTATCATAGGAAGAAGTGATGAGCAGATATGGATATTATCTGTATATAGTAATATTATTTATTGGGGTGCCAGTTATATGTGGTAGTATGTGAAGAGCATTTACCATATGGTAGTAACATACCTATATATTTAGTCCTCATTACAGTCCTGTGAAGTAGGTGCTATTAATAAGTTTGATTTTCAGAAGCTGAAACTTAGAGGGGTTATGTAAGTAATCCAAGGCCCCTAATCATTGAAATTCACTTTGTGCCTGTATTCCTGCCTACCAAGGGCCTTAGGTAATCAAGATGTGGGGAGCTTAAGCTAGTAAATGAAACAATTACATATGGAAGTTGTGTTACAAGACTAGTTAAGTCAGTGTTTCAAAGGATTGGTCAGAGAACATAGGTCTTAGTGTGGTGACACACACCTGTAACACACCTCAGTCCCCCAATGATAAGGGGGACTGAGGCAGGAGGATCAGAAGCTCAAGACCAGCCTCAGCAATTTAGTGAGGACTTAAGCAACTTGAGAGTCCCTGTCTCAAAATAAAAAGGACTCGGTGGTAAAGCACCTCAGGATTCTATCCCCACTACTAAAAATAAAGGTCCCTCCCCCCCCAGCTCTCCAGAAAAAACAAGGAATTGGGGGTAAAAGTGCAAGGGCCAAAACCTGAGGCCTCTGGCAAAGAAAAGACTGGGCCAGTGCCATGAAAACCGTTTTCAAACTCAGACTCTATTCTCTGCCATGTCCCTCTGCAGAGAAACTGTAGCTGAGATGGAAACACATTCTAGCACAGA
The DNA here is from genome assembly GCF_964194105.1 of Spermophilus citellus. NCBI lineage: Eukaryota > Metazoa > Chordata > Mammalia > Rodentia > Sciuridae > Spermophilus > Spermophilus citellus. Next base: position 53,983,451 of record NC_138185.1, read on the forward strand.
ATTTGGAACTAAAGCGGTAGGCATTTGGGAGCTTTTAATTATTTGTGGGATTTTGGGGTGAGGGGGGCAATAGGGACACTGCTAAGGCCTTGTTTTCACATGACCATGTGGACCCCACATGGAAGCAGATAGAGGACTGCTACAAACACTTGAACACTAGATCCCCCTGGTTTGTGATTATTATAGGCTGAATGGTTATGCTACCCCTACCCATTTATGTTATGTTGAAATCCTGAATTCCCAAGGCACTGAGGCATGGCATTTGAGCTGTGATCAGCTTGTGATGGTAGAACCCTCATGAATGGGAATTGGTGCCCCTATAAGAGACTGCAGAGCTATTTGCCATGTGAGGAGGATGAGGAGAAAGTTGGCTGTCTGCAACCTGGAAGAGTGTCTAACTGCACCAGCACCTTGATCTTGGGCTTCCTGTGTCTAGAACTGTGAGAAGCTGTTTTATAAGCCACCCTGCTCATGGTACCTCCTTGCAGCAGCTAAGACAGTTATTATTTCATCTCTGCATTACTTCCTAACATTTCTAATTCCTACATTCCATGAAAGTGCAGTCTGTGGCTACAGAATCCATGTTGTTAGGTCCTAAATCAGACAACTATTTTTTTGGTACTGGGGATTGAACCCAGAGAGGTACTTTACCACTGAGCTAAATCCCAAGCCCCTTTTTTATTTTAAGAATGGCTAAGTTGGGCTGGGGGTATAGCTTAGTTGGTAGAGATCTTGCCTCACATGCAAAAGGCCCTGGGTTTGATCCCTAGCACCACAATAAATAAATTTTAAAAAAGCTACATTGTGGCCTCGCTTAGTTGCTGAAAATGGCCTCAAACTTGTGATTGTCCTGATCCTCAACTTCCTGAGCCACTGGGATTGCAGGCATTTGTCAGTGTCATTCATTTCTGTCACCATGCAATGTTTTGCCATCACCCAATCACTTGTGATTGTCCTGATCCTCAACTTCCTGAGCCACTGGGATTGCAGGCATTTGCCAGTGTCATTCATTTCTGTCACCATGCAATGTTTGCCATCACCCAGTATTGTTCCCCAGTAGACTACAAGGCTTGCAGGGCAGGGCAGGACCTGTGCTTATGCTGTTTGCAGCTACAGTATCTCCAGGCCTGCTCGAGTCTTATTTTCTACAGCACATCTCTTCTGCCACTGTAGTTTTCTGAGATGGAGCATTTGAATTGGGTTATGATACAATGACGTTTCATCTCAAACCATGAATGTCTACCCGTGTAATATCTTTTTTTTTTTTTTTACCACCAATATGGTTTTATTTTTGTCATTGTCAACATGTACAGCATTGGAATTGTATCATTTTATTTATTAAATATTACTGGAGTATGCATTAAAAAGATACTAATACATTTAAAGCCAGCAGCAGTGACACACACCTAATCCCAACTATCTGGGAGGCTGAGGCAAGAAGATCACAAGTTCAAGGTCAGCCTGAACAATATCACCAGACCCAATTTCAAATAAATATATATAAATAAAGAGTTGGGGATGTGATTTAGTGGAATGCACCAGGGTTCAATCCCCAGTATCACCAAAAAACATTTAAGAAATATGACACATTAAGAAGGCCTCTGTAAACATAATCCTTTCTGAATATTTTTTCCTATTCTGCTTCATAGGTAAATAACTTAACCTTTAAAATCATACATAAAACTGTCAACTCTTATGGCCTAGAACTGCATACACATTTTGGAGTTTGAGAATAAATGTTCCCTTTGATTTATAAATAATATGCAGTATTTGTAGTGTTTAGTTGCATTCAAATGCTTATCACAAATTCTTATTTTCTCCCAACTTGTTCTGCTAATAGACCTTTTCAGTTTACTGGTAAAGATGCCATGAATTAAAAGTCATAATGGTCAAATAAATATTAAAAAAAAACAGAGAAAGTGGCTACCTAATATCACTAAATCTTATTAAAACCACTTCAGCTTGTATGAACAACAAAAAACATTAGTGAAGAATGAATACCATTCATTTAAAAGGTATCTAACAAAATCTAAAATTTAGTCAACAATGAAATTGAATCCATATTAGCCTTGCAAAAAAATTCCACTGAGATTCTGTTACAGAAACAGAACCAATAACATCCTAATTTTCTAAAATTTATTTTTGAATTATTATTTTGATGAGTTAATACTTTAAGGGTAAATAATGACACAAAATGATTTTAGAAAGGCAAACTTATAATTCCTGATACACATTTCATTAGTTTTTGTTTAATGACTAGAAATCCTTATTTCTTCAGAAAATATTACATATTCATTGAAACACACCACTTATCTAGTGATTTATTATATATCTTCTTCATATTTATTAGATAAGAATTTCAATTTTATGTAATAAAAGTAAAAAGGAATTTTGCATGTTGGCTATGTTTCACTTTATACATTATTTTTAGGCCTTTATAGGATATAAAACTTAGAAAAACATTCCCAACTAATATTCAATGTAAATGACTCAAACTACAAACAATACTAAGCTAAGCACTGTTATTACTTTTAAAATCTAAGTTTCTAGAAGTTTTATTTTTCAGTCAATACAAAATGATCTAGTTCACACTATTAACTGCCCAAAAACTGTTTATAAAACTAAATATTCTTTGTTAAAGAGAAGATTACAAGAAATTTTTTCTATGTTCTCATTTTAAAAAAACAAGATTCTGGTATACACGGGGAATTTAAATACAAATTCTTACATGGTGGCTAAAATCTTGTCAACTTTCAGCCTGATACAACATAAATCAACAGTTAATATGCATAAACATTTCAAAATTAAAGTTTATAATGGAAATGTCAAGTCATAACTACGTCACATCAATACTGATGGGTTCCACTATACTTCACCAGGCACAGCAGATATGAACATCTGATAGACAGACTGCTTAGAAAATTAAAGCTATCAGAGCTATAAATAAGGAATACATAAATATAAACAGCAATGCAAAATATTAGGGCCATTAAAAAAAAAAACGATGTGATGCAAACACATTTGATAGTTCTCTCTGTAAGCCACTTTCCACTGATTTATAAAGCTATGGTTTTATAATTCTTTTTAAAAGGAAAATTTTTCAACACATGCTGCATGCAGTAATTTCACTGTACATTCTTGACTAAAATGCAATCTTCAAATCCTCTTGAGGAATTTGACATATCTCATCAGGATCTCTCCAGAAAGTCAGCTTGTCATATTTTCAGCAGCCTTTAGTGCTTCAGTAGCCTTGCGGAGTTCCTTAATAACAGATGATAAAGCTTCTGGGTTAATTCCTTGTTCACAAAGCCGTACACAATAGACAGTGTTTCCATATCTAAGCCAGTATTCAAAATTCTTGAAATCTCAAGGAGAACATCCATGGTCTCCCTTACCGCATTCCATGGCGGAGCTACCTGTGTAATCTCTAGAAAAGGCATTTGTGTATTTGAGTCCACATCACCACTTATATCAAGTGGCATTAGAGGGGTGGTTACCTTCTTGCCTGTTCTAACTCCATGAGGTAGGGCACTCACAGATATCAGCTCATTCTAGGTATCCAAGATGCATCTGCAGGCCAGCAAAATTTCTGGATTGGGGGAAAGATGTGATTACAAGGAAGTGTGATGATTCTACCCCAGAGGGAGAGTGGAAGCTGAGAAGCACACAGCAGTTATCCCAACGTGGTCTGTGGGCTTCCTGAAGATGTCAAACATTGGAGCTGAAAGGGCTGGGGTGGGGGTGTCCCTTCAGCCCCCCCCTCCCCCATGAGATTGAGCATAGGTAGAAAAACACAATAGGTCTAAAGACTGAACTCTGGAGCACACTGGTAGTAGAGATTAGGAAGGTCAGAAAAAAGCAAGACTGAGGAATGGTCAGAAAAGGGAAAAGCACACAATCTAGGAGGCCCAAAGCCAGATGAATACTGTTTTTGAAGAGTGCTCTGGGTAATTAAAAAAATATATATATATATTAGGATAACTTCAGTTGAGAATCAAGCCCATTACACTTACCATCACAAGTGACCTTAGGAACAGTTAGCAGGATAGATTTAACAACAAATGGACAAAAAGATGGGAGAGAATACAGAAAATATTTTCAAGACCGGATACCACAGAGAAGAAAGGTGTGGTCAGTCATTTGAGTAAAATCCAGTAGGTAATGCTTTAGAAGTGGTGGGAATGTCACAAGGAGGGGCATGTATATAATATGTTCAGTGCTATCAAGTAAAATGAACCAAACATCCCTAAAGTCTGAAATTTATGGGCCCAGGAATGCATCTTCAGTGCACTTGGCAGGGCAAGGAACAGACATTAAGAGACAAGGCTTATTTTGATGTGGCCTTGCTCTTTTTTTTTTTTTTTTTTTTTTTTGTACCAGGGATAGAACCCTGGGGCACTCAACCACTGAGCCACATCCCCAGCCCTTTTTTATATTTTATTTAGAGACAAGGTCTCCCTGAGTTGTTGGCTTTGAACTTGCAATCCTCCTGCCTCAGCTTCCTGAGCTGCTGGGAGTACAGGCATGTGCCACCGTGCCCAGCCTGACCTTGCTCCTTAGAAGAAAGACTTAGTAATGCTGTTTGATGAGGAAGAACCAGCAGAGATGGTAGGATGGAGAGAGAAAGGGGCAGCAAAGAGTCCCTGAGGCATGATTCTTCAAGTCTCTCTCAAATCATTTGGCCAAAGACACAATACCATCTACCTAAAAGTTTCCATTGAAGATTTATGTGTTCTGTGCCCAACAATTTATTAATGCTGCTCCATGATTAAGATGGATGGGGGATTCATCCATCATTTAAGTTAAGAGCTCTGGGCTAGGCTGTAATCTCAGCAACTCAGTAGGATTGCAAGTTTGAGACCCACCTGGGGAAACTTAGTGAGACCCTGTTCCCCCCAAAACAAAAAGGGTTGGGTGTAGCTTGGTGGGGGAGAGCTCCTGGGTTCAATCCCTATTCACCCCCCCCTCCATAAAAACGTAATTAAGAGTTCCCAAATGTCTATCACTTCTGTTCCAGAGGCCCAGGGGGACATGGGTGGCTATTGCTGCTTCTGTGACAATTGTTGCTCTGATAATTTCCACTGTGGCAGCAACCACCAACACTTCTGCTCTGCTGACAGCTGCTGTAGCTTCTCCTACTGTTCTAATTACTGTTACTCACTGCAGCAAGGACTGCCACCACTGCTGCTGGACCCAGAGGCCTGCCAGGGAATTTTCCCACAGCCTCTTGGGGTGGAGGTAGTGAGCACCTCCACCATCTCCTGACAGCTGAGGGCACAGAGCCAAGCTATCATGACAGAGCTGAAGTTCAGTGGCTAACTGCTGATTGTGCTGGCAGAGCCTGCCCCTTTTGCCTGTATAAGATTCACTACTCATGTCCTCAGAGACCCAGTCCCAGAACACTGTTTTGCCTCCCTTGTGCCTCAGAAAAAGCCCCATTCATTTGGTATTGCTTAGTCTTTTTGTGATCTCTGCTTTGAATTGAGCAGAGCCCTCAGTAGAGTTAGTAACACTAAGAACTGAGAGCTCCTAACACCAAAGAAGCTGTCTTTTGCCTCTTCATGATTTATGCCTGAATTAAGCAAAAAGAACCCTCATCTGATTGGCAACAAAGTGACCTCTGATTTGGAAGATGTATCCATTAGCTTTTCCCCCATCCTAAACCACTTTGATTTTAAACAACCATTTATCCTTAAATTCTGCTGGGCATGGCTATGTTGATTTTGGCTACACTCACTCATATGTCTGTGGTCGTCTGGTGGCTCAGCTGGAGGCTGACTCAGCTAGTGGCCTTCTTTGTGTCTGAAGTTGGCTGGTTGTCAGTTGGACAACAGGTGAGTGGTCAGGCCAGGTTGGATGCATTCACGTGGCAGTTCAGTTCCAAGGACAATGTGCCAAAGCTTTTCAGGTTATCTTGCTTCTCATTTTGCTACAATCCCATTGGCCAAAACAATTTATAAGTTTACTCCCGAAGTGAAAGCTAGAGGAATATTAACAATGAGAGGAGCTATAAAGTCACATTGCAAGGGAATAGGTGGAGGGGAAGCAACCAGCCATTTGCAGTAGAATTAGTATACAGTCTCATAAGTGCTGTTAGGTGAACTCATGCATCATCAATGCACATCTTGCAGCCTGAATTCTCTTATCTGGATCAAATCTGCCCCCACTTGATCATCCCCAAGATTTACAATCAAAGGAATTGTATAGCAATTTTGAGGAATCATGCTCTAACCAATACACTACATCCCAACCCCTAAAAAGCTTAAGAAATGGCCTGCATCAGTCAGAGTGCCAGTGGGAAATATGGTATACTCAAACTGGTTGACTGCAGAGCATGTAACAAAGAAGGTATTTGCAACAACACGCAGACAAGACTTAGGCATGGTACAATACTAAGGGAAGCTAATAACACCAGGGAGTTTTTGAGCATTAATGTCTCAAAAGCCTGAACACTGACTAGAACCTGGAGAAAGGTGTGTATGGATAGGACCTGAAAGAGTTAAGTCTTCAATCCAGACAGCCAACTTGCAGTGATCCAACTAGAAGGACCAGAATACTGTGATCTCTCCTCCCACCCACCATTCCTCTGCCAATACCTCCTATTGTCTGAATCCAGCTGAAAGCTAGTGACCCTGGGGATGTGCTAATCTCTGTAAATTGGTTAACTAGTGCCTGGTAGGAGTTGCACTGTGTCTCCTCACCCCAAGAACATGTTGAAGTTCTAATCCCTATTGGGTACCTGTGAATTTGCCTTTATTTGGAAATAGGGTCTTAGCAGAGGTAATCAAGTTCAGATGAGGCCAGTTGAATTAGGGTGGGTCCTAATCCAGTGTGATTAGTGTATTAGTTAAGTCTGCCCTAATAAAATATCACAGACTGGGTGGCTTCAACAACACAAGTTTACTCTTTCACAATTCTGCAGGTTGGAAGTCAGAAGGTACTTGTAGAGTTTGTGTCTTCTGTAACTTACTTCCTTTGCTTGCAGATGACCACTTATTGCTGTCACTTCATGTGGTCTTGTCTTTCCTGTCTGTGTGTCCTAATCTGTTTTTTAAAGGCACCATCAGACTGGGTTAGCATCCACCCAATTTTTCCCATTTTAACTGAATTCTTTGAAGACCCCATTGCCAAATACAGTCACAGTCTAGATTCTGGGGATTGAAGCTTCAACATATGAATTAGGGTGGGGTGAGATAAAAGCAATTCAGTCCCTAACAGTTGTTATCCTTGTAAGAAGAGGAGAAGAGACGTAGACACTGAGAAAAGAAGGCCATGGGAAGACAGGCTGACTAGAGGGATGCATCCCACAGCTAAGGAGCCCCTGGGCCTTCCACAAGCTAGAAAAGGCAAGGAAGTTTCCCCAGAAAGTTCAGGGGAAGCTTGGCCCTGTCAACACCTTAATTTTGTTCTTCTAGTTTTTTTTCCATTTTTTAATTTATTTTAATTAGTTACACATGACCGCACAATGATCTTGACATATCATACATTTGAATCAGATGGGATATAATTTCTCATTTTTCTGAGTGTATAGGTTGCAGAATCACATTGGTCAGGCAGTCACGTATGTACCCACAGCAATAATAATGTCTATTTTATTCTGCTGCCCTTCCATTCCCCTCTTCCCCTCCCCTCCCCTCCCATCCCTTCTCTCTACCCAATCTAATGTGACCCACTTCTTTTTTTTTTCCCTCACATCGTCATACCTGTATTCTGTATAACGAAGGGGGTCTCCTTCCCTCTTCCATGCAATTCCCATTCTCTCTCCCTTTCTCTCCCACCTCTCTTCCCTATCTAGGGGTAATTTTCTTCTCATGCTCTTCCTCCCTAACCCATTTTGAGTCACCTCCCTTATATTAGAGAAGACATTCGGCATTTGGTTTTTTTGGGATTGGCTAACTTCACTTAGCATAATCTGCTCTAATGCCACCCATTTCCCTGCAAATGCCATGCTCTTGTTATTTTTTAGTGCCGAGTAATATTCCATTGTGTATAAATGCCACATTTTTTTTATCCATTCATCCATTGGTTCTTCTAGTTTTTAACCAAGCTGCATCCCCACTCCTTTTTCATTTCCTATTTTGAGACAGGGTCTCACTAAATTACAAAGGTTGGCCTCAAACTTGCTATTCTCCTGCCTCAGTCTCCCAAGTCTCTGGGAGTACAGGTGTGCACCACCACAACAGGCTTATGCTGCTAGCCTTTAGAACTGTGATAGAATAAATGTCTCTTTATAAGCCACTTTGTGGTCATTTGTTACAGAAGCCACAGGAAACTAATACAGTGACTTACAGGAAATGTAGTTGTCCTATAGAAATTTCTCTTATATCTTGTAAACAATATAGATACAGTTCAAAGGCTCAGGAAGAATAAAAGTTACATGGATCTATTACATGTAACATGCTCAGACACATCCTAATAATGGGAGATGGCCTGGAGGGCATTATTTCAGCAACGTCTTGAAAAGATGCTGGTGAAGGGGGCATCAACATTCTTGAACTGCATTGGTGGTAACTGATCAGAGCAAAGTCTGACTTGAGGACAGGATGACAGGTCATGCTGGACAGTTCAAGTCTGGCACTCCAAACCCATTTTCACCCCCTCTTTCACCATAAGACTAACTTGTATGAGCTGCAGGGACTTATCCACAGTCTGTTCAGGCCAGTCATTTGGGTGTTGACCTGAGGCCACCTTGACTTAGCAGATATAAACATCACTCCTAGGGGCTCCTATCAACACAGTAAACCTGAATTGTTTCCATAAATTTGGCTCCAGCAAACTTTATCATTGTTTTATTTTACCTCCAGACACCTGTGGAGTCCCCCTCCATAATTCTTCCCCATTTCCCACCAGTGTGGGTAGATGGGGTCCTGCCACACTTTTAGTGTATAGCTATGGCCTCCCACAGCAAGCTTGTACTTTTCAACCAGAGATGTTGGGCTCAAACTCCTTCTGTATCCTGGAGGCTGTGAGGAGCTGTGAGATGAGGCCTGAGGGTGGTCAGCATCAGGTGGTAGGGAGCTACCTTAGGTGCATTAATTGAAAGATGTTTCTGTAGGAGTTGGGCGGTGAGAGGCTGAGACAAAGGGATTTAAAGGTTCAAAGTTCTCTGCAACTCTTACTCAGGCCTAGTTTTGGCTTCCAACCTTTTTCTCCAACTGCTGCAGAGGATGATGGTCCATCAGGGCTTTCTGATCTTCCCCTTGTGTTCTACATTGGACAAAAACTGCCTTCAATTTGTCCTTTTCTCTGTGTATACACTTGAGGGTCATCAGAAGCAGCCATCTGACCCCACGGTCTTTGTAATTCCCTTGTTGCCACTGTGCATAATTCTCTGTCCTTTGATCTCCTATTGCCTAGTCTCCTTTTGCCTACTTTCCTAGGCCAACAGGGATATCCTGAATGCCCATGATGCCACTGTCAGCCACTAGTATCCCATAGCTTTCTCCAATAGCTGAGTAAGCCAGCCCCCAATCCCATTGTGAAGGTATGTTTCTCAAGCCCATGTCACTAATCATATCACCATAGTGAGATATCACTACATACTTCTTAGAAAGACTAAAATTAAGAATATTTATGATTACAAGTGTTGGTGTGGACGCTTGGCATGGATGTGGATGAATTGGAACTCTTACATTCCTGTTAGAAATGGAAAACAGGGCAGTGAGTGATATAGCTCAATGGTAGAGCACTTGCCTAACATGTTCAAGGCCCTGGGTTTGATTAGGGATGGGGGTGGGGAGTGGAGAGAAAAGGAAGAAAGAAAATTGAGAGCAATTTGACAGTTCTTAAAAACAGTGAAATGACACCTACTGTACCACTTAGCCATTCTACTGGTAAATATTTACCTAAGGGAAATGAAAGCGTGTGTTCATATAAAGCCTAGCAAATGACATGAATGTTCACAGCAGCTGTACATTTAATAGCCCAAAATGAAATCAGTGCAAATGTCCATAAATGAGTGCATGGATAAACTGTGGTACATTATTAGACTGGAAGGCTGTTTAGCAATAAAATGTTGTTTCAAGATATTTTCTTCTATGTGAAAGAAACCAGAGCCCCCAAAAGAGTACATACTATATGATTTCATTTATACAAAACTCTTGAACATGCACCTGACCAATAATGATGGAGCACAGATCAATGGTTTCCTGAGAACAGAGGTATGGGCAGAGATGGAAGAAGCATAAAGGGGTGCAAGAAAACTTTTGGGGGAATGACCATGGAAACGGTCACTATTTTAGTTGTGGTGATACCTACGTATCTATATGATATCTATATCTATATCTATATATATATATATATGTACATGCATATATATGTCAAAACCTAAATTTTACATTTTAAACATATACAGTTGATATCAGTTGTACCTCAATAATATTGTTGTTAAAAATTCTTTCTGTTCAAATAATTGGTGAGGTTCCTGTCTACTCACTGGGCCCAGATGTGATGGTTGGCTCTGGGGAAGGGTCAGAGCTCTCTGTGGGGTCTTGGAGTCTCTGTGAGCTTTGCTCCCTTGATATCATAAGCTGACAAAGAAGTGAAGCAGAGATGGTTGGCCTGGAATATGTCCCACATACGTGTCCTGGGGAGCTCCCGTGGCCAAGCCCACGCAATACAACTTTCCACCTTGCTTCTAGAGTTTGCCCTCTGTCAGGGAAGCAGATGGTCTTATTACTATCATATATTTAAAATTTATATTTCTTTTTTGGTGCTGGGGATTGAACCCAGGAGAGCTTTACCCCTGAGCCATATCCCCAGTCCTTTCATTTTTAGAATTTTGAGGTAGGGTCTCATTAAGTTGCTAAGGCTGGCTTCAAACTTGCCATCCTCCTGCCTCAGCCTCCTGAGGCACTAGGATTACAGACATTTGCCACCATGCCAGGTTAAATGTGTTTTTCAATGGCTTACGTGTTTATTTCTGATTTACAGTTAAATGGCATGAAGCTTCATTTCAAAACCATTTCTAATCAATCAGAAAATGTCATGAAATACAGAAAATGTAGAGAAGAAACAAATGGCACTGGTTGAGTAGAATTCCTCCTGTTAATTCCAACATTGCTGAAATGGTGTTAAGCCACTCTAGCGGTGGCAGCTGAACACCAGGGCCAGTTGTGCCTTAGGCCATTTCCAGTTGTGATAATAGAAGTGTGTTCTTTGGAGGTTTCCTTCCCATTTACTAGGCGGGACACATTTTCAGAGTTCTGGGGTCTGAGGTCTTTCCTAGGGACCGTAATGAGGGCTTTTGCTGAAGGCTGAGACAGGAGGATTGCAAGTTTGAAGCCAGCCTCAGCTACTTAATGAGATCCTACCTCGAAATAAAAAAATGAAGGACTGAGGATATGGCTCAGGGGTAAAGTTCTCCTGGGTTCAATCCCCAGCACCAAAAAAGAAATATAAATTTTAAATATTTGATACTAATAAAACCATCTGCTTCCCTGCTAGAGGGCAGACTCTAGAAGCAAGGTGGAAAGTTGTATTGTGTGGGCTTGGCCACGGGAGCTCCCCAGGACACGTATATGGGACATATTCCAGGCCAACCCATCTCTGCTTCACTTCTTTGTCAGCTTATGATATCAAGGGAGCAAAGCTCACAGAGACTCCAAGACCCCCACAGAGAGCTCATACCACTGAGACAATACATGGATGCTAACAGCTTTAAAGTGTCATTTTTCAGGAGAAATTTTTTTAGATGAAGTTTCAAAAAAGTCAATAGCCTTGGGCTGGGGTTGTGGCTCAGAGGTAGAGTGCACGCCTAGCATGCGTGAGGCACTGGGTTCGATTCTTAGCACCACATGAAGTAAAATAAAGACATTGTGTCCAACTATAACTAAAAAAAAAAAAATTTAAAAAAGGGTCAACAGCCTTTTTGTGTTAGGCAGCTTTTAATAACTGTGACAAAATACCTGAGTTAAAATCAACTTTTAAAGAGGAAAGGTATAGTTTATCTCAAAGTTTTGAAAGTTTCATTCACTTGGCCCCACTGCTTTGAGCCTGTGGCAGCACAATATATCATGGTAGGAGTGAGTGACAACTGGGAAGAAAAGAGAGGAAGAAGAGACGCTAGGATCCCCAAATTTCTTTTGAGGACATACACCCAATAATCCAACTTCCTCCCACTATGTCCTGTCTCGAAAGATTCACCACCTCACAATAGTACCACTGGCTGAAAACAAAACCTTGAACACAAGGGCCTTTGGGGAATGTTCCAGAACCAAATGAAAGCCCCCCCCCCCTTGTAGGGGACAAAGATGGGCTTATCATCTTTGCACTAGTGTTGAGGCTGATGAAAGTCCAATAATGTGAACAACCTCACTGACCTTTAACTCCACACCCTCCTCACCCTATGCCTGCTCAGATCCCATGAATATCAGGATTTTCTGGGCTTGGGGAAGGCATTCTGAATTGTGATACTGTTTGATGTTGTGATACTGTGTGATGTTGTGATACTGTGTGATGTTTTTAAATTGTGATACTGTTTGATGTTGGTAGGCATACAACATCAGTAGAACATATCAACAAAACTCCCAGTTTTTGGGGGGTGGTACTGGGTATTGAATCTAGGGGTACTCTACCACTGATCTCTACCCCTAGTTCTTTTTATTTTTATTTTGGGACATGGTGTCCCTAAGTTTCTGATGCTGGCATTGAACTTGCAATTCTTCTACCTCAAACTCCCAAGTCTCTGGGATTAAAAGCATGCGCCACTGTTGCTTGGCTAAACCTCCCAATTTTTCACAGCCATGTAATGCTTATTTGGAAACTCAAAATTTTTGTAGTGAGGCTGGGCATGGTGGGATATGCCTGTAATCCCAGTTATTTAGGAGGCTGAAGCAGGGATTGCAATTTCAAGGCCAGCCTGGGCACTTAGTGAGACCCTGTCCCAAAATAAAATTTAACAAAGACTGGGAGTATACCTCAGTGGTGGAGTGGTTCAATCCATGTATTAAAAAATATGCAGCAATGACCTGCAGACAACCTTTCCTGTATGAAAGTTGCATCTTGTGGTCCCAGACTAGTGAAGGAAGACAAAACTTCTCAAGAAGCATCCACAGCCATATACAATAAGCTTAGATGGGCTGATATTTTGCAGGTGTTGGGAGATCACTGGCCCATCTGTCACATGAAAGAAGAGATCCATGGCTATCATACCAATCTGGGCATCAGGATCACTTGGGGTGCTTGTTAAACCTGCAGAAGTCAGCCCTACTTTTCCAACATCATTCAGTTTCATGATGCAAAGAGCAGATTCCAGTTCACAGGGTTTTTTTTTTTTTTGAGGCAAAGTCTCACTAAGTTGCTTAGAGACTTGCTAAGTTGCGAAGCTGGCCTCTAAACTTACCATCCTCCTACTTCAGTCTCCTGAGTTGCTGGGATTACAGGTGTGTGCCAATTGCCCAAGTCAGTTAAGTTTTTTAGCTCAACTTTGTGTTTATCGCCAGATAAACACAAAATCAAAACCAGTATATAACATTGGAAAGTACTGGAGAAAGCGATAATTAGAAATAGGCTATTATTAACCATAAAATAAAGTGTCTGATCTCTTTTGAGTCCAAGATTAAAGAAATCCTCACTTAACAAGAACAGATATATACCACGAGAGGGCGCCATTGTCACAAAGTTCTAGCACTGTCCTGACCCAACCCTTTTTCAATGTACTATCCTAACAAATTTTGAAAGATTTAAAAAAAATGTTTAAGGGTTAAAAGGGGGAAAATAATAAGACACGCAGATGGGGAAGGTGGATAGAACACTTTCCTAGTGTGCACAAGGACCTGGGTTTGATCCTTAGCACCAGGAAAAAAGACAAGAAAAAAAAAAGACTACCATAAATCCTTAGGATTATGGAAGGCCTGAGAATAAAATACAAGGAGGAGTAAGTATTAAATAAATAGAGAAATAGATTCTAAGTACATTTATCCAAAGTGGTGTTTGGGACCTAAGTGTTTGTGTATTTGTTTTTGTTTTTTTTAAATATATAGTAATATTTTGGAGATGGGGCTAAATTCATTTATGCTTCTATACAATATTTTAAATAATTTTGTACATAAAACAAAGCTTAATGTTATGGAACTTTTAATTTGTAGCCCTATTTCAGCTCTCAAAAAGTTGCAGATTTTGTAACATTTTGGATTTTGGATATTTGAATTAGGGATGCTCAACCCATATAGGCATTTTGATTATTCAAGAGGGCTCTTACTATTCAAGGGGGCTCCATGCTTGAAGAATCCTAACAATGACATATTAAGAAAACTATGAAACAAAACTTTAAATTAGTTCTCTGAAACTTCATTTTTAATTAGCTATTGAGGGGTGAGAGACAAAACTTGAAATAAAGTATTATGGAGATACATGCTTAGACGCTGATGCATTCTGGGCTCCTTGGCTGTGGCTGGTGACAGCATTCACCATGTGGCTCACTGACTTCATTTCTTTTGTCCTCAGTGTCCACTTCTGTAATACAAAACAGCTGTAAGATAGAATCTGTGATCTTAATGATCTAAACTGTTAATATTTTGGAAATCTGTTGTGTGGAAAAATTGGTATCATTTTGTCTTTGTTGGGTTAAGTAATACAAGCACATATTAAAATAAAAAAAGCAAAACTGATGTTTAAAAATACTAATTGGAAGATCTCATTCACATCTTTCCTTCAAACACTCCACGCACCCCATTCCCCCTGGCTCCTCATAGATCCTCACTTTGTTAGGCGTCCATCTAGTATTTTGTTATAAAAACACTAGCAACATTCTTATTGGTTTCTGTTTTTCAGTATGGGGATTTACACTGAGCCACATCCCAGCCCTTTTTATTTTTTGAGACAGGGTTTCACTAAGTTGCTTAGGGCCTCACTAAGTTGCTGAGGCAGGCCTCAAACTTGTGATCCTCCTGCCTGAGCCTCCTGAGTTGATGGGATTACAGGGGTGTGCCACCATGCCAAGATGAAAGCATTCTTCTTCTTCCCCTTTATTTTTCACCATCTTGCTATAGAGAGAGCCTGCTCACTTTGTTTTACAGCTGCAGAACACAGACTGCCTCAGTTTACAATGGTTTACTGAAGATTTTTGATTTTATGATGGGGCAAAAGCGATGTGTTTTCAATGGGAACTCTAGTTTGAATTTTGAATTTGATCTTTTTCCCATGCCAGTGATTTTGGTGCAGTCAGTCCTCTTTCCGGATGCTGGGAGCTGCTGTTTCCAGTCAGCCACACCATTAGAAGGGGAAACAAGTGATACTGCACAGTGTGCCACGTTGTTAAGCTGTGAAGTCCTGTAGGTTAGGTGTATTCAATGCATTTTCCACCTATAATATTTTCAACCAATGATGGGATTTTTAGGACGTATCTTCTTCATAAATAGAGAAACACCTGCATTTCATTTTCCAAAGGCTAGTCCATAGTTTGTTTATTCATTCCACACACAATCACAGAGAACAACCTTGTACAAGTGTCATTTTGTACTGGTATGGCTGGAGGATAAATTCTCAGAAGTGGGCTCTAAATTTAATGCACTTGAAATTGCTAATGATGATAAAATGCCCTCCAAACAAGTTGTACAGACTGCATGACAGAATGCTTCATCATACCTTTCTTAGTGTGAATTCCTAGAGAGCCCTTCATTGCCAGGCTGGCTAACAGCCCTTATCAACCATCAGATGAGTGATAAGAGTATTTATGACCCTAGTGCTGGCATGATATCGGAATAACAGAGTGTGCAAAGGATCAGGGAAGCACTGGGGGGTGATTTAATGGGTGCTATGATGAAATGTTCTTTTATCCTTGCATTTTACTTTAGGTGTTTGTGTATTTGAATTACTGCTGACTCAATTAGTAGCTTAAACCTTCTTCTGCAGCTTGAATTCAAAGTGATTTGATGCTTCATTAAGCTTTGAGTAAAACAAAGAGGGTTTGAGCTACACATCTGGAATGTCTCTGCAAGACCTGACCCTGACTGTGGTTAGCCCTTAGATGGCCATACTGGCCAGCTGACCAGCACCAGGGTTCAGGTGTGAAGGAGGAGGGTGTCCTTCCTGTGGATGAAAGCTATGTCTTTGTGCAAACCCTCCAGCTGCAGAAATTCTGACCCTGCTGTAAAGATTAATGGCATTTCTTGGCAACAGATGGGAAAGTCAAACTTCTTTGTGACATAAGGATTAAGTCCTAGGCTAGAAGCAAACTGTTCTTGGCCACTGGAAGGAGGTTATCTCCCAAAGAACGTTTAGGTTGTTTCCCAAGAGTGCCTGTGCTGGTGGCAGCCGTTTCTAGTTAGTAAGATTACATCTCACCCGGCCAGTATGCAGAATTGTGCTCAATTTTTTCTTTCTGGCTCTGTCCTAATA
The DNA here is from genome assembly GCF_964194105.1 of Spermophilus citellus. Classification (NCBI taxonomy): domain Eukaryota; kingdom Metazoa; phylum Chordata; class Mammalia; order Rodentia; family Sciuridae; genus Spermophilus; species Spermophilus citellus. The sequence goes on from NC_138185.1 coordinate 53,999,789, forward strand.
TAAATGTGCACATGCACACATACTTGTGTGAGAAACACACTGATGATGCACAAAGATGATAGGCAGAACAAGGAAGCATGAAACACTGAAGAATGTTCCAGAGAGAGAAGCCAGAGTAAAACCCATAATCACTTGCCCTTTCGTATCTCTGACTGGAAATGCTGCAACTAGAAGGAAAAATGGAAAAAATTAAAAAGGTAATGAGGATCTTGCCCGACAATTTAATAGCAATGTTAATAATGAAGCAAAATTTTATTGGGTTAATAGAGGTTAAGTGGTAATATTAGTAAAATGGTCATTACAAATAATCTTTGCAGGCAGTGAAGAGAACCTTCTGAAAGGATGGATTATTACAACTCTCAGAATTCACTGTTTCTTAAAAGAGGCAGTTCTAAAAGTTTTTTTTTTTTTTTAAATTATTACCATTTTTTTCCAGGGACCCTCTTTTGAGGCTCAAGTCCAGACACTGAGTTTTTCAAGAAGCCCTTACAGGGAACTCTGTCAGTTGTTCAAGGCTTGCTGCCAATGAACAATTGAGGTATTTACCAAGAGTTTCCAAGAAATTGCTGCAAATTACACGAAATGTTATACCTGCAACAGGCATTCAATGTATTAGCAGCAAGGAAAAAAAAAATGTATTTCGTGCGGGAACAAAGTTGCAGTTTGTGAGAAAATGTTCAGTCATGTAGGTAGAGGTGAATTTTAATTATGTGTCAGAGAATCACAAGACATGCAAACAGAAAGGAAGTAGATGATCCAACATTTTAAAATGAATTTCTCAATATCAGTCTAGACTCACTACCAGGAGACTTTAACTGGATCTGTTGGAAAGATCCATTTAAAGAAAAGGAGACTGTCAGACCCTGAAACTCTTTGAGCTTGGTTAAATGGGACTCTGTTTAGAAGTCAGAGCCCATCCCAGGCTCCTGATCCCCCCATCCACCACCAGCCAGCCGCCTCTCAGGTGCCATTAGGAGTTTTCATGGAATATGCTCACAGTTCAGGTTTCCCTTGCATGTGGGCCTGTATCTGATTATGGTTAACTCCATTCCTATTTTTCGGTCAATGACCCCCAAAATAACAAAAAAGGTTCCCAGTGCTGTTAATCAAGAACCCAACAAACATCATTACACTTAATGTACTGTGGTGACACACCTACAAAATCTTAACAACCAGTCTTCTCCCTATCTTTAAAAATAAATTAATGTGAAGAGACTTGTGAGTGAGGAGCTTCCAAGGCCTCCACTATTGAACCTGTAGGTGAGGCCGAATGTGCACCTAGGAATCCAGGGATTTCTAGGAATTGGGAAGTTGTGGAAGACAAAATATTATTCCCTTCACATGTTTCTGTACTTTTTATTGGATTTTAGTTTAGGAGAGGAAATAAAGACATGTCCAAAGCAGGTTATGAAATCATTGACTATGTCATGAAATTGAATGTCTACAGGCCTGCAACTTGCCATTTTATGTCTTACTTAAATCATTTTGAATTATGGGGCTGTTGCTGAATTTGGGGGGCTCTGGTGACTCCCCAGCATTTGTGGTCTATGGTCTTACTGGAAACCTCTTTCTATGGTTTTTGAGCCTGTAATTCATGGTTGTATGTTCTGTATTTTTCTCAAGACCATTGCTGGAATCCTGTATTCACTGCATAATTGTATTTTATTTTTGGATGTGGATCACTTCTTGGGAGGGAGTGTGGGGAAGTGAGTAATGAACTATTTTTGACATAAATCACAGAAGTCTAAGAAAGTACTAGTACTCCAAAGAAGAAACAAGAGCGACCACCATTCGGTTTAAAAGAAAGTGCCTGCATTTCTCATAGCTTGGTATTTTAAACTATGTTAATATCTCAGTTATTTGGTCTTATTAGTAATGAAGAGAGACTCAATGATTATCCCCAAATATGCTTAGTTTCTGTCTCGAATTGCTGGGTTCACTTAATTAAATGAGAGCCCCTCAGGCCCAAGAAATACTTTGCTCTTGGGGCTGGGGTTGTGGCTTAGAGATAGAATGCTTGCCTAGCATGCATGAAGCACTGGGTTTGATCCTCAGTGCCACATAAAAACAAAATAAAGGTATTAAAAAATACTTTGCTCTTAGAGAATTTCATTATGAAACCTCGACAATATATTGGCGACTAAGTACTGATACTTACAAACATTTGTTGAATTGTCATGTTCTCAGTTTGTTGCTTTAACTGAGTTTTCATAAAGGAAATGTATAAAATTTAAAGTCTAGCGTAGAGGAGCAGGTACCCCAAAACCTGTCTTCAGAAATCCAGGACTCTTTTTGTAGATTAACTATTAAAATATTGACAAAGACTCAGATGAACGATACTAATCAGCTATCTGCCCACATAGACTACAAATAATAGTAGTGGTTTGTTGCCCAGAGTATTAACATCTTCTGCCGTTTCTTCAACATCTACTAAATGCTAGTACTGTATGAAGAGCTTGCGCATAAAGTGTGGCTCCTTCCTTCCTCCCTCCCTCCCTTCTTTCTTTCAAGGTAACTGAATTCATGGTTAACTCTCCCAGCCTGCACGTCCCAAACGGCTCCCCAGCTGTTGATTCTATACGTGCGGGTTCCTGCCCACAGGACGGCGGGAACAAAGATACAGTGTGGATGGGGCGACGCAGGCAAAGGAGCCGGGAGGCCAGCCGAGCTGACGGGCAGGGCGCGGCAGTGGGGTTTATCCGAGGACAGTGTAGGAGCGAGGAACGTGCGGTTCGTGTAGTTTGGGGCCAAGAAGCCCCTTCTGCACAACTCGCCAGGGAGATGTCCATTAGCGACGCCCAGGTGCGCAGAGGGACTGCCCGCGGTGGCGCCCACGGAGGCGAGTTCTCCCACCCGGCGCAGTCAGCCTGCGGGCCGGCGGGGGCGTGGCCGCCGGCGCGGATAACGGGCTGCTGGAGCCGGTGTTTGAATAGGCCTGCAGCTCTAGGGCAGACGCGGCCCCACGCCCCCTCCGCCCGGCCGCAAACCGCACCGGCGGGCGGGGCACGTGGGCTTTTTTAATTTTTTTTTTTTGATCAAACTTTGGTCACGTGAACCGCCCCCCATTCACTTTTGCGCCAATCGCTCGGCGCGGACGGATCCCGAGAGGGGCCACGGTTCGCAGCCGCCGGAGCCGCTTCATAACGCGCTGTGCGTGACGTGAGGGGCTTCTGTTGCAATGGCGAGTTAAGCCGGAGGATGTGCAGCTGCGACGGCGGCGTCGGCCACGAAGAGGACGGGGGCGGGCGCAGCACAATCCGAGCAGAGCCAGCTGGGGGACGCGAGCTGGGCGGGACAGGGGCTCTGGCCCGGCTGCCACTGCTATCGCCGTCGCGCTGGCCCCGCGCCTCCGCGCGCGAGCGGGAGGAGCCGCCGCCGCCTAGCTCCCGAGCCGCCGCCGGCGCGCTCCGGGCATGGTCCCCTCTTAAAGGCGCAGGCCGCGGCGGTGGGGGCGGGCGTGCGGAACAAAGCGCCGGCGCGGGGCCTGCGGGCGGCTCGGGGGGCCGCGATGGGCGCGGCGGGCCCGCGGCGGCCGCGGCGCTGCCCGGGCCGGGCCTCGCGGCGCTAGGACGGGCTGGCCTCCGCAGGCGGGGGCGGCGGGCTGAGGGCGCGGGGAGCCTCGGCGGCGGCAGCGGCCCTGCGGGCGGAGTGGCGCGGGAATGGCCGCGCGCGGCCGGCGCGCCTGGCTTAGCGTGCTGCTCGGGCTCGTGCTGGGCTTCGTGCTGGCCTCGCGGCTTGTCCTGCCCCGTGCTTCGGAGCTGAAGCGAGCGGGTCCGCGGCGCCGCACCAGCCTCGAGGGCTGCCGGCCGGGGCAGGCGGCGGCGGCGGCAGCAGCGTCCCAGGCCGGTGGAGTGCGCGGCAATGCGCGGGGGGCGCAGCTGTGGCTGCACGGCTCGGCCCCGGATGGTGGCCCGCGCGACAGGAACTTTCTCTTCGTGGGAGTTATGACTGCCCAGAAATACCTGCAGACCCGCGCTGTGGCTGCCTACAGGTGAGCCCTTTCTTTCTGGGTACAGCCTCGCGCATTCTGCATCCAGGTGCGCCACATTACCTGTTCAGTGGCTCCTGCCCTTGTCTAGACTCGAGGCTCCCAGACTTCTTGGGGGATCCAGGTGTTCTTCTCAGGAGATGACCGACTTTGGCAGATGATGTCATGGGCGGCGGGATAGCGAGCACAAGGCTCAGGAGCCCTGCTTTGGGGTCGGATGGACTAGGATGACTCTGTGGGTGTGCCTCGTCCTAACCTTTTGCAAGGCACTTCAGTTTTCCGTGTCCAAGCCTCCTCCTTTGTTAAATGGGCCTGACTAAATGCGACTGTCTCTTGAGGTTGTAGGTTGTAGGAAAATTCATAGCCCAGTACCTGTGGTAGTGGTGGCAAGCGAGGTTATAATTTGATTCTCTAAAATGAGCACATTTGCTCTTGCACAGCTAGAGCTCATATAAGTTAATCTGGCTAGAGATTTTCCATAGCATATTTCTAGATTTCACAGTTGAAGGCACTCCGGTGAACGAAAGGGGGTGCCCACTGTGCACTTGACCACACCGGTCTGAAAAGCAGAGAGAAAAAGAGCCTTGGAGAAAAAAATCATTTCCCATGATAGATTCCGTGGAAGGCAGCATTCCCGCGTTCTTTAGCTCATCAATTATGGTACATGCATGTTATCCAGTAACTGAAGCCTAGTTGGCTAAATGAGTCATAAAAGTGGCTGTAGTCATGTTAAGGATTAACAAAGGGATTAGCCAAAGCAGTCTTTAGAAAGGAGATGATTTTGGAATGGCCGGCATGGTTAGAATCAGATTTGTAGTGGAGTGAATTTAAAGTAGGAGAGGGATGTACACTCAGTAAAGGGATTTGGTGGAAACTTTATGTGTGAAATATAGAAAACACTGGAGTTCATCAGGCCACAAAAACAAGCCAGTGTCAGGAATGATTTTAGAGCTTGAATGTTTTGGGAATGAACTTTTAGATCAGTCAGTACTGAACAAGGCTATAATAGTTGCTGGGGGTTTTGTTATGTTTTTTTTTTTTCTTTTTCTTTCTTTTTCTTTTTTTTTTTCTGTTTTAAATGTCTTTGTAACTTCAGCTTTTAAATCCAGTACTGCTCTTTTATGTTTTCAAGCATTAGATATTGTAATGGGACTAGCATATACAGATCTTTTCTTCCTTTTAAAGGAGGAAGTATTGAGAAACAAGGTCAAAGAGCTTGACTGCCCTTTGAATGACTTAATCCCCATTCCTACATGTTTCCATTATCTTGTTGAAGTCCAGACTCCACGTTCTGCCAGGAATAGTTCTAAGCAGTTGAAAAGCTTCAAATTTAGGTATTGTACCACAAAAATGGAATCCCAATTAGAATGTTGTACTCCATATATGTGTAATACATCAAAATATAGTCTATTGTCATGTATATCTAAATAGAACAAGTAAAAATAATTTAGGTGTTATAACTATAGACTAATGCATCAGTTTGGGAGCTATCAGATCAGGTTCTCTTATAGGTGTACCATGATTTACTTGGGGTTTTATACTCTTTGTCCAGAGAAACATCCACATCAGAAATTGGTGAGTCCACATGACTACAGTTGGATGGCTGGCCATGTGAAATCACAGTTCTAGGGACAATTACCATAGTAGTTTGTCTGATGCCCCCAATAAATACCAGCATACTCAAAATGTAATGCAATCCAGAATTACTAGTTTACCCTCCATGATAGTTTCCCAAAGTCCATGCTTGACATTCTGACTTTTGGTTTCTTGTCCACATCTCCTACCTCCTTTTTATTTAAAATACACACACACACACACACATTAAGATTTTGTTTATTTTCTTATAGGCAGTTGGGTAAAGTAAAAACACAGTTTGCCCTCTGGCCTGGGTTCTTCCTTCTTTGAGACACCTCTGCTTTTCTGAGAAATGAAGACCCCTACCAGAGGTTTGCAGTCATTCCTTCAACTTTCTTGCATAGCTTTTATTTCTCTAATTTGAAAAACTCGGCATACTTGGAGTCTAAGGGTGGGCCTACCTTACCAGTTAGAGTGTCTGCCCCTCCTGTCTACCCTGTGTTTAAATTGGCTTCAGGAGATGGCACAAGACAATTTTAGCCTTAAGGAACTTTCAGGGAAGGCCTGAATTGGGATGGAGTTTATAGGGTGTAACTTATGATTACAGTTTTGCTGTGCTTTGTAGGCCAAAAGTCCACACTGAACTCTCAAATTGGAAATTCCATGTACAGATTTGTATGTTAAGTAGACTTGAATCTCGAGTCTTCTAATGCAAGGTGAAATCATAGTTGCAACTGGGTGTGCTCAGTTTTATATTTCTTCTGGAAAGCAAATTTATTCTTAATCTCAGGAAAAAAATTTCACTTTTCTTTTTAAACCTGTTGTTTAACTTATGGATGAAGGAGATGCTAACACTTTTAGTAAGAGGGTAGTGTGTTGTAAGATACTGAAAGTGTCAAAATTTAGGTTTAGAAACTAGTAACTATCAACCTCTTCTTTCCAAGAACTGTTTGAAATCTATAGAAGATCTAAAAATCTCTTGAGATATTCAAGAAGATATGCCTGTCTGCACTAAAGTTACTGCATCTTAATGATAAAACAACCTCGTCCTTACATACTTTACTTTCTAGACCTGCCAAATGCTTGTAGTAAGGGTAGGTACCACCAAGAGATGGCAGGGCAGTAATAGCTAGCAGCAGACAAAATATAGAATTTAAACAGGAGGCAAAATAAAACTCGAAGTGTAGTAGATCAGAGACCAGCCAGATCTGACTTCTATAGACTATGACTAGAGACATAGCGTTTGGATTCATAGGAGTATTCTTGGTTCATCAAAATGTTCAGTTGCACTTTGGATTCATCCCTTTGTAAAGCAAATACATACATGGCCCCTGTGGATCTAGACTCGCTGAGGTTGGGGACATAACAGTACAGATGCTTGTTCCAGGGGGAGGGACAGACACTAAAAAGAGGGTTTCAGCTAGTGGTGGGCACTGTGGAGAAAATAGAACAGGTAAGGGCAGGGCTGGGAGGTGCCCTGTCTATATTAGGTAGTTGGGGAAGGCTTTAGAAAAAGTGGCATTTAGGCCATTTGGTCTGATAATGAGAAACAGGTGTTGTCTGAATATCATTGACGAGCATGTGAGGCAAAGGGAAGAACTGTTAAGATCCAAGGCAGGAAATAGTTTGGAAAGGAACCCAAACATGGCCGGTAAAAGAAAGGGAAATGGGCTTACAGTGTCCAGTCTTTCAGAATTTTATTCTAAGTGAATGAAAAAGCCACTCAAGCATTTAAGCAGGGAAAAGGGTGAGTAGTTGGGATTCTGCAAATAAACAGAAAATAATTTATTTTGACTCATCTACAAAGTTATTTGTATTCTAGGTAATTTCACTTTAAAATACTATGATTCCCCCAAAATAATTTATTGTGCTGATTATCAGCATGTTGTGGGAATGCCTTGTTCGGCATGTCTTGAGTTACCAACTGCAATCCAAATTTTCTCCATTTTTAAAAATTTCTTAATATGTTCTTTGATAAATGGAGGTTAACTGTTTATGCAATTCAGTCTGTCTTTCCCTGATTTTATAACTCCTTCCTTAAGTTCTGAAAACTATTACCCTAGGGAGATTTGAAAAGGTAATATTTTTTTTTTTTTCTAATGCTAGAAAGGATAGAAGTCATCTCCACTTCATTTTTTTCCTTCCACATAGTATATTGTCTGAGCACCATGTGTTGAGTAAGCTCTCATTTCCCAACCAATTTGAAATACCATCTTCATCATATTCAAAATTCTTGGGTATGTTTTTGGACTTCCTCTTTTGTTTTATTGATATTTTTTTGTCTATTCTTATGCCAGTACCACTCATTAAAATTATTTGAGGTTGAATAATATTTTAATATCCGGTAGACAAAGTCCCCTTTGTTTGTCATCTGTTTCAGACATTTCTTGGCTACACTTACATGTTCTTGCTGGGGGAGTTGTTGTGTACATATTTTTATTTTTTGTCAAAGTTTTGATTAAAAAAATAGCATACACATTTAGTTGTTTAGTTTTTTTAAATCTCAGAACACTGAGCTAATCCAATACTTTTTGTCTTGGTTCTTACTTCTCCTGGGCCTGATGGGCAACAGTTTGCTTATTTCTTTCTCAGAAGAAAGACTTGGTTGGTTCCCTTCTTTGCCCAAGAGTGATAAAGGGTACCTATAAAGATTAGTATCTGTCTGTAGGGGACTGTGGGGAAGAAAAGGTGAGAAACACCAGCTGTGGATGCAGGACTCTTATTTCAAGGTACTATTGTATCAGTTAATGACTTCTTCCCAATACTTTGAAAGAAGGCAGACTGTTCCTTTTACCAACCCTAATGAACTGCTCCTCTTTTATATATCTCAGAGTTCATTTCCTTATTTTTTGAGCTAAGCTCACCATGTTTATCTTGAACCAGTTTAGAGCAGTACTCACTTTCTTAGATGCAGTTCTGTTTGGCAGACATTCATATGGAAGGTTTTTACATATAAAATCAAATAACTTCTAAGTGAACTTTTGTAACACAATCCATTTCAAGTGTGTATTACCTGTAGAAAAAGGCTAGTGAAGAATGTGGTCCTGAAAATGAGGGTAGTTTTAAATATCGTGATTTGAGATCTTATTGTCTCTGATTGGAATATTCCAAGCATAGCCACGGTTGAGTTCTCATCATATGGCAGTTTGACTTTTCCCTGTCCATGAGTTAAGGTGCTAGTTATTAAAAGTAGATTACCAGTGCTGGGCCTCAATCTGTACAGAATTTAGTTCAGGAAAGGAAATGAATGATGATGGATGATGGATGATGAGGGAGGTGCCTGAACGAATTACTGGGGGGTACAGAAGAAAGAGGCTTACACTGCATGAAGAGGATCAGGGCAGTCTTACCCACACTCCCACCCTTTCTTTCCTGCTGAATCTTGAAGGATGAGTAGGAGTTTTTGAGACAGAATAGTATGTTTCCTAAAACATGAAATAATAATGAAATGATGGATGAGAAAGGGACAGTTCATTGGAGTTGAGCTGTGAGCTGTGGGTGACGGAGTAGCAGGCAGGGACATTCAGGGCCAGGCTAAGGAATTGGGTTTTGTGGTATGGGTGTCCAGAGCTATTGGTGGTATTTCAGCAGAGAGTAGCTTGGTGTGTTTGGAGTTTCTGAAGATCAGTTGACAGCCTAACTATTTAGAGAATGGGCAAAAATCCAAAGACAAATTGTTACTTATTTGACGGGGTTGGGGGGTGATTGGCAGTATTTATCAAGAACTTTAAAATGCATCTCTCCAGAAATCTAGCAATTCATTTAGAAGTTTTCCAAAGGAAAATTTGAAATGTATGAAAAAGATATTTAAAGTACCTTAGATGTCCATCAGGAAGTTTAGATCATGATTAATTGAACTGATTTAATTGTATTGTGATCTATATTTCATACCATTAAGATGGTGTGGGTCTGGGGCTTTGGCTTGGTAGTGGAGTGCCTGCCTACTGATATACAAGGCCCTGGGTTCCATCCCCACCCAGCACTGAGATAAAGGGAAAAGCAATGTGGCTGAAATATTTTTTTCAAAACGAAGAAGTTCAAAATATACTTGAGCACGACTGTGCTATGAAATAATATAGGCAGCATGAGGCCCATTTCGTTTATAATCAAACTAAGATATTTGTGTAGTATAGAAAAGAAAGTGTAAAATAATACATACACCATGATGCTAAAAGACTTTTCTATATTCTGTATATTCTAGTTGTTTTATAATCAGTAGTTGTTTGTAATAAAACTATATTGGAGTGGGGAGGAGTTGACAGCTCTTGGGAAGAACCATGAATTTGATTCCCCCCCAAGCCCCCGCCCCAGTACTGGAGGTTGAACTAAGGAGCATGCTATACCATTGAGCTACATCTCCAGCTCTTTTAAATTGTTGGAGACAGGATCTTACTAAATTGCAGTTTAAATGTATTAAATTGGTCTGTCTGCCTTCTCAACTTAATGCATTGTCATTTTTGAAGCACTGACTGCCACCGCATTTATTTTGTATGTAAACAGATTTGTTTTGGATGGTTAAAAGTAAGGGGCAGTTTACTCCTACTTGATGTCAAGTTGGTGCTTGTGAACCAAAAACCTGAGAATTGTTGAACACTAGATATCAATGTCATGAATGTATGATTTTTGTAAGTTGATCACAGGTGTAAATAAACTTGTGTCTATTACTGATGATAATGCCCTGAAAGAAGTGAGCAGGATTTTGAATAGTAAACAGATTTCAGAAGGTTATGTTTGAATCAGGTTTTCTGGCTGAGAGTAAAACCTGACCCCAACACTTAAGTTTTGCCTGGATTTATTGTCACCAAGCCAGACAGACAAAGGTCGGGTAGGAGTGGCTGAAGTGTGTGTAAGACTGCTCTCCTTATCTTTGATGGCTGTTTCCTCAGCCTTATCAGTGGCCCAGAGACTGGAAAAGAAATGTGGGTGATAATCTAGGTGACAAGTGTATGGGATAAGAAGCCAACAGCCTGGCCTGTGGGGGCTGTCGAGCTGTACCTGTTTGCATTCTGGCTTCCATGCTTATTAGCTTTATGATTCTGGGCAAGTTAGTTACTTAGATTTAGACCATAGTCTCAGCTTGTTGTGGATAATGATACTTCACATACCTCACAGAGTCCTTCTGAGTTTGAGAGTGTAATTCACTCTGTAATTGTTCAGTGAAAGGTAACTGTTGGCTATGGATGAGCAGGCTGATTCAAGGTAGTGCCTCAATACTGATTTCAGAGGGGTCAGCTAGAATAAGTTCAGGGTGGTTTTTATTGTTTGCATTTAAACACTGATTCCACCCCCCCCCCCCAGATTTGGAAACTTAAGTTTTGTTCATGTGTATCTTCTTTTTCTCCGAAGAACAAAGGAAATTATATTTACTTGGGGCCAATTAGGAATGTAATCCAGAAAAACAATATTCAAGCAGGTTTGAAAATGTGCTCTCTGTTCATACATATCCCTTAGAGTTAGTTGTATGTTTACACTTTTAAGTGTACAGCAACATTTTACATGTTATACCAAGTATCTCTGCAATATTCCAAGTTCTGGAAATCTATCAGGAGATCAGAATTTACCTTCTGTCGCTTACATTCTGAATTTATTTCTTATGTTTCAAGGAGGGTATATTTAAGGTCTCTATCAGGGGTGTTCCCATTGTTTGTTGTGAACCTGTGCTCCAAGAGCAGGTTACTCTTAACTCTTAATACTTTAGAGATGTCTTCTGGGGGAGTGCCCAGGCCACTATTGAGATGGGAAGTTGTAATCTACCCTGCCAACAACTTGAGAAGAAAAATGCTGTTTAGTCATGCTTTCCTTGGTATGTATTTTTTAGGATTGTCAGTAAAGAGCAAAAGTGATTTCTCATTTAAAATTATCTCTCCACTTATTCCAAAAAGACACATCTTAAGGACAGTGAGTCAGTTAAAAGATTTTAAAAGAGGAAGCCACATACCCGGAAACCACATATTCAGAAGGGTGAAACTGTAAGTACATTTGATGCAGAGCTTCTGCTATTGGCTGAAGACAGAAATAATGGACTGAATAATGCTGGCAATGTCTGGTTGAGGGCACACCTTCAGTCCTAGGAGAGGCCTTAGTCAATCAGCTTTCAGCCTGGGAGTGTCTGCAAGGCCTTTTGGTGATCTGACTGGCAATAAAAAGCACACAGTCTGTGTTTTGGGGGAAGAGGGGTGAGGTGGGGTTGAAGTGAGATTGCTCTTCCATGAAACCATTCTTTCTATACAGATATTCCTTACATTTGTCCTGCTTTCTTGCCATGGACCTGGGCAGGGGGAGGAATTTCCCAAGTCTTAGTATCTGAAATAGTTTTTACACTTAACCCAGAACAATAGGACACCGACTTGTGACTTTGGGTTGCCAGCTGGAACCAGAAGTCTGGAAAGCTTATAGCTGAATTTGGGCCTGTCATTGGCACTTGCGCAGGTCACGTCATGGCACTCAGGTCTCAGCGTGTGAGCTAACCGCAGTTTGAGTGGGTACCCTGAGAGTCCCCTGACTGATCCAGGGTTGTCCTGGGTGTAGAGTTGGGCCAGGTAGCTCCTACAGTGATTTTGCCCTTTATGCCTTGCTCTGGGTTTCCTACTCTTGTTTTTCTTTAGCTTCATTTTCTTGTTCACCTTTTCTCTTAAATTTTGTCATAAATCCTCTCTGAAACAGGGAAGAATATATGTACACTTAATTCCTAGTATCCAAATTTTCTACAAGGGAACACCCGTGTTCTCCCTTCATTCTTTGACCTCAACTTCTAAAATTATTTTACACTTGAACTTAACCAAAAGGCCAAGAAGCCCTATCTGAGGTGATTTTTTTTCATGAGTCCTTTTAGACTTGCCACTCTGTAAATTGCAAATGACATGCTTAATAATGGTTTTGGGGAACTTGAAACTAACTCTCACAGCATTTTAAAAATAAAAATCAATATAACTGTTTAAGTTTAGAAACTTTAAAACAAAGAACTCAATTTTACTGTTTTTCTTTTAAGTTTTTGCCTGTTGGATAAAGAAAGGTTTTTATTACAAAAGTCAAATTTTCTGTTGTCCTTATCTTTTGGTTTCTTTATTTGCTTGTTAGCCCAAAGCTTTCCTCCAGGTAATTTTTTTCCCCCCTAATTCTAAATATATGAATCAATTGAAAAAAAAAAAAACAAAGAAAATTCAGACTTTCTGGCCCCCTATCCAGAAATAACTGTAGTGACTATTTTGGAGTGGAGGTATATGTTATCTTATTTTTGTATGTATATATTTTTTCTTCTAGAAAACCACATCAGAAATATATCTCCTGCTTTTTAAGCTGACCATATCTTATGATTATTTACCTAGGACAGTGGGTGTGCTATAGATGTAGTGTTACACAGAAATGAATTTTATGTAGTTTTCCCTAAAAATGTCATTTAATAGAAATGGAGAATATGATATCAAGTCCTCACAGGACACAGACATTCTACTAAGTTAGGATTAGGCCAGCAGCATTATTGAACTGTGATTTGACTTGGTGTAGGGGTAGTGGTTAGAGCCTAGAAGAATGTAGAAGTTGCTTGGCACTCTCAGATTTCAGTTGTCTTATCTGGGCTTTAGGAAGAGTTGGGTATCAGGCCATTGAAAATCGAACTATCTGGCAAGGGTCTTTGGAAATGTCCTGTTGTGTCAGTTAAGAACTGCTGGTAACAAATGTGTTGATAGTCAAGTTGCCATTTACTTGTGGAAACTACAGACCTTTGCCTATTTCTATTACAGAAGGAGGGCCAACTTGCTTGGTCAGCAACATTTCCTTAAATTCTTTGAAATTATGAATGTGCCCCTTCCCTCCCTAAGGGTGAATTATGAATTATGTTCCAGAACTTATTCACAGGTGGAGTTCTTTAAGGTAAAATTACCTAATTGAACAGATAACAATTTCTTAAGATTGGAGGGTTTACAAAGACTTCATGCTGAGAGATGTCCCTTAAAACACCATCATTTAGATCAGCAAAGAACAGCATGTTGTTTTTCTCTGGGTTACCTAAAAGGGAGCAGATAATAATTGGATGGAGTTACTGTGAGACTGTAGAGGGGCCTTTACAGATGGTTGAAGATTAGATTATCTGTTTTTAAAATTAATTGTTTTCTCTTCTTGGACAAATTACACCACTTGAAGTCACAGTTGAGACCTTAAGTGCAACTGTGATAGGCATGTTGCTAGTGCTTACTGTTCTGAGTTCTGTCTGGGGCATGTGAGGAAGCAGGGCCAGGTGAAATATTAAAGAGTCTGGTGTTTTAAGCAGAAATACCTAAAATTTAAAGTCTTATAAAACTTATATCTTGTAACACTGAGATTGAGAATAAAACAAAATTCTAATAAAGTACATAGCTTGAGGGTTGGGATTTTAAGCCAGATGTGTGAGAAGCATTTTCCACAATAGCTTCATTCCAGTTTGCAATCTTGCAACTGAGTATTCTGTGTTTGGTCTACACTTCCCTGTCTCTCTCACTTTTTCTTTAACTACATTATTGTATTTACAAGTTCCTGTTTACCCTCATAATAAATGATAGAAGCCAGGCAGGCTTCTAAGCACTTTACATGTAACAATTTATTTAACCCTCGCAACCATTTGATAAGGCAGATACTGTTATTCCCAGTTTATAGGTCAGGAAACTGAGGCACAGAGTAATTTACCAAAGTTGAGCCAGGATTCTTATCCCAGCATCATGATCCCAGAGTCCATGCATTGTAGATTGCCTCTTTAATAGGTTGTTCCTTGGAAGTGAGGAATTAGTTACTTCATCTTCCAAATAATACTATGGTGCTTTTGTATTTTCAGTTTTTTGGGTTGGCTACTTTAGCACTACTTTGAACTTGGTCTGTTTTTAGTACTCACATTTCAGTTTAGAAGCACCATATGTATGAACAAGCTAAAGTTAAGTAGCTGTTATTCTTCATCTTTTCAAAATCAGTCATAAAATGGTACAGGCTATTTAGCTTTGAATTACATTTCAGAAGTATATGGATAGTAGTATATTTCAACTCCAGTGAACCTGTGAATTTTCCTTCTGGATAATTGTTTTCTTGTTCTTTGAGTCAGTTTTCTATAGGTTGGAATTGTAGGAAGTATGACTTGGGGTATGAAAAGTGGTGAGAAGCTTATCTGGAAATGATTTCTGCCCTTTTGCAAACACATATGTGTCATCTTTAATTCACTTATTATATGTGAGTGGTTAGTATTCATTCCATACATTTACTTACCTCTGTTATGTGTCAAGCACTGAAATTATTTACATTTTTAAAGAATCGTAACTGCCAAACAAAACAACACTTCTATACAAGGAGAATTCAAAGGGATGGGGTTATGGTTCAGCGGTAGAGTGCTTGCCTCGCATGTGCAAGGCCCTGGGTTCGATCCTCAGCAGCACATAAAAATAAATAAATAAAATTAAATTAAAAAAAAAAAAGAGAATACAGTAAGATTTCTTTTTCTTTTTGTACTGGGAATTGAATCTAGGAGTGCTTAACCACTGAGCCACATCCCCAACCCTTTTTGTGTTTTATTTAGAGAGAGAATCTTGCTAAATTGCTTAGAGCCTCACTAAGTTGCTGAGGCTGGCTTTAAATTTGTGATCTTCCTGCTTCAGCCTCTCAGATTACAGGCTTGTGCCACCACCACACCCAGCTGAGTCAGATTTCTTGACTTGAATGAGGTTAGTTTAGTTTTGCCATCACCTTCTGGAGGTTGGAAGAATGCTGGGAAGTCCTCGCCCCTCCAGAAGTGACCACATCAAAGGAGCACCTGTGAATTTGTCATACATTCTGTTTAGGTTGCAGCTCATTCACATTTGCCAAGGGACTGGTCCCTTATAGGTGGGTTTGGTTCTCTCCTATATTTCTTTTTCTTTTTTTTATTATTTTTTTAATATTTATTTTTTAGTTATAGGTGGACACAATGTCTTTAGTTTACTTTATGTGGTGCTGAGGATTGAACCCAGTTAGGGTGAGCACTCTCCCTCTGAGCCCCAGCCCTGTCTTTTTCTTTTTTTAATGATAAGAATATAGGGGCTGGGATTGTGGCTCAGCGGTAGAGTGATCGCCTAGCATGGACGGGACCCGGGTGTGATCCTCAGCACCACATAAAAATAAATGCATTGTGTTGTGTCCATCTACACCAAAAAATAAATTTAAAAAATATTTAAAAAAAATAAGAGTACAGAAGACAGAGCGATCAAGAGTGAGTTCTGGAGCCACGTCAGAGTTAGCTGTACACCAAACTGGTGTAAAAAAGTGTGTGTTGTGTGAATTTGTAAGGCCACAGAAAGCTAAGTATCTACCATGGTGAGAATTTGAATGTTTTGTAACATAGAACATCTCATGTGACTTGCAGTTTTATTTATGTCTAGGCTATAGACAAAACAAGTATATGTAAATGTTCCCGATAGGTTGACTGTTAGCAAAGTAGCTGATAGAAAACCTAGTGGGAATTTTTTATGGTCATGTCCACAGCAAATGAGAAACTGCATTCTAAAAGCCTTAGTAATGACCATTTCTCTTATAGTTCTCTTTCTTTTTTTTTGCTCATTCTTTCTTTCTTGGTACTGGGAATTGAACTCAGGGGCACTTGACCAGCCCTACTTTTTAAATTTTATTTAGCTTTGACTGAGTTGCTTAGTGCTTCACTATTGCTGAGGCTGGCTTTGCACTTAAATTTTCCTTGTCTCAGCCTCTGAGCCACTGGGATTACAGGTGTGCGCCATTGTGCCACCCCACCCCCCTTCTTCTTTTTTTTTTTTTAAGGAAAATAGTTTTTGTGAAAATGAATGTATGTGATATAGCTTTTAATGCTGCAGAGTTATGAATTTTTTTTTAAAGAATAAAAAGTGGTATAGAATAGTAGTTCTGTTTAAAATCCATAAGGCATTAAGGGGAAACATTAGCAACTACTTTGTTGTATCCATTCTAAAATGCACTTTCTCCCCTGACATTTTAACATCTCTGAAATTTGGATGCATCTTATAGATATTGGCATGATGGGATTATGATTGGTGGTATTTTTTTCTTGATAGATGAAATGGTACATCTTACAATTAACATTCTAGATTTGATGAAAAGGAAATGTTTAGCAGAAAGTTGAATCCCATTAGATTTTTCTTTTGCTTAAAGAAGTGTGAAGTTGTTATGTATTTCTTAGATTTTGATTGAGAAATGAAGCCAACTACTTCATTGAAAATTTATTTTCCAAGAGTACTTTATTGTAAATTGTTTCTAAAATTACAAAAGTAATACTATGTTTTAGAATTTCATAGTTCAGTTGGTAGAGTGTTTGCCTCCCATGCACAAGGCCCTGGGCTCAATCCCCAGCACCACCAAAAAAAAAAAAAAAAAAAAAAAGAATTTCAGTTTTGCAAAATGAAAAAAGTTCTAGGGATGGATGGTGGTAATAGTTGCATCACAACAATGTGAATTATCTAATACTACTGAACTGTATACTTTTTAAATTTTTTTGGCACTGGGGACTGAACCCAGGGTTGCTTTACTATTCAGTTACATCCCAGACTCCTTAAAATTTTTTTTTTTTTTTAAATTTAAGACAGGGTCTCGCTGAATTGCTTAGCACCTTGATAAGTTGCTGAGGTTGGCCTCAAACTTGTGATCCTTCTTCCTGCAGCCTTCCAAGATGCTGAGAATATAGATGTATGCCTCCAATGCCCAGCTTGAACTGTATACTTAAAAATGCTTAAGATGTTAAATTTTATGATGTGTGTATTTTATCACAGTTAAATTTTTCTCAAAGCTAAGTGATATGATATTTATGAAAGTTTCCCCTTAATACAGAGATACATAGACTAAGAAACAGTGACAGTCTTCTTTATCCACAGTTTAGCTTCTCTAAATTTTGCTAGTTCTATACTCTTTCCCAGAGATTTGGAATATATTTTCAGATACATATACCTATATCTATATCTATCTATCTATCTATATCTATCTATCTATATATATATGTTTGTTTGTTTTTGGTTTTGGGGATTGAATCCAGGGGTGCCCTTAACCACTAACTACCTCCCCAATCCTTTTTAGTTTTTATTTGTATTTATTTTAATTTTTTATTTTTGGTACGGGGGATTGAACCCAGAGGTACTTAACCACTGAGACACATCCCCAACCCTTTTTTAATATTTAATTTAGAGATTGGGTCTCACTGAGTTGCTTAGGGCATCGATAGGTTGCTGAGGCTGACTTTGAACTTGGAATCCTCCTGCCTCAGCCTCTTGAGCCTCTGTGATTACAGGTGTGTGCTACCATGCTTAGCATCTTTTCAGATATTTTTCTCTTAAGACTTTGCACTAAAGATGTGTATATGTTTAATTTTATCTGCCAAGTCACTTTTTACTATACAAATACTATTATTAGCAGTTAAGTTAAATAAAACAGAGGAGAATATTATTTGGAAACTGCTTTTTTAATTTCATTAAGATTAAATTTACTACACATCAAGCACCCCTACTGTGGAAATCCAAAATGCTCTGATACATGATGAAACTTGAGTGCAGTGTTCAATTCTGCCAGGGTCAGATTTCAGAGCACTTTGGACTTTTGGATTAGATCTGCTCAATTGGTAGTCTGTGTACCTATTCCAAAATCAAAAAAAAAAAAAAAAAAAAAAAAAAAAAAAAAGAAAGAAAAAAGAAAGAAAGCTCCAAATTTCAAACACTTCTGGTCCCAAGCATCTCAGATAAGGGATACTCAACCTATATTTCATTTATTCTCCATTATATGTATTTCCTGAAAGTAGTCTATGTAAATAAATTGTAGTAAATTACTTCAGTTCTAAGTAGATAGCCTAAGTACAAGGTAAAGGGCATGTGATAGCCTTAAATCAGTTGTTTGGTATAAGGATGCTTTTATTTCCTCTTAATTGATCCTTAGTCTTTCCTTGATCCTGTGTATCTCTGGCTTCCTTCAACCCTCTACTCTGCTTCTGGGGATTTCATCTGTCCTGTACTCCATTACCTTTGGTGACTTCTGGTGGTTTTTGTAGTATAAAGGCCCACATGTCTGGCAGGCTCTGGGGGACCTGCAGAGTTTTCCCTACTTGACAACTCTCCGCACTTCCACGCTCTTGCATCCTGGTCTGCCTTGGTGTCCTTGATGGTCACCCTGTCTAGGGAAGCATTCTCTGTCTTACAGGTCTTGTTCACTTATAGTTATTCTTTCAGGGAGCTTATTTTAGTTCTTGATAATATGTACATGAGTGAATGTCCTATAATGTCTCTCTTCTAATGTCAGCTCAATGAGTTGGGTGATGTTTTGTTCACCATCACATTCATTTTTCTTGGCACATGTTTGGTACTTGATCAGTGTTCAAAGAAAATTTACTGAATGAATAATTTGACTCTTTTCTTTTGGTACCAGGGATTAAATCCAGAGGTGTTTACCCACTGAGCTATATATCCAGCCCTTTTTTATATTTTATTTAGAGACAGGGTCTTGCTGAGTTGCTTTTTAGGGCCTCACTAAATTGCTGAGATTGGCTTTGAAATCACAATCCTCCTTGTTCAGCCTCCCAAGCTGCTGGGATTATAGGTATACACCACAATTTGACTTCTTTTTCTTTTCTTTTCTTTTTTTAAAAATATTTTATTAGTTATATATGGACACAATATCTTTATTTTTTATGTAGTGCTGATGATCGAACCCACTTGTGCGAGGCAAGTGCTTTGCCACTGAGCTACAGCCCAAGCCCCACAATTTGACTTCTTGTAGCTTGTTTTATAGAGTTGAGGAGTTGGTCATTAGGAGTTGATATATCAGAAAGTAACCTGACTATCCAGGTCTTGGTGTCTGACAGTTTGGTTTTCAGTGAAACTGAACTGCAACTATTTTAACACTTCATCCTTCGTTTTTGTTGGGTTCTTTTAAAAAAATGAATTTGGAGCTGGGCATGATGGTACACATCTGTAATTCCAGTATCTCGGGAGGCTGAGGCAAGATGATCCACAAGTTCAAAGCCAGCCTCAGCAATTTAGCAAGGCCTTAAGCGACTTAGCAAGAACCTGTCTCAAAATAAAAAAAATTTTTAAAAAGAGGCAGGGGGCTGGGAATGTAACTGAGTGGTGAAGCATGCCTGGGTTCAATTTGTAGTTCGAAAAAAAAAAAAAAATTGGATTCTGCAGTATCTGGGAGCCCGGGCTTCCATTAAGAGGAATCAAACAAACCAAGAAAATCAAGCAATCATATGTAGTGGTTCAAAATGAGCAGATATGTGAGTTTCTAAAAATAAGCCTGGAACAAACTGTTCTCTAATTGATATTTATTTTAATTCCAGAACATGGTCCAAGACAATTCCTGGGAAAGTGGAGTTCTTCTCTAGTGAGGGTTCAGACACATCTATACCAATTCCAATAGTGCCACTACGGGGCGTGGATGACTCCTACCCACCCCAGAAGAAGTCTTTTATGATGCTCAAGTACATGCATGACCACTACTTGGACAAGTATGAATGGTTTATGAGAGCAGATGATGATGTTTACATCAAAGGAGATCGTCTGGAGAGTTTCCTGAGGAGTTTGAATAGCAGTGAGCCCCTGTTTCTCGGGCAGACAGGACTGGGCACCACAGAAGAAATGGGGAAACTGGCCCTTGAGCCTGGTGAAAACTTCTGCATGGGGGGGCCTGGTGTGATCATGAGCCGGGAGGTGCTTCGGAGAATGGTACCACACATTGGCAAGTGTCTCCGGGAAATGTATACTACGCACGAGGATGTGGAAGTAGGAAGATGTGTCCGGAGGTTTGCAGGCGTACAGTGTGTTTGGTCTTATGAGGTAAGAGCAGAAATCTTTATTATAGGAAAGACTGTTAATTTTGTCATTAGTTCTGAATCAGTTGTAGGAAATTAATGATAATCCTTTTCAAGGGTTAAAATTAGTATAAATTATACATTTTTAGCCTCGGGTTTTTGTTTTTTTTCTTCCTAAGGTTTAAGTTCCCCTTAATACCTTTTCTCTTGGTCTTAGCTTTTGAAGCATGCCTTCCATACCTTTGTCATAATACTTTGGTTGAATAATGACATTTGGGGCTTAAATAACACTAGTGGTTTGCTGATGGTCATAGTGACATTTTCATGATTTTTTAGAAAATCATTTTATCTGATTTCTGCTGACTCCACAGATAAAATTGACCATTCTAATCTGGACATGATGACCTACACAGAGTAGAAATTTACATATTTTGAATTTACAAAATGATTAATAATGTGAAAAAAAACGTAGCATTTGGCTTTGCATTTATTTTGAACTTTAGGGCTTGGGTAGAGTGTGTACTTAGCATACATGAGGCTTGGAGTTGCATCCCCAACACCATAAATGAACAAATATTTTGAACCTTGACTTTTTGGATAGTTGTTATAACCTGTACGTTTATAATGTAGTTCCTTTCAGATGAGGTGGTAGGCAGTTTCTGAGTTACCTTGACAAGCACATGAAACTTGTTTATTTATTTATTTATTTTGGTTTGTTTTCTCTAAAACCTGAGCTTTTTGAAGGAAATCTACTTGTGGTTGTTTTCTAATTAATAGTTCCAGAGGATATGAGTTAGCTTTTTTACTTTTTCTGTTTTTATTGGCAGATGTGTACCTCTTGTCTGCAGTTGCAGGATCTAACAGTGAAAAAAATGGTTTAGGTTGTGTTGTGT
Source organism: Spermophilus citellus (assembly GCF_964194105.1). NCBI lineage: Eukaryota > Metazoa > Chordata > Mammalia > Rodentia > Sciuridae > Spermophilus > Spermophilus citellus. The sequence continues at coordinate 54,021,009 of NC_138185.1, forward strand.
TTAGATTGATAAACTACTTGTAGTTGTGAAGAGCAGAGGGAATAGCTAGGCTTTTGACCAAGAAAAAGAATGTACTTTCTGATGTGAACTGTTACCTCTTTCGGAGTTAATTTTCTACAATACTCGAGTGAAGAACTGATGTTCTTGTCTGTACTTGCCTTCCCCCCCCACTTGCTTTTAAACGTCTTATAATCACTCTGTTAGATTTTTTTGAACTTTTAGGGAGGTAGACATTTTCAAGTGCATAGGAAATGGTCTTCATGTAATTTTTAATTTTAAATTTGCAAAGGTGTTTTAAAATGCTAGGTGTGATCTGAATGAATCCCTTAATCTTCATGTGCCTATACCACTCCTCCCACCTGTTCCATTATGTAGGTGTTTTGCTGGCTGGGCCAGGAGGATCTCTGTTTTCATGGATTTTTGCAAGAGGAAGTCCATTTGGGGATTTCATGCTGTATTAAGCAAAATACTGCAGTATTTCTGCATTTTCTCCATCCTTAATTAAGTAGATACAGCCTTAAAATAATTCATCGGTGCTGAAATATGTAATGCTTTAGGTAGTTTGGGACACTTTCTCCTGACCCTTATCTCTGAGAAGGGAGCCTTCTTGGTAGATTTGTAGAGGATGTGCCTACTTCTGAGAGAGAATTGTTTTTCAAAATGTCTTACTGTAGTTATATTTGCATCTTAGATACTGCTAAGTAGATAGACACCATTAGAGCCAGTATCTTGAGTTAAATCAAGAACTTGGATACAGCACCAGTTCCAAGATATAGTTGTAAAGTAGTGTCCTGGGACTGCAGGAATTGGAAGACTGGGGGATAGTTTTCTTTTTTAAAAGTAATCTAACTTTAAGGTTTCCAACACCCTAGACAGGGATGCCTGGGATCATCCTGTGTGAATGCCTGGAGCCACCTTTTAGACTTGACACATCTGCAAATGGCCTCATTAGTAAAAGGGGACCTGGTTGGTGAGGAAGCTCTCTCCTTGGATGCTTCCCTTTCTCCCTGCCTTGCAGTTGGGTCAGCCAACAGCAGTAGGAAGGATCTCCCTGGGAATGTGGGGCAGTCAGTCAGGGTGTTTCTGCTGCTTTGCATAAATGCCTTATGATGACAGGGCTTTTACTAGATACTGCTGGCTTGCTCTCCCTGGTCTTAGGCCAGGTGGCTCTGTTACCAGCAGTGCTGACTGTTCTTTTTTCTCTCCTGTGAGTTGCCTGTTCGTAGTTTTGGCCACTTTTCTGTTGGAATGTTATCTGTCTTAGGGTTTTGTTGGAGTGCTTTATTTTGAACAGTGTCTTCTCTCAGACCATGACTTGTCTTTTTATCTTCATTGTGAAATTTTTATTATAGGCAAATTGTGAATCTAATTTATCATTCTTTTCCTTGATGTTCTCCCCCAACTCTCCCTTTTTTTGGGGATAATCTTGTTTAAGAAATTATTCCCTTCCTGAGGTCACAAAGATTTTCCCCTATATATTTTTCTGTATGTTTAAAATTTTGCCTTACATATGTGGTTCTTCATTATCATTTTAAAGAATTATGTCCATTGGGATATTTACCATTTTGTTAGTTTTTTTCTTTCTTTTGGTAAGGCCTTAAGAACTTGTAAATTATTAGAATTTATCATTGTGTTCACCATTCAGACAAGATGAATCTTTCATGTTAGTAAGGAATTTTCATTAAACATCCTGTAAATCTTGTTTCTTTATTAAAGCTTACATAAGAAAATTTTGAGGTAGAGTCTTATGGTAAAGACAGTTATGTTAAGCTTTGGGTCTTGGAAGGTACTTATTTTGCTCAGTTGTAAACCTAGCCAGAAGGTGTGATTTTTTTTTTTTTTCCACAAATAGAAATAATGCCTTGGATAATATCTACATAATTAAGTGACTCGAGAGTCATGAGGAACAACCATCAAAATCAAAACCCAAATTTATTTCTAAGCTTATTTTGAAGTTTTAAAAATCATTTATTTATTAATAAATAACTACCAGTAGTAAACTTCACTTGGCAATAATTTTAAACTCACAGAATTTATGGGCCTGGAGCCACTATTAAATACTGGGAAAGTCTATAGGAGTTTATCTATAGCAAGGTCTGATTGCCCTTGTCACTGGGAGTTGGCATCATTAACTCAAGTTTTACAAGATTTTTCTGAGAAACATGATCAAAAAATTTGAAAAGCTAACTTGTTTTATTTAAGCAAATATTAATTCTGTTCTTTTAAAAAGGGAACAAAAAGAATATTTACCCACATAATCTATTGGTTTTATGTTTTAGTTTTTAATTGGCGTATTCCTGTGGAAAAAACATATAGATTGTTAAGTGTAGAGCTCTGTGGATTTTCACAAACTGAACACAGTTGGGTAACAAGCACCCAAATCTTTCACTTATTTTAATACAGTCTTTGACTTGTAAAAAAAAAAGGCATTTGGGGTAAGATAATTATTACTAAAGAAATTTGGAGATAGGCATAGATGGATTTAATACTTTTTCAAAAGTTATTGATTTTAATGATTAATGCTGTCACATGGTTCAGAATTCAAAATGGAAAGAGTTTACAAGGATAAATCTCTCCACTTCTCTCTCACTGGGTTTCTAAGATGAGTCAGTTCCTCAGTGTGCAGAGAGACACCAGGAGGTGTCACAGGGTATATCACATCATGTACAAATCATTTAGTTTATGTATCTTTCCCCTTTTACACGAATGCATGTTAATATACTATTTACAGCTTGCTATTTTTCACTTAAATTTCTTGGAACATTTTCTGTGTGGTTCATCACCTTTTACAAATGTCCCTTAAGTTCTTTTGAGCAGTTTTTCTAATCAGTCATTTAGCATAACACTTCCCAACCTTTTTCACATCATGGTACTCTCACACACTGGGAGACTGACTTCAAGGGCTTCTACCCCAGCCCCTGTCTGCTGCAACCACCCCTAACCCCATACCACCCCAGACCTGGAGCAATGGCAATCTGGGCATACCTGAACTTGTTCATAATATACCTGTATGCCAAGGTACACCAGTTATGATGCTCGATGTTAGCTGAACTAGTAGGAAAATTGCAAAAGATTGAAACATGAATGGCTTTCTTTTTCTTCCACAAAGACTTTCTATACAAAGTTGAGGAGGCAAAGATAAATATGTTCACAAAAAGGAAGAAAAGTAAAGTATGAGACCCCGTGATACTAATTTTAAATTAAAGAAACTATAAGGAAGGCAAGATCGATGATGTTCTTTTTTTGGCAAGGCACATTATCTGTGGAAACCAAAGTTTACAGCAAAATATATAAAGAAGAAAAGATCTTTATTTGGCTGATTTATAAAGGCATATTGAACATTGTAACATCAGAAACCTGGGGTTTTGTTTTTTTTATTCTTTACTAATAGAAGAAATAATATCTCCTAACTGGTGGTTGTCACGGAGATGATTCATGTTGGCTTCCTCCTCATTTAGGCTGCCCAACCATCTCACCTACCAGAGAACCCAGCAGCTCCCCACCCTGTGGCCAGAGTAGATGTACCACAGACCACACACTAATGCTTTATGGTACTTCTCATGCTTACACTGAGCCTTATTCTTTTGTTCTGGAGGTTTCGAAGTTCAGCTATTCAGCCTCTACTAGATTAGAAGTGGCAAATTATCACCCCTAAAAGGGAACTACTGTACAAAGACTATCAGTAGTGAGCAGGAAAGGCATGAGGGGAAACTGAAAAATTAGAGAAAGTGAGCCACACAGCAGTCTAAGACCAGTCATTGTGCTGTGGAATTCTAGTTTCATTCCATTGTGATTGATAAATGTACTTTGTATGATTTCAATTATTTTAAAATAATTGTAATGTTTTTATGCCTAACATATGTTCTGTCCTGGAGAATGTTCCATGTGTACTTGAGGAATGCTGCTGTTACGTGGAATGTTCTGTAGATGATTGTTAGGTTTAGTAGCTTTATGTTGATCAAGTTTTCTTTTTCCTTGTTGATTTTTTTTTTCTGGTATTCTAGTCATTATTGAAAGTAGAGTATTGAAGTTTACAATATTGTTGAATTTTCTTTTTCCTTTCTGTTATGTCAATTTTTTCTTCATTTTGGGGATTTGTTTTTAGGTATATAAAAACAGTACCTAAATATACTTTGGAATGTTTGTATGTACTGTATTTCCTGATGAATTGGTCCCTTTATTATTGTAAAATTCCTTTTTTGTCTCTGATTACACTTTTTGTCCACAGTTTATTTTGTCTGATATTAACATAACCATTTCACTTGATTGGCAGATCTTTTTCTGCCTTTTTAGTTTTAAAGTGTATCTTTGAATCTTAAGTGTATTTCTTGTAGATAGCATATAATTGAATAATTTTTAAGTCCATTCTGCCAGCTCTGCCTTGTAAATGGAGTGTTTAATTCACTTTCATTTAATGTAATCACTGAGAAGGTAGGACTTATGTCTGCCATTTTGCTATTTGTTTTCTGTATTTTTTTGAAGTTCTGCTCTTTTTCAGTACTTTTATGTTTAACATATTTTCTAGTGTAGCATTTTAATTCTCTTGTCATGTCTATTTCTGTATTTTGTTAAAAAGCTATTTTCTTAGTAGTTTCCCTGAGGGTTACAATTATTATCTTAGTAACTTAGTTAAGATTAAAATCAACTTAATAACAACAGTAAACAAAAATTTTTGCTCCTGGACAGATCCATCACCTGAGTCACCTTTGTGCTGTTGTTGTCATACAAATCATATATCCATACTTTGTTTGCCCGTCAACACAGATTTATAGTAATTGCTTTATGCAGTGGTTTTTAAAACCAGATTAGAAAAATACATTTATGCTATGTAGTTACCATTATTGGGTTCTTTATTCATATTGATTCAAGTTGTTGTATAGTGTTCATTCATTAAGCCTGAAAGAGTTCCTTTACTTTTTCTCTTAAGGTAGGTTTTGCTAATAATGAATTCCGTTTTTATCTCAGGATGTCCTAATTTCTTATTCACTTTTGAAGGATAATTTTGTTAGATGCAGACTTTTTGGGTTGGCAATGTTTTTTTAGCACTTTGAATGGAGGCTTTCCGCCATCCATGATATCTATAAGAAATCTGTTGTTAATCTTACTGATGATGATCCCTTTATGTGATGAGTTGCTTTTCTTGCTGCTTTCAAGATTTTCTCTTTGGTTTTCCAGTTTGATTATGATGTGCCTAAGTGTGGATCTCTCTATCATTCTTGGAATTTTTTGAGCTTATGTATGTGGGTTGCTTTTCATTAATTTTTGAAATTTCTCAGCCAATATTTCTTCCAAGTATTTTTTTTCTGCTGCGCTGCCCCCCCCCCCATTTCCATCATGCATATGCTGATTCATTTTTCTTTGTTCAATTTTTTTTTCCCCAGTCTCCAGACTGGATAATATCAGTTGACCTGCCTTAAGGTTCACCGATTCGATCTTCTGCCTATTTGAATTTCAGATATTGTACTTTTCTCTCTTTTTTTTTGGTGCCGGGGATTGAACTCAGGGGCACTTGACCACTGAGCCACATTCCCAGTCATTTTTTGTGTTTTAATTTAGAGAAAGGGTCTCACTGAGTTGCTTAGGGCTTAGCTTAGGGTCTCAGTCAAGTTTGAGGCTGTCTTTGAACTTGCAGTCTTCCTGCCTGGGCCTCCCAAGCTGCTGGGATTGCAGGTATGTGCCATTGCGCCCAGCAAGATGTTGTACTTTTCAATTCCAGAATTTCTGATTGGATCTTTTAAAAAGTAATAATTTCTATCCCTTATGTTTTCTTACTTCTTCCCATGACTCATAATTTTTGTTGGAAACTGAGCATTTATTATCATTTAATTGTTATGACTTTGTAAATCAGGTTCTCTTCCGTCTCTGTCACATCTTTGCTATTTGTTTAGTGACTTTTTAGAACTAGTTCCATAAAGTATTCTTTTCTGTGTGCCACTGAAGTCTCTGTTCAATTTGCTAAGTGTTCAACTAATGTTTTGGCAGAGATTTCCTTAGTTTCCTTGAACTGATAAGTCTCCCAGTTTTTTTTTAATGTTAATGGACCTTTATTTTATTCATTTATTTATATGCGGTGCTGAGAATGGAACCCAGTTCCTTACAGGTATGCTAGGCAAGCGCTCTATCACTGAGCCACAACCCCAGACCCTCTCCCAGTCTTTTTTTTTTTTTTTTTCAGAGAGCTCTGCACACCTTTTGGCACTTGCCCTTAACGGGCAGGCAGTTGACAACTCTGCCTTAGTCTTCACTTCCTTCTTATGCAGAGCCTCAAAGTAGCCAGAGATGAGAACTTAGGACTTTCTCAGGTCTTTCCTAACCATATGTACAACCACACTTATGAGTGTGGCCTTCCACATTCCCAATATTTTCAGTGAAGCTTTTCAAAGTCCCATTTGGACATCTCATTGCCTAGCTTTTCTTTTAAAGCTTTTTAGTTGTCTTTTGCTCAAACACAGGAAAGCAAGGAAGGGCTGGGTGATAGAGCAGGGGAGGATGAGTTAAGGGGACAGTGTGGAGAAACTTTGATAGCCTGGGTTACCCTATTTAAAGGCATTTGGATTTTTGGACTATTATAGACAAAGTCACAATGGTACCCTTTCACACACACCACTACCCCTTTCTCCCTATTCTTCCAGCCATATTAACAGCAGTGGGTTGTGTGGATGAGAGGCCAGCAGTAAACCTCAAGTAAGAACAAGGGAAGAAATCAGAGATGATGGAAACAAAGACATTTTGACTAGAGATTAAACTGACACTTTAAAGCTAAAACTAGGGCTGGGGATGTGGCTCAAGCGGTAGCACGCTCGCCTGGCATGCGTGCGGCCCAGGTTCGATCCTCAGCACCACATACCAACAAAGATGTTGTGTCCGCCGAGAACTAAAAAATAAATATTAAAAACAATCCTCAAAAAATAAGAAAAATAAAGCTAAAACTAAATGATATTTTAAAATCTTTTTTTTTTGTTTCTGCAGTTGATGATTTTGCAAATGTCTGTTTATGTACACTGACGATAAATCATTCTTAAGACAACTTTTGAGGGTTTATATGAACTATAACTTAAGGTTTTTCTAACAAACTAATTAGTTTTTTTAAAAGTAATTACAAAGAATTAATTACTATGGTGGCTTATAAACATCACAAATTCTTTGATAATTTTCCCTCCTGGAATATAGAACTTAATTTCCCTCCTCTTAACCTGTAGGCTTGTCTTAGTGGCTCACTTCTTGGCTCACTTAGTGGCTTACCTACCATAAGTCATCTTTAAGTCGTGTACTCACCAGTGTGATGAAGTGAGGACACTTCACTTCCTTATAGTCTTCCCTGAAAACAACCCTTGCCTAATCAGGAGGAAACGTGCATCAGATCCAAGGTGTGGGACTTCCTATAAGGTGTGACCATTGTTTTTCCAGAGTGCCAAGGTCATGAAAAGCAAGGAAAGACTGAGAAGCTCAGAGTAGAGACATGATGACTCAGTGTAGCCTGGGGCCCTGGATTGAAAGAGAAAAGGGACGTGAGTGGGAAAGCTGGTGAAGTGTAAATAAAGTCTTCAGGGAATAGTGTTATTTGAATATTACTTTTTTCATTTGATATGTGTGCCATAGTTAAATACGGTGTTAAGAGTAAAGCTGGGTGAAACATGGAGGGGGAATTTCTTCACTGTGTTTACAACTTTTAAAATCTAAGTGATTTCAAGATTAAAAAGAAGAACCCAGAGACGTCTACTTGAACACAAAAGGGATGTTGCTCTGCCTGCCCCTGTATCCTCTGGGCTGCCCTGTGCCATGGGAAACTGTGCAAAGCAATAGAAGACTGGATCCTCTGTGACTCGAGTGGATATTGTACAGGATGTGATTTGTAGCTTATTGACTTCTAGGAAATCTAAAACAGAAAGGTCTTTGTTTGAGAGGGCTGCAGACTTCTAACCCTAATAAAAGAGCTTATCATTTGAGCAAGCTTATAATGTACTGTGTGGTATTACTATAAAAATTTTGTCATGGTACTATTACAGCAAAATTGTTCCTTGGCTAGCAAGAATCCTTCAACATCCACTCAACAATTTAATGCTAACCCTCTTACTGACATCATCAAGCTTAACCCTGTAGTGTTTTACTTCTTCTCACTGAACCCTTGTGGGGGTAAAGAAATCAGTATAGAGTTATTTTCTTTGATCTCTGGAACTTATTTCCAAAGCTTTTTCTTTCTTTCTTTTTTAAAATCTTCCTCTCATAGAAAAATATTATAGTTACTACTTTCTCTTTCATGTTTGTTTGATGTCTGTATTTTCCTGCAACGTGAACCCTGATTTTAAAAACATAAGACTTTGTTTTATTTGTAGTGTGTTTATTAAAGGCAGCAAGATGAATAAAGTTCTATTTCCTTTAATATCAGAGGTGTACCTGTTGGGCTTTTTAGGTGTTTATAAATGAATACTGTTATAATTTAGAATTCTTATTGTTTATTAGAGCAAGATGAGTGTGGTTGTCAAAATATTCCAGGTAATGCAAATGTAGATTTCTTTTTATGGTTAATGTGTTAAAAACAAACTGTGCCTGCTGTGTGACAGGCCTGCTCTGGACATGGGGGGTTGCAGGAGTGAGCCCAGCAAAACTCCTGCTCTCAATATGCATCTGCTTATATGTGGAGACAAAATGAGGAGACAGAGACATACATAACAGCAAGTGTCACTCAATCTTCTGAAGAAGTACAAGCACTAGAGGTGGATAGAGCAGTGGAGGAATGGGGCTGCTAGACCAGCTGAAAGAGTAAGAAGTGAATTTTATTTTTTTTTTAATCTGGGAAGTATCATTTCAGGCAGAGGGAATGTGATGTGCATGATCAGGACCAGGAGGTGGGTGGATCTTTTGAGTTAGGAACTGGATCTTACGAGACCTCTCCATAATGAGGGTATTGGGTATTAGGCTAAGGGGTGGAGGAGTGGGGGGAAAGCCTTGGGAGTCGGGTTCAGGGGCGTGCAGGGATTTAACATTTGCAAACTAGTCCCCTGCTCCTCTGGTTGGTATGTGAGCAGGAAGATTGTTTAGCAGCTGAGTGGTGAGAAGTGATTAGTCAGTGGATGAATTTTGCAGGTAGCGCTGATAGGACATGGGGATAGAGAAAAGTTGCCCAAGCAGTTGGAGGAGTGGAATTCCTCTGGAAGAGGAAGATGGGAAATTCAGGCTACAGATACAAACGTGAGTTAACACCATAGAGATGTTATTTAGGGCCAGAGACACATGATATCATCTGGGGATTTAGGGAAGTCTAGGGGAGGAAATCCTGAGGTCCAGCTGGGGCTTTCAGGGGTTAGAGGTCAGACATGAGGGTGACCCACAAAGGAGACAGGGGAGGCCAGTAAGATAGAAGGAAAACCATACCTTTGATTTCCATTTGCTTAGTTTGAGCTTGAAATGTTTGAACACTTAACATTTGGTTAGCTTGGAAGGTGGTAATGTGGGAGGATTTTTTCAAAGTGAACATTATCTTCTTTAAAGAGAGAATCCTTTAAAGGGAATGGGTGGATAGTGTGGGAGATGTGCTACAATAATGAAGGGAAACTTTTTTTATCTGCAGATGACTGGTGTGTGGAACAGTGCTTGAGAATAATAGAACTTTGGTACTAGCCTGAAGACCAGTGGACCACAGAGGGCTGTGGTCAGCATTGCTCCCTTTTCCCCCCACAGACGCTAATTGCTATTTGTTTGGAATTGTAAGCTATGGAGCCTGTGTTGTAGAGGTTTTTATTTTTCATGTTTTTCCCCCTAATAGTCTTGCTGTGTTGTCCAAGTTGATCTTGAATTCCTGAACTGATTCTTTTCAAGCCTCAGCCTTCCATAGGCTAGCATCACTGTGTTTGACTATTTATTATGAAATTTGATGCTCCCTCTATTGATTTAGACTTGTATGGTTTTGTTTAGCTTTAAAGACATAAGCCTCTCACTCCCATAGAAAAAAACACATCCCCAAGAAGCATCTTCACACCCTTTATTAGTTGCTTTAGAAATGTACATGGGCTCAGCCTTTCTTTTGTATCGTTGGTCTATAAAACTCCCTAATAGACTGAAAGCTAAATGATCACCAGGCAATCTTAGTCATTTTGTAACAGTTATTATAGATTGATAGAACTTTTACGTGGTCTTAACAGGAAGGCAGAAGTCAGTATTAAGTTCAGGAGATAAGTTATTGAAAATTGATTCAGTTAAGTCCTGGTAGTAAGGAATTTCTTAGAGGTAGATGAGGTTTTAAAGGATATCTTTTGATTTTGTTATCTGGAGAAAACCTATTTAAAGTGTATTCTAACCCAATTTTCTCTCCCCTAAAACAGGGTCACATAACTTGTCTAAGGTTGTACTGCTTGTGAAGAGAAAAATTCAGAATTTGAGTCCAGGCAATCTACTGCAGGGCCTGCAGTTTTAACTGTAATGATCATGTTTTCTTTATAATATTGCACTCGAAATATTGCAAACTTTTTTTCGCTGTTGTAAATATTACCAGTATTCATTTAAAAAGAATCCATAAAGTTCAATTGTGAAGAATTTTAGACAAAAGGAAAATCTTTAGGGTTCTTGCATTTCTTTGGGATATTTTTAGTGTGTGCATACATTTACGAGAATGTTCAAGGTAACAGGTATTGTGGTACTCGGTTGGTTGGTTGGTTAGAGTCTTGCTAAAGTAGTAACTTAAATGGATTAAAGTAGTGAATAGCAACCTATGAACAAACAAGAGGTATTTGATCTTCTCTTAGGAAGTTTTCAGTATTCCTAGGTCAGTTTCTTAAAGTCCTTAGTCTTAAAATTCCTGTACAGTCTCTTTAAAGATGCTGGTCAGACTCTTTCTTAAGCCCTCTGAATTCTCTGACCTTGATGAAAGCATTCATGATCTCTGTAGTTGAGGATGGTGCTTTCTACATTAACAGCTGAGTTCATGTGTATTTGGTGGTAATCCCTGTAAGAAAGAAAAAAACCTGTCATTGTCATTCAGAACTAATTTTGTAGGGGAAATCCATTTGATATCATTTTGACTTACAGCATGTGTAGTCAATTGGTCTATTTACCCAAGTTCTGGGTAAATAGTGCCTTACTGGGAAAAGAGGTCTTTGGAGATAGATTTAAGCTGAAGCTCTTTGAGGTGAGGATATTACCCTGGATTATCCTGGTGGGCCCTGAATGTCATCACAGTTTTGTTTTTTTTTTTTAATTGAGAGAGACAAAGAGGGGGATAAAAGACAAAAAGATTGGTGAAGTAGTACGTGGTGGCAGCGCATGCCTATAGTCCCAGCTACTCAGGAGGCTAATGCAGGAGGATCTCAAATTTGAGACCAGCCTGGGAGCAAGATCCATCCTTTTAAAAAGTTTAAAAAGGAGTTGAGATGTAGCTCAGTGGTAGAGTATCCTTGGGTTCCATCTCCAGTCCCCCTCCCTCCTACAAAACCATGTGAAAAAATTAGAGATAGGAGTCATGCAGCCATGAGCCCAGGAATGCTGGCAGCCACCAGGAACTGGAATGAGCCAGGCTTTCTCAGAGAGGGGGCAGCTCTGCCAGCTCTCAGACTTGTAATGTCCAGAATTGTGAGGGTATCTGTTTTTCAAGCTGCCAAGTCTGTGGCAATTTGTTATAGCAGCCTCAAAACAAATACAGAATGCTACCCAGAGTGTGGCCCCTCAAGATGTAAGGACAAGGGCTCTATGGCCCCATCATGGAGCTGCACACCTGTAGGAGAACCATGTTCTCTAAACTTGTTGCATCTCTTCTAAAAGGTGATTAAAACCTGTCTTGCAGGTATGTTGTGTTAAGTATCTGGCACAGGAAAAGCATCAGTAGTAGTTTTTTTAAACTGAGCTGAACCCAGAGGTGCTAAACCGCTAAGCCCCATCACTGTTGATGTTGTCCCCGGTCACCTGGTTGTGTCAGGTTGGTCAGGTTTCTCCGTTAGAGAGCCATTCTTACCCTCCCCACTCTGCATACTGTGCTCTTGGAGAGGAAGTCTCTGTGGATATCCCACACTAGAGTGGGGGAGTTTTGCTCTACTCCTTCAGGGTGGAATAGCTACATAATTTAGAATTTTTCTGTACAGGAGATTTGTCTACTCTCCCCCATTTGTTTAGTTACTTATGACTATTGATATGGATTCATGGATGTTTAGTGTTTTTTTTTTTTTTTTAAAGAGAGAGAGAGAGAGAATTTCTTAATATTTATTTTTTAGTTTTCGGCAGACACAACATCTTTGTTGGTATGTGGTGTTGAGGATCGAACCCAGGCCGCACGCCTGCCAGGCAGCGCGCTACCACTTGAGCCACATCCCCAGCCCCGGATGTTTAGTTTTATTGTTGCTTATATACTAATTTATTTTGTTGATAAAATTGTTCTAGTTTTGGCTTTTGGGGGTTCTTTCAGTTGAACCTGCCTTTCTTTTATAGCACTTTCTTTCTTCTGACGCTAGAAGATGCCCCAGGCTCATCTTGTGTATTTCCTGCCCCAGTCCGAGAATCAGCAGTTTCTTTAAGGATCCCAGGATCCATTTTTTTGGAGAATACTATTAGAAACCAGGACCTAGGTACTGGGTGTATTTGTATACTAACCTATGTATATAGGCAGATCTGTAAATTTCTCTGTATGTGGTTGTTAGGAACTTTTTGTTGCTGTGACCTAATACCTGACCAGGACAACTTAGAGGAGGAAAGTTTATTTTGACTCAGCTCATGGTGGCTGGAAGCAGAAAGAGGAGAAGGAGGAGCTAGGGAGATAAGACAGGGCCCCAGTGACCTGCTTCCTCTAGCCATGCCCCACCTGCCTATAGTTACCACCCAGAAATCTATTCAAATTATTAATCCATCAAATGGATTCATCTAGGTCATAGCTCTCATAATCTAATCATTTTACCTCCTGCATTAACACAGCAGTTTTGGGGGGACAACTTATATCCAAACCATAATAGTATATGACCATCTGCATTTATTTTAGTGAAAAGATGAATCCATACTGTGCTCTCTAACTCTAATCTTTACCAGGTGGGTCATTCTAGCTTCCTCCCTTTTCTTTATTGCCAACTTCCCACCCTAGCAGTAAGAAGCCTGGCTTTCACCGTCTGCCACTCATCTACTTAATTCTTCAATCCAGTATTCATTCTTTGTGGTTTTGGAATTTTATCATGTATCCTTATGGGAAACAACTTCACCAGCCAGACTACAGTGGTAGTGCTTATGTGCCGTTTCATTTGCCTTTAATCTTGAAGTCTCTACTCATTTTCCAGGTTACTTAGCAACCTTCTCCCTTCACCCTCTTCAATGAAGGTGTTGTATATGTATATAATACATTTAGGTTGTTTTTTCACAGTCTGCATTCTATCCTGGGATTCCTTGACCTCCTAAATGATTTTTTATGTTTGTGTACATTGAAATTGCTTTTATACTATAAAGTTCTGTGGGTTTTGACAAATGCATTATCAGATATTCACTGGCAAATTTATTCTTTTGTTTTTGTACTGGGGATTGAACCCATGGGTGCTTAACCACTGAGCCACATTAACCACTGTGCCACATTGCAAGTCCTTTTTTAATACATTTTATTTATAAACAAGAGTCTTGCTGAGTTGCTCTGGGCCTCACTAAATTTCTCTGGCTGGCTTTGAACTTGTGATCCCCCTGCCTCAGCCTCCCAAGCCACTGGAATTACAAGCATTTGCCACCACACCTGGCTCCATTAACTTTTCTACAGAGTAGTTTCACTGTTTGGAAAGTCTCTGCACTTCACTATTCAGTGCTCCTCTCCCCCCACCCCTTACCAAGACCATGGCAACCACTCTTCCATAGTTTGGCCTTTTCTAGAATGTCATATAATTAGAACTACACAGTATGCAGACTGGTTTCTTTCACTTATCATTTAGATTCATCCATGTCTTCTTGTAGCTTGATATCTCATTTCTTTTTTATAGATGAATAATATTCCATGTTACGGACATGTACCATAGTTTGTGTATTCAGCTGTTGAAGGATATCTTGGTTGTTTCCAGGTTTTGGTAGTTAGAATAAAGCTCTTAAAAACCTTTATATGCATGTTTTTGTGTGGATGTGTTTTTAAATCACTGGGTAAATACATGAATGTAATTGTGGAGTTTAGCTAAGATGCTGTTTAGCTTGGAGATCCACACTGTCTCCCACTGTGACTGTACTGTTGCGCATTCCTAGTAGCAGTGAATGAGAGTTCCAGCTGGTCTTCATACTCTCCAGAAGGGGACTTTGTCAGTGTTTTGGATTTGAGCTATCTTAATAGTTACATAGCAGCACTTTTTGTTTTAGGAAGAGATTTTAGAGCCCCATAAAAAACCCAGCCTAAGGGGCTTTTATTTGATTCTGTATTTCTGTTTATAATTTAGGCAAGTGGCTCTTTCCATTTTTTTTTTTTTTTTTGCCTAACTCTATGAGGATATGGAAAATTGTTGGATTGATCTTTGGGGTTGGTTTGAATTTTCTATTTTTATGGTTTTTCATGTGCCTTAGGCATCTAGAATATTAATACAGAGTGCTTATCCTTAATGGCAAATATTTTAAAGATAAGTCTAAACGCTAATAGATTATTGCATTCCATATTTAATACCTAGGTGATTATTAACAACCCAAAAGGATTTTGAAGAGATGTACATGAATCGTTCACTCATTTGTTGTTAAATAGATAAATTAAAAAAAATTATTTGTTCTTTTTAGTTATATATGACAGTAGAGTGTATATTGACATACATACATGGAGTGTAACTTCCCACTTTTGTAGTTGTATATGACGTGAAGTTATACTGGTCGTATATTCATATAGTTAGGTCTGATTCATTCTACTTTCTTTCCCATTCCCTTTCCCCCACTTCCCCTTGTCCAATCTGGTGAACCTCCTCACCACCACCTCTTGTAAGCATCTGCATATCAGAGAGAACATTTGGCCTTTGGTTCTTTGGGACTGGCTTATTTCACTTAGCATGATATTCTCCAGCTCCATCCATTTACCAGCAAATGCCATGATTTCTTTCTTCTTTATGGCTGAGTAATATTCCATTGTGTATATGTACCACATTTTCTTTATCCATTCACTTGTTGAAGGGCACCTAGGTTGGTTCCATAACTTAGCTATTATAAATGGAGCTGCTATACACATTGATGTGGCTGTGTCACTGTAGCTGCTGATTTTAAGTCCTTTGGGTATATGCCGAAGAGTGGTATAACTAGGTCAAATGCTGGTTCCATTCCTAGTTTTTTGAGGAGTCTCCATATTGCTTTCCATATTGGCTGCACCAGTTTGCAGTGCCACCAACAATGTATGAGTGTACCTTTTTCCCCACATCCTCGCCAACACTTATTGTTGTTTGTCTTCATAATAGCTGCCATTCTGACTGGAGTGAGATGAAATCTTAGTTTTAATTTGCATTTCTGTAATTGCTAGTGATGTTGAACCTTTTTTCATATATTTGTTGACCATTCATATTTCTTCTTCTGTGAAGTGTCTGTTCAGTTTCATTGTTCATTTGTTGACTGGGTTATTTGTTTTTTGGTGTTAAGTTTTTTGAGTTCTATATATGTTGGAAATTAATGCCCTATCTGAGGTGCAGGTGGCAAAGATTTTCTCCCATTCTATAGGCTCTCTCTTCATGTTCTGGATTGTTTCTTTTGCTATGAAGAAGCTTTTTAGTTTGAAGCCATCCCATTTATTGATTCTTGATTTTACTTCTTGCCTTTTAGGAGTCTTGTTGAGGAATTTGTTTCCTAAGCCAACATGATGGAATTTGGGCTTAATTATTCTTCTAGTAGGCACAGTGTCTGTGGTCAGTGCCTAGGTCCTTGATCCACTTTGAATTTTCAACAGATAAATTTTATTAAGTGCCTACTGTGTGATAATGGTGCTGTGTGGCAAGAGCACTAAGATGAGTAAACATACCTATCCTTGCCATTGTTGAACTTAAGAAAGAGAAATTGTATTTGTGTGTATATTACATATACACATAAAATATATATTTGTGAATCTTTTATATATATATATATATATATATATATATATATATATATATATATAAATTTCTGTAAGCCATTAAGTGCTTTTCAAAATCAACATCCAGCAAATAATTATGTACCTACACTGTACTTCACTGGGAGACCCAGGGGGATAATACACAGGTCTCTGCCCTTTGGAATTTTGTCCTTGTGCAAGGTGATTATTTCATTAGTTACAACTGTGGTGCTCACATGAAAACAAGTACACAATCTGTGACAACATGAGCACGACTCCCCTGGGCTGGAAGGTGAGGATCCGAGGTCTGAACTGGTGCTTGAAGGTTGAGAAAGAGGTTCAAAGGCTCAAGTGGCAGGGTGGGGTCCTCTGAGAAGAGCCCAAGCAATTAGTGAAAGTCGACTAAATTGAGGGCAGTCAGGCAGTAGAGCCTGTGAATGTTATTTTATCCTTGCTTTAATTTGGATATTTTGCCCCAGCAAGGACTGTTTTTACTTCATAGCCCAATCCCTTCCCTTCATAGGAAAATAAAGTATTGATGGTTTAATTAAATGCACTCTTGCAAAGAATGAATGTTTTTGAGAATATATTTATACTGTCATAAAATAGAAACAGTACAGACAAATATAGAATAAAAACATTCGAGGTAGTCAAGAAGGATCAAAGATGAGTAAGACAAGAATCCCACTTCCAAGGAGTTGTCCCAGGAGAGAGACACCAAATTAATCATGTCAGTGAGAAGTACTAACAGGCCTAGGAACAGGGTCTTGCAGGAAACCCAAGTCAGGGTAGCAGGGACAAGTCCATGTGTGGGGCAACTGCTACTCAGAGCCTTGTGGAGGAAGACTGTACAGCACAGACATACCAGGGAATGAGGAAACAGGGCCAAGGTCATATATAGGATGAGGTCCCTGTGCTGTGACCATGTACAAGGTCATATACAAGGGACAAGAAACAAGGTCCAAGGTCAAATGGCAGTGACAAAGAGGCATATAATGAGATTGCTGGTATAAGAATACGCTTAAGTCTGTTTACAGATGAAAATTATTTGATTATAAAAAATAACTTTGGGAGAATTTACTTTTCTATATATTTTATTTTTTTTTTTTTTTCTTTCTTTTTTTTTTTTTTATTGGTTGTTCATAACATTACAAAGCTCTTGACATATGATATTTCATACATTAGATTGAAGTGGGTTATGAACCCCCAATTTTACCCCAAATGCAGATAGCAGAATCACGTCGGTTACACATCCACAATTTTACATAATGCCCTAATAGTAATTGTTGTATTCTGCTACCTTTCCTATCCCCTACTATCCCCCCTCCCCTCCCCTCCCAACTTCTCTCTCTATCCCATCTACTGTAATTCATTTCTCTCTTTGTTTATTTTCCCATTCCCCTCACAACCTCTTATGTGTAATTTTGTTTAGCAATGAGGGTCTCCCTCATTGAAGATTCTGTGCCATGGCAACTCCATGAAGAGCT
The DNA here is from genome assembly GCF_964194105.1 of Spermophilus citellus. NCBI lineage: Eukaryota > Metazoa > Chordata > Mammalia > Rodentia > Sciuridae > Spermophilus > Spermophilus citellus. The sequence continues at coordinate 54,038,475 of NC_138185.1, forward strand.
AACTTAGTTTCTAGTAAATTTTGTATACTTCATTTTTTGTGGCCTTTCAAACTAAGTTTGTTCTTTCTGGCATTGTAAACTCATTGATAGTGTGCTCTAGAAAACTTTTAAGGTTTTAATTCCTGACTTATAGGCTATAACATACTTGGTATTTTCACGTCTTTACATATCGTTCATATGCTTATAAACATCTATTAAAATTATATGGAGGTACCCAATTGAAAAAAATTATTTTCTTTTAAGATGGCAGATGGAAGCAAAAAACTTGTGGGGTGACATCTTGCTTTAGTCATTGCTTTCCTGCAAAAAGGGCATATAAGTACTTTTGTGATAGAATCTATAGTGAAATAAGTGTCCTTGAATTTTGCACAGGCCCTGGTAGGTAGGTGTTTGGTGCGTGCTGGGGGAGGGCAGTGGGATGTGAGATGTGCTGTGCTGTGCCCATTAACCTGGAGTTGCTGCGTCTTCAGTAGAAGTAAGATGAGGCTGAGGTGGGCAGGTGGAGTCATGAGTACTGAGCGTGCACACCTGATGTGTGTACCCAGCATGTTTCACAGTCCCTCCCCACCTGTTGCCTCCAACCCTGCAGGTGATGGATCCTGGTCACTCAGGACTGGCCCAAAGGAAACCTACTTGTCATACCTGGACTATGTGTTTAGGATCTCAAGAGCTAGTTCTTTTTGGAGGGAAAATGAAGAGTGCAGCTATATTGCCACTTCCCTCTGAATATTAGTATTTTTGCTTTTTTTAACCACATTGGTGTTTTTAAAACACCAAATCTTAGGAAATCGCCCACTGCAGTAGGAACTTAATAAATATTTATTGGCATGGAAGTTTGCCTTGCTTCAAGATCTGATCTGGCAGAGACATATTTTCTCCTGCTGTTGTATTTTGGAATAGTTTGAGTGACTTTAATCTAGGGCACTGTTATCATTTATACCGTTTCACTTTAGATCTTTTATGTGAGCTGTCGTATGGAGTAAATGTAATAAGCCTAGGGCTTACCTATTTTGTATTTGACAGCACATTTTGTAATTTTTTTCAGTTTGGGAGTAGTTTTTGTTTGTGTGTGTGGTTTTGTTTTGTTTTGCATAGTACTAGGGATTGAACCCAGGGCCTTGCATATGCTAAGAAAGCACTTTCTACTGAGCCATATCCCCATCCCTTTTTATTTTTTATTTTCAGACAGGGTCTTGCTAAAGTTACTTAGGGCCTGGCTAAGTTGCTCAAGCTGTCTTTGAACTTGTGATCCTCCTGCTTCAGCCTCACAAGCCCCTTGGATTATAGGTATGCGCCACTATACTTGGCAGGAATAGTTTTAGAGTATTCAGTCTGTTTACTTTTAATATAATAACTGACACATGTGTTTAAATATACTATTTTTACTACTTGTGTTTTATTAGTCCACCTCTTCTAAATCTCTTTTCCTCCCTTCTTTTGGATTACTTTTTTTGTGTTTGTTTTTTCTTCTCTGCCATTTATTTAGTGTTTAACTAGTACAGATGATGTCATATAGTTTAGACTTATTAAAGACTGTAAATCTCATTTTCCAGGAAATGCAAGGATTTTAGAACTCTGCAACTCCATTTTACTCCTTCCACCATTTGGGCTGTTGTCATGTGTGTTTATCCTACAAGACATCTTTATTACTGTTTCATGCAGTTAATTTCTGTTTAGATTTACCTTTATAGTTACCCTTCTCTTATTCTGTATTCCTTCATGCATCTTTGTTCTTCCATCTGTGATTATTTTCTTCCTTTCAGAAGAATTAACTCTTTCGAATTTCTGTGAAGCAGGTCTTGATGTTGATGAATTCAGTTTTTGTTAGGGAAATTTATTTCAGTTTCTTTTTTTTTTTTCAAAAATTTTTGCAAAATTTCCATCAAAGCTGAAATATTTTTTTAGTGAATGCTTGTATATACACACTTAGATTCTGTGTTTTATTATACTTCCTTTATTATGTGTATGTCCATCCATCTTATTTTTTCATGTATTTGAAGGTAAATCGAAGCCATTGGTACATGTTTCCTCCAAGTATTTCAATATACCTTTTATTACCTAGACTTTACTATTGGTTTAAGGTATTTTTCCTTGAGATCATATTTATATTCTTTTCAGTTGTAGTTTGCCCGTAAACCTATTATGTTTTATTTGTATTTTATCAGAATATTTTAGTTTGGGGTTTTCCATTTGGTGTTTTTAGTAGCTTAATGTTCTCTGCTGAAATTCCCCACTTTGTCACCTATTTCTTGAACATATTAATCACTTGATATTAAAGTCTATATGTTGTAAGTATGGATTTCTTGTATTTGTCCTCTCCATCCCAGTTTTCAGTCATTTGTGGGTCTAATACTGGCATGACTAATAACTTTTTTTTTTCAAATCATTTTATCTTTAATAACGTGGCAATAATTCAAAATATGAAAAACGTGTTCCCTTTAAAGAGGATGCCACCCTGATGGCCTCATACAAGCATGATCAAAGGCAATCAGAGGAGACTGGATTCCAAAGGGCATGGGTGGTAAGAAAGCTTCATGGCTCACAGATTGATGCATTTGGTTATGGATTCTCTGAAACCGAGCAGGTGACAAATGAAACATGAAATTTAAAGGACCCTCAGAGAACAGGGCGCGGTTGCTGGGTCATGAGCACCTTGAACCGTTTCTTGATGGTGATTCAGTGTCTCGAGTATTTGTCGTCCGGGGAGAACCAAGCAGGATGGGCCGAGCAGGTCTGTTGTCCCATCGGGTCAAATTTCTTCATCGTGTAGACCCAATCTCCTTGCTCATTGAGATAATACTGGAGAAACATGACCACGTTTAAACCTGAGAACTCCCAAGTCCGTTTGCCATGACTAGTAACTTTTGACTCAATTGCAAACATTGTGTGTAAAACATTGCAAGTCCCCGGATATGATTAGTGTTCTCCAATGAGAACCTTAATTTGCTTTTGACAATGAACATAAGAACAGGTTATCTTACGCCCAACAGGGACTGAGCTGTTTCAAACTTGCCTCATCTTTATGAGTTGGTCTGTTTCTGGTTCATTTGTATTCTAAAGGCACAGTTTTCCTCTCCTTTCTCCCATTTTCCTCCTCTGTTGTCTGTGGGGGGGGGGGCAGGGGGCGGGGTGACTGGGGATTGGTACCCAGGGCATCACACATGCTTAGCATGTGCTAAGGGCTACACCCCAGCCCTTTGCAGTCATTTAATTACAATAATTTTTTTTTTTAGTTGTAGATGGACATGATAACTTTGTTTTATATGTGGTGCTGAGGATGAAACCCAGTGCCTCATGCGTGCTAGATAAGTGCTCTACCACAGAGTCACAACCCCAGCCCAGCACTCAAAAGTTTATGAGGGTTAGCCTGTAGGTGGGAAGAGAAATAACGATGTTAGATAAAGACAAGTACTTTGAGAGTATTTTGACAGTACTAACTTGTAAGACTAACCTTAAAGGGTTTTTCATTGCAAAGTTTAAGGTACTTTTATACTTTGTTGAAATTGCTGTTTAAATTGTCCTTCAGGGCAGATGAATTACATGCCAGTAGATTTGTTTTTACACTGATAATGTTATTCCTATATCTGTCCTCTCCCACCAATAAACTGAAGAGAGCCCCTAGTGTGTGTTCTGAGATAATACTTAGCAATTGGAGCAGTTACTGATTTGATTATGACCTATGCTGGAAATTAAATAAAGTAAGTATAGAAAGATTCATTTTTACTGCCTTTTCTTCTTTGTTTACTACACGCAAACATGTCTTATTGTTGCTTAGCTACTGACCTTGTATTTGTTATTTTTGTTTAACAGTCCTCCCTACCCCAATGAAACACTGAATGTGTATAATTCCAGTCTAAACTCAACTCTTTTTATTTAAAATAGAAAAAGTCTGTGGAATACAGTGAGCTATCTCTTTATTATTTTTCTACAAATCTATATATAAGTTGAAATGTTATTAAAATGAATGGATTTTTAAATGTTGTGTTTATGTCTCTTTATTCACTTTAAATATGAAATATGTCCTCAGACTTGAGTTTTATGATATTGACACTTTTGAAGACTACAGACCAGTGGAATGTTAATTAGTTTGGATTTTTAAAATTGTTTTCTTCTGAATTGATATATATAGTATGCATTTTAGCAGAAATATTACAGAAGTGACACTGTCTTCTCCTTGAATTTTAGCAGTTCATGATTTTTCTTTGTTCCACTATGGTGGTGTCTGCCAGGCTTCTCCATTGCAAAGTTACTTTCTTTCTTATAATTAGTAAGCACACTTGTGGAGAGCTGCTTTAAGGCTATATAAATATCCTGTTCTTCAAACTCACACCTATGTTTTAGCATCCATTGATGTTTCTTGACTGAATAAATTAATATTGTGATGTTTGCCAACTGGTGATTTTATAATCCTGCCATTGCTTCTACTGTTATTAGCTGTAAGTAAAGTTTATTCCTCTTCCCATTTATTTATTCATGTATGTGTTTGTATGAATATAGACTCTTGCATTCCTATTTTGTTCAATGGGTTATAATCTCTTACTGTTATTATATTTTCTTATTTAATTATCCCAGATTTGTCCAGTTCTTTTGTGAGGGTTCTGTGTTTTTCTGGATATGTTTCTATATTATCTGAGCAAAATTTCTTGCTTTCTGGTACAGCAAGATGTTCCATACTCTTATGTTTTCCTGTCCTAATTTCTCTAAGACCCTTGTTCCTTATAGTAGAAAATATTTAGAAGACAAAATCTGGCCCTAAGTATGCTCACTTCTGTTGGGTTGTTGCTGTTTGCAGGCCTCTTCAGTGGATTGAACTAGGAAAAGTATGTGTGTATCTCCATAATTTCACACTAATACCCCAAATTCCATTTCACCACCAAAAAGTTCTTTATTCTTTCTTTCCATGTTGTAATTCCTTTCTTAGACAGTTGAGAAAACCAGCTCTCATCATCCTCGGAGATTTACTTAGTGCATCAATTTGTGCTGTATGTGTGCAATCTCCTGTTGGTGCTACATTTCTTCCGCTGGTGCCGTCTTGTCCTTACTACTCAACCAGCACTGCCACTCCCAGCATGCATAGGACCCTTTCTCAGTCTGGGCTCTGACACCCACTGCTGGGCTTTTGTGCCTGTCTCCCTTAGCCTTGCTTGATCCCAGGAGTGCCTTTTGAGGGTTTTTTTTGTCTTGTTTTGTTTTTGGTATTGGGGATTGAGCCCAGGAACACTTTACCATTGAGCTACATCCCCGGTCTCCCTTATTATATTAAATTGCTGCAGGCTGGCCTCACACTTACTGTCCTCTTGCCTTAGCAGCCCACAAGTGTTTTGTTTTTTTCTTTCTCTCTCTCTTTTTTTTTTTTTTTTTAGTTGTAGATGGACACAATACCTTTATTTTATTTATTTATTTTTATATGTGCTGAGGATTGACCCCAGTGCCTCATACTTGCAAGGCAAGCACTCTGTCACTGAGCCACAATCCCAGATCACAAGTGTCTTTTTACTTCAGAAAAGTTGGGGTTGGTTGGGCAAAAAGCCTACATCTGTCTTAAAATAGGCTTGTGTGTTTGTGTGTGTGTGTACATGCACACGCTGGAGATCAAATCCAGAGCCTTGATGCTAAGCGCATGCTAACCACTGAAATACATCTCCCGCCTCTTGAAATAGGCTTTTAATTTCAGTTACCTAATTCCAGGTGATACCTAACTCAGGCACATGTCACTGTAGCCCTTATATTAAGAGTTTTTTGAACATTTGTAGGGAAATTTCACCAAATAAAAAAATTCTATTTTGATATTGTATTCTTTGAAGATCTGTTTTCTTGGGTATTTATTTCTCTGTGCCAGACATTCAGCTTTGTCTTTTTCCTAGTAGATTGGGTCTTATCTTGATCATTTCGGTATTCCTCTTTGAGGTTACTATATGAGGCATTTAATGTTTGACAAATTAACACGTATGGAGAACGTGATAAAGGTTACTAGGTTTTTAAGGAAAATATACTTTGTGAAGTGCTCTATTATTGTAGCTAGCCGGCTGGTATCATGAGCTGTATTCTGAAAATTCAAATGAGTGATTTTTAAAATACTACTGTTGTTAGGCTAAGCTGAGGAGCATTTGATGATACTAATTCTTACCATTCTGAAGGTTTGTATGGATGTGACTCTTTCCTGTTCTTTCTGCCAAAGAATTTTTTTTTTATTTCCAAAAATGTAGTATAGAAGACAAGCCTTTTATTCCCATTTTAGGTAGTGATTTCTTTCTTTTTTTTTATTGTATATGCTGTGTTAATATAAAATACATTTATCAGGAGTGGACTTTTTCTGAGAAATATGTTAGATAATATTTGTTTCAGGGCTGGAGATATAGCTCAGTTGGTGGAGTGCTTGCCTTGCATGCACAAGGCCATGGGTTCAATCCCCAGCACTACCAAAAAAAAAAAAAAAGTTGTTTCAGATATCTTGTTAATATTTTCCCCTTCAGATATTATTTGTTTCCTTCGGTTTGGTGTGGTATGGTGTGGTTTACTTTGGTTTCTCTTAAATAAAATTTTAATTTGGAACCACGTTTCTCCAGAGAGTATGCAGCTATGCCAGTATAGAGTCAAGTAGGTAGCAGGGATAAACATGGCCCAAGTTCTTAGAATGTTAATTTTACCTGACGTTTGGGGGAGCCAGGGTAATGTTTATAATGAAATAAACATGGATATCATAGAATATCATGCAGATTTATGTGAATTTTTATCTTTTTTTTTTTTTTTTACCTGTCTGAGATTTTATTAGCAGGACTGTAGCAGCCAGTCGCAAAGAGAAGGGGGTTGAGAGAGAGAGAGAGAGAGAGAGAGAGAGAGAGAGAGGAGGAGGAGAGAGAAAAGGAGAGGGGGAAGAGAGAGAGAGAAGAGAGGGGGAGAGTGAGGAAGAGAGGGGGAGAGTAAGAAAGGGAGAGAGTAAGAGAGGGGGGGAGAATAAGAGAGTAAGAGCGATTTATGTGAATTTTTAAGATTGAAAACAATAACCTTAATATTTATTGGAGGGCTGCTTTAGACTATGACCTAAGCCATGGGAATATTCACTTTCTGCTATCAGGGAATACGCCTGTGTAGGAGGAAAAAAAAAGAAAAAACCGAGGAAATGACATGTTCTCTCACAAATTGATAAAGTCTGGTTTGCTTCTTTTCTTTAGCCAGTTTATTCAGTTTATTCATGATGCCTTTTCTAGCTTCTTAGATTCCATAGTTTACTGACTTTCCATAAAACACCATATTCTTTCAGTGCATAATTTGATGAGTGTTCATTTGTTTTCTGAAGTGTTATTTGTATGCTGTCATCTTACATAATGCTTCTTTCCAGAGCATTTGCACAGGAAACAGCCTTGTTATGACCATCTCGTGTAGCAGACCATCTCCAGCAGTCCTGCTGGCTGCTATACCAGCTGAGGAGGAAGTGCTACTGCAACATTGTGAGGCATCCTGTCCTCTACCTTGGGTCTCAGCACATGGATCATGTGCCTCTTGAGAAACAAACCTGGAAATTGGTTCTCCTGCTGATTGGAGACATGTTCTCCGTTTCTTGTCTGTCTAATCTCACATCTTGTCTGTGTGACCTCTATCCCATTTCCTAAATCATCCTTCTTAGCTCTGAGGCTGCCCCAGGGAGAGAGAAAGGGGACAGATGTGGGTTTGTGATTGAAATGAAACTTCTCATTTAGGAGTGCAAATATTATGTGATATACATAAAAAATAACTATTATTATTTTAAGCATGGAGCATTTTACTAGCTATCAATACTTGAAATAGAAAATAATACCATATTAAGAGCATGGGAGGTAGAACAAATTATTAGACTATTTCCAAAATTAAAATTTTCACCTAGAGCAGAACAAGTGTCGTATTTGCATGTTCAGATGTTAGAATGCTAATGATGATAGTCATGGACAAAAATGTTAGACTCTTATAGTTTTTTTTTTATCACAGGACCCTTCAATTTTGAGTATGACTCTTTCAACAAGTAGCTATATAAGTTTATTAGAGCTGTATATTTTTTTCTCCTTGTTTGGGAAGCTTTGTATAATCTATGCAGATTAAAAAGTATCATGTTTATATTAGAGGGGAAATTAAGGACCAAGTTTTTTCTTAAATAACTGTTGAGTAGGTTGGTTTTAGTGTATATACTAGTTTGTTTTTTTTCCCTCTGAATCATCTATGCATATAGTGGTGATTTAGCAACTAGGAGGCACTGTAAATTATTGGTTATAATAAACTGATGTTATGCCCACAGCACAGCCAGCAAAAAGGATGAATTAGGGTCAGAAATAGTAACAGGCTTTTGTCCAGGAAACCTCAAAGCATATAATGAGGTATTACCATCATGATTATGTTTAAAAAAAAAAAAAGAGAGAGAAAGAAAAATCCAAAAGACAAAATATTGAAGCTTTAAGCTTTAATAAAACAGATTAAAGATTTAAAAAAAAACAACCTTTTTATATTTCTGAAAATCTTTTTGAATAGTCTAAGAGCTTTTAAGAAGTCTCTTATTATAATTTCATGATTTGCTGGTGGATAGAATATGTAATATTACAAAAAAACTTTATACTGTGATGTTTTCCTAATGACAGTATTTGCAACTTCTCCAAATGATAATTTTTAACTAGCCTGTCTTTTGATAATTAAGTAAAATTATTTCAAAATTTTAAATAACAGAAAATAATTCCCCTAAATTCTTCATCCAGATGTCTTGATTGTCGACACCACATTGGGTTTATCCTTTTCTCTGTATGTTTTTTTTTTTTTTTCCTGAACGTGTGAGTGTAAGTTTTAGGTATAATGTTTGTTTTTGCCCTTGAATACTTAATCATGTGTTTAGTGTGCTTGCTTGCTTCCTCCTTTTTTTTTTGACACCAGGGATTGAACTCAGGAGTGCTTAGCCACTGAGCTACATCCCAGCCTTTTATTTATTTAGAGACAGGGTTTCACTCAGTTATAGAGACTTACCTTTGAACTTGTAATACTCCTGCCTCTGCCTCCTGAGCTGCTGGAATTACAGTTGTGCACCAGCGTGCGCCGCTTCAGTATGTTTTCATAAGAATGAAGTCCTTCACTTATATAAACAGTGCAGTAATCAAAATCAGGAAGTAAACATTAATATAATTGTAACAGATATTAGTCATACTTCATCAGTTATCTCAATAATGTCTTTCATAGTTAAAAAAAAAAAAAAAAAGAACAAACCAAAAAACCTCCAAGTTTTCCAGGTGCAGTTCAGGATCCTATGCAGCCTTGGTGTGTCTCTTAAATATTTTAAACCCTGTCCTTGTTTTTGCTGTCTGTGACCTTGAGTTATTTTGCAGAATGTCCCTCAGTTTACATTTATCTCTGTCTCAGTTTCCCTCAGGTCAAGTGACATTATGTCCTTCTCAGTACATCACATCAGGAGTGAATGGTTTCTGTGATGTCTGTATGGGTAGTGTTAATCCTGATCACTTGCCAGGTTGTCTTAAGACAACTGTTTTTTTATCTTTGTAATTAATAAACATCTTAAAGACCAATTCTTTGAGACCTTGAGATATCCGATTTCTCCTCTAACCATCATCCACTAATTTTAGCATCCATTGGTGGTTTTTACCTGAATTAATTACTGTGGTATTTGTCAAATGCTGTGTATTTACAACTCTACTAGATGGCAGTTTTTATATTGAGCAGCTTTATACTTGGGCTTTTGGTAATTGCTTTCTTTAGAAGTGACCTGAGAAGCCAATATATTGAAGTTGAATAGTGTCTCTCTTGTCCTATTTCATCCATGCAGTCAGTGTGTCTTCTCAACTTTTGGACTGGATGGCTCAAAGGGAAAAGGATGTGGCTGTTGAGATTGGGGACAGAGTCTGCTGAGTGTGTCCTGGATGCGTATTCAGCTGTTATATATTCTGTGTACACTTTCTTCTTATTTCGGGGCCTTTTGGCATCTGGAACCCAGCACATTCTACTTTAAAGATCGGTTAAATACCCTTGTGTTCAATCCCTGGTACCAAAACAAACAAACAAAACACCTCGGTTTGGGGGGTTAACAATCATTAATAAGATTGATCTGTAGTTATCTTGTTTTGTTTACTTAAAAATGCTGTTACTGAATCCAGTTGTCACATATTCTTAATTTTTATATGCTAACAAGTGCTTGCTGTGGCTTGAATATGGTTTAAGTATGTCATATATTGTAAGCTTTTTGTCCCCAGTGTGGTAGCATTGAGAGATGATGGGGCCTATTGGGAGGCTCCAAGATGGGGCTCTTCCTCTGCCCTGGCTTCCTGTCTCACAGTGTGATTTTGTTCCCACTCTTGAATGCACTCCTTCCATGTGTTGTCACCTACCATGAGGTATGCAATAATGGGCCCTTTGTAGAGCCAGTGCTATGATGTTTGGTCTTTTAAACTCCAAACCTGTGAGCTAAATAAACTTTATAAGTACCCAGGATTGAGTATTTTGTTATATTACACACACACCCCAAAAAGGACTAATGCAGTCCTAGTAATTTTATTCAAGAAATAAGTGACCTTCTATAGTAGTGATAATGAATTTTTAAATGTACAGAATCTCAAAGCTAGAAGAAAGGACTTTGAATGTATTTACCATAAAGAAGCAAAATATTTGAGGAGATAGATACATTTAATCTGATTTAAACATACAGTGCATACTTGTTTTAAAAAAATCACATGATACTCCATAAATATGTCTATGTATTAGTTTAGAATTTAAGGATATATAGGGAATCAAAGTCTACATTCATATAAAGCCCAGATACCATGGCATTTCCCCCAAAATTGGTTTTTGATAATTTAAATGCAACAATTTGCTTCACCACTACTTTTTTTCAACCTATTAAATTATTCATCCTCAATTTATAGTCTTTATCCTGTAGTCTTAACTACAAATCTTAACTCCTCCCAAATCCCTAAACATAACAAACTACTATTTATAAATGAACCTTTTTTTTTTTTTTTTTTTTTTTTTTTTTTGGTACTGGGGATTGAACCCAGGGGAATTTAACCACTGAGTTACATCCCCAACTCTTTTTTGTATTTTATTTAGAGACAGGATCTCACTGAGTTGCTTAGCACCTTGCTTTTGCTGAGGCTGGCTTTGAACTTGTAATTCTCCTGCCTCAGCCTCCTAGCCCCTGGGATTACAGATGTGCACCACCACACCTGGCCTAAATGAACTTCCTTAAGGTAAAACAAACACACACACACACACACACAGCAAGTCTAAGTTGGAGCCATTTCCCATTCACACCAGTGTGTAGGATTCTGGTACAGCATCAGCCACCTCTAAAGTTGCTGAAGCTCACAGCTTGCACTCTCTGCTCATTATGTGAGCTCAGGTTGAAAGCTGAAGTGTATCCGGAGGCCTGAGGGTTTTCCTCCTCAGCTGTGTGTCACAGGCCCTTCTCTAGCTGGCTGGCTGCTGGCTTGACATTTCTCTGACTCCTCCTGGTCCCCCACTGGGAGGGCATAGAGGCAGGCTCAAAATCTCTCTTGGGCATAGTTCAGGAAAGGCGGCAGGTGATAGTCTTACTTCTCTTATTTTCCATCTGATTGGTCTGGCTTCTCTAAGAATACATCAGCTGGAATAAAAAGAGAGGGTCAGCCCCTGCCAGCTACAGCCACCAAAGCTGCCAGGGAACGCCTGTCTGCATTTCTTCCCTGCTGCTGGTTTTCCTAACCTCTTGTCATCTATCCATCCAGTGACTCACAGCTGCACCCCTTGCTAAAATTTAGTTCTTCTGACTTAGTGTGTTCCTGTCTACCTTCTTCACCTGCCCAGAAGCCTAGAGGAAGAGAGCTCCCCACTTGTCCATCCACCAAGTGAGTCAGATTAGCTGCAAAAAGACACAAAGGAGTTAGACCAGGGCTGCTGCCCACCAACTTGCTTCCTGTTCTTAATCTCTCTCTCTCTCTCTCTCTCTCTCTCTCTCTCTCTCTCTCTCTCTCTCTCTCTCCTCCTCCTCCTCCTCCTCCCTTCCTCCTCCCCCTCCCTTTTTTTTGGTGGGGTCTTGCTATGTTGTCTGGGCTGGTCCCAAACTTCTGGGCTCAAGTAGTCATACTGCCTCAGCTTCCTGAGTAGCTGGGGCTATAGGTGTGTCCCACTGCACCTGGCTTATGTATCCTTTCTATTCTACTCTTTTGACCTCCACCTTGGTCCATAAGATTTGAGATGGTACCTCCTGCCATAGCACCTTCATGTTGATATTCATGGAAGGTTGGGGAACAGGGTAGGAATAGATGACTCTTTCTCCAAATACAGGCCTTGTTATGTAAAGAATATAGTAGGTTTTTGCTGGGAACTTGCGTCAGCATCCCAGATGCTGCTGCTATATGACTCTTGAGGAGAATCTGTAAGAACAGTCACAGGAATTTGATCTGCCTGTCTTCATCTCCTTCATCCCCTTCTTCCTCTTTATATCCCTATTGGCACACCCTGGAAAGGCAGGGAGTATAGGGTATTGTATGATAGAAGATGTCCAGACCCTGCTGAGACAGGGAAAGACTGAGTCTTGGAGAAAGGATTTACACAGGGAGGCTGATGTGGCATGTACAGCTGGGGAGAACCTGCTGGCCCAGCCACAGTGCTGCCATAGCGTCAGACCTAGCTAGAATGGGGTGGGACAGCCAGGTGTTCTTATCAAAGCCTGTTTCCATCCTACTTCAGAACAGCCTTTGAGCTATCTTGAAACAGTCCTCTTAATCTTACTTACATTAATAATTCACCCTAAATTGTAATCTTTGCTTAGCCTGAATTGAGACAAGCTTGGTTAAGAGACTTGCTTAGGGACACACAGCCTATGAGAAGCAAAGCAGGTGCCAGCTGTTCAGGCTTTGCATTGTATTTACAGTCATATTATGTCTGGTGGGACCACACACCCAAGTGACTTTGTTTATAGCTAGTGTTTTTGTATAAAGACTTACGTTCTACTTTGATACTCATAAGAAAAAAAATTTTAAAAATGATTCCTAGAAGTAAACTGATTCATGAAATGACTACATATAGTGACTTTTGTCTTATTCAGCCTACATTGTCATCTTGGTGCCTCAGTGTTCATGAGTATAAGGAATTTAAAAAATATATACTTATTTTATGCTATCATAGGGTATCTCCTAACTTTATTTAACTGGTGGGTATTCACAAAATATCTGTTGTGCAAATTGAATTGTATGAAAGGATTTTCTGTTTCTTGTACCTTATACAGAATGATGCTTCTAGAGCTTTGTTACTCTCATATATGCTGGTACAGCTGTAATGCTGGTTAGACACAGGGATGAAATGAACTCGGGCTGTTTGTGGTCTTCGAGGGTTCTATTTTAGGGAGTGATGTCTGTTTTTAGTTTCTCCAAAATGCCTTTTATGCACAAGACCAAAGTAGGATGAATGTATACCACAGAGTAAGGCCACTGCTAGGAGCCACAAGCAAATATACGATGTATGGCACCTTTGGTTGTAAAGTGACGCCAGCTAGCCACTGAGATGATTATGTTAAGATTTACATTCATATGGAAATTGGACTCCCGCTGTTCACCTTGGCCTGCTACCGGACTCATGTTACGGGGACTCATGGGGAGTTCCCATTGGTTGGGGAAGGATAGTAGAAGGGAATTCCGGGGGAGGTCCGGGGGACCCCCGGTTCCGGGAACGCGCGGTTCCGGTGGAGGCCCGCGTGGGAGGACCGGGTTTGGCTTGCCAGCGCCTACAGAGTATTGGCGGCTTTTTCAAAATAAAGTTTTGTTCCTGCTTGAGTGGCTCGTGATTCTGTGCCCAGCAAAGACTGCGACAGGCCACGCAGAACTTCATGCATCATTTTTTCTGTTTCTAGTGTTACTTCCAGGGTTTTCATTTAACTTGAATAAAATGTACTTAATTTTTAGAGGAGTAACATAAAACTTTAATTTTAAATGACCTTTTAAAAATTTTATTTTTAATTGTGGTAAAATATACACAGTAGCTTGGTGTATTAGTGTACACCTGTAATTCTAGCTATTTGGGAAACTGAGGCAGGAGGATCACAAGTTTGAGGCCAGCCTGGGCAACTTAGCAAGACCCTATCTCAAATAAAAGACCTGGGGATATAATATAGCTCAGTGCTTGCCTAGCCTCTCAAGGGTTCAGTTCCCAGTACCCTCCCCACTCAAGTATATATACATGTACACACACTATATATTTATCAGCTTTTCATTGCTGTGACTAGAATATCCCTCAACAACTTAGAGGAGGAAAAGTTATTTGGCTCACAGTTTCATAGGTTCAGTTCATGGTCAGCCAACTCCAAATTAAAGCAGAACACCATAGCAGAAAGGCATGGTAGAAGCTGCTCAAGATGTGACAGCCGGGAAGCAGAGTGTGAACAAGGAACCAGGAACAAAATTCAAATCTCAAGACACACCTCCACTGTTCCACTTCCTCCAGCCACCTCCTGCTTGCCTACAGTTGCCATCCAGTTAGTCCATCCAAATTATTAGTCCACCGAATTGATTAATCCAGCGACCAGATCACACCTGTCATAATCTAATCATTTCACCTCCTGCATTAATATAGGAGCTTTTGGGGAAACACTTCATATCCAAACCGTAACATACATGTAATGAAATATTTGCCATCTTAACCACATATTTTGTTTATTTGTTTTGTGGTACAGGATTGAGGCCAGGGGTGCTTTACCACTGAGCTACAGCCCCAGCCCTTCTTTTAAATTTTTTTTTTAAATTTTGAGATAGGATCTTGCTAAGTTGCTTGGGGTCTTATTAATATGCTGTGAATGGCCTCAAATTTGCAATCCTCCTGCCTTAGTCTCCCAAGTTGCAGGGATTACATTCATGGGCCCCATTCTTAACCACTTTTAAGTGCACAGTTCAGTAGTATTAAGTGCATTACATTGTTGTGAGACTAATCTCTAGAACTTTTGAAAATCTGAAATTACCTTTTAAAGTAAGATATTCTATTAGAATTGGAAAAATAGGAAGCCAGAGGCATAGCACTACAGATGCCACAAGGTGTTTTGGTGTCAGGGAGTCACGACCACTCAAGCATGGTGGCTTGGCATCAGGGAGCTGAAGAGCAAGGAGAAGCTGAGCTCTGGATGGGAATGTGGATTGCTTGGGGAGGGATACTACATTATGGAATGTGGTTCAGTTCAGCCAAGTCTGCTCATGTCCAAAGGCTCTAGAGCAAAATCAGTAGGCTTTTTCTGTAAAGGGCCAAATGGTAAATATTTTTACAGTCTATGGTTTCAGTCCTAGCCATTCAGCTCAGCCTTGTAGTGCAAAAGCAGCTTTCAACAGTAACTGAATTAAGTGAGCTGTGGGCATCGAGTGCCACCCCCTGCTCTAGGTGGGCATGATGTTTTTGATCTTAATCTGTAACCCCTGGCTGTTTCTTTATCAAGGAAACCACTTTCTTAGAGTTCATTTTCTTCTCTGTAAAGTGGGAACAATACCTACAATACCTAGGGATGGGACATAATTACATGAAATAATATATAAAATGCTGTTCAGAGAGTAGAAGTAACTATTGCAGTTTTTTTGTGAAATGTCATTCTTGGGTGATATTTAAGCCATAGATTGTTCTTAGGCCTCTGTTTTTAATTCAATAGCAAATTTATAACTTGCATGACTTAGGAAAGGGCGAAACAGCTACCTACAGCAGACACTTGAGAAATACAGTGGAGATAGATGTTAATTTCTCTAGCCTATAACAGGGTAGCTGTTCCAGGTGTTCCAGGATGTTGTGGACTCTGTTCTTCATAGTCGTTGAGGGATCCAGGTTCTTCCATTTTGCTTCTCTGCCATCTTCTGTAGCATTGTCCTTGATGGAGATAGATCACATGGTTACTATGCTGAGGTTATAGCCCTAGAGAGACGATTGGGGACATATCACTTCCACTCACACTCTGCAGGAAAGGACTTGTGTATATGGTCATACCTCTAACTTAACAGAAGGTCAGACAGCTGGAGTCAGGCCACAGTTTGTCAACACAGAAAAAGGAGGACAGATCTCATGAGGTCACACTCTTGTGTCCTATGGTGAATCCCAAGTAGCCTGTTCTCTTATAGACTGGATTTTTCTTTCTCAAGTTACAAGTGTAAGTTCACTTTTGGAATTCAAAGCAATGTACCAGGGTCAGAAGGTTAAGAAATATAATTGCACAATGCAGTGTATTTGGCTTTTAAGTTAAAAAGCTTCTTATTTGAGATCAAATTAGACTTTCAACAAACATTTTCCATTGGCTAGAATCCTTGGTTGTTAGAAATTGATAATCAGTATATTCTATTTTTAGTTTTGGTTTTATGTGTGCTATATTACAATTTACTATTATATTAATTTATAATTTTAACATATAAATGCCATAATTTGAGGTATCCTTAGATACTTAACCTAAATTCTTCCTGGAAAATCATTCTGGCTACACAATAGATATAACCACTTGGGAGTACTCTTGAAATACGGTATAAAGTAGCATAGCAATTCAGATGAGAAAGTTTCTCTTAGGGTGTCTTCCTTTATTAAAGCCACATATTGTGGTTTTCCCTGCCATAATTCTTGAGTTTGGGTATGCATTTGTGATTAGACTTATATTTGAGGGGCATAGGAATGCCTTATCATTAGTTATCAATGTTTAACCTCAGCTCTACAGAAGGAACATAGTAATGAGCTTACAAGTCAATTTTTTTTCAATATTTTGAATGAAAATCTCAAATTGGATAATGCTACTTACTTTCATGAAATAGAGCAACATTTGTGACTCATGAATATTTGCATAGATAACATACTTGGAAGTGAAGTAAAATAAAGACTGAAATAGTTAAATATGCTTTGTTTCTTTTTATTCTAGGAATATGCCTGTAGTTCATGTGAATTGCTAGGGTCATATACAATTAATGTAGTATATTGTGTGTTTGACTAAGACATTTGGAAAGAAAACAAGGGATTTAAATTATGGCTTTACTGCTTATGTTGGCTAATTGTTCTGTAGTGTACTTTCTTAGGTATGGATCTTAATATGGGATGCCACTTGATAACATTAGGGTCATGGCTAATTGTTGTGGTTTTTCCTAGTTATTTTAACATTAATTTTACCCTAAGGTAGTAACAGTGGTTAGCTCTAAGCAGTAAGAATGGAGTTATATATATATATTTGCCTCTCTGAATTTTTCTGTTTCTGCCCATGAATGAATAACCTCTCCCAACACACATCCTTTTTTGCATGGGCACAGTCCCATCTGACACCTGTTTATATAAATGGGGCATAAGAAAGTGCCCATCAAGAGACTGGGAAAGAAGAAGAAGAAAGAGGTCTTCATTTCTTCTAGTATAACTCATTCTTATGAGGGTTAGGAATATTCCCACTATTCAGTTAGCATATGCTTATTTTATATATACTTTTATTTTTATATTTATACATAACATATTAGCTAAAGAGAGGCTAATGAAAATTGTACTTTTAGTCTCAGTTGACACATGACTTATTGCTTTGCCATTAGCCTTTAAGTTTCCTTTCTCACTTCTATGAATTTTTTTGTTTACTCTTAGCTTATAAATTTTAGTATCTCTTTCTTGGGTTGATCCTGATTGATAAATAGAACAACTTGATTTTATTTATCAGTAATGTTAGCTATTTTAGGAAAATAAGATGCTCAGAAGTATAGTTATTACTCTGACATATTTATAAGTATGCATACATTGTATACTTTACAGAGAATATAATTAGTTTTGCATCTGAATGAATTATTTTGCAAATATCAGAGTAGGATTTTTTTTGGGGGGGGTAGTGCTGGGGATTGAACCTAGGGCCTTGTGCATGCAAATTAAGCACTCTGCCAACTGAGCTATATCTCCAGCCCTTCACAGTAGGATTTTAAGTGTCTCCTCCTTTTCCCAGTAATTTATTTATTTTTTTATAGTCAAACAGACACTTTAGTTTTTTTTTTCTTTTTTTAATTGATTTTATTTTTTAAAATACATGACAGTGGAATGCATTGCAATTCTTATTACACATATAGAACACAATTTTTCATATCTCTGTATATAAAGTATGTTCACACCAATTCATGTCTTCATACATGTACTTTCTTTTCCCAGTATTTTTATAATGAATGTATGTATTAGCCTTCTGCTACTGTAACAAAATACCTGAAATAATCAACAGATGTTGGAGACCTTAACTCTTGAGCCCCACCTTATACCTCCAGTGGGTTGTCCTAACTTAACTCACTAGGCTTTAGTGATCCAAATTCTTTTGAATCTTTAGGTGTTTTGTTTATTTTTTGATAAATACTGTAAGTTAAAATACCATAGTGTGTCTTTATGTAGAATTGGAGTTTACAACAGATCAAGTATAAATAAAAACAAAAATTATAGATGGAAATGAACTTGTAGGCTATATTTGACTCACACAGTTATTTTGGCTTTGTGTCCCCCACCCCTTTCCACCCTTCTTTGTCTCTCTCTCCAAATTTGAACTGAGTACTAATACTTATAAGAGACTTTCCACACACAGCTGGACTTCTAACTTCCCTTAGGTCTGACAGCACCAGCCCTCTATTACTATATCCTCACTCCCCCACTCATCCCTTCTGGCTTACACCTGACTTGCTTGGGTAAATTTGGTTTTAGTTTACTTTTGTTTTGACTTGTTTTTGGTGATCTCCTAGACTAGAGCTTAAATCAAGATGTTCTGGGTCAAGTGTGACATTGGTACCTTTTCCCATATTGACTAGAGTTAGGACAGTGCTGGAAGAGGATAAGTGGAGGCTAGTGGGACTGGATCCTAGGGCTAGAGGGGAATGGGTTTTAAAAATACGGCTTTAGAAAGAAGGCCCTTCCTAGCCGGTCCAGGGCCAGAAAATGATTCTGCTCCCTGCCTGCTCTGTTGAGTTCATGCTTATGTGTTCTCTGTACACGGCCTTTTGAATTCTCACTGCCTTTCACATGAGGGTTTAGTGAATATTTGGCACTTTATCTGTATAGGAGTTCTGCATATATTCATTCTACATAACACTGCCATATCTGCTACTTTATCTATTTGGTTTGGGGTGTGTGTGCAGAATTAAAAAAACAAAAACAAAAACAGTATTGTCCAGAGAGCTCAACTAACCATCTGCCCTAAAGTCAGGCACGTATAAAGAACAAAATAGAAATTTGTTTGCGGTACTGAGGATTAAACCTAGGGCCTTGTATGTGCTAGTGCTCTACCAGTGACCTATACCCCCAGCCCTTTTTATTTTATTTTGGAGAAGTTCTCGATAAGTTGCCCAGGCTGGCCTCAAACTTGTGATCCTCCTGCTTCAGCCTCCTAACTAGCTGGGGTCATAGGTATGGGCCTGAGATGGGAATTTAGGTGCAGTTTTCCAGCTACTCAAAATGGTTGTGTCCTACCTTGCCCATACTGATTTATTCAAACCAGGGAATGTCCACTTGCAAAATCCTATTTCAGTTTGGTCACTTTGCTAATATTGTCTTATGCAGAAGCCTTAAATTACTACCAGCAGCTTTTATTTAACTTTGCCAAGATCAGTTCTCAGTTGCTTTGAAGTGGGCCGTGCTTTTCTTGAAAGTGTTTAGATTTCAGAATTGGACACTGACCATTCAAGACTCATTTATATAGTTCTCATTTTTTAGCATAGAGCCTGAGTTTAATTCCCATTATAAATTTAGTTTTTATGAATGGAGTTTTTTAAATACAAAATACTGACTCCTTGAACTTAACTGGATGAAAATTGGCAAATCCTATGCAAAACCTAATTAGGAGAGACCTCATAGGAATGTGTGGGGTAACCATATGTCACTAGAGCTAGGGACAGCACAGTTTCTGTTGGTGGTCAGCCTAATTATTAGCAGACCCCCACTTTCATCTTAGAAGTTTTTACTTTGGACAATAAATTTTCTAGAAGCCCCACCTGTAGGTAATATGAGAATGTTAATTTAAATATTTAAACTTTTGTGACTCTGGCTATTAAAACTACCTGATCTGTTGACATATAGGCAACTTATATTTTCTTTGAACCAGCTTTCAGAACAAAAGGATGAGAAAACAAATTCCTTGGAATGAATTGAAACACTGCATATGCACATTTGAATTAGGAGTTGTCGATCTGGGGATCTGGGGCTGCCATAGTCTGTTGATGTGAAGGAACTGTCTATCTAATGAAAGACTGTAATGTAAACTGTAATGGGGAAGGACAAGACCTAATGAGAATGTTGGCATTCATTGCAGAAGACAGAAAGCACATTTGCTATTGAAGACCTAGAAAGTATTTGTTAAGGAAGATTAGATGTGGGTGGTTCAAGGCTATTCCCAGCTGGTCTACAAGTTCCTGGGAATAGCATGACCTTGGGAATAGCATGACCTCTCAGATTTACCATAGAATGACTCAGCGTCCTATAGTATTTCACTAAGGGATATGGCTTTCCCAGAGTCAAAAGATTATGGAGGTATTTCTTAGAACAAAGGATAAGGACTGTTTGGACACTGGAAATTAAACAATCTTTCCTACTATCCTATCTTAGAAAGTTTTTTCAAGTAGTTTTTTTAAGTATTTTTTTAGTTGTGTATGGACTCAATGCCTTTATTTGTTTTTATGTGGTGCTAGGATCAAACCCAGTGCCTCACACTTATGAGGCAAGTGTTCTACCACTGAGGTACAATTCCAGCCCCTAGTTTTGTTATTTTTTAATGCAAGGAATACCTATTTGCATCAACTTGTGTTTTCTTCTGTTAACTGTTTTACAATCTTGTAAACAATATGCCAAATTATAGATGATCCAATTACCTGGCGATAATAAACTTTCTAAAATTCTAAAGTTAGTATTATTCAAAATATCCTTTATAACTAGCTATTACATATTTGTTGTTCCTGGAGTTATAAAATTAACTGTTGAGAGTCTCATATCCTTAACCTTTTATTTTGTGGGCTAGAAACATCCCAGGGATATGTTGTTACCTTTTAATGCTCCCCATGTAGTTTTACTCCATGATGTGAGCTTTTAATGCTGCAGCTTCAGCCAAGTCAGGAGTAGTGGGCAGAAGGTGTGACTTCAGAGTACACATACATCTTGGTAGTAGCATAAAATTAGTAAATATCTTCATACAGCCTTATTTCTTTTTAACATTTCTTCTTGAAATTGTTTTATTCTAAACTTTCTTCTAGAGAAACAATAGTTTATTTCTATTACCAGAAAATTGCTAAAATTTTGATATAGTCATACAATTATACTTCTTGAGAGTTGAAGGTTTCATCCTCTAAATCCAGGAAATTGCCTGGAGTCCAGAAATTAAATCTTCCCTGCATCTTTACTTGCTTAATGAGGTACCTTGGGGTGAGCGTTGAGTTAGCCATAATATAAGAGAAAGAGAGAAAATGGATAGAAGATCTTAACCCATCATTTCTCATTACAGTTTCTATGACCACATAGTTTAATTTCATCTCACCCACATAATGCCTTGTTAAATACAGTCAGGTGTTTTTGTTTTGTTTTGTTTTGTTTTTGGTACCAGGGATTGAACCCAAAGGTGCTTAATCACTGAACCATATCCCCAACCCTTTTTATTTTTTATATTTTATTTTGAAACAGGATCTTACTAAGTTACTTAGGGCCTTGCTGAGTTGCTGAGGCTGGTTTTGAACTTAAGATCCTCCAGCCTCAGCCTCCCAAGCTGCATCGTTTTCAGAAATTACAAGTAATTTCTGAGTTCTTTCTAACTTGGTTTTAATATATCATTGGCATTTTTGTTTTGAATTATATTTTATAATCCTTGTTCTTAATTTTGAAGATGATTTGTAAATGTTTTTCTCAAAGAAAATCTTTCTCTGAAATCTGAAGAGTCTATTTGATTTTTCCCTTGTCCTCTCTCATCTCATCATATTCCACCACCAGAGCCATTCATGATGAGGGTTCGTACAGAATTGAGGGGGTAGTTAAATGCACTAATTGCCTGAAGGTGCTGCTTGAAGCCAGTGTAAGCAGCTAGTGGTGTGGTTGTCAGTGTGGTTTATGGGAGGTGCAGATCCTCATGTGTCACATCATATCTACTCACTGTTCTTAGTCCATTCCCATTAGCTACTTTTAGAAAGCCTGCTCTTTCATTTACATTAAGATTTTTCTTAAGACCAGTACACATGTGTGTTCTGTTCATTCTTTCTTTATCTTTGTTTTGTAGCAGTGGTAGTAGGTATAGGAAATAGATTCTTTGAGACAGTATGAGCCACTAGCCTGTCTGGGTATAGCATTGGCCTTAAGTTTCTCCAGCGTTCCTCCCCGCCCCTGCTTATTTTTGTCTTGCAACAGACTTCTTATTCATTTTTTTTTTCTGTCAAACTTTTGGATTTTAAGCCAGAAGGTCTTTTCAGCAACTTTATTGTAATTTAAAATTCTCATTCTGTTTTAAGGCTTCCATAAACCTGTATAAATGCTTTTCTCCGTATTGATGTGCTTAGCATATATACCATTTCAGGTGAAGCCTACCTAGACTCCAGTCACTGTAAAAGTAATCCCCATAGGCAGCCTCTAAAACATTTTGAAAAATATATTCCTGAAAATGTTTGGGGACATGGTGTTCTTGTAAGTGTGTAAGAGGTAATCAGTCATACAGAGAAGATTGGACACCCACGGTGCGTGCATTCTACAGATGCTTCCCATTGGAGCCTGCCTTCCACAACTTGTGTGTTGATAGCTAAGAGTAAAATGGGCAGTCCAAAAAGAAGAAGGAGAAGAAAAGAAAAAAACAACAATAACATCATTTGTCTAATTTCTTTTTTCTTTAAATGTGCTTCTGATTTTTTATTTCTTAGTCAGAAGAGCCCAGCCTTTTCCCCATTTGTTATTTTCTTTCTTTTTTTTTAATATATTTTTTTCAGTTATAGTTAGGCATAATACCTTTGTTTTATTTATTTATTTTTATATGGTGCTGAGGATCGAACCCAGTGCCCCTCAGGTGCTAGGCAAGCGTTCTACCGCTGAGCCACAACCCCAGCCCCCATTTGTTATTTTTTATGTATGATATATCATGTCAGTCCTCATCAGCCGTTTAACATTGAAATTATTCAACAGTTTCCTAATATTTCTATGCTTAAAGGCTTAACCCTTCATTATTGATCTGTCAAATGTATATTTGAGCATCTTATGAACATGTCAGGCACTGAGCTGTATCTGAAGATGAAGTTGGTAACCATCAAAGTCTTGTAGTCCGTGCTGGTCTGCTGTGAAACACTTTTCATGAGATTTCCTTACAGGGTCATCTTGGATTGTGCACCCCTCATTTCCTTGTTGTCATCTTCCCAGATTTGTGCCCCATAGGGGCATATCCTTCAGCAGCTTCCTGGGAAAACTGGAACGCAAGATAAATCTGAGCCCTTGAATATCTGAAAATCTCTCTCTTGTCTCTTTTTCCCTGATGAATAGTTTGGGAAGAGAATTGTACATTAAGGATGATTTTCATTCCTTTCACTTTTTAAGGCATTGTTTTTTAGTATCCTGCAGTGTTGTCTTATGTCCAGTGCTATTCCAGTTTCTGAGTCTTTGGCAGTTTTTAGATTGTTTTTCCTGCTGAGTACTTAAGAGTTTAACCCAGGCATGAGGGTCCTTAAAATCATGTATCAGTTTTTTATATTGTTGTTTTCTCTTCCATGTACTTTGTTTTTTGTTTTTTGGGTTTTTTTGTCTTTTTTTTTTTTTTTCCCTCTCCTGTTGTCTCTGTTTTGCTTCCCACTCCCCCACCACCAATTTCCTGGGGAATTCTTCAACTTTGTCTTCCAATGCAGCTCCTTTTCTCCCCTATCTTATATTTAACTTCAAAAGTTTTTTTTTTGTTTGTTTTTGTTCTCTGATTTTCTTTTTTGTAGTATTTTTTTTTAACATGGATGCAGTATCTTCTTTTTGAATATACTATAGTTTATATTTTTATAGGAGGTTTTTTTTTTCTGTTCACTGTTTCTACCAAGCTTTCTGTTCTTTGTCTTCTTTATCTTTCCCTTTAGAACCTTGAACTCTTTAACTGTCTGAAGATTCTTGGTGTTGGTATGTTTTTAAGAGTGAAGTATTTAAAAAGCTGACTGGGGACTTTGTAGGTGAAGTTTTTCAAATTGCTGTCTTGGCTACAATTATCCAACATTTTGATTAACTTTTTGTTGGAGGACTACAGTTCTATGGGACTACTTGATTGATCCAGAAAAGACTCTACCAGATTCCTGCTTGACATGGGGAATAGGGTTATGAGTGCCGGAGGGAATGGGGAGATGAGGTCTGGGGTCCTTTCTGCTAAATTCCAGAGACTTTGATTCCCTCCATTGAGTCTTATACCTTATAACAACATAGATGCTCATGTTTGATTTCTGGAGAAACAACTTCAGAATATATGCTTAGCAAGACGGTAACCGCAAAGAAGTGGGAAATACTTGTACGCAGTTGTATTTAGGAATACCTACTGTAAATGTTGAAATGTCCACTTTTCGTTATTTGTCAATCCTGATTTAGTTATAGTAACTGGTAGACAATCACCTATCACGAGGTGCCCAGCACTTGCTGGGTCGGTTCTTGCTCTGGAGGTGTGAGCTGCCTGGGAAATAAAAAGTCTGAAATAATTAGTAAGAAATAAGAGCCAGAGCCAGAAATTAGATATAAAAAGGGGAGCACTGATAGGTCTACCAATCCTGATAGGAGCTGGAACTGAACAACTGAAAAATGGCCCCACTTCTTAATATTTAAGGGAGAGTACATCAAAGGCAGGGATGAGGTTTCAATGAGAGGAGTCTTGTTTCAGTGTGGCAGAGGTCTTGTAGTAAACAGGTTGATTGGCATTTTGGCAAGCCACACCCATCTCCAAGAGGTTGTGTGGCTCCCTCTGGTCACCCCATCTCAGGTGCTGTGCTGAACTTAAGGTGGAGATAGGTAGGATGCCACATGAATCAAGCATTCTCAAACCAGCAGGGTTGCCACTGGGAGTTCCTGGTACTGCAGGGCTTTCCTGCCTGATGACATCAACATCACTTTAGTTCATGCACACGGCTCAGTTCACATATGGGTCATGGATGGCTTCCAGCAGTCACCCATGCATTTTGACAGAAGCCTCATCATCTCAGTGGTAGAATCCTAACTTGGAGCATCTCTGAAGATGTTGCGTATCTCCTGCTTCCTCCCATTGCCCACGTACAGTGGTCACGAGGGAGGGGAAAGGGAATTTGGGGATCTACTTCTAGTTTCCCTGCATTCAATAGAGGGCCTTGCACCTCCCTCTCATAGTCAGGTCTTTCTGGGGTTCACACAAGTGGTTGGCTTTCTTCTCAGAGCAGAGTGAGATTTCATATTCTCTCACTTTCCATGTCCTCAAGTTCTGAGAGCATTTTTATGCGTTCTGTCCCCTCTTGGTCCATTCTCTTGGCCCCTAGGGTTTATTCCTTTTATATTTCTTTGTTCTCTTTTTAGAGGTGTTTGGGAAATGAGAATAGAAAAATCATGTGAGTTCTGCCACTCCTGTTTTAGCCAGAAGTCTTTGATTTACATTCTCAGTGTACCATTTTTACTAATGTGTTGAGAATGAAGACTGAGGCATGACCCAGTGGGGCCTGAGGAAAGAGGGGGTCGAGATGCAAGGGAAGTGGAATTGACAGCACAGGTTGTCTGCTGAGCAGGGGAAGGAATAGCACCTGCCTTTCTCACCCTTTTCATCCATATTTTTTATTGGTGCATTAAAATTATACATATGGTGGGATTCATTGTTACATCTTTGTACATGTACATGATAAAACAATATAATTTGGCTAGTATCATCCCCTAGTGTTTCCCCTTTCCCTGTTCTCCTCCCTTACCCTGGTCCCCCTTCTACTTTACTGATCTTCCTTTGATTTTCATGGGATTCCTTGACCTCCTTTTCTATTCCTTGTTCCTCTCTGGCTTCCACAAATGAGAGAAAAGATATGAACCTTGACCTTCTGAGTTTGGTTTATTTCATTCAAGGTTTTCAAGTTCCTTCCATTTTCCTGAAAATGATATAATTTCATTCTTCTTCATGGCAAAATAAAGCTCTATTGTATATGTATACCACATTTTCTTTATCCATTCACCCATTGATGGACACCTCAGCTGCATAGTTTGGCTGTTGTGAATTGTGCTGCTGTAAGCATGAGTATGCATGTATTACTATCGTGTGATGACTTTAATTCTTTAGGATTAATATTGAAGAGTGGTATAGCTGGGTCACATGGTGCTTCCATTCCTAGTTTTTGAGGAACCTTCGTGCTGATTTCCATGGTAGCTGTACTAAATTTCAGTCCTGCCAACAGTGTAAAAGTGCTTCTTTCTCTCCATGTCCTTTCCAGCATTTATTCTTTGTATTCTTGTTTACTGCTATTTTAACTGGAGTGAAATGAAATCTCAGTGTAGTTTTGATTTGCACTTTCCTAATTGCTAAAGATATTGAAACATTTTTTCAAGTATTTGTTGGCCATTTTTATCTTTTCTTTTGAGAAGTGTCTGTGTCCATTTATTAATTGAGTCATTGGAGGGGTTTTTGAGTTCTTTATATATTCTGGATATTAATTCTCTGTCAGAACAGTTGCTAGCAAAGGCTTTTCTCCCATTCTGTGGAGTCTGTCTTCAGATACTTGGTTCCTTTGCTTTGCAGAAGCTTTTTAGTTTGATGTCACTTCATTTATTAACTTGGCGTTGTTTCCTGAGCTATAGGGGTCCAATTGAGAAAGTCATTGCCTGTGCCGAAGTGTTGACCCTGCTTTTTCTTCTAGGAGTTGCACAGTTCCTGGTCTAATTCCTAGATCTCTGATCCATTTTTTAAAAATATTTTTTTAGTTGTAGTTAGACACAATTCCTTCATTTTATTTATTTTTATGTGGTGCTGAGGATCGAACCCAGCGCCTCGCATGTGCTAGGCAAACGCTCTACTGCTGAGCCACAACCCCAGTCCCCCATTTTAAAAAATATTTATTTTTTAGTTGTAGTTGGACACAATATCTTTAATTAATTTATTTATTTTTATGTGGTACTGAGGATTGAACCCAGGGCCTCACCTGTGCTAGGCGATCACTCTACTGCTGAGCCACAACCCCAGCCCTCTCTGATCCATTCTGAGTTGACTTTTGTTAAGGGTGAGAGGTAAGGGTTTAGTCTCGTTCTTCTACATATGGACCCCAGCTTTCCCAGCACTATTTGTTAAAAAGTCTTTTTTCTCCAATGTATGTTTTTGGCACCTTTGTCAAAATTCACTCTATCTGTGTGGGTTTGTCTCTGGGTCTTCTATTCTGATCTTTGGTTTGTGTGTCTGTTTTTATGCTTGTACCATGCAGTTTTTGTTACTATAGCTCTGTAGTATAATTTGAAGTCAAGTGTTGTGATACATCCAAGCGTTGCTTTTTTTGGGTGGGGGTGGGGAGTGCTTAGAATTGTGTTGGCTATGCTGGGTCTTTTATTCTTCCAAAGAATTTTAGGATTGTTTTTTTATAGTTCTGTGAAGAATGTCATTGGTATTTTGATGAGGATTACATTGAATATGTATTTTTTTTGTAATCTGACCATTTTAGCATATCAGTTCTGCCCATTCATGACATGAGAGATCTTTCCATCTTCTTGTATCTTCTTCAGT
The DNA here is from genome assembly GCF_964194105.1 of Spermophilus citellus. Lineage (NCBI taxonomy): Eukaryota > Metazoa > Chordata > Mammalia > Rodentia > Sciuridae > Spermophilus > Spermophilus citellus. The sequence goes on from NC_138185.1 coordinate 54,066,088, forward strand.
TTCTTTTTTCATTGTTGTATAGTTTTCCTAATAGAGGTCTTTCACCTCCTTGGTTAGATTTATTCCTAGGCTTTTTGTTTGTTTGTTTGTTTTTAGGGTATTTTCACCTAGTTTTGGAAAACCATATAGATGGTTGAATATGTTTATGTCCTTGGAAATGAGGGGGCAGTGAGGGCTTTCAAAAAATTCTATAGTTCTTCACATTCATTGTCAAAAATTGGAAATTATAATCAGTTGAAATAGAAATAACATAATTTAAACAAATATATATAAGGTCTTTAGCTTCCCACTTCTACAGTAGTTCCTGTACTAGTCCCCAGTTCTGGAGCATTTAGGCCCATACTACTCTTCCCTGGGGTGGAGCTTTCCTTACATGGCAGTGCCCTTGGGTGGCAGCTTGAGGTACGATGGTTCAGTTACCGGGTTCCTGTGACATAGGACGAATGGTTTCTCAGAGTTGGGGAGCAGCTATTCAGAGGCTTCCCTTTACTTTTAGGGTTTATAGGATTGTGAAATAACTGTGTTTCTTTTAGCACTGCAGAGAAGTTTCCCAAACTTTTGTTGTGAATCCTCAGATTATATTTGGTTTCCACCTTGTAGCCCCACAGTGTGCACTCAGCAGCCAGCCAAACTGGAAAATGAGCGAGCAGTAAAGGTGTTTTCAATAGAGAGTTCATGCAACGTCTTCCGTTGTGACCCACATAAGGAGCAAAGTGGAAAGAAAGATTATGGTGATCATTAAATTTTATAATGGGACATTTATCTTATTATTTTTTTAAACTGGGGATTGAGGTACATCCCCGGCCTTTTTATTTTTATTTTTTTATTTAGACAGTGTTTTACTGAGTTGCTGAGGCTGGCCTCAAAGGCCTCAAACTTGCTATCATCCTGCCTCAGCCTTCTGAGTTGCCAGAATTATAGGAGTGCATCACTGTGCCCAGCTGTTTTAGTGTTGTTTTTATCAGTTACCTTCAATTTGCCCCAACCATCCAGGGTTTGAAGAAGTCGAGCTCCAGATTACTTCAGGGCTTTAAAACAAAGATTTGTTTTTCTGCGCTGCAGTTACAGTACGTAGAAGAAGAGGTACACAAGTGTATAACAAATGTCTGCTGCCACTCTACCATGAGTAGCATTGAGCAAACTGTTGGCTGTATGGGGGTGGCTCCTGAATTGTGTCTCAGTTCCTCTTAACACACAAAAGTCACAATTGGTGTTTGTCCTGTTAGGATAAGTAAGATCTGTTTCCCCTTTCAAATCTTGTATTTCTTTTTTAAAAGAACAAAAATTGGATTGCCTTTTCTAATTAATTATAAAATTCAACACTGACTTTAGTGGATAATTCCATGAATATGCTCACGTGTGGATCATGATGCAGAAACAGTCAGAAACAATGGTACACTTTGGAGGGCACTGCAACCCCAGTCTGATCCCTGCACCAGACTTCATGAGTGTTTGGGAGGGGAAGAGTCAGCATTTATCAGACACAGTTTGTGTAGGTGCTTGGAGCCCACCACACAACTGGTAGACCCTTGAGCTCCCTTTTTTCTTTTAAGCCATTCTTTGGAAGTATTCCCCTTCTTACTCCTATTGTTTGTATTTATTGGTAAATTATAGTATTCTGTATTAAAAGAAAATGGAATGTAGTAGCTAATTTGTATTTTTCTGTTATTATGATCATAGCAGGGAAAAAAAGAATAAAAAATATGACTGCCCAAACGCAGATCAACTGGTCAGCCTAAATCCATATTATATATATCCAGAGTTAGTTTATAACATGAATAAAAAACTGAATCACAGAGGGAAAAAAAGCAGGCTTAACTTACCTGATACCAACTTCTAATGGTGTTTTTCTCCTTTTTTGAGGGGAAGTGGTGGAATTTTCTTCCCTCCAGAAGACTCTGAAAAAATTCATCATCTACTTAACTGAATGTCCTGAAGAATTAAGTTCTAATTTGAACACAGGCCCCTTGTTGGCTGCTGGCCCTTAAGCTTATGTTCCCCCCAAAATTTGTATCTTTGGATAGAAGAAGAGTTTGGCCCCATGCATACTGCACCCTTCCCAATGGGTCAGCATTTCCTGAGCTCCTGGGCCTGTGAGTGCTGGAGACCATGCTGAGCAAGCAGGCAGACATGGAGAGTGTTTTCAAATCACACCTACTTTCAGAGACCATGCAGAACCTTCTTTCACTCTGAAAACACATCCCCCCGCCCCCCCAGCAAGGTTTTGTGAGCCTCTCTTGGCTCTCCTGTTCCTTTTAGGAATCAATTAGGTTTATTCCTGCACATGGGTGGCTGGCTGCACTGTGCCTACTCTACTGGTCTTCAGTGAGTATGACTTGTTCTTTGGGGCGTGTCTTGTGCTTAGTGGGACCAAAAGTGGTATTCTTTCCAGACACATTTACTTAGTAACTGCAATCTCAAGTTTACACTTTTTACTTTTTTTAAATATCTTATTTACTTTTATGTGGTGCTAAGGATTGAACCCAGTGCCCAGACATATGAGGCAGGTGCTCTACCACTGAGTTACAGCCCAAGCCCCTCAAGTTTACACTTTTTCTTTATGGGAAAAACCTTTTCATAATTCTGCCTGCAAAATTATATTGGCCAACTCTAGTTGTTAAGTCTTATTTCTTTAAGCAGTTTATGTCTGTTAACTCTTCTAGTCTCATTCGGCTGTTGTTAATTGGGCTTTATCTAGGTCCATCTGTGTGCTCTTGCCTATCTAGAAGGATTTCTAATATTTAGATTTTTGTCTTTATAGTTACCAAGTATGTAAGAAATTACAAGCATAGAGGGACACTTGGTCATGCAAGACTAAAATTGTAATTATTTTTCTTAACAGATGCAGCAACTTTTTTATGAGAATTATGAACAGAACAAGAAGGGGTACATCAGAGATCTCCATAATAGTAAGATTCACCGAGCCATCACGTTACACCCGAACAAAAACCCACCCTACCAGTACAGACTACACAGTTACATGCTCAGTCGCAAAATTGCTGAGCTGCGTCATCGCACAATACAGCTCCACCGAGAAATTGTCCTGATGAGCAAATACAGTAACACAGAGATTCATAAGGAGGACCTCCAGTTGGGAATACCCCCTTCCTTCATGCGGTTTCAGGCCCGCCAACGAGAAGAGATTCTGGAATGGGAGTTTCTGACTGGGAAGTATTTGTATTCAGCTGCCGATGGTCAGCCCCCCCGGAGAGGAATGGACTCAGCCCAGAGGGAAGCCTTGGATGACATCGTCATGCAGGTGATGGAAATGATCAATGCCAATGCCAAAACCCGGGGGCGCATCATCGATTTCAAGGAGATCCAGTATGGTTACCGCCGTGTGAACCCCATGTACGGGGCAGAATACATTTTGGACCTGCTGCTTCTGTACAAGAAGCACAAAGGTAAGAAGATGACAGTTCCCGTGAGGAGGCACGCATACCTGCAGCAGACTTTCAGCAAGATCCAGTTTGTGGAGCATGAGGAACTAGATGCACAGGAGCTGGCCAATAGAATCAATCAGGACTCTGGATCCCTATCCTTCCTCTCCAATTCCCTGAAGAAGCTTGTTCCCTTCCAGCTCCCTGGGTCCAAGAATGAACACAAAGAGCCCAAAGATAAAAAGATAAATATACTGATCCCTTTGTCTGGACGATTTGACATGTTTGTAAGATTTATGGGAAACTTTGAGAAGACATGTCTCATCCCAAATCAGAACGTCAAACTTGTTGTCCTGCTTTTCAACTCTGATTCCAACCCTGATAAGGCCAAACAAGTTGAACTGATGAGAGATTATCGCATTAAGTACCCTAAAGCTGACATGCAGATTTTGCCTGTGTCTGGAGAGTTTTCAAGAGCTCTGGCCCTCGAAGTGGGATCTTCACAGTTTAATAATGAATCTTTGCTCTTTTTCTGTGATGTTGACCTTGTGTTTACTGCCGAATTCCTGCAACGGTGTCGCACAAATACAGTTTTGGGCCAACAAATATATTTCCCAATCATCTTTAGCCAGTATGATCCAAAGATTGTTTATAGTGGGAAAGTTCCCAGTGACAACCATTTTGCCTTTACTCAAAAAACTGGCTTCTGGAGAAACTATGGGTTTGGCATTACTTGTATTTATAAGGGAGATCTTGTCCGAGTGGGTGGCTTTGATGTTTCCATCCAAGGCTGGGGGCTGGAGGATGTGGACCTCTTCAACAAGGTTGTCCAGGCAGGTTTGAAGACGTTCAGAAGCCAGGAGGTAGGAGTGGTACACATCCACCATCCTGTCTTCTGTGACCCTAATCTGGATCCCAAACAATACAAAATGTGCTTGGGATCCAAGGCATCAACATATGGGTCCACGCAGCAGTTAGCTGAAATGTGGCTGGAGAAAAACGATCCAAGTTACAGTAAAAGCAATAATAATGGCTCTGCACGGACAGCCTGATGTCCAGCTCTGCTGGAAGGGACATTTTTAATTACCTAATTTATTTTTCAAAAATTTTTGTATGATCAGTTTTTGAAGTCCATACAAGGATATATTTTCCACGTGGTTTTCTTACATAGGACTCCTTTAAGATTGAGCTTTTTGAACAAAAATGTGATCAATGTTTGCCTTTGAATACATCTTCTTGCTGAACATTATGTAGCAGACTTGCTTAATTCTGACTTGAAATATCCCTGATGAACAAAACCTTTTATGTTTTTTTATATTTCCTTTCCTGGCCCCTTCTCTGCAGTCCTATGGCAGAAAACATGAACATTCCTATGAAGTATTATTATAACAAACAAACAAAAAAAACACTGTAACTCTGGTAAATGTTCTATTGTGACTGTTAACCTTGCACAGATTCTACCTTTTATCTTTTTTTTTTTACACAAGTTTTTTTTTAAAGCCATCTCAAGTTTCAGTTGTAAAATAAGTAAATGTGATAATATCTGTATCATCAGCATCAGCATCTTCAGCAAAGCTTTCCAAAGTTGATTATTTCCCCCACACTGTACTCTACCCATCAAGGTCAAGTAGCTTTGACAAGCAACAGGAGTGAGGACAGCACAGCCAGAGCTGGGGTGGTTCCCGGGATACCGTGGCCTGAGCAGGCCTGGCACCACATTGTGAGAAGTGTTTGGCATTTTCTCTCTTGCTGACCCTTCTCTTTAGAGGGTGAAGTATTAATATTTAGAATGATGAAGAAGAATTACTATAATAATTCTAATGTATGCAAACTAAACAAACAAAAACACCCTAATGAAAACATGGGGGGAGGTGTATTTGGTTTCATTCACTTCGTCCTGTCTGTTGTGGAGATGGTTACTTCATTCTTTAATTACTGTTTGTTTTATCCTTGACATCTGAATACCTTTAATTTATTTAATATCCATTGTTTAGAGTTCTGCCATTTCTTGAGTACCTGTTAGTATTAGTATTTATGTGTACCAGGAGTGTGGTTAGTATGTTTTATTTGCAGTAAACCGATCTCCAAAGATTTCCTTTTGAAGAGATTTTACCCCTTTCTTAATTTTCACATTCCTGTTTTACTAAATATTAAGTGTTCTTGGACAATTTTGGTGCTCATGTGTTTTGGGGACAAAAGTGAAATGACTTTGTCATTACACCAGAATGTTTGTTTTTAACTCACAGATCAAATGTGCCTTAATTTTTTTTCATTTAGATTTCAAACAGTTGATAGGCTTGCCATTTTAATACACATCATTGGAGATCTGCTTATTTGTAAATAGCCTATTGCTCATTTGGAAAAATAAACCAGTGAACAATATTTTTCTATTGTACTTTTGAAAACCATTTTGTTTCATTATTCCTGTTTTAGCTGAAGAATTGTATTACATTTGGAGAGTAAAAAAACTTAAACACAGATTCATAAAGTTTTTTGAGTTATTTGAGGGAAGTATTTCTATGGGCTGCAGTTGGGGAGTGAAATGAAACTCATTTTTAAGTGTCTCTTCCTCTGTTTTTCCTAGAATGGACTCTTCTCCTTTGTTCCTCATCTGCTTGCTAACTTGGTGTTCTCAAAACAGACTAGGCCCTTGTCAGGCTCCACAATACAAGCGCACCTTCCAAGCTCCGTTGAATCTGCATTTTAACTTAGTGCCCCACATGTTTGATTAGTGTTTAACTAGCACTGTGCATATATGTTCTTGGGGTTTTTAGGACCATTCTAGCTAGAAAATAACTTGTATAGAGTTGCTGTCTGGTTCAACATTTTTTAAAACTGATCTCTGATGCCAAAGTAGCAAGCTTTTGTGGATGAGAATTACACTCCCAGGAGAGGTATTTACAGTGTAATGACAGTTAAATCCTAGCATAATGACATCGTGCTCACAGAAAGAATTGCTGTAATTCTGCCTAATTGCCATTTACTCTGTGGGAGTGTTTAGTTTTTTTTCCTTGGGAAGAAAAGCAGAGATACTTTTATTCGCCAGTAAGGAAGAGCATGATCCACATTTTGATGTCGAAGTCATGTAAATCCCTCCTGTTTATCCTCACAGAGAATTGTAGGGATTTGGATTTGGGTTGGGGACATGAGCAACAAACATATGAAGCTGAATGTCCATCTGTCCAGCATCTTGGTGACACCTGGCTAAACTTGTCATTTCCTTTCCTGCTCCCTCTCTTGTGACTGCCCGTCCTCCTCACATCCATGGAAGTGCTGCCTCCCTTCAGGGCTGTCTCCAGGAATACTTTCAGGTCCCAGCTCCCCACCCCCATGCTTGGATGCTGCCTGCTGGCCTCCAGGTTCCACTCTCCTGCTGCTCCTCAGTCACTTCAGGGCTCTCCTTCTGCCAGTGGGTGGAGTCTATAATCTCACTGCCACTCAGGCCCTCTTCAGCGTGGCTTCCACCCCCAGGTCCATCAGTCTCCATCCTACAGGGCACTTCCTCCAGCCATCCCAGCTCCGGATTTGGGGGCATTCATCTCTGCTGCTTCAGCATGTGTTTTCTCTCCATGCTTTTCCTCTGCAGCCAGAGCACCCCATTGTTCACTCTGATGGCATCCAAGACCCTTCCTGTGTGGCTGTGATCAGGGGACTTACTCTTATGCTTTTGTGAAAATGTCTCCCTTTCTAGACCTCCTGGAGGGCGGGCATGGGTCTCTTTCCTGGTGCTCCCCAGTGTGTAGGGAAAAATGGTGCTACTCTCCACCTGTGTGCCCTTCCTTACCTGGATCCCTTCCCAACAGAATGTCCTGTGGCTTTCCCACAAGTCTTGGCCACTATTGGAAGGCTGAGATCTGTAGCTTCCACTCTGTTAAATAGTCCCTTCTCCCCTTGAACTTGGGAAGCTGTTTATACCACTTTCTTCCTACTTTGTGTTAGCATGCATTACTGTCTTCTTAATATTTCTCTGCCTTAAAAAAAACTCAAATGTCCCCAAACCCAAGTATACCTTCCAACCCTTATTATAATAGGGGAATAGGGTTAAAAAGTGGGGAGGAGATCACCATGCATGAAGGCATGAAAATGGAAGCCGCCCTTTCTGTCCAGCCTTAGGTCCTCCCTACAAAGAACTGCAGGGTGTGTGTCCTGGCTGTAGAGGTGCACGTGTGTGTGTGTGTGTGTGTGTGTGTGAGTGAATTATGCATAGATTAGAATAGGCGGCATTTTATAAATTTATGTATACAAACCAGAGAAAACTGTGTACTGGCTTAGGTACATGAATCTTGGCAAGAGCCTCTTAAGGAACTATAGGGCAGAAGCAACCATGGCTTCCCAGGGGCTCTGTGACAGTGTATGGGCAGGTCAGTGGACTTTGGGACACTATGGTTACACGTCATGAGCCCTGCCTGGAGTGAGCCAGAACAGCCTCATCGTAAGGTCAGGTCACTTGGTTGGCACAGGTATTCTGGGCCAGGATAATACTGGAGCATGGACGTTGGCACCCTAAGACCCTCATGTTTAGAGAAGAAGGCCAGGTGTCACACAACACAAGCTGTGAGACATCCCTTTGGGCTGCAGAAGCAGGCAGGCCACTGGGAGTGAGGAGAGAGCATCCCCTTCACTCAGTCCTGAGAGCAAGAAGGGAGTGGAAACCCCTTTTATGGGCTTGCTATTCAAGTTCAGGAGCCCTGGCCTCCTTCCTGCCCAGCTTTTTGACCACATCCTATTACGAAATCTTCAAAGCCTGGCCTTGATACAGCTCAGGAGTGGATGTGTGATTTCTTCTTCTCAGACCAAAAGATGCAGGAGGACCTGGCTAATGCACAACTTTCACATACCCAACATTTGTCATGCTGTTTGACCCAAGCCAAACAACAGTGAGGTTTTGCTGTCTCCTTGTGCCTTTGAGTATCACCTGGAAATCTAGGTGTTCTGTGCAGCCACTTCCATTTGTCACTGCATTCATGAACTCAAATGTATGTGCAAGCAAGCATAGTTGCTGTGCCCTGTCCCTTAAGGACACACTTAGGTTAAGGGGACCTACAGACTTTCAGACATGTTGCCTCTGCTGCTGGGGTATTGCCTTTCAAGACCTGCTCTTCAGAAAGGTGGCACACCTGCAGGGCTCCTGTCCACTGAACCATCTGCCGATGGCTGAGGGGTTTTGTCTGAACCCCAAGTGCCCGAAGTCTTTTCTTAGGCCGTCTTTCATGAAGGGAACCAAGGCCCTCCCCACACCTGCCCAGACGCCTGCCCTGGGGGATTAGGCTGCATTACTCCTGTATGAAGTGCTGTAATCTCTGCTGCAAAGGAGCTTATGTGCCACGCGACCAGGGAGCCAGCTGGGGGTCTGTTGGCTAAGGTGGCTGCACAGGGCTGCCACCTGCCTGGGTGGGTCTCCTGGTAATTTAAGAATGTGAAGGATGGCTCCTGTTCCATTTGTAAGGCAAATGCCCACAGCAAATTTGCTTAGTCTAATTTGTTATAAATGCACTAAAAATGGAAAAATCACAATGCATTGGGTCAGATTACAGCAACTCATTGTATGTGAAGGAAAAAACCTCTCATATTAGTTTTCCTATGCTTCAGAGTTTTATTTGGTCTTTTGCAGAGAAGTGGGGGTTAGAATGGGTATAAATCTTCAACCAGAAATCACAGGGCCACCTAGGCCAGGGGCTGGCTTGTCGTCAGTGCAGTTAAACCACTTAAATATATGTTGTCAAATTTTGAAAGCATTTAATTTGCCATTAATTGTACCTCAGTTTGAGGATCTCCATGTCATGCTAATCTACCCAAAAATGAAATTTTGTCCTGTAAAGAACATTCTAGCTATACTTTATTTAAAATGGCAAGGGTAGCCAGGTATGGTGGTACACACCCATAATCCCTGCAGCCCGGGAGGCAGGAGGATCGCTGATTCAAAGCCAGCCTCAGCAACTTATTGAGGCCCTGAGCAACTTAGTGAGACCCTGTCTCAAAATAAAAGAGGGCTGGGGATGTGGCTTAGTGATTAAGCACCCCTGGGTTTAATTCCTGATACCAAAAAATAATAATAATAATAATAATAAAAGCAAGAATAGTTATGCCTGGCTGCTTTTTAACTAGAAAATATAAGTTAATTTAATCATTTAAATGGTGCAAATTAAGCTCTGAAATCTATTTAAATGAAGCCATTGTTATCTGGAATGAATTTCTCTCCATGAGGTAGTCCAGCCCAGTTAAGCTGGCTCTTCCGATGCTACCTTTCTCTTGCTGATTTGTCACAACTTACTTTGGTGTCTGTGTGAAGCCACTCCCCTTGGGGTCCCTGGATAGCTGCCCTATGTGTGTTCCCATTAAGAAAAATTAAACCTTTCTAGTCAGACTTTAAAATCATTAATTTTGAATTAAATTTAAGTCTTCCTTTAGGCAAAAGCTTACTTCTCAGAACATACCAAGGGCAGTGTTGGTGCCAGGCTTAACATGTCCTGAAGCCTTCTTCCCTTCCTGCAATTTAGAGGCTAGAAATGAACCATTTCTAACAATGCACTTTGAAATGATCCCAGTCCTGTTGTGAAGGAAGCAATTCAGATTTTTTTAATGAATTCTGTTTCCTGCCTTGTAAATGACGATGTTAACCACACCATAAAGAGCATATACAGTTGACCCTCTCCCTGAGGGTTGCACTTCCATGGATTCAACCAACCTCCCATTGAAAATCTTTGGAGGGAAGAATTATGTCTGTACAGAACATGTACTAAATTAATGGCACAATTAATGGCGAATTAAATGCTTTAAAAATTATGACAACATATTTTTGTTCTTTGTTATCATTCTCTCAACAATATAGTGTTAACAACTATTTATAAGACGTCTATGTTGAATTAGGTATTACAGAGTATACAGGAGGATGTGTGTAGGGTCTATTTTATTATAAGAGCTTCCACTAAACGTTGGTATCTGGGGTGGGGAGTGGCAGGGAGGGTAGAATCCTGGAACCAAGCCCAGGTGGATAATAAGAAATAATGGCATATATAAGGAAGAAAGGAAGGGAAGGGAAGGGAAAGATCGACAGTCTCATACTCCCTGTTCCACTCTGGCAAGTTCCTGTGGGGGGTTTCACGTGTATTTACGGTTTGTTGTAATAGTGGACGTACAGTTTGGCATCTTGAACTTTCTTTTCTCCACAATGATAATTTTAAATCATCTTTAAAGGCTGCCTTCTTCCTAGAATTGAAGGTTCCCCTAATATTGGCTATCTCCAGTGTTCCACTGTCCCATCTTAATAATGCCATAGGAGCACCCTCTGCACAGGGTCCTTTTTGTGGTTTGGGTCATCTGATGGATTTCCAGAGGCGGCACATCCACTTCTAGGGCCGAGTCACTGGGGTTTGGACCTCCTGACATGACACAGTCATCTGGTATTTTTCTGGTCAATGTCGACATTTTATACCAACTAGCATTTCTAATAAAAACTTTTAAAAGCCAGTCAGAACAATGAAATGACCTTCAAGAAATACTGGGGGAATGTTGCGCACAGTATCTTGCTTACCTCATCCGTAGGAAATGGCAACTCCACAAACCCAGCTCTGTGGCCGTAAAACTTGAGTCACAACAGAGTGAGAAAAAAAGAGCAGACAGATATATTGATGACTCAGGGAGTGAGGACAGGCAAGTTCCAGACGCAAGGCTGTTTGGGAATGAGGTACACTCCATGCTCAAGCCATGACCCTCCTCGCAGGAGACAGGTTAGGCCTGGCATGGACCGGAAGCTGCCAGCTCAAGATAAGGGCAGATTTTTCCAGACTTGGCAAGGCGACTAGAGTACTGAATAAAGGTTAGATGGGACCAGAAATACCAGGCGTCCCCTGGAGAGCCGGAAGTGATTTTCTGGTAAGGAAAAGTATACATTTGCAAACAGATGGAAATGAATTTTGATGTTCAAAGATGAAACTACTGACAAGTTCTAGGCAAGTTTTGAAGATTGATGATGTATTTATAGAAAAAATATTAAAAATAGTTATAATTTATTATCTGGTTTTGGTGCTACTTAGAAGCCATAGCACATTACTGGATTTGAAGGTAGTGTTTGGCTATGGGCTAGAGTCCCAGCTCTTGAAGACTCCCTGAATGTTTGCTTTTGTAGGGGGTGCAGGTGGTAAAGGCAAGATACCAGCCCATCCCCTGGCAGAAAAGGACAAGGAGAGGTCCTTGTTCCACCCCTGCATCATTGAAGTGGGGATTTCTGAGAGGGCCATGGACTCCAGGGAAGCAACTCTTAATAGATGGACCTTAGCAACTTTCCAAGGGCTAAAGGATCCCAAAGGTCTGAAGTGGCTCACCCGGCTGTCACTGGATAATGAGCGGTTTGCATTATGATTCATGGGCCTTCTGTAAAGTTAGATTTGGGGATGGGCCTTTCTCTCCCGAAAGGATGTGCCTTCCAGCAAGTGTTGAGCAGTTTCTCTGAGACCGTTTGTCCGCAGAGTCACTGTCTGGGCCAGGTCCTCAGGAGGGTGTGACTTGTATGTTCCATCAATAGGGCAGATCGAAGGCCCTGTCCAACCCTAAGTGGTTTGTTGTGGGTCTGCCAGGAGTTTCTGGGCAGCCTTGGCCTCTGCCTGTTGAGGAGATAGATCTCAGCTACCAGATCTCCCAGGGAGTGAGGAAGATGTGTGGCTTCTACTTTCTATCAGTCTCAGGGACCCTCCGGTTAGCCCATCATGGCCCTGGACCAGTGACTTACAGTCCCATCTCACTGCCTTCCCCTCTAGCCAAGGGCTAGATGCTGTGACCGTTCCCTCCAAGTCACTCCTACCAACTGTACCTCCAAGTTACTTTCCTCCAACTCATTCCACAGCCCCCTAGTTGCTTCGGGAGGCGAGTTTGTCACAAAATTGCTCCATTTCTCTCCCCCATGGGGTTCACTGACTGCAAGACTCTGCTCGTCTTGATTTCCCAACATATGTGTTTGCCTTTCTTCTGCCTCAACAGCAGTCAGTTTCAAATTAAAAGGAAAATATCCACAGGCCACAAGATTTGAGAGAAAATGTGATACATACGACTTTCATGGGTTTGTTACTAAAACACTGCAGACTGTCTTAAAATGAATGGTCTGAGAGAATGCAGAGCTGCCAACTTTGATGATAATACTGTGCAAATTGAAATCCATTTGCAGATTGTGACATCAGAAGCACGGTTCCTACTTGTGACAAGAAAGTGTTGTGCTCGGGTTCTAAATGGCAAGCAGGTATCCATTACTGCTAATCTAGGAGTTTTGCCAGTCTGCAGTCCTCAGGCCAGCATTAAAACTAGATGAGAGCTTGCTGCACTGTTCCTATGTGCTCTTAGCAAAACACCCCTCTCCATGGGGTGTGCTGCTTGCATATGGCTCCAGAAGCATCAACTAAATTGTACATCCCAAAGTAGAAGATCTCAGGTTGGAGATAGGATGAAGGATAGTGATTTTACGGTACTGTTAGGTGTTTCCCTGTTCCCCATTTTATAGACCAACTTGTGGTTACATAAGTCCAAGAGAATTTAAGGTGAAGGGCAGTGAATAAAAAGACAAAGAACTGGGCTGATTGTGATGTTTGCTTTGGCACTGAGGTAGGAGACGGGGCCTCAGAACCAGGCTGACTTGAGCAAGTCGGCCAGAGGCCCTGGCCAGCTAGGACTGGCTCATGAACACTGATTCCCAACTCCATGTTTAGTGACGTCATACCAGGAGCCTGAAATCCGCTGAGATGAAGTATTTACACTACAGGAAATGGCAAATGCTTCAAAGCAGTTTTGGTTTTTTTTTTTTTTTTTTTTCCAAGTTGGATTTACCAGCACAGTACTGGTTTGGATCAACTCCACAGACGCTCCTCCAGGTTCTGGGCCAGTCTGCCTGGCTGCAGCTGTGTGATTGTGGACAAATTCTGTGTGCCAGAACTCAGCTTCCTTTGCTCTAAAATGAGAACAGTTATCTTTCCATCACCTCCCAAGATTAAATAGAGAATCAATTGGACTTGACTCTCTTGTTCCTTTAGGCCAATTATAATGCCATTTTCCACACCATCGCCACCTTCCACTCCAAAATGTCACCTCCTTCCACACCCACATCTGGTGAGTCATCAAAGCTGCCAAGTCCAGTTAATGTCACCAGGATGGCCCTTCCCCTACCACATTATATCCAGACAAAGCTGCATTGACAAAAGTATGACTTGCCCATTTCCAGCTCCTCCAGTCCAGCCCCTTCCTTAAAGCAAAACAAAACAAATCTTATCTGACTTTCCTGCTTAGACACTGCACCGTTTCAATCCCAGGTTATGTGGTCTGGCTGCCCTAGGCTCTGCTGGAGTAGCCTCTGCATGCTTTTTCAATCTCCTCTGTGCTCAACAACTCCCTGCCCATCACTGCAGCCCATTCACCCCTTCCCTCTACTGAAGAAGAATCCAAGATGGCCAAGAGGCATCCTATACCTAAATGTCCACTTGTGGATTCCAGCAACACTACCCTTTCAGTTCGGCCTTTCCAGGTTTGGTCGTGCCTTCCTATCCCAATCCCAGGCCCCCTTCGCACTTGCTGAGGTATGTTCTGCCTCTTAGCTGGGGACTTTGTGTCTCCATCTGCTGGTTGCCTGGTCACCATATCAAGGTGGTCAAGACCAACTCAATCATCTTTGGGAACCCCCAGGGACCTGGAAGGTCATGGAGTGCAGCCAGTGCTAGTTCCCTTTATTTTGGCTGAGTTATTAGTTAAGGAATATAATAGCTAAAATTAAATATTTCTATAAAGACAGCCTGGGAATTTCATTTTTTAGGTGAAAACAATCAAACAGCTTCCAGTACAAGAACAAGAACCTTACTTCACAGATATGGAATGTTTTCTCTCTGGAACCTTGAAGTTAACATTTATGGCGCAGTTAGGAAGTGCCAGGCACTTCATTTACTGTGAATCAATCCCTGTGAGATCAGTATTCCTGACCCCAGCTGCAGATGAGGAATTGAAGTGCAGAGTTTAGGTAACATGCCCAAGATCACAGAGCTATAAATGGCAGATCCAAATTCAATACCACTTCAGACTTATTCCAGAATCCATGTCTGTGGAAAAAGAAAATGCAATGTATCCCTAATTGCCAGAAAGATTCAAGATTTTCAACTTAGATTACTCACAGATTATCAGAAAAAGGAAGCTCCTTGAATGGAAGTTTTCAAAACTATAGAACTAAGGAGCTCATAAATAGTTTATCTATTTTTATTTCCTCTGCCTTTTAAAAGGTTAAATTTTTTTTAATAAATAATATACTCTCACACTTCATTCTTTATATTTTTTTTAAAGAGAGAGTGAAAGAGGAGAGAGAGTGAGAGAGAGAGAATTTTTAATATTTATTTTTTAGTTCTCGGCGGACACAACATCTTTGTTGGTATGTGGTGCTGAGGATCGAACCCGGGCCGCAAGCATGCCAGGCGAGCTCGCTACCGCTTGAGCCACATCCCCAGCCCCAAAAGGTTAAATTTTTTAAAGTCCATTTTCTGTCACTATAACAAAATACTTGAGACCAGGTTATTTACAAAAAATAGAAATTTATTTAGCTTACAGTTCTTGAGGCTGGGAAGTACAAGGGCTCGGTGGTAGCATTTGATAAGTCTTCTTGCTGCATCATAACATGGTGGAGGGGTATCACATTGTTGAGACAAAGCAAGCGTTCTAGTTTAGGTCTCTCTTCCTCATCTTGGAAAGCCTTACGCCATCATGGGGTCCCACCGTCATGACCACCTCTAATTGGAATGACCTCTCAAAGACATCACTTGCAAATCCCATCAATCTATGAATTTAGGGATTAGGTTTCCAACAAAGGGAACTCTGGGTAACACATTCAAACCTTAGCACTCAATAAACATGCTATTTATGTAGATACAATAAAATATTTTTTTTTCAAAATGCACAGAATTTGGAAAATTCTAGTTTCAGGAGAGGTGGAGTGGCTTGAATCAAACGAATCCTCTCACAAATAGCAATTATAAACTGTAGAAAAAAGTAGCAACAATAAAAAGCAAAGCATAAAGGAACAACTATTGGAAGGCCCTGTAAAATAATCAAGATCAGATAGAAAAAAGAGAATCTGACTGGAAACAAGGGAACTGCTTTGGAGCAAATGAATATTATTTATATAGCCCTTCCCTGGATGGTGCTCACCAGGCTACAGAGAACTTGGAAAGTTCCATTATTATTATTGGCTTGAGGTATCATAAGATGGAATTGAGAGCTGCCAGAGTCCTTGGAAGTAGAGGAATAAGTCCCAGGAAGCAGGGAGACTGGTTGGAACTCCCAAATCTGCATATTCACTCCCCTTCGGATTCCAACTCACTTCTACATATGTTTGCCTAGAGGAGTCTCCAAGGAATCTATCAGAAAGCAATAGCTGGAGGACTGAGAAAAGCTAATTAGAGATTAGCTCCTATTGTAGGGGAGTCAGTATTTGGAATTAGAGTCCCATCAAGTTAGAGGGGCTTCATAAACACCCTGAGATTTCCACTAAAATCCCAAATGGGCCATATATTCAGAGCAAAGACTGACTCATATTTATCATAAGACCAATGGCATACCTAAACTATATGTACCCTAATAATGTGCAAAAACCAGTCTTCATAAAATCAAGATGATCTATCAGAAATTTAATATTCAGGAATTTAACTAAAATCCATTCTCTTCAGAGGAAGATAACATAATCCAGAGCTTATACAACAGATCATCTGAATTTCCCTCTTAGTCAGGGTTTCTTAGTGTCTTGGGTAGAGTTTTAGAACTAACATCCTCACCCTAGACCCTCTTTACATGAGGCCCTATAAATACTAGCACTTACACTAGGGCTTCTTCCCAAGATCTGCTGGTTGCCCAGCTGCCACAGAAGACATTATTAACTTTTGACTAGTAGCTGTGTAAATAAACAGGGAAATGTGACCTATAGCCGAGGGAAAAAAATCAGGCAATAGAAAACTTGAGATGAACCAGCTGTTCAAATTAGCAGATAAGAGCTTCAAAACAGCTCTTATTAAAAGATTCAAGGACTGACAGGAAATGTTGTCTTAATAAGCTCTAATGAGAAACTTCATTGAGAAATAGAAAATAGAAAAAACTTCATATTCTGACAATATTTAAAATGAAGAATTCACTAGATAGATTTAAAACATATTGAAAATAGCAAAAAAAAAAGTAAAGAAATTGGCAAAACCCTGTAAGCCTAATTAGCAGAAAAAAAAAAAAAGAATAGGAACTGGGAATGTGGCTCAGTAGTAAAGTGCTGATTCAATATTCATGAGGTCCTGCGTTCAATTCCCAGGATGAAAAAGAAGAGGAGGAGGAGGACAAGAAAGAAAGAAAAAGGACAAACCAAGAGTTAACAATATCAGGAATGAAAAAAAGGATATCACCACTAGATCCTAGAGCTATTTAAAAAGTTGTAAGACAATATTATGATCATATTTATTTTTTTAAAAAAAACTCATTTACCAAAGTTGCCATAAGTTAAAATAGATAAACCAAATAACTCTATATGTAATAAGAAACTTACTTTGCAATTATAAAAAAAAAAATCACCTGTCCTTGGGGGAGAGGGGTAAATCTAGCCCAGATGACTTCATTTACTGATGAATTTTATCAAGATTTAATGAAAAAAAAAAACAAAACACAGAAACACTGTTAGGAAATAGAGGAGGAGAAAATGCCAAATCTCAATACCAAAACCTGACAAAGACATCACAGGAAAATTCCATCATAGGAGAAGATCTCTTATGGACATAGACACAAAACTCCTTATCAAATTATCTCTTTGTGCTGCTATGACAGAGTAGTTGAAACTGGACCATGTATAAAGAACAGAGATTGATTTCTTATAATTCTGGAGGCTGGAAGTCCAAGTCAAGGATCCTGCGTCTCATTGAGTCATCCCTGGTGGAAGGTGGAAGTGGGGGGGGGGCTTGTACACTGAAGGTGGGGAAAGGAGGGAGGGAAGGGAGAAGAACCAGAAACCCCTCTCCCTGCACACCTCACCCACACCCAAGATAACAGCTTTAATCCCTTTGTGATGACAGAGCCCTGGTGACCTGCTTACCTCTTAAAAGTCCCACTGATCAACACTGTCCCATGAGAATTAGCTTTGGGAGACACAGTCAAACCGTAGTAAAAATGTTAGCAGTTGAGTCAAGCATCATGGGAGGGTCAGGCCAGGAATGGTGGATTGTTGTGATACTCAAAGATCAGTCAATAGAACGCATCAGGTTACTGATCCATGATGCGGGCGGGGCATGGGAAGAATGGAAGAACTTTGGATTGGGCAAAGGGTAGGGTGAGAAGGGGAGGGGGCATGGGGCAGGAAAGATGGTGGAATGAGACGGACGTCATTACCCTAGCTACATATATGATTACATGAATGTTGTGACTCTACATCGCATTCAACCAGAGAATTTAAATGTTGTGCTCTATTTGTGTACAATGAATTGAAACGCATTCTGCTGTCATGCATAAAAATGAAAAATAATTGTCTCCAAGTAAAAAAAAAAGTATCACTTTAATAGAATAAAATAGAAAATCATATAAACATCTCATAAGAAGAAAAGGCTCTAAATGGAATTCACCACTCATCTGAGGTAAATTCATTCTCAATCTCATAAGAGGCGTATACTGAGACCTGAGAAGGGACTCATCCACTGACTGGAAGGGAGGCCTTCACCCTCCAGTGGAAACAAGGCAAGGCTCTCTTCTTTCCACTTCTAGTTTGCATTGCCTGGAGGCCTGAAGTATGGGGTGGGATGACTGCGGAGATGTCCTGGCCACTGGTCTCTGGCCAGGGGCTCCACAAGTCACTGCCATGTCCTCCCTACTCCATCACAAGGCCTCTTTCTCAGTCTTGGTAGTGCCCCTTGTCCCATCCAGGAATCCTTTGCCACCTTCTGGACCTCTTCTGCTTCCCTGCCCAGCACTGCCAGGAACATGGGTGAATCTGGGGTGTGGCTCACAGCCTGAACCCTACAGTTCCCACGGCCCTCAGGCTCCCCAAAACCCATGGAGTCAGGAGAAATGGCCCAGACACAGGTGACCCATCTCTAAGCTGTCCCCTCACTTCTCTGCACCCAAGGGTTTTATCTCAGGGGTGTGAGATAATTTCTCTGACTTACATGTATGCTTTTTAAGTTAAAAAGTCAAACACTTGACTACATATGGCCCTTGACTTATGATGGAGTTATATCCTGACATTAAGTGAAACCCCCTGTCATAAGTTGGGGACTGTCTATATTTGTTGTCTTTTTTTATCATCTGATGTTTTGCAGTCGTCCCTTGAGGAAAAGGATGTTTTATAGCTCCTATTCTGAGTGAGGAAGCAGCAAAGGGCAGCAGGGATTAGTAGGGTGGGGGAAACATTTATTTCCAAAACACAACTGCGCCACACCCCTCTGTCATAAGGGCCTGCTCACGTGAAGCCTGGGGTGGGCAGGCAGAGGCATGGGTCAGTCTAGAAAGCTCAGAAACAGGTCTTTATGTTGGTGGACACCAAAGGTGGCCAAGAGGTGGCATGCAGGTGTGTCGGAGGACTGAGTGTTCAACAAGTAGTACTGGAACAATTGGGTGTAAGTGGACCCTGGGCTTATGCCACCTATAAAATAATTATAGGGAGACAGGAGACCTGACATTGAAAGATAAGAAGATAAAACTTAGGAAGTCGAGTACCCTCTAGGCCTTGGGATAAGGAAGGGTCTCTAAAACAAGACCCTAAAAATGTAGTAACTATGAAGGAAAAGACACAGAAATCCATGTCCATCAAAAGGCTAAAGAGAACAAAAAGACAAGCCTTAGATTGGGAGAAGATAATTGCAACACATGTGACCGACCAAGGACTTAAATCTAGAACATTCAAAACACCCTTGCAGGGGCTGGGGTTGTGGCTCAGCATCAGAGCACTTGTCTAGCATGTGTGAGGCACTGGGTTCGATCCTCAGTACCACATATAAATAAATAAAATAAAGGTATTGTGTCCACCTACAACTAAAAAATGTGTGTGTGTGTAAAATATATATATACCACCTTTACAGAGCTGGGGTTATAGGCTCAGTGTGTTTGAGGCATTGGGTTCAATTCTTAGGACTGCATATAAATAAATAAAACAAAGTTCTATTGACAACTAAAAAAAATACTTTCAAAAAACCACTCTTGCATGCCAATAAGAACAACACTGAAAACCCATGGAAATGGGCAAACAATTTGAACACAAATTCCTTTACAAAGGAAATCCTCAGCTGGGTGTGGTGGCACCGCCTGTAATCTCATTGACTCTGCAGGTTGAGGCAGGAGGCTCTCAAGTTTGAGGCCAGCCTCAGCAATTTATCGAGTTCCAGTCTCAAAAATAAAAGTAAAAAGTGCTAAGAATTGTAGCTCAGTGACAAAGTGCTCCTAGGTTCAATCCCCAGTACAACACACACACACACACACACACACACACACACACACACACAAAGGAAATTCTCATGGCCAATAAACCAGAAAAGATGATCAATTTCATGAGTAAGCAGGTGTTTGCAAATCAAAACCACAACAAGATCCCATCACACACCCCAGAACTGGTATAAATTTAAAGTCTGATGACCGTTGTGGTGTCACTGAGGATATAGAGGAACGGGAACTCATGTACTGCTGCTGGGAGTGTGTATGGGTATAAAGATGATAGGAGCCAGTTTGGCACTATCGGATGCAGTTTAGCACACATACTCTGTGATCTAGCAATACTATTCCAAAGTATTTGCTCAGTAGAAATGCATATAATGATATATGCATTAGGATTCAAATGCAAGAATGTTCACAATAGGGCTGGGGATGTAGTTCAGTGGTAGAGGGCATACTTAACATGAGCAAGGCCCTATGTTCTATACTCAATAATAAAAAAAAAAAGAGAGAGAGAGAGAGAGAGAGAGAGAGAGAGAGAGAGAGAAAGAAAAGAAAATGCTCATAACAACCAACATTGTGGACAACTCAAATATCCACAAAAAGCAAAAGTGGATCAATAACTTAAGGTATAACTTAAGGTATATATTTATACCTTGAAATACTATTTAACAATGAAAACTAGCAAACAATCACTACACATAGCAATAGATGAATCCCACAAATAAGGGAAAGAAAGGCAATATTGTTTGCTTCTATTTACATAAATTCAAAAACAAGTGAAGCCATACAATATCATCTAGAAATGAATCCAAGGATGTAAAATTACCAACAAAAGGAAAGAATTATCAAAAAGTCAAAGATAATGATCAAATTTTGCAGAAATATATCTGGGGTTCAACGAACACGCTTTCTTTGCCCAACATTCGTATTGTAATTATTATTTGTACTGTATTTATGTTAATGGCCTTTTTTATGGTTATCTCACAAAAGAAATAAGTTAAAAAATGGGGTGAGGGATATAGTTCAGTGGTAGCATAAGCGAAGCCCTAACTTCAATCCCAGGGAGACAAAATAAGCAACAAACAAAAGCAGCAAGTGAACTTCAGAACTGTATTCTGTATCCATTCGAAAACACTCTTCCTGAAGACAACACGACAATATCAGGAAATGTTCACATTGTGATAGGAATAAAAATCAAAGCTATAGAACTCCGTTTATAATCATGGAGGCATAGAAGGGAATGTGCATATCCATAGAGAAAAGACTCCCTGGAAAGACCTCAAAAATGTGGCTCAGCGGTAGAGCAGTCACCTAGCAGGTGCAAGGCCTGGGTTTGATCCTCAGCACCTCATTAAAATAAAGGTATTGTGTCCACCTACAACTGAAAAATAAATATTTTTAAAAAGTTGCTAGCAGGGATTCTTTTCTTTTGTGAACTCTTTAAGTAATTCCTAAATTTTCCTCAATCAATAGATTTTTTTTTTTTTTTTTTAGTAGTGCTGGGGATTGAGCCCTGAGCCTTATACATGCTAGGCAAACACTCTACCAGCTGACCTATATCCCCAGCCCTCAACCAATAGGTGTTATTTTGTAGTTTTAAATAGGGAATGAGTGAATGTTATTTAACTTATCTGAAGAAGGTCTACAAATAAAACTTACCAAATTATTGTTATCAGTCAGGATTCAGTGTAAGAAATGGGAACTGCTCAAGGCATTTCCAGCTCTAAGGCATTTAATAGAGGGCACCTGGGGTGCTGGACAAGAACCATGACCTGAACGGCTTAACAACAGAGATGTGGAGACTCACAGTCATGAAGGGTAAAGGTTCAAGATCAAGGTGTTGGCGGGTTGGTGACTCTGAGGGTTGAGGAAAGGATTTGTTCCAGGCCTCTCTCCTTGGCTTGGGGGAGGTAGTCTTCTCCCTGTGTCTTGTCTTCCCTCTGTTCCTTTGTCCTTATCCTCCCCCCATTTTTAAAGGACTATTGTCATACAGGATTAGGGTGACTCTACTTCAGTATGATTTTGTTTTAACTAATTACATCTGCAGTGACCCTATTCCAAATAAGGGCACATTCTGAAGTTCTAGGGGTTAGGAATTTGAAAGGGAAATGACAGTATAATTCATGACAGTATTATTCAAGTTTCTTTCTTTCTTTCTTTCTTTCTTTCTTTCTTTCTTTCTTTCTTTCTTTCTTTCTTTCTAAATGTGTATAATGGGGAGAAAAAAACTTGAAATTCTCTGCAGAGAAATCATGGATGCAGTGATCAGTGCTGTGCTAAGAAGGGACTTCTGGAGGCCAGGACCCTCAGGGTCCTGTCTGAGGCCACACATTGACACTGAGTACATTGACATCAACCATCTGAAAATATTCCTCCAAGTGATTATCTTGTTGGTAGCAGGATCCAGGATCCAGGATCCAATCCATTAAATTCCTCGCCCTCTGGGGCTCTTCTGTGGGGCAGAGGAGGCCCCTGCCCGGGCCCCTCCCCTTCTACCATTGTCTGGCCAAGTCCTGCTGCCACCTGGCTGGAGCCAGTCCCTGGGGCTTGGGGTTCCCACACCTCTTTATCATGGTGGGTAGAGCTGATTTGGAGCCTTAGAAAGCATTCAGAGAGCAGAGAGAGAGGCCCCAGGAGAAACAGATCTCTTTATCTGTACTGGCAAAGGCTGGGCCTCAGGGTTGGGACACATGCCTGTTTTCTGCTACAGATGCTGCAGTGTCCCCAGTTGGAAAATTGGGCCTCTCTGTGCCGGAAATACCCCTCTCGAGAGGCCAGTCTCAGGAGAGCCTGGCTCCGCTTCACTGCTGCGACTGTCCCCTTCAATGATAAGCGGTCATCTACGGCCAGAGGTCCGGGAGCAGAGCCACGTGGTTCCCAGTGAGAGTTTCTCATTTCCCTCCTGGCAGGTGCCTTTGTCCCTGCTGGTCACTCCAAAGCTTAGATTTCCTCCTGGCCAGGCCCCAGAGATGCCGGCTGGTTTTCTCCAGTGGAAGATGTTGCCCTCTTTGTGTCTGCAGATGGTCCTTCTGCAATTCACACTGGTCACGGTGACTCTGGGAAAGCAAGTGGGAAGGAGAGGAAATTTACTTTCCATTAGAAGGGGCTGCTGGCTGGGCAGGAAATGGCCTTCAGGACAAGGGGTTTCTGTTTAATATTTCTTTGGAGATTACTCCCTCTGTGCTGGAGACTGTACACCAGGTCCCCTTCATTATTTGCTCCTCTCCTCCTCTTCCTCTTCTTCCTCGGCTTAACCATGCACTCGAGATGGTTTAGCACCTCTTTCTGCACACCACTTCACAAACCTTCCTTTTGCCTCCTACCCCAACACTGCTCAAAACCATGCTCCCTATTGCCTGAGAGGTGCTGTTCCCCCTGTGGTGCCTTCCTAGCTGCCTGTAGCTAATGAAAGATCACCCCTCCCAGGTTCTGTAGCAGACCCAGCCATCAGAGCACAGAAGGGGCACCAAAAGACCTGAATCTTTAACGCATTCTGCTGCTGATTTTTTTTCATTTGTGTATGTGCGTGTCTGTGCATGTGAATGTCTGTCTTCCCCACAAAATCCATGTGTTGAAGTGCTAACCTCCAGTGTGAGGCTATGAGGAGGTGGGGCCTTAGGAGGTGATTAGGCTTAGATGAGGTGGTGGGGTGGAGTCCTCATGGGGCCTCTCATGAGGAAAACAGATCTCTATCTCTTCTCTTCTCTCCCTGTCTCTCTCTCTCTCTCTCTCTCTCTCTCTCTCTCTCTCTCTCTCTCTCTCTCTCTCTCTCTCTGCCTTTACTAAGGAAAGGTCACATGAGCACACACCAAGAAGGTGGCCATCTGCCAGTTAGGAAAAAAGCTGTCATCACCTCCCAATCATGTTGGGAACTCCAGTTTAGACTTCCAGCCTCCAGAACTTTGAGAAATAAGTGTCTATTGTTGAAGCCACACAATCTATGGCAATTGGTTACGGCACCTTGAATCGACTCAGAAAAACAAGTTAAAGGGAGGATATTTATTTTGGCTCATGGTTTCAGACCATGGTCTCTTGGCCCCATCACTATGGCCCTGGGCAAGTCACCACATCATGGCTGGGAGCAAGTGACAGAGCAGATGGGGGCTAGGTAGCAAAGAGAGTGCAAAGCAGGGCCCAGGGACAAAATAAGCCCTCCCAGAGTCACCCTCTCCTCTCAATGACCTCCCCCTCCACCTAGGCCCCACCTCCTGCAGTCCCAGCACCTCCCTATGGTCCGTTAAATTATGAACCCGTGATGGATTAAATCATGGATGAGGTCAGAGACCTCATGATCCAGTCACTACCCAAAAGCCCCACCTGTGGACATGGGTGCATGGGGGACCAAGCCTCCAATACGTGAGCCTTCAGGGGACACTTCAGATCCCAACTGTAACACCGACTTTTCATCCACATTCAGCTCAGATTTGACCTCTTTTCTTACATGTTCAGACTGAAGGGTGCTCTCTCTAGGGATCCCCAGTATTCAGAGGTGGGGGATGACTTTCCATGTGTTCTGATTACCAGGCCCTGCTCACCCTGCCCTGGGACATCTGCATCTACACTTGCTGTCTGTACCTTGTATAACAGGGCGAGTCTTCAACAGGAAAAGTACCCTTGGGTAGCTGATGCGAACCCATCAGGGAGACATCCAGCATCCCCTTCCCTGCCCAGGCCTCCACCAAGTCCCCTGGGACAGCTGGAGACAACATCCTCCACCCACACCTCCGGGGCAGCCTGGGGCCAAGGCCTGGCAGGAACGAGGGGTTCTACTGGGGCCCTTCCAGAGGGAGGGTGGGAAAAGGTGAGTGACTCCAGAACAAATAACCTGTGTCTGGTGGGCTTGGGGGCGTGGCTCTTTTCTTTTGCAGCTGTGCTCTCCCTCAAGGTTTTCCACCCCCAACCCAGGAAGGGGAAGCCGCCCCCGGGGGTCAGAATGGGCTGAGCCATCCCTTGGGTGCCACTGGCCTTGGTGAGTCAGCCCCTAGGGAATGGTGAGCTGGCTCCTTGAAGGGAACAGAACGGAGGCGGCTAGTGCTTTGGAGGGAGGGAGAAGAGAGTGGCTCGACCGGAACTGGGGTGTGTTAGTCAGCTCTTTATCGCTGTGACCCAGACACTTGACAAGAACAACTTAGGAGAGGAAAGATTTATTTTGGCTCAGGGTTCCAGAGGGTTCAGCCCATGGTTGGCTGGCTCTGAGGCAGAAACAGCATGGTGGAAAGGTGTGGCAGAGGAAAGCATTCAGCTCATGGCAGTCAGGAAGCAGAGGGGAGAGAGAGAGAGGAGAGAGTGTGTGTCCAGGAACGAGATACAGTCCCCAAGAGCACCCCTCACCTCACAACCTACTTCCTCTGCCATTCCCCACCTGCCTAGTTTCCACTACCTCCCATCAGTCCATTCAAATGATCAATCCATCAAATGGATTCATCCACTGATAAGGCTAGAGCCCTCATGATCTGATCACTTCTCAACACCCCCCCCCCACTCTGGACATTGCTGTACCAGGAACCAAGTCTTCAACACATGAACTTTTGTGTGTGTGTGTGTGTGGGGGTACATTTCAGATCTAAACTGTAACAGGGGGCCACCACAAAAGGGGCAGGGGATAGGTATTGGAGTCTTACTCAAGCAACACAAGGTCAGTCTTCATCTTGTCAGTAGCTCAGTTTCCTGGTTTGGGGGTGCAGAGGAGCTATGCACGATATACCTGGAGACTGAATTCCTTGCTGGTGGCACAGGCCTAGGGTAGTGGCCACAGTGGACAAAGACCCAGTCCTTTCCCAAGTCATAGAGAAGGACTCAGCTCCCAGCCTCTGGGTGACCCTGAACATGACCCACTGAAAATGAACTTCCCAGTGGAGGCAAGGCATGCAGACGGAAGTGAGTCCCCTACTGTAGTGGGGGGATTGCAGGGAGACCTCTGTAGTGCTGGACTTGCACTGTGGGAATGAGTTCAAGTATTCCTTGCTTGTCAAAGACAATTGTTTTTAAGAGTTTTGAAATTTTTATTTGAAAAACAAAGAAATGTTTCCTGTACCAAGGGATTGTGGAAGAAACGGTACTGTGTTGGTTGTCTTTGCTGGTGCTGATATCAGGAATGTCCATGTCCTCCCCAGTCATGCTTTTAGAGTCCCACTTTTGCTTCTTTGAATTGCATCAGAGCTTAGCCCAAGGGAGGCTCCAAATGAGACTAAGTAACAGCTCACTTTTATAGAGAGGTGGAGAGGAATGGGCTGATCTAAGCACTTGAACAATGTTTCATTTCATCTGAACAACTGCATGAGTTAGAAGCTGTTATGATCCCCATGTCATGGGTGAGGGTTGTAAGAGCAGATGATACAAAGAACAGTTTAGAGTGGCAGGCTGGGTTGGAGGTGAGAGGCTGGTGCTAGTCTGGATGTGGCTGCTGCCCAACCAACTATGATCGTGACTTGTAACTCGCCACAGGGCCTCCACTTTTCCATTTGCAAGCGGAGATGGTGCAGCCGGATACTGACCACCTCCCTATTTGTTGATTCCACCTGTCGTGACGTTGTATGGGGTGGGGAGGAGCTCGCACTCCAGGTAGACCCGAGTCAGAGATGAGAGTTGAGCACCTGCTTCATTTCTCTGAGTCTCAGTTTCCCCATCTGTAAAATGGAAAGAGTTAGACTTTATAGTTAGGAAGAATGAATGAGCTTGTAAGGAGAGAGCCTTGTGTCTGGGGCTGGATCAATGTCACATCTTTCAGTTTGGGCTGCATCAGGCCTTTCTTCCCCCTGCTGGTGGGGAGTAAGATTGGAAGGCCCCGGGATCAGCCTCAGCCTCAGCCATTGCTGTGCTAGGCACTGGGACACACTTGGCACTGGAGACTCCCCATGTCTTAGGGACCCAGATAGGGTCCCTCTTTCATCCCACTGTCACTCATACGCCTGGCTCCCTCCAGGTCCATCCCTCCTGAACACTTGTCTGTGCTCAGCACTGGGAAATAAAGATGGAGAAGGCCCCACCTCTGCCCCCAAGGCTCACAGTCTCCTGGGGACACCCAAGATTATAATATCAGATACCAGCACCGGGTGCTGAGGAATCCCTCCAAGGAGCAGGAAATAAGCTACTGCCATGTCCTCTCCTCTGAGCCACGAATGAGCTGTAGTGAAAATATTTATGACAAAATGCTAAGTGAAAAAATTCAGTGTCAACCATATGTATGAAATATCTATGATTCTGTCCATAGCTTCCATGAACCTGGCAGCTGAGGTTGGGGCCTTTGGAAGGAACTGGGGAAAATGGGTAGGGATAGTGCATAGAATTTTATATAGTTTTCTTTTTATTTTAATGCTAAGTTTAACTTTTTTTAAAAAGTTGATGTTGGGAAGGATCCCAATTCTATAACGTTGGCAGCTGTGAGGGGGCTGTGACTGGTCCCGCTTAACCAGCTCGCCCTGTAGAGCACGCTACGCGGCCCCAAGAGTCTGTGGGTTCATCCCCACATGTGTTTGTGACAGGTGCACTTGTAATCATGATGTAATCTTAGTGAGTGTGGAGTTAACCAAGGAGAGATGAGGGGCATAAGAATGAATGGTTTCTTCCTCTGATCTTCAGGTTGGATGCTTTGCAAACACTTGAGAAAAGTAAATTGTTTTATAAAAGTCAATGTCAAACTAGACATGGGCACGACAGCTGTAAAAGGTTGGAAACCCATTTCCAGAGGAACCTCAGTTACTTGTTTCACCCATGTCTTTAAATTCTGGCTCCACTGAAAGGAAAACAAGCCGGAAATCCCAGCTATGCATTATGGATGTGATTTATGCAACAATAACAACAACAAAAATGCTGATGGGGACTTCACTGAGTGGCTCATTCTCAAATTCAAGGCCTGGAGCCCGAAACCAAAGTGTGGTCATCAAGTGTGTTTTCAGTTGAAAGCTTTAGATTATCAGGCCCGTTTCCTGTTTTGGTCTTATGTTGCTGTAACAGAATTCTACAGACTGGGAACTCTGTCATGAACAGAAGTTTATTTGGCTCATGGCTCCTGAGGGTGGGAATTCCCAGATCAAGGGGCCACATCTGGGAAGGGCCTTTGTGTTGTGTCATCCCATGGGGGAAGGCAGGAGGGCAAGAGAGCATGTGTAGGGGAGAGAGAGAGAGAGAGAGAGAGAGAGAGAGAGAGAGAGAGAGAGAGAGAGAGAGAGAGAGGGGCTGAGCAGAGGGGAATAGAGTGCCCTTTGTCAGGAACCTACTCCTGTGATAAGTAACCAGCCCCTGTGATGACAGCATTAGTCCACCCTTGAGGACAGAGCCCTCATGACCCAACCACTATTCTTTTTTTTTTTTTCTTAAAGAGAGAGAGTGAGAGAGGAGAGAGAGAGAGAGAGAGAGAGAGAGAGAGAGAGAGAGAGAGAGAGAGAGAGAGAATTTTTTAACATTTTATTTTTTTAGTTCTCGGCGGACACAGCATCTTTGTTGGTATGTGGTGCTGAGGATCGAACCTGGGCCGCACGCATGCCAGGCGAGTGCGCCACCGCTTGAGCCACATCCCCAGCCCCCAACCACTATTCTTAGGTCCCTCCTCTCAGCACTGTTCCATCGGGAGTTAAATTTCCAGCCCATGGACCTCGGGGCGCACATTGAAACCTTGGCAGTTTTATTTTATGATTCCCACTTTGACCCTCTTTTTCAATTAACCTACTCACTCTGGGCCAGAAGGTTTGGCTGTAGACCTGTGTTGAGTAGAGGGCCTGTGTCTGCCATTACCTTTCTTAGGGAGATTCCTGAGATATTCCCTGTTCAATTCTGGTCCCCTTGAGGAGGGGCAGGTTTTCCCTTCATTGTCCGTCCCCTCCAGTGTCGAGGTGTGCTGGGCAGTGGGTCACTCTAAAGTCCACTAAGGGCCCAGCTAGGCCCACCCACTTCCCCTTTGTCCCCACCTCTTCCTCTCAGCCGACCTCTGGTGGTGGGATGGGGGGACTTGACTTACCTCCTCTGTCCTGCAAACACAGATCTGAATCTCCTGGCTGTACCTCTGAGAAGACTTTACTGTAACCTTGAGACTTAATTGTGATCTTGGAGAGGGAAATGGTGCTGTGGGCACCAGTAAGCTTCAAAGGGAAGAAAAGTCCCCAGAAAAGGCTCCAGTTCAACTCAGTGTTTGGATGACTGGATATGCGAGATGTGGCCTAGTCATTCAGTGGAATATTACTCAGCCTTAAAAGGAAGGAAGGAAATCCTGACACAGGCTACAGCACAGATGATGAACTCTGGGACCTTATGCTCAGTGGAATCACCCAGTCTCCAAAGGACAAATATGTATGATTCTACTTCCATAGAATTCATCGAGTCATCAAATTCAGACACAGAGAATAGAATGGGGATCGCTGGGGACTGGGGATGGGGTGGGGAGTTGTTGAGCCAGTGCTGAGGTTCAGTTTGAGACACCAGAACACACTCCAGAGATGGAGGGCGACACAATAGAGGGAATTTATTTAAGGCCGCTGAGCTGAACAACTAAAAATTTACTAAGATGGTAAATTTTATGTTATGTATATTTTCTCATGAAGAACAAAGAAAAAACAAACAAAATGAAGCCCAGGGCTGGGCTGGGCCCTGCCCCTCAGTGCTTGACTTCTCTGGGACGCACCCTGATTATTTCTGGGGGTGGGATTGGGGATACCATTGAGTTTTTGATATGCTCAATTAATGCTCAGTTAAAGTAAAAGTATTTAATAATTTGGGGTGTGGAGGACAGCATGTTAAGAATTAAAAAAAAAAAAAAGTGAGGGTATCCGGAAGGTCAATGGCAGTTCTCAGCCCACTTCCTCCTGGGCCTGGGTCTCTTCTAGGAGGGTGGAGGTGCTGGGGTCCCAGGGTGAAGGGCAATTCTAACCTGAGGAAGACCCAAAAGGCCCTCCCTGCCCCTGTAACTTTAACCTTGATGGCTCCCACTTCCCCCTGTGCCAGAAGAGAGGGTTGACCCCTGCTTTGCAAACCCTCGAATTAAGGATGGAACAGCCTCTGTCCCTGGAGACTCAGCCCGAGCCCATGGATGGATGGTGCTTCCCCCTTGGGGCTGGAGAAGGTGGTGAGGAAGCCACCTCTCTGGTTGTTGGGAGGTGGGGGACATGTGTGGCAATGTGGGTGCACAGGTATGTGTATGGATGCAAGTTCACAAGTGGATGTGTCAGGTCCACACTTGTGCACAAAGTGCAAGCATACACTTGTGCACACACGCACATATAGGAGACCAAAGCTCCCTGAAGGCCTTCTGTCTGCTAAGCCCAGGAGGATCAGTTTCTTCTGGGCTCTCCTCTCTTGGCCTTCTATCCCTTTTCTCTGCAGATCATGCCAGTCCCCTGTCCTTTGTGGTGTCCAGGGTACAGAGGTGAAAGCCAGCCCTGAGGCTCTGTGTCTAGTGCCTGGGAAGATGCCTGTCCCAACCCCATAGGGAGCCTGTGTCCACTTCCACTGTGGCTTCAAGCCTGGGCCCAGTCAGCCCTTGCAAAATATATCCTACAAATTAGTATACCCAAGATATCTGTCCACTCATTTTGTGTTTTTATTTGGAGTAGTTAGGTTGAATGTTGTAACAAATAGATACCCCAAAGTTACACTGGAATGGAGGAGTTCTTTCTGTACTTCAAATGTTAATTCATTTGTTACTTGTAACTGTTACAAATTCCATCCGCTTGCAACTTATCTTTACCCTCTATTGCCATGGCTTTTGTGGCCAGAAGTTCAGAAATGTCATGTGGCCAAATTAATCTCTTGTGGTCGGTGCATTTTTGTTTTGGACTTGGGAATTGACCCACAGCTGAGGCTGCAGCCCCAGTCACATGGAGTTGGACTATGTGTGAGTTGCATGCTCAAGGACAAGGGTGGGGGCCCAGGCTGCTCCTCCCGAGGAGCTGCCAGTTCAACCCCTGCCCCTACAAGGGCAGAGTGAGATGCCTGCTTCTCCCCAGCCCTGGCAGGGCACTGGGCTCTCTGCTGAGTCAGAGCTCCCCACCGCCCGGACCACTCTGCTGACCATGCCAGGTGGGTCCCCCTTTACCCACCATCATCTGCTCTCCTTTTGTGACTGCAATTTGACTTTTCTGCTCATGTGCTTCCGGATAGTTGGACTTGTTCAACCAAGCACATGGCTAGTCTTCTAGGCATTAGCTCCTCTGCTCCCCAAGGGGAGCAAGCGTATGGAATTTGCAACTGTTATGAGCAACAAACGAATTAACATTTGAAGTACAGAAAGAACTCCTCCAAATCCAGTATAGCTTTGTGTGTGTGTGTGTGTGGGGGGGGGGGTCTATTTGTTACAGCATTCAACCTAACTACTCCAAATAATTACTATTAAAACACAAAATGAGGGGCTGGGGTTTGGCTCAGTGGTAGAGCACTTGTGTACCATGTGTGAGACACTGCGTTTAAACCTCAGCACCACATAAAAAAATAAATAACTAAAATAAAGTGATTGTCCACAAAATGAGTGGCAAATATCTTGTGTATACTAATGTGTAGGATATATTTTGCAGGCTGACTTGGCCTAGGCAGAGCTTCAATGAGTGGCCCTCAGAGACAGTTCCTGGAACATGCCTGTGTGTGGCACTTTCCAGGAACAGGTGTTTCTGAAGCTGGGTCTCCAGAACAACTGCAACCCATTAGGGAGGGTGTTTAGCTGGGCTCTGGGCTTGGCAACAAGGATGATGGAGGTGGAGATGATGATGATGATGGTGGCGATGGTGATATTTTGTTTTTTTCGAGTTCACGGGGACTGAGAGAAGAGATAGAGTTTGGAAATGAGGAGGAAAGCTGGGGAAATGGGTTCAGCACATTTCCCTACTATCTGTGGGCAAGGAAGTGCCAATCTTGGGCTCTCTTCCCTATCTCTTGGAGACAGACAGAAATGTCAATGACCTCTGCTAAGGGAGAAAGAAAAGGAAGTAAAAAAGAAGGAAGGGAAGGAGGAGGAGGAGACCGAGGGGGAGGGAAGGAAGAAGGAGGGCAGGCCCTCTGTAGTCCTAACAGCCCAACACATGGCCTCCCTTTGGGTCACAAGCAGATTAACTTTGTGTTGGCCAGGACACATGATGCATTGTGTATCTTTGTAACTTAAATTTTTTTTTTTTTTTTTTTTTGGTGTTAGGGATTGGACTTGGGACATTTGACCACTGAGCCACATCCCCAGCCCTATTTAGTACTTTATTTAGAGACAGGGTCTCACTGAGTTGCTTAGCACCTCGCTTTTGCTGAGGCTGGGTTTGAACTTGCAATCCTCCTGCCTCAGCCTCCCGAGCTGCTGGGATTACAGGCGTGCACCACCACGCCCTGTTCGTCAGATCTTTAAGAGCTCTATGACACCACGGAGTAGATAGCCATGTAAGAATATAATGTAACCGTCTTCTATTGTTGTACATAGGGTCATTTCCCGGGTCAGGTTAGATGTTGTAACCATTGCTTCTTCTCAATTATTTCCTTAAGTTATACTATCAGAAATGGAGTATCTAAGTAAAAGAAGATGGATATTTTTATGGTGTTTTAAAAGATAGTTGGCAAATTTCTTTTCAAAGATACCATGTGCTAATGGGTAAAACTTAAAATAAACTTCATATAATTTTAAAAGAAAGCTCACCAGAATGTGTCTTCAGCCCTTGTAAGGCTCTGGCCTTAGGGTTTCTGGAAGGTTCTAATCAGAAGCTTTATTTGGGGGGTGGGCAGGGTGGAGCATGCAGAAGGTTCATGGCTGTCTGACTGATAGGGTTACTCGGGACGGTTTCTGGCTGGTCTAAGAGCCTCTTGTCCAGGCTCAAGTCTGGGGAACTGGCAAGAAGCTGGTGGGGGTTGGTGTCTCAGAGCTTATGCTTTAGTCAGGGAGGAAAAATCAACTGTGATGGCTGCCCAGAGTCGTGAAGTCTTCCGGCCCCAGGACCTCTTGGGGTACAGGCAGGTCTGGCTTCACTAGGACCAAGGAGTACTCTGAGTAGGTGGGCAACTCTGCCCAGACCAACAGCCCATCCAGAAGGTTCTGGGGTGAGAGGCGTTCTGTTCCCAGCTCGAACACAGCTGGGGCCTTGGGGAAACCATAAGAAGAAGAGTCCATTCGACACCACAGCCAGAGGGGCGGCCAAACAGTGCAGTGTCCCCTGCCTACCTAGGACCTTTCTCACTGTGCCTGGGCCCTCCCAGGGGCAGACAGGGCCTCAAGGCTCAGGAGCAAGGGGGAAGGTGTCCCCACAATGGCTGGGCCTCAGACCCACATATGTCCCCCAGCAGAGGCACCTGCCTTTTCTGTGGTTGCTGTTCCAAAACCCAAGCCTTCTCTTTTGCCACCTCAGATGCAGGTCAAAACATCAATCGGCAGGTGCCTGCCCAGGACATGACAATGGGCAGTTTCGCTTCCCCTCAGGGAGCTGGGTGGAAGGCTATGTGGGGACAGGAGCCTGCAAGGACCTATGTCTCATTACTCAGAACAAATGTCAGATAAAACCCAAACCACTTCCTTGTTGGAGGTTGCAGGGAGGGGCGTAGTGCCTGGGGTGTCAGAGACTAGCTTTCTGACCTCACATCTGTTTCCACTGAAGTGGGCTTTGGGGCTCAGGTCAGCAGTGTTGAGGATGCTTTCCTAAGACTTTTGCAGCCATGCAGTTCCAGGTCAGCACCATCAACAATAGCTAATACTTAGAAAGGGCTTTTCACTTCCTAACTCATTGCTAGGTTCTATTCTCATTACTCCCATTTTGCAGATGGGAAAGCTGAAGCACAGCGAGGGTAAGGAACTTCCCTGAGGTTACGTAGTTGGTGAACTGGGAATCAGACCAAGATAATCTGACTCCTCCTGTTAGTGTGATTTTGGGGTCCTCAGGGTTGCTTCGAGTATCGGCTATTATTCGCTACCTCGACTCAAAAACTTGGTTGGCTGCTGTAACTGGAATGGAGGTCCAGTTGCTCTCCCCACAGTTGGCCAATTAAATAGAGACACAGCTGTGATTCAAGGAGGGTGTTTTATTTGAAAAGTCAGCTCAAATAATTTAACTTCCTGATTTTTCCTAGACTTAGAGGTATAATTTAAACATCCCATGGTCAACGCTTGTTCTACATGATCCCTCTTATAGTTGAGGATGGAGCTTAGTGGTAGAACATGTGCTTAGCATGCACAAGGTCCTGGGTTCAATTCACAGCACCACAAAAACAAAATAAAACAGAACCCAAAAAACTCTCGTAATAATTTGGCTTGATAATTTATTCAAAACAGGGGTTTAAATAAGTTTTTCCTCTTTTTTTTTTTTTGGTAGTGGGGATTGAACCTGGAGCTGCTTTACTACTGAGCTACATCCCCAATCCTTTCTTTATATTTTTTTATTTTGAGGTAAATTCTCACTAAGTGAGAGCCTCACTGAGTTGCTGAGGCTGACCTCAAACTTGTGATCCTCTTGCTTCAGCGTCCAAGTTGCTGGGATTGAAGGTGAATACTACTAGGCCCAATGTTAGGGTATGTAAACAAGTCAGGATGGCGCCTGGCATTTTGCCAGAGGGAGTGGTTTGTGAAGTGACACCAGCGAGCCATTAGGCGTGGAGATTCCTTTTTGGTTGACTGCTGTATTTAGTTTATGTTAATTAAGATAAGCTGTGTGGAATGTATATATACCCCTCCTGTCCTACAATAAACGGCTCCTACTCCTGCTGTATCAATGTACACAAGTTGCTTGTCACCCCCCCCCCCCCCCCGGGTTATTTTGCTGCAGCCGGACTGCGGCAGCCCAGCAAGTTCTTTCTACATTTAATCTAATGAAAGAAATAATTTCTTGTGGTTAATGTTTTCCTCTGCAGAACCTTACCACATATTTTATATGCTTATGTGGTACTAGGCAACCTATCTAGCTCAGAGCTGCATGACAGCCCTCATGCAGCTACTATAGAGCATTTCTTCCATGCAGGACCAAGGCCTCACTAGATTATCAACAATGCAATTCTACAGTGTTCTATTCTTCAGGAACAAAGTAGGAAGGTTACCTGGGCAAAGGTGAGTTGAACAGGAATGCCTGCTACAGTGGCAGTAACTTCCACTGGCAAAAGTTGAAAATTTAGAGAATTTATACCTTTTCCTTTATTTTTTTCTCTTCTTCAAGAAGTTGCTATATATTTCTGTACTGATGATACCTTACTGGATCAATAAATTCAGTATAGGAGTGGAAAATTCAGTGTAGGAATGGAAACTTCTGTCTAGAGAGAAAAAAAGTCACTATTTTAGTCTTTGATTATACTTAAAAATGTGATGGGAATAAAATGTTACATTACTTTAAGTTCAGATATTTAACATCCTTTTGTTTGTTTGCTTGTTTGAGTCTGGGGATTGAACCCAGGGGCTTTTAACCACTGAACCACAATCCCAGCTCATTTTTATTTTTTATTTAGAGATAGGGTCTCACTGAGTTGCTTAGAGTCTCACTGAGTTGCTGAGGCTGGCTTTGAACTTGCAAAAATCCTCCTCCCTCAGCCTCCCAAGTTGCTGGGAAAACATTGTGTGCCATCATGCCTGTCCCACATATCTAATTCTTGAGATAAAAATGATGTATTTTTATGAGTAAATGGCTTTATTTCTTCATTTTTCTTAGTGCAACCCTTTAATTTATCCGTTTTGCCATCAGCACCTTTTCATGCTGCCTTATAAAGATTTTGTGTTGAAGGCTGAATATGTGGAGAGGAGATATTTGTGATTATGCAGTGAGTATATGTAGTCACTAGATGAATACTCAATATTTGATTTGGAAGGTATCCATAACTAACTATGTAGGAATGTACTGTGGATACTTAGATATGTTCACTTAATCCACTCTTACTCATGAAGAACAAATACCTGTTTCCTTTAGACACAGCCATTGCTGGGGTGTTCTAAAGGTTTTCTATGATAAACATAATAATGTGTCACCTGCAGGTAAATCAATCAAACCCTCAAAATAATGACATTCACAAACTGAAGCCAAATTGCACTTTAAAAATTTAGATTGTAAGTTTCCTCTCTTCTTCCTTTTCTTTTCCCCTTCCTTTTTTTTTAAAAAAAATATTTTTAGTTGCAGATGGACATAATACTTTTATTTTATTTATTTATATGTGGTGCTGAGAATCAAACCCAGGGCCTCACACGTGCTAGGCAAGCACTTTGTCACTGAGCCATAACCCAAGCCCTGCTTCCTTTTTTCTTATACCTTAAAAATGTGATGAGAATAAAATGCCACATCACTTTATATATAGATATTCAATGTATCTGTATATGTTATAGGTGTCTCAAAGCTATTGCCTTCTCTGAAAATTTGTTTCTAATTCTGGAAAAGCCTATAAACATGGCCTTC
The DNA here is from genome assembly GCF_964194105.1 of Spermophilus citellus. Lineage (NCBI taxonomy): Eukaryota > Metazoa > Chordata > Mammalia > Rodentia > Sciuridae > Spermophilus > Spermophilus citellus. The sequence continues at coordinate 54,102,179 of NC_138185.1, forward strand.
AGCTGCCTTCCTTAAAACACCAGTGGTTTGAGCCTGGGCTGGTGGGGCATACCTGTGGTCCCAAGACTCAGGAGGCAGAGGAATCACAGGGCCAGCTGGGCAACTTAGCAAAACTCTTAGCAACTTAGCCAGACCCTATCTCAAAATAAAAGATAGGGAGGACTGGGATGTAGCTTGGTGGTAGAGCACGCATGGAATCAATCCTTAGTACCCAAAGCCAGAAACAAAATAAAACTCTACCAGTGTCCCGGCTTCCTGGTGCTGGGGATGGAACCCATAAGCTCTCTACCATTTGGCCACATTCCCAGCCCATTTTGTTTTGTTTGGGGGCAGGGTCTTACTGTTGCCCAGGCTGGCCTGAACTTGTGGTCCACCTGCCTCAGTCTCCAGGGACACTGGGATTGCAGCACTGTGCTCCCACCAGCAAGTTTAAGGAAATAATATTGATTTTAAAATTAAAGTTTTGGATATATTCAGTTTCTGAGATTTATGTGTTGAACATTACAGGGAAAGGTCTAATAAAAATGTTGGGATGCTCAGGATCTGATGTGAGATATATATATATATATATATATATATATATATATATATATATATATATATTCGCCAACAATTTCCTAAATTTGATAATGAGTATGTCCAATGATAAATGAAGCTAAGTATCAGTACTAGCAGAACAGAAAAAAAGTGACAAAACAATTTAAATGTTAAGCATCCTATTCACCAGACTGGTACTGTTGCCAGCACTGTGGCTATAAAAATTAAAGACTGGCTTGCAGCTTAACTTCCAGAGGGGAGATGATTTCTAGGCTCTGTCCTAAGTGCAGTATGGCTAATCCCAAAATGAAGGTTCATGGCTAGGCCTGTGATCCTGGCCACTTGGAAGGCTGGGGCACAAGGATCACAAGTCGGAGGGCAGCCCGAGCAACTTGGCAAAACCCCATCTTAACATAAAAGTTAAGGGGGCTGGGGACTCAGCTCGGTGGTAGAGACCCCCTAGGTTCAATCCCTGGTACTGAATAAAAAAGAAAAAAGAAGATACTACAGGAGTCCCACGTCAGAGAGCACACTAGGAGGGCAGAAGGTTCTAGGAATTCCTGGCAAATTAATCAGTAAAGAAGCAAAGCAAATAGCTACGAAATAGTGCTTTGTGTAGCTGGAAACAAAAGCGTGAGGCAGACAGGGGTGGAGGGGTGACAGGGTCAGATTGTGGAGGCCTGGATGAGGAGCTTGCACTTTATGGTGTTGATAATGGGGAACTCCTCAAAGCTTTCAAACAAGGAAATGATGTCATTTTTAGTTTTAGGAGGATCTGATTGTAGCTCCATATGGAGCAAAGATAACAGCAATAAGACGTGACCCTGAACTAGGGCACGTATAGCATTTAACTATGTGGGTATATATAAGTACAAAGATAGATAAATTTATGTGTGATCCCAATGATGATAGCATCATGAGTTATTGTAAAGTTAAAAGGTTATTATTATTATTATTATTATTATTATTATTATTTTGCTGGGGAAGAGTACCAGGGATTGAACTCAGGGACACTTGAACACCGAGCTATATCCCCAGCCCTATTTTGTATTTTAAGTAGAGACAGGGTCTCACTGAGTTGCTTAGCACCTTGCTTTTGCTGAGGCTGGCTTTGAACTCACGATCCTCCTGCCTCAACCTCCCGAGCTGCTGAGATTACAGGCATGTGCCACCATGTTCAACAGGCTGATACTTCTTGTAAGATTCTTTGGCCTTTTATAACTCTCCTGTGATGTGTATTAAAATCCTCTGCTTATTATTCTCCCAGTATATTCTTTTTTTTTTTTTTTAAGGGAGGGTTCTTTCTTTCTTTCTTTGGCCCTAGGGATTGAACCCAGGGCTTCACATACGCTAGGCAAGTGCTGTACCACTGAGCTACGTCCTCAGCCCTTTTCATTTTATTTGGTTGTGAGACAGGATCCTGCTAAATTGTCCAGGTGAACTTGAGATCCTCCTGCTTCAGCCTCATGAGTGGTTGGGACTACAGACAGGTGCCATGGTGCCCAGCTTTCTTTCTCTAAAAAAATATAGTCTTCATATATTAAGGAAAGGCCTCCGTATATATTTGTTGAGTTCTTTTGTCACTTACTCTTCAGGTACTGAAGCCTGAATTCTTCTTATCTCAGCACTAGTGATAAAGTTTGCCCAGAAGAATCCCTAAACCTACATAGGACGTGATGTCCCCACAGTCTCTCTTTCTTCTTCCAAGAATTTAAACCAAACTCTTATCTGAGCCAGGCGCAATGGCGCAGGCCTGTAATCTCGGGGGTGAGGAGGCTGAGGCAGGAGGATTAAAGGTTCAAGTGAGGCTTGGCAGCATATTGAGACCCTGGGATGTAGTTCAGTGGTGAAGCACCGCTGAGTTCAGTTCCCCCCAATCAATCAATCAATCCTAAAGACTTTTTTTTTTTTAATTGGAAAAGAAAGAAAGAAAAAGAAAAGGTAACTCAACATGAAAAGAGGGGACTACTGGACTGTTGTCACAAAGCCCTTCTTGCTGGGAAGCTGACTAAAGGTGGCATCTGTATAGGCGGCTGATGGGGCATCCCTGATGCTTGGTTTCACTTCCAGTCGTTTTATGTTTTTTTGCAAGTAACCACAGCTAACAGCACCTTCTAAGTAAGCCTTACTCATAACAATTCTAAATTTTTAAAATCTACTGGACTTGGGTGGTTTGCCTTCAGCCTAGTTTTGAGTTTAATGATTAGTACTTTGGAGCAATTCAAAATAATAGCACTGGTGGGAGACAACACCTTTCATCTGCTCTTTTCTGGGGGCCCCTTTGTTAGATGCAATTCTATGAGAAACGTCTAGAGGAATTCCTCGGCTCTGGCTCTGATTTTATCTCCTGTTATGGCTCTGATTTGTGGGCAAAAATTTGCATCAGCCTAGAATAAACTCTGTGAGTGTGTGTGTGTGTGTGTGTGTGTGTGCATGTGTGTGTGTAAGCGCGCATGCACATGTATGTGTGCATGTGTATGTGTGTGTGATTAATCTTGCAAGGATCTCATTATGAGACTCACTCCATTCAGCTTGCAGCCACCAGCAAAGGATACTTCTCTAAGCACTGTCACATTTCCTTCTGTCATTGCTTGATGGCCTCCTGTGTCTGGGCTCAATTCATTCCCAGTGGGAGCTCCATTCCAGATTTTTCCTGATGTTTCCCCAACTCTACAGACTTGTTAGGCATGTGGTCTGTGTCTCACCATGCATCAGGTGACAGTCTGGCCAAATGTTTTGCCACCATATATCAGTGGAGACCAATACTTTGTCCTACAGTGATGGGGTCCTGAGTATCTACCCCTAACCTTCTCCACTCTCCACTGTCTTCTGCCAGATTCGGGCTCAGGAATTTTAGCTGCATTTGGCTGCTAGCAGCAGAACACCTGAGTAATGGGGAGGCATTTACTAATCTAACCCAACAAGAAATCTGGAGATTGGGCAGTGTCCAGGGTGCTAGGAGACTCAGATTCTTCCTTTCTTTCTGCTCTGCAATTCTTCCAAATCAGGCAGAATTCTTAACTGGAACATTTATGTTGAGTCAAGAAGATTAAAACAAAACAGGAGCTTGTTGAAAGGAATTTTGAAGAAGCCTACAGTAGAATCAAAAATAAGCCCCAAGGACTAACACCCCAAATTATAGCCCCACAGAACCACATAGAGAGGAAACCACTGTCACCTTACAGAGAGAGCATCAGATACCACAGTGTGTCTGCTGCCTGGAGCTCGGCTGCAACTGACACTGCTGCCAGCAAGTGTCCAAAATGACTTGTGACCACTGCTGCCCGTGTCCCATGAGGTTGATCTGATTGGTGGAGTCAGGTCATGTGCCTGTGCCCAGCTGCAGAGGAGGCTGTGAAGGGAGTTTTCTCAATTCTGCCTCAGAGACCCAGGACTCTTAAACTGAGAAATGCCCCCAAACCAAGTCAGATGTGAAGCGAGAGGAAAACACGGCAGAGCGCCTCTCTTGCTGTTTCCACCTCTTCACTCTGCACTCCATTCCCTCTCGCCTTCTATTCCACGCCACACTGGAATTGCTCTCGTCAGTCACCAGTGACCTTCACATGGCCAAATGCCCCGCAGGTCCCTGTACCCTGGAACCTCTCAGCAGAACATCCCTGTCCACCTCCCGCTTCTCTTTCTCTGCTCCTCCACCTTCTTCCTGCTCCTTGGCCACTCCTCTGTCTTCGTAGCTGGCTCTTCCACCTCCTTCTAAGTCTCAATCGAGGGTCTTATTTCTAGTTTCTGTTCAGATCTCTCCTCTGGTTTCCTAACACTCACAGATCACTTGACATTCGCCTTTGGTTGTTCCACCCGTCTCTCAGACTTCATGTGTCCAATGCAGGAGTCCCAGTTTCCCTTTTCAATCTGTCTGCCCTTGGTCAGTATAACCCCATTTTTTTTGCAACTGGTACCACAATTTTCAACCCAGCGATTTAAGAGTTATTTTTAATTTGTCTTTCTTCTTTCTCATCTCATATCTAGGCTGGCAGCAAGTAACATTGGGTCCTATCTTCTAAATATACAGTAGTCCCCCTATTCACAGTTTTTGTTTGTTTGTTTGTTTGTAGTTTCAAGCAACTGATACCAATAGTGGTCTAAAAGTATTAAATTCTAAGAATAAACAATTCATAACTTTTAAGTTGTGTACCATTTTGAGTAGTGGAATGAAATCTTACACTATCTCATTTCTTTTCTGCTGTAAACGTGAATCATCTCTTTGTCCAGTGTATCCACACTGTATATGCTACCCACTCATTAGTCACTGAGTTATCATATCAACTACTGCCACATCACAGTGCTTGTGTTCAAGTAACCCTTATTTTACTTAACAATGGCCCCAAAGTGAAAGAGTAGTGACCGTACCAAAGGTTTTTTTTTTTTTTTTTTTTTTTAATGGTGGTACTGGGGATTGAACCCAGGGCCTTGTACATGCTAGGCAAGCACTCTACCATCTGAGCTACATCCTCAGCCCTGGGGAATTTGAATATGTCAAAGAAAAAACATAAAATGTTTGTTATCTTTAAGCAAAAAGGTAAATACTTATCATAGTTATGTAAATATGGGAAATATCAGTATATAGAGAGTTCTATACTATCTGTGGCTCCAGCTATCCACTGGGGGTCTTGGAATATACTCCCCACAGATAAGGGTGGGCTATTATATCTCGATTCTCCCCACTTTTCCCTATTTCTACTATTACCACTCTCTCCCAGTAACCGTCAGCTTTCACCTGGATATTCCCAAAGCCTTCTACCAGGTCTCCCTGCTTCCACTTTTGTTCCTTATAATCATTCTCCTAAGAGTCACAGAAGAGAGTTATTCCTTAAATACAACTTTGAACACATGGCTCCTCTGCTTCAGCTCTTCTAAGGGCCTTTGGATTAACTAAGAATAAATCCACACTCTCTACTGTGGCTAGCATGACCTATACCATCTCTCCCTGCTCTCTCACTATGCTCCAGCTGGCTTAATCTTTCAGAAGGCTGAACACAACAACTTTTCTCCTGCCTCTGGCCATTTGCATATACTACTTCCCTGAGTGTAATGTTTTTTTTTTGCTCTCTTCTTCTGAGCGGCTCATTCTCCATTCTCCCAGTCCCAATTTAAATTTCATAGTATCAAAGAGGCCTCTGATTACCCACTGTTATTAGCCTCTCAGTTCTTTATTTTCTTCATAACATTTGAATGCTTACTTGATTTGTAATTATTTGTCTGTTTCCAACTTCGATACCAGGTCCATCCTCAAATGTAACTCAACACCTGGTACTCCAAAAAGTCTTTATTGACCCATCTGGCCTGAACACTTGAGCAAATGCTGCCTGTGGGATGCATTTTTTTTTTTTTTTTTTTTTTGTGGGGGAGAAATGCAAACCCCATGGCCTGCTCAGCTCACATGCTGCATTTACAACAAATTGATTTGATCTTAAACCTTTTAATAACGAGTAGGGAACTGCAGCCAACCAGCTTACTCTCAGGTCTGCATGAGCCCTGCCTGCCCCATGCCTTGAATGGATGCTCTATGGTTGACCACACACTTGTAAAAGGTGGTACTCTGGAGGCCTCGGACCTCCTAGTCATCTGACATGTTGACATGTGCCGTGAAAATTCTTCAAGACCCAGGTAAGTGTACGGGGGAGCACATCTCTCAGGCAGGTCAAAGGCATTTTGATTTACAGGGTGTTGCCCTTTCCCTTTGGGTACAAGCCGGAGCCCATGGACAAAATGGTTCTGTTCAGGTCTGTCATTATAGGAATGATCCTGTGCAAACCCCAGATCACTCGCTTATAGCATCAGAAAAGGAACCCTCCACACACTGACATTTTATATGTAATATTTATTAAGCACTAGCTGTATGCCAGCACCCTCCCACTACATGTCTCTATTTACAATCCTGCAAGTGAATGGGACTGTTTTACAGATGAGGCCTCCTGCAGCTGAAGTGAAAGAGCTGGGCCTGTGGCCAAGCCCCCTGCCCCTGTCAGCACCTTTCCTCGAAAAAGAAATTGGAGCTGGGAAGGCGGCCTTTGCCTGGCTCCTCTGCAGGTGAGCTGATGCCTTGGGGGTTCCTGGGTTTGTTCCTTTTGAGGGGGTGGGGACCTGGCAGCTTCGAAATTGGGGCCAGGAGCACTGCTGCGGTCTGGCCACAGTAGGTGCTTGGGATGGGGAGTCTCTGTGGCTCCTAGAGACCCTCAGGGGGTCTGGGCCAGGCCCAGCATTTGGATTGACAGCCTCAGCACTCCTGGGCAAGTACAGACTTAGAGGAAGAAGGACCTGGGAGGACTCCCTCACACTCACCAGCATTTACCACTCACTCCACAGAGTATTCACACCTACCAGGACACTCATTACACCACTACACGGGTAAATGTTGTTGCTATTGTTATCAGTCAGTGAATTATTTTTATATTGAGGTGGGAGAATGCGGCTCATTAATTTCTGTACCCATCATGCCTGAGAAGCAGAAAGGCAGAGGTAAGGAGTGAATGGATGGATAGATGGATGGGTTGATGGGTAGGTGGGTGGATGGATGAGTCATGGGTAGATGGACAGATGGGTGGATAGGAGGATGGGTGATGAATGAAAAAAGTGGAGGGCAGGGAGTGAATTTGCCTCTAGTTGCTCAGTCAGTTCAGAGTCCAACAGCATCCCAGTCCCTCTCACCCTAAGTTTCCTGTCTTCCTCCTCACCCTGACAATCAATGCTGGTCTCTCCTCCCACATGGGAGCACAAGACTTGGCTGGTGTGGAGTCCCCAGGATCAGAGACAGTGTCCATCCATCCATCAGCAAAGGTGGGACCAGGCTGTGGTGCTTGGCAACCGGCAGCAGCAGTGGTGGTGGGGAGGCAAGAAGCCGCGGTGCCTGGTGACCTGCTGTGTTAGGTCCCCGCCCTCGGCTCTGGTTTCTCCTGCCTTCGTGAAACTGCAGCCAAAGGAGCTTTCTGCAAAAGTGGAATGTTCTGTGTCTGTCCTGTCCAATATGGTAGCCACGATCCTCATGCGGCTGTCAAAAACTTGAAGTGTGACTATGTGATAGAGGAGCTAGCTTTTAAATTCAAATTTGAATTATTTTAAAATTGTATTTCAAGAGCCCCAGATGAGTAGTGACTGTCATACTGAGCAGCACAACTCTGGTGGCCTGGGCTAGCTCTTCTTCCTAAAATAATTTCATCCAAGGGAGGTCCCAGGACAAGGAGGCCACTGACTCCTAAGCCTGAGATCCCAAGATAGACCTGGGGAGGGGCACCACACCGCAGTGACGTTGGCAGGCATGGCCACGTGGGGTCCCAGGTACTCCACACTGTCTCACAGGAGCAGAAGCCTTGCTCAGAACATCTCGCATCTGGACACGCTGTGGAGAGACTGCTGGTCACCTTCCCATATGGCTTCACTGGGTCCTAGTAATTCTGACTTCTAGCTGGGCATCTGGCCTCCTGGATTAAAGACCACATGTCCCAGCCTCCCTCAAGCTGTGACCACGTGACTTCATTCCTGTATAAAGGGTGAAAGCGGAAGTGCTGGGAGCCAGTGATTGGGAAATATCTCTAAGACCATCCTTCTTTGCCCTTCCTCTGCTTCCCCACATCCTGCAGCTTAGAGCACAGCCCTCGGGGCTAGAGTGTGCGTCCAGCTGTGAGGACCAGGGGGCAGCCTGGGGGAAGGTGGAGGGACAGCTGGATGCAGCCTCAGTCTCACCTTTAGTAGCACTAGCTCACCCGCCATGGTGAGCAACCCCAGCAGGGTGAGGTTTCCCAGGCCCGCCTCTCCTGTCACCTCCTGGGCTCCTTGTGTCCCTGATGTTTTGGCCAAGCCTGAGAGGCCAGGGCCAGGTTCTCTGTGTGGGTGGGACATTGGTTTTGCACACGTCTTTCCTATTCTGTTGCTATGGTCTACACTTTGTCCTCTGAGCCTCTCATAACCAAAACCCAAACATAGAACTAAGAACTTTTATCTCCTGAAAAGCTGGGCTCTTGCAGTTAAGCCCCAGCTCTTAACAGAGAGTCTCTTCCCAGAATCTCAGTAGCTTCTTGTGAAAGTCCAAATGTACAAGGGCCTGCTCTGTTCCCTGCTACGTTGCCCCCACCCTGAGGACAGTGAGTCTGAAATAACCACTTACCTTTACCTTGATGGTCTAAATAACAGGTTGGTATAAAGTACAATATATATATATATATATATATCTCCTCCAAACAGAAAACAAAGTACTTTGTTAATATGCCAAAATATACTAGGCTTCGCTTATCTGCGAGGGATGTGTTCCAAGAGACCTGTGGATGTCTGAGACCATGTCTAATACTGGATCTTGTGTGTGTGTGTGTGTGTGTGTGTGTGTGTATATATATTATACATACAATATGTGTATTATGTTCTTTCATATATATGTATGAATATACATTTCATATGTATGATAAAGTTTGATTGATAAATCAGGAGAAGAGATTGAAAACAATAAGCACTAATAAAATAGAAAAATTGTAACTATACAATTAATAAAATTCCCAGCATCACCATTCTTGCACTTTGGATCCATCATTAAGTTAAAAGGGTTATTTGAGTACATGTGCTGCGATCCTGTGACAGCTGGCCTAACAGCTAGACAGACAGCCGCTAAGAGATGGACAGGCAGGAAGGGTGCGTGGTGCAGATTCTCTGGGCAAAGGGATGATTCACACCCCAGGAGGGCAGAGTGGGGCAGAGTGGAATTTCATCATGCTGGGGATGGCATGCAATTTAAAACTTATGAATTGATTATTTTTGGAATTTTCTATTTTCTATTTTCAGACTGAGGTTGACCACAGGTAATTGAAACTCAGAAAGTGAAACTTTGGAGAAGGGAGGACGACTGTATTATCCTGCCACAAACAGAAATAGCTCCCTGTGCGTGGACAAGGAGACTTTATTTCTGAAACGGTGTGTTCTGTTAATGGACAGAAGGCTTTTTGGGCCTGAAAGGTATTTGGATCCCATGGGGACAGGTGGGGAGCAGAGTGGAGGGAGGGGGTGAATTGGTCTGAAAGATTGAAGCCCCTTCTGAAGTCTTTTGGGGTCCACCCCTCAAAGCAGATGCCAGCTCAAGTCAGGTCCTTCAACATACTCACACACACACGCCTTGCATGCATGTGCACTCATGTGTGTGTACACACATGCACACACACATTCTGTCTGCTACCACTTTGGGCTGATTTGATGTTTTTACTCTGTCAAAGAAAAACATTTCCATTTGTACCTTGTTAGGGCCTGGAGACCACAAGGGAAAAGGGAACACACGTGTTTCCTCTTTGACCATTACAAAGTTCAATGTGTTTCAGCCATAAATTAGGCCCTCCATGCCCCTGCAGAAGCAGGGCGGTCTGCAGCCACCCCAGGATGCCCCTAAGGGTCTGGAGGTTACAGAGGGTGATGCAGTTTTTCCTAGAGCAGTGGGTGGGCAGGGGCTGGAGCTGCCGGGTTGTGAAACATGCTTGTGATAGCCCCAAAGCCCACACAGGTGCCCAGGCTCTTCTCAATTAGGGCAGCCCCTCCTGCCAATCTCAAGGCCCAGAGGCCTCTCGGGCTCCTGCGCATCACATCAGTGTGTCTGTTCTTGGGAACAACTGAATAGTGGAGTGGGATCCTCTGGGAGGTTGTAATTAAGTTGAGATCTAAATGTTCATGTTTAGGAGTGAATGATGGAAGGCCAGGCCTCAGTAGGTGGGTGGGTGGCTCTACTTCTGTGCCTCGCCCAGGACTCTCAAAATTACTCATACCCTGGGTTTCAAGCCCTGACTTCAAGGGTCAGATCAAGCACATGAAGAGAGCGCTGGTGAGACCTCCCACAGAGCACCATTACTAGAAGGGGCCAACCTAGAACCTGCTCCCCACCCAGAGAGCCCAGAGAAGCAGGAGTCTTGGATGTTAACCCACTCTGCCTGAGCTGCCGGTGGGAGGGGAAGGACCCCCAGCCCCTCTCAGGGTGCCAGGTCTTTCTTCCATCAGGCCCCGCAGCAGTGAGCATTGAGGGCCAGATCCCTGGTTCCAAGTTCCAGCTCCACCCTGGGGATCCAGGGCATTTTGGGAGACTGGCTGGTCCTGGGTTTGGAGCAGTGACAGTTCGAGGTGGTCCTGAGCAGCTTGTGCTAGAGGTGAGAAAATGCTCAGAGATTTCTGGGGCAACTGGAGTATCAAGATACAGCATGTTCGTAATTGAGGATAAAGTATCAAGTGAACAGACTACTGCTTCCATTGTGATAAGACAAGAAAAGTCAAAGAAGCACAGAAAGAAAGAGAGAAACTCCTTTATCACCACTGGAGGGGAGCATGAGGTCAGCATTGCAAGCCTCTTTGTGTCACTGGGTCACTGACTCCACAGTAACCCTGTGGGTCCTCATGGCCCTGCTGAGTGAACCAGGCTTGTCCTTTGGACCAGGGTTAGACATGGGCACTGGTAGTGAGGGATCATGTGACCAACCCCTTTATTCTCCATGTGGGGCATATGGATGCCCAGAGAGGGGACTCTTGGGTTTGGGGGACAATGTGCGCTATGCCTTGGTGAGCACAGGAACCCAACTTGCTTAGGAGGAGAGGCCACCTCCCACTCAGTTTTGGATGGATGTGCATAGCTTATGTCTGTCCCTGGTGGTCAGGGGTGAAGACCCTGAGGTCAGAGGGGTAGGTGACTCTTCCACGGTCAGCACAAGGACTCCAGGCCTGTGTGCCCTGCAGTCCAGTGTTATCCCTTCAGCAAAGCAGACACTGAAACCTCCAGTCCAACCACCTTCTTCCAGGGCCAGACACCACAGCTTAATGGTCGGTGGAGTATTATTCCTGAGCCACTTTAGAAAAACTAAATATTTTTGAGTTGGCAATGCTTGCGCATTGGTCCAAAATCCAAAAGGCATATGGTAAAGATCTTCTTCCCCATTCTGCTTCCCGATACTTTTCCTTGGAGACAGCAGGGGGGTCATTTTCTTGGATATCTCTCTAGATATATTTTGATCTAGTCATGCAGATCAATTAGTTTCCTTTAACCACTTTCAACCCAAGGGACAGCCTACTGTAGCAATTTCTCTTCCTTCCTTCTTTACTTTCTCCTTCCTCTTTGTCTGTCTGTCTGTCTCTCGTACTGGGGATTGAAACCAGGGGCACTTAACCACTGAGCCACATCCCCAGCCCTTTTATATTTAGAGACAGGGCCTCACTAAATTGCTTAGGGCCTTGCTAAGTTGCTGAGTCTGGCTTTGAACCTGCAATACTCCTGCCTCAGCCTCCCAAGCTGCTGGGATTACAGGAGGGCGCCACTGGGCCTGACAGACTTTTTTTTTTTTTTTTTTTTTTTTAATTTGTTCTAATTGGCTATACATGGCCAGTGTAGTGTTATTGGGTAGAACACACTTTGATACCTCATACATAAATGGAATATAATTTCTCATTCTTACGGTTGTACATGATGTAGAATCACACCAGTCATGTAGTCACATATGCACATAGGGTAATAATGTCCGACTCATTCTACTATCCTTCCTTACCCCCATCCCCCTCTCCTACCTTCATGCCTCTCTGTCTAATCCACAGTACCTGTATTCTTCCCTAGCCCCTGCCCTCTTATTGTGAATTAGCATCCATACATCTTGTTTTCTTTCTTTTTTCTTTTCTTTTTTTTTTTTTATTTTTGATTCAGTGCATGACGGGATCATTCTTCAGGAAGAGCAGCCTCTTTCATTTGAATGGTGGATGGTATTTCGTCACAGAACCTGTTGCTGTTTGCAGAACTTGAGGAGGCATCTTTACATGAGGTTCCACGAGGCCTTGAGTAGATACACTAGCATTTACTTAACTAGCCCCCTATTTTTAAAATAAAAAAAAAATTGGGATAAAATGCACATAACAAAATTTACCAGTTCAGTAATTTTTAGGTGTGGACTTCTGTGGTGTTGAGTGTATTCACATTGTTGTGTCCCCATCACCATCATACATCCCCACAACCCTTGTCATGCTGTAAAGTGGAAATTTTGTACCCATTAAAAATGAACTTTCCAATCTTTCTATCCCTATGATTTTGACTCCTCTAGGTACCTTGTCTGAGTGGAATCACATAGGATCTGTCCTTTTGTGACTGGCTTCTTTTACTTAGCATAATGTCCTTACAGTCCCTGTATGTCACAGCATGTGCCAGAATTTTCTTCCTTTTTCAAGTTTGAGTCATATTTCATTATATGTATACGGCATACAATGCATATGTTGATAGGTGTTTGGTTGCTTCTATGCTTTTGTTACTGTGAACAATGCTGTTGTATACAATTTTCTCTTTGATGCCAGTCCCACTGGACCAGGACCTCATCTTTATAACCTCATCTAACCTTAACTTACCTTCTAAAGACTATCTCCAAATAGTCATATGGCAGGGGTGGGGTGGAGAGTTAGGATTTCATCCCAGCAAATTATTTCCATATCTGGATATTGTCAAGTGCAACAAAACCTAAGGATCCGTGACCTATAGACTCAGCACCTTTGGCCCAAAAGCCTGGGCATGTGAGAAGCCAGGCAGGTCCTGGTTTCATGATGCTTTGCCGTGACCTCTGCTTGACATTCTGGCCGCCTCAGAGTTGCCAGGCTCTCGCCCAGCTCTGTTTGGGCATGAAATCGTCTAGTTTGTCTTCCTAATTAGCAGTCACAGATGCAGCAAGTCTTGGATGTGCTGCTTATTATTTTTGATAAACGGCTAGCCTCTCCAGAAACTGTCTCCAAGACTGCTGTGTCTGAAATCCCACTTGTTCTAGTGGATAGGGAAAGGACGCTTTCATGGTCGGGTTAAATGCGACGTGACCTTGACCTTGACCTTAGGAGCTGCCCCTTTTCTGAATTAGTCGCTTCTGCAGGCGTCATTCCCCTCTGCAGATACAAATCCGTGATTTCCAAAACCTCTTGGAACCAAACCACTATTTGGCCTCCTTGGCAGTTCCCTGGCTGGAGGGCTGATCAACTTTGACGTGTGCTCAAGAGCAATTCCTGTTAAGAGATGTTGCTTCCACACAATTGCTCACAACCCTGCACATCCTTGGCCATCCATCATCCACACATGTGCATTCCTAGAAGTGTGTGTCATGAGGATGGCTTGGCAGGCAGCATCCTTCTGTCCTTCTTTTGTGTGGCTTCAAATTCTAGAAGGTGAACAACTGGGTTTCCTGCTTCCCTTGCTGCTAGAATCCCAGATGGGAACTGGGTTCTGCCCAGTGGTGTGCTGGCAAATGCTTAACAACCAGCTCCCCCCCCCCCCACACACACACAAAATAAATAAAAGTAAAAAGGAACATTCCCTGGCGTGGAGTGCTTGCAGTCGACTCCTGCAGTGAGGTTACCCCCGTGGTCCATTTCAATCATGCTGGTCACGTGGTGTCTCTGGACGCAGGGCTGGAGTTGCTGTGCATGCTTGGCTCTGGCTGGGGAGAGCCGGCTCTGGAGCATCCCAGCTTCTGCCAATGCATTGCACGCTGCTAGGGTTTGGGGCCAAGACTCCTCCTGCTGCGTTTGGCCGTTTCTCCTGGCGAGCAAAGCCGTGAGTCTGTTTTTCCTGTGGCAGGGTTCCACTGGCCATGCAGGGCGTCCGAGGGGCGAGGAGGCAGCTGGGAGGCCGCCCTGCTGGCTGACGGGGCCAAGGTGGCTGCGCCTGGCCGGCTGGTCCCCAAGCCGCTGGAGCATCCTCCCACAGGCCCTCCCCTGCCGGCTCCTCTAGCCTCTCAATAAAACCATAAGCCCCTCATTTCCTGTCTGAACCCCGTTTTGCTCGCAATGGTTGAGTGGTTCCTGTTTCCTCTAACTGAAGCCGGCTGATAGGAAGTGGAACCCGAAACCACACTTTAATTTTTTTTTTTTTTTGAAGCAGGCCCATCCTCTAAACGGAGCAGAAGGACTTCACTAAGTTGGGAGGCCCTGGAAGGTGACCATGACAACTCTGGCGCCTCTTAAGCCTGGTCAGTCCCCTGGCTCTGGAGAGGAAGCTGAGAGGGACACACCCCCGTCTAGATGGCTGCACGGGCCACCTACACACGCGAGGCACAGCTAGTTAGACGGTGGGTTTTCCTAGTCCCATGTAACCACACGGAGTTCTGAGAACATGCTGTCTGTCACTGCAAATGTCCCTGAGGCTGAGTGGACTGAGTTAATGCAGGAGTTTCCCATCTTCAGGTTGCAGACCACTCCCCAGGTGACGTGGGCAGGAGGGACCTGTGCACCTGGGATCCCAGCAGCCTAGTGAGGTGGCCTGACGTGGGACCCGTAGAGGCTTTCTTTTGGCAAATGAAGGAGTCCCCTGCATTAAAGGCAAAGGCCTCCTGGAGAAGGAGCCTGCTGCCAGCTCTCAGCATCTTAGCGGGAGTGAAGTTCCAGGTCCTTTCTAAGCTGGGAACAGGCGCAGGGTGGAGGCCCAGGCCTGGTGAGTAGAACAACGGGACTGTGGGCGTGTGGACCACACAACGGACACCCATGGAAGGGCTAGTCTGGATGGGCCCCAGGAGGTGGGAGCTGAGCCCTGGAACAAAGTGGCTGAGAACTGAAATGTGGCAGAGTTGGCCCCCCGCAGCTCTGACTCTTCCTGCGAGCCCTGGACAAGCCTCCGTCCTCACAAGTTTCTCCTGAGGATGGAACAAAATAGATTAGGGACATAGAAAGTAAGGGTCCGGTGGTGGGAGCTGTCCACCTGGGTAAAGAGGTGCACCGTGTGGGAATTGAACCAAGCTGAACTTGACCAAGGCCGCTGCTGCTTTTCTCTCTCTTTCTTCCTCCCTCCCTCCTTCCTTCCTTCCTCCCTCCCTCCCTCCCTCCCTCCTTCCTTCCTTCCTTCCTTCCTTCCTTCCTTCCTTCCTTCCTTCCTTCCTTCCTTCCTTCTTTTTTCTTCCTCTTTTTTGGTACTAGGAATTGAACTCAGGGGCCCTCGACCACTGAGCCACATCCCCAGCCCCATTTTGCATTTTATTTAGAGACAGGGTCCCACTGAGTTGCTTGGCACCTCACTTTTACTGGAGCTGGCTTTGAGCTCATGATCCTCCTGCCTCAGCCTCCTGAGCCACTGGAATTCCAGGTGTGGGCCACGGCGCCTGGCTCCACTGCGACTTTTCTTATACTGGACATACTGGACATGACTACGGACTCCACCCACAAAAAAAATATATTTTGTTGGTTTAATTTCTAGACAGTTGCTAGGGTTACTGTATCTATATGCCACAAATCAATAAGATTTTATTTCTGACCTCTTAATAAACTTTGTCTTCTACATGGCATTTAATTTGGAAAACTCCCAGATGCATAGCTGGTTTAGAAACATGCTTTCCTACAGCAAGTTGTGAAGGACCTGAAGCCACCTTGGATATAATTCCTGCCTCCAACCTCCGGGGTCCTCTGAATTCTCACATCTATCAAAACAGCAGATTTAATAGAACCATGTTAGCCCAGGGATTGGAAAGAACGTAGATTCACATCCTGAATTACTTCAAGCTGGTCTTTCTACGTGACCTTGAAGTTTTCATTAGTGTTTAAAATTTAAAATGGTGTAAGTGCAAACTGCAAAGCGTGTGTGAATTTTAAGCCACAGATGAACTGTTTTACTGTATTGGAACATTATCTTTAACATTGAGACGTGTGCCTTTAAAACTAGTATTGCTAAGTTGGAACGTGTTCTCTTTAATTTAATACTGGAGTGAATCAAGAAAATTAAATATTACAGAAAATGTAGTACTTGCCCAAGTTTTATTTTTTTTTTTGCAAATATTTTGGCTTTTTTTACTGACATATAATTCATATTCCATAAAATTTACCATTTAAAATTGCACAATTCAGGAGTTTTTAGTGCAACTATTCCAATATTTAGTTCCAGAACATTTTTGCCATGTGAAGATAAATCTGACTGTGAACATGCCCCCCCCCCCTCATTCGTACTTCACTCTCTCCAACTTGAGGCAAACACAAATCTATGTGACCATGGATTGGCCTATTATGGGCATTTAATAGAAATGAACTCATATACTATGTGATCCTCTGGGTCTGGCTTCTTTCACTTAGCAAAATGTCTTCAAGCTTCGTCCATGTTGTACCATGTCAGAATTTCCTTCTGCTTAATGCCTGAGTAATATTCCACTGTGTGTTTATACCACATTGTGTTTATGCATTCTCAGTTGATAGGCATGTGGATTGTTTCCACCTTGTGTCTACTGTGAATAATGCTGCCATTCATAAGATTTTGTATAAACCGATATTTCCATTTTTCTTGGGTATATGTGTCGAAGTGGAATTGCTGGTCATGTGGAAACTCTGACTTTAAATTTTTTGTAGTACCACAAAATGTCCTTCAAAGAAGCTGCACTGTTTTAAATTCCCACCAACAATGGACAAGAGTTTCAATTTCTTCATAATCTCACAAAAATATTTATTATCTGCTTCTTTTTTTAAAAAAAAATTGACATGGCAATTATCAAGAATACTAGTAACAATAAATGTTGATGAGGATGTGGGGGAAAAGGCACACTCATACATTGCTGGTGGGACTGCAAATTGGTGCAACCACTATGGAAAGTACTATGGAGATTCCTCAAAAAACTTGGAATGGAACCAGCATTTGACCCAGTTATCCCATGCCTTGGTCTATACCCAAAGGACTTAAAATCAGCATACTACAGTAATGTAGCCACATCAATGTTTATAGCAGCTCAATTCACAATAGCT
This sequence comes from Spermophilus citellus, assembly GCF_964194105.1. Lineage (NCBI taxonomy): Eukaryota > Metazoa > Chordata > Mammalia > Rodentia > Sciuridae > Spermophilus > Spermophilus citellus. The sequence continues at coordinate 54,119,405 of NC_138185.1, forward strand.
AAACTATGGAACTAAACTAGTTGCCCTTCAACACATAAATGGATAAAGAAAATGTGGTATATACACACAATGGAATACTACTCAGCCATAAAGAGAAATGAAATTATGGCATTTGGTGGTAAATGGATGAAACTGGAGACTGTCAGCTAACTGAAATAAGCCAATTCCCAAAAAAGCAAAGATGATGGGTGGGGAGTGGAGGTTCACTGGATTACACAGGGCAGGAGCAGTTGGGGGAAGGAAGAGAGGAGGGAAGTGGGAAAGACAGTAGAATGAATCAGACATGACTTTCCTGTGCTTATATATGAATACACGACCAGTGAAACTCCACATCAGGTACAACCACAAGGCTGGGAAGTTATGCTCCATGTATGTATAATGTGTATAATATGTCAAAATACGTTCTACTGTTGTGTATAACTAAAAAGGACAAATAAAAAAATAAAATCATGCTAAGTGAAATTATCCAGTCCCCCCCCCTCAAGAAAAAAATTCCGACATTCTAGTTGGTGTGACGAGACGGCTCATTGTGGCTTTGACTTACCTTTCCCTAATGCCTTGTCATGTACCATTTGGCTATTTGTCGTCTTCTTTGGGAAGATGTCTATTCAGCTTCTCTGGCCATTTCTTTCTTTCTTTTCTTTATCCATGCACAATGGTCGTACATAACAGGGGCGTTAATTTGACACATTCATAGATGAGTACAGCATAATTTGATCTATTTCGAAAATCAGATGAATGGATAAAGAAATTTCCCTCCCTTTCTCCCACCTCCCTCCCCCTGATCATCTTCATTTACCTGACCAGTCTTGTATTTATTTATCATTTTTATAATTGCTGCAATATAGTTATACAAAAAATGGAATTCATTGTGATATGTTCAGACATGCATACAGCATAATTTGGTCAATTTCTTTTTTTTTCTTGAGAGAGAGAGAGAGAGAGAGAGAGAGAGAGAGAGAGAAAGAATTTTTTTAATATTTATTTTTCAGTTTTCGGGGGACACAACATCTTTGTTTGTATGTGGTGCTGAGGATCGAACCCAGACCACACGCATGCCAGGTGAGCGTGCCACCGCTTGAGCCACATCCCCAGCCCTGGTCAATTTCATTCCATAGAATTGAATGGTCTTTTTATTCTTGAACTTGAAGCATTCTTTAAAAATACAGAGACCACCAGAGACAAGTCCCTTATCAGACGGATGATTTGGAAAATATTTCGTTCTATTTTGTGGATCGTCCTTTCACTTTCTTGGTATCCTAAAGCACAAAAGCGTTTAATTTGGGTGATGTCCAACTGAGGTATTTTAGAAATTTTGGTGCTTAGGGTATCCCCTTTAGGAAAGTGTTCCTAAACCAAGGTCAAGATAATTTATGCCTGTTGGCTTCTAAGAGGTTTTTAGTCTTAGCTTTTTGCATTTGATCATTTCATGTTACTCTTGTGAGGTATGAGGTAGGGGCTCAGAGTCATTCTTGTGTAAGTGCATATTCCTTTGTCCCAGGGCCATTTTTTGAAGACAATTCTCTCCACATTGGCTTGACACCATGTTGAGAATCATTGCAGCATAGCTGTAGCTTTTTGAGATTTTATTTGTTTTCCCCTCAACTTCTTATTTATTTATTTTTTTAAATTGCGTGGCACACTTTGGCTCCTCCTCTGGTTTTGGTTTGTATTCCTCCCTCTCTTTCCCTTCCCCGGGAGTTGGCTGGGCTGTTGGCTGGTGCCTTGGTTCTCTTGCACATGCCTGCTCCAGCAGGCTGGCTCGGGCTTCCTCTTAGGGGCCTGGGTTCCAAAGGAGTGAGTGCCAGTGGTGCCACATTCTATCAGCCACAGAGTCACAAGGCTTGGAGAGTAGAGGGTAGAGAAAGAGATTGTGCATCTTGATGGAAGAAGATGCAAAGAATGTACAAAGAATCTCTGACCATTTTAAATTCATCACAATCTTTAAAGACACCAATGTGTAGTTATCAAGGATGAGGAAATTCCCCTGAAGAGTCATACAACAGTGTATGAAGATAAAGCATTTTTTTTTTGGTGCCACTTGGATTGAATCTAGGGTCACATGCCTACCAGGCAACCTCTATCTCTGAATTACATTCCCAGCCCAGAAGGAGACATTTAATAGAGACCTGAATAGAATGAGAGAATAAGGCATGGATAGAATATTTAAAGCAGGTGGGAGAGCATGTGCAAAGGTCCTAAGGCAGGAAAGTGTTTGGTATATTTGAGGAGTAGCACAAAGATCGGTTTATGGGAGCAAGGTGGGGCTGTTGTGAACATCAGTGAGGTAAAATATGTCAAAGTGTTTTATTATGGGATTTTATTATGGGATTTTTTTTTTTTACTGTATATAATATAGTATGGAATAATAGGTGGGCTGTTTCTCACTACTTCAATTTTCTCAAGATGTTTCCAGAGGATGGGAGGAAACAGAAAACAAGATGCATTCAATAATAACACCCAGCGAGGTCAGGGGCCTCCGTAAAGTCACATTCCCCCGAGGGCCTCAGTTCTACTGATGTCTGCTACTCAAAGCTGGTGCTGCCTCGGCACCTTGGCCAGTCCTTCCAGTAGACCCAGCAACTGCCCCAGCCTCAGCCTGGTGATCCTCCCTGTGCGCTGCAGCTGGCTGGCTGCCCAGTGTGCAGGGCCCAGGACCCAGCTTCTCCTAAGGCTCATAGTGATGCCAATGCAACCTGAGAGGTGCAGAGCTTGCCCACGGGCTGCTTCAGGCCCTGGGACCTGTCCTAGGCTCCCTGGGAACACTGTCCTGCTCCGAGCCAAGGTGCTTCCAGAGCCAGGGGAAGCTCAGGTACTAGCTTGGTCACTCACTGTTGCTCTGTGACTCTCAGTAGGTTACAATTTGGATCTTGAATGTCCCCCAAAGGCTCATGTGTTGAAGCCTTGGTCCCCATCCTGTGGTGCTACTGGAGGTAGTGGGACCTAATGGAGGGGGCTCTTGGGACCCTGGCATCTTCTTCTATTTGGCCACTATGATGTGAACAGATCTCTACTTCTTCTTCTTCTTTCTTTCTTTTTTTTTTTTTTTACTAATGACGAATCAATTTTATTAATTTAGGGAGAAAGGGAATGTTTCCAATCCATACCAAAAACCAAAACAAAACAAAACAAAACTCCTAAGTATGTGAATACATTTTAACTCAGCTTTCAATTCTAGATTTTTAAGAATATTACCAATATGTGTGTGAAGAAATGCTTACCGGTTTTCTGGGCCCACTCGTTCCTCCTAAAATCACTCTCTACAGGCACCTGCGATCTCCCACTTTCCCAGTCCTCCAGGAAGAGTGTGTGTATTTAAGTTCCAACCCTCCAGCCCTGTCTCTGAATTTCACGTTTCGCGTGGCTCCTGGCACATTGGCATATTCACACGTGCGTGCCTTTCTCCTATCTGTCTGCTGTCACTCTGTTTTGGCGGGTGCAGTCCCCAAATCTTCAGAGGGCAGGTTGAGCTTCCTCGCAGGTAGTGATGTGACACTCTTTTGGCTGTTACTTGACTTTGTGTGGCATGTTTCCTGCTGCATTCCTGAGCAGGTCTCTTCTGCCACAAGCTGTGGCTATGGTATACTGGGCTGCCACAGGCCCAGAGCAACAGGGCTAAAAGACCATGGAGGGAAAGCTCTGAAAACAAAATGAACCTTTTTCTTTATAAAGTTGATTATCTCAGGTATTTTGTCATAGTGACATAAAGCTGACTAACTATCTCCTATGGTTTTGTAATTTTGTCTATTACAAAACCATAGGAGATAAAAACAGGATCATGGGCATTGAAATGTATTTTTAATTAACAACTGACAAGTGTTTAATCCACAGAACACAGTAGAAAATGTAAGTGCTCTTCACAACGTGACTTATCATGGAGCTTATTGAAAACTTTTTTCCACAGCGTGCTCCAGGGTTACAGGTAACTGGCTGGCAGCAGCTTCCTTTAGTCCTACTTGGAAGACTTTGGAAGATTCTAGGTCCAACTTCGTCTGGAGAGAGAGCCACCAGGAAAGCCCTCTGGGCGTGGTCATCCCAGGGCACCTGGGCCTCAAGACCTGGGAGCTGCATCCACACACAGGCCAGGTAGCCAGCTCTATAGGAGGCGGCTCAGGGGCCAGTGTCAGTCGCGAGCTGGGCCCCACTCTGGCTCCCTGGCTGCCCTGGCTCAGCCTGTACAGGGTCTCTTTCATTTCTCGCTCTTTCTCTCTCTCCTCCACCTGTCCTTTCTGTTTCGGTTTCTCTTTCTCTTGGCTTCGCCTCTCTGACTCTCTTCTCCCTCTCTCTCTCTTGCTCCAGATTCCTGAAGCGGGACCTCTACTGTCCCCACTCTGTGTTTGGAAATCTCGGGGCTAGGGAATAGCAAAGGGGAGACTTTCTCCTCTCCAGGTCAGCTCCGTCCCTTTTGAAGGGTCTGGCCCTGCCTGCCCTGCGGCCCTCCTCTGTGTGGCTTTTGGCCTTGGCCATGGGACTGTCCCTGGTGTGTGGTGCCCTGGTGGGACCTGCACAGCTGGAGCACGCCAACAGTGCTCTGGCCAGCGTGTCTCTTGCAGGCCTGCCCACGCTCTTGTTTCCTCTCTGGGGAGACACTTTATTTCTTGGTCTTCTGTCCTTCTGCTCTATCCAGTTGCTGTTTCCTCAGACCCTGGGATGTAGGGATATAGGTCACCAGGGCCTGTCCATGGCCAGAGCCATGCCAGTGTCACAGTCCAGGGAAACAGCAGGCCTCTAAGTCACAGCGACCCAGCCTGGCTCAGCCACACAAATGTGGTGTTCAATATTTATTTTTAGTGGCTGCTGGTTAAATAGCAGCTTTCACGTTGGTGGGGGTAATCGTGAAAAGTAAAAATAAATTAGACCTGCACGTTGTCAGTAAATCTGACCAGTCCCTGCTGGGGGAACTCTGGGCCTAGTGCCCCAGATGTCCAGGGTGAGTGGTGAGCCAGAGATTGGAGGGTCCAGGCCAGGAGCCAGGCTGGCCTGTGACCACAGCTCCTCACTGTGGCCCTGCCCTCCCTGGCTTCCTGGCGGCCTGTGCCAGCTCACTGGCCTCCCGCTGGGCTTGTCCATGGCCAGTAGGCCCAGCAACCAGGACAGGAGACAGCAGGGCTCACACGGGCACTCGCTGACCTCCCTGACCTCAGCCCAGGTCAGCAGGTCCTGGCTGCCCTGAGAGGCACGTGTGACCCCGTCTGCACCGATTGCCTCGGAAGCTGTCGGGATCCCTCTGCCACTGGCTCCAGGTCCTGGGCTACACTGCTGGCCATCCTTCTGCTTGATCTGACCTACACTGGCCCTGGAATGAGGAGCAGCTCGCGTTGGGGGACGTGGCGCTCTGCATTCATCCTTTAGTGCTGACCGGAGAGTGGGGTACGGGGATCCTCGCCCCACAGCAGATCGGGCAGCTGGCCTTGGTGCGTCCTGGGGGCTCTGCCACAAAGTCCCCAAATGAGACCTCTCCTGTCCAGCTTGTCACTGGGCCTGGCATCCCCCTGGAGAAAGGACTTTCTTGGATCAAGGTTGTGCATCTCATCTCAGAGGAAGCTGGAGGAGGCTGCCCCGGGAGGAGGGCTGCCCCATGGAGAGACCACCTCAGGCCTAGGGGGCTCCTGCCTCCTGCTACGTAGACACTGCCATAGTGACTGCTGGTCCTGGAGACAGAGGCTTTCGCTCCCTTTTCAGCTGTGAAAACCAGCTGAGGGACTGGGGCTGGGGCTCAGCGGGAGAGTGCCTGCCTTCACGTGTGAGGCCCTGGGTTCGATCCTCAGCACCATATAAAAATAAATAAACAAAATAAAGGTATTGTGTCCAACTACAACTAAACAAAACATAAGAAGAAAAAAGAAAAAAAAAAAAGAAAACCGGCTAAGAGGAGCCAAGTCCCTTTTGGTCTCATAAAGGACAGTGTCTCCAACACAGTGTTGTCGGCATTGTCCACCCTCTCTGAGGGTCCCTTTGTTAAATTGCTTATTATCAACTGTCAACATCTATCACTGCTTTCATCAAACTCAAATGGAGCCGGGTGTGGTGGCGCACGCCTGTCATCCCAGCAGCTCAGGAGGCTGAGGCAGGAGGATCGCAAGTTCAACGCCAACCTCAGCAAAAGTGAGGCACTAAACAACTCAGTGAGACCCTGTCTCCAAATAAAAGACAAAATAGGGCTGGAGGTGTGGCTCAGTGGGCGAGTGCCCCGGTACCAAAAGAAAACCTAAATGGTGCTGGGTCACCCTCTGAACCCATCTTAGAGGGGAAGAGTCTCTTGGTCCCTAGCGTTGACTTCAGTTGTTTTTATTATGCTGTTATTAAAGACACACAACTGTGAAGTCAAGCCCAGCCCCCTGATGTGTATAGCTGTCACAAATCCATGCCACCCAGACCTATTTGCAAATTAAATGCAAACAAAATGAAAAGAGGAATGAAATTCAAATGAAGAGATTTACTCAAAGAGGTGGGGACACAGCCTGCTGCAAGGTGGTGTCTGCTTCTGCACCAGCTTCCCCGGGCCTAGCCCACAGGTCTGTGGGTCCCTTCCACCGTCTTCACCTGAACTCCGAGGAGTGTGCGCCTGCACAGCTCTGGGTGTTGTCACGGTCCTCCACTTCCCTGATGGCAGCCTACTGGCCCACTAGGATCTGACCACCCAGAGCAAGGTGAAGTTGCTGGGGAGCACCGTGGAGCTGGGGTCTGTGTTAGTGCTGTGACCGTGTCCTGGTTCCTGAGCAGAGCTCCAATTGTGGGACCCTATCCAGGGAAAAGCTGGGGCAGGACTGGATGGAGGGACCTCAGGGCTTGGTACGGGGCTGAGAGCTGTGCACTCCCAGGGGAGAAGCTCAGAGGCACAGACAGTGAAATTCCTTTGCCCAGATGGTGGGAGAATCTTGTGGCCTCCAACTTACAGCCACATGAAAGTGGGTGAAATCAGAATGACATTCTTGTTCTTTGTCCCAGGGATGGGAAATTGGCCCTTGGAAGGGCAGCGCGCATGCCCGGCTCCACAGGTCCCCCTGCGGGCTGCTGCCTGGTAGCCTGGGCCCCTCAGAGCCAATCTGTTTCTGGTTGTTACAGGCCTTGGAGGTCCTGCTGGCCTTCACTCCTCCTGACTATCCCCAGCCCCGCGGAAGGGAGGTCAGGGCAGCCAGGCAACCAGGTTCCAAGGAAGGACTGACACACAGGGGAGGGCTCCCCACCCCAATCTGAGAATGACTGACTGGTTGGGATACCAGCCCCACCTCCTGGGCTGATGGACAGAGCTGATGTCCTGTCGCTCATCTCCCTTACCCCATCCAGCCTCCTCTTAGAGTCCCACAGAGTGAATGGGCCTCCAAGAAGTGTGAGACCCTGTGTCTCTCCAGCCCCTAATTTTTGTTATTTATAAATCACCCAGTTTTTACATAAGTCTAAAAAGACCAAGCCACCTTCTCTGGTTAACAGCTTCCTAATCTGTGAAATGGGTCCATGTATGGATTCCACGAGGTGATCCCGATCCTCTGTACTTTATTCTCTCTGGCTTTGAGACGTATAGGACACGCATCCTTATCGTGCCTGAGTCCCTCACTGTGGGCAACCCACGGAAGCAGTAACTACATAAAAGCTCTTTGGAAGGATTCCTGGCAAGGCCAAAGTTAGGTTGTAGCCTTGGATCTCTTTTGGAAGTGAATGATGCACAAATTATTAATAAAGAAAGGCAAAATATTATATTAGAATGTTCATGCCCAGAACCATGCTAACGAGCAACAGAGAACAATGCACACACACCTTCCCCTTCGGATCGCTGCTTCACAAGAGTTGCCAAAGTATTTACTTTTCCAGAAAAGAACCTCCTCCAGGTCCTCTGGACAGGGTGAGGGCAGAGCCTATTCTTTGTCAAGCTATGGGGACAGAAAGATTGTTCTTCAACAGGATTGCTAAGGAGGTAGGAGGGATCTTTTTAGTTCCAGTCATGCAGAGACTTGCCTTTGATAAGACCATAAAGGCAAGAGACCCTGGATAGAGCCATACCTGAAGCCATCTACTCAGACATCTCAGTTATGTGAATCTATAAGCCCATACATCCCCACTTTGCTTCTTACAGAGGTGGCTTGCAGCTGAAAACATCTCAACTGGTATAAAGACCAATTATGTATGGAGTAAGAGGAATAAGAACCTATTCACCTATCTACTCTACTCACAAGCTGTTCTTGTGCCGGGCCGTGGGTCAGGGGCTGGGGGCACAGGACGAATTACATTCTCAGACACAGCCAAAGTCGCACTGATTATTGAGGGGAGGGCCGGGTGGGAGATGACTGAGTCAGGCAGGACATCCCAGAGGAGGTGACATAGGGCTTGTCAGAGAAGAAAACCTGGGTAGGCACAGCCCACGCCGCTGACTAACCCGCAGGGTGTAAAGAAGCCGCAGGGCTGAGCCTCGGCCAGCCTTCCCTGCACTGGGGGAGGGTGGAGGGTGGGAGGACAACTGCTGCCCCCACAGGCTCTTGGGGGGGTGCAGGGCTGGCCCTTCTGCCTGGAGTGTTGGCAGAAAAAGCAGGAGAGAAACTCAGGAAGACACGCATGGTTGGGAACAGCGGGAGGGAGGAGGGGAGAAAGCCATTTCTGTCCAGCCCCAAACGGCAAAGAAATGACTTTCTTCTTACACAAACTGGACTTCCGTGAGTGCAGGGGGTGGCGGGGGCGAGGCTTCATGCCGTGTTTTCTGATGCCTCGCCTGGGCTGAGCAGGGCCTGAGCTGCCCGACTGCTCACGGCTGGTCAGGCTGCCCCAATGCCACGGCCGCTGACCCTGTTGGCTCGGCCCTGGGTCCCGGGCTTCTGGCAGTTTTCCAAATAAAGTGGTTTTTATTTCATATTCACAAGAGAGGTTGCAAAATAGAATTGGGGTTGCTGCTTCTCATATTATTTATGCATTTCTCCCCCCATCTCACTTCCCCAGGGCAAGTCACAAAGGGGCCTTTGTTCTCTGCAAGTTCAAAGTCAGCTCCTCCAAAGGGAAACTTAGGGGCGATTACAAGGAGGAGGCTCCGTTTTACAAGGGCTGGCTGTCAGAACAGAAATATGGTTCACGTCAGGGCTCCCGTGGTCTGCAGGCTGCAGAAGCCGTGTGAATAGATTTCCAGTGTGACGGGTTGGGGGTAGCACAGCAGACCAGGGGCAGAGGGGGAGCAGCTCGCGGCTGCCTCGGCACACACTGCCATCCTCCTGGCCTCAGTTTCCTCCCCTAGAGAAATGGGCGTTTATGCACAGAACTCAAGCAGAGCATTCAGGTCAGCTCCTTGGAGTGGCTTTCAGAACAGGGTAGTGGGGCTCAGGTGTACCCAACATCCACTCCTGCCCTCGTCAAGTTTTGAGGGATTGCATACCTAGATCTTTGTTTAAGGGGAAAAAAATTAACAAAAGTTTGCAAAGGGCCAGCCTAGATGATCCTGAAGACCTGGGGGATGCTGGACCCCAGAGGATTGTGAGGGGCAGAGACTCAGAGCCCAGGGACACTGTGCAGCCAGCCTTGATCAGGCAGCTAGCCTCTCTGGGCCTCTTATATCCTTCTGGAAATATGTTTGTCACAGCTGCCTGATAGGAGCCATGCCCGGGGCTGGGGGCCTGCACTGTTTAGAAGTACAGAGGTGGTCAGGCCATCCCCTCCTGGGGCACACCTACTGCGTGTGCCAGTCTTGGGAAAGTTGGGAAAGTTGCCTGTAGAGCCTGGCACCCTGGTACCCACACCTACCCTCCCTGAGAGAAAGTGCAGCAGGGGCTCAGCACCATCTTCCTGGACTGGGACTCGGGCTCTAACCCTACGGGATACTCCAGCTCTTAGGCTGCAGCGGGGAACAGGCTGCAGAGAAACAAGGAGCCACAACACTTGCAACCTCAGCCAAGTTTGGCTTCTTCTCACCATGGAGGCCCCCAGGATGGGGGGGCCTATAGGGATCTTGGTTGCCAACTCTATGGGGGTTGGGACACAGCAGACCCATAGGGACCCTTGGTGAGGATGTTCCAGCTTTCTCTGCCACACAGTTGTCCTAGGACTCATGCCCAGAGGGAGAGTCCTTGAGGCAACAGCCCTGGTCTCAGATGCTCTGGAGTCTGGCCTCTCCCCACTCCCTTGGTGGAGCCCCTGCAGGCCTGGCCACCAGGCCCAGGGTCCAGGCCCTTCCAGCTTTTCTTCTGGCTCCTTCCCAAGAAAGCCTGGGAATTTGAAAATGGTATACCCCAGCCATTCTGTGCCTGCTATGGTGGCTCCTCTCCAACCACAGTGGGTGGAGTCAGAGCTGCACTGGGGAGGCAGAGTGTGTTTATGCAGGTCCATGATGGTGCAGGACAGGAAACAGCACTGAAGGTGGAGAGAGAGGGGCTTCAGGAAGAGAAAACCCCACTCACCCTACACCGTCTCTAGAGACATTGCTTTACCTGGGGTGGCCTCTGGGAGAAGGGAGAGTGGTGAGGAGGGGAAGTATGGAGAGTGGTGATTTGAATCATGGTCTCTCTGATACCAGCTGTGTTGTGCTGGGAATTTCCTGTGCAAAGGTGCAGGTCAAGATGGCCCAGTTGCTATGGTGACACCTACTGAGTATGCTCCGTGCAGAGGTGCAGAGCTGTATCAGCCAGGACCTTGAGCTCAGGCACCGGCTCCTGGGGATAGAAAATTCTGAGCATAAAAAGATGACCCCAATGTCTCGCCAGTCCTGCATCCTTCAGACTGCCTGCTTTGATGAAACTTTCCCACAAATAACCTTTTGATGAAACCTATATAATAAATGGGCTGTACTACCCCTGGGTCATTCATCCCCTCCCTGCCACTCTCCCTTGGGCTTCCCTATCTCAGCTGCTGCTGGCCGCTGAGTTCCCTGGTAGACATTCTCCATCAGGGATGATGACCCACCTGGACCCAGCTTTTTCTCAGCGTGTGTCTGTTTGTCTTTTCTTCATTCCACATCGACTCTCACCAGGTTTTGAATTAACAGCCATGGCTGAGAGCAAAGATGGGGCAGCAGCAGGAAGGAAGGGGCAGAAGGAGGGAGGGAGCTTCATGGATGGCAGAAGTGGAGGGTCTTGGAAGTCCTCCCCACCTGGTCCCAGGATTTCAGATCTTTTCAGAGCAGAAGCCAGGCCCCCTTGGGGATGGATGATCATGAGGCCCCATGCATGGCTTCTCAGAAATGGCCCTTCCAGGGGCTGCCAGACTGTGGGTGAATCCTGGGGCCCTAAGGCTTGTCCCTTGGGCTTCCCTATCTCAGCGCTGCTGGCCACTGAGTTCCTGGTAGACATCGGCTCAGGGAGCTGAGATGGACAGGTCCTGGAGAAGTCTGGTGCAGGCCAGGGGCATTCTGGGAAAACTACAACTCAGTGTTGGCCCCTTCTCACACCATTTTACATAAAAGCAGTTATTTCCACATCATGGCAAGGCCACCTGTGGGTTGCAGGTTATCTGGGGTTGTCTACCCTCAGATGCAGTGCACTGTGGGAATCTGGAAGCTCCTGGGTCCACCTGGGGAAGGTACTGGGCTGCAGATCTCCACAGGTCACAGTGAATCCCATTTTACACACAGGGAAACCAAGGTTCCCAAAGTTGGTAGAGGTTAGAATTGGGGTTGCAGGTCATGCTAGAAGCTGCTGCCTCCAATCCTGGGTGCTCTTTACTATGTGATCCGGGAGGGGCACTCATATTTAACATCACACCACAAGGAGCTGGCTCTACGGCATGTACTTTACCTAGTACCTAGATAAACTAGATACTAGTTAAACTAGTTACCTAGTTTAATCCCCACCATGTCTAGACAGTGGGTACCAATCCATTTTGCAGATAAGAAACTGAGGACCAGAGAGGCTAAGCAACCTGTGATTTAGGATCACAGCTCAGGTGTGCTCCACCTCAGAGATCTCATCCTGTGGGGCTCTGATGCCTTCCTGTGCTGCCTCCCCTAAACCTCTGCTTGGCTGCCCAGAAGATCCCCTGGGGAGCCTGAAAAAAAGGCTTCTGTGACCTAGGTGAAGGGTTTTCTCGGAGCTCCCTGGGGCCTTCCTGCAGCCCCATTAAAGTCACAACTCAGACAGGAGCCTTCTCTGCTCCCAAGGCCAGGCAGGCCGCAACCCTCCAGCTGGGGAGCAAGTCAGGGAGCTTGCCCTGGCCTTGCACGCTTTGAAGGAGGTCAGTCAGGGCCGGTTCAGCCTGGGCCTCTGGGATTTTTCCCCTTGGATTTGGGATGTCTGCTCAGAGTGAAATCTCAGCATTTCCGGCAAACAGGCTGGGCCTATGCCACCTCCTCCAGCTTCCTGACCACCCAGCTTCATGCTGGATGCTTCCCCACCCCCTCCAGCACCTGTGTTCCTGCCCGCCCAAGCTCTTCCTCTGGCCTGTCACCATCTGGCACAGCCTAACTCACTTATTGTGTGCTTATTTATTTATGTCAGTCTTCCCACCTGAGCAGATCTCCTTGTGGAGGGATCTCATCTGCGGTGTCTGTCAGGATGTTCCTTGGTGGGTCTTGGACCCTGGGAGGCACATGATCTGTGTGTGGAGCAAATTAATGAATGGGGAGGGCGTTCCGCTGCACCCTGATCAGAATGCAAACATCACGTCTGATTTGAAGCTAAGCCAGGATCCCCATTGACTAAGAAACCCTTGGCCTGAACAGGAAAACACTGAATGAAATGTCCTTCCAGTCCAAGAGCCTGTGGCCCTACCTGAGATTGGAAGGGGCTGGCAGACTCTATGCCCAGTTGGAAAGGGCTGGACCCTGGCATCTGGGAGGCCCCTCTCACCTTTGTACCTTAAAGCCATCCCTAGGCCGCTTCCCTGAGTATGGGGTAAACAGGTGAGATGTGCACACCCCTTGGTGAAGGAGAGACTGCCCAAGCTGAACATTTCATGCTTTGCACTGTAAGTTGTGCCTTTCAGCTGTGGCAGATGGACACCCTGATATACCCTGCTCTCATTCCCAGCATGGCTGTGGCTGAGCCGCACACACTTGAATTCAAAGTGGGCAGCCAGGTACCCAAGTGGGGTGCTGCCTGCCAGCAATGTGGGTAACCCGGTTCCCCTCGCAGAGGCCGGCACAGCCATTGACGCCTTTCCTGGAAGTGCAGCGCTGGCCGGGCAAGAGGCTCTCTCTAACCCTCAGCTCCCAAAGCTCTCTGAACCTCTGTGTTGGAACCACTGTGACCTTTACAAAGCCCCCATGCCTAGGTCCTCACCAACTAAGTCAGAGGCTCTGGGGTGGCCCCAGCCTGTAGTGTCTTCATGCTAAATTGTTGGATCCAGCTTTTGGCTGTTTCCTGTGGTGGTCGGCAAAGGGGATAGAGTTTTTGAGGTTGGAATGGCCCCAGGAAAGCTAAGGTGTCTGATCATCCCCTGATAAAGGGAAGGCTGGGAGTATCAGAGAGCGTTTCCCAGCTAGGTGGGGTGGGGACATTCTGTTCATGAAGGAGGATGAGGACTGAGCAGAGCTGGGAAGTAAAGCAGGTTCTAGAAGGGGAGGCTGGTCACACTGGAGGTGCGTCCTTGGCAGGTGCCAAGGGGCCACTGTGGGGGTGGAGTCAGAAGGTGTGCTTCAAGAAAAACACCAGGGGAGGCTGGTCACACTGAGGGGAGCCTCGGATGCCACATTAGGGAGCCGGAGTTTTAGGCTGCAGGTAAAGGCAGGAGCAACTCAGTCCTACTGCGGCGGAAACCCAGGAGACATCCCAATAGTTATAAAAGGCCACAGGTGGCAGGTTTTGTCAACAGGTCACTTCCTTTGCATCACGTGGGCCCAGTGCTTGTCACGCTCCACCTGATGGAGCTGTGGTGGTCTTGAAGCAGCTCATCCTCACAGCTCCAGACAGTTCCAAGCTGACTATCATTCGTGGACCTTAGCCAGGGTGGAAGATAAATAGGTCACCAAATACGGGTCCCTGGGCTGCAGCACCTGGCCAGCCTGGGCCATATGGCAACGGCTCTCGGGCCTTTGTTCAGGGACCCCACACCTGGCTGTGGAGGAACCAGCTCCTCATAGTTGGGGGTCCCTCCAACCTGAGCTTCAAGGGAGATGCCTCATGAATTGTGCAGGAGGTTAATTGAGACAGGATGTAATCCCGCAGCTACTCGCTGGTACCGATAAGGCCTCACTTTTCAAGATATTTGGTGATGTGATGGATTATTTTTTGGGAGAGAAATTTGGAAAGTCTCAGGCACAAATAAATACATAAATAATAAATAAATAGTAAATAAAGACAGACTCTCTCTCCACACGTGACCTCTCATGGTGTGCTTTGACTGAGCCCTCCAGCAGTCTCTTCTACGTGTGGTAGGGTCTTCCCACAATTTTGCAAAGCAGTCTGTTCCCTTGTCCCCACGGATACCCTTTTCTTGGACTATGGCAACTAATTCTTTGACTCCTGATTTCTCTGAGCTGAAAACACTGAGACTTTTTTTTTTTTTTCTACCAGGGATTGAACCCAGGGGTGCTTAGCCACTGAGCCACATCCCCAGTTTTTTTTTTCTTTTTAATTTTGAGACAGGATCTCACTGAGTGCTCAGTCTGGCTTTGAACTTGCAATCCTCCTGCCTCAGCTTCCTGAGCTGCTGGGATTACAGGCATGAGCCACCATGGACGGCTGAGGCAATTTTAAAAAATTGCATAAATAATGTTACAATGCATTATGAAGTCAATAAGTGATTCTCAATCAATTCTGGGAGTGTTTTTGTACTGTTTGTGCAGTAAGTATCAGGGGAAGAAAGACAATTTCAATGCCAGGCTGTTGTTTTCATCTTATAATTTTCCTTTTTATGATCCTTTTTAGAATGTGTGTGTGTGTGTGTGTGTGTGTGTGTGTGTGTGTGTGTGTTGCTGGGGACTGAACCCAGGGCCTCACCCATGCTAGGAAAGTGCTCTTCCACTGAGCTACACCTACCATATTATGATCTTTATGGTTATTTCTTCAATGCTGCTGTATTCTTCTAGGAAGTAGGCACATCCTACTTTACTGTCTCCTGTCACTAGCCATGTACATGATTTTCAGTTGTACCTGGAATAAATAACACTGCAATGAACATCTGTATGCATGTGCTTTTTTTTTCTTTCAAAATATATCCTTATGGGGCTGGGGTTGTGGCTCGGCGGTAGAGCGTTCTCCTAGAATGTGCGAGGCACTGGGTTTGATCCTCAGCACCACATCAAAATAAATAAATAAAATAAAAGTATAAAAATGTTATATTAAAAAAAGAACACTATTAGAAAATATATCCTTATGATGAACTTCTTAGATTAGAATTATTGGGTAAAACAGAAGAGGCATTTTCAGGGCTCTGTAAGCGTGATGTCAAGAGACTTCCGGCCAGCACACAGCCCTGATGACAGTCTGTTTGTGTTTTTTTTCAAGCTTTGCATTCCACTCTTGGTTCTCAGGAGCAGCAGTCCCTGCACCATCCTCAGGATGGTCACTCTAGGAAGACAGTATTGCTCTAGGTGCATTTTACTGCATGTAGGCTTTCTTTCTTTTTTCTTTTCTTTTTTTGCTTTATTTCAATTTTAAAAAACATAATAAAAAAAATCCCTATTTCCCTAATCCGCTTTCAGCTCTTCCCAGTCATTCAGTTCAGACCTTGATCTGCAGTCCTCCAGACCTTCCCTCTTGGCCTCGGGCCTCCAGCCAGCCCTCCTCTCCCCTCCTTTCTCTCCTCAAGCTTCAGAATTGCTTGGTGGCTTGTTGCGCGTGCATACTCCTGCTCCACTCCAGATCTGGGCACCCAGAAGCTCCGAGAGTCAGGCCTGGGGACTGAGACCTTTCCCAGTTCCCACGTGAACCATCCTGTAAGAGAAGTAGGCTTGACGAGGCCTAGTTCCCAAAGTTCTGGCCTTGCCTGCTCTCTTGTCTCATTTTCTCCTACTTGCACCTGTACAATTTGCTCTCCAGTGGACCCTCCTGGGGGCAGCTTCAGGGCATAAGGACTGGTGCAGAGTCTCAGAAAGGAGGACGAGGATACAGAGAGGACAGGTGGTCTGCACCCAACCTGGCCCTCACCCAGCCTGTCCTCAAATAGGCCATCATCATGGAGTTCATCAGGGTCCAGGAACATCAAAGAGCTTGTCAGTCACCCCCAAAGTGCATTCACACCACACACAGAGATGCACACGTGTGTGGGTGCTGTAAGTCACCCATACCTCTGCCTTTTTCAGCACTGGCTGTGCATTGCTAGGCCTTTCCTCTGTCCTTTCACTAATTGGCCTAGAGAGGCCCATCTCCTAGGATATGGTCCTTTTATCAGCCTGGAGCAGACTCTTGATGAAATGGTTTGGTTCTCTCAATGAACACCAGCTAAGGCCAAGTGTTTCTGGGCAAGTGGGTGCCTAGTGGAAGAGAAGCAATTGGGTAGCAGGGAAACCCCAGGTTAGATGGTCTCCCGTTGACCTGGATCATTGCCTTGGATCATATGCCCATTGTTATGGTTTATATGTGGTGTCCCCCAAAATTTCACATGTGAGACAATGCAAGAAGGTTTGGAGGACAAATGATTGGGTTATAGCCTCAACATAATCAGTGAATTAATCTCTGGTGGGATTAACTGAGTGGTAACAGCAGGCAGGTGGGGTGTGGCTGGAGGAAGTGGTTCTTTGAAGTATGGAGAATATATTTTGTATCTGGAGAATGGAGTCTCTCTCTGCTTCTGATCACCATGTGAGCTGCTTGCCTTTGCCACACTCTTCCGCCATGATGTTCTGCCTCACCTTGAGCCTTGAGGAATGGAGCCGGCCTTCAATAGACTAAGACCTCCAAAGTTGTGAGCCCTTAAATAAACTTTTCCTCCTCTACAGTTGTTCTGATTGGGTCTTTTAGTCACAGCAGTGAAACAGCTGACTAAAACACCCATCTTGACCCCATATCTATAGCCAGGAAAGGACTGACTGATTGGAGAAGCCTCAGTCATGAACTTAGCCAGTTTGGTGCTGTGATAACACACTGCGGTAGACTGCGGGGGGGGGGGGGGGGGGGAGGGTAAAAACAAATTGGTGTTCCTTACAGTTTGGAGGCTGTAAATCCAAGATCAAGATGCCAGCAGATCTGGTGTTTGGTGAGGGCCCACTTCCTGGTTTGCAAACGGCCATCTTCTCATTGTGTTCTCACATGGCAGAGAAAGAGAGGGAGAAAGCAAGCCCCTGTCTCTCTTAAAAGGGCCAGACTCCCATGTGAGGGCTGCACCCTCCTGACCAATCACCTCACAAAAGCCTTACCTCCATATACTGTCATTTTGGGGAGTAGGCTAAACACAATAGAACGTGGGGGACATAAACATTCAGTCCATGGTAGGCTGCCATATCACAGCCTGGGAGGCTCAAATAACAGACGTGTGTTTTCTCACAGTTCTCAAGGCTGGAAGAGATCAAGTTCACTTACAAATCAACGTGTCAGCAGGGTTGGTTTCTTCCAAGGCTTGTCTCCATGGCTGGATAGACCCTTGCCTTCCCCAAGTCTCCACATAGCCTTTCCTCTTTGTGAGTCTGTGTCTTACTCTCTTCTTTTTAGAAGGATATCAGTTTTATTGGTTTAGGGCCCACCTGTATGATCTCATTTACCTTAATCACCTCTTTAAAGACCCTCTCTCAAAATATAGTCACATTCTGAGGTTCTGGGAGTTAAAACTTTTTGGGGGTGTGTGTGTGGAGACACAATTTGTTCTATAACAGAAGATAAGGTTCCCATCTCTAGATGTGCACCCAGACAACACCTGCATGGATTTTTGTCCCCCAAAGATTTAGAGCTTTTTTTTTTGTGGGGGGTACTGGGAATTGTACTCAGGGGCACTTGCCCACTGAGCCACATCCCCAGCCTTATTTTGTATTTTATTTAGAGACAGGGTCTCACTGAGTCGCTTAGTGCCTTGCTTTTGCTGAGGCTGGCTTTAAACTCACCATCCTCTTGCCTCAGCCTCCAGAGATGCTGGAATTACAGGCGTGTGCCACTGTGCTTGGCTAGCACATGGGTTTTTGATGGTCCTGAGGCCTGACTTCTGTAATTGGCATGACCTCCCCTAGTGCCCCGCATGAAGAGAAGGAGGGGGCCCTGGGCAGGGAGATGCTAATGGAGTAGGTATTGAGGGGAAGGGAGTTCTAACTCAAACATTTGTCAAATCAAATGTCTGCAAATGGGTAAAGACCATATCATTTGGCTAATATTGGTAGTAAGCAAATCATCCAGCTGGCCTTTGACATCAAATGACAAGACTGGTTATAAAAAATAGCCCTTTGCCGGCTGGGGTTATGGCTCAGTGGTAGAGTGCTTGCCTAGCGCTTGCTAGTGTGTGAGGCACTGGTTTCGATCCCTGGCATCACATTAAAAAATAAATAAACAAACAAATAAAATAAAGGTATTATGTCCACCTATAACTAAAAAAAAAAAATTAAAAAAATAGCCATTTGCTAAAGTATAGTCAGCCCTAAAGAGAGAATGATTTACTTCCTGGGTGCATTTTGGTCCATGCTGAAAGTCCCCTGAGAATGTGGGGAGAAGCATACCAGTCACTTTGGATTAAGTGCTCGCTGTCTGTGGGAGATGTGTGAAATGGTTCTCACAAGTTGGCCATGAGAAAGGTCAGTCCCTTGAGTGGGTTCAGTGGTGGCTCCCAGAAAAGTATGTCCACATCTTAATTCCTGAAACCTGGGAATGTGGCCTTAGTTGAAAAATTAGATGTAATGAAGTTAAAGATTTTGAGATGAGCTCATCCTGGATTACCTAGGTGGGCCCTAAATCCAATGATGAGTGTCTTTAGAAAAGAGACAGAAGAGGACACACAGGCAAATAGAGGACACTTCCGTGTCATGGGGGCACAGATTGGAGTGATGTAGACTCTAGGAACATCAGGAGCCTTGGAACAGGCAGAGTGAAACACCCCCAGGGCCTCTGGAGGTGAATGGGGCCCTGGGACCCCTCAGATTGGGACACCTGACTCCCAAACTGTGAGATAATAAGTTCCATTGTTTTAAGCCACTAATTTATGGTCACTTAATTTGGCAGGCCCAGGAAACTAATATAGTCCCTGAAAATGACATCATTAAGACCTTTGGATAAGGGGGTAGTAATTAAATGGAACTTGATTAAATTGAATTGATTGCCTATTTGAGAAGAGCCTGCACTTCAACCCAGTGAAGTAGACACAAAGAGGAGGACAACTGAGCCGTAGAAGAGTTTGTGAGAGAGGGCGGCAGCCTGCGGGGCTGCGTGCAGAACCCAGCTCTGCTCTGGTGGTATTTGCAGTCTAGCAAAACTGACAGGGGAGGGGTCATCAGGAACAATCGTGCCATCATACTAGTGGTGGGACAGAGGTGTGGAGCTAGGAGAGCTTATACTGGGGACTAGAGAAGAGTGATGTTTGGATTTTGAAGGGTGGAGCGTGGGGGCCTGGAGGAAGGGGCATGGAGTAGTTGGAGGGCAAACGTATTGAAGGTACAAAAGCCCAGTGTTCTGCATAGGCCAACTACCAAAAGGCAAAACTATCACAGAGTCCGTTTAAATACCTTAATTGGCTTTTATTTATGATTATAAAAGAGAATAAGTGCTCCAATGAGCTGAACAGAGAGCTTGGCTTTAGAGACAGAGAAGGGCTCAGGAAAGCAGAAACAGAGCACAACAAGGAGATTGGTTGTTTCACGGTAGCTTTTCTTATAGGAGTAAAACAATTTCTTAGCATGCTAGCTCAGGTAAACTGGGCTTTTTGTGATTGGTTGCTGTGGATTACCTGGGGCTTGTTTATTTTTATTTTTTTTTTAAACTGTCCTGTTTTAAAGTTCAGATTGGTCATGTGGCACTTAGCATGAGTGGCTCCATTCTGGTTTGGCCTGGTCAACTGGGACCTAGTTCAGGAGATTAGTCCAAAACAAAAGCCTCCTATCAATTTTATTTTGCAGGGCTATGACTGACAGCTAGGAGGACAGACTAGATAGGGCCACACAGGTCATGCTGAGGGTTGCTGGCATCACTAAGAAAGAGGAAATGCCAGCTTCTGGCATTGGGAGCTGAATTGGCTCCCTGAGCTGAGCTTGTGTCGTTGGAAGTGCCTGATGTTTCCAGCCCCACCCTGGCGTTCTCAACCTCACAGAGCGCCAGCATCAGGCCAGATCCCCCTTGACTAGGATGAAGCACAACAAAAAGAGGCCCCTCTATCAGTGTGCCTAAGCATAGAAAACCCAGCTCACTGTGCACAGGACAGAGTGCAGAGAACGCCTGTCAGCCCTCCCTGCAGATAAGAAGTGTGGGGATGTCCACTCTCAGAATCAGCCCTGCTTTCTTTCTTTCTTTTTAAAATATTTTTAGCTGTAGATGGACACAATACCTTTGTTTCATTTGTTTATTTATATTTGGTGCTGAGGATTGAACCCAGGGCCTCACACATGCGAGGCAAGCACTCTACCACTGAGCCACAACCTCAGTCCCTTGTCCCTTTCTGATTGCACCCGATTTAGAGCAAAGCCTGCCTGTTCGAACCCTGTTCCCTGAAACTATCTCCTCAAGCGAAGCACGTGCATTCTATCCCCTTGTGCAGGGCACCCACGGCTGCTCAGGTGTGTGTCCTCCCAGTGACATCAGGCAAAGCACACATCTGTTCGACTGCTATGGGTTCTGGTGGCATTTACAAGAAGCCAGGGGTTGGGGAGAGGGGGATGTGGGCACCTTCCTCTTTTCCTCCGTTTCCTCTTGCTTAGGTTCTGACTCGCCCTAATCAGGGAGCAGAGTAGGATAAACAAACGCAGATTGGAAGCTATTATTTGACCATTATTGTCATTGTCACCTGGGGTTGACTCCCTCTATTTTCTGGGCACTGAGTTCTTCATGGGCTGCCTCAAGTCACTTGTTTCATCCCTAGCTCAGTTGGGCCAGGACAGTGGGCTGGATTGCAGACAGGCCAAAGACGTGCCTGGAGACAGCGTGGAGACATATGGCTTGTTGGGGAAGGCTTACAAGAGATCAGTGACTGCTCCAACAGGAGTTTAGTGGGACAGGCTGACTGACATCATCTCTGTCCCTCACAGTGTCTCCTCCTCCTCTATGTTTTATCCAGATGCGGCCAACTGGACAAGTGACACATATTCTTTCCACGGTTCCCTCGGTTGCAGAGGGGTCTGATTCCCCGGGCTGTACGAGCACCCTCAGCAGCAGCATTAGCTTGCTTGGTTGTAATGAAGTTAAAGATTTTGAGATGAGCTCATCCTGGATTACCTAGGTGGGCCCTAAATCCAATGTCTGACCAGCCTCCCAAGGAGCACCTGTCCTGGTGTCCATGTGAGAAAGTAGCTTTCTACAGGTAACACTAACTTGCCCCGGTTCCCACTGTGTGCAGGAGAAAGCCAGTGTCCTTAAAATAATATGTACTGGACTTCCCAGCCCAGGTTTGCTCGCACTGTTTCCTTAACTTGGAGAATTTGGAGTGGGGGCGGGGGGAAGGGGATATTCAAGGGTGTGGTATTTTACTATCCTCCCCCTTTTTAGGGACAATATACCACTTTTCCTGGGGAAGGCTCTGCTGGGTGGGTGAACTTGACAAGAGTGAACTCACTTCCATAAGTGTGTGTGGGGGATCCCTCTAGCTCTCTTTTAGCTGCTCCACTCATGTCCCTATCCACTGCTCATGGCCACATTGTTAAACCATGGGTCCTGACTTTGGGGGTGATGTCCAGCCTCGCCTTCAGTCTGCTGTCAGAACTGTGTGCAGGCCCATAGTGTGTCCTCAGAGTTTCTAGTTATGGAGGTATTGATGCACCGCATGGATCCTCTGTGTGGGTGAGGACTCAGGAGCCTGCAGGGCCCGTCTGGAATGTGGAGTGGAAACAGCTGTGGTGCTGCTTCAGAGGAAACTTTTGACGTGTTGGATGTGCTGGGCTCCCAGCATCTCCACAGGGCTGCTCTGTCTTGAGCGGGTCAGTAGTCCTGGGCAGGAGGAAGGAGCCTGGAGCCCTTCCTATTCTCCTTTCTGCCCTCATCCCTGGGAAGGACCTGTATCCCCTACGTCTCAAAATGTGCCCAGAATGAATGATTCTGTGCCTTTTACTCCTGGTTCATTTTTGACTCTGGTCTTGGGCCTGAGGACAGAGGGTTTGCATCTGTCCCACTTCTCCTGGCACCGGGAGCCCCAGCTGTCACAATGGAGTAATGCTAAGGAGCCAGTTTTTTTCTGGCTGAACCTGCTGAGCAAGGGGCCAGAGTGCCCAGGACATAGGGCTTCTCATGGTGAGGAGCAGCTGTGACAGCCACTTGCACCCTGGGAGCCTTTATCATCCTCAGCTCTAGGCAAACGGACCAGGATATCCTCCTAACAAGTGTGACCATTTTGTCTGAGGGGACATCCCAATCTCCCAACAGTGGCAAAGCAGGCTTCCAACTCCTCAGCTGCTGAGCTGCCCACTCTGCCCAGCAGGGAGGGGAAGCCGTGCCAGAGCCCAGCTGTGGACAGTCTGCAGTGTCTAATGCCATCACTTAGAAAGGGTGTGCATACAGCCAGGGACCAGCATGCCCAGGAGAAAGAAGCCAGTTTTCTTCCCGGAAGTTCCCGCCAAATCACACTTATTGAAGCTCTTCACTGAATCCCAAGAGAAAGACCCTTTGCTTCCAGCCCTGAGTGTAGGATTCCTTTCTCACGCAGACTCTCTTCCAGTGATATTTGGAGGGAGGCCTGGCCTTGAAGCCTGCCACCCATTGTGTGATCCCAGGCAAGTCACCAATAGGAAATCTCTGAGTGTAAGTTGAGCATTTTGTTCTGACAAAGAGATGGAGATTAAAAATATAATGAATACATTCAGGAGGATATAGAAGATCAGGCAACTATAAAAAAAGAACCAATTAAAAATCTTCAAGACAAGACATGTTTGTCTAGCCTCTGTTTTCTTATTAGCAAAATAGGCTAATGTACATTAAGCAGTTTCTAGATTCCAGGACTGCATCTATAGCTCTCTTACCTCTGGCATTGGATTGCCACAAACACTGTGGCTGTCACATAGATAATGACTATGCTAGTGCCACTGGCAAGCTCCATGGGTCACTTATTTTCTTTATTCTGATGCAAAACTCCCCGCTCCTCAACTGCAGAGATGGCTCCTCCTGTTGCTAAGGGGTCCTTCCTGTGGATGGTTCTTAATTAGGCTTGCCAATTGGGAGAGAGTTAACTGCTAATTTCACACCCCAAATTAAATGTGCATAAACTCGTGTAACCAACAAGAGAAAAGAACTAATATTTTACTGAAAAATCTACTTGGGCTGAGTGATGCACACACATTTTCATATTGAATCTTCACAGTAGTACTGTGAGATACGGTTTGAGCAGCCCTAATCTGAAATCTGAAAGGCCCCCAAATCTGAAATGTTTGGAGCACTGATAGGATACTACAACTGGAAAATTCTACTCCATGTGAATTTGTTTCATGTTCAAAATGATTAAAGATTATTAAAGAAACTATAGGATTACCTTCAAGCTATGTGTATAAAGTGTACAGAAACAGATTTAGTCCAGATATTTCAATGTAAATGATATATAAATAGACGTTATATTGTCTTGTTTGGGGAATAATGATGTCGTATAAAAAATATGTTCATTTGGTGTAGGCACATTTTTTCTCCAATACTTTTGATTCATGGGCACAGGGGATGAGCTGTACATCAGAATTTTTACATATATGGTCATTTGTGTGCTGTTCTCCAGTTTTGATATCAACTTTGTGCTGTTTTTGGAAAATATGTTGGTTAGTTTTTGTATTTTTGTATGCTCTGAAATAGCTGACCTCACATAGTTATTACCTGTTCCTTGGAGATCAGATAGAAAGGGCCTGTAAAAATGGTTGAATCTTGGGGCTGGGTTGTGGCTTAGTGGTAGAGAGCTTGCCTTGCATGCTTGGGGCACTGGGTTTGATCCTTAGCACCACATAAATTAATAAAATAAAGATATTGTGTCCATCTACAACTAAAAATTTTTTTAAAAAATGGCTGGACCTGAGTACTTTTTTATTATTTTTATAGTTCAGTCTTTTTTTCTATTCAAAATCTTTTTCTCTTCATCTACCCAAGTTTTTAAAATAGCTTCTTAAGAACTTTGGGAATGGGCTGGGGTTGTGGCTCAGCAGTACAGCGCTTGCCTCACACGTGCGAGACCCTGGGTTCGATCCTGAGCACCACATACAAAAATAAATAAGTGAAATAAAGGTGTTGTGTTCAACTACAACTAAAAAATAAATATTTAAAAAAAAGAACTTTGGGAATAAGTTTCAATAATTTTGTCTCCTACTGTTTCTTTTAGTGCTTTTCTAACTAACTCATGTTCCTTTGGGGTTTTCTGTTGTATGGTTTTATCATTCCTGCATCTACTCTCCCTGTCTCTTCACTCTTCCTTCATACATTTCATGACTTTGCTGTTTTGTGCTACATTCTGAAGATGGCTTTGGCCTTATATTCTGGGAACTTGCTTTTCAGGGTTGTCCGTTTGTATTAGGACAAACATGTCTAGTCTTGAAGATTTTTAATTGGTTCTTTTTTTATAGTTGCCTGATCTTCTATACCTTCTGAATGTATTAATTATATTTTAATCTCCATTTCTTTGTCAGAACAGCTCACTTTCTTTAAGCATTTTATTTTTTTAGTTTGTTACCTCTCTTTTGTGTCGGATTTTCAAGAAGTGCTCAACTTATACTCAGATTTCCTGTTGGTGCATCTATAAATAGTTTATCTACTTATCTCCAGCAACTGTGGGTGAGAGGTGGGACTGTGCAGCCAGGTAGTGTGGACCACTGAGTGGTCTTCCAGATGGAGGTGCCCCTGATTCAGCACCCTAACAGTCAACTGGGGCTTCATTCTGTCCCCTATACCTTCCCTGAATACATTGGAAGTACCCCCAAATTTGCTTGGATCCTTTCCAGAATCTGGGCTTTGGTTTCCTCATCCAATCAAATCACAGCTCTTTTATAACTCTGGCCCCTGAGGGTATTCCTGTTCTGGATAAATGGATCATTCAAAAACAGAGGCTTAACACAACAGTCATTTTGATTGTTGCCTCTCATGGCTCTGGAAATTGACTGGGTTCAGCCAGATGGCTCCTGTTCAGAGGCTTTCATTGCAGTCAGTGGTTGGGGAAGACTCAAGGGGTGTCAGGTGAAGTATCTACACGCACCATTTCCCTGTCTTGGGCTTCCTTGCAATATGGTGTCTGTGCTCAGCCAACAAGGCAGAAATGGAATCAGTTGTTATGAGTCACCTTGTCATTTGGCTTCATTTCTGCTGCAGAGACCTGCAAAGGTTCTGGGAGAAGAAAATTTCTGAGAGTGTCAGAGTGTTTTGTTAAGAAAGGCCTGTGGGATGGAAGATCTTCTGTATCATCTTACAATCAGGAAAATCCCCCCTTCCCCTAGCACTGCCAGGAATTAGTTTATTTTCTTAAACACATTTTCTACAGTTTTTTTTTTTTTAAGAATTTAGGTACAGAACCAGGAGGTCAAAACTTGTGCTTATCAGTCACCTTGACATAATTGCACCTCATGGTTAATTGATTCTTAGGCCCCCCCCCCCATATCCCCGCCGCCATTCTATTGTGTTGTTCATGCCATCTCATCTTTTTGGTGTGCTAGCAGAAGTGGTACTGCATAAATGCACTCCCTGGGGAGAGCTGGTATGGTGCAGGCTTGAGGTGGAGTCCTGTTCCCCTGACCTCATCCAGTAACTGGAAGTGGGGTCCAGTTCCAGCAACAACCTGTGGACCTCAGGGCTCATACACCAACTCAGCTGGCTTCCTCTATCTCCAAAGTCTCTTATTATTATTATTTTTTTCTTAGGGAGTGGTACTATGGATTGAACGAACTCAGGGGCACTCAACCACTGAGTCTTATCCCTAGCCCTTTTTTTTGTTGTTGTTAAAATTTTATTAGAGACAGAGTCTCACTGAGTTGCTTAGCACCTCACTGTTGCTGAGGCTGGCTTTGAACTTGCAATCCTCCTGCCTCAGCCTCCTGAGCCACTGGGATTACAGGCATGCTCCACTATGCCTGGCTTCAAGGTCTCTTCTTGACCACCAAGATCCCATAGAGGGGAACACTCCAGGGAATTCTCACTTGTGCTCCACCATACTAGGGGACCACTGCTATCCAGGAGCTGATAGATAGAATTTCTGGTGGGAATGATTCAGTCTATTTTGAATTCTCTCTTTTTAAAACCCCAGAATGAGTGCTCACATCTTGCCCTTGGTGAATCCAGTCAGTAGTGTGAGCATAGTGTGTGTTAGCACTGGGCTGCCCTTGTTTCTCTCACTGGCTCAGTGTTCCTGCAGAAGGAGGCTGGCAGGCTGCTGTCCCTCCAACATGGAGGTGTTGCATGGTGAACTGAAGTCTGCACCTGTCAGGCTTGGGGAGAAGTGGACATGAGAAGGGTTTTGCAGCCCCCTGAGGCTACAAGTAGGGCCTGAGAGCTCACTGCCTATGCCTGGGCACCATGGTGGGAGCTCAGGGGTGGAGGAGATGGTCAACTAGGCTCAGCTCAGCAGGGCTCCAGGTTTGCTCCAATGCATACTTAGGACCTAAATGATGGGAGGACCCTCCAGACTCAAGCTCCTGCAGAGAGGGAGGCTCCTAAAGAGAGTTTGCTTTCTTTTGAAAGAAGGGAAGCCTGAATTCTGTAGTAAGGCCCTTCATTCCATCATACTAATCTTTTCTCCTTCCACTGAGGTTGGGGGTTGTGTCACACGCAGCTGGATTAGTGCTGTGTTTGGTCTGATGTGACAATTAATTAATTAACTCATGTGACAACATGAAATCATGACAAACGGCCTCTTTAATCTCAAGATTTCTTAACTTTTCAGAGAAGAAGAAATCTGGCAACCACATAAGATCATGGGAAAAAAACGGATCTTTTAAATTCATTCCCACATGAAACCTGCTGATTGAACGAAATGGGCAAATACACGCCTGACCCTTTGGTCACAGGCACAGAACTGCCCAGAGCCATCTGTTCGGTGAGGCAGGACTGTGCGTGGATGTTTTGAAATCTGCAAGGGTTCCTCTTTGAATGCTGTTGACTCAACTCTGCCTGGATCTCTGCTCCTTCAGGCCATCTGCAAGTAGCACTGTGTCCTGGAGCAGCATTTTAAAAAGCTGATTTGGTTCAGGCTTTTTAAAAATCAAAACAAAACAAACACCCACCCCCGCAGTGAACAACAACTTTTTCCCAGGCTGGCCAGTGCTGTGGCCAGGTTGCCCCTGGTGACAACACTTTTTGAGTTGGCGGTTTCTCTAGGCCTTTGTTTCCCAAGTGCACAACGGGATGGTAGAGGGTCAAGGTCATTTCCGGCTTCACATTTCTGGGAAGCCAAACCCACACCTCAGGGCCTCTCTCCTACCATTTAGTCTGGGATTGGCATCTTGGCTGGGGAGAATAACAGCATCTGTATCACGGTTTCCCAGGGCCTCTTGCCTGCAAACAGATAATCTGGTGGCCAATGAAGGCAGCTGCTGACCACTCGTGGCCTTGGTTGCTACTGGCCATTTAGGTCCCTAGAGCTGGGAGTCTTGCCCAGGCTGCCCAGCCCCCTGGCAGACCTAATTCCACAGCCCCAGGGACCTGCTTGCCATCATTCTCTTCTTTCCTGGATACTTCCATTCATCTGTCCACTCCCAAAGTTCAGAGCAGGTGATAGAGGAGAGTCTCAGCGGCAGCCAAGGCCAGAAACGAGTGGTGAAGGCAAGGTGTATTTCCTCTCCAAGTGTGCCACCCACAGCAGCAACAATTTGCATTTGATGCTTCTGAGCTATTGGTTGCCATGGTGACCCATGACTCTTGAGCCCCCATTTATCCATCAGGCCCAGAAACACCCATCACATCCTGGCAAATCATCCCTGGAGCTCCACCAGGGTGCATGGCCAGTCCTTAGTCACCAGTGCCTGCCTTAGTTCCAGAGAGAAAGGTCAGCTCTGCCTGGCTGGGCCACTGACTGGTTTGAGCCAGGGTTATGGGGGCTCATGGTTAAGCTGTATCCCCCTCCCCAAGAGTTAGCTCTCACAGTCCCTGAGCCTGTGCTCACATGCTGACGTAACTCTCCAACCCACCCTTGACCTCCCAGGTCCCAGCAACCTCGTGGAAGTGCAAAGAGCAAGAAAGTAGGCTGGCACAGTTTTCTCAACTTTTTGCTTGACCACCTGTTCCAGTTACTGTTGTTTCATAACAAACCACCCCCAAACTTGGTATATGACAATCACTTTTCTATACTGTAGTTCTGTGGGTCTAGAATTTGGAGACAGTGATCAGGGTGATTTAGTAGCTGAGACCTCAACTGTGAAGACTCCATGGCTGAAGAAGATTAAACTGCTAGAAACATCTGAAGGTGTCTTTTCTCAAGTTTGCAGCAAACCCTGGGATGCTGGCCCTTGGTTGGCACCTCAGCTGGACTAAAGGCTAGAATGCCTGCACATGGCCTCCTTGTGGCTTGGGCTTCCTCACAGCATGGTGGCCTCGTCATAGTCAGACTTCTTGTCTGGTGGCTCAGAACTTCAGAGGTGAGCCCTCAGCTTCACTGCCTGTTCTAACTGAGCTCTGGAAGTCATGTTGCTTCACTTCCAGCACATTCTGTTGGTTACAAGAAAACTGCAAGCTCCCAAGAGTCAAAGGGGAGGGATGGAGACTCCACCTCTGAATGGGAGTACAGGAGACCTCTTGTGGCCATGTAATACACTGCCTTCTGGCTTCCCTTCCCACTTGGCCCCAGCCACAGTCCATCTGCACTGTCTTGGCCAGGCTCTCCCCTGCCTTATCCTTTTCTTAATAGCTGCTGAGCAGACACCTCACAGGCTCAATAGTGACTGGGCCACAGAGCAGAGGCCAGGCCCTTGTACCTCTATCTTTTTCAATGAAGCAAGTTCAGGGTCAGTTATAGCCCACAGAGCCCTCCGTTTAGTGGAATATCCTGGCCTGTCTCCTTCACTATCCACGGTTGTTCATGTGATTTTGGGTCTTGTGTTTCTTGGCTTTTAGCTTGTGGTTCTGGAATGAGGGGAGCCAGGCAGAGCCTCACCCCAGAGCCAAGCAGTGTGAGACCCGGAAAGCCTTCCAGTAACCCAGAGCTTCCCGGTGGACAGCCTCTCTTCTGTGCCTGGCTTTCAGGGGCTTTGGGCAGAACATATGGCCATCCTTCCCCCTGTTTGGGGAAGGGGCAGGCTGCCCTTTGCAGAATAATTTCGGTGTGACTGACATTATGGTAACCGCAGATACTCCTCTGTAGCCTTCGGTGGCTGAGAAGTTCTGAGGAGTTTTGCTGAGAACCGTGCAAGGATTAGTAGATCCATCTGTGAAAACTTGGGGCTCTTTAGAAGGAACTCCAGAAGGAACTTTTGGCCAGAAATGTTCACAGGAACGTTTTCTCTGGATTTCCAGATTCTACCTCCACTATTTCTCTATGTGCCACTGACCCTCAGATCCTCAAAATGACCCCTGTGGACAGAGGTGCCCTATCTGGGTTTGCACCTGGCTATGGGGCCACATGCCAGAGATACTAAAAGCAGGTGCATGCACAAACCATGACATGTACCCTTGTAAGCAAATACTTGTATATGTACACACACCAAACTTCACAAGCTTGTGACATATACAGAAAACCCGAGTTACAGTAAAACAAAATTTGTATCACACAAGGAATGCAATATGTCAATTAGAAAATTCCAAGAAGATAATTTTTCCCTTCTACCCAGATGGCCCTCAAACACTCCAGGGCTCCTTGGGTGTCTGTATTTACATCCACATGCAGCCACAAGGGTTCCTTCTTCCCTAGATGGGATCCTACTTGGAAATACTTGGTAAAGTAAACTCATCAAGCCCACAAACTCTTCTCAGAGGGCCCAGGAGCACAGGGGCATCCATTTCTCATCTGGCCCTGTCCCCTGTCTGGGCCAGGCAGTTGGTGGGAGGACAGGGGCCCTGCTGCTGGGTTTAGGGTGCCCCCTGGCTGCAGTCAATGAAACTGCTCCTGAGAGCTGGCCACGTAGGGATGGGGGTGTAGATGCTGGGAGGAGAGAGCTGGGGAGGCAGGCAGCAAATTTCCTCTTTCCCTAAGCTCCAGAGAGGGAGAGGAGCTCTTATATTTTGGCAAACAGTAGGTTTACTTGGCCAAGCCCCGGGTTGCTGGCCGCTGTGGTTGGTTGAATTCTTTCCTTGTTGTGGGAGGGGCAGGGCCCAGACCGGGGCTCTCCCCAGGGGCCCTGCCATCTGTCTGGTTTGGGGGAGACAACCCCAAATTTCTGGAGTCACAAGGAAGCCTCTGCACCACAACCCCTAAGCCTCTACATTCAGGGCTTACCCTCCTATCTCCCTAGAACATGCAATCCTCCTGATTCTAGAAACTAATCTCAATGCATTTCCTTCCTGAGGAGTGGGGAAGGGAGCAGGGCTCAGTGAAGTTTTGTCCACAGCCAGCCCTGCCTTCAGCAAGTAGAGTTCCTCTGTAGGGCCTGTTGTTGCCTGGGGTCTGTGTGACGGGGGCAGTTGGGTACAGGAGCTGAGGAGGAGAATGTCCTTGGACAAGCCTCTGGGGTTGGGTCTCCTCCGTGGCTTAAGTGGAAGTGGGCATGAGGGTAGATGTGATGCTTACCCTGAGCACGCCAAGGTCAGGGAGGCTGTGAGAGACAGCGCGTGCATGGATGTGGGTGGCATAGGTCTTCAGCTAAGGTCTGTGTATGTCCCTAAGAAGTATTGGCAGAAAAGGCTCAGGGGCCTCCTGCCTGCACATGGCTAGTGTGATGGGACCCAGGGTGGGAGCTGAGGCATCTTCCTGAAGCCCTGGTCCTTGAAGGGACTTTGCCGTGAGGGGTTTGATCCCTATGGTGTCCTCTCTGCGGTGAGAGTTCTCCTATGCACATGTCCTTTCAACTTGTTCTAGGTCTGGGTGGGCCCAGCCTTCTAGAACCTGGGCACCACCTGGATGGACATGCACACTCACGGGTGAGTCTACTGCAGGGCACAGAGAACTTCCATTTAACTGAAGCCCCCTTGTGTGTCCCCCTACTGTTTAGTGTCATTAAGTAAATCCTGAATCATGTTCCTATCCTGTCAGGGAGGAAAAAAAGATGTCAGAGGCTGAAAAATTTACCTTGGATCTGAGTGGGCAATGGGAAGAAACAGGATTGGAACCTGGGTCTATGTCTCCAAATCCTACCTTTACCACCACCTTGAGCAATAGTCCTTAAGAATGGGTTCCTCTGGTTTGGGGTACAACCCTAAGAGGGAGATTTGGAGAAAAATCCTGGGTATTGGGTTTTGGGAGTTTAAAGGGCTAAGCAGAAGCCCCTGTTCCTGGCCACATTTCCTATTGCACAAGGGTCTTGGGCTCTTCCATTCTGAGGTGCCCATGGCTTCCATCACAATGGAGCTTGGGAGTTTGCTGAGTCCATGCCTTTGGATCTTCGTCACAACCTGAGAGTCAGGAGATGTGGAAGGGCTGGAGGTACAGGAGAGAGGGGCTGCCCTAGGCCACCCACCTGGGAGGTGGAGGAAGGAGCCAGGGTCTGGTTTTCTGACTTTTGTCCCAGAGGTGGCTCATCACAATGCTCTCTGTCCTCAGTGGATCTCTATTTGGGTCTCTGTTTCCCCAATTCTGACCTCTGAAACTGAAAGTGAATGAAAGGGTAAACAACGTAGGAAGCCTAAAGTACACGATTCCAGGGGGCCTGGGCCTTGTGTGGGACCTGCGTCTCTGTGGGGGACATTTCCCCACCTGTGAGAAGGCTGGCTCCAGCTCATTGTCTGCTCAGTGGGTCTGTGGAGGAGCAGAAACTTTGCATTGAGGGTTGCAGATACCTAGTGTACCTGAGATCAAATTTAAACTATTTTTTATAAATAAAATACAGATGATGAGTTGATATGCCTTCACTTCTCCAGTGGCACTGACTGAAGGCTCTGGTGCTCTGATGCAGCTGTGTCAGAGGTGGAGGTGTTTTCTAGTTCCTTCCATCTCACTCTCATGCCTCGTTCCTCCTCCGGTCGCCCACGGCAGACCTGGGTAGAGACTACATTGCTCAGAGGAAGGGTTGACATGGGCTGGCCTTAGCTGGACTTGAGGATGGGGGAGTCATTCTGAGCTGGGGGTGAATGTCACCTCACCCTGCACAGCACACAGCACATCCTGGGGGAGGCCAGGTTGAGGAGGAAGTGAAGAGGCTGGCCCCTGTCCCTGTGCTGTGGACGCCAGGAACACTGAGCAGAGCTGTTTAGGATCCTCTTTGGGGACTGGCGGGTGCCCAGAACTCAGGGTACAGATGTGTCTCTCCAGGTGCAAGCCTTAGCCTGCCTCACATTCTATTGAGACAGGACTGTCAAGTGCCTGGAATGACACCAGAGAGGGGGCCGAGTCTGAGCCCAGGGGAGAGAGACTTAAAGTTCAAAACCTCAAGTATAACCTGGAGTAATCAGAAACAAGTTTCTATTCTGGCCCCACGCTGAATAACCACAGACCCTCACCTCTCCAGACCTCCATTTTATCAGAAAGCAATGAAACAGTTAAGCCAGCTGGTAGATGGTGCTCAAGGGCTGGGGGGATATGCAGCTGAAGCTCATGAAACTAAGGAAACAGATTATTGATGCTCCAGGGTTGGATGAAAGTGGACACTCACAGCTCTTGCTGTGTCTCACTGTGCCAAGTCATCCTCCACTGAATCTTCCCATTTTACAGATGAGGAAGCTGAGGCCCTTGAGTAAGTGTCCCTCAAGGTCTATGTGTACAAGTCTTGGTCCCCAGGATGGTGCTATTGGGAGGTGGTGACCTTTAGGAGGCGGGGCCTAGTGGAAGATCCTTGGGTCTTACCGTGGTGCCTTTTAAAGATATCTTTGGGTCTCTGGCCCATCCAGTCTTTCTCTTTGCCTGCTGGGATGTGTGCTGAGCAGTTTGCTGTGTTGTGCACTCCTTGCCAATACATCTGGCGCCTCACCAGAGGCACAGATCAATTGGTCTACCCAAACTTGGACTGGAACTTTCAGAACTATGAGTTTAAAAAAGCCTTTTCTTTTATGAATGAATTGTCTCAGGTATTTTGCTATATTAATGGAAAGCTGACTAACACAGGCCCCAGGAGCTACAAAGTGGCAGGCCATTGGGGTTGGAGTAGAGAATTGCCAACTTCCCCAAAGTATGAGAGTGACAATAAGGGCCCAGGTCACGGCCACAGGGGGCTTGCTGTGCACTGAGCTAGTTAAAGAGTTTGTTCGTCAGCAGGGGACATAGACACTGATGGAATGTTGGTGCTGCAGAGATGGGGTCCCTGGTGCAAGCTGGGAGTGCCCTGTTCCCACCAAGTACTCTGAGGGACCATACCTCCTGGGAGCATGGTGGCTGGTATATCCCAGAGCTGATGGAGCTAACAGAGACGTGGAAGTTGGGATGCCAAGGAGCATGTGGGGACAAGTGTCAAAGGGGATATTCATGACAGTCATTAATCCAGGCAGCAGAGCCAGCAGAACACACGGGGACACCAGCATTTACCAAGTGCCTCCTGAGACAGCTCAGTTGTGCAGGAGGCAGCAGCCTGTGTAAAGGGAGAAG
This sequence comes from Spermophilus citellus, assembly GCF_964194105.1. Lineage (NCBI taxonomy): Eukaryota > Metazoa > Chordata > Mammalia > Rodentia > Sciuridae > Spermophilus > Spermophilus citellus. Next base: position 54,152,909 of record NC_138185.1, read on the forward strand.
TGGGCATTCTGGGCCCTGCCCTGCCCTCGGCTCTCCTAGGATGAGAACTCTTTGCCCATCCAGACCTCTCCTTGTTGCCATTTTCCTTGAGAAACTCCTAGTATGGGAAAGACAGAGCAGGGGACACGGCATGTGTGTGCAGGGTGGTGTTGGCGTGGAGGGCTGGTGGCAGGTTGCGGGCACGGACCAGTTAGAATGGGCTGGGGGAGCTCAGGTAACAGCACCTTCTAATCCCCATGGGCCCAGCCACCGCTTCACTTCCTACTCTTGACACATATCCATGGCAGGTTGTCTGGGGGCATGTGGGTCATCTTTCTAGGACATGGGCCATGAAGACACTGCAACTCATGCTGTGGTTCTAGGGCAGAGGGATGGAGCAACCTGGGGTCTCATACAGGAAATGCAGGGCTCTGGCTATGAGGGAAAATGAGTGCCCTCCCCTCAACACTCATTTTCTGCACTAGTTACATGGCCTCTCCCCACCCAATGACTGACCACCATGGACCAAGGAATGCACCTTGACCATCTGGAACAGCATTGATGACAGCCTTGGTAGCAGAGACCACCAATGGTAGAGTGGACATTTACTTTATTTGTACTCCAACCATTATTCCGCTTTCATTTTTCAAAACATGTATTCCCAAGTGAGACTTCGAAATACCCCAGTTATCTTATCCACTAATCAATCAGCTTTCACTTACTCTTTTTTTTTTTTTTTTTTTTTTGGTACCAGGGCTCACTTAATGACAGAGCCACATCCCCAGCTCTCTATTTTTTTAAAATTTTTTATTATTAAAAAATTATTTTTCTAGTTTTAGATGGACAGCATGTCCTTATTTTATTTGTTTATTTTTATGTGGTGCTAAGGATCCAACCCAGTGCTTCACACATGCTAGGTAAGTGCTCTGCCACTGAGCCCCAGCCCCAAACCTTTATTTTTTATTTTGAGAAAAGGTTTCACTTAAGTTGCTTAGGGCTTCACTAAATTGCTGAGGCTGGCCTTGAGTTTGTAACCCTCCTGCCTCAGCCTTCTGAGCCACTGGGATTACAGGTGTTCCCCACTGGGCCTGGCTTCCTTTACTCTTACAGGTGTTACACCTTAACTTGGTTCAAGCACAGGTGTTAGTCATGCCGGTACTTCTGAAGACACAGATTTGGTTTATAAAGTGGAACCTTTCACAACAGGACACTTGTATTTCCCTTAAGTAGTTTTCAGACAAGAGCTCGTGCTGCCCAGGGGATCCTTCCCAGGCAGGGGAGGGGGTGTCAGGATGGGGGATAAGGGAGTGGGTCTTGGCCCTGGGTTGGGGGCTGGGCTGGGGTTGTCTCACACATGGCTTCTCAGTGGAGTAAGAAGAGCTGTGGCTGTTTTGTGGAGAAGCCAGGGCCACAGAGGTGGGGCAGCTTGCCCAGGGTGGAGGCCTTAACCTCTCAGGACATTAAAGCCATCGCACCCTATATTTGGGGATTGAGCAACTAGGCTAGACCCCTGCCCCCTCTGCAGCTGTGGTGTAGGGAGGAAATGACTGCTTGTTGCCCTGGAGTAATTGCAGCCCATACCACACCCTGCGCTTACTGCCCAGTTAAGCTCTGGGCCACGTCTGGCCCCACCACGTTCCACTCCATCATTGGCTCTGATCTCTCTGCCTGAACTTGCACAGAGGTTTGTTAGGGCCAGCTCACTTGCTAACTCCCAGGGCTCTGGTTGGGTTAATGGAAAATATATCTGAATATTTAGGAATTTCATTCAGAAGCCATTATTGAGAGTTGAAAAACATGGGCTTGAACAAGAAACTGGGTTTTTTTCCTCCCATTATTGTCATGAGAAGCCTGCAGGTGGGCAGCCAAGGTTGGCACGAAGGGTGCCTCTCATCACCAACCCCAAGGAGTGGCCTGAAAGGAAGAGGGGGGCAAGGGACAGGGTCAAAAGGCCTCTTGCTGACCTCAGTTCCCCTTGATGGTGCTCATCCTAAGCGTATTCTGGACACATCCATATCTCCCTCCTGGATGGAGCTCAGCCTCAGGACCACCCCACCTGCAAAGTCAGCTGGGAGAAGAGGTACCAGCAAAATCAGAGTCTGTTACTGAGCAGAAGGGTGCAGCTAGCAGTTTCTGCCACAGCGATTGTCAAAGTGTCATCATAACTAACGATCCCCCTGCCAACTCTTCAGTTCTGTCTGGAATACAAGTATCAACAGGCATTTAAAGGTGGGAGACCCCGGGGCCTGACTTGCTGGAATCCCTGGCTCTTTCCAGGGCAGCAGCCTGCTGGTGCCGGGGGATATTTCATACCTTGCTGTTTTCCCCTGAGCCTTGGGGAGTTTCTGGGTCCACACATCTCCTCAGGGGTTTCCCCGGTGCTTTCTGCAGGAGGAATGGCAGGATAGCAGCCCTCCAGCCCTGAAGGAGCTGAGCAGGAAGGTGGGTCTGCTAGCCTTCCCAGGTGTCATTGCAAAGATCCCATGGGTTTGAGCAGTCAGCATCCTGGGAAGGTGGTGGCATCCCTGCTGGTGAGTGGTTGTCAGAAAAGCCACTGTTTTTCCAGGTGCAGGGCAGTGGGTGGGAGGAGACGTGGGTGTTGTCTATCGGTCGGCAAAGGCCTGGGCCCTGCACCTGGGCTGTACACCACCCCTGGCAGGACAAGGGTTCACCAGGGGCAGAGCTACTTGGCCTTGGCTGACTATCCCCAACCCCTCACACCTGACCCCTCCTGTGTCCATCCTCCTCACTGGGGGCTCTGTGCCTGTAGCACAAAGACAGCCAGCATGGTGACAATTCAGCCATGAGCACGAAGGTCAGACAGACACAGCAGGATTGTTAGAATCTCAGACCCTCCCTAGGGAGAGACGTCCACCCAGGAGAGGGGCAGAGGGAATTCCTCATTATCTCTAGAGACTAACGCTTAGGCACATCCTTCTTGGGGTCCAGGGGTGAAGTCCCTTTCGGCCTGGATCACTGCCCTGAAACGGCACCCGTCCAACTCAGAGTGCAAGGGGGAAGGTACAGAGTAAAAATGAAGGGTCTTGTCCTCTAAGGAGCCCTTAATTCTCCTCCCCAGAGGCAACCTATGTTCACCAGGTTCTCGGGCATCCTTTGGGATAGTTCTCATGCACACGCACACGCACACGTACTTCTACAGACTTTTTTTTTTTTTTTTTAATGTAAATAGCACTGCACTGCAAGCTGCTTTAGAAACCCAACATACTTATTATGCCTCAGAGAGCACTTCAGACCAGCACAGTTAGCCCTGCCTCCTCCTGGAAAGGCTGCTCGCACTGTTGCACGTACAGGAACTTCATAACTTCTCTCCTGAGAGTTTTGGTTGTTTCCTGTTTAGGGCCATCAGGAGTGATGCTGCAATGAACATCTCTGTTCTATATTTTTGAGCACTTTCACAAATATTTCAGGATCAAATGCTTAAGTGGAACTGCGCAGTCTAAGGGTATGTGCATTTCAAATTGTGGTAGAATCTGTGACAGTACCCTCTCATGGGTGGCCCCAAACATAGACTTCCTCCTCTTTGGTCCCTCCTCCACTCAGCAAAGTGCTTTTTAAAGATTGTTTAATAGTTCTGCTTAAAACGGCCAGTAGTTTCGATGGAGACCTACACTTATCATTCTGTCCCTGGTGGGCCCTGGGCTCCGCTCTTCACCGTGATCCAGCCACACCAACTTTCATGATCCCTCCAAGACGTCAGCTCAGTCCCACTGCAGGGCCTTTGCACATGTGACCCCTTTCAGCTGCTGCCGAGATCGCCACACAATGCCTCCGTCTCAGATGGCACCTCCACATGCCAGTCTTTCCCAGCCTCAGTTAAATGTGGCGGTATGCTACCAGTTTCCTGACTGTATTGGCTAGCATGCCTTTGATTTCATCTGTGTGTTCATAGCCACCTCTGCCCAGGAGAAGTGAGCTCTTGGAAGCAGATATTCTTGTCTCACAGAATATTCTCACAATACAGATTCTCTTGCTTCCCAATATTCTTGTGATTTTCACTGGGTAATGATGACAGTACCTGATAGTAGATACTCAAGAAATAATTGCTGGCCCTTTGATATTTCCAATGTGTGGGTAAATGGCACCATATCATGACTTTTTGCTTACAGTTGGGTGAGGTCCAGCCTTAATGATTATGGGCCTGTTTGCATTTCTTAGTAATTCAACTGCCTGCTCACACCCTTCACCTTTTTTTTTCCTATTGGGTTTTCTCATTCCTATTGAGGGGTACAGATGCTTCAAACATGATAAGTGAGCTATTCACCTCTCATTTCTGTTGCTATTTTTTCCCATTTGATTGCTCACCTTCAGACTTAGTGGTAAGTTTTCTATTTAAGTTTCTATTTTTTTTTATGTAGTTAAGTTCATGAATCATTTTCTGCATAATTTCTAACCATGGTGTGAAGGGTCCCTGTAGGTTCTCCTCACAACAGCATGGACCCAGGCCAGGAGGAGAGTTTGGAGAGGTAGGTTGGGTGGTAGAGGAGAGATGGTGTTCTGGCAAAGTAGTCTGGCTGCAGTAAACACAAGGCACAGGCACTGGGTGGGGCACATACAAGATCTGGTTTGCATTTGGGGGGTAATTAGGCAGCTGTGGGGCCCTGAGAGGAGAGGAGAGGGAGAATGGGGATCTCTAAGACCATGCTGAGATGCCAGGATGGAGCAAGACTGTGGAGTGGGCAGGAGGCATGGACCTCCAGTTCCCCAGGACTTGGCCCAGGCTTGTAAAGGGAAGTGGGGGATTTGTTTTCTCAGGCCTGTGACTGACCGTCTTTGTCTCTGCTCATGGACACCGGTATGAGGCAGCCTGCAAGCTGGTAGCAGAGGGCTGAAAACGGGCTGTCCGTTCCCACCCGGGACAGGGAGTGAGCTGGGAAGGACCCAGCTGTGTAGCTGTCCCAAGCACTCAACAGACAAGAGACCGCGGTTTCATTCTTGAAGGTCTGTTTATTTTCAGATAAAAGGAGTCACATCTGCCTGCACACCCCACAAATCATAAGTTGGACTTTTCTAATTTAATTTTAGAGAAAGGTTCATCACCTTGAGCTGGAATGTGATCTCACATTTGGACGTCCACTCTGGTCAAGCAGTCTCAAATGGCAAGTCTTGGCAAAGATGGGGGTATGGGTGCATACGATTTACAAAACTGCTCCCTGTCGTACCCATACATCCCCAGTTAACAATTTCACTTTTCATAGTCTGCTGTCCACGTGTGCAGTAAATGTTGAGCAAATACATAATTTGGTAGAAGCCCCATACCATGTGATTTCACAACCAGAGGCCTGACCACCAAGATATTACTTAATTTGCTAAAGTGATAAACATGTGCAAACAAACAGGGCTTGTGCTCAGCTGTGTCCAAGTTTATCTTACTAAGCATAAACACAGGGCCCTTTGCAAATCCTGCTGACTAGGTTTCTCCTTCCTTTTGTTGGTGGGAGAAGAATGTAAAGGCCAGCGGGTGCCCTCGCACGGGGTTTTCCGGCCGTGGCACTTAAGGGAGCTCATTCATTCCCCAGCTTGGGCGACTCTCTGTGCCCAGGGTCCTTCTGGGGGTTTCTCACACAGAGACTTTGCCCAGATAAAGATACCTGATCTCAGCTCGCTCAAGCAGGGCCCCATACTCTGGGGACTTGAGCTTGGGAAATGGGCCGAGTGACTGGGGTCTCTACGGGGGAAGGGCCAGGGGTCACAGCCCTCCTCCCATCCTGCCCCCGAACGGCTCCTCAACAGGGAGGCTCTAGTGTAATTCCATCTGAGACAGGGAGGGCCCATTATGCCAGGAAGGCCTGGCCCCCCTTTGTGGGACCCAGCCTCGAATGGGGTCCCTCCCACTCCTGGGAGCTGATGGAGGAGGCCCCTCCTGACCAGACCCCACTGTCTTCCCTCGGGCTCTAAAACCATCAATAGGGGGACAGGGTAGTCAGGTAACTGCCCCGCAGAACCTGAGAACTCCCAAACCACAGCCAGGCGGTAGCTTCTCAGCACTTAGCAGCACAGGGTTCAGGGCAGAACTCCATCCGTCCTCTGGATCCTAGGAGGGCTGCAGACAGGGGGCTCAGGCGGCACCCCTGGGGCCAGCTGGCTCCACGCTTGGGTCCTTCCATGGGAATTACCTTCTCTTGCGTGTGCAAGCCTCCAGCCGGCCCAGCTCCTCGTAGGACTGGTAGAAAATGTCGAACTCCCTGGCGCCCCAGCCCCTCCAGACAGCCAGGCACCACTCTGTGTTCTCGTTTTCAAAGCCGCACACCACGGTGTCCTTTGCCACCACAGCTGCGTCCACCAGCACCCTGCAGAGAAAGAGGGTCTGAGAAAACCCATAGGGGTCCCCTCTTAGTGGGGGACAGTACAATCACCCTGCACACCTTGGAGTGGACAGAGCTGGCTAAGGGGGTTGTGTGTGTCCCCATCTGGCTTTGGGATGTGCTTGGATGCTCCCACATGGTTGCAGCCTGGAGACTGAGCTTTATATGAAGAGTCCCGAGGGGCTGAGGGCAGCAGCTCATGCTAATGGAAATTATCTGTAAGGGACCAAGACCCTGGAAGGCCACTGATGCACCAGAGCAAGCACCTTTCGTGCCTTCTTCAGACCTTGAAGTGTTCAGAAAATACCACTGACCCGAACTCCTGCTGGTGAACGGCCCACTGTGGAGTCTGGGCTTGTCAATTCCCTTGCCAAAAGCTCAGTGGGATTCTTCCTTCTCTCACTGCACTTCCATGTACTTGGAGGACACAGGGTAATACATTAGGTAGAAAGCCTGCTGCCCCACAGTCATAACTGTATATAATTTTTTGGTTTTGTGCATGATCTGTGTGTGCACAAGTTTCCTTTTGGGCCACAGTGGGCAGCTCCCCCATGGACTTCCTCTGCTGGTGGTCTCTCTGTGGGCTGGTGGCCTACCTCCAGGCACGTACTATCTGTGTCTCCTCTTTCTGTGACCAGTACATGTGCCTTGCTGGGCACTGAGTCTATTCTGTAAATCAGGATGTCCAGAAGCCTTCCACTTCCTAGTGGCCTTGCCAGGTCCTGACTTTAAGCTGCTGCCCAGGGTCTTTCTCCCTATAACCTGGCTTTTAAGAAAAACCTAGCTTTGGGGGATGAATATGAAAAAGAATACCAGGTAAAACTTAAGGGACACTAATGACAGGAATTCCAAGGTTCACTGAGCTGGGCTCTGGAGACCCACTTGATCCCAGAAGTCCAACCTGCAAGCTGGGAACTGGTTCAGCTCAAGGCTTCTGTCCAAATCTCAGCCAGGGCTGGGGATCAAACCCCAATATCACTTCTATAAGCACTCACTGACCAAAGGTCACTGGCTCCAGGACTCACCGAGAAAGCTCAATGTTGGTGGACAAGGGAGTAGAATTGCCATGGATGTCTCTTTGGTCATAGTCATGCTCTGGGGGAAACAGACTGAAAGGGATTTCTCTAGCCCCTTATGCTCCAGATGCAATAAAACCCTTGCCTGTGGATTTCTGCTCTCACTGCATAGAAACAGGACCAATGTGACGTGGAAGTGTTCCAGTGTGTGCATGTGTGTGTGTATGCACAAACACACCCACATGTGCCCACACAAATATGTTTGAATGGAGGGGCTTCTCACAAGGGAGATTTACCATGTGGGGCCTCAGAGTCAAAGTGAGGAAGCAGACATCACTAGAAACTGTAGTCCTGCGCCAGTCTTGCCGTGGAGACCATGTTCTGGACAGGCCTTCCCGCCCTGACAGCCTCATGGTGGACACAGACATGCCTGTTCAGAGTCATGCCCCCAGGCTGGAGATGCAAAGAGCAGAGTGTGCCTGTGTCATCTGGCCCTGCCTGGTGCTGAATGGGTAGGAAGGTCACCTCTGGCAGGGCTCTCCTCCTTGGCAGGAAGGATGCTTTGAATCGCCTGGAGAGATCCCTATTTCAATTGCAGTTGGACTCTGGCCCTGGAGATGCCCCCCACCCCAACAGCAAGGTGCCTGATCTACAGGTACACTGGGTACTCAGAAGAAGATGGCCCTGGCCAGTGGCTAATGCTCCATGTACTGGTTTTGCTGAGCTCCTGAGAGGTGCCTGGAGGACCCCATCTTGTTCCTGTTCTACCTGTGGCTATGTTGGTGGATGGTGTTTACTTGTGGGAACAGAAGGGCAGGAGGGACATCAGGCTGTCCTACAGGACCTGGGGTGGGGCCTCAGGTTCCCTACACCGCTCCCCTGGATCCCACAGAAGCCCCTCCCTCAGCCTTACCCATGAGAAGTCAGCTCTCGGGCTTTTAAGACAGCAATGACACGTCCCCGCTGGGCACCTGAATCCTTCTCCAGGCCAATGACAATAACATCTCCGCCACGCCTAAGAAACCAAAACCAAGAGGGGCAAGTGTTTGCGCATGGCTGGCGGTGCTCTCTGGGGGGATGGCGCTGTGTGCTGAAAGGCATGGCCGCCAAGTAACAAATGTGCAGTTTCTGCTAAGGTTTTAAGTTACGGAGAAGGTACGGCCTGTGAAGCAGATAAAGACCGTTCCCAGCGGGAAACCCAATCACAGTTGACGTGGCTCTCCTTTCAGGGCACCATAAACTCTCTAGTGGGCAGATGAGCTTTTTTCTCTGTGGCCATTCTAAGATTTGCTAAGGAGATCACTCCAGATTCCAAAACTGAGGGAGCAAATCCTTGGAAGAATAGGCCCTGGTGGGTCTGGACATTATCTTTAAAGGAAGCCACAGGGTTCTGCTCGCCTCATCCCCAAAGCAAGAGCGGTGGCAGCACAGGATGGCGACCCTCCGCCCCCACCAGGAAACTTACCTGGGGACCCAGATGAGGTCTTTGACAGCGAGGACCTTCACAGCCTGCAGGTGCTGGCTGAACGTCTCCCCGTCCATGGGGGTCAGGTCGTGCTCAGACCTGTCGGAGGCAGCACCGGGCTCCTGCAGCCTGTCTGAGTCCTCGTAGTCAGTGGAGAAAGGAACACTGGAACAGCTGGCTGGGGAGCTGGGCAGGCTGGAGAGGGACCTGGTGGCCCTGTGAGGTGGGGAAGAGGAGTAGGAGGACATGGAGCAGTAGTCGGTCAGCGAGTCCTGATGGGTCAGGATCTGCGTGCCCAGCTCCTCGCTGTACATTATGCTCACGTCTGCGATGCAGTCCCCATCGGGCCCCTTCAGGCTGGTTGTGTGGCTGCACGGGGGTTCCGGGCCTGAGGGTCGCACAGGAAACACGTCCCTGAGGGGGCTGGGGTCCCCGCAGAAGTATCGGGCACACAGCTGGTAGGTGGCCGAATGGTACATAACCAAGGAGTTGGCCTTGTCGTCCAGGCACCAGACGACCTCCTCCCCCCTGCAATCTGAGCTGCACACGACTGACATGACAACCGAGGGGGCCGCATAGGGCTCCAGCCGCCTGCTGATGTCCAGGGCTATGCAGTCAATGACAAGGAGGCCCGGCCCGTTGCTGTACCAGACCTCGGACCCACTGTTGACCACCTCCATGGCCTTCACTGGGTAGGGGTTCTGCCGTGTGTCTTCGTCAGGGATGCCAAACTTGGACCTGTTGGCTGTGTGGGAGCACAGGTAGCAACAGCTGTCGTTCGGGGTGCCCCGCACCACGGGAAACACAGCTACAAGGCCATCAGCCAGGCCAGCCAGCACCAGGAAGGAATTCTGTGGGGAGGAGACAGGGACGCATGAGGCCTTTTGGTCCCCCCATTCCAGGAAAGAGAATGCAAACCAGACTCATTTTATATTTGCCCCAGGTGGGCACATTATTTCCACTAATGCACCCAGAAAGGCTGGGGTTGCTAGCAGAAGCTTTAGGCTAGGGTCCAGAGAAGGTGCAGCCTTAGCCCAGCAGAGCCACCCCCACACTCCTTCCTATGTGGCAAAGGATGTGCAGCAGAGGAGCAGGGCCTACATGACTAAGTGCGGGTGGATGTCAGCTGGACCACGTACCCATCCCTGCTGGGGCTAGCTTCCTGCAGCATGAGCAGCAGGGAGCTAACTCTCCTTTGAGGCCACCAAAACCTCCCTGAGAGGCAGAGCATGGTGCCCTCCTCCTAGGAACACTACTTAATAACATGACAGAGCTGTAGGCATCCTGGGGGTCCGCCCACGCTAGGCAGCATGCTCCATGAAAGCAGAGACCACGTCCCTGTGCCCACCACTGTCCCCTGGGCACTGGCCTGGCACAGAGAAGAGCTGTCTCATCCATCTCTGTGGCCCTGGGACTCCACAGAGTTTTCTCTTCAAGTGGATAATACATGTTTGCTGAACTCATTCTGGAAGAAATCCCTCCCAACTCAACTCTCTCCTAGAAGTATGTCCTGGCCTGATTTCCAGCTTGACTCCTCCTCTGAAATGCCCACGGGACTTCTGACATTGATGGGGTCTCTAGGGTTCCCCCAGGCCTGCAGTGGAGCATGACCTCTTCTGCAGTCACCCAGCAGAGGTCTCTGGGCAGAGGTCGATGTTGCAGGGATGGTGCTGAATGATGGGCCCACCCCAGGCTTCCCCAGGGCAGCAGGGGTGAGCAGAGCTCCACAGAACAAAGGCAGAGTCAGGACGCAGCAGGATCCAGGCCGCCTGCCAGGGAGGGTGAGCGGCAGAAAGCAGCTTTGTTGGGAGTCAGGGCAAGTCAGGGGGTTGGGCTGTCCAAGGTAACCGAGTGACTGGCCTGGGACTCAACATCCAGGGAAAGAAGCTTGAAGAAAGTTTATCAAAATCCACCTTCGGGATTTTTGGAAGGATTTTAGAAAGCGGCCAAGGCAAACAGGCTTGCAGTTCTATCTGCAGTCCTGGTTCAGCCTGGCCCATTTGGTGAATGCCACGTCTTGGCTGGGTGAGAACGTGCACGTGCAAGAATGCAGGGGTCTGCCCTGCGTGGCCGCGGGCAGGACGGCCTCCGAGAGGGCGGGCACCCCTCACAGGAGGCTGTGCACAGAGCCGGCTTTATTCCCCCTGGTCGTGTGGGAGGTGGCACCCTGGCTTGGGGCTCTGGCCAGCGATGGCCTTCAATAACGCTTTGTGTCCTGCTCTCCTGTGCTCTGGTACAGGCCAAGCTGCCCAGCCCTAGGCACGGGGCCACAGTCATAAATGATCCTGAGGTTCATTTAATACCTGTTTCTTCTTCTTCTTCTTCTTCTTCATTTTTAAAGAAATGAAACTGGAGCAGGGTGGAGAGAACTCATATATTTTGCAACTGTCAGGGGGTCGTAATAACATAATTTCCAAGTGCACCCGCCTAGAGCTCTGGGAACGTTAAGCCCAGAGATCCATTTCACTATCTCTTGATATCCCCATTTTACAGATGAGGACACTGGAATGGAATGATGACAGTCAACACGTTTTAATAAGTGACACCAGGAAATGCATGCATTGGCAAGTGTGTCTGTGAATCAAACAGGTCCCTGGGGAGGAGTCAGAACTGCCTGAGCAGTGCCTGGATCCCAAGAGGGCCACAGAACCTGGGGAAGCCAGGCAGCTGCCTTTCACACAGCACAGCTTCTGTCGGAGGGTCATGGCCCCTGCGATTTTGAGAACTGAATAGGAGGGAGTATAGAAGAGGTGTGTGTGGAAGACTGTTCCTGGCAGAGGCTGGAGGGAGAGGTCCCAGCACAGTGTGCTGCAGTGTGGGGAGGGTCACGGAAGCCAGCGGGGTGGGGGGTCTCTAGATAGCTCAAGGTGTGGCACAGCTGGCTGAGCCTGGGTTGAGGAGAGCACCATTTGGTCAGGCCTGGAAGCTTGAGGAGATGAGTCTGCCAGGCCACCCTGGGCAAAAGAAGAACTGAGGTCTGGGGTGGACAGTGAGAGGCTGAGAGGAGGCAGACAGAGGGGAGCAGAACTGGCTGCCCTACAGGTGAGAAGCTGGACCTGCTGGGACATGGTTACTGGTACTGACCAAGAGATTCCTGATGTCACTGCCATCACAAGGGCCTATGTGCATCTGGGGGCTTGCACCATTTGCTCCAAAATCACTTCCCCTGAGTCAGGGTTTGTGGCATTTGCTTGGGGACAGTGGGCTTTCTATGCTAATGATAGCCAGCCACCAGTGTCTCTAAGGTGGACTAAGCCCATGTGCCCAGGGCTAGGTGATCCAAGAGGGTGTGGCTCTACTACTCCCCAGTCCAGCACAGGTGGGAGGCAGACCTGAACAGGGAGGGAAAGTCAGAGGCTCGCACACTGCCCCCCCACTCACCTTTTTAATAATAGGTACGGCCAAGAAGCAGGTGACAATAGCTGGAGTGTCCAAGGCCCGCTGGGGTGTGTTCAAGGGGCACATGCCCTTGAGGCTGTAGATGTAGATTTTCTGGTCCTGCAGAGACAGACGAGCCCACTGTGAGACCCCGGGCAGAAGGGACTACCATTTCCTACCAGGGTGCGCTTGGCCTCAGGGATCTCCTTTGTTCCTTAAAAACTAACTTGGGTTCTGGTTGATTGTTTATATATTTCTGCTCTTTGTAGAAACTTTGAAAAATACAGAATAGTCCAGAAGATAATAAAATTGCCCCAAATCCATTATTTAGAGGAAATTACTCTTGGGGTTGTAGGACACAGCACCTCTGTGGGTCTTCCGTGGATGTTTGTGTATGTATGTGGTACTGACAAAAGTGGCATCACAATACAATGACAATACGCCAAGGCAGAGCCCTCGTTCTTACTTCCTGTGTGAAGGATGATGTTGGAGTGCCTCTTGATGGCCTGTCACTCCGGTGTACTGTAATTTGGAAAATCTGTTGTCAGAGAAACTCTTAAGTTTTCACTACTATGACTTATATCGGCATGAGTATTCTTATAGATTTCTCCGTGTGTGGGTGTGTCTTGTTTATTTTCTTAGGATAAATTCTTAAAGTTGAAATGAACAAGGCTTAAGTGACATGACTATTTTGGAAATATCTGGTCTGTATTTGAAACATATTTTCAAACATCACATAGAAAGATGGCAGCAACCTATCCCCTACCATAACTTCAGAGCATTTGTTTTGGGGTATTTCTTCCCAGAGTTTTTTAGAAGACAGCTCCTTGGCCTTCCAGTGGTTCCCCTGACGTGAAGGAAAAAGGTTGTAGAGCTTAGAGGATGTGCCATGTAGAACCAGCACATGTCACCAACCTTCTGGGTTTCTCCTCCTGCTGAGTCTACACCTGACTCTCCACCTGAGCTTGGCTGCCAGCAGCAGGTGGGGCTGAGCTCCTTGCTCACTTGCTGCTGCCTTGGGGCTGATGGCACTGCTCTGAGGATGGCCTGCGGATGACCTGGGGTTCCCTGAAAGTCACCTTGATGTGGGCATCCTCTATTTTTATGTATCTAGTTCCCCTGAAGGCTGCACCCTGGTAGAGCCTGCTCTGGGGGGGCCCTGTAGGTAGACGTTTACCTCAGTGGCGGTCCACAGAGAACTCTGGACCTTGAGCTGGCAGCTCATCTTCATCCCGGCACAGGTCATCCTCTGCACTTCCAGAAGGCCTTTCTCAGTGTTTACCACCGTGTAGTTCCTGTGATCAGCAACAACATGTGGTCAATTCCCCGTGGCCAACGGGCCGCCTCTCTCACCCATGCTTGGTATATTCTTCCAAGTAATATAATGACCTTGGAGGAGGACATCACCTTTGGGCCTCATTTGCCTCTGGAAACTAGGGCACATCTGAGAGGTCAAGGTCCCCCCTTTATGCCATTGGGTGGGCCTGGGTTCTGCCTGCTTGGTAGCGATGCCTGAACATTGCAAGGAAAGGACATTCCCAAAGGAGGAAAGACTTTAAAAAAAAAATATATATATATATATGTATTTCTTAGTTGAGATGGACACAATACCTTTTATTTATTTATTTATATGTGGTGCTGAGGATTGAACCTGGTGCCTCACACATGCTAGGTGAGTGCTCTATTGCTGAGCCAAAACCCTAGCCTGATTTTTTTTTTTAATGACTTTTGAGGGTTAAGAAAGTTGTTCCCAGCATGAAGAAAAGGCACTTCCACCCAGACCACTCACTGCCCTCTCAATGGCTAGACTGTGCCCACAAGGGTGGTCCCTTGAGCTGAGTAACAAGGCCAAAGCTAAAGACAAGATGGGTGAATTCCACAGTAGCCTGGTGCAGAGTCTCCAAACGTGTCCCTGTCATGAGCGCTCTGAGAGTAGTGAGCAGTCATTTACAAGAGCTGGACCTTGGCTGAAGAGGCCTGACAGTCCCAGCACCACTGCCTCCCTGACATCTTGGGTGGACATCCCCTATGTCCTCTGTACAGAAGAGGAGGTGAAGTCGGGGAGGCAGTTAGTTATGCGTCCCAGATCACACAGCTTTCCTCCCCAATCTGAGAGAGCAAGTTAAGCTAGTGAACAGGAATCCACACTGTAAGATGTTTCCTGCTGCCATGTTTTGGGAACCTTGACATCTTTGACTGATAACACCTGATTTGCAGATGATAAGAATGGGCGAACAAAACAGCAAACCAAACTTTCTTCAGAGTAATATTTGTCCACATTTTCTCCAGTCTTTTCCCTCACATTGTAAATAGCTTTTACTTAGGAAAAAAAATTGAAATATGGAAAACAATAAATGTTATACCCCTATTCCTTCTAGTCAGAATTTTGTCACAGGTGGATTGTGTTTATCAGCTTGCCCTTTCTTTCCTCCGGCCTCCTTTCCTTCTGTAATTCAGGCATAAATCACAAGTTCTGCTCCACCCTGACTCTCCAGGCTCCCTGCCCTGTGCATCTGGCCGGAAGCCCTCCTCCCTTCCTGTGAGCTTGTCCTTCTTCAGGCTGGTGGGGAGCTTTCAATAACCTTCACAGGTCAACAAAGAGGCCTCTCTCTTCCCTCTGGGAATGAGCTTTCTGTGTCCTGAGCAGAGCTATCTCCAATACCCCACTGTGTGTACAAGATAAGAAGATAAAGAAAGCATCCCCAGGTGTGTGGAGCGGGGCCCATCCAGCAGGACAGGTTGGCTCCGGAATCCCTTTGAATATCTCAGAAGTCTCTGAGGACATTTTGCTTCTCATGTGTCAAATGTCCCAGGTTCATGTCCCAGCCCAGACCTGGAATTGGCCATTTCTCCTCTGAGGTCTGCTTCTCTTCATTACTTAGAGACCACTCACTACCTGGTCCTCGTGGTTCATGGGTATTTGGTTGCTTATTGTTTCTAGGTCTCTTCAGTGGGCACCAAACCAAAATATTTCCCAAGTCCATGCAATTTCAATTCAGAACTATAAGGTTTCTACTTACCTTAACATCCCATTCCCATTTTAGCTCATGTTGAAAATCACGGTTTCCAATGACAACAACATAATTTCTCATTAACTTTACCCCACAACCACAACGATATGTTAGAATAACAATAACACCACCACCAAAAATGTCATTACTGAAGACAGTGTAATACATAGTCATCTTCTGTATCCACAGGGAATTGGTTCCGAGATCCACTGTCTCCATACACTCAGGTCTCTTATTAAAAAAATGGCAAAATATTTTCATACTATCTTCCCACAGAGCTTAATCCTCTAGATGACTTACAATACTACAGTGCCAATGCTATGTAAATAATGCTCATACTCTATTGTTTAGGGAATAATGACACAAAGAAGTTTATACATGTTCAGTGCAGATACAATTAAAAAAATATTTTCCCTCAGCAGTTCGTTGAATCAGTGGATAAGGAGGGCTGGAGGGCAGCTGTGCAAAACTGCTTTTTTTTTTTAATTGTTTTGGTACCAGAGATCGAACCCAGGGGCACTTTACCACTAAGGCACATCCCTGGTCCTTTTTAAAATTAATTTTTTTTTTTTAATTTTGAGACAGAATTTCACTAAGTTGCTTAGGACCTTGCTAAGTTGCTGAGGCTGGCCTCAAATTTGTAATCCTCCTGCCTCAGCCTCCCAAGGTGCTGGAATTACAGACATGTATGTGCCACTATGCCTGGCTGAAAAATTGCTTTTTATTTTATCCTTAGAATGTATCCCAACGGATGGTATAGTCACCGTCCTTTTTAGAATGACTTCATTAAGGCACCATTTTTTAGTGTGTGTCTATGTCACAACCCTCTGTCCCAGAGACATAGAATCTGATGCACATGGCACCCAGACTGACCAGAGAGAATGGCAAAGTCCATTCCGTTGGTCTCATTACCACCCAGGCTTCACTTTGTCTGGCCTTCCCTGACTTTGGCACCTGAATATGTTTGCCACAGGGCTCATCAGAAGGCTACTGCCACCTGTGAAGATGTCTCACTAGGTAAGTGAGAGGCAACACACACTGGCTGAGACTGAAGGTTCTCGCACAAGATGGTGACTTCTCGGAGATTTGTCTTTGACACTTCCTTTCTCGTGCCCTGGCCTCTGTGTCCTGGGACCTTCTGCTTGTTCTTCAGTGGTCTCTTCCCCCTCTATCCCAGCCACCCTTGCCCAAGGCTGCATTCCAGATCTTGCTGCTGCTGCTGTGTCCCTCCTGCCCAAGCCCTGCCAAGCACCTGCTGTCTGACCACCTCCTCCTGGCTTGTCGGCTCACTCCGCCTCACACCATTACTCCCTGCAAGTCTCTCTTACTCTACCACGACCCTTGGCCTTCCCTGGTTTATGGCCTCACTTAGGTCCCAAGTCCTTCTCTGTAATATAATCACTTCCTTGAAGGCACCCTGCTCCTGTGCCTGACAAAACCCTGACTGCTGAAAACCACCTCGTCGCCCCTTCTGCAATCTGAGAAGCGGAACAAGCTGGGGAAGGTCACATAACCAGGCTGGTGGGTCTCATTTCAAACCCAGGACCTCTAGCCTGAAGTAGGCCTCAGCACCACCCTGCGGCACCCTGGACTTCCCCAGGCCTGTCGCATACTCTCTCCTTCCTTCTGGAGTATTACAACCTCCCCCACTGCTTCTCTTCTTCCTGCCACTTCATTGAGTAAAGGAGCTACTACTGGACTTCCTATTGCAGGGTGACCCTCCTACCTGGCTCTGGGTCCCCTCCTCTCACTCTGCAGTGACTTCACTGCCCACTGCAACATCACTTAATGTCCTGCATCACCAGGCTGCAAACGGCTTCCTCTCAAAGCAAACTCTCCCTGACTTGTGTTCCCAACACACCATCCTTTTTTCCTTTTCTGCCTCTCTTAACCGTAAAACTGTACCGCGTGTCTGCACATATTCAGTTTTCTCTCTTCCTGCTCTCTTGAATGGACTCTCACAAAGTCTTTTTACCCACTGTCCATTAAACAACGCTCACTGTGGTCATCACTGATTTTCTGTTCTCCAATCACACCCCAATACCAGTAGGACAGGACAGGCATCCGGGGGTTACCTGGATTCTTCTTTTCCATCCCAAAACACCACGGTGTACTCCTGGCCCTGGGATGAGAAGAAGGCCGTCTGCTTCCCACAGGGCAGCATGTACATGAAGGTGGCGAAGGTTGGGTCCTTCATCTGGCTCACCACGGACAAGGCCAGTGGGCGCTGAGGGACAGAGGTCTTTTGGTCATGAGCAGTCCATGCCAGTTCTGCCCATGAGATCTGCTGTCTCAAGTCAGGTGGGCATGAGGGAATTTGTCGTTCAGGACCAGATCCTAACAAGAGGCTCAGAGGATCTCGGGCACCAGAAACATACCCAGTTAGGCTTCTGGGTCACCATTGGCCAAGCATCTTGAGCTCAGCTGGTGAGGTCAGCCTAACCCCAACTATTTCATGCCATTCCTGAGGATGTACACTCATGTGAAGGGTTATTCTCAGTACATTAAACTAGCTCTGCCTCATTTGATAAATAAATTTAACCTTGAAACGTGGGGCTTCTCCCTATGAATAATAAAATAGCTTTACCACTATACTGTGAACCTTGCTTCTCACAAGCAACCATTCCCCCCATTACTTTACAAAGAGATACTTAGATTCCCTCTGCTCTTGCATTAGAGGTTATGTTACTGTAAAGGAATTGACACACATGTTGAATGGTGCTCAAAAGTTATGGATTTCGGAGCATTTTGGGTTTGGGGATTGGGTATACTTAACCAATAAAGTCTATGCAAATATCCCCAAATCTGAAAAATTCAAAAGAAAGTTCATTTTTCCTGAGAATAATACACAAAATGATACTGGTATGTTGGGGCATTAAATATCTCTCTATAGAAGAGGTGATCAGAGAAGTTTGCCTGTTGTTCTTAGTAAAGGGTGGTGGGCAGCCATTCACACATTTGCCATTGTCTCTGCCACCAGCACAGGAGGTCCCAGGTCCCAGGCACTGTGCCCGCCTTCCCCTCCGTACCTTTTCTGGTTTTGTGTCCCAGCACTCCATCATGAGTGCCTGGAGTCGATGGAACTGCACTTCCTCTGGCTGCCCCAGAATGGGGCGGATGCCCTTGGACAGCTTCTTGGCAATCTGAAGCTGGTGGTGGCCTAGTGCAGGACGCTGTCCCGACAGCAACTCGTAGAGCACCATCCCATAGGAGAACATATCTACCTGGGCAGAGAAGCAAGCCAAGTCAGGTCCCCTGCCTGAGCCCAGTGGCTTTTGGCAAGCTGGCCCTGAGGTGGAGGAGCAGGGAGACAGACACAATTAAACAAGGAAAACATGGGTCCTGCTAAAGGAAGACCACCAGTGATCCCTCCACAAATCATCCATCTATCTCCATCTGTCTATCCAATCAACCATTGGTCTTTCTGTCCATTTATCTACACATTCTCCCATCTACCTATTCATGTATCCTTCCAACCACCTGTTGTTTTATTTATCTACCCATTTTCTATCCCTTTTCTATCCATTCATCTACCCATCCACACATCTATCTGACTACCTGTCCTCCTGTGAATTTATCCATTCATCTTCCCATATTTTGTTCTTTCCATCCACCTATCTATCTGACTTCCTGTTCTACTGTCCATTAATTCATCATCCCACCCACCCACTCATCCATTCATCCTTCTAATCAATAAACTCACAGTGAGAGCTTGTTAACCTCCAGGTATTGATTAAGGGGCACAATGATGGCAAGACCCTTGGATTAACAGGTTTTGTAGAGGGGCTGTGCATGTAACTCACAGACTGGGAGTAACTCCTAGATTGCAATCCGTGTCTCTCACTTTAATTTTCATAAAAAGGCCCAGCAAGGAAAGAATTATACAGGCACCTGCATAACTTATAAGGGTCAAGAAATAACTTTCAGCAGGAGAATGGCTGAGAAAAGACTGGAAAAGTTTTAATATGAATGTTTCTAATTAAAATCCAAGTTTTAAGGTGAACACCTTATCTGTGTTATATGCTATGAAGAAGCTCTTATTTCCGTTGCTCTGATTTGACTTTTCTATCTTGAGCAACAAACACAGGTGCCAAGTTGATATGCTTAGGTCATTCTCAAAGCAATTAGTCAATCGCCCATCTAAGAATCACCCAATAACCAGAAACAGCAGATGAGGGGAATTTCAATGCTGGGTGATTAATTAATAAGGCCAGGACTAGATGCAGCACAGTGTGGCAGAGATGATTTCAAGTTGTCTGAGTACCTGCATCTACCAATTATCAGGTAAGAAGATAAACTGTCTGAATTAAGACTGGCCATTCAGCTGCCTGGGGAAGCTATAGTTGTCCTGCTAGAATTTTCTGCCTTCTGGGTTGGCATTTGATTTGGCCAGCACCTTGTGGCCAGCCCCTATGGGCTAGTAGCCTTTACCACATTTACTCCATCTGCTTCTCAAGAGCACCCTGCAAGGCTGGTCCTCTGCCCTCATTTTGTACATCAAATGTCATAGTTGAGTCCCAAATCCAAAGCCACTTCTGTCTCAAGACTCTTTACAGCCTGTACAATGTTCATGAATTGAGGTTTGACAATTCTGAGCCTAAGGAAAAGTCAACCTTGTCACGAGCAGATAGACAGAGGCCCCTGCGTCCTTCCCACTTAAGCCAGAAAGAACCTCCCTCACTGAGCAAGGTCAGAGCAAGGTCAGAGAGAGAGAGAAAAGTGCTGAGGGGCTGCTGAGCTGGGAAGCTCCAGGGGCCATCAGGACTGTTTGGCTGGCCTCAGAAGGGACTTGGGGTGGGGCCAGGGACAGCAGTGGGTTGGGCAGGTACCTTCTCATCATACACGATGCGAGGCCTGATCTCTGGGGCCTGGTAGCCAGGGGTGCCCTCCACACCCAGGGCTCCCTCATGAAAGGACTGCCGTGAGATCCCGTAGTCAGACAGCTTGATGTTGATGTGTTCCTTGACGTCCAGGGACCACACCAGGATGTTGTCCGACTTCAGGTCGCAGAAGATGATGTTCTTTTTGTGCAGGTAGGCCAGGCCTGAGGCAATCTGGTAGGCTATTTTTTGGGTGAGCATGTGTCCCAGGGGCATAAAGGAAGAATCTTGCAAAAAGAAAAAAATATAACAACTTTGAAATTCATCAAAATTTCAATTTTTTTTGGAATAAAATGAACATTGTGGTAACTGTCTCCCATTCTTCCATTCTCTCTCCTGCTATCATTTGTTCCCAAAGGCCCATGTGTTAAAGTCTTGATTCCTAGCCTGTGGCACTACTGGGAGGTGGTGGCACCTTTGAGAGGTGGGACCTAGTGGAAGGAAGTTAGGTCACTGGGAGCATGACCTTGAAGGGCCTAAGGGGACCCTGGTCCCTCCCCTCTCCCTTTCTGCTCCCTGGCCGCCACGAGGTGGGCTGCCTTCTCTCCCACCATGATGTACTGCCACCACTGGCCCAAGGCAACAGGGCCAAGCAACCAGGGATTGGAACCATGAGCCAAAATAAATCTAGCCTTCTTTTAAGTGGCTTTTGTCAGCTATTTTGTCTCAGTGGTGGAAAGTTGGCTAATCCATCTCCCAATACTCTAAGTCCCACTGGTGCGGGCTCACTATTTTTCAAGATGGACAGAGAATGTTCTTTTTAAATGAAATGGTATTTCGGATAGAAATGCTCCTGTGAGAGCTCCTTTCATGCCATCTCATGCTTGGAATTGCTGGTGTTTTCACTACAAGGGCAAGGATTCAAAATCCCATTAGTTCATGTCAGGTCAGGGTGGTCTCACTCTCGAGAACAGAGCTGCAGATACAAGAAGTTCATTTAAAATTTTTCCTTTTCACGGAGGGAGAAGGGACTGATTTTAATACCATTTCTTCTTTAGTCCAAAGTTACCAACTTTCATTGGCAGCTCTCTGGAGTTTGGTCAGCATTTCTCAAGGTAAATTCCTTTTAAATTTCTTAAAAGATTCAGATATGATACAAGGGAACCCAGGGTCTCAGACATGACAATGGTGGGCAGCACAGTGTCTTAGTTGGAGAAGGGATTTAGTTTCGTAGCTGGTGGGCTTGGGGTGCCAGCTGCTATAATTTGGGCCCACCTAGGGCTGCCTCATTTAAGCTCGATGCCCTCTCTGGGGGGCTATTATTATCTCTCTTATAGGAAAGTAAAATAAGCAAGTTATGGCAACCAGGATTTGGAACCTGGTTCTGTGACTCTCGAGTGGGAGGTCCTCAGGCCCTACCAACGTCACCATCAAGGGTTTAGGCCTGGTGAGGAGCTTTGCCATAGGACTGGGTCATTGAGACAACCTGTGGCTCTCTACTTTTGTACCCTGACAGCCGGGTCAGACTGGGGGGAGGCCTTGGGCCCACGGCCTCCCTGAGGCCTGCCCTGCCAGCCCGACGGCCCTGGTGGCCTCCTGGAGGCAGGGCCCAGGCAACCCCCTGGAGGCTGTCCTCTGCCCGTACCTTTGGCGTTCTCAGACAGCACCGTGTTGAGGCTGCTGAGCGGGGCAAGCTCCAGGGCGAAGCAGAGCGGGTGGATGCTGATGCCGATGAGCGACACGATGCAGGGGTGCTGCAGGGCGTGCAGCATGCTGGCCTCCTGCCGGAACTCAGAGAAGTTCTTCATGGCATCTGTGGCCCGCAGGTGCCTCAACATGGTGTCTGTTGGGGGACAGCACGGCCTTCAGCCACCCAGGGAGGACAAAGGAATTGGGCATGGGTGAGGCAGCCTCCCAAGGGCCACATGACATGGGGGCCTCGCAGGATGGGAGGGGTCAGGTGGGGCAGGGATTTACATCTTAAGGCACACACTGAATAAGGGATTGCCATGTCGTGGCCCAGAATTTGGCACCAAGGGGTTGTACCGTGGGCTGATGCTAAGCCCCCTTCTTTTCAAGCACTAAATGTGGCCCTGTAACTTCTGGAAGTCGCTGAGTACCCACTAAGGCCCACCTGGCCCTCTTGATGGAGGACTGCCACATGTGCCCACCCTTGTCACCCAGAGAGGGCTGTCACCCCAGACCCATGGTCAGCTACCTAGGAGTCCCAATTATGTCTTCTTTCTTTTGCATCCGTGGCATCTCACTCAGCAGCTGAGTCAGGAAATGTCTGGAACAAGTCCCCTTAACAAGGCCCCTTCCTCTGTCCCCTTAAGGATGCTGAGGCTTAGGTCACTGCTAGTAGCCAGGATCCCTGAAGGTGGAAACCACCAGTCCCAGGGCCACTGGCCTGTGACAGTCATCTCCCGCCAGAGGAGACAGGTCTGGGAGGTGGTGGGTGATTTCCAACCCTACACTGTAAACTTCTTCCATTACCCTTAAAATTCATGACAGCCTGCATGAGACCCTGGAGGTGTCAGGACACTGCCCACCGGGTGTGACCAGCATACACAGAATCAGCTGGGCCCGAGGCCACCAGGCAGGGTGCATGCAGGCCCTGTTTGTCCTCTTGTGTTCAGTCTGTCTTGTCCTCTTGATTCTGTCTCTCCTCTATGTTTATAAGTTATAATAGGTGATTGTTGGGGGTGAGAGTTCAAACAGCATGAAAATCTTTGGTGATCGAAGGCACTGGCTGTGCCAGATCTATGTGTGTGCAGCCACTTGGTTCTTAAGTATAAAGGTTTTGTTTTCCACATTGGGTCCTTAACCCATTAGAAATTTATGTTGTGCAATAAGATTTAAATCTGCACTCCATTTGGTGTGTCCTTCTCCCCTGACCTGCTACATCATCTCTGCAGTCCACCAGCTCCCTGCCTGTGCAGGCCTAGGCCTGCCCCAGAAGGAAATGGCCTTAATGTCTGCAGATTCACGTCATGACATTTTCAGGGCAGTCCTCTGCGCTTTGTCTTCCGTTGTCAATATTTTCAGTTCTAGGATTTTCTCATTGCACGTGCATTTTACAGTTAATCAAATTACATGTAGATACGCCCTGTTGAGATTCAGAGAACTAAATGGAATGATGCGCTGGTTATTCCTTGATACCACATGGTTTTTATTTTATGGTTTTTATCATGGAGCACGTTTGCTAATGGGTCCTTGTTGTAGATGGGGACACTGCTGAATTCGGATGCTCTTCTCATGTCTAGCAATTTCAGGAAGCCCTGATTGGCTCTGACATTTGTCAACCAAGTCTGTTAGATCTTCTATGCAGAAAGTCACAGTCTCTTCAGACAATTATAAGTTTGACTCTTCCTTTCTATGTTCTGTATATTTGTCTGTGATTCTAATTTTTGCTACCAGGAGTATAAATTAGCTTTATGACCACACAGTTTACCTATTCTGAGCCAGGGGCAGTGGAAAATGTGATTTTCAGTAGGCTAGATGGAGGACTGGCTGGGCATTACATGGTACCATGGTTGGAACATGTTCCCTGAAGTTCACATTTTGAGAGCTTCATTCTCAATGCAATAGTGTGGGAGCTGGAGCCTCATAAGAGGTGACAAAGTCAAGAGGGCTGTGTCTTCACAAGTGGATTCCTGTGGCTGTCTCAGGAGTGGATTATTATCACAGAAATAGGCTCATTATAAAATAAAGTTCGGCTCCCTTTTTGCTGTCTGGCTCTCAGACTTTCTTAACCTTCAAAGGCCCTCACCTGATGCCAGAGCCACCCTCTTGGGCCTCCCAACCTCTAGGACCACAAGCTGAGTACGTTTCTATTGCTTAGTAATCCCCAGCATGTGGTATCGTTACAGCAGCAGAACAGGACTAAGACAAATGGTGATGGGTTCTTCTTGGTGGAGAATATTCCTGAACCATCCATGATGCTTGGGGCTGAGTATGCTGCCTCTAAGGTAGACAAGAGGAAGCTCCTTTCTTTGTGGTTGGGCAGTAGGGGAGAAGCATTCCAATCCATCCACTGGGAGTGCCCACCTTCCTATGCTCTGTGCCTGTGCCCGGCTCAGAGTACACAGATAGGAAGGTGGTCTCTGTTCTCGGGGGCTCTTGGCTAGACAGGAGGCTCATCTCTAAGAATGACCCCCTAGGCCTCACATGGCTTGGCTTTCCAGCCAGTCCCTCAAACTGTCAAGCATGAAGCAGAGCTGCCTTGGGACCCACAATGGCCTTGCCCACCCTCCTTGCCTCCTATACCATATGTGTGTCACCTCAGGCCCCCCTGAGGTGGCATGGAGTTTGACCAGAGAAAGCAAATATCTGGGGGAAAAGTAGTGTTAAGGTAGGGCCCCTGTTACCTGCTGGAACATTAGCAAAATTCTTAAATTTCTTGATGTGGAATCGCTTCACAGCCACAGGCTGGCCCTGGTACCGGGCTCGGTAGATGACAGTGCCGCTGCCACCTTGGCCCAGGATGCTGCTCTCGTCCTCATTGTGCTCCAGCTTGCTGTTCTCCAGGAAGAGCCTGCAGCACACACAGCTCAGGGTCAACCCAATGACCACACCCTGGGTCCTGGGCCAGGTCATTTGTTCCCCACGTGAGAGTCACAGTTCAAGCTATCTGTGAGGATGGACCAGTCTGGGTTAACCCTGGACCTGCCACATGCCAGTGGGCAAACCATACCTTGCCAAACCTCAGTCCCTTCCTCTGCGAAGTGGGCTCATAATAGGAGATGACCAGGACATTTCGATGACACCAGGCTGAGGGTACCAAAAATGGTGGGTACGGAACAAGGATCCCTTTGGATGTTTTACTCCGAAAGATTTTGTGCTTGGACAGTTAGCATCCCTCAGACTTACTCACACTGTCTCTCTACTTTTTGTTATGCCAAGACTGTATATGCTGCCATGTGCTGCCTGGCCAGGGTCCCCACTGTCCCGATTTCACCCAAGGGCAGGGAGCGTCAGCCACCTCACTGGTCTCTGTGTTCTAATCCTAGTGAAGAAAGATTTCTACCAGGATTTTGACAATACTAGCAGTTGCTCCTGGACTTGGCCTTCTCTGCAGATTCCTGGGGAGTCTGGAGGGTCTTGACTTAGAAGGCCAGGGCTGCATGGACCAGTGGCCTAGAGTCTTCCCGGCAGCCCAGATGGAGGCCAGGACAGAAGGGGCAGGATGTCAGGTCCTCTGTGGACTTTGATGCTCAGAGGCTCTAGGGCTGGCATGCAAGGCCTGGGCCTTCATGGGTGCCCTTTGTTACCCCAGGTCTGAGCCGTGGCCAGGATACTTAGAGGCTGCTTCTCATTCCTTGGGACTCCTCTTTATCTTCAGAAACATTACAGTGAAAAGGCAAAGCAGGGAGCCAAGAAGGGAGGAGAAGACAGCCAACCTGCTGAAATTCACCTGAGTTCCCCAGCACCCTGGCAGGTGCCCCGTCCAGGTGCCCCATCCAGGCAGAGGTGAAGCCCGCACCTGAGCCTTCCTGGCCCCACTGGTCTGGCCTATAGATGGGGTTGTTTTCCATGACTTTAGGAACAGGTTTGTGGTTGTTCAGACTGCACAGCTCAATCACATCACCATCTACACCCACTGCAGCCCTTAGGGGCATCACAAAAGATGGGCTGGAGTTGTTCTCCAAGCACCCAACAAAACCACCTCTCACCTAGGATGGGCATGGGGAGCTGTGGGAACACTGGGGATCCCTCGGGGGCTTTCTATTAGGACTTGCACAGACTCAGGGAGTACATGCTTTTGTAGGAGCCACAGGGCAGAGTTCTGCCTGCCAAACTCCAAATTTGGGGGGTGTGATGGTTTGGGGCTGTAGTTGGGTCCCAGATGAAGTCTGGAGCACCTCTGTTGAACAGTGAATCCTATTCAGATTGTCAAGGTTTTCAACTTCCTGTCAAATAACTTCATTTCAGAATTCTGCTACAGCCTGATTTGATTCAAACCAAAAGGAATAGTACAATCTGGCTTTTCAAATTCCACACAGTGAATTCCACATTCAGTTGGGGTCTCTAAGCTAAGATGTAAACATAGCAAAGTACAACAAATGAAAATTCTAAAATTTGAGAGGGTCTCTAATTGGGCACCTCCCTAAAAATATCAACCTGATATTTTTATCAGATTGTATTATGCATATACATACATATATATACATACATGTATACACACACAATGTATATGTATATATTGCATGTATATACTAAACTTCCCATGATCTCTGAGAACGGAGAATCCTCATGTTAAAGATCTAGGAATGAAGGGAAGTCATTTTGCAAGAGTGGCATCTGTCACATACATTCATTTGTGAGATTATTGGGGATAATGAAAAGAACTGCAGGAATCATCTAATGTAGGATGCATTTCCTTTGTTTATTTACTATTATACTTTTGGTGCTGGGATGGAACCTGGGCCTCATGCAGGCTAAGCACATGCTGTATCACTGAACTCTACCCCCACTCCTCCTCAATTTAACAGTCAGCCAGAAGCAAGCTTTGGAACCCAATTCTGCAAATTCACAGAGTATTCCACATCTGCTTGAAGTGATGTAGAAAATATGAGAATACAAATATTCTTGTGGAATAAAAGGGGGAGAGTTTAATGTTCTTTAAAAAAAACAGATACAGCATGCATGCCTTTCAGTGAGAAATCAATAGGACTTTAGAACTCCAAAAATGCTGGGAGCTGCTTGATATCTAATCATCTCCAGGGAGACCAAATCACAGATTTGGTTTTCTATCCACCAAAGAAGATGCCATGTTTTACTGAGGACTTGGATTTTGTTGCCATTACCAATTGGGTGGGACAATAGAATACTTCCTCCAGCATCTTCTCCCAGTTATCAGTCATGAGCACGGGTAGAATCAACTGTAGAGCAGTTAGGGGACCAAATGCTCAGCCTTGGGGCTGCAGTTGGGAATAAGCATTTACCCAAAGAGTAAAATGAGACTAGGTTTGGGAGCATTTTCCTTCCTAAGGGGCTGGAGCACATCTCTTTACCTTCCATTCTTTCTAGCTCGCAGAGAGATAGGAACTAGAAGAAGTGAGGACTAGTTCAGCAGAAAGGAACTTTAGCTCATGAGAGGGGAAGAAAGGGCAGTGGTCCCAGATAGCTTCACCTGCGAGGTGCCCAACTGGGCATGTTTAGGTTAGTTCCCTTTTAGGTTCCCTCCTGGTTCCCTTTTAGCATGGAGACCTGAGATCTGATGGGAAGCAATGGCTGCCACCTCAAGTTGGCCACCATGGAGTGACCCAGTGGAAGGGGTCTGCCCTGGGACTGATGGGCACCTGCATGGCTAGAAGCATAGCCCTGTGACCTGCACCTGTGTCCTGGGAGGGGCCCTGGAAGCATACCTGGCTGGGAAGTCTGTCATGAACAACTCGGGCACCAGTTCCTGGAGTGGCACAGGGAGGTCTGGGTGTCTAGGGCAGGTGATAAAGTCCCCCTCGATGGCCGTCAGCACACAGTCTTCCATGTCGAAGTACTGCACGCCTTCTGATTTTTCACTGGGATCCTTGTGCTGGGCCCAGGAGGTCTCACAGACAGGGCAGGGCACATATTGCTCCATGAGAGGCGTCCCATCACTTTCTGTGGCTGTCAGGGCTAAATGGGGACAGAGAAGGAGAGCTCACACAAGATAAGGTGGCTGAAGGTGAGTCTCCTGAGCAAAAAGCACCTTGCAAACCTGGGCCAGGTGGACCTTCACAGCAGGGGTCTGGCCGCCCTTGCCTGGATCCCAGGGAGAGTCCCAAACTGAGTGCCATTGTTCATTGTGAACATCCATGTTCATCATGAGTCCCAAACTCAATGCCTTTTTAGACAGTGCTATTGTTCATCTTGGAAGATGTTCCCTACGAGTAGGTGAGGATGCACCTAAGTGCTGCCTGGTGGTCTTGATCTTGAGCAGGGGCCTGGAAACCATGCACCCATGGAGAGGCTGGTGGAGCAGGGTGAGTAGGAGAGCGGGAATCCCACCTTCATGGCTGGGGCTGGATCTGAGCTATACTCCAGCCATTCAAACACAGCTGGCATAAGGAACCATTCTTAATATTAGACACAGAAGACTTGAAACTACTATCATGCTTTCTAGAAGAGCAATACAGGAAGGGGGAATCATGAGTACAAAGGATAGTAGACAAATCTAGTCATCTGACATGGGTTTCCCTGAGCAGAAGACATAACTTTTCTGTGTGCCTCTGATGGGTGCAAAGAAACATTGGCACCCTTGGGGCTGGCCAATGACCTGCTCTGTGCAGGGTTAGAGGGAAATGCCTACAACTTCCTGTGTACATTTGACTTCTACAGGCATCCTGCTGGGAGTGGCTCTTGGCCACTGGCTGGTGGCACTGGGTCAAATTTCCCAGCATCTGAAGGTGGGGGGCACTATTGGATGGGGAGCTTCAAAGTGCCAGAGGGCTGATGTGGGCCAAGGCCCCCCCCCCCCTGGATGGCCAAGAGCCCCCAAATTCTCACAGATCACATACTGGACAGGCTTATTTGAAAGCCCCTCTCTAAGCCATTGCTCCTTGTAGGTTACCCTCCTGCCAGTACCCAAGGGGCCCCAGCCACAAAGGAAACCAGACCCTAGTGGCTGGAATGTGTATTCAGCAACACCCTGCCACTTCTGTAAGCACTTTTCCTGATGCTGTATTTTGGATGCAGGGATCTTAGGCAGGTGAGGAAGTGGCTCAGAGAGGCCAAGGGACTTGTTTGAGCAGGTAGTTGGTTCAATGGGATCCCAACCTACTTTGCACTGGGTCTCTCCTCTCCTCCCCATCACCCCTGACAACCTCTTCCCTGCCGGCCCCTCTGGGTGTTTGTCTCCACTCCAGTAACAAAACAAACAGAGGACCTCAACAGCACTTCAAAAAGTATTTTCTTTGGTTGAACTGTCAATGACAAAGCTGATCCAATGGGTCTGAGAAGGGCCATGTGGGTGGCTGCTTACCACTGAGGAGTGGGGAGGCAGGGAAGGACAGGTGCCCTCAGCTCTGCGGCTCCCTTCCCTCCCTGCCAGCCCCCTCTAATGTCAGCCCCTCTGTCTTCACTGTGTGGAGTAGCCACACTCGACTCACACGGAGCATGTCCTTGGGCCACACGTGGGATCCAGAGTCACCTCTCTTCCCAGGGGTCCGAGTGCTGGCACATTCTCTGAGGGGCCCAGTCCATACCTTCTCACAGCATTCCCTGCCCAAGCTCAGAGCTGGAGTCCCCTGGGGTTAGGTCTCTTACCAAAGGGCCACCTCCCACCTCCCCTAACACACACTGGTTTTCTTGGTCTGAATCCTAGTGGAATTTCAATTTCCCCAAAGGCACAGCCCCATCTGGTTTATAAAGAAATAAAAGGATGGTCAAAGGCTTGGTTCAAGAAAGTTCTCTTACCAGGAAACCACTGATCGATCAGGGAATTGACATGATCCGTGATAAAAGCCATTGCTGAGAAGTCCCTCATTTCCGACTGGCAAATGATTTTAATCCCTCCACTTTTCTTCTTTTTCCAGTTCACATCGGAGGATTCCACGCTGCAGCCCAGAAAGGAAAAGGAGACCATTGTGAGTCTGCTGAGGTGACTTGGGTGATCTCCAAGGTGGACCCCGCCCTAGGGACCCGGAGGGGCCCCATGTCCTGCAGGACTGCTAGGAGACCCCTCTGCTGGGCACTTGTGTTTGTGGGTCTGTCTTGTCCTTGTCTCCTTCCCCATGCCATCCCCACCACAGTGAAGTGGCCATAAGGAGGAGGACTTTGCTGTCAGGATGCTCAGGGTGGACTCTGACTCTCAGATGTGACCCTGACGGAGTCCCTTCTCTCTCTGAGCCACCGTGGTCTCATCTGCAGTGGTAATGGTGAGCTTTAAAGCAAGAACATCTTCACGGGATCTTCTCACACAGCTAAGGATTCTTTTGAAAAATTCATTGTAAATATTAAATAATCATGTGCATTGATCATTCATTAAGTCTGTTGGGCTAGCTTCATGTGTGTGTCTCTAAATAAATTAATTAATAAATAAAAAAGAAGAGAAAGGGCATCTTGTCATCTTGTTAGGCCCCAGCGTGGGATTGAGGCTGAGGATCCCTCGCACCCACTCGTTTGGTTTCTCTCAGAACAAGGGGGTGGGCTGGTGGTCTACCAGTGACTGTGGGAGGTACCCACTGTTCTTATTGCTTGCTCAGTGGCTGCCACATCTGCTCTGACCATTCCAGTCCTGCAAAAGGAGTGTGGAAAGGGTGAGAAGATGGGGACCTCGGGGACATTCACAGAGAGGCTCTTGCATTTGTAGCAAGCTGCCGTGAGGAACCCCTCTCGGGAGCACTCTGGTGAGGCATTGCCCAGGGGGCTGTTATGGGGATCCTTGTCCCAGCACCTTGCTGAGCTGGGCTGGTGGGCTTCCAGATGTTCCTACCTGAGGTAGCCCCCATCAAAAGTGACCAAAAGCCCCTCCTGCCAATAGATGGTCTGATTTCTTTTCACTCTGAATGTGCTACAGCGATTTCTCTGGTTTCCCGTGAAAC
The DNA here is from genome assembly GCF_964194105.1 of Spermophilus citellus. NCBI lineage: Eukaryota > Metazoa > Chordata > Mammalia > Rodentia > Sciuridae > Spermophilus > Spermophilus citellus. The sequence continues at coordinate 54,183,427 of NC_138185.1, forward strand.
TGTAAATGGTGACTTTTCTGTTCCTGCTTTTAGTATTCTTCTTGTTTTCAAAAAGCTGAAAGATAGACAGAAAAGACCCTGCTTAAGCATTTCGTGCTCGCCGCTGGCCCTGTGCAGAGCTCTAACGAGGCCTGGGCGGCCTCATCTTGATAAATCACCACGGGCTTCCCACCCTCTCCTCCCACGCCTGCCGCTCATCCCTGCTGCCAAATTAAAGGCTGCATGATCTGTAGGGGTCTCCTGGGTACCCTGGGAACAGATTTTCCAAACGATTGAAAGTAGACTTTTCTTCTTAAAAAATCTTTTCCCTCTCTGGCTTCACAAGTAAAAATTTATGTTAGAAATGTGGGCAAGGCAGAAAAACATGAGAGACAATAAAACAACAATTTAACACCCAGAAGACAAGTCATTAATATTTAGTTACCTAGGATTTCAGGATTTTTAAAAATTTACATATACAGTTAAAAAACAGCCTATGTTGTATTTCTTTTCTTTTTTAAGATTACCTTTATTTTATTTATTTTTATATGTTGCTGAGGATCAAAGTAGAATTTATTTATTTTTATATGTGCCTCATGCATGCGAGGCAAGTACTCTACTACTGAGCTACAACCCCAGCCCTGTGTTTCTAATTCTAGTATAATTTTGGGCTGAGGATGTGGCTCAGAGGTAGAGTGCTTGTCTGTCTGTCCACCGCGTGTGAGGTCCTGGGTTCAATTTCCAGTACTGAAAAAAAAAAGTATACTTTTAAAAAACATCACTTTTTCCATGTCATTAAAAACTCACTCGGGACTAGGGTTGTGGCTCAGTGGTAGAGCGCTTGCCTGGCATGTGTGAAGCCCTGGATTCGATCCTTAGCACCACATATAAATAAAGAAAAAGTAAAAAATTCCACTGGCAACTAAAAAATATTAAAAAAAACTCACTTAACATTCATTTTGCTAAAGCTGTGAAGTATAGTAATTTTTCAAATCATTCCCTTCTTTTGGATGTTTAGATCAATGCCAATCTTTTGCTTCCTCAAATATGGTATGCTGACATGAAAAAAGCACAAAGATTTATCTGGTTCACAATGATTTCCTCAATTCAGGTATTTAGCTGTGGGGTTATTGATTGAAGGGGCTGAAGGTTTTAAGGCTCTGGTTGCTACAGAGGAACTGGCTTTTGGAACCTTGAGACCATCATACACACTAACTTCCAGTGTTCCGCCTCTGGGTATTGAGGTTCACTCTTTGCTAATTTGATAGGTGAAAAGTAGCATCCTCTGATGCATGAATTTGCATGCCTTTGATTAGAGATGCAACTGAACTCTTTTTTCCCCTGTCACTCATCTGAATTTCAATAGGACTTCTTTCCAAAGTTTGGGTGGGGGATGCTGTTGGGAAGGATGCTTGCCTCTGCACCCAGCTGTGCCCTGCTTGTGAGCTCAGCCTCCCAAGATGATGGTGCTGGTGACCTCCCACTTAGATGCAGCAGGATGCAGAGTTCAAAGGGAGGGCAGAGGGAAAGATGAAACCTTGGAGAGACAGTGCCTGCACCCCACTGCACCTTCCAGGCATTATAAACAAATCTCCTTTCTGCTAACACAGGCTGCCACAGTTCCTATTGATTTTCGGGTGCCTGCATTTATTTTTCTTCCACTTTAACAAAAAGGGAAGATCAAAGAACAGCTTTATGGAGCCAAGAATTTATAATTCAGTAAGCGTGTTCTAATTAGAAAGTAGCAAAAGTAAGCTCACACAGAGATCAATGTCAAAAGGATTTAAAAGGCCAGATTTATGCCAGGGGTTCACAAACTGTAGCGTGCATCAGAATTCTTTGTCCAAATCAGATAGCTAGGCTCCATCCTGGAGTTTCTGAGGCAGTGGGTTTAGGTTGGTGTGCAAGAATTAGCATTCCTTGTATGTTACTATGCAAAGCTAATTCTGCTGATTTGGAACCCCAATTTGAGAACCACTGCTCGGGGCAAACATTATCTCCATAGTATTTATGTTGAATGACAGCAGGCCACTGCTCCATAACCCTAGCTGAACCCACAGGACAAAATTCCTTAGGTTAGTTCTTTTTTGGTAACTAGACCAAGTGTTCAAGGTCGGCTGCAGAGTGGAATCACCAGAAGGCCTTAAAAGATACCAATACCTGGGTGCCCACCACCAAAGATGCTGATTTTTTTTTTTTGTACTAGGAATTTTATTTATTTATTTATTTATTTATTTTTGAGATAGGGTCTTGGCTTGCTATGTTGTTGAGGCTGGCCTTGAACTTACGATCCTCTTATCTCAGCCTTTCGAGGTGCTAAGATTACAGGTGTGTGCCACCACACCTGTTCCCATAGATTCTGATTTGGATGGTCTGGGGAATGGTCTGTGTTTGTTAGAGCACCTCTGGGTGAGTCTAGTGTACAGCCAGGATGGCAAGACCATGCGTCTGAAGTCATGGACCAGTGGCATCACTTGGGGAATAATGAGAAATGCCAATTTTTGGTCCTGGGCCATATCACTGGGGGTGGGGCCCAGAAACTTGTATTTTCATTAGAACAAGCTTTCTGGATGATTTGGAGGTGGGCTGACATGAGGAAACCCTGATCTAAAGTCTGGTGGACACTGATGGCATTCACAGGATGGTTCGAATGGTTTGTGCCTCCTGGTTCTAGCTCAGTGGCATCTCTGAAGGAGAAGAGTCTTCAATCTGGTCCCACTGGGAAACAGGACATCTTCCCTCCCTCAAGGGTGCACTGCAGGTGCCCCCCAGAACCCACAGCTACCTGCAGGTCCATCTCGGCCAAGCTGATCAGCATCCGTGCTATAAATCTTTGCCAGAAGCCAACAGGAACGAAGCTCATCTTAAACACCCGCTGGATTGTATTGGCTGTGGGGTGCCGCATGCCATGGGTGTCCAGGCCAGGTTTGGATGGAAGGAGATGTGGCAGGAGGTAGCTGAAATACATCAAGGGGACCGGTGACCAGCATGGACCAAGTTTTGCTGCAGGCCCCTGACCCCCCTGGCAGAGAGCCTGGCCTGGGAGTCTGCTTCTCCAAGTGACTCAGGCTGTCCAAGTGCCTTCCACACATGGCCTTTGGAATTCTATTTTTAGAAAGACAGGGTGGTTTACATGCTGAGAATAACTGCTCCAGAGGCAAATGAAGATGGCCATAGTGAAGGTATTTACCAAAGATTCTGAGAGAGACTAGAATGATGTTGAGGGAAGATGTGAAAACATCTGTGGTCATAAAAATGTCAGACACAGCAAACTGAGGTCGATTCTCGGCAAACTGGGTTGCGGTTGGGAAATTACTTAACATTGACTTTGGTTGGTGGAGGAAAAACAAATACAGCTGCACAGTTCTAAGGACAATGCAGATATCGGGGTCAGGGTAACGTCTTTTTGGTCTTTGAAGCTATTTATTGTTCTTGGCCAATTGAAACAACACAATTGCCTTAAAAGTTCTAAGGTGGTTGTTTTGCGCAAAAGAGGGATGTTTTATGAGAACACTTATGGCCATCGTAAAAATGCTGCATCACTGTGTGACTGAGGCGCTCATGTCTGTTGTCATTTTAAAACAGCTGAAACCTGGGAGGTCCTCCCAAAAGCGTGCCTGAAAACTAGCATCCTCTGTGTGCTGTGGGGGTAGAAGTAGGACAGGCACAGGGTGACTGCAGGCAGGGGCGTCGCGGGCCACCCTCTGGGTGTGCAGAAGCTAGAATCTTCTCAACAAACCTATGCCTTCGGTTTCAATCTTCTAAAAATAAATCCACTGCATTCCAACAAACGTCTTTAGAACAGTTGGGAAAAGGCTCTCTCCTAAAATTTTATGCAGCTGTCCCTTCGTAGTTATAGGTTCCATATTTATAGATTCAACCAACTCAGATTGAAAATGGTAATAAAAAAGTCTATACATGTACAGACTTTTCTTGTCATTATTCCCTAAACAATATAGTATAGCAACCATTTACATAGCTTTTACATGATATTAGGTATTATAAGTCATCTAGAGATGATTTAAATTCTATGGGAGAATGTGCATAAGTTCTATGCAAAAACCAGGCTATTCTCTATGATGGCTCTTGAGTATCCATGGATTTTGGTATCCTCAGGAGGTCCTGGTACCCCATGGGTACTGAGGGATGACCATTTTAAGAAAAATTCTGTGACAGCCTGGTGGCCCAAGCACACAGGTGCAAATCCCAACCCTGACTTGCCTGCTCTGTGTTGTGAGCCCCATGGGAAGGACAGGGTTCCCACCTGGCAGGTTGGTGAGGATTGACAGGGCTGTGAAGGTGACCCAGTGGACGCAGATGATGAGGTATTAGGTCCTTTTCAGTCACCGCAGGTCTTAGGTGAAAGGACATTCTCAACCACTGGGCTCGTGCCTCTGTCCCCACTTTGGCCTTCTCTATCTTAGCATCCTGTCTTATTTCCTCAAGTTTTGGAAAATTCATATTTGTTTTATATGCTCATAATTCTTCCCCTACATAGCAGGACCTCACCAGAACCTACTATTGCTTTTTTTCTGTTTCATCTACCCATGTCATGCTCAGCCTGTGTCTCACGTGACTGCTTACAAGGGCTGGCTGTGCTCTGGGAAAGGGCTTCCTGCTTTCCTCTCTCTTTGTGGCTATGTGCCTGGAGAAGGGAAGGAGCATCAGGTATCCCAGGGGTTCCAGTACACAGCTCAGTGCACAAACAGAATCGGTGCTTTGTGAAGGCAGGGATCGATATTTCTGAAGGCAGGTATGACTTAGAAGTCAGTAAGGCCAAACTCTCCAGACTCTGATCACAGAAGCCAGATCTCAAGGGGAGCAGAGTCCCTGGAGAGAACAGTATACCTGGTTGAAGAGCAATTAGGAGCCGGGAAGGCTGTCCCAGGGGGTGAGCAGACAGTGAGCAAGATGGAACTAAAGAGGCGAACTATCCATGTATTTGATGAACACAAACAAGTGAAACCGGGGCAAGAAGTGGTGCCTGCAATGAAAAACTGGGCTGGCTAGCAGTATACCACTGAGACGGCCAGATGGTGGGGTTAGGGCCCTTTCCAGTGTCTGCTGAGAGCTCAGGAGTTTCCACCTGCAAGAAATGCATATGTTCCAAGAGGTTCATGAATCCCCTGAAGGTTTTCCAAGGGACTAGAGGGGTTCACGGGCTGCAGGTGGAAGACCTGCCAATACATCTGTTTGCATTGATCCAGAAACTGTAGCAAAGTCACTGACCTTACAAAAGCTTATGATGCAAGGAGCTGGAACTCGCCTAGGACACAAGGGAACCATTATGGCTGTGCTAAGATGGAAAATGTTCTGCTATTCACGGCACTGTGCAGAACCAGACACCCCAGCTGTGAGTACTTAACACAAAGAACTAGCAACAACAGTACTGCTAATACCTGATGTCTTGAGAGTTCTTAGGTGTAAGAGTCACTGTTCTAAGTATTTTACATGTATTATCTAATTTAATGATCATGACAGCTATGAGTAGGTAACAGTGATTATCCCCATTTTACAGAAAAATAGTTGAGATTCTTGGACAGGCTGGTTTTATGTTCTCACTCCCTGTACAGTAAGCTTCCCTGGGGACCCTGGTGATGATCTGACTGATTTAAAAAAAATATTTATTTTTTTAGGTGTAGATGGACACAACACAATGCCTTTATTTTTATGTGGTGCTGAGAATTGAACCCGGGTCCTACCGGTGCTAGGCGAGCGCTCTACCCCTGAGCCACAATCCCAGCCCCCATCTGATTGATTTTTTTGTGTGTATGTTGTGCTGGGAATAAAACATAAGACCTCATGTATGCTAGGCAAGTACTCTACCACTAAGTTACATTGCCAATTGATTTTACTGTTCAACCAAATAGAAAGATCTATATCTATACATATACATATATTGATATATCTGCTCTATATATAGTACATAAATAACTGGCTCATATTTATTAAGCACTAATATTTCTTCAGTCCTCTAACCCATTGATAAAATAAGTAGAAAGTTATGTAAACTCATTGAGTACTTAACCTTGAGTTTTTTTGTGTACCAACCTTAACCTTGGGTTTTTTGTGTACCCTGAATTCTTGAATTTAAGGACATCTTGAATTCCTCTTTGGGATTTCTCTTTTTAGGTCTTTGAACATGACCTCCATGAAACTGAAGCAGCAAGAATTTGAGTCTCCCTCCCACAATAAGGCCAAGTTGAAAAAGCTGGGTGGGGCCTCAGGACAAAGGGGCCCAGTTTGGCCCCCAGGAACTTGCATCTATGCCAACAGAATTTCTGATCTGGCCTCATAACAGCTGGGCCAGCTTCCCAGGGGCTTCTAGTGGGCATCCCATTGGGCTCTAGAGTTGGGGGAGCAGGGGGTGATATATTCTATGGCAGGTGTCTAACAAAGGTCTGTGGATTAGGGATACCAGCTGCTGCCTTGTGACCAACACCAGAATCAAACCCTGGAAGTGGATGAATCAGACTAGAACAAGAGCCCTTGAGCACCAAGTTGGTTTAGGTCCAAGCATCACCTGTAGACTGGGAAGCCACCAGAGGTCTGATCCCCATGTGGTCCCTCCAGGCCTGGACTGCTTGGGGTTCCACCTCAGGATAGGGGGCTTTGTAGTTAGCTGTTCAGGAAGATGCATCCTGACATGAAGTAGCCCAGGTGATACATGATCCCCAGCATAACCACTAAACACAATACCAAGAAGAGTAGCTAAATAGCCATCAGAGGGAATGAAAATACTAAAAACAAAGGTAGAAGAAAGTGAACAAAATAACAAAAACAGATGGAATAAATAAAAATAAATGGAAAGATAGTAGACTTAAACACAACCATATAATTAATTACATTAAATTTAAATGAACTAAATATTCCTATTAAAAGTCAGAGACTATCTGATAATGTGCTGTTAGCAAGAGACCCATTTTTAATATAAATAACCAGAGAAGCAGCTAATAAAAGGATGAAGGAAAAAAATCCATTTAAAATAAAAAGAAAGAAAAAACTGTCCATTTTAGATTCGGAAAATATAGACTTCAAGAAAAGGATGTTACCAGAGCTAGAGAAGCTTTATAATGATAAAGGGTTAATTCATTACAAAGACATGACAATTACAAATATGCCTGGAAGAAGGGGCCTTGAGCAAAAGAATGCAGCTTTAGAAGCTGGAAAAGACAAGGAAATGGACTTTCTCCTAGAGCCTGCAGAGGGAGCACTGGCCTTGGGACACCTTGTTTTGGACCAGTGGAACTGATAACGGACTTCTGGCCTCCAGAACTGTAAGAGAATACATGTATGATTATTTTATGTCACCAAGTTCACGTTACTTATTATAGAAATATGTAACAGAAAGTGAACACAAAGGGTGTACATTACCTGATTTCAAGGCTTACCCTGAAGCCACCATAATCAGTGTAGCTTGTTACCGGTACAAGGATAGGAACATGAATTAGTAGAACAAAATAGAGTCTGGAACTAAACCTGCAAGGCTGAGTTTTGATAAATGAACCAAGGTAATTCAATGAGGGGAAAATGGAAATCTTTTCAATAAACGATTCCAGAACAATTGGATAAACATATAGAAAAAAAGTGAATCTTGGTCCTTGCTTCACACCATAAACAAAAATCCATTTGATATGGATTATAGGTCCCAAAGTAAAAGCTAAGCTACAAAGCTTCTAGAAGAAAAATATAATAAGATTGTCAAGATCTTGTTATAAGCAAGTATATAAACAAGTCACAGATAGGGAGAAAGAATTTGCAGATCATGTATTTGGGAAAGAATTTGTATCTGGGACATATAAAGAACTGCAAATAAGCAAGAAAAAGGCTAACATTCTAATTATAAAATAGACAAAACTTGAATAGACACCTCACACAAAAATATACTATATGAAGGGCCAACAAATTTGTAAAAGGTGTTAAATTTCATTAGTTATGAAGAAAATGCAAAGTAAAACTACAGGGAAATACAATTTCATATCCATCAGGTAAAATTAGAAAGACTGATAGCAAATGTTAGGGAGGTAATAAAGTGACTAAAAAATACAACCTCTTGAGGGAATTATTGGGCAGTTTCTTATAAAATTAAGCTTAACTCATTCACTTTATGACCCAATAATTCCACTCCTCCTATTTACCTAAGAGAAATGAAAATACATGTCTCCAAAAAGACTTAGGGCTACACACAGCAGCTCTATTTATAGTAGCCAAAACCTGGTACAACCCCAACATCCACCAACATGTGAATGCAATAAATACACTGTAGTAAAGCTGCAACGGAATACTACTCAGCAACAAAGAACAAAACTTTTGATATACACAACAGCCTGGACGCATCTCAGCACATGATGTTTAGCAGGAGGTACCACTTGGAGAACATACTGCATGATTTCTTTCAGTTATGAAGTTCAAGAAAAAGGAAGGTGTTGGTGAGGGAATTAGAGCAATGGTGATAGCTAATAAGGACAGGAGAGTATGTGGGGGAACTTTCTGTGGTGATGGAATTGTCTATATCTTAATTTGGGAGTTGGTTACCTACTGTATGCATTTGTAAAAACTGGTTGTTTCAGATGTTGGTGATCTGTGCATTTCACTGTAAGCACAGTAGTCCCTCCTCTTTTCTGCAGGGGATAAGACCTTCAGTGAAGCCTGGAACTGATACTAGTACCAAATTCTATATATGCTATGTTTTTTCCTATATATATACATACCTACCATAAAATTTAATCAAAAAAATTGGCAAAGCAAGAGACTGACAATAGCAATTAATGATAAAACAGACACATAAAAATGTCACAAAAATGGTCATATGGTTGCTGGCATCACTACTTATATGCATTGGGGCCATTTTTAAATAAAATAAGGGTTACGTGAACACAAGCAAGGTTACATCACCACAGTCAATCTGATAACTGAGATGGCTATTAAGAGATTAGCAGGGGGGTAGCTTATATAGAATGGATACAGTAGACATAAGTGATTAGCAGGGGGATAGTTTATACAGAATGGATACAGTAGACAAAGGAATGATTCATGCTCCTGGTGAGTTGGAACAGGATGGCACAAAGTTTCATCATATCACTGAAATGGTGTGCAATTTAAAACTAAGGAATTGCTTATTTCTGAAATTTTCCATTTCATATTTTCAGACTGCAGTGGAAAGTAAAACCTTGGATAAGAGGAGACTACTGTAAGTTTTACCTCAAATTAAAAAGAGAAATAGATGAGTGGCACAATGAGGAAAAGTCCAGTCAACAGACTTGCTTCCTTGACGGGTGGCAGGGCCATGTAATAGAAGGGTAGAGTAAGGAGTGGGTGTCAGGGATACAGAGAGAAATCTTGAGCATATAAGTTCCACTTTCCAAGAAGGGCAGTGTGGAGGATGTTCTCAATGGGACCAGACAGCAGAGGAGAGAAAGCTGAGCTGAGTGCCATGTAATCTTCCAGGTGGCAGCATTTGGAAGGTCAGGCGTTAGGCTCTGGAGGGAGGTCCTTGCAGGAAATCTGGGATTCTTTTTGCAAAGTGCAAGAAGAGCAGGGCAGCTGACTTGATGGCTCAGGCTAAGTGCAAAGGAGGATCCCACTCAGGAAGAAGTTGGTGGCAGTAGAGGAAATTTTCAGGGTCACTGAGTCAAGAAGGCTGACCAGAGGTCAAGGTTCTGATTACTTTTAGTGGAAGACAGGGAGGGGCAGCTAAGGCACCCATTGGCTTTCTTGGCAACCAGCACCAAGTCAGGAGGTCAATGGGTGGCCCTTGAGGAAGAGCAGGATGCTGCTGAGGAGGAAAAGGAAAAGGAGGAGGAGACTTGGTTTTGTTTTGCTTGTGGTTTAGGACTGGGAGACCTGTTCATGTCACAGACCCAGGAAGAGTCCACAAAAAGAGGCATTTCACAGAATATCTCTACTTGGCAAAGGGATGCCCTGTGATGACGGAACCCTCAGAGTAGGTGACAATGTTGCTCCCATAAGTTCATCAAACTAGATTGCATTTTGAAGCCAGGCTGTTTAATTAGGAAATACATCCTCATTGGTTATTTTTACTCACCATATAACCAAGCCACCAAACCCCCTGCCAAACTAAGCCCTCTTCCAAGTCATTTTTAATGCCATTCTTGTATGTTTTCCTAAATCTTTTCAATGAATCGATTTCTTTCAACTTCCCTACACAGGAGGGAAGCACCAGCTGGGGGGCTAGCTGTACCTACTGCCTCAATGCAGCAGGTCATCACCAGGTGTTGGCCTGTCCCTGGGAGTGATGGTAGTGGCACCAATCCCTGGAGGTCTTGTTCAGGCCATCAGTGGCTCCAGACCCCAACTCCTTCCTCCAGGAAGCGACCTGCACAGGGTGGTCTGTGGCCTCACCTGTCATTGGCGACGGGCAAGGCGATCTCAAACTTGGCCAGAAACTGGAAGTACTGCTCCTCGGTTTGCTGTGTGAAGCCTGTCCCCACTAGCAGCATCCTGAGGTCCTCTGCACGGATCACCCCGTTCTTGGCCACCGACCTGGAGCCCTTAATGTTGAAGATCCTCTGCAGACACTCAGATAACCAAATGGGATCCAGGAAGTAGAGGTTCCTCAGGCCGTGGCTGGTGTCCGGGAAGTGCAGCAGCGTGCCGGTTTCTATGAGGAAGCTGATGGCTGCGGGAGGAGAGCAGGAAGCAGTGTTGGTGATGGGGTGAAAGGGAAGCTAGGCACTAAGTTTTCCTGGGAAGAATCCAACACTCCTGACATGCTGAGCCTCTCAGGTGGGACAGGAAACCTGAGCTCCATTTCCTGGTGGCACCTTGTAACTCTCGCCAGTATCCTGAGCTGACGGCCAACTGGGCTTCTACGGCAAGTTGTTATTTTCAGATCCAGCCTTTGTAAATTGCCCTACTTGCTAAAATTTGTATCACCAAAATACAATACTTGAGGTACTTTTTCAGACATGGATAGACATGGGCTGAGTTGGGGGAAGTTTGAGTCGCCCGCCCAGGTGAGCATGTTCCCAGCTGAGGTTGAACAAATGATGTTCTGCCTTGTGGCCGCAGCTCTGGTAATGTAAAGGAGTGTCTATCTAGTGGGCTATTTAGTGGCCATGTTTTCTGAATTTTGAACTTTCTGCTAGTGATTTTGTTGCTTACAAAGGCCCCCAATTCCAGTGTTGAAACGCTGTGTAGTGTTCCTGGGCACCAGAAAGCTGCAATGTACTTTACGTAGAAAATACATAGTTAGATAAGCTTTGTTCAGGCATGAATTTTAGTGCTGTGGACCATGAGTTCCATGTAATGAATCAACAGTATATATTAAATAAGACATCTTAAACAGGAGCACACATAAAGCAAGCTTATGCATTGATAGGTTGATGATAATGTGGCCAGAGACTCAAGGGAGCCTAATTCTATCTTTCCACAGGAGCGATGGTTCAGGATTCACTAATTCAGTGGTTGAGGTTAATTTATAGACTATAACTACCGTGAATGATGAGAACTGGTTGTAACTATTTAACCTCTGCCGCCCTACTAAACTTCAGCCCCAGGGGCTATGACCAGAGCTATGTTCTCAATGGCCAACAAAATGCTATTATAGAGCAGTCATGTGCGTTCTCTCTGTCCAAGGAAAGAAGGTGGGAAGGGGGGATGATGGGAAGGAGAACACCAGGCAGAGTATTGGAATCTCTCATTCAAAATTGGTTTCCCTGCTGTGCTGAGGTTCAAGCTAGAACTATCAAGTACAGGTGGTTGTGTTTCTCACACATTCCATGGAGACCCTGGCCCTCTGCCCAGCCTCCCAGCATCTCCCATGCTGGTGCCCACCCCCTAGGCCCACCAGACTGCAGGTCCTCATAGTCTTTGATGTCGTTGCCAGGTGTCTGCTCCACCAGCTGCTCCAGCTGCCTGTCCGTCAGGTATTGCACGTCGTCGCCAAGGCTGCGGCGCTGCTGCTCTGCCAGCACGGCCTCCTGCAGGCTGAGGTAGCTCCTAGGGACCTGGAGGACAAGTGGACGAGGCTGGTCCCAGGAAGTGCTACAGCTTCTCCCTCTCAGTCCTAAGGATTCAGGACCCTCCGTCCCACTACCTCCCCTGTCCCATTTGGAACCATGGATCCTTAAACTCAAATACATGTTTTACGACACAGAGAGAGGAGTGTCCCTATCCCCAACAGCAGGAAGCAACCCTGTGGTTTAACTGAGTGAGGGGGTACCCACCAGCCTCCCTGCTAGTCGCTGGCAGCCGATGGTGCTGCCCACGTCCTTCATGTTGCACGTGACATGGAAAATCAGCTGCCGCAGCCCTTCCTGGCCTTCCAGACTCTTACAGGAAATCTCGCTGTGTGTGCAAAAATAATCCCATCTTAATCACCATGCTACCCCTCTCTGCAAAGCACTTAGCGTCTTTGTTTTCCCAAAAGATTTATTCTGAACACTGGCAAGGGTGGAAAACTCATTAAAGGTGACACAGGAAGTTTAAGGAGGCTTTACTCTGTGCAAAGCACCATGCTGGGTACCCCTCAATACATCACTTTGGTCTGTCTTCCCAGCATGCCCATTTACAGAGGAGGAAAGTGGGTTACAGAGATATGATGTGAGCCCCTGGACACAGCTGGGAAGGAGCAGACTCAGGCTGGACCCAGGGCTCTTAACCAGAGCCAGCGCCCCTATTATTGCAGACCCTCCAGGGCTATCTCAAGGCCATCCCAGGAGTCCCCAAAAGCCTGATCCTGAGAGCCAGGCTCTCAGGTCTGCAGACTGACTGACTCACATACCAGCATCCATGGTACTTCACCCAGAGGAAACCCAAGAACCACCAGCGCAGTTACACCAATGCATGTTTTATTCTTATCAGGGGCCCCTCAATTCATTCATTAAGCCTCAGTTACATGTCTTCAAAGTGGACACAACAGCCCCTGTAACCTGCAGGCTGCATTGAGAGTCCAACGACAGGATGTTAGTGATAAGCCCAGAGCGATGGATCCAACCCATACGGCCCACCCCTCCTCACACTCAGCAGCTCCTTCCTTCCCCCACCCCCAAATGTGCAGCTGTCAGAACCACTAAGACTCAACAGGAGAACTGGGACCTCGCTCCCCCAGGGTCTGTCTTTAATTAATGATCTGCAAATGGGAGGGGTGGTGTCCAAGTTCACTTCTCTTAGTGACATGGGAACCATGCACTCTCGATACTGGCCATAGTGGGGAGGGGAGGACAGAAAGGAAGTACAGAGAGGCATCTCCAGGACCTTCCCTCTAGATATCTAGAGGATGCCCAGGGCTGGTCTGCTGAGCTGCCACCCGCTACCTGAGGAGCCCATCAGAGCATCAGGAGCCTTCTGCAGGCAGGTCCCAAGGAAGATGGACACATCGGCCACCAGAGCACACAGAAGCAGGAGCAAGCACGAGGATGAGGGACACTCACTGTAAGTGTTTGAAAGTGATGTCTGGGAAGCCCGTGGCTCTGGACCCGGAGGGCGAGCGGCACAGCGCCAGCACGTAGGCACGCAGCGTTGCGATTCTCTCCACTCGGAACTTGGCTTCAATTAAGTCCAGGTGTGTTCCAACCACCAGCACCACAGCATTTGGGGCCTTGGCCTGTGACAGAGGACCCCACGGTTGAGAGCCATCTCCATTCATGAACAAGGATGGGAAACAGCTCCCGAGGTGTGCAGAGGGTGCTGAGTTAGTTCAGCCTGTGGGGAGGATTTCTGATCCTCCAGATATTCCCTGACTGCCTAAGGCTGTGAACTGGCATCAGGCCTGCCTCACCTTTAGGGCTGGGAAGAAGCTCAACTCCTCTTTCACACACTGGGATGGGGGCTCTTGAATTAAAGGTTAACAAGAAAATTACAATAGCACCCCACTCCTCAGGACTATGATGCTGGGGCCTTCTGTGAAAGCAAGGTGGTTTTCCTAACACCATCCCTTTTTTTTTCTCAGTACAGGGGATGCTTCAGAGGAGTGGCAGGACCCCAGTAATGCTCTGAGAACTGGGAATCAGAGAGAAGACCTGGCATCTGCTCACCTCGATGTTAAGCAGCCAGAACTGGAGATTGGCCACGGCTTCCTCTCCCAGTGCCAGGTTCCAGACCACCACATATAGGGCCTTGTCCGTGAAGAAGCACTGGTTGACGGTAGCCATGCTGGCGGGGCCCCCGATGTCCCAGACGTTGAATTCCACGGACTCAACCTACTTGAGCAACAAGCCACCGCAGGGAGGCATTTTAGAGACCATGGTCTTAGGAAACCACATTGAGAAAACTGAACTTTGAATTCTGTATTTGGGGTCATGTCTGAAGAAGACATAACCATGGGAAAGTTCTAGACCTCCTATCATGTCTCTTTGAATCAGTAATCCAGGCGAGGGAAAGAGGCACAGTTGCGACAGGGTGGGCTCTTGGGGGTTTCTGCCTCTTGCTAACAGAGCAGGGCCAGACAGGCCCCCATGGCTGGGGTGTCTGGGAAACACTACAGGGCATTACGCTGGCTCTGTCACAGCTGCAGACTTAGGAGACATTTGGTGGGAGGACGCCCCTGCTCTGACCTCCTGGTCCTCACCAAGGTTTAAGCTCCCTCTGTTCAGAGGGTGGCCCCCAAACTGTGTAGGTCAGAGGGTGGCGCCCACCAAGGAGCATGGGAAACTCCCTGATGTGGGAACCCAACACCAGAGGGGCTGTTGGCTGCTGGGAAAGGCTGTGTAAGCCGTGGTTTCTCTATTGTCGAATGAGGTCACAGCTGGCCTGAGAAGCTAAGGCAGCAGCAGGCTGTAGCAAGGAGTCAGTGCTTTGGCCTCGAAGACAGACAGCATGCTGACCTGATTTTGCATAACAATGAAAACGGACAGCTGTTCTCCACCAGCTGAAGGTCAGCCACACACAGAGCGACTGAGCTCAGCACTCACAGAGCCAGAGGCTGTCCTTCAGTTAAAGGAGGGGGAGTTTCATGATGGCAGGAAGGATGTGCACAGGAAAAATAATATAAATTCACCCCTTAGGCCTTGGACGGCCATTTGCTAAAGAACAGCTGGATGGAAATGAGACTGAGTCATTGTTAAAAAGTCAAAGCCAAAGAATGTGGAAGATCCTGGTTATTTTGGAGACCCTTTGGATGGGTATTAACTAGATTCCTTGCTGGGGTGTACTGGGTGGGCCTAATATTAATTATCTGATTGTTCTGATCATAACAGATGGGACTCTATTCTTTGTTTTTCCAAGCTGGGGGCTGAACTCAGGGTCTCACACACCTTACACACACTCTCTACCATTGAACGACGGCCCAGCCCATTCTCAAGTGGGCTGGTTTCTGAGTCTGTGTTTGAAGGTACATTCACCTTAAATGCCTCATTTCTTGAACTGGGTTTCCTTTATCAGGAAAGATGTTTACAGTGAGACCCATCTTCAGCTGGCTCTGTGCTTGGGGACTCTGGACGAAATCATGCCACATCTGGACATGGCCCTTCAGTTTTTCATAGGGAAAACTCCTTGCACCTTGGATTTCTGGTCACCACGGGATAGCAGAAAAACACAGGCAGCAGCTGAGGCTGACACTGTTCCTAACCTAAGCACAGAGAAGAGCCAACTGCCTGGTGCTATGTCCCGGGGAGGGAGAGCCCCCCCACCCCCACCCCCATCATATCCAACAAGTTCTTTTTTCTCTTTCAAGAGCAAGAAAATGTTCATTTCCATTGCCTGGTACTAAATGGAAAAGAGGGATGATGAATAGGTTCAGCGAGGGCTTTATTTTAAATAGAACTTTTCAGATCTTGGGGTGAAAGGCAGAGATCATGAGGGATAGAGCATTCATTTTAGGTGTGCTTTATCAGCTTCCCTGTTAGAGAAAAGACAAATGCTGGGGTGTTTCACTGCCTGCAGGGGTACTTTGTTCTCAGCCCTGGGAGAACCCCAACCCAGATAATTTGAATCTAATCTCTGGGGCCAGGAAGTAGCAAAGCTTGAGTACTGGTGTCTTTACAAGTCCCCCAAGGGAATCTAATGGACAGCCAAGGTTAAGACTCACTGGCCCAGAGCCTCAGCTTAATTAGAGGAGAGAAACTACAAGTTCCCATCAAGAAGTGACTTGCTGCTGCCTTTGACAGAGCTGGTTTGGAACATCACATAATGGCCCCTGCAAACATCCTGGGCCTTGGACAGCTGAGAAACCCTGGGCTCTTTGGGAAGAAAGAAGGGCCTTCATGAATGTTCCTCCCACCCACACGGATACTGCACGCCGACCATCCTTGACCTTGGCTTTGGAGCCTGCTGGCCTCTGGAGCTCCCACTTGGTGGTCCGGATGGTGGCCTCACTGTACGCCACCTGGGGGGCCCTGCCCGTCTGTAAGATCTCCAGGAGGGTGGACTTGCCCTGGCGTGGTGGACCCACGATGATCATCTTCATCAGCTTGCATTTCTCTGCTTTCCGCAGCTGAGCACGCAGGAAAGACAGCATTGCTTTGGGACCTGTGCAACGTCATGAAAGGAGAGTGGACATCACTGCTAACATATAAAGGGAACATGCTCACATCTCTTAGGAAGAAACTAAGTCCTGTTGGGAGGGGACGTTTCTCATGTGTTCTAGGGGGATGGTTAAAGAAGATGATTGGATCTGGTGGAGACAGGGTGCCATTCCATTCACCCCACTGATGACGAGTCAATGTTAAGAATCTAGGGACAATGTCCTTGCTGCCTAAAAGGTCACAGCTTTACTGCCTGGCCACTCTCAATATAATGACCCATGCTAACTATTGCTCTAGGGACAGTTCCATAGCATCTTCCAAATCCTGAAGCTGGAGCTGGACCCTGTGAGTCATCCACTGTTTCCACCTCTAGAACCTCGCAGGTGGACCTGAGTTATCTTTTTTATTCAAGGGTGACAAGGAAGTGATGCTCTGGGGACAGGACATGGAAGTCCTACCTTCCTTTCTGATCTCTGCAGGCACATTGCTGATGCTCAGGTCTTCTGTGTCCAGTTGCCATAGGTTGCCCAGCTGTCCCAGTTCAGGAGGGAGCTCTCGGAGGCCAGGGTTGCTGAGGAAAGAATACTACATATGTGTGCACACACGCATACACGCATGCACATGTAGCTCCCATCAGCCTCTGTAGCCTGAGGAGACAACCACTGGCCTCCACCCAAGCTCTGTAAATCAGGCCCTGATTTCAGGTAACCCATTTGAGTACCAAGTCCAAAGCCTTTCTTCCCGGATGCTCAGTGGTAGAAAGGGCAATGCTGTCTTCTGCAAATCCAAGTCCCTGTGGCTTAGAGCTGGGTGCCCTCCTCCAATTCCCCTCTCTTGTCTTCCAATTACATTGCCATCAAGAGAATTACTGCCTCCTCTAGGAAAGCCAACACACCTTCAATATTAATATAGCATTTCATATTTTCATCAAATTTTACACACTGCCTAAAAGCTCCAGCAGTGTCCAGCACACAGTGAGTGCTGCGGAAGAACAAGGATGCAGGATGGAGGGGTCCTCGTGACAGCCCAAGTAAAGCAGCTGAAGCAGATATCCTTCTCACTCTCTGCCCCACCTCTGGCCCATGCTCACTTCTGAAAACCCCACTACTACCTATATTGACAGTTTCCCTAGAGACAGAGCCAGCAGACTTCTCTCACCACGCACTTACTTTCCCAAGTAGAGCTCTGACAAGCTCTTCAGCAGGCAAACAGATGGAGGGACTGCGTCAAGGTGGTTGTCATTCAGACAAAGGACTTCCAAAGACTCACTCAGGAAGGCTGGGAATTCCAGCATACACGCTGTGAAGACAAGACAAAGCAGACCGTTGGGTATTTTTAAAATAACTCTGGACCATGACAGCGTGGAAACCAGGTGAGTATGTAAACCAATACAAGCTGCAGAGGGCTTTGTGGCAAACCCTTCAGAGTACAATGCTCATCTCTCCAGTAGGCAATTCTCATTCCACAGACATCCTTGCATGCATATGTGGCGAAGATGCGGCAACAACGATGCTTGGTGGCATGCTGCTTGCAACAACAGAGAGAGGACAACCTATGTGCCCTTTATTGCAACTCCGTGTCCACAGCGAGTTGGTTTAGTGAATAATGGAATAATATGCAACTATTACAAAGCACGGGGCAGGTCACATGTGTAGGTATGAAGTGATACTCAAGAGCCAGTGATGAATTGAAAAAGCAAGATGCAGAACCAGGTTTCTAGAAGGCTTATTAGTGTGTCAGAAAACATCTGCAGACATGCACACACACATACACTCACAGTGTGTGTTATATGCATGTACATATACCACATATGCACAAATGCATATGCATGAATGTTACAGATGAAAACAGTTGTTAGCAACAAAAAAATTCCACAATTGTCTTTGGAGGAAGGGTCTTATTAGAGGATTGACTATTCAACCCATGCCCTTTGGTATTGTTTGAAAATTCTGTTTTCAAATATACATGTATTATTTCTTCAATTAAAAAAAACCTAGTTAACTAAAAAAGAATACTGTGGGCTAAGTCTTTATGTTGCCTAAGATGGCACTGAAAAGCGGGCCAACCCTTTAGTATTCAAGGGACTTCATTAATTAGGCTAATTATGAGATTACCATTAAAATCACGTTTCCAAGGTACCGGAGTGTTTGCATTGAGCAAAAACGTGCAGTGGGGGAAGGGAGAAAGCTTGGAAAAGGACACTAATGGGAATCAGAGGTTTAGATTTCTGCAAAATCTCTGAAATGTCTTCATCCTCTCTGGGAGCTTAGGGAATTCAAGATAAAAGGAGTGCCTCAAAGTCCCCTCCCTGGGTTCCCAGCCAGATGCAGAAGATGATGAAGCTAGAATTCTTTTGTTGGGCTGAAGCCATGTTTGGTTGCCTTTGATTCCCCCTACCCCCAACCCCAAGCTCTGGCTTTTCTCCACACGTGGAGCTGTAGTATCAATAGTAATGGGGCAACCTGACCGTAGAGAACATTCTGGAAGAGAGGACTGTGGCATACCAAGCTCGAGGTCTGGGAAATGTACCCAGCTGGCTATAATGCCAATGAGACTCACTGCAGGGGCCCTGTGGAAACACAGTTGCAACAGACATTTAAAGATGACTTTGTAATAGACCTCGTTCCATAGGAAGATGTTCAAAAAGGCTGCTGCTTCTTTTTTTTTCTTTTCAAGGAAACGGGATGATCAATATCAGCCTGCATTAATTCACATTTTTCACGGAAGAACATCCATCAAGAGAAAGATTTGCTTTCTTCCCAGAGAAAGGGAACATTCTGAACACCTGGCCTTTGGGATTTCCAATTCTGAAGGTTCCCCTGGTGTTTATGAAGCCTTTTAAAGGAATGGATGGGTGGAGTGAGGAGCTGCTGCCCCAGACGGAGCAGCACCTGCCACACACCTCCTGGCCCAGCGTGGAGAACTATGGAAACTGGGCTGGCAAGAGCATGGCTCGAGGTATTTATGAACTGTAATTATTTATTCATAAGTTATTTATGACTCTGCTGGTCTGAATTTTACCGTAAAAACGGCCATCCAAATTATTTTTGGACAAGGCTACTGCAAAAATATGACCACTTGAATGTACGTAAATCTCTCTGGAATTTCACTATCCATCTGCAAACAAGTTGTCTTTTATAGATAATTCTTTACCCCAGGGTCAACATCCCTGAGACAATAGCCCTACTGAGAAAAAGGGTTCACAAGCCACCACCGCCGCCCCCCCCCCCCGCCTTCTTTTCACTCAAGTTCAATCTTTTAGAAGAAATTGAAAAAATCAAGAGGCCTTTGTCATTTGCCAAAGCCATGACCTACCTCGGCCAGGGAACATCCTGGGGGTGTGGCCTCTTCGCCCAGGTCCTCAGACAAGCTCTTATGGGTCACCGGCAAAGCCAATTTCATCAGAATGGGTGCATGTTCCTATGGAACTTGCCATGTGTACTGGGAACTTCCTGTCTGGCATTTTCCCAAGGGAGTAGATGGTTCCACTGAGTCAAAGTCCCCTAGAAGGGATTCTGCACTTCTAAACTCTAGTTAGGTACCTTCTAACACACAGGGCTCAACCCACATGTGGCTTGCGGGATCAAGATCCACCCCAGATCCTCTTTTCATGCCCATCACCCCACTTGGCATCAACGAGAAGATGGTGTTTGTTTTCTTTTCTTCCCCGCCTGCACTCAATTTCTGACATCCTAAGGCCCTGCATTTAAAAGGGACCAGTTATGAAATTCATAATTGCAATCCTCTATTAGTGTGGTGAAGGATCTTTTCATCTGTCTCCTGGCAGTTGTGCAAACTGCTTCTATCTGTTGCTTCATTTTTTTCCTCCTTTTTTTTCTTTTGCTTATTGGGATTTTTTTTTAATCAATTGGTAAGCATTCTTTCTGTATTAGGGACATATGCCAATTTGTGTTGCAATAATTTCTGTTGTAAATGTTTCTTTTCATCCTGTTTGAAAGATGACTTTGTTTATAATACCTTTTACTTTTCAATTTTTACAAAGTCAAATATTTAAAAAAAAAACAATTTCTGACTTCCCAGCTAGCTTTTGAAGGTCTTCTGATATCACCCCTATATCATACATATGTTCTCTTTAATGTCATTTTGTTTTTTTCTTTTTCACTTAGATCTGCTATCCACATGCACATGATTTTGGTTAATGTAAGGTAGGGAATCTAGTGTGGATTTTCTTCTTCCAATTAGGCAGTTATACCAACACTACTTATTAAAACAACAAATATTCTTTTCCATTAAATTGAAATACTACCTTTCTCATATATTAACATCCTTCACAGTTGTCCCTCAGTATCTGTAGGGTATTGATTCAGGACTTGTCTTCTGATGCCAACATCTGCAGATGTTCAAGTCTCTTATATAAATGGTGATGGTGTGGCATCTGCATAGGGCCCACATACATCCTCCTGTTGACTTTGTCACCTTTAGACTACTGGTAATTTCTAATGCAATGCAAATACGAGGTAAATAATTTTTATATCGTATTGTTTATGGGATAATGACAAGGAAAAGATCTGTATGTTTTCAGGACAGATGTGATTTTTTTCCTAATATTTTCAACCCATGACTGGCTTGAACCTGCAGATGTGGAACCTACAGACACAATCAGCTGACTGGATTTAAGTAATTTAAGTAAATCTATTTTGGACTCTCTTATCTTTTCCGCTGAGAACATGTTTCTTTTTTGATCATACATAAACACACATACTTATGTGTGACTGACCTGTTTGCATACCATGTGTACATATACACACACCAGCCCACCAAAAAGTGCAACAGAGCAACAGACCGTTTAGTTCACTTTCTGCAAATATGTCCTGGTCTTTCTGGCCAATTCCACCTCACACCATTTGTACTTGTGAATACCAATCTATGAAACTGAAGGAGAAATTTACATTACATTTTAAAATTACCTAAAAATTGGTTCTTGTTTTAGGAGATAGCACCCTGAGGGATATTTCTGAATGTAACTGGCTTTAGAAGTCTTAGCTTTGATTAAAAAAAAAAACAGTTGATCTCATTGAAGTAGAGAATAGAAAAGTGATTACCAGAGTCTGGGAAGGGTGTGGAGAAGGAAGGATTGACATAGGATGGTTAGTAGTTATGGGGTACACACCGGAGGAATGACATATAATGTTCTACAGCACAGTAGGATAGCTATAGTTGACAACAATTTATCGTACAGTTTGAATTGCTAGTAGAGAGGATTCTGAATGTTCCCATCACAGAGAAATGATAAATGTTGGTGGTATGGATATACCAATTACCCTGATCTGATCATTACCCATTATAAACAAGTACTGAAGTGGCATACTGAGCCTTGTATGTATTCAGTTATTATGTTGATTAAAAAGAAAAATATAATTAAAAAGAATAAGTGTAGAAAACATAAAAAGTCTTGGCTTTGAGGTTAAAAAGGAAGGACGACTGTTTACCACGAGTCCACACCTTCCCCCTGCACCGTATGGAAGAGAACAGACAAGAAATTTCCCTACAAATATTTTGTGCTAACCTGGCCTTGTTGGGTGACCAGTACAAAAACTCCAGGCAAAGTTCTGTTTCCGATGTGTTGGGGAAGACCACATGCTCTTCCACAATCTCAGACTAGCCTCAGCCTGTGGGGCGAAAGGTGGCTGTGGGCCCAAGTGGACATTGCAAGATACTACAGTATGGAAGGAAGGACTTAATAGCACTGGTCTCCCAGCTCCAGGACTGGACTTCCACCATCCTGGGCTGAAATCTCTCTCTGCCACTTGAGCTGGGAAATCAGTCAACATTTGTGCTACAGACTGGAGCATGTCCTCCAAAGGCATATGTGGAAGCTCCGACCCACAATGGGATGGAATTTGGAGATGGGTTTTTGGGGAAGCAATTAGGTTTAGATAAGGTCATAAGGATCCTATGATGGAATTAAAATTTTTATAAGAGTAGGAAGACAGTCCAGAGTCTCTGTCTTTCTCCCCTCACCCTCTTCACCATATGAGTACAGAGTGGGGAGGTGGCTGTTTGCAAGTTAAGAAGAGAGACCTAATTCACCAGAACCTGCCACGCTGGAACCCCAACCTCAGATGTCCAGCCTCCAGAATGGTGAGAAAATAAATGTGTGTGGTGTAAGTGATCCAGGCTATGGTATTTTGTTATGGTAGCCTGAGCTACTAAGACACCCTGAGAGGCTTGGTTTCCTCATGCACAGAAAGAACTGCAGCCCATACCTTATCTTTGTAACCTATCTAGGGCATGCTTAGCATGCAGTAGATAGCTACCAGCATCCCTGGACTCCAAACAGGAAACCAGGGCGTCAGACACTGGCATGGCACACACATGAAAGGAGAAACAGGCACTGTTCACCTGCGGATTTTTCAGTCATGGTCATCTCTGGCATTCCAACAGGGCACTGAAGGGTAAAGCCCATGATGAGGCGATTCCTCCACTTGGTGGAGCAGGGACCCCGCCTACCCCTCTGGTCTCAGTACACCATCTCTCTCCGCCAGCACCCACCTGCCTCAGTTCCTGAACGCTGGCGGCCTCTGGTGGTGAAAAAGGAAATACGCTTTGTTTTAAGTCCATCTTCATTTCTGTGGGAGGAGGGTACAAGAAGAATCAAAATTTAAGGATGGCGAAACAAACCCATTATTATCTTGGTTGAAACTATATACTGGTCCATGGAGAAGGCAGGAAATTCCAGCAGCAGGTGTCTAGGCTCCTTGCAGCTAATGGACAGCCGTGAAGCTCAAGGGCTTTTGGGAAAGGTGTTTAGAAAGGATGATCTAACCCCAGCATGACTAGTGGTTTCCATTCTCGGGCTTTTCCACGGAGGCAGGTGTGAGTGTTTGTGTGCTGAGCCTGGCATATTCCAGGGGCTGTACATTACGCGCCCCACTCCCTGCCCGGGGTCTATGTTCTGTTGAGAAGCTGAAGAAGTGATCTTCAGCAAGTGACCCAGAAGGCTGCTCTCCAGGGCCCAAAGGGCAAGCTAAGTTCACCTCCCACTTTTTACTTTTTACTGGAAAGTGTTGGGGTGGTTACATTTCTTCACCCAGTAAACACAGTGGTCAGCAAAGGCCTTTGTCTTCTGGATTACAATTGAGGTTGAAGTGAGAGACAAGCTTGTCTAGGAAATGGAGTCGCTGTTACGAGCTGAATTGTGTCCCCTGGAATTCATATGTTGAAGTCCTAACCCTAAAAACTTTACAACGTGACTGGATTTGGAGATGAAGGTTGAACATCCCTTATCCCAAAGTCTGAAATCCAAATTGCTCCAAAATTCTAACTCGGTGAGCGCTAACATGCTATCCCAAGTGGAAAATTCCCTACCTGACTTCATATGATGGGTTGAAGTCAAAACATAGGCATGCTAAAGACTTTGGAAAGATTGCCCTCAGAGGATGTGTATAAGAAACATAAATGAATTTTGTAATTCAACTTGGGTTACCCCTCAGGCATCTCATTATGTAAATGCAAATATTCCAAGTCTGAAAAACATCCAGAATCTGAAAGACCCAATGATTTTGAATAAAGGATATTCAAAATGTAGGATCTTTAAAGAGGCAAGAATGCTAAAACGAGTTTATTAGGGTGGTGCCCTATGATCCAAAATGGTTCATAGATTTGGATACTGACACACAGAAGGAAGACCATCTGCAGACCCAGGGACAAGATGGCATCTATAAGCCAAGGAGAGAAACACAGGGAGAAACAAACCCTGGCACCTTGAGCTTGGACTTCCATGCTCCAGCACTGGAAGCAACTCACTGTGTGGTTTAAGGCCCAGGCCTGTGGTATGGCAGCCCTAGCGGATGGACACAGGCGCCATCCCTGGGTTTGCTTAATGGTAGCCACATACACCTTTAGGGGTGTAGAGAGCCCCTGCTTACTTGCCAAGTTGGTTTCTGGAGAGGTCTAGAGTTTTGAGTTGTCTACAAGTCCACTTCTCTTGAGGAGGCAGTGCTACCAGCTGGTTTCCCTGCAACCTCAGGAACATGAGGGTCTGAGAGAGAATGGGGGAGAGATAAGCAAAGATGGGAGTCAAATACAAAAAGGGAGGATAGACCAAGGAGAAAAGCCAGTCATTCTCCCCCACAAAACGCAGCCAAATGGCTGTAGCCACTTTTACAAGGATCCCAACTATACAGGGCTAGAGAGTCTCTGAAAACTCATGAGATTATATCAAACAGAGAAGACGCATGGAAGAGCTTCCCTGGAAATCAGTGGGATCAACTGTCACAGAATGAAAGGAGTCCAAGCACCTCCCAGGGTTAAGGATTTCTAAGAGTCACCATAAGTGGTGGACCTCTCCTTGGAGGCGTGCCCAGCCTGGAGCACATAGGATCACCTCTGGGGGAAGCAGCATGGTGCTGAGTGCCCTGGGCCTCCATGTTGGACTTTGGGAGTGCTGTAGGTTGGATCTGGAATGACTCCCACAGGTTTACGTGTTAAAGGATCAGACTCAAGTCCAAATATTCAGACTCAAGCACAAATATTCTCCACTGCATTGTGAGGCAGTGGAGCTCTTACAGGGAAGGACCTGGGCTGGGATTGTAGCTCAGTGGTAAAGCACTTGCCTAGCACATGTGAGGCATGGGGTTCGATCCTCAGCACCACATAAAAATAAAATAATGGCACTGTGTCCATCTATAACTAAAAATATTAAAAAAAACAGAGGTAGGGCCTACATGGAGGTCTTCTGGTCACTGAGGGTGTGTCCTTGGAGAGGATAATGGGACCCTATCTCCTTCTTTTTCTTCCTTTTGAGTATCAAACACGAGGAGAGTGGCTTTGCCCCACCACAAGCTCCCTCATGCAATGTGCCACCTCACTACAGGCTCCAAAGAAAAAGGGCCAACCAATTATGCACTGAAACCTCAAAAACTGTGAGTCCAAAGAAACCTTTTTTCATTATAAGTCGGTTATCTCCAATATTTGTTCCAGTAACGGAAAGCTAACACTGGGAAACAACCCCATCCTCCCGCACCCTAGCACAGCTGTACCCATGGACACGTTCTCCCCACCTTCCCATCTTTGCTCCTGACCATGTGTATTTTTGATAGCTAAACTTTTCCTTCACTCCCTTCCCTCCCCACCTCCCACCCGATTTGTCTCAGGAAAATCACATAGATTTCACTGTAAGCTGGCGTGATTTTTCTCACCAAAGCTGAAAATGAGAAACTGCTATTAGACTTACATCAAGCTGAAAAAGTCCCAGGGGAACTTCTTTCAGTGCATTTTCTGAAAAATCCAAATCCTTGAGGTGATTTTTCCAAAAGATAGCCATTTTGTCTGGCAGGGATTCCAGGGCATTTTTGGATGCTTTACAACATTTCTAGGAGTTTGATGAGAAAGAAAACGAATATTAATTAGCTTTCTCAATGCAATGGGGCCTATAAGACGGCTTCCAAATTTGATGTTTAAAAACAAGACCATTATAATAGGGCTCTGTAATAAATGCGGAGCAGTGCGGGGAACGAGGCTATGAACTCTCCTTGCCCTCACTGTCCTGCCCTTGCTCCAAGGAAGGGATGGGAACGGCAGCGTTTCCTGGGGAGATGAAGGTGGCTCACAGTCCTTCTCCTTCATTTCAGAACATCCGGCCCATTGTCCGCGGAAATAATGGAACAATTCAGAACCGTGCTCTCGAGAGAAGCTGGTTTCCCACACACATATGGTCAGACTAGAAATGTTAATGCGAGTGATGGAGAATTTCCTGGTTTAAAACCAATAGTACCAAAGCACAAATATTCTTTATGCCACTCCATGTTCCATTTGTTTTAACAAGAAAAATTCCCCAGAAACAAAAACACCATTCAGCTGGCAGTGTGGTGAATGCAGATTGTTTCTTGGTCTTATTTTATAGTGGTTGCAAGAGAACTGAACCTCCCTTTGTGGGCGGAACTATCCTCCTGGGCCAGGGTGCAAGCTGCTGCTCTGGAAAGCTCTGGGGGTGTCACAGTGCAGCTTTGACACCCAGAGCCAAGAGGGCTGGCTTGCAGGTGAGCTGCTGGCCTCAGACACTTTGGCTTGCTGCAATGCTGAGTGACAGCATCACTCAGCTACAACATGCTAGCGATAGTCCTCATACCCACGGTGGCCACCAAGAAGATGAAGTGAGAGAACGAACTCTCTGTGAGGCTCCCATGACAGGCAGAGTTGACTGTGGCTTTCACGATTTTCTTTGGGATACTAACCAAAGGGCAGGCCCAGGGCTCTGGAAATGCCTTCAGGTTGTTTCTGGAGACATTCAGACAACTGAGTGACTTGAAAGAGTGCAGGAAAAGGGCGGGGAGCTCTGTCAATTTATTGTCAGACAGATCGAGGTCCTGTAGCTTCCGAAGACCAATCCAGTTAGTGGCTAGAGGGGAAGAAAAAGCATGAATTGGTTAAAAATATCCCTGTCAGGAAAAAAAAATGACTTAATTATATCAGGTCACTGATGATAAAACATACCACTTTCTTCTTCAAACAATTTCTCTAAGTAATTTTTGGAAGCTGTCAGTTTTTGAAGTCTCGAGAGGTGCAAGAACCCGGGTGGGAGGTGGGACAACTTGTTGCTGGAAATGTCAATTTCAAGCAGCCTGTGGTTGGGGAAGAAAAAGTCAAGGCAGAAGAAATAAGAACAAAACACCACTTTACATATTTCTCCAGAAACAAGGTGTACTTTTTTTCTTTTTCTCCTTGCACATGGTTAGAGAGCATGCTGGAAAGGTAGTGCAGATGATTAACTGTTACCAGCCTTGGCATAAAGGGAAATCAAATCTTTCCTTTATGAACCTTGGTCCTGCTGACTAACAGGGATTCAAACCTTTCTCAGGCATCGACAGCAAAATGAGCTGGTGTCCTGACAGCTGAAGACCACGGAGCAGGGCTTTTAATCTTTTGGACCCTTGCAGAGCCATCCATCTGCCCATCTTAAGGACTTTGCTGCATGGCTCTGGCTCTTTAAGTGTGAGATGTTCAGAGCTCACTTGTGAGGTCCATATGCTGACCCCAAGCTCTTTCCAACATCCTTTTCTCTTACTTTAGAGATTCAGCTTTCGCAACCAGCTCAAATCTGAGGCCTTGCAGGTAGGGATCCTAAAGGAATTAATGAAGTGTAAACCTTCCCCTTTCCATGCAACCTCAGGAGAAAGGGCTCAGCCTTCTCCAAGGCCTCCAGACAGTGACTCACACTGTCCACTTGATGCTAAAGTCCTATGGTTTTGACCTTTTCTCTGAGGTCCTTTCCACTTTCTCTGGGAGGAGTGAAATCATCCACTAGTTCAGGAAGCTTCTGCCCATCATCCTCTGATTCCTGTGCAGGATCGAGATGCCTGTCTTGGTCAAGCAGTTCTGTGCAGCCATGAGTGAGCTGTATACCTCGGGCCAGATCACCTCTCTAGACCTTTCTGTGTTCACCTGCACAGGGGCCGGGAACTTGTTCCCTTGTGCCCTACAGCTTGTATAACCGTAGCTACAACTTCCTGCTCCCATTTTAGACAGAGTTTCTGTTTTTCAAAACTACAAAATACAACCAGGGAGCCCCTGCAGGAGGACAGTGGTGACAGCCAGCACGCACCTGGAGCAGATGATTTCATCTGAGGACTGCACGCCAGGCAGCTCCCCCAGGTGGTTGTCCGAGAGATTCAGCTTCCGGAGGTTGATGAGTCCCCAGGGAATGACTGAGGGGAGGGAAACCAGGCAGTTGGCAGAAAGATCGAGCTCCGTGATCTGGCAAGAGATGTCTATGAGCCAGTCGAGGTCCACCCAGGGCAACCTAAGATGGGACCACTTCACACGAAGGGCCTGGTGTTGGAGAAAAAGGAAGGGCACAGTCAAGTGGTGAGTCCAGGACCAATGCAGGTGTGGAATACAGCAGGATTCCTTCAAGGGCGAGTCTGTGTGCCTGCCCCAGACACAGTCCTGAGATGCTGGGACTATGTCCATCTTGTCTCCCAGTACCTGCCACGGTGGCCAGCACCAGAGGCATATCTGTTCTGATCCGCACCTGTAACCTACAGGTAGTTGCATGGTTACATCAACTCAATCTCCAGACTCCAGGGGGCGCCAGTGGACTCAGCCAACCTTTAAGGGGCTGGTTCCAGTCGGGGCAGAAGCACGGCAGGAATGGTGTGCAAGGGAGGCCACCGAGGCATAGAGGAGCCTCTCCCAGACTGGAGATGCAGGTTAAGGACCCCAACCTGGCTTTCTGAGTCCTTTCAGGGCTCTCTTTCCCATGATTAGGGCAGCTGTCTTCTGCAGCCACCCTCACTGTGCCAGACCACATTGCATGCTTTGTGGACTGGCTGCTTCCAAAGTGAGAGACTGAATATACAAATGATCCATGGTGACACCATATATGAAAACAGAACTCTGACCCAAATCCACAGGAACCTGCCCAGGAAACCAACCTCTGTAGCTATAATAAATAGCCCAGAAAGCTAGCCGGCTGCAAGACAGATATGCAGATATGCCAGTCCAGTGAACTAAACAATAATTTCTATGATAATTAGTCCAGAATGGCTAAGACTTTATCAATAAATGATAACTTCCCTAAATTTTTTTCCTGCTTTGGACTTAGGACCAATCAGAAAAACTAAAATATGCTCCCTAACCAATACTACAGTATGTCCTGCTTCTTGTGAGCAGCCTCAGCCTTCCCAGGAACAGCCCCCCCCCCCCCCGCCCCCGCCAGCCACATGGGAGAGACCTGCTCTTTGTTGCTTTCCTATTCCTCTTCTACTTTAAGACTGCCACATGCAAGTGACAGAGACGGATACCCTGAATGTGGTCAGCCCAGAGTGAAGGCTTTCCTCATTTGGTTGGTCTTCGTTTATTTCCATAAGAGGAAGTCAGGAAGTCCAGTGGTTTGCTGGTGTGGGGTGGCAAAAGGGATCTGGTTAAACACATATGAGCAGACTTTTCCTTTTTGATTATCAAAGAATTTGGGGCTCAATTAGTCTCTGAGGAGAGGAAATCTGCTTTTTGGCTTGTTTCTCCAAAGCAACTGGAAATCCGTAACGGAAAATTAAAGGAGCAGAAATATAAACAAAAATTAGTGCTTCGCAAATGGGAAATTTAAGAACCCGCAGGGACTGTGGGAAAAGTACCAATGATGTGGGATAAATTGGCTTTCAAAATCTGGCAGCAGCAGAGGTGTTCTTATATGGCCACTAGATGGCAGTGTGTACTTGTCTTTATCGTAGCCAAATCCAGAAAGGCTGGATTCATACATACTCCTTCAAGCTCTGGTCTGAACCAAAGGAATGATCAGGCTCCAGTCCCAGCCCCCCAACCCCGTCCCCCAGTATTTCTTCCCTTTTATCTTAAGTTTGAAAAAAATTTAAAAAATATATTCACGAATTGTTAATATATTGTCACATTTGCTGTTTCTCTTCTCTACAAACACATCCACACCCATACACCCACCTTACTGCTTGCTGAATCATTTGTAAGAAAACAATATACCATAACACTTCACCCCTAAATCTTCAGCACATATTTATGAAGAACAATGATATTTTAGTATATTAGCATATAATTTTCAAGAAACATCACACCAATATTATCAAGTCCATAGTTTATGTTCAATTAATCTCAGTTATCCAAGAAATGTTTTCTATAACTACTTGTGTCCTGATCCTGGGTCCCATCAAGAACCACACACTGCATTTAGTTGTCATGTCCCATTACTTTTCTTCAATCTGGAAGAGTTCTCATGCATTTTTGACATTGGTATTGTCATTTTCCAAGCCATTCCAGTTGTCTTTATAGAATAATGGCCTAATCTGAATTTACTCATTGTTTTCTTAAAGTTTAGATGAAGCACTTTGGAGACAATGTTGAGTCCTTCCCACTGACTCCCACCAGGGGGCAGTAGATGTCATGTGATCTTACTATTGCTGCCAAGTTGGATTTCCTGGTTAAGATGGTATCTGTTCATTCTTTCATTTTACCTTTTGTGATTAACATACAATCTGTGATTCTCTGACACTATGTGAATACTCTTGCTCCTACATCATTGCACCCAGTGGATTTAATATTGTCACTCTTGCTCTGAATCAATTAATACAACGGTGGTTGCAAAGCTGTGATTTTTTTCCCCTAAATGATGTCTGTTTCTACCTTTATTGCTTGGCATTCTTCTGTGCACAGGAGTACTCCCCCATCACATTTAAATGTCATTCTGGACTCATAGATCCCTTTTAAAAAAATTCAAAGCATCATGATCATTATTTCTTTTGATGTCTAAGTTATCCCCAATTTTCCAGAGGGAGTCCCATCTAGGTGGCTCTTGTGTTCCTTTAACATAGCCCTATCAGTTTCTGGGTGCTTCCTTACTCCCGAGCAAAATGACTTGTTCTAGTTTCTTATGCTGTCCAAGTCCAATCCCTGGAACCAGTCCTGATTCCCTTTAGTGGAAAATGGAATTGAGAAACCAAGATCAGGGTGTTAGGTGTGCTTGTCACTGCTGGAATGACACTGCTTCTCAGCCCATTGATCTGACACAGCTCTACATTTACCAAGAGTGCGTTCTGATGCCCCTAATTCAAACTCAGCACATTGTGTTCTTCTTAACCTTTCATTAATCCCTAACTGCACCACCCTTTACTTTGGTATTGTTGGTTTTAATCTATTAAATAAGTGGTTTGGGTCAGTTGATGTCCAAGTCACTTTTGGATCCAGGGTATTCTCTGGCTGCTGGTCTGCAAAGCACTGTGGGCTCCCCTCACTAGGGAGTCTTGAGGTAACCCTGCGATCAACTCAGCAACAGTCTGAGAGGAAGGTCACCAGGCAGTCTTTGCAAAGTCAAGTCAAAGACAGCCTTCTGCAGGGCCTCGCTGTCTCCATCCTGAGCTCACAGAGACATACCTAGGTCCTGGGAGTTGGGGCCAGACAGCTGGACGCCAAGCCAAGGTGTCCAGATTGCATTCCAACTTCTTCCACTCCCTCTGTATGGCCATGGTGGTTGTTACACATCAAACGATTTGGACGCAAACTTAAAACAGCAACCAAATGCAAGATGAAAAGGAGGTTTCAAAACCAACCAGGAGACTGGTTTTTGTTTTAAACTTTGACAACAGATTTTAGGTGTCTGTGGAAAGTCTTACAAATAAAAATTTGCAAGACAATGAGAATAAACAAAACAACAGGAAAGAATTTGATTATTACTGTGACATGAGCTAAATGTGACACAGATGAACTAGACATCCTTGGGAGACAAGTACCGAGGTTGCTCTGTGTACCACGATACAGTGGTAGCCTCCTTACATCTCCATGTCTCCTGACCTGGAGGTGCAGCCTTGAACTGCATAAGGAGCAGGGCTCAACCTCGGTTTGCTTAACTAACTTCATGAGATCTGCGCAGCTTGCAGGGGAGGTGGACACTTTCTCAGGCTTCATCTAGCTCAATTTCTCCTGTATTAAGTTCCCCACTGAATCTGGGCTGCACTGACTCAAACCATAGGTCATCTTCTCTGCTCTGACAGGTGGCCTAGCCAATCAGAACCTGGATGAACACACCTCCCATGCCCTGGACTTCCTTTATGGCTCCATGTGACGTACACCATGCAGCAGACACTAAAATGTTTGGGTACAGAGAGAGCACACAGCCCCCAAGACCTGCAGGCCCTCCTTTCTATATAGCTCTAATAAGATCAATCATCTTAAAATATCATCTATATCATCTTAAGATGTCTGCTAAAATTCCTCCAACCGCTCTCCCACTCCAGCTTTACCTTCAGCAGAAGATCTTCACGCCTCCAGGATCTTCCCCTAACCCATGTTTCCAACTTCCATTCTCACCCTCTTACTCTACAACCTCTCTCCACCTGCCAAGAGCAGTAGTTGTCCTACATTCCTGCTGTTTGCGGGACTAATTTGTTCTAGGTGAAAGAAGTTGAGCGGGGGAATCAAGGCTGAAGAGATACGACAATCAAAGCGCAGACACTACTTGCCTGGAAATGAACCACAGGGCTCAGAAAGTGGGTCCAACCCTGGCATTCACAGGATGGGAGTGAGGGGTAAGAGGATGTGCACTCACTATGGGTGACTGTCCCAGGGTGCCCAAGGGCTGCCAGGTCCTCTGGGGCTCCAGGTGTTCCCCCTGGGATAGCATTGTCATGGTGACAGAAAGTGTGGAGATGAGAAGACTGCATGGGAAATAAGGTTGGCTGGGCCTGGAGCCAAGAAAAACCTTGAAAACACTCCTAAGAGCTTGCCTCCTTTAGATGGTGGGTGTCCTAAACTCAGCAAGGGCTCCAAGATTCCATGGGCAGGGTTGATCTATTAACTGTTAAGTGTTAACTGTCCTGCTAGGCAGTGGGGTGGGAATAAAGCTGCAGCACTGCAGACAGAACCAAACCCAGAGAGGTTAGGGTCCAGAGGGAAAGAGGTATGAGCATGCACACCTGTGCATGGTGTGCCTCTCGGGCTGCCCTACTCAAGGGTTCCTTGATCTTCATGGACTCATATATGAGTACACAGTAGGTGGTCGACCATCTAGCTAAAGAAGAACTCTTCATGGAAACCTTCCATGCTTCTTTTGGGGTGACCATCCTATCAGAAGAAAATCACCAAGAAGAATGAATGGCCATGTGTACTACTGACTTCCTTAGACACTGGGGAGAGGAGGAAGCAGAGGCTGCTGCCAGGTTCTAGAGTTCTTTTTAGGTCCTACACCAGCTGGGTTTCTTCATGACCGACATCTGATAAACTCAAGTGCAGAGAGAGGTGGGAAAAGGCAGAAGAGGTTTGAAAACATGACAGCACTCTTGGGAGAGTCACATGGCAAAATGGTATCTGGGTTAGACAGAGGTGGACAGACACGTAAGGCTTCCACCGGGTCTTGGGTTGGTTTGGGAACTCTGGATTACGCAATGCATTGTCTATCTGGTGCACAGGCATTCCAGGGTGCTTCAGTGTTCACAAATTGCCACAAAGAAAGGAGAGAGAATGTCCAATTAAAATGATGTCCATGTACTTGACACAGAAACAGGCCCAGCAAGCCCTGAAGTGCTCATTGCTTATTTGTGTTTAGTCCAGGCATAACAACAATAAACAAGGGTCTGGGGAAGCACGGCCAGCCATTGCGTAATCCAGTCCATGAAGGCTGAACTGCAAAATCAAAGACAGCTGGCTGCAGACTCCCACCAACTCAACGGTCAGCCACACCCACCCCTGCGTACACAGATGGAAAATGTGTTCTTGTTTGTCTTCCAGCTTGAGCCCTTTAAATGGCAGGCTAAGTAAGAGGAAGTACCACTCTCCCCAGAAGGCCCAGAATCATGACTTAGAAAGCTTGTCTTCTTAGGCCTTGGTAGTGACTGGGATGGTTTCAAGAGGATTCGATGTGTTTAAGGGCCATGGGTTCCCTACCGAGAGTGATGCACAAGGATGGTCTCCATGGAGCCTGCTGTCCAGGGAAGCAATTATCTCTCCTGATACAATACTTCTGGAAGTCACTGGACACACATGGTACTGGCCACCATGACATCTTTTAAGTTTCGATGCCAGTTAAACCCTACTGGTGAAAGAAAAAAAGGGCTAATCAAGAGCTAGTCCACAATACTTTTTAGCCTGGTTTTGAAGCTCTGGAGATTCAGGCTGACACAGAAAAAAGATTCTTGGCTCCTGGCACAGGCAGGTGTGCCTCTGCCTGATTTTGTGTTGATGTTCACGCCTTAGCAGGTCTCTGCCGACCCCATAAGCGAGAACTCATAGCTCTTCTTGCTCTGTTCCCAGCTCATTGTTCCTGTTGGTTGGTCTGTGCTAAACATCTGTAGGTAATTGGGTCAGGTTGTCCCCACTGGAGACTGAAAGTCCCTCGAAAAAGATGTCCATTCAATTAAGACACACATGTTAAAATGGCAGGAATACACGGAATGTTCTATGATTTATTTTTCAATCCTTGGTCCATACAAACTCAAGTTTTGGAGGTAAGCAAAGATTCCTGCCATGATGGTGGAAGACACTTTCTCCTTGTTGAGCCAGCCAGGAAGACAAGAGCCATTTTGATAGAACTAGCGAGCAGCTGGAAAAGGTGCTCAATCTACTGGTCTAATTTAAAAGGAATCAACTCTCTCAAAGGCCTGAGGAACAAATCAAAGATAATACCCCCAAAATAAAGAAGCTCAGAGCAGCAGACCCAGTGACTCTGGGTCCCAGAAACTCACACAGATGGTGACATGTGAAGACTTATGCCAAGTCAACTGAGCAAGGCCAATGACAGAAGAGAAGAAATGATGGCTGAAGAAGGGGGTCGGTTGGGGTAAATTTCAAGCCTGAAAGCAGGGAACTCAGACCATCAGGAGCGGCTCTGAGTGAGAGGGATCCAGCTGGACAGAGAATGAGCCATGCTGGGACAGCAGCTCTGTCCCCACTTCCTTGTGTATGCCAAGGCTCCAACAGAACCAGAATAGGCTGTGCCTTGACCTTGACCCCAGACAAAATCCTCAGTGAAGTCTTCTAAATACCTACTTCTCAAGTCTCTGTGTCTGGTGGAAACAGGCTGTTAAGGTGAGGGAGGACATTGACAAAGATGGAAAGGACATGGAAACTTGACTGCTGTTGACCTAGCACATGTGGCTGCCCATGGAGGGTGAATCCAGGCTATGTGCAATGGTTGCAAGGTTAGGGCGATGGGTTGAACGTGTCCCTCCAAAAAGATATGCTGAAGTCCTTCCACACCTCATACCTCAGAGAGTTATTAATTAGAATTAGGGTCTTTACAGAGGCAATCAAGTTAAAATGAGGTTATTAGGGTAAGCCCTCCTTCAGTGCGACTGGTGTCCTTATGAGAAGATGACATGAAGATACACAGGGAGAATGTGGCCATGTGACAGGAACGAGGCACCTACTAGCCAAGGAACTCGAGCATTGCTGGCCAACACCAGAAGCTGGGAAGTGCGGCAGGACTCCCCCGTCAGAGTCCTGGAAGGAGCCCAGACCTTGATTTTGAATTCTGGCCTTCAGAACTGCGAGAGAAACAATTTCTGCTGCTTCCAGCCACACAGGTTTTGGCCTTTGGTTATGGCAGCTCTGGGAAACTCACACAGATGGTGACACATGAAAGGAGGTGGGGAGGAGGATTCAAGACCTGAGGGCCCAGGACATTCCACCAACAGAGCCCGCGGATGGAGACAGGAAAAGAAAGTACCAGATTCTTGAAAATCTGCAGGGCTGCCTGCTGGGAGAGTAGGTTACAAACATACCACTGAAAGGCAGAGAAAATGATAGTAAAATCAGCCACCCAATTAGGGGAGAACCTGTGAGGACTCTGTGGTGTAAAAGCAGAACTGCAGAAAGGTCCTGAGAAGAAGAACCACAGAGAAGAGGGAAGGGAGAGATGAGGAAAGGGAGCAGAGATCCTTCTAATCTCAGAAGGGTTTCAGTTAATTAAATGACCGCAGGAGAGACAAAAATGAAACCAGTCCTGGCCCAAGAGCATGTTTGCTAAAAATGTTGTAAATATCAGAATTAGCACTGGTTAGCTGCCAACATACCGTAAGACAAACAAACAAAGGAAACATTGCCATAGAAGCTCAATAAATGAGAAATGTTAAATTCAAAAAAAAAACTCACAAGACTAACTTCTGATTATAGATTAAGTAATAAACACAGCAGTCCATGCCTGTAAGCATTCTGTGATGGATAATTTTAGGTGTTAAAAATATTTTAAAAATCTATATAGCTGGAAAAGCATTATTTCTGGTGTTCCACCTCCTGTCCCTCACCCTGTGGCTCTGGGGACTAAACTCAGGGCCTCACACATGCTAGTCAAGTGTTCTACCACTGAGTTACATCCCAACTCTTTCTAAATTTTATTTTGAGGCAGGGTCTTGCTTTTGATCCTCCTGCTTCAGCCTCCTCAGTAGTTGGAATTGCAAGTGTGTACCACTCACTATGTGCAGCTGCATTCTTTCTTGATGGGTCTGTAAGTTGGTGGACTAACTGGTGGAAGATCCCATCTCAGCGTGGGAAGGTACAATCCCATCAGTAAGGGGCCCAGATAGAACATGAAAGTAGGGAAAAGTGACTTTCTTCCTCTCTCCTGGAGCTGGGATGCTCTTCTCCTACCCTTGGATACCAGAACTCTATCTTCTCTAGCCATCTGACTCTAGAACTTACAGCAATAGTCCCTGGTTTCTTAGGTCATCAGACTTGACCTGAGCCAATTTATCAGCATCCCATGGTCTCCAGCTTGCAGATGGCCTGTAGTGGGAATTCTCAGCATCCACAACTGCATGACTCAGTTCCTCTAACAAGTCCCCTCTCATGCATCCATCCTACTGGTTCTCTCTCTCTGAAGAACCCTGTTTAAACCAGGTACATTTGAGACCAGACTCTGTAGGTGAGCAGTTTGGAAGCTGAGCTAGGATCTGATGGTAACACCCTCTTTGCAACTCCATTAGGTGTGTGCAAAGCACATTTTTCACCCTAACTCTAAGCTTGACAGTAACCCTTTAAAGTTGGTGTACTTTTTCACAAAAAACTCAGAGAGGTGACTTGTTCAAAGGCCATAGGATCAGGATGGCAATTTGGATGCCTGGTGCTTGATCTATTTCCCTTCAACTGTGCCTCTATGTTCACCAATCATGGGAAAGCTGACGAAGCAATTCAAAGGCACCAGGAGAGAAAAACCAAGGCAGGGCAATCATGATAAAAGACAAAGGACTGCAACGCCCAAATGCCATGGTGATGAATCTTTATGTTATGACACAGGAAAAAATGGGTAAAAGAAACATGGAAATGCAAGAAAGGCATTAGCAGAATGTAAGAGATGAAATATACACAAAAAATAGAGAAATTATGGAATATATATTAAAATAGCAATGGGAGATCCACAAAGGATTGGGGCAAGAGAAAGAATTCTGTTTTACATAGACAAGAAGCTTTCTTATCGATTAATTAGATTCTGAGATATAAAGGAAAAGCAAATTTAAAAGGCAGGCTTCCTATGCACCTTATCTCTTGTCATATGTATCTTTTGCCCAGAAGAAGACAAGGTAAAGGAAGAAACCAATGAAGAAAGGAAAAAAAAAACATGCCTGATTGTTTGGACGTTAAATATACTCTTTTAGAAAATGCTTGAGCAGATGAGGAAAAACCAGCACCCAAGAGAGACACTTTCAGAATAATGAAAGCTTCACAATTAATAGAGAAGAGAAGGCACAACTCAAATCACAGTAAAAAAAAAAAAACTAGTAAAAGTGAAACAGAACTTGCCTCACTCCACTTTGAACAGAAAGTTAAAAGACAGCAGGAAAATGAAAATAATTAGACTAAGAAAAGAAAGACCAAAATTAAGTTAAAACAATGAGGTCAACACATAAAATCAATTCTAGGGTGTTTGAAAAAATAATGAAATGTCAAAACTCACTTCATAATAAATAAAGTATCATTAATTGTATGCTGTCTCTCTCTCGATACACACACACACACATATATGTATATACTACATGAAAGTGATACACATAGTTTTAAGGACTACTGCATGTAGTATTGTGGAAAAAATAATAAAATAAGTGAAAATAGTGAAAACGACACTAAAACAAGTGATGTAAAAATCAGTGTTTACGTTAAGGGAGATTTTGTCCTCCACTAGAGATAACAAACCAGCTGGCTACACTGACATGCAAATTTTACTCACAAACATAAAGATCCTTTAGAAGAAAAAATACTGTCTGAGATAAACAAGGAAAATAACTAAGGAATCACCCCCAAAGGCTGTTCATCCAATATAAATTGTTTTCAATCAAATCTTTCAAAGAACAAATAGTCCCCATGTTACATAAATGGTTCCTTAATGCAGGACTCACTTCGTTTTATGGGTCAAAACTAGTAATTTTGCAAGGGCCATTAAAATTCCAGCACCGTTACATGTATGTACATGGATGCAAAAATGTAATAAAAGCTTTAAAAATAGAAAACAACTAGACCAAACTCAAATATTTCAGTGTGGAGGACAAATAGGGTCTCAACAAAACAGCATGGTGGCCACTTAGGGAAGCCCAAAGCACCCTCCAGCACAGGAAGGGAAACACAGTATTCCTCCTTTAATCATTGGAATGTCAAAAGTTATTTAGGAAAATGTGTTACTTTGTCTTCACTAAAATTCTTAAAAGCAGGTAAAGAGAGGGTTTTTATCCCTAAAATCAACATTGTACTTGTTTTTCCTGTAGCATTTCAGTTATTCCTTTTAAAAAATAGGACACTTACAAGAAATTGCTTGTCATCTGTTCCAACTTAGGAATTTTGCCAAGAGCTATTTGAGAGAGAAAAGCAAGAAATAAAAATAACTGGGTGCAGTTAACTAAGCCATTGAATTTACTAGTAGAAGAATCCTCAGTTTCCTCAACTTTTAAATAAGGACAACAATTTTACCTCGCAGGAACGAATAAGAGATTAAGATAGATTATTTGGTCTATGTAGATAGAAAGGAGGCCAATGCATATATAAAATTTCAGTCATCCATCCATCCTGCTATCCACCCACCCACCCACCCATCCATCCATCCATCCATCCATCCATTCATCCCCCTATTCATTCATGCAATTACCCATCTACCTATTCACATGCAACCATCCATCAATAAAATACCCAACTCCTATCCATTCATGCAACCATCTATTAATCCTGTCTCAGGCCCTACACTGTGGGGACACACACAGTGAGCAAG
This sequence comes from Spermophilus citellus, assembly GCF_964194105.1. NCBI lineage: Eukaryota > Metazoa > Chordata > Mammalia > Rodentia > Sciuridae > Spermophilus > Spermophilus citellus. The sequence continues at coordinate 54,222,493 of NC_138185.1, forward strand.
AGTGGCCAAGGTCCCTGTTTTCAAGAAGCAGTCCAGTCCAGTTGAAGAATTGACATTTAACAAGAATGCCACCCAAACACACAACCCCAAACTTTGGTAAGTGCTATGAAAAACCAAAACCAAAACCAACCAACCAACCAACTAACTAAAAAACCAGATGGGAAATTCTGAGAGACGTAAGAGTGTGTGACCAGGTTTTGGGGTAAGGAAGATTTTCCTGAGGGTGTTATGCGAGGCTAAGGCTGGGATTCGTAGGGTGTCCCTGGATTAAGGAACAATGTAGAGTGCTGAAGAGGCAGGCACACTTATTTCCTGGTTGGGAAGGGTCCACCTGCTGGTATAGCATTGGACAGTATTGTCTCTACCGTGCTTTTGGATATTTTGGGTAGCCCCCAATTCTTATAAATGCAGGCTTTCATCTTGTTTGTGATTATGTCCTAGTGATAACTTTCAGAAAAGAAATATCAAACTCTGAGCAGCTCACTGGGGGAGAAAAAACTTGTATAGGTTTTATCATGTGATGCCAATTACTTTTACACACATGGGACCAATTTATAGTGGCAGGATCGTGATACTGGTGCGCCTATTGCTCCACAGCCCGGCCAAATGTCTTACTCAGGGTTTCTATTTATTTTTGCTAGTTTAATAGGAGTGACAGTATTTTTAAGTTGTTTTAATCTGAATTTCTGTAATTGCCAGTAAGGTTGTATATGCCATGCCATGATTTGCTGTCTGTGTCTTCTGATGTGTAAATTAACTGCTATGTTGCTTAACTTCTTAGCCAAAGGAATCTGTGAGCAATGCAACTGCCAAGGTGTAGATACGGCCTGGCTGCTTCTGAGTTCTAGGCATTTGGTGATAGTATTATGATATTCATCTAGTGCTAGGACAAGATGAATGCCTACTTGAAAGATGCCTACTTAAAAGATCCATTATTTGGAAACTAGAGAAAACAGACACAATACAGTTGTTTCTCCTTATCCATGGCAGATGTGTTTCAAGACCCCCAGTGGATGTCTAAAAACTATTAAGAGTCTCAAACCCTGTATATAAATGTGTTTTTTTCCTACAACTTTTGATCCAACTTTAATTTATAACTTAGACATAGTAAGAGATTATCAATACAAACTCATAATAAAATGGAAGAATTATATCAAAATACTATGATAAACATTGTGTGAATGCTCTCGCTCTCTCTCAAAATATCTGAATTGCCAGCATCACTACTCTTGTGCTTTGGAATCACCATGAAGTAAAATAAGCTTTACTTGAACACAAGCCCTATGATATCCTGATAAGTAATCTAATTACCGAGCCAGTTACTAAGTAATTAACAGTCAGGTATCATATATAGCATGGATATACTGGTCAAGGGGTTGATTCACATCTCAAGTGGGATGGAGTGGGACAGTGTGAGACTTTATCACAATGCTCAGAATAATATACAATTTGAAGTGTATAAATTTATTTCTGGAATTTTCCTTTTAATATTTTTGAACCAAAGTTGACTACTGGCAACTAAAACTGTGGAAAGTGAAAAGCACAGATAACAAGGGACTACTGTAATGGGCTGAATTTCTCACAAGACAAAAGAGAATTGATGGAAAGATGCCTGGAACAGTCCTGAATTTGCTTTCATGACTTTTGGAGGGCAGCTGAGGGCTTTCTCTTCCTCATAAAAGTTGATGGTGAAAAGACCAAGACATGGGGATTCAGAATCTGCTTCCTGGCATTGCCTCTTACCCCTGGGAGTCTTGCTGGTTCACAGATTTAAATCTGGGGGTGCCAATTCCCATCTCTTCCACATGAAACAGTACCACTAGCTATGAGCGGGATATAAGAAACCAAGATGGTGGCACTGGGTGTGGAAATACTCTTGAAAGCACAAAACTCATGAATAATACCCTTTGTACCAAATATGAGGCCTTACTTAAGACGAGAGTGCCCCCCAGAGGCCTTAAGTGTCTCAGGAAAGGCTGGCAGCCCGTGGCCATCAGACACACTCATGAGCGTGTGCTCAGCTGACACTATTAGCAGCTTCCACAGGCTCCAGCAAAGGCAGAGAGGCCTCCTTTGCTGCTTCCCACCCCTTTATGAGCATCCTGCAAATACAAATTCCAGATCTACTGGATCACTCAGATGAAGGGCCTTCTTCAGCATAGAAAGTGTGGCTGTGCTCAGGCACCACACGAGTGGTGGCTTATCCAGAACTTTTCAGCTATATAAGCCAGAGCAAATCCAAAAACGTAATAATAATAATTATTGGTGTTATAAATTCCCCTTTAACTTCAAATTATTTGCCAGATTTGAAAGAGGAAATTAACAATTTCCCCACTGGGTTGTTTCAAAATTAATTTTGGCTCTCATTTATTTCCAACACTTAAAACCGCCCCAGCAAACCCTGCAGCGTGGACCTCTAACTGCTGAATGGGGATGGACATTGTGGTAATTCTAGGACCTGGTTAAGCCTTTCCTGGCATTTCTGCATTTTCGTGCTCCTCTCTGGGTGTAAAGCAATAAGCTATTTTTCATGGCAACAGAGAGAAACACTGACAGAATGTTCTCCACGAACCCAGGCTGTATTATTAGACATGCAGGCAAGAGTTGGCAGCTCTAAGAGGACTACTGGGCAGCCAGGGAAATGGCTTTGCCAGGTCCAGCTTGGCTTTACTTTTGTTCTTTCAAAAGTATGTTGGAGCGGACCAGACCGTGCAGTCTGGCTTCTGGAACCTGGTTACCCAAACACCAACAAAACCCAAGGAGCCAGACACCGGCCATGGGAAACCCTCTGTTGCCAACGGAGGTGGATTCTGGAAGCTTGAGAACCAGGCAGTGCCGGGCCTAAACATGCAGTGGAGGGTCACTGTCACCAGACTAGCTGTGGCTTCCATAAAGGCAGCAACGATATTAAAAAATCCCCACTGGCCAGTGGGGGAGGCAGAGCACAAACACACAAAAAACAAAATGGCACAGAAGACGATCACCCTAAAATGTCACTGCATGGCACCCAATGACCTACTCACCAGCCCTGGAGGTAACCCATGTCACGAGTGCCCTGGTGGGATTATTACTTCAACAAGGTCACTGCCGTGGATGCCGGTAAAGTCAAGGGAACTTTCAGGCCACGGATCATGTCAACAGAGCACTCTTCTTATGCCTACCATTAGTAATTAAATATTCCAAACCCCAAATGTCAGTACAATCCCAGGGGATATCTGGAAAGGCAGGAGAGCTTACCTCTGGCTCCTGAGTCATTGTTCCCTTCCAGACCTCTCCAGGCAACCAGCCCCCTCCTCTCCCCAGCCAGCAGCCCAGAGGGAATGTGCTATTGCAGGGTAGAGGTTGAGGGGCAGCCAGACACATCCACTCTAAGGCACTGGCTTTTGAAATTCACTTAAATCATAAAAATAACACCTGCTTTAGGGAAGCCCAAGGAATCCTTATGACTCAGGCTGTGCTGAAATTTCATTTCCTCTTCTGATTCGACCCAGAAAACCAAGGAGAAGAAAAGCAACATTGTCTTTTCTTTGTCTCTTCACTGGCAAATGCAACCATCACTTCCGTGCTCTTTGCCACCCTTGACACACATGGTGGGAGTCACCCTGCAGGACAGATCACAGGCTGAGATGCCGACTGTTTCTGCTTTTAACCTCGGGCCAAGAAAATCAAAACCACTGCTCTCAACCCTGGTGCATGTGGGAATCACCTGGGAAATTTTTTAAACTTCTGATGCTGGGTCCCATCTTCAATATATGAATTTAATCAGTGAAGGGTGTGGCCTGACCATTGAGCATTTAAAAACTCCTAGGTATTCTGATGTGCAGAAAAGTGAGAGTCACTGGTCTCCATGGAATCTGGGAAGTACATTTCAGAAATTGGAAAAGGGGGAACAGCTCTGGCTTCAGGAAATACATGCTTTGGTCTGGACGTCAACCTTGTCTAGTATTTGTTATCCTTGAACAAGTCATGTAAATCTTAATACCTCAATATTTTCATATGCAAAATACACTATATTCCCTGTGATTCTTACTGAGGTACAGAGAGGACCAAATATGATGATAAAGGGTTGTGAAAAATAACCGTTATAAAATAAAGGCAAGGGTTAGATGATCATTATTTCTTTTTGCATCATGAGGCTAATAATAATAGTAACCAGTGAACACTGATTAATATTGAGCATTTACTGTGTGCCAGGCCCTGTGCTCAATGCAGAGCTGCCCTCCACAGTGGGTAGAATTCTCTCTGCTTTATAGCTTGAGAAAACCAACCAAGACACAAAGGGATAACAAGGTGCAGAAAGTAGAATGCCAGTATTTTTAGAAACAAGGAAATTAGCAGGAATAAAGGAAGGGTGAAAAAGAAATAACAATAAATATATACAAAAAAGATGAGTGCTAGGTTATAGATCAATGGTAGAATGCTTGCCTGGTATGTGTAAGGTCCTGGGTTCCATTGTCGGCACCATTTAAAAAAAAGGTGGGAAGAGTAAACCAATATGGCAGATCCCATACAAATGTGACAAATGTGAACCGAGTAGGGTCTTCTTTCAAAAGACACACACTCAAGGTAAAAACTGAACACAAAGAAAAAAAAAAGAATATAAAAGTCAGAGAAAGCTTCTTCGTTGACACAAAGAGAAAGAGGACAATATGGCCACGGGAAGAGTAGATTAACTTAGTTTGTAGGACAGAGGCACCAAGAGGACTAAAGTGTTGATAAAATGAAAATAAATATCTGTAGGTGAAAAGTCACAAACCAGGTATGTGAAGCAGGCCTTATAGAAACGAAAGAAGAATGAGAAAAAATTTAGTAGAAGTGTGGAAAATATACATAAGAGTAGATGTATATGTATGTACATTTGAACATGTACAATTATGCATCCATATAAGTATAGATCACTATAACTGTATTTTAGATTCTGATAAAGCACAAATAAGGGCTTGAATAATAATATGACCTATGAGTTACATTTAGAGAAAAAAATAGAAATAAACAAATATTCAACTCAAGAAATCTGAAAAAGGAACTATAGCCAGGTTCCATATCCATGGTTTCTACATGTAGATTTAACTAACCATGGATCAAAATCATTTTAAAAAGACTGCATCTGTGCCAAACATGTACAAACTTTTCTTCTTGTTATTATTCCTTAAATAATTAGAAATAACAGCTAGTTATATAGCATTTGCATTGTGTTATTATTCATATAGAGATGATTTAATGCATCAGGAAGATGTGCATAGGCTGTACAGAAATACTATGCCACTTCATAAAAGGGACTTGATCATTTGTGGATCTGGGTATTGTGGGGGCTCCTGGAACTCAACTGTACAACAATAATAGGTGATGTCTGTCTATTAGGTAGGTCCTTGCCGTGTGCTAGACATTGCTATTAGAATGCAACAAATAGTACCATATTTAATTGTCAAGAATCCTCTGAGACAGGTGCTTTTTCCCTTTTCCAGATGAAGAAAGCAAGACACACAGAGGGAGGAAGTACCAGACAGAGCCAGAGTAGCAAAGACTGGAGCCCATAATAGAAGCGGGAAGTCTAGTGTTGGGGTTTTGCTGTGACTTCACCATCAACAACCAAATACCCAAAGAGGACATATGAAGGGAGTTAGTCCAGATGAAGCTGAAATTAACAAAATACCAGATAAAACAAATCACGAACATCAATAAAATTTTTCAAGTTCCTCAATAGGGCCACTAAAATACATAATCATTGGCTGTTTAGATTAAGTTTTGTAGAGAAAAAGTAAAGCAAAACAAAACAAAACAAAAACAAAAAACAAACTTTAGCATCATAAATGAAAAGAGAAATGGAATTGCAAATCCAGAAAAAGATACAGGGAAAATAAAAGCAGCGCCATGAGGGCAAATAAAAAATCTAAAGGAAATAAACGATTTTCTACCAAAATTCCATCTCCTTAACTACATGTAAGGGAACTGACCAATGACTTTAAAAGAAGTCAGCAAACAGACTTGCTTTATCTAAGTAACTTTAACATCAATATTTCCTACAAAACATTTCCAGATCGTAACAAAATAGAAAGTTCCCCAAATCATGTGAAATAAGCATAATCTTATATCAAATCGCATTAAACAATAACAATAAAAAACTATTGATCAAGTCATCTTCAAATATGGATATAAAAACTGTCAATAAAGTGTCAGTAGCTGAAATCCAGCAGTTAAAAACAAAACAACTAGTGTTTATTACAGGAAATCAAGGTTAGGTCAAAACTATCATATCATTTATTAAATCAATAGAATAGAAAAACTATATGAATATATCAATAGTGATGAAAAGGACATTTGACAAAATTCAACAACCTTTCTGCTATGGTTTGAATTTTAAAGGTCTCACAGGCTCACGTGTTAAAGGCTTGGTGCCTGAGCCTTCTAGGAGCAGCCTAGTAGGAGGAAGTTAGGTCCCTGGGGGCTTGCCCTTCCTTTAATGGGTATTGGGTCCCTTGCCCCTTTCTCTAGGTTTCCTGGCCACCATGACATAAGCAGCTTTGCTCTACTATGTACTCCCAGCCACAATGCTTTGCCTCATTATAGGCCAAAATGACAGGACTAGGTGAGTATGGACTAAAATCTCTGAAACCAGGAGCCAAAATAAACCTTTCCTTCTTTTAAGTTATTTATCTCAGGTATTTTGACACAATGACAGAAATCTGAGTAATACACTTTCCTAATAAAAACTCTAAGCAAAACTGAAAGCACAGGAACTATCTAAACACGAGAATACACTTACCAAAAGCCTATGGAAGTTGTTTGTAAATTGCTGACACCAAGACCTTTAAGATTAGAAACAAGATAGATACACCTGCTATCATCATGATTATTCAACTTTCTAAATTTCTAGTGATACACAGTAAGACAGAGAATACAATAAGTTACACAACTATTTAAAAAGAAGAGACAAACTTGTTTTCAATTTGCAGATGACTTAATCATATACCTAAGAAATCTCAAGAAACTCTACTAAAAACCACCTGAATTAATAAGAGAAGATGATGACTGTCTAAAACACAAACAAACAAACAAACAAAAAAACCCCTTTCTCCATCTGAACACCAGTAATATCAGGATGGAAAAGGAAATGGGAAATATATATCTCCCACTGAAATTGTGGAAAAAAAAAACAATAAAAAAAGAGAGTTCCAAGATCTTTAAGAAGACAAAATAAAATCTCATTAAATGATGTAAAATCTGCATAAGCAGAGTGACCATGGGAATTGTACAAAATTGAACAAGTGTCTAGTCTAATAAGTAACTTAGAAAAAAAAGTGGAAAACTTGCATGAACAGATTGTAAGACTTAAATAAAAATGTCTATAATCAAAGTAGTGTGGTATTCGCCAGAAAGAGAGGAAGCGGCCAGTGTACCACTACTTGCAAACCCAGAATGTATACAAATATATGTAGCAATGCTGACGATGGCATTTCAGTTCAAAGGGAAAGGGAAACCTGAGTTAAAAATATGCTAGACTTCTTAACAGCAAAGGAAATAATCAAGAATGTGGAGAGAGAGCCTACAGAATGGGAGAAAATCTTTGCCACCCGTACCTCAGATACAAGATTCATCTCCAGGATATATAAAGAACTCAAAAAACTCAACATAAAAAAACAAATAACCTACTCAATAAATGGGCTAAGGATCTGAATAGATACTTCACAGAAGAAGAAGAAATACAAATGGTCAATAAATATATGAAAAAATGTTTAACATTACTGATAAATAGAGAAATGCAATTAAAACTACTCTAAGATTTCATGTCACTCCAGTCAGAAGGCAATTATCAAGAATATAAGCAACAATAAATGTTGGCAAAGATGTGGGGGAAAGGTACACTCATACGTTGCTGGTGAGACTGCAAATTGGTGTAACCACTCTGCAAAGCAATATGGAGATTCCTCAGAAAACTTGGAATGGAACAACCATTTGACCCGGTTATCCTACTTCCTGGCATATACCGAGTGACAGTGATGCAGCCACATCAATGTTCATAGCAGCTCAATTCATAATAGCCAAGCTATGGAACCAACGTAGGTGCCCCTCAACAGATGAATGGATAAAGAAAATGTAGTACATATACACAGGCATAAAGAAGAACAAAATTATGGCATTTGCAGGTAAATGGATGGAATTGAACTGGAAACTATCAAGCTAAGTGAAGTAAGCCAATCCCAAAAAACCAAAGGCCAAAAGTTCTCTCTGATATGCAGATGCTGACTCACAATAGGTAGTGAAGGGGAGTAAGGGGTAGAGGTTCACTGGATTGGACAGGGGAAGAGAGGGGAGATGGGAATGGAAAAGACAGTAGAATAAATCAGACATAACTCTTCCTGTGTTCATATATGAATACATGACCAATGTAACTCCACATCATGTACAACCATAAAAATGGGAAGTTATCCTCCATGTATGCATAATCTGACAAAATACATTCTACCGTCATGTATAACTAAAAAGAATAAAAAAAATATGATGGAGGGCAACCCTTATAGAGTCCCCTCTCACCTTGTGGGAGTTCTGTGTCTTTTCTTCTCATTTGAAAAAATCCTACTCTTTTATGTTCAAAATTAAATAATTAAATTAATTAAAAAATTAAAACTATGTTGGAATAACTGGCCATTCATCTCAAGAGAAAGACAAATGTGAGAGCCCCTTCCCTCATACAACACACAATGATAAGAAACAGAAAAGTAAAGTTTAAAATGTAAAAAAACTGGGGGGATCCAAGATGGTGGGCCAGAGGGAGGTAGCATTCTGCGTGGCTCCTTGACCTGGGACTTAAAGAGTGAGAATACTGCTTTTCTGTGAATGATATTCCTGCTCCCACACAGGAATCCCAGCCACCATACAGTGCAGGGCTCCAGGCCTAAGCATCAGAGTGGGTCTCCCAACCACTCCTAAACTCGGGACTAAGGTCCTGAGGAGGACCATCGGCATTGCACCCATGCAACTTTCGGCCACCCCCTGAGCAGAAATCCAGGATGCTGCTCAAATGCAGGACCCCAGGCAACTACCCACATGCAGGATCTCCCGCGGCCACTTCCATGTGGATCCCCATGGACAATTAAAGGGCTCCCTGTCGCCTCCATCTTGGGATTCTGCAGCAGCGGAGATAATCCCCTACATGTGGTAACCTGCATGCACCTGGGAACATCACACAGGCTCTGAAGAAAGCCGACAGCCACACACTGTACGCCTCAGAGCTAGTCTCTGAACTCAGAGTCCACATCCAATACCATCACCCCACTCCCCCAACCCAATACAACACCCCATCACTGAAAACAACTGTCTCCATCTCAGGTCACCTTCATCAGCATAGTTAGTGGGGGCAGCTCCCAGTTTGGAACTCTGGCTGGCCAGGTACACAGTGTCTAGTTCCTGCCTCTCCCCAGCAGCACTAACCCGGCACAGTGACTGCCTAATACGAAGCAGCTCTCAGGGGGCAGGTGCACAGTGTGCCCAAAGTGCCACATACAAGAGCCCTTATTAGGAAGCCATAAGGGAGAGAGTGAGTGTGATACAGTTTAGAGACTCACACAGAGACCAGGAACTGGGAGGTCTTCAGGTGAGATAAGGAGATAAGACGAGGCACTCACATCACATTAGTGGGCCCAAAAAGAGATCCTTGAGGTGCAGTCTCCCTCAGGAACCAGCAAGTGCCATGCCCCACTTCCAGGTGCCCCCCACCCAGGACCAACCCTCCACTCTGGTTACCATCACTATCCTGAGGGCAGAGATAACTATAGTGGCACCCCTTTTCTCCACAGAAAATTTTAACTGGGCTTCTCCAGAAATCTTCACCATGGCTGAATTTGAGGCTGTCAGCCTCAAAAAACTCTTTTGTGGAGACTCCACAAAAGAATTAATGTAGATAAGCTTCCTATTTTTGTGTTACCCTATTTTACTTGACTGCTAGCCTGGAAGAAATCAGCACTCCAGGTGCTGGACACCCCCTTACTAGTTTTTCACAAACATTGATCCAGTATAGTAGTTTGTAGAAATGTGCAAATAAGGCCTTTGGCCTTGAGCTGGGGCTTCACAGAGATGTCTACATTTTTAAGATAAGTTACCAATTGGGCTCCCTGATAATACCTGGCAGGGGGAGGAAAGAAAGGGAGAAGAAGCTCTCCCCTTCTCAGGTGTTGTCCTTGAAGGGTTAACTTGCCCAAAACAGTGAAAGAAAAAGATGCTTTTATGTGAACTTCTGCAGACTGTGAACTTCTGAGCCCCTCCCCTTACACGCTGGGTATAAAATTCTGAAACTCCCTGAACTCGGGGTTCAGGGGATTGATTACAGCAAAAGCTGTGCCCTCTGAACCTGGCTGCAGCCAAATAAAACCATTTCCTGCTGTCTTTGGTGCCCTGTTTGTCTGTCCCTATGACAATACCAACTAACAACAGATGACCCCATCTATTGGATGAGAGGAGAAGCAGGAAAGAGACTGATCTCCAACTAAAACAATTCTTGTCTCTTCCTTCAAGATTTTTTTCTTCTATTACCTCTCTATTTTCCCACCCTTACATCCCCAACATATGGGAAACCAAGTACTTTGCATGAATTAGGATATTGACGACGGGGATGACTGAATAGTATATTACAGTTGTGTTATATATTCTTTTTTAATATTCATTTTTTTTGTTGTTGTAGTTGGACACAATACCTTTATTTATTTTTATGTGGTGCTGAGGATCGAACACAGGGCCTCGCGTATGCTAATGAGCACTCAACCACCGAGCCATATATATTATTTTCTTTTTCTTTTTTTCTCCAATTTTTACTATTGGAACATTTTTCATTTTTTTTAATATACATGTGTGTTTTTTTTAATGTACTCTACTGTCTTCCCACTTACATGTCTACCCAAAATTACTTCCTCTCTATTCTCCTGCTACTAACCTTCTTCTTTAGATTTCTCTTTCACAATTCCTAAGATATAATACCTCTACATCCACACCTCCTACCTCCTCAGAATATCTTCCTACATTTCACCTCAAGTTCTTTGTCCACCATCAGAAACTATAAATCCTTTTACAAATCTACTGATTATATTGTAGATAATAATTGAATTCACCATTGGTCACCATTGTAACCAAACTGTAAACGTCTTAATAGCAACAATTTGTTTTTAGGTGATATTTTGTTTATATTGGGATCTGATAACATTGTCCTTCCCCTCAAAGGAGAGGTATTGGAACCTTATAGGGGCACTATAAGCCTATAGGGTAAAAACCTCAGATCCACAGAGCTAGAAAGGCAGACACACGATCAACATGAAAAGACAAGGGAAGAAAGTGCCCCAAACATATCAAGATACCACATTACTGTAATCCATGGCAAGCACAGCAGAAGAAATTACAGAGAAGGAGTTCAGGATGTACATAATTAAAATATTCTATGAATTAAAGGATGATATATGAGAGCAAATACAGACAGCAAAAGATCATTACGACAAAGAGCTACATAAACAAATAAGGAAGCAAAAGAGCAAAAGATTATTTCAGTAGGGAGATAGAGGTTCTAGAGAAAAACCAAACAGAATTCCTTGAAATGAAACAAACAATAAACCAAATTAAAAGTTCAATTGAAAGTATCACCAACAGAGTAGACCAATTGGAAGACAGGACCTCAGACAATGAAGACAAAATATATAATCTTGAAAAGAATGCAGACCACACAGTGAAAATGTGAGCAGAACATTCAAAAAATATGGGATAGCATAAAAAGACCAAATTTAAGAGTTACTGGGATAGAGGAAACATGGAGTTCCAAACCAAAGGAATGAGAAATCTATTTAATGAAATAATATCAGAAAAATTTCCAAACATGAAGAATGAATTGGAAAACCAAATTCAAGAGGCTTACAGGACACCAAATGTACAAAATCACAACAGATCCACACCAAGGCACATTATAATGAAAATGCCTAACATACAGAATAATGAGAGAATATCAAAAGCCACAAAAGAAAGGAATCAGATTACATATAAAGGAAACCAATTAGGTTATGTGCAGATTTTTCAACCCAGACCCTAGAAAGCTAGAAGATCCTAAAACAACATATATTGAGTGCTGAAAGAAAATGCATGCCAACCACGAATCTTGTATCCAGCAAAATTAAGCTTTAGAGTTGATGATGAAATAAAAACCCTCCATGATAAACAAAAGTTAAAAGAATTTATAGCTAGAAAATCTGCACTACAGAACATCCTTGGCAAAACATTCCATAAAGAGGAAATGACAAACAACAATGAAAATCAGCAGAGGGAGGTATTATCCTAAAGGAAAAAACTAATCAAAGGAAAAAACCAAGTCAAGTTAAATAGCAAAAATAAACAAAAATGGCTGGGAATAGAAATCATGTCTCAATAATAACTCTGAATGTTAATGGCCTAAACTCACCATTCAAAAGACATAGGCTAGCTGATTGAATTAAAAAAAAGACCCAACAATATGCTGTCTTCAAGAGACTCATCTCATAGGAAATGATATACGCAGAATGAAGGGGAAAGATTGGGAAAAATAATACCACTCATATAGACTGCGGAAGCAAGCAGGAGTTTCCATCCTCATAGCAAATAAAGTAGACTTTAAGCTAAAGTTAATCAAAAGAGCTAAAGAAGGACATTTCATACTGCACAAGGGAACCATACACCAATAAGACATAAAAATTATAAATATATATGCCCCAAACAATGGAGCATCTATGTTCATCAAATAAACTCTTCTCAAGTTCAAGAGTCAAATTGACAATAAGACAATCATTCTGGGTGACTTTAACCTACTTCTTTAACCACTAGATAGATCTTCCAAACAAAAGCTGAACAAAGAAACTACAGAACTCAATAATACAATCAATAACTTAGACGTAACTGACATGTATAGAATATTTCATCCTTTAATGAGCAAATATACATTCTTTTCAGCAGCACGTGGATCCTTCTCTAAAAGAGATCATATATTATGCCACAGGCAACTCTTAACAATATAAAAATGTAGAGATACTACCCTGAATTCTATCAGATCATAATTGAATGAAATTAGAAATCAATGATAAAATTTAAAAAACTACTCCAACACCTGGAGATTAAATAATATGCTTCTGGATAAACAATGGGCTGCAAAAGACATCAAGGAGGAAATTAAAAAATTCTTAGAAGTAAATGAGAACACTGATACTATATATCAAAATCTCTGGGACACTATGAAGGCAGTACTAAGAGGAAAGTTCATTGCATGGAGTTCATTCCTTAAAAAAAGAAAAAGTCAACAAATAAATGACCTAACACTACATCTCAAAGCCCTAGAAAAAGAAGAACAAACCACCTACAAAAGCGGTAGAAAACAGAAAATAATTAAAATCAGAGCTGAAATAAACAAAATTGAAACAAAAGAAACAATTGAAAAATTGACAAAGCAAAAAGTTGGTTCTTCGAAAAAATAAATAAAATTGACAAACCCTTAGCCATGCTAACAAAGGGAAGGAGAGAGAAAACTCAATTTCTAGAGTCCCATGATTTGCCCAAATTGAATCAGGGTGATATACACAATTTAAACAGATCAGTTTCAAGTGATGAAATAGAAGATGCCATCAGAAGCCTACCAACCAAGAAAAGCCCAGGACCAGGTGAACACACAGCCGAGTGCTACAAGACCTTTAAAGAAGAACTAATACCAATACTCTTCAATTTATTTCAGAAAATAGAAAAAGAGGGAGCACTTCCAAACTCCTTCTATAAGGCCAATATCACCATGATTCTAAAACCAGGCAAAGACATATAAAAAAAAAAAAGAAAACTTCAGACCAATATCCTTAATGAACATAGATGTAAAAATTCTCAATAAAATACAAAAAACATATCAAAAAGATAGTGCATCGTGATCAAATGGGGTTCATCCCAGGGATTCAAGGGTGGTTCAAAATAGAGAAAGCAATAAATATAATTCATCACATCAATAGACTTAAAGATAAGAATCATTTGATCATCTCAATAGATGCAGAAAAATCATTTGACAAAATACAGCACCCATACATGTTCAAAAACTAGAAAAACTATAGATAATAGAACATATCTCAACATTGTAAAAGCTATCTATGCTAAGCCCCAGGTCAACATCATTCTAAATAGAAAGAAATTGGAAGAATTCCCTCTAAATACCAGAACAAGACAGGGATGCCCTCTTTCACCACTTCTATTTAAATTAGTTCTTGAAACACTGGCCTGAGCAATTAGATAGACGAAAGAAATTAAAAGATATATATAGGAAAACAAGAACTCAAATTGGCACTATTTGCCGATGATATGATTCTATACTTAGAATACCCTAAAAGTTCCACCAGAAAACTTCTAGAACTAGTAAATGAATTCAGCAAAGTAGCAGGATATATCAACACCCATGTATCAAAGGCATTTCCGTATATCAGTGATAAATCCTCAGAAATGGAAATCAGGAAAACTACTCCATTTACAATAGTTAAAAAAAAATAAAATACTTGGGAAACAACCTAAAAAAAAGAGATGAAAGACCTCTACAATGAAAACTGTAGAATGCAAAAGAAAGAAATTTAAAAAGACCTTAGAAGATGGAAAGATCTCCTTTGTTCTTAGATAGGTAGAATTAATATTGTAAAAATAACCATATTACCAAAAGCACTATTCAGATTTAATGCAATTCCAATCAAAAGACATTCCTCATAGAAATAGAAAAAGCAGTCATGAAATCCATCTGTAGAAATAAGAAAATCAGAATAGCTAAAGCAATCCTTAGCAAGAAGAGTGAAGCAGGTAGCATCACTATACCAGATCTTAAACTATACTACAGAGCAATAGTAACAAAATGTCATGATATTGGCACCAAAACAGACTGGTACAGAATAGAGGACACAGAGACTAACCCACATAATTACAATTATTTTATATTAGACAAGGCACCAAACACATATAGTGGAGAAAAAATAGCCTCTTCAACAAAGGAAACTGGGAAAACTGGAAATCCATATGTAACAAAATGAAAATAAAGCCCTATCTCTCATCCTGCACAAAACTCAACTTGAAGTGGATCAAGGACCTGGGAATTAAACCAGAGACCCTCTGTCTAATAGAAGAAAAAGTAGTCCAAATTTCCATCACGTTGGATTAGGCCCCGACTTCCTTAATAAGACTCCTATAGCCCAAGAATTAAAATCAAGAGTCAATAAATGGGATGGTTTCAAACTAAAAAGCTTCTTTTCAGCAAAAGAAACAATTAGTGGGGTGAATAGAGAGCCTACAGCTTGGGAGCAAATTTTTACCACTCGCACTTCAGATAGAGCACTAATCTCTAGGGTATATAAAGAACTCAAAAAGCTAAACACCAAAAACCAAATAACCCAATCAATAAATGGGCCAAGGAACTGAACAGACACTTCTCAGAAGATGATATACAATCAATCAATAAATATATGAAAAAATGTTCAACATCTCTAGCAATTAGAGAAATGCAAATCAAAACTACTCAGATTTCATCTCACTCCAGTCAGAATGGCAGCTATTATGAATACAAACAACAATAAGTGTTGGCAAGGATGTGGGGAAAAAGGCACATTCATACATTGCTGGTGAGGCTGCAAATTGGTGCAGTCAATATGAAAAGCAGTATGGAGATTCCTTGGAAAACTGGGAATGGAACCACGATTTGATCCAGCTGTCCCTCTCTTCAGTCTATACACAAAGGACTTAAAAACATCATACTACAGGAACACAGCAACATCAATATTTATAGCAGTACAATAAATTCACAATAGCTAAACTGTGGAGCCAACCTAGATGCCCTTAAGTAGATGAATGAATAAAGAAAATGTGGTGTATATACACAATGGAATATTACTCATCAATAAAAGAGGACAAAATCATGACATTTGCAGGTAAATGGATGGTGTTGGAGAATATAATGCTAAGTGAAGTTAGCCAATCCCAAAAAAACAAATGATGAATGTTTTCTCTGATATAAGGAGGCTGATTCATAGTGGGATAGGGAGGGGGAGCATGGGAGGAAGAGACAAACTCTAGATAGGGCAGAGGGGTGGGAGGGGAGGGGAGGAGGCATGGGGGTAAAAAAAATTGTGGAATGAGATGGACAACATTACCCTAAGTACATGTATGAAGACACGAATTGGTGTGAATATACTTTGTACACAACCAGAGATATGAAAAATTGTGCTCTATATGTGTAATATGAATTGTAATGCATTCTGCTGTCATATACAACAAATTAGAATAAAAAATTAAAAAATGTAAAAAACATGAGTGAATAAAAGTATCATAAATTCTTTAGGAAATTATTTATATAAAAGTGGCAGGGATAAATCCTTTCTATCCAATCTGGATGCTATAAAGAACAGAAATATATTTCATCATATATTCTTAAATCTTTGTTATCAAAAAAGATAACAGACAAAAGAAAAATAATAGTAGGGGAAAAATATTGGCAATGTATAGGATCTACAAAGGCTTAGAATCCCTAATATGTGAAATACTTTCCAAAGTGGAATGAAAGAGATAAAGATATTTGGAAAAATAATCCACAAACTTTAATGGGCAGCCCACAAAATTACAAAGAGCTATGGACATTTGAAAAAATATTAAACAAGTATTAATAATTGAAACACTTAATAGATATCATTTTACCTATCAGGTTGATAGGAACGAAAAGGCTCTGGGATATCAAATGCTGGCCAAGGAATGGGGATAGAGAGTCCCAGATGTTGCTGGTCAAAGTGTGACTGACCACCATGTGTTTGAGGCTGTGATTCCAAAGCAGTCCATTTTTAGAACTCTGATCATAAGCAAATATACCCTAGTAAATCAGGCTACATATTACAAGGCCCAAACCAGGAATACTCCAAATGTAAACCCACAAATGAAGGGCTGAGGCCACTAAGCTACACTGACTCTACAAATCTAAGGCACGTGTTTAAAAGAACAGGTTTGCAGCCACCTTGACTGATCTGGAATGAGTCTGTGAAAGAAGTAGTAAATTTTAAGGAGTCAAGTTGAAGATACATAATGCAATGTCATTTTTGTTTTAACACAGAAAACTAATGACGCCCTAGAGAGGTTTATAAATGCTTTTGTGGCTTTGCAAAGGGAAAGATGTGACGAGATCCTTACCAGTTGCTAAATTATTTACTTCATAGAGGGAAAGATTGTAATTTTTATGACTTCTCTCCTCTGTTTTCACTTGTTACAACACATGTAACTTAATTTAATTCAAAAATTTAATAAAGGAAATTTAAAAACCAGTAAAAAATTATGGCCCATTTAACCAATTTTGGGAAAATGCCCAAAGAAGGCCTTGAGAAAACAGTACATGAAACCCCGATTTGGGATCCCCCTGCACAGGCAGTGAGTACTCACAGATTTTCCTGGACGACCGCTGGGCAAGTCACTGGCTTCGATGAAATACTTCCTGAGGAGATGTTTGCTGGGGTCAGGGCTGTCCAGTAGGATGTAGGAACAGAAGAAAGCCCCGTGTCTAAGCAGGAATATGGCAATGTCTTCATTCCCTAAGGGGACAAAGCAGAAGGCAAAGGGCATTCCCACGTGGACCGCACCACTGTTGTCCAAGATGGCCAATTCCACCATGCGGGGTGGGAGCCAAGCAGCTCTCATCCTGGGTGAGCTTCTCTATGACGTCCCCGGATGCACTGAGTTCCTGGCACTGAGAGGATTTCTGTGAGACTCTGCCCTTGGGAGAGTCGTACAAGTCATACAATGTCACCCTCATACAAGGGTGACATTTGGCACATTTGGTCCCCATCACCGAAATCCCCTGACCAGGGAGAGTGAAGGTAGGAGGAGGGAGGGAGGAAGGGTTCAGACAGTTTGAAAAAGAAACAGAACAGGGAGTTGTCTCCACAGAGGTGCCGGCAGAGTCAGAGCCATAGTCCCACATCTGGAAAAGGGACAGTTTTCAGGGCGGGACCCACCTGACTTGATGGCTGCGTAGAGGGGCAAGCGGACGATGACAGGGAACTCGTTCTTCCTCACCGCGTAGCTCTCTGGGTCGGCCCCGTGGGTCAGCACCAGGAGTTTCACCACCCCCAGGTGCCCCCGCTGGCAAGCCAGGGCCAGCATCCAGTTCAGCAGCCGCTGGTGGCTGCAGGGACCTGGTGAGAGGCGACAAGACAGAGGAAAAGTGGCACTGAAGGGTACTGGCTGCTCCCAGACTTGACCGCTAATATAATTGAGCTGTTCTGTTTCTAGTTGAAAGTTCCTTCTGTCGGGTGGACAGTGTTTTCTGGAATTGTCCATCTGAGTTGTATGTGATGTTTCCCCACATCATTCATTATAAATCCACCTGCTGGTCAAATAATGCCAAGTGAAGAAAAGCAGGATTCACAATGACACTTATAGTGTGGGATCTGAACTGCATTAAAAAAAGTATATTTGGAAATTAAGAATAGAATAAATTTCTCCAGCATGGTGGTATTCTCTCTGGGTAGTAGGATTCTGAACTTTACCTGGACCCTTGACCTCATCCCCATCTTGACTTTGCTCCTACAGTAGCATAACAAATAGGAATAAAGCTCTGGAGACAGGCAGTTTAGGGTTAAACTATTTTAGGCATGTCATTTTGAACAAATTCCTTAACCTCTCTGCCTCAGTTCACCCAGAAGTAAAATGGGTATAATAACCCTCATTGTCGAAAGCTTAATATGAGGATTATATAGCATAACGTACACAGAGTGCCTGAATCAGTAAATCTAATTCACTATGTTACGTTATCACATTATTAGAGTACTAACAATGCTCTGCTCTTTCAAATTTTCTGCAGTGAGTAATAATTTTCTTAAAAAAGCTTTGACAAAAGAAGTTAGATCTAATTCTGCAGGCTAAATGATTTAGAGTTACTCCCTGAAAGAACCACCTACTTAATTCCAGGATGAAATAACTGTAGCACATTGAAGAACAGGGACAGTGTGGGATGAAGAATGACAACATCTTCCTGTTCAAAATAGCACAGTATCTTCTGGACCAAGTTGCCATGGAGAAATGACCTCATCTTCTGCAACTCCCCAGCAGCATAATGACATTTTCTCTTTCAGAGGTGTAAGGTTCTTAAAGATCAAAGTGTCCCCAGGCATGGAGAGGGCAACCTTCCCCTCCATGATAGGACATTGACCAGCAAATGGAGAGGAGGATGGCAGGAATTGGAATTCACCCCATAAGGCATCTGACATAGTGCTTGGGCTGTTGCTGGTGCTAACTGAATGTCCCTTTTTCTGTTGCTAACGAGAATAAATGATTCAAGGCATATTATCAGAAAACAAGTGCTCCTTAATTCATTTACTGCAGGGATATCTAAGTAAGACAAATACAGTAAGTGTGATGCTAACATCTTTTGAGATGTAGGTGTGTCAATCTCAGGTGGCAGGTGCTATATTTCAAAACTACCATTTTAAGATGAGGAAACCAAAGCTCAGAGAGGTTGGGAATTTGTTGAAGGTCTGCAGTTGGTAAAAGGGCAGAGTCAAGACTTCAATTCTGCTTTGTAAAAAAACAAGAGTGTTTTATTAACTGCACAAACCCCCTACCTGTATTCTCTGAGTCCTAAATTCCACACTCAGGGAGCACCCCATTTTGGTCTCCACCCTTCCTCCTCCCTGATGGCTAGCAACCAGAAACTACATTATGATATGCTTCAAAGGACACTCTCATCACCCCTCCCCTCAAACTCCTTTGCCTCTAGCTACCTCTTATCTTGGATCCTACTTAACTCCTGACCATGACTGCCTTCCTCCTTCCTCCCACAAAGACACAGAGCCTACTTCCTTTCTATCTCAATATCCTCTGCTTGGCCAGGAGCTTTTAAAGGACTAGAATAACTTAAAAAAAAATCTCCATGGCTCTGAAGTTCAAAGTACTTGGCAAATATTCAATAAATATGAGCTGTATGATTAAGTGGTAGAGTCAGTTGGTATAGATTCTTTGGGGCTAGAACAAGGCCCATCCTGGGAATTCCTAGAGAGCCATCTTTTGGCTCCTACAGGGTGCCCAGGCTCCTGTTTCAACCTATAGCCGTAGTGATGCCAGCCCGAACTTGTCCATAATTAGTAAGCCAATGTCACCATAAGAAATTATAGGAGATCAGGATACCCTGAGTTTACCAGAGGGAGAATCACAAATGCAAAACAGCATGGTACATCCATATAATGGAATATTATTCAGTCACTGAAGGAACTATGAGGTTATGAAAAGACACAGAGGAAAACTTAGGTGCATATCATTAGGTCAAAGAAACCCATCTGAAAAGGCTGTCTACTGATGATTCCAATCACATGACACTCTAGAAAAGGCAAAACTATGGGGACAGTAAAAAGATGAGTGGTAGATGCCCATAATCCCAGTAGTTTGGGAGGCTGAGGCAGGATGAGTGCAAGTTCAAAGCCAGCCTCAATAACTTAGTGAGGTCCTAAGCAACTTAATGAGACTCTGTCTCAATAAAATATAAAAGAAGGGCTGGGGATGTGGCTCAGTGGTTAAACGCCCCTGGGTTCAATCCCTGGTACCAAAAAATAAAAATTAAAAATAAAATAAAATAAAATAAACCAGTGGTTTTCAAGGGGGAGAAAGGAACAAATGAAGAACAGGATATTTGGGGCTGTGAAACTATTCTATATGATAAAGTAATGGTGGAGAGATGTCATTACATGTTTGTAAAAACTCATATAGTCTATGAATAAACCCTAGTGTTAGCTATGGACTTTAATAATAATATTTTTTTTTATTTTTAAAAATTTTAATTTGTTATATATGATAGCAAAATGCATTATAACTCATATTACACATATAGATTACAATTTTTCATATCTGATTGTACACAAAGTAGAGTCACACCATTCGTGTCTTTATTCATGTACTTAGGGTAATGATGTCCATCTCATTCCACCATCTTTCCTACCCCCATGTCTCCTCCTTTTCTCTCCCTCCCCTTTGCCCTATCTAAAGTTCATCTAATCCTCCCCCCACCACATCATGAATCAGCATCCTTAAATCTGAGAAAACATTTGGCATTTGTTTTCTTTTTTTGGGGATTGGCATTATATTCTCCAACTCCATCCATTTACCTGCAAATACCATGATTTTATTCTCTTTCAAAGCTGAATAATATTCCATTGTGTGTATGTACCACATTTTCTTTATCCATTCATTTACTGAAGGGCATCTAGGTTGGTTCCACAGTTTAGCTATTGTGAATTGTGCTGCTATAAACATTGATGTGGGAACTGAAGATGGCGGCGAAGGGAGTGCAGCTCCCCAGTACGCTGCACCACTGTGCGGGAGAAACACGAGGTGAAATGGCTGAAGGCTACCTTGGTGGGAATCCCCAGTGAAATTGAGGTGCTCCAGAATCTAGAGGTCAGAATTCCAGCGCGCGGGATTCGGCTGCAGGGGCTTGGTCGCGGGCGATTTCTCCGAACGGAGGGAAGCAGTACTTGGTCGGCGGACCGCCCCGTGGATGGAGTCTGGGACGCGCCCGAGTTAATTAGCCGCGAGGTACCAGAGCGGGATTACAGCGAAGCGGATTCTGCAGGCTCCTGCCAGTGGCACACTGGCCGCGCTGAGTGCTGAATTCCAGCTTTGAAATACAGGAGAGAATCGGTCCAGTTCGATTCCCGACACCGGTCGGAACACGGAGGAGGACTGCAGCCGCCATCATGGAGAGCTGATGCAATCATCCCTGTTTTCTACTGATCTCGGCTCATTCAACTACAGAACAGGTGATTCCAGGCTGGTATTTGCCTGCGTCGCGCAGACAGATCGCTCAGGCTCGGGATTGGAAACTCTGAGGAGAATACTCTTCAGGCCTCACCCCTGGCAAGGCGAGGTGGGTGCTGGGCTTTGAGCGGCCAGATTCTAGTTCCCCGGGTTGCTTTGGCCCAGGGCGGGAGATCCTTCTTGGCTCGGGGCTAGGGAACCCGCGGCGACTGTGTCTTTGACCCTGCCCCTGTCTGAGCGTACACTGAGCTGGGAGAGGTTGGAGCTGCCAGGCTCGGGCTCCCGGGGCTGCCTGAGCCTGAGGCTGGGGTACCTCTGTGGAGCCTGCTCCGAGCAGAGTGTGGCAGGGATCGGAGAGGCTGGGTTCTGGCTGCTTGAGCCCAGG
Source organism: Spermophilus citellus (assembly GCF_964194105.1). Taxonomy (NCBI): domain Eukaryota; kingdom Metazoa; phylum Chordata; class Mammalia; order Rodentia; family Sciuridae; genus Spermophilus; species Spermophilus citellus. The sequence continues at coordinate 54,244,664 of NC_138185.1, forward strand.
GCCGCGGAGCCTGCAGAGACCGCGAGCTGAGGCCAGCCACAAGTGAAACTTGCGACGAGGGGCAGCGGGACTCTGTCTCCTGGAACAGTTTTGACCCGGAGCTGGGGAGCCCGCGGGAAGTGCGTCTTAGACTCTGCTCCCAGGGGAGCCTGCACCGAGCAGGGAGAGTTTGGTGCGGCCAGGTTTGGGCACCGAGCAGGGAGAGTCTGGTGCGGCCAGGCTTGGGCTCCCGGGGCGGGTTTGGCCTGGGATTGGGGAACCCGAGGCGGTAGCCCTGAGGAGCCTGCTCCTAGCAGAAAGTGGCGGGGATCGGAGAGACCGGCTCCTGGCTCCCGAAGCAGCTCTGGCTCAGGGTTGGGGATCCTACAGGGACTGCTTCTTGGTCCGGGCCCTGCTGGGTGCTGCGGGGGCCTGGAGGGCAGAGTGGAGCTGCCTCCTGTGCCCAGAGCAGGCTAAGGGTCCCGCCGGTGTGGTATCGCAACACCCCAACTTCAGCTGGGGCCGAGGAGAGTAGCCGCCCACGCCTGGAACAGGACCAGCGACCCGACGGCAAGGTAGCCAAGTCAACCCACTTGGAGTGGAGGCCGTGAAGAGCTGCCGTCTGACCCTGCAAGGTAGGCAGTCCTGCGTCCCACTGGCAGGTCAGGCTCGGCAGCCGGCCAGTGTGGTGGACAAGTAGCATCGAGGCAGTCACGTCACACTGGTTGGAGTGGGGGTTGAACAGAGCCGCCACCAGCGTCCGGAAGGAGCCCAGAGACCCGTTGGAGAGGCAGTTAGGTACCCCCACTGGGAATGGGGGTTGAGCAGAACTGCCGCCCAGGCCCGCAGGGTGGGCAGATCTGAGACCCACCGGCGGAACAGGCTTGGAGGCCGACCAGCGTGGTAGACACACATCAATTGGAGTAGGGGTGGAGAAGAGCTGCTGCTCACGTCCGGATCAGGACCAACGATCCGAGGACGTGGTAGGAATGTCACCGCAATTGGAGTGGGGGCAGAGTAGAGCAGCCACCCGTGCCCGCAGGGCGGGCAGACCTACGACCAACCAGCGTAGTGGATAGATCACCCTGATTAGAGGAGGATCACAGCCACTACCCGCCCTACAAGAGAGATATCCCAAATATACAAGAGCAACATAAATAAACAGGGGGAAAAATTTCAAAAACACAACAGTTTCACGAAGCAGAAAGAAGCGCAAGCAACATGAAAAGACAAGGAAAGAAAGGACCACAAGCAATGCAGGTCAACTCAACTCTAGAAGAGGTAATAGCTGCAACAGATGGAATGTCAGATAAAGAGTTCAGGATATACATGCTTCAGATGATCTGGAGTCTCAAGGAAGACATGAGACAGCAAAATCAGACAATGAAAGATCACTTTGACAAGGAACTACAGAAACAAATCCAGGAAGTAAAAGATCAATTTCACAGGGAGTTAGAAGTAATAAAAAACAAACAAATAGAAATCCTAGAAATGCAGGAAGCAATAAACCAACTTAAAACCTCAATTGACAATACTACCAGCAGAATAGATCACTTAGAAGATAGAACATCAGACAATGAAAACAAAGTATTTCAACTTGAGAAGAACATAGACAGTTCAGCAAGACTGCTAAGAAACCATGAGCAGAACATCCAAGAGATATGGGATAACATTAAAAGACCAAACTTAAGAGTCATTGGGATACAGGAGGGCACAGAGCTCCAAACCAGAGGAATGAACAATCTATTCAATGAAATAATACGAGAAAACTTCCCAGACTTGAAGAATGAAACAGAATCCCATATCCTAGAAGCCTACAGGACGCCAAAAGTGCAAAATCATAAGAGATCCACACCTAGACACATTATAATGAAGATGCCCAACATACAGAATAAGGAGAGAATTTTAAAAGCTACAAGAGAAAGAAAGCAGATTACATTTAGGGGCAAACCAATCAGGATAACAGCTGATCTCTCAACACAGACTCTGAAAGCTAGAAGATCCTGGAATAACATATTTCAAACACTGAAAGAAAATGGGCTCCAACCAAGAATCGTGTATCCGGCGAAATTAAGCTTCAGGATGGAAGATGAAATTAAAACCTTTCACGATAAACAAAAGTTAAAAGAATTCGCAGCTAGAAAACCATCTCTTCAAAAAATCCTTGGCAAAACATTACAGGAAGAGGAAACTGAAAATAACATTGAAAACCATCAGTGGGAGGTAGGACAGTAAAGGGGGGAAAGTAACCAAAGAGGAAAACTAATCAGGTTTAGTAACATAAATAAACAAATATGACTAGAGGAACAAACCAAATCTCAATAATAACCCTAAATGTTAATGGCTTAAACTCACCAATTAAGAGACACAGGCTAGTCGAATGGATCACAAGACAAGATCCAACAATATGTTGCCTACAGGAGACGCATTTGATAGGAAAAGATATACATAGACTGAAGGTGAAAGGATGGGAAAAATCATTCCACTCATATGGACTGCGGAAACAAGCAGGAGTGTCCATACTCATATCAAACAAAATAGATTTCAAGCCAAAGTTAATCAAAAAGGATAAAGAGGGACACTGCATACTGCTCAAGGGAACCATACACCAACAAGACATAACAATCATAAATATATATGCCCCAAACAATGGTGCAGCTACGTTCATCAAGCAAACTCTTCTCAAGTACAAGAGTCTAATAGACCACCATACAATAATCATGGGAGACTTCAACACACCTCTCTCACCACTGGACAGATCTTCCAAACAAAAGTTAAATAAGGAAACTATAGAACTCAACAACACAATTAACAACCTAGACTTAATTGACATATATAGAATATACCACCCAACATCAAGTAGTTACACATTTTTCTCAGCAGCACATGGATCCTTCACAAAAATAGATCATATATTATGTCACAGGACAACTCTTAGACAATATAAAGGAGTAGAAATAATACCATGCATCCTATCTGATCATAATGGAATGAAACTGAAAATCAACGATAAAAGAAGGAAGGAAAAATCATGCATCACGTGGAGAATGAACAATAGGTTACTGAATGATCAATGGGTCATAGAAGACATCAAGGAGGAAATTAAAAAATTCTTAGAGATAAATGAAAACACTGACACAACATATCGGAATCTATGGGACACATTGAAAGCAGTTTTAAGAGGAAAATTCATTGCTTGGAGCGCATTCCTTAAAAAAAGAGAAAACCAACAAATAAACGATCTCATATATCATCTCAAAATCCTAGAAAAAGAAGAGCAAAATAACAGCAAAAGAAGTAGAAGGCAAGAAATAATTAAAATCAGAGCTGAAATTAATGAAATTGAAACAAAAGAAACAATTGAAAAAATTCACAAAACCAAAAGTTGGTTCTTTGAAAAAATAAATAAAATTGACAGACCCTTAGCCATGCTAACGAAGAGAAGAAGAGAGAGAACCCAAATTACTAGCATACGGGATGAAAAAGGCAATATCACAACAGACACTTCAGAAATACAGAAGATAATCAGAAATTACTTTGAATCCTTATACTCCAATAAAATAGAAGATAGTGAAGGCATCGATAAATTTCTTAAGTCATATGATCTGCCCAGATTGAGTCAGGAAGATATAGACAACCTAAACAGACCAATAACAATAGAGGAAATAGAAGAAACCATCAAAAGACTACCAACTAAGAAAAGCCCAGGACCAGATGGGTATACAGCAGAATTTTACAAAACCTTTAAAGAGGAACTAACACCAATACTTTTCAAGTTATTTCAGGAAATAGAAAAAGAGGGAGAACTTCCAAATACATTCTACGAGGCCAACATCACCCTGATTCCTAAACCAGACAAAGACACTTCAAAGAAAGAAAACTACAGACCAATTTCTCTAATGAACCTAGATGCAAAAATCCTCAATAAAATTCTGGCGAATCGGATTCAAAAACATATCAAAAAAATTATACACCATGATCAAGTAGGATTCATCCCTGGGATGCAAGGCTGGTTCAATATACGGAAATCAATAAATGTTATTCACCACATCAATAGACTTAAAAATAAGAACCATATGATCATCTCGATAGATGCAGAAAAGGCATTCGACAAAGTACAGCATCCCTTTATGTTCAAAACTCTAGAAAAATTAGGGATAACAGGATCATACCTCAACATTGTTAAAGCAATCTATGATAAGCCACAGGCCAGCATCATTCTGAATGGAGAAAAATTGAAGGCATTCCCTCTAAGATCTGGTACAAGACAGGGATGCCCTCTCTCACCACTTCTGTTCAACATAGTCCTCGAAACACTGGCCAGAGCAATTAGACAGACGAAAGAAATTAAAGGCATAAAAATAGGAAAAGAAGAACTTAAATTATCACTATTTGCAGACGATATGATTCTATACCTAACAGACCCAAAAGGGTCTACAAAGAAACTATTAGAGTTAATAAATGAATTCAGCAAAGTGGCGGGATATAAAATCAACACGCATAAATCAAATGCATTCCTGTATATCAGCGACAAATCCTCTGAAACGGAAATGAGGACAACTACTCCATTCACAATATCCCCCAAAAAAATAAAATACCTGGGAATCAACCTAACAAAAGAGGTGAAAGACCTATACAATGAAAACTACAGAACCCTAAAAAGAGACATAGAAGAAGACCTCAGAAGATGGAAAAATATACCCTGCTCATGGATAGGCAGAACTAACATCATCAAAATGGCGATATTACCAAAAGTTCTCTATAAATTCAATGCTATCCCAATCAAAATCCCAACAGCATTTCTTGTAGAAATAGATAAAACAATCAGGAAATTCATATGGAATAATAAAAGACCCAGAATAGCAAAAACAATGCTAAGCAGGAAGTGTGAATCAGGCGGTATAGCGATACCAGACTTCAAACTATACTACAGAGCAATAGTAACAAAAACAGCATGGTACTGGTACCAAAACAGGCGAGTGGACCAATGGTACAGAATAGAAGACACAGTAACCAATCCGCAAAACTACAACTATCTTATATTTGATAAAGGGGCTAAAAGCATGCAATGGAGGAAGGATAGCATCTTCAACAAATGGTGCTGGGAAAACTGGAAATCCATTTGCATCAAAATGAAACTGAATCCCTTTCTCTCGCCATGCACAAAAGTTAACTCAAAATGGATCAAGGAGCTCGATATTAAATCAGAGACACGGCGTCTGATAGAAGAAAAAGTTGGCTATGATCTACATACTGTGGGGTCAGGCCCCAAATTCCTCAATAGGACACCCATAGCGCAAGAGTTAACAACCAGAATCAACAAATGGGACTTACTCAAACTAAAAAGTTTTCTCTCAACAAAAGAAACAATAAGAGAGATAAACAGGGAGCCTACATCCTGGGAACAAATCTTTACCCCACACACTTCAGATAGAGCCCTAATATCCAGAGTATACAAAGAACTCAAAAAATTAGATAATAAGATAACAAATAACCCAATCAACAAATGGGCCAAGGACCTGAACAGACACTTCTCAGAGGAGGACATACAATCAATCAACAAGTACATGAAAAAATGCTCAACATCGCTAGCAGTCAGAGAAATGCAAATCAAAACCACCCTAAGATACCATCTCACTCCAGTAAGATTGGCAGCCATTAAGAAGTCCAACAACAACAAGTGCTGGCGAGGATGCGGGGAAATGGGTACACTTGTTCATTGTTGGTGGGACTGCAAAATGGTGCAGCCAATTTGGAAAGCAGTATGGAGATTCCTTGGAAAGCTGGGAATGGAACCACCATTTGACCCAGCTATTCCCCTACTCGGTCTATTCCCTAAAGACCTAACAAGAGCATGCTACAGGGACACTGCTACATCGATGTTCATAGCAGCACAATTCACGATAGCAAGATTGTGGAACCAACCTAGAAGCCCTTCAATAGATGAATGGATTAAAAAAATGTGGCATTTATACACAATGGAGTATTACTCTGCAATAAGAAATGACAAAATCATAGAATTTGGAGGGAAATGGATGGCATTAGAGCAGATTATGCTAAGTGAAGCTAGCCAATCCTTAAAAAACAAATGTCAAATGTCTGCTTTGATATAAGGGGAGTAACCAAGGACAGGGTAGAGACGAAGAGCTGGAGAAGAAGAATAACATTAAACAGGGATGATAGGCGGGAGGGAAAGTGAGAGTTAAGGGAAATTGCATGGAATTGGAAGGTGAGCCTCAGGGTTATACACAATTACATATAAGAGGAAAGGAGGAGTAGGAGGAAAATTATATAAGTGGAAGAAACGATTTATAGTAGAGGGGATGGAGAGAGAGAAGGGGAGGGGAGGGGAGGGGAGGGGTGAGGGGACAGTGGAGAATGGGATAGACAGCAGAATACATCAGTCACTAGAAAGGCAATTTGTAAATCAATGGAAATGTAACTGATGTGACACAGCAATCTGTATACGGGGTAAAAATGGGAGTTCATAACACACTCGAATCAATCTGTGAAATATGGTATATTAAGAACTATGTAATGTTTTGAACAACCAACAATAAAAAAAAAAAAAAAAAAAAAAGAACTAAAGGGGCTGGGGAGGTGGCTCAAGCGGTAGCGCGCTCGCCTGGCATGCGTGCGACCCGGGTTCGATCCTCAGCACCACATACCAACAAAGATGTTGTGTCTGCCGAAAACTAAAAAATAAATATTAAAAAAAAAAAAAACAAAAAAAAACATTGATGTGGCTGTGTCCCTGTAGTATGCTGTTTTTAAGACCTTTGTATATAGGCTGAGGAGAGGGATAGCTGGGTCAAATGGTGGATCCATTCCCAATTTTCCAAGGAATCGCCATACTGCTTTCCAGAATGGTTGCAGCAACTTGCAGTCCTACCAGCAATGTATGATAAGTGTGCCTTTCCCCCCACATCCTCACCAAAACTTATTGTTGTTTGAATTCTTAATAGCTGCCATTCTGACTGGAATGAGATGAAATTTTAGTTTTGACTTGCATTTCTCTAATTGCTAGAGATGTTGAACATTTTTTCACATATTTATTGATTGATTGTATATCATCTTCTGAGAAGTGTCTATTCAGTTCCTTGGCCCATTTGTTGATTGGGTTATTTGTCTTCTTGGTGTTAAGATTTTTGAGTTCTTTATATATCCTAGAGACTAGTACTCTATCTAACATTAATATCAAGAATCAATAAATGGGATGGATTCAAACTAAAAAGCTTCTTGTCAGCAAAAGAAACAATCAGTGAGGTGAATAGAGAGCCTACAATTTGGGAATAATAATGTTTTGATGTTAGATTATTATTATTATTTTTTTAATATCTATTTTTTTGTTGCAGTTGGACACAATACCTTTATTTTATTTATTTATTTTTATATGGTGCTGGGTATCGAACCCAGGGCCTCACATGTGCTAGACGAATGCTCTATTGCTGACTCACAACCCTAGCCCTTGATGTTAGATTATTAATTGCAACAAATGTAGGAGACTAATATAAAATGGGGAAACTGTGTAGAAGGAAATATGGAAACTTGTACTATCAATTTTTCTGTAATCCTAAGGCTGCTCTAAGAAGATAGTTTATTAATTTTAAAAAACCAAGCTTTATTATAGTCTTTATTATTTCCCCATGAGTCAATGGGAGTGAGACACGGGATTGGTGCTGTGGTTACCAGGCAGTTTCACTTAGATTGTAAGTCGGATGCCCCAGATTTACTCATCTCCTTATTGGTGAAAGCATGAAGAGATGAGAATTTCTGGTTGAAATGAAAGAGGGTCCCCTGAGAGGTGGTAAGAAGCTCACGTGCTGTGATTTACCTGCTAAGGACTCAAGCAATTCATGTACAACTTCAGTGTGCCCAAAATGTGCCGCCACCACAGCTGGGTTGTCATCGGTGGGTTCCGTTGGCAGCTCCACCTGTTTCTCGGAGAGTAGATACCGGACCATCTCCAGATCCCCATGGGCTGCTGAGATGCTCAGAAGTTGACCCTGGTCAAAACAGAATAGTGCTTCAGTGAGACCAGCTGTGTTTGGGATTGCCAAGTGAATCAGCTTGAAGTGTTTTACCAAGCCTGTGGGCAAGACTGGGGCCTCTTTGCCCAGGATGACAATGCCTGCCATGAGCAGCCGTGCAGGCTGGAAATATGGCTGTCGGAAGTGAGAGGAGGACAGTGGAAGTTCACCTGGGACTTCAAAAACCTAGTGCAAAAGGGTAAACCAGCTCATTAATAATTTTATGTTGATTACATATTGAAATAATGATTATTTTTTTAGTTATAGATGGAAACACTATCTTTATTTGTTTATTTATTTTTATGTGGTGCTGAGGATTGAACCCAGGGCCTTGCACCTGTAAGGCAAGCATTCTACCACTGAGCTACAGCCCCAACCCTGAAAGAATGATTTTTAATCTACGTATAGATGTTCATTGACTTATGATGAGCTTATGTTCCCAATAAACTTATTGTAAACTGAAAATGCACTGAACCCACTTGACCTACCAAGCACCCTAGCTTAGCAATGCAACACACTGTCCAGTGCCAGCTGTTTCCCCGCCTGACCCTGCAGCTGAGAGCTGTAGCTCACCACTGCTGCCCAAATCATGAGAGAGGATGGAACCGCATATCACTAGCCTGAGAAAAGAGAAAAATTCAAAATTCAAGTACAACTTTCACAGAATACAAATGATCTTCACACTATTGCAAACTCCAAAACTCACTGTCAGTCTTTGAAAATTAGAGACTGCCTCTATTCAGGTTAAATGAAATAATGTTATTACCATTTCTTCTGTTTCCCTTTATTTCCTCATTGTGGCTTAGGAAATTTGTTAATGCATATGTGGTTCACATTCTATTTCTACTGGACAGCACTGCTCTCAACCATCTGCTTCATAAACACAGGTATAAGAGTGTCCCCTCTCAGCACAGACCCAGGGCTCAACTGCCAACTGATTCAGATTGATTGTACCTTACAAAAAGACAAGCTCTGTGAAGGACCATTTTGCAAGGTATTCGTAAAAGAAATGTGACAGGTGAGGGCAAGCCACAGATCTGAACCAAAGGACAAAGATCATTTGGGAACACACAGTGGGATTCTTTTTTAAAAAATATTTATTTTTTAGGTGTAGTTGGACACAATGCCTTTATTTTATTTATTTATTTTTATGTGGTGCTGAGGATCAAACCCAGGGCCTCGCACAGGCTAGGCGAGCACTCTACCACTGAGCTACAACCCCAGCCCCCCACACAGTGGGATTCTTGGTTGGTAGTCCAGAGGGAAAGGGGATAGGGTAGAAACTGGACACAAGCCTAAGTTCCTACTTCATCCCAGCCAGTGTGAAAGGTAAAAACTGTATTGAGGCAGGAAGAATGTTAATACATGGACAGGGAATAGAGGTCCCCAGAGGTTTCATACCTTGCTCAAGTTCACAGAGCCCAGAAGTGGCTGTCATGGACTAATGTAAACATGGCCCTGACTTTTCACAGGCTCCCTGGGTGGGCAGAAAGGCTGCTCAGATGCAGGCTGGATACGTATGTGAAGTGTGTGACTGCACTACTGAACCTTTTTTTTTTTTTTTTTTGGTGAGTGGGTGTTTAATTTAATACAACATTAAAAAGCTGAAAAAGCCCTTGGTAAATGGAAGATTACTTTGCTCCTTGGCATAAAATGCAGGCGGCTGGAGAACTAAAGCCGCCAATGTTGCTACTTGGTAAAAGGTTTTTTTTTTTATTGTTGGTCGTTCAAAACATTACATAGTTCTTGATATATCATATTTCATGCTTCAGATGATCTGGAGTCTCAAGGAAGACATGAGACAGCAAAATCAGACAATGAAAGATCACTTTGACAAGGAATTACATAAACAAATCCAAGAAGCAAAGGATCAATTATACAGGGAGATAGAGGTAATAAAACATATATAGAATACTACTGAACCTTTATGTCCTCCTGGAATGTGGCTGCTTCTTGTGGACTTGACCATTAGCATCGTCAAGGAGGCATGTAGGGAACCCAAGGTGGAATGAGACAACCAGCGGCATCAGAACAATTATGGAGGACCTACTGTGAGTAAGAGGCACTTCTGAGCAGAGAGGATGGCAGGGGTGACTTCTGGCTTCCAAGAATTTAAAGTTAAGTTCAAGGCAGGAATGTGCATAAAAGAACCACCAACAAGCACATGTTATTTGCTGAACAGTTTAGAAAATAAGTGTCTTGGGGTAGGGGATGTAGCTCAGTGGTAGAGCACATGCCTTGCAGGCGGGAGACTCAGTTTGATCTCCAGCACTGCAGAAAAAAAAAAGAAAAAAGAAAAAAAAGAAAACCAGGGGTCTAGAGTTCACGTTAGGGTGAAATGGGCAGAAATGGGAAAATGGAAGCCAGGGAAGGGAATTGATATTTGTCAAGCTCTGACCACATTCCAGATGCAGCACAGAGTACTTCGTATGATCACTCTGATCCACATACCAGTCACGCAATGTTGTTACCTGTATTTTCATCTTTTAGATGAAATGAAAACTTGTCCATGGTCAGGTTTTATGATCAGATCCCCCCACCCCTACCTCAAGTTGACTTGCTGTCTGTGCAGCTCCAAAACTCATGTTCCCTTCATTCCATCCAAGAAAAAGAGGGATTTGGAGGACAGTTCAGTTTCAGTTAGTGGAATGAATGGGTTGCAATGAGAGATGACAAGTGGGACAAGGGACATTTTCAGGGATGGAATGATTTGGAGGACAGTAGAGAGTTGTGTATTTAATATGACCAGAAAAGAAAAACCTACTGCCTGCTGCTCTGCCCAGGGTGGGGCCCATTAGCCCTGCCATTCCAGGAAAGCACTTGCATTATGGAGAAAAACCACGGTGATTGATTAAACGACTACTACAACTAACAGCCGTCTAGACTCCAGTCGGTTATAGGCTTAAAAGCTCCATCCTCAAGAGTTGGTAGGAGATCTCACTAAGCCAGCCCAAGGTCAAGAGGGATCCAGAAAGTGGGAGGAGCTGGAGCTGATTCTCTGGCTGAAGACAGCCCAGAGGCTCTGGAGTATGTATTTAATTTAATTTAGTAAAAAAATAAAAAATAGATGACTTTCTATAGCTCCATCAACTAACGCGCCTCTGCAAAGGAAAGCTCTCTCACAAGCCTTCCAGGACATGTTTATCCATACATACTCACAGGTAGTCTGTGCAAAACCAAATGTTCTTTTTACCTAACTCATTATAACTTTTTATCAGTTTATTACATAACCTAGAAGAGTGAAAAAAGTTAGAAGTGCTCAGTTTCATGAACTCCCACTTGATCGCACCTGTGTGACTGGTCCCAGACCAAAGAGCAGAATAGTGCCCTGAGCCCAGAAGGACCACTGTGTCTGTTTCCTGTCACTGCCCTAACAGGAGGAACCACCATCCTGACTTCCCACACCAAGCATTCGTTTTTGTGAGTTTTTATAATCTATGAAAGTGGAATTATATTTCACTTGTTTTTACTTTTTCTTTTCACTGTTAAATAACTAGAAATTCATGGGATGTTGCAAAAAATAGTACATGAAGATGTGATTAGCCTTCATTTGGTTTTCCCCAATGGTAACATCTTACCATCATCAAAACTGGTAAGACCATTTTAGTAAGACCTGTGTATATAACTCTGACACTATGTCATCACATGTGTTACCACCACAATCCAGACACGGAACTTTCCTTTACCATGGGAATCTCCTTCCCACTACCCCTTTTGAGTCTCAACCACGGTCCTCTCCATACCCTGATCTCCAGGCAACCACTAATCTCTTTTCCATCTCTGTCATTTTGTGGAATTAAAAGTGGAATCATATAGAACATGACCTTGGGAGGCTGGCTTACCTTCCACTCTGCATAATGTCCGGAGACCAACTGAGTTGCTGTACATTTCCATAAGTATCTTTATATTGCTTAGTAGGACTCTGGTATGTTTAACCCCTTGTCAACTGAGAGTTTTTGATTACATCTAGTTTGTGGCTACTACAAATAAAGCTGGGATAAACAACCGTGCACTCATTTTTGTGGGTACTAAAGTTTCACTTCTCCAGAATAAATGTTCAGTTCAATTGCTGGCTCATAATGTAAGTGTGCTTCTAGTTTTTTTAATGTACTACTAAACCACTTCTGGAGTGTCTTCATCACTTGACATTCTCACCAGCAATGTATGAGAGATAGTTTCTTTGTATTCCCACCAGATTTTTTTTTCACTATTTAGTTATTACAATGGGTTCACAGTGATTTCTCATCATGGTCTTAATTTGCATTTCCCTAATGATTAAGGATATTGAACAGCTTTTCATGTGCTTATTTGCTCCCTATATATCCTGTTAAGACAAACATTTCTTCACGAATTCATTCATTTCTGAACTGGATTTTTTTTTTTTTTTTTTGCTTTTCAATGTTAAAGTTTTTAAAATTCTTTATATTTTCTAGATATGAGAACTTTGTCAGGTGTATAGTTAGCAAATATTTTCTCCCCATCTACAGTTTGTCTTTTTATCCTCATAACAGAGAATTTTTCACAGCAAAAGTTTCTAATTTTGAATCATCTGATTTATCAACTTTTTCTTCGATGGATTGCTTCATTCACACATTTTCTATATAGGCCATCCTCTGCAAATAGAGGACAGTTTTAGTTTTTTCCCTGTCAGATATATTTCATTTCCTTGCCTTATTGTACTGGCTAGGACTTCCAGTAGTACACTGAATAGTATCTTATTGAATATAATTATAACTATTCTTGAATGGAACTTGGGGTACTGTATTGAGAGTGGACATCCTTGCCTTGTTCCTGATCTTAGGGGGAAAGAGGTCCTTACCATTGCTATGGTTCAAATATGGTTTATCCCCTCCAAAACTCCTATAGAATCTTGCTTACCACTGTGGTGGTGTTGGGAGGTTGTGCCTTTAAGAGGTGATTAGGTCACTGAGAGGGATTGATGCCTTTATCAAGGGAGTGTGTATCTGAGAAGACCAAGTTGTTATTGGGTGAATTTGCCTCTTGTGTTTCAATCTCCTCCACATGTATCTGCCTGTTCTTTGCTTTTCTGTCATGTTATGATGCAGCAAGAGAATCTTGCGAGACTCCAGAACCATGAGATCAAAACCTCTCTTCCTTATAAATTACCCAATGGTGGGTATTTTGTTAATAGTAATAGCACACAGACTAAGACCACCATCAGGTATGGTATTAGTTGTAGGTATTTTGTAGATTTTAGATGAAGGAAGTTCCCCTTTATTTCTAATTTTCTGAGAATTCTTAAGTCATGAATGGGAATTGAATTTTTCAAATGGCTTTTCTGCATAAATTGATGTAGTAAAGCAAATATTCGTCTTTGGTCTATTAATATGGAGGATTATGCTGATTATTAAATATAGAATCAGTCTTATATCCCTGGAATAAGCCTCTTTGATCATGGTGTGTGTAATTCTTTTCATTTACCGCTGAGTTTTTGCATCTGTATTCATGATGGAGACTAGAGATTGCTATTTTTCTTTCTTTTTTTTTTTTTGGAGGGGGGTTACTTTTATACTGTCTTTGTCTAGTTTGGGGATTCTGGAAATATTGGCTTTATAGAAATGTTGGAATGTATTCCCTCCTATTTTCTGGAAGAGACTATGAAGGATTCTTACAGTGAAATCTTCTGAGCTATAGATTTATTTTTTTAGAAGGTTTAAAATTACAAATTGAATTTCCTTAATGGTTAAAGAATTCTTCAAATTATGTGTTTCATATTAATTAAGTTGTGGTAGTGTCTACTTTTGAAAGATTTGTCCATTTTATCTAAGTTGCCAAATTTATGTGCATAGAGTTGATCACAGTGTCCCTCTATTATCCTTCCAACGCCTCCAGGATCTGTAGTCATATTTTCTGTTTCCTTCTTTATTATTGGTGATTGTCTCTTTTCTCTTGTATTTTCATTTTCATTCAGCTATTTTGTTTTAAGTTTCCTTTGAAACTTTCTCTTTGACCCATAGATTCTTTTAAAGTATGTGGTTAGTTTCCAGTCCTTGGAGATCGTCCCATTGTCTTTTTGTTATTGATTTCTATTTTGATTCCACTGAAGTTGGAGTACACATTCTGTATGATTTCAACTATTTAAAATTTGTTGAGGTTTGTTTCATAGCCAAGGTTATTGGTTTATCTTGACATATGGTATGTGGACATTTGAAAAGAATGTGTATCTACTGCTATTGAATGGAATGTTTTATAAATGTCAGATTCTGTTGGTTGATAGTGTTGTTCTGTATTCTGGATGATTTCCTGTTTAATTGTTCTATCAATTGTTCAGAGAGAGAGTGTCAAAACTTCTAGCCCCTAACTACAATTGTGAACTTATTTAGTTCTCCTTTCAGTTATATCAGCTTTTGTTTCATAATTTTGGTAGCTCTGTCATTTGGTGCATATGCATTTAAGACTGCTATGTTTTCTTGGTGGATCAAGTCCTTTATCATTATAACCCTATGTGTCCATGGTAATTTTTCTTGCTCTAATACCTACTTTTCTGGTATTACTATAGCCAGAAAATTAATGTTTTCATAGTATATCTTTTACCATCCATTTTCTCTCAACCTACATATATCATTGTATTTTAAATGAGTTTTTTTTTTCTTTACAGACAGTATACAATTGCATATGCTTTTTAAAATCCACTCTGGTAAACTCTGTCTTTAAGTTCATGTATTTTGACCATTTGTGTTTAATATAATATTTAGATGTTAAGGTTTAAGTGTACCATATTATTTTGCTTGATTGATTGTTTTCTGTTTGCTCTCTGCTTCATTTTTCTGTTTTCATTTCCTGTCTTCCTGTGAGTCCCTTAAAAATTTTTGAATTTCATTTAGATTAATCTATAGTGTTTTGAGCATTATCTCCCTGCATAGTTTTTTTTAGTATTTGTACACATTACAAGTTATATTATACATATAATACATAGATACACATTATATCATAGATACATAACTTATCAAAATCTACTGTTTTCAACATTTTACCATTTTTGAATGGAGCATAAAAACCGTATCTCTTTGTATCACTTGACCCTTCTTCATTTATAAAATAATTCTCATCTTAAACATTTTCTTTCTATATATTAAGAACTATGTTAGGCAATGTTATGGTTTCTGCTTCAATTTTCAAATTGAAAATTTATTTCATTTACCTATATTTTTGCTGTTTCCATATTCCTTCTTCTCTCTGGGTGTTCTAAGCTTCCTCTTTTTGTCATTGTCTCTGGGTCTAGAAAATTTCCTTTAGACATTCATTTAGCGTAGAGCATCTGGAAATTAATCCTCTTATTTTTCCATTATTCTAGAATGTCTGTATTTTCCCTTCATTCCTGAAGGCTGTGTTCTCCAATATATGCCATTCTGAGTTGAACTTTTTTTTTTTCCTTTCAGCACTTGAAAAATGTGCCACTTTCTTCTTGTCTTTTGGTCTCTGATCAAGAATTCACTGTCATCTGAAATGTTTTTTTCCTGCGGTCAATATATCTCTCTGGCTGCTTCTCGATTTTTGCTTGCTTTGTTTTCTTAAGTTTGACTATGATATGTTAGGAATGGATTTCATTAGATTTATTCTGTTTGGGATTCATTCAGCCTCTTATATTTGTTTTTAAAATTTACCTTCTTTTGGCCATTTTTCAGAAGTTTTAAGTACTCTTTCAGTCCTGCCTTCTTTATACTCTCCTTCTTGGACTTTGATGACATGAATATTAGCTATCAGATCTACTCATTTATTTACAGCCTATTTTTCTCTTTCCCTTTCTGTTTTTTTTTTTTTTCTATTTGGGTAATTTCCATTGTTCTACCTTCAAAGTTTACTATTTCTTTCCTTTATCTTCTCTTTTCTAGAATTGAGACCATCCATTTTTTTTAAACTTCAGCCATAATATTTTTAAGTTCTAAAATTTCCATTTTGTTCTACTGGTATCTTCATTTCTTTGCCAAAACATCCCTTTTCTGCAATTTTCTATTTTTTTCATTTATGTGTGCTCATAATTTGGAAGCATTTTTTATAATGTCTGCTTTAGAATCCTTGTCAGATATTTCTAACTTCTGAGTCATCTTGCTGTTGGTGTATGTTTGTGTCTTTTTTCATTGAGTTTGAAATTTTTATGGTTCCTCATATGAATTTTTCTGTCTTTTTTTTATTAGAATCAGAGAATTTGGGGAGATATATTTTAAGACTCTGAATCTTATTTAAGATCTGAATATAGACTCTACTAACTGCTCTGGTGTGTCAACAAGGGTGCCACCTTATTACTATACTAGAATTGGTTAACACCCAGGGGGAGGGACTCCTTATTATTGCTGGGCACAGGTTGGACTTTGGGTTCATCATTAGGCTTGCTATAATTCCTCGCTGGCTTGGAGGAGGAGGAGTGTCTCCTTACTGCCAGATAAGTCAGGAGAAGATGGAAGTCCAGGTTTCCCACATTGTCTCCGCTGATAGGGGAGATTTGTTACTACCTGGAAGGGATCAATATCCCAGCTCCTTCCCAGATACCCTGGAGGTAAGGAAGATTGGGAAAGGTTGTTACATACTGGCAAAGGTGAAAGTCTAGGCTGTCCACCTGGCCTTGGCAGATGAGAGGTAGGGCTGGGGTTGCAAGTATTCCTGTGGTATGTAGGTTGGCTATTGCCTATAAATTTTCTGCTTGCCCTTTGCCTGGTTTTTTTGGCTCAAGACAGTAGGTTTTCTTTGGGCATTGCCTGTATGAGTTTGTGTTTCTGGGTTACCAGCTTCTGTAAGTGTAAGGTAAAAAGAAAACCTCAACATTCTTATTTTATTTTGTTGGAGTGCCACATGGTTTTCTATGGCTGGGGCACAGACATGTTTATGTAGCCATCTCCTCCTGTGGATGGAACAGTTAGGTCATGGGCCCATACAGAATGGGGGCCCTTCCCAAACACACTGTGAATTCACAGTCAGAGGGATTGCAAATGCCCTCCCCTTAATTCTCAAGCATGTTGTACCCTGAGACTCTAAATCATGTAAGAAATGCTTCTCCCATGGGAAAGCCCTGCCTCTGTACCCATTAATAGTTCCTAGGGTAGTATACTTGGTAACACAAAACAGCAATTCTTATACAATGTAAAATTGTTCTCCATTGGTTTCCATTTTTCTTGGTCAATGTACCTTGTCAGAGATTGATTGTCCAGCCATTAGTAACCACTCTCTAACTTGTACCGAACTAGGGTTATTTTGACCCATTTCCCTTCTACTTATGCCAATCTGGAAAGTCCTGTGGGAAATACCAATGTACCCATTGTATAGTCTCATTACCTGTCCAATTCAGCTTCTGTACCTGTTTGCTTGCAGCAATGCCAACCTGGATGTGGCTTTTGTCTTTAAATATCCTAAAATGCTCAGGTTCAGGGCTGTTCCTAGCAGAGGCAGTTATGGGTCCTGCAAGGGGCAGTCACAGTCCGGCCGGCTAAATAAAGACTCTTCAATTTAGACAAAACTGGGACTTGGTGTGTTTTCTGAGTGACCTGCCCCACAACAATACATTCACAATTCCTACAAATCTATGCTTAGAAAATAACTTTACAATAAGAAAAGAATTAGGCAAAAACATTCAACATAGTATTATTTTGTAGTAGTAAAAAATTAGAAATCATCTAAATATCTAAACAAGAGAAGCAGCTGGGTAAATTATGGTCTCTCTACCAGATGGAATATCACACAGCCATCAAAGGTGACATAAGGAATTTATAGTCACGCAGAAAAATTTTGACATATTATCCAAGAATAAGAAGAACATGCAAAACCATATTTATAATATAACTATATTAGAAATAACAACATATGCTCAGATCAGCAAGCTGGAAGAAAAATACACAAAAACTGTTAAGTGGGATTGTTTGTACTCGAAGCATGGTTACATTTTTATTCTTTTCCCCTTACTTTTACAGCTTTTCTAAATTTTCTTTTTTTGAGCTTGTGCTATTTTTATAATGGAAAAAAGTGTAAAAGAATATAGTCGGTTAAATTCACAGATGGTATTTTATTCTTTACATGTAAGTTACCCCACCCGTGTCTCTTAAAGGTCTGACATTGAAAGAACATCATTATCCAAAGTGCATGTATGAAGCCACGAATTGGTGTGAATACACTTTGTATACAATCTGAGGTATGAAAAAAAGTGCTCTATATATGTAATATGAATTGTAATGCATTCCACTGTCTTATATAAATTAAAAAAAAAAACCACCAAATAAGAAAGGTGGCAAGGGGTCTGCTTCTGTGATGACAGTCCCTGAAGAAGTTGACTTAGAAGGAATGGTACCCACAAACAAAATGAGGTATTTTCAGGACACAATAAAAAAAAATCCCCATTTCGATCATGCCAATGATGGGCTGGGGATGTAGCTCAGTTGGTAGAGCCCTGGCCTAGCATGCCCAAAGCCCTAGGTTCAATCCCCAGCACCACACACACACACACACACACACACACACACACAGATGTCAATGAGGAATGAATCTTAGCAGTAACCCTCATCCAACCCAGGACTGCGGTGGTGGCCCTGGGGTGCAAATCCCTCCTACCTTTTCCAGCTGGGATGTGCTCTCCTCATAAGCCTCCTTGAGCAGGTGGCGGGCCCTGCTGAGGTCTCCCTTCTTGTATGCGGTGTGAATGTCTTCTGTCCTGGGGGACCCTGCTGTGGAGTCCCCGCCTGTTGCAGACAGCTTGCTGCCCATATCCCCGGCACCTGCATGGGAGGAAGCACACACACTGTGTGACTGTCACTGACAGTATGCTCAAGAGTGACTGGAGATGACAGCAGAGGGATGTGCTGTCCGTGACATAATTCTGGGGGCTGCAGGAAGAGAAAGGATTGCCCTGAAGTGCTGTCGTCACCAAACTTCGTCACACTGGGGACCTGTCGCCCTTCAGGAAGAGGCTTTCTGGGGCTGATGCCGAAGCCAGGCTGTCTGCTCACCAGGCAGTTGAGCACAGCTCTGGGGATTCTGCCATGAGTCTGCCACCTGGAGCTACTCCAGAGCCCAGGGGAAGCTGCCTGGTGTGGGGCTGCTGGCTGACTTCACAGACAGCAGGGGACGAGCAGGGGCTTTGGGGGGAGAGCAGGCGGCCCAGACAAACTGCCCCCCTGCTGTGTCATTCTGAGGGTGTGGAAATCTATAGGTTTTCCCCAGCCCCTACTCCCTGGCTAGAAAACCCCACAGAGGCACAGGACTTAGGATCTGCAGCACTCACTTCACTCCTGCCCCTGAACAAATAGGGCATGCTATGA
This sequence comes from Spermophilus citellus, assembly GCF_964194105.1. Taxonomy (NCBI): domain Eukaryota; kingdom Metazoa; phylum Chordata; class Mammalia; order Rodentia; family Sciuridae; genus Spermophilus; species Spermophilus citellus. Next base: position 54,263,934 of record NC_138185.1, read on the forward strand.
TCTTGGGCAATTCCCTGAAACTCAGAGCCTCCGAATGTGATCAGACCATGGGTATGACTGGCCCAGGATGTCCCTAAGATGCCACCTGGTTCTGTCACTCTGGTTATCTGAACTGAACTGTGGCTCTTCAGTGAAGCATTCCTGTTTTCTAACAGTGGACCCCAAGGGAGGAAGGTACTGGGCTGCTCCAGGCCAACTGAGCACCTACTGCTGCTTGGGAGGAGAGACCAGTCTCCAAGAAAGCTTCAGTGCAGTAGGGACATTTGGTGAACGTGGACACTAACTGAGCAGCTGGGACACTGTTAAAACCCTGCTGGGTGCTGAAGACACAGAGAAGTACGGCCCCTCCCCTGATCAATGTCCCACTCTAGAACAGAGGTTCATAATTAGGTGTCTATGGGACCACAAAGGATGACAATTAAACTTCAGAAGTTCCCCAGATATCTTACAATGTACACAAAATTCTCTCTCCCTCTCTCTCTCTCTTTCTGTGTGTGTGTGTGCGTGCAGTTTTCTCTCATGAAAAATTCAAGGCTTTTACCAGATTTCTCAACAGGTCAGTGAACCAGGTCAGGGAACCAGAGTTAAAGCTTTCTCTCTATAGATGTTACAGGAAAAACTCTACAGAATGAGGACTCAAATTCTGATTGTGTTGAGTGGGAGCAGAAATAGGAAGAGAATTCTATTCTATTAATTTTTGGCCAAGTTTGCAAAGCCAGGAAGAGACAAACTGAGCTGGGGGTAATCAGTTCCATCATACTGCTGTCTCATTGAAGAGATAAATAAAACAGGCTTTATCTTGTCTTTTTCTTTCTAATGTAAATACTGAGTTGACTTCCAAACACATGCATCACAAAAGTAAATCACATAGTAGCAGCTAGCATTTGGAAAATTAGAAAAAAAATTTAATTTATTTAGAGAAATCCATAGTCTAAATTAGGATTTTAAATGTCTCCCAAAGCCCTTTGTTAAAGGCTTGGTTCAGACACTGGTGCTACTTAGAGCGGTGGAGACTTTAGCAGGGGGGACCTCGTGGGAGCTCTTAGGTAATCAGAAACATGCTCTTTTAGGGGATTTGGGGAAACATCTCTTCCTTGCTCTCTCTTTGCTTTTTGACTATAAGGTAAGGTTTTGCATCACCCTGTGCTTCCTCCATGATATGCTGCTTTGCCATAGGCCCCAAACAATAGGCCATTCAATTATGGACTGACAACTCCAAAACTTTGAAACAAAATAATGCTTTTCTCTTTATGAGTTTTTTGTCTTGGGTATTTTATCATAGTGATGGAAAACTGCTTAATGCACCAGAAAAATGACAAGCTTAGAAATAAATTTAGCAAAAGTCAGGAAATATCTATAGACTGTAAAATACTGCTGAGAAGAATTAAGCAAGACCTATATAAACGGGAAAACTTTATATAATGTTTGTGAATTAGAAGAATGTTAAGATGTCAATTCTCCATGATTTCATCTATAGCCTTAATTTATACCTAACATTAATCCCATTAGGCTTTTTTTTGGTGCAAAAATTGACAACCTGATTCTCAAATTCATATGGAAATTTGAATAACCCAGAATATTCAAAGCAGTCTTGAAAAAGAAGAAAGATTGGAGAATTTATAGTACCTGGTTTCAAGGCTTACTGTAGTGCTATGGTAATCAAGACAGCGTGGTACTAGTATAAACTAATAGCTTCATGGACAGAAAAGAGAGTTAAGAAATAGACCCATCCTTGAACATACAATTGATTTTCAACTGGAGTACCAAAGTAGTACAATAAAAAGAGCAACATCTTTTCAACAGATGGTGCTGGTATAACTGGACATCCTCATTGAACAAAAAGATCACCATACATAAAAACTAGTTTGAGATGGATAGTGGCTACATCTAATGGCTAAAGTTACAAAGCTCCTAGAAAAGCACATAGGAGAACATGAATTGAGAGGAAATAGTTTCTTGGGTAGGTGCTTTGGTTTGGGTGTGGTTTGGGTGTCCCCCAAGGATCCACTGCGATTAAAGGTTTGTTCCCCAGGATGTCACCATTGCAAGGTGGCGGAAGCTTTAAAGGTTTGGGACACTTGGGAGCTCCTCAGGTCTTTGAGGGTGTGAAGAGGGTCATTCGTATGCGACCCCTGGTAGTTCTCATAGTCCAAGATGTGATCGCTTGTCTGATTCTGTATGCACTCCACCATCTGCCATCAACCAGGAAGTCCTTAACATACCTGACCTGATGCAGGGACTTACACCTCTAAAACTGTGAGCAAAACCTTTTTTCATCAATTGCCTGTGTCAGTTACTTTACTATAGTGAAGAAAAGATGACTAACACAACAGATCACAGAAAACCAACACCATGAAAGGAAAATTGCTGAATTATTCTTCATCAAAATTAAAACATCAGCTGATCTAAAGGTACCACTTAAAGATGAATAGGTGAATTACAGACTGGAATAAAATACCTATAAAATGTATGTCTGAAAAGGAATGGTATCTACCATATAAAAGCTCCTACAACTCAATAATGAGAAAAACAAGCCAATTAAAAATGGGCAAAGATATGAATGGTGGAAGATATTCAAAGAGCTCAATATTGTTAGTCATCAGGGAAACACAAATTAAAACCATAATGTGATACCATGATACTCCCACCAGAATGGTTAAATTTTTAAAAAGACTGACAGTTTTGATAGGGATACGGAACAACCAGAATGCTCATATTTTATTGATTAGAATGTAAAACGTTACCACCACTTTGGAAACAGGTCTGGTGGTTTTAAAAAACTATACTGACCCTCTGAGCCATCAGTGCCATCCTTAGATATTTATAAATATACACCAAAAGTTATACAAGAATGTTCAGAGCAATTTCAGTCATAATATTTCCAAATTGTAAATAGCCCAAGTGTCCATCTATAGGAGAATGGATTCAACAAAGGTGGTACAGTAACTATTCCACAATAAGGAGGAAATGACTGACAGGAATCTCAAAACCATACTGCTGAGTGAAAAACCATGTATGAAAGTGATGCCATTTATATTCTGTTCTAATCTGGATTGGGAAAAAAAACCCCAGAAGAGTAGTTCTTGTGGGCAGGGTAGGCAGTGACATTTTTCAGGGAGAGGGGATAAGTACATCTTCTGGGTCGATGGCTCCAAGTCTTGGTGGAGTTTGCATCGCACTCACAGGTGCTTTTCTTGTCAAAACTTGTCAAAAAGTCCATTTAAGTTTGGTGCATTTCACTTCACATACGTCTTACCCCAAAACAACTACGAAAATATCAAACATTAGTCAATAATATGCCTACTCAAGTATATAAGGTTGAATTACACAGACACTTGAACCTACTTTGAAATGCACTAAAAATGAGATTGCAAACATGTGGGACAGCAACTGTAGAACATGTTTATGGTGCGCCACATGGGGGCAGATCTGTGTACTCTGGAATTCCATTCTTTTTTTTTTTCTTTTTCAGTTTTCAACTTTATTCTTTTAATATGTTTTGGTCTCCAGAATGTCCTAATTTTAATTAAGTTCAATTTTTTACTTTTCCTATATCATGAGTCTCTTTTATGTCTTATTGAAGAAATATTTACCTACTCTGATGCTATAAATATCCTTCTAATTTTTCACTTAAAAGCATTATTATTAACAATTTACATTTAGGAAATGTAAGTACTTGGGAATGAGTTTGGTGGAGTGATCGAGGTTAGTTTTTTCATTATGTAGATATTCAGTAAACCAACCACCATTTTTTAAAAAGACTCCCCTGTTGATCCACTGTAATGCAGTGGCAGCTAAATTAATGTACAAATGACGATGTTCCTGTGGCTGTGTTTCTTGAGTCTTTATTCTGTTCTAATGTGTCCAGTCTTTGGTCCAGGACCATATTAACTCTTTAGCTCACCTCATTGTTTCCCTTCTTTCTGTATTTTTGGTTCCTCAAATTCTCATTCCTGTGATCCCTCTGATGTCTTCATGAACTTGCCTCCCTCCCCATTCTCGAGTTTTTATATATTGTTCTTAGCAGGAAGGTTGGTCTCTTGATTTTCTCCATCAAAACTTACAGTGGAATCCTAGAACCATTGTTTTAAAACACATCAGATTGTATCAGTCCTCCAGTTAAAATACTGGGAAGTCTGTCATTACCCGTAGAGTAATATCCAAACTCATACCAAGTCCCCAAAGAAGTCCCCTGCCTATCTTCCTTGCATCTGGTCCCATTCTGTGTCTTGTTCACTATTTTGCTCAGTTGGTGTTACCTCTCTCTGGGGTGCTTTCCTCAGGAACTTTTGGTTATTCAGATCTCAGCTCAAATGTTATTTCTTCCCAGAGGTTTTCTCTGATCTATCATCGTAGTATGATCCTTCCTTGCCCACCCCTTTAGTGTCACATCACCTGACTTTTATTTTTTCCCACCAATCTTTTTTTTTATTATTATTTATATATAACAGTGGAATGCATTACAACTCCTATTACATATGTAACTGGTTCCATTCTTTACTATGTTTTTGAAACTTTTCACAATACCATGTTTGGAGGAAAGGTGAGTCACAATATCATATCCTAAATAAGACCTGCCATATGACATACAGAATGAGCTCCACTACGGACCCAGAAATCCTGCTCTGGAGGAAGGCAGAGACATGCTGCATACAGAGGAAAAAGTCCTTCTCACCAGGATCTTAACAATTCCCAAAGCCGTGGTTTGCACTAGTTCCCAGGGAATTGTTCTGAAAATCCATGAAAATGGATGGTCACCAGACAACAGGTGTTACTCCTCAAATGCCAGTGGAGGGTTACAGGGTCTGTGTGGAGATTACCAGTTTCTTTGGCTGGGTATTTTTGGAAAGAGGAACCAGGAGAAGGCTTAGTGTGAAGTGGTAATACATGTGCATGAAGCAGTTTTGCTTTCCAACATGCTCAGACAATCCCCATAAATTATTTATGGTCAGAGACCCTGAGACATCTGAGAGCAGACCAGAGGGAGAGAGGCCATTAGCAGAGGTGAGAAGGAGGTAGAATCACCACAGCATCCTCCATCAGAAGTGGGTACTTAATTATGTCATGACTCATCTTTCGGAATTAAACAAATATTCTCCTTATTTAGTAAAAAGCAAGTGTATGTGCGTGTGTGTGCACGCACATGGGAGAGTAGGTACAAACTAATCTCTTCTGTTTGTGTTAAGAAAATAAATACAAGTGAAGCTCAAGTGAAGGGACATTGTGAAGGTGGGACTCAGGTCACATGCAGGTCACATGGTGCATGTGAAGTTACAAGAGTGATTTAAAAATATTGCCCGTGTATGTGGAGTAAATGACAAAATAAGAATCTGCAACTTGCTCAGTTCTCTTTACGTTGTTCAGTGTTGTGTGTTTTTTTTTTTGGTTTCAAATCTGTCTTTCTTAAATTGTCTGGACACCACAAGGCCACCCTCACTGATCCTGTGAGCTGGGGCTCTAGTCTAATCAAACTGTTGGAAGGACACAATGGGGCTGGGAAAATACCAGTTGATGTGCATGCATTTAATCTGTGCGGCCAACCTCATTTAATTTTAAGAAATCGTAAAGAGAATGGTTAGCAAACCAAACCAAACCAAACAAAACCCCCCAAAATTCTAACAATAAGCATTAAGGATGGCTGTGGGGAATTAGGAACAGAATTACGAAAGACTTTTCTTCTTAATTTTCCAAATTATTTACAGTGGAATCATAGTACTGCTTTATTGAAAACTAAGAAATCACACAGGTAAAAACAAATACATCCTCATTGATAAAGCTAAATAAAGCATAAATATATTACCAAAAAGGGCAGAAACTGCTCCTTACCAATGTCAAACATCTTCTTTCCTTGGAGGAATATAATTTCATAGAATTTTTGTCCTCCAAAATACTAGTTTTGCATCTGAGAATTGGTTACTTTTGATTTAAACTTTAAACCCTGGGGAATGGATTTATACTATTTGAGATTATTCATGTTTTTACACTTATTTAAATTTAGTTATTTGTACTTATTCATCAATTTTTCCAAATAGATTCTTTTATGCCATAGCACATCACAGTTCTAAATATATTCCTCATGCAGATTTAAAGTTCATATTAAAGCGTATAAACCTCCCAGACTGATTCTATTTCAATGAGACATTAATGTTCCAAATAAGTAGCAAAAACCACTAGGAAAATAACAGTAAACTAAACATTAGAATAGTTTAGTTTCAAATTTTTAAAAAATTCCCTTTTTTGTTTTATTATAATTCATGTCATTGTTTTCCTATGTAGCAATTCACTTTTCAAACACACACACAGAGAACTACAAATGGGATTCCCACTTGCTTTTAATGCAAACTAATATATTTAACCAAGTACTTACTTAAGTAAAGAAAGAGAAGGATGAACCAAGAGCATGGTTCATTTTTTAGTGGTGCTCCTTGTTTGATTTTAGTAGAGTCAGAAGTATGAACCAGTGAGAGAAAAATCTATATGTAGATTTTAATGTAGCAAATGGCTAGAGTTATGGACATAGTACAAAGAGTTAGTCGATAATACAAGAAACATTTACAATACACTCTGGGTGAATAAGTGCACTATTCTTGGTTGATAATAAATGCTTGCCTTGGCTATATCCTGATACTTCAATGTGCTGGATGTGGAGTAAATTAAAGTTCATTATGTGAAGAAGTATTTTAAAACCTGTACAACCAGATTATCATTTTGTCCTTGATAATCACTTTCAATTTAGCATCCCATTTATAAATAAATACTTTCCATATTTATGTTCCATTTAGTCAGCCATTTCAAATAGAGGTGAGTGTAGTTGCCAATAACTCAGTCTCTAAAGACCATTTCCTTAATTCTTGTTTTAGGAGAACAAATTATTCTGACTATAGAAATCACTCTTTAATCTTTCATGATTTTGAGGGCAATAAGGAAACAGAATTCTCCAAATATAATAGGGTAACTCTTGACTATAGGAACCATGTCACTTATTGCAATAGCTCAGTGTGCTATTCAAGCAGACCTTGAAAGACACCTCCTTTGTCTGTCAGTCTCTGAGAATGTTCTGTCCTGATGTCATCCTCACCTTTTCTTCTAGAACAGAATTTACTAAATCATCTCTCCTAATACAATGATTGGAATAAACTTCTCTATCAACTATTTTACTCTACAAATGCACAGCAATGGAGAGGTGATAGGAAAGTGGCTTTAATTCTGTTAAATCCCGACTTAGGCCGTGTGTGTGTGTGTGTGTGTGTGTGTGCGCGCGCGCATTTTCTCTCTTCCCCATCAAAAAAAGTATGTACAATGGAAGACAAATGCTGTTTATCAGTTCAAAACGGGTGGCATTCTCACATTTGAGAGGAGCATTTGTGTCTCTTTGAAAGGACACTGCCATTTCATTTGCATATCTGTGACATTTTAAAAAATTGCATTCCCCTCCATCAATAGAGTAACAAGAAGTAAAATTGCTCCATTGATCCAGAGCTCACTGCAGAACAAACACAAGTAAGCTTTAGGATGCTACCAACCTGATCATAGTTGTTTAATGATCTTCCTGTGCCATCCTCCACCGAATCCCCAGTGACCACAGTGCCGGGGACAGCAGGATGGCCTGCCTTGGAACTGATGCCCTCCCAGCCTCTGTGGCCCTGGGTTTACAGTCCTACGGCGGGCAGGGTGCTTCTCTCTTCCCCAGATATCACCCGAAGGTTTCAGCCTCAGCAGCAGTTTTCATCTCTGGGTCGCGTTACTGTGAAATCCAACCCTCTATTTCTTCGGGGAAGATGCAGAGGTTGCAGGGTGCGTGTAGGGGGAGGATGACACAGCCCCCAGGGTGACCCTCCGTGGTAATTCCTCCCTGGCTCCAGATGGCTGATCCTCAGCACCATCCTACCAGTCACTCCACCAGATCAGAAAAGAAAGCAAAGAGCAAGGGGCCAGCTGGGAGCTGACACCGACCAGCTGTAGCTCGGAGGCAAGCATATCTCAGTCCAGCAAAGCTTCCCTGCACAAACTTACAACTTCTCTGTGCCTATTTCCCCAAACCATTGGAAATTTTTTGTTAATAAAAAGGAGACTGGTGGTTACATATACAGAGAGCCCATGGGAGAGGGAGAAGTTGTGTCAAAATCCTATTTTTCTTTAGCAACAAAAAATACAATTATTCCTAAAATAATTGTTATATTCCCTTGACAGTGAAATTTTTACAACATGCATTACCAGCTCGAGGGTGGTGCAACTGGCCCATTGTATGGTATGACAGCCGTTGTGGGAGACTTGGCAAATGACATGACTATTTCAGAACGCAAGAAGAAAATCCTCTATGAGAATCCCCGAAAAGGCTGTGCTGGTTCACTCAGTGGCTTTATCTCCTCAGTATTAACCTGAAGAATCATGTAGCACTGAACTGTGAAACTGCTCTCTTTAGCTAACTGTTGAGGGAAGAACCAGCCAATCAGGAAACTGGTCAATGCCAGGGAAGTAGGGAGTGGCTTAAAGTGATGCCCAGGGCTTGCAGGAACGGGACTGATTTACGTAATTTAATGTTCATGGCAAAACTATGAAAGAAGTGTCCGGGCAACCATTTCACAAATGATACAGGCCAAAATGAGACATTGGCCTACAAATTTTTAGAACTAGAGAGAGGCAGGGGCAAGAGTAGAAGCACCACTTTCTAACTCCAGAGCCCGTGGAGTTTCCATTCATCTGCTTTCCAGTGTAGGACCTCCTATAATTTCAAACGAGGGACTATTATGCAGCTATTGAAACTGATAATGATGAAGATCAAGGAGTAGTATGAGAGTAATATGAGTACTTAGCATATTAAGTTTAGGCATAGGATACGGGACATACACTAGAAAACATCACAGAAAAATATATAACAAAGAACACCGATTAACACTCTTAAAAAATCTACAGAATGAAAGCCTTAATTTCAGGTTTGCACACTATGTGTGATTAAAAGATTTTTGGGAAAAAGCAAGTTCCTTATGAGCATGGATAATATATGCAGCCTTTTGTTTGTACCAATGGAGTCTCTCTCTCTAGAACACCTGAAAGGTACACATAAAATGATAGTGATGTTTATCTTTAGTAAAGGAAATGGCTAGAGTCTTTTTCTCTTTGTGTTTTCCTGTGTTTTCAGCCTTTTTCTCTTTTTGCACCAAGCTTATACTGCTTTTGAAATTAAGGAAAAAATATATTAAGAGACAATATATCCAGCAAAAAATGAACTACTTTCAACCTGGCCTAATGAACTAGTTCTGTGATGGAATTATCTACACAGAAGCATCTTGTATGCACTTAGATACACCCGTATGTTGTGCTTGAAAAAAAAGAAAGAGCAAGAAAATCTCATGGAATAGTAATTGATGCAGATGACCCAGATTTTAAAAGATAAAATAAAATGGTCTATAATAATACTTCATGTTTCAGCAATGCTGCTATTTATTGCGCCCTGCCAGATGCTCTGGGAAACACCCTGCTTACATCTGTCTTCCTCTCAACACCCATGCAAGGCTGGGCTTCTCAGCACCACTTAACATGAAGTGACCACTGCTCTAGGTGGTTAGGGAAGCTGCCCACTCAGTTCCCAACAGCAGAACTTAGACTTGGACCCTTGCCATCAAAGCCCACACTTCTGCATTCTAGGCTGTGCATTCCCAAGCAAACATGAGATCCTTATTCTGCATATAATGTACAAATTAATCCTGCATGGTAAGGACATGGTAACTAAAAGGTGAGATGAGCCTATCTCATTGGATGGAAAAACCAGAGAGGAAATAGGAACCAATTCCTCCATGATTTTTTCATGGTAAAAGAGAAACACAGAAATCCAGAGCTACAAAGACTAATTCTTTCCAAAAATTCAGTTACTTAGTGCTTATTCATTCTACAGATATTTAATATCTCCTATGTGCTGAGCTAGACCCTGGGGACACATCTTGCTGAGACAGGCAGGAACAGTTCAACTGCAAGCTGTATTTTCCCCAGAGTTTGCTTTTAAACATCTACAGCAGAATCCATGCCCTTTATCCAGCTAGGATGCTTGAAGGGACTTGGGGTGGTCAACAGATTAAAAACTAAGCTGGTAAAGAAGGAAAAACCACTTGAGAAATGAAAATCACAGAAACAGGACAGTTCCTTTACATCATACCCCATGACTACAATATAAAATGGTATAATATGAAGACATAAAAGATTAAAAAAATCATTCCTAGTTTAATATTCAAGGAAATGATTGTGGTTATAAATACTGGATACTCTCTGACACACCAATCCTGCTTCCAGAGAATTGACTCCAAGGGAATAATCCTACACATTTAAAATGCAGTAGGCAAAAAAAAAAATAAGCAAAAGCTATACACATAAATACCATTAATCAAAGAATGGAGGCTATAACAATTATGAAATGCATTAAAGTAGACAGATACAAGTCAGGTGTAATTGTGCAGACTATAATCCCAGCTACTTGGGAGGCTGAGGCAGGAAGACCTCAAGTCCAAGACCAGCCTAGGCAACATAGCAAACCCTGTCTCAAAATTTAAAAATTGCAAAGGCTTGGAATGTACCCCTGGGTTCAATCTCCAGCACAGAAAAAATAAATAAATGAAAGTAGATAGATATAGCAACTACACATACAGGAAAACCAAACCAATAAAGAAAATCCCAAAATGATTGTATTTTTTCTTATGCCTTGAAATTTGAGGTCATTTTTTGAAAATGTTTTTCACTATTTTCTGGTCATTTTTCTGTTACTACTATAATGATAAAAATTTTAAAAATATGCTTTTCAAGTTAACAAAAAAATTTTTTTGTTTCTAATTGAACTCAACTTCCTTTCAGCAAAGATGGGCACAAAGGAAGGAAGAAAATATCTCAAATTAAAGGGAACATTTAAGATAAGGCACCAATCCAGGAGTAGTGGTGCATGCCTGTAATCCCAGCAACAACATGGGAGGCCAAGCCAGGCAGATTGCAAGTTCGAGGCCAGCCTGGGCAACTTATCGAGATCCTGTCTCAAAATAAAAATTACAATGGGCTGGGGATGTGGTTCAGTGGCAAAGTACCCCCGGCTTCAATTCCCAGTACCACAAAAACAAAACAAAACCATGAGATGAGGCACCAAGATTTTTCCAGTAGTGTCTCCTACTGAGAACTGTGCTAAATAAAACATGTGGCGGACAGAAAGAACTGTCTTCAAATAGTGAAAGTTGGGTTTAAGCCCCAGCTTGACTCTTGAACAGCTTCCTGGTCTTTGGCAAGCATTTAAAATATCTGGATATCACCATTTCTTGTAAAAGGAGAATGGCACATATAAAAGATTGCACAACGTATGCCAAATAAATAAATAAAAGAACAGCCAGAACACGAATGGGCCCTGCCCCTTGATCCCCACTCCAGGTGCCTATGAATCAACTAATTGTTCTCTCATTTCCTCCATGGCCCTCAGTTTTCTCCTACCTTTTCTGGAAAGAGCTCCTGCTCCTTCCCCACTTATTAAATATACTCCTGGTCCCTCGGGACCTCACACAGATAATGCTCCCCAGGGAGGACTTGGGGAATTTCCCATTGGGCTTCCTTCTTGTCCTTCCATCTGTATGTGGTCAGACTTGGATTGTGGACCGTGCATCTTGTGAGGGTGCCTGTCAGCCTCCTGCTCTGCCCATGCGCTGGGCCCCCATTGCTCATTTCCATGGGTGCCTTGTTCATTCGAATTGACATGACTGATCTCAAAGGCTTGAGGAGTGAGAACACCAGACATCATAGTTTTTAGACCATGGGCTAAATATCTAACAATTTCAAATAATTGTAATAGTAGGGAGCATGTATCTAGAGACCACTAGGGGTAGGGCTGAGTTCTGATCACTTGCCATACTCTCATTCAGGTGATCCCGACCACAAGCCCTCTGAGCTGGGTGCTGTCATCGTCTCTAGCTGGCCATGTGCCCTGCGCACAGTAGGTACTCACTGCAAATATCCTGACTTCAATTTATTAGATTCCCCCCTCCCAGAGCTCTCTGCATGTCACTAAGGGTTCAGCTGTAATCCTGCCCTCTGAGTATTGCGTATTATGGCCCCTGGAGCACAGAATTCTCCTGGTAAAAGAGACACTTGCTGAATTTTTCTTGCCAGGAATGGCTTCCCTGTGGCCCGCGCCCCTGGCTTGCCCGAGAGTCAGGCTGTTTCTATACAACACGTGTTGGGCTCATATTAGGTCAAAGTTCACACTGTTTCATGATAATATTCTGGGACTTTCCAATTCATAAAAGGATCTGAGACCTTAGATACACAAACTGCACAGGACTATATGGATGTAAAGTATTCACAGAGAAAGAAGCCCCAAAGCACAGAGAATTCCAGAGAGGGATAAAAGAGTGGGACCAAACAAGTTACAACTAATCTCACCCCCTACTGTTTGCACCCAGTTCTGGGGCCCTCCATTGCCTCCTTTTCCCTCCTTCCCTCTACCATCAAACAGGAGATGACAAGAGCACCTAGCTAAGAGGGTGTGTGGTCAGGATCAAATGAAAGCGAGTACAGCAAGTGATCAGAACTCGGCTGAACCCTTAGTGGGCTCTAGGTAGGTGCCTCCTACTATTACCTTTATTTGAAATTAAGCCAGACATTTGACCAGTGTCTACAAACTATGAAGTCTGGGGTTCTCATCTTACTCCTTAGGCATCTGGGATCAATCATGTCAATTCAAATGGACAAGTTGGTGGTTTTCAGAATCTTATTTACTTAGCTCTGGGTCAAATATGAGTGAGGCCAAAAAGTGGAAGACAAAAGGCTTCAGTGCTAGGGAGCAGAGGTCTGAATGCACCCAAAGTGCCCAAGCCTCAATTCCAGACAGGACAGCATTTGTCAGTGGGCAAGTTAGAATCCTACCTGCTGCCCTGCATATGGCTGAGCCTCAATGAACATTCAGTACGTACATGATATGTTGAATGTTGAAATATTGAACCCTAATTGTTTACTTTGGCAGCACTCTTATCTAAAAATGCTGCTTCATACCACTACCAAAAAACCAACAAACACAAGGGAAGACAGCATAAGAGGAGGAAGGGAAGAACAGAACTATAGAACAGTAAAAACAACAACAACAACAACAACAACAACAACAACAAAACCCCCAAGAAAATAGCAAGAGTAATTCTTTACATAACAATAAGTATTTTAAATGTAAATGGATTAAAAGTTCTAATCAGATAGGCCGAATAGATTAAAAATAACACAGGAATCAACAATATGCTTGCCTACAAAACACTCACTTTACCTTTAGGGACACACATACTCTAAAAGTGAGGGAAAGAAAAAATATTCTATACAAATGGTTAACTAAAAATGTTCAGGGGCCAGGCATGGTGGTGCATGCCCATAATCCCAGTGGCTCTGGAGGCTGAGGAGGAGGATCGTGAGTTCAAAGCCAGCTTCAGCAAAAGTGAGGCACTAAGCAACTCAGTGAGACTCTGTCTCTAAATAAAATATAAAATAGAACTGGGGATGTGGCTCACTGGTCGAGTGGCCCTAAGTACACCCCAAAAAAGTTCAGAGATGGTTACCCTACATCAGACAAAATAGATGTTCAGTCAAAATCTGTCACAAGAGATAAAGAAGGCCACTATATAATGATAAAGGAGTCAATTCATCAAGAAGGTCTAACAATTTTAAGTATATACACACCCAACATTGCAGCACCTAAATATATAATGTAAATATTAACAGAACTGAAGGGAGAATAGATGGCAATATAATAATAGTAGGGGCTTTTAATACTCTACTTTCAAGAATCAATGGATCATCCAGACAGAAAATCAATAAGGAAGCAATGAACTTGAATAATGCTGTAGGCCAAATGGATCTACTAGAGTTATACTGAACATTCCATCCAACAAGAGAATACATATTCTTCTCAAGTGAACATAGAACATTACTCAGAAAAATCATATATTGGGAGGTTGGGATGCAAAAGAAGTTTTAACAAAGTTAAAAAGACTGAAATTATATCAAATATTATTTCTAACCACGTGGTATAACTAGAAATGTGATCATAGGAGGAAAACTAGAAAATCCACAAATATGTAAAAATTAAACAATATGCTCTTGAGAAATCAATGGACCAAGGAAGAAGTCAAAAAACAAATGAATACGTATCTTTAGAAAAATGAAAATGGACACATAACATACCAAAACTTAAGGGATTAAAAAAAAGGAGTCCTAAAAGAGCAGGTAACAGCATTAAGTACCCTCACTGTAAAAAGATCTCAAACAATAAATTTACACCTCAAGGAAGTACACAAAGAACAAACAAAGCTCAAAGTTAGCAGAAGAAAGGAAAGAAAAAAATTGGGCAAAAATAAATGAAATAGACTAGAAAGACAATAGAAAAAGATCAGTCAAACTAAGAGTTGTTTTTTTTTGCAAAGAAAAGCAAAATTGACAAACTTTTGGCTAGACCAACCGAGAAAAAAAAAGAGAAATCATTAAAATAATTATAAGTGAAAGCGGAAACATTACAACTGATAATATAGAAATACAAAGGATTATAGGAGACTATTATGAACAATTATAGATAAAAAATTGGTTACCTAAAAGAAATGGGAAAATTTCTAGATATATGCATCCCACCAGGAATGAATAATGTAGAAATAGATAATGTGTCTGCATCAAAAATGAGTAAGAAGACTGAAACAGTAAAAATTCCTCCAATAAAGAAAAGCCCAGGGCCAGATGCCTTCAAGGGTGAATTCTACCAACATTTAAAGAAGAATGCCAATCCTTTCTAAACTGTTCCCCAAACTGAAGAGAGCGGAACACTTCCAAACTCACTTTATGGGACCAGCATCATCCTCTGACTGACACCCGATAAAAACACTACGAGAAAAAAGAATTACAGGATAATATCTCTGATGAACATAGGTGGAAAAATCCTCAACAAAGTACTGGTAAACTGAATTCAATAACCACATGAACACCATGATCAAGTGAGGTTTGTCCCTGGAATGTTGGAATGATTATTCATAGGAGATCAATAAAAGTAATACACCACATCAACAGAATGAAGTATGAAAACCATATGGTCAGCTCAATGGATGCAGAAAAGGAATTAGGTAATATTCAATATCCTTTCACAGTAAAAATTCTCAACAAGTCAGGTACAGAAGTAATGCACCTCAATGTAATAAAGGTCATATTTGATAGATCCAAACTATCATCATACTCAAAAGTGAAAACCTGGAAGCTCTTTCTCTAAGATTAGGAACAAGAAAAGGTTGCCGACTCTCGTTACTTCTATTCAAAATAGGCTGAGTCCGAGCAATTAGGCAAGAAAAGGAAATAACAGGGATAAAAATCAGAGACGAGGAATTCAAATCATCTCTGCAGATATATGAAGACTCCACCAAAACACCTGCTAGAACAGTAAAGTTCCAGGACACAAAATCAACATAAAAAATAAGCTTCATTTCTAGACACCAACAACAAACTATCAGAAAAAGAATTTTTAAAAAAAATCTCATTTACAGTAGCTAAAAAATACTTAAAAGTATATTTAACCAAGGAAGTGAAAATTCTGCAGGCTAAAAACTATGACACTGATGAAAGAAATTGAAGAAGACACAAATAAAAATACCCCATTTTTATGGATTGGAAGAATCGATATTGTTAAAATCTCCATATTTCCTAAGTTGATCTTCAGATTTCATGCAATTCCAATCAAAGACCAATGGCATTTTCAACACAAAATAGGGGAAAAAAATCCTAAAACCTGGATGGAATCACAAACAAAACAACCCCACAAGTGACCAAATCAATCTTGACAAAGAAGGAAAAACCTGAAGACACCACACTTCCTGATTTCAAACTGTATTACAAAGATGGAGTGATCAAAACAGTGGGTTTCTTGCAAAGCAACAGACAGATGGGCCAATGGAATAGAATAGCAATCCCAGAAATAAATTCACACATAATAATCAATTAATTTTTGAGAAGGGGACCTGGAATATACAAAAGGAAAGGATTATCTCTTCAATAAATAGTATTGGGAAAATTAAGTCTTCAAGTAGAAAAGAATAAAAGTGGACCCTTATCTTATATCATGCACAAAATTTAACTTGAAATGGATTAAAGACTTAGATCGAAGACCTGAAGCTCCTATAAGTAAACACAGTGCAAGAGCTCCTTGACATTTTTCTTAGCAGTGATTTTTGGGAAATAACACCAAAAAGCATGAATAAACAAGCAGAAGTACGTCAAAACTAAACAGCTTTTTCCCATCAAGGAGTCAATCACACAATGAAAAGGCAATCTACAAAACGGGAGAAAATATTTGCAAGCTATGTAAATCCTAGAGGCAATGTCCATAGTTAATTTTTTGGTTACTCACTATAAAAATCCTTGATGAAGGGATTTTGTGATAAAAACTGAATGTTGCCAAAAGCCAGACGATGATCTGATAGCATCTCCAGGGAGAAGTGCTAGTGTGGAAAGCTGATCCTCTCTTCGGAAGGAGAGTGGCCCGGGGCTGCTATCAAGTCTGGAGAGCCACGTCTTCAAGTGAAGAGTGGGCTAACTCATGGTATGAGTGCATGGACATGTGGAAAGAGACAGGATCAGATCCACTCCTCACATGATACACTAGTACAATTCCAAAGGATCAGAGATAGGATGTAAAAAATGAAACTTTGTTAAGTATTAAAAGAAAACACAATGGGCTGGGTTTGACTCGGTGGCAGAGCACTCGCCTAGGACGTGCGAGGCCCTGGGTTCGATCCTTAGCACCACATAAAAATAAAATAAAGGTATTGTGTCCCACTACAACTCAAAAGTAAAATATTTTTTAAAAAAGAAAGCATGATTGAATTCCCTTTTAACCTGGGAGTGTATAAACCTCTTAACTTACTTAAAATCCATTCACTTTTTCTATTTCTATGAAACATGTCATTGGGATTTTCATAGGTGTAGTGGCACCCCTTTCTCCACAGAAGTGTCTTAACTGGGCTTCTCTAGAAATCTTCACCATGGCTGATTTTGGGAATGTCAACAAAAGAGTCTCTACAAAAGAGTTCAATGTAGATAAACTTCCTATTTTTTTGTGTTGCCTTATTTTACTTGACTGCTAGCCTGGAAGAAATCAGCACTCCAGGTGCTGGACACCCCCTTACTAGTTTTTCACAAATGTATCCAGTATAGTAGTTTGTAGAAATGTGCAAACAAGGCCTCTGGCCTTGAGCTGGGCTTCACAAAGATGTCTACATTTTTAAGATAAGTTGCCAATTGGGCTCCATGGTAACAGCTGGCAGTGGGAGGAAAGAGAGGGGAGAAGAAGCTCTCCCCTTCTCAGGTGTTGTCCTTGAAGGGTTAACTTGCCCAAAACAGTGAAAGGAAAAGCTGCTTTTATGTGAACTTCTGCAGACTGTGAACTTCTGAGCCCCTCCCCTTACATGCTGGGTATAAAACTCTGAAACTACCTGAACTCGGGGTTCAGGGGATTGATTGATTACAGCAAAAGCTGTGCTCTCTGAACCTGGCTGCAGCAAATAAGACTGTTTCCTGCTACCTTGGGTGCCCTGCCTCGTCTGTCCCTACAACATAGGAATTGTATTAAATCTGTATAGCACTTTTGGTAGTATGGCCATTTTGACAATATTAATTCTGCCTTTCTAAGAGCATGGGAGAGATTTTCACCTTCTAAGGTCTTCTTCAATTTCTTTCTTTAGTGTTCTGTAGTTTTCATTGTAGAGGTCTTTACCTCTTTTGTTAGATTGATTCCCAGGTATTTTTTTTTTTTTTGAGGCTATTGTGAATGGGGTAGTTTTCCTAATTTCTCTTTCAGTTAATTCATCATTGATGTATAGGAGTGCATTTGATTTATGGGTATTGATTTTATATTCTGCTTCTTTGCTGAATTAATTTGTGAGTTCTATAAATTTCCTGGTGAAATTTTTTGGGTCTTCTAAATATAGAATCATGTTGTTGGTAAAGAGTGATAGTTTTGAGTTATTCTTTTTCCTATTCACATCCCTTTAATTTCTTTCTTCTGTCTAATTGCTCTGGCTAGAGTTTCCAGGACTATGTTGAATAGAAGTGGCGAAAGTGGGCATCCCTGTCTTATTTCAGTTTGTAGAGGAAATGCTTTCATTTTTTTCTCCATTTAGAATGATGTTGGCCTTGTGGTTAAGTGCCCCTGAGTTAAGTGCCTTGAGTTTAGCACATATAACTTTTATAATGTTGAGGTATGTTCCTCCCATCCCTAGTTTTTCTATTGTTTTAAATATGAAGAGGTGCTTTATTTTGTCAAATGCTTTTTCTGCATCTATTGAGATGATCGTATAATTCTTATCTTTAATTCCATTGATGTGATGAATTATGTTTATTGATTTCTATATGAATCCCACTTGATTGTGGCAGACTATCTTTTTAATATGTTTTTGTATGTGATTTGCCAGAATTTTATTGAGAATTTTTGCATCTGTGTTTTTCAATAGGAATATTGGTTCGAAGTTTTCTTTCCTTGATGTGTCTTTGTTTGGTTTTGCTATCAGAGTGATACTACTCTCATATAATGAGTTTGGAAGGGTTCCACATCTTACCTGGGAATGTTATTGGAAATTTCTCATATTTTAAAGCAAGATCTTTTTATAATTAATTTATTTATTTTATAGTAGAATGCATTTTGACATATTGTACACAAATGGAGCAAAACTTCTCATTCCTCTGGCTGTACATGGTACAGAGTCACTCCAGTAGTATAATCATATATGTATACAGGGTAATAGTGTCTCTCTCTTTCTACCGTCCTTCCCATCCCCACAGCCCCACCCCTCCCCACACTCCCCTGTACACAAACCAAAGTTCCTTCATTCGTCCCTATCCCCCTGCCCCACTATGGATCAGCATCCACTTATCAGAGAAACTTTTGGCTTTTGTTTTTTTTTTTTGCAATTGGCTTATTTCACTGAGCATGATATTCTCTATTTCCATCCATTTACCTGAAAATGCCATAATTTCATTCTTCTTTAAGGCTGAGTAATATACCATTGTGTATATTTACCACATTTTCTTTATCCATCGTGTGTTAAAGGGCATCTAGATCATTTCTGTAGTTTAGCTATTGTGTAGTGAGCTTAAAGCAAGATCTTCGAACAAAATTTGTGAATTTTTCTTTTTTTTTGGGGGGCGGGGTGATGGTACCAGGTATTGAACTCAGGGGCACTTAACCACTGAGCCATATCCGCAGCCCTATTTTGTGTTTTATTTAGAGACAGTGTGTCACTGAGTTACTTAGTGCCTCACTTTTGCTGAGGCTGGCTTTGAACTTGCAATCTTCCTGCCTCGGCTTCCTGAGCTGCTAGGATTATAGATATGTGTCACCACACCTGGCAAAATTCATGAATTCTAAGGTCACTCATTTGAACCTTAGCTGATCTCTCAAAACAGCATTTTCATTTATTTTTCCCATTTATTGAGGTATAGTCGACAAATAAAAAATATATATTTATAGTATACAACATGATAATTTGATGTATGTCTACATTGTCAAATAATTGCCACAATCAAGTTAATTAACACATGTATCACATCACTAGTTATCTTTGTGTGTGTGTATGTGTGTATGTGTGTGTGTGTGTGTGTATGTACATCCCCTTTTCTATTTCATGGAATAATTTGAGGAATATTGGTGTTAGTTCTAAAATCCCAATGACATTCTTCATAGAAATAGAAAAATCAATGATGAAATTCATTTTAAAAAATAGGACACCCAGAATAGCCAATGCAATCCTTAGCAGGAAGAGTGAAGCAGGTGAATCACTATACCAGACCTTAAACTATACTACAGAGCAATAGTAACAAAACAGTATGGTATTGACACCAAAACAGACATGTAGACCGATGGTACAGAACAGAGGACACAGAGACGAACCCACATAAATACAGTTATCTCATACTAGACAAAGGCGTCAAAAGTATTCATTGGAGAAAAGACAGTCTCTTCAACAAATGGTGCTGGGAAAACTGGAAATCCATATATAACAAAATGAAATTAAACCCCCATCTTTCACCCTGCACAAAACTCAACTGAAAGTAGATCAAAAAGTTAGGAACTAGAACAGAGACCCTGAGCCTAATAGAAGAAAAAGTAGGACCAAAATGACCTGACTTATTTCACAAGATTCCTAAAGAGCAAGAAGTCAAGAATCAATAAAGGGGATGTATTCAAACTAAAAACCTTCTCAGCAAAGGAAACAATCAACAATGTGAAGAGAGAGCCTACAGAATGGGAGGAAATCTTTTTTTTTTAATGATATTTTATTTTTCAGATGGAATGAGCCCTATTCTCCCTCCTTCCATTCCTCCATGCATGCTTATCTATCTCTAACAAGTGCATTGAGGTGATATATCAAAAGCCAAGAAATGTAAAGATTACTGGCAAACCAACAGAAACTAGCAAAAGACAAAAATTATTCACCTATATGGTTCAGAAGGGGATTTGTCCTGCTCACCCTTGATTTCAAATTGTGAAAAAACAAATTTCATGGTTTTTTTTATTGGTTGTTCACAACATTACAAAGCTCTTGACATATCATATTTCATACATTAGATTGAAGTGGGTTATGAACTCCCAATTTTACCCCAAATGCAGATTGCAGAATCATGTCGGTTACACATCCACAATTTTACATAATGCCCTATTAGTAATTGTTGTATTCTGCTACCTTTCCTATCCCCTACTATCCCTCCTCCCCTTCCCTCACATTTTCTCTCTACCCCATCTACTGTAATTCATTTCTCTCCTTATTTATTTATGGGAGGAAATCTTTACCAAATGCACTAATACCAAAAGCATTAATCTACAGGATAATATACTCAAAAGACTCAACACACACACACACACACACACACACACACACACACACACACAAAACAAAACAAAACAAAACAAAAAAAACCCCAAATAGCCCAATCAATAAATGGGCAAAGGAATTGAACAGACACTTCACAGAAGAAGAAATACAGTCGATCAACAAATAGATGAAAAAATGTTCAACATCTCTAGCAATCAGAGAAATACAAATCAAAACTACTCTAAGATTTCATTTCACTCCAGTCAGAAAGGCAATTACCAAGAATATAAGCAACAATAAATGTTGGTGAGTATGTAGGGAAAAAGGTACATTGATACATTGTTATGTGGAACTGCATTTTGGTGCAACCGTTATGGAAAGCAGTATGGAGATTCCTTAGAAAACTTGGAATGGAACCATAATTTGACCCAGCTATCCCACTCTTCAGTTTATACACAAAGGACTTAAAATCAGCATACTGGGGGATGGGGTTTGGCTCAGTGGTAAAGCACTTGCCTCGCATGTGTGAGGCACTGGGTTCGAACCTCAGCACCACATTAAAAAAATAAAACAAAGGTATTGGTGTTATCTATGACTAAAAGATATCTTTTTTAAAATCAGCATACTACAGTGAGACAACCACATTAATATTTATAGCACCTCAATTCACAATAGCCAAACTAAGGAACCAACCTAGATGCCCTTCAACAGATGAATGGATAAAGAAAATGTGGTATATATACACAATGGAATATTACTCAGATTTAAAAAAGAATGAAATTATAGCATTTGGAAGTAAATGGATGGAACTGGAGAATATCACGCTAAGCGAAATAAGTCAATCCCCCAAAACCAAAAGCCAAATGTTTTCTCTGATATGCAGATGCTGATTCACAATAAGGTGGTGGGGAGGGAAGAATAGAGTTTCTCTGGATTAGACAGAAGGGACTGAAGGAAGGGTGGGGGACGGAAGTAGGAAGGATGGTAAAATGAATTGGACATTATTACCCTATGTGCATATACGACTACACGACTGGCATGAGTATACATCACGTACAACCAGAAGAATAAGTTATACTCCATTTATATATGATGTGTCAAAGTGCATTCTACTGTCACGTATAACCAATTAGAACACATTAAAAATCATGTAAAAAAAATAAAAAACCCATTTGCAAGAAGAGATTGGCCAATTTTTAATGTGGTCAGATTAAAAGCATATACTTAAAAAAAACACTTTAAAAAGTGTACAATTCGGTAAGTTCTAATGTATTTACAGAGTTCTGTGATCATCACACTCTGATGTTAAAACACCCTGCAAAGATACCCCAGACCCATTTGCAATCACTCCCCACTTGCCTGGCCCCGGCCCGACATTCACTCACCTACTTTCTGTCTCTATGGATTGGCCTATTCCACAGAGTTCATGTGAATGGAATCGTACAGTATGTAGTACATGGATTTTATGACTAGTTTCTTTCACTTGCATGTTGACCCAGGTTTCGGTACTTCATTCCTTGTTTTATTGATTGATTGCTGGGGATGGAACCCAGGGCCTTGCCCATGCTATCACTGAACTACACTCCCAGCCCCATTCCTTATTATTGCTGCATACTATTCCATTGTATGGGTATACTAGACTTGTTTATCCATCAATCAGTTGATGGATGCTTGTTTTTCTCCCACCTTTTGACCATTATGAATAATGCTTCTAAGATAATTTGTGTATGAGTTTTTCTGTGAGCATGAGTTCAGTTCTCTAGGGTATATACCTAGAAGTGGAATTGCTGGGTCATATGGTAACTCTATGCTTAAATTTTTGAGGAACTAACTACCAAACCATTTGCTAAACCAGCCTCACCATATTACACTTCCATCTGCTGCCATGACCTGCAAAGATGTTAATTCAGAAACCAGGGAGGGGCAATGGAAGAAGAAGAAAAAAAACACACAAATATTGAGAGAGACAAGTGGTGGGAAATTGGACTGTGATTCAGAACAGTGACCCATAGCCGGCTCCCCATGTTTATTATATAGGTTTTATCATTGAAAGTTTCTTTGTGTTAAAGTTTCTGGAAAGCAGGCAGGCTTGAAGGTCACAGTGCGATGAGACATTACGGGTACCTTGCTATGTTCAGAATCCTCTCTCCCTAGGAGTCAGTGTCTGTGATTCAAGGTTAAAACGGATCTCTCTGGATGTTTTCCCAGAAAGACCAAGGGCTGACGTCACCATAGCAACTGGGAAATGTTAACCCTGTACTTTTTCACAGAGGAATGTTAACCCTATACCTTTGTACAGGGAAATCTCAGCACAAGCACACCACAACCATGAGGTAGTCAGACACCTTGATTCACATCTCTGTGCTCCACAATCTGCGATGTACAAGGGTTCCAATTTCACCACGTTGTCACCACCACTTGTTACCATTTTTTTTAATGTCATCCATTCTAGTGGGTGTGAAGTAAATGGTTTTGATTTGCATATCTCTGATGACTAATGATGTTGAGCATCTTTTTGTGTACTTATTGGACATTTAAATTTCTTATTTAGACAAATTTAGATCCTCTGTTTATTTTTAAGTTGGGTTGGTTTTTTTACAACAATGTGAATACGAGACCTTTGTAAGATATATTTGCAAATACTTTTTCCTATTGTATTAGCTGTCATTTCACTTTGCTGATGATATCTTTTCAAACATCAAAAATGTTTAATTGATGACGTCCAATTTACCTATTTTTCTTTTTATCATTTGTGTTTTGGGAATCATATCTAAGAAACTATTGCCTAATTCAAGGTCATGAGATTTAGTTTTGTTTTCTTCTAAGAGTTTTATAGTTTTCTCCTTTACATTTAGTTCTATGGTCCATTTTGAGTTAATCTTTGTACATTGTACTGGTGGGATACTACGGTTTGGCTGACTTGTGTATCACTGCAGGCTTGGTCCATAGGGTGGTGATCCTGGGAGATAGTGGAACCTTGGGAGGTGGGGCCTAGTGGGAGGTCCCTCGGTTATTAGAAGTGTGTTCTTAGAAGGCAGTTCTCTGTGCAACCCCTTGGTAGTTCTTGAAGATAATTGCTATCACAATCTGACTGGCCCCACCCAGCTCTCTCAGCTCCTGGTTCCACAATTCATTGCTGGTTCCCTCATGTGCTTTGACTAATGCCGTCGTCTCCCATGATAGGATGCAGCCAAGAATGAGCTGACGCCAGCTAAATAAACCTCTTCTACATAAGTAGCCTGTGTCAGGTATCTCAAATAGTGACTCAAAGCTGACTGATACCTGGGAGTCTAACTTCATTCTTTTGCATGTGGCTCTTCCATTGTCTCAGCACCATAGGTTGAAAAGATGAATACTTCCTCATCAAACTGCCTCAACATCCTTGTTAGAAATCATTAGACCACAGATATGTGGGTTCCTTTCTGGACTTTTAATTCAATTCTATTGATCTATATGTCTATCTTTATGCTGCTTCCTGGTTCCACCTAGTCTTGATTACATCGCAGGGTAGTACGTTTTGAAATCCAGCAGAGCGAATCCCAACTTTGTTCTTTTTCAAGATTCTTTTGGCTACTCTGGGTCTCTGGCATTTCCTATGATTTTTAGGATCAGCTTGACAATTTCTGTAGAGATTTCCACTAGGATTTTGATAGGAAGGAACTACATTGGATCTATAGGTCAAATTGTTATCATAACATTAACTAAGTCTTCCGATCCATGAAAATGGATTATTTTTCCATTTATTTACGTCTTCTTTATCTTCTTCCAATAATGTTAGTTTTCAGTGTATGAACCTTATACTTTGTTATATTTCCAATTGTTTTATTCTTTTTGATGTTATTATAATTATTTTCCAATTTCATTCACAGATGATTCTTTGATAGCGCATATAACTGAAACTGATTTTTACATTTTGATCTTGTTTGCTGCGAACTTGCTGAATGGATTTATTAGTTCTAGTTGAAGTGTGTGTGTGTGTGTGTGTGTGTGTGTGTGTGTATGCGTGTGTATTGTTTAGGGTATCCTATATACAATATCATGCATCTGCAAATAGAGACAGTTTTACTTCTTTCATTCCAATCTAGATGTACTTTCTTTCTTTTACTTGACTATTGCTCTGGCTAGAATATCCAGTGTAATGTTGAATACGAGTAGTGAGGATGGACATCCCCCTATCTAGCTCCTGATATTAGGGAGAAAGAATTAAATCTTTCACCATTAAGTTTGATGTTCATTAGTCATTTTTAATAGATGCAGTTTGCCAGATTGAGGAAATTCCAGTCCATCACTAGTTACTCGTTGTTTTTTTTTATCATTGAAGGGTGTTAAATATTTTCAAGTGCTTTTTCTAAGTCTGCTGAGATAATAGCATCAAAAAGAATAAAACAATTGGAAATATAACAAAGTATAAGTTTTATACTAAGTCTGCTGAGATGTTCTGAGTTAATATTGCAGAACAGACATGCTCTCACATAGTACTGCATTGTTTTTCTTCTTTATTAATATGATGTATTATGTTGATTGATGTTAAACTAAGCTTGAAATCCTGGGACAAATCCTATTTGATTATGGTGTATAATCCTTTTTTATGTTATTAGATTTGGTTTGTTAGTATTTTGTTGATATTTCTGCATCTATATTTGTAAGAGATATGGTTCTATCACTTTCTTGTGAGGTCCTTCTCTGGCTTTGGTGTCACGGCACTGTTAGCCTCATAGATTGAGTTAGGAAGTACTCCCTCTTATTTTGAGGAGTGTTGGTGAAGTTGATATTAATTCTTTTTTTAAGCATATGATAGAATTCACAAGTCAAGGCTTTTGGACCTAGCTTTTCTTTAGGGGAGGGTTTTGATTACTGATTCAATCTCTACTTGTTAAAGTCTATTTCAGTCCTTTCTCAAATCAGCCTGCTAGCTCATGTCTTGCTAGGAATTTATCCATTTCTTCTAGATTACTGAATTTGTTGGTATAAAGTTGTCCATGATATTCTCCTATCATCTTTTTTTGAAATTCCTGTAATGTTCGTAGTAATTGTTCCTCTTACATTCCAGCTCTTGTAATTTAAGCCTTCTACTTTATTTTTCTTGGTCATTCTAACTGAAGATTTGTTAGTTTTGCTGATTTTTTTCAAAGTACCAGCTTCTGGTTTTACCGATTGTCTCTATTGTTTTTCTATTCTCTATTTTATTCACTTCTGCTCTAGTCTTTGTTATATCCTTCCTTCTACTTGCTTGGAGGTAGTGTGTTATTTTTAGAGTTTCTTAAGGTGGATGATCAGGTTATTGATTTGAGCTTCTTTTTTTTTTTTAAACACAGGCAGTTATAGCTATCAATTTCTTCCTAATCAATGCTTTAGCTGCATAATCCAACTTTGGGCATATTGTGTTTTTGTTTTAATTAACCTCAAAATATATTCTAATTTGTGATTTGTTAACCCACTGGTTATTTAATAGTAAGTTATCAATTTCTGCATATTTGTGAATTTCTCAATTTTCCTTCTGTTATTGGTTTCTAATTTCATTCCATTGGGGTTACAGAACATGTTTTTTGTATTATTTCAATCCTCTTAAAATTATTAAGGTTTGTTTTGTGGTCAAACATAAAATGTGAACATGAGGGGAAAAAAAACCCAAAACATTACACCTCAAAACATACAAAGAAGGTAAAAAAGGACAAATGACAGATGGGAAAAAAATTGCAACTTGTATTACAAAGAGTTAATATCACAGAACAGACATGCTCTCGCATTGCTGGAGGAAATGCAAAATGGTGAGACCTGTACGGAGGGGAATTTACCAACACCTAGCAAAATTGTGTCTGCCTTTTCACCTCTTTGCCAACTCTCTTCAAGAATCTTATACAAACAGACACAAAAGCAAAATGCAAAATGATGTCTACACAAGGCTATTCACTGCAGAGTTATGCAGGGAAAACAACCAGGATGTCCATCTGTAGAGAAGTGGCTAAATATACTCTGGGATGTCCTTAGGGCAGGTACTGTGCAGTGGTAAGAAGGAATGGAAAGAGTTCCAGCCTCTAGGGAGTCCCGTCCAGGATGTGATTCTGAGTGCAGATCCCATTACCTCCACCGCAGGGCACACATCCCTGCCCTGCCTGGCCCTGGGGGTGGGACCAGTGCACACAGGAAGACTGAGGCTCAGCAGAAACTAAATGTGGAGCCTGAACTCCACCTCTCAAGTTGTAGCTGGGTACAGTGCTGGGATGCAGTCCCCTCACAGTTCTTTGTGCTTTACTTGGTTCTGACCGTGAGGGGACACTTGTTGGTCCTATAGAAAGGCAGGAGCCATCCCAGAGAGAGGCCTGCTCCCTCCTCCCTGCCATACATACCCAGGGAACTGCTGCCAGAAACTTCCAGAAGCCCTTTTGAAATCTCAGTACATCCATAAGTCATGTTTGAAAGGTGGGAACAAGCTCCACAGGGGGATGTTCCCTGACTCTACCTCCCAGGCAAGGGCAGGCAGGGTGGGGTTCTGGGGCTCAGAGGTCTGCACTGGAAAGGGAAGAAGCAGGGACAGACAGACAGATGGACACACACACATACACACACACACACACACACACACAAGATAGCAAGATAGGCTGGATTTAGAGATAGCACTGAGGTCCTTTCTTGAGAGAATGAGATTCAAAATTGGGGACAGACAGTATTTTGTGAACTTCTAGGGAAGAAAGAGCTTGGCAACAGAGTTTAGGACCTTGACTGAGTGCTTTAAAGAGAACTCCCTGTGGACACCTTTTATAAAGAGTTAGTTGCTTGATTTTAAGATTCCAGGCTGGAATTTCCTTTGCGTGCATCACCATGCTCATGATGTCATAGGGCAGCTCACGTTTTCCTGGATCTCACATAAATATTCATTTCTCCTCCTCTCCTTTTAAAAGAAGTGGATTATAATGTAATTTCTGCAACTTGCTTTTTCTTTTAATGGGCACTCTTTCCATGGTAGCTGCAGACCTCACTAATGGACCCTCCAGACATTTCCAGATCTCTGTCATTCCCTGCTATGCTGCCTCAGCAGCTCTGTGAACTGTATTTGCATTTCTGCTCACCAGTGGAAGAAGCAGAGGAGGTAATGTTTAAAAAATATTGTCAATTTTCTTTCAAAATGATGCACCAGTTACAGCTTTATTTCTTAATTCTATTAGTTAAAAAAAGATTTATGAAAAATGCTACATTAGATAATATCAAGCTTTCTTGTTTTTTTTCCTCCCCCCTAACCTGTATAGCAAAATAACATCTCAGTGCATTTTTTTGGTACTAGGAATTGAACTCAGTGACCCTTAACCACACTGTCACATCCCCAGCCCTTTTAAAAAATATTTTCTTTTAAGACAAGGTCTCGCTAAGTTGCTTAGGGCCTCACTAAGTTGCCGAGGTTGGCTTTGAACTCGCAATCCTCCTGCTTTAGCCTCCCAGGCTGCTGGAATTATAGGTGTGCATCATGGCCTCCAGCTTCAACAAGGTTTTGATTAGCCTTTCTTCCACAAAAATGGCATGAATCATACTTTCACGTTTATTGATCATTTCTATTTTTTTCTAGGAACTATTTCTGGTTTTCCTTTTATTTAAAAATTGGAATGCTCTTTTTTTTTCTGAATGATTTGTCAGTGCTCTCTGCAGATGGAGGGAGTCAGCTCTTCATGGTGTATGTAGAAAAGAGCTTTTGCCTGGTTCCTGCTTGGCACTGAGAAGGGCTTTGCTTCAAAAACAAAAAACAAAAAAAAAAAACAAAAAACAAAAAACAAAAAAAACACTTCTAGTTGGTATGTTGTCACATTCATTAATCTTCTCCTTTATGATGTCTAGGTTTTATACTTAGGGGGGAAAAAGACCTTCCTTATTCCAAAATTGTCTTAATTTAATCACTTACCTAAATTTTTATTAGTGGTAATTTTGATTTTTAAATATTTGGTTAGTCTGAAATTTATTTTGGCGTGGAAGTGAAAAAAACATGCTATTCTAGGCTATTATCAAACTTACTAAGAAAAATTGATGTGAATTTTGGCCTATTTTTTAGTTACTCTTCTATTCTTTTATTTTCTCTGTGCTTTTCTGTCTAGTCTCCAACTCTACTCATTACTGTAGTGTTGCAGTAAATTTCATCCCTCCTCTCAGCTCAACCTCTCCCACTTGAATTTTCCAGGCTATTACCAGGGGTTTATTTTTCTTGGTAAAATTAATGTTTTTCATGTTCCCGCAAGAAATCCTGTTTGCATTTTAATTGCTAATACTGAAGCCAGATTTAAAGTTAGGTAGTCAGTGTAGTTAGGTAAATCGGGTCTAATATCAAGTGAAATCTAAAATGGAGGCCATGCTGAGAATGACTCAGGGAAAACACAGGACAACTCATGGAATGTTAATGAAGTCCTGAAAAAGCCCTAGGCCAAAGTCCACCTCAAAGAAACAGCCCCCAACAGATTTGGAGATAGCCCATCCCAGAGAAGTGATAAGCCCATCCCAAAAGTCCTTCCTGCCCGTTTGGCCCACCTGTGTCCTAACCCTTCCCACCTACATTCCATCACCAAAACTACAAAAAGGGGAAACAACCACACTTCCACGGATTCCACCTCTTGGGTCCCCTTCTTCCTCCGGGAGAAGTCTTTTCTGCTGTCCTTTAATAAACTTCTAATTTCTACTCTGACCTTGCCTCGGCGTGCTTCTTTGGTGTTATTCTTCAACATCGGGGAAGCAAGGACTCGTCACCGGTCAACAGCGGTATCAATACCTTGCATTTTAGAGCTAATTTGTGCAGAACTGACAATACTCAGCATTGACAATATTAAGAGCATCTCTGATTATGTCTTCTTATGCAAGAAGACATGTCATTGTGTTTACTTAAAGGTTCTTCACATCCAGAGCTCAGCGTTTTCTTCAAGTAGATCTTAATATGTTTACCTAGATAAATTTACTTAGATAAATTTTATTGGGCATATTCATTTAGTAAATAAGGGGGGAAAACAGACCATTTTCTCTTATAGCCCCTTGAACATTGAAAGTTTTCATTTCAGTTGTCTTTGTTCTTAAGTGTATCTTGGTCAGGCATTTGATCATGTATTAGCAAGGTACAGTGCCAGTGCTGATCCCCAGAAATTGATAAGAAAGGATGTGAAGAAAGGTTTTATAAAAAGGTAACTGTACTGAGTTCCTACACAGCTAAAGCAAGCTCGAGCCTCACTCACTGGCAGAGCAAAGCACATGGAAACTACACTGAAGGCCGTTGGGCAGCTCAGTGGCTGAGCACCTGCTAAGCACGCCCATGGCCCTCAGCTGATTCCTAGCACCAAAGGAAACAAACAAAACAAAAAGCAACCCCCCCCAAAAAAAAGTAAAAGAAAGCCCCCAAATTGGTAACCAATGCTATTGTCAGGCCTACAGAGAAACAGGCCAAGCACACACATTGTCCGGCTAAAGTTAAACAGGAAAAACCCTCACAGAGGGCAATTTGATAATATCTGTCATACTTTTAGAAGCATGTACCCTTTGACCCACTCATTGCTTTGGGAATTTATTGTGCAGATATGCTTACATACATGTGAAAATATAGCTAGGATTTTCATAGCAAATATTAGGAGTAGTCCAATTCTCATTAAGAGAAGAGTGTGGGGCTGGGGTTGTGGCTCAATGGTAGAGTGCTTACTTGGCATGTGTGAGGCACTGGGTTTGAAGAAAAAAAAAACACCTTCAGCCCCACGTAAAAATAAATAAATAAAATACAGGTATTGTGTCCATCTGCAACTCAGAGAGAGAGAGAGAGAGAGAGAGAGAGAGAGAGAGAGAGAGAGAGAGGGGAGAGAGTGTCTATACTAAATGCAGCCCATCTACCATAGAATATTATGTACTTGTCAAAAAGAACACTGAAAATACCTGTTTGGTACAAATGTGTGAAAGAAATAGGAGGTCCAGAATAGTGCTCATGATTGGCTACCTTTTGTGTAAAAGATGGGAAAAACAAGAAACTATATTTGTTTTGCTTGTGTACATATGAAGAAATTCTGGAAGGAAAAAATGATCTAAGAATTGTAGATTGATACTCATGGTTTTTGAATCATGTGACTGTATTGCATAGTCAAACAACTAAGGTTTTAAAATGTAGCCAGGAGCCGCAGAAGGATGTTTCAGTCTACAATGGTGGCCCTGTGAGATTATAATGGAGCTGAAATATTGCTACCACCTAGTGACACTGTAGCCATTACAAGCATCCTAGTGCAAGGTTTTGCTCCTACCTGTGGTGACGCTGGTGTAAGCCCTCTGCTGCACTGCCAGCCAGGTAAGAGTACAGCTCTCACGGTTAGATACAGCAATACTTGATAGTAATAAAGAAAGATTATGTTACTGGTTTATGGGTTTATTACATTACACTTTCATCATTATTTTAGAGTATACTCCTATTTCTAAAAAAAAGTTGACTATAGAACAGTGTGCTGTGTTATGCTGGGAACAAATTCATACATCCCATGTTTACTGCATCTTTCGATTGTACTGTTTCCTCTTGTGGTTGTTTTAATCTTGTGTTATTTTGCTTATTGTGGTCCTAGGAGCCATAGGGGACACACACACACCACACACACACACACACACACACACACACACACACACACCACACACACACACACACACACACACACACATCCCATATACCTAGGTGTGTAGCAGACTCTGCCATGTAGGTTTGTGTAAGTGCACTCTATGATGTTTGCACAACAGCGAAGTCACCTAATACGCATTTCTCAGAACACGTCCTAGTTGTCCAGGGAATTGTGCCTGAGTTGGTGAGGAACACATGAGGCCATTCACCCTTCCTTCTCCTCGGCCTGTCTTTAGGTAGAGATACACACCCTCAAGTTCAAACAACAAAGATTGACTCCAGCTGATTTATTTCAATGCTGGGACTGTCATTTACCTTCTGAAGCCAAAAGCAAATGTGCTACATAGATGCAAGTCAAGATCAGGGGTCTCCTGTACCTGTCCGAATTCCAGGTTGATGAATTTCATGTTCAGATTTGAGATGAACGCAACAGGTGATCACGATGTGCCTCTGGCCATTCTCGTAAAAGATAGTGCTTAGTAGACGTGACCACCTGCTTCACAAAGCCCAAGGAGATCTGCAGTCTGCAGTGGTCAACACTGCTTGGGGCCTGGGGTTTCACTGTGTGGCCAGCTGAACTGAACCAACACTGCCCTGTGGTGGTCACATTGCAGCGATTTTTCCTGCATGGGAAAGCCCACTGGTATAGTGCAAATTTGCAGGCTAGACAATAGGCCTCTCTCTTTTTTACATGACTGATATTCTGGTTATTAAAGCTAAGCACTCCAAGATTCCTCCCTAACCACAAAAATCCCAAGAATGCTTGGGTTCCACTACCAAGACCCTGCACTGCCAAATCCTGACTCACCGCCTCCCTTCATGATTTTTCTATGACTTGTGTTCAAGGCACTATGAATGGCTTGAGGCTGAATATTTAAAAGATACCAGCCCTTCCAAACAAAATGATCAAAAAAGGCCACAGACTGAGGGAGGAACTAAGCTTATTTTTAGCTAAGAATTGGAAAAAAAAAAAAAGGGAACAAGAGAAAAGGGACATTGTCTAAGGTTGAATTTAGAAAAAGAAATTTCTGATAGCTTATTTTGGCAACTTCCTAACGCAACCACTTGTTTATTTAAATTTGTAGAAATCTTTATGCCATTAACAACAGAGAAAGAACTTTTTTGTTTTGTAGAAATTTTAGGGAGAGAGAATGGACATATTATTTTGTAAAGGTGGTTAGCAAGTGTTCAAAGGAAACTGATTACTTAATCCTTTCGATACTAGTATTGTCCCCATTTATGGGTAGAGAAATAGGTCCCCAGAGATTAAGTGGCTTGACCAATGGTAAGATCTGCACGCCTTTGGCTTGACTGCAGAATTCTTGGCTCCAAAGCATTAAACTTTACTGCCTCCCTAAATGGGTTTTTATAAACCAGGATGGAAAACAATCACTTAGGAAGCTGTTGCAACCAACTGAAGTAAAACAAAGAAATTACCCATGCACTAAAAGAAACAGTGACCATCTTGCCCTTATCTTAAGAAGGGTAAAGAGCATGCTACAGGGATACTGCCACATCGATGTTCATAGCAGCACAATTCACAATAGCTAGACTGTGGAACCAACCCAGATGCCCTTCAATAGATGAATGGATAAAAAAAATGTGGTATCTATACACAATGGAGTACTATGCAGCAATAAAAAATGACAAAATCATAGAATTTGCAGGGAAATGGATGGCACTAGAGCAGATTATGCTTAGTGAAGCTAGCCAATCCCTAAAAAACAAATACCAAATGTCTTCTTTGATATAATGAGAGCAACTATGAACAGAGCAGGGAGGAAGAGCAGGAAGAAAAGATTAACATTAAACAGAGACATGAGATGGGAGGGAAAGGGAGATAAAAGGGAAACTGCATGGAAATGAAGGGAGACCCTCATTGCTATACAAAATAACATATAAGAGGTTGTGAGGGGAATGGGAAAATAAACAAGGAGAGAAATGAATTATAGTAGATGGGGTAGAGAGAGAAGATGGGAGGGGAGGGGAGGGGGGATAGTAGGGGATAGGAAAGGTAGCAGAATACAACAATTACTAATAGGGCATTATGTAAAATTGTGGATGTGTAACCGACGTGATTCTGCAATCTGCATCTGGGGTAAAATTGGGGGTTCATAACCCATTTCAATCTAATGTATGAAATATGATATGTCAAGAGCTTTGTAATGTTGTGAACAACCAATAAAAAAATAAAAAAATAAAAAATAAAAAAAGAAGGGTAAATTAATTTATTTTGCAGTAACAATTGAGGACCAGAAGTCTCTCTCTATAAAGTCCCAATTTAGAACATACTAGGGAAGTGTGTGCATATTTTCATTATCATTTCTGAGTTATTTTGTGAAAACCCCAGGAAGAAATACTTTCCTGACTTTCTCAATAGGGATTGACCGCACAAACTGATTGATGGATGGAGACTCTAAGGAGCTGAATTCTAGAAGGGACAGAGGGGCTTCTCTGGCCAGTGCTCCCTCTTGACCTGCTCTCTGAAAGCAGAGAGCCCTACCACCCTCCAAGATTGCTGCCAATAACCAGAGGGGCTCCCTGCATACCATCAGCCTTGTTTACTCCACGAACTTTAGAACCTCACGCTGTATCAGGTGTTTTAAACTTCCATAAGACATAAAAGTTTTATAGTTTGCAGGGGAAACATTCTAAAAATAAGCAAGGAAAGTTTTACTGTATTGAAAACACTTTGATTTAATGTTAGCAAAACAACTTTAATTAAAACAGTTGATTTTGATGATTCCATTTGAGGGATGTCAACTTTCAGCTATAAACATATTTGGAAAAATGATGACTGACCATGTTTTAAATTCTATGCCAATGATGACTTAGAGCCAAAATCAAAGACATTTTTTTGAACATCCCCCCTTTTTATCATTGTAATGCTACTATCATTTTTGTTAATAGAAATAAAGTCCAGGTGAGGCTACAAAACTTGTCCACCAGAGAAAAAGAAAAAAAAATAGGTCAATCATTGAGGGTCCACAAGCACACACTGTGGTATTGGCACTTAGCATCCCACAAAGAGATTCCAACTATATGTGTTACAGATAAGGACAAGGATGTAGAAGAATCTGGATTAGAACCCAGCTCCTCTGATTGCAAAGCCCATGTTCTCAACATCATTACTCAATGTTTCCTGCAACCTTTTTACTTCAAAGGTGCCCAAGACGCTGGATGACGGAATCAAAATAACAAACTGAGCATGGGCTGCTGTAGCCATTGCTTCTGCCCAAATATTTAGAAACTATTAAAAATGTCCAAAAATACCAATAATATTAGTAGAGGAAAAGACAGAGATCTACAAGAACCAGAAACCAAGATGCATGAGGTGGAGGAGGCTGGGGGACTTCTGAGGTTGCCTGCAATACACACAGGGAGCAGGAGGCTCCCACAGCCCCGCAGGGATGCCAGCAGAGGGGCTTCAGTGAGGGACCACCCTAGTGTGCAGGCTCCTGTGTTTAGCCCCTCTCCAGCCTGTGCCAGGCAGCAGAAGGCCAGTGGGTCCACCATGTGGGCTAAAGAGGAGGTGTGTGGGCAAGTCCCAGAAGGTACCTGTCCACTCCCCACCCGCATCTCTGCCCAGGAAATATGCTCTCGGTGCACCTCCAAGAAGCCTGCCACAGTCTTCTTGCCTCCTTCCTGCAGGCTACGGTGACTGAGTGACTATTGCTGGATTCACAGAAAGCTCTGGGGAATCCCGAACAGGAAGATCAACATCCAACCAGGCACCCACAAACATTTGAGGAAGGGCAACCCCATAAAGGAGAAGAATCAAACTTGACCAATAAAGCTAGAACTCAGAGCAGGCTACAGAAGGGCAGGAAGAGACCCTCCCCACCCCCACACAGGGTAAAGACAAATTAAGTTCCCTTTTTATGTGGCCAAGGCTACAGGCTCATCAGAAACCAGGCAGAAGATGTACCTATCACAGCTGCAGCTCTCAGGCTGAGTTCCCATGGGAAAATGAGCAGCTGATGGTGACAGTGTCTATACAAGGCAGGGTCTTGTGAGATCTAAAAGCCTGAGTTACTTGTTGTGCCCTTACTTTATGATGGGGGAACCTACAGATATGCCAGTCACTGAGATGAAAAAGACTTGGCCTCTCTTGTTTCACAATGAAATTTGCAAGTGTCCTCGTTTACCTGGAGGAAAAGACTGATTCAGCCCCCAAAATTCCCTAAGCAGCATTTTGGACTCCAGCTTTCCACCATCTCTACCCACAGCCAGTGTTAGTAGAGCAAGAACAACCTCAGAATAAGCACCACTGGCAACCTGGAGAGACACAGGAGAAAGTGGAATCCATAAGCAAGAATCAACTAAAAATCTTGGAAATCAAAACTAGAAGAGTTGAGCAATAAAATGCATCAGATGGGCTGCCAAGCACAAAGAACAGGGCCGAAGGACAAGTCAGTAATTTGGAAGACCAAGCAAAGGATGCAGCAACCAAAGATAGAGGTTAGAAGTAGAAATTTAAAAAAAAAAGAGAGAATGGAAGATACAGTTGTTCCTAAGAATCGCAGGGGTGCTAGAACCCCTGTAGATACCCAAATCTGCAGGTGATCAGGTCCCTTATGTAAAATGGAATAATATTTGCACATAATGTAATGCACATCCATCTTTATACTTAAATTATCTCTAGAGGGGCTGGGGCTGTAGCTCAGTGGCAGAGTGCTTGCCTACCACGTGCGAGGCACTGGGTTCAATTCTCAGCACCGCATATACATAAATGAATAACATAAAGGCCCATCAACATCTAAAAGTAAAAAAAGAGTATTTAAAAAATCATCTCTATATACATTGGAAGATGGCGGTGAAGGGAGTGCATCACCCCCGTGTACCGCGTCACTGTGCGGGAGAACGACGAGTTAGAACCGCTAAAAGCTATCTTGTTAGGAATTTCCAGCAAACTTGGGGTGCTCCAAAACCTAGAGGAAGGATTTTCATCGCATGAGGATCAGCTACGGGGGCTCAAACGCGAGCGATTTGTCAGCACGGAGGGTCACGCTGCTTATTCAGCAAATCGCCCCACAGCTAGAGTCTGCGGCGCGCGCTGGGAAACGACGAGACAGCAATGCAAAGATACAGCACTGCGGATTCGGTGGGCTCCTGCCAGCTGTGCAATCACTGTACTCAGTGCTGAATTCTGGGTTGGAGACGGGGGAAGGAAGCGGTCCAATTCGGTTCTCCACACCGGTCAGACCACAGAGGAAGCCAGCGGCCACCATCTTGGAGAGCTGACTTCATCATCCCTGTTTTCGGCTGATCGCAGCTCATTCAGCTATAGAACAGGTAATTTCAGGCTGCCATTCGCCTGCGTCTCGCAGACAAATTACTCAGGCTCAGTGCTAAAGAACCGGCGGAAACTACTTCTTGGAGCCTGCTCCTATCAAAACATACACCGAGCCCGGAGCAGCCGAATTCCGGCTCCTGGAACTGCTCTGGCCCAGGGCTAAAGAACCCGCGGAAACTGCTTCTCGGTCCGGGTCCTGCTGAATACTGTGGAGGCCAGAGGGGCAGAGCAGAGCCGCCGCCCACGCCCGGAACAGGCCCAGCGACCCTCTGGCGTGGTATCACGTCACCCCAACTGGAGTAGGGGCCGAGCAGAGCCACCGCCTGCGCCCGGGACAGGCCCAGCGACCCACCGGCGTGGCAGTCATGTCACCCCATTTGGAGTAGGGGCAGAGCAGAGCCGCTGCCCGCATCCGGAACAGGCCCAACAACCTGCTGGCGTGGTAGTCACGTCACCCCAATTGGAGTAGGGGCAGAGCAGAGCCGCCACCCGCACCCGCAAGGTAGGCAGACCTGCGACCGATCAGCAGAACAGGCCCAGCAACCCGCCGGCGTGGTAGACACATCACACCAATTGGAGGAGGGGCAGAGCAGAGCCGCCGCCCGTGCCTCCAAGGTAGGCAGACCTGCGACCGACTGGCGGATCAGGCCCAGAGGCCTGCCGGTGTGGTAGACACGTCACCCCAACTGGAGTAGGGGCCGAGCAGAGCCGCCGCCCGCGCCCGGAGCAGGCCCAGCGGCCCGACGGCATGGCAGTCACGTCACCCCAATTGGAGTAGGGGCAGAGCAGAGCCACCGCCCGTGCCCGCAAGGTAGGCAGGCCTGCGACCGACCTGAGGAACAGGCCCAGCGGCCTGCCGGCATGGTAGACACGTCACCCCAATTGGAGTAGGGGCAGAGCAGAGCCGCCACCTGCACCAGGAACAGGCCCAGCCACCCGCTGGCGTGGAAGTCATGTCACCCCAATTGGAGTAGGGGCAGAACAGAGCCACCTCTTGCGCCCGGAACAGGCCCAGCGACCCGCCGGCATGGTAGACACGTCACACCAATTGGAGGAGGGGCAGAGCAGAGCCGCTGCCCGCGCCTGCAAGGTAGGCAGACCTGCGACCGACCAGCAGAACAGACCCAGCGGCCCGCCAGCGTGGTAGACAGATCACCACAATTGGAGGAGGAGAAGAGCCGTTGCCTGCCCCTGCAAGGGAGACTTTTCAACTATACAAGAGCAATATAAATATATAGGGGGAAAATTTCAAAAACACAACAGTTTCACCAAGCAGAAAGAAACGCTAGCGGTATGAAAAGACAAGGAAAGAAAGGACCACAAGCAATGCAGGTCAACTCAACTTTAGAAGAGGTAATAGCTGCAGCAGATGGAATGTCAGATAAAGAATTCAGGATATACATGTTTCAGATGATCTGGAGTCTCAAGGAAGACATTAGACAGCAAAATCAGACAATGAAAGATCACTTCGACAATGAATTACATAAACAAATCCAAGAAGCAAAAGATCAATTATACAGGGAGATAGAGGTAATAAAAAACAAACAAACAGAAATCCTAGAAAGGCAGGAAGCAATAAACCAACTTAAAAACTCAATTGAGAATACTACCAGCAGAGTAGAACACTTAGAAGATAGAACATCAGACAATGAAGACAAAGTATTTCAACTTGAAAAGAACATAGACAGCTCAGCAAGACTGTTAAGAAACCATGAGCAGAACATCCAAGAAATATAGGATAACATAAAGAGACCAAACTTAAGAGTCATTGGGATACAGGAAGGTATAGAGATCCAAACCAAAGGAATGAGCAATCTATTCAATGAAATAATACGAGAAAACTTCCCAGACTTGAAGAATGAGACAGAATCCCAAATCCTAGAAGCCTACAGGACGCCGAATGTGCAAAATCATAAGAGATCCACACCTAGACACATTATAATGAAGATGCCCAACATACAGAATAAGGAGAGAATTTTAAAAGCTACAAGAGAAAGGAAGCAGATTACATTTAGGGGTAAACCAATCAGGATAACAGCTGATCTCTCAACACAGACTCTGAAAGCTAGAAGATCCTGGAATAACATATTTCAAACACTGAAAGAAAATGGGTTCCAACCAAGAATCCTGTATCCAGAGAAATTAAGCTTCAGGATGGAAGATGAAATTAAAACCTTCCACGATAAACAAAAGTTAAAAGAATTTGCAGCTAGAAAACCATCTCTTCAAAACATCCTCGGCAAAACATTACAGGAAGAGGAAATGGAAAAAAACAATGAAAACCAACAGTGGGAGGTAGGACAGTAAAGGGGGGAAAATAATCAAAGAGAAAAACAAACCATGTTTAGTAACATAAATAAACAAATATGGCTGGAAGAACAACCCATATCTCAATAATAACCCTAAATGTTAATGGCTTAAACTCACCAATTAAGAGACACAGGCTAGTGGAATGGATCACAAAACAAGACCCAACAATATGCTGCCTACAGGAGACGCATTTGATAGGAAAAGGTATACATAGACTGAAAGTGAAAGGTTGGGAAAAATCATACCACTCATATGGACTGCGGAAACAAGCAGGAGTGTCCATACTCATATCTAATAAAATAGATTTCAAGCCAAAGTTAATCAAAAGGGATAAAGAGGGACACTGCATACTGCTCAAGGGAACCATACACCAACAAGACATAACAATCAT
Source organism: Spermophilus citellus (assembly GCF_964194105.1). Taxonomy (NCBI): domain Eukaryota; kingdom Metazoa; phylum Chordata; class Mammalia; order Rodentia; family Sciuridae; genus Spermophilus; species Spermophilus citellus. The sequence continues at coordinate 54,303,374 of NC_138185.1, forward strand.
AAATATATATGCCCCAAACAATGGTGCAGCTATGTTCGTCAAGCAAACTCTTCTCAAGTTCAAGAGTCTAATAGACCACTATACAATAATCATGGGAGACTTCAACACACCTCTCTCACCACTGGACAGATCTTCCAAACAAAAGTTAAATAAGGAAACTATAGAACTCAATAACACAATTAATAACCTAGACTTAATGGACATATATAGAATATACCACCCAAAATCAAGCAGTTACACTTTTTTCTCAGCAGCACATGGATCCTTCTCAAAAATAGATCATATATTATGTCACAGGGCAACTCTTAGACAATATAAAGGAGTAGAGATAATACCATGCATCTTATCTGATCATAATGGAATGAAACTGAAAATCAATGATAAAAGAAGGAAGGAAAAATCATGCATCACTTGGAGAATAAACAATAGGTTACTGAATGATCAATGGGTTATAGAAGACATCAAGGAGGAAATTAAAAAATTCTTAGAGATAAATGAAAACACAGACACAACATAGCGGAATCTATGGGACACTTTGAAAGCAGTTCTAAGAGGAAAATTCATTTCTTGGAGTTCATTCCTTAAAAAAAGAAAAAACCAACAAATAAATAATCTCACACTTCATCTCAAAATCCTAGAAAAAGAAGAGCAAAACAACAGCAAAAGAAGTAGAAGGCAAGAAATAATTAAAATCAGAGCTGAAATTAATGAAATCGAAACAAAATAAACAATTGAAAAAATTAACAAAACTAAAAGTTGGTTCTTTGAAAAAATAAATAAAATCGACAGACCCTTAGCAATGCTAATGAAGAGAAGAAGAGAGAACTCAAATTACTAGCATACGGGATGAAAAAGGCAATATCACAACAGACACTTCAGAAATACAGAAGATAATCAGAAATTATTTTGAATCCTTATACTCCAGTAAAATAGAAGATAGTGAAGGCATCGATAAATTTCTTTTTTCTTTTTAAAGAGAGAGTGAGAAAGAGAGAGAGAGAGAGAATTTTTTAATGTTTATTTTTTAGTTTTCGGTGGACACAACATCTTCGTATGTGGTGCTGAGGATCGAACCCGGGCCGCACGCATGCCAGGCGAGCGTGCTACCGCTTGAGCCATATCCCCAGCCCCGATAAATTTCTTAAGTCATATGATCTGCCCAGATTGAGTCAGGAGGATATAGACAACCTAAACAGACCAATATCAATTGAGGAAATAGAAGAAATCATCAAAAGACTACCAACTAAGAAAAGCCCAGGACCGGATGAGTATACAGCAGAGTTTTACAAAACCTTTAAAGAGGAACTAATACCAATACTTTTCAAGCTATTTCAGGAAATAGAAAAAGAGGGAGAACTTCCAAATTCACTCTACGAGGCCAACATCATCCTGATTCCTAAACCAGACAAAGACACTTCAAAGAAAGAAAACTACAGACCAATATCTCTAATGAACATAGATGCAAAAATCCTCAATAAAATTCTGGCGAATCGGATTCAAAAACATATCAAAAAAATTGTGCACCATGATCAAGTAGGATACATCCCTGGGAAGCAAGGCTGGTTCAATATACGGCAATAAATAAATGTTATTCACCACATCAATAGACTTAAAAATAAGAACCATATGATCATCTCGATAGATGCGGAAAAAGCATTCGACAAAGTACAGCATCCCTTTATATTCACAACTCTAGAAAAACTAGGGATAACAGGAACATACCTCAACATTGTAAAAGCAATCTATGCTAAGCCTCAGGCTAGCATCATTCTGAATGGAAAAAAATTGAAGGCATTCCCTCTAAAATCTGGAACAAGACAGGGATGCCCTCTCTCACCACTTCTGTTCAACATAGTTCTCGAAACACTGGCCAGAGCAATTAGACAGACGAAAGAAATTAAAGGCATAAAAATAGGAAAAGAAGAACTTAAATTATCACTATTTACAGATGACATGATTCTATACCTAGCAGACCCAAAATGGTCTACAAAGAAACTATTAGAGCTAATAAATGTATTCAGCAAAGTGGCAGGATATAAAATCAACACCCATAAATCAAAGGCATTCCTGTATATCAGTGACAAATCCTCTGAAATGGAAATGAGGACAACCACTCCATTCACAATATCCTCAAAAAAAATAAAATACTTGGGAATCAACCTAACAAAAGAGGTGAAAGACTTATATAATGAAAACTACAGATCCCTAAAGAGAGAAATAGAAGAAGATCTTAGAAGATGGAAAAATATACCCTGTTCATGGATAGGCAGAACTAACATCATCAAAATAGCGATATTACCAAAAGTTCTCTATAGGTTTAATGCAATGCCAATCAAAATCCCAACGGCATTTCTTGTAGAAATAGATAAAGCAATCATGAAATTCATATGGAAAAATAAAAGACCCAGAATAGCAAAAGCAATTCTAAACAGGAAGTGTGAATCAGGCGGTATAGCGATACCAGATTTCAAACTCTATTACAGAGCAATAGTGACAAAAACAGCATGGTACTGGTACCAAAACAGGCGGGTGGACCAATGGTACAGAACAGAGGACACAGAAACCAATCCACAAAACTACAACTATCTTATATTTGATAAAGGTGCTAAAAGCATGCAATGGAGGAAGGATAGCATCTTCAACAAATGGTGTTGGGAAAACTGGAAATCCATATGCAACAAAATGAAACTGAATCCCTTTCTCTCGCCATGCACAAAAGTTAACTCAAAATGGATCAAGGAGCTTGATATCAAATCAGAGACACGGCGTTTGATAGAAGAAAAAGTTGGCTACAATCTACATTCTGTGGGGTCGGGCTCCAAATTCCTCAATAGGACACCCATAGCACAAGAGTTAATAACTAGAATCAACAAATGGGACTTACTCAAACTAAAAAGTTTTTTCTCAGCAAAAGAAACAATAAGAGAGGTAAATAGGGAGCCTACATCCTGGGAACAAATCTTTAATCCTCACACTTCAGATAGAGCCCTAATATCCAGAGTATACAAAGAACTCAAAAAATTAGACAATAAGATAACAAATAACCCAATCAACAAATGGGCCAAGGACCTGAACAGACACTTCTCAGAGGAGGACATACAATCAATCAACAAGTACATGAAAAAATGCTCACCATCTCTAGCAGTCAGAGAAATGCAAATCAAAACCACCCTAAGATACCATCTCACTCCAGTAAGATTGGCAGCCATTATGAAGTCAAACAACAACAAGTGCTGGCGAGGATGTGGGGAAAAGTGTACACTTGTTCATTGTTGGTGGGACTGCAAATTGGTGCAGCCAATTTGGAAAGCAGTATGGAGATTTCTTGGAAAGCTGGGAATGGAACCACCATTTGATCCAGCTATTCCCCTTCTCGGTCTATTCCCTAAAGACCTAAAAAGAGCATGCTACAGGGACACTGCTACATCGATGTTCATAGCAGCACAATTCACAATAGCAAGACTGTGGAACCAACCTAGATGCCCTTCAATAGATGAATGGATAAAAAAAATGTGTCATTTATACACAATGGAGTATTACTCTGCATTAAAAAATGACAAAATCATAGAATTTGGAGGGAAATGGATGGCATTAGAGCAGATTATGCTAAGTGAAGCTAGCCAATCCCTAAAAAACAAATGCCAAATGTCTTCTTTGATATAAGGAGAGTAACTAAGAACAGAGTAGGGATGAAGAGCATGAGAAAAGAAGATTAACATTAAACAGGGATGAGAGGTTGGAGGGAAAGGGAGAGAGAAGGGAAATTGCATGGAAATGGAAGGAGACCCTCAGGGTTATACAAAATTACATACAAGAGGAAGTGAGGGGTAAGGGAAAAAATATAAGGGGGAGAAATGAATTACAGTAGAGGGGGTAGAGAGAGAAGAGTGGAGGGGAGGGGAGGGGAGGGGAGGGGGGATAGTAGAGGATAGGAAAGGCAGCAGAATACAACAGACACTAGTATGGCAATATGTAAATCAATGGAAGTGTAACTGATGTGATTCTGCAATCTATACGGGGTAAAAATGGGAGTTCATAACCCACTTGAATCAAAGTGTGAAATATGATATATCAAGAACTATGTAATGTTTTGAACAATCAACAATAAAAATAAAAATAAAAAAATAAAAAATAAATAAAAAATAAATAAAAATAAAAAATCATCTCTAGATTACTAAAAGTATCTAATACAATGTAAGTGCTATGCAAATAGTTGTTCTACTGCATTGTTTAGGGAATAATGATATATATAAAAAAAAGTCTGCATATGTTCAGTACAGACACCATGTTTTTTCCCATATACTTTTGATTGGCAGTTGGTAGAATCCATCCACACGGAGCCCATGGATATGGAACTCACAGATACCAAGGGCTGATAGTACCTACTGAAGTTTTTCAAAACGCATCTGAAAAGAATTCTGGAAGCATATACTCTAATAAATAAGCACAATTGTCAAGTTGAAAAAAGATGAGTTCTCAGAAGTGACAGGATACTACTAGTCATGAAGTTGCAAAGGGGGAGGAGTCAATGTAGAAAAAAAAGATGACAGAATAGAGAAACACAGACATTAAAGATAAACAAAGGAAATTAAAAAAACACAGAACAAAATCTAAAGCTGGTTTTCTCAAAGAACTAATGAAATCAGCAATTTTATGGAAAGACTGACCAACAGAAAAATAAGAGAGACATGGAGACGGGGTACAAGAGTAGGCTCAAGGGGGTGCACACGAGATTTCACAAGAAATATCTGGAACAAGAGAGGAGACCGAAATGTACATTAGAGAACTGAAAATCATGAGGTCACCAGAGGAAACAGGGGTCCTGGGAGAAATGGCACATTGTCCATCTAGGACAGAAAACGGGCAACCTTGGCCTGTAGCTCTTCATGTCAGAAATCAAAGAAGTCATCAAAGATGCCTGGGGTCATGCCAAAAGACAGAGGAACCAACCTGAAGGACCTATTCACCAAAGAGCAACAACAAATAAGCTAAAATCCATAAGTTCATAATGATAGCCCTTACTGGTCACCTCCGAGAGGTGCTAGTGAATAGACTCATTTTCAGAAGAATGAAAGGGAAGGAACAGAGTCTTAATCCTGATGTTCTCATACAAACTATAATGCAAGGACTGTAGTTGACGGGACAGTGCTCTTCTTTAGAGATAGCTTTCTGCTAATAAGTGAAGAAGGAAAGACGGACTTAAAGTCTCACTCCTCTACGACCCCAAGTAAAAAAGTGTGTAACCGTCGTGATTCTGCAATCTGCATTTGGGGTAAAATTGGGGGTTCATAACCCACTTCAATCTAATGTATGAAATATGATATGTCAAGAGCTTTGTAATGTTGTGAACAACCGATAAAAAAAAGAAAAAAAAAGAAAACAATAAAAAAATGTAAAATAAAAAAAAAAAAGTTTATCTGAGCAACAATGGGTGACCCATAAAACTATTCAGTGAAAAGCCAAAAATCCATTAGGAGTTTTAATGATCAAGCTGACAACTAAAATCATTGGCAAAATCTAAACATCAAAGAGAAACCTTCCACATTCCTTAACTCCTGAGGTGAGGCAATAGGAAGCACACACACACCATGATTGAGTGTTCTTGCCAAAACATCTTCCTGAATCTAATCAAGCCTCTGGGTCTAAGAAAACCACAGGGAAGAGAGGAATTTGCTAGGCCACACACAGGGATGCCATTGTTAAAACCCAGACTGTGGGAAACTGCAAAGGGTAATGTGGCATTACCAACAATGAAATCTCACAGAAAAAGAAAGTGAGTGAGAAAGACAGAAATTAAGAGACTTCACTGTACTGACCCAATAAAATAAAAGGATGTTGATCCAACAAATCTGTTGGGGGAAAACAAAAACAGTCATAAAAATGAAGTAAGAGAGAATCACAGATATTTGAAAATTGACTAGATAGTATTAATGAAACTTTTAAAAGTATGTTAAGTGTATTATAATTTTTTAAAAAAGACTTCTGAGGCTATAAACTCTGTAATTGGGCTCCAAATCATCTGGAGAGAGGGAGAAGGGAAATATACGTAGATCAAGATTGGCCATGTGTGAAAATAGCTTAAGTTAGATGATGACTACAAAGAGGTCCATTAAATTATTCTCTTTAATTTGTAATGTGCTCAGACTTTTCCATAACATAAAATGTTTAAAAACTAAGATAAAACATAATATTTCAAACTTCTGCAGAGGCTCAAGACTTATAGGAATTTTTGAAAATGTTGTTATGAGTCTAGGCCTAAGAAACTGTGGTTTCTAAGGTTTAAAAAAAATCACGGGGGGGGGTAGGGGTGTTGGGGTGGGGGGTGGATCGGTATTTGTCAATTCTTTGGAAGAGCGGGCAACTGGAAGACAGGACAGAGTTGGAGAGAATATTTTGTACTTTTGAATTTTATATCAAGTTTATGATTTACATATTAAAATTAATAACATAATTAAAATATGTCTTTTAAAATACTGATGTCACTATGAACTTCATGCTAAGACATTAGAAAATCCAGATGAAATAGATGATTATCCAGAAAATTGTATAGTCAAAATTAACTCAAGAAGAAATGAAAAATGTAAGTAAACCTGTAACCTTGAAAGAAAGAGAATCAATGGTCAAATTAACTACCCAGAAAAAAGGACAATGCCTAAATGGTTTTATAGGCAAATGTTGAATGCAACTTCTTGGAAAATACAGTACATAGAGTCATCCCTTGATATCTGCAGGTAATTTGTTCTTCATCTACTTAGGGAAAAAAAATCTATAGATACTCAAGTCACTTGTATAAATGACACAGTACTTGGTGTAGAACCTACATACGTCCTTCCATGTAATTTAAAAGATGGCTTATAATATCCAATACAATGTAAATGATATATCAATTATTGTTATACTGTATTTTTAGGGATAATGACAAAAAGCCCGTACATGTTTAGGGTGAACACAATTTAAAAAAATTGCGGGGCGGTAGGGGTGGTACTGGGGATTGACAACTGAGCCACTTCCCTAGCCATATTTTGTATTTTATTAGAGACAGGGTCTCACTGAACTGCTTAGCGCCTCGATAAATTGCTGAGGCTGGCTTTAAACTCGCAATCCTCCTCCCTCTGCCTCCCGAGCTGCTGGGATTACCAGGTGTGTACCACTGTGTCCGGCCTAAAAAATTATTTTTGATCCTCAGTTGGTTGAATTCATGGATATGGAACTCAGGGATATGCTGGTCCAACTTACTTATATTCTATAAACTTCATCTTGACTGAAAAAGCAAGCTGCAAAAAGACTGGCATGGTATGAAAATATTTACTCAAAAATTTTAAATATGGAAATTGTTCTGAATGCAGCTTTCATTACCAAACCATGATGCTAGCTTCTGCCCTCTTCACCCTTGGCCAATGAGCCAGCTTAGGGGTGTCCCCATCTCCCAGGTGAAGGGAGAGCACCCAAGCTCAGTTTCCCAGATGTCTAGGGCCTCCCACCCTCCATCAGGGAGAACTTCACATCCCAAAGTCTCAAGTCGTCACAGCAACCACCACAGCTTGCATGTCACTGATGCCTTCTGAGAGGGGACAGCCAGGCTGGGCTCTTTGCTGAACTGAACCCACCTCTGTCTAGAAGACATGCTGGCACACCTCCCTGTGTGAAGGGGACTACATGCAACTTTATCTCACAGACCCAGGCCTTGTAGTTTGTTTCCTCCGTGAAGCGTGTTTCCTAACCCATGGGTGGTATTGTGGGATTCAACGCTCAATCTTGCCCAACAGGTGGCACCCAGAGAGGACCCACTTAGGAAGAAACAGTCTCATGTATCTATGGACATACACATCCTTGGCATGGTATAAAATATGGTAACGATGTCACACTAACTTCCCAACAGTGGCCACCTCTGGAGTTGGAGAAAGCAAGAAGAGACCCAAAGGGCTCTAGCTGTACATGTAAGACATTGAGATTTCTTGCCATAATTTTTTGAAAGAAAAATGACAGAACATTGGTTAAATCCGAGTGGTGACTACATGATCCCTCTTTCACTCACTTCTCATAGCCAGTCCACCAGCAAGTCCATGGTGTATTAAAGAGGGCCACTAACGGTGTGCTGTTCTTCCCATTAGAAGGTGGGACCTATTTCCTTCCCTGGGCTTTATCTGAACTGTACTTTGGATTAGTTTTGACCCCCAGGATGTGGCAGAAGTGGTACTGTGCCAGTTCTGGGTCTAAGAATTTTGAAGGCCTAGATATTTGTGTTGCTGGACTCTGAAAATTCCACTGCAGGCTGTAAAGAAGCCCAGGCCAAACACTGGATGGTGAGAAAGCATGTGAAAGAGAGAGCAGTCAAGTGGAGGAGGACTGAGGAGCCAGACAGGTGGGGGAGGCATGCACCGCCCAGCTGACCCTGCCAAGTCTTGACCCAGAGGAACCTGGGAAATAAGAGTGCCATGTCAGGCTGGTAGGTTCTGGGGTGGTTTGTTACACAACATAAACACTTGGAGCTTTCTTTGGAAACATATTCCAGGTCCGTGTTCTTCTCTCCTTTCTACTCCCTGTCTTGGACTCTGCCTGGTGCCTTGTCCCCAAGGCTCAGGAAACAGCCTTTGGACTCCCTTATTAAGAATACACTGCTGCTCTGATGCTTCGATAGCTATTGGAACAAAACCTGAGCCCATACCATGAAGGCTCGCCTCTCTAGTCCCACTCAATGTTCTTCTCACTCTGTCCAATCACGTGGGCCAGTCTGCTGTTTCTCAAACACGCCAAGATCATTCCCACTTCTCAGAATTTATGTTTCTGGTGTCTTGCCAGAAATGCCATTTCCTTTGATTTTTATGAGACTGTCTTTCTCATTCTAATCGCTTGGTTCTGATTAAATGACTTCTCTCTATAGACTCCTTCCCAGTGCTCTGCTAGGTCTGGATGTGGTTCGTCTCCTAAGAGTTCATGTGTTGGAAACCTGGTTCTAGCATGGTGATGTTGGGAGGTGGTGGAACTGTTAAGAGGTAGAAACTAGTAGGAGTTGATAAAGTATTTGGGGGTGCAAACCCAGAAGGGATTATTGTGGTTCTCTTGATCAGTTAGTTCTCTTGACTACAGTTAGTTCTTGAAAGAGAGGGTTGTTATAGAAGTGCAAGATTGGCTTCTTCATGCTCTCTGGCTTCCTGTCTTGCAATGTGATCTTCCCTTTTTTTCATGCACTCATGCCACTGTGAAGCCATTCACTGTGAGGCCTCATCAGAGCCAAACAGAAGCTGGTGTCATGCTCTTGAGTCTTTAAAATTGTGAGCTAATTAAATCTCTTTTCTTCATAAAGTATATAGCCTTGGTTATTTTGTTACAGTAATAGAAAACTGTCTAACACATGCCCTAAGCATGTGTCCCTCCGTTCTTGCACCCTGGTTAATTTTCTTTATGTCCCTTTCTGCTCCTAGAGGTGGAGCAAGTTGCTAAGAGCCACAGCCAAGTAATATGATGCATGGCATTTTTGGTTGAAAGGTGATGCCAGCTAGCCATTGAGATGATATGATTATGTTAAGATTTGCATTCATATGGATATTGGACTCCTGCTGCTCACCTCAGCCTGCTAGGGACTCCTGGAGAGTTCCCATTGGTTGGGGAAGTGCAGTAGGAGGGAATTCTGGGGGAGGAACTTCGAGAACGCCCGGGAGTGCATCGGCAATCTTCCTGGGTGCGTATGGAGCATTGGCGGCAGTTTCAAAAAATAAAGTTTGTTCCTGCTTGAGTGGCTCGTGATTTTGTGTCCAGCCAGACTGTGGCAGCAAGTTTATTTATTGTTTTTTTCCTGGAATACAAGCATTATGAAAATATTTTCCTGGTTTCTTAAGTTCTCCAGAGAAAGCTTGGACATAGTGTTAAGTAAATGAATGTGTACCTGAAGGCTGGGCATATCCTTCTTTGTTGTTTTCAGTATATTTAAAAAACATTCTTCCCACCCTCCCATAATTCCTTCCTTTTGGTTAATCCAGCAGATGTGATCACTTGCCCAGGAATCTCAGATTCAATGTCAACATTTCATCCAATGCTACAGTTTTAGTGTGGTTTACCACACCAAAATTCATGTTGAAGCAAGGTGATGAGAACTAGAAGGAGATGAGCCAGGGTTGCCCTTGTGAAGGGATGAATTCTGGTCTTGAGGACTGGGTTGGGACTCACAGGAGCAGATTAGTTCCTGAGAGAGTGGGCTGTTATAACAGAGCCCAAGATCTCTTCCACATGCAGGCACTCCTACTACATGAGGCCATCCAGCACAAGGCCCTCATTTGAGCCAAGCAAACACCATGATATTTGAACTTCACAGCCACCAGAATGATAAAACAAACAAACCTCTTTTCTTTATTAATGACCCAGTGCCAAGTATTCTGTCATAGCAACACAAAACAGACTAAAACAGCCAATAACAATGAAAAATGTCCTCATGGGCTTTTTTTAGCATGATCCTGCTCAATGCTACCCACATCAAGCAGCACTCTCTGGTTTTCCTCCTGTTCTTTGCTGTCTCTTTTTTTTCTGCTACAATTAGAAGCACATGAAAGCAGAGGCCACATTCCTATGGTGTTCTCAGCATCTAGAGCACTGTCTACTGCAAATCGATATGTAATCATTGAAATAATAGTGCTGACTTAATAAAGAGAAACAAAAATCCAGGCCTTGGATGATGCAAATCATTTACAAAAGCCAAAAACAAAACAAACAACAACAAACTTAAAAAACAAGTACCAATGAAGAAATACCCTTTGCCAGCATTTTCATGGACTTAGCAAGGCAGGAACCTGCTCTCCATGTAATTTACACTCTTTTCCTACAAAATAAACTGTTTGCAAATTTCCCTCATAATGTTTTGAATCATGTAATTATTGGTTTGTCTGGAATTCATTGTAAAAATGTTGACTTTAACAAACATGTTTAACATTCGAAAAATGAACAGAAATAAAAATTAGCTAAGATGATAGGATTCACCTTAATATAAAATAAAACCCAATTAGGATTCCCTGGGAAACTCAAGAACATTCTGTACACATAACACAGGAGTAGAATGCTATGAAAAGAAACAACTAAGTGCAGGAGAAAGCCTTTAGAAAATAAAAACAAACACCAAAATGAATGTTCCACAGAGATGCTGGAAGATAAAGTCAAGGAAATCCTTCCAACTTTAAGAAAGAGAACGAGAGTTGGAAAATCTGAAAGAAAAGATAATATATATCTTAACTAGTAGGAATCCCATAAAAACAAGAAAAAAACCAAACAAAAAAAAAAAGAGAGAGAAAAAGCAGAGGGGAAAATTTATCAAAAAAAAAAAAAAAAAATACACAGGGATTTCCGGGCCTGGAAGGAATATGTGTGTGATCTACCCAGAGCCAAGCAGCATGAGTGAAAAAAGACTCTTGCTCAGGTTGTTGGTTATGAAATCCCAGAAGACCAAGCCTGCTGGGAAGATCCTAAAAGCTCCCGGAGAGGAAAAGACAGGTTGCCCACAGAACCATGACCGTCAGACCACCTTGGAGGACAAGAGAGCGGGCTTCTTCAAGTTCTGAGGACTGGAGTTGTCCAACCAAGAGAGCCCAGTGGAGGGCAAGATGAAGATGACCTCGGGTGGCAGTCTCTCGCCTGTGCCTCCCACGAGCCCTTTTCTAGGAGTTCTCTCACTGAGACTTTCCAGTTAAACAAGGTCGGGAAGCAAGAGCTCCTGGTGGGAGGGGGAAGGTGGATAGAGGTCGAAGGGATGAAGGGAAAGGTGCTCACTCTGGAGAATGGTACTGAGTCTCTCCAGGCAGAGGCATGAAGATGGGAACAAATCATTTAGTTATGAAGACTCATCTCACAGAGATAGGTCAACACCAATATAACAAACGGTGCAGGGAGCTTGGAGTAGGAACATGAAGGAAATATTCATCCAACATGGCAGGAGGGCAGCAGACACTGCCCCAGTGGGTCAGCCAGAGACTGCAGGCACGTTCTCTACATGGAGAAGCGATAGTTACCTAAAGAACTAAATCTAGAAACAGCATATAAAGACACTGACACGGGGACAGGGCCCTGCTAGTCTTCTTATGTTATAATTTTTGTTTTGTACTGACTTGTTGAACCAGGGGTGAGTAGCATTTTGAAAAATGTTAACATGCTTACTCTGTTACATCTGCTGGGGCGTATGCAGTAATATGCAACCCTTACAATAATAGGCAGCATTGAGAAAGACTCTCAAGTGACTTTACTAGGGGATGGGTAAAAATCAACCTAGTTGTTTTCACACTCAACTAACGTGGTGCACACAGAGAGAGCTCCGACGTACCAATCATGAAAAAGTTGCACAACGAACACATAGGACTGAATTTAACCCACGGAAAATCAAGAACACATACCAAAAGAATGATCCTGTGTGTGTGTGTGTGTGTGTGAGAGAGAGAGAGAGAGAGCATGTGCGGGAGCACCCGGGTCTCACTGGTATCATTTCAATCTACAAGAGAATGTGTGGAATTTCATACAAATAACTTTTTCCCTTAACCTTCAGGGAGGAGTCAGGACTAGGGAGAATGCTCCTGCCCTATGCTAAGCAAAGGCTCTTTGTTCACCTTTTATTTTTGAGCCCAGAGGTGCTGGGGTGTCGGCACAGAGACAAGCCACTGCCCACAGAGCTGTTTAGGCCTGGCAGCTGGAACAGGGGCAGGAAAGCCTCTGGCCTCTGCCCTGGCCTCCTCCCACCCAACACCACCAACCTTTGAGTCCTACATCTCTTAACCTCCACAGGTGTGGGCCACCTGTGACCACCCACTTGTCTCTGAGTGCTCTCACCCCTGTCTCAAGTCCAAAATGAGCTACTAACAGAAACTTCAGTGTCATTATTGCCACTTTGTATTCAAATTCCAGCCTGAAATTCACATGATCACATGGTTCTATTTTTAAAATAATAGACTATTTTTAAATGCCTTTAAATATCTCTAAGTCTGTAAAAAGTTCATAGTGAAAACAGAAATTAAGCTATTTTTTCCCCTTGATTCTTGTGAGACAGACACCCCGGCAGGTGATTTTAAGACAACACTTGGCAACAAGCCCTTGGGTGCTGGATGACAGGTGGGGCTGGAAAGAAAAGTTGCTGGGCACAACCTGAGCCAGGATCAGTAAACTCAACTGCAATCCTGAAAAATTCCTTACAGCTGAAAATACAATTCTGACTCATGTGTGTGGTTCCTTCTAGCACAACAAGGTTATGAGCTCAGGAAGATTTTTCTTGCATGTTTCTGGGTGTTCTCTTTGATTTTGTTTATTTTCTTCTCTGGACAAATGTCATGAAGAAACAGCAAGATGGCTAAGTGGAATCAGGACAAACTGAAGACAAGGGTGGCCTGGATGGTGAAGAGACCAAGAATTGGGACTTCCAAGAAACACACGTATAACCTTAGGGGTTACATTCTGATAATCCCCTTGTAAATTGAAAATGCCCTAAGTTAAAAATGCATTTAACACACCCTACCTCCCAGACATCACAGCTCAACAAGGAGCTCACTATCAAGCATCCCTTGCTCCCCTTGGGTCACCATGGCTGACCGGGAGCCACAATTCACTGCTGCTGCCCAGCATCGCATGACAGCACAGGGCTACAAACCTTTGCTTGGGAAAAAAGATCGTAATTCTGAAATATGGGTTGAACTGGATGCATACCATTTTCACACCACCATAAAGTAGAAAAATCACAAGTCAAAGACCATTGTGAGGGGGAACAGTCTGTCTTGGTAGCTCCCTATAGTCATTCATCAGGAGTCCCTAAAATGTATGTGAAATTCATACACTAGAGTTTAGATTTAAATGTTATGGGTGGGGGGTGTCCATTCCCAGAGAACTGAAGAATTCATAACACTTCCTAATTATGGCTCCTTTGAGGTCTGACTCATGTGGACTAGGAATCCAGACTGATGGGTAACAATCCTATCCCTGTACACAGGGACCTGGTCCTTGTAGGCATCGCCCTGCTCACAGGCCATTGACTTCTTCATTGGAACCCAGAAAGAGAACTGGAAAGAAAATCTTTCCTGGATGCCTGCCGAAGGCATACTGTGTAGGCCTGGGCCTTCAGGCAGGGCTGCCTGGCCAACTCACGTAAAAGGAGGCAGGCAGGGGTGGGGGCTGAGCCTTGAGGCTTCTGGCCCCTGGGAGAGGGATAAGAAGGTGAGGGTGCACCCTGGAGCCCACCCACAGCACAGTGGAGGAAGGGGAGATGGAAGGCAGCTCTTCCTCTGGTCCTAGGCAGCCATGGCCTAAAGATTCACTGGAGTGATAGTCAAGTGGAAGGTGTTATGTTGGAAGAGCTGTTAGCTATGAAAGGCAGGGAGATGAATTAGCCTAAAACTGAACCCTCAGCAAGAGCAAGGCATCTGCTTTTAGTTATGCCAAGAAAGGGGTAAAGAGGTTCTGATCAACCTCATCAAGTGGCACTGAGTCCAGTGAGAGCAGGGCACAGACCTACAGCATCAACTTCCTAAGAGAAAGGATGGCATCGTTTGACAGGCAGCCAGCTGCCCATTGCTAAAAGTGAGTAAATGATGAAGCCGAGATCTAAGCCTCAAATTAAAGTTCATATTAAAAGCCGCATCAAGCCCAGAGCTGGTGTAGCTGGGCTCTGCTTTGTGGCATGAAGCGCAGCTGTGCTAACTGCCACCTGCATGGATGGATGCTCACAACCATTGCTCCTACCAGCTGGGCCACCACTCAGTCCTCTTTTCTTCATCTCATTCAGTAAGGGCTTTGTTACTGGATGCTGGCTGCCCTCCCTGGAGAGGCCCAGGGTGCTCCTGCCACCAGGTTGGAGAAGGGTGCCCCATTGACCATGGTCAAAGCCCCTTCCAACCACTCTTCCATGGCCCAGCAGGTATAAGCAGGACACCAACAAGAGGGACATTTAAACATGTGGGCTGACTTGTCAGTGTAGATCTGTCCCTTGGCCATTAAAGAAGGCAAGCTACGACCCTATGGGCACTTCCTACTTCAGTATATTTCTTGCTATTTCTAGAAGGCAAGAAGAGCCTCCACTTAAGCAAACCACTTGGCACTTAGATTAAAAAGTTAGATTTTTAATACTGATCTGAAAAATGCCAAAGCGGGTAGGGGGAAGGATATTGCGAGTAGCAATGTAACAACCTGGGATTTGAAGACCCTCTGGAATGTTCCTCCTCCTCCTCTGGTCCATGCTGGGTCCGGCAGTGCGCAGTGCTCTGAGAGGCAGGCAGCTGTGTCAGGGATTTCAGAGAAGAAGCTAGGACCACTCGCAGAGAGGTGGGGTGTGGGCTGCCTCCAGGATGGGGTCTGCCCAAGAACCCCCACCTTCCACCATCCAGGAGAGTCTCGGCTGAAATTATCTGGAAGTTTCCTCACTTCTCTACTTTCCCGGGTGCCCCACCTCGGCTGGCAGAACAGGTTTTTCCACTCTGACTGGTGTCAGATAGAGGAGGGACATGCTCAAGAATGTCTAATGACATGTTTGTCAAAGCAGTTGGTCAGAAGCCCTGTCCAGTAAGGAACTTGCTGACCTCTCTTCTGCGGCCTGGCCCCCTGGGAACCCATCAGAGCTTTCGAACATTCCTCTTGCACTAAGTGGGAGCTCATTGCTGATGGTGCTCAGGGGATTAAGGCTGTGGCCTGCTTCGCTGAGACACAGTCGTGCTGTGTAGACATGGTAGGCCACACAGTGGACACACTCACACACCCATGGGCTTTTTTTCCTCACTGTGTTGCCGAGGCTGGCCTTGAACCCCTGGGCTCAAGCGATCCTCCTGCCTTTACTTACCCTATGGGGAAGCTGGGACAACAGCCACGTGCCACCGCACCCAGCTTCATTCATGGGTTTTGAAAGAGTGAACCACTCCACAAACACAGAAGGTGAGGTTATCCAGGTCAAAACAGGTGCGTGGGAAATACAAAATGCCATTACTAACAAGCTCAAAAGTAAAGCAGGTTTTTGATTAAAAGTTTGGTCTTTTTCTAAATTATTCTTGCAAATGTAAGAACTTTTGTCATTTTCAAACATATCATCTTCTAAGGATTTTTAAAAGCAGAGAGATCTGCCCCTACATAATTTGAGAATCAGTTGTCTTCCTGTTGGCAGCCATGTTTTCTTCACCAGGATTGGGAATTAGGTCTGGAACAGTCTTCCCTGAGGAGAGATGGGTGGATCTCGGTAGGCAAAGTGGGGCGGAGAAGCAGAGGTCCTCCTGATCCAGGAGATCCACAGAGAGGGTTAGAAGGAACAATCCACCTCCGGGGACACACTGAGAAAGCGGATCCTGCAGAGGACTCGACTGTAGGTGTATCGAGTCAAACACTCCCCCATTTATTCAAAAAAGACATTAAGGGGAAAGTGGCCCATGAAACAATTTGACCTTGGATGTGAACCCACAAGGCATGCTGGTTAGGTTCTAATGACAAAGCTATTGACACTTACAAAAAATAGCAATTGAAAAATAACCTGCAATATCAGTCTTCTGATTACAAAAGTAATGTAACAACAACAGATGATGTATGTTCACTTTAGAAAACAGAAAGACTACAGATAAACAAAACACACCGACCCCACCCTTTGAGCATCATTTGCACCTGTGCTGTGTGTGGCCTTGGTGTTCATATAGATGGTTCCTGACTAATATGGTTCCACTTACGATTTTTTTTTTAAACTTTACCATGGTATGAAAGTGTACCCACACAACCATTCTGTTTTATAATTTCAGTATAATATTCAACAGATTACATGAGATAGTCAATACTTTATTATAAATAGGCTTTGTGTTACATGATCTTGCCCAACTGTAGGTTATCATTAGTGTTCCAAGCACGTTCAAGGTAGGCTAGGCTAAGCTATGGTGTTGGGTGGGTGAAGAGCATTAAATGCATCTTCGACTTACCATGGTTTTATCGGGACATAACCCTATCATAATTTTTTATTTATATATGACAGCAGAATGCATGACAATTCTTATTACACATATAGAGCACAATTTTTCATATCTCTGGTTGTATACATAGTATATTCACACCAATTCGTGTCTTCATACCTGTACTTTGGATAATAGTGATCATCACATTCAACCATCATTAATTACCATGCCCCCTTCCTTCCCCTCCCACCCCTCTGCCCTATCTAGAGTTCATCTATTCCTCCCATGCTCCCCCTCCTTATCCCACTATGAATCAGCCTCCTTATAGTCCATCATAATTTAAGGAGCATTTGGTATTTATACTCTGTAAAAATGAAATCCAACATGTGAAGTATTAAAATTAGACTCTACAATAGGGGTGACATAGGGTTCAGTCTCTGAAATTAATAAATTTCTGCTAGTTAGTTAGCTCCAGGGCTAGGGCTCCCAGGCTCAGTCCTGTTGTAACCACCTTTAAAATCTGAGGATGGAGTATGAGCATAAATCTTTATAAGCTTCCTTAAGGGGATTCAGTTGCTATCATAATTCTTTAATATACAATTTCCTTAATGCTGAGCCACTGGAACGAATTTTCTGATGTATTGCAGGCCACTTTCTTCTCTTTTTCTTTGATTTTATGGTTTGTGTGTTAGGTCCCTGATAAACACTTCCCTCACCCACAAGGGTTTCAGGGGTGTCCCTTCTCTGCCCTGTTTCCAACCCCAAGCAGCTAGCACAGTACCCAGTCCCATCATGTCCCCTGTGTGTGCTCTTAGATTTATTCCCCACTGGGATGATGAGGAGACCTGAGATTCCATGGTAGAAAATGGCTTGTGAGGGCAGAAAAGTCTTCAGAACCTGCTATGGGATCACAGCTGTCAGGGAGAGGGGACAAACCAAGGAACAGTAGAAAGCTCAGACATAGATCTTTAAGGGAAAGAAATGAAGGACTGGGGATAATCAGTGCTTTCACCTCTAGGTTCACATTAAACATTTTCTGGTTATCTGTCCTACCTCAAGTCTGGAAGGTGGGTTTGGTTCCAGTTTTGTCCAGGACCCATCATACCCAGGTCCCTGGGACATGTAAGAATCAAAGGAAGATCCCTGGGGACTTAGAGGGCATCATCTTAGTCTTGCCACTCATGAGCCTGAGTGAGAGGAGCCAGTTAGAAAGGTAGATCTCCATGCCCAGACTTACTCAATGAGACTTCACATTTTACAAGATCCCCAGGGGACATATGTGTACTTTAATATCCCAGAAATCTTGCTCTATGGGACTCAAACCATTTAGACTAGTTGATTCTCAACTTTGGCTGCATTAAAATTATGGAGGAACTTTTTTAAAATGCCCAGACCACCAAGATACTGTTCCAGTGGGTCTGGATGGGGTCTGGGAATCGGTAGTCACAACACAGTGACTCTGTGGGCCAGGGTTGCCTTTTAGATCACCAGATCTTGACCAGGAAAGGGATGGGGCAGAGGCCTCTGCAGATGATACAATCACCTACCCTACAAACCCCAAATGGTCCCAGCATCCCTGCCCCGACTCTCATCTCTCAGGACAGCTAAGAGAAGCAGCAGGTGGGAAAGTAAAGCGGCAAGTGCTCTGGAAAGACAGAGGTTCTGCTCTAAAATCAGGGATAGCATTCTATTGTCCACATCGCCTTATCTCATGCTAAGAAAGCAAGATACAAATCAACACTCTGGCAACATTTGTGCTGGGAAATGTCAAAGAGAAAATACTTCTCCCATTTCATAATTTGACTTATGTGCATAGAAACCTCACCCTTATTAGCTTCTAAACATTTGAGATGGAGAAAAATTACTTACACTGAACAAAACATTTGCTGGACCAGTGCCCATTTGTTAATACAGTTACAAACACATAGGACCTCTTGAACCCAATGTGTTTAAACCCAACATGTGGGCCTCTCAAATCCAGCATGATGGCCTCTCACACCCAACATGAGGGCCTCTCAAATCCAACATGTGGTCCCTACCAAACCTCAAAGGACAGACTATTAGAATGAAAGTTCTAGAAGTCAGGCCGGGTTCAGATGTCAGTTTTTTGATTTATGAGTTGTTGACCATGAACACATTTCTAGACCTCTCTTACCCTCAAGTTAATCAGCTATAAAACAGGGATAAAAGTTCCATATTCACAGGTTGCTCTGAGGATTAAATGAGATTATTTGGTAAAATATTGAACCCAGAACCTGGTATGTACTAAGATATTAACACATATTTATTGTTAACAATGTCAATGATATTGTGTTAGTGTTAAAAATGGTACAACTTGGGGAAGGGAGGGGGCATGAGGGTAGGAAAGATGGTGGAATGAGATGGACATCATTACCCTAAGCACATGTATGAAGATACAAATGGTGTGACTCTACTTTATGTACAACCAGAGATATGAAAAATTGTGCTCTATATGTGTACAATGAATCATAATGCATTCTGCTGTCATACATAATGAATTAGAATTAAGAAATGGCAAAACTTTAGTGGAAAAATCTTTAAAATGTCCAAGCCTAATAATCTGACTTTCGTAAATCTACTTTATGGAAATAACCTGAAACTCATGTATAAAAAAGATAGAATGGAATGCTTTTGCAAAGTGTGAACAATTAGAAGCAACTCCAATGTCTAATAGAAGAATAAGGATTAGGTCAATAATTTTATGTAGTAGTCTCATATAAAATGATATTTCTTTTTTTTATTGGTTGTTCACAACATTACAAAGATAAAATGATATTTCATTTAATCACATGAGCTAGGTGGTACCTTGGGTAAATGTCAATAATAAAAAGATTAGGAGGAGAAAGTAGCATACATTATATCCACTTTATAAATACCATAAAGTTAAAACAAAGTCTCTTAATGACAGAGAAGCAGATGAGAAGAGAATATGCCTATATGTTAACTATTCTTGAATGTGGAACAGTAGGACTCTAGGTAATTTTTTCTTTGCTTTTTTCAATTTCTCTTTAATGAAAACACATTATTTTATAATGCAAAAACAAAACCCCCATTTTTAAAAGTCCTTTAACCAACATAAAATAATACCCTAATATTTAAGCCCACAATATTGAGCCCACAATAAATTTTATTCATGGCCCTTCAATTTTTAGAATTTAAGTGAAAATCCCAAGATATATTTTGTGATGAAAAAGCACCAACTAATTGTCATTTTCTTTCCTTTGGTTGAAAACCCCTTGTCCTTATACAGCCTGAACTCCCTACAGGACAAGCATGGCAGCTCACACCCAGGCCAGCATGGCTAGCTCCACCCTTACCATTATGGGTCTCCATGGCGCGTTCTGGACACACGGTTGATCCCTCCGGCCCCACACACCAGTACATGCTGGGTGGTCCCCGAGACATGCCAGCCATCAACCCTTGAGGCAGCCAATCTCCAAAGGCAGGTCCTGCTGTTGTCACCGCCACCGCAGCTGCCCAGGTGGGTTAAGGCACAGACACACAGTCATGGTTGAGTGGAGTTTTTTCCCCTTCTGGTGGAGAAAAACATCATAAAATAAGAGATTTTGTAACTCAAGTCCTTTCTGGCACCCCCTACAAATAATTACTTTATATTGGTCCACTGGTATTTCCTTTCTTTTGCAATATTCTTCTTCACAGTCTATCTATCTGGCCAAATTCATCAGGTTAGAACTGCGAAAGGACAGAGCTCCCTACATTCCACTTCAGCACTGGGTTTAGATCTTATCTCCCCGAGAAGAAACCCTTAGCAATCTCAAAGCATTTGCTGGTAAAGGGCTCAGTCATCATTCAATGAACACATATCTTATGTCTCTTGTCAGATAGCCAGGCCCTGTGCAGGGCCCAGTGACATCAATACGGCTCAATGAAGCTTCTGCCCTCAGGGTCTCCTGCTCCAATTGGTATGGGGCAGATACATGTACAGATGGACACAATACAAGTCCATGCCCTTGCCCAGGATAGATTCTTCTGGAAGTCAAGACGTGGACATATAATCCCAAAAGGGCAGTCGGGCAACAATCCCAGAAAGAAGGGGTCTGGAAGGAATTGTTGCTGGTTATGAAGTCAAGTTGGGTTGAGTTTTGGAGGCTAACAGAAATGATCCCCAGAAATGTGCTTCTCTACCTGTGGACATGTGGCAATGCCTGGAGACATTTTTTTGATGGTCACAACAGGAGGAGAGGGGTGCTGACAGGCATACAGTGGGTCCAGGATACTACTAACCCTCCTACAAGGTACAGGACAGCCTCCTGTAACAGAGAATTATCTGGACCCAAATGGTTCCACGGTGGAAAACCTCAGTTAGATGACACCAAACTCTTAAAACAAACTGTGACAAACTCCTGAGGCCACGTGCTACTCTTCCATGCTGGGATCCCACCAAGTTTGGAAGTCCCCTCAACATGAATGCCCATTCTGCTCTGCTGGTTAAGGGACCAGAAATGTCTGAGGGCACAACTCAGGCCTGGTACAGGGATAACTGCATGACAGGACCATATTACTATATCAAGTAGGTGTTCCAATCCATGTTCCTATAGTCTATTGTATACATAAAGTACAAAGTCATTGACACTGAGACAGACAAGTTCAAAATGGGGAGCGATGGCGCAACCAAAAAAAATTGGTAAAAAATGAGAGTCATGTAAATAAAGCCTAATACTCTATGTAAAAGCACAGTATGACTGTCCAAGGTGTGGACTCCCTCTGTCTCATGTTATCAGTGTGATCTCCAGCTGAAATTTACACTTCTCAGTTTTCTTATCTGTTAAAAATAAACATGCATGGGTGGGGATGTGGCTCAAGTGGTAGCACGCTTGCCTGCCATGCGTGCGGCCTGGGTTCGATCCTCAGCACCACATACAAAACAAAGATGGTGTGTCCGCCGAAAACTAAAAAATAAATATTAAAAAAAAATTTTTCTCTCTCTCTCTCTCTTAAAAAAAAAAATAGACATGCACCCTAATTCCCCCACTACCTCTCAGGTTGCTGACAATTTACTAGGGCAAAGTTTCTACATTCACATTCTACAACAGGGCTGGTGTGGTCTTTATCTGCAATGTCAGCATGAGGGCTTGGGTACCAGCAGGGCTGAATAAGCTCAGGGTGTCAACACTAGAGGGCAGAGGCTCTGTCTCCCCAGAAAGCAGGTTTTGGAAGATGCTCTGTACCATGTGGGCACCAAGTAAGCTACAGAGGAGGGCTGTAAGAGCACCTGGAATTTCTGTCTAAGAGCCTGGGAGCCAGGCACCTGGCCCAGGTGGGCTGAACTCTTCAAGGCAGAAGGTAGGACCAGGAGACTCTGACCAGGTAGTCTTGCTTCTTATGAACCTTGCTGAAGCAAAAAAAAGGAATGGTTTAGAGAATCACATGTTCTTGAACTTGGGGAGCCTGAAAAAATCCAAGGAGAAAAAGACAAATGACAGATTTGGATAAAATTCAGGACATGATTACTCTTATAAATTGTGAAACCCATTTTGGAAAATCAACTTGAGAACAGGAATAGGGAAAACCAGCAAGACAGAATCTGTTATAAAATAAAGGCTCCAAATCACACGTTGATTTTCAAAATCAGAGAAGCACAGTTGCCATCTGCTTCCAAACACCTCTCTGAAACAGCTACCAAACATACGTAACAACATCTCAAAGATCCCCAAAGTAGATGCTCCTTCTCAAAACAGAAGTCTTATCATGTAGTGTTTACTCCCCCTAAAAAAAAAAATCTTAAAAATATTCTACTCTAACCTTCACCCAGAACATTTGGTTCCCCTTTCAGTTTCTTTTTTCAAATCACTGTACTAGTGGAGAACTTTGTCACTGGAGCAGTTTTTATAATTATAATTAGTATTTTGGCTTAGACCCTAAGGTAGAAACTTTAAGATGAAGTAACTCAAGTTTTGCTCAACCTTTGCCCTCAAACAGATCTTTGCTTCCCCCTGCTTCTTTTGGATTCAGACCAACGCAACAAGTCATGGTCATAAATTATATCTTTTCTTTCATTCAACGTCCTAAAGGAGGCTTCAAGAAGTTTCCTGTAGTAATGATTATTTTAATAATTTTTAAACATATCCTCAGTTTTCTTTTGCCAACCCTTTATATCTGCTCAAGAGCAAAGAAAACAAGGAAGCTTGTATTGAGCCCTTTTGGTGAGGAGTGAACTTCATGGAACTGGAAGGGAGGCCAGACAGTAAAGCAAGTAACTGCTTTAAAGTCTTTTTTTTTTTTCCAGGAAGTTTAGGAAAAAACTGTGGGTACAAATGTGTTAGAAGACATTTGCAAGTGAGGCATGTTAGAAATGCTCATATCCTCTAGCTTTTGGAATCAAAAGCCTGGTCAAGATCAATGGCTCATGTTCTAGACATCTCTGCAGTGCTTTGGGCATCCCCTAATATTAGCTTGTCTACAGAATGTGTGTAATGAGTTTGTGGACGTCAAAATATCATGGAGCTGCAGGCTAGAGAAATATATTGTTCTCAATCCCAGATGAGCACAGAAAGGTTCGGGAACAAAAGGGCTCCATGAGTTTGAAAGTATAAGTGAGTTAAGCCTCTCCATTCACCAGCTAGTCTCCATGTGCATCACCATGCCTGGGGCTGCTCAGTTTTGAGCATAAGGATGTGGCAGTGAGCAGAACAGATATCATTTTTGATCCCAGGAGCTCTGGTGAAGACTGTGAGGTAATTAAATAGAAATTAAGCAAATTAAGGAATACATGAATTGTGGAGAATGCTCAAATGATGCAGAACAAGGGATGTGTTAGAGACAGTGGGTTTAGAGAGCGTGGCTAGGAAAGACCTTCAAAGGCCATGTGAAGAGACCTAGAGCAGCAATGCAGAGAGCCAGAGCTGGAGAGTGAGCTTGGCCACAGTGACTGGGTGGCAATGGCCTGGTGATCTGAGATGGCAGATGTCAGACCATCTGGGGGTTGGGAGGGGAAGGAATTTCCTTGGATTTCATGCCAATTGCAAGGGAAAGGTATTGAAGGGTTCGGACTGATATGATCCCATTTACCCATGGGGGATACACACACAGATAGCATCATCTGGCTGCCAGACAGAGAAAAGAGAGGGAGACTAATCATACAAGAAAGAGATGGTGGTAGGTTGGACAGGGTGGATGGCATAAGAAAGAAGATAGACCCGGACATATTTTGGGAGACCCAACAAGATTTGGCAACACACTGGATTTAGGGAAGAGGGAATAGGATGAGGATAACTTCTAAGTTTTGATTTAAGAAATGGTGTTGGCGGTGGGGACATTCCCAGAAATGTGAAAGCTCAGGGAAAAGAAGTCAGGCTGACTCTAAAACTAGGTGTTGGTATGTAATTAACTTATTTTTTTCCTTTTAAAACCTTAGTAAAGATAATAAAAAACCAAATCCTAAAAAGGCATTGTGTAGGTTTTCCAAAATCCCTTTAGTGCCCAGATACTTTGCTACCATGTAAGTGACAAACTTAAAAATAGTGGATTTGGTGATAGGATTGCTAAGAATATAACTATATGTCCCTGTTTCTCTACTTCTTCAACTGTTTCAGGGAGATGTATTTGTAAGATAAAAATTTCGTGGTCTCAAACTATAAACGGCCATATTGAGATGCCCATAGGGGTACCCAAATTCTCCATCACAGTTTTTCCACTGACCTCCAGCCTTCCCCTGTGTCCCTACCAAGGAAGATCACCTGCTGAGGCAAGAGCCATGGCAGTTTTTATTTGGACCAAAGGTGTTACTCCTGGGCAAGGAGCTCTCCGCAGACCTGAGCAGGGGAAAGACACCCTCAGCCATCCGTAACACCAGGCTACTGGCCAAAAGAGAGACTTTCCTTCCCAACACACATTCTTCTGCACTCTTCCCCATGCTCCATGCTCGCTCTGAGGTCTCCCCAAGTTAAAGAACGGTTTTCTCCAAAGGCCGAAGAAAACCTGCTGACGCCCTGATGTTTCCTACTTTTGTCTCTTTCATTGCCTCCCTCCCACCCGCGCCCTATCCCGCGCGGAGTTGCGGGGTTCCCTGCCTGGGCCCCGCACACTCCCTAACCTGCCCGCTGGTTGGAGTCTGGGCGCGGCCGGAGGCTGCGGGGCTGTGAGGCAGGGGTCGCCCCGCGCTCTCCAGGCCCCTCGAGCTGTGGTCCTTGCCCCCTGGGTAAAGGCTACCCATGCCCAAGCATGCGGCCGCCTGGAGCGCGGGCCTGGGTCACAGGGCACGCGGACGCGTGGGCAGGCGGAGGCCAGGGCTGCACGCGGATCCAGGGCGCGGGCCGGGTCGGTGGGGGCGCAGGGTTCCCGGGCCCGCTGCAGGAGGCGGCCAGGCCCCCACCGTGGCAGGGTGCGGGTCGGAGGAGCACTTACCTGCGGCGGCGGGGCAGGGGCACGGACGCTATGGGACTGCGAGGCCGGGCCGCGCGATCGGACACCAGCGGGCGGGCGGGGGCCTGGCGGTCCCACCGCCCTCTGCCCACCGCGACTCGGGCCGAGAGCGCCAGGGCCGGGCCGGGCCCAGACGCACTTCCTCAATCCTGCGGCCGGCGGGCGGGCGGGGAGGGCGGGAAGCGGGCGGCGCAATGAGCGCGCAGGGCAAGGCCGTGGCACTCGAGGGTAGAGGGTCGGCAGCTGAAGACCTTCTCCAGAATGGGCAAGAGGAGTCCCCTCAGTGGCCCGCCGCACTTTTCCTAGCTGTAAGGAGTAGGTGATTTAGTTCACTGCTTGCCCCTGGAAGACGCCAGGACCGCAGGGCTCTTGCAGGGCCAGGTCCTCTTCGGGTTTGGTTTCCAGTTATAAGATTTGCCGGGTTTTTTTGCTCAGCACAACTTTCACACTGCACTCTAGGAGCAGCAAAATTGGCAGGTTAATTCAAACTTGTATGTTGGCCATCTGTTCTGATTGTAAATATTAAAAAAAGACAGTGAATATTCATTTCTGTGGATCCGTAAGAGAACAATATAGAAGTATTTTTAAAACGTTAATATTTTGTAAAGTGCTCTTGTTTTGCTAATTTAATTACAGGTGTATGCAAAGATGTAGCTGTTTGGTGAATCTTTTAATTTTTAAATTTAGTTTTATTTATTTATTTTTTTTTTTTTTTTGAGTGAGGGTTCTCACTGTTGGCCAGACTGGTCTTGAATTTGTGTGCTCAAGCCATACTCCTGCTTCCACCTCTCAAGTAGCTGGGAGTAAAAGCGTGAGCCACCACACCTGATTGGCGAATCATTTTAATGATCTGCTTGGGGCGGGTGGCGGAGGCAAATAAAACATGGTGGAATAATGGCAGTTCATCAGGATTGGACCTGTCATAAGGGTCTTCATCAAACCGTTGAGGCAAATAACCAAAAGCAAAGCCAAACACTGAAGCCCATGTTGCAGGTAGGATTCAGATTCGACTTCACCTGTCCATCCAGAAAAGAATTCTGCTCAGAAAAAGCAGAGGGTTCTACAACCTGGCAGGACCAGTACCTTAGACTATTATGTAATGTCTCTCCTCAAATATTCCCAGGACTTTGCACAAAGCACAGAGACAAATTGCAAAAAGCCCTCACTGCCATTTCACAGAATCCGGGTCCCAGTACGACCTCAAGGACACCCCAGGCTGCGGTTACTTGGTTTCACTCCTAGATTTGGAGTCTAGTTGGCAAGGGGACCACCTGGCAGCTCTGCTCTGCTCCCAAGAAGCTTCCTCTCAGGCTGTCCAGTAACAAAACGCCCTTCCTGGGGCTGGGGATGTGGCTCAAGCGGTAGCGCGCTTGCCTGGCATGCATGCGGCCCGGGTTCGATCCTCAGCACCACGTACAAACAAAGATGTTGTGTCCACCAAAAAACTAAGAAATAAATATTTGAAAAAAAAAAAAAACAACCAAAAAAACGCCCTTCCAAAAGGGTGGGCACAATTTTGCAATCCCGTTCTCACCACTGAGGTCCTCTTACCAGTTTGCAAGAGAAGCAGTATGATTGCTACCGAAAAGTCCCTAGTAATTTGCCGGGCGGGGCAGCCACAGTGTTGCGTGAGCCCCCACGACCGCCTAGTGGCGCCTCCAGGGCGCACCGCATCGCCATCTACCGCCACCTGGAGGAAGTGCACGTCCAGGGCCTGGGCTGACACAAGGGGATGTGTGGCCAATGCAGATAGGGACAATTTAACTTCCCTTTTAAAAGAGTTTGGGACTAGGCTAGTAACTGTGCCTAGCGTAGAAAAACACCTGGTATATTCGACAGGAGGATGACATGTTTGGAGTAAAATGACCAGCATTTAACTCTATCCATTAGGTATGCAATGTAACTAGTTTGTATAGGAAATTTGGTACCAGGCAGTTAATTTCTTTCCACTTTTTGACATTTGCTGATCCATGGACTTTCCTTTTGCTCAAATTCCACCCAGAGTTTCAGCATCTTCTAATTGGAATGACCCCTTTTACATCACCTGGAAGCCCCCTACTTCCCTGAACTAACATTCTGCCTTTTGAAGGTACAGTAACTACCTGTTCTTTCTGTGTCTTCTAACTATTTTTCTTCAATTGGATGCTCAGCTTCCTCAGACATTCCTCACTGAACAATTTTAAAACACCTCTCATTATCTTGAGGCACTCCACATGGCTTGGGGCAAGGGAAAAAGATTCTAGAAAGTCTCCATCCACTAACAGGAGAACCTATGGCACTCCAAAGTGTCCACTTTAAGAGAATATACCCACGCCCACTGGCACCCAAGCACACATGTATAACACATGTGTGGTACGCATGCTCATGCACACACACTCTACATCCTTCCTGAATGGTTTCCTTCAGGAAGATATATACCAGTAAACCAAATGAAGGGAAATGTTATTTTTTATAATTTTCTGCTTACACTTGGATTGAGAAATGACTTGTTGCTAAATACATAGATAAATGCACACTGAGAGAGATTTGATCCAACCTCCTTTAAGGTGTTTCTCAAAGGAGTGGTGCTTTGCAACTATGTGCTTAGTGACCTGGGCTCTAAACATTAAATGTATGGATTGAGCTTGGTGGTCCTACCCAAGTACAATGATCCAATCTCAGTGTTAGCTCACAATTTGGTAATTGATGCTTCTTGGTTAGAAGTCTTAGGAACTTTGCTAAATTAATCCCAATCACCTAGGTCATTACAGAGAAAAGTGACAAACATGACACACGTGTTCATGTTGGGGATGCAATGTTTTCCACCAATCCCCATTTTCTACACTCACACCATCATCACTTTGTGAGACTCTAAGAGACTCAGGCAAGTTAGATGATGCCTTAAACTTAGTCAACCAAGGCATAGGACCTCTGAGGCTTAGTTCCCTGTCTGGTCAATCCCAAGAGCCACAGAAAGGGGTTTTACACTCAGGTAAACATTGGACCTGATCAACTGAGTAATGTAATTTTATTCATGTCATTGATCCTGTTTTACTATAAGGCATATGGTACAGGAGTTCTCAGGCTTACCACAGAATTAAAGTGGGTTTGGTCCATCAATTAAAAAAAGATAACATTTCTCAAATATCCGATTTTATTTTATCATTGTTAAACACAATCTGAAGTTAGGATCAGAATTCCCAGTCTGATAGACTTATAAGCCATACCATAGGGGTAAACATTAAAAGAAGTGAATTCTAATATTATATAGATTTCCATTTCTAAATACAGTATATTACAGAAGGTTAAATACACCACCTCTGTGCACTTACAGCTATAAAAAGATACATTAACTATATCAATTATAAATAAGGTAGCATTTCATATTAAAGGCATTATTATACAATGAAAGGATAGGAACCCTCTAATGTACTACTAAGAAGGTTAGTGTCTATAGTTACTGGAGATACTGCAAATTCAGTGTACGAAGTCAAATCCTGATTTAACAAGTTATTGGTAGTACAAGTGATGAGTGTTAACTGCTGGAGAAGAGAAGGTTAATTGCATATTGCATTTCTCTGACAAGGATGAAGAAACCCTAATTCAGACATGATTGTCTTTATACATACACACTGGTTCTGACAGAGTTTCATTTTACAATTGCCCACTCCAACTTAATCCTCAAACATAAGCACCATTTTTTTTCCAATGAGAAAAGTACTAGTTAGTAACAAGAAAAGTACCCAAATAACACAACTTAGGTTTGGTTTGGTTTTTAAAGCTATGTGGGAATGCTTTCAGTTTTCCAAGTTAAAACATAGAATTGCACATCATTTGGATACACAAAGGAAGAAATTGAAAGTTTTGTAACCTGTTAATGAACTACTCAGGCCACTTGGATGAAGACCCAGTTCTTCTATGGAATTCAAGTGTTGTTTGTTAACTAATCAGAAATTTTTACCAAAATAGGACTTTAGAAAAACAGGGCTGGATTATAACAGCAGTCTTTGCAGTTGTGTACATTTTTACTAACTTAAAATGGGTAATGGAACTAGAGAAACCATTATTATCAGAAACCATTACTGAATGTGGTGTCAATGCATAATTTGTAAAAGGGAGTCATTGCTCTGATTTGTCAAACTTGGGACGTAATTGTCTTAGGATTTGTTATGTTGTTGTGGTAACAGAAATTGGAATCTTCAGCAGCAAAGGTGACACTAATATTGTTTTTAGCCAAGAAAGTTGCCTTGGTTAAAGTAGCCTATCACATAGTTTTAGAGTAAGCTCCTTGGGAGGTTGATATGGTCATATTCCTAAAGCAGTATTGATTTCAAGGTGAATCCCATGGTCAATGTCAATATGCAGTCCTCCAAGACCCATACCTGTGCATACCCAAGGCCTCTGGCACCCTTCCATGGTATGTGCTTCCTAAAAGGTCCCCACATCAGATCCTCAAAATTTTCCTTTTTAACTTAGTGCTAATCCTTCCCTTCTGTATGATCTCTCCCCTTCCTCAGAATGGGGGGTGGGTATTGTCCTGTGCACAGGAAACCCTGAGAAGACCACAGGTGTGGGACCCTGCTTGCAGAACATGCAGGGAGCTCTTTCCCAATTCCTACTGGAGTCAGATTCAGCAAAGCATTCTGAAGCAACTGCTGGATACTTCGAGTCCTGTTTCTTGTTAGCAGAGCCCTGAGTGTCTTCACTATCTCTCACATCTGGTCTAAAGGCAAAATTAGAAATGGCCAACAGCTCCCT
Organism: Spermophilus citellus; assembly: GCF_964194105.1. Taxonomy (NCBI): domain Eukaryota; kingdom Metazoa; phylum Chordata; class Mammalia; order Rodentia; family Sciuridae; genus Spermophilus; species Spermophilus citellus. The sequence goes on from NC_138185.1 coordinate 54,333,382, forward strand.
CCCCAGACAGGACTGAATTTCACACACGACATCTGGGCATCCACATTGTTAGGTCAATAAAATGTGAGTGTGAGAGGAGAAGAAAAAGCATTCATTCAATCTCCCGTAGATTGAAAGTGTCCAGAAGAAAGTGTCCCAGGAAGGTCAAGCATTGTACTTTTTTCCTTTGGCGAGTTTGAAGTGCCACATTCAGCTGTCCAGAGTTTGAGGAAGGAGCCCTTCTTTCCTTCAAGGGTTCTTGTCATCAAGTTTGATGGTGACAGTTTTCACTTCTGTATATTCAGCCAGGGCATATTCACCTCTGTGATGACCGAAGAGAAGAAAAGTCAAACTGAGAATGTCCATTCACAGTTCTGTGGAAACTGTTCTAATGCCGGATTACTCTACTGAGCAGTTTGGGGTTTGGGGTTCTACAAAAGTTTGAGATTGGGAGGAAAACTCTGAAACCTGAAGAAAGTAATAGCTATGATGATGATGAGTTTAAGTAACTGGAAATATAAGTTTAAATATAAAGGTTTTTGTATGTGATGTTTTTGAAATAGAAGAATTAAAGGTTCACCTTCAAAAAAATGAAGGGAATTAAAAAAAAACCAACACTAGGGGAATTCTCTCGTTCAGGGAATTAAGAATCAAAGGACAGGGCTTGGTTAGGTGAACAAAGAGAAGTCAGGGATCAGAAAGGACAAGGGATGGCTCATGCCTATAATCCCAGCAGCTCAGGAAGGAGGCTGAGGTAGGAGGGTGTCAGTCCAAAGCCATCCTCAGCAACTTAGCAAGATCTTGTCTCTAAATAAAGTACATAAGAAAGGGCTGGGAATGTGGCTCAGTGGTTAAGCATTCCTGGGTTCAATACCTGGTAGAAAGAAAGAAAGAAATGACAATGGATTTATAAGTTTTAGGTGGTGATTTGGAGCTGCATGAAGAGACAGAAGAGAATGAGGGCCAGGGAATCACAGGGACGGAACACCGAGAGAGCCTAGACTGGCCTGGGAGGGCACAGCTGGGGACCAGCATAAGAGGAATGATGCCACCTGGTGGGGTGAGGGGCAGATGCTAGCACAGACTGGACACACAGCCTTTGAGTTGGCGCCCTTGGTGCAGTTCCTTTCTTTAAGTCATACAGGAGTCAGGTGCCCCTTCCCAGCACATGGGCCAAGCTAGTGGCAACTCCCCTTCCCAGAAACAAGCAGCAGCTTTGGCTGGGTTTAAATTCCTCTATAGCACCTGCTCTGCTGTTAAGTAAAGAAAAGTTGTGTGCTTATTTAGGAAAAGAGATGGAAGTCGAAGTGGCCCTGGAGGCTCTGTACTAGAAAGACCTGAGACAGTCTCATCCCATCCTTGAGACCAGAAGTCCTCAGAGTGTGGTCCCCAGGCCAGTGCCATCAGCTGCATCTTGGAACTTGCTAGAAATGCCTATGCTTAGGCCTTATTGAGTCCTGCTGTGGCCAGTAGAAGGAAGGCCCTCCCCAAAGGGTCCATGTCTCACTGCCCTAAACCTGAGAAGACTTAGGTTACATGGCAAAGGGGAATTAATATTGTTGATGGAATTCAAGTGACTAATCAGTTGATTTTAAAATAGGGAGGTTAACCTGGATCATCTGGGTGGGTCATTTGATCCTTAAAAGTGGAAGAAGAAGGCAGATAAAGAGAGAGTAAAATGAGACACAGGTGCAGAGAGATGCCACAGTGCTGGCTTTGAAGGTGAAGGAAGGGCCATCATCCAAGGAGGAAGGACAGCCTCTAGGAGCTGGACAGGGCATGGATACACACTCCCCCAATGGCCTCTAGAGGGAAATGCAGTCTACTGACACTTTTATCTCAGCTCAGAGAGACCTGTGTCAGATTTTTATCCTACAGAACTGTAAGATAATACATTTGTGTTGTTTAAACTAAACTAATTTTATGGTAAATTGTTATAGCAATAATAGAAAATGAATATACCTACTGAATTAGAAATTCCAAGGATGTGGCCCAGAAGTCTGTTTTAACCAGTGCATTAAATCCCCCAGTGGATTCTGATGCAGGCTCAAGTTTGAGAACCACTAGCTTAGAACTATGAAGGTCAGTCAAATGCTTTGTCCCTCTTGAGCCTCAGATTCATCATCTGAGAAGTGGGAATACTATAACCTCCTTGCAGTTATAACAATTAGGAACAATTCATGTGCTAGATAAAATGTGAATGGTGAAAAGTAATATTGTTATTTTATTAATAATGTGTCACTGAGATTTTTACTTAGTTTCTTAAATGTTCTTTCATCATCAAGAACCCATGATAATGAGTGAATTATTTCATAATATTTTTTAAACATACAAACAGAATGCTAAATTCAACTTCTTTACCACTGATACTCTACTTAAAAAGTCCCTAAAAGTAGATGGAAAACTAATATGAATATATGATGTGTATAAATTATATAATATTCATTATATAATTTACAAACCTGTGTGAGAACAAGTCCTGTTTTCCTTAACATATAAAAAGTTCTTACAAACCAATTGGGAAAACAAAAATGACCAAACAGAAAAATCCAAAAGGACATAGTTTGCAAACCAGAAATGCAAATTCTGAAAAGTGTGAAAAGGATACTCAACCTCTCACAATTAAAGAAATGCACACCAAAACAGTGGTGAGCCTATTTGTCACGTGGCAGAGCAGTCAATTTTTAGAAACTTATTCTGAAAACAATCTTCTACAAGTGCATAAAGATTCACACATGAGGAAACATAGGCATGGTTTATAATAACAGAACACCTTGGAAATAACACAAAAGTCTATTGAAGGAGACCATCACCAAGAAGAATGGAAAGATAACCAATACCCATTCTTAAGAGGAAAGGGTAGTTTGCTCTCATTTCATCTAAAACCAGAAGAGACTTGATTGCTTTCATAGAAAACCTACAATACACTTTAAAAACAAGCACAAAATGTTGCATTGTAAAAATTCAAGGTTGTTAATGACTTGTCAGATTTCTAAATAAAAGTAAAGAAAGTGATGAAATCCTATTGTATTAGTATATAACTAATAAATACAGAATTAAAATCATTCTTGTAGGAATAAGTACATTGATACCCCCATTTTTTTTCTGTTTCTGCAGTTGTTCTAGCTCAAGTTCTTACTGCTCTTATTCAACCCATTGTGGCTCATCCACCTGGGCAATCAATGTCACTCATGAGCCCAGACTTTCTCCCAATAAACCTCACCAGAGCACCAGGGGGAAGGGACTGGTGACTGTGTTGTTCACTGCCACATGCTCAGAACTTAATGTCATACCTGAGCATCAGAAATGCTCAATAAACACTTGCAAAGTGAATGAATAAGTGAACAAAATGAACGAATGACCAGCAGTTACCTTGAACAAATGAGGTTGAGGATCAGGGGAAGAAGAATTTGATCTTCCCCATGTCTTACTATGTGAAGTTTTTATTACTGTCTCAACTGTATTACAAAGCAAAACATAGAACTTAGAGGGGGGAAAAAAAAAGCAGTGACAAAGAAGGAAAAAAAAAAAAAAAACGCAACAGGCTCCATCCCAAGACTGGACTAGAAACAGATCCCAGAGGGGCTCATGGGTGGGCAGCCAGTAACCAGCCCAGCTCAGGAGGCCAGGTTTGGGGAAAACCGTGGAATCTACCGCATGGTGCTCCAGCATGAAAATAAAGGGGGAACTTCTTGCAACATGAAGACATTAATTAGAGATGATTAAAAATAGAAATAAGTTTTGAAGGCAGTTTCCAGGCTCCTTGTAAATATTTTTTAAATATTTTATCAAAAATCTTGGGAAAATATATGTCAAGGATCCAAAAAACAGACATTCAAAAAACTGTGGCTAACCAGAGGGACAGGGCACGGGGGTGCTAGGGGGCAAGGACACCATCCGAGTGGTGGGAAAGGAGATGAGGAAACTGTGCAGGGAATCAGTTTGGGCCATACAAACTAGGCATCAGATGACTCCATGTGCCTTTCTGTAGCTTCTACAAATAAGGACAGTTGCTTTGGGGACTGGAGTTCTTCTTGCTGCCACATCTGGCCTCTCAGGGGAGGACTGTGTGGGATCTGAGTTCCCTAGCCCTCATGACCTGACTGGGTGAAGACAGAAGATCAGAGGAGGCAAATGACCACATGAGCCCTGCTGGCTTCATTCCAGGTGGCTTCCAGAGGTGACCCTTGCCCAGCCAGAATCTCTACTGTGGGGGTCCAGGGACCAAGCTGCCAGCATTTATTCCCTGCTCTGCTACTCACTAGCTCTCTGGGCCATTTGCTCATCTGAAAGCAGTTGTACCCCCTCACAGATTGTCACAGGACATGAACTAACATGCAGGGCTTTCACAGAGCCTCCTAGAGTCTGCTCAGCAAATGGCGGTTGCCATCAGCACTATGGAGGATCCTGGAGGGAACCCAGTGACCTCAGTCTGGGCCTCCTGTCTCAGGTGGGCAGGCAATTTTAAGGGTTAATGAAATAGAGGCTCAGAGAATGCAAAGAGACACCAGCCGGCCACCAGGGGGAGGAAAGAGGCTGCTGCAAAAGGAGTTCATGATCAAGAATTTACCAAAGTTCCTTGAAGGGGAAACCAGTTATAGAAATAAAGAGGATGCTCTCCACTCAGACATGCAGATGACTCTGGGGCATTTGCCATCAGTTAGATCAGAAAGAAGGACTGATGTGATACAAGGTCCCTGCTTCCATGCAGACTGGTCAAGAGCAATTGCTCAGGGGTGGAAACCAGCTCTGTTCCTTTATCTTTAAAACAGTTCCTTTATAACACTATCTTCAAGTATCTACAAGTAGAGCCCTTAAAGGCCCCACCAAGACCCAAGGCAAGGGGAAGTGTTTGAGTGTGTTCCCACTAGAAGATGTGCAAACAAGTATAAGGTAATGCATTTGTATATAAATGACCCAAACTGTTTAAATAAAAGGAAGAACTCAAGCTCTTAGAAATGTCCCAGGAACAGCCCTGGGGTGTTGTCACAGATGGTTCCCTAGGAACATTGAGCCTACAAGATGTTTGTCCACAAGGCTAATAAAACCCTGAGCAGCACCAAGAAGGAGATGGGGAAAGCAGCCAGAGCCAGCTAGAAACCACAGCGTCTCCACCCCTGGGGATACTCCATCCAGCTCTGGACCTGGGCCAGATGCAAGAAGGCCTGTCCATGAATCTCAACCTACAGAGCTCATTTTCCCAGCAGGCCAGAAAGAAAGGAGATGTTGGAGGGGTAGGTGGTGGATTGGAACACACTGATGGGATCTGGAGGCCCAGCAGGACTCCCAAAGAAGTATCAAGAAGGAACCAGATTGACCCATGGTGTGTCTCCTGGGGCCTCTGCTGGGCTCCAAGATTCCAAGCCTGACTTAGGTTTGAGTCTATCTTCCTTGCAGAAAGTGGAGATTGTGCATAATGACAGCCTATGCTTGGCAAAAAGTACACTTTTCCAGAGCTCTGTGGCCTCCTCTGGCAAGCCTAGATCAAGGATTTAGGGATCATTCCCTGTAGGATGAGGGCTGGCAGGAAAGCTGAGGCTGGAGGTTGGTCTTGTGGCCTGGGGGAAGTCAGGTTAAGGATGAGGGTGGGGAATGGACTGCCAGCCTTTGTGACAGGGCTGCCCCAGACAGAGCAGGTTAGGGGATCAGGTGAGAGCTCAAGTTGCTGCACTGCAATTTTAGTGTATGTTTCATTCCCAGGTGGGCAGGTTTAGGGTGCCAGAAACACTTACAGTTCTCTGCCATTCCCCGACATTTTGAAGCCACCAAATGGAGCCTGTGCATAGAGTGCATTGTAGCAGTTGATCCTAGAGAAAGGATGAAAAGATACTGAGAGTTACCTGGAGAAGACCCCACCTGCACCTTGGGTGCTCCAGTAATTAGACACTTAATTGCCTAACACATGGCCTTTGGCAAAATTCCAATATTAAAACACAGTGAGTTTTTAACTTCTGCTTTCTTCTTACCACCAGAAGCTAAAATTTGAATATAATTCAGCCTAGAGTTTTTCATTGGAATAGGAATCAAATGAAAAGATAAGTACAAAGAAGAAAAATATCATGGCCTAAGGGAATAAGAATTAGCTTTGAAATAACACAGACCTGATTCCAAGTTCTGCTTCCTGAACTACGAGACTCTAAGCTTGTTACTCAAACTTGCTAAGCCTCAATTCATTCATCTTTAAAATGGGAATTACAATATATAATCTTTAGAATTACTGGTGAGGCAGGAACTAGTATCCAGACTTTGCAGATGAGCATGCACTGATTTTAGAATCAGAACCAGAGTCAGATAGTCAGCAGAGTTGATCTAAGGCATAGGCCCTGAAGCTTGCTCTGCCTGGTACAGCTGTTCCCTTTCATATATAGATTCTGCAGCTTCAGATTCGACCAACCTTAATTGAAAATTTTTGAAAATAAGATTGCATCTGTACTGAACATATACAGATTTATCCCTTTGTCATTATTCCTAAGAAATACAATATAACAACTATTTACATAGCATTGATAAAAGTATTAGGTATTATAAATCATCCAGAATTCAGTTAAAGTATACTACTGGATGATGTGCCTAGGTTATATGCCCAAACTGCCATTTTATATAAGGGACTTGAGTACCTTATACATTCAAGTATATAAAGGTCCAGGAACCAATCTCCTAAAGTTACTGAGAGATGACTTTACAGTATGTGACCCTGGGAAAGTCACTCAACTTCTCTGTGTCTTGGTTTCCTTATCTGTAAAATGTGGTACCTAACACCATAAGGGAACCCATTTCAGAAGGTGGTCATGAGGATCTAGCAAAGTGCCCACACAGTGGGTACCACATAATATACAATTAGATGCTCTCTGCTAAAAGAGAAATAGCCAAGGACCCAGCCAGCAACTGAGGGGAGCCGACACACACACAAGCACTCAACTCACCAAACTGTTCCAGACTCCAATGCAGAAGCCAATTTCAGGGCTTTGTCCAGGTTTTTGGTGAATATGGCTGCTGTGAGTCCATAGTCAGTGCTGTTTGCTCTTTTTATTACTTCTTCAATATTTTTGAACTTCAGTATTGGCTGCACTGGTCCAAAAATCTATGATTAATTGCAAGAAGAACAGTGAGAGGCATGTTTGGGTGGATATGTATGCTCCGAGCAGGTGTTTCCCTGGTTGTATGCCTTTCTCACAAGTTCATGTGTTAGGCAGCATCTACATTAAGTGTCTAATAACTGGGGCACCTAAGATGCAGGTGGGGTCTTCTTCATGGAGAAGAAGGAACACTAGACATCTTTCTAGCTGCATGATGGTTAAGCTCTGAAGAAAAGGATTAAAATGAAATAAAAATAAAAAATAACAACCCCCCATATGTTGTATTTGCGATCTGTCTTTATGATCAGGGTTTCTGAGAACCCCCTGCCTTGTGGGCAGGTGGGGGTGCACAGAAGACAAACTTCCAGGTGCCTTTTTGGAAAGTTATCTCTAAGGGTGTCCCTAAACAGGGCTGTAGGACTGTGTGGCCCAGCCTCCTGGTGCTGCTTTTCTACCAATGAGGACACCCTAACATGTTTCCATGATAACTCCGAGGGGGAGGAAATGGGACAGTGCTCACACAGTCTACAACCCAGCAAAGAAAAGGCAGGGAAGAACTGAGAGCTTGCACATTTAAGGGGTATTCTGAAGGGAGCCTGCAGTGGATTTAATGTTAGGCATGAGTCTATCTCCGCAGGACGGTGCCCAGTCTCTGGAAACACATTCCCAGGTTCCCCAGGACCTCTCATCATGGGGATGTTTAAGGAGCTAAGCTTCGTGTCATTGTGGCGGTGTTAGTAACCCCTCAAAATCTCAAGAAGAAACACCTGTCCAGGAAGCCCTCCAGCAGTGCTCATTCTTTCACGTGCCCTAAAAGATCACTGGGTATCAGGTCTTGTGCTATAAGCCCTGTGCAGGAACGCGCTTCCATCTGCCTACCAGTAGGACTGGAGGAGAAAGGTAGATTTACACTCTTATGGGGTCTCCTTAATTTCCATTATTCCCAGGAATGGCCCTGATGGAAAATTTCAATGAGAATTCTTGCTGGGACACATTCCTCGAATGAGCACTTGTAATTTACGCTTTATCTGGAGGAACTCAAGACAACTTTGAGCCCTGAATTTACAGCTGGATTCCTGGCAAGACCCACAGGTGGAGACTGCTTTCCACACGTGGGCTTCGTGATGAACTTAGGGACATGCTAGAAGACAGGGGAGGGTTGCTACTTCTCAGAGACTCAGAGCAATGAGTGGAGACTGAGGCTAGCACCAAGTTTGTGGCTGGCATCCTATCCTTAGGGTGTGCCAGAGACCCAGGAACAGGGGACAGGAAGTATCTCCTTAGGGGCTCTAAGGAAGAGAGGAAAGGCCACACGGAAAAGACAAATGTTCACCCCACAAAGACTTCTGATATTTCCGGGCCTTAGAGGAGAATGGTTTGAAGGACCCCTGGGGCTACAGCTTTGGCTGCAGCCACACATACCTCCTCTTTGGCAATCCGCATGTTGTCGGTCACTTCTGAGAAGACCGTGGGTTTGATGAAGAGCCCCCTGTCTTCCATGGCCGAGCCCCCACATTCCAGTTTGGCCCCTTCATTCTTCCCACTCTCAATCAGCTCCAGGATTTTGTCAAACTGTTTTTGATCAATCTGCAAAACCCAGAAGGGAATTAAGGCTCCTCCCCGTGGGGCAGTAGCACCATCTTACACTGTCAATGGCCTTTGATGCTGGCCTCCCCCACGTGCCTTAACCAAGCCCTAAGTCATATAACAACCATGCCTTGCAGGCAAATATGCCTCCAATGCACAAACCTGCACCCTTTGGACCAGGGGAGACCTGGCAATAGGCTGCTCTCACCCTCCCCAGGTTTGGGGTTCATTCACCTATCTGATTCCCTTCTCCATGCTGTGAGGTCAGCCAGGGGGTGAAATTGGTTTGAAGTTCTCATGTTCTTTGCCTTCTCAACACTTTGCACCCTGCTAAAGTGGCTGAACTTAATAAATAAAAAAAATATAAATCAGCTAAATTTGAATCTCAGAAAAACAACATAAGATCTTTTTTTTTTTAGTATAAGTATGTCCCAAACAATATTTGCTTGAGACATTTATTAAAAATATAAAAACATTTATATAAATATTGTTTGGGACATACTTGTGCTAAAAAGGCCTTTGTTGTTTAGATGGAATTCACATCTAATGGGTATCATGTATTTAACCAGGCAATCCTGCTCCCTGCTCACTAAACACCATGGATCAGGAGAACTGTTCTGAAATTGTCCTTTCATGGTGAGGAGATGTGGGCAGGAAAGCCGATGGCCCTACCCGGCAACTCTGGAAGCAGAGTAGAGTGAACTTCAAGGTGGAGCGGAGGGGCTGCTCCTTGGTGGGTGTGGAACCAACTCATCAGAAAGGCTTCACCTCTTTCTACACATACATTTTTAAATTTAAATATCTTTTCTTTTTTTATTGGTTCTTTTCAGTTAAACATAACATTAGATTCATTTTTATATAATTATAAAAACGAATATAATTTTTTCTAATTCAGTCCCTGGTACATCCCCTTTTCCTCCCCACCTCCCTCCCCTGGTTCCATTCCCTCTCCTTTACTGATCTTTCTGCTGTTTACTTTTAGTTTTTTTTTTTTTTTTGTTAGTGTCTTGTGGATGTACACAATGGTGAGATTCACTGTGGTATGTTCATTTCTGTACATAGTAAAGTTAGGTCAGATTCATTCCTTTCCTATGTACAAATATGAATTTGCCACCTTTTGCTATCTTGTCTAGAGGTCTCCTTGGCTGGAATGTGCCCTGTACTATAACCTAATACCCGATTTGTGGACATGTTACTGTCTGTGAAAATGGTCCCTCTATGGGGAACAGCTCAACTGTAAAAGTGCTCTTCATATTCCCCTCCACTGGCTTTCTTCCTGAAATCCATGGGATCCCTATTCTCCATCATGACTCTGTTTACAGTGCCCTTCCTTGTGGACCAGGGGAGACAGAGCTTTAATAGGTTTACGGTAGCTGAGATTTTTAGATAGGAGAGCTGGTTTCAGTCTAACGGTGTTAAATAGAGAAATAAGAAATAAACCTAATGGTACATCTCGGTGACTATCTCCGAGGAGCAGGCTGGCTTTCTTAGAAGGGGAGGGTGTAAAATGTGCATGTCATTTGACTGACAGACTCATGAAATATGGATCCAGTTTTAAAATATTGAATCTGATCCATACCTTGTACCTTATACCAGGAAAATTCCAAATAGATCAAAGATGTAACCACAGCCAATGAAAACATACAAGTTTTTTAGTTCTCTCCTGTGGGAGACTGTCCTTGAAAACTCCGAGTGTTGATGGCCAACGACTTGAGATATAGAAGCCAAAAGAGAAAAGATTCATAAATTTGAATATGAAAGAATGAAGGAAAGGAGAAGAGGAAGCAAAATCATAAGCAAAGTAAAAGGCTTTGAAAAAACATTGACAAGTCCTAAAGAAAACGAATCTCTCTAGTGTATCTATAAGGAGGTCTTAGAAGTGATAAGAAAAATGACCAACATACGGGAGAAAAATATGTAAAGCATTTTCATATTTGATAGAAAAGGAAACACAAATGGCTTTTAAGCATATGATAAAATATTTTCCCTTACTATTTGAGAGTAGAATGTACATTAAAACTAAATAAGGGCTGGGGTTGTGGGTCAGTGGTAGAGAGTTTGCCTAGTACCTGTGAGGCACTGGTTTAATCCTCAGCACCACGTAAAAATAAATAAGTAAAATAAGGCATTATGTCCATCTACAAATAAAACTTTAAAAAAACTAATTAATAATCCATTTTTAACTCTCAGGTGGGCAAGAATCCATATTCTGTTGGTAGTGTTGGGGAAAAAAGCTTATACAAATGTGGGTAGGCACATAAATTGGTTTAATGTGCTGTGGAATGTAATTCAGCAATTACAAATGTGTTCTCACTTAGCAACACTACTTTGGGGAATCTGTCCCATGGATTTCCTTGTGCCTGTATGAAATCACACTGAGGTATTGTGTGTGACTGCACACAGCCACATGTCCATGGGAATGTTATTTAAATTTCAGCGGCTTCATATAGCAGAATTTTATGTGCACGTATAAAAGAACAAAGCAGGTGCCCGTTGACAGATATAGAAAGACCTTCAAGGATACAACACAGTGCCAAATGGTAGAGCTATCACGGTATATTTTGCATAAAAATGAGGGAGGAAATCAGAATACACGTTCATATTTGCTTGTATACACATAAAGAAATTCTACAGGTATACACCAAAAATTAAGAACATGGGATACCCATAGTGAGGAAGAGCAAGAACCAGGGGTGTTAAATGGGGAGGGTAGGAAAGAGCACTTTCACTACAGACCTTTTCACAAATCTAGGGCTTAGACCACATGCATGTATTCCCACTTGAGAAAATGATGAGAACAACTACAATGGATCCAGTAATAGCTCAACTTCTCTCTGTGTGAACCAAATCTTGGCTTAAAAGTTCCAGGTGCTGCTGTCTCTCTCCTCCTCCCTGGGGACCAACAGGACTCACTTAAGGGGCTTCATCAGACCACAGATTCTCACTGGCTGCTGACCATGTTCCGCCCGGAAGACCCCGTCTGTCTTGCAGGCAGCACTGAATCCCAGTGAAAACCCTACACATCTGAACACTCTCCCTGGTGAGTCCATATGGACACATTGTTTAAATCTAATAATCATCCCATGAAACATCAGCTGGTGCCTTACAGTACAGGAAGAAGGACCTGCCAGGAAGTGAGATGACGGGGCAGGGCACATCACCAGAAACATGGAAATACAGCCCTCAGAGGACTGGCCCAAGGCTCGGCTCTACTCTCTCTCTGCCTGGGAGGATGCCTCTGGATCCTGCCCTGGCCAGGTGGCCTGCGTAATGTTTATGCGCCTGGTTGCTCAGTTGCCAAATAAACCTGAATGAGTTTGGAGTGCTCTAGCAAGTGGCTCTCCAACAGTGGACACTGATCTAGGTCAGCTAGCTCTTTTACAGGCATGAGGCAGACAGGACTATTTAGACAGCTGTAAGTCCTCTCAGAATAAAATCTTATTACCATGGATGAAAAAGCACTTGGGGAGGAAAAAAAAAAACCCAACAACATCCTAAAATAATAAGCTGAGGTTAGATGGCTTAAGTGAGCTTTCAAAAGGACTTTGAACAGCAGCATGAAAGCACAGATGAAATCAACACCCACCGCCCTTGCATCCACACTCTGGGAAGAGCTTGGTATATTTGGCTTCACGAGTCAGGACTGGAGCCCTTGGAAAAAACTAACAAACAATGACAGGGTAAAAAAGGGTCCTTAGTCTGGGGGTCAGCTCACATATTTCCCACTGATTCTGGATTACCTCAAAAAATCACAGTGGATTTGATAATGACTTTGTGGTAATGTTTGCATTGAGAGCTGAAATCCAACCAAGGCCATTGACTGCCCCATATTGCTGACTGCTAAGTCTGTGGCTGCTGCTGGGGACAAGGGATGTTGGCCATGAGTGGAGCTGCTTCTCCACCACAGCATGAGGTACAGAGCAGCAAACTCATGAGCTGGAGCCAGGGGAGGGTAGGCACTAAGGCCATAAAAGCACCCCTTGTTCCTATTTCCCCAGTTAGACTCTCTCCGTAGGATAGATAATAAGATCGAAGTCACACATAGACATTCATGCCACCTAGATTGGAGGACTGTCATTTCATATTTCTTCCTTTTAAATATATATGGAAAAACACTCTACCTCTCACTGAATAGCTCCTAGGTGCCATGAAATTCTTATAATATTCATCTGTTACTCCCATTTCCCAGATAAGGAAACTGAGGGGTGGAAGGATCTTATGACTTTCACAAGGCCACAGAGACAAATTTGAGCTCAGATCCACAACTTCCTGTGTAAACACGGGGTGTTAATGCAGTGGGTAAGCAGTGAGCTTGCAGGATAGATGCCAGGGGGTAAGTCACAGACACTGGATTTGAAACGTCAGGGCTAGAGCAAGGATTTGGCTAAAAGCAGTGGGTTGCTGCCGAGCTCCATTTCAATAATACATGGGATGGTCAGGCTGTCCTCTTTTAAATATTTATCCATCTGCTTCACTTCATAATTAGTAAGAAAGCGATACAGGATGTGCCCTTTTAAAGAGGTTATTAAATCTCTTGGTTACCATCATTTTCATCCTGTCCTTGGCTTTCCAAACCAAGCCTCCAGAGACTTGTTCCTACTGCTCGGAATGCATCCCTATCCCCAGAGCCCTCTCTATCCGGGATTCTTTGGTCTCTGATGGTCATCTTGTGCTACAGCACATGTGAGCTCGAGGGACCCCAGCCAAGACTGCTGGCTCCGCTGCTGCCCTGGCTGCACTGTGCTGCAGGGATCCAGCCTTCCTCTGCAGGGAGACCACGCTTGGCCTGACGCTCTGGTCTGGCATAGGAGAAGGACAGTACACTGAGAGGACTGGTTGCTGCAGGCAGATGGCCTTTTGTCCTGGGAACTTCTCCTTCCTCTGGAGGCCCTGTGCCTCTGTGTGTCCACCCCCATGTCATAGCCCTGCTGAAACCCGATGGGATCATATTGTTGATGGGCTTCTACACAAAAGCCTGTAGTGGCAGCTGGCGTCAGCATTCCTTCCTTTGGAAGGGTCTGTGTGGGGCCACATGTCTGTTCTGTTCGGTCCCCAGAGGAGCACCACGTACGCAGACACCTCGGCGGATTACCTGGGGCCCCTGCTCGGTTTTGGCATCGAAAGGGTCTCCCACCGGCCGTTTCTTGGCGAACTCCACGCTCCGCCGGACAAACTCCGAGTAGACCTGCTCCTCCACGAAAACCCTGGAGGCGGCTGTGCAGCACTGGCCTTGGTTGAAGAACACTCCCTGATGGGCACACTCCACTGCCAAGTCCACTGGAGGGGGCGGCGGGCAAGGCAAGAGGAAGCGATTAAGTTGTTAAAGAGGCCTGGCGACAGCTGCAACTCTAATTGCCCACACAAGAAAACAGGCCCCAGGATGGCTGCAATTCAGAAATTAATTTTGTTCTCAGCATTTCCCAGAGAGGATGGGAAAAAAGGATTTTCAGGTCTGGGGTTAAGTAAGTCCCCTGCCTGCAGGACCTCTCAGGACCTCAAATATGCTAATAGGCACAGAGAGGTGTAGCACCTTCCATGCCCCTTGCCCATGGAACTTTCTTCAGCCCTTTTTCTGAAAGACTAACTAATGTTCCATGGAAAAAAACTCGGGCAAGTTTTGATGTGGGCCAATTGTAGGAATTTTTAAAGGACTCAAACTTTTCCACCTTGAGTGAAAGAAGGGTCTTGTAAGTAACCTGATGCCATCTATGACTCAGAAGTTTTAAAAAGGCAGGGCTTTAACCTCAGGCCTGGATCTGAATCGTAGAGCCAGTGCTGAATCAGTTGCTAAAGCCTAGCTAGAAGGCTATACAGACAGATTTGGGGGGGGAGGGGCATGCTTGCTGGGTGAAGATGACAGTCAGATGTCATTTGCATTTACAAATTTACAGAAGGGCTTTTAGTGCTCAATGGTTGGCTGGTTTTCCAGCATCCCATACTATTGCTTGTTTAAGAAATGAAGCTTCCCTTTACACTGGGCAAAGGCACAGGGCCCCAGGAGGCATTGGAAGGTGATTCATTCCAAGTCCATCCGAACAGCTCTGAGGGATTCTGCCCTTGGACTTGAGTAGGAGGCCATTGCCATTGGCGGCTTTGTCTGTAAGCTGTGGTAGCAGGACAGAGCGTCATAAAGCTGTTGACCCTCCCTGCAACCACCACCCCCGCAGCCCCTCCCCCAAGACAACTAATTCATTCCTGCACCGTGACAGGAGCTCGGGGTGAGGGCTGAAGTGTCAGGGAAGGGTGGCGTGTTACCCCTGATATTATGTCAGGATTTAATTTCATGGACTGGCACTGCCCAGATTAGGAATAGGAGATGGCTCCACAGTGTGGGCTTTCTTTCTTTCTTTTTTGAGCCTTATGAAACCAACTCCCAAACAGAATGTGTCCTGTGACTTTTTGGTTATGGTTGTGACTTTTGTGCCACAAAAGAACAAGAAGGTGAGCTGGAGTGCAGATGAGGCTCCTAGACACAGTGGCCCAAGAATGCAAAACAGGAGTCCTGGCTCTTTTGGATGAGAGTTTAGGACTCCAAATATGAGCTGCAATGGGGCAGCACCCAACAGCTCCATGTGACTCTAGAGACCATGAGCAACACTAATGATGCCTCCACAAGGGAGCACCAACCCAGGCAAGAAATGGGCAGTCCATCGGGAGCTTGTTTCCTTACCCTGCTTCTCTCCCATTGAAAACCAGCTTCAGGAAAAGGAACTGATATCAGTCATTCACACCATAGCAAGAAATTGTGCCAGGACCATTTTCCCCCCTCAGGGATATTTGCCATTCCGGCCTTATTTGTGTGAGGAATGGAAGGTTTTGCTCTTTACGACGGGAATTTCTGGCAGTAGTGAACACACAGGGGAGGCCGTTCTTTAAGGCAAAGGTCCTCAAGGTATTGGGAAGTCATACTTTTTGATAGTTGACCCTGTAGGTAAATGAAGGCCCAGTATAGTCCCTTCTATCCTCTGCTAGACATGGCAGCCAAGAATAGCATATATTTTAATATTATGTCATGCAGCTTGAGCAAGACTCCAGCCACTCCCTAACTGCTGTGCAGGTGGCTTTCCCAGGGAAGAGACAGTACCCAGACAGACCACGGGCTTTTTTTTTTTTTTTTTAAGAGTCAGTTGCCACCATCTTTCTCGGATTTATCAATCAGGCAGGAGACAAAGAAGGAAGATACAACTCTTCAGAGAGCCTGGGAACACTGCAGGAGATTCTGACTCAAGGGTAGAGTAACAGCTGCTGAGAGTGGACAGCACTTGTCTCCCCACTTTCCCTCATTCTCTTGCCCCTTTTCCACCCTACTGGGGGTCTGGGGGGAAAACTAGGCCTGTCTGCTCCTCAGGGCCCCAACTGCAGCCTGGCAGAGTCAGGAACATGAACTTAATCGTGAGGGGCAGCTTCAGGCAGCTCCTCCAGCTTCTGCCCTGGCCATGTCCTTCTCCAGTGTAGCTTTCTATCAGCAATAGAGCAGACGGTGTGATCTCCATCTGCCTGGTCATGGCTGGCAGACGGCAGGCAGGCTGGCCCAAGGAGGGAAATACCCCCACCGACTGTGATTATGTCTCTCTCAGCTGGTCTTGAATGCAGGCCAGGAAGTGGGGCAGGATTTACAGATGTTTGAAGTTCCAGGAAAAAAAAAAAAACCCAGAAGGGACAGAGACTCACAGTCAGCATCAGCACACACGATACAGGGGTTCTTGCCCCCAAGCTCCAATGTCACCCTCTTCAGATTGCTCCGGGAGGCGGCTTCTTTAACCAGCTTTCCAACCTTCAGGACAAAAAACAAGCCAGATTAAACCTTGGACATAACTTAGTGTAGCTGAAATGTACATGCTAGCTAGAGTCATGGACCAGCCTGGCAGGCAGCACTGCAGGGCCAGGGCACTTGCCTCTCGGTGGGGCCCTAGGCTTTGATGGAGCTCCCCTGGCCTCGGCCAGCATCTCCCCTTAGACTGATCTGACATCCTGGAGCCACTCCACTCACAGGTGTGGATGGGAATCTCTGGATGGCCCTGAGATTTGCCCACGGGCATAGCCATCTACTTGCCTTCCCAGAACCTGCCCCTCTGGGCCCAGCAGTCTGGCCCAGTGCATCTGAAAAGAGCTCAAGATACTGAGATATTGAGGGGTGACTCCTCCACCTCTCAGTAGTAGTGGTAGTAATAGCTGAAATTCCGACAGCCCAGTAGGGAAGGTGTGGCTCTTTGGTATAATTTGAAGGATGTTTTGAGAATTAGGACTGAAGCTAGTGTGGGCAGGTGGGCAGAGAATTGAGGCATGATGAAGAAACAGGAGAACAATCCATCAGACAGCAAACAGTAACACTCAGCCTCCCTCCCGTGTCCAGTGGGGTCTCTCCCATGGCCCAATGTGTGCCTGCCCTGGAGTGGAGGGTTATCCAGCATGCCTCCATGACTTAATTTGAGAAAGAAGTAAAGCCAGCCACTAAGGATGGTAGAGCCGGGAAGACGCTTAGAGACCAATGCTGATGCTGAGGCCCAAGAGCTGGACAGCTAGCAAAGGCAGGGCTGAGGCTTTTCTCCCAACGCTGGGGGAGGAACACATTTTAAAAACCAGCAAGCTCAGACTGGGCATGTAGCTCATGGCAGAGGGCTTGTGGAGTATGCATAAGGCTTTGGGCTTCATTCCCAGCCCTATGAAAATAAGATAAAATAGACTAGAATAAAATCTTCGAGCTCATGGGTGATGGCCTGGATGAGGTCTGGAATCCATAATGACAATACTTGTCTCCAAGGGAAGTACAAAAGCAAAACCAGCCTGTCCCAAGATGGCAATTTATGGCGAGGTGGGGTGGGGTGTTGAGGGCTGCTGGGGCAGTTTAAAAGCACCTGGTTTTGGAGGTGCCCTCTGGCTGAGCAATCCCTGGGACCACAGAGGCCGTTTGCTTGGCCTTGGCTTCTGAGTGAAGCAGGCATCTCCCAGCTGGACTTACGGTTACCCAGAGAGGACATAGGACATCTGCACAGAGGCGTGGGAGGGGCGGGGACAACTTTGCTGCTGGGTGAGAAGGCAGGGGAGCCCCTGGAGGGCAGGAGCCACGGCTCTGCCCTGATGACTGGACCAGCTATTCAGTTCAGTGTCCTGAGCACCCACCGCCCATTGTGGCTGTAGGTTAGAGCCCAATTTAATTCTGACTACACTCCTACATGATGCCCACCGTGGCTGTCAAAGCAGAGGACACCAGCACCCTCCTTCAGGGTTCTAGAAGGGGAGGCAGGTTCCTTATTGGATTAAATTAGAATGGAGGTAGGAGTGTTTGTGACATGGGAAGCACTTATTCATTTCTTTCTTAAGTACAGAAGATTATTCTTATTAAAAAAATTCCAAATACAGATGCATATAAATTAAAGGGGACATCTGTGTCTTTTCTCATCTCACGTTCCAGGATCTGCCCCAGAGATGGCCATTGTCATTTCTTGGGAATCCTCCCAGATGGTTTCCATTTCCATACACACATAGGTTTACTAATGGGATCATGTTGTAGTTAATTTCCTACAGTTCAGTTTTTCGTACCTCCTAATGGGTCATAGACAGTTGCTCTGGTTATAATGACCGTATGACATTTTAAGAGCAGATGTATTGGGGAAATATGTCCTTGAAGGTTATGAGCATATCTCTCTAAAGCACAGTAATTTCCTTAACGTGGAATCTCTGAATCAAAAGTTTTCACTTTGAAATTTTTTAATAATACTGCTAAATCTCACCTTCCACCTTAGGGACAGTATTGACGAGTGTCTGTTTTCCTATATTCTCAACAACATCATTTCAGTTTTTACCAAATGGACAGACAAAAGAAGAGTGTGAATTTCATTTGAACAAGCATTTCTCTGATCACCAGTTAACTAGGTTAAATTATTAGGCACTCAGTATTTCTCTATGTTGCCCATTTTCCCATCATTCTTTTTTTTTCCTTTTCATTGATTTATAGGAATACTTCACATATGAAGATACAAATTCTTGGGAATCTGCATACATTACAACGGGCTTTCTCCCAGTTTGTTAGTTATCCCTTAATTATGTTATTGTGTGCGACATGGATGTCTTACATTTTAAATTTATCTTCTCTTTCAATCTTTTATTCTAAGACTTCTGAGTTCTATTAAATATTTATTCAGATTGGAAACTGATTGTTATGAACTAAAACATTATCAAATTTAGAAGTAAAAAACATTATATTTGAATTTTTAAAGGAAATAGTTGCAGGTCTCAAGTAATATAGCTGCTGCCACTTGTGCCAGCAGTGAGGACTGGTACCTCTGTGGAGCCGGTGAAGGCTATCTTGTTGATCTGAGGGTGAGAAGAAATTGCTGCTCCCACTGTGGGCCCAAATCCTGGCACGATGTTCACCACACCTGGAGGGAACCCGACCTGGAAGAAAGCGAGATGGCATCAGAGGAAGAGAGCAGACCAGTGTCAGTCACAGATGATGCATGGGGGGAAAGCTGTGGCTGTGTGATGTTCCCACGCAGAGCAGCATCCCCATAGCAAGCCTGGGCCTGGGTCATACACACACCAGGACCTGGACAGGTTCAGCTCCTGGGAACTGACCTGGATTTCTCAACCCCTGCTGCCAGCCCAGGGAGCAGGCTGGGCTCCTCCAAGAAGGGCTTCCCACCTGAGGGCTCATGAGCAAATAAATGCACAATGATGCCACAAGGTGGCACTGGCCCCCTTGTAGAAAAGTACCATTCAGTGTGTATGTGTGCATGCAATAGTGTGTGTGTGTGTGCGCGCGCGCATGTGTGAGTACATATGTGCATGTGTATGTCAGTGTGTAGGAGTGTGAACGTGTGTATATGTGTGTACACGTGCATTGAGGGGACGAGAGGCACTTTGTCACAAACTCCCAGGCTCAGAGGCACCTGCAAAACATCCTTCCCAAGCAACGCTGTTCACATTTAAATTAATGTTGCAAGTAGAACAAGAGATCACTCCCTCCATGTCCTTTGCTTATTCAGCCTGGCTCACACAGGAGCTGGCAGGGGCTGTCACTGCTTTCACACTCACACCCTGTTTTTGCACATTTAAGGGCTCCTCATTAACTAAGAACACTCTACGTGGAACAAGACGGAGGGTGCTACCCCCGACTTGTCCCATGTCTTACTGAAAACATGTTATTTTAAAAAGTGAAGAGTTTGGGACACAGTGCTCAAATCTCTACTTTCCCATTTTTTCAGTCGTTATTTTAGAATCCATAAGTGCGGTCAATGTCATGCTCATGACCTACATCACTGGTCAAAAGAAAGGGAAAGACGGATTTATTATCCAAGTTCCAACCTTGATCACAGGAATACAGGACATGCATCCCAGTCCCATGGATCCAGCAGAGAAGTAAAAAGAAAGGACCTTTTCTCCCACCCCTCTTTTCTTCCTGTTTCTTTTTCTAAGTCTTTGCTATATACAAGTTGATGATGGAATGAATAAAATAGGTTGCCAGGTGTGTCTGGGAGACAGCGTCCCTGTCGGGAAGATGGTTGCTGGCAGAGCAGAGGGCACTGTTGGAGAGGCCCCTGGGAAAGCCTGCATTGGCTGTGCTACTTCAGCTAGCATGGGTGGGGTCACTCCCCCAAGAGAGAAGAGGACCATTTTACACCCCACAACTCCACAGCCCAAAGAACCCCCTGGATATTTGACTCCCTCTCGGGTGACCCTCCTGCAAATCCTCTAGACAAAAACATTGAGTTTTAAACCATAGGTTTGAGCCTGTAAGAAAAGTGGCATGCTCTCACTGGGACCACTGGGAGGGATGGCATTTCTTCCAGCTCAGTGACCACAAACAGGAGAAAGAAAGCGCAGTTGCCAAGCCAAACACAGGGAACTGTTCCTTTCCCACTCCATCGTGAGCTGGCTGCCACTGTCACGTCCTGTGACAGGGAGCGGTTCCTAGGAGTGGGAATGTGATCAAGAACACATACTATTTTCTTTTTGGATGTCTTACCTCTTTGATTAGAGAGCCGAGATAGAGGGCGGTGAGGGGGGTCTGCTCGGCCGGCTTCAGGACCACAGTGTTCCCACAGCAGAGAGCAGGTGCCAGTTTCCACACCAGCATCAGCAGAGGGAAGTTCCACTGGGACAGAGCACAGGGAAGGCCTTGGGGGCCCAGGTTCATCCTGCCCCCACCCAGATGCCCAACGATACCTCTGGGGAGGACACCACTTGCTTTTCACCATCTAGGTTTCGGGTTGAAGGGGTGACACAGGAGGTGCCATGGTCAGAGCTACATGGTTACCCAGTGCTTCCTAAACTGTACCTGTGAGGTCCCAATGGCTAGGTAGCCCAGGAGGATTGAATTCAGCTGGATCTACATGACATTCCCCTCCAAAATGTTTGCTGCGGGGGTGACATCCTCCCTGCCTCCTGAGCACTTTTTCAATCCTCAATTCAGTCTGCTGACTGCCTCCCTATCCCCCAGCCCGACTGCCACACTGGGCACCTGGGCTTCCCAAACAGATGGGCAGCATCATTGCATGCCTGGGGCACCTACCAGCATTGGCACGGCCCAATGGAAGCCCCAGCCCCTCAGAAGCCAAGGCTACCAGAGTCGGCCTCTGCCACCTGACACAGGTACTCATCTCCACCTGACCTCTGGCTCCCACCTGCTCTTTCCTTCCAAGCAGCCCCACTTTGTCCAGGCCAATCCTGTTTGGAACCCCTTTTTCCTGTTGAACTTGTCTTTTTTAAGGCCCAGCTAAAAACCACCTCCTAGGGATACTGGTCATTCCTAACCACTGGCTGGACTCTACCATGCCTTCTGCCAACACCTAAAGCTGGCCTCTCGAGAGAGAAATGGGGTCTAACCTATCTCAAGAGCCCTTGCCTCGGAGTACCAGGCCACCAAACACAGGCTCAATCAGTACTGGCACAACGCACAAAACACACACCAGAAATTGGCTCCAGAGGACACAGAGAAGCAGGGTGGGGTCTATATAAGGGTCTATCAAGAAAAGCTGTCAGACTTACTGGCGTGATGGCCCCACACACACCGATGGGCTCGTGCCTGGTGAAGCACACAACATTGTCATCTGGAAGAAAGGTGACCCAGTGGGCAAGAGTACTCTCACTTCATCAAGGTTAAGCATTTCAAGCAGTAAAGACAGGAAGGAAACCCGGAAGCCCACGAGGGTGCCAGCTCCAAGCCTTGTCTGTTATACAGGAGTGAATGGAACTTAACTCCAAAAACGAAGTAGGTTCCTTAGGAGAGGAATCAGCACAGCACCATTTTGCAGGGGTGGGGGGTGGATGAGAAAATGACTTGGAGGGGCTCTGAAAGGGCCGCCTGGAGGAAGGAGAAGACAGAGCCCCAAAGAGACTCCCCCATGAGGCCAGAGTCTGTCCTGCTTGACTCACCTGTGGGGATGGTTCTGCCCTGGATTTTGTCTGCCCACCCTGCAAAATATCTGAAGGTCTTAATACAGCCCTCCAGGTCAATGAAAAAGGCGTGAAGGAATGGCTTCCCTGTGTCCATCGTCTCCAGGGTCTGCAATAACAAGATGACATCCATTGTAGAGGCAGCTTCCTTTTATCTGTCAGGTTGGTAAAGATGGAGGAGAAGACACAGTTCCAGGACATTGATCTCTGGACCTCAGTCCCCCCTGTCACTTCAGAAAGCATGACAATAAATCGAAATTGACCTAAGACCAGCCAGGGCTGCTTTTATTGCCAAATGCCTAAGGCTGGGGGCTCAGCTAGGGCTTTGGGAACATACTGCCCTTGAAGGTTCACCGGAAGCCTCATTAAAGGTCCTCCATGCCATTTGGTCTTCATCTAGACCGCAGGGGCCTCAGCTCTCTGATCTGGACACGTGAGCTTGGACACGACACGTGCTTTCTGAGGAAGCTCTGGGACATTTGGCTACTGAGAAAGTGGCTTCCTCTAACGAAAGAGAAGGGGAAGGCATGAGTTCTCCCGTCTCAGCAGGGCTGGCAGTGTGGCCCTGGAAAGGGTGATAGGGCCCAGAAGGCTGCTATGTGTCCCAACTTCGCTGACGCAGCCGGAAACAGAGCCGGGAGGGAGCAGCTCGTGGACTGGGAGGTGGTTACGCAGGGCGAGCGAGTGTGCAGCAGCTCAATGCAGGGATTCTTTTCTATTTCCAGCCTGGGGTAAAGAGAACCCCTTTGTTTCTTAGACAAGCAACCCCAGTGGAGTCCAACACTGAAACTGCCAGTCATCCATCTCTGCAGGAAGTGGCCACCCTGACACATAGCCCAGGGCTGGATTCCTGCGGAAGCATCAATGGAGTGAGATGATGATGTAAAAAGGAAGGCAGGCAGGCAGGAAGGAAGGCCTCTGCTCCTATGCAGGGCTTTGACCCTAATGCACGGGCATGGATCCCATCCCAAGTGCGGCATCTCCATTCCCACTTAAAGGTGCGGGTGGTGAAGCTGACAGAGACCAATGACTCAACCACGGGCACCCACACAGCCAGCACTGAACTTGGGGTGTCCACCAGCACAATGACTACCATTTGGGTGGCTGCCCGGGGGGCATTTGCATCTTGGAAGACTTGAGAAGCTTGGGTCTCCTCTATAATACCTTTGCTTTAGGGATGAGCCAACTCCCCTCTAAATTGGGGGTCACCCTGATTAATGCTAGCTGAGAGGCCTTGGGTAAGACCTGAATCTCTCCCTGCCTCAGTTTCTTCACCTGTAAATTGAGAATAACAACAGTGTCTCCTTTCTAGGTTGGTGTGAGAGTGAGGAGACAGGTACCTAGACCACTGCATGTGCCTTGCAAGTAGTCCAAAGGAGACCCATGACTTTGATTTCCCTTTAGGTACTATGCAGGTGCTTGGTGACCCTCCCCTGGGGGCTGGAGAAGACAGGGTATGTGTCCCATCCCTAGCAGCCAACACTTAGGGACCAAATCAGGCCAGTGTGACATCCAGTAAACTGTTCCTTTGGCTCCTATTGATTCACATTCCAAGGTGGAACTTTTAATTTCCCAGGAAAAAAAAAAAACTTAGCAATTGCAAATAATACCAAAAAGGTCTCTAGGACACAGCTACTCCAGACAGAATCTGCCTGTTGATGGAACCAGGAGTTTATTCTTGGCTCTTTTCTGGAATAAGACGAGGGAGAAGACTTTGACTTTGTGGGTAAATTTGCAGCGTAACTGTTAACTGCCTCTGATCCTAGCTTTCCACCTTTTGCTGGGTGACCTTGGACAAGTTACTTACCCTTTTTGGTCCTCAGTTTTCTCATCTCTTAAATGGGATAATAAATACTGAGGTCAAGTACTTACAAGCCAGCTACATGGAAAGCATTCAGTAAGCATTGTGTGTGTGTGTGTGTGTGTGTGTGTGTGTGTGTGTGTGTGTGTTTTAAATTATTAGCTTCATCATGAACTTCCTGGAGTGATAATATGAATTTTCCAGGTTAGTTTTATGGAATCCAGGTCACAATAGGTTCAGACAGAAAATTCTTAAAAAACAAAAAAAATTCCCAGGTGAAGGAGTGGACAGGAACCTGAGAAACCAAGTGCTAGCTACTGAATGGAACAGTTGCCTCTTAAGCTACTTAACAAAAGAAAAGGGGAAGGCATTGGCTCCTCCCTCTCAGCAGGGCTGGCCAGTGTGGCCCTGGAAAGAGCATCAGAGCCCAGAAGGCTGCACCACCAGTACAAGGAGGCTATGCTTCTTTATGGTGGTGGCTCAACCAAAGGAAACCACAGCTACTCCTAAGTTTATTCACATTTTTGGAAAAAGAAAATGCCTTCTGAATAATTAAGACATAGCAACCATGAGATACTGAAGAAGGACAGAAAGGTGTGGCAGGTGGGAACTGCCCTGCATGGCCTGCATGTCCAGGCTTTTAAGTGACAGAACCCAGAAATGGCACACAGGTTGACAGGGAGAAGCTGCAGGAGAGCCCCTGTTTGGATGCTGCCAAAAGGAGCACCCAAAGAGCCAGAGCCTGCGCCTGGGGTGCTTCTGCAAGGGAGAAAAAGTCAGGGGCCACTGGATTCCCCCACATCTGTTTCCAAACACTGACCACAATAAACACCCAGCTCTGTCAAGCCACAAAGCCGGCCCGAGAATAAGAAGGAGAGAAGCACTTTCTATTTGAGAACGCAGGAAACCATATCAAGGTGGAGAGTGAGGAGCCCGCCTGTGATGTGGCTGGAGTTTCAAAAACCATATTTGCCTGTAATTCCCTTGTCCCTTTCATGTTGTGGCAAAGAGCTGGATCTTATTTCTTGTGGACAGCGAGGTTCTGATGGCAGGGGAGATTTGCCGGGAGTTCCTCAATGCTCCTCAGCTGCTATCAAAACACAGCCATGCTGGGACAATGGAGCGGATGAAGAGGAAGGTGGCCTTGCAGCCGCTGCTGCTCCCAGGATGATGCTGACACTGAGGACAGGGTGGGGAGGGGTGCCCAGGGCACATCCTCTCCAGCCTGCTATTAGTCCACACAACATTGCAGACCGATGAGCTCATGCAGGGTGAAAACAGAAATGTTTTTGAAAAAGCCAGTTTGGCAACTTGAGAGTGGCAACTTGAGAGGCTGGCTTTCGGTGCAGGAAGAAACCAGAGGCTCTGTGGAGAGAAGAGCTCGCTCGCTCAGGAGGAAGCTATCCTCACCTGGATTCAGATTCAGCCAACAAACCACTGGCCACTGGGAGGAAAGGAGGGAGGGAGGGAGGGAGGGAAGGAGGGAAGGAAGGAAGGAAGGAAGGAAGGAAGGAAGGAAGGGGGAAGGAAAGGGGCTCTGGTTTCTCTGCAGAGGTGCCCTCAGGGAAATGCACCCAAGAGTTCCTCTGCCTCCAACAAACATATTCAGAGACAAAAGCAACTCTATGTCCTGGCTGACACCAGCCTTTAAACAGGTGCTTCTTATTCTCAACATCAGAAAAGCTGTTTTTTTTTTTTTCCAAATCAAAGGCCCCAAAGAAAATTCCTCTCCTACAAACTGAGCCTCAAGGTTTAGAACAAGTTTTAAAAACAGGAGTCTGAGCATACAAAGGATGGATGTGTAGGTTGCAAGCCAGTGGCCCTGAAGTGTCCTCTTGTCACCCACCTCAACACAAAGAAAGTTCTGAGGATCCTGTTAAAGAACACATTTACAACATATGAAGGCCTTCCCAGCCTCGTCTCATGGGGCATTTCAACCTCATGGGCTGGGCAGCAGATGTCCCCATTTTACAGCTGAGGAATTAAGGTATCTAAAAATTAGTGGCCAGTGGGCATGAAGCTCGGTTTTTTAGAACCTGGGTCTTCACATAGCACTATTACAACAATTAATATTATAACTATTATAACCACAGAATGATCATGTAGTTAGTGCTTGCTAAATGCCATGAACTCTGTTAAGGATTTTAAATGGGAACATTCTTACAATGCTTAGACATCATTATTAGTGAAATTTCACATGAAGAAATAAATCTCAGAGATGTTAAGAAACTTGTCCAAGGTCACATAGCTAGTAAGTGGCAGCGCTAAGATTTAAGCCCAGATCTTTCATTCTCTGAGGTTTCCTATAACCAGGCTATCCTGCCTTGACCACCACTCCACACAGGCTCACCCCTGCTCAATTCAGGAGTAATACAGAAATGATTTTAGTTTATTTTTTCTATAAGTGATTCAATAAGTATAAGAGCACCCTCCCACAACCAGCACATTAAATCTGTAGTTACATGCATATTATTACAGCAACCACCTCTCATATCCATGGAGGACATATTTTAAGTCCCTTTGATACCTGAAACTGCAGAGAGTAACTAACCCCATAATACTATGTTTTTCGTATACACACATATGCCTATGATACAGATGTAGTTTATAAGTCAGACACAATGAGAGATTAACAATAATAACTAAAAATAAAATAGGGACAATTATAACAATACACTATAGTAAGTTATTTAAATCTTATAAATTGCTTCTTTTTTCTGGAATTTTCCACTTAATATTTTTGAGCCAGGATTGACCCTGGGTGAGTGAAGTCATGTAAAGGGAAACCTTAGAGAAGGGGGGACTACTGTATTCAGGATGAGGTTAGATTGAAGTTTAAAGGAAGTCAATGTGAAAAAGAAAAAATATTGAGTACATAAACATATAGGTGGGACCAGGATACCACCCAGTCACGGTCCCCACGTGAAAATGCCCCAAGTCTACTCACGGCTAGGATGGCGCGGTCCCTCTCCATCAGGTCAGCCAGCTGGTGCAGCAGCCGGCCACGACTCAGGGCATCCAGGCGGCGCCACGGGGAGCCCCTCTGGAAGGCGGCTTGTGCGGCCTCCACAGCCTTGTCCACATCAGGCTGAGTGGCCAAAATGACAGAGTGTCATTTTTGATGCATCTACAGTTTGGGACCACTCTGCTGTCAGCGACAGAGAACAGCAGCGTGGAGCCACTGTAGCACCGAGGGGGGTCCAGCACCGAAGCTAAACTTAAGTCACCCGAATGTAGGAATGGGGGTGGGGATGGGGGTGGGATTGCACCAAGGATCTGTCTCCAAAGTTTGCATGGATGTGAGGGAATGGGGGGGGTGTTCTTCTCTTTTTCCTTTGCATCTTAAGTCTTTTTCAAAATTTCTACCACGGCCAAGTATTAACCTCCTTTCTGATTCAAAGAGCATTTTCATAAAGTCACCAACCTTGACTCTTTTTCTTGGTGACTCAACTATGAAAAGATTTTCCACTGTGGCCCAAGAGGGCTGATGGTGGGGGGTGGATTTATGCTTCTGTAGATTGAAGAGCTGATCACATTTCAAGAGTCCGCAGTCATCTGAAGTCAGGCAGCGGCTGTGACAGCCATGAAGGCCTTCTGATTTCAGCCTCATTGTACCCCATGGGTACAGAATTGTTGCATCATTTTATAGACAAGGAGCTCTCTTTTGTACACTGAGAATAATTACAAAGGAACTATTCTTTGTTGCGGTGGTGGTGGTGGGAGGGGTTGGGGATTGAACCTGGAGCTTTTTGAGCACTAGGCAAGGGCTCTGCCATGGAGCCACACCTCCAGCCCTGAATCGCCTTCTTAAAACGAAAAAAAGCCAGAGTTATCGAGAAGAGCATCACCTAGCCTCATTTTCAGGAAAATGGGCCTCAAGGTTCTGGTTGCTGATGGCTAATGATCCACCCTGAAGGTCGCTCTGAGTCCCTACCCCTGGGGAGGTGCATCAGGCAGTGAACACAGGACATCAGTCAGATGGGGACTGCACCAAGGATTGGGACTGTCTCCAAAGTTTGCATGGGGGTGAGCAAAAGCTTTGGCATGGGAGATACTGGGTCACTATATTCCTTGTTTTGGGCTCTGGGGTGGAGGCCAGGACCTCTCCATCTGCAGGGGATGTGGTGGGGCAAGAGTCTCAGTTTCTTCCCTGATGCCCATGTGGGACACTTGGGAATCATCAAGTGGGAATCCCATTTAATATCATGCCCTCCCTGCAGGGCTCCTGTGCTACTTTCTTAGAAAACAGAGTTTAGGATAAGAAGTCACATGGAGGGGTGTCTATGTGGGCGACCCACTGTGCATTGCATATGTATCACAAGACTTTCCCTGGTGGGAGAAAATCCAAGCCTACCTCACCTACACAACCAATACCCAACCATTTCAACATCACTAATACACTGATTAAGAATGTCTATTCAGCCAGGTGCAGTGGTTTAGGAAGCTGAGGCAGGAGGTTCTTGAGCTCAAAGCCAGCCTCAGTTTGGCAACTTAGTGAGACCCTGCCTCTAAATAAAATAAAATATAGGGCTGGGAATGTGGCTCAGTGGTTAAGTACCCATTGGTTCAATCCCTAGTACCAAAAAAAAAAATGTATCCAAGCTGGGCATGATGGTGCCTACCTCTAATGCCAGTGCCAGCTACTCCAGAGGCTAGGTCGGGAGGATCATAAGTTCCAGGCTAGCCTTAGTAATTTAGCAATGCTGTGTCTCACAATAAAAAACAAAAAAGGGAAGGGGATATAGCTCAGTGATACATGGCCTTGGGTTGAATATCCAAGGGTGGGAGGAGAAGAAGAAGAAGAATATAGGCAAAAGGATTGGTTGAATCCAGGAATTCAGGACCAGCCTGGATGATATAGTGAGACCCCCATCTCAAAAAAAAAAAAAAAAAAAAAAAAAAAGAGTGTCTGTTCAGTATTCTAGTGGTTGAAGAAGGGGTCATGTTTCCCTTTTTTCTGTACAAGACCTTTAATCTTTCAGTTCAAAATACACTTTATGGCCTTGAAATATTCGTTAGCTTCTATAGGATAACATAGACCCTGCCTAGCCAACAGGGTTACATAGACTTCAGCTTTACACAATCATGGAAGTTTCTAGTACAAAAGAAATCTGATGGTTACATGATATTATTACTACCTCCACATCACTTGGATTGTAACTCTTTTTTCCTGAAAGCGTATTTTTTTTTTTAAGTGTCTCCTGCCAGAATGCTGCGTTTGGTGAAACACCCCAGCCGGAAATGCTTTCTGGAAAGAGTCTTTAATGACTCCAGGTTCAAATAATTGATAAAAACCTTTCCTTTAGCCACGTGATGAGGATAGCTGAGGTCATCCTCATAGATGGGGAAACATCTATCAAAGGAGAGTGACTCTTTGCAAAGACCGTCTGTAATTGATCCCATTCAAGAACATGTGTCTGAGTTGCACATACCAATGGGCCAGTGCGATTACCCAGGCCCTACCCCCAGGGTGGGCCCAATCTGTTTTACAGCTAAACCACACCGCTTCCTTATCCTTCATTTATCTATAATTGAATTACTGAGGAGTCGGGGTGGGGGGGGGACCTACCTTATCTCCTTCTTCTACTTCACATATTTTCTCTAGAGTTGAAGGGTTATATGTGGCATATTTTTTTCCACTCTTGGATTCGTGCCAGTCATTGTTGATAAATATCTAACCAGGAAAGGAAGTGTAACGAATTAGGTTTAAATCAAAATCATATAATTTCAACATGCTAAGGACCTTAGGTAACGTCTTATCCACCCTCTCTCCCACCTCCCCCTGGATGTGTTACAGATGAGACCCGGAGAAGACAGAACATCCCGTCACATGACCAAGTCACCAACTTGGATCAAATTCAGAATTAGAACCCAAGTTGTCACAGTAGAACTAAAATTGATTGGAGTTTTTCTAAATTATTGTTTTTATAACAATAACCTGGATTCACAAAATTTAAATTGTTAAATAGAGGGGGTAGAGTGAATCCTACACCCTCATAGACTTTGGGGAAAGATGAAGCAGGTTTGGGTATAGAAAGTGGCGAGCAATCTGCCTGCCCCCGAAGAGGGGGCACTGTATAAGCAGTGAGTGTCCCTGTCCTTCTTCCTCCTGCAACCCCAGCAGGACTGACAGGACCTTGACTTATAGGAGGATCGTGCCATAATCTTCTAGTCTTCATAAACACACATCAGCACATCCTTCCCTTGCATACCCTTTTAAAGGTCTATTTTCCTGTTGGGCTTGGTAAAAACCAGTGTTGGAATACAAAGTTAAAAATCTGGGATAGAAAATTTTCAGGTTATATTAAGTCATGTAGCAAAACACTGTTGATATCCAGAACCCAAGAAATTATGCACAAAAAATCACTTCACTGGAAGCCTCAATTATGTAAAACTACAGCTAAAAAATAAGAATGAAAAAAAAAAGAAAGACATCATGAGCAAACTAAAAAGAATCTGCAAAGCCTATGCATGCACTGAGATGTATGTACTATTTACTCTTAGTTTCCTCTAAGTTTTAACCACATTAAAAGAAAGGGCTTTTGGGAAAGAATTAGGAACAGAGATGATGGATAATGTACTAAGCACCTTCTGACAGCACTGAGGTCCTTTCTGCCCTGAGAGAGGACAGATAAGGTCCTGCTGCATCTCTGGGAGGGCCTTGTCAGCACAGCCTGTCACGGGGAAAGACCCCAGTCGCAGAAATCACACACAATGCCTTCCATCATTCCTAAGGACAGAACTAGCGCATTGGGATTTCATTCTTGTATCTAGATGATATCATACACATATATTTGTATTCTGCTTCTCTTTGAGTTGTTTAAAATTAGAGTTGTATCACTATGGGGCCGATTTCAATGACTGTGAATTTGATTCATTGGGAACACTTGACTCGAGTTCCAATGACGACAGATGAGAGAAGGGAGCCATCTCCTCCAGTGTGCGGCTTGGTTACTTCTCTGGAGTAGGCCCTGTTGTATCAACTCCGCTGCTCATCGGGAAGGGAACCCAGGCCGCCTCTGGTGGGGACCATGAGCAGAAGAGAGGCTCTGCCTGGCAGGTGGGCAGAGACCACCTGCCCTCTCTTTTGGAGTCCAGAGCTGAGAGCATCTGGTTCCAGAGGAACTCGCCCATTCGACTTCTAGAAGCTCAGCACCTTCCCTGTGAGGCCAGGCCCCCAGGGAAGCATGTGAGCAAAAGGCCAGGCTTCAATTACAGGTTTATTCTTCCACTGAAACCAAATCCAAGAGTCCACTTTTGCCACGCAGCAAGTAATCAGTCGGTAACAGTGAGAAATTAATAAGCGGAGAAGAGGAGTTAGGTTAGTGTGGGGAGGAAAGTGTGGCCGGGAAGAGAGGCCCATTTATAGCAAGATGAAATTTCGTGGGTTAGATAATAGAGACGGTCAGCGAAAATTGCTGATTCTAGGCCTTCCTGGTATCAATTCCAAGGGGGAGGGAAAGTGAGAAGGTGGCAAGAAAGAATATAAATAGGGGGGATGGAA
This sequence comes from Spermophilus citellus, assembly GCF_964194105.1. NCBI lineage: Eukaryota > Metazoa > Chordata > Mammalia > Rodentia > Sciuridae > Spermophilus > Spermophilus citellus. The sequence continues at coordinate 54,364,724 of NC_138185.1, forward strand.
ACAGATTGCAACGATCGGATGTCTGCTATACTTCATCTCCAAGCATGCGCCTCCAAAAAAAAATTTTTTTTTAACTTGGTTGCTTGTGACATTGATCCATAGTCTTTGCTAACTGACAACTTAAAAAAAAAATTCAAACCGCTTGACTCTAACCATATCTCCTCATCACAATGTTTTTAATTTAGCAAAGTTATTTTCTTTATCCTACCCTACGAAGCAATCTTGTAAGTGGTTTCTACTGTTGGTTTTTCTCTCCACTAAAACAAAAACAAAAACGCAAATAAGAAAAGGGCCCATGAATGTAGTCTACTGACAACGCTGGCCGTATTGTTTTGAACCCCAAATCAGGATAAAGGGTCTGGAAGGGGATTGTTTTTCTTGATTTGTGAACTGGTGTGAAATAAACTTTATCGGGTATAAAATTAAGCAACGTTGAATTGTAGACAGAATTCATATTTTACGGAAGGATCAGCACAAACCTGGAAGGTGCCCTGAACAGAGGTCGAGATGGTGGTCACACAAGTGAATCCTACTGGCATCATTTTCAGTAATTTCCACTGGGTGTCAGGACACTCAGATAAGCTCAAAAGGAATATGTTTTTTCAGGAGATTTGGGGGAATTTTATTTTCCATAAAAGAGATAATATAAACTGGCATTTGAACGAAGCACAAAGCTTGAAAGAGAATCTCTGATGTTGGAGGAAACTTTATAAAGCAAGAGTCTCGTAAAATGAAAGGGGCTGGTATCCTCTGAGGTCTGTGGGGGTCTCTAGAGGGACCTTACCTTCCCCTCACCAAAATCACATTGCACGACCCTACTCTCAATGTTAAAATCTGAGAACAAGTGAAAGGCTTTGACAAAGGCCTCCTTCTGGAAGCTGGTTCACCTTGGAAATCACACCATCAAGGCCAGGGCTCAAACTGATCCTCCAAGAGCGAGGCGCACCCGTTTTGAAAAATAGCAGACCATTGCTGGCTCACATGTTCCACCCAGCCAACTGTCTGCCCTGGGCCTCAATGCTGGACTTCAGCCTCTCTTCCTCCTCCTCTCTACTTATTCCCTGAGCAGGCAGCCCCACTGTCTCTCAGCCTGAGTCTTCCTGACCAAGGAAGGAGTGCTCACCCACAGCCACTCAGGCTGCTAAGGAGAAGCCTCTATGGACAAGAGCGGAAAAAATTAAGCTAGTGGCAGGGACAGAGCAGACAGCAACATTGTCCCCCATGAGTGTGAAAGGTACACATGTCGTCAGGCAGTTGAAGCCCTCTAAGACTCCCAGCTCAATTTCTGCATCTCACTACCTTTCCTTCGTATATGGTAAATCATACATCTTCTTTTTAATGGGCAAAGGGGACACCCACTAGGACAACAGTCACTCATTGCTCTGTGAAACTCCTAAATTCCTCCTCCAAAAGGGCTACATTTACACACCGAAATGGTCCTAAGGAATCACAGAGAAAAGGGGAAACTTTTCATGTGTGGCTAGATTACTCGGACAAGACTAATAAGGTACAAAGCTAAAGGACGGTCATACCTTCACTTTCTGTTTCTATAGTTTTACAAAACTCTTTAAAAAGCAAAACGCCACCACCCAAAAATGACAGCAGCCAAACACCGCAGAGTTAGGGTCTGAAAAAATGAAGGCACTATTCTAACCGTTCTCAGAATGTGGGTTGGAATTTTCCCTTCGAGGCTGATACTATTAAGGAAACTACATTAAAAACAATTTTCAGTCTTTGCTGTAGATTACAGAGCCATCTGAAAACAGTCAATCTAAATGTCAAGTAATTTAAACGTCTACACAGCCCACTTTGGGAATTAAGTGCCAAGAGACCAAAACCTGAAGGCCACACATAATGGCCTGCCACTTTCTTTGCTTGATTAAAATTATTTGAGAGAGATAATTGCTACTTTTGAAAGTAAAATCGATGAGGGAATTTTCTAAGCATTGTGTTAGCTGGAATTGGTAACTACAGACAAGAGGAGACAAAATTGGGAGAAGTAAAGCCATAGGTGCCTTGGGCCTGAGCCCCTGAAGTGCCCCCTCCCAGTCAGATCAGAGGAAAGAATCCCAGACAGCCCTGGGGTTGTCCTCTCTCAGGACAGGCTGCTGTCTGCTGCTCCCTAGTTCTCCTTGGCCCCTGCTCCCAGCATCGCCATGTTCCTCTGCCCCAGGCAGGTGATCTCACTGCTTTGCCAGAGTTCCAGAGTCCTAGGAAACAGCCGTAAAGAAGCAGAGAGCCCAGCACCGCAGGGTTGTGACAGAGCCTGGGAGCTTAGACCTTGCCACACACAGCATCCCCAGACCCAGATCTGGAACTCTGGGGAACATGTTCTTGGTCTGTAAATACCAGGACAGTTTCATCAGTGAACTCCTTTCTTCTTTCCCAAGTTCGGCTGGTAAACCGGATACAGCTAAGCATAGAAGTTGCCATTGAGGTCTCATTGCTCCTGAGGTTCTGCTGCCCAGTTTAGGCTTCCCATGTGGTCCTTCCTCTCAGACTCCTGGGAATTCCCAGGCACCTCAGACCCTCCCAAAGCCCAACTCTTTCAACCCAGGAAGCCATCCTCAGGGTTTGCAAAGAAACTACAGTGCAGCGAGTCACCTCAGGGCTCACCTCCATTCGCTTTCAAAGAGGGCCCTCCAAGGGCACGTCGGGGCTGCCCTGGGTTACAACCCTGCACTGTCTTCTCACCCTGCTTTGAGGCTTAGAGCCTGGAGCCCCGAGCCCCGCCGCCTTCGAGCCTGCCTGGGGCGCGGGTTTCCACCCGGGATGCCCCCTGAAGGGTGCGGTTTCGGGAGGCGCTGGCCCAGGCAAAGAAGCTTGGGTCTAGGAAGAGTCCAGAGAACCTCCCGCCTGCTGACTCCTCGCCCCGCGCCCCCGGCCCAGCTCAGCCCGGAGTCGACAGCCGTCGGGTGGGAGGCGCCTCCACCTCACCTTGGTGAACTTGACCTCCAAGTTGTGGATGGGGCGCGGCAGGGCAGGCGGCTTTCTGTCCAGCTGCCCGTTCTCCAAGGCCCCGTTGGTGGTGGCCATGGCTCCTCCGCGCTCGGCGGCCCGAGGCGCCTGAGTCTGCGGCGTGCGGGCTCAGCTTGGGCGGTGCGCAGCCTGCTCGTGGGGTGACAGCTCCGCGCTGCTTTATGGAGCGCCCCACGCCTCCCGCCCGAGGGGGCCGTCTAATTGGCTGCAGGACCGTAGGACCGGAGGGCGGGCGGGCGGGCGGGCGTGCGGAAGGGAGGGGAGGGGGCCGGCCCGCCTCACCCCACCCCGCCCGCCGCCCCGGAGGGAGCCCGGCCATCCCCCGCCCGGCCCGGTGTCGGCTCCGCGGCCCGCGTGCGGAGCGCTCGGGCGGCTGCGCCTCGCGTTCTCGCCGGGTTGTTGCCCTTGGACAATCTTTGCGAAGCGCCGCCGGGCTCCGGAAGTCCCAGAGCTGGGACACCGAGCCGGGGCAGGGAGCTGGGTGCAGGGACCACAGCAGCTCTCAGCTGTCTCCCCGCAGCCGGGCGGGTTTGCACCTGCCGCGCCCCCTGCCCCCTGCGGATCCGCACTTTCCCAACTTTGGCCCGCGCGCGCAGCGGAGGTCGGTAGCTGTGGGTTCTGGTAACGCCAGAGAGAATGGGCGTCTGGCGGGGCACCCCCAGCGTCGCTGCCTAGGAGCCTACGCTTTGGGTCCAGCTGCCAGGCCAGCGCTGGCAAGACTGATGCCTGCTGCACTCCAGCCCTCCAGAGCCAGGACGCCGGTGTCCACCCTGGGCCGGCTGGCCCGGAATTTCCCAGCGGCCTTGAGGCATCACAAACCAAGCAAAGAAGGAGAAAGAGAAGTGTGAGGCCCTTTCTGCATATGCGCTGAGCTTTGGAGTTCTGGTGCCTGCTGGGCCTCTTCCCTTCGCAGGCGCATACCACCATCCAGTCCAGCCCCTGGGATGAAATTATTTTGATTTTTAAAATGCATAAATTTTACCTCGATTAAAATGATTTAAATTTAAAAATGATTAAAATAAAATGCACATTCGATCTTTGCAGCTAATTGTTTTCCGAGTTGAAGCTTTTGCTCATAACTGCCAGGGAGAGCGAGCCACATCCAACTTTTTATTTTGCCATTTTGGAAACGCACCACCAAACCTAAGGACTTGCCCCAGGTCCCATGTGAGACATGGAAATGGCTTCTGATGCCTGCCATTCCTCAGGTGGCTGGAACAATGATTCAAGGTATGAATTCCCCATAAAATCAGTGATTTTATAGGCTCAGCCTCTTCGGTCCATCTCCTTGTGTTAGTAATCTCAAGCGATTGACAGTTGTGTGGTGGGGCTCTCCTATTTTCCTGAGGCTTCTTCTGTTTTTCAGTGTCCTCAGTGTCCATCTGTCCCCTTCCTGGCTGCAGTATCATTGGGTGTCTTCTGGATAGCGGGATAAGTTTTTAAGCTTTTGGAAAGTCACCATTTGACCACCGGCCACCTGATGGTAGAAAGGGATTGAGCAATTATAGGTTGAAATATGCAGGTGAAGCTGGCAAAGGGGGATAATGGGTCTGCCGAGTGGGCCTTGGCAGACCAACATCTGTGAATCTGTCTTTGATGTTAGGCACACTAACACTAGTGAATCCTAGAGGGAAGCCACCTCTTTTCACAGGTACTCTTGCCAATTCTTGAGCTCCCTGACCTCCTGACTGGCCCTGTGGCTCCCACTTAGGTCTCCTGAAAACTCTGGGCAGATGTCTTGCACCAGCACATCTGACTGGATGCTGAACTCCAGTATCTGAGGACCTGTAGGAGCTATTGATAGACCCTCCCTGCACAATGGTCAGGGACTGTAGGCGGGTGGGTGAACTAAGCTTCAGGGGGTGGCACCTAGAGAAATTTTGAAACTGAATTCCCATTCCAGGAGTGTATCTGGGATCTTTGATGTATTGCACTTGTCCAGGGCTTAACAATAACAAGAACAACAAATCAGAAAATTTATAGAGGAATTGTGCTCATTAATTGCTGGATAAATGGTGGGGGGAGGGAAGATGGGATTGGGACTTTGAACTCTGTTCCTTTAGTGTTAAGAGCTTGTTTGCTCAAAGCTGCCACTTTACCGGCTGTGATGTCAAGAATAGAAACCGCCTCAGCTCACACCCAGAGCCACCCTGGTGATCTGAGGCATCTAGCCTTGGGAGCCAATTGCAATGGCATCCATTGGCTCACCTGCAGCTCCCCATGTGATACTAGGAGCTTGAGATCAGAGCAAACACTTAGCAGACAGCCCTGAGAGGGCAGGTCAGTGGGGTGGGCCTGTCTCTAGGCTTGTCTAGACCAGTAGGCTTTACCTCTGCTCCCCTCAGCTTGCCTCTCAGTAGCAGGCATGAAGGTAAATGCTCTTCTTCCCATTTTACAGATGAGTAAACCGAGGCATGTGGATACTTGCTCCAGACAATACTGTCATGGAAGAGCCAAGGGTAGACTGTGTGTGTGTGTGTGTGGGGGGGAGGGGGCAGGATGTGAAGGAAGGGTTTCTCTTACTTTCCTCTGTCCCATTCATTCATCCTTAGGCCTCAGGTGCCTCCATGTCACTGAGGCCACATAAGACATAGTGAAGGTACAAAGTTGCTTTACAGGTGCAAAAGCAGTGGCAGCATCCCTCCTGGTTGTGTCTGTCCTAGAAATCAAATCCTATGGTCTTGGCCTCAAAAGTGGTGACCACATAAGGTTGGAGGAGGAGGGAGGACTTGCTTCTGCTTGCAGAGGAGTTGCCTGAGGCTTGTGGTGGTGGATGAAGCCCCTTCTGACCACATCCCTGTCCTGATTCTAGCTGTGTGCCTCTGGTTTGGACATCGGGTTTCTCTGAAGTTTGGATTCCTTTTCTGTGATCTCCTTCCCACTTCACAGCATTTGGGGAGGTTCAGGCAAGATAACACGGTGAAAGAGGGCTTTATAAACTCTAAAGTGCTATGTATTTGCCAGGTCTCAGTTTTCCTATTCTTGGGGACTGGTTCCTCCCAGCAAGCTTTTATTCTTAGAAATCAGCCAGCTACCCTCACTTCTCTTTGACTTGCATGAACTTCCCCAGTCAAGGACTGGGGGAAAAATATTTTTATTTTTGCCTTCAGCTCTGCATAGCTGCTTCTGTCTGCTGCTTGGCTTCTTGGCATGTCAAGGGATCTAAGTCTAAGACATTGCACATTGAAGGGTCTGGTCTGTTTGATACACACTTAATAAGAGTCAGCAGGAGGGCTGGAGGCTCATGGTAGAGTGCTTGCTTAGCTTGCACGAGGCCTTGGGGTTGATCCCCAGCACTGTAAACAAATAAGTAAATTTAAAGAGCATGCAAAGTTACATAAGAGAACTCAGATAACCTTCCTCACAGTTCAACAATCTTTAGACCATAAGCATTTTTGAGATATGTTAAGGTATGCATCAAATGTAATTCATAGGAATGATGAGGACAGAAATGGAGCCCACTCCTTATTCTACTTTATTTCAAATCTGGTATTTGACTGTTGCTGAAGGATACCTAGGATGCCCAGCATCCAAGAGCTACCTTTTCCCACTGAGGTCAATCACTTCATTCAGTGACTAGGAGTCAAGGTCAGGTCTTGGGACCTGTAATATGCACTCTGAACTCTTTCCTGGCTCCTGGGTTAAGGGTGATTTGTTGATATAGGGACACCACTTATAGCTCTGAAGTGGCCTGTGGTGACTTGAGGGAGGTGAACTAACCTCAGTTTTCTTGAGATGACATGTGCCCTTGAGGGAAGATCAACTTCATTATGAGCACCTCCCTGCTGCTATCAATGAGGGTAGGTTCCACATTTAGTGTGAATGTCCAACATTGCCTAAATTGGACTTGAATGAGCAATTACTTACTGTTCAAACTCATTATAAATCAGGATCCACAAACTTCCCCCACCGTGTTATAACACCATTCTGTCCTCAGAGAACATGCAAACTATCTGTTTTCCTGCTGAGTTTTTATCAGTATGTTAGTCAGTTTTCTATTACGGTAACAAAACACCTGAGATAACCAACTTAAAAGGAAGAAAGATTTATTTTGGCTCATGGTTTCAGAGGTTTCGGTTCATAGTCACTTGGCCATGTTGCTTTGGGCCTGTGATGACTCATGTGATATCATGGCAGAGGTGTGCAGCAGAGGAAGCCTGTTCACCTTATGGTGGCTGGGAAAAGAAAGAAAAGGGAAGACAGAAAGGAGTCAGGGTCCCATTATCTCCTTCAAAAGCACACCTGCAATGACCTAACTTCCTCCCACTAAAGGTTCCACTACCTTCCGATAGCCCAACAACCAAGGACCTAGCCATTAATCTGTGGGTCTTTAGGGGACATTTAAGATCCAAACTCTAGCAATCAGTGGTCATACCAGAGGAAGGAACAAGGGCTTCCCCACTGCCCTTTCAGCTGCTTTCTCTTCAGCCCTGTGGCTCCCTTCTGGACCAAGGGAAAATCTTGCACGTATGTATTAATCGGAGGTAAATTAGACTTAGACTAGAAAAAAAGCAAACAGAGAACTAATTATACAGAAACAAAGAGAATACATCATAATATTTGTGGGCCTGACCTCACACACACAGAGCCTGGAAGTTCATGGCTTCTCCAACTTTCCCCTAGGTCTACCTTCCAGTGGTTGAGAGTTGTGACAAGGGCAGGAAAGTGCATTGTGGGTAAGGGTGATGGATGCTTGGCCACCCATTTTTTTTTCTTCTTTCTTTGCAGAGGAATCCTAATTGCTGAGGTCTAGCAATGAACATTATTTACCAGCCTCTTTTGCAGAAAGGTGATGAAAGAAACATAAGCTAAAGTCTTGGCTTAGTTTTCCATGGGCAGTGTCAGCTGGTGGACTCTTTTTCATTTCTGCTGCATGGAACAGACAAGAGAGCTGGGGCTCCAGCAGCTATCTTATGATGAGAAAGTGATGAGAAAGTGATTCTGAAATGCAATCAGAAGTCAGAGCAGATACATAGGGAAGATCTAGGTCCCTGATGACTCTGGGATCAGCCCTTTAGCCTTGGAATTCCTTCCCTGGATTTCTTTCACATGAACAAAAGGTAAATTCCTGTTTTATTAAAGCCTGCTATTTGGATTTTCTGTTATATGAGAGAACTTAATCCTGAGCAATGGAGCTGGAATTTTGGTGATCCCACAATATCCACCCCACTGCCCTATCACTATGATAAGAAAAATAAACTGGGCACAGTGGTACACACCTGTAATTCCATGCATGACTTGGGAGGCTGAGGCAGGAGAACTACAAGTTTGAGACCAGCCTGCAAGAGTTAGTGAGACTCTGTCTCAAAAAAAAAAAAAATTAAAAGGATTGGGAGCATAGCTCAGTGATAGAATGCTCTGGGTTCCATCCCCAGTACAGAGAGAGAAAAGTGAAAAAGAAAATGAAACTTGAGTGGAATAATTATTTCACCTTCGTATAAAAAGAGCAGCACGTTAGAAGAAATCTTATCACTATCTCTGCCATTTTGACCTCAATCAAATTGTCTAGAGGTACCATCTTTACACCAATATGGAATAAATGAACTGGTTCATTAATTCACTCACAGTTTTAATTGCCTACACCCGATGGTGAGGTCCTACCTAGGGAAGAGAATCTTTGGTACAAGGGAACCGGGCAGGGAGCCACTGTCTTATGGTGGCCTGGGTGTTGGGTATGCTGTGGAGTGTTAGCTACTGAGGAAAGTACCAACACTGAGAGCTAATGTGGCTGCACAAGTCCCTGGGCCACCCAGTCCCAGAAATGCTTGGCCAGGCCAACACTAGATCTACGTAGCAAGAAGTCAGACTTTCAGTTTTAAAGTATACAAAAATATCACTCCACAGAATCACTCTTCTCAATACCACCACAAGATGTTCTCCATGACTCAAGGAGTGGTTTGCAAACTTTCTGACTTTCTTCAGAATCCAAAGGCTCTGAATTTTGAACCAAACTTAAATATTTTGGGGGTTTGAGTTCAATTTATTCTGGACAAAACATGCTTCCTGGTTAGAAAGAAAATTGTTTAAGGGGGCTTACAAAAGAAAGGGTTCAGGAAGATTCTTGGACACAAAGTGATTCTCACTGAACAATTGTGCTGACTTAAGCCTAAGTGAATCAGAAACATACATATTAAATTTCCTTTGAAATCCACATGGGTATAAAAATGTCGGGAAAGGGGTCTTAACAGTGTGCATTTGCCAAACCCAAAATGTTTGAAAAATAATTTGAGTGTGTTAAGGTTTGGCAAGTCACTCTTGGGTGCATCTCTCTTGGCCCCACAGTGACAGCACTTTCCTTGCCCTTCAGCAGAGACCCCCTGTAAAGAAGCATCAATTACCCAAGAATCTTCCCTTGGAATTTTGCCATTATTTGAATCCTGCAGTGGAGACCATGATGGGTGGGGGTGGGGTGGGTGAAAAGAGATGGTTAAAGTCCGTTCTCATAAGATTTCCTGGGGAACCCCTTGTACTTACCTCTCTATCGTATAAAAATTAATTGGGCAGAGCTTAAGTTCCCTGTAACCATAAGTCTCTATAAAGCATGTCATATCTTATCATATGTGTAGGTGTACTAATCAGGGAGCATATTCATGTATATTTTCCTCTAGATTTTCATATGGAATTTTAGTGATCCCACAACATCCACCCCACTTCCAGGGGATTGAATTAATGAGTGTCGGCATTTTCCAATTTATGTTTTTCATTATTGAGCATGTCCACAAGCATTGAGTTTTTATTATATTACATTACATTATGTTATTTTGTATATTAGATTATGCTCTACATGAGTGCAAACATAGTTTATCCATTAAGCAACAATGGGTTGGATGCAGTGTATTTTCCGTTGGTGATAGTAAACAAGCATACATATTAGGAATGAAACACAGAATTATAGAAATTACATGGCTTAAAACTTCATCTTAGTAATTCCATAGATACTTCAGTTATTATGAATTTCGCGCCCCCCCCCCCTTTTTTTTATCCCATTAAGTACCAGATTTTGCACCTGTTCATAATGTCCAAGGGGCCTACTGCACTTCTCCTGTTGGCCACTAGATGTCATGAGACCAAGTTGAGTAGGAAGTTAGGATCTAAGTTTGTTCTACTGCAACACATAGGCACTTCCCAACTTCCAAACAAGTGGCAGTGCAAAGGCTTATTGACAGTAGAGTGTCCAAAACTTCAGCTGTACCATAGACACAATCAGAATTGATGATTAGCATCCAGACTAGCCCACAAAATCCCACTTTTAATAAGCCATAAAATAGGTTCCTAGCTTTGAGATCAGACAGATGTGAGAGCCGTTCTCGGTTTGGGGTGAACTTGGCCCTAGCACCTGGTCTTTATGAGCCTCCTCTTTATCTTCTGAAAATGGGATTAATGGTTCTTTCTTAGGAGGTCGTGGGGATCCACCAGAGAGCAGGTGTGATGTACCATACAAGAAGACATCACTGTGGCCCAGCTCTTGACTGATTCCTCAGGAAGCCCAGAATAGTGTCCTGCCTGTGCTTGGCCCTTAGGATCACCCCCACCTGGCTGCTCTGTTGGGTCCTCAATACCCACCCTAGCCTCATCCCGTCCAGTACTCTCCACAGGCAAGACCCTCTAATGGAAATTTGTTAAGAGATGGCGAAACAATAAATACTACCAAAAGATAAATATGTTTGAACCCAGGAGGTCAGCCTAGCAGGCAGACAATGGGGAGGACTTTTGCTAGGGTATTTATCAGGCTAATTATTTAAATGCCTTTGGCCACAGATTCCTTGTGTTAAGAGAAAGATGGTGGGCATCCTTCATAGGATGAGAAACTAGGGCCAGTTCTTACAGGGTGTATGGTGGATGCTCCATTAAATATTCTGAGACTTCTTACTAGGGAGACAGACTACAGTCCCTTTCTTCAGCCTTAGCCATGAAACCTCCAGCTGGGTGGAGAGATTCTCAGCCTTTCTAGAACCTTCTTTCTGATCCTATTTCTGAGTAATGCTACAGGTTGCTTTTAGTAGCTCCAGAACCGTGGGGACAGAGACCTTTAGGGTGCTAACTCCAGGCCCTTACTTATATCTTCCTGGCTTTTGGCTTCTAAAAGCCCAGATTTGCCCTGCTGTGTTTCTCTCTCTCCTCTTTTATCAGCCATCTATCTGGGCTGATTCTTGGTTATAGGGTTTCTTTCCTAGGCTGCCTCTCAGGCATTGCTTGGAACGGCAGCATTGTGTAGAGAAGGACCATCAGAGTGTCTGCTTCATTAGCTCTGTCTGCTGTGAGCACAGGCAAGCCCCAAGAAACCAACTTTCTCATACTATAAAGGGCACAAGAACTGTCTGAGATCTTGTTACCAGGCATGTTCAATTCATGGATCTAAAGTGGGGCTCAGGATTTTGCATTTCTAACCAGCTACTAACACATGTCTACAAAGTGTTCTCTCTCCTTTGGCAGTTTTGACATCTCCCAGGAGCTTGTTAGCAATGCACTCTCAGTCCTGGCCCTAGACCCTGAGATAGAATCGTCAGTTTGACAGGAGCCCCAGGAGCTTCACATGCACATTATGGTGTGAGAAGGACTGCCAGGCTGAAGTCTGGCTAATTCAGGAAAAACAATTCCTGCCCCCTCAAAATCCATCTTCTCAGGATGCCCCAGATGACTCCTTCTCTTTCCAGTTCTTGGTTTATTTTCAGGGTGGAAATTTGATGACCCACCAAGAATCCAAGGAAAGTTCAGTACCCATCCCAGTCAAGATCCCATCCCATCTCCAAAGAGATGGCTTTGCAGAATTTTAATTAATGCAGTTTTATATGATCAAGGTCTAGAAACACCAGGACAATGCTATTAAGAAGAAGTGATATTTTTCATTGCATTGAATAAAAATTGTTCTTTTAGTTACATTACGGTTTGGATTTGAGGTGTCCCCCAAAAGCTCATGTGTGAGACAATGTAAGAAGGTTTAGAGAAGAAATGATTGGATTATGAGAGCCTTAGCCTGATAAGTGAATTAATCCCCAGACAGGGATTAAATGAGTGGTAACTGAAGGCAGGTGGGTGTGGCTGGAGGAGATGGGCATTGGGGGCACAGCTTTGGGGTACATATTTTCTATCTGTTGAGTACAGTCTCTGCTGCTTCTGATCATCATGTGAGCTACTTCTCTCTGACACACTCTTCTGCCATATTGTTCTGTACTCACCTGGAGCCCAGGACAATGAAGCTGGCTGTCTATAGATGGAGACCTCTGAAACCGTGACTCTCCAAATAAAATTTTCTCCTCTAAAATTGTTCTTGTTTTTTTTTTTTTTTTTAAATCATAGTAGTGAAGAAGATGATTAAACTATCTTGAATTCTGGGGCTTGAGTAAGGCAGGCTCCCTGTGCCCACTGGAGAGGCTGGATTTTACCAAGACAAGATCTCCACTTTGGAACATGAGGACCCCAAGGGAAACAGGGCATGACAAAGAATTTCCCCAGAATGTCAGAATGGAACATCAAAGGTTCAACTATAGCCACTGGATGGTCAAGCAGTCAAGAGGTGGCAGAATAAGGAGATAGCCACAAGTATCAGGCCCAGGGGGTAAGATAAGGGCAGAGACCTCTAAGTGAGGTCACAGCAACTGTCATGATTCAGGTGTGTGGTTTAGATGAGGGCTGCAGATGGGCCAGTGGTTGGCAAGCTGTCTCGTGTCCCCAGCAGACCAGGATACTTTGTGAGAGCATCAACTCTAGGCATTGTGTATATGCCAACATATGGGGGACCTACATTATAATGCACATGTGACTTTGTATATGCAAAGATAGAATTACGCATTTATCTGTGTAGTTACGCACTTAGCCTTGGTCATCTTTACTAGATCAAGTTCCTGTATTATGTTATGGACTTGAGAGATTAAGTATCTGATTCTGGTTCTCAGCTCTAGTATTTGCTCTCTCTTATACCTGAAGTACCTGGCAACCTGGCAGAGGTTGCTAATCCTCAGCTTCCTCCTCTGTAAAAGGAGATGGTTAGCAGTAGACAGTTATGGTGTGGTGCTGGACTATTATGGAAATAGACACTTCCAGAAAAAGATGCCAGGGGAGGTTGGGTATGTGGTCATTCTCTACCTGCTCAAGAAAAGCATCTCCAAGGCCACAGCACATTCACTGGCCAGCATCAGGATTATTTTTGCTCCAAGTTGAATGGAATTGAAGGTTGATTAAGGAGGAGAAATTCTCTGGACACCTGAGCAAAGACTGGAATAGTAATAAATATAGCTGTCCCTCCATCCCTGTGGGTTTTCCATTCATGGCTTTAACCAACCACAGATAAAAAACATTTGGAAAAAATATTACATCTGCACTGGATCTGTGGATTTAGGTATCCACAGGGGGTCCTGGAACCAAGCCCCCATGGGTGCTGTGGGACAATTGTACTGAAAGCAAAACCACCTGAAGCTTGAAGGATCGTGAAGGAAATAGAGGAATACAATGTAGCACCATAAGCAGAACTTATTTTACAGTCAGTAAAAAAGTATTGTGTGAACTCAACTGCAAAAAAGTGGGGGGAAAAAAGTGAACAACTTCCAAAGAATTACCAAATGGCCTCAAACTACGAAAGTGCTAAAAATAGGTCTAATTTTGGTTGTGACTAGGTAGTTTCTTGCCTACTTTTTGGATGCAAGAGAAAGACCCTAACCTTTTAGAGATGACATTTTTCCTTCCAGAAGCAGATTAGAGAGCCATAAATATCTCCTCCGCCCTGACAGAGTACCCCATCTCCAGGCTGTGTGGCATCCCCATGTGGGCATACTGCATTTGGGGTGTTGATCTCCAGAGGGAAGCCACATTTTAGTGATTGCTGTTCTTAAACAGAGCATGGAACCACGGGCTATTATACAGAGCCATTTCGGCTCTCCCCTGTATGTAAGGATTAATAGAACTTTTTTTTTCAAGTTGTGCAGGATCTATTGTTTGGGCTATATGTGTTATATATTTTTAAAAGGCTTGGGTTAATAGCTGGGCATATCATTATTTGAAACAGCCATTACTTACCTATATCGTTTTCTCATCTTTTAAGCCATCCAATAACTTCCTTTCTGCTAACCTTTGTGATTGAGGGAACTTATTTTTGGTAACTTTCCCAATCCACAAAACCAATCCCATCTTAAGGTGGAAAAGTACAGTGTTTAACAATGGCATCACTGTTTTTTCTTTCTTTCTTTTTTTCTTTTTTTGTTGGTGACACGAAAATGTTTAAGCTTGACCCTGACACCGGTTGCTTTTGAAAGGTACTGCCTTGTACAAAATAACAAACCAAATCCCAAACTGTCTGTTTACGGTTATCATGGTTCACTTCATTAAGCCATAACTCTGATTGCATTCTTTCTCCTGCCCTACCCTGAAGGCTGAGTTCTGAGGCCAGGGGGCTGGGCCAGCTGGGAACTGTGTGTCTAAAAACACATTTAGGCAAAGGGAACTCTTGGGCTTTGAGGGACCTTCCCTCCGGGGCTCTGCTTCCCCACCCTGAGTACCTCATTTCCTGAGGCTACTGATACCTACTGCACCTGCAGAGATTCAGCTGAGAAAGCCCTGGTGGAAGAAGGTGAGGTGCCTGTGCGGATATGGTATCACCCAGGATAATAATAAACAGGCAGAAATTTTAAAGAATGTGCTGGAGTGAACAGAGGAGCCCAGGGTACTGGGTGACACAGTATGGATGTCCCTAACCCTCCTTCTGGCAGCCCCTCTATCAAATCACCCTTCATCTTGTTGACAGTTTTCCCACAACCCGTCGTTCCTGGCTACCAATGACAGATATAAAACATTCGGATGAGAGACCCTCCTCAACCTTGAGTGTGCAGCTCCTAACGATGTGCATTTTGGCAGAGTTCTAGCCTCAAATGCATCTTCAGGGGTGCTGTGGTTTGAATGTTCCCACAAAAACAGGTTGGCACTTAATCCCTAACATCATACATCAATGGCATTTGTAGGCGGAGCCTCTGGGGGGGTAATTAGGATTTGATTAAGTCATGAGGGTGGGGCCCCGTGATGAAATTAGTGGCTTTATAAGAAGAAGAGAGACCTGGCAGGCACACTTGATCTGTCCCACCAGGTGATTGTCCTTGGGTCTCTGCAGAGAGCCCCCACCAGTAAGGACTTCCCCAGGTACAGCCCCTTGGGGATTTGGCCTTTCCAGCCTCTAAAATGGTAAGAAATAATTTTCTTTTCTTTATGAATTAGTCAGCCTGTGGTATTTAGTCATAGCAGCAGAAAACAGACGAAGACAAGGGATATCTGCTATGGTTTGGATGTGTTCATGTGTTGAGAGTGTGGTCCTCTATATGGCAGGGTAAGTGGTGGGGAGGCCTTAAGAGGTGAAGCCTAGTGGGGCGTCCTGCCATGTGATCTTTCCTGCGTGAGCTACTGCATGATGCTATCTGCCACGAGGCCCTCACCAGAGCTGGCGCCATATTCTTTGGACTTTTAACCTCCAACACTGTAAACTAAAAAAAAAAAATCACCTGTTTTCTTTACATAATACCAAGCAGGTATTTTGTCATACCAATATAAAACAAACTCAGACAGCATCCCTGTTTAAAGAAACTGAGTGAGGAAGATGAGTGAGGGCGGGTCATGGAGGTGGCTGTGCCAGGCTCCATTCTTACCCTCACTCGTGTGGGACTTTGGGAAAGGCCCTTTGTCTCACGCAGCCTTGGCCTCTTTACCTATAAAATTCTGAGAGCTGCACCTACTCAGGGGTGCAACAGCTAGTCCTTAAAAATGGCCTCCTGGTGTCCACATGCTCAGGGTGTCCCTTCCTGTGCTAACTCTGGGCTGACCTTGCTGCTGTCTTATCTAAGAACTTACTGAGTGATTCTGGTCTCTCTGGGTCTGTCTCTTAAGGTCTTCTAGCTTCTGCTTCTGCACTTTGGGGGTCCCAAGCCTCCTTGTCAGAGGTCCAGATGTTCTTCAGGAGTCACATGTGGAGAAGGGTGGAGAAGGTGGAGAAGGGGAGGCCTTAAGATCCTAGAGAAAGACAGTCACGATGTCCTGGCTGAGCTTGGCCCCTAGCCACCTCTACCCAGCTCTATGAAGACATGGGAGAGAGCAAGGTTTGGAGAAACCAGGCCAGCAGAAGTGCTTCCCTCTCATCCCCAACCAACCTTTATAAGCACGAGATGATTTTAAAATGCCTGTTGTTTCCAGCCCTGGGTGTTGGGGTTGTTTGTTATGCAGCAGGTCAGGAGCTATGGAGCTACCTGAAGGTCAGGGACGACAACTTGCCTACACAATTCCATGCACACACAGGGAAGAGTTTATGTGAAGTTCCACTATAGTGTGTGGCACACAGCAGGTGCTCAAAAATGACTGGTTTTGTTATAAATAAATTAACAGGGGTTTCCTGTCTGTGTGTTCTAATTAGTCTAAACACTGACTTCTCGTGGGTCCTCGCTTGATATCCTGGATTCTTGTGTCACTCCATGGAAAAGGGACTCCCAGTGAGCACACCCACTGGCAGGACCACACTTCAGGGGCTTCTTGTTCAGCATTTACAGGGCTGCCGGGTACTGGTGTCCTAGATCTTACAGAGCTCAGAGGAGCTAACACACAGGGTGAGCAATTGCAAGTGTGAGCAGTGCTGTGGAGAAGCACAGAAGGGGGAGGTTTTGAAGAAGTTTAGTGCAGTTAAGCTGCTGGTGACGAAGACTGGAAACCACGGTGACTTAGGATAGCAGCTTACTTTCATAGAACTGCAGAGATGGGCAGTGTAGGTTTGGCCAGCCAGCTCCATAGTCATTCTTCTGAGGGCCTGATCTCTTCTGTCTTTGATTCCACTCAACCATTTTAGCTTCTAACACCCATCCTCAAGTTGAATCCAAAATGACTGCTAGAGTTCCAACCATCATGACCACATTCCAAGAAGGAAAGACAAAGAAGTGAGCCTGCCTACTGGCTTGATTCTTTCTTTTTTGAAGAGCTTTCTCAGAAGCATCCTCCCACCCCCAATATCTTTTGCTTGACGACATATATGTGTAAATTTGGGAAATGTAGTTTTTGCTAGAACAATTGCTGTCCCAACAATTGTTGGGATATGTTAGTCAAAAACATCATAAATGATGCTTAGCAAAACCTTCCCCTCACTATAGGTATTATTAGGTAAGTAACAGTCTTTTTTATCACAGGGAATACCTCCCCACCCCCACCGCAGAAGCTTGTGTCAGGGAAATGACTTTTTTTTTTTTTTTTAAAGCAGAAAGTATGAGTCAATTAAGCAAAGAGTGCTGTGGATGGAAAAATCCAGTCTCCACATAAAACCTAGAGGTAAGGTAAGTTATGGTCCTTCAAGGAACTGATAGAACCCCCTCTATCTGTATGCAAGGTCTGACTTTAGCTTAAGACTGTGGAACCGCCGCCTCAGGCTAGCTGCAGCTTAGTGGCAGAGCCCTGGGCCAGCTTCTCAGTTCCACCCCAGTCCTGAAGGAGGTACATCAAGAATCTCCCCATCCATTCTGCATCCGAGAACAGACTTGGAGGATGAGGGAAGTCCAGGATCCGAATCTCTGTAACACCAATGGGGAAAGAAGAACTCTCAAAACTAGGAAACATAGACCCTGGCTTTCTGTTTTGAGCAGAAGTGGCCTTTGATGGGGGACAGGTGACCCTCTAAATCAACAGCCAGAGAGACCACGGCTGTGAGACTTCTGGTAACTTCCAAAAGGACCCAGCAAGCCCTACCTGTTTGTCAGCTTAGTATAATAAATGCATGAAACAATATTTAAAGATGAGCTCCCCTTTCATTCTGTGTTCTTTAGCAATGATTACCCTAAATTCCTTCTTTTCTGACCCTGTACCTCAGTTCAGCACATGAGGGGGTCTGAAAGGAACTCAGCTAGATATGCAGGCCAGACAAATGCAAAACATGTTCATTTTATTTCTCCTTTTTTTTTCTTTTTGCTTTTCAACAACTGGGCCTGCCAAGCCCACTTCAAGGAAAGGAACTGCATTTTAAGTTCACCCCTTTTTCTGGGACAGTGGGAATATCTTCATTTTTCAGGTTTCCGCCTGTGGTTACCTTGCAAGGCGTCTCAGGCCCTCCATGTCCCTTTGCCGGCTGCATCCCAGCTCTTCCTGGCTCCATTCCCCAGCACATCTTCTGTGGGCTGAGGGCCCAATAATTGTCCATTAATGGCTCTGTCCAGAGAGGCCTCCGTAGCTGCACAGCTGGAGATGCAATGTACCCAACACATACACTCCTGCCGGTCTCCCACCAACCGTGGCCAGAGAGCCATCGGAAATGGGTTTACTGGGAAACCATTTGCCTTTGTAATACCATAACCATGCAGCCCCACTCCACCGGCTGACGCAGCCCCAAATATTTCCTTCTCTCATGAGCTTCCCATCCTGCACACAGTGGCTGTTTGGAAAAGTGTGGTTTGGGAAGAGGAGGAGAAAATGGGAGTCTTATAACCTGAGAACGAAAGAGTGTTGACACAGTCATTAGAGGTCCTGGTTGCTGTATATATTGGGCAAAATGTTTATGGTTGCTCCCTTAAAAAGAGCAATTTTAAATTTGCCCCAGGCATTGGTATCAGGATCTGACTCTGGTTTCTTAGAAGGCACGGCATTGCTTTACTATGCAATAGTCTAACATAACATTTAATCATTTTTTAAAGTTTCATCTATTTGAGACTGAGCTAGGGTATTCTTTGCACATCAACCTTTAGCACGTGTGCACACACACACACACACACACACATACACAAGGAAACACACAACAAAACATCCAGTAAGTGATTTCACTCTTGCCAGTGTCCAAGAGTGAGTCCATTTGGTTTTTAGGGAACTCCGAAGAATGGCTTTGTCTTCAGGATCAGTAAGTGTTGTCTGATGCCCATCGGTTCCACTAGACTGTGACATGTCAGGGTGGGAGGAGGTGGCTGGGCTGGTGCAGATGGAAAAGTCACAGCTGTACATCCAGAGTTGCCAAAGACTCAGAGACACAGGCTAACCCAGGGCTGGGACGAGAGCAAGTGCTTTTGGCCTTTTCATAAATGATGCTTAGCAAAACCTTCCCCTCACTATCCTCATCACCTCTCTGCAAAATCCTGTGGAACCACTGAAGCCTGGAGCAAGGGCCACTTTCCTTAGGAATCTTTTTTTCCTTCCATACAGAATCTTCTACTTTACTCCCCTTTTAACGCCATCTTGGGAAACTTCTGGAGCCCTCTGTCACCTCCGCCTATGGTAATGCTTGGTTGTTCACATGTGAGTCTCCCACTGGTGGAAAGTGAGGGAACATGTCTTGGTCACCCAAGAATTCTGGTGGTTTAGAATTTCCTAGAGCCCTTTGGTGCCTCAGTGAATGCAACTGAACCCTCAAATGCACAACTAGGGAGGGTGGGGGAAATGTGGCTTCCAGCTCAATTCCCCATCTTCTACCCAGTTTCAGTTCAGATTTGGACCTTACCCTTAAGTCACCTCCTATTTCTTGCTTCTTCCTGAATCTGCTCTGGTGCCAGATCCTACATTGCCACTTTTGGAATCCCTCAGCCCACTTAGGTTCTTCAGAGCACATAGTAGGTTTAGAGAGATAAATATGAGGATATCCTTCTGGTTACAGTTCTGGGAAGCTGGCTGAGCATTTGGGACTGGAGCAATGCTTATGAAGAGGTAAAGAAGTGGTTATGTAAGTGGAGACCCAGAGCACTGCCCAGAGTGATGGGCAAAACACAAGATACGGCTGGGGTGCAGGTCAGAGGTAGAGGGGTTGCCTGGCATGCACGAGGCCCTGGGTTCCATCCCTCATGCCACAAAAAAAAAAAAAAAACACAACAACAATAAAATTCCAGGGTCTGGGAGTAGTTTTCTAGGGACGTTCTGAGGGCTTGTTGGATAACCCAGGCTTGGCCCTGGTCCCTGAGGACCCTCTTCCTGGGGCCTGCCATGGTAGGGCAGGTACAGACTGTGTGCCCCTCCCTGCTAGCCTCTGCCCAGACACAGGGCACGTCTAATAGGGCCACCATTGGCTGTGTCCCAACTACCTGTGAGACACCACCAGTCTCTGGTGGCCTATGTCGTAAGTTGCTACCAGATCTTCCTGGGCCTGGCCTCTCCTCCCCAGCCGGCTTGACCAGTCTGAAAGAAAGGATTGCAGAGAGAAACTGCTTCTCACTGGGTTTTGGAAACCGCGGCTGGGCATCAGCAAACAGCATTTGCACAGGGCTGTGTCTCCCAAGTAGAGGGTTAATCTCTGGGAGGGTGAAGGGGAAGTGACAGAGACAATAGAAGGCATTGTGTCTTCTCCTAGGAAGGAAGCTCTGCTTTGTGTTACTTCCAGGGAAGTTGACTCTGGGGCAGTTCAGGTCTGTTCCAAAGCAACAGCTTTATGTGATTAGTTAGGCCCAGGCCAGAACCATCCCGCCAGCCAGCCTTACCTCATTAACAACACCGCAGGGCCCAGCGTGCCATGGGGGGCTCTGTGCCCTAATTCATCAGGCTGAGACTAAGCGCAGGAAGTCGTAACAACAATGCATCGAAGAGCCAAAGCTGTCGGTGGAGGGAATGCAGCTTTGATGTGGGACCGGGCCCTGATGAGGGTCGACAGCTGGGGACCATCAGTGCTAAGGAAGGTGGCATAAACAGGGATGGCATTTGGGATGTGGGCTTTTGCACCTGGGTCTGATGAAGTTTGATGGGGTTTAACACATGCAAACAGTAGCTTTTGTTCTGCAGGACAATGGCCTTCCCCGACCTGAGCCCAGGCAGGACCTCTGATGGTGGCAGAGTTTCCTCCCCGTCGCCTCTTGTCACTCTCCTTGTCGAAGTTTAATTAGGACAACGAGCTTTCACAGGCTCATTTCTCACTTCACCAACTTTCTAACACTTCATAACGAGGAGGCTGGAGCCTGAGGCTGGGAGAAAGAGAGGGGGCTGTGGGCAAGGGGAGTAGGACCGTTGAGAGGGCCAGGAGGGGCCAGGCAGGGGTGTCGAGTGGAGAAGATCAGAGCAGGCACAGAGGAAGCTCCAAACCACAGAAGATCCTTGGGGAACTGTGGACTGATCTGGGAAGAAAAGAAAATAAAACAAATCCTAACCGGCCTTTGTTTTCTGGGTGGCCAGACAGTAATTTCCCTAAATTCTCTATGGTTCTGGAAAATAAAGCAAAGGATCAATCATTGTTGACTTTGTGACTTTCAGAACTGGATTGTAGGGGTGGGGCCAGTACTTAACACCTTAAAGTCCTCTTCAACCCTTGCATCCTCTCCCTTGAATGGCTCCCATGGTGATCTGGTGGTGCTGAGCCCCTAACCCTCTCTTGAACTAGGTTCCACAGTCTTCACCTGGACTCCCTGGTTCCTTGTGTAGACAATGACATCCCACATTAATGAGGCTATTCTGCTGACCTCGAAGGAGATGCTGACTTTGTTGGGCCCAAAGAGTGTGAAGAGCTCAGGGTAAAGGAAGAGAGAATCCCTGGGTCTCCTTGTCTACACTGTCAGTACAGGTCATGTCATGCTGCTGTAACAAACACCCACATGGTTTATTTCTTTTGCTGCTACACATCTACAATGGGTCAGCTAAAGGCTCTACATCATACCACCTCCACTTCTGGCCACAAGTTAGTGGAGTAGTATTCCATTATTCACAACACTGATCACTGGTCTAGTAGAGGAATAAAAACAGTTGATGACAGCACTCTGATGCTTGAAGTGTCTCCACAGAGGTGACAAACATCTGTCTTACTCAATGTCATTAGCCAGAGAAGTTACATGTGTATATATCTAAATTCCAAAGAAAGGAGATGGGTCATGCTGCCATGTTTCTGGAAGATAGAACCAGGAATATTTGGTTAGTAGTACTAATAATCTACTGTTTTTAGTATCTATTGCTGTGTAACACATTTGCCCCAAATTTAAAAGCTTAAAATGATAACCATTTGTTTTCTTATTCAGGGATTTGGGAGCAGCTTAGCTGGATGAAACTGGCTCAGGGTCTCTTATGAAGGTGATTAGAGAGCTGCAGACACCTGATGGCTTAACTGGGGCTGCAGGTTCTGTTTCCAAGATGGTGCATCCACAGGACAGCAGGACACCTCAGTTCCTTCCCATGTGGGTCTGTCTTTTGGGAATCCTAAGTGTACCCATGACATAGCAGCTGGTTTTCCCAGGAGCTAGTGGAGAGAGAGAGAGAGAGAGAGAGAGAGAGAGAGAGAGAGAGAGAGAGAGAACAAGCAGGAAGCCACAGTGCCATTTATGACCTGGTTTCAGAGTCACATAACATTTATTCTATGAGTGAGAGAAGCAAGGTACTAAGTCCAGCCCACACTTAAGCAGAAGGGTATTATGCTCTAATGATACAAATATATTGAATTAAAAAAATGATGTTGTTCTGGTTGTTAGAAAAGTTGTTTGTGGCTAGGGTATAGGTCATTGTTATATATGTGGTCAGCAGGGGTTTCATCTCCAGCCCCAGAAAGAAAGAAAAGAAAGTTGTCAGTAAAGATAACAGAATCCTTTCAACCCCTATCTCCTCTAGAACTCTTAAAATGGAGGGTGGGGTGTTCTGGATGTCACATTTCCTGGAATTCAGCCTAGTTAGAGCCCAAAGCCCAAAGACTCCTTCTGGGGCCCTCAGAGAGTCTACATGTCAGTGAGAAGGCTAGAGCAGGGCTGTCACAGAGGAGGGCAGGGCACCTTAAGGACAGAGATCTCTTTAAATGGTCTTAGTCTTTACATTTTGGTCAAAAATTAGAAAAAATATCAGAAAAAGAGAACATATAGAATTTGACCCAAAGGAAAAGGATCAGATGACCAATAGGCAAGTACTATAAGTGATGCTCAACTGAGAACAGGATGCAGGGTGCTAGAGGCAGCCTGATCCCAAAAAAGTCTTCCTGTCCCTTGGCTGTGCACATGTGGCTGAAAGCCCCAAGGGAGTGAGCTGCCAGCCAGGCCCCTTGCCCTGACCAGTGTGGGTGGAAAATGGTTCACCCCAAAAGGCTCCAGCACCTTGTCTGGCACCTGTTTAGCCTGGACCAATAGAAGGTCTAATAACCCCAGTTCCCCCTCTGGAAGGTCAAATGCCCCCCACACCCTTCCCCCATTTCTCTCTCTCAAACTGTTTTTCTCCTACTTCTCCTGTTGCTCAGTCTCAGAGTCTTTTCTTTTGGGGACAGTTTGCACTCTGACTTCAGTGATAAGACTAATCCCTGGTTGCCACTCAAAAAGTGGTGACTAGACTCCTGGTACAACTCCTTGGAACGTGTTTGGCACAATTTATCAAAGCTGCACATACTCAATGCCCCAGGAATTCCTCTGCTGAGTAGACATCCATGGAAAACAAATGCACATGTTCTGTTATGGATTACATCTGGAATGCCCCCCAAAAGCTCGTGTGTTGAAGACTCAGTACCCAGTGCAGCATGTCTAGGGTGGGACTTTTGGGAAATGATGGGTTCATGAGGCCTCTAACCTCATGAATGGTTTAATCCATTTGATGGGTGAATCATTTGAATGGACCACTGGGAGGAGACGGAAACCATAGACAGGTGGGGCATAGTTGGAGGAAGGAGGTCAGTGGGGGTGTGCCCTTGAGGACTATATCTTGGCCCCTCTTCCTCTCTCTGTTTCTCTCTCTGTTTCCTGGTGTCACACCCTTCCGCTATGATGTTCTGCCTCACTCATGCTCACAGCAATGAAGCTGGCTGACCATGGACTGAAACCTCTGAAACCATGAGCCAAAATAAACCTTTCCTCCTCCAAGTTGTTTGTGTCAGGTATTTTGGTCACAGTGATGAGAAGCTGACTAACACATGCTCAAAGATGTGGACAAGAATGTTCACAGCAGCTTTATTCTTAAGAGCCCTATGTTAGTCAGCTCCCTGTTGCTTTGACAAAATGCCTGAGATAAACACCTTGAAAAGGAGGAAAGGTTTATTTTGGCTCACAATTTCAGAGGTTTCAGTGCAGGGTTGCTTGGCTTTGTTGCTTTGGGCCTGTGGCAAGGTAGAACATCATGGTGGGAAGCAAGTGGTGGAGAAAACCTGCTCACTTCATGGTAACTGAGAAGCAGAGAGAGAGACGGGTCTGAGGTTCCAATATCCCCTTCAAGGATACACCCTCAATGACCTAACTTCCTTCCACTAGGTCCAACTCTTAATCATTCTATTGCTTCCCAATAGTGCAACAGGCTGGCAACCAAAACTCTGACACATGGCCTTTGGTGAACATTTAAGATCCAAGTCATAATATTCTACCCCCAGCTTCCAAAGGCTCTTATGTTGAAGGTTTGGTTCCCAGCCATTGATGCTGTTGGGAGATGGTGGAACTTTTAGGAAATGGGACTTAGTGGGAAGAAGTTGGGTTATTGGGGCTCTGCCCTTGAAGGGGATACTGGGTTACTGGTCTCTACCTCTCTTCTTTGAGCAACCATGAACTGAAACCTCTGAAACCATGATCCAAAATAAACCTTTCTTCCTTCTAAATTTTTAATCTCAGATACTTTGTGACAGTAACAGTAAGCTGACTAACACAAGTATCAGCCAGAATATATCCAAATGTCTATAAAAGGTAGAACAGATAAATAAATTGTAGTATATCTACTGAAAGGAACAGGATACAGCAGTGAAGATACAAAAGCCAACGTGGATGGATTACAGACAGTGCAAGAAAGAAGCCAGAGTTTAAATATCACAGCCCCGTTGTGTGAAATGCAAGGATGGGGAAAACCATTCTGGGAGATATAAATCAGGTGACTTCCTTGGGGGAGGTGCTGATAAGAAGGGGTCTGAGAGTCTGCAAGGGCTGGGAATGTTTTGTTTCTTTATCTTGGTGGTGGTTACACAGGTGTCTACACAGGTATCTATGCAGGTGAGAAAGGCACCCTTTAAGATGTGCAAGGGAAGGGGATGTGACTTAGTGGTGGAGCCCCTACTTAGCATGTGCCCGGCCCTGCGTTCCATCCCCAGCACCCCTCCCTCACCAATGAGGGCTAAAAGAGGTTTCCTTAACAGCAAAGAATTATTAAAAAAAAATAAAATAAACAAAGAGAAAGGGGGGGGGAGAAGAACAAATGTCACTTTGCCTCCTGGATTTTGAACTTTGGAGTCTTTCCAAGAAGAAATAATTTTCAGAGAAATGGCATTTCAGCCGTAGAACTTTCTGCCTTTCAGGAGGGGGTCCCTGCCCCTTTGCCTCATGTTGAAGTTTGTGCAGCAGCAAACAGTTTCAACTTTCAGATGTCATCTTCCAAGCAATGAGTTCTCATTATGGTCTAATTACCCTGGCTACTGGAGACAGGAAATGAAAAGCTAAGCTATTGAATTTGGTGGAAAAAGATGAGAACAGCTTCCCACTGATATTTTTAAAGTTTCGAAAAAGATCACCATTCAGTCTCCTCAGGGCTATTAGGTACATTTGAAATTTGCCTAATTAAATATTTAAACAAGAAACCCAAGAAAGAACTAATCCAAGAAAGTGTAGTTTCCCTCTTTTGGACAAATAAAAATAAATGTGTGGGATGTAAGCTATAAATACATTTTATATTTTAAAATTCCTAAGTACATATTTGCTTAAGGAATTTCTGCCCTTCATGGTAAAAAATAATATATGGAGTATATTTCCCTCTGAAAGATATAAATATACAAATAAATATAAACCACTCAATTTTTCTAATTGTGTAATGAGTTCTGTTCAATAGGATTCCTTTTGCTTCTAATAATATAGTTTTCATGAACAGTCTAGTTAAAAAAAATTAAAAAGTTGTGAAAGAGATCACAGGGACAGAAACGTCCAAGAAATAGATGTGCTTGCTTTTCCTGTCCAGAACTTTCTATAATAGTCATCTGCCAGCCATCCTCACTTCTACCCCAGAGAGCATTTCTTCTAAGGGGACAGCAAAAAAAGTAGATCCCTAACTGATTTCTCATTGTTCTTGTAAAATATATGTTATGCCTACAGGCCCAGAGAATGGGCCCCCATGAGAAGCATTTCCATGTCTTTCTGCTGCCAATCTCTGTGATATTGGATACTACATGAAAACTAAGAAAGCAAGGAAGATAGACGTGGAAACACTGGGAAACAAAATCTGTATATTTTATTTCAAAGAGAAACTCTTCATTAATGTCCCTTCCTGGTCCTTGTGAGACGTGCCGAACATGGGCGTACTTTTAATCAAGTAAATTAAACTTGCTTTAAAGCAGGATAAAGCAGCTAAATTGTATTTTGCTAGAGAGATCAGCTTAAATGAGAAAGAGCACACTAGATTCCCTGAAACATGACACTGGGCAGGAAATAATTAATGGGACCTCGACCATTTTAGGGGAATATTCTGCAAACAGAGCCCCTTATCCCTGGTTCAGAAGTAAAGGAACATGTTTTTAAAGGGTCAACCAGGCATGGACTCTAGGCCACATTTTGTATAAAAGATGAAACCTCAAAAGCGACTTTAGCAGGGTTTCTGTCCCTTTCTAAACACACCTGTATATTTAGCAAAAGTTGACGGTTTTGTTAGAATTATTAAAAATAGCCATAGCTCAACAGGTATGCATTGCCTAACTTTCTAACACTTTTTAGCTTTGTTTTCCCAAATAAACATGATAGATGCTATGAGAACCAGTTGGCCAATAATTTACTTAGAGTTACTCTTTTTTAAAAAAAATTGTCATAGCCCAGCATAAGTGATGAGATGAATGACACAAGAATTTGCCCAGACACAATTATACTTTGTTATTTGGCAAAGGGGAAACGTTAGGTTCTTACAACTGTCTTAGATCATAAAAATGAGCATTTTATAGGATGTGGAAAATCACCCATTCTGTAGCCAAATAACTGTCATTAAGACATCTTTTTTTTAACTCAGTTGTCCTGGCATCTCTTTTGGAGTTTGCTGGAAATGTGCTTTCTCAAAATCTGCATCTCCCCGGCCCTAGGACACTGCCATGCAAATATAAGGTCTGAGTGATTTCAGCTCACAGGGGTGGAACGCTCCACTCCCCCATTTCAGTGTCTTACCATGAGCCCCAAGGTGACTAAAAACTGCCTCTTTTCATTCTGCAAGTTAAGATAGGACTAAAGGATGAGAACAGAAATGGGATATTGTTTGGAAAGTTATATTGGTGTTTGGTTCTGCATTTTTCTTAGGATGCACCCTGGTTCTCCATGCTGAAGAGGGCTCTTGTTCTCTTTCCTCAATGTCGGTCATGGTCCGGGCTGGTTCTCCAGCATCCTGAGTTTGGCAACACCCAACCTTGACTCTCATCTCCAGACTGGTGTTGGATTCCGGGAGCCTTCCCTTTCTGTAACTGCTGCGTGTGACTGCTGCATAAAGATAAAAGAAGCAAGGTTTTCTTCTGGAATGTGAATGTTTTGAAGCAAAGGTGGAAACACAGGGTTTCTCTGGTTTCCAAGGGAAGCCATCCACATGTGCGTGCTGACTGATCCCATGCCAAGAGTCGGCCTCTCTCTCACGCATACACAGCCAGCATTCTTATTTGGTGTTTGCTTTGGGAGGGTGCAGGCCTGGGGGCAGGGAGGGCAGATCTTGGGACTGCTATCTCTCTGCATCCTTCACCTCTTCTCTTCTGTCTCTGAAACCTTGCCTTGGAGTTCTGTAGTCTTTACCAATATGGCTTTTCTACACAGAAGCAAGGCACCCTCTGCTATTTGCCCACAACTAACTGCAGAGACTGGGGTCTGATGAAACAGGGCCAAATGGAGTCACAAGTCAGCTTTGGACAGACTGGCCCTCGGAAGGCAGGGGTGTGATTGGGTCCTTGGAGCCCCTTTTCCACCGTGGCCGCCCCGGATAACATGTTCCAGGTGTTCAATCTCAAAACAAAGAAGCTTTTCTCTGTTGCCTGAGAATGAAGAGTCCTCACTAGTTGCATAAGGTTTTTCCGAGATGGTAATATTTGGTTACAGTAAGGTCTGTTATTTCACAGGAAACCTAGCAGAGGTGCCCGTAATTTGATTCATGTAGTAACTGGGAAAACTCAAAGCAGGGAGCTGGGGTGGGGGTTTGGAGGGTGGGGATCCCAGCTCACCAATACAGTGTTCAGTGGAATCCACATTCAACCCTCTGAGCAGAGCCTGCCAGGTTGCTGGCCACATCCCAAGGTCACAGTCACCATGGAAGTTCTGTGGCTTTACTCAAAGTATAGTTCTTCAAACAGTGTCCAAGATCCACGTTATTTCATCTGCTTTATCCTTCTAGCTATTGCTAATGTGTAACTCTAAAGCCTGAACAAATAGCATTACCTAATAGAATTAAACCCAGCATTTGAGAAGATCAGAACTCAATTGCTACAACATTGCTGGTGGATGCTATTGTATTTGGTACCCAAAAAACATAATTCTATAAAGGATCCCGATCACTCAAGAAGCGATCTATAGATTTTCCTAAATTTATAAATTCATATCTTTCCAAGAATTTTTATGTATATATTACCACTCTATTCATTAAGTAAATTGATAAATTAATAAAGATTCAGAGCAGTTAACATGAATGAAATTAATGTAATTAGATACTCAACTTACGATGTGTATGAATGTCCTAAAATTTACTTTATTGAAATACATTTTATCTTACATCAAGAGCATTAAGAAACACATGCATGTGAGTGTGATTAGATAAGGTTTTTATCAGATTCCCTATCTGATGATGTATTTATTTAAGCACTTTTGAAAAGTTCTTGCTGTCCAGAGCCAGCCAGCAAAATGCTGAAGCAGTCAGAACCCTTTGAGCAGCTTCACAAAGCCCCAGACTCACTCCCACTCCTAATTCCAGGAGGTTTCTGTGACCAGTTTCTCAGACCCAGAATGGAGACAACATCTAGCAAATCAAAAAATATCTGGGTTACATGTATCTTGGGAAATCAGAGTTCCAGTGGTGATGTCTTCGGTTAATGAGAAATGGGGCTTCACAGATGACTAGCAGCCACTGACTTGGGTCCTGGAGAGAGGGTTGGGGATGGGAATGGCAGACATGGGGTTCTGGTGGAGGATGGAAACCATGAATGTGAGGACTTTGAGTTACTGATAACTTCCAGATCCATGTTTCCAAACTTCCGCTTCCACCCAGTCTTCCAGGTGGACATACTCCTTGCTGGATGCTGATACTTCCCTTGCTGGGTGAGCCAGGAACACATTCCTCAAGTCACCAAAGTTGTCATTGGGAAATGCCCAGCTAATGACAGATGAGACTGGCTTTGTCCGTTCCTGTTGGGTCTTGCTTCCCAAAGCTAATTGTTGCCACAGGAAGTAGTTGATATAAGTACAGTAGAGGGAGTTGCTCGACTGATACCTATTCTCTCCTTTTCCTAGCATATAAAATGCTTTGTCTTTCTACCACTAGAGTCGTAAAGAACTAAGTTCTTGCAGGAGTCAAATACTGCCTGTTTTACTTACTCTTCCGATGAAGTTCTGGATCTTTGCGTTCTTTACTTTCCTTTATACGTGTGGGTCAAATATGCTAAGAATTTATGTTTATGTGCATGATTATTATATATTATGCTGTTTTTGGGGTTGTTATTATACTATATGTTATGCTACATAAATATCGGTCAGTATTATAAACTTAAAATTCTAAATGCTTTAAAAATAATTAGTAAATGATTTATAGAAACTTATTTTTTTCAACTTATTCAAAATTATGAAAACCATTAAAATAATAATCTATTTTTATGTTTATTTTTTTAAAAACTGACACATACTATGCATGTGTTTATCAAGTACAATATGATGTTTTGAAATATATATATATATTCTAATATATATATATATATATATATATATATTAAAATGGCTGAATCTACCTAATTAATGTATGTATTACCTCACAATATTATCATTTTTCTAGTGAGAACATTTAAAATCTAGACCCTTAGCACTTTCTAAGAATGTTGTTGTTAACTATAGTCACAGCGTTGTACAATGGATCTCTTGAACTTATTCCTTCTGTCCAATCTGAACCTTTGTGTCCCCCGTACCGGGAGCTGAACCCAGGGCCGCATGCGTGCAGACACAGTGTCCTACCACTGTCCGAGCCCCAGCCTCAGCCCCAGCCCCAGCCCCAGCCCCAGCCCCATCTCTTTTCTTTCATTCTGAGACAGAACCTCACTAAATTGTTGAGCCTGCTTTTGAACTTGCAATCCTCCTGCCTCACCCTCCTAAGATATTGGGATTGCAGGTATGCACCACTGTACCCAGCTCTGTTGTGTCTTTTGATAATATTGTCCTAATTCTTTTCCCCATTATCCAAGCCCTCAATAACTGCCATTCCATTCTCTACTTCCATGGAATCAAATTTTTAAAAATTCCACCTATAACGTAAGTGAGATTATTTGGTATTTATCTTTCTGTGTCTGGTATAAACAAACTCTTAATGGAAACATTTATAACACCTATTTTAAATAGTTTTTAACTGTTAAATATGTTCACTCTCCTTCTTTTTAAAATGAGAGGAGTTGAGCTGTAAGATTTCTCAGTTTCTGTCTTCCTCTAAAACTTTACGTGGTAAAACTTTGGTTGTAAATCTCTTTTGAGTAAACATATTAAAAAATAAGTATAGTCAGATCAAATTTTTCCCTACTTAAATTTTGAAATTTTTTAACCTAGATTTAACACATTAGTATTTTCCACATGCGCTTCATCTCTGTGTTACAGAAGTCTTTGTCAAGTCATCCAAAAGTAAGATGTAGATGTTGTAACCCTTTACTGCTTCAGACTTCAGTGTGCACACCTAGAAAGGAGATATCCTTCTACACAGATGACACAGAGATCACACCTAAGAAAACAAGCCATCCTGCATGATCCCGGGACTGTAGTGCCTGAGACACTGTAGCATCATCCTGAAGACTTACAATGTCTCTTCAGTCTCTTGTCATCTAGCAGTCTTCCTTACCTCCACCCCAGCACTCTCCCCTGATATTGGCATTCTTATGAGACCAAGCCTAATATCTCATAGACTGTCCTGTGTCTTTGTGGAATTCTTTAACTTGTACAGATGCTACTCAGCTTACTATGGGTTTACATCCTGATAAACCCATTGCAAGTTGAAATAGCTAAGTAAAGTTTGCATTTAATACACTTACTCCACTGAGTATCATCACTTTGTCTAGTCTACTTTGGAAATAGTTTAAAGAAGGACACTAAAGTAATTGCCTAGTTAACCTTAAATGTGCTTTGAACACTTACAGAAGAGCAAAATCATCTAAGGCAAGACACATTTTATAATAAAGTGCTAAATATTTCCTTGGATTTACTGAACAGTGTTCTAAAAGGGAGAACAATTTTTGTGTGGGCACATTTTCACACCATTGTAAATTCAAAGAATGGTCAGACCACTGTACACCATACTGGGCTGTGTACATTAGATCATTTGTACATTGACAGTTCAGTCTGCAGGCTGGCTTGGGATCAGGTTCAAAGTCACTGCCAGTGAGCAAGGGTGTGTTTCTGTCCCTCAGCTCTCTGAAGCGGTTCTCAGAACTGCCTGAGAGACTGAACTGCCATGCCCCTTGGGTCCCTTAAAAAGGCAGAGGGTGTAGCCTTGGGAGCCCAAAGGCCTGGACTCAAACCTTAGCTCTATTACTCATTTTGACTGGGTTACCTACATGTTTATGCCTCAGTTTCCTCACATGGGGAAAGTAGCCAAGTCCTTCTCATAGTTTTGTGGAGAGAATTCACTCCATAATCTCAGTGAAGTACTTAGAAGGGCACCTGGAACACAGCTAGCATGGGGGATGCAGGTTTGGGAACACATGTTTAGTCAGGGAACTCAGTCATCAGGAGATGCAGGTCCCTTTCAACAGCCTCAGTGAAGAGACCCAACACTACACAGAGGGGTTGGATGGAAGCTCTGTGTTGAGTGGATGTCATGTGTTGTTTCAGTACATTCAGCAAGTCATCAGGGTGAGTAGCTCTAGGGTCCTGAGGTGATCATGGGAACATGTTGCTCCTTCTGTCACGTGCAAACGATACACACACCTGCTTGATGCATGAACAACACAGCCGCAAATTTTAAATATGCATTATCTCCAAGTTACATCACCTAAAAACATGCAGGTCCATATGATACTGGGAACCTGTTGAATATGGTTAATTATGTTTCATTACCCCATCCGCCTGCTGCTCGGTTTACTGTACTTTTTCTTGGATGGCAAATAAGAAAGCTTTTTATTTTAAATGTCAGCCCAGAAGAATCAGGTTGCTAATTTCCCTGAGATGCATGAGAGTGAAATGACAGATAGAGATTGAAAATCCAGAGTCATTTTCTTTAAAAGATTCAACTTGAAAGTCATTCTTTAAATGATTTGGATCTGAACTAGTGAGCTCTAAAGTTCTAATTAAAAACAGAAAGCTGGAGAGTGGAAGAGGGAGGAGGAACGTGAGATGTAAGTGGATAGTGATGCAGGATATCATTCTTGGTGGAGCTCAGGGACTGTCTGCAGCTTCTTGTGAAATGCTCTTTAGCCCTGCAACTCGAGTCACCCAGTCACTGTGTTCGAATGTCCCTAAGAGATGGTGGATAATAGTGTCTGGCTCACTCCAGGGCTGTCACCTGAAAAGGAAATGGACGCTGGCCCTCCTCTTAGTTGATTAGCTCATCCTGCTTTCTCACTGACCTGATTTAGGAGCTGAGATAAGTGAGTCTTGGATTCATCATGTGTTTAAATAAGGCATGAGAGTACCTCCTCCTTAGGTTTTTTTTTAAGCTTTAATATTCTATGACTAAAGTCATATTAAAATTCACTCTATTTTTTTTGCTGTTTTATCATTTTCCACTCTGAACGTCAGAAAATATATGACATTTTGAATAGTTAACAACCAAGTGCCTCTATGAGTGTCATTTGGAGGATTTGCCCACATATCTTGGCAAGGTTGTAGTCAAAGTGGTACTGCTGTAAGGACCTGCTGGTGGCATTCTAAATTGGTTCTAAGACATTGAGAAAGTAACTTAGTGATTTGTATCAGGAAAATATTTCATAATATCCAAATAATACCCCCTTGTGAATTTATCCTAAGATAACTGAAAAAAATACCATCTGTATGAAGGGGTTCAGTATATGTTCATTATAGAGAATCAATTAACAGTGGAAAAGCAGAAAATAACACATATGCCAATACGTCAAATTTATATAGAAGGATATCCAACCATTACGAATTTCATAAATGCTAGAATTGGGGCAAATGCTTGTTGCAAAACATCTTTTGAAAGGTAAAATAATAAATATATTTATAATCACAATTAGGCAAGGATATGTTGGGGAGTATACAAAAATAGAAATCAGGGTAAAATAGTGGAATTATGGTACAGTTGTTTCTATTCATTGCTCTTTATACTTGTTTGTTTTAAAAACTTGAAAAAGTTACTAGGCTTGTCCCAGGTTTGGTACATAATTCTGCTTAGTTTAAAACATACAGTAGATGAGTTATTTTTCTTTAAAATATTCAGCACAAGGAGCATAAAAACAAAAATAAGCAAAGTTGGTCATGACTACATATAACTGACTGAAAACCTGCAATATTTTCCCCATACATGGTTTGGGCAAAGTGAACGCATTCAAAAGGCACCAGAAGCAGTTGTGGGTCAGCCTGAGCTGAGCCCCAGTGCAGACTGGATTTTCTCAGCAGTGCAGCTCTTTGACGTGGGCCTGTCTTGTCATCTGTGTAATGGGAAGATGACACCTGCCTGTGCAGGGCAGAGGTGGGATTGGACATCATGTGTCTGGTGAGTGTGGACTCTTAGTGACTCTTATTTTTTCTTTTAGAGATGTCACAGGAAAGCAGGGAGGTAGAACTCCAAACCTCGGTTCTTGTGTCCCAAGGAAAGAGAATTTAAAGTCAGACACCAAAAGCCATGTAAGAGAACTTGATTATAAATGAAAGTGGGGTGAAAATAAAGTAAAGGAAAAGTGAGGTTTAAGAAGAGCACTCGAGAGAAGGAGAGTGGGCTGTCTCTGTGCAGAGAAGGACAAAGGAGATAATGCTGTCCCCAAATTTTATTAGTGTTGATGCTTACCAGGAGCACTGGGAACGACAGTCTCTGATTTTTGCCAGTCAGGTGTTCAAGTCCTCCTTCGCATTGGGCAGTGGAGTTTTTGACCTTAGTTGGTACTCTCTGGAACTGTCATGGTGGCCATTGAGGGGGGCTTCATCTACAAGTCAATCCCCTGTTAACGTGGGCACTGGGGTCAATAGCTGCTCAGAAGTTACCTTAGTGTGCCTGAGCTACTGAAGGAGTCTTCCTTCCCAGACAAATGGAGACACTAATAGCCATCATTCCTAGCTTCATATCAACCTCAGTGGATCCTGTCAAGAGTTAGTCCCATGAATCCTTTTCTCTTGACTGGTTTTCCCAATGAGCTTGTTTTGTTTCTGTTTATTTTCTCCAAATTAATTACCACCCTTTGCTTTCTAGTCTACTTTGAAAATAGTTTAAAGAAGGACCCTAAAGTAATTTAAAGAACACCTTAAGACCTCATCATAAAGAAGGACTTTGAAAGTAATTTGAAGAACACTTTTATGACCTTACCATTTATTTCACTGCTCTTTGCTAGCTACTATCTAACAGAGGGATTGAGGATGTATGTTTTCCCTCTTTGGAAAGCATATTAATATGCACACCAGAAGGTGGGAAACTCCAGTTAGCTCTTAAGCATCATGTTCATGCGCACTAATGGAGTGCGCCAATCATTTGCTGTGTTCTTGCCTGCTTGCCCTGCCCCTGTGGACCAGCTGTCTTCCCAATTTTAAAATATCAAATATATATATACCCAAATCACATTGGAAGATATTGATAAAAAACATTCTGAGATGTCAATTCCTGAAACCTAAATGATTTGGAGGCAATGGTTCGAAAAAAGCTATTTCCAAAAGAGACAACTTCTTATAAGGAGACCGGATGGTTCCTGAGATAAAAAGTAGGTGATTTTGTCTTTGAATTGTTGGGTTGAGAGCTTAAATACTTAAACATCAATTATTCTGGTCAGGGCATTGAATCAAACGTGAACCCAAAACAACTTTCTGGTCATTTCTGAGGCTTTGATGTTTTCCTGAACTAGTAAATCAGAGGGTGTGACAATGTCCTAGCTTCAGCTCCTGAGAAGGTCATGAAGCAGAAGGCCCTGTTCAGTTGTCCTCTGGCTTCGTAGCTAAGTCTTGATCAGCAGCCCTCTTAAGTCACTGGGTCCCTAGGACTTTGGGACACTGGCCCTCAGTGACCCCAGGACAATGGGTAAGTGTGGCTGAGGCAAGGCCTGCAGTGTACCGAGGCCTCTTTCTCAGATTTGAAGGCTACTTGGCCCCTCACCAGATCAGATTGCAGAGATCAGGGCACATGCAGTTTGTGGTGTGGACCGCATACTGTCCAGGGTCAACTGAAGTCATCAGGCTGGTGCTCAGAAACCACTCACATGAGCAACCAATGTTGTTTTGTTAGGAGTGGGACTAGGTTTAACCAGCAATCCAGCCCTGACTAAAACATAATTGGACAGCTCAGGACTGCGGGGGCATGATTTGGACTTTCCTCAGGAGTGACAAATCTTTTTCTTTGAGGGCAGGCTTCATGTTTGAAAACAGATCAAAATCATTCAGATTTAGTTTATTAAAAAAAAAAAGATCAGAGTTAAGTAACACCATTTTGTTTTTTATTTTTTAAGAATCTTATAACCTTGAGAAAAGTAATGAGAACACTTTTGGGGTGAGGTTTACCAGCTAGCAATTCAAAGAATATTCCAAAGCTGCATCACAGAAGTTGGTGTCCAGCATCCTGAAGAAGCAGCTTTCAAGGCAGGGCCCAATGGGACTTGGATTTGGCTGTTGGGGAATCATTCTGTTTTACTCATTGTGTCTTATGTTTTTCTAATACAGCATAACAGTGTTCTGAAAGAGACGCCAGTTAACCTGATGACCATCCTACTTTAGGGCACTTGCCCACAAACTGATCTACATGCATTTTATTTGCTCCCAGGCTCAAGAAGCATTTAACTAATAAATTCTACAGATTATTAAATTTTCTCAACCAGAGATCAGAGTATGGGAATTATTTGAATTATTTTCTACTTAATACCATTTAGGCCGATTGTGGGTCACTGATGCTTACAAATTATCAAATTATGCTCATATCAAGATTACTTTGAATTCAACTGAAAAAACAAATCTTTTTTTTTCCCTCTTACTTCTGACTTTTTCCAGATAGGTTTTATAATATCAAGGTCCTCTACTACCATGTCCATATTAACCAACCTCTTTCTTTTTAGTTTCTCATAATCTACCTTAAGGAAACAAAATCATGTCCCAATTCAGTGACTCATGCTTGTTTATATGAATACAATTATTTATTTATTTTTTTGGTACCCGGCAAAATATTTCCTTTCCAGAAAGACAGAGCTTAGTGACCAAGCAGGAGTATTAAGCAATTTCTCTGGGAGTTGTAAGAACCCTCATTCTCCTCTGAGAAGACAGTTATGCCTCAACTCTCGTTGCTTATTTCAAGTTGGACGTATATATGTTTGGGGGAATGTGTGCATGCTGCCTCCAGCTTGGCTGTATATCTGGGTGACATTTATGTTGGGCAAGCACAGTGGTAAGTTTGCCAAAGCCGGTCCTTAAAAAATGTAGGCAGGGCTGCAATTGATCGTGAAAGTACAATAATGATGGTAGAAAGGGAAAGAGGCTCACATCATAAAGTTAGGATCAAAGAATTTCGCCAAAATGTGGAAAGTATGTGCACATAATGCAGAACTATCCAGGCCAGAGTTAAACAAACCCGGCAGGAGAAAGAAAGGCTTTAAGGTTGGCAGAGGGCTTAAAGCTTCCTTCTCTGATTGTTATCTGCTGCTGATTACCTGGTTTTGAAGGTAAAAGCAAAATGTGCTCACACCTCCGAGGATAACATTAATCCCCTCTGCAGAAATCCTAGCACCAAATCCAACGTGGGCCGCAACTGCTCCAGCTAGAGAATTTCACTTTTTGCTTTATCTCTGCTGTCCATCTGGGCTGTCAGGCCTGTCGCATACCTGCAACCTACAGCCTGGAAACCAAGGACTTTGATGTTCTAAAAGACGCTTTATCTTGGGTAATTTTCTCCAATTCTTATGTTATTGTGTAGGATACTCAGAGATTCAGGGAATGAGCGATGGCTTTGTCTGCTTAGATCAGAGCAATTTGCAAGCTTTACTGAGGGACAAGGTCTCATAAAGGGACTTTTGAGCTGGAGTCTGTCAACACCATTGGGAACTGGCACGACATCAAGCTCTGTGATTATTGATAGCTTAAGCATCAGTGGGCGGAGAGAAAGGCCGTGGGCATGTGGAATTCCTCCTAGCCAGAGCAGGAACGCTTTTAGCTTATTACCGGCTTAATACTAGATTTATTTTTTAATTAAAAGGATAATTCATATGCTTAGGGGGAAAAAAAAAAGTCAAATTGTACAGTGAGAAGCAAGTCTTCCTCCACCTTGAATTCCCAGTTGAGTTCCCCTCAGAAGTCCTAGTTGCCCTGTTTCCGTGGGTGTAAATATTTTAGGAGTTTACAAAGGCTGGTCCTCCCTGCCTTCTACACGGAAGGGAGTGGCCACACACCATCTCTGCCTCCTGCTTCTTTCACTTAGCCATGTGTATGTTTGTAGGCCATTCCTTGACTGTGACAATGGACAACTCTCACGTGTTCTTTTTGTGTACAGGACACACTGTTCGTGGTAGTTGGATGTATGCTTTTAATTCTCTCAGTCATCCTATGAAGTGGGCACCCTGATTGAGCCCCTTTTACAGATATGCAAACATGACTTGCCTCAAGCCACCAGTCTGAAGGAGCCAACCCATGATTCTGACCGGAGTTGCTGTCGGTGACCGCCACTATTGTTGCCTTACAGTCACCTCGCTCCTAAAATGTCATATTACATACTCACAGGTACAACAAAACATACAAGAAGTATGTCACATCCCCAGCCCTATTGTGTATTTTATTTAGAGACAGGGTCTCACTGAGTGCTTAGGACCTCACTGTTGCTGAGGCTGGGTTTGAATTCACAGTCCTCCTGCCACTGGGATTACAGGCATGCACCACCGTGCCTGGCATCCTTCAGTGTTTTTAAACTGCTGTGGATCCTAAAGAAAGAAGGAATGATTTCAACATGCTTTTTTCTTACAAAGTTTTTCTTCCATCATTATTTTCTACTCAATTGTTACTTGAACATGAGAAAGCCAGTGATTTTTGTATAATTTTGTCACCAGCCATCTTACTAAAATCCTTATTATTCATAATAATTTTGTAGTTGAATCTCCTATGTGCTTATGTATGTGTGTGCACGTGCATGCACATATGTGGTGAATGTTTGAGGCATACTGTTTTAACATGTGCAAATAATGAAAAATTTTCTTCCCAGTTTTTGTGCATTTTATTTCTCTTGTAATTACATAGGCTACCAATTCCAATGCAATTTTAAATAATTGTGGTAGGTATCACTTTTCTGTCTTCAATAGCAATACTTCCAACACCTTGTCATTAAGCCAAATGCTGGCGTGCACTTGTATGTGTAAAATCATAGTAAATGAGTGTGTTTCTATTTCACTAAGAAAAGTTTTTTTAATCTATGAATAAACTAAGTTTTTTTTCCTTTGATCTACTCCATGCTGTATTTTTTTCCTATAATCTTTTTCTTTTTTTATAATTTAAAATTTATGGTCATATTTTAAACAGTTGTTCTAATTAGTTATACAAGACAGAAGAATGCATTTTTGACACATTATACATAAATGGAGTATAACTTCTCATTCTTCTGGTTGTACATTGTGTTATCATATATGCACATAGGGCAATAATGTTAGATTCATTCTACTATCCTTCCTACCCTACACCCCCCCCTCCCCTTACTTCACTTCCCTATGCCTAATCCAAAGTACCTCTATTTTCCCCTAGCCACCCCCTTATTGTAAATTATCATCCACATATCAGAGAAAACATTTGGCCTTTGGTTTTTTTGGGGATTGGCTTATTTCACTTAGCACAATATTCTCCAGCTCTATCCACTTACCTGCAAATGCCATAATTTCATTCTTTTTTAAGGCTGAGTAATATTCCATTGTGTATATATACCACAATTTCTTTATCCATTCATCTGTTGACGGGCAACTAGATTGGTTTCATAGTTTGGCTATTGTGAATTGAGCTGCTATAAACATTGATGTGGCTGTGTCACTGTAGTAATCTGATTTTAAGTCCTTTGGGTACAAACTGAGGAGTAGGATAGCTGGGTCAAATGGTGGCTCCTATTAGTATTAATCTAATGTAATAGTAGTTCCTATTAGTATTAATATTCAAATAACAATTTTAATAGTAGCCTATTAGAATATGTTTAGAACATTTTCAAATCTTGGATTAAACTTTCCTGGCTGGGGTATATTTTTCTTTTAAGCATAGTTGAATTTGTTAAACTCATTTGGAGCTATGTTCATGATTGAGATTGATCTATAGTTTTCTTTTGGGAGGTCTTGTCAAATTTTGTTATCAATACAGTTTTTTTGCCTCATAAAAATAATTTACTAAATACAGCAAGGAATCTTGGATTGAATCCTAGAATTAAAAAAAAAAAGATATTAGTGAAAAAAAAAACTAGTGAAATCCAAATACAGTCTGTAGCTTAGGTAATAGTTTTGCAACAGTGTTAATAGTTTTGACACCTGTGTTCTGATTATACAAGATGTTACCATCAAGGGTAGGATACGAGGGAATTCTGTTATTAACTTTGAGGCTCTTCTGTAAATTCAAAATTATTCAAAGATAAAAACTTTGTAAGAAAAAAGCATGTTGAAATCATTCCTTCTTTCTTTAGGATCCACAGCAGTTTAAAAACACTGAAGGATGCCAGGCACGGTGGTGCATGCCTGTAATCCCAGTGGCAGGAGGACTGTGAATTCAAACCCAGCCTCAGCAACAGTGAGGTCCTAAGCACTCAGTGAGACCCTGTCTCTAAATAAAATACACAATAGGGCTGGGGATGTGGCTCAGTGGTTGAGTGCCTCTGAGTACAATCCCTGGACAGTGTCCGTATTTTGGATGGTTGATGTAATTAATCTACAAAACCAGTTGAATTGATGGCTTTCCAGAAAATAATGTTTTGATAACTTTAAAATCCTCACTTGGAAATTATTTTGCTTGTACCTTTATCTCTTCTGTTTTCTATTTTCAGCGACTTATACTTTCTTACAAAATTATGTGCTTTTCACATTTCTTTTTGGGGTATTAAGTAAGGGAATCATTTATTATTTTTAAAATTTTCCTTGTAGCTGAGAATTTTTTCATTTCCTATTTTTCTTTCTTTTTTATGCTTTCTCTCTTTTTCTCTTTGATTTGGTTAATATTTTACTTAATAATCTAATTATTTGCTCTTTATTTAAGTATCATCTAACCTACCTCTTTTCCTGGTGGGGGGAGTAACTCTTGGACTTATTTGGCAATTCTTCCATTTTTTTCTACTTTTCTCCTTTTTATTATCTCTCTGCAGTTTCCTCAAATTTATTTTATTGCTCTCTCCTTAATTTCTGTCATTGACTCTGTATACTAATAAGCACTTAATGCTATGAGACTTCCTCAGGGTATCCCTTTAGCTGTGTCATATACTTGCTGATACCTATTTTAAAAATTATTTTTATTTCATAATATTCTGTGGTTCTCTTTTTATATTTCATTTGGAACCTGAGGTCTGCATAAGAGAAAGTTATACAATTTTCAAAAGCCTGTTGCTTGTAAAAATGATGCTTGCTAGATTTATTTATTCAATAAAAGCCCTTATGGGTAAAGTAAAATCTCTGCTATTTATTTTTTGTTTATGAATATTCTTATTTGATCATGAATGTCAAAAACAGATAGAATAAAACTTTTCTTCCTTTCTGCTGAAGCTCCCCATGCCTTGAAAAACTCAGTTTCTTGGCCTAGCATATTTAATTTCACTTTCCCAGTTTACAAGGGGTAGCATTGGGCTTTCAGTTAAATAAAGGCATTAGCAATTAACTCCTCATTTTGAGCTCATATCATTTTCATGTTCAATGAGAATTTAGTTGGGAGGGGAAGTACAATGATAGAGAGACATTGCCTACAAGGGGAAGGAAGAAATGTAAATTTCATATCCTAGGAAGCCTAGTGCCTCCAGCTTCACCACCCACCTAGGATGCTTTTGGAGTTTTCATCAAAAATAATACTGGCCCTTTGGTACAATGCAGGAGGGTCTAGTTATATTGTCAAGGGTGGAGGGGTGGGTAAAATTTGCAGCCCCATTTTCCAGCCAATTGAGAATCTAGCCAACAATTTTGGAACAGATGTGCTTGGCCCCTGCAAGGGACATCACCTCTGCCAGACAGGAAATGCTTCCCATACACTTGGTCTTCGTAGTGGCCAGGCTCTCTTCCTTTCCTTTTCAGTATGGCCACCGTAGAGGTCAGGCGCCTCCTCTCCCTCAGTTCCCCAATCTGAGACCCTTCCGTGCTTTGCCCAGTGTCTCAAAGGTAAGGCATTCCTGGAGGTCATTTAGAAATGTGGCATATAAAACCCAGTGTGGGTTTTATGAATATTCACACATAACTTATAAAACTGTGACTATAGCCCAAATGCTTCCTGAAGTAATAGATTTTGACTTGTTCTCCCAAATTGTCTCACAATGACTTAGTCTCATGAAAATGATATAATTCTCGAGGGATTCGTTCAATTCCGTTGCCCATACCATTTGCCATTTTCCGCCCTGTCCCAATGTGGTGGGTCTTCTCTACTTGTTGCACTTGGCTGATAGCTTTCCGCATCTTACTTGCCAGCTCTTGGGTGTGCATTCTTTCTTGAGACACATCACCAAATCAGATTACTATAGTGAGCTTCCCCTTTCCCCTGGGTATTTATTTATTTAGGTATAAGGAAAAATGACAAATGTGTTTTGTATTACACGCTATCTAAACTACAGTGGGCTGCATCTCCACGGGGCTAAGGGATGTTTTTCATTAAGTTGCCCCTTTGAGTTGCTTTCCTTCTGCTGCTAGGTGGAGGGAATAGCCTGGATCCCTTCAATCGGTTGGCTCAAAGTACAGGATGCTTTCTTTTTTATTTCTACCCTTGGCCTTCCCTTTTTGTTATATTTCTGTATTTCTTTCCACAGCTTCTTTTCTTTTGAGCAAACACAGCCCCAAATAGATTTCAGGACAAGATGCTAGGGGTCCTTACAAATTTCTTTAGTACTGGACTTCAGTCTCATCTAGTAA
Source organism: Spermophilus citellus (assembly GCF_964194105.1). Lineage (NCBI taxonomy): Eukaryota > Metazoa > Chordata > Mammalia > Rodentia > Sciuridae > Spermophilus > Spermophilus citellus. Next base: position 54,406,902 of record NC_138185.1, read on the forward strand.
TAGTAATAATAATATATCATTATATATTATTATTAATATACTAAAATAATATATAATTATTATATATTATATTATCATACCATATTATAATAATATATAATTATTATTAATATACTACAATAATATATAATTATTATATATTATATATTATCATACCATATTATAATAATATATTATTATTATTAATATACTACAATAATATATAATTATTATATATTATATATTATCATACCATATTATAATAATATATAATTATTATTAATATATTGTATTCTTATTATTATTATTATGAGCTAAAAAAGAAGTAAGGTATTCTAATGCTTAATAGTTTATAATAATTAAATTCAGTTCTATAGTTGTGTGTGTGTGTGTGTGTGCGTATGTGTGTGCTTAAGGAAGAGAGAGTGGTTTGGCACTGATTGACCAGCCATCAGCTCATGAAATAATGCACTATTTCCCAATTTGAACGGCTTCCAGGAATTGTCAGATTATAATCATGACAATAGTAATATTAGCTAAATTAGCTAAATATTCACACTTTGTGTGCCAACACTCCCTTTCAAAGTACCTTATGTAGGAGACATTAAGGAGTCCAACAGCTCTGGAACTGATACTCCTGTTTTACACAGGGGGAAACTGAGGCTCTGAGAGAGACTAATTTATCAAGGCTGAGAGTGAGATAAAAGCCTAGGCTTTGCAGCCCAGGATGGTCATGGTGCCATGTGGAAAGTGTGAGCCTCTTTCCTATCAGCCTTTCCACAGATTCCTGAGTCTTTCCCCCATGGGGACAGTGTGTTCTTTTTAGAGCCAGGTAAAGAGATGGAGGATTCAAATGGAACTGAGCAATGTTTGGAGCAGAAAATACAAATGCAAATATTGCTGGGACCCACCTACCCTTCCTCTTTCTCCAGAGGGTTCTCCTTCCCACCTGATCTATTTTTAGCAAATCAAATCGATATAATTATAGGATGGTAAGCTATTTTTTCTTGTTAAGAATGCTAATTTTTTATAACCTGTCATTCCCTATTTTGTCTCATTAAAACGGGTTTTATTGCCCATGTTTATAAAGTGGGATCTAAGTTTAAGAATGTGGCCTTATTTTCAAAAGTGAAATTTCATTCCATAGACAATTTGGGTTTTCAACTGTGTAGTTCACTCCTACGTTGTTACTTACTGAGTGAATAGTAGACCTAAGCTAAGAAACAGTGTCAGCCGTGAGTTGCTGCCAGATTTCTTGGGTGTAGGCCCTTGAGTGTGGGCTCTGGGCATCAGCATTTCACCTTAATATTATCCTTATGGCTGGTGCAAGGGTTATAAAAATCTTCTATATCCATGAGACAGAATTTTGGCCAGGCCCTAAACATGCCTAATCAGCAGCTCTCTGAGCCAGGCTGTGTTTAGAAATAAGTTTTGGGACTTCTGTTTGTGAACTTCTTACCATAACTACTTCCCTCCCAAGGGCCATATGGAAAATGATCTTTCCTAGCAGAGAAGTTTTAGAGTACGCCATCAAGACAGATTTTTTTTTTCTTTATCACTCAACCAAGGAACACTGACTGCATTTTGGTAATTGCCTGTGCAGTTATATATTCAGAATAGTATTTCCTGCGGCTGAGACTCTCAGAGCACAGGGATCTGGAGCAACAGCGTAGTACAATGACCTGAAAGACAGCCAAGGTGCACAGCATCTGAGGGTCTGGAAGCCTTCCCCTGGCTGCTACCACTCACCCATGGGAGGACAGCTCTGATGACCTGAATGTGACAGATCTTGGTAGAGGTGCAGTCTGAAATCCTGCAGTATAATTGCCTGAGTTGCCCTATAATTTGGGGTGCTGAGTGTGATATAAGAGGACCATTCAATCAGGACGTTTACCATGTCAGAAAATAAATGAGCTCTTTTGTTGGATGAGCCTCTGTGGTCCTGAAGTCACTGGAGTGAGTTGTTCACATGAATAGGGCTTCCATGAAGGGTCTGTACAAAGACCAGAGAGGTGGGTTTGGTGCACACCCAGGGTGCACCCATGTCCGCTCACATCCTGGCATACCAGCCACACTCTACCATGTAGAGGGTCAGGATTCATTGTAATGGTGCACTCATATGAGCATTCACTGGACTGGATGAGGGACTGGCCTTGGTCTTAGAGAAAGGCAGAGGTATTTATTATTCTTCAGCAGAGTCTAGAGAGGGGTCACCTTGGAGCTAGTGGTTACTACTCTTTAGTATTTTAAGTTGACATTGCAAACTTTATCTGATGATTCTAAAGTTTAGTTTTGGGTGATGGATGTTCCTCTTTAGCTGCATTTTGTAATTCATTTTTCTGGTTGTTTTTAAATCTCTGTGTGTAATTTCCCACAAATCACATGCTATAGGCACTTTTCACATATGTCTTTTCACTGAAGGAAAATGAATCCTCAATCTACAGAGAGAAAATCTGATAGAAAGAGAGGAGTAAAAGAACTCATGTTAAAATAATTGAATATATATAAACAAAACCCCAAAACATCCCTGACCCAAGGCCCACACTTTACTGAGAAGTTAACTTTTTCCTGTCATATATACCTAATTAAAATAAATTAATGGATTAATTAACAAAATTAACTTTAAAAATGGAAAACTATAAAACTCTTAGGGGAAAACGAGAACATTTTCAAGGCCTTGATTTAGGCTTTTGATGTTAAAAGCAAGACTGATAAAAGAAAAACTTCAAAAAATCAGATCTTATAAAATTAAAATGTTTTGCTGTACAAAAAGCCCTAGTAATAAAATGAGAACTGGAGATATAACTCAATGGTAAAACCCTTACTTAGCATCATGTATAAGGCCCGACATTTGATCCCCAGCGCTACCATAAATAAATAAATAAATAAACAAACAAACAAATTAATTAATTAATTAATTAAATGAAAATTTAAAGATGAGCCATACTCTAAGAGTAAAATATTTCCAATCAGCTATTAGATTAAGGACTTATATCCAGAACATATAAAGAACTCCTAAAAACTCAATGATAAGAAAATAAACAACTCAATTTTTAAAAATGGTCTAGATATTTGAATAATTGCTTCACCAAGAAGATGTAAGAATAGTCAATAAACACAGAAAAAAGATCTTCAACATTATTCACTTAGGGAAATGCCAATTAAACCCACCAGGAGACACTCCTCCTGCTTATTAGAATGGTTGAAATAACATATTACCGATAATACCAAGTGAAGCAGGAAGGTGGCCACTGGTACATTCATACATGCTGATGACAATGTAAAATGGTACAGTTACTCTGGAAAAGAGTTTGTTAGTTTCTTGTAAATTTAACCACATACCTTATGACCCAATGATCCCACTCTTAGGTATTTGCTGTACAGAAATGAAAACATGTTTACACGAACCTGTTCATGACTATTTATAGAAACAGTATTCATAATTGCCATAAACTGAAATAACCTTAGTGTCTTTGGATGGGTGACTCACCGGACTATTAACAGTATACTGTGAGATACTACTCATCAAGGAAAAGGAATGAACTATTGATATGCACAATGACGTAAATGAATTTCAAAGACATTATGAGGAATGAAGGAAACCACTACTGTATGAATAAGTGCATTTATATGACATTCTGGAAGAGGCAAAACTTTAGGGAAGGGAAACAGACCAGTGGTTCCACATGTTGGGGCAGGGGAAATTTGGCAGTGAAAGGGTAGCAGGTGGGTGTGGTTAGGGGTGATGGAACTCATAGTTCTATAACTCTTGTGGAGGAGATTACACAAATCTATATGTGTCTTCAAACTCGGAAAACTGTATACTAAATAAATGTCCATTTTACTGTCTATAAATTTAAATGTGAATCATAAAATCAAATAAAAAATATTGCCTAACATCTATTCAGCACTTAGTATGTACCAAGCCCTATTCTAAGTGTCCCAAGTCATGGGCAGAAACACAATCATTTTAATCTTGGTATCTCTCCAGTTTTCCACCACAACTTGGCTACCTGTCTTTTCAGCTAAACTGGTATGAAGCCAAAATCCCAACACAGCTTTAATGTTATTACTAGTGACTGTTCTTAAAATGAATTTTCCTCTTGGTTTCATCAGTTGGTGATTCATCTTCTACTATAAGGAACTGAAGGCTGGCCGGGATCTGCCAATGGCACTGAGGTGGGACTCAGGCTTGCAAAAGGGGACTGAGCAGATGGTGGCCCATTCCCAGAAGTCAACCCTCTGGTTGCACAAGAAATATTAAAATCTGATTCTTGACACTGATGGAGATAGGATGCAAAAGGGCCACCCTGGTCACTAGAGAGTGTTCCTGGAATTGGACTACCCCAGGGAGTCTTGAAAATAGTCCTTCTACACATCAGGGCTCAGAAAGATGAGTGTTGCTCTGACATAGATAAAATTAAACACATTCCACACAATACCTGTAATTCTTCCTGCAAACACTCCAGGAGAAGGGCTTTATCTGGCTAGAGTCGGAAGTTGGCTTCAGAGCTTCATGGCTACTGGTAACTCTGCCACTACTTGGAAGAGGCCAGGTGAGGTGTGTTGGGGATACCTAGCCCCTCCAGTCCAGAGTGCAGTGGAATGTCCGGGAAACCACTTTGTCTGCCTTTACTCCAGGGTATTGCTGTGTGTCAGGTTGATGTTGCTAATTGTAAACTCATTTTCTGCAAGTTTCCTCCATCTCTGTGTAGTCAGTAGGGCTCTGACAAGGTGTGTGGGGACATCTCAGGTTAGCTCCCAGGAAAGGAGCTGGAAGGTTCTCATGGACTGAGTAGTGTGAGATATATGATATAAAGCATATTTTCTATATCAAATGAAATTTCAAAGAAATTCCAGAAATAATCACAGAGAGGCAGATAAATGCTTGAAGGGTCTTAAGAGTTGGGGACTGTTTGTTAAACAAAGACTATGAAAGAAGGACAATTAAGTAGGTCTGGGAGTACCCAGACGTACTTGTTTTAATTTATTTTTCTCAGTGAAAGCACAGGATAGATAGGATTACCAAGATCACACAGAGCAGAGGTGATGTCATTATATGATGGGAGAGGCTGCTGGTGGGGGTGAGCTCCCCAGCCCTCCACCATGCTCATAGCCTCCAGCCGGTGGGCCATGGACCCCCACCCCCCGCCCCCAGACAAGCCTGCGCTGTGAGACTGTGGGTCCGCAGGATCCATTGAAGTCTCAGTTCCCATGTCTGTCAATGAGGAATAATGAGAATCAGACCTGCTCTAGCATGAACATTCTATAAAGGAAGGCATAGCCATGAATTCAGAGTGCACCTGCAAACATACTTGCTACTGCTCCAGGTTCATTCTCATGGTAGCATAGCACGGCAATTTGTTCATCTTAGGCAAACTGCATCCAAACTGGAAATCTGATGCAAACGTGGGCACGTAACTACTCTCCTGCTGCCTGAGTTGGATTTACAGAGGGCAGGAGCTTGTTGGTCTGCAGGTCCCTGACATAGGGTTATGGGTGGATCCTAACACTTGGGTTTGTATTTGGGCTTCATGTTTTTGGTGGTATCAGCATAGAAGAACAGTGATGTCTCATAGGCTCTGTGAGCCCCCAAACAGGGGCTCCTGAGTGAACCCATGAAGCACAGAGCTTCTTTTGGCATCCAGACAATAATACATCCAACAGTGTTGGTCAGTGGAGCTTATTTATCAAATCTAACAGGCTCCAGCCCTGCCCAAGAGGTATTTGGGAGCAGTGAGGGTTAGGAATGATTTTCATCTAATGTTGATGTTAAGACAATACTTAACTTGCAAAGTTAACATTTATTGCTTAATGGAAACATTGAAAACAACTAGTACTCTCAAGTTTGGATGAAGATATCAGTCCTTTGTTAGGTATTTTCTTACTATTTTAAAATTTAAATATAAAAAAATTTACAGCTTTAGTTTTAAACATCATCTAATGATTTTCTAGCTCTCTTATCCCTCTGTCTTGCACATTTGCTTCCTTTCTTGTCTTTCTGATTCCAAGCCATGCACATTTTTTTTTCATATTTTAAAATGTCTGAAAATGGGATGTGACAACAAATGGCATTTCATTGCTTAACTGACAGTATTATTTTTTCTTTGTGGTGCATCAAACGCTGAGCAGCATATAGTACTTACATCTCAAATTTTGGTTAAATCAATATTCTTTAGTCTAACTTTAAAAAACTTAAGGCTGAGCTGTTTAGTATATGGGGTTACATTTCTTGTCTTGTGCAATCTTCCTTTGTTCCTTGAGTTAAAAATTATTTTGGTTTTATCATTTGCTTAGTTTTTATATGCTTAAACTAATTCTTCTGCAAACATTCCAAAAGAAACTTTATTTATTTCAACTTATTTTAGGGAAAAAACATTGGGAAAGTTACCAGCTTCATCTCCCATCATCAGGGCCAGTGGTAAATATTTAACTGTTTAAGTTCTCTCTAAGTATCAGTGACATCAAGGACATAATGCCACTATTTACAATTAATAATAAAATATATGAAACTCTTTATTGTAACTTACATAGAGCTAACAGTTTTCCACAGAATGCTTTTACTGGTTTTTGCCAAACTCTTGTATCCATAACAAACGAGTGTAATTCTTACATGGTTATTAGTTGGTATTTTCATTTATTTAATGAGTCAGACAAAAGTGTGAAACATCAAGAGTTTGTTGTTTATTTCTTAACTTTGTTTATTCATCAGTGGTGTGAACAAATTCTCGGCTGAATCAAATATTAGTTTTTGAATACTGGAAGAATATTACCTTATTTCCTGCTGTTAATAACCTAATGACTTCAGACTTGACACATTTTAAAGTTTATGCTACATTATTAACAATGTCTTCATTGTTTTCTTAAGCATAGACAATCCAAATAACAAACCAAGCCTTAATTTGTAGTTTTTTTTTTTTCTGATTTTTGTAGTGTAAACGCTTTTGCCTTGGCCAATATTGAGCTACCAGTGTGACAGTACAGAGCATGAAGATAGCCAGAAGTATGTGGTGTACTTCTAACATACAAATATGGTGGTTTCTCAACCTCAGGGTGTATGTTCTGGACTGATATCCCCCCAGTGGAGGCCTGAAACTGAGAATAGCACCAAACACTAAAATACTATGCTCTTTCCCATATGTGGTAGAGTTTAATTTATAAGTTAGGCACAATGAGAGTTTAAATACTTTAATAAAAGTTATTTTAAAGTTAGGAATTTTTTATTCCTGGAATTTTCCATTTAATGTTTTCAGACTGTGGCTGATGGGGGTAATTAAAACTGTGGAAATGAAACCTTGGATTGAAGGAGACCACTGAACAATAAATATAGATATCCCCAAGAACATAGAAATTAGAAAAATGTAGCATAATAATTAGGAAGAAGTGAACTTTGAATATTTATTACTTTTGTTTCTAACATACTTAATTGTAAGATTATATAATTTAATTATTAAATGGTTGAGTTTAATAACTGGCTTGCAAAATTCTTAGATATTGAGCAACTGTTTCCTCCGTCTACAACTAAGTCCCTAGCACCACTACATGACAGAGCCCTCCCACCCAGGGCCCCTGTCTTCCATACCAATCTCCACAGAGAGTTCTCTGGGCTTCTGCACAGCTTCTGACCTCAGGTTTCTTTTTGTCACAGTCTACCAGATGCCCTTTACCTTCCTCTGCACTAGGTCCCGTTTCCTGGAACTCACATCTTTCTCTTCCCTGGCTTGCTTCCTCATTTTTGTGGAACACATCTTCTTCTGGTAGCTCCTTGAGAAAAGGGAAATGGGATTGTTTGTGTGTGTGTGTGTGTGTGTGTGTGTGTGTGTGTGTGTGTGTGTGACTTTCCAGGCACATGCAAAATGAGATGTCCCTTGTCACAGGTACTAACCATTGGTTGAGATTCATCTTGTCATTATAATTAGCGAGAAATCATCATTCACTCTTTCTTGTGTTTCTGATCATTGTTCAATGAACATGGAGAATCCATTCTGCTATGTTTTTCTTACCTTCTTTATTACAGTAATGAACATTCTTTTACTACTTAAAGCCTGTCATGTGGAACATTATGCTTTTCAAGTCTGTGGCTTTGATATTTTCTACCTTGCAAATTCCACCACGGAACAGCAGTCATTGGAGGTTTGTCCCATTTCGTGTTCTTTCCTGCCCCTGTCTCAAATGCTCCACCCTGCACTTCACTTACTGTAATTGGTCATCAGTGATAACATCTTTAAAGACAGTGCTCAAGTTTGACTTTGCATGTGGCTTGTGTGGTGCTTTCTAAAATGTGTGTAGGTAAGATAGAACATTATTTATTTACCCTGTATTCCTGAGTTGTGCCCTATTTCTTCAAACCTGAAGGTGAACACATGAGATTCAGTGACAGTCCAGAGACTTCTAATTGTAAACGTCAATCATTCTGTTTTATGAATAATCTTTGGATGACTTTATGGATGGAAATCTTTGAAGATGATGGAAAGGTGGCAATGAAGTTGAGGGTGGGTGAGAGAGAGAAAAAAGCAGCAGAGAGTAGAGCACAGAGGAACCATCAGAAACCAATTGCTTGGCATGGATATCTGAAATGAAAATATTTACTGTTGCTAGTATATTCTGAAGCCAGTTAAAGAAATTTTAATGGATTTCCAAAATAAGAATAAAAAGGAAATAGGGAGGAAGGAAGGAAGGAAGGAAGGAAGGAAGGAAGGAAGGAAGGAAGGAATCTGTGTTTCAGAAAATTGATCCTGGTCGGTTTCTATGGTCTGTTCTCCATTTACTGGGTGATATCAGAGATTATGGAGTCAATGAGAAGCCTTTAAAATAAATGTCAGCCTAGTTGGAGATGCTTAGGGAATATTTTAGAAGTGTAAAAATTGCCCAGGAACTTTGTACTGTATCCTGCACTTCTAAGGGTTGGGAAGAAAGTCAGGAAGGATGGACAAATTCTTGAAGTCATTCTCCTCTGTGCCCATGAGGGATGACCTAAAAAGACCTGAAGATTGGAAGTTCTCTCATCCTTTACTATCTGTCAATCCCTTCCTATTGAACTGACCATCCACCAACATGGTACCCCCCATGTGCCATGGGGCAGCTTGTTGCCTGCCTGATTCCCATTTGACCCCCATTCCTGTGGGTGTTTGGGCTTCCTTATCCACCCCAGGATGGTAGCACATGGATTTTGATTTTCTTGCTGTCCTTCTTGGCCTTTGGGGTTCTCCTGGCTCTGCATTCATAATTCCTGCTGCATGTCCTGTTTTAAACTATCTTGGGTCTCAGACCAGCTCCCATGATTGGAACTGAGTTCAGGGAAGTCTTGGATTTGACAACAACTAGGCATTGGTGTGAGGGTGGTTGCACTACCACAGAGGGGAAGGTCCACATGTCTCCCCTTCCTCTGCTGCACTCCCATGCAGTTAGGGATTGGTTGTAGGCTATGCCCCCTTCTTTCTACCACTTCAAGACCCAATCCTAGGAACCAGAGGCTGTGGGTAGAACAGGGACTCATGTCAGAGGGAGCTGGGGATTCCCAGGTGGTCAGGAGTGGACAAAGCCAAAAGGTAAGGGAAGAGGGCTCAAAGCTGTCCTTGGGCCCATATTATAAGCACAATCATGACTGGCAGAGGAATGAGACAGATCGGAGGAAGGTGGGAACAGGTGCCCTGTAGGTTCTGTGATGGCAGCACCCATGATGTCTTCCAAGGGCCTAGGGGAGATACCTGGATGAATGGCCCAGGGTTGGAACAGACAGATGAGAGCATGTCTTCCAAGAGCACCCATGATCAAGGTACCAGAGGAAGGGTTTGTTGGGAGTTATGTCTCCTTGCTGGAATCTATTTCTGCATGCAGATTCCTCCTCCCCCGGGAGAAATCTTGCTCTTCCTTTCCCGGGCTCCAATGGTAGGCACTGGTCTATATAACTAATGTGGCAGTTTTCTTCATTCTGTAGTATCTACAGTGGCTTGGGGAGCCACAATGTAGGCCTCTGATTTTCATATGACTGTTCACATATGGATGTCTTAGCATCTTTCTCATGTCCACCCATTGCCACTTAATGACCTTTCCAGGGACCTCTTATCAAGTGTTCACCCTTAGAGCCAGCACAGGTGAGGACACCTTGCTACCCGAACAGACTATCTCAGTCTTCTCAGCACCACTGGCATCCTAACTGAGCATTGACACCAGCTCTACCGAGGGTCCCGTAGCCCTTGTGTCACCACAAAAGTAGGCATGCATCACCACCTTCCCGATCAGGATGTGGCTTTCAGGGCATTCCCCCCACGAGGGTCCGGGCCAGGACAGGATAGGGAGTCTCTCCATGGCCTGAGTCACTGGCGGTCAGAAGGCCGCTTGTCTTGCCTTTATGGCGTGAGGAGACAACCCCCAAAAGACCACAGTCGGAATCAGGACATTTCCCAGGGTGCCCAGGTTTATCTGTGGCCATCTGATTACATACTTTATGTCATTACAAAGCTAAATTAGCCACGTTACCAACCCAGTACTGGAATTCAATTTTCTGTTGATGGAAACTGCAGTTTTACATTAATTATAAAGGGAATTCTAGGTTGCTTATGAGAGGTTTTGCCCACAAAGAAAAGTTAGGGAACAACTTATGACCCAAAAATGAGAGATGAGGGGGATGGATGGTTCTTAGTAATTAGTGTTTTGACTTGATCTGCTGTTAATCAGATTTTTTCACCTCTTTTGAATTTGCTCTTTATCTAAAGAGAGGAAAGTGGAAAAAAAGTTAATGGGTAGAATCAAGAAGCAATTAGAAAATTTCCACCAAAATAATTTTTTAAAGCCCCACCTTCCTTGCTTTCATATACAAGAGGAAAATTCCAGTAATGCAGGAAAAGCGGAAGGAATGATTAAGGATTATTGTGGATTTTAATAGTAATAAAAAGAAAGATTTCTGTCTTTTCTTCTGCATGGAAGAATACTTTTATTTTACTATCCTCTACTTTTAATGATCTTTTCTTTTGTTTTTAAGTGTTTATGTGATATGAGGTTTAGATGATATGGATTCTATGCAGCCTCATATAGTCTGAGCCACCAAAGGGAACTTTCGAGTGCTCACTATTTCTCAAGTGATTATAATTGTCACTTGGTATCCACCATGTTTTTGCTCCAGTAGTCCCCTCGGATGCCAAAATTCTGCAGATGTTCAAGTCCTTTTCTTATGGGTTGGATCTGTGATGTCCCCCAAATTCTCATGTGTTAAAGGCTTGGACCCCAATGAATCAATGTCCAGAGGTAGGGCTTTAGGGAATGATTGGGTTATCACATCAGTAGATTTGAATGGACTACAGGGAAGAGGTGGAGGCTGTACAGAGGCAGGGTATGGTTGGAGGAAGTAGGTCATTGAGGCTGTGCCCTGGGGACTCTCATGTCCCTGGCCCCTTCCTCCCACCCTCAATCTCCGTCCCTTTGTTTCCCTGCCATGAGCTGACAGTTTTCCACTTGCCATGCTCTTCCACTATGATGTTTCTACCTTGGAGCCAGCCAACCATAGACTGAAACCAAAACAAATCTTTCCTCCTCCAAAGTACTTGATGTCAGGTATTTTGGTCACAGTAATAAAAAAAATGATTAACACAGCTTTATATAAAATGGTGTATTATTGACATAGAAATTATGCAGTCCTCCTGAATACTTTGAATTATCTCTAGATGACTTACAATACCTGATACAATATAAATGCTGTGTAAATAGTTATCACACTGTATTGTTTATGGAATATTGACAAGAAATAAAGTCTGTACATGTTCAGTGCAGACACAAACTTTTTTTTTTCCAAATGTCTTCAATCGATAGTTGTTTGAATCCCTGCATGCAGAACCTACAGATACAGAGGGTTGACTGTACTTTTGATAATTCCTGGGATGTTTCTATATCCCAAGAAATGGGATGCTGAAGAAGTAAGCCAGAGTGCACTCACATCATCAGAAGGAACGAGTCAACAGAAAGCCGTGGGCATCTCCTCAGAGGACAGGCAGATTTCTGATAGATTTACCTAGGGGTAAAGAAATCTGAGATCTGCCAATGACAGGATTTAAATTCTGAAGTTTTTGAATGTCTGATGTAGGAATTGGAGGATTAACTTCTAAATCCAATAATAACAACAAATGTTAGGTGATAAAAAATGACCTAGAGGGCTGGGGATGTGGCTCAAGCGGTAGCGATCTCACCTGGCATGCGTGCGGCCCGGGTTCGATCCTCAGCACCACATACCAACAAAGATGTTGTGTCTGCCAAAAACTAAAAAATAAATATTAAAAAATTCTCTCTCTCTCTCTCTCTCTCTCTCTCTCTCCTTAAAAAAAATGACCTAGAGTTTTCTTATTCACTGAGAAAATGTAATTATTGGAGTGTCAAATGATATTCCTGTTAATATAAATCCTTAACCACGTAGGTATGATTTTTCTGCTCTGAGATAAAAATACAGATCAAGGAAAATGACAGTCACCTGTATTTATACTGATTTGGGGAGCTGAAATTATCATCTGCACACAGTGTTGAAATGGATGCTCTAGACCTGATTTCTTTTCCTAATTTTTGGCTTTTTTAGTCTCCATGTTTTGAGAGATTAATGATGAGGCAATTTTAGGACAGCTCTGGAGTTTAGGGGGCAGAAGTCTCATATTGAGGACACTGCTATTGAGCCAAGGCCTTCACTTTCCTGCCCATGTCCCCAGCAAGGGTGAAGGGCAGGCAGCCTGAAAACAGGCAAGCCAAGGTGCCTCTGGCCAGCCATCATGCTCAGCCATGATTGTTGAATCCAAGAAATATCCTATGATGACTCCAAAACTCTCATGGCCTTGAACCCTTAAAAGGAATCTGACCCTGGAGAAAATTGTAAGTCTAAGGCAGACACAAAGCTTGTTTCCATCACATTCAAGAGGTTCTCAGGCTAGTCTTGCCCCGGAGAGTCCTACAAAGGTTCTCTAAAACTAGACCAGATGGAGCAGTGCTATAATTTGACTCTCAAGTGTCCCCCAAAGGCCTATGTGTTGAAGACCTGGGCTCCAGCCTGTGGTGGAATTGGGAGGTGTTGAACCTTTAGGAGATGGGGCATAAGAGAAGTTAGGTTATTAGGGGCATTTCCTGAAGGAGACATTGGGACTTTGGCCTCTCCTCTCTTTTTCTTCCGTCACCCTGAAATGAGCAGCTTCCTCTCCCATGTGCTCCTACCATGATATACTGTGTTTCCGTAGGTTCAAGACAGCAGGGCCAAGTCACATGACTCAAACCTCTGAAACCATGAACCAAAATAAAGCTTTTCTTTTATTAAGCTGATTTTCTCAGGTATTTTTTTTGTCACGGTGACAGCTGACAATGTTCCAATGTTCAATTAGGGACATTCTTGAAACAAGTTAGAGCATAGAAAATCTCAGCCCCCCAAATAATGTATTTATATGATGTAAAAATAACCAAGTGGAAACTGTAGAACTGAAAAATATAATAACCAAAATAAAAACTCACTGGGTGTACTTAATAACAAAGAAGAGCTAAGAAAAGGAAAGAATCTTACCCTATTTGAACAACAGAGGAAATAGACTGAAAAAAATAACAGAGTTTCTGGGACCTTGGGGTCAATAATAAAAGATCTAATATTCATGTCATCCAAGTTCCCAGAGGCAACAAGAAACAGTGGGGGTGAATATTTGAAGAAATAATGGAGAAATTTTCCCCAAATTTGGCAATAAAAACAAATCCATAGAATCAAAAAGCTGAGTGAGTCCCAAACAGGATAAACTAAAAAAAAAACAAACAAACAAAAAACAAACAAACAAACAAAAAAAATGCTTAGATTCGTCATAATTAAACCTCAGGAAAAAAAAAACAACACCTAGAGAGAAGTGACACTAGATGTATAGGGGAAGAAAATTCTAGTGATAGTGGATTTCTTACCAGAAATCATAGAATCCAGAAAGAACAGATACATGTTTAAAGTTCTGGATGGGAAGGACAGTCAACCCAGAATTCTGTATCCAGCAAAAATATCCTTCAGGAATTGAGAAAAAGATAAAGCCATTCTCAGAGAGAGAAAAACTAGAAGAAATTATTATGAGCAGACTTACTCTAGAACAATGACTAAAGGAACTTTTTAAACAGAAAGAAGATGTCATAGGAAACTTAGGACATCAGGAAGAAAGAAATAACAGTGAAATGGGTGAAAATAGAGTTAAAATGCACTATCTTCTTTTTTAAAAAAATTAAGTTTGATGGTTGAAGCAAAAAATCACAAAATCATCTGATGCTTAATGTATGTAGAAGAAATATTTAAGGCAATTACAAAGGGCAAGGAGAGACTAATGACACTTTAATGAAGGCAAGAATTCTACTTTTCACTTGAAGCAGTAAAATATTGACACCTGTAGACTATGACAAATCATGTATGCATATTTTAACAGCTAAAGCAACCACTAAGAAAGTATACCAAGAGATATACATAACATTTTCAGATAAATAAAAATGGAACTCTGTAACATGTTTACAGAAAACAAGAAAGCAAAAATAGAAATAATTAACAAAGGGTACAAAAAACAACAATAAGCTGCAAACTAAAGTTCTCACATGTCAATAATTACATTAAATATAAATTATCTCAATATACCTGAGACTGGCAGTAAAGTTCATGACCCAACTATATGTTGTCTACCAGAAACTTACTTCAACGATAATGTCACAGGGGGTTGGAAAGCAAAAGGAGACACAGCAAGATAGCTGTGGCCTGGGAAGACAGGGGATAAACTGAGGTCAGATGCCAAATCCACAAATCAGAGCTGTCATCAAATTCAGAATCAATGGGGTAATTCTGAGTGCCCACTATGAAATGGGTGTCTAACAAATATTTCCTCAGTGATCACCATTGCTCATACAAGTTTAGGCTATTATTGTATTCTATTGACAAGGAAACTGTCACTCCAATTCTTGAGCCAAGATTTGCCTGAGACCAGGCAGCTAATAAATAAGGGCTCAAAGGCATCTTTTAAGCAGAGGTAGATTTTTTTTTCTATTTCAGGCAAGGCAAGTGGATAAAGTAAGGGGAATTGTAGGTTGGAACAGTGGCTCTGGCAAGGCTGGAAGACTTCTAGGATGGCTACATCCTGGATTCCTGAGTCAGCTCTGACTGCAACTTTGTCTCCCCTGTTCCAATGTCCCCATTCATGAGCAATTCATGAATCCCCATTCATGATGATTCTTTCTTTTTGTTTAAAAATTTTGTATGGTAATAATATTGTGCTTATATCTTTTAGAAACTATTCTAACTTTTTGGATACACTTATTTCAAAATCTACATGCAAAATGTATGATGTCTGGAGTTTGCTTTGTGTGTGAGGTGGTGTTGGGACATATAAATAAAACAAGGTTATTTATGACTTAATACTTGTGGAATACTTGGTATATGTGGGTACTTTCATCTAGTCTCTCTAATTTTGTGTATATTTGAAACTTTCCATAATAAAATGTTTTTTTTTAAGTGGCCCTCAAAGATAATCTTGAAAGGAAATAGAAGTCATGTGGGACTTTGGGCCAGGTTCCCACACAGGTAGTTGGGGTAGGGTGTGATGGATGTTGTTGATGAACTAACTAGGTGTGCATGAAGTCTTGGTATTGTTGGGCATGAACTAGTGGAATTTTCCTATTCTCTGTTGCAAGCCTTGTCCACTAAACCCAGAATACCTGGAATTCCAGGCCCAAGCAGAGCTATGCCTGCAGAGCCCAAATCTGGGCCCAAATGCCAGTTTCCAGTTTTCTTTTATTTGTTCTGATTAGTTACACATGACAGTAGAATGTATTTTGACACATCATACATAAATAAAGTATACTTTCTCATTCTTCTGGGTTGTACATGATATAAAGTTACACCAGTCGTGTAATCATATATGCACACAGGATAATAATGTCTGATTCATTCTACTATTCTTCCCACCCCATACCACCACCCCTCCCTTCACTCCCCTCTGCCTAATCCAAAGTACCTCTGTTCTTTCCCAGCAACCCCCTTATTGTGAATTAGCATCTGCATATCAGAGAAAACATTTAGCCTTTGGTTCTTTGGGATTGGCTTATTTCATTTAGCATGATATTCTCTGATATTTTCCAGTTCCATCCATGTACTGGCAAATGACAGGACATTTTCTTTTAGAAACTGGGCACCCCAAAAGCTAGGAACCTCAAACCAAGTGGACATCAAGAGGATGAGACAGAAACCTGTTCCATGCTGGGCTGCACCCTTTCCAAGTTCTGTCCTCTATCCGCCCCTCTTGTCTCAGCCTACCTGGTACCGATAGTCAAGCACTTTATCTTTTCACATTCTACTTTTGTTCTACATTTTTTTCCCCAAAGATTTTGCTGCAGTGCTCCCTCTCAGCTGCTTTCATGAAAGTACTCTGTCTCAGAGTCCTTAAAAATGATTTCTGAGATATCTTCTCACTAAAAAACAAAAACAAAAACTCTTTCTAATTACTGACATAAAGAGTGTTGAGTTCCATCTCAATTTCTTCCTCATAAACTCCTCCTGCAAATGTACTGACCCCATTTGCTTTTCATTAAAGTAAAAATAAGAATCCCTGGTTTATTAATTGATGTCTGTTTCTAATATTTCTATCTGGCACAGGATCCTCTGTGCTGATGTGATAGCTGCCAGGAAACAGCAATCAGACAGGTTTTCTTAATCTGGGCAGGAACTCTGGGAAGGCATGCTGTCAGGCACCTGACTGGTGCTTCAGGAAAGGAGAGCTATCTTTGTCAAAGCATGGGGAGAATGGTGCTGTGTGTGGTTTGCTCTTACCTGTCCCCCTCTGTTAGGCTTGCAGTACAAGGGCTACTCAACACAATGCCTACAGTCCAGCTGCTTTCTTCCTCCCTGTCGAACATCTAGATACATCTTCCCAGGGCTCTTCTCCAGCAGGGAACCACCAGCCAGCCACCAGAATGGTGATGGCCTTCGGGGTTATTCCATCTTGGTTCACATTTGCATTTCAATACCTTGGTAAATACTGGAGGCACTTGGGGCACCTTTGGAAGCCATCGGGGAAATATTTCAGAGTATGGGTGACTTTCAGAGCCTTCCTATCAGTCCATGTAGGAGCTGGTAATGTGTTCAAGTTACAAATCTCTCAGTATACGGTGACAAAGGAAAACATCGCAAGCCATCTCTGGCATGTTGATGAAGTCTTCACGGATAAGATTCTCATTCACTCACAGGGATATGGAATTATCCTTGGAAAGACTGAATGAACATCATCCAGGACACAGCTGGATTTCCCCATGGGTGCTGGCATGGATGGGGAACTTTCTCCTCACAGTGCCACACGTTAGGGTGGATTTCACTATGGGTTCTGTTAGAGAAAATATATAGTTGGAAAGAAGACAGGAAGAAAGCTTCCAGTTCCGTCATTCTGGCTCCTTCCTAAGTACACACTGGGATTGTTGATTGAGCTTCCTTATGCAATATCACAGTAGACTCATTTGCAAAGGTAAAAATTCATATCCTGAGTGGTATGGGTCAAATATCTCCTTCAAGGCAGCCACAGATACTGGAAGGATCCCTCCCTCTCTCCCTCTCCAGTTTTGGTCTCCTGACGTCAGTCAAGGTTTTTACTGGCCTAGAGGCCCTGGCCTTGGGCCCAGAAAGCATCATTGTGGACAGCACAGACCCAAGGCTGATGGCCCAGATAATTGGACAATCTGGGCCCAAATGCCAGTTTCCAAAACCAGAGAGATTTCTGTGTAGCTTGACCTATCATTTAAGCCAGACAGAAAAGCTTTGACATTTCTTCCCCAATGCCTCTTTTTAAACAATGTAAGATGCTGCCCCACATCTAATTATACTCAAGAAATGTGACAACTATAATTTTAGGCATCAAATGCCCACAAAAAGTTTTGTAAATCTCATGGACTCTCTTCATCAATAAATGGTATACAATTAAGCATTCTAAAATGAATTTTTCTCTATTTAAAAAAAAATCTCTAGCCCTCTGGTAAAAGTTTCTTAATACAGACTAACTTTTAGAGATTTGAAACATGGGGATAGGTTGATGGATAGATGGATCTCTTAATGCCTTAATTTGATAACAAAAATTGAAATTTATGATACACAATTCTATGAGTTTTCACTTATACTCTTGATTCTTGTAACCACCATGACAGACAGGATTTGTAGCAATTACAACATTCCCAAGAATGTCTCTTGTGTTGTCCTTTTGTAATCAGATCTTCCTTTTATCTTTAACCCCTGGCAACCACTTATCTGCCTTCTATCACTATAGTTTTCTGTTTCCAAAATCTCAGACAAATGGAATTCTACAATAGGTAACTTTTTTGAGAATAGCTTATCCCACTCACCATAATGTCTTTGGAATACATTTGTCTTTCTGTGTATCAATAGTTTGTTCTGTTTCACTGCCAAGTAGTATTCCACTGTGTGAACTCACATGTTGGTTCATTATCCACTGACAGAATACTAGTATTGCTTCCACTGTTATGGAAATTGTTAAGTAATATTACCAAAGACATTCATAAACAGTTTTTTTTTATTTGT
Organism: Spermophilus citellus; assembly: GCF_964194105.1. Lineage (NCBI taxonomy): Eukaryota > Metazoa > Chordata > Mammalia > Rodentia > Sciuridae > Spermophilus > Spermophilus citellus. Next base: position 54,425,422 of record NC_138185.1, read on the forward strand.
GTGTGTGTGTGTGTGTAAATGTTGTTTCATTTCTCTCTAGTAAATACCTAGAAGTGTGGTTGTATTCAGCCTTTCACTACTAAGAGTGAGGTTAGTTGTAGGATGTTTTCATATGACCTTGGTCCTTAGTTGTAGGATGTTTTCATATGACTTCATATGAAGAAGTTCATTTGTAATCTTGGTTTGCTCAGATTTTTTTTAATACATAAATTTTTAGTTGTAGTTGGACACTTGTTTATTTATCTTTATGTGGTGCTGAGGATCAAACCCGTGCCTCATGTGTGCCAGACAAGCACTCTACCACTGAGCCACAATCCCAGTTCTGCTTAGATTTTTTTTTTTTTAAAAACAATTATGCATGAATGTTGAACTCCGTCAATGCTTTTTCTGCATCTAGGGATATGATCATTTTTGTTGTTGTTGTTGCTGTTATTGTGGTTAAGTTTGCTGGTGGTTAATTTTCTGTCAACTTGGAGTGTGTCTTGAGATAAGATTGAGCTGTAATTAGAATCAAGTCCCAATGGACCCTTTTAGGTAGAGTACAAAGTGTGACCCTGAGAAGATGTGCCCCACTCCAAAAGAACTACTTGAATTGTTTAATTCACATAGACATAAATCTGGGTAATATGTGTAGGAATGGGTATTCAGGGGTGGGATAATGGTGGGAGAAACATAAAGTTGGATTAGGATGGATTTGTTTATATGGGTCCACTGGGCAGATAGTCTGCATTTAACATGTCAACTCAGGGTGTTAGGAAGGGCTCTAACAGTTTGCTTGGTTGGATGGTTGAAATGTAAATCAAAATGTGGCCCAGAGTGAGTTATACATACCAGACCTGCCTTGCTCTACTCTGGAGGAAGGAATGGACTTGACATCTAAGGCCTACTCACATAGCCTGGAAGACTGCGTAGGACACACCTGCACCATGACTGTGAGGAGTGAATTTGTGAGGGGAGCCCCAGCATCCTTGAAGTGTTCTGGGATTGATTGCTCTTCCCTGTATGCCATGCCTCACGGTGGGTGGGAACATAGTCACTGAATTGAGACAATTAAATGCACTGGGGGTAATGGGATCCTGGGGTGGCAGGGGCCAAGTGATACATTCAACTACCAAAGACAAGGGGATGTGAGAACCATCATAGACAGCAAAGCAGCAATCAGAACAGTCTTTCTTATGTGGTCCTACGGTGTTGACTAGTGGTTGATAACAGCGTTCCTAACAGTGAAGTAGACGGGAAGCCTACTAAATTCTACTTAAGTTCTAAGTAGACGCAAGACTAACTCATATCATAAAAACAGAGAGTCGTGGGCCTTCAGTCAGTTCCCAGACCTGAACCAGTTTTGAGACCCAGATCCTCTTAAGGGAAAGAGGGAATATATCCTTTAGGAAAACCCTGGTACATAGCCAAAAATGTACTGTTAAGCTTTCTCCCAACTTTTCCCAAGAGCTGGATGGCCTTTTAACAAGTAACTGTGCATTGGGTTAAAGAAAATAATCGGAACTTCTGTGGATTAATAAACACTGCCTCTAAATTAATACCACTATCCCAGGAGACCCAAAATGTCCCTGTTGCCCCTTAGAGTAGGGGATTATAAAGATCAGGTGATGAAAGGAGGTTAAGCTCAGCTCAGTAATCATGGACCCAGTGAATCCCTGAACCCATCCTGGTTATTGCCCAGTTCCAGAATGTGTATTTGGAAGAGGATTACTTAGCAACTGGCAGAATCTCTATGTTGATTTCTTAATCTGTGAAGTGAAGGATCACATGGTACTAAAAGCCAACTGACAGTCGTTAGAACTTTCTCTACCTAAACAAATAGTAAATCAAAATATTTGCAAGATCAGTGCCATCGTCAAGGACTTGAAAGATGTGGGGCAGGTGATTGCCACCCCATCCTTGTCCAAATCCAACCCCCAAATCCAGACGTCTCTTAACTCAAGAGAAATTCCCAGAAGTCTGGTGGGCTAGGCATGTTGAGATATCCCTTCAAAGGTAAAGGATAAATTGTTGCATCTGTCCCTTGTACAACCAAAAAACAGACACAAGGCCTACTAGACATCTTCAGATTTTAAAGGCAGCATATTCCTCATTTGGGTGTGTTTTTCTGACTCACTGTCACAGTTAATTGTATGTGTCAACTTGGAAGACTTTTTTTTTTTTTTTTACAAGATTAACATTTAAATCAATAACATTTAGGTAAAGCAGATTGGCCTTCCAAATGTGAAGGTGCTTCATTCAATTAGCTGAAAATTTCAATAGAACAAAGGATGGTCTCCTGAGCAACAAAAAATTCTCCATTGAGCCTCATCTACACTGTTGGCTCTCCTGGGTCTCAAGCTTGTGGATCCACACTCTAGACTTGGACTCCCCAGCCTCCATAATTGATAATTGGAGACTCAGTAACCCCCTTTCCCTCCCTCCTCCTCATTCTGTCTCTGTTTCCTCTTTCCGTAAATTCTGCTTCTTTGGAGAAACCTGACTGATACGGTCTGTTAATGTGGTGAATAACATTCTTTATTTTTCAAGTATTGACTCTTCTTTATCTCAGGAAACACTCCATTATTGCTGTTTTCAATTTTCTACTATTGGGGGGGCCTATATTCATGGGGATATTAATCTGTAACTTTTTTGTTTGGTTTTGATATGAGAGTGACATTGCTCATCTAAATTGAATTGGGAAGTGTTCATTCCTTTTCTTTTCCTGAAGAATTTTTGAAGAATTGCTGTTATTTTTATTTTATTTTATTTTAATGTTTGATCAAATTCACCAGTGGAACCATCTAGACCTGGAGTTTCCCATTTTAGAAGGTTTTTTAAAACTACAAATTCAGGGTTGGGGATGTGGCTCAAGTGGTAACATGCTTGCCTAGCATGTGTGAGGCACTAGGTTTGATTCTAAGAACCACATAAAAATAAAATGGAGATATTGTGTCCACCGAAAACTAAAAGGTAAATATTTTAAAAGACCTACAAATTCAAGATTTAAAAATATAGATAGGACTATTTATATAGTCTATTTCTTCTTGATTAAATTTTGATAGTCTGTGGTTTTTAAGAAATTGGCCCATTTTAAAAATTTCTCTTTCAGATTTGTCTGCTTTTACTTTAAGTTTTTCAAGCCCTATCATTAGGAACATGTGTATTTAAGATTAGTGTGTCTTTTTTTTCCCTTTATTTTACTTATTTATCTTTATGTGGTGCTGAGGATTGAACCCAGGGCCTCCATATGCTAGGCGAGCCCTCTACTGCTGAGCCACAACCCCAGCCCAAGGGTGTCTTCTTTAAACACATACTTTTTCATGTTTAAAATAATTTAAAAATATGGAAGAAAGTGACATTCAACTCAAAAGAAGGTACAAAGGCTTATTCCTTTTTAAAGAAAAACTTTCTTTTTGTTGTGTGCTCTCAATTTCTCCCTTTTTAAAAGTTAGGAGCCTCTGGAAATCATATTACATTATAGGCTGTTGTGAATAAATTTTGATTAAATGCTGTTTTCTTTTTCTGAATCTCCCTTTGTTATAGTGGCTAAGCGAAAGCCCTCATTTTGGTTGATGCAATTCCTAAAAATTAAGGATGAGGTTTTTTTTCCCTTTAGGCCCCAAAGCTAAAGCCAAAAGTAGTCAGTTGTCTCTCTTTCTATCCCCTTTCCTCAGTCTAACTTCCTGTGTGTTTATTTCTAAAATATACCATCTTCCATAAAAGAACTAAACACTATCGAGACTTAAAACTAACTCCAGAAGTTCTCCTTGTACCTGTCGCCTTCCAGACAGCATTTTGCGGCAAGCGTTGGATGTGTATTTTCAGAGTCTCCCAAGGTGAGCAAGTGAACTGTGTTGGCTGTGGCAAGGATGGCGGGTGGGGGTGGGGGATGTCTCTGCCTGGGACTCTGGAGAGTAAAATTTAGAAAAGAGGTGGAGACAAGCTTTCTTGAGAAGATCTTTTCTCTATCTGGCTTGAACACGACACACTTCCCGTTTTAAATTCACTGAAGGCAGTTACTGCAGGAAGGTGCTGCCTTGGGTGAGAAGACCTGAGGACTAAGGAGTAGGCCCTGGAGCAATTCCCTCCAGCTCTGGTCTACAGGGCCTTCTCCAGTTTTTCAGCCTCGACAGCTGGGGGCTCCGAGCTGTCATCCACATCTCCCTACACGTTGGACATCTGCTTCGAGAACCACTCCAATTAAAAGGGAAGAAAACTCCCTGGGGGCTGTTTACTGAGTCCCCCATGGACCATGAAGTGAACATTTGATACCTGGCCAGGGGAGGGATAAACTCACTTTAGCTCATAGTTCCATGTTTAACAGGTCCCTGGGTGTTTATTCATAGTGTTCCTGGTTGGTTGGATTGGAGTTTGAGTAACTGACAGAAAATAATGCCTTCCAGCCTGATATCCCAAGTTCATCCTGAGCTCAAGGATGGAAACTTGGTCTATGCTTTCCAGGTTGGTTTACCAGCTCTATAAATAAACATAATGTCTTTATTCATTGCCTCCAAATAGCTAGAGCCTGACTTGAGGTTCTTAATAAGTATCTGGTGAGGCAGAAGTTGCCCTCTTGCCCTATAGGCTCCCAGTGACCTCTGGGTGCCTTTGGCTATTGGTAACCCAGGGTGGACAAACACATCCCCTAGCCATATTATTAAGGCCCACAGGAAGCTACCAGTTCAAAGACCCTGTGAGCACATGGAATTAGCCTGAGGAAGGCCATAGCACATATTCTTAAGATCTGCTTTAGGAATCTCTGGGGAAGAAATGGCCCCAAGTGGCTTAATAAGACTTAAGGATGGGAACTGCCTAATGAAGTCAATGGGCCTTTTGTGTGGGAGAAAAAGTGAGCAAGAGTGGTCAAGGCCTTGAGAGGTTGGCACTCTCTTGCTTCAGTGCTTTCTGGGGGTGTCAGGGAGCTTCCAATCCCTCTGTGGTGGGAGAGCCACACCCAACTCCAGCAGACTGTCCCAGGATTTGTACTAGGGCCATTGTATTGCCACCTGAGCCCCATCTACTGACATGGTTTACAGGCCCAGTCTAAGCACGGCTAGGAATGGCCTATTCTAACCCTGAATCAAAATTAATTCCATTGTGTTATTCTGTCTTATGCTCCTGTGGTTTATTTCCAGATACAATTTAGGATTCAGAGAAGGTCCCTAGTGACTGACATCCTTTTGATCTATTGCGGCCAGCCTCAGGCAAAATGGCCACTGGCCTTCATCATGATTGAATGGCAGTGCCACAGAGGGGAAGGTGCCAAGGCTGACTGCACCTGCCCAGTTGCTCTTTTTAAAGAAACCTTTCCATTCAGCTCAAAGCATGCTTACCATGAATTGGCTTTCTGTTCATTGGTAGCTGTATACATAGTATTGACTTCAAAGGCTAGGGTTTTTTTTTTCCTTTATTTTGCTTTGTTTTCTATTTAGTTGTTATTAAATCTGTGGCATTGCTTGTTTTGCCTTGTTTGGGCATCCTGTGAAATGCTGCAACCTATTTGTAGGGATAAACACAAAAACAAACCCAGGCAGGAGACATTCAAGGACACCTGAGACTATTTAGCTTGTGCCTGTGACTAAGGGGAAGTGGGTTCTAACCTGGTTGCCTTTGATGTGTGATGGAAAGGAGCCTTGGGCAGCAGGGCCAGTCACGCAAGGACATCTCTCTAGGCCCAGGCCATCCCCTCTAACTGAGCCCAGGAGAGAGTAACACTGGGAAAGGCAACTGGGATTCCTCCTCCATGTCTGGCATTGTCCTGAGCAGGCAGCTAAGTGGCTACCAGGTGGGGACAGTGGTTGATTGTTTGGCTGAAAACAAGCCTGTGGGATTGTGTGTCACGGGGAAGAAATCAGCGTCTGATCTCCATCCACGGTGACCCGGGGCACCTGGAACCCTGTCAGAGACCTGCTCCCAAGTTTCCATCTGAATGGCCTAACCATGTTTACATCCCTGTACCCAGGGGTGGGACCCGCAAGGCCTGGGTGAGTAAGCAGAGAGGGCTGAGGCTCCTGTTAGTAGACTCCAGAATAGCTGTAACAACAGACATTCAATCCCACACAGGGGGGTTGGGGACACACACACACACACACACACACACACACACACACCTGGGCCATTCTCACAGGTACAAAGCTACTTCCCTAGGGGAAGCTTTTGGTATCAGCCAGGAGTGATCATACAAAGATAATGATATTTCAAAATAAGCAGAAGGGTCTGAAGGTTCTCAACACATAGAAATGATAATAAATGTTTGAGGACATGGAAATGCTGATCTCCCTGCTTTGGTCATTACACATTGTATACATATGTTGAATTAGCGTAGTGTACCCTATAATTATATACAACTATCATCATCAGTTAATAAATTCTCACTTACTGTTATTATTTTTGCAGTGCTAGGGATTGAAACCTGGACCTCACACGTGCTAGGCAAGTTCTCTATCATTGACCTATTCTCCAAGCCTAATTAAAAAAAAAAAAAAAAGAAAGAAAGAAAGAAAAAAAATCCAATGGTGACTGGGTTTCTTATTAAAGAACATAAAGCTCATTCCATATCACCAATACTTTCTGTAGGTCTGAAGCAGTCCAGCTCTAAAGGCTGGAAATATCTTGTTTGCAGAGAATATTCTGGAAATTTTCAGCAGTCATTAGAGCTCAACAAATGTCTGAAATGCATGAACGGAGCAGAAAACACTCAGCATCGTGGATAGCAATTATGTCCTCTGTATCCCCAGGAGTTTTGGTTTGGGGGCGTCATCTGAGGATTCTAGCAACACTCAACCCCTACCACCACCCCCGCCTCCTTGGGACCACAGTTGACGTTGCCAAATTAACTCTGAATCCTAACAGATGCTTGGGTTTTATAGCTGTTGTTCCTGGACCCCAGACAGCCACTGGCTCTTTTTTATTTTGCTCCACAAATCCCAGGTTTTGATCTGCAGAACGATTCAGTTCTCTAACTCTCAGTTCACTTGGCGCTGTGTGCACCCCCCTAGGCTGGGTCTCTCTCCTCAGCCCACCCAGGCCTGCCCCAGCTAGCCAGATGGATGGAAAGGAGCCCAGGCCCATGCCTCGCCCACAGGCAAAGCCCAGAGTTTCCTCCCTGCCTCCTGCCAGGTTCCTGAGTTGCTCCTCTGCCTTCTTGCTATTGGCTCTGCCTTCAGACATGATAACTGAAATGGTCATTCTGACTTCTGACCTTGGACCAAGTACTGGGACTCGGTTTTGTTTGGCTTACTCCCTCGCTTTATTTTCTTTAGCTGCATTGGATCACATACCTTCCCTTTGTCTCCCCCACCCCACAATCTACCCACTTCCATTTGGTTCTTGGGACCCTTCCAGTGTGGTCGAGTCTTCCTTTGAGCATGAAGTCCACATATCTCCTCAAATCCTGAACTCTGTTTGCATTTAGAAAGAAGACTACAAGTGAAGGAACCAGCAGGACTAGTTTGGAACTTAGATCTTCAGGAATCCTATTTATACAGGTCGCATCTCTGTTATAGTAAAGCTACGAAATGTTCTTCCATAGACGCTGAAAACATTTACACTTATCTCCATGACAGCTGGGTGGCAATGCACATTTTGACATACTATGCCACATATTGGTTTCTGTTGTCAACATTCTTCTCTTGTTTTAAAACCCAAACTCTAACCTTGATAAGTTCCCTGAAGGCAGTGGAGGTAGTCTTTGGTTTTCTCTTCTCCACGGCACACAACGCGGCTCACTCAACTTCTTTGGATCCTGCTTCCCTACTCACCCATGGAGTCTGTGCTGTCTACCTGGCCATCCTAAACTGTAGATGGTCATAGAATGCAAGGGAGACAAAAGTGGGAAAGTGAAGAGTAAAAAGGCAGAAACTCTTCCTAGTCCTGGGCCAGTGATACAAACTACCCACTACCTTCCTGCCTCCTCTACCTCTCCTCCACCCCTGCTTTACAGTCTAGTCCACCCAGTCATCCAGAAACTTACCCAGACATAAAACTTCCCCTCCAATAAGCTCACCTTCTGCCATTCAGGTAGATTCTTCCCATGGGCTTTTTCTCATTTAGTTCTCTTCCTACAAAATAAACCTTTAAACACAAAAAAATTGCAAGAGTGTAATCATGTTGATATCCAATACCTCATTCATATCCTATCAAATATTGTAAATATAAAATGTGTTTATTTGGTAAAAAAATAAAAAATAAACCCTCAAGAATCAAAAACTCCCTGGTTCTCATATTCTCTTCCAGTGCCCACCCCTTTCCTTAACAGAATTCATCTGGAATTTGCCTTTTTGTTTCTGAACTTTTTTCCCCAGGCACTGGGATCCTGCCTCTCTCAAATATGATGTTCTGAGAAATGCCCAAGCCTGTTTCCAGGCTCTCTATCATATTTCATCAATCAGCTTGCTAGTTTCTCCATAGCACCACACTATTCGTGTCTGGTGAGGGTGTTTTCCATGTGCTATTCAAATTCTTTTATTGTTTCACATGAGCTTTAGAACCAGTTTCCCAAGAACCAAATTATTTTCATTAGCATTGTATTTAATTTACTAGTTTATTTTAGAGGAAAAGGGTATCTATCTATGATGTGGAGTTTTTCTCTGCATGACCAGCGAATAGCTAATGAAGAGTGAATATCTATTTCTCTCTCTGGAGATTGAACCCAGGGATTCAGGAATGCTAAGCAATTACAACACCACTAAGCTACCTCCTCAGTCCTGTTTTTCTGTATGTCTTTCAGTGTGTTTTGATTATCTCCTTAAAGTTTGTACATTTTTGTTAGGCTTATTTCTGGATGTTATCTGTGTACATGTATGTTTTCCAATGGTGACATCTTAAGTGTTAAATTTCTAGGTTCTTACTTCACATTTAAAGAAGCATTATTAATATTTATCACTTTATTTTGTACACACAAAACTTTCTTCACTACCTTACCAATTCTGTTATTTTATCCACTGTTTGTCTTTATTTTTCAATGAAGATGACAAGTATATTCTCTAATTCTCATTCTTGTCTTATTTTATTGCTTAGAAACTCCAGTATTCTACTAAATGATAGGAATGGTAGGCATTTTCACTATTAAATATGTTGTTTTACTATTAGATAAATTATCTTCAATGGTTATTTAATAAGTACCAATTATTTTTTTAGTGACAGTTCCTTTTATGGTTACGAGTTTTCTTGTGAATGGATTTTAAATTTTATTGATTACTTTTTCTATATCTTTTGAAAGAACCATGTGGTCTGTCTCCTTTACACACATATTGTGTTCTAATGTCAAAACCATTTGGTACTCCTAGTGTGGGCCTACTGGTTATTACAAATTATTATTATTTAGGACACTCATGGATTAGAATTGCTACTATTTCCTGTAGAATTTTTGCATCTATATTCAAAGTGAAATTGGCATGTAATTCTCCTTTCTTATGGAGACTATCTAGTTTTTGTTTTAATCCAGAGTATAATTGTCTCAAAAATATATAATTTATGATACTGTAAGTATCAAGTTTCTTTATGATTTCTGGGTATTTTTTTGTCATCTTTTGTTTTTTCAAATACATATATATATATATATATATATATATATATATATATATATAACTTTAAGCATATATATGTTGTTTATTTTATTTTTTAAATTTATTTATATGTGGTCCTGAGGATCGAACCTAGGGCCTCACACATGCCAGGCAAGCATTCTACCACTGAACCACAACTCCAGCCCCTATCATCCTTTGTTTTTAATGCCCAGGGCCTTATGCATGAGAGGCAAGCACTTTACCACTGAGCTATATCCCCAGTACATGATTTATCTTAAATTTAAAATTATGATTTTTAGTTTTAAAACATGGAATATTTTTAGATGACTGTATTTTTGTTGATTTCTAATTTCATTGTATCATGAAGAGGGAATGTAGTCTGTATGATGTTGGTTATTTGGAATTTGTTGGGACTTTGTGGCCAAATGTGTGACCAGCTTTCATAACTGTCCTAAGTGCTTTTTGTTTGTTGGATACAAAGTTATCTCAGATTTGTGACTTCATGATTGTATTATTCAATATTCTCCATCCTTCCTTATTTTTTGTCTAATTGGTGATTTGGTTTCTGAGGTTGGCTAACACCTACCATAATGTGCCTTTGTTGATGTTCCCTATAGAAATACATTGTTCCCTTCATCAGTATTAAATGTACCTCTCTCTCTCTTAATACTTTTGCTTGTAATTTTATTTTGTGTGACATTAATATTTCTTATTACAGTTTTTGTTGTTGTTGTTCATTTTACTCAATTCTTTTAGCCTATTTATCTTTCCTTTGTTAAATTGGAGGACTACTTTAAGCATCTTGGGCTTAAAATTGGATACTTAGTTCATGAAAATTTTGTCCCACTCTGTGGCTCTTACCTTTTGATTAGCAGATTTTAATTTTGATGAAGTTTAATTTATCAGGATTTTCTTTTGTTTCTATTGACCTCTGTTTTATTTTCCACTAAAAGTTTCAAAGTCTATCTTTATTTATTTATTTGTTATTTATTATTATTATTATTATTATTTATTTCAAAGTTTATTTTTAATATGTATGGAATAAGATAAATATGAATTTTTTCCTATGTAGATATTGTGAACAAAATTTATCAGAAAAGAATTCAAGTAAAAGGGAAGTCTTCCATAAAATAGAAAAGGAGAAAACTCTTCTAAGCTCATTCTATGAAGCTAGTATCACCTTGATATCAAAACCAGACAAAGACACATCAAGGAAAAAAAGCTTTAGGCCAATATCCCTCCATAGAAGCAAGAATTCTGAATAAAATACGGACAAATTGCATACAAAAGCATATTAAAAAGATAGTGCACCATGACCAAGTGGGGTTCATCCCAGTGATACAAGGCTAGTTCAACATACAGAAATCAATAAGTGTAATACAGCACATAAATAGATATAAAGTCAGGAACCACATGATTATCTCAATAGATATAGAAAAACTATTTGACAATATATTGCATTAATTCATGTAAAGAACACTTCAAACATTAGGGATAGAAGGAACATACCTCAATATTGTAAGAGCTATATATGACAAACCCAAGGCCAACATCATTCTAAATAGAGAAAAACTGAAAGCATTCCCTCTAAAATCAGGAATAAGACAAGGTTACCCACTTTCACAACTACTATTCAACGTAGTCCCTGAAACTCTAGCCATACCAATTAGGCAAAAGAAAGAAATTAAAGGGATACAAATAGGAAAAGAAGAGCTCAAACTACCTCTGTTTACCAATGACAATGATTGTATATTTATAAGACCAAAAAAATTCCACCAGTAAATTTCTCGATCTCCTAAATAAATTCAGCAAAGTAGCAGGATACAAAATTAACAACCAACAATCAACTGCATTCCTATGTTCCAGTGATGAATCAGCTAAAAAAGAAATTAGAAAAACCATCCCATTCACAATGGTCTCCAAAAAAATAAAATACTTAGGAATTAATCTAACAAATGAGATGAAGGATCTCTACAATGAAAACCACAGAACACTAAAGAAAGAAATTGAGGAAGACCCTAGAAGATGAAAGGACCTCTCGTGTTCTAGGAGAGGAAGAATTGATATTGTCAAAATAACCATATACCAAAAGTGCTATACATATCTCATCCGATTCTCATCAAAATTCCAATAACATTCTTCATTGAAATAGCAAAAGTAGTCCTGAAATTCATTTGGACAAATAAGAGGCCCAGAATAGCTAAAGCAATACTTAGTGAGAAGAGCTAAGCAGAAGACATCATGATACCAGATGTTAAATTATACTACAGAGCTATAGTAACAAAAACAGCATGGTATTGGCACCAAAACAAGCAAGAAGACCAATAGAACAGGATAGAAGACACAGAAACAAACCCACATAAATACAGTTACCTCATACTACACAAAGGTGCCAAAAACACACACCAGAGAAAATAGAGCCTCTTCAACAAATGATGCTGGGAAAATAGAAATCCATGTGTAATAGAATGAAAGTTAATCCCTATCTCTCAACCTGCAGAAAAATCAACTCTAAGTAGGTAAAAAACTTAGGAATTAGACCAGAAACCCTGCACCTACTGGAAGAAAAGATTGGCCTAACATTTCAACATGGGTACAGGAACTGACTTCCTGAACAGGAAATAAAATTAAAGATCAATAAATGGATGGCATCAAACTAAAAAGTTTCTTCACAGCAAAAGAAGAAATCAAGCGAATGGGAGAAAATCTTTGCCACCTGCACCTCAGATAGAATATTAATTTCCAGGATATACGAAGAACTCAAAAAAGCTTAACACCAAAACAAAACAAAACACCCCACAAATAACCCAATCAATAAATGGGCAAAGGAACTGAACAGACCCTTCTCAAAAGAAGAAATATGAATAATCAATAAATATATGAAGAAACGTTCAACATCTCTAACAGTTAGAGAAATGCAAATTAAAACTGTACTGAGATTCCATCTCACTCTAGTCAGAACGGCAATTACAAGTGACAACTAATGTTGGCAAGGATGTAGGGAAAAGGGAATGTTCGTACATTGTTGGTGTAACTGCAAATTGGTACATCCCCTTTGGAAAGCAGTATGGAGATTCCTGAAAAATTCCAGGAATGGAACCACCATTTGACCCAGTTCTCTTGCTCTCAGCATTTATCCAAAGGATTTTAAACCAGCATACTACAGTGACACAACCACATCAATGTTTATAGCAGCATAATTCACAAGAGCTAAGGTATAGAATCAACCTAGATGCCCATTAACAGATAAATGGAAAAGGAAATTGTGGTATGTATACACAGTGGAATATTATGTAGTCATAAAGAAGAATAACTTTATGACATTTGAAAGTAAATTCATGAATCTGGAGACTGTCATGCTAAGTGAAATAAGCCAATCCCCCCAAACCAAAGATTGAATAGTTTTGCTAATATATGAAAGCTAAACCACAATAAAGGGGTGGAAGGGAAGAAGAGGAGTTCAGTAGATTAGACAAAAGGGAAATGAAAGGAAGGGAGGGAGGATAGGAATAGGAAAGACAGTAGAATGAATCTATGTACACATATGAAAATACCTAAGTGAACCCCACCACTGTACCCACCCACAAGAATAGAGTCCTAATAAGATATAATAAGATATATCCTATGCTTGTATAATTCTATCAAAATGGACTCTACTGTCATGTATAACTAAGAAGAGCCAATAAAATAAAATTAAAAAATAAATAAAAGGGGGACAGATGGAGGAGGAACAGAAAGAAGGAATGAAGGAAGTTAGTTTGCAAACTGGGGAGCACAGCCTATGGTACAAAAATAAAGTGTGTTCTGAAGGAACAAAGGCAGGGGTTGGCTTATATAGAGGAAGTTTCCATCCAGATTCCCATTCCATCTACTTATGCAAATGAAGCATGCAAGTATGCTAAATTCCCATTGCTAGGTTTTATGTAAATGAGGATTCAACAATACCCATTCCTGATTGGTCCATATTTAATTATGACTGAAGGTCTTATTTCATGGGTCAGGTCTGGGCAGCAAAATGAGACCTTTGTGGGTGTCTGTCTTAACAGCTGAGGCAGGAACAGGTCTCTTGAGGCAAAGGTCTCAAAGCTCAGTGTGTGTTTCTGGCAGAGCATCTGTGTGGCTCTGCATTCAGCAAATGGCTGTCAGGATCCATTCTGAATTTTAGGCCCAGTTAGCCACTTGGGCCAATTCTTGGGGATAAAGATTTTCTTAAAGTTCACAATATCCAGTTATTTTAACACTATCTGTTGAAAAGATTTTCTTTGCTGTTGAATTGCTTTGGTAAATTCAACTGACAGTGTGTTATTTTGATAAATTAATTCTATTCCATTGATTTTTCTGTGGAAACTGAGGCAAGTAACATATGATCTCGACTACTCAAAGCTTTAAAAGAAGTCTTGCAATCGGGTAGTATATATAACTCCTACAACTCTGTTCTTCCCTGAAGATGTCTTTGGTTATTTTGGTTATATGACATTTCCATACATTTTAGAGTCAGCTCATCAATGTCTTTAAAAAGCTGTATGGAATTTTCATAGAGATTACACTAATTCTGAAGATCACTTTGGAAAGAATTAACATCTTAGCAATGTTGAGTCTTCTGATCCATGAAATTGAAATATATCACCGTTTAGTTAGTTATTTAATTCCTCTCTGCAATTTGTTATAGTTTTGAGCATAGAGGTCTTGAATGTCATTTGTTAAATTTATTCTCAACTTATAAGGATTTCTGATGATATTACTAATGAAGTTATATTTAAAACTTCAATTCCAATTGTTTGTTGTAATTGATTTTATTTTTGTTTTGCATTCTATAACTTTGCTAGTAATACTTTTTATATCTAATAGATGGTTTCTAGACTGATTTAAGGCTTGCTATGTAAACAATCCTGTCATCTGCAAAAATATTTGTGGTTTTTATCTCTTGTTCTTGTCTTATTGGAATGTCTAGGCTCTCAAGAACAGCAATAAACTAAGTGAGAGAGTAGATTCTTTCAAAATAAAAAAAATAGTATTTATGTTTGCTTAGAAATATACTGTTTCTGATGTTCTTCTTTCCTTCCTATAGATTCAGTTTCCATCTAGTATAATTTTCCTTCAGCTTGAAGAACCTCCTTAAGTATTTCTTGTACTTTTTTATGTGGTGCTGCTGGTAATAAATTCAGTTTTCTCTTGTCTTAAGATATCTTTACTTCACTTTTTTTTTTTTGGTATTGGGAATTGAATTCATGGGCACCCAGCCACTGAGCCACATCTCAGCCCTATTTTGTATTTTACTTAGAGACAGGGTCTCACTGAGTTGCTTAGCACCTCATCGTTGCTGAGGCTGGTTCTGAACTCTCAATCTTCCGGCCTCAGCTTCCTGAGCCACTGGAAGCCACTGCACCCGGCTCACCTTTATTCTTGAAAGATATTTTGCTTGGATATAAACTTTCAAGTTAAATATTTCCCCAAAAAACTTTTAAATACTTTCTGGCTTCTGTAGTTTTTGATAATGCAAATATTTGCACCTCTATATGAGTACTCCCCCCACCAACTTCTTTTAAGATCCTTTCTTTAACAGGTTGGTCTTCAGAAGTTCCAATCTGATATGCACTTGCCTGGTTTCTGTTGTATTTATTCTTCTTGGAGTTCACTGGGATTCTTGGATCTTTTATTATTTTACCAAATTTAGAAATTTGGGGTTATTGTTTCTTTCCTTCCTTTTTTTTTTGTCAGTTTTGTTCATCTTTTCAAAGAACCAATTCTTTGTTTTATTGACTTGCTCAATTGTTTTTCTTATTCTGTATTTCATTTATTCATGTTCCAATCTTTACTAGTTCCTTTTTCTGCTAGCTTTGGATTTACTTTGTTTTTATTTTCTAGGTTCTTTTTTAAAATTTTTTTCTTTAAGTTGTAGATGGACACAATACCTTTCTCTATTTATTATTATTATTATTATTATTATTATTATTCACACAGCAATAATAAGTGTCTATTTTATTCTGCTGTCCTTCCTTTCCCCCCTTCCCCTCCCCTCCCATCACTTCTCTCTACCCAATCTAATGACACACTTCTTTTTTATTATTTATTATTATTATTATTATTATTTATTATTTTTAATGTGGTACTGAGGATCAAACCCAGTGCCTCACACATGCTAGGCAAGCCCTCTACCACTGAGCTACAACCTCAGCCCATTTTCTAGGTTCTTAAGGTATAAAATTAAGCGGTTGGGTTCAGCTTTTAAAACATGTTTGAACTGCACTGTTTTTGAACCTGTCCATGCACACATCCTTGAGGGATCATCTGGAGATTTGAGTGGAGTTTATGTTCCAAATTTGGGCTTCCCCTTCCTGGATCTCTCCTTTCTGGAGTTCTAGAAGCTATAGTTGACCTGAATTCTGTTTTCTGGTTCCTTGAACCAGGAGGAGTGCAGATTGCTACTGAAGTAAATGAGAGTCTCTGGCTGTGTTAGTTGGTTCTGCCAGGTTTCCCCTTCCAGAGCCCTCTTGCTTCTGCCCCTTCTCCAGTGCCTTCCGTAATTGCTTTCTCTTCCCTATTACTAATCGTTAGTCTCTGAAGAAGGGACAGGTCCATTGGGAGCTTACTTGACAATGCTGGAAGCAGAAATCTTTGTATTTCTTATAAAGATTAATTTTTTTAAAGAGAGAGAGAGAATTTTAATATTTATTTTTTAGTTTTCGGCAGACACAACATCTTTATTTGTATATGGTGCTGAAGATCGAACCCAGGCCACACGCTTGCCAGGCGAGCGCGCTACCGCTTGAGCCACATCCCCAGCCCCTAAAGATTAATTTAAAAAATAAATATCGACAACACAAAGTCCTTCCTTGAAGCCACCCAATAAACTCCTCCTGAAAGTCATTGTCTGGAACTTCACGCAAACCAGGTTTATATGGTCCCAGAAAGGATATGGGGCCACACTGATTGTTTTGATGAATCAGGTTTTACCTGTAGAGTTAGGGGCAGAGGCACCCATCTCTGGAGCATCTGCACAGGATTAGATGCACCAATCAAGGAAGGAGGAAATGGGCATGACTGCTAAGGAGCTTATCACTCACAATTGCTGCAGCACTTGGACATAATTTAACTTCTCTGACCACAGCTGAGGTTCATCCACATTTATAACCTCCTTTAGAAGAAATTAAAAATGTACCATAGATTATATGTCTATAGTAGATCTGGGGAAGAAATCATGGTTTCAGTAAGCCATCTTGAAATTAGGAGGAGGAGGAGGAGGGTGGTTATCCAGACTGGTGGTCCCTGACTTGCAATGATATGACTTACGATTTTTTGACTTTCTGATGGTTCAAAAGTGTTACACATTCACTGGAAGACACACTTTGGATTTTGCATTTTGCTCTTTTTCTGGGGTAGCAATAGGTCATAAAAACCTTTCTCATGATGCTGGGCAGCAGCAGTGGGTGAGGTAAACAACAGATGCTCTGCCATGACTGTGTTACTAACCCATGATGTTCCAGAAGATGAGTGTGGTAGATGCATTTTCTATTTACAGTTATTTTCAACTTACCATGAGTTTATTAGGATATAACTCTATGGTGAGTTTAGTAGCACGTGTATTATCATAACTCCTTCTGGATGGAAAAACAGAGGGAAATTTTGTGCCTAAATGGGGTGTAGTGTTCTAGAGACGAACTTCCCTTTTTATTTGTTTCCCAGAAATGTTCCAAGCACCAATTATTTTCAAGCACCCATAAAATATTCCTTGACTTTATTCTGGGCCATAAAACAAACCTCAACAGCAACAAAATTTGTTTTTTTTTTTGGTACTGGGGATTGAACCCAGTGGTACTCTTACCACTGAGCTCTATCCCCAGCCATTTGAAGTTTTTCTTTCTCCCTAAGTTGCTGATGGTCTTGTTAACTTGCGGAGGCTGGCCTCAAACTTGAAACCCCACCTCACTCAACTCCCTGGAGGTCTCTCTCCAGTTCTCTCAGTGCTTGAGTGTGCCCATTTGCAGTTGGCAGATGAGGAGATGGAAGTGCAGAGATGTTAGGTTCCTGTTCACACTGCCAGCTGCAAAGACTGCCCTTGAAATCACAGCAGGATGGTTGAACATCATCTGGAAGTGGTGTGGCCACTTGGGATCCTAGTCTCCATCCACATCCAGGGTGTTTTGAAGCAGGGAAGAGAGGAAGAGAAGACAGCCCTGGGTGGGGGTTCCAAGACCCTAGTGCAGTTGACTCTGAGATACCCATGACTTGGGGCAGGGTGTCCTATCCCCTGACAACCTCTCAATTTCCTGGGGAACACGGGTGACCACTTTTCCCTCATAAAAGTGTCAGGGAGATCACAGCCCACACGGTGGGGAAGCATTACATCCAAGGCAGGCAGGAGAAGTGGGCTGTGGTCTCTGGCTACTCCACAGCCCTTCCTGTGCCCTCCTCCATCGACAATGTCAAAGGGGAACTCATCTCCGTGCTTCTCCTAGGATTCCCCAGCCCAACAATGCTGCCATTTGCTTCTGGAACAACCAAGTCTCTTGAAGCCAGGCCCACAGGGAGGCCGAGTGCCCTGGCTTCTATCTAGGGACCATCCACCAGGGCAGGAATTCCTGGCCAAACAGAAATTCCAGTGGGAAGGTAAGAGCCCCAGGTAATGGTGCCACAAGGTGGGCTGGGAGCCAGTGAGTAGGGGGCATTGGGAAAGCCGCGGGTTTTGTGGCCAGCTCTTCGGATTGTTTTGTTGGGCTGCTTCGTCATCCTTCTGGGTGGGCCTGCAACACAGGCCAGTTGCAAAATCTCCTTTGTTTGAGGTCTGTGACCGGCCTGTTAAAGGACCTAGTGTGCAACAGTCATTCACTAAGTGGCTGGTTTTCTTCCAGAAACTCTTCTTGGCCTAGACCAAATCTCCTTTTGCACCTCTCATTTGTTCTTTAACCCCTCCACCTCCTTGGTAAACTCCTCCTAGCCCATCCCATAGGTGATTAATGATCACGGGCAGAATAAATGAATGTGTGGAATGTCACAGTCCAGAGTGGGGGCCAATAGGAAGAGGAAAGAGTTCACACTTCAAGGAAAAGCCAAGAGCAATACCCTGTGGTATCCCAGGGGACACACACAGGCATTACATTCTAGAACTCCCCCTGCAACAGCCAGGAGCCCACTCTGGGGCCTCTGCTTCAGTATTGCTATGTCTGACCCCTAATTCTTCTCAGCTCCTTTGCATCTACAGAGAGATTCTGCTACAGTTTGAATGTGTCCCCTAAAAGGCGGTGTGTTGGAAATTTAATCCCCAAAGTCACATGTTAATGGTATTTGGAGGTGGAGCCTTTTGGAAGTACTTAAGATTAGAGGAGATCCAGGGTGGGTCCCCATCTACAGCATTAGTGGCTTCATAAGATGAGGAAGAGAAACCTGAGCTAACGTGTGGTTTTTCTCACCATGTGATGCCCTGCACCTGTCATTATGCAGCAAGGAGGACCTGGCCATGGATCAGATGCCAGGCATGCTCTTGGTCTTCCCAGTCTTCAGAGTTGTGAACCAATATACTTCTATTCTTTATAAATTATCCAGTCTCAGGTATTTTGTTGCAGCAACAGAAAACAGACTAAGGCAGATGTCAGCTTAGGACTGGCCACAGCATCAAAGCAAAGGAAGACACAGATAACTCAGAAACCATGAAGTGAAGACCAAACAGAGCCACCATATAAGCATTGGCTCAGCTTGCTGCTTCCAAATCCCCATACTGTTCAGGGGCCATTCTCCATGTGGCAAAGAGGGGACGAGGAGATGAATCCCACCTTCATCACCTTCCCCTAGTAGTTCGTACTCTAGGAGTGGGGCTAGGGAAGGGCTGGACCCTAGAATCAGGCTTTGGAGTAAGCTGCATTCCTTTACTAGAAGTGGTTTCTTTGAGCAATGTCTAAATGGCATCTCCTTTCAAGGCCATTCTGTTTAGTCATTGAAATTGTGCTGTGTCAAAAGCAGACATCTAGAAAGCAAATTGGACCTGAAATCCAGCCCATGCCCCATTTGCCATATCAAGCCCGTGGGCTGCTGCTGCCCAGAGGGGGTATCTCCTGTAATCTGCATTAAGGCGCTGGCAACCTGTCAGGCACTGATGAGCTTGCCTTCCTAGGAACATCCTGACCACAGTGAGCAAAGATGCAAGGCACGCAGTGTGCAGCCCCACCTTGGGAATCCCAGAGCTGCTGTGGGGGTTGCGGCTGGCAGCCAAGAGATGGCTGGTACCGCCTCTGTCCCACCCACATGCCCCAGGGCCCCTGCTCCCCACCCCCCCTCCCAGTCTCTCTCCCTCCCTCTTATCCTACCCTGGGGCATGCTGCAGATGTTCCTGGAGCCTAACAGAGATGACTGGCAATTCCAGAAGGAAAAGCAGGAGAGGGAGTTTCCAAAGGTTGGTGGGGAACTGCCAGGGGAGATCCCTAGGAATAAACCTTCCTTAGAAATAGGGGAACCTCCTCTGACAAGTGCAAGGATGGGGATCACGAAATGCCCAAAGGGTACAGCATAGGAGAAAATAATTAAAAGCAACTAGGGCATCTTATGACTTCTTACTGCCTACCCTGGGCACGTAGTGCACCTCGTGAATCCAACACATGGAGCTGGTGTGACTCAGCAATATGGCCCCGACCTTCCCACTAGTCAAGGGCAAGGCCAAGCATTAGACCCTGGCCTGCCTGCTCCCCGATGCCAACCTCTACCTCCGTGGGTGCTACCCTGCCTAGACTCATGTGCAGTTGTGTGGGGGAAGCTGTAGCCTGGGCACGCTCTTTTGGCTTCAGCTCTTGTATCCCTAAAGTGACTAACTTCATCCCACCTGGGAATGGGGGGAAAGACAGCAGGTGTGGTGCCGGGAGGAAACCAAGTCCATACACTATGTGCTTGGAGAAATCAGTTATAACAACAGAAAGTACTCACAATTTCTACATGGGGAACAGAACCTCGGAGGGGCATCTGTGGAAAAAGCATATTGACAGTATCGATTGCTAAATGAGGATTTAGCAACAGGATGGAGAGAAAGCAACAGGCTGGCACCTCAAGCAGCACTTTCAAACAACATAAGAGGAGGCACATGGGCTCAGGGGGAGCCCAGCAATGGCTATCAGGTGCTCAGGAAGAGGTGCCTTCGGTGGCTACGTGTCAGGGTCCCCTGGGAAAAGTCACAAAGACTCATGTACGTGCAGGCCTGGACCCCGCTCTCTAACTGCTTGGATTGGTCTGGGGGAACCCAGGTGAGGGCGTGGTTTTGAGTTTCCGGATTCTTCTCTACAGATAAGATTGAGAATTGTGACCGTGCCAGGTCTGCTCCCGCTCCTTTTCCTGTGAAGTGATCTGTCTCAGTGGTGGCAGTTGAATGTGGGAATTTTCTTGGGTTGAAATGGGCCTCCCCATCTACAAACCTGTAAAACAAAGCTTCGTTTAGAGCTTAAGACAAAAGTCTCACTTAATTTAAATAAAAGCCCATTAAACCCCTCCAAAGTGAAAAAAGGTGTTCCTAACTAGTTTTTGAATTCTACGAAAAGCATTTCATGAAATTAACTCCAATGGATGAGTTAGGACATGGTATAATGGGAAGAATAACTTTTGGGGAGAAAACTTGGGCTGAAAGTGGGTACTGTCAGACAGCAGCCAGATCCGCTGCTAACCTGGGACATCTCACTTGACCTCTGATTCCAGAGCCCCAGCTTCTCATGGGGTCTGTGAACATCATCCCCTCCCCTACTCATGGCTGCTTCTGTACACTGCTGGGCCTGGGTCCAGGCATCTTGGGAGGCCCCCCACTCCAAACCTTCCCACCAATCTTGTCAAAAAAGCTCTACCCCCATAGCTCTTGAGTTACCCAACCGAGGAGTCCATGGGTTGTCACAGGGGCCTTAGCCTCTTCCATGGTCACTCATACTCACAAGGAATTATGTATATAGTATCCACATGTAAATAATCAACTCTCCCTATCAGGAATGGGATGTGTTCTAGGCCCCCTGAGCATGCTAAGGTCTGTGGATGTTCAAGTACCCCATGTAAAATGGTGTAGTGTTTGCATAGAAATTACACACTGGTGTCTGCAGTTCCTACCAAAGTGAAGAAATATAATTCCATTCCCAGGCACGTTTTTCTAATACTCACATGCACAGATATACCCAGGTACAGGTACAAATTACAAAGGCGAGGAGGTTCCCAGCTCTGTGGCAGAAAGTTAAAAGTGATCAAATACATCACTTGCAAACATGCCACCCTCGAACATGCCTGAGGATGGCATGAGGATTTTTTTGAGCTGAAGGCAATTGAACAATAGCAGGTGCAGGAAAAGCTCTCTACCCTCCCTCATCTGCCTCAGGCAGAGTGTAAATTTCCCTTCGTAGAGGTGTGCCCCATCCCTTCTCTGGTCCCAGATGAGGAGGCAACGCATCACTGCACCGACTTGAATCTGTATAAACAAACCTTACTGAAATAATTGCTATATTCCATTAGTTTACTCTGTATTTTTCCCTCTCCCAATTCCCCATCTTTTGAAGCCCCAAATCCTTCTCTTTTTTCTTATCATATCTTCATGATTTATTGCTCTTTGTTAATGTGGTATACAAGGAAGCTGGGGATATCACAGTGATAGAGTATTTACTTAGTATGCAATAGGCCCTGAGTTCAAGGTCCAGCACCACACACACACACAAACAGAGAGAGAGAATAAGATGGTTATATGAGCCCTGTATCTTAACTGCTTACTTGAGTCAATTCGTGTGTGTGTGTGTGTGTGTGAACTACCATGTAAATGTACATAATTAAATCTGTTCTTTTCTCTTGTTAATCAATCAATCAATCAATCAATCATTGGTCAGCTGAATTCTCAGAGTCCAGCTGCTAAACATAAGAGGGTAGGGGAGGCCTCAGGGTCCTCTTGATTGCACACCATCCCTGAGAGAGAACTGACCCCTGGGAATAGCAGAGCTGTCCCCCTCCCCATGACCTATGAGTACCTGGCCGAGGTGAGCACATGTCTAGGACTCATCAAAGAAGCCAGGCACTCTCAGTATGAATTCCCAGTTTTGCATCCCATGAACAAACAGCCTGCTTCAAGCTTGTTAGAATAAGGGTACTGTCAGTAGAAGAACCAGCTTGGGCAGAAGGTTCTGGAGGGCCTTCCCTAGGCAGTAAGGTAATCCTGAAAGTTGCCCTTAGTTTCCATGACCTTCCTTTCAGATCCAGCTCAGCAGGAGTCAACTGAGAAGCTTTTGAAAACTGTCCATTTGACATTCCTCCTGCTAAAAGGCAGTATCTAATTACCCCCTGCTTGACTTTGGGCCTGAGTTCCTCACTTAGGGCAGGTAGAAGGAGACAGAAATGCTATAGCGTTACCCCAGAGGCAAGACAGCTTCCCCATGGCTCTCACTTGGGGTGCTTGTCCTGGAAAGCCAGTGGCTGTGCTGTGAGGAAGACCACACACATGGAGATATCTCAGCTGAGATCTCAGCTAATAGCCAGAATCTGCTGTCTCAAAGAAGCCCTTCGACATGATCCCAGCGCCAGCCACCATCTAACTGCAACTCCATGAGTGAGAAGTTCTGTGAGAACTGACCAAAGGACTGCAAAAGAGAATAGTGGAACATGGTTGGTGGATTAAATCACTGGAAATTGGGTCTGTAAGAAGCAGTGATAACTCAATAGTAACTGCATCCAGGTCCCATAGGTTCCACCGAGCCCCACCACCATGACTGCCAATTATGGAATTAACATAAAAGAGTACAGAAGCCTGTTGCAGGCCCCATACTGGCTGGTAGAGAGGTACCTTGGGGGAGTTGCCAGTGAGCATCAGCTGCACAATGCCATGCCGGTCCAGCCCACCCCACCAATCTGTCCCTCTCATCTGGTCTTTCTTGTGGGCCTGAGTGAGGCTGGGGTCATCCCCCACATGGGCTGTGGCTGCTGGGCAGTCAGCACCTGTGTAGCTTCTGGAACTCGAGAGTCACATCACGGTCTAGCAGGGTGGTGAAAATTTAGAGCTGAGAGATGGTTCTTCAAATCAAATCCAGAAGCAGAAAGCAAGTCCCCAAGTGGGAAAATAGGACAGGGAGGAGAGGTGGCAGAGGGCAGGTTGGAAACAGTGTGTCTGATTTTATGATGAGTGGCCTGGGTACAGTGAGGAGACTGATGGCCTGAGAGCAAGGCGAGGACCAAGAATGCTGGACTGGGGCCCAGTTTGGCCAAGCTCTGACAGGCCCCAGGGCTGCACCCAGCTCTTGTCTTCTCAACTGGAATACTGATACCTTGGAGCCCAATGCTGTTCCCCCCCTGTCCCCAGCAGTCCAGGTCTCATCGGTATCAGGGTGGCCATAACAGTGCCAGTCGCACCCGTTCCTTCTCTGGACATGGGTACAAGGCTCATGACCCTTCCCTTAAAGGCAAGTCCCACAGCAAGCTCAGGTCCCTCTGGCCCTTGCCCATCCCCAAGAAGGTCCCAGCATGCCTTGCAGTCTGCAGAGGGTCGACCCTGCCTGGAGAACCTTGCCCACCTTTTCCTCAGAGGCTCCTGAGATGGCAGCAGCAGGCTTTCGCCCCTCTCCATTTCCCCATTTCTCCCTAAGTTACTTCTTGTGAAAACAAATCTCTCGAGGAGTCAGAATTCACTAGGGAGATGGACAGCAGGTATCCTGAGCTGCCCACAGTGATCAGGAGAGAGGGGCATGCTCATCAGGATGATCGCCCGGGCTGGTCCAGGGCCTGGCTGGCTGCCTTCAGAGGAACTGCTCCAGGGATTGAATGGCACCAAAAAGCTGTTGCTTACTTTGATCTCTGTAGATTGATTTTTTTGGTAAAGATACTGTTACTGATGTGGACATAGTGGGCTTTAGTGACAAAAACAACAGAGACCTCGGAGCCCCGGGCCTGGGAATCACCATTTGCAGAGGAGAAAGAGAGAGGATAGCGTGGCCTCCTCAAGCTTTTTGCTCCCAGAAAGGGGCTTCTGGGATGCAGGATCTCCTGGGACTGAGAGCTGTGAAGACATACCTGGAGGAGAAGACAGTGGAAGGAAGCCCCAGAGAAGGAGAGGTGAGGAGAGGATGGCACCAAGAGCAACAGGCATGGTTTCCTGGTGGTTCCTGGTCTGGCATCCCCAGTGCCAAGCCAGTGCCCACACAGGAATCACTAGGCTACGTGGCTTACGGTTTCATGTTGATTTCATCCACCTTTTAACCAATTCATCTTAACCTTTTTATTTTTTTTAACAATTTCATTGAAGTACGATGGACATAAAACAAACTGGTCTGTTTAAAGTGTGCAATTTAGTAACTTTGACATAGGTGTGGACCCCAAGAAACCATCATCACCATCAAGATAGTCAAAATATAAAGCTTCTTTCCCAGTCTCAGAAGGTTCCTGGAGTATCAACCTCACCCCCAAAACCCAACCTCACCATTTTCTCTGTCTGTGCTTCCTGATTTTATTTGCGTTTAAACTAAAATAAATTAGATTTCACTAAGTTGGTGTGAGTAGAAATCAGCAGGAAATGTGAAGTAAAATGATGAGCCTGTCCAATGTACGCAGGGGAAGGTTGGGGGGCAGCCACATGTTGGGAGCACATGAAGGCCACCTGCTCCAGTTCCCTGAAAGAACACATGTGTGAGTCAGCTTTCCGCCACTATAACAAATACAAGATAAAATTAATGAGGGAAAAGGTTTAGTTTATTTGGGCTCATGGTTTTGGAAATCTCGGTCCTTGGAAGGTCTTACTGCTTTGGGCCTGTGATGAAGTAGCCCATCATGGTGTCAGAGGAGGCCTATTCACTTCATGGAGCCAGAAAGCAAAGAGAGGGAGAGGAAGGGCTGGGGTCCTCCAAGGACACACCCCCAGTGATCTGGCTTCCTTTTGCTAGGCCTCACCTCCTGAAGATTGCACTACCTCTTAATAGCACCACAGGCTGGGACCAAGCCTTCAGTACATGGCCTTCGTGGGATAGTTCATATTCACACTGTAGCACCAGGAAAATCTCCAGCAATGCCATTTGGAGTTCCCAAGAGTGGGTGTGTGCCACCTATCCAGGGAGAACTAAGAGGCAGGCTCCAGATCACCTTCTGACTCCCCTTCATCTTGGGAGGCTAAAAGATAGCTTTGGGGTATGGATTCAAAACCTTAATCAGGTCCCAAGTATAATATTGGAAAGATCCTTTTCCTTCTGGCCCTCTCCCCAGGCAACTACCTTCTTCTCAGTACTTACCAGCTCAGAGTATCACAAACTGCATGCCCACAGGCCAGGCCAGGATCATCAGGCTGTCAGGACGGGGCTTTGGCTGAGCAGCCGGCCCTTGCCCAGCTCTGGCTTCTCCTACTGGGATTGTCTGAATATCTGGATTCCTGAGTACAATCTCCTGAGTTTTCAATTTTTAAAACTCCTTGGAGGAGAAGAGCTCAAGGGCCCCTGACTTGCAGGCAGACCTGCCTGTGGTCTTCGTCCCACCAGCTCCACCATTTGCTTCTATGACCTGATTCGGGTCCCATCTCTTCACCCTCCAACACATTCTCCTGTTATTTCATTGCATGTCAACAAACTCCCTTCGAGTATCAGTGACTCTGGGCTCTGGTTGCAGGAGGAAGCCACAGAGGTGGTGGCCCAGGCCTGTTCACCAGGAGAACTCCAGCCTGATGGGCGTCTCACCCGAGTGCACCCTCAGGGCCTGGGCTCGTGGAAGACAAGGCAACTACTCTTCTGGGGGCTTGAGGCAGGTTGCAGGGAAGAGGAGACGTTGGAGCTGAGTCAAGAAAGAGGATAAAGATTTGCAGGCAGCCATGGAAGGGGAGGAGGGAGCCCAGTGCATGGTGTGCTCTGAGAACACAGGTGGTCCAGGGGACCAGAGTGGGGGTGGGCAGGGATGCTGGGGTAATCAAGAAAAGAAACTCTAGGAAAACAAAAGGCTTGTCCCTCCCTGTCCCTTGCCCCTTCTGAGGCATTCTAAAGCAGTGCTTCTAGGCCTGTATTTGTTGGGGGTGGGGTGCTGTCAAACTTCCATTAGGGTCCTGGAAACACAGAATGGAGAATGACCATAAAGATTGTCTAACTGAACCCCCATCCAGTGCAGGATCCCGTCCCCCACTTCTACGGGACTGATTTTATCCACACCCTCTTCTCACCCCTCCATGAAATAATCCAGGCCCCCAGTGCTCCCCTTCTTGCAGGTTTGTGGGGGCCTCTTGGGTGTTCCCCAGTGTAAGAGTGGAAGAATGAGCTGCCAAAGTTCACGTGGAATCGGAACTCTGAGCGCACTGGAGCCGGGAGGGAGGGAATGAATACAGACGAGCTTCCTTTGGACAGCTGTGCCTACACTCTATAAAAAAGTGTCAGATTCAATCACCCAGGTTTGGGGGCTGTTGACGCCAAACATCTGGATCTCTGGACAGGCCCCGAAGACGCCAGGATGTTGCACTTCCCACCTGGAAGCCTGCCGTCATCCAAGTGCAGCTCCAAGGGCAAGCACCTGGCCAGGCCCAGCCCACTTCCTCTGAGGGCCTCAGCCGGACTCCCTGCAGACAGATATACCACGTGTCCCAGTGCCCTGGGCTGTAGACTAGGAGGAGCAGGCTCTGTCCAGCCTGTTCTGGGCCTCTCTCTGCTCCAGGACAGCCTGTGCCCACAGCTGAGGGCTGGTGGCCACTCCCCGGATTGTCTAAGGCACAGCTGCCCAGCATTGACCTGTGTCTTTCTCTTGGGTCTCTAGCAGTAGACAGTGACGGACAAACAGCAGATGGGCCTTGATCTTGGGAGTGGGAGCAAAGCTCCTTAGTGTTTGCTTATGAAGGAGGAAATCTGTCCGTAGCATCGACTCTCTCCTCTGCCCAGGGAAAAACCAAATGGCTAATGCCAAGGGTCCAGATTCTCAGAGGTGGTGTGTGAGTGTGTGTGTGAGTGTATGTGGGGGTGTGGGAGGAGGGGTTACAGCTTCAAGAGGCAGCAAAACAGTGCCAACCTCCCCAAATACTACATGGTAATAAAGTGACATTAATCAGAGCCCCTTGTCCCCACCAATATGTCAAGTAAGATGCTTCTGATGGTCTAAATAGGGTAACCAGAGAAGGCCAGCCAACTTTTGTGAGAAGTAACTCCCTTCCTCTCCTGGTTGGTGTCCAGGGTACCTCTCAGGTGTGAGAAAATTCAGTCATCAGAGGAAAATGTCTTAAGAATGATAACATCATTCTCTAGTTGCTCGATTGGTTAAAGATGGAATTACCTTGTGACCTAACCATTCCGCTCTTGGGAATATGTCCAAAAGAAATGAGAGTAAATGTTCATATGAAAACATCTATACAAGCATTCATGGCAGTGTTGCTCAGAACAGTGGAAACCACCATCAGCTAATGAATGAACACACAAAATGTGGTGCGTTCATATGATGGAATACTATTTGGCCATCAAAAGGAAGGAAGTATTGAAACATGCTCCAATGCAGATGAACCTTGAAAACACTGTGGCAAGTGAAAGAAGCCAGACACAAAAGGGCAGATAATGGATAATTCCATTTGCATGAAGTGTCCAGGACAGGCAAATTCACAGAGATTCAATAGTGTGTGTTTTCCTAGGGCTGGGGGCACTACAAATGGGAAATCCCTGCTAATAAGTAGTCTTTTTGTACTGATGGAAACATTCTGAAATTGATTTAGTGATAGATGTGCAACCTCATGACTATGCTAAAAGCCACTGGGTTGTACACATTAAATGGATAACGTCGAGGGCATGTGGATTATATCACAATAAAACTGTGTTTAAAAAAGACAAGTAAAAAATTTACAATATCAGCAAATTCCAGGGTTTGGCTTTCTAATTCCCAGCTGGCTACCCACCCAATCAGCCCACACAATGGAGAATTGTTAATGGCGTGAAATAATTGATTTGCGTGTGTCAGTTAGCATCAGGAATTTGGAATTAGAGCAAAACAGAATTGATCCTATTACCTATTTCAAAAGCGACAATAGAATAATATGTTATTCCTAGACATAAAGGATGAACTATGTTCCTATGGTTCTCTCTCTCTCTCTCTCTTTCTAAATATATTTTTTAGTTGTAGATGGACACATATCTTTATTTTTATGTGGTGCTGAGAATCGAACCCAGTGCCCCACACATGCAAGACAAGTGCTCTACCACTGAGCTACAGCCCCAGCCCTTATGTCCGCCTCTTAAACTTTAAAACTGCTCACCCCCTCACACTTAGCAGACCCCTGGTCGTCCATCTCACAGCATGACGCCTTCCTGACCACCCCAGCCAGGAGGGCCCCTCCCATCCTAGTACGCAGCTTTCTTTTTATTCATGGCCTCCATTAGCTAAAGTTGCTGCCTGCGTTTG
This sequence comes from Spermophilus citellus, assembly GCF_964194105.1. Taxonomy (NCBI): domain Eukaryota; kingdom Metazoa; phylum Chordata; class Mammalia; order Rodentia; family Sciuridae; genus Spermophilus; species Spermophilus citellus. The sequence continues at coordinate 54,454,248 of NC_138185.1, forward strand.
TTGGCTTGCTGTCTCTCTTCCTCCTCCTCTTCCTCCTCCTCTTCCTCCTCCTCCTCCTCCTCCTCCTCCTCCTCCTCCTCTTCTTTTCGAGTGTGTGTGCTTTCACACTGATCCTGCCTGGGTGTGAGGCATTTATTGAAGGAAATGAAGAACAAAAGAATGGATCTCCAGCGGGCATGGGGCATGTCCCAGAGGCCATGTCCCCAACCTTTGAGGACTCAGGGAGGCCTGAGCCTTGCAGTTAGAGGTCACTTCCTCAACCGTGTGTGTCCAGGCAGCTCCTGGGCCCAGGAGTCCTTAAAATGCAGAAGCCAGAAAAGCAATTTTCTTTTTGGCCAGAGGGAGAATGTGAGTGCACCTGGGGCCGGTACTCCTTCTGACTGGGGAAGTGGCCACTGGCAGTTGTGCCTGTGAACCCAGGTCCTCTCTGGACAGAACAGCCGACACGTGCAAAAGTGAAGCCCACTGGCTCTGGCCCACTCCGCAGGCAGGGAGGAGAAGGGGAGCAGGCACAGGGCCAGTCTGTGGGGTTCCTCGCCCGGTCTCCTCCTCCAGAACTGGGTCCACGGCCAGTGAGCTTCGAGGAAGCCAGGAGAGGTGAATACATTATTTCAGGGCATATTTATATTCCAATCAAAATTAGAATGGAAAAAAAAAAAAACCCTAGAGCATCTATTAGTATGCAGCCAGGTGCCTGCTGGTGAAAACAGCAAATGACTCCAGCCCAAAGGAAACAGAAGACACTATCCTATCCTCCCTCGGAATGACAAGCAAACAAACAATGTCCCCCACCGAGTCATAAAAGAATCATCATAGCTCTTCATTATGGAGAACTTGGAAAAATTCAGAAAATTAGGAAGAAAAAATCAGATCCACACGACCCAACCACTCAGAAATAAACCCAGTTGACACTCTGACATCCTTCCTTCCAATTTTCCCCTTTGGCTCCTGGCCATACAAAATTAGGCTGAGGACTTTTCCTTTGAAATTTATGGCTCTCCTGCCCTGTGTGTGTATTTCCACCTTTTCTGTGTGAAATGTGTTTCGAATCTCAAGAAGCCATAGAGAAAAACCACCCCTCAGTCCTTGGGCTCTTCCCTCCCAGGTATGCACCGGTTGTGACTTCCAGAGCTGGGTGCAGGCGTTGTATGTTTCTTAAATTACACCTACCAAATAGCCACGTGGGAAACAAGTGATTCTACAAATGGGGTTTTTATATGCCTTGTGTGGCCAGGCGAGCTTCGAGCCTGGGGGAGAGGAAGTACATGAAGTTTGCTTCTTGGAGACACCAGGAATTTTCAAGTTTTTTTTTTAATTCAATTAGCTTGGCGGGGGGGTCACCAGCTGCATGGTTTGTGAGTCACTTGAATCTTAACCATAAGCTGCATATTTTAGACAATGGACATCTTACAGCTTGGGAGTTCTATTATTATTATTTATTTTCAAATCTGACCCTGGAACAAACTGGCTCTTCCCCCCCTCCAAATTTTTGCATTAGATTTTGATGTCTGTAAATAAGGAGGTGATTCGAGATATTGTGACCTAAATTAGGGGGACAAAGAAAAACTTAAAGGACAAGGAAAAGAGTATCTGGTGCTGGTGGGAGTGGGGAGAGGAGACAGGAGGAAGATCTGTGAACCATCCACTCGGCTCACAGTGGCATTGATGAGGCTGACATTGGCTCTGAAACCTAACAGAGTTCACGGTCCCCAAGTGGCATAATGCAGCCTGCCATCTGTCTCTGCAGGTTCCACACCCACAAACTCCATCTACCAGGGATGGAAAATATTTGAAGAAAATCATGTCTGCACTAAACACGTACAGATTTTTTCTTGTCATTACTGCCTAAACAATAAAACACAATCACTATTTGCAGAGTTTTTACGTTGTGTTTGGTATTCAAGTCCTCTAGAGATGATTCCAAGCTTATGGAACCATAACCTAGGTTATATGCCAGGGCTTCTCCATGTCATATAAGGGACTTGAGCATCCACAGATTTTCACATCCACAGGTGCAGGGGTCCTGGAACCTGTCCCCCTTGGAGGGACAAGTGTTTCTAAGCTGCAAGTGTCCTGGAATATTGGGGATCATGATTGCCCTCCGTATTGCCTCTGCTTGACCTTGTTAATTCCAAACACCTTGAGCCACATATTAAGCATTTTGCATATGTGAGGCAGTAGGAGTCAGTTAGGGCACAGGAAGGAAATAAGAGGGGCACAGGGTGGTTACCAGCCAGGGCTCCGGGACAGCGGTGGTGTTGGGCTGGGAGTCCCTGATCAAATCTGTGGTGTAAACACTCCCACCAGCTTGACATCACTGACTGGGGAGTTGAGATGCACAGTATTACTTGGGACCTATTTCATGGCTATCTCCAGCAAATAAACACCATACAGATTATAAATAAACATAAATAATTCAATAGTATAATAATTAGGAAGCCATCAGTTTGATGAGTTTTGAATCTTATTTTTTCCTTTCCAGTGCTGGAGGGGGAACCCAGGGCCTCTCACATGCCAGGCAAGTGCTGAATCAGTGAGCTGCTTCCCCAGCCCTCACCTTTGTCTTTAAAAAAATTTATTTCATTGTAAGCTTGTAATTCTGTTTTTCATAAAGGCTGCGTTTAACAAGCAACTTGTAAAATTCCTGTGATTTTTAATAGCATTCTCACATGATCAGGGATGAGCCAGTTCCAGGATGCTGCTGTCCAGTGGGGCGGGGAGGGACAGAGTGAAAAAGAATTGCTGGTGTCACTGACAAAGTCTAGGAAGGCCCCCACTGTCAAAGACAGCCTGTCCATACTTGTTCATGTCCTCCTGGCCCCTGCTAGATCAGTGGCCTGACTGGCTGATTGGCCAAGGCCCAGGGACACTTCCTGATTTCCAGGTCCTGCTAGGGTGAGGACACACCTTGGAGCCTCAGACCTACTTGATGGCCCTGACTTGTGGGATCACCTCTCTTCAGATGGCCCTGAGCATCCCTGATGTGAAAGCCTTGCTAAGAATCTAGACCTTGGCTCTGCTCTGCCAAGTGTTTGTGCCCTCTCCCTCCCCAACTCCCTCTCTCTGTTTCTGTCTCCTCTCTCATCAAGTCCAGACAACCACCCAAGTTAACCCACTGTGTGCATCTCTTAAAAGTCATTTGTGGGAAGGGCCAATGGGGACACTGGAACATCTTCAGACCCTTGGGAAAGAGGGCAAAGACAGAAAACAGGGCTTCTAGCCTCCAACCTGGCTCCTGGGAGACACCTGCTGTAGTTTGGATCTTGAATGTCCCTCCGAGGTTCATGAGGTGAAGTTTTAGTCTCCATCTTGGTACCACTGGGTCATGGTAGAACCTTTAAAGGTTGGGCCAGATGGGAGGTGTTTGGTTTACTGAGGGCTTGCCCTCCAAAGGAGCTGTGGCACCCCAGACTCTCCCTCCTCTTTTTTTTTTTTTTTTTGCTTTCTGGCCAAGTGTTTTTGCTCCATTATGTGCTCCTGCCAGGATGGGCTACCTCATCAAAGGCCCAAAGTAATGGAGTCAATTTATCATGGACTGGTGCCTCCAAGATTGTTAGTCCAAATAAAATTTTCTCCTTAAAAACTTACCATCTCAGGTATTTTGTTATAGTAACAGAAAGCTGACTAATATAGCACCCTACACTTAGGAAAAGGGAGAAGGCTGCAGAACACTGTCCTTGGGACATTTAATGAGAAAGAAATGGAAAGGTGTTGCCTAAAGGAAGAGCATCTTGTGGCTGAGTTATTATCTTACATCGCTCCTTATCTGGCAGCTGCATCAGACAATGAACCTGAACCCATGCCACGCTTGACCTTGACTCATACATCCACTGAGCCAGAGTAGGCAGAGGAGTCAATGAGCAGGCCCAGAAGGGCAAGGACAAGGTGCCCACTGTCCAAGCAGCTTCTTTAGACTTGCACTACCCGCTGAGGGAGGGGAAGGTCTGGCAGGGATACATGCTGGCGCAGACACATCCTTACACTTAAGAGACACAAGCTATGATGATAATAAAGATACCACGCATTTAATTTTATAGAACAAAACGTTAGGAAGCTGGCCAAGTTGAAGGAAGAAAGAACAAAAGGGGGAAATGGAATCTAGAATATTTTAAAAGCAGTTGCAACTTGATTACTTTTGATTCCTTTCAAGAACATAAAGTCACTTGAAGGAAGCTGACCATAATTTGCCAAGTAGCCTCACTTAAGGGATTACTTTAAAAAATAGTTAAGATTAATATGCTATTTGTATAAGGAATCCTGTAGGCTAATGCCCCAGAGGGTGGCAGGGTGGGAACTGGAGAGGGAGGGCCAGGAGGGAAGATTATGTTTAGTTATTGAATTAAGAACATTTTGAATCCATTGTCTCAACCCTGAGGGCTTTTGACTGTATGTTTATGAATATAAAACTATTAGCCAAAATTGTTTCAATATTGGTTATTTTGGAGAAGTATTTTCTAGAGTTAATTCCATCCCAGTAATTTCATTTCATGGTCATTTCCCCACGGAGCAGTGTTGGAACAAGGTCCCCTTTTTCCTGGTGTCATTTTTATTTTGCTGAAAACTCCTTCTGTCAGGATTAGTTACTTCTTTTTTTTTTTCTCCAGGACAACTAGAACTAGCCTGTCCAAATCCCTAGGACTTGCTTTTCTTTTTTCTAATTTCAGGTTATTCTTGGGTAGCCCTTTCCTTAAGACTTGGTCCTCACAGCACCAACCCCAGGTTAAAAATCCCAGAGAAAATTCTGATTGGTCCAGCTCTGATACGAAACTTCTGATTTGAACAGTCAGTACTCCATGTCTGTACTTGATCCAATCACCTTTGGCCTGCAGCAAGAAGTGTGATGATTTCCTCCATCAATCATGGAGGCTTTGGCAGAATTGTGAGGCACATAGAAACCCTGTTCAAATCTAACAGAGTTTATAATGTGGCTACCAAGGAAGATATATATATATATATATATATATATATATATATATATATATATATATATATATATATATAGAGAGAGAGAGAGAGAGAGAGAGAGAGAGAGAGAGAGAGAGAGATGTATGCCATCTGGCTTTACCTTGGTTGCTTTTCTCAGATTCCAAATTATGAAGCTCACTTAAAGGGACTTCTTCAAAACTCCATGCACTTTTAGATGTGCATGAATCACCATGGTGACCTCCCAGAGAGTTGAGGAAGCATAAGGGCCTCAGAGAACTCAGAGAAGAACCTGTCTGTCCTGTGTCAGACGGGTTGGTCCTCCTGAGGTGGCTGAGAGGCCACAAGAACGAGGTAGACAATCAGAGCTGTGTGGCCCAGTGCCTCCCAGAAGACCGAGGCCGTGGGAAGAAGAATTATTGGGGTCGCATTCCGTAATGTACGGAATTTATTCTATTTTGTTGCCAATCCGTCTTTTTCTAGCAGGTTCATATGCACATATGCAAGTGGCCCTTCTGGGATCCTGTCCCAGAAGCTCAGTAGTCTTGTTTCTGGAGGCAATAAGGATGACTTCCTTCCTTTTGGTGCCTGAGGGGATCCCAGTACCAAGCCAGGAGCTTTATGTGCATGACCACGGATCCTCAGGAAACCCAGCCAGGGCAGGCTTGGTAGGCTTGTTCTTTGTCTGCTTCAGAACTTCACAAGACTATGTAAGAACTCAGGGGGCCCTGGAGCAAGTCCAATGCCCAGCATTGCGTATGAGTAAAGGGTAAGCATTTATGATTGTGCTAGCACTCAGGAGCTGGGGTGAGAACTCAGGTCCATCTGACTCCCCACTTTGGGATTGCCTCCCATGGCTACATTGTGGGGGTCTGGGGAAACCACAGAAGGCCTGCATCCTTCAAGGACTCTAGGTTCCTTCAAGGAAGGCTCCTCCAATGCAGGATAGGCCTCTGCCTCAGGGCTGGACTCGGGGCTGGACTCTTCCTGACTGGTTGGGTCATTATGGTGGCCCCTGGAGGGCAGGGCTTGTGGAGGCAGCCCTGGGGCTGGGCAGCTGTTGGCCATCCCAGGAGGGGAGTGCTGTAATGGACTTGGCAGGGTGGCCCAGGCTGAAATGCTGATCTAATACTTCCATGCTGGACTTGTCTGGACCATAAAAACCTACAGAGGCCATAAAGCAGATGAGTTAGAAGGGAGGAGAATCCTCTTACCACTTATGCTCCAGGCGTCCAGGTAGGGTGAGTGGAAGGAGGAAGTCTGGTCAGGTGGTGAGGCTGGGGGCTGTGGTAAGATAGGAGACCAGGGCCAGGTCTCTGCATCCCACCACAGCTCCTCTGGTCTCTCATGCACATGGTTGCAGAGGCCTCCTCTGAGGCCCCGCCGTGGGCTGGGTCTTCCTCCAGGACCACCTAGAGGACCACTGGATGCACAGTGTCTGGCATTTGCAAAGTTACAAAGCGCTCCATGGTTCCTGCGGTTCCCTCTGGCTGGGAAGGGGGCCATTCACTCCTATGCCATGGACACGGGTGGGTGGACAGGGCCTGTCCCTGCATCCTCTGAGGGCTTGGAGGATGTCCCTTTCCTGCCTCAACCCCCAAGCTGCTACAGCCCTTTCCCTGATTCCCACAAGAAAACTGAAGGAAGTCCAAAGAAGCCCTCTGCCCCACAACATCACGGAGGGAAGCTCAGGGCAGCAGGACACACACTGACTTGCCTCCACTGTCACCCACCTCCAAAGTGGCTCTAATAACCTTCCTTCATTGGGAGACTGATAATCTGAGAAGCCCAGAGAGCTGATTCAGGCAACCCAGGGTTCAAAAGCACATCATCTGGAGTCTAGGGCCTGCATCAGAGTTCTAGAAACCTGACTGCCAGGGGTCAACACCCTCTGCACCTCAACTTCAGATTCCAGGAGATGGGGGTTGGGGTCTGACTGGTCCAGCCCAGATCAGTGGGCCAGAGCCCTGGATGTCACCATCTCATGCAGACCACTGAACACTTAGAAATGCAGCTCAGAAGAGCCATTTATTTCCTTCCTGCCTGCCCTGCAGGCTCCCTTGTCCCTGACCGGCTCAGGCTGCTGTGATGTAGAGGAACAGAGTCGTACTCAGGCCACCCTACAAAAGAGGCTTTATTACCATGTGACCATGATACTGGGAACCGGACTTGGGGCTGACTGGCTGCAGGAGCTGGGGGAGCCCAGGCTACCTTCGCCGCCTTCTCTGTGTCACTGTGCTTCTGCCTTCGGGCCACACAAGAGGGGGAAACAGGTGAGTAAATGAGGGAAGACAAGAGGTGAACCGGAGGAGAGGGGGAGGAAGGAGGGAGGGATGAGCCAGTTTGTCTGGCTTCGGACTCCTTGATCCCTCATCTCACCAGGGGAGAGACTGGCCGAGGCTCTGTGGGTCTCAGTTTCCCTGTCTGTAGGATGGAATTACAAGGCGCCCCCTCAGGGCTGTTCTGTGGAGTGGGAACCTTGTGTCCTCTCTGATCCTGAGGACAGGCCAGGACCAGGCTTCATCTGAGATAGGGGCACAGGGGGGTCCTAGCCTCAGTGGTTTCTAACATCCTTCCAATGGGCACTCTGCAGGTCTCCAGGAGGGAAGGAGCAGCCAGGGCTGAGGGTCCTCAGAGATCAGCAGCCCCTTTGTGCTGTCATCCTTCAGCTGGGCCTCCTGGCTTCCCCTGGGGAGTCCAGAGGCTGTTCGCCCCCTCTGTGACTTCACACCCTTCCCTCCAGGTTAAACGGTGAAGGCCAGGCCTGGTATCCAGTCCTGTGCTGGCTCAGAGGACATGGTCCCTGAGCCCCAATTCCTCTGGGTTGTTGTTAGGTGGGGAGAGGGGAGGTGGCCTCTGGGGGCTGCTGTCTATGGCTTCCCTGACCAACCCTTGGGGCAGCAGAGCCCTAAGCCAGCACCAGGCCAAGGTCTCCTGGCCCATGGACAGCCCGTCCTTGGTTTGATGTTCTACAGGTCACTGATCACAGAAGTGCTAAGTCTATCAGGGGCTCAGTCCCTCCATCTGGCCCTCCCCGTGACTCTCTCACTGTAGTCACCTCACTTTTCTCCTCTCTCCCCTCTCTCCCCCACCCCCAGGCATCTCTCTGGGCCTGTCTCTCGGGCCCCCTCCTTTCCTTCCTGCCTTGAGCCCCTACCCCCTTCCAGTCATCTTAGAGGGACAGCTGTGAAGAATTAGGAGCTCGACAGTGACTATCAGCTCCGTGTGGCACAGGATGATTTATGTCTCCCTGGGAGATCGGGCAGGTTTTCCTAATTATTTCACCCCATAGCACATGTCCTGAGGCTCTTGGGGGATTTCCTTGGACTTTCAAGGTCTTGACACTCACCTGAGTTGGACAGTTTGTTTTTATTTTTAGAACAGCTCTCGGCCCCCAGATGGGGTGCCATGGCCCTCCCAGCCCCTTGTGCTCCCAGAGAGCATTGGCAGTTAGCCCAGGAGCCCTCACCCCTGCACCTCTGCCCCTGGTTGGGGTCGCCCCTCCTTCAAGGGCCCCCTCACCCCATGCTGCCTCAGACCCCCAGATGAAGGCACTCAGAGACCCCCCTGAAAGGGCCTAGGGGATCCCCCCCCAGAACAGCTGCTCCCGGCTCAGCCTGTGTTATGGTCCTGGGGACCTCAACGGCTGTGTCTCCTTGGTCAAGCTGCTGCCACTGAAATCATTCACAGAGCACTCAGCATGTGCAGCACGGGTCCGCATTGCACATGTCATTTGTCATTCTTCCTCCCTCACAATGACCATCACAGGCGTACCTGCCTGTCCATTTTACGGACAGAGAAACTGAGGCTTAGAGATATGGAATTGTTTCCTTAGATCCCCAGAGTGACTGACTGCAGAAGGGGGTGCTGCCGAGCCCAGCCCCCAAGCAGGGCCGTGTCTTACTCCACACACAGGAAGCTCCCGGTGTCTTCCTGGCTGCCCACCCCGGGACACTTTCCACGCTGTGGGCTGTGGATGTGCGCCCACACCGGCTCCCAGCACACACAGGAGGAGGAGGGAGCTGGCTGTCCTGGCCATTCTGATTGTGGTTAAAGTCAGGGGAGCTCACATTTCAGTTCTCTCTGGCTTGGAAGAGGACACTGGAAAAAACAACCCTGCCCGCTCCCCCCGCCCCCCAGCCCCCTGCAATGTGTGCAATGTGTGTTCGCAGCTTGTCAGCCCTGACAGGCCCAGAGATAGGGGGGGGCAGCGGGGGGCCCTGGGGCACTGGGCGGCAATCAGGCTGTGGAGCTTTTGGAGTCTTGTCTTGGTACAAACCCCTGATCCTGCAGGGTTCAGAGGACACAGGGTGTGAGACAGGGTACTCAGAGGTCCCCAGGAATTGGCAGGGTCTTTGCATACGGTGTGAGGTCGATGGATGTTGGCAGGACTGCAGACCAGCAAGCCCAGGAGCTGTGCAAAACAGAAGGAGATCCTCTCAACTGACAGGCCCCTAATTGAGGGTTGTAGGCAAGTGGAAGGGCTCCCCGCCGTGGAACAGCCTCAGGAAAGCTCCATTCTGTATACTGGCCACAGGAAGGATGAGGAAAAGAAGGCCCGGTCAGGGATGCTAGGTTAGCCAGAATTTATAAAGTTCAAAGAATAGAAACACAAGTCAATTTGTCTTAAGCAAAAATAAAACCCATCAATTAATGTAATTTAGAAGTTTAAGGAGTAGTGTCAGGTATAGCTGGATCCAAATGCTGTCATGTTATGAAGGAGCTGTTACCCTCTTGCTCAGCTTTCTTTGGTTTGGTCTCACTCTCAGGCAGATTCTTCCAAGGAGCAGTCCTCGAGCAGCTCCAGGGTTACACTGTGGCTGCACACAAGCCAGAGGCTATTGCATATTGGGCTGAATTGTGTCCCAAGTTCATTCCCAAACCAATCAGTTCAGTCAGGAGGTGGTCTGTGCTGTTTCAGACCAGCTCACATCTCTCCTCTGGAATGGAAATAATAGTGCAGGGTTGCAAAGTTATGTGGTAGAATACAGTTATGGTGGGTCTAACACCCCAAGAAAGAGTAGGTGCTGACATCAAGAAAGGGGAACAGACAGGGGCTGGATCAACTTTGATTGGGCCACTTCCACACCCTGCATCTCTACTCCCTCATCAGTAACAAAGGAGAGGCTCTAAGTCCCACCTGCTCGAAGCCATCATAGCCCACTGGTCTCACCATGTGCCATGTGCCTATCCTGGATCAGGTATGAATTTTGAGGAACTGGAAAGACCTGAGCCAGGTGGTCCGGGCTCCCTTCCCTCTTTCGGTTACAGTGAGCCAGGTAGGAAATATGCAAAAGCTAGCTCAAGACCCTGTCACTTGTCCCCCAGCCTTATACCACTCTTTGATCTTGCTGCCTCAGCCCCACTGGCCAGCTGTCAGCTCTTCCTCTTGCTCAGGGGCCTTCAGCCAGGCTGTTCCTCCTGCTCCGAGGCCCTCTTACCTCTGGCATCTCCCACCACAACCCCATCTGTCAATTCTGCTCAGCCTTCTACCCAGAAGCCTTCCCCAGGAGCCCTTCCAACCATGGCTCCAGAAGGACACAAGCCTCATCATGCTCCTATGGTGTCACAGGACCCGGCCTCATAGCCACACAGGAGGGAGATGGTTTGTTCAAATCCTGTGCCCTTGTGGGGAAGCAGGAAGGTCCTCTGGACCTCAGGGCCCTCGCCCATACCATGTCCAGAAAGTGGAAAGGAAGCAGAAGATTCCGTCCCCAGAGTGTTCTCCTTCTCAGTCATTTGTCTCTGCCCTGAAGCTCTTCCTCTCTTTGAGGCAGACTCCAGATGAGGGTTTAACTGTCCCAAAGAAGGGAGGGACCAAGGAGTCCAGTTAGGCACAGAAGGGAAGCTTCAGTCTGCACAGTCTGAACTTGGCTTTCAGAGGCACGCACAGAGTGAGCAATGCCATCCAACAGGATCCAAGGAAGACTGAGAAGGGGGAGGGAGTTGTCCCAGAAAGGAGGGAAGTGTGTGGGGTGACATGGCAAGGGACTTCCTGCTGACTGAGCACCCTGGGGAACAGCCTTTAGACTCTGGGAGGACTCATCCCACTTTCCCGGGTCAATGAGAATTACCCCTCCAACAGTCAAGGGATGCTGAGGCAAAAGAACTTGTGTCCTGTCCTCCATCTGGTACTGTGAGCATGACAGCCCCCCTCAGCATCCCCACTGGTGACTGTACAGAGACATAGTAGTGGAGAAAGTTGGGGGGGAAGAGGTGAGTGGGCCTCTGCTCTCTCCAGGGTCAGAACAGCCTGGGGATATCGGCAGATTTCCAAGGCTCTAAGGAGGGTGTGGTGAAGTCGGTGGTGGAGGACATGGGGTGAGAGAATTTCAGTGAGGATGTGCAGAGAGAGACCAGCCTCCGGCCCATGTGGCCTGCCCCATGCCAGGGTAATACAGAAGCTGCCCATCAGCTCTCGATTTCCCTGAGGGTGGAGGGAGAAGGTGAGAGAGAAGAGACAACTCCAGAACTTAGCAGATGGTCAGCATTCACAAGCCAGGGGTAGAGGAGCAGGCTGGGGCCTTGTTCTGTGCCCCTGATGTATGTATCTGTCCTCCCCACCAACGCCACACTGTGCTGATTACCGCGGCTCTCTGCTAAGTTCTTACACCAGATAACTTTTCCTCCTGCCTCATTCTTCTTACCAAAAATGGCTCTCTGGGCCTTTCCCTTTTTGTGCAAATTTAGAATAATCTAATTTGTATCTACACACATCTTGCAGAGATTTTAAAAGGAATTGTGTTAAAATTGTGATAAGTTTTGGCAGAACTGACATCTTTGCTTCATGGCTTCGTCCAATCCATGAACAGAGTTCTCTCTCCAGGCACACACGTACCTTCATCCCAGCACCCATGGTCCTTTCTCTCCTCTCCAAACAGTTTCCACGTCCATGGTTGTCTACTCCTGGGTGACCATGAAGTCTGACCTACATCTGGCCAGGAGCAAAGTACCTTGCAACTATCCATAAGTGTTCCAGATGAACCCAAACATGAATAGAGACAGGGCCCAACTGCCCCTCTCTTTCAGGCAATTGTGATAAATGTGGGAACAAGAGGGAGAACTTCTACACTTGCCAATCTACACTTAGGTTTCTATCTATCTTTGCATGATGTGGAGATGAGGCTCTATGGGATGGCAGGGTCACCCAGGCTACCCTGTCCAGCAAATTCAGCCATTGACGGAGCCTGCATATGGGACCACCACTGGGTCCACTGACTGGTAGGCTGGAAGGGAAAACAGGGGCCCTGGAGGCTTTACCAGCCTTGCTGTCTGGTTATGCTTTCTTTTTAAAAAATTTTAATTGAAAAAAAAATTTTAATTGACACATTAATTGTACTTATTTATGGAGTACTTCTTGATATTTTAACACATGCATACAATGTATAATGATGAGGTCAGGGTAATTGGCATATCGGTTACCTTAAACCTTTATTATTTCTTAGCTTTGAAACATTGAAAATCCTTATTACTAGCCATTTCAAAATGCATAATGAGCCGGTCTCTGTGGTGCATGCCTGTAATCCCAGTGGCTCAGGAGGCTGAGGCAGGAGGATCGCAAATTCAAAGCTAGCCTCAGCAAAAGCAAGATGCAAAGCAATTCAGTGAGACTTTGACTCAAATAAAATACAAAATAGGGCTGGGGACATGGCTCAGTGGTCAAGTACCCCTGAGTTCAATCCTGGGTACAAAAAAGAAAAAATGCATAATGAGTTGTTGTCGATAATTGTTACCCAACTTTTCTACAGAATTTGAGAAGTTCTTCCTCCCAACCAATTGCACCCATAGACAAAGTAACTATCCTCTGCCCACACTCTTCCCACCCTCTGGTAACTACTGTTTCATTCTCTACTTTGAGATTAACTTTTTAATTTTTATGTATAAAAACCACTTGTCTTTCTCTGTCTTGGTTTCCTCTCCACAAGGCAGGGTGCTAAGACCTGCCTCCCTAGCAGCTGGTGCACATTGTGGAAACCAGACAATGCCAAGCACCACTCCTGGAACATGCTCATGGCACTGTGACCGCGACCATCATTAGCATTTTGGAGGAAGGCCACCCAGCTTTGCGGCTCCCTGCCTCTCTGAACTGGTTCACTCATGTGGCTCCTTAAAGAATGGTTTGTGGTGGTTCCTTCCTCCAATGAGAACAGTACCACGTCCAAGGTTTCTACTTGCTTGTGTCTAAAGAAAGTGCTGACTCTCTCTATCAGGGATGCCTGGCCTCTGGCACAGCTACCCTGGGACCCCCAGCATCCAGTCACTTCTGGTCCTTTGGAGATACAAGGCAGGAGACCTCACCCTCAGCCCAGAGAGAGGGTATAATGATAACAAGCAAGACTCCAGAGTTGCCCTGCTCCCTATGTGAGCCACAAGACCCAGCAGATTACGTGACCCCTTAATCCATATTGATGTGGGCTGAAGACATAAAATCCACAACAGATTCCAAAGACTGTGCACTGGAAAAATAAATAACAAAAATCTCATTTGTATTTTTATATCGATGATACAATCATCCTTTGGTAGCCACAGAGGGTTGATTCCAGGACACCCCCTACAAACTAATATCCATAGATGCTCAAGTTCTTTATAGAAAATGACGTATTTGCATAGAATCTGTGCACCTTCTCTCATACACTTTGACTTTTCCTGTATACTTTAAATCATCTCTATATGACTTATAATGCCTGATGCAGTGTAAAAACAATGTAACTATAGGTGTAATGTCAGGGATAGGAATGAGGGGAAAGTCTGCACGCATTGAGGACAGACACATTTTTTTATAAAACTATTTTTGATCTGAGATTGGTTGAATCTGAGGATGCAGCACCTATAGATATGGAGGACCAATTGCTTGTTGAGTGATAATATTTCAGATATATTGTGTTGAGGGCCACAGACAAGTCAAGATGGCGCCTGGCAGTTTGCCAGGAGGAGTGGTTTATGAAGTAACGCCACCGAGCCATTAAGATGATGAGGATTCCTTAATGACTGACTGCTGTATCTAGATGATGTTAATTAAGTTAAGCTGTGTGTAATTAGTTGGGTATATATACCTCTACTGTTCCTAATAAAGCGGCTCCCGCTGTTTCAACCTTCACAAGTTGCTTGTCACCCCCCTGGTTATTTTGCCCAGCCAGACTGAGGCAATATTGGGTTAAATAAATTCTATTATTAAAATTAATTTCAACCATTAGCTTCAATTTTTTAAAATTGTCTACTAGAAAATTTTAGATGACATTTGGGACTTATATTTATGTCTTTTATTTATTTCTATTGAGCAATGGTTTTCTAGACAGCCCGTACAATGTGAAATGGCTTGCTCTTGGGCATGGTCATGGGAAGACAGGGTACTCCTCTTTTCTTCCTCACCAGGGTCCCTGCAAGGTCCTCACCATCTTTGCCCCCTCTGCCCTGGTACACTAGCAATGAAATCCAGACTCATGATAGAGCTTCTTGTTCCATGCATTTTTGGATTCCCACTAGCCTGGCATCGTGTACGTAGTAGCTCAAGCATACCTAGCACTTAAGCACGACTTGGGAAAAGGTGTTCCTTATTCAAGGTATTTCACTGGTATCTACCAGAAAATTGTCAAAATAAACACATAAGCCTATAATATCTACTATGAAAATGGTGCTCTTTGGATATAGCACCCTTGTGCAGTGTGCAACCTTCTCAGCTGTAAGTGGCAGCCCTGCCTGCCTCTATCTAGCTACTCAGTGACAATTAGTTGAAGAGAGTAGGGCTGTCCACCCACTTAGTGTTTCCAAGGGGAAGTTCTACCTCTTCTCTAAGGATTGGCTATGAAACAGACTGTCCATTTCAGGCAGGAGACCACTTTTCAGGACTGTGGCCCCACGCCTCATTGACGGCTGCATGAAAACTATGTCCTTGGAGCACCACAATCCCAACCTTCATCCAGGACATCCATAGAACCAGGACAGAAGGGAAACACCCACCTATGTTTCAAACCTAGCCCGAGGGTCTCCTCTGTGAGAAATCATGCTTCCTTCACTGTTGCTGTCACTGAAGGGAAGGACACTTGGTGAGCCCAACCTGAATTCGTTGCCACCTGAGTTGAGGGACAGTTGCTTCTCTAAGGGGCGGGTGTTGGGACAGACTGGTCTAGGGCACTGGCATGCTTTCATCAAAGACAGCTGATGTACATCTGCTTAAAATGCTTCAAGTTTCCCTTCTCACACGACTCATAGGGTAGCATCCACAGAAAAGAGGGAGGATGAGATAAATAGGGAAGGCTGGGACTGTCCAGCTCTGTCCACCCCCAAGTGTCCTGTGTGCTCTCCAGGAGCTGTGGTTGGTTGCTTGGTTGGTTACATCAACATGCAGATAATTATTCATCTGTGCCAGGGTGAGTTCTAATCCTATACTTCCTTAACTTCTTCCAATTATCAAGTACAGCTCATTTGCCTTATGAATGTCGAATATCGATGATTTCCCTCTCTCCTGACACTTGCCTAGTCCATGGAAACCGCTGTCCCCAGACAAATGCAAAGGAGGATGTTTTGTTTGTTTGTTAATTCATTTTTCTCTTTTATTTAAAAAAAAAAAAACATTTTCAATTTCCCCACATCTGAGACTGATCGCTTCTAGGGAGCAATAGGAAGTGAGTGAGAGGTCCGGCCAACAGCATGAAAACAATCCTCAGACCAGTTTTCCAGAACTCCCTGTGGTTCCTTTGACCAAATGGATGTTTTTGTGGAGAGCTAGGCTATTTTGTACAGTAAACAATTTTTTTTTCTTTTTCTTCGAGCCACTTAATGTGGTATCATGAAAGGAAGAGCAGCTTGTTAATGAAAAAAAGCTGAGATGGGAGAGGGAGGCTAGCACATCAGCATCCCTTCCAGGCTTACATAAGTAACATTCCTGCTGCATAAACATCTTGGCAAATCCGGAGGCTAAATCCCCATCCCACACTGCTGGCCTCCACCAAACTCTGTATAATATTAAGGGGAAAAAAATCCTGTTGATGGTAACATTTTTCTGTCCAGCAACAAGTCATTAGTTTGGACAAAGGAATCCAAAATGCATCTGCTTAGTTCCCCAAAGTTCTAGTGGAAAATATTACCTAGAAAAGAGCCATCGAGGAGGAGGAGGAGGAGGAGGAGGAGGAACAGAGGACGGTGAGGTCTTAAGAGTGAAGCAGAAAGATGGCATTGAAATTTGGACACCAAATTAAATCATTTTAATTTAGCAAATGCTCCCCCTCACCCAAAAAAATCATCATTTTTAATGAATGATTCATTCTATTGGAAATAACCAAAATTTCATCTTTACCTCCTTTTTCCCCCCCACAGGAGTGATTTAATACAATAATGAGTAATTTGACGTAAATACAGCAATGAGTAATTTAGTAAGTTATTAGAGAGCAATTGGAAGCATTTATGAATTTGTAATGATCAATGTTTCTGGTAATAGATTCACACAATTTCAACGAAATGGATAATTTTCTAGGAATAATAATTTTTCACAGTTTCCAAACTGAAGTATGCAATTGGTGGGTTTGAGACCACCAGCTTTCTTGTGAGATAAAAGGAATTGAACCCAGGGATGCTTAAACACCGAGCCACATCCTCAGGCATTTTTAAATTTTTTTATTTTAAGACAGGGTTTCCCTAAGTTCTTAGGGCCTCACTAAGTTGCTGGGGCTGGCTTTTCACTTGTGATCCTCCTGTCTCAGCCTCCCTCAGCTCCTGGGATTACAGGTGTATGTTCCTGTGCCTGGCCTTCACATTCATTCTTGTTCCAAAGAAAACATGGGACTTAGAGAACATGATCTGTCCCATAACATATTGTCAGTGACATTCTCATTTCTAAAAGTGATATCATCAAGTTGTAAGGAAGAACTCTTTCTTCCTAAGAGCTTCTTCATAAGCATTTGAGGTATGAAAGCAAAGTCACATAACAATAAAACCAGTTTCCATGGTTCCTGAGCTCTATCTTCTTCAATTTCCATAAGCAACAACTCTCTAAAAAGGGCCCCTGTAAACTGTGGTGCTCACCTGCAATCTTAGATACTCAGGAGGCTGAGGCAGGAGGTTCACAAGGTCACAGCCAGCATGGGCTACAGAGCGGGAGTACAGCTAAACAAACAAACAACAGCAATGAAAAAGATAGACTGGGACCCCTGTCGAATCTTATCCTTAAAAAGTCTGAAGAGACCAGTGATCACAGAAGTCATAGAGAAAGTAGTTAGAACTTCTGCCATTGTTCCCAAATAGCATCAGGATCAAATTCTTTTTTTTTTTTTCAGAGCTATGTAAACTAGCCCACAGCATAGAAAAAGAGGGAAACTTTCAATGATCTATGAAGCTATGAAAACCCTTGATTTAGAAACCAGACAAAGACTTTAACAAAAAGTAAAAATATGGGCCAATCTCACTTAATAATGTTGATATGAAAATGTTGAAGAAAACCTAAGCACATATAGTCCAACAATCTATTAAAATATATTAGTATACTATAAGAACCTTATGTTTATCCTGGGAATGTGTGGTTCAGTGTAGAAAGTCCAGTAATATAATTCATCATATTAGTAGAGCTGAGAATAAAAGTAAAAGAATCATTTTCAAAGATGCCAGAAAGACATTTAAGAAATGCAGCACTCCTTCATGCTAAAATACTTTCCCACTGAAATCAAGATCAAGATAATGATGCCCACTATTACCATTACTTTAAAAAGTTGTGTTAGTATTAAAAACCCCAGGGTGGGCAGTCACAGAGAGGTCCACATAATTTTTTGTGAAATGTACTTTCAGGATCTCAACCAGGTTCTCAGATAAATATCACAAAAATGTGCTTTCAGGCTCTGGGAAGGGAAAGGGGTCAATTTGAAAAATACCAGAGCATGCTATTCTTAACAAGCTTTCCCTCTGAAGAGTCTAGTTAAACAGAGCCTCACCTGCTGGGGAATTATCAAAAGCTATGAAATGAAATACTTACCTCCAGGACTCTCTAGCTAGTCTCTCTCACCTAAGGAGGAGAAAAGAAAAAAGAAAAAAAAAAGAAAACTCATAAACTTCTAAATCCAGAGGTACAGAGTGACTAAAACATGAACAAAGCATTATATAGGCATATATGGAAATGTCACCAAGAAATTTGTTAATCTGTAATCAATGTGAAGATAAATAATAACTTTCCAAGAGAAGGACAAACTAAAAGAATTCATGACCACTAAGCCAGCACTACAAAAACACTTAAAGATAGACTACACACATAAAAACTAAAAAGCAAACCCTGAAGCTCTCAAATGAATGAAGCTCTCCTGAAGAGCAATTAACTAAATGAAAATTAAGACTGAAGTAAATGTAAGAAATAAAGAAAAATGGCAGGAAATAACAAACATCTATCCATAGTAACGTTGAATGTAAGTAGTCTCAACTACCTAATTAAAAGACAAAGATTGACACAATGAATTAAAAAATGAGATCCAACTATATAATGTTTGCAAAAGACTCATCTCATAGGCAGAGATATCCACAGGCTGAAAATAAAAGGATGAAGGATGGAAGACATTCCCATGCAACTGGAATTCCAAACAAGCAGCAGTAACTATTCTCATATCTGAAAAAGCAGACTTCAAGCAAAAATTAATCAGAAGAGACAAAGAAAGTGACTACATGCTGGTAAAGGAAATAATCCCAAAAGAAGATAGAGCAGGAAGAAATATTTATGCCCCAAATGTTGGTGCACCTAATTACATATAACAAGTACCTCTTGATATTACATTCCAGACAGACACCAATTTAATAATCTGGGGTGATTTGAACATATACCTCTCACCAAAAGACAGGACTTTTATAAATAAAATTGATATTTTCCAAAATAGACCATACTCTAGTAAATACAAAAATTGCTGTAATCCCATGCATCTTATCATAATGGAATAAAATTAGAATTCAACAGCAAGAAAATTACAGAAATCACATGGAGATTGGATGATTCTCTTTTAAATGAGGAATGGATCATAAGAGATATGAGAGGAAATTTTAAAAATTCTTAGAAACAAATGAGAACAGAGATATAGCATATCAAAATCTCTGGGACAGTATGAAGGCAGTTTTGTTTTGTTTTTACTTTTTTTTCTGATATTTTGGTAACTAGGGATTGAACCCAGGGGTGCTTAACAACTAAGACATATCCCCAGCCCTTTTTAACATTTTACTTTGAGCCAGAGTCTCTATAAATTGTTTGAGGCCTTGTTAAATTGCTGAGGATGACTTTGAACTCATGATCCTCCTGCTTCAACCTCCCCTGCACTGAGATTACAGATGTGTGTCACTGCTCCCAGTTAAAGTCAGTTTTAAGAGGAAAGTTTATGCCATTTGAGTGCCTACACTAAAAAAGAAAGAAAGAAAGAAAGAAAGAAAGAAAGAAAGAAAGAAAGAAAGAAAGAAAGAAAGAAAGAAAGAAAGATCCCAAATAATAATCTAATATTATACATCAAGACTCCAGAAAAGGAAAATAAACTAATTCCAAACTCAGTAAAAGCCAGGAAATAACCAAGATTGGAGCTGAAGTTAATGAACTCGAGGATAAGAAAATACACTGATTAAAAATTTTTAAAGAAATAAAGTAAATATTCCCCCCCATAAAAAGATGTAAATAGATGCAATGAAAATTCAAAAAAGAGAGGAAAAGGAGAAAGAAATGGAAGAAATACTTGAAATAAGAATGACTGAGAATTTTCCCAACCACAGATCTAAGAATATCAGTGAACATCAGGATAAATGTCTGGTACACACACACACACACACACACACACACACACACACACACACACCCTAGGCATACAATTTTTAAACTACAGAAAATTGAAGATAAAAAAAACATTAAAAGAAATGGGGGGTACTTAACTATAGAGAAACAGAGATAAAATTACTTCTGACTTCTCAGAAACCATGCAAGCAAAAAGAGTAAAATACTTAAAGTGTTGAGAAAACAACAACAACAAAACCTTTTACATAGAGTTCTGAATCCTGTAAAATTGAGGGCATTTATTACTGGTATACTTGCAAGAAATGTTTTTTAAAATTCCTAGAATAAAGACAATATAAATCAAAAACTCAAATCTACATTAAGATAAAAAGAGCAACAATGAAGAAATAAGTCAAGGTAAAATAAAAACTTATCTTTCTTATTCTTAATTAAATTCTTTTCAAAATAGCAATAGCTGTAATGTATTAGGTTCTATCTATGTTTATAAATGCTTATACATAAATGAAATAAATGACAGCAAGGATACAAGGCAGAGAAGGAAGGAATTACAAATATTTTCTTATTATAAGGTACTCACACTACCCATAAAGTGGTAAAGTACTATTTAAAAGAAGAGTTGTATTGGATGTGTGTGTGTGTGTGTGTGTGTGTGTGTGTGTGTGTGTATATATATATATATATATATATATATATATATATATATATATCTTAAGAGGAAAAAAGAAAAGAAAAAAGTACAACCAATATGCATGGAAGGAAAGAAAAGTTATATAGTATGTTCAATTAAACTACAAAAATCAGGGCTGGGGTCATGGTTCAGTGCTTGCCGAGTACCTCCGAGGCACTTGGTTTGCTTCCTAGTACCACATAAAAATAAATAAATAAGCTGGATGTGGTGGTGTATGCCTGTAATCCCAGTGGTTTGGGAGGCTGAGACAGGAGGATTGCAAGTTCAAAGCCAGCCTCAGCAATGGCGAGGCACTAAGCAACTCAGTGAGACCCTGTCTCTAAATAAAATACATAATAGGGCTGGGGATGTGGCTCAGCGGTTGAGTGTCACTGAGTTCAATCCCCAGTACAAAAAATAAAAATAAAAATAAATTAAAAAGCTGAATAAACAAAATAAAGTTATTGTGTCCATCTATAAGTAAAAATATTTTTTAAAAAATCAGAGAGAGTAGAAGACAAAAATAGAAACAAGGGAGGGTAACAAATAGAAAATGGTAACAGATATGGTATTAATTCAACTATGTCAATAATCACTTTGGACATCAATGATCTCAATTTTAAAAGACAGCAGTTATCAGAATGGATTAAAAAATAAGACCAACCTGTGTGTTGTTTACAAGAAACCCACTTTAAATGTAAAGATCCATATATATTTAAAGTAAATGGATAGAGAAAAATATACCATGCTAAGACTAATCAAAGGGAAGTAGGAGTGGCTATTTAATTTCAAGCAAAGCAGACATCAACCAGTGAAAGGGATCAGGGATAATGAAGGGCATTATATAATTAATAAAGGGGTTAATTCTCCAGACACAACAATCCTTCATATGTATGTGCCTAACAACAGAGTATCAAACTACAAGAGGCAAAAACCAATAGAAATACAAGGAGAAATAGATGAATCAATTAACATAGTTGGTGACTTCAGCACCCACCTCTCAGAAATGGACAGATTCAGCAAACAGGAAAATGGTAAAGACATGGGTGAATAAAAAGAATTGGGGTTGTAGTTCAGTGGCAAACTGCCCTGGCTTCAATCCCCAGCACTAAAAATATTATGATAATAATAATAAAAAATAAAGAATTATACAATATGATCAAGTGAGATTTATTTCAGGAATAAAAAGGCTGAGTAAACATGTGAAAATCCATAATGTGATCCATCACATCAAGAAGGTAAAAAAGAGGACTGGGGTTGTAGCTCAGCAGTAGAGTGCTTGCCTAGCATGTGCGAGGCCCTGGGTTAGATCCTCAGCGCCAGATAAAAATAAAATAATGGTATTGTGTTCAACTACAAATAAAAAAATAAGTACTAAAAGAAAATGAAGGTAAAAAAATAAAAAATAACAATTAAATCAATAGTTGCAGGAAAACTACTCAATAAAATTCAACACCAATTCATGAGCCAAGACAAAACAAAAACAAAAACTCTTGGTAAACTAGAAATAGAGAACTTCCTCAGCTTGACACAGAAGGCCACCAAATACCTTCAGCTAACATCATATTTAAAAGTAAGAAATTCAAACATTTTTCTACTAGCATCAGAGGCATAGCAAGAGTGTCCCCTCTCACCACTCCTTTTCAATATTGTTGTAGAAATCCTTGCCAATTCAATAATATAAGAAAAGAAATTAGAAGGTATATAAAGAGAAGGAAAAAAACCTGTATTTATTCACAGATGGCATTCTTGTCTATGTAGCAAATCTAAAAGAACTGACAAAAAAACCCTTCTGGAGCTAATAAATAATTATAGCAAAACTTTAGAATATGAGGGACATGGGAGTAGTACACAAAGAGCTACCCTATACACCAGCAAAGAGCAAGTAAAATCTGAAATTAAAAGTATAATACTATTTACATTAGCACCTAAAAATTAAATATTTAGGTATAAATCAACAAGATATTACAAGATCTATGTGAGGAAAACCATATAACACTGATGAATAAAATCAAAGAACTAAATAAAAAGAGAAATATTCTATGTTCATGGAATGAAGATTCAACATTGTCAAGATGCCAGCTCTTCCCAACTTAATCAAGAGCCTTAATACAATCCCAATCAAAATCCCAGCAAGTTATTTTATAGATATCAATGAATTAATTCTAAAATTGGTAAGGAGAGACACAATACCCAGAATAGCTATTAAGGTTTGGATATGAGGTGTCCCCCACAGCTCCTGTGTTAATACAGGACAATTTAGAGGTAAAATGACTAGATTATGAGAGCTGTAAATCCATTAATGCATCTTAGTATAAATTAACTTCCTAGTATAAATTAACTAACTGGGTATTGACTGTAGGCAGGTGGTTTGGAGGAAATGGGTTACTGTTTACTTCCCTGTATCACTTTCCACTTGTGTGTGCTCTTTCTCTCTCTCTCTCTCTCTCTCTCTCTCTCTCTCTCTCTCTCTCTCTCTCTCCCTCTCCCTCTCCCTCTCCCTCTCCCTCTCCCTCTCCCTCTCCCTCTCTCCCTCCTAGCTGCCACAAACCAAACAATGTGTCTCTACCATGTCCTTCTGCCAATATGTTCTGCCTCACCTTGGGCCCAAAGCAATGGAGTCAGCCCACCATAAACTCAAACCCTGAAACCATGAATCAAAATAAACTTCTCTTTCTCTAAGTTGTTCCATCAGGTATTTTGGTCACAGTGAGGAGAAGTTGACTTACACTATAACCAACAGATAATGAAGGAAAAGGACAAAGTTGGAGAACTGAAACTAACAGACTTAATAACTTATTATAAAGCTATAGTAATTAGGGTACTGTGGTATTGGCAACAGAATAGACAAATGGATCAATGGAACAGAACAGGGAAACTGGAAATAGTTTTACATATAGTCATCGATCTTTGATAACAAAGCAACAAATAGTCTTTTTAACAAATGGTGCTAAAACCACCACATAACCACATGCAAAAAAATAAATCTAGACACAGATCTTAGGGCTGAGGATGTAGCTCAGTGATAGAGGACATGCTCGTACTCTACAACAAAACAACAATAAAATATGTTCCAACTACATGCTAAGAGATTCACTTCCTCTACAACCATATGGTTATATTGAGAGTAAAAGCATAGATAAAGGGATTTCATGAAAGCATCAGATCTTATACCTTCACAAAAATTAACTCACAATCAGTCACAGGCTTAATTTAAAACATAAACTATAAAGCTCCTAAAAGATAGCATAGGACAAAGCCTAGATGACTATGGATATGGGAATGGCTTTTCAGATAGAATATCAAATGCACAGTCCATGAAAGGAGTAATCGATATCATAGCTGGATTTCATTAATAATAGAAATTTCTACTCTGCAAAAGATTAAGTCAAGAGAATAAGACAAGTCACAGAGTAGAAGCAAATAATTGCAAAAGACACATCTGTTAAAGTACTGTTATCATAAATATAAAAAGAACTCTTAAAATGAAAAAGTAAGGAAATAAACTTAATTTTAAAATGGAGAAAATATCTTCACAGATACTTCACCAAGGATACACAGATGGCAAGCATATGAAAAGCTGTTCTGCATCTTACATCATCAATCAAATGCATACTAAAACAACAGTGAGATATTACTATGCACCTATTAGAATAGCCCAAATCTGGCATCCTAACACCAGAGGCTGCCAAGGAGGTGGAACCATAGAAACTCTTATTAATTGTTTTTGGGAATGCAAAATGGTACAGTCACTTTGAAAGACAGTTTGATGGTTTTAAATATACTCCTGTTTCACAATCCAGCAACTGTACCACTTCGTATATACCCCAAAGAGATGGAAACAAGTCCACGGAAAAACCTGTACACTGATGTTTATAGCAGCCTTATTAATAATTGCCAAATCCTGGAAGTAATTTAAATGTCTTCCAATAGGTAAATGGATAAATAAGTTGAGGCACAAACAAAAAAACAATGGAATGTTATTCAGCATTAAAAATAAATGAGGGGCTGGGGTTGTGGCTTGGTGGTAGAGCGCTTGCCTAGCATGTGTGAGGCACTGGGTTCAATCCTCAGCACCACATAAAAATAAACAAATAAAAGAAAGGTATTGGGCCCATCTACAACTAAAACTATATAAAAAAAATAAATGAGCAATTAAATTATGAAAATACAAGAAGGAACACTAAATGCATGTAACTAAGTGAAAGAAGCTAATCTGAAAAAGCTACATCATGCATGATTCCAACAAAAGGACATTCTGGAACAGGCAAAACTATGGAGACAGTAAAAAGATCAGGGGTTGTGAGGGGCTACAGGGAGAGAGGAATGAATAGGCAGAATTTTTAGGGCAGTGAAAATAGTCTGTATAATACTGTAATGACACATACACAAAATCCCGATACACTGGGCAAAGCTACAGAATGCCCCAAACCACAAGTGAACCCTAAAGTACACTATGGACCTCGGTGGGATATTATCATGTGTCAGTGTATATTCATCAGTTGTAACAAATGTATCTTCTAGTAAAGGACAATGGAGGATATTAGCAATGAGGAAAGTTATCCAAGTTCTGGAACAAAGGCTATACAGGAAATCTCTAGACCTTCCCCTTAAGTTATGTTCTGAATTTAAAATTGCTTTAAAATAACCCTTAGGGCTGAGGATGTAGCTCAGTGGTAGAGGACATGCTCATACTCTACAACAAAACAGCAATAAAATATGTTCCAACTACATGCTAAGAGATTCACTTCCTCTACAACCATATGGGTATATTGAGAGTAAAAGCATAGATAAAGGGATTTCATGAAAGCATTAATCAAAGAAAAACTATATAATTACAGGCAAAATAGATGTCAAGGAAAATTATTAGAGACGGAGAATTATGTAATAATAAAAAAAATCCACCAAAAATGTATAATGATCCTAAATTGTGTATACCTAATACCACACCTGAAAAACACTTGAACCCAAAATGACAAAACCAAAAGGAGAAATAGACAAATCTACAATTATAGAGACTTCAGTATCCCTCTCTTAACAATTATAGAACAACCAGAGGAAAAAATCATCAAGTATGGGAAAGAATTCAACCCTGTTGACAGGCAAGACTAACTGGCATTAATAGGACATCCCTGGAACAATTGCAGAATGCACATTGTTTTTCAAGGGTTCACAAAACCTATACTAAGGTGTACCATATCCAAGCTAAACAAACAAACAAATCAATAAATTTAAAGGAATTGTAACCATAGAATCTAATCACAATAGAATCTAACTAGAAATCAGTATCAGAAAAATAACAGAAAGACCTCCAGACTTTGGAAACTAAACAACACACATCTAAATAATTCATGGGTCATATATGAAATCTCAAGGAAATTTTAAAAAATTATCAAAATGAATGAAACTTAAAATATAACTTCTTCAAATTTGGGGGACACAGCTAATGCAGTACTGAAAAGGAAATTCATTACACTAAATCTATGTATTAGGAAAGATAAAAAGTTCTAAGTCATTATTCTAAGCTCCTGTCTCAAGAACTTAGAAAATCAGGAGCAAAACAATCCCAAAGCAAGCAGAAGGAAGGAAATAATACAGATTAAAAACAGGAATCAATGAAATTGAAAACAGAAAAAATGGAGAATAATAAACAAAACAAATAACTGATTCCTTTTAAAACATCAACAAAACTGACAAATCTTTCTAAAGACTGAAAAATTTGCAAATTACCAATACAAGGAATGAAATAGATACTATCACTTCACACAATGCAGACATCACACAGATGATGAGAATTATTAGGAAGAACTCAACATGCCTAAATTTGACAATTTAGATTAAATAGACTGCTTCCTTAAAAAATGCAAACTATTACAATCCACCCAGTAAAAATAGATTATTTCAATAGTTCTATTACTATCAAGGAAATTTAATTTTCAATATAAAAGTTTCTCCAAGAGAAATTTTTAGCCCTAATGATCTTATTAGGGAAAGTATAACAAACTCTTTTTTTCTTTGTTTTTAAATTTATTTATTTACTCTAATTTGTTATACATGACAGCAGAATGCATTTCAATTCATAGTACACAAATAGAGCCCAATTTTTCATGCCTCTGGTTGTACACAAAGTAGAGTCACACAATTTGTGCCTTCATACATGTATTTAGGGTAATGATGTCCATCTTATTCCACCATCTTTCCTACTCCTATGACCCTCCCTTCCCACCCCTTCCCTTTGTCCTATCTAAAGTTCCTCCATTCCTCCCATGCTCTGCCCTGCCAAACCCCATTATAGATCAGCATCCACATATCAGAGAAAAGATTTGGACTTTGGCTTTTGGGGATTGGCTTACTTCACTTAGCATGATTCTCCAACTCCATCCATTTACCTGTAAATGCCATGACTTTATTCTCTTTTAATGCTGAGTAATATTCCACTGTATATAGATAACACAGTTTCTTTATCCATCCATCTATTGAAGGGAATCTAGTTTGGTTTCACAATTTAGCTATTGTGAATTGTGCTGCTATAAACATTGATGTGGCTGCATCACTGTAGTATGCTGTTTTTAAATCCTTTGGGTATAGACAGAGGAGTGGGATAGCTGGGTGGTTCCATTCCAAGTTTTCCAAGGAATCTTAATACTGCTTTCCAGATTGGTTGCACCAATTTGCAATCCCACCAGCAATGTATTGAGTGTGCCCTTTTCCCCACATCCTCATCAATACTTATTGTTGTTTTTATTCTTAATATCTGCCATTCTGACTGGAGTGAGATGAAATCTTAGAGTAGTTTTGATTTGCATTTCTCTAATTGCTAGAGATGTTAAACATGTTTGCATACATTTTTTGATTGATTATATGTCATCTTCTGAGAAGTGTCTGTTCATTTCCTTGGTCCATTTATTGATTGTTTTTTGTTTGTTTGTTTAGTGTTAAGATTTTTGAGTTCTTTGTATATTCTAGAGATTAGTGTTCTATCTGGTGTGTATGGTACGGTAAAAATTTGCTCCCATTCTGTAAGCTCTCTCTTCACCTCACTGATTGTTTCTTTTGCTGAGAAGAAGCTTTTCAGTTTGGAATCCATCCCATTTATTGATTCTTAATTTTATTTCTTGCCCTATAGGTGTCTTGTTAAAGAAGTCAGGGCCTAATCCAACATGATGAAGATTTGGCTCTACATTTTCTTCTATCAGGCTCAGAGTCTCTGGTCTAATTCTTAGATTCTTGATCCACTTTGAGTTGAGTTTTGGGTGTGGTGAAAGATAGGGGCTAATTTCATTTTGCTGCATATGGATTTTCAGTTTTTGCAGCACCATTTGTTGAAGAGGCTGTCTTTTCTCCAATATATGTTTTTGGCACCTTTGTCTAGTATGAGATAACTGTAATTTATGTGGGTTTGTCTCTGTGTCCTCTATTCTGTACCATTGGTCTACAAGTCTATTTTGATGCTAATACCATGCTTTTTTGTTACTTTTGCTCTTTAGTATAGTTTAAGTTCTGGTATAGTGATGTTACCTGCTTCACTCTTCTTGCTAAGAATTGCTTTGGCAATTCTGGGTCTCTTATTTTTCCAGATGAATTTCATGATTGCTTTTTCTGTTTCTATGAGGAATGTCATTGGGATTTTGATTGGAATTGCATTAAATCTGTATAGAGCTTTTGGTAGTATGGTCATTTTGACAATACTAATTCTGTCTATCCAAGAACAAGGGAAATCCTTCCATCTTCTAAGGTCTTCTTCAATTTCTTTCTTTAGTGTTCTGTAGTTTTCATTGTAGAGGTCTTTCACCTCTTTCGTTAAGTTGATTCCCAAGTATTTTATTTTATTTTTAGGCTCTTGTAAATAGGGTAGTTTTCCTAGTTTCTCTTTCAGAGGATTTGTCACCGATGTACAGAAATGCCTTTGATTTATGGGTGTTGATTTTATATCCTGCTACTTTGCTGAATTCATTTATTAGTTCTAGAAGTTTTCTGGTGGAATATTTTGGATCCTCTAGGTATAGAATCATGTCATTGGCAAATAGTGATAGTTTGAGTCCTTCTTTTCCTATCCATATCCCTTCAATTTCTTTCATCTAATTGCTCTGGCTAGAGCGTCAAGAACTATGTTAAATAGAAGTGGTGAAAAGGCATCCCTGTCTTGTTTCAGTTTTTAGAGGGAATGCTTTCAATTTTTTTCCATTTAGAATGATATTGGCCTGAGGCTTAGCATAGATAGGTTTTACAATATCGAGATATGTTTCTGTTATCCCTAGTTTTTCTAGTGTTTTGAATATGAAGGGGTGCTATATTTTGTCAAATGCTTTTTCTTCATTTATTGAGATGATCATATAATTCTTATTTTTATATCTATTGATGTGATGAATTACATTTATTGATTTCCATATATTGAACCAACCTTGCATCCCTGAGATGAACTCCACTTGATCTGGTGCACTATCTTTTTTGATATGTTTTTGTATTCAATTTTCCAGAATTTTATTGAGAATTTTTGCATCTGTGTTCATTAGAGATGTGGGTCTGAAGTTTTCTTTCTTTGATATGTCTCTGTCTGGGTTTTGGGATAGGGATGATATTGGCCTCATAGAATAAGTTTGGAAGTGTTTCCTCTTTTTCTATTTCCTGAAATAATTTGAGGAGTATTGCTATTAGTTCTTCTTTGAAGGTTTATAGAAGTCAGCTGTGTATCCATCTGGTCCTTGGCTTTTCTTGGTTGGTAGGCTTCTGATGGTGTCTTCTATTTCATTGCTTGAAATTGATCTGTTTAACTTATATATATCATCCTGATTCAGTTTGGGCAAATCATAGGACTCTAGAAATTTGTTGATACCTTTGATATTTTCTATTTTATTGGAGTACAAATTTTCAAAATAATTTATAATTGTCTTCTGTATTTCTGTAGTGTCTGTTGTGATATTTCCTTTTTCAACATGGATGTTAATAATTTGAGTTTTCTCTCTCCTCTTTGTTAACATGGCTAAGTGTTTATCAATTTTATTTATTTTTTTCAAAGAACCAACTTTTTGTTTTGTCAATTTTTTCAGTTGTTTCTTTTGTTTCAATTTCATTGGTTTCATCTCTGATTTTAATTATTTTCTGTCTTCTATTGTTTTTGGTGTTGATTTGTTCTTCTTTTTCTAGGGCTTTGAGATGTAATGTTAAGTCATTTATTTGTTGACTTTTTCTTCTTTTAAAGAATGAACTCCATGCAATGACCTTTCCTCTTAATACTGCCTTCATAGTGACCCAGAGATTTTAATGTTTTGTCAGTGTTCTCATTTACATCTAAGAATTTTTTTAATCTCCTCTTTAATGTCTTCTGTAATCCATTTTTCATTCAATACCATATTATTTAGTCTCTAGGTGTTAGAGTCGCTTCTATTTTTATTTTATAATTGATTTCTTGAGTTATTAATTTTTTTGAGTTCTATTGTTTCTTTGTTCAGCTTTTGTTTGGAAGATCTATCCAGTGGTGAAAGAGGTGTGTTAAAGTCACTCAGAATTATTGTGTTGTGGTCAGTTTGATTCTTGAACTTGAGAAAAGTTTGTTTGATGAACGTAGATGCTCCATTGTTTGGGGAAACATAATTATAATTGTTAAGTCTTGTTGATGTATGGTTCCCTTAAGCAGTATGCAATGTCCTTCTTTATCCCTTTTGATTAACTTTGGCTTGAAGTCTGCTTTATTTGATATGAGGATGGAAACCTCTGCTTGTTTCTGTAGTCCATGTGAGTGATGTTTTACCCCAACCTTTCACCTTTAGTCTATGGATGTCTTTTCCTATGAGATGAGACTCTTGAAGGCAACATTGTTGGGTCTTTTTTAAAAATCCAATCTGTGAGTCTATGTCTTTTGATTGGTGAGTTTAGGCCATTAACATTCAGGGTTATTATTGAGACATGATTTGTATTCCCAGACATTTTTGTTTATTTTTGTTATTTAACTTGACTTGTTTTTTTCCTTTGATTAGTTTTTCCTTTAGGGTAATACCTCTCTCTGCTGATTTTCATTGTTGTTTTTCATTTCCTCTTCATGCAATATTTTGCTGAGGATGTTCTGTAGTGCAGGCTTTCTAATTTAAAATTCTTTTAACTTTTGTTTATCATGGAAGGTTTTTATTTCATCATCAAATATAAAGCTGAATTTTGCTGGAAATAAGATTCTTGGTTGGCATATATTTCTTTCAGAGCTTGGTATATGTTGTTCCAGAATCTTCTAGCTTTCGGGATTGAAAAATCTGCAGAAGTCCTAATTGGTTTCCCACTATTTGTAATCTGTTTCCTTTCTCTTATGGCTTTTCAAATTCTCTCCTTATTCTGTATGCTAGGCATTTTCATTATAATATGGCTTGGTGTAGATCTGTTGTGATTTTTGTACATTTGGTGTCCTGTAAAGTCTCTTGTATTTGATTTTCCAATTAATTCTTTATGTTTAGAAAATTTTCTGACATTATTTCATTGAATAGATTGTTCATTTCTTTGGTTTGTAACTCTATGCCTTCCTCTATCCCAATAATTCTTAAATTTGATCTTTTTATGTTATCCCATAATTCTTGAATGTCTGCTCATGGTTTCTTACCATCTTCACTGTGTGGTCAACTTTATTTTCAAGATTATATATTTTGTCTTCATTCTCTGAGGTTCTATCTTCCAAGTGATCTAATCTGTTGGTTATACTTTCTATTGAGTTTTTAATTTGGTTTATTGTTTCCTTAATTTCAAAGATTTCTGGGGTTTTTTTCCAGAACCTCTATCTCCTTATTGAAATAATCTTTTTTTTTCCTGTTTTTGCTTATGTCGCTCTTTATTGAAATGATCTTTTGCTGTTTGTATTTGCTCTCTCATATCACCCTTTAATTCACCGAACATTTTGATCATGTACATCCTGAATTCCTTCTCTGTCATTTTTTTCTTCTGTGCTGGCCATGGATTCTAATAATGTAATATCCTGGTTTGTTAGAGGCAATTTCTTCCCTTCTTTTTTCATGTTGTTCATGTGTCTTCCCTTCTAGTGCTGATGATTTGAGGTATTACAGTTTTTACCCCATAGTGTCCCTGCAAGGTTTCAATACCTCTCCTTTAAGGGGGAGAACAGTATTAACAGATCACAATATAAACAATATATAGTCTTAAACCAAATAGCATCTATTAAGATGTTTATGGTTTTTGTCACAATACACAGAAATGATGAGTTCAATTATTATCTACAATATAAACAGTAGGTTTGCAAAAGCGTCTACAGTTTCTGACAGTGGACAGGGATAACCTGGGGTGGGGAGTAGGATGAGATGTCAAGGAAGTAGAAAGGAGGATATAGAGTTACAAGATCTTATGAAGTATGAAAGAGGAATCTAAAGAACTTGGCTTGTAGCAGGAGAAAAGAAAGGAAGTGATTTGGGGGAGACAAGCAAGTGAGAAGACAATAAAGGGAGTACAATTTTTTTACAAAATTTTTTATGTTAATTTTTTTAACATAAAAATTAAGAAAAATAAAAAATGTAAAAATAGGAGCTAAAAGAATATCCAATACAACTGTAATATATTATCCAGACATCCCAGTCTCTCAGTAGCCTAATCCAGAAAAAGTATTTTGGTTTCTCAAATGTTGGGAGTGTGAGGGCCAGAGGAGAGAGAGAAAAGAAGAAAAAAGAGAAAAGAAAAAATTTTGAAGGAAAATACAAAGGTTGTTTTGGTTAGAGTTCAGTATCTTTCCTGCTTCCCTTATCATCTAATAGGTGGGGTTGTCTGTTGTTTGCTGGTATCTTGACCCTCAAGATGATGAAGATTATTAGGGTGGGAGAGTTGGTTTGGGGGTGGAGATCCTGGAGATGGGGTATAGAACTTGCCAGTCCCCAATGGGAGACTGCACCCAAAGGATCTCCTTTGGGGCCCACTCATGTGATGTGGGCACCTGATCTTATCTTCTTATATCACCTGTAGACCTCACAATTCTTGGTCTCTAATTTAGTCTCTAAACTGTATCTCACTACCCACCTCCCTTTCTACTTCCCAATAAGGAACCTTTCTCTCCAGAGGTCTTGTGGGCTGTGCTCTGGGGGCTGTGCACCTGCTGTGGAGAGCTGTTTTATATTGGACAGTTCAAGGCCAGGCTTTAGGAGCTGTGGACCAGCCAGTAGCCGCAAGCACTTGCCAGGCTAGTGGCTGCAGGGGAGAAGGGGGATGTGGGGGACTATAGGTACATTGGTATTGCTTCTAGGCCCCAGAAGGTGTCCTAAGCTGGGAGTTGCCCCAACTAAAGATGGTGACAAAGGTGTCCCAAGATGGAGGCAGCTGCTTTCAGAGATGGGGTGTTGGGTTGGGTTGGGCCAGGTGGTGGGGTTGGGTGCTGTGTTCACAGATGTAGCTCTGTGGCATGCAGTGTTGTGGCTGGTGGGTGTTTCCAGACCCTGTCCTATGTCCTCGGGTGCAGGCTATGGCATGTAGGGGACTATGACAGTGGTTGCAGTGTCCCAAGATGGAGGCAACCAGGGGAGTGGCAGCCAGAGGTCCTGCGTGAGTGCAGCAGCCAGGTATCCTGAGTGGGAACCATGGCAGGGATTCCTGCGTGGGTAGGCAGCCAGGGGTCCTATGTGGGGCTGCTGTGGCAAACAGCTGGGAGTCCTGGGCTGATGCTGAGATGTGGAGACCTGCGTGGGCACAGCAGCTGGAATTCCTGCACAGGAGCAGCTGTTGGAGGTCCTCAAATAACTCGCAAAGAAACAGTATTCCCACTACTAAAATCCCGGGTAACAGAGCAACCCAGAATTCAGCCTCCCTCTAGACTACCATCTTGGATCCCCCTAAACTCTTAAGTAAGAACTAATGCCACCTATACACAATCTCTTCCAGAAAATAGAAGAGGTCAGAATACTTCCCAATTTATTTTATGAAGTTAGTATTATCTGGATACCAAATCCAGATAAACATGCTATGGAGGGTTGATTCCAGGCATGCAAGGCTAGTCCAATATTAGAAAATTTATCAATATGATCTACCATATTAATAGTCTAAAGAAAAAAAAACCACACATTTCACAAAATTTGGCATCCATTCATACTAAAAGTTTTCAGAAAAATAGCTGGAAATTGCTCAACTAAATAAAGAATATCTACAAAAATCCTACAGAAAACATTGTACTCTAGGGTGCAAAATTGAATGATTTCTCCCTAAGATTAAAAGAAGCCAGGGTTGTCAATCCTCAGCATCCTCATGCAACATGTGTCAGAAGCTCTAGCCAGTGCAGTTGAAAAGAAAATGAATGAAGAGAAGAAAGAAAATTCCACCCGTCTGCCAATGGCATGATTTTCCACGTAGAAAACCCAAGGAATACACTGAAACTAGAATTTACAAGTAAATTCAGCAAAGTTACCATGCACAAGATCAAGAAATACACAGAAAGCAATTCCATTTCCACATACTAGCAAATCAACACGTGGACACTGAAATTTAAAATTCAATATCACTTACAAACATTAAAAGGAAAACAAAATAGGTGTAAATCTAACAAATCATATACAGGAATTATATTTCAAAACCTACACAGTACTGATGAAAAAGTCAAAGATCTAAAAAAATGGAGAAGCATATTTTGTTTATGAGCTGGAAGTCTCAACATAGCAAAGATGTCAATGCTCCCTAAATCGATATTGAAGATTAATGCAATTCTTATCAAAATTCCAGCAAGTTTTTAATAAATATGTACAAAAGTATTCAAAAATTTATATGGAAAATCAAAGGCCCTGGAATAAAGCAAAGTTTCAAAACAGAAAGGTAAAGTGGGAGGATTCAGTCTACTCAATTCTGATTGATTACTGTACAATAGTAATACAGTAATCAAGATTATGTGGTATCGGCAGAAGGATAGACATAGATCAATAGATTGTAATAGAGAACCCAGAAATAAAGTATTACAAAAATGTCCAAATGATCATGCAACTTGTTTATGTAGATCTTTAACAAAGCATCAAAAGCAATTCAGCGGAATAAAGATAGCCTTCACAATTGGATATTTGCAGAGGAGATAAAAGAAAACAATCCTTACCCTACTTTATGCAAAACTTCAAAAATTAATTCAAAATGAAACAGGGCTTAAATGTGAAATATAAATTTATAAAACTTTCACAAAATAAAATATAGAATGAAGTACTCAGGTCTAAGGCAAGGAAAAGAATTATTTGATTTGACATCAAAAACATAATACATAAAAGGAAAAATTGGAACTCATCAAAAGTTAACACTTTGATAAGTATGGGGCTGTAGCTCAGTGGCAGTGTTTGCCTGGAATGTGTGAGGCACTGGGTTCTATCCTTAGCATAAAAAAATAAAATAAAAATAAAGGCATGTTATCCATCTACAACTACAAAAAAAAATTTTAAAAAGTTAACACTTTTGCTATGAAAGGCCCTGTTTAGAGGGTGAAAAGAAGCTACACAGAGAGAAAATATTTGCAAACCACATATCTTATAAAAGGCTAATGTTAAGAAAACACACATACACAGCCACACACACACACACACATACACACACGCTCTCATAACTAAATAGTAAAAAAAATAATAATAATCCTTTGAAATTGGGCAAAAGACATGAACAGACATTTTACCAAAGATATACCCAATGGCAAATATGGGCATGAAAAGATTTTTAACATTTTAGGTATTGGGGCAATACAAATTAAAGTCCTAATAATCTACATACCTATCAGAATAGCTAAAATAGAAATTATTTACAACATCAAATGCTGGAGGAAGAGGTGAAAATAAATCACTCATGTATCGTTGATGGGAATGTAAAATGTCATGATTACTCTGGAAAGCCATTGGAAGTTTGATTAAAGCTAAGATTGAACCTTGCATTGTACTCTTGGACATTTATTCCAGAGAAATGAAGACATGTTCACACAAAAAAACACTATACATGAATGTTTATAGTGGCTTTATTCACAACAACCCCAAACTGGAAACAACCCAGATGTCCTTCAGTGTGTGAACAATGGAACAAGATATGGCACATCTAAGCCATGGGATCCTCCTAAGAAGTTAAAAGGAACCAACTATCAATACATGCATCATCCTAGATAGAACCTACAGAATTGTGCTGAGTGAGAAAGAGCCAATTCCAAGAGATGACCTACTGAATGAGTCCTTTATATACCATATTTAAGATGACAAAATTAGAGAAATGGAGAATATATTTATGTGTTTCAAAGCTAAAGGAGGTAGGAAGAGGTAGGAAGCTGGATAGGAATAGTTGGAACTATAAAAAGGCAACATGAGGGACCCTCATAGCCATGAAAATGCTTTGCAGCCTGGCTATATCGATCTCAATATCCAGGCTGCAATATTATCCTACAGCTCTGAAAGGCACTGCCATCGGGAGAAACCAGGTAAAGGGATCCCTTTGTATTATTTCCTACAGCAGCACACAAATCTATAACTTTCTTAAAATAAAAGACTTAGTTATTAAAGTAAATACACAAGCCACGTAGACAACTGCAGACAAGGTGCTGGTCTCTATGGTGGGTCAGATTGACAATGACAGACCCAGCCGCAGGCTAACTCAGGAGTTTGTGTTGGTGACTCAAATACCATGAACAATATTGTCATCAGTAATATTTTTCAAAAGAGTTAGCAACTCTAAGTGAAATTCAGGACCAAATGATATTCAATTTTCTCTTAACTCATATGGTATTTGCATTCTTGAAAAATGTTGGGAATGTTCAAACTATGCAAAAATGCTTTGTTGTTTACATGTAAAATGGAGTTAGATTCTAGGCTTATTTAATTGTGCTCCCAAATATGTCAACTAAATATACCTCCAGAGGCAAAATATTTTCCCTGCGTTGATCCCTATCCACTTCTGTATTGCAGTGGTTCTCAAGGTATTATTTGGAGACTCCTGGTGGTCCACCTAGGAAGGTGACAACAATTTTCCCTGACCTATCACCCATTCATATTTGTCCTTTTAGCCAGGGCCTGAGCTCTGTGGTGCTTCTATTATTCAGTCAAGACTAAGAAAATCGTGTACGTAAGGAACAGTTTAGGATTAGTCAACTGAGAATTGGTAAGGTCCTCCTC
Organism: Spermophilus citellus; assembly: GCF_964194105.1. Taxonomy (NCBI): domain Eukaryota; kingdom Metazoa; phylum Chordata; class Mammalia; order Rodentia; family Sciuridae; genus Spermophilus; species Spermophilus citellus. The sequence goes on from NC_138185.1 coordinate 54,490,651, forward strand.
TAATTAATGTCTTCCCACCGATGTTTGCCCAATCTCCCCTTTTATTACATTTATTACAAAGCTTCAGCGGGATGTCTGTGTGGCACGGAAGATCTATTAAATAAGGTTACTGTTCAGTTAGTGAAACAACAATAAAGATCCTAATTCTGTATTTGTTATTTTGTTAATTCCTTTTCATTAAAAGAGTCATCCTGAGGCAGGCACAGATTTAAAATGGGAGGAACAATTGGACCGAAAGCCAGGAGATCATTTCTAGTGTTGGTTTTTCAATCTTGGGCAGGACATTTTATTAAATTTACTATAAATTCCAAAAACAAATAACTAAGCCCTATTAAACAGAACTCCAATAGAATACCTTATCCCTTCTTATGCATGGACATAAATACAATGACAGTGCTTACAAATAAAAATTATACAGCATAATTATTGTTATTGATGATAATCATACCTTGTGTTTGTTTTAGAGATTTCAAAGCTTTTCAAACCATCATCGTTTCATCATAATTGGTATACAAAACATTTATGTCTTAATGTATATAAATAAAGTTTTTACCTGCTAGCTGTTACACCCTCAAAAAAAAAAATAATAAGGAACAGTTTAGAGAAAAGCACTGAAGGAAAAATAAAACAGCCAAATATTGGCGGATGCCACTGAGCATTATATTATCACACGAGAAATTTCAAAATGGCAGATGATTGTTGTGAGGAGAGGTAAGGGTGTGACCAGACTGTATCTTAGTGAATTAAGTCCGGACACCATGTGAGAAATCTAAAGGGAATCTCGAGGGTAAACATATGCCCTTTAACCAATAAGACAAGTTCTCTGGACGTCCCAGCAGGCTGCCCTGGCATATGTTTCAGTTACCTCTAAGCCTCGGTCAACCTTTCGCAGAACACAGATCTGTACCCTGCCTAGCATTTTTGCTTCAGAATCAAACACATAGCCAAGCCTCCAAGACATTTAGCCAAACAGAGCTGACAGCCAAGTTCAACTAGGTGGTTGTGCTTTGACTTCCCCAGTGCCACTTGGGTGTTGTCGGGTCACCAGCTCACATCTCAGATGTTTCTGGTCCTTGGGCAAAACCTTGCACCTAGAACCCAGACATGGGATGTGGGCATTGCAACTTGAGAGGCTGAATTTCAAGAGCTTGGTTGAAGACCCTCTCCTTGGGACTCCTCAGGAGCCAACACGTCTTCCCCCTGGACTAGCAGATACCCAAGCTCTCTTTGGATGCCCACTCCACAAATATCACCCAGATAATGCCTTGGGTGATTAAAATTTTTTGAAGATTTTTCTATTGGTTTCCTTTTAGTTATACATAAATTAGGATTCATGTTGACATAATTATGAAAGAATGGAATATAATTACTCTAATTCAATCCCGAGTACTTCCTCTTTCCCTTTCTTCCCCCCTCCCCCGTTTCTTTTTCTCAACTCTACTAATCTTTCTGCTGTTGTTTTCTAGTTTTTCTTTTCTTAATATGTCAACTTGCCAGATAGTAGTACCCAGATATTTGCTAACACATTCTTCTAGATGTTTCTGTGCAGGTATTTTTTTTTCAGATGAGATAACATTTAAACCAGTGAATTTTGAGTAAAATAGATCACCCTTCATAATATGGATGGGAACTCGTTCAATTCATTGAAGGCCTTAAGAGAGAATTCTCCAAGGCAGAGGGAGTTCTGCCAGATGGCCTTTGGACGCAAGCTGAAATATCAATCCTTTCCTGGATTTCCAGCATGCTGGCCTACCCTGCAGATTTTGAACATGCCCAACTATTACAGTTGCATGAGCTGATTCTTAAAATACATAGATAGATGAGTGACTGATTGATAGGTGATAGATATATCCATCCACATCCTATTTGTTCTGATTCGCTTGAGAACATTCACACAAGTTATTACGTTGAATGTTTCCTTTGTGTCTCAATGATTATCCTTTTCTCTGGTTTGGGTGTTGATAATCTGATTTACCAAGCCTCAAACCATCTAGCTGTGCAGGGCCACCTGGGCACAGATTCCAGAAAGGAACTCTAGTCAAAATCTCAAAGGCTCACATGGCTTTTCATGTTTTTGAACCTATTTTCTTGCTCCCTAAGCCAATCCTTTTTAGAATTAGAGCGAGAAAACTTTGCATCCCTTTTGACCTTTTGACAGCGTTTGCACAGAGGGAAGTTAATCTTCTGGGCACAGAATAAAGGTGGTATGAGCACTCAGCACCCCAGCTACAGTCTTTGATATGTTTAGGAATGGAAGATTCCTTCTATTTCTTCACCTAAACATAAAATCAATATTAAACCTTAATTGTCAAACATGGGAACATTTTATATTTGATCACTATGATATTCCAAAATGTTGGGAAGCAGGACATTCTAAAAGCCAAATGAGCCAAAGTTAAAAATAATCTGGATTGAGGAGTTTTCAATTAATCTGTTTTGTACCACTGATCTAATAATTGATTTCTGCACAGAAGATCTGACAGTTCTTGAGATTCATTCAGCCCAGGTAATAAAACATCCTAATGTATACCTGGACTGGTATGCATGTAGTGATTGTATAAGTCAACTTTCTGTTACTGTAATGAAATACCTGAGATAATCAATTTTAGAATAACATTTATTTTGGTTCACAATTTTGTAGATTTCAGTTCATTGTCAGTCCATGGCAGCACTGTGTATCATGGGGGCAGGAATGTGTGGTGGAACAAGTTGCTCACCTCATGGTGGCTGAGAACTGAAAGAAAGGAAGAGGAAGGGATGGAGTGCTAATATCCCCTCCAAGGTCACGCCTCTAATGACCTAACTTCCTCCCAGTAGGCCCAACCTCCAGGTTCCACCACTACACACTAGCATCATGGCTGAAGATCAAGTCTTTCACACATGGGCCTTTAAGGGAATTTTAAGATCCAAACCATAACAGTGGGATGGGAAAGTGGCCTAAAATTGCCATCTTCTGTGTCTTTTTTTTTCCCTGAAAGTAATTATCACTCAATAGAAATTAAAACTCAAAGATCCCAAGAGTTCTAGAGTTTCTCTGAGTACAAATTGTTTCGTTGTTGCTCTGTTGTGGAATCAGAATTTGGTAAGGGAAAGGCTGAAAGACGGGGTGACAGGCAAGAGTCACCAGTCTCTGCTGCTTTGCCCAGGGCTCACCTCTGACGCCAGATACGCTGTGGGAAGGTAAGCGGCTCTGCAATCCTATGCCTGGGGAGAGAGAGGCTTTTGCCCTGATTTGTCTTCAGATCATCTCCTGCCCTCTGAGCCTGAAAACTGATCTGCCTGTCATTTTATCGGGCTATTGTTATCGCGGAGGCCTCTGAGTCTCCCACTTGGCAGAGCACGTTAGCTTTTTGCTAAGCTTAGCCCAAGGTTCCCGCAGTGGTTCACTCCACCATTTAATTATATGTGGTCTGAGAAGTCTGTAATAATCCTCTTAAAATGGGTGGCCTTTTCATTCTTCTCTCTCGGCCCACCAAGCAAACTTCCTTTGTTCTATAAGCAGCAAGTTCTAGGCAAATGAAAAGGCTCCAATGAGGCTCCCGGTGTCTGGGGAACACATGGCAGTAGTCAGGAGTCAATGGGCACAGAGCTGTCAGGGGTGAGGGGTCCCCACCCATGCATGCACACAAAAACACACAGCTCACCAACTAGGAGGTGCCCAAGTCCAATCCAGCCTGGAGATACAGTTAATTTACCACACTAACAGAGTTTTGATTTTCTTAAACTTAGTTACCAGATTTAAAAGGTCGAACATTCTACATTAAATTCTGCATTTCTGGCTCCTTTTGAAAAAGTGGGAGATATGGCAGCTCTAGGGGGTATGCATTTCCCAAGGTGCCTGGGGCTGGAGCTGAGGAATCAGAGCCCCCTTCAAGTAGGGGCCGTGATGGCCCAGAGTGACCCCAACCAGCAGCAGCAGCCCTGCTGAGCACTTGTTAAAATGCGGAATCTCAAGAACTGAAACTTAGGGCAGAAGAGAAGTGTGGGAGCTACCAGAGACTAGGGACAGATGTGGGGAATGGGAGATGTTGACTGAGGGGTGCAAAGTTTCACCTAGAGAGGAGTTCTATGTTTTTAAAATCTAATGCATAAAATTGTGACCACAGTCAATAATAACATATCATGTATTTCAAAATTGCTAAAAGAAAGAATCTTAATGGTTCTCACTACAAAAAAGAATGATAAGTATACGAGGTAATGGATATGTTAATCAACTTGGCATAAACACTCCAGAGTTCACATGATCCAATCACTTCCCAAAGCTCCCATCTTCCATATATCATGGATGGACAACTTTGGCTACGAAGTTTCCAACATCTGAAATTTGAAGGGAGTCTTCAAGCCATAGCATATTCTACAATTATTATTGGTCTACAATTATTATTGAAAATTATTGGAGATGATACCGGGGATGAAACCAGGAATGCTTTACCACAGAGCCACACCCTCAGCCCTTTTTTAAAAATATTTATTTAGTTTTTAGGTGTAGGTGGACACAACACAATGCCTTTATTTTTATGTGGTGCTGAGGATCGAACCTGGGTCCCTCCCGTGCTAGGCGAGCGCTTTACCATTGAGCCACAGTCCCAGCCCCAAGCCCTTTTAATTATTTATTTTGAGACAGAGTCTCATTAAGTTACTTAGGGCCTTGCTGAGTTATTGAGGCTGGCCTGGAAATTGTGATTCTCATGCTTCAGCCTCCTGTGTCACTGGGATTAATTTCTTTAACTTAAAGGAAGAAGAAAAGAAACACATGTTTTCAAACTCAGACCGGCATCAGACACTCTGGGTGGGACCCAGAAATCTGTGTTGGGACAAGCCCTCCAGGGGATTCTCACACTTGCTAGAGTTCCAGGATCACTGAGGGGGAGACTCCATTTTCCACGTCCTGAGGCCTATTTCCAGTCCATGTCTACACCAAGAGCTGATACTATTGGCCTCTGCATCCGTGGCATGTGGCTTGACCCTGCTTTGCATGTTATGTTTTTGGGTGACCCTTGCAGATTGTCAGCCCACCTTGCTGGGACAATTGGCAGCAAAACATCATTCTCTATATGCATGGAGAGGTCAAGGACTGGAGCAGGCATGGGGCTCTGGTGGGCCTCCAGGCCAGACTGTAAAGCTGAGAGCCACACATTCAAGACAAAGAGGATCTGGTGAGAGGGAAGGGGAGAAGGGGACTGGGTCAATGCCATCTAGATATGGTCACTGCACTCACCCAGGCACCTTCTTTCCCCTGTAGTTTTGTGCATGTTGAGGTGTTTTCTGATATTTGCCCTGCTTTGTGCTTTTTTTCTTCCCCTCCCCATCCCCCTACATACAGGTGGGATCTTGAGTTTCTCCAAGCCAGGAAAATACTGGGCCTGCACTCAGGGTCATTGCAAAGAGGAAGTGGAGCTGGTTCAGCCAGGCTCTCAGCAAGCAGCACAGAGGGAAATGAGGGTAAAACACAGGAGGGATGTCCTGACAACTGCCATTGTCACTCCTAAGCTTTCCAGAGTCATGTCTGCTTCAGGAAATTTGAGCAAAGTACCTGCCTAGTGGCTTGAAAGGAGCAGAGGGGGCCTGGAGCTCTCCCTGCTTACAGGAGAGTGGCCTAGGTCAAATGCACCTGGGTCTTGCCTTAGAGCCCAATGGCCTATTGCACCCCCTATTGCCACAGTGCTTGGCCCAGAGCAGACACCAACCAAGTGTCTGCTGCTGAAAAGAAAGAAAATCATGCTGAACTGAAGTGGGGGAGGGGCCTCACTCATTCCTTGCTGTTACTGAGGTGCTCCAGGCCCAGTGAGGGAGCGGGTCAGCAAGGGGCTCAGCTTAGTGGAGGGAGCAACGCACATCCACCACACCTGCAGGATGCTCCAGGAGCAGGAAGCACTGTAGGAGGCCAGGAGCTCTCCAGTCATTTCAGTCCCGTGGCTTCTCCTTTCTCAGCTGACCTGAGTTTTTCAGCATCTCATTGACCTTCCTACAGGGAACTCCCTACATCAGGAAAGAAGAGGAAGACAAACAGAGAATGTAACCTGGGCCCATGTGGTGTCAGGAGACTTAGGCCCTCACTGTCCTGGGAGGGGGTGTGCTCGTTCTCTCTGGAGATAATCATAACAACAATGACAATGCACACTGGTGGTCCCCGACTTAGGACGCTTTGACTTTTGATTTTATGGTAGTGAAGGGGGTGCAATAGGCCATTGGTAGAAAATCTTATTTTGAATTTTGATTTTGATCTTTCCCCTGTCCTATGCTCTCTTGGTATGCTGGGTGGGGACAGCAAGCTGGAGCTCCTTGTCAGCCATGTTATTTGGAGAATAAATCAACCCAGCACTGTGGGATGTGCTGCTCAGTGGGGATGGTTGGTAGGTTGCAGGGATTCATTGCATTTTCAGCTCATGATGTTTTCAGTATGGTGGGTTCATTGGGATGTAATCCCATTGTAAATTGAGATTAGCAGCAGCAGCAGCAGTAATAGTAATAGCTGCTTTTATGTCCTGAGTTCTCACTAGGACTAGGCCCTTGGGTCCGCTATATTCAAGCAGGTGTCTGCAGAAAGTCCTTCTAAGCAGAGAAGTGCTTCCCAGATGTCTGTGGTTCTCAGGATTCCGTACCTGCTTTTCCACAGGATGTCCCCTTGATGGGGAATCCACGTTGAGTCATCAGGCAAACACTCTCAGAATGGCAGTTTCCTGCCTCCTGCGGAATGCATTGGCTCGGGGACAAACAGGAACTGAGGACAAAGATTTGTGTCTTTGTGGTGTCAGCTCTTTATTAGTAAATGCTCTCTCCAAAACCATGCATCAACAGAGAAGCCACCAACAGATGGTTCCATTTTGCAGAACGATGGAAATTAATGTCCACCCCTCTACTTTTAGAGCATGTGCCAGCTCCAGCTGTCCTTGGGACAAAAGGATGCCCAAGGAGAAAGAGTTGAGAGTCAGGACTCTAATCAATAGGGCACAATAAGCTTCTTCCCTGCAGGAGCCAGGGGTGGAATACTGACCAGGTCAGGAACCCACACACAATCCTTGAACTCAGGGTGGAAGGAGATGTTCAAGTAGCCAAAAAATAAAATAGCAGTCACTGTTCTTGTTAGGAAATCATGTAACATGTCAGCCCACCCGGCCCTCCTACCTTAGCCGGGTACCGAGGAGCCACATACAGGAAGCCTCAAGGGACACGATCTCTCCTGCAGTGCTCTGTCCTGCTTCATCCACAAGCCACTGTGGCACTTTCCCCTGTACCCGCCTCTTAACAGTCCCCATGTGGGTGGTTCTCCCAGCTTGTCTTTGCTGGAGGCCTTGGGCAAGGCTCTTCCTGTTTTGAGAAACCAGTATGGACATTCAACTTTCCTTCTCTGGGGACAATCTGCTGGGAGAGGGTACAGCTGATACAACATGCTGGGGCCTAGCTAAGACCCCTCCTGGCAGTGCTTGGTCTGAAGGAGAAGCACCCCCCCCACCCTGCCAAGCTGAGACTGGGGCAATGTGAGATTGGAACTTGGAAATGCTTGACAGTCTCTGTTGCTTTAGGGTAAGACATGACAGCAAGGAAGTTCAAGATCAGCCAGGCCTGACCATAGGTCTCTCCAGAGAGCCATGTAGAGAAGGAAGCAATGATAGGAGAAACGGGGCCCAGAAAGGAAGGAGGGGAGGGTCCTGTCCAGGTTCTCCCTAACTTCCCTCCTCCTAGATCCAGGTATTCCTGAGCCCGCTCATTCCTGCAGGCTCCTTAAAATCCATACATCCTGTTTGCACATTTTAGTATTTGTTGAGTGAGTTGCTCTCAGGGGTACTGGAAGAGCCACACTGGCAGGGACTGACTTCTCTCCACTCCAACCTCCAGGGGCTCTCGAGCAGTACAGGAGAGGAGGATGTGGAAGCCCCAGTTTCAGACATAATTTCCCAGTCATGGGGTTAAAACATGGGCACAGATATGGCAACCCACTTGGATGCTCAATAATAGTCAGAGCATGCCTTCTGCTCATCTCAGTTCATCCCTGCCACATCCCTTTGAGTCAGTTATTGTTCCTGTTACAAGTAAAACCACTGAGGCTCAGAGAGATCAAGCAATTTGCCTGTACAGACACAGCTTCGGCTAACTGAAAGCATTCCTCACCTCACTCAATCTTTCCCTTGGTGCTAGAGACCCCTGCTCTGAAGGGCTCACAGAATTAACAAACATTAGCCAGAGAAGGACTCTGAGGAGTTTACTGGTCTCATTAAGGCCCTGACACGTGTTTTAAATTTCCTTTTCGGGAACCCTGGGGAAGCCTTGCTAAAGCAGACAGCAGCTGTGGACAACAGGTCATTTCCTAGGGGTCTCACTCATGGCTCTCTTTGTCAGATTGATCCTCTGGGCCTCTGTGGCTGTTTCTGGAGAGGAGGAGATAGCTGTGCACGGCACCACCCCCACCTGGGTCAGAAGCACCAGGGGCACTTGCCTTCCATGCAGCTCTCTGGGTCTCCCTCCCCCAGAGAGATGTATCTCACCCATGCCCATCCTGGGATCTGCAGGCTTAAAAAGCAATAGTTCAGAGTTATGCACACTAGGGCTTCAGACCTGAGGCTCCACGGTCTTGCAATTGAGTGGTGTCTTCCCCATGCATTCCCCAGAGGTTTGGCTTGCATTCCTCCCCTTTGGTTTCCTTTGGAGCCACTGCCTGAGTTGGCCAGAGACACTTGGGAAAGCAGAGGATGCTGCCATCCCTCTGGCTTCCCAGGCATGTGGGCGGTAAGCCTGAATGGTTCTGGAAGTTTGCCATCCTCCTGACTGAAAGAGTCAAGAACCCCTCCCTGCTCACTTCCCCAGCAAAGGACTAGGTGGTTTCTAGGGGATGCAGAGGGCCCCAGGTCCCCGAAGGCAGCTCTCCTGGTTGACAGATGCAGAGGGACAGTGTACCCTGGGCAGGTCATGTCAGAATCTTTATAAAGGAGGCACTAGGCAGCAATCAGGTCACAGGGCAACATTGTGGTTGAGTTTGTCTAGCTTTTATGCAAGGTTCAGAAAACCCAAGTCATCCATCTCAAACACAGCAGGCAGGTGTGCAGATAGGGACTGAGGGGGCCAGAAGAGCCAGTTGGCAAGTAGCTTGGTAACTGGGCCCATGTAGCTTGGTAATTAAGCCCAATCTAAGGGGGAGGCTATCATTTAGGTCTCTGCCACTGAGCCACATGGGAATGCAGTTGGATTTGAAAAGAATGTCTGATTTTACAACAGAAATTGAAAATCCTGATTTTTGAGACCTCCCAAATTTGAAAAAAAAAATCATATATATATTTCTCCAATTTCATATACAAGGAACTCTGTATTGGCCAAGCAAAATATATCTGCTGACTGGATGTGGCCCATGGGCTGCCTAATTGTGGCCTCTGCTGTCAGTTTTGTCAAAAAGACCATGGTTCTGCAAAGGGAGCCACTGCCATGGTCAGGCATACACCTTTTAGTGGACACTCACACTAACTGGTTTGACAAAACTGCTCAGGACGCAGAGACTGGGGAGGCAGGTTCAGGAGGCTTTTTGATGGTAGGCCTGAACTGCCTTGAGGAGCATGCTTGGTCTAGGGCATTCATTTAATTCTTTCAACAAATATTTACTCTCTGCTATGTACCAGGCATGGGGTATATTGGTTGGATTAATTTTTTATTGCTGCTGTATCCAATTACTATAGACTTAATGGCTTACAATAGCAGAAATGTATTCTTTCACAGTTCTGGAGTCCAGAAGTCTGAAACCAGCATCATGGGCCAAAATCAAGGTGTCGGCAGGGCCCTGCTCCCTCTGGAGGCTCTTCCGGAATCAGTTCCTGCCTCCCCTGTTCCCCTCCCCTGCACCCCCACTGCTGGTGGTAGTCTCTGGTCACATCATTCCAACCTCTGGCACCATGGTCGGATTGCCACATGTCCTGTGGGACAATGTCCCTCTGCTTCTCTCTTACAAGGACATTTGGTTTAGGAGCCACGTGATTAATTCAGGATAATCTCTCCATTTCAAAATTCTTTGTCAGGTTGCAAAGACTCTTTCTCCTTATAAAGGAACAAGTACAGGTTTTAGGATTTAGGACCTGATGTCTTTGGGGTCCATTAATCCAGCCACAAGATGGCAAAGAACAAAATGGATAAAATCCCTGGCCTTCTAGATCTGACTGTCCAATGAGGTAGGCAGAAAAATCCAATGAACCAATAAGTACATAATAAAGCGTTGTGCTATGGAAGTGCTGGGAAAAGCAATCAAGGCCCTTTGGGCACTGCCCCCTCAAACCTCAGGGCTGCTGCATGGGAGAGGAGGGAAGCCTGGGCTCCTCCAGTCTGGAGCTTCCCTGCAGCCCAGCAGAAAGGGGCCAGGGTGCCCCCTCTGTCCCTGTGTGCCTGGGCTCACACTCTTTGCAGGTTTTTGCAGCAGCCCGAGACTTGGTGCATGGGAGTATCATCCCTGAGGATGGAAAGCATGACAGGAAGGGAAACCCGCCCCTCCCCCAGTATTCCTGGGAGATCCACCTGGTGCCCTGCTGCAGTAGACAGCTCAGCCTGGCTGCAGCCAGGGAGGGGCAGGCTCTGTCGGGGATCACTTGCAGGTCTTGGAGAACAAGGACAGGCTTGTTGGAGTGCATTTCCTTTCTCAGTTGCAAGCCCTACTGGGAAGATTTCCCTGACCTACATGGAGTGTGTGTCAGAGATTCCAACTCTGCCTATCACTGAGCAGGTACCAGGAAGGCACAGTGGGCACAACTTCTGCTGAGGGTCAGATGACTGCCATCCTGGTGGGAGAGCCTGGCAGCCACTATGTGAAATGCCCCTCACCCTTGCTAAAAAAAAAAAAAAAAAAAGCAGGCTGGGTCAAAGGACTCCCCTCCAGCCATTGATCTAGGAACCCAGTCTCAGATTTTCTTCCAAGCAAGGCTGGTATTACCAATCTCAGGAAAACCTGCTGGGAAAGGGTCTGGAGTACCAAGGTCACCTGATGTATTTGAAAGTGCTTTCCTCATCGCATTTGATCTTCCCTGGCAGGCAGACACTTCAGGATTCCCCAGTTTCAGATGTTATTCTCCCTTTGTGAACAATAGAAGAAGCTGAAGCCCAAGGAGAAATGTAACGCATCCAAATGCCGTCAGACCCTTGTGGGCTGCAGGCCATGCCCACTGGCATCTGGATTTAAATGCAATTTGCAAATAATATCCCCCAAAGCCACCCCCACAGAAAGGAGTCCCCCTCTAATGTCTCTGGATGTTGGGAAACTCTGGAAGGACAAACCAGGAAACTCTGGAAGGGCAGGCACCTCATTTTCCCCAGCTCTGGAGCAGCACAGAGATGAGACCTTTCCCTCCCACCCCCAGCAGTGTGGGTGGACCCTGCAAGTCAAGGGCTTGGTATCTCTGTTGTGAAACAACAGGCAATCAGGCCCGTTCCATGCCTTCCTTCTGAGAGGAGAGCTGTTCAGGCAGGTCCACAGAAGCTGAGGAAAATCTTTGAACTCTGCAACAGACGGGGCTGGAGGGAGACTAAGTCCTCTTAGGCCCCAGGGCGGGTATGGTTTGTAGGGCAGCCCTGACGCTGGGCCACGTGACAACCTGGAAGATAGAAAACTGGGCTTGGAATGTTTAGGACTTGGCCACTGTGCCTGGAAGCAACTAGAATAGTGGCTACTGTAGAGTGTGGGGCTGAGTTATCAGCTAGCTGTGTGACTTTAACCAAGAGCCCATAAGAGGACTCAGTGTCCCCATACAGAAAATGAGTATAACAATGCCTTTGTCACATCGTTATGAAAATTAGGTAAAATTTCAACATTGCCTTTAACACATAGTAGGTGCTGAATTAAAGGAAAGGATATTGTCATTGCAAAGTTATTTCTAATCTTCCACATTAAAGATAATGCTGCAACATGGAAATGTGTGTGCATGCTGCACATTGTTTGATCGTGAACATGCTGTTTTGGGGTCAACAAACCCCTGTCCACTTCCTGCTGGACATTGCTAACCTCAAATTTCCCATCTCTCCTGCAGTGCAGTTAGAAGTGATTATGTGCCTGACTTCTGGCCAGTGGAATGTGGGGAAATGATGTGAGCCACTTCCCAGCCACCCATTAAAAACCTGCTCAGTCCGATACAAAAAGACTCTGGGGACAAAAGAAACTGCCTAAAACATTCTGAATCCTCCAGTTAGAATCACACCTTACTTTTGGCTTGGTTACCAGTTGCTTTGTCTTTACAAACCAAATACACTCTCAAACAGAACACAGGATAGAAAGATCCCAAATCCCCAAGTTGCCACTGCAGAAGAACCACCTGCGAAAGCCTTCCAGCCAAGAAGAACCCCCAGGTCGGATTGTTACATCATTGAAAAGAAACTTCCAGTGCTTTAAGCCAGGGGCTAGCCAGCTGCCAACTGCCAACAAATTCCAGCCTACTGCCTATTTTTGTATTGTCTTTTGGGTGTATGTAGGCTTAAAATAAGTTTTGCATTCTAAAAACTGGCATAAATAGCAATATTTCGTGACACATTAAAATTATCTAAAAATTCAAATTTCATACATGAAGCCTTGTTGGAGTTGCAGTTTCATTACTAAGTAATGCACCAACTCCTGCTGTTTTATAGCAAGCAGCAGAGGTGAGTGTTTGTGACAGAGGCTCTTCGGCCAGCAAAACCTAAAAGTATTTCCTATCTGTCTCACACAGATAATTGCTTTCTGCAACCAGGATTTGAGGATTATTTATTGTAGAAGTTAGCTCACCCTGACTAACACAATTAAGGGATTTTTCTAAAGGGATATGATGAATATTTTTTAAGACTTTGAGACTCTAGGCAAAATTGTCTTTTTAAGGATTATGCTAATTTACACTCCTGCCAAGACTCATGAGCGGGACCATTTCCTTGCCAATCCCAGGCATGTGATCCAGCCTTACCTGCGAAACTAGGATGATTATTCTACTCTTACAGGGTTGTCATGGAGCCAAAATGAAGTAACTGGTGAACCTTGTAGGTGCTTGATAAATGTAAGTCCAGGAGTTCACCTGTATCTGTGGGGGCTATGTATTTTTTTCAGTTACTCATGCACCACTAGGTATATAAGGAGGAGAAGAACGAAAGAGAGTCTATTTAGAATACATGGAAAGACTCAGAAGAGAAATGGCATAGATTCAGAGGTGTGGAAGCTGAAAAAATGAAATTCAACAACCTGATGATGCAGATATTTTTCCCTTAAGGAAAGTTTCCAGGTGTGGCCCAGACAGGTTAAGGGCTTTGCCCCAAGTCACACAGCTAATAAATGCTAAAGCTGGAATTTGAACACAGGTGTTTCTGGTAATGAGTTTTGTTTTGCCTTGGTTTCTTTTCCACTCTCCCAATATCTAATGAACTAATCAAATGCAATTACTTGTTTGAAAAATGTCCTCAGGGCCAGTTCTATAAGCTGGCTAAAACATTCTGAATCGTCCAGTTAGTATCACACCTTACTTTTGGCTTGGTTACCAGTTGCTTTGTCTTTACAAACCAAATACACTCTCAAAGGACCTTATCTATCATTAAGGATTTCCTGTGTGACTAACTCTGTATGTAGAATCCTGGAAGCCAATTCTAAAAAACTGATTTTTTCAGAATGTTTTGGTGTTGTCTCTGGAGAAATGAGTAATTTCTCAGGGAGGACAAAAGAAACATTTATTTAGAAGCAAAAGTCCTGGGACAGTCACCAAGTCAAGGCTGAGTGGATGACTTAGAACAGGAGGCCTGTCATTGGTGTCTTGGTCCTGCTGGCTCCTGTCACACCCTGGAAGACTTGCTGGCAGGTGCCAGGGAGGTGGGAGGCGGGAGTTCTGGAACCCCACCAGGCCACTGTCTGCATTTCTGTTGCCAGGGATAGCCACTTGAATGGACAAGTATGACTAGCCTTGGTCTAGCCAGCCATGGAAAAGGGAAAAAAAAACAAAACAAAACACTTTTGAATGTTACAGTAAGAATGAAGAGCTTCACCAGCAATCAAGATTCAAATACCAATAACCAGTAATTGGAAGTGATGATTCAATCAAACAGAACATTTGTTGATTTTGAAACACACCAGAAAACTCTGTCTACATAAAACTATATTTCCCGTTCAGAATTCAAGTCATCAAGGCTGCTTTGTCCTAAACATCAATTCATTCTGGTCCCCAAATGCAGTTTTGCTTATGCTACTTGAGGGGTGGGGAGTCCTTTGTCATTCACGGTGTCAGCTCATCTCTTCATGGGTTGAAGGAAGCTCTTCAAGCTTCAGCTGGCTTGATTACTGACGGCACATGGTTGTCCCCATTCAGGCAGGTTTATTAGAGCCAATTAGAGCCTCAGAAAGATATTGCAAAAATAGATGATGTTCTGCCAACAAGCTCTCACCCATCCAGAGCACTGACATTATGTTCCTGGTCTTCAGGACACAGCCTACAGCCCTCCCTCTTTTCCCCAGTTGCTTCGGGAAGCATCCTTGCCATGTGGACATGGGGGGCTGGGAAGCCTGGCTGATGCAGCAGTGGGACACGGTGCCAAAGGCGAAGGGGATAACTGGTCTGGAATTACCCATTCTTGTGTCTAATCTAACCTGGATAATTCTGAGACATCCGACAATACTATTTACACATTGAAACTGTCTCAATAATTTGTAGATACTCATCTCTTCTGGAACGTTCATGAGTAATTTGTCTCAGTATCTCTGTAACTGAGACAGAAAGCTTGGCTCTACCCATGAAAGGATTAGTCACTTATATAAATAAGGATACAAACGGCTTGAGGAAATAGATTCTGGGAGACTCAAAACGGGATTACCAAGAACTGAAATGTAAACCAGAAAAGCAAAGCACATCACGCCATGGCACACAAGAAGTGTCATTCCATCCACCTACCTCCCACCCCCACCAGCATTATCAACAATGAACAATGGTGAAGAATGTGCACAGCACGATGCGATACCATCAATGTTTGCTCTTCCCGGTTAACCAACATGGCATTGCTCACAGATCCATTCACTTGCGACTCATTCATTCATTCATTCCTTAATCTGATCTGATTCCCCACTCTCTTCCCACCCCAAGCCCTTCCCAGGCTCCCTGGGACTCCCTGATGTTCTGAACTTTTTCTCTAAGTCGTCCCTTAACAGGAATCAACCTACTCCCTCCCCTGAGGATCCCACTTCCTCCCCTGCAGCCTCTTGGGGAAGGAGATGGGGAGCTGGTAGAAAGAAAGTTGGGGGTGGTTTGGAGGTGGGAGTTCCCCCCTGCTGCTTTCACACCAACCCAACCCTGATTCTATGAGAAGTAAGCATCATCTCATTGGCCCTTTGACTCCCGTCACCCATGTGGAGGACCATTTTTCTCAACAGTCAATTAAATCCTGACCTCCCCTCCACCCCATGACCTCTACTTCTCCTGCACCAACCCCTCCCCTCCCATGGTCCCGCCTCTGCTGTTGTTATCAATGCCCCATATCTGAGGTCCCAATTTCCAGCATCCCTCTGTGGCTGTCACACCCCATCCCTCCAGCTCCCTCTGCAGCCATTAATTCATTCTTCTCCCCAGTCCTGCAACTCACCAGCCTCAACACCCTCTCCCTCCCTCTCTTTAGTGCCCCCATCATTGCAATCCTTGATTCCCTGCCCACCTTCTAGCACTGTGGGTATTATGCTCTCTTGGCTGAACTCCAACCTTGAGTGGACCCCATTGTTTGACTTCTGCCCATATTTGTCTTTGCCAGAGAAAATCTCCCAACCAGACTCGTTTCTCCTCCATGAATCGGAACAAGACTGGGGAGGTCTCAGCACTGCTGAGCATCATTCCCATGGATGTCTTTTCTGCTCACTGACATAATTTCATGTTCTCTTCCATCTCACACCCCATCCTCAGGGATGCCTTCATCTCCTATCCTACATGGGAAAAACCTAAGCCATGGCAAGGGGTTCCCTCAACTCCACCATCAGGTTGAAACACATCCCATGTGGCACCCATTCTCCCATCTTTGCACTAGAAAGTGTGTCTGTTCTCACTCTCTGCCCCTCTTGTCCTTGCCAGCCATCTGGCTGTCCAACCCTCTGGACCCTTCCCTCTCCCTCACAGTGACTTCTACCTCACCACTGGTCCATGTCCTCAGCATGCAGCATGCTCCAGCACCTTCCGATCTCAAGGAGCATGCCTTGGTCACCAAGTCCCTCCACTTTTTTCTTCTGTTTCATTTCTCTGCCCTCCTTCATAACAGATTGCCTCCAAATGGCTGGATGTACTTGCTGCCTCCACTTCCCTGTCTCTAAGACCCACCCCTCTTGAGCTTCCATATGGCCACTGTCCTCTGCCTCCACTGAAGCTGCTTTGATGACATTTTCGGAGGCCTCCTTATTAGCAAATCCCTTCTCTCATTCAGGGGTGGCCACAGTGTTCACTGCCTCAGTATTTGAATACCCTCACTTCTCTGGCTTCCTGAGCCTCTCACCCACTCAGCTTCCTCCTGCTGTATTTCACATCCATGTCTCAACTGTTTTCTGGCTTGTTCTCTGACCAGTATTCAACATTTCAGGGCTGAGGGCTTTGCCTTGGGCTCTGTCTTCTCCTCCATCTTTCTTTCCAGGTGATAACATTTGGACTCATGGTTGGAAATGCTTCCTATATGCTGAGGACCCCAAGAGGATGTCCCCAGACCTTGCCCCTGAACCCTGTATTCTTATATCCATCGGCCTCCTTGGGATCCTCACGTGGGGGTCTAGGACACATCGCACATGGAATACAACCCAAATGGAGCTGTCAATCTTCTCTTCCCCCTAGGAAAAGCAAAGCAAAGCATATGTCTATTTATTTTCAATCCTTCTACAACCTTTCTCTCAGGCCTTCTGCCAAGAGAACACCTTGGAGATTCACCCCAATCATCTGAGTCAGACTGGTATCACGTCCTTTGTCCTTTGATGACAGAAGTTGGCAGGAAGGGACTTGTTGTCCAAAGAGTGTCGTGCTCAGCTTCACTCTCAGCCAGACCTCCAGCATCTCTGGTTTTTTGACCTCCGCTGCCCATCCAACCTCCTTGCCTGCCCACTATGCCTTCGCACTTCTCTGACAACAGCAGCCCCATTTCTTTTTGGAGAAGGCACCTCTCTCCCATTCTCAGTCTACCTGTCTTAGCTCGGGGCAACCCAACTCCCCCAGCTACTTGACAATGTGCAGGTGACTTCAGTGTGACCAGTTGATCTGTTCCCCTTCCTTAGGGACATGACTCAAGCTAGGCCCAAAAGACTAAATTCCAGAATTATGGAATTACTAGAAATGTGAAGCTAACCAGATAAAAAGAAGACCCTGGATCCAACTGAGCCTCAATTTATTTCTATACCTCAAGTGACTTCTCCATTTTTTTCACTTATATTGACTTAAGTCAGGGTTTTTTTTTTTGGAATTATTTTACCCACAGTGCAAAGAGCTCTGATTAATGACCAATTCATTCATTTATCACTGACTGGTTTAACAACTATGTGTTTAACAACATCTGGTAGTAGTGATCTGTCTAAATCAGCATTCTGCTCACATCACTGAAACCACTAAGTTTCCTCAGCTACCCCATTGCCTGTACCATCAAGTTCTGGACTTTGTGATTTAATAATTGGACCCCATCTGTATTTCCTGACTATCCTTATCTGAGGCCACTACGACAAAGAAGCTAACTCCGTTCTAGCTCCCTTCCAAACCCATACTTGTTCTGCTTTCAATCCTTTCTTTGCACACTTTTCATTTCATCCATCTCCAAGGCTCATCTCCCACTCACAGCCCCCAGTCCCCCACCAAGGAGGTACCCTCCATGGCCCTGGTTCACATGTGATCCATCCCTCTGTAGCACACCCCACTCACAGGATCCCAGGTTCCCTGATCTCAGTATATGTGAGTCCTGTCTCCTAAAAGTAGCATGAAGGCAGGGCCTGGCTCTCCTGCTCTTTTCATGCCCCAAGTCCCTTGGGCAGCAGTGAACCTGCTCAGGAATGACAAGAATATGACAATGTTTGCTACTTACCAGACCCGGTTCTATGTTCACTCAGTCAGCTCTCATGATAGCCAAGGGCTGAAGAGCTGGGCACCCAAGACCTCACACAAGGTCACATGGCTCAGAGTTGAAGGATCTGGAATGGATGTCTGCACCTACCTCAGTGCACACTTCGGACTTCAGAGCTGGGACATGGATGCCTCCTCAATGAGGATGGGAAGAAGAGACTTTCAAGGAAAATGCATTTCTCTGTTAACCGAGTGCCTGTCCTGCCGTCTGTGGTTAAGCATCTTGAACTGAAAGTCTTGGAGGTTCAAGAAGAGCCGTCCGTGTAGCAATATCCAACTACTCAAATATTTTTTCTTTAAAAAAATTTTTATTTGTTCTTTTTTAGTTCTACATGACAGTAGAATATATTTTTGACATACTATATATGCATACTTAAATATTTCTAAATGTAGATTACTTTCAACAACTGAACTGGAACACCCCCCCACCTCCACACCCCCACCCCCACCCCAGACCAGGAACAAGCTGCAAACAAGCAGAGTTCTGTAGTGTGGCCCTATTTTGAGTAAAATCTGGCCTGGTAGCTTTCTCTCCAGTTTCCCCTGACCTAGGCAGGCAACCACATTGACCCTAGAGTCCACGTGGTTGGAGAAATGGCCTGCTTCCCTAGGAAGCAGGGAGTCAGCCAAGAAGATAACAGATAGACCAGAAGCCCTGCTGAGACAACAGGGGGGAACAAGGCCTGGCAGCTCTGCCTCCTGCTCCCGGGGCCAATGGCCACCAGCCAGGTCAAGCCTGTCATTGACCACTGAAAAGCCCTGGGTTCCAAGCCAAGGATTGCTGGGTCCCCTCAGAAGGACTAAGCTGGTCTCCATTTGATGACAGGGGTCAGATTGATGGATCTTGAACCAGAGGTTACTGGTCTCTGTCCAGTAAACACTCTTGACTTTCATTAAGTCCTTCCACAAACACTGATTGATGGTCAGGCCCTGTGTCAGTATGTGAGATAGAACCAGGCCTCTGTCTCCTGGAGACGAGATCACAGTGACGGTAGAGGAAGAAGAGATTGGGAAGAAGAGGACACAGAGTCACTGACTTGGCTGTGGCTTTGCTGACAAGCCCAGAGGTCTCTTTCTCATGCTTGGGATGTAGGAAGCTGTGAGGAAGCTGGCACCGCCATCTCTTCTCCCACTTTGCCCGGCCCATTTCTTGGCATCAGGGCACTTGATCCTTCTGGGTGCTTCTGGAGTAACCATCAAAAACCAAAACAAACAAACAACAACAACAACAAAACACACAGGGGATCCTATGGCAACACAGATTCTCCTCTTCCTCTGACCCCTTTCTACCTGCTGCCCTTTCTTGTAACAGAAACCTGATGTTCTGAGCTGGACCCATCATGCCCATCCCCAGCAGGTGTGGGGAGGACATTAAAATGCCGGTTCCTTATGGCTTCTGAGGGGTAACCTGTGAAGACAGAAAAAACACAACCTTTCAATTCAGAAAGATCTAGCTTGGAATCCCAGCTTGACCACTTGGCAAGGATGATGTGAAAGGATTGAGAGCTTAGACTGAGCCAGACAGCCTGGGGCCAAATGACAGCACTGCCACCTACAAACTGTGGAACTTGTCACGGTGTGTCACGTAACGTTTCTGTGCCTCCATTTCCTCCTCTGTGAAGTAGAGATTACCAAAGTGCTTGCCACTGAGTGGGTGAATTTGTATAAAGTGTTTAAAACAGCTTCGCTAGCAGGAAGCACTTGGCTATTATTAATTATGGCTAGCCATGTTTACTATACCTACTGGCAGGGATACTGAAAGATCTAAATGGGCTAATCACTGAAAAATGTTGAGTAGGTGCCTGATAAATACGAGTGTGTTTTCTTCCACATTTCTTTTGATAAGACAAAGAACATGTGGAAGGCAGACTCTTCCCATCTCCACCAACCTGACCGCTTAGGCCTGCTGGGGAGGGGACTGTCCAAGAGGCTGCTCCTAAGGGTAATAGTGTCTAGATTTCATATTACAATACCCTCAAGTCCTCCAAAGGGATGTGTGAAATTCTTGAGATGATATCGATTTAAATGCACTTTAATGGGGGCTGGGGATGTGGCTCAAGCGGTAGCGCGCTCGCCTGGCATGTGTGCGGCCCGGGTTCGATCCTCAGCACCACATACAAACAAAGATGTTGTGTCCGCTGAGAACTAAAAAATAAATATTAAATGCACTTTAATGTTTAATTGTAAATTTTTATTTTTTTAATTTGTTTTAATTAGTTACACATGACAGCACAATGACCTTGACATATCATACATTTGAATCAGATGGGATATAATTTCTCATTTTTCTGAGTGTACAGGTTGCAGAATCACATTGGTCATGCAGTCACATATGTACCCACAGCAATAATAATGTCTGTTTTATTCTGCTGCCCTTCCATTCCCCCCTCCCCCTCCCTTCCCCTCCCGTCACTTCTCTCTACCCAATCTAAGGTGACGCTATTCTTTTTTTCCTCACATCTTTATACATGTATTTTGTATAATGATGAGGGTCTCCTTCCATCTTCCATGCAATTCCCCTTCTCTCTCTCTTTCCCTCCCACCCCTCTTCCCTATCTAGAAGTGATCTTCTTCTCATGCTCTTCTCCCTACCCCATTTTGAGTCACCCCCTTTATATCAGAGAAGACATTCAGCATTTGTTTTTTGGGGGGATTGGCTAACTTCACTTAGCATAATCTGCTCTAATGCCATCCATTTCCCTGCAAATGCCATGATCTTGTTATTTTTTAGTGCTGAGTAATATTCCATTGTGTATAAATGCCACATTTTTTTTTATCCATTCATCCATTGAAGGGCATCTAGGTTGGCTCCACAGTCTAGCTATTGTGAATTGTGCTGCTATAAACATTGATGTGGCTGTGTCCCTGTAGTATGCTGTTTTTAGGTCCTTTGGGTATAGTCTGAGAAGAGAAATAGCTGGGTCAAATGGTGGTTCCATTCCCAGCTTTCCAAGGAATCTCCATACTGCTTTCCAAATTGGCTGCACCAATTTGCAGTCCCACCAGCAAGGTATGAGCATACCTTCCCCCCACCCCCCGCATCCTTGCCAGCACTTGTTGTTGTTTGACTTCATCATAGCTGCCATTCTTATTGGAGTGAGATGGTATCTTAGAGTAGTTTTAATTTGCATTTCTCTGATTGCTAGTGATGGTGAGCATTTTTTCGTGTTTTTGTTGATTGCTTGTATATCCTCTTCTGAGAAGTGTCTGTTCATGTCCTTGGTCCATTTGTTGATGGGGTTATTTGTGGTTTTTTGGTGTTTTACTTTTTGAGTTCTTTGTATACCCTAGAGATTAGAGCTCTATCTGATGTGTGAGTGGTAAAAATTTGTTCCCAGGATGTAGGCTCCCTATTCACCTCACATATTATTTCTCTTGCTGAGGAAAAACTTTTTAGTTTAAATTCATCCCATTTGTTGATTCTTGGTTTTAATTCTTGTGCTATAGGCATCTTATTAAGGAACTTGGCGCCTCACCCCACGTGATGGAAATTCGGGCCAACTTTTTCTTCCATTAGACACAGAGTCTCTGATTTGATTCCTAGATCCTTGATCCATTTTGAATTAACTTTTGTGCATGGTGAGAGATAGGGATTCAATTTCGTTTTGTTGCATATGGATTTCCAGTTTTCCCAGCACCATTTGTTGAAGATGCTATCCTTCCTCCATTGCATGCTTTTAGCACCTTTGTCTCATATAAGGTGGGTTGGTCTCTGTGTCCTCTATTCTGTACCAGGATCTACCAGCCTGTTTTGGTGCCAGTACCTTGCTGTTTTTGTTACTATTGCTCTATAGTATAGTTTAAGATCTGGTAGAGCGATACCACCTGTTTCACTCTTCCTCCTTATAATTGCTTTAGCTATTCTGGGTCTCTTATTTTTCCAGATGAATTTCATAATTGCTTTTTCTATTTCTGTGAGGAATGCCGTTGGGATTTTGATCGGAATCACATTGAATCTGTAAAGAGCTTTTGGTAATGTGGCCATTTTAATAATATTAATTCTGCCTATCCATGAGCAAGGTATAATTATAATTTTTTTAAAAAGATATCTCTTTTAGAAAGAAGCTAAAACGGCAGAGAAATAGAAGATGACTGGTGGTCACAGGAATTGGCCAGCCAGCCTCAGGCATCAAGGAACACCAAGAAGCCCAGAGGACACACCTGGCCCCTGACCCTAGGGGCAGAATGCCTGCTTCTTGGCACAGACCCTTTGCCTTGTTCAGGGACGGAAGCAAAGTGCTGACCAGGAAAGATGGGAATTAAAAATGCTTATTCTGCCTGGAGTTCCTGCTCCTTCCCTCTTGCCAGGAAGGGAATTTTCTTGCTGCCTCCTCTATAGCATATCTGGGGAGGACGGAGGAAAATAGCCAAGGGCCCCTGAGCTGCCACCTCAAAGCTAGAAGTGATTGTGAGAAGGTGAGAAGGGAAGGGGGAGGGCCCCAGTCACCTGCATTGGCTGCACCACAGCCTGACCAAAGGGCTCTCACAGAAGAGGGTTGGCCCAGCATGCGGCTCCAAAGAGCCCTCCTCGCTGTCACCATCTTGGTACCTAGTCCCTGCCCACTAGCAGGGGCAGGTGGTAGGCATGCCACATTGAGGGCCTTTTTGCACACAGCCTGCAATGAACCTTATGTGTTACTAGGGGATGTGAACAATGACCACTTGAGACCCCAGAATTAGTGGCTTGTATGCCCAGGAAGTTCTGGGTTGGATCTTTACCAAGACCCTTTCCCTGAACACTGACCATCACCTTCTGTGCTGTCTGGAAACCAGGGTGGATCTGTAAGCCAGGAGAGTGTCTCAAAAGTCATTGCATTTCAAGTTCACACTATATCTCCCCTAAGCTCTCCATTGTAGCTCTTGTTAATGCATCTGTCTAAATAGTGACTTTGGCCCTGACCAGGCCTCCTCTCAGGACTCAGTTCTCCTTGCCGTCTTCCTCTGGCAGGGCCTATCTTGCTTGGGCTAAGGGTTCCTACAGGCAACCTTGGGCTGGGCCAACTGCGGTGAGAACCAGGCCAGCAGTGCAACCCAAGCCAAGACAGGTGAGACAGGTGGCATACGGACAAGGTCTCCTGGGGAGAGCAGTGTGGCAGGTGAGTCACTCCAGAGAAATCCTCTGGTGTTATAAATAGGCCCCACTGGCAGGGATGGGAGGGAGAATGATAAAGGACCATTGTAGGAGCAGCTTCCTGATAGGTAGTTATTGTACCATGATTAATCCCTCTGAGGGAATTCCAGTCTGCAAGACAGTTCCAAGCCCCTTGCGTGCCAAAGCCAGCGTTGTGAGGTGCACGAGGTGCCCAGGAGGCTGCTGGGGCTGCACCTACATGATGACATTTAATTAATCAGCACACCAACCTACCAGATAAGTAGGCTTATCCTCCATTTAGAGATGGATAAACAGAGAGGTTCCTGCCCAGACTTCCAGTTCTCACAGCTGAGTCAGTGCAGGAACCCAGGTCTGTCTGACAGCAAGGCCTCTGCTCCTTCAGTCAGGCCATGGGGTTTCTTGGCCAGCCAAAGGGGCCACAAAGGGCCCCTGGAACTGCAAAAATGACCAAGTCATCAACTGTGACATCCAGGGCTTCCTTATGTGGTGCAGCCAACCAAAGACTCCACTGATATTCAGGCACAAGACTGCCCAGGGGATCCACTGCCCAGGGAGTGAAGTGGATGGAAATCCATTTAAGGAATACTATATCTGTTAAATCTTCTTCTGTTTTTTTTTTAAAATTTCCCTTTTAAAAGTTAAATAAAATCAAGAAAGACTCCTAATAGAAACTAAGCAAAGGTAGTGTTCTCAGCCACAAGATCATCTTGCTTCTATTTGCCAATGAGGGTCAGTTCTCTGAGACAGCTCCAGAAATTCTCTGGCCCACATAGCCGGGCCCACTCGGGTTCCTCCCACATGCCCCTCAGAGGAAGCAAGTCTAAGTCTGCTGGGTGAGCACCAGTTGCCTCAGGGGAGACTGGGACCAGGTTTGCTTGGGACCCCACCCAAGGGGTCCAATAGGCAGGATTGTGTGCATTCCTGAGCTGCTGGGGACCTGGACATCAGGGGCTGAGTGACCTCAGAGTCTGAGGAGAGAATTCTTTGGTCTGCCCATAGATGTTGCTGCCCAGGGTGTTGCTGAGATGGAGTCTTCTTCCTCCAGTACAGTGTGCACAGGGCTGGAGCCGGCTGAACCTCTCTACGCCAGCAAGATGAGAAGGCACAAATGGCACCTGAATGCAAAATGGAGGGTTTTGTTGGCTTGTTTGTTCTTACATAAATACCAAACAACCATCTCCTCCAGTGAGCTCTGCCGCTGAAGTGTGCATTTCAGGGAGGGAGGAAGAGTCTGAGCCTGCACAAGTATCTGCCCATGTGGAAAGGGGTTTCTGAACAGTGTGTCTGGGGAGGATCCTTTCTACTCTGGAGATCCCGGATGGAGCTTGTTGAGAGCCACAGCCGAAGGGGCCCCAGCAAACTTCCAGCTGCCAGCAAACTTCCAGCTGCCGGCTGATGATTGGCTCACAGCGGCCCCAGCAACATCTAGTTGATTGGCTCCTCTGTGGTGATGCTCATTGGGCTGTTTCCCTGCCCTTTCAGACCACGGAGCTGCTCATTGGGGGACTTCTTTGGCTCCACCCATGCGACCCAGCCAATGGGCCTCAAGAGCAGGAGGATTGTGGGAGTGGGCGAGGCTTGTGTGTGTGTGTGTGTGTGTGTGTGTGTGTGTGTGTGTGTGTGAGAGGCTTGTGGGAAGCCGGTGGTGGCAGTTGGGCTCTGAGGGTTTTTCCTGAGGAGCTGTTTGTTTGGCGTGTGTGGTTCTAAAAATAAAGTTAGTTTCTTTTGACAAGTGGCTCCTGAATTGTGCCCAGCCAGACTGCGGCACTGCGACAGGAGCTGGCCACAGCCTGGACACACTGGCTCTTTCTGCAGACACCCTTGAAGTTCTCACCACCAACACTGTGGGTTGAAAGCCCAAAGCTGAGCACTACATCTTCCCTCCTAGTAGGGATTTTCAAGATCTGTAGCTCCTGTGGCCTGGATGTGGTACACACAGGTTAGAATCAAGCAGAGAAGCTTTAAGCTGAAATAGCTTTGACCTAAACAGTCAAACCTCAGTGAAATTACTGTATGGTATGTGTCATCTGTGTACCTGCTGGCTTATTTCCTTCAGCACCCCCAACTGCAGAAACCCAGATTCACAAGCCACACAGGAACCCCTAAGTACAGAATCCCCACCCACCCAGCCCAGTCTTCCCTCGCAACGGTGAGACATGACACCTAATTTACCAAAGTTTAAAGAAGCCAAAGTCTGTATCCTATAGTCTGTAGCCAGTGGCTCCATAAGTGTTGCCAAGACATTTGTCCAACAACCCAACATGCGAGAGCAACTACCACCATGCTGAGGGCAGCACAGCCTCAAGGGTTTTGAGGAGAGGAATCTGCATGCTCTGAACACAGGAGTTGCCATGGAAACAACACACCCATCTGCAGAGTCATTGCTCACCCAGGACCAAGTGTAGCTCTCTTAACCTGCCAACCCTCTAGCAAAAAGAACCAAAATGTAGGGTCTGCCACTCCCAAATGGCACATACATCGTTCCCCACCATCTCTCTGCTTATAAATGACTGGGCCCAAAGTGTGACTCTCTGAGGTCCATGACAAATGGGGAAGGGTACAGCAGGCCTATCCTGCTTCAGGTGAAGTTGAGTTGGTCCTCCTGCCTGCAAAAGCATGACCCAAACTGGGCCATTGAACCTTATGAAATTTTCTGGTAGATATAACACTTAAGAGACACAGCTTCCTTCTAGATCTCAACTAGAAGACCAGGACTTGAGGGGGACACCAACCAGTCCCTTTGTCTTTCCTTCCACATCATTACTGTGGCAGTTGACTCCCAAATCTGTACCTTCAGCCCAGAGTCCTCTCTGAAGCTCTAGCTCCTACATGGTAGCTCTTCAGGTTATTGTGTCTGCTCTGTGTGTCTCAAACTTATTATATCCAAAATGAGCTGACTTGATTTTCAACATTCCCCATTGACTTCAAACCTACCATCCTCCCACACTCTATCTGGATGAATCTGTCCAGGCACAAGGTCAGAAATACCTACAACACCTCACTACCTCCACCACCTCCATTGCCACTACTTATTACATAGCCTCCGCCATCACTTCCACCTCCACTTCCACCACGGTCACCATCCTCAACTCCTCCACCTCCACTCTACCACATCAAAACCATTACTACCACCACCACCATTGCTATTACCCCTTCAGCCACCATCATAATCATTTCTACCTTCATCACCACCACTACCACCACCTCCACTTCAACTTCTACCTCCATTTCTGCCACCATTAAAACCATTATTACCATCACCATCACCACCTCATCACCTCCACCATCACCTCACACACCAAACACACACACCACACACTCTTACTGAGTCATCCAGTTCTAGTGATTTCCTCTCCTATATTTCTCTGGAGTCTGCCCCTTTCTTGCATAAAAGCTGCCAGAACCCTACATCAATCTTGCCACTACCAGCTCTGCTTTTTTCATCTCCTTCACCTCCTATATGGCCTATATACAACTGTTAGTGTAAAGTTTCTAGAATTTTTAAAGCCTTGCAATAACTCCATGCCAAGTACTCTCAGAATTGTACTGTAGAAAAACAGAGCCTTCCTCAAATTTGGGAAACAAAATTTGGGTTAAAAACTTACATGCTTTCCTTTTGCAAATATTTGTCAGAAGCTTTAGCATGAATGAGCACTGAGACACATATAGGGCACTGGAGCAGAATTTCTCATAACTTTTTCTGGAGCTCCTCCAGGAAGAAAGGATGCCAAGGCACCTCTTTGTCTCTGTTTTCTTTCCTCTTACCTCAAAACCCCTCCTCTCTTATTGATTCTTGACCCAAAACTCCTTCTTTTTCATACACACCTTCCAAGATTGACACTATCACTTCCTGCCTTCCTTTATTCTTCAGTATTATCATTTTTTGTCTGAATTTCTGATTTCTCCATCAGTCTAGGAGTTCCCCAAGTGTGGGAAATGATGGTGATCTCCTGGGCCAATAAAGTACCTGAGAAGTGGCAGGTGCCCCATCCGTGTTGGTGGGGTGACTGTTCAATGATTACTGATCTGGGCAAGAAAAGTGGAAGCAAAACCAGAAGCCTCCTGATGTGACTTGCTCCATCTCATATTTCCCTTCCTCTCACTCCTCAGCCCACATCCCCTGGAGTCTGCCTCTATCCCTCCATCAGTGCTGCTCTTACTAATGTCACCAATGACCCATACCACTAAATTTGCCCTGGCATATTTAAGTTTTCAATTGATCCAGCCTCTCAGCAGAATTCTACACACACTGGTCTTTCTGAATCACTCTTCAGTACCACCCTGTCCTGTTTTTTCTCCCACCCCTCAGCCACTCTGCCCTGGTCTCCTTTATTGACCCATCCTTCTCTCCCCTTCCAGGCAATACTGGAATTTCTTCAAGCCTGAGCCTTCTCTATCAGTGACTTTCTGGACCTGGGCAGCCATCCCCTGGCTTTGGCCACTCCCCATCCTCCCAAGACTCCCTCACTGATGTGCCTGCTCTACACCCTCCTTTGACCTTCAGGTCTCATTTTGCCAACTGCCCCTTTGACTAACTCCTTTGATATCCCATTGCTTCATACTCAGTGTAGCCAAAATACTAACTCTTGATCGTCCCCCTCAAACCTGATCCTCCTCAAGGATTCTGCCATCTCCAGAGATGGCACCACCTTCAGTTCAGCTCACTAACCTCCCCAGCTTTGCCAAGAGTCAGCACTCTAAACAAATTGTGCAATAAAAAACAACTGAAGTGATCTACACTCTTAAAATTTTAAATGTGTGATGCAGTCTAGTTACTTAAAGGGACGATGTTGTACAGCAGATCTCTAGAACTTATCCATCTTTCTTAATTGAAACACTATGCCTCTTGTTTTGAAAATTCCTATTTCTTCCACCATCCAGTCTCTGATAACCAACTTTCTGCTTGCTGATTCTTCACTATTAGAAACATCTTGTGTAAGTGGAATCATGAAGTATTTGTCTTTCTGTGACCCATTTATTTCATTAATGCCCTACAGATTTATCCATGTCACTGCATATGACAGAACTTCATCCTTTTTTTAAGGCTGAATGATACTCTAGTGTATATCGAGTTCTTTATCCACGTATCCATTGACTCCATGTCTTGGCTACTGTGGATAGTGATGCAATGACATGGGATTTCAGACATCTCCTAGAGACCCTGATTTCCATTCTTCTGCATAAATACTCAGTGGTAGGATAGCTGGATCATACAATGGTGATTCTGTTTAATTTTTTGAGGAATTTCCATAGTGTTTTCCACAATGGCTACATCATTTTTCTCTCCTGCTAACAGTGGATGAAGGCTCCAATTCCTCCACATCCTTGCCAACCCTTGTCATTTTTTTTGTTGTTGTTATTAATTACCATCTTGACAGGTGTGAGGTCATATCTCATTGTGGTTTTGGTTTGATTTCCCCTGATGATTAGTGACATTAAACTTTCTTTTTAGTTCACCGTTTCTCTTGATTCCTCACTGCTGTCATCCGATCCACATACCATCCTCTCTTGCTTGGATTCTTGTGGCATTCTCCAAGCAGGTCCCCCTTTCCCCATCCTTCCCCCTTCTGTACCCCCATCTACTCTCTACACAAGCAAAGACATCGTTCCAAAACCAAACCATTCCCTTTTCTTAGGTATGCTATTTCCTCCTATAGTCTCAGGATAAAATTGAACAGCCCTGGTGTAGTCCCCACCTTAACAGCAGAGTCGGCTGACTTTCTGGTCAGCCATACTGGCTTTTCTAGAATATTCTCCCAACCCCTTTTCTTTTCTTATATCACTCACCAAAAACTCCTATATATCTCCCCTTAACTTCTTCAGAGCTCAGTTCAAATATCATTTCAGCCACATGCCTTCATCTGACCTTACATATACATATTTGCCCCTCCTTCCTAAACTCATCACAAATAAGTGGGTAACTATACTTAGAGTCTGTTCTTGCTGTCAGAAGGCAAATTACAAAAGCACAAAGGAGCACATCTATCTTGTTCTAGTTGTGTTTCCAGAACCCAGAAAGAGCCTGGTTCCCAGGTGGGCTAAGTCAATACTTCTTAAATTAATGCATGAAGAGCTTTATTGTAGTTACAGCTTAAAGCTTGGGTTTTAAAGTCAGAAAAACAGGGCTCCACCTCTCACAAGATTTAGAGCCTTATGTCTCAGCTTCTCCAATTATAAAAGAGATAGAAGTGTGCATGGAGCCCGGCATATTTCCCACCAAGCAAGGTGGTAGCCTCGCTCTCCTCAGCAGATTAACATAAATCTTGATCATGGTTTCCTAAAGGTTCCAGGCTCTTTGATGATCCACTGTGTCACACAAAATGGAGATTGTGTACATTTCCTAGGACTGCCACAATAACTATAGCCTGGGTGGCCCAAACCACAGACATTTATTGTCTCACCATTCTGGAGATCGGAAGTCCAAGGTAAGGTGTCTGCAGGGTTGGTTTCTACCAAGGGCCATGAGGGAGAATCTGTCCCAGTCTTGTTCCCTATTTCTGGTAGTTTTCTGGCACTCTTTGGCATTCCTTGGATTATAGATCCTTGCTTTCATTTTCATGTGATGTTCTTCATGTGTGAGTTCTGTGTCCAAATTTCTCATTTTTATAAGGTCACCAGTCACATTGGGTTAGGGGCCCACCCTACTCCAGTATGACCTTTTCCTAACTAATTACATGTTTTTATGTCCCATTTCCATATAAGGTGAAGTCCTAAGGTACTGGGTATTGTGAACTCATCTTCAGTTTTGGGGAGGATACGATTCAACTCTTAACAGAACTTGTTTTTGGGATCTGAGGAGGAGGCCTGGAGAGGCCAGCTGGGCATGGGCAGGGCCTCTCTGTGGTTGGTGGCAATTGGGCATGATGATTGCCAATGAGACAAACCCAGAGCTGAGTTGCCAGTGTTTTGAGGCCCTCAGTCTCTGCCTGGCCAAGGAAAGCCCCTGTGGAATAAAGGGACTTTCACCCACCATCAGAGCAGGCAGGGAGAGGGAGCCCTACTATATCTCTGGGGAGGAACTGAGTGGGGGCAGGGGTGGCTCTCCATGTCTCATCTGAGATCTCCAGCCCAAAGCTCCACAAGCTAGTTCAGCTCCATATGCCTGGCTCCTCATCTGACCACAGACTGACCTTGGCATCTAGCAAGACAATGGCTCTTGCAGCTCACTTATCTGCTGACAGAGGAAGATGCTGGCCTCCCCCCTTCTCTTTACCCTGTTACTAAGAACTGAGGGCCAGCCAGAGTCTTCCCAGAACTGGTAAGATAAATGAGTGAGAAAATATTTCCATGAATCAGCTTACTTCCTACAGCTTCGTGCCCCATTTCAAGCATGCAGACTCCACTCTGGACGGGAGTAGCAGTGTAGAGAGCTTTCACCATCAAGCAGTGGTGCCCAGGGTGCACCCATGACAACCATTCCAGGTTGCCAGTACCCCATGGTATGTGTGACCCTCAGCAGCTGGAAGGCACAGCAGGCTTTTACCATGGAGTGTTTTGTCTGAAGTAAAGGTGGCAGAGGGATGGGTTCCTGCCAAGGACAGCAATCAAGGCTAGCTTGTCACAATCACAGTTCTCCCTTTTCTCTCCCATGCACCCATCTGGGCTCCTTGTATTTGGCTTATGAGCCACAGTCCAGGCACATAATAGATGCTCACTAATCAACATTTCCTGAATACTTCCTATGCTCAGTGAGAAACCCTGATTCCGCTCACAGTCTGCCTGTTTCTGGTTCTGTCTGCCTCTGATTTTCATCTCCCAATTTCTCCAGTCTGCCCATCTCTCCATCCACCAAGGCTCCCATCAGGCCCACACTTGCCTTACCCAATGTGGCAACGGCACTTGTTCTCATCTTCACTTGCTGGTATTGCTCCATCTCCTCCCTCCTCCCCTTGACCTCCAGAGCCCCAAGACAGCTCAAGACCCTGCAGCCATCCAATCATGCACTATCTGGATGGACATAGTCCAGCCTCCATCTGTTTGGCTATCTTTCCTGACCAGTTTCCCCCATGCCCCAAACAACACACCCATGCCTTGGCTCTCTGTCCCAACCACGCCAAACCATTGCCTATTCTAGACCAGGTCAGGCTATTTCCCACCATTGGACCTTCTCCTATATTGTTTATGGAATCTTCTTCCCTCAACTATCCATCACACAAATTCCAATTTATTCTGTGAGACCCAACTCTTACATCAATCCCTGGGACATGACCCTTGGTTACCCTTCTCCTTCATCCCTCCTCTCAGAGCAGGTTGGACACACTCTCCTGCTTCATTCATCGCTGTTTGGGGATCCTTTGCTGTTTAGCTACTTTCTTTCATGAGTCCCAAAGGTTCTCCAAGTGGTGGAACCAAAACCTCCTGACAGTGCCATAACAAGGGGGGTTACCTGACTCCATGACAGAGATTCTTATTGAGGGGCACAGGAAGGAGAATTCTGACAAAAATACTAGTGGTCTTGATGCAGATTGTCCTGGGGCCCCACACTGAGACCTGCTGTTCCTGTGGGCTCCAAGCTGGAGGATCCTGTCTTCTTCAGAAGGGCCCCCAGCTCCAGCTCAGTGCTCATTACATGGAAAGATGAGAAGCTGAAGTCAGGGCCCTTGGCTCACAGCATGGCTTCCCCCGACCCATACCAGCCAAGTTGCTATGGTAAGCTTCTCAGCCCCTCTGAGGTTCAAGGAAGACCACCAGGCTCAGCTCAGAATTGAAAAACACAATACCCTTGGCCACTGTATTGGAACCCAATACATGACCAGGGGTCAGAATTGAGTCTACGGCAATAGGAGCTTCATATGTTTTTTTTCCATTGGTCCTGAAGCCTCACTCTAGTAATACTATGGCATATCTCTTTACAAACAAGGTAATTTTTTCTTGGAAAGTAAAATCCCCTCTCTTCTTGGAATGAGGAGTGTAAAACCTATCCTGAGTTCCCCTGAGTGTTTTGCCAACTTTTAGGAAGGTGGGTGTTGATGCATAGACATTTCCCAAGAAAACAAAAAGTGAAAAGTATCTCAAGCTGCTGCATGTCCCCTGTGATGGGTACAGGCCTTGGGGTGAGGGCCATGGGGAGCATTGATGACCTTGGGCCTGTACACACTGGTCAATAGAAGTACAGGTGGTCAAGGGGTAGGGCTTTCAGAAGTTCTGTTTAACTAAACTCCATTCAAGTATGTGGGCACCTACAACCCCACCAGTGGGCTCTGTCAAATTCATTCACCAAATTATTCATTCATTCATTCATTGATGCAGCAAGTATTTATCAAGTGTCCCAGATGTTACTGAACTAGGCCCTGAGGATACAGGGTACAAGATGCATCTTTACACAAGAGGGTTTATGATATCCAGGGGAGGTGGGCAAGCAAATAGCAGCAAGGCAAGGTGTATTTGCTGGGATGGAAGTAAATAGAACATTCTGGAGGGACTTGATAGAAGAATCATGAAGAAAAAACCCACCTTTGCTAGATACTGGGACCCAAGAAGCTAATGTTGCAAAATCCCTTGTTTGAGAATCAAGGTCCATCTGTGCACCAAATGTTGCTTTGACACCTCCAGCCATGGCCCAAGGTGTCTGCCTCCTTCTCCATCGGCTCAAGTCTGTGGGCATGTAGGGTTGAGTCTGGCCAGAGAGGGCAGACAGGACACTGAAGGGCAGATGCACCGAGAGAATCTGAAATCTGCCACACCTGACAGAGAGACAGAGGGGCAACTTCCTGATTGCTAACAGATTTTCTGGACTAGTTCTAGCAGCCCCCAGATATTTGGGAGTATCTCTTCTTAGAGGTCCATCAGCCCTTTATAATCTTATTTTTTTAAATTTATTTAAGTCAATTCTGTTCATTTATTTATTTTTAAAAGTATCACATATCAATTAGGTGATTGACATCATTTTAGGTGTCTGGGATATGTCAGAGAACCATGTAGACAGATACCTTGTTTTCATGCAATATATTTTCTAGCAAGAAGACGTGTAAAGAAAACAATAAC
This sequence comes from Spermophilus citellus, assembly GCF_964194105.1. Taxonomy (NCBI): domain Eukaryota; kingdom Metazoa; phylum Chordata; class Mammalia; order Rodentia; family Sciuridae; genus Spermophilus; species Spermophilus citellus. The sequence continues at coordinate 54,523,771 of NC_138185.1, forward strand.
GAGAATGAACGGGTAAGTTACATAGTCTGGAGATGTTGCATGGTCACTGCCAGGAAGAAGAAAATAGAGTAGGGTGAAGGAATTGGGGACTGGGAGAGTGAGGGAGCAAGTCACAGAAATGACAGGATTACATAGGGTCATCTCAGGTGATTAAATGGGGAGGTCTTTCTCTGAGCAGGTGACTTGGATAAGCAAGGGCTGTGCAAAAATAGGAGAGAAGAGTGCTTGCAGTAAAAGCCCCAGTGAGTGCAAATCCCTCACGGGGGAGCCTCTTGGAATAGTTAAGGAACAACAAAGAGAAGGGACTGGAAGAGAATGAGCAGAGGGCACAGTTGTGAGGAGAAGGCTGGGAGTAGCCATTGGAGTTGTGGGCAGAACAGTGTCACCTATGACATGCTCTTTTAAACAATCAACCTGGCTGGTGATTTTTAAAAAAAAATGTTTAATTTTTTTTATTTTTAACTGAGACATAATTGCACATATTTATGGGGTACAGTGCAATATTTCAATGCATGTATATAATAGGTAGTAATCTAAGTAATTGCCATTTCTATTATCTCAATCATTTTTTTTAATTGAGAACATTCAAAAATCCTCTCTTTTAGTTCTTTTGAAATATACTATAAATCATTGTGAACTATAGTCACTCTGCTGCTGTATCAGACTGGAGCTTATTCTTCTTATCTAATTGTATTTTGGTACCCATTACCCAGCATCCTTCTTTCCTTCCAACTCTTCCCAATACTCCCCTACCTCTGGTAATCACTATTCTGCTCTCTACTTCTATGAGATCAATCCTTTTAGCTTCCACATATGGATGAGAGCATGCAGCATTTGTCTTTCTATGTCTGGCTTATTTCACTTAACACAATGTCCTCCAGACTCATTCATATTGCCCTCTGGCTGTTTTGTTGAGACTAGATTGGAGGTTAAAGAAAGAGAGAATGGTTGGGGTGCTATTGCATAATCCATATGTGAATTGATGGTACTCCAACAAAGCTGAGAGTCGAAAATCTAATTAGAAACCCAAGGGACATTTCTGGAAGAAGCCATAGGGTTTCCTGACAGATTGTATGTAGTACATTAGACAAAAGAGAAGTCAAGTTTGAGTGGGTTTTTGTTGCTTGCAGCAGGAAGAGAAGAGTCCTGAAAATGGTCTTCTTTGCTGTCATTTAGGGCTTGAAATGGCCTCTGCCAGCAACTTTCCACTGTACCCCAGACCTAGCAAGATGCTTCTTTACAAATCATGGCTCTATGAGGAATTAAAAGTGTTGACTAAGTCAAAAGATGAAGCGAGTCCCTGTGTTTACACACAGAAGACTAGAGGTAGAAAAGACAAAGGGTGTAAAGGAGAAATCCAGGAAATAGACCAGTCCTCTAAGTCCAACACGTCTCAGTGAAGGCACTGAGAAATTGATATGACCGCATTGCAGTGTCAGAAATAATTAGTGCTTACCTACTATCCTCTGTAAGCTCACCTACTTTCCCACCTCCCTTGCTTTTAGGTCATATGACTAATTCTGGCCAATGAACTGTGAGCAAGACGAACAATAAAAGGCAGTGAGCACCCTCCATCCCTCCTTCTCTTACTACAGTGCGCTAGCCCAAAAATAGATGGAGCCTGGATCCTTGAGTCACCAGGTAGAGAACTACTGCTCATTGAACCTTATGTGAGCAAGATATAGGCTTGTTTATAACAAGGTTGATTTATTGTTACAGCATGGCATAGACTTCTCTGACAAATACAACTGGCTAACAACTATAGAACAATTTAAAACAACAGTAACAAGAATAAATAACATCCACATATCACTTTACAGTTTAAAAGATATTTTGATTACTTGCATGTGATAATCACTGACTTCTTCGACTACACAATTTTGTTGGAACATTTTCAAATGGACACCTTTTGTGGAGAATATAGCTCAGTACAGAGCACTTGCCTAGCATGTGTAAGACCCTAGGTTTCATCCCCAGCACTGCAAAAAGGAAAAATATCAAATGGACACCTCTGGCTATCTTAAAAAACAAAAAAACATAAGAGATACCTGTACTCTAATGTTTATTGCAGCACTATTCACAAGAGCTAAGGCATGGAATCAGCTTGGCTGCCCATCAATGGATGTATGAATAAGGAAAATGTGGATGGATGGATGAATAAGAAAATGGAATATTATTCTGTCACAAAAGAAATTAAATCCTGTAATTTGCAGCAAAATGAATGAAACTGGAGGACATTATATCAAGGGAAATGAGCCAAGCACGGCAAGAGAAATACTGCCCATTCTCTTACATGTAGAAGCTAACCAATGTTGCGCTTACCAAAGTAGAGAGTAGAATAACGGGAGAGAAGAGAGAAGAAGGATAAAGGGAGTTTAGATGATGTGTATCAAGATTCATATAGACAGGAACAAAAACTTTTAGTGTTTTCCATCCCAGTGGAGTGACTAAAGTTTACAATAATGGATTATGCATTTCATTAAGAAAAAAAAGAGGGGAGTTCATAGTTTCTTGACACAAAAATTTATCAACATTTGAGGTGATGGAAGTGCTAATGGCCCCAATTGATCATGCATTTTATATGTGTATTAAATGTCACACTGTGACTTATAAATATGTACAATTATTATGTGTTAGCTTTAAGAAATCATTTAAATTTTTCCAATTAAAAAAGAATATCTATAGATAAATCAAAAGAAGCCTTTTGTAGGAAACAAGATATAAAAAAATGTCCTTTACCATACTACTCAAAATTAACATATCCATAGGAATAAACTTACTAGGAATAAAAAAGCAGAGCTATTAAAAATCTCTGAACTCTATTGGAGGAAGGTAAATTTTAACAAGTGGAGAAAGATACTGAGTTCTTGATTGGGAATATTTAGGATTACAAAGATGAAAACCCTCCACAAGTGAACTTGCCCATGTAATATACATCCAATCCACATTCCATTATGAGATCTCAGAGACTTGAAATTCACATAAAGGTCTTGAAGAATAAAAAGGTAATAGTAATGAAGAAAGTCTGGGGGAAGAAGGAATAAAATGCACTACTAGATAAAGGAATAAAATGCACCACATAAAAAAATTCTTTGTTCCTGTCTACATCTGGTTTTAAGATATGCTTAAAACTATCAGAAAACTACTGGAGAAAGAAGTATACACTTGAAATAGAAGGGAAAGCCTTTAAATATATCCCAGTACTTCAACAATCTAAGATGAATTTCTAAGAGATTAGAAATGAAGGTTTAATGACTTTTTTTTCAAATCCCCAAACTCTGGGGTACTCCACACAGTCCCAGGGTAACCGTGGCACATAATGACATCAAACATCCTCATTAGAGGGGCTTGAATGGAAGGGGAGGTGTGTTAGAACGCATGTGTGTGTTTGAAAAATTGCCCCATGTATGTACATATGTAGTAAACTTATGATAAGAAGCAAAAAAATGATAAGTGATTCAAGGTATTGCTTAGTTCTGCAAAAGAAGAAGAAAATGAGATGGGAAAGACTTTCAAAGGGTCATCAATGATTTACTAATGTTCTATTGATCAAGCTGAGTGGCAGGTAGATAAGAGTTTCTATATTATTTATTCTATATAGATGGTACATATATTATTTATACATATGATATATTTCTTAATACATTTTCAAAGTCCCTGAGGTATATTGTTATCATTCCCAAAAGGTATGTCTCTCCCACCCCCAGTTATGAATCACTGAATTAATAAGTGAACAATCAAACAATAAAAGAACTTGAGTTTTAAAAAATAGTCTATAAATTATCTTTTTTTCTTTTTTTTTACAAAAGAATTTTGATGAAGATGAGTCTAAGTGCCTCCTTCAAAGCAACTGAGGGAATAACTCTTAGTACCACCCCTTCTTTAACCTCCCTACCCAAATGTAAAAAAATTATAGACTTCCCATATATCAGCAATCACCATTTGGAATCATAATTGGAAAAATTACTGTTAAACAAAACAACAAGGCAACATATTCAATGATTCCACAAAGATCTTAAAAATCTTCAATTCTTTATGAAAATACATAATAATATAGTGAAGGAGATTTTTAAAAATCTGGACAACTCTGTGTTCCTAAGTGGCAATATTCAGTTTTATCAAGGAGTGTGTTCTCCCCAAAATAATGCACAAATTGAATACAACCTCAACAAAAATCCTAAAGGATTCCTATGGGATTTGCAAAATAGATTGTACTTAAAATATATCAGACAAAACACGAGAAATGTTTGAAAAATAAAATATTCTTGACATGGTGAATATACAAATTTCCATAAAAGTATATTTATTAAAACATTATGGTATTGACACCAGGGTAGATAAATAGATGGAAAAGAGCAGCAAGTCTGGGACTGGGGCTGTCATTCAGTGGCAGAGTGCTTGCCTAGCACATATGAGTCACTGAGTTTGATCCTTAGGACCACATAAAAATAAACCAATAAAGGCATGTTATCCATCTACAACTAAAAAAAAAAAAAAAGAACAGCAAGTCTTAAAACAGATATGGTTATTTGGGAATGTAGTACATGGTAGAGAAATCATTTTAAACTAGAAGAAACAGACTCAAATGTTCAGTAAATGAAGGTGGGACTATTAACTACTATTGTAAAATAACCTACTTAGAGCCCAAACCCACCATTATATATTAAAAAAATCCAAATGAATTGAAGAACCACATGCAGAAAAATAAAATTATAAAATTATTAGAAAAACAGAGAGAGAGAGTAGATAGAGATGCAGCTTAGTGTACTAAATACACATACACAGAGGTTTTCATACTTGATATGCGGAAAATCTTTCTAAGCAAGATGTAGAATTCATCAACCATAAAAGAAAACAATGACAAATTTGACTATTTACATGTTTTTAAAGTTCTATATACATTAATGACACCATTTGCAAAGATTAACAATGAGAGAGAAAATATCTGTAATGTACACAAAAGACAAATTCATGTTACAAATTATAATAATTGTTTAAAACTAATAAGAGGAAAAAATCAATCTGATAGAATAACCAGGCAAAAGACACTAAAAAAAAAAAAAAAAAACAATTCACAGAAGAAATACTGAGTTTCACACAAAGAAATGGAAATCTGAACAATGACATGTCATAGATTTTAAAATAGATAGGCAAAAATCTGATAGATAGGCAAAAATTTTAAAAAACTGGTAACATGCCACACAGGTTAGAATGTGGGGTAAAGTGTTGGTGGGCATGTGATGCACAGGGATCCTGTTATGGAGAGCACTGAGCTGTCCCCTAATCCAGCAATCTCATGGTTAGAAATATATCTGACCCAATCCCCACACCATGCAAAAGATCACATGTTCAGGAACATTCCTGCACATTGCTGGCAAAATAGCTAATACGAGGGAATTTAAATGTCTAATAGGATGAGACTGGAGTAATCATTGGTGATGTATTCCTAGCATGAAATGTGCAGCCCTTTGTAAGAATGCTGTGGTTCAAGATATACAGAAGTGGAAGTAAACCAAAGATATATTCTTAAAGGCAAAAAATAGAGACTCAAAACAGCATATTTATTATTACCCATTTATACAGGTACAAGAAAAAAGCATATTGTAAAATTAAGAACTAGAATGATCTTCACCAGACTCTCACTCTGGCAAGAGAAATGAGGTTGGCAGTAGGCGAGGAGATGAGCTCTTGCAAGGAATAACTTTTATTTTTAATAATCTATATTTCTGTTGCCTTTGATTTTTTTAAAAAAAAGCTCATATTTTCAAAAAAGTAAAGAGTTGAGGAACAATGAGTATAGAATGATTTCACTTAAGTTTTTAAAGAGACAAATCCTTAAATACATACAGAGCAATCTTTCCTTTGCATTTTGTACTGAGGGACTATAAAAAAAGGACCAGGCAATCTGAAACCATGCAAAGCAATCTTAATTATAAGTGGGAAAGATACACCCTAAATTTCCTCTGGGGAGAGAAAAGAATGGGGTCTTGAAGAAATATTTGATTATTTGATACATGACAATGAGCCTTGGAATTATTTTTTTAAAACTATGCAGAAAAATAGAAGCTTATCTGACAAAAATACCATTTTTCAAGACATTTCAAACACATAGAACCAAAAAATATTCCATTGGATCATCATTTAATTATCCATATTAGATTTTTTAAATTATGAAGTAACACTTGTCTATAACAAATGAAATGAAACAAGCCAAAGATGATGAGGAGAATGTGAATATTTCTGGACTTTATTGTTTCACTGACTTATGTGATTATTTTGTGCCAACATCATACTGATTTGCTAAAGCAATTTTAAAGTAAGTTATAATATCTGGTGGAGCAAACCACTCCCAAAATGGCCCAGGCTATTCTCAGACTTTATTCTTCTATATTACCTTTAAAAGCTATTTATTGTTCCAAGATATGCCAATGGGATTCCATTTAGAATTGCTTTTCATCTTTGGTTTTTATACAATTTTGTCCTTATATGTCTCTGCAACTTTATTTAAATTTATTTGAAAAAATTCATACAATATTTTTGATGGCAATCCTTTTCACTAACATGAGTAGAATCATTTAATTTTCATTTTTAACTCAATGTTGTTAATATGGAGAAAGGGTACTGTTTGCGTATTTACTTTGTTTTTTTTTTGTTTTTTTTTAAATTATTTTATTGTTGGTTGTTCAAAACATTACATAGTTCTTATTATACCATATTTCACAGATTGATTCAAGTGGGTTATGAACTCCCATTTTTACCCCGTATACAGATTGCTGTGTCACATCAGTTACATTTCCATTGATTTACAAATTGCCTTTCTAGTGACTGATGTATTCTGCTGTCTATCCCATTCTCCACTGTCCCCTCACCCCTCCCCTCCCCTCCCCTCCCCTACTCTCTCTCCATCCCCTCTACTATAAATCGTTTCTTCCACTTATATAATTTTTCTCCTACTCCTCCTTTCCTCTTATATGTAATTGTGTATAACCCTGAGGCTCACCTTCCAGTTCCATGCAATTTCCCTTAACTCTCACTTTCCCTCCCGCCTATCATCCCTGTTTAATGTTATTCTTATTCTCCAGCTCTTCGTCTCTACCCTGTCCTTGGTTACTCCCCTTATATCAAAGAAGACATTTGACATTTGTTTTTTAAGGATTGGCTAGCTTCACTTAGCATAATCTGCTCTAGTGCCATCCATTTCCCTCCAAATTCTATGATTTTGTCATTTCTTATTGCAGAGTAATACTCCATTGTGTATAAATGCCACATTTTTTAATCCATTCATCTATTGAAGGGCTTCTAGGTTGGTTCCACAATCTTGCTATCGTGAATTGTGCTGCTATGAACATCGATATAGCAGTGTCCCTGTAGCATGCTCTTGTTAGGTCTTTAGGGAATAGACCGAGGAGGGGAATAGCTGGGTCAAATGGTGGTTCCATTCCCAGCTTTCCAAGAAATCTCCATACTGCTTTCCAAATTGGCTGCACCATTTTGCAGTCCCACCAACAATGAACAAGTGTACCCATTTCCCCGCATCCTCGCCAGCACTTGTTGTTGTTGGACTTCTTAATGGCTGCCAATCTTACTGGAGTGAGATGGTATCTTAGGGTGGTTTTGATTTGCATTTCTCTGACTGCTAGCGATGTTGAGCATTTTTTCATGTACTTGTTGATTGATTGTATGTCCTCCTCTGAGAAGTGTCTGTTCAGGTCCTTGGCCCATTTGTTGATTGGGTTATTTGTTATCTTATTATCTAATTTTTTGAGATATTAGGGCTCTATCTGAAGTGTGTGGGGTAAAGATTTGTTCCCAGGATGTAGGCTCCCTGTTTATCTCTCTTATTGTTTCTTTTGTTGAGAGAAAACTTCTTAGTTTGAGTAAGTCCCATTTGTTGATTCTGGTTGTTAACTCTTGCGCTATGGGTGTCCTATTGAGGAATTTGGGGCCTGACCCCACAGTATGTAGATCATAGCCGACTTTTTCTTCTATCAGACGCCGTGTCTCTGATTTAATATTGAGCTCCTTGATCCATTTTGAGTTAACTTTTGTGCATGGCGAGAGAAAGGGATTCAGTTTCATTTTGATGCAAATGGATTTCCAGTTTTCCCAGCACCATTTGTTGAAGATGCTATCCTACCTCCATTGCATGCTTTTAGCCCCTTTATCAAATATAAGATAGTTGTAGTTTTGCGGATTGGTTACTGTGTCTTCTATTCTGTACCATTGGTCCACTCGCCTGTTTTGGTACCAGTACCATGCTGTTTTTGTTACTATTGCTCTGTAGTATAGTTTGAAGTCTGGTATCGCTATACCGCCTGATTCACACTTTCTGCTTAGCATTGTTTTTGCTATTCTGGGTCTTTTATTATTCCATATGAATTTCCTGATTGTTTTATCTATTTCTACAAGAAATGCTGTTGGGATTTTGATTGGGATAGCATTGAACTTATAGAGAACTTTTGGTAATATCGCCATTTTGATGATGTTAGTTCTGCCTATCCATGAGCAGGGTATATTTTTCCATCTTCTGAGGTCTTCTTCTATGTCTCTTTTTAGGGTTCTGTAGTTTTCATTGTATAGGTCTTTCACCTCTTTTGTTAGATTGATTCCCAGGTATTTTATTTTTTGGGGGGATATTGTGAATGGAGTAGTTGTCCTCATTTCTGTTTCAGAGGATTTGTCGCTGATATACAGGAATGCATTTGATTTATGTGTGTTGATTTTATATCCCGCCACTTTGCTGAATTCATTTATTAACTCTAATAGTTTCTTTGTAGACCCTTTTGGGTCTGTTAGGTATAGAATCATATCGTCTGCAAATAGTGATAATTTAAGTTCTTCTTTTCCTATTTTTATGCCTTTAATTTCTTTCGTCTGTCTAATTGCTCTGGCCAGTGTTTCGAGGACTATGTTGAACAGAAGTGGTGAGAGAGGGCATCCCTGTCTTGTACCAGATCTTAGAGGGAATGCCTTCAATTTTTCTCCATTCAGGATGATGCTGGCCTGTGGCTTATCATAGATTGCTTTCACAATGTTGAGGTATGATCCTGTTATCCCTAATTTTTCTAGAGTTTTGAACATAAAGGGATGCTGTACTTTGTCGAATGCCTTTTCTGCATCTATCGAGATGATCATATGGTTCTTAATTTTAAGTCTATTGATGTGGTGAATAACATTTATTGATTTCCGTATATTGAACCAGCCTTGCATCCCAGGGATGAATCCTACTTGATCATGGTGTATAATTTTTTTGATATGTTTTTGAATCCAATTCGCCAGAATTTTATTGAGGATTTTTGCATCTAGGTTCATTAGAGATATTGGTCTGTAGTTTTCTTTCTTTGAAGTGTCTTTGTCTGGTTTAGGAATCAGGGTGATGTTGGCCTCGTAGAATGTATTTGGAAGTTCTCCCTCTTTTTCTATTTCCTGAAATAACTTGAAAAGTATTGGTGTTAGTTCCTCTTTAAAGGTTTTGTAAAATTCTGCTGTATACCCATCCGGTCCTGGGCTTTGCTTAGTTGGTAGTCTTTTGATGGTTTCTTCTATTTCCTCTATTGTTATTGGTCTGTTTAGGTTGTCTATATCTTCCTGACTCAATCTGGGCAGATCATATGACTTAAGAAATTTATCGATGCCTTCACTATCTTCTATTTTATTGGAGTATAAGGATTCAAAGTAATTTCTGATTATCTTCTGTATTTCTGAAGTGTCTGTTGTGATATTGCCTTTTTCATCCCGTATGCTAGTAATTTGGGTTCTCTCTCTTCTTCTCTTCGTTAGCATGGCTAAGGGTCTGTCAATTTTATTTATTTTTTCAAAGAACCAACTTTTGGTTTTGTCAATTTTTTCAATTGTTTCTTTTGTTTCAATTTCATTAATTTCAGCTCTGATTTTAATTATTTCTTGCCTTCTACTTCTTTTGCTGTTATTTTGCTCTTCTTTTTCTAGGATTTTGAGATGAAGTATGAGATCATTTATTTGTTGGTTTTTTCTTTTTTTAAGGAATGAACTCCAAGCAATGAATTTTCCTCTTAAAACTGCTTTCAATGTGTCCCATAGATTCCGATATGTTGTGTCAGTGTTTTCATTTATCTCTAAGAATTTTTTAATTTCCTCCTTGATGTCTTCTATGACCCATTGGTCATTCAGTAACCTATTGTTCATTCTCCACGTGGTGCATGATTTTTCCTTCCTTCTTTTATCGTTGATTTTCAGTTTCATTCCATTATGATCAGATAGGATGCATGGTATTATTTCTACTCCTTTATATTGTCTAAGAGTTGCCCTGTGACATAATATATGATCTATTTTTGTGAAGGATCCATGTGCTGCTGAGAAAAATGTGTAACTACTTGATGTTGGGTGGTATATTCTATATATGTCAATTAAGTCTAGGTTGTTAATTGTGTTGTTGAGTTCTATAGTTTCCTTATTTAACTTTTGTTTGGAAGATCTGTCCAGTGGTGAGAGAGGTGTGTTGAAGTCTCCCATGATTATTGTATGGTGGTCTATTAGACTCTTGTACTTGAGAAGAGTTTGCTTGATGAACGTAGGTGCACCATTGTTTGGGGCATATATATTTATGATTGTTATGTCTTGTTGGTATATGGTTCCCTTGAGCAGTATGCAGTGTCCCTCTTTATCCTTTTTGATTAATTTTGGCTTGAAATCTATTTTGTTTGATATGAGTATGGACACTCCTGCTTGTTTCCGCAGTCCATATGAGTGGAATGATTTTTCCCAGCCTTTCACCTTCAGTCTATGTATATCTTTTCCTATCAAATGCGTCTCCTGTAGGCAACATATTGTTGGATCTTGTTTTGTGATCCATTCGACTAGCCTGTGTCTCTTAATTGGTGAGTTTAAGCCATTAACATTTAGGGTTATTATTGAGATTAGGTTTGTTCCTCCAGTCATATTTGTTTATTTATGTTACTAAACCTGATTAGTTTTCCTCTTTGGTTACTTTCCCCCCTTTACTGTCCTACCTCCCACTGATGGTTTTCAATGTTATTTTCAGTTTCCTCTTCCTGTAATGTTTTGCCAAGGATTTTTTGAAGAGATGGTTTTCTAGCTGCGAATTCTTTTAACTTTTGTTTATCGTGAAAGGTTTTAATTTCATCTTCCATCCTGAAGCTTAATTTCGCCGGATACACGATTCTTGGTTGGAGCCCATTTTCTTTCAGTGTTTGAAATATGTTATTCCAGGATCTTCTAGCTTTCAGAGTCTGTGTTGAGAGATCAGCTGTTATCCTGATTGGTTTGCCCCTAAATGTAATCTGCTTTCTTTCTCTTGTAGCTTTTAAAATTCTCTCCTTATTCTGTATGTTGGGCATCTTCATTATAATGTGTCTAGGTGTGGATCTCTTATGATTTTGCACTTTTGGCGTCCTGTAGGCTTCTAGGATATGGGATTCTGTTTCATTCTTCAAGTCTGGGAAGTTTTCTCGTATTATTTCATTGAATAGATTGTTCATTCCTCTGGTTTGGAGCTCTGTGCCCTCCTGTATCCCAATGACTCTTAAGTTTGGCCTTTTAATGTTATCCCATATCTCTTGGATATTCTGCTCATGGTTTCTTAGCAGTCTTGCTGAACTGTCTATGTTCTTCTCAAGTTGAAATACTTTGTCTTCATTGTCTGATGTTCTATCTTCTAAGTGATCTATTCTGCTGGTAGTATTGTCAATTGAGGTTTTAAGTTGGTTTATTGCTTCCTGCATTTCTAGGATTTCTATTTGTTTGTTCTTTATTACTTCTAACTCCCTGTGAAATTGATCTTTTACTTCCTGGATTTGTTTCTGTAGTTCCTTGTCAATGTGATCTTTCATTGTCTGATTTTGCTGTCTCATGTCTTCCTTGAGAGTCCAGATCATCTGAAGCATGTATATCCTGAACTCTTTATCTGACATTCCATCTGTTGCAGCTATTACCTCTTCTAGGGTTGAGTTGACCTGCATTGCTTGTGGTCCTTTCTTTCCTTGTCTTTTCATGTTGCTTGCGTTTCTTTCTGCTTCGTGAAACTGTTGTGTTTTTGAAATTTTTCCCCCTGTTTATTTTTGTTGCTCTTGTATATTTGGGATATCTCTCTTGTAGGGCGGGTAGTGGCTGTGATCCTCCTCTAATCAGGGTGATCTATATACTACGCTGGTTGGTTGTAGGTCTGCCCGCCCTGCGGGCACGGGTGGCTGCTCTACTCTGCCCCCACTCCAATTGCGGTGACGTTCCTACCACGTCCTCGGATCGTTGGTCCTGATCCGGACGTGGGCAGCAGCTCTTCTCCACCCCTACTCCAATTGATGTGACGTGTCTACCACGCTGGTCGGCCTCCAAGCCTGTTCCGCCGGTGGGTCTCAGATCTGCCCACCCTGCGGGCCTGGGCTGCAGTTCTGCTCAACCCCCACTCCCAGTGGGGGTACCTAACTGCCTCTCCAACGGGTCTCTGGGCTCCTTCCGGATGCTGGCGGCGACTCTGTTCAACCCCCACTCCAACCAGTGTGACGTGACTGCCTCGATGCTACTCGTCCACTACACTGGCCGGCTGCCGAGCCTGTCCTGCCAGTGGGATGCAGGACTGCCTACCTTGCAGGGTCAGACGGCAGCTCTTCACGGCCTCCACTCCAAGTGGGTTGACTTGGCTACCCTGCCGTCGGGTCGCTGGTCCTGTTCCAGGCGTGGGCGGCTACTCTCCTCGGCCCCAGCTGCAGTTGGGGTGTCGCGATACCACACCGGCGGGACCCTTAGCCTGCTCTGGGCACAGGAGGCAGCTCCACTCTGCCCTCCAGGCCCCCGCAGCACCCAGCAGGACCCGGACCAAGAAGCAGTCCCTGTAGGATCCCCAACCCTGAGCCAGAGCCGCTTCGGGAGCCAGGAGCCGGTCTCTCCGATCCCCGCCAATTTCTGCTAGGAGCAGGCTCCTCAGGGCTACCGCCGCGGGTTCCCCAATCCCAGGCCAAAGCCGCCCCGGGAGCCCAAGCCTGGCCGCACCAGACTCTCCCTGCTAGGTGCCCAAGCCTGGCCGCACCAAACTCTCCCTGCTCGGTGTACGCTCCCCTGGGAGCAGAGTCTAAGACGCACTTCCCGCAGGCTCCCCAGCTCCGGGTCAAAACTGTTCCAGGAGACAGAGTTCCGCTGCCCCTCGTCGCAAGTTTCACTTGTGGCTGGCCTCAGCTCGCGGTCCCCGCAGGCTCCGCGGCCCTGGGCTCAAGCAGCCACGAGGGCCAGAACCCAGCCTCTCCAATCCCTGCCACACTCTGCTCGGAGCAGGCTCCACAGAGGTACCCCAGCCTCAGGCCCAGACGGCCCCAGGAGCCCGGGCCTGGCAGCTCCAACCTCTCCCAGCTCAGTGTACGCTCAGACAGGGGCAGGGTCAAAGACACAGTCACTGCGGGTTCCGTAGCCCCGGGCCAAGAAGGATCTCCCGCCCTGGGCCAAAGCAACCCGGGGAACTAGAATCTGGCCGCTCAAAGCCCGGCGCCCGCCTTGCCAGGGGTGAGGCCTGAAGAGTATTCTCCTCAGAGTTTCCAATCCCGAGCCTGAGCGATCTGTCTGCGCGACGCAGGCAAATACCAGCCTGGAATCACCTGTTCTGTAGTTGAATGAGCTGAGATCAGTAGAAAACAGGGATGATTGCAACAGCTCTCCATGATGGCGGCTGCAGTTCTCCTGCGTGTTCCGACCGGTGTCGGGAAACGAACTGGACCGATTCTCTCCTGTATTTCAAAGCTGGAATTCAGCACTCAGCACGGCTAGTGTGCCACTGGCAGGAGCCTGCAGAATCCGCTTCGCTGTAATCCCTCTCTGGTAACTCGAGGCTAATTAACTCGGGCGCGTCCCAGACTCCATCCACGGGGCGGTCCGCGGACCAAGTACTGCTTCCCTCCGTGCGGAGAAATCGCCCGCTACCAAGCCCCTGCAGCCGAATCCCGCGCGCTGGAATTCTGACCTCTAGATTCTGGAGCACTTCAATTTCACTGGGGATTCCCACCAAGGTAGCCTTCAGCCATTTCACCTCGTGTTTCTCCCGCACAGTGGCGCAGCGTACTGGTGTGCTGCACTCCCTTGGCCGCCATCTTCCCATTCGATCTGCGTATTTACTTTGTATCCAGCAAACTCACTAAATTTTCTTATCAATGCTAATTTGTAATTAATTGGTCACTGAGGCCTTTAAGAAATGCAATCAATCATGACATTTTCATATAAAGATACTTTTTTCTTTAATTCCAATATTTGCATTTCTTAATTTAAATTTTATGATATTGTTTGTTTGTGCCAGGGATTGAACCTAGGGAGCTTAACCATTGTGTCACACCTCCAGTCCTTTTTTATTTTTTATTTAGAGACAAGGTCTTTCTAAGTTGCTGAAGCAGGCTTTGAACTTATGATCTTCCTGCCTCAGCCTCCAGAGCTTCTGGGATTAATAGGCATATACCACCCTGCCCAGCTTGTTTTATTTTAGTAATAAAAGCACATAGTTTTAAAAGTCAAATGATACTATAAGACATAATTGAAAACAGCAGATTCTTGCTACACTCACTTTTTTTTTGCAACATTTGCTTTTGATTCTGAACCATCAGATGCAGCTACTTTTACCTTTTAGACATTAGTTATGACATTTTCAAATGCCATATTTTTAAGTGACAAGCTTATATTGGTTGTTTTTATTTTTTTAGGTTTAGATACTATCTGTTGACTTACTACAATGAGAACAAGAATTTGGCTCTTTTATATAAACCCTTACCTACCTGTATATTCCCATTCTCCTAATATGACTCTATCACAGTGAACCAATTTTTACATTCACATAGTCATGAGTATGCAACTGTTATACATAGTTGAGCCATACACATAATGACTGGCCATCTTTCATTTGCTGTTCGGCTTTTCTTTTCCCTGGAATTAATAATGGTTTAATTTTGTTTATTTCTTTGCTTCTTTGTTTGCATGTATGTATTTATGTATTATTGTTACTGTTTCATTTTGCTTACAAATCCATTAACATCTCTGGATACAGTCTTCTCTCAATACATTTAAGCACACCCATCAATCTATCAATTGTTTATTTTTTTTAAGAGATATCTTTCCTATGGCCCTGTATCTTCCTGCTCCAAATGGGATCAACTGCTTTCACAGGCAAGATGGTGGTGATCCTGGATTTCTGTTCACATTAGCCTTTCAAAATATTCCTTTGTCCCTCAGCTGTGTTTCCTGTTCACTTATTTCCCATTTCTCATGTTCTGTTTCCTGATTTATTCTCTGAAGCAGCTAGAGAGATGGTAAGAAAGAGAAGGTCATTCTCACATATTGGAAATGTTTTC
This sequence comes from Spermophilus citellus, assembly GCF_964194105.1. NCBI lineage: Eukaryota > Metazoa > Chordata > Mammalia > Rodentia > Sciuridae > Spermophilus > Spermophilus citellus. Next base: position 54,539,085 of record NC_138185.1, read on the forward strand.
CAGTGAAGAGAGGAACATGAACTATTAGCCAATAAAGGCAAAAAAAGAAAGAGTTAGCTGAAAGGGAGAAACTGTGGTCACCCAAGATGAGGAGGTAATATACAGGAGAAAGTTCCCAGAGATCATGCATGGATGAGCTGGCTTTGGAGAGGGAAATGTCTTCCCACAACCATCAGCAGGGAGAGCTGAAAGTCAGACTCCATTCTGGGAATCTGGCAGACTAGATTATCTGGGTTAACTCTCCTTTTGCAAACAATTAAAAATACCATATAAAATAGAAGACACATTTTTTTTAAAAAAAGCATCCAGAAGGTGACTAATATTGGACATATTAGATTTGCCTTTTTTGTCAGTTAAAAATAGTCCACTAATACTTTCGTATGTCTCAAACTACAGACATAATAGGTCAAAAATCTAAGAGAAAGAAAAAAACCCTAGAGAGGGAAGAAGAATACCAGAGTTGCTTTTGCACTGTGGGGATTTGCTGGTCCAACAAACTTGAACCATGCATGGTTGGTCCCTGATGGTAAGGGGGAAAAAGTCAAAAGAGAGGAATATAATAAGAGAATATCCCCACACTAAACTATGAACCTAAAAAGTCATACTGTTCAAAAAAGAAAGAATCAGTAGTAATTTCCTCCTCCCATCCAAGCCAGGGAAACTTGGATGAAAATTGCTGAAGCCCTAAGCAGAGCAGAAGAGGGCAGAGGGGTCCTCTGAAGATTTGCAGCTATATGTAGGACTATGACGGAGATTTGTATCCCAAATACACATTTCTGGGATGGCCTCCGAATAATTTCAACTGTGAGTTTAGTTCAGAGTAGTCTTTGATGAGTTGTGACCCCAGGCAACTTGAGGAAACAAGGGCGAATCCTCAAGAAAAGCAATAAATCCAACAAATAGTTTTCAAGGATAATGAGCATGATGCAATAAAAACTAACCATGCATTAAGGAAACAAAGCACCTGGAGTGAGATTCAATAGAAATAGCAGAAATAGACCTACAGAAAGAGTCAGATATTAGAATCATAAGACAGATTATAAAATAACTACACTTAAAAAGTTCTAAGTTAGGGATTTTATTTTGTGTTGTTTTTGCTTTTGTGGTACTGGGAATGAACGCATGCATGCTAGTCAGAATTTCTACCACTGAGCTATACCCAAGCCAAAATCTTAAGATTTTTAAAGCTTAAAAAATCTTCAGACAATAAGAAACTATAAAAAGTGACATAGCAAATTTGAAGTAGAACTAAATCAGAATTCTAGGAATTAAACACACACACACACACGCACATACAGTGAAGAAGAGTCAAAATTTATAACAGGCTTTAGAAAAGAGTAGAAAAAGCTGAAGAGAGAGTTTGGGAACTGGAAGCTAGGTCCATAGAAATCATCTAGAGTGAAGCGCAAAGACCAAAGAAATGGAAAAGGTGAGAATCTGAAAGATGGAGGATGAAGTGAGAAGATCGACATGGATATAATTGGAATCAGAGGGTACAGGAAAAAAATGTGATAAAGTCAGTATTTGAAGAGATAATGGCCAAACCTTTTTAGAACTGATGAAAGCTTAGGATATGTTACTGGGTAGTGTTCCCCACCAAATACAGAATGATATTTGCTCTGCTGTCATGTAGCTGTGGGTGTAGTACAACTTAAGGAATTTAAAATTGTATTAAACAAGGATCTTACCATCCTATTCTGAGTTAAAATCTAAGGTCAGTGTGGTAACACATGGCAAAAGTGGCCCCCACTCTGGATGGGAAATGAGGACTTATAGCCCAGCTGACATGGGATGGAGGAGGTTCTTTAGAAACACTGATCTTAGATTAGGATTCCTCTGAATCCTCCCCATAGAGCCATGAAATCTCATTTAAAAAAAAATCAGTATTTTGGTGGATAAGCATAACTTCCTCAGAGGATGAGAAAGAAAATCCCACAAGCTCCTACATCAACAATCTAGGCCAAGGCGCCAGAAAAACTTCACATACTCTGTCTTGTCATGAGTTACAATCATTGTTCTGGGAATTTTCCCAGGGGTTGGCTTTTTTCCTTATAAACAAAACTACATATCATTCTTGAAGCTGTCTGATAACTGGAATGCAAGCAGTTGTGGGATCTTTTCTAAGCCAAAGCATGATGCCCAGTGGTCCTCAAGGATAACGGGGGTCTGGGTATCAGTTTTCATTCTCCAGTGGAGCTGTCACCATTCAGGACACATGTGGAAACAGCCATCACCTCTGACCTCTCCAAGTCAGTCCCAGATATCTCACACAGGAACCTCAGAGGGTTTTGTCCTCTGCCCTACAAGCTTGTACTTTTCTCTGCCTGAAGATACTATAGCTCAAGGACGAAGGCTTCTGAGAGTCTATGAATAGCTTCTGAGAGTTCCTTGGGATGTCTGACTCAAGTACCCATGGCTGGTACAGCATGTTCCTCCTTTGTAAATTGTCCTGTGATGAAGTTTACAAGATAAAGTTGATGACTCTTAGATAAAGGGATACAGGCTCCGAGATGGTTTAAATAAAATGGATGAAAAAAAAAAAAGAAAGAAAGAATCATTGTCAAGCCTCCCAGCCATCTTTCTTCAAGCTTCCTTCCTTCTTTCCTTCCTTCCATCCTTCCTGATAGTAATGTTAGGGTAGTAGGTCTTTTCAGTGTATAGTTTCCATTTTCTACTGCTGTGGTTTGGATATGGTTTAGAAGTGCTCCCAAGAGTTCATGTGTCGAGAACTTGGTCCTTGGTGTGGTGATGGTAAGAAGTCATGGGACCTTAAAGAGGTGAAGCTTTAGTGAGAAGTCCTTAGATCACCAGGGGCATGCCCTTACAGGGGATTAATGTAATTCTCATGTTAGTTCCCAGTCTGTTCCTGGCTTCCTGTCTCACCATGTGATCTCTCCATCTCTGAAGTTCTCCTACTATGGTGCCATCTGCCACGATGTGAAAGAGTGGGGGGGGGCACTTGCCAGTGCTGATACCATGCTTCTTGGTCTTCCAGCCTCCAAAATTTTCTTTAAATATGACCCAGTGTTATATTATTGAAACAGAATATGGACTAATACACCCACTATACCCTGAGCAGAGCCCCTGATTCCTTTCGAGGTTGATTAAAGAGCTGCGTCACTTCTCTCTCATTACCCGCTCTGCTGGTTCTGGTGCTGGGTTCTTTCTCCTGTGAATACAAAACTGACCACAGAAGGATCAGCAGTAGGTGACTCACAGTTGTTCTCAGCCGCCTTGAGAGTCTGCTGTCCTCTGAGCTTGGGCGCTTCCTTCTCCAGTTCCTCCCCTTTTGCTATACCACACACTTTTCCTTGCTCATCAACCCATGGCCTCCAGGCTCAATGCCAAACTTGTTCCTCTGGCTTTTCAGATCCTTCATCTGATCCCAATAACAGTTTAAAACCAGACTTCCAACTCTCATTTACTCCCATGGTTCTCAGCCGGGGGTGCCCTAGAGGATGTTTGGAAATGCATGGAAACATTGTCATTATCACAAGGATGGGGTGGCAACTGGCACTTCATGGGCAGAGTCCATGCATGAGAATTGCCGTAGAATGCCCAGAACAATCCCCACATGATGTCCATCCCATCCTAAAGCTGGAAGTGCTGCTGTTGAAAAGTCCTGCTTAGTTCTGGCCCAAAGTGGTCACTCATCAAATCTGCTGTTTGTCACTACTGTCCCACCCCACCAGTAAGTTCCCTCTTTTCTTCCCTATTTATTTCAGTTCTACTCATTCTAAAGGCCTGGATTCCATGGATGCCCATCTGAGACCATCACTTCCCCACAAACCCTCTAGCCACTGTTATCACTGCAAGGCTGATGGGCGTGTGAGAAAGATGAGGACGCTGGAGTGACACAGACCCAAGTTTGAAGCTTGTTCTGTCATTTCCCCCAATGTGGCCCAGGGAGACCCATTTCCCTTAGAAATGGGTCCTCTCCCTCTCTCTGAAGTAGAGGTGATAATAGCACCTACCTAAGATGACCCATAAGTTTAAATACTATGATGTGACGTTAAATGGTCAGCATCCCCCGGCATGGGCATGTGGAAGGAACTCCATTAAAGATATAATGCTTTAAATTATTTTTAACAGGGTGTTCTTACCCTATAAATACTGTGGAGTTGATATTCACCCCTGAGACTCTGTAAAATGAAAGTGTGAGGTTCCATCATTCAGGACAGAGACTGTGTAGCCGACACTCATATTTATTCAGCCACAGAAAGTGTCTTAGGATGTGAGCCACTGAGAAGTTGCAAAAGAAGGGGCCCCCCATGAGTCAACACCCTCCGAATCCTGTCTCTTCACCAAGGCCAGAAGCATGGGCTTGATGATGCCTATGTATGAGGTATATGCACACCTCAAAGAAGAGCTAAGAGGAGAATTGGAGGTTCCATCTAGCTTCCTGAGGTCAGCGATCACCTGTAAGAAATGATGTCAAAGAATATAGATGCTGCCCCTCTGAGATGAAATGCCACCACCTAGCCCCTTCTAGCTTCTCTTCACTGTTCTCTCCTCACTCTGGTTCTGTGGAACGAAATTCAGAGTTGCCCTGGAGTCCTTCTGGCTTGGCTTTGCTCTGTGTCCTAAGAAAGGGCATTGTCTCATAATCAAGGAATGATTTCAATGCATTTATCCAAGATTGTGGGTTGTCAGAAATACTCAGGGATGTGTGCAAGGGGTGGAGGACAGACCAGCCCAGGCTCACTGGCCTGAGCCCAAAGTCCGGGTCCCTACTGTCTCTGAACCTTAGCAAATACTAAGGGGCTAGTTGAGGATGTGACTCGCTCAGAAACTCTTAAGAAATGAACGTTGAGGGAATTTCAGAAAGAGATGATCCATAGTGATACCATTAGTCAGGAGCCCTGTTGAATTCTTCCATCTGATTTCTTGCTTTTTAAGTTTAAAAATGTCCCCAAAGTTCAAGATTCCTAAAGAGGTGCTATGGTTTAGATGTCCCATTCAAAAGCCATACTGAAATTTCATTGCCACTGTGACAATATAGGAAGGTGAGGCTTTTAAGAGATGCTTAGGTCATAAGGGTGCCTCTTCTGACAATTAAGACCCACTATCATGGAAGTGGGTTAGTTATCCTTGGAGCAGGTTGTTATAAGAGTGAGTCCAGCTTCCTTGGCTCTCTCTTTTACCTGTCCTCATCCTCTTTCACCACGTAGTACCCTCTCACCTTCCACCATCGGATAATGCAGCTAGAAAGCCCTCACCAGATACTGGTGATCCTTGATCTTGGACTTTCCAGCCTTTAGAACTGTGTAAATTTGTTTTATTTATAAGTTACCCAATTTGTTGTGTTCTGTTAGAGCAGGGGAAAAAGGATTAAAACAAGAGTATTCCAAATGTCCTAGAGCCATATAGTTCGGGTATAAGACATTGGATTTGCTATGCTTTGAAGACAAAGAGGTGATCATAACGAGAGTCAGGGCAATGTACAGATGGAGCAGATTCTCATGTGGGTAAAGGAGTAGTAGGCATGGTTGAGCAGGGCTGGACTAAAGGCTTGGCTCTGCCACAGAGTGTCCAGAGGACTCTGGGCACCTCACATGGCTGCTCTGGGCATTTTTCCTTACTTCTCCATGAGAACATTGGTCACAGTGACAATGTCTGAGTGTGAACCAGTTAAGACACTCAACTGACTTTTATCCATCGGATAAATAGTAAGAATCATTACATTGTTTACTTGTCTGCTGAATTTTCCAAAGATCTTTTTGCCCATCATCCACAGTCATCTGGAGGATATCCAGCTCTCTAGGGTCACCCTAAATCCACCAGAGGGCTTGCATCTTAGATGCTGTGTTCCTGGTCCTTGGCCCTGGTGACAAGCTCTGATCCTGACTCTTGCCATCTTCAGGAATGAAGCCCTTGGACCTCCATTCTTTATGCTCCCAGGCTCTGGGTGTGGCTCCAGCAGGGCTCTGGGCTGGGGGTCAGAGGCACCTGTGCTCAAAAGCTAGAGTTAAGAAGCCACAGAGTCCTAAACTCCACTGGGCAACGAAAGTGAGATGACAAGGAGTAGTTGAGGTTCCTGTTCTCTGCAAAGGTGGCTGTTATGGCCCAGAGCAGGCAAGTCAGAGAGGAGTTGGTAACAGAAACCTCATATGAACCTGCACTTGGCACATCTCTCAATACAGGGTCTCAACAAGAGCTCTGCCTGAGGACCATGACCATTTATATACCTAGGGAAAATATTCGAAAGAGAAAAAGGCTACAGGGGACCTTCTTGGCCAAGGCCAAACATAATCATCCTCCGTAGGAGCTGGAGAAGCTCAGGCTTCCATGAAGAGAAGCATGTATCTTCAAACCCATGTCCAGTCAATGTAGGCAAGCATGTCCCTGCAGGGCCAGCTGGAAGCTTCCTGCAGGACCTCTCCTTCTGGCCTCTTCAACTCAAGAGGTTTTACTACAGTGTAAAACCTTAACAGACCAGAGAATAATCAAAACTCTAAACGCATGAGGTCATTTTTAAGATTCTCCAGTGATGAGAAAGAGAAACCACAGTAAGACGAATTTACATCAAGGACACTCCAAACGAACAGTACCAAGCACCACTGCAAACTGAAACGGTCCTACCTCTTGTCATCAGCAAAAATGCAAAGCTTTGGGTGGTGGCCCTTGGGCCATCAAATCCCAGAGGAACTATTCCAACCATTTAATCAACAAAATTAGTCGTGGGGTGGTTCGCTGTTTTGAAAGATGGAGGGCAGGACACTCACCATGTGTTGTCAAAGATGAGGCAACTGAAATCATTTCCCTGGGCAACCTTTGGACTCACTCAAGTGAATGAGATGATTTTATTAACTGATTAGTGAGTATCTTGGGCCCTGCTTGAACATTCTGGTGAAAGGACATTTGTAAGACGTACAAAGTATTCACACCCTGCATCTCGACAAAAACAGAAACTTCAAATCTTTTTCAGAAATGTGATCAAGAACAAAATAAAGTCTAAATATCTGTTTAAAAAATCTGCAAAACAATGTCGAAGAAGACGGGGGGGTTACAAAGTGGCAGCTCACACTTTCATGGCCCTTTGGGGAGCTGGAGAGGTTATGTGTATCTCACGTCATGGTTCTGACTGGTGCCAGATTTGAGAGGCACCTCCAGGCATTTGGAAGAAAGCACTACTTGGCTAGGAAAAGTGGTAACAAGGGAGGCTTTTAGTCCAGGAATTGCAATGAAAGTAACGTTAATCAGGTCACTACAATTGGCTTCCCACAGGCTGTCTCTACAACTGCTGAAGAATATCTTTGTGTTTACTTGCACAGTTGATCAAAAAATCCTTCTTCCCTAGAATAGATTAACCTCTTTCTCTAGTTATCTTTAAAATTGGGGAGGTTTGAGAATCCAATAAAATCTCTCTGTCAAAAGTCCTCTTGGCACACAATTTACAATGCATTTGAAAGGATCTGAAGTCAAGCCATAAACACTGGCTTGGAATCTGTGTTAAAGTGGGCTCCATTGGAACATGTGGATTAAGAGTGGTTACAGGTCCATTTCCCAAGCGCTTCAGTGTCAGGGGCCCATCATCTCTGGGGGCTGATGGAACTATTATAATCACAAGAGAAGGACACTGAATTTGTCCTGAGAATCCACCATACTCACTGGCTATGACAGAAGCATGTATTCAGCAGGCCCAGAGCCATTTCTCCCAAGGGTTTTCAGAAACTTAGGGTACACCTACTGGCATGACTGGACAGACAGATATAAGTGAGGACAAACTGGCAGTACTCAAATCAGGGACTGTCCCCTTTAGGTCCCATTCTATAACTGGTGTGTGTGTATATGTGTGTGCAGGTGTGTTTGTAAGTGCACATAGATGCTTGGGAGAGTGACATGCTGAAAGTTACCCATCTGAAAGGGCGCAGTATCGGATGCTCCAGGCTGGCCCTGTCATACTCAATGCCTCTTCCCCAACCACAGTCAGAATATGGGAGAGGGAGGAGGGGAGAAAGCATATTCCTACTCTGCATGATGCTGTTTGCATGCTGAGGGTCCATGTCCCCTGGGGAATTCTGGGATCTGTGGCCCTTCCTGCTACTGGAGCAGGCACATTATTGACAGCCCCTTGCTTGATGTTCCCAATATCTTGGAATATAGGCCATGAGACAAGTGAATTTTTATCTGACCTCTCTGACTTGGAAATAGACCTCTTGGAGGAACACATTGCAATAGTTTCTGTGACATTGGTGTCACTGGGGTACATGGGGTACATCTTCCTGCCACCCGGAAATTACTCTGGCTACAGGCTCCCTCAGCAGGGCCCTTCCCTCCTTAGAGACCAGGGAGGAGAATGACACTCAATCCCCTTCTGCTGTGTCCACTGGGAAGGAGACAGAGGGCAGGGAGGCAGGAGAGGTTGTGAGAGATGACTTGCCTTAGTTTTGAAGTGTGATGGTTTTAGACATAGTGCCCACAGCTAGCTGGATGGTGACAGAGGCTGGAAAGTCAGGTTTGCTAGGGGTCAGATGTAAATAGCTCAGTCTTGATACTGTGAGCCAAAGAGTAGAGCAGGGGACTGCTGAGTAGTGTTGTCACTTTCACAGGGTAGTACTTGAGGATCGCAGCAATGGCTGATTAGGGCCCTAAGCCCCTGAGTAGGACCCCCTAGAGTGTCAGCTAAGAAGGGCTTAGAGTGAGCCTCTCCCCTACCCCTGGTTTAGGGGTTTGCTTGGTTTATCTTGAGGGCTTATATACTTTAGTGGGCCCTGAGACACTCACTGCCCCAGGGCACTCCTTCATTTTGTTGACAGTTTGTCTGTCTGTCTCTCTGTCTCTCTCCCTCTTCCCTCTCCCCTTCTCCCTCCTTTGCCGCTGGCTTGACATTTCCCCCTGGAATGCTGCTCAAAGAGTTAGCCCTGGTAGATATTCATTCCCACTACACATTTCTGCTTGGGGAAAAAGATGGAAGTCTTTGTCTGTAATAGAGCAGCTTCCTTCTCCGGACATCAGTACGAAAAGGTGATATAACTACTTTTCCTGGATTTGCCCTTCCTGCTCTTGAAATTCTGGGCTGAGTGATGTAATGTCTCCCTGTCCATGGCTTGCTGCAAGGATTTCTTTGGATGACCACATGGAAGTATTCGCTCCACCAGGCAGTTTCCGTTTTGTTCTTTCCATTTCTTCCTTTCCATCACCCATTTGGTCCATCCTGAGGGTTTCTAAATAAAGCCAGAGCAGCACATTCCCATCTTTGGCATTCATGCCTTCAGTGGAAAGTTCTCTCTTTTTCCTTATAACGATGAAGTGGCTTCATCTTGAATATCTCTGAGAAACTCTTACTCAGTTGATTACAACATTGCTAAACTTTTGGCAGAACACATGTTTACCCACTTAATTATCATTATTAAGTTTTTCTCCCACTCAGATTTTTGGCTTTACATATTATATCATTTTTGGCTGAGGGTGCATGTGTGTGGGGTGGGGGTATCAAGAAGAGGAAAAATACCATTTATTCATGTTGATTAAAATTCTCTGTACTTAAACTTCAATTTTTCTCCCAATGACATATATCTAAGAACTACCCATAGTGCTTGGCAAATATTCCTTTCTTTAAACCATTTTTCTTTTGTTTCCAGAACATGTCCTTTCCACTTGTTCTGCCCCCATCCATCAAGTCTTATACTTCCATCACCTCCCACTTGGGTTATAGATAGTTTTAGTTTTATAACTGGTCTAAGATGATGTCTTTTGAATATCCAAGGAGCCAAACGGACATCAGAAAGATTAATTCTAGGGTATGGAAAGTAAAATATTAGTCATCTGATTTACTCACTTGTGAAAATGCCAAAGGATTAAAATCCAAATCGCTCGTCTGGATTTCCAAACTTTTTGTCCTTCTGGTTAGTACCATAATTCAAATCCAAAACCACTTCACCTCTTACATGTGATTTCCTTTCCTTGATGGATCTGTGAGTGGTCACTTCTAAACCCCTGACCAAGGAAGATCATAAAGGAACTATGGTGACCCCTTTATGGGGATTGCTACCATTCCCCAGATGAAAGCTCGGTTGCCCATGGTTCCAGCTGTCCCTAGGAGAGGGCCTGTGCGGCTACTGCTGAGGACTCTGACCTCTGGCCTGAAAGGACTCCCACATTGGATTCTGCTGTAACTACCATTCCATGAATACTCTGTCTCACTTTTGTTCCTCACCACTCCCTACCAACAATCACTAGTCGAAGTTGGCTCCCTAGGATGTAGGCAGCAGTTCAGAATGCTGGAAGGGGGGGAACAATCTACCCACATGTGTCTCATGATTAATGGGCTCAGTCTGGACTGGTGCACTTGACACATCTCCCCACAATTGGGGTCTTCTCTTTGTCCTCCAACAAGTGGCTCTAAGGGAGCCTTCTCTCATAGTCATCTGCTTCCCTCTGACATGTACATCAAAAATGTGCACTTCCTATCTAAATAGGGGAAGGCCCTTAGGAGACAGGCTCACCAGGAGACAGCTCCACCCCATCTCTCACCTCCATTCCATCTGGGTAGACAAGGCCATGCAACTAACTCTTGCCAGTGGAATGTAAGCAGAGATTCTGAGTGTCATTTTGGTGGAGGTCCTTAAGAAGAAGATATGTTTGACCCATAGACTTTCCATTTAGCAGCAGGGCAAAGGACAAGCAAAAGGTCCTGGGGGAACAGCAAAGACATGTGATGGAAAGACCCATGCCCCTGTCATAATACATGGAAAATAACTTCCTGTTGGTCAAAACCTCCGGCCTTGGACTACGTTACATGAATGGCATATAAAGGTCTATGGTGCTAGGTCAATGCCATGGTTTGGATGTTGTGTGTCTCACAAAGGTACATGGATTAAAGGCTTGGTACCATTGGGAGTTGGTGAAAATTTTAAGAGCTGGGCCTAGTAGAAGGTCTCCTGATCATTGGGGGTATGCCCTCAAAGGGGATAGTGGGACCCTAGCCACTTCTTTTTTCTCTTTTTTGCATCTGTCCATGAGGTAAGCATCTCTGCTCCACTTCATGCTCCATGGTGTGCCATACAGGTCCCAAAGCAACAGGGCCAACCAACTATGGACTAAAACCTCCAAAGCTGTGAACCAAAAGAAACCTTTTCTCCTTTTAAGTTGATTATCTCAAGTATTTGTTATAGTGACAGAAATCTGACTAACATAGCAACTGAAGTGTGGAAGACTATTTGTTATAGCAGCTGTGTTACCCTCATCCTCCAGTGGCCATCTTTGTCTCTTCCACCCTGGAGCTGCTTGGTTTCTGGCACAGTACACCCTGAAAATGACTGTCCTCACTGAGGCCTCTGCCTATCAAGGTGCTAATTTTTCCACAGCAGTTGAGATTAGGATCCTGATGCCTAACAGAAGCAGTTTAGAACCTCAGAATATTTTGATGAGATGACTTCTATGCCTTCAAGTGATGGCCTGTGGGTGTTGCCCAGGCTGCTGGGAGAAGGACCAGGGTTTATTTCTTGGTAGGTCTGAGATGAGGCTATACCAAGGTCAGTTCTCCTAGTGGCAACCTGACTACACAAATAGCCTAGCCCATCTCTCCCTGGGATCTTGTACAAGGAGAATGATGAAACCCCAGAGGATAAATGTCAAAGGATGAGATACCTAAAGTACCTGGCCCACAGTGAAGGCTCAGGAAACATTAGCTCCCTTCCCCACTCCTTCCTGAGGAGGAAACTCAGATATAAGTCTGTCTGGTTTAAAGTCTAGAGAAGGAAAGAGGGAATCCCCAAAGTGACCAAACCAGGTAGGGCGCGGTCACTTCCCACTGTGGCCTTCCAGGTTGAGAGTGAGCTCAGCAGGCTTTTCAGCATTCTAGGGAGGTGAACCATCTGAGCCAGTGGTCCATCTGAGCCAGTGAGAGGTCAGGACAGTTATCCCAGGCCCAACATGACCAGAGCCCCTAAAGGGTCAAAGGTAGCATACAGAATGACCAGGGGACACACTCCTACCATATCAGGACCACCTCATGGCAGAAGGAAGCTGTTTTGAGAGCTCTTTAAAACAACGCTTCCAAGTGGTGCCCACCTCCCTCCCATATTAGATGCAGAATCCACACTCTCCTGGATAATCTTTCATTTATGCCAACACAGTCTAGGGCTTCAGGTTGGAAAGTCTACAGCTCCTTTGCAGCCAGCTGCCTGACAAGCAGAATACACATGATCCTTTCCCTGAATCAGCTTCAGTTCTCCTGTCCTCTGAGTATCAGCCTCGCCTTCCCCATCTCTTGCAGCACCTGGGCAACCTAACTGGGTTGTCCTCAGATGTGTATCTCATGTCTGGCTTCATAAGAGCATCTGCTGGAACCCAAGCATGGGAACCTGCTTGTCATTAGTCTTCTTTCCAAGGCTCTGGGCTTCATCCATATTCTTTCTGAGTCGTGGCTACATATCATTGTCCTTAACTCCACTTTATGTCTGCAGCAGGTCAGCTCTCAACAAAACATAGTCAACAATGTCCACTGGATGTTTCTAGAAACACCAAAGAGTAATTCAGAGTCTTTTGTTTCAAATGGAAACAAATATGGAGGAATTATATTCATCTTCAACCCTCTCCTAAGACAGCTTCAGAATGTCATTCAAGAGACACCCCATTTGGGGGGAAGTGGTTTAACTTATTCAAAGGCCTTGAGTTCACAGACAAAATGGCCATTTCTTTATATGCAGAGGCACTCAGGATGTCACTTACCTTCCTTCTTAGGTGGGCCAGGATCCAATGGGGCGGGGAGTGGGGGTAAAGGAGCCATCTCCATCTTTCTTGCAAGAGATGCTTCATCAAGCATCTCTTTCCAAGAGGACTGTCCTGGACCATCTCTGAGAACCCCCCTCCCCAAGGCCAACTTCCAGAATTAAAAAAAAGAGCCACCAAATTCAGAGAGCAGGGGCTAGCCTTTAGGTGAGCAGATCCATTAGCTGGATTTCCCAAGATTCCTGGCCTCCAGGAAGCATCAAATCAGCCCTTGAAGACAGGGCAGATGACTGAATGCTTTGAGTCAGGAGAAGAATTTGAACCCAAGTAAAACTTTCTGTGTCTATACCATAGGCAAGATTTGGCTGTTCACCTCAAATTTTTCAATTTCCAACTAAGGTAGAGTACATTTTGAAAGGATGTGCCATGTGGTTTTTTGACAGCAGCTGGGTCAAGGCAACCTGCCCATTATATAAGCAGGGCAGTTACAAAGGAGGTACAATGCTAAGCACCAGGGGCTGGATGAATGAGACACACAGGGTCCCACTTTCATGAAGCTCACAGTCCTGTGGGAAGAAAAGCAGATGATTCCTGGAATAAAGGAACTCCCCACTTAGTTTGGGAGTGGCCAGAGAAAATTTCCCAGAGGATGGGGATGTCTCAGTTAAGATCTGTGGGATGCCCAGGATTCCACCAGCAAAGAGGAGTCTTAATGGGGTGGGGACCCAGGCCACATGGAGGCTGTGCACTGAGACAGTGAGGTGAAGGAGAATGTTTCGCCTGGGGAAGTGGCTGAAATGCCAAGGAGAGGTGAGCAGAGCCTAAGGGCCAACATGAATTTTGAACTTCAACCCAGGGGCAATGTCAGGACACAAACCTGGCATGAGAATTCAGAATGAGTCAACTATTATATTTGTAGATTCTAAGATGCTATCAGTTTTAAACCACAACCTGTTTCAAAAATATTAAGATGTGAAAAATTAAATGTTAGAATATAAGAGATGGAAGTCCAGCTTGTAAAATAAAGAAAAAAAATTCAGTTTCAAAGCAACCCAGGCACCAGAGGTGTGAGGCAGTCCCACCTTGGGCAGGCAGAGTGGGGAGAAGAGGTCACACATGGTACCATATTGCTGGGACAATCACAGGCCCCTTGGTTCTCTTCTCTCAGCAATGTTGGCCAAGACAAAACAGATCAAAGCAAATCTCAAGGCCTCACTTTAACAAAAATGTGGAGGAAAGGGAACTGTTGTGTACTGGGTGGGAATGTAAACTGGTATTTGCATTATGGAAACCAGTATGGAAGTTCCTCAAAAAATTAAAAATAGAACTTCTATATGATCCAGTAATTCCCCTTCTGGGCAGTTACTCAAAATATTTGAAGTCAGTATGTCTGCACTCCCATGTTCATGGTAGCACTTTTCACAATAAAATGGTGTTATAGAGATTATGGACTCAACTGAGGTGCCCATCAATGGGTGAATGGATGAGGATAATATAGATACATACATAGAATACTACTTGGTCTTTAAAAAGAAACAAATTTTGTCATTTGCAGCAGCATGGATGGCATTGGAGAATGTTATGTTAGATAAATAAAGCCAGGCACACAAAGACAAATATTATATGTCCTCACTTATGTATGGAATCTGAGACAATAGAACGAGAGAAACAGAGGAGAATAGTGGATGCAGAGGCTGGGAGAGTGGAGGAGTGGGGTAGTCATAGCCAAGTTCTACAAAGCCTCAAACAGGAGGAATATGTAGTTTTTCTTTGAAATCTACTCCACAGTGTCCCGAGTGTAGTAAATAACAATTCATTGTGCATTTAAAAATCACTACAAGACTTAACTTTCAAATGTTTTACCATAAAAAAAAGTATTTTTAGTGATGGCTGTATTAATTAGCTTGACTTAATTATTCCACATTGTATTCATAAATCATCACATCACTTTATATACCATAAACACGTACAAGTATAATTAGTCAATTTTATAACTAAAAGAATAAAGATTAAAAAGAAAAAAAAATATTCTGGGCAAGGGTTCCTGAATTGGGCATGGAGACAGGGACAACACTGTGCTCTTTCTGAGGGGCACTTGGGTTGATCCTCGCCATATGAGGCTGTTCCCCTGCCCCACAGGACTCTTTCAAACCCCCAACTCAACAGCAGCCCCTACTCTGACTCCCACCCCTAATGAGGCGGTGGTCATTCCTCCCCACTGCAGATGGTCCAAATTCATACACCATTATATTTTAGATCTTAAATGGTCCCCAAAGACTCATGAATTGAGGGTTTGATTCTCAGCTGGTAGCACTATTGGGAGGTGGTGGAAGCCTTATGAGGAACGGCCCCGTGGAAGGAAGTGGTTCAATGGGTGTGTGCCCTTGAAGGACATAGTGGGACTTTGCTGCCTTCCTCTCACTCTGGCTTTCCAGCCACCATGAGATGAGCAGCTTTCCCATCATGATGTTCACCAGACCCACAACAACAACAAAGGGGCCAGGTGACCAGGGGCTAGAACTTCCGAAACTGTGAACCAAAAGAAATCTTTCCTCCTTTTAAGTTGCTTATCTCAGGTATTTTATCACAGCAACAGAATGCTAACACATACCCCATTTCAAGGTCTGCATTTTACCCACTTGCTAATGCTTCAGAAATCATGATGTCTCTTCTAATGAATGGGTAAAGGAATTCTGAGTGGGACATGGAGATGAAAGGGTCAATCCCCACGTTGTTTCTGAGGACAATCTGTTACTAAATTGATGGTGTCTCTTAAAATCACTGTTCTATTGAGTTGTAGACTTTCAAATATTTGGTAATCCAAATGATCAACAGATCACGCGGTAGCAACTGTGACTCATTTGAAAAAACACAAAACAAAAAGCAAGGCACTTGTGTGTGTGTGTTTTAAGAAATACTTCTGTCTCCAACTGGTCTCCCCTTTTCTTGCAGATGTGCACAAATGAGCACTAATAAACAAATTCCAACCTCTATTGGGTAATTCATCTTAAAATGGAAACAAAATCGAGGAGTATGTGGATGATTGCAGGAATTAGAGTCATGAGTATCTTAGAAGAGCACGTTACCTCCTTATGTAAGGATATGGATTTGCAGGGGTGGGAGGGAATGGCCCAGCAGGGTACAGGTTGGTATTTTGTTGGCTGCAGTTTGCTTTGCTCACTGGCTGCCATTCAGCAGTGCCTGTTGACACATCTCATCTGAGTCCTCTTTGCACAAGTCCAGTGACTGTCTGGGTGAAGAAACCAAGTCAGAGAGAAGTGACAAGTCTATGTGTCTCATCACAGACAACAGGACTGAATAGGTGCATCTAATTGCAGAGAACCCCAGAGTCTCCCAGAGATAGGTATGGCACCCATGGTGCCTTACCTGACTTACAAAAGTTCTTCTCAGTAGAAACTGGCATGTGGAATTCACCTCTCCACCCCACAGCACTTCGAGAGAAGTCACTGGCTAGGGGGAGACTCATCAAACTTGAGATTCTTTCCATCTCTGCCCCCAACTTGGTGCCGGGAATGCTTAAACAACAATAATTGGCAGGGCTTATCACTTTCTGTGACTTCCAGGAAATTCCATTAAAATTATATAACATATATTTTAATATTTAAATTATGTTATAGTAGTGGGGTCCAAGACTGACATGTCAGCCTCCTTCCCTGCTTACCTGGCAGCTCTCAGGAAGCCTAGGAGCTCCTTTTTCAATATAGAAAAATCAGGCCTTGGGCTGGGGTTGTGGCTCAGTGGTAGAGCGCTTGACTACCACATGTGAGGCCCTGAGTTCAATCCTCAGCACCACATAAAAATAAATAAAATAAAGGTATTGTGTCCAACTACAACTAAAAAAATAAATATTAAAAAAAAAAAGAAAAATCAGGCCTTTCATTTGCAGGTGTGGGTCTTAGTATCAGAGCTCAGACCCAGGCTATAGGGATAGGTCCCTTGTCCTGGTTCATTTTCTGCTGCTGAAACAGAATATCATAGACTGTGTAATTTGTAAAGCAAATAAATTTACTGCTCACGGTTCTGGAGGTCATGAAGTCCAAGATCAAAGGCACTGTCCTCTAGTGAGGGCAATCTTGTTAATATTACAACATGGCAGAGGTCATCACATGAGGAGGGAGCATTTGTGTGAGAGAGAGCTCACTTTGATAACTAACCCACTCCAATGATAACAGCACTAGTCCATTCATGAAGTGGAGCCTCATGACCTAACCACCTCATAAAGGTCCCATCTCCCAATATGGTCACAATGGCAATTCAGTTTCAACATGAGTTTTAAAGGGATATTCAAGCCATAACACCCTCTGAACAGCCTAATGACATGGCTGGTGCTGGCAGCCCTAAGGCCGAGCTCATGGCTCCTGAGGTAATAGCTTACATGACACAGCTCACCCCTTCTTCTCTCCTTCAGGGACTCATGTCCATGCCCATCCCCACTGGCATGGATTCCTGCAGCCGCCTATCACTTGATTGAGCACACTTTGAAAGCTGAGCCCTTGCCCTTCCCCTCCTATCTAAATCAAGTGTTCAAGGATGAGTAGAGGTTGGTTAGACCAAAAAGGTCAAGACCAGGGAGACCTAATATGGTGGCTGGACTATGCCCCCATGCATTGAAGTTACAATCACCAGTACCTTGGAGTGCAACCTCATTAGAAAATAGAGTCTTTGCAGACTGCACCAAGCTCAGATGAGATCACTAGGGTAGGCTCTAATCTGATGGGTCTGGTATCCTTATATAAAGGAGATTCTTGGACACAGAGAGACACTCATGGAAAGAACACCATGTGAACATTATGGCACAGACTGAATGCCTTTTCAACAAGCCCAGGAAAACCAAAGATCACCAGCAAACCACGAAAAGTAGGAGAGAGGCCTGGAGCAGATTTTTCCTCACTACCTCTGGGGGAACCAGCCCTAGCCACACCCTGATCTAGGCTTTCTAGCCTCAAAAACTGTGAAAGAATAAATTTCTGCTGTTCAGGTCACCTAGACTCTAGTACTTGGTGGAAGGCCTAGTAAATTAACACAGAGACATAACACCCTGGATTCTCCAAAAAAGGTCATATTTCCAAATGTTCTAAACCTCAGTTCTCATGAGTTATCGAAATGTACCAGAAGTTCAAATTTTAGCTTGAAAAATACCCTTTCATGAGATGCTTCCTAGATCCCCAAACAGCATCAAAACCATTTAGAGAAAGTCTTAATTTAACGTTCAGAAAATATGTTCCTCAAATGTGTAGCTCAATTTACAAAAGCCTGTCTGCATCAGAACTCAGTTTACGCAGCAGGGAAACCTGCTCTGACACACATGATGGGCCAAGCAAATCCCTGTCCTGCTGACAGACTTGGTCCAAGGGATCAGTTGGACTAAATGCAGTGCCATCTGGCTTGCAGAGGAGCCTTAGAAAGTTCCAAGATAAACACACGTGGGTCACCATCCCACCTGCATCATTTCCTCATCATGTGGCTTTGGGCAAGTCAGTCTCCTTTTGCTTTGGTTTCCTTATCTCAGTGCTGAGGTAATGTAGTGCCTGCCTCCTGGAGTCAGGGAAGAGTTAGATGGACTGGAGTATATAGTAAGCACACACATACAGATGCATGCACTCACGCACCAGAGTCACAATTCTCCAGTAATCACAGCTTTTAGGCCATCAGGACCAGAGTTCCCAAGGGCTCATCTGGACAGAAGAGGAATCTATGGCCAATGGAGGACCCACTGCAGGGCTCAGGGCACAGCAGAACCAGCTGCCCCACACTTCCACACTCACAATTTCTCCTTCTCAGACCCAGATAACTCACAACGCCAGGAAAGATGGGTTTCTTTAGTCCAAGAGCCTCCTACCACAGGAAGGAAACAATTTTAAAATGGCATCTAGAAATGATCGCTTAGATTAAGTGGGAGCACAGATCCTCAGTCCTCCACTTTCTTCCCGCCCTCTTTTCTGTGAGCCTGTGAGCGGTGTGTGTGTGTGTGTGTGTGTGTGTGTGTGTGTGTGTGTGTTTAAACACAAGCAAGGCTGAGCCACAGCATTTAAAAATCTAAGGAAAGGAATTTTCAAGTAAGTTTTGTAAGCTCCAACTCTGTGGATTAACCAACTTGGGCTATGGATTTACTTGGTGATTCAGTTATTGGTCTGAGAAATGAAACATGGAAACAGAATATGTGCACGCATGAGAGTGAGCATCACTCCCCCATTTAAAAATTAAAACAAATGAAAAAAAAAAAAACAATAGGAAGAGAACAAAACCCCACCATGGTGTAACGAAATGAGGGACAAAATCCTCCATCCAGACAAAAACAGGCTTCCCCAGGTTCTGGTCTTTACTGGGTGGCGGGCCCAGGATGCCTCAGAAGGTAGGAAAATGCAAGTCAGATCAAGTGCTGAGCAACCCTAACTAGCTCCTGGAAGGGACACAGCATTTCCAAGCCTGTGCAAAGGGGCCAGATGTTTTCCTCATTAGGACTTTCCTCAGATAGAAATGATTCTTTCCTGTTTAATGCTTGAGTCAATTAGTCGTCATTCTGCAAAACTGGCAGCTGTCTAATTTCAACTGCCTTTAGAGGCTCTGAAAGTGTGTTCTGTACCCTGCATCAACCAGAAAGCACATTGGCCAAGTGTCGACCCTGGGCCCAGCCTTGCTGCCAGACTAACTTGAGCTTACAGGAAATACTGAAGGTAGAGGAACAGAAACTCGAAACCAGTCACACACATCCAGCATGTGGGACGTTCTCCAAGATGACTCTTTCAGACCCCTCAGTCAGTCTCCTAAGATTATTATATTTTTTAAACAGGTAGGGTGTACTCTGTGGAACACAAGAAAGCAAAGAGACACAGTCAAACACAGTGTGTAAACCTAGGTTCGATCCTGGTTTAAATAAGTAACAGCAAAACAATCATAACAGACAGTCTTGTGCCAACTGGGGAAATTTGAACATGGACTCTGTTGGTTTAGATTATGGCATTACCATTATTTTCTTAGGAATCATGTTGTTATTGTGGTTATCTTGGATATAGGGTGAAGTATCGTGATGTCTATAGCTTGTTTTTTTATTAGTTCTTTTTAGTTATACATAATGTTAGGATTCATTTTGACATAATTATAACAGCATGAAATATAATTTCCTCTAATTCAGGCCCACTATTTTCCCTTTCCCTCCATTTCTTCCTTTCTCTCTACTCTATCGATCATTCTGCTATTTACTTAATTTTTATTTTTTTAATTAGTGCCTTGTGGATACAACAAAGGTGAAATTCACTGTGGTATATTCATACATGTACACAGAAAAGTGAGGTCATCCATTCCACATTCTTCCCTGTGGTGTTCCTCCTCTCTACTCCTCAATTCACTTCCTCTTCCACTGGTCTTTCTTCTATTTTGATGGAATCTCCCCTTTTTCTTTTTCCTTGTTTTACACTAGTTTCCACATATCAGAGAAACCATTTGACCTTTGACCTTTGAGACTGCCTTATTTCACTTAGCATGATGGTCTCCCGTTTCATCTATTTACAGGCAAATGCCATAATTTCATTCTTCTTTTTGGCTCAAAAATCAAAACTCCATTGTGTATATATATCCATTCATCTGTTGATGGGCATCTAGGTTGGTTCCATAGTTTGGCCATTGTGAATTATGCTACTTATAAACATTGATGTGGCTGCATTCCTAGAGAATGCTGATTTTAGATCTTTTGGATATATACTGAGGAGTGGGATATCTGAATCATATGGTGATTCCATTCCTAGTTGTAAATAGCACATAAAAAAATACACATACACACGTGTGCAATGATGTAAAATATAAAGCAATGATTTAAAAATTGTCACAATTAATGGAACTACATGGAGGTATTTGTTGTATAATGTTTTCATATGAAAAAGCAGGGGAAAGAAGAAAACAGAATAGAAAAAAATAATGATGATTATATGTATTAGGACCTGCAGAAGTTCCAAATCTTTATATCTACAAGGTGAGCTGAACAGAACCTTAAATGTAGCAACTCTACCTTGGCTTAAATAATGATCTCTTGTTGACAAAAGTACCTTTAAAGAGAAAGTAAATAAAAGGGAAATATTTTAAAACTAAAAGTTTCTTTTAAAAGTTGGGGAAAAGATTATTCTAATTAAAGCCATGCATTCTACTATCTTGTCTTCTGAAAAGCATACTGGAGAAAATATGGCCAGTATGCAACTATGCATGCTAGAACAACTAGGAATGGGGGGAAAAAAGGAAACAAGTGCTTCTAAAATCAAAATCAAAATGCCTGGAACAGGGGATGTCTTGGGATTGGGAGAAGAGCACAGATGTCAGTGGAAGTAGATGTCAGTTCCAGTTCATGATTTGTGTGAAAGCCTCATGTACATGATGTATTATTAATAAATGAACAAACAAAATGGAAGAGGGCCATGCATGGATCAATGAGGATGGCTCAAAAATCAAGTAAGTTAAAATACTACCTGGTTCCTGTGGTTGGTTACGAAGATGATAAGAAAATGTTCTTATGTCAGTCTTTAGGACAGTGAAGAAAAAAATTGCACTCAGCTGGGCTCTGTGGTGCATGCCTGTAATCCCAGTGACTCTGGTGGCCAAGGCAGGAGGATTGCAAGTTTCAGGTCCTAAGCAATTTAGTGAAACCCTATCTCAAAATAAAAAATAAAAGAAAGGCTGAGGATGTGGTTCAGTTGTCCAGTGTCCCTGAGTTCAATCCCCAGTACCAAAAATAAACAAACAACAAACAAACAACAACAACAAAACTTCACACTCATTATAGGTCCACTCATTATAGGATGGTTTCAGTTTATCTATTACTTATTCATTCTACATTTTTTTTTTTAGTACCAGGAATTGAACTCAGGGGCCTTAACCACTGAGCCACATCCTCACATCTTTTTAATATTTTATTTAGAGACAGAGTTTTGCTGAATTGCTTAGGACCTCACTAAGTTGCTGAGCCTGGCTTTGAACTCAAGATCCTCGCGCCTCAGCCTCCCCAGTCACTGGGATTACAGCATGCACCACCACACCCAACTCATTCTACAAATATTTACTGAAGATCTGCCATAGTTCAGGTAGATAGATAAATGATAGGTATATGATAGATAGATGGTAGACATGTGGATAATAGATAGACAAATGATAGATACAGACAGATGGTAGATATATGATAGGTATACATATTTTTATAGAAGGATACATGATAGATACATTTAGATGATAGAGATAGAAAAATAGGTATAGATGTCATATAGATAATGTAACATGTCATATATACAGGCATCTGTACATATGTCAAATGCTATGAAGAATTACATAAAGCA
Source organism: Spermophilus citellus (assembly GCF_964194105.1). Classification (NCBI taxonomy): domain Eukaryota; kingdom Metazoa; phylum Chordata; class Mammalia; order Rodentia; family Sciuridae; genus Spermophilus; species Spermophilus citellus. Next base: position 54,561,095 of record NC_138185.1, read on the forward strand.
TGTGAAGGGGCTTAGAAACAGGGGCTGTTGACCAGTGGGCAAGGAGGGAGCTCTCTGAGAGTTTATATTTTAATGTAGATGGACAATAAACAAAAAAGCAAAATATACACCAAGCAAATTTCAGCCTGAAAAAGTAAAAATCATTTGATACAGTGATTAAAATAGGTTGGGCACTTACTTTAGATCCAGAAGAAAATCAACAAGAAAAAGACAATATAGAGAACCCCTTCCTGCTTCCCTAGAGAAGTGTGTGGCATATGAAAAGTGCTTGATGTATATTGGTTGGAAGAAAAAGTGAACGTGGAGCATCATTTAGCAATCAATAAGAATCAGGCACATGTGCATAGGCTAATATAAAAGGGTGACTGTGAGTAGAGACAATTAAGCTACAGAAAGATCATTTCATAAAACTAAATGTGACACAGACAGATGCACAGAGAAAGAACTGAAAGAACCCACTCTATGTAGGTAACACCAAGAGGGAAGTTGGAGGGGCTTTCACTTTTGCCCTAATGTACACATACTGTCCTTCTTCCAGAAGCACTTCTCACCAGAGATCATAGGGCTCCTCACTCATTCTGGGATGGCCCTAATGTGTGTGTGTGTGTTATATATATATATTAAGAGTATATGCCTACTTTGAAATAAAATAGACTTTTAAAGAAGCACATGATGATTATATGTATCAGGAAAGATGAAATAGAGCAGAAATAGAGCAGGAATGTTGTTGAATCATTTGATTCAATCATGAAACCTACACACAAAAAAGTTACTTTATAAGTGATTATTGCTCAGATGTCCAGGCAAAGCCAGCTCACTCACATACTAGCCATTGGCCAGGCTCCCTATGCACCCTGAAGCCTCTCCTATGTCCCAGGAAAGTCAGGGGCAGAGCATGTCACAGTGTCTACTGCCCATGTGTTATCTCAGAAACAAAGGAAGATGGCATAAGAATAGAGAATAAAGAAAGCATTCAAAATTTCAACTTTCAGCATCCTGTTGGTACCACCAAAATAACTTGTCAGGATCTAGTAGCAGTTAAATAATCCAGATCTTCACTGTGAAGGGAAATTAGAGATGCTGACTTGGTGGCCTCAACCCAGGTGAATACTGTGACTGGTTACAACAGAAACAACTGTCTTTTCTGATTTCTCACCCACAAAAAAAAACAAACAACAACAACAACAAAAAAAAAACTGTTTCATGTGGGAATGTTGACAACTGAAGACAGAGTACTGAGTTGTAGTTAAGAGAAAGCAGCTCTGTGTGCTATTGCACAGTGGGGTGACTGTACAAAAATGATAATGGTCCGTGAATATTTCACGAAAAGCTAAAAGAAATGATACTGAATGTCTTCCCTACAAAGAAATGATAAATGGTCAAGGAGATCTGCTTGCCCTGATTTGAACATTATACAATGTGCACATGTATCGAAATATCACAGGGTACCTCATAAATATGTACAATCTAGACATGTCAATTTTAAAACAATTAAAAATCCATAGACATCAATAATAATATTTTAAAAACTGGAGACAAAGACATCTGGTATGGGTTTTTGTGCAAGAACTGGAAAACTAACAAGGCAAGCCCTCCCCAAATTCTCCTGGGCAGTGTTGGTCTGAGAGCCCCACCAAGGACAGCTGCACACAAGAATCTGGTGGGTGGGATGCCAGCAGGAGTGCGTCCCAGGGTGAGGGCTCCTGACCCCAGAGGCTGAGCAGGCGAATCAGGTGACTGGGACTCCTAAAAGACCCTGTAATTTTCAGTTGACTAAATGGGGGGAAAATCAATATCTGAATCACCTTTCAAGTTTTTAATTTAATTAGACAAGGAAAATGAGGCTTCTTTAAAATTCTTACTCGGTATTAACTTCTGTCACAAAGCAGCCCAGAGTAATTGGTAAAAGTGCAAAAGTGATTACCGAGGCTTAAGCTTATTTATCACAGCTGCTGCACTTTCACAAAGTGAGTTTGCTGCTACTAAAGCCTCCGCCAGAATGGCACGCCCACCCACCCCCCAGCATAGATTCCAGCCTTTTCATAAACCACCCCTAATAAGCCATTGTAAGAGGGTGGGGCGGGGAGTATGTTAACAAACCACCTGTGGGGTTCACAGCTGGAGCTTTGTCCTAGGAGCCTGTCTTTCCCCCTCCAGCTTCTCTGGAACACTAGGATCCTACAGTATGGCTTGGTCATGGAGCCTCTAGCTCATCCCGCTAATCCTGGGCAAGGGATCCTACAGTCTTTGGTGCCACCCGTCACCAGCAGAGCCAGACAGTGGCCTCAGTCATGGGATGCTCAAGTTACAATATTTTTCTGCCTTTGGCAAGTGACTCAGCACATAGAGCTAGACATCGGTGGTGGTGGTGATGTGTGTGGGGGTGTTCTGCAGCAGCCCTTCATCTGCGGCCTTCAGGGTTCTCACTTGCCTTTGTCTCCTCTCTTCTTCCAGGGTCTGACTGTGGGGAAGGCAGGTTCCTATCCCTTTTATTTTCCAGGAATGACTGCAGTGCCCTGTGGGAAGGAAGGAAGGAAGGAAGGAAGGAAGGAAGGAAGGAAGGAAGGAAGGAAGGAAGGGAGGGAGGGAGGGAGGGAGGGAGGAAGGAAGGGATGGATGGATCTCTCTACATAAATAACCACCCAATGAACCATAGGAGTCTGTTTCTTCAACTAAAACAGAATAAAACTTTCAAGGAAGGAGTAACATGCCAAGCTGTGTGAGGAAAAAACAGACCCAGCCCACAAAAAAAATTTTTACAATCCAGTAGGTGAGATGGCAATATTTCATTTGGGAGGAAAAGATTTAAAAATTTAAACTGAAGGCTCTGAGAATAATAAATAGCACAAACAGCCACAAACTGACTTCCAAAACATTATTATTTCATCACACTCATGTTGTCCCTCCCAAACCCAAATAGGCAAATCAAATCAGTATTGTAACAGATCAGGAATTGTTTGTGATCTTAGTAGGCCAGAGATTTGGCTGCATTTTGCTTTGGAAAAACATTCTGTTGGACAGTAAGGAGATATATGGGATGGAGAAGATGATTATTAAATACTTAGACACTTTTGCCTGTTGAAGGGTTTCTGATCCCCTCCTCCCTCCCGTCTTGCCAGTTGTCACTGCTGTCAGGATGGAGCTACAAGATTGACAGCACTGGGCCAGGTGGACCTGAAGCCAGCCATTCTAAGACCGGCCTGGCCAGGCTTCAGAGCAAGGGGTAGGCTGGATGCAGACCCTGGCTCATGAATAGCAGCCTTCATACTCTGAGGAGAAACTTTGCACATCCCCCTTCTTTCAGGGTTGTCTGGCTTCCCACCTTCATATGAGAATCAATCAAACCCACCAAATCGCATATATTCAATATGTGCCTTTTTTTTTTTTTTTTTTTTTTGGTACAGCAATTACACCACAAAGCAGCTGTTTAAGAAAAAGGAAACATTTCTTTATTTTGGCAGGCAGACTCTGTGCAGAGATTATTCCACGTTGTTGGTTCTCAGAGTGGCTTCCAGGAATAGCAGCAGCAGCAGCCATTGCAGAGTATCCTCACCTGCTAACTCATTTGTTTATTTCTTAAATCAAGTAACATCAGCTTGGCCCCTAAGATGCTCAAGCTGCATTCAGGGGCTGGGAAAGGATTTGTAGATGCAGTAATTCCTTCTAACTTCTTTGGTTGGGGGGGCTTTGGTTTCAGCCAAATGAATGTGGCAAGGTGTTTTCTCTCTGCCATCAATGCTTGGGACCATGCTCCAATGCTTTGATCTTAGGGACACACCATTGGCAGCCTGCCTCCTGAGCAATGCCAAGGCACATGCTGGCTGAGGCAGCTGGAGCCATTGTCTCCCCCACCCCCAAACAGGTTAGGGCTGTCATTATTAATGTTTGGCACACATGTTATTTATGAGCTACTAAACGAGGCTAAAGAACAATAACAGCAGGATAACAGAACTACAGGCTACCAGTTTTGTCTGTGCCCAAATTAAATTAAGTAGTTGCAAAAGATAATTGGAGACACAGAGGTCTAGACTTGGAGTTAGCTTGTAATGTGGTAGGAAAGATTTGTAGTCTTTGTTAACATAACACATACAGGACTATCCAAGGCTAGTCTATAAAGTCAGGAGACTCGTTTTTACATGTGAGCCCCAAGAATCACCAGAAGTACTTTTATTCACAACTCATAGAGAATCAGGTAGGTGGTTTCTATAATATCCTATAGTGAATGTTAGATTCTTTTTCAGTTTAGTTTTGTTTTTTTGTTTGGTTTTGTTTTGCCATGGGTGAGTCCAAATACCCTAATGAAGTGGTTCCAAGTGTGGTCCCAGGACTACTAGCATTCACATCATCTAGACACTGATTAGAAATGCAGATTCTTAGGCTTCACTTTTCTAGGGATGGAACCATCAAAACATATATAAGAGCTGGGGATGTGGCTCAAGCAGTAGCGCACTTGCCTGGCATGCGCGGGGCGCTGGGTTCCATCCTCAGCACCACATAGAAATAAAATAAAGATGTTGTGTCCACTGAAAACTAAAAAATACATATCAAAAAATTCTCTCTCTCTAAAAAAAAAATATATATATATATATTTATAAATATAATTTGTGTGTGTGTGTGTGCAAGTGGTACTGTAAATTGGACTTAGGGCTTCTCTACCACTGAGCTACATCTACAGCCCATTTTATTTTTTATTTTGAGGCAGGATCTCACTAAATTGAGGATCCTCAATTGTGATCCTCCTGCCTCAGCCTCCTGAATTGCTGGGATTACAGAAGTGTTTCACCACACAAACTAGCAATATTTTAACAAGCCCTCCACGGGATTCTGATGCTCACTCAATTGCACCAATATACAGTAGAGCACCATAATTCCACACTCCATTTAGAACTTGGAAAGTGGACACACCATTGGCAGCCTGCCTCCTGGGTGATGCCAAGGCACATGCTGGCTGGCACACACTGGCCTACCCTGGCCTTACCCAGCTAACCCTGCTTCCTTTCGCTTGTCAATCAGCTGGGTTCAGCGCTGGCTCCTTCTGATCCCTAGATGGCCAGAGTCAAAAAATGTGTACTGAATGAGTAAGGAAGCCTCTACTGGATCATTTCTAAACTCTCCCAGGATTATGTTAATACGCTCAGGAAAGAACTCAAGGGTGGAGTCTGTTAACATCACATAAGGTCTCTATCTTGTGTGCACCCTACACTTGGGTTAGGCAGACTCAGGACTCCTCTGGGGATATTTATTATGTATACTCTGACTTGTGGAATATCCCAACCTACATAACCTGCAAATATTGGCTTCTACTAAGAAGGCATTTTATTACTTCCTGTTAAAACAGAAGGTGATTAAAGTACTTTTTAATTTAAAACAATTATTAAATGGAGCAGGAAGTAATGGTATCAGTTAATCTCAGGGTAGGGCTTTTTAAATTTTTTTTTTTTAATTTTAAGACCCTAATAGCTTCCTAAACATCAAGCATTTCTATGAAGCTAACCAGAGTTACTTAATTATAGGCTCTGTGACTAAGAATTTCTATGGAATTCTCAAAGGAATCATCAGGATCCTTGTATAATGCAGGGTTTAGATGTTCCACGCCAGAGCCTATATACTAGCCCTTTTATCTTAATGCACAAAGGTGTCCAGAAGAGGATGCAATGAGGAGTTAAACACCCTGGGGAGCCAGCCTGGCTCAGGGATGAGGCAACCGACCAAAGGCATGAACTCGGGTGCTGGCATCCCCACCCTGCTCGGCCGCGGGCCTCTGCAAGCCTTGTGCCAGGCGTACAGTGGCCTCCTGGTGGCTTTCTCATGCAGGGGAGCCCCCTCATAGCAGAAACATCATGGCTTATCACCAAGACACTCAGTGTGGCTGTTGCTTCCCCTCAGAGCACTGAGGATCTGTCTTCAAAGCCCATTCGGCAGAGGGAGCCAGCTACATGTTGGAACTTGAGAGCCTGCGAGAAATTAGGGCCGAGAGGAATACAGTGAATGGATGGCAATGATGAGCACCCAAGCCTGGTCCAGTGTCATCACCAGCAGGGGCACATGCACAAGCCCTGCAGCCCTCTCCTCTCCACTAACCTGCAGCACCAGATTCTTCAAAGCCCCTGTGAGCTTACAAACTCTCTGCTTCCTGTAATCTTTGCATTTAAGACAGGAGCCACATGGTTAAGTGAGGAAATGAAAACTAGGGAAGTGCTATGGTTCGCATCTGAAATGTTCCTCAAAGGTCCACAGGTGAAACACTTGGTCCCCAGCATGGTGCTATTGGGAGGTGGTGGAGCCTGTAGGGCCTCCTGGGAGGTTTTATGGTCACTGGGGACATGCTCCTAAAGAGGATCTTGGGACCCTGTCTCTTTCTCTTTTTGTCTTTTGCTTCCTGGCCATGAGGTGAACAGTTCTGTTCCACCACATGCTCCTGCCATCATGTGCCAACACACACCTAGGACAATAGGACTAACCAATCCTGGACCGAAACCCCTAAAGCTGTGAGCCAAAATAAACCTTTCCTCTTTATAAGCTGATTGTCTTGGGTAAAACTGATAAAAACAGAGAGAAAATCAAGAAAAGCAAACAGGTTCTGAATCTCATCCAACCTGAATTAGGGCCAGGCAGGGACACAGAGGTCCAGGTGGCAGGAGACAGTGTGCCACACTCATGTCACCACTCAGCACAGCACATGCAGCACTCTGCTGAAGGCCCGGGGAACTCTCACAGTGTAACGCACAGCCCCTGACACCATTGGTGTTATAGGCGTCTTGGACACTGTGGTAGTGCCATAGATCCTCTTCCTGGGAAAAGCCACCTGTGCACATCCTCAGAAGGTTTCACAGTCCTGAATTCAGAACTCAGAGGAAGATGGTACACACAAAGAACAAGGCAGTGGAGATGTGTGTCATAAAGCAAGTCTGTGGGAACACTAGGAAGCGTGAATCATGCCAGCTCAGAAGCTTGGGGAAGCCTTCCTGCTGAGAAGGCGAGAAGGGATGGGGTGGAGGGAGGGAGTCAGAAGAATCACCGTCTGCCTCTTCATCTTTGGAAATAATCGGAAGTAACTCACAGGGTGGTGATGAGAACCCGGCTTTACACAGTAGGTACTGGGACCTATCAAACTTCAGTTTCTGTGGTACTTTCCTAGTATCAGTGCTGTGGGCTACACACTCCCCACTCACCAAACACCTGCCAGTCAGTGACTACATGTGGCACTATTCTAGTTGTTGGGATGCAAAGTGCAAGGCCAGATCCCTCACTTTCAGAGGCTTACAGCATAGCAGGTGGAGACGGAAAACAAACCTTAATTTCCCCTTTAGAAAGAACTCCAAGCAGGACTTTCCAAATACACAGTTGGGGTCAAGAAATGGGAAGTCAGAGGGCCAGGGCACCCTCCCAACTAGAATAGGAACACCTTGAAGAAGTTGGCCCAAGAGGGAGACTTAACTGCTATTTTGGGTGGTACGGACTCAGGGTCCAGCAGGACAAAGACCACTTCCTCTGCTCTCCCCAGCCCTAGAAATAGCAGGCAACTTTAGAATCTGATCCCAGCCATCTACACCACTTCCTCTCCTCAGTTTCCATCCTATTTAGACTTACTGAGCTCAAGTCACTCCCAGTCCACAGGCCCATAGCCTGGAATCCCTCCACCCTGTATGCATCACACTCTGGAAGCCGTGGGCCAGCCTCACCTCTGTGGACAGGGACAGAGCTGTTGTTTCAACATTTTTGTTTTATTGGAATCACATCCCTGTTCCCCTAAGGCTTTATCTTAATGTTAACACACACACATACACACACACACACACACACACACACACACGACCCCTCAGGGTGGGTGATAACAGTAATTTGTCATTTACATGTTACAGGACAGATAATCATGTCTTGAGGACAGGTTTAATAGACAGGTTTTTTGAACAGGCTGCAGCAAAGAAGCTGCTGCTTTCTAGACTGTGGTGGGTACAGGGCATTGCACACAACTCTGTGGCACCCATTCTTTTCAGGACCTCAAGGCAAGGGTGTTATGGCTACCATTCTGCCTGTCTTTGTTGTGGCTCCAGGTACACCTAGGAGTCTGTCATCAGACTTTGGCTGTGGCTACTCCATTCCTTCCAGGGCTGGTTCTCCCTTATGAGTCAGGCAGCAGGTGATGTCCATCTCTCCTCTACTGGTTCTACCTCAGCAGGTGGAGGTCCTAAGTCACAATGGCTCACGTACAAGAAACAGCTGCTAGGGAGGGGAGTGGAGGCCAGGGAGGCGGTGGTGGAGACTTTTAACATCTACCCTGAATTGGGTCTGACAGGGAGTGACCTTGTCATGGACATGTGCAATGTGATTTTAATCACAGGACCTCAAAATTTTCTGTGGGTAGTATATTTGAGCCAAGAGTACTTTTCGGGACAGTGCATCATTACCTTAATCTCAAGGGCTGGTGCATTAGGGTAAACTCTCATGATTCAATATTTTCTCCAAGTCAGAAACATCACTCAGCCTACCACTGACATGGCAGTTTTACTTTATATTTGCCAGATAATCACACAAAAGTCTAGAAACTAATAGTGTATCTATCAGCTTCTTACATAAATTTCGGAATTCTCCAGGTGAGTAAGCAGCAACTTTAAAGAGTATCAACAATCAACTAGTTGCTGATACTAGGAATGTTTATTTCAATTCAACTTAATCTCTAATGCAAAATATCCTAGTTCTTCTCCCTTCCAGATCCTTTTAACTCTCAGTGGAAGTATGTATTATAAATGTGAGCAAGCATAAGTTGGTGAAAGGCTGGTCGTATTTCCATCTCTGTAATGAAAGCTAACAGAAAAAGCTTAGTGTACACACCACTGGCATCTTGGTGCAAGTTCATTCAGTTATCCAACCCATCTTGTAAATTCACAGAGGGAACAAAAACACAAAGCCACAAGAAGTAATTGGTCCAGCCATGCTCACAAGGCTGGCAAAGGGCACATATAGTTAAGGGGGTCCCCAGAAGACAGGCTGTTTCCTTTCAATGAAGATTATTCAAAAAGGCAAATGGAGGCCAAGACTGAGCTCTCAGAACACATTTAGTAGGAAGTTATGGGCATTTTATGGATGTGTGGGCTTTAAATCTAGGAAGTACACCTATGAAATCCTGACTCACCAACTCCTGCCAAAATCTGTGTTGTTCTATTTTTGCTCTATTAACAGTAGGTTGATTTGTGTTCCATGGCAGACAAGTGACTTGGGCAATTGTCATGCTAAGCCATGCTAAGCCATGGAAAGCTGAAGATCTAGCAAAAGGTTAGGGAGGCCTGGCTTCTTCAGTCTACACTACCAGTGAAAGAAAAAAGGACAAACTATGCCAGTGTTTTCCTACAACATAAAAAAAAAAAAATTATACTGGACTGGGACTGTAGCTCAGTGGTGGAGCACTTGCCTAGCATGTGCTAGGTTCTGAGTTCCATCCCCAGCACCCCTCCTCCACCACACACAAATACACACAGAAAAAATACACACAGCATTCATGTCTGCAGGATATGGACAACTGTAGAAAAAGCACATAAAGTGGTGATGGGGCAGGACTACCCCTCAGTCCCCATCTAGCTGCCCTGAGAACTGAGGAGAGCTCTGATCAGAGCTGGAACTCATGCAGATACCTCAGCTAGCCAGGGATCCATGTGGGACAGCTCTGAACTGGGCATTCATAGAGTGGACCCCTCCTCTTTCCAAGTGCTGTGGGAGCTCAACTAGGGACTCCTGACTAGACCATTCCCTGCAGCCAGAGTTTCAGTGAGCCATCCCCAAACTCACCATCATGGTACCAATGGCCACATGTAACTAAAGCTGTGGAAAATAGATTCTTTTGGCAACAGGGTTGGAGAAGCAAGCAAATAAAACCCAGGGTCCGTTCTCAAGGAGTTCTGAGCCCAGGGGACTCAGGGAAAATGGTTTCTTAGGAACAACAGTAACTAGGAAGAAATACAATTTGTTCCCTTCAAGTGCTACCCAAGGTGGGAAATGGCTGTAGCCCAGACTAATTTAGTGGGCATTCTTCCAAAATAGTGAGCCATATTTCTATCCAGGTAAGGCAAAAAAAAAATTCCTGAACTCTAAAATTGAGAAACTAAAGCAATTTAATGGGCTAAGTTTTTACCTTGTGTACAAGCATGCACTTCGCTTAAGGGCTAAGTAACCGGAATTAAGAGAGGGGAAATCTAGAAGCCTCTAGAGAAATCTAAAACATTCACGTACAGTAAGCCCATGCCCTCTGAGTGCTCTTTTTTTCTGGTAAAGAAAAAGAAAACTAAGCAGTGACCTGACCCAAAACTATCAGAGGAAGAAAAGCAACATTAGCTCAAAATTGAGCAGCAAGAACAATATGACTCCATTTGCCAGATAAAATAGGAAATTGTGCAGCTGGATTACCTCTGTGTCCGTCACAAAGGGTCAGTCTACTGGTCACGTAACCCAGTTTCTCAACTTAAACTGATTCCTGCTGTCTAAATTCAGCCATCTCTTTTCTGATTAATAAAACTGTTTCACAGAAAACTAAATCACTTTACTTCTTATTAATGTGACATAAAATTACTCATATTAATTTTAAAGAATTTCCTAATAGAAAGGAAACACAGATTTGACTTTTTAAAAAATACTTTCTTAGTTGTAGATGAACACAATACCTTTATTTTATTTATTTATTTTTTATGTGGTGCCAGGTATTGAACCCAGTGCCTCACGCAGAACCACTGAGCCACAAACCCGCCCCTCCTGAGTGAGATTTTTAACATGCTGGGAACAAATCAAGATTTAATTTAAAATATATTTATAATAATTACAAATGATTACTGACTTTTTAAAATAAAGGTCACATTTGCAAGGGAAAAGTAATTTGCCTTCATCAGATCCTTTGCTTCTAATGGTTTATGGGTCTTCAGAATTAAAAAATCATTTTGCTTGATGATGTACAATTGGAAGGCAACACAAGATACTCTGGGCATAGGTGAATGAATGGAATTGAAAGAGCACCTCTCAGCACTTAGTCAAAGGGCTGAGCACTTTCTCAGGGCACTTTAACAGGGCTAGCTAGGGGTCAAGGTTTTAGTCCCCTGCCAATACAGAACATTCACAAATTGCCTCAGTCTTTTCCAGTGTGATTTGTACAGTGAACTGTTGCTTAAGAATCACAGAGATCTTCAGAAGATAACAAACTTAGGGAATGTGCCATGGTCTTCAAGAAATATAATACAAAACGGAATGCTATTTACCAGTGGCATACAGAAAGTTGAGATCAAGTAGCATCATTGACTGGGACCCTTTATTTTGATTATCTAAGATTTAAGAGACCTCATGTAGTGAAAGAAGAGCCAATAATAGAAGACAGACAATCATCTTTGTATGTTGGGAGTCCACATCAACTCCAGCCTAAATTTCAGTCTTTGGCAGTTAAGCTGGTAAAAAATCTAACATCAAAATTTGTAAAGCATCACTCACTCCACTTAATGGAACAGTTACACTAAGTTACATAAATATAGGCAGATGATACAAACCCATCTTCTTTCTTCTTGGCTACCCAATTACACAGGATGTGGAAAATATTCCTGATATCAAGCAGATAATCTGTTTTATCAATAGCAAGGAAACCATTTTTATAAACTGTCTTTCAGCTGAGAAAACAATGCACTCCTTACATCATACTGGAAAAGGAATGACCTCAAGATTTCCAAGCAACACAGCTATTTTTCAAATCCTAACTCCCCTGCTGATCATCAGAAATAATTTCAAATGTCCCATTCTTGGCCTTCATGGGTGCCAAACCCTGGACAAGTATGCATCAAGGTTATAATTCCAAAACAGCCCCTTTCTGCACAGGGTGCTAAGCAGTCTGTCCTCCCTTTCTCTTCGCACACCATCATTTATATGAGTTTCAGGTCTCTCCTGAATCAAGCTGTGCTTATGTCATAGGGAGGAAGTGAGAAATCCAAGTTATTTTGCTTCAAGCTCCTGCCGGCTAATAAACTACCTCAGATGCACTGTGACTACATTTACTGTACTGTGTTTAGAAAGCTGTGGTCTGAACTCTGTCTTTGGTCAAGGTGTACGTGCATGAGACTGGTGATGAATATGACCCAAGAAGGCTCAGCACTGTATCCAACACACCCACGACTTTGTTGGTTGGTATTTGCAGAATGCATTTTTAAAACATAAATTTAGTAGAAGGGTAGAAATTGGTTTATCCAATGCTGATGTAAAGTGGTACTGTTTTCTATATCACATCCTTACTTAGTCCCAGCAATCTAAAATATTGATGAATGATAGATGAATTTTTGTTTTTCACTAAGTAGCTAGAAATATTAAAAAGCTAAGGCAGACCAGAAATAAAACACAATTCCAATATCTTTTTTAAACCATATTTAAGTTTTTTTTTTAATTCAAATTGACCCAAAGCAAAACTTACATTACAAAGGAAGAACAAAATACATTATGATATAACACACTGGGAGTTAACATGAAAGCTAAATTTGCAGGCAAACAGCCTCATCCCAATCACATCCTGGGCTAATGAGCAATTCTGCAGGGAAGTTAGAATCTCAGTTTCACATGGTCCACTCTGGTAATTAAGCTACACATTCTCGTCTCTCAGGGTGTGCATCTGACAAGTCATGCTAGACTCCCTCCTGCTCCAGATGTGTACTCTTGCCACTGCCAGAACACTGAATTCTCTAGTGGAAATGTTGTTCCAAGCATGACTGATAATGAATTAAAAAACAAAACAGTCAAGTCCTCCAAACTAACAAGCATGGATTATTTTGTAGTAAATAGTTTAGAAATGTGGGAATTAAATAATCTAAAAACACTCTTACTCTTCTGCACATTTATAAACACAAATATTTACAAAAAAAAAAAAAAAAGCAAACGTCTTTTCAAAAAATGAGGTTTGCGGTTCATTAATGATCATAAATCTTTTATGAGCTGGTTTCTTTGGTGTATCTGCCAAATATATTCTTATAAAGATTGAGTGGTTAAGTTTCAATAATAAATTTCAAAAGAAACAAAGAATCAACGACAAATTTGATAATATGCTGAACATTTTAATCAGGATTCTGAAAAACTAATCAGTTGATTTTCTGAAAATATCTGTTTTCTCTACTCAATATGTGACCACAAAAATGCTTCTCTGGCAAGCAAATTCGAATGCAGATCTGTATGTTCACTGCTATATTCTACTATTACCAACTGCAAGACATTTTAGTTATTGTTAAATATGATATGTGATTGGGACTTTATTGAAAACAAACATAAAATATTCTTTTGAAGCTTTCAGATAAATCAAACCTCAAACAATAAATAATGCAATTATACACTTCTTCATTAAATAGAATTTTCAATTCCAGGAAGAGTTCCCATAATTTTTTTCTGAAATCACAGCAGCAAGACAGAACAAAGAATTCACCTAATCTGATCTTTTTCCTTGGAATTTCCTGGCTCAAACTCAGTGGCTAACTTAGTTTGGAAATCTTTGAGTCGCTGGGGAGAGAATATCCTTTTAAACTAACTGAATAAATTAATACACATATGTGGATATAAGCACTGGGTAAATGAAATATTAACATCACCACTCAGAGTGCAGGACCCTAGGCACCCTCCTGCCTCCTCATCTCCCTGGGCTTGGGGTTTTAAGAGAAGCAACACCCAATTCATTTCTGGCCACATGTGTCCCTAATGCTGCTTCTACATATCAGATCTGATCTGGGGTGGTTTAAAGAATGAGAATACATCTCAGCAACTGTCTTCACAAGGGACTTAACTCTGACTTTCTGGGGATAATGTTTTGGAGAATATTTTTAATAGGCAAACATCTGACTACCCACTTCTATCCATCAGGCTCTGCCAGCTACAGTTGGGAATGGTTAACAGAACTGGTCTCTTGCTGACTAGGTGCCTGTAAGAATCTACAGTCCGCATAAGTGCTTCCCCTAATAATCCTTTTCCCGAAGCTGCACTTTCTTCAGAAACCTGCACATGGCTTAGGCATATCAGATTCTCTAATGCCAGGGCTACTCGCTAGCCCAGAGAGCAAACTTTGTGCTTGAGAAACTAGCACTGCTGGCTCTGAAAAAGGCAAAGCCAGCATTATCTCCTGGCTCGGCTTAGTTATACTTCTAGGTGAAAGAGTTTTTATGACTTATAAGTAGAAATTCAGACAAGAAAAGAGAAGCCCTTCATCTTGTAAACTTCTGATAACCAATTTATTAATAGCATATAAATATTGTGGCATTTCCCAAATCACTAAAAATGATACTGGGACATTTGAGGTGCTTCTGAAACTAACATGATAATGAATGAATGAAGCACACAACACGTCGGCCAGGACATTATAGATACCTAGTGCATCTGGGCTATTTTCCATTGTCAGACACTTTATCATATCTGTGTTTACACTGCACACAAAAGACCAATCAACCCAGAAGAGAAAATAACAGTCCTGAAGAGCTTCACTGTACAGAACCTTAAAATAGACCGGAAATGTTTAATTAGCATATTAGGAATTAGCCAGACTTGCAAATATGCACCCGTTAGAGATTTTACGTTTAAAAAATATATCTAGATGTAGACATATATTTAAAACTGGGGAGGAAAAAACCCACTATGAAACGACCCCAAATTATTTAACCATTAAAGGCAAATGGTTTAACAATAGTTTGGGCTATTTTTAGGAAATACTCTACCACCAGGATATGAAATTTGCTGCTTAAAGTGAAGTAAAAGATAAAGCTTAAAATAGAATTGGAACTGACACACTATGGGTCTGCTATGAAAATTAAAGTGGCGGTTCCTGTTCTCCCGGGCATGTCAAAGCCGGCCGTGGAATGATGAACAGCAAGTAAAATAATGGATAGAATACACGAGAAAGAGTATTGCACTGGAGGCACTGTTTTAAAAACAGAATACACTGGCTTTATAAAGTTATTTTCTATCTCATTAATTTTTTTTTTTTAAAGCACAATTCAACTAGAGAGAGAGAGGTTGAGACACAGTGTCTCATGGTAGTGTCCTAACGTTGTTAAAAAATAAGTTAAAAACGAGCACACCAAAAGGAAAGCCGAGGTACTGGATTTTTGTCATTTGAAAGCTACATTAATTAGGAAAAAAGGAGAACAGTTTGAAACAGCCAATTTATACTCATTAAAAATGAATGAGGTGACAGCATTATTTAAAAAAAAAATTTAGGGCATTTTCCAGTATAACCCAGGACCCCCCCTGGGTGAAACTGTGCCTCAAACTTCGACAAGTGTGCTGCTGGTTTCTGGTACCATGCTTGCCAATGAAACTAGAAATTTGGAAAGGGTAAACTCTCCACTTCAAACCTGCTTGTGTCATTTAGGAAAGACAATTTTTCTAAATGCAATGTTGTATAGAAAGCTTGGACCTCTTAAACTTGGACCAAGAAACCAAATTAAGACTTTCAAGCATGTGGTGTAAGTATATATAATATATATATATATATATATATATATATATATATATATATATAATCCCTCCCCTACAATGAAAACCAACCAAATAAACAAAAAACCTAAAAGTGTATACCTGCTTTCTGACTTCACAGCAAATCAGAAATTGCATAGGATATACTTTGTGCAAGGCAAAAAGCCTTTTAAGTATCTGGAATATAACTCCTAATCTTGCTCACAGTTCTGATATATCAGATATCATCAAATTTGTGTTTTAAGTAGTCTTTCATGACCTTGGCAATTGGTAGTTCATCAAGTAGCTTTAGGTTTTGAAGGCCTATACATTGTCGAATTTTAATTCGGCACAGGTCCTGCAAGTTTCGGGGCTGTCCTAAAAAGACAGAAAAAAGAAAATGTTACTTTGTTATCAAGCACAATATTTAAGATGGGCTTTGAGATTTTGAAAAGAACTGTTTATTTCACTGGGAGTGCTCTCTATGGATTTTAAACACCATGGATCAGAAAGGCACTGACTAAATGACATGTCCCTGTGAAGTCTCAGATAGTTCTTGTCACAATCCTCTACAATATGGTAGAAATTTCCATTTCCATTTTACAAATAAGGATACTCTGTATCAGAGATTTAAGTAAATTGTTCAATGTCAGACAACCTTAGATTGAGACTAAAAACCAGTTCTGAGTCTAAGCCTGGTCTTTCTATCATAAATCAAGAGAACTCTGGTTCTTGTCCTGATGAGGCCTCTAATCTGTAGACAAGCCTCTGAGAGCAAACTGTTTCTCTGGGCCAGAGACATTATCTGAAGAATATGCACCCAATGAGATACTCTCTTCCTCAAGCCCTTTCAACTCTGGGTCTAGGATGCTGGAGCCTTGATGCCTCTCAATCTCTGTGGAACTTTCTAAAGGACATCTGCCCACTTGTTTACTGTCATTCTAGACAGAGCAGAACCCTGGTTGTGAGGATGAGGGCTGAGAGGTGCAGCAGGCAGGGAGTGTGAACAGGCCCCTCCAGCTAGTCTGAATCTATGTTGTTTCACAC
The DNA here is from genome assembly GCF_964194105.1 of Spermophilus citellus. Lineage (NCBI taxonomy): Eukaryota > Metazoa > Chordata > Mammalia > Rodentia > Sciuridae > Spermophilus > Spermophilus citellus. The sequence goes on from NC_138185.1 coordinate 54,577,580, forward strand.
CTCATACCCTAACCACCTGCCAATAACCCCTGCTTATCACCCCAAATGAAAAAAGGTAAACTCCAATTTATTCCACTTCTGAATACATTCCCAAACCATATAGATGGCCACAAACACAAGCGAAAAAATTTGTTTAACAGTGCTTCAACATATTTGGAGTCACGTACATTCTGCTTTCCTATTAAATGGTAATGATAATAAAAGCTAAAATATTAACTGCTTACTCTGTGCCATGTATTGTTATAAGTTCTTGACACGTATTAACTCCTTTAATCCTTTTATGAGGGAAGTACTTTGATCATCATCCCCATTTTACTGACAGTCTCAGAGAGATTAAGTAACATGGGTATGTATGGCCAGGTAGATGCTGTATTTCAGTGGTTCTTGAACTTTTTGTCTCAAAACACCTTTACACTTTTAAAAATGATTGAGGACCCAAAAGAACTTTGATGTGGGTTATTTCTATGGATAATTACCATATGAGAAGTTAAAACAAATTTTAGAGATTATTTATTAATTCATTTAAAAGTAATGGCTCAAAAACTAAAAAGAAATTTTGAGAGGAATGGCATTCTTTCACATTTCTGGAATGTTTTTTAATATCTGGCTTAAAAGTGGACAGCTGAATTTTCACATATGCGTCTGTTAATTATACCATCTAGTCTGTGGAAAACTTCACTTATACTCAGGAGAGAAGAAATATGAAAATCATTTTGACCTCATAGATACCCTGAAAGGGACCAGGGGACTGTAAGACTCCTCAGGCCACATGTGTAGAAACACTGCTATTCTTAGTAACCCCTTACTTGAATTATACTTGTTTATAGTGATCACCATTACTCAAATAATTCTTCACGAGTGAAAAAGTCTCCCAGTCCTCAGACTCAGACAACTATTCTAGAAGGCTTGGGTGAATGCTGCTTTCCAAGAGCATAGTGAATATGTGCATTCTTGGCAGAGTCACAGCAGAAGCAACTGCTGCCTTGGAAATGCCTCAACTTGGGGTATGTGTAACCACAGATGTCTGTAGAAGGATCCATGCAGGATGTGACCTATACATTCAAGGGGTCTCTGGACAAGATTGAATCTTCTCCATCTTCCAGATCTTTGCCAAAACAGCATTTCATCGGGAGACTAGATCATGCTCCCTATGGAAACCCTTAGAGCTCCCCTCCTTTATAACAGGCTGTAATTTTACCTTTCCATGTTTGGGTCTTACATATTAATGCCCATCTTTCTTACCATATGACATATGTCATGAAGCCAGGACCATGTCCAATACCATTTGCCAATGTAAACCCAACGCTTGACACAGTACTCAACAAATATTAGCTGGAATAAATGAATACTTAATAGGCTTTCCTTTAAAGTATAAAACAGTCAATATGTGGTGAAACATGCCTATAACAGCAAGTCATTTCCTAACCTGTTTTGAATTATTTTTCATCACCACTCACGGGCTACCTTGGGAAGAGAATGAATTATCACTGTCATTTTTCAACAAATGCTTGTAGTATTTGACCTGAAAATGCAAATCAGAATATTAGTTAGATTCTTCTTCTTCTTTTTTTCTTTTTAAGTAAAGAATCCAATTTTCCTGTTGGGTGTGGTGGCCCATGCCTGTAATCCCAGTGACTCTGGAGGCTGAGGCAGGAGAATCCAAGTTTGAGGTTAGCTTTACAAAGACTCCATCTCAAAATGCAAAATAAAAAGGGTTGGGGAATGTAGCTCAGTGGTAGAACACCCTTGGGTTCAATCCCCACTACTGAGAGAGAGAGAGAGGGACGGGGGTGGGGGATAGTTGATTTTTCTAATAGATGGTTGGTTCTTTTCAAGTATCATTTAAGGTGACATACATAAGTATACATTCATATAGAAAACATATCATCAACAAAGTGGAAAAAACAAAATTCCTGGAATTTTGCTTAGCTCTATCCCTTAGAAAGGACTGGGACAAAAGGTTATGTAATGGGGGCTCTTCTTAAGTTGTGTTTGTGATAGACTGTCCTCCCCAAGGATGACTACAATTTCTCCTCTCCCTCATATTTTGTGTAATGTGGCTGGATACTCTTATCACTGACTGGGAAAGACTCAGGCATAGATAACAGAGAATGGTAGTATTTTTATCATCATTACACTTGACAATACTACTACTACCTTTAGTATTTAGTGATTTCTCCTACCATTTTGTGGTTCAAAACAATTATTATCCCTTCTCTGTTCCATGCAGTGTTTTCTGGAGGCTTGACCAGGGCTTCCCCGCTTGCAAAATGGCTCACTCAGATGGCTGGTGCGTTGGTGCTAGAGGTCGGCTAGGAGCTCAGTCAGACTGTCCAGATCTAAATATATCAGAATGCTGTTAATGGACATTTTAGGCCTAAATATTTGGGAACACTTTGCTCAATTTGGTGATGTTTCTTCTCCTTCAAGCAGTTATCTGGTATGTTTGGGGAGAATGTGATCTTTATTTTCTCAAGCCTGTGTAACTCCCGTCTTTAATGATAGTGATATATCAGAGTCAGACTGCCTGGGTCTGACTTCTGGCCCTGTGTCTACATGATCTTGACAAGGTATTTCTGCCTCAGTATCCTCAAAATAACTGCATCTATCTCAAGGGCTTTATAAGCATTAAAAAAGTTAATTTTGAAAAAGTGCTAAGAAGAGTGCCAAACACAAGGGGATTATTTGGTCAATGGGTTTTTAAATATTTGTAAAGATAAGGTTTGCTTCTCATTCCCAGAAAAAACAGAAAGGCACCCTCTTTGGAAGGGAGAGTCTTCATCTTTTTGATGTTAAAATAGTAAGAAAACTAATTAGTGTAACCATTAAGGAGCAACTAGTTATTGGGAACAATTTATTACTCAGAAATAGTCCTGGGAAAATTGATGGAAATTGTATTCTGGAAATCATTGCATGACTTTTTTTTTTCTTTTTTTAACTTTTTTAGTTGTAGATGGACACAATACCTTTATTTTATTTATTTATGTGATGCTGAGGATTGAACCCAGTGCCCCATGCATGCGAGACAAGCACTGGTACTACCACTGAGCCACAACCCCAGCCCACTGCATGACTTTTAACTATATAAAAAGATGTGATGAAGTGAGGGATGTATTTATAGATTCTGCACTTATATATAAATACTAACTCATCTTGTCATACCAGCATTGTTGACTTAACAGGGGGCTAAATAATAAAGAGTAATAAGGACTACTCATTGTAATTGTTGTTATTCCTAAACTATTTCAGGAGTCTTCAGGAATAACATTTTAGGAATAGATTATGATTAAAACAAAAGTACTTAATTCTTGTCAACAGAACACATAAGAGTATTTACTGAGCACCTACTATATACTAAACAATGCACTGTACCAAAGATTAAAGGGGCAGGGGAAAGACAGAATAGTAGAGGAAGAGAAAGAATGAAGAGAATGAAGGCAAAAACATCAAGACAGATGTGCACATCATTTTCTAGGCTCTTTGAAAATTAGCTCCCACTAAATAATAACTGTTTAGTCCATGGGAATATAAGAGGGGAAAACGTGAGAGAAACCTCTCAAAAAGGGTAAAAATAAGAAACTATAAATGCTTTGAGGGATGCAGAAAAATTCCAAGGTATTCAGACTAACCAACTACAGTGGAATTACATAATAGTTCAAAGGGTTATTAGTCTTTCCATTTGGTAAAGAAGCCCATCATTACTAGTAATTGGGCTGGTATACAATAGGAAATCAGCTTTTAAAGGGTCCAGTTTAGTATAAATTACAAAACAAGAACCAGCTACCTCCTTTGACAGCACCATTACTATATTTGTGATAGATAAATCTATTTATTTGGATAAAAATATCTGGATTCATACAGGTAGACAGAGAGACAAAATATTTTAAATACCAAAGTGGACAACATTAAAGCAAAACAGATCCCAGGTTTTCCTTTGGGGGCTGGGGAGACTGGAGGAAGAGAGGAGTGTGTAAAGAAATAAAGGGAAAGATTTAGCCTCCTCTGGTTTGCACGATCTGTCACTCCTTCGGGAACCTCTTCATCTTAGGTCAAAATCTGGAATGGTCTCCCAGTACGTATCTCTGTGTTTTATCTCTACTTCCCATTTTTAAAACCCTACTATAAACACATGTTCTCCCTTTGTTCTTGCTTCTGAATTCCCTTCACTATGGGGTAGTATGAAATGTACTACACAAATTTTACTTTATAGGGCCAAGGCAGTTTCTAGTTCTCTTAAAAAAAAATTATGGCATAGTCTCTTAGAGTCCAAATGTATCCACTTATCAGTCTTCTGACATTTGCCTATTGGTTACATTTTTTCCATAGACAAATGAGCTTTGAACTCTAACTTCCTTTGGTACTCCATCACAAAAAACCATACATGGCTTACTAACAAATGACAAGAAATCTTTAGATGCTAACATTAAAAATAGAAAGTAATAAAAGTACTGTGAAAAAGTGCAAAATAAGATTTTCTGTATCTTTAAATTTTAAAATGTGATAAAAATTGACTTATAACTATGTACTACTGATTGCTAATTTCTAATTTTTAGAAACTAGAAATGATTATTGATTTTTTAATAATTAAGAATGGAAAACCTATTTAGATTATGATGTAGATGCCTGACAAAAATCCATAATTCATTAGAAAAAGAAAATATAAAAAATAACCTTAGTTAAAATGTGTTACACAATGTCTCCAAATAGTTACACTATATAATATTGTTTTAAAATGAATCATCCTGGGGCTGGGGATGTGGCTCAAGCGGTAGCGCGCTTGCCTGGTATGTGTGCGGCCCGGGTTCGATCCTCAGCACCACATACAAACAACGATGTTGTGTCTGCCGATAACTAAAAAATAAATATTAAAAAAAAAAATCCTCTCTCTCTCTCTCTATCACTCTCTCTTAAAAAAAATAAAATAAAATGAATCATCCTACCAAAAAAAAAAAAAAAAAATTAAAGCAGCATCGGAAAGGACAGTAAGTAAGGGGAGTAGATGTCAGTGGCATTTTGCATGATCACATACCTACTGCTGTACTGATTCAGCTTAGAAAGTCTCAGTCCATTTCCTTTTCTTAAAATTAAAAAAGAGAAGCCATGATTTTTATTGGTCCTGTGTGTGTGTGTGTGTGTGTGTTATTTTTCCTTTTGCAGTGTTAGTGATTGAATGCAAGGCCTTGTGCATGCTAAACAAGCTACTCCACCACTGTGCTATAGCCCTGGCTCTGAAGTTGTGTGTGTGTGTGTGTGTGTGTGTGTTTCCTCCTTTTTTTAAGTTTGAAATCTTGTATTTTACTTTTGCAAACATAGTACTTTTGTTTTTGCACAAACATAGTACTTGACTATTGCTGAAATATAAACAAAAACATATTTCTGGTAACTGTGATATTTATAAAATAGTATTTTTAAACATCTGTGATTGATGTTCCAGAAAGTTACTAGCTTAAGTAGTTGACAGATTGTCTCCTGCGAAACAGTTTACACAACTCAGTTCCCATCCACTTAATCTTTTTCTTTTGGAAATATGAGCCATTCAGTTTCCTAAAACATACAAATAAAAATCCAACCCAGTCCTACCTTCTATACACCCCTGAAACATACTGATTGCTGCTTCCAGTCTTTGAGCAGTGTCTTCCAGAACACAGACCACACTGCCTCAGTTCAGACTCCCTTGGATTTAAACACAAACCCAAATAGCATACTCTCTGCCCTAAGAATAATTTAGACCAGAGATTGCTATAGAAATAAAAAGGTGCTGTGTAAAAGAAAGTAAGCTGGGAAAGTTAAGCTGCTGAACTAGCAAACAAAGTTAAATGGTTTATTTACTCAGGGGCTTGGCACTTTTTACATATTACCATGCATGGCAAATCTCTGTAACTGGCCTCTGGGATCCAATGTACCAGTCTTTTCAGCTGATGAGAATCATGAACCTGTTTTACATCACAGTATCTATAGGGCCACAATTTTATAAACAAATTTCAGGAATCACCAATCTCAACATAACCTATGTAGTAAATGTGATAGCATAGGGCAAGCAATAATTTTTTAAAATTTCACATTACCCACAAATTTTAACTTAATAGAAATACAATAGAGATTCATCAAATTCCCAAATACTAGGCTAACAGGACACCCTTTAAAAATCTCAATGTAGAAATTACATATCACTGTGTGTTGACTTTTTAGTTTAAGGACCTCTTTGTACCTTTAAAATGGTAGGACCTTAAAGAATTCTTCTTTAATTGAGTTGAATTTATCCATATATACCACATTTAGAAAATAGAAATTTTAGAAACCTTTATTGATTCACTTACAAGTAACAGTAATAAATTCATCAGTTGAAGTAGAAATAAAGTCTTTTGGAAAAATTGAACTGATTTCCAAAACAAAAATGATCCCGAGATAAATGGCATTACTCTCACATTTCTGCAAATCTCTCTCTCTTTTTTTAAAAATACCCTTTATTTTATTTATTTATTTGTATGTGGTGCTGAGGATCGACCCAGGGCCTTGCACGTGCTAGGCGAGTGCTCTACCACTGAGCTACACCCCCATCCCCTGCAAATCTCTTTTAATGTGTGACCTAAGAGATCTGCTTCCGCATCTCATCTGTTGTAATATGCTGCCTTGATTGGAGAACCTGGAGAAAACCCTGCCTTACTCAGACATGCAGTTGGAAAAGAAAGGAGTATTTTAATATTTTTTTTCCAGATAACTGTAGATCTTCTATGATACTCTATCAAAACCACACAAGTGATGGCTTCTTCAAGGTTAGCTGAAATACAGAATTTGAAACCAAATTGGTGAACTTTTTGTACTCTTTTAGATTAAAATCCATTTATCTTGCACTTTGGGTCTTTTACCCATGTATGATTCTCGAACAAAGCCTTTACACATTAGAATCTTACAGTAGCAAATACAAACTTCCCCAATTCTCATTTTCAGAGTTCAAATTTCGACTAGCCATCAAGGCTGTCAGTTGTTTTCCTTAAAGTGACCAATGAATTTTATTCATTTTCAAGAAAATGCCTGCCAATAACCCAAGACTAAATCTATAGTTTGGCTGTTAATCTTTCAGGTAAAAATGGTGCTTCCTGAAAAAAACCTTCTGGTTCAGCTCAAATGAATTACAGTTACTTTTCCTCAATTCAGTCATCACACTTTGGTACACAGTGAGAACATTTTCCATTTCCATCCCACAGAATATTAAGAAGTATATACACAAAAGGGTAATATTTAATAAAATTAATTTTACTGCTTCATCAAAGGCATTCTTAAGTGGGACTGGAATACTCTTTACTGAAAGCACCTGCTGGAAAGATGCAATGACTATTGAGTACGCGTTGGGCCACTGCCTATATCATGCTAACAAGCCAGAGTTTACCCTCCACAGCTTGTCTACCAAATGTCATAAAGTGTAAATGTCATCACTGTGAAAAGGGCAAACAATACTTAATGAAATTAGTTTAGACTTGATGGACACATAAGACAGTCTTGAGGACCTGGAGAAGCCCATTTGGTGAAAAAAACAGTTCTACGTGAAACAAAAATTATTTTTAAATTGCAAGCAGTAGGAAGTCATGCCTTTAAAAGTGGTTAGTGGCAGCTGGGTACCATAGCCCATGCCTTTAATGCCAGTGACTCAGGAGGCTGAGGCAGGAGGATTGAAAGTTTGAGGCCAGCCTCAGCAATTTAGCAAGACTCTGTGTTAAAATAAAAAAGGGCTAGAGACGTAGCTCAGTGGTAGAATGCACCTGGATTCAATCCTCAATACCAAAACAAATAAGCAAACAAAAAAAACACCCCCCCCCAAAAAAAAAAAACTTGTTACCAGTAAAAATTTCAAGTGAGGGATCTTAAGGACTATGGTCTGATTTCACCAATTTTCAAAAAAAGAAACTAAGATTCAGAAGTGGAGGGTGAAGGGTAAAAGATCTGCCCTTATTTATTAGGCAAGTCAGACAGGAGCCCATTAGGAGCTCTCTCCCACCCCATCCTGCTGATTTAACAGCACCTCTGACACAGGCACAGTAGAGAGACCTTATTGATATAGGGAGACTGTGTTTCTGATCCCAGTGGGCAAATATTATTCAGTTTAAAGGATCACAGATAGGATGTATTTTTTACATTTTAAGTAAAAATGATAAAAATTTTTACTTCTGGTTTCAGCTCCAACAGGAAAAGAGCTTGGTAGTTGTTACTTCCGTCCTTAAAGAAAAATTTGAACTAAAATTATTGATCTTGGATCAATCAGTAAATTGAGGTTGTAGGGCAAACTTTACCAAACAGTTGAGATCTGCTTACCTGTAGTAGGAGCCACTGGAACTGACAGGAATACTTCAATGGCAAGTTTGAGGAACTGTTAGAAGTTGTGTATGAACTAGTGAGGTCATAGTCTTGGGAAGCCCCCTTCTGGTTATGAGTTTTACTTCCAGGAACCCCACCAGGTTCCCAAAGTGAAGAGCCAATAAAGACCGTCTCATGGCTCCTAGGGGGAGGGAAGCCCAAAGTCTAAGGCTTGGGGAACCCAAAACAAAGACCCTGTTGGAATAGGAACCTTCCAGTACCTACAGTTCCAGCAAACATTACACACAGCCTAACTCCTAGGCACAGTAATAAAACACCTTACATTAAAGGCTTATTTACCTCATTTCCTATTATCCTATATCATATCTTGCTTCAATAAAAATTTACAAGGCATACTACAGATTAAAGTCATTCTAAAACAGACAAAAGACAGAAAGAGAGCGTCAGAACCAGACTTAACATATGACACAGACATTGCAACTACCAGCCAGGGAATTTAAATTAACTATAATTATTAATATAATTCTTGGTTGTTTTTATTGCTCCTGGGCACAAAGCTACTCCTTCACTTGGCTGCTTTCTGGAGGAGGCCACCAGTCAAGCTGCAGCCATGGAAGAAGGCGGGGGTCTCTGAAGTCTGACTGTTGGATAGCTCATTCTGTAGGTAGACCGTGACAGGAAACTTTTGTGGCTTCTCCCTCCACTCATTATAAATGTGATACCAGAAGACCTTACTTTATGACCAAGCCACCTGATCCACTGTTTTTATATAGAATGTATCAAGAGTTTTTATGACAAGTTTTTAGTTTTTAAATTCCAGGATTAAGATTTCTGGGGCCTCTTCCAATTTGAATAAGCTGCTTCTAGTCAAAATGGTGCAATAAACAATTAAGATGGCCCTAAAGGAATTAGACACTCTTGCATCCACTCATTTCCCAGCTACTCAAGAGGCCAAGGTAGAAGGATGTTTTGAGCCCAGAAGTTCAGGGCCAGCTTGGCAGCATAGTGAGATTCCATCTCAAAAAAAGAAAAAGGAAAAAAAAAAATAATAGAAAAGATGGCCTTGGAGAAAGACCACCAAGAGGTATCTCTGCTATCCTTTTACCTGGGGAGTTTGAGTTCTCAGATTAGAAGCCAACAGCTTGGTGAACAGAGCTCTGGTGCTCAGTGGCATTAGGGCTCAAGCAGCCCACAGATTTGACTTGTGCCCTCTGAACTACCCAACCTTCTTTCCTTCTGGTTTCCAAGAGAGGAAACCCTCAGTGGAGGGCTCTAAAGAGCAGCAGCTACAGTGGCTCCTTCTAGCACCTATAATTTACTGGCAAAATCTATTAGAGCCAAGGAATGCATGGGTGAAGCAGGAACATCAAATCTGCTTTGGGCAGAAACACCACTAGAGAGTCAAAAAGAATGATTTAGGTGGAGGCACTAGAACACAAAGGAAGACTGCAGCCTTAAAAAGACAGATGGTCCTACACTTCTGGAAAGTATCCCAATTTTACTCAGTCCCTGCCCCTTTGTGTGCTCAGCCAGTCAATCCACGCACTAGGTGCAAGTTCCTGTTGATGCTTATTGTTGCCCCTCTTATTAAGTACATGCTCAGCAGGTCCCTCCTAGCCACCTGGCTGCATGACTCCACGCACGGACTCTACAGGGCTGAAAATAGGCAGCTGGGCTAGAATAAGAATCTATTGGTAGTAAGCTAGTCCTTGCTGTTTATCTACCCTCACTTTATTATAGTCTATTTTGAAAAAATGCTTATATAGCATTTAAAATATGTCAGGCACTATTTTAGGTACATTATAAATATTAATTTATTTAATGTTCATAACAAGCCTGTAGCGTGGATATTATCATCACCTTTATTTTGAGAAAGGACACTGAGGCACAGAGAGGTTAGATAATCCTGCCTAAGGTCACAGCTAAAGTGTAGAATTAGAATTAGAACTTAGCAGCCTATCTCTAGTCTATGCCTCTGCAGAGCAAAATATTTAACAAAAGGGGCTCAGATATTTAGTGAGTAAGTATCAGGCATTTTTGAGGGCAGCCATACTACTTCAACCAAGATTCTTCAGTGCAGAAGTTAAAAGAATATAACGACAAAAAAGATGCAAGGTAACCAATGATAAAAAGATACAAGGTACCAGTGGCTGCAGCACCACATACACCACATCTTCATTCTTTGGCTACTTCTGTGTGCCTCAAAAGCTTTCTGCAAGGGAACATATGCCAGATAGCCCCATACCTCTCCAAGGCCAGGCTGAATGGTGCAGACCAACAGGGAGTCATCAGTGCTCATGGCCATTTAAATTTATCCTAATGACAAGTAAATAAAATTTAAAAATTAGTCCCCTTAGTGGCATTAGCTGCATAACAAGTGCTCAACAGTCACAGGGAGGCCAATGGGTACCATAATGGACAGCACTGAGAGAACATTTCTATTATTACAGAAAGTTCTCCTGGCTGCACTGAGTTAGACCTGTGATTTTTTTTTTTTTAAGCTTTAGTCTGAATATATTTAATCATAATAAGTTAATCTTCTTCCCCACTAGAAATAAAAAAAATTATATTTCATTTCTTAAAAGCAAATTTTTACTCTCAAGTTCAGTTTCAAGAGTTGAAGTGGATTGTTTACAAGCAAGTTAAGTGAAATTTCTTACCCGTGTACCTAGGATGTTAATGTCTTTCTATAATCATGAGTGAAAGTTCAAAATCAGTGAGGTAAAAGGCATTCATTAGAAAGTACAGCAGGCAGCAAAATAAATTTTGTTTATAGACTTAACTTCATGTGTTGGATGTTAACCTTGGGGACGTGTACTTGACTGGTCACAAGGAAGCTGGACAAGAGAAGGAATCGAAGTCTACACAAACTAACAGTCCATCAGAAAACAACTCAGATGCATATGCTACTACATAAAGTAGATATTTCCAAATGCTTAAAAAAGAAGCCATACATAAACAAGTCAGACTAATGGAAGCTGTGTGTCTCAGGGACAATAGTGCCTAATTTCCCACTGATAGTTTTTTCCTACAACAATTTCTAGTATCCTTAGCCTCCATTACGAGGGGACTTAAATAATACTGCCATTCCATTTCATGTGGGTTCACTTGAATAGAAAAGCCACAATTAAAACATGAATAACTTAACAATAAATCACAAATTCTAGAACACTCCCATAACTAAGGAATCTAAAATCCAAATTTTCCATTTTCCCAATCTGAAAACTACAGAATTCTAGAAAGACGATCTCTTTGTCTGTAGGAACTGGCTTGTTCTAAACACAGATCTTTGTTTTGAAAATTCTCCTCCCTGTCCTTTCCTCCATTTCTTTTCCCATCCTTACTATCTACCCTGTTATTTTTATTAACACAAGTGAACTCAGAACTTTAAAATTTTTTTTGGATGAATGAGGCGTTATTTAGCAAGCAGGGCTTATAGGAACAATTAATGTCTAGTTATTTAATGTTATAAAAACACCTTGAGCTTCTCAAGAGATGCAAATTGTTTTAAAAGATGCAATAATATAGTAATAATTATATTACATACTTGTGACTTCTTGTAAGAAATCCAAACACGGTCGACTACTTCCCGAAATACTTATTGAAACAGCCAGTGGGGTCTGACCTTCATAGTTCCTTGTGTTTGTGTCTGCTCCATAGTTATATAACATCCGTGCACACAGCACATCATCCCGAAGGGCAGACAAGTGTAAAGGAGTCTGTCCATCTTCTAAACGCCCCAAGTTTGTGTCTGCCCCTCTCTGAAGGAACATTCGGCAATAAGAGTGATTACTTTTGATCACAGCATATCGCAACAGGAATCCATTCTGAATGTCGATGTTGGCATTGTGGTCCAGGAGGATTTTTACACAGCTTGACCTCTCACGGATGATGGCGAGCTGAAGCGGTGTTGTACCTTTATCGCTGAGTGGGTCGACCTCAGCCTTGAACTCCAGAAGGAGTCGGACAAATGAGTCCCTACCATAGTGAGCGGCCACATGGAGGGGAGTCCAACCATCATTGCTTTTTGCATTAATAATGTCACTCCTGTATTCCGATTCTAACATCAAGCGTGCAATCCGGGCCCGGCCATGCATGGCTGCATAATGAAGAGCAGTGAAGCCTCCAATTAAGTCTTTAACCGTGGGATCAGCTAGAGTTAAAACCAAAATGAAAACGTTAGCAGAGTCTAAGACAAAACAATGTACTCTCCGATGGCACAGCACTCCAATTCTAGCCAATTCTCGTACAAAATGTGAAGGGATCAAACATTACAAAGAACATCAAGTACTTTCTCCCCTCAGTTTAACTGAAGTCTACTTTCCACGAAAAACAAATTTTAGTAGAAAGTTATCAAGCCTGAGCTAGTGGAAAGAAAAACACATACAAAATGTTTACGCTGATAGATACTAAAAACAGAGTTCAGACCATCATATCCCCTCTTTGCTAATTTAACCAACTCCTTTGGCTACCTTACACCCCCATCTCTGCAGTCTCCCTTTTCTCGTTTGTTCTGAATGTTTCATTTTCTCTTGCACTTCTTCTTGGTCCTAAAGAGAAGCATGTGCAGCAACATCTGCTGCTCTGAATTATGGATAATACTCTGGTCTGGCAGACTGTGTTGTTTTAGGGCATATTTGATCAAAAAAATAAAATATAATATAAAAACAGTTTTTCTGTGGTCTATAAAAATTCTAAAGCATGCAAGATGTTAAAGTGATCTTGATAAATCATGTTTCCATAAAATAAAATATGTCTCTGAATTCTTAGTTTTACATGGTCTTAGGAATTCATAAGAATTAAGTACATAGTATGTGAAAAATGGGGAGAAATTCAAGCACTAGATAAACGCTATGTGCTAAAACAGTCTCTCCTTAATTGACTGATTTCTGGGGGGAAAAGGTACCAGAATTCATCTGCTATGTGACCTTTGAGTCACTTCTGTCACTTGCCCCAGTGTTTTCATTAAGGCAAAGGTCAGTTCTCTGTAGCTTGAATCCCTCTGGCATTCCTGCACAGTGAGTAGAGCAGGTTCAAGATCTGCTTCCTCTAACTCATATAGGCTACTTCCTGGAAGCCAGCAGTTCATTATAGGATATAAACTGGCCAAACGTAATTACTAGGATTAAATGGTTTTCTTATAAAAGTCATCTTGAATTTTCAGTTTGTTGATAAAAATTTAAAAAAACAATAGTGATTTTCACACACACATACACAAAATGCCTCTAAAGTTATGTGATTAAACATTCATATGTTGTTTAGTAAAATGTAAAATTTAGTTCTAGAATATATTACAATGGATGGATTCTGTTAGAAAAATCTTAAGGCAGAAAATTATATGTTAAAATATGAATAATACTATGGAGAGTGACATTTTCCATTAAGAAAGATTTGCTAACAAAATCTATGAAAAGTAATGCTTTTTAGGTAAACCATATCATTTGAATTCCTAAAAACACTTAATCTAATGTGACAGTATACAATGGTAATGTCATTTTAATCAGTTTAGAGAAAATAAGTGTATCATATCTATGTTGGTTTTACCTAAAAGAAAAACATACAGCATCTATTTACTCTCCGTTCAAAAAGGCAGGCAAGAACATTTTAGCAAAGCATTTTGCTGCCATCTACTGGTTATAGTGTGAACATAAACTATTAAGTTTTATTTTGACAGATGATGCTGAGCAAATCTGTTTCACATAACTTTGCTCATCTTAAATAAACTTAAAAAGCAAAGACAGGTATGACATCCAAAAGATTCCCTCCTATTCAAATGTTGCAAGCAATCTTGCCTAAATGTCATTTTCAATCTATACCTGGCCAGGCAACTGTTTCCTGACCTCTTCATCTGTGAGTAAAATTAAGAATACCTTCTTTCACTTCTCCCACCTTTCATCCACCAGGAGAGCCTTCAAAGGTGTCAGTCAACATCCTTATTCTCATCCTATACTCATTCTAAATTAAAACTGGGTTAGATGAAATTGCACTTGCATCTTTGATTTCCACTTCAGGTTTGTTTTTTTGTACTGGGGATTGAACCCTCTGGGGTGCTTTACTACTGAGCTACATCCCCCAATCCTTTTTGATTATTTATTTTGAGACAGGGTCTCCCTAAGTTGCCGAGGATCATTCTCAATTGCAGAAACTGGCCTTGAACTTGCGATCCTCCTACCTCAGCCTCCTGAGTTGCTAGGACTGCAGACATACCCCCAAGCCTGGTGAGGTCTTTTTTAGGCACTATTCACATGTTGGTGCTATGCTGGGCTAAGAAAAAAACAGATAAACACATGCAACAAAGATCTGCTTAGTCTCATTAATTAAAAAAAAAAAAAGCAATCAAATGAATTAATGGACTACACCCTAGGAATATGTCACTGAAAGAAGCAATGGAGGTAACAATGAATAAAATTTGTACAGTTACTGTTCACAAGACATTAACAACCAAATCAGAGATCATGAAGCAAATGAAAATGCAAACAAAATTTAATTTCTGGATTAGTATTTGCCAATGCAATAAGATAAGAAAAAGATATCCCATTTAATGGCAATAAAAACAACAGAACACTTAAACAGATATTCACTAGAAAATATGTAAGGCTCAAGCAAAGTACACTACACTACTTCATCTACGTTTGCTCAAACATCCCTTGATAAAAAAGAAGCCTTCCCTGAACACTTCATCTAAACTAACAATTCCACCAAACCTATTCATCTGTTCCTTTAGCAAACATTTTTTTTTTCTTCTCCAGATAGGACCTACTTTAAACAAGCTACAGCATAATCTCAATAAGCCCATTTAAATCTATTGAAAATTTTTAATATATATAAATAAAAACAAGGAAACATTCCTATGATGAATACAGTTTCTTCCTAAGAACTTCGAAGTAAAATTCACTCATTTTAAGTATAGAGATTGATGAGCTATGACAATTACATACAGTCACATAAACAGAAACACAGTTAAAATATAGAACATTTCCATCACCTCAGAAAGTTCTTTCATGTCTCAGTCAACTCCCTGCCCAAACTCTGGCAAACCATTGATGAGGAAAAAAGGAAGTTTTGCCTTTCCTGAAATTTCACATAAAAGGAATCATATGTAAACTTTTGTTTGATTTATTTCACCTGGCATAATATCTTGAAATTTATCAACATTGTTGAATCAACAGTCCATTCCTTGTATTGCTGAATAGTATTTCTATAATATGGATATGCATTTTTTTATCCATTTGTAAGCAGGTGGACATGAGTTATTATCAATGTGAAGCTATTTGAATGATGCTACTGTGTACATTCATGGTAAGTGTGTATGTGCATGTTTTCATTTCTAGGTGAGAACTCCTGGGTCATATGTTCAATGCACATTAATTTTATAAGAAATCACCAACTATTAGTTTCTAAATGGCTATACAGTTTTGCACTTGCAACAGCAATATGTGAGAGCCCCAGTTCCATGTCCTGGTATCATCAGTTTTACGTAGTTTTAAATCATGGCTTATTTTGCTTTAAATTTACATTTCCCTGATAACTAGTGACACTGGGCCTCCTTATACACTTTCTTTTGTGAATTCTTTTTTCACATCATTTAGCCATCTTTATTGGGATGCCTTATTATTGTGTTGTAAAAAATCTTTATATATTCTACATATATGATCTTTGTGAGATGTTTTGTAAATATTTTCTTCCAGTCTACCTTTTTTATCTTTGCCTATCTTTTCATTCTTTGTACTATGATTTGAAGAGTAAACATTTAAAATTTTTATTTAGTTCAATATTTCTTTTGTGTGTCCTGTTAAAGAAAGCTTTGCCCAATACAATGTCACAAGACATTCTGTTTTCCGTGGAGTTAATCTAAACAAACTTGCTTATGCATGGATGTGGCATGGTGGGTCCCAGCATTGAGTGTATCCACAGGGCACTAATAATTTTTTTTTAAAAAACTAAATGAATTGAAGAGAAATTGATGCAGTAGAGGAAGGGGAGTGAGGGCAGGGAGGGAGCAAGTGCTGGGGACTGAATTGGAGTGGGTCGTGTTTCATGCTTTTGTGATTATGTCGTGGTGTGTATCCTGGTATTGTATGTAACTAAAATGAATACATTTTAAGAAAAGATATTCTCTTTTCCTGTAGAAATTCTGAACTTCTAAATTTCTTATGTTTAGGTCAATGATCTACTACTTGTTAACTTTTTTTTTTTTTGGTACTGGGGATTGAACTCAGAATCACTTGACCACTAAAAGCCACATTCCCAGCCCTATTTTCTATTTTATTTAGAGACAGGGTCTCACTGGTTGCTTAGCGCCTCCCAGTTGCTGAGGCTGGCTTTGAACTCTTGATCCTCCTGTCTCAGCCTCCAGAGCCATTGGGATTACAGGAGTGCGCCACCATGCCTGACTATACCTCTTCACAATGATTTCCCCTAGCACCGTCAATGAAAATCAATATACCATAAAAGTGTAGGTCTATTTCTGAACTCCGTTTTATTCTATGATCTAAAAGTCTTTCCATACACAAATACCAGACTGTTTTAACTACTGTAACTTTACAGTAAGTTTTGATAGCAGGTAAGTACTTCAATCTTCTTTTAAATAATTTGGCTAATATATTTTAGAATCAACTTACCAATTTCTTCAAATAAGCCTGCTGAAATTTTGATTGGAAGGAACTCCAATGAATCTAAAAGTGGCAATATCCTCAAAATGATATAAACAACATGTTTTTCCCAAACCATGCAAATGGAATTTCTCCATTTATGCAAGTCTTCTTTAATTTCCCTCCGGAATATTTCAGTGCATGGGTTATATATTTTAAAATTTATCCTACAAATTTAAATTTTTCTTGCTATATATACTCATTCTTTAAATGTTAATTGCTCAGAGAGAAAAGTTAAACTGAGTTTTATATGGGCCTATAAATTCACTTCTTAGTTCTAGTACATTTTTGTAGATTTCTCACAATTTTCTGCATGCAAATTATGTTCTCTGTAAATAGACTATTAAACTTTTTCCTTTTCAATTTATTGTTCTTTTATTCCAATGGCTAGAACCCACAATAGAATATTGAATAAAAATGGTAAAAGCATATACCCTCGCCTTGTTTCTGATCCTAGAGTAAAAATATTCAATAGTTCATCCCTGAGTAGAACACAAATTGTAGGTTTTCACAGACATAATTCTGTTAAATTGCCTTCTTTTGTCTGCTTAAGTCTTTATCAGGAATGAGAATTTTAATACTATCACACACATTTTCTGCATCTATTAACATGTTCATTTTTTAAAATCTTTTATTCTCTTAATATAGTAAATAAGTCACCCTATTGACTTCCACACATTAAACAAACCTTGAATTTCTGACATAAGTACTACTTATTAAATGTATTGATAAATTTGCCACTATTTTGTCAGTGATTTTAAAAAGTCTTTGTTTAATTCCCAATACTATCAAAAAAGAGACAGAGACAGAGACAGAAAAGGAGGAGGAGGAGGGGCAGAAGAGGGGGAGAGGGAGGGGGAGGGGGAGGAAAGAAAACCTTAAAAAAAAAAAAAGTAGAGGCCAATAAAAATCATGGCACCTCTTTTTAAATTTTGAAACCAGGACCTCACAATGCTGGATAAGTGCTCTACCACTGAGCTACATCCCCAGCTCAAGGATTTTTCTATCTGTACCCATGAAGGATGTAGTTTTCTTTTCTTTATTGTCTTTGACAATGCAAATCTACATATGAAGTTAGGAGTGTTTTCTCTTCTGCTTTCTCAAAAGGTCTATATATAATTATTTGTTCCTTTAATAGTAAAACAACACAACAGAGACAGTAGCTGGGCCTAATGTTTTCTTTGAGAAAGTTTTAACTATGAACTAAATTTCTTAAATTGACGTACAGCTATTAAATCGTTCTATTTTTTATTTGGGTCAGTTTTAACGATTTATGTCCTTCAAAGAACTTGTCCATTTCTTCTAAATGGCAAAAAGATGCTCATCATATTCCTTACCTTTTTGATACCTATAGGATCTGTAGTAACATCTCCTTCTCCATTCTTGAAATTAGTTATGTTTTTTTCTCTTGCTTTCTTTGGTCTAGCTAAAGAGTTACCAATTTTATTGATCTTTTCAAAGAACCAATTTTTGTTTTTTAGTTCCCATCAATTTCCTCTAGTATTTGCTCAGTTTCAATTATGCTGATTTCTGGTTTTGTATTCATTATTTTAGTCCTATTTTAACTTGGGCTTTAATTTTAATAGTCTATCAAAACTACTTTAATATACTCACCTTTTCTTTCCCCTTTTCTATGTTCTTACTGTCATACATATTATATTTTCATATAAGTCCAATAGTTTAACAAAATTGTTTTACGATATTGTTCTTTCAAAAATGAAATGCGCAAAAAGCATATTTATACTATTTGTGATAGAACTATTCAAAGGTAAAAACAGTATTCCCTAATAATGACTATCTAATGTAATAACAGACTTTCAGCTTTTCTCCTCCTACTTTAAAAAAAATGATATTCAATCATAATCACATTCTAATTACTTAACCCTTTCCCTGTGTGTGGGCTCTAAGAATGCCTCTGTTTTTAAAATTATATGTAATAGGGGTAGCATTTTTATAGAGAAAATATCTCTTGCTTTTAAGACTATGTACTTGGGATAAATTAATAAAATTTAGTTATTAATTTAATTGAATTTAAATTATTAGAATGTATGTACATTTATTGGGCAAAAGCATCTACCAGTTTTAAAGTTATAAACATATTATTCAGTTGCTTTTCAAAAGTCATCTCACAATTTCCCACCATGTTTTGGCATTATCATTTGGGTAAAATGTTTCATTTCTGAAAAATCTAAAAAAAGTTCTTATAACTTCTGTGGAAGTCTTTGATTACTCCCTCATCTCACTTATTTTCATGTATTCCACACCAGTAGAGTTTTACTTAGTTTATTTTATTTGGTACCAGGGATTAAACCCAGAGGTGCTTTACCAGTGAGCCACATCCCCAGCTCCCCCAGCTTTTTTTTTTTTTTTTTTTTTTCTATTTTGAGACAGGGTCTCGCTAAGTTGCTGAGGTGGCTTTGAACTCGTGATCCTTCTGTCTCAGCCTCCCCAGCTACTGGGATTTCAGGTGTGCACCACTGTGCATGGCTTACTTACTTTGTTGAGAGGGGACCTAAGATGTTTTTCTCAGGTTCCTCTGAGGATTTGCTCTATATACTTAACTTCTAAAGTTTTAGTCTAATGCCCTCCAGGCCAGTTTGCAAAAGCACTCAATCTAAAGATGAATAAGTACACTAAGTTATGGTCTCTTCATTTCCTCTTTTGAAATGTTCAACACTGTCTTAGAATTTTTAGAAAGATTCAAAATTGGAAATTGAAGATAATAACAATGGATTTTTAATAATTCCTACCTTTGTAATATTCTCTTCTCTTACAATTCCAATAGGACACTAGATCAATAGCACAGAAAGACTACCACGATCTGTACAGAGGTATTACTTTATGCCTTCTATTTGTATTGAAAATTTATAAAACCCTAGTTTTTATCATTTTGAAACAACATGTTTAAAAGTAAGGCAATAAAGTACCACTTACCTGTGCAGGCCAAAGTTTTTTTTTTTTTTAACTTGTGCTAACACAGGAGCCCCTAGTCACCTGTGCTTATGGAGCAGTTAAAAACATGGCCAATAAGACTAAGGAGCTGAATTCATTTAATTGAAATTTAAATAGTTTCCCTGCAATGGATAACACAGGTTTAGAATGAACTAAAGAGTCTCATTTTTCCCCCTTTTGGAATATTGATATTATTAGTTATCTAGCTCAAATCTGCTTTTTTTTTTTTTTTTTTTTTAACAAAACTGGATTTTTCCCATAGTAGAAATATAGCTGCTCCTCAGCAAGACTACTCCGATGGTCCTACCACTCATACTCACTCTCAGGCATGGGAAGCCTCTTAGCTCTGAGCTTTGCTAGCTCTGTGCAATCACTCATGCATGAGTGGTTTTACTATGCAGGTGTATAGACTTAAAATTGGTAAAATCTGATCTTTTAATATAGTTCAAAAAACTGTGTAGTTTTACAAGTGGCTTATATTAAACATCTATCTCCTGCTTCTTAAATTGCATCTACCTTACTTTCTCCTGCTTGTTTGCGAATCTTTAACATTTCAATAAATAGCAACTCTTTCTTCCAGAGTCTCAAACCAAAAACCTTCATTCATTTGTGATTTCTTTCACTCCCACCTCATATCCCACTTCCTTAGGCCTCAGGTCTTGGGCCCTTCAATACAGTTACAAACTATAATCAGAGAATTTCTAGAACACAAATCTGCCTTTCCCATTCCTCTCCATTAAATATTTTGATAGACCAGAATGTCCCTAGAATAAATTATTGAATATGCTCCAAAAATAATCAACTTTTTTCAGTTCCTAGTATCAAACATGTTCCTTCTCTTTTCAACCTTCTCACTCGCTGTCCCTTGTTTTTGGATTAATTCCACACCCCATTCTTTCAGCACCCACACTCCTGTCTGACACACCTTTCAAGATCTTTGTTCAAACTCTGCTTTCTCTAGAAATCCTTCCTTGCCACCCCAACCACAATCCTAGCAGACAGAGGATCTTATAGCACACAGCACTTAACTCACTTTGTTGGAAATACCACATTTTCTTCCAAGCAGTAGTCATGGTTAGAAAAATGGTTTGATTCCCAGATCCAATGTTAATGATGTGAATGATCTTAGGCAAATTATCTACTCTTCTGTGGCTACTTTTTCATTGTGAAAATCAATAACACTACCTTCACAGTTGTGAAGACTTTGGCATATATTAAATGCTCAGTAAATATTGGCTATAAATCTACACACTTGTTAAAATGCTAGAAGGCTAGCACCATGTTTATTTCTGTGTCTTGTTGCCTAATACAGGGCCAGGCAGATATTAAATGCTCAATAAATATTTTCTGAATAAATATGACTAAATTATTTAGAGGGGACCAAATAGCCAAATCATCTATCTATGAGTTCTCTCTCTCTCTCTCTCTCTCACACACACACACACACACACACACACACACACACACCAGAAGAAAGGGGAATAAAGAAAAGGAGAGCAAAATGTTCAACTCTTGTTATACATTTTTTTTCCACTTATTTCCCCCTGTTGGTGATTTTGAAGAGTGGTCTGATAAATTCAGGTAGCGTTCTAATTCCATCACAAGTTTAGCCCATTTTCAAGCAATAGTTTTTGAGAAAAGATCAGTTGTATCTGTCAGACTAGTAAACTATTATGTTAGTTACTTAACTGGTGCTAGTTTTATCTCTTAAGAGAAAAAAAAAAGGTGTAGGTTCTACCCTCATGAAACTTCAGACTAACTGGCAACAGAGATATTGAATAGTAAACTAATTTATCATGCTTATTGACAGGCGCTACAATAAGAAGGTGTAGAGGAAAATATCATGCACTAAAGGGATAATATCATACTGGAACAGCATTTTATCATACAACTAGGACATAAATAATGATCTCAGCTGACCTAAGAGAGTAGCAGCTGAGATTTGAGGGAGAAGTAAGCACAAGCAAGGGAAAGGGGGCCAGAGTGAGGTAAACACAAGAGTGACCTATCCAGGAAAAAGCCCAAGCTCAGCAAAGGCACAAAGCTACAGCAGGAAAAGTAAGTGGAGTCAGATACTGCAAGCAGATCACAGGAAGGACTTAGAACAGCAACTGCAAGGAACTGGGAAACCACTGATGGATTTTGAAAAGGAAATATTTTAATTTCCACTTCTGACAGATAACATTATTTGGAGTTAAGCCGAGTTGAAGGAAGGGCAAGATGATGTGGGTATGAAGGAGACCAATCCAATAGTACTGGTGAGGAAAGAGGCTTTCCTGCCTAAGAGTGGGGCTGTGTCTCCTGTGAAAAGAGGTGAAATCGTTGACAGATTTTTACAAGGCAGAATCAATTAAGATTTAGTAAGATTTAGTAAATATTTTGGCTTCTCCAAAATATTTTGTTGTTGTTTTTTATTAAAATGTGTTATAGAGCACATAACAGAATAAATGGAATGACATGTTGTTCTTTCAAACACCGGTTAGAAAACTTTATCTGATCCAACAGTGCATCATCATGAAGAAAGAAGGGAAAATTGAGGCTTATCTTTGGGGGAAAGAGGTAAAAATTGTACATGCACAAAAACCAATTCTGGACTAACCTAAATGCCACAAACTTTTTTAGAAGAAAATACAGGTAAATAATGATCCCATGATATGATGTATTTCCTAAACAACACATAAAAGGCACAAACCATAAGACAAAAGAAAAACTGAACTCACATACATTAAAATGTAGACTTCTGCCCAACAACAAAAACATCAAAAATGTGGAAAAACTGGGCTGGTGATGTCAGTGGCACAGCACTTGCCTACCATGCACAAGAACCTGTGTTTAACCCCCAGTACCACAAAACAAATGATTAGTAAAAATCAAAATGAATGTGAAAGAAATAGTACAAATTCAGAGAAGATTGTTGCGATATATAGCAAAGGGGAATATATAAGCAATTCCTAGAAGTCAATAAGAAAAAAACAACCTAGTCTCATAATTTTTCATTAGTTATAGTTGATTTTGAAAAAAAAAAAAAAAGAGGCAAGCGTGTCGCACAGGGGAAGAGCAAACCATCTGCTGATACGCTACTGGCAGAGGTAGAAGAATGGGCACTTTCCCACAGGTCGGGAAGGACATAAGCAATTACAACCTCTTCAGAGGACAACTTGTCAATATCCATTAAAAAATTTGACTTGGGAAGTGCACTTCTAGGAATTATTAAAGAGAGAAGCTTACATATGTAGAAAGATCAGTCCAGGACATTCTCTGTAATACTACTTCTATCAGGAAAATGAAAACAATTTAAAGTATCCAACAACAGGAGTTAAGCGGAAATAAATTACATAAATAAATTAGAAATAGAATGATATTCTAACAAATAACTATCACTAAGCTGTTAGGTGACAAAAATCAAGATACAGAACAGAATATTAAGAAACGGCAGCAGGCTAGAAGGTAGAGGATGGAAAAATAATCATGCCTATATGCACAGACTATATATGCAGGTTTTTTTAAAAAAGTGATGAAAGATATGGTCTCTGGGGAAAAGACTGAGACTGGGACTGGGACTAGTGAGTATCCACTTCCTCCTCTCTGACCAGTCTGCAGTGCCTTAAATTTTGTTTTTAATGAGGTATGTACATATTACCTTCTCAAAAGACAACATCTCTTAAGAAAATTTCATCCTTTCTCAAAAATAAAAAACAGAATAAATGATAATAAAACCATACTGAAACATCAACATGTATTTATTGACAGCTATTTATGAGGCAGAATCAACAAGACTTAGTAAAAAGGTGTCCATGATGGTTTCTAGATCTGGTACAGCAGTCCAGTTATATTCATAACATATCATCTATGGCTGCTTTCACATTATGCATTACTATAGAACTCATATGAGGTTTCTCTTTGGAGTAATGACAAATTAAATGTGGTATTGGATGCTCAAGTCACTGAATCGTACACTTTTACATGAGTGAACTGTATAGTATGTGAATTGTATCTACTTATTATTTGAGGTACTAAGGGATCAAACCCAGGGGATCACACATGCTAGGCATACACCAATTCCTTTGAATCATGTAAATAAAGCTGTAAACACACACACACACACACACACACACACACACACAATGTTTATAGAGAAAATAGGGATTAGAAACTGTGGCCTACAAATAAAATGTGGCCCATCACTGGTTTTCTTCTTCTCCCCCAACTGGTTTTGTTTTGTTCTGAGACAAGGTTTCATTATATAGCCCAAGCTGGCCTTGAACTTGCAATCCTCATGCACCAGTCTCCTCAGTGGCTGAGATTACAGGAAAGTGCCTCTGCAGCTGGCCCACCATTGATTCTTTTTTTTTTTTTTTTTTTGGTACCAGGGATTGAGCTCAGGGGCACTCTACCACTGAGCCACATCCCCAGCCCTTTTTGTATTTTATTTAGAGACAGGGTCTCATTGAGTTGCTTAGGGCCTTGCAGTTGCTGGCTTTGAACTTGTGATCCTCCTTTCTCAGCCTCTTGAGCTGCTGGGATTAGGGCGTGCCCCACCATGCCAGCAAAATGTTTTTTTGTCATTGTTGTTTTTGTGTGGGTGGTGCTGGGGATTGAACCCGCAAATCAAGCACTCTACCAACTGAACTACCAACATAGCCCTGATTTTTTTTTAAATATTTTTTACATGGTACATGGACATAATACCTTTATTTTATTTATTTATATGTGGTGTTGAGGATGGAACCCAGTGCCTCACAAGTGCTAGGCAAGCTCGCTACACTGAGCTACAACCCTAGTCCCTCTACCATTGATTTTTATAAATAAGGATTTAATGGAAAAGTCACACCAATTATATATGATATATAGCTGTTTTCTCATTACAAAACAAACCTCTGATATCAGAAATATCTTTAAGTCATACAATTGAGTATAAAGCAACTGCTGTAGAACAGTAAGTAAGCATATTGCTTATGATCAAAACCCACACACAATACAATGCAGTATAATTTTTATGAGTACATGCAATGGCATTAGGACATGATCTGGAAGGATAAACACAAAATGAAACTTATGCCTACAGTTACTTACAGGCAGTGGAAGGCAGACAAGGATAGGGGCTGGCCAAGGGGGACTTGGGCTTTATTTGTAATTTATTTGAAAATGTGTTTTATCTGTGCTAAGGAGACAGTATCCATGTATTACCTGAATATTTGGACTTTTTCTTCTTAATTTTATTTTTTTAGCGAGGCTGCTGAAAGTAGAAAGTAACAAGACTAGGAAGAATAAAGAATGTGAGCTCTGATCTTCATCTTAATTTTACTATCTACTGCCAGAATTTTAAGTGTTCTTGATCCTACACCCACCTTTTTGTTTTTTCAATCTTTTTCCTGGCATTCCGCTTATGTTTCACCTTCATTAACTTCAGAACTGAGGTTTTCAAGTTGTATGGTGAAATGACGTGGAAGACAACTAGAAAGCAGGCACAGGCCAATGAATTTCTGGGTCTTGTAGACAATAGACTTATTTCAGGCATATAATTCCCATTTCAGGGCCCCTGGGATGTATGACTACTCCCAATCTCAGGTTTAGCTTTATCTTACTCCATGCTCATAGCCTTTGTATCCATATATTCATGTTCTTCACTCAATCGTCATAAGAGCTATGGGACTTCTGACATTTTTATGCACTTCAGAATGCAAGGAAATTTGGCTAGCCTTGTAACAAAGTGCAAACTAAGAATGAAACTATGTTGTTAATGAGCAATCCAGGCCATACAATGGCACAAATGTAAACTGAGTTCCGACCAAGCTGTTTTATACCATAATTTATAGAGTTAATGAAGGTATAAATAATAATAAAAAAATCCATTTCTAGGAAAATCAAGCAGCTTAAGTTCAACTGGAAGAAAAAGTAAATTGATTTGGGACAGTTATTTGTTTAAAAATCCTATGGAGATGCAGTTTTTTGAAGCAAAAACATCAAATGACAAATGTAGTTTCCAACTACATATATTTATACAGAATTAGACCTCAGAAAAACCAGTCTTCTTGTAGGATACCTAGAAACTATGTATGATTCTGGAAAAGGCAAGTGCTCTACAGCAATAATAATAAAAGTAAGCATTCAAAATAAAAAGAAAGGCAAATTTTAAGACCATTAGAGCCAAGATGTTTAAAAGAAGTCTGAACTAAGGTCTCTCTGCTTAAGCAATTATCAACAGGGAAAACTTGTGCAATTCTCAGTACCTCAACCACTTCTGCTTCTGGAAACAAAAGTTAACTACACAGCTCAAGAAGTACAGCTTAGTTGAAATACCTTGAGAAAACTTGGTTGCACGTGGAAATTATACATGCAAGGAGAGGAAGTCAAACTCATCTTTTAAACAATCTGGTTTTAAACAAAACTCAGTATTTTGTTCACAAATTTTTCACAAAGAATAGGGAACGAGATGTTGAGTATTAATGAAAGAGGAGCATTAAAAATTACACACACACATGTGTGCAGACACACATGCACTTTTAACTTGATTTCAAGTTTCTCCATGGGGAAAAAGGTTTGCTTGTAATAAACTCACCTCCGTGTTCTAGAAATACTCGAACACATCTTTCCTTTCCTCTTGCTGCAGAGAAATGAAGCAGGGTCCAGCCATTAGCATCTCGGCCATTTGGAGAATAGCCTTGTTCTAACATCTTCCGCACTGTGTGAACATCCCCAGCGGCCACTGCAGCCTGAATCTGCAATTCTTCCTGGAGTTCAGGGTTCCTTCGACAATGGTGGTGTAACATCCTAGCGAGTCCACTTTTTACAAAGGATTCATTAGGTCACAGGGATCAGCCTTTCAGGAAGGTAGAATTTATGAAATTTAGAATAGAATATGTGGCTCCTAATACTGCATCCACAAAATATCACAGAATTATCTCCAATTGCTAAATCAGTAAACCTAAGTAACAACAGTTCATATTCCTAGTTAACATTAAGACAAAAAGTTTCAGGAATTTCACTAAGATTACAAATGATTTTGCCAGGTATTGAACTCCTAGAACAAAACATTTCTTCTTTAGCCTTTTGAAAATTCAAAACAAGCAACATATGGGCACAAGAGCTTTATTACAGATAAAATGGGAGGTGACACATGGCAGCTAAAAAAAAAGTGGGAACCACTAAAGGTGCTAAATTAGTACCTGTTTTAGGAGTTCTGATTTATGTGGTGCACCACGGAAGAGATTTAAGTTGCAAACATTTAAGGATTCTATCTTAGATCAGAGTTAGTAAATATGGAGTATCAAATGGACAATCCATGTTCTTTAAAGACTAAAGACAATTTTGTGAAGTCAAAAACAAAAAAAAAGAAAGAAAGAAAGAAAGAAAGAAAAATCTTTAGGCTGGTTCTTTAAAGTAAATCAATATCTTATTTTTAGCATATGGTGGAAGGTTGGGGGAAGGAAAAGTAGACTGGATTAAGTAAATTAGAGTAAAATATTTTTATTATATTTACCTTCCTTTTGTCTATTTCAATTTCTTTCTATCAGTGTTTCCCAGTTTATGGTATTTGATGTATGATCTACTCCTTTCCTTTTCTGCCACATCCTTTTTGGCACTTTTCTAATTTGTTTTTCAGAAGTTTAACTTTATAAATATTCAAAGCAGAAAAATTATGATATATTTTTAAACTCTAAGAATCTGAAAAACCTGTTATGTACCTGTTAAAATAAAATTATTTTAAAGGAAAAGTAATACCTAGAATTTCCATAAGCTCTAGTAGGTCACAAAAGAGATATGTACTCAAACCAAATATAAAATGAGATCTTCATGCAAACAGGAACAATCCAAATTGAAATGATGAAAGGTCACATCTCATGTGTGAGTACAAAAAAGTTTTTAAGATTTTAGATATGCGTAGAAACCTAAACTCTAATAAACTTCTAAGAAGACATTCCAATTGAGCTCATTTGAAAGAATAGATTACCCTCATCTTTTAAGTAGTAATTTCCATTTCTAACAATAAAAATTAAAAATTATGTGATAAGGCCATTTAAAGACATTTTGTTCTCATATGTAGGTTAGACATTTTGAGATAATCTTATGACCAATAATAATTTAACTTGCAAAATTTCTCCTTATAGATTATATAGTTTAAACTAAGCCTATGTTAGGTCAAACCATCAAGTTTAAGAGTACAAATACCTGATGTGATTTTATACATGGAACATTATGTTATTACATATTCATAAGTATCACTACTATGATGTAATTTAAAAATATCAAGCTACTGCTACAAATAGCTATTTTCTCAGAGACAATAGAGAGTTCTTAACAATTTGTTATCTTAAAAAACAAGATTTTCCCCTCTGTCTCCACTTAGTTACTTCATTGATATTAAATCTGATCTTAGAAACCTTAAGGAATTAGAATTTTTGCTAATTCTCAGTGTTATAAGAGAAAATGTGGAAGATCATCAGAAAGAATTAATAGAAACTGTAACTATATGCTCAAAGCAATCATCTTTAACAGAATGTTTTAAATGGGATGATTTTCTTGGAACTTAAAGAAGGTCTGCTGTACAAGAAAAAGTCTGAAACAGTATCAAAACAAACCTGGATTTCCTTTTAGCAAGTGTTGTATGTAGTACACTACTGTTATGCCAAATTAAAAAAAAAAAAGTTGAAACAGTATCAAAAATAAACTGGCATTTTCTTTCAACAAGTGGTATATATAGTAAACATTAACTTATTTATTTATTTGGCTTTTTGTTTGTTTATTGTGAGGGGTGGTAATGAGGATTGAACTCAGGGGCACTCAACCACTGAGCCACACCCCAGCCCTAATTTATATTTTAGAGACAGGATCTCACTGAGTTGCTTAGCGCCTCACTGATGCTGAGGCTGGCTTTGAACTGTGATCCTCTTGCCTCAATCTCCTGAGCTGCTGGGATTACAGGCATGTGCCACCATGCCTGGCTGATTTATTTTTTTAATTCATAATTTGTACATTTCTTTATTTAATTAATTAATTTATTTTTGGTGTTTGGAATTGAACCCAGGATGTGCTCTACCATTGAGTTAAATTCCCAGCCCCCATATGTTAGCTGATTTCAAGAAAAGTAAAAGCTAAATGGGTATCTCCCGATGTAGTATAGCTGACTGATAATCCTGATGTACCTTACCTTACAGAAGAGTGTCCCTTCTCCTGGTGTATGGATTGCCTAATAACCATTGTGCATATACAGCATTGTGGGGAGGGGTTCAGAGGGTGTCCAGGTTGCAGAGAAAAAGAGCCTTCTTAACCTAAAAATAAATAACAATCACAGGGAAATTCCTCAAAATAATAAAGAAATCATAGCTACTTGAACAGTCTACTTTTTGGTGAGCTTAAATATCTGTACTTTACCATAAATCTATACAGAGAGAAAGAACTCAGAAAAACTCTTAGAAAAAATGATCTTGTCACTTAAAATATTCCTGAAGGTAGTATCAAACGTGATTTACTTCCAATCGCCCACAACCCCTATGTATTTTTTTTTTTTTAAGAAGAGTAGAGAAATCATATATTTGGATTCTGGATGCAAGCACAGATTCTTCTTTTTCCTCTACCAAGAATGTATCTTCAGACATTTCATTTGAATTATTTTAACTGACACCATGAGTTACCTGGTGTGCTTTCTAAACAGGACTAAAAGGAGAAAATGTGTGCACTGAATATAGAAGATGGCCAGGGTCAAAATGGAATCTATGACAACTAAAAGGTAAGGATAAATGCTGGTTCCTCATATGCTCAAGAGGTATCAACTCAATAATGTTAAAGATATTATTTCTTTATGTATACATCAAACTAGGTAAAATAGTAACAATACTTTTGCCAGCTTCCCCACATGAATTCTAAAACAAACAAACAAACAAAAAAACCTCTCACTACAACTAAAAGAAAAGGGATCTTTCTCCATGTCAAGTGAATACTAGGTCTGTAAATTCCATTCAGGTTAAAGACACACGCAAAGTGACTTACACAAACAACAGGAGAGTCACTTTAGGAATTTTGTATTGGAAGAACCAGCACCCCTTTCCATGACAACAGGATAGAGGTACCACACCCTCTATCACTTAAATCTTCAGATAAGGGAAAGGCCAGGCTACCTGGCAACCTGACAAGCTGTAGGGAAAAAGTAGAAGTTGTAGGTACTGCTGGCTGCATGCTAGAATTTTCTCCAATCCAAATTAGATAGACCACTCCTGCATTTTGCTCTTTTCATACCTGATTCTTTCTTGTCAAACTTTTCCCAGGAGGGCAAAGACTGCTAGCTTTCACTGGGAAATAAAATCTAATATTCTATCTTATTGTTTCTAAATAAATGAAGTAGACATGATAAGAGCACCTTTACACAAGGCAAAGTGTAAATAATGTGAAACAATCCTTATAGAAATGACTAAGTCTAAAGCTAGGGTAGGAAATATACAAGATGAGCCTGGAGCATCTTGTAGTACTAAAAGGAATGTGCTCGACGAAAAAAACTCACCAATGGACTAAGTTGAGAGAACAAAGGAACCAAATGAAAGAG
The DNA here is from genome assembly GCF_964194105.1 of Spermophilus citellus. Classification (NCBI taxonomy): domain Eukaryota; kingdom Metazoa; phylum Chordata; class Mammalia; order Rodentia; family Sciuridae; genus Spermophilus; species Spermophilus citellus. The sequence goes on from NC_138185.1 coordinate 54,608,030, forward strand.
CTTTCAATGGCCAAAGATGAAACAACTGGAGCAAGGAAATACTTCAACAGTACTGAATTATAACCCAAAATATAAAATAAATCCCAGTGAGTACATATTGAAATAAATAACTGGACAAATAAAGAGAAATACAATTCCTGTTCAGAGTTCCAAATAACATGTGTAGTAGTACCCACTTGAGAAGGTAACAAATATATATTAACATAGGTATCAACAGCAGAAATTGGCTAGAGAATATATGGGGAACATTGTACTATCTTTGTAATTTTTCTAAGTTATGCTAACATAAAGTCTATTTTAAAAATGCAAATCAATTATTTCTAATGATGTGCCTCACACATTTCCACATATGACCTGTGATCATCTTCCACATCAATGACATTTACATGTCAGAAATGAATATCACTGGACACCTTATTTCTAAGTGTGTCCTAGCAGCCCCTGCTCCCAAAAGTAGAAAAGATCCAACATGGCTTCAAGCCCATAAGAATCCTTGTGGTTTTTACTGGCTTCTAAATAGCCATCACTACTACCATGGAGGTGGGTAGACATGATGGGGAGGAGGCCATGACAGCTGAGAGGTTGAGGAAAATATGAAATACTATTTATTTATAATATCAGAAAAGACTGGATATTAAAATATGAAGTGACTAAATTACTTCTCCCCATTAAAAAAGATGTATGAACAATAGTAACTTGTGATAATTTCATATAAGTTACTTCAATCAAACAAATGAATGTCCGCTGAATGCCTGAGATGGCTAGCAGAGTATTTTAATAGAGAGTTCTGTATACTTAAAATGATTTTTTTTTAATCCTAGAAATTTTAGGATTGTTTTTCTCTTTTCTGATAAAACAAAGCACTATAAATTTAGATTTAAATCAAAAAAGCACTCCTTACATACATCTGGTACATCACTCTTTATACGGAAAAACACATACAACTATGTACACATGATGCCTGTCAGTTGCACCATTTTAAATTATGGAAGGCATTAATTTATTACCAAAATTCCCAATAGTTCAAAGCATCAGACAATTTTCTCTTGGTGTTACTGATGAGAGCTGCACCTAATAGGGTATGGCTACTCATGTATGTATAAATAAAGAATAAAAAAAGACCATAGAACTTAAAAGTGAATACTGTATTCACTGGTAAAAATGCCTATTACAAACCATCAAGGAAATCCAAAGGTGAGAATGGAGAAGAGCCTATTTCCCCTCAGGGAGTACCTGTTTAAAAATCTGAAAGCTCATGGAAGTCTCTATCAAAAAAAAGGAATATGGCAAAAGAGACAATTTTTAAAATAACATAATTCAGTATAAGACTATCTTGATGACTTGGACTCAGGAACTAAGATCCTGTAAGGATACAATCTTTAGAAATTCCATTCTAAGTCAGAATAAAGCAAAAAGTATACAAATGCTGAATACTGTAGAAGTATGTATCAAAGTGAACCATTTCCTTAATATGTATCACTTTTATATGCAGTCTTATTGCTCAAAGTTAACACTGTGTTTAAATTTTGCTAACTCATCTTTTCCTCTCTACATGGGGTCAAAAGAAAACAAACTTGGGTTCCCAAGGTTTTATACTGTTTAATCATATTAGAAATTACAAGTTCAGAAATTAAGATAAATTACCGCTTAATTTCCATATAGATGTCAAGTGAACTTCATTTAGTAAAACCAAAACTTCTTGTTTCACATATTTAAAAGAAAATATGTGATATGATAGTGAAATATAAAATACCCACAAAACTAAACATATTTTAAAAAACCTCTACAAAATTATAAAATCTTCATAAAGTTTGACCATATTTCTCTAATTTCCTTTGGTATAATGACTAGACCTTAGTGGCTTTTTGCATATTATTTTCACTAAAAGTTCACACGGTTTTTGATTAAGTGATACAAATTAGAACTGTCTTCATGATTTCACACAAACTAGAAACAAGCTAACAGCTTGCTACTCAAAAAAAGAAATAAGCATTTCCTTGCAGAGTAAGCAAAGATAGAAGCTAGTAAGGAAATAAAATCAACAACTTCAAGGATTTTGGCTCTAAGGGGGAAAAATATTCTACCAGTGGCTCATAAGACCTAAGAGGAAAGATGGATGCAGAAACACTCCAAGGCCCAATCAAAGCATACAACCTGGTTGAAATGCATGTTAATGAGCTCAACTTAGTGATTAAGAGCCTGGAACCCCCCAAAAAGTGGAGGTGTTATTTTAAAATCACTCAACATAGCACTGTGTTTGTGTTCCTAAACAAATATAAGGGTATTCATAGTTCCTCCAAATTACTGGGCCTGTGAATAACACAGGGATTTATCATCATGTACAATGTATCTATGATTCACTTAAGTTTCAGCAGAAAACCCAATACTTTCACATAGTGCAGATGAGGCAATAAAGGAATTTTAAAGTTCACTTATCCAACTCAACTCAAAGCTTAAATCACAAGTATTAAAAATGATGCTACCTTATTCTATTAACCCATGTATGCCAATACAATCTTTGCAGCCTCACATATCAGTACCTAGAAAGTCTTCAAGAAAGGAGACAAGTGTTATACTGTGGACTGCTTTCACTTGAGAATGAAATGAGAAGCTGAAAGTCAAATAGTAGATACAACATGAACTTTAACTGACTTTAGGATTTTTAGAAGTAGCATATGCCTCTAAGTCACCAAAGTTAAATATGAACAAAATAAATAATTTTCAATGTGTAATCCATAGTATTTTCAAGAGGCATCACTGAATAGCTTCAATTAAAATCAATTATTCTCTTCTATGTGATTATAAATATATTATTTGGTGACCAAATAAATCAGATGAGTTTGTTTTCAAAATGATGTGTCTGGCAAAAGAATGAACATAAAGTTGGCAGCCAGACTGAAAAAAATATAAATGACCTAAATGGCCATGTTGCAAGTAAATACCCAAATTAAATATTTTAAATGTTTGGCATAACCTAGATCAAATACTCTCCATCATGCTAATAATATTCTCTAATCTTAGAAAAATGATTAAAAGCTGAGCAGATCCATGATATTATTTAAGCAATGAGAATGAACTGGTGGGAAACATGGGGAAAGCAATGCCCTCTTTTCATAAGTTTTTGACAAGTTACAGACTTCCCCTCTCTTACCATCTCAGGATATGGAGAAAGCCCTCAGAAATGAAAACTCACTAGGATTAAATCCAAAGCAGAAAAAATATTTCACCAAGAAGGGTTAAATAGAAAATATATACTTCATATGAATCTTTAAATCATATCTCAAATATTTAGCTTTTTTTTTTTAGATTCTAAAGTAATCATTAGGTATCTCTGTTTACTTCCATACTTAAATAATAAAAAGCAGCATTTAACTTTATAGCTTTATGCCTAGCTTTTATTGAAATGATCAATTAGCCTTGATTCCTACATACATATATAAAGGTCTACCTAAATTTTCACCATAGAACAGTCACTGGTAGATGCTATTTCTAATTGTATTCAGAAAATAGTCTTGACATCCAGTTCCAGATCTCAAGAATATCCAGATCAGATCCCTTAAAAGTATCTTTAGTTATATCTGGAGAATTAGTAGAATCATATGGAAAGCAGAAATTCCAGTGGAACAAAGTAAAAAAAAATCATCTGTTATTTTAAGTGCTTTTTCACACCAAAAAATCCTTACACAATCTGAGATATTAAAAAAAAAAAAAAAAAACCCTGAGGTTAACAAGTCACTTTATACCCTTGCTAGTAGATGCTAGAAAAGTCATTCACTTGGCTGATTTCTGAATTAGCCTTTATAAAATTTCTGTGCTCATATGCTCTCTTTAGGAATTATATTCATGTCCTAAACTTACCTTTAATGCATTTTCAGAGGCAGCATCAAAATAGGCAGCAGAAATGTGACCACATGAATTAGATGCTTAAATTTTTATCTAGCAAATTCTCTGTAAGGGTTTTGAAATGAGAAAACTGATTTATGAAGAGGGCCAAAATTAAGCCCCAGATATCTAAACACATGAAAATATCCTTTATTTTTGTATTCCTGACTGTAAAATGATTGTTAACAAAACATTGTGTAAATTTTTGTTTGTCTAAAACATCTGTGATGTAACAAATATCTCTTTGTAAAAATTTTGGTGTCTATCTATATTTGTCATACACAAATGTGGGAAAACCTAGAGTTAATCACATGTAAATGCTTCAGGAGCTAATACTGTTTTCATTCTATTCACACTTTAAAAGTAAATATATCCACTTTTTACTATTGAAAAAAAATCAGAGTATTTTTGAAACTTAACAAATTTCAAGCCAATAGTTTACCCTCCCCTACCAGTCAGGTGAGGTAATGAAAAGATTTTCTGACAGAGGTACAGAAAAGGTGACAGAAGTAGCAAAGGGGGTGGGGGTAAGTAAATCGTGGTTTAATTAAAAAGCAGAGTCTTTCGGAATTAACAAGCAATTAACATGAAATTGAAGAATTCCTATGAGAGTAAGGAAGGTGGGAGAGCTACAAAAAGGTCTCAAAGCCTCAGAGCAAATGGCACAGTGTATCAAAGGATAAAATGCAAAACATGGAAACTCACTGAACGGAGAGGAAAAGGAAAATACGTTTCTAGAGTAGAGAAGTTATTAAAATGTTAAGGAACAGGCCCTGCAGTGTTTTTGTTTTTGCTAGGAAACTGGGGTCTAGGAAAGGATGCATCCCCAAGCAACCGCCCTGAAAATAATGCACTGCCTAATGAGGTAGGGGCCAGGAATAAACAATGGGGGAGGGGAGGTCTGGCTCATTACCTTTATGGAAGATGCTGGTCAGAGGTACTCTGCCTGCTGCTTCTCTAGAGAGTGGACAGACCCCCTTCCTGCTCTCGAGTGTCCTCCGGTCAGTTCACACCTGGAAAACGGAAACCAATGAGTGGTGCAGTGCCCCAGGGGCGAAGAGAAAAGGGTTCTAAGAAAAAGGGAGCAAAGGAAAAAGCTAGAAAGTGGCAAAGGGCAGGCAGGCAGGCAGAAACAGTGATTTTTCCTTCTTCCCAGACCTCTAGGTAGCCCCCTTCCCTTCGGAGGAGGTAACTGACTTTACCTGTTTCCTCAGCTGCTGCTTCTCTTCCTTCTTTCAGCCTCCTTCACACTCACCAACTTCTCCATTGAAGAAACACCCCAGGCAGGGCCGGACACGGGTGTTCCCGATCCTCCTAGGTGCCTCACGGCCCTGGCCCGGAGAGCATCCAGATAGCCGAGTAGGGTAGGGGTGGCTGTCCTGGCCTCCGGGCAGCTTCGGGACAAGGGTGCAGGGAGAAAGTCCCGGCTCGGGGATTGGGGGGGACAGCCCCGGTCCAGGGGCTCGGAGCAGGGGGGCTGTCGCGCTCCCGGCCAGAGGCTTCCAGCTACGGAGGGACTCAGGAGGTCTCGGGACAGCGAGGTCCTAGGTCGTACAGAGTCCGAAGTGCCAGCAGCCGAGTCTCCGGACAGGGGGCTTTCGGGATGCACTTTGCACTGGGCCACCCCCGCCCCCTCCCTCCAGCACTTTGGGGTCACTGGGATGGGACCAATCCTTCAGCAGCCAATCAGCGGCCGCACTAGAGCCTGAGCCCTGAGCCGTAAACCAGGTCCGGGGTGGGAGGGGGGTGGGGGGTGAGGGCGACTTGGTTGGTTGGTTGCTTCCTTCTCCCCTCCTTTCCCCAGCAGCCCCCACCCCCTATCTGCCGTAAAGCTGCTTGCGGATTCGCGACAGTTAGGAGAGGCGTGTCGATCGGAGCTAACACTCGTCTCTGATTGGTCTCACTCACTTCCCCTCGGCTTCCCCGCGGAGGCTTCCAAGGCTCCGCCCCTGGCAGAGGGACTCGAAGTGGTTGCTAAGAGACACTGTACACCGAATGGTGGCTGTGCGCATGCGGGAGGAGTGGATTAGCGTATACATTCCGTGAACTACGGTGGCCCTGAAAGAACAGACGTGAACTTGAATGGCGTTGCGAAGGCCGAGAGGCCTGAGGCAGCTCCCGGACAGGTAACCCCAAGCGGTCGTTGAACTGAGCGACAGGAGAGACGTGTGTACAGCAGAGTGAGGGTCTGGTACCGGAGCTGGGGAGGCAGCAGTCTCCACAAAGTGAGGAAGGAAAGGCCCTGACCCGCCGCCTCTCCTCAGCGCTTCCAGTGCTCAATCTTTGGTGCATCTGTCGGTCTCAGAGACCCGGTGAGCTACCAAGCTGGAGATGCCTCCCGGAGGCTGCAAGATAGCATTGTCTTTGGAACCGCGATGCTGGCTCAAGTGCTTTCCTGAAAGGATAACGATCCTCTGGTCCACGGTTTCCTGAGTGAAGGTAACGGGAGAGTGGGAAACATGTAACATGGGCATATGGAGACGTGTTTATTAAATGCGTTAATTCATTTCGCTAGTACTTACTGGCCAAGCACTGTTCCAGTCTTTGGGGAGACAACAGAAAACAAGAGAAAGGCAATCACTTGTGTTTTCATTTCATCAAGGGAGACTAATACAGGATGATCAGGGACAGTCTATACTAAAAGCAAAATAAGAGGATCGAATTTGCGAGGACGTGATGGGTTGTTTTAGGTAGTCAGGAAGGGTCTTAGAGTGACATTTGAGCAGCAGTCTGAATGACAAAGAGCTAGCCATGTCGGTTGTAGGGGAAGAGATTTGCAGGTAGAGTGAATCAGAAATACAAAGCTTTTGATGCTGGAATAAGCTTTGCTGTTTACAGGAACTGAAGAAAAAATCCATGTAGCTGAAGCAGAGAGTAAAGGGTAGGGGGAGAGCATTGATAAGATTAGAAGGTGTGGGACAGGCTGTAGATCTTGCAGCACCTTGTTTGCTTTGACAGTCTCTTATTTATGTTTGAAAAGACCACTGGCTCCTCAATAGAGAAGACTGGTGGGCCGCTGGATTACAGCAAATATGGTCAGCTGTTATAGTTGTCCAGGCAAGAAATGATGTCTCACACTAAGGTCACCCAGTACATCAGACATTTGACTCCCACCAGTATCCTCAAAAGTAAAATACCTACTTGATTGTATATGAAGGAAGTATTATAATGTATCGACTACTTTTATGTAATTAGATATATTAGGATATTTTGTGGCAGGTGGGAATCATAACCACTTAAGTTTGTTCTCAACTGTTTTCTTCTACACTGTCATTCATTTATTCAAGAATACTTGCTTAGTGCCTTCCATGTGAGTCATCTACGTGTTTATGTGGACAAACAGGGCTCAGTTCTGCCCAGAGAAGCTCATAATCAAGTGTGGAGGGAACCAAAGAACCAAAGTTGAGGAGAATGCAGTGAAACAGATACTGTGGTATTAACCTAGGGATTATATGGCAGGACTGCCTGATCCTGACTTGCATATGTAAAAGGCTCTCTGAGGGTAATGGTTTCCAAGTTGAAGGTGGAGGGTGGAGGTTAAGTATGATTTAGTCAGAAAAAAATGGGTTACACACAGCCTGGGAGTCTCTTAAGTGCACAATTTCTAGGGACCTTAAAAAAATAGAGCTTAGTTTGTGGTCTCAGAAGTGAGGAGACCCCAATAGTTAGATCTCAGAGGACCTGGTAATGCCATGTTTAAAGGGCTTTGACTTTATCCCAAAGAAAGTAAACATTTTTTTCAGAAGGCAGTGGATGTAAGGTGGGCCAGATACAACCACTTAGGAAAGAATCTGTTGCAATTGTCTAGGATAAAAGTGGTAAATGCAGCAATGACAGTGAGGATGGAGGGAAGACGGATGGGGAAGGGTTGGAAGATGCCCAGGTTTCTAGCTTGGGTAACAAGGAAATATAGAAGTCATATTGAACTGAGGAGTGTAGGAGAAAAGCAAGTTTGAGGGAAGAGACAAAGAGTTGAATTTGCCAGGTGGAGGGTTCCAGAAGGTACTTGAGTACAGACATGTGACTTGGAGTGGTTCAACTTACCATAAGTATCTGTAGAAATTGTACTTCAAATTGTATTTTGGTCTTTTCCTAGACTGGCAATAATGCAGTCCAGTACTCTCTCTGTGGTGCGCAGTGGCAGTGAGCCACATCCCAGTCAGCCACAGGATCACCAGTGGAAACTACCAGTACTCTACAGCATACTGTATTTTTTTGGATATTGCATTTTGTGGTTTTGTATCCCATCAAATCTACAAAATGCCTGTCTATGTCTATGCCTCCTATATCATCTGTATCCATTAATCATTCTGGTTTTGTTTTTCACTTTCCATAAGGTATTCAATAAGTTATATGAGATATTCAATGCTTTATTATAAAATAGGCTTTATGTTAGGTCATTTTGCCCAACTATAGGCAAATGTAAGGGTCTGAGCATGTTTAAGGAGGTTAGGCTAAAGTATGATGTCAGTAGGTTAAATGTATTAAATGCATTTTTAACTCATGATAGATTTATCAAGAATAATATCATTGTAAGTCAAGGAGCATCTATAGAAAGCTCAGGAAAAATATAGTTAAAGACATTGAAAGTCCACAAAATTGATAGAGAGGACTGAACACTTAGAGATCCCAACATATAGGAGACCAGAAGAGGAAGAGGATCCAGTAAGGGTAACTGAGTAGGACCTTCCAAAGAGGGAGTTCCACTACATAGTTATCCACACGAACATATGCTTATTTTTATTATAAGGAATTTTCCCCTTTGGCCAAGAATTCCAACAATGAAATTGTAAGTGGGAAAAATAGATTAGTAGGGAGAGGAGAGTAAAATGGTATATTTTAAAGTCTGACATCTCACACTGATAGAGAAGGCACTTGAATGTTATAGATTAATGGTTAAATTACTATGCATATCTGGCGAGTGCCAAAGATTTCATTCTCTTGTTCTGTGTAAGGCTTTTCAGAAAATACAAATTTTTAGAACATCTTTTTTATTAACCATTTGCTTGAATTAGAAAACCTAAAGTTGGGTTCAGTAAGAGCCAGGTTGAAAATCATGCAGGGAATTTTCATCATTTCTGGTTGTTTCTTGGAGCTAAAACCCTTTAGAAAGCGTAGTTATATAACTGTATATTCAAAAGAATAAATGCCAAACTCTGCAAGCAGTTCCAAAACAGAGATCTCAACAAGAGTCTAAAACAGTAATATGCCATTTAAAATGAGGTAACTCTTCCTAAAACAAAATAAAAACACTTTGATGTATACCATATATTTTGGGGTGTAGAACTTCCAATTTTTTTAATCATTTTTAGTTTTAATCTCATTATACTTCTTATCAGTCATATTTCAAATCTCTAAATTTCCCTTTTTCCTTAAAATAGATAGGTGAAATATAGTTAGAAACTATTGTAATTTTAGGAATAATCAGAATAGCATTTGTAATTAAATGGTATTAAATTATAGTAAATTAGATGGTTTTAACTTTACCATGATGTTTTCCTAGTTTATTATAAAAGCAAAACAACTTCCCAGGAAATTTGAAAGGCATTTAGAAGACCTCACCTTTAATCCAACTATACTACCTTGTAGTTTTTTGTCTGTTCGTTGAGATAGCATCTTGCTGTGTGCCCAGGCCAACTTCAGACTTGGGATCTTTCTGCTTCAGTCTCCTGTGTAGCTGGCCTAAATATATTTTTGTAATTTATTTTTGTCTTTATTATTTTACATAGCTGCAACAATACTTGTCTTCTAGACTTAATCTGTTCATTCTGTCTATAAAGTTAATCCTGAGAAGTTTCCTTATGGGGAACCTTGATCTCTACACCAGGCCTCCAATATTCTTCAGGTGATGGAATTTCACAGTAGCAAAAGAATCTAGGAATCATCTGATCCAGTGATTTTCACATTTTTTAGCAATAGTACTACAATGTATGTGTGTGTGAATGTGTGTGTATATGTGTGTGCGTGTGTGTATATATATGTAACACAGTGTGTATATATATATATATGTGTGTGTGTGTGTGTGTAACACAGAGTCACGTGTGTTAGATGCCAGTAATGTAAGAACTAAAAAACAGGAGATGCCCAGCAACAAATCAGAAGGGGCCCTATGTGCTTGAGCTAGCGAAATAAGGATGCCCCCTCTTTTTTAACCTGGTAAGGAAAATAACTTCGAAATGACCAATCCATTTTTTTTTGTTTTTTCTCTCCTGCTCAGCTCATTGGAACACCTTCTCAATTCATGAATTATTAATTTGAAAGAAAAAACTATTGAGAAGGACATACTGGTATATGCCTTTAATCCCAGCTACTGGGGAAGCTGAAGCAGTAGGATTGCAAATTTGAGGCCGGCCGAGGCAACTTAGCAAAACCTTGTGTCAAAATTTAAAAAAGGACAGGGATTGTAGTTCAGTGATAAAGCCCTTGTCAAGCTCCAGAACCACAAACAAAGAAAATGCCTAGTAGATCTTTAAACTAAATTTCTTGAAAAATTTTTTAATAGCTCATGTATTTATAAGTTCAGTTTTATAATATGTACTAATTATAAAATCAGGAAATTTCAAACTCCAAAAGAAGGAAAGAGAGGGAGAGAAAGAGGTATATAAATATGTAAATCGTTATGGAGAACATATTGTCTTATAGCTGTCACAGCACCCATGCAGCTCAATGTATTTGCTAAATACTGCTTCATCTGAAAGATGAATGTATATGAACTCTTGGTGAAGGACCTGATCACTGAGTTGTTTCCTGATTGTCAGCTCTTCCATATTTTTGGCCATTTGTTCTTCGTCTGAAGTCCTGTTGGGCTGTGGATATAGTTCAATGGTAGAGCACTTGCCCAGCAGGCTCAAACCCCTGGGTTCCATTACCCATAAAATCCTGTGATCAAGTTGCAAGTATTTTTCAAGTGATTGAGAGATATTATTAAATGGCCTATTAAATTGTGCTATTAAATTTTCTAATTCTTAAATTAGAACTTTTTATTGATTTAAAAGCACTTTAGATAGTAGAGGTCTTGGAGTTTATTTTGTTATGTTTGCATTGCTGCAGATCTAGTCAGGGACTGCACATATGCAGAGATTTGTTTGTTTCATTTGCAGGGTGCTGGGGATCAAACTCAGTCCTCTTATCTGTTAAGCAAGAACTCTACCACTGAGTTCCACACCCTGCCCTAGGTTACAGAGTATTTTTTTTAACAAGTTAACATTGATTAGGTTTTAATAGACATCATTTTTATTCACTTAGATAATATCAAATCGACAAGAGTTTGAAGCACTAATTTTACAACATATAAATGAAGTAACTCAGGAATAAATATTTCTGAAGTTTAATTCATAAAACTCTATTCAACCAGAATTGAGTTTATTCCTTGAGTAGAAAAAAATTATAATTTGTAAAATGCCCAAGTGCCGCAGTCTGGCTGGGCACAAAATCACCGAGCCACTACACAGCCTTTTAGGTTCAAACAGCAACTCTTTATTCCCGAACTCTCATCGGCACTCTACACACACTTTCCGGGAACACACACTCCCTCCACCAGGCTCCACATGCCAATTCTCTCAGAACCCCTCTCAGAACTCAACGGGAACTCCAGAGTAGCAGCAGGTTCCGCCCTAATCCGGGAGCTGCCCTAATCCCGGAGCAGGGTCACCTTTCAACCCTTCCCTCTGGCAAAAATGCCATGCATCATTCTGACTAAACTCTGGCTGGAAACACCCAAGCTCCAATGCAGCAATTCTGATTTAATTGGTCTCTGGAGAGTCCAGGGTTCAAGGATGTTTCCTACTGTTCCAGTGATTTCAAAGGTCTAGAACCACCACCCGGGAGGCTACATCCTGGCCCTTAAAGCACGTGTTAGTTGAGAGAATAAGTAGTTTATGCTCTGATTGACAGTACATTTCATTCTGGGACTATTGAGGGACCTGGTCTAATGAATTAGAGTTATCATAGACACATGCAGTACATTGACATCCCATTAGCTATCTGGTCAACTGTATCTGAAAGGAAGCAGGGATGGGGCTGGGTAGAGAAATTCTACTGTAGATCTTGGTACCATGGTCCCAGCATAAAGAGTACTGAAGGAAAGGAAGCTAACTCATACCTTTTGAGTTCCTTGGGGCGCTGACCTGGTAATTTCAGGGATTTTTTTTCTTCAAGGGTAATTTTTTAATTTGCTCTTTACCACAATCGTTTTAAGATGTGACTTTAATGTGTACCTCATAGTAAGCACATTGTCAGGTATACAGTAAAGACCGAATGAGCTCAGAACTCAATTCCTGTTATAGATACTACTATATACTGTGTTTATAAATGTTTTATTTGAAATTTTTATTGTAATTTAAAATTCAGAAGTTACAAATTACATGGTATTAGGGGTTGGGGATATAGTTCAATGGTACATTGTTCCCTCATGCAAAGAACCTGAGTTCAATCCCCAGTGAGGGGGTACCGGTAGACAAACACACACTGGAGCATATTTTAATATTATTATAGATGTATATGCTACTAAATTTCTCTTCAGGAATATGTTCCACAAATATAAGTGCCTCCTATGCTAGAAAGTGGAGAAGTAATGAACTAAGCAGACTGCTCTTACTGAATTGTTATCTAGCATGGGAAACATACAGATCATTGAACAAAAAATTAAAATACAATTGTGACATGTTCTATAAGGCACAGCATCAGTACTGGGAGACTGAGAACATCAGAGGAGGGCGGGACTTCAGAGAAAGTCATAATTAGGCTTAAAGCAAAAGGAGAAGTGGGTAGAAGAGCTTTTCCAGACATAAGGAACAGCACAGTATCAAGGTCCAGAGTCAGGAAAGAACCTTTCAAGGAGACTAAGGGAGTATTAGCATCCTCCTTGAGTTACATAAGTGAAAACACTTATAACTTAGATGTATGCTACTTAAATATACCTTACGCGTGTACCTTCAGTGTATACTACTTCATTGAGGAAGCCTTTTTTTTTTTTTTTTTTTTAATAAACTGAAAACCAAATTGTCTGTAAAGAACTCAACAGTTCAGTAAAATCTGGGTAGTGTCATACAGACATTCACTAAATTCTCCCTGACACTGGTGGCAGATTTGGGGAGGATAGGAGGACTGCAGAGATTGAACAGAACATAGACTGGTAAAAGTGAATGAGTATAGAAAACCCTTCAATGAAGGATTTCACTCTGAAGGACCACTTAAAACAAAACCAGATTATAGCAATTAAGAGTAGAAAAGTTGCATTTAAAAAAATATTGATACTCAGGAGGGTTTCCATTTTTAAAATACTTTACTACTCATACAATTTGATATAAACCTAAGCAACTTAGAGTCTCATCAGAAAAAAATGGGTAGTTTGATCAGTGATTCTCAAAGTGTAGTCCCTAGTCCATTTCTTAGACCCTCCTGAGACCCACAAAATCAGAATCTCAGTGGGGGTGGGGGGATACTCTCAGCCATCTGTGTTCTAACAAGCCTTCCAGGGAATTCCAGTGTTAAGAGTTTGATTGATTTAGACCTTCTCCAGGATTTCTTCTGACAATGAACTATGGTTGTTTTGTTTTGTTGGTGGGGATGTTCTTTTTGTTTTGTTTTGTGATGCTGAGGAGTGAACCCAGTCCCTGGTGTGTGGTAGGCAAGCACTCTTTATCACTGACCTACACCCCCAGCCTAAAGCTCTGATTCTGATATCCAACATCAATTTGTGCTATGTTGGATAAAAGTTAGCTTTTGGAGTGGACAAATAATGGAGCTACTTGGGAAAGATACATGTGGATACTTTCTAATGATGTAGTTTATGTTAAATGCTACAATCCCTGTTATTCCATGCTCCTAAAAACAAAACTACTTCTTTATTTGTTTAAAACTAATACCAGCTGTTTATGAATTTATCCAGCAACTTTGTATTTGCTGATATCTGCATCTTCCCAGTTCAGGGTGATCTGTGTTGAGCCCAATCAGGGTTTCATGTGGTTCAGCTGATTACAACTTTGCTTTTGCGCTGTTTCCCATCTTTTAGTTCATGTCCTGCCTCCTTTCCAGAGGCCCCAGATCTGTCAGTGCTTACTGAATTTCCTTATCAAGAATCTGGTAGCCATCCTACACACACACACACACACAAAAGAATCCGGTGACCAATATTTTCTTCAACCCCCTATAAAAGAGGGAAAGAGGACTATCTTTCTCAAAATAAACCATGTTCATCTTTTTTTTTTTTTTTTAATACCACACACAGAAATGCAAAGGAATCAGACAGATCCCAAGGTGGATATTTCAGGATTGGATTTCATTTAACCTTCCTAGCATCCTGTGAGCTGAGTACCATTATATGACCTTTGAACACAGAAGGAGACTGAGGTTTAGAAGATAATTTGCCCCTGTGATGACTTTGATTTAGTGAAGCCATTTGACTCTAAGACTCTTATTGGGTATACTACTTTAACAAAAAAACACGTAAGTTTCTGAGCCTTTTATCTATAACTGGATTGCCAGCTTTTATCTTCATACTTAAAAATTAAATAAAATTTTTGGCCATTATCAGAATCCAAGGACAAAAGTTTAATTGGAAGACAATTTATAAACACTTGAGTTTAAGAGTTCTGGGCTGGGGGTGTAGCTCAGTGGTAGAGCACTTGCCTAGCATGTGCAAGGCCCTGGGTCTGGTCTCCTGAACTTTAAAAAAAAGTAATAACGATAACTAGGGAAATTGTTTAAAATACAAATTATTGGGCCTCATTGCAGAGCTACCACACCTAAAACCCCTTAGGTTGGGCCATGGAGTCTGTTTTTACAGCCTTTTAAGTGATACTGACAGGCCAAACTTTGAGCATGATTGTTTTAAGAAGGGGTAGTGCTACACCCTCAGGCTAGGGCTAGTACTTGCCACTTGTCCCTGTCAGGCTTGAGGGTAAGGAGAAGTTCAGTTCCCAGTAGCTGAAAGTGTCCTTCCTTCTCTGCAGCCCCCCAAATCTCCTAATGGAGTCTATTTGGGCACTGAGAAGGGTGAAGAGTTAAGCTAGCCAAGGGGAAGATACCCAGCACATGGCTTGCTGTTTGAAAGATGTCCCCTTCCCTTCTTTTGACAGCAGAGAGAGGTGTTCTTGAAGAGCCAAACCACACCCATTTTGGTTTTTTCTGGCATAGTTAATGCGATTTTGATTTTGATGGGGAAGGAAACCAGAATCCTGGAAGAAGCATTTGTTTGGAATGCTTCAACTTTTGCTTTAAATATCTTAATATCTAGATTAAGTAGCCTCTCAGATTTTATTAGATTTGAACCTATTGTTGAGTATGCTAAAGCCCAGTATTGAATCTATTAGCAACTGAAGTAGCTAAGTCATATGTGAAAGTTTTTGACTTTTAGTAATATTGACTGTGAAAATAGATGTTTTTCAAATTTAAAGACTCCCAAAGTAGCAATTTCCCCATGTAGAAAGGATTAAATTACTAGCAGCTTATTCTTTGATAATTTTGAATTATCAAAGATGAGAGTATTTTCCAATGAGAGTATTTTCCTTTTTAACCTTTTTTTTAATACTGTTTAGTTTTGGATTAAGACATTTTGAAATTCAAAATTCTAATGTGTTTTTTTAGAACAATGGATATTAATGAAATAATCTGTACATTAATGCTGGGAATTAAAAGACTGATGTATATAGCCAAAATAGTTGAATTTTTATTTAAACTTTTTACTTTGAGATAATTATAAATTCACAAGTTGTTAAGAAATAATAACAGTACAGAGAGATATTATGTAGCCTTTACCTAGTTTCCTCCTATGGAGCTGACTTAGCACAATGTCACAGCCAGAAGTTTTTTGTTTTTGTTTTTTTTCCTTCTGTGCTGGGTATTGAACTTAGGTCCCCACACATGCCAAGCAAATGCTCTACCACTGAGCTATATTCCCAGCATAGTCAGGATCTTGTCATCAACACCAATCTCATTCAGAGTTTACTTATATTCATTTGAATGTATACTTAGTTCTGTATAATTTTATCATCTGTGTATTTTATCATCTATGTAGGTTAGTCTGTCCCTATCAGTTCATTATCACAAGGATCCCTCTGTTACCCTCTATAACCGTACCCACTGAAGGAGAGGAGGCCTCCCTTGCAGCTGGCAGCCACTAATCTGTTCTTCACTCCTTATTTTATCATTCAAGAATAGAATTATGAACTACACAGCCTTCTGAGATTGACTTTTCCCCTTCAATCTAATTCCTTTGATGTTGCACGTATTTATAATTTTTCCTTTTTTTGTTGCTGAAAGGTATTCCATGGTGTGGATGCATTCCAGTTTACTTACCCATTCACCAAGTAGAGGACATTGTGGTACAGATTTAGCTTTTCAAGAAACTGCCAAACTGTTTTCCAGAGTAGCTGTATCAGTTAATATTATCACCAGTCATATAAGAGGGATCCAGTTTCTCTTATGTTCTTACCAGTGTTTGGTGTCACTGATTTTTGTTCTAGCTATTTTGAGAATGGTCTTTCACTGTAGGTTTAATTTGCATTTTCCTAATGACTAATGAGTTTGACCATCTTTTCATGTGTTTATTTGCCACCTTTGTATCCTCTTTAGTGAAATATTTGTTCATAAGTCTTACCCATCTGAGAGTTCTTTATATATATTAGGTACTTGCTCTTTGTCAGATACATGGTTTGCATATATTTTCTGTTTATATCTTGCCTTTCATCCTCTTAATATGATATTTCACAGTGCAAATTATTTTAACTTTGTCAAAGTCCTGTTTACCAATTTTTACTTTTATGAATTGTGCTTTTAGAGTCAAGGATTTACTTAACCCTAAATCCCAAGGATTTTGTTCAGTTTTTTTCCTAAAAGGGTAAGTTTAAGTTTTGCATCTATTTTGAGTTAATTTAGTAGAAAATTAAAATTATTTTAATTGTAGTACAATCGCAGTCTCAGTCACTTAGATTCATAGTACCTGTAAGCTGCTGATGACCTGATGTCGAAGTGGGATCATTGCAACTTTTCTTGAGGACCTGATGGGTTTGTTGTAGCTACTAAAATTTAATATAAAAATTGAATCAATCAAGCCTTTGGCTGCTGAATATTTCTTTAAAAAAATTAAATCTTGGTTTGCATTGGTAAATTGCATAGTAATGAACCTTGAAAATGATTGGGGATTGGTATTCTGTTTTATGGTATGCCCGGTAGAATGGAATGTCAAAGATTAGGCTGTATGAGTTACTACTTACTCTTAGGAAGTTTATTCACCTGTCATTCTGGGCTTTGTGGCAGCAGAGGAAATTTGAAGAACTGCACTTGCCTTCTAACTTGTCTTGGTACCTTCCTAGGCAGCCAGGAGTGGGAGTCTACTCTTCCCTGTCAAGAGGCATGTTCTGTAGATACCAAGAGATGCACTGCTTGTTCACTTGTCCTGATTTGACCCCTCTAGTTATTTACTCCCTTTCCAGGCTAGACAGGCCTCTCTTGTTTACTATGTATGAACAGTTTCAAAGCCTCACAGCATCCAGAGTGGCCTGCTGCTTTGTTCTCATTTCTTACACGCTTGGTGTCTGAAGGGTACGCCTTCTTCCAGGCCAGCATGGTAATGCAGCTTGCCATGTGCCAACCTCAGAGCAGGCACTTCTGGAAAAAAAGTAGTTGGTTCATCCCCCTAGTTTGCTTTTTCAATTTTCATCCTTTCATTTAACACTACAGTTGTTTTAAAAAGAAAATCTACAGTTTTCAATTTTCAACAGGTTACCCACATTTATTTTAGTGCAGATTTATTTGGTCTCTCATAAATATTTTGAGAAACAGTGTAATTAAGAGAGGTTTATGTTTGATTTGGTCCCAACAGAAGCAACCTAGCAACTGGTCCTCATTCATTTGTCATCTGCCTGGCCATTAGTCTTTTGTGACCCCATCATTTCTCTTCTGTTTACAAAGAGTCCATTTGAGTCTGGGTTGTTTGTTTTTTGTGGTTCTGGGAATTGAACGTAGGGGTATTTTACCACTGAGCTATATCGCTACTCCTTTTTATTTTTTATTTTGAGATAATGCCTCACTAAGTTACTGAGGGTCTCACTAAATTGCTGAGACTGACCTCAAACTTGCTACCACACCTGGCTTAAATCTGTATTTTTAGTTTAAAGTTTACAACTTTTCAGCTTGATTTCTTTCTCATAGCACAGGGACCTAACATGACAGAAAGCAGGTTATTTTCTCTCTGAAATATTTATTTATTGATGCTCACTTTCGTTTGCATGCTGGAAAGATTGCACTGTACAAATTTGTCCTTTCTGCCCATAGAAATGATCAAATAGCAAATTCATTTTCCTTTATGGTAAAATTTAAGAATTTATGACCCATAGAAATATCATTGGAAGTATTTTTATTGATGTAGGATTGAAATAAAAATAGTTTCATTTGTTGCTAAAATTTTTAATGAGTTGAGCATATAATATTGATTGAAGCCAAAAAGATTCTATTTTAAAGTCAGTAGTTTTATTGAGAAGAAATGTTATTGTTAAAACTAAAAAAATAAAGAAAAATAAGTATGATAAAATTAGAAGTAGATAAAATTTGAAGTAGAATATGAAAACCAATTTCTGATATATAACTGACAACAGCCGAGGTGATGATTTTATTTAGGCTATCACAATAGGGAGAATGTTCTTCAGTGGGAAACCTCTCAAGGAGGAGGAAGAGATTTTTATAGAACAAAGAAAGCAGTGTACCACTCAACACCTGTAGTTCCAACTACTTGAGTCTCAGGCAGGAGGATCTAAAGTTAATGGCCAGCCTTGGCGACTTAGAGAGACCCTCACCTTAAAAAAAAATAAAAACTAAGGAGTCATGAGGGGAATAAGGACAGGGGCCAATCCTTCCTGGTTGGCTTCTTCCTGGAATACAAAGGGGCACAGTGCTCTTAACTATAGCTGCTTTCTGGGAGCACAGTGCTCTGATAAAATTTAATGCTATCAGATGGAAAAAGATTATCATTAGATATATTAATCAATCATCTTGAATGTATATTGCAGCTTGAAAGTAGGAGTCAGAGAAAACTTACCAAAGCTTTGTTCATAATTTTAAAATCTATAGGTTTCTTGTATTTATCTCTGTATTAGAGGTCTGAAACAGGACAGCTTTGTCTGGTGGGGTGGCCAACAGTTGAAATTTCTTAGAAGCTAAATAGGGGGAAGAAGCCAGTGTAAAGAGGTGGAAGACCACAGCTAGGTTGGTGGGCCACACTGTAGAAGTGAGGTCCAATGTAAGTGGTCATCTTCAAAGTCTCTTCCGGAGAAGGAGGTTAAAGATGGGTCCAGCATTTATGCACAGGTCAAGATGGAGAAGAAAAGGTTTTGTTAAAAGGTAAAGTTTAAGAGGACAAAATCATGACCCATATAAAATGAACAATTATTACATATTTTACTAAACTCTTTAGTTCATGAGGGAATCAGGCAGATGTCACAGCCCATTTCAGGGAGAAGTAAGAGAACCATGAGTTAATATGGAGTAAAGGAATATTAAAATGTTTACAGGTAGAAGCAAAACCAATTATTTGCTTGTCTATGGATAAGAATTACTTGCATTTGTATCAATTATCTACAGTTAAGAGATGCAAAATAGCTCAAAGGCAATGAAAGGGTCAGAGCCTCCATAGGATCAGGTCATTCCCAGAGGCACCAGTATTCCATTAGAAGGATATTCAGTAAATCTTTGCTTATGCCGAAGTCTTTATACTACATGCTTCCTCTGATATTGACCCATCAGTCAATGGCCCATATTCTGTGCCTTAAAAGTCCTTTCTGACCTTAAATGTCCATTTCCTTCCTCTTCCTGGTCTTCATCATGTCCGGGAAGTCCTAGACAACTGGAATGTCTAAATTTACGT
Source organism: Spermophilus citellus (assembly GCF_964194105.1). NCBI lineage: Eukaryota > Metazoa > Chordata > Mammalia > Rodentia > Sciuridae > Spermophilus > Spermophilus citellus. The sequence goes on from NC_138185.1 coordinate 54,627,771, forward strand.
CTAGCTACAAATATAGTTTGCTCATGTTTGGATTACTTTCGCTTCATATTTTGTCTTTTTCTTGAGACATTTGAACATTTTTTTAAATAGGTGATAATTAAGACTCTTGCCATTATTTTATGTTCTAAATTGGAACTTAATGAGCAATAGCTATAATATCGTTTGGCCATATAGCAATCTAACCTCACATTTTCATCTATAAATTGGAGGTTAAGTTTAATGAATTTTAGTTACCCCAATGAACTGGGGCGATTTTGCCCCTAAGGGACATTTGACAATGTCTGTAGACATTTTTGGTTGTCAGAATCTGGTGGGTGAGGCTGGGAGTGCTTTGGAATGTAGGGGTAGAAGTTGGGAATGTTGCCTAACATCCTACAGAGCCCAAGACAGCTCTTGACTACAGAGTAATCTAGCTACAAATGTAAACAGCACTGAGCCCTGGCAACCCAATGAGCAGTTGCCGCAGTCTTGGCTGGGCACAAGATCACGAGCCACCACACAGCTTGTAGATTCAAACAGCAATTCTTTATTCCCGAACTCACACCGGCCTCCACACACGTTCTGGGGCAATCCCAGTTCTGCTGCCACCCAATTCACCTACTCCACGAGGCTTTTTTCCCAAAATACTCTCTGAATCTCACGAGAACTCAAAGGGAGCTCAGGTAGCAGGAACGCCCTATTTCCAGCAGCAATAATCCTCAACATCGAACTTCCCTAAAACCCAAGGTCTTAAACTGGGAACGCCCTAAACCCAAGGACCGGGATACTATACTTCCTCAAACTGCAGGATACACCCTAATCCTGGATCCACCCTCGTCCTTGAGTAGGGTCATCTTTCTCAAACACACATGCAAGGTCACAGCAAATTTAACATGGGGTACGCTGGCAAGGAAATATCGATGCGTCATATCTACTTGGTAATGGCCCTCAGCAAGCAGTGTTAGAAGAAAGTTGATGTTTTTGTTGTGATAAAATCACCCTTAATTTTTTGCCCTTAAGTCTATATAGAAAGCATACATTTTACTGTTATAGTCTTTTTGGGGGGTGGGGGCGTGCCAGGGATTGAACTCAGGGGCACTCAGCCACTGAGCCCACATCCCAGCCCTATTTTGTATTTTATTTAGAGATAGGGTCTCACTGAGTTTCTTAGCACCTTGCTTTTGCTAAGGCTGGCTCTGAATTTGTGATCCCCCTGCCTCAGCCTCCGGAGCAGCTGGGATTACAGGTTTGTGCCACCATTCCTGGCTCATTATTATAATCTTAAAGTGATGTTCTTATTATGAATTTCCATATTAGAAATTCAGCAACCAATATTACCCTTACTTGAGACTTTGTGGTTAAGTGGAAACAACAGTTGTCTTTCTTTTGTAATATGAATATTACACTCAGTATTAAAATTACTTCTTCTATTTTAGGCTTTACTGAAGAAGCATTATAGAGATTCATCACATTTCTAAGATATCAGTATTTACAAATTGGAGTTATCAGCCATCTTAAAGATTGATGTTGGATATCAAAATGAAAACCTTCTGTGAAGTTTTAGAACAGTTATACAATAAAGTACTTTCTGGAACCATACTTGAAGATGACAGCCATGATTATGTCTTTTACCTCAACCCAGCACTTTCAAACCAAGATTGCTCTGCAGCCAGTTCTTTAGAATGGCTGAACACTGATTCTGTGCCGGGCCAGCATCAGCTGCCCTCCATCAGGGTGTCTACCATTCCTGAAGCACCTGTTTATGTGAAGAGACACTCTCAGATGAGCGATGCCCGAGAGATGATGCTCCTTCAGTTAACTGTGATCAAAGTGATGGTAACCAGGATATTGTCTGTTGAAACTGAGATCCATGCAAAAGAGAAATACAGAGATGTAATTAAAATTCTTTTGCAATCAAATGAAATTGATTCTAAATTGGTAAGCCAATTTTTCTCGATTTTGAAGACCTAAGTATTTAAAATAAATGTTTTAAGAACATTCAGTAGTAATGATTACATGTATTTGTTTGGTTGTAGATCTGCATGTTCCAAAATTCAGACAAATTGTTGTCTCACATGGCCGCAAAGTGCCTTGCGTTGCTTCTGTATTTCCAGTTGAAAGAAAAGGTAAGCTAAGTGATCAAAGTATGTTATTATTTCTCTTCTAATATTTTCAAAGTTGTTCTTTGACACTTGATTTTACACCTTCAGGTATTTGCATTAATCAAGTATTTTCTTACATAATAACGTGAAGTCCACAAAAATCTAAGAATCTAATAATACAATGGTGGCTTACATCAAGAATTAAAGTCTTAAATACATTATAAATTATAATAAATCAGATTCTTAACCTTAAAAGGTGGGTTTCACATCAGAGGCCATAACTTTCTTCACATTCTCAAGAAAGTAGGTTAGACCCCTCTCCACAAGAAAGGTTTAGGCACCTCTGTTTGAGACTAAGCCTGTTTTCAGTGGCTAATATAAGTTAATTTTGAGAATGGTCCTCAGCATAATGGAAAAAATATATCGATACATTTAGAATCAGGTTATCCTCTTATCTGTGAATTAGTTAATAAGCAGTTCTAAGAATCTACTGACTTCTTTCAGCTATAAATGATTTGTTTCCTTCTTAAAATAACATTTTTTTCTGATTATAAAAAGATGTTATTGGTAGTAGGAAATTTGAAAAATGTGACAAAGTATAAAGAACAAAATAAAAGCTACACATCGTTTTACCACCTAGAGATAAGACTGCTAATATTGGCATGTTTTCCTTTATTTCTCTGATATATTGATTTTCTTCACTTAAAGAATATTAGGATGTTTTACTTCCTTCTTGTTTAACCAAATGTTATCATGTTTTTTTTAGGCAAACAAGTAAACAATGTTGTATATAGTTGTGTTGTGAATAATAGGTAATTTATGATTTTAAAGAAAGTACTAAATCATAAGATTTTTTTATTTCTTCCTTATAGATAATGTTAAGTAATTCATGGATTGCTTTTTGCCAAAAAAATCTTTCTGGATATTCTGAGAGTGATGAAGCAATACATTGTCTCTGGACTCTTACAGCAGTAATGAAAGAAATCTTTAAAGATACGTGTTCAGAAAAAGCAGGTACACATTACATTGTCCCATAAATAGTCATCATCTAACTTCCAGGAACATTATATTTATAATCAAGAAAAAAAAAACTTACTTATGATCTGTTTGAAGTATAAAAAACAAAAAAAAAAATCTTTCCATATTTTGTGTGTATGCCTGCGTGTGTGTGCACATGCCATGGGGTTCAAATCTAGGGCCTCCTACACATTAGGCAAATACTCTACCACTGAGCTACATTCCCAGCCCAAGGATAACTTTTTTAAAAAGAAAAAAAGTTACAAGGAAAAAAATAAAGCTTTTACTTATTATCTGCTGCTATTGGTGTTTGTAAAGTGAATGTTAACCATGGTTAATAACTGTTAATCTCTGTATTCTCATTTGTTCATACTCTAGGTAAATATTCCAAACCTATCTTTTCTCTTATGAAGTGATATTTATAAAAATTGAATTATAAAATTGCATTTTAAAAAGCTTTGTTTTCCCTATTGTGTATAATTACTGTTTTTATAATTGCAGAAATTTTAAAGCAGTTCCTGACTCCTTTTGATACTACTCTTGAAGTGTTCTATGATTCCTTATTCGCTCAGCATTTTAAAAACTGTCAGAAACCTTCTAGAATAATAAACAGCTTGGTATGTTTCCTGGAATTGCTTGAACTTCTCATAGCCTCCAGAATCTACCTGAAGTTGCATTGCAAGAGCCAAAGGATTTTATTTTTGAAACCTTCTTGTGTGCTAGATGTTCTTACCTGGCCTATTCAGGCTTTTGTCAAAAGAAAGTTGATCATTTTCATCAAAAAGTGCCTTCTCTATAAAGTGGGCGAAGACCTCTGTCGTGGCTCTGTTCCTGCCATGATATTGCCAGATCATCACTTAGACACGGACATGTTGGCTTTAGCTAATGCTGTTTTGCAAGCTGTGCATCTCGGGTTGTTGAAGACATTGTCTGTTCATAGAAAACCTTCCTGCTTTGGAGGTGATGAAGTTCAGCCTGGATGTGCATGTCTCTGTGGTCCAGATCATGTGATCCTTAGAGCAGCAAGTTTAATTACAATAAAATCCTTAGAAATCAAATTTCAAAGTGATACCTCAACAAATGAAATGAAAGGTAATTCTCCAAACCCCTTTTTTGTGCAAACTAATGTATAATTATTTACTTCAGTAAAATAATTCTTAATTATCAAATCTCAGGACTAGTATGAATTCCATTAATTTAAGATTTTTCCCCCAAAAGAAATAACCTTAAGGAACATGCCAGCTTTTTGTGGGCTAACTGAATGTGTATAGCATAATAAATGACTTCAGCCAAAAAAAAATTACTCTCAAATCATCTCATAATAAATGATAGAAGTCAACTCATATTCAAATATTTGTATTTTATCTATATTATCATTCATGAATGTAGTATTATCTACTTATGTGGATTGCTGATAATTAGAAATCAAATTAAAACTAAAGTATGAGAAGTTATATTGATGAAGAAATTGTTGCATATAATTTCCAAGACGATAAATCAAGTGTTCAAAGAAAGCCTTGTAAAGTATGATTTTCAGTGTAGGTGTTGGAGAATACGTGTCCTCTATTTCATTTGAGAAAAATGAACAGTAAATGTCTACCAAACAGCCTACTGTGAAAAGCATAAATTGTAAGCAGTGACTTTCCTGGACTGCTTTGGATATCATTGAGCTTTTAATAACTACTTATTAGTTATAATTTTTGTAGTTACAATTTGGAACACTAGGTGGCATCTATTGTATAATTCATAGTTTAAAAATTCCATAAGCCTTTTTGATATTTTTTGCTTAATATTAAGCAGAACTTTCTTTACATGCTTCAATAAACAAACAAAAAAATATTTTCTGTTATTTTGAAGGAAAAACTTGCTTGGTTGTATTGTCTCTAGTAAAAAGCAGCTTTGGTATCCAATGAAAAGACCTTTTTTCATCATTTATGTATATGCTTTTATCAAGAGATCACAATGTAATTTTTTTCTCAGCTGTATTGTAATTACTTATTTGTCACTTGTGCCAAATAGACATATAGCCATTTTTAAATACATGCTTACATTTTAAATGCATGCTAACATTTTAAATGCATCTTTCTAAATCACTTTTTTTCTCTGAGCCTCAGTTTCCTCATTTATAAAATAGAAATACTCCCTAATTTATATAACTTTTAGAAGGTGTGAATTATGATCTAGCACTTTAAGGTACTTTATTAGAAATTTGTATATAGGCAAGGTATTATTAATGTATTCATAAACTATTGCCTACACTTTGAAACTTGCATTTTTTGAAGTTGATTTACACAGGTTCATGTCTGAGTTACTGACCTTCTTAAAGCCTCACCTTCAGCCCTCACTGCAACTACATAATCCATGTGAATGGCTGTCCAGGGTATTCATAGAACAAGACGATGACATGCTGGAGGCTGCCAAGGCATCAATGGGCATCTACCTAAAGTTGACCAGGTTAGTGAGTTTAAAGTAATTATTGAACTATCCGAAAGCCAAAAGGCAGGAAACATTTCAGAAAATGTGCTGAGTGTATTATTTACCTTCCATCAATTGGGTGGTGGATCTTGTGGTTTCCTCCTAAGTTCCAATTCCTTTCTTTAATCTTGCCTTACACGCAAACAAGATTACATTTGTATTATTATGATAACTTGGCAGACTGCGCAGGGGATGTAGAACTAGGCTGGAATCCGAAAACCTGGGTTCCTATATAGTCTGCACCTCTGCTTTACCTGTGTAGTTAGGGGTAAGCTAATTCACTTCTGTGAATCACATTTGATGGGTATGATCATTATTCACTTCTGAGACTTATTCTGTATAAAACTTCTGTAAGATATTTTTTCCTTTATAAAAATAAGTACTGACTTATAAATAATCAAAGGAACAGTTCTATATTTTCACTGTAATCTACAGCCACATTTTAACTTATACCTTCTCCAGGCAAGTATGTAAAATTAATTTTGAAGTTTTGTTACTGGTGACATTTCATACTGACTCTGTTTCTACTTTATTAAAACAGCTGCACTTAACAGCAATATCTTCTTGTGGCAAATATCTATAATTGCTTATGAAATTAATAACTGATGACCTTTTCCACCATTTCTGCTCTGCTTTATTAAAACCCTAAAGTATTTGCTTTATTTCCATTTCTTTCTTGGCCTGGGAGAAAGGGATTTCTCACTAATGATCGGCGGTGCAGCGTTGTGCTGCCAGTACTTGCTGTGTTATGACACTGCTGGCAGTGGCTGCTTTCAGACCAAGTGTTTGAGGCCAATTTTCAAAAGGTTCTAATCAAGAACACAAAATTCCTGCATGTGATTTGAATTAGGCTCAAAAATGGTAAAATAAAAATTCATACTGAAAATGCACAGGCCTATAAGAGCATATCTTAATTGTATTCAAAGTTGACTTCTTAAGAAAGAGGAAGCCTCTGAATTAAATTTGCTTTATATGTGAATTTCTCTGTTCATTTCAATTCAGTGTCCCGAATGGCATATACTTATGGCATACATACTTTCAAAAAATATGTAGTTATATTAAAGATTTTTTTTGGTGGTAAATGATGGAAATCAACTCAAACTGATTTAAACAAACAAAGGATTTATTGGCTCACTATGAGGAGTTCTTAAGGGATTTAGTTGGCATCAAGGATTTAAATTGTCATCAGTTACTTCTCCTTTTTGGTATCTCACAATTCTGAATTAATTTTAGGCATTTGCCATTTGCCATTTGTAAAAGAGAAATATCTTCCCATATAATCCGTAGCTGCACTTTTGAAGTTGCTAAAAAGTACAGAGGCACTGTGTAATAAAAGTGTGAGCTCTTTGTGAAACAGTGGCATTTGACTTCATGAATTGGTTTTCCTCAATATAAATTGTGTCTCAATGATATAGTAGTTAAAAAAAAAAAACCTCCATTAAAGGGTTTTCTAAATGAAGTCTTTCTTTTTGAATATTCTCCAAAGCAAGACTATTTTATGAGCTACTAGCAGCTCATCAGGCTTACCTCAGTCTTAGAATTATCACCTTTCATATCTCAAGTAAAATTCCCAGCAGAGATCTGAATAGCTTACTTGAGTCCCATATTCAGAACCAATCATTGTGGCCAGCAAGGAGCATAAGTGCACTGATGGGTCAGTCTGGGTTACTTGCCCACCTCTGCTGAGGAGAGTGGGGAACTGGTTTAGGTTCCAGCTCTACCTTACCACATAGAATTGGTTGCCCAAAAGAATGAAGGGTTCTGATGTCAGGATAAAGGATGGCAGGACTTCTGTTAGGCAGACAAAAAGTGGAAATGCCTAAGACAGTGGACTTTGTTTTATTAAGTCAAATTCTCTTAGAGTTTGTGGGGAAAAGGATTGGTTTTGAACTTTTTTCTTTTAAAGTTATGGGTAGATTAAAAAGTAAGGTGACAGGTGAATATGTGGCATGTGAATTAAATCTGTCTAAACTGTTATGTTTATAAAAAGTCATTAATCCGAGTTCACCATTACCTTCATTTTCAGAGAAAGTGAGGCTACGAAAAGGTTGACCCAAGAAAAGGAAATGTGGATCCGTCACACCCATGAAAATGGTTATAATCCTCACTGTATTTTCTTATTCTTCCTAAAAAATATAGGATTTGATTCTACAGTTCTTCTTGACTTTTTGATTTCATCAGAAACCTGTTTTCTTGAATATTTTGTTAGGTATTTAAAATTACTGCAAAAAGACTGGGATAATTTTTTCACTATCTGTAAGTTCTTTGATGCATCTGAATCTCAATATGGCATAAATATTTGTGGTTGTGTCTCCTCACTAGTCCAAGACAGAAGCACCAACTCCATACTGCCTCATCATTTGACTGCTCCTAATAGTCCCAAAAAGGGACACACTTGGGTCCCCAGGGCTTCTGGTGATTCTTCTGAACCACTGAACCAGGTTGTGATATCCAAGGAAACCCATACCATGGGGGATCATAGTCTGTCTTCCCCCCAGGCGTCTCACAGTCTGGTAGATTATGAAGACTCTGATGATTCTGAAGCAGAATCCACAGACCAGTGTTTAGTAAAAAGTGAACAAACATCTTTACACCAAGAAGCAATTAAGAAAATTCAGGACCCAGCTGGGTTAAGCAGGGATAAAAAGGAATTTAACCATGAGCCTCAATCATGGCCTCTGATTGCAAAGGAATCTACTACTTCCTTCATTGATTGTGAAGCAGCCCCAAATAACACTGTCTCCGAAGCAAGAATATTTTATAGAATAATAAAATGCTTCAAAGAGCTACAAGATGCCATTTGCCGTTTGCAAAAGAGAAATCTCTTTCCATATAATCCAGCTGCACTTTTGAAGTTGCTAAAAGGTACAGAGGCACTCTGTAGTAAAAGTGTGAGCCCTTTGTGAAACAGTAGCATTTGACTTCATTAATTGGTTTTCCTCAATATAAATTGTGTCTCCGTGATATAACAGTTCAAAACAAAACAAAACTCCACCAAAGCGTTTTCTAAATGAAGTCTTTCTTTTTGCCTATTGGAAGAAGCCTAGTGCCTGAAAAGATGCATCAAATGCCATATCACTTGATATAATTGTATGCCTCTTGAAATTGATGGTGATTCAAGCACATACAATTTGGGACAGTTAATTGTATTAGTTTCGTAGGGCTGCCATAACAAATTACTACCTACTTAACAACTTAAAACCACTAAAATGTATTCTCTCAAGTTCTGAGGGCAGTAAGTCCAAAGTAAGGTGTCATCATGGTCGTGCTTTCCCTCAAAGCTCTGGAGAAGAAACCTTCCCTGCTTCTGGTATTGCCAGCTGTCTTTGAGGTCCATTGCTTTGTACCTGCGTTACTCTAGTCTCTTGCTCGTGGCATGGCATGTGTGTCCATGTCCATTTTCCCTCTTATAAGGGCAACAGTCATTGGATTAGGCCTCATTCTAATCCAGCATGACCTTGTCTTAACTTGATTACATCTGCAAAGAACTTTTTCTAAATAAGATCATGCTTACAGGTTCCAGATGGACATGGATTTGGGGAATGAAGGTCTATTGTATGAACATGATCCACTGTATGAATGTGATTGTTTTAATTACTATCTCCAACTCCTCAAAATTATCAATTCTGTCTTGTGAACCTTCAAATTCTTCTTTTCTACTTATTTTGAAATGTTTGTTGTTGTAGACTATAGTTACCCTCCTGTGCTGTAGAACATTAGAACCAATTTCCCCATCTAATGATTTTGTGGTACTCATTATTCAACCTCTGTCCCTCCTTTCCTCCTACTTTCCTAGTTTCTAGTGACCTACGTTCTACTCTCTACTTCTATGTGATCAATTTCTTTAACTTCCACAAGAGTGAGAAAATGCAGCATTTGTCTTTGTCCTGGCTCATTACACTTAATATAAAGTCCTCTAGTTCCATCCATGGTGCTGAAAAATGACAGGATTCCATTATTTTTAATGAGAAAATATTTCATTATGTGTATACTGTGTATATATAATATACCTCTAATGCATTCTTTCATTGATGGATGTCTAAATTGACTACATATCTTTGCTATTGTATACCATATTGCAATAAACATGTGCATGCAAGTATCTCTTTGATATACTGATTTCATTTCCTTTGGCTATATACCCAATGATAGGATTATATGGTAGTTCTATTTTCAATTTTTTAAGGAACCTCAATACTGTTTATGTTCCATAATGGCTGTACTAATTTACATTCCTGCCAATAGTATGTAAGAGTTTTCTGTACATCCTCTCCAATATTTCTTTTTCTGTGTAAGAGTTTTCTGCACATCCTCTCCAGTGTTTGTTTTTCTGGTTTTGTTTTTTGTCTCTTTTGACAATAATCATTTTAACTCGGGTGACATGTTATCTCATGTGGTTTTGATCTGCATTTCTCTGATGTTTAGAGGTTGAACATTTTTTCATATACTGCTGGCCATTTGCATGTCTTCTTTTTTCTAATAATACTGGGGATTGAACCCAGGGATGTTTGACCATTGAGCTACATCCCCAGTTCTTTTACTTTTTATTTTGAGACAGGATCTCACTAAGTTATTGAGTTTTTTCCTAAATTGCTGAAGCTAGCCTCAAACTTGAGTCCTCTTGCCCTTGCCCTCCCCGACCCACCCTCGTATCTAGAATTTTGTGTGTCTTTCTTTGAGAAAGATCTCTTCAGGTATTTTGACTATTTTTCTTAATTGAATTATTTGTTTTTGTTGTTTGTTTGCTGTTGTTTGTGTTCTCTATGTATTCTGGATATTAGTCGCCTGTCAGATGTATAGTTATTTCCCTTGTTTCACTTTTGTTGTATGTGCTTTTGAGGTCTTATCCAAAATATCTTAAAGCATTTCCCCTATTTTTTTTTTTTGGTAGTTTATAGTTTGCAGTCTTACATTTAGATCTTTGCTCTATCTTGAATTGATCTTTGCATGTGGTAAGAGGTAGGGGTTTCATTCTTCTAAATTCTTCTAAATATGTATGTTCGGTTTTTCTAGTTATCATTTATTAAAAAGGCTATCCTTTCTTCAGTAACTGTTCTTGGCACCTTTGTTGAAAGTCAATTGGATGTAAACATGTGGATTAATTTGTGGAGTTGCTATTGGGTTCCATTGGTTTGTGTGCCAGTCCCATGCTGCTTTTATTACCATAGTTTTGCTGTGTGTTTTGATGTGAGGCATTGTGATGCCTCTAGCTTTTAAATGTGATTCTTCTAAAAATTTTTTCTAATCAGGTAATTTTCTGATTTAAAATTATTGTGATATGTGTCATTCTGTCTTTCTGAACAGAAGCAGTACATGGATTTTTTCTTATGTTTATTAGATTTGTGTAATATGAGCAGCAATTGTGTTATGCTGGTGACTCTGTCATTAAAGCAATCTAAAATGATGTCCTTAAAATACTCTGTAAAAGTCCCCTTTGTAGAAAAAGGAATATAAGGAAGACTTAATCTACTAGACATTAAGGTTTATCTTCTGATTAATATTTGATTTAATATTGATTAAACAGTGTAATACTTATTAAGGTAGAAATAGAGAGGTCAGTGGAACTGAATAGAATATTGCTAATTAAAATAATGAGGTGCCCATGTTAATCAAATAGAAATGCAGAGGTCAAAAAGTTTGTTGGTACACTGTTAGTAAAAATACACATTCATTCAGTTTCTACCATAAGTTATTTATTTTAATATTTTTATTTTTTTAAATGCCCAGGCTGATCTGGAACTCCTGGACTCAAGTGATTGTCCTGCCTCAGCCTCCTGAAGATCAGGAACTGCAGGTATATGCCACTATGCTTGGCTCTATCATAACTTAAAAAGCACATCAAAGAATGTGTATTCAAGGATGTTCAATGCCACATTGTAAAACACAAAAGACTTGAAACATCATTGGAATGTATACCTGTGAAAAGAATGAGTATATCCATGTTTATAGATATGAAACATCTCCTGTAAAAATAGATGGATATAATGGGCACCCATTTATTTAGAAAAGTAGTGGGGCAGGAGTAATACACATCCATGTATTTATATAGTCATCCTTTGGTATCTACAGAGAGTTGGTTTCAGTACCTACACCACCCACACACATCTTGCCAAGCTACCAAAATTCACAGGTATTCAAGTCCCTTATATAAAGTGGCATACTATTTGCACATAACCTACCCACAGCCTTCAATCTAATACTATGTAAATACTATGTACACTGTGTTAGAAAATAATGACAAGAAAAAAGTCTATATACATTCAGTACAGATGTAATGTTTTTTCAAATTTTTCAATCTGTTATGATTGAATCCATAATACAGAGGGATGACCATACAAAATGTGTATTTAAGAATGTGTAAGAGAAGCCAGGCATAGTGGTGCATGCTTGTGACCTCAGGAGACTGTGGCAGAAGGTTTGCAAGCTAGGCTTAGGCTAGCTCCTTCAAGTTAGAGAGACCCTGTCCCCCCAAAATAAAAGGGGCTGGAAATGTAGTTCAGTGGTAGAACATTTACCAAGCATGTACAAGGCCCAGGGTTCAATCTTCAATACTACCTCCAAAATGTGTGTGTGTGTGTGTGAGAGAGAGAGAGAGAGATAACAGTGGTTACCTCGAGAGAGAGATCTGAAATGGATTTGACTTCTCGTATCTTTTTGTGCTCTTTTGCTTGTAACTGGGTTAAAAAAAATTTTTAATAAAAAACTTGAGAAAACAATGTTCCCTAGGATACATAAATATTGAATGAATTATAACTTTTACAAATGCAGATGTGTTTTGTGCCTACATTTTTTTATAAGGTTAATAAGAAACCACCATCTTTATTGTACATAAAATGAGGGGAAAGCAATCTGGTAGGAGTGCCAAATGTGTAACTGACTTTTGAGTGCACGTTAGTTCATTACACACATGCCAAGCCCTGCTGTTGCTGAAGGTGACCCTTGGTTATATGGTGACTATACTTGGTTTTTTAGAGCATCCACAAGCTGTTCTCAGATTAGGCCATAAAGGAACAGGTAATGAGCAATATTTATCTACCTAGTGAGCTCCCAGGGGATTCCCAGAGGGCCATCTGTAATCCTTCTCCCAATAAAAGCAAGTTAGCATAAAGTGTCGTGAATATACTCTGTTTAACTTGAAGCATAAAAGACACTGAAAAGCTGTTCGTGAATATACAGAATGTTGAATTTTCGGAAATGGCATGACAGTGGAACCAGCACCCCAGTCAAAACACACTAGTGGTACCCAGAAGTCCCCCTGAGTTCTTCTTTCAGTCACTATCCACCCTTAAAGACAGCTATATCCTGAATGGAGGAAACATCAATTAGCTTTACCTGGTTTTTTTACTTTTATGTAAATGGAATCCTAGAGTATGTATTCTTTTGTGTCTGGCTTCTTTTCTTACACCCTGGGAGTGTGTCCTGATTTATTTTTACAGGTAGCCACATTTCATCTATTGTTAGTAACAAATTGCTTGGACTCCTCAAAATTACATGTGGCACACCCATTGTACTAGAATGGTGAGGTTGACAAACACTCGACAGACAATGACATGCAGACTTGTGCAATGGGCCCCAGCCTGTCTTTTCAGCCCCACCTGTGGTTCTTCCCTGCCATGGTTCTTAGCAACACAGCATTTTCCCTACATATTCATTCATGCCCCGTCTCAAATGTTAGGTCAGAAAGAATTCCCCATCGTCCTGGACCATTAGATTTTACTTGCTCTGTAGTCTCTGCACTTTTTGCACTATTCTTGTTCCTGGAGTATAGCATTTGTCACATTCTATTTGAATCATTATTCAACAGTCTTCCCATTTGCCAAGTTTTTTTTTTTTTTTTAACATTGTCCCCATTGGCTAACAAATGCCACATCATAAGTACACCAAAAATGTTGAATAAATGAGATTTTTCTCTAAGAGCTTAATAATTTCCTATGGGAGACAGATGTGTGGGGAATTGTAATTGTTAATGTTTAGATTGCATTTCCCAAATGCCAGCCACTATTCTAAGTGCTCTGCAAATCCCTATGGTAATGTTAGAAGGTGAGTGCTATTATGAGCTCTGTTTTGCAGATGAGGAGATTAAGCAACTTGCCTAAGATCATCCAATTGGCAAAGTGGTAGAGCTAAGTTAATGGCTAAGTTAAGCTAGGTAGTCTGTTTCCAGTGTCTTCTCACACTCCTTTCCATAATTTATAACTTTTCCTTAAGACAGAAAGTGATGGATACCACTGAAACTAAATTGTTGAAACTAAAATTGTTGCAGTTTTGGATATGGGTGAATGATGGTGTAATGAGTCCTATACTAGAAAAGTATCCTAAGGTCAGATTATCCAAGACCACACTCAGAAATTTTGACTACTCTAGGCAGTGGAGAGCTGATGAGATTTTTGAGTAAAGAAAGAAAGTAATTTCCATGCAATATAGTGACTAGATGAACAAACAGGAAGATTGGCAAGAATCTGCTATAGAAGTCCATTGAATCTAGGACATTGGAAACACTTGGGCCTTCCAGCTGAATATCACATCCACTTCTCCCCCTCCAGATACTACCCTAAGACATAGTAAAGAGACAAAAAATCAGGAGCAACAAGACACACATGGACAAAACAGAAAGGGAGGAAGCAATTTTGAAAATTAAAAGGTAAGTAGATGATTAATAACTGACTTAGCAGACCCAAGAAAACTAAATCCTCAGTCTGATACAGGGAAAGCTGAGAAGCAGCCTGATTAACATGGTGGATCCCCTGAAGGCTCAGGAGTTTAGAGAGCACCACACAGTTGTTAAGCAATATCTGCTGGAAAGTCTGTTCAAGAAACAATCTCCTGCCCTATTCTGTGTAGCTAAAGCTCTATTCACTGTTCCCCCCATCCCCCAGCAAAAAATAATAAAAAAAAACTTAGCAGATTAGAAGCTTATTTCCCAAAGAGAGTAAACCAGAGAATCTTTGGATCAGGGAGACACCAGATACAGCTGAGAATAGGAATAATAGAATGAAACAGAGGGACTCGGGAGAAAACGACTTCTCTCTCCAGCATTCTCCCAACTGCTGTTCTCAGAACACTTCTAATTGCAGACAAGAGCCTAGAAGAGACACTTCTGGGAAATCCAATTAAGCCACGAGAAAATATCTAAAGATATTGACATAGGAAGGGGAGGGGGACCCCCAAAGAGAGATGTAAGTGCCCCATTCTTACAAATGATTGAAAAATGGAGGATCATCAGGCATGGGGTGGGGAGTAGGGAGTACTGATATGAAAAGATGAGGCCAAAACAAACATGAAACATTAAGCAGGAAGAAGTTAATCTCTCAATATCCTCAGAGTAAGAGATTGTAAAGAACATTACATTTTAACAATTGAAGAAAAATACTTCTTAAAGTAGCAAAAATGCAAAACTAATTTAGAAATTTGTACAATTAAGTTGAGGAAATATAGAAAGTCTAGAAATGGGACAAAGAAATTAGAAAATGGGATAAGAAATGATAAAATCTGGGGACCAGATGATGAGTTTCAATAATTGAGAAAGTAGGATAAGGACTGGGGAAAAGTACTAAAGAAATTTATGAAAAGTCTCCAGAATTGAAAGACTTTGAGTCTTTAAAAAATGCCTACAAATACAACTGGAAAAAATTAAATTTTACAAAGGAAGGAGAATCCACATGAAACAAGGAGCCATTTTTCCCCTTGCATAGCTAGGATGCTGCTACTGCTATTTTATTTATAAATGAAGTAAAAGCCTTGTGAAGAAGAAAAGGAGATCTGTTTTCACCTGAGTGACTAAAGGCACTGTGACATATGGTGATATCCAGCAGACAAATCTTTTAAATATCAGGAGGGCAATGTTAGAACAAAATATGGGCATCATTTGCATATAGATATTATGAAAATCATAATCCCTGAGGGTATATATAGAAAAGGGTATATATAGAAGCCTAGATAGAAGAAGGAAAATGAAAGAAATTTGGACAGCAGGCAAACCAGAAATACTATAAGGAAATGAGGAGAGGAACAGTAGGATCAGGTCTGAGAAGCTACTGAAGGTTTGCACCATCAGGTGCAAAGTATTTGAAGCACTGGTGCACTTGAGAGAGCACTTTTAGTTGGACCCAAATGTGCAGTGCAAGGCAGAAGGGAGAAACCACAGGGACAGTGATTTTCAACTAGTGTTTTCTGTACCATCTGAATACTGGAATTTTGGGTGGCATGTTTGGAATGACAGAAAGGCTGGAAACAATGCCATCCAAGTCAGAAACAGTTTTCATAATGATCACTGAAGATGTTCAGTTCACAAGTATGGAAAGGATTCCCTATAAACTGACTTGACCTGCTGCCCATCCTCCCACCTCTTCCTGGGTACGTGCTGGGCCCACACTCACCACTGCATAATATAACCCAGTGGTGCCACATTTGGCAGACTTGGTCTGCCCAGATATTTGGATATATGACCTAAATATCAAACATCATTTATGACAGCCTGTAATGTTGCCTTGCTTTATTAAAATGGTCATTTGAAATTTGTACTTAATAAAATGTCTTAACTATGTTTTCATAGATCAGAGCAGCAAACAAATTCTAAATTTTTCTGATTATTCTAAGGAAAGTGGAGCTGAACTCAGACCAAAACCTTTACAGTTATCACAGTGTATCCCTTCCTATTGCAAAGCTCACTAGTTTAGTTACTATGTAAGGCACAGGAAAAACCAACAGTGATCCCTTTCTAAATTTGCAGTTGACCATGAGCTATGCCAAGTGTAGATTAAACTATAGACTAGTTGCTTAGTGCATTGGGTAAAATACATGTTGTACATATCCTGGGTTGCTTGTGATTTTCCTTTTCAGGAATTTTGTTTTCAAAGTACAGTTCTCTGGTACTTGCAAGCATTGAGAAATGGCATGTGATATATGGATTTCCTTTCCTTCCAATATCCTTGTCAAGAGCCTACTTAATCATGGAAGGCAAGGTAGTAGGGTTTAAAATACTAGGTTTCTGTGAAAAACACTTCTAGTAGTGCTGAGTTGCATATCTGTGTGTTTTTTAAGTGTTCTAAGTCTC
This sequence comes from Spermophilus citellus, assembly GCF_964194105.1. Lineage (NCBI taxonomy): Eukaryota > Metazoa > Chordata > Mammalia > Rodentia > Sciuridae > Spermophilus > Spermophilus citellus. Next base: position 54,644,397 of record NC_138185.1, read on the forward strand.
CCACCAAACACAATTCTCCCTTGAAGTCCAGGAAAAGTAAACACACAAGTGTACATTTGTGATTGCTAGTGACTTTGTTTTTTTAAGTTATTTAATACCTTATAATGAAGGGCAGTTTTTCCAGAGCATCACCATTTAGGTTTATCTTTTTCCCCCAGTACAGGGATATTGAACTCACAGGTTCTCTATAAACTGAGCTAAATCCCCAACCCTTTTTATATTTTACTTTGAGACACATTCTAGGTTGCTGAGGTTGGCTTCAAACTTGTGATCCTCCTGCCTTAGCCTCCTGAGGAACTAGGATTACAGGAATGCATCACTGCACCAGGCTTACTGGGTATCTTTGTTTGTTTTCTGTAGAACACAATGAGTAGTATAGCCTACTTGCATAAAACAGAATTGGATTTTTCACTATTCTTTTTTCCTGTAAATTGTCTTTGAAAACTTTTGTTTTCATGATTTTGCTAGTTTTCTCCATGATAAAGAAAAGGTTTTCCTTTACCTACTAGATTGTGACAAGTAAATCATTTTTGCTACATTTAGTATTCCTTGCTTGGATATGATACATGGTCTCTTTGAAGGAGCAGGTACTGGGAATTGAACCTAGGGCTTCATGTGTGCTAGGCAACTGTTCTACCACTGTACTATAGCTTCAGCCCCTGGCATATGCCCTCTTAATTATATTTCACTTTTAACATGCCCAATAAATGATTTGATGATCACCCAGATGGGAAGTTCATTGATTAACTGGAAAATAAAATTAATCAGCAACAACTTCTCCCCTGTACAGGTGAATTTTATTACAAATTAATAATGGAATCAGAGAATATTTGGGAATAATCACAAATAGCTGCAGTCTCTGAAAAGCCTATATGGGCAAAAGAGCATGCAAACACATCTCCAGGTGGGGATTTGGAAACAGATCTGAAATGAGCACTATGTACTTCCTGGATTGGCAAGGAGAGAGCAACCTCCAGGATTCCATCAGAGGCTTTTTTTTTTTTTTTTAAACAGCATTGTGAAAAGTAAACAGTGCTGCTTATTTAGTTCTTTAATAGTCTGCTATGGAGGATGACAAAGAGCCACCTCCAGAGACAATGTGTCATTTCAATTTGTTGTAGGTCAGTGGTGACATACCCACTGTGGGAGATTGGATTCACAAACACAGCAGCATGCCATTTGGAACAGTAGTATGTAAAACAGATGATGCTGGAATCCTTATGCAGTCAGTAGTGTCCACCTGGCTCTGCTGAGGAAGGAAGGAAGGAAGGAAGGAAGGAAGGAAGGAAGGAAGGAAGGGAGGGAGGGAGGGAGGGAGGGAGGAAGGAAACACTGTAGTATTTAGAGAAAAGAGCATTGGGATGAGGCCTTATTGGGATGAGGCCAGGCTTTCAGATTCTACCTGGATATTATGTCACTTTTAATCTGAATGTTTTAGTATGATTACTTCAGTTTGATCACTTAAAAGCAGCACATAACAAATGGAATTTTTATTATAAATGCAATCAGCTTTTCATTGAAGCATAGCATACATGTAGTTAGCCTTTTAAATTATTTTTCTTGTCATTAATTAATATATTTGCTGTATGTAGATACAAACCAAATACTGAAATGAGGCATTTGGCAAATACGTATTGAGATTGAACACATTAAATGAATTTTATTCTAAAGGTGAATCCATTTAGTAGAAATGAAAACCAGATACGAACTCTTTACTTTTCCTACTACCTGATTAGATCTAAGGAAGTGTGGAAGCTGGATCAGAACACCCCTCCACAACTCCCTGATGCCCATCCTGTCATTGGGCTCTATATCAGAGGTCAGCAACTACAGCCTGTCACTTGTTTGATCAAGTTTTACTGGTGCACGAGCTTACACATATACACAAAATTCCATATTTTCCATCTTACTTTATTCTTTCTTGATGTTTCGTTTGTTTTCTCTTGGGTTACATATGGATTGTTAGTAATTTGTATTTATCTCCTTTAATTATTTGGAAAATATACCTGTTTGGGGATTTTTTTAGAAATTTATTTTTGGTGATACTGGGGAATCAAACCCAGGGCATGGTCCATGCTGGGCAGGTGACCTACCACTGAACTACACTACACCCACCAGCCCTTTTTAAAAAATTATTTTGAGACAGGATGGCTGAGTTGCCTGAGCTGACTTCAAACTTGTGATTCTTCTGACTCAGTCTCCCAAGTAGCTGGAATTACAAGTGTGTGCCACTGTGTCAGTTTTCATAGATTTTTATTTTAATCAAATATTCAGAAAAATAAGCCCTTCACTTCATTGCTGGAGATGTTTGCAGTAGCTTCCATTTGTCTAACTTCTATTTATCAGTCTGTCCTGTTCATTCAGCCTTCTAATGAGAAATCTCTGCAGACTAAGGCTTGCCAGCTTAGAGAGTGCATGGATGCTAAAAGAATTATTCTAGAAAACCTTCCCCTTCCCTCCCTTACCTCGGGAAGCTGTTAACAGTCTGTAGACCAGTTACAATGTTATTTGCCCTCTGAAGAGATTGTGTAATGGCTCTGGGTTTCTAATCATAAAAGATAACAGGTTCAAAGCCACCTATGCCACCTAAGTGGCTGAGCAGCCCAGGCTAATGACTTAGCCCCTTTAAGCCCATATCACCAAGTCAACTGGCTCATCAAGGTGAGTGTGGCCCAGATAAAGTACCCAACAGGAAAGAGCAGCCATAAAGAAAGCCACTACCCCTGGGCGCATAGCCTGACCCGCTGGGGTCTCCCTGCACCCACGTGTCCAGCGCCCGGCCTGGGGGCCTCTCCCAGGATGCAACGGGTGCGACCGCCTCGCAGGCTTCGAGGAAGCTCCGTGGCCTGAGGACCCGAGGAGAAAGGTAAACCCAAGGATCAGCTGGGGCCTGGCCAAGGGCACAGCCCTGCCCACTCTGGTTCAGACCACCTTACAGGCCAAGGCTGAGAGTCCCAGTCCCCGCGCAGGCCAAGACTTGAGTCTCTGTCCCTTCACAAACCGAGCGCAGGTCCCGGGACCCTCTGACCAGGAGCAGGCCCAGCAGGCCATGTCCTCAGGGGCTGTGTCGCCGCCCCTCTAACTGCAGCCCCCGCATACCTTAAAAAAGTCTGTTAGGCACATCTCAGGACTTGGGTGGCCAGTGGTTTTTCATCTTTGCTTTGCCTTCCCAGGTTTTTGTGATGCGGAGTAGAAAGAAGGGTTGCTGGGTTACCTCCATTTTTTTCTGCACGTTATTAACCCCATCTAGTTAAGGAGAGATCTAGTCTAGACGTCTGCTGGGTTCTGAGGCATTCAGCAGGGAGCCCTGGAGCCTGTCTGCAAGTGGGCTGGTGGTCTGAACTGGACTCTGTGTGCCACCAACATCTCTGTTACCGCTGGCCACAAAGCCTTCTTTAAGTAGGTCAAGTGAAAATTAATATCTTTAATCCATGAGTCTAAACAAATATTAAAAACACACCCTTTGTTTATTCTAAAATTCAACAAAGTTATCAAGGCCCAGTATGTGCCTAGGACCTACTACAATTCTGGGTGTTGGAGTCTCAAAGATGAACAAGATACCCACTCTCTTGTTTGTAGTCATAGTTTGGAGACCTAACTCATTCTTGGATATTTGCTGCTCACCCAAAATTTTCTTTTGGGACTGGGACTCAGGGGTAGGCCCTGGGTTCAATGTCTAGTACCTGCATCCCCCTGCAAAAAGAAAATGTCTTTAAATCAACTAGAATGACATGTAACATGTGGAGTTGTATAAAATGTAAAGCAGCTGATGACACAGTGTAGATCATGTGTCATCACTTACTAATAGGTCATGAAATCAATTTAGTGGGTCCAAACCAAAGTTTTTTAAATTAAGGAGTCAGATTAAACTAGAATAGATAATATAGACAATAAAGTACATTATAAATAGCATAGATAAGAATAGCATTATATATACACACACACACACACACACACACACACACACATTTATGTTAACTCATGATGTAAAATGTACTTACTGTAGTTTACAACAAAAAATTAAGTTATTTGTTTGGACCAGGATAAATATGTTATATATATACAAAGAGGCTTTTCAGTAGTGATTACTTTAAATACTAATTATTTATATGATTGGATCTGTAGAAGAGTCAAATGGTATTTTTGTCCTAATTAACTTCATCTTTTACATTGACTTTACATAACATTAATATGGCATGTGTTTTGGTGTCTGATCTATCACATTAACTATAGATTATTCCTGACATGTAAGGAATGAAATGGCAGAATTGCTCCAATATGTGAGATCTGTCACTCTGGTGGTTACTGATTATGGAAGCCGTAAGCCATCATTGTTACCATAAAAATATGCATGACTTAAAGATCACCTCTACTATTGCCATGTGTGACCATACAAAGAGCTTCACCTTACACTGTCCCTGCCAAAACCCAGTTAAAAAGTTGAACAGTTCAAGAATTTTCTGGTCTGATCCAGTTATTACATTATTTTCTCAGAAAATTTAGGACCTGAATAACAGTCTTGAGACTGTTATTATTGACAGATAATTCCATTTCAGCCTTGTTAAATTAAAAAAATTAAAGTTTGGCAATTTAATGATTATAATAATTATTTTATATTTTGTATTTTTACTTATTGATTGACTCGTTGGTTAATTTTGATTTTGAGGACTTAAATAGCTAAAAGTTTGGACTATATTTCTAGGAGAGAATTTCCCTACATGCTATTTATCCTCTGTTTAGTGCAGACATTTGGTTGTAAGTGGCCAGTATCCCATTTTGCTCATTGGCCCTGCAGTAGTTTAACATGATCAAGCAAACCATTTTTTATTTTAACCATGCTTACTGAGGTCATAATGGCTGTGATGGGAGCTCCATGCATGTCTAAATGAATGAGCATTAGAGTTACAAAATATTGATCTAAACATATGGTGGCATGTATTATTAGTTTTTAGTATACTTAATTTTTACACGTGGTCGATATGATGATAAGATAGTTTTTGATAGGATTGTTTCATGGAAGCTATGAGGCCTCCATCAGAAAAGAGATAAGTGAGTAGAAATCATCCCTGTTATAGGCAACATTTTCCAACAACACCCAACAGTGAAACAGATTAGGTGACATCTGAACTCCTAATTCAAAACCAGCCTGATGCAAGAGTTTCAAAAAAGATTCTTTTTCCTAATTTAAGTTCTAAGTAGAAGCTAGTAAGAAACAGATTATAATCAACTCATATGTGGTGTTTTGTTCGTATCCTTTAATGCCTTCTAAAGTATTGGACCCCTCATACTTGCCAGGTAGCACAGTTGACCTGTTGATAGTCTCCAGCAGAGGGAGAGTGGGTGACTGCCCCCATTCAAGGGAATGGGCTTGCTTTTTCCAGCCATAGTCAAAGCTGTAGACTCTAAGTAAGTAGAAAGCAGGAACCACATCTGTCTTATTCACTGAAAGTTTCCTATAATTGTTGATTGAATTAAATATCATGGAAGAGGGCTGGGGTTATGGCTCAGTGGTAGAGGGCTTGCCTAGCATGTGTGAGGCACTGGGTTCGATTCTCAGCACCACATATAAAAAAAAAGTCCATTAACAACTAAAAAATATTTTTTAAAAAATCAAGGAAGAAGGAAAGAAAAAGAATAAAGTAAATAAAGCTTAAAACAGAGGATGAGATAGTGGATAACCATCAGATAAAATAATAGTATAATACTGTCCTCAGATAAGAGTATGTTTTCATACTATGATATACATAAAGTGTCTTCTATAAACCCTGTAATATTTCTGGGAAAAAATCTGATCCCATAGGGTTTATGGCCTTTTGGGAATAAGGCACATGCCTGCCTGTGTGTGCATATGAACACACACACACACACACACACACACACACACACACACACACATCATCATCATCATCATCATCTGATCAAGTGGTATTACAAAAGTAATTTTTGCTATACTATTTGGGTTGTACTATGGGGCTGCATATAAAATGAAGTTAAGGTGTGATTAAGTGTAAAGATTCAAGAAAGAGAAAGGTTGATTTGATAGGCAATGTGCTAGAGGAAATGGCAGGAGCTTGGATAAGGAGAAATCACAGGTGAGGCATGAGTCAAGGTCAGAGCCAGAATAGCTCCCAGTTCACTGAGGGACAGCTTAGTATTGGGGTATGATGGAGAGTAAGGTGGGAATCACATTTCTGGCATCCGGTTAGGAAATAAACAGTCAAAGAGGTTTAAATTTAATGGAACTTGTAAAAGAAATCATAACTTCTGGGCTGGGAGTGTGGCTCTGAGGTAGAGCACTTTCCTAGCATGCACAAGGCCCTGGGTTCAATCCCCAGTGCTGCAACAGGAAAAAATAAAAATAAAAAAAGCCGTAGCTGTTCCAGCGAAGAAGGCTGTGTTTTGAGGTTGCTTGGTAGGGGCAAGCAGGAGGGCAGCACTTGCTTTCTCTCTCTCTCTCTCTCTCCCCCTCCCTCCCTCCCTCTTTTTCTCTCTTTCTCTTCCCCTCTTTCTTGGAGCAAAAAAAAACAAAAAACAAAAAAACAAAAAAACAAAGGAAACAGGAAACAACCTCCTAAGATTGGAATGTATCTCAACACCACTGTTGGTCACCTGGTCACTCCTGTGATGTCCAGTTCACCATCACTGCTTCAGCAGCACAAAAGTAATGGAGGGGAGGAAGTGTGTTGACATTTCCCTTGAGAAAGCATGGAAATGATCAGAATGACTGAGCTGACTGAACAGCCAAAGCCCTGCACCCTGACCTCAAGCTCACATTTCTCTTGTGCTAGAGTAACCAAATCTTTTGTTAAGGCAGAAGGTACAAGTGTCTTGTTCTTGGAAATGGGTCTTAGTTGGCTGACACCACAACATATAGCCTCGCTTGTGTTTTTCGTAGGGTGCTTCAGCCTACTTTAAAAATCCCATCAGAGATTCAGCCTGGACTAAATAATGGTCCGTTCTTGGATGTCTCCAGTTTCCCCAGCAGTTCTCCCAGTTGTTTGTTAACAGGTGGCATAGTAGGGTATGGGATAGGAAGTGGAACAGGAGGAAGAGAAAGCTAAATCATAATTTAGGAGGCCAGTGACATTGTATTCATCTTTGTATTTCAAGCATCTTGTACAATATATATCTTGGATGAATGAATAAGATGTATTTTGTTTCTTTGTCTTATTCACATATGACATAGCATGGAAAGCCCAAATATTTATTTGAACACTAATCTCCCTTTTACCTCCTATTTCTTCCTACCTGTCTAGTGCTGATGCAACTCTCATAAGTCCATTTCCTGAGATGCCTTACACAATATTGGATAAAGGGATTACAGATGCTGACCCTACCAAGATCTGCTTATGGTCTGAGACAAACATGGGATTAGTTATTTGGGGTGATGAAAACTTTATCTGCCCATTCTTTTTCCTGATTCCATATTATGTAGTTAGCTCCTCATTTAAAAGCTACAGCTTGTGTTTTCATGAAGGTGGGACATGAAGTGGTAAATGAGAGTCCATCTCCTCAATTGTATTTGAGCATAAAAATGTACCAACACCATATATGCATATAGATGTTTCCTTCTGCACCCCTGTGTAAGGTCTGTGAACAATTCTGCTCATCTGTGTTTAAGTGTATGCTTGTGTCTGTTTTGGTTATCAGGATGTATTTTTATTCCCAAGATCCATAGCACCTTCAAAAGAGATGATATGCCTCGAATATTTTACAAACACAATAAATATTCATCCTCATTATATTATCATTGTAGTTAACTTCACATACAGCTTACTCTATGCTTACTGTGTGCCAGGTATCAGAGACTTTTATATAACACTGAAACATTTTTACCAGTCTATAAATATCGCTTTTATTTTCCTCGTTTTGTAGAGAAATCCTAGGGACTAAGAGCTTAAGTGACTTATCTGGAGAAACACAGCAAATAAGAATAAGATCACATAGTGAGCACCAAGTGAGACTAGGTTTAGCAACCAAAACTTTCTGGAGGAGCTATATTCTTCCCTGTCACTGATAGGCACGCACACCTGTGGCCAGGAGTTGTATACAAAAGTGTTCATGACCATTTGGCCAGCCCTCACTCAGTGAGGGTGGTGAACTGACAGGCCATAAAGAGACAGCTGGGTTGAGAACCTGCTCATATGATAATATGGCCAACTTAATTCAGCACCACAGCCTTCCCAGAGTATATGACACATTGATTCTAAGAAGTCCTCAGTATATGACAAACTTAGGTCTTCCAGGAGGAAATCTTCTTACCTCCCAACAAGCTCAAAGTAGAACTGGCCACCTTCATGACTTGCAATACTCTCTTCAGCTTTTGAAAGAGCCCAACAGACACCTTTGAAAAAGTAACTACCTATCATGGTAGAGAGGAAGAGACACAATTGTAAATACATAGATAAATAAATTTACTCTGTTAGCATTGATGGTTGACACTGTACCAGAAATGGTTCTAACTAGTCCCGGAGAATTCAGCATTGGGAAGTGCAGACAGAAATCCCAGCTCTACCTGGGCAGACACAGACAATAAACAAACAAATAAGAGATCAAGTAAACTAGAAAGGAATAGCTGTTGGGAGGAGGAGTGAAGCAAGAGAAGGGATCTTTGTGGGCAGGACACACTCCAAGGGAGTCTGTCTGTCTATTCTCAGGACTTGTTTAACTACATATGATTTTCTCTAGTTTTCTTACTTTATCTCAAAGTGGCTTCTCAAATTAGCTGCCAGGGAACCTTTTAGCCTTTTAATTATAGGCCAAGTTAAGTGTGGAACTTGGTGGAATGGAAGTAAGGGAGATAATTCAGGTCCTATAATCCTGTAATACACCAGGGATTTGGGTGTGTCATGGGAAAGGGGGCTGTTTTCGTGCAGATGTTGATTCAGAGATTGTATTTACGTACTTATTTATTTTTGAGAAAGGAGTCTTGCTATGGGTAGACCAAGCTGGCCTCAAACTTGTGATTCTCCTGCCTCAGCCTCCCATAGTTAGGGTTACAGGCATGCATCATCATGCCTGGCTTGATCCAGGGCTTTAAAGTTTAAAGACATCTAAGGCAAGTTCCTTAGGAATTCCCAGGATGGTGGGGACCATTTGTGAGAACATTTGTTTCATTATGTCCCTTAGGAGTTTCCCCACCCACCTATTAAAGTATACATAGTTTAGTAGCTTTTTTTTTTTTAGAGAGAGAGTGAGAGAGGAGAGAGAGAGAGAGAGAGAGAGAGAGAGAGAGAGAGAGAGAGAGAGAGAGAGAGAGAGAGAATTTTTAATATTTATTTTTTAGTTCTCGGCGGACACAACATCTTTGTTGGTATGTGGTGCTGAGGATCGAACCCGGGCCGCACGCATGCGAGGCGAGCGCGCTACCGCTTGAGCCACATCCCCAGCCCCATTAGTAGCATTTTTGATATAAAATTTCTGTCTGTGAGCAAACCTTAGCATTTGAAGTCTGTGAAAATAAGATTGAACATTAGAAGGAAATAGAGTTTGTTGACAGTAAACACTCAGAAAATTTGCCTCGCTCAGTAAGAACAATATGGTCAAAACTATACATTTAGTTGGTTGGAAGGGATTCCTTTCTTTGAGGAAAACACAGGTCAATTCTAACTTATTTTTTTTTTTCTTCTCTAGAAAGTTTGATTAAGGATTGGCTCAAAATATAACATGAAGCTTAGACAATCAGAAACTGCCCTACTTTCTTTCCTTCTGTGTCTGTACTCTAGGCAGCTGTGTACCTTTGCTTTTGGCTAGTGGAGTGTTTGGCATGATATCTAGTTCTCTTCCTGCAGGGGCCCAGAGTCCATTTCCCTGCATCCTGCTTAATCTCTTTTACCTCTTCTGAGTTCCTAAGTGGCCCTCCAGAATCTTGAGTGGGTTTGCTTCCCATCCACTTAATGCACCTCCATTATTTCACTCTTATTTCTCTCCTTTATTTTACTGAGAAAAAATGAACCAGGTAGGCAGGTACTTCACACATAACTCATTTCAATAACATTTAATATCCAGTTTTCTCTGTGTACAAAAATAGCCATTTTGTAATATGTTCCCTTCTGTTCCCACAAAATCACTCCAATGTCACACTTAACTGTTTACACTTCATTGGTCAGAGGTGTGATATTTACTTTTTTAAATGCAATAAATGTTTAACATTCTAATGGTTTGACTTAATGACTAAATACCTATTGAGGATTTAACATATAACTGATTGAATGTTTCCACTTACTCCTGAAGTTCTCTCATAACAATACAGTTAAGTATTTACCCAGAAGAAATGACAACTCTGCATGCATCTTGCTTTTTCCATGATACTTCCAGGAGCTCTCTTTTCTATTAGCAATGAACTGATAAATGCAAAAGACAAAAAGAATTCTGAAAGAATCATATTCATATTTGTCTTCGCCTCTGTGCCTTAAGGTTATCTTCATCAGAGGAGCTGTAGGAAACACAGAAGGCTGACACATAGACCCCTAGCTCTCACTGAGGTCTCCAGCCATCCCGAAGAATTCCTCACTTTCCTTCCTCTAGCATGGATTGGGCTATGGTCTCCTGTTCACAATTGTTTCCTGAAAAAGGAGGAAATACACCTTGACGGTAATCCAAGAACTAAGATAAATAGGGCTGGGAGTGTGATTCAGCGGTAGAGCACATGCTTAGCATGTGATGGGTTCAGTTCCCCTCTCCAAAAACAAAAACAAAAAAAGATAGTAGATACTAATGAGATCTTTAGATTGTATAGGAGGCATTGAACTTTGTGTAAATAAATAGTTCCTATTTTATTTGAACATTATATTTCATTGGCAGATAACATGTATTTCATTATACATTTGACTAAAAACGTATTTTTAAAGATGGTTCTATAGTAATCTTTTAGCTTGTTTCAGTCTGAGGAAAGGAATCTGAATAGGGTTCAGGAATATTCTCTTCCCCAGTGAATGTGGGATGCTCACAATTTGGGGTGTTGTTTGAAAAGCTGGAGGAGTCAGAGAAGACAGAAAAAGCAGCAGGTACCAAGGGCTTGAAAGTTGCCAGATCCTTTTGCCTGAAACACAGCCAGAAAGGGCAAAAGGAGACCTGAAGCCTTAGGTTGTAACCAGGCAGTGTCATGCTCCGGAGTTTGGTCTTGATCTTACAGGAGGAAAGTGGCTGGTAGAGACTTGTCAGCAGGGGAAAGAGGAATGAGAAGGGGGGGGGGGGTGGTAATTAAGAAGATAAGCTAGGGGCAATTGGAAAAAGTGGACCAGAACTTGGAAGACCATGTCAGGAAGCCAAGGAGATTTTCCAGTCCTTGGCAAGGAATAATCAAGACCTGACTGACAACCTACCAGCTTTAGTAACCAATCACTGAAAGTTCCACCCTTCTATCTGATGTTTTTTTTTTCAAATCCATGAACTCCTTAAAAGAAAAAGGAGTCTGTGAAGAAAAAGGCAGACTGGGAAGAGTCGAATGAGCTAGTTTTGAAGGGGCTTTTACCAGTCCTCTTTGTTTGATCTAAATTCATTAGCAAAATTTGAGAAACTTCGGAGTTTCAATGGAGTTGATACTGGTGTCTATCTGCAGTCCTTTTAAAATTTGCTGTCATCTATCAGCCGACAGAAAAAGAAAAAAGTCTTTAGCAGTGGAAGATGGCTAATGAGATCTTTGAATCGGGCTTTCTGAGTAGGCGGAGCTGCCTGAACCTTGGACACTATATTTGGTTTACAAGTGATACTTGAATCAACTTGTTGAGGCTTTCTCACTTGTCAAAGCACTTTTAAATAATCTAAGCTCAGAGTTGTTTCATCTTCAGCAAGAGAAAGTGAAAATGGTCCCAAGAGGTACAACATTGCAAATAAACACTCTAAAACACACACACACTTGCCTTTGAAATTGAAGTATTTCAAGCACACAGAGACAATGTTTCTTTCTTTCTTTCTTTTTTTTTTTTTTTTTAGAGAGAGAGAGAGAGAGATTTTTTATTATTTATTTTTTAGTTCTTGGCGAACACAACATCGTTGTTTGTATGTGGTGCTGAGGATCGAACCCGGGCCGCACGCATGCCAGTCGAGCACGCTACCGCTTGAGCCACATCCCCAGCCCCAATGTTTATTTCTTGATACTAATTCGCTTGTCTTTGTCTGTGATGACTAGTCTTTGGGACTGAAACAAAAGCAAATTACTTTCCACTGTTCTAAAAAAAAAAATAGTTTGCCAGACAGTTTTACTTTTTGGATGATATAGAGTTCAAAAAAGCAATTTTTTCCCCATTACCAGGAATCAAGGGGAGAAATCCCATTTCTGTGGACTGATGCTCCATAGTGAATAATTTTGTGGTGTGGTGGTGGTGGTGATTTAGTTGCAAATAGTTCTGCTGACATTCTCAGGCTTCTAGAGAGTATAGTAGTTGTCAAACCAGCAGAGACCAGAGCGTAGGATTGCCCAGTGTTTCAGGTTTCTCTCTGCAGCGGCATAAGCCCCTTCCTTTTTACATAAACAGCGAAATCATCCTGTTCAGTGGTTGACTGCGAGGCAAATGATGTGCTTGTAATTCAGTGTCTGACTGAACTCCAGTTTTCCCCTCTCCAAGTGTTGAAACAGGAAGTAACATCCCATCAGGAAGAACCTGAAAGTGCCATCCAGTAGCTTTGCCTCACGTCACTCAATTATCCTCAGTCAGAAATCTTGACTTGCAACTTTCAAGGGTGGGTCTCTGAAAGAATTTCAGAGCTTACACATAGATGAGGTGTGTTGCTCTCCGATGAGAACAAAGCTGGCTTCAATGCTGGAAACTTCTCTCTAACTGCTCTTCACAAGCAAGGGGCATCTTTTGTCGACTGACATTTCCAAAAGGTAGGCGCTGTCTCACCTCGTTGGTTGGTGGTGTTAATACTTGAGAACTTCCATACAAGGTGGCCTTGACTGTGTGTGCGTGTGTGTGTGTGTGAGTGTGTGTGTGTGTGTGTGTATGGGGCAGGTGGGGGGAGAGAGAGAGAGAGAAAGAGAAGGGGGTGTGGAGAGCACAAAATTTTTGCCATGATGTTTTTGGAGAGAGAGAGAAAAAAACTTGCAGCAGCTGCTTAAAGAATTTTACTTCAGCCGTATTTTGAAGTAGAGAGGAAATGTCGAGTCCATTTTTCTACTTCAGACCTATGTTACTCACTCTTTCGTGAGTTTACACTGATTCACTGAAGGGATGGAAGAATGGTTTAGGCAGTGAACGCACAGGAGGCTGAATACTCAGCATTAACTCAATTTATTAGGAAAGTCTGACTCAAAGTGAAATGAAAAGGGTGACCACCAATGTTGGCCAGGAGGCATGGCAAAGGCCATTTTAGATCATTTCATAGTGCCTTAATTGTAAAGCAAGGCAGGATTTGCTCACCTCATGGTGACAAACGTCTTTGAGCTAGTTCTGTCTTGAGGGCTATTTTGGTCAAAGTTGTGCCCAGAAAAATTAGCTGTTTTGTTCTAAAACTGCCAGCTTCATGCAGCAAAACAAAACAGAACTTTATTTTTTCTAATCCCAGCGAGTGTTTAGCAAAGATGTTCTTTTAAGCATTTTTAAAAAAAATATTTTTGTAGTTGTTGATAGACCTTTATTTTTTATTTATTCCTACTTGGTGCTGAGAATCGAACCCAGTGCCTCATACATGCCAGGCAAGTGCTTTTCTGCTGAGCCACAGCCCCAGCCCCAGCATTTTTATTTTCTGAAAATCTTTATACCGAGCTAGGGAAGGAAACCTCTGGGACTCCCCAGATGATGAATATTAATTTATTCATCAATTGATAATGTTAAAGTGCCATCTCTACCATGCATGAGGATACAGGGTACAGACTTTATACTTTACCTCTTCAAACCTGCCTATAAGCTTTTTATTTACTTAAGAAGAATTTCCCCTTAAAATTTCATCATTAGAATTGCTGGTCAAAGGGGTAAATTCCTTAAAGAGATAATAGGCATTTGTTCATATGGATAATAATTGTGTGATCCTCCCATTAAAAATACTGGTGCTGGGGCTGGGGTTGTAGCTCATCGGTAGAGTGCTCACCTAGCACGTGCAAGGCCCTGGGTTCCATCCTCAGCACCACAAAAAAACGAGTAAATAAAATAAAGGCATTGTGTTCAACTACACTTAAAAAAAAATACTGGTGCCTTTTCTAAAGTATTGATCAAATTAATTTACTGAGTTTGAAGATAATTCTGGCTTACTTATACTTGACATTTGTTGTTTAAAGCCTATTTATAATTTATTAATTATAGTCTACGTGTGGTCGTTGCTATGTGTGTATGCATTTTTCCATTTAATTCAAAGAGATGAGGAAATTTAAGTTTAGTGAGATTTACAGTGATATACCAGGGAAGTGAGAAAGCCCAAATTTTGTTGCCTCTGTGCATATTGAGAGATATAATTTGAGCCTCTCTAATTTCTCCCATCCTGTGCCATCAGCCCTCCAGGGTCTTCAACCCATGGAAGAGTTTCTGAACCCACAATAATATTCAAACATTCTAACTTAGTGTCTTATAGCAAAAGACCAAAAGTCAATCTATAATTTACTTCTACTGTTGGGGTGAAGGTGCAGCATGCTGGACAGAGAACACGGACCAGAAAGACAGATTTAAACACAAATTGCTGCTTTCTGTTTACTGTGACCTAGGCAAGTCAGTGAAATTTCAAACTCTAGTTTCCATACTTACACAGAAATCATGATAGTGTCCACTACACAGGAGTTTGTTATGAGGAATAGAAAGACAAGATGCCAAGTGCCTGCCACATGCCCTGACCAATGGTAGGCCACTAGTACGTAGTATTCACTTCTTTATTTTGCCATTTTTTGTTAATGCTTTTGGTGTGCTAGATTATTTTCTAAGCATAGGAATGTCTGCAAGTCCTGCCTTCAGGGAACTCACTGTCCTCTGTTGCTGGATTATTATGTCACCCTGGGATATTTTTTTGGAAATACCTTTATGGTTATTGAGATCCTTCTTTGTGTAGTTGGTCCAGCTTTGAAACTTTGAATAGGGTAGTGAATGTCTTGTGTTAAAAGTCCCACAAAACAGTAAAAATCAGGCAAAAAGCAAGGACATCAGACATTTCTTTCTTAAAATCAGTTTGTGGCCTCTAATCCCAGCAGTGTAGGAGGCTGAGACAGGAGGATCATGAGTTTAAAGCCAGCCTCAGCAAAAGCAAGGTGCTAAGCAACTTAGTGAGACCCTGTCTCTAAATAAAATATACAAAATAGGGTTGGGGATGTGGCTCAGTGGTTGAGTGGCCCTGAGTTCAGTCCCCTCTACCCCTCCCCTCAAAAAAAGTCAGTGTGTGGCCAAACTCATTGGTGCCCACCTATAATCCTAGAGACTTGGAAGGCTGAGGCAAGAGGCTTACAAGTTTGAGGCCAGCTTCAGCAACTTAGTGAGACTGTGTCTCAAAATAAAAAGTGAAAACATCTGAGGATATAACCTCAAGGGTACAGCTCCCCTGGGTTAAATCCCCAGTAAGGTTAAAAAAAAAAGAATCAAATTTGTTGTGCTAATCATTGCAAAGTATCAAGTGACAGCTCAGGAGATATATGCTTTTACACACACACACACATACACGCACACACACAGACACACACGCGCGCGCACACACACACACACACACACACACACATTGTAATGCGAGTTTTTCTGAGCCCCCAAAGCCCATGGCCGAAGCACTGCCAGGAGCTGGTAGCACACAGGAGGAGGGTGCCTGGCTGCTTCCAAAATGCTCACTTCTCAGGAAACAGAGGGTAGCATAGCAGCCATTCATCTAATTTGGGCCCCACATCATCCCATCCACACAATAGCTTTGAGCTTCCAAGAATCTCCCCAGTGTGGACTAAAGGATGAAATACAAAGACTGATCTAGAGATATACACCTTTGTAAAGATGGATTTGGGACAAAAGTAATAGATTTGTTTACTGGCAAAAAGCCTAGAGTCAAGTTCATTGAGTAGGTCAGGTGGCGTCAAGAATTTTTTTTTTCAATCTATCCCTAATTTTGAATCCTGAAGAACTATAGATTGTAGCCAAAAGATAGGAGAGAAAAATACAGGGAAACTCCCTCTGAAATATAGTGTAGTTATATTCTTCCTTTTCCTGGAAACACTTCCATACCCAGTGCACCAACCATATTGGTCTTGTGCAGCCCAAATTTTTTGTTTTATTTACTGCATGAACCCAGGGTAATTGAAGAAATCTTTGTGGAAGCTCCGGACAGACCAGACAATTGGTTCTATGAAAGAAGGCATTCTAAAGAAAGCGGGACTTATTTTCCTAAGCCCTGTGAGACCATCAATCCTATCATTTTACAGTCTAACTATATATGTTGCCTTAAGATTTGTCCTTGACTGAGATTTTTAAATGCTGGCAGCATGAACTAAGCTAAAATCTAATTAAAATAAATAAATTATGTTTAAAAAACCCCAATTGGTGCACATACACACAACTTTTTTGCATGCGTGTAGTATGAAAATGAAACAAAGATTCATATATTTTTCATTAATGGGAAAATGTGAAATTCATAGGCCCAGCATATATTTAGGTTATGTGAAGATATATTATAGTAAGGGGCTTGAAATAATTTTTAACCATATCCATGTTGTGAAATGAAGTACTTAGTGAAGAAAAATGATATGCGATAATGTATTTAATTCTCTCTGGGGTACTTGTGTGCTGGAAAAAGACCTACTTTTTTAATCTTGAATCTTTTGCCAGACATATTTCATTGTATAGTCAATAAATAATTGTTGATTAGATTGATCCTGACACAGGCTGAGCAATAAACTAATCACTTCAAGATCCAAGCAAGAAATTCTGAGAGTATTTTTCAATAATGAAGATTACTTGACTTGATTTAATAACTAAATTGGCTTTGATTTCTGCCCTACAAAGTTTGTTTTCTGTTTGACCTATGATTAGAACTTTAAAAACATTCACTGTGCTGAAGCAAAAAAAGAAAACTTAATTTGTGCAAGTTTCCAATTTTCCTTTGTAATCTGTACATTACAGGATCATTGCCATATTACGTTTTGGGTCAAAGTTCAGGGTCTCATCACAAGCCCCTCCTGTTCCATTGTCTGTAACTGGCTTTTCCTGGCTTGTTTCCAAGACAGATCTGCTTTATGTGGAATTCTGGTCTATGACCAAGTGTGTAAGAGCAAAACTTCCTACTTCCTCTAGATGATGACTGTAAAATAATATGCAAGTTGGATTCCCAAAGTGGTTGTTACATAGATTATGCTATTGCTGTGATTTTCAAACTTTTTTGACCTTTACTGATAGTAAGAAATAATTCCCAGATCTCAACTCAGAATGCACACACAATTTCCTAAAATAATAATTTTACACAATAATGCTCGATGAATATTCTTTCCTTTTTTCCATTCTATTCTACTCTATAAATATAATTTCTGGACCTACTAATTAATTTGGTGATCCACTGGAAATGGTTCTCACTACTGGATGAAAATTGAAAACAAGGAAATTTCTAAAAATATACTAGAAGAGAATACAATAAACCAATAGAATGGGCTATAGATTCTAGAACAAATCTCCAGATATTGGAACGCTTGATTTTGATAGGTGGGTATCACAGGAAAAGATTATTGCTTAAAAGTTCACATGGAAAAAAATCTTGGTTCTTACCTCACATTTTAGTCAGATCTAAGTGTTAATCTAGAGGTGACAGGTAAAACACACCATTCATCTGTGACTGTCAAGCACCTAAAACATAACTGCTCCAATAAGGACATTTTTGAAGTATAAAATAGAGCAGATACTTAAAACTTTTTAGAAAAATGATCCAAAGTATCTCATTAATAATTTTCATATTGATTATATGTTGAAATTATATTTGGGTATATTGGGTTACATAAAATAGATTATTAAAGTTAATTTCACTTTTTTTTTCTTATTATTCCCACGTGTACAGATTGCAGGATCACATTGGTTATACAACAGACACTAGTACGGCAGTATGTATAAATGTGGTTATATAACCAATTTCACTTTTTTTAATTTAAAAAGTAGAGCCACTAGGAAATTAAAAGTTATATATGTTACACTCATTTTTGTTTCCTACTGAAGAGCATTGTTCTAGATGACAAAATAGAATTTTTTCATGACCTTGAGGTAAGCAGTGATTTCTTCAGCAAGACGCAAAATGTACTAACATTATGAAAAGCTATCTACAACTTGGACTATACTAAAATTAAGCACGCACTTCTGTTTCTCCAAGCATGCCATGAAGAGCAAAATCCAAGCTGCTGAAGGAAAAGAGGCATTTGCCACACCTGTAACCAACAAGGAGTCACATCCAAAACAGAAATAGATGAAAGATAGGTCAGCACAATAGAAAAATGGGCAAGAGATTTGAGTAGGTACTTCACAAAAGAGCATTTCAAATGGCCAAGAAACACATGAAACTCTCAATCTTGTTAGCTATCAGGGGATGTCAATTAGAACCACAATGAAGTGCTACTGTATACCTACCAGAAAGGCTGAAATTTAAAAGACAGATTCAAGAAATGTCAGTGAGGATATTAAGCAGCTGGAACTCTCCTATACTCTCCTATCTTCTCATGGGAGTGTGGATTGGCACAGCAGTTTTGGAAAACTGATCTGCAATAGCTATAAAACCTGAATATGAGCATGACATATGACCTGGCATTTCTGTTTGCTATATGGCCCATGGAGATGCATACATATGTTTACCTAAAGACACATTCAAGAATGATCATAGACAGCAACATTAATTGTTATAGCCCCAAACTCAAAACAACCCAAATTTTCATCAGCAATTGGGTGGAAAAACAGATAGTGATAGAGTCATATGAAGGAATATTCCAGTGAAAACAAGCAACTGTTACATGCAGCAGCAAGGATTCATCTCAGTCCTAAAAGTTGAGTGAAAGACTCCAGATGGCAAGGAATGCATTCAACATGATTTCATTCATGTAAAGTTCAAGAACAGACAACATTAATCCACAGTGGTAGAACTTGGGATGGGGTAGTTGAAGAAGGGGAGGTAGTGATGGGCCAGGGACACAGAGGAAGGGTCTAGGGTGCTAGTAATATTCTTTTCTGCTTTTAGACTTAACTGTTTGGTACACTTCAGTTTGTAATACATACACAACAATAACAACATTGCACCTAGTACTTCAGAGATCCTGATTGAAATGGCCTGGATAAGTGGAGAATGTAGTTTTAAAATGTCTCCCAAGTAATTTACATGTAGAGCCACAGTCACAAATGGCCCTTTGAAAACCATACTATGGCATAACCATCATATTTATACCAGCCCTTTATTATCCTTTCTCAAATTATGTTGACTGTGAAGATATAATTCACACTGATAAATCTTAGCAACATAAGGAATAACAAAGTTAAGCCTTAAAATGCTAGTCAGGGACTGAAATTAGCAGGGACCAGATGTATAACCTTGTGCTCCAATTAAGGCCTGTGGCTCCAGTGTTTTTGCCATATCTTCTGATTTTTTTTCAAGTAACATACCCAGTTCCAAAAGGGCAATTGGAATTCAGGCAGAAGGGCTTCAAATTCAAGCCAACACTCCATTATTAGCCTATCATTTTCTTCACTTTACCCAAAATGTTGCTAAATAGCAAAGCTGTTGAAAACTAAATATACTTTCCCAGCCCACTTTCTAGTGGAGTAGAGAATAAATAGTAAGGAGGTAGCTTGCTGATAAAGAGAACTAGGAGCCATTAGTAAGCCACAGAGTGAATAGCTAACTTCCTACTAACTTTATCTGGGAAGGAGTGGTTCAGCTGGACAATCAAAATTTTATGAAGATTTCTCTCTTGGTCATGCTATCAAACCCTGTAGGTGGCTACATAGTCTGAACTTGACTTCCAGAATTCCTGGGGCTTCTGGAATTACAGACCTATCCTAAGGCACCAAGTGTAAGCCCACCCCTGGTACTTTAGGGGTCAAAGGCCACAGTACTATTGAAGGCATCTAGCCCTTACTCTAGCCCTAACCCTCTTCCCAGACCCAATTCTGTTCTGCTTGGCTAGGAGCTTTGTGCACATGTGTGTGGACATTCTATTCTATATGTCTAAACTTAGTTCTTCTTCTCCTATACCCCAAGAGTCTCCTTTTTGCTCCCTATGCCTAGGAGTATACTATTACTTTTATGTGGACAGACTTGGGAAAGAGCCCATCCAGGCTCTGAAACTGGGCTCAGAGCTCTTTGGGCAGAGAATTCTGGGATCCAAGGTACTCCTAGCAAGTTCAGAAAGGGGGCACAGTGTGTAGATGGGTATGTCACCTTGAGTCTTTGGACTCCTCACCCCACAGAAGAGGTGTGATCAGAGGACAACCAGAGTGGGGGTGTGTCCGATTGAGGTCCAAATGTAAGGGTGGGGCTCTTTCTGGGCATCTAGCTCAATACCCTTGACATATAGGTGGCACTTGATCATATCATCTGCTGATGTGCAAGACAATGACAAAGACTGAGCAATTTCAGAATGTAGAATATGTAAATAGTATTTCTCTTTTCCCATCATGCTCTATAAATGTCTCCTAACAGCATCCACCTGTCAGCACAGCAAAGGTCAAAATCGCTAAGGTTTCATAAGCTGGCTGATGAGTAATATTCCCACCCTCAGGTACCAACAGGAGGAGACACTTACTTGGCATGGAAGAAGGGTAATCCAAGGCTGTTTCTTCCCCTGAACAAAAGGACTTCATTGAGGCTCAGATGGACACCATCTCCTAGTATACTTTAAGAGAATCTACCCAGGCTTGGAAGAGTGTCTCTTTTGTCTGTACTTCCACTTGGGATATTTGGAGTGGAGTGTCATGTGATTCTTTTGTGTACTTTCTCTCAGAGCATTCCTTTTCTTTTTAGGTCAATGTATTGACACTTACAATGAATTTCACTAACAGGAATGGCACAGAACTCTGAGGTCTGAGTCCTCTCATGGAGTTGGGGTGGGTAAGGGGGTGTCAGTTAAACAGTTCAATTCCAATCCATTTCTCTCTCATTTATATATTCACATAAGGTCCTTCTTCTCAAAATTGAGACCAGTGATTTGCAGTACCACTTCTGTCAACTCTATATTTTGGAAGAAAAAAATTTTAATTATTCAGTAAGTCTTAGTTTAAAGAAGAAATTTTATTCATTTACTTATTTCTGGTGCTAGAAATGGAATCCAGGGCCTTGCATGTGATAAGAACATGTTCTATCACTAACCAATACCCCCAGCCCAAGAAGAAAATGTAAGAAGAAATCATAGGAATCAATAGTTCCCCAATCAGTATCAATGAAGGAATATTAGAAAATCCCATTGTCACATGTTTGACTGATTCCCCCAGGGAAAGGGAGCTGGATATTGTGTTGAGCTAGGAGCCTATGCATGTTAGCACACCATTTTCTCTCATTAATACTAGCTGATTTTCATTAATAGGCAGCCATCAGAGAGATGAATTAGAAAATATATTAATGCATAGTGATAAAATTTAAGGCTACCCTTTTTGGGAAAAAATATATATTTGAAAAACCTAGAAACCCAGGGAAATTATTATTTTTAAATAATAGACTACATTTTCAACCCTAGGGATCAATGGGGTGACAGATGTCAGAGCCAGATTACCCTCATATCCAATAGGTTTTCAACAATATGCCCAGGACTTTTTTCTGTTCAGCACCTTTGCAGGCAAAAGATGTCTAAATTTAAGGCCATAGATTTAATCATCAATCCAAAGAAATATATTGAGTAAATCAAATAAATCCCCCACATTCCAGATTTTGCAAAGAAACCTAAAACCATTATTATTTATATGTCTCCCCTCCCTCTTTCTGTCTACTTAAAAACTGAGTGTTGTCTTTTTGTTTCTTTAAGAGGATTCTTGCATCACATAGGAGGTAGACAGGAGTGACTAGATGTTTTCCAGTTTTGACCTTCTAATTTATTTTCTTTTGTAAATAAATAGCAAGAGCTGATAGCCATTGATAGAGGTGGCCACTGCCCTTGCCAAGGAAGAAAAGTGAACGACTTGTCCCTGTTTGCTGAAGGGAGAAAACTATGACTATTCCAATAAATGCCCAATCCTCCAGCCCAATGCCAGTGATCTTTGAGCAGAAGGAAATCTTGCTTTTTATTGTTCTAATGATTTTAGAGTCCCAGAAGAAAGCAGTTGAGACCATGTTGCCCAGGTTATTTTTCTGTGCCTCTTTTCCATTTCCTGCCCTCTCCCTAAGTGGTCATACCCACTGAACCTCCCTCATCCGGAGATTACTAGAACCTTTGTCATCGTGTTCTTTTCCAAGGGGTGCTTCATTCTGTGGAGGTGGCAGGCTGTACAACAGGAAACTCTGCCTTTAAATGTCATATAAACATATATTTTAAAATATTAAAATTGGGGCTTGCTTCATCAGTGTACCTTAGTAACCTCAGTTCTTCCCTAAAAGTAATCCAACTTGCCCCATATCTGTGGGTAAAACATGTTCCAGATTCCTGCTTGATTGAGGTGTGGCCTCACACCCTTCCCTAGGTCCTTCTGTCTTTCGTAAAATGATGCCTTTGGTTACCCTGCCCAAGATGGTTCCATGATGTAAGAATCCTGATGTCACTGAGGAAGTGATTTAGCCTGTCAAGTGGCACTCCTTTCTCAGAAGAACTGCTCCCCCATTGGCACCTGCTCTGGGTGACCTAAACACTGAACAGGGTATTGTAAAAAATCAAGGATGATGGATGGCCACCGTGCCATTGATGAAAAAATGTACATGGTGACCACTGTCCTAACACTAATAGCCTATTAAGCACTTGTTGTATGCCAGGCATTACACTAAAGTGACCTGTACAGGTGCCTTGTTTGATCCTAACCTAAACCTTTCAAACTGAATACTACTATACCTGTCTTACAGATGAGTAACTCATAACTTAGAAAACATCATTTGTCATGTTGTTGGAAAGGATTGAGTGTAGCAATCAGATTCACAAACCCTAATTAATAGGCCACTAGGTCTTGAGTTTCCATGTGTCCTGCTCTGGAAATTCTACCCAGTGTGTTGGGATTGGGGCAAGTCTGGGCATCCTTTCCATACCAAGGTCAGCCCCATCACTGGAAAGCAAGGAATCACATGACTCTCTGCAATTCTGCCTCTCCAAGATTTGTCCCCTGTGTTTTTTGCTTTTAGATAGACTTGCCTTACTGAAGTAAGTATATAAAACCAGTGATCTATTCCTATTGTGGGAGAGATAATGAGAATGTGGTAGGGGAGGGCTGTGAGAAAGCAGAGGGTGTCCCCCAACATTCTCCCTGAGGAATCTTGTTAAACTTAGTATTTATCTTATTATTTAAACCAGACTTACAGCTGATTCTTTTCTGTATTCAATAGTTTGGGATAATAAGCTTAAGATCGCTATATACATTTATACAGCACTTTACTGTGCTCAGGTATGTCTTTATAGTTAATCTCCCTTAATCCTATAATTTGTCTTTGTGGGAGGTAGAATTAACCCCATATAACAGGTGAGCAAACGAAAATTTAGAGAGATGGAGTTGCCCAAGATCACTTGGCTATTAAGTGACAGGGCTGGTCCTCAAACTGGCTTCCTGACTCCAGAACCATAGTTCTCTCTTAAGATTTTGCACATATTTTCTTTAGTGATTAAAAAACATATTTATGTTTTAAATCTATTAAACATGTGGGCTCTGAGAAAGAAAGTGAGCTAATTGGAGTGTGAAGCACTGTATTCATTATTGGTTTATTTTTTCATATTACTCAATTACCAGCTTGCCACTTGTGTGGTGGACTCTCTAACAGGATGGAGTGATAGGGAAGCCCCTTTGAGCATCACACAGAAAGTCGTGGCAGACACTAAGCCAGTCCTTCAATCTCTCAGTGGAGAGCTGAGACAGAACCAGATGACTCATCTCAGACTTTTTGTGAGTCACCAGTAGCAGGTTCCCAGCTCCCTCCCTTTTGCCTGGACCACTCACTTGTGCCTGAGACTAATAACAGGGTAACTTGTGAAGCAAGATGTGACTCACTGGGCAAGGGAGGAGAGCGTGCAAGGACAGAGCCACTGGAGAGGAGCAAAGTATTTAGTAGCAATTGGAAAGAAAATGCTGACACGATGTTGTTTGGGTTAAAATTTCTTAACATTGTGGCAGTACACTATTGTCTAGTTACCAGGATACTCATATTTCAGTTTCCTAAAATTAACAGAAAATTTTTAAAAAAGAAGAGGAACCAAATATGGTGGGGAGGGGAGTGCTGCTTTTGAAGGCAGAACTGTCAATTCTATGAAATTTTCCCATGGAGTCCCTCCCAGTCAACCTTGAACCCTAAGACTTACATTATCCTACCTTATCTGTTCTGTAACTTTGCTTTACATTCTTCTGGTTGTAGTCGTACCTGTTTTTCTGCAAGTTTCTATCCATATTACCAGTCTAAGGAAATTTCCTGGCACACTTACCTCCCTCCATTCTGAGCAGGGCTTTGGCTGTTTCTGTCCAGTTGCTGAGGAGGGTAGAGATGAAGAAGCTTTAGGAAGGAGAACATTTGGGGGGGAATTATCTCATGTAACTTCATGTCTTTAGACTTCCAGACTCTAAAGTCAGTTTATAGGTAGATCTTAAGAGCCTACCTTCTAATGCCTTTGAATTTTCTTGGAAATTATTAAGATACAAGATTCCAAATAGTTAGCTATTCACATGTGTAAAAATGCTGTGATAAACTTTCATGAAAATAACCAACTTGCCTTATTCAAATAAGTTATTAGCCTCCCCACCCTGCCAGCAATGGGGATTGAACCCAGGCAGCTCTACCACTGAGCTATGCCCTCAGCCCTTTTTTGCTTTTTTTTTTTTATTGATTATTTATCGCATTACATAGTTCATGATATATCATCTTTCATACATTAGACTCAAATTGTGCTTTGAACTCCCATTTTCACCCCAAATACAGATTGCAGAATTACATCTGTTACATATTCACATTTTTACATAATGCCATATTAGTGACTGTTGTATTCTGCTACCTTTCCTATCTCCTACTATCCCCCCTCCCCTCCCCTCCCCTCCCATCTTCCCTCTCTACCTCCCCTGCTGTTGTTCAATTCTCTCCCTTTTTTTTCCCCTCCCCCTTGCCCCTCATAACCTCTTATAATTTTATGTATCCTTGAAGGTCTCCTACCATTTCCATATGCTTTCCCTTCTCTCTCCGTTTCTCTCCCCCCATTCGTCTTTGTTTACTGTAGTCTTTTCCTCATGCTCTTTCTTCCTGTTCTGTTCTTAGTTGTTCTCTTTATATCAAAGCAGACATTTGGCATTTGTTTTTTAGGGCTTGGCTAGCTTCGCTTAGCATAATCTTCTCTAATGCCATCCATTTCCCTGCAAATTCTATGATTTTGTCATTTCTTAGTGCTGCATAATACTCCATTGTGTATAGATGCCACATGCCAATCAAAATCCCAATGGCATTTCTTGTAGAAATAGACAAAGCAATCATGAAATTCATATGGAAAAACAAAAGACCCAGAATAGCAAAAGCAATTCTAAGCAGGAAGTGTGAATCTGGAGGCATAGCGATACCAGAGGTCAAACTGTACTACAAAGCAATAGTAACAAAAACAGCATGGTACTGGTACCAAAACAGGTGGGTAGACCAATGGTACAGAATAGAAGACACAGAGACTAATCCACAAAGTTACAACTATCTTATATTTGATAAAGGGGCTAAAAGCATGCAATGGAGGAAGGATAGCATTTTCAACAAATGGTGCTGGGAAAATTGGAAATCCATATGCAACAAAATGAAATTGAATCCCTTTCTCTCGCCATCCACAAAAATTAACTCAAAATGGATCAGGGAGCTAGGTATCAAATCAGAGACACTGCGTCTGATAGAAGAAAAAGTTGGCTACGATCTACAAATTGTGGGGTCAGGCTCCAAATTCCTTAATAGGACACCCATAGCCCAAGAGTTAACAACAAGAATAAACAAATGGGACTTACTTAAACTAAAAAGTTTTTTCTCAGCAAGAGAAACAATAAAAGAGGTAAATAGAGAGCCTACATCCTGGGAACAAATCTTTACCCCCCACACCTCCGATAGAGCCCTAATATCCAGAATGTACAAAGAACTCAAAAAATTAAACAATAAGATAACAAATAACCCAATTAACAAATGGGCCAAGGACCTCAACAGACACTTCTCAGAGGAGGACATACAATCAATCAACAAGTACATGAAAAAATGCTCACCATCTCTAGCAATCAGAGAAATGCAAATCAAAACCACCCTAAGATACCATCTCACTCCAGTAAGATTGGCAGCCATTATGAAGTCAAACAACAACAAGTGTTGGCGGGGATGTGGGGAAAAGGGTACACTTGTACACTGCTGGTGGGACTGCAAAATGGTGAGGCCAATTTGGAAAGCAGTATGGAGATTCCTGGGAAAGCTGGGAATGGAACCACCATTTGACCCAGCTATCGCACTTCTCGGACTATTCCCTGAGGACCTTAAAAGAGCGCACTATAGGGATACGGCTGCATCAATGATTATAGCGGCACAATTCACAATAGCTAGACTGTGGAACCAACCTAGATGCCCTTTTTTGCTTTTTATTTTGAGACAAGTTCTCACTAAATTGCTCAAGCTGGCTTGAAACTTGCGATCCTCTTGCCTCAGCCTCCTGAGTAACCGTAATTATGGGCATGTGCCACTGTACCTGGCCATTAACTTTTTTGTGTGTGTGTGTGGTTCTGCGGATTGAATCCAGGGCTGTGTATACACGTGAAGCAAGTACTTTACCAACTGAGCTATATCCCCAGCCCGGCCATTAAATTTTATGTAGAAAAACATTTACTTAAAAAAATTAGTCTCTTAAAGGTATTAATGTGAAATAAATCACATGA
The DNA here is from genome assembly GCF_964194105.1 of Spermophilus citellus. Classification (NCBI taxonomy): domain Eukaryota; kingdom Metazoa; phylum Chordata; class Mammalia; order Rodentia; family Sciuridae; genus Spermophilus; species Spermophilus citellus. The sequence continues at coordinate 54,671,294 of NC_138185.1, forward strand.
TTACTTTTCCATCAGAAGAACTGGTTATGTGGGAAAAACACTGGTTTGCTTAAATAAAGCAATTTTAAGAAGCTGGAGTGGTGGTTCAGCAATAGAGTGCTAGTCTAGCAAGTGCGAGGCCTTGGGTTCGATCCTCAGCACCACATAAAAATAAAATAAAGGTATAAAGCAATTTTATTTCCTTGAGACTCGGTTTCTTCATGTATAAAAAGTTTGGGCTAGATGTTTGGTTTTTTTAAATTAGCTTTTCTTGATTTAAATCATTAAATAAGAAAAAAATTATACATTTTTTAATATTGAATCAATATTAACAGTTATTTTACAAATTTGAACCAGAATTTTAGCTCAATTATTTTTTGATGTTTCTTTCTAGTTTTTGTCTTTTATACATACATATACATATATGTAAAAAATTGCATAACATAATAATACTAGGTGCCATTATATGATCATTCATAAATATAACCTTGAATTTATGTTTTATTTTTTAATATGTCACAATCATTTTTCAGGTTGATAAATTTTATAATTTTTAACATTCTGTTAATGTTATTGCCTGGAATTAATATTTTAAAATGTAAATTGTACTGATTTTTTTAAAAAATGAATATTACTAACATCAAATTTATTTATTAACTGTAGCTTTTATATATTTATTAATATATTATATTAACTATGGTTTTTAAAGGAAAAATTTCATCTGGTTCTTTGTATATTCCTAGGAAGGCCTAATCATTTTAGTGACTCCTAAAATTCACTAATTTCCAAAAGGATGTAATAGTTTTACTATGTCATAGTTAGCACTAAATATTATCTTTAAATAACTTCTTCTAATTTAATTAATGTCAATTACAGAATTTTAGGACCTGAAATTCATTTAATTTCTTTCTTTAGAACAACTTCATGATATTTAATAGCTTTATTCCAATTTGTCATTTAGCAGACATGTAATAAAATGGTTTATAAGTATTTATATACAGACTCATCCTAATAACCCTGCAGAGGGGTATGATTGCCAGCTCCATTTGGTGAATAGGGAAACTGAGAGAAGTCAGTTATTCAAGAGCTCATACTAGTTAATTGTCAGGGCCAGACTTTAGTCTCAGGCAACCTGGCTCTGAAGTTCATGTACTTGGCCATGTGTTATTCTCCTCCCATGACATATATTTAGCACTTCTATATGCCAAATTAGGAATACTAACAAATCCTACAGGGTAGTCTCTGCTTTCATGGATCTTGAAGCCTAGGGAGAGAGTCGGGTCTTAGTAAAGTCAATGTACAAATATAAAATTACAAATTTGATACATTATGAAGAAAAAGAGTGGGGAATGACAGCAGTACCTCATAGGAGTCCTTCATTTAGCTTTGGGGTGTTGGTGGAGAGTGGAGGTCTTAGAAAGCCTGGATGAAGACTTTCTAGACCCTAAACTAGAGACTTGTGGGGTCAGGAGGAGAGTGGGGTGAAGATATGTGAGAAGAGTCTGTGGACTTGCTGCAAGGCTAGAGGGACCTCTGGCTTTGTCCTCAAGGGTCAGAAAGACGATCCAGTTGTGGCTGCAAGATCCAAGAGTGAGGAGAAGGGTGACACAGGATGACTGGAGAAGTAGGCAGAGGCACTGTCATCCAGGGCTATCCTACAAGAATCTCAGGAGAGTGTGCAGGGGACGGGGAAGGAGGGAGCTGCCACCAGACAAGTCAAAGTCATTTTGGACAATAGGCCTCTGGAGTAACCTTTGCTGGGTAGAGTTTTTCCTACACACAGTAGCAGTCAGGAACTCTGACTGAAGGAGCTGATGGATAGCAACCTATAGCAAGGCTTTCTGTGAAGTTTCATTGTATGGCTGAAAGAAAAGAGCAGTAGGGAACAGCTCTGTCGTAAAAGGGACCTTGACCCCAGACAGATTCCAGGTGCCTACCTGGCATTTTATGAGGTTACTAGCTTTGCTGGGAAAATATCCCAGCTGTGTTTAGTAATATAAAAATTATTGTCTTCATCTCACTTTCTAGTGATAGCTGGCTAATGCCGATACATTCTAAGTTTTAGAATTAGCAGGAGAAGAAGGGTGAAATTAAATCTTCATGAAACTTCAAGTTATCATTAATCTATAAGCAAATGCTACAGAAAGTATTAGAGGAAAAATGAGAGGGCTCCCCCGATCCTGTGGACTTCAGAGGTCTTTTTAACTTTCTCAAAAAACCCTCAGCCTTCTAGTATTAGAGTAAGCACATAAAGATGGCTGGCTTTCCCATTAAGGAAGACTGGGCCCAATCAGGATTGGAATAACCAGGGCATGGCCAGTGAGAAGAACTCTAAAGAATATAAGAATAGCAGATGTAGGAAGCAGGCACAACCCCTGGGATAGTGAGCAACCAAAGAAGAGGCTTTCCAGCCCTGAGACGCAGAGTCTTTCTGGTACCAGCAGAACTTGCTGGAGACCAGCCCTCTGGAACTTGCCATAAAGTTGTCCTCTAGGGTTCTGGGGAGGGCTGTTTGTTTTCACTGCGGTCCTCAAGTGAGGGATTGGACTCTGCAGGCTGCTGGGGGCACTGGAGCCCTTCATTGTGAGCTTTCCACAACTAGGAACTAAAATGTTTCTCCACTACCCTCTACTGACAAAGCTTTGGAGCCAGTTGGCAACAAGAAAGTATGTAAAAGGATTCAGTACATTTTCCCAGAACAGGCCAAATAGAGAGTTTGTCCCTAAGAGGCATTAAATTGATAACTAGCACAAGCTCCATACAAGAAGCCTTATAGGTGGAGCAAATACTTAACTACTTACTCCTCACTAGGCAGAATATTAGTGGAAACCTTGGTCCCTGATAGACTTCTTATAGAAGAGGTCCCCTGATTTATGTTTTACTAAGTTATATATCTTTATATGTAAAGATACATATTCTTGGCACAAGTTCTTTGTGTTGCAAATATTTAAAATATTTTCTCAGAGTCTGCAGCTTGCTGTTTTTATTCTTGTAATAGTATTTTTTTTTATAAGTAAAAGTCTACAGATTTTATAATCTACCTGGAAGCAATACCGTGTATAGTTCTTGCTTATGTCTCCTTTATACCTTTCCCTAAGTATTAATTAGAGTTAAAGTGTATGCTGTTATAACAAAGAGAATTTGTAATTCAATGACTCAGGTAAGACAGAAGTTCATTTCTTTTGTATGGGAGTATCCAGATACAAATGGGCCAGGACTAATGAGCCAATTGGCTGCATAGATTGCTTCTGCCCTGTCATCTTCATCTCCAGCTATCAAGCAGGAAGAGAAGAACCAGAACCTGAAGCTTGGTCTTTAAGGAGATTACCCACCTCAGTTATACTCCTATGTCCTGTGGCTTGCCACATCTAGCCACAGGGACACTGGGAAATGTTGCCTCACATGCAGGGCAGTTGTGTGCCCAGGTAAAACTGAGGTGTGGGAGCCCGGTGCGGAGGTGCATGCTTGTAATTCCAGCAGCTTGGGAGGCTGATGCAGGAGGATTGTGAATTCAGAGCCAGCCTCAGCAAAAGCAAGAGGCTAAGCAACTCAGTGAGACTCTATCTCTAAACAAAAAAACAAAATAGGTCTGGGAATGTGGCTCAGTGGTTGAGTGCCCCGGAGTTCAATCCCTAGTGTGGAGGGTGGGGTCTGTAACTCAAAGGCAGGATAAATGAATACTTGGGGACATTATGACACCCTTCAATTTGACATCTTTGAGGTGATACCACGTTTTTGTTACAAATTCTTTGAACTTTTCTTTTTTTAATTTCTGAATCTATTCTGAATTACTTCAGCTTTAAATTGATATAACTGTAAATTTTAGTATGAGAGAATTGCTTAAAATTGTGTTTTAAAATTTAATTTCTCAATAGTAAGTATAGGAGTTTTTTTTTTCTTTTCCATTTTATCCTCAGTTTCCTTACAGCTGCAAGCCCAGGCATTTATAGGATTTTAATTCACTAATTTAGTCACAATAAATATCCTTTGGGGTTAAGTTGTTCTATCATTTTGCATTGTCTCATTCATTTGAAATGGCACAATTTTAGATGCTTTTAGAATTGGAATTTGTAGTTGGCCCTGTTCTTGATACTGTTCACAGGAAGCAAGTAGCTGCTAATGTTTTCCTTTGTCTTATCTTAAACACATAACCAGTATTTTTGGCTGGGTTTGTATAGTTAGTTCCAAAGAAAACACAAACAGACTCGATGTAGATAAACATGTTTACCTGACCCTAGTACCAAATTTTAAGAATTATTTTAAAGCTAACAAAAATGAAACTGTAGATAAAGTTAAATGTCATTTTTAAGTATGGTATCACTCCTTATTGTTCCTAAATAGACTCCAGTTATCAGTAAGCCTCCTGTCTATTCATGCAACAAATAGTTATTGTGTGGCCAGCTCTTGGTAGAACATAGTGACTAAGATGGACAAGGTCCTAACTCTAATGGAGCCGAGTTTCTCTTCATCAGAGAACTCTGGGCCAGCTATAACCTACCTAGTCACCGAGTCCCCAAAGCTGTCACCCATTCTCACCTCCTCCAGCCATAGTAATACTCAGAGATTGTGAATATTGATTCAAGAATATCTTTCTTTTACTTCATCGCTCAAAAATACATCTTTACTTCATTGTGATTTGCCTCCCACCTTCCTATTCCTTGTTATTGTCTTCTATCTGAGATTTTCTTCTGTAGAAGTATTTTTTTGTCACTCCTCTATCAAGACCCATATCCTGTAAAAGGCACCTTCAAAGCTGATATGGCACTCACAGAAGGGATTGGATGGATGTCCCCAGAAGCTGTCTGATGCCTTAGCCTGACATGGAGTTTTTACTTCCACAATAGTTGTAGTGTCATATTTTTGAGTAATTTACAAAAAAAAAGTTGCTTCAAATAGTGATAAATTTGTGGCCTAGATATTTTTTTTTTCCAAATGGTTTTATTTCTTCAGTCCTGGGGTCAAATTTAATGGTGTTGGTCAGAGGAAATGGCTCACCCTATTGGGTTCTATAGCTGTGAGGTCAGATAATAATGAGCCATAAACTCTTGTCTCAATTAGGTTGTCTTCCTATGGATTTTTGGCAGCTGGATTTGAAAATGGGTTTTAAAAGTTCTGCAGCAGCTGGGGTGTGGCTCAGTGGTAGAGCACTTATGTAGCATACATGAGACCCTGGTTCTATCCCCAGTACTGCAATAAAAATAATAAAAGACTGTTAATTACTGAAACTTCTAAAGCATTAGCAGGTAGGAAAGCACATCAGCCACCTCCATTACAAATACTTCCCCAGAGTAAGAAAAAAAAACTGCACATACTTTTCTTAAAATATTTCTTATTTTTTAAAAAATAGCTTCAGATTTTTTATATCAATTCAATTTTTTTGCATCAATAAAAATTGCAGTAATCAGAAAGTGCTCAACAGATGAGAAAAAGGAACTGGGTAGCTGAAAAGGAAAAAAATGAAGGAACTGGGAATAACTAAAGAGTAAATAAATACATTTGCTTCCAAGAAAATACCAAGCAGAGATGCTGAAGAGTTTATTTATTTATTTATTTATTTTGAGACAGGGTCTTGCTATGTTGCTCAGACTGTCTTGGCCTTTGGTCTTTCCAAATAGCTGGGACTTTAGGTGCCTGGCTCTAACAGTTTATTTTTCAATTGTCAGAAAAGCCTAGAGGTAAGCCAAATGAATAAAGCTGACAGATGGGCTAAGAGTTTATCATTAGAGTCAATGAGCTTTTCAGACTGACCAAAAGGTGAAAGTTAGGATCCCTAAATGACAGAAACATTGCATTGCTTCAAATGCTTAGGACATTTTTCAGAGTAGTAATTTGAGGAGCTTTTAAAACCCAGATGTCTCTCCATTTCAATATTTTGTAGTTGTTCTTTCTATCTTGGTATTGGTGAAACATCCCAGTATTAAAATTATCATTTTTCTTACTGGATAGGTATGATGTTCTGTCATTAGCAAGCATCTTTTTAAAGCTGTATGAGGGAAGCCAGCAGCCTCTTTTTTTTTTTTTTTAAAGCCAGCAGCTTGTTTACATGGGAAAAAGGGAAAGAAAAAGTAAAGAAACAACAACAAATCAACCAAACAAACAAGAAACCCAAACATTATTCAGTGGCTGTGAGTGCCACTGTAATATTTGAAACTTAGGCAAAGCAGAGGTAAAAGTGGAAGAGAAAGGAAGAAGGTAAAGGGACAAATTAATGTCCATCGTTTGCAAGATGAGACCAGAGGCTAAATAGAGGGATAGTGGATAATGTCTAATAAGTCTGCCTTCTGGTCCTTGGCTATGCAAGAGAATTCTGCTTCTCTACGTAAGCTTTAGAAGGAAATCTTAAGAACAGGCACCTCTGCTAAATTTAAGGTTTGGACTACTGAATTGGAACTGCCAGTTCTACTAAAGGAGTTTGTGGAAGATACCAGGTGTGTCAGTCAGGGATCTTAGCTGTAGGCAACAGAATCCTCTTATTTCTTAGCATGTTAAACAAAGGACTTTAATGGAGGTGACGCAAATGAAGGAGAGCTAGTGTACCAGACAAGGACAACAGTGGAAACCGAAGCAATTCAGAAAGTCAAGAAGCTCAGAAGCAACTATCTTTTCAGCAGTAACAGCAGCAGCCTGGTCAGGATACCATGTGCTGCTGTTGGGTGGCATTAACTTCTCTGAATCCAAAGTCCCAAGAAAAGCATCCAGTTTGGGGTGCCTAAGCCCACTGTGATGGAAGTGGATAGAAAACTGTGCTTGTGGTTTCATGGTGGGTAGAGCATTGCCTCAACTCACACATAGTAGTGATTTTCCCTCTTCTGTGGGGGCGGGGTGCTGAGCTACCTCCAAAGTGGCCTCTCCTATAAATTAGGGTCAGAGAAAGGCGACTATAAAGAATGCCAGAGGTAGTTATGGATTAGCACAGACAGTGGCATTAGGAGCAGTTATCAAGGGATCAAGAGAATATGTTTTGTTTCCTGGTAATAGGTTGAAATGGCATGGAAGATCAGAAGAGAGCACTTGTTCCCTGTCTTTTAACTTCATTTCTCTGTTTAGCCTCTGATCTCATCTTGAGGGGAAAAAACAGGTTGGGGGAGGAGGTGGTAGAGAGGCTGACTGGAGGGACACAACCTGTATTATTAAAGCCCAAACCTAGAACTAACATGTTGACTTATGGAGGTCTAGGGGACACTTATTCTATCATCTGGGAGAGCTCATTTTTCAGGGGAGTTTTTGTTTTGTTTTGTGGTGTTAGAGATTGAACCCAGGACCTCATGAATGCTAGGTAAGCACTCTCACCAAACTACAACCCCAGCCCTTGTTTTTGCTTTTTAAGGCATACAATGTTTTCCCCTGCAGAAATACTTTAAAATCTTGCTGAAGTCTGAATCTGAATGTAGTCTTTCTTTCAGTTATTTATTTTGGGGTTTGTAGATACAGGCTTGACTTGGATGAATTTGGGAGGTAAAACTTAAGCCCAGTGAATGAAATAATAGGGAGTTCTAGCATGAAGTTCAGGATGCTACATGGATTTAAAGGGGGGAAAAGGTTAAAAAGTTATAAAGCTGAGAAGAAGGTGTGTTGACATTTTGTTTTCTTTTTGACATGTAATTCACAAACTATACATTATTTAAAGTGTGCAAATCAATGTTTTATATTCATAGAGTCATGCCACCAATACCACACAATTTTTGAATATTTTCATAACCTCTAAAATAAATGATATAACTTCTCACAAGCTGTTACCAGAGTCCTAGGCCAGAGGCTGGACACTGGGTCCCAACAAATCAGATCTGGCCACTCACCCCCAATCCAAATGGCAAATGTAGTGGTGAAAAGCCAGTAGGAACTCTAATCAATATGGCTACCTTGGGAAGGCACAACATCTGAGATCAAACATTTCAGCCCTGCTTTTGGGGTACTCACATGAGCTTTAGGTTTAAATAGAGGAAGAATTGGGGCAAAGGATGAGAGGCATGCACAATTGGTCAAATGGTGGTCTGGTTGATTGTTATTATCAGTTCTAGTTCTGCAAGGTGGCTCTGGAGAAGTCACTGCTTGAGGGGACAATCTCCACTTCCTGTTCAGGATGCTTACCTCTCACACCTGTGATCCTGGAAGAGAACAGCAACTGGGGGGGCTGAACTAGAGGTTGAGTCAGGACAGAGTTATGCAAGTTCATGCCAGTTTTTCCTTGTGCTTGCACATTGCCCTTTTATGTTCTAATCATGATACATCACATGTCTGGCTAGCGTCTTCAGTCTCCATCCAGGGTGGTGTGCATCTTACTGTTGTAATGAGGCTAGGGTCGTTTCTCACTCACCATAGTCTTTAATGCACACGCTCCGTACAGGAGTGTTTCCTCCAGATATCTTGTGATTGTCCTGCAGGTTTGCTTTTTCATTAGCTAATCAAGAAACTGCAGATAAGAACAAGGCAGGGAGGTAACACAGTGTGGGATGCTCAGGAGTTGTTTGTGTGTTCCCATGATTTATGGGCATTTCTCTTTTGAAATTGGGTGTTCTCTGTGTATCCCTAAATTCCTGGCTCATCATGAGGTGATTGTTCTTACTTGGAGGGCAGTCTCTTCCTGGGTTGATTTGCCTTCAAGGTTCTGCTATTCCTGAAAGGAGTAGGGCAATGGCTGGAGATATCTAGGTATACATCACTCTTCAAGTGTGCATTATAAAAGCTGCAAGTTGAATGTCTCTGGGTCATGGGAGAAAACATATCTCTGAAGAAAGATACAAGGAGTTCCCAGAGAGAAGGGGACCTTGACTTAGGACCAGTGGAGTTCTTGGCAATATGTGACAGAAAAATACAGCACAAGCCAAAGGGATAGACAGGTTTATTTAGGAAAGTAGATACATATTCAAAGACTGGGACAGAAATGCCTTTAAGGTAAGCCAGGAATACCCACTCAAAGGCAAATGTGGGCTCTCTATAGAGGAAGACACCGCAATCCCTTGGTGTTAATATTTATAGATGACTGGTGCTAGGGGCTGGATTTGAAATGGACCCAGGGTAGAATTATATAATTCCTGCTAGTTTTACCTGTGCTGTGCACTGCCCTCATGTTGCAAGGATTTGGGTCAAGGATGCAGTTCAATGGTATGGACCAAGGGCATGTTGCTCAGGAGTGGCAATTGTTTGTGGGTGCTTTCTGCACTTCAGTGGTTTACAGGCACTTCCTTTGAGACTATCTTTTCCTTAATTCCCAAATTCCTATCTCACCTGCAAATCTTGAAAATACTCTTATCTTGGTTTTCTTGAGCTTTGAAGGTGTGGATTACCAGCTTAAGATAAACAAATGATTCATCAAGATATGCCAATGTACAAAACTGAGTGGAAATATGATTCAAACATTAAGGTAATAAAGGAGACAGATACAAAATGAAGGCAGAGATGCCAAGCTTTATCCTGCTTTTAGTTACCCATTGGGTATCTGCAGGCCCAAATGAAGAGTCAGTGTTTCTACCAAAAGCAGCTTCTAATTCTATCATTAAGTCACTTCCCATTCCCTTCCAATCACACCCCTCTCACCCATCCTTAGGAATATCTAATCTACTTCCAACCTACTTTCTATCTTTATGGATTTTCCTATTCTAAACATTTCACATATAACATATTATACAATCTGAGCCTTTTGTTTCTGGACTCTCTCTCTCTCTTGAATGGTACCAGGGATGGAACTCAGGGGGCACTTAACCACTGAGCCACATCCCCAGCTCTTTTTATTTTGAGATATGGTCTCACTAAGTTGCTTAGGGCCTCACCAAATTTCTGAGGCTGACTTTGCACTTGCAATCCTCCTGCCTCAGCCTCCCCGGCCACTGTGATGACAGGCATGTGCCACCGTGCCCAGCTTGTTGGCAGCATAAAATTTTCAAGAAAAATACAAGTTGTAACATTAATCCTTTCAATTTTCTTGAGTAGTACTAGCAATAGAATTGCTAGGTCATATAGTAACTGTGTATTTAACATCTCCAGGAACTGCAGGGCAGTTTTCCACAGGAGCAGCAGCATCATTTTACATTCCTATCAGCAGTGTCTGAGTGTTCCAGTTTCTGCACATCCCACCAACACTTGTTATCTTTTCATTACAACCTCTAGTGGGTGTGGAGGGTGTCTTTGGGTGCAGTTTTGATTTGCATTTCTCCTGTGACTAGTAATGCTGAGCATTCCTCCTTGTGCTTATTGGCCATTTGTGTATCCTTTTTGGTGAAATGTCAGTTCAGATCCTTTGCCTACTTTTAAATTGGTGCTTGTCTCTTTATTATTGATTTGTAAGGATTACGTATTTTAAATACAAATGCCTTATCAGTTGTGTGCTTTTCAACTATTTCCTCCCATCATGTGGGTTGTCTTTTTATTTTCTTGATGATGTTCATTGAAATGAAAAAGTTTCAATTTTGATGGCATGATCTATTTTTTCATTTGTTGCTTAGGTTTTTTGTGTCATATGGAAGAATGCTTTGCCTAAGCCAAGGTCGCTGAGATTTATTCCTGTATTTTTCTTCTAATATATTTATAACTTAAGACTTTATATTTAGGTCTTGCTTCATTTCTAGTTAATTTTTGTGTATGATGTAAAAGAAGGAGTTCTTAACACTCTCAAAGCTTCAGTAATTGATGTTTGGTGACAGCACATGAGGGAAGAGTGAATAATTTATTTATTGATTTATTCTTGGTTTGAACTACATTTTCAATGGGGCTGTCCTCAACTTTTGTCTTCTTTCTGTCTCCTTTTAAATGTTTTTTGGCTGTTGTGTGTTACAGTTATAATGGCTTTTAACACATCTTGATTCACTGTTTGCACATATTTATAGTAGTAACCCCTACATAAGCATTATAAGCCAAGATCAAAATGGTCACAGCCTAAACAATGAGATTAAAACTTCGAAGGGATATTGTGAATTTTATATCTGGTCTTCATCCCCATTTCCTGGCATATTCCTAAAATATCTTGGAGTCTCTGAAGTGTTAGTATCTTTTTGTATGCTAATGAGTTCACTGAGGGCAGCCTCAGGATGGGATGGGCTCAGGAAAGAGCCCACCCCCTGCAACCTTCAGGGAAGGTGGAGAGTGATGGTTAAATCCATCACTAGAGGCCAGTGATCTACTCCTTCATGCCTATGTAATGAAGTCTCCATAAAACCTCAAAAGGATGGGGTTTAGAGAGCCTCCAGACACTGAATATGTGGAACTTTCTGGAGGGTGATACATCCAGACAGGGCATGGAAGCTCTGCATACCTTCCCATTGCCCTGCCCAAAGCATCTAGATCAGCATCCTTGATAATAAACCAGGAAATGTACATATGTGTTTCCTGAGTCCTGTGAGGCTCTCTGGCAAATTAATGGAACCCAAGGAGGGGGTTGTGGGAATCACCATGTATAGCCAGTTGCCAGAAGCACACATAAAACACCCTGGGCTTTCAGGTTGGCATCTACAGTGGGGGCAGGATGACAGTCTTGGGACTGAGTTCTCAAGCTATGAGGTCTGACATTATCTTCAGGTAGGTAATTTCAAAATAGAATTTAATTGGAGGACAACCAGTAAGGCCCACTGCTGCAGAGCTGCTTGCTTGCTGGTAGGAGAAATGGGGTCACAGAAGTCTTCTGTGTTGACTGTTTTGGTGTGAGAACAGAGGAAAACCACAATTTTTTTTTCTACAGAATCTAATTCTATGTTATTCTGTACTTGATCATAGTTCTTTCTTAAGTATTCTACTCCCTCATTCCTAGCTTTCATACTTTTCTTGGTTTATTTCCTCTTCTTATTCAAGACATCTCAAGGACCATCTGTTTCAGTTATCTTTCCATGACATGGCCTGGCCGGGTTCAGTGCCCACCATCTTCTTCCTGTAGCACCCTGGGTTACCCTTGTAAATACTTTTTTTATTGTACCTAAAAACAGTATGTTGTAGTCGCCTGTTAATGTCTGTCTTGCTTACAATGCTTTTTAGTCCTCAAGGCAGGAACCTTGTCTTATTCATCTTTGTGACCTCAGTGCCTAGCATAGTGCTTCATAAGTAATAGTCTCCATAAATAGTTGATGACATGTGCTAATTTGAATTCCTTGTAATATTTCTTCTAGGAAATTTTTTAGGGTATAAGTGAAGACTTATACATACTTGGAGCTTTCAGGTGCTTGACTTTTGGCATTTGAAGTCATAGAAAATCTAAAATTAAAAAAATTTAATATCTTAGGTGCATATAACAGGAAAATACATACCCATAATATTCACATGTGTGCTACTCAAAGTGACTGTAGTATGTTAAACTTCCACGCCATAGCCAAATTGTTCTGTGAGTATTAAAAGATTAATTCTTGTATAATGCAGTGAGGGGTCATGAAGCCCATTAAGTAATAAAAATCCAGGCTGGGTACAGTGATGCACACCTGTAAACATAGAGACTGAGGAGACTGAGGAGGCTGAGGCAGGAGGATTGCAAGTTGGAGACCAGCCTGGCAACTTAGTGAAACTCTGTCTCAAAAAATAGGGGCTAGGGTTGTAGCTCAGAGGCAGAGCGATTGCCTGGCATGTGTGAGGCACTGGGTTCAATCCTTTGCACTAAATAAAAATGAAACAAATAAAATAAAGGCATGCTGTCCATCTACAACTACAAAAAATTAAAATAAAAGGGCTAGTGATGTATCTCAGTGATAAAATGCCCCTGGATAGATTCCCAGTACTGTGATGATGATGATGATGATGATGATGATGATATAGTAGTAGTAGTATTCCATTTTTGCTTTATTTTCAAAATTAGTCTGGTTTGGATATGTTGAGTGAAGGTGCTCAATGTTGTCTTAAGTGTTGATTTGGCAGTCTAATGTATTCCTTTTACTTGTGCAGAATGTTTCAGACATTTAAGGAATGGTTCTGGCTGGAACGGTTCTGGCTTCCTCCAACGATACAGTGGTCAGATCTTGAAGATCATGATGGACTCGTCTTTGTCAAACCTTCTCATTTGTATATGACAATCCCATATGCTTTTCTTTTGCTGATCATCAGACATTTCTTTGAAAAGTAAGTAGCACTTGTGTCTTCCCTTCATTCCCCTTCCTTGCTCCAACCCTAGATAATAAAGTCTTAGATTTGGTGAGGTCCTTAATGAATCTCTTGTTTGGAGATTGCCACTTATGGGCTGAAGACCCTTAGAGGGAGTTTGTGCCATCAGGTACACACCAAACAAAACTTAGAGGCTGACCAAGAAAAACTGAGGAATGTGGATACCACTGTGTGAGATCAAGATAGGTTAAGAGTGAATGGATGTGATAATCACACATTGTAAGCATGTATGGAAATATCACAGTGAGTCCCATTGATTTATACAATTAATACGTGTTAATAGTAATACTAATAAAAGGTTAAAGATCCCAGAGTTTATTAGTGTCAATGACATGGGAACCCAGTTTATCTTCCACTGAGTGGGGATTTCTGACAATACATGTACTTTCCCAGAGAGACAAGGTAAGAACAGTCTGTGACTCAGACATGAACTGTCATTGTAAAATGCCAGTAAAATAACAGAAATGGCTTATTAAAGAGTAAACCACATATTGCTTCATAGTATCACTTATTTTAAAGATTTATTTAAAGGTTTTATAGCTGCACTTCATATCAAATTATAAGGAAATCAAAGAAAAAAATCAATTTACTTTCTCAGAAAATAGTAATCTTTTTCTTTTTGTTGATTTAATTTAAATAGATATTTCTTCTAAACTTTTTTTCTTAAGAGAGAGAATTTTTTAATATTTATTTTTCAGTTTTCAGTGGACACAACATCTTTATTTTATTTTTATGTGGTGCTGGGGATCGAACCCAGCACCCCATGCATGCCAGGGGAGCGTGTTACCACTTGAGCCACATCCCCAGCCCTCTTCTAAACTTTTAATTAAACTTGTACTTGTGTTCTGATAAGAAGAGATAAATGTCCATTTCTAATCTCTGTAATTGTCTCTGTTTCAAAAAACTGTTATTAGTACATTAATTTATTTGCAACAAAAATAATACTTGTATCTCAAGAGCTAAAAAAACCTAAGACAAACTCTGATAGTGATCTTGTTGTCTGAGATTAACTAAAATATAGATCATATGTTATAACCATTTGTAGGGTCCTTATCTTGGGAATTAGTTTGACCAACTCTATTTCATAGACTTGCCAAATGCTTTTATTTTTTTTCAAATACAACTTCACTTTGGTCAATGACATGCTGTTCCTATTGGAAAAGAAAGCTCCTGAGCTGAGTACCCTTGGCAGAGCACATTTGAAATGTACTTCCTTTTTAGCTGTTAATTCTACTTTTTGCACACATAGTTGGATTTGTCAAAAAAATGTATAAATAAATAAAGTAGCATTTGTCACTGAGCTTAAAATAGAAAATTACTCTTTACTAATCTGAAATACTTGTTTTGATTTGTTTTTTTCTTGCATGTATCTGGTGGTCTTTGAATTTGGCAATTGGAGTCTATTACTTATCTCCATCCCAGATTTTCCTACTTTTCAGTGGGCAGCTTTATTTTTTAGAGTTTGATAAGGACAGTGAGCCAGAAAATTATTTTGGTTGCTAAAACAGCACAGCTGTGGAGGACCAAATTGTTGTGTTTTGGTCTTGGCTACTCCAAGAACAATCAGGAAGAAATTCCTAGGACCATTGTTTTTTCTTCTCAAGGGATTAAGAGTAATTTGTATCTTCTTTTCTATCTCCTTGTGAATTTAACTTCTAATAACTCACCATTAGCTTTTTCCATTCTGTGATATTACAGAAAATTATGTGCCATTCCACCAATCCCATATATCCCTTTTAGTGCAACAGAAGGAAGAAACATTTAACGTGGGAGAGAGAGACCTCACTTTCTAAAGTATATAAGTCATTTGTTTAAAGACTTCTATTATCATTTATAACAGATTAAGCCATTTACATCATAAATACAATATTGCTTACACCTTTGACAGGAACTTATAGTTTAAGAGGTATAAAAAATCATAAGTGATGATCTCAGTCTTCAGGTGAGGAAGTGAGAAAAGAGTAGACTGTTGGGGCTCGCACAGGTAAGTAAGGAGTACATCTAGGACCAGAACTCACAGCTACTACACCAGGTTTAGGTTGGTGTTGGCTTTGGTTTTCTGTTTTCCTACTTCTTGGACTTTCACAATGAAATACTACTGATAGCAGAAGAGAGTAAATGAATATCTTTGGGGAACAAAGAAGACATATTTTAAATAGATGACTGCAAAAAAATGTGAAATTTTCTGAACTGTCTTAAATTTATAAATTTGACATTGTTTCAGCATATTCTATTATATATTTGTCACAATAAATCTTCTTTTGTCCTATATTATACTTCCTAAATCTTCTCACTGTTTGAAGAGACCAGGGGTTTTGATATGGCTGGCTCATTTTTGTCCTTTATTGCTAGCTAAGAGCCATTTAAGATCAAGAAGTAATATTCCTTCCCAGAAAAATAAAAGTGGAGAGACAGAACTGGTAAGAAAGGAACAACAACAACAAAAAAAATTAGATAATTTGAAAGTGTTTTGTATTTAGGATTTCCTTTTTTTTGCAAGTTTTAGTTTTTGGTATATATATATATATATATATATATATATATATATATATATATGTTTTTTTTTTGTCAAGACTAGTAGTTTCCAACTACTTGTCTTCTATGCATTATTTTATGTGTTCAAAGTGTGATTTAAAGATCTGAACTACTGAGAGTTCAGCACTTAAAGGATAAACCCATTGTCTCTGAGTAAATTATGGCCCTGTAAGTCTAAGCAGAGGTGAGAAGGTCAAAGGTCACCTTTTTCTTGTACTTGATTGTGTAAGATATAGATTGCCCACCTCTACTATTTTCACTCAGCACTATAAGGTCATGATGGGACAGAATGTCCTTCATTCTTTAAAGAAGAATAGGGGAAGTGGAGTAAGTCATCTATAGTAAATTATAGGAACATAAGAATGATTGTTACTGGCTGTGTAAAATGGAAATAGTATCAAAATTGGCACATTTCAAACTATATCACAGAGCAATAGTGACAAAATCAGCATGGTTCTGGTACCAAAACAGGCGGGTGGACCAATGGTATAGAATAGAGGACACAGAGACTAATCCACAAAGTTACAACTATCTTATATTTGATAAAGGGGCTAAAAGCATTCAATGGAGGAAGGATAGCATCTTCAACAAATGGTGTTGGGAAAACTGGAAATCCATATGCAACAAAATGAAACTGAATCCCTTTCTCTCGCCATGCACAAAAGTTAACTCAAAATGGATCAAGGAGCTTGATATCAAATCAGAGACTCTGCGCCTGATAGAAGAAAAAGTTGGCTCCGATCTACATATTGTGGGGTCGGGCTCCAAATTCCTTAATAGGACACCCATAGCACAAGAGTTAATAACAAGAATCAACAAATGGGACTTAATTAAACTAAAAAGTTTTTTCTCAGCAAGAGAAACAATCAGAGAGGTAAATAGGGAGCCTACATCCTGGGAACAAATTTTTACTCCTCACACTTCAGATAGAGCCCTAATATCCAGAGTATACAAAGAACTCAAAAAATTAGACAATAAGATAACAAATAACCCAATCAACAAATGGGCCAAGGACCTGAACAGACACTTCTCAGAGGAGGACATACAATCAATCAACAAGTACATGAAAAAATGCTCACCATCTCTAGCAGTCAGAGAAATGCAAATCAAAACCACCCTAAGATACCATCACACTCCAGTAAGATTGGCAGCCACTATGAAGTCAAACAACAACAAGTGCTGGCGAGGATGTGGAGAAAAGGGTACACTTGTACATTGCTGGTGGGACTGCAAATTGGTGCGGCCAATTTGGAAAGCAGTTTGGAGATTCCTGGGAAAGATGGGAATGGAACCACCATTTGACCCTGCTATTGCCCTTCTCGGACTATTCCCTGAAGACCTTAAAAGAGCATGCTACAGGGATACTGCCACATCGATGTTCATAGCAGCACAATTCACAATAGCTAGACTGTGGAACCAACCCAGATGCCCTTCAATAGATGAATGGATAAAAAAAAAGTGGCATCTATACACAATGGAGTACTACACAGCAATAAAAAATGACAAAATCATGGAATTTGCAGGGAAATGGATGGCACTAGAGCAGATTATGCTTAGTGAAGCTAGCCAATCCCTAAAAAACAAATACCAAATGTCTTCTTTGATATAATGAGAGCAACTATGAACAGAGTAGGGAGGAAGAGCAGGAAGAAAAGATTAACTTTAAACAGAGACATGAGATGGGAGGGAAAGAGAGAGAAAAGGGAAATTGCATGGAAATGAAGGGAGACCCTCATTGCTATACAAAATTACATATAAGAGGTTGTGAGGGGAATGGGAAAATTAACAAGGAGAGAAATGAATTACAGTAGATGGGGTAGAGAGAGAAGATGTGAGGGAAGGGGAGGGGGGATAGTAGGGGATAGGAAAGGTAGCAGAATACAGCAGTCACTAATATGGCAGTATGTAAAAATGTGGATGTGTAACCGACGTGATTCTGCAATCTGCATTTGGGGTAAAATTGGGAGTTCATAACCCACTTCAATCTAATGTATGAAATATGATATGTCAAGAGCTTTGTAATGTTGTGAACAACCAATAAAAAAAATAAAATTGAGTGCTATCTGAGACGTGCATTGCTTCAGATAGTTTGTTCTCATATATGGAACTCTGAACAACCCTGCTCATAGAGCCTCTGAATCCTTAGGGACTGGAGTCAATCTTATGCCAATAGCTACTTTATCTGTTTATGGAAGTATTTAAATTTGCCATACTTAATATTTGCCTAGTGCTGCCTTTCTTTTATTGAAAATAATGGGAGAAATCTTGGATTGCAAAGCTTTTGGCTGCTGGAAGACTAGTGTTAGACAAAGAGGGGCTGACTGATGTCGGAATGGGGTATCTTTACAGTCTCAGTTCTGCAATACTACAGAACTTAAGGGACTCATTTCCTGCTAAATAACCTAAGTTGGAATCATTTACATGAAAGAAGTATATCATTCATTTTCCTTACTCTGGCTTTTATCCTACCATATCAATAAAATGAAAGTTTAGGCAAGTTAATCTCTGAATTCCCTACTAGAGCTAAGACTTAAAATTTCCCTTTTAGCATAAGTTCAGCTTATCTAGTAGTTACTATGTGCTTCATTCTTCTCTCCCTTTTTGAAACAGATTTTTAATCAAGTACCTGTTCTTATTTATCTATACTTATGTAAGGTGATTGATTTTCCTCTCTCTCTCTCTCTCTCTCTCTCTCTCTCTCTCTCTCTCTCTCTCTCTCTTTCTCTTTATTTATTTTGGTACTGGGGATTGAACCCACGGCACTTTATCACTGAGCCACATCCCCAGACCTTTTTATTTTTTTATTTTGGGTCAGGGTCTTGCTAAATTACCTAGGGCCTAAAATACACATATAACAATGGCTAGACAATCTGAACTAATCTAAAGGGCACCCATTGCTTCTCTATGCATACTTTCTCCTTCCCCTACCCAGTGAACCTTCAACCTACGGGAATGAATTGTTTTAGTTGTAACTCTGCCAATATGTCTATCTAGAGGCCTGTTGCCGTTTCTGTCTTCAGTGAAATTTTTGTCCCCAAGAAAGGATAACAGATTGAGTTGGTGTATTCTTGGTTATCAAAAAATACTCATGTAGCTTCAGGATTTTGAATTGGTGAATATTCATGATGTGTAGAAAAGCATAATACACACCACAATCTCAATCACACAAAATGGGATATTGTGTATATATGCACACAACCTAGAGGGACACGTCCAACTAAACTTCTTGTGAGTGGATGACTTTGTTCTTTGCTTGTGTTTTTTTTTCCCTGTAATGTACAATTTACTTTTAAAAAATAAAAATTATTTTAAAAACCAAAAAAAAAAAAAAATTACCTAGGGCCTCACTAAATTGCTAAGGCTGGCTCCACTGTACTGTGTTCCTCCTGCTTCAGCCTCCTCGGCCACTGGGATTGCAAGTATGTGCCACCACACTTGGCAGATGATTGATTTTCTATATTTATTTGAAAAGAAAGGCTAGAACTGAATTAGATTACAGTATTTATATACTTTCTCTGTTCTATTAAAAATGCTATTTCTCTCCTTAAGACTGATAAAAAGGACCATATTTCTCTTTCTTGTTTAAACTGATGATTTTATATATCTTTGTTTCTCATATCAGTATTATAGCTTGTTATACTTATCTCTCAAATGATCTTCTAGAAAGAAATCTCTACTTCATTTGGCTTTGAAATTGGTTTCATTCCCTCATGGCATAAATTTAATTCTGTCCCTCCAAATTTCTTCATTTCTAATATCTGAAGAGAGAGCACTGAGTCAGTATGATTGAGAACACTACCATAGGAAACCATTCATATTTGTTATTTTACTAGTAAAAACAATGGGTGTTTTCACCAATAAAAATTTCAACTAATAGGTTGGAAAAATGAGCCAATTTTATTATTTTTCCAAAATCCTGTCAAATAATTTTTTTGAGATTTAGTTAATTTTAAGGATATCTTAGTTTCTCTGAGTTGATTTTTTTGGAGGGGGGCACTTTTATGCCAAAGGGGAATTAATTAACAATATTCTTCATATCTCAGAGGCATAACACATTGACATTTCTCTGAATAAGAGTTCTTTTGACTGATTTAAATTGCTTTTTCCTTAATTGCCTTTTCATTTCATTCCATACTCCCATTCTCCCTGCTGTGTTCCAATGCATCTGATGGTCCTTTATTTGTGTGACCAAGGAAAACATGTGCTTTACATGCATGTGTGGTTAGTTGACATAAATGGAATGGCACTAAGACCTTATTCTTTTGTAAAAAATTCAGCATAGTGTTTTATACTCTATCCACATTTCTGTGTACATCTGGTGCATAATTAGCTTGTTTTTATATGTCTCTGAAATTCATGGGCCATTTCCAAAGGACCTTAGTCCATCTGGAAGTTGAACAGATTTATACACTTTATCCCATTATCTTATGAGATTTTTTTCATTCAACTCCCATGGATATTAAAAAATGAATAAAGGGCTAAATGATCATTCCTAACTTAAATGTCTTGAATTTAATTAAACACAGAAACTCTCCTAAATAAGTACTAGAAAAGAATAGACCTGGTAGAAACTAAACTTTTATCAGAACTGAAGGAACAATAGAGATATCCCATTATTTTATATCAGCTTTATCAAGGTTTTATTCACATATAGTTCATCCAAAGTTTGGTGAATTTTGACCAATAAATACAATCATGCAGCCATCACTATGATTATGGTGTAGATTTCCATCAGCCGAAAACTTCCCTTTACCTCTTATTCAGTTAATCCCCTACTATCCCCTGATAATCACTGATCTGCTTTCTGTTGCTGTAATTTTGCATTTTATAGGATTTCCTATAAAGGAAATCAGAGAGATTATAGTTGTTTGTATCTTATTTCTTCCATTTAACATAATGCTTTTGCGATTTTTTTCATGTGGTCGTATCAATGATTCTTTGTTATTGTTGACTAGCTTCAACATATGGATATACCATTCTACAATTTATTTATGCTTTAATTAATTGATATCAATTTGTGTTTAGACTTTGGGGGCTATCACAAATGAAGCTGTTAAGAACATCTAAGTATAAGAATAGGCTTAGCTAGGGACTGAGTTGTAGTTCAGTGGTAGAGCACTTGCCTAGCATGCGTGAGGCACTGGGCCTCAGCACCACATAAAAATAAATAAATTAAATAAAGGCATTGTGTCCATCTACAACTAAAAATAAAAAGAAAGAAGATAAGCTTATGTATATGCATTTGTTTCTCTTAAGAAAAAGCTAAAAATGTTTGTTCTTTAAAAGATACTATGAGTGTGTTTTTATACCTTGGGTTATTTTTCAGCAATAACAAGGAATGAGCTACAAATAAGTGCTATGGCATGGATGAACTGCCAAGCAATGAAAGAAGCCTGACACAAGTGATCATATATTATATGATTCCACTTATACCAAATATCCAGAAAAGGCAAAGCTCTAAGGATATAAAATAAATAAGAGGTTTCCGAGGGCAGGTTCAAGAAGAAACAAGGAACAATAAACATGCATGAGGGATCATATTGGGGTGATGGGAATACTCTAAAAATGATTCATGGTAATGTATAATTTAGTAAATTTACTATAAAGTCATTAATTTATATACTTGAAAGGGTTTAATTATATGATATATAAGAATGCCTTAATAATTATTATTTAACTATTTATTTTTCATGATACTGGGAATTGAACCCAGGTTCTCATGCATGCTAGGCAAGCGCTCTGCCTCTGAGCTATATTCCATGTCCTTTTTATTTTTGGTTGAGGCAAAGTCTCACTAAGTTTCCCAGGCTGGCCTCAAACTTGTGATCCTCATACTTCAGCTTCCCAAATAACTGGGATTACAGTATGCATCACCATGCCTGGATAATAATTATTTTTTTTAGAAAAAGACAATGTAAATAGAATGTAAAGGCCAGCCACAGATGGGGAGAAATTATATGTAAAACATATATCTTATAAAGGACTTAATTTCAGTATATATGAAGAAATCTTATAACTCAATAATTGTATCTTCATTTTAAATATGGGCAAAAGATTTGAGCAAATACTTCATTTAAAAAGCCAATGAGGGGAACAGAACAGAGTTGGAGCTCCTTCAAAGCATCTTACTAGGGAATTTTCACTATCTGACCTGCCTGGTAGCTCCCTGGATGACACTTCTAAGAAGGCTGTCTCTATTAGACTTGTCTCAGAGTTCACTCAGTGAAAAGGCCTTTTCTTTGGGGATGTTTATCTAAAATAATCTGTGGCAATTGATTAGTTTCATACCTTTGTGACACAATTGATAATAATCAGAGCAAATTATAGTCTGGTGAAAAAGCTTAACACGAAAAACTAAGAAATGAAGTGTCCATAAGGGACGGCGATATTTTTGACAATCCAGAAGGCCACTTTTAAGTGTTATGATTTGGACATGCCCATGACTTGGGGAAAACCTGGGAAAGCCCTAACTCTCACCTCTGAATGACCTTTAGGTTCTGTGTAAATAGTGAGCATATGCTAGGGCATAGTTATATGCCCTGCTGAATGCTGAAGGTGTGCCCCAACATGCACACAGCCACTTAATGTTTCTAGGCCTTAAGGAAATCTCTGTCTAATCATTAACTGACTCCTAAGCTAGCCTAATTGAGACTTCAGTGCCCACACATGACAAAGAATACAGAGTTCACAGTTTAGTTTTTAAAAAGTAACTAAACAACAGCAAATAAAAATAAACAATCAAAAAATTCTGAGAAGGGAGGGAAGTCTGATTTCCAGAGTAGTGACTTTACAGTATTTAACATCCAATTTCCAACAAAACCTTAGGAGTCACATGAGGAAATAAAAAATGTATTTATTTATGTCCTACACATAGAAAATGTAGTGTCCCTGAGAAAGCCTACATGTTGGACTTATTAGAAAAAGACTTTAAATCAGCTATTTTAAACATGTTCAAAATTTTAGAAAAAAAACATACTTAAGAATTAAAGGAGAATTGCTTCAGTGTCCTGGTGTTACTATACCGTGGAGCTCATGATATTACCAGCCAAGATGCCAGAGAAGACCCAGACCCAAGACCAGCATGTGGAGGAGAAGGAGGAGGTGGAGACCTTTGCCTTCAGGTAGAGATTGCTCAGTTGATATCATTGATCATCAACACTTTCTATTCAAACAAAGAGATCTATCTTCCTGTGGGAGCTGATTTCCAAAGCCTCAGACACCTTGGACAAAATCAGATATGAAAGCTTGACCAATCCCAGTAAGATAGACTCTGGAAAGGAGCTGCACATTAATCTCATTCCAAACAAACAAGACCAACCCCTCATGATCATGGATACTGGAATTGTAATGATCAAGGCTGACTTGATCAATAACTTTGGTACTATCATCAAGTTTGGGACCAAAGCATTCATGGAGGCTTTGCAGGCTGGCGCAGACATCTCCATGATTGGCCAGTTTGGTGTCAGTTTTTATTCTGCATATTTGGTTGCCGAGAAAGTGACTGTGATCACCAAATACAAAGATGATGAGCAATATCCCTGGGATTCCCATCAGAGTCTCCTTCACTCTCAGGGCTGAGACAGGGGAACCAATGGGTCATGGGACAAAGGTTACCCCGCAACTGAAAGAAGACCAAACTTAGTACTTGGAGGAGAGAAGAATAAGGGAGATTGTGAAAAAGCAGTCCCAGCTTATTGGCTATCCCCATTACTCTCTTTGTGGAGAAGGAACGTGATTAAGAAGTCAGTGATGATGAGGCAGAAGAAAAGAAGATACAGAGGAGGAAAAGAAAAAGAAGAAATGGAGCCTGATGACAAACCTAAAGATGAAGATGTTGGTTCTGATGAATAAGAAGAATAGAAGGATGGTGACAAGAAGAAGAATAAAAAGATTAAGGAGAAGTACATTGATCATGAAGAACTCAACAAAACAAAGCCTGTTTGGACAGAAATCCTGACAATATCACTAATGAAGAGTATGAAAGTTTGACCAATTGGGGAGATCACTTGGCAGTGAAGCATTTTTCCATTGAAGGACAGTTGGAATTCAGAGCTCTTCTTTTTGTCCCAAGTTGTGCTCCTTTTGACCTCTTTGAAAACAGAAAGAAAAAGAACAACTGAAAGGCGAGTGACTCACCTGAGACGGAGATTCAAACAAGAGATTTTATTGGGGGGCTGCCTGAAAGGGAAGAAAAGGAGAGGCAGAGAGAAAGCAGAGAGGAGAGAAAGAAGAGGAAGAGGGCAGAGAGCGTGAACTTGCAAGCTTCAGTTTAAGAAGGGTTGCGTAGGTGATGTAGCAGGTGCTGATTGGTAGGGAGACTCAGGAACAGCCAGCGGACACTGTGTCCTATGGGGATTGGTCAAGAAAACTTTTGAATTTGGTGCTCTTGGGCTTGGCGCCCTTCAGAGAGGAGGGGTAGGGGTAGGGAATTCCCTGACGTTCTCATGAGACGGAAACTTAACCTCAGTGGGAAGTCTCTCACACACCCAACAACAACATTAAGTTGTGTGTATGCAGGGTTTTCATCATGGATAACTGTGAGACGCTAATCCCTGAATATCTGAACTTCATTAAAGGAGTGGTGGACTTTGAGGATCTTCCTCTAAATATTTTCCATGAAATGTTGCAACAGAGCCAAATTTTCAAAGTCATCAGAAAGAATTTGGTTAAAAAATGCTTAGAACTGTTCATTGAACTGGCAGAAGATAAAGAGAACTACAAAAAATCCTATGATCTGGCTGGGGTTGTGGCTTAGTGGTAGACTGCTTGCTTAACACATCTGAGGCATTGGGTCCCCAGCACCACATTAAAAAAAAAAAGAAAGAAAGAAAAGCTAAATAAACAAAATAAAGATATTGTGTCCATCTACAACTAAAAATATTTTAAAAAATTATGTGAGCAGTTTTCTAAAAATGTAAAGCTTGGAATACATGAAGACTCTGAAAATTGATAGAAGTATTCAGAGCTGTTATGATACTACACATCTGCTTCTGGGGATGAGATGGTTTCTCTGAAGGACTATTGCACCAGAATGAAGGAAAACCAGAAACACATCTACTATATCACAGGTGAGACAAGGGACTAGGTAGCTAACTCTATCTTTGTGGAGCATTTTCGGAAACATAGTTTGGAAGTGATCTATATGATCAAGCCCATCTATGTGTACTGTGTTCAACAGCTGAACGAATTTAAGGGGAAGATTTTAGTGTCCATCACAAAAGAGGGCGTGTGGAGCTTCCAGAGGATGAAAAAGAGAAGAAGAAACAGGAAGAGAAAAAGACAAAGTTTGAAAACCTCTGCAAGTTCATGAAGGACATCTTGGAGAAAAAGGTTGAAAAAGTGGTGTGTCACAAAATTACAACTATCTTATATTTGATAAAGGGGCTAAAAGCATGCAATGGAGGAAGGATAGCATCTTCAACAAATGGTGCTGGGAAAACTGGAAATCCATATGCAACAAAAAATGAAACTGAATCCCTTTCTCTCGCCATGCACAAAAGTTAACTCAAAATGGATCAAGGAGCTTGATATCAAATCAGAGACACTGCGTCTGATAGAAGAAAAAGTTGGCTCCGATCTACATACTGTGGGGTCGGGCTCCAAATTCCTCAATAGGACACCCATAGCACAAGAGTTAATAACAAGAATCAACAAATGGGACTTACTCAAACTAAAAAGTTTTTTCTCAGCAAGAGAAACAATCAGAGAGGTAAATAGGGAGCCTACATCCTGGGAACAAATCTTTACTCCTCACACTTCAGATAGAGCCCTAATATCTAGAGTATACAAAGAACTCAAAAAATTAGACAATAAGAAAACAAATAACCCAATCAACAAATGGGCCAAGGACATGAACAAACACTTCTCAGAGGAGGACATACAATCAATCAACAAGTACATGAAAAAATGCTCACCATCTCTAGAAGTCAGAGAAATGCAAATCAAAACCACCCTAAGATACCATCTCACTCCAGTAAGATTGGCAGCCATTCTGAAGTCAAACAACAACAAGTGCTGGCAAGGATGTGGGGAAAAGGGTACACTTGTACATTGCTGGTGGGACTGCAAATTGGTGCGGCCAATTTGGAAAGCAGTATGGAGATTTCTTGGAAAGCTGGTAATGGAACCACCATTTGACCCAGCTATTCCCCTTCTCGGTCTATTCCCTAAAGACCTAAAAAGAGCATACTACAGGGACACTGCTACATCGATGTTCATATCAGCACAATTCACAATAGCTAGACTGTGGAACCAACCTAGATGCCCTTCAATAGATGAATGGATAAAAAAAATGTGGCATCTATACACAATGGAGTACTACACAGCATTAAAAAATGACAAAATCATGGAATTTGCAGGGAAATGGATGGCATTAGAGCAGATTATGCTAAGTGAAGCTAGCCAATCCCTAAAAAACAAATGCCAAATGTCTTCTTTGATATAAGGAGAGCAACTAAGAACAGAGTAGGGAGGAAGAGCATGAGAAGAAGATTAACATTAAACAGGGATGAGAGGTGGGAGGGAAAGGGAGAGAGAAGGGAAATTGCATGGAAATGGAAGGAGACCCTCATGGTTATACAAAATTATATACAAGAGGAAGTGAGGGTAAAGGGAAAAAAACAAGGGGGAGAAATTAATTACAGTAGATGGGGTAGAGAGAGAAGATGGGAGGGGAGGAGAGGGGAGGGGGGATAGTAGAGGATAGGAAAGGCAGCAGAATACAACAGACACTAGTATGGCAATATGTAAAACAGTGGATGTGTAACCGATGTGATTCTGCAATCTGTATACAGGGTAAAAATGGGAGTTCATAACCCACTTGAATCAAAGTGTGAAATATGATATGTCAAGAACTATGTAATGTTTTGAACAACCAACAATAAAAATTAAAAAAAAGAAAAAGTGGTGTGTCAAACTGATTGATTACCTCCCATGCTATGTCATCATAAGCATGTATGGCTAGACAGCAAACATGGAAAGAATCATGAAGGCTCATGCTCTGAGAGACAACTTTACAGTGGGCTACATGGCAGCGAAGAAACATCTGGAGATAAACCCTGACCACTCTATCATTGAGACCTTAAGGCAAAAGGCAGAGGCTGATAAGAATAAGTCTGTGAGAGATCTGGTCATCTTGCTGTATGAAACTGCACTCCTGTCTTCTGGTTTCAGTTTGGAAGATCCCAAGACCCATGCTAACAGGATGTACAGGATGATCAAACTTGGTCTACGTATTGATGAGGGTGACCCCACTGCTGATGACACCAGAGCTGCTGTAAAACGGAAGAGATGCTGCCTTGGAAGGAGACGATGACACATGGCGCATGGAAGAAGTAGACTAAGCTTCTGAAGAACCACTCATACGTGTGTCCCCTACTTCACCTTCATTCCTGATGTTTTCAAGGATTTTTTTGCTCTTTGTTTTTATTAACATTTATCAAACAGTCTGTATGGCACGACAATAACTACTTGAGGGAAGATAAGATTTCTTTATACTTTTAAGTGATACTGTGATGCTTTAGGCACTAATGCAGAACTAGTAATGCTTTTTCTAGTTTCACATTGGCTTATTTTTTAACAGGTTGAGATGTTTGTTCTAAAACATGTAACCTATCATTAACTTTGTGATCTAAAGTGTTCATTACCAACTTGTATCCCTAGTAGACCAGACCAAATCTTTTGTTCCTAAAATGCTCCAAGATAGACCTCTATATTTAAAAGAAAAATATTTGTTAAAATGGCTTGAGTTTCATCTCGTTAGATTCCACTTTTTAAATTTTCTATGCCATTGTGCATGTACTAGTGCTCTAGAACCAGGTATGTTAAACTGAAACAACTGGCTGGCCTCTCCAGGGCTTGTTTTCCAAATAAAATTATTGAGAGGAACAAAACTTAACCCTCCCTAGGAGTGTTACAAAGCAGTTCAATCAGAAAGTCAGTAAGGCTTGTGAATGGAAATGTTTAGTACCCAAGTCAATATTCTGCTTTAAAGAGTAATAAATGCAGATGAGTTAAAAAGGAACTAAATGAAAGTATGAGAACAATGTGTTATCAAATCAACAATGTCAGTATAGTAATAAAAATATAAATTATAACAAAGAATCAAATAGAAATTATAGAGCAAACTGCTTACCTCATGAATCAGGAAGCAAAAGAGTATATTCCCAGTTATCTAAGAACTCCCACCAGGTCCTGCCTCTTAGAAATCCACAGTACCTCCCAGTAGTGCCATATGAGAACCAAAGTAACACATGGATCTTTGGGAGGCATTCAGCATCCAAACTATAGCACAGCACAAGCAAATGATGGATTTTTCCCTGAGCATCTGAAGTTACAGCTCTAGTTTTCTGGTATTGTTGTGGATTCATTCTGAGATATTGAGCTTAATTTCTTTTCATATTTTTGTAGGTTTGTTGCTACACCTCTAGCAAAAACATTTGGCATTCAAAAGGAAGTTAAAAAATTTACACCAAATACCACCTTAGAGAACTTTTTCAAGCATTCCACAAGGCAACCATCACAAGTAAGTACATATTCTTTGCTTGTGGATTTAAAGATCTCCTTTCTTAGTGGTTCATCATTCATGGTTTACCTTGTTTGTGCAAGATACCTCTTCCAGCTGATCAGCAAAAGATTTGATTCATTTGGATTATTTCTTTGCTCTGTTGACAGTTTATACAGCATCCCAAGGATAATATCAAATTACAAATACATATTACAATCTAAAATATCAAATGTTAATAGTTAAACTATGTTGTCAACCATAGTGTTGAGAATTAACAGTCAGTACCATGAGTTGGATGTAAAGATCACAGTTTAATTTTTAATAGTAAATTTAATTTTTAATGGAAATACATACAAAGTATTCTTATCGAGAAAGAGAATCATCATAGCAGAGAAGCCCTATTGGACACTTTTGATGATTGTGGCACCATGAAAATAATGAAAGTGTCCATACATAATGAAAGTGTCCATGAGGTCATGAGTAGTGCTTTTATTTTGTGCAAGGCCTTGACATAATTAAAAATATGCTGTGCTGCTGCTTATCTCTAGAGATGAATTTTCAAGAAAGTCAGTTCTCTTCACAATACAGTGTTTTTGTTGTTGTTGTTTATACTAGAGATTGAATGCAGGGATGCTTTACCTCTGAGCTACTTTCCTGCCCTTTTTATTTTTTATTTTGAGACAGGGTCTTACTAAATTGCTGAGACTAGCCTCAAACCTGTGATCCTCCTGCCTCAGCTTCCTGAGTCACTGGGATTATAGGTGCCCACCACTGTGCCTGCTACAAGGTATCCTTCTCAAGTGTTGATGTGTAATGAATTTTTATATATCACTGAAATTTTTATCTTTATTTTTATTATTATTTTTTTGTTACTGGAGCTTGAACTTAGGGGCACTAAGCTACATCCCCAGACCTATTTTGTATTTTATTTAGAGACAGGTTCTCACTGAGTTGCTTAGTACCTTGCTTTTGCTGAGGCTGGCTTTGAACTCTGGATCCTCCTGCCTCAGCCTCCTGAGCCACTGGAATTACATGCACCACTATGCCTGGCTCTGAAATGTTTAATTAATTAATATCTGTAATAAATAGTATCCAGGTCAGTCTATTGTTCACTAAAATTTCATTATATTTCCATAGTTAAAATGACATATGAAATGAAACTTCTACAAATATAGCACACCCTTGAACTGGGGGTGTAGCTCAGTTATAGAGTGCTTGGTCAGCATGCCTGAGGCCTAGTACCACAAAAAAATAAATAAAGTGGCACACCCTCCATGATTAATGAAGACAGCTTTCATCAGTCATTTTTAAAGTTGAGTATATGCTAACAGCATTTTAGGACAGATAGATTCTTTGAGGGTCCTCAACCCTATGAATTCATTTGTATCTACTACAGCTATTTCTCTCATTGCTCTGCTGAGCTCCCTGCATAGGAAGGTATGTTGGGGCTTGATCAGATATGTTTGGAGAAATATTTGGAAGAGACCAACATCTCTGACCAACAGATCAATTTTTCTGCCATTGATAAAATATAGTGACAATGGAACTTATTATCTAGCCTTTTCCTTAGTAAAAACATGATCAGAACTGATCTGGAACAAATCTGGAAGAGAGCTTAAAAAATGTGGTACTTGAAGACTGACCTAAAGCCAGTTCCTGGGTCAAGGAGCCAGTTCCTGGGTCAATGAGTTCCCATTGGCTAGACTGATTCATCCATGGATTCAAACATTTTTAGAGCAAAAGCCTCACCTAGTGCAGTTTATTTTACAGGCGAGACATGAGATTCAAAGAATCTGGGTGAATCTACCACAAGCAAGCAGCCAGGAACCTGGCCCCATTCATTGCTCTTCCTTGGGGCCACACTACGTCTCTTCAAGGCTCTGCCTGTGATGCTTTCCCTCCACTCTCTAGTCATTACCATGTTCATAGTAATATGTAACAGAGAAGCTGAAAGCATGATTGCGAGGACAGGCTTTGAGCAGACCAGAGTCCAGTTCTGTTGCAGACCTTGTGTGCCAAGATAGGCAGATTAGTTTCGCTCTCTGTGCCTTAGTTTCCTCCATTTTGAATTGAGAATGATGATAACGTTTCTGTTGTAAGGTTCTTCTAAGGATGGAATTAATGCACACAAGGACTTAGAATAGTGTGTGGCACATAGTGGATGCTCAGTAAAGGTCATTGTTTATTATTTGTAGTCCATACCATTAATTTTGTATTTATCATTTACTGATTTCTACAGAAGCATTTTAAAACATGTCTTTCAACTCAAATTATACCAAGGGCATATTGCTGATCACTTAATTGTGCTTGTTTCCATTCCAATAATATCTTGCCCAATTTTCTGTGCATATACATGTTCAATAATTGTTTGTTTCATGTATTAATTAAACACTTCTAGAAACTTTTGCTTGCAAGATTTCTTACCCAATAATATTGTCATGCATGAGTCTGGTATTGTCAAGACTGACTTCTAATTAGGTTCATCTCCACTCAAAACCAAGAAATGAAAAGCCTTCAAATCATATACAATTATTATCTTTTAGATGCATATATTAAACAGATATTCATGGAAGTGGTGGGATAATAACAAAGTTGGATTGTTCTAAGATCTGGGGAAATTCCAGAATGAAAGTGAGAACTTAAGGTTTTTTGCTCAATGCTAGATCTCCAATCCCTAGAATAGTGCCTGACACTAGTAAGGAGAGATTATTTTTGAATGAATGAGTGAAATGTTTAAAACAGTAAAGTTAGACCCAGAACCCTTTCACTCTCAGAACACATAGAATACAGAATAGCAGCATTTGAGAATGTGTCCTATTATGGACCACGTAATAGGATTTGAATTATATCATCTGTCTTGGGGATCAATAATGTTTTCAAATTATTTTAGAAGGAAATAATACTTTTTTTCTTAAATAATTTTCAGTCCATGCTCTCCCTTTCTGTGTTTGGCCATAAAAATCTCTATCACTGACACAGCACTCGATCCTTGACATAGCCTATTCCCATCCCTTGATCCTAGGAGGCTGTTCCTGGGAGGCTGGAAGCATATGGCCTCATTACTATGCCATTTTTCCCAAGACAGAATGTAGAGCTGGAGACTGTGCTGCTAGGAGGCAAGAGGACAGGGTCCTCTATTCTCACCTTGCTGCCCTTCCCACCAAGTTCTACTGCCCCCATACTTTCAATATTGTCCAGCCTCGGTTGTTAGACCCTTACTGTGAAGAGCAGAGACCTAGGAGGGCAGCATGAACTTCATCTCCACCTCCAGTCTCCATCCTGCTCATTTATTCTTTACACACTATAAGAGGGAGACTTTAAAACACAAGCAGCCTATAATCTGGTAAATTCCAGGCGAAGTCCTCCTAAGTGACCCTAGCTATATCCTTCTACCCTCCTCTCAGTTGTTCCTCCCCTTCTAGGAGACTCTCCATTTCTCAAGGCTTCTCTGCTCACCCTGCTCTCATCTGTCCATGACCACACATGTGGGTTCCTCTGCAGGACACTGGCTTCCTCATCTTTTCCTTGGGGCACTTTTAAGGGCTTAGCTGAAGGGAGACTTCCAGGAACTGCCTACATGGAGTAAAGTCCCATGTACCCTGATCTTTCTCTATCTCAACACTCATACTATTTTATTATAATTCCTTGTGATATCATCTGACATCCTTATCATACTTTGTGAGGAGGCCCATGGAAGTCTCATTCATTTAGATCTCCAACATTTAGCACAATGCCCAGAAGTAGTAGGCACTAATGAATAGTTGCCTATTCTATTTCCTCAGAAGAATAAAACAAACAGCAATAAGCCAACCCTTGACCTAAAAAAGATTAGAGGGTGTACTTTACAGGAAACAGACTAATATGGGCTGTATCCTGTTTTTGTTTCGTTTTTCTTTCCCTCTCCAGATCAAGTTAAGTTAGGTAGGGATATTAAGGTAAGGTTATTAAGTTTGGTAGGGATATTAAGCTGTAATTAGTCCTCTTCTAGGCCTTCAGTGTGGTAACTTCTGATGACTTTATCTGCTGTTGTTCTGTGCCCTGAATGATTGGATGAATCCTATGAGATGATACAGCAAAAGCTATCTGGCTGGTTACAGACTGCTGGGTATTCAGCCATCTGGCCTGCAGTCAGGCTTTGTATGGCCTCACAGTGTTCACTGCTACTGGCTTAAATTTATCTCTGGGGGCTGGGTGTGGTGGTGCATGCTTATAATCCCAATAGGTCAAGAGGCTGAAGGATCACAAGTTCAAATCCAGCCTCAGCAATTTAATGAGGCCCTAAGCAATTCAGTGAGACCCTGTCTCTAAATAGAATATAAAAAAGGGCTGGGGATGTTGCTCAATGATTGAGTGACCCTCGGTTTAATCCCCAGTACCCAAACAAACAAAAACCTTTCCTCTGGGTATTGATCCACATTTTTAAAACCCATTGGTTTCACATCAACATCCTTGGACTGCTTTGTCTCTGTAATCATCAGACAGTGATGTGACATGTGCTTTTCTATTTGCTGCATCCACATAGTTACTGATTATTTCCTTAGTGCCAAAACTGAGGGTCAGTTTTAGGCAATTTTAATTTTTTCACAATATAATAAAGAGGAAAAATTTTTT
Source organism: Spermophilus citellus (assembly GCF_964194105.1). Taxonomy (NCBI): domain Eukaryota; kingdom Metazoa; phylum Chordata; class Mammalia; order Rodentia; family Sciuridae; genus Spermophilus; species Spermophilus citellus. The sequence goes on from NC_138185.1 coordinate 54,703,992, forward strand.
TTCTTATATTGATAAAGTTCTAGGAATTGTTGTAAATACAGGTTTATTTGTCTGGAAATAAAGACTATTGCCCTAAGTATAACATATAAAACATACCTGTGTTAAAATCCTATTTATTATGAAATGGATCTGGCCCACTTGATAATTTGTTTTGTTTGGCCCTGGTTGACCACCGAGTTTGTAACCTTTGAACTAATTCATCATCCATATTGTTTCTAATTTTAAATCATAGCCTGTAGATTAGTGTTTTCCAGAGGATAAACTGTCATTATATTTTTCAATCATTATTTAAATAATTAGAAATAGGTCAGATTAGTTTGAAATGAGCTGAATATCTGATTAAATGTGAAAGTAAATGACCAGCACCTGTTTTTCTTAAATTACCTTCTAAAACTATTATATCATGTAAAGTAACAGCACACTAATCTAAGTTCCTGACAACACTCTGTTATGAATTTTAGCTCTTGGACAGTCACTAAAATGCTTAAGGCTTCAGTTTTCCTACAGGAAAAATTAGAATATTGGGTTTGATTGACATTTAAAACTATGCTACTCTATCTGGCGCCTAGCAAGTCTAAATAAGTTTTAGCTGAGTGAATGAGCTCACGAATGAAACTTGAACATGTGGATTGCTACCAACTTAGGAAGATTTGGTCTTTCTCAGTAAAACAGCTAGGCTACTGACATTCTCTCTGTTGTTTGTTTTGTTTTGTTGATGTGTGTGTGTGAGTAATTCCATAAGCAAAAGAGATAAATTCCCTGGCTCATGGTCTCATGGCAGAAGGTCTCTTATCCCTCATATACAAGATTTTATAATCCAAGCTCACTGTCTTTTAACTGCCTGCCTATCTGATTCTGCTCTTTATCACTCATTGATTTGTTTCATCTTTTTTCAGACTGATATTTATGGGCTGGCAAAGAAGTGTAACTTGACGGAGCGCCAGGTGGAAAGATGGTTTAGGAGTCGGCGGAATCAAGAGAGGCCTTGCAGGTTGAAGAAATTTCAGGAAGCCTGGTAAGAATGATGGTCAAAGCTGTTGCAGTTCTGCAGAATTATGTGGAGCAGAGTGGTCCTCTTAGGATACTAACATTGGAGTGGAGGAAGGGTTCAAACCCAGCTCGTTATGTCAGAGTGTTATGCCTGCTCCGTTCCCTTCTGTACTTCGATTCCCTACTCTCTGAAATGAGCCAGCTATGAATTCTCTAAGGTAGACAGGAGACACTAAATACTTAGAAAAATAAATACAAAAAAAAAAAAACAGATAAGAGGTAACATATGTCTTACCTGGTGTTGTCTCTTCTAGAACTGAGGTTGGTACTAGGTCACAAGGCTTTTCTCCTGTTTCCAATCACTATGATGGTAGGAGCAAAGGAGGTCTCAGAACATATCCCAGTGTGTTCCTCAGGACACTAACTGTGAGGACCTCTTTCTGTCTGACTTAGTTCATGAGCCCAGCCCTGCCTGTGGGTTGCACAGCCTGTGCCTCTTGGATCCCAGATGACTTAGCAGGAGGGTCAGGATGGGCTGGAGCTCAAGCATGGTTTACCTAGAATAGTCTCCAGGCAGGGAGGCTCCACTGGATTTATTTTTTGTTTCCTTTGAGTTCTGCTGTGTTTTCCCCCTCGTATTGTAGCACTTTGGGTCACTCTCTTGGTGGCAGAAAGTGCTCAAAAAGGCGGTCTCAATCAATGCTCTTACTATCTCCTCTTCTCTATATCCAGATGAATGTATATTAGTTGGTTTGTGTCTGCTACCACATTTGAAACTGCCTGTTTCTTTCTTAAGGCCTTTACATTTTCTAGTGACTTCTACCAGGTAATTTTATTTTGATGTTAAAATAAATGACTGGCCAAATTAAGAATTAAATAAATAACTGGAGCCTGTGGCAAAACTTCAGTGACTTCATTTAATTTCTCTATACATTCCTGAGTCTGTAATCCAACTGTGAAGTTGGCCAGTGTCTAGAGAGACAGATCCATTCTTCAGGGTGTCTCTAAACACCCTCTTTCTGGTCAAAGGCTTATACTGCCTTTCCTGCAGTGGCTCCCCGTGCATGGCCTTGCTATTTCTAACTGGCTTCTCTCTGTTTTTTAGCTTTTGAAAAATTAGTTAATACTGCTTTGCCACTGATGTCAGGTTGACACAAAGGATATCTGTAACTCATCACCATAAAGAAGGGCATAGTAGATCAGGTCTCATATGGCATCCTCCTTTTTTTCTTCTGACATTCATTCATTATTGCTAACAGATGATTTTTATCTTAAAGTGCCCAGGCGGGGACTCATTCTCTGTTTCTGAGCTGAATCATATTCCAGTGAAATTCTCTGGCAATTTCTTATGCATTGTAGTGCCTCGCAGTTTATGAAAGTATGTTTGATTCTCCCACCAACAGGGGCTTATTATGTTTGAGAAATGAGAAACTGCACATCCATCTAGCTTAAGGAACTGGCTCAAAGTTACCTAGCTGTCTGAGGAGCTGTTGTGTTCAAGTCTTCTCTCTCCTATTCTGATATAATTTCTGCTGCCTCATACTGCGCCTGCCACCTCCTGCCTTCTTCTCACCAAGCAGAGCATACCCTACACAGAGTAACATTTAGAAATTTGGAAACATTTGGGCTGTGCTCTGCATTGGAAGATGTTCACAGAGTTCAGGCTACAGAAGGAAATTTCGAGTTACCTTAACCAGTCAGTCATGTCATGCAGAGGTTCATGTTGAAGATCTCAGCATGGAGTACTATCCTAGAGTGTATAGCGGTCTAGATTTTAAGAGGGAAGTAAACATGTAAGGTCTGTTCCCTAGCCCTAACCAGCTGACTGGGGAGACCTGACCATTACCCATAATGCCATAACACCTATTGTTATTCCACTCCAGCGATGCAGGCCTGTACACCAGCAGGTTCATGGTCACGTTTAGATGTACTCTGGGACTTCAGAGGGGGGTGTCAGCATATCAGCAGCATTAGACAACAGCTTTTCAGAGTAGACAAAACCTTATTATCTGAATCTTGAAGAATGGGTTGAGTTTCCATAAGAAAAGAAAGCAGGATTTGGGGATGGAATTTTCACATAAAGCAAAGATGCAAAGCAGGAAATTATCTAATATGTTCAGGAAACAGTGAACCCACAAGTAAAATTTAAGCTTTATCTTATTTAGCAATACCACAAATTTATTCTATCAGATAACTGTTAAAAGTTGATTATGAACTGTGTAAATAGATGAAGGTAAAATGCCAAGCTGTTTAATTTTTACTATTCACTTTTATTCTACTAATTTCTGGAATGTACCTCAGAAATCAGTGCCTGAGGTACTAGCCCAGACATTTTGGAAATTTCAGGAAACCTGTATTTCCTAACATTTTTAACCTCTTACAAATTACTCTCCAACAGACAGAAAATCCTGTTGGTGCTCTCCATAATGTCTAAATACATTAATCTCTGAGCACCCTGAGCTCAGTTAATTGTTTCCATGATTATTTCCTTTAGTGGTAACCCCTGTGTCCCATGCCACAGCATTCGAGATTTTAGTCCACAGATGGTCCTTTAAAAAAATCAAATTCCATATTACCTGGACATCTTTCTTTTTAAAGTAAGCATTTCCATCTAATAATAAGAAGCAACTCCAAAGTACCCAAGGTTTATAGAAAGAATACCCAGTGCCAGAGGGAGGACTCTCCAGGTGGCTGTTAACTCACCCTTGCCTGACCACACAGGTACACTGCCTGCTCCATTCTACCTCTCCCACTACAGAGTCCCATCCTGCCCCATCTGGCTCCACCAGCTTCTTTCACCATTGGTCTAAATCCACACTTCCCATTTTCTCTCTGATTTCACTCTGCAGTTCCTTCTTTTCCTACTATTACCAGCTTTGCCTAATGGATCAATTTCTGAATTTTTCTAGTGTTTTTTTCCTTCCCTCCCACAATTATGTTTATATAAGCCTCTCCTGGGAATAAGAAGTAACCAAATAAACCAAGTAAAATTGCATCAGCAAGTACATCATTATTCATGTTATCATCCATGAAGTGCAGTAGTTCTCAAACTTCTTCGTCCAGGATTCCATGTTCTCTTAAAAATCCCAAGAACTTAATTAGTCAGACATTTACTGTATTAGACATTAAAACAGACATTTATAAAATATGAGACTGCATGAACACACTTTTCACCAGTGCAGTTTCATTCAGAACAACAATATGATCACATGTTATGCAACCTCTAGAATTTACCACTGCAGCCTTGTGAGAGAATGAGAGCGAAAGGGGGAAACACTGTTTTAGTATTATAAAAATATTCTGACCTCAGGGATCCCTGGTGCACACTTTGAAAACCTCAGGTATGGTGTGATGAAACCTGAGTAGAACTGGTCCAGAAAAATGTGAAACTTGGGTTGCACTCTTGCATCTGATTATTATTATTTAATGACCTTGGTGACTTACATGATCTCACTCAGCACCAGTTTCCTTTAGTATTTATCTTATCTACTTTTTTAGGGTTGTGAGAATCAAGCAATGGTCTGCAAGAAGTGGCTAATTATAGTATCAACTTCATAATCTTGTTAAAATAAATGTTAAAATCTTGATAAAAATGTGATAACATGTGCTTGGCATAGTGCCTGGCACAGACTCAAGATGTCAATAAATGTTTGAGATACAAAAGATTTGCCACCTAGACTTTTGGCTGCATTTGTGGGCTGTCTGGCCTTATCATCTATTTTTTGATTCTTGTCTGGACAAGATAACCCAGGGAGCCAAAGAAATGCTGTCTAGGCCAAACACAAAGATGACAAGTGCAGACAGGTTTCAACTCTCATTTTGTAAAATGCCCTTTGAGTATTTTTATGGTTCAACTTTCTGAGCATTGAAATCCACTTTTTTTTCTCCTATGAAAACAAGCTATGAGGGGCTGGGGCTGGGGCTCAGCAGTAGAGCACTTGCCTAGATTTTTAGAGGCACTGGGTTAGATCCTCAGCACCACATATAAATAAATAAATAAATAATAGTATCATGTCCAACTACAACTAAATTATACATATATATTTTAAAAAAACAAGCTATGAAGAAAGACTATGATCTAACTCAGAGGCAATGATAAAGTTCAGGAAACACTACTAAATGCAGAGTCCAAAGACCTGTGATTATAGCCTCAGCTTTATTATTTTTTACTACATGAACTGAGAAAGTAGGCTGGCTATAATGAGACTGATTTTTCATCTACAAAATCAGTATATGCTTATGTCCCTATTTCCTACCTGTCTTACAGGGATGTTGAGGAAAACACTGCAAGGCCTCACTCAAATTTATTTTGGTATTATTATTGCTTCAGCAATCATTAGATAAAATAGCCATAACTTTTTAAAAAAATATTTATTTTTTAGTGGTAGTTGGACACAATACCTTTATTTTATTTTATTTATTTTTATGTGGTGCTGAGGATCAAACCCAGGACCTCACATATGTGATGTGAGGTGAGCGCTCTATGGCTCAGCCCCAGCCCTGCCATAACTTTTAGTATAAGCTTTTTTTTTTAGAGAGAGAGAAAGAGAGAGAATTTTTTAATTTTTTTTTTTTTTTTTTTTTTTTTTTTTTTTTTTACGTGATGCTGAGGATAGAACCCAGAGCCCCGCACATGCCAGGCGAGCATGCTACTGCTTAAGCCACATCCCCAGCCCTAGTATAAGCTTTTTGTTTATTTTGGAAAGTTGCAAACATATACAAAAGTAAAAAGACTACATAATGAACTATGACTGCTACTACCAATCACCAACTTCAACAATCAACTCAAAGCCAGTATTATGCTATCTAAATTCCTCCTCAGGCTACTCTCCCCAGCCACAGATAATTTTTTAAGAATATGTCAGGCACTGTATGGTTTAACTAATTCGTTAGGGTGTATCTCTAAAAGGGAAGAACTCTTTATTTTAAACATAAGTGAAAAACCACTATTATACTAAAAGAATTTTAATTTGCAAACAGATATTTAATGAGTGTTTGGATTTCCTTCATTGTCTTATAATTTTCTTTACAGATTGTTTATTTGAATCAGGATCTAAATTTAGATTCATATGTTGCTATCAGTTGATGTCGTTTAAGTTCTTAATATGTAAAGCTTTCCCCATACATGAGAAAACTATTTTTTTTTCCAAATTCTGCTTTTAAGAAAAAAGAGTAAAGTCTGGCCACATGCAAGTTTTTCAAGTAGGAATTAAATGGGAATAAAACAGGTTACTTTTTAAACTTTGTTTTATTTATTTATATTTTTATGTGGTGCTGAGAATCAAACCCAGGCTTCACACATCCTAGGCAAGAGTTCTACCACTGAGCCACAACCTCAGCCCCTAAAATAGGTTATCAAGCTAATTAGATTGCTTCTCTCTACATTGATGACAATTCATTATTTTTTATGTATCCAGAACTGGCCTAGTCATAATAATAAGTAGCTAATATGTATTGTTGCTTACTTCATACTAGAACCATGATCAATACTTTTGTAAATTATCTTTAATTCATTTTACATTTTGGGGTAAGTTTTGTTATTCCCATTATACAGATGAGGAAGTTAAGACTTCCTGAGATGAAATGATTTACCTAAGGTTGTAGATATATAATAAATGGCAGAGCCAGGATATGAATTTAGATTTCTTTGACTCCAGAATGCATGTTCTTCCAAACTCTGTCATACCAAATCCTTTTCTTCTCAGATGTCAATCATGTTTATAAGGGAGTAAAGACTTTTTTTTTCTTTTGGCAGCTGGAGATTTGCATTTTACTTAATGATTACTGTTGCTGGAATTGCATTTCTTTATGATGTAAGTTCCCTTTTTGATATCTTTGGTTGGAATCTGCCTTTAATTTTTAAAGTTTCTGCCTATGAATTCCTTTAGGATATAATACCTCCAGTTAGATAACCAGGTTTAGAGCTTTCTCTTGAAATTCAAGACTTTGCTCAAATATTGTTTTGGTATGGATGTCTCAAGATATTTTTATTGCTACAGACACAGTAATTGAATCAGAAATAATTTAGTAGATTCACTTGTTCAAACTAATCCCCTCAATGAGATAGCACTATTTACTGATCCCAGATTCATTAGAAGCAGTGAATTTGGTGGGGGTGTCATATAGGAATATGGATAAATACCTAGACAGGGATAACTGTGTACAACAGAAGCAATAAGAATATACAAAGTCAAGTTTTCCTGTGCAGTGTATCTTTGCCCCCAGTAAACATCGGGGAGAGCTGTTTTCTGTTGAAATTAGCCTTTGACTCTGACAAATTTATTTCTTGTCTCCTGGCTTCCTGTGTTTTTTTTTTTTTTTTTTTCCCAGAAACCTTGGGCATATGACCTCTGGGAGGTTTGGAATGGCTATCCCAGACAGGTAAGACCCCTTTAACATAGCTCCTCCCCTTTTCAACACCCAGTCCCCCAAAATTGCCCCTTAGGTCTTAGTCCTCTTTCTACTATTTGCCCACTACCGTGCCATCATCGGCTCTTTCTCTATCTGGGTTTCCTTATTCTTGGTGACTCATCATTTGTCTCATTCCTTAGTTTTTTCACAGGTTAAATGAATGATATGTTTAGATTTAAATATTCCATTTTACCATTTGTTTTTATTTGTATCCACTCGATTCATTTCCTTTTGTATTCCCATCTTGCTTTTCTGTGGGACAGTTTTTTTTAAATACAGTTCTGTATCTTTTCTTCTTATTTTTACTTTATTTATTTATTTATTATTTGTTTTTATGTGGTGCTGAGGATCAAACCCAGTGCCTCACAAGTGCTAGGCAAGTGCTCTGCCACTGATCTATACCCTAATCCCCACATTCAAGTTTTTTAAAAAGTTGCTATCCCATTTCTTCCCTTCTGTTGACTTTTCAGTGCTTTTTAATTCTTTATTAGTTATCCTATCCTAGGGATTACAATATACATCCTTGACTAATTGGAGTCTAATACAAATTAGAGCTCTGTTGTTTTTTTTTTTTCGGTTATTGAAAAGTCATTAGAATATACCATTTACTTTCCTGATTCAAATGTTTGGAGCTCTGCATTTATTTTTATTATTGTTTTGTAAATCAGTCAAGTTATTCTTTTCTTGGTACCCATTCCTATCTGCATTGCCTTGCTTCCATCTAGGATTATTATCCTTCTGGTTGAAAAAGAGTCCCTTTGGTATTTTTTTAACAGTTGGTCTGCCAGATTTTGTTTGGCTAAAAATTGTTGTATGACCTTTGATTTTTAAAGGACATTTTGCTGGGTTCAGAATTCTAGGCTAGCAATTATTTTTCTTCACCACTTCAAAGATGTTACTCCATTTTCTTCTGGATCCCATTGGCTTCTTTAAGAATTTACCTGTCATTTTTACTTTTGCAAAGAAGCAAAAAGAAAATAATGTCTTTTTCCTCTAGCTGATTTTAGCATTTTATCCTATCTTTCAGCAGTTTTATTACGATATACATAGATATAGTTTTCTTTGAACTTTTCTTGCTTAGTGTCCATCTTTCTTAGAACATTTGCAACCTGTGTTTGATGTATTTTTTGTAAAATTCTTAGCCATTGCTTCTGTTCCTTCCTTTCTCTCCAATCTTCTGGAATTCAAATTACAAGTGTGCTAATATACTGGACCATTAAACTGGGCCTCATATATCTCTTATGCTTTTAAAAATATTTTCCATCCTATTCACTTTCTTTGCTTCAGTCTCTTGAGAGAATATCTCCACAGTCTTTTGGATTTTGCATGTCACGTGAAGTGAAGCACTGTCTTTTGTTCTAGACTGTTTTTTCAGGGATGTTTGTATAGCAAACAGTCGCAAAATATAGGGATACTCTTTTCAGAGAAAAGAGAAACATGCTACTGTTCATCATGAAAGAATTAGGTCCCCTAGCTCAGGGTTCCTCTCATGTAACCCAATTTACTGTGTATGCCATTGTCATTTGGTCCTCTTTGTTTAGTCTTATGGAAACTGAGGATGGAATAAGTGGCCCAGATACTGATAGTCTGGCTACTGCTATTACTGTAAATCATAAACTATACTTTATCTCCTGCCTTCTATTAGCAACCAGGAAACTTGTGGCAAATCAACCTGTTATCATGAAAATGGGTTAAAATTTCAGGTACTTTACAGTTGGGTCTTTTTTATACTTTAATGTCCTCCAGCTTACTACTGCTTTTTCCAGCAGTGTCTAATCTGTTGCTAAACACATATTTTGAATTCATAATTTCAGTTACTGTATTTTTCAATTCTCAATTTTTTATGTAATTATTTTTTATGGGTTTCAGTTCTCTACTGAAAATTTCTCTTTTAGCTTGTTTTTTCATGTTATTTTGGATATAAATCAGATAAGTCTAATGTGTTCACATTTGGATTTGTTTTCTTTCTTGCTCCTGTCTCCTTCTCCTTTATAGCTTTTGAACGACAGACATTGGATGTTTAAACATAGATGGTCAGGATGATATTTTCCTTCTAAAAGTATTATTTTCACTTCTGTTGGGCATTGAAGTATGTCATGTGATTGATCTACTTTTGTTTTGTGTGGACCACAATCTTTGTGCGGGTAGGTGTGTTTCCAGCTTACCCATAAATTTCACTGTTTTCTTCAGTGGTTTTAAATAGAAGAATACAGTGTTTACCATGACTTCTTTTCTTTGGTTGGCCTGAACACCAGTTTACCTCCTAGTACTGTGAGACTATCAAAAATCCTCCTTAACTTTTGCTGCCTTTTAGTTTCTGGCCTCCATAACTGCTTATAAATTGGCAGATGCAGACTTTGTGATATGCATAAAAATGATTTTCTTTGAATTTATTCTGCTTAGCCTTTATAGTACTTGCTTTATAAAATGTTTTCTTGAAATAAAAATTTTACTTTAATACGTTTTCTTTTCTTTGGGGGTCTTTACTCCACAGGTTCTGGATGCCTTGGTTGCTCTCATATACCTTCAAACAGATATTCCCTTTTTTTCCCTTTTGTTCATATTTTTAAGTTTTTTTCACTAAGGTTAGTCATAAAAGGTTCATTTGTCATAAAAAAGAAGAAACTAAATTTGTTTATGATCTTATTGAGGATGATGAGATCATCATGGATAAAATAAATAGTCTTTTTAATGTGTTAGCTTCAGTGTTAAAAAATCAAAGAAGGTTAGACCAAAAGAAACCCAGGCATTATCTAGACTATAACCCAGTACTATCATCTTCCATCTCTAACTTTCTCTTATCTTCTCGGGTGTATCAATCATCTTGATATATAATAAATGATCCCCAAACTTGGTGCCTCAAACAGTAAGCATTTATTTGGTCATGATTTGGGTTGGCAATTTAGGTTAGGCTCAGCTAAACATGTCAGCTGAGTTCATCCCTGAATTTTCAGTTAGTGGCTGACCCTCATTCATGTTTTTCTCAGTCAGCCCCTTTATTCTCTTCTTTGCAGCCTCTCCAGCAAGATAACTAAGGTTTCTTAAGGGTGCTTATGAAGTCTGTGCTTCCATCCCTTTGGCTTATATCCCTTTGACTAAAGACCGGGATCAAGTCCATAGTTAGTGTAGGAGGGAACCACACAATGTCTGGATACCAAAGTCAGCATTCTGGTTGGGCATCAAGGTAACAATCAGTCACACCAAGTAATAGATTGCCTCAACTTAGCTAAAATAAGCATTCCCTGCTGAACAAGTATTAAGAGAAAGCCTAGCAGTGAAAGTTTATTTCTTAATTTTTTCAGAAGTTTTAGAGTCCTTAAGTAAATGTGCATACTTTATTACTGTCCCATTTGAGAATGGATGAATTTTGACCACCAGACTATCACCAGAAAAGATAAATTTTCAGTAGTATTCAGGAAACATTAAACAAGGAGAAGCATAGGAGGAGCAAAGCAGATTTCCTATTGTTCTTAAGTAAATATTTTATAATTGATTTTCTAAGTTAACTTCCATTTAGTTAATATAAGACAATTACAATGAGTTTTATGAACTATTGAGATAAAACATTTAACTTGATTTTGGGGTGCTTCTCTACCTTTTTAGAAATAAGTCACTTTGAAATATTGCAAATTTGTTTCTGTAAGTTGAAAAAAAAGAAATATATATCAACATTATTTTAGGAAATTTTTTGGACTATAAATTTATCAAAATAAATTGTTGACAAGATGACATTTAACGCAATGATTACTTTCCTTTTCCTCAGCCATTGCTGCCATCCCAGTATTGGTACTACATTTTAGAAATGAGTTTTTATTGGTCTCTGTTATTTAGCCTTGGCTCTGATGTCAAGAGAAAGGTAAGTGTCTTATTTACAAAATTTCTTCTATATAAGTTTCCTCAAAAAAATTTATCCTTCTCCTCAAAATTCTAATTTTTAAAAATTTTATTTTATATGTATTTATTCTGGTTCATTTCTTTTGCTTTTGATAATACATGAAATAATGTAAATTATGCCCCTGCTTTTGTGCCTTGGTAAATATTTTCTGTGAAACCCTATTGAAGCTTTAACTTTGAAGTCCCATCCCATTCAATAAGAAAAGAAATTTCTTTTATGTTATCTGTTTCTTTTGATTTAGAAATTTAATGTTTTTAAAGCACAGGAAAAAAAGTTAGTTTTCATTCCACAGCCACATCTCTTAGTTTTACTTTACATAATACTTTCCGAGTTTTTCCCTGAATTCATCAGACATTCTTCTTGGGAAATTTTGCTTCAAGCATTATTAACTTTATTTTATGTTCATAGAAACTGAGTCACAGCCATCCAAATGCCTCTTCTGAAGTCACAAAGTGATGAATTTCAGGGAATGTTTGGTTGAACTTTTTGCTGGTCCAGCAAACCATTTATTTTATTGTGTTTTATTATTTATTTAGTTTTTTTGGTAGTCGGAATTGAACCTAGGGGTGCTCTACCACTGAGCTACATCCCCAGTCTTTTATTTCCTTTGAAACAAGGTCTTGCTAAGTTTCTGAGGCTTACCTCAAACTTGTGATCCTCATGCCTCGGCCTTCCAAGTTGCTGGGATTACAGGTGCACCACGATGCCCTGCTCAAGCAAACCAATTTAGACCCTGAATGCAGTCACAAGAATTCCTCATATGTAAGCAACACAGATCAAATGATAAAACTCTTGGCCTATGCAAAAGTCTGGTTTGTAACAAAATTTGATAAATAAAATTAAGTTTAATTCAATATTAGGTAAAATGAAGTTGGCTTGATTAAATGCTTATGGTGAGTGATGGATGTTACTCATCACTAGGGGGCATACTGCAGTCAACTAGACATCTTCAATGAAAACAGATTCTCTATATGTAAGAACACACTGTGAAAAAATCTGATAGAAATTATTTCCATTTCCATATAACTCAATAGTAGCTATAGATTAACTGTTGCTAATTTTAGGCTAATAATACATACAACTTAATTGGTTCTTTTTCTTAAGGATAGAATAAAACAGTTTTTTAAAGAAGATTTTCCTAGATACATAGGTTGATCCTATTATAATCCTTTATTTCTTCTACCTTTGATTTGATTATAATTAAAATTAAGTATATGTTTTATGTTGTGTAAACTCATACCTTTAGAGACAAAAGAACTACTAGGGGATGGCTGAATCACACCTCTGCAGTCAGTTGCCTGGGTTTGAATCCCTGACTTTATGACTCACTAACATATTGGTTAAAATCCCTACACTTGGGTCTAGGCTTGTAGCTCAGTGGTAGAGCACTTGCCTACCACTTGTGAGGCACTGGGTTCAATTTTCAGCACCACATAAAAATAAATAAATAAAATAAAGGTATACAACTAAAAATATTTTTTAAAAATCCCTAAACTTGGTCTCTTCATCTATAATGTGGAACTAAAAATAGTTCTTATCTCCTCTGGTTGTTGTGAGGATTACATAAAACAATTCCTGGTTTTCAGCAATTGCTCTATAAATCTGTTATTAGTGTCATACTAAGTCTTTTAGTTTGGCTTCAGGGAAACTGAAATCTTTGTTTTTTTAAGCATCTTTATTGAAATAGTCACCAAATACTTCAACCATTTTAAACATGTAATTTATTGGTTTTTAATATGTTCCCAGTTGTGAAATCATTTTTTTACCACCTCTGAAAGAAACCTTGTACCCTTTAGCATCACTCCCTGTGTCTCTCAGCCACTGGCAACTGCTAATCTATCTCTGTGGATTTTCCTTTCATGGATATTTCACATAAACAGAATCATGCGATATTTGGTGTTTTTTGTGTCTGAAACCTTTTACAAAGCATAATATTTCAAGGTTTGTCCATATAGCTATCCTAGTGAGTGTGAAGTGATACCTCAGTATGGTTTTGATTCACATTTCCCTGAAAACGAAGGATGTTGCACATCTTTTTGTGTGCTAATTGGCTATTTGTACTTCTTTGCAGAAAATCTCTTACGTTTTTATGCTCAGTGGTGGTAGCTTTCCTTAACCTTGATTTTTCTGATATGGTTATTCCAAATTCATTTGTTACTTATTTCATATGCAGTTATGTACTTTAATGGTTGTATAGTTTTACTATATCATTTTTCCCTTTTGGAATTAAACAAGGAATAAACAATACATGTGAATGTACACAAGGACATGCTTTTGTATGTGTATTTGCTATGTGTGTGTGCATCTCTGTATGTGTACACGTATGTCCAGTGTGGGGCAGTAGAAAGAATAGCAGATGATAGGGGTTAGATGACAACTATTCAATGCTGTCTCAAACGTAAATAACTTTGTCAATGAAGATAATACTTGGCATAGCTTCCTCACAAAGATTGTGTTTAAAAATTAAAGTGAAAGTGCTTTATAAATTTCAAAACATGCAGATGTAGGTTATTGGTATTATTATTATCATTATCATGTCCTCCAGTGATTGGGAAATGACTGCATTTGCTTAATGACCTCTATTTTCCTCTTGTTATATAGGATTTTCTAGCTAATGTCATCCACCACCTGGCAGCTATTAGTTTGATGAGCTTTTCTTGGTGTGCTAATTATATTCGCAGTGGGACCCTCGTGATGATTGTGCACGATGTAGCTGACATTTGGCTGGAGGTAAACATTTGCCTTTAAAAAATATATTAATAATACCACTCCTGGGTTTCTGTAACTGCTCACAGAAAGAATTGTCTGTGCACTATTTAGGAGGGCTCTTTTTCTTGAAAACACTTAAAGTCTGAGAATGTCTCTGAGTTCCTAGATCCTTCAATATGAAAGAAATCAAACCTCTTGGTTTTCATTTTCTAGGCTTCTCCATGGTGCAAGTGAAAGGTTAATTTGTGGGATTCCACTTATGAAAGTTGCATGCTAATGCTAGCTCTGGGAGTGATATGAAATATTTGAAGAAGGAACAAACTTTAACCTTTTAGAAGGAATATTTGGATTTATGGTACTCTGGATTCTCAAAGTTGTAAGGCACCATCTATCCATTTAAGCCAATGCTTGAATACCCCATTCTTCAGCCAAAATAATTCCTTGCTTTAAGGAAGGCAAGCTGATATTTTTTAAAAGTCATCATTTTCTAAAAGAGAAAAAGCGGTTAGGGTATTTTCTGAAGCAGAAAACCTTAAGACAAGAGTCTTCCTTATCCCATACCACATAAAATATGAGGAACAAAGCAACATTAGGACAGTTTTCTTGACCTGTTTCTGTGATACATCAGTTCCTGTTGACCTTAAGGCTGTTGCTGAAGGATCCTCTCACTGCCAGATCTCCTGCTGTATTTAGAGCAACATTTCCCAGAACCTCTTAGTTATTCACTTCAATATACTCATTTATAATGAACCCAGGGAAAATGATGCTAACCCATTTTGGTTCAGGATTGCTCCTTGGAGGGCTAATAACTAAATATAGGTTGATATGGAAGAAATTAAATTTAATAGACTCTTATTCTTCTTGATTGGAGTTCAGCAAACTTTTTGGTAAAGGGCCAGGTAGTAAATCTAGTTTTGTGGGCTGCATGTGATCTCTGTCACATATTCTCTTTGTTTTTTTCGTGAGTTTTTTATACCCCTTTAAAAATATGAAAACCATTCTTAAGGTTTGACCAGCTTTAGCCCATGGGCTGGACTGTAATTTGCCAAACCCTATTTGAGAAGTAACCAGAAGTCATTTGAAGCCTTTTCAAAGTACCTGGTTACAGTTAAAGTATTATCTGTGTACTAAATGTTGTTTCTACTTTGTCTGTAATTGTAATTAGATATGTAAATCCCATTCTGAGGGTCAAGATTATTGGCCATTTACTTAAGGCAATAAATGGCTTTGAAAAAGAACGATTGGGACAGATTTTTCATGAGTTACTGTCGGACTGTAGCCATCTCTGTTATAATTACCTCCTTCTCTGATCATGTCTCAGTAACCCTGACTGAAAATGAAGACCACATTGATCGGGACTTAAGACTTTTATCCTAGTCTGTGACTTCTATAGTCGGTACCAGCCTTATGCACTGTTTTGCTCTTGTTCAATTGCCTTTAATGTATCTCCAGTACAACAACACTTTAACTGTGTAATTAAGGAGAGTTATATGTTCAAACTAAGAATAAACACTGGGGTTTCCCCTCACCTTCCTCTTTCCTGTCACAGACACAGCATAACTCCCTAAGAGACTTGGGCAAATCATGTATTGTTTGCTTTCTACCCTAGCTGTAACATGAGAAGTCATATCTATCCCTTAGGGCATATTTTGAAGTTTAGCTCATTACTGTTTGAAATGTTCTGAAGTTCTTTAGTTAAAAAAAAAAAAAAACAGAAGAAAAATGAAATGTCAAACCTAGAGGTCCTTTCATGGGTAAAAAAAGAACAGCTTCATGTTGTTAATGATCATGAGTCATTTTTGATTCACAAGTCATGATTTTACTTGAGGTTCAGTGCATAAGGCTGGTACCTTCCATCAACAACTAGTGGTAGAGACAACATTAAGTGGTGGCAGGAGCCCATTTTCTAATATTCTCCCAAGGACGTATGCTCCAAGGCTTCCTTGGGTAGTCATGCTAGTACTTGTTCTCTAAGTCAAGTTCTAATTGAACCCAGACATGGTACCACTTTTGCCCATGTTTAGACCTTCCTTAAGATGGAGCGTATTAATCTTTCATATTCTTCAATACATTTGGTGGTACATTTCTTGTCTCTTGTCTTTTTTCTTTTTTTTTTTACAAGAAAAACCATACTCCACTTCTACAATTCTTATTCATATATAAGAATATATATCTTATTCATATATAACAACCTTTTGCTTTCTCCATACATCTTCCTGTTTCTATATAGTTTTCCCCAGGCCCAAGTTTGTATCTAGGACCCAACACTTTAATATATCTTGACTAATACTTAGCAGAGACGAGGGTCTGTCATCTAGTATTTGATCGTCCCACAGTCTAGAATGTGTTGTGCTTATTTTTGCTCAAGAGTGCTGCATTGCCCTTACAAGTAGGCTTACAGAGATTCCCACTCCTATGCACATCTCTAGATTCCCATGCTGGCCTGGCCTCTGACCTTTCAGACAGATACCCACTCCATTCCAATCACTCCAAATTTCTGGTCTTTGTCCTCGAATCTGCCTCCCACATAACCAGGTGTGCTAGCCTTCCATGTCAGCAGCTGGAGCTATTCCCTATGGGGCCTCTGCTAACCTCACAGGCTGACCATATCCTAACCCCTGAGTAAGTAGGAAAAAGCATGGAAAATACAACGTAAACCCTTCCTGGAGCATACATATGTTGTCTGTCTTGTTTAAGAACGAGCTTGAGCCTCCCAGGCAATATCAGTTCTGAGTTGAAGCCATGCTTCCCAGAGGATGGTCTGCATCCCAGCAACTGCTTCCCATCCCTCATCCTGCATCCCCAGTTCTCACCAGAAACTTTCCCCTTCAGCCTTGGGCTGCGCTGAATAGCGCAATAAACTATCCCCATCAATTAACCTTCCAATACTGCATTCAACATCCTTTTCCGTAATTATTCTTATTCAATGCGATAGTATGAGCAGTATAGATTAGCCTAAAATAAATAGGAAATAATCAAGTGCTTAAAAGTTTATTTTAACCAGCTGAGGGCCCCAAGAGTTGCTTCCTGACACCTCTTCTGTTATCTGCCTTGCTGTAAGCACCTTGATTGCAGCATTCCCAGCCTGACCTGGATTTCACTCCTATCCCAGCCTTTCTCCAGTCCAGCTCTCCTCAGAGTTAGAAGAAGATATTACATAGATGATCCCCAAATTAAATATATGCTGAGAATGATTATGCTAACTTCTAGTGATTTTGAAAGACAGGAGTTATATTGCAGTCATTTTAATATATCTTTTTAAGTCATTACATTAGGGAAAATTTCAAACACAGGGCAAGCAAGTAATATGGCAGACCCAGCCAACTTCAACAGGTGTCAGTATAGCCATCATGTTTAACCATGGGCCCATGAACAGCCCCTCATTTTCTTGGACTGTTTTCAAGCAAATCCTAGACATCATATCATTTCATGTATTAATTTTTGAAATCTATGCCACTATTACTTTATCTGAATGCAATTTCTTTCTTTGTTTTTAGTCTGCTAAGATGTTCTCTTATGCTGGATGGAAGCAAACCTGTAACACCCTGTTTTTCATCTTCTCTGCCATATTTTTCATCAGCCGTCTCATTATTTTCCCCTTTTGGTGAGTAGACAAGGTTCCATGCTCTGTGTTTGGTCAGTGTGCTAAGGTGGCCTGGGTGCATTCTTACATCAGAACATTACCCTTTCTGTCCTTACTTTGATCTCCAGTTATTTGTTCCAAGTTCAGTTGAAGAAAAGAATATTATGAAGTTATTTTTATTTAAAGAGCATGAAATTTTTAATAGTTTAAATTTTTATAAATAATTTTAAAAAACACACTCCTGTGCAGAGAGGCTTATTACAAAGGGAGATGGAGAGTATGTAACCCAATGTGTGAACAGCAGTTCTTATTCCATGTCTTGGTGAACAGCAATTCTTACTCTGTGTCTTGTTTCATGACTAAGATCTTCCTTTGTGATTAACAGCTTTTCCATTTTTATCAATGAAAAGTCATTGGCCAATCATGGGGTCTCCAGAACAAAGGCATGCTCCATGTTATAATACTTACAGCCCTTAAGTGCCAGCTGCTACACTAGGTTTTGTACATATCTTGGTTCTAGTCTACACAACAAATCTTAAAAGATAGGTAATATCATTCCAACTTCTCACATAAGGAAACTAAAGCTCATTTCATTCTCTGTGAAACAATTTGGTTTTAGAAATAATTGGGGTATACTTTTGATACTGATTGGCTTTTGATCAGTCTGTTGGTTTTGTTTAGCCATAGACCGGCAGTGAAAGACCTATATTATGTCTCCCATAGCTGTCCTTCCTTTGCAAGCATAATTTCTCATGTCTTGATTGACAGAAACCAGAGTAAACATGTGGGGAAGGTTTGGATGGCTTGAAAGGAACAGCCTTTTTTTTTTAGTTTTATTGATTTTATTTTTTAAATGCACAACAGCAGAATGCATTACAATTCTTATTACACATATTAAAGTACAATTTTCATATCTTTGTATATAGAGTATGTTCATGCCAATTCATGCCTTTATATATGTACTTTGGTTTTTTGCATTACAATTCTTATTACACATATATACCACAATTTTTCATATCTCTATTTATACATAAAGTATGTTGAAACCCAATTCAAGTCTTCATACATGTACTTTGGGTAATGATGTCCATCACATTCCACCATTCTTGCTAATCCCCTACCCCCTCCTTTTCCTTTCCACCTCTCTTCCCTATCTAGAGTTCATCTATTTCTCCCATGCTCCCCCTTCCTACCCCACTATGAGTCAGCCTCCTTATATCAGAGAAAACATTCGGCATTTTTTGGGGGGGGGGGCGGGATTGGCTAACTTCACTTAGCATTATCTTCTCCATTCATTTACCTGCAATTTTATTTTTTTTATTCTCTTTTAATGCTGAGTAAATTTCCATTGTGTATATATGCCACATTTTTTTATCCATTCATCCACTGAAGGGCATCTAGGTTGGCTCCACAGTTTAGCTACTGTGAATTGTGCTGCTATAAACATTGATGTGGCTATATCCCAGTAATATGCTGTTTTTAAGTCCTTTGGGTATAGACCAAGGAGAGGGAGGGAAAGTTGGGTCAAATGGTGGTTCCAAGGAATCTCCATACTGCTTTCCATATTGGCTGTACCAATTTGCAGTCCTACCAGCAGTGTATGAGTGTACCTTTTTCCCCACATCTTCGCCAACACTTATTGTTGTTTGTCTTCATAATAGCTGCCATTCTGATGGAAGTGAGATGATATCTTAGAGTAGTTTTGATTTGCATTTCTCTTATTACTAGAGATGATGAGCATTTTTTCATATATTTGTTGACTATTTATATATTCTCTTCTGAGAAGTGTCTGTTCAGGTCCTTGGCCCATTTGTTGATTGGTTTATTTGTTTTTTCGGTGCTTAACTTTTTGAGTTCTTTATATATCCTAGAGATTAGTGTTCTATCTGATGTGTAAGGGGTAAAAATTTGCTCCCAGGATTTAGGCTCTCTGTTCACCTCACACATTGTTTCTGTTGCTGAGAAGAAAGTTTTTAGTTTGATTTCATCCCATTTATTGATTCTTGGTTTTAATTCTTGTGCTATAGGAGTCTTATTAAGAAAGTTGGGATCTAATCCCATAAGATGAAGATTAGGACCTACTTTTTCTTCTATTAGATGCAGAGTCTCTGGTTTAATTCCTAGGTCCTTGATCCATTTTGAGTTAAGTTTTTTGCATGGTGAGACATATGGGTTTAATTTCATTTTGTTGCATATGGATTTCCAGTTTTCCCAGCACCATTTTTGAAGATACTATCTTTTCTCCAGTACATGTTTTGGGCACCTTTGTCTAATAATAAGATAATTGTAATTTTGTGGGTTAGTCTCTGTGTCTTCTATTCTGTACTATTGTCTACCAGTCTGTTTTGGTGCCAATACCATGCTGTTTTTGTTACTATTTCTCTGTAGTATAGTTTAAGTTCTAGTATAGCGATGCCACCTGCTTCACTCTTCCTGCTAAGGATTGCTTTAGCTATTCTGGGTCTCTTATTTTTCCAGATGATTTTCATGATTGCTTTTTCTATTTCTATGAGGAATGCCATTGGGATTTTGATTGGAATTGCATTAAATCTGTATAGTGCTTTTGGTAGTATGGTCATTTCGCCAATATTAATTCTGCCTATCTAAGAGAAAGGTAGACCTTTTCATCTTCTAAGGTCTTCTTTGATTTCTCTCTTTAGGGTTCTGTGGCTTTCATTTTATAGATCTTTCACCTTTTTTGTTAATAAGATACTTGATTCCCAAGTATCTTATTTTATTTATTTTTTTGAGGTTATTGTGAATGGGGTAGTTTTCCTCATTTCCTTCTCAGAGACTTTGTCACTGATATACAGAAATGCCTTTGATTTATGGGTGTTGATTTTATATCCTGCTATTTTGCTGAATTAATTTACTAGTTCTAGAAGTTTTCTGGTGGAGTTTTTTAGGTCTTCTAAGTATAGAATCATATCATCAGCAAATAGTGCTAATTTAAGTTCTTCTTTTCCTATACCTATCCCTTTGATTTCTTTTGACTGTCTAGTTGCTCTGGACAGTGTTTCAAGAACTATGTTGAACAGAAGTGGTGAAAGAGGGCCTCCCTGTCTTGAGGAACAGCCTTTAACCCATCTTAGTGCAGGGCTAGTCTGGATACTTCAGATCCCCTCAACAGAAGAATTGGTACTATTGAAGATTCTTGGATCCCAGAAAGATAGATGGAGACTCTGGTTCTAAGCCTCATCCTAGGTGAATGGATAGTACCCTTAATTAACACCCAGGGCGTGTCTGGCCAGAGGCAAGCCTGCTGCATTCTCTCTACCTTGGCTAGGTGTCTTGCATTTTCTGGACAGGAGCAGCCCAGTGCAGTGGTTAAGTTCTTGGATGTGACTCAGGCCTGGATTCAGGCCTGTGATCTTGGATAGATTAGGTCATCTCTCAACTCCTCTGTTTTCTTATTTTTAAAATGGAAATAAGGGTTTACACAAGGATTACCAGAAGTAATACACATAAAATAGTTCTAGTAAAATGTCTGGTACTTAGGCAGCATTTATTTAATCTTTACTATTATTGCTAGAATTATTAATGAGTATTTCAAAATTTGGAGTTTAATCTAGAATCAAATTCAAGATATATGCCTCATACATTCCTTGGTTGATAAATCACATTACTGTCACTTTTGCTTTGACTGAACAAGTATGTTTGTGAAATTACAGTGTTGTATGATAGCAATTATTCGTTATCATTATTATTATTACTATCACCATCATCATTGTTGTTTTTGCAATACTGGAGATTGAATACAGGTTCTCACTCATGCCAGGCAACCATTGTACCACTGAGCTATAGCCCAGGCATTGGTAGCATTTATTGATGAGATAAATGTTGACTTTCAGTTGGAGATAGATTTTTGGTGTGATTTTTATGGCAGTGTAAGTCCAGCACTTTCCCCACTATGCATCTCATATCCAAAGACACCACACATTCCAGTTGTCTCTGGCTACATAACAAACCATCTGAACATTGATGGAGAAATTTTTCTCCTGTAAAGAGCTAGAGAATTAAGATTTTAGGCTCTTAAGGCCATATATCATCTTTGTTCAATATTTTTTTTGTTTTGTTTTGTAACTCTTTAAAATGTACCAAGCCATTTTTAGCCCACAAGCTGTATAAAAACGTGGTGCAGGCCAGAATTTATCCACAGTCAATAGTTTACAGACCTCTCTCTTAAAACAACAACATCACAATGGTAATGTTTCAACATTACAACCATCTCTAATGGTTCTTAAAGTTGATTAGCCTTAGCTAGATGGTTTTCAATTAGGTGTCTCATATGGTTACAATCAGATGGTGGCTGGGTGGTTGGGTAGTGAGTGGCTAGTGTTGGAATTTTCTTGAAGCCTTCCTCAGACACATATTTGAAGTAGCATCAGCTGTTAGACTCTTTGCTGGCTGAGATCTGAGCTGGAGCTGTAGACTGGAGCTCCTCAGATGACCCCTTCCATGTGGGCTTGGCCTCTTTATAGCACAGCAGCTGCATTCATGCATGAGCATTATGAGAGAGGTAGGCAGACACTATCCTTCTAGAACTCTGCCTCAGAAGTCTTATCATGTCTCTTCCTACTCCTTGGTCTTGGTTGGAACCAGATCCCTAAGGCCAGCTCATAATCAAAGGAAGGAAACTTTGTTTCTTGATGTAAATTGTTTCCAAGAATTGGCAGACCTGTTTTTAAAAAACACATCATAGAAGCTCTCAGTTCAGAGAACTCTGTGAGAAATTTATATGCTATTGCTTCTGGGTTGGCTTTTCATTTAGCAATGGAGAACATTCATCTCAGATTTTTCCTATGTCTCAAATAAACAAGCCTGTTTGCTTCCATAACAGTCAAACACAGTGGAGGGGTTGACTGTGGAGATAGTGCACTACTTTCCCACACACTTCAACATTAAAAATCCTAGACTTAGGAACTTATTCTCCTGCCAGAATTTCTGAATTTCAAGAAGAATTAGTTACATGCATTTGACATTTTCTTGATCTGAGAACTGAATTCACCAGTCCACTACAGAGGGCAGCAAGAACCACTGTTTGCCATCTTCAGTTGAATTATGAATAAACAATATAACAGACTTAACTATAAGATTTTTTGCTGGTAAAAATATTTCTTTACTGACATTGACTGATTTTCATTGCTTGAAAAGTTGAGCAAAATCCCACCAAGCCATTGGCAGAAAGGGAGCTTCTCTCCAATGACATTATACTACCCTAGCTGAGCCTCCCAGCAGCTTGGACTTGTTACATAATCATCTTGATGGTGCCCAAGAGGAAAACTGAATTTCTTATTGTCAGCCTGGTTCCACCCACCTGTCCAAAACTTGTAACTCTGTAGATGGATTTCTCAAGGATATTTATTCAGTCTAGATTTAATGGGAATCCACCATGGGCCATGTGTGGATAACAGATGCATCAGAAGGCAGCTCAGCTAATGGACTTAGATCCAGACAGTTTTTAGGTGCTAAGGGGGCTGTTTGCAATCTAGTTGCTCTGTTCTTCCCAGTTGCTCTTGTTGCACATTTTGTGATGAGATACAGTGTAGGGTAGGAGAAAGCCCAGTTAGGTTCTACTTGTCTGAGATTTGTCTGAAAGCCTTTAGAAAAAGAACTGGGGCTTATACATCACACTCATTTTTTTCTTTCACTTCCCCAAGCTTCAAGCATGTTTGCTTTTCCCCAAGGGTTCTCCCTTTTGTACTTCTGCAACTGCAACACCGGTGTCCATTCCTCTTGCTATGTCTGAGGAGCCTATTTAGCTGATTATCAATCAGTGTTAGCAAGAGTTGATTGCATTGCTCTTCTAAGCATTGTTTCATTCATGTTAGGCAGAAATCCAAACTGGCATTGGTCAAATTTCTTTGATTGCCTATAATCCCATTTGTTTGCATTTTTATTTGAAACCATCTAAATTATAGGCTTACATTTTTTATATTGTATTCCCAACTTTTATTTTCAAATAATGTGTATATTTTTGAATTATTGAATGTATTTATCCACTTGAACATTATACAAATACTACCAGATAATCAGTGGGCTAGAAAGACCTTTCTTTGCTTAACCATTCCCCTGCCTCCTGACAGTTTGCTCTATCAATTACAAGAGCTAATATTAATTTTCTCCAGACTAATTGATCTGAAGGGAAGGTGTACTATTTTGCTGATTTGCAATCTGAGAGTTGAATATTCATTTATCACAGCACAGCCCTCAGGTGCCAGTGTAGCTTATTGCTTTGTGGCTTGAACTCACCCAGAGCTAGGTGTTGTAAAGAGTAGGAGGAGTGGGAGATAAAGTTCTTAGCCTCTGAGAATGCCTACTGGCAGTAGAAGAGATCTTTGTATCCACCCCTTATTTATATAAAAACTCTTATTAGTGACCTGTGATTCTCAGATGTTTCAAAAAGAAAACATCAAAATATTCGAAACTATAAATAATATTCAAATACCTGGCTTGCTTATCTCCAAGAGAATATATGCTTGTGGTTATCTTATTTCTCCACCACTGGTCACTGGATTTCAGATCTCAGCTTTTGATGAGTAGTAAAGAAAATCAGTACCCTGGGAAGCCCATATGTGAAAGGGAATTTTATGGATGATGGGACCATAGAAACACTTGGAATGGCTTGTAAAGAAAGAAGAGTTTTAATTTCATTGATTTCCGCTCTGATTTTAATTATTTCTTGCCTTCTGCTACATTTGCTGTTGTTTTGCTCTTCCTTTTCTAGGGCTTTGAGATGAAGTGTGAGCTCATTTATTTGTTGGTTTTTTCTTTTTTTGAGGAATGACCACCAGGCAATGAATTTTCCTCTTAAAACTGCTTTCATTGTGTCCCATAGATTCCGATATGTTGTGTCTGTATTTTCATTTATCTCTAAGAATTTTTTGATTTCCTCCTTTATGTCTTCTGTAACCCATTGATCATTCAGTAACATATTGTTCATTTTCCATGTGATGTAGGATTTTTCCTTCCTTCTTTTATCATTGATTTCCAGTTTCATTCCATTATGATCAGATAAAATGCAAGGTATTATCTCCACCCCGACCTTTAGCCATGCTAATGAAGAGAAGAAGAGAGAGAACTCAAATTACTAACATACGGGATGAAAAAGGCAATATCACAACAGATGCTACAGAAATACAGAAGACAATTAGAAATTATTTTGAAAACCTATATTCCAATAAAATAGAAGATAGTGAAGACATCGATAAATTTCTTAAGTCATATGATTTGCCCAGACTGAGTCAGGAGGATGCACACAATTCGAACGGACCAATATCAATGGATGAAATTGAAGAAGCCATCAAAAGACTACCAACCAAGAAAAGCCCAGGACCGGATGGGTATACAGCGGAGTTTTACAAAACCTTTAAAGAAGAATTAATACCAATACTTTTCAAGTTATTTCAGGAAATAGAAAAAGAGGGAGCTCTTCCAAATTCATTCTATGAGGCCAACATCACCCTGATTCCGAAACCAGACAAAGACACCTCAAAGAAAGAAAACTACAGACCAATATCTCTAATGAACCTAGATGCAAAAATCCTCAATAAAATTCTGGCAAACCGAATACAAAAACACATCAAAAAAATTGTGCACCATGATCAAGTAGGATTCATCCCTGGGATGCAAGGATGGTTCAATATACGGAAATCAATAAATGTTATTCACCACATCAATAGACTTAAAGATAAGAACCATATGATCATCTCGATAGACGCAGAGAAAGCATTCGACAAAGTACAGCATCCCTTTATGTTCAAAACATTAGAAAAACTAGGGATAACAGGAACTTACCTTGACATTGTAAAAGCTATCTATGCTAAGCCTGAGGCTAGCATCATTCTGAATGGACAAAAGTTAAAGGCATTCCCTCTAAAATCTGGAACAAGACAGGGATGCCCTCTATCAACACTTCTATTCAATATAGTTCTCGAAACACTGGCCAGAGCAATTAGACAGATGAAATAAATTAAAGGCATAAAAATAGGAAAAGAAGAACTTAAATTATCACTATTTGCAGATGACATGATTCTATACCTAGAAGACCCAAAAGGGTCTACAAAGAAACTACTAGAACTAATAAATGAATTCAGCAAAGTGGCAGGATATAAAATCAACACGCATAAATCAAAGTCATTTCTGTATATCAGTGACAAAACTTCTGAAACGGAAATGAGGAAAAACACTCCATTCACAATATCCTCAAAAAAAATAAAATACTTGGGAATCAACCTAACAAAAGAGGTGAAAGATTTATACAATGAAAACTACAGAACCCTAAAGAGAGAAGTAGAAGAAGATCTTAGAAGATGGAAAAATATACCCTGTTCATGGATAGGCAGAACTAACATCATCAAAATGGCGATATTACCAAAAGTTCTCTATAGGTTTAATGCAATGCCAATCAAAATCCCAACGGCATTTCTTGTAGAAATAGATAAAGCAATCATGAAATTCATATGGAAAAATAAAAGACCCAGAATAGCAAAAGCAATTCTAAGCAGGAAGTGTGAATCAGGCGGTATAGCAATACCAGATTTCAAACTATATTACAGAGCACTAGTGACAAAAACAGCATGGTACTGGTACCAAAACAGGCGGGTGGACCAATAGTATAGAATAGAGGACACAGAGACTAATCCACAAAGTTACAACTATCTTATATTTGATAAAGGGGCTAAAAGCATGCAATGGAGGAAGGATAGCATCTTCAACAAATGGTGTTGGGAAAACTGGAAATCCATATGCAACAAAATGAAACTGAATCCCTTTCTCTCGCCATGCACAAAAGTTAACTCAAAATGGATCAAGGAGCTTGATATCAAATCAGAGACTCTGCGCCTGATAGAAGAAAAAGTTGGCTCCGATCTACATATTGTGGGGTCGGGCTCCAAATTCCTTAATAGGACACCCATAGCACAAGAGTTAATAACAAGAATCAACAAATGGGACTTACTTAAACTAAAAAGTTTTTTCTCAGCAAGAGAAACAATCAGAGAGGTAAATAGGGAGCCTACATCCTGGGAACAAATTTTTACTCCTCACACTTCAGATAGAGCCCTAATATCCAGAGTATACAAAGAACTCAAAAAATTAGACAATAAGATAACAAATCACCCAATCAACAAATGGGCCAAGGACCTGAACAGACACTTCTCAGAGGAGGATATACAATCAATCAACAAGTACATGAAAAAATGCTCACCATCTCTAGCAGTCAGAGAAATGCAAATCAAAACCACCCTAAGATACCATCACACTCCAGTAAGATTGGCAGCCACTATGAAGTCAAACAACAACAAGTGCTGGCGAGGATGTGGAGAAAAGGGTACACTTGTACATTGCTGGTGGGACTGCAAATTGGTGCGGCCAATTTGGAAAGCAGTTTGGAGATTCCTGGGAAAGATGGGAATGGAACCACCATTTGACCCTGCTATTGCCCTTCTCGGACTATTCCCTGAAGACCTTAAAAGAGCATGCTACAGGGATACTGCCACATCGATGTTCATAGCAGCACAATTCACAATAGCTAGACTGTGGAACCAATCCAGATGCCCTTCAATAGATGAATGGATAAAAAAAATGTGGCATCTATACACAATGGAGTACTATGCAGCAATAAAAAATGACAAAATCATAGAATTTGCAGGGAAATGGATGGCACTAGAGCAGATTATGCTTAGTGAAGCTAGCCAATCCCTAAAAAACAAATACCAAATGTCTTCTTTGATATAATGAGAGCAACTATGAACAGAGCAGGGAGGAAGAGCAGGAAGAAAAGATTAACATTAAACAGAGACATGAGATGGGAGGGAAAGGGAGAGAAAAGGGAAATTGCATGGAAATGAAGGGAGACCCTCATTGCTATACAAAATTACATATAAGAGGTTGTGAGGGGAATGGGAAACTAAACAAGGAGAGAAATGAATTACAGTAGATGGGGTAGAGAGAGAAGATGGGAGGGGAGGGGAGGGGGGATAGTAGGGGATAGGAAAGGTAGCAGAATACAGCAATTACTAATAAGGCATTATGTAAAATTGTGGATGTGTAACCGACGTGATTCTGCAATCTGCATTTGGGGTAAAATTGGGAGTTCATAACCCACTTCAATCTAATGTATGAAATATGATATGTCAAGAGCTTTGTAATGTTGTGAACAACCAATAAAAAAAAAAGAAACATGGAGAAGAAAAAGAAAGAAGAGTTTTAAAACTTTTTTTAAAAAAGTAAATTTGAAAGCATCCAGCAGTGTTCTTAGATAATGTTCCTTACCATCATGGACCCTTTCTCTCCTCATGGTGGCCTGGGGCCACCATGGTAAGTAGAGGGCTGAGCACTGGCTCTAATGGCACCATGACTGGCTTGGAACCCTTGGCACTGTCAACAGAGTAAAGGAGGAGCTTGTGCAGTGCAAGAAAGGCTCTGTCGGAGCTAGAGACACTCCTTAAACCACCATCACAGATGTGAATCTCAGAACCAGACTTTCCAGTTACACGTCTGATGAAGGAGACCTTGAGTTTTGTGGCATATGTTCTTTCTCTCATTTGATAGAGAGCCCACAGAGGAGCCCAGAACCCTGTGCTTGGTAGATACTTATGCTGTTTATAAATTTATAAAAGACAACAACCATTCTTCAGACCACAAAATCTTAAAATAAGGGACCTTATTCATAATTCAGTTGAACTCCTTTATTAATTTATTTAGAAATAATTTCAAGCTTATAGGAAAATTTTGCGAATATAACAGAATTCCTCTATATACCCTTTACTAGTTGGCATTTTGCCACATTTATTTACTCATTCCTTCTCTCTCTACCACTCCCCACACACATACCTGTGTGTGTGTATGTGTGTGTGTGTGTGTGTGTATAAGTATGTATGTATATACACATATATATATACACTTATTTATGAACAATTTGAAAGTTATAACATCATCTAAATAATTATCGTGCCCTGAATACTTTAGTGTGTATTTCCTAAGAACAGGACATTCTCTTACATAATCACAATGTGGTTATTAACTGCAGGAAATGTGGCAATCCACTTTCAGTGTCCCAGTTTTGTCAATCAATCCAATAATATCTTTTATTGCTTTTCCCCCACCATTTGGATCCTGGCCTTTGAGTACATATTGTATTTAGTTGACTTTCATCTGGAATATTTTTCTATTCTTTCTTTGTCTTTCATGTCATTGACATTGCCAAAGCATTTAGACCCCATATTTACTTCACAGATGAGGAATTATGGTATTCCTAGGATCACACAGTTAGTTATAGGAGAAACAATCCGAGAAACAGGACATTTTGTAACATAGAAAAGATATCTTTCCAATTAAATTACTATACTGGATGATTAAGAAACATCATTTGTCTTTACTATTTATTATGTTATCTTCAACTACCCTGTCACTTTGAAATCTAAGACACCTCCAAAGGAGACAGTTGCTGTCCTAACAGGACTTAATGCTCACACCTACAATTAACAAGAACAAAAGGTCTTCAACATTTAATTTTCATTATAAAAAATATAAATTTGGGGTGGTTGTCTTACCTAGCCCAGAAAAACCAGCTACTATTTATGCCAACACTGTGATTAGTTCAAACTATGTGAATTCCAGTGATTTAAAGGATTAAGATCAGAAACAAAACCAAAACCAGTAAAGGCTGAGTTTTGCAATCCAAGAGGACAGTACTAGTAGTAGCAGTAGTTGTTGCAGTAGTTTATCAATTTGAAAAGATTCAAGTCTAGGGGCCAGGAGCTGAGTGGTTCTAGGAATTCAGGACTCTGGCAGTCTTTTGGCATTCTTTATGAAAAGAAAAATTCCATTCAATCACTATGAGATAGTGACCGATTAAAGCATACAAATACTGTATGTGCATGCATGTGCCTGTATATGTGTATGTCCAAGTATTAGGGGAAAGTTGGTAAGGGGAGATGTGTTTATTTTTTTTTCTTCCACCTACTTTTTTTATTCAGAGAAGGAGAAAAAAAGCAGACTGTGAAATTTGATCATCCTTTCATTAGGTCCTAAAAATTTTAACTGTGGCACCATAATCTGCTATCACCAGTGTCACAATGGCTTCCCACTCTGAGCTCTTCTCTCATGTCTTAGGCAGGTCTTCCTCTCTGTCCTCCCATAGAGAATGCGCAGGCAGCTCAAGCTCTCTCCTCTAGAGCCTGGTCTCTTTCTCCTAAGCGGCTTCCTCCTCCACACCAAGTAGAAAGTCCAGCCAGTTCCACAGCACTGTGTCATGGGAATTGCTCTAACTGTGTCATTAGTGTGGGTCCCCTGGAGTAGGGAGGGATAGGAAAGTAGTAACAATCATAGTGCTGGTAAGAGAAACGGTTATAATGACCAGTTCTTGTGTGCTCGTGCTAAGCTCTTTCCATGTGTCCCCTCACTGAATCCTCACAGCATCCTGATGAGGCAGGTGGTGATATTCTCATTGTGTAGATGACTGAAGCCCAGGAAGGTGATGAGACTTGCTGAAGATCCCAGGAGCCCTGATCCTCACCTCACAGGCTCCAGAGCCCACATCCTTGGCCTACTCCCTCCGCCCAGAGGCTCAGCTCTCTCATTGGCATTTGCACTAGAATGACAGTCTCTTCCATTTTGAAAGCTCTACAGTTTGTGTCTCTCCCTGGGCCTCTCAGTCAGAGGGGTGGAGTTAGTTTCACTAGGTGACTAAGGAAATAGGGTCATTGACACCTGCAGGTTTGAGGTATGTGACAAATGACATCAGACCTTGAACTGGCTCTGATGATTCTGGTTCAGGTGTCCCCTTTCTAAAACTGTTGCTTGGATGGCTCCACTTTCCTCTGCTGCCTCCTTTTAGATCACCCTTCCCTGCCGCTTCTCTCCCTTAAACTCCCTTCAGAGGTTTACTAATGATGCAGCTCTCAAAATGGAAGATACTGCCATCAAGGCTCCTCAGATCTTTGAATTTTCCATGATACCTTCTGCCAAAGAGCATCTGAGCATTTCCTTCAACTGGAACCCTCTGTCCTGTCTTCCCTTCAGCTAGAGGGAGCAGGGAAAGAAAGTTCAGTCAGAACTCTGCATATGCCTTGTCCTTTTCTCTTTGCATGGACCACAATGAACAATTGTAAGTTTGCTAATTATTCATTCTCTAATAGACTGTGTAAAGGAGGTATTTTCAACTAGGTTCTGTTGTCAATTTCAACACTGACAAACTCCCAGTAGAGGATCTACTAGGGATAAGGCACTGGGTCAGATAGGGGAGGCCCAGGGATGACTATGTTTGTGGCCCTGACTTTGGCAACCTACCTGCCAATGAGGAGCCAATTCATATGAGCAACTGTTGCTGCAGGGCCTACAAAGATGTTGGTAGTGGGGGTCCTACAGCAAAGTTATAAATTCAGAGGTGACTAGAATAATGTGGAGACTTTGGGAAGGGACCATGCTTTAATGGATAAAAAGAATTAATTGAAAAGGGGAAGTTCATGCTGGGCTTAAAGTACAGAAAATTGCCCAAGGACAGCAAACCAGAACAGCAAGGGTCTTACAGATATTAGTGCCTTTAATTCCCAGTAATAACTCTAAGAATATGAGCTCCACTAGTCCAGGGATTTGGGTTCCTTTTATTTATTACTGTATTTCTAGTTCCTGCCAAATGCCAGGTAGCACTTTGCCAGGTGCCCAATAAATATTTAGTGAATGAATAAAGGAGGTGCTTTTTGCTTCCACTTAACAATTGAGAAAATGTATAAAGAAGTGGCACAAATTCACATAGCCTGTAAGTAGTAGAGCTGGATTTTTAAAAAATTCTATATGAGAATGAAAAAGATCTTTTAAAGCATAATATGTAAGCTACATATAAAGGAAAAGATAGATTAGTTTGATCTAATCTGTCAAAAATATAAAGATTCGAAAAAAAGTATTAGATTGTAATGATATTTAACATAAATTTAAAATAGTATTGTTATCTTTAACATAAAAAGAATAATTGTGAGTCAACACAAAAAGTAAACACTGCAATAGAACAATGAATAGATACCATGGATAAACAGTTCACATATGAAAAATAATATTAATCAATAAGGGCTGGGGTTGTAGCTCCGTGGCTGAGCAATTGCCTAGCACGTGTGAGGCACTGGGTTTGACCCTCAGCACCACATAAAAATAAATAAAGGTATTTTGTCCCTCTACAACTAAGAACATATTTTTAAAAAACAATCAATACTAGGGCTGTGGCTGTGGCTCAGTGGTAGAGTGCTTGCCTTATACATGTGGAGTTTGATCCTCAGCACCACATAAAAATAAACAAATAAAATGGAGGCATGCTGTCCATCTACAACCACAAAAAATCAATAATATGTAAATGTATGTAATATATTGTCACTTCATATGAAGCAAAAATATATTAGTACAATGTTCTTTTACATGGAGACTGACAAAATACAATGTTGGTTAATTAATGTTGGTTGGTTAACTACTGTCTATCATACACTAGGTGCAAGAATACAAATTGTACAGTTTTGCAGGAAAGAAGTTTAGCCAAATATTCCCAAATATAAAATGAGTCTTTGATTCAAGTTTAGGATCTTAGCTATTTCAGGGTAGAATCAAACTATTTTATCAAAGTGTTTTTATATGTAATTATAGTCTTTAAAATATAATGAAAACTGAGGAAGAACTTAAATTTCTTCAGTTAGGGATTAGTTTATTATATATCCATGAAATGGATTTCTAGGCAGCTATTTCATAGCATAATATACACTAGAGATTGGCAAACTATGCCTCACAGGCCAAATTCAGTCCACTGCTTCTTTTTTTAATAAAGTTTTATCAGAATGCGGCTATACCAATTGATTTATGCGCTGTTTCTACATGAATTTATTTATGTAATAGCTGTCATGGTTGCTTTCATAATACGAGGGCAAAGTTAAGTAGTTGCAATAGAGTTTGAATGGCCCAGAGGCCTGAAACATTTAATATCTTTCCCTTTATAAACAGGTTTACTTTCTTCTGATCTATAGCTATATTCATTGGCATGGAAAGCTTTCTGCAACATATTATTGAGTGAAAAAAATTAGGGCGCAAAATCACATGTATAGTGTGATCCCTATTATATAAAACCAAGTGGTATCAAGGAATAAAAAAAGAAAGAAAGAAAGAAAGGCAGCTTAAAGCATATATTTTTAGAAGAGATAGTTTGAGTTATATTCACCAAAATATTCTAGGGTATTTGTGAGTTGTGAGACTTTTGATAATTGTTTTCATAGCTTCTTTATATTTTTTGGCACTTCCTAAGTTTCTAAAAATCAAGAAGGCTATATTTTTAATTGAAATGTAACTTTGAGGAATATCCACATAAATAAAATAGATAAATGGCTAGTATCTTTATTTATATAGAGTTTATATCATTGTTTTTTGAAAAAAGTACTTGAACTGATAACTCAAAAATTAGAAAACAGAGCTACTAAGCAGGCACAGGGGATCTGTAAAAGCATTGCAAACAATAGGAATTTTTTTCATTACTTTATTTTATTTATTTATTTTTATGTGGTGCTGAGGTTCAAACCCAGGGCCTTGCATGTGTGACTCTACCGCTGAGTCATAACCCAGCCCCTATTATGGGCATTTTTCTTTATTTTTTATTTTACCAATTTAAGTGAGCACATTATTTTTATAACTAAGTAGTAAGATTATAATGCACATATCCAAGACCATATTAGTGTTTGAGAGTTGGGAAAGGAACAATTAACCCTTCATATTGCAATAATATCTGAAGACACTGTGCATCTTGGGTTATCAAGGACAGTTCAAATTGTGTCCAGGGATCTGTTTATGATATTGATTAAGTATGCAATTCACTTTAGAATGTGCAAATGGAAGTAATCATAGAATTTTTGCCTTGTTAATGCCTCTTTTATTTGGAAGTTTGGTTTTTTTGGAGGGGATACTGGGGATTGAACTCAGGGACACTCAACCACTGAGCCACATCCTCAGCCCTATTTTGTATTTTATTTCGAGATAGGGTCTCCCTGATTGCTTAGCACCTCATCATTGATGAGGCTGGCTTTGAACTCGAGATCCTCCTTTCTCAGCCTCCCAAGTCTCTGGGATTATAGGCATGCGCTGCTGCACCCAGCTATTTGGAAGTTTTACTTCTATGAAATTCTCCATTCACCTGTATGTTTGTGTGTGTGTGTGTGTGTGTGTGTGTGTGTGTGTGGTGCTGAGGATTGAACCCCAACCTTTCACATGCTAGGCAAGTGCTCTACTGTTTTATTCACCTGATGCCAAATAAGTGAGACTTTGTCATAATGTGATAATAACTTCATGTGAATGTGTTACCTCATTTGTCCCTCACATCCCTTCCCCTACCCCTGGAAGGTGAGTAGGATTAGTGTAGGCTTTTCTGTTTACAAAGAAGAAACTGAGGGGCTTGGGCTGTAGCTCAGTGGTTGAGCACTTGTCTTGCACATGTGAGGCACTGGTTTTGATCCTCAGCACCACATTAAATAAATAAATAAATGCATAGATAGATAGACAGATAGATAGATATTGTGTCCATCTACAACTGAAAAAGGGAAGAAGAAACTGAGGCACAGAAACTCTAGTGAAAAGCAGTGGGCAATAAATGTATCATTTGCTATAACTTTTCTCTCAGGAAATAGATTGCACTGTTTGGTTGCTTGCCAATAGTGATAAATGGTAATATTCTCATTTTTTCCTCTTGAGAATTTTATGGACATCATTAGAAATGAAGTAAATGTGTGTTTGAGGAGAGAAAATATTTGGGTTTTGTTGAAAAATTCACAAGTGCATTGGCTGTAATTCATTTCTCCCATCTGTTTGTTTTTCAGGATTTTATATTGCACCCTGATTCTGCCTCTGCATTACCTTGAACCTTTCTTTTCATATATCTTCCTCAACCTACAACTCATGATCCTACAGGTCCTTCACCTTTACTGGGGTTATTTCATTGTGAAGATGCTCAAAAGATGTATATTCTTGAAGGTAAGGGCTGTTCAAATATTATTGTTTCCAACAAGTCGACTTCATTGCCAGATTAGAGGTGGGGCCCAGATGATGGAATGCACAAGGTAATTCATAGGTTAATCAGAATTCTTTTTTTATTTGATTATAATTAATGTTGTTGCATTTTATAGTGATGGGCATTGAACCCAGAGCCTCATCCATACTACACAAAGACTCTACAACTAAGCTATTCTTTGGTTATTATTGGTAAAAATGTTCTCTATGATGTAGTTAGATTTTTCGTGAGTAGGACTCTGAGGTACTTTTAAGAAGCTGCTTTTAGAGGCTGGGGCATAGCTCAGTGGTAGAATGCTTGCTTAGCATGTGCAAGGCCTTGAGTTCAAACTCTGGCAACCCTCACCCTCAATAAGTAAATAAACAAACAAACAAATAAATAAATAGATGAATAAAAATTGATTTTATTTGGGAATGTTATTTTGAATTTTTTTAATTAAAAAATTGATTACTACTTTTTAAAGAATCGCCTAATAAATCAAAATTTGCTGTAGTGAGTGACCAGTTTTATGATAGCTGAGTAATATTTCAGAGTGCTTCCCTGTGCTGAGCATCCAATTTGCATGTAATGGTCTATCCCTGAACCTGCTTCTACTTTCTGAAATATTTTTCATCATTTAGTTGTACTATGTTTGTAAAGACATCTTTTCTAAATGCAGCTATGCATCACTTTCAACAGGACATGTTCTAAAGATGTGTTGTTAGGTTATTTGGTTGTCATGTAAATATAAAGTATGAAGTGTACTCATACACATTTAGTTGGTATAGCCTACTGCACACGTAGGATATAGTGTGTGTGTGTGTGTGTGTGTGTGTGTGTGTTGTAGCTGTGGTGTAGGTTGTGATGAGTGAAACAACGTGAAGATAAATTAAGCATGAGAATATGATGTGACCAGGTGGTTTGGTAGATACAAGATAGATGAAGCTGTTACCAGCAGAACAGAGCACAATGTTTTATAATACACTTGTTTTAGTAAGTATCAAGAATACCCTATAAAGTAATTACAAAATGAATAGTAAATATAAAAAATAATCGCCTAGTCATTTATTATCATTCTCTAGTATTATGTACTGTCCATAATTGTCTGTACTATACTTTTATGTGACTGGCAGTGCAATAGGTTTGTTTACACCAGCATCACCACAGACATGTGAGCCTCTATTGTGCTATTATGTCACAATGGTTATAATGTCACTAGGTAATGGAAATTTTCTCATGGGACCACCATCATACGTGTGGTTCCTTATTGACTAAAGGTGGTTATGTAGCACATGACTGTAATAACAAATTTATAATACCTTTTAGACAATAGAAGATTTTGTTTTGTTTTGAATTAGGTGTGGGTTTCAATTCCAG
This sequence comes from Spermophilus citellus, assembly GCF_964194105.1. Lineage (NCBI taxonomy): Eukaryota > Metazoa > Chordata > Mammalia > Rodentia > Sciuridae > Spermophilus > Spermophilus citellus. The sequence goes on from NC_138185.1 coordinate 54,739,965, forward strand.
AACAGTGTGAGAAAAGGACTACAGAAATTAATAAGGCACAATCACTGGCTTTAGGGAAGTAGTCCGTATCTACTGGAGGAATATTCACCTACTGTCAACAAAACATAATATATAGAATATCCTGTGCTAAATAGAGGTTCCAGAATCTTTCTGTGAAAGAAAAGATAAAAGAGAAATTCATTTACTCAAGGGACCAGGGCAAGTTCCACTGAGTGATGGAGTTTGAGTTGCACTTTTAAAATAAGGGGAAAAATGAGATCCCACTCCTTCTTTGTCTAGATATCACACATCTGAAGAAGTGTCAGTTAGCCATGCTTCAAGTTGAAAGTTGCAGCTGGCCCATCCTGGGTGTTACCATCCGTGTATAGCAATAGTATCAAACATCATGGATAACTTGCATGCTACATGTAGGCTGGAAACAGTCAAATAAGTTTAATTTTTTGGCTCAAACCTCTGATTGATTCATTTTTCCATTTTATTATATGAGTCTCAAAGATGACTGAAGAGTTGACAGGCAAAATGAATGTTGTAAAAATTAACCTGATTTTTTTTTTTTTTTGCCATCTTAACTCTTGGATCTAGACAGAGATATAGGAAATTGAGATACCACTGGATTAATTTTTTTAAAAATCTGAAAGTTGTTTTTTTTTTTTAAACTAAATTACTACTGATACAAGTGTGTTTCCTAGAGAGGGGACTCTTTCATTCAAGTTGGAGTGCCAAGAAAAGAAACTTCCATTGAATGGTTCTAGCTCATGAAAAATCTAAATAGTTTTACTATGATCTGTGAAAAGGTTATCTTATGTCCAAGTGTCTAATAAAGTTGCAGTAACTGAGATAAGGTTAAGAATTTGAACAGCTAGATGATTTGCATATCCTGTAGTTGGGTTAGAGGGAGGGCCCTGAGCTGAATCTGTAATTCCATTGGATCAAGCCTTCCTGGACCTCCTATTCTCGCGCAGAAACTAGCCCCTTAGTAACTGGTGAGTGACAACAATTACAGTCCTGGAAGGGACCCAGGGAGAGCAAATCTTGGAAGCCAAAAGATACTCTAGTTTGGTTTTGTTGTGATTTTCACATTTCTGATCTATAAAGGGTCATGCCAGGCCCGATTAGAAGCCTAGCAGTCTGGCAAGCCATGGACAAGAATCCCTGATTTCTTATGCTGTACTTTGGGAAAGCTGTTTCCAATTGCAATTTGACAGCAGTGGCGAAGGGCCCCACAGCCCTAATCCTTGTAGTTCGTATGACTTCAGCTGGCTTGCATATGCACTCTGTTTTCCACAGCAGTGGCAAAACTGGCTGTGAAATCAGCTTATTCCTCCAAAGCCATAAAGCCTCCTTTTAAAGAATGGTATTTGAAGGCGTTGTTGCATTGCAAAGGAAAGAAGAAGGGTAGAGGCAGGAGCTGAAATTCTTAGAGGAACAAGTAAATCAGTTTTCAACTCTGTTTAAAAGTATGTAGCATTTAATGCAACTCCACTTGTTACTAAGGGGACTATTCTTGGATACTTTAAAAATGGAATTGCAGAAGTTCATAGGCCTCCAAAAATTTCTGGTAAATCTTATGACAGAGATTGAGAATTTGGCCTTCAATTTCTTATACATGGCAGGTTCTAAGTAAATAATTTTAGAAATACAAATGAAAAAGTAATTTGAGGAAAACAAACAATATTGTTTTGGGTGGAAAATTATAAGCTATTATATTATCAGTTATGATCTCCATGAATTTGTACAGCAGACTAAGAAGAACAAAATGATTATACTTCATAAAAGTAGCATTTTTCTGCAATGTTACATCTTATTTTCCCTAAACAATGGAGTTCTGGTATATATATATGATGAATTAAGGCCTCCCACTCTTTGCTTTTGTTTTGAATATCACTGTGATATCAGAGGACAAGGCTTGGCTCTGAAATGTGATTCCTATAAAGTGGGTGATTTTGTGATGAACTACCAACCCACACATCACATCAGGAAACATGAAAAGCTGACACATTCATCTTGTCATGCTCTTTGCAAACATGAGAAGTGCTTTGAGAGGAAATGAGAAGGAACATAGTATGCTTTTGTTTAATATTACTTAAGAGAACTTGATCATCCTTAAGCTTTTTTTTTTTCTTCTTTTTAAATATCATACTGGGTCCTGGCCAACTCAAGCATGTCTCTGTGACTTCTTACATTGGTGAAGAGCCAAGTCATTCAGGGGGAGCTGGCGCATACAGCCATTAAAGCTGGGGTGGAGACACTAGCCCCTTGGCAATGTGCCCCAGCCATCTGCAACTCACCAGGCAGCATCTCTTAACTTCATAGAATGACACTTTGCATACCCTGCACTAGCTTAGTTAAAGAAAGGAACATGGTAATAAACATGAGGAAACTGAGGCCTGGACAAATTTATAAGGATTTTTGGCAAAGCCAAAACTAGAACTTGAGTCTTTTAACTTGTAATATTTCACCTTTTTTATTATTTCTCATTTGAATTAAGGACAAAAATTTAATAACCAGAAAATTAATTTAAAAACTTTCATGGAGTCAAAAATAGTAAACAAACCAAGTAATCAAAACAATAGTTTAAAACAGAGCACATATCCCTTAACTTACTTTTTGAACTTTTTAAAAGCACAAAAAAAATTTTCTTGGGTTTTTTTGTTTAGTTTACTTTTGTTTTTAATCCCAAATCACTGCCACATAAAGCAATTAGGTAGCTAAGAATACAGGCTCCAGGCAGATTCAAACCTTTGCTCTCCCATTTCTGGAAGAGTGATCTTGGGTGTATGACTTCTACTCATTACCTCAGTACCTGCCTTTTAGGATAAAGCCCTTCCTACATCATCAGGCACGTAGTAAGCAGATAATAAACATTAGCTGATATTATCATTCTCATTACTTCTTAAGCAGGTTTCTTCTACTGAATTACAAAGATCCTGCTGCAAATAACAAGTTGTCTGGCAGTTGGCTCTCATCAAAGCTCTTCATTTTAGACAGTGCAGCAGCTGATGTCAGGTGTTAGAATCTATGGCTGGCAGCCAAAGGCTCCAATGACAGTTTTCAAAGTTGTCTTCTGCCAGTTGATTTTCATGACTCATGTTCTGTATGATCCTTTTTGACACATTCTTTCAAATGTCAGCATATTAGAGAAGAAATACAAAATCTGTAACATCCTAAGAACACTGTTAGTCAGTACTAGCAGATATAAAAACTGTACTTGGTTGGATGAAAATTTCATTAAAATGTTATAAAGGCTGATGATTAAAATAAAGTATTATAGAAGTGCTCTTGATTTATATTTCTATATTCCTGAATATTTATGCAGATTAACTAGTTTGATAATTTACTTCAAGAAACAGTGGAATTTATAAACTTATAATGGCAAAAAATAAATGTGCTCATGTTTACTGGCTTAGAGAATTTCAAATCTGAGTATACTTCTACACTCTACATTCAGCTCCACTACTAAATAGAATCCTTGTAGAGTTTAAAGCTGGAAGAGACCATTAAATGGCCCACCATGACACCTGGCTCCTCTCCTCAAGGTCTTATTATTGTTTTGAGCATGCCACTCACATCCACATATGTGAATGCGTGCTGGCTTTAAGTTTCATGGTGAAGCCACTGTCAACACCCCTCTGTTATACAGGAAGAGAGTGAGTATGGGTGAAAAAGTTACATGACTTGCCCAAGGAGACACAGTAGTAGGATTCACACTCATGAAACCAGAAACTTCAGAGCCCAGGTTGTAACGCTGTGCTCTTCTTCTTTCCTAGTAGTTCAGTACCTGTGAATGTATATCTTCAAAATATAAGTAATACATATTTTGCAGGAGTGTTTTTTTGTTTTGGGCAAAATACCTTTATTTATTTATCTTTATGTGTTGCTGGGGATCTAACCCAGGGTGTCACACATGCTAGGTGAACTGTCTACCACTGAGCCACAACCCCAGCCCTTGCATGTGTTTATGTATTTTTCTGAATGTGTATTTAGTATAGCTTATGCTCAACTCACAAATTCCACAATCTTTGACTTTGCTTACCAATCTTTGTTATCAATTAATAATTGATAAATTAATTCCTGCTCTTCATACAAGGCATTCTAGAAAATCGCATAAAGTCTATCCCATTTGGGGATTCTCTGGCTTAAAACAATTATAAACTGACTCTGAAAGGGTAGAGCTGCTTAAAGAAGTCAAAGTTAACAAGACAATCATCTTCATGGCTCTAAGATAATAAAAGTAAAAAAAAAATGTATTATCAGTGAGAGGCAGGTTTCATAAGTAAACCCACCTCTTCCTAGCTCTCTTGCTTTCATGGACTTACTGTTACTTTGTCCTTGACCTGGAGGCCTCCATATTGGATCCATAAGTTTAAAAGAACACCCAGATGAGTGCTCCAGAGAAGACCCAGCTGCACGAATTTATCTTGAGGTGGAGGCAGGTCAGCAAGGAGGGCTTATCTGTTGAACAAGTAAACAGAGACATGGAGCTGGTGGGGGGTGTTCCAGGGTCATTCAGATCAGAACTTGGGCATGCACATTGATCTGAATTCCAGTCGGATATCTTTTCCCTACCCCAGGATAACATTGTCCTGCATTCCTCTTATAATTGGATATTCAATATCTTTGTGCAAGCTATTTGGAGATTCTGTTGCTTTTTTTTTTATTCTAAAATGATTCCTCTTTCTAGTGTGTTGGGACAGTGATGTGATAACCACATTTAGGAGTTGCAGTGCCTCTCTGCAGCTAGGGACACGAGTGTGTCTCATCAGCTTTTAATTCCAGCAAACAGACCTGTGAGAGAAAAAGATTAAATCAGTATTTTTTTTTTAAAGAAAGTAAATATTTCATTTTGACTTTCTTTACTCCACTTGTTTCTTGAAAATAGGTATGGAAATAGGTATGAGAACTGTTACCCTAAGGAGATTTTGGTCCCTAGGGGTCCATTTAAAAACAGCCATCCTCACTTTTCTACAATTGTCAATGAATTATTTGATTGCATGAATGATTTGCCATACTTGCTTTGTTACATTCTTGCTTTGTCACTTCCTTTTGCACACTCTTAAATTTCTTGTCTGAGATGTTTTCTAAAAATGGTTTTCAAAATGCCAGTTCTTTGAAGACAATGGACTGGTCAAGTCATTTGACCAGTAGAAAGTCAGCTGATCAGTTGTCAAACGAAGGAACTTGCTTCAGAGGAAAGCAGCCTAATGCAAGCATTTCCTTGACCTCTGTGGCATTTAAATCCTGCCTTTCTTTCCTCTTTCCCAAATGGTGGCTAAGATGGCTTCTGAGCCACTGATCAGATCTTATTGTTGTTGGAAATGAGGGCAAGGTTGGGGAAGATCCAAGTAAAAAGAAATTAGAAAAGCTCCGATATTTCTTGCACCCATGATTTGAAAAATCACTTCACAAAAATGGAATGCATCTTTATATAATCCTGAAAAAAATAGATCATCTTCATTTTATTAGTAGAGAGACAGACAAGTGCACACACACACACACATACACACACAGATGTCATATGGAATTTGAGCTTTTCACAAGGGGCACAGGCACAATTCATGGCTTGTTAATAAATCTACACATTTACGCCAGGATGTAAAAGTTTTATTAGTGGGCTCTTGGGCCAGAAAGATTGGTAAAAACAGGTGTGGGGAGACTCCATGCTGACCAACACTGTCCCTGTTGATCTCCCACTATTTTCTGTGGCCACATCCTGTGTTCATCTCCCTATCCCCACTACATAAGTCTTAGAAGAGAGCTTCATGTAACACAAAAGAAACCTTATTCCTGAAAATGCATTCAGTTTGTAGCAGAGAGTATAAGAAATTAGTTTTTAAAACATTTCCATTTTGATCTCTAATGTGGGCTTTAGTTTCTGAATGATTTATCACACAGATGACTTGATCCAAGTTCTGTTTTGGGAATAGCCAAGTATGTCATCTGAGGAGCTCTGGGCTTTCAAAGGGGCTGTGTTCTTTCAAAGTTTCCTTGCCACATGAAAGGGCTCAGGAGATTCAAGGAGAGTAGCACTGGGCACACACTCTTCACACAACTCCACAGTCCATGCTCTGGAGGCCCAACCTGAGTGAGCCTTGTCATTTCTAATGGGCCTTGGACTCACAATGGCTCCAAGTAACTGGTATGCTTCTGTAATATATTTTTAGTGTGAACCTGGAAATGTGGTTATGTCTATCAAAGAAAAGGAATTAGCTTAGGATGGAACCAATGAAGTATCCCCAGAGCCCTCTATTGAGGCCTGGCCAAAAAGGGGACTTTGGCTTAATGTTAGAACTGGCCCTTCATGGTAGCTACATCTATGTAACAATTTTATGGTCGCTTCCACACAGAAATCTACTTACCCTCTTAACCTGGATGTGAGATGGCTTGAAGAATGTGAGGAAATCCAGGCTGCTGGGAGGGCCCCAGGATCTTGGCTGCCCAGCAAAAAAGAGGAATGAGGAAATGATTAAACTGCATGAGGTTGCAGAGTTAGCCTGAAACAAACATGGCCCTTTGAAGCTTTCTGTTGCCATTGTTTTTCCTCTTCATGTCATTTGAGAATTATGTGTGTGTGTGTGTATGTGTGCGCGCGCGCACACATGCGCTCATGCATAAGAGCATTTGTGTCTCCCTCTGGAGAAGGGACAAGTCAGTTCTGCCTCTCTTCAACTCTGTGCAAGTCAGTTCCCATCAGTCCATGATAAGACTTAGAGAAGGAATTATTGTGTGTCTCCCTACCACAGGCGTACAGAGCCTTGGTTCCCAGGGGTTCTAAGCACCACACCACCCACAGGGCATTCCTTGTGTGCCTGGTTCCAGGCCCAAGAAGAGGATCCACATTTCTTCTAGGTCAGGAGGCACACTACTAATCAGAGGGTTCAGAGTCCCAAGCACTTACTTAGACAGGAAATCTTGAAAAAGTCTTTAAATTTTTTAAACTGTTTTCTCATTGGGGTTAATGAAGGAAGGTTATCCTTCCTTTCCTAAAGGACTGTGATGAGGAAAAAATGTTCTACATGAAAAACTATTGAAACTGTGAGGTAGAGTAAATGGCAGTGGTGGTGTTATAGCTGTGGAAGCATACCTTTCGCAGTTTCCAAGCACGGCTCGATTGCAGTTGTTCTTTCCTGTTCTTCCCACAATCCCAGATACTCGTTTCTCTCAGGCTGTGAGTCCTTGTATGAGCTGCAGCCCATTGGAGGGCCTTGAAACACTTTATCTAGATGTCTGATGAGAAAACTGGCCTCTTCTGGGATTCTAGAGCATGAGGGGTGCTCTAGAAGGTAGCCCTACCCTAGGAAAGGAGTTGGAGCCAGGCCTCACCTTGCCCAGAAGCTTACAGAAGGTTTAGGGAGACGAGTGTTGCAAGTGCTGCATTCACTGCTTCATCTGCTCTTTTTTTATTTTTATTTTTAGCTGTAGATGGCCACAATACCTTTATTTATTTATTTATTTGTATGTGGTACTGAGGATCATACCCAGTGCCTCATCTGTGCGAGGCAAGCGCTCTGCCGCTGAGCCACAATCCCAGCCCCTCGTCTGCTCTTTTTAGTCACCATGGAGACAATAGCCCTCCTGGTCCTTGGTCTCCACAGAGACTGTATCTTAGCAGTCAGGCTGAGCCTCCCTTCTTTGAGGCAGCCTTTAACTCTGCAGGCCTGCCTCTAGCTCAGGGCCCTGGTGACACTTGAGGATGGATGATTTTTTATTGTTAGGACTGTCCTGTTCATTGTAGGATGCCCACTAGATGACAATAGCATTTACACTGGTTGTGACAACCAAAACTGTATCCACTTGTCAAATGCCCACTGGAGGAAGTTGTCTTCATGGGAACCATTGCCTCTACATACATATGTCCATTTCCTATCTGTGTGGGTAAATCATGTTCTCCTCTTATTTTCTAAGGTGGTAAAAAATGTAATGTTTTTTATATTTGCCTACAGATTTACTTCTGCCTGTCTTCATTTCTTGTGTAAGTGTCTATCTGGTATTATTTTTCTCCTGTCCTTTTCTCCCATGAAAACACACATTTCTGGTACCACGGGTTTTCTGGCAATTAATTTTACTAGCTTTGTTTTTCTGAAAGTATTTTTTCCTTCATTTAAAAAATGTGGTTTTGCTGGGTTTAGAATATCACATTAGTCTCCCTCCCATCATTCTTTCCTTTCTCTCCTTCTGTCTGTTTCTTCTTGCAGTACTGCACAGCTGTTAATCAGCTGTTGGTGATATGTCTGTTAACTTCTTAACTTTATCCTCTGGCTGCTTTTGTGAGTTTTCTCTGCAACATTGATTCTAGCAATTTGACTATGATGTGTCCTTGTGTATTTTTCTTTTTGTTTATTGTGGCTAGGGTTTGTTGAGCTTCTTGAAACTATGGATTTATGGCTTTTATTGAATTCAAATTTAAGAAAGTTTTTAAAAGTTTCTTCTGTATTCTTTCATCCTCTTTTGAAACTTCAATTACCATTTGTATTGGCCTACAAGTCATTGACATTCTATTCGTTTTCAGTATAATATTTTATTTCAAATATTTTATCTCTATAAATTTCATTCTGGTCTTTTTAAATCTTTCATTTCTGTCCTTATTATGTTTCAAATTTTCTCTACCTCTTTGAATATATAAAGCATATATACAATAGCTATTTTAATATATTTGTAAAAATTCTATCATGTTTGGTATTTCTGGGTCTATTTATGTTAGTTATTTTTTTTCCTGGGTATAGGCCATGTTTTCCAACTTCCTTGCAAGTTTTGTAATTTCCTTTTGGGTGCCAGACATTTTGAATTTTACATTGTTGAATGCTGGATTGTGTTATGTTCGTTTAAATAGTGTTGGATTTTGCTTTTGTATGTAGTTAAATTACTTTAGTAAGGTTGTTCTTTGTATGGCTTTCTTTTAAGTTCTGTTAAGATGAAAGCAAAATAGTCTTTAGTCCTTCTTAACATTCTCCCAATTGCCCATGTAGTAAGAATTCTTTTTACTCTAGACATTGACAAGACAACAAGTGGCCAACCCAGTATGAGCTCTGGGAATTGTTTTGTCCATGTCTTTTGGGTCATTTGTTTTCTGCCCTCAAGTAGTTTCTTCATACTTTTCACAGATCAGTACTCAGCTAAAGACTGAAGAGAACCCCACTACAATCTCTGGTTCATGCTCTCTCACTCTCTCCCTCTCTCCATGGCTTTCTTTTTCCTTCTTCCCAGTATTTTGCCTCATAAATTCTGGCTTCTTTAACTTTAATAATCCCAGTCTCAGTTTCCTCAACTTAGTGGCACCACTGGTCTATTTGGGTTCTTTCAGTACACTGGTATAATTATAGGGCTCTCATTCTTCATTTTCCTTTTCTCAGGAACCACAGTCCCTAATTGCTTTCTGAACAGTATATAAAACCCATTGTGATATATATAGTATGTACTTTCCTAGTTGTTTAAGGTGTTCGGGAAGTCTATCAATATTTTTCCATCCTGGCCAGAAGCAGAAGTCATAGTATTATATTTTCTGAATAACAATAGTTAATATACTTCCTGAGACAGGCTGCTCCAATGTTCAATCAAGTCTAATAGCTAGGTGGCTCCTTCTTTTTTTCTGATTTTCCCCCTAGGCTAGTGCTGTCCAATGAAATATAACGCAAGCCACGTACATTTTAAAAATTATCTAATAGTGACATTTAAAAATAATAACAGGCAACATTTATTTTAATGATATATTATATTAGATGTACTTGATTCACCCTCTTGAGCTCTGCTCCTTCAAGGCTACCACTTGCTGACTCATAGAGTCTGGGCCCCCTTTTAGGTAGCAAGGGCTATGAACTACCAGGGTCTCATGTGGCATTTATGGCTTCCCTTTCTTTTTCTGAGGTGATGCTGTCTGAGCTTCCCAAGTCCTGCCCTCTCACCCTACCCATGTCCATAGGGTCCTTCCAGCCTCCCTTCCCCACTTTTCCAGCCACAAGCTGGAATTGGAATGTGTATATATTTTTCTTCTTCTTATAAATTCTTTGAACAGTGTTCTCTGTTTTCAAGGAAAGCTGAAGGCCTGTGTCCAGTTGTTCTTGGAGTTTCCGGGGGAAATTTAGAATTAGGCTACCACCAATATTCTTCAACTTCAGAAGCCCTCAAATAAATAAATAATTTGGGTGTTTGAAGTTTTTTTAAAGACAGGTATCTTACCACGTACTTCACAAGTGACGTTGACCATGTCCCAGTTTTGGAGGGCTCCCCAGAGCAGAACAGAACTACATGGTCACTATTCAAAGACCAACCAGATCCTGTTACTGTTCAGAGTCAAATCAGATCCTATAACTGTTGTATTGGAACTAAGCAGTTTTTGAGGTATAGTCTGATAAATGCAAAGTCAAGCGAATCTGTTAGGTCTGTTTTTCTGACAACTCCATGTCCATTGATGCAACCTACTTTTGTATATAGTTGCTGATATTCATATTATGCTGTTAATTCATATTTAGCTTGATTGATTAAAACCTTTAACTCCTTTTCACTTTCCTCTGTTTGGGGATTGTGTGGTGTTGGTGATTTTCTCCTCTTGTTGGAGGATAATTTCCTTCTTGTTAAATTTCCTCTTGCTTGATCAGCTTATCATCTGAGACTTTTGTTTGAAAGCATGACATTTGGTTACAGGGACTTTAATGTTTCTGAGGACCTTAATTTAAAAGGCCTATTAAAGAAAATTAAGAGTATTCTATATAAGCCAGCTCATTAAAAAGTCATTATTATTTTGCCTGATGTATTTTTTAATCAGGAGAGGATTATATTCATAGTTAAGGCTTATATAGAATAAGGTACATTGCTCATATCCTGAGATCTTCCAGATTCCATATTTTTACTTGAGATCAACCTACTACTTACTGGCTATGTTGGATACAACTTTCTAGAATGACCTTTTGGTATTTGGCAGGAAAGTACTCACAGTCTGGTCCCAATCAGACAACTTCAATCAAAATCTATGAGGTAGGAACCAAACTGAAATTTTTGACAGTCTTCTTTCCCACCCAAAGTGAATCTAATTTGAGATTCACTCAGTTAAGTAGAAAAAATAAGCTGTGTGTGTCCTCTCCATCACTGGAAAAGTGTACATGGGTGTTCCTCCATTTACTGGGTTCACTTCCTAAAAACCAGCGATGTCTGAATTTTGCCCCACCTTTATAAACTTAGCCAACATCTCAACACTCTCCTCTTGCAAATTTTAACAGAAGTAGTAGATTCTCATGTCACAGTGGTGTTCTCCGCTAACAAAAACTTCATAAATGAAAACTTAGTCTGTTGAAATAAGCGCATTTGGATTCTTTGCTTAGTAGAAAACCAGAATTCTTTAAATTTTATGTGTCCCTGGAGAACTAAGAACATGATTCAAGTGAATCATGATTTATTAATTATTTTTAAATAACCATTTATTTTTGTAAGATGAAATACACTTCTAATTTTATATTGCCTTTCTTGATTGAAATGTAGTCATGAAATAGACTAAGGAAATCAATTTGAAATTATGGAATTCTAGAACTTGAAAGAGACCCAAGTGTGTGATTCTGCTTCAACTTTTCCTTTTCACCAACAGCAGCAATCTAGAGGCTTGTGGCCCTGAAAGTATCCTGGCTGACCAGAGAGTGGTCTGTGACAACCAGCCTGTGTATTGCCCAGAGACTGTTAAAAATACAACATCTAGGGCCCCATTAGCCACCTTCTCACTGAGAATCATAGATGGCTTATGTGCACATTAAAGTTTGAGAAACATTGATCTAGAAAATTTATATTCCACATTACTGAAAGGAAAACGTTCATCTGTAGCCAGGTTTCAAGAACCCAATTTATATTTAATGCAGCTCCTTTAAGGAGGAAAAATTTTGTTCTGTGACCTTGTCAACTTGGATAATAAGAACTAATATAGCACAAAGGAATGTATTTTGCTAGTCAGAAAATTAAACTCTGAGTGAATGTACTTCTTTTTTTTATACAGTGAAAGTTAAATGTTTGCTTTCAAAATGGTATAAAATGCTTATTATATTGCTCTTTGTTTTACTGCCAAGTGTGGGTTTAGACATGGAGTCATTCACAAAGCTGTGGGACATTATGAGTCATTCACAACCTCCTGGGCTTTTGACATTACTGCAAAGCTACAGATTCTTGATCAGAGAGTTTAGTTACAGCATTTCAAATATACAACTACAGTTTTATTGAAGACAGTTTCAGATGTCATTCCCAGAGATATGTGGAAGTACAGTGATCAGAGATTATTCATTTACTAGGAGTGAGCATTTTATCCTCTGAGCATTAGTATATATTTTTTCTCATAGTCTAGGTTAGTGTTATATATATATATATTATATATATACATATATATATATATATATGACAGCGGAATGCATTACAATTCTTATTACATATACAGAGCTCAATTTTTCATATCTCTGGTTGCATACTTAGTATATTCACACCAATTCATGTCTTTATACCTGTACTTTGGATAATAATGATCATCATTTTCCACTACCATTAGTAACCCCATGCCTCCTCTCTTCCCCTCCAATCCCTCTGCCCTATCTAGAGTTGGTCTGTTCCTCCCATGATCCTGCTCCCTATCCCACTATATATCAGCTTCCTTAAATCAAAGAAACATTTGGCATTTATTTTTTTGGGAATGGCTAACTTCACTTAGCATTATCTTCTCTAACTCCATCCATCTACCTGCAAATGCCATGATTTTATTGTCTTTTATTGCTGAGTAATATTCTATTGTGTATATATGCCTAGGTTAGTTTTTTTGTTGTTGTTGCTTGCATTCGTTTTTGAGGAATATAGACCAGGCCCAGACACTTACCTTAACTAATAGGCAAACCACATATAATTAATAAAAATGTTTTTCTTCTGGAATCTTAAAATACATTTTTAAATTATGTAAAAAATAAGTCCCAAAGCATAGACATCAGGATTTGAGTTGAAACTTTGTGTGTGTGTGTTTGTGTGTGTGTGTGTTAACATGGTAAAGAGTCATATAATAATTGAGTGATGTTAGTTGTATTATATTTTTTGTACATGCAGGGTGGTGAGAGATTTCCATGCTCTGTCATGTGATAGTGAATTGAAGGAAATAACAAATACTTCAGACTGGGTCCTTAATAGAGCAAAGAGGTTTATTTAGCTCGCAGTTTTTGAGGCTGAAAGTCAAAGATCCAAGCTTCTGGTCACATCTCGCTGGGTCTAACTCAGCAAAGCTGATCACATGCTGGTAGCAACCACTCTTACCCATACCTCTGCACACACACATTTCTCTCTGTAGGAACCACTGGATCCACCTTTGAGTTACCCAGCCTCTTGCATCTAGTTCAAGCCTTCACACTTATGAGGACTTCTTAGCAGAAAAAAATGAGACAAGGTTTCTACTTGTTGAAAAATTTCCATTCAGCTTTTAAGTTAGACTCTAAGATGGTATTTCCCAACCTTCATCATTTCTGAGATTGATGTTTGTACCCGTACATAAGGGTGAACCTAGGTGGGATCCAAAGCAGGAGGGGTGACCAGTGTGACTCTAGGCACCTGGGGCTCTGGTCACTTCAAGAGCTAAGACAGAGGCACCTCAAGGACTGAAGGGATCAATATCTCAGCACACCTTTTAACCTTTCCATGGCACATCATTTGGAAATATGTGGTGTAGAATAGCCTCTTATATGACCACTCCACTGTGGGTCAGTTCATGATAAGATGGTGCATTTCCTTTAGAAGCTGAGCTAGTGGACTAAAATTGTCTAAGAACAAATCATATTTTGTCTATCCCTAGAGAAGGGCAGGAGTGATACTTTTTGAATTTTCAGAAATCTTATCAACAATAGCAATCTTGCTCCTCTAAGACAGAGAAGTGGCACTGTCCAACAGGAATTGTCTGAAGTGGCTACCACAAACCCTTCTTCAGGGGAGTGCAGGTCTATAGGAGGTATTTGGAGACCAAGACATGTGCAGCTGTGTCTCAGAGGGCCAGCCTGTGCTGCACAGCTCAGTGGACTGCTGTGCCTGCTTACTCTGGGATCGCAGGCCACACCAGCTCAGAATTTGGAGTCTGGCCACAAGATTTGACATAGCTTAGAAATAGCTGAGACAACTTTTGGAGAGCTGAGAAGTGCAGGGGCCTGTATCAAAGAATTCAGCTGAGTGCAATAGGCTGGAAAATGAAATCTCCTGTAAGAGAAAGATTTTTAGGTTTTTTCTGTGAGCAACCAACTAAGTGAATAGTGGTTTCATTTGCTGAAAGATGAAAGATCAGAGAGAAATGTAGTGTAAGTGGAGGAGACCAGAGTCTGATAAGACTGTTAGAGAGCTGAGAGATTGGCTAACTCTTGATTTTTTGAGTTTGAAGCCAGGAGGACAGGTTCGTGCTGGGGATTTAAATTTGGAAGTCATCTACATTTAGATGATATTTAATTAATGCTGTGGTATAGGTTCATTCATTCACTCAAACCCACTCACCACTCACTCACTCACTGAACAAGTACCTACTGCATGCCTAATACTAAATGAAATTGCCTATAAGAAGCTAGTGAAGACAAGTGGTCTATTCCAGTACATTCTAACTCTTCCTATTCCCCATTCTCCCTCTTTTTCTCTCTAGAGGTGACCACTCCTTAAAACTTGTGTTCTTCCACTCATGTTTTTACACATTTATCATGTTTGGGCGTAGCTATACATATTATTGTTTCCTGTATTTTAAAACTTTACACAAATGGTATGACCTAGTATATATAATCATGCAGCTTGATTTTTTTTCTCTTTATAGGATTACTCATGTTGATAAATGTCTCCTTGTGAACATGGGTGGAAATTTCTCTTTAAGTGGAATTGCCAGGTCTAATTCACTAGATGCTGCCAAACTATGTGAGGCAAATTGAACTCTATAAAATTATTATTAATTTTTTTTATAAAATTATTTTTTAACTTAGGACATCAAAAGACTATCAACAGAAAAAAAGGTAATCCATAAAACGGGAAAGTATTTGCAAATAATTTACTTGATAAAGGATTACTATCCGGAGTATAAAGAGAACTAAAACTCAAAACAATACAAAAATAAAATAAAAACATGATTCAAAATAGGCAAAAGACTTAAGAGACCTTTCTTCAAAGAAGATATATAAATGAGCAAAAGCACATGAGGAAATGCTCAGTATAATTATTCATCAGGGAAATGCAAATCAAAACCACGATGAGATACCACCTCACATTATTAGGATGGTGACTATCAAAACCAGAAGATAACAAGCGCTGGTGGAACTTTAAAATAGTAAACCACTGTGGAAAATTTCTGGTGATTCCTCAAAAAATTAAATATAGACTTACCACATAATTGGCTATTCCATTTTGGGGTATATATCTAAAATAATTAAAAGTAGATATCTGCACACAACATTAATTCACAATAGTTAAAACATGGAAGCAACCTAAGTGTCCATTGATGGATGAATGATTGAGTAAAATTATTATATAATACAAAGAAATATTATTTTTACCCTTGAAAAACAAATTCTGACACATGATACACCCTGGATAAAACTTGAGGATAATGTGCTAAGTGAAATAAGCTTAAGAAGACATACTGTATGATTCCACTTATACGAGGTATCTAGAGTAGTTAAAATTGTAGAGACAGAAAGCAGAATGGTGATTGTCAGGGGCTGAGGAGAGAGAGAAATGAGGATCTCTTAAACGGGTACAGCATTTCAATTTCACAGGACTAAATGGAGATGTCACACCAGATACCCTCTAGAGTCTGACTAGCTCTAAAACTTGCTTTTTCTCTTAGAAATGCTTTTTCTCTCCCTTCACCCCTAGTGCTGAGGATTGAACCCAGAACCTCACACATGCTAGGAAAGTGACATATCACTGAGCTATATTCCCTGCCCCTTTTAATTTTTATTTTGAGACAGGCAGGGTCTCTCTAAGTTGCCCAGGTTGGCTTCAAATTTGTAATCTTTCCAAGTAGCTGGGATTACAGGCATGCACCAATGCACTTAGCTGTAAACTCATTTTTAATTTCTTAAAGTCTTAGCAAAATTAAAGAATTTCCTAAAGAATAGAAAGAAATTAAATAATAAATTATAATGCCATAATAAGATAATTAAATTATAACTAAAATTAAATTATTTTATTTTGATTTAATAATAAAGTATTATTTATTATTTAATACATTAAGATAAAACACATTCTATTTTACATTGGTGGGTTGGGACAGTATAAAAGAAAGATTTTGTGTCTGGCTCTGAAATTTAAGAGGAGGCATTCTGTATACATTGGACCTGTTACAAAAATTGGTTTTATTTTCTCTTCCACAAATCAGGGAACTATGAATAGGCCACTTTTAAGGTCATATTTTAAGCAATATAGATTTAAATGCCACAGGATTTAAAAGATTTTAGGCACCCTTAACAGCTAAAATAATCTTGACAAAGAAGAACAAAGTTGAAAGACATAGACTTCCTGATTTCCAAACTTACTGTAAAGTTACAGTTACAAAGCAGTGTGGTATTGCTATAAAGACAGACAGACTGACCAGAGAGCCCAGGAAGTATACCCTCACAAGACTGTCAAATGGTTTGTGATAAGGGTGCCAAGATCATTCAGTGGGGAGAGAACGAATTTTTTTCAACAGTGATTCTGGGAAAACTAGATATTTACATGCTTTAGGGCTGAGTGAGTCTTTGGATGTGAGATGGTTCATCTCCATGCCCCTCCCCAGAAACGTGCCTTACATAAGACAGTTTTGTCTTTTACATGAGTTTAATAAGGTTAAATCATTTTGGTTCCAAATTCAGGATGTTCTGTTTCTGCTAGTCATGGGATGTTCTGTCATTGACAGAGGGTATCCTTCATGGTGACTAATTTCCAGCTTTTCCTCTGAAGGCAGTTCTCCTCCGCCCAGCCCATGAGGTGTACCACATGAACAGCATTTCCCAAGAGCGTTCCTGTTTAGTGATATGAGGGCTCCAAGACCTGTTAGGACCAGTAACAAGGTCTCCACCAAGTCACTGACTTGTTGTTCATGCTTTTCACTGTCCTTTTATGTGACCAAAGAGGAACCATTGGGGCAAAAACTCTTAAACTCTTAAAAGACCTTGCAAAAATTACATTCTTCCACCTTCAATTATGAAATAAATAGTACTGTTAGTAATTTATCCAAGAGGACCCAGAGCTTTTTTGGAGAAAACTCAGTTGAATGAATAGTAGTTATGTTAGCTAGTCCTAGAAAGCAAATTATCTAAAGTGGTCAGAATGGTAATATGCTCTCTTAAATGGTGACTGCTAAGCCTTCACCAGGGGGAAGCCGGGTCTGGCAGAAAATTAGCAGATGTGCTGCCCTGTGCCTTGACAAATGAGAACTGTGCAGTTACCACAGTCCTTTGGCTGCTGAAACCTAGGACCACCCCTCCACTATTCAAAGAAGGTTTGGATCTTTCTTTATGCATGTAAAGTTTGGGGCCATTAATGATTTGTGGGAGGGTTCAGAGTCAACAATTTGTATCAGAAGAGTTCTAATACCCCAGAAACAAAACCTGGTAACCTGGTAAATTCTAGCAGCTCTGTAACAACACCCAGTAGGGAGTGTTGGTGTACAACAAGTGGGAAGGGTAATAAAATAAAAAAGGCTGGTTGATTCCAAGAATGGGACTCATGCTGGTCATGTAAGAAAAGTGTTGGCACTCAATCAAAGCAGACCGGTAGAGTCCCAGAAACCTCTGTGGCTTGATCTTTAGCAAGTATGTACATTCCTGGTTCCCCTAGAGCACATTTGATTTGGTTTTGCTTTATATTAAGTGTTTTAATTGCTGGAAAGGTTTTATAAATTGGTTTGTTTCTTTTCTTGCAGGATATACATTTTTTTTAATATTTATTTTTTAATTGTAGATGGAAACAATACCTTTATATCATTTATTTATTTTTATGTGGTGCTGAGGATCGAACCCAGGGCCTCACATGTGCTAGGCAAGTACTCTACTGCTGAGCCACAACCCCAGCCCACAAATATTTTTTATAGAACATATGGTCTCCATCTTTTATTAAGCTTTTCTTATTTCAGCTGATTTGTCTAGAATACCTTACCCCGTGTTTTTCAAATGGTGGGTTATAAATCATTAATAGGTTGCCAAGTTTACCACTTAGATCTTGACCATCAATTTTAAATGAACTACAATTGAACATGTCAATGTCTGTTTCACCTAGTAAAAATCATTAGGGATGAGTTTCATTATTTCAGGCCAGTCCTTATGGCATCAAGGGCAAGGTCAGAATAGGGGAGAGACGAGGTGGTGAGCCAGCTGGTGCTCAGGTCAGGAGGAAAAGAGAGGGCAATTTCTTATATGGAGAACTGACCTCAATGAGAACTGGGGTGTGTGTCACCTGGGGGCCCTGTCTTTTCAAGTATTTTGCACAGCCTTCTCCAGCAGGGGTCTGCAAAGGACTGTTTTCACCCTGTATGCCTTGTAAAAGTTACTGAACCCCTCCCAGCCTCAGTTTTCTCTCTTTTAAAGTAGAGAATGCTTCCTATGTCCTGTGGTTGTGATGAGAGAACGTTATTGCTTATAGTGACTTCTTAGTTCAGTGACTGGCCCATAGTAAGCCCTCTAAGTATCTTTGCTGTTACTTTTATATTAAAAATGGATAATTATGATTGTAATGCATTCCACTATTGTCATGTAAGAAATTAAAAATGACATATTTAAGATAAAATTGAATTTAAAATAAGTTTTGATTTATATTTGGATTACACACACTGTCTAATCTATATTATTCAACCTTGCATAACATGCAGCCAACTACATGTCCACCCAACAAACTCTTACTGCCAGGAAATCCATAGGGCTCCTTTCTGAGTTTGGTTCATCATGGAAGGCAGTGGCTTTCAACCCTGCCATACCCATAACCCTTCACTAGCCTGATATTAAATTCCTAGGTAATATAATTTACCTAGAAATGTAATTTCAAAAAAATAATATAATGCCCAATTGTCATTAAAAAAGAGATAAAATGGAAGGGTTTTCTGGTAAAATATACATTTTGTACATAAAATGTGTGCATGATTATAGTAGAGAGCATAATATAGCCGACAGATGATTGTATCTGTAGAATTATACCAGTGGGCAAGCTATAAGTATGGGTTGATACAGGTGACTCGAATGTCATTGGTAGTGTTGCCATCAGTGACATGGTTTTCTGGAATTGAGGAGTTCAGAACAAAACAAATTATATTCTTTCTTTGATTTATATACATAGCTGCATGCCTGGAAAATTCAGAACACATTTGTTTCTCCAAATCCACAGGAGATTGGTCCTAGGACAACCCCCTACTCCAGGATACCAAAATCTGCAGATGTTATATAAAATGATGTAGTATTTGCATAGAACCTATGCATATCCTCCTGTATACTTTAAATCATTTCTAAATGACTTAAATACCTAGTTCAATGTAAGCACTATGTAAACAGTTGCTATAATGTATTGTTTAGGGAATAATGAAATTAAAAAGTTTATACAAGTTCAGTAGAGATGCAGTTTCTTTTCCTTGATTTTTGGTCCTCGATGGGTTGAATCTGCAGATGTGAAACCCAGAGAAGCCAATATATTAAAGCCATGCAACAGTATGCAATATATTAAAGCCATGCAACATGTAGTTGGATGTAAAATGGTGTTTGATTCTAGTCCTGAGCAGGGTTTTCACCTGCTCGTATGTCTGGTGGAACACGTGAATGTGATGTATATTTGCAGGATGTTGGCTTCTCTAGCTTCTCCTCACTAAAAGTCGGTAGTGTTCCCAACAACCTTGGTGACCATGAAGATGCCATAAAGTCTCAAAGTGCACCAGACAATCTGGGGCCTCTTCTTAGAGATGAAGGTGTAGAAGACGTGGCTGGGAGGAGACAGGGTGGCACCCCCAAGGACTGGTTTCTTTCATCGCTAAAGCAGCTCCTCAAGTCTTAAAGAAATGAGTAGATAGATACCAGTTTGTCTTTCTGGAAAGAAATTGGGTTATTTGTTTCTTTTTAAGTTTCTCCTTGTTCCCTACGAAAATATTTTGATAAAGGAATAGGAAGCCTGATGGGCATTGATGTTCCCTGAGTATGGCCCTGTCCTGGAAGATTCCATCTAGATGAGGATCTAAGATCCAAGCTACCAGTATATCAGAGAAAATATATCTTTCTCTGTTGCATCATAAGGAGATGTTGAGTTTACTCCTCAACGTTTTCAGTGAAGTTTGTTTATTTTGAGGTGCTTCCTGTATTGTGGAAAAGCACAGAACCTACAGAGAAAAGTCCCATGAAGTTTAAATTTCTGTGACTAAACCAGTAGAATATGTGCATATTGGTTGGTTTCTTTCAAAAGCCATGTTTTCGTGCAGATTGCACCCAGAGGAGGTATTTGGTTACATCTATCCTAGACTCTTGGGAGGTGGTCAGTTTTAATCTGCTTGTCACAAAAGGAAAAATAAGTTGTATGATTATGGAATGTCATCTTGAAAAATGATGTGAGAGGAAACCGTCTCCACCTTCCTCCTCCCATCCCCATTCTAAACTGGGTTTAATAGAAATGCTTGTGAACTGGCTTAGTGGGTGACCCTGGGGTCATGTCCATCACTAGACTTGCATAATTCTCTTACTTGTTTTAATAATTCATACCATCTTTATTTTTCACAACCAGGGCCAATCTGTACCAATCCCTGACCCCTTTCTCAGGGTACTGTTTTCCTTCTAGGAGATTTCCTAGCAAAAATACTTTGAGAAGCAATGCAAGAAGAGGAAGAAACATAAAACTCTTAATTAAAAACTGTAGTTAATGAACCCCTGCGTAAAGAAAACATCATAATTACCGTTAATAAAAATACCTGACAGCAAAAATGCCTATCCAAGTAATGCCTTACTTAGCAAATGGTTATTGGGGAAACCATTGTGTGTTTTTTTTTGGGGGGGGGTACCAGGAATTGAACTCAGGGGCACTCAACCACTGAGCCACATCCCCAGACCTATTTTTTATTTTATTTAAAGGCAGGGTCTCACTGAGTTGTTTAGCACCTCACTTTTGCTGAGGCTGGCTTTGAACTTGAGATCCTCCAGGCTCAGTCTCCAGAGCCACTGGGATTACAGGCATGTGCCACCATGCCTGGCTGTGTTTGCGATTTAAAAAGAAATCTTGTTGTTTTAAAAAGTATCAACAGTAAAATATACTTTATTCTGTGATTTTTAACATATGTATATATTTGTGTAACCATTGCCATTATCAGGATATAGAACAGTTCCATCACTCAAAATAACTCTTTCTTATAACTTGATTCCTCACTGCTGATTATCTATTTTCCATCCCTATAGTTTTATCTTCTCAAAAATGTCATGTAAATGATGTTAGTATGTCATATAGTAGGTGACTTTTGGAGACTAATTTTTGTTTTACTTATACTTTTGAGATCCATTCAACTGTTTATGTGTCAATAGTTTGTTCCTCTTTATGGTTAACTACTGTTTCATTATATGGATATACCATAGTTTATCCATTTAAAGGACATTTGAGTTGATTCCATTTTTGCAGTTATGAATAGAACTGTTATAAATGTTGGATTTATATGAATATTTATTTCTCCAGGGTATATACTCAGGTGTAGGTCTGCTGGCATCTACACCTAAGTATGTGTACTGCAGTAAACATTTGTTGACTTTTATGAGTCACTGCCAAAACTGTTCTCTAGGGAATGTGCACCATTTTTAATTTCTGCCAGCAAGACATGAGAGTTCTAGTTGTTCTGCATCCTTGATAGCCCTTGGTATTGTCAGTATTTTTAATTTTAGCTATTCTAATGGGCTTGTACTCATCATGGTTTTAATTTGTGTTTTCTTAATAGTTGATTAGGTTGAATATTTTTTCATATGCTTACTTATCATCCTGCATTCTGTTTTATGAAGTGCCTATCTTTATGCCCTTTGCTCATTAAAAAAGATATTGTTTTCTTATTGTTAAACTTGGAGAGTTCTTTATTGCACATTCAAGTTGGACATATGATTCACAAATATTTTTCCCCAATTTGTAGCTTATCTTTTCCTTCTCTGGATAGAGCAAAAGTTTTTAATGAAATCCAGTTTATGAATTTTTTATTTTATGGATTATACTTTTGTGCCATATCTAAGAACTCATTGCTCAACCCAAAGTTGAATGTTCTAAAAGTTTGATAGTTTTTCATTCTATATTTAGATCTATGGTCTATTTTGAGCTTACTTCTCTACAAGGTATGCCATTTAGATCAAAGTTTACTTTTTTGTCTGTAGTTGTTCAATTGTTCCAACAATTGAAGAAATAGGTATATATCTATTTCATTTTTTGAAACTATTGTAAATATTATGTTGGGAAGACTTTTCTTTCTCCATTGAATTGCTTTGAACCTTTGTCAAGTCAGCTGTATCTGTGTGCATCTATTTCCAGAGTCTATATTCGGTTCACTCTACTGATCTATGTGTTTATACCATTGTTAATACTATCCTGTCTTGATTACTGTTAACTCTATAGTATGTCTTAAAATTGGGTAGTATAACTCCTCCCATTTTATTCCACCTTTTCAGAATTGCTTTGGCTATTTTAGGTTTTTTTCTTGGTATCTCCATATTAATTATAGCATTAGCTAGTTTGTATGTAAAAGAAGTCCTGCTGGGACTTTTATTGGTAATTTGTGGAACCTATAGATCAATTTGAGAATAATCAGTAATTTTGCTATTATGTCTTTCAATCTATGAATATAAGGTGTTTATACAATCATTTAGATCTTTGATTTCTTTCATCAGAGTTTTGTAGATGTTACATAAGACCATATACATGCTATGTTAGGTGTATGTATATTTCATTTTTTAAACTATTGTAAATGTTATGAATTTATAAATGTCAATTTTTATTTGGACATGCTAATTGTATTATATTTATGGCCATTGTGACAAATTACTAGAGACCTGGAGCTTGCAACAGCAGGAATGTGTCCTCTTAGAGTTCTGGAGTGGAGCATCCATAATCAGTCTTGCACTGGAATCAAGGTGTTGTCAGGGCTGTGCTCACTTCAGTCTAGTATAAAACTGCTGTTTTCCTTGTGTAGCTTCTGGGGCTTTCTGACCTTCTTTGGTTTATAATGACATTATTCCAGTCTCTTCCTCTATCTTTACATTGCCTCTCCTCTATGTATGGAATTCCCTGTGTCTATATTTTATAAGGATCCTTTAGATGCCATTTGGGGCTCACCTGGATAATCCAGGATAATTGTCACATCTCCAAAACCTTTGCCAAATCAGATAATATTCACAGGTTCTAGAGATTCAGTCTTTGAGGACATTTTTTTTTAGCCTACCATATTATTAGTGTTTAGTAATAAAGATTGTGGTGTGTGTGTATGTGTGTGTGTGTGTGTATGTGTGTGTGTGTGTGTATGTGTGATTCTGTGTATTGATCTTCTACAAATTTGCTAAACTCACTAATTTTATGGTAGATTTCTTAGGATTTTCTAGATAGATAATTGTGGAGAGCGGTAACAGTGATTGGGAGACCAGTGTCTGAGATTGGGGTCCCTAAAGACTTCATGGCTGTGGCACGCTTGGTGACTGGGAAAGTTTCAATGCAAACTGTACGATGCTCAGTTGATATGGCAATGCTCTCCATAGAATCTTATCAGCTTTGACCTTATTCTCAGGCACACACTTCCTTTCTAAGATAGCTACAATGTTTCACCAATTCTGCTGCTCCTGAATCTGCCAGCGAATTAGAAACTTTAAACAATGGACTTTCTTGAGAGCTGCACAATGCTCCAGACATTGCATATTGCAACTGTAGTATGTAACTGAGGAAATAGCTGCATACTGTTGCTAATTCTGTAACTTTCATGAATACAAAGAATAATGCTTACATAGACTTTAATCTGATTAATGAGACATATTTAATAAAGATTGCTGGTGTAATTCTTCAGATCTCTTCTCCATCAGAGAGCAGTGCTCCACCCGACTCCAGCTTTATCTTCAAGATCTGCGTGTGTGACTCTATTTCTTCCAATATCCCATGGCCCCTCACCAGAACCTGCTAGTTTGGCCTCATTGATCACAGCAGATAATGATTATACCTACAAATAGACATACTTCTTTCTATTTTCCAAACTGTATGAATTTTCTTATCATGACAAAAACTTCCTGCTGAGGGCCATTGCCAAATAGGAATGACGCATCGAAATTTCCTTGCCAGCTACCCCATGTTAAATGGACTTGCCTTGGAATTTCGCTGTTGACATTGCATGTAAGGTGACCTTGCTCAAGGACCAGGGCGGATCCGGATTTAGAGCTGATCAGGTTTGAGGAAGTATCCCGGTCCTTGGGTTTAGGGCGTTCCCGGTTTAAGACAATATGGGTTTTAGGGAAGTTGGAGGTTGAAGATTATTGCTGCTGGAAATAGGGCCTTCCTGCTACCTGAGCTCCCGTTGAGTTCTCGTGAGATTCAGAAAGAAAGGATTAGGAAGAAAGCCTCGTGGAGTAGGTGAATTGGGTGGCAGCAGAACTGGGATTTCCCCAGAACGTGTGTAGAGGCCGGTGTGAGTTCGGGAATAAAGAATTGCTGTTTGAATCTACAAAGCTGTGAGTGGCTCGTGATCTTGTGCCCAGCCAAGACATTGCCAACTTCCAGCACACTGTTGAATAGGAATGGTAAAAATGGACATTTTTGTGTTGTTCTTAATCTTAGGGGGAAAGCATTTACTAATTCACAAGCATGATATTGGCTCTAAGTTTTTGAAGCTAAAATTGAGGAAGTTCTTTTCCATTCTTTCTTTACCAAGAGGTTATTTTAAAAAATCACAAATGTATGTAAAATTTGGTCATATCATTTTTTGCATCAATTAATATAACATACCTTCTTTAGATTATTAATATGATGGATTACACTGATTGGTGATTTCCGCATTTTTGAGCCAGCCTTGTGTTATTGGGACAAATCCCACTTCATCATGAATCATATGCATTGCCCATTTTGGTGTTGGAGACTTTTGCTATATGAATTGATATTTGTCTGTAGTTGTCTTAAACTGTCATTGTCTGATTTTGGTGTCAGGGTAATTCTGGCCTTATAGGATCAGTTGAGACACACTCCCTCCTTTTCTATTACCTAGAAGATACTGTAAATTTTTTTTATGATTATGGAATCCCATTTTAATTATAGCATAAATTAACAAATCTAAATAATACAACTACCATAAAGCTAAAATTCTCATTTACGTAAAAATTTATTGTTATTTCTTCTTTACATGTTTCATAGAATTTGCCAATGAAACCATTTAACTGGGTGCTGTTCTTTTCCAGAAAGTTTTTTTACTACAAATTCAATTTTTTATATTTATATGAATATTCAGGTTTTCTGTTCCATCTTGGGTCTTAATCATTTATAGTTTTTGATCCATTTCATCTAAGCTGTTGAATGAATACGCATAGAGATGTTGATAGCTTTCTGTTATAATTACAGTCTGCAGTACTTGTAGTCATATCCCCTTTTTCTCTGTTAATTTTTCTTTGTCTCTTTTTTTATCTTTCAGATTTGCTATTTAATTATCAATGCTTTGGTCTTTTCAAAGAACCAGCTTCTGGTTTTATTGTTTTTCCTTATTTTGCTTATTTTCAATTTAGTTTCTTTCTTTTGTTTTTATCATTTCTTTCCTTTTGAATACTTTGAGTTTATTTTGCTTGCTCTCTCTCGTTTCTTAAAGTTTAAGCTCAAATTGTTTGAGACATTTCTTCTATGCCAATATAAACAATTAATGCTACAAATTTTGCTTTCGAGCACTATTTTAGCCACACTTGACAAATTGTTTGTATTTTAATTTTCATTTAGTTCAAAAATGCTTTCTGATATTATTTAAGGCTCATTTTTGGCCCATTTATTATTTATTTTTATTAATTTCATTTCCAAATGTTATGAGATTTTCCTGTGTGTTTTTTTAATAGTGTTGACATCTAGCTTTAATTTCATTATGGTCTGGAAATATACTTCATATAATATCAATTATTTAAGGTTTGTTTTATGACCCATGATTTGGTCTCTCTTGGTGAACGTTGGTTGCATGGATATTGGATCTTCCTCAAAGGGAGTCAGACCTCTAAACTGGGCCTGTTCATTTGCATATGCAATCAAGACTATTCCTGAAAGGCTGTCACTCATAGCCAATTCTTCCCTTTGTCTAGAATATCCAGGATGTGAGAAGTGATGATGAAGATGAATATGAAGAAGAAGACGAGGAGGAAGAGGAGGAGGAGGAGAAAGAGAAAGAAGCTGCCAAAGACAAAGACAGAGACAGTTTGAAGAATGGCCTTGGGGCTGACAGGCACCTCATTCCCAATGGTCAGCATGGTCGTTAGCTTGAAGCCCATGTCATTCCCACAGCACAGCATGCTGCAAGGACTCCTGGGAGCTGGAAATGCTCCCCTTTCCATGGCTGTGGCCAAGAAGACCCACAGAGATCCCAGATACTGCCCTTCCCTCTTTCTCACCTTCCCTCCATCCTAAGATGTGTTTAACAAAATGTTGTTAACTTGTGTTAAATTGTTAAATATTCAAATGCCCGTGGATTTTATTGCAGTTAGGACTCACACTGGTCAATAATTTCAAAGATTTTTCCAAAGCACTGTTTCAGTTATAACTTTGTTTTGGTCCTTTTACCTTCCCACCTTGCCCATCCTCATGATGGTTTCACAAGTGCTAAGGAAACTCATTTTTCCCAGGTGTGTTTGGCCACAGAGAGCAACTCAGTTCCCAAAGATGAGTTGAAGTGGCAATGGGACAGTTGCAGAAGGATCAAATAAGGAGATAGGCTTCTGGGGCTCTTGGCCCCTTCCCTTGAGCTAGAAATGGTAATGGGACAGTGACAGAAGGGCCAAACCAGGAGATAGGCGTCTAGGGCTCATGGTTCCCTCCTGCCACCTGCAAGCTCAGGTGCTTTATCTCTACAATGTGACTTCACAGGGTGGAGTAAAGATCAAATGAAATAATAGAGGTGGAAGTGTATACTGTCACCTGTGTATTATTGCTAACTGAACCTCTTTGAGCTATGATTCCCGCTCTGTTTGGGAAAGAGAAACCTGACTAAATTTGGTATGAGTGGGACTGAACAAAAAGCACACTCTTAAACAATTCCTCTTAAGTGCATCTGAGATACCTGGAAATACAAAGCCCCAGAGGGCTGCTTCCACTTGATTTGGTAACTATTTGTTAGCTCCATAAGGATAATTCTCAGATTGCCCTGGAATTCACCTCTCTCAGGTCCTCTGAGAGGATCAAGAAAGTGAGTTTTGGCATGTTTCCTTCTTATCTTTTGCTGGTTTCTCACGGTTTTCCTGTCTAAGAGAGAAACTTAACCTATGCTGCCCTGAGCCCCTTCTGGCCAGCAGGGCTGCACTGTGGGCTGTTAGGGTCCATCTGGGGCCTCACCAGGGAATGGGGCCCAGGTCAGGTTGCTCACTGAGCCATACCACCCAGGGAGCCTGAACCTCTAAGTGGCATGTGTGGGAGCTGCAAGACCCCCAAAAAACTCTTGGAAACAGAAAGAGGAAGCCATACATTGCTTCTCTGCTATCCAACCCAATCAGACCACATAACAGTGAAACTATACAATACAGAAGGCCAGAAAATAACCCTGAGAAATGTCCAAGGACAGGCTCTGGAGTCAGTGTCAGCTCTCTGGGAGGATGGATAAGGGCTAGTAAGTCAGTGGCTGGCTCTCCTTCATCCCCAGGGGAGAATAGTGGGGACTACTTGGATATTTCCAGTCTATAGCCTTGTCTTCACAAGGGACAAGTCCTGAGCAGTGTGTCAGGGGTGACCACAGAGGCTCCTCAGGGTCCTGCTGACAGGAGAGACTGAGCCTTCCAAAGAAGAGTTTGAGCACAGTATGCCTCTTCTCTTCACACACATCCCAGCCTCTTGTATTGGGTCAGATTTTGTATCTTCATCCTATATTGCACAGGGACTCATACTGTAAAGTCACATGAAAGTCAGCCCCAACCAATGCAGGCCATAAGGCCATTTGAGGAGAAAGGGTACTATGCTCACTAAAAAGGTCTGAGACTTTTGGTTCCTAATGAAAATATGTTTTTAAAACCTTCAGGCCAAATAAAAACAGGCAAACAGACACAAAAACCTTTCAGAATTCTTTCCCCAACAAAATCTTTGGTTAAAGAATTGTAGAAAGAACAGAAAAACAAGCCTCAATTTTTCTCTGCATAATATTTGCTTTTATGAGTACAATGCCTTATCTGTATAATGTGATATTATATATCTAAGATGCCTCCACTTACTTTGTGGCATGGCTATTGGTTTATTATTACTATTATATTATTATTGTTATTTGGGGGGAAGAAGGTCACACTAAGATTACTTTTTATTTTTCCAGTTATCAGAGTATTTTCCCCCTTGATTTATTCTGGTCTTATCTCAATACCAAATCTCTTCTTAAGGTAAAAATGCTCTCTGTCCTCCAGTTTTTTTTTTCCTCATTTGATTGTTAAAATTAAAACTGATATATCAACTCTTGATACAGCTGGAAGCACTAAACTACATTATAAGAGTGAGATACAGGTTTATAACTTCCTTTAGGGCATTTGAAGTTAATTTAAAAGGTATCCTATTTTACTACAGGACACAAGGGCTCAGGGCTATGCAAGATGACTTTTTAAAATTGTAATCCACAGTGCCATCAATATTGTAATGGTAATGACTTACAATAAAACAGAAACAAAATCTAGTGTGTGTGGTGTTGCATGGATTTGGCATTCACATTGCTTGGCCTCTGAGAGAGAGAATTACAGGTCTCCCTGCATACTGGAAACAAAGGTTTGCCAGTCCTACAGAAAGGCCTACGGGGAATTGAAGGGAAACTGAGGAAAAGGGATCCAGCTGTAGATTTTCAGGCTGCTGGTCTCCTGATGCCAGACATCAGAACAAAGGAGGTGGGTGGGGCCCAGCTGAAAACCCCAGGCCTGACAAGGTGGTCACCCTCAGAGATTAAGGCTTCCTGGAGTATTTTCATTTCCAGGCACTTCAGACATATTTAAGAAGAATCTTTTAAGAAAGTGCCTCTTGGCTGTGCATGGTGGAGACAGTCGGCCAGCCTGGAGGCTGGAGTCTAACCAGGGTGGCATTGAGCCATGTGCAGGAACTTTGAAGTGTTAAGAGAGGGTATTGATCCTAAAGGTATTTTCTCAGTCACATTTTGATATGGGATCTAGAAGGATGGCTCAATTGGCTTTCCATCAGAATTACCTGTGGAACTTAAAAAATGGATACCTAATTCATTGCCTGCTGCACATTTTGATTCAACACTTCTGGGTGAAAAGTAAATCTACATTTTAGCTGAACCTTAGGTACTTCTGAAAAGCAGTCAGGATTCTGTGTGACCCTACTTGATTTTATTCCTATTGGCAGTTTTGTACACTAAGAGACGGTAAATGCAATTGTTTAGAATAAAATAAAATAGGGAAGAAGAAAAGCAAGCAAGGCAAATATAAAATTCATACTAAGATGGATAAGTGTGGTGTATCATCAGCTTTTCATTGCTTTGGCCAAAATATCCAACAAGAACAAGTTAAAGGAGTAAAAGGTTATTTTGGCTCACAGTTTCATACATTCAGTTCATGGTTGGCTGACTCCATTGCTTTGGGCCCAACGTGAAGCACAATATCATGGTGGAAGAGCATGGTGGAGCAAAGCTACTTGACTCATGGTGGACAGGGGGCAAAGATGGAGAAAGAGGAGCCAGGAGACAAGAAGTAATCCCCAAGAGTATGCCCCCAATGACCAACCTCCCAGCTACACCCCACCTGGTTATTTCAAATTATTAATCCGCCAAATGGATGCATCCACTGATGGAGCTACAGCTATCATAATCTGTTTATTTTTATTTCTGAACATTCCTGCTGTAACACAGAAGCTTTAGGGATACCTCATATCCAAATCACAACAGTGGGTATGTTGGCAGGTTTCAATCCAAATTAATGAGAATACCAAATATAAAAGCAAAGAGTCTCAGATTAGATTTTTTAAAATATCAATGTTTACCACAGGTACACTACAAATGTCAGGAAAAAGAAATTGAAGGACAGAGCAAGATAGAGATGCAAACTCTACCCAACAAAGCACCGTGGTTGCTGTTGTCTTAAAAAGGCAAGGAGAACCAGTGAGCAGTAAGAGAAAGCATTTAATAATAATGAAAGGGATCAATCCATCAAGAAAACACAAAACGTTTACTTAATAACTTCAAAATACATAAAGAAAAATTTCACAGAATTAAAAGAATTAACAAATTCATGATCACATTTTGGTGGTTTTAACATACCTCTTAGTATTTGATAGAACAAGCTAAAAAAATCAGTAAGAAAGAACATCTGAAAAATGAAATTAACAAAATTGACCTAGTTGATGCACACAGAAAAACACTGTAACCAATAATTGCAAGATACATATTCAGGAGCACATTCAACATTTAGAAAAGAGCCATATAATGGGCCATTAAGCAAAACTTGAAACATTTCTAAAGTTTAAAATCATACAGAATATAGTTACTAATCACAATGAAATTAAACTAGAAATCTGTAACAAAAAGATACATAAAAATCACAGGTTGAAATTAAGCAATGGACTTCTAAATAAACTATAGAATAAAAGTGTTTTGGAGGCTGCAGGTATGGCTCAGTGGTAGAGTGCTTTCCTAGAATGTGCGAGAGGCTCTGGGTTTGATCCCCAGCACAACAAAAATAAGCAAAAAAAAAAAAAAAAAAAAAAAAAAAAAAGATGTTACTGTTTGTAGATATAAACAAGCTTGCTCTAATATTTATTTGGAGAAGTATGGTCCTGGAATAACTAAAATAGTCTCAAGAAAAAATTAAAGTGGGCTGAATATAGAGCTGTAGTAATCTAGACAGTATAGTATTGGCAGAGAGAGAGACACATAGATCAGTGGAATGGAATTGAGAATCCTTGGCTGGAGGTGTAGCTCAGTGGTAGAGCACTTGCCTACCATGTGTGAGGGCTCTGAGTTCCATCTCAGCAAAAAATAAAAAACAAGAGAATTCAGAAACACATCCACACAACCATGACCAACCAATTCTTGACAAAGGTGCAAATCCAATTCAATGGAGAAAGGAGAGCCTTTTCAGCAAATGGTGGTGGAACAATTGGATGTAGATATGAACCTTGACACAAATATCACATCTGTATAAAAATTAATTCAATATGTATCATGAGCTTATATCGGGGGGATGACAACCAACATCTCATTAAGGGGTCCTTCTTCCTGCCCAGAATAATCCAAGCCACCCTAAGACTGACAATCTCAAATAATTAGTAAATAACAAAGCACAAATACTGAGAAATACTTACAGAAATTGAAGCCTCTGATAGATCTAGTCCACATGGAACTAGACAAAGGACAAAATGGTTTTGATGGTTTATTTAAGGGGGGTACATCAAAGTCAGGGATAAGGTTTCAAGGGCAGAGTTTTGCTTCCTGATGTCTTGCAGTCAGTAGGTTGATTGATATCTTGGCAGGTCACACCCATCTCAGGTGCTGTGTGGGATCTTTGCAGAGCTTGAGGGGGAAGTGCACCTGCATCAGGCAGTCAATTCCTGTGGGGGGTGCCATGGGGAATTCCCAATGCCAGACTTATTCCCTTAGGAGGCTACTATGTGCAACAGTCCACGGTGGGCTCATGACAAACTTACATTTAAAATTTTAAACTATGGAGACTTTTAGAGAAACAAAACCCAGAAAATCTTCAGGTTCTTGAGTCAGGCAAAAAAATTCTTATAGCAAAATAAAAAGTACAATCTATAAAAGGGAAAACTAATTAATTGAACATCATCAAAATTAAAATGTGGCTCTGTGAAGGACCTCCTTAAGATGAAAAGACAAACTACATTCTAAGGAAAATTATTTGCAAACATACATTTAATGAAAGACTTGAATGCAGAATAGTTAAGTAATTTTCAAAACTTCCTCCCCCAACAGGATGATTTTGTCAAGCTTTGTTTTCTGTGACTAGCATTAGGAAAACAACAGGCCATTGCTGGGGATTACTGGAGGGGTCAATTTTAAAATAAGAATTCCAAAGCCCAGGTAGAAGAAGGGTCTTGCCTGAGGTGTCACCAGTTGTTGGCCTAGCTTGGTCCCTGCACCTTGCTGTCACAGCCAGGGCCTGGTCAGAACAAAGGATTGGTAAAGTCTGTGCAGATAGATGGGGCCAGAGTTTTCCCACCTGCAATTTGAATGGGAGCCCTCACACCTGCCCCTCAAGGCTTGGCTCAGAGTCCCCTCACTTCAGAGCAGGCTGCTTTCTTTGGCAGTTTTGTTGGCTCACTGTCCCTGAGGTGACAGCCATGTTCTACTCAGAAGCTAATCCACTGGTCTCCCTGGGGTTCCCCAGAACCTGTGAGCAAGCAGATGACCCAGCCTGATTCTCTTGCAGTGAGCAAAGCCTTCTGGTCCAGAAAGAGTTTAGCAGTTGACATATAAATCTGTACTGAGTCTCGGTGAAGGAGAGACTTAGGCTGTCATCCCAGCTGCCTCCCCAAAACTTCTTGCTTTTCATAGGCCCTCTGCCAAGCTGTCAAATGCTCCCTTGCTAATAAAATCTTCCAGCAGGTGGCTCACAAGTTCCTGTCAAGAAAGAGAAGGGATGTGCTGGGGTTGTGGCTCAGTGGTACAGTGCTGCCTAGCGTGCATGAGGCACTGGGTTCGATCCTCAGCACCACATAAATATAAAATAAAGATATTGTGTCCACCTAAAACTAAACAATAAATATTTTTTAAGACAAGGAGAAGCAGAAGCAGAGGAAGAAGAAGAAAGAGAAGGAGGAAAAGTAGGAAGCAGAGAAGGAGGAGAGGGGGAGGAGGAGACAAACATCTGTATCTTTTTGAAAAACAGGGTAAGGATAGGAGACAGGGAGAAACAACTGAAAGCTCCAACCAGGACTGTCATGGGAAGACATTTTATTTGGGTACCTGGCAATTAGTCTGTACTTTGGGACTAAGGGCTCAAGATTGTTGGCCAGAGATGGCATCAGTCTGGGCATCACCTTGCATATCCTATTCCCACTTAGAGTGGTAGAAAGGTCCCTTCCAGCTCACTACCAACAGGTCTTTCTCATTTATTTGGCACCATTGGCAGGTTCCCAGTTTCTAGGTAGTTCTTTCATCAGAACCCCTTTTCTTTAAAACAATGACATTAGAAAGGGAAGTTCATAATAGGTCTGCATCCCTGGGCAACTTCTGCACCAGCTCAACTTGGTTGGAACAGACACAGAGCCAAGGGACATGGAGTTAATGTACAACAGATAGGCAGCAATGCGGCATTGACAGGGAAGAGACACATCACCATCCCAGCAGCTGGGTTTGTGCTCAAAGTCTCTTTTTCCAGCCCAGATTTTTGGTTGCCATCCTTATGAGGAAGAGGCAAAGGAAAGAACTTTGCAGCAATTATAATGGGGTTCTAGGATGTGACCTTGGTCTTGGATAACTGAGCTCAGTGCTCCTCTCCCCAGGTTGCCAATACCATGTAAGGGGCCAGACACTGTAGGCTTTGTATTCTATGTGCTCATGAGCAGGAGCCCTTAATCTGGACTCAGTGGAGTCATCCTGGGCAGAAGCAAAAGAATCTGACCCTTTGGCATTCAAAGGCAGCTGCACTGGCCCAGATAACTATGGCAACTTAGCAGAAGGTGTGCAGGGTGGGTCAACAAGGAAAGATTGAGGTAGGCCATGCCCATGAATAGGAGAGTTGCTTGGAATTTGTTACTGAAATTTGTATACTGAAGCTGTAGGTCATTTATTCTTAAAAAAATGCATTCAAATTTATTTATATAATTTCATCTATGAAATTTCATAATTTCATCCAAATGATGACTCTTATAAAGTAATTATGTAGTTGAGAATACAAAGGCTACATGAGATGCTCAGAACATGGGTTCTGGAGTTAGGCCATACTATGTTGAATCAAAATGCACCATGTATGGGATGTACAGAATGGATAAACCATGTCATCTCTCTGAGTCTTTGTTTCCTTATTTATAAGAATGATCTTCTGAGGTATGTTTTAGGATTATATAAAATATATTTTGAAGCAAGTGGCATAGAAAATGTGCTCAAAAAATATTGACTTAAACTTTAAGAAAATGTTTGTATCACACAATTTATGAATGGCAGAGCTTGGATTTAAATCTACACTTTTGACTGATCTCTAAATATCATGCATGGATGGATTGAAAAACATATTGTGGCCCACTGTGTGTCAGTCCAAGGATTAGAATATATAACAAGATACACACCACCCATGTTTCCACTGAATTAGATGGATGAAGAACATGGACATCAGATACCATATATTGGAGTTCAGTCGGGAAAATAGGAGTCACACAAGGTATTTCAAACAGAGGTATTTAACACAGGGGATTGCTTACATATGTGTTTGGGCTAAGAAAACAACCAAAAAAGCTTACTCGGGTATAATAACTTCAGGAAAAAAAAGCAACATTTTTTTTCAGAACACTGGTGGTTGGGGGAGAAACCCCATGGAGCTTATGCATATCTTGGCTCTGTACAGTGAGTACCCAAACTCTGGGCAGAGGACAAGGTCTGGAAACTGCTGCTTGCATCAGTTGGGAGAGGGGAACTCTCTGCTACTGGAACTCTGAGAAGTAGACACAAACCAGTCAATGCTAGAACCTCCATAGAGGAAGCCCAAACTGGCAGATGAAGGAGGTGCTCTTAGAGTGGGATTGGTCCTTATAAGAGGCCACAGAGAGACCCCTTGCCTCTTTTACCATATGAGGATATATGAGCAAGGAGGTGCCATCTGTGAACCTGAAGGCAGGCCTTCAACAGACACAGAATCTATCTGCACTTTGATCTTACGCCTCCAGAATTATGAGAAATAAATTTCTATTTCTATATGCATTTTAGGATGTTATTTATCTTTATTGTACACAAATGTTTACTGTTGAATTGTTTGTTGTATCCAAAACATGAAACCAAGTTCAGTGTCCATCATCAACTGACGGATAAATAGATAAAAATGTGATAGCCACACAATGGAATACTATTATGCAATAAAAAGATATTAAATATCCATGCATTCTACAACATGAATGAAACTTGAAACCTTGGGCTGTGTTAAAGAAGAGTCATTCCATTTGTATGAAATTTCCAGAACAGGTAAAGTTATGGAGACAAAAAGTAGATACTTATTTGGGTTGGGATGGGGGAAAGGGAAACACAGATAATGAGTATAGGTTTTCTTTGTTTGTTTGTTTTGACAAAGGACAAAAATGTTCTCAAATTTAGATTATGGTGATAGATGCACAAACTTAGGAACAGACTAAAAAATGTGCACTTCAAAATTCAATAAATGGCAAAATAAAAGCAGAGTATCAAAGTTAAGAACAGTGAAGGCAGATGCACTGTGGGACTTATCATGTGATGTCACTGTTGCAATTTTAAAACCTGTAGGTTGATTATGTGGGTTTTTTCGTAATTTTTCAGCGAGTAATACACATACTTTGTGCATTTTTTTCACATGTGGGTTATACTTCAAAAAAACTTTTGAAAGGTATGATAAGCAATGTTCCTGAGGCAGTGACCAAATCTCCAGTAGACTCTGTCCCTATTTCTCACCCCTAGGCATGCGGTGGTAATATAGCAACAGGGCAGCCATTTAAAGAAGAGCCATTTGCTTTCTGAGCCTCTGTATTCCAGATAGAACAACCAAAGTGTCCTGATTGCAGAGCCACATCTTCAGGATACCCTTTCTGTCCCCGGAGGAGACCTCTCCATTTAAGCTCCATCTGTAAGACAGAGGTAAGTGTTCACCCCTTTCAGAGACTCTAGCCTGTCTGTGTATCCTAGGTTGGGCTGTAACTGAAAGTTCTCTGTGCAACTCAGGCATTGGATTTCCTACCAACTATAGTTGGACAAAATAATTTTGCAGACTTGAGGGATTTTTGAGAAAGAAATACTGTGATAAGTTTAGGTGTTTGGAAGTTGGCAAACACCCCAAATTCCATCTTGGGACAGAGGAACTTAGCCAGTGTCCACTTCATGTGGCTGAAACATTCTCATTTAATTTTTAAAGGCCACTTTATTAAGGTATGTTTGACACACACAAAAAAGCTGCATATATTTAATATATACAACTTGATGAGTTTTTAGCTTTAGGGAAAATTTCATTGGGATATTCTGGGTATTGTGGATCCCAAGGTCAGGAGTGTCAGTGTTTCCATTCTGTTTCCAGGGATGTGATGCAGTCAGAATCCAGGGACATCTGGGACTCCCTGGGATGACCCACACCAGAGGGTCTACCTAGGGCTTGGCAGATATGAGGGTCTCATTAAAATGTGTGCAATGAGTTACAGGTTTAATTTGCAATTGTAACCAATCCGATTACTAACTCCAGAATCTCATAGATTCTAAGATGCATTTTTATCTTATTTTATTTTATTTACATCTTAGCATCTCAGGTTAGGATGTATCTTAAAGCCAGTGACATCTTAAAATTGCCATTGTCCATATACATCCTGCAGCAATGGTTTTGCCAGCACCTGTGCAAAGCTGGTAGCTATTCTGGGTGACTGGACAGGACAACCATAGACCTTCAATGTTTCAGTAAATAAGCCATTTAGGGATCAGTGAGATCATTCATATCTTATTTATTTTCCTGAAAATCTTTCGTTGCCATCTTCTGTTATACTCAAGAAAGTTCAAGGATCAGAGATGTTAGCAGTTGGAAGAACTGCACACAGTTTAAGAAACAGTCTACCATTAACATTCCCAGTGACCTGGAATTTAGTGATTTCACTTTAACTTAGTTACTAAAGACCCTATCTAACATATAGCTGCCTTGCAAGGTCCTGGGAATGAGGACTTCAACATATGAATTTAGAGGGGACAAAATTCATCCCATCAGGGCTGGGGTTTTGGCTCAGTGGCAGAGCACTTGCCTAGCATTTGTGAGGCACTACGTTCGATCCTCAGCACCACATAAAAAACTAAGTAAATAAAATAAAGGTATTGTGTCTGACTACAACTGAAAAAATATATTTAAAAAATTCATCCCATGACAAGATGTAAGAGACCAGGAAAAATAAAAAAAACAACAACAATGCAATAGAAGAAAAATTATCACATAAGAACAAGACAACTTAAAAAAAACTAAGGCATTAATTTTAAAGAAGATAACACACCCACCCAACAATAAACAAGATATTATTAAAATGAAGTAATCAGAATTAAAAAAAAGATCCCTAGAAAGTTAAAACATGACAGTTGAATGGGAAATTCAGTAGAAGGACTGGAAGATAGACTTAAGGAAATTTCCTAGAGAGCATATCAGGAATACAGAGATGGAAAACAGGATAAAATATATATTTTAAATATTCATTCATATATATATAAATTCCCACAGAAAGCATAAAGAGAGGAAATCTGTAGGGAAGGAAAGCAAGCACACAGGGAGAAAATCTCTAGGGAAAGAATTCATGAGCTACAGGATGTTGCTCTAGTTAAGTTAAAAAAAAAAAAAAAACAAACAATGTCTCCAAAGACCATCAGACCGATACTGCTTGACAAACAAGATAAGTTACCAAACCCTGGTTTTTAAAAGCCCCTCAAACACTGGAGGATGCAAGGAAACCTAAGTGAACCAAATTCTAGAGTGTGATAAGCTTTTCCTAGGAGAGACATCACAGCTGATTTCATCTTGGGTGGAGTGGTGGGAAGAAGAAGCTGCTGTAGGCAAATCCTGTGTTCAAGCAGAGAACACAGATTGGAATCTGGAGGATCCCAAGGGAGGGAGTTGAATCAGATTTGAAAATTTAGAGATAGACCCAGACATCTTCAATGGCTCTTTAAAAAAAAAAAAATTCAAGGTGATGAATCAATCCAACAAAGTTAGAAAACTTTTCCTGATTCTTATATAAATTTTTATTGGCACATAATAATTATACAAAATAGTGGGTTTCATTGTAGTGGGGGTATTTATTCATTTTTTTGAGGTTGAGAGAATTGGATAATGGTATGGAAAACAATGAACCTCAGCCAATTTGTGCCAGAGACAAAAATTAATTTGAAATGAATTATTGCCTTAAATGTAAAAGCTGAGATAATAAAACATAGGAAACATGTTTGAAACTTGTCCATTGCTGATGGAAATGCAAAATTGTATGGCTACCCTGGAAGACAGTTTGGCAGTTTCTTATACAATGAAACTTACTGTATGACCCAGCCATAATACTTCTTGGTACTTACCCAAGTGAGTTGAAATTTATATCCACACAACAAGCTGCACACACATATTTTTAGCAGCTTTATTCATAATTGCCAAACCTTGGAAGCAACCCAGATGCCCTTCAGTAGGTGAATGCAGAAATAAACTGTGATACAGGCAGACAATGGATATGATTCAGTGCTAAAACGAAATCAGTTCTCAAGTCACAAAAAGACATGGAGGAAACCTAAATGCATATGAGTAAGTAAAAGAAGCCAATCTGAAGAGGTTATGTATTATATAATTCCAATGATAGGACATTCTGGAAATGGCAAAATTATGGAGACAATAAAAAGATTGGTGTCTGCCAGGATGTAGGAACTGGGGGAGTAATGAATAAGCAGAGCCTAGAAACTATCCATGATGAGACTCTAATATCTAGCTACATATCATTATATGTTTGTCAAAAGCAACAAATAGAATGTACCACTGCAAGAATGAACCCCAATGTAAAATAAGGACTTTGGGTGGCAATGACTTGTCAATACAGCCTTGCAAATTGTAATAAAAGTAGTGTTGTGGTGAGGGATCTTGACAGTGGGGAAGGCTGTATGTATGTGGAGGAAGAGGTAAGAACCCCTGTATTTTTTGCTCAATTTTGCTGTGAATTTGAGACTGCTCTTAAAAAAAAAAAAAGATGAAGTCTACTGAAAAATGTATTGAACTATAAGAAAAACTCGAGAAAAATTTCAAAATGCAACAGCATATTATTTGAAGATGCATAGTTCAGGTAGAAGGAATATAGGAAGGGAGGGAATGATGAATGCAAAAGTCCAAGCAAAGGTTGCCTGTTGGTGAGAAGACAAGTGAGGCCCCTCAGGAGGCATGTGGCTACTTCTTCCAAGGGAACTGGTAACATTCTATTTCTTAGAATGAGTGGTAGGTTTATGGACATTCCTTTTATTATTTTTTTTAAATGTACATATGCCTTTTATATACTTTATATACATGTGATTCATTTTATGTTCTTTCTTCCTTTTTTTTTTTTTTTTTTTTTTTTTTTTTTTTTTTTTTTTTTGGTGGTGTTTGGGATTGAACCCAGGTCCTTAGGGCCTTGTATGTGTTAAGCACATTCTGTGCCACTCAGCGACACTCCTAGTCCCATTTCATGATTTAAAAATAAAGTAGGCAACATGAGTAAGTAGGACTTTGCAATCAGAAAAATCCAAGCTCTCTGCTCCCCACAATCTGAGACATGCTGGCAGTTCCTCTTAAATCACTGGAACTCAGCTTTTTCTTTATGAATTGGGAGAAAATACAAATGCAGCAGCACCAAGCCTGGCCAAGCCTAAGCAGAGGCTGAGATTCGGACAAGTGGGAAATAATGACCGGGAAGGTGAAATTTTTCTTCCCAGGAATAAAAAAACTTGGCTCAGGGTGAGAAGAGAAAGGAGGATGAATGTTAAGCGTTCCTTGATCTTTGATTCTATTTAATGCGCTATGATGACCATCTCATTTTACCTATCTCTCAGAAGAAAAAAATCTGGAACAATTAGATCAACAATGCCTAAGTTTGGGCTTTGGGCCCAAAAAGGGCATCCAAAAACACAGTGACCAAATGTGGTCACTCTAATTACAATATTGAGAAGAGATGCCTTGCCTCATGATGCCGTGACACGCGACTAAACCAGTCAGGGTCACTCCAAGAGAATTGGGCTGGCACAAAATAATGACAGACAGACAGACAGAGATACATTTTTCTTTGGGTTCTGTTGTGGCCCCTCTGACCCAGCTCCCACCAAGGAGGCAAGGTAGGCAATAAAGAGAGGGAGGAGCATGTTCTGAACTCTTTTATTGGGGAGAAGCCATTCAAATGAGGCAAGGGGTCAGGTTTCAGGGGGTTGAGTCTAGCTTTGTGATGTTTTCCAGGTCAGCAGATTGACTTGACATCTTAGAAGGCCACACCCATCTCATGTGCTGTGTGGGGATCAAAGGCAGAGCCTGTGAAAGGGACACACATGTGCACAGCCCAGACAGAGCAGCACTGTCAGTCCAGTTTGCTTTATGTGCTCAAAATGCTCATAGCTCACACACGGCCCAGCGCTGGCTCGCCACTCCATGATCCTCCAGGAGGCCTGCTCAGCTTCCACAGGCACCACGATTGTTCCCTGGATGGGCACCTCACTAAGTCACTGTGCTGCTGCTCACACAACACAGGCCTGAGAGTCAAAATATGTGTGTCAGGGGCTGGGGATGTGGCTCAAGCGGTAGTGCGCTGGCCTGGCATGCGTGCAGCCCAGGTTCGATCCTCAGCACCACATACCAACAAAGATGTTGTGTCTGCCGAAAACTAAAAAATAAATATTAAAAATTCTCTCTCTCAAAAAAAAATATGTGTGTCAGAGAGAGAGAGAAATGAATGGGGTGGAGAGGTGGGCAAGAGGGAGAGACTGAGTGAGGGCAGGAGAGGAGATAGGGCACAACTGGGGAGCCCTTGGAAACGAGGGGATCTCCGAGAAGCAAAAAGTCCCCCTTCTCCCACTTCCCTTGCTCTTTCTGGCTATGTTCCTTCCACTACCTTCCACCCAGGTCCCTTCTCTGCCCCACCTTGGATTGGCTCCTTGGTCTCTTTACCTATCAGAAGAAAAAGAGAGGATGCCTCATGAGTATGATGCAATCAAATCTGTCTAACTAAGATCCTGGGGGAGGACAGAGGTGGTGTCAGAGGAAGGTAGAGGGAGGAACAAGAGGAAGAGACTGGAAGAGGGGGAGCAGCAGGAGGGGAAAGAAGACAAAAGGAGTTCATAGAAATCACTCCCACGTCGGCTCCCCCAAAGACTTGGCTAGGGGCCAGCCAAAGCCGGGGCTATCTGTGGATTCAGTTACAGGCTATCAAACTCTCCTTCTCTGGACCCTCTGCAAGAAACTTGTTGCAGAGGTCCTGCCAGGTTGCTCTTATGTTCTATCATTTATTGTGGTATGCGGGGATTTCTGTGTGTCCACCTGAAGATCCCTGGCGTGTGTGTGGCCATCTGGTTTTGGGGAATGTGTTTTATTAAGGTGAAAATATTTCCGGACTTACCGAGCCTCTTCCAAGGCAAGCACCAGCTTGGCCTCAGTTCAAGGTTCTCCCAGTTCCCGCCCCGCTCCACAGTCCCACCAGGCGACCTCAATGGCTTTGCCCTTGGCCCTTGGTAACACCAGTGAGGAGAGGTTGATGCCTGGCACGCCTGCTCTGAGAGTGCACACGGAGCTGCAGAAAGGTTTATGAAGGCGACCTTCTGTGCGTGTGGACTCTGCGCTGCCCCTGGCGGGGGCAGAGGATACTGTGGGGGTTGGGAAGGCCATGAGAAGGTGAAGACCAGGGACACCCGCACACCTGGGTGGTTGGACCTCGGGTTCCATGTGAAACCCCAGTAGCAGGCGCGCGTCCTAGGATCCCACGTTTTGTAGCTCGCAGGTCTCCTCCGCCTCCGCAGCCTGCACAGAGATGGGGGTGGTTGCTGGGGAGAGGTGTTCCTTGGGAGAAATAAGGCGGGGAGAACCAAGAAATCAGGCCCAAGGGACAAAGAGACACAAAGGGGTGGATTTCCCCCCTCCTGTTCTTGGCAACAACCTTATTGCAGAGGCTCCAGGGAGGGGGAATTTGATGGCCTGTAACTGTACCCACAGATAGCCCTGGCTTTGGCTGGCCCTTAGCCAAGTCTTTGGGGGAGCCAACTTGGGAGCGATTTCTGTGAACTCCATTTGTCTTCTTTCCCCTCCTGCTGCTCCCCCTCTTCCAGGCTCCTCCCCTTATTCCTCCCTCTACTTTCCTCTGGCACCACCTGGGTCCTCCCCAAGGATCTTAGTTGGACAGATTTGATTTCATCATACTGGTGAGGCATCTTCCCAAGGTCCTGCCAGGTCTCTCTTTTGTTCTATTATTTTCCTCTTAATTCCTCCTCATCCACTCCCCAGTTGAGAAGCTCAATCTACATATTTAACACATGTCTTTGTTGTCCAGTTCCACCTTTAAATATAGTGTTGTTTTGAGCCTTAATTACATGAAAGTATTGTGTCAAAATTTTATTCCATTATTTGCATTTTAAATTCAACAGTGTTTTTGAAAAAAGCTTATGGAGATGTAGTCATTGTACAGAAAACTGCCCATGTTTAAAGCATACGACTTGGTGATACTAATTGACGTATGTATATACTTATGTTTTGACATATATAAACACCCACACCACAATCTGTAGTGAACATGTTTTTCTTCTCGAAAGTTTCCTCCAATGTACTCCTTCTCCATGTA
This sequence comes from Spermophilus citellus, assembly GCF_964194105.1. Lineage (NCBI taxonomy): Eukaryota > Metazoa > Chordata > Mammalia > Rodentia > Sciuridae > Spermophilus > Spermophilus citellus. The sequence continues at coordinate 54,782,544 of NC_138185.1, forward strand.
CCTCTCTGAACCTACCTTTTGTCCAATCACTGACCAGTCAATACATTAATTTGCATTTTCTAGAATATTATATAAATGAAATCATACACTGTACTTTTTAAAAATGTGGCTTCCTTCATTCAGTAATTGTATTGAGATTCATTCATATTGTGGCATGTATCAATGGTTCATTATTTTAAATTGTCAAGTAAGTAATTCGTTGTACATTGTGTATTCTACAATTTGTTTATTCATTCATCTGTTGATGGACATTTGGGTTGTTTCCAGTTTGAGGTCATTTCAAATAGAGCTGCCATGATCATTCATTTATAAGTCTTCCTATGGACATATGCTTTCATCACTTAAGAGTGGAATGACTGAGTAGGTGCATGTTTAACCTTTTAAAAAACTGCTAAAATGATTGCAAAGTGGTTGTATTGTTTTATTTTCTTACTTGCAGTGTGTAAAAATTCCAGTTCCTCCACATCCTCACCAACATTTGGTTAATGTTTTATTTCTGCTTTCAAGAATTTCTAATAGGTATGTAGTAATTATTTCATTGTGGCTTTAAATTTTCATTTCCCCCCAAACTAATAACATTGGGCATTTTTAAAATCTTGAGTTCCATCTGCATGTCTTGTTTTGTAACATGTCTATTTTAATCTTTTGTTCAATTTTTAAAATAATTAGGTTGTGTGTTTCTTTATGTGTTTGTCTTAGGTGTGTGTATTTTATTGTAGTGAAATATATATAGCATAAACATCACCATTTTAGCCATTTTTAAGGGGACAATTGAGTAGCATCAAGTGCATTCACAGTGTTGTGCAACCATCACTGTTATCTATTTCCAAAGCTTGTCTTCATCCTACACAGAAACTCTATGCCTGTTAAGCAGTAACCTTGGTCCCTTCTATCCCCAACTCTTCATGATCTCGGTTCTGCATATTGGGTCATGTGCTAGTTCTGTGTTTAACATTTTGAGAAACTGCCATACTTTTCCAAAGAGGCCAGAGGATTTAACTTTCCCACCAGCAATGTATAGGGGTTCTAATTTCTCCATATCTTCACCAACATTTGTTATTTTCTGTTTCTTGATAGCAGTCTTCCTAATAGTTATAAGGTGATATCTCACTGTACTTTTGATTTACATGTCTCTGATGATTAGTGATGTTGAGAATCCCTTCCTGTGCTGAATTAGCCATTTGTGTATCTTCTATGAAGAAATGTCTATTCAAGCTTTTGCTCATTTTTTAATTGAACTACTATTGATTTTTGAGAATTCTTTATATATTTTGTATACAAGTACACTATCCGATATATGCTCTGCAAAAATATTCCCCTAAACTGTGCCTAGTCTTTTCATTCATTAGCAGTGTTTTTCTTGAAGAGCGAATTTTTAATTTCAATGAAGTCAGTTTATCAATTTTTTTCATGGATTATTTTTTAGGTGTTACATGTATGAAATCTGCCTAAATCAAGATCATAGTGATTTTCCCTGTGTTTTCTTCTAGAAGCCTCAGAGTTTTGTTTTTTTTTTTTACATTTAAGTCTATGATACATTTTGACTTAATTTGACGTATGATGCCATATATATATATATATATATATATATATATATATATACACACACACACACACACACACACACATATATATATATTCCCCCCCTTTTTGGATATCCATTTTTTTTCTAGCACAGTTTGTTGAGAATACTATTCCACTGTATTACCTGCCCCATTTCTAAAAATAAGTTGTCCACATTTATGTGAGTGTATGTCTGGACTCTATTCTGTTACAGTGGTCAATTTTGTCTAACGTTATACAAATATCACACTGTCCTTTTTACTGTAGATTTATAATAACTCTTGAACTCAGACAAACTTAGCCTCTTATTCTTCAAATAGTTCTTTTATAGAGTTTTTTCCCCCTAGAATCTTTGCATTTTCTTTCTTTTCTTTTTTTCAGTACTGGGGACTGAACCCAGAGCCTTGCACATGAGCTTAGCAAGTGCTCCTCCATTGATCTATGACCCCTTCCTGTTAACCTCTTTATATTTTATTTCAAGACAGAGTCTCACTAAATTGCCCACTCTGGTCTTAAACTTGTGACTCTCCTGCCTCAGCCTCATGAGTAGCTGGGATTACAGGTATATACCACTATGCCAGCTTGAACCTTTGCATTTCCATATGAATTTTAGTTTCACCTTATCAATTTTTCAAAAATATCCTTGAATTTTGTTTGAGGACACATTGAATGTGTTTATCAATTTGGAGGGAATTGACATAGAGCTTTATGAATATTGAATATCTCCCTCATTACTTGGGTTTTCTTCAGTTTTGCTTTGTACTGTTTTATGTTTTCAATGTACAGGTCTTTTACATCTTTTGTCAGACTTATCCCTAAGTTTTCATATATAAGTTATGCTATTGTAAATGGTATTGTTTTAAAATTCCAATTTCTGATTGTTCATTGCTAGTGCATGGAAATGTAACTGAAATTTAGATAGATAGATAGATAGATAGATAGATAGATAGATAGATAGATAGATATTGTACCCTGCAACCTCTCTGAACTTACTTATGGTAAATTTTTAGTGGACTCAGGATTTTCTACAAAGATGATCACATTCTCTGTGAATCAATGTATGTATTAAAATCAATGATAAATTTGGGTCTCATCTGCTTTTCAGCTTGTATTTGCTTTGAATTATAGCTTAGTTTATCTAACAAGCTGCTTTCTTTGAGCAAAGAAAGAACTGGAGTGAAAGAGGGGCTCAGGATCCTGAAGGGCAATGCTGAAAGAGGAGAAATTATCAAAGAAGGCAAAGGTGTATTACACAAGAATGAGAAAATATATTGTTTTTCTCAGTTGTCCTTAAAGGAGAGGAGCTAGTTGGGGTGAAGTTCTGAGCTCATGCTTAACACTAAGGTTTCTCCTCCTGCTAATTCAGATATATGAGGTCTGCAGGTGTCGTCTCCTTGTCAGATGGTTCTCCTAGTCCCTCTTCAGACAGACAGGATGATGAAGTTGCATTTTCAATAATGGGGCCTTTAAAAAATTCTGTTTATACTTTATTTTTTAATTAAAAAATTTTTTTTTCTTTTTAGACCTTCACAGCAGTAGCGTGTATTTTGACATATTATACATCCATGGAGTATAACTTATTCTAATTAGGATCTCATTCTTGTGGTTGAACATGATGTAGAGTTACACTGGTCCTGTATTCATATATGAACGTAGGAAAGCGTCCAATTCAATGTACTCTTTCCCATTCCCAACCCGTCTCCCTTCCCTTTATTGGATTAGACAAAGGGCAACATGGGGACTTTGAGGGCCAGGGGTATGCAGCTCTGAGGCAGGCCAAGATCCCAGTGGGGTAGCCTTGGGGAGGGGGGAGAACTAAGATGTTGGGGAGGAATAGGGCTAGGGAAACATCAGAAGCAATGCTGATTGACAAGTAATAGCTAGATTTAAAAAAATCAGGTTTTAAAGGTTATCTTGGACTTGTTCTACAATATGTACAATTATTCTTGGACTTGTTCTATAAATATCAAAAAAAAAAAAAGGGGGGGCCTGACTGGGTGAATAGAAATGGAGGAACGCAGGAAGTTTTGGACAGTGGCCATTCCCAGAGGCGGGAAGGAATTCCTTGTAGGGCTAGGATACTGATTTGTGGTCAAACAGATCTTGCCAGTACCCCAGAATTCAGAGGGGAATACACAGACCCCTCAGGGAGAGGTTAACAAGATTCATTCAGGAGATTTGGATGCTGGCCAGGTGGTCTGATTTAGGTTGGGATCCAGACTCAGGAGGGAAGAGTTGAAATAAAAAGTTGGGGAAATGGGGCTTTGAAGGAGGGAGGCAATTGGTACCTGTTTTCCATACCAATCCTGGTTTAGGAAGATAGGACTGATGTTGGGTGCCCCCTGCTGGAAGGAAGGGGCATCTTATTGGCTGTCAGGGAAGTAAATTGGTCATTTAAGGAACCAAGTGAATTTATATTAGTCCACCTTTATTTGTGGTTTTGCTGTTTGTGGTTTCAGTTACCCTTGGTCATTTGTGATCCAAAAAATGTTAAAATATTTTAAAAATATTTTTAAAATATTAAAATATTTTTAAAATATTAAAATATTTTTAAAATATTAAAATATTTTTAAAATATTAAAATATTTTTAAAATATTAAAATATTTTTTAAATATTAAAATATTTTTAAAATATTAAAATATTTTTAAAATATTAAACTGAAAATTTCAGAAATGAACAATTCATGAGTTTTAGTTGCGTTGCCAGTCTGTGTAAGGTGATGGAAACTTGCACTGACCTGCACCATCCCATGGGGAATGTGAACTGTCTCTTTGTCCAGTGTATCTAGGGTGTATAAACTTCCCAGGACTAAGTCACTATTTCAGTTATCAGACCTACTGTCAAGGTATCAAAGTGCTTTGGAAGGTATCAAAGAGATTTGGAAGAGAGAGTGAGCAAGAAAGCACATTCACATAACTTTTACTACACTTTGTTGTTATAATTATTCTATTTTACTACACTTTGTTGTTATAATTATTCTATTATTAGTTATTGTTAGGTCTCAATTACTGTGCCTAATTTATAAACTGAACTTTAGCATAGCACATACACACATATCTGATATATATCCTATTTTCCTTTATATGTATAAGGAAAAAATGTATAGGGTTTGGTGCTAGCCACAGTTTCAGACATTCACTGGGGCTCTTGGAGCATATCTTCCAAGGATAATAGGAGGCTGTCATGGTGGAATTCTCTTTCTGGATCATCAATCTTTCTTCTGCATTGAGTAATATTTAGAGTTACAGGACGTCTTCCACCTATGAACAGAGCAAGTTTACACACAGGTCTTGGTACCTGATTATATCAATCACCAGCTAAAGTAAGCCCTAAGTGAGGAATTTAAGAAGGTCAAGTTTATTCTAAGTGCCCTTAGTCCTCTTTGTCCTCTTCCTAGTCTGACTTTGGGCTTTGAGTGCGGGCTTTGAACATGGCTGCACTGAGCCCAATCTGTGCAGCTTTAGGGGCAGTCTGCTCTCAACAGCATAAATGCCCAGAATGATGACTGCCTTCATCCAAACAGGACAACTGTGTGTGCCTTGCCCTGCCGCAGTCTTGGCTGGGCACAGAATCACGAGCCAATCAAGCAGGAACAAAACTTTATTTTGAAAAAGCCGCTAACACTCTCAGCGCCAGCAAGTCAAAAACCGGTCCTCCCACGAGGGTGTCCGACCGGAACCGCGCGCCGACCGGAACCCCGGGGTCCCCCGGACCTCCCCCGGAATTTCCTCCTACTATCCTTCCCCAACCAATGGGAACTCTCCAAGAGTCTGGTAACATGAGTCCGTAACATGAGTCCGGTAGCAGGCCAAGGTGAACAGCGGGAGTCCAATTTGCATATGAATGTAAATCTTAACATAATCATCTCAGTGGCTAGCTGGCGTCACTTTACAACCAAAGGTGCCATACATTGTATATTTGCTTGTGGCTCCTAGCATCTGCCCCCTTCTGTTTAATTAAGCAACAAGCAATGTGGCTAGGGACCGTGCCTGGTAGGTTGTCCAATTTAACATATGGTTCTTACCCGTCATGGGAGAACTGACCTTTAGGCGTCAGCTTCCTGTCTTAGGTTGAATCCACTGTAATCAGAGCAACCCGTCGCTGACTACCGGTCCAGCATTCAGCCATGCTCGTGGATAGGCCTATGCACCAGTGGGGGGGTGAGGTTCTTGCCTCACCTCTGTTGGCCCCCAAATTTTGCCTTGGTGCCAGTGGGGGGGTGAGGTTCTTTGCCTCACCTCTGTTGGCCCCCAAATTTTAGACCATCACTAGTAGAAGGGAGGAGGATACAGAAATGCCACGACACCAAGCCAATTGATGGCTCCTTGGAAAAATTGCGTCACTGGTGACACCATCAGCAAAGATATGCCAGTATTACCACAATAAACATGGGGTGAGCTGGCAAGGAAATTGCATCACTGGTGACACCATCAGCAAAGATATGCCAGCAGTACCACAATTCGGTGCACCAGATGATATTTTACAATGTATACAACTGATATATAGTCCAGGCAAGTTCTGCAAGCAGTTCAAATTGGAGGAGTCTATCAATATGTCCATTTCCTCCCAAAGTAAATCAAGTCCTTGATTGAGCATTACTTGTTGAGTTATATTCATTGATGCATCAGTTTATACAGTTTACTGTGATAGCTATCATAGAAGCTGTAGTTTGGTTTTATCTCAGTCTTCACCGGAATTGGGATGGAGATGGAAATTCTGGCAATGATGCTAAAGAGACATTATCCTGAACAGAGTTATTAAATATAATGAAAAGGAATGGTGAAAGTAAACAAACAGATCTGTTAACCATCTTTAACAACAATCATAAACAGCTGTTCACCTAATTTAAATTAAACCATATAAATCACGTGAATAAAGAAAAAATTCGGATCCATTTTTTCATGAGCGCTCCTCATATAAGAAATATGGACATACACACATACAGACATACAACACAAAACAGAAGTGTGCACACAACATACAACACATAAGACAATAGTAAATAAAGGCCTTGTAACTATACTTAGGTGAAATCTCCATTGCAATGTTTAAAAACTCCACAGTCAAAAAATAAATAAATAAATAAATAAATAAAAAAAAAAAAATAAAACACAGTCAAAAAATAAAACTGATCAGAAAAACATTAACCTAGGTTTGTATGAGCTCAAAAATAAAATAGAACTTTATGATGTGGAAAAATGCAATAATAAAATAGATACTGAAAAAAAAAAAAAAAAAAACACCTTGGTTAATCACTGTCGCCGATGTAAGAATAGCCAAGCTGGAGCTCTGGATGTCAGCTGTTATGGATTTGAGTCAAATCATCTTCTTTTTCTGTAGAAATTGTTTTAGTTAATCTCTCTGGAATCCAAATTGGTTGCTGTTCATCCTGTGGGAAAACACAGACAGCGCCCCGATTCCAGACTATCACTGGATCCGGGCCTTTCCATTGTCCTGTTAGAATATCTTTCCAAAGTACCTTAGGCTTATGTACATTTTTGGGGTACAAATGTCTTTCCGCAGCACTAAGTCCCGATGAATCTAAATTTAAAAAGTTTAGAGTAAAAAGGGTTATTTTAAGTTTATCTTTGGGGGATATATACCCCTTTCCAATTCCCTCCTTTTGTTTTAATAAGTACATTTTAATAGTTTGATGAGCTCTTTCAACTATGCCTTGTCCTTGTGGATTGTATGGAATTCCTGTTATGTGAGTAATACCAAATGATGAGCAAAATTGTTTAAAAGAGGAGGAAGTATAACCAGGACCGTTGTCCGTTTTTAACTGTTTTGGAACGCCCACAGTGGCAAAATTTTGTAAGCAATGAGCTATAACATCTTTAGTTTTTTCTCCGGCATGAAGGGAGCCCATCAAAAATCCGGAAGAGGTATCAACTGTAACATGTAAATATTTTAATTTTCCAAATTCTGGCAAGTGTGTGACGTCCATCTGCCAAATATGGTTAGGTATTAGTCCTCTAGGATTGACTCCAAGATTAACTTGTGGTAAAAATGTCACACAATTTTGACATTGTTTTATTATATGTCTGGCCTGTTCTTTAGTTATTTTAAAACGCTTTTGTAAAGTATTAGCATTGACATGGAACCTTTTATGAAAATTTATAGCTTCTTCTATTGTGGAGAAAATATGTATGTCATGTGTAGATTTATCTGCTAGTTCATTGCCCATACTAAGGGCTCCAGGCAATCCTGTATGTGCCCTGATATGACCTATGAAGAATGGATCTTTTCGGTCCCAGATTAGACTTTGTATATCGGAAAACAAAGAGAAAACAGTAGAGGAAGGGGAAATCCTACCAGCATCTTCAAGGGAATTAATAGCATTAACTACATACTGACTATCAGAAAATAAATTAAATACAGAATCTTTAAACATCATAAAAGCTTGTAATACTGCATTAAGCTCTACCTTTTGAGCTGATTGTTTGGGTACTAAAAATGTAAAAGTTTGATCAGGAGTAACTACTGCTGCTGTACCATTGTTTGACCCATCAGTGAATATATTTGGAGCATTTATGATAGGGGTTTTTCTTGTCATTTTTGGAAAAACTACAGGATGCTTAGACCAAAAAGACAACAAAGGATTAGATGGTAAGTGATTATCAAATGAAACACTAGTTTTACACAGGATTATTGCCCAAGTATTTAACTCATTAGCTAACTCATCAATTTGATCCATAGTATATGGAGTAATAATTTTATTGGGAGAAATCCCAAACACTCCCTTAGCTGCTTTTATTCCTTTGAGTATTAATTGTCCTACAGCCTCAGGATATCTAGTAAGAATAGTGTTAGGGGAATAAGATAAATGTATCCACAATAATGGACCTTCTTGCCAAAATACTCCTGTAGGAATATTTTTTGTTGGTAGTACAATAAATAATAAAGGCAAACTTATATCAATTCTATCCAAATGCATATTTTCCATATATGTTTCAATGATTTTTAATACTTTTCTTGCTTCAGGCGTTAACATGCGGGGTGAATTTGGATCTGATGGACCTTTTAGAATATCAAATAAAGGTCCTAACTCTCCTGTTGGTATGCCTAGATAAGGCCTTATCCAATTTATGTCTCCCAATAACTTTTGAAAGTCATTAAGTGATTTGAGTTGATCTACTCGTATTTGAATTTTTGGTGGACGGACCATGGTTGAGGATAATAGAACTCCTAAATAATTAATTGGAAGATTTAATTGTACTTTATCTATTGCTATCTCTAGATTATAGTTTTTCAATAAGTTTGTAAGTGTGGCATAACATTCTAGTAATGTGTTTTTATCTTTATGTGCCAATAACACATCATCCATATAGTGAAATATTTGTAGTTCAGGATTTTGGTTTCTAAGTGGCTGGATTGCTTTATTAACATAAATTTGACACATAGTTGGGCTGTTAGCCATCCCTTGAGGGAGTACTTTCCATTCATATCTCTGATCAGGACCTTCATGATTCAGTGCAGGGATAGTAAATGCAAAATGTGGACTATCCTCGGGATGAATTGGAATTGAAAAGAAACAATCTTTAATATCTATAACTAAAACATGCCAGGTTTTTGGTAAAGCAGACAATTGAGGAATCCCTGATTGAGCAGGTCCCATAATAACCATCTCATTATTAATGGCTCTTAAATCTTGTAATAATCTCCATTTACCAGATTTCTTTTTAATGACAAAAATGGGAGTATTATAGGGGGATACGGAAGGTTGTATATGTCCTTCCGCTAACTGTTGTCTGACCAAGTCATGGGCTACTTGTATCTTTTCTTTAGTCAAGGGCCACTGAGGAACCCACACTGGTCTTTCTGATTTCCAAGTAATTTTGATTGTCTCAGTGGCCCTTTCTGAAAACCCAATTCATGTCTATTTATTTCTTGATCTATTTGAATAGGTGCTGTCATACCTTGTTCTTGTTCTCTTAATCTTTTTTCTTTCCTAAAGCCTTGTTTAGCCCTAGTAGTGGGCGCGTTAGGATTGATGTTATTTGTTAATGTCAATCCTAATTGATCTAGGACATCTCGTCCCCATAAATTTACAGGAAGATGATCCAATACATAGGGCTGTATAGTTCCTTCACATCCTTCAGGATCCCTCCAATCTAATACCATAGCACTTCTATGGGGATTTGTTGCCACTCCTAGGCCTCGAAGCGTTTGAGTGGCTTGTTGTAATGGCCAATATTTTGGCCATTCTTGACGAGAGATGACACTAAGGTCAGCTCCTGTGTCCAGCAGCCCATTAAAGTCATGTCCTTGAATATTTAATTTTAGCATTGGGCGAGAATCTAAATTCAAAGACAGCATAGCCCAATCTACACCTGTGGAGCCTAATCCCTTGGAACCTCTTTCTACATTACAACTGGAAAATTTATCATGCAGGCTGGGTATTATTAATAACTGTGCTATTCTATCTCCTGGTGAAATTACTGATATACCTCTTGGAGAACTAGCTATAATTTTTATTTCACCTTCATAATCGGGATCAATTACCCCAGGACTTATCATAAGTCCTTTTAGTGTAGAAGAACTGCGTCCCAATAATAAGCCTACTGTTCCCTGGGGAAGAGGTCCTTTTACTCCTGTGGGAATGATTTGAATTCCCATCTCTGGGGTTAGTACTGCTCTGGCAGAGGCGCAGATGTCCAGCCCTGCGCTCCCTCTAGTTTGTCTGATGAGGGATTTAATGGATAATGCGTCCTGGGCACTACCTTGATGGGGCTGTTGGGTTCCTCCATTGCCCCATATATTTGTGGTTTGGGGCCCCGGGGCATTGGGCCCTCTAGTCCGTTTTTTGGCAATGGAGCTTGATACCTTTCTCCACGATATCGTGGGTAAACACTTGGTCCTTGTCCGTTTTTTGATAACGGAATACCCTCTATGGTGGTTTGAGAACGGCATTCATTAGCCCAATGTCTCCCTCTACGGCATCGTGGGCAAATACCTGGTATTCTATTCCTTTGATATCCAGCTTTGTTAAACCCTCCTCTTATGGGGCAACTCCTTTTAAAATGTCCTGTTTGATTACAATTATAGCATGTTCTTGGCCTGGCATCTAAAGCCTGTTGTACTGCTGCTAAGACTTGCCCCTGTTCATTAATGTCTCTACATAATTTAATATATGTGTTTAAATCCTCATGTCTCCATGGTCTAATGACCTCTCTGCAGCAACGATTTGCTTGGTCATAAGCCAGTTGTTTTATAAATGGCATTACCTGTTCTGTATTTCCAAATATCCTAGAGGCTGACTGAATAAGTCTATCTACAAATTCAGCATAAGGTTCATTAGTTCCTTGTATTACCTTAGATAATTGACCTTGTAAGTCTCCATGCCCCTGTAAAGTTTTCCATGCCCTAACTGCATCTACAGCAATTTGTGCGTACACACCAGGGTCATATTCAATTTGTTGTCTTTGACCCTCATAAGGTCCCTTCCCCAAAAGCATTTCTATATTTCTTTGAGGATAACCAGCTTCTGCATTTCGCCTAGCTGTCTCCATGCAAAATTCCTCATTGGCAACCTTCCATAACAAATATTGTCCTCCGTTTAGCACAGATCGACACATGTTAGCCCAATCTGCTGGTGTCATGTCCAAGTTGGTAACAGATTCGACCATGCTTATTGTGAAGGGAGCTTGCGGCCCATAGGTCGTTACAGCCTCCTTTAATTGCTTTATTGTTTTGAAATCTAAAGCACGGTGAATTCGTTGCCCTCCTGCCTGCTCAAGTACAGGGCATGCTAATCTTTGGGGTCCTGCCTCAGAATTCCGTCCATCAACTACGGGAATTGAGGGCCGCTCAGCGGTAGATGGAGCTGTTGGCTGAGTTACGCCCTCTGGTGATAGAACGGAGTTGGTAGCAACCTCCTGTTGTAATTCTCCACCTGATGGCTGCTTGTCCTCTAAGCTTGCTTTTTTTAAATTTTCCTCTGTCTGACTAGCTTGAGAGACCTTCTCTTTTGCTTGACCTAGCGTTTTTTCTACCATAGTCTGGACCTCTAACAATTTACTTAACAGTTTTTCGGTTTGTTTTTTATTGGATTCTAATCTACTATAACCTAACCCAATAAGGTAGGATAAAACAAAGCCGAAGCAGAATGAAACAAAAACGGAGCAGACAATGGTTGTATCAATTTTCTCTTTCTCAGGGCCGAATAACTTCAAACCTTGAGCCAACCATTTTTCCCAGTTCGCCTGAGAAAATTCTAGGGCTAGGGAGCTCGAAATAAAAACAAAATAAATCAAAACAAGAACACATTGTTTTTTGAGAAGGTCATCCATCCTGTCGCCTTCCCTCAGGGGCGAGCAATTTACTCACCTCTAAGCTTCAGGCGTTCCCCGCACGGGCCGCCAAATGCCGCAGTCTTGGCTGGGCACAGAATCACGAGCCAATCAAGCAGGAACAAAACTTTATTTTGAAAAAGCCGCTAACACTCTCAGCGCCAGCAAGTCAAAAACCGGTCCTCCCACGAGGGTGTCCGACCGGAACCGCGCGCCGACCGGAACCCCGGGGTCCCCCGGACCTCCCCCGGAATTTCCTCCTACTATCCTTCCCCAACCAATGGGAACTCTCCAAGAGTCTGGTAACATGAGTCCGTAACATGAGTCCGGTAGCAGGCCAAGGTGAACAGCGGGAGTCCAATTTGCATATGAATGTAAATCTTAACATAATCATCTCAGTGGCTAGCTGGCGTCACTTTACAACCAAAGGTGCCATACATTGTATATTTGCTTGTGGCTCCTAGCATTGCCCAAGTGAGTCAAGATAATCAGCCTTCTTGAAAACATGATTTATTGAAAACATGACCAGTTCTAAAAAACATGATTGGAAAAGATCAATGAAATTAGAGCTGTTCACAGGAGGCAGGTGGGCAAGCTGGAAAGTTTAGAGCTCTGTCAGTTGGAAGCATGGCATGTTGCTTGGACCTGCAACCTGTGACCTGGAAGTTGAGTTATCCTTTCCTCGCATCCTCAAGCTTCACAATGCCATTGCTATCCTCAGGGACTTTGGTTGCTTGCTGTGTTGTTTGTGATCTCTTCCAAAACCTTTCTCCTTCTTCTGTGAAATGATATTAAGCCCCACCATTCCACAAAATTAGGACAAGACATTTTGTGCGTAAAATGAAGTGAGATCACAGCAACAATAAAGGCTTAAAAAACACTGAAATAAAAGCTACACAACATAAAATTTGCCATTTAAAAAATTTTAAGTTTAGTGGCAGTTAAGTACATCACATTAGTGTGCAACCATCACCAATATCCATTTCCAGAACTTTTTCATCACTCCAAACTTAAACTCTATATGCACTAAACACACAATTTTCCCCCTATACCAGCCTCTGGAAACCAAAGTTCTACTTATGTATTTATAAATTTGACTATTCTGGGTTACTTCTATAAGGGGAATCATACAGTATGTTTTTTTTTGTGACTGGTGTATTCACTTAGCATAATGTTCTCAAAGCTCTATGTTGTAGCGTGTGTCAGAATGTCCTTCTTTTTAAAGGCTGAATCATGTCCTACTGTATGTGTGTGCCCCATCTTGTTTATCCCCTCATCCACTGATGAACAACTGGGCTGCTTCCACCTTTTTGCAGCTGTGAATAAAGCTGCTCTAAACATGAGTGTGCAAATATCTGTTTGAGTCTCTGTTTTTAATTATTTTAGATACATAGTAAGTGAAGCCTGGTGTGGTGGTGCATGCCTGTATTTCCAGTGACGCAGGAGACTGAGGCAAGAGGATCACATGTTCAAAACCAGCCTTAGCAACTTAAAGCAAGTCCCTAAGCAACTTAGCAAGACCCTGTCTATAAATAAATAAATAAATAAATAAATAAATAAATAGCTCTGGGATGTGGCTCAGTGGTTAAGCACCCTGAGTTCAACCCCTGGTACAAAAAAAAAAAAAAAAAAAAAAAGTGGAATTGATGGACTCTTAAGTTTAATTGTTTTTTTTTTTTTCAGAACAGCTATACTGTTTTACACAGCAGATGTATAATTTTACATGCCCATATAATTATTTCCTTACTCATGTCTTTCCTCACCAGATAAAGCAGAGAGCAGTGGTTATTTTTGCATCTCTCAATCCCCAGCACCTGCAAGAGTGTTTAATTTATAAAGCAAGCTTCTGTAGTAGACTGCGGGGGAAAAAGGGTGCAATTCATGTGCTATTGACTCCTTATTTGGTATCTCAGTTCATGACACATAAAAAATAGGCACTAATAAAGGTATTGAAGAGACTAAAGCACGAATGAATTAATTAATGCAGTTACTATTGCTTTTTCCTTCACCTTTGAGGATAAATGCTTTTTATAAGTTAAGCTACTAGGTTAAATCTAAACCCCTGGCCACTGTTGCTCACCTAGAAGTTTCACTTATTGCTACCACAAAGGGGCTGGATTCCCATGGTGGATTTTTTTTTTAAAGAGAGAGTGAGAGAATTTTTAATATTTATTTTTTAGTTTCCGGCGGACACAACATCTTTGTTTGTATGTGGTGCTGAGGATCCAACCCGGGCCGCACGCATGCCAGGCGAGCGCACTACTGCTTGAGCCACATCCCCAGCCCTCCATGGTGGATTTATAAAGCCCATTTTAATTGAGACCACTTTGAGACATGTCAGACATATATGATGTGTCCCACAACATAGGATGACTGGGCTTTTCTCTGGGTATGGTGTGATACCATAATCAGGAAGTGTCTGTGTCCCTTGCAGGAAGTAGACTTTCTGCAAGGATAAGATCAACTTTTCAAAAACTCAAATTATTATTTTATCAAATGCTTTTCTGATATTTCCCAACTAACTTATCTTGAGAAGTTCACCAGGAAGTTGAATTGCCTAAAATCATACAGTATATGGGTGCTGAAGGATTTCAGTGCATTTTGGCAATGCCAGTTTTCAAAACAGTAGTTGTATTCAGTGTTATGTGCTTTGCAGAGCTGACTTTCTCTTTTGTCCAGGCATTTGAAGACAATTTAAAATTTTGAAAAATAAATCATATTCTCTGCTAGTAAGTCATCATGAACTCCAGCAGAGATTGCTGTTAGGCTCCATGATTTGCAGAAGCATATGGCAAATCATGTCTCAGTTTTGCCTTGGGCCATGTTATATAGCCTTCACTTTATGCAGCATTGGGGAGCAGCTGCACCTCAGGTTGTATAGGTGGAATCAACCCTGACTTCTGGCTGGTGAATCTGGAGGACACTTGACCATTTTGCATTGTTCTGCAACTTCACTTTTTTAAAAAAATTGATAACTGATTTTGAAGATCTGTCCATGTCGTTACACATAAGAGGTTTTTACATTTCTTTTAATTGATGTATAGTTTTCTAGTGGCCATTTATCTACTGATAGACACTCAGGCTTTTGCAATTTCTCTCTCTCTCTCTCTCTTTTTTTTTTTTTTTTTTTGATGGTACTAGAGATTGAACCCAGGACCTGGTGCATGCTGGGCAAGCACTTTACCACTGCACTATATCCCCAGCTCAGGTTTTTATTCTTTGAGGGGCTATGGTGATCACGCTTCGTACATGTGCCAATGTTTCCCTGGGGTGATTAACTAGAATAATTAATACAGTTGTAGTGTGTGAGCATTTTTAGTTTTACTAGTTTGCCCAATTGTTTGTCAAAGTGTCTGTCGATTTATACTTCCACCTGAGGGCAGGAGATTGTCCTCTCCATTACTTGATATATCCAAGCACTTTAGTTTTGGTCAGTCTGGGGATGAAATGTTGTTTTGCATTTGTTTTAATTATCATATCCCTGTGGGTTTGCTTTAGCACTTGAGAATCATCTGATAGAAAACTGACAATGACTTGACAATGACTACTTCAGGCTGACTCCAAAGGCAGAAGTAATCGTCTTGTGAAGTGATGTGGCCCATACCCCATGGCTTTCAATTGCAGATCTTTGAAGTGGCTCTTTTTGCCAAAAGCTACACCATGACTTCTTGTGCTGCCAGAAAATGCTGCTGAACTTTCAGATGGCTGAGGCTACTGACCAGAACACAGTCAAGTGAGAGAAACAAAGTTCCAAAATCTGGCCCATAGTCGGACCTGGGCCCATGTTCTAAGGAACTGCAGCTGCCAAGCAGAGGTGGCGGTCACTGGAACAGTGGGTAGACCTCCAACACCTCTGTGAAAAGCCTCTGTGGTGGGCCACAGTCCACTCTTGGAATTCATTAAACCTGGGAAGCTGGACAGTGTTCACCTCACTTTCTGATGCTTTCTGATGATATATAACATGGTGATGAAATGTAGACTCTGAGACCTTAAGCAGAGTTTGGTAGGGACTGTCACCTTTGTTTTTTGAGAAAACAGGAAAGAATAGAACAGGAAAAGGAGGGGAAACCTTGACTGGTATAATTTCTTTCCATTAATCATGCTTTGCTTTATCTATGAGACATTCTTCAAGATGCTCAAGCAATCACCTGCAGACCTGTTATATTCTTTTTTTAAAATTTTTTTTTAATTTTTTTTTTAGTTCTCGGCGGGCACAACATCTTTGTTGGTATGTGGTTCTGAGGATCGAACCCGGCCGCACGCATGCCAGGCGAGCGCGCTACCGCTTGACCTGTTATATTCTGATGGGAACATAATTCTTCTGTAGCTGAAAGACTTGGGTTCAAGTCTAGTCTTTGCTACTTTGTTCTTCAGTTTCCTAACCTGTAAAACTTGGCTAATACGTTGTCCTGCTTCTTTTGAAGGGTTCTGGCTGCTAACAATGAACAACACCTGGCAGGAAGTCAGATCAGGAATTCTAGCCTTTGTCCTAACAGAAACTCCCTGAAACTTAAGTGGAGCTCCTTAAGTACTCTATTCCTTAGTTTCCCATTCTGAGAGTGGGTGTGCCCTGGCTTCTGTGAAGATAAAGACTGCAGGAGGTGTGAAAGGTTTGGATAAACACCAAGGATACTGCTATCAGGTGCGAACTCAGGTGTGTCTGGGAGCCTTTTCCAGTAGCAAACAATCAAAATTTGTTTTATTTTAGATGCAGAGAGAGTATGTTTTTGTAGATGGAACCGGTTGGCCGGGTCGATTTCTGGCAAATCTTCCTGGGAAGCTGAGGAGCAGGCTCAGACAGTTGCAAAATGAGGACAAATTCTGAAGACTAGGCCAGTATTCTCCCAGCTCCTGTAGGATCACACCGTCCCAGTTGGCTCGTGCCTGCCACCTGGTGTCGCGTCCGGGCTATTGCCCAGAAACCACGTGTAAGAAGTGCTTACAACCTAACTACGCACTTTGGTTTCGACCCATTCTAACCAATACGGGGAGAGGAGGCGGGGCAGAGTGAAGTAAATGGCCAATCACCCCCTGCTTTTTGAGGGAAAGGCGGGGCTTTGGATTTACCACGTTGGGTTTGTCCGCAGCGCTAATTACTTTTTCCAAAGGCTGCAGGGCTTCACTCCGACTGGCGCCGCTGCCTCGCGCGCTCCTGCTCTGCCGCCACGGTCCCGGGGGCTGCTCGTCCCAAGTACCATGTGTGACGGCGCCCTGCTGCCTCCCCTGGTCCTACCCTTGCTGCTGCTGCTGTTTTGGGGTCTGGATCCGGGCACAGGTAGCGCCCCTTTTCATCTCCCCTCCTCTCCACCACCTTCCCTCTGCCCTTCGGAGGCATTCGCGCGTCCCGAGTGCAGCGGGTGGACCGCTGACAGAGTCCCGGGCCGCCGCGGAGGACCGGGCTCCGGGCAGCTCCTGGCGGCTCCTGGCAGGGCGCACCGGCGCCGGTTCTCTGCACGCCCATACCGCGGCGCCGTCTCCGGAGGTGCTGGGCGTCCACGCGGGAGACCTTCCTCGGCTGGCGGGGGCCGGACGGGGGGCTGGCCGGCTAGGAGGTGCCAGGGCGAGCTGAGGGAAGGAAGTGCCGGATCCCGGCGGTGCTGCGCCCTAGCTGGCGCGGCGAGCCCCGAGCTGGACCCGGTGCGCGGCGGCCGGCAGGCTGGAGGGCTGGCGGCCAGGCTGGCCCCACCGCGCTGACGCGTCTTTTCTTTCCCGGCAGCTGTAGGCGACGCGGCGGCCGACGTGGAGGTGGTGCTCCCGTGGCGGGTGCGCCCCAGCGACGTGCACCTGCCGCCACTGCCAGGAGCTCCGGGGCCCCGACGGCGGCGGCGTCCCCGCGCACCCCCAGCCGCCCCGCGCGCCCGGCCAGGAGAACGCGCCCTGTTGCTGCACCTGCCGGCCTTCGGGCGCGACCTGTACCTGCAGTTGCGTCGCGACCTGCGCTTTCTGTCCAGCGGCTTCGAGGTGGAGGAGGCGGGTGCAGACCGGCACAGCGGACGCCCAGCGGAACTGTGCTTCTACTCTGGCCGCGTACTCGGCCACCCAGGCTCCCTGGTCTCGCTCAGCGCTTGTGGCGCCGCCGGCGGCCTGGTACTGCCCGCGTCCCCTCCGGGTCTGCCTGGCCGGTTTGTTGCGACGCCCGGGTGGTCTTCGAGGAGGGCTGGGGTGGGACTCCTTGGCGGGAAAATCCAGCCTAAAGAGGAACTGGAGAGAACCTTCTATTTCCTTTCCCACCCTACCCCACATCCCTCCAGACCTTCCTGATGATTTGTAAGGGAAGGGGATGGGAGGGGAAGAATTCAATTATCAGAATATGGCGGAGGTGGGGTCGCATAGGAATGAGCTGCGGATCCCCCAGGAGAGTGCACATGAAACTGTCAGACCCCTGACTGTGAGGCACATTTTGCTCAGGTGTAGAGAACACTGCATTTTCGCAGGTGTGTATGTATGCCTATCACGAGAACACTTTTATGTCTGTATCCCATTTATTCTGGGTTGGTGTGTAGGGGAGTAGATAGTCCTTTTGGATTTCCTTTAATACTAGGAAAAGGAAGTTTGGAGGGGATCCCAGGCAATCATGGTTAACCCCACTCTTGTTGAAAGGTCAGAACCAGGAGAGGAAGAATTATCAGTATCCTTGTTTTCTGTACCATTAAGAGGCATTTATCTGGCATCCTGCTCCAACAAGGATCACTGTGTTCTTATATTGATTCTAAGAACATGTCTCTGCTCCTCAAAGTCCTCCTTCCCCTAATATCTTGCCCTGTTATATTTATTTGAGGCACCTGTGACAAGTACTCAGTGGGCTGGGAGAATTCTCGTGTACTTTTGCTCTGCCTGTGCTCATACTTAATCATTTGACTACACTGGTGCCCAGCCAAACACTTCTCAGCTTCTCAGTGATGCCCCCAAGGAGTGCACATGGTTGGCAGATAGGCTGCCCCCTACAAAGCTTGGTATCAACTCAGAGAATGAAGTCCATGGGTTGTTTCTCTGTCTTTTGTCACAACTATCCTCTGGGGAGGTAATTTCTGATATTATTTTGTGTCTGTCCTTACCAGGCCCACAAGACACTGCTCCCCCTATCTCCTTTTATCTTATACCACCATCTGAAATTCTCTGGCCCTTCCCATGTAGTCTGTAGCAAGTCATCAGGAATCTGCAGTAAAGCCAGAAAGCCTGGGGGTCCAAGTTTTTATGTGAGGCTTCTGCTTTATTCTCAGCACTTTTGGAGCATGTAATTGCTGGGATCAGCCTAGTTCTTCTTTCAGACATTTTCTGAATTCTGATTTTAAGGTGTGATCCATTTTTGCTTGACTGGGAGAAATGGGCTGCTTTGGTAAAACAAGGAAAAGGATATAGAATGAAGGGGGCTTGGTAGTTAATGTGGAACAGGGTCAGAGAATGTGGGCTGTGGGCGAGGAGGCTTAACTAGGAGTGAGAAAGGCTCAGATCACCATAGGGCTCGGGTCAAGGCTGTATCATGTTCTGGGAGGGACTCAAAGGCCCACATCATTTTTCCTGTTTTTGCCAAAGTGTTTCAAGTCTAGGTCACATCACTGTACTGTACATGGAAACATCTGAATCCCATTTGCTGCGGTTTAGTGAGTTTCTGTAGAGGTCAGAGTTTATACTTCTTGGTGTAAAGTTTCCAACGAGGAGCTATCTGTGAAGGAGCTGAGGCTGAAAATCTGGATAACATTGATTTAGAGTCCTTGCAGAGTGAATGCTGAGCCTCCTCACAGATGGCATCTGAGCCCTTTCAGGAAGACTGCCCTTCCCTTTGACACCATGTGAGGGCGCTGTGCTTTACATAAGGGAACCCAGCCAAGAAGCTGAGTTCACCCTGTGCCAGTTGCCGGTGGACCTCTTAGATTTTTTAGATTTTAAGTTCCAGCTTGAGCAGACACTGCTGTTGTTTAGTCTGCCTTGTTCATCCCATCCTTCCATGTGAGCTGGACATTGGGCACTTCTTTCCAAGTAGTCAAAGTGCTGAAGGCAGGAGGAAA
Organism: Spermophilus citellus; assembly: GCF_964194105.1. Lineage (NCBI taxonomy): Eukaryota > Metazoa > Chordata > Mammalia > Rodentia > Sciuridae > Spermophilus > Spermophilus citellus. The sequence continues at coordinate 54,802,406 of NC_138185.1, forward strand.
GAGACAGTAGGGTGACTTGGAATGGCCCTTTTGGTGGCAAAGTGGTCCTGGAGGGCAAAGAAAAGAAAGCAACAGAGCATAGGCTCACCAAGTCTGTGCCTCTCTCCATCTGTGGTTGTGGTTCTTAGGGTGGTAACGTGTCAGTCCCTCTTGACCTATTAGAAACCAGTGTCATGGAGTTTTGTGTGGTAAGTGTGTCTTTGTCTGAGGAGGCTGAGCTACAAGGTATGAAAAGGGCAGGTTATCAAGTAGATTATTTTTGGTGGCTGTGGATGGGGCACTTCCCTGTATCTAAAGAATTGTATAGATTAGGAGTTGGCAATTTTTTTTTTCTGTAAAGGATCAGAGAGAAAATATTTTAGACTTTGCAGGCCGTATAGCCTCTGTCACAACTTCTCAACACTCCCCTTGTAGTGTGAAAGCAGCTGTGAATGGTATATAAAAAATGGATGTGACTGTGCTCTCCAAAACTGTATTCTGGATGTTGAGTATCATTTTAATTGCTTGTAAGTTCTGTATTTAATGTCTTTAAATGGTAGTGTCCATTGCAGGGGATGGAGGAACACAGGTTCTGCTCTGTTTTGCATGAAATCCTTGCTGTTTGTGCCCAGAGATGTTGGGTATCTATTTAATGACTCATTATTAGTATATATCATTACTTGTTTATGAGGAATAAATCATGCGTTCAGTCCTGCCCCCTCTTTTAATGGTATTTAGAGGCATGGGCCTATGGCATTTCCACTCTGTCTTGTCTTGAAGGCTCTCCCAGCTGCACTTTTTGGGACTTCAAAGACCCCAGGCTCAAGGATTAATTGTTTTCTGTTTATGCTTCTTTATTTTATTTATATTTGAAGGAGTTTTCAGACATAACGTAAACTTTTGGAAGATTTCCTATAACTCTATAATGTCAAAGCAATGAACAAGGTATGTGAGGAAGGTATCTGTACTCCAAATAAATTTACATAAAGTTTGGATTAGCTACCCTCTGACAAAAGCACCAGATCGTGAAAGGCCAGAAGAATTGGAATCCAGTGTAACTTTGTAGGTAGAGAAGGCTGGAGGAGTAGCCCTTTAAGGCATAGAGTGAGGAGTGTTGGTCTCTGAAAGGACTCCTTTGCCTCTTGTCTGAAATGAGTGGATAAGGACTTGTTTTAGGCAAAGTGAACAGAGAGGAAGGAAGGGCTGGAGGCTCCCCCATTGGGTTTGGACTGCTGAGCAGTGGCCACTTTTCCTTCAAAGAGTATTCTCAGACTCTGGGAAGCCACCCACCAGAATCTGTCCATCTCTTCTTGAGCAAGGGTGTACTGTGTGTGAGGTGTTGGGACCAGACATAACTCCAAGGATTTTGGAGCTATAGAACATTAATAAGTCACCCCAGAAAGATTGAGAAAGGGGTAGAAATTACCCAGGGCATACCTCCTCTGGAGTCATAGTCACATACCACAGAACACTTTATTGGAATCTCTGGGCCCGATTGGTCAGTGGGTTGGCTTGGTGATCAGCTCACCCTTAATCTGATGGGTTAGCCCAACTGGAGAGTGTGGGGCCATTTTGTGGCTTGTCATTGGTAGTGGTTCTTATAGTTTTGTACAGCTCTTCCAGGCCACTTGGGAACCTTAGATAATGGGGAAAATAGTATAGTTTGGACTGGGATAGATGGAAGCTGAGTTCTGCCAGCCAAGTCAGAAGTCAGTGAGGTTAGAAGAGGCTGAGAATCCCATTCTCAAGAGGGCAGCCTGCAGTTATACCTCCCCTGGGAGGCAGAGGAATTGCTGCCTCACTCTTGAGAATTTTATCAAATGCTTTGGTTGATGAATGAGAAAATTGCCCAGCTTTATAATACAGCATTACTTCATCCAATACAGTTGAGTAGCAGTTAGTCTTGGCAAAAGTTTTATGAAGTGGAGACCATTTGGATGGAAGCAAATGGACCAAACTACATCATAGCACATTGTTATTGATCTAGGTCTGAGGAAAGCACATTGTCCAAAGTGATTGGTTCATATTGCTGAAGAATTGATCATGTAAAGGATAAACATATTTGTAAAACACAAGGCGTATATTTAGAGCTTTATAATAGAAGAAAGGCAAAAGACAGTTTGAAGCTTGCAGTGTAAAAGAATTAAAGAGAACTCCATTCAGAAAATAACAAGGCCAGCCTCATGGAGGCTTCTTATCCCCTTTGACCTCTCATCCTCCATACTCTTTTCCCTTCCTGATTGTCATTGCTCAGGTGCTTTATCTACCTGCAGCTTTTCAGAGCTGGGCAACACCTCTTAGGAAGCCAGGCCTCAGCCTCTTTCTGAACCACTGCCCATGAACATGACCTATCGCACTCAATTAGATTTCCCCACTTTGAACTTTCATTTAGTTGGCACCATTTAAAAAAAAAGAAAAGTATAAGGTAGGGTGATGAACAGGAGAAATCCTTTTAGACTGATTGCATTCTTGAAGTGTATATCTTGAACACTGGAATGCTGCAGCTGCCTGACCTTGGACGTGTGTGATGGGAGATGTTTTTGCAGCCTTTGGGTCTGAGGGAACCACACAGTTTCTGGTTAACCTTTCGTTGTGCATGCTTCTGTGCTCAGCACATGGATTCGTGGTCACACTCTTGTTGCTTAGGAAATGAAACTGCACTGCTGGGGGTGGAGGGCTGTGGCCTTGAGTGAGTCACTTTACTCTTTTGAACCTCCCTACCTGCAGCCATACAAGAGATAAATAACATCAGCCATGCATGGCTATTGATGGAACAGAACAAGATTCAGTCAGTGAAATAATTTAGTGAGAATCTGTGACATTAAGGCTTTAAAAACGGGTTTCTTCTCTAGTCCTACAGGCCGTTTCCAGACTTTTCCAGTTACAAATCAGTCGTTCAAGGTTATTGCTTGAATAAACAGTTTGTTATCATACACCTGATGTGTGCAGAATACTCTGGTAGGCTCCCAGCAAGGCTCAGAGAGAAATACAATGTGGGCCCAGTCTGGGAAGATGGTCGAGATACACATGGAAGGAAGTTGCATCAGAGCCTGATCGGTAAAAGAACAGTAGAGCATACAGGGTGGACAAGCTATAGGGGCTTGACCGAGACTCTGGGAGAAGGTTAGGCCACTGAGGCCAGGTAGGGTGGAGGCTCAGAGAGAAGGAAGGCTGAAGCTGAAGTAGCCCTAGGATTCTGGAAAGAAGGAGTGTTGGCAAGGCTGCCCAAGAGATACAGGCTGTCTGGAGATAAAGGACCCATAAGTTGGCCATGCAATAAGGGGTTTGGGTGGTGGTTTTAGGGGATGAATGGACAGGTGTTCAGGTTAGATGTGGTGGTGCCCTGGGTGCCAACCTAAGCCTTCTAGAATTTATCTTAAAGAAGCGGTTCTCAACTTTGAGCCAGTATTGGATTCCCCTGTAGGGTTTATTAAACTGATTGCTAAGCTGTAACTATGGTCACAAGTCAGGGGAGAGCCTGAGAACTTGCCTTTCTAACAAGCTCCCAGATACTGCTGCTGCTGGCCTGAGATGACACTCAGGACCACTAGCCCAGAGGGGATAGAGAACTTTGCCAGTAATCATTTGGAGAGTCCTGGTGATAGCAGTGTGGGATGAGGGTATATTTGGGGACACACGGTGACTTGGATTAGGCCTTGGATGGATGAGGTAGAGATGGGAAGAAGGAGATATCACAGCAAGTGACCCCTCTAATCCCAAGGGGAGGCTGGTTTTAGAAGACAAGTGTCTGCATTTAGGTGTTTTGCATTTTCACAGGCAGCAGTTAGACTGTCAGGGGAACTTCAAGTGGTGCTTTGAGAGAGGAGCAGGTTGGGAAGCCCCTCATATCTGTGTGAGTTAGGAGATGGGGACATTTCTCCCATGGCCACCATGTGAGTCCCCACAGACCCTGCTGAGGCCCACCAGAGAGTCCGAGGCAGGTCTGCAGTCACCAGTCTGCTTTTTCTCCTTGGAAGCAGATTTGTCCACAGAGGGAGCAAACTCACCATCCCATTGGCTGGGCCTCTCTATCTGTGCCAACCCATCTGGACATAGAGAAGGTGACCCCAGGCCCACTGTGGTTAGAAGAGCACCTAAAGCCTTCCAAAGAAGAGCTGGAAGGGCTCACTGGGGCCTCTAGAGGAATTCAAGTAATTGTAGAGGAAGGCCATTTCAACCAAATCTTATGGCTTCGTCCCTCCCACAGAGGGGCAGTGGCCTTCAGTTCCAGGGTGCACTTGTGACAGATTTTCTTTACAGTATCTTAAATGTATTCCCTGTGTTATGTGACGAGGCAGTGCTCATGTTAGGAGGTGATTAAAACTTCTGTCTCTCAAGTGTTCTGCACATGGAAGTGGAACCTAGCCCTGCTTGGGGGATGAAGTGGGGTTAGCAATACTTTCTTAAGATGGTCCAGAAACCTTCAGAGCAAGGACTCAGAGTAAAGAGAGTTGAAATGTGACTGTTCAGACCTGTTACAATATCAGGTTATACCTGATACATTTTATTTGACCCACAATTCTTTCATGTAGGATATCCAATCTTGCAAAAACCTAAAATACCTAAGAGCATTGTTTCCCTGAGGGATTATGGTTTCCCTTAAAACCAGATGGCCTCGGGGCTGCTGGTTCTGTCTGCCATGGACATTTATTCCTTCCCAGGTCTCTGTGCAGATAAGATTGGAAGCCATTTGCATCGAATGCAGCCAATCCCAGCCTCATTAATGATATTTCTTTGCTGTCCTCATGGAACAGTGGAGGCCTTGGAGGAGCATTTCCATGTGTCTTACTTCTCAGAATAGATGGTGACTGTGAGATTAACACAATTCTAAGCATCCCTGCTCAGCTCTGGGGGCCACGGGGCAGCAATTGACTAGAAGCCAGGGCAGTGGGCAGAACCCCACAGTCAGAGGTTCCAAATTCAGGTACTTCCAGGCATTGAAGTCAAGGTACTAGGTGGCCAGGGTCTCCAGCACCCTATTAAAAGCTAAGGCAGTGGTTCTTGTCTCTGGGTATACATTGAAATCTCTTGGTGAACTTAAAAAAAATCACTGAGAGTCTTATACACCATTTGGCCTGGCATCAGAGGTCTTCAGGGCTATCCAGGCAATTCCTATATGCAGCCAGGGATGAAAACCACCAAGCAAGGGGTACTGCAGGCAACCTATTAGTTTTTCAAGTAATTGTGATATTGGAAAATATGGAACATTGGGAAACTATGGAGGAGAAATTCTGATCCTATTTCAGAAGAACAAATTATTAGTTTGTGAAAGTATTCCTATAACATGGTCGGGGTAATGGACTGCAGGGAAGGAGGATTTATTGGGAGAAGGGATGTCAAGGAGAGATGAGGGCTGGTGAGAACTTTGAGCAAGATTGTTGGAGGGGGACACAGTGACACTTTAAAAGTTTAAAAATTTTTTTTAATGTTTCCATTAGCACTCTAGTCATACGTAATAGTGGGGTTCATTTTGACTTATTCATAAATGCATGTAACAATTTGCTCCATTTTAATCCACAGTACATCTCCTTTCCCCTTCACCTCCTTCCCTCTATTTTCTACTTTTATGTGTAATTATTATGCATAAATTTAAAAAAATAGAAGGAAGACTAGCAGATTAGAGGAAGGGGGTTGGGGAAAATATTTTTGACCCATACTAAGTGTGCATATTTATGGGACAAACTTTTCTACAGAACTTTTATCACTGGTAATGTGTGGATGAGGTGAGTGTTAGAGATACTTGAGGGAGTCTAGCAACAGCAAGCCACACCTAGGAAGGTCAGCCTTTTCACCACTGGGACTAAAAGACTTGATCAGAACAATTGTAGAGGAAGAAGTGTATTTGAGGGTTCATGGTTTTAGAGGTCTTAGTCCATAGAAGGCTGGCTGCATTCCATGGAGCTCAAGTGAGGCTGAACATCATGTCAGGAGAGTGTGGTGGAGGGAAGCAGCTCACATCATGATCAGAAAGCAGAGAGGCTCCATTTGCCAGATACAAATACATACCCTAAAGCCATAGCCCAGGGCCCACCTCCTCCAGCCACACCCTACCACTTCAGTTAACCACTCAGTTAATCCCTATCAGGGGATTGATTGACTGATTAGGTTAAGACTCTCCCAACCCAATGATTTCTCCTCTAAACCTTCTTGCATTGTCTCTCACTTGAGCCTTTGGGGGAACACCTCACATCCAAACCACAACAAAAGGGGATAGTGTGGGCCTTTCCATGTGCTAGCCCCCAGGGTAAGAGATTTGTGCAGCTCCTTTTTCTTTTTTTTGAATGTGAACGAAAAATTTATTTGCTCATTTCTTGCATTTGAAGTACTCTTCGATGACATCCTTGGCCTGAGATTCTTTGCCATAATCCTTACCAACTACACAACTGCAACCAACCACTTTACGGGGCTTGCCCTCTTGGTCAATTTTACAGAGGCCTACCCATTCTCCTAGTTTCTTGTTGTCATCGACCTTAATTAGATTGATTTGATATTCAGCACAAAGAGCCTCCACCAATTTGACATACATAGGCTCATTACAGTTGGATGCAAGTCCTGGCCACAACCTGGCTCAAGGTTTAGGGCCCAACAGAATAAAGGGCTATGAGATAGAGTACAGATCAGTGTTAAGTTTATCTGTTTCTCACCTGTATTGCCATTTTCTTGCCTGAATGAATGGAAATCTGTGAGACTGTCCAGAAGACATTCTAGAGAAAAACCTCCCCAAGGAGCTAGATTTTGCTTCTGAATATGTATATGTAGGATTTCTCACCAAGGAGAGATCTCCCTGTCCCCAAAACAGCTAGCTCACTGCTAGCTGATGTTTGCACTGGAGCTTGTGAATGCAAACACTAGACTGATTGATAAAATTGGCTTTGAAAGTTCAGGACTCAGGAGGGTGGCTGCCTTGGACCTTCCATAGCCAGGGTATTTCCAGAAGAGTCCAGCCTGTTGTTAGAGTTGAGTACATCCTCCAGAGACATGGGGCTTATTCTGTGTGGGGCTCCATCCCATGCATGGCTCCATCCCATGCATAACCTCTCTATATCTGAACCATGGAAGTTCTGGCCAGTTGTTTTCTAGTGTCCGCACTTTGGCTTCTTAAGGCACAGCTGGGGCGGGGGGGAGCCCTGTACATCCTGCCACAGCTCCTCTGCCTTCATTTCTTCAACTTCTCCAAAGTATCCCAGGGAACAAACTCAAGTTTTCACTTCAAAGGAGAGGGAAGGAAGCTGGGCTCTCCTGCAGGTTACACAGTGCCACTTTGAGACAGTTTTATTTGGGCCATAAAATTTGTGAGTTGTTCTTGGCCAAAGTTCTAATGAAATAGAAACCTTGAAATCTGCTTAGAGCGGTAAGTTTGGTCTCACCCTGTATCTTGGGGACTAAAGATTGTAGGTGATCTTATGAGTTGATCTCATTTACTTCCGAAGGGGCTTGGTACTGGTGCATCTTTTTAGAATGGAGGGTGGTCTATCTCATTTGACTTGAGTGAGATCTATACCATAGTTGAGCCTGGAGGAATTGTAATGCTGTGCAGAGAACAGTGCTTCTCCAAGTGTGTGGTTCCTGGTCCAGCCGCGTTCGTGTCATCTGGGGACTTGTTAGAAATGCACATTGTTAAGTCCCACTTTGGACTTCTTTGTGATTTTGGTGCATGCTAGGGTTTGAGGATCACTGGTTTAGTATGTTATAGCTTTTGAAAAGTAATGGTGTAAGAGAAAAGAAAGGTGTCCATGACCTCTTAATACCAATCTGCTCAATCTGAGCCAGCTAAGACAGTCTGGAGGTATGACCTAGGAGAGGGGACATTGCACATACCAGTGTACACACCAGCTCCTTCCCCAGCCTAGTCAAGCGTTTGTGGAAAGTTTACTTACCTTGTTAATTCCACCTTGTTACCAAGTTCCCTTATGAACAAGATGGAAAGCTTGCAGCAGGTGTCTGGGGCAAGAATGACCAATACTGTCAGCATTGGTTCCCAGGGGGAAAGTTCTATGCACTGAATTCCTCTCCCCCCCACCCCAGAGTTAAAATTCACTTCATTTAAGCAACAAATTAAAAATCCTAGTTTTTTTTTCAAGATTCCATTTAATTTACAAATCTTATAATCTTAGCATGATTTTGCAGTTATTTTTTTAAAGAGGAATTTGAAACATTTGACCCCATTTACAAATGTCACTTACAATTTTTAAACATTTTGAAAAAACAGTCTTCTGATAAACATTTTGATTTTTATTTTCAAGTTCATTGGATGTCTGGTTAAAAAAAGAAACTTTTCACAAGTATTTAGGCATTCTTATAAGCCTAATAACTTAGTCTTATAAACATGAGAAGGCCTAAGGTCTTCTACACATTCTAATACTATTTGTAACCTAAAAAGATTTTAAAATCACAAGTCTAAATCAATGATACGCTCTAAGTTAAAATTGCAAATCTAATCCATTAGGTATTCTGCCAAGTTCTCTTAATAATGCACAAGTCCCCATCACAAAGCACTTAATACTACAAATCAGACTGACCTTATTGTCTTTGTATTTAATTCTAAGTTATCCCCAGGATTAAGCTAAATTTTTCCCATTAGGGATATAATTTTCATTCTAAACAATTTGGGGGTTGCCTCCTCAGATGGACTCTTAGGTTAGTTTTAAAAATAATTTTTTAAGGGAAGTTCTTGAAAAATCAATGGAAAGTAACTCTGTCTTCTCTCTGAAAGCACTCAGAAAAGGGTATTATTATACACATCTGAACCCCCACCCCTATTCCAACCCCCCCCCCCCCCCCCAGTCCTTAAAACTCAGCCACTCAGTGGGATGTGTGTATGTCAGACAGACACTCTTGGACTCAGATAAATTCAAGCAATTTGCAAAGAAAAAAAGCCCAGGTGTGGAAAACCAAACCATAGCAGGGTGACTTTGTTCCCCTCAAGCCGCTGGGGCCATGGACATGTATGAGTGAGGCAACCAATGTCCTGTTTTCCTTTCCTTTCATGGCAGGTCGGCCTCATTCAGCTTGGACAGGAGCAGGTGCTAATCCAGCCTCTCGGCAATTCCAGTGGTCCCTTCAGTGGACGAGAGCATGTGATCAGACGCAAATGGACCTCGACACCCAGCCCAACTGCCGAGGCCCAGGTACCTGGGCAGTTCTGCAAGGTTCTAACAGGTGAGTTAGGGCAACATGTCTGGACAGAGCACATGCACAGATGACTCCCACAGTGTGGCACCAGATGTGCTGAGATCATATGAGCAAGAACTTCACCTATACAGTCATGTGCCACTTAATGGCAGGGAGATGTTCTGAGCAATCATTAGGCAGTTTCTTCATGGGAACATCACGGAATGTACTTGCACAGGATAAGATGGCTATTATGTCACTACACAATATGGAACCAGAGTGGTATATTCAGTCTGTGTCTGACTGAAATGTCATTAGGCATGTTGAAAACTATTTAATGGCCCTGGAAGCCACTTCCTTTTCCTTGTGTATTAGAGTCAGTATTTCATGCAGTGCAGTCCCTTGAAAAGGTCATTATTTTATTTCTGCAAGGAATCCATGATCTTGTCCAGGCATTGCCTCAGTTTTATGTGTCAGGACCAAGTTGAGGTCTGAAAAATCTCTACAAGTTTGTTATCAAGCCACAGGTTAGTATCAGAGATAGAATTCCAATTCTAGCTTGATTTCCCTCCTCCTGATGCCCTGGCTCACTTACTCTTCTAGTGTAGTGGTCCTCATCCCTTGTTCACTAATTAGAGTTGCCTGGGGAACAGTGGTTCTCAAATTGTGGCCCCTGTTCCAGCAGTATCAGTAATACCTGGGAAGTTGCCAGGAAGGTACATTCTCTGGCCTGAAGCCAGACCTGCAGCATCGGGAACCCTGGAGGTGGACCAGTCATCTGTGCCTTCCCAGGCATTTGTATGCATGCTAAGGTATGAGAACCAGTGCTTTAAAAATGCCATTCATTGCCTAATATCCCCATCTAATTGGCCTGAGGTATGACTCGGTATCAAGTGTTTTTAAAAGTGATTGTGATATGCAACTTGAAGTAGAACCCAGAGCTCCTGTATTCTGCACCTCTATTTTGAGCATCCTTTGTGTTTTCTGTCAGGTGTTTAAGAACATCTCATGGTGCTGTGTCCACAGCAGTAGGCCTGCAAATGTCCCTTGATGAAGCTGGATTACCCACAGTTCATGGGTGACTTTTTCTCCCAGGAGATCATGGGGCCCCATAGCAGACCTTTGGGAGTTGTGCTTTTGTAGTTTAATGTTATCTTTGTATGAAAACGTGGGGTGTCTCAATTGAGTATTTGTGTGACCATGGAAATAAATCAATGATGTGACTTTCCTCAAGAGTAACTTTGGAATTTGTAAGCAAGTCTTGTGGCCCAGCTCAGTCCCTGCCTGTAGAACATTATGAAGTCTGGTTACCACCCTCCATGGCCTAGTCTGTATGTGGCAGGCAGATATTAGAGATGACTGTGCTGGATAAAGTCTACTCGGAAACCACCGGAGAGCTTTGAGTCATACATGGAGAGAGAACACCACTAGACCTTAATATTTTTCTCTCTTCCTTTCTGCACTCTATAAAAGGGGGGAAAATGGACCTCAGCATAAAATTATCAATTACTAAAAAACACCCTTTAATATGAAGCAGGATTTTTCATAAGTCTTATGGTCATGCACTTGATGTCAGTGTGCTATTTTACGGACCCTGTTAAGTCAGTTTTGTGGATCTTTTTTTGTTTTTCTAAGTCTTTGTGTACTTTTTGCAGCTGAGCTGAACAAGGTTGAATGGCAGAGGGATTCACTGAGGCATCAATTCTCAGTCTTGTCTGCACATTGGCATTGCCAGGGGAGTGACAACCCCCAGTGCCCAGGTCCCCTCCCATTGCCCTTTTAATTGGTGTGGGGCACAGTCTGGGCATCTGGCCATGTAAAAGCTCCCAGGTGGTTCTGATGTATCTCGGCTGGTGTTGAAAACCCCGTGCTAAGGAATATTAAACATGAGTAATAGCACCTGTGGGCTATCAGAAGTAGATTTTCTCAGGTGAGACTCTTTAAGTAGGGCCACGCAATAAAACTCAGGGCAAATGTATTTTATTCTCCCTCTTCACTCAAACCAGTGCTCATCAACTGCCAGTCTCTGATCAGAAATGCAGCATGCTCGGGGATGAGATAATGGAATGTTTGTCTAATGACCTGCTTCTGTCCTTTTTAGGGGAGAGATACCAAGAGTTGCTGACAAAATGACAAATGGTGCTTGTGTTTGCATTTTTGTACCTAAGACTGGCTTCAGGGCACATTTTTTGATGGACTGTTTATCCTTTAATGGAGGAAATAAAGTGAACACAAGCTGAATGGGGTGGACGTGATAGAAACTAAGACAAGAGCAGCCATGTAAGGGTGAAGAGAGAAATTTCTGAATTTGCCTCAAAAAAAAAATCACCTTTCTTCTTCCCCCAAATCTTGCATCAACTTGTCCTGAAGAGCTGGAGCACTGTGTATAATTAAGATGGAGCAAGACTCAGGCTCCGTACTGGGTAGGAACGTAGATACCAAAATGAGGTCTCCATTTTGCTCCTGCTGCTTTTTGCTTTGCATGGAATAGTAAACTTGGTTGCTTTGTTGAGAAAGACACTGGGTCTCTTAATAGGCTTAGCTAATAAGTAGTCAATTATGCCCTATCGAGTTTGGATTAGCTTTCAAAGGTTGGGAGTTTAGAGATCAGGAAACTTAATTTATAGCAAAGTACATTCTTGAAGTTTCCTAGAAAGATTAATCAGATTAATCCAGGATTTCTCATGGGAACATGTTCTGTCTGGCTGAATATGGTGGCTGTTGGTTTCATTTTGTCCTGTCATTGATTTTTACGTTGCCCTAACCTTGGACAAAGCCTCTGAGTAGCCTTGCTGGCTCATGCGGGTGGGGAGTTGAGAACTCTTCTTCTTCCATAAAGCACTAATTTACCTTAAAGTTGAACCTGTGTAAGACGCCATGTTGTCCAGAGTCTTATGTCTGAGCAGGGCTGGGGGCTAGAAGGGCTGAAACATGAGGACCTGGAAGGACCCTTCCTCCCCTTGTAGGCCACTGAGGTTGCATTTCTAGAAGATTTTGGGGGCTCCTTATGAGGGGACAGGCTGACCCTGTTTCCTTTTAGCTCCTTATTTTTAGGACCTTATAAACTGATTCATAAAATAAAACTCCAGATTAGAACTTGGCAAGAGAATATGGAGTCTGCAAACTACCCCCCACTTCTTTTTTCCTTTTGGTGAGAGCTTGAGTTTTTGAAAGTTTTTTGGCAATTCTCAACAACTGAAATGGTACTTTGAATATTGTGAAATGTTCCTTGATTTTCAAGTGGTTATTCTGACTCTAAAACTTTTCATCTTTATTCTATGCTTAAATTTCCCCTTTCAGATTCAACTTAGACTCTTCCTGCCACTGTTTTTCATGGATTTAGATGCCAATTTGAATGTCTGTCATCTCTACCGTGGTGGGTGTCACACGTGAATGACAGAAGTGCAGGGTAAAATAGAAGACTAATTTGCCATGAGACATTTTCAGAAATCACAATTCTGCAGCACTTTGAGTGGTGGTGAGCTCATTAGCACATTAATATGCCTGAAATAGGGGGGCCTGTGAGGCACTAATGTCTTCTTTATGGTTGAAGTGCTACTATGATTGTTTTTAAAGATTATTAGTTATTTTCTAGTTTTGTCTGGTTCATTTAAAGAATTATGAAGATCATTTCAATGAGTCTTTGGAGGATACCATGACACTTCAGAAATTGTGTATTGCTAATTGATGTAAGAAGTTGCATGTGTAATCACGCGTGTATACATTTAATACACAATTGGTCAGGACTTGTGCTTTGTTTCAATTAAGTTTCTTTTGATTGGAAAGGACAGAAGTCAAACCTAAACACCAGAGACATCATTGACATGGGTTTATGGAACTGATTAGTGAAGCAGGAGGCTGGACTTCAGGTGAGGCTTGACCAAGTTCGGCCTCTCTACAGGCCTTTCTCTGCATGACAGCTTTGTCCTTAATTCACCCCTTTTGAGGTGACAAAAAGGCAGCTAGGATGAGGAGGTTAGCTCTTCTGTTCTATTGGGATTTGAGATGGGCTGGCTTGGATTACTTTTAGTTCACCACTGCTTTCAAATGTCTTGAGGCGGGATCAAATCTCTCCTTCCTAAAGACCATCAGTCCCAGTCCCCTATGACTGTGGAGTATTACTGAGTCTTCCATTCCTGTCCTGACTTCTGCAGGCCACCACACACTTGGCAAAAGTCTGGAGTAGGGTTACCACACCTACTCCAATCCAGCTCTAATCCGTCATTCCAGCCCGTGTGGTTGAAAATATGGCCGCTTCCTTCCTGTTTCCACAATAAGGAACGAATACTGATTAGCTCCTCATCTACTTGTGCATACAGGTGACTGTGGCTGCTGGTTTTTGTTCACTTAGGAAGGGCTGAATTCCTCTGCAGTTAGGGTCCTTTCAATATCTTAGAGACCTTAGCTCTCCAGTGGGTGTTAAAAAAAAAAGACAAAATTCATGTGTGAAAATGTTACATATAGAAAAAATATATTTAAATATATAATGTATATATATAAATTTTTTTCTGGCTTTGTCTAGTGTTCTTTGTTGATAGTAATGGTCATTTGTGTCCTTCTACATCTCCACTGCAAGCAGAAGCTAAAAGAAATAGGATTAAATTGCTACATTTTCTTCAAGTCGATATTTACATATTTATTTCCATAGATTTTGCACAATATTTTTATATTCTAAAAGTAGAGAACAGTATTTGAAGAATTTTTATTCCACAAGTAAGAGAAAGTGGACTCATGTAGAAGGCTTGATTTCATCTCCTTTCAGTGTGCCCCAGAAGAGTCCCTTAACATCTCTGTGCCACTCTATCAGTCTGCTAGGATTTCTATGACAAAATGCCACAAGGCTGGTTGTGTTAAACAACAGAAATGTATTTCTTCACAGTTCTGGAGGCTGGAAGTCTGGATCAAGCTGTCGGCAGGTTTGGTTCCTTCAGAGGTGATGTGAGAGACTCTGTTCCATGTCTGGCTTGTAGATGGCTGTCTTCTCCCTGTGTCTTCAAGTGGTCTTCCCTCCATGTGGCTGTCTCTCAGCCCAGTTTCCTCTTATGAGGACACCAGTCATATTGGATTCGGGCCCTCCCTTGTGACCTTTTTGTAACTAAGTTACCTCTATAAAAACCCTATCTGCAAATAGTTGTATTCTGAGGCACTGAGGGGTAGGACTTGTGGATTTGGGGAAAGGATGCGACATAACATAACATAGCCATAACCATAACAACTTCTGTTCCTCATTTGTGACAATGAGTTGATGAAGCCTGACTCGGTCTGCTTCTCAGGTCACTGCTGAGGAACATGGCAAGTGAGGTGGTGCCATATCCAGCCAACTGGGGGAGCACATTCGAGAGCACTCTCACAAATGTCTAGAAGGTGACATCTGGAGGAAATTAGAAGTGGGCCATCTCTAAGAGTAGGTATCGTGGTTGGCTGGTTGACTTTTGATAAATATTAGAGGAGCTGGACTACCTCAGGCAAGGTAGAGGTAGTCTAACTTGCAACAAAACAGTATCACCTACCTCCTAGGGTTCTGAATTAAATGAGATAGTGTATACTTGCCACTCAACAGCTAATAGATATTAGTAGTTGTTGCAGTTTCTGTAGTTATTGTTTCCATGCCTGTTCTTTATTATCAAGGGTATCATTTGGATGCTCTGGTTCTAGATTAAGTGGGTTCTAGATTGAGGAGCATGCAGAGCAATGAGCTGGGAGCTAAAGGTTCTCATGAGCAACCTTGAATCTGTCAATCTTGCCTCAAGAGTGAATTCGCATTGAAATCCAGGAGTCATTATTTCTAGACTGGAGGTTACCTTTGCAGGTTAGACACTTACCCTTTCTCTCTCACTGGCTCTCTGGACGTTGGACACGCTGTGGTGCAAGTAGCACCATATTGCCCCTGTCTTTAGGGCACTTGCAGTTAAATGAGGGAGATCAACTGAAAAATAATATGTAAGTTTTCTTTAGTTATGGAATACCAGGCAAGGCAAATATGCACAAAACAAAACCCAAAAACTCTTATACCCAGCATTCAGATTTAAGCCTTGTTAACATCTGGTCATAGTTGCTCAGGACCCCCCACTTTTTTTTTTTTTTGAGAGAATCGAACAATTTAACACTGTGGATTTTACTCTCCAACCACCCAGTGCTTTATCATCTCTCTGGCTTATTCCCCAGATGGAACCACACACTGAAGTTTTCCTGAGTCCTTCTGGTCCATGTTTCTTATACTTTGACAGAATCGTAAACTGTATATTATATTGTTTTGTATGTTTTAAATTTTGCATAAATGATTTCACTTTGTGCAACTTACCCTTGTCACTCACATCATGTTCCCCAGCTTTGTTCATGACCTAGCTTATTCATTTTAATTGTAGAGGTTTGCCTATTAATCTTTTTAAAGAACTAGCTTTGGTTTTATTTTTTTCTCTATTGCTTTTTGTTTTCCATTTCTTTAATTTCTATTATTTCTGTCATTTTATTGTCTTTTTTTGTCATTTAATTTCTTAGACAGCATATGGCTATGTTGCCCAATCTGGTCTTGAATTCCTGGGCCCCAGTTTTCTTCCTGCATATGGCTCCTAAGTAGCTGGAAGTGTAGGCACAGGCCACCGTACCCTGGCTTTATTCATTTTTATTTGATCTTACTATTTTTTATGTTCTCTCTAGTTTTTTGCTTTTCCCCTAACTTCTTGAGTATAATACCTAGTTCACTAAATCTACTTTCTTCATTATGAATTTATATATTTAAGCCTATGCATTTCCCTATAAACACACATTTAGCTGCATACAAATTTTTATGTGTAATAATAGTTCCAGGATCCAGTTCTAAATATTCTTCAATTTCCATGATCTCTTTTTTTCAATTTTCTAGAGAGGCAGTACAATATAGTAGTGCAGAGTTTAGAGATAGGCTTGCTGGGTTTGAATTACTGACTTTATCAGCTGTTAGCTTGATATTGGGTAATTTAACCCTTTTACCTCAATTCCGTTATTTATAAAGGGATGATAAAAAGGGAATGCACTTTAAACAACTGTTTAGATGTTACGTAAGTTAATGTGTGGGCACAACAATGTGTGGCATAAAGTATTCATTGCTTTGTTACCTTTTATTAGGTCATAAATTATTCAAATATTTATAATTTTATCATCAAACGGGCTTTTGCCATCTTTAAAAAATGATTTATAATTTCTATGTATAGTGATTAGAGAATGTGGTCCCTATATTTCCATTTGGTCCTTTGTTATAGTCTTAGTATCTCTGCTGAGATTCCCTTTCTTTTCATTCATCTTGAGCACATTTTCCTTTAAGTCTGTGAGCATAATCATAGGAATTGTCTTAAAATTCTTGTGTGCCACCCTAGATTTCGGTCATTTGTGGGTTTGGTCTCCGTAGATTGTCTTTTCTTTTGACAGTGGGTTATTTTCCTAGTTTTTCACATGTCGGGTAATTTTGAATTCTGGTTATTACATTAAGATGTCATGGAGGTGCTGGATTTTTTTCCTCTGAAGAGCATCTTAATTTTGTTGGACTCAAACTATAAAATTTCTATCTTATTTGGTGGCTCAAATTTTCAGTTCAGTTCTTTTATCCTTAGCTATAGTCCAGGATTAGTCAGAGATTTAGGTAAAATTTATATGTGTATTTTTGGCCCACCCTTTTTATCTCTCTCCTTTTTACCATGCCCCCCCCCCCTGTAGTTTTTAGTCACTTTGTTGCCCTGATCCCTGCACTTTGGTCCTTCAGGTCACAACACCTGCAGACTTTCTATTGGCATATTGGCCTCCCCAGTATGGCACTGACTTCCCCTACTGTCTTGTGCTGATCCTTTCTTCCAAGTGTTGACTGCCCCCAGAACCTTCCTGTATTTGCCCACTTTCCAATGCCCTCAGCTCTTTGAACTTTTGTATTCTGTTAATTTGTGGTTGTTATCTACTGGAAATTTAGGTATACTAGAAGTTTCTTGGCCATATTGTATTCCATATAAAATATTGATTCTTTGAAAATGGTTGAGATATGCATTTTAGTCTGGTAGATGGACATTTTTGTTTTAATAACTATCTAATGTACAAATTGAAAGATATTTTCCTTAACTATTTTAAACAATGTTCTATATATCCATTAGCTCAAGTTATTGTGACAGAAAAATCGTTGTCTCTCATTTTGAGCCTGCTTAATTTGTTTTAGAGGTATATATAAACTCTGGACAATTTCACTTTTTCTTTAAATTTATTTTTTGGTTGTACATGGACATAATACCTTTATTTTATTTATTTATATGTGGTGCTGAGGATTGAACCCAGGGCCTCGGGCGTGCTACGTGAGCACTCTACCCCTTAGCCACAACCTCAGCCCCTCACCTTCTAATTCTATCAATTTTTACTTTATCTGTTGTAAGGCCGTATTACTTGGTGCCTACAGATCTTGGAGCTATATTCCTGGTGAGCTATTCCTTTTATCATCATGTAGTAAGCCCTTTTTATTCCTGGTAATACTTTTGGCCTCCTAGCTGTGTTTTCATCTAATATTAATATTATCAGTCAAGTTTTACTTTGGTTGATGTTTGCCTAATATTACTTTTCCTTTCTTTTCTTCTTCCTTCCATCCATCCATTATTCATTTCTTTCTTTTTGTGGTGCTAGAGATTGAACCAGGGCCTTGCACATGTTAAGCACGTGCTTTACCCCTGAGCTACATCCCCACTGCTTTTTTATTTCATTTTGAGGCAGGGTCTAGCTACAGGTTGCCCAGATTGGCCTTCAATTCCTGGGCTCAAGCAATGCTCCTGCCTTAGACTCCTAAGTAGCTGAGATTACAAGGGTACACCCCCAAGCCCAGCTCTTAGATTTATTTTCAGTCCCCTCTGTGATAATATTTTGTGTGTTTCTTAAAAGTAATATGTATCTGAACTTGGGAATATCTGTCTCTTTTTTTTTTGTAAGGTTCATTTTTTTTTAACTCTCCAGTATGTATTTCATCATTTATTTTGTTTTAAAAATTTTGTTCTAATTAGTTACACATGACAGTAGAATGCATTTTGACACTTCATACATAGTATAACTGCTCATTCTTCTGGTGGTACATGATATAGAGTTACAATGGTTGTTTAATCATATATGCACATAGGGTAATTTTCCAATTCATTCTACTATCCTTCCTACCTCCATATGACTTTGCCTCCTTTCACTTCTCTTTGTGTAATGCAAAGTACCTCTGTTTTTTCCTAGCCCTCCCCACACTTATTGAGAGTTACAATCCGCATATCAGATAAAACATTTGGCCTTTGGTCCTTTGGGATTGGCTTATTTTGCTTAGCATGATATTCTCCATCCATTTTTCAACAAATGCCTTCATTTCATTCTTATTTAAGGCCGAGTAATATCCATGGTGTATATATACCACATTTTCTTTATCCATTCATCTTTTGAAGGGCATCTTGAGGTTAGCTGTTGTGGCTTGAGCTGCTATTAACATTGATGTGGCTGTGTTACTGTAGTATGCTGATTTTAAGTCCTTCGGGTATAAACTAAGAAATGGTATAACTGGGTCAATGGTCATTCCATTCCTAATTTTTCTAAAGAATCTCCATATTGCTTTCCAGAGTGGTTGCACCAATTTGCAGTCCCACCAACAATCTATGTGTGTATCTTTTCCCCCACATCCTTGCAAACATTTATTGTTGCTTGTATTCTTGATAATTGCCATTCTGACTGGAGTGAGATGAAATCTCAGTGTAGTTTTGATTTGCATTTCTCTAATTGCTAGAGATGTTGAACATTTTTTTAATATATTGGTTGACCAATATATTTAAAAAATGAAATGTTCAGTTTCTTTGCCCATTTATTGGTGGGTGTGTGTGTGTGTGTGTGTGTGTGTGTGTGTGAAGTTTTTGGAGTTCTTTGTATATCTTGGTGATTAATGCTCTATCTGAGGTGCAGGTGGTAAAGATTTTCTCCCATTCTGTAGGATCTCATTGTGTTCTTGATTGTTTGCTGTGAAAAAGCTTTTTAGTTTGGGCTGGGGTTGTGGTTCAGCGGTAGAGTGCTCGTCTAGCATGTGCGAGGGGCTGCGTTTAATCTTTAGCACCACATAAAAATAAATAAAGGTATGTGTCCAACTAAAATATTAAAAAAAAGAAAAAAAGCTTTTTAATTTGATTCCAATCCATTTTACTCTTGATTTTATTTCTTACACTTCAGGAGTCTTGTTAAGGAAGTCAGTTTGTAAGCCAACATGATAGAGATTTGGCCCTACTTTTTCTTCTGTTTGATGCAGGGTCTCTGTTCTAGTGCCCAAGTCCTTGATCCACTTTGAGTTGAGTTTTGGGCTGGGTGAGAGAGAGGGATTATATTTCATTCTGTTACATATAGATTTCCACTTTTTCCAGCACCATTTGTTGAAGAGGCTACCTTTTCTCCAATTTATGTTTTTGGTGCCATTGTCTAATATGAGACAATTGTACTTATGTGGGTTTGTCTCTGTGTCTTCTAATCTGTATCATTGGTTTTATTTTTTTTAAATTTTAATTTAATATGTGACAGAATGCATTACAATTCATATTATACATATAGAACACAATTTTTCAAATATTTGATTGTCCACAAGTAGAGTCACACCATTCTCATCTTCATACATGTACTTAGGATAGTGATGTCCATCTCATTCCACCGTCTTTCCTACCCCCATGCCCACTCCCTTCTCCTTCCTACCCTTTGACCTATCTAGAATTCATCTAATTCTCCCATGCCCC
Source organism: Spermophilus citellus (assembly GCF_964194105.1). Lineage (NCBI taxonomy): Eukaryota > Metazoa > Chordata > Mammalia > Rodentia > Sciuridae > Spermophilus > Spermophilus citellus. The sequence goes on from NC_138185.1 coordinate 54,822,235, forward strand.
CTACTCCCAACCCCTTTATGGATCAGCATCTTTAAATCAGAGAAAACATTCATCATTTATTTTTGGGGGATTGGCTAACTTCACTTAGCATTATATTCTCCAACTCCATCCATTTTTCTGCAAATGCCACGATTTTATTCTCTCTTAATGCTGAATAATATTCCATTGTGTATATATGCCACATTTTATTTATCCATTCATCTACTTAAGGACATCTAGGTTGGTTCTACAATTAGCTATTGTGAATTGTGCTGCTATAAACATTGATGTGGCTGTGTCCCTTTAGTATGCTATTTTTAAGTCCTTTGTGTATAGACCTAGGAGAGGGATAGCTGGGTCAAATGGTGAATCCATTCCCACTGTTCCAAGGATTCCATACTGCTTTCCATATTGGCTGTACCAATTTGCAGTCCCACCAACAATGTATGAGTGTTCCTTTTCCCCTACATCCTTGTCAATACTTATTGTTGTTTGTATTTTTTTAATGTTTTAAAATTTTTTATTTAATTCTGAATATTCTTATTTTTTCTTGTGATTTCTTCTTTGACCTATGAGTTATCCAGAAATTGATTAATTTCCAAGTACTTGAAAAAATTTTTAGGTATCTTTTGTTATTGATTTTTAAAATTTATTCTAATTTGTTATACATGGTGACAGAATGCAATTCATTTCATATTACACATATAGAGCACAGTTTTTCAAGACACTGGCTGTAAACAAAGTATTTTCATACCATTTGTGTCTTATACTTAGGATAATGTTGTCTAACTCATTCCACTATCATTCCTACCTCCTTGCCCCCTCCTTTTCCCCTCCCCATTACCCTATCTAAAGTTCCTGCATTCCTCCCATGCTCCCTCTCCCTACCCTACTATGGGTCAGTCACCATATATCAGAGACAACATTTGGTATTTGGATTTTTGGGATTGGCTTCAACTTCACTTAGCATTATATTCTCCAACTTCATCCATTTACTTGCAAATGCCACAATTTTATTCTCTTTTAATGCTGAGTAATGTTCCATTGTGTACATATACCAAAGTTTCCCTATCCATTCATCTACTGAAGGGGATCTAGGTTAGTTCCACAATTTAGCTATTGTGAATTATGCTGCTACAAACATTAGTATGGCTGTGTCCCTGTAATATGCTGTTTTTAAGTTCTTTGGGTATAAACCAAGGAGTGGGATAGCTGGGTCAAATGGTGGTTCCGTTCCTAGTTTTCCAAGGAATCTCCATACTGCTTCCAGATTGGCTGCACCAATTTGCAGTCCCACCAATAATGTATGAGTGTGCCTTTTCCTCCACATCCTCACCTCACTTATTGTTGTTTGTATTCTTAATAGCTGCCATTCTGATTGTAGTTAGATGAAATCTTAGAGTAGTTTTGGTCTGAATTTCTATAATTGCTAGAGATGTTGAACATTTTTTTCAGATATTTGTTGATTGATTGTATTGGTGTCAATACCATGCCATTTTTGTTACTATAGCTCTACAGTATAATTTAAGGACTGCTATTGTGATGCCTTCTGCTTCAGTTTTCTCACCAGCATTGCTTTGGGTATTCTAGGTCTCTTATTTTTCCAAATGAATTTCATGATTTCCTTTTCTATTTCTATGAAGAACATCATTGGGATTTTAATAGGAATTACATTAAGTTTTTATAAAATTTTTGGTAGTATGGACATCTTGACAATGTTAATTCTGTCTGTTCAAGAGCATGGAAGATCTTTCCATTATCTAAGGTCATCTTCAATTTCTTTCTTTAGTGTTCTGTAGTTTTAATTGTAGAGGTCTTTCACCTCTTTTGTTAGAATGATTCCCCAATATTTTTTTTCCTGAGGCTATTGTGAATGGAGTAGTTTTCCTAATTTTTCTTTCAGTGGATTCATCACGATGTATAGTATTGCATTAGATTTATGGATACTGCTACTTTGCTGAATTCGTTTATTAGTTCTAGAAGTTTTCTGGTGGATTTTTTTGGGTCTTCTACATACAGAATCATATTGTTGGTGAATAGGGATAGTTTGAGTTCTTCTTTTCCTATTTTAACCCCTTTAATCTCTTTCTTCTGTCTAATTGCTCTGGCTAGAGTTTCAAGGATGATGTTGATTAGAAGTAATGAAAGAGGACATCCTTGTCTTGTTCCAGTTTTTAGAGGGAATGTTTTCAGTTTTTCTCCATTTAAAATGATGTTGGCCCTGGGCTTAGCATAGGTAGCTCTTATAATGTTGAGGTATGTTCCTACTATCCCTAGTTTTTCTAGTGTTTTGAACATGAGGAGGTGCTGTATTTTGTCAAATGCTTTTTCTGCACCTTTTTGAGATGATCATATGATTCTTTAAAGCCTATTAATGTGATGAATTACATTTATTGACTTTCATATGCTGAACCAACCTTGTATCTCTGGAATGATTGTGGTCATTGTGGTAATCAATCCCCACTTGATTATGGTGCACTATCTTTTAAATATGTTTTTGTATGTGATTTGCCAGAAGTTTATTGAGAATTTCTGCATCTGTGTTCATCAGGGATATTGATCTGAAGTTTTCTTTCCTTGATGTGTCTTTGGTTTTGGTATCAGCGTGATATTAGCTTCATAGAATGATTTTGGAAGGGTTCCCTCCTTTTCTATTTCATGGAATAATTTGAGGTATATTGGTCTTAATTCTTCTTTGAAGATCTTTTAGAACTTGGCTGAGAATCCATCTGGTCCTGGGTTTTTCTTGGTTGGTAGGCTTTTGATGGCATCTTCTATTTCATTGCTTGAAATTGATCTGTTTAAATTGTGTATGTTCTCTTGACTCAGTTTGGGTAGGTTATATGTCTAGAAATCTGTCAATGTCTTCAAGATTTTCTATTTCATTGGAGTATAAATTTTCAAAATAGTTCCTGATTATCTTCTGTATTTCAGTAGTGTCTGTCATGGTTTTCCATTTTCATCACAAATTTTAGTAATTTGAGTTTTCTCTCTTTATCTTTGTGAGTGTGGCTAGGGGTTTATCAATTTTATCTATTTTTTCAATGAACCAACTTTTTGTTTTGTTAATTTTTTCAGTTGTTTTTTGTTTCAACTTTATTGATTTCAGCTCTGATTTTAATTATTTCCTGTCTTCTAATGCTTTTGGTGTTGATTTTTCTTTTTCTAGGACTTTGAGATATAATGTTAGATGTTAGGGCATCTATTTGTTGATTTTCAATTCTTTTAATGAATGAGCTCAATTCAGTGAACTTTCCTTTTAGAACTACTGTCATAGTTTCCCACAGATTTTGATATTTTATGTTACCATTCTTATTTACCTCTAAGAATTTCTTTCATTCCTGATTTCTTCTGCTATCTGTTCATCATTCAATAGTGTATTATTTAGTCACCAGGTGTCAGAGTAGCTTCTGTTTTTTATTTTGTCATTGATATAATTTCATTACATTTTGATCTATTAGAATGTAAGGTATTATCTCTGCTTTTTTTTTTTGTATTTTCTAAGAGTTGCTTTGTGGCATAAAATATGGTCTGTTTTAGAAGAGGATCTGCATGCTGATGATAAGAAAGTGAATTCGCTCATTGATGGATGAAATATTCTATATATGTTCTTTAAGTCTAAATTATTGATTGTATTGTTTAGTTCTATAGTTTCTTTATTTAGTTTTTGTTTGGGGGATCTATCCAGTGGTGAGAGAGGTGTGTTAAAGTAGTGTTGAAAACATTGTGTTGCAGTCTATTTGATTCTTGAAATTGTGAAGGGTTGGTTGATGTACGTAGGTGCTCCATTGTTTGGGGCATAAATATTTGCAATTGGTATATGCTATTGATGTATAAGTCCTTTAAGCAGTATGAAATAGACTTTTTGTCCCTTTTGATTAACTTTGTTTTGAAATCCACTTTATCTGATATGAGGATAGAAACCCTTGCTTGTTTATGAGATCCATGTGAGTGATATGTTTTTTCCCATATTTTCACTTTAAGTCTGTTTGATGTCTTTGCCTATGAGGTGAGTCTTTTGGAGACAGCATATTGTTGGGTCTCATTTTTTAAATCCATTCTGCCAGTCTGTGTCTTTTGGTTGTTAATGGCCTAAACTAATCATTCAAGGTTATTATTGAGATGTGATTTGTATTCCCATTCATTTTGATTTATTTCTGGTTTTTAGTTTGAATTAGTTTCTACTTTGATTGACTATTTCTTTAGTGTAGTTCCTCCCTTTGCTGGTTTTCACTTTTTTTTTTTCATTTTATCTTCATGGAATATTTTGTTATGAATGTTCTGTTGCAAACTTTCTAATTGTGAATTCTTTTTTAAAATATTTTTTAATTGTAGATGGACACAATATTTTTATTTTATTTATCTTTATGTGGTGCTGAGGATCAAACCCAGTGCCTCATATGTGCAAGGCATGGAGAACTCTGCCACTGAGCCATTATCCTAGCCCCTCTACTTGTGAATTCTTTTTAAGTTTTGTTTATCATGGAAGGTTTTTATTTCATCTTCCAATCTGAAGACTAATTTTGCTGGATATAGAATTTTTGGTACACTTCCATTTTCTTTCAGAGCTTGGTATATATTATTCCAGGTCCTCCTAGCTTTGAGGGTCTGTTTTGAGAAATCACTTGAGATCCAAATTGGTTTCCCCCTATATGTAATCTGATATTTTTTTCTTGCAGCCTTTAAAATTTTATCCTTATTCTGTATGTTGGGCATTTTCATAATAATGTGCCTTGGTATGGGTCTGTTGTAATTTTGTACATTTGGGGTCCTGTACACATCTAGTATTTGATTTTCCATTTCATTCTTTAGGTTTGAGAAATTTTCTGATACTATTTCATTGAAAAGATTGTACATTCTTTTGGTTTGCATCTCTGCACTTTCATCTATCCTGATAAATCTTAAATTTGGTCTTTTCCTATTATCCCATAATTCTTGGAAGTTCTTTTCATGGTTTCTTAACATCTTCTCTCCATGGTTAACTCTATTTTCAAGATTATATATTTCATCTTCATTGCCTGAGGTTGTAACTTCCAAGTGGTCTAGTTCGTTGATGATGCTTTCTATTGAATTTTAATTTGGTTTATTGATTCCTTCATTTGAGAATTTCTGCTTGATTGTTTTTCAGAATCTCTGTCTTTACTGAAGTGATTTTCACCTCCTGAATTTTATCTTTGATTTCATTCCTTACACCGTCCTTTATGTCACATATCAGTTTAACAATATACATTCTAAACTCCTCTGACATTTCTTCTACTGTGTTGTCAATGGATTCTATTATTGGAGCATCTTGGTTTGTTTGGGGCACTTTGTTTCATTGTTTTTTCATGTTTGTGTGTCTGACCATCTAGCAGTGTGAATTTGAGGGAGTAAGTTTCTACCCTGTAGATTTATAGTGTCCCTGAAGGTTTCAAGTACTTCACTTTTAAGGGAGAGACAAATAACAACAGCACCCAATGCAAACAATATACAGCCTTAGACCAAATAGCTCCCATTAAGATATCTACAGTTTTGTCACAATAAACAGAAATTATGTGTTCAATTACTGTCTACAATATATCTAGTAAGTTTGCAAAAGTGTTTACAATTTCAAATGGTGGACAAAGAACAGAAGTGGTATAGGATGTGATTGTGATGTTTGTGAGGAAGGAGGAGAGAAGATAGAAGTGAAAACAAAATAGGAAGGGTAAAATAGGAATTAATAGAGGTTGGCTATTAGTAGGAGAAAAGATATAAGGAGAATCCAGGGAGACACAGATAAGTGAGAGGAATGAATATACAAACATACATACATACATATATATATAAATTTTTTAAAAAGGAAAAAAAGTTAAAAATAGAAAAAAGTAAAAATAATATAGAAAAACTGTAATATACTATTTAGACATCCCAGTCTTTAATAAACTGCATGAAAAATACTTGGTTTCTGCCGCAGTCTTGGCTGGGCACAGAATCACGAGCCACTCAAGCAGGAACAAAACTTTATTTTGAAAAAGCCGCCAACACTCTCAGCGCCAGCAAGCAAAAAACCGGTCCTCCCACGCGGGCGTCTAACCGGAACCGCCGTCTCCCGGCACCCGGGGTCCCCCAGACCTCCCCCGGAATTTCCTCCTACTATCCTTCCCCAACCAATGGGAACTCTCCATGAGTCCCCGTAACATGAGTCCAGTAGTAGGCCAAGGTGAACAGCAGGAGCCCAATTTGCATATGAATGTAAATCTTAGTATAATAATACCTCAGTGGCTAGCTGGCTTTACAACCAAAGGTGCCATACATCATATATTTTGCTTGTGGCTCCTAGCATCTGCCCCCTTCTGTTTAATTAAGTAACAAGCAATGTGGCTAGGGACCGTGCCTGGTAGGTTGTCCAATTTAACATATGGTTCTTACCCGTCATGGGAGAACTGACCTTTAGGCGTCAGCTTCCTGTCTTAGGTTGAATCCACTGTAATCAGAGCAACCCGTCGCTGACTACCGGTCCAGCATTCAGCCATGCTTGTGGATAGGCCTATGCACCAGTGGGGGGGTGAGGTTCTTGCCTCACCTCTGTTGGCCCCCAAATTTTGCCTTGGTGCCAGTGGGGGGGTAAGGTTCTTTGCCTCACCTCTGTTGGCCCCCAAATTTTAGACCATCACTAGTAGAAGGGAGGAGGATACAGAAATGCCACGACACCAAGCCAATTGATGGCTCCTTGGAAAAATTGCGTCACTGGTGACACCATCAGCAAAGATATGCCAGTATTACCACAATAAACATGGGGTGAGCTGGCAAGGAAATTGCATCACTGGTGACACCATCAGCAAAGATATGCCAGCAGTACCACAATTTGGTGCACCAGATGATATTTCACAATGTATGTAACTGATATATAGTCCAGGCAAGTTCTGCAAGCAGTTCAAATTGGAGGAGTCTATCAATATGTCCATTTCCTCCCAAAGTAAATCAAGTCCTTGATAGCATTACTTGTTGAGTTATATTCATTGATGCATCAGTTTATACAGTTTACTGTGATTGCTATCATAGAAGCTGTAGTTTGGTTTTATCTCAGTCTTCACTGGAATTGGGATGGAGATGGAAATTCTGGCAATGATGTTAAAGAGACATTATCCTGAACAGAATTATTAAATATAATAAAAAGGAAAGGTGAAAGTAAACAAACAGATCTGTTAAACTCCTTTAAAAACAATCCTTAACAGCTGTTTACCAAATTTAAATTAGCAAACAAACAGATCTGTTAACCATCTTTAAAAACAATCATTAACAGCTGTTTACCTAATTTAAATTAAACTATATAAATCACGTGAATAAAGAAAAAATTCGGATCCATTTTTTCATGAGCGCTCCTCATATAAGAAATATGGACATACACACATACAGACATACAACACAAAACAGAAGTGTGCACACAACATAGAACACATAAGACAATAGTAAATAAAGGCCTTGTAACTATACCTAGGTGAAATCTCCATTGCAATGTTTAAAAACTCCACAGTCAAAAAATAAAACACAGTCAAAAAATAAAACTGATCAGAAAACATTAACCTAGGTTTGTATGAGCTCAAAAATAAAATAGAACTTTATGATGTGGAAAAATGCAATAATAAAATAGATATTGAAAAAAACACCTTGGTTAATCACTGTCGCAGATGTAAGAATAGCCAAGCTGGAGCTTTGGATGTCAGCTGTTATGGATTTGAGTCAAATCATCTTCTTTTTCTGTAGAAATTGTTTTAGTTAATCTCTCTGGAATCCAAATCGGTTGCTGTTCATCCTGTGGGAAAACACAGACAGCGCCCCGATTCCAGACTATCACTGGATCTGGGCCTTTCCATTGTCCTGTTAGAATATCTTTCCAAAGTACCTTAGGCTTATGTACATTTTTGGGGTACAAATGTCTTTCCGCAGCACTAAGTCCCGATGAATCTAAATTTAAAAAGTTTAGAGTAAAAAGGGTTATTTTAAGTTTATCTTTGGGGGATATATACCCCTTTCCAATTCCCTCCTTTTGTTTTAATAAGTACATTTTAATAGTTTGATGAGCTCTTTCAACTATGCCTTGTCCTTGTGGATTGTATGGAATTCCTGTTATGTGAGTAATACCAAATGATGAGCAAAATTGTTTAAAAGAGGTGGAAGTATAACCAGGACCGTTGTCCGTTTTTAACTGTTTTGGAACGCCCACAGTGGCAAAATTTTGTAAGCAATGAGCTATAACATCTTTAGTTTTTTCTCCGGCATGAAGGGAGCCCATCAAAAATCCGGAAGAGGTATCAACTGTAACATGTAAATATTTTAATTTTCCAAATTCTGGCAAGTGTGTGACGTCCATCTGCCAAATATGGTTAGGTATCAGTCCTCTAGGATTGACTCCAAGATTAACTTGTGGTAAAAATGTCACACAATTTTGACATTGTTTTATTATATGTCTGGCTTGTTCTTTAGTTATTTTAAAACGCTTTTGTAAAGTATTAGCATTGACATGGAACCTTTTATGAAAATTTATAGCTTCTTCTATTGTGGAGAAAATATGTATGTCATGTGTAGATTTATCTGCTAGTTCATTGCCCATACTAAGGGCTCCAGGCAATCCTGTATGTGCCCTGATATGACCTATGAAGAATGGATCTTTTCGGTCCCAGATTAGACTTTGTATAGTGGAAAACAAAGAGAAAACAGTAGAAGAAGGTGAGATCCTACCAGCATCTTCAAGGGATACTATAGCATTAACTACATACTGACTATCAGAAAATAAATTAAATACAGAATCTTTAAACATCATAAAAGCTTGTAATACTGCATTAAGCTCTACCTTTTGAGCTGATTGTTTGGGTACTAAAAATGTAAAAGTTTGATCAGGAGTAACTACTGCTGCTGTACCATTGTTTGACCCATCAGTGAATATATTTGGAGCATTTATGATAGGGGTTTTTCTTGTCATTTTTGGAAAAACTACAGGATGCTTAGACCAAAAAGACAACAAAGGATTAGATGGTAAGTGATTATCAAATGAAACACTAGTTTTACACATGATTATTGCCCAAGTATTTAACTCATTAGCTAACTCATCAATTTGATCCATAGTATATGGAGTGATAATTTTATTGGGAGAAATCCCAAACACTCCCTTAGCTGCTTTTATTCCTTTGAGTATTAATTGTCCTACAGCCTCAGGATATCTAGTAAGAATAGTGTTAGGAGAATAAGATAAATGTATCCACAATAATGGACCTTCCTGCCAAAATACTCCTGTAGGAATATTTTTTGTTGGTAGTACAATAAATAATAAAGGCAAACTTATATCAATTCTATCCAAATGCATATTTTCCATATACGTTTCAATGATTTTTAATGTTTTTCTTGCTTCAGGCGTTAACATGCGGGGTGAATTTGGATCTGATGGACCTTTTAGAATATCAAATAAAGGTCCTAACTCTCCTGTTGGTATGCCTAGATAAGGCCTTATCCAATTTATGTCTCCCAATAATTTTTGAAAGTCATTAAGTGATTTGAGTTGATCTACTCGTATTTGAATTTTTGGTGGACGGACCATGGTTGAGGATAATAGAACTCCTAAATAATTAATTGGAAGATTTAATTGTACTTTATCTATTGCTATCTCTAGATTATAATTTTTCAATAAGTTTGTAAGTGTGGCATAACATTCTAGCAATGTGTTTTTATCTTTATGTGCCAATAACACATCATCCATATAGTGAAATATTTGTAGTTCAGGATTTTGGTTTCTAAGTGGCTGGATTGCTTTATTAACATAAATTTGACACATAGTTGGGCTGTTAGCCATCCCTTGAGGGAGTACTTTCCATTCATATCTCTGATCAGGACCTTCATGATTCAGTGCAGGGATAGTAAATGCAAAATGTGGACTATCCTCGGGATGAGTTGGAATTGAAAAGAAACAATCTTTAATATCTATAGCTAAAACATGCCAGGTTTTTGGTAAAGCAGACAATTGAGGAATCCCTGATTGAGCAGGTCCCATAATAACCATCTCATTATTAATGGCTCTTAAATCTTGTAATAATCTCCATTTACCAGATTTCTTTTTAATGACAAAAATGGGAGTATTATGGGGGGATACGGAAGGTTGTATATGTCCTTCCGCTAATTGTTGTCTGACCAAGTCATGGGCTACTTGTATCTTTTCTTTAGTCAGGGGCCACTGAGGAACCCACACTGGTCTTTCTGATTTCCAAGTAATTTTGATTGTCTCAGTGGCCCTTTCTGAAAACCCAATTCATGTCTATTTATTTCTTGATCTATTTGAATAGGTGCTGTCATACCTTGTTCTTGTTCTCTTAATCTTTTTTCTTTCCTAAAGCCTTGTTTAGCCCTAGTAGTGGGCACGTTAGGATTGATGTTATTTGTTAATGTCAATCCTAATTGATCTAGGACATCTCGTCCCCATAAATTTACAGGAAGATGATCCAATACATAGGGCTGTATAGTTCCTTCACATCCTTCAGGATCCCTCCAATCTAATACCATAGCACTTCTATGGGGATTTGTTGCCACTCCTAGGCCTCGAAGCGTTTGAGTGGCTTGTTGTAATGGCCAATGTTCTGGCCATTCTTGACGAGATATTATGCTGAGGTCAGCACCTGTGTCCAGCAGCCCATTAAAGTCATGTCCTTGAATATTTAATTTTAGCATTGGGCGAGAATCTAAATTTAAAGACGGCATAGCCCAATCTACACCTGTGGAGCCTAATCCCTTGGAACCTCTTTCTACATTACAACTGGAAAATTTATCATGCAGGCTGGGTATTATTAATAACTGTGCTATTCTATCTCCTGGTGAAATTACTGATATACCTCTTGGAGAACTAGCTATAATTTTTATTTCACCCTCATAATCGGGATCAATTACCCCAGGACTTATCATAAGTCCTTTTAGTGTAGAAGAACTGCGTCCCAATAATAAGCCTACTGTTCCCTGGGGAAGAGGTCCTTTTACTCCTGTGGGAATGATTTGAATTCCCATCTCTGGGGTTAGTACTGCTCTGGCAGAGGCGCAGATGTCCAGCCCTGCGCTCCCTCTAGTTTGTCTGATGAGGGATTTAATGGATAATGCGTCCTGGGCACTACCTTGATGGTGCTGTTGGGTTCCTCCATTGCCCCATATATTTGTGGTTTTGGGCCCCGGGGCATTGGGCCCTCTAGTCCGTTTTTTGGCAATGGAGCCTGATACCTTTCTCCACGATATCGTGGGTAAACACTTGGTCCTTGTCCGTTTTTTGATAACGGAATACCCTCTATGGTGGTTTGAGAACGGCATTCATTAGCCCAATGTTTCCCTCTATGGCATCGTGGGCAAATACCCGGTATTCTATTCCTTTGATATCCAGCTTTGTTAAACCCTCCTCTTACGGGGCAACTCCTTTTAAAATGTCCTGTTTGATTACAATTATAGCATGTTTTTGGCCTGGCATCTAAAGCCTGTTGTACTGCTGCTAAGACTTGCCCTTGTTCATTAATGTCTCTACATAATTTAATATATGTGTTTAAATCTTCATGTTTCCATGGTCTAATGACCTCTCTGCAGCAACGATTTGCTTGGTCATAAGCCAGTTGTTTTATAAATGGCATTACCTGTTCTGTATTACCAAATATCCTAGAGGCTGACTGAATAAGTCTATCTACAAATTCAGCGTAAGGTTCATTAGTTCCTTGTATTACCTTAGATAATTGACCTTGTAAGTCTCCATGCCCCTGTAAAGTTTTCCATGCCCTAACTGCATCTACAGCAATTTGTGCGTATACGCCAGGGTCATATTCAATTTGTTGTCTTTGACCCTCATATGGTCCCTTTCCCAATAGCATGTCCATATTTCTTTGAGGATAACCAGCTTCTGCATTTCGCCTAGCTGTCTCCATGCAAAATTCCTCATTGGCAACCTTCCATAACAAATATTGTCCTCCGTTTAGCACAGATCGACACATGTTAGCCCAATCTGCTGGTGTCATGTCCAAGTTGGTAACAGATTCGACCATGCTTATTGTGAAGGGAGCTTGCGGCCCATAGGTCGTTACAGCCTCCTTTAATTGCTTTATTGTTTTGAAATCTAAAGCACGGTGAATTCGTTGCCCTCCTGCCTGCTCAAGTACAGGGCATGCTAATCTTTGGGGTCCTGCCTCAGAATTCCGTCCATCAACTACGGGAGTTGAGGGCCGCTCAGCGGTAGATGGAGCTGTTGGTTGAGTTACGCCCTCTGGTGATAGAACGGAGTTAGTAGCAACCTCCTGTTGTAATTCTCCACCTGATGGCTGCTTTTCCTCTAAGCTTGCTTTCTTTAAATTCTCCTCTGTCTGACTAGCTTGAGAGACCTTCTCTTTTGCTTGACCTAGCGTTTTTTCTACCATAGTCTGGACCTCTAACAATTTACTTAGCAGTTTTTCGGTTTGTTTTTTACTGGATTCTAATCTACTATAAAGGTAACGTAACCCAATAAGATAGGATAAAACAAAGCCGAAACAGAATGAAACAAAAACGGAACAGACAATGGTTGTATCAATTTTCTCTTTCTCAGGGCCGAATAACTTCAAACCTTGAGCCAACCATTTTTCCCAGTTCGCCTGAGAAAATTCTAGGGCTAGGGAGCTTGAAATAAAAACAAAATAAATCAAAACAAGAACACATTGTTTTTCTAAATGTTCACCCATTCTGTCGCCTTCCCTCAGGGGCGAGCAGTTTTACTCACCTCTAAGTTTCAGGCGTTCCCGTCCGGGCCGCCAAATGCCGCAGTCTTGGCTGGGCACAGAATCACGAGCCACTCAAGCAGGAACAAAACTTTATTTTGAAAAAGCCGCCAACACTCTCAGCGCCAACAAGCAAAAAACCGGTCCTCCCACGCGGGCGTCTAACCGGAACCGCCGTCTCCCGGCACCCGGGGTCCCCCGGACCTCCCCCGGAATTTCCTCCTACTATCCTTCCCCAACCAATGGGAACTCTCCATGAGTCCCCGTAACATGAGTCCAGTAGTAGGCCAAGGTGAACAGCAGGAGCCCAATTTGCATATGAATGTAAATCTTAGCATAATAATACCTCAGTGGCTAGCTGGCTTTACAACCAAAGGTGCCATACATCATATATTTTGCTTGTGGCTCCTAGCAGGTTTCAAAAATTATAGAAATGAGAGTGGGTTGGTGGGTGAGGGGGGAGAGAGGGAAAAGAAAGAAAAGGGATCTTGATGAAAATTTGAACAATTGTTTCCACTGGAGTCCATAAGTTTCTCAGTTTCACTTCTCAGCAGTTAGGCGGGTTGGGTTGTCTGGAGTTGGATGCCTCCTCCACCCTCAGAATGGGTGGGGTTTTCTGGGGTGAGAGGGTTAGTCCTGGAGGTGGAACTCCTAGAGGTGGGGGTATAGCCTTAGGTATGCTCCGGTCTTCACTGGGTGCCAATTGGTCTGGAGATTTTTAAATCAGCGCACCTCTAAGGCCCAATAATCGCCAGTCCAGATTGAAAGATTGCACCCCAGGAAACTCCTTTGGGATCCACTCATGTGGCATAGGAGCCTGTTCTTAGCCCACTCCTTCGCCTGCGGACCTCATGAGTCCTGGTCTCTTGGAATCAGTCTCCAAACTCAATCTCTTCTACCCCCACCTCTTTGAATTCCCAGCTGGTCCTGCAAACAGTTGGATTGGTAGGGGAGGGTAATCCAGGTGGGTTTCCATGACCAGTATTCCCCTGTGTAAACCTCTCTCCATGCTTGATTTTCTCCTGGTCACTTAGGCCCACTGTTTGTCACATAGTGTGGGTTTGCCGAGCTCATTTTTTGGGCCAGACTCGGGCCTGCCAGTAATTGGCTTCCCCAGCGACTGGCCCCCATGCTGCAGCTGTCTTCCACGCATGCTGTTGAAAGAGATGGGGGCTTCCCTCCCAGATGTGGATACTCTGCAGCAAAGTTTACTGTATTTTCAAGTCGTGTCTCTGATCTATAAGTTCTCCATACCCCGACATATCTCAGTCTTCCCAAGAATGGGGGTTCTTTAATTTCTTTGTTGCTTTACCACATTCATGTAGGGACTGTCCTGGCATGCGTCTCCAGCTGCCATCACAGTTGTGGATCTTTCCCCCTTATTTTATTATACAAGGTCTCTTCAGTCCCTGATATGTTTTGGGTGTCCAGTATTAAATTCCAGTAGAGTCTCCTCTAATTCTTGAACATTCATCCTTCTTACTGAAAAGCTGCCTGTCTGCTTTTCTTGGTTCATGTCATGGAGCAACCAGGGAAGCGACCCCTCTATTCTGCCATCTTGCTCTTCCCTTGGGTCCATGTTTTTTATACCTATGGCAGTATGAATATATTGAATTTATTTCTATCATCTTGTGTTTTGTTTTCCTTTTGTCATGCCATGCTTTTTCTTTGTTTCTGTTTTTTTTACTGTTGTTCTTTCCTCCTCTCATCAGCTCTGCCTCATTCCTCCTCCCCTTTCCCTTCCTCTGGTGTGGAAGCTTCATAGTCCTTGCAATTTTGTTGTTGTTACCTTTAAACTGAACACACACGCACAGGCACAAACACAGGTATATATTTGCCTTAAAGAAATCTAAAGGCTTCAGGGATGTTTTGTTTAAAATACAAGAGCATTCATGTGCTTTAACTTTGATTTTGTGTCTTATTTTTTGTCTAATGTATTTTGTTTTTGTCTCCTCAGTTGTCATTTTTTTAGTAAGAATTATTTAGATTATTTTATGTTTACCAACTTATTTGTTCAATATTGTTTCTTGCAAACTATTTCTCTGGGTATACATATATAAAGGAAAATTTTTGAATGAATTTTTTCAATTCAAATTGTGAGGAGTTCAGTTATTATCTTTGCTTTACCCCAACTGCCTTTATTTTACTCTTCCTCTTACTGATGATTTAATTTAACTGAATCTTGAATTCTAGGTTGAGTATTATCTTTCCCAACACTTTGAGGGTATTAGTATTTGTCCTGATTTCTGGTTTTGCTTTCAGGTCTTCTGTCCTTCTGATTTTAGATTCTGGGTAAATAATCTGTCTTTTCTCTCTGCAGGTTTTAAGACTTAGTGTGTTTATGTTTTATAGTATGTCTCTGGCAGATTTCCCATTTCTCTCCTCTTCGGCTCTTCTGATTTTAGACGTGAGGATTCATGGCTTTTGTCAATTCTGAGAAAGGCTGGGCCTCTGCCACACTGAGAAGTGCCCCTCCCTCAGGATCTACTTATTCTCCTTCTGGAGGTGCTGTTCATTGTGTGTGGATCTTATTATAGTTTCCTCCAAGTTTTTAGGTTTTCATGCTTTGCTGTCTATCTCCATATTATGAAGAATTTCTTCTCGCTGCTTTCTGTTTTAGCCAGCTTCTTCACTGTTGTGACTAAAAGACCTGACCAGAACAATTTTAGAGGAGGAATAGTTTATTTGAGGGCTCACAGTTTCAGAGGTCTCAGTCCATAGACAACCAGCTCCATTCATGGGGCAGGCTCCCGGTGAGGCAGGACATCACGGTGGAGGAGTGTGGTACAGGAAGTAGCTCATATAATGATCAGAAAGCATAGAGAGAGAGATTTCATTTGCCAGGTACAAGTATATACTCAAGCCACGCCCCCCTGCCCGCCTCCTCCAGCCATACCCCACCTGCCTTCAGGAGACCTTCTTCCCCATGTTGTGGTAATGACCCTGGATCCTCATAAACAAGTACAAAACTTTAAAGACAGTTACTATTCAGTTCTGTTAGGTGATTAATTCACTGATTGGGGTAACACTTTCATAACCCAATCATTTCTTCTCTGAATTTTCTTGTATTGTCTCACATGTGAATTTTGGGAGATACCTCACATCAAAACAATAATTGTTCCCCATTTCACTAGATTTCTTTCATATATGATCTGATCTCCATTTAACTCATCTGTAGGGTTTTTAATTTTTAGCAGTTGTGTAATTCTGGAAGTTGTATTGATTCTTTTCTAATTCATTCTTTTTTCACAGTGTCCTATTCATTCAGTATGATTTTTACCTTTCCTTTATCACTTTGTTTATTTTTAGAGCTCCACCTTCTGATTTTCTGGGGGTTGCTGATCCTTTTCTTTACTGTCTTCCCAGGAAAGGGTTGCCTAGAAATAAATTTATTCCTTAGTCCCGGAGGCCGGGAAGTCCAAGATCAAGGATCTGATCAAGGATAAGATTTAGTCTCATTGAGGGCCTGTTCCTCATAACTGGTACTTCCTCCTGTGTCCTCACATGGTGTTAGGGTCAAAGGTGCTTACTTCATTATCTTTTGCAGGGGTACTGATTTCATTCATGAAGACTCCACCCTGATGCCGTAATCACCTGTCAAAAGTCCCACCTCCTAGTACCATCCC
This sequence comes from Spermophilus citellus, assembly GCF_964194105.1. NCBI lineage: Eukaryota > Metazoa > Chordata > Mammalia > Rodentia > Sciuridae > Spermophilus > Spermophilus citellus. The sequence continues at coordinate 54,838,559 of NC_138185.1, forward strand.
ACTGGGATAGTAGGTTCCATGGATACATTATTTGGATACATAAACATTTAGCCATAGTAGGTATGAGAACATTTTGGAGGTAGGCGTGGGTGAGTGTCATATTTGTGTAGTATTTCTAAGTCTTCTTAGTTTTCTGACTGTATTTCATGAATAATTTATTCCTTATTGTAACCACTTGATTCCTCAGACTCAAGTATATGAGAAATGTCACATCATATCATCATCATCTGAAAGTTGAATTTACATGCACTGTGACTCCTCACCCCAGTCATTAAAGAAGACCTTCTTCCCCATGTTGTGGTAATGACCCTGGATCCTCATAAGCAAGTCCAAAACTTTCAAGACAGGCTTTCAGTCCTTATAGTAGCTTTGGTCACTGTGGCAAAGCATGTGGTCAGAGTTTCAAAGACACCATTAAATGGCTTTAGCATATCTGTCTCATCCTTTATGATGGGGCTTCTAGAGGAGGACTGGCACATGGGACCTAGCCTCGGTCCTGTGGAAATGGGGGCACAGTCCAGCTTCTCAGAGACCCCTACCTTGCCCTTCCCAGGTTGGTGAGGTCTCCTGCTTCAGCCCCTGCCCCTTGTCTTAAGGGCAACCCTGTACCTCAATGCGATTGTTCTGGGAGTTCAGGTTTCAGACACTGAAGCCAAGTATGGTGGCTGTGTGAAGAGAAAGTCCTTTCTGGGCGCCCTCCAAAGTGTCCACAGAAAAGGAACAGAAAAGGTAGCCTTGTCACAAGAGCACAGAAGCAAACCACATTCGCACCTCAGGAAGTCAACAAACTGAAGTCATTCATCATTTCTTTCATGATTTCAAACACAAGAGTCGTCTCCTTTCTCGGTGTGCTCTTAAAACACTCAAATGATTTAAACATCATATAGAACTTGAGTTTGTTCCCTTGGGTGTAGAGATGGCGTCAGGAACCTGGCCAAGTGTTTCTTGGGTGTCCTGTTTATGTGGCCCTTGTATTTTTGACTGGGCCTGCAGCCTGTCTGGAGTGATCTGCAGCTGATCTTAGTGGATCCCTGAATGAGGATTCTCCGGGAAGACCAGAGGTCCCACAGACCTCCTGTGCCTTTGAGGCTGGGAACCTATATCCTCGTCCTACCGCTTCCTGGTGCTGAGGGTGGGCAGGGTGGTGTTGTGAAGTCTCCATGTGGGTGTGTCTGGCCTTCAGCATCTTCCTGGAATACCCCCGGGCACCTTGTGTAAGGCACCTTGTGTAAGGCCTGTGCTCAGTAGCTATTGTTTCTACATTTGTTGTCTTGTGTGTTTAGTTCTCACAATCTTTGAAGAGAATCTCCTGCCATTTGGTTTATATGAACCCCCGTGTGTGTTCATCTAAGTCCCTTGATTTTTCATTTTAATTTCTTTTTCAGACTAATAACTGAGGAAATATTTTGGATTTTCTTTCGAGGTGCTGAGTGGGTGGAGGATGCTTATTAATAACCCTTTGGGAAGAATAAAATTAAAACTCAATTACATCATTCTATAAAAATCATTGTTTTTGCTGTTGTTATTCCCTGAGGCTTTATGACTATGTGGGTTTGGATTGTATTGGATACTGTAAATAGATGCAGCCCATTGCCCACCTGTGTGGCCTGGGAGTGGACACAGTGCTGGATGGCCCTTGGCGATTTTGGGTGGGCTCTATTCACCAGCATGTGCTGGTGCTGAACTAAGTCAACTGATTTCTCTTAGGCCTGTGTTTCCTCACCTTTAGAAGAGGGGATAATACTTACTGCTTTTACATTACGAGGTTGCTGGAGTTACGTGAACTAATTTCTATGTACTTTCATCAAGCAGAAAATATTAAAACATATGGTATCATCTCTGTGTGAAAAAAATTCATAGGGTGGATTTGCTGAAAGCCAAGCCTGATATGAGAGCTTGAATATAGGTGGTTAGTGCATGGAGCTAGGGGTCCCTGGAGGCAAGGAAGAGACAGAGAAGAGGAAAATCCAGTGGAATCCATTAGAAAATCCAGTGGAAGGTGACTGTGTCAAGGCTGTTGCTGTGGACAGCAGGGGATTCGATCTGATATAACAAGCACTGAAGGCCTCACCTTCAGTGAAGGAGCTCTACCCTTGTGGTAGTTAGCTTTTGTTACTATTGCAAATACCTGACCTTATCAATTTATAAAGAAATGTTTATTTGGGGTCAAGTTTTGGAGGCTTTAGCCCATGATTGGCCCTGTTGATTTTGGGCCGTGGCAAGGCAGGAGTTCATGGCAAAGCAAAACTGTTCACTTCATTGTCAAGGAGCAAAAGGGGATTTTAGGGGGCTAGTCTCCCACAGTCCCCTTCAGGGGCACACCCTCCCCAAAGACCTAATGACCTCCCCCTGGGCCCCACTCTTAAAAGTTCCACCACCTCCTGATGGGGCCAACCTGGAAATCATGCTTTTAACACATGGGTTTTTGGAGACATTCCCCGTTCAAGCTGCAGCACCCTCTAAGGACAAGGAGTGGAATCTTATGTGGTGGCTATCAGCTTCCAAATTTCTAGGGTGTTTTTGTGTAGGCCAAATGGGTTTTTTGGTATGAGAGCCTAAAGAAAAAGAAAGGCCAGAGCCATGTGCTTGAAGAGGGACCCTGTTGGCATGAGCTGCTGCCACAGCAGCCATGGAAGTCAGGGTGATGTGTGGGCATGTCGGGGGACAGTCATCTTGTAGAGGCAGCCAATAGGAAGATCCATTAGCATGCAGCAGTAGGACCCCAATCATCTAAGAATATTAATTTAAGAAAGCTAGTAACCTCCTAATATACTGTATATGTTCAGTTTTCAAACTTCCTGTTTGAACCCCTCAATTTATTCATGCTATACTCCTCTGTCCCTTCTTTAAGAGTGTAGTCATGCAGAGATTCTGAAGAAATGTTCAGGGCACTGCAGGCCGGACCTTCTAGAGGCTTGGTAAGGGCTCTCTGCAGAGGGGGGATTCCCCTCCATGCTATGGCTCTCGCTTGTAAGCCCCACTTCCTGGACTGATCCCTGGGAATCAGAAAGGGATAAATCCAGCCTGGGGGCAGTGTTTACATGAATTTTACATAAATGTTAATTATATTTGATCTGCTTTTAAGCTCTTGATGATTGGGTGTATATTGAGGAAGTTTTCTCAAATTTGGCTTAAGTATATTTTATCTTTTGGACCTCTTCACTTAAACTTGTAATATGCCCTCTTATCCAGGGCCATAATTCGTTCAACTCTCTAATGTTTATTTGTAGTCCACTATGTGTCAGGGTCTGTAACTGGGTGCTGGGGATCCTGCAGTGTATAAGAGAAAAATTTCCCTGCCTTCACGGAGCTGACATCTCAGTGGGTTATCACAGATACTTGGATCTAAAGTGGGTCACCAGTGTTGTTCTGGACATATTCTAGGAAAGAAGGTCCCCAGTGCCCACCACTCCTTCCTATACCAAGTAAGGGAGACTCTGGTGTGGAAGGGCTTTTGGATTTGATGGGAAAGGTACATGGAGAGATGCTGTGGGTGAGCACCTAGCCACCAGGGTGATAGCTGAGACTGAAAGAGGAGGTAGTACTTCAGACAGGGGAGGGCACGGTTAGTTCTGCGAGGCCGCACACCCCTGCGGGCAGCACCTGGTGCCTGAGCAAGAGTCCTGCTCTTGCATGCTGCCTGCCCACTTTCCGGCCTCCAGTGCCACGTTTCCAGTATTCCTTCACAGTTCCTGGCTTTCCTTTTACCTGTGAGACCAGATGGGCTCTGTAGGACTGACAGCAAGGCCTTTGGATCTTCATGGCCCTCTCTGTCCTCAGTTTACAAGATGCTATGGCCTCTCTTCCTGCCTGGCCTGACGTATGAGAGAAAAACTTCTCTGTCCTCATGGAACCAACTTTGCAGTGGGTGATCGAGGACACTGGGCTCCAAAGTGGATCAGGAGCATAGTTGCTGTCTCACAAGGCTCTGATCTCTGCTATGTTTTTTCTTGCTGCTTTGGGATCCTTTTCATTCCACGCTTGCTGTGTCTCCCGGTCTGTCTCAGGTCCTCATCTTACCCGCACTCTAGTAGCGCATCGGTGTTTGGCTGCAGGTGCTGTCCAAACCCTGTAAGTTCTGAACCAAATCTTCTCTAGTGACACCTACCTCCACCAGCCTAGCCATTTAGGTTCTTACCCATTTTTTCCCCAGTCCTCCAGACTCAAAAGTAACTATTGTTCCCTAACCTTGACCCTTTACTTGTATTCCCCCTTGCTTTTTGTTTGCTTTGGAATGAGGCAATCAACATTTTCCCCTATTTGTCTTATAGGTTTTTTTTATTGCTTTTGTTTTCTCTTCCCTCCCTCCCACATCCCTTCCAAGGTCTATCTCTAACCCTCTCCCCTTCCACACATACTTTTCTTCTCAATCACTTGAGAAGTAAGTTGTGGACATCATGCCTGCATCAGCACATACTTTATATTTTCTGAAAATTTTTACTTAAGATATTGACATGCTATATTATTATATTAATATACCATTTGTGTTTAAATTTTCCCATAGTCCCAGCATTATCTTTTATTAAAACCTTATTTTTTTTTGTTCCAGAATCCCATGGTGCATTTAGTTGTCATGTCTCCATTCTTTGCTCCAGCCTGGTTCAGCAGCTTAGTGCTCTTGACCTTTACACACTCTAAAAAAAATACCAGTACAGACTAGATAATCTGTAGTCATCTGTCTCCAAAATTGGTTGTGTCCAATGCTTCTTTGTGATGAGATTTAGGCTATGCATTTCCAGCCGGATTGATGCAGGGGTGAGGTTGTGCTCTTACTGGAGTCCGCAGGCTACCTGTCCATTATTGGGGATGTCAACATGTATTACTTGGTTAAGGTTGCCTTTCTAGATTAATCCACTATAAATTAATTATCTTTGCATATATAATTATAAGTAATTGGTGGGATACTTTGGGACTACGCACATATCCTGCTGTGCATCAGACTTTTGCTCCTGTTGTATCTCTGGATCCCTGGCAGAGTTGTTATTGCTGCAATGATTTTGAAATTCTGTTTTTCTAACTCTTCCATTTCTTCCACATTTGTGGTGGTGATTCTATAAGGAGAGCCGACCCCCCTCTCTCATAATTTACTTATTTGTATCTGTGCAGATTTCTTATGCTTATTCCTCGAGTACTCATTATATTACAATGCTCAAACCGTCTCAGGCTTGGATGCTGTGAGTATAGCCTATAAACTCAGACCTGGGTATTGAGTTTTCCAAAGGCTTGTATAGCATTACGCAGATCTGCATATGATTTTCTTCCTTAGATGTATTAATATGGTATATTATGTTAATGATTTCCTGAGATGATTCCAAACTAGATTCCCGGAATAAATCCCATTTGGTTGTGGTATATTATTTCCTTAAAGTGATATTGCATTCTATTTCCTAATGCTTGATTTAGGTTTTTGGCATCTGTGTTCATGTGTGATGTTGCTCTATCATTTTCTCTGTGTATGTGCTGTCATTCTCAGTTTAGTGTTAGTGTTACACTAGCTTTGTGGAATCTTTCTTTTATTTTCAGTGCTCTGGAACAATTTATGACTCATCCAGGCTGTCTGGTCTGTGAAGGTTTGGTTCAATCCCTTGTGGAAGCATTTCGGCTTAGTGCTTTTTTTTTTCTTTTTTTTTTTCGCGATTGTAGTTCTTTTGTGGCTTTCTCTGTTTCTTCTATAAAAGTTGGCCTGCTAAGCTTTGTATTGTTTATGGGATCAGTTTTGGTTATCTACATTTTCCTGAGAAATTTCATCTAGGTTTTTCCAGTGGAGGTGCATAAAAGTGCCCCTTTACTTGTTATTTAAGTAATTGTTACTTAATGTGGTTCAAATTAGATGGTAAGTCTAAAAATGGGTCATAGGGCCTTTAAAGGTATACTTTGATTTGTGGAATGACCTCTTTGGTCTGTCTTTTTTACTGCTCTTGAAAAGCCATTTTGTTTTTGGAGGGCAACTCAAACATCACCTTCTTTAGGAAGTCCACCCTGATTGCCTCATGTGGCCTTCCAGAATGCCAAAAGTGCTGCGTGTGTCTACATTCTGAGTTTCACACATATCTTCATTTGCTACTTATTGTTTTCACTGTGTCCCAGGCACTCTGACTGGAAGGCAAAAACGCAAGCATTACTTTCCTAGGGCTGCTGTAACAAATTTACCACAGAATGGCCTAAAACAACACACATGTATTGTCTTACAGTTCTGGAGGTCAGAAGTCTGAAATCAGTTTGACTGGGCTACGCTCAGCATGTCAGCAGGTCTTCATACCTCCTGGAGGCTCTAGGAGAGAATCCGTTCCCTTGCCTTTTCCAGCTTCTAGGGCTGCCCACATTCCTTGGCTCCTGACCCCTTTCTGCTTCCTCAAAACCTGCAAGTGAGGCTTTCTCACACCGCATCACTCCAACAGTTCTTTTCTGTAATCAAATTTCCCTTGGCCTCCCTCCTGTAAAGACACACCAAGCCCAACCAGGTGATCCAGGATAACCTCTGCATCTCAAAATCCTTAATCGCATCTGCAGAGTCCCTTTTACCATGTAAGTTAACATTTTCATAGGTTATGGGGTATCTTTGGGGGCACCTGTTGAACCCAGAGATATATTTCCTTGTTTTTCCCATCAGCCTAAGCATTGCAATTACAGTCATTTTTCAATATTTTTTTTTCCTTTTGCATTTATCTGCTGGATATGTTCTGTCTGAAAACCCAGAAATATCACCATAGGACAAGCACTTTGGGCTTCTTTCTGAATATTCTCATTACTTAGTAGATTGAGAAAGAAATGCTAAAATTCCAACATTGAAGCAAAAAAGAAAAGGATTTTTTTTGGTGTGTGTGTGTGTGTGTGTGTGTGTGTGTGTGTGTGTGTATATATCTGAACCCTTTTCCCCATATGTGTTTCCACCAAACCGAGAAATCAGACAAGAAGTGGTGCTGTCTCTCTGCAGTTCTGCCCTGGACTCTTATGCAACACACGCCAGAGTAACTCAAAGCAGAGAAGGCCTCCAGCTTAAATAGGAAAATCTGCCTCGAGCTGCAGACGGATCAAGAATGCATAGTTTATTATTTAAAGTGCACGCTGGCTGGGGCTGTCCAGGTGGCTCAGAGAAGCTCCTGGCAGCTGGTCCATCCCTGAGGCTGGAGGAGGGATTGTGGCCCTAGAAGATCCTGGGCCAGGCTGCTGGGTGAGCGCTTGGCCGGGTGCTGGCCTGGTGTTCCAGGGGGCGGCAGGGGTGGAGAGCAAGGCTCTTGCCAACTCCCGCAGAAGTGTCTGATTTTTGAATCAGCATTCATGTTCCTTCCAAGGGATAGAGCAGGAGAGAATGTGACCAAGCAGAGTGTAGCCTGCTTCCCTCCCAGCAGGAGGCCTCAGGCCAGAAAGTCCACCAGAGGAAAGGGGAAGGAGAACAGACACTCTGGTCTTTTTAAGAAATAGCTTTGGGTTGCATGGTTTTTGTTTTTTTATTTTTTTCCCCTTCTGCAAAGAAGCCTAGCTTTTTCGGTACACTAGTTTCTCATGGAAAAGCCCAGCAAAAAGTCTCATTGGGACAGCTGCTGCCCAGTTTTGCTGGGGGATTTCCAGCTGCAAATGTAGCGGGTTCATTTTGCAAGCCTTCTTTCCAAGCAACGGGCAATTTCTTGTGCACGACCAGACAGGGAATTCACTGGCTGGAACCGGTATGGGGTTGCACAAACTGCCTCTGGGCTGAAGGAGCCTGTACCTTTCTCAATCCATTAGCAAGTCATAGATCAAACTCCCTGTCACTGGGTTTGGACAGAGCTGGACAATGAAGCGTAGGGGAAAAGCCCTATAAAGCCGGAGTGTTCCTGCCCAGTGGAGCAGAAAATGTCAGGCACCATTGGTGGTCGACTTTGCAGGGTGGTGTGGCTGGAACTGGGGACATGCTGTGAAGGGGCATAGGACTCTCCCACATCTGCCCTTGGGCATCTTCTGCTCTGGCTGTGCTCAGAGATGTGCAGGAAAGCTCTGCGTTTGGGTAGGGAAAGGGGGCCAGAGCTTATGAGCTGGGGTCCTGTGGATCCCTTAGGGTGTGTCTGCTTGGCCTTTGGGGACCCTGCAAAGGGAATGAGCCATTCCTTATGTCAATATTTACAGAAACAGAGCTCACTCCTGGAAAATAAACTGTTACCCACCACTGCCAAGGCCAGCTGTTGCTTTTCCAACTGCTTTTGGGGGAGTCTTAATTCCCCTTGACCTTCTCTCCCTGTGTGGGGCTGACAGTCAACAGTGTACAGAGCTCAGTATTTGGGGTTTCCTGATTGCTGTGTCCCTGAGGTGTTGTCTGAGTCACGTTTGGCCTGTTGGTTTCCTTTCTGGGAGGCAGTTAATCATTTTGTTGGTGCCGAGTCCTTCTGTCAGTTTCGTCAGGGCCATGGTCGGCTTGCCTCTGAGTTTGAAAAATGGCCTTTTTCAGTATAATATGCATTTTCCAGTAGTGAGGGGGCAGCTTGGCTATTGCAGCGATAGGAGCATCTGTGGGTCCCCTGAGGGGCAAAATCATCCTCCTTCATTTCCTGACCCTAACACCTTGCCCTAAACCTGCTTCTGGAAGCGTCTTTGAGTCCCTGCTCTAATCTTCCTCACAACGTACCAGCCCTTGCTGGACCCTGGTGGGTGGCCGTGGGAAGGGGACGCATGGTCTGGGAGCTTCTAGCACCAGGCTGAGCCACATAGACCCCTAGGCAGGCTGGGGAGGGACCAAGGGCTCTGGAGAGTGAGGAAGGGAAGAGACTATGACCACTGGGGTTTGTGGATACTCCCTGGGGAAGAGATTTGAATCAGGTTTTGAAAGCTGCTGGGCTTCATGTGGATTAGCAGAGGATCCTTCCAGAGAAGGAAGAGTCATGTCGTGCATATCTGTATACTTTGTCCACATGCCTGGCTCCTTGTAGATTTCAAAAAAATCTCACAAAGTCAGAATGACTTGGGGGATGGTGACAAATCCATGGCAGTCAGGGTGTGGAGACAGATCCCAGAGCCAGGCAGACCTAGCCTGAGTCCTGACTCTAAATGCGTACTTGCTGAGTGTCCTTGGGCAGGGTATCTCCTCCAGACCTCCATCTCCTGGATTACTGCACAGGCTCCCACCCAGGTCCCCATCAGTTGCAGAGGGCTACAGGAACAGTGGCAGGAGGCATGTTCTGTTGGCTCACAGCTTCCCTTTACAGTGGACAATGGGGATGATGTAACTGAAAGCATAGCTTTCCTCAGGACATCTATGCAATGAAAATCGGTGGGCCCCTCACTGCCAGCAAATTGCCTGCTTGCAGTAGGAGCTAGCTAATTGCTGGGCTGGGGGACACAGTGACTTAGGGAGAAAGAGAACAGGGGCTAAAGCTGTGACTCCGACATGGCTTCCTTACCTTATTTGACCAGGGCGTTGCGTGCCTGTGTCGTGCCCAGGTGAAGGAGACATGGGCCTCCGGCTGCTGGTCAGACTCCCTTGGTGACTCCGCTCTGGATCGGCCAGCGGAGAAAGTAGCCGGGAGGGGAAGCCAGAACAAAGTTGGATGGCTCAGCCCAGGATTCTGTTTTCCTTTCCCATGACTTTTTTTTTTTTTTTTTTTTTTAATGATTCAAGCACTGACAGTACTGGCTTCTTGAAGGCTTTCCAGCTTTGACCATATTAAAGAGTAGTTCCTTGGAGTTCTAATACCCCACTAACTACCTAAAAAGGGAACACAGTTAGCAACAGCAAAAAAAAAAGACGGAAACCATTCAAATTGCAGTAAGAGTACGGCTCTCATTTAATCACTGCCAGCGCGAGTGACGTGGGCATCTTCTGCAGGAGGTCTGAGGAGTCTACCAGCACGCGACCGATGGCATCCGGCCATTTGCTTCATATTTGGGGATTCTGAGATTTACAACTGTCCTCTTCTGGTTTTTTTTTTTTTTTTTTTACTCTCCTCCTCCTTTTTCTTCCAGTTGTCTGTGGCAGGCAGCCGCTAGCAGCCTGCGTTCAGACTACTGCACGTCATTTCTGGCTGCCAGATAAAATAAAATGTTTTATAATAACTTTTTGACAAGGCTGCACTCTGAGCCCTTTCGTGGGTGTGTGTGAGAGTTATCTGTGTAATGCAGGAGAAAACGCATACATTGTTCTGCTGCAGGGGTGTCATGTTTTCAGTAACAGATATCACTGAAGAGTTGTTTATAAAGTGAGATTTTTTGAGAAGTGAATCGAATTTTAAATTAAGTAGAAGGACTTAAAGAATTCTGGAGTGAATCCTCCTGTCAAGGGGAGAAGTTTTTGGCAGGATATGTACCAGCTGCTGCTCTGAATGTGCCTGTTTGGTTGACTTCATATTTTTCATAAAATGGATAATTGTTTATCTGAGTAGGAGCTTGGGTTATGGAGTTCTCATAATGGGACACCCTCACGGGGGAGTGAGCCAGATTCTTTCCCAGGTGTGGCTGTCTGGGGCGGGGGTGTGTCCTTGAGGCTGCTGCCCTGTGTGTGAGGGTCCGTGGGAGCTCCCACTGGCACGCTGTTCCAGAAGCACATGGGGGACGTCCGCCACACGCCTGGCACGGTGCCGGGCACATGACATCTGTTATCTCATTTTCTCCTTAAATGCTCAGCTGTTCCCATCACCGTAAAACTGCGTGGTTCCCACCACAGCTGGATAAACATGAAGGAACATTTAGAGACAAGAGGGGGAGCCCTGTGTTGGTCAGGCCTTTTTCCATCTCAAGCTAAGCAAAAAAAAAGCAAATTTATTGGCTTATGGAAAATGTCCACCATATGAGCTTCGGTCACGACAGGACCCAGCGTTTACAACAACGTGACCGGGACTTTGTTTGTTTCTTTTGCCATCTCTTGCCTTGATTTCCCTTTATGCTGGCTTCATTTTCAGTCAGGTTTTCTCTGAAGGCAGCAAAAGTGCCTGCTGTGATTTCAGTTGGTTTGGGCCTGGTGGAGGTCATTGGGTCATTGGAGGCATGCCTCTTTAGAAGGGAGTAGTGTAGTTCTTATGGAACTCCATTCCCTGGCTTGCTGACTCACATATGATCTCTTCCTCCCACGTGGACTTCTGCCAGCCAGATGCCATCTGCCATGAAATCCTCACCAGAGCTGAGGCAATGCAGTTGCCATGCTCTTAAACCTGTAGAACTGTGAACTAAATGAACGTCTTTTCTTTATAAAATACTGACTTAGGTATTTCATTATAGCACCAGAAAACAGACTAATAATACCTGGTCTCTGGCAGCTGCTGCTTCTGCGGTTTTTGTGCGTGTGGCTCAGTCATATCCTACTTCATAAAAGGACTCAAGTAGTCCTGTTTGGGTCACATGTCCATTCAAGGACCTATCATTCTGTCCAAGGAGTGGAGTTCTGTATTCTTTCTGTAAAACATGGTCGTACCAGTAGAGAAAGACTGATGATAGCTTCGTAAGTAAAAAGACATGGCACTGTCAGGAGGGGCATGTGGAGTTTATCAATGACTGCCTTTTCCTCCTGGATTAGAGGGCCCTTCACCCACAGGTGTTTATAGAGTGCTGCTCAGTCCCTGACACTGTCCTATCTGCCTACCCCCATTCTCCCACAGATAGTGGAAGAAGAAAGTCATATTTGAGCTGGAGGTCATACTTGGGTGATTTAATAGTGATTCTTGGGCATCTTGCATGATGCCCAGCTGTACAAGTCTAGGTTGGCTTAGTTAAAACAGGGTATTTCTGTAAAAAACAAAAACAAAAACAAACAAAAAACAAGTCTTCCTTGTTTTTTAAAATTCTAATTTGTTATATATGACAGCAGGATGCATTAAAATTCATATTATACATATAGAGCACAGTTTTTCATAACTCTGGTTGGACACAAAGTAGAGCCACACCATTCATGCCTTTATACATGTACTTAGGGTAGTGATGCCCATGGCCTGTCTTTTAAGATCTTAAAAGAATTCACAGGGCATCACTTGCACTGTCTTCTACTGAGTGGAGCAGTTACCAGCTTACCTGACTTGGAAGCATAGCAGGGCATAAGACTTGACACTAGCTCAAGCATGGGAGAAAACAACAAATTACTGCATGAACAGTTGTTATCTATTATTAATTGATATGATAAATATCTCCCCAAAGCTCAGTGACTTATAACTGGTATTTCAATATGCTCACAGACTCTGTGGGTCAAGTATTCAGGCAGGGAAGAGTCTGGGCCTCACCCGGGAAGACTTGAAGTCTAGGGGCTGATCTAGAAATGCCTTCACTCACATGTCTGGCAATGGGAGGTGGATGGCTTGAAGACGAGAGCCACCAATTGGAGCATTTAGTCATGGCCTCTGTGACTGGCTTCTTTCTAGAAGGTGGTTATCATACTTACATGGTTGCTCAAAGCTCCAAGTGCACAAGTTCCAACCAGCTAGGCAGAAGCTGCCCTGTCTTTTTTTTTATATGATTATTTTTATTAGTCTTCCTTGTTTTTTTAAATTCTAATTTGTTATATATGACAGCAGAATGTATTAAAATTCATATTACACATATAGAGCACAGTTTTTCATATCTCTGGTTGGACACATAGTAGAGCCACACCATTTGTGCCTTTATACATGTACTTAGGGTAGTGATGACCATGGCCTGTCTTTTAAGATTGATCTCTGAATTCCCATGACATCACTTGCACTGTCTTCTATTGAGTGGAGCAGTTACCAGCCTACCTAGGTTCAAGGGAAGGGAAGTTAGATCTTGCCACTTCATGTCAGTAAATTTTGGAAGCCTTAGTTAAAACCACCACAAATCTGTCTAACTTTGGGTAGGTGACATTGCTAAGGAGGAGGGTCCCATTGAGTTGGGAATCAGAGGCAACATGTGGAGAGGCTTGTTCTCTCTCTTCCAAAGTTGGGTGTTCTACTCTTTAGCTTTGCTTTGGAAATTGAGGTCCATCAACTGTGGGTGATAGTCCTTAGACCTTTGTGTCCAAACTGGGGTATAGTCACATTGAGTATATTTAACAGTTAACTGATCACAGTTTTGTAGAGATGAAATTACTGTACAACAAACTAAACATATTTAAAAGTACAATTTGAGTTTTGATGTGGGTATACACCAGTGAAATCCCACCACAATCAGAAATGAGCATACTTTCCAACACCCCAAAATCTCCTGTGCCCCTGTGTAACTTTCTCCATCCTTCTGTGTGTTCCCTCTCCTTGGGAATGTTGTCCCTCTGATTTTCATCACTACAATGATTTACATTTTTGAGAATTTTATATAAATGGAATCATACAGTACATACTCTTATTTGGTTTAAATTTATTTTAAATTGATACATAAAATAATCAATATTGTACATAAAATAATCAATATTGTACATATTAATGGGATACCATATGATATTTTGATGTGTGTGTACATTGTGTAATGTTTAAATCAGGGAATATATCTGTCTCCTTAAACATTATTTTTTTTTATGATGAAAACATTCACATCTCTGTCTTCTAGTTTTTGAAATACACAGTATGGTATAGTTACTTATAGTCACCCTTCCATGCAGTTTCACAACTGAACATCTTACTCCTGACTATAACTTAGTACACCATTGATCAACCTTTCTTTACCCCTCCTCCCATTTCCCACTCTCCCCCACCTCTAGTCATCACTGTTCTACTCTCAGCTTCTATAAGATCAACTTTTGTGTACTCCATTAAGAGTGAGATCATGCACTACTTGTCTTTCGGTACCTGGTTTATTTAACTTCACATAACAGTCTCCAGTCCCACCCATGTTGTCACAGATGACAGGATTTCATTCTCTTTTTTTTTTTTTTTTTTTTAATATTTTCATTTTATTTTTTTTAATATTTATTTTTCAGTTTTCAGCGGACGCAACATCTTTGTATGTGGTGCTGAGGATCGAACCCGGGCCGCACGCATGCCAGGCGAGCGCGCTACCGCTTGAGCCACATCCCCAGCCCGATTTCATTCTCTTTTATGGCTGAATAGTATAGTATTTCTTGGCATATATTTATGTGTTAGCTTTCTATCACCAAGACAAAATACCTGACATAAATCAAATAAAGGAGGAAATGTTAAGTTTGGTTCACAATTTCAGAGATTTTAGTTCATGCTTGGTTGGTTCCATTGCTTTTGGGATTGTGGGGAGGCAGAACAACATGGTGGGGGTGTATGGTAGAACAAAGCTACGCATCTCATGGTTGTTATAAAGCAAAGAGAAAGGGACTGTCCCCTATGAGGCACAGAGATCTATCCTCCCCCCACTAGATTCTACATTCTAAAGGTTTCTACTTCCTCCCAGTAGTGCCAAGCTAAGGACCAACACTTTTTAACACATGGTCCACTGGGGACCATTTCAGATCCAAACTATAGCAACCGTATTTTCTTAATATATTCTTCAGTTGATGAACACTTAGGTTGGCTACTATGAATGGTAATGCAGTAACACAGGAGTGCAGGTATTTCTTCTACATACTGATTTCACTTTCTTTGAATATATCCCAAGGAGTGGGATGGCTGGATCACATGGTAGTTCTATTTTTAATTTTTTGAGGAACCTCCATGCTGGTCATAAAGGTTATACTACTCCCACCAATAGTATGCAAGGACTCCCTTTTTGTGACATCCTCACCAACATTTTTTGTCTTTAGTCTCTTTGATAATAGCCATTTTGATGGGAGTTAAGTGCTATTATGATTTTGATTTGATTTCCCTGATGATGAATGATTTTTGATCATTTTTCATATATTTGCTGGCCATTTGTGTGAGGTCTTTTAAGAAATGTCTATTGCATATTTAAAAATCCATGTTTTCTTGAGTTTGTTCTATACTTTGAGTACTAAACCCTTGTTAGAAGTATAGTTGGCACATATTTTCTTCCATTCTATAAATTGTCTCTTCACTCTGCTGATTGTTTCTTTGAGCAGAGCTTTTTAGTTTGATGTAATCCCATTTTTCCATTTTTGCTTTCTTTCTATGCCAGAAACACTTTGTCCTTTTTAATTCACCAAAGCATTTTCCCTAGTTTTCTTCTGCTAGTTTCATAATTTTATATGTCACAGTTAGTCTTTCATCTATTTTGAGTTGATTTTTGGTAAGAGATGAGGGTTCAGTTTCCTTCTTCTGAATGTAGATATCCAATTTTCCCAGTTTCGTTTATTAAAAGAACTATTCTCTCTCAATGTGTGTTCTTAGCACTTTTGTTGAAAGTCATTTGGCTGTAGATGTAAGAGTTTACTTTAGATCTCTATTCTATTCCACTGGTCTTTGTGTCTCTTTTTATGCCAGTGACATTCTGTTTTGATTACTACAGCTTTGTAGCATATTTTGAAGTTGGGTAATGTAATGCCTCCTGCTTTCTTACTTTTTCTCAAGATGGCTTTGGCTAGTCAGGTCTTTCTGTGATTGCATACAGATTTCAGGATTGTTCTTTTTCTAGGTCTTTAAAGAATGTCATTGGTATTTTGATAGGAATTACATTAATTTATAGATTGCTTTGAGTAATATGGATATTTTTAACAATATTGATTCTTTCAGTTCATGAACATGGTATGTCATTTGAATTTTTATGTCTTCAATTTTTTTCATCATTGTTTTATAGTTTTCATTTTAGAGATTTTTTTTTTTTGCTTCTTTTAAAAGTTTATTCCTAAGTATTTGTTTTTCTTAGCTATTGTAAATGAGATCACTTTATTGATTTCTTATTCAGATAATTTACTAATGGTGCATTAAAAAAATTACTGATTTTTGTATGCCAATTTTGTATCCTGAAACTTTGCTGAATTTGTTTTTTCTACTAGTTTTTTTTTTTTTGGTGGGATCTTTGAAGTTTTCTCTCTATATTGTTGCATATGATAACAGTGACAATTTGTCTTCCTCTCTTCCAATTTGGATGTCCTTTATTTCTCTTGCCTGATTGCTCTGGCTAGGACTTATAGCACAATGTTGAATAAAAATGGTGAAAGTATCCTGTTCTGGACCTTAGAGGTAAAGCTTTTGGCTTTTCCTCACTTGGGAAATAGGGCCAATAGCTGTTAGCCCTATTTTAGTTTCTTCTATGTTACTGTGTGTATCAGTAGTTCATTTTTATTGCTGAATGGTTTCCATCACATGGATCATCAGTTGTCCATTGACCTATGGATCAACATTTAGGTTGTTTCTTGGCAACCAGCAAGTCTATCTTCCCACTAAAACCTATAGAAACACTAAAAAGTCAAAAGCATGCTTATAAAAATTAAGAAAGTGGGCGTTTTACCAACTATAAAGGACAATAGGCTTTTGTTGATAAGGGTGGTAGTCATTGACCTTTTCAGAGTGGCTAAACCCTGCCTTTCTGATGAACGGCAAGAAGAAATTTTTTCTCACAAGCATCTGTTTCTCCCTGGCTCTGAGATTCTGGGGATTGATAATAATTGGGACAATGACCAGCTGTCTCCTTGGTTTGACATTAGCTATTGCTTCATAGCCATCCTACAGCTGACTCCAGCCCTATGGCAGGAGATATGTTGCTGATATTTTGCATTTACCATTGCCTTGTGGACAGAGAAGACCTACAGATGCAGATTTCAATGTCTAATCAGTTCAGAATGTACAGCCCCAGTCCCCAGGAGAAGTGTAACATCCTACCAAAGCCTGGCAGAACTGAGAGGCAAGTACTTACAAGACCTTGGGTGTGTCTGCCTGTCCTCCAGAGGCAGATCTGTGGTGGGATACTAGTGAGGGAAATCCAAGGAGACTCGTGCCCCCTCAGGTCTTGGCACTGGCTTTCGGTAGACCTCTTCTTGTTGGAATTTGAGTACATTTATAAAACCCACTTGAGAACTGGGTGAGTTGTATATGAATTATATCAACAGGGATGTTACAAAAAGGGACGATGTAAACTGTAAAGTGTAATGCTTTAGTGATAATTTGTACCAAACATTGACAAATGAGAGAAGTGGAAAGGCACCTGGGAGAAAAAGATTTTGAGTTCTTCTTTGTATAAAAGTGAAGAGAAAAAAATTTACTTTGGTCTTTATTGATATTCAAAGCTATAGAGAAGACTGTAAAAATAATTTAGTCATAGAATTGCCTACCCAATTACTAGAGATGATAAACTTAATGAAATATAGCTACATAGGGAAACAGAGAAAAGGGAAACTGAAGCATGGTAGAAGACCAACATGATGAGTTTTTATTAAAAAAAATATGTAAGGGAATTAAAATTCTCATTTGAAAGATCAGAAGTGATACCAAGGAAGTTAACGTAGAAGCAGGGGTAAAGATCCAAACGGTCACTGTCATTAAAAGGTGATAGGATTGGAACATATTTAACATCATAGCATAAATGTCTAATGTGCTTCATCTGCTCTTTCACTCACTTATTTTAAAACTATCTCTTGAATAACTCTCAGATGCTAGGCGTGGGTATAGAATGACGGTCCCTTTTCTCAGTGGTCTTCCTGTATAGTGGAAGACACTAATGTTAAAAACAGAACAATTAATTACACACAATTAAATGATCATAAATTGTGGTAAAGGAGAAGGAAAGTCTGTTACGGGGATTCAGATTAAGGATCCAGAGAAGGTCTTGAAGTGGCCTTTGAGCCATGTGTACAGGTCAAGTGACTGACTGTTGGGGAAAATCCAGAGGGAGCCTCAGTGTGTCCAGAGGCCAGGATGTATGGAGAGGGGTGAGGTGCTTGAACCTTCCAAGGCCAACCTGATGGGTGTCCTGGTTGAGGTTTTGAAGACTTCACAGGGAGGCCACAGGAAGTCAGGAGTGTGGGGTCCTAGTGAAGCTGTGAGCTGCCTTGCAGACTCCAGCCCTCACACTGCTTGGCTGGTTCACTCACTCTGGGAACCTGAGGCTTCTTGCCTAGGAAAGCCTTTTGAGAAATTATTGACCTGGCTGGGGAGGGAGCATTTTCCATCAGGGGCATCGGAAGTCCAAGTGTAGGAGCCCCAGAAGGACCAAATCTCTGCTCAGGTGACTGTGCCTTTCTGGAAAGGCCCTTTTGCCCTGGAGGGTCCTTGGCATTCAGGAAGTGGGTTTGTTTGGGAAAAAATCACATTTTGGTGGCTGGGTCTAGGCCAAAGAGCACTTCCTGACTTCTTTTCCCAGTCCTAGGCCTATCAGTGGGTTGAGCTCTTTCTCTGCATCTTGGGAGACATCTGGGGCTCTTATGAAACTCTAAGAAGTCTTCGGAGGAGTGAAGGACATCTGATGATAAGTGCTTTGGAACTGTTGTGGTGTTGGACACATTTGGAAGAATCTCTGACACCCAAGAGGCCTATAGACCAAGTATATGTTGTTTTTTTCCTAAGTCTGAAAGAGAAAAAGGATCGTTTCATTTTGTTTGTTCATTTACTTTGTTCTCTTATTAACTTGCTCATTCACAAATAATGACGATACCTACTGTGCGCCTTCCTCCATGTAGGAAGCACAGAGGCAAGAAGGGCTGTTTCCATAGTCCAAAAAAACTCAGGGCAGGACAACTGACCACTATAAGGTGTGCTTGGATGCCTTTGGGGGCTTTGGGGAGGGGTGGAAGGTCGAAGCCTTCAGCTTTAGTTTAATTTAGTTTAGTTTTGTTGATGTTGAAGAGTTTGAGTTGCTAGCCCACAGAATGGCCTGGTCCCCTCATGAATTTCTGAGCTGACTGAAATTTCTTATATTTCCTTGTCAAGATGAAAGACCATCTGTCAAAAGAAACAATACCCAGGATCCCGACAGGAGATTCCAGGTGCAGAGAACATGTCGATTTCTTTTCAGGCTTTTGTTTGTCCTGTCTTGTTCTGGTTGAAACATGAACACATTAATTAATTTCTTCCCCCAAGCTGTGTGTTTGCACAATGTTCCCTTTTTCCCCCTTCCATCAATTTAGAAGATAAAACTGTCAGGCTCTGGTGTGGTAGGGTAATCTTTCAGCAACAGTCTGCCCTGAAAAGTGGTGATGAAAAGCACATAATTCTCTACGTTGGAATTTTTTTTTTCTTTTTTGAATTTGTCAAATGCATCTTGATGGGATTCTGAGATGACTGCTTCCTGTGACTCTCTGCAGTGCTCTGGCCCAGGAGGTACACATACTCCAGCTGCTTGAGGCTGGAAAGACCATAGATACGTGTTATGGATTGAATTGTTTCCCACCAAATTCACACGTTAAAGCCTTAAACCCCACTACCTCAGCCCAGTTAAAGTTAGGCTGTCTCTAGAAGGAATAAGTTAACACTCAGTCACCAGGTTGTGCCTTAATGCAATATGACTGGTGTCCTATTAAAAAGAGGAAATCTGGGCACAGATATGCAGAGAGCATATGATGACACAGGGAGAAGGTAGCAAGCCAAGGAGGGGGACTGGGAACAGATTCTGTTTTCACGGCCCTCAGAAGGAACCGACTCTCCCAAAACCTTGATCTTGAACGTCCAGCCTCCAGAATTGTGAGGAAATCAATTTCTGTAGTTTAAAATCTCCCAGCCTGTGGTAATTTATAGCAGTCCTAGAAAAATAATGTATCTCTTGAAAACATATTCAGTATTTATTGGAGGTGGAGACTAAGGTTCCTAATGGTCTGACTGAAGACTAAATTCCTAATGGTCTGACTGAAGCCTTCCATTGGAATATCTGAGCACCTCTTCCTAGATCATGCTACCTTGCACTTTCCCATTTTACTTATTATTACTGTGATCATGTAGCTTTTTTCTTTCTGATACAATGAATGTGTTCTTCCTCTACTTCCCTGGAGCATGCATTCATAGTATGCTTTTCCATCTTTTGGGTATTTATAGGATTGTTAGGTTTTTGCTAACTCTTCTCCCTCCCCTGGAGGCACCACCACCCATTGCAGGGCTTGTAGAGAGTTGGGGCTTGACAAGGGTTTGTTGAAGACTGTCTGTTCTCCACTGGTAGGAGATAGGTGAGAAGTAACATTTTTTTCCTAGTTGGACATCTGGGCCCCTGGCTGGCTACCATCTGCAAATCCATTAGGAAGGGGAGAGTGACGGTCTTTAGGGCCTGGGTTTCCTGACCAATCCTGTAGTTCCCTAGTTTTGAGGAAATCCATCAGCTTCTTCTAGCAGCATCCCTGTGTCCCTCCTTCCCAGACTTCTCCAAACCATTTCTTCATTTCTCAAATATGTAGTTAGCCCTCTCTGGTCTGTTTTAGCTCCTTTCCTCTCCTAGGTGCTGTTGTTGAGACCCCCCAGTGACCTCTCTCTATTTGGCCCAGTCCTCTCTCTACTGGAGGTTCAGACAGCCTCTGTCCTGAGACTTTCTTTTTCCTGGTGTCCTGCTCTGCTGGTTTCTTTGCACCTTGAGGGTCTCTCTCTCTCTCTCTCTCTTTCTCCAGTGTTGGGTCTATCTCTTCTATCCAGCCATGTAGTTTTGAGGTCCCTGAAGGTCCTCAGTCCTGGTCTGGGACTGATGATTTTTAAATGACTATTTCTGATTCTGCCTTTACGATTCAGCTCTAAGTCTGCACAGTCAATAGCTAACCTGACATCGCCACCTGGATTTTTCAAAGGCATCTGAAACTTACCTGGGACAAACTGACATCACCTTTTTTCTTTCTTTTTTTCCATACCTGGCCAGTGTTTGTAATTCAGTAACTGGTCTCATATTTATCAGATTATTAAGACACAAACCGGAGTTATCCTTCATAGCCCTTCTTTATTTACCTAGTAGTTCCGCCTTTGAGTATCTCCTGAATGCATGTGTGTGTGTGCGTGCGTGTGCGTGTGTGTACATTTTTTTAGTTGTAGATGGACACAATACCTTTATTTATTTTTTGATATCAACTGTTTTTTATTGATTGTTTATATATATGACAGTGGGATGCATTATGATTCCTATTACACATATAGAGCACATTTTTTCATATCTCTGGTTGTATATTCACACCAATTCATATCTTCATACATGTACTTACATAATGATCATATTTTATTTTTATGTGGTGCTAAGGATCCAATGCAGTGCCTCTCATGTGCCAGGTGAGCGCTCTACCATTGAGCCCCAGCCCCTCTGTTTTTTTTATTCCACTCACATTTCTCTTCCTTGTCCACATGTTGTTCCCTCTTACCTGGGCCCCTGCAGCTATCATCCAGCCAGTGCCCCCACCTCAGGAAGCTGTTCTACCCGCAGCACTCAGGGTTCTGCATTCAGAACACCAGCCCTAGGTGACACCCCCTGCCCCTGGAATGAAGAAGAAAATTATTTAACACATTCCACACAGACCCTCCATGTTTGCCCTATTTCTCTGGCCTCTCTCAGCAGCCACACATTTGCTCTTGGCTCCCTGAAGTTTCTAGAATATACCATGCTTTCTTCTCTCCCTGAGGCCTGTGTGCATGCTGTTTCCACTGCCTGGACTGTACCTAGCATCTCTCCTGTCCTCACTGATTAACTTCTGCTTATTCTCCAATCTTAGCCTATACATCACGTCTTTGAGAAGCCTCTTTTGAACTACTATGGTTTGGATATCATTTGTTATAACTGATTGACCTCAAGTGTCCATTGTAATTGAAGTCTTGGTCCACAGGGTGGCACTATTGGGAGGGAGAGGAACTTTTTGGAGGTGGGGCCTGGCGAGAGGTACTTAGGTAATTGGGGCATGCCCTCAAAAGGACAATGGAATCCTGGTTGATTTCCCCCCCCCCCCCACCTCTCTGTCTACTCTGGTTTAGGATGTAATTTGCTCTTATACTGTCGTCATGGTGTACCACCATCTGTTATCCTCACCAGAAATGAGCAGGTGAAGAAGTCATGCCTTTGAATATCCCAAACTATGAGCTAAGCAGAACTTTTCTCTTTAAAAAGTTAATTGCCTCAGGTATTTGTTGGAGTTATACAAAGGTCATGAACATATTCCCAGTATAAATTAGGACTCCCTTCTGATATTCCTTCTTAACACTTTCTTGTTAGCATTTGTCACATCTATAATTTTTCATTTATGTCCATTTATTTGGTTAATGTCTGCTCTTTCCTATCGGTAACCTATATTGTGGTAGTGCCTAGAGTGCATGGGTCATCAATGAATATTCTGAATTTCTTTAACCTCATTCATAGATGGTGATTCCTGACTTTTTAGTGTCTATGTGGCTCTGATCATTGGTGGAAGAGTCCCTTTGAGCCAGCCCTGCTTTTGCACCCCTGGTTCTGCTCTCTTCAAGGGTACAGGTGTGAATCACCTAGTGAAGGGACTGAGATTGGTCTGAAGAGTCTTCAGTTCTTCATTTGGAATCTTAACCACACACACAAAACCCTTATTTTCTACCTTTGTAAGGAATTTACATGAAAAAAAGATGCCTTTTATAAAAATGACTTGGCCTTGGGGGAAGTTATTTAAAGAATTCATACTTGGAAAGCAAAATTTATTTTTTTCCCCTTTTTGCAAAAAAACAAAGAGAAGGCCATTATTTTTCAAGGATGTTGGATTTATACAGCTGCCAGAAACATCACCTGGCTAGGAAGTCAGCTGCATATGCAGAGTTATCATTTCTAGTCAAAAAGGTGGTTTTTCTATAAACAGATCATTTGCTTTGGTTTAAGGCAGAAAAGTGGTCAGAAAGATGTTTTCTTGGAACTTGAAAATTTTATTGGCAAACATGGTGTTTATAATGGTATGTGTGTGTAAGCTTTGAAACTACAGCTGAAAACCTGCTGCAGGCCCACTGCTTGGCTCCAGTACTTTCCCCATGTCGACTCCGAATCTATAAGACATTGACCATGAGTTCTCGGATGTGGCAGTGGATAGGATGTCAAGAAATCTATGGCAAACTTTGACATTTGCATTTCCATCATGGGCACCCTATTGACTGGTTTCTGTTAAATGGTGATTCAGAATATGGGCCAGCATTCCTGCCTATGGCAGTGTTCTGCAATGTGGAGGTGCACTTTCAATATCCTAACATTTCCATGATGAGAAAATATTGATCCTTAGTTCCAGAACTAGGAGGAATCCTTGAAGCTTGAGTAAGATACAGAAAGGAGATTAAGGAATGACCCTCTCGGTTTATTCTATATCCATTTGTGTCTAGAGAGAAAAACTGGAACCATGCAAGGAATTTCTCACAAGAGTAATTTAATGCAGGGAATTGGGAATGGGTAATGTCTGAAGAAAAGAAGGAACTGAGGTAACTCAAGGTACAACTATTACCCTAGGGCTGGGGAAATAAAAAGTAACGATGTATTTCTAGGATCATTGAGTTTCTTGGAGGGGGCCATAGGGCTGGGGCTCAGACTTTAGTGGGGTCACCAAAAACATCAAGGGAATTAGGCTGGTGTCAGACAGCTGCACTTCTGAGAGAGGATGGGAAGCCTGCGACTGGTGGTACCCCATTAGCTGGACATTAGAGCCATAGCCATAGGAGTGTCCCCCTCTGAGCTGGAAACACTAGGGCCCCCTTCTCCCTGCCAGCGGCCTTCCAGTCTCCTCCTAGCTCAGGTGAATTGGCAGCCAGATGTCAGAGGATACTGGGAAGTGTAGTTTGAAGGCTCTCAGCCCCAGCATTGAAGCATGGATTGCAGAAGAGTGTATTGGGTGACAAGGGACAGATGACCAGTGCTGTGGAAAGGGAGACCTTTTTGTTAAGTGGGACCTCCAAGAGCCTCAAGATGAGGCCCAGATGAATATGCAGGGTTCCCAAGTCCAAGCCTGAAGGCATTTTCAGGACATCTCCCAGCTTCTGATTTTCTGAGGAAAGTAAATGCAGAAGACAATGGGGCTGTTAGACACGCAGGAAGGAGCACATGCAGTTTTCCCATGTTGGAGCAGTAGTCACCGTAGTGTTCTGGACCAGGGTTGGTGTGGCTGGTGAGGAGGGGACAGTGGCTCAATACACTGAAAGCCCAGTTGCTGTGGCAGTTGGTGCCTGTCCCAGGGAGAAGGACTGACATTCAGTTTTCCATCTTGATGAAAAATATTTGATTTCCACTTTTCCTACCCGTGTGAAAAGCCACTAATGCTTCACAGTGTAAATGGCTGATTTTATTGACACTCATCTTTCGTGTTCTGTCCTGTTACTGATGATTAGGTTCCCCACCCAAGGAACCTTGGGCTGTTACACGGGATGTCGAGAAGATTTACACACCATCCTCTCCCCCTTTTGAAGTTGTGATTTTTACATTGGCCATGATTTATTCTTGTGTGATTGTAGGTGGCCTTAAGAGGGAAATTTTTTTTTATGCCCCTGGCTCAGTAGGATATATGGGAGACAACACTTTGGTTGATGAGTGTCTACACTGGAGACTCTGACAGATGGAGAATATGACAGGTTAGCCCCATAGGGTACATCTGTCTGTGCTAGTGGGTTCTGTGGGCATGTAAAGTTTTCAAAATAGTGTTTAGACCCTAAGAGTGTACAGTGGTACAATAAATGTCATGATACTGATAGAAATGAAACCAACAGTGTCATTTGGGTCTGTCTGTCTATCCCTCCCTCCGTGTGTTAGAGGCTGATGATAGGTTTTCTGGTTATTCCCCACATATATTCTGAGGGTGGAATAATTATCACCTGGTTTTATAGAGACGGGCTCTTACTCATTTTCACCCTGCAGGTCAAAAGGCAGATTTTCACCAGTTCACAGGTGTCAATGCTGGGCGCCTTGCAGCTAGTTTTGCTGCCTCATCCTCAGGTAGAAGAAGCAACTTGTGAGAAATTCATTTTGGGATACTTGTGTTACAAGTTCAATTAAATTAATCTTGTTCTGAATTAGGATATCCAAAAAATTTTAAACAATTCGCTTAACTAACTGTAATTATTGAGTTCCTGTGTATACCAGACTTTGCTGGGTGCTGTGCTAAGTCCTTCGGTTCACTGTCTAGTCAGCTAGGTAGAAATGCATCCAGTCAGCACAGGTGACACCTATGTAGTTGGGGGGAAAACTGGGGTCAGAAGGTACTGACCCCAGGTTGTCACTCTGGCTACATGGAGCCCCCAAAGCAATTTGGGTGGTCTCCAGAACTCCAGTCTTTTGCTCAGTCTGGCCTGAGAGGTTTGCTCTTCCTATGCCTGCTCTGGTCTCTAGTTTTGTAGGTTTGAGTTGATGTTTGATGTGGCAGGTACAGAGAAACAGTACCTCTGTCATGTGTGCTACATGGTAGCCCAGGCTAGGGGTGCAGTAGACCCTTCATGTTTTAGGTGGGCAGCCTGGTGGGCCCCCTGTTGATCTTGTCACCCAGCAAACAAGCAGGACACCTTGCCCACCGGTGCTGCTCTGATTTGAGAAATCAGCATCACCATCTGCGATCTCACCTCTTCCTGCTAACTCAGGCCACCTCTTTTGTCATTTCTTGGAGTTCTTCCTCTCTCTGTTATCTTGGTTGTGGCTACCCCAGATTTAGGGACCACTCAAGGCTACTGGCTTGAGGATTTTCTGGAATTTCCTTTGATGAATATTTTAATTTTTGGATCTTCAGTGTTACTGAAAGATCCTGTAAGATATAATTAAATAAATTTGCAATCACATTTGTCATAAAGCTTTGTTGAAAGCGTTCCCTGCTGTATCACTGGGCACCTGAGATATGTCTGTCTTAGTTTTTTTGTATTTTATAGGTTGGTGTTAGAAAAATGTTTATTCCTAAGAAGGAGTGGCGGCCTTCCTCCCTTTGGAAGAGTGACAAACTGATAATCTAGCATGCTTATCCTCCAACCCCAATTTCAGGAAACTCAGAACCAGATTTGAAGGCAGAAGGGACAGGGTTAGGTGGTAGTCAGCTAGGTTAGTGACCTTGGGCAAGGGGTTTATCAAAATCTCTTAGTGTCTCTGTTTGTGGATGTGCAGCCACACGGTGTAGCTATGACTCAGACACAGTGAGGGGCTCATCTAAGTGCTCCATGTGCTAGGGTCACAGTCCAGTATGATTTTTATCACCAGACCAAGATCATGTTGACCCTTTGTTAATATATTTGTATTTTTCCTTTGTTTTTTAATTTCTCTGATTTTTTTCCAACCTTTAGCTCTGATGTAGTCACCTTAAGTTATCTCCTTGTTAATCACACAAGGAGATAACTCATAAGGGTGCTCAGGTTCTCTTCTTGCTCTGCATCCCTGTGTTTCCCATGCAGCATTCCAATTGTCACACCTGGTTTACCGTGCTAACACAGGCCCCATGTCTGTTCTTCAAGGTGGCAATGAGGGACAGGTGGGCTTCCTTTTAGAACAGGTGGATTCTTTAAAACACACAGTAATGGTGCCAAGGTGTTCTGATGGAATCCCCCTGGCCTTATACACAGAGCTGAAGAACACCTGTGGTCCATGTGACTGAGAGAAGGTGCTTCAGTTGCTCAGGGCTCTGGTTGTCCACTGTCTCATGTGCCTGCAGGAGGGTACATTATTGTATCTGGCCTCAGAGCATTGATGTGAGAATATCTTTGCTGGACTCCAACTTCAAGTTAAGCATGCATCTTTCCATTAATTCTGTCGGTTTGTTGGATGCATGTGTCTAGTTCCTACTTCAGCCACGCTACCCGCACGCTAGCTTCATACTAGAGGTTCTAAGAATAGAAGTTAACTAGTGAGATCAAAATAAACACACATAAACTCAATTTACCTTTTTCTTTGACCAGGTCTGAGACGGCTCCCCCCTCTGGCTCCTGCCTCGAGCCACCCGGTGGGGCAGCGAGGTTTACATAAGACTAGCAGGAGAGAGAGGGGCAGGGCACGCCAGAGGATGGCCTTTTATTGGGGAAAAAGAAATTCAGGGGAACATTCCATCCAACGAAGGTTGAGGGGGACAGCATTCCAAGGTCAGGGTCAGTGATTGGTCTCAGGGTCAATGGTCAGTCACACCCTCACACGGATGGGCTCTCGCACCTAGAAAGGGTGGGGATTAGTTCTGACACAGTTTAGCTGGAGCGCCTCACAGCCAGTCAGGGAGGTGCCCAATCACTTTCGAGAATGGCTTCCCACACCTACTGGTGACATTGATCTTTATAATCTTGTACTGAGGTGCCCTTTGCCTATCCACTTGAGATGCCCAGTGCCCTTGGGTACCTGCCATTTCCCCCATACTGCTTGTTTTCCATGTGTTATAGTTTGGTTCTACAATGGAGGGAGGCATATTTTTCTTGTGCCTTGCTTGGCACTGAGAATACCTTGAGCCTGTCCTTGGAAGTGGCATTGGTGGAATCAGGGACATAAGAATCTTGTGTACCAAGAAGTAAAGGAATTTGGGGAGGAATTTCACACCAAATATTTTGTATTCCATGTGTTTTTCCCTAGGAAATACCTGAATGCTGTTTCTTTTTTTTTTTTTAATTATAGTTCAGGGGTTGGAACCCAAGGCCTCAGGCACGCTAGGCAGGTGCTCTACCACTTAGCTATACCCCCATGTCTCCAGCCCAATTCTGTATTGTTTCTAAACTAAAAGAGTGTATATATATTCTATATAGAGTTTGATAATTCATAATTGAGTTTTTTTTTTAGTTTGCCAAATTAGTAAGTACAAACTTATATATTTGCTCAGTATTTTTGTTTTTTGGGGGGCAGTCCCCGAGTTTTAGAATCAATCACAATTTGAATATTTTGAAAGTATGTGGAGAATGTCCTTTACATCTTCCTTTTCTTTTTCTCTTGTTCCAAAAAGATCTGGGGTTTCTTCTATAAGAACATGGAATGGTCCCAACTCCAGTGGTGTGCTGGCAAGAGAGACTGTGAGGCTTGACTTCAGGAGGGACCCCTGGTGTCTGTCACAACAGGAGAGGGCCTGGCTGGGATCTCTCGTTGTTTTCAGAGTGAGGGTCCCATAGCTGGAGATGGCTGAGGAGGTCCAGAGCTTGGAGAACTTCCCAGCCAGCCACACACCCACCTGCCTGCACCCAGGTGGAATTCAGCACCTGGGTGATCCTGAAGTTGGTGTTTTGTTCTCATTTTTCAAGATGCCTATAATCTGCTAATGTTGGCATCTATGAATTTGTCTATGAGGGCATGTTTATGAAGTTCAGGAGTTAAAGGGGGAGGTGTATTTCTCCCTATAGAGAAGGGAGTGATATGGTTGTGGGTGGCAATGGCCAGGAAGCTCTACTGGTGAAGGGGTTGGTGGGAGCAGAGAGAGGGGAGAAAGGTGAGGTTCCCTCAACCTTCCAGTCCCCTCTGTTCCTGCCCATCACCACCCCTGGGAAAGACAGCTGCATGGAAATAGGACTCAGGTCCATGATCTCCTGTTCCCACTCAACAAAATCCAGAGGTTTTGTGGAATGGTGGTCACTAGAGACTGAGAAGGGGATTGGGGAGGGAGGAGGGAGCCAGGTTGCATAATAGGTACTAAAATAGAAGGAATTAGTTCTGACATTTTGTAGTACAGTAGGGCAGCAGTAGTCTAGAACAATTAAGGATCTATTTCAAAAATAACTAGGAAAAAAGAGTCCAAAGTTTCCTAAAACAGAAATGAAAGATGTTTGAGGAGAAATGATAGTTGTTTTAATTTGATCATTGTACATTACATGCATGTAGCAAATTATGACATTGTACCTCGTAAATATGTACAAATACCATGTGTCAATTAAAAAGAACTAAAAAACATTAGCTAAGATGGTGGAGCACACCTGTAATTCCAGCTATCGGGGAGCCTGAGGCAAGAGCATCACTAGTTTGAGACCAGCCTGAGTAACTTCATGAGATGCTCTTTCAAAATTTAAAAAGGGTTTTGGGTGTAGCTCAGTGGTAGAGTACTTGCCTTGCATGCACAAGGCCCTGGGTTCATTCCCTAGCACTGTTAACAAAACCCCTACAGCCAAAAGTAAATTTGAAGAAAAATAAAAAGACTGAAAACAAAATACAGGATTTTAAATACTTGTTTTGTGGCAAGACCTGACCAGCACTAATGTGAGACTATTACTAAGTGAACATATTTATTTATTTCCTTTTATTCATTTTACTATACGTATTCATTTGTTTAGTGAGTATTTCTGACCAACCATGGTGCCAGGGACTGAGGGCAACAACAGAAGCAAGTATGTCATAGTGAAAACCCTTCAAAGCCACAGAGACCATACCACTGTGTTTCACCTGCTACTCTGTACTTGGTCTAGGTTAACCTGCTACTTAGTACTCTGCTATTCAGTATTCATCTGTTATTCAGCACCCAGGGCTTAGGTTAACCTGCTATTTAATATTCTGCTGTTCAGTACTCACGTGATATGGTCAGAGCCTAGGTTAACTCAGAGCTTTTAACCCTGTGACACCCTATTATATTAGTTCTCCTAGGTCTGTTAGGGCGGGAGAAACAGGTCTTGTTAATCCTACTTTGTGGTCTTGAAAATCTGACACCCAGTGCAGGATTTTGAATGTGAATCATTTAGGAGCCACCTGCTCCTGTGGTCTGGGAGTGAGGAGCTACTTTTCTTAGAGAGCATGCAGCTCTCCTGTGTTCTTGCTTGCTGTCTCCTAGAGCAGTATATTGCTGCATCTTAAGGCCGTGCTAAAACTGTAGCTCTTTCTGTACCAAAGTTTGGAAATTCATGACAAGGTATGGGAATACACACTGAGCTGCTATTAGGGGAACATCTGCAGATGGGAATATGAGTTGGTAATATTAAGAGATGAGTTGTAAATACTGACCTTGAACTGATCTGTGAATGCCATTTGGGTTGTGGTGGTCCTTTGGGACAATGTGGGTTTGCTGGTTACAACAAAGATCTTGCTTGAGGGGCCTATTGCCTCTGCTGCTTTCAAGTGGAGACAAGGGGACACTTCACAAATTCCCAATTGGATAGGTTGGCCGGATCCCAGGAGCTGTGCCTGGTAAGCACACAGAGACCAGGATTCGAGCATCACCTGTGTTTTGACTTCCTAGTGTTCAGTAATAATCTGGAGAATGGGGGTATAGACTGATAGGTTTTCAATTTGGGCCTCTTCCATTCTGCCCATATGCAAGGAAATGCTATCTAAGATCTCACCTCTCATCTAAGAATTGACCCTCATTCCACATCAGAGGATCAGGGGCTTGATGGGATATGGGCCTGGCTTAGGGGCTCTGAGAAGGGAACCATTATGCAGGTTTGGCAAGGCATTCACATTCACCTCTTTAATTTGTAATTTTGTGATAGGTCAGATGACATAATTTGATCCCCCATGCTTTATTTTGTTGTTTAGAGTTTAAAAGTGACTTCTATGTTTTTCTCAAATTCAATGGTATTTCTTTAAATGAAGTACTTCTTGTTTATTATATAAATTTATAATATAGAGAGGAAAAAAGGGAAACTGAAGTCTACACAGTAAAATTAACATTTTAGTTCTTCTTTGGTGTTTTTATTTTTTTATTTTTTTTTCAGCCAAGAGATTTTATTGGGGGCTTCCTGAAAGGAGAGGAAAGGGGAGGCAGAGAGCAGAGAGAGAAGAGGAGGAGGGCAGAGAGCAGAGAGGAAGAAAGCAGAGAGCTCTTTTGTGTTTTTTAATTTCTCTCTCAGGCCTGGAAATACTTACGCATATTGTGTTTTTTGCAAAATTGAGCTCTCACTGCATATATGGATTTATATCTATGTCTCTTTATATCTCTTTATATTACTAAACCTTCACAGACATGATTTTCATGGTCATATATCTTATCAGTGCCAGCTTTCTGTATGGTTGGGTATTTTGATTACTTTCTACTGTTTCATGGCTGAAAAAAATTACATTGAACAGCGCATACTTACTTGTAAATTATGATCCATAGCTCAGATTATTTTATGGTATCAATTTTTGCTTCTAGAGTGGTTGGGTTACTATGAAGCCTGTGGGTGTACATAATAGACTGTCTTTCTTCATGTACAATGTAGCAGAGGTGCAGCCGTGTAGTCTTATGTCAAAAAGGAAATGAAGACTATCAATTTGAAGACCTGTCCTCCTATTCACATTTGTCTCCTTAAATGTGTTTTATTTGTATCAACTTGTCATTTTAGCCAAAGGTGTTTCCATGTACAATTACAGTCCTTACCCAGCAGCCTTGAGCAGTCAGAAGTGGGCTCTTTAGTGGATAACAATATCATCCTCGGCCCCTGCTTCCTTGGTTCCAGTTTTAAGATAGCTGGTGTAGGGGTTACCTTTCAGATGCTTTCCCCAGTTCTGTGTGGTTGACATGAGGACTCTCGGATCCCCCCTCGCTGGGTCCAGGCTTCCTTTTCCTCTGCACACTTCATGCTCTCCATGTTCCTCTGAAGGGGATGTGTCCCTTCTGACTTTCGGCCCCATGCACTTCCTTGGCTGCAAGAGTGGACAGAATGGGACAGGCCCCATTGGATGTCTGGCCTCCCTGTCTCTTTCCCTTCTGCTCAGTCAGTGCCACCCTTAGCTGGTGTACTCAGGTTCACCCATGTGACCACAGAGGTCTGTGGCTGCTGGTCCCATCAGTGGCCAGTGGAGACTGACTGTTCTCTTGGGAAAGCTCCATGGAAGACCTTTTCATTGTAGGATTTTAGAAATCAGTAAACCAAGGACTGCACAAATGTCTCCATTTTCTAGAAAAGAAGAAGCCCAGAAAGGGCAGGCTGTCTCGGGACTGGCGGGAGCGGAGGAACGCTATACGGCTTACCAACGAGCACACGGTGGAGACCCTGGTGGTGGCTGATGCTGACATGGTGCAGTACCACGGGGCAGAGGCTGCCCAGAGGTTCATCCTCACTGTCATGAACATGGTGAGTCTGGAGTTGGGGTCCTCATACCTGTGGGCTCTGTTTTCTTCTTGAGTAGTGCCCTGGGAGTAGGTGTAGCATCCTCGCCCGCCTTGGGTGAAGAAGCATCTGGCTTGGGGGTTGGAGCCTGTTGCCTTTTGGTCTCTGGGCATCTCAGAAGGCAGAGTGGTGGGCATCCTGAGGGAGAGCGTCAGCCCACCTCTCCTACCCCTGAGGTATTTAAGTGTCTGAATCTACTCAGTGATTGCACCTCTGGTCACCAGAAGGCTTCCCAAGACCTTACTCTGTGTAAGACCCTGTTCCAGAGACATTCAGAATCAAGTCCCAGCCCATGCTCTAAATATACAATCCAGTGCAAGAAATCAAAATCAAACTTTAACTTTCTTTGTGCTGCATGAGCCTATAGGAAGAGAGGAGAGAGGACATTTAATTGAGGGTGCCAAAAAGGAGTCACAGAGCTTGTGTCTGAACCAGTTTGTTGAGTGGGGATAGAGAGAAATCTTCTTTACATGATGGGTAGGTGAGGGGAGGGGCTGCCTCCCAAAATATTAGCACTGAAGGCTCTTTGAAGGCATTCACCTTCCACCTGTTGATCCATTTGCCCGGAAAGTGTTTTTGAAGACCTTCTAAAATCTTTGTCATGGTGTTAGGTACCAGGGATACAAATGCACAAAAGGCCTTTTCCCTTGGAAGACAGTAGCTTAGCAAGTAAAACATCTGTGCTGCCATAGAAATATCTGCAGGGACCACTGGCACCCAGGTGGGGGGCTGGCTAGTGTTGGTCCTGAAGTATGGAGGTCTTTGTGAAAGAGTTAACCCTTGATTAGAGAGGAAGTGCGTGCTGGCCACATCAGGGGTGGGGAGGTCACTCAGTGGGCATAGTAGGTGGAGACCCAGAGGTAAAGGTATATTAGCACCATTTAGAGAGGGTAGGTGGTTTGATATGGTTGGAGCAGGGAGAGGAGAAGTCATAAAGATGTGGATGAGGATGTGGAAAGGGTATGGTGAGGGAGGAGTAGCTAAGACATCCAGAGGGGTGGGGCCTTTACCTTTAGGAGTAGGACCACCAAAAAGTTTTAGAAGCAAAGCTCCCAGATTGAGGTTGGGTGGAATGACCCAAGCTGAAGATGCCCTTGTATGATTGGGGTGATGAGCTCTGTATACAGGGATCCAACTGCTGGGAAAGAAGTTGATTGTGACAGACTTAGAGAGGGGCCTCAGAGTAGCTTGGGCTATCCAAGGTCTGCATGTGGCAGCACTTTGTCCATGTTGGGGTATTGCTCTAAGGGTCCTCTGGGGTTCTAAAGGTGGATTGGGTGAGGCTGTGGGTAGGAGATAGAAGAAAAGCTGGATGAGCGTTCTTTTCCTACCACAGTCTAGTCCTGGCCATCATCTAGCTGGGGCTGTGGTGACTGGAAGGCTGAGTGGCGTGCTGTGGCTTGCACAGAGGACACCAGGACTGAGTCTCATCTTGTGGGGAGGGGACCCCACAGGCCATTTCCCAGAGGCTGAAAAAGGCCCAAGACTGTGGACACTACCAGATCACTCAGGATGTCATTGGCAGGACCATGACCATTGGCTCAAGCCTCTTCCCTGACTGCACAAGGAAATGCATGTTGATGACCATAGTCCTGAGGAGCCCCATGGTGACCCTGCTGGTGGAGGGAATGAGCCCCTGTTTTGTCAGACTGACTGACCAGGCTGACTTCTCTGCCCGTGGGAAGCTCCCTCTGTCTTGTTCATGCTGCTCAGACTTGCTGTGCTCTAAAACAGAGGTTCTTTCAGCAGGGCTTTGAGGGCAGCCTTTGTGTTGGGCTGTTTGATGGACCCACACATCTCCTCACATGAGAGGCTCTTTTGCAAGATGACCAGTGATGGAAGCCCAGGGACCTGCCACTGGTATTCTCTTTCCAACATGGAGGCCTCTTTGCTCTTTTTTTTTTTTTTAAATGATACAATACATATGTAATATGAAATTTACTATTGGAACCATTTTTAAGTTTAAAGTCCTAGATATTAAGTACATACACAATATCTGGTAACCATTACCACTGTCTATCTCCAGAGCTTTTTCATCTTGCAAAACTGAAACCTTGTCCCCATTAAACAAAAACTCCCATGATAGGATTAGTGGCTTTATAAGAAGAGGAAGAGAGATCCTAGCTAGCACATTGTTCACTCTCGCCATGTGATGCCTTCTACCATGTTACAACGCAGCAGCAGGTCCTCACCAGAAGCTGAGCAGATGTAGTGCCATGCTCTTTGGCTTCCAGGCCTCCAGAAGCATGAAATCACCCAAGCCATGGTACAGTTATAGCAACAGAAGAGGGATCAAGATAACTATTATGAGTAATGCTGCTATGAACATGGGTATATAAATATCTATTTGAATCCCTGCTTTCAATTCTTTGGCGTATATTCCCTGAAATAGAATTGCTCTTGTTAACTTCAAAAAGTTTTTAAAAATTAAAGCACTATAGTTATATATAGTAGTTGGGTTCTTTTTTGACAAAAATCATACATGCATGGCATTTGATTTCAATCCACATTTCCCTCCCCCTTTCACTCCCTAACCTCCCCACTCTCCTTTTGCTACAGATCTTCCTTTTGCTCATTTATTTATTCTTGATTGGTACTTTCTACATATTCATAAAGGTGCAATTTCCTGTGGTATATTCACATTTGCATGTAACGTGATTTTTTTTTTCAAATTCATTCCATATTTTCTCCCCTTTCCCCATCCTTCCTCCCTCACTTTTGATCTTTTCTACTTCACCGGTCTTCCTATATCATTGTGACATCTGATTTCCCCACTCTTTGTCTTCTTTCCTTTATTTTGCTCTAGGTTCCATGTATGAGAGAAAACATTGAATCCTTGATTTTCTGAGTCTGGCTTATTTCATTTAGCATATTCTCCATTTCCATCCATTTACCAGTACATGCCACAATTTTATTCTTTCTGGCTGAGTAAAACTCCATTGTGTTTATATATAACATTTTCTTGATACATTCATCTACTGATGGACATCTGGAGTGATGCTGTAATTTGGCTACTGTGGATTGTGCTGCTGTAAACATTTATGTGTCTGTATCATTATAGTATGCTGATTTTAGTTCTTTTGGATAGCTCAGTCAGATGGTGGTCCCATTCCTAGTGTTTTGAGGAATCTCCATACTGCTTTCCAGAGTGGTTGTACTAATTTGCAGTCCCAACAAAAATGTATGAATGTCCCTTTTAATCCTCACCATCATTTATTATTACTTATGTTCTTGATAATTGCCATTTTGACTGGAGTGAGATAAAATCTTAGTGCTTTAGTTTGTATTTCCATGATTGCTTGGGATGTTGAACATTTGTTCATTTATTTATAGGGCCTTTGTGTTCTTTTGTGAAATGTCTTTCTTTTGTCCATGTATTGTTTACGTTGTTTTTTTGATGTTAAGTTTTTTTTTTTTTTTGAGTTCTTTATAGATTCTGGATATTCTGGATAATACCCTGTTAGAAGAGCAGCTGACAAAGATTTCCTCCCATTCTTAATGCTCTTTCTTCACACTCTTAATCATTTCCTTTGCTGTGTAGAAACTTTTTAATTTGATGGCATCCCACTTATGATTCTTGATTTTACTTCTTAAACTTTAGGGATCTTGTTGAGGAAGTCAGTGCCTGCACAAATGGGATAGAGTATGGACCTTATGTTTTCTTGTAGAAGTTGCAAAGTTTCTTGTTTAATTCCTAAGTCTTTGATCTATCTTGATTTGACTTTTGTGCAGGGTGAGAGGGATTTAATTTCATTCTTCTACATATGGATATCCAGTTTTCCCAGAAGCATTTGTTTAAAAGGCTATCTTTTCATCAGTATATATTTTGGGTACTTTTGTCAATTATCATGTGACTCTTTTCATCAGTATATATTTTGGGTACTTTTGTCAAGTATCATGTGACTTTAAGTATGGGTTTTATCTCTGTTCTGTTCCATCGGTATTCATGTCTATTTAGATGCCAGTACATACTGCTTTTGTTCTGTAGCTCTGTAGTATAATTTGAGATCAGGTATTGTGATGTATCCTGTCTCATTCTTCTTGCTGAAAATTTGTTTATTCTGGATCTCTTATTCCTCCAAATGAATTTTAGCACATTTTTTTCTAGTTCTGTGAAGAATATAATTGGTATTTTCATGAGGACTGAATTGAATCTGTATATTACTTTTGGTAGTATGACCATTTTGACTATATTTATTCTGTCCAAGAACATGGATTGTCTTTCCATCTTCTAAGATCTTCAGTTTCTTTCTTCAGTGTTCTATAATCTTCATTGTAGAGATATTTCACCTTCTTGATTAGTTTGCGAATTTTTTTTAACGTTATTGTGAAAAGGATGGTTTTCCTAATTTCTTTTTCAGGATAATCTCTGTTGAAGTATAGGAAGGCTATTGATTTGTAAGCATTGATCTTGTATCCTCTGTTTGATGAATTCTTTTATCAGCTCTTGATGTCTTTTTGTGGAGTATTTTTAGTCTTCTAGATATAGGGTCATGACATTAGCAAAAAGGGACAGTTTGACTTCTTTTCCTATTGGTATCCCTTTAATTTCCTTTTTCTTGCCTAATTGCTCTAGCTAGAGTTTTGAGAACTATATTGAATAGAAGTGGTGGATATCCTGGTCTTGTTCCTGACTTAGGAGGAGATACTTTCAGATTTTCTCCATTCAGTATGATATTGACTTTCAGATTATCATCTATTGCCTTTGTAATGTTAAGGTAAATTCCTGGTATCCCTAGTTTCTCCAGTGTTTTTAACATGAATGGGAGCTAGATTTTATCAAAGGCTTTTCTGCCTCTATTCAGATGATCATATGATTCTTGTTCTTAATATTATTTAAGTGCTGAATTGCATTTATTGATTTGTGTATGTTGAACCAACCTTGCATCCCCAGAATTAGTCCCATTTGATCATAATATATTATTTTTTAATGTATTTTTGAATGCAGTTTACTAATGTCTTATGAAGGATTTTTGCATCTATGTTCTCAGGGATATATTTGTCTGTAGTTTTCTTTCCTTGATGTTTCTTTGCCTGGTTTTTGTATCAGGGTTACACTGGCTTCATAGAATGTATTTGGGAATGTTCCTTCTCTTTCAATTTGGTGAAATAATTTGAGAAAGCCAGATGTTAGTTTTATTTAAAGGTCTTATAGAACATAGCTGAAAATCCACCTAGTTCTAGGGTTTTCTTTCTTGGAAGGCTTTTAATTGCTGTTTCAATTTCATTACTTGATATTGATCTATTTAGGTTTTTTATATCTTCCTGGTTCAATTTGGCTAGGTCATATGTATCTAGAAACTTTTCAGTGTCTTCTACATTTTCCAGTTTATTGAGGTATATATTTTCAAAAATTTTTAATAATCCTCTGGATTTCAGAAATGACCATGGTAATCTTCTTTTTTCAGTACATCTCTAATATTGTTTATTTGAGTCTTCTCTTTCTTGTTAAATTGGCTAATAGTTCATCAATCTTATTTAGCTTTTTGAAGAACAGATTTTTTCCTTGCATTGATCTTATGTATTTTATTAATTTCAGCTCTGATCTTTATTATTTCCTATCTTCTACTGCTTTTGGAATTATATTTTTCTGTGTTTTCTAAGACCCTGAGGTGGAGCATAAGCTTGCTTATTTGGACTCTCTCTCTCTCTGTGTTTTATAATGTAGGCACTCAATGCTATAAGTTTTTCTCTTAAAACTGCTTTTGTACTGTCCCATAGATTTTGGTATGTTATATGTCTATTCTCATTTGTTGCTGAGTTTCTTGATTTCTTCTATGATCCCTTCTTTCTTTAAGAGTATTGTTCAATCTTTGTCTTTAGTTGTTTGTTATTTTTCTTACTATTGATTTCTAGTTTCATTCCATTATGATCTGATAGGATGCATGGAATTATATAATTTTTTTTATTTTCTCAGATTTACATTGTGTCTTAGAATAGAGTCTATTTTGGAAAATATTCCATGATCTGCTGAGAAGAAGGTAAATTCAGCTGTTTGGGGGTGAAATATTTGGTTGATGTCTGTTAGTTCCATTCAGTTCATAGTATTTAGTTGGCAATATTTTTTATTTTATGTTTGGATGTCCTGTTTATTGATAAAGTGTGTTGAAATCACGCACTATTATTATGTTGGAGTCTATCTGGAATTTCATATTCTGAAGTATGTTTTTTAATGTAATTAGGTGTATACAAACATTTGGAATATATTGTTATATAATGTTATATAGTTATATTGTTATCTTCTTTTGGATTTTTACCTTTTCCATGAAGTAGTGGATTTCTTTGTCTCTTCTGATTAATTTTTGGTAGAAATTGGCTTTATCAAATATGAGAATAGCTACTCCTGCTTGTTTGGGGACTCCATTTTCATGGAATATTTTTTCTATCCTCTTGCCTTTAGCCTGTGGATGTCTTTGCCTATGAGATGAGACTCTTGCAAATGGCATAGAGTTGGAGCTCTTTTTTTATCTATTTTGGTAATCTGTCTTTTAATTGGGGGAGTTGAGCCCATTTACATTCAGTGTTATTACGGATATGAATTTGTAATTTTCAGCCATTTTAGTTTCTTTGCATTATTAAATTTTGTCTTGATTTTCATTTAGTTCATTTAGTTGGTTACTCTTCTAGTGATCTTCATCTATTTGGGGACTTTGGAATTTGTTTTTTAAGATCCTCTGTGTGCAGTATATTTTTGAGTATTCTTTGTAGTGGTAGGTTGGTAGTCATAAATTCTTTTAGTTTATCCTTATCATGGAAAGTTTTTATTTCCACATTGCTATACTCAGCAAAGCTTTCTTTCAAAATCAATTTTGACTGGCAATTGTTTTCTTTTACAGTTTGGCATATATCATTATAGGCTTTCCTTGGTTTTAGGGTCTGAGTTAAGACATGATTATTGGTTTGCCTCTAAATGTGACCTGACATTTTTCCTTGCAATTTTAATGTTCTTTTCTTATTTTATGTGTTAGTAATTTTTAACATGATGTGTCTTGAAGAATTTCTCTTCTGATCTTGTCTATTTTGGGTCTATATGCCACCTGTATGTTGATATCTATCTCATTTGTGATATGAGGAAAGTTTTCTGTTACTATCTTATTTAAAATATTCTTGATGCTTTAATCTATATCTTCACATTCATTTCTAGAGTTCTTGTATATCCAGATCATGATTTTATTTTTTTTTCTTTATTGCATAATGAGTATTCAGGTTCATACACTCTGTCTTCAAGGCCTGAAGTTTTATCTTTGAGGCATATATTCTGCTATATATGCAACATAATCTTTTGGTGATGCTTTCAAGTGAACTCTTAATTTGATTAATTATGTCTTTTCCAGGAGTTCTTATTGTTTTCTTTTCAATATCTGTTTTTTTTAATTGAAATGGTCTTTCAGTGCCTATATTTGCTGCTTCATTATTCATGTTTTTTGGGGGTGGGTGGGTACTTGGTATTGAACTCGGGGCACTCAACCACTGAGCCACATCCACAGGCCTATTTTATATTTTATTTAGAGACAGGTTCTCACTGAGTTGTATAGACCCTCGACTTTGCTGAGGCTGGCTTTGAACTTGTGATCCTCCTGTCTCAGCCTCCTGAGCTGCTGAAATTACAGGCATGAGGCACTATACCCACCCTACCCTTGTTGTTCCTTGTTGGGGCCTGGTTGTTGGTATAGGGATTTGTCTTCCCTGTTCTATGTGATAAAGTAATGTTATGACTCAGGTAGGGGCTAAATCTTGTGTGGGGTTAAATTCACTTTTAATTGGTTGAGTTGTGGGTATTGCTCTGCAGCAGGATCTCCACTCTGTGAACTTGACGTGTCCCAATCACTTTCCAGCCCTTCTTAGAGGAAGCCGGGAGAATGGAATAGCACTAATGTTAATAATAGATGTTCAGCTTTAACCTAAATGTCTGTGACAGCAATTGCCACTTACATAGGATTGTTGGGAGTCAGCATTTAACAACAGTATTTACAATTTAGAAACCTGAAATAGATCAGGCATTAGATAGCAGGTGTCTGTCATCCAATGATTAATAATCACAACAACATGAATAGGTTAGAAGTAACCTAAACTATATATTTAGTGGGATTACAGTTTCTTATGTGAAGAAAAATAGGTAGTAAGGCAAGAGAAAGTTTGAATTAAAAAAGTGAGCATAGGAGAGGCAGAAGATAGGTAGCATATGTCAGTTATAGAGGAGAAATAAAAAATTAAAAAATATTTTTAAAATGAAAGAGGAAGAGGGAACAGGGAAGAAGGAAAGAATAGGGAAGAGATTGAATAAGGGTAATAAGAGGGACAAAAACCAAGTTGTAAACAAATAAGCAAATGTGTGATTAAAACAACTCAAACTCATGTATAATTACACCCCACCCCCGCAGTCAAACCAAGGCTAAATAATAAGCAGGTACAGAGGAAAGCAGTTAGTGAAAGTAAAATTATATGAAAATATATATTTTTTCAAACCTATGTGCAGAATAAGAACACCCCACCACACATACATACACACAGAATATTACAGAATTAGCAAAACATTAAAAATTAAAATACAATGAATGATATTTGAAAAAATTAAAATTATAAAAGAATAAAAGTCTAAGAATATATTTTTAAATGGGGAATATGGAGAGAAAAAAGAAAAATGAAAGAAAAAATAAAATCTTAATGAGAAATAAATTGCTTGTCTGTGCTGAGGTATTCAAAACTGTTGGCAGAGATGAAATTTTGTTCTTTGTATTTCTTTTTTGGCTTTGTAGCCCTTGGGTTGAGGGCTGGGAGTTGTTAAGTCCAACACCTTTGTGTTCCTCACTTAGCTGGTAGCCGTTGTGGCTAGGAGGCAAATCCGGTTGAGGTAGATCTCAGCTTCCAGGCTCCCAGTACTGGATGGGAGAGACGGGAGGGTGCTGACAAGGTGTGTATTTCTGTAGTGGGGGGGCGCCACAGCGTTCTAAATTGGAACTTGCAGTAGTTGGGCTTTAGTCTTGACTGAAGTTTGGAACTTTGTTGGTGGGTGTTTGGGATTTGATTCATGCTGACTGCTGGGGTGATGCCAGTCTCTACTAAGAGTGATGCCTGGGTGATGCCTGGATTTCAAGGGCCTCTAGTAACATCCACTTTAGGATCTAGGGACTGCACCTCCACAGGTTTCACCTTCACTGTTATAAATTATTGGGTGTCTGCCCGGGAGTGCAGATGCTTCTGTGGGACCACTATAGGCATCTTCCCAATGGCTCTTACGGAGCACCAGCAACCAAGGGAGCAGGGAGCTTTCTCCCTTGGTGTCCAGAGCCTGTATTGATCGTGCAGGTATTTTCTGTGTACCTTTTTCAGTCACTGTGGTTCAGGCACAC
The DNA here is from genome assembly GCF_964194105.1 of Spermophilus citellus. Taxonomy (NCBI): domain Eukaryota; kingdom Metazoa; phylum Chordata; class Mammalia; order Rodentia; family Sciuridae; genus Spermophilus; species Spermophilus citellus. The sequence continues at coordinate 54,879,498 of NC_138185.1, forward strand.
TCTGGGAATTGTCCTAGGTGAATGCTGGCAACTTCCTTTGTGGATTCCTAGTCTCCTTCTCCACTTGCTGTTGCACAGCACTTACAGATGGTTCCTGCACCATGTGGCAACCGGTGTCCTCACCAAGTGCGGGTGTTTTCCTTGCCTAGGAACTGCTTTCCACCAGTGATCTTGCCTCCCACAAACTGCCCCCGGGACAAGCTATTTCGGGTCGGCTTTCACTGAACCACTTCTCCACTGACCCTGCCTCCATTGAAACCACCCTTCCTGTGATCCACAGGTTTTGCAGCCAATTTTTCTTTTCTTTATCTGCTGGCTGCCAGCCCCGCCCCTTCCCTCATTGTCCACTGCTACCACCACCGGCAGCCAGGCTGGTGTGTCTCTGGTGTAGTATTTCTTATATCCTGAAGCTTGTGACTCTGTGTCTCTGTGGTTTCTTGTATAGTCCCGTATTCGGTTTCAGTGAGTTTCCCACCTCACCGAGGAACAATCTTCCCACTTTCTAAATCTGCTGGCAGTGCACTCTTCTCTAATCTGCAGTTGTATCTCCTGCTTTTGGTAACTTTTCAGGGCTCTTGGCTCTATTTTTTAAGAAATACTTAAGAGTTCTGAGTTCTTCATTTTCACAAACCCAGTCTCCCCAATACAGGTTAATGAAGGGCTGCACCAATGAAGCCTGAGAGGAAGGATGGGGAGGCCTGGCTCTGTACCAGGCTCTTCTACCTGCAGATATTCTCATCTCATTTATTTTATTTTTTAATCATCCAATGTGCAAATGTAAGGAATAATCATTCATTACATCAGCTAAGACAGTAATAAGGCACAGCTTCTGCTTTGACACTCATTTTCATAGCTTAACATTTGGGCATTTTAAGACAGGCTGGGAAGGGAGGGATGAGGACGATATATGGGAACACCTCCCTACCCCACCCTACATGGGCTGGAAGATTGAAGGGCAGGAGGATGGAACGTTGTGTTCCTTGCTTTTTATTCAACACCCTCCACTCCTCTTTAGCTGCTTCATAGTAAACCCCCAAAGGCTCAAGATCCCACTGCTGATGGCAACTGTGGGACCACTCACATTAAGGTTGGATTGGAAAGTGTCCTCAGGAGGCCTGCCTGCTGTGTGTACAGTGTGGTGTGATGACCCTCGTCGTTTCAGTGGTCTGTACTTGCAATTTCTGGCCTGATTGAAGCAAATGCAAACTGAGTCTGCAGACCGAGGCACACTGATGCCTCTCCATGCAACCCTTTCCTCCCTGGGCTGCTATCCAGCACATAGGAAAACACTTACCTTCTGACATGTCTTGTTTTGAACAAGACTGGCCTCCATCACCACCACCTCTCTTCTCAATCCCTTAAATCCCAGTTTAGGAAATACACAGGTTTCTCTCCTGCCTGTGGCTGTTTTAGAGGGAGATTCTGTGAGAAGTGAGATAACCTGTGAGCCAGGCGGAAGGGAACGGATGAGCTTGGGACACAGAGCCCTGTCATTAGAATAGCCCCCAGGAGCAGTGAGGAAGGACGAGGATGCTGTCAAACCTTCTGTCTCCTCCAGTGAGGGTTTTTGGGGGCTGCAGGATTGAAGTAGCTCCAGCTTCTTAACCCCCTGGATTTGCAGGGAAACCTTCCAGAATTGGTTGCCATTTTCATTTCACTACATTTCTTTCCGGGCTGAGGGAAGAGAATCCTTGGTGCAGATGGCTGGGTACCCACTGCCTTCCTGCCTTCTCACTTGAGTCTCTGTAAGCAGAGTCTCTACTTGCCCCAGTGTGCCACCTTGACCCCTGCAATGTGGTACTTGTTAGGAACCCAGATAGGCCCTGTCCCCAAGGCAGATAATCATGTGCTTAAACCGTATCCTGAGCCAAGAGAATTTGGTGCCAAGTTTCATTCATAGTTTTCATAGCATCTCGGTGGCAGCATGTTAGATGAGTGTCCACGGCTGGCCCAGTCTCCCACATTAGAGAGGAGAAGGTAAGGGATGTCTGTGATATGCCCCAGCCCTACCTGCAGGCAGGAGCTTTCACATCACTGCTGTCTCCTGCCTGGTGACTTTTCTTTTTTATCTTTTTGCTAGTTGTAAACGGACAGAATGCCTTTATTTGTTTATTGTTACGTGGTGCTGAGGATCGAACCCAGTGCCTCACACATGCTAGGCAAGCACTCTGCCAATGAGCTACAGCCCCAGTCTGCTGGTGAATTTTGTTATTTTATAGAGAAGGAAACGGAGGCTCTGAGGAATGACAGGGCCCATGGGTACCCTGCAAGGCAAAGACTTCAGCCCAGGGCTGAGGACACTATGGCACCTTGCTCAAAGTGACACCCACATCTCAATCCATCTTTTATCTGAACTGACCACCATTGTTTCTGGCCTTGACAGCTGCTGGAACTTCCTTGGTGGGCTCCTCACTTCAATTTTAATTCCCTCTTTAATCCTTGCTGAAGAGTGGCCAGCAAAGTCTTCTTCCAGAAGAATTAGGGTTCTGTCACTCAGCAGCATACGCCCCTCTGTGGCTTCCCCTTGCTGTTGGGGCCCCTCCCGACTGTGTGTGTGACAGGACCCACCACATCTCCTGCACCTCATTCTTTTCCCTATCTCAGCTTTGACTTCCACTGTGTGGGCCACCTGTTTCTAAGGTACCCCAGCTCCTCTGTGACCTGTGGCCTTTGCCAGGAGTGCTCTTCTGTTCTTTACCAAGTAAGCTTTTCTGTCTTTTAGGATACTTATAAACATCCCCTCAGAGGGTCCTTCCTTCCTGGTCCCTCTAAAGAAGCCCACTCTGCTGTGTTGATCACAGAAGCCTGCTTTTATTTGGTAGTCCCTGTTTGGATTTGCAATTCCATATTTATGTGCTTTTGAAAAAGAAATCCTTCTGTGACAAGGTTTCTTTACACTCTTGAAGTTAGGCTGGTATAAAGTCAAAATAGTGTGTTATAACCGTAATTCTTATTAAATGTAACACCAAAGAAAGTATCTGTAGAATCTACACAAAAAGAAATCAGAGGGTATTAGAAAGTTTGACTACAGGAAAAAAAATTAATACAAAAGAAATTAGTAGTGCAGGAAATTAGGGACAAAAAAGTTATATAGAAAATAAATAGCAAAATGCAGAAGTTACTCCTTTTCAGTAATTGTCTTAAATGTAAATGGATTAAACTTCCAAATCAAAAGATAGCAATTGGTAAAATGATTTTTTTGAAATCATGATTCAATGATATGTCTACAAGAAACTCACTTTAGATCCAAAGACGGGAATGGGTTGAAAATGAAGGATGGAGAAAGATATTTTATGCAAATGGTGTCCAAAAGAGAACAGGGTGGCTGTATTCATGTCAGTAAAATAGACTTTAAGAAGGTGATGAGTGAAAGGGTATTAAATATTAATAAAAAATTGATACAATAAATATAACATTTATACATGTATAAATATTTATTACACAAATCAATAAACCTAATATACCACATTAACAAAATTAGGGGAAAATCAAGAGTCATCTAAATTGAAAAATAATTTGAAATTCAGCACCCTTTCATGATAAATTACTCAATAAACTAGAAATCAAAGGAAATACCTTACATTATGAAAGCCATATATGAAAAACCCATAGCTAACACCACATTCAATGGTGAGAGGATGAAGACTTTTCCTTCAAGATCAGAAATCAGGCCATGATGCCCACTTTTGCTACTTCTTTCATTGTAGTTCTAATCAGAGCATTTAGATAAGAGAAAAGAAGTAAAAACTATCCCAATAATGAAGAGTTAAAAGGTTAAAATGATGTCTGTTCACAGATGGCGTGATCTTATATGTAGAAAACCCTAAAGTGGGCATGCTTGTGCTTCCACTCCCTACCCAGGCAGCAGACAGACAGACACACAAACACACAAATTCAGAATAACATCATACAAAATCAATTCCCACAAGTTCACTGCATTTTCATGTATGTTGACAGTATACAAACTGACAAGGAAAAACAGTTTCACTTACACAGCAGCATTGAAAAGAATAAAATCCTTGTAAATTAACCAAGATTTATGCACTGAAGACTATAAAACTTTGATTATAGAAATCAAACAAGACACAAATGAAAAGTTATCATTTTCATGGATTGAGAGATTTGCTGTTTGTTACAATATAAATACCACCCAAATCTACAGATTCATTGATATTTCTATCAAAATACCAATGACATTTTTTTCTATTTCTGAAGAAAATGAATCCTAAAATTCATATGAAATCTCAAAGGACCCTGAATAGCCAAAACAATATTGAAAGAGAAAGAAAAATTTGGAGGACTCGAACTTCCTTTTGTCAAAATTGGCCATAAAATTATAGTAATCAAAACTCTTTACAAACCTGTAAACCAATGGAATAATAACATATGGAATAACATTTCCATATATGATCAAACGGTTTTAGACAAGGATGCCAATATCGTCCAAGGGAGAGTCACAGACTTTTCAACAATTTGTACCAGGAAAAACTTGGTAATTTCTTTTTTAATGCTTTTATTAGTGCATTATAGTTATACATAATAGTTGGCTTCATTTAACCATATATGCGTGGAATTTAATTTACTTTAGACACAGTGCCCCGACTCTTTCTCCTCCCTCTCTTCCCCCTCCCTCTCTTCCCTATTCTCTGTCTTCTACTCTATTAGTCTTCCTTTTATTCATTTATTTCTGATTGGTCCTTCATAGATATCCATAAAAGTGGAATTCCCTATGATATATTTATACACATACATAGCTTGATTTTGTCAAATTCATCCCATCCCTCTTCCTTCCCCCTCAATCTCCTTATCTGCTTCACCTCTGATCTTCTCTTCATGATATCTGACCCCTCCCACTTTTCCCCTTCCTTTGTTCTAACTTCCATTATGAGAGAAAACATTTGACCCTAACCTTGATTTATTTCATTAAGCATGATGTTCTCCAGTTCCATCCATTTACTGGCAAATGCCATTATTTCATTCTTCTTTATGGCTGAGTAAAACCCAATCGTGTATATATACCACATTTTCTTGGTCCATTCATCTGTTGACAGGCACTTGGGCTGGTTCCATATTTTGGCTATTGTGAATCGCACTGCTGTAAGCTATAAACATTGATGTGTCTGTAGCAATGTAGTATGCTGAGTTCAGTTCTTTTGGATAAATACCAAGGTGTGGGATAGCTCAATAATGTGGTGGTTCTATTTCTTGTTTTTTTTTGAGGAATCTCCATACTGCTTTCCAGAGTGGTTGTTCTAATTTGTAGTTCCAGGGACAATGTTTGAGTGTCCCATCCCCCCTTATCCTTGCCAGCACTCATCATTGTTTGTATTCTTGATAATTGACATTATGACTGGAGTGAGATGGAATCTATGTAGTTTTGATTTGCATTTCTGTGATTGCTAGGGATGTTTAACATTTTTTTCCATATATTTGTAGGCCATTTGTGGTGCTGCTTTTGAGAAATGTGTGTTTTGTTCTTTTGCTTTTTTATTGTTTTTTTTTGTTGTTGTTGCTGTTGTGATGTGTGTGTGTGTGTGTTGGGGGGGAGGCTTTTTGAGTTCTTTATATATTCTGGATTTAAACTGCTGTCAGAGGAGTAGCTGGCAAAGATTCTCTCCCATTCTGTAGGCTCTCTCTTAATGTTCTTAATTTTTTCCTTTGTTGTGCAGAAACTTTTTAATTTTATGGCATCCCACTTATTGATTATTTGTTTTACTTCTTAAGCTTTAGGAGTTTTGTTAAGGAAGTTGGCGCCTGCGCCAATATGTTGGAGTGTTGACCTTATGTTTTCTTCTATCAGTTGCAGTTTCTAGTCTAATTCCTAAGTCTTTGATCCACTTTGATTTGACTTTAGGGCAGGATGAGAGAGAGGGATCTAGTTCTACACATGGATATTCAAGAAAACGGGATAATTTCATGCAAAAGAAAGAAGCCAGACTTTGGTAGCATATGCAGAGATTAGCTGAAATTATATTGAAGTCCTAAATGTAAGAGCTAAAATTATAAGAAGACCTATTGGAAAAGTTTCGTAACATTTGATTTGGCAGTGATTTCTTGGATGTTATATCAAAGATACAGCTGACAAGGGAAATATAGATGAATTAAACTTCATCAGAATTAAAAAGTTTTGTGTATCAGAGGACACTTATCAACAAAGTAAAAAGGCAGTCCAAGAATGGGAGAAAATATTTGGAAATCACATATTAGATAATATCCAGAACATATAGAGATCTCCTGAACCCCACAAACAAACAATCTGATTTAAAGATGTGCAAAGGACTCGAATGGACATTTTTTTCAAAGAAGATATACTCATGGCCAAAAAGTACATGAAAATAGGCTCAACATCAATAATCATTAGGGATATAGACCACTTCATGCCCACTGGGATTGCTGTTGTAAAGCAAACAAAAACATCCCCAGAAACAAAACTAAAGATGGTAAGATTGTAGAGGAATGGAAACCCTCACCACTGCTGGTGGGAGTGTAAAGTGGTATAGCTGCTGTGGAAAACAGTGTGGTTCTTTTGGGAGAAAACACCTATGTGATTTAGCAATTCCACTTTTGAATAAATACCCCAAAAGAACTGAAAACAAGGACACAAGACATTTGTACACCTGCAATCATAGTGGCATTATGTACAATAAACCAAACAGTGGAAGCAGCCCAAGTATCCATTGTTGGATAAGTAGATGAAATACGTCATATATGTACAGTGAAATACTATTTAATTTACAAAAGGAGGAAATTCCTGTAAATCCTACAACATGGATAAACCTTGAGGACATGATGCTAAGTGAGATTAACAGTCATCAAAAGACAAATACTAAATGACTCCATTAATCTGAGGCAACTAGAGTAATGGAACTCTCAGAGACAGAAAGCCCAGTGGTGGTTGCTAGGGACTGAGGAGGAAGAATGGGGTATTAATGTTTCATATGTAAGGTTTCAGTTTTGCAAGATTACAAAAGTTTTGGAGATGAGTCAGGGTGATGGTTGTAGAACAATGTGAATGTCTTTAATGCCACTAAAATGTACCCTTAACAGTTTGCTCAATGGTAAGTTTGATGTTACACATATTGTACTATAATTAAAAATACCCATCCTACTTACTATCTGTCCTTCCAGTTTCTGTAAGCTCAATAAAGTAGGGCTATGTCTACATTATCACCCTACTTCATGTTCAGTATACATGCAGATGATCCAGAAATATTCGTGGAGTCGGTGAGTCTATATAGAGTGACAGGTGCCCTATACCAACATCCTTAGCAAAGGATTTAGCACTGAAGTCATGTTAACAAAGAGTGTACTTTTTAAATTCCCTGATAAATTTGCTTCTGAAAAGCCTTTGTATTCCAAGAATACCCTGGGGATGTGGTGTACTGAACTCTGGCAGAACAGGTTCCTACACAGAGGCAATGACATGTTTACCCACGAGGCAGGCGCTGTGCCATGGGCAGTCCTGTCAGTCCCTCTTGGTGCACACCTTGCCTTTGAAGGAGGGTGGTGGAGAAAGGAGAAGATAAAACCTGCATGGTTAAGAAGAACTGGAGAGAACACCTGGCTGCTTAGGAAGGGCTTCATAGCCTTACCTGTTGCAGGGACTCCAAAGTGACAGAAGCAATGACTGCTATGAAAGCAGAACTACTGTGGTCATTTATTTTTGAAAATTTGTTTTTTATGGTGTTGGGCATTGAATCCAGGGCCTCGTGTATGCTAGGCAAGTGTCCTACCACTGAACTACATCCCAAGCCCTGTGGTCATTTTTTGAGGACTTGTATAACCACGAAGAAGCATAGAAGGAATCTGGCAGCTCATAAGTGGTCTTGTTCTTCAACAAGGAAGGAAGGAAGCTTTTTAAACCCTGAAGCAGGCAGCCTGGCCCTTGTCTCCATCAGGGTTGTTGATTATAAGCAACAGACTGGATATGGACTAACTGATGTAGAACAGGAAAATGTATTTAGAGGTATAGAGGGAGATGTCCAGGATCAGAAGGAGGTCTAGACTACCAGGCTCAAAAATGGGGGAGAAAGTTGGGGCAGGGGTTTTAGGGGAAGGGACTCAGGGAGATCAGGCATCAGGAGACATCAAGGTGGAGGGCAGGCCAGAATCCAGGGCTGGTGACACATTGCTGGATGCTGATGTCCACCACTGGATTCCTGCCACCAAGTCTCTGTCCTAGGAATGTCTCCTAATTACCTGTATCCCTCCTTTAGAATTAAAGCCCTGGGAATGGGGGTGCATTTAGGGAACAGGTCGGTTCTCTGGTTGTGAGGGCAGGCAGAGTGAGTTTCAATTACCTTCAGATTCTATAGTGGGAATAGGGCCCCATCTTTCCTCCAGAGCAGACCCTGTGGGAGAAACCTCCAACTCCCATGAAGATAGCAATAGATGCTGTTTGGTCCCCATTAAAAGAAGAAGAAGAAAAAAAAAAAACCTGCGATGTGTCTAGCCAGTACAAAGACTAGGGTATAAAAGAGGCTGACTCAAATGATATATGACCCCATGATTTTACTTCTGTATATATATAAATTTAGAAGAGTCTCAAAGAGGTATTTGTATTCTGGTAGCATTGTTTCCAGTAGTCAAAAAGTGAAAGCAATTAAGTATCCATTCATGGATGAATAAACAAAACATGACTCATACATATGCTAGATTATTATTCAGCCTTAAAAAGGAAATTTTGACAGATGCTACAATATGGATGCTGCCCGAGGAAATAATGCTGAGTGAAATAAGCCAGTCACCAAAAGACAAATACTGAAGGACTCCACTTACATGAGATACCTAGAGTCGTGAAATAGAGACAGAAAGTAGAATGTTAGTTGTCGGGAGCTAGGTGTGGCAGGAATGGGGAGTGAGTGTTTAATGGGCACAGCATATGAGTTTTGCAAGATGATGTTCAGGAGATGGTGGTGATATTTGCACAGCCACGTGAATGTTCTTGACTCCATGAACTGTACGCTTAAAAGTGGCGGAGATGGTTTTATGTTATATGCATTTTACCAAAAAAATAAGAGATGTGTCGATTCTGTTCAGCTGTGTTTTTGCACTTAACATGAGCTAGGGCTTCTTCTACCCTCATCTGGGGTAGACTAGAAATGACTCATCCTTTTCAGACTCCATAGAAGGAACAATAGACAGGGTTCAACCGTTGAGAAGGAAGATCAGAGATCGATTAACTGCTGTGCAAAAAAAACAAGTGATAACAAGTGACTGAGGTGGCCTCTGTGAGATGTAACCCTTCACTTACAGTGGGTAGTGACAAGCTAACAAGAGGAGCCCCCCAGCAGGGATCAGCTTGGCATTTGAGTTCACCCAAAGGGGCAGTTCCTGGTGTGTGATGGGAGGATGGTGGGGACTGTGAGCAGCAGGCAGGCCATTACACCAGGGCATGGCCAGTTGCCTTTTCTTGGCATGTGGCAGGGAGCCGCTGATGGGCTTAAGCAGAGGGGCAGTGTGCACTGTGCACTGATGTCTGTTTTCAAAGCTTCTCCTAGAGCTGAGGCTGGGGCCCGGTGGTAGAGTGCTTGCGTAACATGCATGAGAACCTGGGTTCCATCCCCAGCACTGTAATGAATAAATCCTTTTGCCCAGCTCTTTTCCAGGGGAGTGGAGTCCTGCTTCTGGCACTGTGTCCCCAGCCAAGCCATGCAGCTATGTGGAGAGAAGGAAGCCTCCACCAGGCTGGTGCTGCTGTGGATTTTGAAGATGTGTTGCGCCTTTTTTGCATATGTGACTTTAAAGAACAAACTGCAGATGGAAACAGGTGGTGTGGACACCAGAAACTCCCTGTTTGAGCAGCCAAATTGGAAAACAGAGCCACTTGACAGAGCTTTGGTTGTTCTTAGCTTCCTTAACAACCATGGAATGGAATGAAAAACCTGAGACATTCCAGGCAGGCTCTCTTTGGAGGAAAAACGACATCAATTTCACTTAATTACCATATGAAATAGACAACAAACCTTTCTCTGCTGACCATCAAAATTAGCACAGTGTTAAAACACTGGTTCTCATACTCTAGGGGAGAGTAAGAAGCCCTGGGGGGTTTGTTCAACACAGATGGCCTGGCCACCTCCAGTCTCTGATTTAGGGGGATCTAGAGAGGGCTTCAGGGTATGCATTTCAACATGTGTCCCTGGAAATGTTGATGTTTCTGCTTTGGGGACTAGAAAATGTAGCCCCTTCCTGTTGGGATGCTATTAACTGAGGATGCCTGCCTGTCTCTGGGCATGCTTAGGGTCATGCCCAGAGATGGTGACCTTGTGAAAATTCTGCCTGGTGTACCAGCAGCTTCTCCCGACCTGCCCCACCACCTACTCTTCTCTTCTCCCTCATTCTGCCATCCCTCATTCCTCACGGTGTCCTCGGGTTGCCCAATGAGAGCCACAGTGAGTTGTTGGCAACAGGTCTACCTGGCTTGGCCCCCATGCTGCCAAGGAAATGTGACTAAGGCTGCCAGGGCTCTGAATATTCACTGGGACATTGCCAGAGCTGGACACTAGGGACAGAGTTTCCAGACTCTACAGTGTTCCATGCCCAGCCAGGTGACTCCCTAAGCATCATGTGGCTGCTATCTCTAGGACTACTTCTGAGCTTGAATTTCCTCAGAGAAGAGACACAGGCTTGGCCATGCATCTTGCGTTTCATGGCTGTCATGGGGTATTTGTCCGGCTTGCTGCACCTGGTGTGGGGCCTCGAAGGAGATCCTGGTGTCCACCTGCCCTTGCCTGGTGTTCTGCAGAGCTTTGTTGGAATGTGGTCAGCAGGCAGCTAATGACGAAGTGCTATAATCAGGCTCTGATACCTTCCCTCTTGGACCAGAACACTAATATTACAGGGGTTTCTAGAGAATATTATTCCAAGCATGAAACTTTTAAAACTTTTAATTTTGATAAAATACACATAAAATTTACCATCTTAACATTTATTTTTCTTTTCTTTTTTTGGTATCAGGAATTGAACTCAGGGGCTGTTAACCACTGAACCACATCCCCAGCCCATATACACACACATATATATACAGACGTGTGTGTGTGTGTGTGTGTGTGTGTGTGTGTGTATTATTTAGAGACAGGGTCTTGCTGAGTTGCTTAGGGCCTCACTGAGTTGCTAAGGCTGAATTTGAACTCACAATCCTCCTGCCTCAGCCTCCCGAGCCACTGGGATTACAGATGTGTGCCACTGTGCCTGGCCATCCTAACCCTTTTAAAGCACACAATTCAGTGTTAAGTATATACACATTATTGTCCAACCAATTGCTAGAATTCTCCCATCTTGCAAAACTGACACTACATAGCTATTGATTAGCTCCCCATTTCACCCTGTCCCCAAGCCTCTGGAATTTTGAATTTATTTTCCTCTTCCATCTCAAATTCTTCTTCTTTTTTAAAATTTTGATGCTTTTGTTCCAAGGGAAGGGACTGACTCTTGGGGTATGGAATGAATTTGGTTCTGAACTATGTCCACCTCAGCAAGGAACAAATGGGTGATTTTTAACAGGGAGCTTGTCCTGCCATTTTATTCTCCCTGATCATTTCAGTCATTTCCTGAGGTTCTTTATTTATGCAGCAGTTCAGAATATTACTGAGAGGTGCTTTTCCACATTGTTTTTTGAAATCTACAACATTTCTTAATATCCTTAGTGTTTAGATATTTTTGACATTATAGGCTCTGCTTCTTTATTTATTTTGGTGCTAGGGTTCCTAGGGCCTTGTGTATGCTAAGCACCCACTTTGCCCAATTGAGCTACACCCCCAGCCCCATGGGCTTTGTTTAAGTCACCTTACAACAAAATCCTGTGCAACTTGACTTTTCTCCTTCATAACTACATCTTTGTTCATTCTTATTTTCATGTTTCAAACTGAGGTTTACCAATTTGAGTCCAATTCTTATGCTGAATATTTTAGGAAAGATTTGAGTTAGAGCCCTTGGGTGTTCTGGAAACACTAAAACAAGGAAAAAGTTGCATGCTTTCCCCTTCTCCTCTAGGATTAGGAATAGATAATGAGACACAACTTCAGAATCAGCCTAAAGGTGATCAAGTATTAAAACATGACTGCTATTTTGTTCCTGAGGAAAGGAAATTTGTGTCGGGGGTGGAAATGTGAGAACAGAAAAGTGAATGTGTTCTAGTTTTCCTTGTGGGAAAAGCTATTAAGTTACACAGATTTTATTAACTGTAACAACAGTTTTGAACAGTAAATTCCAAGCCATGATGCAGCTAATTCCTGTGTTACACAGATACATTCAGCACTGCCTGCCCGACTTGCAGGCCAGGCACTTTGTCATTAACCAGCTCCACTTGGCCTGAGTTGACCTGGTTATGCCGTCTGCAGTGGCTGTTGCTTCTGCTGATGGTGTTGAGTCAGAAGTGGAAACAAAGCACCAAATAGAAAAAGTGACAGTGTTGCTGGTAGATAATTCTTCCCCAGGGGTGGGGGGGAGTGGGCTAGGGAAGAATAGAGTTACTTTAGATTAGATAGAGGGGAGTGAAGGGAGAGGAGAGGGTATGGGGTTGGAAGGATAGTAGAATGAAGCAGACAGTATCTTATGTACATATATGGCTGCATGACTAATATGATTCTATAACATGTACAATCAGAAAAAAAGAAATTATACTCTATGATATATCAAAGTGCTTATGTGTATTTTACTGTCATGTATAATTAATAGCAAAAGTTTAAAAAATTAAAAAGAAAATTCTCCTCTCTGAATTGTATCTATGAGTAAAAACAAGACAGAATATTCAGAAAGTTCTCATCCCTGTTCCCTCTGTGTCCTGCTAGTACTTCGTCCTTTATCACCTTCCCCACTGAACCTCTCAGAGTAATCTTATAGAAGAGGAAGTCGAGGGATCTTCGAAGTCAGTGGTCTTTCTTCGTCACATCAACATTGATTTCTCTCTTATTCAAGATTCCCTTCATCTCTTCTCCTTGGAACACTTTCCCAGACTTCTGATTTTGAAGTCTTTACAATTCTGCCAACAAAAAGTGGGTATCACTCAATTTAGTATTACTATAATGAAATGCTCAAGGTTACTAACTTGTAAAGTAAAAAAATTTGCTGAGCTCTCAGTGTTGGAGGTTCAAATTCAAAATCAGGTAGACATATTGTTTTGGCCTCTTGCAGAGATGGCATATGATAATGACAGGCATGCATGCCAGAGCAAGCAGTCACATTTCAAGCCAAAAAGCAGTGAGAGCAAGACTGAGGTCCCACAGTCCTTTTTGGGGATGTCTCCCCCATCCCTCATGACCTCAGGGCCTCCCACAAGTCCCCTCCTCCTAGAGGTTCATAGCATCTCCCACTGGAACCCCCTAAGGACCAAATATTTGCTTATGGACATTTGGTGGACACTCAAATTACACTTGAACCATAGCAAGGGGCTACACTGAGAAGGATAAATCCCTTTGTTACCATAATTTATCTCAGTGACAAACTTTGGTTAGAATGAGGACTTCAGGGAATAAAGAAGAAAATGAATGTTTTGGCTAGAGGAGCCTAGGTTTGGGTCAAGTCACCTTTGGCTGTTTTTATCAGGTGGCTCTAGCTTGAGCCTGTTTCCCAACTGAGGGTGGTGGTGAGGGTTAGAGATGACCGTGGCTGGCACACAGCAGGCTCCTGTCTCCTCCCTGCCTTCATCTCTTTGCATGAAAGCCCAGAATGGGAGTTTTGAATATTTGACCAGAATCATCTAACATCCATGTCTTTTTTTTTTTCAAAATCTCCTGACTTATACTTTTTTTTTTTCTGAAAAGCTATTGGGTTTCTAGCTTAGCTTTAAGTGTATATGTATGCATGTGCATATGTGTGATTCCAGAGATTTCTATCATATCTATTTTTATTTTTGAATATTCGCTTTGAAGGGCGTTATTTTTGATCTCAGAAAAACCTTAGAAATAAAATCTGGACTATGTTTCTCCCATATATGTATATTTTGTTCTTTATCAACACCAAAATTTGAATTATATATTATTATTGAAGAGCACATGCTGCATTTTAATATGATCTTTATTAATAGACTTTGTATTTTAGAACAGTTTTGGATTTACAGAAAAGTTGAGCAGATTGTACAGAGAGTTAGACATGGTTCCTCTTATTCTTTTTCTTTTTTGTTTTTGTTTTTATGTTTTAGTTGTAAGTTGACACAATACCTTTTTTTTTAATTTTTATGTGGTCCTGTGGATGGAACCCCATGCCTCATGCATGCTAGGTGAGCACTCTACCTCTGAGCCACAACCCCAACCCCTAGTTCCCCTTATTCTTAACATCTTAGTATGGTATGTTTGTAATGATTAGTGGATCAATACTGATACGTTACTGTAAAGTCTATAGTGTATTCAGATTACCTTAGTTTCTACCTGCTATCTTTTCTCTCTTATCTTTTCTCTTTTCTAAGCCCTCATCCAAGATTCCACTGTATTTTAAAAGATATTTTGTATCTTTTTCTCTCTTAATAGGTATACAATATGTTTCAGCACCAGAGTCTTGGAATTAAAATCAACATTCAAGTTACCAAGCTTGTCCTCCTACGACAACGTCCTGTAAGTCCCCATGGGTACCTCTCAGAGAACACACAGTTATATGTAACTGGCATTGGCTGAGTTGAATCACAGAAGACCCTGGCAATGGGATCCTGCCCATCCCCCTCCCCTCCTGGAAGGTCTTTCGAAGGCTCTCAGATATGTACGAAGCTCCGGGGGCCTTCAGAATCATGACAGCCTCGTGGAGCTTCCATCCCAGTGGTAGTCACTGCAGCAGTGTTCCCTGGTCTTGTCTTTCAGGGCACTCCCCCATGAACATGACACCTATACAGTCAGGCCATCAACGTGAGATTGAGGTGACATTGCTTGGTTGGGTACACTGTTGTGTTTACAGAAAAGTAGATTGCTTTTCTTTTGAGTTGAAAGATAAGGTCCCTGATGTTCTCTTCGGGGTTTCCTGAATACCCGCTTCTGTTATTCTTTTATTTGGAGAAAACAAGTCATAAAATGGTGTCTTAGCAGCTGTCTCCAGCTTACTGTCCACACTACGGTCTGGATGGACACTCTGCTTCCCTGGGTGTCCACTTCTCTGACTGCCTCCTCAATTTCTTTTAGGCCAAGTTGTCCATTGGGCACCATGGCGAGCGGTCCCTGGAGAGCTTCTGTCATTGGCAGAATGAGGAATATGGAGGTGCGCGGTACCTTGGTAACAATCAGGTTCCAGGAGGGAAGGACGATACACCCCCTGTGGATGCTGCTGTATTTGTGACCAGGTAAATTTAGAGTCGATCTATGGCAAGAGGGAGGAGATGTTCCCCTTTCTAGGGCATGCTGTTAGGATTCAGGCTGACGTCAGACCTTTGTTTACCTAACTGGGCTTCGGTTCCCTCATCAGTAAAATAGGGATTAACGAGAGCACCCACTTTTACGGACATGTTCTTCCCAGTGCCTAGCATGAAGAGTCAGCCATTCATTCTATTATGAATATTAGAAAAATACCGAAATCTTAGATAACCAAGAATTACAACTTCGAAGAAAGTTTATTATTTCTTCCCCCAATAAATGAAATGCCGTCTGGGAAGGAGCTCACGTGGGTCTGCAGCTGCTTTACAGTGGCTTTGGACAGCTGTTAGGGAGGAGAGTGGATGCCACCAGTTTCCTGAGGGAGGAAGTCCACACAGGCGTGTGCGTGCTCCATAAGGCCTTGCTAGATGTGCCATTGACAGGTAGCATGGGATCCACTGGAACTTTCTGGATGTCTGTGGAAGTCATCTGCAGCCTCCACTTGAAGAAAACAGTGAAGTTTCTTTATAGGCTGCATAACTGGACTTACTGTTCTAGACTGAGAGGGACTCCAGGGGGCCAGCAGTGGATAACAGAAACCCAAGGCAGCCTCCAAAGCAGCAAGTGGCAGTGTTGCTTTAGTTTCTAGAACTACTGTAACAAATGGCCACAAATGGGGTGACTGTAGTGGGAATTTATCCCTCTACATTCTGGAGCCTAGATGTCCGAAAGGGAGATGTTGGCAGGCAGTGCTCTTGCTGAAGGCTCTAGGGGAGGGTTTGTCCTTCCTGCAGCTGCTGGTGGCCCTTAGCATTCTTTGGCATGCTTGCACTTGTTGGACTTGTAGATGGCATCACTCCAACCTCTCTTCCATCCTCACGTGGGCTTCTTGCTGAATGTACTTTTCTATATCCAGATTCCCCTCTTTTTGAAAGGACACCAGTCATTGGGTTAGGGCCCACCTTAATCCATGTGACCACGTCTTAACTTGGTTCCATCTGCAGTCACCCTCTTTCTAAAACAAGGTTCCATTCACAGGTAGCAGGGCCTAGGACTTGACCATATCTTATCTGTGGGACACAATTCAAATCACTGCCGATGTAGATGTGGTTATTTACTTTTTTTCTACATTTTGTATCTCTTGGTTGTAAAAAGAAATATTATAATGTGTTCATAACAAAATCCTGCTATAGGAAATGAATTAATCCATTAGATTAAAAAATACCTGCATTTCATCACAGTTGCTAGGAATGTATCAACTTTGAATTTTAAGGATGTAAATTTTTTTTAACTTAAATTCCAAACTCTATACTTTTTCCTCATTTAGAGATAAATTTGTGGAATGAAGAACTTTGTCCTGTCTTTAGCTTGGAGACAACCTGTCCATCCATGATGTGTTAAATTCCATTTAACATTTTGGTTTTGAGTCAAAATCGCCTCTTTGGTTGCATCTTTTGGGCCCTGTGCTGCACATTCTAGCCCAAAGATATCCCAGTGCCAGTTAGGGAAGTTCTGTGGCCCAAGCCTCAGCAACCAGCTAACGGAGCTCTGTTCTCTTCAACACATGTGCAATGCCACCATTAGACCTCAGATAGATGCCTGGTCACTCTTCAAGATGATTTGATGTGTTTTGTAGAATACAGTTCCCATATGAGAACATTTGCTGCTTATATAAGGTGATTGAATGTATAATGGGATGTTTTAGAAATAGTCTATTCAGTAATTCTGATTGCTTGTGATGTGGCTGGTGCACCTTCAGGCACTAAGAACCAAGGGATGAACATGATCTGGCATGTGCTTTTGGTCTGGACCTGTCCATGGGTGAGTGCTGGGAACCTCCCAGTTACCATCTTCCTCGGCGTGTAGGCCACTCACATGGACCAGGGGTTGCCATTGCCCAGGGTACTGGGAAATGGCAATTTGGAGCTTGTGGGGCTTTCCATAGCATCCCCTGCTGATTGCAGTGAGGGGGTTATGGGTACCATGCTTTGAGAGTGGATTCCATTTAGGGAGCTAGTAGGAATCCTGGGAACCATGTCTATGCATGGCCATAAATTAATGTGACTAATTTTTTAAAAATGAGAATTAAATCAGACCTTAAAGTCTTTCCTAAAGAACAGTTCTAAACAACTTCATCATTGGAATATGCAACTAAACTTCCAAGTACCCTACTTTGAAAGTGGTTTTCATAAACACTGCATAAAATGTATAAATTCTATGTTGTTTAAAATTCTGTTTTGTTAAAAAAAATACTAATATGGGAACCTTCCTGATATTGGAAAAAATTTTTCTCTATTTCCTTTCATTATTAGCTAATGAACATATCCATCCTATAGCCATCTTACTACCATGAATTTGGTAAGAATTGTTAAAATGTACAAATATAATATAGTAACTAGTCACCAGGCCATGCTAGATCTCCAGAACTGGGAGGAGAAAGCATAAGTAAAGGTGTTGTGTTGGGAATGAATAGCATTTGTTCCAGGGGACACAGATGTCACCAAAATCCGAGTTGATAAAGCTTCTGGATTGGCCTTTTTACAGATAGCCACGGGCATACATGAACATACCCTAGGCCCAGAGATGCTGCCAATTACACTTGCTTTTCTTTGTCTTTTTCTGCCTCCTAACAGCTTACTTGCCACGAAGAAAATATTTGTGTAAAGTCTTCTTTTCTTTACCTTACGCCTATTAGGGTGTCTACAGTGAAACAAAACTAGAAAATAACAACTGTTGCACTATTGGTTGGAAAATAAATGATACAACCACTGTGGTAAACAGTATGATTGATCCTTAAAAAAAAAATCCAGCAGTCCTGCATCTGGGCATATATCTTCAACACATGTGCAATGCCACCATTAGACCCCAGATAGATACCTGGTCACTCTTCAAGATGATTTGTCAGATGCCAACCCTAAGGATTAAAATGTGTTTTGTAGAATACAGTTCCCTTATGAGAACATTTTCTGTTTATGTAAGATGATTGAATGTATAATGGGGATGTTTTAGAAATAGTCTATTCAATAATTCTGATTGCATGTGATGTGGCTGGTGTACCTTCAGGCACTAAGAACCAAGGTAGCTGAAAGCAGGGATGCTAAAGAGATATTTTTCACAGCAGCAGCATTATTCCCGATAGACAAGAGGTAGAAGCAAATCGAATTATCATCAACAGTGAATGGATAAAGTATGGCATATAATATAATAGAATATTATTCAACTTTTAAAAGGAAGGAAATTTTGATACATGCTATAGCCTGAATGTACCATTAAGGCATTATGCTGAGTGAAATAGGCACGAAAAGATAATTACTGAATGATTCTGCTTCTAATAGGTACCTGGAATCATTAAATTCATAGAGACACAAAGTAGAATGGTAGTGACTGGGGCCTGGTGGTAGAGCCAAGAGGGAACTTGGTGTTTAATAGTTATAGAGTTTCAGTTTTACAAGATGAAAATGTTCTAGAGCTAGGTGGTCATGATGGCTCATGACATTGTGAATGTAATTAACACTACTCAGCTGTATACATAATAGCTAAGATAGTTGATTTTGTGTTATATATATTTCACCATAATACAGTTTTATTTAAAATGTTCTTTTCTAATTAAGCACATTGGGGAGGTATATTGACTGCATGGGTGTGGTTCTGGCTGAGGGTGTGCTGGGGGCAAGAAGTGTCCTCTTCCAGAGATAAAAAGAACAGGTTCTTGTACCTGCAGGCAGTGGGTCCCTGGGGAAGCAGATGCATGGCCTCCTGCCTTGCTCTTTTCTTTCTCTGTTTCATGCTTACACCTCAAAGCTACCCAAGTACTCATGATTCCTCCCACCTGCTTCTGTGGCGCTGCTGGACTGAATGGATCAGTGCACAGCCACATCCTCTGAGCCCACGCAGATGTTAAATTGAAGACCTCCCATGAGGTGGGGAGGTAGTGTTGGAGTTGGAGCTGGCTGAGAAGCATCATTTAATAATTAGAGGCAGAGAGCTGCAATTCCCTAGGCTGGGATAATAATGGGCTGATGTTTTTGCAAGGAAATTGGGTGCGAGGCAGCTGCTGCTCTGAAGCAGTTCTTTCCTCCCAGAGTAATCTGACCTCAGTGTCTGCAGTGGGAGCTGTGCAGGCAAGGCAGTGTTCAGGGGACGGAACCCCCATGTCCTGGGCTGAGGACTGGAGATGTGAAGGTTTTGTTTCCTTTGTTTTCTTTCCCCCCGATGTGCTGTGTCTGGGCCTGAGAGTGTGTTCTGGATGCCCACCAATTGACAGACAGCCACTGTGGAGGCTGTGAGCACATGACATCATGTCCAGCAGACAATGCTGAGCCAGAATCAGCAGAAAAGAAGTTTTCTGCAGCTGTGTCTGGGGCTAGAGACAGCCACTGAGTGAATTGGGTCTGGGGGCCAAACTGGGCACACACAGAGGACTAGGGACCCGGGGTCTCAGCATCTGAAACATATTACCTTTGGCTCTGCTTTTGACCCAGAATACCTGGAACACAGGATTTCTCCCCCAAGCCTAGGTCTACACTTCTGCTGAGAGTGCTAGGCAGACACCCAAGTAAACACACAGGACCAGCCATTGCTATACTGCTGGGACACTTCTGCTGCCCTGATCTTCCCATTCAGCTCCCCAGGATCAATGTTCTTCCCTATCACTCTCACTGCCTGTTAATTAATTAAAAGGAACTTTTTGACAGAAAAAATTAGGTCAGAAGGCAGCTTGCTGTTACAGTTCTTCATGGTTATTCCTTCTCAATTTCCATGAAGTTCTCTTGGTTTGGGGGTACAGTCATGAAAAGCACAGGAGTCTTATTTCTCCCCTTGTTAAAATAGTTTATAAATTTATTACCTGGACTAAGTTCTGGACATCTGTTGGACAGCACATTGACTGTAGTTAATGGTAATACTGAATGCTTGAAAATTGCTAAGGGAGTAGATTTTACATTTTCTCACCAAAGAAGCTTGATTAGTAAGTAAGGCAATGGATATGGTCATTAGCTGAATTGAATCATTTAGTAATGTACACACATTACTAAATACATTGTATTTTATAAATGTATGTACTTTTTATTTGTCAGTAAATAATAACAAAATTCAAATTGACCAAAAAATCATTTACCAAAAATATGTACATTCTGAGAAAATTTGAAATTTCCAGGAAAGCAAAACCCATATGAATTGCTGACATGATTGGCCCCAGCTCATGTTTGTTTTCTCTGTGCACCTTCTAAGCTGTCACACCTGACCTTGCCACCTGCCTTACCCACTCTGGGCTTGTAGAATGTCCACTGTGCCTGTGGCATCACTGGCCTGAGGCAGTCATTCTGGACCTGGGATTCTGGACACCAGAGCTCAAGCAGAGCCTCTTAAAACTACAAATCCAATATCTTTGAGTGCTAGTGATCTGATGGGATCTTTTATGAGTCCCATCCCTGATCCAGAAACAGAGTCAGGGATGGAAACATGCAGGGTTTGCTCCACTGTTCATGCTGGACTGAGAATTCTCAAATGTGGGTTATGCTTCAGGGAAAACACTAAAGTGTGATGTGGGATAGAGCAGGCTGAAGTATGAATAGAGGCCAGAAATACATTCACAAGACTGGGGTCCTAACTAGGATAAGATATATTCTATACTTGTATAATTATATCAAATTTAACTGTTCATCATGAATAACTAAAGAGAACCAATAAAATAATGTTTTTAAAAAGTGGTTAGGAGAGTAACACACTCTGTCATTACCCCCATGTGAATGGCAGGTCAAATCCTGCCCTGAGATTAGCTGTAGGTAGAGGGAAGGAGAGGAATGGAGGAGAGTGAATGCCGGAGTGCAGGAACAGTGGGCCAGAAATGAGGGGATGTTACCCTGGTAGGAGAAGACAAGCTGTGGCCACCCAGTGCTGCCATTTCCCCCCATAACTTTGCTTAGTGTTGGCGTTATCTGGCTAGCACCATGTTCCTTCCCAGACTTTTAAGAAGGAAAATGAGGAGTGGTATGTGCTGTACTTTGGTGTATGTAGAGCTGCAGGTGAGTGAGCACTGTCTAAGGGCCCTGTGAGAAGATGGGCATGCGGCCCAAGAGGGCCTGATACTGGGGCCTCCCTCTTGTCCCCCAGCTCCCAGGCAGGCTGTTGCCCCATTCAGCTCTCTTGGTTGACTAGTGACTGAGAATTTTTGGAACATCGCTCCTTGTTGGAAAAGTAGGGTCTAATCCCTCATTTCACCATGAGAGTGAACCCTTGGGCCTGAAGAACTGGGGCTGGGCCAGGCTTTGAGCATCTTTGCTATCTCATTCAACCACAGCTTCGCACCTGGGGGATTGTGGAGAGCTTCGAAGAGTACAATTTTCAGAAATGACTTTTTTATTGACTTCTCATAGACATGATTCATGGTCTTTAGAAGCAGTTGCTGCCCAAATAGAGGAGCTTGGAGAAGCCATTGCAGTTTGATGATATTGACTGATAATTGTTTTCAATAATAATTTAATAAACATCTTCCAAAACCTTTTCAGCTTTTGGAATCTTTTCAGCAACTGTTTTTTATAGAATAGTCTAGCCTTCATAGGGTAACTGGGCTTGCCACTTGGACGTGTTATAGGCCAATTTCTCTTGGCAAACCCTGTTGATTATGGTATGTCACTATGACTTATGACAACTAAAGCCACAATCAAGGTTAATCTCAGTGTTTCTTCTCCCATTTTCCCAGTAAACCACGTTCACCTGACTATGTCTGTCTCTCTTTCTCTCTCTCATTTTTTTTTTAGGACAGATTTCTGCGTTCACAAAGATGAGCCGTGCGACACTGTTGGTAAGTTTAGAGTTCAATAATGATGCAAGGAGCTGATATATCCTCAAATTCTTAATTATACCTCCAATCTGAATGAGCTTTCAGTGAGCAAGTTCAGTATTTCCTTTTGGTTCTTTTCTTGTAAATTAGTTAATTGACTTTTTTTTTTCCTGACAAGTTTTGAAGTTGCTTATGGCAGAAGGCATCTAGCTGAAGGGTTACTTAGTAAGATAGGAAAAGTTAAACCAAAGGGGAAGAGCCACTAGCTGCCCTTGGTATCTGCAGTTGGGAGTGCAGTTGACTGTAAGCATCTTGGTCACCAAGGCAAGAGGGAACTCAGTAACACAATTGTCATGAGATAGAAATGTAATGGTTTACATCAATGTTTATAGCAGCTCAATTCACAATAGCTAAACTGTGGAACCAGATGCCATTCAAGAGATGAATGTGTAAATAAACTGTGGTATATATACACAATGCAATATTACTCAGCCTCACAAAAGAATGAAATTACTGCATTTTCAGGTCAATGGATAGAGTTGGAGAATATTACGCTAAGCGAAATAAGCCTATCCTGAAAAACCAAAGGACAAAGAAATGCTTTCCCTGACTTGTAGATGCTGATCCATAGTGGGTTTGGAGTAGGCAAGTTAAGAATGGAGCAACTTTGGATCGGGCAGAGGAGAGGGATGAGAGGGGAGTGGGTATGAAGTGGGAAAGATGGTGGAATGAGATGGTAATTATTACCCTATGTACCTGATGATTGCACGAATGGTGTGACTCTGCATCGTGTACAACCAGAGAAATGAAAAGTTGTGCTCCATTTATGTACAATGAGTCAAAATGCAAACAACAATAACAGCAATAACAAAAGACATGTAGTGGTTTATATTTGCACATGCATTTGATCTTTACTGAGTGCCCGAAGAGTGAAGCATGACCATGTAGTTGTAAGATCAGTCTCCTCTACCAACCCTCGCACAGGCCAGTTGCTTTCTAGACAAACAACACTAATACCAATGTGCAGTGCTGGAAGAACACATTTTTCCTCTTTCCCTTTCTTTTCTCTTCTTTTCTACACCTTCTCCCTCACTTATCATTTTCCTTTCCTCCCCTATTCTCAATGATAAGTGGTTTACTCTTGACTTTTCAGAGCTTTCAAGTGGGAAACACTCTTAGGGTATAGGAATAGAATGCTTGGTTAAGAGAGGAAACACCAACAGCTTTCCAATTTGGTTTGTCATAGCACAAACCTTTACAAACTAGGAGCTCCAAATACTGTATTGCCTAAAGCAAAATCATGACCTGTGCATGCTTCAAATTATAGTAAAACTAAAGGAAAACAGTAGGATGCAAAAATATCTAATATTGTGAAATTTAGATTTTAACAACTTATGCTTCTCATGAAGTCCCAGCTGTAGGTAACCCCAAGTCTTTCCTCTGGCTGTACCACAGATGAGCTGGGCGACCCTGGGCAATCTCTGTTTTGGGTTTCTTAATCTGTCAAATGATCACTTTGGCTTATGTTAAAATCTAACATCTTGTTATCTAAATTTTATTTCATGTATTTGAGTTTACAAAATGATTTTTTTTAACTTCATATATCCTCTAAACACATGGAAGAGCAGGTGTCAAAAAACAACCAATGATCATAAGGCCCTGGGTTCTATCCCCAGTACCACCCAAAGAATAAAACAAAACAATGAATCTGTGCTTTGTTATTTGGGACTGTCTCTGTAATAGAATTAGTAGATAAGCAATGGAAAACATGCTTCACTTGAAGGATAGCTGACACAGGCCTGCTGGTGGGGGGCTGTAGAAATTCTGTGTGTGTGTGTGTGTGTGTGTGTGTGTGTGTGTGTGTGTGTTGACCTCTATCTATTAATAGGGCTGCCAAAGCACATACTAGCCCCAGAAATAGCTGCTGTTTCCCGGGATTCACAGGTGCATTTTGATGGCTGCCAGAGCTCTTTCTGGAAGACACCTCTGCTCTGTGATTCTGCTCCCCTTGCTTAGCTTGGGGAGGCACTTATCCTCACATAGCTCTTGCTCCTACTTCCCGTCTACCCCAAAGACTATGTAGTACACAGAGCCAAGCTTAGGCCTCTGCTCTGTGTCCCCAGAACCTGACTCGGGACTTGAGAGATTCAGTTACTATTGTTGGTTGGTTGATTGAAGGAAGGAATACAGATGAAGGAACTCCAGTTGTTTGTGAACAGTATGCATCTAGTCATATGGTTTTCTTTTATATGATTTGTAGCTAGCTTTTCTTTGAATCTATGAAATACTGTTTTGGTAAAAATCTGCCATTAATTGCAACTTTGTACTGTGTTCAGGCCCCCTGTGGAAGATCAGGCAGCTAGTTCTAAGCAAGCTTCTTTCCTCCTTCTACACCACATCACTGTTCTACTTTTAATAGTTTTCTCAGGCTGCCATAACAAAATACCACACAGACCCATGGTTCGAAAAGAAGTGTACTTCCTCTTAGTACTGGAGGCTGGAGATGCAAGATCCAGGTTTATTTGGTTTCTGGTGAGGTCTCTGTCCTTGGCTTGCAGATGGCCACCTTCTCCTGTGCCCTCACATGGTCATTCCTCTGAATGGGCACCCCTTTTGTGTCTCTCCCTCTTCTATTTTTTTTTTTTCCTTTGCAGTTCTGGGAATCAAACTTAGGGCCTGTTGCATGCTAGGCAAGTGCTCTCCCACTGAGCTACGCCCCACCCTTCCCTCTTCTTGTAAGGACATCATTCACATTGATTAGGCCTCTATCCTTCACCTCGCTTAATCTTAATCACATTTTCAAGGCCCTACCTCTTCATATAGTCACATTGCAAGTTAAGACTTCAGCATATGAATTTTGAGGGAATACAGTTCAGTTCATAGCTCTATTCGTTGACTATTAGCCACATGTTACCAGGGAACATCTGATGTCCTTATGTGGCCTTCTAGCTGCATGTGTCTCATTTCCTAACAAGAAAGTCTTAATTGCAAGGATGGGTGTAATCATTTTTCATTTGACAGCTGATTAGCTGAGATCCGATCCAGCCTGTCTCCTGCTTTTCATTGCATGTTCTCTCTAATACCTCAGTAGTTTTCAACTTTGACAACAACGGAAATGAATCCTCTTTTGAACACAGCTGGACTTATATGGTGTTTTATGAGGAAACATTTATTTTAATGTGTCATAATCATAGTTCACTTTTACATGTTATTAAGTCAGTAAGAACAATGGTGTAATTTAATAAAGATAAAAATTTTGAAAACTAGAGGTATGTCCAGCGTATACCAGTCTCAACATCCAGTTTATATCTGTGTTTATCATTTGTTGAAATTTTGATGCAATTATAGAATCAAAAAATTTTAAAAAGCAGCCAAAATAGTAGAAAAGTCTTTTAATTCTATGGCCCAGCTTCTTCCAGTAGTAACTTTTTGTATTTCTTCAGGGCATTATTGGGACCAGGAAATCAGTGGGTCCAAAGCAATGACTACAAGTGTCACTTGGTAGTCACTCATTTTTGGTATGCTTTTATATATATGGCCAGCTCTCTATATTCGTGGGTTCTCCATTTTCAGATTCAACTAAACATGGATTTAAAATGTTTGCGAAATAAAAAAGGTACTGTGCAAACGTTTTTGTTTTTGTTTTTTTCCTTCCAGTGCTGGGGATTGAACCCAGGGTCAGGGCCTTGCATATGCTGGGCAAATAATATCTCTCAGCTATGTTCCCAGCCTTTGTCATTTTTCCCTAAACAGTAGAGCATAACAACTATTTAGACTTCAATCCCATTGTGTTAGGTATTATAAAACATCTAAAGATGATTTAAAGTATACGGAATTTGCTTAGGTGCAAATACCACACAATTTTATATAAGGGACTTGAGTATCTGCAGAATTATTAACTGAGGAGGTCCTAGAATCAATGCTTCTTCGATACCAAGGAATGGATATAGTTTGAGACATTTATCACATATATAGATTTGCCCATTTGCCCCAACAATCAAGAACAGAGCGACTCCGTCACCTCCATGATACTCCATGCCCCATTAGAGTCACCCCTTCCCTCTCTGACCTTTGAACCCCTGGCAACCATTTTATCTGTATTCCGTCTGTATAATTTTGTCATCCCAATCTCTGATTTAGTATTTCATTTTATTTTGATTGCACAGAATGGAAAAATAATCTGAATCACGTAGATATGTGCTTGCCAATGTGAAGAGACTTTGAAGAGCTGCCTGAAAGCTCAGGATCCAGCTCGAGCCTGAGTTACTGTGTCCTCGTTATACAGAGAATGAAGTATCTATATACTTAGGAGGATCTCAAGGTTGTCAGTGTTGTACAATTTGGTAATAACTGCATTTTTATTTTCTTGTTTTAATAAGGATTTAGTTCCCATGTAATAACGAGCACAAATCTTGATGGGTTTTTAAATTTGTGCCTGTATTCTTTTTTGTTTATCTTATATTAATTGCGATAGTTTTAAAGTAGTGTTTTGAATTCTGTTTTAATCTGTGGCTTTTTTATGTAGTGGTAAAATATGCTGATACATTTTAGCTGTGGAATGTCCCCCAAATGCCATGTCTTGAGACTTGAACCCCGACTTGATGCTATTGTAGGATGGTGGAATCTTTAAGAGGTAGGGTATGCTGTGGAGTTGTAGGTGATTGGGAAAATGCCCTCAAAGGGGATTGTGGGACCTCTGTCTCTTCTATGCACATGGATTCTTTCTCCCTTACTTCCTGGCTACCCATGAGGTAAGTAGCTTCTTCTGCCATGTGCTCCCACCATGATATGCTGCCTCACCTCAGACCCAAAAGCAATGGAGCCAACCAACCATGGACTGAAACCTCCAAAACTGTGAGCCAAAGTACACCTTTCTCTCTTATGAGTTGATTATCTCAGGTGTTTTTGTTTTGTTTTTATAGTCATGGAATACTAACACATACATAACATAAAATTGTCCCAGATGGTTACATTTTTAAACATTTAGTTCTGTAGTATTCAGTACATTCACATTGTTGTGCAATCATGTGCCTGCGCTCTTGAAATCTCTACTCAGAGTAAGATGTAGGATGTTACTCATCCTTCAGAAGGTTCTATCATGCCACCCGCTAGTCAGTGTTCTCCCCAAGGGTAACCTATTGTATTTTAATTACTATTTTAAAAGTAGTTTAAAACATAATTCAAAATTAAATTTAAGTGATGCATTGGAAGAATTTCTGAGGTACTGAATGGACTTTAGGGTTCCATGAAAAATACTTTCCTTCTCCTTTGCCCAATCTATACCAGCCCATTTTATCAGTCTGGATTCTTGATGATAAGGAATGAGTGAGAGTAAAAGGAGAATTTATCCAGGCTGGGAAACCAGCCTTGAAACACAAACAGCACCTGAGGACATCCAGAAAGGTGAGTTCACAGACACCATGTAGAGATTGGTGGGAGGGCCTGCTTGATTTATGTATCACTGTGACTGTGTTGGATGGCCTCGGTCTGCCTCTCCCCATTCCCACCTGCATTGGGTAGAGCCAGGCTCTTACTCTTTGGGCTTCCATAGGCAATGACGCCTCTCACAAAGAATACGTGTGTGTGTGGGGGGGGGGGTGTGTGGGTGGGTGGTTGGAGGATCCCCCAAAAGAACAGTGCATCAGCCAGGGGGAAGGATGGATGCTAGACAGTCCAGAATGGCCAATGTGCACTACACCCTGACCTTTGGTAAAGATAGAATGATAAGGCTTAACATCTTGGGACTCAAAGTGGTCCTACTGATGGAGGCAAAGGTGGAGTTTTCTGACCCCCTTGGTGTAGAGGCCTCACCAATCTCCTCCATAGTGGGTGAGACTTGATTGAGCAGATGAATGGACATGTTTTTTAAAAATAATACCAGAAGGGCTCTCTTTCCTTTCCTCCCAGCTCTGCCAGGGGTTTCTTGGGCCTCTTTGGAAGAGGAAGGACAGCCGGTATAACACCTTAGGGGTTCTGCTGATTTTTACTTTGGAGAAGAACATACCAGGAGAAAAGGCAACTTGTAAGATAGAAGGATCTGGAGAAGCAGACATCCATCCTTAGTAGAAATCACTGGTTCCCTTAGTGAGAGGACATTTCAGTCTTCGTCCTTGTGGGGTGTGAACTTTTCCTCTGTTGAATTGCTTTATCCAGAATGATTTGCTTTCAGGCCACAATTATTAGGTAGACACTGTCTTGGAGAGGTGAGAGAATGGGGTCAAGGAAGCAGTGGGACTCTGGATCCTTGGCCTCCCTTCACTCTCCTCTTCCCAACACCCAAGCAGCTACCGGTCTCTACTGCCTACTGACCAGACAGATGTCTGAGGTTCAGTCAGGGGACATGGGGCATTGGTCTTACTCTTATCCCTGACTGAGCCTTGATGACTTTTTGATAGCCCAAATGGAGCTAGAATTTATTTTTTCCCTTGCTTTGATTCATAATTCTTTTAATGAATGGAAAATATTCTCTTTTGCACCCAAGTATAGGGGAGGGGTAATCTTATACAAAGGATGATATATTCTGCAGTCATGTGTAAAGCCACATTAATGCAGCTGAGGGCCTACACACCTGGTCTGTGCTCCAGGGCCCTGTTGCTGTGTCTCACTTTGAACTTGGGTGGGAGGACCCCTTCCCCGTGTCGCTCACAGCTTTCATGCCACATGCTTTCATAGCTCTGGGTGGGTTGAGGGGGGCTGCAGAGGTAGGACCACCAATCTCTAAGCAGCAAGTTCATCTGTGAAGGAGAAATGAGGGCATGTGTGTGGGCACAGCAGGTGAAAGAAAAGAATATCTCCAACTAGGACCATGGCGTTTGGGAATGAAGCTTCAATTTCTGAAGTGTGTTTCAGACCAGCCCAACATGAAACCAGGAGCCCAAAGGAGCTGGGGAATCCTGAGAGGTTGGGAGACTGGACAGTTGACACTATCATAATGCCAGGACCCTTGGAATTTTATTCATTGATCGTGTTAGCGAGGAAGAGCAGCTGTGAGCTGTGTAATGTCAGAATTTAGTGTCAGAATTGAGGGCTCTGGAGTGATTGGAATGCCACTTTGTATGCATAAAAACAAACATGGCAAAATTTATCCATTTGGTTCCTGTACTTTTCTCTCCGTCATTGTGGGGCCATTTGCTTATCACCACTCTGGAGCCCTCACTTAAAAGCTCCTGGGGAAATCTGTATGGGTGAGCCTCTGCTCCTTGGCACTGTGGTGGGATAGCTAAGTCTTCTTTCTGTTACTTGATGGTTTTTGAATTGTCAAAAAGAGGCGTTGAAAGTTCTGTTTGCTGAGTGGGGCTGGAAAGTGCATCTGGTGTGCTGTAGAACAGTTTTGCTATAAGGCTAAGCTTTAGTTTCTCTATTTCTGGGGACTTTCTTTTTTTTTTTTTAATAATATTTTATTGTTGGTTGTTCAAAACATTACATAGTTCTTAATACACCATATTTCACAGATTGATTCAAGTGGGTTATGAACTCCCATTTTTACCCCGTATACAGATTGCTGTGTCACATCAGTTACATTTCCATTGATTTATAAATTGCCTTTCTAGTGACTGATGTATTCTGCTGTCTATCCCATTCTCCACTATCCCCCCTCCCCTCCCCTCCCCTCCCCTTCTCTCTCTCCACCCCCTCTACTATAAATCGTTTCTTCCACTTATATAATTTTTATCCTATTCCTCCTTTCCTCTTATATGTAATTGTGTATAACCCTGAGGCTCACCTTCCAATTCCATTCTGGGGACTTTCTTATTTGCTTTGTTGTCCCTTGTAACCCCATAGAAGTCAAGTTTCTATTGTGCTTCAAAATTATGGTTAGAAATACAAATGATCTTCGACTTTTACTAGTTCATCTTATAATTTTTTGGTTTTAAAATGGTGTGAAAGTGATATGCATCCAGTATAAATCACACTTGAGGTTTTCAGTCTTTTTTTTCCCTGGGCTAGTGATACATGGTTCAGTCCTCTCTGGTGATGGTGGGCAGCTCCCAGTTGGCTGCGTCATCCTGAGGGGAAACTCATTGTAAGCAAGGGCAGCCCAGCACACCGCAGAGAGTCACTCACGTCCCCTCACTGCAGTGTGCTGTGTTGCTAAGCTAGGATGTTTGCTGAGTTAGGGGTTTTAAAGGCATTTGGGGTATTTTTAACTTACAAGGGGTTTATCTGCATGTAACCCCATTAAAAGTTGAGGAGCATCTGTGTACAGTCTTAAGGAATTGCCGCCAACGGGAAATACTTCTTCAAATGACTAAGTTCTGGTGTGTCAGTCTCTTCCTCATAATCCGTCCCATTTTGGCACCATGGATGTGTCTCAGTTTCAGGCGGATCCTCAACATGTCATTTGTCTACGCTAAGAAGTTACAAAGATTAAGGCTTAATACTTAATTACATATTAGTTGTCCCAATCAGAAAACCTGTGATCTCTTAGCAAATTCATCTGTTTGTCATAAGTTCTGTTGGTATTTATAATTATGCTTTTGACCATATTCTCTGCTTTTTCAGAGGTTTTATGAAAGCTTTCAATTTGGGGAATAAAATATGAGTGCCTCTGGCCATCAGGGTGTTTTGGCAAGCTCTGCCTTCCTCATCATACCATACAAAAATAGATTGTCCACTTAAAATGAGTTTGGAAAGTAGCATTCTGTCAATTTTAGGGTATTGCATCCTACAAATCCAGCTTGGATTTCTTAGGTAATAGAGTTGCTGGGAAAGAAAAATGTATATACTTCAATACATTGGTTTATTCTCCCACATATTTACCTTTAAATGATAGAAATGTTTTCTCAAAAATGTCAATGAAATTGTCTGGGTATTGGACAGGGTCTTCTAAGATACTCTCGATGGCTGTCCTATGCAAAGCTTGAAGATAGAGACTGGGGTGAATAAAAATGTAAATGACTGTATACTTGTGTATAGGCCTATACTCATTCAGTATGCCTGGGTGCGTGTGTCCACATGGAAGTGTGCACTGTTTCCAGTACTAGAAGTTCTGATTAGGCTTCACCTGTGCCTATAAATTCTGTGAGTTCTCTACTAGTCCTTATAAGAACCTATTGAAAAGACCTATTGCCCTGGCAGCTACACAAGAAGATGCCTCTGTGGCATCTCATGTTGGAACTCGGCTGGAAGTCCATGGCTGAAATCACTTGCCCCAGGGGAACAGATTCAACTTGTCTAGTTCCTCCTGCCAAAGTCTCATCTGAGGTTATGTAATGCTTGGACTACATTAGAAAATGGTGAAAATATGGTAGGTATGCCTGGGATCAAATTCTACCTGCCTTTTGGAGGGGTGGAACCAAGATTTAGTTGGAACTAGACAAAGACTGATGCAACACGTGACCATGCCTGATTGCCTTTTGGGATAGAAACTAGGAGGGCTGAAAACATGGAGAAACTCACCATTCAGGGTGTCCAGCCATGGATCTCCTATGCAGGCATGGCATCCCTTTGAACAGGCAGCCAGGAAAGTGGGTGCCACCCTGAGGGTAGCAGGTGAGAGTGGCAAGCTGCTCAGCTTGCAAGAGGACTCTAAAACCAATATCCCTTCCGTGTCAGTAGCTGCTAACTACATGTGATACCAGTGACACTGGTTTATCACCCTCTCATTCTCTGCTGAGTCTTGTGTGACAATGGCAGAGGGAGTGTCTATTATTCCTTTGATGTTTCCATTCCTCATGGCCAGAGGAACACTTTAGGATTAGCTTGGAATTAAGTCCCATTCTTCATCTTGTCAGAGCACAGCTCTTATTCTAGTCATGTGGTTCTGAGTCACTCCTGATCCTTATAAGGTTTGTTAGAAACAAACAAACAAAAACCCTCTCCAAATAGAAGGAGGGGGGTGCAGTAGCAGAAATGGGAAACCAGGCTGTATGAGATGCCTGTCCTGTGAGAGGGAAGAAGCCAGAGGAATGTGCAGAAAAGGTACAGTGACCAGGGACCATCACTGCGTTCCTTCAGAAAAAAGACTCCAGCCTCCTTGGAGGAAACCCAGGACAGCTCAGGCTGGTAGCTGAGGAAGGGCTTCCAACACACTTTTCTGGGTAGTGGCCCTCTAGACCCCTTTGACCACTTGTAGGGTCCCATCATCACCACAGCCAAGGCTGAGCCCATTCTCAGGATCCGATCATTGGAAGAGGGACAGGCAAGGCCTAGTGCTATGGTCTGAGCACTGACTCTGCAGTTACATCTGGGTTCACCTTTTGTTTCCGTAGTGTTCTCATGTAACTGACCTAATTTTTCTGGTTCTTTTATCTGTAAAATGGGCATGGTAATACCTAGAATTACTAAGAGGGCTAACAGAGGGGACTGGATACAATCAATAACATGGCTGTTGTCAAAACCAGAAAATAACAAATGTTGGTAAGGGCGTTGAGAAATGGGAACCCTCATACACTGCTGGTGAGAATGTTAAATGGTGCATCTGCTGTGGAAAACAGTAGAGCAGTTCCTCAAATTAATACACGATATAGGAGTTCTACTTGTGGGTACGTACCCAAAAGAAGTGAAAGCAGAGACTTGAACAGATATTTTGTGCAC
This sequence comes from Spermophilus citellus, assembly GCF_964194105.1. Taxonomy (NCBI): domain Eukaryota; kingdom Metazoa; phylum Chordata; class Mammalia; order Rodentia; family Sciuridae; genus Spermophilus; species Spermophilus citellus. The sequence goes on from NC_138185.1 coordinate 54,912,084, forward strand.
ACATCTCCATAGCAACGTTATTCCCAATTGCCAAAAGATGGACACAACGCAAGTGTCCACTGACTGAGGAGTGGATAAATAAGATGTGCTATAAAAAGGTGCTATAATAAAATGTACAGTAGAACGTTATTGAACTTTTGAATGTTATAAGAACATTCTGACACATGCTGCAACATGGATGAACTTAAAGGACATTCTGCTAAGGAAACAAGCCAGTCACATCAGGGCAAATACCGAGTGATTCTCCTTATATGAGGGACCTACAGTAAATTATTCAAAGGTATAGAAACAAAAAAGAATGGAGTTGTTGTTTAGTGGCTATGGAGTTTAAGTTTGACAAGGTGAAAACTGGTGGACGGATGGTGGTTGTAGTGCACCACAGCGTGGGTGCTCTTAGTTCTGCTGAGCTACATAGGTGCTGAAAGTGGTTAAGAGGGTAAATTTTTATGTTATATGTAGCTTACCACATTTTTTTTTTCTTTGAAAAATGAGATGGAAGAAGGAGATGTGTTAGTCAGCTTTTCTTCTTTGTGACCAAAATACCTGACAAGAACGATATAAGAGGATAAAAAGTTTTGGATCTCACTCCATGGTGAGATCTCACTCCATGGTGTGCTCACTAATCCATTGCTCTGAGCCTGAGGGAAGGCAGAACATCATGGTAGGAGTGTGTGGTAGAGGATAGCTGCTTAGCTCATGGCAGCTGGGAAGGGGAAAGAGAGGGAGTGAGACAGGCCATCAGCCCAGGGAAAAGATAAAACCCTCCCTCCAGGGCAGGCCCCAGTGATCTACTTCCTCCAATTAGGTCCCATCCCCCAGTAGCCCACCAGCTATCAAGTGATGAGGTCAGAGCCCCCACGATTCAATCATTGCCTAATATCTGAACTGTGCTGCATTGGGGACCATGCTCTTGGCATATGAGAGCTTTGGGGGACATTTTTAGATCTACAGCACAACAGGGCAAAATTGGAATTTGACTCTCTAGCACTGCTGAGATATTTCACCCTGGAAAAATGGTCAGGATGAGAGAAGAATGTTCCTGAGGGAAGGGGTCCTCCTTGGCTGGGAAGGACATACCTGGTGTTGGGCCCTGGGAAGGACATACCTGAAGTATGGGCAGGGCAGGAAGGGGAAGAGTAGGAGCCTGTGCAGGATGGGAGAGGCTCTAGGTGTGAGTGAGTAGGACAGGATGAAGAGAGAAGATGCATTGTCAGAAGTGTGGCTGGTTTGCTGGATTAGGTCCCCTTTTAATGTTCTGAAGGTCAAGAAAACCTTTGCTGATTTCCTTTTTGGTTGCTAGGCTGTGCTGCTTTGGCTTAGACTCCAGAGCTAGATTGGACCATGTGGGTGCTGAGACTTCAGTTACTGTTGATATTTTTGGCCTATGGACAGGCCTCATTTGCATCTGGCAATAAACTCACCACTTGAGTAGAGCCAAGAGTTCATTTTCCCAACTGACTGCTCAACTGTTGCACTCCTGGTGTGGAGAGCTGGGGTCAGTCAACTGAAGCCATTGCAGTGCTTGAAATTAACCACAGGGTCAGTGCTTTAGTGACCCTGCAGAGTAGAACTGCAGTGTTTGTTTGTAGCTTGCATATTTCAGACAGTTCACCAGGCTCCTGTGGTCTTTGTGAGTTCATTAAATTGAAGAGTCCTCAAATCTCCCTTGTGAAATTGAAAGTTGGCTCTTGAGTTTTTTAACCTCAATTTCTACAGATATGCGGCTTAAGAAATTAGAGTGCTGCAGGAAGGAGAGTCTGTTGTCGGGGCAGAGATGGATCCAGCCTGGCTATTATTTAGGGCTTCAGTTCAAGCAATCTTTGGAATTACTGGCATAGATGACTGGGATCAGAAGTTCCTCACAAGTTTTGTATTGGGGGAGGGGCTGCCTGATTGATATACAGAAACCAGCTGAGTCATGGTCAGGAGAGGGCTGGGCCACGGTCACGATCTGCCATTGACATGGTCAGAGGTGTTATGGTAGAGCCTCTTAGCTGATATCTACAGGCATTTTTTTTTTTCCTCCATGGGTGATTAAATTTCCCAGCCTTGCTAGCAATGGCCAAGAGACTGCTTTCTGTCCAGTGGAATGGGATTGGAAGTGACATGTGCTATTTCTTGCCCTGGCCTGTGCAAATCTCCTGTGAATGGTGCTTGGATCTCTTTCTTCATTGACTGACTGGCCAAGGCCATCCAAGGATTTAGCAGCCACAGTCCCCCAAACATTGGCTGTTATGTGAGGGAGAGGACAAGTGTGTCAAGGCACCTAGATTTGGGGTTTTGCTTGAGACAGCACTTAGCTTCAATGATCAGAAATGCTGAATTCTGAGGATCTACAAGATCCTGCTCTTTTGGTGCTCTGTCTGAGGTCTCAAAGCTGTGAAAACTTTCCTCTTGTTTGGCAGCAACCCCCACTCCCTGCCCCCAGGGTGTGGTAAAGCCAGAGTCTTGAGTGATTTTTTTGTTTTTTAAGCAAAGAATTAAAAAGCCATCTTGGACCTGTAAAGGAGGAAAACTTAACTGTTTTTTTTTTCCCCCTTCTATTCATTTTAAGTTCATTGGCTGGGGCCCTGCAAATCATACTGACAAAAAAAATTCTCCAGGTTAACAAGAGAAAAAAACCCAGAAATATAGTGTGTGCATGACACACAGGAGTGTTCAGTGATGAGAAACCCAAGGGGATGCTCAGAACTTGGGCTTATGAGTATCTTACCAAAGGAACAGTGAACGTTGCGAGGTGACTAGACAAAGGAAAAGGATTAGGGATTTCTAGAGTGACAAGTTGTGGGAAGGTAAATGTATGAGGGAATTTATGAAAGAGAGGGCCAGCTAATGAAGTTTATCATCAGATTCCTATTGTGCCCTGCCTAGGCTGGTACAGGCCTATAGTTGCCTCTGATCATTAGCATTATTCCTTTGTGGAGTTGGTGGAAATGGGAGGGGACATCTTTATAAATTTATATTGTGCTTTTTGGCAAATAGAGGGAAGGCAGACACCTAACTTTCTTGTATCTGTTTCGTCTCGAGAACAGTTCTTCCTTCAGTGGCTGGGATGAGGTCATTCGGAGGTAACACATGTCCTTGTCTTCCCTTTTCTCAGCCATGCTCTCCCTTCTCTCCACAATGCCAAGCAGATCAGGGAACCTGGTGGCTCTTATCCATGCATGGATAAGATGCCAGCTCTAGAACCCTTCTCTGGGGTTCCCTCCTTCAACACTAGAGAGAGGCCCCTTCAACTTGTTCCCATGCAGAGTAGCCTCTTCTTGCTCCTCGTACCCTCATGTCCCTTGTTATATACCTGATAAAATCAATTTTAAAAGAAGAAAGGTTTACTTTGGCTTATGGATTTAGAGGTTTCAGTCCATGACTGGTTGTCTCTGTTATTTTGGGGTCTGTGACAAGACAGAACATAATGGTGGGGACTGCTTGGTGGAACAAAGCTGCTTACCTCATGGAGCCAGGACCAATATTGCCTGTAAGAACATGCCTCCACTGACCTCACTTCCTTCTACTAGCCCCATCTTCTAAAGGTTTCCATCATCTTCCAAGAGTGCAGTAGGCTGGGAACCAAGCCTTTGGGGTACATTTAAGATCCAGACCATAAGAGACATCAACATAGTTCAGCATCTCACATGCCTACTACTGGTACTAAGATCCAAGCTTTCTTTAAAACTTGGCTTTGGAGAGTTGAAGAGCTTTGCTACCAATCACTCTGTAGTAAATAAAGAGAGATCCCAGACAGCCCTTCTGATTTTCCCGTCTTGGTGAAATTGAGAACAGCTACTCTGTATTGAGAACTTCATTGTTTTAATTCATTGAGTCCTCACAACTTTGAGGAGGTGCTTTTATTATTTCCATTTTACAACTGGGGAAAATGAAATTGATGACTTTCCCAGAGGCACAAAACTTGTAAGGAGAGAGCCTTGATTTGACCCCAGAAAGTTCATTTCTAGTCTTTTCTACCCTGCCTTTTAATAACCTTTTTAGTGAGTTATTTATATTAGTTAGGTTTTTGTCTTTTTGACTAAAATACCTGACAAGGACAACTTAGAGGAGGAAAGGTTTATTTGGGCTCATGTTTTCTGAGGTTCAGTCCACAGTGGGCTGACTCGATTGCCTTGGGCCCACGATGAGACAGAACAACACAGTAGAAGGGTGTGGTGGAGAGAACCTATTCTGTACATGGGTCTCTGGGGGACTTGATAAGAGATAAAGAGAAAAAGTAGGAGAGTAGGCAGTTGGTGGGGGTGGACTTGAAATTTTAGCTATAGTGGGCAAAGGCTTTTCTGAGAAAATATTTGAAAATCAGACTTCATTTGTAACACTTTTCGCAGGCCAGGGCTTATAGAAGTGCTGAGATTACCTATCTGATACAAATCTCTATGAGCAAAGGAAGGGTCCCTTCAGTGAAGAGTCAAGCTGTTCCATAGTGGGAGCAAGCAGGGTGCCTCCTAGGCCCACACCATCTTTGCTTCCTTTAGGCAGGATTCCTAGCTTCTGAGCCATAATCAGGTCTGGGTCTTAGTTCTCCCACTCTGGTATACTTGGCCTTGGGAGAGTTACTTACCACACTCAGTGGTCATTGTGTAATAAGGTATCTTGAAGGTTGTGTGAGAACATTCCTTTGAAACCCCTAATGCAAGGGGACTGGTCTGTGAATCTTGTCCTTGCTTCCTTTCAGCCTGTTCCAGGACATCATGCCCATCCTTTTTCACTTTGTTGCTTGTAGATCCCATAGGAAGGGCACTAGAATTTGCCCTAGGCAGTCAGCTCAGAGCTGAGACATCCCAGATGAGGGTCTTCCTTTGGGTGAAGGCAGGAAACTAAGAATCCAAAAGGCAGTTCAGGCAGAGGAAAACTTAATAACTGACCTGAATTAGAGATGGTAGTAGAGCTGGTCACTAGGGATAGTGGATATTTGTGATTATTAGGATACCGTCTATCATCACTGAATCAGATTTTCCCCAAATGTTCTGCTGCCTTATCAGATTTTCCATAAACTTGGTGTTAATCTTTAAGAGAGGCAGTGGTGGTTTTGAGCACAGCCACTGCTGTCACCCTGTCTAGTTCCAATCCCAGTCCTGCTGTCTACAGTGGGGCCCTGAGTTATTCTCTTTCCCTTTGGTTTCAGTTTCATAATCTGTAGAATAGAGGCCTTGGGAATTCCTATGTCATGTGGTGGTTGTGAGAAGGAAATAAGGTCCTGTAAGTAAAGGGGCCTAGAACTATAATAAATGTCCCAGCAAGGTTGGCTCTGTTATCCTGGTTTCAGAATCCGCCCCCCAACCTCAGGTGCCAGAGCCCTGGAAGTCCTCTGTGGTGGTGGATAAAAGAGATGCTTGAAGGTAATGGCTGTCAAAGGGTAATCCCAGGCCACAGCATCAGCAATATCTGGGCAGGTACTAGAAATGCATGGTCTTGGTTGCCTCTAGGGACTTTTGCATTAAAATCTCTGGGGCCTTGTCCAGCTCTCTGTGCATTCACAAGCTCTCTGGGGACTCTGATGCCCACTTAATTTTGAGAGACACTGATCTAAGTCTTCTAAGTCCTTCTCCAAAGAAAAAAGAGACATTAACTCGTGTGTGTGCATGTGTGTTTTAGGGGTAGCAACCTGAACTGACATGTTCAGGAAAGCCAGGTGCCAATAGATACATCCAAAAAGCCAGGAGGGGACTGGGGCATAGCTATGGTTAAAGTACTTTGCTAGCATGCCTCAAACCCTGGAATTCAATCCCCAACACCTCCAAACAAAAACCAAATAACCAGGAGGGGAGCACTGGGGAGCCCCTTGCCTGTCCAGAGCAGTTCTGACTTCCTTTCCAACGTAGACACTTAGAAGTGGCTTTTCTGGCAAATGGAATCCTGCTCACGTCCCTGCTGACAGAAGAATGCATTGTTGAATGATTTTCTTTCTCTTGCCTCCCTCCAACCCCTGCAAGACTCTCCACATCTTCTCCTATTGCTGTAGCAGGAGGTACTGCCATAAAGTGTCCGTTGCAGCCCAGGTGTTCTTGTACAGTCCAGGGCTCTTTTCCCAGGCATTGAAGATTGTTATTCCATAAAAATGATTAGCTTCATTCATTCATTCCTTTTGCCAAAGCCAGTTGAACAGAACACTTCCTCCCTCAGGTTCCTAATGCTTTTCTCTTGTTTGATTTCATAATATTCCAGATACTTTCTATTGTCTCCTGTACCCCATGGTTACAAAATCAAACAGGACAAAACAGCTGTGCATGGGCGGTTGAGGGGGTGCCTCAGGGGCAGCCAGGATGGCCCGTCCCTCTCCACCTTGGCTCAGCTGCTGATTAAATGGAAGGGTTCCCGGAGAGGCTCCAGCAGCAGGGCGGCTGGGGAGTCCCTAGGGCCAGCCTCAGGGCCAGTTGCAGCATTTCCTGTGCCACAGAGCTCTGACTGCCAAGATAAACATGAGGTTTGAGATAAAGTTAAAACCCCAGGAGGTTTTCATCTTGGAAAAGAACCTTTTAAGACAGTCACTGTGTTGGGCCAAGGAGTTGTATTCCCCACATCCCACTGCGCACACCCTGTGTGTGAAAGTCGGAAGGAACTGGGGACGCAGGAACAATGGCTAGGGTCAAGGAGACACAGGTAAGAAGCAGCTGAAGAAGGGGCTCCTAGGAGCAGGCTGGGTCTTCTCTTTACCAGTGTGTGACCTTGGACTGTGACCTTCATCTACCTTGTTCTTGTGGGTGGAATTGCTACAGGACTCCTAATGTCAGGCAGTGTTGTAGGGATTAAGTATGAAACCAGCGTAAAGCATTAGCCCACTACCTTCCTGCCTCATGGAAAAGGGTAACTGAGTTTTATGAGCTATTTAGCAGTCAATAGCTCTTCTACCATCTTAATTTCTGAAGGTGCCTGATCCACACTTCTAATCTGCCAGCAATTCCTGCCCACTAGACCTAAAAAATATACTCTTAATCTTCTTTTTCCACATCTGTCATTCCCTCTGATCTAAGTTACCATCTTCCAGGTAACCTCACCTCCACATGGCCTCCTTGAAAGCCCTTTCTTTCATGACAACCAGAGAGAGGATCACTTTCAGAAACTTGAAGGTCGAATGTTTTCTCTCCGATGCAAAGGGATAGAGTAAAATAAAGGAAAGGAGGAGGGAAGGATAAGATAACATAAAAAAACCCATAAATTAATAGATGAGCAAAAGAAGTCTGGAGGAAAGAGAATGGAAGAGGGGAGGGCAAAGGGGGGGATCATGAACTGAAATTGATTTCCATGCATGTGTGAGTTTGTCAGCATGAACCCCTCCACTACGTATAACTCTAAAGCTCTAAGAATACGAAGAATACGAAGAAATCAAAAATTATAAATCTGATTATGTAAGTTCTTTGCTCAAAGTCCTCCAGTGGCTTTCTAATGCACCTAGGATACAACCCACAGACCTAGAGGGCCTCAAGTGCTCGTGGCCACGACTCCTTGCTGTCTTCCCCTAGTACTCATGTCCTTGCCCACCTGTGCCAGCCATACTGGCCTCTCCTTGGACCTCCCCCATTGAGCTCACCTCTGTCTTGAGGCCTGGCCCTCATGGTTATGGTGTGGTCCCCCCATAGCCCAGTGGCTTATTCTTTCCCTTCCTTCAGGTCTCTATTCAAGTAGCATCAGATCAGAGAGGCAGGAGCAGCCTTTCCGCTTCCTTCTCAGTGATCGTTACCAGAAGCTCACTTACCTGCCTATTTATCTCCGTGATGGAGACACAAGCCTGTGAGGGCCCTTCTTTATCTTCCTGTCCCTTACTGTATTCCTAGCAACTACAAGTGGTAGTGATTTTTATTTTATAAAACATCAATTAAAGCATATTTCTTCAATAGAGAAATATGTCTGTTGCTTATGGTTTGGATCTTACCTGTCCTCCAAAGACCTGTATGTTAAGGTCTGAGTTGTCAGCCTGTCATGCTTTAGGAGGTGGGGCCTAGTGGGAGGAAGTTAGGTCATTTGGAACATGCCAAGGGGATATGAAACTTGGACCTCTCTCTTTGCTTCCTGGCAGCCATGTAGTGAATAGTCCTCTTACATGTGTTCCCACCATGATGTACTGTGCCACTGTAGACCTAAAGCAACAGGACCCAGCAACCATGGAGATTTTTATAATCTGAAACTGTGAGCCAAAATAATAAACCTTTTTTTTCCTCATAAGTTGATTTATTTCACATATTTGTTACAGTAATGGAAAGCTGACTAAAACACCTATCTACCTTATAATGTTGTTTGTTGAGATTAAGGGCTCAGGTCACATTACTAGGAACATTTCAGATCCGTTTATGACTCAAGCTTACCATTTTACAAAAAGATGACCAATAACTCTCCAAGGAGTTAGTCTTCTGTTCTTTTCAATATTGTTTTTTCTATCTGCGCAAAGGGACTTCAGATTCATCTGAGACGATGGGCTTTGGAGATTAAGAATGGTGCTCTTTCACTGGGGTGGAATGTGAGGGGGGGCCCCTTTGCCCATGAGACCAATCAGTTGAATAGGTATGTGCTACCTCAGATATAGATCTCAAAATGCACACAACACAGTGTCTGCACAGAGAACTGTTGTGAGGATAAAGTGAAATGAAGCATTGAGCTGTCCAGCATGTACCAAAAGTCCAAGCCACTCTTGCTACTCAGGAAAGGGGCTCCGAGAGATCAAGTAACTTGTCCTGCTACACAGAGAGGAAGAGCTCTGCTTTGGTCCCATGCAGTCCTCCATGACGGCCAAGGCACGGCCTGCATTGCTGTGAAAAGTGGGCTGGATACAACTGACCAAGCATCTCTGACCCCTCAGTATGTTTTTGATTAAGAAGGAAGCAAGCTCCTTGGAAGAGCCTATGATCTCACTGTATGACTTGCTGTTAGTCTAGAAATACCTGAGTTCATTCCATATCCAGCACTATTTCCATCCCCTCAAGCTTCCTGGGCCCACAAATGGGTACACACCCAGGACCCGAAGCTCACCTCTGACCTCGGGAAGGAGTGGGAACTGGGGACACTGAAATTGGCCATAGAGAGAAGGCATCCTCTCTCCCTGACTCCACACTGCAGGCAGGAGAACTAACCAGGCGAATTGGCTTCCAGTACTGTGACAGGGTTATGCTGATTCTCCTGAGGGAAATTCTACATTCTGCGGTTTGTAATGAAGTCTGGAGCCGCCTCGGGCCAGGTACCCTCAACCCAACCCAATTTCCCTGCCTATTTTGTTCTGGATGTAAAATTTCTTCGTGACTTCAGCTGACAATTCTAAGACAATCCACATGGGGCCAAGTTCACCTTGATTCATTTTGTTAATCTGTTATGTTCTAGAATAAGTATAATTTATAATTAAGGTGAAGGTTCAGGAATTAGGCGTGGACACTGAGAAAGGAACAGGATGCCAAAGATTTATTCTATGTCTGTGCTCAGCCCCAGTTGGGCTCAAAGAAAGAAAAATGATGAGGAATGACTAAACATCATCGAGTCCTCCTGAGGATGACTGTGCGATTACATAATACAATCATAGAAGAACCCGGGGCCAGGAAATATGCACTCAAATTTCAGAAGGAAGGATCAGACAATAAGATCTACTGAGTTTGGGAAGAGCCCTCAGGCGACCAGTCAAGAAAGCAATTCCAAACCATCCCCTGCCCTAAAATAGCCTTGGGCATGCTAGGGAATTACAGAGTACAGTATCAGCTTTCTAATTCCAAAGAAGGGCTCACTGATGTAACTTACAAAAATTACAAGTGGTCAGTGGAGATCAGTTACTGGCCCAGATTCTCCTCTCTCCTCTCTACTGGGACAGAGCATGAGAAGTGCCACACATTCCTATGAGAAGGTGATTATCATCTGCGGAGTTCCAGTGGCTGATTTATGAAATAAGAAGCTTAGGCACACTGGGAAATATCTTTAATGAAATGAAAATTAGCTGGAGAGTTAGATGCAAGGATCATTGCCAAGAGACATTACATTGAAGCCTGAATTAAACTTTCCATTGGATTATCTGATGATAAGTAGTTGTGTGCCTTTGGGGTTTTATTGTCTTTGATAAATGGCATGAGTTCAGAATTTAAAGCAATATAGGCCATAACATAACACAGTTCTGGAAATAATGAGGCACGCCATCGCTAGATACAAAGCACTGAAATTACCCTGATGGAAGTATTTATTTTAAAGACTTTTAAGGATTATTTTCCCCCAGGATGTGCAAGCTCTCCATCTGCATTCTAACAGGCAGGGTTTCCAAGTTCACAATTCCTTTTGGTGCCAACAGAGTTTTCAACACCAAGAGGAAAGGGTGGCTGCCTTCCAAGACCTACCTTGCTATGTTTCTAATCCCTCTGCTTCCTCCCCCATGGACCATTCTTGTCCCTGGGCTGCAGGGAGACAGTGATGTTTTCCTAATTGGGTCCCCAGGCAGAATTAGAACACCTGTGTCCGGAGGTGTTTGATATAAACAATGGACTTTGCTTCTCTTGCTAAGATATATTTATTTCCGTCCGTGTGTGGGTGTATAAATCTATTTTTGTAATTATCTTTCTTCCAAGCATTATTGTTACCCATGAAGCATCTTCATTTAAACAATAAAGGCTCATATTCAAAATTCAGTTCTCACAAAGATTTTTTTCAACATATTATTTTTAGTTGTAGGTAAGTGGACACAATACCTTTATTTTATTTATTTATATGTGGTGCTGAGGATCGAACCCAGGGCCTCACACATACTAGGTGAGCGCGCTACCACTGAGCCACAACCCCTCCCCTCTCACTAAGCTTTTGCTGAGTAAATGAAACTAAAAGTCATGTTAAATATTAGTCGTTCCCATGGTAACAGTAGCCAGGACCAAGACAGACTTACATGGATGCCCTCGGACAGTTAGTCTTTATCTTTCAGGAGCTTATGGCCAATATGCTGTTGCCATTTGTAGACTATCCCAAACTCAACCCATTTGCTGTGCCCATTGGTCATCTCTGGATCCACTGCTGGCCCCAGATTCATCCCCTCTGGTGGGTTTGGCATCAGCTCCTGGGCATCCCTGGCATGGAATATTTCTCTTCCAACTCTGTACCAACATCTGGAGAAAGTTACACATGAGGCTCTGTTAGGGTTTAGCCTGCCCTCAGTCCTGGACGCTTGTCCGACGGACTGTGTGGAATTTAGAGATCACTCTGAGGGCACGATGAACAATGTGGCCCATGAGGGTGGACTGAGTGCCCCATGGATGTGATCTGGGATGTATTTGTGCTCTTCATCTGTTTTCTCAGTTAAAATGCTTTGGTTATCTTTACAGGTCTAACTTTGGTTCTGTTTATGCTGGCTTGGCCAAAGAGCTTCTAGAACTTCAGCAAGGCCTAGGTGGTTGGATGTGGGAGCAAAGGGAGTTGGAGCCGATTGATATGCTGCCAGCCTGTCTGCCTGAGCCTGTGAAGGAGGCTGGCACAGTTGTGTTTTCCCCATGTTGGTTGTTTCAGGTGACTTTGTGCTATAGTCACATGCAAGTCAAGGGAGCTGTGTTGGCTTCTTGTCTGAGCCTTGTGTCCACCTGCTCACTGTATACCACCATCTCAAAACAGTGTTCTTTGCCTTTATTTTCTTTTCTTCAGAGGAAGAACAGATGGAGAAGAAGGTCAGATGGAGAGAGCTTTGTACTTGGTTCTGCTGGGACTCTGAAGGGTGCTCAGCAGCTTCATCTACCAGGTGGCCCTCTCTGGAGTATTAAATGCTTCCGTGTGGTCAACATAGGGTAGACTATGTCCACAGCAGGCCAAGGAACCAGGACCTGATCAATTAGCAGGAACAGCCTTGCTGTGGTTCTCAGTTCATAGAGATCCTTCTGCTCCTGTGAAGTCAGTGTCCTAGTAAACAGGCAGGCTTGCCACTTGATAGAGTAAAAAGCACCGAAATGCAAGTGACTGTCCCATGGAACAGGACAACACATTCATAAGGCAGGAGTTTGCGAGGGAAGGAATCAGCCAGTCTCACGTTTCAGGGCAGAATATAAATCAGTGGGCTACGGAGGCTGGCTGACAGCCATCTCTTCCATCAACACTGGGAGTGGGTGGGGAGAGTACTTAGGAGGTAGAGGGTTTTATGCCCTGAATCCATCTTTCATATCTTATTCTCAAGCTGTTGTGCTGCAGAGGACTTAAGACTGCTTGGGCTCCTCATTGGTGACCTACTGTGTTGGAGTCTTTGAGGGCTAATCCATACTAGCCATCTTCCCCTACTAAGCTTGAGAAGCCATAGAGAGTCGCAGTGTCAGCCCTACTGCTGATGAAGATGATTGGAAAAGGAGGTCTGGATGATAATGTTGTACCTGAGAATTATTCATTTCTCTCTGAAATTCTAGCTTCTCATCCCACAGTCATCACAGACGGTGCTGTGGGTGAGGGTTCCACCCACAGCGTGAGGGCAGGCAGTGATGCGAGTGGGAAGCCTGCTGCAGGGCTCCGTCTTCCTGCAGGCAAGCAGGGAGAAGAGATGGCCTAGTGAGCAGGCCAGTGCCTCCCCAGACTGCCAGCCAGACAGGTCACCTCATGCCTCTTGGCAGAGCATTCCTGTAGCTGAGCTCTTTCCATGTGGAAACACGAGGGACTGAGAATTCAGATTCTATAAGAACGTGCTGAGCGTGGTGCTCAGAGTTGCATGCCTTGGTCAGTTTGTATCTGTTGGATGGTTTCCTGTGGCCTCTCATGTCCAGATATCCATTCAGGCCGGGCCAGTGTCCTCAGTTTACCCTGAATGTACTCTGTTCATTCTCACCTTTGTGCCTTTCTCCTCTTTTTGGGCAAGTCTGTCTTACAAGAATCCATTCATGTACTTACTACTTATCTTTATTCTCTTTTCTGTTGCTATAAGAAAATATCTGAGACCAGTTAATTTATAAACAATGGAGATTTATTTGGGCTCACTGTTCTGGAGGCTGGGAAGTCTAAGAGTATGGCTCTGGCATCTGGTGAGGGCCTTCTTGCTGCCTCAGAACATGGCGGAGGGCATCGTAGGGCAAGATGAAATAAACATGCTTGCTCAGGTCTTTCTTCTTCTTCTTCTTATAAAGTCACTAATACCATCATGGAGGACCCACCCTCATGACCTTATCTAACCCTAATTACTCTACTTTATAGAGTCCCCATCTTGAAATACTAGTAACTTATGAATCTGAGAATTAAGGTTTTAACACATAAGCTTTTGATGGACACAATAAAACCATAGCACTAATTAGTATTGAATTCAGTCGTGTTCATGAGCACCTGCTGATGCTGTGTCAGGCTTTTGGTATGGTGCTCATGCTGTAGTGGTGTGCAAAATAGATGAGATTTCTTCCTTCACTGTGCTTACAGTCTAATCAAGGAGTCAGACCTAAGAGATATGGTCAGATAGAGAGGTCTGAGTGATGACTAAGTTCCTTGAAGTGAGAGAGTGCTAGTTGGTGTGCTAATGGATTAACCTGAGGCCTTTACACAAAAGTAATGTTAGGATGGAGACCTAAATTGTGAGAAGGAATTGGCTGCGTAAGTGTTTGGGAGAGAATGTTTAGGTGAGCAGACAGCCCCTTCTGAAGGAACTCAGGTGAGGAAAAGCCTGCTGTATTTGAGGAACCAAAAGGAGGCCAAGTGGAGAGGCATAAGACTAGAGAGGAGGCAGGGCCATATCCCACAAGGCCTTGTAGGACCCATTAAGGTCTTAGGATTTTATTCAGAAAGCAAGGGTTCATTGTCAAAGAGCAGTGGGCAGATTGATATGCCCTGATTTGCTTTAATGGGCCGGGTTGGGAATGGAAGCAGTTGTTCTGAGATGATGATGGCACTAATGATATTGCTAGCTCAGAACCCAACACCATGCCCACCTTTTATAACTCACTTCCCTGTGAGCCCCCCCTCAGCCAATGAAGCTAGTCGTGGCATTCCATTTCCTTTTGCCAGGTAGTCACTTGCCCAGTCTCTCTTGTAGCAGTGATCATATACCCCACTTGGCTCAGGAAATTCCTCTTGGGAGCTACCAAGAAAGAAAGACTTTCCTCCATGGGGACCTGCTTTTGAGGATAGTGTATAGAGCTTCTGCCACCATTGTGAGACCATGAAGGAATGTCCAGCAGAACCACAGACTTGCCCATCAAGAGCTGTGCCATCACTGGGCTACCTAATCATTCTGAAAGTGCCCACCTCCAGACTTCTGCTTTGTGCAGGAACGGTTACCTCTATGACTAAGCTGCATCCTGATGAGAATTAAGTTTTTAACACATAAGCTTTTGATGGACACAGCAAAGTACACAGTGGTTTAGGGAAGATTAAGAAAAGTGGGTAGATCTGAGACCTCCAAGTGATCTGACTTAGCGATGAATTGAGCTGACCAGGGAGGGAGGTGGGGACCTCCAGAGGATTTCTGGTGTTACATACATGAGGGGTGGGAAAGACTGAGGAATCTGTTTTGTTCACCATCGGCACCTGATACGGCTCCCAGTACAGCACATGATAATTATATAAGTTGAAGTGAAGTAACTTTGATTTGGAGCAGAGGCTAAGGTTCAGTTATATGTCATCAGAAATCCAGATAGAGATGTTAGGAAGGCTATTGATACACAGATCTGGATTTTCAGAGATCTGGCTGAGATGGCAGTTGGGGCAGATGTAGGGAGGTCAAGTGGGGGAGGGAGGAGGCAAAAAGAGAGCCAGGTGTAGACAGCTCCTCCTTTTCTGTTCAGTCCACCTGGACTATATCTTCATTTTGGTGTGCTTTAAAATGATACCACGAATTTGTCACTTCATTGTGCCAAGTCACAAATTTTAGGTGGGACCACATGAAATTGTCATCCTTGAGGTTCAGAACAGTTGATTATTAGGTGTTGTATATTATTCAATCTCTTGGTTACAACACTGCATTGGATGCTGTTTTAGGACAGATCAATGACTATCATTTGCTGATTTTCTATTTAAATTTAACCCTGTCACTTAGCATGGGAGAAGGGATAGGGCTGGTGGGGACTGAGTCAAACTGGAAACTATCTGGAAATCCTGGTTTTTCTGGGATTCAGACCCCCAAACCTTGTCATGCTCCTGCATAAAAAACATTGCTGATGACCCCATGACCTTGGGGTAAAATCTGAGCTTGGTTGATTGTCTTACTCACCTTTGCTAGAAGCCCCTGCCCTTTGACTCTCATGATGTAGAAACCTTGTCTGTATCTCCAGCCATATCGTGCCCCACCCAGTTAGACAACAAAGGCAGAGGGATTACAGGGGCCTCCAGAATCCCTTATTCACTGTCTTACCTTTCTTGGGCATTTCTTTTTTTTTTTTTTTTTTACATGATAAATATACACACATTTTTATTTGTCAACTATAAAAAGAAATGAAAAAAAAATACAAGACGTCTGGACTCTTGCACCCACTGACTGTCCTCCTGTTACACAGGTACCATCCCCATCTCACCATGCTATTACTGGGGTCAAATGAGAAGGTACAATCCAATGCTGGGCCCAGCACCTGTCACAAGATAACTGTTCATTGGTAGACAGTGAAGTACCAATGGAAAATTCTGTTTCTACCTATAGTGTTATGCCATTTGTGAATTCACTTCCTGATTGTGCTGGTTTGGTATCTGGAAGCTTGGTAAACACAAAGACTGCTTCTTCCCAAGGGATTGCTGCCTCTGGAATGGCTTTTCCTTTGCAATTCAGTCTAATGACCGTCTTTTCAATTTACCTGCAGTGATCCCACATAACACAAGAGCTCAGCCTGGTAAACACCTTTAATCTTTGTCACTATGGTTTCTTTTGTGTACTTTTCATGTGCCAACATGGGAAGTTTTAAAAAAAAGAGTCTGACAATACACAACCATTGTAGAAAAAATTAGATAATACAGACAAGCAACAAGTTGAAATAACTCCAAATCTTCTTACCCAGAGACAGTCACTACAATAATGATTGCAGAATTTTCCTCATGTAAATATATGTGTATGTGTATGTATATAAAGGTGTGTGTATATATTATACCTTTTATTTTTTTATTTTTTATTTTTTTATTTTTTTTATTGGTTGTTCACAACATTACAAAGCTCTTGACATATCATATTTCATACATTAGATTGAAGTGGGTTATGAACTCCCAATTTTTACCCCAAATGCAGATTGCAGAATCACGTCGGTTACACATCCACAATTTTACATAATGCCCTATTAGTAACTGTTGTATTCTGCTACCTTTCCTATCCCCTACTATCCCCCCTCCCCTCCCATCTTCTCTCTCTACCCCATCTACTGTAATTCATTTCTCTCCTTGTTTATTTTCCCATTCCCCTCACAACCTCTTATATGTAATTTTGTATAGCAATGAGGGTCTCCCTTCATTTCCATGCAATTTCCTTTTTCTCTCCCTTTCCCTCCCACCTCATGTCTCTGTTTAATGTTTATCTTCCTGCTCTTCCTCCCTGTTGTTCATAGTTGCTCTCATTATATCAAAGAAGACATTTGGTATTTGTTTTTTAGGGATTGGCTAGCTTCACTAAGCATAATCTGCTCTAGTGCCATCCATTTCCCTGCAAATTCCATGATTTTGTCATTTTTTAATACTCCATGGTGTATAAAATCCACATTTTTTGTTTATCCATTCATCTATTGAAGGGCATCTGGGTTGGTTCCACAGTCTAGCTATTGTGAATTGTGCTGCTATGAACATCGATGTGGCAGTATCCCTGTAGCATGCTCTTTTAAGGTCTTCAGGGAATAGTCGAGAAGGGCAATAGCTGCGTCAAATGGTGGTTCCATTCCCAGCTTTCCCAGGAATGTCCATACTGCTTTCCAAATTGGCCGCACCAATTTGCAGTCCCACCAGCAATGTACAAGTGTACCCTTTTCTCCACAACCTCTCCAGCACTTGTTGTTTGACTTCATAATGGCTGCCAATCTTACTAGAGTGAGATGGTATCTTAGGGTGGTTTTGATTTGCATTTTTCTGACTGCTAGAGATGGTGAGCATTTTTTCATGTACTTGTTGATTGGTTGTATGTCCTCCTCTGAGAAGTGTCTGTTCAGGTCCTTGGCCCATTTGTTGATTGGATTATTTGTTATCTTATTGTCTAATTTTTTGAGTTCTTTGTATACTCTGGATATTAGGGCTCTATCTGAAGTGTGAGGAGTAAAAATTTGTTCCCATGATGTAGGCTCCCTATTTACCTCTCTTGGGCATTTCTTTATACTATGAACTTCACTGAATTAAAAGTTTTCTCTTTACTTGATCGTCTAACTGTGGATAGGGTAAATTTGTGCTTCTAATTGTATAAGAACTACACCCATTTTTATGCCTGGTTTTTCTGGGATTCAGACCCCCGAAGCCCGGCCCCCTTCTTCCTTGGTTGCCAAGGGGTAGAGGGAACTTACTTGGTTCTAGCAAGGCCATAGTAGGCAGGGCAGTCTAGTAGGTCCACGCCTTATCTCTAAAAGCTTGCTACCTCTTGTGCTCCTGGGTCCAGGTGGAAGTTTGGGGTTTATGTTTGTGAGATTCTTGAAATTGCATGACCATTTTCACAGCTTCCCTTGCTACTTCTGTCCCCCAAATTGGTGATTATCTCTATCTATGAGCAGAACTGTAGGGAGCCCAGGAGGTGCCCCCTCAGCTCTCTCTAGAACTGAAGAGAGGCCCCCTTGTGGAATGTCAGTGCTGGACAAAGAATGTTCTGTGTCCCTCGAAGGCCAAGGCTGCTTTGGAAATAAAATCCTAAGAGAAGGTTAAGGCATTTCAGAGAAGATGCCTGAAAAACAGTGGCCTTTCCTAGCCTCTGCACTGGGAGGAGAAGAATGAGAACCTTATAAGAAAAGACAATAGTTTGTCTCTTCACAATGGTCAGAATTTTCTCTCTCAAGTTCCTTTTCAGTTCCCCCCCCCTTTGAAAATGTGGGATGGCTGAGTAATTTGTGATGTAGTAACCTTGTCTGTATCTCAAACAGTTCTTTCACCCTTGTTGACATCTGCTGCAAAAGGTCACAAATGACTGACTGCAAAGGAGGAAACTGTCACCCATGAAAACCTCCCCACTGGAGACACTTGTTCCTCTAGGTGTGCTGTGCTTCTCCCTCTTGGTACTCATCAGACTCACAGTCTCGAATCTGAAGTGTCTCTGCTGTGGTAAGCATAGATGTCCCTTCATACTTGGGCCACCACATGGGCTATTGCACTTCTCATTTTTTCCCTCTTATGGATGCCTGAATTTTGCCCTGTTCCTGGCCTCCTGGGAAGGCAGGGTCAGGCTCAGCGTACATATAGGAAGAAAGCACTAAAAGCAGACTCATTATCTGGGGATTGCACCTGGCCTCAGATGTGATTTGTTTAATTTTTTTTTTTTAAGAAAAAAATTGAGTACCTAAACATTGACTCCTCTGTCTTCTCTGGCAAGACTTGGCAACTGCAGGTCATATCCCTGCAGGGCAGCAGTCGGTTGGAGCTAAGTAATGGCTGCCCCTTTAAATAGTTTCCAGTTTGACTCAGTCCCCACCATCCCTCTCCCTTCTCGCATGCTAAGTGGCAAGTGCAGCGATTCTCAAATTAGTGCCGTTGCTTTCCTTGCAGTGTAGTTAGGAAGAAATGGAAATGTTCCTTTACCTACATCTTTGTCAAAAGTGGGAAAATAAAAATAGAGAGGACAGAGTGTTTCAAGAGGGGAAAAATGTGAAACAGTACATTTATTTGTAGGTTAAATCACAGAAAATACACACTTGTGAGTAAAATGCCAAGAAAGTGTGTTTGCAACAAAAGACCACAATTAAAAAGGCCAATATAAGGGTGCCTGCATGGTCCCAGAACATTTGAGATTGTGATGCTTACCCTAAAAGGGCCATTTCTTAGTGGCATTTTGAAAATGACTTGGGTTAACAGTTTCTCAATGAGGAGTGTCTGGCTCTTTATATGCTTTGTCACCCCTGACTTCTACCCAGATGTGACCCTTAATCCCTGCAAAGATTCCCTACCCAACATTTCTAAACTTTACAGTTGGAGAGGCACAGCCCTCAGACTGATACATGGATGGTTGTACCCTGGGATAGGTAAAGCAAGAGTACCTGACCCCAAGTCCAAGTACTGGTTCTGGGGAAGTTATGGGGGCTGTCTAGGTACCCATGTCACCCAGGCCTTGTATTCTCCTAGCTTAGCCCCAAGACCCATCAGATATGCCTCCTCCTGGTCAGGGCTGCTATGGTTTACAGAAGATGTGGCAAAACAAAGCTTCATTTATTCTTATCACATCTCTCTGTTCCCATGTGCTATGGCCTCTTTGATCTAAGTGAGTTGGCAGGAGCACCCGGCTTGTCCATCAGTATGGATTAGGAACCATCCCAAGCCAGATGCCCAGGCTTACTTAAGAGAAGTGTGTACCCAGCACAGTACCTTCTCAGTGGTTACCTGGCCCTCTACTTCCTTTCTGGAATCAGTTTTGATGTTTATAGCACAGTCCCTTGTTCTGTTGAAGAAGTCTCCAGTAGCTACAAAGAAGTAGTCATGGTGCAAATTGTTGGATTGGTTATGCAGGGAACTCAAATTGCCATCAAAGCACTCTTGAGGCCAAGGTATATCTTAGTTTCATAAGATTTGGAGAGCATACGGATCCTCTTGGCTGCCTGGGTCACAGACTGAGTAAGCCTCTGCAAGATGGTGACTGAGAGCTTCTCTAAAGCTTTAAGATGGTGCCTGCACAGCTTCTCAAAGACCCCAAGAGCTAAAGGAGTCTGTGTAGACTGGTCCTGAGCACAGACAGAAGTCAACCATGAGGGCCTCCATTCTGACCCTCTTGACAGGAGCTGAAATCCTTGGAACAGGTTGAATTCCGGACAGGGTTCATATCAACTTTCAGACTGTGGTGCAACCCTACACAGAGGTATTTTTCATCCACTTCTTTTAGAAACAACCTTCCAGGAGGACTGGCAATCCCTATGAATGACATGGAGGCTTGAATGTGAATAGGGTCTTTAGCAAATAGTCATGGCTGATTTGGTACATGACAGGTTTTAGAATGAGGAGAAATTTATGTCATTTAAAGGAGAGATTAAGAACATGGGAATTTCTGTTATCTTAGGTAATACTTTTGTTACTTCAAAAGGACTAAAATCAATACAAAATAAAATTTCAGTGGCTGACCCTTCAGAACAACTTTACTCACATATAGTTTGTACTAATTTTTACAAATTTTCACCCTATGTGACTATATATGCTATTTACTGTTCTGGCTAAACCTCTTTCCTTAAAAACATACTCATGCATGGTGTCATAGTTCATTTTCTATTGGTAAAAAAAAAATACTTGAGGCTGGATAATGTATAAAGAAAATAAGTTTATTTAGTTCACAGTTTGGAAGACTGATAGTCCATATAGCATGGCACTAGCTCTGGAAAGGGTCCTCTTGGTTCTTAGCTCCATCACATCATGGCAAATGGCATGTGGGAGCATGTGTGAGAGGGAGAGATCACATGGTAAGACAGGAAACCAAAGAGATTAAGGAATTGGGCTCCTTTTTGTAATAACCCATTCTATCTATGGGAAATATCTTACCCCAAGAGACCAGGTCCCAGTGACTTAGTTACCTTTCATTAAACCCCACCTCTTAAAGGTTCTCCCAACTTTTAATACTGTCACATTGGGAACCAAGCTTCCAACACTTGAATCCTTGGGACAAACCCCAACTATAGCACACAAACTCATGCTTTATTTGGGATTCCACAGTCTTCAGGCAGTGAGACAAATCTGTGACACTATTGTAAAAAATAAAGTTGAGGGCTGGGCCTGTGGCTCAGTGGCAGAGTACTTGCCCCACACATGTGAGGCACTGGGTTTGATCCTCAGCACCACATAAAACAAGCAAGTCCTTTGGGTATAGACCAAGGAGAGGGATAGCTGGGTCAAATGGTGGTTCCATTCTAAGTTTTCCAAGGAATCTCCATACTGCTTTCCATATTGGCTGCACCAGTTTGCAGAACCACCAGCAATGTATGTGTGTATCTTTTCCCCCACATCCTTGCCAACACTTATTGTTGTTTGTATTCTTAATAGCTGCCATTCTGACTGGAGGGAGATGAAATCTTAGAGTAGTTTTGATTTGCGTTTCTCTAATTACTAGAGATGTTGAACATTTTTTCATATATTTGTTGATTGATTGTATATCCTCTTCTGAGAAGTGTCTGTTTTGTTCCTTGGCTCATTTATTGATTGGGTTATTTGTGTTTTTGGTGTTAAGATTTTTGAGTTCTTTATATATCCTAGAGATTAGTGCTCTATTTGATGTGCATGTTAAGATTTTTGAGTTCTTTATATATCCTAGAGATTAGTGCTCTATTTGATGGGCTTGTGGTAAAAATTTGCTTCCAAAATGTTGGCTCTCTCTTCACCTCACTGATTGTTTCTTTTGCTGAGAAGCTTTTTATTTAGAATTCATCCCATTTATTGATTCTTGATTTTAATTATTGCTCTAGAGGAGTCTTTTTAAGGAAGTCAGGGACTAATCCGACATGATGGAGATTTGGGCCTTCTTTTTCTTCTAATAGGCGCAGTCTCTGGTTTAATTCCTAGGTCCGTGATCCACTTTGAGTTGAGTTTTGTGCATGGTGAGAGATAGGGGTTTAATTTCATTTTGTTTCATATGGATTTCCAGTTTTCCCAGCACCATTTGTTGAAGTGGCTATCTTTTCTCTGATGTAAGTTTTTGGCACCTTTGTCTAATATAAGATAATTATTTACATGGGTTTTCTCTGTGTCCTCTATTCTGTACCATTGGTCTACATGTCAATTTTGGTGCCAATACCATGCATACTATAGGGACACAGCCACATGAATGTTTATAGCAGCACAATTCACAATAGCTACACTGTAGAACCAACCTAGATTCCCTTCAGTTGGTGAATGGATAAAGAAAATGTGGTATTTATACAACAATGGAATTCTATTCAGCATTAAAAGAGAATAAAATCATGGCATTTGCAGATAAATGGATGGAGTTGGAGAATATAATGTTAAGTGAAGTTAGCCATTCCCAAAAACCAAATGTCAAATGATTTCTCTGATTTAAGGATGCTGATTCATAATATGCCAGGGTAGGGATGGAGGATTGAATGAACTCTAGATAGGGCAAAGGGGAGGAAGGGAAAGGGAGAGGGCATGGAAGTAGGAAAGACCTTGGAATGAGATGGACATCATTAACCTAAGTACATGTATGAAGACATAACTCCGGGTAAATGGCAGAAAGATCAATAGAGTAAAGGGAGCAGGAGGTGGGGGAAGGGAAGGGTAAGGAAAGGTACTGGAGATTGAATTAGAACAAGATATATTCCATGCTTTTATAATTATGTCAAATGGATTCTGCTGTCATGTATAACTAAAAAGAACCAATTAAAAAAGACACCCAAATGATTATAAAAAAAGATCGATGTATTTGACTATATTACAAAGAAATTCAGTCCCTCAGAAGAAAAAAAAGTTGTGTTACTTTGATAAAATTTGTAATCATATGCCAATGTTTTAAGAAAAAGCCAAGCATTTGCCCATCAAATTGGTGATAATGTTGGAAAACAAGCAACATATTCTCAGTTCTGCAAAAATTTAATCATGAAGTCATTATGTGACTCGGCAATTCCACTCCTGGGTATAGACCTGATAGAACTGGAATCATGTCCATGAAAAACATGCATAAATGATCATAGGAATATTATTCATCGTAATCCCAAAGTAGCAATTACCCAAATGTCTATCAGTTGATGATTGAGTGGATATGTAAATTCTGTGCCATTCGTCCAGATGGGACGTTATTTGACAGTAAGTACTGACACATGCTACAACATGGTTGAAACTTGAAAACATTATGTAAATTAAACCAGGCACCAAGGGCCGTATACTGTAGGACTCAATTCAGATAACATGTCCAGAAGAGGCAAGTCCACAGAGACTGAAAATAGGGTAGTGGTTTCCAAGGTTTGGGGGAGGAGGTAGAAGGGAATAACTGCTAATGAGTGCAAGATTTCTTTGGGGGCTGAAAAAAGAATGTTTTAAATGTAGATCATGGTGATAGTTGCACACCCCTGAGTGTATCACAGACCAGTGAACTGGACAATTTACAAGAACGAACCCAATGGTGTGTGTCATATCTCAACAAATAGTTAGGCAAAGGAAAAAGGAGAAAATGTTATCAAAAGTGAAGGGAGACACAACATCTTTGTTTGTGTGTGGTGCTGAGGATCGAACCCGGGCCGCACGCATGCCAGGCGAGCGCGCTACCGCTTGAGCCACATCCCCAATAACTTAAAAAATAAATAAATATTAAAAAAGAAAAAAAATAAAATAAAAGCTCCTGAGTTTGTATAAAAAAAAAAGTGAAGGGAATAGAGCTTATGACATTTTTGTTCTTTCCTCTTTTCTATGTTTGAGTATTTTCACAGTGAATGTTTCAAGGGAAGGGGGAACAAAAAATGATTAAATGTATGATTCTGCTGCATTCATATTTGGGATGAGCTTATCTGAGTTGGTAAAAAAGATGAGAAAGGCACTACTGGAACCTCAGGCTACTGAATGTTTCCCATTTTGGGGAGATAGTTTGACCCGGAAGTATACAGGAATAGAGGCTTGGCATGCCTGTTGTCCATTGTCAAGATGGTTCAAGGCCAGACTTTCAGATGGTCATGTGAATACTCCCTGTTAAATAAAGAAATGAGTGGGTGGATTGGTGATACATGTATCAGAAATTACTGTGGCAAGGATGTAGTTCAGTGGTCGATTCAGCTTGCCTAGCCAGCGTGAGGCCATTAGTTCAATCCCCAATCCTGAAAGGAAAAAAAAAGAAAAGAGAAAAGCTACCATGGCAATGCATTAGGAATAGATAGAGGCTTCAGACCTAGGGACAGGAACCAAGGTTTCAGTTTCTTCCTCTGCCAAATGGGAATTATAATTTTACCTTCTTCATAAAGTTATTGTGAGGTCAGAAGTGGAAAGTGCTGATTACAACTTCTGGCACGTTTTTTAAAAGGTTGTTATGTGTGAATGTTCAGTGGAAGACTTAAAGGATTCAGAGAAGAAAGGGGACTAGAGGAATTAACTATGCAATATCTTCTTGCATGAAAGCAGCATCTGTCACTTCAGGGGATACGCCCAGATCCCGGATGCCCTTGGGTCAGGTGAAGGGCCTTTACTTCTCCCAGGGTTGTCAGATTATTCTTCCCTTTGGGTTTCTATGAATTCTCCTTAGATTCTCTCCTCATTTACCTTCTTCAACCCATGTGAGGACGTTGACTGAGCCCACCTTAAAAACCAGCCTCCGAGATTCTGGCCACGCTGGGAGCCATTTTGCTTCTAATGGGGATTAAAACACCAGGGGGGAATGGAAAAAGCCTGTCTGCGGATAATAAAGTTATCTCATTATAAAGGGATGGGGTCATGAGTGGTTTCTATTTTCCTGTCTTAAGATCTTAAGTGTTTTTAAGAATGTCTAATATGTAATACTTTTATAACTAGGAAAGAATGTTGTTTTTTAAGAAAATTTTGTCTTTGAGTGCTGGAAATATTTTTAAACAACTTTTTTGAAATATAATTTATATACCATAAAATTTATATACCATAAAATGCTTAAACTAAATACTTAAGTGTTATTTAATGTATTTCTAAACTTATGCAGCCATCACCATAATTTAATTATAGAATATTTTCATCTCACCCAAAATAAATCCTGTTCACATTAGAGGTCATTCCAGATTCCCTTCACCAAACCCTCAGCTACTAATTTACTTTTTGTCTCCATGGATTTGCCTATTCAGTATATTTTCTCTGCAGTACTTCATTTTATTCACTTTTTCTCAAACATACATTTGGATATTTGCATTCTTTCCATTTTTTGGCTATTATCAATCATGCTTCTGTGAGCCTCCATGTATGATTTTTTATATGCACACAAGTTCATTTCTCTTAGATATATAACTAGGAATGGAATTGCTGAGTCATATCGTAGCTCTGTGTTTACCATGTTGAGAAACTGCTGAACTTTTTTCCTAAGTGTCTATACCACATTTTACATTTCCACCAGCAATGTATGAAGGTTCCAGTTTCTCTGCATCTTTTCCAAAACCTGTCTATTTAATAGAAATCATTCTGATAGATGTGAAGTAATATTGTAGTGTGGTTTTGTGGTTTGCACTTCTCTGGTAACTAACAATGTTGAATATTTTGTTTGTTTAATATCCTAGGTATAGGTCCCTTATCAGATAAATGATTTGCAGATATCATCTTCCAGTATGGGGGCTGTCTTTTTACTTTCTTGATGGTATTCTTTGAAGCATAAAGGCTTTTATATGTGATGAAATCCAGCTTATCTATCTTCTCTTGTTGTTTGTGCTTTGGGTATCACACCTAAAAATCATTCTTTGGTTCCAACTTGCAAAAATTTGCTCTTGTATTTTCTTCTAAGAGTTTTATACTTTTAGCTCTTATGTTTAGACCTGTGATCTACTTTGAGTTAGCATTTGTCTATGACAGGAGCAGGGTGTCTCATTTCATCTTCTTGCATGAACATTTATTTCAGCACCATTTATTGAAAAGAATGTTCTTTCCCCAGTTGGATTATCTTAGCCGAGATGACATTTTGGTGGAAAAACCCAGACAGATATTTTCTTCTGTGGAATATGAGGATTCCTATTTCTTTTTCCCTTTCTGAAAGCTGTTTTTGAAGCATAAATCCATCCCCAAGACAAATCCCTATCACCTATTTATAAATTTAATATCCATTCTTCCTCTTGAAAATAGCATTTTCTGCTTCAGGAAACTAATTTTATTTTTAGAACTGGGTTTGGTCAAATATGTAGAAGGTCTACAAATAAGAGACCTCAACATTGGAGAACAGAGAATGTGATTTTTCTAAGGAATGTATTCAATTTGTTTTATGAGTTCAGTAAGTATCTTTGTGCAATTTTTATGAATTTAACTATTTCTAAATCTGAAATAGTTGGGTAAATGACCCACTTTCCCCTTGATGAGCAGAGGGCTTATCAGGTGTGCTCAGAAGAGGTGACCTCTGGAGGCCTCCGGATGAAATTTCCAGGTAGCTTGGCAGAGAGCAGGGGGAGTTGGACAGGTAACAGCCTCAGGAAAGAGATTCCTTGACCTTATCTTGGGAGCCAATCCAAAAATGCAGGTTAAAATTGGGTCAAGTGACAGAGACCAGAGCAAGGGTGAAGAGGTGCAGTGTGGTTCCAGACATTTTAATTTGCTGGCTTTCCAGTGTGGTGACCTTTGCACTTGTGTCTTTGCCCCTGGGGCATATAAAGAAAGGCCCCAATGCCCATGAAGATGGTTTTTCCCAAGCAGCCAACCTTTAACTCTTCTGACCTCAGCTTTCCAATGACATGTTAAGAAAAGCATTCTGAGACTCAGCACACCTTCACAAAGGTGACTAAAGCTGCCTACAAAGGCAAAGTTAGTCTGTGCTTCATGGTACAGACTTTTTGCTTGATAAATACTTCCTGTTGAATTTTTAAAAATTTGGATTTGGTCAAAATAATTGTAGTGATAGATAATATTCAGTGCTTTTCTTACGTTATTCATATAATCTCAATGTTGGGAGGTAGTTATTACTGATCATATGAATGCGGGGAAAGGCTTGGAGAGATTCAACAATTGCCACAATCATCCAGGAGGACAGGGACAGAGTGGCGTTCAGACACAGACCTGAATTTAGAGCCTGCTCTTCTCACCCCTCTAAAAATCTGTTGACCCCAGGGCTGGGGTTGTGGCTCGATGGTAGAGCACCCGCCTAGCACGTTCGAGGCCCTGGGTTCCATCCTCAGCACCATATAAAAATAAACAAATAAATAAAGGTTTTGTGTCCAACTATAACTAAAAAATATTTTTAAAAATCTGTTGTCCCCAAGAGAAATCTGGTGTCTTATACAGGGGAGCCAAGAAAGCTTGGAAACAGTGGCTTCCAAGTCAGCTATTTGTAGAGGCACAGTTGTCCTTCTCTTGGAGTAGGTCAGGCAGTTCCTGGTATCATGAATCTATAAGTCTCAGTTTGGGATCAATCCTTAGAGGAATGGGGTCTCTCATGGAATCACTGGCCATTCTTCCAGTAGCACACATATCTCTGAACAGGAGAGTAGAAATACTTTAGAAGCTCTCCTCAGGGAGGCCCATTTGTCCTTGGTGGTGGAGCATCCTGGGGCACCTTGTGGACCATCCTTCCACTCAGAGACAGATGAGGAAGTCTGTCCTGAAAGCACTGAAGATGTTGGTACTTATTTTTACTTCCTTGGTAATCTATACCAGGCCAGCCACATCCTGAGGGCATCAGTGACCTGTATAGGTTTCCTAGGGGCCATCAAGTTCTCTGTTGGCTATATGAAGACTCTGTGTAGAAGTGCAGATGATGGAGGAGAGTCATTCATACTGGAATCAAGACTAAAAGTGAGGTTCCCATTGCTGTGACAGTGGGACAGTTGCAGGACTGCAGTTGATCAGAGGAAGGTCAGTTATTTGGGTCTGAATCCATTTGGTAGATATTCCAGATGAGATCCAGACATGGAATCTAAAAACAAAGTCCAGGAGAATTGTTACCTCATTGCATGAACAGCTGATCTTCCACATCAGAGTCTTGCTTTACTTTGGGAAATTTGGACACCACCTTCTGGTTTGATTCCTACAGTTCATCTGATTTCTTATTGCTGTTACATTTTAGATGCTGTCATGAGGGCTATCTCTGGCTGTAACCAGTAGAAGGCAGGGATCAGGAAATAGCAGTCTGCATTCTTGGGTTGTTGTTTTTGAATGGAAGATCCTTTCTTGAGAAGGTCAAAATTAATGTTTACTTCCTGATAAATGGAACTTTGATAAATGAGTTTTGCACCAACCTGAGGTGCAAAAGATGAGTGGGACAATAGAATAGATTGAGGAATTATTTTCCCCCTAAGAGGCAGTCATCCCTCAGGGCAGTAGTGATGATGCCATAACAAACTTCTCCTTAATGGTTTAAGCCCATCTCAGAGGAAATCCACAGTACAACTTAATAACACAATATTTAGTGTGACTACTTATATGGGCACCCTTAAGAAATCATTTCCGCTTTCTACAGGTAATGGGGGGGCAGGGCACGTGAGCCTAGAATATTCTGTTTTCTTGTGCTGGGAGGAGTAGAGGGCAGTCAGGTTATAATGCAGTTAGGAAGTGTGTGCTTGTGTAATTCCATACTCACAGAGAAGATAGTTGTAGAGGATGGGTTTTGTCTTAGGGAAATTCTCCCTGCCTTGTTGCTAAGTATTGGTTGATTGGCTGATTATGTTAGGTCAAGATTGGAGTGACAAGGAAAACTATAGCTCTGCTCTGTTTCCATGCTGGTGGCACTGGTGTGTGATGCATAGAGGGATAAGAAGTAGCAAATACTCCTTAGATTTTAGTCTTAAAGCTAAAAGAATAGATGTTGGTACTTATTTTCTGAGCAGTCGGGTGATTTTTCAGTATCCTTAAGTGGAGTACAAAGTGCATAAATGATCTTTAGATTGTGATTTTTCTCATGTTAATCCACAACAAATCCTTTTTTTAGGAAATAATTGATTTTTAGAAAACAAAGACAGTTTTTTAATAAATATCAATTTTTTCTTTAAGTATTTTTTAGTTGTTAATGTACCTTCATTTTTTATTTATTTATATGTGGTGCCTCATACATGCCAGGCAAGTGCTCTGCCACTGAGCCACAACACACCCCCCATCCATAAACAGCAACTTTTGTAGACTGCATGAATTCTATTTCCATGTAGACACAATCCACATATGCTAATTAAAAAAAGATACAATAAAGGTGTTTACATTAGCAGCCCTAGGGAAACAGGGCAGGGTTTTTGTTAAACAGAATAGAGTGGTTTCTTTTTAAAGTTTATATATATTTTCTTAACAGTCAAGATTATATACATATGCTTCCCAATTTACAATAGGAGTATTTCTTGATAAACCCACCATTAGTTGAAAATATCAGTAAATAAAAAATGCATTGAAGATAACTGACCTATTCACCATCATAGCTTAGTAACACAGCCCACTGTAGAGTGTGGGTTACTTACTTTTGAGATTGTGTGGCTAATTGGGAGCTGTGATTCACTGCTGCTGCAGAGCGTCATGGACAACATTGGACCCATTTATCACTAGCCCAGGAAAAGATCAAAATTCAAAGCTTCATTTCCTATCAACTGCATATCACTACTTTTTTCAGTTTTGCATTCTATAAAATCATGATGTCTGATTTAAGTTGAGTACTTAATTCACGATGCTTTCTCTATGAAGTGCCTGCATCTAGTTGATAAAATGCAGGTCTCACCCTTTGCATTACCTTGGCCACTGTGTTAAAAGTAACATTGTTGGTGAATCATGACAGACCCTTCCTCATTTATTCCATGAGTCAGTTGGTCAAGATCTGGCAGAGAAAAGCACATTCTGCAAACCATTATTGGTTATCACCTTCTATGGAATGCCTGGACAATCCCTGAAGGCTGAAGGATATTTTTCCCAAGATCTTTTGGTTTGGCTTGGCTATCCAGAGAGAGGTTTTTTCCTTTTCTTTTCTTTTCTTTTTTTTCCCCTGAGGGAATGTCTTTGATTATATGCTGGAATTCCTGTGTTTTTGATTTTTTTGAGGTTAAGGATCCCTTCAGAAATTTCATGAAAGTTGTAAGCCTTCTTGCAGAAAATACATTCAGACATACCAAATTTTGCATAGTTTCTAGGGTTAAAGACATCCGTGTGAGAGCCTTGTTAGTTTATGTTTTAATAGGAAACTCCCTGGACTTTGCACAGTAGTTGGCAGACATCTCCTCTGGTCCCTGGAATGTATTATGCACAGGCTTGACTATGAGTCCATCCCAGGGCAGAGTCCTCTATCTCTAGGGTAGTTGTAGGAGGGTCTGCAGCCAGATTGCCTGCCTTCCTAGCTGGTTGCAACACAAACCTGGGAAATTATTTACCCTCTTGGTGCCTCAGTTTTCTCATGTGGTAAATGAGGATGATAGCATCCTCCACAGCGTGGTGATTGTGCGTGCGTGTGTGTGTGTGTGTTTGTGTGTGTGTGTGTGTATAGATAACTGTGTGCTCCTGTTGTATGCACAGGTCCATCAGAGGCTGCAGACACTGCTTCACTAGGCCAGGTAGGTGGGGCATGCCAGTATAGAATTACAACCTGGTTTGTGACCTGGCATTTCCCACTTTTCAATCCCAGCACATTTTTTTCAGTTTTTCTAGATGGACCAGATTTCTCCCTAAAATGGTCTTTGTGTTCATTCATATTCTCATTAATGGCATCTAAAAGTCTTTCATTCTGATAACCTTGTCAGGTGTTGCCAGAATTTTTTAAGCTTTGTTAACATGTTGGGTGTGATTTGCTGTCTTCTCCTGGTTTTAATTTGCATTTCTGTGACAGCTGGTGGAGTAGAGTATCCTTTAAATCTTTTTTGATCCTATCTGTCAAAAATACCTTTATCATGGCTTTCCTTCATCATTAACCTAATGATACTTTTTCTCACGGAGAAGGTTTCAGTGTGGATTTAGATAGATATCTTATTCTCCTGTTGTGATTTTGTCTTTCAGATCTTGTTTTTAAAATTCACAACTACTTTTAAGGTTACGAGGACTTGCCTTGCCATTACATTTTCTCCTGACAGATTTAGAGTTTTGTTCTCATACTTATGTGTTTTATCTACTTAAGGCTTTTGTTTTTTTGCATCATCTACTTAAAGTTTTTGTGTATGAGGTGGGTGGGAGGTTTAATGCATTGGTTTTCCTGAAGATCACCTACTGTCCAAGTGCCATTTATTAAATAAATCGTCACTATCTGGTATCAATATTTTAAGAAGAATCAGGCAGTCTGCATTATATGTAACTCTAAATTTTTAATTGTTAAAGACTGACTAAAAATCTCCATTTTAATATTAAATGGTCAAAAAAAAAACCCCACCTTGTACAGTTCAAATCCTACTGTGGCTACCAGTTTGTGGCCTCTGATGTAATGGGTTTGGGCAAGATGTCTGGTCCAAAGAACTGAGATTGAATCCCACCTTCCTCACTCACAGTTTGACCGTGGGGCTCATGGAGTTCTCAGAGTATCAGATTCCTCATCAGTACCAGGGATTTGATAAAGTGGTAATCAGTATAAAATGAGATAATATGTGGAAATCTTTAGATCAGGGCCTGATATACACATAGTAAGAGCTTGATGGGTTAGAGTCCTTGGGCATCCTCTCCTATTCCAGTCCCCTTTATAGCAGCAGAGGGTGGTATTTCATGAGAATTAGGTTGACAGTGCTGGTGTGCATTCATTTATTCACAATATTCATAGAGGATGTGTTTAACCTACACTGGGTTAAATTGGTAATGGGTGTGTCAGAGATTCTTAGCTTAGTGTCTGGATAGATATTGGATTTGTTCATATCCCTGGACAGGCCACTCTAGGACATACTTTCAAGGCTAAATTGGAGGGAAGAGGCCCCCCAAAAAAGAACCCTGAGAGGATTTTCCAATAATCCAAGCTTAAGGTGGTGACATAGGTCTGGACATGGGACCAGGGAGAAAAATAAATTCCAGTCTGTGAGCAGCAGGAAATGTCAGGACTTGATGATTACTGAGATGGGGTGGGAGAGGGAGACACAAGGACTGAAGTGAGCTATAAGCTTTTGACTTTCAAGGGGAGCAAAACTTGACAAGGCTCAGTCTGTGGTGGTGAGTCTCAGTGGTGTAAACTGAGTCAGGGACAAATATAGGCAGCCAAGCTGGCCAATCTCAGTGGAACACCACAGCAGAGCTCAAACAGAAGCCTGGCCCTGGGGAGGTCACATGAGGACCACCATCAGCACAGAGGCCACATAGAAATGTGTGAAATTGCTTAAAAGGCAAAGAGCATTTATTTGTTCTCTTTTGACATTTTAGAAGTAGACACTGACATGCATGCTATTTCTCTAATCTGGGATAATCCTAAAAGCCAAGGTGGCCTATTAGTAATGAGCTGTAAGTGTTGAGAAGGGAAATGACTTCACCCCAAAGGCAGGACTAATATGCTAGTCAGCTTTTCATCACTGTGACCAAAATACCTGACAAGAACAAATTGGAAGAAGGAAAGCTTATATTGGCTCATGATTTCAGAGGTTCAGTTCATGGTCTGCTGACTCCATTGCTCAAGGGCCAAGGTAAGGTAGAACATCATGGCGGAAGGCATGGTAAAGGAGAGTTGCTCAGCTTATAGTGACCAAGAAGCAGAGAGAGAAAGGGGAAGGGGCACAGGGAACATGTGTCCTTCCAGGGCATGCCCTTCACGATTCCCCCTCCTCCATCCATGCCCCACTTGCCTACATTTACCACAATCAGACCATTCAAACTAGGATGGACTGATTAGGTTACAGCTGTCACAATCCAACCACTTTACCTCTGAACATCCCTGAACATCTAACACAGGAGCTATTAGGGGCCACCTGATATGCACATGACAATAGCTAGGAAATACCTACCATTGACTCTACCTGTTGGGGACAATCCCCAGAGGCTGGGCATCTTCCTTGACTGCATCGAAACCTGCCTCAAATCAGCTGTTTCTTCTTGCTGAACTTGGTGTCCATCTGATGCCATCGTGCAGCTCTCCTCCACATTCTTCCTAAGCTGACTTTTTTTTAATAAAATGGAATCTTGTCGTTTTTGCTTCCTGACAGTATAGGCTAAGACCATTCTAGGGGCTCCCCAGGATATCATAAGAGAGGACTTGTCATAGTAGGTTGACTTTAACTCATGACTGTTGAGTCTGTACCCAAATGGCAGCCTCTGTTTAGGTTACTTTGTTATTTGAGCAGTTATATTGCTCTGCTAGGGGGTGATTGATGGATTGTGCCCTGGAGCTGGTGCCCAGGGATGTCCTGGCACCTGGACTGACCTGTTGTACACAGCATAAGAGCAGGGCCCCGAGAGGTGCGTAAAGCAAAGTGCAGATTGGAAGTGTTTATACTTGCCCTAAGATCTCACTTAAATCCCACATTTCATTCCCAAGAGAATGCTTTGCTGGCCTAAGCCTTGAGCAAGAAATGTGGTTTCTTAATTATTCTGTGAAAGTTTTTCTTCTTCTTTGCTAACTTGGCAAATTTTTTTATGCATGGCCTTGTATTTTATTCATCCTTTAGAAATAGTGATTGGCATAAAAAGGATAAAGCTGTTTTTTAAGATTGTCATAGATAAGTTTCAAGGAAATAACCATTGCAAGGGTCCCTGGAAGACAGTAAAGGCAAATTATAAGAAACGGCTCATGTGGTCTGAGACATACAAGCAATGCAGGTAAAGTTGGGAGACATCCATAAAAGCAGACCTTGACCAACATACACCACTATTCCACTATGAAGCTTGAAAGTGCTTAAGAGTCATTCTTATCATCCAGATTATCCAGTTATATTGACCATTTCCAGATGGTTCAGCCATAAACATCAGCTCTTCCTTTTTCTCTTGTTTAAAAGTCTAAGTATACCACTCAAATATTTGCAAACTCAACACTCTCTTGTAACCAGAACTTAGATCAAGAAAGATAATGATTCCAGCCCCTGTCATGCCCCTTCTGCTCTCCAGACTCTCTGGGGCAACCACTCCTAACTTTTTGATCACATAATGATTTATTAAAGGCAAGCATCCTTGTGACCACCTCTAGGGCTGGGCAGTACAATCCATTGCTGTGCACTCACCCCTCCCTGGCCCCATCCCAATCATAGATCCTCCCCACAATGAGTAACCACCTTCTGGATTTTGGTAGTGATAGCTCCCTTGTGTTTCCCAGTGTTGTGCATTCATGACTTTGAAGGAGACATGGTGAAAAGAAGTAATAACGTGTGTTTCCTGGCTCACTGCATTGAGGCCTGCATGGCTGGGATGCCCCTTGCTGCTTTACTTTCCTTGAGATTCACTAAAGAGAACCCACAACCGAGCTTTCTGCAGGCCTATTCTGCACTGGGGGAGGCTCATGGGCTCCCAACCAGACTCAGAAGATTGGTTCCAGAGTTCTCTGCCTCCAGGCCCCTCTCACGAGGGCCACATTGCCTTCCAGCTTCCAATTCTTCAAACCTAACAATATATTACTTTTACAAGAGTCTTTCGAACTGCCTTCTTCCTCCAAGGCAGTATTTATGAGTATTTTTAGAACATTTCATTGGGGCTTGGAATTTCCAAGGAGTCTACTGCAAATGGAAATGCCCGATAATGTGAATGACTTGGGTCTACATTTGGCACCACATCTTGTCCCACTTCCTTTACAGGGATCCCTGGCTATAACTCAGTTGGAACCCTATTGCCAAATGAATGAGGAATGTCACTTCTGTGCCTCCAGATGCAGCCAGTTGAGGTGTCGCATGATTTTAAAGACAGAGCCATCAGCACTTCCACTCAACCATAGCTTTCATTCTTCTCTACCAGGCATTCTGGTAGCTAGTTCAAACTGAGGCTCCTACAACTTTCTGAAACAGTTCCGTGTTATTCAGCTATTTTCTGAACATGCTGCCCAGTCTCATAGTGAGTCAGTCAGGAGTGGTGCTGTGCAGTAAATGGGGATGATGAGTCCTGGTGGCCACTTTTGTCAGTTACCCACATGAGCGAGGGTTGGGTGTGGGGGGAACAGGGGACTTCCATCTGTACCGGGGTTACACTCTGGGTGTATTAGTCTGCTATGGCTGCCTAACAAAACATCATAGACTGAATCGCTTAATCACTAGGTATTTATGTCTCACAGTTATGGAGGCAGGAAGTCCAAGATCAAGGTATTGGTCAGGTTGGTTTCTGGTGAAGGCTCTATTATTGCCACCTTCTCCCTGTGACCTCACATGGTTTCATGTATATTTGCAGAAGAGAGAGGAGCATGAACTCCTGTATATTTTCTTCTTCTTAGAAGGACACCAGTCCTATCAGGGTCCCACCTTTATGACTGCTTCTACCCTAAATTACTTCCCTAAATGTTCTGTCACCAAATAAAGCCACACTGGTTGTTAAGGTTCAACCTCTGGATTTTGAGGAGCACAGTTTAGTCCACAACACTGAATGTGATTAAAATGCATGTGGTTGCTCTCACCAGCCCCCAACCGCTTTGCCTTCTTCCTGGCTCGTCATCACAATGTAGCAAACTTCCCCCATGGCCCTGTGACGGCTCTAAGTTTAATTAAAACAGAAATATTGAGCAAGATCTGATTCAAGGCACACACTTTAGACAGAGTGCAGGTCTTGGGTAGGCAGGCTCAGGAATGTGCCCCTCCTTCCAGGTAGCATTTGAATCTGCACGGGGAACCTAAACCCACTCTCCGATCCCTTTCGGGGTAGATGGCTCTTTGGGAGACTTAGTTGTCTCATTTTTCACACAGAGAAGACATATTTAGGCAAAAGATATTCCACTTCTTCACTGCATTACCTGCATGTAAAAGCCCTACATTCCTTAGCAGAAGGAGGGCTTTTTAACCCCCAAGCAAAGAGGGAAATTTACAATGAGAGAGGATAGAGGAGTCTTAAAGCTGTTGAAATGGGACTGGCAAAGTTTATTTTATTGACCAAAATAAATACTAAGCCATACAGTCGATTAGCAAATGTGAATGTGTTAAAGCTTTCAAAATGCATTAGGGTCCCTAGGCATAGGAATATGGACATCAGCCATGCCTTCAGCCTATGGGATAACCTTCCTGTGCTGTCTGCCCAGATTCACCTTCCACAGGCACGCACACCTGTGCTCCCAGGGGAGGGCGCAGAGCTGCCAAGATGCAGCAGTGAGCAGGTTGGTTGGGTGGCCACATTTCCTGAATGGCAAGTGCTATGAGGTGGGTCCCTGTTCCTCTCTGATGCTTTCTTCTAAAATGGAACTCACGGGCTCACATGACCTGCTGCTCTAATGGGTGCTGCCTGCAAACATAGCCTACAGGAGGAGCTGCCCGTGGTCCAGGGTGCTCAAGAATATCTGCTTAGTGGACAGAAGTAAGAGTGAAGGAGGGCTTTCTGCTGTGACAGATGACAAAGAAGAATTGAAAGGTGACGAGAAGGAACTCAATGTGGAGCTCCATTTCCAGTTCCTATCTGTCCCCTCTCTGAAGAAGCCATGCCTGGACTGGAAATGAGGTCACAGGAAAAGTTGTCTGGTAAAGACCACTGCTCCCACCCTTCGGTCCTAGAGCTTGAGTGAGAACGTCTCGCCTCACCTTCCCACCTGCCTCG
The DNA here is from genome assembly GCF_964194105.1 of Spermophilus citellus. Taxonomy (NCBI): domain Eukaryota; kingdom Metazoa; phylum Chordata; class Mammalia; order Rodentia; family Sciuridae; genus Spermophilus; species Spermophilus citellus. The sequence goes on from NC_138185.1 coordinate 54,948,258, forward strand.
TAGTCTTTATGCTGGGATGATGTTCCCGAGGCAGTTTCCCCCAGGGCTTGTGCTATTCTCGCTCAATTTAGAATTCGTGCCTGGCTTGAGGCCCGTCGTGTACAGGCAGTCAAGAAACACTTGATGAAGTGTTTGTCAAAATAAGATTTTCAAGGCTCCTCCAGTGTCCTAAGGTGAACCTTCTGGGGGCCATTTCTGGCCATGAAGGCCTGTTCCAGAAGCCCCTGAGTCTCTGGAATCCTCTAAGGAGAGGCACATTGGTCCTCTAAGGAACATGCCACTGGCTCCCTGGAGGTCTCCTCTCACCTGATGGGTCCTTGGGATATAAGTGCCATCTTATTCAAAGGATGGGAAATAGGCACGACATCTCCATGCACTTGGCTCATGTTGGTTGTGGTCTGTTGAATATCAACAGTTATTTATTTCTTTTCCCTCTCTCCCCGCCTGTTTTGGTTTCCACAGAATGAAGTAAACTGTTGGGATAAACTCTTTTGCTTCCAACTTGTAAATCAGAGGGGAAATTTACTCCCCTCTTTACTCTTAATTCATTTTACTTCATCAAAAATGTTGTTTTGGAAGAGCCACTGCCCCAACCCTCAAGTCCTGTGTGCATGATTCCACTGGGAATGACATCTCCTCCTAAAGCCCGGGATCCTGGACAAGCCTGCAAAACCCAAGCTGAGGGCATCTGTGTCTTACCCTTTGTTAGCACTGGCCACAGGGAGTGAGGCCCAGCATGCTTGGTGCCTCTGACTTACCTAAACCACGAACACCCTAACACAAAGCAGTAGCCCCGGTTTCATTGGAATACACAAACCAGATAATCGAGTTAACCTGTGATGCTTTGGTGCTGGCATGACACCCATTTAGCTGCAAATCATAATGCAGAGGAGGAAGCCTGGGAAGCTTCACTGCAGAAGGAGCTTGGCTTCCAGTTGAGATTAAGGTTACCCCCACCTCACTCCCAGTCTGTCCCCACCTCAGATGTTCTCCTGTAGCAGGAAGTAGGACTTCCTCTTCCACTTGTGCTTTTAGTGTTGTATCTAAGAGGTCTTTGTTTGCCCTAAAGTCAGAGTTATTTCTTTGCAATCTTCTAGGAATTCTACAGTTTTAGTGCTTATATTATGTTTTATATATGGTCTGAGATACATATGGTAAGTGACTGACTCCTCTGTCTTTTGCTCTCGATATGCAGACCCTTCTTCACCCCATCAAATGGTCTTGGCACCATTGTCAAAAAATAAGAAGGGGAGTGGACATATCTCGGGGGTAGAACACTTGCCTAGAATGCACAAGGCCCTGGGTTCAGTCCTCAGTACTGAAAAAAAAAAAAAATCACTCAGACTCTCACTTCCCAGACATTTGTCTTACAGGCCTTGCTCAACTGCAGCACTCCTGACATTATAGGGAGCTGTCCTATGTATTGTAGGGTGTTTAGCAGAACCCCTGGCCTGTACACACAAGATGCCAATATCATTACACACACACACACACACACACACACACACACACATATCAATTGACTGTAAATGTGAGGGTTTATTTCTGGAATCTCAAATATGTCCCATTGTTCTCTATTATCCTCTGATGGCTCTTATGCTGTATTAACTTTCAAAATTTGAAAGTGACTCCTTTAGTGATCCGACTGAAAAGCTGTTACCTTCGATCTTCGTTCTTTTACTCCTTCATTTAACCTTGAGTGAGTGACTGAATTTTTCAGTTCCCCAGTGTTCTTTCGGTCAGTAGTGTTAAGCACTGGCATTCTTGAATGGTGGTGGCATTTGTACAGTACAGTACTCCTATTTAGGGAGGGCCCCAGGGCTGTCCTCTGAGGCTGTGGTTCCCATCCTTTGTGTGTGGTAGAGAGATAGAGACCTGGACTAACTCATTGTTCTATCACTGTGGCTGACTTGATGGAACCTGGGAGGAGAGAACAGGGGAAGTATAACACCAACTGGTGCCAGAATTGCTAAGACAGGATGAGGTCTGGGAGAGGTGATCCACCTGTGTTTCAGGAGACGAGAACACTGAGGTGGGATAGAAAGCCATGGACAGGGAGGTCTGGAGCGTGGAGTTTCTCAGTCCCAGGAAGAGGGAACATGTCAACCTGGCCACTTCTGTCAGCCTTTCAGAGCCTCAGCCTGAAAGCTCTTTCTTGATTTGGGAATGACTGAGCCTGACCGTCAGCACCTGTGGAACTCTGGCAACCCTGTGCAGAATCCTTGGGGATCAGTGGCTTATTACGGAGGTGATGGCTGTGTGAATCAATAACCTCAGAATATTGAAGCAAAACTGCAGGGAGCAAACCCAAGTAGGTCAAATAATTTAGATAGTGTAGAATTAGGAAATAGGAGCAGCTTTTAAATGAAAATGAATTTCTTTATTATAACCAGTAATAAGGACTTTATTTTGCTTGATTATAGGACATAATTTTTTAGAGTACAGTCGATCTGTACTCTGCACTTGTTTTTGCCTACTTGCTAAAATGTATTTGTGACTCCAGAATCAATCCTCGAAGCGCTTTGGCAGTCATTCACGAACATGTGCAGAGTGGTGAAAAATTTGAGTCACCAGACAGGCACATTCCCAGCTGAGGTTGAACAAGGCCATGAGCTGTTTCCTGTTTCAATTCTCATACTATAAACAAGTGCCCTTTTCATGGTGTATTTAAAGCAAGGTTTTTCACATTTTTGTGCTTTTTCTTGGTGAGTCCACTATTTAAAATGGCCGCTGGCATAGTGAGTAAATGCTGTCAACATGTTCATAAGCCCAGGACCACTGTGATGGGCCTTCAGGAGCCTTCTGGAGCCAATGCATGGGAGGAAGGAAGGAAAGATAAGTTTCCTGATTCAGGCATGTGTGAAAGGTCCCTTGGCTGTGACTTCAGTATTAATAAATCAACAATATATATTAAATAAGCTGTCTTTAAACAGAAACAGATTGGTTGACAATTCGGTGACCAGAGGGTCACAGGAACCTAACTGAATTTTACCTAGGATCAGTGATTCTATATTCTGCTAATTCAATAACAATGGCAACTTATTAGAATCTACCTACCAATGTGTGAGGTCCTGGGTTCAATCCCTAACACCACACATATGATTTAAAAAGTTACACATAAATACATATGTACGTGCATATGTGTGTGTATATGTACACGTATATACATACATATACATGTGTATGTACATATATATGTATACATACACTCACAAAAAAAAAAAAACCTCTTTACAGTGAATAGTGAGAATTGACTTATTTTTTATCTCTCTCATACTAGGCTCTAAGATATTTGCTCTTAAATGCTATTCCCAAGTTCAGATATCCCCTATGACCACTATTAAAGATAACAGAAGCACAAACACTCATGGAAGAGTCTGAATACAAGATACAACCTCAACAATTAGAGGGTCTTCAAATGAATAGATGTAAGTTGCTCTCTTGTAATTATAAGGTGGGTGTCCTAGTGGAAATATTAAGAACATTGAGATCTTGAGCAGTTGGTAGGAAAAACCTGACCATCTCACTCAAAGGTGGGCAGAACCCATGCAGGTCTGACTAATGGGCAGCCCGGCCAACAGCTGCAAACTGTTTATACACAATGATTTACTGGATAAGTCCAAGTTTATACGGTTGTGTGGTGTTTACTTTTTTAAATCTAGAGAGGCTAAAATAGCCAACCCTGAGTTTATGAATTAAAAGTTTACACTGTGCAGTATTCTACCAAAAAAGAAAATAATTAAGCCTTCTTGCCTGATTTCTTCTCCAAAATTATTCTCCTACAGAGGAAAAGAAAAGGGAGAAGAGGGTGGGTCCATATTCATTTGGTGTGGCTGGGAAGGTGGGTTGGGCCTTTGTGGACATGGTCCACTACTCTGGATGAATTAGATATGCCTTCCAGGAGTAAGACATTCATTGCAGCTGCCATTTCTACCCTCAGCATTTCAGATTTCAAATTGTGTTTTGCTTCCCTAATTTGTGCCAAAGGTGTATTTAAAGCAAGGTTTTTTTTTAAGGTTTAAGGTACCAACTAACTTCCTGTGTCATCTGCTGTCTGAGGGGGCAATCCACTCAGCGTTTAAATTTAGAGGACTTTTTGTTTTGCTTTTGGTCTCCTGTCTCTGTTATATGTCACCTTGATAAATGAAATGTGATCAATAACTTTAATTTTCATAGCAACACACACATTAACTGTATTAAGTTTAAGCCTAATACATTTAATTTAATTTGATTTTGTAATGAGAGAAGAAAAAGAGAGAATTAAAAGATCTCTAATTCCTTCACCATATCCTAGAGGTACCTAATGTTAATATTGTTGTGTGTCTTATAGACTTCTTATCTTAAGCTTAAAAACATTTAGATGTGAGAAACCTGTCCTGCCTGTAACTCTGCATAAGTGTGCATTAAGACTTCAGAAAATCTTGAGTTCCTAATCATTCTTCATTATTGTTGTTTACCAAAGCTTGGGTGAGGGAGGCTCAAGGTTTAAATAGAGCAATGTGGATGTTGGAGGCAGAGAGCCCTGCATTTGTATTCTTGTTTGGATGCTAATTGACCATGTAACTGTGTACTGAGGCTCCATTTCCCCATCTGTAAAATGGGACTAGTACTACCTGTCCAATAAGAGAAGGACATGCAGTTTGCCCATGGAGAAACACAGCTAATATGTACCACTTTACAATCTGCATGCCCTTTCTTCCAGGGAGCTAAGCAAACATGTGGGATTGATGTTTTTAAATATTTTTAAATGAGTTCTACTATGGTTTCTTTTGTGGAGAATTTTAAATCATGGAAGCCTGAAGCCATTGAAAGCAACACTGTAGGACATTAAAAATAACAACAACAACAAAAAAAACACCTCATTGAAAGAGGATTGTTGCTACATGGGAAGGGTCTTCAGTTCCACAGCATCATCCCTGAAGTTAGCAGAACTTGTGTTGCAGACCTCACTTTTAATGCATCAATGCAGGGAAAACTATTTTTCCTCATTTATTTGTTTGGTGTTGGTGATTGTGAACCCAGGGGCTCTTTACCACTGAGCCACATCCCCAATCCTTTTTATTTTTTGTTTTGAGACAGGGTCTCACTAAGTTGCTTAGGGCCCCATTAAGTTGCTAAGGCTGGCCTTGACCTCATGCTCCTTTTGTCTTAGCCTCCCAATTTGCTAGAATTATAGGCCTGTGCCCCTGGCTACTAGCTTTCCTCATTTCTTGACAAGCACCAATGTCAAATTTGATGACTTTTTCCAGGTTGACTTTCTGCAGCCTGAGTTAATGGGAGCTTTCTATCACTATACCAAATGCCCAAGATAATCAACTTATATAGAGAGAAAAGTTTTATTTTGGCTCCCAGTTTTCAAGGTCAGAATTCAGGGACAGGTGGACCCATTGATTTTAGGCCTCTGGTACCAGTGGCAACTGGCAATGGCAAGAAGTATGTAGTGGAGAAAACTGTTCATTCCCACAACCAGGGAATGAAAAACATAAGAAGATGAAAGGATCAGATCCCAGAGTCCCTCTTGGAGGACATGCCCCACCCCCCCAGGCCTAAAGACCTCCCACTAGGCTCCACCTTCTAAAGGCGCCACCATTTCCCAACAGTGCCACCTGGAGACCACACCTTCAACACATGAAACTGGGTACGCTTAAGATCCAAACCATGGCAGGGTATCTCCAGGTCTTCTGGGCTCCCTCCCCTCTAGTTTGCTGTTTCTTTCCATGAAGCATTAAATACTGGTGGGTATTGTTTTCTGCTAAAACTCTGTGGCTTAATTACCACTTATTTCCCTGCAGCTTTCACTTTACAACAACCTGGGATTTTCTCCAGACTTTGTTTTGTGCACCCTAAGCATTTTCACACTGTCGCTCATAAACTCACATAATTCTTGTGCTCTGTTGTCAGGAGCCAATTTCTTTTATGTGTTTTCCCATGCTCAGTTTTATGACAAGGCTCAGTATAATCCAAATCAATTGTTAAAAGCAGTAGCCCTCAGTCTACCTATGTGTAAGCATCATTAATAATGAACAATAGTCATTAATAAATGAACAATAATAAACAACTGCCCCTTTGTTTTCTTATTTATTTATTTATTTTGCATTACAGTTCTGCCCCTTTGTTTTCTAGTTTAAAAAAAATCATTGCACCTTGGAAAAATTAAAACACAATTATTGGACTGCTGCTGTTTGCTTTCTGATTCCCTAACAATGTGTGTTACCTAACTAGAGTGGAAATTCAGGTCTGCCCGCTCCCCTGAGGAGAGAGGCTGAGGCCAGAGGAAGTGTTTATGAGGCATTTAAGGTCTGCTGGTTCAGCAACAATGCCCATGGTAAGCCCTTGGGACCGCAAGCTCAGCAAATCTGGCTGTATTGTATCTCCCTTCCCCTCCCAGGCGACTTCTCCAGGACATGGACATCTGATTGTTTCTGATTGATTCATTGACCCAGAGAGGCTGCCGCCTGGGCTGGGCAGGCACTGTGAGTGGGTGTCTGGCTGTGTGGGCATGCCACCAGGGCTATGTAGAAGTGCTCCATCTTCTCACTGGTGAACTTTCAGTGGCAATCCCCAAAGCATTTTTAAGTAAAGCTAGAATCGTGACCTTGAACATACTGAGAAGCCAGATCACATCCTTTCTGGTGGTCACTTTGCTCTTTCTACTAGTCTGCTTTTCTGGGTTATGATGTTCCCCTGCAAAAAAAGCTTCTTGAGGCCAAAAACCATTTTATTTATTTATTTTTCTTCTTCTTCTTCTTCTTTTTTTTTTTTTTTTTGTTTTTTTGGTGGAGGGCAGGTACCAGTGATTGAACTCAGGAGCACTTGACCACTGAGCCACATCCCCAGCCCTATTTTGTATTTCATTTAGAGACAGGATCTCACTGAGTTGCTTAGTACCTCACTTTTGCTGAGGCTGGCTTTGAACTCATGATCCTCCTGCCTCAGCCTCTCGAGCAGCTGGGATTACAGGTGTGTGCCACTGCACCCAGCTGATTTTTTTCTTTCTCTCTCTCTATTCCTCAACCTTGGCCAAACATGCTGCATGTTTCCAAATAAAAAGAGACATGTAGAGCTGGGTGCCATGGTGCACATCTGTAATCCTAGAGATTTGGGAGGCTGAGACAGGAGGGTCATAAGCTTGAAGCCAGCTTTAGCAACTTAGCACAACCCTTTCTCAAGGGCTAGGGTTGTGGCTCAGTAGTAGAGCTCTCACCTAGCACAAGCAAGGCCCTGGGTTCAGTCCTCAGCACCACATAAAAAAATTAATAAAATAAATGTACTATGTCCAACTACAACTAAAAAAATATTTTTTAAAAACCAAAGAAGTAGAACTATTCTTCTAAAAAAAAATAATAATCTGTCTCAAAAAATGAAAAGGGTTGGGAATACAGCTTAGTGAAGAAGTGCCCTTAGATTTAATCTCCAGTACAAATGATGATGATGATAATTATTATTATTAGATATGTGGTATGGAACCCAGGATCAGCATGTGGAATTAAGTAGAGTCTCCAGATTATAGCCCCAGAATTGCACCTCTCTGCAGAGGCAGCCATGTGAGTTTCCTCTGTGCCTCCTGGTAGGGACCAAAGGAAGGAGAGTCTTGTGTCTGAGTGCTAGACCAGTTTTATTTTTACCTTTTTAATGGAAACCTCTCTGATGATATCCTCCCCCTGTTGCTCCACTGAAGGAAGATAAGAATGATCATCAGTAGCAACTAGCAGTTGCAGCAAAGCAACACCAAGAGTTGGCTTCACACTACTTTGATTTTGACATCAATAAAGAGGGTGTTTTGGTTTACCTCTTTAAGAACAGGAAGGGAGGGGTCAGTCTTAATGAAATAGGCCCCTGAGCTGTTGTCCCTGGCCCTCTGCCAATTCCTTGCCCTCTGAGACACTTTGTGGAAGTGCAAGGAGCCCTCAGTTGGGGGCAGCATGCAGCTTGGTGGGTGAACAGTGCCTTGATGGAGAACAGGTGCCCTTCCTCAGGTGACCACAGCCCGTCCTGTGGCATGGTGCTGGCAGGCTGAGTCAGCTGGGTTTAGCCTCCTGCCTGTAACCAGCTGTTGCCATACAGCACTTGCCCCACACCCATGGGACCTCATGGAAGGGGAACAGCAGCACCAGCCCCCCTCCTCTAGCCACCAGCACCACAGCACCATGACTTGCATGTCTCCCAGGAGTTGTTGAGAGGCAACTTGCTGAGGGGCAGACACCACAGGCAACAGAGGCCAGATGGCAGGATTCCTAGGGTCCCTGCTGAGGTAAGCCCTGGGGTGTCTGGGTAGTAGGGGATGTCTGTCCTGAGTACAGGGAGAGCAGAAGTGCAGAGAGCTGTCATGGGCAGTGGGGCGCCTAGAGAGCCAGCTTCCACAAGTGTGGCCAGTTGGGGCTGGCCCTCCCCAGCCTTGCGCCGAGTGCCCAGCATTCCTTAGAAGGCTCCAGGTTGTTCAAACATATCCCTCTGCTAGAAGAGCTTTCCTCCGCTGGGAAGCTCCCATCCCTCCTCCTGTGGCTGACCCACAAGCACTTGCCAGAGCTCCTAGCCTTGCCACACCGCCTCTTGCTCCAGTGTGGTCCTATGCTGCACTTGTGCCTCCTGGTGTGTGTGATTCATTTTCCCCTCTTAGGGAAAAATCCTCAGGTTCTCACAGGTGTGCATGGAGGTGAGGAAGTTGGTCTGTGGGGCTTGTCCTCACTGATGGCTTTGAGGCCATCCTTCTCCCAGTGTGTGCTCTCTCTGCTCCACATGATTCCCAGTCCTGCTGTGTCTGGAGAATTACTGAACTTTTTGTTTGAACATGCTACGAAGCCTTCCCTTGCCTGCTATTCATCAACCCTGAGGTCATCAGACCCTCACAGGACCAGAATTAGAATGATGCAAAAGGTGCTGAGAGTGTAGAATTTAAGGAGTTTCTCCTCCAAGGCCTTCAAATACGAGATCAGCCTTTATTTTTTTTTATTTTTTTAATTTTTTTTTTATTGTTGGTCGTTCAAAACATTACATAGTTCTTAATATATCATATTTCACAGTTTTATTCAAGTGGGTTATGAACTCCCATTTTTACCCCGTATACAGATTGCTGTATCACATCAGTTACACTTCCATTGATTTACATATTGCCATTCTAGTGTCTGATGTATTCTGCTGTCTATCCTATTCTCTACTATCCCCCTTCCCCTCCCCTCCCCTTTTCTCTCTCTACCCCCTCTACTGTAAATCATTTCTTCCACTTGTATTATTCTTCTCTTACCCCTCCTTTCCTCTTTTTTTTTATATTTTTTTAAAGAGAGAGAGAAGTTTTTTAATATTTATTTTTTAGTATCGGCGGACACAAAATCTTTGTTTGTATGTGGTGCTGAGGATCGAACCCGGGCCGCACGCATGCCAGGCGAGCGCGCTACCGCTTGAGCCACATCTCTAGCCCCCTCCTTTCCTCTTATATGTAATTTTGTATAACCCTGAGGAACACCTTCCATTTCCATGCGATTTCCCTTCTCACTCCCTTTCCCTCCCACCTCTCATCCCTGTCTAATGTTAATCTTCTTCTCAAGCTCTTCGTCCCTACCCTGTCCTTGGTTACTCCCCTTATATCAAAGCAGTCATTTGGCATTTGTTTTTTAAGGATTGGCTAGCTTCACTTAGCATAATCTGCTCTAATGCCATCCATTTCCCTCCAAATTCTATGATTTTGTCATTTTTTAATGCAGAGTAATACTCCATTGTGTATAAATGCCACATTTTTTTTTATCCATTCATCTATTGAAGGGCATCTAGGTTGGTTCCACAATCTTGCTATCGTGAATTGTGCTACTATGAACATCCATGTAGCAGTGTCCCTGTAGCATGCTCTTATTAGGTCTTTAGGGAATAGTCCGAGAAGGGGAATAGCTGGGTCAAATGGTGGTTCCATTCCCAGCTTTCCAAGAAATCTCCATACTGCTTTCCAAATTGGCTGCACCAATTTGCAGTCCCACCAACAATGAACAAGTGTACCCTTTTCCCTGCATCCTCTCCAGCACTTGTTGTTGTTGGACTTCATAATGGCTGCCAATCTTACTGGAGTGAGATGGTATCTTAGGGTGGTTTTGATTTGCATTTCTCTGACTGCTAGCGATGGTGAGCATTTTTTCATGTACTTGTTGATTGATTGTATATCCTCCTCTGAGAAGTGTCTGTTCAGGTCCTTGGCCCATTTGTTGATTGGGTTATTTGTTATCTTATTGTCTAATTTTTTGAGTTCTTTGTATACTCTGGATATTAGGGCTCTGAGATCAGCCTTTAAAAGGAAGAGCTTCCTAGTCTTTGCACACTGGACACCTTGCTTTGCTGCTCCCAGCCCTGAGCACTCAAGTTGCACAGATTAGTTTAGGATCTCACCACTGAGTACCAGGGCAGGAGACCCTGGGGAAATCTCTGAACCTTTTCTCTGTGAACCTCACTTTTCCTCTTCATCCTGAGTAATGAGGATTAAATTTGATGATATTTATAAACCATTTCACCCAACACTTGTCAGATAGTAAATGCTTGATAGATGTTTGTGACTGCCACTCTTATTATTGGGTAAATATAAAAGTATCATAAGCAAACTAATCCCAGATGAGCTTTGGACTTGCAGGTCCAACCCTGTGGCAGCAAAGGCCCCATTTGCCCCTCTCTTGATCTTGATCATGCGTGATACCATGCAGACATGCCCAGGAGGTCAGGGCCTCCCAGGTTCTGAAGAGGATGTGTTTTGTGTCTCTGCTGCAGGAATTGCTTACTTAGGAGGTGTGTGCAGTGCTAAGAGGAAATGTGTGCTTGCCGAAGACAATGGTCTCAATTTGGCCTTTACCATCGCTCATGAGCTGGGCCACAAGTAAGTATCAGAAATCTGCTTTCTTTAAATTCCTTTCTGAACACAATTTTCTTAACTTGAATTATGGAAATTTTATAATGGTGCTGCTCTGTGCTTTTGCTGCTTCTTCATCAAAGGTCTTAGGCCAGGGTTGGGGTTGTGGCTCAGTAGTAGGGCACTTGCCTAGCATGTGTGAAGCACTGGGTTTGATTCTCAGCACCATATATAAATAAGTAAAATAAGCTCCATTGACAACTAAAAAAAAATATTTTAAAAAAGGGCACTTAGGTTATATTTTCTTTCTACCAGTTTCACAAAATCTAACTTTTTGAATGTAGAGTTTAGAGTCTTAATTTTAAAGAATTAACAGCAACTGCCTTCACATTTGGAAGTTCTTCCCTTTAGGATAAAATAACTCTAGAACCTCAGACCACAGAGATGCTTTAAGGAGAATCTGAGTCAACCTCCTCCTCTTTTCGAAGGAAGAAGGAGAGGGACAGAGGGGTTTGCAGTCACGTGCATGAAGTTTCAGAGGGAGAAAGCCAGAAGACTCTGCCACTATGACCTGCAAGTTTAGCTTAGGTCCTGGAGTGGATGTCTGTGTTATGTTCCTCTGAAAGAAAAACCGATGACTGCATAAGAACTTTTAAAAAATTAAATTGAGGGGGCCAGAGTATGCAGAACAGTGGGAAAATTTTATATTGGGTTGTATAAAACATAATTAAATGAAAATCTAATTCCTGAGGGAAAAATATTATAAAGATTTCTAATGAACTACACAAGAAGATGCCTGAGGCCTTAGCTGTTAAGTCTAGCTTTTGCCAAGAGGAAAGCTAATGTCTAAGACAGAGAATAAAAGCAACCGTTTACCTCCAGTGCCAGCTATATCTATGGCTTTACTTTTTGTTTTGTTTATCTGGTCCCATTTTAATTTTTTTCCACTTCTGTACAGGGGTTGGATAGTTGGCTTTTCAGAGAGTAAAAATAATGCTGTATGGATGTGATGTGCATAACACAGGAACATGTTACGTCCCAGGATTCAGCAAAGCAAGATGAGTACCGTTGTCTCTTAAGTACACCATCACTACATCTTGATACTATTTAAAAAATATGGCTGACAACACTTTTCCTATCCTACTTTTGAATTAAGTACAATTACATTTATATTAAGACATCTAACCTGTTAAAAATCTATGCCCAACAGTGACATACTGGGGGAAAAAAAGAGCATAAATCAAAACAGCTTTGGCAAGCATCTTCTGACTATCAAAATACCCAGCCAGCCCATCAGAGTACCTAGGAATCTGTTCCCTGATTGTTATAAGAATTTAGAGCTGTCGGAACATTTGTCATCATCCAGCTTGTGATGGATCTTTGAATAGTGGCTTTAAAAATCAGACAATGTGAGCTGTTGCTTCATGAGCTGTAACATCCCAAGGCAGCTGGGATGCTGCAGCATGATCCATACTGGAGTGCTGTTTGCACACGTGTGTGGGCACATGTGTGGGCATTCACACTGCATGGAGGTCTTTTCTCCCTGGACTTTGGGAACACAGAGGGCATTTTCTCCTTGACAGCCTGGGATTGTGCTGGATCAAACACTGGCTCATTAGTACAGGAGGTCTGCATAGATGAATGGTTAGATTCAGTTATAATTTAGTACCCTTTAGCTATAGTCCATTTAGAATTTCTTAGAGGACTTTTATAGCTTGCTATTGAACTCTAATTACCTACAAAAACAAACACCGTATTGTTAATCAAAGCCAATAAATCCTGCCAGCATTTGGCCCTTCCCCAGTATGGTGATTACGATTTTCCCAGGGAAGCCTGTTGTCTCTGATTAGTCTCAAGTGTTGGAAGCAGATTCCTCCACATCCTCCCCATCCACAGGCCACACTCTGGTCATCCTAGCTCAGGACAGCAGGCAAGCCCAGGTGGACTGCTTGAAAAGGTCAAGACCTATACTTCCAGCAAAACCAAGGGCCAAACTTCTCAAATACAAAACTTGAAAACTGGTTCATATTTTGGAATAAAGTGGAGAAATTTTACTCCAGCTTTCCGAACATAGGTTAAGAAAGACTTCAGCCAACTTGCCCACTGGTTCCTCACCTACCATACCCATAGAGCAGAGCATCCCTTCTGATGAATGGGTGTGTACCTTTGCACCTGGGCACACAGACATGTAGCTCTTCTCAGTTACCCTGCGTGTCTGGTGTCAGGACCCACATGAGCCACTGCCCTCAGCTCTGAACATCAGGAGGAAAATCCACTTTCCGTGTGAGTTACACATTCCATTTATTAAACGAGGAGTGAGTTGCATAAGTTAACAGGATTTTGTTTCTTTGGCCATCAGACAACATAAAGCTAAATCAAGAGCTCACTTTCAGCAGTTAACACATCTGCATCCTGTAATTGGACTTTCTTTCCTCTTTCTAGTGTCTCTTTGTATGCATAGTTTTAAAATAGTTGAAACATAATTTATTTGGTACTGTAAATTGACTTCCATCCAATTTGCAATCAAATAGGTCTTAAACTACAAATTAAACATTCTTGTCACGGAAATGTCAATAGTGCTGCTTTGGACTTGAATTAATAATGTACATGTCTAAGTCAAATCAGATCTCTCATTGAGCACCTACTATGTGGCAGGTACTGGGTCCGATGCTCTGCATTCAGTATGCTATTCAATCAGCCCTATGAGGTAGGTAGGTATTTAGCTTTTACTTTGTGGGTTAGGAAACTAGCATTGATTGTTTTTTAAATATCAAATTGTATACTTTATTTTTATGTGGTGCTGAGGATCAAACCCCATGCCTCGCACATGCTAGGCAAGTGTTCTACCACTCTACCCCAGGTCCTAGCATTGATTTCTATTTTTTAATGATAGTTTCTACTTAGCATGTTTGGAATTTCTAATGTGATAATATATGTGCAAACTACTTTTCTTTGAAGTAAAACCCCAAATTACAAGAGTTAAGTAAAAAAAGAGAGAACTTGTTGGATATCTAAAATCCAAGGTGCATCTGTTTAAGGGAAAGAAATGCCGCAGAGTACTTCAGACTAGTTGGCCAAAGAGACCACATGTGTTGTCGAAAGGGACTCAAGGGCTCTAAATGAGTTGGACACCTTTCTGACACTCTGCCCCAATACAAGAGTGGGCTGACGAAGCCTCCAGGCTGCCGTAGACGGGGGCTGCCGTAGACCAGGGACTGCAGATCCTGGTGCCGGCTGTTGGCAGAAGCCTGCTCTGTGTTGCTGCCTGGAGCAGGAATTGGCCCTAAGCAGCAGCCAGGCTGACAACAGGTTCAAGGTTGTAAATGAGCATCCATGACCTCGGTTGCTTGCTTGCCCAGGAAAGACTATCCTGGTTGACAGGTACCGGCTACCTTTTGATTGCCCTGGTAAATAGAAATGTTGGCAGTGTAAGTTTGGGGGAGGCCACTGTTGCCCTGTCCTGTCGTGATTGCTTGAAAAACCCACCTGAAACGAACGTGTCTTAGGTACTGTACAGTGGCTCCACTCCAAGTTGTACTCATGCAGTCTCTTTTGCATTTCTTCATTTGGAAAGTGACAGTGCCTGGACCTGGAAAGATGGCTATGATGAACCCCGTGCCCTTCCGAGGGCTTTAGTACCAACTGCTCTTTATTAGGGTGGAATCAATAAAATGACAGCAGTTCCTTGGGAGGTCCATCTGAACCAAGCTTCTTGCTTTCTACAAACCAGACAGGTGCCTTGTAGTGGAGGCCAGAGTTCAAGAAGCTGATCAAGATTTGGTTTTAGAGAGAAAGAGGGAAAATTGGAAGCAAGCATTTGTTTCAAGCCTGTGCTTTTGAGGCTCAGTCATAACTGATCTTGGGAAAGATGGTCCCCCAGTGATGGATGGAAGCTCAGGTCTCTGCTGACTGCCAATGAGGAAAAAAAAAAAGATAATCAAGGGATTCCTTCCCATATCAAAGTGTCGGTAGTGACTTTAGTATGATCTTCAGACGACTGGATATAATATGTCTGTTGGAATTGCAGAATATGTCCATATGAATGTATTCTATGACGTGGATATCATATATAATAGAACATACCTATGTTCACATGGAGGTAGAGTACATCTTATGATTCAGAAGTTATAATGTAAAAGAGAACAGATGGTTCTGCAGAAGTTGATAAGAATACTATCCATGCTGAGGGAAGTGGTGACCTATTGATATAGCACAGTTAGGCCCAGGAGAGGCACATGGCTGGTGAGAGCTCCCCTGGTGCACTTGGAGGCCTGGGAATCAGAGACTCAGCACCTTGTGCATGCAGGATGCTTCTCTATCAAGTAAAGCAGCAAGTTCCTGGGAAATGTTGAAAGACAGGACCCTCAAGATAGGTGGTGGGGTTGCCGGGTGGGCAGGGCTTCAATTAATGCATATACACTCGGGGCGGGGGGGAGCTTTCCCTCTGCAGAAAATAATTCTGCTATACTGAATTTAGGAGGCTTTCTCAGATTCACATAAGCCTGGGCTGGATCAAGGCTGAAGAGATGCCTACTTTGAGGGCCAGTCCAAAGCCTATCATCTCTCTAACCAGCTGAACCTGTAGAGGTCCTGCAGTGACACAGATGCCATGCCATCAGCTTCCTTCTGCCTGTCCTGAGGGCAAAGGTTGTGCTTCCTCTTCCTGGGGTACTTCCTGGCATCCCTACACCCTTTCTCGGGTCAAAGAACTGTTCTCTTTCCATTCTAGAATTTACCTCTCCCCTGATTGGCAGGCTCAGCAGGTGGTTTATGAATATTCATCTCTTTATAGAAGTTTGGAATTGCCTATGATGACGCGAGCTGCAGGAGATGGGGACGTTTAGAAATGCCAATGGCCCTGCCTCACCTGAGAGCCACTAAATCACGGGCTCTGAAGGAGGTGGCTTAGGAAGCCTCTCCAGGAAGTTCCCTGTGTCCTAGATGAACGCCTAGCTGATGTGACGTTGAGGGGTCTCATCATTGCTCTTAGTGTCTGCTGTCACCTTCTTGCTTCTGTCTCTTGCTCCCACATCCCTGTCCTTCCAGGCCTCCCTCTGAATTGAGCCACAGTGGTGCTGAAAATTATCTTGCCTTCCGGGCCCCTGATGACCTCTGTTTGTCACCCTGATTGCTGTGTTTTTCGTCTCTTCTGAGTGCTCCTCTAGCCAGGTCTGCTCAAGACAGTCTCAGTCTTGTCTCTCAGTCTCATCTCTCATCTGACATCTCCCTAGATACCGCAGTGAGGACACAGCACAGAGCATAAAATGACCTGACCTGTGTGCAGAGTGACAGGTGGTAGAAGAGGGAGGAGCAGAGGGAGAGGGATGGGTAGGGCCCCCCAGAGTCTCACCTCTAGAGAGGTAAAGGTAGAGAATACACAAGGCTACCAAGGAGAGGAGCACAGGGCTGGGACTTTGAGATACAGATGCAGTGATAAGGTGCAAATGTGGCCATCTAGTCCTCACGTGGATGCCTGCAGATACTCAGAACAACGTGCACGGACATGGTCTCAACCATGTGTGGCTCATACCTGGGTTCCCAGACCTATACAAATGCTCTGGGGCCCCCTGAAGCTGACCTCCCTGTTCTGGAAGCACTGTCCCACTGTCATGACTGGGAGGATTGTAGAAACCTGAGCAGAGCTGGGGACTTAATGCTCAGTAGTAGAGCATTGCCAGGTGCCCCATGTGTGATAGGGTATCCATGGCCCCAGACACATCCACAAGGGAAGCTTCTCCAGCATAGAGATTATCAAAAGTGGATCCAGTCACTCTGGAGGCTTCCAGCCAGGAAATGAGAGCTTGCAAAGGTGAGTTGAGGACAGGTGATGTCGAGAAGAACATCTCAATGACCATGTGCCTGAGGACATGCCCTCCTGGCAAGCAGCTCAGACATGAAGGGATTCTGTCCCTGAAGCATGGTGCATGGATGGGAGATAGATGCATGTCTGGAGCAGAGGGAAGGAGAGGAGAGAGCAGTGTGGGGGAAATGTTCTCATAACTGGAGTTGACATAGTTCAGTTGAAAAGGAATTGTCCTAGTCCCAGGGCAGGAAGGAAGGCAAGTCATAATCCAGATGTGTGAAGCGTGGAAATGCTCATCTGTGATTTGTATTAAGAATGAGCTGCCAGGCCCAGTGCTGGGGAACACAGAGAGGACACGGGACAGGTAGTCTGCCAGCAGACTGGGCACAGCTACTCCTGCCCAGAGTTTCTGGTCTGGGTACTCCACCTGGTAGGCACAGTGTAGGTATCAGATGGGCCAGCCTTTTTTTGAGGAAGGTTCTACGGAGAGAGAATTTCTGGAAATGTCATAACTGTTTAGAAATCCTGGGGGTGTACTTTAGTTCTAGCTGGAGTTAGGGCAGCTGGGTTCACTCAGGGTTTGGCCTTCCTGGAGGAACAGAAAAGGGGGCATCTTCCTCTTGGAGGGCTCACCCTCAGTTCCCAGAGCCTCTGGGAGGCCTTCTTGTCCCCACTAAAGGGTGAGCATGGGTGGAAGCTGCCTTGAAGGGCTCTCAGGTTTCCCACGGAGGGGCTTGGAGTGATTCCTAAGTATCCTTTCCTCTGTGCTTGGCCCCTGCATCAAAGTCGTTATGTAAGTATCCGCTGGATGTGGCTTTCTTACCCAAATTCCAGAGGTATACAAAACACGCTGGCATCCCATTCTTTTATTTGTGTATTTTATCTATTTTTAAAATTTGGCTGCCAAGAATGGCTGGGTTTTTCCCATTAATTGACTCACCATGAACTTCATGGCACCTCAACTGATCTGGAATGACCTGTGACTCTGGAGGATTCCGAGCAGCCATCCCCCTCTCTGTTGCCTGCTTTCCATCTTTCTTCTCCCCTCTTTCTCCCACATAAACATGAGCAGGATTTCTTTCTGTCTCTTCCCTGATGGGGGATTTTTGAACTGGAGTTGTCACAACTATCAGATCAGCAAGGACACATTTCAACTGTTGGCCCCATTTAAATGCCTCTCCTGCAATCCACAGCCTTTCCTCCTCCTCCAGCATTCTCAGGGGTGGTGGGGAAATGGCAGTGCTTTCTTTTGGAGTCTTATTTATACAGAACCTCTGAGAGGAGAGAATATTTCCTTCAGTGGTCTGGAAACCCTGGAGTCTCTGTCCTCAAGAAGACCTTGACCACAGCCTTCCCCATCTGATCTCTGCCAGCTCAGAGGGAGAAGAAATAAACAAATAGAAGGCCATTAAAAGCTCATCATCCCCAGGCAGATGTGGTCCCACCTGTGCATGGAGCAGCATGGCCCAGCAGCTATTGGCTGGACGTTATCACTGCAATGGAAAATCCAGCTGCATGGAGGCTCCCTCTGACCCAGAATGTCATTACTGTAATAAGGAAGGTTACAAAAGCTGTGCTGGTGTTTGTCTTTACCCTAGGAGTTCTGTGTGTTTAATTGTCGAGTGGATCACCTTGCCTGAAACAAAGTCATCCAAGATGGTGTGTGAGGAGACGGGAGGAAAGTAGAGTTTGGCTCAAGAAGCAGATTCTGAAATCCCCTCAGAACTTCCTTACATTACAGACTCTGCCAGGAATTAGATGAGATCCAATTTTCTCGTTAGATTGCCAAAGCTTCTGGCAGCTTCAGCCAAGTGGCTTTTCTCATGGTTCTTGGGGCTGGAAGGGATGTCCGAAGTCATCTTAGCATCATTTTGCAAGTGAAGTGGTGAGACACATCCCTTCCCATGGCTCCAAGTGGCCAAATGGAGGCTTGGGCTAGAACCTCAGGGTGAAATATGATGCCCTTTCCACACATGAACAGAGCCTGGGTCACGGCCTGGTGGATTCATGTACCCTCACTCAGACACTTTCTGCTGACATTGCTACATTTCTAAGTCCCATGGGAAGCGGCAGGCATGTGATCTGGTGCAAATCTCTCCACACCCATTCTCGCAGGTGCTTGGTTTCATACCTGCAATCCTTGTTCATTTACTGCCCACTGCTGATGGAAAATTCAAAACCAAATACTTGAGGAACCCTGCAGATGCTGAGACCCAGGGACCTTGCAACCAGCCCATTCTGTGGAACATGCTGGGAAAGGGTCCTCCTCATCCTTGTCTGTTTGAGGACACAGAGAACATGCTTGTACCTTGCATGCAGGTGATGGGTTGGCCAAATGACTGCAACAGAAAGCACTGATTGAAGGGCCTGAAGGATCTGGTCCAGCCACAGGTTCTTGTGCTTTATTACTGACATCTGAGCAGAACATAATAGTTGCTAGAGCTGGCATTTGGATCTGGGAATGGCATCTCTCAGGAAAAATATCAATCAGTCAATGCTATGGAATGAAGGAAGTTATGATTTTCTAGCAAGTCATGGAAAAGGTTCAAAACACATCATCTTGCTAAACATAGCCATACTTCCATGGTTTGTGCCAGGAAGTCTCTAGGATTCTCTAAACCTTACTTAGGGTTATCATCAGAGAAGGAAAATAAGTAAGGTTGGGTATTTTGAGCTGAACGAGAAAATTTTGGGGTTGTCAAGGTCCCTGGTGATGAGGAGATCCCAGGTAGCTGCTACAGATGCAGGGCCCAATTCTCCTGGGATGTGTGACCCTCCCTGGGAGACTGAACTTGAATCTGCATCATGGCCACAGCTGCTTCAGCTTTTGACCAGGTGGATTGTTAAAGAGGATAATGTAGCAGTGGACTTCAGAAGTCAGACTTCTGAGGATGGAGCAGATCCAGTAGGACCCCTGCCATGAGAGTAAAACCTCTGAAGCCCCTGCTGCTGACAAAATCTTGTATAGTTTGGTTTCTTCTCAGAGGAGCTTTCAGCTACATCCTTCCTTCCAGAAAGAAGCATGTGCTTCATTGGTAATCTACACCTGATGAGCCTATAGTTGGAGATACTGGTGGCTCTGTAGGGAGACAGGAGTATTTGGGTTAATTAGGGACCTTCTCAACATTGTGGCACTTGCTCCACAGTCACCCAGGGGTGGCAGAAGTTGTGTGCCAGATGCAGGAATAGTTGCTACTAAGAGAAAAGTAGCCAACTTCCTGCTGGCTGCCTGATCCACATGGATTTTAGCTTACTTCACAAACCAGCTTCCCTAAGCTCCCCCTTTCCCCCACTCCCTGCTGAACTGTCCTTTCTCATTGCCAATTATCACCTCAAATTCTCATGTCCCATGCCCAGTTCAGAATCTGGCAAAGAAGAGGGAGGAAGCCCCATATTTAGTACTGCCCAGACTGGAGAGGAACCATAAAGCTGCATCTACTGCCTTGCTCTTTACAGTGTGGTCTGAGAACTAGCACCATCAGTATCACCTGGGAGCCTCTTAGAAATGCAGGGATTCAGGCCCACCAGGGTAATTTTTATGCACATGATAGTTTTAAAAGAAGGGTTAAAACATATTAAAGGGGTAGCATTTTCTGTCTGCCTCATCTCAGGTCATGCTTGTGCCCAGCTGCATGCTGAAGCTGTGGTTGTATATATAGTAATGAATCACTTAGCAGTGGGGATACCTTTTGAGAAATGCATCATTTTTTATCATTGTGGGACTATCACAGAGTGCGCTAACATAGTCCATGTGTCAGCATGTGGCCTGTTGATGCAGTGAAGAGATGTGGTAAACATGAGATTCACGAAGGTTGGGACAGCATTGGTGGCATGCTTGCTATAATAAACTTTACTTTTTATAAGTAGGAGTATAATCTAAATTAACAAGTATAGTATCATCAATATATAAGCAGTAACATTGTTGTTTATTATTGTTATCAAGTATTAAGTTCTGTACCGGACTGTCATACTTCTGTATCATGGGCAACAAAATAGGTTCATTCAGACCAGCATCATTACCAACATGTGAGTAAGGCATTGCATTGTGATAGCTATGATGTCACTAGGTGGTAGGAATTTTTCAGTTCCATTAAAATCTTATGGGCCAGGCTCCGTCTCAGGGTGTCCCCCACTGAACAGCATACCCACCCTGGAGCCCAAGCCCAGGCCTAGGATCGCCCCGCCCAGGCCCTGGCCCAGGACCACCCTCCAACCAGCAGACCCAGGCTGGAGCCCAGGCTCAGGCCTAGGACCACCCCCAATAACCAGCAGACCTATGCCAGAGCCCAGGTCTAGCCTACCTCCATCTTGGGACAACAGATAGGGCCTGGAGGCAGCTGCATCCCTGAGCAGGCAGCCCATTCTTTTAGCCCCATCTCTGAAAGTGGTAGTATCCATCTTGGGACACCCCCACTGCTATCTTGAGTTACTTCTGCTATTGCTGCGACCATCTTTAGTTGTAGAAGCATTTATTGTGGGACACCGGCTTGGGTCTAGAAGCCCAACACCAAGGTGAGGTACAGGTAATCTGCAGGAAGAGTATAGGATAGAAACTGTAATATCTCAGATCCATACTGCAAGAAAGGAGGACACATAGACAACGTGAAAAACAAGGGAGGAAAGTGCCCCAAACAAACCAAGATACAACAATAATAGAATGTATGGACAGTGCAGCTGATGAAATGTCAGAGAAGGAGTTCAGAATATACATAATTAAAATGATCTATGAATTAAAGAATGTCCTAAGTGAGCAAATACAGGCAAGAATTGATCACTCCAACAAAGAACTAAGGGAGCAAATAAGGAAACCATTGATAACCCCAAGAAAGAGATAAGGGAGCAAATACAGGTAGCAAAAGATTACTTCAAGAAAAAGAAATTCTGAAAAAATCAGATCTTTGAAATGAAGGAAGCAATGAATTAAATAAAAAACTCAAAGCATTACCAACAGACTAGATTATTTAGAAGATAGAACGTCAGATAATGAAGACAAAATATGCAATTTTGAAAATAAAGTTGACCACACAGTGAAGATGGTAAGAAACCATGAACACAACATCCAAGAATTATGGGATAACATCAAAAGACCAAATCTAAGATTTATTGGGATGGAGTAAGGCACAGAGATTCCAGCCTCAGGAATGTACAATCTCTTCAATGAAATAATATCAGAAAATTTCACAAACATGAAGAGTGAATTGGAAAATCAAATACAAGAGGCTTACAGGACACCAAATGTACAAAATTACAACAGATCTACACCAAGGCACATTATAGTGAAACTGCCTAGCATACAGAATATGGATAGAATCTTAAAGGTACAAGAGAAAGTAATCAGATCACTTATAGGGGGAGACCAATTAGGATATCTGCAGATTTTTCAACCCAGACCCTCAAAGCCAGGAGACCCTGGAACAACATAGACAAGCTCTGAAAGAAAATGGATGCCAACCAAGAATCTTATATCCAGAAAAATTAAGCTTCAGATGTGATGATAAAAACCTTTTATGATAAAAAAAAGTTGAAAGAATTTACAGTGAGAAAGCCTGCACTACAGAGCATTCTCAGCAAAATATTCCAGGAGGAGGAAATGAAAAACAACAATGAGAATTATCAAAGGGAGGAACTACACTAAAAGAAAGGCAAGTCAAGTGAAAAACCAAAAATAAACCAAAATGGCTGGGAATACAAATAATACTTTAATAATAACCCTGAATGTGAATGTCCTAAATGCATCAATTAAAAGACATAGATTAACAGGTTGGATTTTTTAAAAAAGACCCAACAATATGCTGCTTTCAAGAGACTCATCTCAAAGGTAAAGACATCCACAGACTGAATGAAGGTGAAGGGGTGGGAAAAAACATACCACTCACACGGATCACATAAATAAGCAGGAGTTTCCATCCTTATCAGTTAAAGTGTGCTTCAAACCAAAGCTAGTGAAAAGGGATAAAGAAAGACATTTCATATTGCTTAAGGGATTATACATCAAGAAGACATAACAATCATAAATATCTGTGTCTCAAACAGTGGGGCATCTATGTGTATCAAACCCTTCGCAACTACAAGAACCAAATAGACTACAACACAATAATGCTGGGTGACTTTGACACACCTCTCTCACCACTGGATAGATCTTTCAAACAAAAACTAAACAAACTATAAAACTCAATAATACAATCAATAAGTTAGATTTAACAGACATATATAGAATATTCCATCAATGAGTGAATATACTTTGTTCTCAGTAGCACATGGATCCTTCTCCAAAGTAGTCCATATGATATGCTACAAAACAAGTCTTATTAAATACAAAAAATAGATACTTCCCTGCATTCTATCTGACCATAATGGAATGAAATTGGAAATAAGTAATAAAATAAAAAATAGAAGCTACTTCAATACCTGGAGACTAAGCTATATACTATTGAGAAACACATGGATAACAGAAGACATCAGGGAGGAGATAAAAATTCTTAGAGGTAAATGAGAACTCTGATACAATTTATCAAAATCTCTGGGACACTATAAAGGCAGTGCTAAGAGGAAAGTTCATTGCATGGAGTTCATTCATTAAAAGAAGAAAAAGTCAACAAATAAACGACCTGACATTACAACGCAAAGCCTTAGAGAAAAATAAAGAAATCAACACCAAAAATAGTAGAAGAGAAGAAATAATTAAAATCAGGGCAGAAATCAATGAAATTGAAACAAAAACAATTGGAAAAAATGACAAAATAATAAGCTGGTTCATTGAAAAAATAGATAAAATTGACAAACCCTTGGCCACTCTAACAAAAAGAAGGAGGGAGAAAAATTACTAAAATTCATGATGAAAAAGGAAGCATCATGACAGACACTGGGGAAATACAGAAGACAATTAGAAACTATTTTGAAAATTTATACTGCAGTAAAATAAAAAACCTCAAAGACACTGACAAGAGGCATATGATCAACCCAAACTGAGTCAAGAGGTCATACACAATTTAAACAGATCAATTTCAAGAAAAAAAAATAGTGGATGCCATCAAAAGCCTACCAACCAACAAAAGCCCACCAACCAACAAAAGCCCAGGGCCAGATGGATTCATATCTAACTTCTCTGAGACCTACAAAGCAGAATTAATACCAATACTCCTCAAAATATTCCATGAAATAGAAAATGAAGGAACCCTTCCAAACTCATTCTGTAAAGCTAGTGTCATCCTGATACCAAAACCAGGCAGAGACACATCAAGGAAAAGAAAATGTTAGATCAATATCCATGATGAACACAGATGCAAAAATTCTCAATAAAATCCTGGCAAATTGCATACAAAAATATATTTAAGAAATAATGCACCATGATCAAGTGGGGTTCATTCCTGGGATGCAAGGTTGGTTCAACATACGGAAATCAATAAATATAATTCATCACATCAATAGACTTAAAGAGTAAGAATCATTATTATTATATCAATTGATGCAGAGAAAACATTTGACAATATAGAGCACCCTTTCATGTTCAAAACACGGAAAAACTAGGGATGATAGGAACATACCTTAACATTATAAACGCTATCTATGCTAAACCCAAAGCCAACATCATTTTAAATGTAGGAAACATTCCCTCTAAAAACTGGAACAAG
Source organism: Spermophilus citellus (assembly GCF_964194105.1). Lineage (NCBI taxonomy): Eukaryota > Metazoa > Chordata > Mammalia > Rodentia > Sciuridae > Spermophilus > Spermophilus citellus. The sequence continues at coordinate 54,972,511 of NC_138185.1, forward strand.
ACAGGGATGCCCTCTTTCACCACTTCTGTTCAACATAGTTCTTGAAACTCTAGCCAGAGGAATTAGACAAGAGAAATTAAAGGGATATGAATAGGGAAAGAAGAACTCAAACTATCATTATTTGCTGACGATAAGATTCTATACTTAAAGGATCCAAAAAATTCCACCAGAAAACTTCTAGAATTAATAAATGAATTCAGCAAAGTAGCAAGATATAAAATCAATACCCATAAATCAAATGCATTTCTATACATTAGTGTGATGAATTCTCTGAAAGAGAAATTGGGAAAACTACACCCTTACAATGGCCTCAAAATAAAATAAAATGCTTGGGAATCAACAAAAGAGATGAAAGACCTCTACAATGAAAACTACAGAATACTAAAGAAAGAAATTGAATAAGACCTTAGATGATGGAAAGATCTCCCATGCTCTTGGAGAGGCAAAATTAATGTTGTCAAAATGACCATAGTACCCAAAGTATTATACAGATTCAATGCGATTCCAATTAAAATCCCAATGTCATTCCTTATAGAAATTTAAAAAAAAACACAAAATTCATTTGGAAAAATAAGAGACCCAGAATATTCAAAGCAATCCTTAGCAAGAAGAGTGAAGCAGGAGGCATCCAAATAACAGACCTTAAAGTATACTAAAAAACTATAGTAACAAAAATGGCATGGTTTTAGCACCAAAATAGACATGTTGAGCAGTGGTACAGAATAGAAGACACAGAGACAAACCCACATAAATACAGTTCTCATTCTAGACAAAGGAGCCAAAAACATACTTTGGAGATAAGATAGCCTCTTCAATAAATGGTGCTGGGAAAACTGGAAATCCATATGCAGCAAAATGAAACTATTCCCCTATCTCTCACCATGCACAAAACTCAACTCAAAGTGGATCAAGGACCTAGGGATTAGACCAGAGACCCTGTGCCTAGTAGAGGAAAAAGTAGACCCAAATCGTCGTCATGTTGGATTAGGCCCCACCTTCCTTAACAAGATTCCTAAAGCACAAGAAATAAAATTAATAAATGAGATGGATTCAAACTAAAAAGCTTCTTAGCAAAAGAAACAATAAGGTGAGGAGAGCCTACATTTTGGGAGCAAATATTTGCCACAAGTATGTCAGGTAGAGCACTAATCTCTAGGATATATAAAGAAATCATAAACAACAATAACAAAAACAAAAACAACCCAGTAAATAAATGGGCTAAGTATCTGAACAGATACATCTCAGAAGAAGATATTCAATTGATCAACAAAAAAAATGTTCTACATTTTTAGTAATTAAAGAAATGCAAATCAAAAGTAGTCTAAAGGGCTGGGGATGTGGCTCAAGCGGTAGCGCGCTCGCCTAGCGTGCATGCGGCCCGGGTTCGATCCTCAGCACCACATACAAACGAAGATGTTGTGTCCGCCGAGAACTAAGAAAATATAAATAAATGTTAAAATTCTCTCTCTCTCTTTCTCTCTCTCTCTCTCTCTCTCTCTGTCCCCCTCTCACTCTCTCTTTAAAAAAAAAAAAAAGTAGTCTAAGATTTTATCTCACGCCAGTCAGAGTGGCAGCTATTAAGGTACAAACAACAATAAATGTTGACAAGGAAAAAGGCACACTCATACATTGCTGATGGGACTGTAAATTGGTACAACCACTCTGGAAAGCAGTGGAGATTCCTTAGAAAACTTGGAATGGAACTACCGCTTGACCCAGCTATCCCTCTGCTGGGTCTATACCCAGAAGTTAGCATACTGTAGTAATGCAGCCACATCAATGTTTATAGCAGCTCAATTCACAACAGCTAAACTGTGGAAGCAACCTAGATGCCCTTCAATAGATGAATGGATAAAGAATCTGTGGTATGTATACACAATGGAATATTACTCAGCATTAAAAGAGAATAAAATTATGGAATTTGCAGGTAAATGGAGTTGGAGAATATCATGCTAAGTGAAGTAAGCCAATCCCAAAAAAAAACAAAGGCTGAATGTTCTCTCTGATAAGTGGATGCTGATCCATAATGGGGAAGGGCATGGGAAAAATTAAGGAACTTTGTTGGGCAAAGGGGAGTGAGTGGAATAGAGGGTATATGGGGGCCGGAAAGATGGTGGAATGTGATGGACATTATTACCCTAGGTACGTTTATGACTTGAGGTGCGACGCTACATCATGTCCAATCAAAGAAATGAAAAGTTGTGTTGCAATTCTGTACAATGAATCAAAATGCATTCTGTGTCATATAAACCTAATTAAAATAAATCAATTAATTTAAAAAAATCTTAAGGGACTCTATATATATGGTCTGTTGTTGACCAAGAAGCCATTATACAGTGCTTGATTGTATCTTGGTGGAATTGAAGGAAAAGGATACCTTTTTTATTGTTACTTTTTAAATTGGTACATTTTAATTTTTCATAATAGTGGAATTCATTGTTGTATATCTGTATATGCATACAATATAACAATATAATTTGATCAGGGGAGGTACTTGGGAAAAGTTGCCTTTAAAAAAATAATGCCATCTCTTTTCCAGTGGTGGAGTTTTTAGAGTAGCTTTCTTGCCCTGATTTTGGATGTCTCTCTGATTCCTTGTCTTTTTCTATGTGATGCCAGCAGGCCTCAAGGGTCTTTAGCCAGATTCCAGAATTTGCTGCTGGTTTTCTATTTAGTTCCCTCTGCAACTTGGAAACTGTGTGTCTTTAAAGATAGGACCATGCTGGCTATACCAACCCTATCTGTCAGGGACCCCACTCTAGTGTGAACATCTAACTTGATGCATCTGGTCAATTTTTGTATGAACTCCTCTGTGTCAGATTCTTGGACACTGACAAACCCATTTGGGAACCTGTTGATTAACCAAAATTTGCATTTAGAAGATGGAAGGAAGCAGAGGAGTCAGACACTCCTCTAAAGTCCCCCAAAGCATTAACCTTTGACATGCCCACTGCAGGTTCTTGGCCCAATGCTGTGAAATGCTGTCCCTGCTGTCTTGTCCTTCTCTGGTCACCCATTCAGTTTTTATTGCTGGTTTGAAGACAGAAACCGAAGGCTGAGATTGTTAGCGTGTCCTTGCTGTGATAAAATGTCTGAAGAAAACAACTTAGATGAGTAAAGATTTGTTTTGGCTCATGGTTTCAGAGATTCCAGTTTATGGCTAGCTGGCTCCATTGTTTCTGGGCCTGTGTTGACACAGAACACCATGACATGGAGCATGTGGCAGAGCAAAGCTGCTTACCTCGTGTATCCAGAAAGCACAGAAAGAGGGAGAGAAGGAGCCAGAGATAAGGTACCCTTTCAGGGGATGCCCCCACTGATCTTCTTTCTCCACCAAGACCCCACCTCCTACAGTTTCCTCCACCTCCCAATATAGCATCGACTTATGAATCAATCAATGGACGATTTCATGATGAGGCTAGAGTCCATGATCCATTCACCCACCCCAAGGCCACCCCAAAGCAGTGATGCTTTTCCCAGACATTGACTCCTTCCCATCCTTGCTGCCAGTGACCCATATGTGAAAAGTTGGCTGACACCATTGGTGAAGTCCCTTAGTTTACAAGTCAGCCTCTTGAATTGTGATAAGGCATCATTTCCCTTCCCACATTTTGCATATTATTAACCATGACCTAAAAGATCAGTGCAGCCCCCAAATGCTGTATGGAAACTTCTGGAATCTTGGAGTATACAGGGAATACTATAGACTAAGACCCCCATCACTTCTTGTTACATGAATTGTGTATCCCAAGAAGCTGGCCCACCTCTTGGGGTTTGAGCCTTGACATTAATCTTTAGTGGGCTTTGTTGTTGTGCGTATAGCAATTCCTTCAAAGTGATTTTGTAATCCATTTCCTCTTGAAATGGGGCTCAGGAAGGAAAGCTGGTTACCAAAATAAAAAGAGAGTGAAAGAGCCCCCTCAAAGTGATGGTATTTCAACCTATGTGGGGTCTTAAAGGGTTTTAATAAACCCTATTTGAACACACAGAGCACATTATCGCTTGAAGAGTCATCCCTTGACAGGTACTGCGTTCTATAATTTAAAGCATAGTGCTTTATAAAACCTGTCTTATTGTTGGGCATGTCACCATGTCTCATCTGCAATTCTTATCTGCTTTTTATGCAGACTAAGGTTGTACCATACACCACTTGCAACCAAAGTCTAGATAACAGGTCAACCCATGGCTTCACATGACTTGGGCTATCTTTATCCAAATAGAAGGAACTCATTTTTAAAGGAGAGTGCCAGACCACATTGATAATTGTGGAGGAGCAATAAAGGAAGCGCAAAGAGTGTTCAACACTAAAAATAGACCAGTGCCATCTTGCAAATGGGAAATAAGACAAATGGCATGCATTCGAGACTCAGGCTATTAATATTGTTTGTAGGAAAGACTACAGAATGGCTCATCACACATAATTTCTGAGCTTTCTGAAATGAAAGAGGCAAACCTAGAAGTCAGCTAAGGATTGTGCAGAGACAAAGAATGTAAATTTTCCCCAGGTTTCTTCAAAAATCTTAACATTCCTTAAGGGGAATTTGGAGAACTATAAACTGGATACTGCAGTTACGTGAATTTGTAACTGTTGGACAGTCTTACTCAAAAGGTGCTTATTAGTGGAGAGATGTCTGTGTGGGAGAGATGCTGCCCACCTGCCATGGGGCTCACTGGAATTGCTGCTTGATTGAATGTTCTATTCGTGACCTGGCTATAGAGATGGCAACCTGCTCATCAGACATTGAGATGCACAAATATGTGAGGGGGTCAGTGTGCAAATTTACAGGATACACAAAGTTCTCAACCACATGGAGAAGTGGCCAAATGCAGCGATGTATGATTTCTTCTTCACCCTAGCCCTATTGTAGTAGTATTTGCATTTTATTTTACTTTATTTTTTATTTTTTTATTATTGGTTGTTCAAAACATTACAAAGCTCTTGACATATCATATTTCATACACTTTTTAAATTTAATACTTTATTTTTTTATTGGTTGTTCAAAACATTACAAAGCTCATGACATATCTTTCATACATTTGATTCAAGTGAGTTATGAACTCCCATTTTTACCCCAAATACAAATTGCAGAATCACATTAGTTACACATTCACATTTTTACATAATGCCATATTAGTGACTGTTGTATTCTGCTACCTTTCCTATCCCCTACTATCCCCCATCCCCTCCCCTCCCATCTTCCCTCTCTACCTCATCTGCTGTTGTTCAGTTCTCTCCCTTGTTTCTCCCCCGCTTTCCCCTCACAACCTCTTATATGTGATTTTGTATAACATTGAGGGTTTCCTTCCGTTTCCATGCAATTTCCCTTCTCTCTCCCTTTCCCTCCCACCACTCGTCTCTGTTTAATGTAAAACTTTTCCTCATGCTCTTCCTCCCTGCTCAGTTCTTAGTTGCTCTCCTTAAATCAAAGAAGACATTTGGCATTTGTTTTTTAAGGATTGGCTACTTTCACTTAGCATAATCTGCTCTAATACCATCTATTTCCCTACAAATTCCATGATTTTGTCATTTTTTAGTGCTGTGTAATACTCCATTGTGTATAAATGCCACATTTTTTTATCCATTCATCTATTGAAGGGCATCTAGGTTGGTTCCACAGTCTAGCTATTGTGAATTGTGCTGCTATGAACATCGATGTAGCAGTGTCCCTGTAGTATGCTCTTTTTAGGTCTTCAGGGAATAGACCAAGAAGGGGAATAGCTGGGTCAAATGGTGGTTCCATTACCAGCTTTCCAAGAAATCTCCATACTGCTTTCCAAATTGGCCGCACCAATTTGCAGTCCCACCAGCAATGTACAAGTGTACCCTTTTCCCCACATCCTCGCCAGCACTTATTGTTCTTTGACTTCAGAATGGCTGCCAATCTTACTGGAGTGAGATGGTATCTTAGGGTGGTTTTGATTTGCATTTCTCTGACTGCTAGAGATGGTGAGCATTTTTTCATGTACTTATTGATTGATTGTATGCCCTCCTCTGAGAAGTGTCTGTTCAGGTCCTTGGCCCATTTGTTGATTGGGTTATTTGTTATCTTATTGTTTAATTTTTTGAGTTCTTTGTATATTCTGGAAATTAGGGCTCTATCTGAAGTGTGAGGAGTAAAAATTTGTTCCCAGGATGTAGGCTCCCTATTTACTTCTCTTATTGTTTCTCTTGCTGAGAAAAAAACTTTTTAGTTTAAGTAAGTCCCATTTGTTGATTCTTGTTATTAACTCTTGGGCTATGGGCATCCTATTAAGGAATTTGGAGCCCGACCCCACAATATATAGATCGGAGCCAACTTTTTCTTCTATCAGGCACAGAGTCTCTGATTTGATATCAAGCTCTTTGATCCATTTTGAGTTAACTTTTGTGCATGGCGAGAGAAAGGGGTTCAGCTTCATTTTGTTGCATATGGATTTCCAGTTTTCCCAGCACCATTTGTTGAAGATGCTATCCTTCCTCCATTGAATGCTTTTAGCCGCTTTATCAAATATAAGAAAGTTGTAATTTTGTGGATTGGTCTCTGTGTCCTCTATTCGGTACCATTGGTCCACCTGCCTGTTTTGGTACCAGTACCATGCTGTTTTTGTTACTGTTGCTCTCAATAAAATCCTGGCGAATCGAATACAAAAGCATATCAAAAAAATTGTGCACCATGATCAAGTAGGATTCATCCCTGTGATGCAAGGCTGGTTCAATATACAGAAATCAATAAATGCTATTCACCACATCAATAGACTTAAAGATAAGAACCATATGATCATCTCAATAGATGCAGAAAAAGCATTCGACAAAGTGCAGCATCCCTTTATGTTCAAAACACTAGAAAAACTAGGGATAACAGGAACTTACCTCAACATTGTAAAAGCTATATATGCTAAGCCTCAGGCTAGCATCATTCTAAATGGAGAAAAACTCAAGGCATTCCCTCTAAAATCTGGAACAAGACAGGGATGCCCTCTCTCACCACTTCTATTCAATTTAGTTCTTGAAATACTAGCCAGAGCAATTAGACAAAAGAAATTAAAGGCATAAAAATAGGAAAAGAAGAACTTAAATTATCACTATTTGCTGATGACATGATTCTATACCTAGAAGATCCAAAAGGGTCTACAAAGAAACTACTAGAACTAATAAATAAATTCAGCAAAGTGGCAGGATATAAAATCAACACGCATAAATCAAAGGCATTCCTGTATATCAGCGACAAAACTTCTGAAATGGAAATGAGGACAACCACTCCATTCACAATATCCTCAAAAAAATAAAATACTTGGGAATCAACCTAGCAAAAGAGGTGAAAGATTTATACAATGAAAACTACAGAACCCTAAAGAGAGAAGTAGAAGAAGATCTTAGAAGATGGAAAAATGTACCCTGTTCATGGATAGGCAGAACTAACATCATCAAAATGGCGATATTACCAAAAGTTCTCTACAGGTTCAATGCAATGCCAGTCAAAATCCCAATGGCATTTCTTGTAGAAATAGATAAAGCAATCATGAAATTCATATGGAGAAACAAAAGACCCAGAATAGCAAAAGCAATTCTAAGCAGGAAGTGTGAATCTGGAGGTATAGTGATACCAGATTTCAAATTATATTTCATACATTTGATTCAAGTGGATTATGAACTCCCATTTTTACCCCGTATACAGATTGCAGAATCACATCGGTTGCACATCCACTTTTTTACATACTGCCATACTAGTTTCTGTTGTATTCTGCTGCCCTTCCTATCCTCTACTATCCCCCCTCCCCTCCGCTCCCCTCCCCTCCCCTGTTCTCTCTCTACCCCATCTACTGTAATTCATTTCTCTCTCTCGTTTTTTTTCCCCTTTCCCCTCACTTCCTCTTTTTTTTTTTATTTTATTGTTGGTTGTTCAAAACATTACATAGTTCTTAATATACCATATTTCACAGATTGATTCAAGTGGGTTATGAACTCCCATTTTTACCCCGTATACAGATTGCTGTGTCACATCAGTTACATTTCCATTGATTTATAAATTGCCTTTCTAGTGACTGATGTATTCTGCTGTCTATCCCATTCTCCACTGTCCCCTCACCCCTCCCCTCCCCTCCCCTCCCCTTCTCTCTCTCCATCCCCTCTACTATAAATCGTTTCTTCCACTTATATAATTTTTCTCCTACTCCTCCTTTCCTCTTATATGTAATTGTGTATAACCCTGAGGCTCACCTTCCAATTCCATGCAATTTCCCTTAACTCTCACTTTCCCTCCCGCCTATCATCCCTGTTTAATGTTATTCTTCTTCTCCAGCTCTTCGTCTCTACCCTGTCCTTGGTTACTCCCCTTATATCAAAGAAGACATTTGGCATTTGTTTTTTAAGGATTGGCTAGCTTCACTTAGCATAATCTGCTCTAATGCCATCCATTTCCCTCCAAATTCTATGATTTTGTCATTTCTTAATGCAGAGTAATACTCCATTGTGTATAAATGCCACATTTTTTAAATCCATTCATCTATTGAAGGGCTTCTAGGTTGGTTCCACAATCTTGCTATCGTGAATTGTGCTGCTATGAACATCGATATAGCAGTGTCCCTGTAGCATGCTCTTGTTAGGTCTTTAGGGAATAGACCGAGAAGGGGAATAGCTGGGTCAAATGGTGGTTCCATTCCCAGCTTTCCAAGAAATCTCCATACTGCTTTCCACATTGGCTGCACCATTTTGCAGTCCCACCAACAATGAACAAGTGTACCCATTACCCCGCATCCTCGCCAGCACTTGTTGTTGTTGGACTTCTTAATGGCTGCCAATCTTACTGGAGTGAGATGGTATCTTAGGGTGGTTTTGATTTGCATTTCTCTGACTGCTAGCGATGTTGAGCATTTTTTCATGTACTTGTTGATTGATTGTATGTCCTCCTCTCAGAAGTGTCTGTTCAGGTCCTTGGCCCATTTGTTGATTGGGTTATTTGTTATCTTATTATCTAATTTTTTGAGTTCTTTGTATACTCTGGATATTAGGGCTCTATCTGAAGTGTGTGGGGTAAAGATTTGTTCCCAGGATGTAGGCTCCCTGTTTATCTCTCTTATTGTTTCACTATTTGCAGACGATATGATTCTATACCTAACAGACCCAAAAGGGTCTACAAAGAAACTATTAGAGTTAATAAATGAATTCAGCAAAGTGGCGGGATATAAAATCAACACGCATAAATCAAATGCATTCCTATATATCAGCGACAAATCCTCTGAAACGGAAATGAGGACAACTACTCCATTCACAATATCCCCCCAAAAAATAAAATACCTGGGAATCAACCTAACAAAAGAGGTGAAAGACCTATACAATGAAAACTACAGAACCCTAAAAAGAGACATAGAAGAAGACCTCAGAAGATGGAAAAATATACCCTGCTCATGGATAGGCAGAACTAACATCATCAAAATGGCGATATTACCAAAAGTTCTCTATAAGTTCAATGCTATCCCAATCAAAATCCCAACAGCATTTCTTGTAGAAATAGATAAAACAATCAGGAAATTCATATGGAATAATAAAAGACCCAGAATAGCAAAAACAATGCTAAGCAGGAAGTGTGAATCAGGCGGTATAGCGATACCAGACTTCAAATTATACTACAGAGCAATAGTAACAAAAACAGCATGGTACTGGTACCAAAACAGGCGAGTGGACCAATGGTACAGAATAGAAGACACAGTAACCAATCCGCAAAACTACAACTATCTTATATTTGATAAAGGGGCTAAAAGCATGCAATGGAGGAAGGATAGCATCTTCAACAAATGGTGCTGGGAAAACTGGAAATCCATTTGCATCAAAATGAAACTGAATCCCTTTCTCTCGCCATGCACAAAAGTTAACTCAAAATGGATCAAGGAGCTCGATATTAAATCAGAGACACGGCGTCTGATAGAAGAAAAAGTCGGCTATGATCTACATACTGTGGGGTCAGGCCCCAAATTCCTCAATAGGACACCCATAGCGCAAGAGTTAACAACCAGAATCAACAAATGGGACTTACTCAAACTAAAAAGTTTTCTCTCACTTCCTCTTATATGTAATTTTGTGTAACAATGAGGGTCTCCTTTCTTTATCATGCAATTTCCCTTCTCTCTCCCTTTCCCTCCCCCCCTTCTCATCCCTGTTTAATGGTGATCTTCTTCTCATGCTCTTCCTCCCTGTTCTGTTCTTAGTTGCCCTCCACCAATCCCTAAAAAACAAGTCTTTGCATTTTATAGAAAAGGAAATGAGACCCAGAGGAAGTCCCTTGGTAAGTGATAGTGTCAGGGCTCATGCCCTTTGCAATTTTGAAGACCCTGCACTAACCATATGTCTTACAGCTTTCTGAATGGCACTTAATATAGGATAAGTCCCAGTTCAACTGGATTGTAATATACAGGATGGTAGGAACATGCCTTACTGGCAATGTGCTTGAAAAATTTGCATTTACTGCCAGCAAACACACTGGTCTCTGTTTCTTTGTTATATTCTATTGACAGACATTACTAATTGATCCCAGGACAAATTTCCACTGAGTCCCAGCTTCTAAACCTTCCTACTAGCTATGGCCAGTAGATTAGAGTGAGAACAGGAGATCATTTAACATCCTCTACATGAAGGGTTATGGTTTTTAGCTGCATGCACACAAAACCAGTGCCTTTCTAGGCTACATCAACACAAGCCTCCTCTCAAACACTAAGCGAGGCAGTGGTCATTCTGCCATGCCTTTCAGAGACTGAGGGGCACTGGGAGACTATTTGCAGTATGGTAAGTCTGTTTGAAGGACTTCAGGAACCAAGAAAACATCTGTGTGTAAGGGAAGGGAATGGTGAAGGAAACCTCTGGAAGAACTGAGAGCCATCTTTATGTTGTAGAGATATGCAAAGGACCTAGGGACTTGGGTGCATATTGAGAGCAGCCTGGGCACAAGGGGTCTCTGTATGGCCCGAGATGGCAGATTTGGACTGGTATACTTGGATACAGGAACAAACTGTCACCTTAGTGGCAGGAAGAATGTTCTCATAGATAGAGCTCTTCAGAAGTATGCAGGGCTCTGCTGATTTTTCTCAACCTGGGATGTTTGCAGACAACATGGAAACGAGAAAGACCAGGATATGGGCAGTGCATCCCCTGGACTTTTAGGCACCAAGGCAAAGCCTACAGCACATATACCGCACTGAACAGTGGCAGATCACACAATTCTATTATTCAAGCTTGTTCTTGTTGTTTTACATCTAATAATTCATTCCATCTCCCAGCCATCCCATGGGGTAAACACAATTGGCCCTCTGTGTCTGTGGGTTTTTCATCTGTAGATATAGTCAACTGCAGATGGAAACTATTTGGAAAATATTTCATCTGTGCTGAGCACATAAGAACTCTTCCTTGCTGTTTCCTAAATGATACAGCATAGCAACTATTTATATAACATTTATATTGTATTAGGTACTATAGGCCATTTATAGGTGATTTAAAGTTTACAGGAGGATGTGTGTAGATTTTCTGCAAACTTTACACCATTTTATATGAGGGACTTGAGCATCCATGGATTTTGGTATCTTCTGGAGGTTCTAGAATCTGTTTCCCTCAGATACTGAGGAGCAACTCTATCATTTGCCCCATTCTACAGGTTAGGAAACTGAGGCAAGAAGTTAAACTATTTGCCGTGATCCCAGAGCTTTTACGTGATAGAATAGGGCTTTGATTCAGGCAGTCAGACCTTGACACTGAGACTGCTAGTCACTGGGTCTAGGGCCTCTGGTCAAGACAGCAGGTACAGTAGGACCAGGCCCTATCCTGCCACAGATAGGCCCCAGGGCCCTGGGCAGAGCCTTTATCAAGGCCTTGCGAGGGGAGTGGCTACAACAAGGGGCTTTGGGAGATCTGTTCTGGTGATGATGGACCAGAGGAAAGAGCAGAGTTCCCAGGGTGCAGCAGCAGGAATTAGCAGGCACAGAGGAGCAGCAAGGCCCACACTGTCCCCAGGGATTCACAGGTTGTGATCAAATGTGTAGGCAGAGTCCGCAGCTTTAATTCAAGTCTTCAAAGAAAAAAAATTCTGAAGGCAGCTTTGCCCTAGGTTAAGCAGGTGTCTGAACCTTCAAGGCCTCCATTTCCTCATCTGTATATTGGGAAATTGATAGTTCCTCCCTCATAACATTGTTAGGAGGATTCAAAAAGAAAATGCCACCTTTTGGCACTGGAACGTGATGGCCTAGACTCGCTTTTCCCTTCTAAGTACAGCTAAGTCCTCTGGGAATTATACAACAGACAGCAATGAAAAGAGAACTGGAAAGAGGGAGGTAGACTGGCCGAGGACCTCAGGTCTTGAGGAAGGACAACATGGTGAGTTCCTTGGGTTTCTTTTTTATCTCCCATGTATCCTGGACTGGGCACCTCAAGGCCTACAACCTGGAACTATCAATAATCTTAGACATAAAACACAGGAACAGCATACTCTCAATGGCCAAGGGATGGGAAGGCAAAGCCCAACAAAGACCTACTGTGGATCTCCAACACTCACTCCATAAACACAGTAGGCTTTACAGTCTACTTGCAGTAGCAGCAGCACCCACCCACCCTGGGCGAACCCAACGGTTGCTCCATGACTGGGACACTGGTGGGTAGTCCAGTCTGCACACAGCAGCTGCAGTGAAACCCTAGTCTCCCTGCCTTTCCACCAGAAGCATAAGGAGACTCAGACTCAGCAAACATCTTCTTTCCTAATCTAGTGCAGCAGGGGGCCTGGCAACCCAGGGAAGTACCTTCAGCCCTAGTGGTTGTCACCAGCAGGGACTGAAGAGGAGCCCTAGTGACACCAGAAAAAGCAGATCAGAATAGCATTGCAGAACTGAAAATGAAATTGTTGTTGGAACTACAGCTCTCAAAAATAGTCCCACACCTACACATTTAACCTAAAATAGTAGATTTAAATAGGCCCCAACTTCCTTAATAAGACTCCTATAGCACAGGATTTAAAACCAAGAATCAATAAATGGGATGGCCTCAAACTAAAAAGTTTCTTCTCAGCAAAAGAAACAATCGGTGAGGTGAATAGAGAACCTACATCTTGGGAGCAAATTTTTACCCCTCATACATCAGAGCACTAATCTCTAGAGTATATAAAGAATTCGAAAAGCTAAGCACCAAAAATCAAATAACCCAATCAATAAATGGGCCAAGGACGTGAACAGACACCTCTCAGAAGAGGATATATAATCAATTAACAAATATATGAAAAAATGTGCATCATCTCTAGCAATTAGAGAAATGCAAATCAAAACTGCTCTAGGATATCATCTCACTCCATTCAGAATGGCAGCTATTATGAAGACAAACAACAATAAGTGTTGGCAAGGATGTGGGGAAAAAGGCACACTCATACCTTGCTGATAGGACTGCAAATTGGTGCAGCTAATATGGAAAGCAGTATGGAGATTCCTTGGAAAACTTGGAATGGAACCACCATTTGACCCAGCTATCCCTCTCCTAGGTCTATACCCAAAGGACTTAAAAACAGCATACTACAGAGACACAGCCACATCAATATTTATAGCAGCACAATTTACAATAGCTAAACTGTGGAACCAACCTAAATGCCCCTTAGTAGATGAATGGATTTAAAAAATGTGGCATATATGCCCAATGGAATATTACTCAGCAGTATTACTGTGGCATATATACACAATGGAATATTACCCAGCAAAAGAGAATAAAATCATGGCATTTGCAGGTAAATGGATGGAATTAGAGAAAATAATGCTAAGTGAAGTTAGCCAATCCCCAAAAAACAAATGCAGAATGTTTTCTCTGATATAAAGTGACTGACCCTTAATGGGGTAGGGAGAGGGAACAAAGAGGAATAGATAAACTCTAGATAGGGCAGAGGGGTGGGAGGGAAAGGAAGGGGGCAAGGGGTTAGAAATGATGGTGGAATGTGATGGACATCGTTATCCAAAGTACATGTATGAAGACACGAATTTGTGTCAACATACTTTATATGCAAACAGAGATATGAAAAATTGTGCTTTATATATGTAATAAGAATTGTAATGCATTTCTACTGTCATGCATTTAAAAAATAAAATCAATTAAATATTTAAAAAATAAATAGTATCAAGAGTCGCCTAAAATAATAACCAAAGTAATGCAGTATACGGATGAAAATCATTTGTCATACCAGGTCCAGGAAGGTAACAATTTAAGAAAGTCAGTTATCTGGACACCAATGACAGATACAGGAATTGGATGATAATGATTTTAAGCCACGAAAGTGTGCACAATAATTAATTACCAATTTTCTTGAAACAAAAACAGAAAAATCTCAGCAAGGAAATTGAAGTATATAGAACTAAGTGGAAATTATAGAACTGAAGAAAACTATAACAACCACCACAATAAATACCCTTAGTGGATAGACTTAGTAATAAAGGGAATAGAATCAGTGAACTTAAAGACATAGCAATATAGTTTTCTCAGTAATAACAGAAAATATACTGAAAAAAAAAGAGATTGAGATATCTGTGGGCTGATTGACATTTATATTAGGAATCCAGAAGCAGAGGAGAAAGAATGAGAAATCACTAAAAAAATATTGAAAGAATCAATGGCTGAAAACTTCCTGTCTTTTTAGTGAAATACATAAATTTACAGATTTAAGACAGATGAACCATAAATAGGATATACCCTAAAAAAAGTTCACACCCAGACATGAATATTAAACTCCTTAAAATTAAAGAACAAAGAAAAAATACTAAAAACAGAAAGAAATAGTGTTGTGCTATGCATTTCTTATATGAAACCATGGTTTTTACTTCCTGCTGCAGTGCTAGGGGTCTAGCCCAGGGCTGCTCACATGCTAGGCAAGTCTATTTATTTTGAAACAGGGTCTTGTTTCGTTGCTGAAGCTGGCCTAGAAACTATTTTCTTCGGCTTTGCCTCCTGAGTAGCTGGGATTACAGGTGTATGCTGCCATGCCTGGTTCAATTTCTAATCTTATGTCCAAAAAAACTGTCTCTTAAGAATAAAGAGGTCATGAAAGACATTCTCAGAAAAGGAAAATCTAATAGAATTTATGGCTAATAGACAAATACTTAAAGAATGGCTGAAGGAAGCTCTCCAAAGAAAATGATTGACAGAAGGAGACTGGGACCTTCAAAAAGGAAATAACAATAACAAAAGTGGTAAATGTATAACTTCATATTAATACACTATTCACCTAATTAGGTCTTTAAATTATATTCTATTGAAGCAAAAGTTGAAACATAGAATATATCCGTAGAAAAAAAATACTTCTGACAATTTTAAGAGTGAAGGAGGTAAAAGAATCTAAATAGAGTATTTTAATATTGTATTCAGAGTGGTAAAATGTCAATACTAGTTGTCTGTGATAAGTTATATATGTATATGGTAACACCTAGAACAACAACTGAGACAGTTGTGTAAAGTGATATTCTATAAAACATAAAGGGGTACTATAAATAGCATTCAATTAACCCAAGAGAAAGGAATAAAAAAAGAAAAATAGGAAACAAATAATAAAATGGCAAATCTAACCCTGAAGATATTAGTAATTACTCTAAATCATCTGAAATATACTCCAATTGCAAGACAATCACAGGCAGAATGGGTTTAAAAGCATGACTCAACTATCTGCTATCTATGGGAAAGTCACTTATAGCATAATGACACAGGTTAAAAGGAAAAGGGGGGAATATATATGATGAATACATAAAATTTTAAAAAGCAAGAATGGCAATGTGAAAAGGTAGACTTCAGAGGAAAGATAATTACTAGAGGTGAAAAGGAACATTACATAATGATAAAAAATGTCAACCCACTAACCAATTAAGGAACCCTAAATGAGCACGTACCAAACTATAGAGATTCAGAATTCATGAAACCAAAACTGAGTTGAAAGGAGAAATAGATAAATTTCACAGCCTATAGCTGGAGATTTCAACACATCCCTCTCAGCACTTGATAAAAGTATTAGGCAGAAAATCAGAAAGTGTTGTTCACATCCTATCAACCAACAGGATCTACTTAACATTTACAGAACATTCCATCCATCAACAGCAAAATATATATTCTATTCAAGCTCCCATGGGAGCAAGACCGATCATATTCTCGGCCAAAGATCTTAACAAGTTTAAAAGAATTGAGATCTGACAAGAGTATTGTCTCTGGCCATAACAGAATCAAACTATAAATCGATAGCAGAAGGGCAATAGGAAAATCTCCAAAGACTTGGAAATTGAATAATCCATGGATCAAATAAATTTCAATGAAATAAAAAGTACGTAGCACTGAATGAAAACGAAAGTACAACTCATCAAAATTTGTGGAATTCAGCTAAAGCAGTGCTAAGAAAGAAGTTTATAACATTAGGCGCTTATATTTGAAAGGAGGAAAGGTTGCAAATCTAATTACTACCTCAAGAAAGTAGAAAAAGAAGAGCAAATAAACCCAAAGCAATCAGTAGTAAAGGTAAGAGCAAGATATAAATGAAAAAGCAGGAAAACAATGGAGAAAATTAATGAAAGACGATGGTTCTATAAAAAATTTATTAACCTCCAATAAGATTGAAGATTAAGAGAGAAGAATCATCCTTAATATCAATAACAAAAAGGGGCATCATCGATCCTACACCCCCCAAAGGATAATAAAGAACAGTAACTATGTTCATAAACTGAACAACTAAGTAGAAATGGATGAATTGCTTGAAAAGTACAAATTAATAAAACTCAGCATGGTAACATAGATGACCTAAATAGACCTGTGTCTATTAAAGAAGTTGAGCTTGTGGTTTGAGAAGATAAGTGCATTAACCATTACATAACATATACATGTATTGAACCAGCACACAGTACCTCATGAGTATGTACAATTTTTATGGATTTAATGTGTCCGTTTAAAATATTTAAAAACTTAAGACTGAAACTTGAAATAAAAGCTCCCCTCAAATCTCCAAGCCAACATGGTTTCACTGAAGAATTTTACCAAACATCCAAACAAGAATTAACATCAATTTTTTATAATCTCTTCTGGAAACTAGGAATGTAAGTAGCATTTTCCAATTAATTTTATGAGGCCAATATTCATCTGATACCACAAGATAGAACACAAGAAAATTGTAGACCAATGTTTTGGGAAAGTTCTTCAACAAAATTTTAGCAAACTGAATACAATAATTTATATGTATCTACATATCTATCTAGGTAGGTAGATATGAAAATTACTAAACTATGATCAAATAGGATTTACATGCAAGACTGGTTCAATATCCAAAGGATGAAGAAGATAGTACAGAACCTACCTGTATTTTTCTTTTCAACTTCTAGTGAATCTATAATTATTCCAAAGTTAAAAGAGGAAAGAGACAATGCCTTGGGGAATGTTTAAAAATCCAGATGTCCAGGCCTCACGCTCATTACATCACAATTTCTATGGGTAGAATTTAGGCATCTTGTGTTTTTAGAAGAGCTCATTAGTTGATTTCAGCACGCAGCCAGGTTTGAGACCCTGTGCTCACTGTTGCGAGTGGTTTTCATGATCATAATTCCCCTCCTCCTCATGATAACAGCACCAACAGAGCCCTTCCTCTGTGTTGCACACCGTTTGAAGCACTTTGTGTCCGTCACCACATTTCACCATCAGTAGAAATCACTGTTCTTGATTCACTGACATCACTAGGGTTCCTTCCCCATTCGGGACCAGTTGGTCTCTGACTGATGATTCTGGACATATAGACAATGCAGATCTGACTCATCTTCATACAGTGACACTCGTTTTCTTTTGGAAAAGAGCCCAAGTTGTCATGAGTTCTATTTTCTTACCCAGATTTCCTTGACTTTACCTATAACCAAAGAGGAAAGCCACTTGAAGGGAGAGTGGAGGGGGCAGGTATTGCTGCAGGTGTGTCTAAGGAGTGCTGTCTTTTCTCAGCAGTGGGGTGAGATGAGTTGACATGCCTGTCCTGGTTTTGGTCTTTGAGGTTTCACATTTCTTGTCCTCCCATCTGGAGATGGTCATTTCTAGTTTGGACACATGTGCCATAGTTATGGTACCATTCGGAAACAGGGCATATGGAGCAGGTAAGATGGAGAATAATGTGACCCATAGGTCCTCAGGACTTGACCAGCAATTGATGTAGCTCACAGAAAATTCCGGTGCATGAGACATGCTACTGAGCACTGGGTGCTGTGGTTTGGATATGGTTTGCTCCTACCAAAACTCCTGTTGAGACTCAATTCATCAGTGAGGTCATATTGGAGGGGTGGGGCCCAGTGAGAGGTGGAATAAATTAGTGAATAGATTAGTGCCTTTATCATAGAAACACTGTATTTGGCCCCCTTTCTCTATTCTGCGTGTGCCTATTTCCTTTCATTTTCCCTCACCAGAAGCCCACAAGATACAGCCAGTGTATCTCAGATTTCCTGACATCCAGAACTGAGAGCCAAAATAAATCTCTATTCTTTACAAATTAGCCAGTTTCAAGTGTTCTGTAATAGCAACAGAAAACCCAATGAGGACTTGGCTTGACTCAGGAATAAATTTCAATGTAGAAGCAGAGAAGATACACACACACGGATCAGTTGACTTTGGTCATATGGCCTCAGCAACGTGGTTTGGAAGACAGATCACAAGACAGGACCCACTCTAGGGGTTCTGTTATCTTGTTTGGGCTGCTGGGTTAATCCAGTTCATAATTTCTTGTGCCATTGAAAAGAAGAGCCAAAAATAAGTGTTTATACTCCTGTGACATTGCGGAGAATGAATGTACAATGGAAATGGAAGGTCAAGAAAACAAGGAAAGCATTGGAAGTCTTGCTAAGCAATAAGCAGGGCTGGCACATTGCATGCTCTGGGGGCACCATTCACATAGACAAAACTGTCACTCTGAAGCCGGAATTGGTGCTGATGTGATAGAGGTGACAAAGCCACATAAATTTATCCTCAAGGTTGAAGTCTCCATCCTACCCTACACCCATTCCCTCACCATCTCTTACAGGACAGCTGCTGTTCTGTGTCTGTTTCTCTTTATTCATTGGGGGTTGAAATGTTGGTTTTATTTTCCTGAAGAATTAGGATTCTCCTGAAGAACTCAAAATGCAGGAAGAGGGAACTAAGGTATTTGTAGATGCATGATCCCTCTGCTGCATTCAATTCAGCAAAATCTCACATCCTAGTTGGAATAGAAGGAAAATCTTTTGGCCTTTTATTGGGGAAAGGGGTGGCCAAAGATAAGGATAGAATGCTATTTCTTGGACAGCTGTGGTCAGGATCAATTAGTCTCTACTATATCAGGATTGCCAACTTTGTTTCTAATCTATTCTGTCAGCAAAAGTTGAAATCAGACATTTAAATAAAGGCCAATGTCAAAGTTCTTTTTGAAAGAACTATTTCTGATTCCTATTTCACTGTGAAGGTGCAATCGAGTTGTTCTGGGGCTGGGATGCCTGTGGCTGGAATGCAAGAGGGCTTTGGCAGGTGGGCAGATGCTGGAACTTAGAGGCATCTTTGCTGCCTTTTCCCTGGGGCCACACATTCTCAAAGATATGGGACCTGCTGGAACCACCCTTTCTTGACACCAGGAGGCTTTTTGTCTGGAACACCTTTTACATCTCAGATGAGATTTTTGTGGGCAGGGCCTCTTTTCCTGTTTTAATAACCCGTTATCAACTACAAAGTTGCCGCTAGCAAAAATATCAATTATCGCTTATGCAAGACTTGGCATTACTTGAAACCGCATTCCATCCTCGGAACATGATAGTTGCTTTGAGCCAAAATCCAGAGAGGGTTTGAGGACAAGTTGTGTACACAATCATTAAGTGGGCCAAAAGAATATATTTTTATCCTGTAAATTGAATGCCAGTTAAGCAGTAGTGATTACTGCAAGAAGCTGTAATTTATACTAGGGGAAGTGAAGATTTTTTTTTTTAAAGATAAAAAGTATTGCTTAAGAACAGCTTCAAAAAAGAAGAAAAGAGAGTGAGAGAATGAAAGAAATACCAGGAACAAAGCCCCCAAAGACTCAACTGCATGGAAATTTTAAAAAGAAAAAGCCTTTTGTTAGAAAAAGAGTTTGTCTGTATAATACCCAGGATACTTGAGAAAGAGTCACATAAGCTAGTGTGGCCACACACTGCATGGAGACTTTTCAGTCAGTCAGTGGTTAATATGGACCATATATGTGACAATGGTCCCGTAAAATTATATGGCCTAGTGATGTGCAGCCATCTTAGCTTGTGTAAGTACACTCTGTGACGTTCTCACAGCAGCAGACGTGTAACAGAATGTGTTATGATTCGGCTTAATGATGCGTCTCTCGGAATGGATCCCCATTGTTAAGCAGCACCCAACTGTATTTAATAATATAGCAGTGTTATTACAATTCCTGAACTTTTTCTGCTCCTTAAGACTATTTACCATCAGGCTGGACTACATGGGCAGTATTTGGGCCTTGTATTTTGAGTGCATCCAGAAACTGCCAACACTGATGTCCTCCCTGGTCTCATCCAGAAATCTGACAATCTGGGCAGAAATAACAGTCTGAATTTTGACTTTGACTAAACAAGAAGTGGTTGTGATAAATCTTGTGTTGTTTGGCTAAAATCTCGGTGAGAATTCTTGTCATTGGCTATCAACTTGTACTTTGCTTTGGACTTTGTGGGCAAAAAGGAGAGATCAAATGGGGACATGAGAAAGATCTCAAGTATTTGAACTCTGTTGCATCACCAAGAGGGGTTGATCAGTGGTTGCTAAGATGGCAGGCTGGGATCTGTGTCTGGAAGCTGCACAAAGGCAGGTCTCAGCTCAGAATAGGAAAGAGTGGTGGTGCTGGCTCTACCTGGGGTATTCATAGGCAGCCTGTTTCTAGAGGAGACGTTCTTGGCCCCAGTGGTACACTAGCACACCTGGGAGCCCCTCCTCGAAGATCCTGGTCTAGGGTATGCCACAGGTATTTGTAGCTTTGGCAGGTGGGTCGATAGCTCCAAGCTTTCCAGGTGATTCTTACCTGATCAACAAGGGCTGATAACCTATTAGGGGTGCTTACTAGTATGAAGAATTCCTTGTCATTCATGATTCTTGAGGTCTGCTTGGCTGCTGTGTTGGTCAGCTTTGTGTGACTGTAACTAATACCTGAAATAATCAACTTAAAGGGAGGAAAGGTTTCAGAGTCTCTAGTCCATGGTTGCTTGGCCCCATTCTTTTGGTCCTGTGGTGAGGCAGCCCATCCTGGCAGGAGCATGTGATAGAGCAAGCTGCTCACCTCCTGGCTGGGAAGTGAGGAGGAAGAGTTGGGCTCCTCTTTCCCCTTCATGGGCACACCTCCAGTGACCAGAAGAACTCCTATAGGTCCCACTTCTAAGAGTATCTTCAGCCTCTCAATATCCCCTAGCTGGGGGCCAATCCTTTATGTAACTTATGGGCCTTTGGGGGGGACATTCCAGATCTAAACTACAACAACCTCACCAGCAGCTTCAGCATTAATTGGGAACGTAATAGAAGTGAGAATCTTCATTCCCCCTGCTCATATACCATGTGCAATGCCTGAATCAGAAACTGGGGTGGGGCCAGCAATCTGAATTTTCACACCCGGGGGTTTCTAGTGTTCGTTGAAGTTTGAACACCACCAACCTGTGCTGTAGTTGTGGTTCTCGAACTTTGGTGGATCTTACAATCACCTGGGAGCTCTTAAAATTTCAGATACCTAAGTCATGCTTCCTGCCAATGGAATCAGAACCTCTGGTGCTAGAAAAGAGTCACCAGTGCTTTTAAAACCTTCTAGGAGATTCCATTGTGTATCCACTTTTGAAAAATTAACGCATTATAGAAACAGAGGTAGGTTCCTCTTGTTCTTAATATTCTACTATTTGCCTTTGAAATTCGGTCCTGACTCCCTCATTTTGTGTTGTATTAGGACATAAGTTGCCTCAGAGCCTTGAAGGAATGCTAAAGTCCCCATTAGAACTCTGATTCTCCTGGAAGATGTGGCTGCTGGCTTCTGGCTTATTATGTACTCAGGGGAGAGGGCTTACCAGGATTCCATGCTGAGGTGGTGCTCTCGGGCGCAGCCAGCCACTTCAGGAACATGGGCACAGACCATCATTCCATGGGAGAAAAACCTTTTAAGGGAAGTTGTTAGACATGGTCAAACTGTTTTGGTTTTGTTTGGTCTATGGGTTCCATCAGTTTTCACACACTCATCAGCCCCTTCAGTGTGGTTATCACTGGGTCTGCTTTGAGGAGGTTCTGGACTCCTGAGGTGTGAAGAATGATCAATCCCGCCTTCATGTTGGCTCTGAGAGGCCTCAAGAGGGACTTCTGGTGGTCAGGAGTTCAGTCTGGAGGGATCCCTCTCAAGCATCAAGGGCCACTGCAGGAAGGAAGAGACATGAGAACTGGACCTCTGAGTAGACAGGAGTTCCAGATGGACAAAGGGCATGAGCAAAAGCCCTGGCTCCTGGGGTATTGAGGGATTTGGCAGGGTGGGGTCACTCTCTGCCCTCTGATGTGCATTTCAGTCCTGGAGTGGGGGTGGAGAAGTACACTCTCCCATCCCTATCCCTTCTCTAGCCCTCTGACAGGAGGGAAAAGGCAGAGACCAAATAACTAGACCATAAAGCCCCTCCTTGCGTGTGGCTTTAGGAAAGGAAGGGGGTAATGGTCATTAGGTGCAGGAAGCAGCCTGTCCTTAGAATTTGTACTGCCTGGAGCATCCTGTGCCCTTTGATGTCCCTGAGAGGTCTTTGAACTTTGGGAGGCAGCAGATTCCCTCTTAGCTGCAACCCCTCCTGTAGGTCAGCTAATCCCCTCCTCTGCACTGGCCTTTGAAGGGGAGAGGAAATGCTAGGGGCTGGTTTCTAATGCCCATTAAAAAAGCTGCCCCTAGAAGAATTGATCTCAGCAGTTCCCTCTGAGGAGGCAGCAGGAGCCTAGGAAGCTGGAGGCGTGGTGAGCAGGTCGATTTCATCTTATACCCCTTGGTATCCTTTAAATTTTTACCATGCCCTTATTTTTAACTACTAATTAAATTAATGAGGGCCAGAAGCCAAGCCATTCCCCATTGGCTGAGACAAACCTTCCCTGAGAAATCTAGCTGTTGGTACTGTTTGTTAGTGGGAAGATTATTAAATAAGATTCTAAGGACTTGAAATTGCCAAGTCTAGGTGGAATTGAAATTAATCTCATCTGGTTAAGGCATATTGATGGTTAAAAATAATAATTCTATCTTTTTTTGGAGGGTTGGTGTTTATGGGTACAGCAGGGGAAGAATCTGATATAAGACCAACTTATCTAGAGTATTTCTTCTAAGTTAATACAGTTTGTCACTTGGTATCTGTGGGGAATTGGTTCCAGGACTCTCCTTGGATACCAAAATGCACAGATACTGAGGTCCCTTAAATAAAATGCTGTAGTGTATGCATAGAACCTACATGCATCCTTCACTATACCTAAAATCACCTCTAAGGGGTTTATGAAATGGAATTCCACGCAAGGGCTATGTGAGTAGTTGTTATGTTGTACTGTTTAGGGAATAACGACAAGAAAGCAGTCTGTATGTATTCAGATGTAGTTTTCTAATTTTTTTACAAATATTTTCTATCCATGGTTGGGTGAATCTAAACATGTAGAACCCCTGGATGAGGACTGGCCCTATTGCTAGAAGATGTTTTGAGGGGAAAGGCGACTCTGAGGTTTACCAGATTTCATCCTGAAGTCATGGAAGAGTTCTGAACAACCATGCATTTGATGTCTCTTCTCCACACTCTGTAACCATGCGTGAAGGAAGAGCCTTTGAGGTAGACAGAAGGGGTGGAGTAGTGTAATACTTTCAGAACTCCCTCCAGGGTTCACTTGGGATTTCCAGAAGCAAATACAGAAGTAGCATGTTATTTTGTTTTAAGATAAAATAAACTCAAGGCCATTAAGTTATTATTATGTCTGATACATGTGACACCAGGCCCACCTGTGCCCTCAATCCCACAGACATTTAGAGTTAAAATTACTGTGCATACTTAATACTACGCGTTTTTGTTAAATATATCATTGCCAGAAATAATAGATGCCCTGGGACATAAACCTAAAATAACATGGAATTTTCTGTCAGGTAATCTTTAGTTTAAACTAAAAATAACCTAAGCAGTAGTTTATATAAACCTCAAGTATCAAGACTCTCAGCCCAGTGCTAGTTCATCAAACTGTAAATTTATGAGGCACTTTGTTAGCATTTTAACATTTTTAAAATAGATCAGGTGTGATCTATATTAGAGACAGGCTCTGGAAAGCCAAGAATCCCACTATTGATGGCTGGAACATTCTTCAGGGAAGTCCTCTTCTGAGGGCTGGAAGAGGGAAGTGCTGCTGGTGGATGCAGAATCGCAGACTGCACATTCAACTTTTCTGAGCACTTTTGTAACCATCCTGCAAATCTCCTGAGAGACCAGGGCCTCTGGCCAGGAGAGTCCAGAAGTGTGGGGAGAGGAGGCTTTTTTATTTTATAACCAATCTGAAGACCAGAGAAAACTTGGAAGTGGTTTCAAGCCTAACATCCCTATGCCCATGGTGAGACTATCCTCCCAGGGCTTGGATCTCCTTGGGCTGTCATTTTCCAAAACATCCTTGTTGTGGGAGGAAAAAAAAAAACTGTCTGGTTCAGAAGATCCTGCCTAGGGAAGATGGAAGGTGGTTTTTCAAAGTGCAAAGATAGAATAATTAAATGGTGTATTGATTCTCCATAGATTGAGGCCCAGGTTTGGAAAGGTGGGAAAGAGGTTTGAGGGAATTCCTGTAGGTAGAGTTGAGATCCACTAAGGGGTTTAACCATTTCTGAAAATAAGATTGAATTGCGCCTAGTTGGGGAACATGCAAATTTGGTAACAGTTGACATGTTCTTCACGCTATAACTCGTGAGGCCTTCTTTATTTGGGTCTGTATGGGAAGAAAGGGTTTCTGTGATGGAGGACTGGGGTGGGGTGGGGGAAGGCCCATGGATCTGCTGTGTAAGTTCCCAGATAATTTACCCAAGGACCCAGCTCAGAATCCCAGAACTTTAGGCTTTTAGGAAATCATTAATGTTCCCTAAGAGACAAAAGATTTCTTTCTCTTGGGCTGTTCCCTTCGTGTTTCATGTCATTGTTATACATAGAACTTACTTGCTTCATTTCTTTCATGGGCAAGGTCATGTTCAAAAGAGGGTCTCTGGTCTGCGATTCAGGTGAGGACTCTGGGGTCTGTGGGTTGCGACCATCGGAAGGAACATTCCTTCTTGCCGAGTCAGGACGGCCCTGCCAAAGCTGGATGGAGACAGAGCCATTGAACCCATTCCATGTGCAGTAGTTACCCCATATTATAGAGGCGGAAGCCATTTTTGTCATGAGACATTTCTATAATGATCACCATATGGAGATCCACGGAGGTCTCCAGGAGCAGAGGAGACCTCTACTCCGACTTTCTAGGTTCTTGACCACATCATAGAAAAGTTCAAAAAAGAATTTAAGGTTGTGCCAGGTACAAGTACCTGGGAATGGGAGTGTGGGAAGTCTCAAGAGTGTGAATCACCCCATCTCGGTCTGGAGTTTTAGCATTTATGGAGGGCCAGCAGCTACGGGGCTGTGCTGGAGGTGGAGTCAGGGCAGGGTTATGCAGTTTTGTACCAGTTTTCCTTGTGCCTTGCCTTGGAATGTTCTAATTATGCTACTTCCTACATCATATGTCTCATTAGCATTTTAAATCTCCATACAGGAGGATGCATCTTGCTATTTTAATGATAGGGTCATTTATTGGTCACCACCGACTTTATGCATATGCTCCCTACAGCAGTGGTTCCTCCAGCTGCCTTGGGGTTGTCCTGCAGTGTCGTTGCTTTTTCATCAGCTGGTCAGCAAGCTGCAGACAAGGACTTGGGTACAAGGTCATGGGCTGGGTGGCTCATGAGTTATTTGCTCTGTGTTCCAACAGTTTATGGGCATTTCTCTTTTGAGACTCAGTGTTTTCTCCATATCCTTAAATTCCTATCTCATAACCTCTACACATTTTGCAGACTTCATTAAAATCCATCAAAAATTTTAAGTCTACCTGTTTGAAAACATCATCACTACTTTTATTTACTGATATCAAATCAAACCATACATTACATCTAAGGTAAGTCATTCTTGTATAACCTAAATGTACTTTAAAAAACATTCACTTCCCTCAAAACTTAATATGAGATAAATACACACATGCATACATACATACATGTGTACACATACATACATAGCAGGCAGAAAAAAAGTAAAAATCTGGCTTCATTTAACATAGTGTTTTCAAAGCTCATACATGCTATTACATATGGAAGAATTTTTCCTTTTAAAGACTGTATAATATTCCATTATATGCATGTAACACATTTATCCATGCATCCATCAATAGACATTTAGATTGTTTCCACATCTTGGCTAATATATCTTTGATCCTGCTTTCACTTCTTTTGATTAAATATCCAGAAGTAAAATTGCTGGATCATGCAGTAGTTCTGTTGTAATTTTTTTGAGGACCCTTGGTACTTTTTCTCCATAGCAGTTACACTATACCATTAGGCATTCCAACCATCAGTGACCAGGCATGTCAATCTCTCCACATCATTACATGTACTTTTCTTTGTTTTTTTTTTTTGATGACAAACATCATAAAGATATGAAGCAATATCTCATTAGGGTTTTGACTTGCATTTCCCTGTTGATTAATGACATTGAGCATCCTTTCATGTACCTGATGGTCATTTGTATGTTATCTTTGGAGAAATGGTTAAGTCAAGTCTTTAACCCATTTTAAAATCAGGTTATTATTTTTTCCTGCTACTGGCTTATAGGAGTTCCTTATGTATTTTGGAGGTTAACTTTTTACAATACAGTAAGTGAAGTGAAGCAATCATGGGAAGAACCAGACTTATTGATTTCACTTACAGGTGATATCTAAAATAGTCAGATTCATGGAATTGAAGAATAGAATGAATGGTGGTTGCCAAGGGCTGAGGAGAGGGCAGTGGAGAGGGCATGGATCAGTGGGCATCAAGTTTCAGCTAAGCAAGATAAATAGATCGAGAGGGCTGCTGCTGTGCATTAAACTACAGTGAACAATACTGCATTGTATGCTTAAACCCTTAATAGGATAGATCTCATATTTAGTGTTCTTACCACAATAAAGTTTTTAAAAGTAAACCTCAAAATAAAGGAAATATACTGAGAGTAAATGTAAAAAAGAATGTATTTTAGGCACAAAGAATGAATATCTTTTAAATAACTTTTTATTTCTAACAAAATTTTTTTAAAAACTGAAATAAAATTGTTTTCCCATGTATTCCATATAAATCATAATTTTCTGTTGTCCACCAAAAAAAAAAAAAGACAAAAAGTGAGAAATTGCATTGAGAAATAGGACCCTCTTTATTCAGCAAAGCAATTACTGGAAATGTCTAAATTATTTTTATTGGCCAGAATTATCTAATTATTTCTTGGCTCTTCTTTTTACCTTAAGTGGATGGACACCTGACCTCTCAATAGGAGGATCAGCTGGGATTTAACCAGAGATGGTTTTCATTATTCTGCTGAGTAGTTTTTTTGTTGTTGTTTTTTTTTAAGTACCTCTTCTCACAGGCTGGCTGTGATTTGACGCTATAAATGACAGCTGGTCCACCATTCTTTCTTCTTCTGGTCTATTATCTGCCACTTGAAAAGCAGCTAATATTTTCTACATGAATCAAAGCATGATTTTTCATTTTCATCCATTGGGATTGTTGGCAAAGAATAGGCATCCTTACACAAGAGGTCTCTCCTCTGGGAATCATGAGTCGGCAAACTGTGCTCTCTGATGCAGTAAACTGCATCTCAGCCCCTTGCAGTGATGGTACATATATAAACTCTGGTGACTCATTGTTCAGATTACAGCGTGTGGCCCACCATCCATGCCTAGTCACGCATTCTGCTGTCTCTCAGGTCCAGATGGGCAAGGAAGGTGACAGGAATGATTTTGGTGGACCCAGGTATAGAGATATGAAAAAACCAAAAAGCCACGGTTATTTATGAACTTGAAAACTCAAACCCATGACATTTGATAACTGAGTGTCTTGGGTGATTCCCATTGGCCCTTAGCACTGTGACTTATCTCCAAGAAATACCAAACACTTGAACGTTCCTCTAATGGAATATTTAGAGTAAGGAAGTCTGATCATCAGAAGTTGAGAGTTTAGGGCTGGGGTTGTGGCTCAACAGTAGAGCGCTCGCCTCATACTTGCGAAACCCTGGGTTCTATCCTCAGCACCATATAAAAATAAATAAGTGAAATAAAGGTATTGTTTTCAACTACAATTAAAAAAATAAATATTAAAAAAAGGAGTTGAGAGTTTAAGAGCTATAATGTCAGTTAATTATCACAGTCCATTTAAAGATTTTCATTTATTTATATTGTCTCTTTGTTCAATCAGTTTTCTTTCACTTTGTGAGCTAATCACCACTTTATTTCTCTGTAAATTCCCACTGTGATCTCTGTGAGAGCAGCTATCACCCTGTATCACTTGTACTTAGACTTAAGTGTACATAGTGTGCTTGAACCTGGACCTGGAAATGAGACACCTGTAACATAGTGTTCCTCTCTCCTCCTCCTTCTCTTTGGACAGCTTGGGGATGAACCATGACGATGACCACTCATCCTGTGCTGGCCGGTCCCACATCATGTCGGGCGAGTGGGTAAAAGGCCGGAACCCCAGTGACCTCTCTTGGTCCTCCTGCAGTCGAGATGACCTTGAAAACTTCCTCAAGTAAGCCCTTGAATCATTCTGTAGCATAGTACAATAGAAAATTCTCCCCAAATACAAAATGATTAGAGTCCTTTCAGCCTGAAGAGGTGATCAGTGCAATATCCTATAACAGGCAAATGCTTCCTCCCAAGCGTGCACCTGGTATGACATTGGACACCCAGCAGGTGACCATTAAATAATTATTCAGTGATGGCAATATCAACATAGAGACCCTGGCTTGAAAACCCACTTCATTTCTTTGCAGTCCTGTGACCATGAGTGGACACCACCTGAGAGGTGCTCCTTGGGTACTGTATGCGGTGGTTGAACACTCCCTGGGTGCTGAGGCTGCCTCCCTTGGTGGGGAATGAATTTGCTGCAGGGTGGGTTTGCTCACCACCTGCTCATATGGAGACAGGGTGTGTTTATCTCAATGCTACTTTCTTCCTACAAGATGTCTACATCATTCCATTTTTACATTCTGTGGAAGAATTGCTCATCTAGTTTCAGATCCTTGTCAAACTGAGTGTACACACAGACCATTCTGGTCATAGAGTGTTGAAACCTTGGGGCTTACAATGGGAGTGTAGCTCAGTGGTGGTGTACTTATCTGGCATGCATGAGGTCCTGGGTTCAATCCCCAGTACTGCAGCACATACACACATACATACAACCTCCCTCCCTCCCTCCCTCCCTCCCTCCCTCAGGGCTGGCTTATAGCATTGATGTGTGTGCCCTGAGTACTTCTCTACTTAGTCATGTTAATCTGTAGAACAGAGGTGAGTCAGTGAATCTCACCTACATATGCAGCTTTACAGTCCAAGGGATTAAAGTACTCAGGCGATCTGGGGTAAAGTGGCAAAGGCATCATCTGGGTCTTCTCTCATGTTTCCTGTTGATGGGGAAATTGCTTAAGTGGTAAACAGGCTTAAAAATGGACCCATTGGTTTTAATATGGTCTACTTCCCCTGAGTGTGTGTTATCATAGAATTTTAGTAAAATGTAACAGCTATGTGATGTTATTTGTTGTACCCAACAGAGTTAGTACAACCAGAGAGTATGTTTTCATTTGCTCACATACACAGTGCTGACCCCACTGGTGACAAGTAATGTCTTAGTCTGGGGAAGATGGGCCAGCCTCAGCTATGTGTACTGGCATGCATGCAATTTTCAAGAATTTTGGCAAGTTACTGGGTTTTCCTTTTAATACCATCTGCCTTGCTTTAGGAATGGAGGGAGGGAAGCATTAAAGTATTTTTGACCCTCTAATAAAGCTTCCTTTTTGGAAATATACCTCTCATTGTAAGTAAGCATTTCTGTTCTGATTGAAATCCTGAAGTCCTCCGTAGAGTGTACCACTGGCCAGCCTTTGGTGGCAGCAGCAGGTGTAGTCAGGTGAGACAGCTGCCTTGTCCCCACAAATCTTTGAAAGAGAATTTGTGAAGTTGGAAATAAGCACTTTGATTTTATTTAAATTATGCTTGTTCTTTATTCATAGTAACTTTTGTCCAAAAACCATATTCTAAGAAAATATCATGGTCATTTATTTCAAAAACATTTTTTGTCAAATTCCCCATTAAAGACCCTTTGCTTCAAGGGTGTTGCTCCTGGGCCCCTCCTGAGTGGCTGGTTTCTTAATAATCCACATTCAGTCATGTGGGAACAAAAAGCAAACAAAGCACAATCCACATGTCCAGTGCCTGGGTCCTTCTCCCATAAATCACTTGAAGGTACATCATTCTTTTTTTAATATTTATATATTTATTTTAGTTTTAGGTGGACACAGTATCTTCATTTTATTTTTATGTGGTGCTGAGGATCGAACCCAGTGCCTCATGCATGCTAGGCGAATACCCTATCACTGAGCCACAACCGCAGCCCGAAGGTGCATCATTCTTAAAGACCAAAAAATCAAAACAAAAACCTGAACAGTACATTTGCAAGTCAGCTTACCTCTTGGCTGTTTCAGGTCCAAAGTCAGTACCTGTTTGCTGGTCACAGACCCCAGGAGCCAGCATGCAGTGCGCCTCCCTCACAAGCTGCCAGGCATGCACTACAGCGCCAACGAGCAGTGCCAGATCCTGTTCGGCACCAATGCCACCTTCTGCAAAAACATGGAGGTAAGCATCCAGGGGAAAGCTGGCTCAGGAAGGGCCACTGATATAGGTATTCACACTTAACATGTGCATATATGTGTACATAACACACATTCAGAGGCATTTGCACATATGTAGCGTAGATAGCCACACATGCATGCATGCCCACACTTGTGTTTCAGGTCCCTGCATACAAGGCAGTTTTGAAGGGGGATGCTTCAGGCTTTCTACCGAAATGAGAAGCCTAGTATTTTAGCATGAAAAATTTTGAATGCTAGAGAAAGAAGAGTGACCCATACTTCTTGGAAGTGATCTGACATCCTCTGATTTCAAACTTTGCAAAGATAAGGAAGAGGACTAAAAACTGTTAAATGTTGGAGAATGTCAGATGGAGAAAATTTCAAATGTAATAAATCAGTTATATAATAGTGATAATAACCCTATTAAATAGCATTTATGGAGCAGCGTCTATGTGTCTGGTCCCAAAGTGTCACCATAACTCCCTAGATTCTATCTCCACATTACAGATGATAAGAGCAAATCAAACTAAGTAAGTGGCCATTCATAGTGTCTTGGTTAGTAGGTAGGAAAACAAGGACTTGAATCCAAGCACATTCACACCCAGAGCACACACTTTTTCACTGTGCAGCAAAGAGGGAGGCCCATGGCTTGGCTCATTCTTCAGATGGAGAGTACCAAGAGGAACATACTGGGACCTGGGGCACCATGCCCTTGGCCATCTGTGTAACAGCCACAGGAGGTCCAGAATGGCCAGAGAAGCCTGCATTCCAGTGGAACTCAGCTAGGGAGCACAGCCTGCACCACCCTGGGGCAGAAGAAGGACAGAATAAAGGAAAGTATTTAGAGATTTGTGGGGCTCAGGGGCAGGCAGCCCAAGAGAGAGCTAAGCACAGGGCTCAGGACAGCATCTCGTCCCAGGAAGGATCTGTGGAGGGCTGACCAGGAACTCACGACAGAACCCAAACCAAGGAAGACAGGTCCACAAGGGCTGCCTACAGAAGGAGGCCTGGGATCCTGGCAAGCCTTGACTCCCAAGGAGTTCATGCTGCCTCTTGAGGACTTCTATCTAAGAGTTGGGGTGATATCCTGCAGGTGGGGCACGGCATTGTTTGGGGTATGGAGAACAGCAGCACCTCAGCACCCAGCTGGTACCGACTGCCAGCTGTTTTTCCCAAGGACACTTATTCACAGTGTTGTTCTGAATCCTCCTCTGCTGGTCCCCTGGGCAGTGTGATCAGGGCCAGGATTCTGACTGCCCCAGCAGCCTTCCATGTCTAATGCTCCTCATCAGCCTCTGCACGGCTTGACCATGAAAGCTCTCGTTTCTATATGTATGTGTCTGCCAAGAGCATTCAGTTTGCTTACACTTCATTTTCAGCCTCCAAAGTGAATCGATGATACAAATATCAAGAGAGCAGTTTTCAGGGGGGCCTTTGATGGTGTTAAGCTCAGTACAAGACCAACATGAGGATATATGTCTAGAACCCTCCCAAAGACACTGAGCATTTAGGAAAGACAGAAGGGCCCCTCCCTAGGGTTGAGAAGGGGAGGTTCCCAGTGGATTCAGAGTGCCCAGTAGGGAGTCCTACCCAGCGCTGCTGAGATGAGGCAGGTCAGAGGAGCTGGCCTTCCAGGGTAGTAAGATTGAATGGGTGTATCTGGACAAAGACCACCTTCCCTGCAAGCTGAGCCATTTTTCCCTCTAGGAGCCAGGTGATTGCAGGAAGGTGGGATTGAGGAAGGGAGACACATATTGGGGACTAGCAATCTCCCAGGCTGGACTCTGCCCTTGCACTGTTATGCAGTACCCTAACTGCAACACTTAGGTACTTAGGGATGTAAGAGGATGGTCAGGAAGGAAAGCCCAGTGTGCCTATTACTGAGGGAGAGAAGGGAATCTGTCTTCAAAGACCCCAAGGGAGAGAAGGCTACATGATATTTTATTTTCCTTCATTAACATCTTTTCATTTAAAGAGGACAATTAGAGGTCGACAAGTAATGAATGGTTAGCTCAGCTTTGTAGCTCCTTATCCCCTAGAGACTCAAAATGCAAATAAATTTGTAATGCGATCTTCCCATTTGTAAGATGCCGTGAAATTGAGCTTTTAATCCCACAGCTCCCCAAGAACTGCACCTCATGTTTTCTTACTTGCTTTTACCTTGAGTGTTGCACCAGTAATCAAATAGTGTTTTCTGCCCCAATAGCAGGAGTCGTTATGTGCGGGGGATAGGGAGGGTGAAGTAGTGGAGTCACCATGGTGGCTGCCAGCCTCCGCTAGTCACTAGTCATTGTTCCACTTGCAAGGACTGTGACGGTGAGGTGGCAGCTACTGCTCATGCTGGAGAACATGTCTCACTAATGCTTTTGCACTACTGTGGAAGGTCAGAGATTTGAGACACGCTGCCCTCGGTCTGGGCTGGTCCTGTAAGTCAGATCCAGACCAAGACACCAGCACAGGTTTGGATTCCAGGGATCACAGTGTGGTCAGATTGCTCCCTCTGTGCCTATAGAGGTATGTGCTCCAGAATGTGTTCAGTATGGCAGGATCGCAGATGTCTTCTATTGCCATTCCTTCCTGCTTTGTGGAACAAGATCACCGTGTTGCCCCCTATCATGTCGTTTCTGTGTTCCTCTTCACCTGCTCTGTTGCAGCTATCCTGCTGCCTCCCTGCAGCTCCCAGTGGGGTCATGCCCCACCGTCAGCAGCCCCTTCCTCTGCCTGGCAGCTCCTCTCTTAGCTATCCACATGAATCATTCCTCATCTTTTTTGAGGAAAGATTTTTTTTTGTTGTTGTTTTTGAGGCTAACCTTGTCAATGTGTCCTACCCCGACTGCCCTGCTTGACACTATGATCAGTAGCCCTCCTCTGCCCACCCTTGCAGCACCAACTTCCAACTGACCTCTTAAGGGAAAGCACTGCTTCCAGACACTTACTTTTTTTAACATGCTATAGAGTGCACTTACTTATTATGACTGATAATTCCCCTCTTCTAGATCAAAAATCTTTCAAGGGCAGTCATCTTAACTTTTGCTCACCAGTAATTTTCAACTGCCACGAGCAGTGCCTGGCACACAGTAGGCACTCAATAAGTATGTGTTGCTCTGGGATCCAGCCGTGACCCTAACTGAAGGTTTGTACAGTCCTGCTTGTGTGGCTTCACTCACCTGCTGATGAATCTATGGACGGTGCAGAGTTGAGAAAGAGACCCTTAGAGACCTGCCCATGTGATATATTACTCTCTAAACCTGATTGCAGGGTTTTCCATGTGGTTCACTACCATAAGGGGTGAATCTGCCAGACGTCTTGCAAGGGTCCATGCAGACCACTCCCATGGCTCCCTCCCAGGACAAGAACCATTCAAGGAAGGGCAGTGAGTCTGGTAGGGAGTGAGTGCAGGCTGGTTCCTAGTGATTGTTTCTCTTTCTCTGTGCATTGGTGTCTTCACTAGTAAAATATGAGGCTTCTGGTCAGTTAAGACATGTAAAGTGTAGAGAAATGGTTCTGTCATAAAGTTAGTGCCCAATATAGTGAGCTGATAGCTGTGTTGTTATTTTCTTCCTGGACAATGCCAGTTCCCACCTGTGGGAGACAGAACTAATCTATCTGTTCATTTAAAGGATCCACGTTTTTCTCTATTGAATTCCTGGGTGCTATGAAAAAAAATGAAGCGTCGTCTTAACTCTTCATTCCTCCTGATGTAGCCAGAGACACCAGAACCAATCAGTTCTTTTAATTCAGTGCTATAATTGATCTTTGTAGTCATTATTACCCTTTCTTTTCCTTGAGGATTGAAATGGATATCACGTTATTAAATGACATGGTCTCAAATATGCCTTTAAGTTTCTCACCCCAACTATATCTTCTGGCCAAAATGGAATGACGGGCCAGATTTACTCTCCTGTCTGAATTCAAATGATTGATCAATCAATCAAAAAATGAGTGATGTAGTAAGACACTTTACATAAAACAACAGATGCCTGTTCCCTTTGAGGGGAGCCCTAGGATTATTCTTGCCAACTGCCTGAAGAGCTTCCAGGCTGCAGCACAGGAGAACTGAAAGGAAGCCACAGTCTTCCTAGTAGAGGAAATGGAGCTGCTTTTACAGGGAACTGAGGCAACTAGGGTTCCTAAGACAGAGTACTAAAGAAAGAGCTGCCCAAAGAGAGACCCCCAGAGATGTGCAGAGGGTCCCCTCGGAATATGCCACTTACTGGTCAGTGCTGGTGTGTGGAAAAACTACCCCAGGGCAGGCAAAGAGCCATCTGAAAGGGTTAGAGGAACACTCTGAGGAGCTCACACAGGTATCAGATAGTGCATGGCTTATAATTCTATACCCAGAAAAATATCTTTCAAAAAATTGTTAAATGCAGTTTTTTCCTGTTATAGAAAAGCTGGAAAAAAATCATCATGAACAGGCTTATACACTATAAGAAACATTAAAATAAAATAAATCTTTCAACAGAAAATGATACTAGATGAAAATATATATCTATACAAAGGAATGAAACACACTGCAAGTAGTAACTACATGGGTAAATATATGACATATTGAAGTATACTTGAATGTCTTTTAAAAATTATTGAACATTTAAACAGCTGTTTTAAAATAAATAATTGTACTTGTAGTAGCTCTCCATGTCCTAATCCCCAGAATGTATGAATGTTATTTTATATAGCAAAAGGGGATTTGCAGGTATGATTAAATTGATTATCTTGGGATGGGAAAATTGTCTTGGATGATATTATGGGCCCAGTGTGTTTGCATGGATCCTTCAAAAGAGGGAGACATGAGATAAAATCAAAAGGAGAGAGAGGAGATATCATGATAGAAGCAAGAGTTGGGGGTGATGCAAGGAAGGAGCCACAAATCAAGGAATGCAGATGGCCTCGAGAAGCTGGAAAAAGTCTTCGGAAGGAATCTACCCTGCTGCCAGTTGACTTTATCTCCCTGAAAGTCATTTTGGTCTTCTGACCTCTAGAACTCTAAGAAAATTTATGTTGTTTTGAGCTACTAAATTTGTAGTAATTTGTTGTAACAGCAGTAGGAAACCAATTCAAATTTGCCATAGGGAACTAATTTAGTACTTTAGGGTTATGACACATATGAAAGTAAAATGTATGGTATTCACAAAGGCCAGAAAGGGAGAAATTCAAAATATGATATTGACTCTTATACTATATGTGAGGTGTAATAACAGCAGTCCCTCCTTATCCGGAAATAGTGAATAAACTTAAAATAACTTATATAGCACATTGTCATAATTATTTTATCAGTAGTAATTGCTGTTAATCTCTTACTGTACTAAATTATAAATTAAACTTTATTATAAATAGGCATGATTAGGAAAAAACACAGTGTGTATATAGGGTTTGATTGTATCCTGGGCAATGAGGGTCTTAGAATGTATCTCCCAAGGATAAAGGGGACCACTATAATATCAGATAAAGACAGATTGTGATCATTTAAAGATGTGTAATATCAAGTGTAGAACAAACAGGAAATGACGCTGCAGAGAGTCATAGCTTTTAAGATAACAAGGGAAATAAAATGTATGCAGTCATATATTGCTTATTCCTGTGGTTAAGGACATTAGAAGTAGATTATTTAAAGACGGATTATAAATGCATAGTCATTTGTGCTCCATTCCACTGAGAAAGTAGTGCATTAGGGTTCTTGACATGTTCTATTTAGATGTGAGTCTTCTTGAAACCCCATGAACATCCTGTGTCCCCAGGTGGAAAGCACCAATTGTCTAGTCTTCATGACAGAATCACACAAGTGACTTCATAACATCTCAAAGCATGTCCAGTTACTTCAGAAAAAAACTGTGCTACAAAATTCTGAACAATATTCTCCAAACCAGAGCTGTGGATATAGCTCAGTGATTGAGTGCTTGCCTAGCATGCATGAGGCCATGGTTCAATCCCTAACACTGAAAAAAAAAAATCACTAAACCACTTTTGGTCCCCTTTTATAGGGAAACAAAAACCACTATGTACTAGATGTTGTAAAAAGGAAGAAAAACGCACAGCCAGCAGTTTAAGGGGAGAGGATATTGTGAAGAAATTACAACTCCAAAAATATGGAGCAATCTCTTTTCTTAAAAACTATACTTACGTTTGGAAATTGAGAACATTATCCATGCTCCCAAGCCTGGGGCTCCCCTAAAGACTGTATTGATGGGAACTTCACTGGCCAGCACCTTGGGCTGGGGTCTCTGTATAGAGCCATTAGGGGAAGCTTGGAAAAGGACCTAAGCATTAAGGAGGCAACTCTCTGTGTGTCTGTCTGTGTCTGTGTATCTTTTGTCTTAAAAATGTCTGGAACTTTAAGCCGGTTACAGAAAAGAAAATAATAATGAAATATAGTGGAGATTGGACACTGCCCAGGGAATAAAACTGTGAGACACACCGGTATTGAGGAGTTGAACATTTTCTTTTCTGGAATACAGAACATAAAAACAAGAAGAAAAAGAAACTTGATAGATTCCATTTTCAGAACAATACTAACCACCCTGACTAGTGGTGGGCTGTTTTCATTTCACTGCTGTCTCTTATGGGAAACAAAAGCTTATCTGCCAAAGGATGAGCCCAGCCCATTCCAGACAGGAAGTAGAGAGCAGAGGCCTCCCTCCTCTCCGGGAGCACGTCTCTCATCCACGCATCCCCGTGACCGCACTGAAGCAGGAGCCCCAAACCAGGGCCCTTTGGGTAGTTTCAAAGTATTCATGAACTGGGATAGGACAGCAATCACACCTTTATTTTTCTTCCACTTCTAAGTGAAGTTAGTATTTCCCTCCATTATGAAGGTTGGCAGTAAACCCTAGCAGTCTCCACAGGACCCAGGACAGTCATGTGATTAGGAATGACAGACATCCTCATATGTATAGCAGTGTGGCTGACATCACAAACTATCATTTATACTCCCCACTCCTTTGACATTACACTGGTTACACTGTCCCCTCTATATTATAGACAATGTGTTGACAAACCTATATTACAGTATTGCACTTTAGGAAATCGGTATTTTGAAAATGATATTTCAACTTAATTATTTTCTTGGTAATTTTATGTATTTAATAACTATGCATTGGCAAACATAGTCTAGGAGGGGCTTTCTCAGCACCACTAGATGCTGAGGACCCCCCAAACCAGAGACTTGGTGTTGGAGAGTGGCAGGCTGGTGTCTGCCCATAGCAGGAAACATGGGATGCCCTGACTGAGCTTTTGCTCTTCTTTGGGTAGAATTTCCAATGCAGCACTTCCTTGTGACTTCTGTGTATACCCTTCTCTGGGTGCTCATGGTTCCTAGCTGTCTTAAGACCCATGAATTAAGAACCATTTCCTCACTCAAAGGAATAGGGTAAATGATGTGAGAAAACATTGCTTTGGGAGCCACCCAGGTTTCAAATAGTAGCCAGGTTTTCTGCATTCTTAAGCATCTGCATATAATAGAACCAAAAAAATAGTTAAAATGCAGTCCATTTTAATTTTTAGACCTCTGGAGGCTCCTGCAGCATCATCATTACCATTGAATCTTTCATGTCTGTCGGCGGAATGCTGGTATTACAAGGCTCAAAGCTGTCTATGGAAATATGAACTACAAAAAAATTGGCCTCAATAGCTGGCATTTGTTGTAGAAGTTATTGGCAAATGCAGCCGTCTCCTCTTTTAGCCAATGGTAATGTGATGTTTTTAATTCGAGAAAGTATTTCAAGAAAGTCCAAACATAAAAGATATAAACACTGGATGGTAAATATTTATTAGAAAGGGGAAATGAACTTTATGCAATTAGTTCAATCAATCTCTTTTATGATTACAAGTTCCTCCTGTCCTCCATCACTGGAAAACAAAGTTACTCTTTAACAAGACTTTAAAGCTTAGATATTCTGCCAGGTGAAAAAGGGTGGGAAGACCAAATTTAGGCATTATCGACTGAAAGGAAGAGTGAGTATACAACTGGAGACAAAGCAAAGGAGGCGGCAGTTAGGGCAGTATCCTGACCATGACCACTATCGCTGCCCCACACAACCCTCACCCGTTTCCCACACAGCAGGGGGATTTCTCCTGCTGCTACTACCAGCACTCCAAAACCTGGGGATCCGAGGTTGAAATGTACTATGGAATGACCACCCACCCCTCATCTGTGTTCTGTGCAACATATTCTATCATTGCTCTGAAGCCTAGGCATGGCTGCCACCATACAAAGAAAGGTAGTGCTTAGAGAGGATTCCAGTAGCCGTGGTTGCCATGAGTGCAGACGAGATTTTGTTCCAGGGCATTCCATTCACAAGGGACCGCAATGTGCACGTTACACTGTTTTTCTCAGAACATTGTTAATCGAAGAAGTTGTGAACTAATTGGAGGGAAGTGAGTGTCTGGAGTGGACACAGGCATTAGAGGGGTGCAGTGTTCTTTTCTACCTAACGTTCCCATGGAATGTTGTTCTTTCCCATTGGTACAGCATGGAGGTGCAATCTGTGTAGCACAGTGGGAAAGAAGATGGGCTCTCTAGTTAGGCTGCCCAGGCTGCCTTCCTACCTCCACTTCTTTGAACACACTGTACAGTCTTTATGCCTCAATCTTCTAATCTGCAAAATGGGAAAATAGATCCTTTGGACACATTATAGGGTTGTAATGATAGATGCGTAACAGATAAACTAGAGCAATTGGCACGGAGAACACACTCAGTGTTGCTTCTGTCATTTTTTTGCAACCTTGTTTCCTGGAGTCAGTGGGAAAGGAGGGGACCTGGTTTAGCTGACCATTATATTGGCTGATTCTCCTTTTCTGTGTCTTCCTATGCTGTCCTCTCCATTCCTCCTGGTGCCCTGGAAGTCTGTAACCCCCAGGGATTGCTCTCCAGCACTCAGTATCTCTTGGAAAATCCCCAGTCCCAGGGCTGGAAAGCCTCTTTCTGTCCTGCAGAGAGCTGCTTGGACATCTTGATGGATCCAGAGCTTCTTGTGGCATCCAAGAAGCTCAAGTTGTCATAACGCTACCTGGAAGCAGGACTCTTTTCTGATATCAGTCAGTTCTAAACTTAATGGGTCATTAGAGCCTCCTCCAGAGACTGTTGGATGTTACTGTGTCCCACTCCAAATCCTATTAGAAGTTACTGTATTTCTAGGGGACATGGGTTTTAGAAATTTGTATTTTTATATAGCCTCCCCCTAGGATTCTTACTGTCAGCCTGGTTTGGAAACTGCTGATTTAAATAAAATCTATCCCTTCATTGCCAGTGGACCTGGCCAGAGAGGGAGGCTGGCAAGGTCTGGGAGCCTGCCTGGCCTGGCCCTGCCCTACTCAGACGGGGCTTGCATGGTCATATGTGGCGCTGGACGCCCAGCTGAAAGCTTTTTTGCCTGTGTGGGTCTCAGCTTCCTGCCCAGCATCTGCAGCCTCTTGAAGCTGTTGGACTTTGGCAGCAGATAGCCCTAATTTTCCAGAAGTGTTTGAAAGTTTACAGTAGACTGCCTTCTCCGAGAGCTCTCCAGACAGTGCAGGTTGTGTGTTATCTTTCAGTTCTTGACCCCAGGCCAGCTGAGTGTCCAGGTGCCTGGGGCCTACCCTTGGAGCAACACCCAGCCTCAGCCAGGTAAGGGTCTTTGCTACCCTCAGGAACATGGAAAGAGTAGCCATGGGATGCAGGAAACCTTCCAGAAGCAGTCCTGGCTTGCCGGCCTGGGGAAGACTTCAAACTGTAGTAGTATTTGTGGAAAATTTGGATTAGTCACTTTTTCATGCAGCCAGCCAGTGGAGTTTTATTTTATCTCCCTTTGGCTTGTGTTATCAGCAACACATTTTTGAGGCAGTTTACATAACCATCCCCTTGGGGCTCACTTTGAATTAGAGCTGCTCTCTCAAGTCCGTGGGTACCCAGTGAGAAGGAGAGAGAAAGACATCAGTCCTCTTCACAGTCCTTGAGAGCGCTACCCCCAGTTGAATAAAAATGGTAAGGACTTGCATGCATGATCCAAGAGGTCATTGTGAGGAACTCAGACCTTCTTGGCTTTGTTATCACACAGCACTTTGAAGAATTGTGTGCCTTTCACCAGACCATAGCTTGTGAGGTGAGAGCTGTTTCATTTTTCTTGTGGTTTGCAGGGACTAAGGGTTTTCTATTGCAGTTCAAAGAGTGTCTTGGGCAGTGGGAATTGGGAGGAGTCTGGGACACACACACACACCCCGCCCCCCCCCCCATACAATGGTTATTTGACTTAAGTAGCTTCCTCTTAATCTTTCCAGCCTGCTCTCAGGTGTCACACTTCATCAAAGCCAAGGCTTACACTTTCCAGTGGAGTTTCCACATAAAGCATCACAAATCCTTGATCCCTCTTAATGCTCAAGAAGTTTCAGATTTTGGATTTGGACATTTGAATTAAGGATGCTCTCTAGTAAAGTCTATGCAAATATTCCAAAATCTGAAAAACTCCAAAATCTAAACTCTTGACTCCAAGAGTTTTTAGATCAGAGATCTTCAAACTGTAGAACCTTGAAGGCAGAGAGAGGGAACAGCCTAGAGCTGGTCAGGAAGCATTCTGTTCTACTGCAAATAAGACAAGTTGTTGAGCACCCCCTCTGGCTGATACAGAGAATGTAAGATCACAGGTGGAGAAAGCAGGAAAAGGAAATTGGGGACTGAGGGAAAGGCAGAATAACTTTTGGGTCAGGACAGTCCCAGATCCACATCTTAGATCAGTCGTGTATCTCCATTTTCTCATCTGTAAAATGGGAACAGTGAGTGTCTAGCTCACAGGAGTGGTTTGAGTGGTCATGAGATAATCCCGAGAAGGTACTTATATAATGAATGCCTGGACTTGGTACATGCTAAGCCTGTGTCCACTTTTGTCTGACCTTGCTGAAACCCAGTATTATGTTACTTGTAAATGCATTCACTCATTGTTTTCGAGTTCATTTATTCAACATGTAAATGTGCTGCTGCTGCAGCTGTGTGCCAGCTAATGAGATGAGACAGTGTCCAGGGGTGCAGCCAGTAAGACATATGGAAGTGTCCCTTGGCAGGACCAGTGAAGTCAGTGTGCTGTTGGAGCCCTGAGGGACTCTTCCTGGTAGGGATGGAGGAAAGACTTCCTTCACAGGAGATGAACACCTGGATTTGACCTTGAAGAATGCAGAGGAATATGACTCTGTGGAGACCACTTATTTAGTCCTGGACTGAGCTCCCAGACAGAAGGCCGTGCTCACTGTCTGCCCTGTATCTCCACTATAGCATTGTACAGCCTGCAGAAGGGACAGGATAAAGCCCTTGGGATTAAAACAGCTGCCTCTGCAAGGTTGCAGATTGCTCTCTGGTGCATTTAGTACAAGCATGCATGGAGGTATCAAGGAAAGAAGAGGGACAGGAGTTCAAATGAGAACTTGGGCTGGCCTGTGACAGAAGTAGGAGTTTTCCCTGGGTCCTGAAGAGAGTGAAGGATCGTTTACAGTATGTCTGTGTTTGAGATTCGCAAGCTGTGTGTTGAGTATGAGAGAGATTATAATCAAGAAGGCCTGTGAAAAGTAATTGCAGTCATCCAGATGAAAGAGGAAGAGAACTTAAAGAAGTAGTGGTATTGAGAATACAATGAAAGAATTTGTTCTGGAAAAGTCAGTGACATTTTCTAATTCATCTAATAAGAACTTAGTAAACAGCTTGTGGGCACTAAATAATTACACAAAGTCTGTGTTAGTCAGCTGTATGTTACTGTAACAAAATACCTGAGATAATCAACTTATAATAAGAGAAGTTTTAATTTGGCTCATGGTTTCAGAGGTTTCATTGGGCTCTATTGCTTTTGGGCCTGTGACAAGACAGCTCATCATGGTGGGGAGCAATGATAAGGCAGATCTGGTTATCTCATGGCAGCTATGAAGCAGAATGAGAAAGAGGAACAAGCTAGAATCCTCCGGCCCCCTCTAATGACTGGAAGACCTCCCACTAGTCCCCACTTCTCACAGTTTTCACCAGGACCCAATAGCACCGAGCCGGGACCAAGACTTTAACACATGGATCTTTGAGGGATATTTATGATCCACACTATAGCAGAGACCACCTCTACTACAGATGTTCAGTTATCATTGTGAATGTTTTGGAATTATGTTATTTCTTTTATGAGTAAGCAATATATACATAAGGCAAAAATTCAAAATACAACCATTTATACATTTCCTTTTCCCTACAAACACTAGCATGCCTCACCATATTTTTGTGAAATCTTGCCTTCATTTCTCTTAACAGTGCATCTTGGAATTGGTCAATACTAGTAAAAATATAGTTGCCCCACCTTTTAACTTTTTTTCTAACTATAGATTGTGATAGGTTTTAACTTTATTATGAGATAATTTTAGCTTTCAAAGAAGAGGCACAAAAATAGTACATACCACACACCAAACTTCTCCTTTCATTAACATCTTCTTTAATCGTACATTTTAGTCAGCTTTCTCACTGCTATGACTTAAAGACCCAACCAGCACAACTGTAGAGGAGGAAAGATTTATTTGAGGGCTCACAGTTTTAGAGGTCTTAGTGCATAGAAGGCTGGCTCCATTTCTCAGGGCCCGGAGATGAGGCTGAACATCATGGCGGAGAGTGTGGCGGAGGGAAGTGGCTCACATCATGGTGATCAGGAAGCAGAGAGACTGCATTCTCCAGGTACAAATACAGACTCCAAAGCCATGTCCTCATTCCCACCTCCTCCAGCCACACCCCACTACTTCAGTTACCACTCAGTTAATCCCTGTCAGGGGATTAAATCACTGATTGGGTTAAGACTCTAATCATTTCTCCTCTGAATCTTCTTGCATTGTCTCACACATGAGCTTTTGGGGGACACCTCACATCCAAACCATGACATCATAGAACCATTAAGACCAAGAAATTTACAAAGAAATTATAAATGTTTGAGGACATAGATACGCTTAACCCGATTTCACATCACAGAAGGTATACATGATTGAAACAGCACACGGTGCCCCAGAAATGTGTACAATTTATATATCAGTTTAAAAATGTAAAGATTTTTAAAATCCTTACAATGAACTAAGCATTTGGATTTCACCAGTTTTCCCATTCGTGTCCTTTTTCTGTACCACATTCCAAACCAGGAGCCCCTTTTGCATTTGGTCATTATTGCCTCTTCAGGCAATGACAATTCCTCATTCTATCCTCGTCTTTCATGACCTTGATACCGTTGGAGAGTTTTGTCATTTGGGTTTGTCTGATGTTTTTTATAACTAGGTTGAAGTTATGCACTACTGGGAAGAATACAACTGAGGTGATAAGGTTAATATGTCTTATGACTAGTGACATCAACTTCAACCACTTTGTTAATTTTATCACTCTTCCTTTTCACTATTTTTCCCTATTGTCATTAATAATTACATTTATCTATAGCATGTTTTCCCAGGCT
Organism: Spermophilus citellus; assembly: GCF_964194105.1. Lineage (NCBI taxonomy): Eukaryota > Metazoa > Chordata > Mammalia > Rodentia > Sciuridae > Spermophilus > Spermophilus citellus. The sequence goes on from NC_138185.1 coordinate 55,016,811, forward strand.
CGGAACGAGTGACACATTGAGCTGGATAATTCTTTGTTATTGGGGACTGTCTTATGTACTTAGGATGTTTATCTGTGTTCTTAGCCTCTGCCTGCTCTAAATAAGGAGCTGTGACTACCCTGACCTAGCCAAAAAAAAAAAAAAAAAAAAAAAAGTCTTCAGACATTGTCAGATGTCTTTTGGAGACAAACCTCTCCACAGACTGGGAACCTTTTATAGGATAAATGCTTAGATGTGGATAAAAGATCATGTTTGCTCATATGTAAATTTTGTAATTGTAGTCCCCCATAACACAAGATGAAACACGTAGAAAGGTGTGCAAAATCCTAAGTATACGGTTACATTCATTTTTCACAAACTGAGCCCACGATTATGACCTGTACATGAGGAAGTAAGCATCCTGGCATCCTAGAAGCGTCCCTATTACCTGCTTCTATTCCCTCACCATAGCAATAACCACCATTTTACTTTCTGGACCCACAGGTTAGTATTACCTGTATCTGAACTTTACATGAAATCACATGTATTTATCAGTCATTGAGAGATTTTGCCCAGTTGGTCTCCATTCACATTTTCATTAGCAACATAGGAAAGTACCTGCTTCCCTGCGCTTCACCCAGTGTTTCTGATATTTGACAATCAAAGCATTTAAGGAATGAGTGTAGTGGAGGTGGAACTGCTTTTCTTTCATTAATGAGTTTGAACATTTTTTCAAGTATTGATGAGCTAGTGTATTCTTTTCTGTAAACTATCTTCCTCACCCCCAACCACCATACTGGAGGTTCAACCTTAGGGGCATTGTGCCACTGAATTATATCCCCAGCTTTTTTTTTTTCTTCTTTCTTGGAGACAAGGCCTCATTAAGTTGTAGAAGCTGTCCTCAAACTTGAGGTCCTTGTGCTTCAACCTCCTGAATAGTTGTGATTACAGGCATGCACCACCATGTCCTGCCTGTAAACCGTCGTCTTAAATCATTTTTTATTTTAGGTTATCTGTATTGGATCATTGATCTTTTTTAAATGATTTGTTAGAATTTTTTATATTAAAGAAATTATACCTTTAGCTAAAACATATGTTTTAAATGTTCTTTTGTGTAACCTGTGTGTATGAAGTGAAATATATCTAAGTCTCATCATGACTTCTTGCACTATTTGTTTTGTTTTGTTGTGGTACTAGGGATTGAACTCAGGGGTGCATTACCACTGAATCACATCCCCAGGTGTTTTTATTTTTTTAGTTTGAGATAGTTCTAAGTTTCTGAGGCAGTTCTTGAACTTGTAATCCTCCTGCCTCAGCCTTCCTTTTCAAATTTCTTGAAACTTCTTGAAATGAACATTAATTTTTCTCCCTTGTGGGTTAACACGTATGTTGGAGATTCTGAATATTATTCCAAGTACTGTGTGCATCTTGATATGTAATGTTTTCATTTTCATTATTTTCTTCATTATTTGCAATTTGGATTGTGATTTTTCCCTTTGACCACAAAGTTGTTTTAAGAAAGAGTTTTAAGATTTTCAGGTGGCAAGGATATTTATTCCCTAGTACTTCTAAAATTTAGTTCCTATTTTATTACATTGTACTGTGGTTTTAATTTTCATATTTTTTGAGGCTAGTTTTAATGACCATTCCATGACATTGAAGGTGTGTTTGTTTTCAGGGTCTAGAGTTCTGTCAAAAATATCTAATTTGTTATGTTATTTAAATCTTTTATATCCTTATATTTTTGTCCATTTATTTGTGATAAATTAAGACGAGGTAAACTCTTCTGCTAATTTCTTTTTTTGTTGTTGTTTTCCCTCCTGTTTCAAGCAAATTTTGTTTCATGAGGTTTAATGCTAAGCTATTTTGTGTATAGACATTTACAGCTAAAAATCCCCACTGAGAACTGTACCGTTAACAGTATAAGGAGTATAAGTAGGGGAGGAAGATGAGGAGGAAAATGACGAATGTGATAATGTTGTTGCCAAACCCTAATTATTATTACCTAGCAAATAGTTTTGGTTTGTGATCTGAGGGATTCTTTGATAGGTAAGTTTAGCTCATTTACTGTTAGGTCAGATATCTAATCCTAGGTCTTGCACCTTGTTTTGTATTATAATTTCTCTTTTGATTGCTTCTTTTTGCTGCCTCCCATTGTGCTTTCTGGATTTTCTTTGCATTTGTATCTTATGTTTGATATTATGATTGATATTCTTGTTCCAGTGATTTCTCTGTAATTGATTGAATATATTTAATATTTAATCTTCCATGTTCCCCCCGCCCTTCCTGGGTACTTTATTTTTTTTTTTTAAAGATAGAGTGAGAGAGGAGAGAGAGAGAGAGAATTTTTTTAATATTTATTTTTTAGTTCTCGGCGGACACAACATCTTTGTTGGTATGTGGTGCTGAGGATCGAACCCGGGCCGCACGCATGCCAGGCGAGCGCGCTACCGCTTGAGCCACATCCCCAGCCCCCTTCCTGGGTACTTTAAAGATCATCTCTTGTCTTTGGTGTTTGGAAGTGTATCAAAAAAATGTATCTGGTGTTCACTTCAGTAGCACATATACTAAAATTGGAATTATACAGAGAAGAATAGCATGGCCCCTGGGCAAGGATGACATGCAAATTCATGAAGCATTCCATATTTTTAAAAAAGAAAAAAATATATATACCTGGGTTAAGTCTTTATTGCGTATTACCAAATCGCCAAGTTACCACAGAACATTTTGGCTTAAAACATTACACATGTCTTACCTGTCAGGTTCTGTGGTTTGAGGACACAGGCATGGCTTAGCCAGGCCTTCACAGCATTTTTGCAAGACTGCAAAGGGTGTTGGCTCCCAGTCTGCAGTCTCATGCAAAAGTTCAACCGAGGAAGTATTCACCTCCAAGCTTCCTGAGTAGTTATTGGCAGCATTCCTTTCCTGGCAGGTTGTTGGGCAAAGCACTTCTGTTTTCTGCTAGCTGGTTGGTCAGAGGCTGTTCCCAGTACCTTGACATGTGCCAGTGGAAAAGAAAAGAGAAAGTACTGACAGTGGTTTATCAAATACAACAGTGGAACCAGAGATGTTTTAGTTTCTCGAGATATATTCCTGAAGAAGGTTTAAGCTAGTAGATATATGAAAATGCTTCAAGAAGAGGGAGGAAGATGAGGAAAATGATGAATGTGATTATGTTGATGCCAAACCTTAAACCAAAAACAGTGCTTTTAAAAGCATCCTAGTTAAGACTCTCCTGGCTTAGTACCTTTGCTTTGCTTAGAAGTAAGCGTGACATCATGGGACTTCAGTCTTTTCTATTTTTCAGAGATTTCTATTTATGCTATTTTCTGGTTGAGACTTCATCTTGGTTATCTACACATTAAATAGCCAAAGGGAAACTAAGCTGGACAGCAGCTGTCTTTGACAGTTAGCAGTCACACTATATTTCAAGGCCGCTAAGAAATAGTTGCCTGTACAGTCGAGTGCTACCAGCTGATCTGCTGCAGCTCTGTGCTGTATAGGCAAAGATGAGTTTGCTAAACTTTAAATTCACAGATAGATTTTAAAGAGCTTCTCAATATCAGTTGTATATATTGATATACATATTTGAAATTAGTTCTTATAAACAACTAGATCCAATTTTCAAGTCAAACTATCAAATCAAACAAAGGTATATTACCTTTGTATAAGCATATTGTTCCTAAAAATATTTTTAAACACTTTTGCATGTTGGAGATATCTCTCATCTTACTCTTCTTTATACCATGGTAATTATTTTTACTGTATACAAGAGAATACCATAAGCCCTATAGTTTCTCAACTCAGGTAAATTTTTAGCTCCTGTCTTTCCAGGATCACTTTCTCTAAAAATAAAGAGGAAAAAAATTGTAATTGACATCCAGTAAAATTGTCCTTTTCTAATGTCCACTCTGAATTTTGACGATTGTACAGTTTTGTAACCAATCAATACACAGAGCATTTCCATCATCCTGCCCCTCACAGTTGGTCTCTTTCTTTATTCCCAGGCAAACACTCATGTTTTCTATTCTTCATGTGATTTAAAATTTCTTTTAAAATGAAATGTCTTTAAGTTAAAAACATTTTAAAGCAAGTCAGTAGTTTTTATCCCATAGTCAAAAGGGTGGTGTCCCTCAAAGGCGTGAATAGTGAGAGACAGATGTCCATTCCATATTGGAGGACAGCCTCCCGCTATTAAGTAGGGATCTCTATTCTGACTGATCTGTGCTGTCAGCTTGTGTCTTCTCCAGTCTTGATTCTGCTCCAAATCTATTCTCTCAGGCATATTAACATATGCATGCTACTATTTCCCTCTTAGTCCTCCCTGTCTCTTTACCCATCATTTGTATTTCTCTCCTCCTTTTGTCTTCATATTTTTAATGCTTTTATTAGTGTATTATACATAATAATGGGATTCATTTTCACATATTTGTACATCCCCTCCTCCATCCCCCTTCCTCTACTATATTGGTCTTCCTTCTATTTATTCATTTATTTGTTTATTTTAAATTGGTACTTTATGGATATACTTAAAAGTGAGTCCATCGTGGTATGCTCATACAGGCACATAGCATGTATGTTCAATTCCATTCTAGCCATCAATTCTCTCATTCAGTGATGTTACCATTTATTGATTTTTTTCTTCTAAAATTATATATTTAATTTTTAAATGTTTGCTTCTGAATTCTTCTTCAGATTTTCCCAGTCATGCTCCATAATATCTTGCTGTTAGCTTGCATATACATGACATTTTTAGTGTGCCTGTATTTTGACTGTGACCCATCACAGGAGGTCAGGGGTGGAAATTTCCCACTGGTACTATATGTCTTGTTGGAGCTTAAAAAGTTTCAGATTTTGGAACATTTCAGATTGTGAATTTTTAAATTAGGGATGTCAACCTGTACAAACTTCCTGGTCACGTGTCCTTTCCTTGTGTCTTATCAGTATTTCTCTTCTGCCTCTGATGTAATGCTATTGCAGAGGCATCTGCACATGGAAGATGTCTTTTCCTGATATCTGTGATTTGATGCATTTTCCAGGCTGTCTGAAGAATATTTGCTTTATCTTTGACATCTAATAACTTACCAGGACATGCCTCTGGGCTCATCATTCTTTGCCATTTTTCTTGGAACAAAGCTTTCCTTTCCAATCTGAGACTGAGATGATCTTTCATTTCAGGTCAGGGTCTTGACTTCATATTAAAATACCCTTTCTGCTACCTTATTTTAATTTCTTTCTTTAGACTGTGCTTCTGACCCAGCCTGAGCCTCTTGACCTCCACAGATTGCCTCCTGGTTCTGTCATGGGGCAAAGGATGACAGACTTTGGAGCACTTTATCATTTGTATAGCATGATGTGAATTCCAGCTTTTAATCTAGAAGACATTGCAGTGACAGGCAGTCATGTAGTCCACCCATTTGTCTGTTAGTGAAAATGAATTTGAAGCAGAATGACTGCTTGGCTTGGGCCCACAGGGCGATGCTGGTGGTCCAGATTGGGTCAGGGACTGCAATTCCAAAATCTCTTTTCTGCTCACTCCCCTTTTTCCTTCTTTTTAAGTTGAACACAAAAGTGACCACCATTCTGACTCTCAACACCATGGTTTTACTTGTCTTTGAACTTTACATAAATAAAATCATACGTGATTCCATCATTCTAAGCATCATATTTTGTCTATTGTTCATGGATGTTTGGGTGGCTTCTACCTTGAGACTAACCCAAATAGTGTTGGAATGTCTTTGAGGAATATTCGCATAGAAATAATGAGATATCTTGAGAATGGGTCCAAGTCTAAATACAAAGTACATTAATGTTTCACATAAACCTTAAGCACATAGTTCAAACATAATTTGTTACATTATTTTTAGTGCACTACCTCTGTTTTCCTTGTGACCCATCACTTGAGGTCAGTACTTTGACCCCTGAGGAACACACGCATAGGTCCAAACATACTTAGGAGTAGAATTGCTGGGTATTGGAATGTATGTCTTCAGTTTTAGTAAAGACTGCCAAAGAATTTCTAAAGTTGTTGTTTCAAGTTATAATCGTATCACCAATGCACAAGAGTCTTGTCAACGCTTGGAATTCCCATCCTTTTCATTCTAACCATTCTAGTGAGTATACAAAGGCATCTGATGGTGGGTCTTAATGTATTTTTCTCTGATAACTAAAGAGATTGAGCAAATTTTCTTATATGTTTCCTGGCCATTTAAATATTCTCCTTTGGGATGTATCTGTTTAAGTCTTCTATCCATTTTTCTGGGTCTTCTCCTTATTTGATCTAGAGAAGGCTGGGGTTGTTTTCTTCTTTAACTACATTCTAGTGTACACACTTTGTTGGTTAGATGTATTAAGATTGTTTCCCCCATGTGTTACAAATACCTTTTTTCATTTTCTTATAGTTGTCTTTTGTTAAACAGAAATTCTTAACTTTAGTGTAACTTATTAATTTTTTCATTTCTGGTTAGTATGGGGAGGATTCTATTTGAGAAGTCTCTGCCTAACCTTGTTCTCCATCTCTTTGATGATTAGAAAAGGTTTATGGGAAAGTACTGTCTATAAAGTGCATAATAAATGGTTCACACCACCTTCTCCCCCTCTCCTGATGTGGCTGTTATTCCTCTTCATCCCAAGCACTCCTACCCCATAAATTCCCTCCTGGGTCAGCCTTGCCTCATGAACACGTGTCTGCACATGGATGCAACACTCTCGAAGAACTCTGAGGTCAAAGTGCAAGGAATCAAGCATTTAATGAGGTGCAATCAGTCTTTATGGGACCAGCTGTGCTGCACTCAGCGCTCTCATCTTTTTACCGCTCCGTTGAGAGGTGAACAGTAATAGGAACGTGTAAGCTTTTCTGAACAGTATTCCACTGGAATCACTGACTTCTTCAAGGGCACAGATAAGCTTCTACATACTTGCAAAAAGGAAAAGGGCTGCTGTGGGCTTTTCTTAGCTCTTTTTAAAAGCATCCTTCAGCTCTGTTTTCCTTCCCTTTCTCTTATTTATTTTTGTCCCCTAGACCTCTAAACATTTTTTTTGACAGTAGACAGCACAGTTGTGCAACCAGTCCATGCAGATGTTTGAGATTACTTGGATCGACAGACCTCTAAACTAAGCACAGCACACCCTTTGCAAACCATACCATAACTGTGCTGTCCACATCACAGGGGCCCCCTGAGGCACACTAGCAGATCCCCTAGCCATACTCTGGAGGATCATGCCTCCCCATTCCAGCTCAGGCCTCTTAACCATGATTGGGTTTGGCATCCAGGAAGCACTGTGTCTTTAAAAGATCCTTAAGCACATCTGTTTTCAATTTGCAGGCCATGAGGCGAGGATTTGGGTGCAAGTAGTTTATCTGGGAAGTGATCCCAGGAAATACCATGAGGGGGCTGTCTATGGCAGGGAGAAGTCAAGAAAGGTGCATTGATGAGTAGCTGACTGCCATGTGCAATGGTGCCATCCCGCCTGTAACCTCTGAGCAAAATGATGCCTCAGAATCATTCCCCACCCCCACAAGTGGAATGTGGGTGCTGCCTGACACCCCCCCACAATCACCTCATAGCTAATGATGCTGTCTGCATGTAAGTCGTTTGGGGAAGGACACTGGCCATGCCAACCTCAATGATTTTGATAAATTGTTTCATTCTGAGCACTTTGCCAATGTCCACATTTCTTATTAATACAGTTGAGAGTCTGTGCTTTTAAATGCCCATTCCTGTTTCAGTAGAATTAATTATTGCAATTGTATAGTTGTGCAGTTGTGAAATTTTCTAGAAGAAATGCTGTGAGAAATTATGCACAGCTCAGCTGAGTTAGAAACCAGGCAGGGAACGTGGAAGGCTGCCTCTGTAACCCCAAGAGGTCCAGGCCCTTCATCTGGACTCTCATTTCTGAGCCTCATGACAGCTGCTCACCCCTCTGGCCTCAGCTTCTTCCAACAAACCCTCTCTAACGAAGTTAGGTTACATTCATTTCCTGTGAGCTCAGTGCAGCCCCTGGGTGCCTGCCTTATCCCTCAATAGATTAAGTGGAAGCAATTGTTTGCTTATTACTCCCAGGAGGCAGAGGCTGTCTCCCTGATGCCTCTTAGACCCTCATTACCAGATGGTGGATTGTTAAACTCAATCCTATGAGACAAGCCCTCCTAGGAATAAATTTGCAGAATTTCATTGAGCTCAATAAACCAGATGAAACGATGCTCCTGTTTTCTGAACATCTCAATTCATGACCCTCCCTCTTCCCTACATTTCATATTCCAAATTCAAGGTTAATTGGACTACACTTCTGACCCCAGTTATGGCCTACATGCATGTGGGTGTTCTTGTCAGTCACGGTTCCTTTCCATGTTCTGTAGCATCTGATGTGCGCTGGACTGTGGTGCCTGGTAGAAGGAGATACGTCCTGCAAGACCAAGCTGGATCCTCCCCTGGATGGCACCGAGTGTGGGGCAGACAAGGTAACCCCCTGCCTCCTACCACTGCCAATGGCAGCCCCACTCTCCTGGGTACTGGACACATTTCCTTCTGAGAGGCAGAGTGTCCTCTGCTCAGGAGCCTGTGGAATATCCCACAGTCACTGCAGAAATGCCCATGGAGCCCACTGCAGACACAGGGGTGCCCTCATTACCTCCTTTTCTCATTTAAAGATGCAAGAATCATTTACTTTAGTATATTTGCTAGAATAACTCCTTTTGTGCCACGAGTTAATTTACTTAAAAGGGAATCTTTCCATTAGTTTACTTAAAATGGAAAACAATTACACTTGCCGAACACAAAACGTTAACATGCAATGAAGTTGATAAGAACACTGTTGTCCAATTCTAACTAGACATTAAGAGGGCAAACTTGATCTTCTTGGACAGGAACGATTTTAAATGTTAGGAGGAGAGCTGGCCAGAACCAGCAGCCATACAGTTTTGTCCTCAGTTTCATTGCAATGGTTGAAAAGGAAGTCATGGTTCATCCTGATACCGTGATTGGGAGCCACTAAATCACACAGTCTGGGAAGATATGTTTTAGAGGATTGGCTTCTTATCCTTAGAAAGAACCACAGTGATCTACATGGAGCTGGCTTTCATCCCTGTGCACCAACCCCCACCCTAGAACCCATAACAGAGAGATAGACAGTCATGTTAAGCAAAGTTTGCCAATGTTCAGTTCCTTCACAAGCTATGCAGAATTATCCTTTTTCCAAGAATTTATAAAATCCCAATGGGCCACTTTGTATGGGGAAGTTTGGGGCAAAACCCAAACCCCAGAGAAATATAGATAGGTATCAGATTGAGCATGTAGAATCAATAGACAACAAATATGCACATCCTGTAATAGTCTACTTTTATGTAAATTTCAAAAATCAATTTGGGGCCTTATGGAGGGACCTGCAGTCCTTTGGGAAAGGAGAAGCTCTGCTGAGTGCTCAGGCCTGGCCCTCCCTCCTGTGTTTCAGTGGTGCCGTGCTGGGGAGTGTGTGAGTAAGACGCCCATCCCAGAGCATGTAGATGGAGACTGGAGCCTGTGGGGTTCCTGGAGCATGTGCAGCAGGACATGTGGGACAGGAGCGCGGTTCCGGCAGAGGAAATGCGACAACCCGCCGTAAGTGCCCCTTGACCAGGCCTTCTCCAAGATGCCTCCCTGGGTCTTGCCAACCTGCAGTTATACTGCCTTATACCAAGAACCAAGCATGTGAAAAATGAGATAGAACCAAGGTCCGGTGCAAAGGCCTCAAGTGTCAGATGGCATCTCGGCTTCTCTAGAGCTCTCCCTGAACACGGAGGTGGAGGAGTCCTGTGGTGAGCTGGCTTCTTGACTCCCTGCCTAGGCTCTGGGAGAAAGATTTCCTGAGACAGCTGGATTGCAGTCTGTCTCGCCTGCTTCGTGGTTTACTTATAGTCAGGGTCATTCTCTGGAAGCCTGTAGACCTTCCGGAAATGGAGTCCAGCCTTCAAATTAGCTGTTGGCTGACTCTGGAGCAGGCTTCTTGTTCATTAGTCCAAAGAATCTGTGTGTTTAGCAATCTTGTTCATTGGAATATTTTTCACAAGTCTTCCTAGAAGTATTTGACAGGAAAAAAAAATTGAAGGGGTGTGTTTTTCTCTTCTCGGTTTCTTTTACTGATTACAATGACACCAAGATCTTCCTGATCACCCTTGGATCCAGAGATAGATTTGTGCTCAATTTTTATAAGTTCATCAACACAAGTTTTCCCCTTTAATCTTTGTTTCGCAATTTAAAGTGTTTCTTTTAATGGTCTGTTTTCTGTCTTGGGTGTCATGTCAATTTGGAAAATGAGCAAGTTGTAAATCATGACTAAGAAAGAAATGCTTTATATGCACATATATGTCATGTCAATGAAGAATTAGCAAGTACCTCTTGTGTTTAGAAATTCTGATGCTCAAGCTTTGTTAATTAAATCACACAGGCGCTGTTGGTGGGCCACAGAGAGTGAATGCCTTCAGTCTCTCAGATGATTCCAGTGGCCAGCCAAGACCAGGGACCTCCTGGATAAAGGAAGGCATGTGCCCATAGTTCAGTCAGTGACTAGAACATATATGGCAGTGCATAGTATGCCATTTCACAACATAATACAGAATAGTTGGCACATAGTAGGTGTTTTATCTATTAGGAATAATTTCTTAACTAAAAGCACAAATGAATAGATGGTTAGAAACTCTATTTGGCTAAATGCTGAGAAATTAATAAAGGGGGGGGGGTTCAATTTTTACAGTTTTTTTTTTTATGTTGAAGTTAATAGCTTGACCTCTGGCCCCTAAAAGAGAGTTATAGGTTTGGATTCATGGTGCTGTGGTTTGAGCCTGGCTCTGTTGGTTATTAGTCATATGATCTCAAGGAAGTCCCATGTGTGGGTCCCTATTTCCCCATTATGGGGAGCAAGAGGGTAGAGCGAAGCATCTCAGGGTGGATAAGTCTTCAACCCCAGAAAAACTCTTTATTTTTAATTATTTTTTTTAGCTGTAGGTGGACATAATACCTTTATTTTATTTATTTATTTTTATGTGGTACAGAGAATTGAACCCAGGGCCTCACACTTGCTAGGCAGTCGTTCTACCATTGAGCTATAACTCTAGCCACCGCCCCCCAGTATGGCTCTTTATAGCAACTGATGGCTACATCTTGTCTTACCATCTACAAGTTGGAATAACTGGTGGAAATGCATGTAAAGTCCTTGATCTATAGTTAATGAACAGCCCCTCTTATTGTTAGCACTTTAGAAGATGGGGGTGAGACCTAGTCCCACACTGTCCACCTCACAATTCTGCCTGGTGGCTCTGGGGTGGGTGACTTGGGTGGAAAACCTTTAAGTACAGAAAAAAAAATTTGCTCGGGTCATGGTTTTCATGGTTGTCCCCTGTTTGTGACTGGAGCTTGTGGGCTCTGGCTCAGGTCTGGCCTTCTGCATCATTACACACAAGGTAACTCCCAGTAAACATCACAGAAGGCAATAGTAGGGCCTCTGAATGCTTGAAGGCCCTTTTGTCCCAGAGGGTGGACAGTTTAGATTGTGTTTAACAAACTGCAAGAAGATGTTATAAGTGCTGGCCAAACATACTAGTCACAGCCTATGTGAGACCCACATTGTCCTTTTGCCTTGGAATGACATGGGCTAGGGTATCTCTCTAGTCGGCAGCATCAGAGGAGGCTTTCCAGAACTTTGTGGCTTCCAGCTTTGACTGGTCCTTATCACTGTTCCAGCTGCGTCCTGCCCTGCCCACCTATCGTGGCTCTGGGCTACCACAGGGGCTTCTTGTGATGAAAAGCTCCTGAAGATCCCCTAGTTCAGAGGTGCATAAGCATACCTCTCTGGTTTGGCCTGCCAGAAGGCCTCCTGTGTTAGGATTCTCTTCTCATTCCTCCAAGCCCAATCTCCCCAAAAGAGAGGCTGATCTGGAAATCACAAAATTGTTGTAAAAAACTCCTTTCCTTATTCTTCTTTATCAGGCTCCCACCTCGTGGTGGCCATGAATTTTACCTCTTTTTGCCCACCTTTGTGCATGTCACCACTGAGGAATAGGGGAATGGGTAGGACTGCCACACCTGGCCACTGAGGGTCTGTGGGTTACAGCACCTCTGACTATTATGAACACAGAGACACCGTCACTGCTCATCTCTGCTGTCCAGCAAGGCCCTGTGCAGCAGGGCAGTGGACAAGTACCAAAAGAGAAAGTGGATGTTCTCAGTGTTCCCAGGTCCATGCTCCTTCCCTGTGATGCCGTTTCACCACCATGCCTTTGTAAGCCTTGACAGGATCCTAAGTCTAGACCCTGTGAGGTGGGGGCCTACAGTGACAAGCAATGACAGATGAAAGCCCTGCCCCCACTCCCATAGACTTCCCTTGTTTTTTTTTTTTTTTTCTCCAACTCTTTAAACCAGACCCTTTCTAAGCACTGCTCTCTCTTCTCTGCCTGCTTCTGCCCTCTTGGTACATAGCACCTCCGACCAGTGCACTGCTCAAACGCAAAGCCCCCGTGTGCAGGTGCCATCCCTTTGTCTCTTTTCTACCTCCTTCACATATGACCACGTTAAGAACAGCAAATGCATCAGGCGCTCACTATATGCCAGGTTCCCCTAGGCATTTATTTTTATGCTTCTATTAGTGCATTATTATAATTATACATAATAGTTAGGTTCATTTGGACCCAATCATACGCACGAAGTTTAATTTTCTCCATTTGAGTCCCTGGTTGTTTGTTACACCTCTTTCCCTCTCCTCCTCCCTCCCCATACCCCTTTCTCTACTGGTCTTCTATCTATTTTTAATTGGTGCTTTATAGATATACATAGAGGTGGAATTCACTGTTGTATATTTAGACATGCTCAGAGTGTAATTTTGTCAAATTCATTCTGAATTTCCCCCCTTTCCTGTCCCTCCTTCATCCCCCTCAGTCACCTTCTTCTGCTCCACTGATCTTCCCTCTATGTTTACGGTATCTGACCCCTACCCTTTATCCCCTTTACTTTGCTCTAGCTTCCACACACAAGAGAAAACCTTCAACCCTTGATTTTTTGAGTCTGACTTATTTCATTAAGCATGATGTTCTCCATTTCCATCCACTTACTGGCAAATACCATAATTTCATTCTTCTAAATGGCTGAGTAAAACTCAATTGTGTATATAAACCACATTTTCTTTATCCGTGCATCTGTTGACGGGCACCTGGGCCAGTTCCATGACTTGGCTATTGTGAATTGCACTGCTATAAACATTGATATGGCTGTATCACTATGGTAGGCTGATTTTAGTTCTTCTGGGTAAACATCAAGGAGTGGGATAGCTGGATCATATGGTGGTTCCATTTCTAATTTTCTGAGGAATCAGAAAACTATTTTTTCCATGCTTTCCAGAGTGGTTGTACTAATTTGAAGTCCCATCAACAGTATCTGAATGTACCTTTGTCCCCACATCCTTGCCATAATTTTTTAATATTTGTGTTTTTGATCATTGCTTAAGCATTGATTTAGTAAGTAATTTCAGGCAGCTGTATGGGAGAGGGATCTTTTTAAATTCCTGTTGTGTAAATACAAAACTGAGTCAGAAACAAGTTAAGTAACTTGCCCAAAGTAGCACAGCTAGGTGGTAGGGGGTTGGGTTTGGAGCTCAGTCCTGGAAACCAGAAGTCCAAAATCAAGGTGTGTGCTGCATTGGTTCCTTCTTGACACTGAAGGAAAATCTGTTTCGTGCCTCCCAGGCTTCCAGTGGCTCTGAGAGTCTTTGGCTGTCATTGACTTATAGAGGCATAGTGTAGTCTCCATCTCCATCTTCATGTGGTTTTTCCTCTGTGTGTCTGCCCACATTTTCTTCTCTTAGAAGGACACCTATCTCTGCACTTAAGCCTTATCTAATCCAGGATGATCCCATATCAGGGTCCTTAATTGCATCTCCTAAGATATTTTTTTCTCAATGAAATCATATCTAAGTGGACATGTCTTCAGGGGGCCCAAGGGGCCAGCATTCAACCCATTCCAGCCTCAAAGCCTCTTTTCTGTTCCTCAGACACAATGTTCTCACTTAGGCCCTTGATTGCCCCTCTTTTCCTTTCCCTAATGTACCTTTGTGTCTTTGAGTCTCAGTGTAAATAACGTTTCCTCAAAGAAACCCCTTCCTGACCATCTGTCTCCCTCAGCCCTGAACATTCAGGTATTATAGCATTAGGTGATCACTGTTACTTCTTGGCTCACTCGTTTTCCCTTTGTCCTCCCTGCTGGCCTTTGAACATCCTGAAAATCTGCAACAGGTCACACCTGTGTGGGCTCCATCCTGCCTTCTGGGTCTGCACAGAGCAGCTCCTCTGTCAATGTTCTTATCACCTCACACCCTGGCTGCATGCTTGGCAAGAAGAGCAATCTCTTCAGGGCCTCAAAACGCATTCCTAATACCTTCCCCCCTGAGAAACCCAAAACTTATGAGAAATTATTAGACCAAAAAGCTAGAGCACCGGGTAGGCCCCCTTCCCTTTTATCATCTCACTTCCCTGAAGCCTGGATCCTCTGATCAGCCAGGCAGTGCAGTTCAGGTCCCCCTACACCTGAGGTCCACCATCCTTGCCCTGCGCCAGGGAGGCTCTTGCTCAGAGCCAGAAGACTCAGTAGCATCTCAAGAATAAGCTTCACCACATACAGGGCCTTACTCAAGTGAGAGGAATGGGGGCTTTGCTCCTGTGATGATTACACTACGTTAGTCGGTGTGAGCTCTTGCAGTGGCGGTGTAGCTCCATGTCCTGTTCAGAATGGAAACAGTGTGCCCTTTTCCTCTGGGTAGTCTTTCCAGGAGGTTCTCACCTTCATGGCACCAGCCCCATGAAGGGGAAGAGATGGGCAGGCCTCTGTTGGGTAGGTTAGCAGCAATCTTGGGGGCTTCCTGCAGAGATATGAGATGTGCACTTTATGAAGTCCAGGTTTGCAGTGTACAGCCAGCTTTTGCACAATGACCTGATGTGGTGATTGTTACAAAGCACAGCTGATCGAGGCTCTGGAGCCAAGTTCTGACCAAAACAACGTCCTCTCCATCTCACTCCTTAAATCACCGGGCTGGCTGCTCAAGATTCCACAGGGATGTCCAGATCTCACTGCTGTGTGTGTCTGAGGCTTGGAGCGCTCCCATGACCCTCTCTCCACCCACTTCGATTCATGTCCCTGGCTCCTTTCCTCATCTTCTGCAGCTGGCTTATTCACTGTCCAAAAATATTAGCCAGAGATGTCTCCCTCACTCTACCTTTTTTATTCCCCTAGTCTTGATCTCTACAGCTAGTAGAACTTTTATTCTTGTCAGCTGATACAAAGGCCCTGGGGACCAACTGTGTTTTTACACCAGCTTCCTGGATCATCCTATCCTGCCTTTTGTGTCGCTGTCAGTGGAAGTTATAACCAAAGGCTGCAAGGTGGAGAAGTCATCTCTAATTCTAATCTGCTACTACTCCAACACAGGCTGATCAGGGGCATGGGGGGAGAAAGGCTCAGATGTGCTTTTGGACAGTCAGCTCCGTCCCAGCAAGTACAAGACAGGAAGGCAAGTGGAGGACAGAAGTGGGATGCATCAGGATCGTCCTACAGCCTCGTCCCTTGAGCACTACAAAGGGAAAGGGGTGCAGTAAGTCATCCAAGACTCAGCACAGAGATGGGCATTTGACATTCTGTGGCTTTCATTGATTTTTGCTTTCACATAAGACCCCACATATGTGCTTTCAGCCTGCCAAGTGACCTAGAGCCCATATGGGTAGTTCTTAAAACTCTAAGTCTTCTTCACTTGAGAAGAAGTTTCACGTGTTGCTTGGATACCTTACAGAGGAGGTCTTAACGCTAGGATGTCAGCTGTTGGGGAGTCATGTTAGCAGCCCACAACCACTTCCCAAATGCTACAGTTTTGCCCAACTTGCTCATGAGAGCTCACAGAGCCCATCAGGAGTAGAACTTCTGCTCTCTGGTGAGCTCCCTGTGTTGCTAGATGGTAAGAGGGTCTTAATTGCTGTTGTGACCTTGTCTTCTGATCTATCTTCACTTAATAGGGCAAGGCAGAAAGTAAGTGAGGTGCCACCAGCTGGCATCTTTCTCTTCCATCCTACCTTGATTCTGCATGTCCAGCCCCTTGCAAGGAGAGAGGCAGATCTGATGCCTCACAATCCTGATCATCGTGGCAAACCTCTGCTGCTCTTCTGCTCAGAACTTAGGTCAGTCTGAGGCGCTGTGGTGCCCACCCCACTAGGAGACCATCCTTGCCCTGCTGGTGAGAACTAGGGATGGAGCTCTCCTTTGTCACCATCTCTGCAGTTACCCACCAAAGCCTCTCTAGCTTCTTCTTTTTTTATCTTTAAACATATTTATGAAGGTTAAACCTGAAGAAAAGTAAAACTCCTTGCAGAGATTTGCTCGTCACCTTCAGGCATGTGCTTTGGGGCACATGTGTGGGTGTGTGTCAGCAAAGTGGAAGAGGAGTCACCAGCTGCTAGCGTGCAGGCACACATGATCATATGACGACCTGCAAACCCTGCAAAGTGCCCATCCCCTCTCCACTGCCAAGAAGCTGTGGTGGGTTTCCACTTTCTCCTGCCCTTACTGACACACAGTGCTATCACTCTTTTCCACTGTGGCCATTCTGGTGGGAGTGTTGTAGCATCTAATGGAAATTTTAATTTGCATTTGCCTCATCAGTAATGAGGCTGAGCAGGTGTGTGTCTCTTTGTCATTTGGATATCCTTTTCTTGATAAGGGCCTATTCAGACCATTTTGTTTTATATCTAAGCTTCTACTCTATTGGTATTTAGAAAGTACTAAAAAAGGAAGACTGGACATCGGGGATGATATCAAAGATGTTCCTTAAGAAACCCTTGTGCCCCAGCTGACAGTGAGCCAGACTGGCCCTTCCAGCCTCATGACAGCTGAGTCAGTGTGCTTGGAAGCCATCCTCCTGCGTGGGGGAGGCTGCTGCCCATCCCAGAACAGGAGCTCTTGTGCCTTATGTTTTTTACTTCCACGTCTTGGGAAGGTTTAGGTCCCTCATCTGAAGGCCACAATCAGGAACGGTTCTGACTCTCTGTGCCATCTTAATGAGTTCATGGTTATGAAGGGCTGACTGAGCACCAGCACTCAGGCACCTTAGCTATTTTACCATCACTGTATACATAAAAGTGCCTCTTTCTTTGTAGTGTCTCCTCCATGTTCTCAGGTGGCAAATCCTCATTTCAGGGTGAGATTTCCACTTATAGGCCCTTCCCACAAGGCCTCGCCAGCCTCTGAGCCTGTGCCGTGGAGCCCACAGGCCTGGACTTCTAGCCCTCCTGGGAAAGGCAGGGTGAAAGACATGGACCCACCTTTAGCTTTCAAAAAGAGTGACAGTTCCACACGAATGGTTATTCTAATTGTTTTTATTTTAGCCATATCAAGCTATGTTTCTATTATTTAGCCTTCCACAGAGCCCAGCATGGTATCCTTAGTAAAGTTGTTCCCCTCCTGAGGCTCTTCCCACTGAAGTCTTCAGAAAGCCCTTTATGGACCTCCCCTCCCCCACAATGATTTTCCTTCAGTGTTTGTAAGGCCACAGACGGCGGGTACCTCCTTCTATTGGTTTCAGGACCAGGATACATATAAGAGGCCCCACGAATGTCACGGTTCCTCTAGGTTATCTCTACAGCAGCTCCCTTTATCCTATAGGTCCCAAGACATTTGCAGAATTTTTTCCTATTTTCATGCTTCTGATAAAATTTGATTTGGAAACTAGATGCAGTAAGAGATTAACAATAATAATTAACAATGAATAGGACAGCTATAGCAATATGCATCAATGAAAGTTATTTAAAATGTATGAATTGTTTATTTCCAGCATTTTTAAGACCATCATTGACTATAGATAACTGAAACCCTGAAAAGCAAAATTGTGGGGGGAACTACTGAACCCCAGTCATGAAGAGCAAGGGGGACATGTACAGGGCCCTGCCAAGTATGGTACTGGAATCACTTGGGTAGCAACTCATGCAGCTAGCAGGTTGCTCTTCCTGTTCTCCTGTTGACTCAAAGGGAAACTTGGAAAAAGTAAATTCCTTGGGTCATGGATATTTTGAACAGAGAATGTTTAAAGAGGCGTTAGCTCTAACAGGTGACTGGGGTAATGGGGAGTTAGCTGCTAAGAGTCAAAGAGAATGCTAATGAGTACAGGAAGGGCAGACACAGGGAGCAGCCAGCTTCAGGTCTGAGGCAGAGCACTCGAGGAAGGAACAAATCTGGATGAGGGTGTCCCCCCTCACAAACACCCAGGGCTGACATTTCATGGACCGTGTTGGAGAGGGTACAGTTAGGGCCCGCTGCGTGAGGGGGAAGGGGGCTTGCAGAAGTGCTATGCTGTGGACCTCTCTGGGAAGTCAGGGGTGTCAGTGAAAAGTGTCCAAGGGATGAAACTGCCTCTCAGATAAGGAAGGGAATATCTGCCCAGTGGGTCAGTGTGCTTGGAAGCCATCCTCCTGCGTGGGGGAGGCTGCTGCCCACAGGCAGGTGGCAGGCATCCCAGGCTACCATGGCTGCACAGAGAGAGAGATCCCATACCAGAACCAGGGAGAAAAGCCTGTCCCTCCTCCATGTCACTCTAGTGCATTGTACCAACAAAGCTTAGCTTCATGCCTGCTTGACTGGAGATGTTAATGCTTCCTATACCTTCCGGTTTACATCTTGAATCCTTTCATTTGAACTTAGACTCCCTCTAGCATTTTTCATGATGTAGCTCTTTGCTAACAAACTTTCTCAGTTTTTGTTTATATGTGAAAGTCTTATTTTCCTGTCATTATTGAAGGACAGTTTTGCTGATACGGAATTCTGGTTGGCAGTTTTATTTTATTTTATCTATTTTATTGAGCACTTTGAATATACCAGTCCAGTGTGTTTTGATTAAAAAAATCTGACGATCTTATTGAAGATGTCTTCTGTGCGGTATTTCTCTGCTCCCTTGGTTCTTCCACATGTATGTTGACGGTTTCATTTTAATGTGTCGCAGTGTGGGCCCCTGCATCTTTATCCTACTTGAAGTTTGCTGATCTTGAATTTGTAGCTTCATTTCTTTTTTCAAATTCACAAAGGTTTCAGTCATTATTTCTTCATATCATCTCTTTACCCCCTTTTCTCCTCCTTTTGAGACTTCCATAATGTATACATGAGTCCACTTGATGGTGTTCCACAGATCTTTTCTATTCGCTTTTCTTTCTTTTTTCTTTCTTTCTTCTCAGGATTGATCATTTCTATTTTCCTGTATTCAAGTTTGCAGATTCTTTCTTTGGCCTGCTAAAATATGCTTAGTTTGGTTATCAAACTTCCCAATCCTCCAAATTTTATTTTTCTTTCCTTTTTAAATTTCGATTTATTGGTATTCTCATTTTGTTCATAATTTTCTTCCTGTCTTTGTGTTTTCCTCAGCTCTTCACTATCTTTAAGACAGTTGTTCTGAAGTTGTTCTGTCTACTAAGTCCAACATCTGGGTTTCCTCAGGAAAATTCTGCTCAGGTATTTAATTCCTTTGAATAAGCTATGCTTTTGTGTGTCTTTGTATGCCTTGTGATTTTTTTTTTTTTTAACTGAGAACTGGACATTTGAATTTTATAGTAATTTGGGGTTTGATGTGTTTGTTTAGTTTGTTTTGTTATGGTTGGATGGTATCAGCCATGTCAGGAATGAAGTGAAAGCTCAAGGCTTCGTCAGGTCTTTTCTGGGCACGAATCTTTTCCTGAGCATGCCTCATAGCCTTCTAACTTCTCCTAGGTATTCAGTTGTGTTTAATCCTTCAATGTCTTAAATAGAAAAAAAAAAAGTGTTGCTCCTTGAAATCTTCTGGAAGCTGTCTTACCTGGTGAGGGTTGTAACAATGTCAGCCATCCTCTGTGTCTATACCTCAGCAATCAAAAGCAGCATTCAGAACACAGAAACTGGATATTTGGAGAATCAGGTCTTCATCCTCTGCCCCGGCTCCATCAAGCTACATCTTGGCTGCTTACCATGGGACTGGGGAGTAGAGGATGAATAGTAACTGCTGTCACATTAAAAGTTAATATTGACCAAAATTAACTGTAACTCACTAGTCAGTCTCTCTCCTGGAACCCAAACACTTTCGAATAAACTTCAGAATTTGAAAATAGTTACTTCAGACAGTTTTTGCCCATTCAATTGTTGTCTAGGTTGACAGACGGATTCCTGGCACTTCCTACTCTGCCGTCATCCCTGACTCTCCCTTTCCTTCCCCCCTCATTCATTGTAAGATAAATTCTAATATTATAGTTCAATGCAGTCTATTGTTTATCAAGATCATCCTGTTTGGGGTTCTCCACTGGAGACTGAAGGAGAAGAGGAGGGAGACAGGCACCCAGTTCACCATTTCACATGGCTGATGGATGGTAAGAAGCTTCGGACAGACCCAAAGAAGATGAGGAAAAGCTGTGGATAGGAAAAAAATGTATGGTAGAGATAGCCTCAGGGATGGAAGAGAGTTAAGGGTGGGGCATGGGTGCAGTAAGCTAGAAAGAGGGGCTGGAAGGTTGGACACAGAGAAGCAGCAGCACAAACCGATGTGGAGGGTGGCATGCTGAAGCACACAAGGCATCGGGCGGTCTTCTGCTCTTGAGGTCCATGTTCTCCTGGATCCAGGACCTCCATTAAGTCGTGACCCTTTTCCTCTCCACCTACCCACTGACAGGTGTAAAGATGGTAGGATGTAAGTGGGTCAGACCGATGTAAATCTAGAGAAAGCACTTGGTGGAAATGGATGGAACTGAAGGTGAAATGAATGAAGCTCAGCGACAACTCAGGGAATTAATTACATGACAGGCACAAATAACAGTCTACACTCCAAGGTGTATAGGAATTGGATCTTTTCTGATTCTTTTAGAAACCAGCCGAATTTATATTTTTAACTCCATTCCAGTCCATTTGGGGTCCTAAACCATTTAGTCTTTGCACCACTTTCTCGGAGTCTGAATCTGTAATCTGTGAGAATGTGTCTGGTCCTTGTTACATCTTGTACATTCATTTGTTAGAATGGCTGTCACAAAGTTTCACATACTAAGAGGCTTAAACAATAGAGATTTATTTTCTCATGGTTTTAGAGGCTTGAAGTCCAAGATCAGGATGTCGTCAGGGCTGGTCCCTCAAAGGATCCTAATGAGTCCCTTTTCCATGCCTTCCTCCTAGCTTCTTGTAGTTTGCTGGCATTTTCTGGTGTTCCTTGGAGTGTAGAAGAATCATCTTGATCTCTTCTTTCATCTCATGGCATTCTCCCTGTCTCCAGATTTCCCTTTTTATAAGGACAACAGTCATATTGGATTAGGGATTCATTGCACCCCACTATAACTTCATCTTAACTAATTGCATCAGGAATGGCCTTATTTCCCAATAAGGTTACATTCTGAGGTACTGGGAGTGAGGACTTCAGCATGAATTTGGGCAAGAAGGACACAATGTAACCTGTAACATCCTTTGCTACAGCTCTTCCTGGTCCCCAGTCATGGAAACTTACCTGTTGCTATGGAGATGTCTCTGCTGCTGGCCCATGTGGCTCTTTGGGTCCAGCCCCTCTCCTCTTCCACAAAGTGCTTTATGGCACAAGAGTACATCCATTCTGTCCATGCTTGGGCCCAGAGTTGTTGGGGAGGTGGTCTGACATTCAGTCTGCGTAAATATACTATGCAATCATTTTTCTGAGGTATGGCTGCCTGCCTGGTGTTCTAAGAAGGATACAGAACACAAGAACCCTCTGTTCTCAAATCCTATAAACCTTTTAGAGGTTTGGCCATTTCCTAACTTGAGCCTAACTTGGAGACTAGAACTCAGAGCCTCCCAACAGAGCTACCAGGGTATGTAATCACCCAGGCTCTTTCCACTCCCAGGAAAGGGGATTGCCTTCCTGTACATATGCAGACACAGAGGTATGAAAGGAGCCTTTCCTCTACCTGAGATATTTTGTGTAAGACATCTGTGTAGACCAGGAGCTGGCAAACTGTTGTCCCTATAGCAAATCTGGCTTACCATCTGGTTTTGTAAATAAAGTTTTATTGGTACACAGTTGCACTTACTTATTTACATATCACCTCTGGATATTTTTGTGCTACAGTGGCAGAGCGGAATAGTTGCAACAGAGGCTTTATGACCCACAAGACCAAAAATGTTTACTCCCTGCTCTTGATTTGTAAAAAAAAAAAAAAAAAAAAAAAAAAAAAAAAAAAAATCTCACTGACCTTTTCTGTCTTTTCTGTGAACTTTTATGACACAAAAGCATAAAGACTTCTACCACTTTCTGCTTTTAGATCTCTCTCCTAAAGCCATAATCACAGGGTGGCCCTGCCATTTGAACATGGGAAATGGCACAGGGAAAAGCATATCCCAAAAGAATCATTTAATGTGTTCAAAATGTCTTGCTGCCAACAGGTATGTGCAGTTTGTGAAAACTCATGGAACAGAACAGTTGTGATTTGAGCCCTTTTCACCTTTATGCTGAATTTCAACCGAAAGTATAGAGTACAAAAAAAAAAAAAAAAAAAAGAAAGAAAGAAAGAAATCTTATTCTTTCCTAATGTTCTTGGCATCTTGAAGATCAATGGAACCATTGAGGTTGCCTTGGGTAGAGTCCTCTGAGGACAACACCCCAGGGCCTTATTGGGGAGCTGGGCAGAGCCATGCTTTGTCCAGAGAGATCAGTGTCTTGCTGCTCTACTTTGATTCCCCCCTACACATGTGGACTTGGCCAATGAACCCAGCCAGGTCTCCAGAATTGCTTAAAATCCCATCTAGGCACAGAACACTGGGGACTCAAGACTGTGGCACTGACCATGTGTGAAGTCACACTAGCCCTGATTAAGATGGCACAGCCAGGATCTAAATGGTCTCCACCAAAAGCCCATGAGCTAGTGAATTAATCATTCTGATTCTATTCATCATAAAGTAAATGAGAGCATTTATTTACTCATCTTGAAACTTGGTAACCTCTAGAGTATCCTAGGAGTCATTTAAAGATCTTCATTTTAGAGAAGTAAGAAAAGAAAAAACACCAAATTTCCCTTGGAGTTGTCTGTGTTACATACACATCTTTGCTGAACTGATGTTGCTGTGTTCTGTTTCCAGATGTCCTTGATGTACAGTCCTTGGATGCATTTTTCTCATGGCCCATTGAAACATGCCTTCAGTGTGGGGCTGGGGTTGCCCAGGATGGTCTGGAAGAGCAGAAGGGGTTGCTTGAGGGATCTCTTCCCACGCATGTCTGCTCTGGCAAGAGGGACAGCTGAGAAGTGCCCCTGCTGTTTGCACAGAACAGCTGGCTAATGCAGACCTCCTCCTCCCTTCTAGCCCTGGACCTGGAGGCACACACTGCCTGGGTGCCAGCGTGGAGCATGCCGTCTGCGAGAGTCTGCCCTGTCCCAAGGGTCTGCCCAGCTTCCGAGACCAGCAGTGCCAAGCACACGACCGACTGAGCAGCAAGAAGAAGGGCCTGTTGGCAGCAGTGGTGGTTGATGGTAAAGGCACATGCGTGGCAATTCACAGTGGCTTCCTTCCCCACTCCCCCAAGCACAATAAAAACCACCTGAGGAGACTCTTAGGACCCACCTCAACCCCTCCAGACCCACCAGCAGAATGCTCCGGTGCTATGCCCACACCAGCCCTGGCCTCACTTCTGGAGCAGGGGCTTGATCTTGAGTGACCCAGCTCTCTAAGAGCTCCCAAGGCAGCTTTCAAGGCAGTGGGTCATATTCATCCTGTCCCCCCATTTGTAGCAACTTGGGAATTCAGGAAGCCTGCCCCCTGCATCATGTACTGAGGGACAAGGACAAAGTTGGAGAACAAGGCTTTATAGGAGTGGGAGTGTGTTTGCGTATGTGCTACTTTGCTTTCCAACATTCGTGCTTTCCTGCATTGCTTGTCATGGTTTATTTTGGATTGACTTTTACTCTTTGGGCTGTTGGGGGAAATTTTAAAGACAGTGTAGAAATGGGAAAGATGATAATAAGCACAGGTCACATTTTCTTTCCAAGGATTTTCTTCCAAATCAAGAGACTACACCCCGAGGCTGTTGCCAGAATTTCTGATGACTGATAAAATTCGAGGTGGTGGGTCATGTTTGTTTATTGTAAGTGAGGAGACCTCAGGGTCTAGTTCGGGTTGTTTTCTTCCCCCACTATGTAAAACTCTTCCTCTTCAGGAAACAAGACTTTGTGTTGTAATGCTGACAATATGGTCCCATTTACCAATCTTACCGCATGCCAGGCACACGTTAGCTCTACATACATCATCTCATTGAATATGCAAAACAAGCTGTGCAGAAGATGAGAGGTGACAGGTTACGTGACATGTCTAAGCTCCTACAGCTGACAAGAGGCAGGGAGGAAGCCAACCCCAATTCCAAAGAAGTAAAGTTGATTCTAAAAATAACCAGTTATCATCTGGCTCCCAGTGCTTGAAGAAGACAGAAACCATGACTTCATGGGTGCAGAGTGGGGGAGACTTAAGAAGAACTAAAGCAACTGGGCCTGATTTTCAGACAACTTCTAAAGTATTTTACAGAAGAATGATGTTTTGGCACCAGGTCTTGGGTTTTTTCCCTGTGATGGGAAGAACCTTTGAAATCTCCATTTTGCTCTCTGAGATTACAAGTTCATATGTACACAGCTGTTTGAGGGTAGCAGGCATCACCAGCAACAGCAGCTTCAGCTTCTTAGCTTTTAGCCCAAAAGCCTGACCCATCAACTTTGAGCTGAACTGTGAAATGACACGTGATGTTCTAAGTGATAGCAGGTAATACCAACCAGCTCATGTGGGGACTCACTCAGAAGTATTGGAGAGCTCCCCCGACATTTTCCTTATTTAAAAAGAGCACCACCTCTGGGGACTGGGTAATTGTAGCTGTGCTACAAGAGGAGACCAGGGGCTTCCCACCATCTCAGGCACTTTCTGACTCCTAATCTGGAGCAAGATAGTTGCAGAGAGAGCCTGCCATTCTTCCAACTCAGTGGCCTTTCCTGATGAAAAGCAGCCTCTTTCTGAACCTGCAGCTGTGCCCAAAAGGCCAGATAAAGACACTTTTTGACCTCCTTTTTGTCGTCTCCCTCGTTACTGAAGCCAGAAGAGATCAAGTCTAAGACAGACTCACCCCTTTTTCACCACCACTCACCTCTGTGCATGAGGTTGTTATTCTTTCTTTGGTTGCTTGCTTCACTTTTAAGTTCTCCTGCCTTATTTTTTCAATGCAGAAATCCCACTTCAATGTCTGTTTTTCCAGAGATTTCTCCAAGTCCAGCTTAAACTTCTACTTTACTTCTAACCACTTTTGGATGGCTGAACTCTCTGGTTGCCTTATCATCACAGTGGCTGAGACTTCTGTCTGCCCGGATCCCCTATCCAGGAAGCCTCACAGAGGCTCTATGGAAACCTTGCTGGGTTTAGAATACATCTTTTCACTCACTTGCTTTTGATTTCTTTCTGTCCAAGTAATAACTAACTATAGCTATAGTGCCACTGCCTTTGATCTGAAAAGTGCAACCCAATTTGATAAGGACAACTAACGGGCCATAAGTGTTTTGCCCTTGAAGGAGAGACCCCAAGTTCAGGGCTTTGCTCGGGTGACTGGACGCGTTCTCCTCTGGGGTGGAATCATCGTGACTTCTTGCATATTTGGCTTCATTTCTCTCTCAAATATAAACAGAAGCCAGCTTTTTTAAAGGAGCATTTCACAAGGGTGAACACAAAATAATAAATGGCCAATTCAGAAGGCAGATCATAAGTGTTCTTCTCAAAACTCACTTTATAAAAGGCACAATTCTAGCTCAGCCGTGATAGGAACGATTCCTGTGGTTGGGCTCTGGGCTCTTCTGAAGCCCATTATGACTACCCTATTCATAACATTGCTATCGCTGCGGAATTCTTTGGCGAGTGACGCATGGTTCAAGAAAGGAGAAGCAATATTTTTTCTTTTCTCTCTCCCTCTATTTTTTTTTTAAAGAATTCTTGCAGAGGTAGACTTTCCAAGGGGGAACTCAGGACCACAAGTCCATACCACCTCCAAAAGAAGACAAAGGCTCTCCTTAGAAAAGATTTCTATGTAGAAAAGTCTTCAGACAGAAACCCATTGAGGTGGCCAGTTGCCAAACCCATCCTGTTCCTGCCTTCCCCATGGAATCTCATGGATGTGGAAACCTTTAAAGGTTCAGTCCTCTCTACCCAGGCCAGCAGCAGGCTGCATGCCCATCTCAGTGTCAGAAGGCTTAGTGAAGGCCGAATCTAAACATGGTGGTGTAGTCCCAGCTCCTTCTCCCTGAAATTGCAGAACCCCCTCGGGATCTGAGCATCTGGGGGATGAGGGACGTGATAGTGGACTTTCTGGCTCCAACTCAGCCAGGCTTCCCAGAGCTGCTTAATGAAAAAGAAGGAAGCTGTGGCAAACATGCAGAGTATCTCAAAGGACCTAAGGGCCAAACGAGGGTCTGGGCCCAGGGCCTCTGAAAATGTCAGGACCTTCCTCCATGGCCTCCACTGTCCTGACCAGCTGTCCCCACTGCAGACCGTCTCTCATAGCTTGTCTGTGTGCAGGCTGATAGAGCAGCCCACAGCACCTCTTAGGTCAATCCACATCCCTTATCCAAATCCTCTGGGGCCAGGTATGGTTCTGAATTAGAGGATTTTAAGGTTATAAAGGTAATAACAGTACATCAACCAAATATGAATATACCTGGTGAGATCCTGGGAGCCACCCTGTGGTAAGACATACAGATATCTCTACCAGGAAACCTAAGGAAAGCCTCACTGAGGAAGATACTAACTCGTGTTAGTCAAGGATGATTTTGCTTCCAAATATGTTTGCAAGTGTTTCCAAATATAAAGAAACACTTGAAATTTTCAAAGCTTTTTATATTTCTTTATTTAAGAGCTTTTTATTTTTCCACAAGCCTTCCTTGGGGTCCATCAACCATGAGGATAAATAAGCTCTTTATATCTAAATTCCAGTACTGAGATCTCAGGAGAGAGGCTCTGATTGATCTGGCCACAGTTAGGTAATCACTCTTGGTCCAGTCAACAGAGCTAACCATCAGGCCCTTGAGAAGCCAGTTTGCCCACAGACAGACCATTCTTGGTCAGGATTTCATCTCCGCACACACCAGCCATGCAGGAGACTGGAGGAATGCTCCAAGTGTCTTTCTTTTAAGCGTGTGACTGTATAACGTTTGAGAAGATTTGACCACTTTCTGTATTACTAGAGATATAAGAGTATTAACACTGCTCAAAACTGAGACTCACCATCCCATGTTACTTATTAGGGTATTTAATCTCTGAGATTAATTTTCTTAACTATGAAAGCCTAAAGAGGAATATAATAGAGAGTTCTGAAGAGCTCTGACCACCTCCTCACATTTCAAAAAGGTTATATCCTCAGTCCCTCTGGGAGATAGTGCTGGAGGTGGGGATCACTCTGAATTGTGAGTGGCATCCTTAGAAAAAGAGATAAACAAATGGAGGGAGTTCCACCCAAGCCAAGGAAGGAAGCCACACCTCTGGACTCTGATCTATAGCCCAGGTAACCTAGACTGCCAGGGACATGGAGGGAAGTGTCTATTGGGTGAGAGAGTCAAGTACAGCTGGAGTAGAGTGTACCTTCTTGCCTGGGGTCATGGCCAGTATCCATTAACTGAGGTTACTCCTCCTGCTTGTAGTGTCTACTTGTCTGATTCTCATACCAAAAGATTCAGACAAGCCACCTTCCTTCCTTCCCAGACTGGTTTTACCAACTTTCCTCAAACTAGCCTCTACTTTTCTACCCATATCCCTTTTCCATTTCTACTTGAATGAGAGTATACACTCAGAAACTAGAAATATCTGTGAACCTAGTGACTTATTTTCAGCAATGTCATTTTGCCCCTGGTGTTTTGGTCCCAAGAGTTGTGCATTCAGAGAGTGGGTGGTGATGATAGAAAGAGAGCTGGGCTGGAGTGAAGAGGTCGGGTGTGGCCTGATGGCTGAGGCCCCATGAATGCACGTTCCGTGTGCTCCACATGTTCTGTATGCTTGTCTGTATTATAGACAAATGAACAGCATGCACCTGAAATGTGTAGACAACTTAGCATGCTGTCTGGCATATAGTTGATCATAAATATTATATATGATTTTGCCATAATCAATACCATTGCTATGGAATATCATTTACTCCCAGTATTGAGTTTGGACTTCAGCCTAATGGTAATTAACATCCACAGTTTCAAAGCCCTTTGATTAAGGGACAGTTCTTTACAGTGAAACTTTAGGGTTAGCACAATATGAGCAGTAGACACCCCAGCCCATTCAGACTAAAGGGCTGTGTTGCTTGATCTCCCCCTGTGGTTCCTACAGATGCTCACAGGGAACCTCAAATGCTCCCCCACCAAAACACCTCAGTAATATTGTCAGATGAGCTTCCTAGAAGTCAATTTCAATTTATGTCTCTATCTTCCATAGTTCTACTGGCCGCTTCCTTGGGCCATTCTCTCCAAATGGAGAGCCAGCCACCCACAACCTGCCAGCATAGGAAATGAGTCATTCCTTCTAGGGTTAAGTCCAGCCCTCCCAGAGCTCATTCATTTCATGGGACTTGCCACATTTTACCTTATCCAGGATTTGTTCCATTCTTATCCTTTTTTTTTAATTTTTAAATTTTTTTTTCAGAGAGAGATTTTTCAATATTTATTTTTTAGTTTTTGGTGGACACAACATCTTTATTTTATTTTTATGTGGTGCTGAGGATCGAACCCAGCACCCCACGCATGCCAGGCGAGTGTGCTACTGCCACATCCCCAGCTCCATACTTTGTCCTTGAGACCAGTAGGGCCTCAAAAAGGATGCTTTATTTATTCTTCTTTCCCCAGCAGAGCCTACAGAGTACCTCGTGTGAGGGAGGGGCTCAGGCCAAGCTTGTTGGATGAGTAAGTGTTGAAGCATCATTATGTTGCCAGTCTACGGAGTTTTTTCCCCACAGTGAGCTGAAAGAATTGAATTGAGCACTTCCTTCAAATCCCTGGAGCTTCTTTCTAGTTCTTTAAGATGATCTCCCTCTGAATGGGTTGACCAGTGACTGTCATCCAATCATGAAAGATCAAGACAGCATCTGTGTGACAAGGACCCTCCAGCTAGAATGCCAAGGTCCTCCAAGTCTACATAAGCTACATAAGCTCTTCTATGTCCATGCCTTTGCTCAACCCAGACCCCCAGAGGGACCCACTGAGAAAGGCTGATAGTGTAGAAAAGGGCCCAGCAAGGCAGCAGAAAGGTCTTTCTCTCTCAGGAGGTTTCCTTTGTGATATAATACCATGAATGGCATTAAGATTAGGTCACTGTGAGAGAAAAGGTCTGTTCCTCTTGCTCAGGTACAGAAAATAAAATCTAATCATCTGTTAAAAAAATATTTACCAATTCCTCCTGTGAGTTTAGGTTTTAGACCTAGTCTGGTCCCTCTCCCGTCCAAGGATTCCCATCTCATCCGTGCTTCAGACTGAAAGCATAGGTTAAGAATTCCTTATGCCAAATGCTTTGGACCAGAAGAGAATTTTTTTTCTTTGATGTGAGGATATTTACATATACATAGTGAGATATCTTGAGGATGGGAACCTAATCTAAATATAAAATTAGTGTTTCCTATTCACATAGCCTGAAGGTAATTTTACACAGTGATTTTAGTGTGCCTGAGTTTTGACTCTTGCTACTTCATGAGGTCAAGTGTGAAATTTTCCATTTGGAGCACCTTGGATTTTGGATTTTCAGATTAGGGTGCTCAACCTATAATTAAAATTCATCCTGTTTCCATGTGCAATGGGGCCTGCCTTGTAAGAATAGGTTTATGTATGGAATTTGTTCACATAATTATAGGACAACAAGGGGCTTTAAAGGAAATGTATGGAAAGTGCACATAGAGGGGCCTGTCCTCCATGTCAGAGCAGGTAGGAGAAGTGAGAGCTCTGAGCTAGAAGTTTCCAGGGTCGTGGGAGATTTATAGAAAACCAAGTATAAGGATGGATTTGCAGGCAGAGGAAACAACCTAGGCAAACTTATGAGAGCCAGACACTCACATGATTCCAGGAGCAGCGGGAACCAGAGTTTCCATTCTGCCTGGTGACACAGCCAGTGGTCCCTGTGTCACCTTTCTGTACCTTATTCCTGCTCAGTTTCTTCTAGGACCCTTATGCCTCATACCATAGCTCTGCAGCTGTTACCCAGCCGCTGGGGCAACCCTAAAGCTTTTAGTGAAAGCCACTGTCATCAAGACCCCATGGATCTCATTGCACTCACCCAGGGACATTCTCATTCACCTTCCCCTCCTTCCCTGCCCCCACTCTAGCAGTGGCTCCTGGGCTCACCCTTAACACACAGTCACCTTGCATAGAGGTACCTTTGTTCACCTGATGTGTTTATTTGTAAAGGATAAAGAAAATCTGGAAGAAAACCCACACTGTCAGTTACCTGAGTCTGAGGGTGTTGACCCATGTGCTGTGTCAGGTGTTCAAAGGAGCTGGTACCTGTATCTGAAGATGCACACAGAGCTTCAGGGACTTGTGTCTACCTTGCCAATCGTTTCCTTGGGCTTGCCCATCGCCCATGTGTGCCTCTTCTTGCAAGGCCCACATGTTTTTCCCCATGTCAACATCTGCCAATCTTTCCCTCCTCAGATAAGCCGTGTGAGCTCTACTGCTCACCCCTTGGGAAGGAGTCCCCGCTGCTGGTGGCTGACAGGGTCCTGGATGGCACTCCCTGTGGACCCTACGAAACTGACCTCTGCGTGCACGGCAGGTGCCAGGTGATGTGCTTTTCCTTATGTCCTTAGTGGGGCCTTGGAGAGAGGATCCCTCTCCCCAAAGGGGGATCATGGTGGAGTCAAGCCATGGTGGGAGGTTGGGGGAGTGGATTTCTCAAGGAGGCACCTGATGGTCCTCCTTTCAGCAGCCAGCTGCACCTGGCCCACTCCCCTGCCCTGGGCAGTGACTGAGCCTAAAGCCCAGATGGAATCAGATGACTGAAACGGCAGCAGCATAACCATCTCAAAGCTTTTTCAATTGCTTTAGATATCATGACCATAAAAAAGAGCCGGTAGGTGTTAAAATGAGAATGGAGGATGAATGGAGAAGCTGTGTTCTGTTTAGCTGCAAAAGGTTTAGTGAAACTAAGCAACCACCATTGACAAGTTTAACTACCCAGGGAGGTGGATATATGCCTGGCTTTGGGGAGCACTCCACTCATTGGTATATAGACCCCAAACCTATCAAAATGGGTTGTTAGAACATTGAGAAATTAAGAGAAAAACCAAAATTTGAAGGGCGTTGGGAAAGAGGAGAGGAAGGAAGGAAACACTCCCTGACCACTCAGATCAATATGAGCATATAGAGGAGCCAAGGAACCCTGGTGTCTGAGTCACCGTGGCTGCTGTAACAAAGTCCCATAGACGGGCTGGCATATCAATAATAGAAGTTTATTACAGCTCTGGAGGTAGGGAAGTCCAAGTCAAGGCTTTGGCTGACTTGGTGTCTGAAGAGGGCTTGTGTCTATAGATGGTGACTCTTGGTCCGTCCTTAGAGGGGTAAGGAAGCTCTCTGGAACCTCTTTTATAAGGGCAATGATCCCATTATGAGGGCTCTGCCTTCATAAACCAATCACCACCCGAAGACTCCCACCTCCTGGGAGTGAGACTTTCAGCACAGGCATTTGGAGGACACCAACATTCAGAGCGTAGCATCCAGGAACCCTCCTTCCTCAGCTGCAGTCGCTTGGTCTTGTCATGGCTACAGCCACATTCCCTCAACTGTGCCTCAGCAGGTGAGCCCACCATGAGCTGTTGGAGATGGTGGCTCAGAATCACCATGCCTTTGGTATAGGATGGAAGACGAGGGCTTCCAATTTTCACACTTCCTTTGGCCTCCATTCACCAACCCCTGTGAGTCTAATCAAGGAGTTCACTCGCCGAGGGCCATCAAGGAATTGGAAAATTCTATGCATCAGTTCTATTAGAAAAAGAAAAACTGATTCCCAGACACCACATGGCTCTTCCTGCTTCAGTTTCTATACCTTCCAATGCTGACACCTATCCTTAATGCTTAGTTTCAAGGATATCTTCATAGTATTTGAAAAAATGGGAATCCCTGGGATCATGGTGGGGAGACACTGTTGTCCTCACTTGATTGTGGGTATACACAAGTTGGTGAATAAGCTTTGGGTCCACTGGCCCATGCAGGAAGGCAGCAGACCTTCTTTAGTCTCTTTGCTTCCCCATTGCCTAACACAGTGTGTAGACATCAGTGTTTTGTGAGCTAACCAATGTCCAGGCCCCTTTGGCACTACCTCACTTTGTTATCAGATACAGATAAGTGTCGCCAATAAACACTTGGTGCTGAGAGTCTTGGCAAGGCAACCCACCAGGAAAGAAGACAGCAATGAGTTCCTGGATGGGGTGCTCAGGGCTGCTTCCTTGCTGCAAAAAGTGATCTAGAACCTTCCTTTTGGACAATGTGAACAGGATTCTTATGGTTATTACTGAAAAGAAGCAAGGCTGACAGTTATTGGTAAGCCTGCTGGCAAGCGAAGTGCAGGGTTTGTTTTCTTCCTAAACTGCACGCTTGCCTGGGCCACCCTGCTTACTGTTGTGTTATAGACTAATGCCCTAATTCATTTGCTAACAACCTCCCAAATCACAGATCTTATACCTTTAGAGCTGCACCAGCTCAGCAATCCCAGATCCCTTGACAGCATCTTCTATAGTATTCACGCCAATGGGGAGACATTTCTCAGAAACCTGAAATTCTCTAGCCAATTATGAGAGACAATTTCAGGTCCTAGTGGTCTATGCCAATGGGCCTCTTCCATGACCTTATTTTTAATCCCAACCTTTTTATCTGGGGAATTGTCCCTGTAGCTTGACAGTGGAACTGTCAGTCCTCTAGTAAGTGGAACAAGGGCAAAATGTCACTCATGCCATTTGAGTAGCCTTAAATCTGTGGAGGTCTGGTACCATGAAACCCAAGCCTATTCTGCTATTTTGTGGTGTCTTAGCCAATTTGGGCTGCAGTAGCAGAATACCACAGCCTGAATGGCTTTCAAAAATCAGGCATTACTTCTTAGTGTTCTGGAAGCTAGAAGTTCAAGATCTACGTGTTTGCATGTTCGGTTCTGGTTGAGGCCCTTCTTCCAGGTTGTAGACTGCTCAATTGTTGTATCCTCATGTGGTGGCCTATTCTCTTAAAGGCACTAATCACATTCACAAGGGCTCCACCCTCATGAACTAATCACCCCCAAAGGCCCCATCTCTAGATACTGTCATGTTGGGACTTGACATATTCATTGGGGACAGGGGCACAAACAATCAGTACATTGCTGATGTGATAGGAATGACATTAGGGTACATGTCTTCCCATTCCTGGATGCTACTCCATCCCCATGGAACCCTTTTCTAGTAAATCTACAGTGCCTCAGCCACTGTCACCATCATTGCACTTGTTATCAGCTGCACTGAGCCTATGCTAACCAGTGAGTGGGCACAGAAATGTAGACGATGGCATCTTTCCCAATGCTCCCTGGCATGTGATGCTTCTCCGTAGCCTCACCATGCCAGCAAGGAGGCTGCACCTGTGCCCTTTCTTCTGGATGAATATGCCCTGTTGGCCAGCTGCCTCAAAGCATCCCATTTGTTCTAGCAAAAGGGCCACCTCCTCATAGGTGGCAGCAACACCTGCCTGCCAACACCTCACAAGATTAAAACTCTGAGAAACAGTTTGCTTTCTGAAAGAATTTATACTCCATCTGCCATTTTTCTAACACTATTCTTTTTTAGACAGGTGAAGATTAACCTTAGTTTACTCTTCAGTCAAATCTCACAGAACTCCAAATTATTAAAGGTGTAGTGAATGAAGTTTATCCTAAAATTTTGAGCATACTTAAGATTATAAGTTTAATACAAATACAGTATTTATGCCTCATTCCAGTAACTGCCAGCATGGAATGATCTGCATTCCTGTGGTACCAAAGAATGAGTAATGCAAGGAAAATTGGTTAAAGAAAATAATAGTAATCGTAATTTAAGGGGGAAAAAAACTAACAAATCTAGTGAGCAGAGGAGCTGTATTTATTCACAGATGTATTATTTGATTGCAATGGAGAAAAGGTAGAAACCATTTACATTTTCTTTTAGAGAGAAGTTACAAAAATACTGCCATTGTTTGCTTACTCACTTTTCCCTATGTTCCCTGAAACTATAAATTTTACTATTTTAGGGTAGCTAAGGAATCCTGGGAAATTTTAGGGAACACAGTAACTAGTTGGTCGGATGCAAGGCTTCAAAATGGCATTGTGAGTAGATTCCACTAAGCTCCAAATAGCAGGCTGATTCAAACCATAATATGAAACATGGAAATACCATTTTATTCCATTTTTATGAATAAGTTGTTTCACTTCAGTGAGTCACAAATTGCTTAACATGCTGAAATTCAACTTAACAGCACTCATAAAAGTGGGAGGGAATTGGGGGAAGAAACAAACATATTTTCAACATGCCTTATAAATCAGGAGTCCTATCATCCATGATTCTAGTGTTGGACTCCAGAAGCAAAAAACCCAAGGCAACAAGTCTCTGATATATAACTTGCTTCTGGAACTACTAACATAAACTGGGTAGGTCAAACAGACACATGACTTTGGAGAGTGGATAGATCCAGATAAGCCTGAGACCCAAATATTCTTGATTTTCTTGAACACTGTTTTAGCTGATACACACTGTAGTCAGCCTACTCTGATGAGGGGCATACTTCCTTGGGACCATGATTTGTACATCATACCAATGAACCAAACCAAAATACTTGTAAGCTTCTTCAGTGGAGGAAGTATGTCTGATCAATATGTGTTCCCCTGTGAGCTAGCTTCCAAGTAAAGTTTTGAAAAAATATATATTTGAAAATAATATATATTTGATATATATTGAAAAAAGAACAAAATGATTAGGTAGATAAGGGAAGGAATCAACTGCTCTTAGGACGTTAGTGATCCTAGAATCTGGAGTGCATGTCAATGGACCATTTTCATTCTCAAGATTTATTGGCCTCCATTTTGTTTTCAAAGGTCTACCCAGTAAGTCAAATTACTGGTGGAATATGGGTCTATCTGGTGGGAATAGGAGAGAATTGTAAGAGACTCCGGCCTCGGAGTACTCTATGTGAAGAAGGAGTAACAGACATGCAGGACAGTGGACTAGGCATGCATACTTAGGCTTGTATTTCAATAATGCCCTCCTACTTGCTGCTTTTGATACTTTATGACCCTGTGGCTGGTATCTCCAGCCTGTGGTTGCCAAACCTTCATGGATAAACATTTCCATCCAGAACCCCACATCAAGGAATATATACCAAATACAAACTGTATCAATGAAGAAAAAGAGGCCTGTGGACAAAAGAAATTCTCCACCTCTTTCTGGAGGTCAAAGTGAATGGAAGTGTCATTGCTGGAGCAGAGCAACAGAGGCCAGAATGGATGCAATGGAGAGTTGTAACCAGAAAGAAAGCAGAAGTTAAGAGCCTTGGACTTAGGAGTGGTGGGT
Organism: Spermophilus citellus; assembly: GCF_964194105.1. NCBI lineage: Eukaryota > Metazoa > Chordata > Mammalia > Rodentia > Sciuridae > Spermophilus > Spermophilus citellus. The sequence goes on from NC_138185.1 coordinate 55,052,346, forward strand.
AGAAGTGAGAGTTGGCTAAAAATAATGAGCTGAGCCAAGGGCTGCATACTATATGGCTACCCATGCCCGGCCCTGCAGGTAGATCATGGCAGTTGCTTGGTAAAATATCAAGAGGCTGCCTTCTGAAGTATGGGTTAAACTGTTCAGAGAAAGTCAGAGCAGGAGATGTGGCCTCTGTTGCTCAAATAAGCCTCTTACCCTTCTTAGCTGAGGAATACACTCCAGCCTCCCTCCCACCAGTCCTAAAAGGAAGTCTACCATGCAACCCTGCCCACCCTCAATTACAGATCTCCCTCCATCCATCCTTCTGTTCCTCTTTCCCCAAAATGAGTGTCCAACTAGCGATTATCAGCTATTTGAAGAAAACCAGCAGCATGGATGAGAAAGACCAAGAAAAATAAACAGAAAAACTGACCCTGGCAGAAACTTGAGATAATTATGGAATCAAACAAGCATGTGAGCAAAATAATAAAGTAATTTTGAGACATGGAAGAACTCTGAAATTTTATTTTCCATTCTAGAGAAATTATGTATAGTTTAGCAAAACAAGAATGAAGTCAAGAAAGAAGATGATGAGCACGACAGGCCCTGGTAGAAATCACCCAGGAGCCCATAATCCTGACATGACGGCTGCACAGCAGGCCTGAAATCTGCATTCAGTTAAAATTCAAACAAGAAATCAGGGGTCTCCCTCCAACCAAAGAGATGGGATGAGGCCGTATTTGGAAGATAGCTAACTGAGTTGAAGAAAGCAAGTACTATTTCTTCCAACCAGGAAAGAAAAAAGGAAAACATCCAAAGATAATAAAAATCTATATAAGAAGGATCACCTGGATGAGGCAGCACCAAATGCATTCTCACCATTCACCCAGTGCCCCATCATGTCACAGTGGCAGTCTAGCCACAGCTGGTCTCAACTGCACCCCATTGTCCCAGATCTGTGCAAAAGCCCTGAAAGATGCACCGCAGACAGAATTCAAAGCAAATGCCAAGAAGACTTTGGCAACAGCATAAAGATTATGGACATAAAAGAGAAATAATCCATAGAGACTAAAGCTTGAAATGCTGCATTTTCAAGGTGAAGATATGTATGGGGGCAGATATTATGGCCGATTGAAAATGATCTCACATCATGAAAGAGATACCTGTCTTAATCATAAATCGACACTGCTAATAAAATGAAGTCTGTTTCAATTTTTAAGAAACCTATACAAGAATGTCCTACTTCCAGTACAAGAGAAGTAAACTGCTTCTGGTTGGGCGAGGAAGTGACATCAGGCTGGGGATCAAGAAGACAGACACAGAGACCTTTTGGGGGGCAGGGGAAGAAACCTCCTGTTTTATCTGAGGCTCGGCTTGATAAAAGTTCCTCATTTCTATGAATTTGCTGAACATAAAAATTCATGTTGCTAGCCACTGTGTGTGGGTGGGTAGGTGAGAGTAAGGATGCAAAGAATTCTAAAACACCATCCTCCATGCCCTGACAGCCTGAAGCCTGTGAGACCTTAACACTTGGGGCAAAGGAGTGAATTAGAGCCAAGGAAAGATTTTTGAGTTTTAATGTATCAGAAAGCTTATAGGGTGGAATTTTATTTTTTCATGCATCATGTCTTTGTTGAAGACATTGTACAAGCTAGGTAACCGTGACACGCACTGAGTGTTCTGTAGGACAGCATGGTAGCTGGGGAGACTTAGATGACACATCAAGACACAGATGGTAACTGGCAATCATCTGCAACACTTTGTTGGAACAGACTTCTCTACAGTGACCTGGAACTCTCTCCCCATCCAACATAAAGACTATGTGAAGTCACAGATGTGATTATTCCAGAGAGGGACCAGAATGTGTGCAGGAGAGAATAAAATCATGTCATTGAGAGACTCAGTTGGGGGTGTGGCTGAGGAAAAGCACAAACAGGAGTGTGACAGGTCTCTTGGAAGATATGGCATTTGAGAAAAACCAGCTTAAAGGAATGTGAGGGTCAAAGAGCTGCAGGCATAAGGGAAAAAGAGTGAGACCCTGTGATCCAGGGGTAAGGAGGCAGGGAGGCAGACTCTGAGAAAGCAGACCTGATCCAGGGGAATCCGGACCCTGACAGGGCCTGGATTTTAGGAGCATAACAGAGGGATTGAAGCAGAGGAGTGAAGCAATCTTGTACATGGGGGATTGACTGTGGTGGGGGCAGAGTAGAACCAGGGAAAATAGTAAACACCTTGCTGGAGGTGATGGGGTCTTGCAGGAGTGGGGCTGGCTGATGCTTGGATTCAGTATACTTTTAGAGGAGGAGGAAAGCAACATGAGGTGGTGAGCACTAGGGTGAGATCATGGAAGGTATTGAATTGCTAAGTGTGGGCATATCCAATAGACAGTGGTGCTCCATGGCCACGCTCTTTTCATGTGATGATTAGTCTATCAGTGCAGCAGAAAAGCAGTAGTTCACGTCCTGAATAAGAAGTGTCTGAACCAAGAAGTGGGCCTGAGCATGGAGAAGAAATGGACACTAGAGATTTTTAGGTGACAAAACCCAGGCTCATCAACTAACAATTTATCAAGAAAGCCAAAAGTGGAGGCAATTGTGCGACCCCGGAGACCCGGGCTGACTGATTCCCTCGGCCTGCCCCACGGCTACAGAAGGCGGGGCGCGGCAGAGAAGCGATTAATTAGCAAGCAGGGAGAAAAGTGGCTGTGATTCGGTGGAACCCCGCCGGCCAAACCCGCACTGACCCCCGGGCTGAGTACGGGATTTCAGACGGGGAAAGAAGCGATACAGTCCTATCCCCCACAACGGAAACTCCACCAAGGCAATCAGCGGCCACCATCTTGGAGAGCTGAAGTATCCACTGCCTCTCTCCGAGAGACTGCAACAATAAAACAGGTCTGTGTCACTCAGCCCATCCCCCATACATCAGGGAATTCGCATAAAATCTCTCCTAGGCTTTCCGGGGGAGGGAGTATCAGAGTGAGCCCACATAAAGACTAGGGGAAAACTAGAGACACCTGACCTTCAACTCCCCCTCCCATCAGCAGCCAAAACGAAACCTGTCTAGCCAGCGCTGGGGGAGGGGCAAGCAGAAAAAATCAAAACAATAGAGTGCCAGGGATCCCAATAGCCAATTGTGCGATCCCGGAGATCCGGGCTGACTGATTCACCCGGCCTTCCCCACGGCTACAGAAGGCGGGACGCCACAGAGAAGCGATTAATTAGCAAGCAGGGAGAAAAGTGGCTGCGATTCTGTGGAATCCTGCCGGATGAGCCCGCACTGACCCGCGGGCTGAGTACGGGATTTCAGAGGGGGAAGGAAGTGGTACAGTTCTATCCCCCACAACGGAAACAAAACAATAGAGTGCCGGGGTCCCCAATAGACACCCTCCACACCCAACAAACAGCAGGCCCAGAGTACAGTTTGAACTGCCGAGAGCCATCACTCAGGGGAAATCTGGTCTAGCAGGAGAAACCAAGACTAGCAGGAGAAACCAGGGGACTAGAGGCCAGGCCCTCGCGACTGGGCGGGTGGAAACCGCAGGCCCGCCGGCGACAGTTCACCCACTGCCCGCGTAACTAGGCAGTAGGAGAACGCCCACGCGCCGGCTACCGACCGCAGGACTGGGTGCCTAGAGATCGCCCGCCCACCGGCGACAGCCGGCCTGCTGCCTGAGATACTGGACGGCTGGAGACTGCCCGCTTGCCTTGACCAGGAGCTGAAACCAAACAGAGACAGTCCAGTCAGACAGCCCCATTAGGACACCCCAGCAAGGAGCCTGGGGCCCGTCATAGCAGAGTAGTGACGTCACTGGAGCTCGGCCGTCGGAATTTCTTCCCAGCAGAATCCACGTTAGCAGGCACAGTTTAACAACACAAAGAAGAAACAACAGAGTAATACAGAACCAAAACAAATCTATAGAAGAGAGCAGAAACATGGCAATCAAATAGAGCTGGAAAGTAACGTGGACAACATGAGAAAACAAGAGAAAAAAGGAGTACAAACAATGCAGGACAACTTAATTCTACAGGAGGAAATAGAAACATCAGAAGCAGGGATAGGGAAAGAACTCAAGGCATACCTAACTCGAATGGAAAGGAATATTAGAGAAGGCATGAGACAGCAAGTCCAAGCAATAAAAGTATATTTTGAAAATGAATTAAACAAATTCAAATGGCAAAGAACGAGCTCTACCAGGAGATAGAGATCTTAAAGAAAAATCAAACAATAATCCTAGAATTGCAGGAAAATATAAACCAAATTAAAAACTCAAACGAGAATATTACAAATAGACTTGATCAAGTAGAAGTCAGAACATCAGATAATGAAGACAAGGTTTATCAACTTGAAAAGAATATAGTCAACACAGAAAAGATGCTTAAATCCCACGAGTAATCTATTCAAGAGATATGGGATGTCATAAAAAAACCAAATTTGAGGGTCATCGGGATAGAAGAAGGCACAGAGACTCAAACCAAAGGATTGGACAGCATATTAAATGAAAGAATTCTAGAAAACTTCCCAGAGATGAAAGATGAAATGGATTGCCAAATCCTGGAAGCCTACAGAACCCCAAACATTCAAAACCATAATAGACCAACTCCAAGACATATAATTATGAAGATAGCCAACATACAGAACGAGGAGAGAATATTAAAAGCTATGAGAGAAAGGAGGCAGATTACATTCAGGGGTAAACCAATTAGGATAACAACTGATTTCTTATCACAGACTTTGAAAGCGAGAAGATCCTGGAACAATGTATTTCAAACGCTGAAAAATAATGGATTCCAACCAAGAATACTGTATCCAGCAAAATTAAGCTTCAGATTTGACAATGAAATTAAAATCTTTCATGATAAACAAAAGCTAAAAGAATTCGCAGCAAGAAAACCAGCACTGCAAAGCATATTGAGCAAAATACTACAAGAAGAGGAATTGAAAAATAGTGCCCAAAACTAACAGCAGGAGGTATCTCAGTAAAGGGGGAGGAAAATAACCAAAAAGTAAAACCAGCCAAACTAAAATAAATAAATAAAGAAGCATGACTGGAAGTACAAATCATATCTCAATTGTAACCTTAAATGTTAATGGCCTAAACTCACCAATCAAGAGACATAGGCTAGTAACCTGGATCAAAAAAACAAATCCAACAATATGCTGCCTTCAGGAGACTCATATGATAGGAAAAGACATACACAGGCTAAAGGTAAAAGGTTGGGAAAAATCATACCACTCACATGGCCCTCGGAAGCAAGCAGGAGTGGCCATACTCATATCGAATAAAATCAACTTTAAACCTAAGTTAATCAAGAATGATAAAGAAGGACACTATATACTGTTAAAAGGAACCATCCACCAACAAGACATAACAATTATCAATTTGTATGCACCAAACAATGGAGCTGCAACGTTCATAAAACAAACTCTCCTCAAGTTCAAGAGTCAAATAGACCACAACACAATAATTATGGGTGACTTCAACACACCACTCTCTCCATTAGACAGATCCTCTAGACAAAAACTGAATAAAGAAACTATAGAACTCAATAGCACAATCAATAACTTAGACTTAACTGACATATACAGAATATATCAACCATCATCAAGGGGATACACGTTCTTCTCAGCAGCACATGGATCCTACTCAAAGATAGACCATATATTATGCCATAAGGCAACTCTTAGTACGTATAAAGGCGTGGAGATAATACCATGCACCATATCTGATCACAATGGAATGAAATTGGAAATCAATGATAAAAGAAGGAAGGAAAAATCCTACATCACATGGAAAATGAACAATATGTTACTGAATGATCAATGGGTTACAGAAGACATAAAGGAGGAGATGAAAAAATTCTTAGAGACAAATGATAATACAGACACAACATACCAGAATCTATGGGACACAATGAAAGCAGTTTTAAGAGGGAAATTCATTTCTTGGAGTTCTTTCCTCAAAAAAAGAAAAAAACAACAAATAAATGAACTCACACTACACCTCAAAAACCTAGGAAAGGAAGAGCAAAACAACAGCAAATGTAGTAGAAGACAAGAAATAATTAAAATTAGAGCAGAAATCAACAAAATTGAAACAAAAAAAACCATTGAAAAAATTGATAAAACTAAAAGTTGGTTCTTTGAAAAACTAAATAAGACAGACAGGCCCTTAGCCATGCTAATGAAGAGAAGAAGAGAGAGAACTCAAATTACCAACATATGGGATGAAAAAGTCAATATCACAACAGACACTACAGAAATACAGAAGATAATTAGAAAGTATTTTGAAACCCTATATTCCAATAAAATAGAAGATAATGAAAATATCGATAAATTTCTTAAGGCATATGATCTGCCCAGATTGAGACAGGAAGACACACACAATTTAAACAGACCAATAAGAAAGGAAGAAATAGAAGAAGCCATCAAAAGACTACCAACCAAGAAAAGCTCTGGACCGGATGGGTATACAGCAGAGTTCTACAAAACCTTCAAAGAAGAATTAATACCAATACTTTTCAAGCTATTTCAAGAAATAGAAAAAGAAGGATCTCTTCCAAATTCATTCTATGAGACCAACATCACTCTGATCCCAAAACCAGACAAAGACATTTCAAAGATAGAAAACTACAGACCAATATCTCTAATGAACTTGGATGCAAAAATTCTCAATAAAATTCTGGCGAATCGAATACAAAAACATATCAAAAAACTTGTGCACCATGATCAAGTAGGATTCATCCCTGGGATGCAAGGCTGGTTCAATATACAGGAATCAATAAATGCTATTCACCACATCAATAGACTTAAAGACAAGAACCATATGATCATCTCGATAGATGCAGAAAAAGCATTTGACAAAGCACAGCATCCCTATATGTTCGAAACACTAGAAAAACTAGGGATAACAGGAACTTACCTCAACATTGTAAAAGCTATATATGCTAAACCTCAGGCTAGCATCATCCTAAACGGAGAAAAACTGAAGGCATTCCCTCTAAAATCTGGAACAAGACAGGGATGCCCTCTATCACCACTTCTATTCAATTTAGTTCTGGAAGTACTAGCCAGAGCAATTAGACAAAAGAAATTAAAGGCATAAAAATAGGAAAAGAAGAAATTAAATTATCGCTATTTGCGGATGACATGATAATATACTTAACAGACCCAAAAGGGTCTACAAAGAAGCTGCTAGAGTTAATAAATGAATTCAGCAAAGTGGCAGGTTATAAAATCAACATGCATAAATCAAAGGCATTCCTATATATCAACAACAAAACCTCTGAAATGGAAATAAGGAAAACCACTCCATTCACAATATCCTCAAAGAAAATAAGATACTTGGGAATCAACCTAACAAAAGAGGTGAAAGATTTATACAATGAAAACTACAGAACCCTAAAGAGAGAGAGAGAAGAAGATCTCAGAAGATGGAAAAATGTACCCTGTTCATGGATAGGCAGAACTAACATCATCAAAATGGCGATATTACCAAAAGTTCTCTATAGGTTTAATGCAATGCCAATCAAAATCCCAACGGCATTTCTTGTAGAAATAGATAAAGCAATCATGAAATTCATATGGAAAAACAAAAGACCCAGAATAGCAAAAGCAATTCTAAGCAGGAAGTGTGAATCTGGAGGTATAGTGATACCAGAGTTCAAACTGTACTACAAAGCAATAGTAACAAAAACAGCATGGTACTGGTACCAAAACAGGCAGGTGGACCAATGGTACAGAATAGAGGACACAGAGACTAATCCAGAAAGTTACAACTATCTTATATTTGATAAAGGGGCTAAAAACATGCAATGGAGGAAAGATAGCATCTTCAACAAATGTTGCTGGGAAAATTGGAAATCCATATGCAACAAAATGAAATTGAATCCCTTTCTCTCGCCATCCACAAAAGTTAACTCAAAATGGATCAGGGAGCTAGATATCAAATCAGAGACACTGCGTCTGATAGAAGAAAAAGTTGGCTCCGATCTACATATAGTGGGGTCGGGCTCCAAATTCCTTAATAGGACGCCCATAGCCCAAGAGTTAATAACAAGAATAAACAAATGGGACTTACTTAAACTAAAAAGTTTTTTCTCAGCAAGAGAAACAATAAAAGAGGTAAATAGAGAGCCTACATCCTGGGAACAAATTTTTACCCCTCACACCTCAGATAGAGCCCTAATATCCAGAATGTACAAAGAACTCAAAAAATTAAACAATAAGATAACAAATAACCCAATCAACAAATGGGCCAAGGACCTGAACAGACACTTCTCAGAGGAGGACATACAATCAATAAGTACATGAAAAAATGCTCACCATCGCTAGCAGTCAGAGAAATGCAAATCAAAACCACCCTAAGATACCATCTCACTCCAGTAAGATTGGCAGCCATTATGAAGTCAAACAACAATAAGTGTTGGCGGGGATGTGGGGAAAAGGGTACACTTGTACACTGGTGGTGGGACTGCAAAATGGTGCGGCCAATTTGGAAAGCAGTATGGAGATTCCTGGGAAAGCTGGGAATGGATCCACCATTTGACCCAGCTATCGCCCTTCTCGGACTATTCCCTGAGGACCTTAAAAGAGTGCACTATAGGGATACGGCCACATCAATGATTATAGCGGCACAATTCAGAATAGCTAGACTGTGGAACCAACCCAGATGCCCTTCAATAGATGAATGGATAAAAAAAATGTGGCATCTATACACAATGGAGTATTGTGCAGCACTAAGAAATGACAAAATCATAGAATTTGGAGGGAAATGGATGGCATTAGAGCAGATTATGCTAAGTGAAGCTAGCCAAGCCCTAAAAAACAAATGCCAAATGTCTTCTTTGATATAAAGAGAGCAACTAAGAACAGAACAGGAAGGAAGAGCATGAGGAAAAGACTAACAGTAAACAAAGACGAATGGGGGGAGAGAAATGGAGAGAGAAGGGAAAGCATATGGAAATGGTAGGAGACCTTCAATGATACACAAAATTACAAGAGGTTATGAGGGGCAAGGGGGAGGGGGAAAAAAGGGGAGAGAATTGAACAACAGCAGAGGAGGTAGAGAGGGAAGATGGGAGGGGAGGGGAGGGGAAGGGGGATAGTAGGGGATAGGAAAAGTAGCAGAATACAACAGTCACTAATATGCCATTATGTCATAATGTGAATATGTAACAGATGTGATTCTGCAATCTGTATTTGGGGTAAAAATGGGAGTTCAAAACCCAATTGAGTCTAATGTATGAAAGATGATATATCATGATCTCTGTAATGTTTTGAACAATCAATAAAAAAATAAATTTTAGTTTTAGCCTAAAAAAAAAAAAAAAGAAAGCCAAATGTGGCTTGGAAGTTTCAGGCTCGAGATCGTGTCTATCCATTTCAAGATGGTGGTGGGGGTATCCAACTTGAATTAAGAAATAAGAAATCAGACTGGAGCAGCTTCCAAAGTTGGTCCATTTTTTCCAGTATCTGGGCTGGAAATTCCAGGAGATTGCTCATCAGATAGTTATGAACGTGAGCCTGGGTCATGGAGGGAGACTTGGGTTTAAGAGTTGTCTGCACATGAGAGTGATTGCTATGTCCAAGATAGGGAAATTAGCAAGAAAGCCAAAGAGGAGCAGGAGGATAGGAGCATACTCGGGGAGCTGTCCGGGCTCAAGCAATCAAGAAGTGAGAAGAGGGAGGAGGACTAGTTTAAGGAATTGGAAGAACATCAGACAAGAGCCACCTCAGATGGCCATCCCTCCTTGGTCTCTGGACATATTTAGGGACAAGCTTTGATACATCTACTAGTTTCCATGTTGCTGTCGTCCTGTCTTACAATCTTTATCCCCCAGGTTAAGCACATAGTAGATGTGTAGTGACGTTTTGGATGAATTTATATACAGTCAGCCCTTCATATTGGTAGTTCTGTACCTGCAGATTCAATCAACCTTAGATGGAAAATATTCAGAAAAATAATAGTATCTGTAATGAACATGTACAGATTTTTTGTCATTATCCCCTTAAAAGTAGAATATAACAACTTTTTGTGTAGCATTCATATTAGTTGTATTCTAGATATGATTTAAAGCATAGGGGAGGATGTGTGTAGGTTCTATGCAAAAAATTTGACTTTGTATATGAGACTTGAGCTTCTCCCGATTTGGATATGTTTCGAGGGAACTTGGAGCCAATCCTTGGTAGAGGTGGGGGGACAAGTGAGTAAAACTGAGGGCAGTATGTGTTTTACACATTCAGCTGCTAGATATGATGATAGAAAGTTGTTTTTCACTGGTGATCTTCAGTAAGGGAACAATTCTGGGTGTGGGTCCAGGACTCATATCCCTGATGACTGATACTTCTCAATTCTGGGAAAAATGGCCACACTGCCCACATACTGTGGCCTTCTCCAGCACACAGGGCTAAGAACTAGAGCTTTTCTAACTCTAGTTAGGAAAACTATGCATGCTTCACTGGAACTGTCTTGATCAAAAAGACCTGTGCCTTCCTCACCAGCTCTGTTCCATCCTCTCTCCTTTATTAATTATGCCATGGGACACTGTTTTCCCCTCAGACCCCTTGGTATCACACGCACCCTGATTTAGTCAGCAGAACAGAGCGCTAGCAAATGCTGACCAGGAACTTGAAATCTCAGAAGTGGGTAATGGAAATTCCTCTCTTGCAAATGTAGAAAAGTAACTAAGGATCCCCAGGGTAACATGGGAAGATTTTAGAGAGTTTATCGCTTGGAGTTTCCTTGGGTTTGATCACCTTTTTCTCTTGGAACACCAAAGCTCATAAATGCAATCATTAAAGCCCCCCCAATGACTTATTTTGTGTTTTATGTAGCTTCAATTTAAAAAAAAACAACTCAATGCCTGCCCAAAATATCATATGTCCCTTTCACAGACTATAGCAAGTGGATAAAGTGCCCCATGAGCAGAATAGTTTGTTTGTTGCCTTTCAGGCCTCAAATTTGCTACTGTCCAGACAGGGACATCCCCATATACCCTTTCTTTAGGTGCAAAAGGTGCTCAGGGAACACCAAGAAGCGCACACATAGATCTGTACCAGCCTCCAAGTAACCTGCAGAATTAACTTAAGGGGCAACCTGGTACGCATTTTTGTTTGAACCTGATCTGAAAAGCCCCCTTCGCTGGTGCTGGGAGAAGCTGTCTGGACATGTGGGATTATTTACTTTGACCATCTTGAAACTGTTTAATCAAGAAGTCTGGTGTGAGGTCAGAGACTCGCTGTGACAGCAGGGATGTGGTTAGACATAACAGGAAGGCAGAATAGGAAAGATCTAGAGCTGTGAGCACCTGAGAGAGATGGGGAAGCTAAGAGGGAGCACGTCTAGGGGACACAAAGAAGCCAGGGTGACGGGCCAGTTCTTGTGGTGTTGGCCCTGTGGCTGTACCACAGGCAGACTGGAGACTGACAGTGGGGCTCTGAAGTACCACACAAAGCAGCACACAACGTGGTCCCCGGGGCATTGGCTAAACGTTCTGCTCTGAGCAAAAAAAAATTATTTTATCTTGGCTGATCTGTGTTCTTAACCTCTGTAGTTTTATACTGAACAACTTCTCAGCAACCAGCTGGCAGGCAAATAAGAATCCAGGCAGCCCCTGCAATGCGCTCCAGTCCTGGTGTCCTATCACAGCCAGCTTCCTCCAGGTCACTGCCCCTGGGTGTTGCCGTTGATAGCCAGCTCGCATCTGTGTCTTCGTGTGTCCCCTAACTCTCCCCAGTTGCCATGAAATCTAGTCTTCTGCGTTTGCTGTTTGCTCCCTACCTGGCCTCAGGCCACTAACGCCTCCAAGTTTGTCCTTTATCTGTTTTTGTACCATGAATGATTTTGATCTGTTTGGTTTTTTTTCAAAATTCAGGGTTTTTTAATAGTCATTTTGGATTAAATTTGCTCAGCTATCAGCATATCTTAAATTCTTTACTGAAACACATCCAGTTATCCTATTATTTTTAGACATACAACAGTCACAATTCTTTCCCAAAGAAATTCACGTACCCAAGAACTATTAAGTACGAAGACCATTTATCTGACCCTTTGAATAGCAAACCCTAGTAGGATTGTAGGGTGGCCCAAGACCAGTATTGTCAGTGGCACCTGAGAACTTGTTCCAATTGTAAAGTCTCAGGCCCTCCCGGAAGCTCTAGGGATGGCATGTAGCAGTCTGAGTTTTAACTGCCCTTCAGATGATTTTGATGCACACTTAAATTGGAGAACCGCTACCATGAAGAAGCAGAAGATTCTGGTTCCTCTGGAAGCAGTGGGTCAGGTTCCTTGGCCCCCAGGAAGATGCTGTACAGCCAGCTCTGCTCCAAGCCCTGTCCTGCAGATGGGAGTGGCGTGTGAGGAGGGGAGCAAATGCCTTGTTCCCTGCCTTGTTTAGCTCTGGAAAGAGCTAAATTGCCTCCACCTGCATTATCTCCAACCCTGGTTTCCTTTATGGTCTAAAACACCAAACCCTAAGCTGAGTGCAGATGTTTTTGTTCTGAAAGTATTCACTTTAACAGAAAAAAAAAGTGGAGTATTTAAGCAATTTAACTAGTGAATAAACACCCATGTTAATCAAAATAAATGTAGGTCATTTTGCATAATGCAAAATTCCCATGTGTGCTTATGTGTTTAAAGAAAATATAACAGTTAAAAACCATTTTCTATTTGTGATGAAACTTGGGCTGTGCTTCCCAGACCCACCAAAGGTAGAGGTCACTCTGCCTCTGTTCTCAGAAATAATTTGAGAAGGGTTGGGACATGGGGGCATTTTGCAAACTAGATCTCCCTAACTGCTTCTGATAAAGGGGGACTCATACCTGAGTGAGCTCTGGGCCTCCCTAACTCTGCAGAAACATCTGCATGATTCCTGCAGTATGTTGGCTACTCCAGTCAAGATACAGGTGACCTCTGCCACCCCAAAGGAAAAATACCTTGTAAAATTGTGGCCACACCTAGTGATATGTGGGCTCCAGCCCTACTGTCTCCCAGAGTCTCTGCCTCATGCAGCACAGTCTTGGGACTGATGCTTTAGAACTTAATGTGACTCCATGGGCATTTTGCCTTCCCATCCCGTCTCCTCCACAACACATCCCAAAAAAAATGTATTTGATAACCATAACTAGCACTTTGGGTATAGAGATAAATATAATCTAGGCTGGATTCTATTCTTTATTTTCTCTTCTGAATTTAAAAGGAGTTAAAATATTTTTTGAGGTCTCTGAAAGTATTGGGGACCCCAGGCAGTATGCTTGCTGGGCCTCATTTAGAACTCAGCTTCACAGAGCGTCTATTTTAAAACCCCTCTAAGTCTTAACTGCAAAATAACCTGGCGCTCTGGTTCTCTAGAAAATCGGTTGTGATGGCATCATCGGGTCTGCAGCCAAAGAGGACAGGTGTGGTGTCTGCAATGGGGATGGCAAGACCTGTCGCGTGGTAAAGGGTGACTTCAGCCACTCTCGGGGGACAGGTAAGTGCCAGGCTGAGGGCTGCAATGGGTACAGGACAACCAACACATGCTGTGTATTTTGTCTTATTTGCTCAAAACTAAAGGTTTCAAAATGACCTACATTTCATATCTATTTGAATTGATAACTGATAGAGGAATGGGCATTTCTGTTTGGTTTATGAAATTCAATATTTTTGCAAGAATGCTGTCTTTTTAAGCTTTTAAGAGTGAGTCATTTGCCCATGGAAGGGCACAGCTTCTAGCACTCAGTGGTACTGCCCCAAGGTCCATGAGTCAATCTTCAGGTGTGCACATAGAGAAGGGGCAAAGACACTTTGTCACAATATTATTATTTTTACACAATACCTTTATCTTATTTGTTTATTTTTATTTGGTGCAGGGGATCGAACCCAGTGCCTCAAGCATGCTAGGCAAGAGCTCTACCACTGAGCCACAACACTGGCCCCATATCATTTTTACCTATTGATGGAAGAACTTTTCTCTGTTCCTGAATTTTCTGTGGGTAAAAATATGATAGCATTTAAATGAGTGTTTAAAATGTACATGAGCCATATGATACAGAGAGTCTCAGATGCCTCTGCCCAAGTGTGACCCCAAAGCAACCAAACCTCTTGGTTCCCAAACCTGGATGTTCCCCCAGCAGCATCCACAGGGAGGCACAGCAGCACTCAGTTGATGAGACATTTTTAGGGTACCAGGGATTGAACTCAGGGGCACTTGACCACCGAACCACATCCCAGCCCTATTTTGTATTTTATTTAGAGACAGGGTCTCACTGAGTTGTTAAGTGCCTTTCTTTTGCTGAGGCTGGCTTTGAACTTGCGATCCTTCTGCCTCAGCCTCCTGAGCTGCTGGGATCATAGGCGTGCATTACCATGCCTGGCTGATGAGATTTCTTAATCTTTTTATGTACACTATCATCTTTGCAACTATAGGCTGCTTTTTCCAGAATCGGGAGGTGGTTTTTCTGATCTGCCCTAGAGGTCACTTGCTTATGATGTCCAGGGAGCATCTGAGGAAGAGAGCACAGGGCAGGAAAACCATCTAGAAGACCACTTCTCAAAGCCTTAGTTGAATGTCCACTCACTAACATCACCAAGAGAACTGTAGAACTGAGTTAAAACACTTGTATTTTAATTTCTACAACTGTCTTTGCATAGAAGCCTTTTGGTTCAGTTCTACCCAACAAGAGACCAAAACCACAGTTTTAGCTCCATGTCCCACAGAACAGCCCATGGGACAAGGCAGAAAAGAGAGACCTTATGTATGTATCCCTTATGTGGATAGAAAACCACGTCTACAGAAATGCTCTTTCTAGATACTCATGGAAACGACAACCCATTGTTCGAACATTTTGCAGGATCTTGTGAAAGCAGGATACAGAGGTAAAAGCAAATGGAAACAAATTTAAAAATGAAATTTCAGACCCAAAAGACTGATTTCAGGATTTTTAAGGACAGGCACCGAGTCATCAAAGCTTATGTGAGAATCTATGCCTGTCCCGTGGTTCCTAGAGGAAAAGGAAGAAGGTGATGGCTGGAACAAATTGGTTTGGGGGAAGTGACCTTTGGAGCTGTGCCATTCAGTGCAGGAGGCACTGATCACTTGGGTCTATTAAAATTTAAATTATAATAGAATTAAACTAACTTAAAAATTCTCTTCCAGTCCCACTGGCCACATTTCAAGTGCTTCATTCCTCATGTTGTAGTGTCTCTTATGCAGATAGTGAACATTCCCATAATTGCAGTAGATTCTCTGGAACAGCTCAGCTCTAGAAATTTGATGATTTCTGCTATTTATTTGGATATATTTGACGTCATTTTCTCTCTTCATAACTTGGTTACCAGCTTCCCCCGTGGCTTTTGACCTTTCCTATTACAACTGTAATAGAGGAACCAAACCTCTGCAGTTGGTGAGGGATTACTAGTTTACTTTGGGTTTATTTATTTTTTAACAGAACAGAAGCACTAGAACCCTTTATTTGAATTAGACATTGTGCTGAGCTCTAAAAAACAGAACTGACTGAAATCGTGCCATTCCATGGCAGGCAGATCCAGCACAAGCCATGCCCACCCCTCCCTCCCGCCAGGCAATTCAATAGAACACTAAGGAAGATTCCAAAGTATATATATATATGCAACATAGCAGTTCACTTATCAGACAACCCAGATTAGGAGTGTCTCAGTCAGTTTTTCGTTACTGTGACCAAAAGACCTGCAAGAGCAAGTTAGAAGAGGAAAAGTTTATTTGGACTCATGGTTCTAGAGGTTCAGTCTATGGCCAGCCAACTCCATAGCTCTGCCCAAGATGAAGTAGAACATCATGGTAGAAGGGCACAGCAAAGGGAAGCCACTGAGGTCATAATAGCCACAAAGCAGAGAGAGGCCTCTGCTCACTTGGGCCAAAATATAAATCACAAAGGCATTCCCCTAGTGACCTACTTCCTCCAGCCATACCCAACCTGCCTGCAGTTACCACCCCAGTGGATTAATCCCGCTGATTAGGTTACAGCTCTCATAACCTAACCATTTCATCTCTGAAAATTCTTGCATTGTCTTACACATGGGCTTTTGAGGGACACCTCATGTCTAAACCATAACAAGGGGCAAAAGTGTTCTCTCTATTCCTAAATTCTAATCTGTTTTCTGTCCTTTGGTTTTGACCTGGTCAGATCATTCATTCATCCACAAAAATGTCCTCTTCATTTGCTCTCCTCTTTCTCTGTCCACCCTGTGCTGGACCCTATCCCTGTGTGGAACGTGCAGCCTCCCACCTGATGAGGTCAGGTCTCTATGACCATGGCATCAGGTCTCCCATGGAAGGACAGATCACCTGGGAAGCTCCCCTGGGTTCATTGTCCCCACCTTTATAGCTTATTGTGCTTCTTTCTAGCTGCTGAGGCAAAAAGTCTTAGCAACTCTTCTGAGAAAGATAAGCACAGGTTAGCTCACCCACCTGTACATGTTCTGACATTCTGAGTGGTTGCTAAATGTCGTACATTCATTAAAAGCCCCCAAACTGGTTTTTCTAAATCCTCACTATTAGAGTCTGGGAGCCTAAGCTCATATCAGTATTGATTCTGTTTATTGAAAGATCTGTGTGCAATACCCTTTTGCACATGAATGAATCACTGTCTAATGTAGTTTTAACTAAAAACAAACCCAATATCAGGGTCTGAAGCTCCTAATGCCCATATACAGAGATACTGGCAAAGGGTCACCCACAAGTCTGTTCCCCTAGCTAACATCTTAAGCACTAGGTACACAGAAATGAAAGTTAACCATCGCCATGTCAGTCACAAACAAGGTAAGGAACAGCTTGAGTCTGTGTAAGCATGAGGTAGGGAAAACTCATCAGGGGTGCTGTGGGGCCCCCAAATTCTGGCAGGGCACCTTTTCCAGGCCTTCAGACAGTTGAGAGTGATCTCAAGCCCTAAAGGACACGTAGAGAGTGGGGAAAAGACATTTCAGGTTGAAGGAAAATTACATATTCTTAGGAGACTGAACACAGAGATCCTATAAAGTCCCCAGGTCATTTAACATCTTAGTGACTCCAGCTGAGTGGATTCATTAATCGTGTCAGTGTAGATAGGAAGGAAACTTTCATCTCTGCCCAGCTCCAAGGAATGAGGAAAGGAGGAACATCTTATCATTTTTCAGGGTGAATATCAAAGAGAAATACCATACCAGAGAGATAAAACAAGAATCAAAGGCAGGATTTTTGCCCAGTTATATGAAGTCCTGACCCCTGCCTGAACTCCCCTGTGGTCCTCATACCCAAGTTCTCAAGCTGAGAATCCAGGGAGGACCCACCCAGGGAGAGTGTCACACCCCCATATAAGCAGAAAGCCCTGGGTTTCCAGCTTTGTGTCATCCAGGCTCTCAGTGCCCTGTCTGAGAAACAGTGTTGGGATTTCCAGGTGATTGCTGCCCTCCAGCCCATTTCTCCCAACCCTGAGCAGAAGAGGTCCTTGGCTAATCATCTGCAGAAAGAATCAACTCAAATTGGCTTTCTGATAGATGAGCTTCAAAATGCTCAGGCCTTTAGTGGTACTGAAATAGCTTGGCTATTTAAACTTAGTAAGTTGAAGGAGTGAGATGTTTTCCCTTTGTTCCTTGTCATTTTGACGTGATTGTCTTTATTCTGTTGTGCTTCTTGGCATTAAAAAGGTGACTGGTGCTGGTGTGGACAGCCAGGATGTACCTGGACCCTAGCCCCACTGAGAACCAACCAGGATGCCCTGTGGACTCTGAACCTCTTTGTGCTCTGTTAGGAAAAAGATCTTCTCAAATAATAGATTCCTAAGAGAGAGGGTGGTGTGATCCACCCCTTTTGGGTGTGGCTAGATGGTATGTTGCCTGTTTATTCAGTAATTGGCTTTAGAGCCCTGCCATGTGCTAGCTTCTGTGCTCCATCCACAGGTGTGGGGTGTGAAAGTTCCATGGGGAAATCTCATGGTTATATGACGAGGACACATAAAGAGGTCTCTTTCCACTGTGGTTGAGAATGACAAGATCAGTTTCAAAAATGTACACATAAGCCAATTGCAACCTATTTCTTCTTCTCAGTCAAGAACCATCTTTGTAAGAAGATGTCCACGTGTGTGATGGCAAAGGCGGTTCCCAAGTGTTTCTCATGTAAGATGCTTGGTTGTTACGTGTGGTCCTGTTGGTTAAATGCTTGGTGTGGGGCTCTCACTTCGCTTACATACCTGAATGTTTTCTGGATGGAACCAATGACAATGAGTCATGCATGAAGCCATGGATAAACACAAAGGCCATTAACCGCTTACGTATAACTGATGTTCAAGACCGATTGCCAAAAAGAAAAACTATAAAGTAAAATCAATTTAAAGATTAATTTAAAAAATAGAGTCACAGAATCAAGATGCTGGACAGAAATAGGCCCTACTATGCCAAGAATAGGTTTTTGTTCTCCTCGACCACACCTCGAACTTTGGCAGAAGACGCTAAAATAGCCTAGAGAATTTAGCCTCAGTTGGCACCTTTCTGCCCAGGGAAGTTTCCATTATCACAGTATTTTCCTGTTGGAGAGGGACACTGGGTAATACCTTCCTGACTTTCATGCTAGAAGTGGAGGCGGTGGCCTTGATTTGACCTATCTACATTGACCTTGAATTCTGAGTGGCGAACTAAATAAAGCACAATCTAGCCTCCCGTGATTCTTGAATAAAGGCATCTTTTTAATTATATCCAACATGTACCTTTAGTTATAGGAATACAGATAGTCCCCAACTTATGGTGGTTCAGCCCCTGATTTTTCAACTTCATAGTGATGGGAAAGAAGCATGCATTCAGTAGAAACCATACTTTTTTGAATTTTGATGTTTTCCTGGGCTGGCAGTGTGTGGTCTGATTCCCTTCAATGAAGCTGGGCAGTGGCAGTGGGCCACAGCTTCCAAGCAGCCACGAGGTCCTACCCAGAAACAACCAGCACCATACAGTGTGCTATGGGCTGAGCTGCATGGTTCGGTAGGTTAGGTATATTTGATGCATTTTTTTACCTAATATATTTTCAATTTATTTTATGATGAGTTAATCAGGACTTGACCTCCTCCTAAGTCCAGGCGCACTTATATTCTCATTAACAACTTTTGTAAAAAGAGAAAAATATAAACTTACACAAAAGCCTTTCTGAACTTCTTCTGACCTATACACAGTAAAAGAAAAACTTTTTTTTCCATATATTTGATAGAAGCAGGGGAAAGAATCCCAATACTCATAGCCAGGGTTTCCCCTCTACGCTGTCATAGTACCTTATCAGCTCAATGATTGTCTTCCAAATATGGTTCACACTGCTGAAAAAAAGCAAGGAAAAATATGATCCCAAATCATCTGAAAGCATATCTACTTGGAAAATTCAGGTAAAAATGATTTTATGGGGAGATGTGCTCCTCACCTGGTAATATTAATTGTTCAGTAGATTTGAGACAAGTTAAAGGTCAACACGACTTCACAGGCCTTTGAACAATAGGCCCTAACCACAGAAGTGGCATATTCTGCTATATTCTCCTAGGAGAATGGCAAAGGCACAGAGTTTTACCCATGGCTTCTTCATGAAACCAAATAATAGCCTTTACCTAGAGTTCTCCTGCTTGGTGGCTGAGACCAGAATGGAAAATGACTCCAAGATGAAGTCTTGCTCCACCACCTAAGATGTAAATCTGCCTTCTAAATTCTTGGAATAAATCCTCCCTTTCAGTCTTGCTTCATGCATGGTCAGCGTGGTGGTATCTGGCATCTACATCATGGGACTTCAAACCTGAGGATTTGGTGATGGGACTCTCTTTTTTCCTGTTTCTCTTTATACCTTTATACCAAACCCCATGTGGATTTTGAAATCTGAGAGAGTAAGGGCTAGAGGTCCATGAGGTAGAGGCAGCTTTTTGCTTAAGGACAGAAAATCTGCCTTATTTCAGGGACTTTCTCTTTAATGGGTTCCCACTATGTTGAGAATTCATCATAGAAAGCAAGGTTAGTAGAGCCCATGTTCAGCCATGACTGCCCGACCCTGAGAGGTCACCCAAGGATGAGCCTCACTTGGGTTGTGATTCTGCCCTGAAATTTCTACTGGGCATCAGCATCTCCATCCGAGGCACTTGTGAAGACAGAAATCAGATGCCATTTCAATGTTACAACTCGTGCCAAAGGTAAATATGACCAGGTGCAAATGTACCTTGCTCTGGAATGTGGGAAATTAATTAATCAATATCTCCTTAGACCTTCACCTGTTGGATAGCAGATATTAAGAAGATTGATCATTTCAAGTGCAGTCTGCACACTGATGATGCTAACACCAAGCCTTGTTAGTCACAAAATAGGAAGGAGATTCCACACAACAGCAGCTTCCTTCAGAGAATAATTCAGCTCCACAGATAGTGTCACAAGTGTGTTTTGTGGTTTTGTTGGAAAATTCTCTGAAAAAGGTTTTAACCATTTTGATCCTCTGTTCTTGACACTTACATGCCTGGAATCCAGTCATTCTTCCAATTCCACAAAGCAACTGATTTCTCTAAGAGATGTTTGTGGTATAAAATACAGTGCTATCATCTGAAAAGCTGCCTTTAGGGTTTTGGGTTTTGTTTTTGTTTGGGGTGGGGGTTTGTGGCCAATTTTTTCAAGGAAAGCATTCCTAGAGCAAAATCAACTTTTAATCAAAAACCCCTGTCTTTACCCTATTACAGTGACTCAGTGGCACAGGGATAGTGTGCAGGCCACTTGGTCAGATCAGTGTTGTCATTCCCAATGTTGATGCATTGGGAGGGGTCATGCTTGGGGGACAACATTGTTGGGTAAAGTCTTCCTGCTTGGGGATCAGGATAGATCAGGGAACAAAAATTGAGCAAGTGCTGCCCTCCAACAGGACTGTGTTTACATTTGTGAAGTCTCTCTAGTATCAAGTAGAACATTTATTTGTGGACATCTGGAGATGGAACTATAGCAACACCAAGGCATTTGCTGTCAAGACTGAAGCATACCGGCGGACTTTCCGTTCCAGATGTCTGATCAAACACAAGTGTATTTCCCTTTCCAAGATCACCTGAAAATGAATGCAAAAGAAATATTTTAAAATTCTAAGGAGAACAAAGACATCTCAGATGGAAGCTCACATATGAGGAATCAGAATCAGTGTGTTTTTTTTTTGTTGTTGTTGTTGGAATAGACAAGCAAACCAACAGCACTGTCCAGAAGCCTTGCACATCTCAGTGCTTAAGATGGCAGTTTGTTTCTTGCTCATCTGTCTGCCCACTGTGAGTTGGCACGAGGCTTCACATATTGTGATCACCTTGGCTGGCAGAGACCGGATCTATTCACCTGATGGCCATGATCATCATGGCAGAAGACACGAAATGTGGAAAACCAGGCCCAGAAGCCATTAAAGCTATTATATGGAAGTGACATGCCACTTTCACTCATATATGTTCAAAGTCACAGGGCCACACGGGTCTAAGGGGATGGGAAGTGTATTCCTATCATGTTTCCAGAGAGAAACCTGTAAGTATTTAGTGACTAGCATTGTGACACAGTACCTGAAGCAGACTTCTTTGCCTTATGATATTTTGGTCACCAGCATGTAATACAGCTTCCCGTCCTCCAGCTGAAAGCCAATCCTGACATTCAGCAAACTTCACCCATCTACATGGACAACCCTTTGCTGGGCTTTTTCTGGAAAGACAGTCTGCAACACAGATGGGAAACACCAAGATAAACAAAAAATGACCCCTGACAAAATACAGGATATGTTAAATAATAGAAGTTCAAAAATCTCTCATAACTTTGTAAAATTAATCATTTTATTGGAAAGATTTAAGATGCTAGTGTAACCATAAAATAAGAACCAGATGCCATGAGAAGAAGCAATCTGAACAAAAAGATTTCAAAAATTCTAAATGTGACCATCAGATTAAAACGATGCAATAAAAGGTACCGTAAACAACAAACAATAAATGATAGACTGGGGAGAAATGTTTGCAACATGTCTAATAAGAAGTTGAGTCCGAAATATATCAACTACATATTGAAATAAAATTTTAAACTTCCTGCTTGTCAATTAAGTAACAAAACGATGGTAAAAGTGGGCAAATGTTGGGCTGGGGACGTGGCTCAAGCGGTAGCGCGCTCACCTGGCATGCGTGCAGCCCGGGTTCAATCCTCAGCACCACATACCAACAAAGATGTTGTGTCCGCCGAGAACTAAAAAATAAATATTAAAAATTCTCTCTCTCTCTCTCTCTCTCTCTCTCTCTCTCTCTCTCTCTCTCTCTCTCTCTCCCCCCCCATCTCTCACTCTCTCTTTAAAAAAAAAAAGTGGGCAAATGTAATAAACAGGGCCATTAACTAAAGAGAAAATGCAAATGGTCAAGAAGTATATCAGATGCTGAGCCTTATTGGTGACTGGGGAAATGCAAATTAAATAGGTGTCACAGAATTTGCCTATTGGATAGCAGATATTAAAAGGATCAATGATTTCAAGTATTTAAAAGTCATGAATAAACATGTACTCTCATATAATATTGGTTGGCTTATATATTCACAAAGCCATTGAAGGTCAACTTAACAGTACATTTAATATTTAAACTTCATGTATGTTAAAATCAGTGATTCTCACAATAGCTAACCTGGAAAAACATATATAATGTATATCTAACACATACTCATATACACACCTATACACACATATGTACAAACATATACATACATACACACATATATGTGCATATATATGTATACATGCATGCATGCACAAGAAGACACGTTCAAAGTTGTTTATTGCAATATTCTTTTTAAATTTGGGGCATTTTAGGAGAGTATAAATCATATACCATAAAATTTACCCCTTTGAAGTGTACAATTCAGTGTGTTTTAGTACAGGCACAAAATCTGCAACCATCATCATAATCATGCTCATTAGTGGCCATTCCTTATTTCCCTCTTACTTTAGTACTAAGCAACTAATTTCTGTGTCAATATTTTTCCTATTCTGAACATTTCATATAAATAGAACCATAAAATATGTGTCAAACCTCTAGGATTAGCTTCTTTAATTCTGCATAATATTTTCAAGATTCATCCATGTTGTAGCATATATCAGCATTCATTCTTTATATTACCAAATACTATTCCATTATTTGGATAACCACATTTTATGATACATTTATCAGTTGCTGGACATTTGAGTTTCCACATTTTGGGCTTTTATGAATAATGCTGTTTAAACTTTTGTGTATAAGATATTATGTGAGCTATGTTTTTATTTCCCTTGTGTATATAGGCCTAGGAGTGGAATAAGTGGGTCATATAGTAATTCTGTGTTGGTTTTTTGTTTGTTTGAGAAAATGTCAAATTCTTCCAAAATGCTGCACCATTTTACATTCCTAGTAGCAATGAATGAGGATTCCAGTTTTTCTACCTTCTTTCCAGCACATCTTCTTTTTTCCCCCTGAAGCCATAGTAGTGGGTATGAAATGATATTTCATTGTTGTTTTGATTTATTTCCCTCATAACTAATGATGCTGAATATATTTTCACATGCTTATTGGCCATGTATGTTTTTCTTTGGGGAAATATCTGTTAAAGTCTTTGGCCTATTTTAAAATTGGTTTATTTATCATTCTCTTATTGAGTTGTAAGCTGTATTTATATATTCTGGACACAGATCTTTTATGAGATAAGCAATTTTTAAATATTTTCTCCCAGTATATAAGTTAGCATCATACTTTCCTGATGGTGACTTTTGAAGCACAAAGTTTTAAATTTTTGATATAATTCAAGATCTACTTTTCTTTTGTTGCTTGTGCTTTTGCTAATATCTAAGAAATCATTGTCTAATTCAAGGTTACAAAGATTTATTCCTATGTTTTCTTCTCTAAGAGTTTTATAGTTTTAGCTTCTTTCATTTAGATCATTGATGCATTTTGAGTCAATTTGTAGGTGGTGGTTATGGTCTGAGATGGGAGTCAGTGTAATTTTTTCTTACATATATGAATATCTCCTTGTGCCAACAATGTTGAAAAAGCTATTCTTTTCCCCATTCTTAGAAACTTTGTTTCAATAAATCAACAAATGATGTGAGGGCTCTAGATTATATTCCACTGATAGAAATCTCTCTTCTTATGCCAGTACCACACTATCTTGATTACTATCAAAAGTGTACTAGAAAGTTTTGAAGTCAGGAAGTGTGCATGCTTCCACTTCTTTTAAAACATTATTTTAACTCTTTTGGGACTCTTGCATTTCCATATGAATTTTGGCGATCAGCTTGTCATTTTTGGCAAACAAGCAAACAAACCAGTCAGGATTTTGATAGAGATTATATTAAATCTGTAGATGAGTTTGATAAGTATTCCTATTATTAAATCTTTTAATTCATGAACATAGGATGCCCTTGCATTTATTTAGGTTTTTCCAAAATAACTCTCATAACCATACTCTTGGTGGTGTAGTCTTCAATGTACAAACCTTTTAGATATTTCTTCAATTTATTCCTTAATATTTGATTTTTGTGCTACTTAAATCAAGCTATTTTCTTATTTTCATTTTCCAATTGCTCATTGCTGATATATTTAAATACAGTTAATTTTATATATTGGTCCATATCTTGCAACCTTTTATACCAGTTCTAATAGTGAATTTTAGTGTATTCTTTAGGACTTTTGCATATAATATGAATATAATATGTTGGCATCTAAACTGGATAGAGTGGTGCATGCCTGTAATCCCAACAAGGAGACTGAAGCAGGAGGACTGCAAGTTCAAGTTCAGCCTCAGCCACTTCTCAAGAACCTTTATCAATAAAAAACAAATAATCAAACAAAAAAAAAAACAGATGGTAACATAGCTCCATGGTAGAGCATGACCTGGGTTTAATCTCAGTACTGCAAAAAAATAACAACAACAATAATAATGTTAGCATCTGAAAATAGAGATAATTTTACTTCTCTTATTCCCACCTGTATGCCCTTTGTTTATTTTTCTTTCTTAGTTGCTCTAGATATAATTTCCAATACAATGTTGAGTAGATGTAAAAGCATCCTTTTCTTGCTCCTAATCTTAGGGGAAAAGCATTCATAATTTCAGCAGGAAGTGTGATATTAGCTCTGGGTTTTTCATAGATGCCCTTTATCAGGTTAAGGGTGTTTCCTCCTATTTCTAACTTTTTGTTTTGTTTCTTTGCAACAGGGTCTTGCTATGTTGCCTAGGCTGAACCTCCCTTATATTGTGGGTTGCACCACTGTGCTGGCTTATTCCTCACTTGTGAATTTTTTTTAAATCATAAAAGGGTGCCAAATTTTGTCATATACTTTCTTTGCATCTATTAAGATAAATCATATGGTTCATGTCCCATATATATTTGGTGGAGGACACTGACTGCTATATGTTAAAACAACCTTGCATTCCTGGGATAAATCATATTTGGTCAGAATTCGGTTTGTGAAGTATTCCTATTATTAAATCTTTTAATTCATGAACTTAATACCTCTCAACAATGTGTAGTGTCTTCGATGCACAAACCTTTCAGATATTTCATAATACTTTTTATATGTTGCTCAATTAAGGTAGCATATAGTTGATGGTTTTATATACATATTTATACATGATACAGCATTGTTCCTAACAGCAAAAATTTGATAACCAGAATATATATCAAGTGATTAGATACATAAACTGCCTACCAATTTAAACCAAAAGAAAAAGATGAAGTAGAATTATATGTTCTCTAAGATTTATCACATTTTAGAAATAGCAATGCCACATAATACAATGTTAAGTTAGAATATTACTCCTAACATTTATGTAAATTATAGACATATAAATATTACACAAAATATTTGTATTTGTGTAGGTAAATGTGTAAATAGTAAGTGCAGATGAATATGCATCAAACTAATGGTGTTTCCAGCAGGAAGAAGAGTGGGATTAAGCAGACTTGAGACTTGCTATACTCTTTAAATCCTTATAATGAGAAATAAGCTCTTGTATATTTTGTGTAAATTTAAAATGAGTTGTTTAAAAATGAAATGAACTCACTAATATACACAAAACTATTTTCAAATAAACTTAACTATAAAGCAGGAAAAAGTCCTATTATCCCCCAGCACTGTCCTGTCCCTCCTGATCACACAAAACTATTTAGTGCAAGTAGAGGTACAATCAGAACTTTTCTCACTTAAAAATTGGTAGTAAACAGTTGGGGATGTAGCTCAGTTGGTAGAGTGCTTGCCTCGCATGCATAAAGCCTTGAGTTCAATACCCAGCACCACAAAAAAGAAAAAAAAAGAATTGTTAATAAAATTTTAAAGAGAACCAGCACAGGATCTATATAATACACTGTAATCGATATAATACACTGTAATCAGTAGAAGATAAAAAGTACAAGAAAAAATGACATTTAAAATAGACCAGCAAAAGGTGACCAAGGAAAAGATGAAAATTATAACCAAATGTATGACATAAATTTTTAAAATTGATTAAACCATAACCTCAATAAAATAAGAACTTGTAAGTAAGATACAAGACCTCAAGGAAGACAAAGGGATACCATCCAGCAGCGGTGGGAGATGAAATACGACCTGACAGAGTTGAGGAAAGAAATGGAAGAAGCTCATGAATCTGTCGCAGAAACCAAGTCCATGTGAGTGCAGAGAAAATCGACCCTGCAGAACACCATGGAAAGCACAGAGGATCTGACTGGGAAGAGCAAGCACAGCAAAATGGAAAAGAAGGGAGAGTCCAGAGAATCAGGGATATAATGAACACTGTGGAAGAAACAGGGCAGAAAAGATGTATAAATTTGATGCCCACCCCCGAAAAAGAAGAAATCAGAAAACAAATTAAGTATGCACTTGGTCCTTCCTATCCACCATTTCTGTATCTGCACATTCAACCAGGTATGGATTGAAAATATTTTTTAAAAATTAAATCTCTATTAAACATGAGCAGACATTTTTTGTCAATATTCCTTAAACAATATAACAACTATCCATAGAGGATTTATATCATATTTAAATATTATAAGTCATCCAGAGATTATTTAAAGTATGTGGGAGGATAATGATAGGTTATATGCAAACACTATGCCATTTTCTATGACAGGTGGAACGTTCACAGGTTTTGGTATCCCTAAGGGGATCCTGTAACCGATTCCTCACAGACACTGAAAGGTGACTGTTCTAATAATACAGCTTTGTATCCCAGGAAAAGTTGATCTCAAACTGTGAATAGCCTAAAGCTTATTAGACTTGCAAAGTAAGAATCCCTGGAGCATCCCATCTAAATTTTAAGTGAATAATAATGCAGAAGTATCCGATTGTCCTTAGACTTCACCACATCACATTCAGGGAAGCAATTTCTGTAAAAGCCTCAGAGAAAGTATGACCCCAAAATTTATACCAGCCAAACTGACACTCAAGTAGAAAGTCAATGAACCATAATCTTTTAATATATTACATTTAAGAAAATATAATTTCCACAAGCCTATCTCAAAGGGAACAAACTTGGACAAGCAAGAATTTGTCAGAGAAATTGGCAAAAGGACACATAATGAACATAAATTCATCCTTAGAACTAAGACTAGAGCAACTATGGAAGTTGCCTTAGAAAGCCAAAGATAGATTTCATCCACTAATACAACATAGAAATGATGTAATGAAATTTGAAATGGGGTGAAAGTGGAGTGCAGTGTATTATGCTGATTTTCTCATTTTTAAATATTTAACGACTAACAAATTTCACTTACAGCTCATAAGTCACAAAATAGAAATATAAATATGAAGGTTTACAGAGAAACATTGAAATAAAAAATAACTAAAACGTATCAGTGGGGGAGAGGATGAAGGAGTGAACTAAATAGTATATTTATCTGCTGTTTGATCCTCTGGTGAACAAAAGAGAAAGTAGGAGAATACAAATATGTAAAATTATAAAAAATAGGGACATAAACAATAGGAAATTAGTGTATCATAAGAGATTACTTTGTTCAATTCTGCAAATAAGTTTAAAACTGGGGGCTGGGGATGTGGCTCAAGCGGTAGCGCGCTCGCCTGGCATGCGCGGGGCACTGGGTTCCATCCTCAGCACCACATAAAAAAATAAAAGATGTTGTGTCCACCGAAAACTAAAAAAAAAAAAAAAAAAAAAAAAAAAAAAAAAAAAGATATTTAAAAAATTCTCTCTCTCTTAAAAAAAGTTTAAAACTGATTTGAAATAAGCAATTGAAAAATCTTAATAACCAACTGTGATTTATGTGTACATAAAATTGAAAATCAAATGCAGATAAACTATCTCAGAAGAAGCACAGAAAACACTTTTTATTAAATCAAGAATAAGCAAGGCACAGTGGTGCACGCCTGTATTCTTAGCAACTCAGGAAACCAAGGCAGGAGGATCACAAGTTAAGACTGGCCTGGGCAACTTGGCAAGGCCCAAAGCAACTTAGTGAGATCCTGTCTCAAAATAAAAACTAAAAATGGCTGGGAATATGGCTCGGTGGAGAAGTGTTCCTGTGTTCAAGCACAAGTACCAAAATGATAATTGTTCTTAAATCAAACAGGATGATGAATACCAATACTAAAATTCAATTCAATAAAGAAAGCATACACACAATTGCCAACCATTCTTACAAATGATGTTGCAAAATAAATAGAATAATATGAATATTAGTTTTTAAAATAACAAAATTCAGCAGCATATTAAAAACATTAGGATCTAGTAAGGTTTATTCTAGGAGTATGAAGTTATTTTGTTATTAGGAAATATGCTAAATAGAAAATATGAACATAGAATTGTACTATTAACAGTAAGAGGAAAATAAAATAATATTTCACTTGGATATAGAAAAAGCATATGACAAAATTCAACCTACATTCCTAATAAAACTCTTATTATGGTAATACATGTATACTTCCATCATACAATTTTATTATACACAATGCATGTTAGATGTGAAACATTATGTTTTACATTCTATGTTCCCTTATAGATAACACTAAACCCACTTTATAGTCAAATGAAAAAATAATATAAGTATTCCTACTGTAATCAGAAACAGAATGAGGATGTACATTCCCACCAGTAACATTTAACACATGTGGGAGCACTTCCTATTGAAAAGATGGTTCACCGTAAGAATGTGACCCCCGTCACTTGTGAGATTAAAGAAAGTTCTCTCTTGATCTAGAGTGCTGAGATATGGAAGCCAGCCCAGTGTTTTTGTGTATTACCAAGGTCATCATATTGTGTTTCTCCCAGATATTACAAAGACTTCAGAGCAGGTATATTGTAATCACATTTCCCACAGCATAGACTATGTGTGGGTTGGTGTCTTTCATAAAGATACTATTAGCTGGGAGCGGTGGCACATGCCTTTATTTCTAGTAACTGGGGAGGCTGAGGCAGAAGGATCATAAGTTTGAGGCCAGTCTCGGCAACTTAGTGAGACCCTGTCTCAAAAAATAAGTAAAAAATGGACTGAGGATGTAGCTCAGTGATAAAGCACGCCTGAGTTCAAGCCCCAGTACAACAAAAAAAAAGTTACTATTATTATTTTATAAACATGGCACTGGCTTAGTTTTACATAAAAGTTCATATAGCACATGACTGTATTTTAAAGTTTTCCTGGTGTCTTAAAAGCACACATAATACCCAATTTACATAAAATAATGTGTTTATATGCACCAAGAGATGCTGAAAAATGATCAAACTCCAAAATATTACTTACTTAGAGGTGATTTTCTTAGTGTAATGTGGTATAGGTAGATTTTGATTTATGCCTTATGTTGTTTGAATTGTCATGTACTATTTTTACAATAAAAATAAAGCCACTTCAGTATGGGAAAATTAATAAATGAATAAACCCCTTGGGTTAGATATTTCCACAATCTATGGAGCTGGGCTGAGACATCTCTAATTTTTTGTGGAGGTTAAACTCCTCTGCTGATTCTGATGATTGCATTTGGGAACCACAGGGATAGGATTCATGATCTAAACTGAGCTCCTCATCTCATTTGCTGAAGCAAATGAAAAAAAAAAATTTTAATGATTAGTAGCCGCATTTAAGAATCTCAGTGTCATGTTGAGCTCATTTATTGATTCAGTTGCTGAGTTAACGAGGCATTAACCAGTTGCTGACTTCTGCCCTGGCAGCCTCAGTCATTTCCTCCCTGAATCCTCATGATACCTCCCCTCTGGGCACCCAGCACAGTCAGAGCATGGGCAGCTCCCACTCTAGGGTCCTCCTCACCTACTCACCAGAGAGGTGTAATTCATGAGAAATTCCAGGCTGTACTCGTTTGCTGGGGCTGTTGTAACAAAGGGCTACAAACCAGGTGGCATAAACAACCAACTGTTGACTCATCATTCCAGAGGCTGGGGAATGTGAGATCACAGTGTTGGCAAGGTTGAGTCCTTCTGAGCCTGCAGGGAAGAATCTGTTCCAGGCCTTTCTCCTAGCTCCTGGTGGTTTGCTGGCACCTTGCATTCCTGGCTTAAAGAAGCACCACCTGATCTTGCCTTCATGTTCTCATGGTGTCTTCTGTATGCATGGCTGTGTTCAGATTTCTCCTTTAAAAAAAAAATCTTTTGTAATATTGGATTAAAGACTCACCCTAACCTCATTTTAACTGAGTACATCTGCAATTGTCCTGTTTGCAAATGATGTCACACTTTCAGGTACTGGAAGTGAGGACTTCAACATATAAATTCAAGGGAGAGGAGTTTCAGTTCAACCTATGTCACATACAGCTGGCACTTTCTGCAAACTGGATGGACAAGAGGTCTGGCTGTAGAAGAGAGAACATGGCACATTAGTTGTCTGCGTTGATTTCTGAGGTTCCAACCTGCAGTCTCTGAATCCACCACATGGGATGTGATAGAGTGGATTTGGGTGGGGGATGCTGTGTAGGCACTTGGTCCAGGATGGAGGTGTGGTTCACTTGTCTGTCATTCATTGATTGCCACAGGTTATATCGAAGCTGCCGTCATTCCTGCTGGAGCTCGGAGGATCCGGGTGGTGGAAGATAAACCGGCTCACAGTTTTCTGGGTAAAGCAAAAATGATTTAATTCACAATTTATGTTCTGAGAATTGTTTTTGATGGTTAGTCTACTAAATTTGATTCCCCGTCAACCCTAACTTGACACCTGACCTTTAGTTGTAATGACCCGAGTACTCAAAAGTACTCAAAAGGGACAAAATAGTTCGATCATTTTGGCTAACGTGCAGCCAAATATGGATCATGGGGGATGGAATCAGAAGCACTAAGCTTTGAACAAGAAGGAAAATGATGACAGAAGAGTAAAGGAACCTGTAACTCCCTGGGGTAGCATCAGTTCCCAAAGTCACCCCAGGAGAGCCCTATCCAACATGAACCTAAGCAGCTTGCATCCAGCGCCCAACTTATAGGAAGTGCTTGCAGACTGTCCATGGTTCTGGGGATGGCCTATGTGCTGGGAAAAGAGCAACAACCATAAATTGAATAGAAATATAGAATAATATGTTTTTTTTTTTACTTAGTTCTGTGTGCCCCAAATTCCCCAACACCAACTCCATTGACTTCCCGCACAAGTACCTATATCTCTGCACAGAATGGGATTCCATTCCCGGCTGGCCTTTGTTACATTCTGTAGGACCATGGTTAAAGCCTAAAAACTTAAGAAGAATCACTGAGCGAAGCCTTTACTCATACGGAGAATGTGTCCTAGGTTTAATCTCCAGCCTCACCATTGACCCCAGCAAAGGTCAGCCTGGTCCTCAAGAACCAGGATGGTTGGAGCATTGAGTTGAACCGTGAGTGTTCTTTACTGCACCTAGGTGATGGGGCTTCTGATGCCAACATTGGTGAAGTTGATCCAGTTTCGTTAGGTGGGCAGAAGGAGAAGGGCTGGGCTCTTTGGAGGTGGGCCACAGGCAGGAGTGCACCCAGAGACTGCCCCTGCACTTGGTTCACTGGGATAGAAATACTACCACCATGTTCATTTGCCAGTTCCAATCCCATGTTCCTGGATTGGGTTCAATTTCAAACTAGAGGTAGCTGATCTTCTAACCCAGGGTCCTCTCTTCAAAGCTCCCTTTATATCATAATCTCTCAACCTGTGTTGCAAGTTACTGTTTGAGATTCAAACAGAAAACAAAAGAAAAAAAAAGGCTTGATTTCTGTGGTTTCAAACTCTTTGGGTTAAATTACAGTAACCCATTTGGTGCATTGGGGATGTACTATTCTTATCTGGAATGACATTTCTGCTCTCAAGGGACACTGGACCTCCACAGGAGGCTGAGGTCATCTTTTATCCTTATTCACAAAATCATAATCTGGTTATTCTAAGATCTAACCCAATTCTGAGGTCAACCTGTTGGTTCTTCTGTAAAGCACCAGCAGGAGTCCCTGCATATAAGTGCTGTGGCCTCAGATTCTGGCTTCTGAGATTTTCCAACACCATTCCTCTGCCTGACCCCAGTCCCAAATGCCTGGAGAAAACAAAAAAGGTTTTCTGTGGCAGTATAAGAATAACAGAAGGGGATCAGAATCCTTTTAAGTTCTAGAGTAAAAATAAACTCTTTACTGAAACTCACCAAGTAACAACAGGTGGATGCTGCCCAGAATGGCTAGCTCTCATAACTGCCCCTGTTAACTTCAGAAGCCTATGGACCACACATGCAAATAGGAACAGTGACACCCATAATAGTGGCTCCCAATCACTGAGCCAAGATGTGCCTTAGAGGCCTGATTCCTAATCCCAATAAATGTGCTATAGAGTTGCAAACTGAAGTTCCAAGAGGCTTAATAGTGTGTCCAAATTCCTCCTTTCCTCTGAGTTCACTGCAACCCATGAAGCCTCTCAGAATTTCTCAGTGGTGTCCAATCAGGACCAGAAATTGACCCATGGAAAAGCATTTTCCTTGAAAAATACATGATAAGCCTGTACATAGTTACTACTTCGTTGTGTGCACTTCAGAGAAGCCAGTCTCGATCCCAAGGACATTGGTTTAAATGTCTCTGAACAATTTAGCTCCCCAGAAGCCCTATACCTCCTTGGGAGCTTGGAGTCAGCCTTGGTCCCCTTATCTTATCCAAAAAAAAAATCATAATCCCAATATTCTGGGGCCTGGCACGTGGACAAGAGCAAGCCCGAAGGTGGTCCATGCTGGTTATGTTTCTAAACTTAGTTCGTTCCAACAAGCCTTGTTTCCACTTGGGGCCGGGTGCTTTGGAAGTTACCCAGTATAACTTTGAATTACTCTCATATTTGCTGGGAGCAGTTCCTGAAGAATTTTACCCCACCTACCTTCAACCCACACTTGCTGGCTTTCTGCTCAAAACCACCTGGAACAGGAAATGCCTCTGCAGTTTGTATCCATAGCTAGGAACAGAGCTGGCAGAACTCTGAGTAGAAATAAAAGGAGCTGGAGCTGACTGGATGCCAGGATTAGAAGTAGGTTGGCCGTGGGTCAGGTCTTCCAGTTGAATTCCGGAGGGAGAGAAGCAAAGAGAGAACCACCCCAGCTTCTTCACAGTGTGGTGCCAAGGGAGGTCATGTGGGTAGGTTGGGTGTTCACATCTGCCAGCAGCCAGCTCTATTGGGGCATCCCGTGAGGAATGCTCCCTCCTTACTCCCTAGTATGACTCACTGTCTTCCCCTGTAGAGCCTGGAAATCCAGGAATGATGCATAAATGTCTACCAAGAAGAAGAGCCCCCAAACGACCTGTCATTCAGCATTTGACCTTGCATTCTCAGCCATTTAGAGGGTTTTGTTCAGCCATAGTCTCAAGGGAAAGTGTGAATCCCACCCTTATGGTACCCCATAAAAGTCTTTCCAATCATTGAGACGCTTCTGAGCAATATCCACAAAAGCATGCACTCTTATTTTTTTTTTTTTTTTTTTGGACAGTGGTTTAAAACATCTAACCTCTGGCCTAGGTAGAAGCAGCAAGGAGAAATCTCCCCAGCAAATCAGAACTTCAGACTTAGCAAATATAATCAAGTGGCCAGAGGAATTGCCTTTGTTCTGAACTCTGTTGCTTGCCTGCAATATAAAAGCATCTCTTAGGCTGGGGACATGGTTCAAGTGGTAGCGCGCTTGCCTGGCATGCACAGGGCATTGGGTTTGATCCTCAGCACCACATAAAAATAAAATAAAGATGTTGGATCCACCGAAAACTAAAAATAAATATTAAAAAATTCTCTCTCTCTCTCTCTCTCTCTCTCTCTCTCAAAAAAAAAAAGCATCTGTAATCATCTTGATTACCCCTGTTGAGTCTATTCTGGATCCCCAAATTCTGATTGCAAATGCAAACTAATTGCATTTCAAGTGCTTTCAGACAAAGGAGACTTGGCTCTAAGGATTGAGAGGGGCAGGAAATTGTAGAACCTCGAGTTTATTTAAAGTGGGGGGTCTTCTTTAAGAAAAAGGATGCTTGCTGGATTCTGTGGTTCATGCCTGTAGGCTGAGGCAGGAGGATAGCAAGTTCAAAGCCAGGCTCAGCAACTTAGTGAGACCCTATTTCAAAATTAAAAATTAAAAAAAAAAAACTGGCTAGAGATGTGGCTTAGTGATTAAGTGCTGGAGGATTCGATCCCTAGTACAAAAAGAAAAGAAAAAGGACACATTATGCACAAGGCCTTGGAAGGGACTCACAAATAGAGGTGCCTTGAAAGCATAACCAAGCCTGCTCTGCACAGCTCACAGAAGGAAGGAGAGCAGCCCTCGCTATTGCACAAGGGTACAGGAGGTGAGAGTTCACCAAGTCATTGCACCATTGAACTCCACATTGGACCTGTTTGTTCACTGTTATGAGTAATCTTGACATCCCAACAGATTCTGAGACTGAAGTCTCACCCTTCTGAAATAATGTCAGGCACCGAATTCTTGATTTTAGTGGAAAGTTCTGATTTTTCAGTACGGACCACAGGAACTTGCAAATTTTACATCTTGCTGACTAAGTTACTCCCACTGAAAGGGTTGGAAGTGATCTCTATATCTCTTGGAGCTGCCGACTTCCTACTTTTGACTCTGCCTGCTTTCCTTCCAGTGAGAAATGAATGAGCAAGTGTCATCAATAGCAACAGTCTTGAGGGAAGAGTTGTCAGCTCTTTGTTGGGGTGGTGGGGCCAAGTGGACTACATTATCAGTCCTTGAGTGTACAGATTTCCTTCTTTCAGAAAATGTAAGAGTTGCGATTTCCCCAGCTCCGCAGCTGCCAATCAGCACCTCCAAAGCAGAGTGTCATCTTCAGAGCTTCAGGTGGCTTGTGAGAGTTAACAGTGAAGGTCTCTTCCTGTTCACCAATGGCAATTGAATAACCAGAACTCCTGAGTGAAGATATTTACGTATCTGGTAGCAGCATGCGTTTTCATGGGACTATTTTCTCCAGAGAGCCAGATTTCACTCTGTCCTTCTCCATCAGTGGCCAAGGTATACCCCAGGATATCCCATTAGCCATAGGCTGGCTCCTTCATGTCTCACTCCTCGATTTGCAGACTCCACCCAGACACTTGTGGCTTCTCCCATCCCTGTAGACCACCTCCTGAAATGTCTCTTCTGCCCACCCCCTTTGGGCAGGCAAGACCTGGTCTGTGCTCAAAGGGCTAAGGCACAGGTCCACGCAGGTTCCACCTCCATCTTTTCCCCTTGTGGCTGCTGCTGCTGCCCTGTCTCCCCCACAGCCACGCCTTTCATGGAAGGAGTGGGCTTCCCCCTACCAGCCTCATGCCTCTGTGCGGTGTCCCAGAAATGGTTTTCTAATTGTCTCCAGGTGTGCCCCTCTCTGCCCTTTTCCAGCCCTTCCCACTCTTGACCTCGCAGATGTTTGACTTTTGGCATGAAGTGGGGTAATTTTAATTCTCCAAGTCAATAAGTCACTTTAAAGCATTTTACCAAAAGGGCTGAGGAACATATGCACACAAAGCTAACAGAAAAGAGCTGCCTTGTCAGGAGGATACTGTTGGGGCGGGAGCCGAGGCCCAGAGGAGAGAGTATGGAATAATGAGAGTGTGCCAGGCCTTCTATGTCTCAAGGAGTACTAAGTGATTGCTAGGAATTCACTACAGTGATTTTTCTTTCTCCACCTGTTCTGCTCTCATTACGATTAGTATTATTTTAGAACCAACCTCCAAAACACGCATGTGAAAGCCAAACCATTTCTCAGTTGCTGAGCATTTGCTTCAGGTACTGGTGGATCCAGGGACGTGTAGTCATGTCATAGGAAATAGTCTCCATCCTGGTACCCCATCCTCTCTGGGGGCCTCTTCCCATGTAGTGGCAGATCCAGGCTTACGTTGAGTCCATAGGCAACCTATGGAAAGAAAGCTGCTTCTCTCCAACTTGCACAGAAGTCCTGCTGACCAGGGCTGGGTGATGGCCCATACTTGGAGCTGGGGTGCAGTTAAGAATCAGCCTCACGTGACTAGAGAGAAAACATATTCCCAAGGGAAACTTTGAGTTTCCCTTGAAGGGAGAGAAACAGATGCTGGGTAATAAGTATACTAGGTGTTCAAAATGGCCATAAAACAGGAACAGGTCAGGGCCAGGATTCTACACTCAAGGCCTGGGCCAGGGCAGGAAGTCCAGCACTGGCCAGTGAATGTGGGTGACCATCGATGAATGCAGGATCAGCTGGGTTAAGAAGTTGGTCCAGGCAAGCAGCAGAGCTGCTGCCCCAGCTTCTGGCACTGGGATTCCCAGGGTGGGCCAGGCATGGTCTTGAGCAGCACACAGCTTCAAAGAGGTATTTTGCTCCTCTGCCTGACTCCTGTGTTCAGCGTCCTCTGCTCCTCTCACAGCAGTGACCCCTCCCTCCTTGTATAGCTGCCCTCCATTGCTTGCCTCCTTTTCCTGGCCAGACTTCTGGAGAGACATCCCTTTCCCCTGCGTTTGCTTCACCCCTCAGCTCCCCTGCTGTAGGAGCTGATCTTGGGGAAACCCTTGGTGGCCTCTGGGTGTCAGGAGCAAGGCCTCCTCCTCAGGCCTGCCACACTCTCTGGTACCTCTTCCCCCTTCTGGTCTGACAGGCTCGGGCAAAGGGTGATTGTTGAGAGCCACAGCTGAGTCGGGATGGCGCCCAGCCAGACTGCAGCAGGTGATTCTTCCAACGCTTCTGGCCCCATGCATTGCTGACCTTGGACATGCTTCTGTGTTAGGACGGACACATTCCATTGACCTGTTTTCTGCCTCCTTCTGTACTGTCAGCTCCCTGAAAGCAGGAGCTGTCTGTCTTTAGCCCCCACCAGGAAACCCTCAGAATAGGGTGAGGGACTGGCAGGCGCCTGCCACTGCTGTGCCACATGTGTCCCCAGCTTGTTCTTTCTGAATGTTTCTTAGTGGGCTCTGCCCCCTTGTTTTTTGTCTGTTTCCCGCCAGCCTGCACCACCCCTTCAAATGAAATATGTACATGCATATGCAAGAAACCACTTTCCAAACCTACAGAGAGGTTGAAAAGACAGTGAACACCCCCACAGACTTCACCTGGATTCACCATGAGTTCACATAACCAAATATGTTTTAGGTGATTAGCTCACTGGAAGCTTTGGAGATCCCTGAGGTTAGTTATTTTTTTAAGGGTAAATAGAATACAATCGCCAGTAGCAATTAGGGCCTGGTATTTGTTCTACTTGAGAATAGGTCTTAACATTCTCACATTTAGGCACTTATCATCACATCTAGTCTGATGCCATGACCTAAATCAGATGAGAATTAAAAGTTGCCAGTGCAATAAGTGTGTCAGGCATGGCCTGTTAGGTTCTGATCTCCATAACTTTATAGCCTGTGTGTCTTTGTCAATTGTTTAACCTCTCTGTGCATTTCTTCATCTAGGAAGTGACGAAAGTAATCCAGATTTATTGGGAAGATTAAATAGGTAATAGTATATTAAAGAGGTAAACCAGAAGATGTATTCCTTAAATAGTGTTTAGCTGGAGGTCATATTGGAAGATAAAAGTTTTTCATGTCCCCAATATTTTCACCTCCTTTGAGTATCCAGAAATTTTCAAGTGAGGGTAGAATTTCTTGAAGGGAAACAGATTCTATTCCAAGTGTTATAGAATTCTCTTTCCTAAGAGAATTTCCCTGGAGTCCCATAATCCTCAGCCACTCACCATCACAGCCACCCTGGATACAGAAGCAGGGGAAGTCTCTTTGCTGGAACATAGCCCTGCTTCTTGGCACCTCCTAAAACCAAAGAGCCCTCCACCTGCATCTTCTCTGTGTGCCAGGGCTAGCACCAGGACCATGACATCCTGGAACCAAGGGAAGCAAAGCCAGTGCCCGCCCAGCATCCCTCAGCTGCCTCTAGTCCAAGCAGGACCTAACCTCAGGGTCCTAACCCAGCCTGGGACTGATGAATTTAGCATCAACTGACCCCTTTTTGGTTTCAACTCTCATTATCCAAAATTGGCATTACACATGGACATTTGATTTCTGTCCTTGTTGAGCAGACAACAGTGAATGGGGTGGAATGTGAATCCATTGTCTGTAGACCGAGTAGGGTTCCAAAGTGACCTGGAGATGCTTTGAGCTTCAGGGGTTTCAGCTTCACATACGGAGAGAGTGGGCTCGGGACAGAGTGCCCTAGGAGTTTCGTTGTAGGAAATGAGGCCAAGACTTGCTGGTACCTCCTGGTACCGCCTTCTAAATGTCAGAGTAGGTTCTAGTCATTTGCAGGGTATTTTTCCTAAATAACAACAACAAACAAATAGAATTTCATCACAGAGTGCTCTCCCCATGATGATATGGATTTCAAACCTACATGAGAAGATAAAGGAAAACCAGATTTGCTCCTGTGACCACTTGGCAGCATGTGGATTCCCTGTCTCTTCCCACACATCTTGTACTGAGCAGAGGTGTAAATTAGCAAATATGGGAACCAGAAGCCCAGGGAGCCAGGACCCTCCACCATGCTCAACCCCAGCCCACTCCCACAGCTGTGAGCAGCTGGAGTTGCCAAGTGTAAATATTTACTAGAATAACAATTGTTTCCTGAAAGAATGTCCGCTTCACCAGGGTGGGGGTATCAAATCCTTAAGAGGTGTTGGAGTTGTTAAGCTGCTCTCCTTCCAAGGTCCCAGGTAGGCAACAGTAGAATTAATGGATGGTTTCCTTCCTTTTCTGTAGCTGAATATTATTCCATTGTAAATATGGACCACATTTTCATTATGCATTCATCCATTGATTGGCACCTAGGTGGATTCTGTCTTTGAAAGGGTGCTGCAGTAAACATGGGTTTGCGGGTATCTTTGGTATGCTGACCTCATTTCCTTTGGATATAGATCCAGGGAAATGGAATAGCAGTATGATGGGTCTGCTTTTAGTTTTTTGAGGAAACACTTTAGTTTTCAAAACATCACTGCTGAATAATTTACATTCCCACCAACAGTGTGTAAGAGCTCCTTTTTCTCCACATCTTCACCAACAGTGGTTATTTGGTTTGGGGTATTTGTTTTTTGCTAGTTGCCATCCTGACTGGTGCAGGATGGTCTCTCGTTGTAGTTTTTTAGCTAAATTTCCCTCAAGACTAATGATTTTGAGCATTTTCACATATTTTTTGCCATTTATATTTCTTGAAGAAGTGTCTATTCATGTCATTTTCCCATTTCTTGCTTGTCATTAGCAGCAAAGTGGCAGAACTGGAAGACATTATGTCAAGTGAAATAAGTCAGGCACAGAAGATAAATACTCATGTTCTCTTTCATAAGTGGAAGCTTAAAAAATAAAATGACCTGAATGTAGATAAGCAATTACAAGAGATTGGGAAAGGGGACAGATGTATAAAGGGTGGCTGGATTTGATCAATGCATGCTGTATGCATATATTGAAATATCATACAGACCCCCATTAACACATATAATTAATACATGTTAATTTTTTTTAGTTTTTTAACGAATGAATGAATTTGGCTGAAGCTGTAAAACACATGTTGTAGCCTTGAACACATTAAAATAAATTAATTTCTCAGAAAACTGTTAACACATCAGTTTAGCACAATAGAATGGGTTATGGATGTCCCCATCCTCCACTGCCCCCCCAACCCTGAATATTTGAGTTGGCTTTGACGTGAAAGTTCCAGGTAGGTAACAGTAAGATGAATGGATGATTTCCTTCCTTTTTGTATCTGAATATTATCAGCCCCAGGGCTCTCCCTTCCTTGGGCCTAGAGTGCTTGCTCTGTGATCAGGGCCCTTGTTCTTATTGTACAGGAAGCTCAGGGACTCTCATTGTGGGTCTCCCTTCTTCCCCTGAGGAGGGAGAGACCTGTGACCCACTCTGCACTCAGGTTCCTTTAAAGCCTGGTTGGATCCCTCCACCCTGCTGATTCCTCAGTGTTCCTTTTCCTTTCTAGCTCTCAAAGACTCCAGTAAGAGATCCATCAACAGTGACTGGAAGATAGAGCTCCCTGGAGAGTTCCAGATTGCTGGCACAACTGTCCGCTATGTGAGAAGGGGCCTGTGGGAGAAGATTTCTGCCAAGGGACCAACCAAACTACCGCTGCATTTGATGGTAACTTGCCAGGCTTGCACCTTTGTCCTAAGATTCTGGCTCCAAAAATTCTACCAGGCCACTTCTTCCTAGAACCTGAAGGAAGCGGATACATCCAGCTCCCAGGTTTTATGAGGCCATGGACTATTCAGGCCTTTCTCTTTTTGGGGTCTTTTCTTAACTAATCCCTTCCACCACATGCTTCAGAATTTCCTTCTTGAAGCTTCCTCCTTGCCTTCACCAGCAGAGCACTAACCTTTTCCTAAAGGAGCTGTCTCCAACCAGGAAATACTCCTCCACATGGGAAACTCGGCATCATGAAGCAGCTAGCCCATGCAAATTGTTATGTCAGATGGTGGGATGCAGGGGCTGGGGGAGTAACTTGGTGGTAGAATGCTTGTCTAGCACCATCAAGGCCCTGGGTTTGATCCCCAGTACTGCCAAAACAGAACAGATGGCAGGATGCCTTGCAGTTGAAAACTGCCTTTTGGAAATGAACGGTCAATTCAATGTCCAATCTGGCCTCTCTCTGCTTGTAATGAATATTTGGAACTGAGAAGGAGAATCAGGTTCTGTCGATATATTTACTTCCCAGGGGGTCTCAATTGTGTACTGGACCAAGGTGTCCTTGTCTTACCTATTGTTTCTAGGGGACACCATGTAAGCCATTTAATCATTGGCTCTGTACCTTCTTAAATGGGGTAGGTATCTCCAGGGAAATTCATGCCACTGTTTTCATCTCCGGGTTTAGGAGTCTCATGCCTAGCTTCTGCTAGCTCATAATTACTGAATATGTGTCTCTTTCCAAAGAACAGGACTTGTGGCAGCCTATGCACCTGTCTTCAAAGTATATTTGTCCTCAGTGCCTAGCAGAGTCTCTGACTGGAAGTTCTTTTCCCATTGATTTGTGATCCCCAGCAATCTACAGTTGTTTGAGGTTAGGTGAAACCACCCCAGAGACCTCCTGGAGTCCGCTGTGAACACTAGCACCCAGTGCAGGTGTTGCTCCATGATGGTGGCACTAACCCTGTTACAGTTTCTAATGAGACACAAGCCAGTGGGTTTCCACGTGTGCCTGTGCAACTCTTAGCTCACAAAATCTATTTCAAATGTATTCCTGCAAGTAGGTATCTGGAACCCAAGAACCCACACTGTAGCCATTGTTCTGTTTTGAGATTGTTTCCTAGTTAAAGTCATTAGAACAAGTCCTTGTATTCCACGTTTAAAACGTGTATTCAGAGGAGTTGAGAGGAAGCAAAAGACAGGATGAAATCCAAACACAAACATCACCCATTAGCCCCTGAGTTTATTCCCTCTAGCAAGCACCAAGATGAGTGCATTTCCTTCTTTACCAGAAGCTTTGCAAACTGAGCAGGTTGTCACCCATTAAAGCAAGAATACAGCCTGGCATCGTTCAGAACCCAAGAAACAAAACTCAGAAACAGCAAATCCTGCGTGGCTGAAGTTCCAGCCCTTGTTTAATATTCATTTCTTTTCTTTCTTGAAATAATGATTGCCACTTCCAGTTCTGAAATTTAGAAATGAAGGGTACCCCTTTGCTTCTGTGTAGAAAGCCCTGGTCCCCAAACTGGGATGTGCATGTTTCTTGTAGAATTAGGAGCACCCACAGAATCTCAAGGATCTGCATTTGAAACCAATTATACACATGCACACACCAATTATACGTGGCTACAAAATTGCATGAAATTGGTTTCATATGGATTTTCGATTTGCCAGTCTTATTCCCACACTGAGATAATAAAGATCTCTTTTAAAGACTAGTTTTAAACAATTTTTTGAATTTTTTTGAACTGGAGGCATTTTTCCAAATACATTACTGAAGACTGTTTGTTGGAGAGGGGATGTTTATGCAGTTGGGTTTGCTCTTAGCCCTCCCACCCCATCCCCCACTCAGCCTTGGAAGCCAGTAGAGGCTTGGGAATGATGGCTTCTTTCCTTGGGTGAACTTTCGACCTGGCTTACCCCAAGTTTAGGCAGGTGGGCCAGGCACTCCTTGTCTTGGGCTCCTGCTGGCTTTTCTCCTGAGCCT
Organism: Spermophilus citellus; assembly: GCF_964194105.1. Taxonomy (NCBI): domain Eukaryota; kingdom Metazoa; phylum Chordata; class Mammalia; order Rodentia; family Sciuridae; genus Spermophilus; species Spermophilus citellus. The sequence goes on from NC_138185.1 coordinate 55,094,830, forward strand.
CTCTGGCTGCTGGCTGGAAGTGAATTTGCTAGCTGCTCAGCCCCAGGAGCATTCGCTGGTTCCAAGCTTAGATTAAAGATACATCATCTGCAGTCAGGCCACTTTAATCTGCTACTCCAGGACATGTTTTGCAACATTATGTCTAGAGAAATAAAGCCAATAATGCACCTGCTGGCCTTAAGGACTTGCCACCTGCATTCCCAAAGCACAAATACCTCCATTTTGCACACTCACTAGGACTTCGGGCATAAGGGTCCCGGAGCTGCTTGATGGTCCCCACAAAATATTATAGATCCCTTCCTGCACCTCCACCCACTGTCAACTTTAACCCTGGAGCTAAGTCTCTGCCACCCCATGGGCACAGTCATCATACCATTCCCATGGCAATAGGAAGGCTAACACTTCCTTGGACCTAGATGTCCCCAAAACTGTTCTGGGGCAGGTATGGGGGGCTGCACTTCTTGAACCTGTCTTCTGCCCAAATGCTCCAGCTGAAACACACCACTAACCAGTGATTTGGGAACAAAGAAACAAAGAGCAATACTTTTTTTTTTTTTAATACCAGGGATTGAACCCAGGGGTACTTAACCACTGAGCCACATCCCCAGCCCTTTTTATTTTGAGACAGGGTCTCACAAAGTTGCATAGGGCCTTGCTAAATGGCTGAAGCTGGCTTTGAACTTGGGATCCTCCTTTCTCAGCCAGCAGTGGGATTACAGGCAGGCACCACCATGCCTGACACAGTGCTCATTTTTAAAGAAATAGAGTAATCCTCTGTGTTTAGATGTCTTTTGGGCAAACGCAGTGTATGTGTATCTTTCATGTGTACAAGGACAGCATTGTAGAAACATGGGCAAACATGGGCTTTGCTCTGAATGGACCAGCTCTCTGGGAATAGTGCCACAAAGAATCTATAGAATTGTTCAGCGCCAAACTCCTCATGTACACAGGTCCCCTATGATGATGTGCATTTACCCCACGCCTTGAGGAATCCAAGGTTGAGATAAAGGAGCACCCCCTAGACTGAATCTGTTTTCTACCCCTTGAAGAGAAACAGCTACAAGGTGGCCTGGTTTGCACACTTGGCAACTTTGTGGGCTCCTGGTCCATTTCAACATGGCCCTTTTATTTTGCCACTGACCCAGGTGCTGTTATTTCATGACCAGAATTATGGAATTCATTACGAATACACCATTCCTGTAAACTACACCGCTGAAAATCAAAGTGAACCAGCAAAGCCACAGGACGCTTTGTTCATCTGGACCCACAGCGGCTGGGAAGGGTGCAGCGTGCAGTGTGGAGGAGGTGAGGGCTGGGCAGTGGGCTGGTGGGGTGTGCAGTTGTGCTGAATGAAGAAGTAGTGGATCCAGGGGCCTCTGCAGCCAGCACTCAGAGCATGGGGAGGTCCCTGCATTTCCATGGGAACTTACCCAAGTCCCACCAAGAACTGTCTGCAGAACACTTGAGTAGGGCCTTCTCAGTGCCCATAAATTAGTGTATGGAGACTGCTCCTTTCCCTGTGGCATGGACCTAGGAGTAGAGATTAGGCCAGTGCATGGCTGCATTACAGGTATGACAGGTTGACCCTGTGAATGAACAGGATAGACCTTCAACTATTATCACCTTGTGGAAGAGCACCAGACAACGTCTCTGCCTGCTCCCAGATACCCTTTGTTCTTTGCCTCAGTAACCCCACTACAGAACGAACCCCTACAGGTTGGGTAAAATATTCTGAGCTGACTGCACAGCTTCTCATCCTACCTCAGCAAATGACTTGCCTCTCAACACCTAAATTTCTTCACCTCTAGAGATGATTGCCCCTCTCATCCATTATGGATACTGCAGGATGAGCCAGTGACTGTCCTGCTCCAAGAATTGATTTGAGCAAAAGGCATTTTGTTTATTACTGGGTCCTCTAGAAGGAACAGTAGGAGCTCTTCTGAACTCTCAGCCAGCAGCCCCTTTGTACACTGTAGTTTACCACAGGGTCATGAGAGATGGGACACAGGATTGGTGGGTTCTGATGGGCACAGATTTAGGATAGAAAGTTGACCAGGACTCTGGGTGGCAGTCATGGCAGGGTAGAACCCAGGTATGGCCTCACCTATCTCCATGCTGAATGGCTACTGACTGCTAAGATACCCTTGATCAGAAACCCATTGTGTAGAGGATTGTTTACCATCTAAGTACTTCATCCATTTTTCATAGGTAGGAAATTGAGCCACAGCATTTAGATTAAGCCCATAAGACACTGCCAGCATCAACTGTGAATTCCTTTCTGTGCATCTTGGGTAACTTCCCATTTTGTTCTCAGCCTCCTCCTCAAACAGCCCATGACAGTTGGTATATCCTTGGGGGGTCCACCATGAGCTCTGTGGTCCTCCTACTTTGCATCTCTCCCCAAAACCCCCTTTTCCCTCAGGACTTCAGCTGCTGCTCTTCCAACCTCCAAATCCAGCAGCCAACACCTATACCTTTGACTGCCACCAGACCTTTCCTGCTGGGTGGCTCACTGCACACTAAACACCCAGATGGAACAGTGATCGAGCTCTGCTGGGCCAGGAGACCTGTTCTGTCACCATCACTCCTGGCTTGATGGCAATTCCTTTATGACACTGATGACTTCCAGTTGCCTACAGTTGTCAGACCTGGTGCCAAACCTGAAAGCTGGCCGGAGGAGCTCTGAGCTTTCATAGTCACACAAAGCTGCAGTTGTGGGCAGTGGGAACCCACAGAGAAACTCAGGACTCCATAATATTTATTTCATCCCTTCATGACAGATTTCCCCAAAAGACATCCTGCAAGGAATCTGTGATCCAAAGAGTTGTACTTGGCTCCCTATTAATCTTTTATTGTCACTCTTCCCAAATAATAAGGATGACATCAATATAGCAGATGAAGTGTTAACCTCCTGCCATGTTCCATTCTACTACTTTATTTATATTAATTCACTCTAACAGCTCTGAGGCACCCCAAGGCATCAGGAGGTTAGGCGAAGCAGCCCACTGGAGGAACCCAAGACACAGAAGCACGACAGCCAACTTCTGATACCATTATTCACTATGACATTATTCGTGACAGAGCCAGGACTTGAACCTGCATAGCCTGGCTTCAGAGCCACCCTCCTAACTGCCAATCATTCAGCAAAGTTGTGCCACACAGTGTTTAGGGTGCTTTGGGAATACCCAAGGAAGGCTAATGGGTTTACAAAACTACCAAGGAACACGTGATGCACAAGTCTACCAGTTGTCCAAGTGGACAAGTTCAGATCAGCCCTGGAATGCCTGCCAGGGGGATGCAAGTCTGCGTGTCCTTCACACCAGCCACCCTGATCAGCACATCAAATGATTGGCAGTCTTTGATGGAAATGAAAGACCCAAATCAAAACTTTGGCTTCAGTGTATCAAGATGTTTCCAAGGACACAGCTGATCTGAGGTGTTGCTGCTTTCTGATCTTGTTCTGGCCTCTCCTGTCCCACACTGCCCCTGCCACATGTCTTATACACCTCAACCCTTAGATGACAGTTCTCTCTCTCTCTCTCTCTTTCTCTCTCTCTCTCTCTCTCTCTCTCTCTCTCTCTCTCTCTCACGCACTACCAGTATGACACCATTTTAAAGGACACACTGATCAATAATTGCCCCCAAACACTCCTCTGTACATGTGAATGAATGGCCTCTCCAGGTGTGTGCAGCCATAACCTCTCTCACCCCTATGTTTTGGTTTCCAGGGGAACGCAGAACCATTGTGTCATGCACACGGATAGTTAATAAGACCACGACTCTGGTGAATGACAGCGATTGCCCTCAAGCCAGCCGCCCTGAGCCCCAGGTCCGAAGGTGCAACACACACCCATGCCAGTCACGGTAAGGAGCTCTGTCCTTAGCTTAGCCCCACAGGATCGGGGGCAGCAGCAGTGCACATGGGGCGGGGGGTTGTGTCACTCCTAATGCTAGACTCTGCCATGTTCTGTTACCGTTACTGAGTGGTTTCTGCTTGTTCAAAATTATCATGTGTTACTTTACAACAGGAACACATTCTGAAAAGTGAAATACATAAACGAGTAACATAGGCATTATTCTCATTAACGAGCACTATATACTGTACACAATTGTATGTTTGTGCTTTTACGTGATTGGCAGCACAGTAGGTTGCTTCCACCAGCATCACCGCAAACATCTGAGTTGTTATCCATTTTGCTACAGCATCTCAACGGCTACAATGTCACTGGGTGATAGGAATTTTTCGGTGCCGTTATAATCTTACATGACTAAGACGTTGTACGTGTGGTCTACCATTGACCAAAATGATATATAGTACATGACTGTACTAAATTTCTGCCTACCAAATCAGAACTTTCATGGAAATGTGCAACCCTAGCTGGAAGAAGCTTATAAGAAACTACTGATAATATCTCAGAGGAAAAAAATAGCCTTTGCTACACATTTTTCAAGTGGTAACCATTGACTCCCCCTAAATTACTTTGTCTTGGAGGACAAGGAAATAAATGTTAGAGTCTGAGTGGCCAGGAGGGAGCGCACACACTGGTAAATGTGTGCGTTTGGCCTGTTCCAGTAAAATTTCTGCCAGTGAGTGCAGATCTTGGTGTGTGTTGTTTCCATCCCAGCCCAGCTTTCATGGCCTTGTGACTCGCATGCTCTGGAGTGAGCTCCTGGGTTGTTAGAAGATGAACTGTATGAAATCAGTTCTGCCTCTGCCCTTGCAGTCATTTTACTGGAGCATGTGTGGTACCGTGTTACATAGACCATTGTTACCTCTTGGCCTCTCAATCTTCTCTGAGGTGAGGTGAATGTTTTTTGGTTTGTGGTTCTGCGGATCATGTTAAGGTATGCCTACCTTTTCTAACTAGACTGGGCTCTTGTTATGGCAGTTTTCCAGGTTTCTTAAGCTCAACTTGTGTTTCTTGCCTTATGCAAGAATTTCACAAAGCATTTGGCTTTTGCACCAAGCCCCCTTTGCTTTGTCAAACTCTTAAATGTATTTGAGTGAAAGACAGAATATGGGAGGGAGAACAAATTCAGGCTTGTTACATTGATTTAATATGCTCCTTGGAAAATTAAGAATGAAAATCCATCCCAATGCTGAAGGCCTTAAGGAAGTTCTCACTGCAAAAAGGAATCTTATTGGGTGTCTTGGGTATTGGCAGCCTTTCCTCAAACCTATCAATCAGTCAATCACACAGTCACAAACATGTGGCACCAAAGAAGAAAGGACTTGCCATTGTATAGGCTTTCTCATGTGTCATGAGAGATACATGATGTGGGTCCCATACTTGGAGCCTCCCCTTCACTCAAAGTGGACCCACAGCACCTCCAAAGAACTCCAAAGAAAAAGGGTTAAAAGCCAAAAACTCAAGGATTCTGCATCCTTTAAAAATGGAGAAGATTCTATGGGAACAACTCATATTGGACTTTTTTCATTGCCTAATTGTTCAGCTACTCAGCATCCAGCCTAGCTCTTAGCACACATTACACCTCCTGTGTACTATTTGTCCATTCAACGTGGATTTATCTAGCACCTTCCCAATCACCAGGCACTCTCCTTGGCACCAAGGTGGCAAGGACGAGGTTTTCTCCCTGGCCACCGCTCTCTCTTCTATCCCACCCACTTCTAGTCTCATCCTGACTATGAAGTCATGGGAAGTGGACTCAAAGAATGAGTGGAATTTCTATAACCAGACGAGAAAATGAAATTGATAAAAGACATGACAGCACCTGGAATTTGCCTTAGAGCCTAGAAAGGAAATGCCTAGGTGTCTCCTCTAGGCTGGTTTTGTTTGTCAGATTGTTTGTTTTCATTTATTCTGAACCATCTGACCCTTTATTGTTACTTAAAGAGGACCAGAGGACACACAAAAGTGAATCATCATGAGTTTTTATTGTTTGGCTAAAGAAATATGTTTGACAATAGATTTCAGAATTCTTGCAAATCCTATACAAAGAACTCAAAAAATATAACACACACACACACACACACACAAAGAAAAATCCAATCAATAAATAAGCAAAGGAACTAGACAGACATTTCTTAAAAGAAAAAATATGGTCAACAAATCTGTGAAAAAATGTTCAACATCCCTAGCAATTAGAGAAATGCAAATTAAAACTACAGATATTTCATCTCTGGTTAGAATGGCAAGAATCAAGATTATGAACAATAAATGCTGGTGAGGTTGTGGGAAGAAAGGAACACTTGTATACTGCTGATGAGACTGCTGCAAACTAGCACAACCACTCTGGAAAACAGTATGAACGTTCCTCAGAAAACTAAGAATGGATCACCATCTGACCCAGCTATCCCACTCCTCAGTATATATCCAAAGGAGTTAAAATCAGCAAACTATAGTGACATGGCCACATCAATTTTATAGCAGCACAATTCACAATAGCTAAACTATGCAACCAACCTAGATACCCACCAAGAGATAAATGGATAAAGAAATTGTGGCAGATATACACAATGGAGTGTTAGCCACAAAGAAGAATGACTTTATGACATTTGTTAGTAAATGGAAGGATCTGGAGACTATCATGCTAAGTGAAATAATCTAAACCCTAAAAACCAAAGGTTGAATGTTTTCTCTGATATGTGGATGCTAACCCACAATGGGGGGTGGTGGAGGGATGCTCAGTGGATTATACAAAGGGGAGTAAAGGGAAGGGGGTTGGATATGACTAGGAAAGATAGCGAAATTAATCAGGCATAACATTCCTATGTTCATATATGAATATACCACAATGAGTCTTACCATCATGTACGTCCACAAGACTGGGATCCTAATTAGAATAAGTTATATTCCATGCGTGTATAAATATATCAAAATAGATTCCACTGTCATGTATAACTCAAAAGAACAAATTAAAAAAGAAAAAGAAACATTTTTTTGCAAATCCTAAAGGTTATATACGTACATCAGACACAGTGTTGCACACCCATAATCCCAGGGACTCAGGAGACTGAGGCAGGAGGATTGAAAGTTTGAAACCAGCTGAGGATATAGTTTAGTTGGCACAGTGCTTGCCTCGCATGCACATGGCCCTGGGTTCAATTCCCCAGCACCACAAAAAAAAAGAAAAGAAGAAGAAAAGTTTGAAATCACCCTGGGCAACTTAGTGAAACCATGTCACAAAATAAAATAAAAAGGGCTGGAGATGTGTCTAATCCCCAGTACCACCACCAAAAAAAAAAAAAAAAAAAAAAAAAACCCTATGCATACACATACTTATTTGTGTATACACACACACATACTAGATACAGCTATTCAGCCTCTGAATATGTACTCTGTAAATGTATTTGGACAATAACATTTGAATTATTGCAGAGCAGGATCTAGTAGTTGTCATGAGTCTTTCACAAGAACCTATAGTTAATGAACTTGTGCTTGTACACAAAGACAAGTGGAGAGGTTCCACTTTGGAAATGAGTGCTAGAAAAAAGGGAAGGCAATCTAACACATAAGTAAAACCCCTGTGTAAAGTGGGTAGGACTTGGAGGTGTGTAGAGTCTGCAGAAAAAGTGTCCGTTTCAGTGTGGGTGTGATTGGAGGACACCCCTATAGCCTGGAAGAGCCGAAGAACCCAGTGCATGAACTTTTCTGATGAAGGCAAAATTCTGTTGAACCTGGCAGAGTGAGAGAGTCTTTCTATATTATTGTTACTCTTTGACCTTTAAAACAACAGTGATGTTTGTCTTTTTTCCCTGTATTTTCCTTTATTTCTCCTGATCACTCTTTAATTTTCTTCCACCCTCTTTTTCCATTGAGTTCCCCACAGTTTCCTTTGCCTTCCCAACTGCACACCATTAGCACCTCTTTATTCTAATCCTGTGCCTAGCTCTGTGGATACTTCTCCTGAACCCTGCTGTAACCATATGGAATCTGGAATCTGACACGCAGGGCAGATGGCCTCTCTCCAGCATCTTGCACACCAACACAAACACGTCGGCAAACCCAGCCCCTACATTGGCAAAAGAGGCAGAAATCACAGATCAGCTCAGATGTTATGACTGTGGCCGGCAGCCTTCACCTTGCTGACCACAGTCTGCAGGGAAGAGGCCCCCTGTCATACGCATCTAAAGAGCCATGCTGTGTGCCAGACCCTGGAGACACCCAGCCCCAGCTAGTCCTGGAGCAAGGAAGCAAGGGCTACAGTGAAGTGTGCTCTCCTTGGAGCACCGAGCTCATGCTTTACCAGATTTAACATTTTTGCAGTCTTTGCGAGCTTATTAGCCACTTGAGAAGCCATTCCAAGTTATTAGATATTTCCCTACAGTATTTATGATTTGAACTTCTTCCCAGGCAGTACATGCTGTACTGTACATCGAATTAGGGTGATTCAGAAAAGAACATTCAACAACTTGCTGGCAATTGAATTGAATAGTCATCTGCGAGGAAGTGCATTTGGTTTTTAAATCTGTCCTCCTTGCTCAATTATCTTAACCCAGCTGGCCTTGTTTTGGGTTAAAATTGAATGGAATACCTCATTTTCTTATTAAAGCATGTTCCATGTGTGCACACGCATGCATACGTATGCAGAGAGGGGATTTGGAGGCTGTGACTTAAGAATAAATCCTGGATCTTTAGCTACAGATATGATTGAAAAGATGTCATTGTTTAGTCCTTTTCTTGCTATTAGAAACTTGAATTTTTTACTTCCTGTTTTCCTCTAAAATAAAATGAGTAAATCTAATTGTGAATCACCACTTGTTCTATTGGTCCACTCCATGCCTTGGTGGTGGTGTGTGAGTGGTGAGGAGAAACTTAGTCGTTGGATCTGGAACTCTTTTCTAACATTATCCAAATCCAAGGATCTTACTTGGGCTTAAATAGTAAAGTTTTTTTTTTTTTTTATTGTTGGTTGTTCAAAACATTACATAGTTCTTGACATCATATTTCACACTTTGATTCAAGTGGGTTATGAACTCCCATTTTTACCCCATATACAGATTGCAGAATCACATCAGTTACACTTCCATTGATTTACATATTGACATACTCATGTCTGTTGTATTCTGCTGCCCTTCCTATCCTCTACTATCCCCCCTCCCCTCCCCTCCCCTCTTCTCTCTCTACCCCCTCTACTGTAATTCATTCCTCCCCCTTGTATTATTTTTCCCTTTCCCCTCACTTCCTCTTGTATGTAAATAGTAAAGTTTTTAAGCCCTTCCTTATTTATCTACATTCAGAAGCAAAGCAAGATGGAAGAAGAGAAAGCATTTTCTGAGTTCTTCCGACTATCCCAATGTCCCTCCCTTTGGCTATTCCAGAAGACAAGCAAACTCCCAGAAACCAAGTTCACAGGAACCTGTGTTATTTCTGTGAGGAAATGCTTCCCTTGGACTCTGCAACTCATCAAAAAAGGTCCTTCTCTCTTCCTGACTTTCCTGAGTAATAAAATGTAAAGACCATCAAGCACTTGATATTTCCATTTCACTTTTTATGTAATACTATAGGAAAAGAAAAATAAAGGGAAAAGTTGGAATTCAATCTGAGATATACTTAAAGAACAAAAGCAATAAGAACAATAATTTGTAAACCCTGCCTTTGATTACTACTAACCCTGGCTTTGCCCCCCGAGATGTTGGACCACCACCTCAGCGTGAGCCCCAGTTTAGAAGGTACTAACTCAAGGATGTGTTTTTGTTTTGTTTTGTTATTATACCAAAAAAAAAAGAGCATGTTACTATATTGAATTTCTTCTTATTCTTTTGTTACAAAGTGATCCATCAGAAATGAAAGGAAAACCTATTCCCTGGGCTCTGGAAAAAAATGTAAGAGATAATAGAAGAAATGGCTCTATTAGGAGAGTGACAGCAGAAGGATTCCTAACCTGAAAAATTGCTGGAGAAGTTTCAAAAATGAGCTTAGATGCACTAGGTTACTGCACCCCAGAACACTCTTCCCCATAGGACCTAATGAAGGTTTTTGTTTGGGGAGTTTTTCTGTTGTTGTTGTTGTTTTGGTTTGGGGTTTTTGACCGAGTTTTGTGCTGGCAAACTCTTACAGGAATGAAGAATCCACAGTTAGTTAAAGATCATTCTTTCCTCCCTAAAAGTACATATTTATATACAGATATATTAAAGTGTGGGGAAAGAGGTAGCATGCAAAAAGAAGCCACAATAGGAAAACATGAGTGTTATGCTCACAACAAACAAAATAGTTTTTTAAAAACATGCTACTAGAGATACATTTATAAAGAGACTAGAATAAAGGAGACATGACAGTTATAAAACATGTACACCTCGACACAAGCCCTAAAATAAAGAAAGCAAAAACTGAAATAAATGAAGGGAGAAGACAAAATTTTAATAGTAGAGACTTCAACATCCCACTTTCAACAATAGATTGGAAAACCTAGGTAAAAGATTAATCAGAAAACAGAAGACTTGAACAATGCTATAAACTAGGTTTAATAGACAGCTGTACAACAGCCTGCCTACCCACAGAATATACATTCTTCCCAAATTTATATGAAACTTTCTTCAGGATAGAACATATGCTGGGCATTTAGACAAACCTAAAAAATCTAAAAGCATTGAAATAATACAAAATATATTCTCTGACCGCAAGGGAATGAAATTAGAAATCAATAAAAGAAAGATAGTTGGAGAATTCACAAATATGTGGAAATTAAACAACGTACTTTCTCAACAATTCATGGGTAAAAGAGAAATCACAAGGCAAACTAAAAGAATTTGAGATGAATGAAAATGAAAGGCACACTATTCCAAAACTTAGGGTGTGCTGCTAAAGCAGCCTTTAAGGCACAATTCATAGCTTCAAACACTTATATTAAAAAACAAATATTTAAAATCAATAGATTTAAGACTCTGAAAAAGAAAACCCAGAGTGTAAAGCAAGCAGAAGAAAGAAGTAATAAACATTAGAGCAGAAATTAATGATATAGGGAACAGAAAAACAGTAGGCATTCTACTGTCATGTATAACTAATTAAAACAAAAAAACTTTTAAAAATTACCAACTTCAAAAGAAAATTATAAGTTGACCATATGAAGAAATTAACGTGATTTTAAAAATTCAGCTAGATTGGCCAAGAAAATAAAAAGACTCAAGTTACTAAAATAAGAAAGAAAAGAGGGGGCATTATTATATACAGAAATAAAAAGGATGGGGAATAAACACTATGAAAAAGTGTAAGCTACAAGAAATTGATACACTCCTAGAAAGATACAAATAACCACAACTGAATAACCTACAGCTTCATGCTTAACTGTGAGACGCTGAATGTTTTCCTTCAACAGTTAAGAACAAGACACAACATCTGCTCTTACTACTAACATTCAACATCGTGTGGGAAGTGCCAGGACATTTCCCCAAGAAAGTGAAATAAAAGGCATCCAGACTGGAGGGGAAGAAAGAAAACCATATGTGTGCAAATGACATGGTTTTGTATTTGGAAAATCCTGAGGAATCTACTAATGAAATTATTAGAACTAATAAACAAGTTTTGTGAGGTTATAGGATATAAAGATCAGTAAACAAAAACGAGGGCTTGGGGTCTCTATGGAAGAATGCTTGCCTAGCAAACACAAAACCCTGGGTTCCATCCCCAATACCAAAAACAGATGACAGCAAAGTTAATCCGTTTCTATGTAATGGCAATGAACAAAGTGAAAATGACAACATTTTATTTACAAGAGTATTAAAATGAATAATACTTAGGAATAAACTTAATTAAAGAATTTCAAAACTTCTACTCTAAGAACTACTAGAAGATTTCAGCAATTGGAAAGACATCATTTTCATGAATTGGAAGACTTGTTAAGATAGCAGAACTAAATTACCTTATGTGCATATATGATTACCCAACCGGTGTAACTCTATATCATGAATAACTAGAAGAATGAGAAGTTATACTCATACCTATGTATGAGGTGTCAAAATGCATTCTGTCCTATATAACTAATTAGAACAAATTAAAAAATTTTTAAGAGATAGCAGTACTAAAATACCTTTTGCCTAAAATAAAGTAAAATGTCATTGAGAGTCCAGATATAAAGTCCTCACATTTACTTTCAGTTGATTTTCAACAAGGCTGTCAAGAGCATTCAATAATGCCTTTGCATTTTTATCAAATATTGTCTTTCTTTTCAGCAAATGGTACTGGGACAACTAAATATCCACATGCAAAGTTGGATGCCTGTCTTGACACCATATACAAAAATTTACTCAAAAATACATCAAAGCTCTAAAGATCTAAATGTATAAAACTTAGAACAGGCAAAATCTTCGTGACTTGGATTAAGTAATGGTTTCTTAGATATGATAGCAAAAGTACAAGCAACCAAAGACAAGATAGATATATTAGAATTCATCAAAATCTAAAACTTGTACTTCAGAGGACACCATCAAGAAAATGAAAAGATAACTGAAGAGAGGGAGAAAGTTTTCAAATCATAAATCTGATGAGAGACTTAAATTTATAATATGTAAAGAACTACTGCAAATCAATAAAAAATGACACATGCCCAATTAAAAATTGGGCAAAGAATCCAAATAGGCATTTCTCCAAAGAAGATATGCAAATGTCTAGCAAGCACATGAACAGATGCTCAGCATCATCAGTCACCAGGGAAATGCAAGTTAAAACCATAAGGAGGTACAACTTCACAACCACTAGAATGGCCATAATCAAAAAGGCAGATAATAAGTATTATTGAGAATGTGGAGAAATGAGAACCTTCATACACTGAGGTGAGAATATTAAATGGTACAATCACTTTGTAAGTAGCCTGGCAGTTTTTTTTTAACCTTAATTTTACTTATTTATTTATTTTTATATGGTGGTTTTTTTTTTTTTTTTTTTTTTTTTTTTTTTTTTTAGCCCAGTGCCTCACACATGCTAGGCAAGCACACTACCGCTGAGCCACATCCCAGCCCCCCAGCAGTTCCTTTTAAAGTTATACTTGGAGTTTACTATTCAATCTAACAAAGCAATGAATGTAAGTCCACATGAGAATTTGTACCCATTTATTAATAGCATCATTTTTTAATAATAGCCAAGGGGTAGAAATGTGAACGTTCAACCACTGAAGAAAAGGCAAATTGTGATATATCAGTACAGTAAAATATTATTTGGTCATAAAATGCTACAACACAGGTGAATCTAAAAAATCATGCTAAGTGAAAGAAATCAGTCACAAAAGGTCACACATAAAATTCCATTTAGATGATTACTCTCAGGTGATATATGTGAGTTATATATGAAACAATGGTATGTAAGGCACTGTGTTCATTCCAAGTCCATCCATGGTGTCCCTTTCCTCCAGAGGGTTCACGGTACTCTTGAAGTAAGGCTGTACATCCCGTCTCCCAGTGGCAGGTACTTCCTCAACCACAGACTATGAGTCTTGCAAGACTACCACCAGCCAGCCAGCTAGCTAGGGTGCCTTATCTACGCACTGATTTTTCTGGGCACAGCAGCACCTCCCACAGTGTGGCCTACATCAAATTTAAAGGAAGAAAGGATGTTATGGTCCTATCAGGTAAGGAAGTTCTGTCTAGAGTTCCATGGAACTCAACACCCTGTGATCTAAATTCTCACTAGGGGAGCAGAAGGACGAGTGAATGGGGTTCACTCATGCATCCAGGAGACCCCCTTTTTCAGCTATCATACTTGATCAAGTTACAGTGTAGGAACCGGACTCTGCATGTACTTTGGATGTGCCACTGGGTGCCGTAACTCACTAGGAGAACACAAAATTGTGCTATTTCCTACGAGAATTCTGATCTAGGAAACTAACCTTCTGCAGAAAAAGGGTGCTCCTGGAAATAGGCTTGAGGGACCATCATCCTGCAAAGGACATTGCTAGGGGTGACCCCACACCACCACTAAAAAAGTAAATTCAAGGGGCTGAGGATGTGGCTCAAGTGGTAGTGCGCTCGCCTGGCATGCGTGCAGCCCGGGTCCGATCCTCAGCACCACGTACAAACAAAGATGTTGTGTCCGCCAATAACTAAAAAGAAATAAATATTTTTTAAAAAAGTAAATTCAATCAGCTTCTTCCTTCTATTGAATAGTCAGTGGTATATAATGGGAGGTAGGGTGACCATCCATTAAGCTAATGGCATGGCTGCCAATGAAACTCCTGTCCCCACCTGCTCTGAAACCATGGCTGTAGCATAGAAATGCAAGGAGGTAACCCAGGCACCAGTCTCTAAAGCACATTGAACCTTTCTTTTGGTGAAGCAAGATGATATGCTCAGAAACCTGTGCCTCCACAGACCTGTCATGCTAGTGACTTGAGAGGCTAAGGCAGGAGGATCTCAAGTGTGAGGCCAGCATGAGCAACTTAGCAAGACCCTGTCTCAAAATAAAAAGGGCTGGGGGTATAGCTTAGTAGTAGAGTGCCCCTGGGTTCAACCCCCAGTACCACAAATGAAAAAAAAAAAAGAAAGTGGCTGGGCGGGGGTGGGGGGGACCCTGTGCCTCAAGGGCCTTTGATCCCAGGCGATGGAAATTTATGTCAAAATATACCAAAAAGGAAAAGGGCATACAGAAAGAATATGGAGTAGCTCCTGAAATTGAGGAAACACTGAATGCAGTGTTTCAGGGGCAGCTGCAACACACAGGCCCTGCAGGGCTCCACAGGCATGCTGCCTGTGCTCCTGGGGCGTCTTGGTTCCTACGAGGTCTGATAAATCTGGCTTGGGTCACGTGCCCTCCCGTAGACCAGCATCCAGGGGTGTGGTATATCACCCAAAGGAAAAATCAGATCTTCTTGTCAAAAGAAGGGAGAATACTAGATAGGCAAAAACATCAGAAAGGCCCCACACAGAGACATAGTTGTGATCACCCCACTAGTAAGAAATGAAGACTGCCCAGCTGACCTGTCCAGCTAGAATGAGAGCAGCAAGTCTGTTAGCAGGAGGGCTACTGAACTGGAAAATTCCTGTGTATGGTAAGAAAGGCAGCCCGCCCGGAATGTTACTCTTGGATGGGAATTTTCAACCTCAGCAGCTGTATGATTCTCAAAGCATGAGTGTTTTTTTTCCAAACTCTTCATAACTGGGTGTGGTACAACCTGCTAGCAAACCCAGTCTTCTCCAGGGTTATTTTAACCCCCAGATTGCAAAGTCCGGTTCCTACACTGTAACTTGATCAGGTATGATAGCTGAAAAAAGGGGTCCCCTGGATGCATGAGCAAACCCCATTTACTCGTCCTTCTGCTCCCCTAGTGAGAATTTAAGTTGTTCCTATAAAAAAAAGAGAGAGAGAGAGATTTTTTTCCCATTTGCAAATGATTTGTTGTGAAAGTAGAGAATCTTAAAACTCTTAAGTTGTGTTCTTGATAAGATGTCAATTATGGAGGTGGCAGAAATCCAAAGTCCATTGGAGTGAGCCAGGCCATCCCTGCTCATGCCAGTAAGGAGAGAAGGAAGGGAGTGACTGTGAGCCTTCTTGTGGGTTAGGTGACCCCACAACCCCTCGGGAAAATCAGTGTATTCATTTCATTTTAAAAATGAAGACTTCAACATGCTTAGTCATTAAGTAACTTCCGTAAACTTACCCTGGTAGCAAAGAAAACTCAAACCCAAGTTTTCTTACTTTAAATCTTACATATTTTCTGTTACTCAGCCTCACTTTAAAAACAGTACAACCTGCTTCTATGGCATGAAAAGGAGCTTTTTATTTTTATTTTTATTTATTTTTTTTATCAAGGCACCTTTACCAAGAGATTTAAAAGTAGGTCAAGATGAGACAGTAGATAGTGCTGTAGTGGCCTATATGTCAGGGGAAAATCAGGAAAAGCTGTGGTGGCTTTCTTCTCTGGAAGTTAAACATGCAGCCAGAGGTTACAAGCAGTGAAATGAACTGTTTGCATCTTGACTGTCTCCCAGAAGCCCATGTACTGAAGCCTTGGTCCCCAGCCTGTGGCACTGCTGGGCCTAGTGGGAAGGAGTCAGGTTACTGGGGGTGTGCCCTGGAAGTGGATATGGGGACCCCTACTTATTCCCGCGTTTCTCTTTGCTTCCTGGTTGCTATGAGGTGAGCAGCTTCCTCCACCACAGACTCCCACCATGATGTGCTGCCTCACCATAGGCCTGGAGGCCGTGGGGCCAACCAACCACACACTGCAACCTCTGAAGTTGTGGGCCAAAATAAGTCATCCCATAATTTCTCATAGTAATGGAAAGTTCTAGAGCAAGTTCTCAGTACGGTAGAGTTGGTTCATTTTCAGGCTGGTTCTTCTTACTGTTATCTGGACCCATGATGGAAAATAAACTCAGAGCCTGAGCCATCCACAACAAGGGTCTGAAATAAGAAGGTGGTTTACCAGGAGTCTTGGGATGGAGGCAGGATAGAGGCTTTCAGGATTGCTATCTTTTAAACTCCATGAGAACTGCACTCTCTTCCCATGATTAGATGACCCTGGGCTCAGAGGGACTGGGACGGATCCCCATACTCTCACTCAGAACCCAAGTAAGCAACAAGATAATCCCTTATCACTCCCAGGGACAATAGAAGAAAGAGATGTTATCTGTGGCCCCAGTCTGAAGTTTTCTGGGTAAGGAGCTTAGCCTGCCCATTCAGGGGTCAAACCCATAGCCTGTGACACCTCCACCGCATCCTCTGTGGCCAGATGAACTCACCTGGGTCAGGTGCCACCTATGAGCAGGCCGTCTTCATCAGTGCTGTGTAGTCTGTGTGACAGATTTATTCTTCTCCTTGACATTCTCCTTTCGCTTATCTTTCCCACAAGGGCAGGGACCTTAGTAATGCTCTATTCATTTAGCAGATTTTTATCAGTCACTTTTTGTTGAGCCAAGTGGTCATGTAGTAAGTGCTCTACCAATATGGAAACTCCTGGGTGTGCTATTTTTTTTTCCAGTGCTTAGGAAATTTCAGCAAGTAATTTACAGATGAGTGGGTTATTTAATATTGGTGGAAAAAAGTACTTCACTTATCTCAGAATTTCTCATCTCTATGGTTAGCAACATCGTATTGAAAATGAGGTTTTCTTTCAGCAGCTCAAGAATTTACCCATTGCCTGAATGATGCTCTCTTGTCAGATGAGTAGGAACCAGAGGCTGGTTTGGGATCCTGGTGTGTAAATCTTTTATGCCCACTTGGTATAGCCTATGGTGGACTATACCCATGGTCCACCTTGACCTTGACCATCACCATCCCCGACCCCTTCTACCAGGTATTCTCATTCCACTCTCTCAGCATCAGTTTCTGCAGAAATCCCTTAATCCTTCCTTTACCTGGTCATGCTTTCTTGCCGCCTTTGTTTTAAGTAGATATGTTTTAAACTTGGGAACAGGAAACAAGATCAGTAAATCCCCATCATGTAGAGGCAGAGACATTCAATTTGTTAAGCTCAGTGGCTAACCATAGAGGGGCAGCCTCACCTGTGGGTTATTGAGAGCATGGCCTCAAGTCGCCCCTCATTGCTAGCTACACACAAACCCCTGGGCAAACTACCAGATCTCTCCATCTGTAAAACTGCAAAATTAGAACCTCTCTCATAGAAGTCTTGAGAAGATTAGGTGAAGTAATGCCTATAAATTCCTTCATCCCAAGTAAGCACTTGGTGAATGCTAGCCAAAACCATCATCACTGCCCCACTGCAAAACTATATTAATGATAAACATCAGCCAGCTGTTGGACCCCAGCATTTTATGAGTTATCCATCATTTCTCAAGACACTTCATATACATACATGTGTGTGTGTGTGTGTGTGTGTGTGCGCACACACATTTTTTAATACAGTTATAACTACATAATTTAAATAGCCCATGCTGGTATTTTCCAGGTAATAAAATATTGAGGAAAGTCCTAGCGTTTGCTAACATTTCCTTTTTGTCAGAACAAGTTCATATAATTTATATGCATTTCAGGGTAAATTGAAACAGCAGAAAAATCTCGAGCGGTTCATTTCCAACCTCATGAATTTTTCTGAGCACCATACTTGTGAAATTCAGATAATGTTATCAGCAGGATCGGAATAAGTCTAGGGAAGGAAAAGGGATTATGAAACAGTTTCAGCATCACTCAAAGATTGGGTTACAGGCTCAGGGAGTGACAGGAGGCTTCACAAACGTGCCATGCACGGGTGGCTTGTTACAAGCCCGGCTGAGGTGATGGTGGGAAGTGAAAATAATGAGGCTGTGCTTGACGTGGGTGGGTGTAAAATGCTGCACCCCGCCAGCACTTCTCTGCTGACTTGGATTTGGATTTAAAGACCACTGAAGGAAGGAGTCTCCTCACATAGAAATAGATCGTTTCCAAGAGAAATTCCTCACAGCATTGGGAGTAGAAATCAGCATGGTAGAGGTAATGAATATGCGCACAGCTCAGTAGTGTTTTCTCCTCTATGACTCTTAATTCATTTCCTGGGAAGACAGTGGGAGAAGGCCTTGTACTAATTCTTTTTTTTTATTATTATTATTATTTTATTGTTAGTTGTTCAAAACATTACATAGTTCTTAATATACCATATTTCACAGATTGATTCAAGTGGGTTATGAACTCCCATTTTTACCCCGTATACAGATTGCTGTGTCACATCAGTTACATTTCCATTGATTTACAAATTGCCTTTCTAGTGACTGATGTATTCTGCTGTCTATCCCATTCTCCACTATCCCCCCTCCCCTCCGCTCCCCTCCCCTCCCCTTCTCTCTCTCCACCCCCTCTACTGTAAATCATTTCTTACACTTATATAATTTCTCTCCTACTCCTCCTTTCCTCTTATATGTAATTGTGTATAACCCTGAGGCTCACCTTCCAATTCCATGCAATTTCCCTTAACTCTCCCTTTCCCTCCCACCTATCATCCCTGTTTAATGTTAATCTTCTTCTCCAGCTCTTAGTCTCTACCCTGTCCTTGGTTACTCCCCTTATATCAAAGAAGACATTTGGCATTTGTTTTTTAAGGATTGGCTAGCTTCACTTAGCATAATCTGCTCTAATGCCATCCATTTCCCTCCAAATTCTATGATTTTGTCATTTCTTAATGCAGAGTAATACTCCATTGTGTATAAATGCCACATTTTTTTTATTGGTTGTTCACAACGTTACAAAGCTCTTGACATATCATACTTCATACATTAGACTGTGGAACCAACCCAGATGCCCCTCAGTAGATGAATGGATAAAAAAAAATGTGGCCACGTTTTTTTAATCCACTAATTCTTGAGAAAAGGGAAGGAAAATATTTGAATTGCACCTGCCCAGTGAATAGTCAAGGGGGAAAAAAGAGGGACGTGAGAGGCAGATCCCAGAGACCTCATCAGAAACAAGACATGGGCCTTGGTGATTGTATGCACCATGGTTCTACTTCCTCAGTATTCCCTGGAGGGGCTTATTACCTGACAAATTGCTGGGCCCCATGCAGAGGAAAAGAAAGGAAGCAATAAATCAGTTTTCTGATTAGACTATCTTGAGTAAAACCTGAAGATTTGCATTTCTAACCAATTCTTTCATGGTGCTAATGATGTTGGTCCAGGAACCACACCAAGAAATAGTTATGTCATTCGTGATGACAAAAGTTACTAGAAACTTTAACTTAAGAAGTGTGGTAAGAATGATCAGACTTGATAGATTGGGTCCTGAGGCTTGAACCAGAGGGCAGAAGCAAAATCCTCCAGTAGAAAGAGTTTGGGGCTAATCTAGAGGAGAAAGCAGTTATCTTATCTTCTGAGGCTGGAAGTCCCAGAGCCCAGGCCACCAAAGGCTAAAAGCACTGGGCCAGAGACTAACCAAGTTGAGGATACAGGCTTGAAGGAGACTTGTATAGCAGAAGCTTATGTAGCAGAAGCTCTGGTGACTGGAGATGGGGAAGGACAGATAGGCATCTGGATGTCCCAGTTTATAGAGAACATGCTCCCTGCTTGATCTTCTCTCAAAAGGTAGAAGATGCATGAAAGGGCCATTACTCTGAGTTTAATCCTTATAAACCAGGAAGATTCCTGACAAAAACCTGAGAAGCAGTGACTTACTACATTTTTCTGCAGTTTGCCACAGTCAGGAAGGCAAGGGTATATTTAGATCCCTATGTATTAAGAAAACAAAATCATAAGGGTCAGAGTAGAGTCCAATGTGATCTCATAGTTAAAGATGGTCAGTCAATATAGCTCAGCATACAGGAGAAAATTTGGAAGATTCAATTCTTTTTTTTTCCTTTTTATTGATACATTATAATTATACATAACAGTGGGATTTGTTATAATATATTCATATATGCACATAATAATAAAGTATAATTTGATCAGTTTCATTCCCCATTATCTCTCCTTTCCCTCCCCTTGATCCCCTTCTTCTATTCTACTGGTCTCCCTTCTATTTTTTTAAGTTGTTATAATTAGTTATACATAATAGTAGAATGCATTTTCACACATTGAATACAAATGAAGCCCAATTTCTCATTCCTCTGGCTGTACATGGTGCAGAGTCACACCAGTAGTGTAATCATACAGATATACAGGGTAATAATGCCTCTCATTCTACGATCCTTCCCATCCCCACAGCCCTACCCCTCCCATCACTTCCCTCTGCACAATCCAAAGTTCCTTCATTCTTCTCTACTGCAACCCCCACTTCCCCCACACTATGGATCAGCATCTGCCTATTAGAGAAAACATTTGGCCTTTGTGTTTTGGGGGATTGGCTTATTTCACTTAGCATGTTGTTCTCTAGTTGCATCCACTTACCTGCAAATGCCATGATTTCATTTTTCTTTAATGCTGGGTAATAGTCCATTGTGTAAATGCACCACATTTTCTTTATTCATTCATCTGTTGCAGGGCATCTAGTTTGGTTCCGCAGTTTAGCGATTGTGGACTGAGCTGCTATAAACATTGTTGTGGCTGTGTCACTGTGATATTCTGATTTTAAGTCATTTGGGTATAAACCAAGGAGTGGGATAGCTGGGTCAAATGATGGTTCCATTCTAAGTTTTCTGAGGAATCTCCGCACTGCTTTCCATATTGGCTACACCAATTTTCAGTCCCACCAGCAGTGTATGTGTGTACCTTTTTCCCCACATCCTGGACAACACTTATTGTTGTTTGTATGCATAATAGCTGCCATTTTGATTGGAGTGAGGTGAAATCTTAGAGTAGTTTTGATTTGCATTTCTCTAACTGCTAGACATGATGAACATATTTCTGTAGGCTTATTGATCAATTGTGTTTCTTCTGTGAAGTGTCTATTCAGTTCTTTAGCCCATTTATTGATTGGGTGGTTGTTATTGTTGTTGTTATTATTATTGGTGTTAAGTTTTTTGAGTTCTTTATAGTTCCTAGAAGTTAATGCTTTATCGGAGGTTCATTTTCTTCCAATAGGTAGGCTCTCTTGGAAGATTCGGTTCTGACTCTATACTCATGTACAGACCCAACCAACATAAGAAAGGAGAAATATGTGGGGCCCAGGGCTATGCTGGTGGCTCTGAATGAGCCAGATGTGAAAGGCTAAGAGCATCATGTGGCCACAACAAGTAGAAAACAGTTTGGATCCTTAGCAAGTGGTTCAAACAAAACAGGCAGAATCCTACAAGCTAACCCTTGCTTAAAAGGGTTCAATAAAGGGAGGTTTTTGTTCACCTTTGAAGTAAGAAAAATTGGGAAGAATAAGTCCATTAAGGCTAAAACTGACAATGAACAAATTGTTGCTCTAACCTGCTGCTACTATTCAACAAGAAGAATGAGGGGAAAATATGGAAAGTAGATGAAAACAAAGGGCATGGAGTCCCAAGAAAGAGGAGGAGAAGGCTGGGCATGAGCCCCCAAGAAGCAGAAGCAGCATGTGTCAATGTTAAAAAGCAAGGACCATGACAGGTTCTCATCCTACCTCCACAGCTGCCAATGGGGAACTTGGGCAGACCATGCTCCATCTCTGTAAGGCAGGGGACAGTGACAGCACCTACTTCATAGGCTTGGCACGAGAATACTAGAGTTAATTTAAAAAGTAAATTGCTTAGGACAATTTGTAGCATGCTGCAAGTGCTAAATTGTTCATATCTATCGTCCCTGTTATCACTGAAATTTTTTAGAAGTATCCAAAACCCCATTCCAGGATGAGATCTAATCCAAGATGTTACAGATGTTACATCCAAAGTTCTACATGTTTATTCTGAGAACAAACAACACAAGAAGCAAAGAGCCAGGAGTCTGATCAGTGGGCTTCAATTTCTCAAAGAAATCAATGTGTGGGTTGCAGGAAAGCAGCCTCGTCAGACCATTAACCCTGGCACAACTACAAGATGAATTGGCAAGTTAGACAGTTTACATGCATTTTAGGAAATAAGGTTGCTTTGATGCCCCAAATGTGGGAGGACCCAGTAAAACACTTGTTATGATCTAACAAGTGTTATTGGGTGGTATGATGGGTCAGGTCAGCAGAACACTCAGTAAGACTTCTGTAATATCACAGTAGATGAAACAAGAGAAACAGGGTTATGAGCCATCACTGTGGAGCTATTAGCTGTCCTTACAGAATAACAGACTAGGGGAGAGGCAGGGTGGGGAGGGGCAGAGAGAGAAATGGAATTTTATATCTAGCTAAACTGTCCTACAAGTATCAAGGCTTTAAATAAAAAGCTTTAAACATGCAGGAGCTCAGCCCTTCTTAAGGAATACTACAGCAAGAATCAGCAAAGTTCCTCAGTAAATGGTAGATGTTAAATATTTTAAGCTCTACAGCTATGTGGTCTATTGTAACTACTCAAAGCTTTCATTGTATCACAAGAGCAACTATAGATAATGTACAGTGAGTCCTCCATATCCATCAGTTCCACATTCATTGATTCAACTAACTTTAGATCAAAAGTATTTTTTTATCTAGAAAGTTCCTAAAAGAAAAACTTGAATGTGCTGTGTGCCAAACACTATACTGATTCCATGCTAATGAATTGATATGCAAGGAAACCCTGTATAGCTCCATTACCACTCTGCAGATCCTCAGTTTATCTCACACACTGATTTGTTTGAGCATGACTTGTACTATGCAGTTAGGCCCATAATGGCCTAAACATGTATAGACTTTTATTCTTATCATTTTTTTCCTAAATTATACAATATAACAACTATTTACATTATATCAGGTATTGTAAGTAATTTAGAGATTATATAGAATATGTAGGAGGGCATGCATATAAATACTATGCCATTTTATATAAGGGACCTGAGTATCCATACACTTTTCAAGTCAGGTCCCTTATAAAATGAGGTCCTGGAACCTGTCTGATGCAGATACAGACAGGTTAGGTTTACAAGCAAATCATCAAGATTATGTTCCAATAAAACTTTATTTACATAATCAGGTGGGATTTGATCCTGAGGCCATAGTTTGACAAGCCTTGTATTTTAGGTCATTATGTATCCAAGAGATGACTGGGGATACATTGTTAAAAGGTCTAATCGTGAACATTTTAAGATGTTTAATTGTAGACCTAAGGCTAAAAAGCAAAGTTGGAGATGATATTATATATTATGACAAAATGAAAATAATACAACTAAAAATGTACAGAGAGTGGAATAAAAGAATAGAAAGAAAAGAGGAAATAGCAGAGGAGCAGAATAAAATTATTGTGTTGACAGTGGGATCAAGAGATATCATTAAACACTGATATAAACAAGGTAGTAAACGATTAGGAAAGAGGGGACAAAGGGAAATTTAGAGAGGTTTGAGTATTTCCCACTTCCCAACTCTTATTCACCCTATTTTCCTTATCCATAATGCCTTCACCTATATTTTCTACCTGTACATATTAGAGCCACAACATGATACCACTGCACACCCACCAGACCAGTTAAAATGGGGGAAATGATACTGAGTGTTGACAAGGACACGGAGCAATTGGAATGTTCATCCATTGCTAGTGCTCATGTAAACTGGCATCACCACTTTGGAAACTTGTTTGACTAAATGTATAAATTCTCATGATCCAGAAATTCTGTTTTTCAAGTGCTCATACACAAAGCAATGTAATCTAGGCATACAGCAGAATATTGCAGCAGCAAGAATGAACCAGTACCCTACAAAACATGAGTCAGTCTCACAAACACAATGTTGAGTGAAAGAGTCTAGACAAAAAAGATAGGAGTGCATGATGAATGATTTTGTGTGTATGAAGTTCAAAAATGTAAAGCAAATCTCTGGTGATAGAAGTCAGAATTGTTGGGGGAAGTTTGTAACTGGGAGTCTGAAGAGGTCTTCTGAGGAGATGATGATGTTCTTGACCTGAGTTGTAGTTACATGCCTTGCCTTGCTTTGTGAAAATTTGTTGAACTACACATTTAAATTTTACTTCTAAATTTTACTTGAACTTATCAAAATTTGGTAAGAAAAACAAAAATAAAAACCTTTCATTGCAAAAAACACCTAGCAAAGAAATAATATCATAGAAATATAGCAAATACAGCAATAGATAGATAGATAGAACTTAACTCCCTAATTAAAAGAAAGAGATTTTCAAGTTGGCTGCCAAAACAAGATCCAATTCTGTGTTATATGCAAGAAATGCACCTAAAAGAAACTAGCTCAGAAAAACTAAAAATGAAGAGATGTATCAAGGTATAGCAGACAAATGAAAATAATAAACATTTTAAAACAATAAATGAAAACAATATGAGAAATTAAAATAACAATATTATTCGTTATAAATAATAATGAAAACATTAAGAAGGAGTAGCAATCTTGATTTCAGATAAAATACACTTAAAGCCAAAAAATATTAAATGTCACAAAGGAAAAAAAGAAAAAAATGTAGAATATTAGAAGTCTCAGTTCATAATTATGATATAATTGCTATGAATATGTATGCTCCAAATAACAGCAACATAAACCACAGAAGATACATGGAATCAAGATAGAAATGTCTTGGTTACTAGAGCCATTAACACACAACTCTCAGTATAAGACAGGCGAAGTAGTGAGTAGACCAAAAATAAAAAAGAATATAAAAGGCCTAAACAACAGAGCCAATAAGCTAAGTCCTATTTTTTTTATTGGTTGTTCAAAACATTACAAAGCTCATGAGATATCATCTTTCATACATTTGACTCAAGTGGGTTATGAACTCCCATTTTTACCCCAAATACAAATTGCAGAATCACATCGGTTACACATTCGCATTTTTCCATAATGGCATATTAGTGACTGTTGTATTCTGCTACTTTTCCTATCCCCTACTATCCCCCCTCCCTTCCCCTCCCATCTTCCCTCTCTACCTGATCTGCTGTTGTTCAATTCTCTCCCTTGTTTCCCCCCCTTTCCCCTCACAACCTCTTATATGTAATTTTGTGTAACATTGAGGGTCTCCTACCATTCCCATATGATTTCCCTTCTCTCTCCCTTTCTCTCCCCCCACTCATCTCTGTTTAATGTTAATCTTTTCCTCATGCTCTTCCTCCCTGTTCTGTTCTTAGTTGCTCTCTTTATATCAAGGAAGATATTTGGCATTTGTTGTTTAAGGATTGGCAAGCTTCGCTTAGCATAATCTGATCTAATGCCATCCATTTCCCTGCAAATTCCATGATTTTGTCATTTTTTAGTGCTATGTAATACTCCATTGTGTATAAATGCCACATTTTTTTATCCATTCATCTATTGAAGGGCATCTAGGTTGGTTCCACAGTCTAGCTATTGTGAATTGTGCTGCTGTGATCACTGATGTGGCAGTATCCCTATAGTACGCTCTTTTAAGATCCTCAGGGAATAGTCCAAGAAGGGCGATAGCTGGGTCAAATGGTGGATCCATTCCCAGCTTTCCAAGGAATCTCCATACTGCTTTCCAAATTGGCCGCACCAATTTGCAGTCCCACCAGGAATGTACAAGAGTACCCTTTTCCCCACATCCTCGCCAGCACTTGTTGTTGTTTGACTTCATAGTGGCTGCCAATCTTACTGCAGTGAGATGGTATCTTAGGGTGGTTTTGATTTGCATTTCTCTGACTGCTAGAGATGGAGAGCATTTTTTCATGTACTTGTTGATTGATTGTATGTCCTCCTCTGAGAAGTGTCTGTTCAGGTCCTTGGCCCATTTGTTGATTGGGTTATTTGTTACCTTATTGCTAATTTTTTGAGTTCTTTGTATACTCTGGATATTAGGGCTCTATCTGAAGTGTGAGGAGTAAAAATTTGTTCCCAGGATGTAGGCTCCCTATTTACCTCTCTTATTGTTTCTCTTGCTGAGAAAAAACTTTTTAGTTTAAGTAAGTCCCATTTGTTGATTCTTGTTATTAACTCTTGTGCTATGGGTGTCCTATTAAGGAATTTGGAGCCCGACCCCACAATATGTAGATCGGAGCCAACTTTTTCTTCTATCAGACGCAGAGTCTCTGATTTGATATCAAGCTCCTTGATCCATTTTGAGTTAACTTTTGTGCATGGTGAGAGAAAGGGATTCAGTTTCATTTTGTTGCATATGGATTTCCAGTTTTCCCAGCACCATTTGTTGAAGATGCTATCCTTCCTCCATTGCATGCTTTTAGCCCCTTTATCAAATATAAGAAAGTTGTAATTTTGTGGATTGGTCTCTGTGTCCTCTATTCTGTACCATTGGTCCACCTGCCTGTTTTGGTACCAGTACCATGCTGTTTTTGTTACTATTGCTTTGTAGTACAGTTTGAAATCTGGTATCGCTATACCTCCAGATTCACACTTCCTGCTTAGAATTGCTTTTGCTATTCTGGGTCTTTTGTTTTCCATATGAATTTCATGATTGCTTTATCTATTTCTACAAGAAATGCTGTTGGGATTTTGATTGGCATCGCATTAAACCTGTAGAGAACTTTGGGTAACATCGCCATTTTGATGATGTTAGTTCTGCCTATCCATGAACAGGGTACATTTTTCCATCTTCTAAGATCTTCTTCTATCTCTCTCTTTAGGGTTCTGTAGTTTTCATTGTATAGGTCTTTCACCTCTTTTGTTAGGTTGATTCCCAAGTATCTTATTTTCTTTGAGGATATTGTGAATGGAGTGGTTTTCCTCAATTCCATTTCAGAAGTTTTGTTGCTGATATACAAGAATGCCTTGATTTATGCGTGTTGATTTTATATCCTGCCACTTTGCTGAATTCATTTATTAACTCTAGCAGCTTCTTTGTAGACCCTTTTGGGTCTGTTAAGTATATTATCATGTCATCCGCAAATAGCGATAATTTAATTTCTTCTTTTCCTATTTTTATGCCTTTAATTTCTTTTGTCTGTCTAATTGCTCTGGCTAGTACTTCGAGAACTAAATTGAATAGAAGTGGTGAGAGAGGGCATCCCTGTCTTGTTCCAGATTTTAGAGGGAATGCCTTCAGTTTTTCTCCATTTAGGATGATGCTAGCCTGAGGTTTAGCATATATAGCTTTCACAATGTTAAGGTAAGTTCCTCTTATCCCTAGTTTTTCTAGTGTTTTGAACATAAAGGGATGCTGTACTTTGTCGAATGCTTTTTCTGCATCTATCAAGATGATCATATGGTTCTTATCTTTAAGTCTATTGATGTGGTGAATAGCATTTATTGATTTCTGTATATTGAACCAGCCTTGCATCCCAGGGATGAATCCTACTTGATCATGGTACACAAGTTTTTTGATTTGCTTTTGTATTCGATTTGCCAGGATTTTATTGAGAATTTTTGCATCCAAGTTCATTAGAGATATTGGTCTGTAGTTTTCTTTCTTTGAAGTGTCTTTGTCTGGTTTCGGGATCAGGGTGATGTTGGCCTCATAGAATGAATTTGGGAGAGCTCCTTCTTTTTCTATTTCATGAAATAGCTTGAAAAGTATTGGTATTAATTCTTCTTTGAAGGTTTTGTAGAACTCCACTGTATACCCATCCGGTCCAGGGCTTTTCTTGGTTGGTAGTCTTTTGATGGCTTCTTCTATTTCTTCCTTTCTTATTGGTCTGTTTAAATTGTGTGTGTCTTCCTGTCTCAATCTGGGCAGATCGTATGACTTAAGGAATTTATCTATATCTGCACTGTCTTCTATTTTATTAGAATATAGGGTTTCAAAATACTTTCTAATTATCTTCTGTATTTCTGTATTGTCTGTTGTGATATTGCCTTTTTCATCCCGTATGTTAGTAATTTGAGTTTTCTCTCTTCTTCTCTTCGTTAGCATGGCTAAGGGCCTGTCGATCTTATTTATTTTTTCAAAGAACCAACTTTTAGTTTCATCAATTTTTTCAATGTTTTTTTTTGTTTCAATTTCGTTGATTTCTGCTCTGATTTTAATTATTTCTTGTCTTCTACTACATTTGCTGTTGTTTTGCTCTTCCTTTTCTAGGGTTTTGAGGTGTAGTGTGAGTTCATTTATTTGTTGGTTTTTTTTTTTTTTTTTTTTTTTTTTTTTTTTTTTTTTTTTTTGAGGAAAGAACTCCAGGAAATGAATTTCCCTCTTAAAAAAGCTTTCATTGTTTCCCATAGATTCCGGTATGTTGTGTCTGTATTGTCATTTATCTCTAAGAATTTTTCATCTCCTCCTTTATGTCTTCTGTAACCCATTGATCATTCAGTAACATATTGTTCATTTTCCATGTGATGTAGGATTTTTCCTTCCTTCTTTTATCATTGATTTCCAGTTTCATTCCATTATGATCAGATATGGTGCATGGTATTATCTCCACACCTTTATATTTACTAAGAGTTACCCTATGGCATAATATGTGGTGTATCTTTGAGTAGGATCCATGTGCTGCTGAGAAGAACGTGTATCCACTTGATGATGGTTGATATATTCTATATATGTCAGTTAAGTCTAAGTTATTGATTGTGCTATTGAGTTCTATAGTTTCTTTATTCAGCTTTTGTCTAGAGGATCTGTCTAATGGCGAGAGCGGTGTGTTGAAGTCACCCATAATTATTGTGTTGTGGTCTATTTGACTCTTGAACTTGAGGAGAGTTTGTTTTATGAAGGTTGCAGCACCATTGTTTGGTGCATACAAATTGATAATTGTTATGTCTTGTTGGTGGATGGTTCCTTTTAACAGTATATAGTGTCCTTCCTTATCCCTTTTGATTAACTTAGGTTTGAAGTTGATTTTATTCGATATGAATATGGCCACTCCTGCTTGCTTCCGAGGGCCATGTGGATGGTACAATTTTTCCCAACCTTTCACCTTCAGCCTGTGTATGTTTTTTCCTATCATCTGAGTCTCCGGAAGGCAGCATATTGTTCAATTTATTTTTTTGATCCAGGTTACTAGCCTATGTCTCTTGATTGGTGAATTTAGGCCATTAACATTTAAGGTTACAATTGAAATATGGTTTGTACTTCCAGTCATGTTTATTTATTTATTTATTTTAGTTTGGCTAGTTTTTACTCTTTGGTTGTTTTCCTCCCCCTTTACTGAGATGCCTCCCGCTGTTAGTTTTGGGCACTATTTTTCAATTCCTCTTCTTGCAGTATTTTGCTCAAAATGCTTTGCAGTGCTGGTTTTCTGGCTGCGAATTCTTTTAGCTTTTTTTATCGTGAAATATTTTAATTTCATTGTCGAATCTGAAGTTTCATTTTGCTGGATTCAGTATTCTTGGTGGGAATCCATTATTTTTCAGCGTTTGAAATACATTGTTCCAGGATCTTCTCGCTTTGAAAGTCTGTGATAAAAAATCAGTCGTTAACCTAATTGGTTTATCCCTGAATGTAATCTGCCTCCTTTCTCTCGTAGCTTTTAATATTCTCTCCTTGTTCTGTACGTTGGCTATCTTCATAATTATATGTCTTGGAGTTGGTCTATTACGGTTTTGAATGTTTGGGGTCCTTTAGGCTTCCAGGATTTGGCAATCCATTCCATCTTTCATCTCTGGGAAGTTTTCTAGAATTATTTCATTTTATAGGTTGTCCATTCCTTTGGTTTGAACCTCTATGCCTTCTTCTATCCCGATGACTCTCAAATTTGGTTTTTTTTATGACATCCCATATCTCTTGAATAGATTGCTCATGAGATTTAAGCATCTTTTCTGTGTTGACTATATTCTTTTCAAGTTGATAAACTTTGTCTTCATTATCTGATGTTCTGATTTCTACGTGATCTAGTCTATTTGTAATATTCTCGTTTGAGTTTTTAATTTGGTTTATAGTTTCCTGCATTTCTAGGATTACTGTTTGATTTTTTTAAAGATCTCTATCTCCTGGTAAAGCTCATTCTTTGCCATTTGAATTTGTTTGTTTAATTCGTTTTCAAAATATACTTTCATTGCTTAGACTTGCTGTCTCATGTCTTCTCTAATATTCCGTTCCATCTGAGTTAGGTATGCCTTGAGTTCTTTCCCTGTCCATGTTTCTGATGCTTCTAGGTCCTCCTGTAGATTTAAGTTGTCCTGCATTGTTTGTAATCCTTTTTTCCCTTGTTTTTTCATGTTGTTCATGTTACTTTCCAGCTCTGTTTGATTGCTGTGTTTCTGCTCTCTCCTATAAATTTGTTTTGGTTTTGTATATCTCTGTTGTCTCTCCTTTGTGGTGGTAGACTATGCCTGCTAAAGTGGATTCCGCTGTGAAGGAGTTCCAACGGCCAAACTCCAGTGACATCACCTCTCTGCTATGGCGGGCCCCAAGCTCCTTGCCGGGGTGTCCGAAGGGAGGGGTGGGACTGGTCTGTCTCTGGTTGGTTTCAGCTCCCAGTTAGCTACTTCATGAAGGCCTGGCTATAGACCGCTTCCTAGAGTCTCTGTGCCGTACCTCAGGGTCTAGCCGCGCAGTCGCCGGCGGGTGGGCGATCTCTAGCTGCCCAGTCGCGAGGGCCTGGCCTCTCGTCCCCTGGCTTCTCCTGCTAGCCCTGGTTTCTCCTGCTAGCCCGGCCTTCCCCTGTGTGATGCCTCTTGGCAGTTCAAACTGTCCTCTGGGCCTGCAGTTTGCTGGGTGCTGGGTGTGGAGGGTGACTATTGGGAACCCAGGCACCCTATTGTTTTGATTTTTTCCGCTTGCCCCTCCCCCAGCGCTGGCTAGACAGGTTTCATTTTCGCCGCTGATGGGAGGGGGAGTTGAAGGTCAGGTGTCTCTACCTTTCCCCGCGTCTTTATGGAGGCTCGCTCTGATAATCCCTCCCCCGGAAAGCCTGGGAGAGATTTTATGTGAATTCCCCGCTGTATGGGAGATGGGTGGAGTAACACACACCTGTTTTATTGTTGCAATCTGTCGGAGAGTGGTGGAGGTGACGTCAGCTTTCCAAGATGGTGGCCGCTGGCTTCCTTGGTGGACTTTCTGTTGTGGGAGATAGAACTGGACCTCTTCCTTCCCTGTCTCAAATCCCGAACTCAGCCTGAAGCTCAGTGAGTGCACAGCCAGCAGGATTCCACAGAATCCGTAGCACTGTTTCTCTCTGCTTGCTGGTCGCTTCTCGGTGGCGCCCCGCCGTCTGTAGCCGCGGGGCAGGCCGCGCCGACGGCCTGCGGGTCAGTCAGCCTGGAACTCCGGTCGCACAGTTGGCTGGTGTTAGAGATTCAATAACCGGTCCTTGGTGCTGGAAATCCTTCCTCTAGGTTTCGGTGCACCCCTATTTTTCTGTAAATTCCTAACAAGATAGCTTTTTGTTGCTCTAACTCACCTACGCAGTGACGTGGTACACAGGGTGTGATGCACTCTATTCACGGCCATCTTCTGTTTCGCTAAGTCCTGTTAATCAAATACTACACCTTGATAATAGGACACTTTCATCGTTTTCACAGAAGCTATGTATTTGATCATAAGGAAAACATCAGTAGGTTCCATAAGTAGAATATTACCAGGCAACACTATGATCACAAAACAATTAAAAAGCTGAAAGTTAATAATATACATTTTTTAAAAAAATACAATACCCCCTGTATGTGGAAATAAAAATATATGGAATATGGCATCCACATTTGGCAGTAACCAAAAAAACATAGGAGACCTGGTGGTTTCCACTGACCTTAGTCTGAGCAATTAAGCTGATCCTTTATTCACTTATTTAGCAGATATTTACTAAGTACCTACTGTGAGCCAAATCCTGTGTCTGAGAGGGGATCCTCTTCATCTTAGGTTAGACTAAATCCCTTTCAGCACTTCCCTCTGATGGAAAAGACCAACAGGGAAAGAGATCAGCTGCAGCCACATGGGAAGAATTGATGTCCTACGGGGATTTATGCCTAGGTGTGAGGAGGTACTGGGAGCGTGGTTGTGCTGTATTGCACCAGGGCTGTTGGAGTGTTCTTTGCTATCTAGTCACTGGATAGACCAATCACAGATGAATGCCTGTCACTGGCTATGCAACCCTAAGCAGGTTATTTCTTGGAACTCCCACTTCCTCATCTCCTTGGGAATCAAGTAGAGACCAGAACACGTAACATCTGGCACATAGAGGGGTCCAGTTCATGTGGTTCCTATTATTTATTTACTTAAAGCTGGTCAGGTTACACCCAGACATGGATTTGTTGGGCCACATTGCTAAGGAAACATGGACCAGCTGGGTATTGGGTGGAGATACTGCTACTTCATGAAGAACAGCTGAAGGGCTGTGTGAATTACAGAGATACAGAGTGGCTGTCCTAGATCTTGTTGTCCTGGTGCCTTGGCACACTTAAAACATCAACTTGGAGAACACATGCCTCCTCTGATGCTTTACTAGGCTGGTGGGGCAGACATAGCTGGTTGTAGCGTAATGAGCTCCCTGTCATGCGGAAATGCAAAGCAGTTCCTGCTGGTCTTCTGAATGTTCTTGCTGATCACCTTGGATCCAGGATTTCCAGTTCCACCTTTGGAAATCACCCCAAATATGGAAAAATTTGGCAACTCCCCAAATGTCCAACAAGTATGCACTAGTTAAATAATATATGGCTCTGTCCACATAAGAGGGTTTTGTGCAAACCTTAAAAAGTCAACCTTTAGAAAAGAGTTTCAGTCACATAGGAACTGCTTCTGTTATCAATAGTGAGACAATATAAAAGGATTTGTTTATAGTATGACATCAATATTAAAGAAAATATGGAAAAAGCACTAGGATCGTGTGTGTTCTTTGGTTCTCTTGCTTTATATTTTTATGGACCATCCAGATTTTCTTCTATGTGCATAAATTATAGTTAGAATTTCTGCTAAATAAAAAAAAAATAGTATGGCCATAGAAGGGATTCCTAGAACAAACAAAATCCTAGTCCAAGATGATCTGGAGACCAGTGCAAAGATCATTTTAGGAAGCTCTGCTCATATTTCAATTTCCTTGGCAACTGTGATGATTCAATTTAAAAAAAAAATGTGCAGGGTCCTTAACAAGCACAAGATTCTGTGCTAGAAACTGATCTTCAACAGATAAGGATAAGGCAAGGATGCAGACAAGGACCCTCACAGCCAAACTTGACCAGGCCTTTGTGGACTAAGGAGGAGGTCTGGTCCCTGAGTGGCTTCAAGTATTGCCCCAGGGAATAGGATGTTCTCCACAACTCTCCAAATCAAATATTCTTTTGTTTGCCTGACAACTAAGATCGCCAACCTGTGAAATTTGGCAGAAGGGAGATATCACAAAACTCAATGCAAAGAGACTTGAAGTAGGGGTCCCTTCTCTCAGCATCTTGAAGGTGCATTTTAGCAGAAAATCCAAAGTGCATAATTAGGCAGAAACACCTTCACTGATACTTAAGAGACTGCTTTATAAATCAAGGAGAAGAAGCAGTGCTCTAGTGAAAATGTCCTTTGACAGGACACTTAACAAAGCAAAATCTCCAAAGCATCCTGGGGGATTTAATGCCATAGACTCTTTCGTTTCTGTTTGGAGGACTCATGAACATGGTTTCTGTAGCTCATTAGCTATTAAAATTATTAGCAAATTATTATTCTCAATTGAAAGTGGTTATGGGATTCATTATTTCCTCTCATGCCAAGACCCTGCAGTTTACTCAGAACATGAATTATCCAGAGCAGTCTAAAGTTTCTAAATAGTTTTGGACCGGGTTCACTGCTTTTGGCTCAGCAAGCCACTCGGGGCTGAGTGACTAAAGGTCTCCCTTACATAATTTACTGAGAACTTAATTGAGACTAATTATTGTCTCTCATTCGCCTGCCTGAAGAACATCTGCCCACCAGCTGCTGTGACTGCATTTGGTTGGGATGTTTGAATCTTTCTGTGAAGTGAAATAAAGGGCATGAATATTTTATTGTAGATTTATCCCACTGTAACTTTTTATAGGAAACTGCTGGCTGTTTTATTAGCCAGCAGTGTTAATAGGCACTGTCTCTCCAATGTGCGGGAGCTGAGCTTCAGGATGTGCTCAGAGCAAGCACACTGCCATAGTGAAGTCCACTACTGAAGAGGACGTGGGAGTTCTTCCAAAACCATATATGTGGGGAGTAGGGGATGCAGATTTTGGGCTGTTCTGTGACGCACCTGCTAAAGGGAGTCAACCCAGAGGGGATACTGGATAGCAACAAGATTCACCATATATGACCAGTTGTTGGCACATCCATGTCAGAAATGAATGAATAGGAGCTGTTGACCCCATTCACAGATGGAAAAACGGACCCTGAGGAAAAATTAGGAGCTGAAGTCAAAAAAGACCTAGCCAGTACACTTGAACTAGAACCGAGCCTCTTGGCTCCTAGGAGTCTATAAGCCATGGGAAGTTTAGGATATTCCTGGGAGGACCAGAAGAGGACCAATAGCATCCCAACCATTAAGAGAGCCTAGCAGTGCCTGAGCAGAAGAGGCACATCTAAACCCTGTGGAGGAGCAGGTGCTGAGACTGGCCAACTGAGAGAAATGGGGGCGTATTTCCAGATAGAGGGAACCATGCCAACACCTCCAAACCAAGGAATATCCAACTGTCTAGGGAGAAAGGAGCACACGTGGCCAACCAGAATGGAGTGGGGGGCGGGGACAAGGCTATTTCCCATTACCTTCATTGTTCTTAATTCTCATTTTCCTTGGTCTAGAATCTTATTTTTGTTTGCTTGCCTTTATTTCTGAAAATATCTGCAATCTTCATGGAATGATGAAGAGGCATAGGCTGAATGAATGACTATATCATCAGATTAGGTCTTAAGTGCCAGGCCCAGGTTATGAAAGATAGAAAGCACTCAGAAGCCATTGAAGATTTTGGAGTAAGGAAGTAGCATGACCAAAACTGTGGCACAGGTGCATTTACTTGGAATGGAAAAGAGATCACTTGTAGGGAAGTCGGCTGGAAGATTTCCAGTGCCCAGGTAAGGTGGTCATGGACATGGAGAAGGAAAGCCAGATTTGAGATTCCTTATGGGGGTTGACATATGGGACTTAGCAATAGCTTGGACATGGTACAGAGAACAGACCAAGCTGGACTTCAGATCCTAACTCTGCATGTTTGGTCTTTGAGAAAGGAGTGGCCCCTGGACTTTGGTGATAGGGAAAAGAGGAAAGGTTTCAAGTATGTTGTATGCTCACCCAGAACCACAGGCATGTGGTTACCACTTTCTGCTCTCCTTTACATTGTCAATCACACAGGCCTGGAGCTCCCAGGATAGAGAGTCAGGGTCCCCTGCATCCCAGTATCTGTGGGAACCATGGAAAATTAAAGTATTGCAAAAGACAGTTTTTTAAATGAGCCATGTTAAGAAAAGAGTCAAAGAATGAACCCCAGGGAGAGATGCACTGTGCTTAGATAATGGTGAAGGAGGGAGAAGAGATGGGGAGTAAAAGACAGAGGGGCAGGTAATCCCAGTGCCAAGGAAGTCAAGGGGGAAACAGACAAAATCAGGAAGTG
Organism: Spermophilus citellus; assembly: GCF_964194105.1. Taxonomy (NCBI): domain Eukaryota; kingdom Metazoa; phylum Chordata; class Mammalia; order Rodentia; family Sciuridae; genus Spermophilus; species Spermophilus citellus. The sequence continues at coordinate 55,130,493 of NC_138185.1, forward strand.
TGCTTGTCAGTGTCAAGACAGTCATCTGTGCCAAGGTTTGTGGTGACATGTTATGCTCCTTCAGCACCCTTGCTCACTGTAGGTTATGCACAGAGGTAGATGCTGCCAAAGGCCAGGCATGGACTGAGAATTTGCATCCCTGGGTGCAAACTATTCACACAGCTCCCACCTGAATGTCTTTCACCCCTGGGAAATCACTTTTCAAGTTCAGCATCAACATGGCTACTATTGTTGTTGTTTTATTATTATTGTTATTGGTGCTAGGGACTGAACCCAGGGGCACTGAGCAACATCCCCAGTCCCCCAGTCCCTTTTTTTTTTTTTTTTCTTGAGACAGGTCAAAAGTCACAGGCTGACCTCCAACTTGCAATCGTACTGCCTCAGCCTCCTGAACCACTGGGATTACAGGTGTTAAGCCACCATACCTGGCTCCAACCTGGCTTGGCCTTTTTTAACCATGAGGGTCACCACAGCCACCACCCAGGGTCACTGCTTCTAATACAGCAGCATATTGGGAGGTACCAGGAATTCAAAATAGACCAACAGGGAGTCATCTTTGGCCTTCCAAAACAGAATGCAGCTTACAGTCCCAGTTCTTCCAAGTGTGGGCCAGGGCCCCTGCAGGGCAAGCTCAGCACCTGCCCAAGGCAGCCAGCTCCTGGGCTCCTCATGTTTGAGCCCTGCCTTGTCCCCTCCTAACTCGGCAGCCTAGGGCAGCCCTTCCCTGCTGCCCGCCTTCCATAAGACATGGAGCTGACTCACCCAACTCTTGAAAACTCCCCCTAAGAACGTTTCCTAAGAGTCCTGTGAAGTTCTGAGCATTCTCAGAGCCAAAGCCGGGCAGCGCCGGGGGTGGAATGCAGAGGAGGTCTGCCTGCTGTTTGCATGTTGAATGATTTTGTGGGGCTGGACAGCTGGGCAGGGGCGCCTGCTGGTATTAATCAGGTCTTGGGGTGTTTTCTGCAGCTTGTTTAGTTCAGGACTTTGGTGTTTGTTTGCCACTCATGGGTGTTCTGGGAAAACCACGCCACGTCATTAATCTGGGGGATTGTTTCTTTCCTAATCTTTTTAGAACAGAATGCTCAGTGCTAACCTGTCAAGCCAACTTGTGTATGTGACATAGAAACATGGCAATCAAAGCCAAGGACAAAGTCAAGGTTTTGGGGAGGTGACAAGTGAATAGTGCCCGGTGCATTTTTCAGGACATCTAAGGTCAAGGTCAGAATGTGCCACAGATACCTTTTCAGGATATTAAAGTGTAAAGTCCTAGACTGGAAGCCACAGGGCCAAACTCCACAGCAGACCAAGGTTTGCCCACATGGGCATCTTAAAGTTTTAGGCGTCATTTCCAACATTTTAAAATCAAGAGGAAGCTGGATTTTCAGCTTTGCTTTTAAAACTGAAAGATGGACCACACTTGGCCAAAGTGGGGTGGAACCTTACCTCTCAAATAGGGCATACCATGTTCTCAACCGCCTGCAGTCCCTGCCACTCCCTGCAGCCAAGGTCTGTTAGTTCACACTGGGCTGACCATGGCTTCTGTAAGGATTTTTCTTATAAAAGTTTTCATATATATAAGAAAGTACTGAGATTAACTAATGAACATTCACATCCGATCCTCCCAGTTTTAACAGAGCTGCATGACGGCTATATTCACTTTACATCTTATAAGTAATAATATATCACAGACACATGGAAAGTCCTCTTTGACCCCTCCTGAATCCTGTCCTCATTTCCCTGGTTGATGTACATGATTTCTCAATTTCTTATCTCTCTCTGTCTCTCTACAAATTCTCAATTTCTTCTCTCTCTCTCTCTCTCTCTCTCTCTCTCTCTCTCTCTCTCTCTCTCTTCTTCTCTCTCTCTCTCTCTCTCTCTCTCTCTCTATATATATATATATATATATATATATATATATATATATATATATCTGTGTGTGTGTATGTATTGTTTGTATCTCCTAACAAAAGAGAATACCGTGGGTGTGTTGTGAAGTGTCCAAGCATGTATACATCCATCTGCCTCTGGGACCCATCCCCATTGCCTCCATACACTGGAACGTCTGTTGGAATGTCCATTTTCTTACTCTGTGTTATTTCATATACTTTATGTATTCAATTTTTTTGCCATTGAGGAATATTGAGGTGAATTTCCACTTGAGGTTTATACAGATATTCAGTGAATATTATGTAGTTTCTTTGGAGATACACACACACACATACATACAAGAAATTGTGTCCCTGGACATGGAATTGCTAAATCAATGTCTTTTCCATCTTAACTAAGTAAGTATCACACACTGTGGCCACAACTTTTATAGTTTGATATGTTATAAGAAAACTAGTACAAGTATCTATTTTCCTTCTTTGGTTTCACAGATACAAGATTCATTCTTACCATACATCTTAGCAACCTCAGCATGTGACATTTTTCCTAACTCATGAACTTTCACATTTTCACTTAAAGGAAGCATGTTATGGCCTCTCTTTTACATATCTAGACTGACAGCATCACTAATCTTGTACTTAGGAGCCATCATTAAGGGTTATTTGAACATAAGCACTATGATACCTCAATAGGTGACCTGGTAACCAAGATGGCTGCCAGGTGACTAACAGACATGTAGCATATACTATGCAGATACATGGACAGAGAATGATTCATATCCCAGGATGGATGAAGCAGGATAATGCAAGATTTATTTCATTACACTATTCAGAATGACATACAGTTTAAAACATATGGATTGTTTATTTCTGGAATTTTCTGTTTAATGCTTTTGACCATGGTTGACTTTGGAGAGCTGAAATCTCAGAAAACAAAACCTCAGATAACAGGTCTCCTCTTACCTACTGTTCAGCTCACCTTGTAAAAACTTCCACTTCTCCACTCATGGCCAAATCTGGTGTAGTCACACTTTTTGTGTTGCCAGTCTGGTATGTGTGAAAAGGTGCCTCATTATTTGTTTTTTAAAATTCTGCTCTCTTTTGAGGTTGAGTGTTCTCATGTCTAGGAATATTTGTATTTCTTCTACTGTGATTTATTCTCCTGCTTTTTTTGCCCATTATCTGATTGGGATATTTGTCTTTTTTTTTTTTTAATGAAGCATCCTGGCTAAGTGGTGATCACAGGAGCTTTCAGGAAAGCATCATAATCAAATGATCTGAGTATAAAAGGCTTAAAATGGCTATAGTGATCCAATGAGTTTATTTTGATGTGGTTGATAAAGAAATATTGCTGTTTCTGTAGTAATTACTAAAATTACAACTGATAACATTTTGTCATTGTTGTGTAATATTAGACAAAGAAAATCATCTCTAGATTACTAATAAATTCTATCAAAGTAAATGTTGTGTGAATAGTTGTTACACTATATTGTTTAGGAAATAATGACAAGAAAGCAAAATCTGCACATGTTCCTTATAGGTGCTTTTTTTTTTCTTTAATAAGTATTTTGGGTTTCTGTGGGGAAAAAGAAAAGAAAGAAAATCTCCAAGGATTTGTTCTCACTTTGACAAATGGTATGCTAAACTAATTACATTTGTTTGATATGCTGAGTTGCATAGAAGGTACTGTCAAATGAGAAGAGGAGCTTAACCTTTCTTAGGTTTCCTTTGTGTAGGTTAAATGATATTAATCTGAGTATTTCAGGAATCATAAGAAATTCCTAGAGATTTTTCAGTGTCCTTGCTGTCTTTTTCTTAATTGATTTGTGTATTTAGCCTTACAAAGGAAGGAAGTTCTGACACATGCTGTAACACAAAGGCACCTTCTGGACATTATGCCAAGTGAAATAAGCCAATCACTCAGGAACATATACTGTGTGTTTCCACTTACATGATGTACCTAGGGTAGTTAATTCAGAGAGAAAGAAAATAGTCTTGTGACTTCCAGGGGCTGGGGAGGGAGCAACATGGAGTTTGGAAATGGGTATATAGTTTTGGCTTGAGAAAGTGATAAGTTTGGGAGATTGATGGTGGAGATGGTTATATAATATTTAGAATGTACTTAATGACATTGAGCTGCACATGAACAAGTAGTAAATTTTGTTATGTCTTTTACCACAATACTGTATACCCCCTAAAATGACTATAATAAAGAAGATAATATCAAACATTTATAAGAATATAGAAAATTTAGTCAGGTACAGTGGTACACACCTGTAATACCAGCAATTTGAGGGGCCAAGACAGGAGAATTGTGAGTTCAAGGCCAGTCTCAGCAACTTGGTAAGTCTCTCAGAAACTTAGTGAGACCCTGTCTCAAACTAAAAAAATTAAAAGGGTGGGTGAGTAGCTCAGAGGTAAATGCCCATGGATTCAATATCCAGTATCGTGTGTGTGTGGGGTGTGTGTGTGTGTGTGTGTGTGTGTGTGTGTGTGTGTGTATAGAGAGAGAAAGAGAGAGAGAGAGAGAGAGGGGAGAGAGAGAAAATATGAATTAATTTAGAACCTCAGACCCTGCTGGTGGGAATGTAAAATGGTGTAGCTTAGAAAATAGTCAGGCATTTCTTAAACTGTTAAATGCAGAATTACATGTGATTCTACTCCTAAGTATATATCCAAGAAAAATGAAAACATTTATCCACAACAAACTTATACACAAATGTTCATGGTAGCATCATTCATAATATCCAAAATGTAGAAACCACCCAAATTTCTATCAAGTGATGAATGAATAGATAAAATGTGGTAAATCTATAATAGAATATTATTTTGGTCATACAAAGGAATGAAATAGAGAAATATGCTACAACTTGGATAAACCTTAAAACCATTAAGCTAATTGAAAGGAGCCAGACACAAACTACCATATATTATGTGATTCCAATTATATGGAATATCCAGATTAGGCAAATCTATAGAATCAGAAAGTAGATTAGCAATTGCCTAGGGACTTGGAGGGATGGATGAGTCTTGAGGAATGACAGCTAAGGAGTATGAGTTTCTTTTGGGGGTGACAGAAATTAATATTAGATTGTGCTAGTGCTTTTGTAATTCTGAATATATTAACTTGTACTCCTTAAATGAGGGAACCGTATGTGAGGTATATCTTAATGAAACTGCTGAAAAGTAGATCCTCTTTTTACTAACTGTGGCCTTGAGCAAGCCACATACTCTCACTGTGCCTCAGTTTCCTCATCTGTAAATGAGTCTGCTTAGGATCATTGTAAGGATCAAATAAGCTGAATTCTATCAAGGGTTTAGAACATTCCTGGGTACCCAGCAAGCTTTCAAAAAAAGGTTTGCAGGTAGAATAAATAGAGAAACTGTTTTAGAAACATTTTTCCGCATATTTTAGTAAATTATTGAAATTTGTTTCTCCATCATCCATCCTCTCTCCTTCCCTCTAGCCTGCCTTCCTCTTTCTTGCCCCTGAATACAGGAAGCAACTGTAATGGCCCACGGGCCTTTACAGGAAAACGTGGACCAGACTCTAACCCTGGAAAATCACTCATCTCTGTTTTCAGAGTGTAACGGATACACTCAAGCCTAGAAATCATTTTGTTTTATTTTTATTTTTAATTGGAATTCAAGGCTGAAAGTTGTTTCTTTCAGTAGTCCTCATTGTTAACCATACAAAAGAGAACTTCATGCACCGCTGTGCCTCTCTGCAAGCAGAAATACCTGCTCCCAGAAAAACTCATATTCAGACCCGCTTGATGCACTTCAGATTTTCATTTCCTCTTTTAAAAAACAAATATGTGAATAATATTACTTTTCGGGGAAATGTATATGAGAACTCATAATTCTCAAGTTTTAAGTGGAGAGAGGCAGAGTTAAACCTTCACATGCGGCTGTAAAGGGGCCCTGGTTCCCCTGGGAGAACATCACAGCCCAGCTCGTTAAGTTGGGGTCCCACCTCCTCACCCCGCTCCTTCTTTGCAGACATCTGTTCAATAAAAGCAGCCATGTATCTTCAGAGACTATAAATGGCACATGTTAAAGTTGTTCTCATCACAGAATTGCTGGCTCCAGTTTGCCAGGAGAGGGAAGAGGGACTCAGTCTTGCACAGATGCAAGAGCCTGATGCTGCCCAGCATTTGCCAGGGTATTGCTTGGGGGAGACCCTGGGAGAATGGGCTCTTGGCGGGTCAGCTTCTGGCGCAGCACACACAATAAACAAAGTTACAGGTGCCCTGGGAAAGGCCTTGTCACCCAAAGTAAAGTAAAATGTTTGCTTTCCCTTGGCTGGACAGTCACAGCCTAGTTCATACAAGCCCTGGGCCAGGGAGAAAGGGAAGGAGCTCATGTCCCCAGAATCTTCACTGTACCCATCATCTCCTGGATTCTTCACTTGCTGTTTGTATCCAGACATCACAAATATGCTACTGCTCTGGCTGCTGCTTCAGTGCACAAGGAACTCAAAACTCAAAGAAGGTGAGAAGTCACACCAAGTTAAAGGACTCAGTACTCACACAGAGGCCTCCGGCTCTGGTTCCTGTTCTTCTCATCTGAGCCATGCAAAGGTATTGAGAATTGGGGGAGGAAGGGCTTATAGTGAATTGCCCATCTCTGTTTGGGTTCAGAATATCCATACAGACTACCTATTCCGTGGAGCTTTGGGGGCTTACAGCTCCACCTAACAGAGCTGATGCTCAGAGGGAGAGTAACAGTTAACCAGTTGGAGCAGTGGGAATTGGTCAGCCTGGTGGCACACTGGGCCTGCGCTGGCTGCTCGGTGGAGGTCATCTCCGTCATTCCACCAACAAGCCTGTGAGGTATGAGCTAGAACCAACATTTTACAGAAGAGAAAACAGGCTCAGGTACTGACGCATCCAAGTCACTCCCAGCTGGCAAATTGGAAGAGCAAGGACCTGAGTCTGCCAGACCCAGGGGCCAACTGAGAATTTGAGAATATCTGACTTTAATACACAGGCGTCTTTCAAAATCAGGCATATTTCACATGATAAGCTTGGTCTGGTGTACCCTGGGTGGAAGTGTGATTACAGGAATAAAAAAAAGAGCCCCAGGATTGTGGTGCAGAAGACCTAGCCACCTAATGACAGACAGACCTTGAGTCAATCCTGCTGTCACTCCAGGTCGGGGCCTCTGACTATGCAGGGAGGCCATCCGGCCTTATGCTGCCAGCGGCCTCTGGAAGTTTCAGTGGCATGAGAACAAGCCAGCAGGTAGGAAAGGTCCTGGGGACACGTGTGGGAAGAGTGACACCATGTGCCTTGGTGTCCCAGGGCTAGCCAGCAGGCCCAAGTGTAAGCTGACTCTGCTCTGGGCAGAGAATCATTGAGAAGGGAGAGCTTAGCTCCACCTAGCTTTCCAAATCAGCCTGCCCGCATCTCCCTGAGACAGGAAGGGACAAGATCACTCTTGAGGCCAGACACCTTTCAAGGTGCCATGTCTAACAGGCCCAGGCCTGTCACCAAATCCCATGCAGGGACAGCAGCAGGGTACTCACCAAGGCTGAACCCCCTCTCAAGTATCCTCCCTTTTATGTGGTCCCAGGCCTCCCTCCCCTGATGGCCACCCCATGTCTCTGATATTGACCCTCAGGAGTCACTGTCTCTACTGTGTAGCCCTTGAAAGCTTTTCCATATGACACCACCTATAATGAAGGGGTGGCCCTTTTAGATAGATGTCTGCATTGAAAGGAACCTGCCAGTGTGTTCTCTAGGGACTACTCCCCCCTTCCTCTGATCTCCATACTCTCCTCACCCACAGGTGTCCCTCCACGCTTCCCTTCTGCATGCCAGAGACATGACCAGAGGCTCCCAAGCCTCTGAGCCACTGCCTGTGGTTCCACACTGCACCCCCAGGCTCCAGGCTATACCTGCAGACCCTTCCCAACACCTTCACTCAGCTGCCCAGTGTCGACCTAGCTTGATCTGTCAAAGAAGCTCCCACCCTCACCCACAGCCAGCTCCTTTCCTGTGTTCTCCCTCTCAGCCAAGGCACCACCACTACCCTCAGGCCCAACGGAGCCTAAGCTTGACTCATTCCTCATCCTCTTCCCTGGCCCACATCCCCCAAGCCCTGTCGCCTCCGTCCTGTGGTAACCTTCCTTCAGTGCCTGTTTCCCCACTACCTCAAAGAAAGTCACCATCTTGCCTGGAGGCACACAATTAGTAGATGCACCCAAGAACTCTGTTCTTCCTACCCTACCCATAGGACCCTCAAGGGACCCGACATCCCCCAGCCCAGCGGTTGCTTCCTCGCTCTATCCTGATGTTCTGTAGACAAGCTCCCTCTGAGCACTGAGCACCACCTCTTTGTTTGGCCAACTTCACTTTGACCTCCAGGACCCAACTTAAGCTCCGTTTCCTCTGCAGCACTTATCAGATGGTAAAAAATCATCCCCTTGTGTGTCCCCCCTCTTCTAAAGGCAGCACTTAACTGGGGTTTGTGAAGGTGGGGACACTAACTTAGAGGCCCCGTGGTCAGCACTCACTGTGAGGTACACACTATGTGCCAGGGGATCAAACATGCTTAGATTGAGTGAATTAACTCTCCCAGTGACTATTCTGTGACCTGCCCTGCAACCTTCTGGGGCTGTTGACTTTATTTTTTTTATGCTATGATATCTCATGTGAGGCCCATTTGATGCTGTGCCTAGAATTTACCAGTCTCTGTAACAGATACCCAGAGAATCACATATAGGCATCTTGCTTCCTTACTTTGATTAATTGAGTGAACATAAGAACATTCCTGGCACAGATATTGGCACCAGTTAGGTGTGAAGCCGGAGCCAGATCCTTCCTTTTCACCCACTTTGGGGATGGATAAAGTCCACACAGATCCCACAGACAGACCACTTGTGAGCTCAGATTATGTTGAAGTATAACATCTCACACTCTGTTAAGGTTTAATACTGTTATGTTGAAAATAAGTGACTAACAGTATCCTCTTTTTAGTTGTCTAGACATTTGAGAGTCACTATGTATTCAACATAAAAGAACTGTGTCATGAGAACGTGACCCCTGGGCTGGGATTGTGGGTCAGCACTTGCCTCGAAAGTATGAGGCACTGGGTTCAATCCTCAGCACCACATAAAATAAATAAATAAAATAAAGGTATTTTGTCCATCTATAACTAAACATATATATATATATATTTTTTTTTTTTAAAGAAGGTAACCCCTGTCAATATTTCTTGGTAACAGCCAAGTCACATCTCAGGAGCCCTCTCAAGGCCTTTATGTAGTTTAAATCACAGCCAAATCAAGAGTGAATAAAAAGTAAGTTTTGAATAGAAGCTGCAATTTCTCATTACCCTGATTGTGATGGGTCTGTGGTAGGTAGCCTAATGGTCCCAAAGATGTCCACATCCTAATCCCTAGGACCTATTAAAATGTTAGGTTATATGGCAAAGGGGAATTATGTTTGAAGATGGAATTAATGTTGAATTGTAACTTCCAAAAGAGAGATGTTAAAGTCTAGCCCCCAGGATCTCATAATGTCATCTTAGTTGAAAATAAGGTCATTAGAGATGGACTTCATAAAGAAGAGCTCATGCTAGATAGAGTCGGGCCCTTAATCCAATGTGATTGGTGTCCTTGTAAGAAGATGGCCACGAAGGACACAGACACCCAGGAGCAACACCATGTGAACATGAAGACACACACCCATGTTTCTGCAAACCAAGAAATGCTAAGGATCATGGGCCCTTAACAAGACCTAAGGCAATAGATACAGAATAGATTCTCCATCAGAAAGATCCAATCCTGGTGACAGACAGATTTGGACTTCTGGCCTCTAGAACTATGAAGAATATATTTTTCTAGGTTTAAGCCACCCAGTTTGTGATACCTTTTCTGGTAGCCTTAGCAAATGAATACAGGTGGCCAATCAACTGGCCTCCAAGGAGATTATTCTGGATTATCTAAGTGGATTCAGTGTAATGACAGGGGTCCTTGAAAGCAGAAGAGGAAGGTAGAAGAGAAGGTTGGAGTCATGAAGAAAGACTCAACCTGTCACTGTTGAAAGTAAGTTCGAGGAAGGAGACCCAAGCCAAGAAATGAAGGCCATGTGTAAAAGTTAGAAAAGGCAGGAGGAAAGAGGTTCCTTCCTGGAGTCTCTAGAAGGAGCTAACATTTGCCCCAAAACCTTGATTTTATTTTTTAAATTTTTTATTTGTTCTTTTTAGATACACATGACAGTACAGAGTATTTTGACATATCATCCATACATGGAGTATAGATTATTCTAATTAGGATCCCATTCTTGTGGTTGTACATGATGTGGAGTTTCAGTGGTTGTGTATGCATGTATGAACATAGGAAAATTATGTCCAATTTGTTCTACCGCCTTTTCTATTCACATCCCTCCTCCCTTCCCGTCATTTCCCTTTATCTAATCCAATGAGCTTCTGTTCCTCCCTCCACCCCCTTATTGTGTGTTAGCATCTTCATATCAGAGAGAACATTTGGCCTTTGTTTTTTTGGGATTGCTTATTTCACTTAGCATGATGGTCTCCAGTTCCATCCATTTACCAGCAAATGTCATAATTTCATTCTTCTTTATGGCTGAGTAATATTTCTTTGTGTGTGTGTGTGTGTGTGTGTGTGTGTGTAAAACATTTTCATTATCCATTCATCTGTTGAAGGGCACCTGTGTTGGTTACATAGCTTTGCTATTATGAATTGAACTCCTATAAACATTAATGTGGCTGCATCACCATGGTATGCTGCTTTTAAGTCCTTTAGGTATATGCTGAGGAATGAGATAACTGGGTCAAATGGTGGTTCCATTCCAAGTTTTCTGAGGAATCTCCCTACTGCTTTCCAAAATGGTTGTATCAATTTGCAATCCCACTAGCAATGTATGAATATATCTTTCCCCCCCGATCCTCACCAATATTTATTGTTACTTGTAATCTTGATAATTGCCATTCTGACTAGAGTGAGATAAATCTCAGTGTAGTTTTAATTTGCATTTCTTTAACTGCTAGAGATGTTGAACATTTTTATATATATTTGTTGGTCATTTGTATTTTTTTTTCTTCTGAGAAATGCCTGTTTAGTTCCTTTGCCCATTTATTGTTTGGGGTTTTTGGGTTTGGGTTTTAGTTTTTTTGGTGTTTTTTTTTTTTTTAGTTTTTTTTAGTTCTTTGTATATCCTGGAGATTAATTCTCTGAGGTGCAGATGGCAAAGATCTTCTCCCATTCTGTAGGCTCTCTCTTTATGTTCTTGATCATTTCCTTTGTTGTGAAGAAGCTTTTCGGTTTGATACCATCCCATTTATTGATTCTTGATTTTACAAGTCTTGCTGAGGAAGTCAATTCCTAAGTCAACATGATGGATAGTTGCTCCTACATTTTCTTCCAGTAAGTTCAGGATCTCTAATCTAATGCCTATGTCCTTGATCCACTTGGAGTTTAATGTTGTGCAGGGTGAGAGATGGGGGTTCACTTTCATTCTATTACATATGGATTTCTGGTTTTCCCAGCACCATTTGTTGAAGAGGCTATCTTTTCTCCAATGTATGCTTATGTCACTTTTGTGTGTGTATTGGTTTGCCTCTGTGTCTTCTGTTCTCTTCCGTTGGTCTTATGTCTGTTTTGGTGCCAATACCATGCTGGTTATATTACTATAGCTCTGTAGTATCATTTGAGGTCTAGTATTGTGATGCTTCCTACTTCACTTTTTTAAGGATTGCTTTGGCTATTCTGGATCTCTTATTTGTCCAGGTGAATTTCATGATTGCTTTTTCTATTTCTATGAAGAATATTATTGGAATTTTAATAGAAATTGCATTAAATCTATTTAGCTCTTTTGGTCGTATGGCCATTTTGACAATATTAATTCTGCCTATCCAAGAACATGGGAGATCTTTCCATCTTCTAAGGTCTTCTTCAATTTCTTTCTTTAGTGTTCTATAGTTTTCATTGTAGAGGTCTTTCACCTCTTTTGTTAGATTTATTCCCTTTTTTTTTTTTTTGAGGCTATTGTGAATGGGATAGTTTTCCTAATTTCTCTTTCAGCTGATTCATCATTGGTATATAGGAACACAACTGATATGTGGATATTAATTTTATATCCTGCTTCTTTGCTGAATTCATTTTTGAGCTCTAGAATCTTTCTGAATACCTTGATTTTAAACCAGCAAGATCTGAGACTTCTGATCTCTAGAATTTTTATCTCCATGTAAGATAATAAATCAATTTTGTTTTGAGCCATTAAGTTTGTGGCAATTTTTTTATGCAGGGAAAAATAGAGAAGATAGTGTCTCAAAGGTCACTGAGCTATCCAATATATCTCATTAGCATATTATAACTCAGAATACAGGCTCAGAATCCCTGCTCCAAAAATCTGAAATCCAAAATGCTATGCAGAATCCAAAACTTTTTGTGAATCAATATGATGCCACAAGTGGAAACTTTTATACCTGATCTCATGTGATGGGTATAAGTCAAAACCAGGTATACTCAAAATATTGAATAAAATTACCTTCAGGCTGTGTGAATGAGGAGTATGGGAAACAAATGAATTTTATGTTTTGACTTGGATCCAATATCTAAGATGTCTCGTGATTTATATGCAAATATTCCAAAATCCCAAACAATCAGGAATCTGAACTACTTCTGGTTCTAACAGTCTGGATAGGGACACTCACCCTGTTAGGCACAGGAACCGAGTCACTTGGACAGAAAGGGAGGAGATTCCATTCTAACCCCTTCAGAGTGATGGGAAAGACAGCCCAAATTAGAGAACTGTTAACTATGCCTTCCTAAAGAATTACAGTTTCATGGCTCTTAAGAAGAAATCAAACTTGAAATCAAACTTGCTAACTCAAACTTGTCTTTCTTTTCTCTCTCCAAACTAAAATGTTGCATCCATTAAACAGAAAACACTCCTCACCCCACCCAGCCCCTGGCACCCACCATTCTTTCTACTTTTTCTCTCTCCAGGTTCCTTGAATGGGTGGAATCATGTGGTATTTGTCTTTTGGTCACATCATATTTGTGTGGGTGGAATCGTGTCATTTGGCTTATTTCCCTTAGCATACCATCTTCAAAGTCTGCCCGTGCTGTAGCCGGCATCAACATTCCCTTCCTTCCTTCCACTTTCCCCTTGGACTCTCTTTCCCCTCAGATGTGATTATCCAAGTCACTGATGGGGCAGAAGGTATAGGAGGTATCCAAGGGAGGGCTGCTAAGCCTCGCCCAGCAATTCCTCCATCACCCTGTGTGTCCCAGATGGGACCTGCCCGTGACAGGGAATCACTGCCCACATTCACTACAGCACAGGCCCTGGCCATGTGCCCAGCCATGGAAGTGCATCCTGTGACCAGTGGTGTGCACTCCCAGGGCAGGTGACATTCCCATGGGTAGGACATAAAGGTCATACTTCTAAGGCTTATCCTAGAAAGCACAGTACATGCAAATGACAGGAGCAAATTCAAAGCTTCTTTTACACTTAGAGTCAACACAATAATCCCCAAGTCTCGCCTTGAAGCCTGATGTTTATATTCTCAAAATTCAACACAAACGTGTAAGACAAAAGTGATCTGACTGGGGAGGTGGGGGGTGGTGGTTATGAGATGCAAAAGTAAGTAGGCAGGGTGGGGATAGAGGTAACAGGGGTAACCTGGCTGCTTAGAAACAGAAATAGGGCAAAGGTGGGTGGCATTGATAAAGATGGCATCTCCATTTAAAGAGGTCACCTCCTCTCCTGGTGCTATCAGACCAAACCTGGGCCATTCTGTTCATTTTAAAACAGCAGCAACTGATTAGAAAATTACAATTAGGATGGAGAAATCAAGAATCCATCTTAATCTGAAAACCAGAACAAGGAGAAAGGTGTAGGAGTCACTTCAATTCTTTTTGTGTTGACATGAGAGACTTGCCTGCTGCCCTGGGAGTTCAGCATCGCCTACCTGGGAGATAATGGCAGCAATCCTCACTAAAGGTCTGGGGCTGATGTGTGCCACATGCAGTTTATGGCAGTATGTCACTTGCGCTCACCACCACACCCCTCAGTAGGCTGTTGTCTCTGTCCCTCCCACTTACTGGTGGGTCCGAGGAACTTCAAGAGCCGGAACTGGAGAGGAAGGGCCAGTTGGCACCACCCAGTGCCCACCCAAAGGCTCTGGGAGATGCTCAGCTGTTTCTAAGGGGTACAGTGGCACAGTGTGATGGCATGGCATGATCAGGTTTTGTTTCTGGTGGAACCAGGGCTACTTTTTCTGATGAAGAGGAATGGAATGAATACCTGTCCATCTCGCCATCTGTGGTTCCAGGCACTCTTGCCAAGTGCTGAGCTCCCAGGAGCTAGAAGTATTTGAGGAAGGACTAGAGAGTGGGCAAAGCTTAACAGCTCATCAGAGGACCAAGAAGGAGAGACATTCCCAAACTGGTCAGTTTTTCAACACCCTGAAGCTGACAGAGGTATAGACCCCAGATCATTGAAGCATTGAGCAGATAAATTAAGTTTTAGAAGAATGCTTTAAAGTGCTGACCTCAGTAGTCCCCTTCCCTATGGCCTACCAGCTGCCATCCTCAAGATGGCATCCTCAAAGACCCACTTTGGAGGTTCCACAGTCCCTAAGGCAGTGAGAACCTTGTTCTGGTGGATTCATGCAGGGAGACTGAAAAGACCTTTGTCAAAGATTGTATCAGTTAGCAAGTACTGCAGTAACAAACATTCCCAATATCTCAGTGTCTTAGAATAGTGTCATGTTGTCATGGCAGAGGGCAAGAAACAGAATCAGAGCCAAACTTAATGACTACATTCAAAGCAGGAGCTTTGTCGCCAGTACTTGCCCACTTACACCCCATTGAATAAAACATGTTCCATGATCCTTCTGAAAGGCTCTCCATGGTGTGGGGGGAGATAGCCTCTCTCCCCTATTACACACCCCCTGTTTTAGTCAGCTTCTCACTGCTATGACAGAAAGACCTGACCAGAACAATTGAGAAGCAGGAAAGGTTTATTCAAGGGCTCACGGTTTCAGAGGTCTTAGGCCAGAGAAGGCCAGCTCCATTCTTGGAGCTCAAGGTGAGGCAGAACATCTCTCAGGGGATTAATTCACTGATTGGGTTAAGACTCTCACAACCCAAGCATTTCTCCTCTGAACCTTCTTGCACTGTCTCTCGTGAGCTTTCGGGGGACACCTCACATCCAAACCATAACACTCCCTGTCTTTTCTCCCCTGCTCAGGTGGGTGGCAGGCCCATGGAGCCCCTGCTCAGCCACCTGTGAGAAGGGCATCCAGCATCGGGAGGTGACCTGTGTGTACCAGCTACAGAATGGCACACATGTCACCACACGGCCCCTCTACTGCCCAAGCCCCCGACCAACACCAGTGCAGAGCTGCGAAGGCCAGGACTGCCTGTCCATCTGGGAGGCATCAGAGTGGTCACAGGTGAGTGGCTGCACTTGTGGCTGGGACTGAAACCACCACAAGAGCCCCCAGCCCTTGTCCACAGGATGTAGTGTGGTACTTTTCTCTTCGTGGTGTTTGTGATACATCTCCATGTGTCATGGTCTTTATCTGCTCCAGAGGAGCTCAAAGCTGTGTTCTGGCCCATATATTCTTAAATTCCATTTGAGATAACAACATGGCTTAAAGAAAACATGGATAACATGTTTGTGATGATGCACATGGCATCACAGTGAAAGTACTATTCGTTTCATTTCTTATGACAATTCCCACCTAAAGATAAATAAATAGACACACACACACACACACACACACACACACACCCCAGTTGACCTTTTAATTTTCCTTTGGGCGTGTTTGAGCTCTAGTGTGGTCAAGTTGGGAAGCTGTTTTAAAGACTTTCCTTTCATGCCACAGCAGTTTTGTAGATTGTGAGAGTTAGATGCTGGGAGGGACAGCTTTTAGTATGCAAGTTGGAGTTACAAATCTCACGCCATAAAACATTTTGGAAAGAGGTCAATTAAGCCTTAAGTTTTCACTTTGAAAGTTGGTCCTGGAAATTCCATTTTATCTTTAAGGGTGTCATCTTCCAAAGCTTTGCATTGACTTTGCCTTAATGCTTTTGATTGTTTGGCTGTAAAACAAACAAAAAATAGCTAAATAAAGGGCAACCTTCCCTCAGGTCTTCCACCAAAAGTGGTCTATGAAATTCAAAGAGGCTAGATCCAAGACAGTCTTCAGTGTGGAAAATATTTTTAAAGTTCCTTTGATTGCCAAACAGTCGGAATTTATTTTGAATAAAAAAGTATTCAGCCCATTTTTAATGAAGGAGAAGTCTACCGTTGGCTGCTCTAAAACTGAGTTTAATCTTCAGACCAGTCTTGAAATATACTCATTTAAAGACCTTTGCCCTTAACCCCTACTTTATAATATTTTAGGACAAAGAGCTTAATTTTTTTCTTTATATATACTTAGGTTTGTAAAGTTAACATCAAGAAAAATTTTCTTTGTTGGCCCTATTGGGGATTATATTCTATCACTGAGCTACATTCCCAACCCTTTTCAGAATTCTGAGATAGGATCTTGCTAAGTTGCCCAGGTTGGCCTCAAACTTGCAATCCTCCTGCCTCAGCCTCTCAAGCAGCTAGGATTATAGGTGTGAGCCACCATGCCTGGCTGGAATTTTTTTTTTCATATTTGCTGCCAGGATGGAGACAGGCACACAGCCACAATTCCTTTCCCCAACCCCAGATGAGCCTTAGGGATTTGACCACCCAGCTCCTAATTCAAGCAAGATTTATGCTTTAATCTGATTGATAAGATTAAAATAAATCTTCCATTCAGACTCTTATGTGGGGAAAAAGGCCTCTTTACCAAAAGAACCAAGCCTGGAGTTATCAGTTATTAAAGCACTGAAGACCACCATATCTGGGAAAGGTGAGACAACTAGAGCAAGGCTTAAAGGAATTTCTTTATGATCATCTCTACATTAATGCCCCATCCTAATCCTGCACTAGTATCTGTACCAATCCATCTCATTCTGGCCCAGCCCCATGCAAGCAAAATGCTGCTTTCTTAACATGTGACGTGGAATCACATCCTTCCTCCACAAGTTCCTTATGAAGCTGGTATTTCTGCCCCTTCACTGTGGGCTGAAGCCCCTCCAGCCCTGGCCAGAAGCTGGCTTTCATTTCTTGTGGGAGAGTTTTTATTGACATGATGGCTCTTATTCAACCAGCTTCATTGATCACCCTTACTAAATACTCCCTCCCCCAGCTCCTTCCCATCTTCATTTGGAGAATCAGATTTGCAGAAGGATGCCAAAGGTAATAAATGGATTCCTCCTATCCTCAGTTTCTAGGCTCAATCCTCAATGGGAAGCAGAAAGAGAGGCTGAGCTTCCCCTCCTAGGTCCCTTTAGAGGTGACATCTGCCCACGGCACTGTCCTTCCACCAGGCCAGAGGCCCCCAGGGAGTGGGGTATTAGTCAGACTAAGGGGCCAAAGCCAGGTTTGCTAGAGAAATTATTTGGACACTCAGTGCTTGAAATTCAAGGTAAAGGGGCAAGAAACACAGAACAGAGTAAGAAGCTGCAGGAATGGTGAGTGGCCTATTAGTTGCCAAGAAGCAAGTCATGTAGACTCTGAGGTCAGGGAAGTCCATGTGTCAAATGGTGCAGACAGAGTTGCTGAAATAATCAGAAAACATTGTCACACAGAGAAGCAGGGGCTAGTCCTTCATTGCAGTGGCCCAGGGCTCCCTGAGGCAGCCCTCCTGGCCCAGGTGGTCCTGTGTGCGAAACCTGCAACCGGACTGGCTCCTTGCACCAGAGGTCCCTTTAAACCAGTGCTTCTCCCCAACACCAATCCAAGTGTGTGTGTTCTGCCAGCTCCCCCAGGTGACAGCCCAGCCAGTTCTGAAGCTGGTTCTCAAAACCCATGGCAGCTTCAGAGAGAGAGAGAGAGAGAGAGCGAGAGAGAGCGAGCGAGCAAGAGAGAGAGAGAGCGAGTGCTATATTAAATTCATAACAAAAAGGTAGGTAATATTGTAGAATAAATACTAATAACAGAAATATCAAGAATAATGATTGCTCTTCATGTACTTTTATTTTAGCAGACGCAATGGAACTTTTTAAAAGTTGTCGCTTAAGAAAGTTGCTGCAGTAGCCTTGGCAAACTGAACAAGTATGAAGTTTCTTTAGCAGAATCCAGCCTGTAGCCCACCATCTCCCTCAGTTAGGTGTCTGCATTCATGGTGGGGACAGGGCTTTTCAGGGAGACTACGCACTGGTCCACATACAGAAAATTGGAGGGATAGCTCCCTGGCCTACAGACTACGTCCCCTCTGCTTGCCGACCACTCATCGCACTTGGCAGTTATGTCTCCCCAAGGTGCCAGGTCAACTCTGCTGGGACTTCTTCCACTTTATTTGTGGAGAGCCATAAGTGCTATTGCCAGCCAGTGCACCACCCTGCCCCACAGAGGAGCATGCCAGGAGCAGGCTGCAGGCTCATCCCAGAGCTGCCCACCCTCCACACCCTGACATCTTGTCCTCACCCCTTTCTGCTGGAGGAAATGGGGGCAGTCTTGAACTGAAGGCTTGCATATCACCCATCACCCTCAGGCCCTCCCACACTGTCTCCCAAGAAGTAAGCGAGCTACTTCCAGGAACACTCTTATGTTACCACGTTTGGTGTCCTCACTTAAATATCCATTAGAACTGTCAGCAAGGGACACCTGTTTACAAAAAAGTCACCTATGGCTTTTCTTGTCTGTCTCCTACTTCTCTTTCCTGCATCAGGGTCTTTGCCATGTGTAGCAGGAGCTGGTGGCCTTGGACCTCATGCTGCCAGGGCCTCACCTTGCTCCTGCTGGCTTGTCTCCTGCTCGTCCTCTGAGCCTGCGCACATTTGCCCTCTGAACTCACACAATGCCTTGGTCTTTTGGAGCTGATGACTGGCCACTAAATTCCATTCCCCTCATTTGACCTTCTGGGCACCCCAAGTTCTTGCAATTTCTGATTCCTGTGCGTCTCCCCCATCACCAGCCACCCAGCTGGGGTCCCAACCGGGACTAGGTGCCTAAGACTGAAGACCCTGTACTTTTTGAGGATAGAAACAGCATCTTCATCTTTGTGTCCCCACTCCAGGTCTGGCACAGAGTAGGGACTTCATAGATGTTGATGGACTTAAACTGAATTGGTCTGGATTAAATGTTTACATGGTATCTTGCAGTGCTCTGCCAACTGTGGTAAAGGGATGCGGAAGCGAACTGTGACGTGCACCAACTCACAAGGGAAATGCGATGCATCCACAAGGCCGAAAGCCGAGGAGGCGTGTGAGGACTACTCAGGCTGCTATGAGTGGAAGACGGGGGACTGGTCTAAGGTGAGGACGGCGCTCTGACATTCCCCTCCTGCTGCAACAGTCCAGGGGGCTCCAGTCAGGAGCTCAGTGTCCCATTGGGCCCAGTTCTACAGGGGTTCCAATCTAACCATGCAGATTCCCAACTCTGCACCTGCCAGTGGCCCTGCGTGCATCCTGCCTGCTGCTCCTGCAGGTGGATCAGCTCTCTATGCTGGCTGGGAGCACCCACTGCTTTGTGAACCTTTGGAAGGAAAATGAATACAGCAAAATGTGGGTGCTCTGTCACCAGCCTGGCCGCCCTTTTCAGCATTCTGGCTGTGCCCCAGCATCCTGCTACGGGCCTGGCCTCACAGCCTTCTGTCACAAGAGCCTTATAAATGTGTGGGAGGCTGGGTCGAAGCAGACACATAGGGGATACTTGGGCAAATGTCACTTCCATTCATTTCCAGGACCTTTGGTCCACATCCAGGGGACAAGGAGGGTTCAACAGAGATTGAATGTTTTTCTGAGTGAAAAAGTCTTTGGTGTTTAACCCTTCATTTATTCATTCCCCTGGTATCTTTGAATGACTCCCATTTACTGGAGACTGATGTCAGCGTAAGAACCTTCCAGTAGGTTTCCTTTTCACAGCAACCATACGATGTCTAAGGCGAGCTCAGAATCTATTTATTCTTTTTAAATATTTCCTTGTGGTCTTAGCAACTGAAAAATATCTACTTGCTTCCCCGGGTCCCTCTTCATTCAAAGGTTGCTGACTGGTGACTGAAGAAGCTGTTGGTGTTTGTTTGGCGTGTGTAATATTGTAACCATTTTGGTACAAAATGTAAAATTTCAGTATGAAAATCTGGCAACAGGGCCCCCGGTCAGTTCTGCTTTGTAGAAGGGAGAATGGTTTGTTCATTGTGAAGCAAAACTTGTCAGAATCCAATCCCTTGTAGAAATGCCACCACCTCCCTGCCCAACACAAGTCAGAAAACAAAGCCCTCCAAACACTTCAAGTGCAAAAAAATAAAGTCAAATATCTTAGGTCCCAGTTTACCTGCTGTGCTAAAATGTCACCTCTAGATAACTGAATTTGGAGACCCAAAATACCTGCTTCTTATTTATTCCCTGTTCAAAAGACCTGACCCAGCAATAGAATCAAGGCCAACAGTCTAGCTTCCCCAAAACAAACACAGATGTCACACAGTGACATGGATGTAGATAGTGCTCATTAGGAAGCTTCCAGAATGAATCTTACGCTGGAGGAAAAACTTGACTCCAAGGCTTTCACAAAAGATACATGTGCTCTGGGCCATGAGAACCAGAGTCATGGGATAGAGACATTGAGATCTGGCATGTAACTCTGTTCCACTTGAACTTCATAACCTCTCTGGCCCTCAGTATCTTTATCTCCAAAATGGAATTCATGAAGCCTGGTTCTGCCTGTTTCTCAGAGGTATTCAGAAGTTCCAGGGTGCTGGGATAAGTGACTAAGCCCTTTCATAACTAAGCTCATTTCCCTACCTCGAATCTCACCCAGTGTTCACACTGCTGCGGGCACAGTTCCCAGAACTAACCTGTTTTGATCTGACTCCAGTTTGTCTTGATTCCTTTTATAGAATGATCCTGAGAAATGTTCTCTATCCGAGCACATCTGGACCCAGCTTGAATCAAAGGGGCAAATGAAAAGTGGTCAATTCCTAGCCTGGGCCACAAATGCCCATCCTGGGTTGGGGTATTTGGCATTTGTTTCCTCTGTGCCTCATGCTACCATTCCTTTCCAGCCAGGGTTGTCACTCCTGTTGTACAGAAGAGGAAATAGAGGCTCAGAGTGGCTAAGCCACTTGCCCGCACTCCTCTGGCAGAGCCCCTATTCCTGGATCCCTACTCAGTGCTCAAAACACATGTTAGAAACAGAACAAGAAGGGCTCTGGGAGTCCCAGGGTTGGTACCTCTGAGCCTCGGGGAGCCCTGCAGATGGTTGTCGACCAGCCAGTGTCTGAGCTTCTCCAGCTGAACCCCTCTGGTTTTGAGGACTAGGGAGACACTTGTCTTCTTAAGTACTTTGAACATCCTGGTGTAAGCAGCAGCCAGACACCAGAGGGTGAATGGAAATAGCACATGCAAAGCACAGCACAGTCTGCTGGGAGCTCATGCTCTGCAGGGCTCCCTCCCCAGTTGTGCTCTGCGTTAAGAACAAGGAGGAGCCATAGGATGTCAAGACCTCCCCCACATCTTGGCCACTTAGATGGGGCTGTCATCCGATGGGCTGGCCGTGTGCTGAGCACGGTGTGTGCGTGGAAGCCAGCTGTTCCATCCCAGCCGGCTGCAGGTCTGGCCAGAGCAGCAGCTCAGCTTAGAGTGGTGTTGTTGAGCAGCCACCCAGCGCCAGCGCTCAGGGAGGGAAACTTGGTTCTGCTGTGCAGAAGAGAACTGCAGGGGATGCGCGGCTGGAAGTCTGTGTGTGTGGTATGCAGGGAGCCAGCTGGCAGGGGTGGGGGCATAGAAGCCCACCAAGAGACCCCCCACCCCAACTGTCCACCCCACCCCCCTCCCTTCTGCTGCCATCACTGGGGTGGGGTGGGGAGTTTGCCCTCTGTCTTTCTCTCCGTGTCTTCTCTGAAGAAAAGACTTTAGCTCCCTGAGGGGCCCCGGATCCTCACTCCCCTTGGCTGTGGAGGCCAGTAGGAGCAGATTCCATGGGATGCATCTTGCCCTGGCGTTTTTGCTCATTTGGACTGTTTGGATCTACTCTCAGGTTTCTGGTCATCTCTGCTGTCCGGTTTTGCAGATGGTGTCACTGTTGTGCTCATGGGTTCCTCTGTATTTGTAAACAATCGCCACAGACCAACATCCAAACCTCCATTCATACCAGACTCTGAAGACAGCTAACGTACTCCCTAAAAGGAAAGTAGATAGAAGGCTAGGGCTCAGAGCCATCAGTTGTCCTTGAATGTGGAGAATGTTTACCCCGTCCTCATGGCCAGGAGGAAACCAGGTCAAGCAGCCAGTGCAGAAAGTGTTGGGCCAGACAGGTACCCAGCAGACTGTGCCATGATGGAGGGAGCTTAGAAGGTCTGCTTTCCAGCCAGGGAAGCTTTGACACCTCCCATCCAAGCACCCTCTTGTCACTTTGCCCCATAGTGCTATTGAGAAAGATGAGCTTGTTTCCGGGAGGTGATGTGCAGGCCAGTCCAGGCCCATGCACGGGAACCATTCTACCTGGGTGAGAGCTTTTGGGAACAGCAGAGCTCCTCAGTGCTCAGAGCCATGGTGAGGCAGGCTAGGCTCCCAGGGACTATGTGGCTCCCTCCCTGGTGTCCTGAGCACAGCTAATAGTCAAACCCTAACTAGTGGCCCATAGGAGGGTCGGTCACACTTCATATTCCCACGCCTGCTGAGGGCATTACAATTGTTCTGGGTGTTTGGAAAATGACCTGCAGCTGCCTGCCCTCCAAGGATGTTAGCACTTTTCAGAAAACAATGCAAATCATTGTTTGCAGCCACTGAATGGGTCTATGTATTCTACCCGGGTGGTTGGGAGTTAAATTGAAAGAGGAGGAAAATTCATTTCTTTCTAGAAGAGCGTGACTTCTAATCAAAAGTCGAAATGTCTCAGATCTAAGACCAGAAACATTTGTCACCATTGAATTGATGAGATTTTTTTCCCCATGAGAAATAAACTATTCCAGAGGAATTATAATGGGATGATGTTTTTAATGAAAATTGATGATTCTCTATGTTAAGAATTTGTGCTTCCTGGTGTGAACAGATCAAAATGGCCATTGATCTCCTGGTGTCAGTGGAGGTCTGGGGAAGGGGCTGGTCTGACAAGCCCTCTGAGGCCTCATCTGACTCCAGCTTCCTTCTCTCTGTAAGTCAGAGATGACAGTAACTCCCAGAGGCCTTGAGAAGTTCAAATGACCCAATATGTGTGCAAGTACCTGTGAGCCCTGAGAGGAATTTAGGGAGGGCTGATCCCTCTTCAAGCCCACAGAAATGTTGTTACAGTCTGTGATGTTTGCCATTGCTTTAGAATTTACTAAGCACTTTCACCCATATGATCCACTTGACCCTCACAACTGCCTCGTATCATTTTGCAAATGAGGAAACTGAGGCTCAGAGTGGTGATGTGGCTTTTTTTCCTCCAGGGTCACACAACTAAAAAGTGCCGTGCCTTCTGGTTTGTAATTCAGTTTTCTTTCAATGCACAATGTCAGAAGGTTATCTTAATTTGAAGCAAGAAACTGAACAATAAGATGGCTTCAGCTCTATCAAAGGCAGAGACTCGGCATAAAATCAAGTATCTCCCCGGTCTCCACACCACCCATCCAAACCTACCCATAAGGCTTTGTATCAGTCATTTGTCCTTTAGCACAATTGTTGTTTCTATATGAGGAGATCCTGCACATTAAGTCTTCCCTTAATCACGAAATTAAAAGTCAAATCCCTATTAAAGGAAATTGGTACATCCAAGAGCAAGTCAGGACACTGGGGCCCTCTTCTGGGATGTGGCAAACCATACCATGGAGTCAGGAAGCCAGCCCTCTGCACTGGGACAGAAATAAAGAAATCCTCGGTGAGATATAGTACCCGTGGGAGCATGAGCAGCTAGTGGGAGAAGGATTATCAAAATTCAGTGCTCTACGGACGGGGCAGGAGGCGAGAGGACAGGTACCTTTGGTGTGGAATACACATGAGCAAACAGAGCCTGCCGCAGTGTTAGGGAAAAGCTGAAGCCCCAGTCACTGCTCAGTTAAGAGAAGTGAGCTTGCTACAGAGTGGTGACGTCTCCAACAGTTGCCAGGAGATGTGCTGGCATGGCCCAAGGTGGGTGCCAGGGCTCCCTGCAGAGCTTAAGGCAGATGCCTTTGTCTCCTCGGCCCCCCATCTCCATGTCCCCAGTGTCCATCCGACCAGATCAGAGTGGGCGCCAGCTTATCCTGACTCTTCTGCACCACAGTCTAGATTCTCATTAGAGCCTGGACCTGGCCGTTGTCCCTGAAGAACACTTCTCTTGTGCCACACATTATGTTATTGACTTTTGGGGGTTGGGGCCCACTTGGTAAGGACAGTGCAGGTCCATGTCCTGGCTTTGCCATGCTTCACCTAACCTTGTCTAAGATCTTCCTGTCAGGTGCGTTTAGGGATACTTCATAAGAAATGAACGACTTTCACAGATGCCAGCCAGTGCTAATTTTTATCTTCATCTCATCACCATTGGGTACAGTCACAGGTCTGTGGTCACTCATTAAAATGTCATTTCTTACATGGATCTGTAAAACATTTGTCTTAGACAAATAGTTCCTTAAGTGTCACTCAGGCCCCATAAGACAGTGTTTGCCCCAGCCTGTGCCCTCCTGGGATGACAGTGTGGACGGGGACAGACATGTTTCTGTGGCATTTCGTAGGACCTTAAGCCTCTTTCACTGAGATTGGTAAAGGGGAAGCTCAGTGACCAGCTGGGAACAGCTCCAGCTTAAGGAGAGAATGAGAGCTGCCCCTGCAGTCTCCTCTGTTCCCCCAACCCCAGGAGCCCTGGGGACTCCCCCATTCCTGCAGTTCATCAGAGGTCACCTCTGCCTTCTAGCTCCTTAGCTATGAAGCCCCAACCAGAATCTGAAGTGCAGCAGGCTGTGAATTCAAAGGAAGAGGGGGGCAGCAGGGACTCCTGAAGTCAAGACTGCATGAAAGGAAGCAAGAGTTTTAAAGGGGAAGAGTGTGTGTGTGTGTAAGAAAGCATTTTCCGTCTCAGAGCTAGCACAAAAGAGCATGGGGATTTTCATTATTGTTGAGACCTGCTATTTCAGGTTTCAACAGCTTCCCAGGTTTTCTTTGCTCATGCCAAGTCTTGCGGGGAAAACTGTCCAAAAAATGCCTTTGAAGAACTCTTGACATTTCACCAGCCAAGCGCCTTTCAGGTACAAACAGAAAATGGACTGACTGACAGGATTCTCTGTCATTCTTTGCTATCCAAAACCTGCCGGAGGCAGCCTGGCCCCTGAGAATCAGGGCGGCCACAGGGTGGTTTTTGTCTGCACTGAAGGTTTCTTCCTGTCTCCTTCTACCCAGACTCAGCCCCTGCTCACCCTGCCTCCACGCAAGGCAGCTCAGGCTGGGCCCCTCCTCCAGAAACATTTTCTTCCTCCCAAGATCTTTATAGCCTCTTTTAGCTAATCCTCAGAAAATCCCAATGGGATCTGCTATAAATAACAGATTTTATTTACCTGGGAGAAGGGAGAAGAAGGGAGCCCTGCTGTTGTAGGAGAACCTCTGTGAGGTGATCAAGAGCTGGTTCATCCCTGCTAGGGGGAGGTGGGCAGGCAAGGGTGGGAGGCCACTGCTGTATAGCTAGGGAAGAGTTACGTGGACACTCTGAGCCTCATAGTCTGCCTCCATGAAAGGTAGTGTCACAACCCCTGCAGATGCATTTATTGAGCACCTACTCTGTTCTGAGCACTCTCTTTACTCTTGAGTGTACACTGGTAGGTACATGGTGGGCATGCAGAAGGTAGGCTCTGTTGCTTTGACTACTTCTATTGTCGTTGTTATAACTATTGTTATTCTAAAAAAGCCAAGCTGGTAATGCTTGCATGTTGTCTCCCTGTCATGTGAAACAGAAGGTATTTTCCTCCTTTTAACAGGAAACTCGTCTACCTTGGGGAATATCGCCTTTCCAACAGTCACTTCATAATTTGCATGAAAAGCATATGTATAAGTCCCAATTGAAACTCCCTCTCTCCTTTGTTGCCATGAACCTATTATTTTGTGCATCCAAAATTTTCTTTTTGCTATTGCACTCCATCTTACATGTCTTTGACTCTTTCTCCTGGCCCAGGGCCGGCCAACAGATGGGTGCAGGGGCTGCTGGGTCACCAGTCAGGTTTGTGCTTTGGAAGGGGCAGGAGGAGGGCAATGCTTACTGCAGGTTGTCTGGCAGGAAGTCTTTGTGAATTTATGGCTGCTGCTATTTCTGTCAGTTAACTGACTCTTGTGGAGTTGCATTAAGTGTTGATGGAATGAGCCACTTGAAAAAAGTTACCCCTCTGTGAGAGAGTGCTTCAAACAAGATCAGATATGTTTTTTTATAGATCTGTTTGCTTAGATTGTAAAAGCTTGAAAAATGGCTTCATGGTGAGGCTTGGGGCAAAATTTGATGCTATCAGGAGACACTGCAGTCTCCTCACTGTTTAATTAAAGCTGGGACCACAGGGGAGGCCAACAGAGAATTCACAGCGTGTGCCTGTTTTATCCTTAATGTGAATGAGTTAAGGTTCCTGGAGGGCACCCCTTCAGATGCCCGTCTGAAGTCACATTTGTCTGCAGGGCGAGAGCAGCTTCTAATTGTGCTCCTGCAGGTCCAACTGCCTGATCACCCTGGGAGCCAGGCCACAACTGCCTGCAGAGGGTCCAGTGACCTCAGGGTGTCCAGGAAAGCTATGTAAGATGCCAGGTGGCTCAATGTGCTTCTCAGGCTCTGGGGCCTCCCTAGCCAGCTCTCTTTACTCTTGAGTGTACACTGGTGATTGAGGCCCACGCTATCCAGACCCTGCCTCTGTGTATGGAAACAGTTCTGAAAGTTTATTATCCTCCCGGCTTCAAAGATAGAGGCTCAGAAAAGTTAAATGCTTTGCCTGAGGTCATAAGGCTTAGTGAGTAGTCTGCAGCACGCCAACAAGTCTGTCTCCTGCCTCCGCCCAGTACTCTGCACCCCTCAGCAAAGCTGGTCAAGAAGGATGTGTCATATGTAGATTTTAGGCCAGGGATAGGCTTGGTACCACCTTAACTCAAATGAAAAGGCAGCAGGCACAGAAGATGGGCCACTGGCCACTTAAACCAAAGGGTTGTTGGCACATTTCTCCATTTTTATTTACATAGGTAATCCTTACTAAAGACTACATGGAAAGAAAACCTTATAGGACTTTAAAATTTTTAGAAATTTTTTAATGGTTTGTTTTCCAGACTTTTTAATGGGCACACACACATCTGTATTGAACAACAATGGAATGGTTTCTGTATGTGGCACTTTGTAATCTGTCTTCTCACCTAAAAATGGAGTATCCTTTTTGAGGCTGGCTCAGGTGCAGCTCTCAGGTAGATAAATTCCCCCATGTTCTCAAAGTTTTTCCATATGAACCAAAGCCATGGGAACAGCACCCCCTAGGACTCCAGCTAGAATTTGGCAAAAGCTAATCCAGATAAGTAAAATCCTTACCAGGGGCGGGGTCTGCAGGACCAACAGCAGCAGGGACACTGCCTTCACACCCTGGCCTAGTCTTGCCTCATGGGGGCGCTAGAGAGGAAAAAACACTCCTCCAGGTTGAAGGATGTTGGAGAGGACCTTCTATGAGCTCATGGAGGTTCTTTCTATAGACTAGAAAATTAAATGCTAGTGACCCATGCAAGGGCAGATAATGAATAAGTAGCTGGGCAGTCAATGACCCGGTGTTTTGATTCTTGGCCTCTCACTGAAGCCCCATCCAGCTCACAATTCATGCAGGAAGATGGAAATCTGTGAATGAGGCAGCTGGGTCCTATTCTTCTCTAGCCACTAACTCTGACCTTGGGTACAACACTGGCCCCTACCATGCTCAGTGGCCTGCCTCTGAGAGTGGTTGTGGAATGTTCTATACTGATCCAGGTCTCACATAGAAGGCTGTGGGAAGCCAGAACACAGGCCCGTACGTGCTGGGATATCATGAGTGCTAGCCCCTTCTCTCGGCCCCAGAGCAGGTGAACAAAACTAACTCGGAGTATTCTTCTTCAAGTTCACCCCAGACATTCGAGTTTTACCATGGTCATTGATCACTTCCAGAAAGAGACCTTGTTAATTTTGCACTTGGTTTTAATAGACCCACAGGGTGGAGCCCTTGCCCTCATTTTCACATGCATATTAATAACACCTGCAGAAGAAAAGGAAATTCTTTGGGGAACTCATACAGTGCCGAGTCCTGTAACACAAGTGACTCAGGCATGCTGCTCCCCAGCCAGAAGGGCCTGGGCCCCTCCTGATCAGAAGATACAAGGGAGCAAGATGGATATAACGAGGTAGGGGGACAACTCCTTAGTCTGTGCAGAATTTCCTCCCCAGGAACCCAATATCTACTTGTCCTGCCTCAATGCTCCCCTCTCCAAAAAGTAATGGGAATACCTAGCTTTTCCTCCTGGTGTATCTTGCAGAAGGTGGTGCTATGGCCAGTAGTTCAAGATCTGAAAAAGCACATGTCACCTGTAGATCAGTACACATCGTCTTTTTTTTTTCCAAAAACAGGCTTGGTCCATGTTTTTGGAAAGAAAAATCATAGTTATATGATCATCCTGTTTTCCCAGAAAGCAGAGTTTTTTTCATAATTGTATGACCAATTTAGATGTCAACGTCTTTCATGGTGTAGGTGGACTAGTCAAATGCCTACCTCAAATATGTAAACTATTAATGTGGTTATACATTCATAATTAAAGTTATATTAGAAACTTTAGATTTACTCTGTATTGGAATCTATGACATTTGCATTTAAAAATACTATATTTTTTTTTGCACATTACGAAACTGAACCCTATAAAATTGCCGCTTTGGGTGGATCAGTTGAATGAGCAGTTGTATACAGTGCCAGCCTAGTATTTGCAGTGTCTGTGTCATCATCTAGCTCCCTTTTCTGAGTCACCTGTGCGTTTGGCTAGAGCAGAGTGTCATCGCTGCCCGATTTCAGTTAGAGATGCCGCCCTTTTGAATCTGTCCTGCTATCACTGGACATTCCTGCACGGGTTGCGGCATTCGTTTATGCTTCATTGATGTGACTTTGCTCGGTTTTGGTGCGACTCTGCTGTGCATTAGAACCTTTGCACTTTTCCGTCACTGAGAGAACTCAGACCCTAGACATAACCACTTATTTTTTATAAGTGATCTGTAAACATTTTTACACCATCCTCATTTGTGATCATGAAGTCCTGTCTTCAAGAATAATTTTTGCCTCCTCCTCTTTATTATTTTTTAACTCCTATGTTATCTCCGTTAGATCCATAATGAGCCCTGACTGAGGTCATTCAGGTGGGTGGCATTTTCCCAAACAGTACTTTGACTACAAAATCATTGAAAGCACTCCTCACCCCCGCCTCTGAACTGTAAGAGATTTTGTTCTAACAGTAAGCAACTTACTCTTCTAAGAATAATTTTGACTGAAAGCTTTCACCCCTTATATCCAAGCACAGCTGTCACCTACATATAAACTCAGCAATCAAGCTGCAGCTGGATGTCATTCTGGCTTAATTATACGTATCTGTATATAAATATACAACTACTTCACACAAGACGACAGAGCTCTTTGCATTCTTCATGGGGCAGAAGCTCAGGTTAAATCAGGGCCTCACAGTTCCAGCTGCTCATTGCAACCATCTGGAGAACTGTCAAAAACAATGATACCCCTAAACAGTTCGATTTTATTAGTCTGGTACATCAAGAATATTTTTAATATCTTTATTTCTATGTGGTGCTGAGGATTGAACCCAGTGCCTCACACTTGTGAGGCAAGTGCTCTACCACTGAGCCCCAGCCCAACATTAAGATTTTTTTAAAGCTCACCCACTAACTCCAGGCTGCAGACCCTAGCTTCCCCAGGTGAAGTGACATTGTTGTAGCATCTTTCCCAAGTTCAAGGTGTCCCTAATGGTGGGAACCCCTGCTGACTCCCAAGACCATAAAGCTGCATTTGTAATGTCGGATGACTTTTCAGGGGCTTGAGCCCAGTGTCCTCTGATGAGGAAATGGAGCCAGGCATGAGGCAGAGGCCCTGAGGCTGGCCTTGTGTGGTGGAGAGCGAGCCTGTGCTATTTTGAACACTAGGGCAGGAGGGTGGTGAAGGAGACAGGAATGGGAACTGCTTGTGGTTTTCCTGCATCTCCTTTGATTTGAAGATCAGTGCCCTTCATGGTAAACATGATCCTGCTTGTCAGACAAGGAAACAGCAGGATTCACCTGGCTCACAGAAGCCCCTGGGAAAGGGAGTAGATGGTACCCACTTGGGCCCCTTGGTAACACCAAGGTCTTCTGCTGAGCCTGACTCCTCAAAGCCCACAGGAAGGCCATGGTCAGGCCCTGGGGAGGACATAGGAAAGCACAGAATCTGGAAGGCACCTGGCTTCCTCACCATGTGCAACATTCCAGGGATAGGCCTGCTCCCTTCTCTGTACCCCGAGATGCCATTATTAACTGCAGCTGGGCAGTACACAGCAGCCTCGGGTATATTAAAGTTTTGCAGAACACTCCGAGTCCCATGAAGCCCAGGGGTTGTGTGGACACCAGGGACTCCAGATGGAGAAGGTGCCACACATGGATATGGCTCTCTGCTTGGGAAGGAGACCAATGTGGCAGACATTTTTAAGGGCTCCTGCAAGAGTTAGCAAGGGCCAAGGGCTAGACAGGACAGAACTGCCTGGCAGTTTCCTCCCTGGGTAACACAGTCATGCGCCACTCACAACGGGGCCAGGTACTCAGAAGTGTGTCATTAGGTGAATTCATCTCTGGGGGTATGTAGGAGTGCGCTTGCATAAACCTAGACGGCATGGGCCAATTTCCATGTGGCCTCTCGTGTAATCAAGAGACACACTATTAAACACAAGGCTGCTGCTGGCGTAGCACAGCAAACTTTTACAGTAAATTATTTTTATAAGTAGAGGAGTACACTGACCATAAAAAGCATAGTAAATATATAAGCCAGTAGCATGGTCGTTTATTATCAAGTATTATGTTCTGCACATAATTGTGTGTGCTATACTTTTTATGTGCGTGACAGCACAGAAGGCCGTTTACGTTGGCATCACCACAAACACGTGACTAATGTGTTGAGCTATGACATTAGGACGTCTGCAACATTTCTAGGTAATGGGAATTTTTCAGCTCCAGTAGACTCTTATGGGATCACTGTCGAATATGCAGTCCATGCTTGACTGAAGAGTAGTCATGTGTCACATAACTTGAGATAGTCTGTCAAGGAATGGACAGAGGATAGAACCACAGCAGAGGTTGCCCTGGTCCACGCCTCAGGAATTTGGGATGCTCTGCTCAGCCATACTGTCCTGGCTGTAGCAACCTCTGCCTCTTTGTGCCAGGGTTTCTAATGCTGTGAATGCCAGTAACTGGGGATTTGGTGCCAAAATCAACGGCCTCAAATATTAGTCCAGACTGATAGCATTAAGTTTAAATGAAATGCAAACTGTCTAAGCTGCAGCCCCCCAGGCTTGTGGGAAATCTAACTGCAGTCATGATTGAGCAAAGGTCCCAGAGGCACAGACAGCAGAAGTGCTGGGGAGACCTGTGGTAATCAGGTCCAGTCCCTTCTGGGGGCTACTAGGCCACCTGCCCACTGTCTTAAGAATTTTGAAGCCCAGATCTCTGCTCAGAACAGGTAGAAGTGAAATGCAACCAGTATGAATTAATATTTTGGCAATCATCTTAACTGGGGCTGCTATCACAAAATACCAAAGACAAGGCAGCTTAAACCAAAGACATTTGTCTTACACGGTTCTGGAGTCTGGAAATCCAGAAATCAATGTACCAGCAGATGAAGATCCAGTGTTTGGTGTGTGTTCCCCTCCTGGTTTGCAGATGGCCATCTTCTCATGTTAAGAAAACAGACTTGCCTCTTTCTCTTCTCATAAGGCTACTAATCCCATCCTGAGAGTCTCACCCTCATGACCTCATCTAACCCTAGCCCTCCCAAAGTTCCTGCCTCCTAATACCACCCCCTGGGGGTTAAGGATGCAACATATCATTTGGGCAGGGGGGACACCAACATGCTATCCATATCTTGAAATGGTCTTCTTTCAGGCCACTAGTACCTTGCAAAATGTTGCAAGCACCTGGGGATGACTTGCAGGACCAGGGGCAGTACATTCTGGGGTCATTGTCCCAACCCTCACCTCAGGCTGTCCCCGTCTCTGGCAGTGCTCATCCACCTGCGGGAAGGGGCTGCAGTCCCGCGTGGTACAGTGCATGCACAAAGTCACTGGGCGCCATGGCAGCGAGTGCCCCACTCTCTCGAAGCCGGCAGCCTACAGACAGTGCCACCAGGAGGTCTGCAATGACAAGATCAACGTGAACACCATCACCTCCCCTCGTCTTGGTGAGTACTTCTGGTCCAGATTTCCAGGAGGCACTGGGTCCTGTGGACAGTGACTCACTGCTGGTGGTAGAGTTCTGTATGCCAGAAAGCTGCCTCCTTGGGCAGGCTTTGAGCCCTGGAGAGGCCAGCAGTTGTTTGTTCTATAGAATGTAGGAGGATTCAGAGAATTTCACTGTCAAGAGACATTTGCTAACTGGAGTCTTAAACATAGTCCTTAAAGGTATCAGGATTCCTAGGCGTGACAGGGCTGAAGGAGATGCTTTGTCCTGGAAATGAAAGATTCAGGAGGCCCTCATGATGTCCATGGGGGATGCTCCCGAGTGAAGCCCAAGATGCAGAGACACTATGGAGAACAAACAGGTTTTGTGTAAAAAGTTTGGGGCCCAGAACCTGGTCCTCTACCTGTCCCATATACCAAGCTCGTGGTGGGATAAGAGGAAGAACATTTGATATTGATCTTATGACTCAACAGTTTCTGGATAAAAAAAAATCCTGAGAAATATATTCCTGCCAAATATATTTCCAACATGAAAATTCCACCCAAAAGAAGGGGCTTTCTGAGCAGCTCCATTTGGGTTTGGGCAGGGAGGGACTTTGAGATCACAAAAGTGACTCGTGGCTTTTGCCAGCCTAAGCCTGGTTGGTATCCTCCAAGGACCTCCTCTGAGCAGGGCTCTCTCTCCATAGTACCCTGAGGGATATTTGGGTCATTTGTTTGTACTCTGACCTCTTGTATTTGTGGGTCCTTCAAAGTCCACTGCTGCATTCCCCTTGTCTTCTAAATGTCAACAGTAATGGTATGCTGTGCCACAAAATAACAGTGCTACCATGCTCAGGAGCAGAGTGTCCTCTGGTCTCTCCCTAAACGGGCAGCCAGATTACCACACTCAGCCAAGCAGTTGTGTTGGACATACGGATGTGTCCTTTGTAGCAGAAAGTGGCATCTACAGTGCCCCTGGCAAGGGCTTAGTTTCACGAGTCTCTCAAGGCTAGTGGGTGCACAAGGGTGAGGGAGCCCAACACTGTCAGAGCACGGACCATCTCAATTTCCTCTAAGTGCCCTCTCTTCCCATTGTCACCTTAGCCGCTCTGACATACAAATGCACACGGGACCAGTGGACGGTGTACTGCCGGGTCATCCGGGAAAAGAACCTCTGCCAGGACATGCGGTGGTACCAGCGCTGCTGCCAGACATGTAGAGACTTCTACGCGAACAAGATGCGCCAGCCGCCTTCTCCGCCAAGCTCATGACACACAGCTCAGCAGTTGCTCAGCATTCACACTCGAGCTCCGAAACCTGGCATTTGAATGAGCAAAATGCCCACCTTCCCAAAAGCAAACCAGCCCCATGGCCAGGACTCCCCGAAGCACACCTCGGCTCCCCCAACAAGGCCACCCCCAAAATTCAGTTGCATAGAACTTAAGAGTGGACTTGACATTGCCGTTAGTGCTTTTGTTTAATATATTATTAACAGCCACTGGATGGCTTTCTACAGTAAGGAAAAACAATGGGCATGAGTCACATAATTATTATTTCTAAGGTTCCGTGTACTTCAAAGGGGAACACCTCTGGCAGACAGTTGCCGAGAGAGAAACACCATTCAGTGCTTCTGTCCTGGCTTTCTTTTGACACTGAATACCCAATGCCTGTTGTACTGTGGGGTTTGGGGAGGGGTACATTCTGAAAATGATACACCATACTTAGAAGAGGTTTTATTCTGAAAGCCAGCAACATGCTGTATGGAAGGACAGATGCAGACAAACCTCTACTGGCTGATCTGGAGCCCACATTTCTTAATCAACCTTCCAGATAACACAAGGATGGAATTTGGCCTCTCTGCCCATCATCTCTGAGAACATAGTCTCAAAACCCTGGGCCTTGCCTTGGAAGTTTTATTCCTGAGAGTTTAACTCTGCATAGACCAACAAGGAGGCCAGCGTACGTAGCTCTGCACAATGCCCACGTGGGGAGGACATTCTGAAGGGCTGGGTCTGGGGAAGCATCTACTTTTTCGAGCTCTGCTGCCCACCACGTAGGGCAATAGAAGTACCTTTCTGCAAGGTGTCGTGAAACAGGACACATGCCAATCGGGGCAATGAGTTCTACTTCCTAGCATACAGGTGGGCTCAGCACAGCTTGTCAGGGCATGTGGCCTTCCCGCTCCTCGGGGCGTCCACTCTAGCAGGCACTTAGCAGAGCTTTGCACCTTTAGCTGCTGCAGCACTGCCCAACAGCCCAGTGGCCTTGTATTGGACCTTGGCCTTGTATCTGAAGTAAAGATTACATTTAAGACCTCTGAGGATGCAGTTCAGGCCTGGGATCTGCAGAGTAAGGCCTAACTGCTTCCTTGGGTCGGGTTTCTCAAGCTTGGTGTGCCATGACCAGTGGAAGCACACTAGGCCTCATGGAACCATCATCACCTTGCAGAAGGCCTTCTTCACAGTCCCCTCACCTTTTGCCACAGAGCTGTTTTGTCACCCAGAATGGCCTCTTTGAGAGCACACCTTATGGTAGGACCCTGGCTGTCCCAGGCGGCCTGTTGTGCTCACCAACTTGGTGGCTATGTCTCATGGGTGCTTATGTTGAAACTTAACCTTGAGAAAGTCCCTTCTCCTCCCTGAGTTCAGACAGAGGATCTCACTTGGGCCAATTTCCACAGATCAACTTCAAGTGCTTGATTTATTGGTGCTGTTTTGTTTTTGTTTTTTTATTTTTACTGTCCCCTAGCAGAGAAGTGGTAGGGATGGCCGGAAGTATATTCAGTTCCACTTGAATCAATGAAAAGTGTGGAGAAAACTCCCTAGGTGCTTAAATGAGAGAATGTCAGGATGGATTAAGTGACCCGTCAATCACCACTCCAGGGCCTGTGCAAAACACTGTGCTTTCCCAGCTCAGGCCTGGCCACCAGCAGACTCCCCTGAGCCCATTTCCACAAAACCCTCAAATGCTGGAGAGCTTGAGGTGGCACTATCTTCCCCTAGTCCAAAATGCACTGTTAATTCACCAAAAGACATTTGCCTTTTGGAATCAAGAAGCAGAATGGGGGCAAGCAGACTGAGCATGTGCTGGTACTCACTTTGCCTGGTGCCTCTGAACTGCCTCCGGGTCATGCTGAAGACTCCCCTGGCAAAAGCCCCATACCCTCAGAATGAAATGATCAATTCGGTTATTATTGAACACCCCACTAATTCCCCAGGGTCAGTGTGTTCCTGAGCCCTTGCAGCTTAGGCTGGTGCTGTCACTCCGAAATCCACCAGCCCACCTTCGGTTTAATGGCATCAGCCATGTCACCATCATGACATTCTTGTTCCACTTTGTAGGAGACAAGCTCTGAGTACCATAGTGATGTTTCTGTGTTAACAATACCCTGCACTGTCACTCAAGTACTGTACCTTTGTGGTGGCACAGATGTGTTACTAACTAGAGTCTCACGGTCTCACGGTGCTATTCTTCTTGGTGCAAAATGAAACCCTCTCAGTTGACCATGGCTTGAAGTGATCAGAACAGAGGAAAAGATCCTCAATGGCAATAATATCATTGCTCTTTTTTTTTCATTTCAAAGTCAAATGTATATATTTTCCATTAGTTAACTTACATTACGTACTGTACCCACGGTATTGTTTAATTTTTTGGTGCTGGTTTTGGGGGGGAAAAAAAGACAAACATTGGTTGCCGTTATACATGAAAAATTAATCATTTCATTGGAAGCAAGTTGAACACGTGTAATAAAATGTTTTTCTGTAAAAGTTTTACACTGACTGTGAAGTAAAAGACGAAAGCCAGTCCTCGAGGGCTTGGGGGTGGGGAGAGCATAGGGGGTGGGGCTGTGTCCTTTACTTCTATACTGGTCAGCTGGCCTACCTGGGACTTGGCTGCAGGGAGCCTCAGCCTGCTGGCCTCAAGTGTGGTTGGAGTCAGAGGTTTCTGGTAAATGCAAGTCTGGTAGGTGGCTGTGTCTTTCTGAGCAAGTGCTAACAAATCATTCAGTCCTGGGCCTCACCCTGTGTGGTTGCAAAACCCTGGGTGGGGATATGAAGGTCTGGCAACTGTGTTGAATCTGTGCTTCTGAAGTGGATCAGCCACATTGCTGGCCAAGCAAGACATTCAGTATGGGAGTAAGTGACCCTTGCTGCAGGAACCTCCAACAGAGTGCGGGCCCTGGTCATGATACAACCCAGGCCTTCTCCCTCGGGCTAGGTTCCCCAATTCTTAGCCCACCTCCTGCCACCCCTTATCTCTGCTGCCAGCCCCACTGGCTCCCCTCCTCCAGCAGGTATGAGGCTGATCCTGACCCTTCCTGCCTCCCAGGACTGGGGACACAGAAAAGGCACACTCCCACAACTGGGACAGCAGCAGCCATTTGGAACCCATCTAGACAAGACACGGAGCATTAATGTCACAGCTGGGGTGGAAGGAGGGGTATTTCATCTCCTAATGGGATCAGGAGAAAATGCTCTCCCAGTAAGAACTTAGAGACAATCCATTACTAAAGTTGAAGCAGCACCCAGAAATTTCACCAAATAATTTGTTAAGCAAACTCCCCACAGCCCCTGGTTGCCAGGTATATTAATCCATTTTCATGACTGTAATGAAGTACTTAATGCAGGTAACTCTATAAAGAAAAAAGGTTCATTTTGGCTCACGGTTCTGAAGTTCCAAGGTCAAGGGGCCACATTTGGTAATGGTCTTTTGCTGGCAGAGACCTGAGGTGGTACAGGGCCTCACATGATGAGGGAAACAGAGTGAATCTGTGTCTCTTATCTCACTCCCTCTTCTTCATGGGGGAATCAATCATGGGGGCTCCATCCAGTGACCCTATCAAATCCTAATCACTTCCTAAAGGCCCCATCTCTAAACACCATAGTTAGATTAAGGTTCTACCTTGGTAATGATGTTAACATATGACTTTGGGGAATGGATTTAATGCATGGGTTCGAGGGTACAAACCACCTTCCAACCACAGCACTAGAAAACCTGTATTTTATGTTGTTAGATGAGATCCGCATGCTCCCATCAGCAAATGTTGAATGGGTTTCAATTAGAGCCCCAGCACCTCCTAGAACTGCCAAGAATACAAAAAACCTACTGGGGACCCCAATCCCTGCTGCGGATAAGCCCAGAGAACCACATAAAAGGGAATGAGTGAAGACAGTAGAACCTCCAAGAAAGGAAAGGTCTGGCCTTCCTTTGGGGGTTTATTGACTGACCTTCTGGACACAGACTACCAGGCCTGGGCTGGAATTGTTTCCAGGGGCCACTCTCCCTCTGCAAAAGGTCTCAGCGAGAGCCCTCGTGTTTCTGCTTCTGGACACAAATCTGCCTTCTTCACTGACCATGGGAGCAGCCTTGCACCTTCACGTAACCCACACAGAGCTCTGCTTTCTGCCTCCCATTTCTTGCTGTCATTTGCTTTCTGGCCTCTGGTTTTTGCCCAGAATATGAACTGATGTGACACTGTTCTTGACAGGTCACCAATGACGTCACAGGATCAGACTGCAGACATATTAATCTCCTCCTCGCTGGCTCTCAGCAGCCCTCCCCTTCAGCTTGTCTTCTCCTCTGTGGAGAAGACACAGGCCCATGACTTTTCTCATCTTCATCTTTCCTGGCTCCCTTTTCCCACCAGCTTTCCAGGTGATGGAGTACCTGGAGAAGAGCCCTACACATTTTCTCTCTAGACTTTCTCCCTAGATCACCTCACCCATTTTACCCAGGACTTTTAAAACCATGTTCATTCAAGTCTCTCCTAAATGTGCATCTTTGACCCTGACCCTGGAAATTCATTCACGACTCTTCACAAGGTTGGTCAATCCCACAGGAAGCTCTAGGATTGGGATGGCCCTTCAGAGTTGTCCCAAATCTGTAATTTGGGCAAGGGCTCAGTGAGGACAGCTCATCCCTGGGGTGGTTCCAAGGACAAGTAGAGACTGGACTCGACAGAAAGCTCACATACGCATAGATGTGGCAGCTGATATCAGCTGGAAGATTCTCATCTAGGACTCTCCCAGGAGCCTCCTGCAGCA
Organism: Spermophilus citellus; assembly: GCF_964194105.1. NCBI lineage: Eukaryota > Metazoa > Chordata > Mammalia > Rodentia > Sciuridae > Spermophilus > Spermophilus citellus. The sequence continues at coordinate 55,168,817 of NC_138185.1, forward strand.
GGGTGGTGGGGCTTCAGTGGCAAACAACCTTAGAGAAAGCACAGGGACGCTCAGGAGAGCAGCATCACTTCATAGGACAGCTCGCAGTTCACACAGCATAATCCCGCCTGCTTGAACAGTGAGGCAGCCTCAGAGACCCACAAGTTAAGGTAAAGGGACAGAGCCCACCTCTCGGGGGGATTCTGGAAGAGCAGGTAGGTTGGGAAATGACTTGTGGCCATTTTTGAAAGATTCACGCACACACAGACATCCTATATAAGTTAGAGTTCTCCAGGGGAACAGACAGTTGAATATACATATACAGAGATACTGAAGAGATTTATTACTGGAATTGGCATGCATGATCATGCAGGCCCATAATCTGCCATCTGCAACCTGGAAAACTGCTTGGCATAATTCATTCCGACTCTAAAAGCCTGGGAACCAAGCAAGCTGAAGAAAGAACCAGGAGCATCTGAGGACAGGAGAAGATGGATATCCCAACTCTAGAAGAAAGAGAATTCACCCTCCTCCATCCACCCTTTTGTCCTAGTTAGGTCCTCAGTGGATTGGGTACTACTGCCCACACTGGTGAGGGCACTCTTCTTTGTTCAGTCTGCTGATTCAGATGTTAATCTCTTCTGAAAACACTCTCATAGACGCACCCAGACATAATAATGTACCAGTTATCTGGGCATCTTATTGTCCAGGCAAGGTGACACATTAAATTAATCATTACACCCCAGGAACATACAGAATACACTACCCCTCCCCCATTCCACTTCTGAAGTCGCAACCTTATTTCTGTGTCTGGTTGAGGCTTGAGGTCCAGGATTGTGTCATCTAAATCAGATATGCAAGAGCCTCTGCCAGTGTAGTTGCTAGGTTCAGTCCTTTTGCATTCTCTCTCCAGATCTAGGAGCTAAAGAGAAACTTCTTTTTCCTCCCACCTAGACACCCAAGAGAAAATGGTAGTAGGGGCATCTGATAGCTGCGTTAGGCACACTCGATTTAAAGAGGAAGGAAAGTGGAAACACATAGCACTCACTGTCCCTAACAGTTTTAAGTCCAGCCTGGCACTTGTTACCAGCTCCATTTAAATTCAGTTCTACTGCCAGGTATGATTCTCCTTGGACCACCCCCAAAACCTAAAGAGAATTTGGCTTGTCTTTCATTCTTAACAGAAGGGGAAGATTAAACAAGTAAGTGTCCCTCCTCTTGGAGAGGATATGGTAACATGCCCCAGACCACTGGACTCCTAAAAAACTTCACCCAAATAATGGGTCTTAAGCTCTTTGTAGGATTCATCTCCCACTCTCTTCAGTGTGTGTGTCTCACTACAGACTGCAATTTACTTGCCACTTCTCGCCCATCTGGTGTGTCTTGCATGAGGCCACAGATGCAGGATCCCTGTGGAGTCTGTGGAGGGTGTTACAGTCCAGGCCATTTCATGCTACTTCATAACAGAGTGGGAGAGCTAACATTAGCCCTGGGGAGGATGTAAGTGGATACTGTTGTGTCTCTTGTGAACATGAACCGCTCTGCTCTCCCATTCTGGAAGGGATGCAAAAGAACATATTCCACAGTCAATGGCCTTAGTCCTTACATCTGAACCAAGCCCATACACTCTAGCAACAATCCCACATCTAGTTCACCGTTATCAGTGACTTTTCTAAGGACCAGACTGATGAATTTCATGGGAAAGTCACAGGGACATTATAGAGTGTATTTTTAGGTTTTTAAGTATGACATTAAAATATGCCATTTTCACTGGATTGCAATATCACAATCAAGTTACTCTCTTACCTGGGGATGGAGTCAGTTTCACAGGCTTCTGTTTGACCTTCACCACTACAACAGTGCTTTACACCACAGTCCAAGGACCAAGTTCATGCATTCTAACTATACATTCAGAGACAGAGGAAATTATCGCTGGGTAGCTTCATGGATCCACTATGAACCAAATATAGACCAGGACCCAATTACTTGAACCCCATCCCCAATCATTTCAAAAGGAGGACCATTGTGTCATTCTGGGTTCTGTATATCAATGTCAGATTGGATCCTGTGTGCAACAATCCTGTGTACATTACCACCAAGTAAGTGATAGAAAGTCCCTTTAAAGGTAGACTGAGGGTATCATTTCATACCTTCTTCCTGATCCCCAGCCTCTCCTGCAATCCACAGATTTACATTAAAGCTGGCTTAGAATGGAAATTGAACAATGTATCATGACTTGTTTTTAGGATATGGTTTCTCTTGTGATCATGTATCCTCTTTTATCTTAAGTTGTCATACCCTTGTTGGTTGCCCATTTATGTTGCCCTAATAGATGGTTTTATCTCCAAGGCTATCTATAAATCAGGACATTCCCTTCTGATAATCTGACCTTGCCACTCATTTTAATTATTAGACCATCCTGTTTCTGATTATTCAGAACTACTCTCTGGTCTCTATTATTTGGTATTCCTATTAACCCTATTGCTATCAGGGAGCACAGTTCTGTAACAGCCTTTTCCACAATCAGCCATGACCTACAGAAGACAGCTACGATTGGACTTCTCCACAATACTGGTGCCCTCTCTCTAGGACTTTCTTATTCCTTCAGGAAATCTATTCCAAAGGCCATCTGGGGAACAGAGTCTGGAGTCCATCCTAGCAGGTCCATCCTCCGAGCCTTTTGATCCCTTTTCCCACCACTCACCATACAACTTCTACTTTCCTTCCCATATCTATCACTTTCCTCAATGAACCGTGTGTCTCCCAGCATCCTTCCAGGGTTCAATCCATGGAGAATGCTCCCATCACCACAGACATGCCCCATCCACCTTTATATTCCATGTTGTTGATCTGGTGCCTTCAAATATGGTCCCATAAAACTCTCTTGATATCTTCAGGTACATTTTTTGCCAGGTCCTGCTGATCCTTTGGAAACAAGTTCCTTTCCTTCTTCAGCTGTGTTACACTGTGACTTGGTTTGTCCATCTGGTGGTATGGATGGGGGGTAGGAGGAGACTAATTCCAAGGGGCTTATATATCTTGCAAGGCAGAGGCATCCGTGTGCCCTTTAAGCAAAGGAGCAGTGATAGCATCAGTATGTAAGAGAGAGCACCACTTCTGCAGAATGGGAAGATTCCAGAAAATGTGGGATTTCCCATTTTTTAGGTCATTGAACTCAATATTCCCATTCTAATCTCTGAGTCACATTCTTTCCAAATCAGGGGCCTGACCAGCAGTAGTCCACCTACTGGGGCTGAGAAGTCAACCTTCCTTCAGCTTCTGTCACCATTACATTAAAGCCTAGCCTCAACTTAGCTTTTTCTGCCCTTCAACTCTAAGAGGATGCCTTTTATGATGCCAAGAAAGCTCCCTGGTTTTTCCACTTCATCTTTAATTGTTAGTTAATTAGCAGCAATTAAGTTCTCTAATGCATCCCTAAAATTGGCAGTTGTATTTCATTGCTTTATTATTTGTTTCTCTGCATCTTTCAAATGAGCTATGGTGCCATCAGTGAAAGCTTCACCACTGCCTGTACAGGTACCAGGGGCCTCGCTCTTCTGCTGGAGTCCTTGCATCCAAGTGGCAGGTAATAGATTCTAAATCCCATTTTAGGGTCTGCTTACTAAGACCATTCCTGACAACTACCTTAGTTTGGTTCTCAGCAACCATTCTCCAAGAGGGAGGGTTTGTGCACAGGAGGATCACTCAGAGCCCTTGAGGACGCTTTGGTGGAGCTGGAGAACAGGATTGGCATGGAGAAGTGGAGAAGTCTGAAATTGGCTCATCCCATACTACAGGGAACTGTGGGGCTAGAATGGCCCTTTAGAGCTGCCCCAAATGGAGGCCAGGGGTGAGCCTCTGTATATCATGGGAACGGGTGTAATCTTGAGAGACCACTCCCTAACGGCAATGCTGAGGGCAGTGCCTGGAGACAGACCCACTGGGAAGCCACCACTTCTGACATATGGGGAATAAGTGCCTCACTCCTGAAAGGGGCTGAGCGTAGCACATCACAGCATCCACTACATGCCTCAAATACAGATTTTTACAAAATTACATTCCAAAGTTCCTCCCTTTTTTCCTCCCAGAGGTTTCCTCCAATCAACAAATGTACCACTATAGCAGCTAATACATGACATCCAAAGCTTTAAGTCATCCTTGTTTTCTCAGTTTCTTTTTCTGTCCCCAGACCAAATCAGTCATGGATACTTTTGGTTCTGCCTCCAACTAATTTCTGTCATCAGTTCACTTCTCCCTATCTTTCTACCACCACTGTGCCTTGAGTCAGACTTCTCACTGCAACCCCAATGTAGCTTCCTGTCTTAGCCAGTGAGGGCCACTCCAACCAAATACTTCATAATTTATAAGCAATATTAATTTATTGCTCACAGTTCTGGAGCCTGGAAAATCAGAGATCAAGATGTCTGATGAGGATGCCTCCGCTTCATAGATGCTGCCTAACTTCATCTTCATCCTGTAGAAGGGCAAAAGAAACATTTTTAGACCTCCTTTATTAAAAAGGGCACTAATTCCACTTGTGAGGGCCCCGCCTTCATAACCTAATTTTCTCCCAGATGCTCCACCTCCCAGTACTACTACACAGAGGATTGAATGTCAATATGTGAATTTTGAGGGGACACGGGGGCATTAGGACCATAGTATTTCCTGACTCCCTCCCATACATTCTGCATACCCTAGAGAGGATAATATTTGAAAACATAAATCATAATAAAAACAGAAAACACCATTAAAAACATAAATGACATTCTCTTGCTTCAAACCTTCCAAGACCTCCTGGGCCCTGTGACCCTCTTGCCCCTGCCACCCTCATCTCCCTCCCTATTTTTCCTACACATAGTACCAGTCACATGCTTCTACCCTGTGACACTTCCACTTTCTCCCAATATTTGGGCCTTTGCAGCTGTCATTCCCACTGTTTGCAATGCTCCCATCCACTCTGCAGTTCTTACCATGGCCCATTTCCCTGCATCCTTCATGTCCTACCTGGATTATTACTCCTAGGACAGATGTTCCTGAGTACTCTATCCAGTGTGGCTTCTCATGCATGGCTGCCATCTCTATCCCTTCTGCAGTGCTTGTCATAAAAAAGCAAAAATGCTGAGATAATTCTAGTTTATGTGTGCATTGTCCGTTTTCCCATTTGAAAAGTAAGTTCCACGGGGGCAGCAATCATGTCTTTTTCCTCTGTCTCTCACTGGTCCCCTGGAGTGCCACATACACACAACAAACAAACATGCTTGCCCTCTGTTAGTTCCAATTTCTATCTTTTATGCTGTTTTCAGGTAAATGAAAGATGTTTGTACTACGTAATAAAACTTTACTCTAAAGTTGATGGGGGACCAGCTTATACCTTGAATTTTGATACAAATATTTGGGCCATCAGCTTTAAGTCAATAAAAAAAGTGGTTTTTTTTTCAAATTCTCCATACATTACAGATAGGTGTTTTCAGGAGGTTGCCATAGTAATCTAGATGCCGTTTTCTCTCCTCTTTATTTTATCTACTGGACAGGAGACTCACGAGGGACTTGGCAGACAGAACAAGTCCATGGCTTGGTGAGGATCTTTGTACAGCTTGCTGCAATGCCACCGTCAGATTCTTCTAGACCAACAGCTTTAAGCCTATATGGCTCATGATGCTGTCAGAACAAGTCCACAGGCCTGGCTGGGAGCCAGCCTGATAGAGTTGCTCACTGTGAGATTCCCTTGAGCAGGGACTATGCTCACTCCCGTGTGCATTGTGAACTCTTCCTTCTGGCATTGAAGCCCTCCTCTGAAAACAGCCCCATCCAGAGCCCAAGAAGCTTCACCATTCCAAGGGACAGAATTCAAAAATGACCAAGAAATGAGATTTTCCTCCTGGAATTTCTCAGTAGAACACTGGGATGGATTTCCCTTGGAATAGACTAAACACTCAGGACTGGGGGAATCCATCGCATAGTAGGAAAAAAGGTAAAGAACCCATCAAGGACCTTGCTAGATAGAGCCTAGTTAGCCAAGGCAAAACACCTTTCTGGCTGAGCCATCAGGGTGTCAGCCCATACTGGGACTGCCTTATGATCCACCCAGTTCTTATATACACCAACACTTCAAGCTATGCATACAGACGTGAATGTGGTTTAAACAGGGATCAGGGAAGGGAAAGTGTCCCTGAATCAACTTCCAACAGATCCCCCCTCCTTTCTCCAAAATTCTCTTTTATGATTGAGTTCTTGATATCTTACTCTCCATCCCATTTTTGTTCCTTATTTATTCTTTATCTCCCTCCCCACATTTACCTCTCCTTCTGTCTTTTCCCGAGTTCCACTTTCTCCCTACCTTCTGCTATTTAAGATGATTATCCACTCCTGACTCTGGCCTCTCTGTAGATGCAGAAACTTTCACTGAGGGCCTACTCATTGGTCTCCAGTGAGTGGGGAAGTGCTCTGGGGGCTGTGTTCTACCACGCCTTTACACTAACAAGTACCCTTTAAAAATTCACTCTCCAACTGCTCACCCAGGATCCTTGCAAAACTAGCTGTTCTTTAGAAGTTTTAGAAGTCTCTGAGTGCTCACTTCCAGCTTATTTTTGTGTGCCAGTCACACGTCCAACAATCTTTTGGCTGATGATATATATCTAGCAATTGGCTTTTGCACCACTGAGGTTAGTTTTAACATGCCAGTTGATAGTAATAAAGCAGCAATTCTGGAAGTTCTGTCCAAGGATCGCTATGTATTAACACATCGTTAAAATAGTATATTGCAAAGTCAACATACGATTATAACTGTTGACCTATCAAATACTGACAGATTTTGAAAGCTCAGTGGAAGCCAAACATCATTTTATTCAATTGGGATTCAGTGAAAGGAAGAGAGTATGGTGGATGTTGCAGTGGGGTTGGTTTAATGTGTTAATGGTCTTTGTAATGTTTTCTTTTACAAAATAAGCATATAATACATCCACACATATTACATTATAATACTGCATTTTTATATTGTATGTACTTTCATGTGTGTACAATGCATACATAGGATGCATGACCAAGTGTTAACATGGGCCAATTGACTATAGCTTATATAGTGGCCCTGGAGCAATTTCCACAGGGTCCCTGCAACCTTTGGAGCAATAGCCACATGCTCAGTTAGAATAGATGCTCCCAAAGAAGCTGCAGCACCTATCTGAATATATAGGCTTATAATAAATAAGAATTCGTTATATCATGACTCATATATTAGCCATCCACTTTACAATATAAATCAATAAACTTTATTGAGTGGCACAGTAGATGTAGGGTGGAGAGATGAAGGATGAATAATGAACAGCTCCCTAGCCTGGGAGAGTCATAACAATATGTTATTGTACCCTTGTCCTGGCAAATAAATGGTTCTGCCCAAATGTGGAAAAATATTTAAGTCAGTTCAAAACTAATAGGGCTGTTGGCTCTGAATTCAGGATAAACAAACCTCTGCCCAAGGAGAAATCAGATCTGCTGTCTTTCTGATCTGTTGTACTCAGCAAAGCCAAGCTCTCAAAGTTTGAATGCCTCACTCCTAAGTACCCTCAAATGAACTTTGTGCCTCTAACACTGCATAGTGACATTGCCATTGCTCTCCAATATATTGACAAGTCAAACCACATTGAACAGTCCTGAATAGTTTTCTTTCTCCAGACCAAACTGACTAGTCATAGTGGACAGACGTTATCTGTCTGCACACCGCCAGTTGCATCTATGAACTGAACTTTCATTGTATTATAGGATGTTTAAAGGGGAAACATGTATTTTAAAAGAACAGAAAAATCATTTTTTAAAAGTAGGTAGGAAAAATACCAACTAGAAAACTCAAAATTGGCAAAGTCATTAAAAAGCAAAAATTAGGGCTGGGGATGTGGCTCAAGGGGTAGCGCGCTCGCCTGGCATGTGTGCGGCCCGGGTTCAATCCTCAGCACCACAGACAAAGTTGTTGTATCTACTAAAAACTAAAAAATATTAAAAATTCTCTCTCTCAAAAAAATTTTTTACAAAAGCAAAAAGCAAAACACTGGATAAATTCTAGTGATAAAGGAATCAGAGAATTCATGAATCAAAAGATAATGGTGAAACATTTTATTAAGATGACAGTAGAGACAATGTAACTTTTCAAATAATGAAAGTGGAGATAATAAAAAGCATAGGAAATTTGAAAGGTATCCACTTTTGTCTAATAGCTACTCCAGAGACAATACTTAAAGAGATGACAAGAGTCGTATTTAAAGAGACAATGGCTAAGGATGTCCAGGAATTAAAGACATGAGTCTTTAAATAAAAGGGACTACCCATATAGTCGTACCCTTTAAGGAGTACATTCTAAGAACCTCAGTGGATGCCTGAAGCCAATGATAGCATCATATTCTATCTATATTGTGTTTTTTCCTATACATACATACCTAGGATAGGTTTAGTTGATAAATTAGGCACAGGAAGACATTAACAATAATAATAAAACATAACTATTATAATAATATCATATATCTTACCAACCTCAGCATATTTTTTTTATTGGTTGTTCACAACATTACAAAGCTCTTGACATATCATATTTCATACATTAGATTGAAGTGGGTTATGAACCCCCAATTTTACCCCAAATGCAGATTACAGAATCACGTCGGTTACACATCCACAATTTTACATAATGCCCTATTAGTAATTGTTGTATTCTGCTACTTTTCCTATCCCCTACTATCATCCCCCCTCCCCTTCCCTCACATCTTCTCTCTCTACCCCATCTACTATAATTCATTTCTCTCCTTGTTTATTTTCCCATTCCCCTCACAACCTCTTATATGTAATTTTGTATAGCAATGAGGGTCTCCCTTCATTTCCATGAAATTTCCCTTTTCTCTCCCTTTCCCTCCCATCTCATGTCTGTTTAATGTTAATCTTTTCTTCCTGCTCTTCCTCCCTGCTCTGTTCATAGTTGCTCTCATTATATCAAAGAAGACATTTGGTATTTGTTTTTTAGGGATTGGCTAGCTTCACTAAGCATAATCTGCTCTAGTGCCATCCATTTCCCTGCAAATTCTATGATTTTGTCATTTTTTATTGCTACATAGTACTCCATTGTGTATAGATGCCACATTTTTTTATCCATTCATCTATTGAAGGGCATCTGGGTTGGTTCCACAGTCTAGCTATTGTGAATTGTGCTGCTATGAACATCGATGTGGCAGTATCCCTGTAGCATGCTCTTTTAAGGTCTTCAGGGAATAATCCGAGAAGGGCAACAGCAGGGTCAAATGGTGGTTCCATTCCCATCTTTCCCAGGAATCTCCAAACTGCTTTCCAAATTGGCCGCACCAATTTGCAGTCCCACCAGCAATGTACAAGTGTACCCTTTTCTCCACATCCTCGCCAGCACTTGTTGTTGTTTGACTTCATAGTGGTTGCCAATCTTACTGGAGTGAGATGGTATCTTAGGGTGGTTTTGATTTGCATTTCTCTGACTGCTAGAGATGGTGAGCATTTTTTCATGTACTTGTTGATTGATTGTATATCCTTCTCTGAGAAGTGTCTGTTCAGGTCCTTGGCCCATTTGTTGATTGGGTTATTTGTTATCTTATAGTCTAATTTTTTGAGTTCTTTGTATACTCTGGATATTAGGGCTCTATCTGAAGTGTGAGGAGTAAAAATTTGTTCCCAGGATGTAGGCTCCCTATTTACCTCTCTTATTGTTTCTCTTGCTGAGAAAAAAACTTTTTAGTTTAAGTAAGTCCCATTTGTTGATTCTTGTTATTAACTCTTGTGCTATGGGTGTCCTACTAAGGAATTTGGAGCCTGACCCCACAATATGTAGATCGGAGCCAACTTTTTCTTCTATCAGACGCAGAGTCTCTGATTTGATATCAAGCTCCTTGATCCATTTTGAGTTAACTTTTGTGCATGGCGAGAGAAAGGGATTCAGTTTCATTTTGTTGCATATGGATTTCCAGTTTTCCCAACACCATTTGTTGAAGATGCTATCCTTCCTCCATTGCATGCTTTTAGCCCCTTTATCAAATATAAGATAGTTGTAACTTTGTGGATTAGTCTCTGTGTCCTCTATTCTGTACCATTGGTCCACCCGCCTGTTTTGGTACCAGTACCATGCTGTTTTTGTCACTATTGCTCTGTAATATAGTTTGAAATCTGGTATCGCTATACCGCCTGATTACACTTCCTGTTTAGAATTGCTTTTTTTTTTTTTTTAAAGAGAGAGTGAGAGAGGAGAGAGAGGGGAGAGAGAGAGAATTTTTAATATTTATTTTTTAGTTCTCGGCGGACACAACATCTTTGTTGGTATGTGGTGCTGAGGATCGAACCCGGGCCGCACGCATGCGAGGCGAGCGCGCTACCGCTTGAGCCACATCCCCAGCCCCTAGAATTGCTTTTGCTATTCTGGGTCTTTTATTTTTCCATATGAATTTCATGATTGCTTTATCTATTTCTACAAGAAATGCCATTGGGATTTTGATTGGCATTGCGTTAAACCTATGGAGAACTTTTGGTAATATCGCTATTTTGATGATGTTAGTTCTGCCTATCCATGAACAGGGTATATTTTTCCATCTTCTAAGATCTTCTTCTACTTCTCTCTTTAGGGTTCTGTAATTTTCATTGTATAAATCTTTCACCTCTTTTGTTAGGTTGATTCCCAAGTATTTTTTTTTTTTTTTGAGGATATTGTGAATGGAGTGTTTTTCCTCATTTCCGTTTCAGAAGTTTTGTAGCTGATATACAGAAATGCCTTTGATTTATGCGTGTTGATTTTATATCCTGCCACTTTGCCGAATTCATTTATTAGTTCTAGTAGTTTCTTTGTAGACCCTTTTGGGTCTTCTAGGTATAGAATCATGTCATCTGCAAATAGTGATAATTTAAGTTCTTCTTTTCAATTTTTATGCCTTTAATTTATTTCGTCTGTCTAATTGCTCTGGCCAGTGTTTCGAGAACTATATTGAATAGAAGTGGTGATAGAGGGCATCCCTGTCTTGTTCCGGATTTTAGAGGGAATGCCTTTAACTTTTGTCCATTCAGAATGATGCTAGCCTGAGGCTTAGCATAGATAGCTTTTACAATGTCAAGGTAAGTTCCTGTTATCCCTAGTTTTTCTAATGTTTTGAACATAAAGGGATGCTGTACTTTGTCGAATGCTTTCTCTGCGTCTATCGAGATGATCATATGGTTCTTATCTTTAAGTCTATTGATGTGGTGAATAACATTTATTGATTTCCGTATATTGAACCATCCTTGCATCCCAGGGATGAATCCTACTTGATCATGGTGCACAATTTTTTTGATGTGTTTTTGTATTCGGTTCGCCAGAATTTTATTGAGGATTTTTGCATCTAGGTTCATTAGAGATATTGGTCTGTAGTTTTCTTTCTTTGAGGTGTCTTTGTCTGGTTTCGGAATCAGGGTGATGTTGGCCTCATAGAATGAATTTGGAAGAGCTCCCTCTTTTTCTATTTCCTGAAATAACTTGAAAAGTATTGGTATTAATTCTTCTTTAAAGGTTTTGTAAAACTCCGCTGTATACCCATCCGGTCCTGGGCTTTTCTTGGTTGGTAGTCTTTTGACGGCTTCTTCAATTTCATCCATTGATATTGGTCTGTTCAAATTGTGTGTATTCTCCTGACTCAGTCTGGGCAAATCATATGATTTAAGAAATTTATCGATGTCTTCACTATCTTCTATTTTATTGGAATATAGGTTTTCAAAATAATTTCTAATTGTCTTCTGTATTTCTGTAGCATCTGTTGTGATATTGCCTTTTTCATCTCGTATGTTAGTAATTTGAGTTCTCCTCTTCGTTAGCATGGCTAAAGGTCTGTCGATCTTATTTATTTTTTCGAAGAACCAACTTTTAGTTTTGTTAATTTTTTCAATAGTTTTTTTTGTTTCAATTTCATTGATTTCTGCTCTGATTTTAATTATTTCTTGCCTTCTGCTACATTTGCTGTTGTTTTGCTCTTCCTTTTCTAGGGCTTTGAGATGAAGTGTGAGCTCATTTGTTGTTTTTTTCTTTTTTTGAGGAATGACCACCAGGCGATGAATTTTCCTCTTAAAACTGCTTTCATTGTGTCCCATAGATTCCGATATGTTGTGTCTGTATTTTCATTTATCTCTAAGAATTTTTTGATTTCCTCCTTTATGTCTTCTGTAACCCATTGATCATTCAGTAACATATTGTTCATTTTCCATGTGATGTAGGATTTTTCCTTCCTTCTTTTATCATTGATTTCCAGTTTCATTGCATTATGATCAGATAAAATGCATGGTATTATCATCTCCACCCCTTTATATTTACTGAGGGTTGCCCTATGGCATAATATATGCCAACCTCAGCATATTTTTTCCTTACTGAGAACTTTCAGCTTTTCACTTTAAAGAAGCACTTTCTTTTTTTTTAGTTTTTTTAATTAAAAAAAATTATATCTACTTAGAAGCATTCAGAATGTCAACAAATCAGCTGCCACTTTTTTTTTTTTTTTTTGCAATTACAGAGTGGTATTCAGTTAATAGAACAACAATTATTTCGTATAAGCTACATCAGTTATGAAAGAGAAATGAAAACCTATATCCCTCCTAAAGAGGAAACAAACAGGAAGTTCAAGGATCCCAGTGCACCCAGTTAAAAATAGATGCTCCCAAAGAAGCTGCAGCACCTATCTGAATATATATGCTTATGATAAAAATATATTTATATATATGAAAAACCCATCCCCATATATAACTAATTTGTGCTGTGCATCAATAAGAACCTGCTTTCAATTTCCATGCCAATTTACAACCCCCATACTGTACCAGGCAAGGTTAGTGGCTATTGAAAATACCACCAGGACAGGGCTCTCTAAAGACACATTTGGTAGTGTGTTAACTATACAAAAAAAGACACTGTGTAGTTTAAAAACAAATCTTACACAGCCTTACATTTCAATTTTTTTCCTTAAAGGGAGTGAGTTGGGGGGTTAAATGCTTTATAGACAAGAAAAAAAAAAACACTGCACTAGAACCAACTTATTCATCATCATCATCCTCTTCATCATCTTCCTCCTCATCTTCCTCCTCTTCCTTCTGTATCTTGCTTTTTTCAGCCTTGACAACTCCCTTTTTTGCTGCATCAGGTTTTCCTTTAGCTCGGTAGGCAGCAATATCCTTTTCGTATTTTTCCTTCAGCACGGCAGCTTTCTTTTCGTAAGTCTGCTTGTTATCTGCAGCCATGTGATTCCACATCTCGCCCCGTTTCTTTGCAGCATCACCAATGGATAGGCCAGGGTGTCCTCCCTTGATTTTGGGGTGATACTCAGAACAGAACAAGAAGAAGGCCGACAGAGGCCTCTTGGGTGCATTGGGATCCTTGAACTTCCTGTTTGTTTCCCCTTTAGGAGGGATATAGGTTTTCATTTCTCTTTCATAACGGGCCTTGTCCGCCTTTGTCATGTCTTCAAATTTTCCTTTCTCTTTAGCAGACATGGTCTTCCATCTCTGAGCACTTAGAAAACTCTAAGAAGTTGACTGAAGCATCTGGGTGCTTCTTCTTGTGCTCCTCCCAGCAAGTTTGCACAAAAAATGCATATGATGACATTTTGCCTCTAGGCTTCTTAGGATCTCCTTTGCCCTTGTTATTTTCCTCAGCAAGGCACAGAGTCGCCCAGTGCCCATCTGGCTCTCACTTGCCCCCGAGCTGTCTCTGTGGACCTCAATGTACTGCAATGGCTGTGAGAGCGGGAGCCAGACGCAGCCTCCACTCTATTTTTTCTTAAATATCAAATTGTATACTTTATTTATTTATTATTTTTATGTGGTTCTGAGAATCAAACCCAATGCCTTGAACATGCCAGGTGAGTGCTCTACCACTGAGCCACAACCCCAGCCCTAAACAGGAGCTTTAAAGTGCTTCCTTAACATATCCAAAACACCAACATCACTACTCTTTCAGTTTGGGGCCATTATTAAGTAAAATAAGAGTTACTTGAACACAAACCCCAAAATACCATTCAAAAACCTAGATTGCTACTAAGTGACAAGTGGGTGAGTAGCATATATGGCATGGATATGCTGGACAAAGGAATGATTTGCATCCTGAGCAGAATGGAACAGGATGGTACAAGTTATCATCACATTACTCAGAGTGACAGTTAATTAAAACTTATGAATTATTTATAGAATTTCCCATTTAATATCTTCAGATCACAAATGACCTCAGATAACAAAACACGGACAGCAAAACCATTAAGGGTGGAGGGGCTACTGTAGTAAACAATTAGAAATAAATCCTTACATCACACAACATAGTAAAATTTATAAAATCATCGATGAAGAAGAAATCTTAGAAGCAGAGAAAAGACAGATACCCCCAGAGAATTGTAGTGTGGCAGCAGACACTAGAGGCAAATGAGGGAAGGTCTTTAAAGTCTAAGAGCAGCCGCCCTCACTTCTGGTTAGTTTGCCTATTCCTGTCCCTGTAGAATCTACCATGGGAAGCTTAGCTTCCTCCTTCTCCCACAATTGACAGGGGTCATTTCTCAAGCCAAACTCCCCCTCAAGCCTATTCATATCAACGATCCACCCACTTTTATCTGAGAAATCTAAGCATCAGCCCATGGACAGGACATCCCCCATCTTGTCATTCTGTCTTTTAAATTCTCTCCAGCCTGCCCCTTCTTTCCCAATACAAGTGGACAGTGTTGGCTAAGGCTCATGGCAGTAGTCTCCTGGCTAGTCTTGCTGCTGGTTGCCACCACACAACCAGAGTGACTCTTTCGGACCACTATCTAACAGGGACTACCTGTACTGCTTCCCTGCTCAAAGCCCATCCCTGGCTCCCGGAGCCATCAGGACAGAGCCCAGCTCCCCCTCCAGGTAGCATGTTTTCCCTCCATCCCTGTTCCTCTTCTGCATCCTGCTCATATCTGCCTGGGGATCACTGACTCTAAGCCAGGGCTTTTCAAATTATGGCTCACCTGCAAATCCTTCCCACTGCCTGCTGCTACAATAAAGTTTTATTCACAGAATTCATTCCCATAAGTTTATGTCTGTGGTTGCTTTTGTATCGTAAAAGTGGTCAAGGAACTGGACATAGATTGTGTAGTCTGTAAAGCCCAAAACATCTGCCATGTGATCTTTTGTAGACTCTGAGCTGATACCTCTGACCTTTCCACATGCTATTCTGACCTGACCTTCCTTTCTCTGCCCACTTCTCATGGCCCCACAGCTGTCTGCATGTCCACCACTCTGACACAGCCATACCCCATTCAATTCTTGGTAGTTAGCCTATATCCCCAAGCTATGGTTGAATATGGTTTGAGTGTGTTCCTCAAGGTTTCATGAGTTGGAACCTTGGTCTCCAGTGTGGTGATATTGGGAGGTGTTGCATCTTTAAGAGGCGGAGCCTCGTGAGGGATCATTAGGTCATTGGGAACACCAATCTCAGAAGGATTAATGTAGGTCTCATAAGACCCCAATTAGGTCTCAAAAGAGAAGGTTATTATAAGAGAGCAAGCGAGGCCCCTCCCTGCTCTCTGGCTTCTTGTTTTATCATGTGATTTCTTCCTTCCATACATGTTCCTGCCATAAAGCCACATGTCACAGCCAGGTGGACCTCACCAGAGCCAAGTCAACATGGTAGGATGCCCTTAAACCTCTAAAACCAGAACCTAAATGAGCCTCTTTTCTAATGCACCCCTTAGGCCACGAGTTTCTTCTGGGTAGCAAACAGCCTTCCTTGTAGGCATAAACCCATTTGTAGAGGGCTGGATGGTTGAGCAAGAGAACCACTCTCCAGGGACTGATGGCCCAGCATCTTTCACCCATGGCACTGTGAACTGTCCTGCTCAGGGAGATACACAGCCTTAATCATGTTGCTGCCAGGTGTGTTACTGATCACTCCTGATTGTGGCTGTCAAAGGGAGGAAGCACTTCAGATCTTCTCTGACTCCTTTACTCTGTTCCTTCAACAATGCACCAGATTTCCAGTGACAGTCCAGGAAGTATCTGAGCTTGAACTCTGAGGGCCATTGGCACTAAAGTTGGCTCCCCAGAATGCATCTTTCTATGAAAGTTACAGCTCATCCTTGCAGACTCCCGTGGCTGAGGCTTCATAGAGATCTTTGCTTGAGATGTGACAGCATTAAAGATGATTAAAGAAAGCAAGCCTTGGTCCCTTTGCAGATGGGGATTAATTTCTCTTCATTTCCTTTTCTTCTCATCTGTCTGGACATTCCCATGACCAACTTCTGCTGTGGGCTCATTCCAGCCATGTGACATCACTGCTTCCAGCAAAAACCTCCGGGACACTCCAAATGCAACCCTTTAAGCCACCATGGCCAAAAAGAACCTCATACAATCCATTTTCACCTCTCTCTGAGTTGATGTTCAGTAAGGTGTAATAATCCCAGGCACAGGGAAACTCCCCACCTGAGCTCTTGAGTGCTGTGCGTATCCTTCACAGAGTCCTTGGTCTCCTGTACCACCATACACATCCCTGCCTCATATGCACCTCCCAGTGGCTCCTACCTGCACCACAACTACTCTTTCTACAGTGCAGAGTCCTGTGTGCCATGCCCTGGCAGGTGCCGGGCAGGATTTGTGCTTCACCCAGATCTCCCCACTCAAGGCCCCCTGGAACTGCTAGGAAAGAGCAGGAGAAAGTTGCCTATTCATGCAGGACTCCAGGCCACCAGAAACTAAAAGCCAGACTTAAGGTACAGATTCCTACACCTAGATATAAGGAGGGACGTTAGTTTTTTTTTAATTTTCTGTATTCTTATGTCTTGAATCTGGGGCTTTGCTGCACCAGCAGGGGCTGCCCCCAGACAATTCAGAGAGGGCTTACTCTGATTTCTTTTTGATGCAAACCAACAAGTCAGAGTGTATATCCCCAGGTAATCCCCTTTATCCTTCCAGGCCATTCTGTACCTGCCCTAAGTCACCCAGCAGTGGGGGACTAGACAACAAGGAAGGCCTCTTTACCCCAGAGCCTGATAAAATTATTCAACTAAATCAAATCTGGATCGATGTGCCCTACCTCACTTTATCCTTCCCCTTGGCAACCACAATAGAAGTTCTTGTCCACATTTTCCTCCTGCTCCCTCTGCCTCCTGGTTGACCCTGGTGCTTCTGCAGAGAGCCCTCATGCATGCCTCCTCCTCTCAGGAACTGAGTAACAAACTGTCTTTTCAGTGGCCATCATCTCCGGACCTATTAGTCCTGTTGTATTTCAAATGTTCTATTAATACTCTCTACTTTAAAGCTGGAGATAGAAAGGAAAGTGGCCAGTACTCTTAGGAAGATTCAAGACAGGATGCACAGGCTGATACTGTAATCTTTTTGCTGGGATAGCTGTATTCCATGGCAGATGGATCATGAGACTGTGTCCAAGCAGGCAGTGAGTAGCCGGCCCCGACTCAGCCACCTACCCTCTGTGGGTTCATGGCCTATGCTTCCTTGAGTTGGAAAATAAGCCAGACTTTCTGGTTCTCCTTTGAGAGAGGAAACACTAAAAAATACCAAAGTGTTATTCTCATCTCATTATCGTGCAAGCTTCCTAGGGTCTTTTTTACCTTCTCTACACCCTGGACCCCATCTTTCTGCAAGCTAAACACATTTTACTTTTTCTTTTAAAACATTAGCTTGTCAGGATGACAGCTGCCCCTCAGAGGCCCGATGGAATGCTGGCTTGCTAGATTTGGGTCCTGAAGATGATGCATGCGTGAAACCACCTAAAAATTGAGATCCTGTCTGACTTAGTAACCCAGGACCATCAATCACTCCAGAATGGGAACGGCCACCTGCAACACCAAGAATGTTGAATCTGGGCCACATTCTCTGTCCTCACATCTTAGAGGGCCAGGGAGCAAAGAGCCATGAAATGGAGTCCATGAAAACCTCACAGAGAGAACTTGAAGGAGAAGTATTGACAGGCAGAGGAGGGAAAAGGCCATTCCAGGCAGAAAGGACTGACTGCATGAGGGAACAGAGATAGGTGGAAGTTGCTGGTATGAGGGGTGCAGCACTATGGGGATGATAGAGATGCAGAGACCAGTGCGTTTCCAGTATTGCCCCCCACAGGCCCCACCACTAGGCCCAGTGCAGATGGAGGGCTCCATTAGGGTTGCTAGATGAATAAGTTTGATAGACAATCATGGATAGACATGATTGGGACCTTGAATGCCAAAACAGCTTCTTGCCTTCTGTTTGGAGGGTGCCAACTGGCCTCTAGGCGGAAAAGGATAGCTAATTAAACTTTGTTGCTTCTGCAGAGACAATAGCTGGGGGTGTTTCTTAGCCGGGGGGTGTTTCTCAGCTAAGCTGGATGAGCCGGTTAAGCCAGTCTCTTAAAATAAATAGCTTATACTGTTTGTCCCCCAATGACAAAATATGCTTCACAGAGACCGTCTCATTATTCCTTGCAACATACATATGCAAAGCATTAGCCATCAGACTCCCTTACCCAGCTTGTTTAGAGAGGAAAGTTTTTTGCCAAGGTCACACAGCACATTAGGGATGAAACTAAAGCAGCAATGACCTTCAGTCCCTTGGTCTAACCATGCCACTCTGATATTTTTTTCCTTTTGCTTAGGCCAAGGATGACCTACCAAAGCATGGGCAGCACCCCTCTCTGACATGGGCACATAGCCTGGTCCATGTGCTGAGCACTCTGGGCATCAAGGTACACAGTGGTAAATTCAACAGGCACTGCCTTACCCTCATGAACTTATGGTCTGGAATCCTTATATTTCAGAGTATTCATGGGATTAGAGTTGAGGAGAGACCACAAATTGTAGTTAGGGAGACCTGGACTCCAGACATGGTTCTAGCTTCCTACTAGCTATGCATTAAATGATGTGAAAACAGAAGTTCAAGTTGACAACAAGACAATAGAAGACTGAGAGTGTATGACCAGGACTGTCAAACCAATGTTGCAAGCCCAAAACCCTTCACCCACTTTATGGATTTAACAGAGTTGGTGCTCGATAATTAGAGAAGGGTTTCTTTGCAGAGAGCTGTTCATGTGGCAACACTAACACCAGGCCTGCCAATGGCCTAGGAAGAAGGGCTGCGTGGGAACCTCTCAAAGGATTGAATACCTGTGCCTAGAAGTTTGAACAGCACTGTGGACTGGTACCTGGCTCACACCTGACAAATCTAAAGGGTAAGAGGCCATATCTTGGTCAGCTTAAGGTGCCATAACAAAAAGCCACAGAAAGAGTGGGTTAAACAATAGAAATGTATTTCTCACAGTTCTGGAGGCTGGACAGCCCAGATCAAGTCCAGGAGGATTTGGTTTCAGGTGAAGACTCTTGTCCTGGTTTGCATGTGGCTTTTCTGTCCTCAGACAACCTTTGCTCTGAGTATACATGGAAAAAGAGTTAAGAGCTCTCTGTTGTGACTTTTTATGAAACATAATTCTTATGACACACCCTGATCCTCTCGTTTAACCCTAATTACCTCCTTATGGGCCCTATTTACAAATTCAGTCACACAAGGTGTTAGGACTTTTACATATGAATTTAGGGGAGACACCATTCCATTTTCCATAACAGGCAGCTGAGCTACTCTCACCGTAGAGCAAAAAAGAGTTCACAGCACAAGAATCATCCTGCACCTCCAAAGTGTCTCAAGACAGAGAATGTGGTGAACCATGTCTGAGAGAGTGGCCTGGGGATCCATCTAAGAGGATTGTGTGCTGAAGGGACACAATAGGGGCTTATCAGCTGTGATAAGCCAGCATCCCAAGAACTGAAGAAGGAACAACAGGGAGGTAAACAATTCTCCCATATTGGCCTTATAGGTAAAAGATCCCAGCAGACAAAGGGGTGATGGGCCTGTACCTCCAAACAACCTATGAAAATGCCCTAGAAGAAAAGTCAACCTTAAGCACCTGCAAGAGCTAAAGAATGCTTACATTGTATAACGCCACAGCAGTGTCCTCATCTCTCAGTATGCATGGGGACTGGTACCAGGAATCCCTCAAATACCAAAATCTGAGACGACTCAAATCCCTTGTATACAATGGCATCATATTTATACAGAACCTACATATCTCCTCCCAAATACTTGAAATCATCTCTAGATTACTTACAACACCTAACAAAATGTAAATGCTATGTAAACAGTTGTAAGACTGCATTGCTGGGGGAACAATGACAAGAGGAGTCTGCAATTTCTTTCCACATATTTTGAATCCATGTAGGAGGGACCCATGAACATGGAGAAACAACTGTACTTGTCAAGTAGTAAATTTCCTGGTCCCCTTTCCTCTCTACTTTCCCCAAGTTCCTGAAACAAAGAGTGCCCAGGTGGGGACAGCTCTAAGAGGACTATCATACACCCTTTCCCATGAACAGGTTCCCTGCCCAACCCATAGGAGGAAGAGCAGACTCAACATTCAATCAAATTCAGAGCTGGATTATATGACATGGAACTGTATATTTTTATTATTGAATTGGGACCATATTTTGCAACTTCAATTTACTCGAGAAAGTGACTGGAGAACTATATTACTTAAGAGAAATCAGAAAGTTCATGGGGGTGAGGTTTTCATCCAGACCAAGGGAAGAACTAGTCCCACTGAGTAGATTTATGGGAGTAGTGAAGAGGCAGCAAGAGCATGCTTCATGTGCACCCCCACTGGGGAATTTTTGTGTGTCCAATGCTACAGGACACGTGCTGTATAGTTTTTTTCATCTTGAAAGAGACATAATACAATATACCATGAAAGATTGCTCTGGAAAACTAAACTACATATATTGATGTCTATAAAACACCTAGAACAGCACCTGATACACAGTAGGTCCAAAGGGATTGTAGTTAATATTATTGTTGTTCATGATAATAATAGTAACTGTACCAATAGTATAGCATCTAGAAGTGAGACATTTCTGCAACTTGCTTTGTATCTTGTCACTTCAAAGTTGACTCTCATGCTCAGGTCAGATTCCAGTTCTATGGGACCCTATGAAAGTCCTAGACTGCAGGAAAATCTGGCGTCTCTCCTCAGCCTAATACAACTTTTTAATTTTATGTGGAAATCTTAAACCTCTCCTCCTTGTTTGGTCACCATTTGGAGCTTTGAAAATACATGATGTACTGTATATGATCGCTCCCCAGACTCATGCTGAATACTAATGACTGTTTTCCAAAAAGCTCAGCATCTGGGCAGCTATCTAGCCCCTGGGATCACCAATGGAATTGGAATAATACCAAAGACTGGTTACCACAATACGTCATCCACTCATGAATATCATTAAATGAGTTTGGTTTCAAGAAACTTTAAACCTTCGAGCTTTAGCTCACTTCAGTCTTTTCTCAGCATTCCAGAACATGATTAATGGTGACACCATGCCACAAATGTTATACATGGCTCAAAACTCTAATTCACCATTGATCAGTCCTTTAACAATGGCCGAGGATAATGTTGTGTTAATGGCCAGCCCTGGTGGTCTGCTCCTACCAGAAACCCATTACTAAGTCTACCTTATGTTTTATGACCTCCCTACTGGAACCCAATGTCTGCTCATGGGGGCAACAGCTTTATTTAGTGGTTGTGAACTATGCACAATTGACCAGAGTCAAACAGACATTCTAGAGGTTACTGCTTCCGCCTCCTGGAGATATGAGAAATGTGACGTTTTTAAGTCTTTTTGCCTTCAAATGGACCATTTTCCCATAGTATGGGAAATAGAAGCCTTCACAGTGTGTTCAGACGGAGGGGAGAGAGGAAAGGCAACCAGGAAGACAGCAGAGGTTGCACAAGTGAAATTCTTACAGGCCTACAGGATAAAATGAAAGGATGTCTAAAACTGTAGGGAAAGAAGATAAATTAGATAGGAGGAATGCATGGGAAAGCCAAGAGGTCAGGTAGCAAAGAAATATGAAATCCATACTGAGAAATAATCAACACTAGGAAGCATAAAAGAGTAAATTAATTTTTGTTTGTTACATTTTAAATTAAATATGAGAAAGAATGAGTATCTGCATAGTATGGTAATTATAAGTCTATGTTGATGAGCACTTAATGTGCAGAGATAATTTGTAACAATATGAGCATGAAGGAGATATGAAACAATGAACTGTATGAAAAAGAAAGCAGGGGGGAAAATCCCATTTATAGTAGCTACAAGAACATCAAATACTTAGAAGTAAATTTAACCAAATAGAAGAAGATCTGTACACCAAAAACTAAAATGTGGATGAAATAAATCAAAGAAGACATAAGTGGAAATATATCCCTTGTTAATATTGCTAGAATGTCTGTACTCCCTGAAGTGATCTACAGAATTAATGCAATCCCTCTCAAAATAGCAATGATATTTCTCACTGAAACAGAGACAACACTAAAACTCATACAGAATCCCAAGGCTCTAAATAGCCAAAGCAATCTTGAACAAAATGAGAAAAGCCAGAGACATCTACAAAACATACTACAAAGCTACAATAATCAAAACAAGATGATACTGGTATTAAAACAGCTGAAAAACTGAAACAGGATATACAGATAAAAATACACATTTGTGATTGATTTTTTTAAAAAGATACCAAGGACACACAATGGGGAAAAGACAGTCTTCAAGAAATGGTGCTGGGAAAGCTGGATATCCAGATGCAAAAGAAGGAACTTAAACTCCATTTCGTACTGTACACAAAAATCAATTCAAAATGGTTACAGAATTAAATGTAAGACCTGAAACTACTTGAAAGGAACATGGGGAAAATTTCCATGATATTAATCTGGGCCATTTGTTTTCTTCTTTTTTTTTTTAAAGATATGACCTCAAAAGTACAGGGGAAAAAAACAAAAACAGATGAATGAGATTGCCTCAAACCAAAAGTCTCCTGCACAGCAAAAGAAGCAATAAACAGGGTAAAGAGACAAGTTATGGAATAGGAAAAAATATTTGAAAAATATAGCCCTGATAAGGTGTTAATAACCAAAATATAAAAAGGAACTCAAACTTGATAGTAAGAAAACAAATGAACTTTTAAATAGGCAGAGGACCTAGGTAGACGTCTCTCAAAAGAAGCGATACAAATGTCCAATGGGTATATGAAAAAATTTTCATCATTAATCATCAAGGGAATGCATACCAAAGCCACAGTGAAGTACCACCTCACATCTGTTAGAATGGCTATTATCAAAAAGACAAAAGACAACAAATGTTGGTGAGAATGTGGAGAAAAAAGGAACTCCTACACATTATAGTGAGTGTAAATTAGTAAAACACTAATGGAAAACAGTATCAAAATTTCCCCCAAAATCAAAAATTCAACTACCATATTACTCAGCAACCCTACTACTGGGTATATAGCCAAAGGAATTGACAAGAGTATGTCAAGGAGATACTGCACTCCCACATTCATTATTCACAACAACTAAGACATGGAAGCCACCTAAGTGCCATCAACAAATAAATGGATGAGGAAAATGTGGTGTAGAGGCACAATGAATGCTTTTCTCTCTTGAAAAAAGGAGGAAATCCTGTGGTTTGCAACAACATTGATGAACCTAGAGAACATTATATGACGTGAGATCAACCAGGATCAGGCAGACCAATACCACATGGTGTCACTCATATAGAATTTAAAAACATCAAATTCACAGAAACAGTAGAATGGTGGTTATCCGGGGTAGGGTGGTGGGCTTTCGAGTAGGAGTCAAAAGATACAAAATTCAGATACACAGGAAGAAATTAAATGCCATGGTGCATATAATAAATAACAATGAGAGTAGATTTTAAGTGTTCTCACTACTAAAAATGATAAATATGTGAGGTACTACATATATGCATTAGCTCATTTTAGCCATTCTGGAATGTGTACATATACCAAAATATGCTGTATGCCATAACTACATACAATTATTTGTCAATTAAAACTATTTTTAAAAAAGTTCTAGTGAAGAGGAAGTAGCAGCAAGAGATTTAAAAGAAACTACCAGAGCAACAAGAGTACAAAACTCTTATCATCTTGCATTTCACTTTCACACGAGAGAAATAAACTTCTATATTGTTAGAGAAAGAGGAAACTGTCCAGCTTACGTAGGTATGCAGGAGCTGAGTAGCTAAGGTTTGGCAAGTCATTATGATAGAGGCCAGAAGAGGAGGAGACACTGGTGATCAATTAAAAAAAAAAAAAGTTGAGTCAGAAAGACCCGAGTTTGAACCTCAGAGCTGCCTTTTTAAGGTAGTAATACCTTAGAAAAGTTACTTAGCTACACTATTTTCAAAGTTTGTCAACTATAAGGTGAAGATAAATATACCCAATTTTCAGGTTGTTTTAAGAATTAACTATCTCCAGATGTGGTGATGTACACCTGTAATCCCAGCTACTCTGGAGATCAAAGCAGGAGGATTTTAAATTCAAGGTCATTCTCAGCAATTTAGAAAGATTTAAAAAGGGCTGGGGATGTAGCTCAAAGCACCCCTAGGTTCAATCCCCAGTACCAGAAAAACAAAAGATGAATATTTAATGAATGGTTGCTATTTTTAAGAGAATATAAAGGAAGGAAGAGGGAATGACATAGGAGTAAAGTTTTGATATATCATTAAAATTAAGTTATAAATTAGATTGTCAAAAATTAAGACATTAATGGAAACTTCCATGGTAACGTCTAAGAAGATAACTCAGAATTATATAAAGAAATCATAAGGGAACTAAAATAGTACACTAGAAAATATCTTAACACAAAGGTAGTAGTATTGAAAAGATTTAAGACTTACAGAAAATAGCAGAATGGGCAATTTCTACCCTACCGGTAATCACATTAAATTAGTGTATTAGTACTAAACTAATACATTAAATTAATGTGTTAGTATTAAACTGTCCAATTAAAAGGCATAAGTTGTCTGTATGAATTTTTTAAAATATGATATGGGTAGGGGATGTAGCTTATTGGTAGAGCACTTGCATCTAAGAGGCCCTGGGTTCAGTCCTCCTACTACAAAACTATATATATGTGTGTGTGTGTGTGTGTGTGTGTATGTGTGTGTATTTTCTGACTAGAAGCTGTTTATAAAAAGATTCACTTTAGATTCAAAGACACAAATGAGTTCAAAGAAAAAGGATAGCAAAAAGACCTGCCATGCAAATAGTAACCAAAAGAGTTGGAGTGGCCATACTGTCAGACAAAATTGACTTTGATATAGAAATTGTTAGTAGAGACAAGGAAGAAATGTTATTATGATAAAAGGGACAATCTATCAAAACATATAATATTGCTATAGTTATATCTTAAATATCCCCCAGAGGCCCTTGTGTTAAAGGCTTAGTCTCCAGAGTGGTGCTGTTGAGAGGCAGTACCTTTTAAGAGGAAGAATCTTTAAGAGTCTGGGATTAGTGAGAGGTATTTAGGTCACTGAAGACAAGCCCTTGAAGGGGGTAGTAGGACTCTGAACCCCTTCTCATTTGTCCATGAGATATGCTCCATGATGTGTTCCTTCTCATTGCTGATGGTGTCCCCCACTGAAGGCCTAAAAGCAATGGTTGTACCTGATCATGAGCTGGGGTCTTTAAAACTGAGCCAAAAGCAAACCTTTTCTCTTTATAAGTTGATTATCTCTGGTATTTATTATGGCGACAGAAAGATACCTAACAAATATAAACATATAACCCTAAAAGCAGAGCCCTAACATACATGAAGCAAGAGCAGGCAGAAGAGAAGAAAAAAATAGAGATTTTGACAATAACAATTGGAGACTTCGATATCTCACTTTCAATAATGGGTAGAACAACTGGACAGAAAATCAGCCATAAAATAGAAGAGTTGAATAATACTAAAAACCAGCTGAACCTCATAGATAGCTATGGAACACTCCACCCAACAACAGCTGAATACACATTCTTCTCAATTTCATATGGAACATGATCAAGGATAAACCATTTGGTAGGCCATAAAACAAGCTTCAATAAAGGTAAAAGGATTCCAATCTTACAAAGTATGTTCTCCAATCATAATGGAATAAAATTAGAAATTAGCAACAGGGAGAACTTTGTGGAATTCATAAATGTATGAAAGTAAAACAACACACTCTTAAATAACCAACAGTCAAAAGAAATTGCAAAGGAAACTAGAATACTTTGAGATAAATGAAATGAAAACACAACATTCCAAACTTAATGTAGTGAAATCAGTGCCCAGAAAGAAACTCACAGCTTTGAATGTCTACCTCAAAAATGATGCTAGCCTAATCTTCAACATTAAGAGACTAGAAATGAAGTACAAACTACAATGGACAGGAAACATAAGGAAGGGGAATAATTAAAATGAGAGAAGCAGTAAAGAGAATAGAAAAGAGAAAAATCAATGAAGTTAAAAATTCTTTGAAAGGAACAATTAAACTATTAGCTCTATTTATCAGGAGAAAAAAAGACTCAAAATATTTAAAATTAAGAATGGAAAAAGATGACATTATTGCCAACCTTACCCAAAATAAAAAGCATCACAAGAGAATATTATGAACAATTGAATCCTGAAAAGTCAAATAACCTATATGAAATGGACAAATTTTCAGAAAAGATGAAAACTACCAAAACTGATTCGAGAAGAAATGGAAGATCCAAGAGACTGAGTCAGTAAAGAAGCAAAAAAAAAAAAAAAAAAAAAAAAAAAATCACAACCGAGACCAGAAACAGATGGCTTCATCGGTAAATTCTAGCCCATATTTAATAACTAACACTAATGCTAAAAAATCTTTCTGAAAGAATAGAAAGGTAGGGAACATGGAGGCAAAAGTCCTCAAAAAAAAAGAGAATCTATCAGTATATTAAAGAATTTTATATCACGACCAAGTGTGACTTGTCCTGGGAATGCAAGATTAGTTCAATATATAAAAATAAATGTAATTATATTAGTTTTCTATTGCTTCTATAACAAATTAACACAATTTAGTGCCTTAAAAACAATACAAGTTGATTAAAATCTCTAAATACATATATTTTTAATTTCTTTGCTTTTATTGGTGCATTATAGTTGTACATAATAGTTTGGTTCATTTTAACATAGTCATACATATGTGTGATTTAATTTACTCCATTTTAGTACATGGTGACCTCTTCCCAATTTATCCCCCCACCTCCTTCTACTCTACTAGTCTACCTTCTACTCATTACTGTATTTTTATTTATTTTTTTAAAAAATAAATGACAGTGGAATGCATTATAATTCTTATTACACGTATACAGTACAAGTTTTCATATCTCTGGTTGTATATAAAGTATGTTGACACCAATTCGTGTCTTCATACAGGTACTTTGGATAATGATGTCTATCACATTCCACCATCCTTGTTAACCCCATGCCCCCTCCCTTTCCCTTCCACCCCTCTGCCCTATCTAGAATTCATCTATTCCTCCCATGCTCCCCCTCCCTACCCCACTATTAGTCAGTCTCCTTATATCAGAGAAAACATCAGCATTTGTTTTTTTTTTTTGGGGGGGGGTTGGCTAACTTCTTTTAGCATTATCTTCTCCAATGCCATCCATTTACCTTTAAATGCCATGATTTTATTCTCTTTTATTGTTGAGTAAAATTCCATTGTGTATATATGCCACATGGGCCAAGGACCTGAACAGACACTTCTTAGAAGAGGATATACAATCAGTCAACAAATATATGAAAAAATGTTCTCTAGAAATTAGAGAAATGCAAATCAAAACTACTCTAAGATATCATCTCACTCCAGTCAGAATGGCAGCTATTATGAAGACAAACAATAAGAGTTGGTGAGGATGTGGGGAAAAAGTTACACTCATACATTGCTGGTGGGACTGCAAATTGGTGCAGACAATATGGAAAGCAATATGGAGATTCCTTGTAAATCTGGGAATGGAACCACCATTTGACCCAGTTATCCCTCTCCTTTGTCTATAACCAAAGGACTTAAAAATCAGCATACTAACAGAGACACAGCCACATCAATGTTTATAGCAGCACAATTCACAATAACTAAACTGTGGAGCCAACCTAGATGCCCTTCAGTGGATGAATGGATAAAAAATGTGGCATATAAAATCTTTAAATATATTTCTATTATCAAATCATCTTTTCTGATTCTGATCTTCCTACATACATCCCTTTCAAAAGAACTCCGTGTTTAGAATGGTTCCACCCAGATAATCCAGGAAAATATCACCAGCTCAAGAATCTTAATCTAATCATGTCTTAAAATTTCTTTTTATGATATAAAATAACATTTTCATAAGTTCTGGATATTTGGATTTGGATCCCTTTGATGTATTATTGTTTAGAATAGCACATATGAATACATTATTAGATGTTAACAAAAAGGACAGTATAAAATATTAAGAAAAAACACATGAACATCTTAAAAGATTCAGAAAAAGTACTTGATAAAATACTACATGATAAAAACACTCAACAAAGTAGGAATAAATGGCAACTTTTAGAGTGATGTCAGCAAGCTGGCTGACTAGGAGCCCTTAGAACTCCCCATCCCAGAAAGATATTCAAACAACTAATAACTATTCTTGGATGAAAAATAACTAAAAGAGCATTGGAGTACATCAAAAGAGTAAAGCACAGAAACCCAGGATGGCTGTGTTAAGTCAGATTTCCATCACTGACAATATATTTGGGGAAAAAATTCAACTTGTAAGGAGGAAAAGGTTTATTTTGTCAAGATTTTTTTTTTTGCATATATCATCCGATCCATTTTTTCTAATTTTTTATTGGTGAATTACAGTTGTATATAATGGCAGAATATGTTGTTACACATTTTACATGCATACACATAAAATATAATTTGGCCTGCCGCAGTCTTGGCTGGGCACAGAATCACGAGCCACTCAAGCAGGAACAAAACTTTATTTTGAAAAAGCCGCCAACACTCTCAGCACCAGCAAGCAAAAAACCGGTCCTCCCACGCGGGCGTCTAACCGGAACCGGCGTCTCCCGGAACCCCGGGTCCCCCGGACCTCCCCCGGAATTTCCTCCTACTATCCTTCCCCAACCAATGGGAACTCTCCATGAGTCCCCTTAACATGAGTCCAGTAGTAGGCCAAGGTGAACAGCAGGAGCCCAATTTGCATATGAATGTAAATCTTAGCATAATAATACCTCAGTGGCTAGCTGGCTTTACAACCAAAGGTGCCATACATCATATATTTTGCTTGTGGCTCCTAGCATTGGCCAATATCATTCTCCCATGTTTCCCCTTTCCCTTCCCTCATCCCTCCCTCTGGTTACTTTCCTTTATTAAACTGCTTTCTCTTATTTTCATGAGATCCCCCCCTACCTTTCTTCTCTTTTCCCTCCCTAGCTTCATATGAAAGAAAACATATGACCCTTAACCTTCTGAATGTGACTTATTTCACTTTACAGATGGTCTCAAGTTTCATCCATTTTCATGCAAATGGAAATTTTTCTTTATGGCTCAATCAAACTCCATTGTGTACACAGAGCACATTTTATTTATTCATTCATCCACTGATGGGCACCTAGGTTGGTCCCATAGTTTGGATATTGTGAATTGTGTTGCTGTAAACGTGGGTATGCATGTATCACTATACTTATTATGAGGACATGAATTCTTTAGAATACCAAGGAGTGATAGATATAGTTGAGTCTTATGGTGGTTCCATTCCTAGTCTAGAAAAATCTTTATTTTGACTCATAATTTCAGACATGGTTTTTGGGCCTGTGGTGAAGCAGAACATCATGGCAGAGAGCATGCGGTGGAGAAAAGGGGCTTACCTCATGACAACCAGGAACCAAAAGGAGGGAGGGAGAAGGGAGGGAGAAAAAGACCAGAATTCTAATACCCCCTTCAAGGTCATGCTTCCCAGTGATCCGACTTGATCCCACTGGGCTCCACCTCCTAAATGTTTCACCATCTCTCAATAACACTACACACTGGGGACAAAGCCTTCAACACATAGGATTTGGATCCTAAATGTTCCCCCAAAGGCCCATCAATGGCACACAGAGAACAAAAGGAAATACCTCCCTTCACCATCCCATCCCCAAGACTGGATCAGTTCAGGACCAGAAGGGACTTCTCTGCCCAAAAAGGTAAGAGAACCCAGCTGCCTCCCATAACACCTTGGATACCTACAGTCCTCATCACTGGAGATTCCAATAGTTCTCACAGTTGTTAAGAAGCTACCTGGAGTCCATACAGCTTCCCTTCCTTCTGAGGAGCCAATACTGTGTCCCACACCCCATGGCCCATGCAGCTACTATACTACTCCATCTTGGAATCAGAACCCTGTTGGC
Source organism: Spermophilus citellus (assembly GCF_964194105.1). NCBI lineage: Eukaryota > Metazoa > Chordata > Mammalia > Rodentia > Sciuridae > Spermophilus > Spermophilus citellus. Next base: position 55,199,046 of record NC_138185.1, read on the forward strand.
ATGCACCCTGCTCCAGGGATGAGTGGCCAAGACACCCTTTCATCCCTGAGGCTTTGTTATGGCTGAGCCATCCCTACCTAGTAGTCCACGGTCCTTAAGCCAAGCAGCTGCTACATCCTATCCCATGGGACCAGGCTTCTGCAAAGCCACTTGACCTAACCCTCTCAGAGCCTGAGCTAAAGTGGTACACTGATTGTTAGGGAAACAATGCTTTGGATTCCCTGAATAGTCATGCCCCACTGTGCCCAAGTTCAAGCGGCACTGGTACTCTACCTCACAAGGAATCCATACTTTGGACACGAAAGCAACCACACCCTGTAGGCCTAAATTGAAGTGATTCCTGGGGAATCAGTGCCTTGGCCAAACCAAGCAGTTGCATATTCCCAAGCTGAGTTGACATGTTCCAGAGAAAAAGCATTGGCCAAGCTGAGACCGCCCCCAACACACACACACAGACACAAACACAAACACCAAGAGCACCCTCATTCTCTGGAACTGAACTAGACCCCTAAAGTCTGTGCTGCTGAGATATCCCTTCTTCAGAGAGTGGAGTCATGAGGCCCTCTCCAGGGCCCAAGTGACAGTTAAAAACTGCCAATCTGGGATCTTTACTGCCATTGCACCTGACCTCACAATTTGGAATACTTCTGGGTCCCACCATTTCAGGGTCTAGAATCACCACTATGCTGTGCCTTATCTCCCAGCATTGGAATTGGCAGTGTGCCCTAATAGCTCTGGTTCCTGAATTGCAGCTCCAACCTTTCCCCAGGCCCAAACCTCTAGAGCACCCCTTCTTCCTCAAGCCAGGCCAGTGCTATGCCCTGTCATCCAAGGTGACAGTTACAACTACAACCCAGTCATCTGGGCTCAAGTTGCCAGACAGAGGTGCTTCAGAATCACAAACTCTAGATCTGTGAGCAATATGCAACTGACCCTGCTTCCAAAAGTGTATCTGTACCACAAGATCCTGACATCACAATAGGTTGCAAGACCCTTATCCTACGACCCCAATACCACAGCTTCGTTGAGTGCCTATGCCTTGGAACTTAGTGCAAATGAAGTTGCTTGTGGACCACATCAAGCCAATACCAAGAGGGATCTCCTCTAAGCTATGTCTCCCCATTTTTGGAAAACAAGCATAAAAGGATCCAAAACTTCTTGCCAACAAGAACACTAACGACCTAGGTTGGCATTGCTGCTGCCATAAACTCTTACGGGATAGGATTCTGAGGCCCTTATATTCATTGTTGATGTTGATTGCTGCTGAAAAGGCAATGCAGAAGCTTTATCACTGCACCTACCTGGAGTCAGAGCCACCACATCCTTTCCTACTGCTACACTGAGACTCATCTGTAGATAAAAGACTTTTCCTATGAAAACCACTCTGTAAAGTTTGAAAGAGAAAACTGTACCATCAGAGGCACAGGCATCAGCACCAGGCCACAGAAAACATGAAAAGGCAAGAAAACATGTTACCATCAAAGATACACAGTATTCTCCAAAACTGACCCCAAAGAAAAGGGCATTTACAAAGCACTGAAAAAAATAACTGAAAAATAATAATTTAAGGAAATGCAACGATATACAAGAAAATGTAGACAATTTAATGAAATAAGGGTAATAATTCATGTTTGAATGAGAAACTCAACAAACAAACAGTTTTGAGTGTCCCTAATCTGAAATGTTAAGGGCCAAAAGTGTTTCAGATTTCAATTTTTCAGATTCAGACATCATCAGTTGAGCACTCAGTTGAGTATGAACCTAAATGCTCTGAAATCAACAGCCATTATGAAGTCAAACAACAACAAGTGCTGGCGAGGATGTGGGGAAAAGGGCACTCTTGTACATTGCTGGTGGGACTGCAAATTGGTGCGGCCAATTTGGAAAGCAGTATGGAGATTCCTGGGAAAGCTGGGAATGGAACCACCATTTGACCCAGCTATTGCCCTTCTCGGACTATTCCCTGAAGACCTTAAAAGAGCATACTACATTACTTAAACTAAAAAGTTTTTTCTCAGCAAGAGAAACAATAAGAGAGGTAAATAGGGAGCCTACATCCTGGGAACAAATTTTTACTCCTCATACTTCAGATAGAGCCCTAATATCCAGAGTATACAAAGAACTCAAAAAATTAGACAATAAGAAAACAAATGACCCAATCAACAAATGGGCCAAGGACCTGAACAGACACTTCTCAGAGGAGGATATACAATCAATCAACAAGTACATGAAAAAATGCTCTCCATCTCTAGCAGTCAGAGAAATGCAAATCAAAACCACCCTAAGATACCATCTCACTCCAGTAAGATTGGCAGCCACTATGAAGTCAAACAACAACAAGTGCTGGCAAGGATGTGGAGAAAAGGGTACACTTGTACATTGTTGGTGGGACTGCAAATTGGTGCAGCCAATTTGGAAAGCAGTATGGAGATTCCTGGGAAAGCTGGGAATGGAACCACCATTCGACCCTGCTATTGCCCTTCTCGGACTATTCCCTGAAGACCTTAAAAGAGCATGCTACAGGGATACTGCCACATCGATGTTCATAGCAGCACAATTCACAATAGCTAGATTGTGGAACCAACCCAGATGCCCTTCAATAGATGAATGGATAAAAAAAAAGTGGCATTTATACACCATGGAATATTACGTAGCACTAAAAAAGGACAAAATCATGGAATTTGCAGGGTAATGGATGGCACTAGAGCAGATTATGCTTAGTGAAGCTAGCCAATCCCTAAAAAACAAATACCAAATGTCTTCTTTGATATAATGAGAGCAACTATGAACAGAGCAGGGAGGAAGAGCAGGAAGAAAAGATTAACATTAAACAGAGACATGAGATGGGAGGGAAAGGGAGAGAAAAGGGAAATTTCATGGAAATGAAGGGAGACCCTCATTGCTATACAAAATTACATATAAGAGGTTGTGAGGGGAATGGGAAAATAAACAAGGAGAGAAATGAATTACAGTAGATGGGGTAGAGAGAGAAGATGGGAGGGGAGGGGAGGGGGGATAGTAGAGGATAGGAAAGGTAGCAGAATACAACAATTACTAATAGGGCATTATGTAAAATTGTGGATGTGTAACCGACGTGATTCTGTAATCTGCATTTGGGGTAAAATTGGGGGTTCATAACCCACTTCAATCTAATGTATGAAATATGATATGTCAAGAGCTTTGTAACGTTGTGAACAATCAATAAAAAAAAATAAAAATTTAAAAAAAAAAGAGCATACTACAGGGATACTGCCACATCGATGTTCATAGCAGCACAATTCACAATAGCTAGACTGTGGAACCAACCCAGATGCCCTTCAATAGATGAATGGATAAAAAAAATGTGGCAGACCGGAGGAGGAAAGACGCCAGGTGCCCAGCCAGACCGGAGGAGGAAGTCCGGCCCCACCCCAAGTGCTAGTCCAGAGGAAACCCATCAACCCTTAAAACCCATCAAAGGGGGTGTGGCTACCAGCACGGTTCTGCGGCTGTCCAGGTACCCAGTTTCCAACTCCCCCACCCTTAGCTGCCATAACTCAAAATATTTCCCACAAGCTTTTGGGGGTTGTAGCTATCAACGCAAAACAACAACTGTACAGACACCTGGTTTCTACCTCAGAGACTAGAGTAGGGAAGATACAGGTCGAAGCTCATTTCCTTTCACACTGGCTATACCCACCACCCTGAATACAGAGGCTCAAGCTAGGAATAGACTACGCCACCTACTGGAAGCAAGGAAAACAGTGTTCTGAGAGACTTTTTTTTCCTCTTTCTCTTTTCTTCTCTCTCTTCCACAACTTCAGAGTATGTGAAACCAAGAACTGTGCATGAACAACCGAATTACCGAAGTAATATAATATAGAGGAATTGCATATACCCCACCTTCCCCCCATTTTTTTTCTTGATTTCTATCTTACCTTCCCTTTCATTCTCCTATTTCTCTTTTCTTCCTTGTTATTTTTTTTCTTTTCTTTCTTTCATTCATATTCTCTCGATCCCACTTTCAATCTCCTAACTTTTGCTATCTATACATAGGATAACTATCTAAATACAAATAGGAGGTTGAGTCTATACATTTTTCCATAAATTACCAGTCTAGTGGTTAGAGTTCTCCAAAGGTGCTAAGTTAATTTGACCTCATACCCTCACTCCTTTCCCTCTAAGTATAACATCCTTCGTCTGAAATTAAGTTTTCTATATGCCACCAGATATGGTACGCCTTTTATGAAACTAATGAATATATTCTTAAGTAATAATTAAAACCAATATCTATAGTCTTAGAATCCAACTATAAATATATTAATAATAAAAACTTTTACTTAGATAATGTACTGTTGATATTGGGAACTGTTAACATTGTCTTTCTCCGCAAAAGAGGGATTTTGGAGCTATACAAGAATAATACTAATATATAAAGGGAAAAACATTAGCACAACAGTTTCATAAAGCTAGAAAGAATCATGAGCAGTATGAAAAGACAAGGAAAGAAAGGACCACAAATAATACAGGTCAATTCAACATTAGATGAGGTAATATCTGCAGCTGATGGAATGTCAGACAAAGAGTTCAGGATATACATGCTTCAGATGATCTGGAGTCTCAAGGAAGACATTATACAGCAAATTCAGACAATGAAAAAAATCACTTTGACAATGAATTACATAAACAAATCCAAGAAGCAAAAGATAAACTCTATAGGGAGATAGAGGATATAACAAACAAACAAACATAAATCCTGGAAATGCAGGAAACAATAAACCAAATTAAAAATTCAAATGAGAGTATTACCAGCAGAGTAGAACACTTAGAAGATAGAACTTCAGACAATGAAGACAAAGTTTTTCAACTTGAAAAGAACATAGACAGCTCAGCGAGAATGTTAAGAAATCATGAGCAGAACATCCAAGAATTATGGGATAACATCAAGAAACCAAATCTAAGAGTTATTGGGATACAAGACGTACAAAGGTCCAAACTAAGGGAATGAGCAATCTATTCAATGAAATAATACTAGAAAACTTCCCAGACTTGAAGAATGAAAAAGAAATCCAAATACTAGAAGCCTACAGGACACCGAATGTACAAAATCATAAGAGATCCACACCAAGACACATAATGAAGATGCCCAACGTACAGAATAAGGAGAGAATCTTAAAAGCCACAAGAGAGAGGAAGCAGATTACATTTAGGGGTAAACCAATCAGGATAACTGCTGATCTTTCAACACAGACTCTGAAAGCTAGAAGATCCTGGAACAACATATTTCAAACGCTGAAAGAAAAAGGGTTCCAACCAAGAATCATGTATTAAGCAAAATTAAGCTTCAGGATTGAAGATGAAATAAAAATCTTCCATGATAAACAAAAGTTAAAAGAATTTGCAGCTAGAAAACCAGCTCTTCAAAACATCCTTGGCAAAACACTACAGGAAGTGGAAATGGAAAATAACAATGAAAACCAACAGCGAGAGGTAGTACGGTAAAGGAAAAACTAAGCATAGAGGGAAAACAAATCATGTTAAGTAACATACATAACCAAGTATGGCTGGAAATACAAACCATATCTCTATAGTAACCCTAAATGATAATGGCTTAAATGCACCAATCAAAAGACATAGGCTAGTAGAATGGATTAAAAAAAAAGATCCAACAATATGCTGCCTACAGGAGACTCATCTGATAGGAAAAGAAATACACAGACTGAAGGTGAAAGGTTGGGAAAAATCATATCACTCATACGGACCCCGGAAGCAAGCAGGGGTGTCCATACTTGTATCAAATAAAATAGACTTGAAGCCAAAGTTAATCAAAAGGGATAAACAAGGACAGTACATACGGCTCAAGGGAACCATACACCAACAAGACTTGACAATCATTAATATATATGCCCCAAACAATGGTGCAGCTACGTTCATCAAACAAACTCTTCTCAAGTTCAAGAGTCTAATAGACCACCATACAATAATCATGGGAGACTTCAACACACCTCTCTCACCACTGGACAGATCTTCCAAACAAAAGTTGAATAAAGAAACCACAGAGCTCAATAATACAATTAATAATTTAGACTTAATTGATATATACAGAATATACCACGCAACATCAAGCGGATACACTTTCTTCTCAGCAGCACATGGATCCTTCTCAAAAATAGACCATATATTATGTCACAGGGAAAATCTTAGCAATTACAAAGGAGTTGAGATACTACCAAGCATTTTATCTGATCATAATGGAATGAAATTGGAAATCAATAATAAAACGAGAAAGGAAAAATCCTACATCACATGGAGATTAAACAATATGCTACTGAACGAACAAAGGGTTACAGAAGACATCAAAGAGGAAATTAAAAAATTCTTAGAGGTAAACGAAAACTCAGACACAACATATCGAAATCTTTGGGACACTATGAAAGCAGTACTAAGAGGAAAATTCATTTCATGGAGTTCATTCCTTAAAAGAAGGAAAAGACAACAAATAAATGACCTCATACTACACCTCGAAGCCTTAGAAAAAGAAGAACAAATCAGCAGCAAATACAGTATAAGGCAAGAAATAATTAAAATTAGAGATGAAATCGAAACAAAAGAAACAATCAAAAAAATTGACAAAACTAAAAGTTGGTTCTTTGAAAAAATAAATAAGATTGATAGACCACTAGCCACCCTAACAAAGAGAAGAAGAGAGAGAACCCAATTTACTAGCTTACAGGATGAAAAAGGCAACATCACAACAGACAATTCAGAAATACAGAAGATAATTAGAAATTATTTTGAAACCCTATACTCTAACAAAATAGAAGATAGTGATGGCATCGATAAATTCCTTGAGACATATTAACTACCCAGATTGAGTCAGGAAGATATAAACAACCTAAACAGACCAATATCAAGTGAGGAAATAGAAGAAGCCATCAAAAGACTACCAACCAAGAAAAGCCCAGGACCGGATGGATATACAGCAGAGTTTTACAAGAACTTTAAAGAAGAACTAATACCAATACTCCATAATCTATTTCAGGAGATAGAAAAAGAAGGAGAACGTCCAAATTCATTCTATGAGGCCAATATCACCCTGATTCCCAAACCAGATAAGGACACCTCAAAGAAAGAAAACTACAGACCAATATCCCTAATGAATTTAGTTGCAAAAATCCTCAATAAAATTCTGGCGAATCGAATACAAAAACATATCAAAAATATTGTGCACCATGATCAAGTAGGATTCATCCCTGGGATGCAAGGCTGGTTCAATATACAGAAATCAATAAACGTTATTCACCACATCAATAGACTTAAGAACCATATGATCATCTCGATAGACGCAGAAAACGCATTCGACAAAGTACAGCATTCCTTTATGTTCAAAACACTAGAAAAACTAGGGATAACAGGAACTTACCTCAAAATTGTAAAAGCTATATATGCAAAGCCTCAGGCTAGCATCACTAAATGGAAAAAAACTGAAGGCATTCCCTCTAAAATCTGGAACAAGATTTTAGATGCCCTCTGTCACCGCTTCTATTCAATATAGTTCTGGAAATACTGGCCAGAGCAATTAGACAGACAAAAGAAATTAAAGGCATTAAGATAGGAAAAGAAGAACTTAAATTATCACTATTTTCGGATGATATGATCCTATACTTAGAAGACACAAAAGGGTCTACAAAGAAACTACTAGAACTAATAAATGAATTCAGCAAAGTGGCAGGATATAAAATCAACACGCATAAATCTAAGGCATTCCTGTATATCAGCGACAAATCTTCTGAACTGGAAATGAGGAAAACCACCCCATTCACAATATCCTCAAAAAAAATAAAATACTTGGGAATCAACCTAACAAAAGAGGTGAAAGATTTATACAATGAAAACTACAGATCCCTAAAGAGAGAAATAGAAGAAGATCTTAGAAGATGGAAAAATATACCCTGTTCATGGATAGGCAGAACTAACATTATCAAAATGGCGATATTACCAAAAGTTCTCTATAGGTTCAATGCAATGCCAATCAAAATCCCAACAGCATTTCTTGTAGAAATAGATAAAGCAATGATGAAATTCATATGGAGAAATAAAAGACCCAGAATAGCAAAAGCAATTCTAAGCAGGAAGTGTGAATCAGGAGGTGCAGCGATACCAGATTTCAAACTGTACTACAAAGCAATAGTAACAAAAACAGCATGGTACTGGTACCAAAACAGGCGGGTGGACCAATGGTATAGAATAGAGGACACAGAAACCAATCCACAAAATTACAACTATCTTATATTCGATAAAGGGGCTAAAAGCATGCAATGGAGGAAGGATAGCATCTTCAACAAATGTTGCTGGGAAAACTGGAAATCCATATGCAACAAAATGAAACTGAATCCCCTCCTCTCTCCATGCACAAAAGTCAACTCAAAATGGATCAAGGAGCTTGATATCAAATCAGAGACTATGCATCTGATAGAAGAAAAGGTTGGCTCCGATCTAGATATTGTGGGGTCGGGCTCCAAATTCCTTAATAGGACACCCATAGCCCAAGAGTTAATAACAAGAATCAACAAATGGGACTTACTTAAACTAAAAATTTTTTTCTCAGCAAGAGAAAAAATAAGAGAGGTAAACAGGGAGCCTACATCCTGGGAACAAATTTTTACTCCTCACACTTCAGATAGAGCCCTAATATCCAGAGTATACAAAGAACTCAAAAAATTAGACAATAAGATAACAAATAACCCAGTCAACAAATGGGCCAAGGACCTGAACAGACACTTCTCAGAGGAGGACATACAATCAATCAACAAGTACATGAAAAAATGCTCACCATCTCTAGCAGTCAGAGAAATGCAAATCAAAACCACCCTAAGATACCATCTCACTCCAGTAAGATTGGCAGCCACTATGAAGTCAAACAACAAGTGCTGGCGAGGATGTGGAGAAAAGGGTACACTTGTACACTGCTGGTGGGACTGCAAATTGTTGCGGCCAATTTGGAAAGCAGTTTGGAGATTCCTGGGAAAGATGGGAATGGAACCACCATTTGACCCTGCTATTGCCCTTCTTGGACTATTCCCTGAAGACCTTAAAAGAGCGTACTACAGGGATACTGCCACATCGATGTTCATAGCAGCACAATTCACAATAGCTAGACTGTGGAACTAACCCCGATGCCCCTCAATAGATGAATGGATAAAAAAAATGTGGCATTTATACACAATGGAGTACTAAGCAGCACTAAGAAATGACAAAATCATGGAATTTGTAGGGAAATGGATGGCATTAGAGCAGATTATGCTTAGTGAAGCTTGCCAATCCCTAAAAAACAAATGCCAAATGTCTTCTTTGATATAATGAGAGCAACTAAGAACAGAGCAGGGAGGAAGAGCAGGAGGAAAAGATTAACATTAAACAGAGTCATGAGGTGGGAGGGAAAGGGAGAGAAAAGGGAAATTTCATGGGAATGGAGGGAGACCCTCATTGTTATACAAAATTACATATAAGAGGTTGTGAGGGGAATGGGAAAAAATAAGGAGAGAAATGAATTACAGTAGATGGGGTAGAGAGAGAAGATGGGAAGGGAGGGGAGGGGGATAGTAGAGGATAGGAAAGGTAGCAGAATACAACAGTTACTATTATGGCATTATGTAAAAATGTGGATGTGTAACCGATGTGATTCTGCAATCTTTGTAATGTTTTGAATAACCAATTTAAAAAAATGTGGCATTTATATACCATGGAGTATTACACAGCACTAAAAAATGACAAAATCATGGAATGTGCAGGGAAATGGATGGAACTAGTGCAGATTATGCTTAGTGAAGCTAGCCAATCCCTAAAAAACAAATACCAAATGTCTTCTTTGATATAATGAGAGCAACTAAGAATAGAGCAGGGAGGAAGAGCAGGAAGAAAAGATTAACATTAAACAGAGACATGAGATGGGAGGGAAAGGGAGAAAAAAGGGAAATTGCATGGAAATGGAGGGAGACCCTCATTGTTATACAAAATTACATATAAGAGGTTGTGAGGGGAATGGGATAATAAACAAGGAGGGAAATGAATTACAATAGATGGGGTAGAGAGAGAAGATGGGAGGGGAGGGGAGCGGGGATAGTAGAGGATAGGAAAGGTAGCAGAATACAACAGTTACTAATATGGCATTATGTAAAAATGTGGATGTGTAACTGATGTGATTCTGCAATCTGTATTTGGGGTAAAAATGGGAGTTCATAACCCACTTGAATCTAATGTATGAAATATGATATGTCAAGAGCTTTGTAATGTTGTGAACAACCAATAAAAAAAATGTCCTCAACAACAAAAAAAAAAGAGAACTACAAAAAAAAAAAAACTTTTGTATGTTGTGTTAACATACAAAAGTTTCAGGTTTGGAGCATTTCAGATCTCAGATTATGGATATTCAACTTGTATAATAAAAAAGAATCATACCAAGATCTTTGGGCTGAAAACTTCAATGAATGAAATTAAAAGTACATTAGAAGGCTTCAACAGAAGATTAAATCAAGCAGAAGAAGAAGATCTCTGAACTTGAAGATGTGACTTTTGATATTAGGTGGGGAAAAAAAGGAAAGAAATGAAAAATAATGAAGATGGCCTATGGGACACTATTAAGTGAACAACAAACAAACAAACAAAAAAAAGCACATTATGAAAATTTCAGAAGAAGAGGGAAAAACAGGTACAGAAAACTTATCTAATAAAATAACTACAGAAGACATCCCAAGTCTAGGAAGGGACATGGACATCTATATACATGAAGCTCAAATCTCCCCAAAATATTCAATCCAAAAACTTCTCTTCAAGGTACACTGTAAGAAAACTGCAAAAGCAAGGCAAAAAAAGAGATACTTTTAAAAACAACAAGAGAAAAGCATTGACTCTCATATAAGGGGATTCCCTAGTAGGAATCTAATGACTATCAGCATATTTCTCAGCAGAATATAAGAGAATGGGATTATATACTCAAAGTGCAAAAAGAACAATCTGTCAGCAAATGATACTTTAATCTAGCAAAGCAGTCCTTCAGAAATGAAAGAGAAATAAAGTGTTTTCCAGACAAGCAAAAGTTAAGAAAATTCATCACCACTAGGTCTGCCTATAAGAAAGGCTTATGGGAGTTAAAGTAGAAAGAAAAGGATGGTAGTTCCTAAAAGGAAAGTATAAAATTCACTGTTAGGAAAATATAGTCAAATCAAGAATACTGCAATACTATGGTGCTCTATAAGTCATATGTATCTCTAGAATAAAGGTTAAAAGTCAAAAGGGTAAAAACTAATGAAAACTACAATGAGTTGTTTAAAAACATCTAACATAAAAAGATGCAAATTGTGATATCAAAAATAGAAATTGTGGGGAGTAGGGTAAAAGTCTAAACTTTTTTAATACAACTAAAGTTAAGTTGGTACCAGTGTAAACCAGTCTAAGACTGATGGTAGTCAAAGCAAAACATTATTCCAAATACACAAATGATGAAATTAAAGCTTTCAAAACAGCACTACAGAAATCACCAAGTCACAAATATAAGTAACAAGGGAGGAAGAAAGGAACAAAGGATCTATAAAACAACTGGAAAACAATTACCATAATAGCAATAAGAAGTCTATACCTACCCATCTTTATTTTGAATGTAAACAGATTGAATTCTGAATGCAAAGATAGAGTAGCCAAACAGATTTTTTAAAAAACAAACAAGATCTAACTGTTTGCTTCCTACAAGACACCTAGTTTTACCTTAGGACACAAATAGGCTCAGAATGAAGGATGGAAGAGGATACTCCATGCAGTGAGCAGGGACATCTACAGTTTCATCTGATAAATATATTTCAAATCAAAAATTGTCACAAGACACAAAGATGGTCATTGTTTAATAATAAGGTATTCAGTTAATCAAGGAGACATAATTGCATGTGTGTATATTTATACACACCTATATATGCATCCAACATTGGAGTGCCTAAATGAAGAAAGCAAATATTAATGGACATAAAAACAGCTAAATAGTAACAGTAGGGTACTTCAATACCCCACTTCCAACAATGGACAGATCAACCAGGTAGAAAACTCAGTAGGAAAAATTAGAATTAAAGTGCATTTTAGATAAATGGACCTAATAATAGATCCATACAGAACTTTCCACCAAGCAACAGCAGAATACACATTCTTCTCTAGTACACATAAAGCCTCCTTCAGGACAGACCATACGGTAACCACTAAACAAGTCTTAACAAATACAAGAAGATCAGAATAACATCAAGTATTGTTTCTGACCCTAATGGTACAAAATAACAGGAAGAATTTGGAAAATTTCATAAATATATAGAAATTAAACAAATGCTCCTAGACAACAAAGGAGTCAACAAAGAAATCAAAAGGGAATTTAAAAATAATTTGAGACAAACAACAATATAAATAGAAACTTGACAAATCAAAACCTATGGGACGCAGCAAAAGCAGTCCTGAGAGAAGTGTATAACAATAAACGCCTGTATTAAAAAAAAAAAAAATGTTTTAGGCATAGGGATGCATGCCTGCAATCCAGCTGCTTGGAAGGGTGAGGTAGAATGAGTGCTTGAACCCAGAAGTTTGAGGCCAGCCTGGGCAACACATGAAGACCCCATCTTGAGAGAGGAAAAAAAGAAAGAACCCAATTAAAAAAAAAAAAAAACTTAAATTTCCACCCAGGTAATTAGGGAAGAACAATTTCAACCCAAAGTTAGCAGAAGGAGGAAAATAAGGATCTGGATGGATGTAAATTAGAGAGTGGACAAATCATAGAGGAAAACACATCAACATAAGATTTACTTTTTCAAAAAGTCAACAAAATTAACAAACACCTAGCTAGAGGAAGGCAAAAAGGATAAGACTCAAAGATTTTTTTTTGTTTTTTTTTTTTTTTGGTCCAACACCTTCATTTTACAGCTGAGAAAACCTTGGTCCAGAGAAGGTAATTGATTACCTCAAAGCAGAGATGGAAATAATGAGGAGATCTCCCAGGCTCTCATCTGTAGCAAAATTGAAATTCTAGTATCTTCCTGATTGAAGTGCATAATGATATCAGAGTAAAATGTGATACAGAAAGCATAAATTGGTCTAGAACAGAAATGAAGGTGGAAACATTATAACAGGTGCCTCCACAATAAAAAGAATAATAAGAGACTATTTTAAACAATTATATGCCAGAAAATTTGATAGCCTCAAGGAAATGGATAAATTTCTTAAATAAAGACAATGTATCCAGGGCGAGTCAGGAAGACAGACAACAATTTGAAGCAGTAATTTGAAACCTCCCAACAAAGAAAAGCCCAAGACCAGATGGCTTTCCAACTGAATTCCACCAAACTTTGAAAAAGCAATTAATACCAATACTTCTTGGAGTCTTCCAAAAGAAAGAGATGGGTGGAATACTCCCTAACTCATTTTATGAGGTCAGCATCTCCCTGACACCTGAACCAGACAGAGACACCATGAGAAAAGAAAACTACAGGTTGATATATCTGACAAGTACAAAAGAAAATTTCTCAATAAAATATTAGCAAATCAGGGCAGGGGTTGTGGTAGAGCGCTTGACCAGCACATGTGAGGCACGGGGTTCAATCCTCAGCACTACATAAAAATGAATAAAATAAAATAAAGTTACTGTGTCCATCTACAACTAAAAAAAAATTTTTTTAAATACTAGCAAATCAAATTCAACAGCACATCAAAAACATTATACGTTATGACCAAGTGACATTTATCCATGACATGTGCTACGATTTAGATATGTGGTGTCCCCCAAAAGCTCATGTGTTCAACAATAGAAGAATGGTCAGAGGTCAAATGATTGGGATACAAGAGCCTCAACTTAATCAATGGATTAATCCACCAATGCGGATTACCTGGGTGGTAACTATCAGCAGGTAGGGTGTGGCTGGAGGAGGTGCCTTTGGGGTTTATATTTTGTCCTGGGTGAGCTGAGCTGTCTGCTTCCTGATGGCCATGTTCTCAGCTCTTTCCTCCTCCATATCCTTCCACTATGATGTGCTGCCTCACCTTGGGCCCAGAGCTGTGGAATCAAACCATCTATGGACTGAGACTTCTGAAGCCATGAGCCCCAAATAAACTTTCACTTCTCTAGGTTGTTCTTGTTGGAGTTTTTGGTTACAGCAGCAAAAAAGCTGACTTAAAACATATAAGCCTTCCTTAAAATAAACAAGTCAATCAATGTGATCATGTTAGATTGAAAAACAAAAACCACATGGTCATATCAATAGATGAGAAAAGGCATTTGAGAAAATTCCACTGCCTTTCTGGATGGAAACTCTTAATAGTTTGTGTATAGAAGGAAAGTTCCTCAACATGATAAAGGGCATTATTGAAAAATCCACAGCTAATATTATAGTTAATGGGGAGAAATGGAAAGCTTCCTCTAAGAGCTGGTGCATGGGGCTGGGGTTGTGGCCCAGTGGTAGAGCACTCACTTAACATGTGCGAAGCCCTGGGTTCGATCTTCAGCACCACATAAAAATAAATAAAATAAAGGTATTGTATCCAACTACAACTAAAAAAAAAAAATTTAAAAAAAAAGAGTTGGTGCAAGGCAAGGATGCCTACTCTCACTACTTCTACTCAATGAAGTACTGGAAGTGCTATTAAGAGCAATTAGACAAAAAAAGAGAAATAAAAGTTATCCAAATCAGATTGGAGAAAGTAAAAATTATGTCAATTTGCAGACAACATGATAACATACAGAGAGAACTCCAAAGACTCCACCAAAAAGAAAAAACTGTCAGATCTATTAAGTAAATTCAATGAGGTTGCAGGATATAAATTCAGCTTATAAAAATCTGTGACACTTCTATATGCAAATAATGACCCAACTAAAACAGAAATCAAGATAACAGTCTCTTCTATAATAGTATCAAAAATAAAATACTTAAGAAAAAATTTAACCAAGGAAGTGAAAGACCTGTGCACCGAAAACTATAAAACAATGATAAAATAAATTAAGTCGGACCCAGATAAATGGATATTCATGAATTTTAAGAATTGTTTTTCTACTTCTGTGAAGAATGCCATTGGAATTTTAAGAGGGATTGCATCAAATCTACCTATTACTTTAGTTAGTGTGAACTTTTAAATAATATTCTTTCCAATATGTGAGCATGAAATACCTTTCCATTTATTTGGAAAATAAATGGTATCCATCAATGAACACAGAAACTGAGGTAGATATAATTATCCAGCCATTGCATGGAAGATGGAAGGAGACCCTCATTGTTATACAAAATTACACATAAGAGGATGTGACAGGGAAGGGAAAAAAGAGAGAGAGAGAAATGAGTTACAGTAGATGGGGTAAAGCGAGGTGAGGGGAGGGGAGGGGAGGGGGGATAGGAAGGAGATAGGGAGGGCAGCAGAATACAACAGACACTAGTATGGCAGTATATATAAACGTGGCTGTATAGCCAATGTGATCCTGCAATTTGTACATGTGGGAAAAGTAAGAATTCATACCCCATTTAA
The DNA here is from genome assembly GCF_964194105.1 of Spermophilus citellus. NCBI lineage: Eukaryota > Metazoa > Chordata > Mammalia > Rodentia > Sciuridae > Spermophilus > Spermophilus citellus. The sequence goes on from NC_138185.1 coordinate 55,214,559, forward strand.
ATCAAATGTATGATATATGATATGTCAATATCATTTTAATGTTTTGAGCAACTAATAAAAGTAAAATAAAATAAAATAAATAAATAAATAAATAAATAAATAAATAAAAAAGAAAAGACAATCTTGCCATTTGCCACAATGTAGGATCTGGAGGACATTATGCCAAGCAAAATAAACTAGAAAAGTAGGACCTGGTCACATTTACATGCAAAGAATAAAATAGTGGCTATTAGGGTCAAGGTAGGGATGGGGAGAAATGGGGAGATGTATATCAAAGGACACAAAATAACAAGTATTAAGCTGAACAAGACAAAAGATTTGGTATATAACATGAGGACTATAGTTAATAAGTCAGGAATTTTGCTATGTAAGTAGAATATAGCTGTTCTTGCCATAGGGAAGGAAAATAGGTCACTATAGGAGATGATGGATATGTTAACTTATTCCACTGTAGTAACTGTTTTACTATACATGTCTCTATTTAAAGAATTGGGTCTTTAAATATGTAAAATAAAATTCAGATTTTAAAAAAGTAGAAGAGACTTTTTCAAGCTGATGAAGGACATCTATGGAAAACCCACAGCTAACATCATACTTAAATGATAAAAGACCCAGGGCTTTAAGATTAGGAGCCAGACAATGATGTCTATTCTCACCACTTTGACATTTTATGAGAGGTTTCTAGCCAGGGTAGTTATATAAGGAAATAAAATAAAAGGCATTCAGTTTGGAAAGGAATAAAGTAACACGATCTGTATTTACAGATGACTTGATCTTTTGTCTAGAAAATCCTAAGGAATGCACCAAAAATTATTAGAGCTAATAAAATGAATTCTGCACAGTTGTAAGACACAGGATCAATTTATAATAGGCAGTTGGATTTTAATTAACAATGAACAAACTGAAACTGAAATTAGGAAAATCATTACATTTACAGCAGAATCAAAATAACAAAATACTTAGGAATAAATTTAACCAAAGATTGGGGCTAGAATTGTAGATGAGTGGTAAAACATTTGCTTAGCTCGTGTGAGGCACTGGGTTCGATCCTCAGCACCACATAAAAATAAATAAAAGTATTGTGTCCATCTACAACTAAAAAATAGTTTTAAAAAATTCAACCAAAGAAGCATAAAACCTGTATACTAAAACTATAAAATACTGTTTAAAGAAATTAAAGAATACAAAACAGACAAAAAGATAATGCTTGTTCATAGATGTGGAAGATTTAATATTGTTAAAAATGGAAATATTCCCCTAATCAATTTACAGATTCAATATAATTCGAAACAAAATCCTAACCGGGGTATGGGTATAACTCAGTGGTAGAGTGCTTTCCCAGCATGCATGTTTTGGTTCCAACTCAGGAGCACATGTGTGCGTGCGCGCGCGCGCGTGCGCACACACACACACACACACACACCAAATCCTGACTGCCTTTTTTACTTTTTGCAGAAATGTAAAAGCTTATTTTAAAATTCATATGGAGTGTAAGTGACCCACAAAAGCCAAAACAATTCTGAATTTAAAACAAAAACAAGGTTGGAGAACTCATGTCCCATTTCTACAGGATTACCTCATGCTAAGCAAGACAGTATGGAACTGGCCTAGGGTGCACAGAGAGATGAGTGGAAGAAAACAGAGATTCCAGGAGTGAACTCAAACCTTTATGGTCAGTTAACTTTTTACAAGAGTGACAAAACAATTGAATGGGCAAAGAATATTCTTTTCAACAAATTGTGCTGAGACAACTGGACACGAATTAGACCCATATTCCACAGAACATACAACAGTTAGCTTGAAATTGAACAAAGACTTAAATGTAAGAACTAAAATAATAAAACTCCTCAAAAAGTTTTTTTTACATGAACTTGGATTAAGAAATGGTTTCTTTATGACACCAAAAAGCACAAGCAACCAAAGAAAAACTAAAGATATGGAACTTCATCAAAATGTAAAACCTTTGCACTTCAAAAGACCCTACCAAGAAAGTTAGAGGGAAAATATTTGCAAAGTATTGCTAAAAATCTAGAATTGTTATGCCAGATTCGTGGGACCCCGATAGACCTCCAGGAGCTGAATCCGATGCAATCACAGAAGAGTCTTTATTGCAAGCTGGAGCCTGGACTCACAACCTTCCCGATGCAGCGGTCCCAGGGAGTGAGTCCCAGTCCTTTGTTCAGTGAGATTTTATAGGTTTTGGGGGGGATACTCTGTGCGTCACAACATCACACAGCAAATCATTCCATATCGCGGGAAAATCAAACAACAACTCTTAACATTGATTAGCACATTCAATGGCGGGAAAAGTTGGGTAGGGGTGATTGGTTAGTACAAGAGGGGGATTTGTTTGAACTGATTGGTTTAGGTCAAGAGGGGTGTACATGCTAAACTACATGGTTTCCCAATGATACCGCTGTTGACCGGTGACGAGTCCTTGCTTCCCCGATGTTGAAGAATAACACCAGAGAAGCATGCCGAGGCAAGGTCAGAGTACAAATTAGAAGTTTATTAAAGGATAGCAGAAAAGACTTCTCCCGGAGGAATAAGGGGACCCAAGAGGTGGAATCCGTGGAAGTGCGGTTGTTTCCCCTTCTTATAGTTTTGGGGATGGAATGTAGGTTGAAAGGCCCGAGGGGTGGGACACTTCTTTGTGATGGGCTATCTTTAAGTTTGCTGGGGGCTGTTCATTAACACTTCTTTGAGGTGGACTTTGGCCTAGGGCCTTTTCGGGACTTCATTAACATTCCATGAATTGTCCTGTGTTTTCCCTGAGTCATTCTCAGCATGGCCTCCATTTTAGATTTCACTCGGTATTAGACCCGATTTACCTAACTACACTGACTACCTAACTTTAAATCTGGCTTCACCAACACGTTATCAACCACCATAAACTACTGGGATGGTCATCTGGCATCCCAGGTATTTCCCTGTCTCATGCTGATTGGTGGCTGCTAGGGGGTTGCTATGGGTCCTCACCTAGCCTGACTGAGTCAGGGACACCTGGCACAGCAGATCTCTCCTGTTATTTGTAGATAAACAACTCAGCAGGGTGGGTATGTGCCTAGGAGTGCTCTGTGGGTCTTTCCAAGAACAAGGGTCACGCCCCCTTCCTTGGACAGGCTTTGCTCTGAGGTAGAGCCTGGTTTCTCAAAAATGAAGTCACATTAGTTTCTCAGTATTCAGAATATATAAAGAACTCTTACAATCAAACAATAAAAAGACAACCCTGTTTTATAAAGTGGGTAGATGTTTAAAATAGACATTTATCCAAAGAAGATATAAACATGAGTACATACACAAAAAGTGAAATAAAATCAAGACATTATTAGTCTCACTAGGGAAATTCAACTCAAATCACAATAATGTAACCATCTTACACCCACTAGGATTTTTATAATAATAAAAATAAAAGGAAGGAAGCAAAGAGAGGGAAATAACATGAATAAACCTTGGAGCTTTAGACCAGGAGTGAAAAAAGCCAGTCACAGAAGACCATGTATTTGTGTTTCCATTTATATGAAATATTTAGAATCGAAAAATCTCTAGACAGAAAGATAAAAAGTTGCCTAATAATGGGGCAGAGAACTGGGTACATACAGGAATGACTACTAATCAGTATGAGATTTCCTCTGGGGGAAAATGAAAATGCTATAAAATTGATTATGGTGATGGTTGTACAACTCTGTGAACAGGCTAAGAGAACACTGAACTATACACTTAAAATAGGTAATTAGGATGTCTACAAGTTATACCTCAATAAAGCTATTAAGAAGCAAACTGACATACTCATTTTTAAAAAGAACTATATGTTAGGTCGGTGGCAGCAACTTGGTGGCGACTTAGAACAAAGTAGCCCGCACCGGAAAAGAACATCAATCAGAAATGCCTGTCAATCAGCCAGACCTCCTGACTAACGCCTGTCAATCAGCAGGACTCCCTGGCCAATCCTGGAATTCAGCCAACTCCCCTGACCAACTCCAAGGGGGCAAGGGACCCTAGAAACACCTTTTCCTGTCCCAAGCCCTTCCCTTCCTGCTGTAAGCCCCATAAAGTCCAGTCTGGTCGAGCTTCCATGCGGTTTCTCCTCAGACCCTTCCTCTGTTCCCTCTGTGGGTCTGATGGAGTTCCGCCTGGGAGTGATATCTCAATAAAGCCTGTTCAGCGGCCCTTTTAAATCTGCCTCCTTTGGTCGCTGCCTACCTCGCCTGATCTGACACTATAGTTCCTTAAAATAGCCTCTTTAGAAAGCAGTGTATTTAGTACATTTGTCAGGACAGAATAGGCTTTGCTCCAGGAACAAATTAAACCCCCCGTCTCATGACTTACCTCACATCCAGGGTTGGCTGGCTGGCTGGCTTTTCTGGGCCATTCTTCTCCAAGTGGTGACTTAAGGATCTAAGCTCCATCTGTGACAGTGTCACTTTAAACATGTGGCCATTGAAGTCAACCATCAAAAGGGTAGAGGGAGAACAGATAATAGATGGTTCGTTGGTGTCTGGGGCATGGCTGGATTGGCAGTCATACACCTTCCTTCCTCCCACACCCCATTGGCCAGGATACAGTCAGTCACATTGTTCCAGCTTAATCGCAAGTAGTACTGAGAAAGTCTCCAGAGAGCAAAGTAAAATGAATTTAGTGACCATACAGCCCTGTCTCTGCCTCCATCATCCATGGAGGAAAGGGGAAAAGAAAAGCAAGAACAAGAAAAAAGAAATTGGCTACTTCTTAAATTTCTAGATGTCTTTGGCAAATACCTTCATATCTGATTGAAATGCCCAAAAGGAACTTGTCCTTCCTAGCCCATAATTCTGTGTTTAGTACACACTAGGTCTACCCCATGCCTGTTGACATTCCCTATACTCTGGGTATACCCCATCACTTTAATGCCCTCTTGTACTGCAGGTTATCTGTCTCAGATCCATATCTCAGTCTCAGGCCATGAGCTCTATAAGGAAGGACCCATTGTATTCATTTCTTTATCCCCAAAAGGTAAAGAGATGCTAGATGGTCAAGCCAAGTTTGGGGACTAGAGAACCACAAGCATATCCAGAACAGATAATCTTAATATGGCTTCTGCATAGTGTTCAGCACATCACAGAGATCATTTTATTGATTCTCTTCTGGACCAACCAACAACTAAGCAGATATGACCATTCACCTACACATTCATTCATTCATGATTTGAGAATTATCTATCCATTAAGCACCATGTTAGGTGCTGGAGATTTTAGCTTAGTATCTTTAAATCGGAAGACTGACAGAAATGCTGAATCTTTATACCTTATAAAGCTCATTTGTAAGGAAGGAGGACATTGGAGCCCTGGGAACAGCTACCACATCTCAGAGTCTGAGATGCATCCTACAGACACTGGATGATCAACATGAGTTTTGGCTACAGTTCAATGGTGCAGGATGCAGTAAGTCTCATGCTTGAGGAGGACTCTACTCTAGTCCTAGCCAATAACTAGGACTGTTGCATGGATGGGACAGAGGGAGCGACTGGCCCTGTAATCGTGGTTTTGCCCTTGCTCTAGTTATGAACACTTTCTATCCCTTCTCTGTTGCTGACATTTACTTGTTTTATTTTTTAATTGTTCCTTTTGCTTTAAGGGCAGAGAGTTAGCCAGCTGCTCAGTTCATGATACACCTCAGGACTGCTTCATGCAAGGTCCTGCTTCTGTTGCACCCCTGCACATTCCACCCTTCTGAGGCCTGTTTACCCTTCTGTTTCTCTGTGAACTAGAGAAACCAAAAGGTTGCTTTATAATTTCAGTTTACATAAACGGGAATGGTGTCATGGATTGTATTCTGCTTCTTACTTTTCTCGATTATCAGCAGTTTAAAAGCCGTGGTCATGCTGCTGGGCATGGGCCACTCATGTAACCATCTGTCACTTTACTCACCCATTTCCCTGTGCTAGATGCCCGCTAGGGTTACCTCTAACTCTCCACTGTGCCCAAACAATACTGTGGTAAATCGCCTCTTTCCTGTCTCTTTGTGTGCAAATATTTGGAAAATATGCCCAGGAGCAAAATGTCTAGGACTTGAGATACACAAATACCAGATGTCAGCAGAGTGCAGTTGGCCTCCAAAATAGCTGTGCCCAGCTACAAGTTAATCAGCAGCACAGGGAGCATCTTGACCTTCACATCCCAACGGCCAACACAAGGCTCAGAGAGGCCAGTGCAACTTAGTCTAAAATTAACAAGGAAATGCCATTATGTCAAGGACTGTCTCCTGAAAGTGGCTGTATTAATTCATCTTTCATTACGCCAATGAAATACTCAAGGCTGGGTGTTTATAAAGAAAAGGGGTTTGTTTACCTCACAGTTTGGAAGGCTGAATATCCAAACAGCATAGCACCAGTCCTAGTGAGGCCCGCCTTCACTACACTAACTTGTGGTAAATGTTAGGTGTCACCACAATGACAGGCACACATGTGAGAGAGATGTCACACGGCCAGACAGGAAGGCAGACTGAAGGGGAGAGGCCTATGTGGAGACATGCCTCTTACAAGTCCCACCAGCTTTCAGTACCACCACATTGGGGATCATGCTCCTAGCACATGGACCTTTGGGAGACACACTCAAACCGTAACAGCAGCATTTCCCAAGTGACATCCTATCTCATATCTTTTCCCAGCAAGTGCCATCTCTGGTCAGTAGAATTCTCCATGCACCTGGAGAGGCTTCCTCACTGCAGACTTGGCATCTGGAGGTGGATGGAGGGGAAGGGATAGTGAGTCAGTTAACCTGAGTCACAGTGCGCAATTTGATAAGGAAAGATGGGAACCAGAAGGGAGATGAACTCTTGCCCTGCACAAGCCATCCCAGGAAGCTTTCGAATCCTCACCCACCCCCAAGTCTTCCAGTTAATGCTCACAGCAGCCCTGGACAACAGACAGGGATGTTTAGAAATGAAGAACTCCATTCCAAAGTCAGGCAATTTGCCTTAAAAAATGTCTAAGGCCAGAACCTCCTGCACCTCTTTGATGTTCAGGACCCAGTGGAATAGGGGTGGAGGTGGGTGTCTTACTAGTCAGACAGGGAGGAGGAGGCAGGGAGGAAGAGAGAAAGAGGAAGGAGGAAGGAGGAGGAAGACCCAGGCAGCTATCTCAGTTCAACAAAGACATTCCTATGTCCTGGCCCCAGGGGAGTTAGAAGCCACAGTGTCACCCGTGGGCTGTCTTCCAGACTCACAGGACCCACAGCACAGGCCTTGTGTTTTAAGTTCCAGCTCTTGTCCTTGGGCTATGTGTATACACAAGTACATAGATGTTGCCGCACCACACCAGCAGGACCAGGGCCATGTGAATGCTTCTGACCTCCAGCAAATGAAACTCTCACAGCTGTCATGAGAGGCAGAAGGGGTACTTGATGAGCAGATATCTGTCCTGGGAAGCTAGGCCTTTGCACACATTTGTTACTGGGGGATGGAGATCATGTTCAGGGCAATGTTTCCGCCACTAACTCTGGAGTCCCCATGCTGCCAATCACCACTCACTGTCTCTCTATCCCCTCCCACAACCTCACATGGAGGACCTTGCCCTCACCTGGAGGCCTATGGCTCCTCTCTCTGCTGCATCTGCCTCAGGGAGAAATGAAACCATGGTTAAGAGGGAAGATGTGACAGCAGGAAACCCCAGTTAGACCCCTGCAAAGACAGAGGACCCTTGGCTTGAGGCCAGCATCTTTCTCCAACCTTTTTTCAAGTCTCCCTGGAAAACTTTTTTTTTTCCAGTTGGATACCCCGATACTTGAATGTGTCAAGGTCACGAGCAAATCTCTCTTCCTCTATGAGGCATTTTTCTCCCTTTCATACCCTGGGGCAGCATACCCAAGTTTGGAAGAATTCTAAGCAGCAGGCAGATTGCTATAAAATAGATGTCATCAGGTGTTCCTACAGCAGGAAAAACGAGAAATGGCGAGAGAGGGTTTGGGGAGGGAGGAAGGGCGATAGAACCATTCTTCTTTGAGTCTTTGTCTCTGGAGAGAGGAGAAAATGGATGGTTTTGTTTGTCCAGTTTGAAAGCCCTGGAAGGCAGAGGAGACCATGGCCTATGAGAACAAGTCAGGAGCAGGAGGCTTGTGAACTGGAATGTAGCTTGAGGCCCCCATCTTGGGAGTCAGCAGAGGAGGCAGCTGAATCTCAAAGCCTGGGACTGCAGGTCACTATTAGCTATGTAGAGCCTGGGACAGTGAGCTGTACCAGCAGTTGCAATCAAGACAACAAGAGAAAATGAGCTCACCATGGACTGAGATCAGGCCAGCCCTGATCAAAACAGCAAGTGCCAGGAAGAGGCACTGAGGGAAAGATGTGAAACCACCTCATCTCCACTCTACCTCAAAATACCAGGATTATCCTGCACTCAGTGGAGGAGAGGAGGGAGACTTTTAAGATGAACTCTGAAGTGACTTTTATTTACAGAAATATGGCAAGCTGGGAAGCCTAAGACCATACCTCCTGCAATATGTCCAGAGATACTGGATAAAATGGAACACACAGAGCTTTAGATGCATAGTTGGTCTCGTAGGATGTAAAAGGGTCAGAAGATGAAAAGGGAACCAACAATAAGATCTACAATTATATGAGCTCCTCAACCTCTCTTCACCTGGGCTGTTTTGGAAGGACTGGTATTCTCTCAGAATCTAGGGTTTTAATACTGTGGGGGACCAGGAGAGAAGGCATTAGACCTTGCAAGCCCCCATAAAAAAAAAGCTATAGAAATCTGGGGCCCTTGAAAGGCTGGATCTACCCTTAGTAAAATGGTCAAACAGAAAAAAATTCATCCACTGGTAGTTATGTCAGGGATTTGGGGCTTGGCCTGAGCTCAGAGTGGGAAAAAAATTATTTTCCTTAGAAATCTGTCATTTTAGGCCTATAATCATGAGATCACATTTGGTTGTATATGACATACATGGCCCAGGAAACTCCAAGTCAGAACTTGAGTAGGAAAAAACAGCCCCAAGCTGGTGATACCTGGCAGCACCTGTCTGGAAACAAATACTGTGGAGGGACCCACTCTCATATAAGGCATATAAAATTCCCATAGATGAATTCCCCATGACACATTTTCTCATTATTTGTTAAGAATGGTGTTGACTTCCCATTTCCTACCCATCTATTCTCCCTTGCTTTAAACTCCTTGTAACTAACTATCTAATTTTCCAATGTCAGCATTGGAAAACTTCACTTATGTGCTACTTTCTCCACCTCCCAATCATTAATGAAGGTGTAAAACACATGATGGAAAAAAATATCCAGTTCTACAATAATAGTTGGAGACTTCAGTACCCCACTTTTGACAAGATAGAACAGACAGAGGGAAGAAAATGGAATACTGGGACAACACCACAAGCCAACTAGACCTAAATTCTGTCCCAACCAAAGAAGACAAATTCTTCCCAAGTGCTCACAGAACGTTTTTCAGTATAAAATCTATATTTAGTAGGCCACAAAACAAGTCTCAGATTTTAAAAGATCAATATCATACAAAGTGTCTTCTTTAACTACAACCAGATGAACATAGACATCAATAACAAAAGGAAAACTGGAAAATTCACAAATACGTGCAAATTAAGTATAATTCTAAACAAATGAGTTAAAGAAGAAATCACAAAGAAAATTATAAAATGCTTAGAGACAAAAGAAAATGAAAACAAAGCCTTATGGATGCAGCAAAAGCATTGCTCAAAGAGAAATCTATAGCTGTTAATATTTATGGGACAAGCAGTATCTGGATACCAAAACCAGATAATGATACAAAGAAAAAAAATAAAGCGATAAGCCAATGTCCTTGATGAACATAGATATAAAAAAATCTTCAACAAAATACTAGCAAATTGATCTAACAACACATTAAAAAAATTATTCACCATGATCAAGTGGAATTCATGCCAGGGATGTAAGGATGGGTTCAATATCCTCAAATCAATAAATGTGATATACTACATCCACAGAATGAAGAACAAAAGCATACAGTCACCTCATCAGAAAAGAAAAGGATTTTGATAAAATTCAACATCCGTTCATGTTAAAATCTCTGAACAAGATGAGTGTAGAGGAAACATACCTCAACACCTGTGCTGTGCTCATGGACTGAAATGCTAAAATGTCCACATTACCCAAAGCTATCAGATTTGGGTAACAAATTAATGCAACTCCCATCAAAATACCAATGACATACTTCTCAGAACTAGAAACACAATCCTAAAATCTGGATGGAACTATGAAAAACCCCAAATCGCCAGAGCAATCATGAGCAAAAAGAACAAAGCAGGAAGTATTGTGTTCCTGGCTTCCAGATTTCCTACCAAGCTGCAGAACTCAAACCAGCATGGTTGGTTGGGCATGAAGACAGACACACAGACTAAGGGAACAGAATAGAAAGCCTAAAAGGCGAACCCACATGTCTACAGCCAACTGCTTTTTCAATCAAGGTGCTGAGAAAGGACCTGGAGAAAGGACAGTGTTTTCAATAAATGGTGCCAGATGTCCACATTTAGAAGAATGAAACTGAACCACCGTCTCTCACCAGTTACAAAAAATCAATTCAAAATGGATTAAATATGTAAGTGTAAGACCCAAAACTACAAAACTTCTAGAAGAAACATAAGGTAAACAGTGCAGGACTTTGGACTAGGCAAGGATTATATTTGATGCCCTAAAAGCATAGGAAACAAAAGCAAAAATAGACAAATGGGATTACTTCAAACCCTTATGCACAGCCAAGGTCAAACTCTTATACACAGCAAAGGTAACACCCAACAAAGTAAAAAGACTCTGCAGAATGGGAGAAAATATTTGCAAACTATACATCTGATAGGGGGTTAATAGCTACAGTATTTAAGGAACTTTAAAAAACTTCAATAGCAACATATATATCAATTAAAAATGGGCAGTATACCTAAATAGACATTTCTCAAAAGATGACATACAAATAGCTAGCAGGTATGTGGAAAAAAATGTCCAACATCAGTCATCAGGCAGATGAATATTAAAACTCTATATGAGATATAATCATTATTACTGAAGTAATATGATATCCAAAAAAAAAAAAAAAGACAAGTGCTGGTGAGGAGGTGGAGAGAATGCACACTTTCACACTATTAGTAGGTATGTAAATTAGTAGAACCATTATGGAAAGTAGTAGGAAGATTCCTCAAAATTTTTAAAGTAGAACTTCCTGGTAATCTAGCAATCCCACTACTGGGTATACATCCAAAGGAAATGAAATCAACATGTCAAAGAAACACCTGCACGCCCATGTCCATTGCAGCACTATTTCCAATAGCCAAGAAATGGAGACAACCTAAGTGTCTGTCAACTGGTGAGTGGACGGAGAAAATGTTGTGCATATAAATAATGGAAGACCACTCAGCTATAAAAAAAAAAAAAAAGAATGAAATGTAATTTGTGATGACGTGGATGGCACTGGAAATCATTATGTTTAGTAAAGTAAGTCAGGCACAGAAAAGCAAGTACCAAATAATCTCACTTATATTTGCAATCTTAAAAAGTTGATCTTATAGAAATAGGGGATAGAATAGTGGTTACCAGTGGCTGGAAGAGTGAGAGAAAATGAGAGAGAAGGAAGGTTGACCAATGGATACTAAGTGACAGACAGGAGTAAGAGGTTCTGGAGTGATATTGCACAGTAGGATGACAACAGACAACAATAATGTAATAATAATAATTTTGAAAAGCTACAAGAAATTATTTTGAATGTTTTCAGCATAAAAAATAATAAAAAGAGGAGACAGGTTTGCTCAGATTTAAACATTATTCCATATATTGAAGCATTATTTAGCACCCTCACAAATATGTACAATTTTTATGCTTTTATTTATCCATTAAAAATAAATAGATAACAAGAAAAATCTCAAATCAAGAGCATAACTTACACCTTAAGGAACTAGAAGACAGCAAACTAAACCCAAAAGTAGCATAAGGAAGATGACTGTAAAGATTAGAGTGACGATAAAATAGACAATAGGAAAAAAATAGAGTCAATGAAACCAAGAATTGATTTTTTTTGGGGGGGGCGGGCTACTGGGGATTGAAACCGGGGTGCCTTGCCATCAAGCTACATTCCCAGCCCTTTTTATTTTGAGAAAGGGTCTCACTACACTGCTCAGGGGCTTACACTGAGGCTGGTCTCAATTTTACAAACCTCCTAACTAATCCTCCCAAATTGCTGGGATTACAGGTGTGTGCCACTGCACGTGGCTAGTGTTGATTCTATATAAAGATCAACAAAATTGAAAACCTTTAAGTAGACTGACAAAGAACGAGAGAGAGAAGATACAGATGAAGTGTCTCTTGCTCAGAGGAACATAGCTTGGTGTGACTTTGTATCCTGTGTTATTGGGCTGGTTCACCCAGGAGGCAGTTCCCCTACAGAGCAGCCCAACCAAAGCTGTGGCTCTCAGAGTTTCTGCTCTGTTCTGTCCAGTTCAGCCAGATCTTGCCAACCTCATCCCACTGCCCTTCACACACACCCCACTGCTCCCAGGCAGCTTGGGGAACCATGGTTTTCAAGCACCTGCTGGTTCACTTTCCCAGGGCCTGCCTGCTCCTGCTCTAGCCACCACCCCTGGAACCTTGTCACCTCCTCTCACCCACCTTATGACACCCAGGCAATAGTGAATATGAGCAGGCCCTGAATCAGAAGGCCCCTTTTCCAGGTAACCCCTAAAAGGACTTCTACAAGGGAAGAACGGTTTCTGATTCCCTTTAGGAACCCTACACCCAGCACCACTTCTCTCTCCCTCCCACCCCCCTCTCTCTTGCCTTTCTCTTCCACTTTTAGGATGCTCAAGAACATTGGGCCCACCTGGATCATCTCCTTATCCCAAATTGATTAGTAGCATCAAAATTCTGAGGGGCAGATAGATCATGAACAGGCCCCAAAGCTGAGACCTCTGGATATAAGGCCCAAGGTGGTGAATTACTTTCCTAGGGTGGCTCTAATAATTTACCAAAAACTTGGTTGTTTAAAACAACACAACATATGAGCTTACAGTTCTGAAAGTCAGAAGACAAAAATGGGTCTCTACTGTAGACCCAGGTGTGGCAAGACTGCATTCCTCCCTGGAGGCTCTGGGCAGCATCCCTTCCCTGGCCTCTCCCAGCTTCTAGAGGATGTTCTCATTCCTTGGCTCATGGTCCCTTCTTCCATCCTTAAAGTTAGCAAAACTGAGCTGAGACCTCCTTGTGCTAAACTCCCTATCTCTATCCCCCATTCCCCACCCTCACTTATAAGGACACTTGTGATTCCATTTGGCCCACCTGAATTATTCAGGATAATCTTATTCCAACATGATTAGTAACCTTAATTCCATCTGCAACTCTAATTCCCCTTTGCCCTGTACCATAGCATTTCCACAGGTTCTGGGGAATACATCTTTGGGGCCCATTACTCTGTCTTCCACAGTGGGGGACTTCAGACCCCGTAGGGAGATGTTGGGAGCTGGCACCCTTAACTTCCTCTACAGCTCCAGCTGCAACCTGCAGCCTGCAAACACAGCCTCCTGGGTTTGCTGCCCTGCAAGGCTCTGACCAGCCTGTGCCTTGGGGATACCCATGTAATCGGAGGCCCCAAGTGTATTCTTTAACATCTTCAGGTTAAAGCTGAGACCCCAAGAAGAGAGGAGCAAAATCCAGAAAACCTGGGCTGAGTTAGAAGGTGCATCCTGGATTCGAAGAATATGAACCATGGACAGTGGGAAAATCACCCTTGGTGTAAAAAAGACCCGAATTTAAAACCAATCTCCGGTGCTCACCATTCTGTGATCTAGGGCTAGTAGCGCTTGGCCGCTGGACTAATGGCAACGCCACAGTGCCCCCTGCTGGCCGGGCGCCCTCACTTGCGCACTCCGCCCCGCAGCACAGCCTCGCTCCCGCCTACTCAGTATCCTGGAGCTACAAACAGATCATCTGCTGCACTCACACTGGACCTGAGGTTTCCCGCGTATCCCAAGGGAAAGAGAATGCCCAACCAAGATGTCAGCTCTGTCCCACCGGCTGGTGGCCCAAGCAGGACAATGCCACCACAAAGCTGAGTGGGGCTCATCAACATACTTGCACGATTGGAGAGGAAGGAGAGTTGGATTTCTATGCCAGTTTTCATCTGGATAACTTCTGAGCCAAACACCACTTTGTGAGTCTCTAAGGGTGCCCTGAATCTGCCCCCATTAAATAGACATGGACATGAACATCGTTTCCAGTAGCAACCCATTCTAAAAAACCATCCATTCTGTTATTTGCCACACATTTTAATAGGTGTCTTATGAGCTATTAATTCATCCAAACATTTATTGAACTGCTGTTCTGTGCCAGGTCATGTGCTAGTTGTTAAGGATACAGAGATGATGAGTGTGCAATCCCACACACATTCTTACCTCCTTTACTTCCTCTGCCTTATTGTTTGCTGTAGCACTTGCTATCCAAAATATTGCATATTTTACTTTTTATTTTATTGTCTGTTACCAAACATGTGCACATGCACTCCACCACACAATTTTTGTCTGTTTTGTTCACTGTTGTATCTCTAGCACTCAGAAAACTGCCTCACACATAGTACTCAACACGATAGATTTGAGGAGTTCACACTTCAGTAATTTGATTTATTCCTCAAAGCTCCCTAAAACTAGTGGCTTATATTCCCCATTTCACAAAAGAAAAAACTAAGGATGGGAAACATTGGTAGCTTACATGGAGTGATTCAACTCTTGATGGCCGAGTTGGAAGGCAAACCCAGATCTACTGATTGCTCTCAGAGCTCCCCCCAAAATGCTAATTACTGAATATAACAGAGGGAAGGAAGAGAAATTTATATCAGCTTTTAAATTTGTTTTAAATTTTACTTTATTAATTGTAAGTAATGATTAAGTTAACAGTGTGATTCATGTGGCGAAAAGGCAGACTATCTGCTCAAAAATCCCTCCCAGATTATGTATAAAAAATGTTAAAGAATTTTATATACCTGTAAATAGATATGTATGCACACACATTTAAAATTCTACTGAGACAGCCATACAATAAGGAAAATAATCAGAAGGCAGAAATCACATTAAAATCAAAATTCTAAAGGAATGTGCTGACTTTTGTCCTGAAGATATCTGCTAATTTCTAATAGCCCAGAGCCACAGATTCACTGAGTTCTGCTGAGCACAAAAGATAAAGAAGTAAGAAGAGGATTTACTTTGGAGAATTTAAAATCACTACAGTGATGCAGCCACATCAATGTTTATAGCAGATCAGTTCACAATGGCTAAGCTATGGAACAAACCAAGGTGCCCTTTAACAGATGAAAGGATGAAGAAAATGTGGTATATATACTCAATGGAGTATAACTCAGCCATAAAGAAGAATGACTATGATAACTGCCAACAAATGAATGGATCTGGAGACTGTCAGGTTAAGTGAAATAAGCTAGTCCCCAAAAGCCAAAGGTCATATGTTTTCTCTGATATGTGGAAGCTAACCCACAGTAAGGTGGAGAGGAGAAGAATAGAACTTCAGTAGATTAGACAATGAGGCATGGACGAAAGAGAGGGGGGATAGAAAAAGGAAAAACAATAGAATGAATCTGATATAATTTTTCCATGTATATATCTGAAAACAATACAGTGAACCCCACCATTATGTATGTCCATAAAAATGGGATCCTAACTAGAATAAGATATATTTCATGCTTGTATAATTATATCAAAATAGATTGATATAAAATTGTATCAAAATATACTGCTGTCATGTATAACTAAACATAACCAACAAATTAAAAAAAAAAAGAATGGGGTCTGTTTTGGGAAAGAGTCCTGATCAGAGGCCTCTGCATAAATCTAGGGATCCAAAACAAAGGCTAACACCTTCAGTGGGTAAACACAGAAGAAAAGTAAAACATTTCCCTTAAGGAATCTGTAGAGCTGGGGTTTTAACTCCATGGTATTGCACTCACTTCACATGTGTGAGCCCCTGGATTTGATTCAGGAAGGATAAAGAAATCCTTAGCCTCCCACCCATATTCAATGGGAAGGGGGCCAGAGTCCTGCCCCTTCCCCCAGTAAAATTGCAGAAATTCCCCCTGGGAGTAGAAATATTGGTTTGAAGTCGGTAGTGCTTCCTGGTACCTAGCAAAAGCAAATATAGATTCTCTTTGAAAGGTTTAAGCCAAGGCCTTAAAGATTTCTCAGCTAGTTATAAGGAACATGACTTCATAATCATAAGTCACAAAACATATGAAGAAATAAACTGCCCCGAGATAGGCTCTGGACCAGATGATCTCTCCTCCTGAGAGCAGGAAATGTTGACATCACTGGAAAGTGAACAAGCCAGTGAGAAAGTAAAGGAGAGAAAGGGAATCCCAGAGAAGTTAGTCCAGAATTTGAAGTCATTCTCACCATATGATACTGAGGAAAATGACCCTCAAAGGAATTGAAGCCCACATTAAAATCATGTTAACCCCTGATTACATTAAAATGACCGGAGAAAGCTAGTGCCTCCAGTCTAGCTGCCCACAGGAAACGCACTCTTCTTAGATTGTAGATATCATAATCCAGAACTTCAATTGCTTAACTTTTTTGATATACAATGTCCAGCATTAGATTAAAAATAGCCAAGCATCGCAAAGGAAAATTTGTTGGTAAAACTCAGGAGGACTGATAAATAGTAGAAATAGACATAGAGAACATCCAAGGATCTGAAGTTAACAGAAACAGACCTCATCATGGCTAAGGTTAATTGGTTCAAGAAATACAAGATTTCAAAAACAGAATTATAAAGTATAAAGAAGTTCAAACTAGAAATTCTGCTACTTAGAAAAATAATTAAAATTTTGAACTCAACAGATGGGTTTAACAGGAATTTGAAGTCACTGAAGAAAAAAATTTGTGAACTGAGAGGAAGATCAAAGAAAATATATACACGAAGGCATAGGAAGACAAAAGTTTAAAAATAGAAAAAGGAATTTAAGTGGTATCTAGGGAAAATAGCTGGCATATTTGTAATTAGGAGTCACAGAAAGAAAGGAGAAAAGAGGGGGGCCAAAGTACTACAGAAAAAGAAAGAATTTTCAAAAATTGATATATCAAACCACAGATTTGAGCAGCACTATAATCTACAAGAAGAATAAAAATAAGCACCTCACACTCATACATTAGCTGATGGGACTGAAAATTGATGCAACCACTCTGGAAAGCAGTATGGAAATTCCTCAGAAAACTTGGAACCACCATTTGACCCAGTTATCCCACTCCTCGGTATATACCCAAAGGACTTAAAATCAGCATACTATAGTGACACAATATATATAGACACATCAATGTTAATAGCAACTCAATTCCCAATAGCTAAGCTATAGAACCAACCTAGTTGCCCTTCAACAGATGAATGGATGAAGAAAATGTGGTACATATACACAAGGGGGTATTACTCAACCTTAAAGAAAAATGAAATTATGCATTTACCAGTATATGGATGGAATTGGAGACTATCCTGCTAAATGAAATAAGCCAATCCCAAAAAAACAAGGGTCGAATGTTCTCTCTGATATGTGGATGCCGACTCACACATTAGGTGGGAGGAGGCAGGAGTGGAGTTTCACTAGATTGGACAGGGTAGAGTGGGGGAAAGGGAGGGAGAATGGGAATAGGAAAGACAGAATGAATCAGACATAACTTTGCTATGTTCATATATGAATACATGACCAGTATAACTCCATATCATGTGCAACCACAAAAATGGGAAGTTATACTCTATGTATATATGTCAAAATACATTATACTGTCATGTATAACTAAAAGAAAAATTGTACTTAATGACAAACATAACTTTCCTATTTAAAAAACTAAAACTGAAAAAAATAAGTATCTTATGTAGGCACATCACAGTGAGCTGATGAAAAAAAATTCATAAAAAAAAATCTTCCAAGGAGCAGCATTAAGAGTGATAATGGGGGCTGGGGTTGTGGCTCGATGGTAGAGTGCTTCCCTAGCATGTGTGAGATACTGGGTTTGATCCTCTGGACCACACAAAAATAAGTAAATAGGGGCTGGGGTTGCGGCTCAGCAATAGAGCACTTGCCTAGCATGTGCAAAGCCCTGGGTTCAGTCCTCAGCACCACATAAAAATAAAGGTTAAATAAATAAATTTACTACCAGTGATAGAAAACACATAAAAATAAATAAAATAAATGTCCACCTACATTGAAAAATATATTTTTTTTAAAAAGAGTGATAATGGTCTTTAAAATAGAAATAATGGAAGCCAGAAAATGAAGAAATGGCATCTTGAAAGAGCTGCCAACCTAGAATTTTAGAGAAAACATCCTTCTAGAGAAAATATCCTTCCAAAAATTAAAAACTAAAGATACTTAAAGAGTACTGAGAAGACGTATTACCAGTGAAGAGGATATTCTAATTAGAGATCTACCCACAAAGAATTTATGCAGACAGTTTTCGCCAATGAATTCTTCCAAACACTTAAGAAATAATACTAATCCAGGGCTGGGGTTGTAGCTCAGTGCTTGAGCGCTTACCTCACATGTGTGAGACACTGGGTTCGATCCTCAGCACCACGTAAAAAGAAAGAACAAAAGAAAGAAATAACACTAATCCTACATAAAATCTTTGCAATTATAGGAAAAGAAGGAATAAAGTCAGTTCTGTAGCTCATTAATGGAGAAAATTACATGTCTATTAACATTTAAAAAAAAACTTCAAGATATAAATTAAATGTTATATTCACAGATTAAAATCCTGTTTTATATGTATGCTGGAGATTGAACCCAGGGCCTTGTATGTGCTAAGCACACACTCTACCACTGAGCTATACCCCAAGCCCAGAATACTCAATACTGGAAGATATTAATTCTTAAATGAATATAAGCAATTTGATTCTAAAAATCAGATAGATATTAACACACAATAACTTGGATGGATCTCACAGGAAATATCCTGGATATAAAAATAAATTTGATTCCACATATAATACACATATAATAATGATTCCATACATAACTTTTTTTTTTTTTTGGCAGTGGTGCAGATTGAACCAGGATCTTGTATATGCCAAGCAGGTGTTGTACCTACAGAGTTACATGCCGCACCCCCAGCCCAATACTCTTGAAATGATGAAATAACAGAGACAGAAAACAGACTAATGGCTACCTAGAGTCACTGTTAGAAGGTTTGGGCAATGGCTCATGGAATAAGAAAGCAAATAAGGAAGATGTAAAACTGTCAATGACAACCTAATTGCATTCATAAAAGAAAACGAACAAATATAATACAGACCTTGTGTCTCATATAATTCTAGCTACTACAGAGGCTGAGGAAGGGGGATCACAAGTTCCAGGCCAGCCTGGGCAACAAAATAAAAAAAGGGCCAGCGATGTAGCTCAGTGAATAGAGTTATGGATGAATTTCTATATGTTAGGACCTAGTAATGTCCTGGGTTTAATCCCCAGTAGCACAAAAAACAGTAATAATAAAAACAGGTAAAAATGTTAAAGTTACTGGAAGAATTCATCAAGATCACTGGCTACAAGGTCACTACAAAAAAATTATATTTTCTTCTCCCGAAACTGCTCAGCCTGGATCTAAACATAATTATAAGCCAAATCTAGACTATGGAGCAGTTCACAAAACATCTGCCTAGACTCTTCAAAAATGTCAACGTCACAAAAATAGGGAGAGAGGGTGAGAGGGAGGGGAAGGTCGGTTCTAAATTAAAGGAGACTAAAGAGACATGACAAGTGAATGCAGCGTGGATCCTAGATGGGATTCCAAGTATTTGAGATATCACTCAAATAGCATAAAACTGTTTCAAAGGATAAAATCCAGGGGTTTTGAATATATTCCCTGCATTGTGTAACCATCACCACTATCTAGTTCCAGAACAGTTTCATCACCTTCCCCCACAAAATCCTCTCACTGTAAGAAGTCATTTCCCCTTCCACACTTCTTCCAGACTCTCCCAACCACTAATCTCCTCGATGCCTCTCTGGGTATATCCATTCTAAATACTTCATATAAATGGAATCACCCACTACCTTTTGTCTTTTGAGTCATTTTCCCCCACTTCTTTTTCAATAACATTTCATTAATGTTTTCAAGATTCATTTCTATTTTAGCATATCAGTACTTCAGACCTTTATGGCGAAATAATACTCTATTCTGTGGATTTATCACATTTTGCTTATACATTCATCAGTTGATGGACATCTGAGTTGTTGCTGTGTTTTGACTTATGGGTAATGCTGCTGTGACGATTCATGTACACATTCTCGTGTGAACATGTGTTTTCAATTCCCTTGGATAGATACCTAGGAGTGGAATTGCCATGGCATATGGAAACTATATGTCTAACTTTTTGAGGAACTGCCAAACTGTTTTTCACATCTGCTGTACCATTTCACATTCCTACCAACAACGTCTGAGAGTTCCAATTTCTCCACATCCTTGTCAACACTTGTTATTTTGGGTATTTTTTTATTATAGCCATCCTAGTGGATATGAAATGGTATCTCAATGTGGTTTTGATTTGCATTTCCCTAGTGACTAGTGATATTGAGCATTTCTTTTATAATTTCTAGGTCCTCTTTAGAGGAATGTCTATTTAAATCCTTTTTCCATTTTTAATTGAGTCATTTATTCTTTTATTATTGGGCTGTGTGAATTTTCTGTATGTTATGGATACTAGACACTTATCAGATGTGGCTCATAAACATTTTCATCTAGTGTGTGGTGTTTATATTTTTACTTTCTTGATAGTGTTACTTAGTGCCCAAAATTTTTAATTTTGTTGAAGTCCAATTTTTCTGTTTTTGATTGCTTGTGCTTTTGGTGTCATATTCTACCTAATCTAAGGGCACCAATGAACTCCCTTTATGCTCACTGTGGTTCCTACAGACTGAGGGTCCTCTTTCTTGTCCCAGTCACATTGCTTGAAGAGGGTAGTATCTACAAAAAATAAATTGGGGTATAAATTAGAGCAAAGTCAAAGCCATGCTAAGAGTTCTGGGAAGGAAATCCGGCAGTGAGGATGCTGGCTTAGTGGAGTGGGGTGTCCAGGGCCAGGCTGGCCAAAGACACAGGACATGATGAATGGCTCCAGCATCAGAGAAATGACTTGCTGCTGTAGTTAGGGTGCTTGCCGGTCTCTTGGTATCTGCAGTCATCCAAGAGCTTTGAGGCTGGTCCAAGAGACAACCGTTAAAGCCAACCCCATATTCCAGCTTACCATTGACCTCTCTCTCGTGTTTATTACACCCACAAAGCCTCTCCTGTACCTCCTCGCTACCATGTGATTGCTGCTGTCCCCCCCACCCCATGGAAAAAACATGAGCAAATTACAGAATCCAACACAGAGGATTCACTGCATATCGAGCACCATGATAGCCTGTTGAATCCCCTCAATGGCTCTCTGTTTCAAAGGTAGGGAAACTGAAGCCTGGGGAAGTTGGTGACTGGCTGGAGAACACGCAGTTGGGAAATGGCAAAGCTGAAGCTCAAGCCCAGGTAGCTCTGCCTGCAGAGCCCACTCCCAGCCCCTCAACTGTGGCTTCAGAAGTCTTCTAGAAGCCTAAAAAAGTCATGAGAGGAGAACCCCTCCTCTGCCGAGATGGACGAGCCATGGCTCAGTGTGCAGCCTGCTGGGTGAAGTCACGCAATTTTGAAACTGAAGGGGAGAGCTGGTCTTTTGCAGATGCTCCAGGCAGGCGTGTGTTGTGTGATATGTCTGGCCTTCTCCTAGTAGGTGATCCCCTCAACCCCAATAATGGCTTCCTTGTGAGCCACTGAAAATGTAACAGCAGCAGTGGTAATGTCATTGTGTTTTATACCACCTTATTGTAGATTAGCTCTACTTTGCAAATTGCTGCTATAAAGTTACTGTCTTTCCCTTTGCCCACATTATGTGGGGATCTCAAGGCAGAGTCAAATACTTGCTTCACAGCTGGGAAGAAAAAAATAAAAAGGAAGAGGAAGGGGCCAGGATCCCATTAGCCCTTTCAGGCCCCAAATGGCCCAAAGACTTCCAACTAGGCCCCCTCTTAAAGTGCCCACCACCTCCCCATAACACCACCTGAGAAAACAGGCCTTCAACACACCGGCCTTTGGGAGACATTCAAGATCTAAACTACAGCAGTGGGGCTATGCCCCACATAAGTTGAGGCCACACAATTGGGATTCTTCATCTCACACCAAACCCAGCCTGGGTGATGCTTTGGTGAACAGAATTAAAAGCTACCCAATTCTTAACCACTGTTGGCATGAGAGAAAAATCCCAGATTGTCATGTGTGCTGGGCAGCTTTCTTATACTGTGACAAAGTACCCAAGAAAAGCAATTTAAAAAGAGGAAGGGTTTATTTTGGCTCACAGTTTTAGAAGTTTCAATCCATGGTTGCTTGGCCCCATTACTTTGGACCTATAGCAAGGCAAAACATCACAATGGGAAAATGTGACAGAGCAGAGCTATTCCTACTTCTACTTGCTCAACTCCAGCTCACAGTGGCCAGAGGGCTTTTGCAATAAAGCCCCTCCCCAAATCCATTAAGTTATGAATCCATCAGTGGATTACACCATTCATGAGCTCAGAGCCCTGGCCATCCAAACATCTCCCCAAAGGCCCACCTCTGAAGGCTATTGCACTGGGAACCAAACCTTTAACACGTGAACTTTTGAAGGACATTTCAGATCCTAAACTATAACACCATAAAGCGAGGAAAGCTGTCTGATCTTCTGACATGCTCCTGTACCACCCTGTCTCAACAAGCCATGTGCCCATCATTTTTAAGTTCTTTTATAATTTAGTTTTCAATAGGGAGGGAATGCATGAATGTACATCAAAGATGCTATAAAAAGCAACACATTGAGCAACCTTCTTCCAGTCCCTCCTTCTCCATTCCTACTTCTACTTGCTCAACGCCAGTTGCTCACCCCTGCTTCAGTCAGTGATCTCCAGAGAGACAGTTTTACAGGTCTGGATCCTGTGTTCTGGAGGGCTGGCAAGTCCAACTTGTGCAGGGCAGACTGACAGACTACATCCCAGGGGGAGAGTGGATGCTGTAGCTGGATTCAGGGCAGTCTGGGGTCAGGATTCTCTCTTCCTCAGGGGATCCTCATCTTTGCTCCAAGGCCTTCAGCTGATTGGATGAGGCCAACTATGCTGTGGAAGGTGATTTGCTTTACTCAAAGTCCATTGATGTAAATGCAGGACTTATTTGAGAATCACCTTCACAGCCACATTGAGACTGGGTTTGACCAAATACTTTGAGACTGTGGCCTAGTCAAATTGGCACATAAAATTAAACATCACAATTTATTGATTTTTGACATGACCCTTCTTTATTTCCTTATGAAAATACAAATGCATACTTGATCCTCTCCCTCTTTCTTATACAAGTTGTAGCACACTCTATAGTTCTGCACCATGTATTTTCACTTAAAACAATATACATGTGACCTCTTCTTACCTGCTTGTTCGTTTTCTTCCTTTTTTTTAAAATGCTGTGTGCCATGGATTAAGGGACACCATGGCCTTGTTTTTACCTGTGGGATGAACTTCTGAGTTTATCTTACAAACAGGGATCTTGTGGTTTCAATTCTGAAGGATGCTTAGTTAGTAATTGTGGTGTTTGTTAAACCTCGTAGCTGAAAAGTATGACGTTTTTCAAAATTTCATCCTTTATCAAGGAGGAGAAACCTAGGGAAGGTTTCCAACATACCAGAAGTGCCTGTCATTTGGAAAAGTAGGGCCTAGAAACTTTCTCAGGATAATTCACTTGGCACAGAGGACCTTGAGGTAAAGAGGCAGCACATTTTAACAACTGGAGCAGATACATGTACATGCTGAGCTTCCCTGCACAAAGAAATGAATGAGCCCCCAAGAGGCCAAGGTTTGTTTGGGAACACAGAAAGCAGCAGGGAGGTCAACCAGATCAGTGGGAAATGTAACTGCAGCCATGAGGCCTTTTCAACGTCTCCCTGGGCAGACATTGGAGTATTTCCTGGGCTCTTCAGCAACGAAACAAGTTCTTGGTGCCTGTAGGCCTGCTGGGGCCAAGAACAATGTGATATGAAGTGTGTAGTAGTCCCCTGTTATCTGTGGCTTCTTTTTCTGCAGGTTCAATTACTTACAGCCAACAGTGGTACAAAAATATTAAATGGAAAATTCTAGAAATAAACCGTAAGTTTTCAGGTATGTACCATTAAATTTTGTGCCAACCTGCCTGGGATGCAAATCAACCCTTTGTCCAGAATATCCACACTTTGCTACCACAGTATGTAAGGTAACATGATATACATGTAATAGAACACACTAATGACTTATTGAATTATGATTGTGACTAATATTACTTAATGATAATAATGGATACAAGTAAGGGCCCACCCTATTCCAGTATGACCTCATCTCAACTAATTACATCTGCAACAGCCTTATTTCCAAATAGGACCGCATTCTGAGGTCCATCAGACAGGACTTCAAGGTACAAATTGGACACAACTCACCCCATCAGAGTGGATGAAGGGCCTGGACAGCCAGCTCCTCTACCAAGAAAGCCCAGATCCAGGACAGACGGATTTTTCATTCTTTCCTTCCCTGATCCTCCTCCCATAAATTCTGTGACCCTAAGCAGAGTTAAAGAAGGTAAACCAACAATAGGTGCCTTTTCTCAGGGAAATTCTCAGTTCTGGAAACACATTAGAATGTTTACAAAGCATTTTGTAGCATGGTTGCCATGTATTGCACAACAAGCACCCAGATCCACCAACACAGTTGGTTTCTTCTCAAAGCCTCCGGTCTGTGAAGCCAAAGACATCTCCTGCCATGGAAGGACTGGGCTAGGTCAAACCACTGAGCCTGTTTCTTCATCTACCAACTGGGGAGAGTACTGCCTACCTCACAAGCAAAATGTAGTGTTTCCTGCAGCCCCAGTACCTGTGCCTACTGTAACAGTGGCCCATTTTATGCTTTGATATAGTCCTTGCTGCTGTGGCACAACAACTTATTTTTAAAATGGACACATTTCTTTCTCTTCCTATCTCTCCCCCTCCCTAATCTCAGGGGAAACAGGGTTACCTTCCTTCTGCATCCTAGGTGGAGTTATCTGTCCCTGAGTACACACCCACTATAGGAACCAAGTAATCCAGACTTTGGGGATGGTACCAGAAGATCTCAGAAAGGACTATCTCCCAAATTAACAAGTAAATTACAACTCCAACAGAGAACACGTGGAAAGTAGCCTTTAAAAGCCTCCTGTTCCTATTGATGGGCAGAATCATAGGATCTGGGACAGGAGTCCCCTGTGTTTCTCATTTGCTAACAAAGCAATAAACCTTTTTCTTTTTTTCATATATATTTAGCTATACTACCAAAAGCACTATTCAGATTTAATGCAATTCCTATTAAAATTCTAATGACATTCTTCACAGAAATAGAAAAAGCAGTCATGAAATTCATTTGGAAAAATAAGAAGCCCAAAATATCCAAAGCAATTCTTTGAGAGAAAAGTGAAGCAGGAGGCATTACAATACCAAAACCTTAAATTTATACTACAGAGCTATAGTAACAAAAATGACATGGTATTGGCACACACACACACACACACAAAAAAAACCAGATATGAAGACTAATGGAACAGAATAGAAGACACAGAGACAACCTCACATAAATACAGTTATCTCATACTAGACAAAGGTGCCATAAACATACATTGGAGAAAAGATAGCCTCTTTAACAAATGGTGCTGGTAAAACTGGAAATCTATATGTAGCAGAATGAAATTGAACCCCTATCTTTCACCCTGCACAAAATTCAACTCCAACTAGACAAGAATCTAGGCATTTGACCAGAGAAACTGAATCTATCACAAGAAAATGTAGGCCCAACTTTCTATCATGTCAGCTTAGGAACTGACTTCCTCAATAAGAGGAAATAGAAAAAAATCAAGACTCAATTAAATGGGATGGTATCAAGCTAAAAATCTTCACAACAAAGGAAACGATCAAGAATGTGAAGAGAGTATATACAGAATGGGAGAAATCTTTGCCCCAACACCTTAGATAGAGCATTAATTTTCAGGATCTACAAAGAATTAAAAAAACTTAACAGCAAAAAGCAAATAACCCAATCAATAAATGGGCAAAGGAACTGATAAGGCATTTCACAGAAGAAGAAATACAGTCAACAAATATAATGTTCAACTTCTCTAGCAATTAGAGAAATGCAAATTAAAACTACACTGAGACTCCATCTCACTCCAGACAGAAGGGCAATTATCAAGAATACAAGTAACAATAAATATTGGTGAACATGTGGGGAAAAAGGTTCACTCATACATTGTTGGTGGAACTGCAAGTTGATCCAACCACTCTGGAAAGCAGTATGGAGATTCCTCAGAAAACGTGGAATGGAACCACCATTTGAACAAGTCATCTCACTCCTCAGCATATACACAAAGGACTTAAAATCAGCATACAACAGTGATGTGGCCAGATCAATGTTTATAGCAACTCAATTCACAATAGCTAAGCTATGGAATCAACTAGGTGCCCTTCAACAGATGAATGGATAAAGAAAATGTGGCACATATATACAATGTAATATTAGCCATAAAGAAGAATGAAATGATTGCATTTGACTGGTAGTCGGATGGAAATGGACACTATCACGCTAAGTAAAATGAGCCAATCCCAAAAAACTAATGGCCAAACATTCTTTCTGATATGCACCTGCTGACACACAATAAGGAGGGGAGGGAAGAATAGGAGTTTATTGGATTAGACAAAGGGGAATGAAAGGGAAGGCACAGGGATGGGAATAGGAAAAAGTAGAATGAATCGGACATAACTTTCCTATGTTCATATATGAATACACGACCAGTGTAACTGCACATCACAGAATGGGACATTATACTCCACGTATATATGTGTCAACATGCACTCTACTATTGTGTATATTTAAAAAGAACAATTAGAGATTTAAATGTAAAAAATAAATACAATTCATGTCTAAGAATATGGGAGATTATATCCATATGAAAACTTCTCTGCCAAAATAGGCAATTCAAAGCTAGTAAAAAACAACAAGCACTACTGATTATATGAAAATTTAAAATTTCTAAATAGCAAAATGGATCATAAACAAATTTGATATACATATAACTTTGGGAAAAGATTACCACGCTAACGAGAAACAAAGTTAAAGGGCACATATTTCTAGACTGAACCACATGAAGTAGCTGTTTTTGTTGGTCTCAACAGCAAGATAACAATTTCACATGGTTCAGCCTATATAGCATTGATGCCAAAATAGAGCAAATAGGCAAATGGAAATATTTCACAAAAGGCAGGCAATTAAACAGAGATTTCTAGCTGCTTACTCTAATTACTCCATCTCCCATACCTTCATTCTTCTCAGTAACAGAATCTTTCTTCTATTCAAGGTAGCCATTTAATTAAGAGACTTAAGTTTCCCAGACTCCCTTACAGCTAAGTATAGCCATGTAACCAATTTCTGATTAGCACATGTAAGTAGAAGTATGGTATGTTATGTCAAAGAAGTGTCCTTAAAGAAAGGGACTATGTCCTCCTTTGTGCCTGCTTTTCAGAATAAGGATGTGATGCATAGTACTCTAGCAGCCATCTTGGAACATGGGGCTGAGTAACAAATCTATTCCCTAGGGAGGATGAAATGGCAAGTTTGCAAAGCCTCCATAACCATTTTGCACTGTGTACCTCCAGGATTCCTTTACAGAAGACAGAAATAAACTTCTATCCAATTTAAGCTTTTGTTATTTTTGGTCTTCCTGCTATATGCCACTGTAACCAGTCTAATTAACACAGTAATTCACAGAGGAGCATGTCCAAATGACAAATATGAAAAAGTCCTCCAACTTGTTAATAGTTAGAAAAATGCAAATTAAACAACATCAGTTTATACCCATCAAATTGACTAAAAATAACAAGTGTTAACATATATCATGGGCAAAGATCCAGGGAAAGGGGTGCTCTAATACATTGTTGCTGAAATGTGAATTGTTATCTTATTTTTGGAAAGCAACCTGGCAACAGAGATTAACATTAAAAACATATGTACTATTTAGACCAGCAATCCCCTTTGTGGGAAATCTAATTCAATATGGAAAGAATTCTCATGTATATAAGCTATGTTTGCATGGATATTAACTGTAGCCATGTTGATATTGGTAAAATAAGGGAAAACAGTAAATGCTACTGACAGGGAAATGGTTGGTAAATTATGGTTCATTGATACCTTGAATAATATTGTCTCTGATTCGACTCCCCTGAAATGGACTCTGAGATGGGGAATAGGAGGGTTACTGGGAAATGCTCCTACAAGTCCCCCTTGTCATAGAGGCCTCTGCCAACCAATGGAGAACTGAGGTTCCAGCCAGAGCACACTCGCCAGGCCTTGGCCCATCCACATGCACCAGTCATTGGCTTGGATGCCACCAGGGTGAAGCAGCCCTGCAGGTGACAGCAATCCCCAGAGACGCAGTTCTCAGCCAGCAGTGACAACAGTCCTGAGCAGGACACCTAAGCAGTCACTACTGTCCACCCCTTGTGCCACTTGACTTCACTTCATCCATGTATTCACTTCACCTGGGAACAGCTCCTTCAAGATTCTGGTGGGCCTCTCTTCCTGGGAAGGCACACAGGAGAGAGGACAGTGGGATGAACCATAATCCCACAGCCAGGCACAAACAAAAAGCGTTTCCCTCCTATGGAACCATTCCTGATTCCTCCTCAGCCTCTACCAAGTCCTCTGCTGAGCAGCTCCCAAAAGGGTCTTAGCCATGGTCCCCAGGCCCTCCTCAGGCCAGCAGGCTGCACCTGTCCATGTACTAACAAACTGGGCAGGAAAGTACCACCTGGGGCCAAATGTGCTTCCCCTGCCTTTTATGAAATAGCAGCACTAGCCCCTCATGACTCAGGTCACCCACACTTCCCCAGCTGGGTTATGCTGAAACTCAACTCTAGTTTATTTGTTGGCTGACCCAAGGAGGAGGAGGCAGATTCTCAGGAAGGTGAGGGAGGAGCATCCTGAATCTCAAGACAGAAGCCTCTCCAATCCTCTGCAAGCTGGGGAGGAATGCTAGCCTTTTGCAGACCCAGAGGCTCAGTGGAATCTGAAGTTTCAAGACTTCCAAGTGCATCCTCCCAGATCTCTCCATCCCAACACAGGGTTCCTGAGCTTGGGGTAGGCAGCTCACCAGAGCTGAGCATTCAGCTCCGCCTCCCTTATAACAGAGTGCATACCCTGGCACTCAGTGCTGCCCCCTTCACTGCACAAGGTGAGATTTTTCTGTGCTGCCAAGGAAACTCTGGCTTCCTTGCATGGCCTAGTGTGGGTGCTGGGTCATCCTCTGCCTGTGATTCTCCTCTCAACGTGTTGTTTGCTCTCAGCCACAGCCATTCCATTCCACAATCCTTACAATTACCACTTTCTCTGAAGCTCCCCCAATCCTGAAACATTTTAAGCCATCACTGAATTTTTTTAATGCTTTATGTTATTTTATTCCATGTTTTCCACATTTTTATTGGTGCATTATAGTCGTACATATTGATGGAATTGGTTGTTAAATATTCATGCATGCATACGATTTAACAATGATAATTTGGCCAATATCACTCCCCAGCACTTCCCCTCCCTCCCTGCCTGCCTCCCACCTCTAGGCCCCTTTCTTCTACTGATCTCCTGATGGTCAGAAGATCTACCCCACCTTTTTCCTTTATCATTTCCACATATGAGAGAAAACATACAACTCAGTCTTTTGAGCTTGACCTATTTCACTTAATATGATGGTCTCTAGTTCCAAATTTCATTTTTCTTTATGACTGAATAAAACTTATATAGATCACATTTTCTTTATCCATTCATCCATTGATGGACATCTAGGGATGTCCATAGTTTGGCTATTGTGCTGCTATAAACACGGGTATGCATGTGTCACTGTAGTAAGATGGCTTTTATTCTTCAGGGTAAATACCAAGGAACCGTATAGCTGGGTCACATGCCCACCACTGAATTTCATTCCACCTGGTATAGACTGAATCTGGATCCTCTCTAAATGCTTATGCTGTGCCCCGATTACCAACGTGATGGCAACAGGAGGTGGGGCCTTGGGAGGTGATGGGGTCACCTGGGTGGGCCCTCATAAATGGAATTAATGCCTTTATAAGAAGGAACATGTGAGAAGGTGGCCATCTGGAAGCCCTCACTAGGAAGCTGGCCCCACTGAACACTGGATCATCTAGCACCTTGATCTTGGACTTCCAGCCTCCAGAACTATGAGAAATAAGTGTCTGCTGTGAAAGCCACCCAGGCTGAGCTCAGACCCATGGGAGTTATGGGCACCATACCGACACCCAAGGACACTGGTGTTTCATCTACCTTCTGCTGGGGATGGGCTTTTCATTGCTGGACAGCAGGGGATCCAGCTCCAAAATCCCATTTTAGAGTCAGTTTCCTGGGAGACCCCTGGTGTCATGGTCAGGATCTAGGGGATGGACTTGGGTACGGACTCTTCTATTAGATATTTACTGGAGACTGCTCATGGGTGTGGGAGGCAGGACTGGGCATCAAAGGCCTCAACCTGCAGGGAGGATCAGAGCTAGAAAGGCCCTCACAGATGTCCCCAGCTGAGGCCAGGGGGACTTATGTCTTTGTACCCCTGCACTGAGCAATCATTCAAAGCACAGTGCCCCTGGGCAGGAAGGGCAGCCACAGGCAAGGCAGCTCCCAGGGCTGAGGGGAAGCAGCAGGGGAAGAATAGGGTGACAAGCCTCTGCTCTGACAGGAGGGGCCCGTGTGGCATCTTAACATCATTTGCCACCATTTGGCAGCTATAAAATGAATGGGACAGAGAAACTGTTGAGTAGGATTGTTGAGTGAAAAAAGCAAAACAGGAAAAAAATTCCTTCCAGTGTGTGTGTCTCTTTATACACAAGGGTAGTTACACTTCCAACCTTCCAGTGGCTTCTGTCTGACTCACTGCAGCAGGTCCTGTCCCTTCCGCCCACCTTCCAGACTAGGCCCTTTCTCCCTCTGTGGGGCTCTCTTCCACAGATATCTGTGTGCCTCACTCTGCCAGCTGCAGTGCTTTGTCCAAATCCCACCTGCTCAGGAAGGGCTTCCTGGACCACCGTGGAAACATGGTCTTCCTCCCTTTACCTTTCCTTTCCCTCCCTGGCATCTGTGACCTTAGCGTAATATACTTACTAGCTTATATTCTGGTGTCACCTGAACAAATGCTTCATGTCCCTGTTCTAAATAATGATCACCCCTCACACACACACACACACACACACACACACACACACACAAAATGTGCCATTCTCTCCCCTAGTTGTGTTTTTCTGAATCACTTAACATCTGAACTGCAATATGTTTTGCTTTTTTTGATTTTAGCCCTGTCCCCCCAACAGCAGAATATGAGTTGCCTGAGAGCATGATTTTGTGTCTATTTGAAGGGTGCTGCATCCAGAGCCTAAATAAGCCATTTAAAATAAAAACTTTAAAACATTTTTTTTTAAATGAGAAATGAAGCTGTACAGTGGCATACGCTTAGTGACTTGGGAGGCTGAGGCAGAAGAATTGAAAGTTCAAGTCCAGCCTCAGCAATTTAGCAAGACCATGTCTCAAAATAAAAAAATAAAAAGGACTGGAGATGTATCTAATGGGTAAAGACTCTTGGGTTCAATCCCAATATCACTAAAAATGTTAAAAAATAAGAAATAAAGCAGGGAGGGATTATTTTGTGAACACAAATTTTCTTCAAAGATTCACACTAGAGCCAGGTTTGATGGCTCACATTTGTAATCCAGTGGCTCAGGAGGATGAGGCAGGAAGATCACAAGTCTGAGGCCAGACTCAGCAAGTTAGCGAGACCCTAAGCAAATTATCAAGGCCCTGTTTCAAAATAAAAAATAGAAAGGGCAGGAGGAGGAAGAGGAGGAGGAGGAGGAGGAAGAAGAAGATGATTCACACTAGAAGAGGAAAGAGAAAATCCACATTATGGCTTACTGAGCTTCTGGCTTTATATACTTTGCTTTGTGTAATTCTGGCAACCAGTCTATGAAGTGACATATGATATAGGAGAGAAACAGAAAACGGAGGCTTGAAGAGGCTGAGAACTTTGCAGAGGTTACACAGGAAGTGGGTAGCAGCCAGGATCCCCAGCCTGTCTGATTCTAAATCTCACCCTAATGCATCACTTTCCCTCCTGCTTTCTTCATTAAAAAAAAAAATGAAAAGAAATCTTGTGTAGCCTCCTCCAGTTTACAGAAAGATCAAATATGAAAATTTTGTTCTTTTTGGTACTGGGGATTTAACTTAGGGGCACTTAACCACTGAGTCACATCCCCAGCCCCCCTTTATTTACACTTTTAAGGCATAGACATAGGTTTGTTTAGGAAGGTAAATACACATTCAGGGTACAATGTGGACCATCTCAAGAAAGAGAAGCAGCACTCACAGCCTTGGGCTGGGGAGTCCAATATTTATAGAAGGCCCAGTCCTTTTTTTTTCTGATATGTTATTTTGTGACATGGTCACACTAAGTTGCTAAGGCTGGCTTTGAACTAACGATCTGCCTGCCTCAGCTTCCTGAGCCACTGGGATTATAGGCATGTGCCACTGTGCCCAGCTCAAATACAAAATCTTTTAAAGAACCCCATAAATGAAAGTTTTGTCCCCTGTCCCAGGTAGTCACAGTCATGCACTATACCAGTATCTCTGGGTGGGTCTAGATTCATTAACTTTGAATGTGATAACATGTGCACTACTGGGTAAGAGAAGTTTAAGGGTTCTATCTTAGTATCGTGTATGTTGTCAGAATCAAGGTGGAGTCACTTGTGTGAAGCCCTAACCAAAAAAAAAAAACAAACAGCTGGGAAGTTCCATACATCTCATGCATGCTTTCCCAATGCAAGAACTATCACAAGAAACTGTCACAGCTGCCACCTTGCACAACAGCCATTGCAACCTTATGCAAACAATACTTCAAGGATACCTGTCCAGCAACTGTCTGTTCAGACAGCCTGCTGCCACCCATGTCATTGATCCTTCCAGCCAAGAATCATTGTTTCCAAATAACTCAGGTGATCTTCCTCATCTTGCCTTTAAAAGCTTTCCCCTGCTTCAACCTCCTCGGATACGCAGATAGTTCACTATACCACATGTTTTGCCATTGCTGTGCTGCTGGTAAATAAATCAGTTATCCTTGGAGAATCACTGTTTTTAGGTGACAGCATCAGAAACCTAAACCAAGCCCCCTCACTGGGCCAGACTTTCCCTGGCAGAAACCCACCCCCTCAGCTTCATTCGTTCCTGGGGATGTCACCTGCATGCCTGACATTCCCTTCAATACCCCTCCCCATCCATCCACTGGCACTATGACAGCTCAGCACCCCTTCCCAAACTGCTCATATAGTCTAACACTCTAATTTTAGATTCAGCACTAGTTTCGTTTGTCCTGGAGTCATAACTGACTGCCAAAACTTTTGTTTAGTTTTCTATGTTTTTATCAGTAACTTGATTTTAGACTCTGTCATTTGCTCTCAATGCATTCAGACGCATCTGCCGCGATTCACTATGGACTGGGTGCCTCCACTCTACCTTGTGCATGCCCTTCAATGCCATCTTTTTTCTGGCAATGCTGTCTGTCTCCTGGATGCTTTTCATTTGATTTTGTTTTCCCTTGTTTGGGAGGAGCACATCCTTCAGTACCATCTGTTATGGTTTGGTTCTTATGTTTCCCAAAAGCCCATATGTTAAAGGCTTGGTCCCCAGCCTGGGTGCTTTGGGAGATGTTGGAATTTTTAGGAGGTAAGGTTGAATGGAAGAAAGTTAGGTCACTGTAGATTTTTACTCAGAGGAAATTGAGAGACCTCAGACCCTGCCTTTCTTTCCTCCTGTTTCCTGGCCACCAGGAGGTGAGCAGCTTTGCTCCACCTTGATTCCCCACCATGATGCCATAGGCCCAAAGCGACAGGGGCACACAAGCATGTACTGAAACCATGAGCCATAATAATTTTCTCCTTATAAATTGATTTTCTCAGGTATTTTGTCACCGTGGCAGAAAGCTAACACAAATCTTTAAAAAAAAAAAAAAAGGAATATGGAAGGCAAATTCTGGGGGATTCTGCATATCCAAAAATGCCTTTAGTTCATTCATGGTCTCACTTTATCGAAAGTATTTTTCTGGATCTAAAATTTCTAGACTGCAACATTTCTCTCTTGAACTTGGAAGACATTGGTCCAAAATTGCCGTCTTGCTTCTGCGAGACCAGGAGAAAGCTGAAGCCATTCTTATTTCTAATTCTTTGAGTAAAACTGGGCTTTTTTATTGCTCCCTTGAAGCTTGTAAGATAGTCTTTCAAATATCCCCAGTATTTGAAAATTTCTTCACAGTGTGCATGCATGCAGATCCATTTTGCCCTTCCAAAATTAGTACTCTTGTTCCATAGTTGTAGTTTCTTTAAACAAATTTTTTCTATGTTATCTTCCCCATTTTACCCGTCTTACTTTCTCTTCATGAAACTCCCATGATTTTATGTTAGGCATCCTGTATTGCCTCCCCCTCCTAATTTCTTTTATAATCTCTATTTTCATCTGATTTTTGCTACACTTTCTGTAAGACTTTCTCAACCTTATAGTTTGTATTCTAAAGCTGTTCGGTGCTTTTAATTTCTATTATATTTTTAATTTTCCAAGAGTTTTTTTTTTCTATCTTTCCCTTTTGAATAGCATCCTGCTCTTGTTTCATGGAATTGTGTTCTCTCCCCACCTCATACTTTGTATAATCTGTTTCTCTCAATTTGCTTTTTCTCCATTTGTTTTGATCACTATCATTCATTTTAGAGGATTTCTTCAAGTGTGTGCTAATTGATGGGTACCTGTTCATGTTTAAGGATAAAAGACAAAAAGCCTACTTGGATGACTCAAGTACACACTGTTTCACTTTGGGGAAGGTTTCTCAGTCTTGGAACCATGCCATCTTGAGCTGGATAATAATCAGGGACAGATATCTTGAGCAATGTAAGATGTTTAGCAACATCCATAGATATAGGAGTGCACACAGCCAAATCTGTGCCTCCAGACATGCCCAAATATCATCTGGGGTACATAAGCCACCCCAGCTAAGAACCACTGCTGGGGCTGGGGAAGCACCCAATAGAACGCTTGTCTAGCCTGTGTGAGGCCCTGGGTTCCCAGCACCGCAGAGGAATGGAGAGGAACAGGGAGGAACCGGAAAATACTGCTCTAGTGTGATGTGACTGAGCTAATAATTAGGAATAACTACTGCTGTAGAGTGATGTGGCTGGATATTCAGAAATCCAAATATCACTACTTTACGTATTTCCTTTGGAATGTGTCCCTATCCCCTTTTCAGAATAGATTCTCTTTTTAAACCAGTGGTGATTAGATCCTGCTCTCTGGTTTCATAGTGTCAGTAATCTGAGGTGTCAGGCCTCCCCCTGACAGAATCTGGATGGTTCCCAGGACATGCATTAGGGTAGAATCTGTTCTGCCTTGTGTTTTGGTCCTAGAGTGATGATAGCAGCAAAGAAGAAAGCTAGAGACAAAGTCCTTCAACATCCTGGATGACAGCAGCCAGAACACAAGCATACTACCTGAGCAGGGGCATTTGTACTCAAGTTTGTTCAAGAAATTAGGAATTTATTCCCCTATTTCTCATTTAAAATGTTTATAAATTGAATATATTGGGAATTTCTCATCTGTAAGCACAGGAAAGAAAAAAAAATGAAGAGGGTTGGTTTTTTCTTCCCCTGAATTCCAAAGGGTACCCCAGCTTTCCAACCCTATAATTGTATACCCACATTGTGGGCCATTCATACACAAAGCAAATAAAAGCTGTGGATACTTGGCATATCTAAATGAAGCCCAGAAGACGTTCAGAACCATGAATAATGTTTCCTTAAAAGGACTTCAGACAAATATCACTCAGTGTCCTTCCACATTCTCCCCATAGGACGAGACTGGACTCCCATGGGGTGGTGGCTCTGGAGTCTCCACCACTCGCTTCCTTAGGTCCCATTTATCACTAATTCACCTGCTCCAAGGACCAGGATGGGAATTGTCTTTCTCCTCCTTCATTATTAAATACAACATGAAGTTCTACTCAAAAGTGCATCTGGGGGAAAAATTATCATTAAAGGTGAATTATATGGCCTATGAACTCATCTCAATAAAGCTGTATATAAAAGTAAATGAATGAAATGATTTACAAATCACATTATATTCACACAGATTGAAGAGATAATTCCTCATTTCAGAGAAAGCCATAGCCTCTAAAATATAACCCAGGATCCTCAAGCCATGTCCAGGCAATCCAAAAAGTCCCTGTTCCAGTTCCTGGGGGCTATCCTTCAGGAATATCTGGGTAACATACCTTGTCACCAGCACATATGGAGGGTCTGAGCTTTACATTGACTGGTGACTTCAGTATTTGTCACCTCACCTAAGACATGCTGGCGAAACCAGCCAGATAGTGCTAAAATTAGTTGCCACATGACAGTGCAAGGATCATAAAATCTGAAGGAGATAGACCACCTTAGGGATCTCTAGGGAAAGTAACGTGTGTGTGTGTGTGTGTGTGTGTGTGTGTGTGTGTGTGTGTGTGAGTGAGAGAGAGAGAGAGAGAGAGAGAGAGAGAGAGAGAGAGAGAGAGAGAGAGGGAGGGAGAGAAAGAACACAGGAATGTGCCCTCTGTCACATCTGCCATCCTGGCTGGCAGAGGTGAATCTAGGGGAGGTAGAAGAGGTACCTTTGGTTGTTTGGGGGCCTTTCCATGCTGCTTTCAGGGGATTCCCTGCATTCATGGGGATGGATATGTGCTGAATTCTGATCCTGCCAGCAACACAGAGTCTTGAACAGTGTATTAGCTTTTTGGAGTTGCCATAAACACAGAAATTTACTGTCTCACAGTTCTGAGGGCTGAAAATCTAAGATCAGGTGTCAGTGGGTTTGGTTTCTCCTGAGACCTCTCTCCTTAGCGGGTTTTTGAACCCAGGGGCAGTTAACCACTCAGCCACATCCCCAGCCATTTTTTGTATTTTTATTTACAGACAGAGTCTTGCTAAGTTGCTTAGGGCCTTGCTAAGTTGCTGAGGCTGGCTTTGAATTCATGATCCCTCTGCCTGTGGCTCCCAAGCTCCTGGGAATTACAGGCATGGACCACTGCACCTGGTTCTCCTGTTTGTTGAAGGCCATTTTCTCTCAATCTTCACATGGACTTTCCTCTGTATCTCTTTCTCCTCATTTTTCTTTTTATAAGGATACCAGTAAGATTAGGTTAGTACCCACCCAAAAGGTTTCATTTTTACTTAATCACCTCTTAAAGATCTTAAAATATATGCCTATAAATCTCCAAATACAGTCACATTCTGAGGGTGGGACTTCTACATAAGAACCTGGGTGGAGGGCACAATTCAGCTCAGAATAGGCAGGCTGTTCGAGTCTCTAAAACTGGTAACTTCCAAGGGTATTGGGTCAGCTGGAGGTAGTCCTGGCCCCAAGCCTGTGTGCCCTGAGTCATCTGGGCCACTCCCTCACTTGGCTTTGTACTGCAGTGGGGCTGACCCTGGGCTGTGCTTCCCAGGCTCTGTCTGGGTCTGCTGGCTTCCTGCTGGGCTCTGCCAATGGGAGGTGCTGGCATTCCAGTTTGCAGAGCACGGGAGGGGCTGTGTCTGAGTGCGTCCCCTCCCTTCCGGTGTCACAGAGTAGCTTCCATAGCATTTGGGTCTCCTCCAAGTTTCCAACTCCCACTGAACAGATGGCTGGGCTCCCCATGACACTCCCTGTCCTTAGTCCCCCCCTAGCAGTTGCTAATCTCTGGATTGTCCCAGTGCCCCCTGTTTGACTTCTCTATCACGTGGGACTCTTCTAATCCCTGCTTTCAGGTCCCTCCATTGTGAACACTCCCAGTGATTTCTTGGATGAACCCTGACTGCTATGAAGATTCACTGCTCTAAAGGATCTGAGCTGGAGGCAATGTGGAAAGGCTTAGAGATGTAGCAGACCCGAAGTCAATGTCAGTCTCCACTATTTCGTGAGGAGTGACCATTTGCTCTTACGTCATTCATTGGCCAAATACGTATTCAAAACAATTAAGTCAACCTTGTGTTGAGCCCCATCTGAGTTCTAGACACGGGATAACCAGCTGTTTTCCATCTGGTATTGAGATTGTACCATGTGGATGCCAGACATATCCGTTTGATATCTGTTTTAGGGCAAAAACAGTCTAGCTGAGAACCTTAGACCTGATCACGTGTGCAATCAAAGCCTCCATATCCATGTGGGGAGGATGCCCAGTGAAAGCATCTCACTTGTAATTTTATAGGCTTGTATCCTGGCCTCTCAACTTCCAAACCCAGAACTTCCACCAAGGAGTCCCTCCAGACAGCCCCATAGGGTCCCCTGAAAGATCTTCCCTGCAAGATGCTCAGGTGAGGAGCCTGGGCTCTGTTTTCACTCCCTGCATGGCTGTGGCCTCTCAACTCCCTAACTGTCCAGACCAGACCCTGCCTGGCTTCACACACAGCTTCCAACTACTGCTTCGGCTTCTCAAACTGGGTGATCCATTCACACTCTGTCCTCTGAAATACCACCGCATGCAGCTTCCACCTGTACTGCCCTATCTCTAGCTGACTTTAGAGACTCCCCACCTGCCCACCAGTCCTGCTGCTCCCTGTTCCTACCATGGGAGGATGTGGGCAGGGAGGGGCTGAGCACTGAATCCCAGTCCAAGAACCCTGCTGAAATATGCAGGGAGAGAGGGGTGGACATGCCAAAGGAGTCCCTTTGGCACCATCCTGACATCTATCCCCTTACCAGCCGCCCGCCAACCTGTTAACCTCCTGGCCAGGTATGGGTCAGAATATCTGCATATTAATCAAGACCCTTTAGAAAACAAGAAGGCCTACAAAGAAGCCTCTGAACAGCGGGATTTTAGGCACCTGCAGCCTCACTGTCCTGGAGAAGCACAGTGTGAACCA
The DNA here is from genome assembly GCF_964194105.1 of Spermophilus citellus. NCBI lineage: Eukaryota > Metazoa > Chordata > Mammalia > Rodentia > Sciuridae > Spermophilus > Spermophilus citellus. The sequence goes on from NC_138185.1 coordinate 55,253,610, forward strand.
AGGATGGAAGTTTATGTTTTCAAGGACATATTAAAAATGTTAAGAGGTAAAGTTAGTTTAATATTTTCTTACCCTAATATTCTAAGATATTGCTAATCTAGCATGCACCTATATTCAAATTATAAATGAGGTATTTCATATTCTTTTGGACCAAGTCTTCAAAATCCAGTATGTAGTCTGTACTTAGAGCATGTCTCAATTTCAGCTGCCATATTCCAAGGCTCCAGGACCCTGTGAATAGCTGCCTTGTTGGCCCAGCAAGATCCTGAACGGTGTGGCTGTCCCCACAGCCTTCAAATCCCAGCATGTGGTCAATGTCCCACCTCACTCACAGAAATTGGCTAGCTAGCACATGAAGAGCCTTTTAGGAAATTCTGCTATAAAGTTCTCTCCAGTCTAGCTTTTTAAAGATTGTGGTAAAATACACATAAAACTTACCATCAATCATTTTTAAGCATATGTTTCTGTGGCATTCAATGCATTCACATTGTTATGCCACCATCACCACATCCATCTCCAGAACTTTCTCATCTTCCTACACTCATATCCTATGCCCATTAAACAATAACTCCCCATCTTTCATGTCCCCCACCAGCTCCTGATAACTACCTATATCAGTGTGTTTGTACCGCTCTAACAGAATACCCGAGACTAGGTAACTTGTAAAAAACAGACTGGCTTTCTCACAGATCTGGAGGCTGGGAAGTCCAAGATGGTGGGCAGGGCCAGCAGGCTCAGGTGTCTGGCAAGGAGGGCCAGCTTCTCTGTTTCCAAGGTGGTGCCTGTTGCTGCCTTCTCCAGGAGGGGCCAAATGCTGTGTCTGCAAGTAGCAGGCAGTGAAAGAATAAGCCACCTGACTGCTGCATGAGGGCTTTTATAAGGGCTTTCACGTGGCGTGAGGTAATTTCACGTGGTAAAGTCCTCGTGGTCTAATCACTTCTCCATGGCCTCACTTTTAATATTATCACATTAGCGACACCTGAATTCTAGAGGGGCCACATTCACCACCACTCATTCTTTTTTTTTTTTTTTCTATCTCTAGGAAACTGACTTCTCTAAGAACCTCAGGTAAGTAGTGTTATATAAATTTTGAAGCTCTGTGATGGCTTATTTTCCACATAGCATAGTGTCCTCAGGGCCCATTCATGTTGTAGCATGTGTCAGAATTTCCTTCCTTTTTAACTTAATGTTTCATTGTAGGCATATACCACACTATTTATCCCTTTACCTCCTGATGGACATATGGGCTGCTTATACCTTCTGGCTATTGTGTTTAATGCTGTTATGAAGATTGGGTACAAGGGTCTATCTGAGACCCTACCCTCCATTCTTTAGAGCATATACTCAGAACTGGGTTGCCAGATCATATGCTAAGTCTATATTTAAGTTTTCGAGGAACCCCAGCCCCTTTATAACCCATACTTATTAAGGTCTAATTACATTCAGTCAAATTCACTGAGTTTTAATGTGCCATTTGATTCCTTTTGGTGGCTGAGATTAATTAGATTGTTTCTATCACTTCAGAAAGTTTCTTGAGCCCCTTTGCAGAAAAGCCCTAATCCCTCACCTCTCACCCCCTCTCAACCTCTGACACTCATTGATTTTATCTAATTTTTGTGTGTATCGTTGTGCAAATTCCAGAATGTCATATAAATGAAATCACACCATATGTATTATTTGATCCTAGTTTCCTCATCTTAGCAACATGTCTTTGTGATTTATTCACAGTGCTATGTGTGTCAGTAATTCCTTTTTATTCCGAAGTTGTATAAAGGTGACACAATTTATTTCTCTATTCACCAGTTGTTTTGGTCAATTATAAACAAAACATCTATACACATTCCCATATTGGTAGCTCTTTGTGGGAACCTGTGTTTTCTTTTCTTTTTTTTTTTTTTTCAATGTAAGCAGCAAAGAGGTGTTTATTTCAAGCTAGCTCGGTCCTCCATGCACACACAGTAAATGGTGATGCTGAGAGGCCCTGAGCCCAGTGTTTGCAGCAGTTTTATTTTTTTTATTAATATACAAGACAGTCTGTTTTTTATTGGTTGTTCACAACATTGCAAAGCTCTTGACATATCATATTTCATACATTAGATTGAAGTGGGTTATGAACCCCCAGTTTTACCCCAAATGCAGGTTGCAGAATCACGTCGGTTACACATCCACAATTTTACATAATGCCCTATTAGTAACTGTTGTATTCTGCTACCTTTCATTTCTCTTGGGTAAGAATGCAGGAATGCGATTCTTAGTATGTTTGACTTTATAGGAAAGACCTTACATCTCTTCAACGTCAATTCAATGGAGCTTTGAAGTTTTTAGGTTTGTAAACTTGAAAATTTGTAACTTCCCTAGATCCCCTGAGTGTTATATAACTGGATGGATGTTCCCTGCCCCATCTTGGAAACTGGGGAGGAGATAGGAACTGTAGAGGTATTGAGTTAGGCCCTCCAAACCTGGGCATAGTTTGCACGAAAGCCAGAGCTGAGTTTAAAGTTTGGCACTAAAGAAAGCCAATGTCATGAGTGAGTATGTTGTTAACATAGACCCAACACATATGTGTCTTTCCACAATGTCAGAATTTACTGAATAACAGTAAATTAATGAGCTACACCACTTTTAGCAGCTGAAATTCACTGAATACTTGTGAGTCACCTGATAGTCCTAAGCCAAGCAATCACAAGTTCTTCAATTCCAAACTAAACCATTAATATGTATAACACTCAAGCCAATCTCTCTCTCTCTTTCTCTCTCTCTCTTTCTCTCTCTCTTTCTCTCTCTCTCTCTCTTTCTCTCTCTCTCTCTCTCTCTCACACACACACACACGTGTGTGTATGTGTGTGTGTAGTCTGTGTGTGTGTATATATATATATATATATATACACACACACATATATATCAGAAAGGCTAAAAAAGGGCTAAGGCAGCCACAGAAGCTCAGGAGACAGAGAGCAAGGACAGAGAGCAGATATGAATGCAAAGAGTCAGTGTAGGTGGTCAGATAAGATGAGAAACCAGCCTAAGAAATTTGTTTGGGGCACAGAGGTGTCAAAGTGTAGAACTTATTCTAGGACAGGGTCCAGAGGGATGGCAGTTTCACAGTGTCAGCTTCAGATGTCAGCTTGAAATGGGCTGTGCATGGTTGTCACATGTAAGAGAAACCATGCCGTGCTGAAGCCCTAGGACAGAGAATCAGAAATTAGTCACTGTGTACAATTTTCCTGGACAAGGCTCATAATGAGTGACCAGGTTACAGGGTCAGTTTGACAATGTGTCCAGTCCTGGAGTACTTCTTTTTATGGGTCTCTGGTGAGGGGGTTTCTTCTTTGGTGGTCTGGTATTTTCCATAAGTTCATGGGCCTGGTTTTTCTGATATGGGGTTGAAAGACCTATGAATCCATGCACTTCTGATCAATTTGATAAGTTCCCAATGTTAGGGAGTAGCTAGCAGTGAGCAGTGAAATACATGGAAAGGTCACAAGTGTTCTTTAAATTACTTTAGGGTCCTCTTTAAACTACTTTCAAAGTGGACAAGAAAGAAAAGGGTGGTAGTTAATTTGTAGAAAATAAATAGAAGCAAAGGAGCTAATGGGAAATGTGTCAAAAGAAAAAGATTAATGGGACTAACTCTTGACAGGGTCCATTGATGTAGATGTGAAGCTAGGAATTATGGCTAGAGGTGCTTCCACTTGTCTGGGAAGGAAGATTCCTTTAGTAGTTCAGGTGCACTATGGTAACTTCTGACCAGCTCTTGACCCCAGGGCCCATATTTACATGGGATTGACTTGTAGATGAAGCCTCCTAAATGGGATGGCCACCATGACAGTTCCAGAGAGAGCCAGTGAATGCAAAGAGTCAGTGTATGAAGGTGGTCTGGTATGTCAAAAACTCCACTGCCCAACATGAAGGAGGAGTTGAACACCTGATTGGCAAAGAGTACAGAAGGTGGTTCCCAGTTCTCCTGGTAAACATCAAACAGTAATAAATCTGGAGACAGCATTGTCTCCTTTGTCATTCTCTGCTGAAGATGGCCCACTCTTTCTCTTGAGGGTGCTCTGCTTAAGCCTCGCTTTGCTTTTACTCTACTTTCACTTATAACAAGTTCTCTTGCATGGCTTTTTGTGCCTGACTTTAAATTTTCTTTCATTGGAACACAAGAACTGAGGTTTAGAGTTTCAGCTCCCTGCTTTCCAGTGACAACAGGTTGTCATTTTTTGTTCATAGGATCAATTACTAGTTTGTGCCTTATGGTTGTAATAGGCAGATAATGGTTGTTCAGTTGCACAAATAAGTAGAGTTCATTTTACTTCAGTAGTTATACTCAAAGTTGAGTAACTAACTCAGAGTTGAGTAACTAATGGCAAACTTCTGCTTTGTAAAATGGAGTAATTCTGGGTTGGGCACAATCTAAAAACTACTGATCTATTAATCATAGAGTACCCCAGAGCAGGGCACACTCTGCTGTCTACACAGAGAATGGAAAGAAAAGGGTGAGGGGGATATTTGGGGCTGAGGTTTTATTCAGAAGAACAAGTAGAGGTGTTAAAATGCATCTATAAGACCTGTATGTGTCATACTGCAGACACTAAGGGATGGGATGGTGGGTGTGACTTGGGAAACCAATAAAGGAAACTGAGTTCCCTACCCACGTGGAGAAGAGAGAACAGCCTCAGACTCTGAGCAGGACCGGTTGGGGAAGTCAACCTTGAATAGTCCAGGAAGGTTCCCCTAAGGGAGCACAGGATGTGGGGTAGGGCTCTGGGTTTCCAATGTGGACTCTCCTGTGGGTCTGGAGTGCCATGACCCTAGCTAACTTCTGCCTTTGACAGCTTGCCTATTCAATAGGCTTCTGTTTTCTGGTACCTCCCCACAGTTGGGTCCTGGGAATAATTGAGTCTTCCCTAAATAAGGCTGCAGATAAATGGGATAACTCACCTGACAAACCCTTCCCTAGATCACAGCAGATAGTTTGGTAAGTGTTTGGGAGGATCTGAGTAGACACATCTGCTTGTGGAGGTTTAGTCCCAACTTTCTTAGGTCACAGTAGTGGGGCTATCCTTGTAAATGAGACCCCAACACACTTCAGTGGACAAGTCATTTGGCTTGCATACTTCTCATTGGTTCATCCAGACCTGAGGAACTATGTCTCAAGTCAGCCCAGTCAATGGCCTGGGGAGAAAATGAGAGTGTTTCTGAGTAACATGTTGAACAAGTTAGTAGGGTTCTTGCATTGGGCTGGGGCAGTAGGCAAAACGAAAGGAGCCCTTCTCAGATACTTTTATAAGTCCACGAGGAAAAGGGTCACTGGTGTCTGGGCTTGTATCCTGTCTCTTGTACTCCATTAGTTATGGCACCTTGGGTGAGTAACTTACTTAATCTCTGTGCCAAAGTATGTAACTTAGGAATTTCTCAGCAGCTACTAACAAAGCCCTTAACAATAGTTGAAACATGGAAAGCATTTATCTCTTACACACCTTCCATATTCTTGCTCTGCTACCCTTAGCACATGGATTCCATCTTCAGTATAATCTCATATTCCATTAGGGCTGCAGGTGGCCTAGCCATCATATCTTCATTCTGGACAAAAGGGAAAGTTAAAGAGGAACACACATTTTAAAGAACTTTTCCAGATGTCCCCATTTCAAGAGTTTTTTTTTTTTTTTTTTTTCAGAAATCCCATTCAACATTCTCTTTCCCATCTCATTGTCTGGAAGAAGACCTGTGCTCCTGGAAAACAGGGAAGGTTAAGAATTTCCCCCATTCTTAGTGTGTTAGAAACAAGCCTACTGCAAAGAAAGCCCCTTCTCAATACGATTTGGACAAGAGTCACAATGAATCCCCACTTTGTTTACCTAAAACCAGAAAGAGCCCTTCAAATTCCTTTTCATTTTTCTAGTCTTTGGTCATGTTTGTTGCATGTATTTCTCCCTGTTTTCGCTTTTTATTTTGGTTTCCTTTTTTGAGTAGAAGTTTCCAACATTTGGGGCTTAGCGTGTGAGAGTTTTTTCATCACTTTTAAGCTTAAGTCCTCCACCAGGAACACCTGATAATAATGGTGACGATGATTATTATTTTGGTCTGTGTTGTTACAATCAATGTTTCACACTCATGGACTTTTCTTTTTTATTCTCAGGAACGAGGCGGGGCAAAACCCTCCTTTGCCCTGGCATTAAAAGCTCAAGATTGCAGATAAGGCAGCGGAAGAAAGACCCCTTGCCCGTGTCTTTTCCGCGAGAGGTCTCCAGAGGTGATATCCACGCAGGCGGGTCAAAGCCCCTTCCTACCAGTGAGATAGCTGAGGCTCAGCAGAGGGCTGTCACCATTGCGAAGGAAGAATTAAAAGTGTTTTACAATCTTTGGGCACAGCTGAGTCGGGCGGGCTGGGGGAACTGAAGCTGGAGTCCCGCCCCCGGCCCAGGGACCCGCCCCTAAGCCCGCCCCCAGACCAGATCTCCTGAGGACTTCTCTGCTCCGCTGGGCTCCTGCCAGTGCCCGCCCACCACTGGTTTCATTGGTTGTTCCTCCGGCCCCGCCCCCGGAAGACTCGATTCTAGTAGCCAATCGACGGGCGCGGCGGCCGCGGAGGGTCGCGGCGGGGCTGGGAGCCGAGGTACCGGTTCCTGGAGGAGGGGGCCGCGGTCTTGAATGCAGTCCTCGCGAACTTGTAGCGGCGCGGTGGTCTGGCCTAACTTGTCGGCTCCGGCGCGGGCAGCCACTCCATGGCTTCCTGGGGAGAAGCTCCGGCAGGTGGAGGGGCGGTGACTGTAGAGAGCTGGTCCCAGATTGCGGGAGTGAGAGGTCAGAGGTTGGAGGTTGTGCTTTTCTAGAATGTTGGGGTCCCGCCCTTATAAGCCAGGGTCAGGGCACTCCCTTTCTTTGTGTGGCTGGTGTTTTGTTTTGGTCCCATCCTTTCTCAGAAGGGGCTGTAAGGGAAACTGGGCTCTGAGAGCCGTGGGAGCCCTCTTGTAGCTCCTGTGCTTGGACGAGAAGGCCCGGACCTCGAGCAGCCTCCCTTCTCCTCCCGTGGCCGTGGCATCAAGGAGTTGGGGCGGTGCCTACCGGAGGGCCTCGACCCGGTGGGGGTAACGCTGGGCCCCGGGCAGTCCGTGAATGGGCCACATCCGTATGACTTCTTAGGGCTTCATGCCAGCGCCTGTGCAGGCCGTCCTTCTCCGAGTTTGATTTGTAATTTCTGGAATTTCATTAGAACGATTTGAAGAAGGGAAAGGGGGTATTATGGCTTTGGTACTTGGCTCAAGGTGGAAATACAAGCAGACCAGGGGAGGTAATGAATACAGAGTGACCTGTGGAAATGGGAAGAATCTCTCAGTTTGACAGGCTTTTCCCGTAACTTAGTCACATACGAGATAAGTTAACCAAATATCAAATTAAGAGCACTTTAGTTGTATTGATTATAGTAAAGATACCTTGGAATGTGTAAAGTATTGAGTAAAAATTCTTTGTACCAAGGTTCGGAATTTAAGATTCTTAATACAAGGAAACAGAACAATCTTACCTGTCATTGCAAGGATCCCAGTCACTTTACCACTGTGAGACCAAAAATTGATGTTGTGTAGAGATGTGGGATTTTTGGGGGGCGAGGGAGGATACAGTTATCAGTAAGGAATAAGGCAGAAGTGTGGGGAATCTCTTGTTTTCTGCACGAAAAGTATGAAATTAGGGGAAAAAATGTTTTTATTCTGCCCGTGTCCTTCCATCTCAGCCAGCATAAGGACATTCTTGTTTTGTACTGATGGTATTTGTTCAGTATTTGCAATAATCAGGGAAAGGGATCATTGCTATGAGACACTTCTCTTTAATGAAACCAAGGAAGAATGAATATACCTTATATGGGATTAACCCTGGGATTTGGTTTTCAGTTAAGATGAGGCAAAAGGGAATGTTAACCAAGACCTTACAAGGCCCAGCTGTTGTGTGTACAACTCCAAGCAGCCACATTTATGTGTTCAAGAATGGCAGTGGGGATTCTGGGGACTCCTCTGAGGAAGAGTCTCAACATGTTGTTCTACGGCCACGGGGCAAGGAACGCCAGAACAGTGTTCACCACCCTCACAAGCCTGGAGCAGGTGACATGGTGCTGCTCCAACGGGAGCTGGCCCAGGAGGACAACCTCAACAAGTTGGCTCTTCAGTATGGCTGCAAAGTAAGATACCTGCCAAATACTTTGTCTCCTTGTATTTAGAGGAACATAGAGTAACTTATTTGTTACCCTTGCTGACCCCTAATAAGTGGCCAGAGGCTTATTGTAGCAGCCAAGGACTCCCATTTTAGCCAGATTTGGAAGGTTGGTAGAAGTATCTTTAGTTCTGCACCCTGGGCTCAGAAATGAGGTTAGTTAGGAACCTCAGGCCATAGTGCATTTGCCTCTCAGAGTAGTTTGACTCTGCCCTATCTCTTCCCATTAAAATTCTGAGACTTTATTTTTTCTTTTGAGCATATCTTATTTAAGACCTAAGGGGGCTGGAGACGCCAGGCAGAAATTATCTAAGATTTCTTTAGCATGCTTGCTTTTATTGCTACTTTGATTTTTTTTTTCTTGACAGTAATTTATTTGACTAGTAAAGTTTTCCCTTCTCTATTTTAGAACTGCATGGTTTAGCCTCTATGCTTTGTATTCTGTATAACCTTGTTTTTCTCTTTAATTATGTTTTTAGCATTCAGAGTGATTAACAATGGCAAAGTAAGTAGGAAAAGTATTTATAGAATCATGGCATTTTCTCTTAGATTGAAACTGTTCATTTCATTTTGCTACCATTGTACTACAGATTTCTGTGACCTTCTCTAAGGCTATATAAGCTATTTAGTAAAAAACAACAACAAAAAAATTCCCTCTTAAAATATCTGTCATTTATCTAACATGATTCACATGATTAAAAAGATTGTGTGTGGTGTTTGGATCTTTTCCAAAGAACTACAGGCTGGTCTCCAGGGACACATAGCATCTTTCAATTGCACTGACATTTGTTTGACTCTTATCTTCAGCTTGTATAGGAATAATGTATGTTTATAGAACATGGACTAAAAAATAAATCCTACTCTACAAAGGCCTACATAGGTGAAGTAGGCCTGTTGGAATAGTGATGACTAATAAATCCATAAATAATATATAATGCCTCTAGTAACTAATCAGTTTTACTATTTTTAGTAAATAAATTTGCTGTTAGTTTAATAGAGAACAAAAATAAAAAAGTCTCAAGTTATTTCCTACTTTCATTAATTTCAAAATAAAAATTTTCCCCATCTGATTCAATGAAATGCCAAAAGCAGTTGTTAAAAAATTTCAGTCACTGACATGATTGATTTGAATGAGTTTGTGACTAAAGGTCTGGGGACTATATTTACATTCTAGTTAAAATGGGCTTTTGAGTTAAAACTTATAGTTAAAATGGTCTTTTGAGTCCATTTCACATGCTTTTGGAAATTTTTCAGACATTAGCTTGTGGGGGAATTTACTTTTTCACTTACATTCCTCTGCTTTTCCCCCAAATTGGTCTTTTTAACACCTTTATTTATTTATTTATTTATTTATTTATTTATTTATTTATTTATATGTGGTGCCAGGTATCGAAACAGTGCCTCATGCATGCTAGGCAAGCACTCTACCACTGAGCTACAACCCCAGCTCCCATTTCCCCCTTCTTAAATGTTAAGGTTTTAATTATAAGAGGAGTTTATTATGAACTTTGTGTTACTTAATAAAACTCTCAGCCATAGTTCTTTCACCTAAGTTTGAAATAGGAAATCAGTCCATAACTTCCAACTAGATTGATTTTCTATATTTCAAATGATAAGAAGTATTGAGATCTCTTCAATATATATCTGAAAAATAAGTTTAGATGCCCTGTAATTTTATTATTTGAAAAATAAGTTCATATACCCTGTAGTACTCCTGTGAAAGTCCTTGAGGGCACATCAGTTAGAAGGTATTACAGATAAACTAGATTCTGAATGTGTCCTTAGAGGTGGTAGAGGCTTTGGCTTGCTAATGTCTGGCAGTTACTTAATTGGGTTCTGCTGTGAGCGGATTTCCAGATGGGGGCACTGTTGCCTCAAAATTAAAGGAAATACAAAGAGCTCCAGTGTTCATTTTAGTGTCATTCATGACTGTGTTTCACCTAAAAGCATTTTGTTTAATCACACTTTGTTTCCAAAACTTGTCTTAAGATCGTTCAGGCTTGTATATCTATAGGCATATTTGATTTACTAAGCTATTCATGAAGGCTGAGTAAAAACCAGAAAACAAAACTCCCAACAACAGAACAACCCAAGTTACCTAAACTAATTCAGCATGCAGTGTAGTTTCCCAGCCTTCCTCAGCTTAACTGGGATGGACTTGGCTCATCACCCCAAAAGGTGAAGGGTTGGTTATTAGTTTTAAGGAGGTATATAGATTTTATAATGTGTCTCTTCATGGCATCCCTAGGTCGCAGATATCAAGAAAGTCAACAACTTCATCAGAGAACAAGATTTATATGCTTTGAAATCTATTAAGATTCCAGTGAAAAACCATGGGATCCTAACAGAGACCCACAAAGAACTGAAACCTCTTCCAGAACCATCCACAGAGACCACAGTGACCTTTGTGGAATTACCAGATGTAGACAGAGCTACCACAGCCGCTGATGCCCAGACCAGCCAACTGACAGATTTCTTTAAAGGGATTGATCAGAATATTGAGCGTGCAGCGCAGTCAGAGATCTTCCTAAGTGAGAGCTACTGCACAGAGACCTCTGATCAGCCACTGCTCCCAGCTCCTCCGAAGACACTGACAGATGGAGCAGACTGTGGGATTCAGTGGTGGAATGCTGTTTTCATCATGCTTCTAATTGGGATTGTGTTGCCAGTGTTTTATTTGGTCTATTTTAAAATACAGGCTCCTGAGGACATCCCTAATAACCTGAACACAACTGCTGTTCATAATGGCTCGATGGCATTGAGTGTGGTTCCAGGTTAAGCCCCAGATTTTCAAATTCCAAAGGCCACCATCAACTCTTCAGCCAGCCAGTCCAGTCAGAACACTCAGGCAAAGAAGTAGGCTGCTGTTTATGGATAATCAGCCCAGCTTTAGCAGTTGGACTTGATGTATCAGCTGTCACTGGCCATATACTAAAGGTGCTACGTTTTGGTTCCTGGGATATATGGATGCATTTCAGAAGTCACCACAGTATTCTCTATTGCACTGATCCTGAGCAATGGCCTCATCTAACCTAAGGCTGCAGGATCCCAAAAACCACCACCCTTAGCCTCCATATCCAGAGAGGTGTGTAAGAGAGACGTTTACATGTGACTGATGGCCACTTCTTGAAGGCATTTAGTGGACTGTGTGTGCTTTCACAGTAGTTCTGCATGGGTCTCTGCATGGATATGCTCAGAGTGGCAGGAATGGCCTGGCCAAGGGACCCATTCAGTGCATGCCCCACAATTGGTTTGGGTTGCCTTACTATTGTGTTCCCACCTGCTATGAAGGGGGGAGTAGGCCTGGCTCTAAGTTTGTTCCATGTTTCCCTGGCGAAGGTGCTATGAAATAGTATCCACATGTCACCCTGTGTTAAGAGTGATAATGAACAATTATAACAAGCTGTGCTTTGTGTTTGCCTCTTCAGTTAGCAGTGCCACTTGTAGAATTGAAAAAAATTCCAAGTCCTAAATGCCATGCTATTGGGTAAACAGCCATTCTGTTCTTCATACTTCTAGAATTGTTTTGTCTGACACAGGCATGTCTTAAGCCAAACACATAGGAGCCATTGCCCAGTTTCAGTCATGAGCATCCACCTGGTGATGGCTATGTGGGGTCTCCAGTCAGCATTCTTGGAAGGAGCTCTTGCTGGCTTGCATGTAGCAAAAAGGCAGCATGCTAGTCACCAAAGTTCTAGCACATGTACTTCTGAGGCTGAGCAGTCATTAGGCTAGCACTGCTAAGTCTCTGTGCACACCTGAAACATGATTCTTTCTGCTACTTCCTGACTCCATTCTTAGGAATACTAGAGCCACAGCATGAGAAGGCAGTTGTCCTCTTTTCTTTGGGTGATGTCCCTAGAGTAACCTTCTGTGTACCATGTGGCTCATAATGTTAAATACCAGACACATACGGTAGGGCTGGAGGTGTATGTTAATAAGGTTTTCTTTGCTGTAACAGAATACATGAGGTAAACATCTTCTGAGGAGGAATGGTTTATTTTGACTCATGGTTTCAGAGGCTTCAGTTTGGTTAATCTGCTGTTTCTTAGTAGAGAAAACTTCACCTCATGACACCTGGGAAGCAAAAAGAGAGGAAGGTTCAGGGTCCCACTACCCCTTCAAGGACACATCCCAAGTGAGTTAACTTCCCCCCAGTAGGCCCTACCTGGTAAAGAGTCCATCACCTCCCAAACCAGCTTGGTCCACCAGTGTCAAGCCAAGGACCACACCTTTTAACATGTGGTCCTTTAGGGGGTTTATACAAAACCACAGTAAGTAGTTCTGGCTGTGAAAGTCCATAAAAAGGAGGCTTGCTACCTGAGGGAGGAAGGGGCCTCAGGTTTGCTGATCAAGGCAGCAGGGATAGGTGGTGAGAGCATGCTGCTGCCTGGGAGTCAGTCAGCTGTGTCACAGTAGGGAGGGGGCCGAGGTGGCTGGTGGCTTAGTCTCTGAAAGGTCTGTGGAGAGGAAGGAAAACACTGCACCAACACTGAGCTTTAGAGCTAGTCATGGCACTTGACACCTTAGGCCTAGAGATAAGCTTAGGAAATCTCATGTGTAAGAGGAGGGGAGTGTGGCAGAAGAGAACTCACTAAATAGGTTTCCAATTTCTTTCCTCTCAGTTTGTGTGAAGAAACAATGTGTTCACTTAGCACATTTAAAGTAGCTTCAAAATTAAATATTTTCTTAATAGACCAAAATAATTTAAGGACAAAATTAACTTGTGAGGCTTGATACAGGAAACTTGTTATCATATAAATGTTTTGATGAAAGACAGATTTCTTTAATATTTGTTACCATTAACTTCACCAGAAGAGTCCCATTGGGAAATCACTCTTGCCAGGCAAAAAATGAATATCTGTGTCCTTTACTTTTCACAAATGGAATAAAATAAATTCTTCTCAGAAGGAAACATGATTCCCCCTTTTTTAAGATTTGGGGATTGCTAATTTAGAATTGAAAGATGTGGAACAATGTTGGGAAGGTCCAGGATGATGTCTGTGCCTGGACCCAGCAGCTGCTGTTGTGTCCATGGTGACACGGAAAGGTGTGGGACACTTTGGCTGGTTGACCTGTGTAAAGAAGCTTCAGGATTGTTAGGTATAGGTAAGAAATAACCACAATTATATTTTCTACATAATTTACTGCATTTTCAGTGTCTTTGGGGAGTTAATGTTTTAAAGAAATAATTTATCTTTTTGTTTGAACAACAGGACTGAATGTTGAAACCTAAGCAATCTCCCTTCTCAGGCAAACTGCTCCAGGTTTCTTCTGGAGAGACACAATGGCAGGCTTTGTTGTGCAAGGTCTTCTAGACTGCAGTTGGGAAGGCAGAAAGGGAGGATGTATGTTGAAGGTCATGGAATTGAGAGAAGAGCCACTTGGCACTGGCAAGGGCTGACAGCTGAGCTGTGCTGTATAGCAAAGGCTCAAAGAGTCATGAAGATTTATCTTTGGGAAAGACTGGACTATAGCCCTGGAAGCAAAAGCATCATCCATAACCTGTGTGTATGGTTGCTAATGCTCTAAAAACTTTACACACGACCTCATCTTGTCCTCACAATCTCTTTGTAAGGTAGGCACTTATCCCCATGTTACAAATGGAAAAATAAGCTAAATCACAGGTGTTAAGTGGGGCTGTTGAGAGTCTAGTCCAGACTGACAGGGTTGGAAGTCTGTTTTCTTAATCCCCTTGCTCTGGGCATTGCTGCACTGCCACCTTCTGATTTTCTTCTCTGTGCTTCCGGGAAGGTACTGATAGCCTGAGCCATGCTTAGAACATGGGGGGCCACTCCAGCCTCTCTGGCTGCACTGGGCTGGTTGTAACCTCCCAAAGCAGGGCTTCGGAGAAAGTGGCAGAGAGAATAATTAAGACAGTCTCTACTGGTCCACCTGGGACACTGTGTAGTGACAAAAGTCTGACCCATTGTCTGAATTCCAAGAACTATAGAATCAGCATTTGTATATCAAGTTTCTTGCTGGTGTAAAATCTACTGAATTTAGCCCCTGAGCCAGAGAGCCAAGTGTCTCACTTGACTGTATGAAATAAATTTCATTTGCGTTAGCAGTAAAACCTCCCTTAACCACTTTCCTTCCAGTGCTTAATGCCCTGGACAGGGTTTCTCCAAGCTTATGTCCGGAGAGGAGGGCCAGCTGGCGTCACCTGGCTCAACAGGGGCACTTGGGTAGGGTAGAGTGTGGACAGCATACACTTTTGCTAGGTCTGTCAGAGCCATCTGGGTACAGTGGAGCTGCTGAAGAGAGGTGAGGCCAGTCACTTTGTCTCCTACAACCAATCAGGTCCCATTACCCCCAGAAAAACCATAGAGGGCTTAAAGAGACTGCTGAAGCAGTGGTAGTGGTGGTGCTGGCAGTGGAGTCCTTATCTCGGAGACTTTCCCAGATCGTTCCCCAAATTTCCCAAAGCATTTGGTTATTTTTAAATCACCATTTCACTGCCCTAATAAGAAACATGTGCTCTTCTCATGTATCCTTCTACCTCACTACCCATCAATCCATCTATCCATGTATATATAACCTTCCAGAATTCATTCACTAACTTCCAGAATACCAATTATGCCAAGAGGTGATGTAGTAGCAAGACATGGTTTTATCAAGATGCTTATAATTTAACGAGAAAGATAAGACCTATTGAAGAGTGGTGAGATGATAAAACAAAACAAAACAAAAAAAACTCTGGCCCATGAGAGGGGAAACGAGTATGATGGTCAATGGTTGAAAAAACAAGACAGGTTTTCTAGAGAGGCTGACATTTTCTTATTTGACTCCAGAAAGGTTTTAAAGTGATATGGTAGTGGATAACTGTTTTCAAAAAATGCTCCTCCTTTTCTAGAGGAAAGAAATATGGGGGAAATGTAGATAGGAACCATGAGTAGCCTGGTGTTGAAGAAAATGTAAATAGAATTGTGGGGAAATGCAATAGGAACAATTTGAGGCCAGGTTCTGGGAAACTGAAATCTGTGATGAAGTGATTTGGCATTATTTGATGAATGGAACACTACTGTAAGTCTGAGCAGCAGAGTTAATAAGCATTTAACAGTAATCTCAGTTTTGGAAAGGTTTGTTTGGAGGAAGGGAACCTCAAGAAATGATTGTTTCAATGGGATTTTAGAGGTGACTGAGATTCAAAGTGAGCCTCAAAAGGACCAATGTGATTCTAAGTAACCATGCCCAGAACAAAGCATAAAAATATTTAAAGGAAAAAAATAAAACCTAGTATCCCAAACCATAAAATTCACCATGTCTAGCATCCAACCAAAAGTTACCAGGTATGCTGAAAAATAAGAAATGACAACTGGGTGGGGAAAGAATCACCAAATAGATTTCAGTGACATGAATAACAGAATTTGCAGATAAGGAT
Organism: Spermophilus citellus; assembly: GCF_964194105.1. Taxonomy (NCBI): domain Eukaryota; kingdom Metazoa; phylum Chordata; class Mammalia; order Rodentia; family Sciuridae; genus Spermophilus; species Spermophilus citellus. The sequence continues at coordinate 55,269,193 of NC_138185.1, forward strand.
ATAAAACAGCTATTACATATACGCCCTATATGTTTGAGAATATATGAACACAATGATGGAAGAAATTAAAGTTATAAGATCCAAATAAAGTTCTAGAGATTGAAATACCTATAATGAAACATGCATTTAATGGGATTAGTGGTAGATTAGACATTGGGGGAAAAAAAAAAACAGTGATGGAAACTACCCAAAACTAAACAAAGACTGAATAAGAAAATAAATTAAACCTCAATGAGCTTTGAGGCATCAAATGGCCCAATATATGTATAATTGGAAAGGAATAATTGGGAAATTAAAGAAATAACGATTGGGATTTTTTCCAGTTAAATGTAACTATATAAGCCCACAGATCCAAGAAATTTAACTCCAAACAGAAGAATCAGGAAAGGATAAGGCAGCATGATAAGTAAATCTTTGAATGGAGAGGTGGCAACCTCTTCATGTCATTACTGTCAACTCTATAAAATCCCATGGGTACAAATTGAGACAATTGCTTAAGTCTCCCCTCCAACAAGTGAGCCTCTTCCAAAGTGTAAAGATTGCTGTTCTTAAGTCCAGGGCTCACCCATTATACCACTCACACTTTCAGCAATTCCCACTGCCCATCAAATAATTCAGTGTTATTCAGAACCTGATCCCAAGCTATTAAATAGGTAGCAGTTTCCCACAATTCCATTTATGCTAAGTGATATTCAACCAAGTAGTTGGAAAGGAAGGACAGCCCATGGGCCAGTAGTCCAGAAGGTAATGGTTATTCTTGTTCCTTAGTGCCACTTTGACATCATTGCTCCTTCCTCCTCATAAGTCCTCCCGCTCTTATGGAACATACTTCCTTGCTACATAACCAACAGACCTTCTGGTCTCCCCGGCTTCCAATGAAGTTCTCAGAACTTCTCATTCTTGATATCTCTGTAGGTTGGTGATTCCCCATCTTTTTCATCTTATAACATTGAAAATAATATATACAGCATCCTGAAACAAAATGGAGAGGATGTGATAATCCTTAGGTGAGCCCTAATGTTGCAGACAGATGCAGGGTAGTAGTTGCAAGGTTCATTGTTTTGATTTGTTTTAGAAATGAGTGATAGAAAGGTGTGCTAGATCTAGAAGAGAGGGAGAAATTGCTGCTGTCAGAAGGGACAGTTAGTTGCTTAAGTGAAGACCTTGAGAAGAAGAGACACAATGGGCTCCAGTATACAAAATCAAAGGCTTGGCTTTAGATAAGGGCACAGACAGTTCAACTACAGTGCTAGATTGCTGGAAGGCAGAGCATGTGCGCACATGCTCACATTTTATTGTGAGAAAACTAGAGCTCTTTAAATGGAAACTCTTCTCAGTATGGGAGAAAGAAATTAGCTGGGAATAAGAGGAAATAGTAATGGAGTTTTGAATGGAGAGGACATAAAGTAAAACAGGTATGTCCTTAATTGAGCCAACTAACATAATAAGGAGTTTTAGTTGCATTTCTGGGCAGTGTTGAGAGCCATTTCAAATTTCTGGTCATAGTAGAATAAAAATAAAGTTTAGCATTAGACCCAGTTTATGTGGAGACAGTCTAAGATACAGGTACTGGGATACTCAAATCAGTGGGATAAATATGGACTTTTAAGTAAACAGGACATCTAGACAACCATTGGTTAAAAAAATTAAACTAGATCTATATTTAAGGATAAAATCCCAAATAGATTAGAGAGCTAACTGTACAAGGTGAAACCATATAAGTACAGGGATACATAGGTAAAGTCCTCTCTAACTTTGGTGTATGGAAAGGATTTATAACTATAACTCAAAATCCACAGGCAATAAAAAGTTTTAAAATGACTACAAATAAATGTTGGTGAGGATGTGGGGGGAAAGGGACATACACTCATACATCGCTGGTGGGACTGCAAATTGGTGCAACCACTCTGGAAAGCAGTATGGAGATTCCTCAGAAAAATTGCAATGGAACCACCATTAGATCCAGTTATCCCACTCCTCAGCTTATACCCAAAGGACTTAAAATCAGCATAATATAGTGACATTACCACATCAATATTTATAGCAGCTCAATTCACAATAGCTAAACTATGGAACCAACCTAGTGGCCCTTCAACAGATGAATGGATGAAGAAACTGTACTATTTATACACAGTGGAATATTACTCAGTCATAATAGATGAAGTGATGGCATTTGCCAGTAAATGGATGGAGCTGGAGACTACCATTCTAAGTGAAATAAGCCAATCCCAAAAAACCAAAAGCTGAATGTTTTCTCTGATATAAGGATGCTAACTCACAATAAGTGGGGGCTGGAGAGGGAAGAATAAAAGTACTTTGGATTAGACAAAGGGGAATGAAGGGAAGGGAGGGGGGATAGGAATAGGAAAGAGAATGAATCAAACAAAACTTTCCTATATTCGTATGAATACTCGACCAATTCCACATCTTGTACAACCAGAGAATGGGAAGTTGTACCCTATATATGTATAATATGTCGAAATACATTCTACTGTCATGTATAACTAAAAAGAAAACACACACACACACACACACAAACAAAAAGGAATAAAAACCAAGAAATACAACAGTTTTAACTATTTGTAAATTTATGCCACTATTAAATACTGATAATTTTCTATAATGATTGTGATGTTTATTTAATACCTATTACTTGTGTTACTTTTTACGTGGAAACAAAAAGCACATTTATTTTCATTGATTAAAAATGCTCAAGCTTCACAGTATCAAAAAATATGACTATATAAAACCAATAAAATTTTACAAGACAAAATATGCCCCCAATCAAAAGAGAACTGACAAACTTGGAGGAAATAAAAGGACTAATATCCTTGATATAAAAAGAACTCAAAAAATGAGAAATAAAGACCAAATAGACAAGTGGGAAAAAGACATGAAGAGACAATTCACAGACGGAAGAGATTTAAATGGCCCCTGAACATGTGAAAAAAATTTAAAAAATCATTCATAATAGAGAAAGGCAATTAAAACATTGAGATACAATTTATCATATCAGACTTGTAAAAGTCAAAAATATAACAACAAATTTTTTGGTGAGGTTGTAGGAAAACAGGCATTCTCACACACTGCTGGAGAAAATGCAAATGTTAAGAGGACATGCTCATGTCCTCTTACACAGTTCCCAGAGAGATTTCTATAGACATGCCAAAGCCAAGTGGTTGCCGGTGCCGGTGTTTGTGGGTATCCGCTGGCTCAGTTCTTAACTTCCAACTAGGACCAGTGTGAGATCCCAGGGGCTGATCTGTATTCAGGATTGGGAGTTTTTCTAAGGGAAATAGAGGGGGCTGGGTGGGGTTGATTGCATTTTTTACCTAACTCTGGGTGCAGGGGAAATCCTCTATTTTACAATATTTTTTTCTTTTAGCCTTGAATTTTTACTAAATAATTTCCTCTTTATTTAAAATTTTTGTTTCATTTGAGATTTGACATCTTGGTATTTTGTGCTATACATTTTTTCCCCAAAGGGTTCAAACCATTTTTAATACCAGAACATGGTAAAATTGCAGCCATTTTAAGCAGCTGGTGGGCTTTTTATATAACATTATTAGCTGGTACCATTAAATGTTCTGAGAAGTGAATGTAAAATGTATAGTTTTTTTTCTTTTTTTAAAAAATAAACTTTCAAAGAGGAAACCAAAAAAAAAAAAAAAAAAGAAGAAAGAAAGAATAAAAACCACATGTGCACTCACTCAGTCATCCCAATTAGGAATCTACCCTGAAGATAAATTTCTAACAGTACAAAAATACATATGTACAAGGCTAGTCAATGATAGCAGCAAAATACTAGAAATAATAAGAAATGCCTGTTCATGGTTTAATGTCTGCATCACAGAGTACTATGCAGGTATAAGAAAGAATGGCAAGGATTTCTGTGAACTGAATGCTTTGCAGAGTCATTTCCAGATATGCTGTCAAGTGAAAACAGCAAAGCTGATGATTTGTGCAAAAGACAAACAGGAAGGATTATACCAGAAACTAGAAAGACTTATTGGTAATGTAGGGTTGGTGGGAGAAATGGGGTTGAAAATGGAATGGTGAGAAGAGTGACATTTCTTTGAGAAGCTCTCTTAGAAATGTTTCAGATATCATTCATATACCCGCACCTGCAAATAACTGAAACCAATTATGATAAGGAGAGTGTAACAAAATAAAAACACCAACAGATGAGCTTACCTGTATTACGAATAAATAACCACCACACTGAAGGAAATTGGGAATTAAAAGTAACCATGGAAAACATTCTCTTGCCTGGATAGTGTAAGGCCCAAAGTAAACAAAACACCAACATGTTCTGTAGTTAATAAATGTGTGTTCCTCACACAGGTATGGGTTGGCGATTCTGAAAGGACTTTATGTGTATACTAGAACTCAACAAATAAATAGATTGTTGGTAACTAGAGCTGGGTTTCTTACCATAAAAGAAAGGCATTATAAATAAAGAAAGGCAAGGAGGGTACACTAACCCTGTAGTGAATGGGAATCTGAAGAGACTCATGAAATGCTAATGTATCTCTCTGTGAGTGAGCATACCACATTCATTTCCAGGCTGTGTTTGCAGAGAGGGCCTAAAAGCAGTAAGATCTTAGTAAATCAATGAGCATATTTAAAGCCCAGATCTTGGTTTCTAAATATTGTTCTCTAATTAAAGAAACCAGGAGTCCTTGAAGAAGTGGTTGACACAGCACTGGGAGAGGGACAATACAAGATGAGTGAGGAACATCTTATGGTGTCAAAGGGGTGGGAGGAAGGTGTGTCCAAAGAATACAGGAGTTACCTGATGGAGCTATGAATGGCCAAAGCTGAAGCAATCTGAGGAACAAAAAATGACAGTACAAGATTATAACCCATATAATAAATATCCATGAGTCCATATATAATCAAATTAAATAAGCAGGGAGAAAGGATAGCTGTTCCTTAAAAGAATCCCAATTAATAAATGTAAAAGAAAACAGGCAACTACCATATTAACAACAATTGTAGACAAAATGCTTGAGTGAAAATCTGAGGAAAGCTTGCATAGTCTCAAAGTATCTCTGAGGTATTTAGCAATAACAAAGGGAAAGATAGTAACTTTACAGTGGAGAAACCTGGTAGAAAGCACCTACCCAGACAATGAAGGTCATCATTGCCTGTAATAAGATGTATCAAAATTATTCTATCATTTCTGTGATATTCTTGCCCAAATCCACAACCTTATTCTGATCATGAGAAGACATCAGACAAGTTCACAACTAATTGGTACAGTGATACTCTGGACTCTTGCCAGCCACTGGACAAGACAGACAGGGGCAGGCTGTTGTCCTCCAGCTGGTGCAGGGCTGCAAATGAAAATTACTTTGGTGCCACTTAGGCACAGGATCAGCTTGAAAACAGGATATAGCATAGAGCAAGGCCCCCATGGGAGCTGACTAGGAGCTCACAGTGAATTGATTTTAAGTAGCTGCAGCTGTGATTATTTTTAGTCACAGGACTCAACCAGCTTTCAAAACCTGCTAACAAGAACTCCACTACAGCCAGCAAATAAAACCAGCACAAAAATTTAGCTTTTAACTTAATTCAACACCACGACTCTGTTCAGCTACAAGGAGCCAGCTGAGAAGACACAAGAGAAAAAGACATTTTCTACTGCAAACTTAGATAATTTTTCCATTTTCTAGCTGAATCATGACCATAAAAGATGACCACTGATGAATACCTAACAGCATAATGGAATAAACAGCATCACTTTTAAAAATGAAACTCCAAAGTTAACCTGACTTCTGTTGCCTCTCAGTCAGTATGGTGTACGTATTTTGGACAAATCATTTCAACCCCTCACCCCAACCTTTAAAGATAAATGGGGCCTAAGATTGAAGTGCTAACAATATCCATTCCCTCAACACACTTGGGATATTTTCTGTGAATAGTTATTGGAGCTAGAATGGATTTCATTGGTTTGCATCAATGAACAGCCATATCAGAATAGCCAAGCTGATGCAAAGGAGGGACCAGCTGGCTGGCTGCTTCCTAAGCCTCTAGTGAGTCCTGGGACAGTTTTCCTGACCATGTCTCAACGTAAGGCAAAGGGACCTGCAGGTGAAAAACATCCTATGAAAGTAAGGCAAATGAAAGAGCTTTTGAGGAAGGGGATGCCTGGTGGCAAAGCCAGCGCCTTATTGTTCCCCAGGCAAACATGACAGAGTCTAGATGTACAGTAAGAGCCAGTCCATCTTTACTGGAGTGAGTTCAGGAGACAAATAGTTTACAACAACCTCTATCAATGTCTTAACCATTTGATAAAAAGTTCACTATAATATTTATTGTATAATGAAGAAAAACAACACATTCAGGGAAATTGAGATTAACTTATTTTTCTTAAAAGGTTCATCTCAAGGATGGCAACAAAGTCCAGCTTGTGCCGCCAAACGGTTTCACATGATCAAACCGTGTACAGCTTCTTGTGTGAACTGTTGACTACAAACATTTACCAAATACATAAATCTCTTTTAAAAAAGCCATTTTAAATATAGCAAAGCAGTGTCTTCTTGCACAGCAAAGTGAAGAGTTTCTACAGAGAAATAAAAGTTTTACATTTGTAAAATCTTTTTCACATTCTAATCATCTAGCTTTTTATGATCCAATGCCAGGAGTTCTCAGGTTCTTTATTTACTATGTATTTCTTGTGCGCATGATGGTTAATACAGAAATTATGTTAATGCATTATTAATTGTCCTTACAGTTAAAATGGCAAAATATGTATTGTTCTTTTAGAACAAACCCCTGATTTAGTCTATAACACAATGGACATAATTAGGGCTCAAAAGATGGAGTTTTGGTTGGGACCATCTGTGTAAATACAATGGTGACTTTCAGTCTCAGTGCAGTACAGTTAGAGTACTGAAGGAAGTACAGCTGTTGGGAACTTCCTTTAACCAGTGCAATTTAAGCTTTTTTTGTTTTTGTTTTTTAGTAATAAAATATGTCTTCTGAAGGGACAAAATTGTCCTGTGACAGTGTCTTATACAAAACACGTGAGTCTAAAAGGGTAAGAAAAGTTGGTTTCAAAACAACACCATTAGTGTCTTCCCCACTCTAGTTATTTTCTGCCAAGAGATGTGGATGTGATGTGTTCACACATGGGTGTCTGGGTGAGGCATGTCTGTTAAGTCCATATGCTCCATATCACACTGGGCGTATGGGAAAAATATTAACAGTCAAATATTCAGTTCCTGAAAACAGAATACATTGTTACTTGGTCAATGTAATTTAAATACAAACTCCGAGCCTTGTGTAATATTATTTTAGAAAACAGTAGTTGTACTGATTATAAACCTGCATAGAAAGAAAGACTATTGAGATACAGTCAGAAAAGCCATCTCATAAGGCACACAAGAAAATAGACAGTAAATGTGAATGTGTTAACTCCTATTCCAATATACAGCAGAAGTTCATGAACATGCATAAATAATAACAAAAGGATCACTTAACACTTTCAAAGCTATAAATGGTTTACAAAGTGGTAAGGATTATCTTGGAAATTCAGTATTGGGGGACTGTCTTGTTTCTATCAGGTGTAACCTTATGAAGAAATGTGCCTGTATGTAGTTCGGTAAATTAAGTACACTTTAAAAGAAAAACTAATCCTTTCTGAATAAGAGCCAAATGCCTAACTGAAATGAAAAGAGGAGACAGCACATCATCCTCCCTTTTTGGCTTCTACCCAAATTTACTACCAAACTGCCATTAAAGTAGAATCTCCATTCCTTGGCCTGTGAATGACAATGCCACAGGCTTATCCTGTACCTATTACCTATGTGTCAGTCAGGAAATCTGGCTGATGATTTGTCACAAATAGCTGATGAGGGAAATGTCAAAAGGAACTTAATTGGGGGGAAAACCAAAATATAAGTAAAAATTGTAGGTAGCTGCTCAGTATTAAAATATAAAATAGCAGCGATTTTAAAACCCTTCTGTTGAGTTTCTCAGAACAAGGAGTATCTAAAAATTTATAATAAAAGATATACAGGACTTTGAATTTTGTTCATGGCACAAGCCCAGTAAATGGATGAACTTGCTATCACTAATGAGTTGTCTTCTTGTAAGAATAAGGCCTTGTTGAAAATTCAAGCTGAGGGTGGCACTAATTTCAATCAGGACAGCAAGAGTCATGCCAAGGATCTGCACCATAAGAGAACTGCTCCCCTACACCAGAGTGTCATTTCAATGCACAGAACAGTTGATAATGGTAGTATATTTTGTAACTAGCTGCATCATTCTATTTTTAGAGGGTCAAGGAAAAAAGATCCCTTTCCTCACAAATATTTTTCTCTAATCATTTACCACTTATAAAACCTCTGTGCTCATCTACTATTTTGTCATTTTCTCTAATATTAGTTAAATTAGGTCATCTTGTCTACTGTACTTTTTTCCTCACAAAAGGCAAGTTTTAAATAATGCCTTATAAAATCTGTTACAGCACATATTATATTTATGCAGGATGAACTTAACACCATTTTTTTGCCACTTTGCTATTTATATACACATATAAAATATATAATGATGCTCACCCCATACAGCACAAAGATTACAATGTAACATCACACATTCACCACCAGTGAGGGGATAAACCCCTTTATACAATCCTCTGAAAAAACTGGGCTAATAATTAAAATCCAAAGTACAGTATATTTAACAAAATAGTAAATATTAAACAGTGAATACTCTACTTAATAAGGACTTCGCGTTTCCCCCCCAAATTGGCGGCAATCCACAAAAATATACTTTTTAATCTGGTGACCATACAATACATAGGTACTTACATCAAATGTGATAATATATTTAAGATGCTATATACACAAAGAGTTTGGCTCAACTTTTAATTTACATATAGATAATAAGTGTTCATGGCTTTTTTTTTCCAAGGTTCTGCTTGCAAGATATTTTTGTTTGTTTTTTTCCCCTCTTAAAATAAATCTAAAAAAGTTAAAACAAGATAAAGCTATTTTCTAAAAACAAACAAACAAAAAAGAACAAAAAAGAAAGTTACAACATACAGCTTTGGCTTATATAAATAATTCATAGCAGAATGTGTTCAAAAGTAGTGAATATAATTTTATATATAGTCATCAATTCATAAGGGTGTTTTCTTTCATATAAAATATACATGAGCTAAAATCAGTTTATTTTTAAAGATATGAATGTAAAAAGAAACTTCTGATGTATTCCAATTATAACTTAATATATTAATTTTATTTTGTTAATGTTCTATATTTCTAGGCTAGTATTTTCTGAATATCTCATGCGTATTTTCTACCCTCTCTTTTTTATTACCTAAAGATCACTTCTTTGACCCGATACATTTTTTGCGCGTGCAAAACAGTTATGTGTGGGGGCTTTTTTGGTTTTTTTTTTTTGTTTGTTTTTTAATATCAACAGCCCTTTCCCATGCACCCATTTGCAACAGAGACCCATGCCAGGTTGGGTAATTAATATAAATGACATTTTATGTACAGTATTGCTTTCTTGGTTCCTGCTTTTCTACTGCTCTGTTCTACAAAGCATTTTTTTCTGAAGTAACTACAGTCACCGCACAGTTAAATAAAACAAGTAGGGGGCCCTCTAGGTTTCTGCAAGCTAGTGTGGGAGAATTATATATGGGTACACATTTCTTTGCAAAAACTGGTTATCTTATGAAACAAGTAGTCCAAGGAAATGCCAGACTGGTCTGTGCCTACAGGGTGCTTTGTCTGCCATGGGACACACATCTGCAGACCTACAAGAGTTTGCAGGTTAAGTGCCTGATTCTGTGTATGCAACACACACCCACACATACACACACTCACACCCACATACATATATATGCAAAGGAATATATATGTATGTATGTACATATAAATATATTTAACTCATGTCCTTATTTACCAATTTAGATATGTAGGGCAGTTCACTGCAGTAACACAAAGTACAAGCATGAGCCTGGAAGCCTTAGGTCACCCAAGCATCCATTCTCATGCGCTTTACAGAAGGGCTTTCTCTGTCCTCAGTGTTTGGGGGTCGGCCAAGCACAATTGGAGAATGGAAGTCACCCCGTGGATCTTCTCGGTCACTGCCATCATAAGAGCTGCTTGAGCTGCTCAGACTGTCCACAGGGGAGCGCCCCATTTCCTGCCGGGGCTGGGGCTGTGGGGGTTGTGGTGGCTGCTGCTGTGGTGGCTGCTGCTGCTGGAAGCCTGATGGGGTCATTCGGTCCCGGGGAGGTGAAATCGGTTCTGATTTAATGTTGATGTTTTGGTTGGTATTAATGGATAAATTTGAACCCTGAGTTAACTGCCCTCCAGCACTGAGGGGAAAAAAAAAAAAAAAAGAGACGTGAGATGGTTTGTGAGTGTATCAGCATAACTCACAAAATGATACTGAAGACAATGACTGAATGAAACAACCCAAGGTCTGAAATCCTGTCAGAATTCCCCAAGGCTGGTTTTGGTCATCTCCTTTAGTATATGGTACAAAAAGAAATCACATCTCTCCAGGAAGAAAGAAATAGTACATTGGGTTCTTAACGTTTCTCACTTCTACTATCTACCACTGTGGTATTTTTGCAGCTGAAGTTTGCAAAACAATTTCAGTGTCTAATGTTGTGTGTGGTCCAAAAAGATAGAGGAACATGGCACACTAAATTCTATTCGGTGCCTCCTTGGTATCTTTTCTACTCTGGCCCCGTGATAGCACAACATCTCAACTCTTCCACAACTCTGAGATGTAAATCATATCATTTTTATTTTCCAGAAAAGAAGACAGTCTTAGAAAGGCTGATGAACTCACTCAGATTGGTACAAGAGGGTGTAAAGAGACTTTCCCTCACATCTGTGTTTCTTTTCTATTTGCTTTCCCAGGCTTTTTTTGTTTGTTTTGATTTTTGTTTTTTGAGATGGTGTCTTTCTGTGTTGCCCAGGCTGGCCCCAAACCTCTGGGCTCAAGTAATCCTCCTGCCTCATCTTCCTTTGTAGTTAGGACTACAGGTGTGTACTGCCACACCCAGCTTCAGGGCTGTTTTTAGTGTTTTAGTTTAGGATTAGGTCTGAGGGCCAGTTGTGGAGGGGAAAAAAAATTCCCTAAGATACTCCACTCCTTTTCCTGTGATTTAGTTCTCAAGATGATTACTGATAACAATATGTTTGTGGACTTCTTTCGGATCTCAGGAGGAATGGGTTTCCTGGGCTCAGGTCCTCTGGGCACTTTCTGAAAGGAGGTTAGTAGGCTAGGGTATGTACAGTCTCTACTGCTCTGAACAGGTGTGAGGTAGCCAACAGGGTCTACTGTTCTCCTCCACCTGCTTAATGGGCGTACTTGTCATGCTAACTCTACCAAGCCCTGTTCCTTCTCCCTACTACTCAAGGAGTCTCATCTCTTCTGGGCATGAGACTGACACTTCTTCACATTTATCTTCACACTCAGTTCATAAGAAATGTTCTCTTTGTGAATGAGGTAGGGTATGTATATTGGGAGATCACTCACACATAAATCCTATGGAGTCTAATGCATATACGGGCTACCCAGCCCTGTTTTTCTTCCCCCAAGATTCAGGAAGAAAGCAAAAGACACAACTCATCTTCCTTTTCTCCAGCCATCAAAGCAAAAAGAGGGAAAGGAATTATGTAAGCTCAAATGCCTTTAAGCTGCCTTCCTTAAGCAGTGGAATCAGAGGCAGATGTTGGGAAGTAGGATGGGAGTAGGCAGCTGACTCATCAATCAGCAGGTAGAAAGGGGTACATGTGGTGGCATCTGTGCCTTGAAATCCCCTTTAGTACCAGCTGATATACCTCAGAGTGTCTGAAAGGAAAAGCCTTGCTCCCTGAATCCTTTCAAGGAATGCCTGTGCTTTGCTTCATATCCAAGCTACTGTCTAGAGCATGTTAAGAAAATATTTTCTCCCAAGATTTCTGTCCATGTAGAAAAGAACCACTGTAGGATTATTCACAAGAGACTCTACAGAGTAAAAGACTTTAACTGACACAAAAAGAGTGTTTGCAGGCCAGGCGTAAAAGTTCAGGGAAGATTTCTAGTACTCACACAAGAGAGCTGAGGGCTGCTTGTCCTAGATGGTGCTGCTGCCAGGCTGACACCTGCCCCAAAGACAGCATTCCAGGGGAGTTGAAACCTTGCAGGGCTGACAGATCTGCGCTGGTCAGTGAGTAATCTATAAAGGAAGACAAGATTGCTATGCTGGACTATTCCTATATAACTGTTATTTAAAATAAATATACCTGCTACTACCCTTTGGAACAAAGAGAAACTCTTGAGCTCTCCCATATTGAATCTGGATCAGCAACTCTTGATGAAGGACAAAGAACAGGAAAGACATAGAATCCCTGCTCATGGTTGTCAAGCTTAGTGTCACAGACATTAAATGCATCATCATATAATTAGTGCATTTGTTTAAAGTACTAGGAATGTCACAGTTCCCTCACTACATGCAAAATCATCTCAAATTCATAAAAAAAAACAACTTTTCTTGTTACAAGAATATAATATATAGCTCATTTTATATGAATGTTTCCATCATAATTACTGTGACCAAAACTTAGGACATGAGTTATTACTCACATGAAGAGTTATTTCAGTCCATTATAAACACTTGTTTTTTCCATTTGGTTCTACAGAGCGGTAGCAAACACTTCTACTTTTAACTTCTTTCTCATGTCTCAAGAGAGGGATTTTAAAAAGTTGGTCTTTCTAGTGAATTAACATTTTTTAAAAAGGAACTGAGCTGAGGTGCTCAGGTTTATGGTAGAACCAATACTTGTTCTATATGCTCTCAGATTGTCTCAGCCATCCCCACAGAGGCTGCAGGGAAGGGAGTTTGGCACACTGATGCCTGCCCCAGTGACCCTCTAGTCCACAGTTCTCTTTTGAACTGCTAGCCCTTCCAATGACCCACTTGACTTGTCTTCTTGGATGCTTCTTCAAACACCTCAAATTTGACATGGTTCAAGTTTTTCTCTAATACCTTCTCTTTCTTCTATGCTCCATACCTTGTTAAATGGCACTAATATACACCTAGAGGTTTATGCCGGAAACCTGTGGGTGTTATCCTTGCTGCTTCTCTTCTCTCTTAAACCCACCATCAACCACCAAGTCTGGTCAATTGCTATCTACTGTATCTAGGCCTGTCCAGATTTCACTGTCTTTACTGTCACCACTCTAGTCCAAATCCCCAGTAACCATTCCTGGGTCACTCTACTAGTCTTGTGTGGTTACCTGGCATTCATTTTGCCACGATGGACACTGTAGACAAAGTGATTTTTTTAAAACAACAAATATGATCATGACATGCCTTTACTTAAAAAATTTTATGGGCTGGGGATGTGGCTCAAGCGGTAGCAAGCTCGCCTGGCATGCGTGCGGCCCGGGTTCGATCCTCAGCACCACATACAAACAAAGATGTTGTGTCCGCCAATAACTAAAAAAAAATAAATATTAAAAAAAATTCTCTCTCTCTCTCTCTCTCTTTAAAAAAAAAAAATTATGGTTTCCCAACACTCATTAAGACAATGTCCAAAACCTACAACATAGCCAACAAATCCCTACTTACCCCTCTAGGCTCTACTCTTGTCAGCTAGCTCTCTACTCCCTTCTCCTGAGATCATTCTCCTTGGCCTGCTTGGCTGAGTCCTGCATACTTTTTCATGTTCTAGTTAAAAGGTGGCCACTCACACAACTAGAACAGATCTTTCCTAGAGCTGCTTGCCTTGTGTCTTTCTATGCTGACAGACCCTAAATTCCATAGTTGACTCTGGTATTTTCAGTACCTGGCAAAGTATATACTACACAACAAACAATAAGTACCCACAGAGTGTTTGCAAAGTGTAAGTCTTGAAGCTGGGAGTGATATTATTGATGGGTATGAGGATGTCTCTGTAGAATTCCTTTGCACAGAACTGTTTTTGCATTTATTTCAAAAAATTGCTCATTTATTTATCCCTTAACCTACTGTATGACTTGGGTTTGACACTAAATATGTGTAAAAAGATACAAGATAGAATAAACAAGATAAAATATGGATAAGTGTTTAAAAAGGCAAATAGATATATAAGTTAAAGATAATACAGTAATGTTAGTATAATTATTCTGAGAAAGAGAGCAAAGATAAAGTCAGTCAAAAGATGGAATGAGACTAAAGCAGAGTGACAGATGGTTTTAAGGAGAAATGACTCATTTTTATACACTGTTAATCCCTGTGAGACTTTAGAGTGTGTGTGTATGTGTGAATATATTTTCAATATTTAAGAATATTTATTATATGTAAAATATATATGTATATGAATTCTTTCTAACTTATTGGCATTTCTAAAAATAAGTACAGTGGAATCTCTAAGTATACTAAAAAACTTGTAATGAAATGCTCAATAAACTGCAATCTAACTTTGACACCCCGTCCCAGTCCAAGTTTCACCTTCTCAGCTAACACTCCCCTGGGCATCTAGCCTCTTGAGCTCTTCCCCTTCATGGTTATCAGCTTAGGTTGTCCCCTTTCCTTATCTAGAATAAACTTGAAAGAGAAGATATAGAATTTGTCACATGGCATCTCTCAAATAACAAGTGATTAATGTAATGAAACACAATTTCTATGAATGCTCAATCCCTGGCTTTAATCTGGAACCTGTTCTGTGCAAGACATAAATAATTTGCTGTAATTTACAGACACTAGGTTGGTTTTTAGTTGATAGATTTCCTTCCACCCCCCCACCCCATACTGACTGTTGAAAGGTAATGGACATTTCTACAAAGCTTTTTAACAAAACCTCTAAAAGATGTTTATTTTAATAAAACTAGTACTGTAAATTAAAGTAGCATTTAAATGTATCAATTGTTCTGCCTCCAGACAGCAGGATGAAAGCAGGGCACCAAAGTGTTTTACCCTGAAGTCTAAAATTAGATGATCTTTACCACAGTCTACTTACAAAAATCATAAAAGAATAACTTTCATGCATTGCAGTCTCTGGATAAGGGGGCAAGGTGTAATTTACTGCCTGCCTTCCTTCTAAACAACAGGTGTTTGGCTCAGCTGGGGAGAAAGTAACACTACATGGACTTTCTCCCCTCCTTGAAATAGCAAATCTAAATGAAACCTGCTGCAGACCAGGTTTTCCATATAGCTTGCCTGGCTAAAAGCACCCTTCCCATCACTGTGATATTCTTGAACTTTTCTAACAGACTACCAAATTAGGGTATTTTAAGATGGAAATGTCCAAATAAACACAAATGAGTGAAAAGCTCCTCTCAGTGGCTGTGAGGAGAAATGATAAATGACCTTGTTTTGCCCCTTAGGCACAAATGACACAGACCAAACTAGTGGTTACAGGCTTGCAGGCCACAGCTAAGCACCTGCCACATCCCCAAAGGGATTGATGGTCTTCCCAAAGCAGTTTAACAGCATGAAGGCAAACATCTAATTTTAAAAGCCTGGAAGCGAGAGATTCTGTAGCAAGAAACTACATAAAAAAATATCTGGGCAACAGGTGGCTATTACCTGCTCCTTGGCTGGATGCTTACCACATTTTCATAATAGCTCTTTGTTTTTTTTTGTCAGAGGCAAGTAAAAATTCACATTGGAGAAATAAAATAATTTATTCAGTTCATTTTACTATCAATGTATTTTCTGTGACTTTTTCAAGACTAGCATTTTTAAAACAATATCAAAATCTGAATCTAAAAAAGCAGGGATAAATTTATTTCAGCAAATATACTTTTTAAAAAATCACAAGCACACGTGGATCACAAAACAAAGAAATACAAGCAAAGAAAAGGCACAGAAACTCACCAGTGTTGTAGGCTGTTGGCATTGCTGAGTACACAAGTCCCTGTGGAGGCAAGCTTGGGGTTGTCACAGACACGACTGGGGTAGCAAGAGGTTGAGTGGCTTGAGAACTGCTTATCCGCTGGGTATTCTGTGAGAGATGAGAAAAAAAAAAAGTGTTATTATGTGGTATTTATGTTCATACTTCATATTTTAAAAATAACTTTCAATTTAAATGTGACACTTTTCACAGTTTTATCTGAATGTTATTTTCTAAAGCAGTGATGATATGAAAACCTTAAGGATACTAATGGGAGTAACTATATATTTAATTTTAAATGACCTATTTTTACATTAATTATTCACCTTCTCTCTCCAGTTTATTAATGCCAGAGGCATATCCTTAAAATAGAAACTTACCTTATGGGTGATAACACATTAATATGTTAGCATAATGAGACCCTGATGTCATTACAGACACTGTCAGGGTACCCAAAGTGAAATGTGTTGATTTTAAGCAGCTGATGATAGCAAAAGTCATTTGTATATTAAAAATTATAAGTTCATGAGTACAGGGATCAAAAATACTTTTCTTTGTAGCATTTACATTTGATGTATGGTTTGAAGACATGGCTTTCTAAGTGCATCTTTCCTTCCAACTGATCCTGCAGATGACATATTTTTTAACAGCAGATTCAGATATTTATCTCTTCAGTTTGCTAAAAGGAGATGCTCTGAGTAGAAAGTTTTTAAAGAACTGCTAAAAGGGTTGTGAATGGAGCAATATTAAATGATTGCTGACTGCTTCTACATAGTATTTTATCTACATTGGGAATGAACAAAAAAATTAACTATTAAATAATCAAGTTAGTTTAAGGTTATTGTCTTCTATGGGTAGGAGTATGATAGCATTAGCTTCTCCCCACTGTGACTTAAAGTAATATTTTTCTGAAATCAAGGATGAGAGGAACAGAATTTAGACTCCACATTGTTACTATGCGGGAGGCCAAAGCACAACTTCAACTTATGTTTTTTATAAATGAAGTTATAATATGGCATTTGTTATTTAGGGTCTAAACCATACCAGCAAAAGTATAATTCAGTGTCTTTAGATTCTAAAGGATCAGAATGTTATTTGGTTTTGTCTATCACTATTTTCAGAAAGACACATAAGTTGCAGGCCTTTGGCTAAATCTAGGTATGTGAAAAAATGATCATTTGATAAAGCTCTAGATCTCAGTTAATCTCTTTTTAGTTCATAGTTTTTATCCTAAGTTAGAAGATATCAGGATGGCCACACTGTGTGTGGATGTACTGTCTGAGTGTTGGTCCTACATTTACCACATCGTAAGACTGGATTAATCATTTAACTACTTTGAACCTCTAACTTTGTCACACAGGAGTAAAGCAATCTTTGTCCGACTTTTGCCTTGCAAATGCTATTGTGACAATCAAATGAAGCAATGTTAGAAGTGCTTTGGGAACTGAAGTACTACAGACATGTTAGACAGTATCTTTAAATTATCCCAGAAATCCCCTATAATCAATCTTCTACACAGTGTTGATTTTAAAAAAAGGACGAATATATTTATTTCTCCCGTCCAGCTATTCTACTAGAGCTGTTATGAGGTAAAGCTGTTCTAGAATTGCAAGGCTTCTAAAGGACCTCTGTAGCCTGGTTCTCACCAGCTAAAGTCCTTAATACAGGTCCCAGAGTCAAAGTCACCCATGATAATATTATAGAGCTCAAACCAATTTGAACGACTTTCTAATTCTAACAGATTGTATTTCTGACTGTTTTGACTTTGACATATAAAACTCTAAATTTTGAATTAAGTTTTAAGAGTCTGAATTTGCTTAAATTTTAAAGAACATGAATGGTTATTGACATTTTTTAGTCATGTCTTTTTGTCTTACATTTCATGATTTCTATATTTTAAAGCCTTTGGAAGTTCATCTCTGAGATTGTGTAATTATATGTGCACTTATTTAAGGAAGGTGGAAAGTTAATGTATGACAATCGGGAATATATTTTAGTCTTGGCATCAAATTAGTATTTTAGGTTTTTGAGACAGGGACATACTTTGGACTTAATTTGTTCTCTAATATTTGGTCTGTAAGCCAAATGAGATGAAAGAATACAGTATGAGGGGTATGGTATGGGCTACCTCATCACTCTATGGTTTCATCTCTATGGCAATCTCCTGGCATGATTTCAAAGGCAGGAGATAACAATAACCTTGCCATATATTGTTTCTATCCATCAAAGCTCTTTATCTCAATGGGATTTGACTCTGAGTAAATGACCTTCATAACCACTAGAGGGCAACATAGTGCTAGATAATTCATGGAAGCATTTAGGACACTGTCATAAGTGTAAACAGGTCTAATTTAAGATGAATTATTTATGTTTGAATTATAACTTTTACTTGCTAATAAGTATTAAATCAATAAGTATTTCACCAAAAGATATTCATAATATAACCTAACATCACATTCACAACAAACTTGGGTTTTACTTAACCGACACAAAAACAAATCCAAAACTGAGTGATCACAATGCTAAATAAAGAACGATCTCATTTTAAGGACTGAGCATAGACAACCTTATTTAAAAAGAAAACATACTGCAAAACACAAGAGCATGCATAAACATGTAATAACAAATGCAAACAAAACCAAATGATGCCTTTACCCCATGCTCTCATGCACTCTTAACCCCTATCCATGCTAAGAATTGAACACTTTCAAGTTTTTATTTTCCTTTAATCAGAGACAACTAATCAGCAGCTGACTTTGAATGCATATGATTACTTCTGTGTAGTTTGGGATTTAGGTCCCAAAGAAGAAACAAATCAACTGCAAGTTATTTTTATTTAAGTTTATTATCTAGAGGAAAAGCCAAGATAAAACGTTTGGGTTTTTTTTTTTTTTGGGGGGGGGGGGTAAGATAATAGCCGATTTTAAGAATAGAGTATCTTCTGATAGAAAAGTAAATTTGTATATGTTCAATTACAGATATTCCTTTTAGTAAACAGGGAACCCCCTTGTGGTTCAGATCCTCTCACGCAGGATGAAATAACTCCAACTCTGAAAAAGGTGACCTCACCAAAAATGATGTAATCTTTTTGAAAGAAAGAGAAATAACACAAGACTGTGTGTTACAATCTGAGGAACTTTGAGGGTGAAGTCATTTTCTAAAAATATTTTTAATAATTTGGAGAGCTATATAAGGCATTTTGTATCTTTCCTTTAAAAATGTTTAACTGTCCTGTGCTTATGGACAGCTGTTTTTTAAAAGCTCTAT
Source organism: Spermophilus citellus (assembly GCF_964194105.1). Taxonomy (NCBI): domain Eukaryota; kingdom Metazoa; phylum Chordata; class Mammalia; order Rodentia; family Sciuridae; genus Spermophilus; species Spermophilus citellus. The sequence goes on from NC_138185.1 coordinate 55,288,296, forward strand.
TCAATGTTCCCTTGAACCAATAAAATGAGTCAACATAAACAATTTTAAATAGAAAAAACCAGAGTCTATAGTACTAGCAGATTGCTTTTGTGGTTCAAAGTATTTGAATAGTGTTTTAATAAAAAGAAAAATATCTGTATAACAAAGGAACATTGGTTAGATAAAAAACATTTAAGAGAATTAGTACTTTCTACATTTTTTTCAACTCCCTTCAAGCAGAAACCCGCACTCACCAACTCCAATTCCTCTTCCTCCGACTGTACTCAGCACATAAGAGGGATAAGAGAGTTAACTAAGACCAATGGCACTCAAAACAAAAAATTACTTTAGAAAAACACAGACACTAGAAGTTGTCTGTAATTCTCCAGAGATGATTACATACACAACAAATAGAAATACAAATTACTTGCTGTCTCTATACTTGAGTTCATTTTTCAAAAGACTAGAAAATTCTTTTAAATTCTCTAGGGCCTGGATTTAAAGCACCCCCACCCCACTGCCATCTCAGTCTGCTCTTATGTTGGCCTCTCTTACAAACGACCACATTCCTATGACATTTTAAAAAGGTTGCTAATTGTGACAGCAGTCTACATTTGGAACTCTAAAGAATATACTTACATCTGAATCCTCCTATTACTACCCCACCTGGTCACACATGTCTATCTATCTCCTGCTAGATTCTGTGCTCCCTGGTAGGCAGAAATTATGGTGTGCTTTACTTTCCATAGTAGCTAACATGATGTTATGAAACAACAGGATCTCAAATATTTATTAATAAATTTAACAGATTTTTATGCTTATTATTTGCAAATAATAGTGTACATGTGAACAAAATGATTGTAGTGGAGAAAAACTCTGTGTGTGTGTGTGTGTGTATGAAAATCAGGCTGGAGAAGAAATGAACTGATATAAGCTGTGAATAGGAAAGAAACAAATGAAACATATTTGTTCCTTTTCTTCTAAACATTTATAAAATATTAATATGCTTGAAGCAGTTTACTCATTATTTTCTTCTCATTTTACTTGAATTGTCAACCAATTCTCTCTCAATCTGTAAAAATGTGTCCTTGAGCATTACTAATACATGAAGCCCTAATCTTGAAGCAGGTTTCTCTGCAAATGAATGGGATGAAATAGGAAAGAGGCTGATTATTTACTCTGCAAAACAATCATGTGGCCTGTAATTACTATTTCAAATGTGAGTAAAATACTTTTCAGCTACTTTGTCATACATAATCATTATGCATCTCCAACTACGAGATACAGATCAAAACACTATCAAACACTATGGCTGTGTGTGTGTGTAAAATATGTAGTTTTCACTTTAACCTTCAGGGATAAAGGGTAAATAGTTTTGTGGCAAGTTTTGTAGTTCTCTGTAGAAATGCTTCATAATTTCTTTTTCACTGAAACAGCTGCTGTGGTGCATGCCTATAATCCCAGAGCTCAGAAGTCTGAGGCAAGAGGATCACAAGTTCAAAACCAGCTTCAGCAACTTAGTGAGGCACTAAGCAGCTTAGAGAGATGCTGTCTCAAAATAAAAAATAAACAAGCTGCGGATGTGGCTCAGTGATTAAGTGCCTCTGAGTTTAATGCCTGATAGGGAAAAATAACAAACAAAACCCAGAAATAATTTTATTAAGCAGTTTCTCAAAGTCTAAATGTAGTTTCATCTTTAAACAGCACTATTTAAAGCTTTGAATTTTACTTGGATTTCACCTTTTTTTTTTTTTTTTTTTTTTTAACCTATGACCTTTTTCTGACCCAGGATCAGACCTTGGATCCCACATGCTTTTAGTTATCATGTATTCTTAGTCTCAATCTGTTCTGTAATAGTTTCTTAGTATTTCCTTGTTTTTTTTTCATGACCTTGAACTTCTGGAGAATACTATTCAGTTATCTTGTAGAATGTCTCTGAACAAGGTTTGTCTTATACTTATTCATTGTTAGAAGATACAGACTAATAGAAGAATACCACAGAGATATATGACCTTCTTATTCTTAGCACACCATACTGGAAAGCATGTGTCTTTTTGTCTCATTACCAGTGAAGTTAGCATTGATCCTCTACTTAACATGGTAGCTTCTTTCAGGATTCTCCAGTATTAAATCACTATTTTTCCTTTGTAAGAAACAAATATTTATTGGGGAAGAGACATTTTGAAGCCATGTAAATACTGTGTTTCATCTTAACTTTTGCCCACTAATTGCAGCTCTTATTGACTCGCCTTGCCTGAAACAATTATCATTGCACTGTGATGTTGTAAAAGTGATTTATTATTTGTCTTGTTCTTTCTACTTATACTAATTTCTCTCTAAGGAAGAGTTATCACTTCACTATTTATTTATTCAGTCATTCACTTATATCAATAATGAACTCAATATTTGTCATCCCTTGGAATATAAATACATAGATGACTCGTAATTTTGTAATTTGTTATTTTGTTACTCAAGTATTCTAGTTTTAAGGCTTTGGGAGTTCTTTTGGAAAGGTGTCTCCTGTGACACCGCCCCTCTTTTTTTTGTGGTGCTGGGGGTTGAACCCAGGGCCTTGTGTATAAGAGGCAAGCATTCTATCTCTAGCCCTCCTGTGACCTTTTGACATGCACTTATTCTTTAGTGCCTTTTGCTCCTCTTGTAGTTCACATACCAGGTCTACCAATCAACCACTTCTATAAGGAGGCCTGGTTCCCTGAATTAAAGAAATGGTGTTTAGAAAGTAAAATCTGAGTGCTAGTTATACTTATTTACTGGGTGCCATATTTCAAGGACTTCTCAGTAGACAGAACTAGAAAATATATGATACATATTAATGTGTATGTATGTAACATCTGTATTTCTATATCTATCTATATGTTTAAAAAGGTAAGCTCATACTGAAACTTTCAACTACACCCCAGAAAGAGGGTTTATTTCTCGCTTCCTCAACCCTTACCCCTCTTGCTTATATGTAACTTTTTGTCCAGTCAGAGAAACCTGATTCCACATATCTGCTATATTCACTATCTGTGTCTCAGATTTACTTTCTACTATGATTTACTACAATGTTTTTGCTCTCTATCCTTACAGTATCCAATCAAAACAGTTTCTAAAGTTACTTAAACCAGCTTTCTTCCTCAGTTCCTTTGTTATCACACAGTCATTAATTTGTAATATACTTATTTTCATGTGTCATTTTGCATTCCATTAGTCCTGATTTATTTGATTCCATTTGATAAAAATCACTCTTATAATGCACAAGTTTTATGTTTTAACAAATGCAGACTCATAGCTAACACCACAATCTCATATAAAGTAGTTCCATCATCTCAAATATTCCATACTATTCCTTTGTAGTCAGCCTCTCTCACACTCCCAACCACTGAGCTGTTCTGCATTTTTTGGAATGAATGTAAGTGGAATCACACCCTAGGTATCCTTTTGGATCTGGCTTCTTTCAGTTAACAAAACTCATTTAAGATTTATCTATTGTTGTGCCTTCCTTTTTATTGCTGAGTAGTAGTCCTTTGGATGAAACCAAAGTGTGTATGTCCACTCATCTGTTGAAGGAAATATGGGTTATTCTCAGTTTTTCTCAATTATGAAAAAAAAATACAGGTTATTACATAAGCATAGTTTTAAGTTCACTTGGATTTACCTATGGAGTGGGATTGCTGGGTTATATATATATTTAACTTCATAAAGAACTACCAAATTCTTTTCCAAAGTGGTTCTATCATTTTGCACTCCAAGAAGGAATTTAGGAGAGTTCTTATCACTCTGCATTTCCAGCAGCATTTTTAGTTTTATAATTTTAGCCATTCTAACAAGTGGTTTTAATTTTTGTTTCCCTAATGCCTAATGGTATTAAGCACATGTTTATTTGCCATCTATATACCTTCTTTTGAAATACCTGTTAAGATTTTGTTGATGGGGGTGTAGCTTAGTGGTACTGAGCTTGCTTAGCATGCACAAGTCTGGGTTTGATCACCAGCACTGTGGAAAAAGAGATCTTGTGCCCATTTAAAAAACTGGGTTGTATATTTTCCATTGCTGAGTTTTAAGAGTGCATTATACACAAGCCCTTTATTTGGACATGTGATTTATAAATATTTTCTCTTAATTTGTAGGTTGTGCTTTTATTTTTTGAACAGTGCCCTTCACAGAGAAAAACTTAAATTCTCACAAATTCTGATATATCAATTTTTTTACTTTATGGATCATTCTTTTGCTGTTTATGGGTTTGTCCCATAATTTTTAGTTTCATGCATTAAATTTGGGTCAATGATCCATTTTGAATCTTTTTTTTTATAGGCATGTGCCAAGTTTTTTTTTTCTTTGCATCTGGAGGTATTCCAATGCCATTAGCTGTAATGAATATTTTTTCTCCACCGAACTGTCTTACTATCTTTGCCATAAAACAGCTGAATGTATATTCATACAGGTCTCTACTATCCACTTATCTATGTACCCAGTTTTTTGCCAACACCACACATTCTGAATTACTACAGCTTTACAGATGGTCTTAAAACCACGAAGTGTCTTATTTTCTTCTTTTTAAAAATTGTTTTGGCTGTTATAGTTCTGTTGCCTTTCCAAAAATATTTCAGAACTAGCTCACTGATTTCTAAAAAAAAAAAAATTTCTTGTGATCTTGATTGGGATTGTGTTTAATTAATAGACAATATGGGAAGAATTGACATCTTAACAATACTGAGTTTTCTAATCCATTAATATGATTTATTAATTTAGATTGTGTTTTTTAGTTTTCAGACTGCATATATTTTGTTACATTTGTACTTACCCATTTCTTTCCCTTTTGGGTGAGTGGGGTGCTATTTTAAACTTTGAATTTCAATTTTTCACTGGTGGTTTAAGAATACAATAGACTTCTGTATACTGGCTTTGTACCCTATGACCTTGCTGAACTCATTGACTGGTCTCAGATTTTTTTCTGTATGTTCTTCATGCTTTTCTATATCAAAAACTGTATCTTCAGATGATTCAATTTCTTCTTTCCTAGTATGTATGCACTGTATTTAATTTTCTTGCTTAACTAAACTAGCTAAGACTTCAGTGGTGATAAAAAAAATCACTGCCTATATCTTTAATACTAATAAAAGACTAACCACCTTCCCCCTACTAGTGTTACTTGTTAAGATTTCAGCAGATGCTCTTTATTAGGTTAAGGTCCCTTCTAGTTTGCTGAGTTGTGTTCATTTAATATCATGAATAAATGTCATATCCTGTAACATGGTGGGTTATACTGATGAACTTTCAAATATAGAAATCACCCTTGCATTCATGAGATGAAACCCACTTAATCTTGATATATTACCCTTTTATATGTTGCTGAATTTATTTACTAACTAATGTCTTTTTGACTTACTGTCTATAGAGTTCATGAGGGAAACCGATCTGTAGTTGCCCTTTCTTATATTACCTTAATTCTGTTTTTTTATTAAGGTAATGCTGGCTTTAAAATGAGTTGGGAAGTATGTTTGCCTCTTCTGTTTTTTCTGAAAGAGATTGTTTGGGATTGGTATTCTGTCTTTCTCAAAAGTGTGGTAGAATTTGCTAGCAAAACTGAATTGGTTTGAAAATTTTCTCCTTTATAAGGCTTTAAAATTAGCACTTCAATTGCTTTACAAATATTTAGCATTCAGGTTAACTATTTCTTTACTGTTGCACTTAGTAATTCCTTGATAGTTTGTATTTTTCAAGCAATTTGCCCTTTTAATCCAAACTATCAAATTAATCAGAACACAGTTGTTTGTAATATTTTCTTATCTACTAGTATCTTTGGGGTGAGGTACCCTTTTTCATTCTCAACATTGATAACCGGGTCTTTTTTCCTTTGATCAGCATCACTTAAGACTTACCAATTGAAATTTTGAAAGAAAAAAAAAAACTACAATTTTTTGGTTTGATTACTTTCCTCTACTGCTTTCTTGGCTTAAATTTTATTGATTTCCACTCTATTTTTTTTTCCATTCAGCTTGCTTTGGATTAGGTTTGTTCTTCTTTCTCAAGATTCTCAAGATGCTGACTTGGGACCTTTCTTCTTTTCTAACACATGCATTTAACACTATAAATTTTCTGCCTGTATTATTTTATTTAATCCTCAAAATTTTGATATGTTATACTTTCATTCAGCATATACAATTGTAAAATTCCCTAGAGATTACCTGTGGCCCGCAGGTTATTTAAAAGTGTATTAACTGGTGCCAAGGATGTAGCTCCAAACAGGCAGAGTACTTACGTAGCATGCAAAAGGTCGAGCGTTCAATCCCCAGCACAGCAGGGCAGGGGGAGTATATTTTTTAAGTATGTGGATATTTTCCTATTGTCTTTTTGTTATTGGTTTCCTGTTTTATTTCATTAGAGCCAGAAAATATAATAGGTATGAATTCAATTCTTCAAAATTGCTAAGGTAGGTTTTATGACACAGGATGATCTATCTTGGTGAATGTTTTACATATACATGAGAAAAGCATGTGTCCTGCTGCTGTTGAGTGTTTTATAAACAAAACACTGTTTTAGGCCAGGCTGGCTGAGTGATGTTCAGCGATGCTGGCTGAGTGATACTGAGAGAAGAATTTTGAAGACTACAACCGCCATTGTGCATTTTTCCATTTCATGTTTTGATTCTATCAGTTTTCACTTTACATATTTGGAGGTCTGAGGTGTTATTTCTTGAAAAATGAACTATGTAATGTTTCTCTTTCCCTGACAATATTTGTTGTTGTAAATCTACACTGTCAGAAATCACTATGACTACTTCAGCTTTCTTTTGGTTATTATTTGCATAGTATATTTTTCTCCATCCATTTATGTCTTTAAAATGGGTTTCTTATATATTGTTTGGCCACATATTCTGACCACATTGAATGGTTGGATTAAAATCTACCATCTTGCTTTTTAAAATTTTGTGCTGTTCTTTAACTATCAGAGGATTTTTCATAATTATACTTACTCTCCTCTATTTACTTATTATTTAACTTCTTTAAATTTCTTTTTCTATAGATACTTTAAGGTTTACAATATACATAGTTAGTCAGAGTTCACTTTCAATTAACATTTTGTATGTTATGTGTAGAATAAGGACCTACAACAGTGTATATCCAATTCCTCCCTCCCATCCTTTGTTGTTATATATTTTATTTTTACATATGCTATAGACAGAAAATATACTGCCAACATATTTACTTTATAAAATCAGCTGCCTCTTAGAGCAATTAAAAAGAAGGAAACACTAATAATAATTGTCCAGTAAAATGAACCAGGGTTCCTTGGAGAAATGCCTGACTTTAAGACTAGCCCAGGAAATACATGAGATGAGCCTAGTAGTTCCAGAAAGTAAAAATGTACCCTCCCTCCACCCGCTGTCAAAACCAAAACAAAACAAGCAAAAAATTCCAGAAGGATAAGCGTATATCAAAGGGACAAAGGAAAGAAGTGAACAGCACCCCAAAGTTAAAGCTAGAACAGTTTAGGAAAAAAAAAAAGTGGTATTTCATTATAACCCAAAATTTAAAACAAATGTTTATGAGTCAAGTCATATTTAGATAAATAAGTATTTAAACAAATGAGAAAGATCAGATAAGTCTATACCTAAGAACCTAAATAATTTATGTAGATACTCCTCCTTCAAGGAGGTAGATAGTCTTAATTCCCATTCCTTAAGCTGGGCTGCATATAGTGATCTCCTTCCAAAAACTACAGTATGGAAAGGGGAAAACAAGGAAGTAAAACAGAAAACTTGTTAAACACTTACATTAGCCTGGTAACCAAGTTAACAGTAGCAATTAGTCAGTACATAGTATTCACCCTGGACACAGTATGATGACAATGGCACCTTAATTACATGGCATTCTTTCCTAAAACCAATAATCCCTGTCTAATCATGATAAAAACATCAGACAAATATCAACTGAGACACATCCTACAAAATATGTAACCAGTGTTCCTCAAAAACATTAGATAATAATACTATATCAATATTAGTTCATTTGTTTTAATAAATGTACCATACTAATATAAATTAAGAAGAAATTTGAGACAGTATGAGCAAATGTTCTATACTATCTTTATAATCTTTCTATAAATCTAAAACTGAAAATAGAAGATTTATATAAGAAGTAGGGGAAAAGTGATTTATCTTTGCTTATTCCATTTCCACTGTTCTTCATTTCTTTGTGTAGATTCAAGTTTTTGCTGACATAACATTCTTTCTACAGAAGGACTTTAACATTTCTTGTAGAGTAGATTTGCTGGCAATAAATTCTCATGATTTTTGTTTAAGAAAGTATTTTAATCGTATTTTTGTAAAACGATTTTGCTAGGTATAGAATTCTGGGTTAAGAGTTTTCCTTTGTTCTGTGTATAATATGTCTCTTTTCTCTGGCTGTCTTTGATTTTTCTTGCCTTTTGCTTTTAGCAATCTAAATATATATGTGTATATGTGTGGGTATTGATAGCATTCACCCTACTTTGTTATTATTCCTGCTGTTCTTTTTTTTTGAGGGGGAATTCCAATTACAAATTCCACAGTTCTAGGATACTTTGTTCTGTGTTTGGTTTTGTTTTGATTTTTCTTTGAATTTCAGTATAGATAATTCCTATTGACTTATAGACAATGCAATTCCTTCAAATGGGCCTGTAGTAATAGGTATTAATTAATTTTCTTAGAAATTGAACAGTGTTTGATCTTTCCTGTTGCTATCAATACTTGAGAAAGTGTTTCTACCACAGGCTCAAATCCCTCTACAGGTGGGTCCTGGCTTACCCATTTTATTACCCTGATTGTCCCATTATGTTTTAAGCTATCACCTCTCTAATGTGCTACAGGTTGTGGCCTTCTCAGTCATATAGCCACTCTCATGGCACTGCTGTGCACCTAACCTGTCTTCCTGCTCCTCCATCATAGACTGAGATAGCTTTCCTTTTCTATTTCCCCAGATACAATGGGATTTCTCCAGTGCCCTAAGAGTCACACTGTTGTTTACTTCCTCACAGAGGTTTTTGTTTCATGGAAGAAAAAGGATAGAAAGATTCAAACAAATGTTTTGGCTCTTATTATAGTAGCCACTCTCCCCCTTCTCTCCTTCAAGGGAGGCTTTTCCAGGACATTCCTGATTTTTCATATGAAGTATTCAATGGGGCTCATGATGGAAAAGACTATAAGACAAGACAGATTCACCCTACTTTGTGAACCCAAATGTTTCAAATAGCCCTGCCAGTGCACACCTGGTCTCTAGTAATTCACTAACCACCCTAGTTTAACTCCTGTCATTGTGACCTGCCCAGTGCCCCAATGTCCTCTCTCTCCCCATAGCCATCTGTCTTTCCCTAAGCTTCAGGCCAGCTGACTGCCCTGAAATCTTTGCACTATAATGGATTCAAGGAAAACTGTGAATCTGGTGTACGTTCAAGTTTTTTGTTTGTTTGTTTTTTCATTATAAAGTTCGGAGTGTTACAGCTTTCAGCTTTCTGTACACCCAAATGAAAAAGTACTTCTTTGTTTTTTGACTTGGGTAGAGTACAAGACTAAGTCTCAAAGGTCCTGGCATTTTTAGCTCAGTTTTCTCATCTTTCCTTATTCACAAAGTCTAATTGAGAATCAGATGAGAGAATGCATATATGTTTTGTAATCTACAAAAACAAATATAGAATTATTATCTAAGCCTGACAGCCTCACTTTCACTTAGCAAAAACATAAAAGGCATGTTTACCAGCTGCATCTGGTAAAGAACACTTGGCACATTACTTAGTATGCTAATATTCAAGCAGTTGTTACACTAAAAATTCCTTTAAACCTGGCATATGTTTTCTAATTTTTTTCTACAAGAAGCTAAGGGGGATAAACATTCTTTTGCTCCATTACAAACACAGACATGGGATTAAAAAGCAAATGAGGCTAGAACTCTAAAGTTCTAAAGACACTGTCAAGAAGTTGGGGGTGGGGGTATTGCATTCTTTTTTTTTTTTTTAAAGAGAGAGTAAGAGAGGAGAGGGGGAGAGAGAGCGAGCGAGAGAGAGAGAGAGAGAGAGAGAGAGAGAGAGAGAAAGAATTTTTAATATTTATTTTTTAGTTCTCGGCGGACACAACATCTTTGTTGGTATGTGGTGCTAAGGATCGAACCCGGGCCGCACGCATGCCAGGCGAGCGCGCTACCGCTTGAGCCACATCCCCAGCCCCGGGTATTGCATTCTTTACAGAGTTAAATAGAAAGGTTATTTGAGAAGGAATAAGCAAAAAATTATTTGGAGAGTAGCTCATCTAAAGTTTGTATGAATAAACTATTCTGTAATAGTTCTCTCTGGTATGTAGAATTTCTAACAAATAATTTAATGTTTCTTTCTCAGAAAAGAATATAATAAATTACTGAAAGATTCAAAGTACAGAGAAGAAATAAATCATAATTAACTTATGAATTTGGGAATGAGATCTCTAAGCAAAGATTTTAGCCTGGTAAAATTAGAACTAACATAATAACTTCTCCATATTTAGCTTTAATTTCAAATAAACACTAAGAAAATTTGTTTCTTATTTTTCCATAATGTAATTTTTGTGCATTTCAAATAGAATTGTCTCTTCAAATACTAATTTTGAATACAAATATATATCAAAAAAGTTTTGTGGGCTGTACAGAAATACAGAAAATTCTAAAGGCAGACTGACTATGTATAAAATGTGTGTTGTAAAGAATAAAGCTGAAGAGAGGTTCAACTTACTAGTGGAGGCATCATGCCCTTGCTTGAAGGTGGGATGACAACTCGAAGATCTGGTTTCCGACTATTCATTCCAAGATTGCCACCACCTGGTGGAGGGGGAGACTTTGTAGGCATGACTTTGCCTAAACTATTTGCACCAGTATTTCCAATCATATTTGGAGAAGCTCTTGAGTTTAGAAATCCATTTCCTGGAAAATTTATTAATGTGAAAAGAGTCATTAAAATACTTTGTCATAAATACAAAGCACATTTCCCCAGTCTGAGTTGCAAATGGATTTAATAAAACTCACTAGGGTAACTAACTAGGTATCTTTGAATATTTTAAAAATAAGTAAACAAGTTAGTCAACCAAAGTCTCAAACACTTATATTATAAAACTGAACACTAATGCCACATCTATGAGAAGCACTTAAAATACAACACACATTCCTAATACATCATCTCATATTGGGGACTACAATAATGGAGACAGTGTTTTAAAAAATGACTGTGCTTTCATTCTTATGACACAAAAGTACCCCTATACTAGGTTCTAGGTACTACACTAGGTTTCAGGCAACTCCTTAACTGCAGATTACTTAGCACTCAGCTTTAATGCCTCATTTCCAACAAGAACTTCTTTTAGTAGCTCTACTTTTCCCTGTTCTGTTTCTTCAGCTTACATTAATGTCCATACTAAATAATTATGGTTTATCTAATTTTAATCATCTTATTCCTACCTTTTAACATTCCCTAATAGAAGTGTCAATCTCCCTTAGGTGAAATAAGGAAACAGGTACATTGTGGTACATGTTCTGTGCACACAGAACTTTTGGTCACCAATTGAGATATAAATGTATTTGGTTTCATAAACATTCTAGATATTCTAGTCCCTTCTGTGTGTAGTAGTCTATGGATTGGGTGGGGATGACTCCACAACTTAAGCCTCATGCCCTTGCCACAAATTGGCTGGATGACAAGACATCTGACTTGGGTCCAAGGCAATGAATATAAAACATTCTTGCCCACCACAGTGACTGAGTTCAGGAATATTCCAAAAAATATTTCCAAGGAAGCATATTATTCTTAAGTCATTTTGAGATTTAGAAGAAAGACAAAATGAGAAAAAAACTTGATAAAGAAAAGAGAATACCAAAGAAAGGAAGTAAAAGCTCTTTAAAATTAAACTATGTTTGCAGTTTGTACCACTTAGAAGTTAATAACAGATACCAATGCCATTTAAGCCTAAGGGTAGCTTTCCATGAGTTGCAACTGATACTATACTATTAGAATTATCTACTATTCATCAGCTAAGAAACAAGTATATAAAAAAATGTAATGAATGTTCGTTTATAAAAGAAACTATGTATCATATGGTATTTAGATTTCTAAGTTTATTGCAAATAAACCAGTGAAGAATAGAAAACATTATACAATGAATTTGTAAAAATATCTTATGAAAACTGAATTACTAGACATAAAATAGTGTTAACTGTTCAAACAAAATAAATTTTGTTTCAATTTTTTAAAGACCAGCAATTTTAAAAAACAAAACGTAAAAACTATAGGTTTACCACATATAGCATTTGTTTTTAGTAATAAAAGAAGTTTATTTATAAATATGGTAATATTATTCTAATTTGAAAAATTCTGAGTAAGCCTTTTCTATTTTGGCACATAGAGGTTAACTTAAAAGCACGGTACAAAATAAATTTATAATTAACAATTTTATTCCTAGTGTGTATTACAGAGCTGACCAAGAACAAAATATTCAGAATTCTTAACTAGAATTCTGAAGGGCTGAAGAAGATTTAAGCTCTCTGGGTAGAGCTCAGGATTCACATGTTATCAATATCTGCAACCATGTAAAAATGGTTCAACCTCTATTGTATGTAAAGTACTGTTGGGAGGGCAAAAGAAGCAAAACAAAAAAGCCTTCATGGTCTTCAAGTAACTTTTCCTCTAGTTAGCAAGAACACACTGCAGAGGTATGAATATATCAAATTTATACTTAAAGTATGAGCAAAAGTAATGCAACTAAGGGTAACCACATAAAACTTACAAGAAAACAGGAAGTATGCACTGGTCTCAAGTATGCAGGCATAATTAGGGAAGCCTTTGTAGGACTAACCTCTGAGTAGTTTGAAAAGACAGAAGAATGAGAGAAGGAAACAGAAGGGAAGCCTAATGGATAAATGTGAAAAAAAAATGATAGGCTCAAGGCATAAATGAATAGGTGTAAGCAATCGCAGGTAAGACAGCCTAGAAAACCCATGGCTCCAGGGACAATCAAAAGGAAAGGGTAGCGATATTTGTTCTACTGCTTTCTAGCCATTATAAAGAAAAAGAGAAAACTTGAAAATTCACTAAAAATAAGTACATAATAGATATGTTTTACACACACACCTCTTTTACTAACATATGGAAGGACTAACCAAAACTGAATGTCTGCTGTGTACTTAACACTGATCTAAAATTCTTCCTAATACTCTATCCTGAGAAGATTGAACTCTAGAGAAATGAAATGATACTTAGATAATTTTGATTCTCCTGATGTTTCTTAAATAGAAAAGAAGCATGATAATTTAAAACCACTTAAGCCATGTGCAATGGTGCACACCTGAAATCCCAGCAACTCGGGAGGCTGAGGCAGAAGGATCAAAAGTTCAAAGGCAGCCTCAGGAGATTAGTGAAGTATGTAAAAACTCAGTAAGACCCTGTCTCTAAATAAAATATTAAAAAAGGGTGGCTTAGTGGTTAAGCACCCTGGGTTCAATCCCTGGAATAAATAAACAAATGAATAAACAAAGAAGCAAACAAACCACTTAAAATTCATACTGTAAACCATGTGGGGTGGCACATGCATATAATCCCAGTGGCTTAAGAGGCTAAGGCAGGAGGATCATAAATTCAAGGCTAGCCTCAACAACTTAGCAAGACTTTAAGCAACTTAGTGAGACCCTCTCTCAAAATAAAAAATAAAATGGGCTGGAGATGTGGCTTAGTGGTTAAATGCCTCTGGGTTCAATCCTTGGTACCAAAAAAATATATATATATCAAAATATACTGTACTTGGCAGATTATAAAGCACTTTCAAAGACAATAGTAATAAAGAGGTCAACTGATAAACAGACATATGAATTCTAAAATTTGGAAAACTATTACTAGAAAGAGATGGATTAAGAGAGTTTATAAATATAACTTTCTGAAGAAAATGAAGACTTTAATGTACTTTTTTGGGGGGCAGGGGATATTGGGAATTAAACCCAGGAGTGCTTTACCACCCAAGCCCTTTTTATTTTTTAACTTGAGACAGGGTCTCACTAAGTTGCTTAGAGCCTCGATAAGTTGTTGAGGCTGGACGCCACCACACCTGGCTCTTCTTATATTTAGTTTGAAAAAGATACACTAGTTAGGTGAGTTATTTGAGAATTAAAAATTTAACATTTTGCTAATGTGATATAATCAACTTTGTTGAATCCTAATCACTATATTTCATGCTTTAGTTCTGAAAGCCTGGGGACAAAGAAAAGAAATGCTAAGTAGGGCACCTAGGAACGGTTGCTTCTCTCTAGCAGGTGTCATTCATTCCGAATTTCAGGGTTCCAGATGTTATTTAGTTCTTTTCCTCCTTTTCACCTGATTCCTTTTGTTTTTTCTGAAACTTCTTACAAAGTGACCTACAAGTTTTAATTCATATGTCTGATTTAATTTTTCTGTGAGAACTGGTATTTCAGTCAACCCTATGAGCCTACTTCATGAATTGTTTCCATTATCTTGAAAGGGTTTGTATAAAATCTGGGCTGAATCTCTTTTCCACAACCCACAGAGCAATTTCCTGCATCCTTCTGAAAGCTGAGTTGGGCAGAAGTAACTGCTAAGTCAGACATCTGGAGAATACAAATGTTTCTCAAATAATTTTATTCAAAATGAGACGTTTTAATAAAAGTGGTATTGCACAGTAATACAAGAATTAACAGTTTCTCTTAATATATAATGGCATGAATATTTTCTGTATCTGATATCTAGAATATATGATTTGCATATTCTTCAAATATGAAGAATAAAAGCAGTATTTCCTCTCAAATACATTATATGATGTAAATACAGAATTTAAAAGAACATATCATCAAGAAGCATGAATACTATTTTCCATTGTAGAGTCTAAAATGCTTTTGGAGGGTTTTATTTTTTTTTCATCTTATTGTCTTCTTTTTAAATTTTTTTTATTGGTTGTTCACAACATTACAAAGCTCTTGACATATCATATTTCATATATTAGATTGAAGTGGGTTATGAACTCCCAATTTTACCCCAAATGCAGACTGCAGAATCACGTCGGTTACACATCCACATTTTTACATACTGCCATATTAGTGACTGTTGTATTCTGCTACCTTTCCTATCCCCTACTATCCCCCCTCCCCTTCCCTCACATCTTCTCTCTCTACCCCATCTACTGTAATTCATTTCTCTCCTTGTTAATTTTCCCATTCCCCTCACAACCTTTTATATGTAATTTTGTATAGCAATGAGGGTCTCCCTTCATTTCCATGCAATTTCCCTTTTCTCTCTTTCCCTCCCATCTCATGTCTCTGTTTAAAGTTAATCTTTTCTTCCTGCTCTTCCTCCCTACTCTGTTCATAGTTGCTCTCATTATATCAAAGAAGACATTTGGTATTTGTTTTTTAGGGATTGGCTAGCTTCACTAAGCATAATCTGCTCTAGTGCCATCCATTTCCCTGCAAATTCTATGATTTTGTCATTTTTTATTGCTGCATAGTACTCCATTGTGTATAGATGCCACATTTCTTTTGGAGGGTTTTAAACCTGGGAGACTTTTGCCTCTGAGATGTATCCGCAGAACTTTTTTTCCTCAAATTTTAAGAATTTTGAGACAGTGTCTTGCCAAATTGCCCAGGCTGGTCTCACACTTGGGATCCTCCTGCCACCACACCTGGCTATGATGTTTTTTATATGGTACCATAGTAACTCATAAGAATTGAGTTGTAAGAAGGAAAGGAGATCTAAGTGTGAAGTCAGGAGTCTGCAGCAGATAATGACTGCAAGATGATGTAAGTTTTTGGTAACTTGCCAGGCTAAAGCTAAGATAATTTCCTATGTACTATTTGTTATTTTGTAGAGTGGTATACTAACTTATATGCCTTCTTACCTCCAATTTTATGAAAAAAAATGAATATACTGTTGAGATAGACTTGTGCAGCAGATACTTTCAGTAAATAACTCATCTTGCTACAACTTATAAATTTAGGAATTAAAGTGTCTACTATAATTGACACTACTATAAGCCTAATTTAATGTGATTGTTGTTAAAATGTGTTTTAAGTTATCATGGTAATTTACTACTCTAATAAAAATGTGAAAAAAAATGCTCTTGAGCAAGCTGCATACCTATGCTCCAGAAACTTAACAGATCTATTTTCTTTTTTTAAATATATTTTTTAGTTGTTGATAGACCTTTATTTTATTCATTTATTTATATGTGGTGCTGAGGATTAAACCCAATGCCTCACACATGCTAGGCAAGTGCTCTACCACTAAGCCACAAACCCAGCCCCAACAGATCTAATTTCAATTATAGTTTCCAGATGTTAGGTAGGTTATCCAATTATCAATCTGGCTCATATTTCAGAATGTAAATATTCATGTCAGCTTAAATAATGCATATTCAAGTGGCTGGAAAATATTCTGTGTCCTCATTCAAGGCTAAACTCTAGACAGTAATGTCATTAATGTTTTGCTGTGAATACATTAATTGACAAGCAAAACTTTGAAGCATTCTGAAAAAATTCTACACAGCAACGTGCAAAACTTGATTTTATCATACGTGATGAACATTCCATAAAATCTGACACACATGCATCAGATTATTCAACAAATCAGCAAAAACGTATTTTTAAAGTTTTCAAATTGTATTATTCGTATAAAGAATTGCTTGAGGTTTCTGATACTAAAAAAAAAGACCACAGGTTTTGAAATAATTGATGACCCATTCACTTAATTTGATGAAAAGTCCTATATGATGGACAACACGAATCTCTATCCATTAGAAATTTGTAATAGAAAACATACAATGCTCATGGAATCCTACTTGAATACTATCGTCTCCCTCTTCACCTCTCCTGGGAAGTAGCCCCAAAGAAGCAACATTATGGGCTGGGATTGTGGCTCAGCTATAGAGCATTCGCCTAGCATGTGCGAGGCCCTGGGTTCAATCCTCAGCACCACATAAAAATAAAAGTAAATAAACGAATAAATAAGTAGGTAGATAGATAAAGCGACTTTATCTTTCTCATTCAGAGAATTCGTGCAACACTCTCCCACTGAGGTACATACCCAAATTTCTATTCTAAAATTTCTCATAAATATATCATTTGTATTGCAT
Organism: Spermophilus citellus; assembly: GCF_964194105.1. Classification (NCBI taxonomy): domain Eukaryota; kingdom Metazoa; phylum Chordata; class Mammalia; order Rodentia; family Sciuridae; genus Spermophilus; species Spermophilus citellus. Next base: position 55,305,397 of record NC_138185.1, read on the forward strand.
GTGAATTCTGTAGAACTTTCTGAATCTGAGTTTTTTTTTTTTTTTTTTTTTTTAGGGGGGGAGGACTGGTTTTGGATAATACTAATCACTATTTCAAATACTACTTTTGCCCAAGTTTCTCTGGCTTTTCGCTTCCTAGAACTACAACTTAATGTATATTGGGCTTTTTCATTGTATCCTCTCAGTCTTATTCGCCTCGATTTTTCATATTTTCATGTCTCAAAAATTCTAATTATTTCCTGTTTTTTCTTTTAGTTTATGAACTCTACTATTTGCTTTGTTCAATATGTTACAAGACTGGTCTGTTCAGTTCTTAAAACATGGTATTTTTTGTTCTGAAATTTCCATTTTTAAAAATAAGTTCCCAGCTCTCTGTCTAAATTCTCAATATTTTCTTTATCTTCGCCTAATAACTCCAAATTCAGGAGCCTGATTCTACTGTTCTTTTTCCCTACAGGTTTTCATTTATGTTTTATGCTTCTGAGTGTGCCTAGTTAGTTCTGCTTATGTGCCAAGAGAAATAATAAGGCCTGGGATAGTGGCTTTATTCTTCTATAGCTTATTTGCCTTCTCAGGCATTTTGGGGGCTCCTAACAGTAAATTACCACAAATGAATTGAAGAAGTGGGATGGTGCAAATATCAGATACTGCTGCAAGGAGGAAGATATTAGGTTCTACCAATTTTGGTAGGCACTGAACTTATAGTTTTGCTGTGGGGAGGGTCATAAGGGAAAATGTACACAAAAGAGATATGGGATACAAACAATTAAAATTGTGTCCAAAAGAAAAAAGCCACATTGCAGTCTTAATGTATAATGGATTAGACTTTCATGTATGTTCTCATATAAGAGATAAGACCTACAACAGCTTTTATCTGTTTAAATTCCATTAAGACAATTTAAAACAGTACAGGTATAATTAGGCATTAATTCCTACATTAAAGTCATTATACATTTTGTAACCTGTCTCACTCAATAATGTGTGTTTATTTCTGTCTTATTTTAAAAGTAATTTAGTCACCCACCTAATTTTCTTAAGGTAGAGGCTCCTCATATTCTTGTGGAATAAATATTTGACAGTATTTCCTATAAGTGATCTGTTTTCAGATGTTTCCAGGACACACAATATCTATGGAGGGAGTAAATTCCTACCTTGCTTTCAGATAACAATGACAAATGTCACTAGCACATATTAACAAGAAGACTTAGTATAAAGAAAATCCAAAGGGCTACACTTATTCTTGTAACTTTTTGACATATATACTATGTTTTTATGATATTAAGATCACAATGTATTTTTATCAGCATGTCAGGGGTGGGCAGACACATTTATGACATGTGTTTAAATTGCTAGTGATCTTAGGTGGAGCCCCACAAGTAAAATAATCTATTTAGCTGCAACTATGCTAAAGGTCAATGTTCTACATGTGACCACCAAAGCAAATCCTTGAGACAGATCTCTCAGTTCTCCTTCCATCTCTGTAAGTAGGCCCACCATTTCTTTGCATTCCAATCTTTCTAAAACCATTTTAATCTGTTTTAAGAAAAAAGCAGGTCACTAACAGTCTAACTTTGGTGAGGACAGAAGATATTGAAAGCTTCTTCTTAAGAAACTATCTCAATGTCGATGTCACACTAAGGCAATCTAATCTGTTTTGTTTTTAATTTGTTCTTTCTAGATATAAATGACAGTAAAGTATATTTGGACATACTATACATGCATAGAATAAATACAATTTGTTCCAGTTAGGATCCCATTATTGTGGTTGTACATAATGTGGCATTACACTGGTTGTGTATTCATGTAAGGACAGGAAGATTATGTCCAATTTATCCTACTGTCTTTCCTATTCTCATGCCCCATCCCTTCCCTTTGTTCCCCTTTGTCTAACCCAACAAGCTTCTATTCTTCCCCTTCCTTCTTGTGGGTTAGTATCCACATATCAGAGAGAACATTCTGCCTTTGATTTTTTGGGACTGGCTTATTTCATTTAGCATGATATTCTCCAGTTTCATCCATTTACTGGCAAATGCCATAATTTCATTATTTATGACTAATATTCCATTGTGTGTGTGTGTATGTGTGTACATCACATTTTCTTTATCCATTCAAAATCCATATGTAATAGAATGAAATTGAACCCATACCTCCCCCCTTGCACAAAACTCAACTCAAAGTGGATCAAGGACCTAGGCATTAGACTAGAGACCCTGTGCCTACAAGAAGAAAAAGTAGACCCAACTCTCCAGCATGTCAGCTCAGGAACCAACTTCCTCAATAAGACTCCTAAAGTGCAAGAAGTAATTTTTTTTGGGAGGGGGGGACGGGACTGGGGATTGAACCCAGGGGCACTTAACCACTGAGCCATATCCCTAGCCCTTTTTAGTATTTTACTTAGAGACAGGGTCTCACTGATTTGCTTAGGGCCAACCCACTGGGATTACAGGGGTGCACCACCATGCCCAGCAAGAAGTAAAATCAAGAATCAACAAATGGGATGGTATCAAACTTTTTAAAAAGCTTCTTCACAGCAAAGGGAACCATCAAAACATGAAAAAGAGCTTGTAGAATGGGAGAAAATCTTTACCACCAGCACCTCAGATAGAGCGTTAATCTTCAGAATATACATAGATCTCAAAAACTTAACACCAAAAACCCCCAAATAACTAATCAATAAATGGACTAAGGAACTAAACAGGCACTTCACAAAAGAAGATACATGAACAGACAAAAAACATGAAAAAAGTTCAACATCTCTAACAATCAGAAAAATGTAAATCAAAACTACAATGAGATTCCATCTCACTCCAGTCAGAATGGCAATTATCAAGAATACAAGTAACAATAAATGTTGGCGAGGATGTGGGGGAAAAGGTAGACTCATACATTGCTGGTGGGACTGCAAATTGGTACAAACACTCTGGAAAGCAGTATGGAGATTTCTTAGAAAACTTGGAATGGAACCACCATCTGACTCAATTATCCCACTCCTTGGTTTATACCCAAAGGACTCAAAATCATCATAGTACAGTAAGGCCATCTAGTCTTTAGTAAAAACCCAATATCTGCTACTCAATAAATATTTACTGAATAAAGAGTAACTGAATTTAAGATCAATAAAAGGAATATTCCAAGAAAATGTTAAGTATTAGTTAAATTATCCCTCAGAAGGTAGAGGGGCCTAGCTTCAGGGACAATATTCCTTATATTTCAAACGAGACAGATGCCTACAAAATTAAACAGTAGGAATTCACTCACCCACTGGGCTGCTTCCAGCTCCATTTGGCACTGTGAGGTCTGTAGTGCTCAACATCCCACCTAACAACATTATGAAGAGGTGAGAAGGGCAGAGAATGAATATAAATGAACTCTCCTTATTTGAGTATGTACTGAACAGAGGTTAACCTTCACTCCACTCCTAAAAAACATCAAAATAAAAACTAGCCCAGTCTGAAGTTCACATTAATGTGTGATTTGATATATTCTGTACCACATACACACATATATATGTGTGTAAACTATACATGTAATATACATTACTATACACGGTGTGTGTGTGTGTGTGTATGTGTGTGTACACCCACACACAGGAATTTACCTAGTAAGCTCTGGAATGGTTTTGCTTTTCTGTGTTATTAATACCAAATGATATATATAAATAAGAATGGAGATAGTACACATTGAATATCACCAAATCCAGGATTTAAGAGAAAGGAAATACTGAATCTCACAGGCTAATGCAGCAAATACATGCAAATTTCTGCTTACTTAACCAAATCAGGCAGAAAGAAACACCAAAAAAAAAAAAAAAATCCACTCTCATCAGATGAGTTTATTTCCACATTTCTAGCAGGATGGCTCACACAAAATCAACTTTAAATCTCTATTCATGATATACTAATTAAATGTTCTGCCTGTTAAATATTCTCATGATAAGGAACCTACTGTGATACATGGTAGGTTCTCTATGTTGTTCTACTTTGCCTGCCAAAATAGTCTCATAGTAGATTAGTCCCATAGTAGCCATTCAGTTATGTAGCAGTGACTCCTGCTCATTCAGACAATAAAATTAAGACTAACAGAATAAGAAACTTACTATGTTAGCAACTAGTTTTTTTTATCTTCCTTTGTTAAAGAACTAGCAGTACAGATGTCACTACATACTTGCATTGCCAGTACTTGGTGGTCTCTGAGGAGCTCCTGGGGATACATTTCTATGTAATGTAGCTGGAGGTGGAGATAGCATGCTTGAATCTGCTAATGTTGAGCTGGCTGCCAAAGATGGCGACACAAGTGAACTCCCTGGATTAGAGTAGGATAAAGCATTAGGACTGGTCACAGGGACTGTGACAGACATTGAGAAGTTCTGAGGTGGCAAACCAGGCTGTAAATAAAAAACAAGAAAGAGAAAACTGTTAGTTTTATTTTCACCTACATTAAGTAACTTATGAACTTTAATTTGACAGGGTAACTCAAATTATTACAAATGGAGAATGGGAACAGTCTTAATCAATTTGCAGATTTAAAGCTGTCTTCTTTAGAATTATATTTGAATGTGAATATGTTTGACATGAACATTTTCAATTTTATATTTAATGTATACTACAATGTATATATTCTATATTTTAAATATTCATAGAGATGAAAATTAGAAGTCAAAACCTGATATTAAAGTATTACTGCTGAATTTAGACATTATAAAATTTATCACTGTCATTACCAAGTAAGCATTAATTATCACTTTGATGCAAACCAGTTTAATATCATTACATTCCTATTGAGAGATCCCAAATATATCAAAAGGGAGCAAGAGTGTACACATAATTATTAACTTAATACAGCAACGGGACATTATAATGAGGCCCCAATCTGATTTGACTGATGGACATTCATAATGGGCAAAATTAAAGAAAAAACAAATAATTATAACACAATGAAATCTGAGTGTAATGAAAATGCATGGAAACAACCTAAATAACAAAATTAATTACTGATAAGATATTAATGAGTTTTCTGGTATTTTCCTTAAATTGTATGAAGATTAAATTACAATATTAAAAATGTCATCTTCTATTCCACCAAATTATTTCATACCCCTTTAAAAGGATATTTTCTATTTTCCTCTTCCATTTCTTCCATAAACCATTTACAATATACTGTTGACCACAATAAATAAGTCCTCTTTATAATTTAAAGTGCGTGGGGGGCGGGGGCAGTTTCCTCTCCTTTCATTTTAAAACAGTGATTTGCATAATAAAGTAACACTGCTAATTCAAAGTTGGAAGACTACAAATAGCTTATGTACTCTATTCAATAATTTCAGGTGGGAAAATTATAATAATTCATCAACAAATATAAAACAACGAGAAATATTTTTCAAAAATAGAACAATTTTCAGTTTAATGCTAACTGCAAGAATATCATCATCCCTGTGAGATCAGAAGGGTTTTTCTTTGGTGTTGTTTTAAGACTAATGGCATACCTCCTCAAAGTTATTCTTCTTGAGCTTATTCTTATAGGACTACTTTGAAGAAAAATTATCTATAAGGTACACTTTAGGGCATTGTTTTAAGAGAATTAGCTCTGACAATGAAATAAATATCAGCATTGGAACCATTTGTCTTACGAAGGCTATACTTTCATATACAGAATTAGAAAATCAGATCCAGAATAACAATCTTAAGCAGCTCTCACTATGGAACTTTCAGTGAGAAGAATTCTGAAAATCTATTAAGTACAGGAGTATGAGTTCAAAAAAGTACTGTTTCACTATGGTTAGTTATATGAGCACAGAAAAAAAATTAAAGTGACTATTTATTTTACAACTAGTTTATGAACACTGCTTCCTTAACTTAAAATTAATCCAAGCCTTTCTTCCTTATTACCAGAATCAGTTATGACAGGAATTTGAAGGTATCAATGCCAAGTGCTTCTGAGACTTTTACAAAATGCCAGACAGTAAACTCAGCTCTACTAACGTTAAAGCAACTATATGAAACAATTTCAAAAAATTTAGAAATATTTGGCATTCTCAAGATTTATTTAATCCCACATGTCTTATGTCTTATATATAAAACATATATATATGTTTTAACTCATAGGAAAGAGAAGAAAGTCTTATTCATTTCCTTTATTAAAAAACATGGTATTTTAGAAGTGGAAGGGATCTTAAAATTATGAGCAAAGCCACTCACTGTATAGATTAAGAAAGTAGAATTCAGGATGTTTAGGTGCCCCATCTAAAGATATAAGGGCATGTAAGTAGCAAAGCCTGAATTAGAATGTTCTCACTTCTACATTAAAGATGCTGAACATAAACTATTATAAGATTTCAGCAATTTTAAATTTATATAGAGCAAAAAAGTTAATAAAATACCTTCTTTTCCCCTTCTATTTATTATCATAACTCACTGTAAAAATAACTAAGATGTCGGATCAATCTCTTCATGCATAAGATAAGCACAAACCATACTTTAGTACTCACTGCGATTTTATGATTCCGCATCATATTATCAAATTCCTCATTAATTTTTTTATATTTTTCTTCTGTATGTGGAGTTAGCACATATGAAGTATCAGGGTCTGGGCTGTCGCACCCTCTGTGTTCCTTCTTGTTCAGAGCCTAAATAATGAAGTTAACAAAAAGGATCAACAAATAAAAAGTAGAGGTAAAATGAAAGTACTTACAGGGCCTCGTTTGAAAATAAAATCACTATCTTCATTTAGTTTGCTGAATCTGTCCTCCGAGAGTGGACTGTGCTCAAAGTAATCGTCAGCATCAGGGCTCTCACAACCATTAAGGCCTTTTTTTCTTAAAGTCTGAAATACAATTGGAAAATTCACACACAAATAATGCTAACTTTCCATGAGTTTTTTTTTTTTTTGTTTTTTGTATTATTAAGAGAGCACAGATTGAATGAACTGAATTATTTAAGAGCCACTGAAATGGTTTTCAAATGATCAAAGAAGTACTAATTCTTCAAGTAAGGTAAACCTAAGACCTACATAAAATTAATTCAATTGTACATTAAAATAAAAGGAATATTGACTTGTTTGGATTCTTCTTTTTAGAACTTCTTAAAAAATATAAATTTCACAATGTTCTAACAGTTAACAATTAGAATGTGATTACAACCTGATCAACTTAAGTGCTAGAGCCAATTTATAAAGAAATAAATTAGAAATTTACCAAAATGATGCTTTGAGAAGTTATAGTGCACTGAGCATTTCAGCAACTTTATTTACTGACTTCCTTTCTGCCTATGAGAATTTATTTCAGTCACTAGAAATTAGTCCAGAATCTCAAAAATTTCATTTCTAATTTCTTCTTGAATGTTAAGTTTCCCACAAAATTCTAAAATATAAAAGCTCAAATCTAATATTTATATGTGACTTATGATTCTTTTGTATGAAGATGTATATATTACTGACTACTATTTTTACAATTTGCATTCCAGGGTTATATGGAATGCACCCCTTTCCCTTTTATTAGCTCAATCTACAGAGCTGCTTCATGGATTGCTTTAATCCACTGAACTGACTTTCTTCAGAATTTTCTTGAGTGTTGTTAAAGCTTCCCCCTGGAGCATACTGACATTTTTTTACACTGGGTTGTAAAAATATAGCAGATGGTTAGTTTTCTATTTCTTTAACTTTAAAATCACCATAAAACAACTTGTCTAAAATTAAAAGAATTAAAAATCAAGGATTTGGAGCTGGGCACAGTGGTACACGCCTGTAATCCCAGAGGCTTGGGAGGCTGAGACAGGAGAATTGCGAGTTCAAAGCCAGCTCCAGCAACTGTGAGGCGCTAAGCAACTCAGTGAGACCCTGTCTCTAAATAAAATTCAAAATAGGGTTGGGAATGTGGCTCAGTGGTTGAGTAACCCAGAGTTCAATCCCTCGTACCAATAAAATAAAACAAAAAATCAAGGATTTGAAGATTTATAAATGTAAATGTTCATTTACATTTGATTTTATTGTGTTTTTAATCTGTACATGCTTAAAGAAAATCGTAAGCAACAATTACTATAGATATGTTAGCTTCTCAAATGTTCATTTACATTTATCATGTCAAATTAAAAAATACTCTTGGGTATTATTTTAAAGTAGAATTACTGGGTTCAACAACTTAAATAGTTTTGAGACTTGATTTTCCAACCAACTCCACAAAAGTATTAAGAAGTTAAAATTTTCTACTGAGGCCTACCTAATTAGAAAGTTTGATAAACTAGTTCTAGATGAGTTCGTCACAAATTATTTAAATTAGATTTAATATATATGTTAAATTCATAATACATATTAGTATCCTTTAAAACTTGACTTACAAACATTTTGTTTATTTTGCCCCTTTTTAGTCTTAAGAAAGTAGAATGCAAACACAGTACATCAAGATTTAAGAACTTTTTCTTAGTTTTTCCAAAGCCAGATTCTTTGGTGGGGATGGGGGGTTACCAGGGATTGAACTCAGGGGCACTCGACCACTGAGCCACATCCCTAGCCCTATTTTGTATTTTATTTAGAGACATAGTCTTTCTGAGTTGCTTAGCACCTCACTTTTGATGAGGCTGGCTCTGAACTCGCAATCCTCCTGCCTGAGTCTCCCAAGCCACTGGAAATATAGGCTTGTGCTACCATGCCCAGCAAAGCAAAATTATTTCAAAATTTGATTTTATTGTTTTTTTTTTAAATTTATGTATGCTTGAAGAAAATCATAAGCTATAGGTATGTTAGCTTCTCAACTTTCTTGGAATGTGCCACTCAATGCCTGAAGCTCTTACAGAAACATAATTACTAAACAAGAACATATAGTGAACACTACATCTATTTCCCTAACATCTGTCCCATGACACCAAGCTCTATGAATCTAATTGCATGGACATTATGTTTACTTAGCCATAAAAGGTCTTGCTGTTCAGAACACTAAGGGATGGAGACCTTTACCCACCCCATCCATGGTAGCACGTTCTACTTGCCAAATTTCTGCAAGCTCCTATCAGCACTGAAAATGTTAACACTTGGAATAATGAACAACACATTGAACTCTTATAACTGAGAAACAGACCAAATATAACAAGTACCTATACACAGATATTATAATGAAAAGAATGATTCATTCTAGTCTTTAATCACTGGATGTTTGTTTCTTAATTTTCACATATCATAAAAGACTAGTTAACTCAGTTTTGTCCCTCTTGGTATACTGAAATGTTATCACTGAACTCTCCACAAACAGCAATCACCAAGTATATATCTCTCTAAACATTTTTTTAATCTACAGAGGAAAAAAGAATACAGCCTTTGTTTTAAAAAAATGTGATTTTTTTTTTCTGCAAGAGAAAGGCTAACTTAATTATGGGGAAAGAAAGTACTCCAGTATCACTGGCTCTGCAAGCCTTCACTTCAGATGAGTTCCTGTCACAGCCAGGGAATTTAGGAGGCAGTATCAACTCTTGTAGATAACAAGCTATTGTACCTCTGTTCAACAGCCAACTTGTGTCTCCTTATCACCAAACATGAAGAGTTGTTTTGAGGACCTAACTACCATAAAAAGACTTTTTCTGTCTTCTTTATCATTACCAAATAGCATAATAGTAAAAATTACTCCTGTGTCACTGGTACTAACAAGTAGAATTCTGTAATCTATTAACAAGGCCAGGTGAGGCACATAAGAAACAGACCAGCTTCAGTTTTCTCATATATTTCAAGTTACCCACAATAAAAACATTTGCTCAATGAAAACTCAGTCTGAAAGGCTCTCACTATGGGGACTCTGGGGGAAAAAAAATCATTAAGAATACCAGCACTATGCACTGTCTTTGGCTGTTGCTGAAAATTATTGTCTTTCACCCTGGAGTAAACATAACTTCAAAGAACTATTTGTGTGTGTGTGTGTGTGTGTGTGTGTGTGTGCACGCGCACACTACATTCCCAGCCTAAGGAACTATTTCTTGTAAATGTGACTGACAGTATTTCAGTGCCATCAATGGCAACTTTAAGGGAAAAACTCAATTGTGCCAAAATAACTTTAAATTTCAGTGGTGTGTATTTAAGCCGACTTATCCTGGATTTCCTTTACTAACTGTATTCTGAAATCTGTATTACAAACTGCTAAAGTGAACATTTGATAAGCAATTGTAATTAATCAGTTCAAGCTGACTTGATACAATCTGTTTTAAATCCTTCATATGAGTGTTTCAAATGCTTTTAAAGGTTCTAATTGGCAAGGTTAAATGGAATCTGAAAACTAATGCACCTATATTTTTCTTCAATCCTTTTCCACAGAAGACAAATCTTATATTTGGAGGCTCAGTTAAGCACTTTAAAAAAAAACTTTTTATAGCTGTCACCAATAGTTAAATTGAACTGGAATTTTAATAATGGTTTTTCTTTTTAGTGATTTGTGCCAATGCAGGTACTTTCTGCATGCTGTCATTTATGGTACAAAATGTAAGATTTAAATAAGTATATGTCCTTAGTTAACATTTACCTTTCAACATTAGTTATGTAAAGATAAAATGTAAAATATTTTTAAATGGACCAAAAAAGATTTATAAAAATTATGGTATCTTTAAAGAAAAACTATGTATTGTCTAGCACATAAACTTTAAAGTTATCTGACTCTATGGAGTTCTTGCCTTTGTCATTAAACTATTTTATGACTCTATTCAGATAGAATGCAAATAATTTGTGTATAATGATATGCAAATGATTTTTGTACCATAGAAGTTCAATGCATTTCTTTTCCCCACTGTGGAAAAGCTAGTTTTTTTTTTTTTTTTTTTAATCTATGAAGCCAACTTATTTGGCTTTCTTGGTGGGTTCGTATATTTGATCTTTGGATTTACCTATTAACCAGCTGTGACTTTTTTTTTCAGGTTCCTACAATAGTTAACAAATTAAAAATCTTTGTGGCATACTGACTTTCAATCTGTCTGAGACAAGTATGAAACTACCCTTCACTCATCACTGACAGCAGATTAAAAGAGTTCAACAGCCCTTGATATGACTCACAATTATATTGAGCACTGGTTTTTAAAATAAAAAAGTAATGTGTTATTTAAAAAATAGCTTGAAAATAGTTGATTAATGATCTGTATTATTATTATATCACAATAATATTAATACATTAACACAATATTAAAATATTAAGGAAGTATGATTAGAGAAGGTTTCTGACTTTTCAGTATTTGTCTTTAAGAAATTAAAGAGTGATCCTTAATTCTTGTGATAATTTGCAATTAAATGTGTTTGGGATAACAGCATTAAGAGTGGAACTGTCTGGGGCTAGGGTTGTGGGTCAGTGACAGAGTGCTTGCCTGGCATGTGTGAGTCACTGGGTTCGATCCTCAGCACCACATAAAAATAAATTAATTAAACAAAGGTATCCATCTACAACTAAAAAGATAAAAATTAAAATAAAAAAGAGTGGGACTGTCCGAAACAGCAAAACCTACAATCACCTGGGTTCCTTTCCATCTGAAGCCAACATGACCTAAAATGAAATGAAGTTGGTGGGAGAAGAGTGGGTCAGGTTCTGCCTTAACCATATTCAGGGAAGTAGGAATCCTACACCACATCTTCAACTGTTCTGTGCTAGAAATGTCCAAATTAAACTTTAAAAAGAGGGTTTTTGTTTATTTTGTATCGAACAAACCAGTTTTACCAAATGAAGAGGAATAAAGCCTTCTCTCTGTTGATCAAATACCTCTAAAGTTGGGAGACTCTTTGAAACACTAGTAATTTAAAAAAAAAATACTCATTTTTTTAAGAATACATAGTAATCATACATACTTATTAGTTACAGAGTGATATTTAAACTCAAGAGCCTTTATATATATATAAAGGCTCTTGAGTTTAAATTTTCCATACAAATTTAAGGAAAAACAGTAAAACCCTGAAATTTAGTGAGTATTCTGGCTAGACTCCCCCCACTCCCATTCAGATTATAGCTACCTTTGTTTCTTTGACTAGAACTTTTACAACTTTTTAAATATAGGCATTAGTTAGCTTGCAAGAAAATGGATAGTTTGTGCAAATAATTTTTGTCCATAGAAATTGTTTCCTGTGAAATACCATGGATTATCAATCACCCTGTGGAAACTGACCAAACTTATCTCCATAAATTCACTCCAATATTTTTAAATTATAAATTTGATTCATTTTACACGAAGACCATCAGTTATGCCTTTAAGAGAGTCACCTTGCAAACTAGTCTTGGTAGCAGAGACCACGGATATCATCAAAGATGGATTTCCTGGTGTCAGGTCTTCAGTAATTCAAATATTCTTTCCTGTCTTTGAGTGCCATATGTCTCCTTTATCTTGAGCTACTTCAAATGAGTTTCCACCACTTATAATTAAAGAACCTTTTTTAAAATTTATTGTTTTTTAGTTATAAGTGGACACAATATCTTTATTTTATTTTTTTAATGTGGTGCTGAGGATCAAACCCAGTGCCTCATGCATGCTAGGCGAGCACTCCACCTCTGAGCCACAATCCCAGCCCCAAAGAAACTTAATGAAGAAAACTGTCAGTGACTCTTTAGGTCACAAATTAATAGTATCCTCATCCAAATTATGTATTTCCCAAAAAAGTCTGGCTTGTGCCTCCAAAACCTAGAATCCACAAGGGTCCTAAACCTGAAAGTGACAATTATTTACCATTTTTGGCCAAAGACAATTGATACAAAGATACTTGCCAGATTAAAGGCATGTGTTCTTCTATTCTACTTATAAAGAATGAGTAACCTTACCTTCCAAATTCAAGGAAACATTGACAGAATTCTAGGTATATGGTATTGCTTGACAGACCCTATACATCTGCCTCTCATTTTTCAGTCTACATACTAAACCTCTTGGTGAAACTAAGATGGAAAGAATAAGAGAAGGGTAAAAAAGAGAAAGGAAAGAGACTCAAGGACGCAAGAATAATGCCGTTCAGACTTTTTCTAAGTATACCCATGTTTTTCTTTTACATAATAACCTTAAACAAGCATATATAAAAACAGATTGCTCATTGAGCAGAGGCAGTTGATTTTAAATGGGGTTCTTTTAGTTTAAAATCTCATGCTAAATATTCAGCAAATAGTTACATAGTTAAAATTTTAGACATGTATACTTTCCACAGAAGTTATACCTATATTTTATAAGTGCACATATGGCATATACACAAAAATACATGAGTTACAACAATCTCTGGTGTTTGTTTAGAGTTAAATCAGGACATTTTCCATTCTAAGTATATATATTTTATATATGCACACATGTACATACACACAGATATATGTATTACTATAATGTCTAATGTTTGTTTACAGAGTTAAGGAAAACAGGTTATCTTTCATTTTAAACATGTACAAAAACCACATTTAAATCATGTAGGGGCTTAGAGAAAAACGGATAGGTATCTCAAGGAATTGGCACTTCTGAAATTTTGAGTCTATATTAAATTTTTGATTCGAGAATCTATGCTACTTGCCAGAACCTCTGACAGGACTGAAGTTTTAACTGCCATGTACAAAGAATTACAAAATTCTCAATATGCACTAAATTTTATTTAATTATTTATCATCTATCTATCTATCTGTTTATTTATTTATAGTGGTCTAAGGATTGAACTCAGGGCCTTGCACATGGTAGGAAAGCAGTCTACCAATAAATTAACAACCCAGCCTTAATACATTCTAAACTTTGTAAGATAACTGTCAAGTTCCATTCTAAACTAATGGGAATCACAGCACTTACAGGTGAAACTATACAATTAAAAGTACTCAAAAAGTGTATATGCATGTTTTTTAAGTGCACAAGGAGCTAGTCCAATAAATCAATCCACAATTTTACTGTGTATCGTAAATCTTTTTTTTCTGAAGCTAGCTGAGCAGTAAATACCCACAAATACTGGCTGAATGGATACTTAATACCTCCAATATAATACAAGTGCACACAACATAATTACTCGTAAATAAAGGAATAACTTGTTTTAAGTTCCAAGGAATTCAAATTAGACTATAAGAAGTTTTTAAATGTGAAAAAGTTCTCTTTTGACCCGATTTTAATAAGTATTTCCATTCTGATGTAGATACTATTCTTTGTAGTCATTCTGAAAATACTCAAAACAATTATTTAAAAATTTGAAACATGCATAAAGAAAGGTATATGAAAATTAAAAAAATAATTATAAAGTGAAAAAGTCATTTCAATTAAAATATTCCCAAGCCAGAATGCTATATATGTCCTTTAATCAACCAACTTCTCCTCTCCCCATATAGGACGATACTATGCTAACTCTGTGATGACAATTTCCTGGATTTTCCTTATAGGTTTATCACATAGATACATATCCTATAATTAGAATTTAGCTTTGCCTACTCTGACTATATGCAAACAGAACCACAGAGAATAATATATTGTATGTGATCTTTCATTACACATCATTCATGAGTGATTACAGTGAATTTTCAGGAATAGAACTGTAGTCCACAAAATACATGAATTCTGTAATAGACAACACCAAACTGTTACTAAAGTAGTTCTACCAATGTGTACATTTCTATCTTTAATGAATACTGAATTTGCATTCCCCCAATTACTAGTGAAATTCAACACATTTCATATCTATGGCCATTTAGATTTTCTCTTTTGTGAAGCAGCTATTCAAGAACTTTGCCAAGTTTTCTACGAATTGCTTTTTTCTTACTGGTACATAGTTCTTTCAAATGCAGTCAGTATAGGTCCTAGGTTAATTTTATGTATCATAAAATTCTTTTCCCATTTTATGGCATTTAAAAATTTTAATCTTTGTATGAAGGGAGGTTAATTTTATTTAATGTAGTCAAACATATCATTGTTTTCTTTTCATTATCCTTACAATAGTGATTTTTAGGTCTTATATAAGAAATTTTCTCCCACCCCCAAATTATGAAGGTATTCTCCTATATTATCCTCTAACCAGCTTTAAAGGTTTGTCTTTCATATTTAGGTCTGTAATCTTGCTGGAGATTATTTAGTGTAGGATTTGAGATATATTCAATCTCAGACTAATTTTAAGAGTTTGTTCTTTCCTCTTTGATCTGTGATAGCACGTCATTATATATTAATTATCTTTGTATGGATCCAGTTCTGTGCTATTATTCTACCAGTATGTTTGGTCATTGGTAATTGTGTTAATGCCACAGTATCTTAGTTACTATAGCTTTAAAATTGCTCTAATATACTTATTGCAAATCTTCTCACCTTAATCTTTCTTCATGTCTCTTTTCCCTTTGAACTGCAGAATCAGTAAGGTTTTTATTTTTAATGCCTTAGAATTCTGAGTGGCAATTCACTGACTGATACAGATTTTATGTAGCATGGTTATATACAATATTAAGACTTCCAATTCATGAATATGGAATAATGCTACATTCCTGGCATAAAGCCAAATCAGTTATGATCTATTTTCCCTTCTGTATAATCTGGGATTAAATTTCTGTATTAGCATAAATAGAGGCTTTAACACAAAAATCCACAAATCCCACTGGCTTTACATAATGAAAGTTTATTTATTGTTTATACAAAGCCCAAGGAGGGTATTTCTTAGTCTCAGAGAAACTTATGTGACACTCAGGGCCCAGAGTCTTTTTCTGTTTTAGGGGGGAAAGGGAGCTCGTAAAGATGGAACCCCGAGCCTCATAAATGCTAAGCATACTCTCTCCCAAGCAGATACACACTCCCAACCCTGTCCAGAGTCATTTATCTTGTGGCTCTGCATATAGGACCTTTGAGTCCCCTTCTGGATTCTTTACACCTGGTTGTCAAATAAAAGAGAGAGTGAAGATCATGTGGGAAATAGCTCATAGGTCAGGCCTAGAAGCAGCCTGCATCATATCCATCCATATTTATTTAGCTAGAACTCAGTCACATGTCCATTCTTAACTGTAAAGGAAGTTGATACAGAGTCTAGACAAGTGTCCAGGCAGTAGAGACAGTTTTCATTGTGAAAACGAAAATGTCTCCAATAAAAAAGATTCGAACACAAAAAAGTGAACTAATATTTTGCTTAGGGATTTTTCCATTTATGTTCAGTGCAACAGAACATAAATTCTAGTTTTCTTTAGCATTCTCTTAATTGGTTCTGCTACCAAAGTTAGTCTAGTTTCAAAAAATGAAAAAAGGAGAGGTTCTTCTTTTGCTATTCTCTGGAAGAGTTGTGAAATACATGCATTACTTCCTCTTTAAAAATATACTAGTAATTACTTCGAGGCCATCTGGACTTGGAGTTGTAAATCTGACAATAAGAATTATTCTCTCTGAAAATAAGACTATTTTTTTCTGATTGTTTTGCTAAAATTATGTTTTCCTGGCAACCGGTCCACTGAACAAAAATTTTGAGGAATAGGAGAATAATGAAATTATATATGCTGGCTGGGGATATAGCTCAGTTGGTAGAATGCTTGCCTTGCATGCACAAGGCCCTGGGTTCAATCTTCTAGCACCGTAGGGGGAAAAAAAAAATTATATATGCTGAAAAAAGTATGTTAAAGCTGAGTATAATGGTGCACACTTCTAATTCCAGCTACTCAGAAGGCTATGGCAGGAGAATATCAAGTTCAAGGCCAGGCTGGGTAATTTAGTGAAAACCTATCTCAAGGTAAGGTTTTTTTTTTTTTTGTTTTGTTTTGTTTTGTTTTTTAAGGCTGAGGATATAGTGCTGAAGACTATTTGCCTAGCATGTGCAAGGCCCTAGATTTAATCCCTAGTATAAAAAAAAATTTTTTTAGGTTAAAATACCTATTGAATAGAAAACGGACACCTTTCTGATTCCGTAGTTCATCTCCTATCTTAATAGAAGAGAATATTAAAGTCAGGAGAGATTCAAGTACTCATGCCATATCCTACCTCATCATATAGCTATAAAGTAGCATAAGTGGAATTAGAATCTGAATCTTCTTATGTTTAAACTAGTACTCTTTCCACTATGCTGTGTTAGTTTAGCCAATCAATAGATTGCTTCAAACAGTTAACAAACCAAAAGAAGAATAGATAAGAGCACTGTGATCTAGTACCACTTTAACCACTGAGAAGAGTTAACATTTATTATGTCTTCGGTCAAAAGCATGTCTTTGTATTTTTCTGCCAGTTTTTCCATGATCCTAACCACATCTTCTTCAGTGAGAAATATGTTGTTTAGTCTCTGGCTTCTGTGAATTCTAAGATCTTATTCAGTTCTATGATCCTAGGTTTGACTGTAAAGATCCTAAAGTATGGTAATACCTCCTACAGTGCTTCCCTCAATTTCTACAATTTTGGGGCCCTGGTTTTCCAGGAGCTGGATACTAAGCCACCAGGTAGTCTGGTCTCAACTAGTCACCAGGGAGAATGTTTTAGATGTCGCCACTTAAATAAATTCTTTGATAATGCTGATTTTCAGTGTCAATGCTGATTTTCCTGAAAAGTCAGGAAAGTGTATCGTCCAAAGTCCTGGCTTTTGATTCTTCACTACCCCTTTGTTTGTTTACTAGATACTTTAATTTGCCTTTTTCATCCAAAAAAATTCATTGAAAGCATCCTACTAGTTAGTTTCACATACTTACTTGCAGTAGTCCCTACTTTCTTACCATGGCAGCTTTGAGTTGGTCTTGGCCCTTTTCCAAAGCATAAAGTAGTTCAATTACAAAGCTGATATACAAGTGTTTCCCTTCATTCTTGAAGATATTTTCTCTGTATATAAAACTCAAGGTTGGGTTCCTACTCTATTACCCTAGCACATTTATCACTGGACTCCAGGTTTAATTTGCTGGTATTTAGAATCAGCACTGTTTTGAGGATAAATCTGTTTTACTTGTCTTTTGTTTTCTGCATTTTCACCATGTCTTTGTGTAGTTTGTTTCATTTTTGTTTTAGATTTATTCTGCATGGAATTTATTGGGACAGTGACTCAGGTTTTTTTTTCTTTTTTTTTTTTTTGAGAGACAGAGAGAGAGAGAGAGAAATTAATCCTTTTTGTAGATGGACACAACACAGTGCTTTTTATGTGGTTCTGAGAATCAAACATGGGTCCAACCGTGCTGGGTGAGCACTCTACCGCTGAGCCATAATCCCAGCCAAACGCATGCCTATTTTATCAGTAAGAAAGTGAAACTATCTAGTGGGATGCTCTCAGTTTTTCAGCTATTTTATCCTGGCAAATTACTTAGGGCAGCTACAGCTTTAAAGAATTCTTGACTTTTGTGTTCTGTTCTCTTAGATTTTGGCCTAGCATAGTCCTTGAAGCTCTTTGATATTATGAAATATTTTTTACAGTTCACCTACTGTTTTTAGTTGTCTTTTAGCAAGTGAATTAATCTAGATAACCTGGCCCAAGAATACTGAACTTTTTTTTGTAAGTAAGTATTTTTAGAAAAATAATGAACTAAGCTTTTCTAATGATATCCAAATAAGCTATTTTTGTTGATGTTTTTGCTTTATTATTATTATTTTAAGTTAGATGTGGAAGATTTAGGCAGCTCATCAAGGTTAACAAAAGAATTTACTATTCAATCCAGGAAATTCTATTCCTAGCTAAATACCTAGGAAAATGAAAACATATGCCCATACAAAAAAGTGTTCACAGGTCTAGGGGTATAACTCAGTGGTAGAACACTTTCCTAGCATACTTAAGGCCCTGGGTTTGATCCCCAGCACCACTATCCTGCAAAAAGTTGTGCATAAAATTCAAAGTAGCAAATGGATCTCATTTGGCCAAAGAATGAAATTCTAAGATATGCTACAATATGGATGAGCTTTAAAAATATCACCTTGAGTGAAAAAAGTCACAGAAGACTACATATTATATGACTCTACTTATATGAAATGTCCAGGACAAGTTCATTGACATATAAAGTAGATTAGAGGGTTAATCTCAGTTATGTCCACATACTTCAATAAATAACTAAAATATGCACTCAATGTCATAATAGTGAAGGATATTTGGGTAATGATTTATATAGTACTTCATACAGGTTACTGAAAGCTTTGAAAATATTTACTATGATCATGAATAATTATCATATGGAATTCATACCTATTGATTACTATATCCTAGTATGATAAGAATGCCAGTGAACAGAAACATAAAAAACAAAGCCCAATAAAACTTCTGAAAATAACTTTATAACCAAAAAAACAAAACAAAAAAAAAAAAAAACAAATCTCAGAAAAATAACTTTCCTATTCTGTACAATTTTCTTTTAAATAAAATAGCAGTCTTTAATCCAGATGAATGTAAACTAGGACACATTATCTTATAAAAAAAAAAGAGAGAGAAAAAAACCTCTGTGTACTTAAACAATAGTCTGCTCTACTATGATATGTTCTTGTAATGCAAACTAGCTCAGATGCAAATGGCACTAGGAAATGATATCAGTATAATAAAGAAGTCACTTTGGTTTGCTGGTGATTTTTTCCTAGGAAAGCGGAACCAGAAAAGTGGGAATAGTATTAGAACTTTAGCAGGAAAGGAAAAATCCCTCAACTTGGCTACTGTACTGACAATGTAAGTATTAATCTGTATTACCAGAAATTTTTAAAAGAAGGCTTTAGGTGAGTACTCCTATGCTGGAAGCACTCCTAGTACTTTTTCCCATGCCCTCTTTAATGGCAGCCTCCACTGGCTCACCACTATACTTCCATCTGTATCGTCCTAAGATCCACCAATTCCATCCCAATGAAAGGCTTACCAGCATTTCTATTCAAGTAATTTTGTACATTTATAATCTCATCATGGTAGTCACTAACTACACTAAGTTGCCTAATTGAACAGTTCAAGTTATCTCCCCAATTATTACTTGTGTTAGTTCTCAGAATACACAGATATATGGGTTTTGCAGTTTGTGAGGTTTTCAGGAATGCATAAATCTCAATACATCAGAAACCTCTGTACTTTTTTATTTTTAAAAGTAGGTTTACTTCTCTGAAGGCTGGGAATAATACATAGAATGAGTAGACACAAGGGGTAAGGATGAGTTAAAAAAGTCAATCATTTCCAATGTTACAGAGTAAAAAGAATCACATTTCCTTCACTATTGACTTCCTTCCACTTATAAAACAAACTTAATATTTTTGTCCCTACTAGTTTTTGTAATATTTGATGGAGTTTTAATTTAAGAGTATCATAAATGGGTTAACAATGAAGTAAGCAATGCTGCCTTTAGTTCAAATCTTCAGTAAACTGTGTGTTGGATATTTACTGAACACTGTGAAAATACTAATATTCTTTTGTAAAGTCTTGCCTCAAAAGATCTACAGTCTTTCAAAAGACATTATGTAAGTGTAGATTTTGTCATTATGTACTAATATGATCTGGACAATTTTGACCCGGCTTCCTTATCAATTAAATGAAGTAACTATATTTTAGTTTCCTAAACATTTTATACCAACCTCTTTTCACAATAGTTTTGATCATGTGGTCATTTGTGCATAGAAAATAATAATGAAGTGATTTTTAAAAGAATTTAAAACTGAAGGTTTTATTACAAAGGTTATTTATTTATAATATTTGGGAATGTTAACATGATGCTCAACTCTAAAAATTTCCTTTTTTAAAACAAATGATTCACTTGAATTTTCTACAGATCAATTAAGAAAAAGAATAAAGTGTCAATACATTACAGTCTTTGGAATACATCCTAAACTTCCACTTTATAATCTCCCCTCTCCATTCAAACCAAATGGAATAACATTCCTCTTCTTTCAAGTCTCACCATTACTTAAAAAAAAAAAAAAAAAAAAAAAACTATCACGATTACAAGATGGGAAAAATTATATTTTTAAAAGTTATAAACTTCTTTACAATGTTGATTATCTGCTGCCAGATTAATATTTGTGCAATAATGATTTGACTACCTAAACTTTTAAACACCTCCAAAGGCTGCCCAATACACCCCCCCCACACACACATATATCTCACAAGTGTCAAATGACACAGCTTGGTACTAAGTCACTCTATTAACTATATCCAATTTCTTTATCACCTCATATTAATCTCCTATACAAACCCTCTAGAACACAATTTTGCATACGATATGAGATAATACTAGGATTTTTTCCCTCCCCAACAGATACCCATTTTTTCCAGCACAGCGTATTAAAACTTTCATTTTCTCATTAATTTATTTGCATTTTTGTCAATCAATTAATCATATACATATCAGCTCATTTCTGAACTCTCTATTAACTGTTCTACTGAGATATATATGTATATGTAAAGTATATGCAAAAATCACACTATCCGGACGACTGATAGAGCAAGTCCTAAAGGTAAAACATCCGGCAAGAATAAGCCAGTCAGCATATTCCATTCTCTCTCCACTACTATCATTAGTTTTTCTGGGCATAGGATGTGGGAAGGAATGCAGCCTAAAGCATACAAACTAATTTTAGAATATCTGCTGGACATTCTGGGATACAATTGATCTAATATTTTTTATTGATGCTTAAATAGTCAATAGCCACATATGGTTTACTTAAACTGAATTTTAAAAACAAACAAACAAACAAAAAAACCCTAACAGTTTCTCAGTTGCACTAGCTACATTTCAAAGGTTCAACAGCTACTCATGGCTATTGGTCAGCATGTTGGACAACCCAAATATACAACATTTCTCTCATCACTAAAAGTTCTATTAGACAGTGCTGTTTCAATGATATTATGTGCAGATACAAGGTCTGAAGCTGTTTCTGCCAACATGAAAAGGTAGGTATGAGAACAAAACCAATGCAAGGGGAAGATAGAGAGAGAGCCCACTTCAACAGAGCCTCTTCAGCACACTGCTAGAATTTTGTTATGTGATATAACACACACCTGTCCTTTTTCCCAATCCCGCCCCCACTTTTTAAAAACTTGTTCTAATTATACATGCACTTTGACACATTCTTCTGTTGAAGAATAACATTGGTTGTGTAGTTGTATATGTATATAGGGTAATAATGTCTAATTCATTCTACTATACTTCCTTCCTACCCTTATATTCCCTCCCCTCCCTTCACTCCCCTTCTACCTAAATCCAAAGTAACTCTATTCTTCTCTAGCCTGCCCCCTTAATCTCCAGGATATATAAAGAACTCAAAAAACTTAACACCAAAAAGTAAATAACCCAATCAATAAATGGGCTAAGGAACTGAATAGACACTTCACAGAAAAAGAAATACAACTGATCAACAAATATATGAAAACCTGTTTAACATCCCTAACAATTAGAGAAATGCAAATCTCACTCTAGTCAGAATGGCAATTATCAAGAATACAAGCAACAATAAATGTTGGTGAGATGTGAGAAAAAGGTATAATCATACATTGCTGGTGGGACTGCAAATTGCTGTGACTACTACAGAAAGCAGTGTGGAGATTCCTCAAAAAACTTGGAATGAAACCACCATTTGACCCAGCTACCCCAATCCTTGGTTTATACCAAAGGACTTAAAATCAGCATACTACAGTAGCGCAGCAACATCAATGTTTATAGCAGCTCAATTCACAATAGCTAAACTATGGAACCAAAACACCCTTGTTTTCAAGACTAGTTTCAGTCAGGTTTTCTGTTGCTTTCAACCTAACCAATTTGGCATAGTTTTCAAACAACTGTATAGTTGATTGTTACAATCCCTGAGATTTATAACTTTAATATTTTCTCTGTCCTATTAAAACACTTAGTGGTACAACAAGCATTCAGTAAATAAATATTATAGTAAAGATATGCGAGTTAGAATAATCACAGAAATTTACTTTGAATTACTAACAAAATGTCAAAAAGAGTTTGAGTACTTAATATCAAACACCTTTTACAAAATGCCTAAATGCTTATCTAAAGCTATTTTCTACCATCCTTCAAAATTTTTTTTTTAATTTTTTTTTCAGTTGCAGATGGACACAATACCTTCTTCTTCTTCTTCTTCTTTTTTTAATGGGGTGCTGAAGATAGAACCCAGTGCCCTACACATTGGAGGCAAGCACTTTACCACTGAGTCACAACTCCGACCCTCAAAATGTTTAATACCTCAAACTTAACATAGGTAGGTTTTTTATTACTTCAAAGTAATAACAAATTTTAAATACTTAATTCATCTATACAAATGCAGAAAATGGCAATAACATCTTTTAATTATGTTTTATGCAATAATCCTATATGAATGGAAACATAAAAAGCAAGCTGATTTTTAAAATTCCTGTACAAATATTACTTGTTATTTGTTTCTTCTTCAAAACATCAACGTTTTTAAGATTTTCAAGCTAGATTCTGTAAATAACTTAAGGCCAGAAATTACACAAAACAACAAACTATTATAGGAAAAGAAAATTTCTACGAAAGCAAAGCATGACAGAAAAACATTCTCCACTGAATTACAAGAAGTAAATTCTAACACACACAATTAAGCTGTAGTCTATTCTAGAAAGCTAAAGCACAGTCTATTTACCAAGTCTTAAAAATTGCTAACATTTATAAAAATATATAAAAAATTTACCTGCTAATGTTTTACTGCTAATGAATTAAAATAAAAACTACAACAACCATTCTTTAAATAAATAAACATAATCTCATTTCTCCTAAACATATAGTAACATTCTTCAAAGAACATCCTTAGGATACACAATTATCAAAGTACATGTTAACAATTGTGAGTCAATTAAACAAAAAATGTGAAAAATCCTCATGTATGTACTTACTTTCTTAAAATACTACCATTTGAAACTTCACAGGAACGGCCCTAATTACATAATTATAAATTAAAAAGCAGAGTTCTGGCTAATCTAAGCAAAGAAGATACCTTCTATAGAGATTTTAGATCCTTAAGTAGTCTTTTTCAGAAATAAAATAACTTAATAAATAAATACTGAAAACTGGGTGTCACCTGAATTTTAACATATCTGTTCAAAGTGCCAGTTTTCAAAAATTACATGTTTCCATTGGATCTTTATAAAAGAGAACTATTTCACCATTTAAAAATATCTATATATTTCACTTTATTAAAGCATACACAGAACACTGATAAACAGGTTAAATACCCAGCACCACCATTTGCTTTAAATAATCTTCTAGTTCTAATTACAGTATAAAAATTTATATACTGAATAATTACTGTTTGGTAGGAAACATAATATTGGGATTCTAAGGGCCTTCAAAGCCTTACTAAAGTGTATCCAACAAAAGGACTTCTGCAGTAAAACAATAATATACCTAACACATCATCTTGTTAAGAAAAAAGAAGCAGGATGGTCATTTACCATTATCTTCCTGGGTTTGGTACATAGTCATGATAAATATTAGTGAAATAAATAAAATATGTAGAGATAATTCAATATCTTTACTGCTTCTCTCTTTTCTCTTCCTTTCTCTGCAACCCCTTTCAAAAATTGCCATGCAGTTCTAACACACTTTCTTGCCTGAGAATGTAAGACAATGAAACCTAGGAAGCTATTTTATTAAATTCTTTCAGTGACTAGGCAAGCCACCAGGTTAAAGTCAAGCGCCTAAATACATCATGAGATGGTGGTTTACTTCTCAGGTATTAGCTAATCTTATTATTAACATTACACTACAGCTATACTTAGCTGATCTGTCTTCATAAACTGGAGAGTGCAGAAATTGTCTTAATTTCTACCTAAGTTGCCCTTTGGACCTAAAATACCTTCCCTCTATCCCATTCCCTTCTTCAACCATTTCCTGTTAAAAACTGGTGATAGGGTCACCTCTAGAGGAAGTTCACTCTAACCACTCTCCATCTCCTTTTTCTCTTTGGTCAAAAATCTGACCAGTGCAATGAAGGCCTTCCAGAATAAAAAAAAAAAAGAACACTTTATATCTACTGATGAGTATTAAAATAATTCCTGAACATATGGACATAAAAAGGGCACGGATATTGGTGAATAATCACAAGAAATGTCTTACAGAAACTTACATTACAAAGTGATATATATCATCCTTCCCCCACCCCCGAACTCATTTATTTATCAAAAACACCAATCTCTGATGGAGAAAAATATGCCCTCAACAAGAAAAAACACACCTGGAGATGCATAGTTTCTTATAAAAAGCACATAAATGAAAACCAATAATTGTATGAAAAAATAATAATATTCAAATACAGAGCAAAATAAAAATAGTAAAACTGAAATTGCAAGAGCTATGGTGACTGCTGTGTGAAGTGATGGTGCAGCGACATGTGGGAAGAGGAGGAGGGCCATGAGGATTGTGTGCCTCACCCTGTGAGTCATCATCCTGCTGCTTCAGGCTCTGTTAGGAATAAAAGAGCAGGGCAGGGGGCTGGAGGTGGAGGAAAGCTTTGTCTTGTCTTCAGATGCCTCATTATTTTTTCCCTTTCCCTGCCGCTCCACTGCAGCCCTGTAAAACATTAGGCAAGCCTCTTAAAACACTCCCTGTCTGTTCCAATCCTTATCTATAATATAGGGGGGAAAGTGATTCGCTCCAAAAGCCTCTCTGAGGATATTTTAAACCTGTCAGAAAACTGAAGCAGAATCATGCCTTCCAGTTCTACCAGGTCAACACTAGATAAGTCAGTTAACTTTCAACCAGATTCCATCTCTTACCATGCTCCCACATCTTTCAAAAAGCAACCATTAAAGGAGCTACATTTGAAGAAGCTCTTATAACTATGTAGAACTGAACTGAAATGTAACCTATTAGAAATACATACCCTAGTGACAACCGGTATACTATTTTGAATGGCTTTTTAAAAGGTTTAAATAGTTACAATTTATGCTTGCTCCCCACCTGTAATCATTTCAGGAGATATTCTTGGGGATAAAAATATTTAAAAAGCTGAATAACCATTGCCAAGATATTGTGTATTAACTTGAAGCTTTTAGTTTATAAATGCACTTAGGACAAGTTAATATAAAATTGCTTAGACTTCATATCAAAATGAGTTTCTGATTCAGTAGGTCTTGGATAGGGCCCAAGAACTTGCATTTCTAAACAATTCTCTGGCGATACTGATGTTGCTGGACAGGGTACCACATTTTTGAGAATCATTAATTGTATTTAATATACTCTTGGCACACTTTTACTATTACCTGTTTTTGTTACCTATTTGATAGGTACATCTTATACTGATTCCCTAGTGTTCTTTAAGATCTTATTTTCAAATTCCTTTGCAATTTGAAGGCAGGTGAAGATTATTAAGATTCAAGAAGGTAGACTTTCTTCAGAATCCAAGTTATCATCATTCTGTTTCACTTATATCTGTGACTCAATTTCATCAACTATGAAATAAGGATTCTACAATATTAAAAAAATTAATTCATAAGAGTAGCAGAGTATAAGAAACACTTAATAAATGCTATTTTTCTTGTTGCAACTACCCTCATTAATTTTCTGTTCATTATTAAGGAAAACTCATTTATAGTTGCTAAATGTTATATATGATTGATATGTGTATAAACTCTAACTTATTTATAGTGATATGTTTCAGAGCTTCACTGAATCCAGTAAACTGGGAAGCAAAGAAAGAGGATAATGTCAGAGACCTGGGTTCTGGTCTGACCCTGCCAATTTCTTTTACAGGACTCTGGGTAGGTCATTTGAGTCCCAATTTCTATTTCTAAAAAAAGCTTACCTTGGATGTGAAGATCAAATGAGATTCTGCAAATGGAATTTTTTTTAAAGTGTTATGGTATTCCTGTGATGAAAAAGAAATACCTCTACTTGGTAACACTTCAAAAGACATTAGTAAGAGAGAGAAATGGTCATGGCCCCTGTATTTTGTCCTCAAATGATAGCACAATGGTTTCAACTGCTACGCGAGTTATTTATGAATGTTCTCCAATGCCACCAAGTCATCTTTTTTAAAAAATAGTATGAGCTGTAAAATTTAATGCTTCAACTATTTCTACAAAATGGCGGACATGGTAGCACATGACAGCAATGCCAGCAACTCAAGGGGCAGAGACAGGAGGATTGCAAGTTTAAGGCCAGCCTCAGCAACTTAGTGAGTCCCTCCAGCAACTTAGCTAGACCCTGTCTCAAAATAAAAAATAAAAGGGCTGGGGATGTAGCTCAATGATAAGGTGCACCTGGGTTCAACACCCAGTACCAAAAAACCAACCATCCAATCAACCAAACAAAAATATTTCTGCAAAATGAGAAAAAACTTAGTAACAAAAATAATACAATATCTAATATAATAATTCATAAATTTATCATAATGTATTGAGAAGAAAACACAGAGGTCATAACATTTTCTTTGTATGTTTACATTAAATACTACTTTTTATAGGACTAAACAGATGTGTACCACCTACCTAGGGCTGTGGGTGTAACTCAGTGGTAGAGTGCTTGCCTAGCACTCTGTGCAAGACTCTTGAGTTCAATCTCCAACTCCACACACCAAAAAAGTCTGCCGCCTCTTTTTGCATTAATGCTTAATAACATGAAAAGATATGAACATCTTTGATGACATTCTTTGTGAATTGTTACCTAATGAAATATAGGAAATAGAGCTTTCAGATTTTAAATATATCCACTTGAGGGGAAAGCAGTGTACCTCAACTCCACAAGGAGAGAAGCTCCTGCTCTAGGGACCCTTTCAAACCTCCTTTCCATCTGGCTGTTCATCTATATTATAAAATGATTTATAATAAACAGGTTAAAAGTCAACCAGTGTTTCTCAAGTTCTGTGAGCCACTCTAATGAATTCATCAAAACAAAGGAAGGGCTTGTGGAAACCCTGGTTGGTACCTAGTATGGACTTCACCCCTCATCCTATGGGCTCGCACACTAACTCTACTGATAGAGTGTCAGAACTTTACTGAATTAGAAGATACTCAGTGTCCACTAAGCTGTTTGGTGTATGGAGAAAAACCCCACAAATATCTGGTTACCAAATTTTGAGTGTTGAGTGTAGAAGTATAGGGGTAAAGTTTGTGTTCTCTCTCAGAGCTATACAATCAAAATAATATCAAATGACTATTTATTATTACTGTATATATTTAGGTATTTTATTTGCAGACCAGAAATGGTTGGGTGAGAATAAAGACAAGTATTATCTATAAATACATACATAACACCATAAAGTTTTCTTGACTTCAGCAAAGTCACCAATTATATTGTTATAATCAAGACTTTCAAATAATCTGCACTCTTGATGCTAACGAGCTAAAAACTTAAAAAGTTAAATGTAACCATATTCATAGTGTAAAATTAAAAAATTATTTTCAAGCATTCAAATGCTATTTTTCTAAGGCTTAAACAATCTATTAAAATTAAAGTGTAAAACAAATTCCAAGTATTTAAATTTATAGAAAGGTGACATTTATTAAATATTTTGATAAAAATAAAACTATCAGTAATTTAAATGTTCAATGCCTATCTCAATATCAGTGTATTTCATGTGTCATGACTGCTATGCTGCTATGCCAGAGACATATATGTAAATCTAAGAGCAATGTGAAATGTTTAGCACAGGAAAATGTTTCTCAGCACCAGGTGCAACTGTGTTCTACTTTGAACTGATACATTTTTATATAAGAAAATATTACATGCACACTGAAAGGAAGGAATTGAGAAGGTAATCAATCTTTCTTTCATCTTCCCTAGTACTTTCACTGTTCAAATTCTCTCTATATTCTAAACAATGGTCTCTCTAGAATCAAGAGTAGCACAACCCATAAAAATCAGTATTTTGCTCACCGTTGCTCTTTATTTCAATGACAGGACAAGAGGTATGGAGACATTATTTCCCTGGGATCTAAATAGTGTTTGTTACAACAGACATTTAGTTGCTCTTTATTTCAATGACAGGACAAGAGGTATGGAGACGTTATTTCCCTGCGATCTAAATAGTGTTAGTTATAACAGACGTTTAGCCTTATGCTGCATACAGTAGGCAACTTTCTAAAATGGTTGTCAGTAATCCCATCTCCCAATATTCATGCCTTAGTGTAATCCTGTTACTTAGTGTAAGTTGAATTGGACCTAGTGACTTGTTTCTATCAAGCAGAATATGGCAAAAATTATAGAATGTCACTTCTGAAAATAAGTTATAAAAGATGTGACATTTGGCTTGATGGAAATCTATTGCTGGCTTTGATGACTGAAGCTGCCATATTAGAGAGGTCCACCTGGTAAGAAACTGAGAGAGGGTGGACACTGGACAACAGTCAATAAGAACTGAGACCCTTAGTGCAACAACCCTTAAAGGTATGACTCCTACAAAATCAATGTAAGCTTAGAAGCAGATATTTCCCTAGTTGAGCTTTGAATCATTTTCAGATGTTACCAATGGCAATATTTTCACTGTAGCCTTGTGATAGTCCCTGAAGCAGAGGATTAAGCTAAGCTTCCCCCCAATTTCTGACCCACAGAAACGATGACATAACTTTTTTAAATGCATCCAATGGAATTTAAATGT
Organism: Spermophilus citellus; assembly: GCF_964194105.1. Classification (NCBI taxonomy): domain Eukaryota; kingdom Metazoa; phylum Chordata; class Mammalia; order Rodentia; family Sciuridae; genus Spermophilus; species Spermophilus citellus. The sequence goes on from NC_138185.1 coordinate 55,334,778, forward strand.
CACAGCTATATGATATCTAGCATCATTCTTTTTAAAAATACATGTATAAATTATCAGCTGTTGATGAAACATAGGACATAAGGGAGTAAAACTCATTTTCTTTAGGAAATATAATATTCTGGAAAAGTAGTGTGTAAAGATTTTCAAATAAATGTCATTTTAAAGACAGCAGTGATACTCTTCATTTCAAATATTTTAGCCTTATAAGGCTCATTCTAACGGCAATCCCTTAATTTACTAATGTGTAAGTTTTCATTTTCACAGACAGTCCCTAATTGATTTGACTTACAATTTTTCAACTTTATGGTGGTGCAAAAATAATAGGCATTCCATAGAAACTATATTTTTAATTTTTAACTTTTCTCAGGCTAGTGATATGTTGGTGCAAAACTCTCAGGATATTGGAAAGTAAAAGCTTGGCACAATTTGCAGGTAATTTATGGGTCTCCTAGGACATAATCCCATCATGAAGTTAAAAGACATCTGTAATTCAACTTACTAATGCAGGAAGTATATACATCCCCAAAATATTGAAGACCTTAATTTACAATGCCCCAATAAATTTAATATGTCAATGCTATTAATTTGAAAAAAACAAAGTTGTATAGTTTTTAAAATTTCATCAACTCTAGTGAAAATTCTAAAATTTGAAATTAAAATGTTGAACTAGTTTTAAAACACAGGTAATATAAAATAAGAAAGAGCAAAGAACACTATTCTGTAGGTGGGTTTCTAATATGTGTATTTATACATGAAATTGAAACACAAATATAAACACCACAGCTACCACTGTTTATAATCACAATTTAATTAGCTACCAACTACCCAAATCCAAAATGCTTGGAACAAGAAATGTTTCAAATTTCAGAGCTTTTTAGATTTTGGAATATTTTTATGAAATTTACTGGCTTAACAGCCCTATTCTGAAAATCTGAAATCTGAAATTTTTTTGAGTGTCATGTCAGCATTCAACAAGTTTCAGATTTTGAAGCGTTCCAGACTTTGTACTTTTGCATTAGGGATACTCATATTAAGGTTACCATGCTCCCAGAAAACATATTTGATCTAAACCCCACTGACATAATATGTGTGCATCCTTATGCTACAAACCCTGTAGATATGGTTAACAGCTCAGTGCACCCATCCTTCTTTTTACAGTACATCCCTAAAGGGCTCGTGTGTAGGATACAATAGAACAGAATACATCTGCAGAAAACTACATTTTAATATAATCAAGACTATGAGAGGGTATTTTGGCAACTCAGGAAAAGTAAAGTTCTACTCATTTTAAAAGCTAACATATATGCAACAAGAAATAGGCAAAGTCATTAGAAGCCTTATGAAAGTTGTTAAAGAAGTTTGTTAGTGTCACTACTGATCATATTACATAAGGAAATACCCTAAAGCAGATCACTTCTTAAATGTTTGTGCCTCTTTAACTCCTGATTTCCTCAGCCACATGTGATGCTCAGGAGTCTAGAATCCCACTAACAAGTATAAGTTTATTTATATAAAATCTTCTGTTGGTAAAAGTGTATTTCAGGGATTTGTGAAACCATGGGTAGAAAAAATATTCTTTCAGCTTGAATTAGAAATCTCTAAATAACATCCCCTTGTAGAACTCACAGCACACAGAAGTCCTACGAATATTTTTGTCAAATGTATAGATGAGTTTTAAAAAAAGTTGCTTCCAATTACAACTTTTGGAAAGGAAACTATATAAAACAGAAAAGAAAATAACTGTAATGGTATTCTAAAAATATTCTTATATATGAGATACCTGTAAGATACTTAGAGAGTACCTGACCCATTTTCAATAATGTTATCCTGTAAATTCAGTTTGGTCCTCCACAAAAGTCCTAGTAGATGCACCAGTTATGAGCTATTACTACTGATAAAAAAGAACTCAGACACTTACATAAAAACTCGTGAGGATGCACTTGCTTGCGTCATCTTCATATGTAAAAGAAAACCCACAGGGCTGAGGACCAAACTCAGGTCCTTGGGCATGCTAAGAAACACCCTGCCACAGAGCTAAATTCCCAATCTCTTATCTTACAAGTTTAATAGTCACTGTTTTATAATTAAGACTTAGTAAGATTTTTATAAGTAATAAGAATAAAGTCTTATAGCTTATTTGAGCACAACAAATTTATTGCTTATTATCCTAAGTATATCCTATTCAATGTATTTTATATAAATTCAGAATTTCATAGAGATCTTTTGGTAAGAGTCCTTCCTGTTAGCTTGTATCTAAAAAACACAACTAAAAAGAAAATATCAAAATCCCAATTGATAATCAAACTGCAAAAGTTTTCTTTCATATTGAAACAGATTGTAGCACTCAGAAAACGTGTTAAATGTTTGGGATTTACTCTCTTAAAATTTGACTGTTGACCACAACAGAGATGAAGAATGAGGTGGTTTTAAAATTCTGTGAGGATTAAACCAGACTATATTCTTTAATTCTCTAAAAGAAATAAGTTTTAGGCTGTGCGAAGTACCCTCAACTTCCAGGGGCCAAGAACAACTGCTGCAATGAAAGAGCAGAGTAGTTAGGGTTAGGAGGTATCCCCTTCTATAATGAAACTAGCTAAAATACCTACTTGCTGATGTCAACAAAGTCAACTCTATTTCTTTGTTTTACTTAAGGCTGTGAAACTTTTGATAAGATGTTTAAAATAAGTAACTCATTTTAAACACAGTAGGAATACTCTCCATTTCAAGGAAATCCAGTTATAAATTCTCCTACAACCCTTACCTAAATTATCCCTTAGCTTATAAAAATATAACATATGCTCATGAAATACAAGAGCGAATCTACTACATAGTTCATGTTGCAAATAAGTGATAAGATGTGCCATAAAAGCTAATGTGACAAAATAATTCACAAATGACAAACATAATTATATTAAGGGAATATGGCTAAAGATTAAACCATAGAGTTTAATCAAAGTGATCAACAAAAACAAAATAAAAAACTCCCAACAGATTTCAGGGAGGTTCACAGTATTAACTTATAAAAGTTATCTTTTATAAATTTGAAACAGAAAGGAATTAAAGGAGAAAGTATGCTGGTTCTCCTTTTTGAAGGTTTTATTTTAAAATACTATTTCTGAGTAGAAGAAAATTCATCATAAAACTATGGGTAAATCAAGCTACAGAGATGAGTCCTAGCTGTACTTATACTATACTTTTACTTCTCATTTGAAACAACTGATTATTGACTAAAAAGTTGGATTTTTAATGTAAGTAACAGAATTATTTTTTTCAATAACAAACTAAATCAATCACTCTCCGGAAAGGGACTGCTAAGGCTGAGAAATTTTAAAATTCATTTTTTTAAACTGTAGCATAATCTATGAGGACAAATAATTTAGATTCCCATACAATAAAATAGTTAAGTATTTTTCTCTAGCTTAATTTCAATCATTTGATATAAAATCTAGATTGGGTTTCCATATGTTCTCTTATACTTAGTTTTTGCATCATCACATGGCTTCTCTACTTTCTCTAAGGAAATGTCTAATTTAAAAAATTATTTTCTAATATTGCAAAACTAAGCCAAAGGTTTTTGTTGGTTGGTTGGTTGGTTGGTTGATTTTTGGCAGAAATGGGGACTTAATCCAGGGCCCTGTGCATGCTAGGCAAGTGCTTACCACTGAGTCACATCCCAGCCCCAATGTATCTCTCAAGTAATGAAAAAGTCCTTTTTAAAAAATAAAAATGAAACACTCTTCTAAATGCAAGCAAAAAGGCAAAAGTAACCAAGAAGCTAAGTTAAAATGTTATTAGAAATATAGTACATGGGAAAGTTATTTTTTATAAAATTTGAAGCAGAAAAGAATTAAAGGGGAAAGTACAGTGGTTCTTCTTTTTGAAGGCTTTATTTTAAAATACTATTTCTGAGTAGATGAAAATTCATCCTAAAAAGAATTCCTTTTCTTTTTCACTTAATTAGGTTGGCAAAACCATAAGAAACACTAAAAAGGGCAGTGGATAAACAAAAAAGGGACAAGGATTTTCCCCTCCCTCCCAAAAAGGTAGTATTAATGAAATAAATATTGTTTATATAATTTTCTTTCTTTTCATTAGTATTTATTTATTTTTTAAAGGTAGAGTGTTATTTCTTTTTTTAAATATTTTTTAGTTATAGATGGACACAATATCTTTACTTTGGTTATTTATTTTTATGTAGTGTTGAGAATCGAACCCAATGCCTCACATGTGTGAGGTGGGCGCTCTGCCACTGAGCTACAGCCCCAGCCCTTTTCATTAGTATTTAAAGTTGTAAGTTACCACTGACAAAATGAAATGACTAAGATTTTTGAAATTATAACTTCATCCTAACCAAAAGTGATGGTTTCTTATAATAATTTAAAAATTCCTATAAAATATGTAATCACAGATGAAATGTTCGATTATACTAGTTAAATGTTAGATATATAAGGTAAAACAGCCCACCTTATTTTGTTTGAACAAATAGGATATGTTTATGGCATAAGTGAGTGTTCATATATCCATTTTCAATCCTTCTAAGAAATAATTCAAAGAAAAGATACCTCTACCTGATTTATGCTCTGTATGTACAAAGTAATCTGAGAGTTACTCTTATTAAACGCAAGATTCAATTATTATTTGCAATTCACACATTACTAGATATATGTGTTACCTCGACAATATCCGAGTTGGTTCTGCTTTCATGAGGCTCATTATATTCTGTATACTTGAGAAGAACTTTGTCCATATCAGTGCTGGCATACTGAAACAGTTTGTTAGAGCTGTTGAAAATGATGAGTGCTATTTCACAGTCACAGAGCACACTAAGTTCATAGGCTTTCTTCATCAACCCAAACTTTCTCTTTGTAAAAGTGACCTAGACAATCAAAGAAAAAAAGTATATTTTATTAAAAGCATTAGTAGTACTCGAAATACAGACTATTTGAAGATGAATCTTCTTATAATACTGAGCCAGATTTCAAAGATGGAAAAGTATTCTACTCTCATACTTCATATGGGCCTTCTCCTTCCCCATTCTGCCACAAAACTACAGTCTTACATATTTATCTTATATGTCTAACAGCTCTAAAAGGGAAGTCCCCTCTCCTTCTAGAAGGTATTCCTTATCTTTTTTTTTTTTTTTTTTGGCTATGACTACACCATAGAAGGAAAAGAAACAGAGAAGGAAATAGCTGACCAGTGGTCCCTTATCCCTCATCTTAAAATTATTATCACCAAAACCCCCAATCCCTCCATCCAGGTATCACTCATCATCCAGGTAATCAATCGTCATCCAGGCTTTAATGTCTAAACAACTAAGTAAATACACACCAACTCATTCCCAAATCTATCTATAGCACCCACTAAAATTCAGTCTAGGATCAGCAAGTTCTCTGATGTTTTCAAATTCTTCTTTTAAAATTTATTTCTCTAATTAAAATCTGCTGCCGGAAGACTCTCAAACCAATACCCCAACTTTTTTTCAGTTTGTTTTAAAATATTACTTGCCCAAGAAGATAAATCCTTTTACCTTCCTATACTTTCTTCCAAATTATTTGTCCTCCTTCCCCTTCAAAGCCCTCAGATATTTTTAAGCCTATGCCATGAAATCATACCAGCTTATAATCCTCCTTTTGGTGAGCACAAAGCAATACCCACCACCACCTCTTTCTCATGCAGTATTACCTGATTACTCCCCACCCACACACTTTACTTTTCTTTCTAGTTCTGCTCTGCTTCTATCCCTGGCACCTTGGCCTCTCAGTTCCTTTACTTGAAAATCTCCAGTGATTTTACCTCTAATACATGTTCATCACCTATTCCCTTTGTCACACCTTCAACTACACCACCACCAATAATCCACATTACTTCCAAAATCTCAAATTCATGAAATCTATTTTTACAGTCTCCTCTTCTGCTCTATTTTCTGTTACCTCTCCAGATATTTTTTCACCTCATCAAGTCCTCCAACTGATTTACCTTACCACTTTGTTACTACAGATTGAGTAACCTTTACCCAAAATGCTTGGGACCAAAGGTGTTTTGAATTTGGGCTTTTTTGAGATTTTTGGAACTTTTGTACATGGGACCTCAGTCTAGACACATAATTCATTTGTTTTTATACACACAGTCTGAAGGTTAATTTTTACAACACTTTAGTCAATCTTTGTTTTCATTGTGACTTATCTTACATGGCCAGGTGTGGAATTTTCCACTGCGGTATCATGTCACTGCTGAAAAAGCTTAAAATTTTGGACTTCTGATTTTCAGGTAAGGGATGCTCAACCTGTATTTATTCTCATGTATTTTCTTCTCTTTTTAGATTTGATGACCCAACACTACTTTCACTCCCTTTCAAACACTTCTAATGTGTCCTCTTCTCTCATTAACATACTTTTCTGACACATTCACCAAAAAGAAACTGACTTCCTAAATATACACCAAAATATCCCTATGTCTTTAAGCAAATAGTTGACAATTTCTGGCAACACACCACACATACACATACCTGGTGTGACTGAACTGATGACCATTAAATCTCAATTAACATTCAACGTTGCCTGACATTCCTAACATCACTCGATTCATTAATCCATTCTTCAAGTCAACTGTTCCCCATCTTCTTCAACTTCACTCTCATAATCTTTCTTGAAATCATTAGAAACAAAAGAATCACCTCATCTTTTCATCACTAAATCTATCAGTTTAACTATTTCATCTGTACCTTTCCCCATTCCCTTCTTTGCAGTTATTGACATGTCTGCACATTACGGTCCACCGTGGCTTTCTTGCACTCTACTAGATCAAATACCAGAAGTACATAAACATGCTCTAGCATTTCCTTCCACTCTACATTGCTCCTGCAGTAATCAATCTCTTTGCTCTCTACTTCAGAGTAAAGTGTTTAAAAGAAATGTTTTAACATTTGTTTTAGTTGTCTGTGATTTCTTACCACTTATTCTCTCCTTTTATTGTTACAATCAGACTTCCATTCCCCATATTCCACCAAAACTGCTCGTTAATACCATCATCAGTGACCTGTAATTTATGTGATCAAAGTCAACAGACATATTGGTTCTATCTGACTTTACACCTCAGCATTTAACAGAACTAACAGTATTCTCACTTCCTTTCCAGATGTTCATGATGCAACATTCTCTTACTTCACTGGATGCTCCTCTCGGTCTTTATAGCTACCTCCTCTTCTGCTCAGCCTCCATACATTCAAATGCCTGCAAGTATTGAACCTGGGCTCCCTGTTTTTATCCTCTCGGTTTTTGTTTGGTGAGTGTATCTAGCTTCACTGTTTAAAAGCAACAAATAAATTTTTTTCCAGCTTTCTCCATTTCAGCAAAGATACCACCATCCATTCAAAAAACAAAAACAAATATGTGAGAATTAACCTTAGATCCCTCTTAATTATCTACCCTATCCAATCTATCAGCAAATTCTGCCAACTTTACCACTAAAACATATTTACCTCAAATCTATTTACTTCTATCTACCTCTATGACTACTACCCAAGCTATGTTACATCATTTCTCATCATCTTGCTTACATAATGAATGATCTTATTGGACTTTCAGGTTTATCTATAACATTCTGTATCTGCCAAGTAACTGAAAGAGTGATATTCTGAAACACAGATCAAATTCTGTAAGTGAAAGATTAGGGTTTCACTGCACCGAAAGTAACATTAAAACTCATTGAAAATACACAAAAAAAATATTTATCCTCCATTTCCCTATCTGAATTTATTGCCCACCAAACTCCCATATATCCTTTAATCTACACTAGCATGAGTATGTGCATAAATATACAGGTTGTGTGGGGGAAGTGGGGAGAGTTAGTTTGTGTTCCTTAAGACACCAGCTACTTTCTGATTTATAAACCATGCTATGTTCCCTCTATATGGAATACTCTGCAAATCAAAGCTCCTTAATGGTTCCTTTCTTCATCTTGTAAAAATAAATCTCTTATAATTTAATCTTTTTAAAAAAAATCTTAATTATATAAATACACAAATATATAATTTTATATAAATCCAAATATGGAATATATTAACATCTTTTGCTTATTTCCCTACTTTCCCTTGCAGCTACACAAATCCCTTAACCTATATTTTCAGCCCAGTATTTCTGATTTTTATACAAGATTATCATATAATCATGATAATGATTTGTATATACATACAAGGAATTTTGATTTGACAAAAATGGGATGTTTCTTTGTTTTACTCATTTCACCAAACCCCATGGATAAGTCTCCAAGTCAAATACTTACTTCTAACAGTTTCATAATATTTTCATAAGTGTTATTATTCTTTTTTAAATTTTTTTTTAGTTTTGATAGACTTTATTATTTATTTATTTATATGTGGTGTTGAGAATCAAGCCCAGTGACTCACATGTGCCAGGCAAGGGCACTAGCACTGAGCCACAACCCCAGCCCTTATTACACTTTTTAATCTTTGCAAATATATAGTATAAAATAAAAATCTAATTTAATATGCATTTTTCTAATTTGTAGTGACTTTTTCCTTATATTTGTTATCTTTAGAATCTGCTTTCTCTAAACTGCTTATCTTTTGATTGTTTTCCTATTATGTAATGTCTTTGTCTGAGTAAGAGATTCTCATACAGATATATTTTATGTTTTAAAATACATATGTGTGTTTCAAATATCTTTTGAAATTTTCCCTTTATATATTAACTTTATGTATCATTTGTCATTACAAAATTTTTAATTTTTATTCTAGACTACAATACTACTTTTCAGAATCTGGAATTATACCACTATCAAAATATACTACCTTCAACCAGTGTAATCTAAATCACTGATGACTTGAGATGCACCTATATGTACTTGCTACATTAAAATTTTAAATCTAGCAAAGACACAGTAATTTAGACTGTTTATTCATTCTTTTAATATTGAAGAAAATTACAATCAACAATGTAATGTACCTCAAGAACAACTGTTACTCTAGACAGATATTTTCAAAATTAGTGAGATATTAACAAAAGTTAAAATTAACACTAAAAATGGCTCTTTAGAATATGCATTAAGCATGATTATAGAAAATTCTGAAAATAATAGCTCCTTATCAGTGAAAAGAATATAGACTCTTCTGTCCTTTCCATATTCAAAACCATGTCTAAAGTTATCAGTCAGAAGGTGAAGATGGATTATCAGTCAGAAGTTTGAAGGGGTTAATAGAGGAAAAAACTTATAACATCTCCTCTCCATTCCTCCAAGTTACTCCAACTAGAGTAAAGTCAGAAAAAGCTTTTTCAGCAATTTGCACAAAAATACACACATGCTTCAATGATGGCACCAGAATCTATAAATTGAAAATTGTAAAATTGAAATATAGCACTTCTAACTTCCTAAATGAAAGCTTCATTTTATCCTTAGCATTCTGCCTATTTTTAAAGACTTTATTTTTCAGATTCGTTTTACACTAACAATAAGATTAAGAGAAAGCTAAAAAAATTTCCTATAAATTCTGTCCCCAAACATGCAGTGTCTCCCTCATTATAAACACCCATCAGCAGGGTAGTACATTTGCTAAAACTGATGAACCTATAATGATACATCATTACTAAACAAAAACCATGGTTTATCTCCAATCTGGACAAATGCATGACATGTATGATACAATTATAGTATCATATTGAGCATTTTCCCTGCCCTTAAACTCCTGAATAATATTGTACACACAGTTTATTTATCCACTCACATGCTGAAGGACATCTTGGTTATTTCCAACTCTTGGCAATTACAAATAAAGTTGTGCAAGTTTTGAGAGGCCATAACTTTTCAACTCTTTTGGCTAAATACCAAGAAGTGCAATTGCTGGATCTGTATGTTAAGAGTAGGTTGGGGGTGGGAGGCTCGGGTTGTAGCTCAGTGATAAAACACTTGCCTAGCACATGAGGCACTGGGTTTGATCCTCAGCAACACATAATCAATTAACTAATTAATTAATTAAAGGTATTATGTCCATCTACAACTAAAACATTTTTTTTTAAAAAAATAAAGGTATTGTGTCCATTTACAAGTAAAAAAACAATTTTTTTTTTTTTTTTAAAAAAGAGAAGTCCCAAAGGCACTAAGAACTGTGATTGACAAATTCCTGGAGGCTCAGTGTGGATAGGTCTGAAAGTTATAAACTTCAAAACAGCAAGAAAGATGGTGGAATGAGATGGATATCATTATTCTAGGAACATGTATGAGCACATATAGTGCAACGCTACATCGTGTACAACCAGAGAAATGAAAAGTTGTGCTGCAATTGTGTACATTGAATCAAAATGTATTCTGCTGTGATATATACCTAATTAAAATAAATAATTTTTAAATAAAAACTCCAAAACAGTTAACAGAATGTAGGAGGAAAAGAGCAAAATGGTATAACTGCAAATCTTACTATAAAGCTACAGTAGTCAAGGCAGTATAGAATTGGCAGAACATAAAGATACATGGAAAAGAAAAGAGAGCCCAGTAGAGGAAGGAGAACAGAGGGAGGGAGGGAAAAGAGGGGCACCAGGGACTGAAATGGAGTATATTAAACTCCATGAATGTATGATTATGTCAAAATGAACCCAGCTACTATCACTAAAAATGTTGTAATAAGAGAAAAAAAAGTTTTTACATCATATGTCATTAGAGAACTGTAAACTAAAACAACATTGAGATAATGTTACACACCTTTTAGAATGGTGAAAACCTAAAACACAACAAATGCTGCTGAGGCTATGGGGAAACAGGAACTCTCATTCACTGCTGGTGGTAATGCAAAATGTTAGTCACTTTGAAGGAAGTTCAGCATTTTCTTACAAAAACAAAAATAAATCTACTCTTACCATTTCATCCAACAATTATAGTCCTTGCTATTTACCCAAAAGAGATGAAAAACTAGGTACACTCAAAACATGCACAAGGATGCTTAGTATCAACTTTCTTCACAATTGCCCAAAGTTGGAAGTAAACAAGATGTCTTCAGTAGGTGAATAGATAAACTGGTCCATCTAAACAATGATTTTCAGTGCTTAGAAAGAAATGAGGCTTCAAGCCATCAAATCATGTAGAAACCTTAAGTACAGATTACTAAGTGAAAAAAGACAATCTGAAAAAGATATACTATATGATTACAATTGCATAACTTTCTGAAAAACTATGGAGACAGGATAAATATCAGTGGTGACCAGGAGTTGGAGGAAAAAAAATGAGGGATCAATAGACAGAGGACACAGGATTTTTAGAGCAGTAAAACTATTATGCAGACACTACCATATTGCATTTTCAAAACCCCACAGACTGATTATATAATACCAAAAGTGAACCCCAATGTAAAGCATGAACTTTGGATGCTGATGTATAAATGTAGGTTCCTTTTTTTAAAATTCTGATTTGTAATACATGATGGCAGAATGCAATTCATTTCATATTACACACATAGAGCACAATTTTTCAAGACACTGGTTATATACAAAGTATTTTCATACCATTCGTTTCTTATACATGTACTTAGGATAATGATGTCTAACTCATTCCACCATCATTCCTACCCCCTTGCCCCCTCCTTTCCCCTCCCTCCTCTTTGCCCTATCTAAAGTTCCTCCATTCCTCCCATGCTCCCTGCCCCCCAATCACCATTATGCATCTGCATTCTTATATCAAAGAAAACATTCCGCTTCACTTAGCATTATATTCTCAACTTCATCCATTTACCTGCAAATGCCATGATTTTATTCTCTTTTAATGCTGAGTAATGTTCATTGTGTATATATACCAAAGTTTCTCTACTGAAGGACATGCATCTACTGAAGGACATCAGGTTGGTTGCAGTTGCTATTGTGAATTGTGCTGCTACAAACATTGATATGGCTGTGTCCCTGTAGTATGCTGTTTTAAAATCCTTTGGGTATAAACTGAGGAATGGGATGGCTGGGTCAAATGGTGGTTCCATTCCCAGTTTCCCAAGGAATCTCTGTACTCTTTCCAGAGTGACTGTAGCAATCTGCAATTCCACCAACAATGTATGAGTGTGCCTTTTCCCCCACATCTTAGCCAATACTTATTATTGTTTGTATTCTTAATAGCTGCCATTCTCTACAAATCAAAACTACTCTAATGTAGATTCCTTGATGGTAACAACTGCACCTTTCTGATGCAGGATGTAGGCAGTGGGAGAAGCTGGGAGTGGGAAAGAAAAGTATACTGGATTCTATTTTCTGTTTAATTTTGCTGTGAATCTAAAATACTCGAAAAAGTATTTTTAAAAGTCCTTTAGAATAAACATTTGAATAATCTTTAAATTGTAGAACACCAACAAAGTTCAGCAATGTCTTTCCCATCAATATCATATGCTTTTCTTCCTATGATCACTGTCTAAATGTTGGTCTAGACTTAACATTGCAGTAGCTACAATCATTGCAAATCCTCTATAAAAAGCAGAGAATTTCTAATTCATGAAGTAATTATTTCCACTACAATTGCTATTCAAAGGCAGAAAATTAATGCTATATCCTCTTACAGATGTACTATGTACATACAAAAGCAACAAAGAAAATGCATTTCACATGTATAATTTAAAGATGTTTCTGTGTTTCTTCAATCTGTTTTGTTTCTTAGGTAGCATGATAAAAATCAAACAGGTAATAAAGCAGTTTAATCATTTTCACTTAATTGAGGCAAGATGTCTGTTTTCTTAATTTTGGTAACACGAAATGCATTTAATATCTATACATCTTAGCATTTAAATATTCTCTTTATTTCACAAAAATATAATATTCCCAAAGCCTTATGTTTCTGTTTCAAGTACACAAAGCACAATACTCCATATATGACCAAACATCCAGTTGGTTAGTAAAGTGATTATAAGAAAAGTCTAAGAAAAAGTTTTTATTTAAACTTCAATGAAAAAATCAGCCTATGTAATGAACTCTGTTTATGGTATATGTCCATATAGAAATTGTGCCACAAACTCAAATCACCTCTTATGAAGTATCTTTGAATACTGGCCTATACCTGATACTTTAATTTTTTTGTTTTTGGGGGAATTTAGGTTTCGTTGTTGTTTTCCAGTTCTAGAATGGAACCCAGGGCCTCACACATGTTAAATGGCAAATGTTCTTCCACTGAGTTATACCTCCAACCCTTAAAATTTTAAATATAAAACACAAGTAAAAAATTCTAACATCTATTCAAATATTTATTTTTATAAATACATTTTTGGGACAATCAAAGGAAAAATGAAATACAACGAGGGAAGCAACAAAAGGAATGAAAGGATACCACAGCTCAAGAGTATTCTTCTAGGAAAAAGTCAAAATCCCAAACAATGAATTTTCATGTGCCATATTAGATGAAATTTAGATGAAAATAAAGGTAGATTCAGATAATTCATATGAAGTTCTTCACAAAACTAAGGACTTCATAGTCCCAGGACGGATGAGGGGAGTTAAGAGGCAGAAGAAAGAGTGGTAGGAAGAAAGGTGAGGAAGAGAATTTTATAGAAAAGTCATTTTTGTTAATTTATACCTAATACCATTGTCAAAGATATGAGATAACAGAAAGACCTAAAACATGAGCTGGTATAGCTCTGAAAACAATCACAAGAGGGAAAAAGAAGAAATCAGACTGTAACAGAGATTTAGAGCTACAATAACAAAATTCAAAGAATCAAAACAGAAAATTAGCTAAAATGAATAAAGTTATTGGGTACAGTGGCAAAAAAATGAAGATACTGAACTCCAGAAGATGGCGGCGAAGGGAGTGCATCACTCCCGTGTACTGTGTTACTGTTCGGAAGAATGATGAGTTAGAACAGCTAAAAATTATCTTGTTAGGAATTTCTAGCAAAACTGGGGTGCTCCAAAACCTAGTGGAAGGATTTTTCATCGCACGAGGATCAGCTACAGGGGCTCAAACGCGAGCGATTTGTCCGCACGGAGGGTCATGCTGCTTATTCAGCAAATCGCCCTATGGCTAGAATCTGCAGCATGTGCTGGGAAGCAAGAGATAGCAACGCAAAGAAACAGCGTTGTGGATTCTGTGGGCTCCTGCCAGCTGTGCAATCATGGTACACAGTGCTGAATTCTGGGTTTGAGACGGGGGAAGGAAGCGGTCCAGTTCAGTTCTCCACCAGTCAGACCACAGAGGAAGCCAGCGGCCACCATCTTGGAGAGTTGACGTCATCATCCCTGTTTTCGACTGATCATAGCTCATTCAACCATAGAACAGGTAATTTCAGGCTGCCATTCACCTGCGTCTCGCAGACAAATTACTCAGGCGCAGTGCTAAAGAACCCGCGGAAACTGCTTCTTGGGGCCTGCTCCTATCAGAACATACACGGAGCCCGGGGCGGCCGAATTCTGGCTCCCGGAACTGCTCTGGCCCAGGGCTAAGGAGCCCGCGGAGGCTACTTCTTGGAGCCTGCTCCTATCAGAGCATGCACGGAGCCCAGAGCGGCCGGGTTCTGGCTGCCAGAACTGCTCTGACCCAGGGCTGAAGAACCCGCGGAAACTGCTTCTTGGGGCCTGCTCCTATCAGAACATACACGGAGCCCGGGGCGGCCGAATTCTGGCTTCCGGAACTGCTCTGGCCCAGGGCTAAGGAGCCCGCGGAGGCTGCTTCTTGGAGCCTGCTCCTATCAGAGCATGCACGGAGCCCAGAGCGGCCAAGTTCTGGCTCCCGGAGCTGCTCTGACCCAGGGCTGAGGAATCCGCGGAGACTGCTTCTCGGTCCGGATCCTGCTGAGTGCTGTGGGGGCCAGAGGGGCAGAGCGGAGCTGCAGCCCGCGTCCGGAACAGCCCCAGCGACCCGCCGGCGTGGTATCACTTCACCCCAACTGCGGTGGGGGCTGAGCAGAGCTGCCGCCTGAGCCCGCAAGGTAGGCAGACCACTGGCTAATCGGCGGAATGGGCCCAGCGACCTGCCAGCGTGGTAGACACGCCACACCAATGGGAGTAGGGGCAGAGCAGGGCCGCCGACCGCGCCCGGAGTGGGCCTAGTGACCCGCCGGCGTGGTATCGCTTCACCCCAACTGCAGTGGGGGCCGAGCAGAGCTGCCGCCGGAGCCCGAAAAGTAGGCAGACCTGCGACCGACCAGCGGGACAGGCCCAGCGGCCTGCTGGCGTGGTAGACATGTCACACCAATTGGAGTAGGGGCAGAGCAGGGCCGCCACCCGCGCCCGGAACAGGCCTAGCAACCCGCCGGCGTGGTATCACTTCACCCCAACTGCAGTAGGGGCGAAGCAGAGCCGCCGCCTGAGCCCGCAAGGTAGGCAGACCTGCGACCGACCAGCGGGACAGGCCCAGCGGCCTGCCGGCGTGGTAGACACGTCAAACCACTTGGAGTAGGGGCAGAGCAGAGCTGCCGCCTGCGCCCGGAACAGGCCTGGCGACCCGCCGGCGTGGTAGACACGTCCCACAAATTGGAGTAGGGGCAGAGCAGAGCTGCCGCCCGTGCCCGGAACAGGCCTAGCGACCCGTCGGCGTGGTATTACTTCACCCCAACTGCAGTAGGGGCCGAGCAGAGCCGCCGCCCGAGCCCGCAAGGTAGGCAGACCTGCGACCGACCGGCGGAACAGGCCCAGTGGCCTGCCGGCGTGGTAGACATGTGACACCAATTGGAGTAGGGGCAAAGCAGGGCTGCTGCCCGCGCCCGGAACAGGCCTAGCGACCCGCCGGCATGTTATCACTTCATCCCAACTGCAGTAGGGGCCGAGCAGAGCCACTGCCCGAGCCCGCAAGATAGGCAGACCTGCGACCTACCGGCAGAACAGGCCCAGCGGCCTGCCGGTGTGGTAGACACGTCACACCAATTGGAGTAGGGGCAAAGCAGAGCTGCCACCCGCGCCTGGAACAGGCCTAGCAACCCGCTGGCGTGGTATCACTTCATCACAACTGCAGTAGGGGCCGAGCAGAGCCGCCGCCCGAGCCCGGAAGATAGGCAGACCTGCAACCGACCAGCGGAACAGGCCCAGCGGCCTGCCGGTGTGGTAGACACGTCACACCAATTGGAGTAGGGGCAGAGCAGAGCCGTCGCCTGCGCCCGGAACAGGCCTAGCGACCCACAGGCGTGGTATCACTTCACCCCAACTGCAGTAGGGGCCGAGCAGAGCTGCCGCCCGAGCCCGCAAGGTAGGCAAACCTGCAACCGAGACGCGGGACAGGCCCAGTGGCCTGCCGGCGTGGTAGGCACGTCACACCAATTGGAGTAGGGGCAGAGCAGAGCCGCCGCCCGCATCCGGAACAGACCCAACGACCCGCGGGCGTGGTAGTCACGTCACCCCAATTGGAGAAGGGACAGAGCAGAGCTGCCACCCGTGCCCGCAAGGTAGACAGACCTGCGACCGACCGGCACAACAGGCCCAGGGGTCCGCAGGCGTGGTAGACACGTCACACCAATTGGAGGAGGGGCAGAGGAGAGCCGCCGCCTACGCCCGGGACAGGCCCAGAGGCCCACCGGCGTGGTAGTCACGTCACCCCAATTGGAGTAGGGGCAGAGCAGAGCCGCTGCCCGCACCCTGAACAGACCCAGTGGCCCGCAGGTGTGGTAGTTACATCACACCAATTGGAGTAGGGGTAGAGCAGAGCCACCGCCCACGCCCGGAACAGGCCCAGCGCCACGTCACACCAATTGGAGTAGGGGCAGAGCAGAGCCGCCTCCCGTGCCCGGAACAGGCCCAGCGACCCCCCCGGCGTGGTAGACATGTCACCCCAATTGCTGTAAGGGCAGAGCAGAGCTGCCGCCTGCGCCTGCAAGGTAGGCAGACCTGCGACCGACCGGCAGAACAGCCCCAGGGGTCCGTGGGCGTGGTAGACATGTCACACCAACTGGAGGAGGAGCACAGCCGCTGCCCATCCTGCAAGGGAGACTTTTCAACTATACAAGAGTAATATAAATATATAGGGGGGAAATTTCAAAAACAAAACAGTTTCACCAAGCAGAAAGAAACTCGAGCAGTATGAAACAACAAGGAAAGAAAGGACCACAAGCAATGCAGGTCAACTCAACTTTAGAAGAGGTAACAGCTGCAGCAGATGGAATGTCAGATAAAGAATTCAGAAACAAATCCAGGAAGTAAAAGATCAATTTCACAGGGATCAATTTCACAGGGAGTTGGAAGTAATAAAAAAACAAATAAATAGAAATCCTAGAAATGCAGGAAGCAATAAACCAACTTAAAACCTCAATTGACAATACTACCAGCAGAATAGATCACTTAGAAGATAGAACATCAGACAATGAAGACAAAGTATTTCAACTTGAGAAGAACATAGACAGTTCAGCAAGACTGCTAAGAAACCATGAACAGAACATTCAAGAATTATGGGATAACATTAAAAGACCAAACTTAAGAGTCATTGGGATACAGGAGGGCACAGAGCTCCAAACCAGAGGAATGAACAATCTATTCAATGAAATAATACGAGAAAACTTCCCAGACTTGAAGAATGAAACAGAATCCCATATCCTAGAAGCCTACAGGACGCCGAAAGTGCAAAATCATAAGAGATCCACACCTAGACACATTATAATGAAGATGCCCAACATACAGAATAAGGAGAGAATTTTAAAAGCTACAAGAGAAAGGAAGCAGATTACATTTAGGGTCAAACCAATCAGGATAACAGCTGATCTCTCAACACAGACCCTGAAAGCTAGAAGATCCTGGAATAACATTTTTCAAACACTGAAAGAAAATGGGCTCCAACCAAGAATCGTGTATCCGGCGAAATTAAGCTTCAGGATGGAAGATGAAATTAAAACCTTTCACGATAAACAAAAGTTAAAAGAATTCGCAGCTAGAAAACCATCTCTTCAAAAAATCCTTGGCAAAACACTACAGGAAGAGGAAACTGAAAATAACATTGAAAACCATCAGTGGGAGGTAGGACAGTAAAGGGGGGGAAGTAATCAAAGAGAAAAACAAACCATGTTTAGTAACATAAATAAACAAATATGACTGGAGGAACAAACCAAATCTCAATAATAATCCTAAATGTTAAAGGCTTAAACTCACCAATTAAGAGACACAGGCTAGTCGAATGGATCACAAAAAAGATCCAACAATATGTTGCCTACAAGAGACGCATTTGATAAGAAAAGATATACATCGACTGAAGGTGAAAGGCTGGGAAAAATCATTCCACTCATATGGACTGCGGAAACAAGCAGGAGTGTCCATACTCATATCAAACAAAATAGATTTCAAGCCAAAGTTAATCAAAAAGGATAAAGAGGGACACTGCATACTGCTC
This sequence comes from Spermophilus citellus, assembly GCF_964194105.1. Lineage (NCBI taxonomy): Eukaryota > Metazoa > Chordata > Mammalia > Rodentia > Sciuridae > Spermophilus > Spermophilus citellus. The sequence goes on from NC_138185.1 coordinate 55,353,054, forward strand.
AAGGGAACCATACACCAACAAGACATAACAATCATAAATATATATGCCCCAAACAATGGTGAAGCTACGTTCATCAAGCAAACTCTTCTCAAGTACAAGAGTCTAATAGACCACTATACAATAAACATGGGAGACTTCAACACACCTCTCTCACCACTGGAAAGATCTTCCAAACAAAAGTTGAATAAGGAAACTATAGAACTCAACAACACAATTAACAACCTAGACTTAATTGACATATATAGAATATACCACCCAACATCAAGTAGTTACACTTTTTTCTCAGCAGCACATGGATCCTTCACAAAAATAGATCATATATTATGTCACAGGGCAACTCTTAGACAATATAAAGGAGTAGAAATAATACCATGCATCTTATCTGATCATAATGGAATGAAACTGAAAATCAACGATAAAAGGAGGAAGGAAAAATCATGCATCACTTGGAGAATGAACAATAGGTTACTGAATGATCAATGGGTTATAAAAGACATTAAGGAGGAAATTAAAAACTTCTTAGAGTTAAATGAAATCACAGACACAACATATCGGAATCTATGGGACACATTGAAAGCAGTTCTAAGAGGAAAATTCATTGCTTGGAGCGCATTCCTTAAAAAAAGAAAAAACCAACAAATAAACGATCTCATATATAATCTCAAAATCCTAGAAAAAGAAGAGCAAAACAACAGCAAAAGAAGTAGAAGGCAAGAAATAATTAAAATCAGACCTGAAATTAATGAAATCGAAACAAAAGAAACAATTGAAAAAATTGACAAAACCAAAAGTTGGTTCTTTGAAAAAATAAATAAAATTGACAGACCCTTAGCCATGCTAACGAAGAGAAGAAGAGAGAGAACCCAAATTACAAGCATACGGGATGAAAAAGGCAATATCACAACAGACACTTCAGAAATACAGAAGATAATCAGAAATTACTTTGAATCCTTATACTCCAATAAAATAGAAGATAGTGAAGGCATCGATAAATTTCTTAAGTCATATGATCTGCCCAGATTGAGTCAGGAAGATATAGACAGCCTAAACAGACCAATAACAATAGAGGAAATAGAAGAAACCATCAAAAGACTACCAACTAAGAAAAGCCCAGGACCGGACGGGTATACAGCAGAGTTTTACAAAACCTTTAAAGAGGAACTAACACCAATACTTTTCAAGCTATTTCAGGAAACAGAAAAAGAGGGAGAACTTCCAAAGACATTCTACGAGGCCAACATCACCCTGATACCTAAACCAGACAGAGACACTTCAAAGAAAGAAAACTACAGACCAATATCTCTAATGAACCTAGATGCAAAAATCCTCAATAAAATTCTGGCGAATCGGATTCAAAATCGTATCAAAAAAAGTTATACACCATGATCAAGTAGGATTCATCCCTGGGATGCAAGGCTGGTTCAATATACGGAAATCAATAAATGTTATTCACCACATCAATAGACTTAAAATTAAGAACCATATGATCATCTCGATAGATGCAGAAAAAGCATTCGACAAAGTACAGCATCCCTTTATGTTCAAAACTCTAGAAAAATTAGGGATAACAGGATCATACCTCAACATTGTTAAAGCAATCTATGATAAGCCACAGGCCAGCATCATTCTGAATGGAGAAAAATTGAAGGCATTCCCTCTAAGATCTGGTACAAGACAGGGATGCCCTCTCTCACCACTTCTGTTCAACATAGTCCTCGAAACACTGGCCAGAGCAATTAGACAGACGAAAGAAATTAAAGGCATAAAAATAGGAAAAGAAGAACTTAAATTATCACTATTTGCAGACGACATGATTCTATACCTAACAGACCCAAAAGGGTCTACAAAGAAACTATTAGAGTTAATAAATGAATTCAGCAAAGTGGCAGGATATAAAATCAACACGCATAAATCAAATGCGTTCCTGTATATCAGCGACAAATCCTCTGAAACGGAAATGAGGACAACTACTCCATTCACAATATCCCCCCAAAAAATAAAATACCTGGGAATCAACCTAACAAAAGAGGTGAAAGACCTATATGATGAAAACTACAGAACCCTAAAAAGAGACATAGAAGAAGACCTCAGAAGATGGAAAAATATACCCTGTTCATGGATAGGCAGAACTAACATCATCAAAATGGCGATATTACCAAAAGTTCTCTATAAGTTCAACGCTATCCCAATCAAAATCCCAACAGCATTTCTTCTAGAAATAGATAAAACAATCAGGAAATTCATATGGAATAATAAAAGACCCAGAATAGCAAAAACAATGCTAAGCAGGAAGTGTGAATCAGGCGGTATAGCGATACCAGACTTCAAACTATACTACAGAGCAATAGTAACAAAAACAGCATGGTACTGGTACCAAAACAGGCGAGTGGACCAATGGTACAGAACAGAAGACACAGTAACCAATCCACAAAACTACAACTATCTTATATTTGATAAAGGGGCTAAAAGCATGCAATGGAGGAAGGATAGCATCTTCAACAAATGGTGCTGGGAAAACTGGAAATCCATTTGCATCAAAATGAAACTGAATCCCTTTCTCTCGCCATGCACAAAAGTTAACTCAAAATGGATCAAGGAGCTCAATATTAAATCAGAGACACGGCGTCTGATAGAAGAAAAAGTCGGCTATGATCTACATACTGTGGGGTCAGGCTCCAAATTCCTCAATAGGACACCCATAGCGCAAGAGTTAACAACCAGAATCAACAAATGGGACTTACTCAAACTAAAAAGTTTTCTCTCAACAAAAGAAACAATAAGAGAGATAAACAGGGAGCCTACATCCTGGGAACAAATCTTTACCCCATACACTTCAGATAGAGCCCTAATATCCAGAGTATACAAAGAACTCAAAAAATTAGATAATAAGATAACAAATAACCCACTCAACAAATGGGCCAAGGACCTGAACAGACACTTCTCAGAGGAGGACATACAATCAATCAACAAGTACATGAAAAAATGCTCAACATCGCTAGCAGTCAGAGAAATGCAAATCAAAACCACCCTAAGATACCATCTCACTCCAGTAAGATTGGCAGCCATTAAGAAGTCCAACAACAAGTGCTGGCGAGGATGCGGGGAAATGGGTACACTTGTTCATTGTTGGTGGGACTGCAAAATGGTGCAGCCTATTTGGAAAGCAGTATGGAGATTTCTTGTAAAGCTGGGAATGGAATCACCATTTGACCCAGCTATTCCCCTCCTCGGTCTATTCCCTAAAGACCTAACAAGAGCATGCTACAGGGACACTGCTACATCGATGTTCATAGCAGCACAATTCACGATAGCAAGATTGTGGAACCAACCTAGAAGCCCTTCAATAGATGAATGGATTTAAAAAATGTGGCATTTATACACAATGGAGTATTACTCTGCATTAAGAAATGACAAAATCATAGAATTTGGAGGGAAATGGATGGCATTAGAGCAGATTATGCTAAGTGAAGCTAGCCAATCCTTAAAAAACAAATGCCAAATGTCTTCTTTGATATAAGGGGAGTAACCAAGGACAGGGTAGAGACGAAGAGCTGGAGAAGAAGATTAACATTAAACAGGGATGATAGGCGGGAGGGAAAGGGAGAGTTAAGGGAAATTGCATGGAATTGGAAGGTGAGCCTCAGGGTTATACACAATTACATATAAGAGGAAAGGAGGAGTAGGAGAAAAATTATATAAGTGGAAGAAACGATTTATAGTAGAGTGGGTGGAGAGAGAGAAGGGGAGGGGAAGGGAGGGGAGGGCAGGGGGGATAGTGGAGAATGGGATAGACAGCAGAATACATCAGTCACTAGAAAGGCAATTTGTAAATCAATGGAAATGTAACTGATGTGACACAGCAATCTGTATACGGGGTAAAAATGGGAGTTCATAACCCACTTGAATCAATCTGTGAAATATGTATATTAAGAACTTTGTAATGTTTTGAACAACCAACAATAAAATAATAAAAAAAAAAAGAATTCAGGATATACACGCTTCAGATGATCTGGAGTCTCAAGGAAGACATGAGACAGCAAAATCAGTCAATGAAAGATCACTTTGACAATGAATTACATAAACAAATCCAAGAAGCAAAAGATCAACTATACAGGGAGATAGAGGTAATAAAAAACAAACAAACAGAAATCCTAGAAATGCAGGAAGCAATAAACCAACTTAAAAACTCAATTGAGAATACTACCAGCAGAGTAGAACACTTAGAAGATAGAACATCAGACAATGAAGACAAAGTATTTCAACTTGAAAAGAACATAGACAGCTCAGCAAGACTGTTAAGGAACCATGAGCAGAACATCCAAGAAATATAGGATAACATAAAGAGACCAAACTTAAGAGTCATTGGGATACAGGAAGGTATAGAGATCCAAACCAAAGGAATGAGCAATCTATTCAATGAAATAATACGAGAAAACTTCCCAGACTTGAAGAATGAGACAGAATCCCAAATCCTATAAGCCTACAGGACGCCGAATGTGCAAAATCATAAGAGATCCACACCTAGACACATTATAATGAAGATGCCCAACATACAAAATAAGGAGAGAATTTTAAAAGCTACAAGAGAAAGGAAGTAGATTACATTTAGGGGTAAACCAATCAGGATAACAGCTGATCTTTCAACACAGACTCTGAAAGCTAGAAGATCCTGGAATAACATTTTTCAAACACTGAAAGAAAATGGGTTCCAACCAAGAATCCTGTATCCAGAGAAATTAAGCTTCAGGAAGGAAGATGAAATTAAAACCTTCCACGATAAACAAAAGTTAAAAGAATTTGCAGCTAGAAAACCATCTCTTTAACACATCCTCAGCAAAACATTACAGGAAGAGGAAATCGAAAAAAACAATGAAAACCAACAGTGGGAGGTAGGACAGTAAAGGGGGGAAAATAATCAAAGAGAAAAACAAACCATGTTTAGTAACATAAATAAACAAATATGGCTGGAAGAACAACCCATATCTCAATAATAACCCTAAATATTAATGGCTTAAACTCACCAATTAAGAGACACAGGCTAGTAGAATGGATCACAAAACAAGACCCAACAATATGCTGCCTACAGGAGACGCATTTGATAGGAAAAGACATACACAGACTGAAGGTGAAAGGTTGGGAAAAATCATATCACTCATACGGACCCCGGAAGCAAGCAGGGGTGTCCATACTTGTACCAAATAAAATAGACTTGAAGCCAAAGTTAATCAAAAGGGATAAACAAGGACACTACATACTGCTCAAGGGAACCATACACCAACAAGACTTGACGATCATTAATATATATGCCCCAAACAATGGTGCAGCTATGTTCATCAAGCAAACTCTTCTCAAGTTCAAGAGTCTAATAGACCACCATACAATAATCAGGAGACTTCAACACACCTCTCTCACCACTGGACAGATCTTCCAAACAAAAGTTGAATAAGGAAACTATAGAACTCAATAACACAATTAATAACCTAGACTTAATGGACATATATAGAATATACCACCCAACATCAAGTAGTTACACTTTTTTCTCAGCAGCACATGGATCCTTCTCAAAAATAGATCATATATTATGTCACAGGGCAACTCTTAGACAATATAAAGGAGTAGAAATAATACCATGCATCTTATCTGATCATAATGGAATGAAACTGAAAATCAACGATAAAAGAAGGAAGGAAAAATCATGCATCACTTGGAGAATAAACAATAGGTTACTGAATGATCAATGGGTTATAGGAGACATCAAGGAGGAAATTAAGAAATTCTTAGAGATAAATGAAAACACAGACACAATATATCGGAATCTATGGGAAACATTGAAAGCAGTTCTAAGAGGAAAATTCATTTCTTGGAGTTCATTCCTTAAAAAAAGAAAAAAACAACAAATAAATAATCTCATACTTCATCTCAAAATCCTAGAAAAAGAAGAGCAAAACAACAGCAAAAGAAGTAGAAGGCAAGAAATAATTAAAATCAGAGCTGAAATTAATGAAATCGAAACAAAAGAAACAATTGAAAAAATTGACAAAACTAAAAGTTGGTTCTTTGAAAAAATAAATAAAATCGACAGACCCTTAGCCATGCTAAGAAAGAGAAGAAGAGAGAGAACTCAAATTACTAGCATACGGGATGAAAAAGGCAACATCACAACAGACACTTCAGAAATACAGAAAATAATCAGAAATTATTTTGAATCCTTATACTCCAATAAAATAGAAGATAGTGAAGGCATTGATAAATTTCTTAAGTCATATGATCTGCCCAGATTGAGTCAGGAGGATATAGACAACCTAAATGGACCAATATCAATTGAAGAAATAGAAGAAACCATCAAAAGACTACCAACTAAGAAAAGCCCAGAACCAGATGCGTATACAGCAGAGTTTTACAAAACCTTTAAAGAGGAACTAATACCAATACTTTTCAAGCTATTTCAGGAAATAGAAAAAGAGGGAGAACTTCCAAATTCATTCTACAAGGCCAACATCACCCTGATTCCTAAACCAGACAAAGACACTTCAAAGAAAGAAAACTACAGACCAATATCTCTAATGAACCTAGATGCAAAAATCCTCAATAAAATTCTGGCGAATCGGATTCAAAAACATATCAAAAAAATTGTGCATCATGATCAAGTAGGATTCATCCCTGGGATGCAAGGCTGGTTCAATATACGGAAATCAATAAATGTTATTCACCACATCAATAGACTTAAAATTAAGAACCATATGATCATCTCGATAGATGCAGAAAAAGCATTCGACAAAGTACAGCATCCCTTTATGTTCAAAACTCTAGAAAAATTAGGGATAACAGGATCATACCTCAACATTGTTAAAGCAATCTATGATAAGCCACAGGCCAGCATCATTCTGAATGGAGAAAAATTGAAGGCATTCCCTCTAAAATCTGGAACAAGACAGGGATGCCCTCTCTCACCACTTCTGTTCAACATAGTTCTCGAAACACTGGCCAGAGCAATTAGACAGACGAAATAAATTAAAGGCATAAAAGTAGGAAAAGAAGAACTTAAATTATCACTGTTTGCAGATGACAGAATTCTATACCTAGCAGACCCAAAAGGGTCTACAAAGAAACTATTAGAGCTAATAAATGAATTTAGCAAAGTGGCAGGATATAAAATCAACACGCATAAATCAAAGGCATTCCTGTATATCAGTGACAAATCCTCTGAAATGGAAATGAGGAAAAACACTCCATTCACAATATCCTCAAAAAAAAAAATAAAATACTTGGGAATCAACCTAACAAAAGAGATGAAAGACTTATACAATGAAAACTACAGAACCCTAAAGAGAGAAATAGAAGAAGATCTTAGAAGATGGAAAAATATACCCTGTTCATGGATAGGCAGAACTAACATCATCAAAATGGCGATATTACCAAAAGTTCTCTATAGGTTTAATGCAATGCCAATCAAAATCCCAACGGCATTTCTTGTAGAAATAGATAAAGCAATCATGAAATTCATATGGAAAAACAAAAGACCCATAATAGCAAAAACAATGCTAAGCAGGAAGTGTGAATCAGGCGGTATAGCAATACCAGACTTCAAACTATACTACAGAGCAATAGTAACAAAAACAGCACGGTACTGGTACCAAAACAGGCAGGTGGACCAATGGTACAGAATAGAGGACACAGAAACCAATCCACAAAACTACAACTATCTTATATTTGATAAAGGGGCTAAAAGCATGCAATGGAGGAAGGATAGCATCTTCAACAAATGGTGCTGGGAAAACTGGAAATCCATTTGCATCAAAATGAAACTGAATCCCTTTCTCTCGCCATGCACAAAAGTTAACTCAAAATGGATCAAGGAGCTTGATATCAAATCAGAGACACAGCATCTGATAGAAGAAAAAGTTGGCTACAATCTACATACTGTGGGGTCGGGCCCCAAATTCTTCAATAGGACACCCATAGCACAAGAGTTAATAACTAGAATCAACAAATGGGACTTACTCAAACTAAAAAGTTTTTTTCTCAGCAAAAGAAACAATAAGAGAGGTAAATAGGGAGCCTACATCCTGGGAACAAATCTTTACTCCTCACACTTCAGATAGAGCCCTAATATCCAGAGTATACAAAGAACTCAAAAAATTAGACAATAAGATAACAAATAACCCAATCAACAGATGGGCCAAGGACCTGAACAGACAATTCTCAGAGGAGGACATACTATCAATCAACAAGCACATGAAAAAATGCTCAGCATCGCTAGCAGTCAGAGAAATGCAAATCAAAACCACCCTAAGATACCATCTCACTCCAGTAAGATTGGCAGCCACTATGAAGTCAAACAACAACAAGTGCTGGCGAGGATGTGGGGAAAAGGGTACACTTGCTCATTGTTGGTGGGACTGCAAATTGGTGCAGCCAATTTGGAAATGTATGGAGATTTCTTGGAAAGCTGGGAATGGAACCACCATTTGACCCAGCTATTCCCCTTCTCGGTCTATTCCCTAAAGACCTAAAAAGAGCATGTTATAGGGACACTGCTACATCGATGTTCATAGCAAGACTGTGGAACCAACCTAGATGCCCTTCAAAAGATGAATGGATAAAAAAAAATGTGGCATCTATACACAATGGAGTATTACTCTGCATTAAAAAATGACAAAATCATAGAATTAGGAGGGAAATGGATGGCATTAGAGCAGATTATGTTAAGTGAAGCCAGCCAATCCCTAAAAAACAAATGCCAAATGTCTTCTTTGATATAAGGAGAGTAACTAAGAACAGAGTAGGGACGAAGAGCATGAGAAGAAGATTAACATTAAACAGGGATAAGAGGTGGGAGGGAAAGCGAGAAGGAAGGGAAATTGCATGGAAATGGAAGGAGACCCTCATGGTTATACAAAATTACATACAAGAGGAAGTGAGGGGAAAGGGAAAAATAATACAAGGGGGATAAATGAATTACAGTAGAGGGGGTAGAGAGAGAAGAAGGGAGGGGAGGGGAGGGGAGGGGGGATAGCAGAGGATAGGAAAGGCAGCAGAATACAACAGACACTAGTATGGCAATATGTAAATCAATGGAAGTGTAACTGATGTGATTCTGCAATCTGTATACGGGGTAAAAATGGGAGTTCATAACCCACTTGAATCAAAATGTGAAATATGATATGTCAAGAACTATGTAATGTTTTGAACAACCAACAATAAAAAAAAAAGAATTAACAACTCCATAAGCTCTAAAAAAAAAAATGAAGATACTAAATTAGTATTTGGAAAAATATTTGTTAAAAAGTTAAACAAAAATATTGAAAGACCACACCTTCTCTTGAAAAAATATAAATAATAACCAAACTCATGACAAAACTCTGGCAAATTTACTGAATATCAAGGTTAAAGAAATAATACTATGGACAGCCAAGCAACAAAAGCAAGTCCAAAATCAGTCTGGTGTTAGAATTCTGACAACATTCAAAGCCAGAAGACAGATTTGTAATATGTTCTGGGGAAAAGAATGGAATCCTAGACTGTTAGGATTATTCAAATTATGCTTCAATTACAAAGGCAAAAAAAATTTTCAAACATAAAGACACTCAGGAAATACAGCACTTATCACCCATTCCTGGGGGCAGCAGGCCACAACAAACACTTTCTAAACAAATCCAGACATCTAAATACATAAACTGAAGAAGGCTGGGGGGATTTTTCTGTGTTGTTTGGTGCTGCATCCTCAGCTACTAAAACAAATTGCATGGCATTCAGTAGATGCAAAAAATTTTGCTGAATTCATAGGCCAGGAGAAATATTAAAACAACAAAGACCACAGTAAAGGACTGGTAATAAAGAATCCTTCAAATTCAGAATTACAATTATGTAAGTGGAAATTGTGATCATTAAACAGGAAGGATTCATTAGAATAATATGAAAATATTAGCTAGTCTGGTTTCCTGAAAAAATGCTAAAATTAACATGGAATGTAGATCTCTATATACCCCAAAATCAATCTATAGGGAACTACAGGTATTATGAATCCAAAGGACTAAGATAAATTAGTATGACAAACCCCAGTTCTTATGCTTGAATATGTATGACAGTAAGGGAGAGGCATGATGTAGGCTAATAGCTTGGAAAAATAAACAGCCAGTGGAGCTACTAGAAGATATATTTTTGAAACAGCAGTTGGGGTTCAACTCATACTTCTTACCTCCACTGCCTGTGATATCAATATCTGCCCCCTCACAAAAGGGACTGGGCAGCAGTGCTGATGTAGATGTCCTTCAGAACAAAACTGAGTCAGCACAGAAGCACTGCTGAGCATGGGGTGGAACAAAAAAAGGTGGCAGCTTCCCAACAAAACCTCTAAGACTGGTGGATTACTAGCTAAACAAAGTAGCTTCTTCTTCCAATGTTCTTTTTCCTTAGAGGCTCAGTGTGAAGTTGCAATATGAGTTCTTTGAGGATGTGAGGAATGATATGATTAACTGATTTTTTAAAAATGCTCGGGCCCTATAAAAAATTGAAAAGATCAACTGAGATGGTATAAAAACTAGTTCAAATATATAAAGGATCAGAAAAAAAATCATCTAGGCTATCAAGAGATATTATTAAGACATAAACAAAAACAACAACAACAAAATCCAGCCAGATGCTGGGGCTATGGCTCAGCAGTAGAGCACTCGCCTAGTATGTGTGAGGCCCTGGGTTTGATCCTCAGCACCACATAAAAATAAGTAAAATAAAAATATTGTGTCCAACTACAACTAAAAAATAAATATAAAAAAAAAAATCCAGCCAGGTGCTATTTGTAAGCATAAGAATACAGTACGGTTGAAAGGTACATGTAGAGAACTAAATCTCTCAAAATACTAACCAAAAGAAAGGTATAGCTAAAGGCGGGCAGAATAGGTTTAAGACAATCATGCTTGAAGACAGAAGATCAATATGTATTGCACAATTCACCAAGCAGATGTAACAATTCTAAATGTATATGAGCCTAACAAAATAGTCCCAAAACATACAAAACAATATCTATTAAACTAATAAAATGTAAAGTGAAATCCACCATTGTGGTTAGTGCAATTAGTGATAGGTCTTGATGAACCAAACACAAACAAGCCTCAAAAAATACAGGTAACAGTTGTGAACACCAATGAGATTAATCTAAAATGTGGAGTCATGCATCAAAAACAGACATTTATCAAAAGTACACTAGGAACATTGCAAAAAACAATTATAATTTAGGAAATAAACGAATCTTAATGCATTTTGAGGTATTAACAATCTATCGATAAAGGCAATGTAAGCCTTATAAAACACCATAATAAATCCTGGCATAAAATAATTTACAAAGTGTTTTGGCAAAGATTAAAATGTAGTTTTCTGAAACAGATAAACACATATAGCATAATATTCAGAATACATAAAGAATTCCTAGGAGAAGATCAACTACCCAGTAAGAAATGGGCAAATTACACACACACACACACACACACACACACACAATACAGGTTACATTTCACCTTTACAGGATCAGGAAATGTATAAAATAAATTGAATAAAAGAAAGAAGAGAGAAAAAAAACAGAAAAGATCCAAACAGAATAAAGAAACAGAGAAGGAGGCAAGCAGTCAAGCAAAGTACACAAGGAATTGGGAATCAGTATAGTGTATATGTGGAGAACAACTTGAAAACACAGTAAAGATGATGGACGTACTCAGCCCAGCAACTTCTTCTGTAACTAGTGTTTACTATGTAGTAACTTTCATCCACATATAAGGAGACATGTTCACAGATGTGTTCTATAACACCATTTATACCAGTAAAAAATTATGAACAATATAAATGTTTTTTGATAGAAGTACTAATTGTAGTGAATAAGATAGATCTCAAAAACATGACACTGAGTAAAAAAGCAAATGCAAAATGACAATGCAATTATGTAAAATTTTAAAACCATGTTCAAAGAATCAAAGTAAATTCATGACAGTGATTACCTTTGGGAAGAAAAGGCACATGAAACTAGAAAAAAAAAATCACATAAAGAACAAAAACTCTATTTTTTTCCCCTAAATGTTGAATACAGAGTATAGTATCACCAGAAGTAGCATGTCAATTCTGGTACATTTGCTACAGATATTTTTATCTATAATTTTTTTCTCTTTTTCTTGTAAAGTATATGAAGATATTTCCTCTAGGTGAGTGGGAATAGTTGATGGAAGATCAAAAACCCCAATGAAATTCAACTGCAAAAGAAGAATGAAATACAACAAGTACATACTTAAAGAAATCAGAGCTGAGCATGGTGGCTCATACCTGGTTTCCCAGTGACTCAGGAAGCTAAGGTAGAAGGATCACAAGTTCAAAGCCAGCCTCAGCAACTTAGCAAGGCTTAAGCAACTTAGTAAGACCCTCTTTCAAAATTTAAACAAACAAAAACATCAGAAAGCTGCTGAAGCAAGGAAGACTAGAGATGCCCAAGATTCTGGCATGGTAAGAATCTTAAACATGTGAAACAATCTTTCACAAACGATTTTCCTTGCTGGTATTTACTGATTCTGGATAGTCTTTGGGTAGTGGGTTGCTGCTAAGCACCTTTGACCCAAAAGTTAAAGAAAAAATTAAGGACTCCACAGCCTATATACAATGAGAGAAGAGAAGTAGAAATTAAAGTGCTGGTATTGACAGATGTTTCCTCAAAACACACAGGCCAATTTTCTCAGCCTGTATGGGGTAGGAGGTAAAAATTAAAATAAAATAAAAAGACAAACAAAAAGCCTCAAAAAAGCAGAGGAAAAATTTTCTAAACTATTTATACATTAGAAGACAAAGTTCTAAATTCAAGAAATCACCAAAGAACTTAGCCCAGTGGACAGCCTTGGTAGGCTCCTAGAAAGCAGAGCCAAAGGGAGCAGGAAGGGGCTTCATCAAAACAGCAACCTAGCCCTGGCTCATGGCAATCCTTAAATGGTCTAAAATATTCGGTACATAAGTTCAATGGCTGAAAAGAGAAAAGGATAAAACCATACCTGAAGGAAGGTAACACAGTAAGGTACATTTATAGAATCTTTAACATGCAATGTTTGACACAAAAACATAAGATATATCAAAAGACAAAACCATGTAATCAAAAGCAAAGAGAAAAGGGGATCATATATAGACCCACAAATTTACCAAAGACTTTAAAATATCTATGGTTAGTATTTTTTTTTAAAAAATAGTGAAATATATGAAGAAAACGTGAAAAGGTGGAACATTTCACCAAAGAACTGAAATCTATAAAAAAGAAAAAACTATTAGTTCTAGAATTCAAAAGATAATACCAGAATTTAAGAACTTAAGCCGAATTTTAAAAAGTAGGAGAAAGGATTATTAGAAAAGGACAATATGGATTACTAGGACACAGGTTACTAGAAAAATACAAACTGAACACACAAAAAATATACAGGTGGACAAAAAAAACGTAAGAAATTAATGGGGGGTCGGGGGTTGTGGTTCAGAGGTAGAGCACTCAACTAGCATGAGTCAGGCACTGGATTCGATCCTCAGCACCACATAAAAATAAAATAAAGATATGTGTTCACTTATAATTAAAAAATAAATATCAAAAAATAGATGGAACATATATAAAAGGTCTAACAAGTTCCACATAATTGAAATTTGAGGAGAAAAAAAGAGGCATGCACAGTATTTGAAGATACACATTCCTAGTAGTCCACCATGGGGAATAAAAAGCTAACAAAGAAAAAGAAGTCTTAACAGGTACAGTGGTACTCACCTGCAATCCCAATGACTTGGGAGACTGAGGCAGGAGGATCGCAAATTCAAAGCCAGCCTCAGCAACTTAGAGAGGCCCTAAACCACTTTGCCAGACCCTGTCTCAAAACAACATTTTTTAAAAAGGGGTAAGGATGTAGCTCAGTGATTAAGCACTCCTGGGTTCAATCCCTGTTACTCTATACTCCCCAAACGAGCAGATTATTGTTTTCAAAAGGAGATTAAAAGCCAGCTCCCACAGAATCATGGAAGTTAGAAGAAAACCGCTTCAAAATACTAAGAGAATATTACTGCCAATCTATAATTCTAGAATCAATAAAAACGATTTTCAAAATGCAGATATAACCAAAAAGTTAATTTAAAATTAGGCATAGGATTGGAACAGACTTCTTCAGAGAGATTAAAAAAAAAAACAAAGTCCAGTTAAGCACATGAAAATATGTTGACCATCATTAGCCATCAAAGAAATGAAAACTAAAAATCACAAGATAACAGTTCAACCTTTTAGAATAATTAGAATAATCAAAAAGGCAAACAACAGCAAATATTGGCTAGAATGTGGAAAAACTGGGATCCTTACACATTGTTAGTGGAATGTAAAGTGGTACAGCTACTCTGGCAAACAGTATGGCAGTTCCTCAAAATTAGTCAAACTTAAGAATTACCTTACAACCCAACAATTCCACATTTAGGTATATATCCAAGAAAAATGAAAATATATTTACACAAAAACTTGTACATAAATGTATTAGAAAGTATTAGAAATAGTTGGGTACTTTTAAGCAGAATTGTTGGGTAAAGACCACTAACATAGCAACAAATATATACAAAATAGAATTTAGAGAAAAATGTATTAATGCTAACAAATCAAATACCTAGGAAAATAAACATAACACAATATGTGTAAGACCTGTATGCTGAAAACTATCAAACATTAAGGAGAGAATTAATGAAAACCAAATAAAATTAATATTGTAAAGATAAATATTGTAAAGATTTCAATTCTCCCTAAATCCATATATTCAGTAGAAAAAATTAAATTCCAGTAAGAATTTGGGTTGTTTGTTCTTCGGTAAACACTGACTTGATTTCGTTTATGAACTGAAAAGGTTAAGAGTCAGCCACTTCTGCAGAAATATAATAGTAGAGAACTATATTATTGGGGTGGGAGGGGAAGGGAGGGGCAGGGGGTTAGCAATGATGGTGGAACGTGATAGATACCATTATCCAAAGTACATGTATGAAAACATGAATTGGTGTAAACATACTTCACATACAAACAGAGATATGAAAAATTGTGCTCTATATGTGTAATAAGAATCGTAATGCACTCCACTGCCGTGTATTTAAAAAATAAAATCAATTAAATAAAAAGAGAGGGAGCTATATTATCATATATAAAACTATAGTAATTATAAGAGTGCAGAATTGAGCAAGGCTATGCATACAGTCTAATGGAACAACAGAGAGTCCAAAAACAGTCCCACACATATATTATTGTCTGACTCATGAAAAAGGCAGTGAGGAAGGATGTATTTTTGCTTTTGTTGTTGTTTTGGAGAGTACCAGGGACTGAACTCAAGGGCACTCTACTACTGAGCCAGATTCCCAGCTCTATGTTGTATTTTACTTACAGACAGGGTCTCACTGAGTTGTTTAAAACCTTGCTTTTGCTGAGGCTGGCTTTGAACTTGTGATTCTTCTGCCTCAGTCTCCCAAGCTGCTGGGATTACAAGCATGTGTCACAGCACCCGGTGTGGAAAGGATGTTTTTGACAATAAACTGTACTCAGTCAACGAATATCCATTTAAAAAAATAACAAACCTGACCCCTATACTTCAATAACTATTTGAAAATAAGTTCCAAATAGATAACATCTAAATTTCATAAAAGAGAAAACAATAAAATTTCTAGAAGCATAGAAGAATTATCTTCACAGCCCTGCAGTAAGTAAAGATTTCTTAAATGTGACATAAAAAGAATTAGCCATAAAAGAAAGTACAAAAAGGTAAAATGAACCAAGCATGGTAGTACACGACAGGTTACTTGGGGGCCGAACTGGTATAGCCAGTAAAAATATACAAAAGTAAACAACTTCATTAGACATCATGGAATTTTAAGATTAAAAATGTTACTATTGCTCACCTACCAGAATGACTAAAATGAAAAGGACAATACTGACGAAGATATGGAACAGCTGTAACTCTCACATTCTGCTAGAAGAGTATAAATTAAAGTATAACCACTTTGGAAAACTTCTGTTAACAGTAAAGCCAATCACATGTGCACCCTATAACTCAAGTTAACTGTACTCCTAGGTATTGACCAAAGTGTTCATGTATACAAAATAAGAATGTTCAAAATTGTGAACAGCACTCTTCATAATACTACCAAAATAGAGAACAACCCAAATGTCTATTTACAACAGAAAAAAAAATACATTATTTTCTAGTCAAGAGGGGATATTGTACACCAAATAAAATGTATACATACATTAACATTTATCTATGGCAACAATAATTGGTGAGTTTCATAAAAAAAAAAAAAAAACAACAACTTGAAAACAAAGTTAGAGGTCAGGTTAGTGACTTTTCCTAGGGGCAAGGAGATAACAACTAGGGGACAGGACAGTACTTCTGGGGTGGTGTACTGGGGTATGCTGCTACGTGGTCAAGTTCTTTTTCCCAAAATTCACTGAACCGCACACTTAAAATCTGTGAACTTTTCTTATGTTATAGTTTAATACAAAGCTTCCTTTTTACAAAGTAGCTTATTAAACAAAGAAGAAAAACACAAGGTTTCCCCAGAACCTACCGAGTAGAAATAAATAAAGTGCACCAGCCTTTTAAGGGCATTATACTATCACGTTCCAGAATTTTCATGCACTATTCCAATAATGTAAAGCATGATTTTCATGTGGCTAGCTCATACTTATAATTCAAAACTCTGTTTGTTATTACCTGCTCCAATAACTGCTCCTTGAATTCCCCTTCAAACAATAGTGGTTTCTTCCATAAACTTTCCCAGTACCTAAGTTTTTATCTGCCACATACTTGGATATCCTAGGTAAGCTATGTATTTTTAATGAGTTCCAAGACTTAATACAGTCACTTAGATATAGTACATATTTGAATTTGAATGAATAAATGGTATACAAAATCATTTCCCCCTTTTTGCAAGAAAAATTTTAGTTCAATCTATACATCCAAAAATCAATAAAATTAAGATACCATTTTAGCTTGTGACAAATTGTGTTCAGACCTTATCTAATCTGAAAAATATACTTCCCAACTACACCTACTATGTTTTTTCTTCATTCTTTAGTGAAATTTTCAGAAAGAGCAATTCAAACAGCCCTTGTCCCATTTGGCAGTTTAGCAAAAAGCTGACTTAACAGACAAATCCAATGAAGGAAGTGGCTGAATCTCTGGTTGCTAAAATATAGCTGCAGGCTCCATCTTTTTAACAGTGTCATTTCCTCAACTAGAAAGTTCCATTACCCAGTCACCTACATATTCCCAGCTCCCATATACAGTCTATTTCATAGGTAGGTCCATTCTAACTATGCCCAATTTAAACATGGGTATGACAGCTTAGGCATTTTATGAACTCTGCTTCTACTCTGCTTACATGGTATTCTCTAATAAATTCTATTTAACATTCATACTGCAGGTCCTCTTCCTCTACCTGTCATAACCTTCAGATGTATAAGGGGAAATTTACTTACAACCCTGCTTGGAATCATTCCTTTGGATTGATGGAATATCAATTTTCCCTATTTTATCAGCCTTCATAATGTATCACACTATGTGAGCCTTCCATCTTTACTAAACAATCTTCATGAACTGAAACAAGGGTCTGCTTCACTTTAGTCTATGGGCAACCCTAATCACTCTAACTTCCCCCACAGCTGCTCAGTTGAGTTTTGATTCCAATTATATCTATATTCAGTTAAATGACTACTCTGACTTTGCAGAACAAATATTCAATGTTCAAGAAACTGTTCTTGAAACTTCTGATTTGTAACCCTCCCACAGTCAGCACACCTCTCCCTCCTGAACATGATTTGAATAGTGGTTAATTTACAATATTCTCTGAAACTATTTTCCCTCTATACTATAAACCAAGGAGTTCGCAAACTTCTTAAAGGGCCAGAAAGCAAAGAGTTTTTAGGCCTATGGGCCATATAGTTTCTGTGGCATCTATTTATATTAATGCATCTAGTCACACTAACAAATCAAATCTGTGTTAATGCAAAAGCAGCCATAGACAATCAGATATGAATGGGCAAGGCAGGATTGTAATAAGTTTTATGTAGAAAAACAAGCATCTAGCCTATGGGCCATAGTTTGCCGATCAGCTGTAAACACAACTTAGTGTTTCTTCATGTATCAGCATCACTATAATTATTCTGAACTTATAAGGGTTTACTGACACACTGGTACTGTAAATTTATCAATTAAAGCTGAGGTATTTTACATAAATATTTTAGAAATACTTGTGAATAATGAGGGTAAAACTATTCTTATTATTAGTAAACCAAAAAGTCTAACTGATCAACTGCAGGTCTCTTAGATATTGACTAATTATGAAAATAGGTGATAATTTGAAAAATAATTAGAAGACTACCAACCAAATATACAACAAATATGCTGAAGACTAAATATCTTTAAAACACTACTCAACAAAAAGAAATGAGACTCCAGTGATTTTACTTTCCTTTCAGCATACCTGTTATCCATCTATAAGATACAGGATTTCTGTAATAAAGATTTTCTTTAATGTGCATGAAAACATAATTTTATGATTGTAAAAATTTTCATTTAGACTGGAACTAAAAATACTCAAAATTATTTTTAAGTATTTTCAACCATTCTATTATGTTCTTTTTAAGTATATATATCAAGTAAATTAAAAATTTAATCATATCACATAGTTGAATTAAATTAAATTTTTCATTTACCTGTCGGTTTCTTTCATCCATTATGCGTGTGATTTGTATTTTCTTCCGCCCCATTTTCAGTCACCTTTCCTTATGTTCCAAATATTTAATTCAAAAATTAATTTTCTTCAATACCCTAATGCATCGTACACAGCTGCTATTGTTTCAGCTTCTAGTCCAAGTGCTACAGCTGAAATTTTTGATAAGATCTAAAAAAAAAATAAACACACACAAACAAATTAGATTTAAGTTCTATACATTTGCAAATCATAAGTTATATGAATTTCAAATCTGCTTTTATGCACCACATAACATTATTAATAGAAATTTCTGATTACACAGAAGTATTAAATAAGCTGAAGTCTTATTGATTTTGCCCTTAAAATATCTCTTGAATCTCTGTGCCTCTGGCTCTGGTCAAACTAATACAATTATAGCATTTGAGGTTTTCTCAATGCGTACAATAATACCAACAAGAGCCAACATTTACTGAGAGTAGGCACATTTTCTATGAGTGGGCATTTTTTTTTTTAATTTTTTATTGGTTGTTCACAACATTACAAAGCTCTTGACATATCATATTTCATACATTAGATTGAAGTGGGTTATGAACCCCCAATTTTACCCCAAATGCAGATTGCAGAATCACATCGGTTACACATCCACAATTTTACATAATGCCCTATTAGTAATTGTTGTATTCTGCTACCTTTCCTATCCCCTACTATCCCCCCTCCCCTCCCCTCCCAACTTCTCTCTCTACCCCATCTACTGTAGTTCATTTCTCTCCTTGTTTATTTTCCCATTCCCCTCACAACCTCTTATATGTAATTTTGTATAGCAATGAGGGTCTCCCTCCATTTCCATGCAATTTTGAGTGGGCATTTTTTAAAAATATTTTTTAGTTGTTGATTTACTTTTATTTATTTATACGTGATGCCACACATGCCAGGCAAGTGCTCTGCCACTGAGCCACAACCCCAGCCCCAAGCGGGCATTTTTCTAAGTATGAACAAGTCTTAACTTATTCAATCCTAACTACAACCTACTAAGTTAATTGTAATTATAATCTTCATTTTATAAATAAAGATACTGAGAAACAGAAAAATTAAGTCATGTGCTCAAGGTTAAATAGTAAAGGGCAGAATTTAGGATATGAATTCAGGATCTGGTTCCAGGATTTATCCTCTTAAACACTACAGAATATCCTTAAAAGTCTGATAGCCTTCCTGCCAAAGGATAAATAATGTAGATGACCCCAGTCTACCTTTATGAATTCTCCAGGCAAATCACCCTAGCCTCCGGCCAAATTACTATCTATAAATCCACAAAGACACTAGTATACTACCTTTCATACTAATAAACATTTAAATGAAATAATATTTCTTGTTGGTATTATTGCTCACTTAATGAACGCCTCTTCATCAGTTAAGATTTAGTTCAAATGTCACCTCCCTAAAGAAGCCAACACCAATTCCTCCTGGCAGAACAAACTACAATGCCTATGAGTGTGGTGAGTATGTGTGTACATATATAAATTCCAAGTCAGCTTTTCTTTGATATATCAATCTTTAAAGATTTTAAAAATCTTGCAGGGTTTTGTGTTCCATTTCTCTGTAACAGAACAAGTTGTTATGTTCTGGATGATATGAATGATGGTTTTAGTCACTTCAAAACCTAGTGCTTTCAAAACTTACAAAATAAATAGAAAATTTTTAAAGTAATGTGAAATGCTAATAAACTCAAAATAATAAACTCATTTATTCAGCTCCTCTCATTTATTTCTTCATTCATACATTAACTGATCATCTATTAAACAACTGATAACCCATTAATGACCATTTATATAATAAATATACTTCCAAACTCTAAACTAGGCACAGAGAATAAAATGGTCAAGGAAAAAAAAAGACATAAATCTCAAATTATCAAATTAATATATTTGTATACTTCAAAACTAAAATATTTATTTATCTAATCTAAATTTGTGGGTCAGGAAATGCTTCCTTGAAGAAGTGCCTCACATTTAAATCTGAAAATGAGGGTATACTGCCAGGCAGAGAAAATAGCAAGCACAAATGCCCCATGACACAAGAGAATAGAAAACATTAGAGGAACTGAAAGACGGTGGAACCCAATCAAACAAGCAGCTGTGCTGTAGAATATTTGTTTCTACAACAGACTGCATTACAAACAACAGAGGTTCATTTACTCTAAATCATGTTCCCTAACAGATCACATTCTAATTCTCATTATAAAACCTTGCACTGTATAAACAGTTATACATTTCATTGTGAAGATATTATTGCTCAAGTATGTAAGATCTGCTAATGCCTATAAGACATTTATACTATATTATCTTCTATAATCTGAAAAATACAGATTCTAGAATATATCTGGACACTTTGCTGTTGACAACATGAAGTAGGCTGTTTCAAACTAATCTTCAGAGAACAACTAGAAAAGTAAAACAAAGGTAATTTGTTTTAAAACACTGCAACATTCAAGATAGTGATAATTTGCAAGGCAGAGATCTAGAAGAAACAGGTGAAACCTGTCTTTGGACATTTTTGCCTGCAGGCTCCAAAACCACTGGCTGGGAGACTAAGAAAGAGTTTGGAGTTCAAAAATTAGATTCAGCTTGCCAAAGAGGAATATCACACTAATGAACACACCAGCCATCTGGAGAGACTCCAAAGAACTATACCCCAGGCACAAAGGTAAATCAAAAACAGAATAAGTCAAATAGGAAGGGAAGTACAGCTTAAAATCATCACAATCCCTAGTTAGATGAAGGCAATCTGGTCTAGTGAAGATCATTAGCCTAGCTGCATGCTAGTAGCAAAAGTGAATCTTCTCAGTAGAAAGATAAAATTATCCAGAAATTCAAATTATTTTCTCTGTTTTTTTCACATAAAACACATAGCAATAAAAAAAGTATCCAGTCAAAACCCAAGATTTAAGTATGTCTACAGAAACAGATCAACTAAGTAACTAATTAATATGCTCAAGGAATTTTTTTAAAAATGAATTTTAGCAGGCAATAATAAACAAGAGGAAAAACAACAAAAAATACAATTTTGAAAACCAATTTATGGATTGATTTAATAATTAGTTATATGCAGCTGAAAATGTAATTAACAACCCAGAAAACAGGAAAGAAGATAATATCCATGCTGAAATACAAAAAGACCTGACAATATGAGATACAGAAAAGAGTTTGAAAAATTATGGAACATTGAGAAATTATCCAAAAATACAAGTAAATAGAGTTCCATAACAGAAGGAAAAAACATATGGTGGTAAAGAAATATTTGAAGACACAATAGCTAAGAATTTTCAAAACTAATGAGACATCAACCCATAGATTCCAGAAGCTCTACAGACCCCTCAAGTGCAATACACACACTTAGGCAGATCAAAAGAAGAATGGGTGGGGGGTATGTTTCCCCCACAGATGGAAGGATCTTACAAGCAGCCAGAAAACTGTTGAAAAATATTCACTTCAAGAAACAATAGTTAAGATTCACAGCTGAACTGACTTTTTCACATAAACAATGAAGTCAGAAGATAATGAAATGGTATCTTCGAAGTTCTGAGGTTAAGAGAGAGAATGACAAACTAGAACTTTGTATTTGAGAAAAAAATATCCCTCATAATGAAGGCAAACCAAAAACACTTTTAGGCAAACAAACAGAATTTGTAACCAGGAAAGACTGAAGGGACCTCTTCAACGTTTCTTTAGAAGAAAAAAATAATACCAGATTACAGCTTAAGTATGCACAAAAACTGAAGTTCAGCAAACAAATATAATGAGCAACTCTAAATGAATGTTAACTAAATAAAACACTAATAATAAAACTTGTAGGGCTTAAAATATTATAATACACAACAATAATAGTATATAACTGAGGAGGGTACCAAATAAAGTTAAAGGGTTTTAAAATCTTTAATTGACTAGGAAATAGAAAGAATGCTCATTTACTTTAGACTTTCATAAATCAAGGATGCATATGGTAATCTCTGAGTGAACCACTACAAGAACAATAAAAGTATAACATCCAGAAAAGAGAAAATGAATTAGCAAATGAAGAAGGCACAGAATGAGAGACAAATAAAGAGAATAAAACATTTAATCCAACTATATGATTATTCACAAAAAATATAATTAAGTAAAACACCCAAATTTTTAAGATAATTTAGAACTATTTAAAAACAAAATCCAATTGTGGAATGATTAGAGAGGATATTATCTTACACATAGGATACAGAAAGAATGAAAGTAAAAGTAGGGAGAAAAATACACCAGGTAAAATACAAACCAAAGGAAAGTTGTATGATTATGCTTTACCATACTGAACTTCAATGCAGGATACAGATGTGTGTATAAGGATAGAGACAAACAAAGATGCTTTAAAACAATACAAGTTCTACTCACCAGGAAGATATAACAATTCTAAAATTGAGTGCACCTAATAACACATGTAATCAGAAATGTATTTCTGAAAATCAAATATTCTATGCAAAAACTTTAGCCAGAACAAGATTTACTATATTTTAAGTAGAAAAAAATTACAATGTCATACATTAACTCACAATTCGATTTATTTCTCTTTTAAAGTTAAAACACAGAAAATGTCCATTTATAGTAGTAAATTATCATGGTTAGGATGTAAAATGCTTACTACATGACTTCACAGACTGCATAGTAACTTTCTCACTGGCTTATTTCTTTCTCCACAACTTAACACTTTCCCAACTTCTTTGTACATGCTATAAATCTAAGCAAAAATAAGAGTTAAATACGAAAAACAATTAGAAATGTGTTCAAGACAAACACACATGGCAAACAATAGTTCAAATTTTAATATAGTAATGGCCTTATAGCCAGCACATCGTGCCCATTCCTTTTTCTGGCACTCAATACACTGTTTTTAAAAATCTACATAGGATTTTAACATTCTACCTACTGTATTTGGGATGCAATTGTGACTTTTCCCATATACCAGTTTAATACTATATTGAATTTTGCAGATTTAAAAATATACTTTACCTAAATAAACTTCAGCTAAGAATCAAGGGTATGCCTGTACATTAAGCCAATCCCAAAAGAACTATCTCTAATCCACAATTATACCAACTTGATTTTAACAAAGTACCTGATGGAATAAGCAGATCAGAATAAAAGAACAAGCAGACCAAAATAAACATAA
This sequence comes from Spermophilus citellus, assembly GCF_964194105.1. Lineage (NCBI taxonomy): Eukaryota > Metazoa > Chordata > Mammalia > Rodentia > Sciuridae > Spermophilus > Spermophilus citellus. The sequence goes on from NC_138185.1 coordinate 55,376,976, forward strand.
AGATTTGACAGTTAACAACCTCACTCACTTAAGAACACTACATCTAACAACTGCAGAAAATACTTTATAACTACATTACAAAACATCTACCAAAGGTAATTACATAGAAGCCCAGATATTAAGTCTTAACAAATTTCAAAAGACAGGCATCTCTGATCTCAGAGGAACTAAGCTAGAAATTAGTAAAAAAATAAAAAATTAAAAAAAAAATTAAGTTGGAAATCCTTATTTATGAGAAACCTAAGCAATACACTTCTAATTAATCCACGTGCCAAAAAAAGATGACAATGAAAATTAGAAAATATTTTTAAATGGAGTGCTATTAAAACACTTTCTAACAAAATGTATAAAATATGAAATAAAATTAAAGCCACCCATACAAGGAAATTTTTTAGCTTTGAAGTGGCTTCAACAGGACAATTCAACAGAAAAGGACAGTCTTTTCTATAAATTGTTCTGGAAAAGAAAGAAAGAAAGAAGTAGAATGCTTACTAGCATCATACATAAAAATTAACTAAAAATGGATCAAAGATCTTAACCCAATTTCTAATACTATAAAACTCTTAGAAGAAAACAAAAGAAAAGTTTCCATTAAATTCCATCAACAGAAGAAAAAAATAAACTCTACGTCATCAAAATAAAAAACTAGAACTGGGGTTGTAGCTCAGTGGTAAAGTGGTTGCCTAGCTAGCACATGTGAGGCATTGGGTTTAATCCTCAGCACCACATAAAAATAAAATAAAAGTATTGTGTTGAAAAAAAATCAAGAATAATTTTAAAACTATTGTGTATCAAAAGATACTAAAACAGCAACCCACCAAAAGGAAAAAAAAAAAGAACTGCAAATCACTTATATGATATGGAATAACATTCAGAATATATAAACTGAATAGCAAAAAAAAAATTAAGATGAGCAAAGGACATAGATATTTCTTCAAAGAAGATAAAGGAGTGGTCAATAAGCACATGAAAAGATGCTCACAACCAACAACACTAATCACTAGGCAAATGCAAATAAAAATTATAATGAGATACCAGGCCACTTCCATTCAGATGGTCATTATTTAAAAAAAAAAAAAAAAAAAAAAAAAAAAAGGAGGAAAAGAAAACAGTAAGTATTAGCAAGGGTATGAAAAAAACAGAACTTTGTGCATTGTTTTTGGGAATATATTTTGCTGTGGAAAACAGTATGGTACTTGCTTTAAAAAAATTAAACAAAGAATTACCATTTTATCCAGTGATTCCAGTTTTGGATATATAAATAAAAGAACTAAAATCAAGGACTCAAACAGATATTTGTGCACCAATGCCCCCAGGAGCTTTATTCACAATAATCCAAAGGTAAAAGAAAACAATACAAATGTCCATCAGTAATTGAATGGATAAGTAAATTGTGGTATACAATTACAACTGAACCTTTAGAACCTTTTTTAAAAAGACTTCTGGGACTGGGGTTGTGGCTCAAGTGGTAGAGTGCTTGTCTAGTATGCATGAGGCACTGGGATCGATTCTCAGTACCACATAAAAATAAAGGTATTGTGTCCAACTACAATTTATTTTAAAAATAACTTAAAAAAAAAAAAAAAGGACATCAGCCAGGCGCAGTAACACATACTATAATCCCAGCGACTCAGGGTAGAGGTAAGGAACACTGCAAGTTCGAGATGAGCCTCAGCAATTTAGGGAGATTCTGGCTCAAACTAAAAAATAAAAAGTGCTGGAGATGTAGCTCAGTTGTAGAGAACCTCTGGTGCCAATAAATAAATAACCAGCCCGCCCATCCACTACCAAGAAAGAAAAAAAGAAAAGGATATCACCCTGTCTCATAACATAAAGGAACCTTAAAGACTTTTTTAGGTTACATGTAATAATTCAGTCACAAAAGGACAAAGTATTGTTATGATTCTACTTATGTTTTTTCTTTTCCCCACATTTCTTATTAGTGCATTATTATGCTTCTACTTATATGAAATATTCTGGAGTATCTCATTCATAGAAATAGTAGAATTATAGTTACCAGGCACTAAAGAGGAGGGAGAAATGGGGTGTTATTGTTAAGTGGGTATAGTGTTTCAATATGGGTTGATGAAAAAGTTCTGGAGATGGGCGGTCGTAACGGATGTACAAAAATTCAAATGTGCTTAATGTCACCACTATATATTTAAAAACGATAAATTTTCTATTATGTACATTTTACCACCATTTCAAACCACACCAATACTAAAGCAGAATAGTATGTGTGTACCTATAAAATAATTGCAGGAGTAAAATTTCATTAATTCTAGCTTACCATTTAGATTACATGAGCACTGATTTTTCTACACGGTAAAGTTAATGGTGTTTTACTAAAACTCCATTAAAACTTGCCTCCAGAAAACACAGATGGGTGTTTAGAACATCAAGGAATTAACATATCTTTTCCTGGGTGAGAGGATGGGATAGGAATCTCACTAATTAAATCCCAAGGTATATATCTGTATTCAGACGACATTAACACAGGGAAAAAAATAACTTAAATTGAATTTTCAGGTAACTGAAATTTTTCTGTATGTCATTGTTTTAAAACTCAGGAGCTAAATTTCTGAAAGAATTTCCAGTATGAACAACTCCTTTAATTTGAGAGATACCACAAAAACTAGCACTCAGATTCCTAACAATCCTGCAGTTGATACTTACAACAGATATTCATCATCATTTAAAATCAATTCTGTTTACTTTCTATAAAAAAACTTGTTGATTAAGTAAACAAATATTTTAAAAGCATGGACTTTAAACAGAAGGTAAACTTTACTTACCAGAACTTCCTACTTTCAAAATTCTGGTGAAACAATCACACATTAAAATTTTCAAAAACTACTAAAATAAAACTAAGTACTATAAAAAAGACTGAACCCTTTAAAAAAAAAAGGTATCTAACAAGAGAAAATACATCAAATAATGATTCATTACTTCTTTAAAAGAGAGGAATATAATGATTTAATTTTGGACATATTACTTGAGACCGTCATGGACAAGTGGAAATGTTAAATGGAACACTATAAAATAAGACTTATACTTCAGGGCTAAAAATATGTATCTGGGAATCTTCAGAATATGGAAAATATTAACATGACAGAAATGTAAAATGAAAAGAGAACAAAGACCACTAACAAGGAACACAATCATTTATTTCTGTTGCAAATACACGTCCCCAACCAATCCTTAGCCATGAAGTTTGTTAACAATTTGGCCAACATTTAAAAATTAAACATTTCAAAAAGAAAAAAATAAATTTCTTTCAGCTTTCCTTGAAAACTCCATTCCTTTTTCAAGAATTTACTCTAAGGAAATAAGAAGACAATGACAAAGATATATGTACAAGGATATTCATCCCAATGTAATCAAAACAGTGAAGGGGTATAGGCAATAATATAAGAATGCCCTGTCCATATAATAAAATACTGTAGCTATTACAACAAACATTTACATTATATTGTTGCAGGCAGAAACACAGAATTCTAGTTTTGCTTTTAAAATTTTGTAGATATTGAGGGTACAGATAAAAGATAAATGGCCTATATTCATGTAACTGAAAGTAATGAACTTTGGGGTAATTTTTTCACTATTTCACTTTCTCTTATAACAGTACCATTGTTGTGATTTTTTTAAAAAAAAGTTATTATAAACAACATAAACTTACAGATGCTTTTAAAACAGAAAAATAAAAATCATGAAAGCCAGAAAGCATTCAAGAATGAACTGTAAACATTACTGAAATGTTCCTTTTACTTTGGCATCTTGTGCAATTTTCCAGTTACTCTTTCTTCACAACATACTTAGAATTTCAAAGCATTATCTGACTAAGAAAACTTGGATCCTAGCCCCTAAAGCATCATTAAACTAGTTGTATAACAATTTTTGGTAACTGACAATTTCTCTAAGTAAAATGTTTTATAACATGAAAATTTAAATTTATATGCATTATATGTACCACAGGAGGCAAGAAAAAAACATCAAATATTTGCAAATTTTTGAGAGAAAGTAGTCCAAGGGTAAAGAAGTATATTTCTAAGCACAGTATAACATGTTATTAATATTTATGATGTGAAAAAAAATCATGATGCAATAAAAAGTATTAATTCTGTGCCTGCTATTTTGTACATTATTTTCCTTTATGCACTGATACTTTCTGCATGCATGATGGATATTTGGAAAACTATCTTATAATTAATTTCCAATAGGCAGTTATTAAATTTGTCTAATAAATTTGTCTTTACACAAAAAAATCGAACTAAATATGAAATAAAATTAGTAATGTATTTAAGAAATTATTTTTCCAAAAAGCATGGCAGCTGTTTCCATGTGATTCCCCCCCCCACTCATTTACTGTAGTTTATTAAAATGAAAAGAAAGGAAAAAAAAAGGTGTGTGGGGGGGTGTTACCAAGTCAATAGTGTTCCAGGACCCACTTTAATCTGAACACTTTTCTTTACAAAATGTCAATCAAGCTGTCTAAAAAAGTACCCTATGATTTTCAAACTACCTTAGAAATCATCTGCTATTCAATTTGGTAAAAGATCTTTTTAAAAAATCTTTCAACAGGCCTTTCAAGTATGTTTTCATAATATATTCACAGCCACTTCATGAGATAAGTTTATAACCTCATCCCTTCAGCAAAGAAATTGAAATGCAAGGAGGATAAATGAATTGTCCAAAGTCTTGGTTAAAACAGGAACTTTTTCTACTATTAACATAGTAGGTGTTCCTGAACTTTAGTCATTTGTATATAAACCTCTCAATTTTTGCTTGAATTAGATACCACTTTGTGCACTAGAGTATTTACCTATTTTATTCTTTTAATCAATTCCCTTTTTTACTCTAAGAAATGTATTTAAGTACAAAACTCAATTACTGCTATTAAAGAAAAGCTAGCAAATTTGCCACAGTGGACAATACCCTTAAAAACACAATTAAATATAAAGCAATATGGAAGCAATTTACATGTATTTATGTATGTATATTATCATGGTATCATTATGATTTCCATGATGTATATATTTCATGGTTAAAGTAAGATCACTCCAATTTTTAGTTTTAATGTAAGCCTGATCAAAGACTATCTCACATGACTCACATGTGTACTTAATCAGAAAAGGGAACAGTTTGGGCAACTTTTTAATAGGGTTAGAATACTGAAAATCAATTCCTAATAAAAAGTAGCTTGTGCTCAATAAACTTTCATCTCAAGATGACTTCTGAAGCATTCTTCCTAAATGTGAAAAATGCACTTTTCAATTTTAAAATTAAAAATGGGAAATACTTATTATTTCCACTCATTTCTGCCACTCAGTTTGATTTTTTAAAAAACATTTTTAGTTGTTGATAGACACAATATCTTTATTTTACTTATTTACTTATTTTTATATGGTGCTGAGGATCAAACCCAGTGCCTCACACATGCTAAGCAAGTACTCTACCACTGAGTTACAACCCCAGCCCCTCAGTTTGATTTTTTTAAAATAATTATTTTTTATTTGTAGTTGGACACAATACCTTTATTTTATTTATTTTTATGTGGTGCTGAGGATCCAACCCAGGGCCTCCCTTGTGCGAAGCGAGCTCTCTACCGCTGAGCCATAACCCCAGTCCCTCAGTTTGATTTTTAAAAAACTTTTTAAAAAATCTTTCATTGGGCCTTTTTAGTATGTTTTCATACTATGCTCAATGCCATTATCAGATAAATCCATAACCAAATGACTCAGACAAAGAGTAAATTTTCTTCTAAGTACTGACTGAATGCAGAAATGAATATTTCAAGAACCCCTGTGTATAATATCAACAATATATACTTTACATAATTATTTTTAAAATACTGACAATCTCTTTATGAAATAAGGCATTATTATTTCCATTTTAATATGAGAAAACTGAAGGTTTAGCAGTAAATATCACTTCCCCAAGGTCAGAGATGCTAAAATCAGGAGTCAAGACTCAACCCAGGAAAGTATTCTAATAGTTATACAAAGCTGTTTTCATAAAAGAGGATGAAAAGCTAACGGTTTGCATGTTTTCCCTAACAGGCTGGTTTTGGTTTTTTTTTGTTGTTGTTGTTGGTTTTTTTTTTTAGAAATATTAACATTTTTTATTTTCATATAAATACAAGGAAAAAATCTACTAAATAGATTTTGTTCAAACTTTCCAAAATGTTCATCTTTAGGCTGAAAAAAAAAATTCAGCTCAAAAGAAATTTTTTTTTTTTTTTTTTGTACCAGGATTGAACCCAGGGGCTCTTAACCACTGAGTCATATCCCTAGCATTTGTGTGTGTGTGTGTGTGTGTGTGTGTGTGTGTGTGTATTTATTTATTTATTTATTTATTTTTATTGGTTGTTCAAAACATTACAACCCTGTACCACCTTGGCCAGGGACTGGAACCAGGGGTACCCCATGCCAATAATATGGCCATTGCTTATCCAGCACTATCACAGAAATCCTTTAATCTTGCTACCAGTAACAGAACACTATGGTAGAGAAGGAAGAAGCCAGAGATTACCAACACCACCCATATAAAGGAATCCCACCACCACTTCCATATCCTGGTTCCTTCCTTTCTCAGTGGCTATGCCAGGGACACCACAAGCCTTTAAGCTGCAGCTGTGGCTTTCTCCTACTTGCCCAAACTTTGGGATATAGATCTTTCTTATTATCTGTGCTTTGATAATTTGAAATTTACACACATCTTAGAAGAAAATAAAAAGCATGTCTTTAGCAAGTATACTTTTAATATATTACTGAAAACTTCCAAGAAAAGTATAGAGAATTCCTGTATTACTACTATCCACATTGACCCATTTTAACATGTAACCATGTGTACTTTTTCATTCTTTCTCTCTTCTTACTCATGAAGAATGTTTATGGGCTACATATCTTCATATAGATAAAATTTATTATTCTGAACCATTTGAGGGTAAGTTGCATACAGGATGCCTTTTATACCTTAATACTTAAAAGTGTGAATTTGCTAAGTACAAGAATATTCTTTTACAAAACCAGAGTAATCAAATTCAGAAAATATAATATTGCTGCAATACTTTTAAATCTAAGTCATAAGTTCACTTTTGTCAATTGTTCCAATAATATTCTTTAGGGCATTCCCCCCCCCCCCTTTTATAATGACATCTACCTAAGATCACATATTACATATAATTGTCAGTATCTGTGAACCTCTGTGATCCTTCAGCCTTTTCCTTTCATGACACTGACATTTTAAAGATTATAAGTCAGTTTTTTATAGAATATTCCTCAGCTTAGGAGTTGGAATAGCTGGGGTCCAGAAATTTGTAGGAAAATTGGGCGGGGGTGGGGGAGATGTTAAAAAAAAAGCAGGGATCAGGCTGGGGTTGTGGCTCAGTGGTAAAGTGCTTGCCTAACATGTGTGAGGCACTGGGTTTGATCCTCAGCACCACACAAAAATAAATACATAAAATAAAGGTATTGTATCCATCTACAACTAAAAAAAGAAAAAGAAAAGAAAGAAAACAGGGAAGTTCCAAATTTTTTTTTTTTAATGCAGGGGTCAGATTCCAAAAGACGTGGACTTTAGTTTAATTTGGAAGTCATTATTAGTTTTATTCTGACATTACTGTTGTGACCTTGGAAATATCATTTGACTTCTATATGACTAATTGTCAAATAAGGAAATAACATACATCATTCACATTATACATCATTGTATATTAAACTGAGTATCACATATAATGTACTCCATAAATGCTAGTATTTCATCTCTAATGTTCCATAAGTTTTGCATTTAAAGCACTGTAAAATGTAATATATATCATTTGAAGACTATGATCTCTATTAAACAAAGATTAATATGTATTGCAATTCAAAGGAAATCAGAACAAGTGGATTAGTGACAGGATTCTTTACTGTAATCTCAGAGGCTTCTGGCAGAGAAAAAAACAGTTTCTATGCTTTTTTAATGTATATCTGTAATTTAAAATTAGCATTGTATCCAACTATGAAAATAAAAGATGAAATGGAAAATAAATTAGGATCTGCAGAGGCAATCTAGAACAAAGAAACCTATGAATAATTATTTTTTCTTCTCTCCCTGGACATAAACACAGTCTGGGTCAACTAGACATTGCTTAGGGATTATACCGGTATTGAAGGCAACCAAACAAAGTTAGAATGAAACAGTAAAACATGAAAGTGACAAAGAAAAGACAGAAGAGGTCTTCAAAGTTAGCCAATTTTGGAATTCTAACTTCTGACTGTACCTCTCATTACATGAGATGATAAAATCTTTACTGTTTTATTAGCCTGTTACCTGCAGCAAAAAGCAGCCTGACACACACATGCAAACGATTCAAGAGTTGATTACAATTTGATCCTAAAACTACAAAAAAGAAAAAAAGCTATTTCAAAGTGTTTCTGATAGGCCATTTTCATACCAAGTCATAAATAATCTTCTCTTGGCCTGTCACAATTTTTACTTTACCCATAAAAAATACTGTATTAATTAATATGCTCAAAGTGCTGATAAGATCAAAATCTTCTAAGTCAAAATATCAGATAAGGCTAGAAAACGCAAAAGAAAGCAAAGACCATATAGTGAATACATATATATAGCCTTAAAAATTATTTTACTATGCAGTTCTAAGGAAAATTGACTATTTCTAATATCCTACTAGGTATTCAGTATAGAATAGTCTTTACAAAAAAATGTAATGTATGAATTAAGTTCTCAATTAAAAACTGCTGAGCAGCAACAGTATTGGGTGATAGAAGCTGAAACTCAAAAATCAATTTCTATAATATACACAGATCATAATCATATACCCAAAAGACTAATAAGATGACTTTAACAAAGACAAAACAGTAGACAGTGGAATAGTAATCTTGTTGTACTTGCAGTATCCTTGCTCCTACTTATTTCTTCCAAAAATAAAAAGTACCTTATAAGACTGCTTCAAAATTCTCACTTTTCTAATCAATCAAAATCCAATATCTGTTTTTGAAAGGGTCTGCTAGCATAGTGAGGCAGGCTTTTTCTTAGTATAATAAGAAGCCCCATGGTCACAGCTTTCAATAATATATCTATCCATCAACCAAAAAGAAGTCAATTAATAGCATTAATTTACAGGCATCCAGCACTCAAAATACATCTCACATCAACAACTGACAGAGTTAAAGTGAAGGTAGAAGATCAGTGTTTGGTTTTTGTTTTGTTTTTTAACTACATTGCCTTAGATTAAGTCTCTCTGCAAAAGACTTATTGAAAAAGATTGTTTAAAAGCCATATTCTAAAGGAGGAGCTGGCCTTTTAATAAAAAGCTGAATTGCCTCTCACTAGTTTTTAGTAAGCAGTAGCAAGTACTGGTAAGATAGAAGTCTTTAACTCTGGTGCTAACAGAAGCCAATATTTAAGATGCATTACACTGTCTGATCTCATTACCTTAATTTTCATTTGTCTTCTACAAACTATGGAAGAACAGAAAAAAAAAGAAATGTTACAAGACTGAATTGAGCAAAATCAAAATATAATACTACACAAATGCTTATCTACTAACTATAAAAATCTGGTTAAGATGTCAATATTGCAGTGTCTAATATCTTCAGAGATACTATGAAATGGATATGAATTTATTAGAAAATATTTTCCCATTTTGTCTCTTCTAAAATAATTTTAATACAGAAAATTTTACTTCATGTTTATGCAAAAGCTGTTAAAATATTTCAATTTTTTCAGCTGTCTGTCCTCTAAATTCAACCTATATATTGAGATCTAGATTTTATTTTTAAGAACTAGTCAGGAGTTTCAATGCTATACCCATCAAAATACCAATGACATTCTCCACACAATTAAAAAAACATTTTTTAAAAAATTCATTTGCAGAATAAGAGTCCTGGAATAGCCAAAGCAATACTAAGCAAGAAAAGCAAAGCAGGAGGCATCACAATACCAGATCTGAAATGATACTACAAAACTATAGTAATAAAAACTGCATGGTGTTGGCATCAAAGAGACATGAAGACCAACAGAACAGAATAGACACAGGGACAAATTCATATATCTACAGCCATCTGACATTTGACAAATGTGCCAAAAAAATGTATTTTGGAGAAAAGACAGCCTTTTAACAAATGGTGTTGGAAAAACTGGATAGCTATATGTAGAAAAAATAAAACTAGACCCCTAACTCTTACCTGCACAAGACTCAACTGAAATGGGTCAAAGACTCAGGAATCAGACAAAAAAAACTGTCTAACTGCTAGAAGAAAACACTCCATCATTGGCTTCTTAACAAAACCCCAAAAGCACAAGAAATAAAACCAAGAATCAATAAATAGGATGCCATCAAACTAAAAAAGCTTCTACAAAGCAAAGGAAATGATTAAAGGGCATGAAGAGGGAACCTATAGAATGGGAGAAAATCTTGGCCAGCTACTCCTCCAGTAGGGGATTAATATTCAGAACATACAAAGAACTCAAAATATTTAACACCAAAAAAACCCAAATAATCCAATAACTGGGCAGAAGAACAAACAGAAACTTCTCAAAAGAAGAAACAGGGGCTAGAGACATAGCTCAATGGTAGAGCTCTATCTTAGGCCCTAGGTTCAATTCCCAAAATAACATTAAAAAAAAATTTAAAAAGAACTAGGATGTAGATTGGTATGAATTAATCATTAAATTTAGTAATGTTCCCAAAGGAAATTTTCTTATTTAAGTCAACACAGTTCTTGTTTTTAAATAGAATAAAAGAAAAGCTACCTGCCTTGGAGTCAACTGAACCAGTTTTAAATTCTAGCTCTTCCGAAAACTAGCTATTAGTGATCCTGACCAAGTTATTTAATCTCTCAGCCACTGTTTCTAATTCGTTAAAATAAAGCAGATACCATATTCCTCTCCAGCCAGGTGAACCATAATGTATATAAGAAATATATTAAAACATGGTATATTATAGTATACACAAGTCTTCCATAAAAATTCAAAAAATTGCTTCTCAGTCAGTTATTCTCATTTTTGTTTGGTTGGTCCAAATATCACGAAGATAAGGCATATGTTAGTGGTTAAGAGGGTAGGCTCTTCAGCAAATGTGTCTGGATTTTAAACCTTAGCTCCACCACTTGCTACAAGTACAGCCTAAGGAAGTTATTCAGCTTCTCTAAACTTCAGGTGGCAAATATTTAAAATACTGGAATAATAATAATAATGCTCATAAACTTGTAAAGATTAAGAAAATATTCAGACTAATACCCTGCAAACATAAGCACTTAATGTTGGTTATTACTATTATTTAATATGAAAATAGCACATTTTTAAAAGTAACATCCCCTTAAGAGCTTATGTGGCAGTAAAATAAATTTGGAAATGCTATGAAAATTTTAACACATGCACTCAATGGTTGTGAAATGTACTGAAAAAACAAATATCAGGAACCTGGGTTAAGGCCTTGGCCACCAACGTTACACTGTGAGAACACCAGATCTACATCACTAACCTAAAATTAGCCTTCTATTTCCAACCATATTTTCACCTATTCAAGCTAGGTGTTCCACAGGTTTGTTAAGACTCAACAATTCTATAAACTAAATATATGCAGTCTATTCCTTTTCTGTAACAGCCAATGCTACCCTTAACCTAGGCTTTGCAAAAGCCCCTGACTGGTCTCAGCAGGCATTTTTATTTACTTCCAGTTCAATTTCCTAATTTTCATTAGCACAATTTTTTAAATGCAAATATAATCATGTCGTTAATCCCTATTCTTAAAATCCAAGCCTTTAACGTGGTCCAGAGGCCTCGCCTAATCTCACCCCTCATCTACTCAATCCTCATTCCGTGCCACTTTTCCTCTTGACCAGCAAGATTCCAGGCACAAATCCTTCTACATTTAGCTCCCAGTTTTTTTCTGTTTCAGAGTTTTTGCACAAACTACAATCTTGCTATCTCTTGCTATGTCTCCTACCCAGTACTTCTCTTTAGCAAGAGTCTTATTCATCCATAAATTTATGTCTCAGCATTACCATTACTTCCTCAAGAAAATGTTCTCTATTTCCAAACTATGCTAGGATTTCTAATACACTTTTCAAATATTATACTTTTGTCATGGCTTTCCCTGCAACTGTAATTACTTACTTATATAATTAGATATTTAATTTCTCTTTTCTTCCCCTGCCAAATTGTAAGCTTAGTGAGGAAGAGGACTGAGTCGGTTGTACTTGCTCCTATGATCCTAGCACCTACTACAGTGCCTAGTATATAACAATCAATAAATAGCTGCTTTTTCATTAAGATTTGGGCTTTGAAAATTCTCTAACAACCAAACTTTTGGACACAGAAGTTATTCTTCACTGAAAGGCAGAGAGAAGGCAATTTAACCATTAGCAAATATCTATCAATAGCTATGCAGAACTTAACATGTTATTTCGTTTAATAGTCAAAAAGATACTCTGAGTTAGATACTAACTGTTCTATTTTCTGAATGAAGCATCTGAGAACTAAAATTAATACCCAAAGTCACACAGGGAGGCAGAGCTGAAATTTTTACTTTAACCATCATATCTGTTTCTTAACAGTACAGTATCACCACTGAAATATTCAATTAGAGGCTAACGAAAAGCAACCAGAAAAAAAAGAAAAAAAAGGCTATCAGTCAAAAAATGTCATTAGTATGAGCCATCACTAAATATAGGCTTCACTACAAAATCTTCAAGGAGCTATCTAACTCCATTTTTGTGAGTTAATGCTACATTTCCGTAGCAAAATATTAAGATAATTCCTACTAAGGTGTGCATAGCAACACAAGAGAAATTAACACTGCATTACATTACACTATGTTCTTCCCCAGCTCCAATTTTGGTAGGCAATTTATGATGCCACAAAAATGGGATATCAGGGAGGGGGCATGGGGTTAGAAATGATGGTGGAATGTGATCAACATCATTATCCAAAGTACATGTATGAAGACACAAATTGGTGTGAATATACTTTATATACAACCAAATATGAAAAATTGTGCTCTATATGTATAATATGAATTGTAATGCATTCCAGTATCATATATAAAAATCAATAAAAAATTTTTTGAAAGATTAAAAAAGGGCCATCAAAATACAAAGGTCATGGGTATTTACCATATCTTAAAAGAGTTCCAACCTCCTATTACTTAGCAATAAAATAAAATAAAATAAAATCATGGCATTTGCAGGTAAATGGATGCAGTTAGAGAAGATAATGCTAAGTGAAGTTAGCCAATCCCAAAAAAACAAATGCTGAATCTTTCCTTTGATAATAAGGAGGCTGATTCATAGTGGGACAGGGAGAGGGAGCATGGGAGGAATAGACAAACTCTAGAAAGGGCAGAGGGGTTGGAGGGAAAGGGAGGGGCATGGGGTTATTAATGACGGTGGAATGTGATGATCATTATTATCCAAAGTACAGGTATGAAGACACAAATTGGTGTGCATATACTGTGCGTCAACCAGAGAGGTGAAAAACTGTGCTCTATATGTGTAATGACAATTGTAATGCATTCTGCTGGCATATATAAATTTTTAAAAAATGAGTTAAAAAAAAAAGAGTTCCAACCACCATCTCAAACCATTCTATTCTATACATCAATACTGATACAATTCCCTGCCATACAAGAATATAGTTTTAAGCATTTGCAAAAGAACTTGAGTTCCTACTTACCACCACTATTCTTGCCTCAAGGTATCTTAAAAACAAAAAATCCTTTCAATCTCAATTCTTGGAGAATTAGAAGAACTACAATGGCTGGACTATCAACAGTGGCAAACAAAAACAAAAGTAAAAACTGTTAAGAGGGTATAGTCAGATTGAGGTTTTCCCCATTTCTGTTGCTGTTTACTGTTTTTGTTCAAAACAGTAATAAAGTTCAATAAAATTCTTATTTAATACAATGTAAAAGGATATCAGATTTAATTATGGAACTAAAACTTATATTCTGCATGCATGAACTTTCCCTAGACCTACAATAAAACTATCAAATCATAATTTAGAGAGTAATGCCCAGGCAATACCAGTATGTTTATATCAGCAATACCCAATATGTTTAAAAGCTTCATGAATTATACAGTTGCATATTTTTCATATAAAGGTATTGTTTTATTATATTACAAAGATCAAACTCCCTATTCATTCAAACACCAACTGGCTGTGCTGCAAGAGCAAAATGGCAAAATCATACAAATGAGTCAAGTCCTGACTATATTATATCAACACAAACTTTTAACCTAATTTATTATCAAGGCAGGATGTTCTTGTGAGGGGTATTGTCTCACTTAATAATTACACTTGCATGATAGACATAACCTGGGTTTTGTTAAAATCAGAACATATGTCCTCACTGCTTCTTTATTTAATTATTTATATTTGGTACTGAGGATTGAGCCCAGGGTACTTTACTACTGAACCACATCCCCAGACCTTTTTATTTTTTTTTTTTATTTTGAGATAGGGTCTCACTAAGTTGCCTGGGCCCTTGCTAATTTGCTGAGGCTGGTCTCAAATTTGCAATTGTCTCCTCTTGCCTCAAATTTCCCAAATCCGCGGGATTACAAGTATGCGCCACTACACCTGGTCCTCCCCCTGCTTTTTTTTTTTTTTTCAGTTTCTTCCTTTAAAAAAAAAAAAAAAACTATTTTTATGTGGTTCTGAGGATTGACCTCAGTGCCTCAGTGTACTTGGCAAGTGTTCTACACTTCCAACCCCTCAAGACTGTTTTGAAATCCTCAAAAGCTTGTTTGCATATGTTTAATTCTGTTTGGAGTACTGGCTTGTAGTTTTTTTTCCTGCTTTAAGGTTGTTTTTATCTGGGAGTTCCCCACTTGCTATGTGTCAAATTCTGCTCCTGATTTTCTAGCCTTTGCTTTTCTTTTGCTCCTGTTGATGTTCTGAGAGTATTTTTACAGTTTGCTAGATTAATAATTTTCTCAACTTCTCACTAATCTCTAAGAAAGTAGTGATTCATTTTGTCTCCATGGAATTTGCCCATTCTGGACATTTCACATAAGTGGGATTACACAGTACATAGCTTTTGGTGGCTGGCTTCCTTCACTTGGCATGATGTTTTCAATGTTTATCTGTGTTACAACATAGAACATTACTTCATCCTTTCTTGGATATACCACATTTTATATTGCCCATTCATATGTCAATGAACATCTGAGTTATTTCAACTTTTTGACTATTATGAATAATGCAGCTCTGAACAATTGTGCATACATTTTGTGTGGACATATATTCTCAATTCTCTTGAATATGTAACTAAAAACATATGGCTGGGTCCTAAAATTGTTGGATCATATTTTAACTATGTTAACTTTTTTAAGGAACTGCCAGACTCCAAGGCATTTGAATCATTTCACATTCCTACCAGTAATGTTTGAGGGCACCAATTAGAAATTGTACTGCATTTAAGGATAAATACATTGGGGTCCTCTAAATACAGATGCTCCTTGAAATTGAAAATATTCTAGGTCAAAAATGTATATAATACATTTAACCCATTGAACGTCACAGCATAGCCTGGAATAACCTAGCTTAGATGTGCTCAAAACATTTACATTAGCCTGCACCTAGACAATATCACAACACAAAACTTATTTTAAAAATAAAGTGCTGAATGTATTATGCAATTTACTGAATACTACAAAGTGAGAAACAAGATGGTTGTATGGGTTTGCTTTCACACCATCCATAAAGTCTAAAACTTTTAAATTGAACTATCACAAATTGGGGACCATCTGTATTTTCTCATAGTGTGAGAGGGGGTGGTCTAAAAAGTAAGAAATCACAGTGTTTGTCCACTCCGCTAAGAGATCTTAAAAAATCAGAATCAAACAAATTCCAAATAAGTTAAATTCCAATTTCAATACAAGACCACATTACTACATTCCATGTCAAACAAAAATGATGCCCTAATTCTCTTACAAAATAAACAAAACGTACTCATATACTCTTTTTCCAACAAACTTACTTATCCTACTGTGATCTGTAATACTACCAAAGGTTCTTTACCCTTATAAAACTACCCTCCAGTTAATTTTAATATTTTTGTTTCCTCTAAAATAAAACGTTTTCATTAATATTTACCATTAAATCCAGGCAGAAATTTAAGTTCTAAATTAATTTAGGACTATCATAAGCTATTGTTTATAGAAAACAACTAAAGCACTCCACTTTATTCTAAATTATATTAATAAATGTGTGTAATTACCCATTTTAAAATACAATGATATACTGAGTGAACTAGTGTCAACTATCAGTCAGAAATGATTCAATAAGAAAAACATAAACTGTACTTTGAATATAAAGCTCAAACAAAATGACCATTAGTTGAAAAATGCAGTTTGGTCTATATAATTTTCAAAAAGGCAGAACATGTCCTACAAACATTTACACTTAATTTCATTACTTAAATTGGATTATTATATAATATATAAAATTCAAAAATACTAACTACTATTTCAATAAATAAGACCAACAAAAAATACAAAAATAAAGACAGTGAAATGAGATGGACATCATTATCCTAAGTACATGTATGAAGACAGAAATGGTTACTCTACCTTGTGTACAACCAGAGACATGAAAAATTGTGCTCTATATGTGTACTATGAATTGAAATGCATTCTGTCATGTATAACAATGTAGAATAAATAAATATTTTAATAATATGAAAACATATACAAAAGAAAAATTTTCTAGTTACTAGTGATTCTAGATGGTCTTGTGATGGACATTCTGCCTGCTAAACAATTCAAGCACTATAAATCTATTAAAAGAAAGATAAGAAATTATTATGACTCAAGACCAGTATAAACAGTGGGCAATGTGGTGTACACCTGTAATCCCAGTGGCTCAGGAGGCTGAGGCAGAAAGATCCCAAATTCAAAATTAGCCTCAGCAATTTAGTGAGGCCCTAAGCAACTAATTGAGGACCTGTCCCAAAATAAAAAATAAAAAGGACAAAGGATGTGCCTTGGTGGATAAGTATACCTGGGTTCAAACCCCTCACCATACCAAAACCAAAACGAACAAAAAACCCACAAAATAATACAATGGTGGAGGCACCCTGCACATGGAAATGGAGTCAAGAAGGAGCAAGGGGGACTGAAATCCAACTTGTCCTTCGTTATCTAAGTCCTGAACCCTACCAGAAGGCAGTATTCACTAAAATTAGTGAAAGAGTCTTTTCTAACCAGCTGTGACCTGGCTATGAAAATCCCAAAGTTGCTACATGTTAGAAAAGTCAGGAAA
This sequence comes from Spermophilus citellus, assembly GCF_964194105.1. Classification (NCBI taxonomy): domain Eukaryota; kingdom Metazoa; phylum Chordata; class Mammalia; order Rodentia; family Sciuridae; genus Spermophilus; species Spermophilus citellus. The sequence continues at coordinate 55,394,250 of NC_138185.1, forward strand.
ACTGAAATCCTGAATATTAGTGCCTTTGCCTGAAATCAAACACAAAAATGCTACTTCTTATAATGTACATATTATGTTTTAGGTAAAGGAGTCAATATGCGAAAACAAAAATGAACAGTTGGGAAGAAGGGCCAAAATCATCTAAAAATCTAAAAATTGGTTTGAAATATAGTATCTTTCTATTTCAATTTGAATTTCTTTGATTAATAATAGGTTATATATTTTTGTTAGCATCAACATTGTGTTTTCAGGCTAGAGATATCTGAACTTGAATCCTGAAAAATTAGAAAGGTAGAAGGGTAAAATGTTAAGAGCCTATTCTTATTAGATTCTAATTCTGTTAGAGAAATACACACCATATTTTACACGACAGATAACAGATACAGTTTCAAAAATATTGGCCAGAAAGCATCTTAGAGAAATTAAAAGTTTATTTGATAGAAGTTGAAAGTAACTTATTATAATCACTCCCTTTAAAAGGGATTCAAAGAACTAGGAATTGAAGCCAGGGGTGCTTCACCACTGAGCCAAATCACTAGCCCTTTTTATTTTTTATTTTGAGACAAGGTTTCACTAAGTTGTCCAGGCTGACCTCAAATTTGCAATCCTCCTGCCTCAGAATCCAAGTACTTGGGATTATAGGCATGTGCCACCACACTGGGCTCAAAGAGTTTTTCCAATTGCTTCCTTAATCTGAGACATATAATTATTTAAAACTATGTGAATTAGTAGTCATGGTAAATCATTCAAAAGACTGACTAAAAAGATACCACTTTAAAAAAAATTTTTTTCAGCTCTGAGGATCAAACTTAGGGCCTCACACAAGCCATTCAAGGACTCTACCACTGAGTTGCATCACCAGTCACAAAACTTATTAAAATAACTAGTCTATATAGTTTATATTTTTCAGATATAGCAATGAAAATGTCATGTGATTTTTAGTGACTCGCTTTTTTTACTCCCTCAATTCAGTTCTACAAAGTGGAACAAGAATATAGCTCAAAACTCCTACCGGAAATTATAAGAATTGAGGATATAACTACAGGGAATCTTGAGCTCCTTAGAGAGGGGCATAATATTATTAAAATCATTAGAAAGGAGACTTTGTAAACTGCCCCTGTTAAGACTAAAGCCCATCCACTCATGGCCTTTCATTCCCAGATTAATTATACCTACATAAAGAGCAATGTCTTGCGTTCACATGAGACACACAAGAGAATAAAGTACACTCAGGCAAGATGTGGAAATGAAGATTCTAGTCTTCTACCACCAACAATTTGCTTAGAAAACTAACATTTCCTCACTTATAAAATGCACATATGTATGCTTATCCCAAACACTTTTTACGATATCATAATGATTTCTGGAAAAATGTTTTACAAATAATTAAATTCTACATAAAGACAAATCATTACTAGAAATAATCTCAGTTCTTTACAGTATGACTCAAATATTAAATATATTAAAACTTTTTAACTTTTTCATATCATTTGAATCAAATCTGTATACAAGTGTTGCTCTAGGTGTAACCTTATCTGTATCTGTTTAGATAAACATGATAGTGTATACCATTATAACCAGAATCAAAAGGCACCTAAATAAATATGGAAAGAAGCACAGTAATGTAAGTGGGCATGCAATGGAATTTGGAATGGGTTATTTAGTATTATCATATAATGACTATAAACACAGACTTAAGAGTGTGGTATATTTTCATTTTCTACATCATAAATTATAACAAAGATAGATACAAAAAGCAAAAGTGCACAGCTCAAGGATGTATTACAAAACCTAGTTTCTACTATTCAGATCAGCATTCTTGAATCACCCAGTACCCTTCACAATCATTAATCCCTCCTCTACCTCACTCAAGAGATGACTATTTTCCTGATTACTTTAGTAGTAACTCTTGCATTTTGTTGTTTTCTTGACATACGCACAGATACCTAAACATCATAGCTTATTTTGCCTATCTTGTTTTTGTTTTTTTTAATATTTATTTCAGTTTTCGGTGGACATAACATCTTTATTTTATTTTTATGTGGTGCTGAGGATCAAACCCAGCACCCCGCACGTGCCAGGCGAGCATGTTACCAATTGAGCCACATCCCCAGCCCCTCTTATTTTTGTTTTATTTTTACTTTATATCAGTGGAATCACACATAAATTCTTGTGTTTCTGGTTTCTTTTAAGAACATTATATCTGTGGCATTCATCTGCTGTGTGTGTAGCTACAGTTTATCCATTTTATGGCTATAATATATTCTAATAAATGAATATATTATAATTTTATTTATGCAATCAACTGCTGATGAACACTATTGAGTTTGAGGCTGTTAGAAAAACAGTGCTGTTAACAATATTACTTAACATATCTCTTAGTATATGTACACCCATGGAAAGAAATTACTGGTCAGAAGGTATGTAAATGTCAAATTATTACCTAAAGTGGGTATAATAATACACATTTCAGCAGTGTTTGATGAGTTCCCACAACTTGATGTCCTTTCCAAAACTGTACTACCAATTACATCTAAATTTTAGCCACTTTGGTGGGCTTCTGGTGGAGTCTCTTTGCAGTTTTATTTCTCAGATTATTAGTAAAGTTAAAGCACCTTTTTAAATGTCCCTTAAATATTCAGATTTCTTTTATGATCATGCACCTTTTTTCATGTCTCTTGCTCATTTTTCTACTTATTTGTTTTTGTCACATTGATCTGCAGAAGTTCTCTGAGTCTTCTGATAGTTTCTTCTTGTCCATTAAATGAAAATATCTTCACTCTAGTTCGCTTCCTATTTTTTTTATTTTTTATAGTTGTAGACACAGAATGTCTTTATTTTATTATTATTATTTTTAATGTGGTGCTAAGGATCGAACCAGTGCCTCATACATGCCAGATAAATACTCTGCCGCTAAGCTACAGCACCAGCCCTGCCTCCTTATTCTTAATGATGACTTTGCAAGAACAAAATTTATTTATTTTAAGGCAGTCAAATTTAAGAAATTTTAATATTATCAATTTGATTTCTTAAGATATCTTGCTTAAGGAAACAAGAGTATGAAGAGATAGCCTACAGAATAGGAGGGAAATCTGCCACCCACACCATAAAGTGTTAATTTCCAGAATATACAAAGAACTTAGAAAGCTTAACACCAAAAAATAAAAATAAAAAAGCCTAATCAATAAATGAGCTAAAGAACTAAACAGACACATCTCATAAGAAGAAATACAAATGGTCAGCAAGGTATGAAAAAATGCTCAACATCTCTAGCAACTAGAGAAATATAAATTAAGTTACACTTAGATTTCAAGCCACTGCAGTCAGAATGGCAACAATCAAGGATACAGGTAACAATAAATGTTGACAAGGGTGTGTGGGAAAAGGGAACCCTCATATATTGCAGGTGGGACTGCAAATTGGTACAACCATTATGGAAAGCGGTATGGAGATTCCTAGGAAAACCTGGAATGAAACCACCATTTGAGCCAGTTATCCCAGTCCTCAGTTTATACCCAGAGGACTTAAAATCGGAATACTATAGTGACACAGCAACATCAGTGCTTATTGTAGCTCAATTCTCAGTAGCTATAAACTATGCAACCAACCTAGGTGCCCTTCAACAGACAAATGGATAAAGAAAATGTGGCAAGTATACACAGTGGAATATTACTCAGCCATAAAGAAGAATGCAATTGTGGCATTTGCAGGTAAATAGATGGATCTGGAGACTATCATGCTAAGTGAAATAAGCCAATCCCAAACAAACCAAAGGTTGAATTTCTGATATGTGAATGCTAACACACAATGGGGGTAGTGGGGGGAGAGTAGATGTTCAGTGGATTAGACAAAGGGAAAGGAAGGGAAGGGAGACAGGAATAATAAAGAATAATGAATTGGACATAACTTTCCTATGTACATATATAAATACACTACAGAGAATCTCTACATCATGTACATCCACAAGACTGAGATCCTAATTAGAATAAGATATATTGCATGTTTGTATAAATGTCAAAATTGACTTTGCTGTCATGTACAACTAAAAGGAACAAATAAAAAAATTTAAAAACAATTTTTGTGCAAAGATCATGAACATGTTCTCATATATTAGCTTTTAACAATTCTATAGTTTGGTCTTTTGTGTTGAAATGAACAAACCAATCTTTCATTGATTTTTTTTGCATATGGTATGGAACATAAATCATATATTTTCATAAAGGTAATCAAATTTTTTGTTTCATTTATTGAATAATTCTTCCCCCAATACTCTAAAGCATAATTTTTGTCATAACAAGTATTCATGTCTCCATGGACACTTTTTCCACGCCTTTTTCCTTTTGTTCATCCTTGTGACACTATCTCATGGAATTAATTACTGTTGATGCTTAAACAAAAATACCTCAAAACAATTCACCTGATACAACATATTTGTAAAAAGCAAAAGTCCAACACTATAATAAACACACCACCTCCATACATACACAAATCCTTCACAATGTCAAACTACAATATCCAGCATCCAAACAAAAGATACAGGAAATCAAAAGAAGCAAGAAAATGTGACCCACAACAAGCCAATCATTATAAGATGCAGAAATAACAAAAATATAGTGGAATTAATACAAAGCCATTAAAACAACAATTATAAAGAAATTTAGTGTGATTAAGAAGGTAAAAGAAAATAAGATCAGAGGAAATGAAAGAAATAAAACCTACAAAGAAGAAAAATGATTTTCTGTAGTAATTTTTTAAAAACACCATGGATGGGATTTAAACAGATAATACATTGCAGACAAAAAAAATAGTAATCTTGGAGACATGACAGTATTATTAACAATTCAAATACAGCATTGAGAGAAAAAAAAGAGAGGCAGAGAGGGTAGAATGTCAGTGCCAAAAAAGACAATATGAAATGTATTAACATCTGGAAATATAGGGAAAATAAAACAAAAACCAAGAATAAGTGGAACATTTAAGAAAAAGTAGCCAACATATTTCCAAGTTTAGTTTAAAAAATTGACACAAAAAAATCTAAGCAGGATTATTTCAAAGAAAACCATTCAAGGTACATCATAATTAAATGAGTAAAACCCAATAATATAAAAAGTATTAAGAACAACCAAAGAAAATAGAAAACTTACATTTATGTAACAAAAATTATCAGATTCTGTTAATTATGTAAATTATTTCAGAAACTATTTCACAACATACTAGAGATTTTTTAAAAAGGGCATTTCATGATAGAGGACCCAATGAATTAAAACATAAAAGCACTAAATATGCAAGCACCTAATAATGGAACTTCAAAATACATGAACAAAGAAAGAAAACAGATATATCCTTAATTAATGCTGAAGACTTCAACACTTCTTAGCAATTATTGAGAACAACTAGAAAATCAAAAGACATGTAGAAGTCTTAAAAGAGTACTATCAATTTGACCTAAAATTTTAGAAACTGCCATTCAATACATTTTTCTTAAGTGCATATAAAACAGTCTCTAAATCCAACCATGTTTTTCTATGTCTTCTAATAAATTTCAAGAAGTTCACAAGAATTTACATCATACAAAGTATGTTCCTGGGCCACAACAGAATTAAAAGAAACCTATAAAAGAAATATATCTAAAACATAAAGCAAATATTTGGAAATTAAATAAGTCAAATAAAAAATTCACATTGGAAATTTTAAAACTCTTTTAACTTGATGTAAATGAACATAAACCAAAGAGAATGCAGACAAAGGACAATCCAAAACTAAGTGCTCCTTTAGAAAAAGCATTTATTTGCTCCTAAATTTCAGGAAAAAAAAAATAGGGGCTATAAGCACAGATCTTTTAAACATTAAAAGACCAGGAATTATAATATACAATTTTATGTCAATAATTTAAACAACTGACATAAAATGGGCAAATTCCTTCCTTGAAAGACATAAACAGCAAAAGCTTATTCAAGAAGAAATAATATATATATGAATAGTCCTCTATCAATTAAGGAAATGAACACATAATTTAAAACTTCTCAACAAATAAACTCAAGGACCAGAGGTCTTCAATGGTGAATTCTACCAAATACTTAAAGAAGAAATAGTTTCATGAGAATAGTTCCAAAAAAAGAAGTCCTTCCAAATCACTTTTATAAGATCAACAATGCCAATATAAAAACTATACACAAACATTACAAAAAACTACAAACTAATGCCAATATTTTCTATAAACACAAATGAAAAAAAAAAAGTTAACCAAATTTTAGCAAATGAACCTAGAAGGTAAGACATCACGACCAAGTAGTAATTCTCTCAGAAATGATTAGTTGGCTCAATATTCCAAATCAATCAACCAATCAATGTAATGGACCACATTAACAGACAATTAAATAAAACATTTGATCCTCTCAATAGATGCAGAACAAACATTTTTTAAAAGAGGTAAATAGGGAGCCTACATCCTGGGAACAAATTTTTACTCCTCACACTTCAGATAGAGCCCTAATATCCAGAGTATACAAAGAACTCAAAAAATTAGACAATAAGAAACAACCCAATCAACAAATGGGCCAAGGACATGAACAAACACTTCACAGAGGAGGACATACAATCAATCAACAAGTACATGAAAAAATGCTCACCATCTCTAGCAGTCAAGGAAATGCAAATCAAAACCACCCTAAGATACCACCTCACCCCAGTAAGATTGGCAGCCATGACGAAGTCAACAACGAGTGCTGGCGAGGATGTGGGGAAAAGGGTACTCTTCTTGTACACTGCTGGTGGGACTGCAAACGGGTGCGGCCAATTTGGAAAGCAGTATGGAGATTCCTGGGAAAGCTGGGAATGGAACCACCATTTGACCCAGCTATTGCCCTTCTCGGACTATTTCCTGAAAACCTTAAAAGAGCACACTACAGGGATACTGCCACATCGATGTTCATAGCAGAACAATTCACAATTGCTAGACTGTGGAATCAACCCAGATGCCCTTCAATAGATGAATGGATAAAAAAAAATGTGGCATTTATACACCATGGAGTATTACGCAGCACTAAAAAATGACAAAATCACGGAATTTGCAGGGAAATGGATGGCACTAGAGCAGATTATGCTTAGTGAAGCTAGCCAATCCCTAAAAAACAAATACCAAATGTCTTCTTTGATATAATGAGAGCAACTAAGAACAGAACAGGGAGGAAGAGCAGGAAGAAAAGTTTAACATTAAACAGAGACATGAGGCGGGAGGGAAAGGGAGAAAAAAAAGGAAATCACATGGAAATGGAGGGAGACCCTCATTGTTATACAAAATTATATATAAGAGGTTATGAGGGGAATGGGATAACAAACATGGAGGGAAATGAATTACAGTAGATGGGGTAGAGAGAGAAGATGGGAGGGGAGGGTTGGGGGGATAGTAGAGGATAGGAAAGGTAGCAGAATACAACAGTCACTAATATGGCAGTATGTAAAAATGTGATGTGTAACCGATGTGATTCTGCAATCTGTATTTGGGGAAAAAATGGGAGTTCATAACCCACTTGATTCTAATGTATGAAATATGATTTGTCAAGAGCTTTGTAATGTTGTGAACATCCAATAAATAAAAAAAAAAGACAACAACAACAAAAAAATCCAACACCTGTTCACAAAAAAAGGAAAAAGAACTCAGCAAAAGCTGATTTTTAGAAAAATGAAGTTTTCCACATAAGACAAGGACTAAGAGAAGCATATGACCTTTTACTACTTCTATTCAAAAATGCACTGAGAATACTAGCCAGTATAATAAAGCAAGCAAAAGAAACAAAAGGGACATACATTAAAAAGGAGGAAGTGAAGTAGTCTTTATCTATAGTAGAGAAGAACTACACAGAATATCTGAAGGAATCTACAAAAAGGCCACTAGCATTAATAATGATTTAGCAGAATCAGAAATTACAAAGTTCTAAACAAGAATCAATTATCTTTCTGTATACTAGCAAAAAAATGCTCAGAAACCAATAATTTTAAAATTATCACTTATAATAACAAAATATAAAACAAATTAGAGATGAGTTTTAAAAAAACAGGTGTTAAAACCTTTTCAATGTAAACCTTTTCAAGAATACAGATGAGAAAAAGTAAAGAAGACTCAACTGAAAGAAATACCAAGTTCTTCACTGGAAGATTTAATATCCTTAAGTCAATTCTCCCCACATTAATTCCTAGGGCATAAAAGCATTCATAATCAAAATCCTATTAGGCTTTTTTGTAGAAATTGACAAGCTAATTAATTTTATAATTACATAGGAGAAAACTGTAAAGATAACAGACAAAACAACTTTGAAATTGAAGAATAAAGATGGATGATTTACATTACCTAATTTTAAGATTTACTATAAAACCAATAAATAAATAAATAAATAACATTTACTATAAAGCTGCAGTGAGCAAGAAAGTATAGGGTTGTCATAAAGAGAACATCCTTATGTTCTACTAGAAGAACAGAGTCCAGAAATAGATCTACATATAATGGTCAACTGATTTCAAAAAGGTGGCAAAGTAACTAAACAGGAAAATATGGTCTTTTAAAGAAAGGTGCTGGAACTGTCTGATACCCATATTCAAAAAAGTAAAGTCAATCTTTACCTTACACTATATTCAAAAAGCAACTAAAAAATGGATTATAAACCTAAACGTAACAGCCCAAAGTAATAGTCCAACAGATCTAAATATAATAGATACAATGGAAGGAAAGAAAACAAAGATTATCCAATCCCTGTGACAAACCTCCAATTTCTACTCCAAATTGGGAAAGAATTATAGGGAACTTCCCTAATCTGCAGCTCTCTAGTCAACATGAATTTCTTTCACAGAAATAAGCATTTTCCATCCAAGAAATACTTGAGCAGCTCCTAAACAAGTACTTAATATTTCAAGTAAAACACACAGAGCCACAGAAAGTCTGCCATGAAGAATAAGCACTATCATAAGTGCTTGTTAAATTGGTATTTCAAATGATGCATCTCTTTCTCCTTTCTGGTTTTTCAGAAGCTGAGAAGCCCCTGTTCATCTATTTCCTGCTAGTCACCCCCTCTGCTGTTTCCACTTTTTTATATACCAAAATTTAAAAAAAAAAAAAATCATGTACTGCCTCTGGTACCATCTTCAGGCAGGTCTCATCTTACCTGGATCTTGAAACTCTTTCTATCTCCTGCCTTGGTAATTATTTTTCCTAATCTCATTTTTTCATCTAAAGACTCAACACAACAAGTAATAATTGCACATAAAAACATTCATCCCTGGAATATGGTGGCTGTGTTCTCCCCTCAGTTAAGCTGATGATGCTGTAGCAACCAAGGTGCTCCTACCAAGGTTGTGGAAAAGAAGGTAAAGCAAACTGAGAAACCATGGACACCTCCAACTACGGCAACTTGAGATAGACTTTAAAAAACAGGTAGAATTTTAACACAAGAAAAATGGATGTGGAAGGCATTCCAGGAAGAAGATAAATCAAGAGTGAAATGTCAGAAGTTGAAAATTATGGAGCATATTTAGCTTGGCTGAATCAGGAACAAGATTTCTACATTATCAAAGTAAAAGTTAGCCTCAGATGTTAATTAACGTCTAGTTGGGTCTTTGTCCTTTATGTTTCATTCACTATAACTGGAGGCCAGAGAAAGGCCCTATGGGAAAATGAAAAAATACTGAAGCAAGGCTAAAGAATCAACTGTTGGAACTAGAAACATGGGGATTGGATAAATTTTCTCTACAGAGGCTATTGTATCCTATCAAATGGAACATTACTATAATTTCCATGTAATCTTAGTTTGATATTTGCATACATATAGGATTATCTACACATTTAGTATATATGATTCAATTTTTAAATATATGTACACTCTTACTCTCTCTCCCTCTTTCTCCCTCTCTCTCTCCTCCCTCTCCTCCCTCTTCCCCCTCCCCTCCCTCGCCCCCCTGCCCTCCCCCTCACTCCCCCTCCCCTCCCTCTCCCCCCTCCCCCTCTCTCCCCCTCTCCTCTCTCTCTCCCCCTCTCTTCTCTCTCTCTCTCTCAAAAAAAATATATGTACGACCTCATACACATCTGTATTTGACTGTATATATAGTCATTCATATTTATACATGCAGACATGGCATGTATGCATACATATATGTGTGTGTGTATATACAGTATGTCTATGTGTGTGTGTGTGTGTGTGTATATATATACACACACACAGAGATCATTAAATAGCAAAAGCATCTTGAAATGAAAAACAAAAAGTCTGATACCTGTCCCAAATTTTTTACTGACATATGTTCAATCAATCTTATCTAATATTTAAAATGTTAATGTTAACATATCTTAACACACTGAAGAATATCCCCCTAATATATTTCAAAATTACCTGTTTTAAAATAATCTAGTAGTAATATAATTCATTTCTTTTCCTTTTTAAATAAAAGGCAGAATTCAGATGAAGTTTCACTCAGAAAATTCTGGAAAAGTACCCATCTTATGGACATACTGTGAACATTAACCTAGGTCAACATAGTCTTTTTAATCAAAATAACCTACTCCAGAGCAATATGGGTCAGGATTTAAGGCAACAAATTCAAAATTATATAAAATGTCCACATTTTCAAAAGAGTCCCTAAAACTTGTTTTCAACTTCGACCCTTCCTCCCACCACTTCTGAGATAAGGTTGTGTTGTCCACTTCCATCTTTCACTTGAAAATCTTTCCTTAGATTATATAACTCACATGCTCTAATCCTCCCTTCCTCCTATTTATTGTCAGAGTAAATATGGATGACCTACTTCAGATTTTCTTCCTGTTTTTTAAAATAAAAATTAATATAGAATATGGAAGCATAAAAGTTTTAAAAATACAGTTTGGGATTAGTTGTGTCAGACAAAGCACACAAGAAACTGCCATTATGCAAAGTTGAGATTATATGTTTCCACTGGACTTTACCAATTTCCTTAACTGATCTACATTAATCCCCAAAATAACCTCTAAAATGACATCCATCCAACCTCACAAAAACAGCCTGATTTTTTTAAAAAGTTTCCATTGTGTTTATTTCATAACATAGAAAAAGGAAAACTGTCTTACTAGAAATGAAGTGTCAACAAACGATCCTCTTAAATATGATCCTTGCAGAAAATTCTTTGTTCCTTTTTCACAAAATGCAATTCCTTAAAAAAAAAATATGGATTATTACTCTTGACTCTAAAAAATAATTAAATATATGTTTCATTATGATAAAATTCTAGCACACAACACCACTCCAGGCAGACACACAAATCCATGCTGAATGACAGAAAATTAAATTAGTTAAAGTCATTTGTTTTATTTGGCTAATACAATACAATGCTAGCCAAATGAGTGCTTCTATTGTCACTAATCCATTTTTAAGGAAGTAATACTCAAATGTTTAGTAATATTATCTGTATTGCAATATTCAAAAATTAGCTCCTTAGTTCCCATTCTCTTATCCATCATATCATATGACAGGCTTTTATTATCTATTCTGTGTGTGTAAAGCCTACTGCACTTATCAGTTGTGATAAAAATTTTAAACTAGTTTTAGTTAAAAATGTTCACTGTGTTATATTTTCATTTAGAAAACTATCACTAAATCAGTGATTTGTATCACCGTAAATGTCTCCGATTCTAGCACAAAGTGTATACTTTTACTTTTGACTACCTATCTTTCAAAGGGCAAAATGAATTTTAAAATAATAAACAAAAAAGTGACAAAAGTAGAAAACTGCTCTCTCAATAACTCAGTTCAATGCTCAATGAAGTAACAGTTGTGAAGCAAGATGCATAAAGAATAACCCAGTCCTGCTACATTCTTACTTGGAGAGAGTAGCAAGGCATTTGGGTAGAAAAGAAAACAATGGTAGAAAATACCTTTTCTTTTCACCCTGGTTGACCAGGATCATTATTATGATGCTAATGCAATAATGAAGAATTACATGATTGGTAATTCAAGCAACCTCAAGTAAATCTGCTTTATAGAATGAAAATGGATAATTTCTGCACAGAAACACCAGTATTAAAAATATTTCAACAGTTTTAACTATTACAATACTTCAGTTTTGTTTTTATTTGAAAAGCAACATGTCCTCCAGAGGGGAAAAAATTGCCAAGTATTCTTTCTATATTAACAAATTAAGTAATAAAAACTCAAAATTTAAAAGGTACCAAAATAAGTCTCCCTTTTATTTTTCCCAAGGTAAAAGGAGCTCGCTTCAAAGAGCCAATGTTATACTGAAATGCAGAAAATGAAAAATTCCTCAAACTTAGTTGCATTATTAACTAACTTCTAAGTCCAATAATTTCAAGTCCAATAGTACCAAGGTGATACTACTATTCACGAGTTCTCAATCTATAAAGTTAAATTATTATTTTAATATCTGTGAGCTTTGTAACCAGCTTTGAATGTCACCATGGAAATTAAAGTTGAGTAATTTCTTCTATTATTAATGCAAATTTAATGTTGAAACATTATGGTACACATTCTTACACCAAATTTTTTTCCTTACTTAATAAATGTACTGTTATTGATTATTTGTGCTTTATACAAAGTTCTCCAACAGTTTCTAAAAGGAAAACATTAAAAATCAAGTTTTAAAGGTTCTTTTATAATAATGAAACATACTGCCACTTTCAAAAACTAACACCAAACTAAAATATTAATGCTGTAGCCAATTATCATAAAATTTCATATAACTGAAAAATATCATTGCTTCTGCCTATCCAAAAGCAAGAGGCTTCTAGTTGCTATCCCTTCTCACCCTCTACTATCCATTAATCTAAACTGTCCTTAACCTGGACTAGAAGCCAGACTTTAAATTTTTATCTCTACCTGGGAACTAACTTCCCCTTTATCTCTAAAATGGGTCAAAGGTCCAGTTCAATGGCATCTTCTATGAAGCCAACCCCAGGAAACATTTACTGTCATCATCAATTCCAGGGGGCAAAATTTTTACAGTTAGTTTTGCAAGTGTGAGCTTTCTCTATTATACTATATATGCTTTTTTTAATTAAAAAAGGTAACTTTGTATTTTGTTCATTTTTATATCCTTAATATGTAGTACACATTTCACTGTAATTCATTCAGACTATATTTACTGATAATCTAACAGATTCCAGGCGTTTTTTTTAAGAGAGAGAGAGAGAGAGAGAAAGAATTTTTTAATATTTACTTTTTAGTTTTCGGTGGACATAACATCTTCATTTTATTTCTTTAATGTGGTGCTGAGGATCGAACCCAGTGCCCGCGCATACCAGGCAAGTGCTTGAGCCACATCCCCAGCCCCTCCAGGCATTTTTCTAGTTGCTAGGAAGACATTCCTACCCCTATAGCTGACCTCATGAAGTTTACACTCTAGTGGGGGAGCACTGTAATACAAGGTAAATAACAAATATAGAATACGAATACACACACACACACACACATACAGTTGTTAATAAATATCAAAAAATAAAAATAAAAAAGAAGGAAAGGAAGAACTGACAGAGGAAGGAAATTAAAATTATAGAAAAGTATCCAGGGAAGGCCTAATGCAATAACAACTGCAAAAGCATCAGTAATATGTAGGTATTATGTTATGATAAATCAGTATACTAATTGTTTTACATGTATTAACTGATATAAGTCCAAAACCAAATCTACTGTTGCATTATTATCTTCAAACAGAAACTGAAATAATGAAATGACTTTGCAAGTCACTCAACCAGTGAAGTGGCAAAGCCAGGGTTAAAATTTAGGCATTAACTGATATATAATCACAATTCAGTTAATACTTTTGTTGAATAAACCAAACAAGTAAAAATGAATACCTACTACAGCAATAAATTTTTTTTTTAAAGAGAGAGTGAGAGAGGAGAGAGAGTGAAAGAATTTTTAATATTTATTATTTAGTTCTCGGCGAACACAACATCTTTGTTGGTATGTGGTGCTGAGGATCGAACCCGGGCCGCACGCATGCCAGGCGAGTGCGCTACCGCTTGAGCCACATCCCCAGCCCAACAGCAATAAATTTTAAAAATAGCCAAACAAATCTGTCTCAGAAAACCAATTTTAGTAGCTTCAGATACATACTGCACATCAGAAATTATAGATGACAGATACCATGACAAATAGGTAACTGCTATCAACAAAAATATTTATAAATACTGCAAATTTCTCAATACCTTTTAAAATATATTTTGTTTCTATGAGACAATTACCAGGACTAAAAACAAAGACAATATCATGGATAAGTGGGATATTGTGATACACAAGAAATATATGTATGTGGTCTCTGCCCCTGGTTTCTGGTACAGGATCCATAAATCCCTTGGAATCTCTGGAGTAATAATCATGTCTTTTGTATGCTACTGAAATTATTTTGACTAGGGTTCCTAGATAGCTTCAGGATATGCACTGGTCACAAGAAAGACTAAGGTTTAGACTTTCAGCTGCAAACTCTCTGGGCTAGGAAGAAGTGCTAGAGGTTAAGTTGATCACTATGGTCAAAGATGTCGTCAATTATGGTAATGGAGGCACCCTTAAAAACCAAAAGGAAAAGATTTGGAGGACATAATAAACACATGGGGATGCCCCACAGGTAGCATGTCAGAACAAAGTGCTAAACTCCTTCCCACATTCATTGCCCTATGCATCTCTTCTATCTGGCTGTTAATCTGTATCCTTTGTAAAATCCTTAACAACATCCTTTATAGGCTGAGCATCCCTAATTCGAAAATCCAAAATCAGAAACATTTTTAGAACCAGCTATTACCCCACAAGTAGAAAATTCCATACCTCATCTCTTGTGATGGATGAAAATCAAAACACAAGCACACACAAAATACTGGATAAAATCACCTTCAGGCTATGGATATGAGGTGTACATGAAACAAAAATGAATTCTGAACTTAGACTTGGATTCCATTCCTAAGATCTCATTATGTAAATGCAAATATTTCAAAATTTGAAAAAAAAGAATCTAAAATTTGAAACAATCTTGGTTCCAAGTTTAACAGATAAGGAGTATTCAATCTTTATGATAAATGAGTAAACATGTGTTTCCCTGCCTTCTGTGAGCTGTTCTAGCAAATTAATTAAACCCAGAGAGAGGGTTGTGGGAACCTCTGATTTATAATCAGTTGGTCAGAAGTATAGATTACAACCTGGGACTTACACCTAGTATCAGAAGTCTTATGGGACTGAGCCCACAAACTGTGGTGCTGATGCCCTCTCGAGATAGTATAAGAATTAAAGTAGGGTCGTGGTTGTGGGTGGCTCAGCAGTGGAGCGTTCACCTAGCACATGCAAGGCCCTGGGTTCGATCCTCAGCACCACATAAAAATTAATAAATAAATAAAGGTATTGTGTCAAATACAACTAAGATATTAAAAAAAAAGAATTAAAGTAAAGGACAGCACATGGTTTCCACTGGAGATGTGCACAGTGTGTGGGGTTAAAAAATTCTCACAAACATTTTGGTGACCAGAGTTTAAGTACTGTGTGATGAGTAATGAGGTAATAATAATAATAATAATAATAATAATAATAATAATAGTAATAATAATGTAATAAGGTAATAAGAGCAAGAAAAACACATTTTTCCCTACCTTAAACAAAAAGTCACTTAAAATGTGTTTAAATAGAAGATACTATGAAAGAAATGAGACCTCTGAATGCATTATCATTGCAAAAATAGTTAAATGTTTTATACTGTGGTACAAGTTAGTTGGCTTCCAATTGTTCACATTAGTAAGAAAGGTTAAATAAAACGACCACATCAGCCTATGGTACTTTAAACACTCAAAATTATCTCATAGTTGGTAATTATCAAAATCTCACTGGACACCACTGTCCTGGGCATAATGCAATGCAAAAGAAAACAAATTTCCATACGAAAACATGCAGAAAAGTTAGTCCAAATTAAAACAATTCAAAAGTCAAAAATAAAACTAGGTAAAAAAAAATAAGTAAAAAGACACATGCATAATTCATACACAAAATAATATATATTTGCTTAATTATGAATTTCATTTGTAATCAGAACATGCTTAAGAGCAATGGTATTTTTTATTCAAATAAGAGTCAGTTCATATGGACACCCAACTAACTCATGTCTTAGAAAGATTTTAACTACCAGCCATAATGTACTAATTGGTACCAGACATATTCTCCCACTGAACTCAACTAGAAAACTGAGCCACATATAAAATTATAATGTTAAAACACCGAACAAGGGGGCTGGGGATGTGGCTCAAGCGGTAGCATGCTCGCCTGGCATGCGTGCGGCCCGGGTTCGATCCTCAGCACCACATACCAACAAAGATGTTGTGTCCGCCGAGAACTAAAAAATAAATATTAAAAGTTCATTCTCTCTCTCTCTCTCTCTCTCTCTCTCTCTCTCTCCTCTCACTCTCTCTTTAAAAAAAAAAAAAACAAAAACAAAAAAAAACGAACAATGAATAGCTCAGCACTGTAATACCTGGGAAAAGAAAAAGTGTCCCCTACAAATGCTTGGGATGCACCATCAGGATGGTGGTGCAGAGAACAGAAACCGGGGAGAATATGGAGGGCTCTTGGAGTAGAAGATATAGAGATGAAAATTTAGGGATACTGATATAACAGGAACATGCAGGGCGGAATAACAAAGACGACAGAGCTCAGGAGATAAAGTGCTCCTGAAATCTGCAGAGGATATCACTGCCCAAAAAGTAAATAAAACAAGCCAAAAATGTAATCTGAAATGTCCTAGAAATCACATTTGAAAAGCAAAATGCAGCAGGTGAAATTAACTTTAATATAATGCATTCAATCCAATATACTAATAATATCATTTCAGATACAATTGATAAGTTTAAAAAAATGAGATTTTTTTTCCTATACTAAGTCCCTAAAGTTGAAATTGTACTTCACACTTAAATAACATTTAAATCCAGAAATACTGTAATTCAAGCACTGAGCCACATATACCTAATGGCTACCATACCTGACAACACAGTTTTACAGTTTTTCACTGAATGTGAAGCTATGCACGAATAAAATGAAACTCTACAAGGCTAAGCAAAGAACACTGACCAAAGAGCAGCAGGCTCAAATATTCTCAATGATTACATTAAGAATGGGGGATATGTTCAAGTTCTGACCAGAAGGGAGAAAGTCCCCATGGAAACTGAAGCAAAATCATTCCTTATTAGGGTGAATTACTGGTCCTATAGACCTCACAGAATAACATTTGAAAACAAGTCTAACTGGCTCAATATTTTAAATTTAACAGTCTCCAAAAGCAAAATTAAAATCTCTTAAGACAAAATTAATAAAATTCAGACAATCATGTAGTGAATATCTAGAAGTTAATCAAAACTTACTGAACATAATGAAGAAATGTGTAACTCATACCTGGGTAAATATTTGACAAGAAACCCAGAAAGAA
This sequence comes from Spermophilus citellus, assembly GCF_964194105.1. Classification (NCBI taxonomy): domain Eukaryota; kingdom Metazoa; phylum Chordata; class Mammalia; order Rodentia; family Sciuridae; genus Spermophilus; species Spermophilus citellus. Next base: position 55,411,674 of record NC_138185.1, read on the forward strand.
AGTAACTGATGATATCTTTAAAGACATAAAGCTGAAAATATCACAAGCATATTAAAAGATTTAAAAACAAACAGGAACAAAAAAATAGACATGATTTTGAGAAGAATCAAATGGATTTTTCTAAAGATGAGAGGGCAATATCTCAAATTTTAAAATAAACTGGATGGACTTAACAGCAGTTTAAACAATATAGGGAAAAAGATCACTAAATTGAAGATTTAAAAATAGGAAGCAAAGAGAAGAAGAAAGAAGAGTATCAAAAAAACTGAAAATACCAAGGACAGTTAAAAAATAAAAATTAAAGAGGTATAACTGTGGTCCCAGAAGGAAGGAGAGACAGAAAACTATATCTGAAGATATAGTGACAAAAGGATTTCTGAAGCTGAGGGAAAATTGAATCCACTTATTCAAGAAACTCAATGAACGTAAAGTAGATTAAGCACAAAGAAACTACAATAAGGCACAAAATGAACTGATAAAATAGACATGGAGAAAAATTTTAAAGCAGCTAACAGGTGGTAGGAGAATATATAACACCTAAAACACAGTTAAAACTTATCACAGACTTCTTGTAAAAAGTAATGTCAAAGCAAAGTAAGCCAATCCCAAAAAACCAAAGGCCGAATGAACGTTTTCTCTGATAAGTGGATGCTAATCCATATGGGGGAGGGGGAGATTGGGATGAGTGGAGGACCTTTGGATGGGGCAAAGGGTGGGAGTAAGGGGCATGGGGTAGAAAAGGTGGTGGAATGAGATGGTCATTATTATCCTGGGTACATGTATGATTGCACAAATAGTGTGACCCTACTTTGGGTACAACCAGAGAAGTGAAAAATTCTGCTCCATATGTGTACAATGAATTTAAGAGCATTCTGCTGTCACATATAATTGATTAGAATAATTAAATAAATAAATAATGCTAACAAGTTTAAACAAATGAATAACATTGGTAAAGTACTACAAAGAAAAAAAAACTGTCAACTAAAATCTACATAAAGCAAAAATATCCTTTACTGATGAAAGGGAAATAAGAATATTTTAAACAGACAAAAGCAGAGATGAACTATCACAACCAGGCCTGCCCTACAGGAAAAATGGAAGTTCTTCAGGAATAAAAACAACAACAACAACAACAAAAAAAAAACCCAGTAGCAGAACTGTACAATATAGACTGAACCCTACAGTAGAAATTAGTAATAATGTTCACCAATTGTTATCAAAGTACTATATCACTGTAAGATGTTACTAATAGGAGACAGTGGTCAGAGGTGTAAAATGTGACAAATTCAAGAAGTATGCTATAAAAGGCTACAGCAACCACTAAAAAGACAAAGTAGGAAAGACAGTGGAATGAGATGGTCATCATTACCCTAAGTACAAGTATAAAGACACAAAGGATATGACTCCACTTTGTGTACAACCAGAGAGATGAAAAATTGTGCTCTATATGTATAATATGAATAAAGAATTATATTGTCATATATAACAAATTAAAATTAAATTATTATTAATTAAAATTAAAAAAATTAAAAGACTAATAAAGAAAAACAAAGTGGAATGCATATTTTTTAAATAAAAAGAAAAAGGAAACACAAAGTAGGTGGAACCTATAGAAAACAACAGTGGCAATACTTAAACCCAACTATATCAATAATTAGTATAACTATACATGGTCTAAACATCTCAATTAAAAGGTACAGACTGTCAAATAAGATTAAAAGCAGAGATTCTCAGACTGGATTTTAGAAAGCAAGACCCAATTGAGTGTTGTCCACACAATATCCACTATAAATATAGAAATACAATTAGGTTGAAAATAAAATAGAAAAGGACATGTCTTCAAATACTGATGTTAAGAGAAATGGGGTACCTTTATTAATAATAGAAAAAGTAGATTTCAGAAGAAGGAATATCATCAGGAGTAAAAAGACATTTTATAATGCTTACAGTTTCAATTTACTAAAATTACAAAATAATTCTACAAGTTTATGCAGTCAATACTAGAGTTTCAAAATACATGAAGCAAACATTAGCAGAACTAAAGAAGAAATACACAAATCTACAACAGCTGTAACATTCAACATTCCTTCACAATAACTGATAAAATGAGTAGACAGAAAAATCAGTGAAAACATAAGCCCTAAACAACACTACAAACTGATTCTTCATACCTGAACACTACAACCAACCACATGAGAACAAATATGCAAGTGTATACGAAAAAACAACAAAGGACACTGAAAACTGAAACATTCCACTTTGAAAGATACCATCAGGTGATTAAAATATCCACAACACAATGAAGAGAATAAAAAAGACTTCTATCCAGACTATAAAGATCACAGTGCAAGAAGAAGGGCAAACAATTCAATTAAAAATGGGCAAAAGATATGAATAGACATTTCACCAAAGAAAACATGGAGATGTATAAGTAAATGAAAAATGTTTAATACCATTACTCATTAAAGAATTGTAAATTGAGGGCGGGATTGTGGCTCAGGGGTAGAGCGCTTGTCTAGCACAGGCAAGGCCCTGGGTTCGATACTCAGAACCACATAAAAATAAATAATCAAAATAAAGGTATTAAAAAAAAGAACTGTAAATTGAAACTATAATACGATGCAACTATCTGCCCACTAAAATGGCTAAACTGAAAAAGCTGACAATACAAAGTGTTGACAAAGCTATGGAGAAACCAGAACTCTTATTCACTGTTGGTGAGACTGCAAAATCATACAACTACTTTGGAAAACAATCACATAGTTTCTTACAAAGTAAAACACGCTTACCATGTGACCCAGCAATCTTACTTTTTGGTATTTACCAAAGAAAAATGAGAACATAAGTCCACACAAAGGTTTGTACTCAAATGTTTCTAGTTTTATTCACAACAGCTTCAAACTGAAGACAATCAAAATATCCATCAAAGAAAAATGCAATACAAACACATATGAAACACAGATCAATAGTAAAATGAAACAAATTACTTATAAATACAAACATGGATAAACTGCAGCAACATTGTGCTGAAAAGCTGTGTCTAATTAAAGGGTTTTTCTGATCTCACAAAGACTAAGAACAACCAACACCATCTTTTGAGTTGTTTCCTCATCTAAAAAGTAGTACGGTAATGGTTTCTATAACTCATAAGTTTAGTAGTAAGGATTAAATAAGCATGTAATGTCTTTAGTATAGTGACTTGTATATGGTAAAAACTCTTAAGTGCCTGCTAATCACTGTAGCTGTTTTTTTAATCATAGTTACCATTCTAATTACCTGTGGAAGAATAGGCACTCCCATAAGTAAACAGCAAATGGACAAATACAAAGATGTAGAATGCCACTGGAAGTCTATTTCTTAACAGCATCCCTATAAAAAGTCATCATTTTGTTCAAAATATTGGAAAGACAAGTATTACAACAAAAGCCAAACTAGACATTTGCCAATATATTTGGAATCATTAAATATCTGAGGCTAGAATTAAAAAAAAAATAACACCAAGGTCCATAAAAAGAAATATCTCTAAGTCAATAAAGTTTCACAGAAGCAAGCATTTAAGAAACAAGTGTCTGGACATACACATTAAACTAGGAATTGTTCCAATGCAGGAAGTAAACACACACACACACACACACACACACACACACACACACAAATTTCAATAGGTGTGAGCAAAAAGCAAAGCAGGTACAGAATGGACAGATGAATAAAACAAAATTACGCATAACCTTGGAAAGAGGAAAACACTTTAATTTAAAACAAAAAAAAAATACAAAGGTTAAGAGAATAGGCAAGGTTAATTCTATCAACTAGAATAATGTATAATTCTAGCCCCAATGCTAGGTAAAATAAAAGATGGGTTCTTATAAAAACTCAACTAAGGGCTGGAGTTGTGGTTCAGTGGTAGAGCACTTGCCTGGCATGTGTGAGGTCCTGAGTTCTATCCTCAGCACCATAAATAAATAAATAATAGAGCCATTTACAACGAAAAAAATTTTTAAATGAATAAAAAATAAAATCTCCACTAAAACACAACCTATTATATTCTTAGCTAATGGAGAGAGAAAGTAGTGTAGAATAGCATTTATGTCATAATGTGATATTATGATATAATGTCAAGAAATGCCCATTTTCCCCCATCCCCTTCTACTTCCATCTATACTACCCAAACTATCCAAGAGCCTCCCCAAAAGTAAGAGATATAATTCATATACCATACAACTCACCCAAAGTATACACTTACATGTTATTTTTTTATTTTCTCAGAATATGCCACCATCCCCACCACCCAATTCCAGTACATTTCCATACTCATATAAAGAAACTCAAGTACCCATTAACAGTCACTCTTCATATCCCACCTCTACCCTAAAAGCCCTTACTCCTCAGCCTATGCAGTGGGGCACCAACTTTCTGTCTGTATAGATTTGCCTATTCCCAGCATTCATACAACTGGAATTACACAATAGTGGTTCTTTTGTGACTCACTTCTTTCACTTAACATCATGTTTTTAACATTCGACCATGTTGCAGATGTATCCATACTTAACTTCCTTGTATTGCCAAATAATATGGGAGTAAAACATTTCACTTTTTCCTTCAGCAATCAAGGGACATCTGGATCGTTTCTACTTTTTGCCTATTATAAAAAATGCTGCTAAAATCACTGGTACACAAGTTTTTACAGATATATTCATTTCAAGCTATTATCTAAATTAAAACCTCAGAAAGTATTTAGATTTTCTTTTCTATAATAACATTTCCTTATGATATCTAACACCTCCCCCCTAGTGATACTCATATCCGGTGTTATGCCACAGGTTAACTAGGCACTTTGGGTAAATTAATAATACTTACTTTATTCTCCCAAATAATTTATCATTCCTACCCCAAATCTATAATCAGCAACCATATTTAAAGTTTTCACAAATTTACTGCATGTTGATGATGCTCTAATCCTTTAAGTGAAAGATATGCCTTCTCAGATGCTAAAATTCCATTTGGTCTGTCATTCAAACCAACCTTATGGGTGCAACCTTCTGAGCTAACATTAGAGAAATCTATCCCCTTTAGTGCCCCCAACTACCACCCCCACACACACACATAGTTTAAAAATTGGTACACTTTGAAATGTAACACTATAGACTTAACATAAGGGCCAAACACACATCACTTAAGTTAAACAATATGGTAAACTGTCAAAGTCTATCAGACAGACTTCTATGTTAACATGGCTTTTAGCCAGAATCTAGAAAAAGTTTGGCTACGCTATTCACAACATTCACCAATTTCCTAAAATTTAGAACTGGAAAAAACCTCAGATCAGGAGTAAAATCTGAACTACAAATTACCAATTTAAAACAAATAACGAAAACACTTAACTGGTGGAAAATAACAATTGTGAAAGTTCTTAAAGCTATCTTGAAAGATGCACATCATAACAACTGGGGAGTTCTCTCAAGAAATCTGGGATCTCTGAAGTTATAGATTTGAATCTTAAAAGATAGTGACTTCAGATTATTTTATTGGTTCTTTTGGTTATATATAACAGTAGAATCCATTCTGATGTAATTATAAAAGCATGGAATATATCTTATTCTAATTAGGACCCTATTCTTGTGGGTGTACATGATGGTGAGATTCACTGATGAATTCATATATGTACATAGAGAAATTATTTCAGATTCATTCCACTGTCTTTCCTATTCCTATCCTACTCCTATCCTACCTCCTTTCCCTTCATTCCCCTTTGTCTAATCTACTGAATTTCTATTCTTCCCCTTTCCTCCCTTATTGTAGGTTAGCTTCCACAGATCAACAAAAACATTCAACCTTTGGCTTTTGGGGACTGGCTTATTTCACTTAGCATGACAACACGGTATGATAGTCTCCAGTCCATCCCATTTACTGGAAAATATCATAAAGTCATTCTTCTTAATGGCTGAGTAATACTCCTTTGTGTATATACACTACATTTTCTTTATCCATTCATCTGTTGAAGGGCACTTGGTTGGCTTTACAGCTTATCTACTGTGAATTGAGCTGATATAAACACTGATGTGGCTGTGAAGATTATCTTTATAGCATCCTCTTTGCTTATATTCCGATATGCTTTCTTCAGTGAAAGAAAACTGAGATGTATAAGTACTTGCCCACAGAATAACACATTATTTTCTACCTGTTAATCTACCACATGCCCTAGGATAGTTGTGGTAATTATAAATTACTGTATTGCTTTACTTCCCTATTATAAAAGTTCATGTGAGTCAACATTTCACCTTAGAGAATCCCATATTAGGAAGAAAAATGTTTGAAAACTACTGATTTACATCAGTAGAACAGAAATGACTTTAAAAGTCATCATTTCAAAATCTTAACTGAGTCCAAATCCTACATCAGTAACAACTTTATAAAATGCAAAAATCACAGTCATTTGTAAGTCAGCAATTTGATTAAATTACTATAAATTTACTGGGAATCTACATGAAAAAAAATCCAAGAAATAAGACATTTTATAAATGCAATGTGAGTAGTATACATCTACTACCTTGATAGAAGATCAAACTTGATGAATATAGTAAGACAGAAAACAAAATACTATAGGATTTTAAAGTAGAAAAACTTTCTGGAAGGAATCAGTTCATCACAGACAACAGTGTTTGGTCTGGCTTGGGAAAGGTGAGCAAGAAAAAACTGGGATACAGGAAGAATGAAAAAAGGACAATCTTAATATCTTTATCCATATATATTCTCATCAATTCCCTTTAAACTATCAAATTAAAAAATAAGCTTAGCACTTGCTTAGTGAAAAGTGGTCCTAGGCACTATTCTTTAAGGAACCAAAATCTATTAATTTTTTAAAAAAGGACATGAACATTATTATTATATTATGTGGACAGACTAAAGACGGCTGTGGCCACTTCCAAGCTTAAAAACTTTCAATGGCTCTTCTTCACCTGAAGAACAAAGTACAAACTGCTCAGTGTTCAAGACAATCTATAATCTGAGCCGGGTTCAATGACGCACGCCTGTAATCCTAGCATCTTAGAAGGCTAAGGCAGGGAGGATCAAGAGTTCAAAGCAAGACTCAGCAAAATCGAGGCACTAAGCAACTCACTGAGACCTTATGTCTAAATAAAATACAAAATAGGGCTGAGGCTGTAGCTCAGTGGTCAAGTGCCCGAGTTCAATCCCTGGTATCCACCTCCCCCGCAAAAAATATTAAGAAAATCTACAATCTGGCATCAAGATCTCTTTATCACCTTACCAATGACTATTTCCAAAAACCTCAAATCTAGCCAAACCGTGGCCTATACACATATCTGATTTTCCTGTTTTAGTTATTTTGCTCCAATTGTTCTATGTGTAGTATTTTTTCCACGTCTGATATCCGAGTTCAAATATGAATTCTTCCAAGGAGCATACCCTGTTTACCTCTGAACTCTTCCTTGCCTGAACTCCCCAATCCATCATTATGTTCATTAAAGTGAGGAGATGAAAGTGTAAAAACTCTGTCATTATTTAAGACTTGTGTAAACTATGCAAAAGAAATGAAAACTCATAAGTGAGGTTCCAATGATAGACAAACGGAAATCGAAACTGACTACATTTGAACACCATTAGAAAGCCATGTGGATAATTCCAAAGATATATCATTAGTAGCAAAAGGTTTCAATTTATATTACAAAAGAATTCTGATATTTAAAGTCAATATGCCCTGTAATTTTGGTTGATATTTTTTTCAAAAAAAAATGTATAATGACTAATGAAACAAGTCAATTTCTACTCCAACATAAAAACAGTAAAGAAAACCTTGTTAAATCTAGGGAAAGGGGGCTGGGGTTGTGGCTCTTTGGTAGTGTGCCTGCCTAGCATGCGTGACACACTGGGTTTGCTTCTCAGCACCACATAGTAATAAATAAAGATCCATCAACAACTGGTATATAGTGGTAGAGTGCTTGCCTCTCATGCGTGAGGCACTGGGGTTTGTTCCCCAGTACCACATAAAAAAGAAAAAGCTAAATAAACAGAGCTATTAAAAAAAATCTAGGGAAAGAGTTCAAAGGTAATAAATATTTTATGTAACTAAATTCTAAAAATCAATCATAAAGAAATTTTATGCATAATTCCTCATGTTTATAAAACAGGGGAAAAAAGCATAAAAGACAGAACCAATTAACTCTAGCTACCATAAACAGATTTAGGGACATCTTATTAAACAAAATTAATACAGAGTCAAAGAACAGCATCACACCTATTATTTCTTGGAAGAGATGGACAATTGTCAAGACCATAAAATAAAACTGAGAAAATCAAAAAAGAATGGGAAGAGGTAATATAATTTGATTTCCAAAGAACATAACAATAAATCCATTCACAAATTTAGAAGTCACCTCTTCAGAAAACTTTACATTATTAATAAAACCACCCATTTCCAATTTACATAACAGACCCCAAATTTTAAATTAATAGCCTCACTTTTCAGAAAAAAAGCATTAAGACTCTAGCAATAACTCAGAACCAGCATTTGAATGCTATGAAAATGAAGAGCATTTAAATTTAACTTATTTCTCCCAGTCCAAGATACTTTTTGGAATCTCTAGTTCACCAGTGTAAATTGACTGCCTAAGTAGAAGTTGACTGCCTAAGTCTTGTCCTAACTAAAAGCTTTACTGCACTGAGAATCTAAGTTAATGAACTCTTCCTTACCCCTCCCTCCTTCAAAAAGTAGAGATTTCAGACAGTGAGGCAATGGTGATAGCATATCTAATTCACTCCAAAAAAAAAAAAAAAAAAAAATCCTAAATCATGGGGGAATGAGAAGGAGGAAAAGGAAATTCTACATAAAACCACACTTTCAGCATAGCTTGAATACAAAAAATGATGTGCTGCAAAACACTCCTAGCGAAAACAGAATAACCTAAGTCCAGCACTTGATCTCTCAAACTCTCACCCACCCTCACTCTATCACAAGGCTTGTGGCAAAGAGGCTAGCAAAGGGGGTCTAAGAGTTATTGTGAAGGACCATCAAAAATATTCAGTCATCCTAAATCTGAAAGTGCTGGAAAAAGTGTCTGGGTAGACTAGAACACAGACTACAGGGAAGGAATTTCAATATTCTCGTGATTTAAAGGACAAGGCATAATTTAAGATGCTGGAAACCATATAAAGAGATACTCTTTGAAACACAAAGCTCGTAAGGGGACAACAAGGGAACAGGTTAAAGAAAAATATCCTTTGGCAATTGTATGGTAAACCAAAAAAAAAAAAAAAAAAAAAAAAGAAGAAGAAGAAGATTTCAAGTCCTAAAAGACAAGAGAGAATCATAACATTGGAATTCTCCCAATCCATCTTCATCCATTAAAAGAGACAAAAACCATGGAAGAGGACTGTCCTACATGAAAGTAGAGGAAATTATTAATCTAGTAACACTGTAAAAATACCCTCAAAACATCAAAAGGAGCAAAAGAAAAGCAAAGACTAGGAAATCAGGAGCAGAATTTGACACATAGCAAGTGGGGAACTCCCAGAAAAAAACAATCTCAAAGCAGGAAAAAACTAAGCCAATACTCCAAACAGAATCAGACATATACAAACAAGCATTTGAGGATACCAAAACAACTTTGAGGGCCTGGGAATGTGGTCAGTGGTAGAACACCTGCCTAGCATGCGTGAGGCACTTAGGATAATCCTCAGGGCCACATAAAAATAAACAAAGGTATTATGTACATCTACAACTAAAAAAATAATAATTAAAAAAACCACAACCTTGAATCACAAAGCTAAAAACTAAAAACAGAATATCAAAAAATACAAAGAAAAATTAAAGAAGTTGACTGCATTCTGATGAGAAATGAGGGAGGGAATACGAAATTATTACAAAAATGAAGAATAAATTGCCAAATATTCTAGGCAAACGGACTCTAATGTGCTACCACATTCCACACCGCATGTGTTAAGAGCCACATTCATCCACATCTGGTGTTAAGCTTCATCTGATTTCTTTTTTTTTTTTTTTTTTTGGGGGGGGGGGTTGGCGGGGACAGGGGTTCGAGGGATTGAACTCAGGGACACTCAACCACTGAGCCACATTCCCAGCCCTATTTTGTACTTTATTTAGAAACAGGGTCTCACTGAGTTGCTTAGCGCCTCACTTTTACTGAGGCTGGCTTTGAACTTGTGATCCTCCTGCCTCAGTCTCCCAAGCTGCTGGGATTACAGGCATGTACCACTGTGCCCAGCTGTTTCATCTGATTTCTGATAACTCATTCTATCATTTCACAATAACTCACAAGCCACAACACTTGGGAAACTCAGAAGCAAACTTCATATCTTTTTCATGGTAGAGCGTCATCTTTACCATGTACTATGTATTACATGACAATTTAACATGTCTAAAACCACACTACTCTTTTAATTAGGTTTATTAGGTTCTTATCCTTTCTTTTAATGTGTCAATGACAAAGTTTCTGAGTGTTGTTTACCTAACATCATTGATCTTATGAACTACATGGTTTTCACTGCAGGATTCTGCACAGCACAGCAACCTTTAGTAATAGATATGCCGTGTTACAAAACTGAGTGTAGATTTGTGGGTCAGTATACACACATATATTTCTTAGCTCTAACTGCTGAAATGAATGATTAGGAGGGAAAAATGACTCCACTGTATGAACCATCTTAGTAGACAGATATTGGTTTCTTATGTCATCCTCTACAAAAAGAAGCCAGGGCCCCTTAGAAAAGAGAATGATTCCAGGGTTTGAGCAGGTAAACTATAAGCCTGAAGTTTCTTATAATAGCAGGAAGTAGCAAAATGCCTGAAAAAGGATGGAGGAATGTCAAAAAAAAAAAAAAAAAAAAAAACAAGAATCAACAGGATGGAGCTCTTTTATTGGCCAAAGCAGAACAATTTAAGTAATAAAATAAATGATAGCATCATATTATAACCTACAAAATAAAATAAGTATCTGTGAGTCTGTACTGATATAAATGAAAAGAAATTATGAAGTAATATCTTTTTTTGGAGGGAGGGATTGAACCCAGGGGCACTCAATCACTGAGCCATATCCCCACTCCTAGTTTGTATTTTATTTAGAGACAGGATCTCAGTGAGTTCTTTAGGGTCTCACTTTCACTGAGGCTTTGAACCAACAATACTCCTGCCTCAGCCTACTGAGCTGCTGGGATTACAGGTCAGCCTTCTGAGCTGCTGGGATTACAGGCGTGTACCACCACACCCAGCAAGGATCTTTTCATTTCAGAAGAATTTCAATTGATAAATAAGAAAGGAACAGGAAACTACAAACCCACCATTAGGAAAATAATTACAGTACTAATTATTGCAGATAAATTCTATCAATAGATGCCATAAAGAATGGATGAAAGTGTGAAAAGTAATCGGATATTAGCATGGCCTTAAAAGAAATGGGAAACCTGCATAGCCAAGAAATACATCCAAGAATATACTTATCAATTACAAAAGAAACTGACTTTACAGGGGAGAAACCAGTAGACACCACCTTAATTAAGTGAACAAGATTAAGAGTACCATGAATAAGACACTGACATCATGTACCCCTAATATGAAACATCTTCTGACAAAATAAAATTCCTTCAGTGGTATTACTGTAAAAAAGCATAATAATCAGAGAAATCCAAAGAGACAATCTAGAAAATAATGACCAATACTCCTCAAAAGCAAAGGTCATAAAAGACAAGGAAAAAACAAGGTAAGATCATATATTTGAGAATAAAAGACACAATGAATAAATCTAATCATGGATTAATCATAATAAACAAATTAATCATAATAAATCTAATCATGGATTAGATTCTAAAACAAGAAAGTGCTACTAAGAGAAAAACTTATGAAATTCAAACAAAGACTTAAGTTTTGTTAATGGCACTATACCAATATTACTTTCCTGGTTTTGATAATTACAGTATGGTTATGTAAGCTGAAGAAGTTGGGTGAAGAATATACACAATACACTTTTTTAATATTTATTTTTTAGTTTATTTGACACACCTTTATTTTATTTATTTTTATGTGGTGCTGAGGATCGAACCCAGGACCTTGCACATGCTAGGCAAGCACTCTACCGCTGAGCTCCAGCCCCAGCCCCAGCCCCAACAGTACACTATTTTTACAATCTTTTTCTAAGTCCAACATTATTCCATAATAAAAAATTTTAACATCTTTTACTGAGGGGAATATTTTAAAAAGGAATACTCATGGTATTAGTCTAGTTTATACAAAAACTAAGTAAATAATGACAATTCAAAATGTTTCATCAAAGACATATTATCCCATTGTTTTGTTCCAATAGTAATATCCAACTTATTATAATGAAAAGAACAGAGTAAATATTTACAGTTTGATTGTTGAGACATAAATTACAGAAGATACTACAGAATTCAGTACCATTTCATAGTTTCAAAATAAGTGAAACACTACACTATTCAGTAATATGTTATTTAAAAATAAATGAATGAGAAAGGATAAATCCTAACTTAAAATGATTAACTTTGAAGAAGGAAAAGGGACAGTGAGACTAAGATTCCCACTGCATTCTTCCTGATAGTTTTCACGAACATTATTCACTCTTATCATTTTGTATGCCTGATATATTTCATCATTTTTAGCCACTACTGAAGAACATTTTTAATACTGGGGGCAACAGTCTCCTCTTAGGGAAAAAGAAAAACTTAAATTCAGATTTTTTTCTCTTCTTCAAAACTTAACATTTTAGCTTAAGACTATCTAATTGAGAATAAAATATTTGAAATTTTTAATTTCTATTTTCTAAGGCCAAACACTGAATACCTTGAGGTCATCTAAAATAGGGTCCCCTGCCTTACCACAGACAAGTCCTTAAGATTAAGTTCTCTCAGTTCCCTGACCACCTCATACCTTCACTTCCATCTTACTTCAAATGTCATTTCCATAGCCAAATCCCTAAACCATCTCATTATCAGGATCTGTTGCACTTTTACTAGTAAATTCGTACATCCTACTCTAACTCCATCATTCCAGGGCACTCTCTTCTCCCAGGTAAACTTTCTGTCATCTCTCAAATCTGATTTTCCTTCCATACTTCTTATTTCAGTAAACAACTTGTTGATTCCCCAAATGCATAAGCCATGATCCTCTAACCATTACTCCTCTTTCTCTTTCACCTTCAACATGTCCTCCATCATTAAGTTCTTTAGCTCTATTTCCTATCTTTCTCTCAAATCCATCTATCTCTTCAGTCCTCCTCTTAATACCATAGTTCAAAGCTCCTAATTAACCCTTTTCAAACAATTTAACACTCTCCTAATCATTCTCCCTGATAACTAATCTAAACTCTCTCCAAATAATTCTCTCCACAATGCCAACAGCATTTTTTTTCCCTTTTTGTGGTGCTGAGGACTGAATCCAGGGTCTCACACACAATAGGTAAGCACTCTACTACTGAGCTACAACCTCAATCCAGCTAACAAAATAACCAAATTAACACAATGGTTACAAACAATTCAAATCCAGTGATTTCTAGTTGAGAAACAAATATTCTTTCTATTATACACTGTAACACTTTACTTTCATTTAAAAAACTTAATGAAAATTAGGTATAGCAAATGTAACAAAGAGTGTAAAAGGATCTAGATATTACCTCATTTTATAATTAAAGTGATGCCCAGGAAGCTTATTATTTGCAAAAGAACAAAACACTATAAAACAGCAATGCCAAGATTAGACATTTTGATGTTCTTTAATTGCATACTTTAATCTCAAAAATGAGGCTATTTAAATTTTAAAGCTGCAAAACTTTTTTATTTCATCTAAAAATGGAGTACAGGAACTGCCAATTTAAACATAAAAGTTTCCACAAAATTAGTTAAAATGTTGTAACAAACATAACAATACTTAACTATGGTATAAGAGCAATAAAGATAACATTAAGTCATTATTATTATACATTATAAATAAGATATGACTATCAACCATATTCAAGGCACTATGGAACTAAGTATGTAAAGAACTATAAAATAAGATTCCTACTCCTTAGAAACTTAAAATGTTTTGGAAAACAAGACACAACAAGTGCAGAATCAAGTAAAAGTAGTTAATTAAGTTTATTAACACTTTCAAAGGAAAACACTTTCTCCTAACAAGTTTTGGGAGCTTAAAGAGAAATTACAACTTACCATTTGAGGAATCAACATAAAATTTCTTAAAGTGAGAGACTGAAAGGACCTTGAAACAATGCAATTCCAGGAAATTCCAGTATCAACAGCATACCTTAATGTGGAACATCAAAATACTGATAGGTAGTAGAGAAAAACCTACTTATTAAAAAAAAGAATCTATGAATTCATATCGGTAACAAAATAAGCAAAGGAGAAGTCTTTACATTAGAAGAGAATGCCAACTAAATAACACAGAAGAAATGACAGAAAAACACCATTCTACAACCACTGTAATAATAACTGATTCAAGTGAGAATCACCATTGAAGGCTAAACCCATTATGTGAATATTTTAGGGTGGATAAATATTTACACAGTCTCAAAGTGTCTCCCAAAGATTATTCAATAACAACAAACAAGATGATAACACCCATTATAAGGGAAAAAACTGAAAGGAAAACTTTGAGTGATCCAAATAAATACTACCAACATGGTTAAAGTGACATCATACTGCCTGCTGATGTGATGAACTAAAGATATATCATTATTTACATGGGATTCCTGCCAAAAAGGCATAACCTGAATGTAATTATAAATAAGCAAAGGAATAAATCCAAACTGACATTCTACAAAACAAAAGGCCTGTACTCACTCTTCAAAACTATTAATGTCAGGAAAAAACCGAAAAAGTTTGGAAGAACTGTTTCAGATTTAAAGAATATAAGAACTACGACAATGAAAATGCAACATATACTATTAGAATGGAAAAAAATACTAAAGACTATTATTGGCACAACTGGATAAATTTCAATATAAACTGTACAAAATAATAATATTGAGTTTCTTGAATATACATACTGGGAATATATAAGAATATGGCATTGTTCTTATGAGACACCATTACGACAATAAAGAAAATAAAAAACTAAAATGTAATAAAGATAATTACAACAGGAAAAAGAAAAAAGGGAGGGGAAAAAAGGAGATCTAAATAGTAGATTCCTGATACCACATTTTAATATGATACACTCAATGATCCTATATGTTTAATATGTCGTTGCCTTGTTAGCAACATACATAGTACATTAATGCAGCATTTCCAGCCATCTGTAATGTTGCTCCTTAGATGATGTGCATCTGACTTTTACTGAATAAATGTACATCTTTAGAATACTCCAGAAGATGTAATCAAGGAGCTTCAAACAGTAAATAAAATTATCTGTCTCGAGACTCTGAGGTCACTCTGAAATATAAAAAATAATAAAACAAATGTTAGTGAGTCTAGGTAACAAGTATACAGGAGTTCATTATACTACTCCTATAATTTTCACTAAATTTCAATTTCTTAAAAAAAAAGTGTTCTGTCAATATTAAAACTTTACTCTGGGAAAATTAAGCCATTTCTGAAAGGAAAAGAATACACAAACCAATCTTAATTCCTAGCTTCTCTCCCCTTCCCATCACAATCCATGTCATCAAATTAGGTTTAACAGCAAACAGAAAGGTTTTCAGTATCAGAATATTTTGCTAAAGTAATCCCAAACTCGCAAATGAGATATGCTCCAAAAGACCATTTGTAAATTAACTATTTGAATGTAGAATGATTTTCTACTATTACAAATGATAGTTAGGTTCCTAATGCGGCCACAGAAGCTCTTCAATAAACCATCATTAGCAATACAGCTGAATAAGTAGCATATTTTGTGCACACTGTGTTAAGTCATACCAAGTTTCCCCTGACTTGTAATCTTTCTGAAATAACTAATAATAAGTTGGGTGGATAAATATAAGGAGGAAATAAAGTCTGGGGGTGGGGAGTTTTGGTCAGTGAGGTACAATAGGAATATATATTTCAAAGTGGAAATATAGCTCTCAGACAGGATGGCTACTCACTGCCTAGCAAAAAGGCAAAATGAAATCTCAGGAACTGCCATTGATCCTCAAATCCTCAATCCTCTCAGATTTCTTCCTTTATAATGCTGATGGTAAGGTATTAAAATTCATATACAATGTAGAAGGCAAGACTTATAATCAAGAAAAATATGATTTTTAAAGTCTGATCTGGGAAAACTAGTCAATGGCTAGTTATTTCAACTGATTTGATAACTTTCACTTACTTTAACATTTACTGAGAATTCACTTAGTGTCATGCACTATGATTGGCTGGTGTGTACTTAGTGTATCAGAACAGCAAGCTGGTTCCTGACATAGGAGCTTAACCTAGCAATATCAATTCCAATACCCTAAATACTCTAAAATGGGATTTATTCTCCAAATAATGTACACATCTAAGGCTCTTGAAACACCCAAGAGAGGAAAAACTTTGAAGAGGATAAAACGAGAATCTCATATGGGATGCCATTTGAGCTAGGACTTAAAGTTAAGTAGTTCAGTAAGTATATGAGCAAGGAATCATTCCAATCACTGGGGGGGGGGGGGGGAACATGAGCAAAGATTCAAATATTTACTGTCTTCCACAGTGTGCTGTTAATGCCTAGGGATACAGCTGTGAACAAGTCAGACAAGGCTTCTGCCTTCATGGAGTTTACATTCACATAATGAGAAAAATCATAAATAAGCAATAACTAAACAAACCAGTTAAGTACAAATTATGTAAGTTTAAAAACAAAGTATATAAGAAATAATATGTGTAAGAAAGTAAACTAATGGAGTATAACAACAGACTGGATGGGGTCACAGTAGGCTTCTAGGAAGTCAAGTTTGGGCCAAGATCCAATGTGTTTGACCGAACCAATCATATGAAAGCTGTCCCAAGCAGGTATTACAAAAAAAGTGCAAAAGGTCCTACAAGAGGAAAGGACATAGAGAACTGAAGGAGCACAGAAAGGCCCTTGTGGTTGGTATTCAATGAATGACAGGAAGAATGACAAGAAGAAAAATCTTTCAGGCCTTAAGCCACAAAAAGGGGTATAGGCTTTATTTTTAGAGGAATATCAAGTCACTGAAAGATTTTAAGGAGAGAAATAATACCTAATTTAAGCTCTTAAAATAATCCCTAGAGCTACTGCGTGAGAAAGAATTTGGGTGAAATAAGAACCAAGAAGCCCACTTAGGAGGCTATTGCAGTAATTCACCCAAGAGATAATGATAGCTTAAAACAAAGAAGTGGCAGTAAAGACCAAGAGCAGCAGAATAAATTGGGAAGATACAACAGGACTTGAGGAGGGATTGAGTTTGAGAAAAAAAGGAAAGAATAAGTAATAACATGAGTTTTTAGTTTTGAATATTGTCATTTACTGAGATAGGGAAGGCCAGCAGAGGCAGAAGGGTTTGGCATGGGAAGGCTGCAGGAGAGGAAAAATTAGCTCTATCTTAGCCATGTGATTAATATGTTTAAGATTCCAACTATATGTACAAGTGGATATTAAGCTCAAGAGAATTCAGGGCTAGGGAAATAAAAGTTGAAGGCATCAGCATGAAAATACACGGAAAGACAGGTTGGATTCACATTATGACATGAGCTATGGACTAATATTTACAAAGGCTGTAATGGTGACAGTTATAATAGCAGGGAAATCACTGCATGCTATACGGTCACTGTGCTTTGCAATATACATCTCATTTAATCCTCTCAAGAACTCTATGAACTAGGTAATGTTATCACTATTTTATACACTGATTCTCAAAGAACCTGACAAAAAAACAGAATAAATAGAGTGATTATTTTCACTTAACAGTTTGATTTTTAGAGGCCAATCTCTTATCCCTTCCATTAGGGCCTGTTGATCTCTCATGCCTTCAAAGTTTTTTTTTTTTGTTTTGTGTTGTTTTGTTTTAAGAAGAAATGACATGTCATCAATTTTAGAAATAACAATTTCAATCTCTTATATAGATGGACTGCTGGTGGGTGATGGTAAAAGGTGAGAGAGGCAAACACAGTATTACTCAATGCAAGAGCACCTTGTTTTAATAAGGCCCCAAAGTTACAAGTTATCCTACCAGGTCAAAAAAGAAGCAGCTCTTTGTTTCAAGGAAAACAAATCATACCTCAAATGAGTCCAAGTCAACCTGCATGCTGCTGTTAACAAAAATGACCAGGTAAAAAGGTCTAGCTCATGCACAATAAATTCACCACCCACTATTAAAAACATTGTGTGTACCTTTGTTCATAATGCATTTTTTTAAATTCCTAGTTTTATTTTTTAAGAAAATAAAATATTAACTCAAGACAACCATAGGAAGGTGTCTTATTAGAAGTCTGATTAATTAATGAGTGTTTAAGTAACAATTCCTCTGGCTTTCTGCATCATCAGTTATTAAAGTGATGAAGTAAATTACCCATCATTATATATCAATGTCCAAATAGGGTAGTCTACCTCACATCCAGGCTAACTTTTTAGCCTGTGCTTATGATTTCATCTTCAGTAACAACTAAGACAATATTAAATAATATTAAATTCAGTAAATATCAATTAAATTAGTAATCATCAAAATTTATAATAAAACATCTCTAGCCAACATATATCCTATACTATGCACAGTACTAATTAAAAAATGGGTGTATAGTCTTAATTATAAAAAACTGGACAAAGGTTCCATTTATTAAAGGATACACAGATGAAGTTATACATAAATCAAACAATTTAGTTTCACAGACCAGATGAAATGAAGTATAAAAAAAATTCTAAATCACCTACAAAGTAAATTATTTTTAAATATACTTAATCAAAACATTTTTCTAATTTCAAACTTTAAATACCACATCTGAAGACAGCTCTCAGAGAAAACTTCTAAGAGACATAATTTACTAAAGAGTAGGCCAACTATTTATATTTAACTCTAATTTTTTTAATTTTTTAATTTTTTTTAAGACATGCCACAGACTGACAAACAATATTGCAAGTCATGTTTTGTTGGGCAGGGGGGTATAGATGGACAGTGTGCCTTTATTTTGTTTGTTTATTTTAATGCGGTGCTAAGGATCGAACCCAGTGCTTCGTCTAGCCCCTTAACTCTAACTGAAAAAAAAAAATGGGGGGAGCTTATGGAAATTAGAAACAAACTGTGATTGTAGATCCAAAATCTAAACATTTTATGTATTTTCTAACAAGAAATTTAAGACATTGAGATATTTTATCCAAAAGAAATATATAAGCATTCTCCTGTATTAATATATAAAATTCTTTTGTCCAAAACACTAAACATCTATACTGGACACTTGGCAAAGAATGCAGGGACCATACGTAATCTTCATAGGAAGGAAGAGATGAAAGCAAAGAAGGATGGAGGGAGATAAGGCAATATGCATTTTTGTATAGTAAGCCTTAGGCAGAGCTAGGAACTAGAAACTTTTACACTCATTATCTCATTTAAATTCTAAAGCAAGTAGTGTATTGTCTTCCCATTTTACAGAGGTATTTCATAACTCTGTCAGTAGTGAAGCTAGTATCTGATTCAAGATCTGACTACAAAATCGAATAGTCTTCCATTATGAGGGCTTGCAAATCAGCATGACATATTAAAGAACCTCTAACATGAGGTTATCTAACTGAAAAACTGATTCGATTTCCATATTTAAACTTCTCTTATTATTTCAACAATGCAAAAGAGAAGGCACTCAATTCTCAATTTACCAAGACCATTCAGATTTTCTTTTTAATCTAGGAAAAAAATAATGGTGATTATTTTCAAACCACAAAGCAGTATTCTCCTTGTCCCTTCACTGATAAAACTTACACTAGACTTTGAAACATCCACATGTTCCATGAATACATCTTTCAAACCAATAAAAGGGATATATGATCTGAATATAAGACAGACTATTTGAAATTGAAATGCCTCCAGGATCCATGGCCATCATCACTGTATACATTAAATTCCTCTTGCCAAACTAAAAGCAGTAGAGGGAGGAGAAAAAAATGGCTTTCCAAAATTGACAAGCATGTTACTTTCCACTAACAAATTTCCTAAATCAAAAACATAGGTTCCCTCTTCCTAAATCAAAACATAAAATCTAGTGAGAAGATTTGACTAGACTACATCAAACTTCAAAATTATGTTCTAATAAACATTTTTATAATTACTTAACCACCCTCAGAATATTAGTTAAATATTTCTCTTTGGTAGTCATAATTAATGACACTACTATTAACTGAATATCAATAAACTGCACTGCACTATAAATGGAAAATACAAAGCTATAATGAAATTGCTCTGAAAAATATAGCTCTGCCATTTGAGACAACTCAAATTTTTAAAGGACATTTCCAATTACACTTACCCATGCCCCCAAATAATTTTTGTCACACATAGCCACATGGACACATAAAATATTCTACACAGTTAGCAAGGCCCTAAACAACTTGGCAAGACCCTGTCTCAAAAAATTAAAAAAGGGCTAGGGATGTGGCTCAGTGATTAAGTGCCCCTAAGTTTAATTCCCCTACTGGGGGTAAAAACACAAACAAAAAACCCTTTACACAGATGAAAACTATTCTGGAACTAATTTAACATGGTGACATTATAATTATTATTTTTGAGACTCAATAAGCTATTTTCTTTCCTCTAAACACCCCCCCCAATAATGTAATTTTTAAAAACAGGACAAGTTAAGTTTAACTTTAACACCCTTTTCCTAACATGAAAAGGGCCATAATTTTATATGTAACTATAGTGTGAATTAAATTAAATAGGTAAGCAAAATAATTGTGTTCAGAGAGGTTCACTATTACTTCATAAGCATTGACAGCTTTAGTAAATAAATAAATATCACTTGGAAGCACTCTTAGAATTAAGAATCTACCTCCAAATTGCTAGTTGTACCTTTTCAGAAGACTTTCAATATTATAACATTATTATCTCCACTTTGCAACTATGTTTAATAAAATTAAAATAAAGGTGATTCCAGTGTCTATGAATGCACTACCATATACAACAAATATTCATCTGTTTCATGTGACATACAGACATGTTTATAAACATGACATTTGTATAAACATAATATTTAATATAAACTATAAATTCTATAAAGCATTAGTAAAACACTTGACTCTGTAAAAACTGCCGTTTACAGAAGTAATGAATGAAGATAGACAACAAAACAAACATACATACAAAAGCCATAATAGTACAATAGTTATTTTTATCCTCACTTCCTAAGTTCACATTATTTTTCTAAATGTCATTTTTGTATGTTTTAAAAAAAAACTACTTTGTTTACCTTTTCCACAGACTGTTCAGTACTGCCAAGGTAACAAAGATTTTTAAACTGACAACTAGAGTACTTAGCAGTTGTCAAAACAACACAGCTGGATTCTTAAAGGGAAAGTACTCTTGTGTAATATATACCTAATTACAGCTTTAGAGAACCTCTGCTTTATATACTAACAGATGATACAAGACACAAGGGAAACATGCTGTGCTAAAAACTTGGAAAATGTTAGACAACATTTGTTTTAAAATACGTATACCATTGTTAACACATCACAGCAGGTCTTTCTAAAAGCAGTAACTGAATCCCAATCTCCCTAAAATACAGGTTCACACTATGATGTACTCAATCTACACACAGTTTCCCACTAGATCATGACAGGAGGCTCCTTTCACAGCTCCGAAATCTATTTCAGGTCTGAGCAACAATTTTATAGTTATATTTATTGGGTGGGGAAAAGCATTTTTTCCTAATTCAGAAATGCTCACCTTCCCCAAACTTATTTGAACTATCCTCTATTTTTAACCCTCAATGTTCAAAGACAGATGATACCGAATCAAAAGGCAAAGTTTCTACCACACACCATGATCCCGTGCTGGGACATATTTGAATGCCCCCTCGGTTCCCGCGACGCGACTCCCTAAGCTGTCGAATTCCGCACCCGCAGGTGCCCTCAACCCAGGCCCGCCCCAAATAAGGACCCCGACACTGGCACACACACGCACGCACGCACAGTTCAGACCTAAATGTTTCTCCCTGTTAGACCAATGTCCTCCCAAAGCAGAAGCGGGGGAACTTCTTCCAAGTCCAACAACAGGGTAGGACGCGCCCCGCACGAAGGGGGTCAATCCCTTCGAAGAAATCCTCGGCCTCCAAGAATAAGAGAAAGAAACCGAGAGGCTTCGAGGCTCCCAAGGAACTCCTTCAACTTTCAAGAAGGCTACGTCCACCACAGCTCCCCGGACCCAGAGGCAGTGCGCGCTCCGGGAGGCTGCAAGCGTCGAACCCGCGCGGCCGAGCCTCCCCGCGCCCGCCCCGCAGCGCTCCTTCAGACCCCCCCCCCCGGGTCCGCCCTCGGGACACCCCGCCCCCACCTCGCCCCCGGGCGCCAAGCCCCTCCTCAAGGACCCCAACCCAAACACCACTCGCCACCCCTCAGTACCTTACCTGCCCAGCCGCCGTGCACCCGCAACCCCGATCCTCTCCCAGTAGCACAGAGGCTCGTCTGGGGGTCCCCGGAGCCCTGCGGGCGCCCCTCCTCGTCCGCGCTGCCCCCCGCCCCAGAACCCTCACCCCAGCCCTACCTGGCCCCCACACCAAGACACCGCTCCCTCCAGCACTGCCGGCTCCGCAGTCCGCGGCCCTCACCGTATCTCCGGCACAGCTGGCGAGCGTGCACACGCCGCAGCCCCGGCCCGCCACAGCACTCCGCGCCGCCCAGAGCCGCCTCCTTCAGCCCGGGACTCGCCGGGACATCGGCGCACGGATCCCCACACCGGGGCTATTTTTAGGAGACAGGCCTCGGCCAGACCGGAACTTGTTCCTTGCTGCGCGCGTGCGCACTCCGCCTTCCAGCTCGGTGTCCCTCCGCCAGCCTGGCCTTTTCCTTACTGCCCCTCGGCTCCCTCTCGTTTCTCCCTTAATATTTCTGTGTTAATTTCTCCTCTTGGTGCGTCCAGAGTACATAGAATGGGGAATACGGAGGTGCGGGCAAAAGAGTCACACTATTTAGGAACGATCACTATTCCACAAGGACGTGAGGGCGGACTATGTTTTTCCGGATGGGTGAAGAAAAAGATCACCCGACACAGGAAGGAGATGACGGCGGTTTGGCGCCGGGGATACAGGCTGGAGCTCGCTTCCCTCAAAAGGACCGTGCTCTCCTGGAAGGGATACTGGTCACTTGATGAGGGCCTGGGCGCCTCCCAGGGCGGGGCGGCCCGGCAGCGTCGCGTCCGGCCACCCCCGCCTCCCCCGCCGCAGCCTCCCTGACCAGCCAGCAAGAGCCTTAACCCGCAGCGGTTCTAATGACGCGACGTGTGGCGAATCGCCGCGCGTGGCCCGCGGCTCCAGCCAACCCGGGGTGTCGGGGGCGGGGCGGGGTTCCTGAGGGCGGGGCGGGGCCCGGAGCGCAGGTCTGCACCCTTAGACCCTGCTGCCCAGCGGCTTTCTTCCGAACCGCTCAGAGCACCCCCACCCGCTCAGAGTGTCATACAGACAAACCTGGGGTCAAGGCCTGCTCCCAGTCCTTGGGGCGCACTTGGCCTTCTCTTACGTGTGCTCGCCACGCCTGCGTCCACGCCTTTAGTGTGGTCAAGGTCGCACCTGTGCTGTTGCAGGAGCAGCGGGTGGTCAGTCTTATTGGGCAAGTACAATTGGATCAGGGCCCCTGGCACGCGGCACCTCGAGCCGAACCTGGGCCCCAAAGTAATAGAACTTATAGGGGCCTTAAAGGCTAAGGACACATTGAGTCTGGCTAGCCAAGCTCAGGTCTTCCAAGGAGAGAAGCAAACTGTTCGTCTTGATTATTAAGAATAGCTACTACGTCTTTAGTGATGAACATTTTTGCATATGTATCTCATGTAATCCTTACAACACCCCCATGAAGTAGATTTCAGTTTCTGTTCCCACTTTACAGATCAAGAAAAGGAAGTTGAAAAGGCAAGGTGAACTGCAGGGTCACTGAACTTAGGGGAAGGGCACTGAGGACTTGAGCACCTAACCAATCTGTACTGATTTTTCTGAGAGGGGCAAAGGAGATGTGCTTGGGAGCTGTTCATTTTGTGAGATTGTTGATTTTTGTCGAGAGAGATAATTAGGAGAGAAGCCATCGTTGGTCCTCTCACCCTGAAAGCTGCTCACCTCTGCATCTGCACCCAAAGGTGCTGGTGGAATGGACACAAAGCAAGGTGCTTATTTTCATTTGAAGATGAGATATTCAATCCTGCATACAGCACTTGAAAACAGTGATTGGGGTGAGTGAACAGATGTGCAGAGGCTGTGGGTAGAGGAACTGGGAAGTTCCAAAGGAAGCTGGAGGCTGCTGGCTTCCTCCCTCAAGGACTACAAGGCAATGTGCTGGGGAGAGCCCAACACAAAAGCAGCACATACAGGGCTGGGGATGTGGCTCAAGTGGTAGCGCGCTTGCCTGGCATGCGTGCGGCCCGGGTTCGATCCTCAGCACCACATACCAACAAAGATGTTGTGTCCGCCGAGAACTAAAAAATAAATATTAAAAATTCTCTCTCTCTCTCTCTCTCTCTCTCTCTCTCTCTCTCTCCTCTCTCACTCTCTCTTTAAAAAAAAAAAAAAAAAAAAGCAGCACATACAAACCAGATACTGGAAAATAAGCCTGATGCTCTCTTGGGAACCCCACAAGGATGGTCACTAGGGCCCACAACATGGGAACCCTACAAGGGTGTTCACTTGAGCCAGCAACAGGGATTGCAGGGAGGATTTTTAAAAACATTAGAATTTGGTGTAAATCAACAAGTCATGTGGATAGGCATTGTTTTTAACTTGCCAGAAGCTGCAAAGCCAACTGCATTTAACACCTTTGCTCCAAGAAAATAGGAAGAGTTATACTTTGCCTTCAAAGTCAAGGGTCTAAGATGAAAGACAATGGGAAATAATTCCCTCCTTTCCCTCCTGCCCTTCACCCTGGTAGAGAAAGAAGGGCAATGAGGACAGACTGTTCTAAAAGAGATTTCACTCTCTCATTGCTCCACCCCAGGCCCTGCCCTTCCAGAAACTGAGCCTCCTGGGACACCAAAGACTCAGCGCAGATTGCCCACCCACCACCTATGCCAATGCTATTGGTCACCCCAAAATCCAGACGGGGAACTTGGCCATGAGTCCAGCCCAGGCATCCTATGCCTTAAGGAGAAGCTCTCTTCCCATCACTTCCTTCATAAAAAAAGCCCTTGTCTAAGAATTGCTAGGAAAAGTGGGAAAGAGGAAGAAAGGGAAGAAGACAAAAAAAAGGAAAGAGGAATAAGTTTAACAGTTCTAGAGCACATTGTAAAATACATTGTAGTATAAAATACATTAGCAGAACCCAATCAACAGTTATTTATAGTTAAAGTAACTAATTTTAGGAAGTCATCACATCCTCTTTTCAGATTCAAAAACCTGTTCCAGAAGTCCATTGTATCCAGCTAATTCCAGTGCTCAGCTTGGCACAGACCATATGCTAAGCACTTCTGTGTGCCATTGACTTGGAAGGAAATTCTGAGGAGCAGCACATGTTAGTTCCCTACACTCTGTATGGCCTCCTTAAAAGGTGCTCTGTTACTGGTATCTGAACCGCAAGAGCTCCCTGTTGCACTAGATGCTAGGATACAGGAGAGGAAGAACAGCCCTTTTTCCTTCAAAGGGGCGGATACGGAGGAAGACAGAGCTTAAAATATAATCCAGCTTGACAGTCAACTTTAGAGGGTCTTCCTCAGGTACCAGAGAGCACAGGTTATGAATATCTAAAGAGGGAAGGGAATTTTGGAAGGCTTTCTAAAGGAAACAATGTTCACAGTTGGTCTAGAAAACCTCCTAGTAGGATGCAAAAGGATTATTCTCATTAGGTCTTGATGTGAAGAATAAAACCCAAGCTCCCTAGGAAGCAGACATCCCTGACTACACAGTCACCCTCTTCTTCACCTCTTCCTGTCCATCACTTCACTGTCTTCATTCAGAATGCTGAGAAGCTTCTTTGTGCACATCAGATGTTTCCTCTTGTTTCCAGGCCAAACTCCTTTGTATCCATCAAGCCTCCACTTACAGGCACATTTCTCAAAAGGCATTCTCTAAGAGAGTGCTTTGGTGTAAGCATGTCTTTATATATGTCTGTCTCCTCCCTTGCAGAGACAGATCCTTAACAAGAACTGTGATGTGCTTCATATTATATTTACAGTCTCTAGAATGGAGCCTGGCATGGAGTACAATCAAATAAGTGTTTGCTAAACATTTAGAAACAGGCTTTTGGCAGAGGGAGTGCTACATACAGGGGGCCTCTGGGTGTGGCTCAAGAGAGAACCCATCACTAGCAGAGCATACCCCGAATGTGGATGGTGTGCCATAAAGTGGAGTGAAGTAAGGTTAGAAGAGTGTTTAGGAGATGAAACAGAGCCTAACATGTTGGCCATTTGCAGGCAAGGCTGTTTGTCTTTTATTATGAAAGTAATGAAGAGCCATCAACATATTAAGCAGGTGAATAGATTGATCTATTTGGCATTTTAGAAAGATTCCTCATAGAGCAAGACAAAGGAATAGTCACAACAGATTGGAAGAAACCAAGGAGACCTGACAACAAGTGCAAAATGTGATTCTGGATTGGATTCTAATATAAAAGGGAGAGATAAGTGGAAAATTGGAATAGGTCTATAGTTCATAATTATATAACATTATTAATTTCCCTTTTTTGATAATCAATCATGTTATCCTTATGTAAAATGATAACATTCAAGTAAGAATACAATGCACTCTCTGTACCATTTTAAAAACTTTTAGCAAGCCTAAAATTATTTCAAGATAAAACCATTTTTAGCAATAAGTATTTTATAATTTACCTGACTCCTTAGTTATAACCTCTATGTGGAGTAAATATAACTGATATACCAGTTATCTAAAGCATTTTTATAATAATTTACAACAGTAAGTTTAACTTCAATTTGAGCAATATTAAAACATTGGTAAAAATGTTTAAAAGTATGAATATTTTAAGGTGATCCATGTTCTGAATTGAGGGAGGAAAAAACATGGAAAATAACAAACTATTTTCAGTTACTACATAAAGCAGTAAGATTTCATGTCTGCCATATGGCTATCCCTAAACATCAGAAACTGACACATATACATGTATTACTTCTAACATATAAAAGAATATATAACATCCTTTTCAGACATGAAAAGTTTTCACTTTTCTTATTTTAATATCACTTTGGCTTTTATTCTTGAGTGCATAATGATGAAAAAGATGAATTCAGGTCCTCATAGAAGGAAATAAAAGAGCTTTCCTTGGCTCAGTTTATATTCTTA
The DNA here is from genome assembly GCF_964194105.1 of Spermophilus citellus. Taxonomy (NCBI): domain Eukaryota; kingdom Metazoa; phylum Chordata; class Mammalia; order Rodentia; family Sciuridae; genus Spermophilus; species Spermophilus citellus. The sequence goes on from NC_138185.1 coordinate 55,439,049, forward strand.
AATGTAAAAGTCTACATAAAGATTAACTACACTTTAAATATATAAGAAATTGAATCTTTGACAGCTGGATGTTTTACTCAATTGAACTTCAAATAAGTCTTTCAATTTCTATTATATGTTGTCATTTTGTTATATTGTATTTTTTCTTCTGTACAGAGTTTATTCAGACTTTGTGATTCTCTCCAACAACCAACAATATATTCACATTTCAATTACAGTAATTCCAAACCTTGAGATTATTTTCTTTTCAGATTCTGTATCCATTCAAAGAAGGACTGTACTTCACACATCCCCCAATGGCCCACCCACATCAACCCCTTGCATATGATCTTTGCCTGTGTATTTTTGTCACAAGCATTTCTCCTGAAGGCTAAAGCTATCCTACCAAGCACCCTTTACTCCCCTCTCAATTTCTTTCAAAGCGAATTCCAAGCACGACCAGTCTCTGCCATGTTTATTGGGATGTCCACTTAGACCCATTCTGGGCCTTATTGTCCCAAAGAGAATGGCTAGGATTTTTATCTCTTAGAGTTTTAGAATATTGAGATTTGAAAAAAAGGGGGGGGGGGGTTACTGAAAAAGTGAGATCACAAACTTTGGAGTCAAATAGTTCTTTGTTTAAATCACACCTCTACCATTTCCAGGTGTGTAACATCGGGCAAGTTGCTCGACTTCTCTAAACCTCAATTTCTCACATGTTAGATAACAGGAATCCTTACTTGAGGATATTTTGAGGATTAAGTCATTCACATCAAGTGCTTACATCAGCAACACATATCTACATAAATAAAAATTGCACATGTGGTTGTTCATTGATGCATTCCATAAACTTCTACTTAGCCCCTACTATGTGCCAGACTTTATTCTGAGCACTGGGAATAAATAAAAGATCTGTGTTCTCATGGAGCTTCTAGTCATTGGAGTAGACAAGCAATAAAAAATACGTTAACAAGAAAACATCAAATGGTGATTAGATAACATAAGATCATGAGATAGATTAATCAAGCAGCTACCTTGGCTTTGGGTATAGAGGAGGCTTCTCTGAGGTAATGACATTGAAGCTGAGTGGCTGCAGGAACTGGCAAGATGAAGAGCTGGGAGTGTTTCAAGCAGAGGAAAAAATGACGTTCTTGATTTGGGACCAAGGTGGTCTACTTAAACAACAGAACAAGTGTAAGCCTGGCTGAAGCAAAGTGGGGAGGGATGGGGCACTTTTTTTATGCCATTGGTGGGTTGGTAAGTTGCCATTACCTACGTAGGATAACTAGAATAAAGCAATAGATTAAATCACCAACAGATTGGTTGGAACTGATCCCTTCCTATACAAAGTGGCAAGTGATTGGTGTATTCATCTATTAATCCATTAGTCTATTTTCTTTTTTGGTTGCAAATGACATGAATCTAAGCCAAACCAACCTAAGCCAAAAATTAAAAGAGGGAGAATTAAAAGTCTAATTTACCTGAAAGATACAAGAGTACAGTTGCCCTCCTTTATCCACAGCTTTGTTTTTTGTAATTTCAATGATCAGTAATCAATAAGTAGAAGGATGAATACAGTACAATAAGATACATTGAGAATGAGAGTCCCATTCTTAACTTTTATTAGAATATATTGTTATAATTGTTTTATTATATAGTGATTGTTGATCTTCTTATTTTACCTAGTTTGCAAATTAAGCCTTATCATAGTTATGTATGGATAGTTTATTTAGGATTGGGTGCTATTGCATGCCTTAGGCATTCACTGGGAATCTTGGGATGTATCCTTTGCCGATAAAGGGAGACCACTGCTGAATACCAGCGGCTTCTGCTGGTGGGCCTGGGGCCGATGCACACATTGGCTCCAGTCCCTCTTCACAGATTATTTTCTCTAATGTGAGGTCTGGCCAGCAGTCCTGGTATTTTTCACTCATCAATTCCTTTCCTAAAGTCTAGCTGGGGACCTGACACATAGTAGACTTCCAATGAATGTCCCCTGGGTGAAAGAACAGAACATTGTCTTCACTCAGGCACAAGCAAACTATGGAACACTCTAGTCTGGTTAAAAACTTGGTTTAAATTACAGCTGAAATGACCAGAAAATCCAGACATGGAAAATCTTTTTCTATCCTGGACTTTAAGGAAGAAGTAAATGTTGGAGATCAGAGACCATGGTTTTCAATGTTGGTATTATCGAAGTATCAAAATGTCCCCTTTTAAAAAGAGGCTTCATTTTATACCTAGATTTTCAATGAGGTCCCTGTTGTTGTCAAAAATTTGAACCTTTGCTGGGTAATTGCACAACTCTTGACTTTGATTGGCCTCCATAGACTTGGCATGATTTACTTTTTATGGTACATGCTGTAGGCAAGATTTTTATGAGGCTTGATCCTTGTCTTGACTTCATTTGATCATGTATATCTGTAATTCAGCACATAGAATGAATACAGAAAGCACCTCTCAGCACCAAAAGGGGTGAACACCACAGCAAATGATAACAAAGTATTTATCATACACAGATCTACAGGAATGTAGAAAGTCTTTCCAGAAATCATGTTCTGGCATGTTGTGTGAATAAGCACACACTTTCAAGGGGCTGGGTCTTCTCTTTGCAAATCATTTGCAATTTCTAGCAAATTGGATAGGTTGGATTCAGCCTACAGAAAGAAAAAATTTAAAAACTCAAGAGCTTCATTAAAATTCTTCACCAGAGTCCTCGGTTCTGGTCTTTGGAACTATAACAGGATGCATTTTTGAGCAACTTCTCAGAATACCTGTTCTAGAATTGAACACAGTGGTAGAGCAGGGTTTATAGAAAGACTCCATTTTTCACCTTTCAGACAAAACAGATTTTTTTTAACACATCAATTTGGCAAAGACATATAGAAACAGGCATTCTTGTACATTGTTAAAGAGAATAAAGGCTTGATGGAAGGCAAATTGTTTAATTTATATATCATAATTTTAAAATGCCCTTGACCCAGTCATTCTGCACCTAAGAATTAACTCTATAGAGATACTTACTTATAGTCATTGCAGAATTATTCATAGCAGCAAAATAATTCAAGAAATAAATCAATATTTATCAAAATAAGATTGGATAAACAACTTTTAATACAAGAGGACACCATTCAGCCATTAGACAGTGATTCACTTTTATCCTAGAGGTATACATTTAAGACCCCAGTGGATGTCGGAAACCATGAATAGTATTGAACCCTTTATATACTGTGTTTTTTTCATATGCCCTGCAGTATTGCCATAGTTTCAGAGTCAATTTGTCCTTATGTCTTATGCCATAGTGCTTTCTTTGTTTCACTACTCTCACACTTTGGGAGAATTATTTATGTAAAGTAAGGATTACCCGAACCCAAGCACCAAGATACCACAACAGTCAATCTGATAATCATGAAGTCCACTAAGTGACTAACAGATGTGTAGCATATACAGTGTGGATATGCTGGACAAAGGAATGATTCACATCTTGGGCAGGACAGAGTGGAACTACAAGAGACTTTATCATGCCATTCAGAATGGCACTCAATTTAAAACTCATGGATTGCTTAGTTCTCCAATTTTCCATTTATATTTTCAGGCCATTGTGAACCACAGGTAACTAAAGCCACAGAAACCCAAACCTTGGATGATGGGAGACTGCTATATATAACAGTTGTGTGGATGTGTTTTTCCCTAAACCAATGGTTTTCAACAGGAGAGACATCTGTTAACATCTACACACAACTTGGGAGTGAGTATTACTGGCATCTCACTCCCAAGTGGGTAGAGGTCAGGGATGTTGTTAAACTTCCTAATGTATCCCACCCAAATGACAGAAAAGAATTATCCAGTGCAAACTGTCAATAGTGCAGAGGTTGAAAAATCCTTTTCCCAGATAAATCTGCAAGTTTTCATAAGTAGCAACAGTAGCTGCCTCTGAGAAGGAAAACAGGAAGACTGGGTATAACCCTTTGTCCTGATGAAAATTGTGTATTTTCTACATTTATTTTTAAAGCATCAGTGTCAGACAGTTTTTAAACATGCATTCTCAGGCTCTCTCATGCAGGTTCTATAGCAGACTTTTGTTTGTGTGGGTTTTTTTTTTGTTTTTGTTTTTGTTTTTGTTTTTTGCCTCAGATTCCCTCCTTGCTTAGAGCAAATAGTAAACATAGTGAGTGAGCTTAAGGTTGAGAAAATTACTTGGAATTCACAAGTTTCTGGGCGATTTTTGTCACCTGGGGCCAGAAACATTATTGATATGTTCACTATAAAAGAAAATTGTGCAGTTTTCTTCACTTGTTTCTGTTCATGTTGATTCTAGAACCTGGAGATTTAGAATAGCAAAATGTTCTTTCCTGCATGTAACTATTAATAAGACAGATAATTTCAGGGCTATAACTCTCTGAGTGTACAATTTTTGTAATTCAAATAAAAAATTGTCTGTTGAAATATTTTAAACACCAATTTGAGTTTATATATAATAATTTACTCCCCAAAGTTGGCTGAGGTAAAAGTCTACAAGATGTTCATTGCTGCATTGTTTATAATGACATGAATATGAAAATAAGAAAAGAGCCCAGGAAAGATTGTAGCTCAGAGGTAGAATGCTTGCCTAGCATGTGTGAAGCAGTGAGTTTGATCTTCAGCACCACAAAAAAATAAATAAATAAAAACAAAGTTATTATGTCCATCTAAAACTGAGAAAAAATTAAAAAAAGAAAAGAACAGGGGCTGGATTTGTGGCTCAGTGGCAGAATGCTTGCCTAGCATGTGTGAGGCACTCGGTTTGATCTCAGCACCACATATAAATAAATGAATAAGATGAAGATCCATCAACATCTAAAAAAATATTTAAAAAAAATAAAAAAGAAAGAAAAGAGCCCATGATATAATGAGAGCAACTATGAACACAGCAGGGAGGAAGAGCAGGAAGAAAAGACTAACATTAAACAGAGTCATGAGATGGGAGGGAAAGGGAGAGAAAAGGGAAATTGCATGGAAATGAAGGGAGACCCTCATTGCTATACAAAATTACATATAAGAGGTTGTGAGGGGAATGGGAAAATAAACAAGGAGGGAAATGAATTACAGTAGATGGGGTAGAGAGAGAAGAGGTGAGGGAAGGGGAGGGGGGATAGTAGGGGATAGGAAAGGTAGCAGAATACAACAGTTACTAATAGGGCATTATGTAAAATTGTGGATGTGTAACCGGCGTGATTCTGCAATCTGCATTTGGGGTAAAAATTGGGAGTTCATAACCCACTTCAATCTAATGTATGAAATATGATATGTCAAGAGCTTTGTAATGTTGTGAACAACCAATAAAAAAAAAGTTATATAGAAAAAAAGAAAGAAAGAAAAGAGCCCAGGAGAAAACTTACATGAATGATATGGACCCATCTCATTTTTAACAGTAGCAGAATATTCTATAGAACAACTTTGTATGTATGTAGAGTATAAGTAGAACATGACTTTTTATTATTATAATTATGGTTACTAATATCCTTTAATATTAATTTTTAGTGTCTATAATAAGCAAAAAGCATTGTAGTTAATTCTATGAAATAAGTAAAAGTGATTCAGACATGGATATGCTCAGATACCCCTTGAGTTACCTGCCAGTTGAGGTGATGGCTTGGCACTGAGTTCTTCCTGCAAGCTAGCTGACTAGAGTTAAGAACTTGGGCAATTCTCTAATAAGAATCAGGTACATGAAGTGGGCCAGTCTGGTTTAAGTCCAATTGCTACAAAGTCTCTCCTTTATAAATGGACTCAGGGGCTGGGGTTGTGGCTTAGCGGCAGAGTGCTTGCCTTGCATGTGGCACTAGTTTTGATCCTTAGCATCACATATAAATTACAAAAAAAAAAAAATCCATTGACAACTAAAAAATATTTTTAAAAAATGGACTCAGGCCTGAAGTCTCCATTACAGTGAATCCTAGAGTTGATAACAGGTTGTTTTAAGATAAAAAGCTCACTGTGAAAATGCATTCTAGCAGGTACACAATTCCAGAAAATAGTTTATTAGAAAATAAAATGATTTTTAGAAAATAAAACATTTTCTAATTCCTCCTGACAGCAGATAATGTAAAAATCAACAGAGGGTGGGGGGCAAAGTGAGCTATTTCTACTGGAATCTCATCCAGTTAAGGAATCTCTCCCTTTTTTTCTCTAAGGATGACCTATACTACAGTGAAGCAAGAGGGACACTGGTTCAGAGTTATTCTCCATAACCATTGGCATTCCCCAACAGTTCACCCTGATTCTTTTGTGTGTGTGTGTGTGTGTGTGTGTGTGTGTGTGTGTGTGTGGCGGGTGGGGGGGTATCAGGGATTGAACTCAGGGGCACTCAACCACTGAGCCACATCCCCAGCCCTATTTTGTGTTTTATTTAGAGACAGGGTCTCACTGAGTTGCTTAGCACCTCACTTTTTCTGAGTCTGGCTTTGAACTTGTGATCCTCCTGCCTCAGCCTCCCAAGCTGCTGGGATTACAGGCATGCACCATCATGCCCACCCAGCTCACTCTGATTGTCAAGCACACTCACTTCCCCTGGTTGGTGTCTGCCCATATGAGGATGCAGTGTTGCCTCACCCTGCAGAGTCCAGTAGTTTGGCTAGAGGAAACCTGGGCAGGTTTCTCACTCCTGGATGCACATTAAAATCTTCTGAGAACTCTTAAAAATGATGCCCAGGCTGAAGCCACAGATATGGATGAAGAGTGAGGTAACGTCCAGACATGTTAGAAGGAAAAAAAATAAAAACAAACCAAAACTCTCCAGTTGATTCTAATGTGCAACCAAAGTTGAGAACCACAAAACCAGGAGGGAAACCTAGAGAATCTGATATATAGATCTCTGTCCAGTCGGAGTTGACAAGCATTTTATAACTAACAGGGAGCTAAACTAAAGGAGTACTTTGCAGTGGTGGATGATGATAGGGCTTAAAAATCTGAGATCAGTTTATAGACAGGCCTCCCTTTGGCCCTCTGATCCATTAGTTCCCACTATTTCTTCACCCTCTGACATAAGTTGTCAATGTACTTTTTAGAGCAAGCATGATTTGGGGAACAGATATACTGAAATGTGTAAATGGCTTTACATAAGAAAAATTAATTTCTTGTTCACATAATAATCCAGGAAATTTTAGGTAACGGATAGAGAAAGACACACCCAAATGGGATCCCTAAGTATACAAGAAACACTTTGGAAGGGGTCAGCTTCTAAGACAATCCAGAGAAGCCTGAGTGAGCACCTTAGAGTTAGGTTCCAGGCCAGAAAAACTCCCTGGACTGCCTGATGCATGGTATGGTATGCCAACTGGAAGGGAGAGACCACCAGCAAAGCCATTGATGTGAGTTCTCCAAGGGAACTCCAGAGACAATGGAGTAGACACCAAATCTTGTCATGTTGGGAACATGGCTGATAGGAGATGGGGGACAATAGAAAAAGCTCACCAAGGGTCATTTCTAAAGTTGCCATTGTAAGACTAGTATCAATAAGTTTCTTTTGTCTGAATTCCTTCAGTATATCCCGATTCCACTGTGCTAGAGGCACCTGTTTTCACTGTTTCTTTCCCTCTATATAGCAAGGTTCATGTAACCCCCATAGCAACTGGGCAGAGTTTGCAAACGGAACTCCCAAGAAATGCTTGAGCATTCTTTGTAGGGGACAGAGATAAAGGCTGAATTGCTCCAGGTGGGAGCAGAATTCACAATATAGAGTAGGCTTAGGACCAGGGCAACTCATGATGTCTAATATCAGGTGACATAAAATGGCCCATTGTTGGTCCAATGGGTGCTAGAACCCCTGCCAGCACAGCTACTATGAACTCCTAGGAATGTCACAAAAATAGCCCAGGGTCAGCCATATGGTTTGGGTAACCAAAGGGGCCTCACCTGCAGTTCACAGTTGTCCCTAGCAGGTGCCATACATAAGTGCTATATCCCAGAAGTTGATACCTTGGTCATTAAGCTGCTGGATATTCTGTGAAACACATGTCGTGGGTTGCAGTGGTGGATGATGATAGGGCTTAAAAATCTGAGGTCAGTTTATACAGAAAGTAGGTTTCTATGCAAGGCAGAAACTATTGTACATGTGGATAATGCTCCTTGCTCCCACCAAATCTCGCTGGAATGGACATTTCCTTGACTCAAATGGTCTTTATTCTTGGCTTATTAAAGACATTTTAAAAAGGCAATCATCAGGCTTGAATGTTATTTCAATTTTAAATTAATAGTTTAAACATTAAATTATATTGTTTAAGGGCTGGGGATGTGGCTCAAGTGGTAGCACGCTCACCTGGCATGTGTGCGGCCTGGGTTCAATCCTCAGCACCACATACAAACAAAGATGTTGTGTCTGCTGAAAACTAAAAAATAAATATTAAAAATTCTCTCTCTCTCTCTCCCCCTCTCTCTCTCTCACTCTCTCTTTTAAAAAAATATATTGTTTAATAGATACATTTAGAGTAAAAGTGAGGGTGGCACATATTAACTTCAAGACAGTGAAATGTCTCAGGGTGATAAGAAAAGGGGAGAAAAGACAACCTGAGAGGAAGTACACTGTGGTTTCTATTTTTAAAAACACACAAAGAGATCTGAAGAGGGATGGGGGTACAGCTCATGGTAGACCACTTGTCTAGAATGTGGCATGTCCCTGAATTCAATCCCTAGTACTGCAAGAAAAAGAAAAAACAATCAAAGAAAATATAGTAGAAAATGAACACTATAAACATGTATAATTTTATTTTCTGTACTTTTGTATCTTAGAAACTATTGCAATAAAAATAAACATTTCTAAAATGATGGGATGCAGAAAGGAAATAAACTTTATGGAACTTTTTCAGTATATACTGGTATTTCTTAAAAGTTCTGCTTATGATCATTTTGCTCTGAAGATGAGAAAGGGAACATGAATGTCAAGTTTAAATATGTAAGACATAATAAAAAGTTACAAAGAAAACACATATGTGCTCAGTATGTTCACATTTATAAACACTTTATTCATTAACCCACTTAGGCGGGTACAAAAACAAACCTCCACTTGGAGACTTATATACCTGACAACAAAAGGGTTTCAGTTGCTTGTGTTTCCAACTTGGGCTTGCTAAGTAAAATTAAGCAGGGAAGCTTCAAGCCAGAAAAGATTAAGCTCCCACTTCTTAATGCATGGGTCTCAGGAGTAGGTGGGTCAGGGAGAATTAAATCTCAACTTCTATGTAGCATTCAGTGTGAAATGGACCTGTGCAAAATAGACCAAACTTACAGGAAGGGTCCAAGGACCCTACACCATTGGAGAATGAGCCCTGCTGAAACAGCTGCCAATCACAGTCATTCTCCCTGCCCTTAAAGGTAACCGTTATCCTGACTCCTAACACTATAGATTAACTTTGCTTGTTTGTGAACTTCATGTAAATGGAATCATTAAGAATGTATTCTTTGATATGGCTGTGTCCCTGTAGTATGCTGTTTTTAAGTCTTTTGGGTATTGACCAAGGAATGGGATAGCTGGGTCAAGTGGTGGTTCCATTCCAAGTATTCCAAGGAATCTCCGTACTGCTTTCCATATTGGTTGCACCATTTTGCAGTCCCACCAGCAATATATGAGTGTGCCTTTTCCCCTACATCCTCACCAACACTTATTGTTGTTTGTATTCTTAATAGCTACCATTCTGACTGGAGTGAGATGAAATCTTAGAGTAGTTTTGATTTGCATTTCTGAGATGTTGAACATTTTTCATATATTTGTTGATTAATTGTATATCACTTTCTGAGAAGTGTCTGTTCAGTTCCTTGGCCCATTTATTGATTGGTTTATTTGTTATTTTGGAGTTTAGCTTTTTGAGTTCTTCATATACCCTAGAGATTAGTGCTCTATCTGATGTGCAAGTAGAGAAAATTTGCTCCCAAGATGTAGGCTCTCTATTCACCTCATTGATTGTTTCTTTTGCTGAGAAGAAGCTTTTTAGTTTGCCATTTATTAATTCTTGATTTTAATTCTTACGCTATAGGAGTCTTATTAAGGAAGTAGGGACCTAATCTGATTTGATGGAGTTGGGGCCTATTTTTTCTTCTATTAGACGCAGAGTCTCTGGTTTAATTCCTAGGTCCTTGATCCACTTTGAGTTGCGTTTTGTGCATGATGAGAGATAGGGGTTTAATTTCATTTTGTTGCATATGAATTTCCAGTTCTCCCAGCACCATTTCTTGAAGAGGCTGTCTTTTCTCCATTGTATGTTTATTGCAGCACAATTCACAATAGCTAAACTGTGGAACCAACCTAGATGCCTGTCAGTAGATGAATGGAAAGGGAAACTTTGGTATATATACACAATGGAACATTACTCAGCATTAAAAGAGAATAAAATCATGGCATTTGCAGGTAAATGGATGAAGTTGGAGAATATATGCTAACTGAAGTTAGCCTATCCCCCCCCCAAAAAAATGCCAAAGGTTTTCTCTGATATAAGGAGGCTGATTCATAGTGGGGTTGGGAGGGGGAGCATGGGAGGATTAGATGAACTCTAGATAGGGCAAAGAAAAGGGAGGGGAAAGGATGGGGCAAGGGGTGTAAAAAAGATGGTGGAATGAGATGGACATCATTTTCCTCAGTACATGTATGAAGACACGAATGTTATGAATATACTTTGTATACTACCAGAGATATGAAAAAATGTGCTCTATATGTGTAATATGAATTGTAATGCATTCTTCTGTCATGTATAACAAATTAGAATAAAAATTATAATCAGAAAAAAATGTATTCTTGTGTATTGCTCATTGTATTTAACATATTGTGAGGTTATGTGATTACATTTATTAATAGTTCACTCATTTTCATTACTGTAGAGTTTTCCATTATATGAATAGATTATAATTTTTTAATCTATTATGGCCATTTGGGAAGTTTCCAATTGAAGCTATTATGAATGTTGTTGCTAAGAATGTTCTTGTATATTTTGTTGTTGGTTTTTGGTTTTGTTTTTACTGCTGCTGGGGATTGAACCCAGCGACTCGTGCATCTTGTGTATTTCTTTTGGTACAAATGTCTAATTTGTTCTGTTTAATATATCCTTATGGTACACATATGTTTAGGTTTGGTAGATACTGCAAAACAATTTTCCAAAGAAGTTGTACTAAAGTCCCTTTCCCTGAGTGGTAAGTGAGAGACCACATTTTACAGTAACATTATCAAAACTTGGACTTGTCTTGTGTGGCTTTTAATGACTATTTAATCTATTCATCTATGTTCATTTTTAGTATGTCTTTAAGGAAAATAATCTGGGCTGGGGATCAAGAGCCTTCTCCTCATATAGTGTTTTTCAAAAAGTTTTTTGTCTTTTTCTCATATTTTGTATTCTAGGTGAGTTTTAAAATGAAATTATTAAATTCCATAAAATATGGTAATCGTTAGATCGAAGTTACATATATGCATTTAAGGTGGTTTTTTTTTACTTTCTATAATTCATGTTCTTTGGTTAAATCAAAATAGTTCTTTTTTTTCCCAAGGCAATATATTTATTTATTTTTTAGTTGTAGTTTGGCACAATACCTTTATTTTACTTATTTATTTTTATGTGATGCTGAGGATCGAATCCAGGGCCTTACGCATGCTAAGCAAGCCCTCTACCACTGAGCCACAAACCCAGCCCCTAAAGTTTTAATATACACTGCTAAATTGCATATCAAAAAGTTTACGTCAAAGAGGTGAAAGCCCTCTACAATTGAAAGCTTCAGAACACCAAAGAAAGAAATTGAAGAAGACTTTAGAAGATGGAAAGATCTCCCATGTTCTTGGACAGGCAGAATTAATATTGTCAAAATGACCATACTACCAAAAGCACTATACAGATTTAATGCAATTCCTATTAAAATTCCAATGTTGTTCTTCATAGAAATTAAAAAAAGGTAGTCATGAAACTCATTTGGAAAAATAAGAGGCCCAGAATAGCCAAAGCAATCCTCAGTGAGAAAAGTGAAGCAGGAGGCATCAATAGACTTAAATTATATTGTAGAAAACAGGGGCTGGGGATGTGGCTCAAGCAGTAGCGTGCTCGTCTGGCATGCGTGCGGCCCGGGTTCGATCCTCAGCACCACATACAAACAAAGATGTAGTGTCCGCCGAGAATTAAAAAAAATATATATTAAAAAATTCTCTCTCTCTCTCTCCCACTCTCTCTTTAATTGTAGAAAACAGCATGATATTGGTACCAAAACAGACATGAAGATCAATGGTACAGAATAGAAGACACAGAAACAAACACACATAAATGCAGTTATCTCATACTGAACAAAGGTGTCATAAACATACACTGGAGAAAAGATAGCTTCTTCAACAAATGGTGCAAGGGAAACTGGAAATCCATATATAACAAAATGAAATTAGGCCCCCTATCTCTCCCCCTGCACAAAACTAAACTCAAAATGGATCAAGGACCTAGGCATTAGACCAGAGACCCTGCACCTAATAGAATCAAAAATAGGCCCAACTCTCCATCATGTTGGCTTAGGAACCAAATTCCTCAACAAGATTCCTAAAGTGCAAGAAGTAAAATAAAGAATCAATAAACGGGATGGTATCAGACTAAAAACTTCTCAGCAAAGGAAACAATCAATAATGTGAAGAGAGAGCCTACAGAATGGAGAAAATCTTTACCACATGCACCTCAGAGCATTGATCTCCAGGACATATAAAGAATTCAAAAGGCTTAACACTAAAAAAACAAAAAATCAATAAATGGGCTAAGGAAGTGAACAGACACTTCACAGAAGAAATGCAATCAATCAACACATATATGAAAAAATGTTCAACATAACATCTCTAGCAATTGGAGAAATGCAAATTAAAATCACACTGATATTTCATCTCACTCCAGTCAGAATGGCACTTATCAAGAATACAATAAACAATAAATGTTGGCAAGGATGTGGGGGAAAAGTAAACTCATACATTGCTGGTGGGACTGCAAATTGATGCAATCACTGTGGAAAGCTGTATGGAGATTCCTCAGAAAATTCGGAATGAAACCACCATTTGACCCAGACAACCCACTACTAAATTTATACCCGAGGACTAAAATAAGCATACTACAGTGATGCAGCATTGACGGTGATGTCAATGTTTTTAGCAGCTCAATTCACAATAGCTAAACTCTGGAACCAACCTAGGTGCCCTTCAACAGATGAATGGATAAAGAAAATGTGGACTGCAAACTGGTGCAGCCAATTGGAAAACTGGGAATGGAACCACTATTTGACCCAGCTATCCCACTCCTCGGTCTATACCCAAAGGACTAAGAGCAGCATACTACAGAGACACAGGCACATCAATGTTTATAGCAGCACAATTCACAATAGCTAAACTGTGGAACCAACCTAGATGCCCTTCAGTAGATGTATGGATAAAGAAAATGTGGCATATATACATAATGGAATATTATTCACCATTAAAAGAGAATAAAATCATGGCATTTGCAAGTAAATGGATGAAGCTAAAGAAAATAATGCTAGGTGAAATTAGCCAATCCCAAAAACCAAATGCCAAATGATTTCTCTGATTTAAGGATGCTGATTCATAATATGCTGGGGGGGGGGGCAAATGGGAGGATTAAATGAACTCTAGATAGGGCAAAGGGGAAAAGGGGAAGGAGAGAAAGACAGGAGCCATAGGGATAGAAAAGATGGTGGAATGCAATGATCATCATTACTCTAAGTACATGTAAGAAGACACAAAGAATGTGATTCTACTTTGTGTACAACCAGAGATATGAAGAATCATGCTCTATATGTATAATATGAATTATAATGCATTCTGTTGTCATATATAACAAATTAAAAATAAATAAATAAATATAAATATAAATATAAATAAAATGTGGTATGTATACCCAATGGAATATTACTCAGCCTTAAAGAAGAATGAAATGATGACATTGGCTGGTAAATGGATGGAACAGAAGAATATTATGCTAAGTGAAATAAGCCAATCCCAAAGACCCAAAGATTGAATGTTTTCTCTGATATGAGGATGCAGACTCATAAAAGGCAGAGTAGGTTCACTGATTGGACAGGGCAGAGTGGGGGTAAGGGGCAGGGTTGGGAATGGAAAAGACATTAGAATGAATTGCACATAACTTTCCTATGTTCACATATGAATACACAATCAGTGTAACTCCACATCAGATACAAACACAAAGATGGAAAGTTATACTCCATGCATATATGATATGTCCAAATGCATTCTATTCTACGTCTAACTAGAAAAAAAATTAAAGTTTTTTTTTAAAAGCTTGTGGAAAAGGTTGTGTCAAAAATACACAATCCTGCCAATGATGAAAAAGAGTAATCATTTCCTTTCACCATCACCAACCTCAAATAGTAACACACTCTGAAATCTCTGCCACAAAGATGGGTAACTTATTGCATTTAATTTTGTATTTCCCTTATTAATAAAAAGGCAGTTGCATGTTTCTTGCAGGTTTATTGGCCATTTGTATTTCTTCTGTGATTGGCATGTTCACATTCTTGGCTAGAAGCAATTCAGTTGCCAGATTATAGAGCCAGGAAAGTACAGAGATAGGATTTAAACCAAGACAATTTAACCTTGAAGTCCACACTTACTTTACAGTACTATACTCCATACTATCAATACTATGTACCCTGATACTATACTATTAACCGCACGATGGTATGCACTATCCTATGCAGCATATTATAGTATAGATCACACCATGCATAATACCATACTACTACACCATTCTGTTCTATACTGTGCAGCTTCCTTATTGTCTGGGGGGAATTCGCATTTCTTGAGAACCTACATACTGTAAAGTTTCATCAACTTTACTGAATAACTATTATGGAGTTTAAAGGCAGGTGCCTTAATGGAGTTCAGTTTCAAGAAATGCCTATTTTTCTCTTCTTTTAAATTTCCAAATGACGATCAGAGGTAATTCTTGCATGGGAAAGAGCCTTTTGTTGTTCCTCACATTTTAAATCTCCCCGTAGGGAACAATCATTTCAAAGATGTTAAATAACTTAAGATGTAAGGCAGGGGCACATTTCCTGCCCAGTAAGCCTGGGAACGCATCTCCATTTCCTCGGGTCAGGAGGCAGAGAGGCCCGAGCCCTTTTAGCTCTTGTCTGCAGATGAACCCGGATGGAGCATGGGGAGGTCACGAGGCAGCAGGATGCTGAGGCACGAATCCAGGCTTCCAGTCCTGACTCTGGCTCTGGAGCAGGGGAGTCTTGGACTTACCCCTGGGATTTCAGTTTCCTCATTTATAGAAAGAGTGTGTTAGACTAGCTGGTCTTATATAAAAATCTCTTCTAGGGCAAAAATGATAGAATTTATGTGTTTGACAATACAAACTGTGTTAGTTATACTGTTACCATTTAGAAAGAACACACCTTACAGAAGTATTGTATACACTATATCATCTGTAGGGAAATGCAACACATTTTTTTTAAAAAATCTGTATCTCTGGGTGGTAGAATTTTTTTCTGCCTTTTTCAATTTCTGTACAATGAATATGTATTATTTCTGTAATCTGAAAAGAATGTATTTTTTAACACATTGGAAACTGCAAGAGAACCCAAAATAGAATAAAACCACCCAAATTTTAACGTAACCAGGATACCAGAAGGAAGGGCCAACGTCCCACATATTATGGAATGTTTTAAGATGTCAGGGGGTCAGGATCTCATCTGACAGATGGACTCACCAGCAACCCGGCCTGCTCAGCAGCATCCAGGGACGGTGTTTCCATAATGACTCACAGAGATGGTGCCAGCCAGGCCCGGATCACAGCCTTTTCCATTTCTAGCCCCAGAGTTGTGATGGCCTGACACTGTGGTTCTCATGGAATTCTGAAACAAGCCTGGCTTCATCATAATGACTGCCTATTCAAGGCAGCAAGGGGAAGGAGGATATGACTAATGACATTTGGAGGGAGTATGGGAACAAAACCAAAAATTACAGTGACTTTCTGGTGGTGATACACTAAATAGGAACAGAGCTGTGTATTCACAAATCCAAGAGTGTGTGGCCTGGCCAAAGGACCAGAGGGCAAAAATAAACAGAAGACATCCTGATTCGTCAGTTTTCAGTGATGTCTTGAGATTCAGATTGGGAGTTGGGCAAGAAGCCACTTGACAGGTGGCCTCCTCAGCATCGGGGGCACACTTCCTTGGCCTGGGAACGATAGAGAGGAGACCCATCTTGGCATGAAGGACATTCCCAATTCTGTCTCCACTCTTTTCCTTCCAGTGCACCAAAGCTATCCCCATAGCACTTTATCACTATTCTGGTAGATTCAAATCTAATCATGGCCAGTTCACAAGCCAATTGTGTAACAATTCACAACTCCCAGGTACCCCCACATTCCATTATTAAAATTGGGATTTTTATCCTGAATCCATGCCAAGGTGTCCATGGACCTAATTAAGAATCCTATTCGTGGATGAAAGAGCAATTTCATATTTATTTTCATTAACCTCTGACTGAAATTTAGCATTTTCTCCTATAAAATATATTGGCTAAAAAAAAAATCACAGTAATATTAACAGCACCTTGACATTGTCATGAATAAAAAGTACAGATATATTCAAATTACAGTAGCATTGACACACATATTTCTGTATGTTGTTCCTGCTTATTACTACTTGAAAAACTATACAATTTATCAGAGTCTCAGCTAGTTCTTATTTATTGCATCTAATAAGAAGCACATTTATTACTATAATTCAAATTTACTTAGAAAAATATTCTGATAACTATATTTATTATAAGGTTTTCCTCTGTATTTTAATTTGTGCATTTCAAAATATTCTGAGATGCCATGTGTATGGTTTATAAGATGGCCAGAAGGTCTGTAGTATAAAAACATTTAAGAATGCTCTATTAAAATAAACAATATGGTACGATCTTTTTCAACCACATTCAACATGAGGTTAAATATTAGACATTTCTTATCGTTGAAGACTCCTGCTTCTAAGCAAAATGCAATAAAAGGGACTGGGTCTCTCTGCCAATGTAACTTAAAGCCTGCATAGAACATATGAAGCCACCATTTTCAAGACATTTCACACAAGACAACAAAGGATCCCTGAAAGATGAGTAATAAACAAGGTGAATCCTGCAATTGCCTAAGCATACTGCCAGAGGAAATTTTCAGGTATCAGTGGAAGGAAGGGGGCCCAGGAGGAGCCTGTTGGTCTTTCTGCATTGAGGAAATAAGGCTGGAAGCCTGAGAAACTCTGGCTAGAGTATGCAGAGCAGAGTATCAAAGAAGAAAGAGTTCCAAAGAAAACAAACCCTGGAAATCTTCAAGGGATCTCCTATATGTCTTCATCTAAGACGGTTCAGCACATGTGTAAGAGGAAACTACCCAAAGCCAAGGAAAGAAGTACCTGAAAGGATTGGAGAGAACAATCTCTGGACCTCTCCTTTATCAGGAAAGAGCTCATGTTCTACTGGGCATCAGCTTTGCCTCAGCAGTAGGACAACAAATTAGTTGTAAGCTAAATGCTGTGTTGATTCTCCCCATTAAAATCTAAATGTGCTGGGCGTGGTGGCACATGTCTGTAATCCTAGCTGCTCAGGAGGCTGAGGCAGAGGGATTGCAAGTTCAAAGCCAGCCTCAGCAAAAGTAAGGTGCTAGGAAACTCAGTAAGACCTGCCTCTAAATGAAATGCAAAATTGGGCTGAGGATGCGGCTCAGTGTTCGAATGCCCCTGAGTTTAATCTCTGGTACCCAAAAGAAAAAGCAAATTAAATGTAAAATCTGAATCCAAGTGGTCCCAAGTCCCTTAAGTGAACTTCAGAACAAAGCCAAGAATACACTAGGAATAGAAATACAGTAAATGTCTAGCACCCCAAAAGGTTAAAATGTACAATGCTGCTTTCTTGTGAAAAATTATTAGGTACACAAAGAAACAGAAAAATGGAACCCATAGTGAGAAAAATATTATCCAAAAGAAACCAACCCCCAAAATGACACAGGTGATATAAATAGTAGCCACATATATGAAGTTGGCCATTATAACAGTATTTCATGTGTTCAAGAAGATAAATATTAAGCATGTCATGTAAATATGTGGTAGATATTAAATAAATATGTATCTAAAATTGAAGAAATGAATACTACCATGTTTGAGATTAAAACTACACTGGATAGGGTTAATACTGAAGAAGATGAGGTGGATTAAATGCTGCAGAAGAAAGCTTTAGGGAACGTGAAGACATCCAAAAGAAATACATGCAGAGAGACAAAAGAAGAAGAAGAAGAAGAAGAAGAAGAAGAAGAAGAAGAAGAGAGAGGAGGAGGAGGAGGAGGAGGAGGAGGAGGAGGAGGAGGAGGAGGAGGAGATATCAATGAACAGAGAATCAGTGAACTGTGGAACAACTTAAAGTGGTCTGATCTATGTGGAATTATAATCTTTGAAGGAGAAAATTTGATGAAATTGTACTCCTAATTCTTCCAAGTTGATGAAAACTATAATACCACTTATGAATTCAAAATACATGGTGAAACCCAAGCACAAGAAATAAGAAGAAAACCAAGGCATATTAAAAATAATTTGCTGGGCTGGGGATGTGGCTCAAGCGGTAGCGCGCTCGCCTGGCATGCGTGCGGCCCAGGTTCGATCCTCAGCACCACATACAAACAAAGATGTTGTGTCCGCCGAGAACTAAAAAATAAATATTAAAATTCTCTCTCTCTCTCTTTCTCTCTCTCCCTCTCTCACTCTCTCTTTAAAATAAATAAATAAATAAATAAATAAATAAATAAATTGCTTAATTTGAGTTGTAGAGAGAAACTCAAGGCAGAAGAGAAAAAAGAAAAAAAGATACCTTATGTACCAGAAACAAAGATGAAGATTATAAATAATTTCTTATCTGAAACAGGGCAAGTAAGAAGACAGAGCAATATCTTCAAGTACTAAAACACAAAAGAACACAAAGCAAAAAGCCTGTCAATGCAGAATTCTCTATTGCCTTATCATTTCTTCTAAGTTATCCAATTTGTGGACATATTAAATTGTTCATAATAGTCTCTTATGGTCCTTTGAAGTTCTATGGTCTCAGTTGTAATGTCTCCTCTTTAAAGCCAAGAGAAGCAGGAGCTATACTTATATCAGACAAAACAGACTCTAAGGCAAAAAGGGTCATGAGAGACAAAGAAAGTTATTACATAATAATGATGGGGTCAGTTCATCCAGAGAATATAATAATTGTAAATATATATGCACCTAAATATATAAAGCGAATAGTAAGAGCACTGAGGAGGAGAGAAATAGTAGTATGACAATAGTAAGGAACGTCAGTACTTCACTTTCAACAATGAAGAGATCAACCAGACAGGAAACATCAGACTGGAACAGCACTTTAGGCCAAATGAACCTAACAGACTTAAACAGAACATTCCATCTAAGACCAGTAGGATACATGTTCTTTTCAAGTGCACATGGAACAGTCTCCAGGATCAATTATTAGGCCATGAAACAAATGGTAACAAATTAAGAAGATTGAAATCACATCAAGTATCTTTTCTGACCACAGTGATATGAAACTAGAAACCAGTAAGAGGAGGAAGATTGGAACATTGACAAATATGCAGAAATAAAATGGCACACTCCTGACAACCAATGGATCAAAGAGGAAATCAAAAGGAAAATCAAATAATATCAGACCAATGAAAATGGAAACACACTGTATCAAAAATTATGAAATGCAGCAACAGTAGTTAGTTTATAAACATCTACCTGATGAAGGAAAAAAAAAGAAAGATCTCAAATAAACAACCTAACTTCACACTACAGGGAACTAGAAAAAGAAGAAACAACTAAACCAAATAGAGAAAAAGAAAAGAAATAATAAATATGAGAGCAGACTAGGCAAATAATTTGTGAATTCAAAAGATTGATGAAAGTTAGACTTGGTTGTTTTCTTTCTTTCTTTCTTTCTTTCTTTATTTATTTATTTATTTTTGAAGGTAAAACAAAATTAACAGTTTTTAGCTAGACTAACTGGAAAAAAGAGAAGATTTAAGTAAATAAACAAATAATTTTTTCTTTATTTTTTCCTTCCTTTCCTTTTTTGTGCTCAGAACTGAACCTAGAGCTTTATGCATGGTAAGCATATGATTCAAAACTAAGCTATACTCTAGTGAGAATTCCTTTTTAAAAATCTTTACTGTATCTTTTTTTGAATATCTTTATTTATTTATTTTTATGTGGTGCTGAGGATCAACCCAGTGCCTTATACCTACCGGGCAAGCAAGCGCTCTACCACTGAGCTACAATTCCAGGCCCAGAATTCTTTATTTAGAAAAAATGTTGTTCCAAACTAAAGACAAAATAGAAATTGTTTTTTCAAACATATAAATGCTGAAAGACCTGTACTAACAACAACAAAAAAATTGTAGGAAGTCCTTCAGAAATATGAAAAATCATAGTAGGTGAAAACCAAGATCTACACAAAAAAATTAAGAACACTGGAAATGGTAACTACATGTGTAAATACAAAATCTTTATCTTACATATCTCTTTCTTAAAAAAGATGTGACTATTTAAAGCAAAATTCGAAACAGTGTATTGTGGGGCTTATATCATATACAGAAGTAAAATGTATCACAAAAATAGGACAAAGCAGGGAAGGAACAATGAAGGGTACTGTTGTAAGGTTCTTACATGACACCTGAAGTATATAATATAACTTGCAAGTAAAATGTGATGAACCTAAAACCCATGTTGTAAACTCCACAGCCACTCCCAAAATAACCCAAGAAGAGCTTGCATTAAAAAATCAATAAAGGAAATAAACAGGAATAACAAGAAATTCAATAACAGTCCACAAGAATATGACAAAGGAAAACAGGAATATAAAACAAATGAGACAAAGAAAACAAATAGTACTATGTAAATTTAAACCTAAAAATATTAAAATTCACCTTAAATGTAAGTGGCTTAAATGCCATAAACACAAGATAGAGATTGTCAGACCTGGATAAAAAAGCAAGTATAGACTCTCTATAAGAAACACACTTTAAGTGTGAAAACCAAATACGACAAAAGTAAAAGGATGGAAAGAAATATATTATACTGTCACTAATTAAAAGAAAAATGGAATGATTATATTAATTTCATACCAAGTATACTTCAAAGCTAAGAATATGACAATGGAAAAGATTTGTTTCATAATGACTCAGAGGACAATTCATCAAGAGGATATAGCAATGCTAAACATACATCATCTAATAAACTTCAACATGCAGACTGGAGAGAAGCAAAGGGAGAAAATGAAAAATTACCATCTGAGATTTCAGCAATCCTTTCTCAATAATTGATATAAGACATAAAAAAATCAATAAAACCATAGAAGACCTGAACAACACTACTACTGTAGTTTGAACACTGAATGCCCCCACAGGTCCATGTGTTAGAGGGTGGAGATGTTGGGAGTTGTTGGGGACCCTGAGGAGGTAGGGCCTTGCAGCAGGTCTTTAGATCACTGTGGGTATTCCCTTGAAAGTGACCGAGGGACTCTGACCCCTTTCTCTTTCTCTTGTGTTTGTTTCCTGGCCTTGAGGTGAGCAGTTTGTGTTCCACAGTGCCCTCCCCACCATTGCTATTAGCACACCCACCCACAAGAGGTCCACGGCAATGGAACTACCCAATCTTGCACTGGCTCCTCCAAAACCACAATCCAAAATAAGCCTTTTTTTTCTTTATAGGTTAATTACCTCATTTACAACATGTGTTTTAGGTTTATCACATTTTACTTGCAAGTTATATTATATACTTCAGGTATCCTGTTACAGTGACAGCTGATTAATACAATCACCAACCGTTTTGAGTTGATTAACATTTATAAAACTTTATCTGAAAACGTAAAGATATAAATTCTTTTCAAGTGCACACGGAATATTTACCAAAGCAGACTGTATCATGGGCCATAATGAATATCAATAGATTTAAGAGAATTCAAATCATATAAAATAGAGCATAAACCATATGGAATTAAGTTAGAAACCAATAATTGGAAGACATATGGAAAACCCCCAAGTACACAAAAACTAAACATCACACTTCTAGTATAACCAAAGGAGAAACCAAAAGGGATACTAGGAAGTATTTTAGACTGAATTTTTTAAAACGCACCATGTTAAAACTTGTGAAGCTAAACCAGTGTTTAAAGAAAAATTTAGTGTGCAAAGTACTTATATTAAAAGACATGAAATGTCTAAGAGCAATCACCTCAGCTTCCACACGAAGAAACCAGAAAAATAGGAACAAACAAAACCCAAAGTAAGTGAAAGGACAGAAATAATGAACATTAGAAGACATGTAGCAATTAAGACAATCACTGAAACAAAAACCTAGTTCTTTGAGAAAACCAGTAAGTTAATAAATTTCTCAATGGAGTGATCAAGAGAAAAAGAGAGAAGACATAAATTATCTATATCACAAATTACAAACAACATTTATATCATGATAGATCCCAAAGATGTTAAAGAGATAACAAGAATATTAGAATAAGTTTATGCCAATAAATTTGACATTTGACTAATGTTTTGCAAGACATAAACTATCTCCAGTCACTCATGAAAAA
Organism: Spermophilus citellus; assembly: GCF_964194105.1. NCBI lineage: Eukaryota > Metazoa > Chordata > Mammalia > Rodentia > Sciuridae > Spermophilus > Spermophilus citellus. Next base: position 55,461,637 of record NC_138185.1, read on the forward strand.
AAAAAATGGATAGCCCGAAGAGCTTTATATTGTCAAAGAAATTAAATTAAATATATTTTTACACATACAAAAATACCTAAGGATCCACATGGCTTCACTGGTATATTCTACTAGCCATTTAAGAAAAATATTACACCAATTTTATAAATTATTGCAGAAAATGGAAGAAGGAAAAGGAATGTATTCCAACCCTTTGAGGTAGCAATACCCTCATACCAACACAGACCATTAACTAGAAAGAATCTATAAACACAAATCCCTTATAAACAGAAAGATTCACAAAATGTTAGCAAATCAAAGCAATTCCTCCAAAGAGGTCCAAATTTTCCTAAATAGTCAGATCCATGTTTCTATTAATAAGAACAGTTTCTTCATTTGTGTTCCTGCTTAATGGACCCTCTCAATAAGATTAGCCCGTAACAGGAACTGCTCTATATATACTGTCACTAAACCTCATGAAAACTCGTGAAGGTAGATGTTATTAATCCCATTTATAGAGGAGGGAAATAAAAATCAGAGAAATTAAGTCCTCAAGGTCACATTTCTGCTGAGTGGGTTTGATTCCAGTCTTCTCTAATATTCGTTTTACTTCTAAGGAATTCAAGGATGTTCCCTTAATGAATGGTCCAACTGTGCCTGTAGCATCAAATGTTGACCCCATTTTTCAGCTCCCATCAAAACACTAGACATTGGTTTCTGTATATAAAACCCTTGCTCTATGAGACTGCTCCAGCCATTCTCTCTGTCTATCTCCCCTGGGAAACAGTATTCCTCTCTTTAACCACTGGATGCCTAAAACCACAGAGCAGAGCATCTCCTACATTAACTGTGTGTTTTTCCTGTCTGTACATACCTATGAAAAAGTTTAATTTATAAATTAGGTGCAGTAAGAGAGTCACAATAATAACTATGAATAAAGTAGACAATTATAATGACATACTCTAATAAAAGTTATGTGAATGTGTTCTCTTGCTTTCCCTCTGAAAATATCTTACTGTACTGTGTTCCTTCTTGTCGACAGTAAGTAACTGGAAACTCAGAAGACAAAACTTCAGATAAGATAAAGGGAGATGGCCATAAGAGGTCTTTTGCCACCATCGTTCCATTTACCTGGATTTTCTCTAACATTTCTTCCAGCTTTGCACACTAGCTGCTTGCATGTCAACCTTCCTTACTATGGACTGAGAATAGGCTTGAGTTGTTTATTTACAAACGTCCTCAACACCAACCTGAGGGTTTTTATATACAGTAGATGCTTGGCCTGCTCATTCAAAGTGGACTACAATGAAAATAAGGAACAGCTCAGAGTAAATGGTAAAGACTTCAGAAAAAAAGCGAGAAAAGCCAATCTTACATAGTTACAAGTAAAATAAGAAGGACCTGAAAGACCCTAACTGTTATAGTGCTGAGAATATAAAAAAGATTCTCATCTGAAGTTGGAAATAGTAGGGGGACAGAATTTTTCATGATGTATTGATCCATGAATATTGTTTTGCTCTAGAGTCAAATTTCTGAGGAGTGAAACCCAAGAGGAGAGAAAACGTGTTTTTCAGATAAAAATTGACATTCACATTTTATTTCAATTATACCAACTTGCTTTTCCAGATAGTTTCCTATCCAGTCTGGTTGAGTGAGGAAGGTATAGACCACATCACAAAAATATAGATGGTCCCTACTTGTGATGGCTCAATTTATAACTTTTTGGCTTATGATGGTGTGAAAGTGTAGTTTTGGTAGAAATCACATTTTGACTTTGACTCTTGATCTTTTCCTGAACTAGCAATATGAGCTTGGTTGGATCCTCTCTCAATGCTGGGCAGCAGGGGTGAGCTGCAGCTCCCTGTCAGCCAGGCAATCACAAGGGAGACAACCAATGCTTTGCAATGTGCTGAGTTACCAGCAGTTCTTTTGGTGGGAGGAGGGTGTAGAGGGGTTCAGTAAATTATACTTTAGTATAAAATAGACTTTGTGTTAGATGATTTTGCTCAATCGTAGGTAATATAAGTGCTCTAGGCTTGGTTAAGATATGCTGGGCTAAGTGATGGTATTTGGTGGGTTTGGCATATTAAATACATTTTGACTTAAGATGTTTTCATTTTGCAATGAGTTTATTAGGACATAACTCCTCCATAAGTCAAGGAGTATCTGTGTAGTGCAACTGTCTGTGATAGCATATTAATAGGGTTTTAAAACTTAAATAACCACAGTTTTGTAGTAACAACATAAAACAGCTTGACTCTGAAGGGTAGTAGTTTTGTGGTGATTAGGGAATGCATGTTGCTACAGAAAAATAATTTTTAATTGGGTGAAAATGTGAGGAACCAGAAGCTTCAGGGCCCTAAAGCTCACTGGCTTTTCTATGTTTTGCTTTCTATGCTGTCCAGAGAAAGACATGGCTTCTTTAACTTTCTTTGAAAAAATTTAAAGTACCTTCAATTATTTTCAGTTATACAGAAGATAGGGAGGCTGAATAGCCCAATTTTCCGTTCACTGAATAATCATTTATTGTCAATAATTAAATTAATCTCTATTGAACATATAGTTCTACGTCTGGCCATGATGATGTGCAGTTAGTGTATTTATCTTTGCACCTAAACAACTAGCAAATCAGACAAAATACTTGAAACAATGGCACAAACAGCACAGGACTGGGATTCTTAAGAGAAAGAAAACCAATCAGATGAGCCCCAAGATTGCCCCAGTTTGCAGCCTAGATGTTAACTGTAAGGTTGCAGTTCATGTAGAGCCCATCAGTCTTAATTCAGTGAGTTACAGACAGAGGTCAACAATAATCAACAACTATATGAAGTGTTCAACATCTCTAGTAATTAGAGAAATGCAAATCAAAACTGCACTGAGATTCCATCTTACTCCAGTTTGAATGACAATCATCAAGAATACAAGCAACAATAAATGCTGGTGAGAATGTGGGGTGAAAAAGTATACTCATATGTTGCTGGTGGGACTGCACATTGATGTAACCACTATGGAAAGCAGTATGGAAACTCCTAAAAAAACTTGGAATGGAACCACCATTTGACCCAGCTATCCCACTCCATAGTTTATACCCAAAGGACTTAAAATCAGCATGCTACAGTGATGAAGCCATATTAATGTTTATACCAGCTCAATTCACAGTAGCTTAACTATGGAACCAACCTAGAAGCCCTTCAACAGATAAATGGATAAAGAAAATGTGGTATATATACACAGTGGAATATTACTAAGCCATAAAGAAGGAAATAATGATATTGACTGGTAAGTGGATGGAACTAGAGAATATTATGCTAAGCGAAATATGACAAACACAAAGAACCAAAGGCTGAATGTTTTCTCTGATATGCAGATGTTAATTAACAATGGTGGGGGTGGAGTGGGTGGAGAACAGAGGTATTTTGGACTAGACAGAGGTGAGTGAAGGGTGGGTAGGGAGCATGGGGATAGGAATGCTAGTAGAATGAATTGGACATTATCACCCAGGTGCATATATGATTACACGACCTGTGTAACTCTATATCATGTACAACCAGATGAATGAGAAGTTATACTCCATTTACATATGATGTGTCAAAATGCATTCTACTCTCATGTATAACTAATTAGAACAACAACTACAAAAAGAGACTGACGTCTGAGCTGGGAAGGTCAATGCAGTTAGAATTTCTGGAAACAAATACTGAGAGAAGGGAAATGTACAGAGAAAAGTTACTGGAGATATAGAGAGTGCCTTCAAGTTTTGGACAGACTATTCATCTGCACAAGTATGAAGATAAACCATTCAAAATCAGAAAAAGAATCATTAGAAGGTAGTTATTATGAACAATATTAGTGTTCATCCAAAATTTTTATGATGAAACCCTAACTCCTAATATGGCTGTATTTGGAGTAATTCAGATTAAATTAGGTCATAAGGGTGAAGCCCTGATGTCATTAGACCAGTGAAAAGATCCATAAGAGGGCCCTCCCCACCCCCCACCTATCCCTATGTATATATCAAGGAAAGGCCATGTATGGAGATAGCAAGTAGGAAGCCATCTGCAAGCCAGGAAGAGAGCCCTCACCAGAAACAGAACCCTGTCAGATCTTGATCTGGGACTTTCAGCCTCAAGAACTCTGAGAAATACATTTGTATTGTTTAAACCATCCAGTCAGAGGTATTTTGTCATGGCAGCAACAGATTCCTGGAGATAACAGTGATGGGACTAGATCATATTTTTACCAACCATATAGAAAATACAGTTAATACATGGCATTGGATAGTAGTGGGGCTAAATTACCTCCAAGACTATAAAGGTTGCACTTACTATAACAATCTGTAAGTGCAGACCTGGTCTCAAGGAATTTAACTGCATTGTCAAAACAAAGGTTAACACTATTTTTAAAATACAACAAAATCCAGCACCAAGCAACATGAAATTTGCAACGTTCATCATCAAAATAAAAAATATGAATTATGAAAAGAGCAAGGAAAGTATGTTCTATAGCCCGAAGAAAATTTAATAAAAGAAACCCTAGATATGATAGAGATGATGAATTTATTATAAAAGGGCATTAAAACAGCTACTGCAAATATATTCCATATGTTCAAGAAGATTGAAGAAAACATAGGAGAAAGAAATAGAAAACTTATTACCCCAATGGAACTTCTAGAAGTTAAAAGGTATATTTGAAATAAAAAACAAACAAACAAAACCCCCCAAACATGGGATGGGATTAAGAACAAATTAGATGCTGCAAGAAAAGAGATCAGTAGACTTGGAGGCGTAGCAACAGAAATTATCCAAACTGAGGCTCAGAGAGAAAAAATTTGAGTAAAAATGAGCACATCATCAGTGATCTGTGGGATAAAACTGGTAGTCTAATCAACATATAGTTGGGTCCCAGAAAAAGTAGGGAGACAGAAAAACATGAACAAAAATAGTGGTCAAATATTTTCCACATTTGATAAAGACTAAAAACCCATGATATAAGAAGTTCAACAAACCTCAAGCAAAATAAACATAAAGATGAACACACCATGAGACATCATAATCCAATTACTCAATATCAGTGATAAAGAGAAAAATATCAAAAGCCCCTAGGAAAAAAATGATACAATTTATACAAAAAGAAAAACAGGAATAAAAGTGGAAGAAAAATTTCAGTCACAAACTTTGCAAGTTATTAAAAAAAATGCCTGTTGATGCATATCTGTAATCCTAGCACCTCAGAAGTCTAAGGCAGGAGGATCACAAGTTCAAAACAAGCCTCAGCAACATCTCACTAACTTAATGAGACCCTGTCTCTAAATAAAATATAAATAAGAGCTGAGGATGTGGCTCAGTGGTTAAGCCCCTGAGTTGAGTCATTGGTATTAAAAAAGAAAATAGGGCAACAGTATTGAATAAAAATCCTGTCCATGTAGAATTTTATACCCAACAAAAAGATTTTTCAAAACGTAAAAGTGAAAAATGACAAAAAGGTAAGAGAATATATTTCCAATAAACCTGCACCATAAGAAAGGTTAGAGCAAGTTCTTCATGGAAAAGCAAAATATAATACCAGATGGAAATATGTGTCTACACAAAGTAAAGCAAAGTATTGGAAATGATAAGCATGTGGACAAATAGAAAATACTTTAAAAGTGGCCTGCAGACCGGTCATGACTCTGATCCTCTCTATGAGGTAGGTTGGATGGATTCATGGCTACTTGTGGAAGAGCGAGTACTGGGCACCACAAGAGACCAGTCAGGAGCCAACCTTGGGTTCTGAGTATTTGCCTCAAAGACTACAGTGGGCTTAGTTGTAGATGCAAGTAGAAAACTATCAACCATTCATGCAGTATGATCGGCTGTATGCTCTCAACTTCCCCAAGGACATTTCAATCCACTTCTAAAGGAAATAATGGGAGGATTTGTGGTCACCATGTTTCTGCATGAGGTAGCAAGAATAGACTGTTGGCACAGTGTGAAAGTGGGTTCCATTGCGCTGGATTCTTATCAGATGCACCTACCCCTCCTTCTGTTTAATCTTCATATATAATGTTCTCTCCATGTTACCGACAAAGAAACTCAACAATTCAATAACTATAGGAAAAAGCAAGATGCAGAACAGTATGTATACTATGTTTAATGTAAAAAGATAAAAGGAAATTATATATATATATATATATATATATATATATATATATATATATAATTAACACACATATGTATTTGCTGATCCTTGCAGATAGAAATAAAGAAGTTATGAAATGGTTGCCTAAGAGGGGTGAATGGAAGTATGTTTGAGAGAACATGAGTGGCAACATTCCCTCCCCTTTTTAATAGCTTTGGGCTTTGATCTATATAAATGTTTATATGCTCAAAATGAACATTTAAATTAAAGAAAAAGGGAAAAAATGAATGCTGGACACAAACTAATGAATACCGTATCATTGATAATCCATACAGGGAAAATAATTAATTCATGTAACTTAGTACTTTGACTACATTCTTAGAGGTGAGTTAACAGTTTATATAAGTAAGATGGGTGTTGTAAAAAGAAGGAAAACATCAAAATTATAGCATAATTTTATAATAATTAGTGTAATAGAAAAGCTCCTGAACAGAAATCCTATTCTGTTTTGTTACTTTGCAAAGAGCTTCCTTTATAACTCTCAATTTCCTGCATAAGCCAAAAACTTAATAGTAAAAAGAAATATGAGGTATCATTTTGATGACCAATCCATAAAGAGAGAAAAGTGTAATAGCATGGTGCCAATGGAAATATCAAAAAGATAATTTAATTAATTTAAAGAACTGATTGGCACCATTTGGAGAAAATCCCAACAGAGCTCCTGCTGTGGTTAGTAAGAAAGAATTTCAGAGGTTTTAATTTTCTAATTGCATATACAAAGACTAGAGAATTTTCAGAGAAACCATTAAAATATGAGGGTCCAATTTTCAGTGTTGGGTATTTGTAGTATGTGGGTTATAATTTGGTGTAAAAAAATCTGAGGGAAAAGATGGTACTAGATTGGGGGATAAAAGCAATTGGAAAAAATCCCTTTATGTGGGAAACACATGTTTATATGACTATACTTGCCACAATTTCTACAAATATTTGGAAAATGAACACAAAGAGGGCTGAGGTGAGTAATAAATAGTTTACCAATACTAACTGTTCACCATGGACATTGCTCGATTAAATGATTGGCAGTTTGCTTATAGATCAATCACAGTGACTAGGAGTTTTTGAAGTTTGGCATTGCTATGGTCAGGCATAGATATCTTATTTTCCAGAATTTTGAATGTTGTTAATGATTAGAGCAAATTAGGAACGTTTCATTTCCTGCTTTCTTGTGGATTGACTTAGCATTTAAAAAAAATCCCATTACATCTCTACTATTGGCCTATCAGCTATACCTCTTGTTCTTATTTTCTGGGGGGTTGCTGTAGAATTTTGTATATTCCACTATATAGATAAATTTGTGTTTTATAAAAGTATATATAAAAGCATATACATATCTTCATCTTATTTTAAATAATATTATATAACTTGTATAGTGTAGAAACCTATAACCCAATAGTTACATTCCTAACCTCCGAACCTTTGTGTTATAGTTGTTATACATTTAGCTTCTATATATGCTATAAACCCCACAATATAGTGTTTTTTTTAATTTTTGCCCTAAGTATTCAAATATCTTTTAAATGAGAAATAGGGAGAAAAAAATGAGAAGAAATCAATAGTAAGAATAGATTTCAACTCAACCATATTGGTAATTACCTTAAATATGAATTATTTAAACATTCTGTCAAAAAAGAGATTGCTATGTAAAAAAGCAAGATTCAAATATATGCTACCTACAAAAAAAAACCCACTTTAAATACAAAGTCACATGTATATTAAAACTAAAAGAGTAGAAAACAGTGTGCTCTGTGTGCAGAAAAGAGCTAACAGATGACCCAGCGACTGTCCTTAAACAGGCCTTCTATGATAAGGTTGGCCATCAGCTGGTGTGTTGAACCCGGATTTGGGGAGTTATCACTACTTCTGGAACTGATAAGATGACTCCCTCGAGGCTTTAGGGAATGTGCAAACAATGAAGTTTGTGGTGAACAACTATTTCCCGTCTGGGAGTACGGATTTAAAGTAGGTATAGGATTATGTGTGCTTTTTTTGATTCTTAATTCCTTTTCATAATTTTCATTTTTTTTTCCAAAAAGAATACATTACTTCTATCATTCTTTTAAAAGTTGTGACAGAAAGTTCTCAGACAGATGGCACGGTATAGCAAAAATCTGGTGATTTGAGAGTAAAAAAGAGTAGAAAAAAATATTTCTAAGATCCTTTCTGATCTAAGGTGGCATAATTCCCAGTGGTTAGTTACAACTCAGAGAAAATGAAGTGCAGGGGACGTACCTCAGTGAATCCTGATGGCCCTGCATTCCTTGCCCCAAGTGCCCTCACCCTGTCTCTCTCTGATCCCGGGCTTTTTCTTGGATAAAGAGCCAGTCTATTATTGGGACATTTCAGTAAGTGTCCCTTCCCTGCAATTTTATAAACTTTATAAAGTTTATAAAAAGTTTATAAAGTTTATATGTTGTCTTATTTTGAGTCCTGGGATGGATGGTATTTTAAAATATTTTGGTGATCTTTTTTAATTGACTGAAAACTAAAAAATTCAAAATATTCTGCAAAGTTATGATGTGAACAGTACTATACACAGAATTATCTAAACAAGACATCTTGAGTTATCTTTAAAGATTAAAAAAATAAGGTAAAAGCATCTTAATCTTTATACATATTACATATATACATATTTCCTGGTAAGAATATTCTTTTCCCTTCACTTGGATAACTTCTTTCCATCCTTCAAAATTCAGCTGAACCTTCACTACCTCAGGGAAGTCTTTCTGGATTTCCAAGACTAGATTTGGCCCAGTTATGTTTCTATAGATCAGGTTCCTCACAGTGTTAAAGGAAGCAGCTGCATACTTATAACTTGATAGTATCTATTTATCCTTCCAGAATGTGTGTTCCAGTAAGGCAGAGGCTCTGACTGCTCACCTGGGCATCCTTTCTTATTCAGTGTTTGGCACATGCCCAAAATTAATGCCTATTTGTCGAATGGATGCACAAATTTTTAATCTAAAACAATGTGTGGACTTTAAACCAAGGTTTCTACTAGTAAGATTGAGTTGACTGTGATGCAACAAGATATTTGGCCCCAAGTAAGAGGTCTTTGTAATATTTATCTTAAATTATGTGCTAGTTTCAGACCCATATGCAGTGATAGTGCTAAGTGGATGCCACCAGCATTCCATCTTCTCCAAGTTCACCTCTTCTATATGACTTCTCTTTTTTGTTGGGTATCTTTACTCTAAACTACATCTAGTTACATTTGCTCTAAAGGTTCTGAAGCTGCCTTAAGTTTCTTTCTTCTAGACTCAGTCAACAGCTCCTAGAGAACAGAGAATGTTTTCTGTTTCTTCAAATTCCCATTATACATTTAGTACAACAGACAGTGGATCAGTCTTAGTGGCAATCAGCCACTAAAGTGCTTGAAAAGTAAAAAGAATTCAACCATCTAATAATTGCACCAAAACAAACAAACTGGATTTATCTAAGGTAGTGACTTCTCATCTTTTGAAGACTAAGTTTTTAGAATGAGAAAGCAAGAGACTTTTGGAAAAGGTATATCCACAGGTTGTAGGTTCAGTAATCTTGGACTAAGGCTTATATTGAGCAGAATGTGTTGAATGTAGTATAAAACTATATTTTGTTTAACCCAAGTCAGTGATGTCTGTGATGTGATATTTTATGATTTTGTATTTGTGATTTGCTATTTAGAATCTGCCCATGATGGGGATTATATGAATAATCTGGGAGAGTAAGAGAATCATTTTGGAAAAGGAAATTAACACTAGCAGCTACTTTGTTCTGGATCCTGTATACACATGATCACATTTCATGGCAAAGCAACCCTGTAGACTGCTGACCTTGACTTCATCTTCCAGTTGAGGAAACTGAGACTCAGAGGGCTGAACAAGTAGACTGAGATAATGCAGTTCCTAAGAAGTGGAGCCAGGACCCAACCCAGGCCTGTCCAGCACACACACACACTGTTGTACCTTGTATCTCTCAAACACTAGCCAGGCTTGGGGCATAATTACAGCTGCACAAACCTCACTTTAGGTTACTCTGTAAAAGTTTGACTCACTAGTCCTGTAACATACCTTTTACTTTGAACCACTAATATCTTGAGTTCACAAAGTATCAAAAGTGTACTTAGGTATGAAAAGAAATATTTTGGCAATAAAAATAAGAAAGTGAGATCTTTGAATACAAATAAGATGTTATTTCCTTGGGAAATAAGCTATAAAATTTCACTGTCATATTAGATATTTTGCTGTATATTTCATTGTAAAAGTCCATTATTATTTTTATTATAATTAAGGGAGACATTTTAATCCATATTAGACTTAATTTTTAATCCCTATGAGTATCTTCACTTAAAATAAAAACTTTGTCTAACATCCAGTAACAAAACATAGATAACATATTCATATATATAAAATCTTGAAATAATTAACATAATGCATTGAATATAATATGAAGAAAAAACAAGAGGAAATTAATTTACAGTAAAATAATAAGTATTTTGATATGTACATATTCAGGCATGTCTGGACTAGAAGATATAATGAGCTAATCAGTTTTTTGCACCAATATGTAGAATCACACTTACAAATACAGCCCAATCCAGGAGTGTTATATTAAGGATTCAAATACCACAAGCAGTGTTGCTAATGAAGATGTGATTTTTCTGAAAAGGTGAACAAATCTCAGTGGAGTTTCAAACAAAATTGCAACACAATCTTCTCTAAATTTATGTGAAAGTTGCATTCCTGGAAAATTCAGTGCACAGCATAACTGTGCAAATGTTCTGTTCTGTTTATAAGTAGTGTTATGAATGCAGATAATGGGAAACAGATCCTCCACCCCATATCAGAGTCTGGTAGGACATTCTGAAGTTGAGTGGATGTGGGACCACTCTTTGCATTGCAGGGTTGCTTCACAGACACCCTCAGGATTCCTTGCCAGTACTGTCTGCCACTGGGGAAGAACCACATGTATACCCTCTCCCTACACACTGATTTCCAAAATCTCCCACTGTGAACCACTAATCTATGGCAGGCTCTGCGCTAAGTTATCTACAAATGTCATTTCGTAATGTACTAACGTTTTGTATTTGACAAATATTATTATACACTTTCAGTCTACAGAGTACCAGACATTGGGCCATGCTCTGGATACACAGCTATGAACAAGATCATCAATGGTTCTTGACTAACAAAGATCAAATGATCTAATGGAGGAGAGAGACAAAAAATAGGCAAGAAATAAATAAAAGAAATAAAAGAATTGGCTACTAACACTTGAATCTATTCTAAAGAAGACTATTAGAAAGTCTCTCTGAGTCAATCTGTCTAAATTCAGACCTGATGGATGTCAAGGAGGAAGCTGGGTGAAGTTCTTTGTTTTTCCCAAAAGAAGAAGTGATGAGTTCAGGTACACCACTGCTAACCAAGTGACCTATTTCAGCTCAAGTCTCTGTAGTTCCTGAGGCCATCAATTTTCAGATCAAAAATGGATGAAGGCCTGGCGTGTGGCTCATGCCTGTAACCCCCAGTGGCTTGGGATGCTGAGGCAGGAGGATCGCCAGTTCAAAGCCAGCCTCAGGAATTTAGCAAGGCGCTAAGCAACTCATGAGACCCTGTCTCTAAATAAAATACGAAATAGGGCTGGGGATGTGGCTCAGTGGTCGGGTGTCACTGAGTTCAATCCCCGAACAAACAAACAAACAAGCAAACAAAATGGATGGATAAACCGGGTGTGGTGGTACATGCCTGTAATCCCAGTGTTTTGGGAGCCTGAGGCAGGAGGTTGGTGAGCTCAAACCCAGCCTCAGAAATTTAGCAAGGCCCTAAGCAACTCAGCAAGACCTTGCCTCTAAATAAAATACAAAAAAGGGCTGGAGTTGTGGCTTGGTGATTAAGTGCCCCTGGATTCAACCCCTGGTACCAAAAAGGAAAAAAAAAAGGATGGATAATTTCCCAAAGATGATAAACAAATACCAAAACGAAAATAAAAGGTGTTCGACATCATTAGTCATTAAGGAAATGCAAACCAAAGTAACTAAAAGATATAATTGCATATAAGAATGGCTACAATTTAAAAATTGGAAAGTAATAAGTGTGGGCAAAGATGTGGAGAAATAGGGGGCCCTTATCCATTGCTGGTAGGACTGTAAAATGGTTTAACCATGGTAGAATACAGTATGATAGTTCCTCAAAAAGTTAAACATAGGATTACATATGGCCCAGAAATTCCACTTCTAGGCATATGCTGCAAGAAATTGAAGATAGCCACTCAAACAAATCATTATTCATTAATGTTCACAGCAGCATTTCTCAATATAGTCAAAAGTATAAAAGCCCCAAATATACAGCAACAGAGGAATGGATGAACATGTTGTGGTATAATACAGCAATGGAATATTGCTGGCCTTAAAAAGGAATGAAGTTTTGACATATGCTACAGGATTTTTTTTTTTTTTTTTTTTTTTTGCCATACTGGGGATTGAACCCAGGAAATCTCCAACACTGAGCTATATCCCAGATCTTTTCATTTGTTTTTTAAATTTTGAGACAGGATCTTGCTAAGTTGCCCAGGTTGGCCTCAAACTCATGAGATTCCTGCCTCAGCCTCTGGATCTGCTGGGATTATAGTCTTGAGCTACCGTGTATTACCAGGTAGATACAGCTTAAAAACATTATGCTGGGCCTGGGGATGTGGCTCAAGCGGTAGCGCGCTCGCCTGGCATGTGTGCGGCCCGGGTTCGATCCTCAGCACCACATACCAACAAAGATGTTGTGTCCGCCGAGAACTAAAAAATAAATATTAAAAATTCTCTCTCTCTCTCCTCTCTCACTCTCTCTTTAAAAAAAAAAAAAACATTATGCTAAGTGAAAGAAGCCACACACAAAAGATCACATATTGTGAGATTTTCTTTTTTATGAAATGTATATCTAACAGGTAAATTCACAGAAAGGAAAAACAGTTTGATATCAGGTGCCAGGGGCTGAGGAGGTAGGGTAACTGTTTAGTGTGTGTGTGGGGTCTTTACCTTGGGATGATGGAAATGTTTTGGAGCTAGGTGGAAGCTCACAATGTTGTTAGTGTGTGAGATGCCACCACATTGTTCACTTTAAAATGGTTGATTTTATACTCAACAATTGTACCTCACAAATTTTTTTAAATGGATAGATACATCCTCTTGCCTTTTTAGGTTTACATTCATCTGCTTTGGAAAAGACCTGATCTGTTCATATATTTCTTCTAGCGTAAAGGTGCGTGGCCAGGCAGAACATGTTACTGGTCTGATGTTTTCTCATGAGAAAAGCAGTTAGACTGATGGTGAAGTTCCACTTCTCAAGCTGAGGGCCTTTCTGAGCATTCCTGACTAGGAGGCCAGGGCTGGGTAGGGTGTCTGGTGCTTTGGGGTCCCATCGCAGCCCTCAAGGGCACACAAAGCAGACATCTTGGGGGTACCTCTTAGGGGGACAGAGTACCATAGAGAGAAGGAGGAAGGAGAGCTTCATGGAGGGAAAGAACCATGTGAACAAAATGGAAGGGCATGGAGACATTGCTCCCTGGGGCTGGCTGGGGAAGAAAGGTCTGAATGGCACTGGGAGGAGGCTCAAATGCTGGGTAAGACCCCAATGACCCACCGTATAGCAATACCTAAAATAAAGCTCTATATTCTTAATAAATATTTGCAGTGTTGGATTTTTCTAGTGTTTTCTTTTAGAGTGTAAAAGAACATATAAAGATGTAGAGAGGTAAAAATTAAAAGATGAAAAGAGTTAATATCTCCAGTTTTCCCTGTGGGGATAGAAGCTGTGATGTTATTGGAAAAAGAGGGAAAGGGGCCAAGGGAGGGATTTAAAAGAGTGCAACACTCCCAATTGTTGAAGATAGAGCTGAGGATAGGATCCAAGCTCATCCCTATTTTCTAGGTCAGAATACACTATAGACATCAAAAATGGTCCTAGCTATTTTGAGCAGAAAAGAATTTAATACAAGGAACACTTTACTTTAAAAAATACATATATGGAAGGTTCCAGGCACAGGCCTCAGGATGGCCACTGAGGGATGAGGAACATGACTGGGGTGCAAGAGCTGCAACTAGCAGGAGGAAGGGGAACCCAGAAGTTGCACTGAACCTTCTGCCTGTAGGACACATTCCTGAGTTGCACCACAGGGACTGGAAACATTGACTTTCAAGCCAACCAGTGATTTTTGATCCACACTAGCAAAAACTGAATGCTCTGTGTCCTACCTCTGAAGGAAAAGATGAAAAAAGGGATAGTTAAGATTGCAACACAATCCAACACAGCCTTGGTGGCATTCATCAACAGAACTACAAAACCATGTTCTACCCTTACTTCTGTCTTTCAAACTTTGTACAACAGCGTTTGTTGGGCCAAAAAGAACTGTATCCAAAAGTTGAGCTGCAAGGGATCCCAGAAAAAGCAGTTGTTATCATTCCAGTCTTGCAGTACACAAAGGCCCACCTGCAAGGTAAAATGGACTAGGGATCCATTCCCAGCATCCCTCTCACTTTAACTTCCCATTAGACTTTCCTTAATCTTAAAAGTATTATAAAGTGAGAGTGGATCAAAGTTTGAATTGGAATATAGAAGCTTCAACTCTTGTCCTCAGTATCCTACAACCTGAAAATCCAAAGTGAAGGGGTATGGTATGGTATTGATTTTTTACTGAATTTCAAACTGGACCTAAGAGAATCTGAGAATTTTGGAGTGAGACAGGAAATCTTTTGTCCTCATATGAACAAATGGAGAAAGAGAAGTTCAAGCTCTGGAAGTTCATGCTCTGAATTGAGCACTCAGACACAAGATAACCCACCTCACAGAAAATAGTTACTATTCTAGGAGGAAGCTTCTAGAATCCTATTTTCATAGGTTTTGAAAGAGTTCACAGACTACAGAGTCAGCTGTGTAACTGAGCAGTCTTTTTATGCCTGGGGCAAGTCCCAAGCACTCCTCCAATTTGCCCCCCTAATTTGCTAAACCATGGGACAACAAGCCTGCAATTAGAGTTGTATTTTTAAATCGTCTAAATTTTTATGTGGCACTTCTTTCCCCTATACACAGTCTTGCCAAAATGCTGTTATTTTCACAGAGGAAATACAAAGAGTGGGCTTAAAATTATAAGTCATATTCTAAGTCAGGAAAAGGAAGTGGGTTTTCTGGGGTAACTTCTGGGCTGGATTCCGCACAGTTGTCCCAACCTGATTCCACAAAGTCCAGCACCTGGGACAGCCCTGGCCTGATCCTGAAATATGAAGACTCCAGCTTCCAATATTTCTACAAAGATTTGTGTGGTACTTTATTGGGCATTAGATATGTGTGTGCTTTTGGCTGGGGTCAATGAGGAGGAAGTCTGGCCCCTGGTTCCATGTCCCTTAAATGTCAGATGTGTTCTTATTGCCTCCATGGGAGAAATGTTCTTGTCCCATCCCCCACTGAGACTCGTGACATTTCATCTGTTCTGGAAATGACAGAAGACAGGTCCCTCTGGGATTCACGCGCCTCTGCTGGGATTTTCACACCATTCGCCATGTTAACATGAAGCAACAGCTGGGTTGAAGAGAGCTGATAAAAATAGCAACATCACCCTGCAATGAGTTGCATGGCAAAGAAGGGGAGTCAAGTATTTGATTCAGGGTGGCACCAATTTCTTTTTTCTGAGTCCAGAACTGCATTTTCAGAACATCCACCTTTTCAGAAAGAGCAAAGTAAGATTCTGTTTCATCTAAGGGTTAAATGGGAGAGTGGAAGAGGGTCACACTGCTCTTGCCCTTCTCCTTCTCCTTGCATAGGCATCTGGTCTGCTTGGTTGTTGATGGGTAGATCAGGCAACCAGATACTGTAGTCCCTGAACGAATGATCTCAGCCAACTTTGGGAAATTGGTTTTCAAGGTTGCTGTGTGTTGCTGCAGAAACTTCCTGCTGTTAACCTATCTTGCCATTCATTAAAGCATAGCTTGCAATTGAACATTCTGACGTAACATAGCTGAGATTTTTGGCAGCAGTGTTAACCATATTCAAGAGTTTCCTTCAGACAACGTTTAAGTTTCATATCCTCATGAACGCTTGCCACCTTCCTTTAGTAACTTGAAAAAACAAGTTTCTCTCAGAACATCATTGTTCCAATTTTTCCCTAGCACACATTTACTACTCCTTTTAAAAGTATGTTAGGTGTGTGTAAATTTATAGTCTGGGTGTACATGGGTGGGTTAGAATTTGACATCTTATAAAAAGGTCAGTTATCTGAATGTAGCTTAGAGAAAAGTTAGTAGAAGGCTAGTATTTTCTTCATAAGGTCATATTTTTCTCCTTCTAAACTATTTGGTTGTTTTACCACAAAACTTTATTGTGTCAAAAAGGGTATTTTTACTAACTCTCAAACTTGGTATTTGAAAATAGCCTTTTACATCTCTAAGACAAAAGGTGTAGAAAAGTAAAAAATTAAAATTTCCTCTATAGTGAAAAATGTTGTCTTACTAAGTACATTTATTACAGTAAAAATTTTAAATAGAAATATAATTAAATTGAAAAATAATTAAAATTTCTAGCTACTTGGACAACTGGAAACCCTTTAAAACTCATTCTCATTAAAATGCAAAGTAATAAAATAAAAAATGAAATGGAAAGTCAAGATGAATTCATAATTTTGAAGTGCCCACACAAATGGGAAGCTTGTACTCTTCTTGGATGGTAAGTGGTTTAGAAAGACTCCAATTCAAATGCGGTAGTTGTTTTTGCAGTTATAGCAGCAAGATTACTGTTCCCCCAAGCTTTAAAAAGCATTACATAATATAACACGATGTGGTTAATAGGGATTTTAACACGTTATGATTTTACTGAACCTAACCTCTGCTTAAATTTGGGAATTGAGATATGGCTGTGGTTCTTCCCCACTGGCCTGTCCCTCACCACAAATACAAAAGTTGTAAGCTGGACTAAGGCCAGAGCAGTGACGATATTAATGACTAACTTCATCTTGAATTCTCACCACAAACCTACTGTCCCCTGTGTTATGGATGAAGAAAGTGATGCTAAGAGAAGTGAAGGGACTTATTGAGTTGATGTAACTCAATGGGACTTGAATTCCTGGCTCATTGACTCCAAAGTTGACATTATAGCCAATCACATGAGTTTGCATTTGTTACCTGAACCTTTTGAATTTACAGCATGTGTTGAGTCTTTGTGTGGATTAAAATGAAATATGATGATTTTTATTGACTTCTTCCCTCAAACATGTGCAACACCAAACAGAAAAAAAAATATCCCAGATGGGATTCTGGAATATGATTTCTCTATCAAATGATTTTATAAATGTATCAGGCCTGCTTGTTTGGTTGGCCAGATGCTAAAATTATATCACAGAAGTATGGGCAGCTTCTAAGGAAATGGGGCTGCTTCCTGTGTGCATTTGTCAAGTTGGCTGTGGCTTTAGTTCATCCACCCACCCAGACACATCTGGCCAGAGTGTGTGCCTCAAACAGATAGACCAGGTCCAGCCAGACCAACAGCCCAAGAACACAGACCTCAGATAGCCAGGGTATGTGGGAACCTTGGTTACCCAGAGGAATAATGTTATGGGGTGTGTGAACCAGCACCCAAAAGAACATAGATTCTGAGACCTGTGTGGACAAAAGGAGGTGGTGAGAAAGAAGAGAGCTAGGGGTGATAGGGGGTTGGAAAAACCAAGAGGGAAATGCAGAAAGAGGAAGGGAGAGAAAGGCATGAAAAGGCAGAGGAAGAAAATCACATCTGTGCAAGGAATGGTCATTGCCAATTAATTGATATTGAGGGTTAAATGCCTCCATAACTAGGGTATTCTGGAACGCTCTTTCATGCTCATAATTTAGTCAGGCCATTCTTGGTAAGGGGTGTGTTGGGAGAATATTTAACTGAACAATTTTTACCTAAAATAAGAGATGTGTACTGCTTCCTGCAGCCAAACTATGAGGAAGGTAGCTTAGTGAGCACGCACAATGGGGGCAGATAAACCCTGACATCTGGAGAAGACCATTTCCCTGACCTGTTCTCTGCAGCTCTCTACCTCTCATCTAGGCTTTTCTTTGTGAGTGTATTTTATTGTCTCAGACCACTCCTCCACAAAGCAGGAGAATCAGTGATCTGCCCCACGCCAGCTTCCAGACCAGAGATTGAAGATCCCTACCCTCCTTAACCACTTCCCACCCATGCAATTTGGAAAGTCCTGGTGTGGTTATGTCATGTGATAAGCCCTCTGAATCAATCCCTGCAGCAAAGACAAATACTATGATTAGCTCAGATGTGGTTGTATGCCCAACTCCTGGGCCAATTACTGCATCCAGGGGCAAGTGAGGTACTAAGTTTAATCTAACTTTGGCCATGTGACCACTCCCATGTTGGGGAGGAAAGGCAAAGTCTTGCTAGGTACAGAGCAGTCAGGGGTTCTGTGCAGATGAAAACAGTTAAGATCTATCCACATGTTTTCATCATTCCATCATGTTCTGGCAGTGGCTCATCAGGATTCAACTGAGAGCAGCCAGGCTATCCTTGTTGGAGGGTCATATCAAGATCACAGGGGGTGGGCACAGTTGCATAAAAATTATTAAATTGTATAATTCATTGGCTTTGCTTTGAACTGCAATATTTAATTTCATTTGAAATTTCAAATAATATTGAAGAAGGGTGCACAGTGTTTACATTTATTAAAACGAGGCATAGATTAAAAATGTTTGAGAAACAGTATTAGAAGAGGGGACCTTCTTTGTCTTGCCAATAGTAAAATCCATTCCTATTTATACAGAGACTGATTTGGTCTTTTTAGTTTCCTATGGGTTAAATGGAGTAAATGGTTCAAAATGGTCAGCCATATTCAGAATGAGTGGAGGAAAGGGAAGGAAGTGCCCATGTGCTGAACTCCTGTATCAAAGACATCATGTGCCTTTTCTCAGAGTGACCCTGTCCCATCCTCTGGCACCTCAGTGAAGGGCAGCCACTCTGGCTATTTGTCATAGATGCACTAGCCTTCAGACGAGTAACTTGGCAAGTTGCTTAGACTCCCAAGATGCTTTCAAGTTTGCCACGTGGCTAACAGTGCATCTTGTCTGCATCAAAGTGCAGAGGGGGTTGATGAGATGGTGTTGGCAAAGCTGAGAGTGATGAAGACACTTCTCTCTTTTTGAAACCTTATTAGGATACCAGAGAGTCATTTCAATCTTGTGTCCACTAGGCTTTGGTTCTGCTGCAGCCTTGAAAATGACCATCATGTTTCCATTTCCTGTCTAGAGCCAGCTCTTAGCAGAAAGCAATAGGGGTGAGCAGAGGGTTGGGTGACCACAGACCAGACACTGCTGGAGCCACATCACCTTCACTGCAAATGGAGGTGACAGTGCTAACCTGAGGGGGTTTTAGTAAGAAACAGAGAACAACGAAGCAGTTTCTGGGGCAGGGCCAAACAGGCACGCAGGATGTGCCGGATACATGCAGCTAGTGTTACAAAGGGAGCGTAAACATCTGCCAACTTATTTTTATTTTATTTATTTATTTATTTTTACTCTGAGCTCGGGGGCCTAGCTTTGCTCAGCTTTCTGGATGCCGGCCAAGCTAAATTAACACTCTTTATCTTCTGGCCCCTGCAGCTGGCAGCTTTCCTGTAGGTCCTTGCAACATTTTCTTTAGGCTCAGCTGAATGCGCAGGGAAGCCATCCTGGGCCATCCAGTCTGTCCTCTACCCCGGGCTCTTTCACCCACTTGCAAGGGAGACTTTAACCCCCACCCCTGGGTTCTATCTCTAGGGCTAGCCAAGCTCACAATTTTATACAGGCACAGGGAGGTCAGTGGGGTGGCTG
Source organism: Spermophilus citellus (assembly GCF_964194105.1). Lineage (NCBI taxonomy): Eukaryota > Metazoa > Chordata > Mammalia > Rodentia > Sciuridae > Spermophilus > Spermophilus citellus. The sequence continues at coordinate 55,481,600 of NC_138185.1, forward strand.
TGAGCCCTGCACACAGTAGGAACACAAAACATCTTGCTGATGAGAGGGAAGGAGGGGCCAGAAATAGTCCAACTCCACCCAATTTTGTCAGACCGGTCTCAGCTAGATGTATTTGACCCATTTAGCAATCGTAGCCGTGATGTGGGACTCTGTGCTGGGGTTTTCTTAGACTGGGTTTCCCAAACTCAAAAGTGCTTCAGAATCCCCTCGGAAACTGGTTAAAATGTAGATTCTGATGGAGGAAGTCTGGAGTGGGACAGAGATTCCAAAGTTCTCACAAGCTTGTGGGGGATGCTCCTGATTAGTCTGACGACCTTTTCAAGAGCCAGGATCCGAGACACAAGCAAACTCTTGTCATGGTCTTTGCCCTACATTGTCATTTTGTTTTTATTTACTTTAAAATTTTCTTATTGTTCGTTTATTTATTCATTTAGTACTGGGGGTTGAACCCAGGGCTGCGCTACCACTGAGCTACACATCCAACACTTTAAAAAATTTTTTAGATTTGAGACAGGGTCTTGCTAAGTTGCCGAGGCTGGCCTCAAACATCTGAATTGCAGGAATTACAGGTGTGTACCACCATGCCTGGGCTACTTTTTTAAAAAAAAATTGTATTCTTTTCCTTCAAACTGACCTAATTTTTACCTTAAATATATGAATATTGCCATGGAATCACAGTTTTGATGAGTGATTTTTGTTTGAACACACCTTAAAATGAACTAAAATAGGAAATATATATCAATGGTAATTTTACGTTCTACCAATGATGTGGCATCATTCTGTCCTAAGAAATGTTGTTTTCAGGGATTCTGGGGGAAATCATAGCCTAAATTGCTTAGATTTTATTTTTTGGAATCTTTAATTTTAGCAGTCGATGTTTTCTTCCATGGAAAGCCAGAGCACCTGAAAGGGTGGCAGGCAGCTACAGATGCTTCTCCAAAGTGTTATGGAAATTGCTATTTTGCTTGGCCACAATTTCATGAAAACCTGTATAGCACCTAGATAATAAGGGGAAAAAAAATCTGAATTCTCTGTCGACTCTGAGGTGCTTGTTTACGAAGTAAAATGTCCCTGGTGAATCGTTTCGTTTATAATTAAATCTAATAATACGCTATTGTGGCTAAATTAATTTTGGGCTAATTCCATGGGAACTCCACGTCCTGTATTGCTTCTGAACAAAAGAGCCTGGTGTCGTGCAGTGTGACTCATCCTGAAGCCAGTCCTCCAGGGATGAGCTCCAGGAGGTTAATAAATAAATACTACATTAAGAGAGCTAATCAGGACCCCTGGAGGCCAGAGACACCTGTGAGATGGCTTTTGGGAGCATTGTAGGCTGTGTAAGGGTCCCTCACAGAAAGACTGGATTTCTGCTCAGAGCACCAACTCCTGCATAGCCTTGGACTGGGGCAAGGTTTTCCACTAGAATCTGATCTACTCTGACCACAGGAGCAATGAGTATCCTGGCCACAGGTGTTTCTGCATAGGTTCTTATTGCTATAAACACCTGTGCCAGATCCCTTCATAAGTAGGACCCCAATTTTTCCACAGTCTGAGAGGTCTACATGGGTCTTTTTTTTTTTTTTTTGGTACTAGGTATTGAACCCAGGAGCACTTAACCATTGAGCCACATCCCCAGCCCGTTTTATTTTATTTTTTGAGACCCGGGCCTTGCTGAATTGCTGAGGCTGACTTTGAACTTGGGATCCTCCTGCCTCAGACTCCCAAGCTGCTGGGATTACAGGTGTGTGTCATCACATCTGGCGGGTCTCTAATTTTTATGTATGTAATATGTAAGCTCAGAATCACCCCCAGGTGGTCACCATATAAGAAAGAAGGTTCACAGCTGGAATTTCTACCCAGACTGAGTGGAAACCATTTCCTTTCATGGAAATGGTGACCATGAAGTATGACTACCAGATCTAGATAAGTCCCTCAAATCTCCCAGTAAGCATCTCTGAGGTTTCTTCTTCTTCCTTTGAATTTTAAATTTAATTCTGGTTCCCAATTTGGCTGGTACTGATTTCTCACACTTGAATGTGATTCTGAAAAGTGACTTGGGACCCTCTGCTCTGTGGTAGTGGGAGTGAGGAAGCCAAGGGAACCCCCACCCCAAAATTGAAAATCATCATAAAGGAGAGGCTTAGAATGCCAGGAGAAACTTAATAGTATTCTTTTATCCTTGGAAGAAATGGCCAAATAATCCCAATGGCTTGGGGGGCTGAGGCAGGAGGATCACAAGTGCAAAGCCAGCCTCAGCAACTTAGGGAGATCCTGAGCAACTTAGCAAGATGCTGTCTCAGAATAAAAGATGAAAAAGGGTTAGGGATGTGGCTCAGTGATAAAGCACCACTGGGTTCAATTCCTCGTATTAAAATAAATAAATAAATAAATGGCCACACTCATCTTCCTTCCTCCTGCCCATTTGTCCTGTCTCAGATTGCTGCATTTCTGGCTTTGATTCACTAGTATAATGAAACACCTTTCCAATTCATCTGTAAATGTCTCTTGATTTGTTTGTATAATCTATTCAATTTGCCAATAGAAGACAGAGGGGTCCTATGCCATGAAGGGACAAACCCTTACCTATCTCACTGTCCCTGGGACTGAGGTTCCAGTGATGTGTGAGTCTTAATTTTCCAAAGCAATAAGCACCTGCCTGTGGGTGATTTCAACCACATGAGAGTGGAATTCTTTCCTGGTTGTGCAACTGGTTTGGATTATTAAGATGACCTTTGAAATAATTCAGGGTGAGTCCTTCATAGGGTTTCTGAAGTGATGAATTTTAATTAGCATTGTTTTGGCAAAAAAAAAAAATTTGGTTGATGAAATTGCACCTGAATTTCCTATTTGCTTGCTGACACGATGGTCCCTGAACATCTTGGCCTTTCTGACCCAGACAGGTTGTGTCTGAAGGCGAGGACAGAGCCATTGGTTGGAAATGTTGGAGTCCTGGGGAATGAACATAGTGAGGCAGTTTGCCTGTGTTGGGGCCTGGGTAGTGTGACATTTATGTTCCTGTGCAGGATGTAATTTCCAACTGAATAGCCTGGGCACTTACCCAACCCTCACTTGGTCCCAACTGTGTGTTAAGTGCACCAACGACTCTTTGAAAAGCTCCTAGGATAGCCTGAACGGACGCGATAGATTTGTTTCTAGCAAAGGAAGTTGGTGGCATCAGTTAGGAGGGCAAATCCAGAACATGGTGACTTTATAAGTTAAACAAAGGGGAGGAGGAGACTCCACCAACCAGGCTGATCAGTGCATTCCCGGGGTGAGAAATGGCAACAACAGCATCCTGAAATATTTCTTTCTCTTCTTGTCATGTTTCTTCTTTGTCATATGGTGCCTTGCATCTGACCTTCCCAAGAGACTGCAGAGTAGGAATAACTGCTGCCCAGAGGAGGTGACCTTCAAGGAGAAATATTATCCATGTGGATAAGAGGCCAAAGGCAGAAGGTCACCATGTGGAAGAACAGGAAGCTGAATTCCTTGTCCACTTGAAGTCATTAGATTTCCTACCCTCCACCTCCAACACAGATGGATGGCATGTGGATTCTAATGTCCTCATACAAAAATTAGGTTCTTCCCCTCTCCTCCTTGCCATGACCTAGGAGAATCTGTTTTCATCTCAGTGTTGCACTCCTGGGAACAGGAGGGAGGCAGGTGTAGCCTGTTATTGAACACCCATATTGTTGGCCAGTCAAACACTGCTGGTCATAGTGGCCCTTCCCATCAGTGTAGTCACCTCTTCCAGCAGTCCTCAGGGAGGACTTTCTCTCCTCTGTACCTCACCCTTGGCTCCTCAACAGTGAGAGTCTTCCACTGTGGTTCTCATCTATCCTGTAAACTCCCCTCACTGCCCCTTGATCCTACTTACACCTCAGTTGTTTCTCCTTGTGACCGAATCTCTGTGGCTCCTTGGCCTCCCACTTGCTTCTTGATTTGGGTTCTTGGGTGGAGCATCTTTGAGATTATCAGAGTATATTTTCATCCAACCTCCTCTTGCATATTATGTGAAAAGAGAAATTTGTTCTTTATTTGGAGAATTCCCATTTTTTTGGATCCTGGGTGAAGAGGAAACCACCAGTCCAAAAAGTCCTATGATGGTCAGAGACTTCCTTTTCCCAGACTCTCTTCCAGCTGGAGCTCAAAGTGGGGTCCTCCTTCCTGCCATGCATCTGTGCTGGACTCGTGGAAAGCAACTCAGGAAGGAAGGAATGGTGGTGGTCACAATGACAATGGCAGCCACAACTTCTGAGGCAGAAGATGCAAAGGTGACCAGTGGAAGTGGTGAGGTTATTCCATCACTGAGTCTGAGCTGTGGCTTGATTCATTGTTTCCAAAAGATCAGCTTTGAACTATCTTTTAGCCTTCACAATTCTGTTAGCTACCTGCTATTCTTTCAAGAGACTCCCTTTCTCCTAATTTAGACTAAATTGTTTTCTGTTGCTTGATACTCAAAACTTTGTAAAAAGTATCTATCTGCCCCAACTTTAAAGTGTATCACAATTCCTAACAGATAAGATTTCTTTGCTTTGTTTTTCTTGTGGACCTGTATGCAGCCTTTACACATAGAAAAGGCAAGTCATTTGAATTTCTGAATGAATTTGTAAAAATAGGTAGCAATAATAATCCTCTTTTAAAAGCCAAAGCTTTGGCTTCTTCAATAAGTAAATTGAAGGGGAGCAGAAGAAACAGAGGACGAAACAAGCCTCTTGGAGAAACCATGTGTACCATAGTGCCGGACTGGAAGCAACCAGACCATGGGGGGAACCTCGGCAGATAGGTTCCAGGTAGTATCTCAGAGTCCCCAGCATCCTAGGGTCACACAGTCAATGTTTCTATGCCACTGAAGGAGCACAGATGTGCCTGGGAACACACTGAGGAACTTTCATAAAAGGATAAAGAGGACACGGAAGAACCTGATTAGATCTGGCTACTGGAGAGGCCATAGATAGGTAAGGGTGCCATTGAGTAGGAGCCAATGTCCTGGGGCCAATGAGCACTGAAAATCTTGGTCACAGTTACTTAGAGCTCTTAAACAAATAATGCATCATACTCAAACATAATACTGGTGACAAGAGGAGGAAAAAGGAATGGAAAAAAAATCTTATCTGATTCCATTTTTACCCAAAGGTATTGAAAAGAATCTAGTGAAAAATGAATGTAAATGAGGATTTGGGGAACCTAGATAATTCAATGGGAAAATTAAAGAAGTTGTTTGCATAAAATTTACATTCTCCTTCCCTCCTGGGATTACCCTAGTTGAATATATACTAGGTCATGGACAGGGTGGAGATTGGGAATAAAACCCATCATCTTCCAACTCAGCTTTCTTCTTTTTAAAAATCCCTGGCTTGGGACTGGGAGCATAGCTCCATAGTATAGGGTTTGCTTAGCATGCATATGTCCTTGGGTTCCATCGCCAGCAACACACAGACACACACACACACACACACACACACACACACACACACACACACTTCCCCACACCACCCTTCCACACACAAAATTCCACTTGTGGTTTCATCTATGAACTTATTGACAAGAAACATATGTCTGAAGATTGGTCTTGAAAAGTGGTGCCTACTGGCAGGTTTTACAAAAGAAACATGACATGTTCTGGAAAATTCTCCATTTTCCTGGGAAGAAAAAAATGTTGCAGTGGATGTAAACAAGGTGAAACAAAACCAAAGGAATCAATATATTTCTACAGCCTGTGCTGCTTCAGACCCTGATTTTGGAAGTTCAGATTCCGAGCTTGTGAAGAGCCTGCGGAAGACATTTTCCAAAAGGATTAGCATTCCTGGGTCATCAGGGCTAGCCCCAGAGTGCCAGTCCCACCATTGCAGAGCCCCTCCTCTGTGCCTTTCAGCCTCATGTTATTCTAGAAACATCTTCTTTGAGCAAGTATGAATGAATGTATTGACCTTGTTCTGCTGCTTGCTTAAAAAATATCTTGACCTCTCATGCACATTTCTTGCTTGAGGATAGACACCCAGCCTATTGCATACTTGCAGCAGGAGTTTTGCCCCTGCCCTGGGCACTCTCAGTATGTTCCTGGAAACCTCAATTTATACCACATTCAAGTCACTCTTCACAGGCATCCCCAGCCTTCCTTTGCAGTGGGCAACTTGCTTCTCTCCAAGAATATGACACACACACTTTCACAGCATTGTGCCTTTAGCAACATTGTCTCCTCAACTCAGAAACTGTCAGCCTGCCTTTCCCCTACCCCACTGCTACCTGAGTTAAGGGATTATGGAGACTTTCCATGGAAAGCCTGGGAGGCCAAGAAGTGTATTGCAGGGTTGGAGTCCCTGCAAGTATTTCCTATGACAGGGCAATATGTGGAACTGTGAGAGTAAAGCCAAAGCTCCCAGGAGGAAATAGGTGCCAGCAACATGGACCACCTGCCAAGGGAAGCTGCAGGCAGCATGCAAAACCTTCCTGAGAGAGGCCATCTGGGCCACAACCAGCAAAGCTGTGTGGGAAGGGCTGCCCAAACCTTTGGGAGCCCACATCCTGCCACAGTGTGCTCTGAATGCCAGACCTAGAGCTATGGGATTTATTGTTTGTTCTGCTGGATTTTAATCTTTCTTTGGTCAAATGCATTCTTATTATCTCCATATTCCTTTCTTTTAGAATAGGAATGTTTACCCTGAGCAGGTCCCAACACTGCATTTTAGAAGTATATAACTTAGTTTCTGATTCTTTCAGAGGCTCACAGTTGAGTTTGCCTTGAGTCTCAGATGAGACTTTGAGCAATGATGGAACAGTTAATTTGGGGAACTCCTGGAGATGGACTATGCATTGTGAGAAGGACATTAGCCTTTAGGGACCAGGGATGAAATGCTACACTTTGGATATGGAATGGCCTGTATGTTAAAGGCTTGATCTCCAGCTTGGTGCTATTGGGAGATAGTGTGACCTTTAAGAAGTGGAGCTTAGTGCTTCAGGTCATTGGGGGATATGCCTTTAAAGAGAAGAGGGAACCCTAACCTTTTTCTCTTCCTTACTTTTTGCTCCCTGGCCATAGACTTTTCTCTATTATGCTGCCTCCAATATATAGATATGTAATTTTTTGGAGGGAGGTGGGTACCAGGGATTGAAATCAGGGACACTCGACCACTGAGCCACATCCCCAGCCCTATTTTGTATTTTATTTAGAGACAGGGTCTCACTGAGTTCTCACAGATTCTCACTGAATCACTCTGTGATTCTAAGCATATTAGCATCTTGCTCTTGCTGAGGCTGACTATGAACATGCCATCCTCCTGCCTCAGCCTCTCGAGCTACTAGGATTACAGGCTTGTGCCACCGGGCCCCGCTAATGTTTTTATATTTTTAAAAAGTCTATTTGGACAGTGTGTGGGAGGCACTTGGGGTGCCCTGATGTACTGCCTTACCACAGACCCAAAGGGACCAACTGATCTGAGACTGAAATCTCCAAAACTGTGAGCCCAAACAAACCTTTTCTCTTCATAAGTTGGTTAGCTCAGGTGTTTGCTGTAGTAATGGAAAACTGACTGACATACTACCCACCCTGATCCCCTGCTTGCCACAATAGAATGTCTTTGGCTTTCCTTTCCTGATGGCCAGGTCTTCATAGAGTGGAGAAGCTAAGGCACAAGAAGCATTCATAACATTCATAGCCTGAGAGACCACAGTGAAGTGAAGATCAGTAAATATATCTAAAATGGGTCTGTGAGTCACAACATGGTTTGGGACTGACCAGATGTGTGACAATGACAGATCGTCCAAACTCTCTGGGCCTCTGCTTTCTCAGCCTTGAGCTGATGAGGTTGTATGGATGAATCATGTCCACCATGCTAACTGGCCTCTGTGATTCTAGGCATATTCTAAGCTTCACTGAAAATGTTCCTGCCCCCATATCCCAGCCCAAGAAGTGCTGCTCCCCTTCTTGAAGAGGAATACCCCTGAGGTCATGTTGTGCCTCCTTCCCTCCTTCAGATACCAGTAGGTTGACCCAAGTGCCTCTCACACAGTCTGACTTGAAACTGGGTCACTCACATGGCTTTGGAAAGGAGACTTCAGTTCTTTGCCACATTGGCTCACCATGGGGCTGCCTGAGCGTCCTCACAATGATGGTCATCTTAGAGGTGGACTGTCACAGAGTTCCCAATCTAAATTGAGTTACCTTAATCTATATTATCAAGAAATTTGGGGTTTTCTTTTGAGTTCTGCACTCAGAGTCTATACCCTGTCCCTTTGTTGGATAGGGATGATGGGTCCTATGGAGCTAGCTAACTAGAGGAAATCCTTGCTGGGTGCCCAGTTTGTAGATGAGCCAGAGCCAAGAGGAGGAGCTAAGGGTCTAAAGCCTGGGACATCCACTGTAGGAGGGCCCAGTGGAATTCAAAGCTGGGGCTGAATGCAAGAATATATGCTATTTTTCAAGAGGGAATAAGTTCTTCTTAGTAACTCTGAAGAATGCGTGTTCAGATTACTATCTCAAATTATGTTAATGTGCCTTCTTTTTTTCACTCGTCTTTATTTGTGATTTCCCCTCACTTGGCCATAGTTTCCATTACCTTCATGAGGAATAGCTAGAATGAAGGAGGAGGGGAGGTGGGAAGGCTGAGTATGTTCAGTGGCAGACATCCAAACCAGCACCGGAGCAGCAGGATTGAAAGCCAAGCTTTCAACCACAGGATCCAGGTCCTGGGGAGAAGAAGATTCACCTAAATCCAGATAGAATTCTTTAAAATATAAAAGTCCTGGAGGATGAGCATTGGTTTGTTCCTCCACACCACAGAATAGGGAAGGAGGCACAACATGACCTCAGGGGTGTTCCTCTTCAAGAAGGGGAGCCGCACTTCTTGGGCTGGGATATGGGGGCAGGGGCAATTTCAGTGAAGGAGATTACAAGATTAAGACATTATTCTTAAGGTGCTGGGAAGATTATGGAAGTTTCAGATGCTCAGGGAAGTTCATCTCTGCTTTCTGATTAGAATTCCAGGCAGAGTCCACCTTGCAGTGTGACCTACACCCCTGTATAGAGCAGAGACAGAGGTATGGCACCTCTAGACAGAACAGGATTCTGAGGTACCACAGTCCAGTTCCCTTGGATCTGTGTGGCTTGGGTAAGTTCTAGAACTTTTTGTAGGGGTGGAGTGTTAATGGGGATGGGGAGAGGAGGAGGTGGAGCCTGGAAGGAGATAAGACTCCACACTGCAGGCCAAGAGAAGATTACAGTTGACTGATGAAGCTGACCTTCAGATACCAGTAGGTTGACCCAAGTGCCTCCCACACAGTCTGACTTGAAACTGAAGAACAGAGAGCAGACCACAAGTGTCTGCTTTGCCACCACGGAGAATACAAACAACTTCCTGACCAGCGTTTGGGGGGATAAGAGGACTTTTGAGAGGGTAGAACTCTGAAAGGATTTAACACTTTGATCAACTAAATTAAATCCTTGATTGTCTGCATAATTACACAGAGGAGATAAAGTGTTTAAATGAGAGAGAATTTACCTTGAAGCAGTAAGATTGGTTGGTTTTATTTGTTCATTTGTTCCATTTTCTGCTTTCAGTGGAAATAGAACCTCATCAGTTCAATGAAGTAGAATTTAACATTTCAGCCATTTGGGTCATGGTGCATTTTAAACCCAAACAGCAATCAGATATGATAGGAAGTGGGATGGGAGAGATGGCAGTTATTTGGCCTAGGGGACATGGGGCAGTATGACCAGGGATTACCATTTTACCCTAAAAAAAACTTCCTTTTCTGGGTCTAGAAAATATAAAGAATGTCTACAAATCAACAACAAGATGAACAGCTTAACTTTAAAAACAGGAAGATATATAAATGGTCAATAAGCATATGAAAAGGTACCCAACATTTCGGTTATCAGGGAAATGCAAATTAAAACTATAATGAAATACCTTGCACATCCCCTAGAATGGATAAAATAAAATATAAAGAATGTTGGCAAGTATTACGGAGGAACTGGAGTGTTGAATGGAGAAAATGACACGTGGACTCATTGTGGATGAAGAACTGTTCTGCAGTTTCTTAGAGTAGTAAATGCTATCCTATGACCCAGCAATTCTGCACTCTTATTGAAAGACATGGAAAATAACAACCCCCACAAAGAAAGAGAGAATAGTGGGCTCTGAATTTGTTGGCAATTTTCCTTATCTAGAACCATTCCCCTGACTGCCCAAGGTCTCCCTTCAGCTGTAATCAACAGCTTTCCTCAGACACATTTCCTGCTAGGACTTAGCCCTTCTAAACCCCATAACACTCAGACCCTTATTTTCTGTCTTGAGAAACGTGCCCCTCTGCTGCTTAATAAGGCATCCCTGATTTGTTGAGGTCTGTCTCCATTTCTTTTTCTTTCTGTATTCTCTTTGATTTGCTTCCAGTCATCAACTCAAAAGAAATGAAAATGTGTATACGTGGAGACTCGTACAAGAGGGTTGGTAGTAGTCATACCCATAAGAACTACATTCTGAAAACAACCCAGATGCTCATCAACAGAAATAGATAAGCTGCAGTGTACCCATTCAGTGGAATAGTCCTCGGCAATACAAAAAAAAAAAAAATCTCCTATCACATGCATAACATGGATGCATCTCAAAAAATCATGCTGAGTGAAAGAAGCTTGACACAGAAAAGTATATACCATATGACTCCATTTCTATGAAGTTCCAGAACAAACAAAATCGATCTCTATCCACACAGTTTAAATATGTGATCAGTGGCAGGAGGAAACTTTCCGGGGTGATGACTGTGTTCTCCACCTTGTTTTCATGGTTGTTACATAAGCACAAAAGATTGTCAAACCTCATCAAACGGAACACTGAAGACAATTTTAAAAAGCAAACATTTTCTATAAACACTTCTTAGAGTTTGGGCTCAAGTTCTCACAGCAGAATCAGCCTGGCAAACAGAATCGACACACAAGCCCCAGAAGGCCCTGGCATCTTTAGGGACACCCTCCCTCTGCTCCTTGATTCTTTCCAAGTGTGCACACACCCTCTTCAACACACACACTGCACACTTACACACATTTCCTCCTCCACACCCCCTCCTGTGTGTGCCCTCATGCAGCCTGCAGGAACACCTGTGTCCCCCTACCCTGCCCTCTGCCCACCCGGCCCACACACTCGTCCTCCCTCCTGTGGCCTCTAACTGCGCTACAGTCATCTCTGGTTCTAAACCTCAGCACACTCTAAATCATAGTTGGTGTGTATTTTTTTTTCAGTGAAATACGGATGCTTTTGAAACCACTTTCCCCTCTAAAGGCCTCCTCCTTCCTTGTTAACTCCAGGCTGAGCCCTTTCATAAATTATGCAGCTCCCTCCCTTGTCTCAATTACAAATGTGGATCTCTCTCTCCCTCCCCCTCCTTCTCTCTCTCTCTCTCTCCCTCTCTCTGTTTTGAGGGATCAGCCTACCCTCTTTGAGTGCCTCCCTTGTTTCTTAAATCTGGCTAGCAGCCATCCTTGCCTTGCTACTGGGACGAGGGGGTCACCCTGCTTCTCAGTGGCCTTCCTTGGCACTCTGGCACTTTGTTTAAATGATGTCCGTTCCCTGGGGTTTGGGGGGTGGCTGCTCAGGTCTCCCCCTCCAGCCTGTGTGTCTGTGTGGAGGTCTCTTTGTGCACACGGTTCCCTGAGGAGCAGTTCTTTTCACAGGGTCTGTGCATGCAACGTGTCACCAGGCTCAAGGGGGCAAACGCATTCCAACATCAGTATCTAAGTCTCAATCATTCTGACTTAGATAACTGCCTACTTTACTGCAGGAATTCTGAGGCTTATACTCTTCAAATATTTACCAATCCAACACTGATCAGAACCAAAGGTTGCTCCCCAGTTGGCAAAGCTGAGAGTCCATAAAGCCTGGCCCTGGCCTCTGCAGCTCTGTCCCCATTGCTGACTCTGCTGACAGCCTCAGTGAGGCTGGGTCTGCCTGGGCTGCAGGTCAGGCTTTCCCCATCCTTCCTGCAGAGACTCCTCTGGGTCCTATTTGGGAAGTAAATAGCATCTTTGATTCATCTGCAGAGCACCGTGTTCAGGCTCTCTCCTGCTGGTGACAGAAGCCTGGAGTTCAGCCCATGTCCTTGAAATTCCCAACCCTTGTGCTATTCACCCCAAGGTTTCTCAGGTTATTGGTGAGGTGGCCTCCCCCTAGGCTTGTCCTACTTTACTGACAGCTGTATTGAGGCCCCACCTCTGAGAAGGAGTTAGCTTGAAGGAAGCCAGTGGGAGAAACCCCTGTTAGTGAGGTCACAGGTGAAGCTGTTGACCAGTGGATGAACTCCTGAGACATCAGCCCTGTGAAGTGACCCCCTGTAAGGGCCCTGCTATGGTGCTTCATGTCCTGTCCCCTTGTCAAGAGGTGGTGGGCCAGTGTCTGCAAAGGAGTGACACCAATAGGTTTTTGTAGGGCTGGTGGCAACTGTAAGGGGGGCCACCAAAGCAGATTCTAAGTGGCAGATGAGGGCCTCCTGGGGAGAAGAGGTGGGCATTTCCTTCTGGAAGCTGTGGGGTACAAGGGGGCTGGTGGTTCTGTCTCCCTAGGTCCAGCCATGAGCCCAGATGATTGCAATTTCTCTGGGGAGGCTAATTCTCTGTATCCATGAGGATTGTTCTAAACCTCTAAGGATACCGAAATCCACAGATGCTTTAATCTCTTATATAAAATGGTGTAATCTTTGCATATAACTAACACAATTCTCCTGTATACTTTAAAACATCTCTAAATTGCTTATAATACCTAATACACTGTAGATGCTATGTAAATAGTTACACTGTATTGTTTAGGGATTGTGACAAGAAAACAATGTCTGATGTATTCACTGTGCTTCTTGTCTGAATATTTTTATCCCACCATTGGTTGAGTCTGTGGAAGCAGAATGAAAGGCCAACTATGATGCAAAGTAGCAAACATGCCTTTGGTACTTTCCAAAGTCAAACTGAAACAATCATACATTTCCCTGTTCTCTTGTGCCCCTGGTGCAGCCTCCAGGGTGTGGGATGGATTCTACCTTGTGCTCTCTGAGTCAGTGGGGAACACAGCCTCAGCTGCCAGCATCGGGGAGGCACATGACAAGAGCTGCGGTGATGGTGATGGTAGGTTCCTGAGGGATGCACTGGCCCACTGAGTGAATGAAGGGTGCTCCAGAATACCACACAAGCAGAATACCACACATGGCGACCTCCAAGGCAGGGAGTCTCAAGGTGGCCCAGTGTAGAGTGGGTGGGACGCGATGGTGGATCTCAGTCCTGGGCTGATAGCTGCCCAACCTGTCCCTCCCTTGCTCCTTCTGTCTGTCTGGCCATCTCCCCAAAATTTATCACTAGGCTTAAAGTTTGTGTCTTCCCTTCTAAATATTGCTCGGAATGTGGCCTGGCTCAGCCTCAAGTCCACCTTCTGTCAGTCAGTTCCCTTGGCAAGCCTGACCTTCCTAGGAACTGCTGGTCCTGGCCTGACCCTCTCTCCTTGGCCCTGGAACATCAGGTGTTAGAGGAGAGCCTGTGGTGAAGCCAAAGGCAGGATGGGGACAAGGGGGACTGATGGGACATGAAGCTGGAAAAGCAGGCAGGATTATACAGAGGGATCAGAAAGTCATGCCAAAGATGTTATCTCTTCCTTGAAGATGGTGAAAAGATGCTCCAGGTTCCCAACTGGAGAGTGGGTCAGATCTGAGTTTCTAAAAGATCCTCAACACCGTGGCCCCATGGTGCGGGGATGGTCGGGATTGAAAACTCAGGACCTATTACCCAGCGCCATGTCTGCTTCCCAGCTCTCCTCCTGCCCTGGCTGAAGGCTGATAGTCACTGCAGCCCTTGCCTTAGCTCTCAGATTCTTATAGGCTCCATGTTTTCTTTCCCTTTTGGGTTTCTTGTCCTTTTCTCTTTTCCTTTATGTCTGGTCTTGCTGCCTCACTTCTGTATAGTCTCTCTCCAAAATCCCTCCAGAGTCACCTCAGTGAGGCCACTCTCCTGGCTTTATATTTTGGGTCTCTCTAACCCCCACCAATTCCCCACCAATTCCTTTATATTTTGGGTCTCTCTAACCCCACCAATTCTCCTTTCCCCCACGAGAACTCCTTTGATTGGCTGCTTTGGAAATGGAAACTGAATACACACCACACCCCCTCTGCCTGGTCTCTCTAGGGGTGGCTGCCTGTAGAAAAGTACATTGTCTTGATGGCGCTGTCCAGGGGCTGCCCTTATTGGATGATCCTACTCATATCCTCAGTTTGCTAATTCTGGAATTGAGTTGTAAGTATAAAATTTAGCTCTAGTATTACAAAGGCCATTGCCCACAATTAAAAACCTTATCCTCCCTTCCAGCTTTTTGTTGTGGACGAATTTTAGTTTCCACCCCCCACCAAAATTCCTATGTTAAGATTCTAACTTCCAAGGTGATGGTGTTAGGAGGTGGGAACTTTGGAAGGCAATTAGGTCAGTGTCCTTGTAAAAGAGGCCACAGAGCTACTTTATCTCTTTCTACCATGTGAGGATACAATGAAAAGTTAGCAGTCTGCAGTGTAGCAGAAGGTGCTTACTAGAGCCTGGCCATGCTGTCACCTTGAACTTTCAGCTTCCAGAAATGTGAAAAATAAATGTTGTAATGCTATGATACCCAATCTATGGTCCTTAGTTACAATAGCTCAAACTGAGTCATCTTGTCCATTGTAAAGGTGGAATTTGGGATTCCATTTGTCTTGCTACTTATTTCTCACCTGATTCAGAAGCTGGGTGGGAAAAGAGAGGGCTATTTGTTAAACCCTTGGAAATACCCCCAAATAGAGGTTCTCCACTTACCTGGAGAGACCACCACCCATTTCCTCACTTCCTTGTTGTCTTCTTTGTGACCTAGTCAGTCTATAGGTATTTTCATCTGTCATTTTGGAACCCTGAGGGGAAGGACCTTCACTTCCAAGGAGTAGGAGAGGGAGCATCATGCACTATTGCTGCTTCAACAAGGAGAGAAAAACAAATACATTAGGAAAATCATATTGCAAAGACCCTGAGGAACTGTGGATGCAATGAAGACTGGGGAAGCTCAACTATGAGATGAGGTAGACCCCTTCCAGGGGGCTAAAAACCCACAACAAGAATAAAATCTTATGACAACATATTAGAAAAAGGCACATTAACTGCAAAAAAGCAACCATGAGATACATAACTGACATTTTAACAGAAGCTATACACAGTGGGGAGGATAATGATCCTTCAATGAAGTCCAGGCTTTCATTCCTAGAACCTGTGAATATATTATCTCCCATGACAAAAGGGACCTTGCAGATGTGATTAAGATAAATTTTACAAGACATTCAGTGAAACATCTTGGTGAACACTATTCAAAGAACAGAAATAAACCAGGAATGAGTCTAACTGAACCTGCAGCCCTGCCTCCAACCCAGCTCCATTCCTCATGGATTAAGGTGCTCAGCCCTCACCTCAGCCCTCACCCCACTGCCTGGGCAAAGAAAAGGGTGAACCTTCTTCTACATCCTTTAGCATTATTTTATACACAATGTCCAACATACATTAAAATTTTTGAGACATTAAGAGGTAGGAAAATGTGCCTAAAAATCTTAAAAATAAACTATAGAAGTGGACTTTAGAATTAGCAGTTAAGGGGTTTAACTATGGGAAATATGTTAAATAAGATGCAGGAAAATACTAAGCATGGAACCACCATATGACTCAGCTATACCAGTGTATGGTATTTATCCAAAAGAATCAAAGCCATCATACTATAGCAATGCATGCATACTCATGTTTATAGCAGCACAATTCACAATAGCCAAACTACGGAACAAGCCTAGGTAAAGAAAATGTGATATATATAATGGAGTTTTGTTCAGTCATAAAGAAAAATTATGTCATTTGCAGGAAAAAATGAATAGAACTTGAGAATATTATGTTAAGTGAAATAAGCCAAAGTCAGAAATTTAAGGTTTATATATTTTTTTTCTTGTATGTGGAAGTTACGTGGAAAAAGTCTACACCATCAAATGTCTAATATAATTGGAGACCCAGAAGGAGAGGAAATAGAA
The DNA here is from genome assembly GCF_964194105.1 of Spermophilus citellus. Taxonomy (NCBI): domain Eukaryota; kingdom Metazoa; phylum Chordata; class Mammalia; order Rodentia; family Sciuridae; genus Spermophilus; species Spermophilus citellus. Next base: position 55,497,644 of record NC_138185.1, read on the forward strand.
TGGACAGAAGCTTTACATTTAGGGGTGCTGGGAATTGAGCTCAGAGCTTCACACATGCTAGGTAAGCATTCTACTACTGAGCCTCACAACCGCAGCCAAGGTGCAATATCTGAAGAGATAGTGACTGAATTTTCTAAAACCAATTTTTAAAAAATATCATCAACCCACTTATTTGAAAAACTCAGCAAATGCCAACCAGGATAAATTTAAAAAAAAAAATTAAAAAACCCTACACTTATGCACATACTAGTAAAACTGCTAAAAAACCACAACAAAAATAAAAAATCTTATAACAACATATTAGAAAAAGGCACATTACCTGCAAAAAAAGCAATCATAAGATACATAACTGACATTTCAACAGAAGCTATACACAGTGGGGAGGATAATGATCCTTCAATGAAGTCCAGGCTGTAATTCACCCCTGTGAATGTATTATCCTCCATGAAAAAAGGGACTGTGAAGATATGATTAAGTTAAGAATCTTGAGATAAATTCTCCTGGACTATCTAGGTGGCTCAGTGTCATCACAAGAGTCCTTATAAGGGAATATAGGACAGTCAGTCAGAAAAATAGGATAATGGAAGAAGAGGTCAGAGCAATGCACTTTCTGGAAAGGGACCATGGGCCAAGAATGTGGGTGGCCTCCAGAAATTTGAAAAGGCAAGGAAACAGATTGTCCCCTAAAACTCCCAAAAGGAACACAGTTCTGCAGATACATTGATTATAACCCAATAAGACCTACTTCAGATTTCTGACCTCCAGAACTGTATGATAAATTTGTGTTCTTTTAAGCCACTAAATTTGTGGTAATTTGTTATAGCAGCAGAAAGAAACTAATACACTGTAGGTGTTAGCAGACTAGATTGCTGTCTTTCAGTGCTAAATGAAATAAAGAGCAAGGTACTATAAGTACATAAATGATTTATTATCTCATACCTAAATGAATAATTACCAGGTCACTCAGCTCTCTCTGCCTTCTTAAAAGTTGGGAATCCCATCGGCCAATCATCTGATTCAAACCTTGATACTTCAGCCAATCTTAGATGAAACTCAAATCTCTTGACAAACTCCACCATTTCTAGCTCATAATTATTGAAAATAAAAGATAACATCTAAAACAAATTAATGAGTTTTTCGTTTTTTACACTTCCTTATTAGCAATCTTCTCTCAGCATCACTAGGGGAGGATTAAGATTACTACAGCTGGATTAAAAAGAGAAAGTGATAATGTTTGTTTCTTGAAATCCAGGATAAGCTCCCGCAATTCATTTCTGAAACAAAAGTCTGTCTTTCAACTGTAAGAACCAAGGACTTGAGAGAGAAAAGCCTTTTAAATTCTAGAAGCATCCCTTCACGACCAAGAACCAAGTCAGAGAGACTTAGATGGAGTTTTGTTTCACTGTGCTAAAATACACATAACATCATATTTACTATTTGCCATAAATTACCATTTAAGTATTTGTTTTTAGTGTGCAATTTGGTGGCATTAAGTATGTACACATTGTTGTGCAACCATCGCCATCATCCATCTCCAGAACTTTTTTCCAAACTGAAACCCTGGGCCCATTAAACATTAACTCCCCGTCCTCTCCCCCCCCCCACTCCCTGGCAACTATCATTCCCCTTTCTGTCTCTATAAATTTGATGACTCTGGGACCCTAAAAGAGTGCAGAGTTTTGCTTTTCAACGGTAGAATAAGAAAGTATAACATGGGCAATTTCCTGCCACACTGCAGAGCATAAATACTGTTTTGATGGACTTCAGGAAAAGTGTGAAGAAAGCAGCAGAGGAAAAAATAAAGTTTTGAGTGTGTGGCTTCTGTACCCCTGTCACTAAAGGGAAGAAGCCTAAGGACCCCAGCAAGTTAGGGAATCCTAGAATGCAGGGCACTTGCTGTGCATCCCAGCAGCAGAAGGGGCTGGCATGCTCCTATCTCAGGATGATACCTGAAGATCCCCATACTGCCATGTGACATGGGAAAGACATCATTCCTCCAAAAAGTCCCAGTTTACCCAGAACAAACACATTTGCAACTTTCATGTGGCCCCCTCCTCCTGGTTGGATGAGGTTGATCTTTTTTCTATTACTGAATAGAAAGAGGACTGACTCTTTAGCAACTTGAGTTCAATAGTAGAAATGAAGAAAAGTTACATTTCTGCACATTTGAGTCTTAATTGTAAATTTTATAACAGCTACAAATACCTTGGCCTACGAAATTCCTTCTTGTCTCCTGTGGGGTTCAAGGCCAGCAAGAGTTCCTTGGCTCCCTAAGCTGTTTGGCTCAGAGCTGGGTGGGGCCTGCACGCAGGAGCGGCAGCTCCGTGTAGAAAACTGTTTCGGATTTCTCCCCTGGGCAGGGTGCCACACGCACATGTTGTAGTTATGCCGATGGCCCTGCCCAGTGCCCTGGCAAGCCACTGGGCCTCCCAGTCTGCTCAGGCCACTTACAAACTCCTGCTCCCTCTCCCAACTTCTCCCTCCACTGCACCTCTCTCTCCTGCTCCAGGAAAAATATTTGGACATTGCAGGTCCCTCCTGTCACAAAATACAGAGGACAGAGGATGAAGGCGGAGTCTGTGAGAGCCCAAGTGACCTCAGAGCAGTTCGTCTGCACGTAGCCAGTCCTGGGGACGTGGGCTGCGTGCCTGTTGCCAGGCTGGATAAACTGGCCTCCAGGGATGGTGCCAAGGACTTGAGAGCTCAGAGAATCTATAGAATTCACACCTGCTTTCCCAGCATTTCTCTCACCTCTCCCAGCTCCTTGAAGCCAGAGCATGGTTATTTCCAATGCTTCCATGTTGTCCGTCCTTCTGCATGAGTGTCTCTCCCACTCCTCTCCAACCCTCAACAGTCCTGTAGAAGTTGTAGGTCCACATGGTTCAGGCCTGGAGCAGAGCTGAATTCAAAAAGGCACAACCCAACCCTCTGAAATTGTCAAGAAATAAGTTCCACTCTTCACTCACATTTCCCTCAGAGATCTTAGACATGACAACTTTCGCAGCCTCTGGAACACTTGTGTTCTCTCCTCTTTCTTACCCTTCCTGCCCTTGAAATGGTGAGGACAAAATGGCGCCTCTCCTTCCCCCCAGTCCTTCCTTCCAGGACTCCTTGCTTTCTTTTCTGCCCCTCTCTCCGCTTTTCATCTTGTAGATTGACTTTATGGCTATACCTCTCACCTCTAGAGTTCCAGCCTTTCCCATATCCTCAAGGCTAGAAGTGGCCTCAGAGGCTGCAGAACTTGCTCCAGACAAGAGACCAGAAGTCTTGTCTCTTGTGAGGTTGTTGAGGCACTGGCGTATCTATACCCACACCCGCTCATCCTGGCAAAACTCTGAAGAGACTGGCAAAGTTGGAGAAAGGAGAGACTCAATGAGCATTTGGAGAACCTGGTTAGCTGAATCTTGACAACCACTGATGGCCCCCCCTTTTTTTTTTTTTTATAAAGGAGAGAGGGAACAACAGGTGCAATTCAGATGAAGGCTGGGCTCAATCTCTATAGCGGGAGGAGATTTTCAACTTCCCTCCAAATATCCATTTCTTTCTATGACCATCATGTCCACCCAGGCTACCTGCTTTGAGTATGTGTTTCAACCAACATTTCTAATCTAATTAGCTTCATCTTTAAACTCCTTGCAACAGTGAACACAAAGTATAAGCATTTTCTTTCCTTTTCTTGAGATCAAATCTACACTCTCACTGTATATATGTGCCTAAGGGCTGTTGATACTCACAGAAGTCCAATTCTAAGATAATCCACAGAGACCCTTACTATCAAGGACACCAAGGCAGTGGGCCCATCTATAACCTTGCAGACTGTCTAGCCCTCCCATGCCTCATTCTTCACCTGTGAGTCAAGAATCGTAGTACCATTCCAGACAGGCTCTTGAGGGTTCATGGAAACTTCAAACAATGGTAGCTCAACTTCCTTTAATGATTCCTGTGTCTGAGCACTGTTCTAATTAATTTAATCTTCACATCCCCTCATGAGGTAAGTAACCACTGTACCTCCCGTTCACAGAAGAGAAAATCAAGGCCCAAGAAAGATCAGGTACTTGCCAAAGTCACATGGCACATAAGTAGCAGAGGTGGGGACACCAGTGAGCTCAGGCTACCTTCACTGCATTCTCTTGCCCTTGCTCAGCTGGCTGCAGTGAGCGGCAGGTGAGAGCTAATCCAAGATGCCCACAGGGGCCAGGCAGGACCTATGGACAGCCTCAAATCCTTCACTGGGCAGCAGCAACTCAACTGCAGGCAGGTATTGCCATGTGGGAAAGCAAGCTCAGTGTGTTAGGCACTTCAATTTTTTTTTTCCAAGAGAAGCCAGGAATCTGGATATTTTATGTAAAATCCCCACTTTAAACGTGTCACTCACTAATAAAAACCTTATGTAAGGAAAACAAGAAACAAAACACCATAACTTCAGGCCACATCCGGCTCATGGGTTGTCTGTGGCCTTCTGGCTCAGGCCTAAGAAGATAGATTGGTTTAAGGTCAACTCCATTCCATTGGTAGTGGTGACCTCAAGAGAAATGTTGGGAAGGATTCTGAGTGTGAGTCAGGCCTCAGTGATATAGACAGCTGCAATGTTTGCTACCACTTTAGAAAAATGGAAACGTCCATTCCAGGAGCTTGCTCTGATTGGGTCAGATGCTAAACAGAATGAACTAGTGTTCACTTCCAATTCCTCCAGGATCTGACCAAGTGCCCCCACCCCACTCCATTCCAACCAGTACACGTTCAGATGCAATAAGTGTTCAGAGCTCGATAAGTTTCAGGTACTAAGAACTTTATTGTTAACCGTCAGGTCAATCTAGACAAAGAGAAAGAGGGAGAGATTGAGGGGTGGGGGGGAGGTCATGAACATTTAACAATATCAAATTCACTTTAACCAGGAGCTGACAGTCCTGCATCCTTCATTCTTGTTGCAAGAAATCACCTTATCCAGTATGTTGCCATCTCATGGAAGATCCAGTGGTGTCTGGTGAAGGGACAACACACACTGCAATTATTTTCACTTGGAAAAAGCCTATTCTCCAGAGTACCTTTTTTTGCATCCCCTGGTGGGGTGTCCACCTCTGACACACCCCTCCTGTCTCCTTCAGGGTCTGGTTCCCCCACCTGAGGGTTTCTTTTGTGGAAATTTCCAACCCCCTTTCCGAGGCAGCTGTCTTCTGTGGCTTGACCACACCTTTAGTCCCCCTCATTTTCCTCATCTGCTTGAAGGCATATTCGCCTCAACAAAGTCAGTCTCCCTTCCACAGAAGTTCTCTATCAGTCACTAACAGAAAACGGAGCATCTAGGACATCATGACTTCTCCAGAGCCGTTCAGAAGAGACCCCTGAGTTACCTTGGACATGTGAAACGCAACGTAACACTAATGATATCAAGGTGGGCTCCCTCACAGTCTGAGTTTTTCCTCTCTCTTGAATCCATATTTGCTTAGTTACTTTTAGCACTTGATCCCCTCCCCTATTCTCCCTCTTTGTGAAATTGTTTTTCTCAGCTAAATGATGAGGTTCCTGAGAGTGGATCCTGTTTCTCTTACTTTATTCACTCATTTGATGAATATCATTTGAGCCCTTGTCGTGGGCCAGACACTGTCCTAGAACCCAGGGATGCAGCCCTGAGCAGAACAGTTTGTACTCTCGGAGAGCTTCTCTTTGACTCATGTAGCAGTAGAAGTCTATAAACATTCTGGTCTTGACCATTCTTGAGTTTTCACTGGGCATCATCACACTCCTGGAACTTGCCCCAGCTTGTCCTGGCTCCAGCAGTTGGCTTTGGTTTCTTTTTGTGAAATCTTCTTTTTCTAGCTGTGTTGACACATGACCTTGGAGAAAGACCACCCTCTTCAGGCCTAGGCACTGCCACTTGATCCTGGGTAAGACAAGTGAACTTCCTGGCTTGTCAGGTAATTTTCTACATGTCAGGGCTGTTGTGAGTTGTAAGTGGGTAAAATCACCTGAACATGATGCAAACGTTCCTTCATATTGCTCACTGTCACATTCAGAGACAAATGGCCAGGCTCTTCTGTCTACCCTCCTGTTTTTTTCCTTATTTTGCCCTGATTCTTACAGAGGTCTCTCCTCCCTGGGAAAAATAAAAATGCAGAGAATATACATAATCCAAAGAATCCAATCCTAAAAAATTGGTTTTCAAAATTTGTTTCAAAAATGAGTTTCAAAATTTGACTTTTAAAACATATAGAAGAGAGACTAATCTTGTGAACCAAAACTTTTTGTTATGCAAGAGCAGGGCTTCCTGAGAAAGAAAAGATTTTCTGCATCTCAAAGAGAAACTGAGGAACTCTAAATAATTGGACCCCTAAAGTTTATTTCCCAAATAATAGAATGGGAAGAGGCCAAAAGAGGCCAAATAACCAGAGTGTGATGCAGATAAGATCCAGGTTGCCAAGGCCAAGGGAGAGTGAACTGGCAGGGAGAAGTCAGTGGTTCTTCTTCTCTGGCCCACAGGGTTCAGGCTCAGGAGAAAATAAAGAAATCTCTAGATGAATTTGGGGAAATCTAAATGTAGGGGATTTTGACCTGGGTTCTTGGTGTGTGTGATGGGGGAGCAGTTGAGAAGCCATGGGTGTGAGGAATCAGAGTGAGAAAGCCTGGATGGAGTTTCCTGCAGTCCTAGGGAACTTGGGAGAGGAATCAAAACCATCTATGGATGGATATGGTGGTAAGCAGAGAATGGAAAGTGGTGGCCTGAACTGGTGGCTAATTCTCATGTAACAGGAAGATTCAGTTGTCAGTGGCCTTGTGGCTGTCAAGCCAGGGAACGTGTGGGGATTTGGGTCAGTCATATAGACACTGATGAAAGGAAGTGCTGGGAGCTTCAACAAATACCAGTGGAAATCAATGTTGATAGTGCTGAACATTGTGAATCACAGTGGGAGCCAGCATAGGATGGCTCTTGTCTAGTCAGGACAGGATTGGCTCTGCTGTAGTAACAAACAAACCCCCAAATATAGTCTCTTCATATGTGAAAACTATTTTTTCTTTTTCATTGTGGTCCAATACCCTGCATGTCCAAAGGGTCTTCTGACTATGCTTCTTCCAAGCAATGACTCAGCCTGAATTATATTGGCAGGACAGGGAGAATTGTAGACTTCTCCTGCCAGCTTCAATCCAATCAATGACTCAGGGATCCAATCTATTGCATTTTAGTTTTAACGTCTACAGTGGCCTCAGCAGAAGAAAAGAGGAATAAAAAGTCACTCAGAGGGCTTCTCACTGCCTAAACAAGAAAATGACATACATGATCTCTCCCTCCGACTATTTGGCCACAATTAAGGACATAAATGCAAACTAGGGAGGCTAAGAAATGCAGTTGTAAACATCCACAGCTCAAATTATGATCTAGGAATTTAAATTTCCTATCTGGTCTTTTTCCACTACTTCTACACCCAAAGTCCCTTGTTATCATGTTGTCATTGCTCAAATTAATAATGATTTATTAATAGTCATGAGAAAAGAAAGAAGAAGATGAGGAGGAGGACAGGAAGTACCTGCCATGATTTGGATAAGTGTCCCCCAGAGGCCCATGTATTAAAGATTTTGTTCCCCAGCCCCTGGTACTAGTGGGAGGCAGTGGAACCCCTAAGAAGCTGGACCTACTTAGTAGTCTCCTGGACACACGGGGATATATCCTCAAAGGCAATATTGGGACTCTGGCCTCTCCTCTTTCTTTCTTTTGGCTTCTTGATCACCCTGAGGTAAGCAGCTTGCCCCACTACATGCTCCATCTCTGATATGCTGCCTCATCACAGGCTAAAGCCTCCAAACACATGAGCTAAAATAAACCTCTCCTCTTTTTAAGTTGATTATCTCAGGTATTTGTTACAGTAACAGAAAGCCAAGACTAATAACATACTACCATTACCTGAGCTCCTACAATGTGCCTAACGTTTTACATAACTGAACCCATTCAATCCTTAAAAGAATGCTATGAATTGAACATCATTATTATCACTACTTCATACATGAAGCAATCAAGCCTTACAGAGGTAAGTAACTTGCACAAGGTCTTTGGGGAAATTTTAAAACATATCCAAATTGAGATCCAACACTGGCCCTGTCATTCATTACCTGTCAGACCTTAGGCAAGTTAACTGACCACTTTAAGATTTGATTTTTCTGCCCATAAAAGGAGAATAAAAATAGTACCTATCTAAAAAAAAAAGAAAGAAAGAAAGAAAAAAAAGTTCATAGATCCTTTGATCTTCCTCCAACTAATAGACAGGATCTCTGTACTCTTCCCTTAAATCTGGCTTGACCTTAGTGACTTGCTTGTAACCAAACAGAATGAAGCTCAACTTCAAAGGCTACTCAGAAAAGGCCATGTGATTCTGCTTGTTCCTCTTGGGACACTTGCTTTTAGAGCCCTGAGTTTTTGCTATGGATTGAATTATGTCACTATCTAAAATTCATGTGTTGGAATGTTAATCCTCAGAACCTCAGAATGTGACATTACTTGAACATAGTCTTTAAGTGTAAAGATTAAAAAAAAAAGTAATTTAGTTAAAATGATATCATTAGGGTGGGCCCTAATCCAATATGATTGGTGACATATTGAGGAGAAAGAGGAGGAAGAAGAAGAGGGGAAGAGAAGGAAGAGGAGAGGAACTGCCTGATATGATTTGGATAAGTGTCCAGCAAAGGCCCACACCATAGAAGGAAAATTGGACATAGAAAGCACAGGGAAAAAAACTGCTATCTATAAGTCAAGGAGAGAGACCTAGAAAAGATCCTTCCCTCACAGCCTTCAGAAAGAGCCAACTCTGCTGACACCTTGATCTTGGATTTCTTGCTTCCAGAACTCTGAAACACTAAATTTCTGTTGTTCCAAGTCACCTATTTTGCAAGTCTTTGTTACAGCAGCTCTAGCAAAAAGATACAGTTGTTAAGTAAGAAATCTGACTACCTAGTGGCCTCCATGATGGGAGGAAACCCAGGCCACACTGGGAGGCTGTGTGTGTGTAACATCCCCGGCTTTGGTCCCAGATGACAGCAAGCACCAACCACCAGACATGTGAGCCAAGATGTCTCTGTATTATTCCAGCCCAGTTATCCAATCATTCCCCTGCTCACCTCAAATGTTCCCAGACATCATGAAGCAAGTGGATCCTGCTGTGACCCATCTGAATTCCTGACTTGTGAAATCTGTGAACATTATAAATAGGTGTCTTTAGCCATGAGGTTTGGGGGCTTTAGGCAGTAACAAGAACTAGAAGAGTTTCACAGCTGACAAAGGCCAAAGCCCAGTTCTGAGCCAAGGCTGTAGAACTCTGAAATGTAGTAGTCCTTTACTTCCAGGTGCAAATTCCACACCATTGTTGTCTCAGAGAGTGCCTGGGTAGGATGATCTCTGCTGAGTCTTACCTCGAGGAATAAGAAGCACTGCTTTCCTTCTGAGGAAGCCAGCTCCATGCAGTCTTGTTCAAGTTTGGAGAACAGACAGGGCTCCCAAAGGCAGCCATGAAGCCTGGCATCATCCAGGGCTGAGTACCTGTTAAGGACTGGAAATGGTAGGCTTTGCTTGAACCTGTGCCCATAGTTCTTTTCCTAATGAGTTCATATAATATTAGAGCTGCTGGGAGGCAGATTATAAACTGGGGTCTGATTATCTGGGTTTAAATTCTGCCTGTGCACCTAGCTAGCTGCATGGCCATGAAAAGTTATATAACTACCTCCCGCCTCCCCACTCTGTCAACCCTGAAACTGCTTTTTCATCTGCAAAATGAGAAAATAATAGCACCAGAGCTTCTCATGAGGTTTAGTCAAAACATTTTCAGGTGAAGCATTGAGCAGGGACTAATCCAAGCACACAGTCAGTCCACAAAGCCTATTTGCTACTACTGCTATTCATCAGCATCAACAGTTTGCTTTGTAAGGATTTATTCATTTTCTTGGATGTAGACAATTGTAGTGCCTGGAAGCTTCCCTGCAAAGAGGAAAAGTTGCTTAAAATAAACCCAAGAGTTGGGCTCTTTCAACAGTTAATAATGATAATAATAAAAGATTCCAGACGAACCAAGGTAGCATTGTTATTACTGATTTTATTGTTCTGAACAGCTTTGGAAAACTCCTAACTTTGAAGTTCCAAAGGGTAGCTATTAGGTCTCCAGTGAAAGTCACTGAAGCAGTAAAATCTTACCAAGGGACTGAGCTTCACTTCCTTCCCTGTTTTGTGGCCACCCTGTCTGCCTGCATTTCCCAGCAGAGGCCCAGGAGGGAGTGGTAGGAAGGCACCTGGTCTCTTCATCTCTGCAGGAAATGTTGTCTGCATTGATGATTTCCAAAAAGAAAAATCAGATGGGGTGACTCAAAGTGAACCATCTCCTCTCCCCTCCACACTCCTAACTCTGCACACTGCACCCTAACAAGCACCCCCTCTTCCAAGAGCAAAACTGAATCACAGCTCCAGGCCCTCAGAGCTCATGTGTTTATTTCTTCCAGGTGCTGGCCTTGAGATCTGGGTGCCTTTACGGATCTGAGCTTATTACCTCCTAAGCAGCAGCCTGCCCCACAGCAGCTTTGTCAGAAATGATCTCCGGGCTTGCTGCTGGCAGGTTGCTTGCTGGCTGCTAATTCTTCATCCCTCTCCACGTGGGGTAAGGCTTGTCCAAATATTTGGCTTGATCCTGCTTTCTGATTCATCATGTGCAGGAACCTCTGCAATTTCATCTACTGCGTGACTCAGACAAGAGCTAAGCACAAGTGCTGTGCACCCAAAGCCCAAAGGCTGCACAGAGGCCAGGCCTGAAGCCAGCACCCACTGCTCCAGGGCCTGCCTCCTGGGCTTGGTGAAAGATGCGGGTGCTATCCAGACTGGCTAGCCTGAGATTAAATCTCTTTAGTCTGAAATGATTAATGAAGTCCCAAACACGCCTCAGCATAGAGTGTGAAGTGCACTTTGTTCCTTTTCCAAGTTTTTTTTTTCTTTTTTAATGCTAAATCCATTTGTATCTCATAAATTATATTGGCTCCAAAATCAAGTGCTCCTGACAGCAGCAGGCAGGGTGTGGGCTCTGGTGAAGCACTTTCCCCTGTCGTCCCCCTTTCTTGCTCTGAGCCCCTAGGAGAAATCCTGCTTATCTTCTAAGGGAGGAAGGAGGAGAGGCAGGGAATGACCTAGATTCCAAATCTAAAAGACAGGTAGAGCCGGCTCTCCTGTCTTCAAAAGGCTGCCCAGGCATGGGGCTCCTAGGAACCAGCAGGAGGAGGCTTCCTTGTGCCCCTGCTTGGATGTTTCTGTTTAAGGGTGGCATGGTTGTTTTCTCCCTCACCAGTCTGAGAGCTTAAGAAAGGCCACATGATGGGCGGATGGTGGTTCTGAGTCCCCCTGGCGCTGCTAGGTGATGCTACCTGGGTGGGGGAATAAAGCAAAAGTAAGGCACTCCTTGTGGAGCTGTGAGGGCAAGGCAAGGGGGGTCCTTTGAACAGTGGGTGATGGTGTGCGAGGTGGCAGTTCAGATTCTAGGATCTCCAGTCTAAACTCTCCTGCTACCACTTTCTATCTCTGGGTCTTCAGACACATTCCTTGTCCTCTCTGAGCTTCTGTTTTTCTCTTCTATTTGTTTGTTTCAACATCTACTTCCTGAGCACTCCCTCAGGCCTAGGCTGCTCTGTGACTCTTACATTCTAGGCACCACATGATGAACACAACCCCACGCCTCTGCAGCATGCCAGAAAGAGGTGAATCAATACTAAGCCGATAGAGTGCCAGCCGAGTGACAGCCAGAGAGCCATAGGGCCACCAGTGAGCTAGGCAGAGGCTGGAAAGAAGAGGGTGTCCATCTCAGGTGACTGAGAAGGTGCAGACAGCAAGGCAGAAGGGACCTGCAAAGTGATGATGCAGCAGGAGAATGAGCATACAGCACACAGTGGGGGCTCAGTGAATGTCACCGCTGCAGTCATTTCACGGCTGGCCACGATTATATAGCAATATGCTTAGGGGTGAGAGTGTGGAGAGAAGGGAAAAGAACAACTGGAAGGAAGATGGCTTAAAAACCAGGCAAAACATCATAGCCAGGCCTGTCCTGTCATTTCTCACCACTCCAAATACCCTTCATTCCCGGCCTCCAAAGAAGGCAGGTTTCACTTCACACCTTGTCCCAAAGGTCAGCGGACTGGGGTTTTACAAGCTGGCATTCCAGGTGTGGGGCTGGCACAGGGAGCATGTGACCTGCCTTCAGGCTTCCCAGTTCCTGTTTAAGACCAGCAGCCCAATGGAGCTCTGGCCCATCCTGGGGTCTCAGCTGCTGCCAGGCAGGGGTGGGGCAGATGAGGGTGGAGAGACAGGCCCAGGGCAGCTGTCCTTGCGGGAAGGCCAGAGAACCTTGGTCAGGGGCACTCCAGTTTCTCAAGGGAGGGGTCCCACAGGGTGCAGTGTGTGTGTGTGTGTGTGGGGGGGGTGTATACATGCATGTGTCCGCTCATACATTTGTGATTTATTTATATATTAACTTTTTTTTTTCTATTTCTCAGGATCCTAGCAGAGGATAATGTTTGTTCCCATGTCATAAGTAAGGACAATTAAATTCAGAGAGATCCAGAGAAACTAAACCAAGAAGCAAGCCACAGTTCCAACTCTGTGTTCTGTGCCTTTAGGCAGTGGCCGGGGAAGAAGAGGACACAGCCAAGGGATCTTCTGATTGCAGATTTCCTTATGCTCCATTGGTAGAAAAGAAAGAGAGTTTTTTTTGTGTGTGTCTTCTGTTGTTCAGGTTGAAAGAGAGTGAATAGAATGGGATGGGGTTTAAACAAGACCCCCCCCCCCGAATCTTTCACCCTTGTGTACAATATGCCAGAACTGGGGGCCCTGTCTGAAGTCGTCCCTGGGGAAATTTTGCAGACAGAGGGCTTCCTGCAAAGCCCATACTCAGCACTTTTCACCCCCTTCCCTTCCCCTTTCACTTCAGGACACGATTTGGGGCCTTGTCTGCTTCTTCTAAGGACCAGTGCCTTTCCTCCTCTGGGTGGGCATCCCACCGTGCCAGGCACAGTGGCCTTTGCTAAGGGGCTGACTCTGAGTTTTCACCTTTATTCCCAAAAGGGAGATGAGAAAGCTCCACAAGCAAGGGCCAGAGCACAGCTTGAACGATGTGTCACCAGTGTGCAGACTCAGCTGAGAAACACAATCCTATCCCGGCTTTCTGCGGGCAGAGGCAGCTTGCAGAAGGCTGTCAAGTGACAGGCTGAAAAGCAAGCCTCAGCCCAGCTGCCATAGCAGGCAGCTTGACACAGTTAAGTCCTGTAAGTGGGGAACCAGCCCTCCCAGCTCAGTCACCAGGGGAGTTGGCGGCGGGAGTGGGGGTGGGGTAGGGGGGGCTGCCTTTCAGATGGGGCTGGAGGAGCTCTACAAAAATAAAGGAAGTAGCCCTTACATCTTGGGGAAGTTTAAAGTCATTCAGAAAATGAAATCTTAGATTTTACTTTCCTGAAAGGCTGAGGCTGGGCATAATTCTCTGCCTTTATTCCCCTCCTTTGTCTTGGTTAAATGTTCCTGGCTACACTGTACCTGTGGTTTTATTGTCATCCTTTTTGGAAACGGGCAGGGTATAAATCAGTCAGTGGAATTTAAAAAATGTAACTCTTTGGTCAGCATCTAAGTAGACAAAGAAGAAATGGGCACTTAATAAATGCCTCCGGAGGCTTGTGATTTGCCTGGGGCTTCCAATAAAAGGCAAAGTCTTTGCTTTGAGATTGTGCACATTGAACCCAGGGTGGTCCTCTGGCTTGGTCCCTGCATGAGCAGACCTGGTGCCTTGATTTGCAATCCGGGTGCACACAGCTGCCAGGGACCATCCATCCCAGAGCCACTACTGGGACTTTCTGCAGAAAACAGGAAGAGCCAAGCTCCCTGCTCCCTGCTGCAGCTGGCAATGGTTGTACCCCCCGTGATTGTTCCTCTAGAAAAGAGGGGTGTGTGTGACTGTCTCCTCTTGTCATCATTGATTTCCTCAGGTCTTCCTTCTTTGCCAAGCAAGGGTCTGACAACATTAGGCAGTCAGGGATGTTAGGAGGCTCTCCCCGACCCTGATGCTATGTCTGGCCCCAGTGCTGGGCACATGGTGCTGAGAGTGCTTCAGCCATGGCGGCAGGTGGGGGCAGGTGGCGGCAATGGAACATGAGTTGTGTGGTTGTTGCAGTCGAAGGTTGGCCACAGCTACACAGCTAGCGCCAGAGTGGGTTCCTTGACTTATGGAAAAGACCCAAAGAAGGGTTGTAAAATTACCTACCAAAAGACAATCAGGAGTGCTTTATATACTCAAGTTGTGGAGGGAAATAAATGTTATGACAAGCCACCCACCTGCAATCTCTGCTTGTATTTGGGAGGGCAGCCGTGATGAAAACCTTCAAGAGGAGTCAAGGTCAATGTGCCGTCCTGAGTCATTAGCCATACATAGATTAGTAGGTTAATACAGAACTGTCTCGACAGATGAATTACACCCAGAGCCGTGTAGGAGTCCTTGGGGTTGACATTGAAAGGTTCAGTTATCATAGGGAGAGTGATGCCTGCTTAATTTTGATAGGGCTTAATTATTGTGATAAATGTCCTTGGAGTTTAACTCTTTCATTGCACCTAGTGTTCCAGGGTGCATGTTTGTACCCCTGCTCCCCAAATCCATATATTTGATCTGTAACCCTCAGTGGAATGGTATTAGGAGGTAGAGCCTTTGGGACATGATTAGGTTTAGGTGAAGTCATGATGGCAGAGCCCCCATGAAAAGGTAAGTGCCTTATAAGAAGAGAAAATGAGACAAACTTTCTCCACCCTATGAGGATACAGTGAGAAATGGCCATCTGCAAACCAGGAAGCTGCTCCTTCCCCAACACTGGATCTCGGGCATCTTAGTCTCCAGAACTGTGAGATATGTTTGTTGTTTAAGGCACACAGTCTGGGGTATCTTGTATAAGATCTTCAACTGACTGAAACACTATAGTAAGTTTCTTCAGAAAAACAGAACCAATAGGGCATATAGGGATATATGAAAGAAGGTATTTTACATGGTTATGGAGGTAAAAAATTCCACAATTTGCCATCTGCAAACTGGAAACCCAGGAAAGCAGGTTGTAGAATTCAGTCTGAGGACCATGGAAACTGATGGAGTAAGTCCCACGCAGAGGTTAAAGTTCTGACAATCAAGGGCTAAGGAAAGGCAAAACATTATTTATGGGCAGTATGCCTGTGAAGGTGTTTTTGGAAGGGATTCACTTTGGAATCAGTAGACTGACTAAAGAAGATCCATCCTCCCCAATGTGGAGGGTATCATCCAAACTGTTAAGGGCCTAGATGAAACAAAAAGGGGGTATAAAGGTAGATTTTTGAGTCCTACAGTCTGGTTTAAGTCCTACAGTCTGCATGCCTAAGAACTGGAAGTCTCATGCTCAGAACAAGAGAGGATGGATGTCCCAGCCTATGGATAGAAAATGAGTGTGTATCCAAAAGAAAGGAAATCAGCATGTCAAAGAGCTATCTACATTTCCACACAATGGCCAAGATGCAGAATCAACCTAGTGTCCACCAATGGATGAATCTATGAAGAAAATATTGTGTGTGTGTGTGTGTGTGTGTGTGTGTGTATATATATAATTCATATACATACATATATATATATATATATCAAATAGTATTCATATATGAATACCCTTTGGCCTTTAAAAAGGAGATTATGTCATTTATGAATTTATAACAACATAAATGAACCTGGAGGACATTATGTTACATGAAATAGTCCAGTCACAGAAAGAAATCCTATGCCATCTCACTCATACACGGATTCTAAAGAAGTAGCACTTACAAAAGTAGAATGGTATTTACCAGGGGGTAATGGGGAGGGGAAATCAGAGAGATGTTGATCAAAAGACACAGCATTTCATTAGAGAGGAGGAAGAAGTTTAAGAAATCTATTACAAAAAATGATAAGCGTGTGGGGTAATATATATTAGTGAACTTGACTTAGCCATTCCATTTTATACACACACATATGCATCATTGTTCATGTTAAATATATGCCTGTTGTACTGTGTGTGTGTGTATAAAATTTCTATTTGTCAATTAAAAATTGAATTTTAAAAATGGTGCCCCAGAGTTTCCTGAGGCCAAGGACAGTGTGATGACCTCCTGGGAGGCAGGAGACCTGGCCCTCTCTCCCACCCTGGCTCTTGGACTCTCTCCCTTACTCTTTACTAAAATTTTGCTTGGTAAAGGAGTTGGTAGTAGTTGTTTTCAGTCTTATCACTTAACATCCAGGACAAAGCTTGGTTCTCCAAAGGTGCTTTAGAGATCTGTGCCTGGGCTGCACAGCAGGACTTGGGGTCTTGAGATTTCCTTCTCTCCTCTTGAAATTTCTCTTCAGTGGAGGTCTGAGTAGTGTGTAATTTAAAATCAGACATACCTGGATTTTTATCCCTACCATGCCACTTACTAACATCTGAAGTTTCTAAATCTTGGTTTTCTTATCTCTGAAATGGGGATAGTAAGGGGCATGTATTCCTCAGGCCATTGTGAAAACTGGAAGTTCTTAGTTTGATGCTCAACATGCCTCTGTCCCTTTGTTATAGAGTTGGAGGCAGCGTGAAGACCCCCTCTCTAAGCCTTGATACTTGTGATCAAGTCAGAATGATTTCAGATATATTGCTCAGAGTCATAGGCATGAGTTTCTAGAAGGGATAGGAAAAAGGAGAGGGGACACTCTCAAGGGAGAGAGTGAGTTTTCTCAGAGAGCAGAGGGATAGCGTGCCTCTCCTGTACTCCAGTTTTATTGGGAATCTCAGAGAGGTTTCCAGAGAGTTCCACCCAGGTCTACCTCTTGACTTTTGACTGACAGCAGGGTGATGTCAGACTTTCAAGTCCCCACTGTCATGGCAACTCTAGGTCACCTTAGACCTTGCTGACAGGTTCTAGTTGGATTCTTAGTCATATATTCCATACATTCTTGCAGATTTTATGCTTAGGAGGAACTATCCTTATCTTCCAGAATCTGGTCTGAGAAAAGGGTCACAAAAGGCTCTCCCTTCAAAGTAACTTGGGTCCCTTTTATCAACATTGTTTTCTGCCTGCATTTCCTTGCAGATAACAGGTAGTTTGCTGAAGAATGTGACATATCCTGTCCACTTAGGCCAGGCAAGGCTGTAGACAAATTGCTTTTTGGCAAAGAAACATGTAGGGTTCAGCACAGTGGACCCATTTTATAGAATTATCCTCTTAACCTTGTATTACCACCATCCCCATCTATCTGTCCCTTCACATCTTTAAATACCCTCCCCTTCAGAGTCCTCCAAGGACAAGAGTGCTGTTCTTCCTGCCCCTTGACCTCCAGAGCAACTTGAGCCAAAGTCCTGATGACAAGTGGTGCATTGAGGCAACACCACTCAGGGCCACTCAGGCATGTGGGGGAATTTGTGTTATCAATATGAAACAGCACCCCACATTTATAGTGCAGCAGGTCATTTTGACCCACAGCCTCAGAGAGTAGAGCAGCTATATCCTTCCCATGAAACCACCCTCAGAGAGAGATTCTGGGAGATTGAGCCAAGAAAAGTCTTTAATTTTTGAATTATGTTTGTTGAATGAGTGAGTCAGCATTAATAGATGATCCAAACCTAGCAGAAATCAGACCCCCCTGGAGATCAGGAAGAAGCCAGCCCCAGGAGAATTTCTGAAGCATCTTCTCAGAGTGGTGAGAAGATGAGAGAGCTCCGGGGACGCCCCCTGGTTTCCAGCCCACCACCGCCCACCTGGCACCAAGGTTGTCTGTTGCAGGAAAGGATACAGAGGAAAAGGATGTCACAGGCTTGAAGGCAAGACTGGAGAGGCAGGTGCAGGGCTCTTTAGTTTGAGGGGACTCTTCCAGCTCTATTCATGCTTGACTCCTTTTCTCAAGAGTCTCCCTATCAAGGCAGAAGGTAAAGATGGTGAAGTTACAGTTGTGGGAAGGGATCCTTGGCATAGAGCCTCTCTAGACGTCATCAAGGGAAATCAAATACTGTAACCAGAGAAGGAACAGGGCTGCTGCTTAACCAAAAATCAATAAAGGTGCCCCTACCACTGTTCCTTCTGCCTACAAACTATCTCTCAAATAGATTACAAATATATTTTTCTAACTATTTCTCAAATTTCTTCTTGCCTTTCTACTTCCCGGGGCCCTGCCTTATCCCATGGGGCCTTAGCTATTATAAGCAATAGCCTCCCAACTTTTCTCTGCCTTGCCGATGTGATGCTCCTCGCCTGGCTGCTAGAACTCACGTCCAGAAACCTACATCTACCTTGTAACTCTCCAGTGCATGAATTTCCCAGGGTGCCCAATGGCCTGCAGAGCAAAACAATGGGCAACTGCGACCCCAGGCTTGTGAATTGGTTTCATGTTACACTTCTGGCCAGCCATGTTGGTTTCAGCCACAGGGGATCCTCCACCTCTAAGTCGTGGTCCATGCTGATCCTTTCTCCTGGGAAGCCACCTCTTTCTGCCCTATCCTGCACACTCTGGCATGTCCTTTTTTAGATCAAATGTGGTCTCTTTTTGAGGCTCCTCCAAAACTTCAGCAGCTGTGATGTCATTATCACTCCGCACCCTGGTGACTTCACTGTGGTCAGTCTCCTGCCTGGAAGATGAAATCCAGAAGGATAGGTGCCCAGGACACAGCATTGTGCAGTAGCAGCTGGACGTCCCCTGAAGTCCAGACTCTCCAGCCCCGCCCTCCCAGCTACTGGGTTCCTGGTGCTACTGTGCAGCAGGAGGGGAAAATCCCAGCTGCAGGGTTTCCTGTTCTCCACATCCGCACGGGTCTTCTTTGTCCAAGGTTCTTCCTCTCCGGACAGCTTCTTATCTAAGGCCCTTAAGTACACAGCTGCCGCAGGCCTGGAGGGCCTGGCTGGTTGGTTTCCTGACTTAGCCTCTCTGGATCTGAGTCAGAAGGGTTAGAGCCAAGCTCTGAAAGTCTTCCCAAGTCTGTGAACTTGACCATTGTTTTCATCTCTGTTAAACCTGAGTTCCCTCACCTGTAAAAGGAGTGGTTTTGCTGTTTAGCACAAGTTTGCTGTTCAAACTCAAAGTCTGCCTCCTAACCAATTCCCTTCCCCTGAGGAGTCAGTGGTAACACTCCAGTGTACCTGGCCAGAGTGTCTTCTGTATACATTTACATACACCCTTAAAATTGATCTTGTTCTGTAGCAAAAGAATCACATATGCATGCTTCTCTATACTTGCTAGTTTTTACCCAACTCTGATCCCATAGCCCTTCATAGAGGCTCCCCTTATTCTTCATAGTAGTTGCTTATCTTGCAGAGTGTGAATTTGACCATAGTTTATTTAGCTGGGCTCCCAATAATAGACACAAAAATAAACCATTCTCCTTAAGAACATGTTTTTTATGAAAGTCTTTATTTTGAGATAATTGTGGATACATAAGCAGCTATAAGAAATAATACAGAGAAACAGTATGTCTACCCAGTTTCCCCCAATGGTAATATCTTTCAAAATGATAGAATAGTATCACAACCAGGATATTGCCATTGATACAATCTAGAGACAGAACATTACCAAACCCACAAGGATCCTTTCCATTTCCCTTTCATAAGACATAATCATCTCTAGGCCACCATCCCCCCATCCACTCCCTACATATCATCCTTCCCCCCAGCAATCACTAATCTTTTCTCTATTTCTATAATTTTGTCATTTCAAGAATCTTATATAAATGGATGCATACATAATGTTTTATATATATATATACAGTTTTTTGTTGTCAAGAGACTTTATTTATTTATATGTGGTGCTGAGAATTGAACCCAGTGCCTCACACATGCTGGGCAAACACTCTACCACTCTACCACAGGAAGTGGTAGACTTGACCAGCCCTGAGAATTGGTTTTTATCATAGCATAATTTCCTGCAGATTCATTCAGGTTGTTGCATGTGTCCACAGTTCATTGTTGCATGTGTCCACAGTCCTTTTCATTGCTGAGTAATATTCCATGGAATGGATATACCATAGTTTGCTTAACCATTCACCACTGAAGTATGTCTGGGTTGTTTACAGTTTAAGGATATTAGGAATAAAACTGCTATACACACTTGTGTACAGGTTTTTGTATAAATATAATTTCATTTCTCTAAAATAAATGCTCATAGGTAGAAATGCTGGGAATATGGAAGTTAAAATAGTTTTTTAATTTAAATTTATTTTTAACTGATAAATAAAAACATAAAATTATATGTATTTATGGGGTACCATGTGATGCTTCAATACATGTATACACTGGATAACATTTAAATCAGGTTAAACATATCTATATTATCATTTAACATTTCTTTAGAGTGAGAATACTTAAATTATTTTCTTCTGTATTTTTGAAATATATAGCATATGATTATTATCTACAGTCACCCTACTGTGCAATAGCTCACTAGAACTTTTATTCCTATCTAACTGTAACTTGGTATGCATTGATCAACTTTCCCCTTTCTTCCTTCCTCATCCTCTGCTAACTACCATTCTACTCTTAACTCTATGAGATCAACTTTTTATATTCCACATACAAGTGAGACCACGCAATTCTTGTGTTTCTGTGCCTAGTTTATTTCATTTAACACAGAGACCTCCACTTCCATCCATCTTCTTACAAATGATCTGTGCTTAGATCTTAGAAACTGCAAAACTGCTTCCCAGAATGGCTGAGCCATTTTACCTTCCCACCAGTAACACAAGTGACTGTTTTCCCAGTAACAGTGAGGATTGTTCCTATGTTTTATGCCAGCCATTCTGACAGATAGGTACTGAAATTTCATGGTGGTTTCTGTTTGTACGTCCCTGATGCCTGTTGACACTGATCATCTTTGGTGAAATGTCTCTTCATGCTTCCTTCTATTTGACTTCTTTATTAATATTTTAAATCTTTTTTCCTCAATTTGAGAACAATCCTTTGTCAGATGAGTAGTTTATAACCATTTTCTCCCAGTTTTGTCTTTTCTTTAAATTTTGACCAAGTCTCATTCATTGGTTTCTCCTTTCGTTGACTGTATTATTGGTATCCAGTCTAGGAACACTTGGATTAACTGAATCCCAAAGTTCTCCTCCTGTCTCTTTTTTTTTTTCCTAAAAAGTTTTGCTTTTTATATTTTACATTTAATTTAGCTCATTTGTTTTTCCATATAAATTTGGAATAATTTTGTAAATACATACAAGAAATCTTGGTGGTATTTTTATAGGAATTGTGTTAAACTTGACTATTAAATAAGGGAGCATCAACATTTTTACTGTGTTGGGTCTTCCAATCCATGAACATGTTTTTTCTCTTCATTTTTTTAAGCCTAATTTTTTGGGGGTACTAGGTATTGAACCCAGGGGTACTTAATCACTGAGCCACATCTCCAGCCCTTTTATTTTTGTATTTTTTAAAATTTGAGGCAGGGTCTTGCTAAGTTGCTGAGGCTGGTCTCAGATTCGTGATCTTACTGCCTCAGCCTCCTGAGTTGCTGAAATTACAGGTGTACACCATTGTGCCTAGTAAGGTCTTAGATTTCTTTTACCACAATTTCATAGTTTTTAGCAGAAAGTTTTTACAAATATTGTTAAGTTTGCATATATTTCTCTTTTTTTCAATGATTGTAAATTTTATTCCGGTTTTAATTGCTAGTGATCATTGTTAGTGTAAAGAAATTTAACTTCTATTTGTATGGTGGTCCTGGATTCACTTATTAGTTCTAGGAGGATTTTGTTTTTGTTTTTGCTTTTGCTTTGTACATTTCTCAGAATTTTCTACATAGGTAATTAAGTCATTTGCAAAGAGAACCATTTTTGTTTATTTTTTTCCAAATTGTATGTATTTTATTTTATTTTCTTGCCCTAGTGCAGTGATTAGAACTCTCAATACTATGGTGAATAAAAACGATGAAACTTGGGATTATTGTTTTGCTCCTGATCTTCGGGGGGTAAGCAGGCTTTTGTGATTAAGCATAATGTTAGTCATAGGTTTTCTGTAAATGCTTTTATCAAACTGGGTAAGTTCCCTCCTATTCCTAATTTGCTGAGAATTTTTAATCATGAATAGGGGTTGTATTTCATCAAATGATTTTTTCTGAGTTTATTGATATTATCATAGAAGTTTTCTTCTCTAGCCTGATATTCTGGGTTGATATTTGAATATTGAGCCAACATTGTATACCTAAAATAAATCCCACTTATTTATATAACTCTCTTTCTGCATTGCTGGTTTCTATATGCTCATATTTTGTTAAGGATTTTTGCATCTATATCTATAAATGATTCTGGTCTGTAGTTTTATTTTTTATACTATCTTTGGTGTTGGTATTAGGGGAAGACTAGCTACATAAAATAATAGGAAAGTATTCTTTTTTTACTTCATGTTTATAGAGTGCTTCATAATATTCCTTAATATCCTTTTGATATCTGTAAATTGTAGTTACAAGTTTGTCTGTTTCCCCATCAATTTTATTGTTTTTTTTCTCCATATTTTTTTGCATGTCTGTTGTTGGGTACATTCACATATAAGTTTGTTACATCTTCTTGGTGGATTGAAATTTTTGTTATCATGTAATGATCCTCTCTGTCTCTGGTAATTTCCTTTGTTCTAACATATTAACATCAGATGAAATTCATCTGATATCAATATAGGCACCCTTGCTTTCTTAAATAATGACTTTCTTAAAAAATGACTTTATATTTCATCTCACGCCAGTCAGAATGGCAGTTATCAAGAATACAGGCAACAATAAATGTTGGCAAGGAGGTGGGTGAAAGGCACACTTATTCATTGTTGGTGGGACTGCAAATTGGTGTAACCACTCTGGAAAGCAGTATGGAGATTCTTTAGAAAACTTGGAATGGAACTACCATTTGACCCAGTTATCCCACTCCTCGGTCTATGCCCAAAAGACTTAAAATCAGCATACTATAGTGACACAGCCATATCAATATTCATAGCAGCTCAATTCACAATAGCTAAACTGTGGAAAGCTACCTAGATGCCCTTCAATAGATAAATGGATAAAGAAACTACAGTATAAATACACAATGGAATATTACTCAGTATTAAAAGAGAATAAAATTATGGCATTTTCAGGTAAATGGATGGAGTTGGAGAATATCATGCAAAGTGAAGTTAGCAAAACCCAAAAAACCAAAGGCCAAACGTTCTCTGATAAGTGGATGCTGATCCATAATGGGGGTGGGGTGGGGTGGGGGGCGTGGCATGGGAATAATGGAGGAACTTTGGGCAAAGGGGAGGGAGGAGAGGGAGGGTGCATGGGGGCAGGAAAGGGGATTGTGGGGATTGAACTACGTGGACACCATTACCCTAGGTACGTGTGTGACTGCACATATGGTGTGACGCTACATCATGTACAACCATAGAAATGTAAAGTTGTGCTGCAGTTGTGTACAATGAATCAAAATGCATTTTGCTGTCATATATACCTAATTAAAATAAATAAATTAATTAATTTTAAAAAATGACTATGTATTTTAGGATAGACTTAGGTCATAGAAAAGTTATGAGGCGAGTTTCTGTATGCCTCATGCTCAGTTTCCTTTATTCTTAACATCTTATATTAATATGGAATGTTCATCAAAAGTAATCCAAGTTTTTAACTAAAGTCTATCCTAAATTAAGTTTTCTTAGTTTTTACCTAATTACCTAATTCCCCCCACTACCACCATTTTGGGTGCTGGGGATTGAACATATGGTCTCTCAAATGCTAAGTAAGCATGTGCTCTACCACTGAACCACACCCCAGCTCCACTACCATCCTTTTTCTGTCCAGATTTCATTCAGGATACTACATTATATTTAGTCATTGTGCCTCTTTAAGTTTGTCTTAGATGTGACTGTTTGGAGGAGTACTGGCAATATATTTTATAGAATGTCCCTCAGCTGGGGTTGTCTGATGCTTTCCTCACGATTAGACTGGGGTTATAGAGCTTGGGAAAGAAGATCAAGATGTAGAGTACCATTTTTGTCACATTTTATTAATAGGGTATAGTATCAACAAGATTATCACTGTTGATGTTAACCTTGATCTCCTGGCTGAGATAGTGTTTGTCAGTATTTCCCGATATAAAGTGATTTCACACCACCTCAAACTCCCACCCCCTGCTTTCATATTATGCTCTTTGGAAGGAAAGTCACTATGCACTTGAGGAGTAGAGAATAAGGTCCCATCTCCTTGAGGACAGAGTATCTAGATAAATTATTTGAAATTCTTCCCATTCGAGATTTACCTATTTCCTCCATTTATTTATGCACTCAATAATTTATTTGTGGACTCAAATATTTTATGGCATTTGCAGGTAAATGGATGGAGTTGGAGAATATCATGCAAAGTGAAGTTAGCCAAACCCAAAAAACCAAAGGCCAAAAGTTCTCTGATAAGTGGATGCTGATCCATAACGAGGGGTGGCGGGTGGCATGGGACTTGATAGTATTTATTTTAGACCCTGGGTTATAATCTAATACTAGTTTATTTTGTTGCTCAAATTGTTCCAGCTTTAGTCCTTAGGAGTTCTTTCCATTGGCTCCTGCAATCTTTTGACACATTCCTTTCATCAGGTTTGGTTTGGGTTTGGCTTGCTTTTGAGTACTTCCTTACTTTCTGACATTTAATGACGATCCAGGATCATCTCACATGTTCCCTGCCCTGGCCTCAGAATCAGCCTTTTGCCCCAAGGATCCCTGATTTCTTTTGTGGAAAGTGGCATTGGAAATCAAGGTCTGGGCACCAACTTTGATCCTGGGCATCACTGCTTCTGGGCCCTCTCAGATAAAAGAGCAGGGAGATCTGTGTGTGTATACTAACCTGTGTATACACACAGAGCTCGAAGTTTTGTGTGTATCTAATTAAGCTAAATATGATACCATACTAATATCTCCAACTCTAATCCATCACCCATGGATCATTCTTAACTTCTATCCTTGATTGTCTTTAAATTCCCATTTCAACAGTGAGGAACTTGGATCCCCAAATTCACCATTCATTTACTTGTTTGGTTCTAGTCTACTTGCATGTTTGTTTCAAAATGGGTAAGTTGAGAGAAACCACCTTATCAGTGAGGATACTGTGGCATATACAGTTCTTTTTGCCTTTGATCTTACATAGTTACTTAGGTCAGCGTCTTATTTTCCACCCCCTTCAGTGAGGTTGTTTGCTCACAGATGTATGCATTTGAAATAGTTAGATTGTTTCAACACAGAGTTTGCTCCTGGCACTTTGAGGGCAATACTTTTCAAACTGGAAATTCCACAGAGTGAAGGGGACTTCGTGCCGGAGTGTAATGAGATGCCTGGGGTATCAGGCAGATAGGACTTTGGGTTCTCAAGCCTGATTCAACTGGAGACACTCCCTTTTCCTATATTACTCATCAACATTGGGTTGGGTTTTATTTGAAAAAGTAGTTCCATAGCTAAAAAGAAAGTGGAAAAAAATTATTTGAAAACCATACAGAAAATGTCTGAGTCTCCTTTCCTTGGTAAATTTCTGTGATGGTGTGAACTATAAACCATCCCAGTCATGTTTTCAAGAGGAGGGAGTTGGGGGATGGTGGGGGAAGGGGGGATCCTGAGTGTGACCAGGTGACTAGATAATGTCACTGATGACTTTGACCAGGGCCAGATGGGCACCATGATAAATCTTTCCTGATTTTTATGATCTCCCCCAAAATAAGAGGGGAGTTGCAATCAGTAGGCTCCTCCTCTAGGAGAAGAACATGGTCCTTCAATCTCTTCCACTAGGGTGAAGGAGTCCATGGGGTCACCGACAGACAGTCCTGGGCTGGGACAGAGGGCTGGCAATATCTTTCTCCAAACCTTGCTAGGCCTGGGGAATCCTCTGGCTGGGCTAGCTGTAGAAATTTCCTGAGAATGTCAATCTGGAAGCTGGGCTCAGGCTGGATGAAGCACCTCATTGCAGGCCAGCCTCACATTTTGCTCCATCCCTGGATAGGAGGTGGAAGAGGCAGAGAGAACAAGGCACACGAGCCGTGTCCCTTGGCAGCAGATGAATCTTGGGAGCTGCCACCACCAGCTGCAATTACTTGCTTCTGTCTTTAATTTCATGTTGAAAAGCCACGGGCGATGGAAAACGAAATTGGTCCCCATGGGCAGAGTGCTTTTCTGATATGCATTTATTAGCAAAGCTTCTGAAGGTGTCACCAAGCTGAACATGAAGCAGCTGCCTCTAGAAGTGAGATTCTCATGTAGAGTGGAAGTGGTGGATGGATCGGGAGGACAGATGCTTTGGGGGAAAAAAAAACACTTCTTGCAAGAGACCTTTACTTTCAAGTTCAGAACATTTTTTACAACTATCCTCCTCCCCTGGCAACTCTGACCTGTCTAAGATGTTCTTTCTCCATGATGGTGAACCTAGGAATTTTAACACAGGTGCACCTTGCTTCATAGGATTAATCGGTGTCTAAAGAGTTGTGTGTTAATTAGGTTTGATATAAATTAAATGCTGTTTTAAATGCACCAAGATGGCTTTCAGTTTAACACAATTTGATGGCACATTCTTCATGTTCAAGGGCTCCCCCAAAAAGGCAAGTAGAATGGAGCTTTGGATGTGAGCTGTAAGGGAAACTCAGGAGTCAAGATTAGGGTCATAAATTTTGGCCTGAGATAAGAAAGGATGCAGTTGGCTGAGGTGTCGGGAGGAACCGCTACAGGGGTGGAAATCAGGAGTGCTTGTGTGGGGAGAGGGTCGTTGGATTTATGAGCCCTGATTTCAGGGGAGAGGGCTGGTCTGCCTCATAAACATGGGAAGTCCCAACTGCCTTGGACATTCTTTCCCCAGTGACTTCACACCTGGCAAAGGCCTCACTCCCCGTTTGAGGGTTTGATTCTGTCTCCCCTGGGCCCTGCCCACCTGCCCTCTCTCTCTCTCTGTGTGTGGAGAAGCAAGCTGGTGGGCAGTGTGTAGACTTCTTCCCCCACAGCTGGGTTTCTGGGCTCTCAAACTCTCTTTTTGTTCAGTCCCCACAAGGAATAGCCTCTGATAAGATCCCCCAGCCGTCTCATGGGCTGCCCACCCACACCAGCCAAGTGTCACAGAAGGAATGTGGTGGCAGCTGGGCCGGAATCACAAGGCAGAAACACCCAGGACATGCACTTCTGGCCGGGAAGGGCCTCCTGGAAAGGAGTGGGGTGGGGGTGGGGCCCAAAGGAAACCAGTGCGGGTGACTCACTACAGATCTGTGGACCGAGTGTGTGTTGCCAGAGAAAACAAATTCCTCCGGCAGGTTTATCTCCTTGTGGAGGAGGCATAATCAACAGCATGAAGTGGCAGAGGAGGGAGGCCATGTGCTCTGCCCTGGCCGAGCAGCCTGTGCCAGGATCAGCTGGGTCAGCGGGGCTGAACAGCACCTGGCCCCAGCTTGGAGGCTGGCCTCTGGTGGGTACCGTGTGGGAAAGCGTCCCTCATACCACACAAGCTAGATCTGTCCCAGCCCCAGTTATTTTGGAGTTGGGAACCACAAGGAAGATGGAGCTCCTATGGAAATGAAAAGGGGTTGAGGGGAGATGGTTAAAGCAAATGGAGGCAGAGAATTTCTGAAGCACCATGTAAAAAAATCTCTTTGGAGACTTGCTGAGCTTTTAGCAGGAAACCTGTTAGGTGTGGCAATACCAGGTGAACAGGAAGGGGTGCAGTTCTCGCTCATGTGAACAGGGGTTCCTGGATTTGTGCAGTGCACAATATGCCCAGCCATTCCCTGAGATGAAGAGCCATTCTCCAGTATGTAGCTGCAATTATGCTAGAAGACATAGGTTCCCACTTCAGCAGGTGTATGTGGGAGAACTCATCCCTGGAGAGCCATACAAAGCACTTAGGAAAATAAGTCCACTTGGGCCCTGCCCAATAGAGTCACTCACACTTTACCAATGGCCACATGGAACCACTCCCAGCATCACCTCTGCCCCTGCTTTCTTCTACTCCAACTGTTCTCACTCTGGCAACATCACGAATACCTA
Source organism: Spermophilus citellus (assembly GCF_964194105.1). Taxonomy (NCBI): domain Eukaryota; kingdom Metazoa; phylum Chordata; class Mammalia; order Rodentia; family Sciuridae; genus Spermophilus; species Spermophilus citellus. Next base: position 55,525,641 of record NC_138185.1, read on the forward strand.
GAAACTTGGAAATGAAAATTCTTGGGCCCTTCCAAAACGTGTGAAAATGAAAACTGTGAGATAGGGTCTGGTCTGCCTCCAGGGGGATTCTGATATCATCTAGTTTGAGAAGCACTGGGAGAGGTGGCTCTCAACATTGGAATCACCTGAGGAACTTTAAAAATGCTTATGCCTGGGTCCCAACCCCAGAGATCCAGATTTTATTGATCTGGGTTTCCGCCTGGGCATCAGGATTTTTAACTTCCTCCCAGGTAAGAAGAATATGTTTTCTGAAGAGCTTGCTTCAGGGTTCCCACTTACAACCTGTTCATACAGTAGAGGCTTCACCCAACACCTTGCAGGTCTGGCCTTCACTCCTGCTAAGGCAGCTCGCCTGGGGAGAGGTTCTTGGGTTTGGGTGTGCACCAGACTCATACCTGGGCTGTGGGCAGGCTTGATGGTGCGAATTCCTGAGTATCTTCCCTAGAGATCCCAGTTTGTTTGAAGTAGAGCCTGGAAATGTGCCCTGTGAACGGTGTCCCTGGTGATTCTGATGTAGGGTCAGCCCCTTCCCTTTGAGAACCACTGGCAGGAACAGGAACATCTGGTTCTAGTTGCCTCTCCACCAGCAAGTCACTCCATCAGTCATGGCTTCATATGTAACCTACCAGGTCATCTCAGTGCTGTCCTGAGACCACTGAGAGACAGTGCAGACTGATTATCCCAAGGAGGGTGAGACAGACACAGGAATTGGTGGACTGTCCTCCCATCTCTTATACAGAAGTATTTACCAAGAGTGCTTGGCACAGCCAGGTGTGGTGGTGCATGCCTATAATTCCAGGGGCTTGGGAGGCTGAGGCAGGGGAACACAAGTTCTAAGCCAGCCTCAGTAATTTAGTAAAGCCATAAGCAACTTAGCGAGACCCTGTCTAAAAATAAAAAGGGGTTGTGATGAAGCTCAGTGGTTAAGCACCCCTGGGTTCAATCCCTAAAAGAAAAGAAATAAAGAAAAAAGATGAGTATCTGGCACAGGTGGTGCACGTAGTGGTAGAGAGACCAGTCCCAGAGTGAATGGACACAGCTTCTGGAAGCTGGGGGGAGGGGCTGTGACTTAGAGCCAGGCTTTGGGGTATGTGGTGGGTAGGGGATAGGTCCTGAGGTCCCAGGGGCCAGAACGGAGACTAAGAAGACAACCACAGCCATGGGGAGGAGGGTCCTCTTTTCTGATGAGTTCCACAACCCTTGTGACCTTGGATTCTGTTCAGCTGTCCCTGACCACAACCGTCTGAAGCCACTTAACCTGAGAGGAGTTTCCTTTTCTTACAGAGCAAAGCTAGAAGCAGACAGGGTGGTGGAGCTGTTTGAGGAAGCTCTGGGGACTCAGGCTCCTTTGAGCTCCCGGTTCTGCTATCCCTAGCATTAACTCTGTCCTCAGAGTCACCAGATGGCCACCCTGGCTGGACCTAGCTTCTGCATTTCAGGCAGGAAGCAGTGAGGAGACAGGGCGGTGACTGTGTCTGGAACAGCACACTTCCCCAGGCGCCCCGGCACCCTGCCACGTGCAGCTCATTGGTCGACTGGATACTGTCCAGGTCCCAACTTCCCCTGAAACAGGGCTGCCTGCAACAAAATCCAGGTGGGAGGTGGAGGTGGAGGTGGGGCAGGAGCAGAGCAGGCTCCCTGCTGGTCACCGGGACTTGGCTACCTCCAGGCTGGTCTTTGCTTGGGTACTACATCACAGGGTCACAGCAATCCCACTCATAGATGACCAGGGGCAGAACAGGGCCCTCTGCTTCTCTGTCCCAGGCTCTGGCCCCATAAACCCTATAGATGCTTTTAAAAATCAAATGAAGACAGGAGCAACTGGCTCCCTCTCCTCCTTGGTTTTCCTCCTAATCTCTCAGTGGAAACCTGGGCTCCCTATTCCAGTAGAATTTGCATTCATACCTTCCTAACTTGCATCTTTCCTGGGTGCTAGTATCTCCCTCCAGCAGTTACTGGATCCAGAGCCCTCAGGCTCCCTGCTCATGGAGGGGCTGGGCCTCTGCTGTGCTCTGGGCTTCCAGGATGTCTGACCTTGGGTGGCCTTGTGGCCTTTCTCGGTCAGCACTTCTTCACCTGTAAAGGGGAGATAATAATGTTGCCTCAACTCAGGCTGAGGCTGGGGGGGAAGGCAAACAAAAAACCCAGCACTTGGCAAACCAAAACAGCCCTAGAAATGCTTCATAATCAAAATCCTTTTTCCTTCTTCTAAAAACAGAAATGGAGGGAGGGTGGAAAGGATAGAGAGAGGGGAACAGGCTCACAACTTTGGTGGAAGGAGGGAAAGGAGTGCATTTTCTGAAGGCATGTTGGGAGGGGGCTGGGAATAGCCCCTCTTGGAGACTGTGGTACACTGGAGGGGACAGAGTGGCCAAAGAACTCTGCCACTCAGAGGTGTGTGGTCTAGGATATCGTATTACCCCATGATCTTCAGGGTACCAAGGGTAAGATATCTTTCTCTGGGTTCTGTGCAACAGCCACCAGGCTCTAGGGGCTGCTGGAAGGGAGGGGACTGTGACAAAACTCAATTCCCCTTATTTAGGCTCAAAGAGGTCAAACAGTGCCCCAAACTTCAGAGCAGGGATCTTAGGTACTGCAATAATCAGAGCACCTGCTGGTGGGGCTTCCTCCTGGGGTGACCTGGAGGCTGTTCCAGGGACCTGGACTTCACCATCAGGGCACAGAGGTTTCAAATGACATTCATGAAACAGAATAAGCCTTCCAAAGGACCACCCCATTTTTCTCATTAAGCAGGGCCTTACCTAGCAAGCTCTTCTCCCAGCATGCTGTTTGGCTCTCAGTTTTATAGCAGTGACTCTCTAGAGGCACATACTCCCAGGAGTCAGTCTTGAGCGCTCCTGCTTGTCACAGGGAAGTCGCAACCTTTCCACGGAGACAGGTGTGGACTGTTCCTTTTGTGCATCCCTCTCACTTGGGGGGTAGAGTGGGCAAGCTGAGCCTGTGGTGTGTGATTATACAATGCTCTAACACTGAAGGAGTTTGGAGCTTTGATCTCAGAGAGAAGAGAGGCTCAAGGGGTGGGGGTCTGGTCATTGTCTTCCAGCGGGTGGGAGCTTTGTTCTCAATGTGGCTTGTCCTTCCTGTGAGTAGCTGACCTCATTGGGGAGAGGGGACAGGCAGAACAAAGCAGGAGAGACTGGCTTCCATACTGGGAGTGGTTTCCCGACCTACAGTCGAAAACAACAAATCACTCGCTAGGGTTGTGGAGAGGAGGTGATGGCCAGCTCCAGTCCCGGGCCAGGGATTATTTTTATACATGATTATTAAAAAAAAAAAAAGTACAAAACCAACACCTATGCCTGGTGAAAATTTAAATACTACAACAGTGCTTCTCAAAGTGAGGTCCCTGGATCCGCTCAGCAACACCTGGGAACTTTCTAGAAATGCACATTTTACTTCCCTTCACCCCAGACCTGCTAAATCAGACACTCTGGGGGTGAGCCTAGCAGTCTGTGTTTGAAAAGGCCCTCAGGGGTGGGGATCCTGAGGCATGAGAGAGTCCCAAGAACCCCACAACAGAAAAGGAGACCAGACAAAGCGAAAGACTCATTGTTGCACCAGAGGGAATCTTTCTTTAGCCATGTAACTGCTACATACTGCTCAGAATATCACCTTCATACACCTGATAAATACATCCCAGATTCCCCATCCCCACCTCCTGCCTTGACACTCCTACTTCTACCTGCAGACCTCGGTAGCTCTAAAACATGTTCAGTTTATCAATTTGTACTCCCTTCCAAAATATGGAAGATTTTTCCTTTTTAGAATTGTGAGTCTTCTCCATTTTGCCACTCTGAAAATTGAGACTTAGCATTTGGATTTGGGTTTCTTTAACCATGAATGCCCGAGTGACCTTCTACTTGCTAGTAGCTGCTCATATTTCTTCTATGACTCTCTGCTTTTTTTTCTCCTCCACTCCCCACCTTGTTTTCCTTTGGGTTGTTGAAATTTTTCTTATTGATTTGAAAGTCTTTATTGTACCTTAAAGAAACTGGTAATTGTTCTGTGTCACAAGGGGTTTTCTCTGCCATTTCCTTTTTTTTACACCTATGAGTTGTGGTGGCAGACTTTATAATTATTATTATTATTATTGCCCATGAAAGGGTTTCTTTGTATAATGTTAAACTTATAAAGTTTTAACTTTAATGCTTTTGGATTTAGGAATGCTCACACACAAAAAAAATCCCTCTCCACCTTTATATTTAAAAAAAAAAATTCCCCATGTTTTCTTTAGGTTCATGATTAAGAACACAAGCAGCAGGGCTAGACAGCCTGGGTTCAAATCCCAGATCTACTTCCTGAATGACTCTGTGGCCTACTTTTCTACTCTGTAAAATGGGGGTTAGGGCACCTCCTTCATAAACCAGGTTGGGTGTGGGAATTTCTCAGGGATTCCTCCTCAGAGTTTCCCTCTGAAGAAAGTCAAAAGCTTTAGTTAACTGGAAAGATTAACTGGTGCCTCACCAGAGTGGGAGCCTGGACCAGATGGTCCTTCACAATCGTTTCCAGGATCTTCCAACTGCAAAAAATAAGGGGCTTTCCCTGAGCCTGAACACATGATTACTTCCTTCACCCTGATTCTTAATCTAGAGGCAGAACTTGCCAGGAAAGAGGTGCAGATTCTGCCCCTGAGGAACTGGGGAGTCCCTTGGAGGCTGATATGGATTGCATTGTGTTCCCTTTTGACATGTGTTGAAGCCCTAACCTGAGATACCTAATTTGGTGTTGGGGTCTTGAAAGAAGTAATCAAATTAAAATGAAGTCATCAGAGAGTTACTCATCCAGTGTGACTGGGGTCCTTATAAGAGGGAATTTGGGTGAGGATTTTCGCCACACACACACACACACACACACACACACACACACACGGTGGGGGCAGGGGGTAGACCAAGTGAAGACACTTTAAGCCATCTTTAAGCCAAGGAGCAAGGCCTCAGGAGAAACCATCCTGTCAACATCTTGATCTTGGACTTCCAGCTTTCAGAGCTGTCAGAAAACAAACTTTTGTTGTTTAAGCGACCTTATCTGAGGAGTTTTGTTTTAGCAGCCAGAGTAGACTAATACAAAGGCTCTGATGGGATCTTCTCTGGGCAGTCCAGTTAAGGCTTTCTTGTCTCACAGACTGTCTAGGCCCCCAATTGGGGTGGGAGTATGTGGATTATCTAGGTGTCTGTTTTACCCCTTGCCTGATACTGAAGACCATGACACAGGTGTAGACAACTGTTCTCTGGGCTTTCTCCTCTACATAGTCACCAAATAGTTTGAAAGACAATATGTGAGGCTTTGGGTTTGGACTAAGATCAAAGCCAAAGAACAGGTGCTCAGGAACAGTGTGAGGGCCCTCCTACTCTGGGTGTGGACAGGGTCATCCACATGGACATCCCCAAGTCCCCGGCAGACTTCAGGAGCCTGCAGACAGCTGCAGTGAGAACAGGTGTAGGGGCCGCACAGTGGGTGAACTCGGGGAAAGAATGCTGGGGAAAGACAAAATGGCACCTGGTTCTGAGACACTCAGTCTTCCCAGCTGGCCTGACATGGTGAGCAGGGCCACCTGTGAGTGCAGGTGGGGATTTGTGTGGGCACAGTCTCCTGTGAATCAGCACTGCAAAAATATTACTGGCCTCTCCTTTCTCTAACCCTGCAGCATGCCATCCTGACTCCAGATTGGGAGGAAACCAACGCAAGGGAAAGGAAAGGGGAGCCAGGAAAATCTAGGGGAGCTGGATTACAGTTTAGGAGACAGCCCTGCTTGGAGAGATGGTCTTTGCTTTCCTTCACTGTCCTGAGAGCCCTGGGAAGACTTCTCCACAGGGCAGTGTACAGCAGGGACCTAAGAGGCCTTCCACAAAATGAGATCTCTTCCTCTTCAAGATGCCTGGCCTTTGCATGGGGAAAGAGACCCCACCCACCATCCTAGGTCTTAGTGCGTCACCACTGCGTGGTGAGGGATGCACCTTGCGATCTGGGCCTGAGGTCCAGACAGGCCCTGAAGCAATCACCCACCCAGTTCTCTACCCGTCCAGGAAGCCATGTCGACTAATGAACCAGCTGCCAGGGAGTGGCTCTCAGTCGCTGCCCTGGCCCCGCCAGGTGTGTGCTGCACTGGACAGGCAGACAGCTGGGCAGGCCAGCTCCACTTGTAAAGGGTAATAACCCAAGGCCGCAGGATAATCGCCACTCTCCTCAGGCAGACATGATCTCATTAGTAGCGATCAGGCAGAAGGTCCAAAGAGGACTCCTGCTCATCTGGGTGGGGGAAGTGCTCCAGTCAGGGAAGGTGCATGGGTCTTCCGCTTCCAGGTGCAAATGGGGGAAGCTCCAAATTTCATGGAAATAATGGAGGAAAAGAAAGGGAAACCGAGCAAATTTAAAAGAGTCACTTCTGAAATGCTCTCTGAGCCCATAGGCCCCTGCTGGACTGTCTCCCAGGCCATGCTAATTTCCACCTTGTGCTCAGACTGAGTCCCCAGCCAGAATTCCCTTCCTCTAGGGATCAGATGTGGCCTCCCTGCTGAGAAGAGTCCTCCCCCACCCTTTCTCTGCTGGCACCAGCACTGCTGGGGTTGAAAGGAAAGAACTGTCAACACCTCACTGCTCTGGGACATCTCTAAAGCTCTGGTTCCAAGATTTGTCCTGGATTATATCATGGCTAATGTCCACTGAATTGTGCTCTCTTAATCTCTTCTATCCTAAAGTTATCAACTTTTTTTTTTTTTTTTTGATAAGGACACTTTTTGAGAACCTGGTGAACATTATGGACCTCTTTCCTTAAAACATGCACAAAAATACATTATGTGCCATATATAGAAGTCCTTGGGTTCTCTAAATCCATCCATGAATGCTCAATCCAGAAATTTCCAAACTTCAGTGTTCATTAGAATCACTAGGGGATTGTCAAAAATACAGAAGTTCAGGCCTTACTAGCTGCTCTGAGGCACCACCAGGGAATCTGCATTTTTGACCATTCTCCAGGCTATTTCGATGCAGGTTCTAGAACCTCACTTCAAGAAACACTGCCTGAGGGGTCTGTGGAGCACAGGTGAGGATCCTGCTCCAAATCCAACTCCAGATGTACAAGTCTTGACATCCCAAAGGAAATGGCAAGCTCCCAACAGCAGGATCTGTGTCTTAAATCTCTGTATGCGGTCTCAGTGCCCCAGAACATCATCCATAAGCACTCGTTGCTTGTCAGAACGCCTTAAGGTTCTCCCGAGGAACACTCCGGAGGAAATCTACAACCCAGTCAATGTGGGCAGAATGTTTCTTCTTCTAACACCAATGGGGCCAAATGATGTTGCCATTTTGTGTGATATGATGGAATTCTCTCCCCTCTACTAGGTTCTTGACCAGGGGCACTTAGAGGGGTCTTTGCAATGGAAGCAATAATCTCCATGGCTCTTTGTATTCTTGCCTGGCTCCATTGGCTGTGTACAAGCTGCCAGTTGGGGGACTGTTTTGGCATCGTTATGCCTCTGTGTTAGCTAGTTTGAATTTGGAATTCTAATCTGATTGACTAAGTAACTTTTACTCTAATTAGAACAGTAGGGTTTGTTCTTAATCTGCAACCATTTAATCTTCTGTCTCATTAATTGTACAAAGGTCTTTATAAATATGTAGATTAGGAAGGGAATAAAAGATTATTTGACCTTGAAAGAAACACATATAAAATAGGTGTTCACTCTCCCAGACTCCTGTTTCCTTTTATTATGCAGATGCAAAAATTCATATGGCTCCAAATCAAGCTATTGTGGGTTATCGGCAATCTTGTAGCCAATTAGGGTACAGCATTCTGATGAGCCATACAAGTTTAATAATTAGTATAGTATTTACATGCAAGCTGCTTCCTGGGAATTTGCATGTAAATAAAAATGTGGCTATCAAAACCAGTCAGAAATAGCCTGCTGATGAAAAAATGTCAAAAGAGTCCAAAGTGAAAACGGGAAACACTTGTGAAGGAAAGGGTTAAATGTCTCTAAACCTCAAGTTAAATCCTTTATGAAGAATGCTCATTTTTAAGGTAAATGGCCTCCTGAATATACATCACATCTTTCTTTTGAGATATTGGTGATTTGCCCTCGAAAAAGCTTATACATAAAATCAGGACAAGCTGGTTTTGTTGTTGTTGTTGTTGGTTTTGGCTAAGATCTTGATCCTACCACCTACCAGTTAGAATGCTCTGATCCTCAACTTTCTCATTTTTAAAATGGGGAGCATTCCACCTTCCTAGCCTGGGAGGGCTAAATTAAATGAGATGGAACATGGAATTCTGAGTGCACAAAGACTTCCCAGAACATCTCTATTTCTTCATTTTTTTTGTTTCCTTTCTTCCTTTGGACAATATACATGGAAGGCTAAAAAGAATATTTTCTTAACAGCTGAATTGACCCACAGGGAAAAACCTGTTCTTGCTTCCAGGGAGAATGTTTGGGAAAACAAAGCTTCCCTATTTAGAGATCGACCAAATTTTCTTGTACCAGGGGGATTTTATAAGAATGAGGGAGATTGAACTTCATGGTTTGCTGGGGTTGCACTTGGCACGATTGCTAACACAGGCTTGAGAGCCCCTTATCTGAAATGCTTGGGACCAGAAGTATTTTCCACGTTGAATCTTTGTGAATTTGGTGATATTTGCGTATATATAAAATGAGATATCTTGGGGATGGGATCCAAGTCTAAACACAAAATTCATTTCTATTTCATATGCACTTTCTACACATAACCTGGGGTAATTTTATCAATATTTTTAGCATGTCTGCATTTTGACTGCAACTTGTCACAGGAGATGAGGTGTGAAATATTCCGGTGGCACCTTTTTAGTGCTCAGAAAGTTTTGGATTTTCGGTCATTTAGGATTTCAGATTTTTGAGTTAGGAATTCTCAACCCTGTAGTCCCCTTTTTGCTTTTGGAACGCCCAGCGAGAGATCAGGGTAAATGAGGCCACTGACTGGGGAACAGTTGAATGACTCGTGAGGAATTATGATGCTTCTGCTCTCTGCCAGATGACCATCTCTCCTGGTTTCCCCAAATTCTTCACTACCTTACCCCTTTTTGATGAACCTGCTGTGAAATTGAGTCGCTCTGCTGGGTATATGGATTGCTGAGAAGGGACTCAAGGAAAGTGTATGGAAGGAATGTGGGGCCCCTCATGGGAGCCCCACATTTCCAGGAGCAGTGCTTAGCCTACACTCCCAGTAGCCTACACTCCCAATGATGGCTGTCCTGGTCCTTGGAACGCGGCCATCCTGCACTCCCACCATTGGCCATTCCAGCTCTTCCCCTGGGCCCTTGCTGGAGTCCCAGCATTTCAAGGACTAACAAGTCCCCTGCTCCCAAGCAAGCCATGGGTGGGCTCCAGGATCCACCATAGCCCACCCACAACTGTGTCTCCAGCACCATGGGTTGCATGTTGTGGCACCACATCCCTGGTTACCTGTGTTGGCACCAAGTACAAGATTCATCTTGTACTTATTTGGTTCCTGATGACAATCCTGTCTGTAAGAAAACACAGCCTCATCATCATTTTCCTTGGGGGAACCACATACACTCTTCTGGCTTGCTCCAGTACTTCAGTGCGTATTGTGAAGGGGAGATGTTGCCACTAAGGCACCCTCTCTCTGCCTCTCCTTGGTGATCTTATGCCAGGCGCCTGGGTGTTGGAGCTGGCGGGAAGAGGACATGGCTGGGGAGGAGAGTGTTTTGCTGGCTAGCTCGGGGCGTGATTTTTGGCTCCTGGCCTTTAACATAGTTTACTAATCCTTTCCACTGCCAAGAGCCGGTAAGGAAGGGCATGTGTGACGAAGATGGAGTGGGAGAGGGGCTGTTTCTCCTCTTGTACTCTTCTGAAGCAGAAGAAGGGGGAGGGGTGGCTGTTCTGCTTTTAATCTTTACATGTAGGGCAACTGAGAGCAGAAACATTTTAATAGTTAATCAGCAGTTTTCAGATGACGTATTTCACATTCTTCTTTGTATTCAAATGCCAGGGAGAGAACTCTGGCAAAAAGATCAACTCCATAGATGCTTGAGTGATGGAAAAAAAATAGTGACACAGTTTTTCCATTGCAATTCAAAAAGATACAATCTTATGTTAGTACAAGGAAATGTTTATGAGAAATGATATTAAAGGGGAGGCAAAACAAAAGCCGGTGTGCATACACTAATTAAAAGTGTGTAGAAACAGCTCTAAGTACATTAACCAAGATCAGATGGAATCTCAAAGCTATGCCCCTGGTATAGGATTGGACTCTCTTTTGAATGAGAAGTTAAGTTTTATGTTACATTATTCTTATAAGTATTAATCAGTAATCTGGATTAACAGTTCCTGGAAGAGGGCGGCATTCCCAGGGGCTATCCAAGTGTTTCGTGAACCTCTGGTGCTTGACTCTCTCCCTGCACCTCAGCCCAGAAACTGAGGCCACCTCCCCACTTCCTGCAGAGACCCACCCCAAGGCAACTTCAAACAGAGAAGGTTTAGCATGTTCTCCAGGATAGAAGAATAAGGATGCAGAACCCTGCACATTGTACAACTACAATATATGCATGAAACACACTCAAACACAAGGGCAAACGTGACTCAGGGCACACAATTGTTGTTTTGATAGACACAAGGCATTAGCCCTCCTGTTGGCCTCCAGTGAATAAAGAAAACAGTTGGGGAATGGGGTCGGATTGAAGCATCACTCAATTCCATTTGTATTGTTTAAACAAATAAATAACACACAAGTATTTTCTATTCCAAAAATGAATTTTACTGATTATTTTAAATATTTAAATGTGCCTCATCAATGCACACAGCTGGGCTCCAACTAAGATGCCCTGAAACCTGGTCCATCCCCTTGGATTCCCAGTGAGGCCCCCTCCCCTCTCCCATCTACCTCAGCCCCACAGTAATGGCAACTCTCCCAGTGTTCCAAGTGGGGACACAGGGTCTCAAAAGATTCATCTCTGGACTTTTCTTTTCCTTATATCCTCCTTCCCAACCTTTTTGCTAGCGATTGGTCAGAAGTGGCCACACCCTCATCACTTTCAGAAAAAGGAAAGTTACAGTGGAAGTATAAAAAAAGCAAGAAACAACAACAAATTCAGGATACCTTCTTACAAACAAGAAAGGAAGCCAGAGATCAGCATAGAACCTGTATCTTAATAACAGCGTGGCGAGGAGACAGAGCATTCTCTTTCCTCCGTTGAGGAAGGGTTCGTGGGCTGGAGTGAGCAACAAGGTGGGTGAGATTTTAGGGGTGCTGGAGGTGGGAGACCAAAGGAAAGCATGAGATGGGGGAGGTGCCAGATAAAATAGAGGATGCCCCATTAAAATTAAATTTCAGGTAAACAATAATTCTTAAGTATTTTCAAATAGTGTGTGTGTGTGTGTGTGTGTGTGTGTGTGTGTGTGTGTGTGTGTAGGGGGGTATTGTAGAAAAGGAAGCCTCCTTGTAGGTTTTGGGTGGGGCTGGACATGGGTGAAACCTACCCTGCTACAATAATAGTCCAGGCCCCTGTCCTACAGGAGACTCCGTTGCCCCACCTGGCATTAAGCCAACCATCTTTAGAAACTGTCATTCCAATGTTCTTATTTTATACATGAAGAATCCGAGACTTACAGGATAGGGCTTAAAAGAATTGTCTAGTCCTTTGTCACTGTCCACCCAATAAGTGGCAGAATCTGGGTGCTCGCCAAGATCGAGGGTCCTCATGTGGCCCTCAGGAAGTGTGGTGCTTGTCAGGAGGGAGGCTGGAGGTTGTGAGATGCAGTGGCAGCTGCTGGTGCCGGACACAAATTCAAGGGCTGAGACTGGCCGCTGCTCAGCAGAAGAGGTCCAGCACTCCCTGGAAATGTGCCTTGCCCTGCCTGGTGGATCACAATGTCAGTTTCCTTTGCACTCTTTTCAGCTTTGGAAATATTGCCATGGAGACATTTGAACTCCTGTTGGAACCAAGGTTGGTGTCGGCACCTACGACATACCCATGTGACCACCTCTAGTCATGTCTGAAGCACAAGTCCACCCACTCAGGAAGCTCAAGATAAAAATGCCAGAGTTGGCTTCCAAGTTGGAGCAGAAGAAAAGGAGGAACAACCAAATGAGAACAGCACTACTGTGAACCCTCTTTTATTGTGAGGAAATGAAGGGGTGGAGAGGTGAGGTCTGACTGCAGATGCTGGGTGCTAAATAACCTCTTTTCAGTCTTTCTGATGATGTTGATGGTCCCTGTGTGATGTTGCAGGGCACAGCTGTCATCTCTCCCCATCTGATGGAGGCTTCAGATGATGAGTTTCATAAGCAGCAATCTATGGAGAAATCCTGCCCTTCTCACCCCAGCTACCCTAACTGGCAGCATTGGAGAAGAACTGCTTCCAGTTCCCCAGGTCTGGGAGGAGCCTTGTAGCCCAGGTAGATGTGGTAATGTGGCAGGAAAGAGGGAAATTCAGGGCAAGATCAAGATACAAAGATGCATCTCTCAGACTGTATAAGGGATAGATAAACCTGTGCAAGAAGGTTTTCAAGCAAAGAAGAAGAAAGAGAAGAAGAAGGAAGAAAATGTATTTCCATAATACACTCCTGTGAAGTGAACCTCTATTCTATAGAAGAGAAAACTGAAGCAGAATGTGGTTAAAAACCTTGCTCAAGCTGACGCAGCAGATGACCAAACTGGAATTGAACCCATCCAGCTAGGTGCTCTAATCATTGGCCAGCAGTTATAATGCCCATGCTGGGGACTTGTTAGAAATGCAGAACCCAGGCCCCTGTTGGGAATCCTGGTCAGATCCTGCTTCTAACAAGGTCTCATGTGATTTGTCTGCTTACTCTAATTCAAGAAGTGCTGCTCCAAGGAAATGCCATATGCTTTTTGGACCTTATAGCCTGGATGCCTAAGAATCTTTGTTTTGTTGATTGTTTATCTTCTACACCTAGAATGGTGCCTGGTGTATAGTAGATGCTTAATGAATGCATGTCAAATGTATGAAAGGTATTGAAATAAATTTGGCTTTGGCTGGTTTTGGACTCTGGTATGGGATTACCATAGTCTAATTCAGACCTTCCTGAGGGCTTTTTGCAGGAGTGGCCCGTCTTCCCCACCATCTTGTTGGAAAGTGGGAAGAGGAACAAGTGCCTTTGGCTTGGGGAATAACCATTATGTGGAATGATCTGCTGCCTTCATTAGTGACGATAATCAACTACAGTGGCAACACTGGCCCGATGTTGGATCAAATCATAAAAATGGCGACATCCCTGGAAGCAGCCTCTCTCTCCCAGCCATGGTCCTTGTTTCTTCCCCACTGACCAGCCACTGTTGTTCAGCTGCTCACATATCTCAGCTGCATTTCACATACCTGGGAGTTATTTCAGCGACATCCCTCCAACGTCTGCGAAAGGGTTTTATTTTTATTCCCTGAAAAGCCTTCAAAGCACTCCATCTGAGCTTTGAGTTTGGCGTGGGTAATTTGAAACATTTAATGGGGATTGTTATGTGGTTTTTTTTTTTTTTTTTTTTCAAGGAGGAATTATTCTGAGCAAAGTCTGGGACTGGCCGGAAGGAGACAGCCAGACATCTCCAGGTAGAGCGAGTTTCCTGCTGTTCTTGGGTAAATCAAAGAGGAACCAGCAGCCCTGGCTCCCCAGCCCCATGCCGGGCCTGACCCCAGCCTTTCATGTACAGTGGCCACAGGGAGGAGAGAAAGTACAAAACCAGAACAAACCCCCCAAAGTAAAGGCCTAAAATGAAACCATTTCACAATGACAATACTCTGTTCTTCTTTAAACTGCCTAAGAACAAATGACAGTCTTTTTTTTTTTTCTCTTCCCAGTGGAAAGACTGGATTCAGGCTCTTATCCTCAGAGGCCTTTATTTTGGGTACCTCCACCCTTATCTCCTTTCATTATTTTAGAACTTCTTAGACTCAGGGTGGTGAGTGGGTGAAAACAGAAGCCTCTAGGCCACCGCTGCTGGAGGACCATGGCCTGGGCCTGGGGACATGTGGTCTTGGGACTGTTCAGATTTAGGGTGTAACAGAGGGTCTGCTTTTATCCTGGTGGTAAGGGTTAAGATAAGTGCAGGGGAATAAAGGTGCTGTTGTCCTTCCCCAGCCCCGAAACAGGGGGCCGCCCTGCCATCTTCTTTTGGACCTGCATTAACAGACAGGGTCGTCACCCAGCTGGTGTTGCTGGTTGGAAATCTGGACCTGAAAACATTGTCATTCAGCCCACCTGGCCAGTATGATGCTGGGTCCTTGTTCAGTGTGCTCAGCAGGCTCAGCTGGGAGGTGGCATTAAAGGCCATGTTTGCCACACAGCCCTTCCAGGCAGTCCTGAGGCCCAGGATGACTCAGGAAAAAGTGCAGGGTTTCAGGTTAGATGCCCCTAACCAGTCCGTGAAAAGGCAGTCGCACTTGGCTAAAGGTACACAGAGAACTGAGAGGAAGCAGAGCCTGTGTTTCAAGTACAAGGCTGATGTTTCCCCAGGCATGAGACCCCGGGAAGGATGGACAGGATAGTGTGGATCCTACCTCATTTCCTTCCACCCCATCCTGAGCTGACTTCTAGTCCAGCTCTCTGGGATCCTTCCACACTGAAAATCATCCTGGATGATTTTCAGGGAGAGGGTGGCCTGGGAAACAGTGATCAGAGTGGGTGCACAAGGGAGAATCACCCTGGGGACCTCTGCAAGTAGCACTGCCCTTAAACCCTTACCACCAGGAAAAAAGCAGACCCTTTGTTACACCCTAAATCTGAACAGGGATTGGGCTGATGTCAGGTGGCCCAGAGGCTCTTTGTCAGGTTCCTCTAGTACAGACCCCTTCCTACCTCGTGTTTGTGCACTGCTGACCTCCTCTTCCTGAGTTGTGGGTCCAGAAGGGCAGGGACCCTGAGTGTATTGGGCTTCCCAGGCAGGGCTGGAACTGATCCCCTAGTCCAGCTCTGCTCTGTGCCCCTCTTCCATGGCTAGTGTTTTTCAACCTTGTTTTGCCAATTACCAGGCCACACTCCAGACTGGTCTCTATCATGGGACTGGGTGATCAAGGTGGACAAACCAGGAAACTCCAATGGCTTCCACTGACCCAGCCAGGCCCATCAGCCATCCTGGGAAGATGCAGAGAGGAGAGAAAGAGCTGAGCAGGCAGGTAGCAAGGGGACAAGATCTCTTCTGCCAAGTGCCAGTGCAAGCCACACAGGGCTCAGGGACTCTGTTTTCACTGCTTAGTGACACTCCTGCCTGCCTATGCACCTCATTCTCCTGAGTGGGACAAGCTTTCTGGAGAGCTGGGAAGATGCAGGAGGCAGGCTGCTCTTGGCTTCTAGCACCCACCCTCTGGGCTCAATGGACATTATTCATATGTGCCCATGCTACTTAGGGGCAGGGTGGGCAGCTGGAACTGTCGGACCCTATAACCACACAGGGGGTGGCCCCCAAAGGAAGGTACAGAAAGGTAAAGGATTTCTGAGCTGACCAAAGTGTCTGTGTCCCCACTTGACCTATGACTTGATGACCTCCAGGAAAGTGGCAGTGGCATGTGGTCCTGGTATACAAGACCACTAGGCATAGTCCCCAGCCACTACCCAATGTCAAGTGTAGTACTGTCACTGAGAAATGCTGATGGACCCCTGGACAGGAGGGAGAATGTTGAGTAGCAGATGTCAGGCAGCGGTCACTGAGAGATCTTCCAGCACTTTCCTTCCTGAGGAAAGGGAGACCCAGAGGAGATGCATGTGTTCCTGAATCACATGCTAATTGCTTCAGTGGCTTGTCCCACCACAGTTGAACCCTGTAGAGGGGCTGTCAGGTCTGATGGGCAAGGCAAAGGGAGTGTGGGGCAGGGGCTGGGACAGGGAAGCCCCACTATGGGCAGGATCAAGTCCTTTGTGTGGGAAGGGCACTGTCCTTGCCGGGCTCAAAAATAGCAGCATCTTTGGGCCCAGAGCAGGCTCCTTGGAAGAAGTGGATCTGGCTGTTGAAGATGGAGGGCAGGTTGGATTTTAGGGCTGGAGATGGCAGAGGGGTCTCTGGTAAGAGGGCAAACCAGACAGGAATATGGGGGCTTCCTGAGGTACAGGTGACTGAAGCTCCCTCGGCCTAGTCTCCTCTCTTGTTTGCAGCACCGACCATGGGTGAAATTTAATATGCTTTGTTCTCTGTCTTGCTGGACTCTGAGCCCCAGCAGGATAGTGTCAGTGTTGCTCAGAGCTCCATTTCCAGGTCACACCGTGGTACCCATAATGACTGAACAGAGGGAAGATGAGGAAAGGATAGAAGAGGCTGAAAGAGGGATTGGGCTGATGTCAGGTGGCCCCAGAGGCACATCTGCACCCGGTACTCCCTGCAGAGCAGAGTGCCAAGCCCCACTCATCCTCACACCTCTCAAGTCTTCGGGTAAGTTAAGTATCCTGATTCTCAGCTTCCTCATCTGCTATTTAGGGTAATAAAAATGACCAAGCTTTGGGCCGGGGTTGTGGCTCAGTGGTAGAGCATTTGCCAGTTCGATCCCTGGCACCACATTAAAAAAAAAATAATAATAAATAAATAAATAAAATAAAGGTATTTTGTCCATCTACAACTAAAAAGAAAAGATTTTTTTTAAAAAAATGACCAAGCTTTGAGAATCTACCCAAGGAGACAATGTCCTCGCTCAATATGAGGTTTCTTCCTTTGAGGCCATGAAGTGGAAGGAGGAGGGTGGAACTTAGCTCTTCTTACCCAGGTCACTTTGGGCATCCATTGACCTTCTTATCTGTAATCTGAGATGGTGTACTGGGTTAAGAAGTGCTCCTTATTTTTAAAGTAGTGGTAATTTGTTCCTCAAGTGATGTTTTATTCAGAATTCCAATATAAAACAAGCATGGAGCTGCCTGGTGAAAGTTGGAGGGATTGGGCAAGAGGCCGGAAGCCCACCGGGTTGGTCTCCTCTTACCCTGGTGGTTGGCTACCTCCATGCCCCTCCATATAGTCCAGGGTGTGGGGGAACCCCAGTTTGAACATCACTTTAAAGGCCTAGAACTCTTTGAAACCAATTCAGGTGCAGCCAACACACACCACTCTCCCAGAAGCTCTACCCTCCAACTACCAAGAACCCTCCATCTGCCTCTGAATACCTTGTGGCAGTCATCTCTTGGGTGTCCTCCTCTGAAGGAGGGGACAGTGAGGCCCTTCCTTCAGACAGGCCATCCTGCAGACCAGGCACAGTGTGTAGGACAGACAGGCCATCCTACAGACCTAGGAAGGCTAGATCAGGCCTTAGGAGCCCCAGACTTGAGTTCAGACTTTTCTTGGCATCTGTGTCACTCTATTCCTGCTCGGTCCTCCCCCCATGGGCCCCACCCTCACAGCTGCTCACGCATAGGTGGTTGCCTCTTAATGCCACCTCCCTCTGCATGTGTCCCCACCACAGGCACACCCTGCAATTACAGCTGCTGTTCCCTGCCTTTCTATTGTGCCTGCCTCACCTCCCCACTCTCTTAGTTAATTGCTGGGTTGGCCCTTCACTGTGTCCTTAATGCTAAGGCCTGTTCCCCTCAGCTGCCAGCACTGACGTTTTCTATAGCTACAGGGGAAAAAAATCAACACAGCTTTAGCCTGGGAGAAAAGGAACATTTATGGGCAGGCCAAAGCTTCCCAAACTGAAATGTGCATGTTTGGCCCAGGGATTTTGTTAAAATGCAGACTCCAGTCCCCATGAGTCCAGGCTGGGGCTGGAGATTTTGCATCTACCCAGTTCCCGGGGTGAGGGTTTTTCACTGTGAGGGAAGGTCCTTTCAGGAGAGGGTTCTCAAGAGTAGTGGGGACCCCAGGATTCTTTCTCCTGCCCTGCTAAGAAAGCATCAACTTCTGGAGAAAGGATCCTTTCTACTCATTCCAGAAATATTTATTGAGCATCTGTGGCATGCCTGGCACAGTGTAGGTCCTAAAGATATGAGACAGCATCACTCCTTCCTGAAGCTTCCATTCTACTGGGAATGGGTTTGGAAAGTCACTAAACAAAGTAAATAAATGCAGTATGGAGTTATTGGCAATGTACATTATGGAAAAAAATGAAGAGTTAGGGAGTAGGCACAGGTGGTAGGGGTGGCCATAAACAGGGTGGTCAAGAGCTATCCAGGGAACCCAGGTGGATTTTAGAAGGTGGACTTCTTATAAGAGCCCAAAAGGACAAGTTGTTTTTTTTTTTTTTTAAGTAATTTTTGTGTGACTTGAACGTGAATTTCTGTATGGCAGCTGGGGGTCTCATTGACCTGCATCATGGTCACTGCTGGGTACAGGCAGTGGTCAGGGAGTCCCAGAACCAGCAAACTGTCCCCATGAATGCTGGCGGGTTGCAGGACAGAAGTGAGCTCTGGTGTGTGCTTTGAATCTGTGGTGACATCAGCGAGGCCTGTCTCTTGGCAGTGGAGCCCCTCCTGATCTTTAGCCCTGCTCTAGGGGAAGAAAGAGGTGGTTTTTCCCTCCAGCAAAGGGGAACAGCCATATATGCCCTTCTGTCCCCACAACTTGGGGGTGTCAGGCATTACCCCTTCCAAGCCCAGTGAGGGAGGAGGGAGGCATGAGCCCCAGCAGGTCTGCCTGATGAGGAGGGCAGATCTGTTCAACACAGCTCTCAATTTCCAATTTCTCCATTTAAATTAGAATTCTAGGGGTTAAATCTGGCTCTCATTTGGCAACCACACAGGTGTTGGGGGTGGGAAGTCATCTCCTTCCCTAGGCCTTGCAGTGAGGTGGCTGTGGGGCCTCTGCTCCCTTCAGGTCTAACCCAGGATGGAGTGAAAGGGTGGAGTGAAGGAACCAAGGCAGGAAGCTGCAGAAATAGCTTTCAGGGGGTGGGAGGGCGTGGTGCTCACTGAAGGCCGAACACCCCCGCGGGGCGTTGTTTCTCCACCCTCCACAGCTCAGGGGATTTCTCAGTCATGGGAGGAGTTGGGACCCAGTTCAGTGAGATCCCCACCCCATTCCAGCCTCAGCGTCCGCCCTGCACTCCTGTTTAGAGCACCAAAATCTGGGCCCACCTGCGGTAACAGTAAGGTCCCTTGAGAAAAGGGGGGAACTAGCGAGCATGTCCCTGTGCCCAATACCTGTCCACCTGAGCCCTCAGCCAACATCTGAGCTCCATCCGACCCCACCCCACTGTGGGGCACAAGCCAACTCCAGGCACGTGTGGCCATGATGAGGTCTGTTTTGGTGTCCTCTACTTGTCTTGATGGCCCTTTCATGTCCCGGGCTTACCCACAGGGGTCATTCCTGCCCCATACAGGATTCTGTGTGAACCAAGGCTGTACCAATGCAGGGTGCTACCTTGAGCAGATGGACAGAAATCCACAGAGTCCATGGAGGACCAGAGGGGCTTAGAGGCCTTGGGGAAACAGGGGCCCCAGAAACTGATGGAGAGTTGTCAACCATGGGGTGTTCTTCCATGAGAGAACTTGCTGGCACAGTTGCCTGTGGCCACCTCAACAGAAATCCCTATTCCCTAAGGTCACACATTCCTAGGCTGATTTAGCCAGTGGTCAGACTGAAGAACAGGCAGTGAGTGGAGTGAGATTGTGTCAGCCTCTTCTGTGTGCAGGCCTCCCTCTGGGGCTTCCACCAGCCTGGCCATGGGGAGCTTTCTCAGGGCTAAACTAAGGATAAGGCTCCTCCCACCTGGTACCCTCCCCTCTCTTCCCACTCTCCTTTTTTTCAAGTGTCAGACCTGCATCCTGGCCTGAGGCTCTGTCCACCTGCCCCAGCTCCCATCTCCCATCTCCCACAGCTAGTATTTCCCCCCACAAATCTCTCTTACTGCTCATTCTGGCTTAGCATCTGCTTTCTAGAGAACCCGGATGGACCCAGTAGGACTCAGACAGGAACTGGGAGGAACTGGGAGCTCTCAACCAGGGATCAAAGTAAGGAGTCAGTGTTGGGGCAGTCAGCCTAAGAGGATGGGGTTGTGGGGTTCCCCTTAGCACCCCTGCTGCAGTGGTCATTGGAGAAAGGTTCTACGTCACTTTCCTTCTGGCCATGTGGGTCCCTGTCTACTTCTTCACCCTCTTCCAGGTCTTCTACTGACTGACAATCTTCCCAACTACAGTCCCTGTTCAATTCCAAACGAAGACAACTTGGAATATCCAGCCTTGATTGAAGATCCACCCTTGACCAAACTGATGTTGTCAGAATTCTCTGTTGGGTCTTGTCATTAACCCATAGGAGGCAAGATAGAAGGACCCCTGAGAGCTGGGCAGGGCCACCTTCCCACACTGGTCCCCAGGACCAGCCCAGGGCCTCCTATGACTACTTTTCCTCTTTGTACCTGCTAGGTCATGAGGTCTTTCCCAATCTTTCCATGACCTCCAGTTTGTTGTTCTTGCTTGACCTTGGAGGGCTGGCACTCCTCTCTCCAGCTCTAGCTGGGGGTACTGGCACCAGTAAGTGCTCCCTGCATTATTGGGAACTGCTGTGTTGGGTCATGTCAGAACCAGGGTTCTAGGTGGGGTGGAGGGTGGTCACTGGAGAAAGGTTCTTCGTCACTTTCAATTGCTGTATCAATCTGGACATAGCCCTCCTCGCCCTACCCTGTCACCCTCCAGGTTACAGCATCCCAGGCAAGGTCCTGAAGCCTGCTGAGAGATGATGTGATAATAAAGGACGGGGAAAACTGGCATAGGTCATGACCAGCGGGGAAAAGTGGGGATGGGTCTTGGCAATGTACGCCTGAGCTGTCAGTCCCTCAGGCAGGCACTGTGCTAAACATTTTCTCATCTGAAGCCACAAGGCATGTGACCTCCATTACATTACTTAACCTCTTTGTGCCTCAAAAATGGGACTGGGAAAGAGTCACATCTACCCAGGGCAGCTACTTCATGTAAGCTACCAAGACAGTATCTGGCCCTTAGCAGGCTTCTGTCAATGTTGGTGATGACAGAGAGGAGGGCGTGGGATGGAGTGACGTGCCCAAGGTCACGCAGCCAGCAGGCAGCTGGTCACACTGCCAAGAGTCAGCAGGAAATAGCCGTGGACAAAGTAGCATTGGTTTTCAGCCTCTCTCCACAGAGAAGCGGGCTGCAGTTTCCCTCACCACACAGAAATCAATACGCAGGAGGTTGTTAAAAACCACCTCCCATCAAGCCTGCCGCTGGCCGGGAGCTGAGGGCTGCTGGGTTCACGGCCCGCCCCGCCCCAGGGGCACTTAGGATCCATCCACACAGGGTGGGGACGTGCACGCAGGCTTCAGGCAGGCCTCAGATAACGCTGCGAGGAGGCAGAGCCAGGCCTGCCAAGGTTATGTGCACACCTCTCAGCTCCTGGCCTTCCCCTGCATTCCCTGGGAGAGAGATTTCTCCCGGCTGCTTCACATCAGAGGAGGCCATCAGCTCTCAGCGAAAAATAAGGCAAGTGAGAAAACAGCTTTGGGTGCCAACCGGGGCCCCACTTCCAGGGGAAGCCTTCCCTAGAGGCCATTCGTTTGCTGCAATTCCTCAGCCAGGCTTGGATTCACACCCTCTCATTAAGAAATAGTACATCTGGAGCTAAACCCAGAGTGAGTGGTTGGGGGCCTTTCCAAGGGCTGGGGGATACAAGGAGGAGGGTGGCAGAGGTATTGAAACAATTCAGTGTTGTTGAGAGGATTGGCCAGGAAACCTAGGTCTGCCCACAAAGAATCCAAGAATCCAAGCCATCTGGCCATGGCTAAACGGCAAACATGATTTTCCTGAGATTATCGAGACTCTATGGGCCTGGAACCAGCCACTATAGGCTAGATGGTGCTGCAAAAACAAATAGCCCCAGAGGTTTCCTTCTTGCACATGGCATGTGTCCTGGGGACTGATTTTGTTCTCCTCAGGGTCACATTAATAGGGAAGTCACTACTATGATTTGAATATTTGTGTCTCCTTCAAATTTATGTTGAAACTTAATCCCTAAGGCAACCCTTAATCCCTAAAGTGAATAGGCCACGAGTCTTATGCCCACATAGATGGGATCCGTGCCTTACAAAAGGGCTAGAGGGAATTAGCTGGGGCTTTTTGCCATTTTACCCTCCACCATGTGAGGATACAATGTCAAGGCATCATCTTGGAAGCAGAGAGCAGCTTTCATCAGACACTGAATCTACTGGCACCCTGGTCTTAGACTTCCTGGCCTCTAGAACTGTGAGAATTAAATTTCTACTATTTATAAGTTACTCAGTCTCAGATATTGTTGTTATAGCAGCACAAATAGGCTAAAATGGCCACCATCTCAACCTTTGCTTCAGTCTGATGAAAGGAGATCTCTGGAAATATCAGAGGTCTGTTCCTATCACTGGTTACAACTAGTCCCAAGGCACCACCCAAGAATGTGGGTACCAGGAAGGTAGTCCCCCTGGGTGACCATCACTGGCCTGTCCCTCCCTATTCTCAGGCTCCAGATCATACTCAAGAAAGTCCCTCTTCACCTTCCTGCCCCTCCTGCCACTCAACAGCCATATCATGATATGCCATGGAGCTTGGGGCCAAGCCTGGTCAATCTCCCAAGCTGGGCCACCAGGGTGAGCTTTGTGTTTCAGTTTTGATCTTCTGAGCATAGACTTAGATCTCCAGGACTTGATACACTTTCATCTTTCTAAGAAATTGTTTAAGTTCTGGTGTCCTACCACATAGCAGGGTGACTGGAGAACAACAATGTGCTATGTATTTCAAATAGCTAGAAGAAAGAACTTTTTTTGTGTATGTCTGTGGTGCTGGGGATGGAACCCAGGGGTGCACTACCACTGAGCTCCATCCTCAGCCCTTTTTTATTTTATTTTATTTTGAGACAGTGTCTTGCTAAGTTACTCAGGCTGGCCTCAAACTTACAATCCTTCTGCCTCAGCCTTCCAAGTAGCTTGGAATATTACAGGTATGCACCACTGTGTCCAGCAGAAAAAAGGATTTTGAGTGTTTTCACCATAAAGAAATGCTAAATGTTTGAAGAGAGAGATATATTTACCCTGATTTAAACATTACATAATATATAACTATATTGAAACATCATATGTAATTTCTATTAATAGGTACAATTTTATGCTTTTAAGTATAAAAATGTATCAAAAAATAAATTTAAAAGTAAAAAAATCATGTACTTGTATTTACCCATATATATATTATACATGTATATATGTATAATATATATAAACTATATAAACATGTATGTACATACAGCAAAGGTCTCCAAAGACCTCAAGCTATATGTGCACGCATGTATGTGCACACGCACATGCACGCGCGTGCACACACACACACACACACACACACACACATGCAGAGTTTTTCTTTGGAGGTGATTTGCACCTGAGGTCCAAACACCTTTGCTATTCTAATCCAGGGTAGTCACTGTAAAGGCAAAGAGAACCTGTTGCTGTCTAGCTCCTCACTGGGCAGACGATCAGAGGATAAAAGTGGGGTGACAGGACCTAAAGGACGTCTAGTGTCACAGGTAGAACGGCTTGATGCTTACACCCATTCGCTCTAGGAGGATCTGGAACTTGCTAAAGATGTCTGAGGCTTTGTCCTGCAGTGTCCATTTACTGAGGTCCCACTGAGATGCCTCAGCCTGACTAAGACCAACCCTACCCCACAATGACACTACTGCCCCTCTGAGCACTCCAGTCAGGATAATCAGCTTATTTTCCTGCCACTTGCAGCTCACACAGTGACACCCAGACAATGGGAGAGGTGAAGTAACCAACAGAACCCTCTCCCCACCTGTCTCCAACCCAAGGGGTTTGCAATTGATTTTCCACCCAGCACAGCCTCTGCATATTCACATCCATCCACCCAGTCACTCAAAACACATGTTCCCTTTCCTCTAGTTTGCTGAGCATCTACCATATGTCAGGTGCTCTATTCAGCATTTGGGGACAATGATGACCAAGTTGAGATGTCAGTCCTTAAAGAGCATATGATCGTTCTCTTATCTTTCCAGCAAGAGGATTTTTGATGAGAAATGGGAGCCCAAGTAGTAACACAAAGTAGAGAAGCTGAGGCTACAAGGGGAAAGGTGGTTGCTAAACAGAGTCTTTATTCACAAATCACAGAGCAGAACTGACTACCAGTCAAACCCTATTCAGGAAGGAGTTTGGCAGCCAAGACCCCAAACAGCCTATGAGGTCAGGTATGGGCTGCCCTCCTGCAGAGTGAGGGTCTGTGAAGCTCTGCTAAAGGCTATTGACAGAGGGCACTGGAGGGGAGGAGCTGCCCATGACCAGAAAGCTGTTCCCTGTAGGTCCATGGAGACCTTTGCTGTGCAGAATGGGTCATCATTATTACAAGGCAGACATGTCACACTTATTACTGAATCATTCAGTTGACTCCCAAGTTTTAAAATGCAATTTCTAGGCCTGTTACCTCCCCCACAAACAACAGCAGTTGCTGTAACTGCAGACCGTTCCCTTTGGCCATTTCCCTAGGCTACTCCAGACTGAATGCCTTTGGAAGGCCCCATCTCACAAAAATCCTGCTGTGGTATCATTACCCCTTGGCTCAGCCCACACTCCAAGGCCTCCATCTTGCTCTCTATCCCCAATGCAGCCATATCTACTGTAGGATGACCCTCTGGCCCATCAGTGCGCTGTCCACATCACTCCCTTCTTCCTCCTGAGCTGTCCCCTCAGAGCAGCCCCCTGAATACTCTCCTCTTGCTGTACCTGTGCTCCAGCCTCACCCTCCAACAAAGGAGCCTCTCCTATGAGGCCCCCCAGAACACCTGTGGTGTGATTATGCGTGAGTCCTTCTGTACCCACTTCAGTGCCTCAGGAAGGGTCTTGCCTGGGACACTTCATCTCTCAAATTCAGCAATGAACTGAACAAAAGAAGGAGGCCCCCAAAGACGACGACTTCAAAGCTGCTGGATTCTAATCTAACATCTGCTATAGTTATGTGACCTCACAAAATTTCCTCATCTGGAAGGTGAGACATTTCCTGGACTGTGTACTCAGAGGTGACCATGAGGATTGAGTGAATACCATCTCAAGCTACAGATGCTTCTGTGTCCTGGGGCTGTGACCAAAGATCTGATTCACACATCTGCTCCATTCTCATAGCACACAACCCTGGATATCTAGTAGATGCCTAAATAATGCAGGTGACCATGAAGCAGGGCTGTGATCAGTGGAGCACAGGCTGGTCAGATTCTACTGAGGTTCTCAAAGGCCAAGAAGGTGGCCCCTCTCCACCTTCTCTTCTTGGGGACCTGCAGGTAGGTACCAGAGACCCTCCTTTGGTGGCTGCTTAGTGGAAACTGGTAGCACCTCAGAGGAATGGCCCAGCCTCCCCTCCTGAGGACATTTGGAGGGGTTGGGAGGCCTGAAGAGCACTGGCAATGCCTAAAAGTGGCACTGTAGCCTCTTGCCAGCCAGAGATGTGGCTGG
This sequence comes from Spermophilus citellus, assembly GCF_964194105.1. NCBI lineage: Eukaryota > Metazoa > Chordata > Mammalia > Rodentia > Sciuridae > Spermophilus > Spermophilus citellus. The sequence goes on from NC_138185.1 coordinate 55,551,023, forward strand.
GCAGTGTCTTGGCATGAAATATCCAGACAGACAGCCTGGGACAGAGATAGGGGGTGGGATCCCTGACAGCACATATGTGGAGCCCAGGATGTTTGCCAGTTTCCTGAAGGACAGTGGCACTGTGAGTAGCAGAATTTTCATCTGTTGACTGGTGGCCCGTGATTAGGGCTAGAACTAACTTCTTGCAGGGCAGCTGAGAACCCTCAGTTCTCAGTGTGGCTGCTCCCCTACTCCAAGTCCATGTGGGACACACATGTGAGAAGACAGTCTAGAGAGGGCACAAGTGGGGAGCAATCCAGAGGCCCACTTGCGCTGGCTTGTCTTGGATGTGGAGATGGAGACCTGGGAAGTGCACCCTGGAGTCTTGGCAGTACCTCCTCTGCCTTCAAGCTCCCGCCCAAAGGATATGAAAGGGCATCCTGTGGGCCTTTCAGCATTAACCCCAGGTCCGGAAACCTCCTTCCTCTTGGCTCTGGGATGGGACAGGTTGCATTTTCCCTGCCCAAGAGGGGCCACCATCTTCCCCTCTCAATTGGCTGAGGCAGAAGAAGGCCCAGGCTGGGGTCCAGACCCTTGTGCCAAATTGGCGTTTGGCCTGAGTTACAAAATCCAAGCTCATCTGCAGGCAGGGGGCCACGGAGGAAGCATTCTGGGTCCACATGGGCCCAGGAATCCTCTGTCCTCCACCCCAGCACCTGCCATCCACCCAAGGTCCCCATTGTAAGTATTGGTGACTCACAGGAGGTTCTTGTTTCTATCAGATTCTTGAGGCTTAGGCGACCTGGTCCTGAAACAATGACAAGTCTTGGGACAATTCTTCCCAGCTCCCTCAGAGAAGCTTTTCAGGCCTGGCCAAAAACGCAGCAGAATGGAAAATGACGTTGGGAGGGAAAGGTCAGGCGGCTGGGCCTCCTGCAGCTGGGAGCAGGTGGCTGCTTGGGCCAGAGGGCCAAGTGGCACAGTCTGTGGACACAGATGGGTGGCAGCGACCCTGCAGATCATCTTGGGTCCTGGCTGCTGATACTGAACAGGCGGCAACCCCCCACTTGGCCTGGCTGTCTAGTGTGGCCTCCTATGTGGCCATGACACTTCAGGACAGTGCCCTGGTCTCTAGATCAGCAGGACAACTTGGTGTGTTTAAGTCAAATTTACCTCAAGCCCCAGGGCTATTCTTGAGTGAAGGAGGGGGGCATGGAGCAGTGGTGGCTGAGGGAAAGCAGGATCCCGCCATACACAGCACATTATCACAGTAACTGAGGCAGCCACGGTTAGCTCTTGTTCCCTTATGGAGCCACCATGTTTGGAACCAACACTTATACAGCCCTGTTGTGTGCCAGGAAGTAAATTTGTTATTGCTCTCCTTCACAGCCCCCTGCCATGTTAAGTACCACTAACACTATCCCCATTTCATAGATAAGGAAATTGAGGCTTCATTGACTGTAGTGTCCCACATAGAACCCCTGTCCACCTGGCTCTTCCACAGGACAGGAGATACCTATTAACCTATGTGCCTATAATTTTCCATGGAGATGGGAACCTACCTCCACCTTCTCTAATAGGGATATCAGAAGCCTATGTCCCAGCATAGGCTTATCTGAGGGCCTAGTGGGTTGAGACTGTTGTCCATGGTAGAAATTCCTTACTCATAGAATCTTTAGGGGCCCTCCTCCCTTCCCTGTCTGCCTTCTCCACCTCTCCCCTGAGCTTCTAGGGATCACCTCCCAAATATATCGGCTGCATCAAGTCCTTGTTTTATGGTTTTCTTTGGAGGAATCCAAAGAAAATGCCCCTTCCAAGGAGAGGCAGGAAGTATGGCACCCCCTGGTCAGTACCATGGGGAAAGGAAGTAGGGAAACACCAGTATTCAACTCAGAATCCAACCAAAAGAAAGGATCCAATTGCAAAAGTGCACACAGGCAGCCTTTTACCAGTACAAGGGGTGATGGTGGTGGGAGCCAGTGGGACTTGTAGAAATCAGCCCTTTTGGTTGCAGGTCACAGGAAATCCAGCTCCTACTGGTTTAAATAGTGAAGAAATTCTTTGGTTGGTAGGATTGGAGTCCAGAGGTAAGAAGCTGCAGGCTGGATTTCATTCATGGCTTTCACTCATCTCTCTGGTTTCCCTAGTGGTGCCCACCCAATCCCAAGGAAGGAAGCTGTATGGACACACTGGGCCAACACTCAACACGATGTCTGAGAGCTTCACCTCTTGGGGTCCTTCCTGGGGTCCCCTCCCAAGAAAGAGAGAGCTAGCGTATGTGGGCTTTCCATCACTATAACAAGATACCTGAGACAATTAACTTGTAAAAGAAAAGATTAATTTTGGAAGTTCCAGCTGTTCATGACTGGATGACCCCACTGATGTGGTGAAGCAGTACAGCATGGCAGGAGTGCAAGCCATAGCAAAAGCACTCATCCAGTGACCAGGAAGTAATAGAGAAAAAGGAAGGGGATGAGGTCATACTATCCCTGTCAGGGGTACATCCCCCAAAGACCTAAAATGCTCCCACTAGGCCCCACCTGTTAAAGGGGACTTTGGGGGACATTTAAGATCCAAATAACTATAACAACAACAACCAATAACAACAACAACAGAATTACGTTTTCAAGATGGCGGACGGAATGGGGGAAGTTGGATGAGTAGCCTAACAGTGTTCACTAGAAATTTTTTTCCCCCTCACATATAACTTCCTCCCTGGTGAGTTGTCCTGAAACCTCCAATGACCACAAGCAGAAGCTTTGTTGCTGGCAGATGCTAGCAAATGACAAAAGGAACCAATAAGTAGCAAACCAATCACTGTGGAAAAGCTCAGCAACAGTCAATCCATTGACGACATTTCTGTGTATATACAGAGCACCCAGGAGCTGTGGTTTAACTGTGTAAACATAATAAGGTTGCATTAGGCAAGTAAACATATTCCTAATTTAGGGCATAGATTTAAATGTGAGAGTGTTCCACAGCCTTCTCCAAGGAGCTGGATGCTTCCCAGCATCCTGCCCATGACCCTGTGGGCTTCACCACAGACCTGGCCACTTGCCTGTGTCTGTGGTTGGCTGTGCGGGAGGCCAGTGTGGAAGCAACCTTCCCAGGCAAGTCCTGGAGGTGGCCTGGCCCTAGAGGGCCTGGAGCTGCACTGGCCCAGGAGCGTCAGCATGAAGTCCCATCCTTTCCCCAGTCAATCCCAGCCAAACTTTCCAGGCCTCAGCACCTCCTTTACGTAATTCCCAGTTCCCTGACTTCACAGATGGAAGGTCATGCTCCCCAAACATGGGAACAAGTCTATCCTGGAGTCTCAAGTTCTCACCTCCGAGACAGACACATGACCGGGCTTCTCCTTGAAGGGCAGCATGGTGCTATGGAGGTGCCAGGCAGTGGGCTCCACTTGCAGCTGTGTGGCCTTCAGCAAGGGGGTTGCTGAGAGACTGTGGGAGGGAGATGATTTAGCCCACCTCCTGGGATGGGGCTCCTGGGGGAGAGATTAAAGTGTGCCTGGGGCTTCAATAAGGAAGAAGGCTGGGGAGTAAAGACGCAAGGCTGGGATGATTAAATCTCAGGATTAAAGGACTCCTTGAATCAGGACCCAGATCTGCAAGGAGGGCACGGACTGACCTGCTACTGCTGGTGTGCCCCAGTGAGGGGGAGGAATGGAGAAGCATGCTCTGTAATACCCCTTAGTATTTAGTCCCTAAAGGACTCTGTCTCTCCCAGCTCTTCGGCCCTTGCTGGGAATTGAACCCTCCTTTGATGCCTCTGGGCAGACAGCCCCTCAGGTAGCCCCCAGTGGTCCCACCATCTAGTGCCTCATTTCTAATAAGTAGAATAGGCCTTGGCAATGGGATGTCACTTCCAAGATTTTGAGGCTAAAAAATGACAGCCACTTCCATTTTTCCACCTTCTCTTGCTCTCTCTTCAGAGCCCTTGCTCTAGGAATAGTCAAAAGCCGTTTTCTGTTCAGCCAGCCCTGGGGAGAGGCACACATGCAAAGGGCTGATTGATGTCTGCAGCCAACAGCCAGTGAGGACCTGAGCCCTGCCAGAAGCCATGGGAAAAAGCTAGTAGGCAGATTCTGCAACCCCAGTTGAAACTTAAAAGCCTGCCTGACGTCTTGCCTTGTGTGGGGACCTCTAAGAATTTTCCCAGGATTCCCTTCAGACCCTTCCTTCCAGACCTACTTTCTCTGCCATGGAAGACCTAAGGCTGGTAGCATTAGGGTGTCAAGGCAACTGGCAAAAATAGCCCTGTGTCTGTGGCTTCCACATCCTCAGATTCAACCAACTCTGGATCAAAAATATTCAGAAAAAAAATTGCCTCTATACTGCAATTTGCCTACTTTTTCTTCCCCCTTGCCATTATTCCCTAAACAACATTGTATGACATCTATTTGCATGGCATTACATCGCTAGCTATTACAAGTCATCTGGAGATACGTAGGAGGATGTGCATCGGTTCTATGCAAATGCTATGCCATTAGATGAGGGAGCTGAGCGGCTGAGGATTGGGGTATTTGTGAGAGGTCCTGGAGCCAATTTCTCATGGAAACCAAGGACACTCCCCTTGGTGGGTGAATGAAGGTTAAATATTTATTTCCTGCAGCTGTCTGACTCTGGTGCAGGCAACAGCTGAGTCATGGTGGGTCTGCCTTGACTTGGGATTCTGCCGCATCTTCTGCAAAATGCCAGCCACCATGGAGTTGCCTTTGCTTTGTCCCTGGCAGTACCGCTTCCCTCCATGCTGTAGTGGCCCCAGCTCACTTCTTACAGGTGCTGTGACTCCCTGAGGCCTGCAGCCCCCTTCAGCCCCTACCTAGTCAGTTTGGCATGCAGCCCTCAGGGGCAAGGGACACCTCCACAGTGATAGTTCCTGCAAGCCATCCAGCAGATTCTCAGAAGCGCACAAGATCTGCTGGGCTTCTTCCCACCCTGTGGGGACTGAGGGAAGGGGAACAACAAACTTTGGTCCATCCATCCCTCCCTCTGAAAACCTACCACCATCGAACATACAACAAGAGTTGCTAAAAATCAGGCTGCCCCTCATTTCGTTTCTTCAGAAAGAGCCACTCACCCCTCTGTTTGCCAACCATGAGATGAGGCAGCACAAGGGCCTCATCAGATGCTGACACTGTCTTCTCAGGCTTCTTAGTCTTCAGAAACATAAGTCAGAACAGTGCGTTCTTTATAAATTACCCACTCTCAGGTATTCTGTGATAGCAACAGAAAATGGACTAGGATAGGTGTCCTCTGGGGGTCATCCTTGGCAGATGGGAAAAGAATAAGCAAGATCAGCACAGATAGAAGCTGGGATAAAACAGACTCAACCAAGAGCTCTGGGGCTCTGGAACTCTGGAGCTGGGATGGCCCTTCAAGGTGTCCCAAGTCAGGGCAAGGGAAGTGAGGCTTAAGCTCCCAAGCAAATCAGTCACTGGATGTGGGCTGCCCTGGGAAAGAGGGACAACCTTAAGCAAGGAGATAGCTCTTGTTACTAAAGCAAACCCCTAGAGGGCTAACAGCTCTGGGACACAGGCCTGGAGCATCCAGGACTTTACAGCCTCTCCTTCCCTGGGGCCATAAGCCTCATGACTCAGCCCTGGAGGTGGAGAGCAGGGAAGCGGGGAGGAGGAGGGAATGAAGGGATTGTACACCATCCACCCTGCACTCCCACAGCCAGCCCCAGGCCTGTGGAGACAAGTTGCAGCAGCAGGGCCTGGATCTGACTCATCTCTGGGGGCCAGGGCTCTAGACAGAGCATTGCTCATCATAGGTGCTCAATAAAGCTGCTGAAGCATCTTGTGCCTTTGCCTCCTCATTTTCTGCCACCTCCTATGTGCTCAGGAGGATCCGCTCTGAGTGGTACCCAGACATCTTTATTTTAAGGACCGCCCACTTTCTCCACCTCTGCATGGGCTGCCACCAGCTCCTCTCTAACAAGAGTCAGCCGCTCACGGCATTGACAGGAGCCGTGTCACTGACTATTGCCACCATGATGCTGTGCAGCAGATCACCCAGAATGCAGTGCCCTAAAGCAAAAAGCAATTATTTAGCTCCCAAGTCTGCAGGCTGGTTACTTAGGCTGGGCTCACCTGGGCAGTGGCCCTGGTTGCTGGCTGGTCTAGGGTAGCCACAGCTGAGGCAACTGGAGACTCAAGTTCTATCTCAGGTGTCTTTTTGACCAACAGGCTAATGGAAGCATGTCCTCAAAGCTGTGACATAGAGGTAGAATGAACAAGCTCCATCGACCAGCACTTTCCAAGGCTCTCCTTGCTCCCCACTTGCCAACACTGGCTTGGGTCAGAAGGCAAAGCCCTGCAAGATGACCGATGATGGGTGTGGATCCAGGGAGGATGGGACTGATGCCCCAGCTCCGTATGTTTCTGGACAGAAAAGGGAAGGACAGCAGGGAACACCTCAGAGTCACAATCATCCAGCTAGTGCCGATATTAGAGCAAATGGTCAGGCCCCTGAGGACTTTCATGGACTGGACAAGAGCAGCTGATGACAGTATCACCATGTGGCTCTTGGAGTCCAGAGCAAGCCAAATGCTGAAGGATGCTCATTAGTCATATAAAGAGGTGACTTAGGGGAGCTTGATGTGGACTGGCCAAAGTCCTGGGGTATGTCCTGAACTGGGAAGGTAGTGAAGCCTGTCCCTGTGGCTGGCCTGGACCCTGGCCTGGGGAGGGGAGAAGGACATCCAGCCTTCCCTGGGGTCCTTTCCCAAGTTGGATTCTTGGTAGGTGTGTAGCAGTGCAGTGTACAGGAATATTCCAGACTGGGGCAAAAGAGGCACTTCCTCTAATGGCCTTGTGACCCTTCTCAGGCTCAGGTCCCCCCTCAGCCCGATGCAGCCCTGCTGATCCCAGCCACGTCTCCGGGGCTTTCCTCTTCTTGGAGTACTTTCCCTCACCTTCTCTATGTTGGAATTAAATGACACTCCACCCAAATAATCTTGAAAGGAGATTCAGGACATGGAACAAACACAGGTCCTCGGGGCATGAAAGCCCCCCATGATTATCCATGGCATGATTTGTACCCAGGAGCTGGGCACGAAAGCAGGATGGAAAGAAGATTCACAGTTTTAGTTTCTATTGATTCACTCGCTTTCAGCTTCAGGTCTCAAGGTGCTTGGCTGGAGGGAATTGGACCTCAGTCATTGTTGGGTTTCTTTCTTAGGATAAGCAAAGGCCCCAGGTTTTCTGGGGGCTATCAGGTGAAGGGCCCTGGTCACTGGTCTGCCCCAGGTGAGGCCAGACACTGGCCCCCAGCCAGCTTTACCCTTCAGAGCTGCCCCATGTAGGAGTGTGGATCTTGGCAAGTCTAAGAGTTCTGGGAACCTCCTACCTGCCAGTGCTTCTGGGGAGCACTGTCTAGGACTTTTAGACCCTATTCCTGGGGTGGGGGATGAAATCACCAAAAAAAAAAAAAAAAAAAGAAGAAGAAGAAAGAAAGAAAAGATACAATCAGAAACTAACTTAACTGTTCTCCATTCCTACAAATAACAATGAGAATTTTAGCAATACTATAATAGTTAAATTTGAATTCATGCTTACTGTGTGTCTAACATTATTCTAAGTTTCTGATGAATAATGAACTCATTTGACCCTCACAAAAGAGGATCCTTAGGAGGTCACTATGAATTCCATTTTATAGAAGAGGAAACTGATGCACAGGGGTGTTCAGTAATTTTCTTAAGGACAAATAGCTAACAAGCAATAGCGCAAAGATTTGAACACAGGTGCTTCGTTTGTCTGGACCTTTCCACTTCTCTTGGAGGACTGTCTAGTGTAGTATGGGTTCCCTCTCTACAAACAGAGCTGTTCTCACCAGGAAATGGAGCATTGACCTTGGAGGTGTGCTCCTCCTCTACTCTCTTCTCTATCCTCAAAGGACTGCCCAGACCTTCCCTTAGAGGGACTTCAGCAGGCCACAGAGGAGCAATTTGAAAGGGCTCCAGGATGAACAGAGCCAAGTCTGTAGGTACCTTTGACCCACCTGTAATCCAGACAACTTGGTGGCATCAGTGTGCAACATTGATCTTTGAGTCACGCTTATTAGTGTTAGAGAAGGTATATTTGCTAGAAAGGAAGTTTGGAGGGGTGGGGGGTTCCCTGAGGAGGTTCCCTAGCCCTTACTCACCTAAGTTCAAAGGAAACCGTCTCCACAAAGATGCCAAACCACAATGAAGTTTGTTCTCACATAAATAGACACCTGGTGTTGGAGTGGGTTTCAGGACTGGCTTAATCCAGTGGCTCTGATCCTATCTTTAACCAATTCTCTGTTCTAGCCCACCCCTAACTGTATCAACTTCATCCTCAGTCTGACTTCATTTATGGTAGCAAATGGTGGCAGTTGTTCCAAACCTCACATCCACATGCCCAGCTGTTCAGAGAAAGGGAAGGTGTTCCTTTCCCCGACTTACTCTTAAGTGCAAGAAGCCATCTTCACATCTATTTCACACGGGGTCATACACCACCACCAAGCCAACACTGGAAGCCAGATTAGTGCTGTGTACTGATTGGCTTAGGCCTGAATTCCTCAACCAATCATGTTGCCCAAGAAGGGTGCCACTTGGACCAATCAGGCTGAGGTCTGGGAAGGGCAGTTTGGGGCAAGATTGGGGAAGGATAGATACACGTGGAAAACGAGCATATGAACTCAAGATCTAAAAGAAGAGGAAATTTGTCCAAAGAGAAGTCAAAACCCAGAAAACCAAATTCTCTAGGTCAGAGGGGTCTTTTGCCTCAGGTTTTGGGCAACTAGGTCGGCTTATGGTGGTGTCCTGACATGGATTCTTCCTTTGTGATGTGTCTTGAGTGTCCTGGAAGCTAAAGCCAGAGAGAGAAGGGGACAAGGAGGGAGGGGGAGAGACTCCCTAGCCTTCATTGGGCATCTTACCAGCAGCATAGTGACAAAGGCTGAAACCCTCTGTCATGGGCCACCTGCCCAAAGTTTCCCAGGTCACAGAGACTCTTGGGAACTCAAGACTTTGGTGCCCTCTCATTTTGATACCTTGTGAAGCTGAAGCCATCTGAGGTGGACTTGACTCATGTTTCAGCACAACAACCCAAAGTGAAGAAAGGGTTCTGTTGTGGAAGGTGGGGGCTGGCACCCGACTCACACCGTCCCTGATGGCAATAGAACCTGTCTGACACAGCAATCGGGCAGACATTGAGGGCCCTCTGCCAACAACTCCCTTCATATGCGGGGGTGGGGGGACTTACAATATAGCCATTCTGTTAAGTGGGGCCTGGCTTATCAGATGGCCAATGGTGCGGATGCCATGCTGCCTGTCAGACCTGTGTTCTTGATGATGCTTTTGATGAGCACAAATTAAAAATGTGTTTACACAACAAGGCAGCAGCAACCCTCATGCAGCTGGGAAGACAGGAGAAGCCCGAGAAGCTGCAATCTCCAGCCAGCCCGGGCTCTTGGGCTTGCTCTTGTCCCTGCCAGGATTAGGTGTTGGGCACTCTACAAGGTGCCTCAGCCATCACCTGATTGTGAAACCATATTGTTTATGCATCATCTGGCACCAAAAGCCTTTCTGCAGCCCTAGCCAGCAGCACCCACACTCAACTCAAAATCGAATACATGTACTTTTTCTTTCTGTAAGTGACATTATCACCCAATGATTACATTGTGGTGTGGAAGATAAAGCACTCTTCAGCCAGCTCCAGCCCCAGAGTCAGCAAATGCTGTTGTTTTGGGGGGAGAGCAAGTACCAGCCAGCAGCCCAGGAGAGCCCCAGGGCTCCATCTCTGCAACACCAAGTTAGTGACAAAACAGCCGGAGAAGGATCTTGTCCATGCAGCCCTGACACAGGGGGGATGCCATGCCCATGCCATGCCCACAAAACCATAAGAAATAGAATATGCAGTTTTTATATTTTTGATTGTTTTATTTTGTTTTTACTGCTGAGGGTAGAACCCAGGACCTCACACATGCTAGTCAAGAGCTCTGCCACTGAGCTACACTCTGAGCCTCATGTGCAATTTTTATGCATGCAAGAATATAAAAATAAACAGAAAGACTCCAGCCCACGATCGGCGAGAGAGGCTGCATCTGATGGAGGCGCTGGAGTCGGGGGTGGGTACAATATTAACTTCACTGTTAATATTTTTATTCTTTTCAAGTTCTTCCTGGGGTTGTTGGGGGTGGAGGCCTGGTGGTACAGGGAAATATGGTTTGATGTCTGACCTTGTTTTGGGTTTAAAGGCATCCAAGTAACTTGTCTCAGCACTTAGAAGTGCATCAGAGCCAAATGTCTCCAAAACTGGGCCTGGAGCCACAAGGAGAGGAAAGGAGGCCATGGGCTTGGCAGGACCCTGTGATCTGAGAGAAGGCTGGAATCAGGCCCTGGGGAGTGAAATCCGTCCAGGGACGGGAGAAGGGCTTTCCTGCATCACCCCTCGCCCCCCAACCTAATTCTGCTCCAGGGACACAAAAATACTGAGCTGAGCCCAAGAGAGGGAAGGGGGGCTAAGAGGGGAGTTGAATTGGGGAGTGGTGAATGGCGAATGGGTAGAAAATTTTGTTTTGAGCCCTTATAAAATGCCTGGCACATTCTACTGTTCCTCAAAGAAAACTTAGGAGCATCTCTTTGCCCCCTCCCTTTATAATATAAGGAAAAGAGGCTTAGAGAGGCTGTGGAGCTGGGTATGAAGGTACACCTTCAGACTTCAGAGCTTCGACCCTTCCAGAACAAAGGGAGTCTCTGGACTCTGGGAACAGCAGAACCTAGGGGTTCGGGTAGATGGGATTGGGGAGCACCATCTCCTGAGTCGACCCCTCCTGGCCCACAGGACAGTGTACCCTCCCTTCCACAATTTGCTCTGTTCTCTGGTTGCAGGGCCAGTTCATCTAAGCCCAGAGGAGCCCTTCCAAAGCTGAGTCCAGGGCCCAAAAGGTCAGCAAAGGGGAGGCAGGACTTGGGTAGCATCACAGAGAGGCAATGTGCCCATGCTGCAGGCCAGCCACACCTACTGTCGGTGAGACTTACAGCAACTCAGCACCAGACTGACCTGAGGCTTTGGTTATCAAGAGAAATGGGATGATGAGGCAGCTGTTACTTAATTAATACAGGTTTCCAAGGCAGATACGAACTTTAGGAACTTTCGGGCATGTGAGGCCTTGGGGAGCCCACCTCAGAGGGTCATGGTGGAGCTATTGATGAATTACTCAACTCCACCTCCTCTGCCTGAGCCATCAATGGCCTGTGGCTGGAAATGCCCCACTCTCAAGCTCCTCATGCCACCTGAGGTCTCAGCATAGCCGGGCGGTGGCCAACTCAGGTAGGTGGCAGTGGAGGATGGACTTCTATACACATCTGTGGTTTTGCCAGTGCTCATGGGGAGAGATGGATGATGGAGACACCCAGGCAAGGACCAGCCAGCATGCCTGGTGGGGAGAGGAGGGAAGAGACAGCCCAGGTCGGTGCTTCATCAATCCACTCCTGTGCTTCCTGCTGAGCAGGATTCTTTGCCTCTGATTCCAACTGTCCACCTAAAGGGACTCAAATCTTTCTCAGAGCAAGATGTAGCACTGTGCTGTCATGAGATGGGGATGTACTCAATTGAGGCTATCAGGTAGATGCTGAGAGGTGGAGAAGGGCAACTTGAGTTCATGGAAACATCTAGCTGTCTGAGTTGAATTTGGGTGAAGATCAGGACACACATTTTAGAGAATCTGCTTTTTCTGTTTCTCATCTGAAGAACTCTTAGCAGCCTTGTCTCTGATCTTCAGCAGGAAGACTGTCTTGTTTAGTTATTACCCCTGGCACATCCAAGCCACAGAGCAGAGCTGGCAGGGAGCCCAGGAGCCCAATAGGGCCCTATGGGTGCACCTGGAAAACTGGCCATTGCTTTCATGGAAAGGATGAAAATTCTTACATAACCTCTGTCCCTAGAAGGCCAATAGAATGACTAGTTTTTATTTATGTTTTGGTTGATATTTGAAGCATTTTTAAGCATGATAACTGTTTTCATGAGCAAGAAGATATGTCAATGCCATTATTTTACACTTGCAAGGTGTAAGGACACCATTCTGACATCACATCTCTACGTTCTCATTTTCCAGTAATGAACGCAGATGCCCTGTGCCTCAGACCACAGCACCTTCAAGTACTTCAGCTATAGCTTGGCCCAGGGGCTATGGCTGGACAGAGCAATGATTGTTGGAGAAGAGTACAAAATAAGTCTCCAGGGGACTCTTCTCCAAAAGGAACCATATCCTCCTCTGTAAAGAAGGGACATTTCTCTGTAAAGAAGGGACATTGTGAAACTGGGAGAGGGCTATGAAAGAGAAGTCCCCGTCCATACATTTCATTCTTCTGTACCCCAGTTCTCAGTTACTTGCTCCTGTTTATTTTCTAGAGGAGCCTCGTCTGATCATTGGAGTCACCATTGGGTGTGGTCTGATGAGGTATCCCCTCTTTCAAGTTCTCAGAAGAACTTCTTTTTACTTCCCATGGTGGTGGGACTGTAGGGGTCTCCAGAACAGTGCAGCTTGTGCTTCTCTCTGCCATACAGTCCAGATGCAGCCCCTCCTCCCACTGTCAAAGAAACTAGAGACTGAGGACCCCAGAGACACAGACCCCTATTGTTCCTCCCCAGGTGAGCAGCTTCTTCCAATCTAGCAGCAGAGGAAAGTGTTGAGGGGACCTTCAAATTTGACCCTATCAAGTCCACAAAGAGGAAGTTCCTGGGGAGGACTGTCTGGCCGGTGTCCAAGCTCCTGAGCCCCAGTTTCCATGTCACAGTGTCCCTAACTGGAGCAAATATGGCATATTCCCTTCTTCTGTTCCCCTACTAATAATGCTTTTTCACAAATGAATACTCTATGAACTTCTCCAAGGCATAGACGATGTTCCTTAAGTATGATGAACAATTTTTTTCCTGGACTGTAGTTTAGTGCAGCTCTTGAAACTTTTTCTAGGCCCATTGTGCATTGACTTATAAAATAAGTTTTATCAAAGAATCCTACTGACTCAGTTTATCTGATGTCTGTCCCTATCTGATCAATTTCCTTCTCCTCCACTGTACCCCAGATCAATTCTGGCCTGTTTTAAGCAAGAATCTTTTTGGTTTGGTTTAATCCATATTATTATCCTTAGCCCTGATATTTTCTCTTCACAATTTCCCAGCCATTGATACCCAACCTGTTCCTGATCATAAATTCCCACTTAGCTATAAATTTCCACCTGCTGTCTTCAGAGTTGTCCCAATCTCTCTTCCCCATTGCAAGATCCAGTTACAGTGGTCCCTGAACCTCTGGTAAGGGTCTAGAATAAAATGTGCCTTGTGCCAGCTGCAGTGGTGCATGTCTGTATTTCCAGCGGCTCCGGAGACTGAGGCAGGAGGATCCCGAGTTCAAAGCCAGCCACAGCAACTTAGTGAGGCCCTAAGCAACTCAGGGAGATCCTGTCTCTAAATAAAAATATAAAAAAGAGCTGGGAATGTGGCTCAGTGTTTAAGTTCCCCTGGGTCCAATCCCTAGTACCAAAAAAAAAAAAAAAAGAAAAGAAAAAGAAATGTGCCTTGCCATGCTTCAACAAGTGTTAGTGAATAATTTTCCTTTACAAGAAAGACATACTGTTTAAGATACTGTTGAAAAAATGCTCAACATCGCTAGCAGTCAGAGAAATGCAAATCAAAACCACCCTAAGATACCATCTCACTCCAGTAAGATTGGCAGCCATTAAGAAGTCCAACAACAACAAGTGCTGGAGAGGATGCGGGGAAATGGGTACACTTGTTCATTGTTGGTGGGACTGCAAAATGGTGCAGCCAATTTGGAAAGCAGTATGGAGATTCCTTGGAAAGCTGGGAATGGAACCACCATTTGACCCAGCTATTCCCCTACTCGGTCTATTCCCTAAAGACCTAACAAGAGCATGCTACAGGGACACTGCTATATCAATGTTCATAGCAGCACAATTCACGATAGCAAGATTGTGGAACCAACCTAGAAGCCCTTCAATAGATGAATGGATTAAAAAAATGTGGCATTTATACACAATGGAGTATTACTCTGCAATAAGAAATGACAAAATCATAGAATTTGGAGGGAAATGGATGGCATTAGAGCAGATTATGCTAAGTGAAGCTAGCCAATCCTTAAAAAACAAATGTCAAATGTCTGCTTTGATATAAGGGGAGTAACCAAGGACAGGGTAGAGACGAAGAGCTGGAGAAGAAGAATAACATTAAACAGGGATGATAGGCGGGAGGGAAAGTGAGAGTTAAGGGAAATTGCATGGAATTGGAAGGTGAGCCTCAGGGTTATACACAATTACATATAAGAGGAAAGGAGGAGTAGGAGGAAAATTATATAAGTGGAAGAAACGATTTATATAGAGGGGATGGAGAGAGAGAAGGGGAGGGGAGGGGAGAGGAGGGGTGAGGGGACAGTGGAGAATGGGATAGACAGCAGAATACATCAGTCACTAGAAAGGCAATTTGTAAATCAATGGAAATGTAACTGATGTGACACAGCAATCTGTATACGGGGTAAAAATGGGAGTTCATAACCCACTTGAATCAATCTGTGAAATATGGTATATTAACTATGTAATGTTTTGAACAACCAACAATAAAAAAAAAAAGATACTGTTGGATACTGTTTAGGATACTATTCTGTATCATAAGTACTCAAGAAATATTTCTAGAAACACAGGACCTGAACTTCACTCTTGCACTCATAGATTGCATGGGAAGTACTGGCCGGAGGAGAAATGGAACCATCCTACATAAAGATGTAAATGATCTATATCTATAGAGAGCTACAAATGAAATGTTGTAAGAGTGAAAGAGGGAAGAGCTTGCTGCTAACCAGTGGAAGGGAAGACGTCCAAAGGCATCTGACCCAGAGGGCCAAGAATAAGCAGTGTGCCTGCGTGTTCGCAAGGCCAACATTAGATTCTGCACCGTCACTGGCACAGAGAAGGAAACTTCCTGGGGACATGAGCCCTTTTGAAGCCCTTGTAAAATCAGCAAGAGACAGGGAGGCAAGACCTCCATGCTTCTGCACACCACATACAGCAGGGCCGACCCAGCAAGCTGAGTTTCCAGGGGAGGCCCCCACTTCCGTCACTCTCCCCTTTTGTAGGACCTGCGTGAGCAAGCATCCCTGACACAGGGGGAATGCCCAGGCTGCTTGGTGCCAGGAAGTCTGGATTATGGTGCCAGCTGTTTGCAGGAGTTGTCTGGGAATGCCAGCTGTCTGGCAGCTGGAGACCCTGGCCCAAGAAAGTCACAGAGAAACCACTTGTCCCAGGGAAGACCAAGCTCAGAGGCAGCCCCTCTTGCTGGAGGAAGGGGGCTCAGGTTGCAGGAAGCTCCTGTCCCAGAGCAGCTCAGAGGAGATCCCCTGTGTTTGTAGTTTTTCCTGCTCTATTATAAAGACATAGTAACCAGTTGCTGACATGTAGACAGAAGGAGTAATTCTGAATATAAGAAAGAGGATCAGAAGTCACTGTGTATAAGAAACTCTAGAAAACTAAGAACAGAGGAACAGGATGATACAAGAATAAAGTAGCATCAGGATAAGAAAGTGCAGGACAGATTTCTCAGCACATGAGAGAGAGAGAGAGAGAATGGATGGGACATTCCCAAATCCTGTAGGACCAACGGTGCTTTGGTGTATGAAGATGTTCTGCATCCCTCCCTAATCCCTAATGCTGGGAAACTCTAGAATACTTTGACAGCCCAAAGCATCCTCCCAAAGATTGGAAAAACTCCGACACTGGTGGTGCTGGTACTGTGACCATTGACAATAGAGCCCTAGAAGGGTTTTGTGGATCAATTGTTGGGGCTAATGTGGGTGGTTCAAAAAATACTGGTGGGCGAAAGTTGGCCAACTTTGGAAACTTCTGGACCTAGGAAGTTAGTCAGAGGGAAGAGTCAAGTGTGATTCATGTGGGAGGCAGGTGGTGGCTCCCTGGAGATGAGAGCATGGGTATGAAGTTAGAACTGGGGGTGGGAGAGGAGACTTGCTGGGCTTTTTCTTCATTTTGCTAGTATCTCAAGGCACAATTTACATAGCATGAAATCCATCTGTTGTAATTGTACAATCCAGTGGTCATTAGTATGTTTACAGACTTGTGCAATGAGTACCACAATATTATCTAAAATGACCAGTTGAGCTTTGGTGGGCCTGAGGACACACACCAGGCCCCCACAGGTGTGGTCAGGATTGGATGTGGAGCTGTGAAGGCCCCCCTTCAAAGCCATCATGGGAGCAGTGACAGTCACCTAGACCTCAGTGTACCTTTCTGGGGACTGTATTTGCTGGTGGGGTCAGCAGCAGGAGGAGTCAGAGACACCCAGAGAGGCAGAAGGAGGGTGGGGGCCTGTGGGCCAGAGAGTTCAAGATGAAGTCCATCACTGGTGCAGAGGAAAGATGGAGGATTGGGGTGATGTGCGGGAGGCGTCACAGTGTGGGAGGGTTGGGGGGGGGCAGCTGGAGCAGGGACAGGGAGGAGGTGGAAGCAGTGAGGGAGCCCACTCCTTTGGTGAGGAGAACAGGGACAGATCAAAACTGAAGGGCCATGGATGAGACGAAGAGGACTAGTAAGTGGAGGATTTGGGTGGAAACCTGGGGCCCCTCTCTCTCCTTCAACCTCCCCCATCGCCAGTCTGTCCCCTCTGCTATGTTCAGCTTCCTGTCTCTGCTCCATCCAAATCTAAGTCACAGACATTTCCCTCCTGGATTCCTGGGGCCTCTGTCTCCACCCACCAGAGCATTCTGTTGAAGTGTGACAACATGTCAACTTGTCTAAAGGGCTTCACGGCTCCTCATTCATTGTCCTTGGGGAGAAACACACAATAGCTCTAGCAGACCGTTGCCACCCTGGTCCCCTGACCCCGCCTCGCCTGCCCTGCTCTGCCCACCACCCACCATGCTCCAATTAGCCATGTGCTCTCCGTCCTGGAACATGTCAGGGGCTTCCTCACGTCAGAGCCACCAGCCATATTGTTCCTGGAACATTCTTCCCGGCTCCTCTCATGGCTGGCTGCTTCTCTTCTTCCAGAGACTCCCTGGATGAGCCTGCCCCTCCCAGCCCTCTTTCTGGGACCTTCCTGCTCTTTCCTCAGAAGGAGGCTCACCTGGTGGAGCCTAGCACACAGCTTGCCACTTTGAGGGTGGGTGGTGTGAGTAAATGAAGGAATGGATGGAGTTTTTGCTTGACTCTGTTACAATTAGGCCGCGGAGCCTTAGCTACATCCTCTCAGCGTCCTTTGGCATCTCTTTCGTCTAGTAACAAATGTGGGCAAAAATACCCGCCCTCCCCATGTTCTCTCAGGACTGCTAACAAAGGACCCCATTGCTGTGTTGATACAGAGCTTGGGTTGCTTGCTCAGCCCATTGGAAAGCCTTGCTTTTCTCCTGATGTCGGGGCTGTTTGTCGCTGTGGACTGGTCCTACACAGACTGGCATAAGCACACAAAGGGCTGGTGGAGGAGAAGGGGCTGACACCCAGTGAAGGGTGTTTGTATCCCAGCCAGCTTTGCAACCCCTGCACAGGGTGCTGTTCCTGGCCATGTCTTCTGGGGGCGCTGTCTTCCAATGACTCACACACCAGCCCTGCCCTGCCTGTGGGTCTCTGTCCAAAGCCCACCAACAAGCTCCCTCTCTTTCCTGTGGCTTTTGGCAGGTTGGATTTTCTCCTTTACTGTGTCTGGGAAAGGTAGTGAAATCTCTCTCCTCCCCTTGCTACTTTCCGCTCCCTCTGACACATTGCCAACCTGTAAATGATGTCTTCGTTTTTTTTTTTCTGTGTTGTTTTGATGCTGTGAAGTCTGCCTTGTTAACACCAGGTGCTGAAAAATTAAAACTTATCTCATCAATCATCATCATCAAAGCAAGGTGGGGTAGGATGGTTTCAACTAGTCCCAAATTTCCAGAGGGAATTTGGCCTCTTGTCAATTCCCCTCTCCCCAAGGCTGATGTTACTAGAACAACAAAGTCCTCTCCAGCTGCCCAGTCTTGGGTTTACTCAGTTAAAAATCTCATATAATGGGCTCAGTGCTAAGCACAAGAAAGGGCCCAACATTTCTTGACTGATAATCTATCAGTTGTTTCCTGCCATTCAACTGTGGGACTCTAAGAATAGTACGTTTTTTCTGGTAGCAGAGTTTTAACAACCTAGAAAGCTTAATTAAGCTTTCTTGCTGCATTTTTTTTAATTGAATTAGTAGCAGGAGAGTATTTTTAGAAGCCAAGTGATTGTTTCGTGTAACAGATACACTTCTGAATATTCTTAAAGCCTCTATATAGGCCAGCACAGCTAGAGGACCAACTTCACAAGTCTGAAAACATGACTGGTTGTCTTTAGACACCTCATCACTAGCATAATCTATTTATTTTGTTCATTCATTATGTATATCTTGAATTCTTCCCCCCCCCCCCCAAGTACAAAGGCAGAGTTGCAAGGAGAATTTTTAAAAATGCTTTACAAAGATGGTCAACCTTGAGAGGTTTTTTTTTCCCCTGCCTTCTGTTTGGCTGGTCTGGTGGACCCCCTCCCTAGATTTCAGTCTTATTTAGATTTTGTGTTTTATTCAGAGGAACCAGGACATGACTTCATGGTAAATGTTTTGTACATTGCTTTGGAAAGTCAAAGTAACACTAAAAGTTTTGTTAGGAGGAAGCTCCAGGTTAAGAAAGCAAGCAGCCATTTAACTAGAGCTTTGAAGTGTACATTATCTCAGCAACTATGGTGACGATTCAAAGTGAGGTAGCAGATGGCACGTTTTCAAATGAATGCTCTGGCTAGAATGGATCTTTCAGGCGCTAGTGAAAAACATGACATAGAAGTGGTCCAAATGAAACTCTCAGGTTTCTCTGGAAGGGTCTTTCCAAGACTATTTTAATGTTGGTAATGTGGGAAATACAGTATACAAATTAGAGCCACTACAACTCCTGGTTAAGATCACTAAATTACTGACACACAGCTAATGGGAATGATCTAACAGAAGTAGAAGACGTGATCTGAAGTAGTAATGCTCTCTTTGTATGCTATAGGTTTGGCAAAGGAGCTAAGAGGGATCCTGTAAGAAACCTGAGGGTGAGGTGGGGTGAGCATGATGAATTCTATTTGAGGAATTTTCCACCTCCTCTGAGACAGGTTTGCCAATTCAGATACATCAGTGAGATCCATGCAAAGATATGGGACTGGGCAAGAGTGTCCCAAAGGAAGGTAGCATGTGAAGACAACTCCTGGAGGTGGCCACAGGCACAGGAGAAAATCAAGTTATTTCTTGCTTCCTTTTGATATTTGTGATATCAGATGATTCTGCTCTTTAATCTCACATTTCCATGTTTACTTTTAGAACGAGTTTCAGTATTTCTCCATGTTTCTTCCTCTGCCAAATACTGCAAATCCAGGGACTTTTTGTAAAGAATCATGAAACGTTTTTTCTTTTTTTCTGAAATTGTATAGTATCTCCTTTGATTAGAGTTTGTTTCAGTGACCTGAAAGATCACAGGATTTTTCTTTATCTTTGCTCAGCTTAGCCGCTACAGGGTAAGCAGAGGCAAGCTCACCTGCAGTCTTGGTTTTCTAAACACTGAATACAAGTCCTTCTTTGAAGCACCATCACTACCAAGGTCATGGAGACATGGTCCAGGCCAATCTTGGTTGCTGGTAGGTGAGCCCCTAGCACCAGCAAAATCAGGACACTGCTAGTTGCTGAGCTGTGGTTTGGTGGCGGTGGAGAGTATTGGGGGTGCCAATTTATAGCATTTCTTTTCTTAAATTTGGATTTTCTTCCACTAAGCAGGGTGCATATTGTTAAAACAAAAGGGAAGGAAGGAAAATAAGCACTGATAAATTATGTGCATTTGTGTTTTAAGAAGTACCTTCTACTTAGATTGATATCCTCACCACTCAACCCCCTCTCTCTTTTTCTTCTCTTATTGTTCTAATCTTAACTACTCTTCACACTCCCTAAGTTTGCAGAGTTCTTCAGCCAGGAATACTGCATAAGGGTGGGGTCTGTTCTGCACCTGACTCCAGGCACTCCTGTTGCTTTCTTAGCTTTGGGGCCATTTTCTCCTAGGCATCAATGTAGTTCTTTCCCTGAGCTGCTCCTTTAAACGAAAGCTAGATCTCCTGTCTCATTTTTACAGTGATCCCAGACTAACATGTGAAGTGTTGATATTTTGGCCATGATTCTGATGTGAATCCATGCCATGACTTTCAAATTAAGCAAACCTCAGCTCATTTTGTTGTCCTTAAAAAATATACGGAATGGAAATGATTTTGAGAAACCTCTTTCTAAAAACTGTACATGGCTATGGCACGCCAGTACAGAGGTAAAAGTAGATTTTGAGTTAAATCGTATTCCAAGGCTCTAGTCACAAATGAATTTAACATTTAAATACAGGATAAAGTTTTCCGAGATTGTTGTAGTTGAAAAGAACTAAACTGATGATGTGTTTATAACAGTAGTAGCAATCTAATACTTGGTTATATAAGAATTAATCTCTTCTGCTTTCTTAAATAAATTGGTACTACATAGAAGAAGAAAGAAAAACTGATATTTTCAAATAGAAATTAAAAAATATTTTAGGTTTTAACATATAAATATGAAATTCATTCCATAATGTTGCTAGAAATATAATGCCATGCAGTGATTATATGCATTTATATTTTTTCTATATATGCACTTAGATTTATGGATATGGATTTTGATAAGACATTTGGTGAAGACAATTATAATAAAACCATGCATAGTAAGATGCCATTTAAGTAAATCTACAAGTGAGGATTTATGGAAAAGCGAAAAGATAAACAAAATAGTTTTCAAAAGATTGACAGGAAGCAGATTTCTGGGATTTTAAGTTTTTCATGGTTATCTCTAGCATGAAGGATTGCTTTTTTAATAGGAAAAGGGACTTTTAAAAAATACTACCTATAAAATTCTCACAAGGAGATTGGAATTAAAGTACATTCCTGTTCAGGTTTTCCCTGTTAAGGTAGTCTACCAAATGCTGTTTCAAATGATTCAATTACACAATCAGTATACAGGACTCAATAGCAATAGCACAAAACACAGTTTACCTGCATTCAAGTAGTGAGATCATCTAGTAATGACCTGGATTGTGTATCTACTTAAAATTCTTTACTCATTCAATCAACTAAAATAAAGAGCATTCTCCTGAAGACAGCAAGATGTAACTACTGATGTTTATACACAAAGTAAATCACTCTATCATTTAGAATCTAGACAGTTTTGATCTATTGAATTAGATTGCACACCATCAAAGAGTGTATAATTCTGTGGCCAGTGAATCAAACAGTAAACTTTATCAAATAAATTGGTACTACATAGAAGAAAGAAAGTTCAGAGAATCATGAGCAGCCTTTGGTTAAGCTATTTTGGGACTATCTGATAAATACAAATATTTAATAATTTCATTGAAAAGATAGGACCTTTATTTAATAATTCCTCCCTGTACATTTTTGTTCTAGATAAAGAATGCTACCAAAACAGTGTTGCAAACCTAGGGAAAAGGCAAATATGACTTCTAACTATTTAATAGAAGACCACTTCCTGGTACTTTATAGACTTTCCCACATTAATTTCTGGGGTCTTTTCAGCAGGTTTTGGTCCTTGATAGGCCTTCCCTGGAAAGGTAACTATTGATCCAAGGAATGAGTTAGAAGGCTCACCAACTGGAATTTTAAAATCACTACAGTATTGGTGCCATGTGCTGCTAACCAGTGAGAACAGAATCTGAAACCAGATGATCTGCTAGTACAAGGTTTCCACTCATTTTACAGTCAGCCACAATGATGGTCATTCCATTCATGGTTTCTGGAAAGAGTTGGTCCATCCCAAAAGTTTATTAGAAGATATGTGAAGTAAGTTGTACCACTAGTTTTGATTTTTAAAATTGAGATACAATTCATATTCCATAAAATTCATCTCAAGTCAGTGGTTTCAGTATATTTACATGCTGTATAACCATCAGCATGGATTTCAGAGCATTTTCATCACCTTCAAAAGAAACTCCATAACCATCAGTCAGCAGTCATTACTCATTTTCCTCTCTCCGCATCCCCTGGAAACCATTATTTCTGTCCTTACAGATTTCCTGATTCGGGATATTTCATATGAATGGAATCATCTAACACGTGTTCTTTGCATCTTTTTATTACTTTTTAATGTCATAAATGTTTTCAAGTTTATCCACATGTATCAGTAATTCTTTTTTTATGTATCAGTAATTCTTTTTTTATGTTCAGATAATATTCCATCATATGGATATACCACATTTTATTTAGCCATTCATCCATTGAGTTTTTTTCCACTTTTTGGTTATTGTGAAAAATTCTATAAGGTTTTTGTATATAGTGAGGCAATGTATAGTTTTTTAAACAATAAGCTACTGTAGAATTCACACATTTCTACCAGCAAAATATGAGGGTTTCAATTTTTTCACATTCTTGTCAACATATATTTTTTTCTACCTTTTAAAAAAATAATCATCCTAGTGGATGTTAAGTGGTATCTTGTAATTTTGGTTTGCATTTCCCTAATGACCAATGACACTGAGCATAAAAGTGCTTTGGGATATTTATATCCAATCTTTTTTTTGGAAAAATATTTAAATTCTAATCTATTTTTTATTTGGTATTTTTTCTTTTTGTTATTGAGTTGTAAAAATTCTGTAGATACTAGAGCTTTACCAGATATATGATATGCAACAATTTTTCCCATTTTATCTTTTTACTTTCTTGACAGTGTCCTTTGAGGCATATTTTAAATTTTTGATTAAATAAAATTTATTTTTCCTTTGGTTACTGTGCTTTTGGTGTCATATCTAAGAAATGACTGCTTAGTCCAATTTCATCAAGGTTTATTCCTACATTTTATTCTAAGAGTTTTATTATTTTACTTTTTACATTTCAGTCTATGATCCACTTGAGACCATTTTTGTACACAGTGTGAAGTAAGGGTCCAATTTCATTTTGTTGCATTTAACTATCAATTGCACCAGCATTATTTGTTTAAGGAACTACACATTCCTTCACTGAGTTGTCTTAGAATCTTTGTTAAAAATAAATTAAGGTGCTGGGCTTATGGCTCAGTGGTAGAGTGCTCACCTAGCATGTATGAGGCACTGGGTTTGATCCACATAAAAATAAATAAAATAAAGGTATTGTGTCCATCTATAACTAAAAAATATTTTTTTAAAAAAATAAATTGATTGCAATTGTAGTGATTGATTTCTGTAATCCCAATTCTATTTCACTTATCTATATGTCTATCCTTATGCCAGTATCAGATAGTCCTAATTACAATAGCTTTGTAGTACGTTTGAAATTGGGAAGTATGAATCCTACAACTTTCCCTCTTTTCAAGAGTGATATGTGGGGTCTGGGGATGTGGCTCAAGCGGTAGTGAGCTCGCCTGGCATGCGTGCGGCCCGGGTTCCATCCTCAGCACCACATACAAACAAAGATGTTGTGTCCGCCAAAAACTAAAAAAAAAATAAATATTAAAAAAAGAGTGATATGTGTTCTAGTCAGTTTTTGCATTGCTGTGACCAAAAATCCCTGACAAGAACAACTTAGAGGAGGAAAGGTTTATTTGGTGCTTGCAGTTTTAGAAGTCTCAGTCTAAAGGTGGACAACTCCATTGTTCTGGGACCCAAGGTGAGGCAGAACATCATGGGGGAAGGGCTCAGTACAGGAAAGCTGCTCAGCTCATGGCTGAAGAGAGGCAGAGAGAGAGAGAAAGAGAGGTAGGCAAGGGTCCACAGGGAAGACTCAACTCTAGGACACCTCTCCAGTGAGCCACCTCTTTTAGCCACACCCCACTTGCCTAGAGTTACAACCCAGTCAGTCCATTCCAACTAGGATGGACTGATTAGATCATAGTTCTCACTATAATCCAATCATTTCACTTCTGAATATTCCTGCATTAACAGGAACTTTTGGGGGACACTTCATATCCAAACCATATATTTTATTTAAGTCCCTTGCATTTCTATATTAGTTTTAGGATCAACTTGAACATTTCTGCAAAAAGTGCATCTGGTATTTTGATAGGGATTGCATTGAATTTGTTGATCAATTTGGAGAGTAAAACCATCGCAATAATATTTGTCCCCTGATATGTGAAGGTGGGATTTCTTTAGATCTATTCAAGTTATCTTTATTTTTTTCAATGATGCTTTGTGATTCTTAGTGTATAAGTCTTGATTTCTTTTGTTAAATTTATGCCCAAAATTTTGTTCTTTTATGATACTATTGCAGGTGGAAATGTTTTCTTAATTTCTTTTGTAGGCTAATTACATTGCTAATGTATAAAAGTCACTGATTTTTGTATATTAATATTGTATTCAGCAACCTTGCCAAACTTATTAGCTCTAATATAAAGTTTTTTGTGGATTCCTTAATGTTTCTTTTTTTTAAAAAAAAATTTGATGTATTTCTTTTTTTATTTTTTTAGTTGTTGATGGACCTTTATTTGCTTATTTATATGTGGTGCTAGGAATCGAGCACAATGCCTCACATGTACAAGGTAAGCACTCTACCACTGAGATACAACCCCAGCCCCTAATGTTTTCTATATACAAGATCATGTCATCTGATATTAAGTTTTGTTTCTTCTTTTCTAATCTGGATGAATTCTTTTAATTTCTTCACCTTGCCTATTTGCCATATCTTTGTCTTCTGATCTCAGAAAGAAAGCTTACCAATATATTACTGTGGATTTTTCATAGGTGTCTTTTATCAGACTAAAAAATTATTCCATATTTAGTTTTCTGAATGTTTTCATCAGAAAGGGTGTTGGATTTTGCCAAATGTTGAATACTTTTCTACATCTATTGAGGTGATAGTGTTGGTTTTTGTCCTATATTTAGTAATATGGTATTAATATAGGATAATGATTGATTTTAGCATGTTGAGCTTTGTATTCTCAAGATAAATTCTATTTGTTATGTCTAATCCTTTCTGTATGTTGCTGTTTGGTTTTATACTTTACTGAGAATTTTTATAATAAGGATATTGGCCTATAGATATCTTTTCTTTGCTGATTTTGGCATGTGGATAATGTTGTCTTGGTAGAATGAGTTGGGAAGTGTACCCTCCTTTTTTTGGGAAGAGTTTGTGACTAATTGGTGTTAAATATTTAAATGTTTGGTAGAATTCACCAATGAAGACATCTGTTCCTTGACTTTTCTTTGTGGGAAGTATTTTTATTATTATAATTTCAATCTTGTTTAAACTTTATTTCTTTTGGACTTAATTTTGGTAGTGTAGTTTCTCTAAATTTTGGGCCTGCAAATTTCTTTACAAATCTTTTATTTCCATTAGATCAGCAGTAATATTTCATTCCTGGTTTTAGTAATTTGAGACTTTTTTTTTTGGTAGACTAGCTAAGTATGGGTTAATTTTGTTGATTTTCTCCCAAGAACTAGCTTTTGGTTTTGGTTTATTTTTCTATTCTCAATTTATTTTTACTCTAATCTGTATTGTTCCTTTGTTCTTCTTTAGATTTCATTTGTTATTCTTTTCTAGTTCTTATATTAGAAGACTGGGTTATTGACTTGAGACCTTTCTTTCTTAATGTGGACATTTACAGCTATATGTTACTCTGTAAGTGCTGCTTTAGCTACCTTTTGTAGGTTCTGGTGTGCTGTGTCTTCATTTTCACCAATCTCAAGTAACTTTGTAATTTCTTTTGTGAATTCTTTGACTCATTTGTTAAATAGAAGTATACTGCTTAATTTCCACACATTAGTCAATTCCCCAAATTTCCTTATTATTGATTTCCAGTCTCATTTCATTGTGACCACAGAATGAACATTAAAAAATTAGAATTTGTTTAATGACCTAAAATATGGTTTAGGTAATGTTCCACGTATACTTTAGAAGAATGTGCATCATGTTGTTGTTAAATTATTTTAAAGTTGTTTGCTAGGTCTTTTTGACTTAAAGCGTTGTTCTTACCTTCTGTTTATTTGTTGACCTTCTCATTGCTCTGTTATTGTGAGGCAATGAAGTCACCAACTATTATTGTTGAATTGCTTATTCTCCTTCCAATTTGTCAGTCTTTACTTCATACATTTAGGGTTCTGTTATTAGATGCATATATATGCATAACTGTCTTCTTGGTGGACTCTTTTATTATTATGTAATGTCTTTGTCTCTAGAATGTCTCCTACAGATAGCATATAATTGGACTATGATTTTTATCCATTCTCCTATTTCTAACTTTAAATGGGAATGTTTAATCCATTTACATTTAATGAAATTATCAATAAAGTGGGATTTAGGTTGCCATTTTGTTTTCTATGTCCTTTGTAGTTTTGTCCCTGTACTGCTCCATTAGTTTTATGCAGTCTCTTGTTAGTATTTTCTAGTGTACCATTTTATGAGTTCCCTTATTGTAGCTTTTACCATATATTCTTTAGCTATTTTAAAGCTGTTTTCCCCTTGATGATTATAATTAACATCTTGAATCTAGTTTGGATTTAAACCAACTTAATTTCAATAGTATACAAAAATTTTGTTCCTATGTAGGCTTTTCTGCCCCCATCCTTTGTACTATAGTCATGTAAAATGTTATTTTTATTTTGTACCTATCATTACCAAAGATTTTATGCAGTTGTTCCTAAACCAGGAGAGTTAAGAACAGAAAACAAACTCAGGCTATCTTATATTCATCTACAGTTACTTTCACCAGTTCCCTTTATTTCTCCATATAGATTTGTGTTGTCTATTTTAATATCATTTAACCCTGATAGACTCTATTATTTCGTGTAGGCAGACTTATTAGTGAAGAATTCTGTTTTTGTTTATCTGGGACTGTTCTAATTTCATTTTCATTTTGAAGGATAGTTCTCCTGGGTATAGAATTCTTATTTGATAATTATTTACTTTCTGCACTTTGAATATGGCATTCCACTGCCCTAGTCTCCATTACTTCTGATGACAATCCCTCATACATGAGTCACTTTTTCCTTGCTTTCAAGATTACGTCCTGTCATGGATATTTATGAGTTTTTCCTACTTGTGATTGATTAAGCTTCTTGTGTGTGCAAATCAATGTTTTTTTTTAAGTCAAACTTGTCTTTAACCATTATCTTTTCAAATATTCATGTTGCCACTTTCTTTTCTCCCTAAGACTCCAATCATGCATACATTAGTATGCTTCATAGTGTCCCACAGGTCTCTGTGGCTATATTCATTTTTCATTATTTTTCCTTTCTGTACCTCAGAATGGATCATCTCAATTGACTTCTATTCAAGTTTGCCATTTTTCTCCCTGCTCAAATCTGCTATTGAGTGCCTCTCATGAATTTTTTTCATTTCAGTTATTGTTTTCAACTTAAGAATTTACATTTGGTTATTTTAATTTTTAAAAATATTTTTAGTTGAAGATGGACACAATACCTTTTAAAATTTATTTTTATGTGATGCTGAGGATTGAACCCACTGCCTCACATGTACTAGACAAGTGCTCTACCTGTGAACTACAACCCCAGCCCCTGGTTATTTTAATTTCTATTATTTAATCATTATTTTCTATGTGGTGAGACATCATTTTCATACTTCAGTTCTTTAGACATGGATTTTATTTCATTAAGTATATTTAAAGAAGCTGACTTAAAAGTCTTTTTTGTCTACAAGTCCAATGTCTGTATTTCCTTGGGTGCAGTTAGTGTTTTATTCCTGTGTACTTTGTTTCTTTGCATGCTTCATAATTTTTTTGTGTAAAACTGGATGATTTAAATAATATGTAGTAACTGTAAAAATCATATTTACTTACCTCTACTTTAAGAGTTTGCTGTACTTGCTGCTTTTTATTTTAGTGAATTTTCTGAACTAATTCAGTAGTCTATATTCTTTGCAATACATGAACATTGAAGTCTCTGCTTGGGTAGGTTAGCAGAGATTTCCCGACTTGAAACCAGTAAGTTTCCCAGTCTGTGCAGAGGGCTGTACACACATTGCGACACTCAGCAGGAAAGGTGACAGCTGTTTTCGGCTTCACTTTCTTCTTGTGCAGAACCACAAGGTCAACTTAAGTTCAGAGTTTAGGACGTTATCAGGTCTTTCCTGAGCAAGAGTACATCCATTGGCAAGTGCAAAGCTCTACACACGTGCATGACCATCTAACCCCCAGAATACCAGAGCTTTTCAAAACTCCTGACCCCTCATTCCCCAGCTTTTCTTCTTAAGGTTTTGGTTAGCCTATTGTTCACTGCAAGGATTATGTGCTGCTCCAGGCAGTCACATGTTAATTATCTCCTGAGTATTTTTCAGCAAATGTTCCAGAGGAAAAGGCTTTTCACACTTGACAAACTCAAATCCCGTAAAATAAAGACAGTCCGGCAAGTAATATCTTCCAGAGAACTGCCCAACAGGTCAAATGACAGTTCTGTGGAAATGAGGCTTTAAAGGAGCTTTATCCTCCTTTGCCCCCTCTGGTGGCTTCCAGGCTACTGTTATACACCACTCTGTATTGTTGGTTTTCAAGGAGCCAGTGGAGATGGAAAGGGGATGGAAAAAGAGGAAGTTAAAACACCACAAAGCTCACTGTTCATGCTGTGATCCAGTTGTTTTTCTTGAATTAATAAGTACTCCTTGGATTGCTGCAGCCCTTGGTTAGTTTCCAGAATTCTAAAAAAAGTGAATTCTGACATTTTGAACCAATTTCTTCTTGCTTTGACAGTGAGTGAAAGGTGTTCAGAGGTCCTTCCTCAACCATTTTCACTGGCTTTGATTTAAATATCTAATGCTCTCTTTTCTTTCCTACAGAATGAATTTGGATAAAACAATAAAGATACCACCACTGACATTTCTGAGTATTCGTATGGTTCAAACTCAATTATTCTATAAACATGCAACCAGACTGGATGCAGTATGAATTTTAGAAAATGGCCATACTCCAAGTGGACATTGCCATAACTTCTGGACGGCAGAATCAGAGTGTTAGACAATCTTTTCATTACAGACACATATATCTTCAATCACCAGAAGAAACAAAACCTGATGCTTTTTAACATAGGCAGCAAGGATAACCCATACTTTACTGTAAGGTGGAATGGGAAAGAAAACAGAACTCTTGCAGGTTTCTTAATTGCATTTAAAAATGACCTCCAAATGCTGCACCTTCTGCTTAGCCACCACTCTGGGCTGCCAGTACTTTTCTGTGTCTGAAGTACGAGAGACCATGTAGTCATGCTTCAAAGAGCACATCTTAGGCTGTGAAGCACGCTCTTTTTCTGACTGAGGATAACAGTCACTCTGCTATGATCAATCCCTTTCCTAAGAGACACCTGCATTACTTTCAGATCTATTAGCTGATGACATAGAGAGGTACTTCCTGGGTAGAGACGGTGAGACTTAAGTGATTTTCTAGACAGATATGGAGCTATTTTCATCAGCACAGATTTCATAAAAATCTTCTCTGAAGAAAAGGCAAGATATTCACTGAGCTCTTGGAGAAATGTAAAAGAGCCTCATTAGGAACAAGCAGGAGTGAATGGAAATTGCAAAAATAAAAGCATAATAAAATGGTCAGGGTTATGTAAGAAAGCATTTAAATAAGATTGTCAAAGAGTGTTTATGAGCCTATGCAATGAATTTACATCTCAATATTGAATTATACTAGGTTGTATTAATGTTGGTCCAGTTAAGTGTCCATGTTCACAAATCATCTGAATAAAAATGTTCTGATTTCTGATGAAGCAATGTACTAGGTTTAAGTTTTTTTAATAGTAAAAAAAAAAGTCATTTTTTTTCAGGAAGGAAAACTAAACATTAGTATTAATAATTTTAAAAACTGCCTTCGAAAGTTCCCAGAGATTATGAAATAGGTATATGTTTTAGGCAAAACTACATGCAGTCAACTGGTGTTGAAGTTCTTCTTATTTTTTTCCCCTTAGACCCCAAAATATTTTAATATGTAATACTCAATGTGAAACGAATGTGAGATAGTCAGACAAGTAGAGTGTGGAAGGATTTAGTGAGAGATGAGTACACTGACCAAAGAAAGTTTAATATGCCCCTCACTCTTCCAGAAGACGAGGGCCAGATAATAAACAAGATCACTAATCATCTTTAGTAGCCAGAGAGGATCCTCCACCAGTCCTTTCTGGTCCTCTCTGTTAAAATATTTAAAAATATTTTAAAGTGCACTCAAAATACACATTAATTGAAGATGTAGCATTTCATCTACACAATATTATAGTTGAGATTTCTGGCATAACTATTAGGCATACTGAAAAGCACTGGTAGAGTGATGCAGTGACGTAGACCCCTTGGTACTGCTTCCCAGATGACCTGTTTCATGAGGCCATCCTGGATTTTAAAACTTACCACTAGCCAACCACACATGAGGTCACTGTTGTAAACTTACCTGAACAGACTCTACATTCCAAGTGGCTCACTTTAAAAAATTACTATTATTGCATGAAGTATTTTTCTACTTAGAATAACTACTGCTCAAGGCAACAACAAATGGTAAGGGCATTTATCTAGCAAACACGAGGACCTGGGCTCGATCCCCAGCACTGTTAAAAAAAGTAAACAACATACATAATAATTTTAGATTTGCCTTTCTGCAAAGGTTTGGACAAAATTCAAATACACAGCATGTAGTCAAATTTTCTCCAGTTGACAACACTCCTTTATAATATCAAAGTTGGGAATGACATCAGTGAATCCAGCACAAAATTTCTGTAATGAACAGCACCAGGGAAACCATGTTATAAGTTCCCTTTCTCATCAATTAAACCCAGATGCTGCAACCCAGGGTTAAGGTTGAGATTGCCCAAAGACTGGCTGCCCCACCAAGACTGATATTCAACACACTCCAGTTTATAACAGGTAAAGAGAGGATGCTTGGAGTCCACCAAGGCTGATATTCAACACACTCCAGTTTATAACAGGTAAAGAGAGGATGCTTGGAGTCCACCAAGGCTGATATTCAACACACTCCAGTTTATAACAGGTAAAGAGAGGATGCTTGGAGTCTAAGTGTCTTTGTAAAATTGCAAACATGTTAAAACAAGATTATTACATACTTTATCTCAATGAGAATTCCTGAATATCAGGTTAGCACATTTCATGGCTCCATTTTAAGATATATGATGGCAGAGGGTGAAACAGAAAGATGTAGCAATATATTTACTGTCATTTAAATAACAGGTATCAGTCACTTAGGCTTGAAGCACATTTGTGAAGTTTCATGCCACATTTCTCACCCGTCAACTTACATACAAGTAGGGATTTTGCTAAAACTTCAATTATTCCAAAAGATGAAAGAAGTGGTACATTTTGATACAGATCTTCAGTTTCTATTATACTTTAGGCCTTTGAAATGTTAAGGCTGAACAGACTAAGTTATGAAAGGGACAAGAGGAAGTAAGAACAGTGCGAATACAGTTGGAACACATGGTAACTTTCTGCCTTCACCATTCTCCCCAGATAGTCTGCTTTCTGAGCAGCAGGTGGTGTGACTGTAAAGAGATCACACATTTGTCAGTAACTATGTAGGATTTTTGGCACTGTTAGAGCCTAGCATTACAGAGTTAGGGCAGCTAATAAAATGCCATCAACCAGATTTTTGACAAGTCTGAAAGTTTTTGAAAATAACTTTTCTATCAAGCAACCCTTCCTGGTTCTCTTTTCAGTCCTGCCTTAGAGAACAATTTTTTTTTCTTTTTAAAAAAATCACTTCACAGCAACCAGATGAACATCTGGCAGCAAAGTAACACTAAAATGCCATTCTTTTAGAGGAAGGGCAAATACGTGACTCTTCCATGAAGAGTTTGTCTCTCTGGCAGGGGTAGGCTCACAGGCTGTTTATGGAGGTTTTTTTGTTTTTTTGTTTTTAAACCAAAGCCCAAGGCTGTTTGGACTTCACCTGTATTTTCTCAGTGATATCTGGACAACAATGTTACATATATAAGAAATCCAGAGTCAAAATGAACACAAGCTCATGCACTAGGTAAATAATGTGCTCAAGCTGTACTTTGGATGGCCCTGCTAACAACTAGTAGCAGAAGTAGCTGAAGCCATTTTTTCACATGTAACAATGATAGCTCAAAATCAGTATGAATTTAATCATAAACCCACCTAATGGGAACAGGGAGGTCTTATTTTGGTGTATGTTTTCTCCCCTTTTCTTACTATGCAGAAAAATGCTTAAATCTAGAAAGGATAAGATCTTTTAAAGCCTCAAATACTTCTTGAGCTTCTCATTTATTAAAAAAAATCTCATTAGGAAATTAAAAAAAATTTTAAATTATTTTTTTGTATATAGTCTTTCAAAACAGAATGTATTTCATTTTCGTTTTTAAATCCCTCTTGATGGTCTCTTAATACATTGCAAAACTTACAAATAAGGTTGTAACTTTCCAGAGGGTGTGTGCTCTAGGATCTTGCTGCGCCTCCACTGGAGTCTAACTTTGCCGCCAACTCAGGCACCCCACCCTGCTATGTGAGACTATTAGGCCACGTAGTGTGCTGAAATGCTAAAAACTGACAAGTTTCCACTGGAGAAACCATGGAGAATAATCGCATGGGGAAATAATCCTCTGGGGGAAAGAAAGAGAGCAGGAGAAGTATCACTGAAGGTAAGCTGTTCAAAAGTTAATTTGCCTGTATTATCAAATTATAGTTCTTCAGGGAACTCACTTTAAATTAGATGTGTGGAGGTTCATCAAACTAAATAGTTTACGTATGAGACACACTCACATAAAAAGAAAAAACACAGAAGACAGGATGTCCTTAATTTGGGGGAGGATATATTCCAACTTGGGGGAAGGGTGAAGGCGTTTTAGCTGTGCAGCTCAATATGACATTTCCAGAGAGTTCTGCATGCCCCCGCATGAGACAGGACAGGATGGAAGGGCCTGTTCTGCCCTGGCTGGACTATTCAAGCCCTGCCGCACACAGTGTGCGACTCAGAGGCGGCCTTGGTGTCAAGCTGGCAGTGCTCCTGAGGCTCTTGAGTGTTTATCAACTCAGCAGGTCAAAAGTCTGCAGACACTGGGTGGAGCAGCAGTAAGCCACAAAACTAACAGTTGTCCTCCTGGAAGGGGAGAAAGGAGAGAGAACACTGTTAGTTCAAGATTAAAGTCTCTGGATTCTTTCCACTGGAGACAGTCTTTCTTTGTTACAAATAAATGATTGGGCATGGTCAACAGACTGCATTACAGAAATATAAATTTCCTTTTAAAACTGAGCTGTCATCAGGTAAGGCATGTGTGTGCTTGTTTTATTAGTGGTGTTCTGATGACATACTATCCCTAACCTCACTGCTGGGGAATAATTAGCCTTCTTCCATATCCTGTTCTGAACTGTGCTTAGTAGAACTAACAGTGCAATCACAGATTTTGTAGTACATTATTAAAATCATACAACAGAAACCCATTTAGCTAGAATACATACATACTGCAGGGCTTAACATAATTTTAACAAAGGTATTCCCATAGATTGTTCATGGAAATAATTTCAGAATCTGTTAATGCAGTTCAAGGTATTCCCACATACCAGAGGAATCCCTTCTCAAACTCCTATTTGGAGACTTCTGCCTGGAGGCCTCTGACACCCTCTGGACAGCTCCAGGTATTAGGTGTTCCCACTAGAAGTGCCATCCTCTGGTGAGGGGAAAAGAGGCTACTGTGCTAAGTGTTTTCTATTCTTCACCCCTTAATCCAGTCTCTGCCTATTTGTGTAGCCTAGGAAGGTGATCTCTACAGACTCTACCCTACTAATTGGTAGAGCATTCTGTTGCATTGCAGTTACTCAAAGCATCAAATAAAACGGCAATGGACAATAAGGCACAGGAGAGCAAGTGGCTGGGGAACCTGATGACTATGGCCATCACGGTGAATCAGTCTTTTTGAGTGACATGGCTTCTGACTGTGTTGACAAGATTGGGGGTGAGGGGAGGGAGACAAGGAGAGAGAGACAGGGAGGCGAGGGGCAGGCTTCATGCCTTGAAATCTCAACTCAAGGAATAGGTAGAAAATCAGAAAGTTTCTATGGTGGCCTGACCTTTCAGGCCACTCATTTTATGATGCAATGAGGAACATGGCTGAGGCCTGAAAAGTAGAGGCTGCAGAATCATCAGCCAGGTAATGGGATGCTTATGCTAAATCTCTATGCTAAGATAAAGGTGCTGGTTGGGAGGTAGTGGGAACTTGAGACTTGAGGGAGAAGCCTTTGGACAGACACCAATCTAAGGACCTTGAGCCTCTAACATCTTTGAACATCTTTTCATATCAGAAGCAGCATTTTCTATCTTGTAAGAAAACCAGTATTCCTTTGCATAAAAATATTTTAATGGCTACATGTAGGGTGGCTACCTAAAAATGAAGAACCTATTCTTTTCAGGAACCACCATCACCAATAATCATTGCCTCTATGGCCATCAAGAGAGTAAAATCCCAGCACGACCCAGAGATCTTGTAAGGTCTATTCCTGGAGGAGATAATGTATACAATGAAGAAGTCACAGGATCTTGTCACAATATATTAGAAGGAACCTGGAAAGCAAATGTGGAAACAGATTCTAAGTACATTAGCCAATGAGAATAAATAGAAGGTTGGGTCAGGCCAAATAAGGGTATTTCACCTAGGCCTCAGGATTTAATATGTTACTCAAGCACCTGGGAATGAATAACAATAGCCTTGATTCAGTAGAGGGCTATAGTCAATGAGATCAAATGCTGGATCTTTTCCTGAAGACTTTAGAGACAGGAGAGCATAGACTTATGATATGGTGGCCTGAAAGGATACTCATTTTATGATGCAATGAGGAACACGGCTGAGGCTATGGGAACATTGGGTTGGACCCAATTTAGAGTATCCTCCTCAGTCACCTGAAAAATCTCCAAAAGGGTCAAGAGATTCCTTTCACTAAAGCATTAAGATATGTACTGGTGAGGGGAATACCAAATAGAAGGAGCAAGCACCCTTGAAGTTTTAAGACACGCCTACTAGAGGTCAGAAATAAACCTGCAAATGTTTGAAACCTGATACATAGTGAGGTATTAAATGGGAAAGAAGAGTGTATCCAGAACTGTCCATTGTAAAGAAAGAGACATTTGATGGGTCCCTTTGGGCTGTGCTGGCAATATCTATTTCAGTGGAGACTTTTGATTCTGTCAAGATAGAATATCACCATTTCCTCCAGTCTTCCATGTTATAACTTAAACATCCTAGTTATAGCACAACAAACAAGTTTAGGATGACTCTGAAATGTAGAATGAAGGCAGATAACATAAGGACCTTGGGACTTGAGCAACAACACAGCAAGGGTAAGTCCTCTGGGTAAGTTGTCAGGTCTTAGATATTATTACCTTATTATCTCATGTGTCTTAGCAGAAGCCTCCAATTCAGAACCACCCACAAGGACAAACAAAAAAATCTCCAGAAAAATTATGTTCCCTTAAGTCAAAAGACTGGGATAGGGAATCTATAATGACAGAAAGTGGAGAAAAAGTTGTTCAGAGCTGGATATGTCATGGGGGAGGACAGAGGGCTAACAGCTAAAAGTACCAGGTTTTCTTTTAGGAATGACAGAATGTTCTAAAATGGACTGTGGTGATGGTTGCATATACTTGTGGATATACTATATATGTACTGAATTGTATACTTTAAATTGGTAAAACTGTAGAATATCTGAATAATTTCAAGAAAGCTGTTAAAAATAGAGCCAAAAGGAAAAATACATAAACCTACAATTAGAACTGATAGAACTACTATATAAAAAAAATCAGTATAGGTATAGAAGAACTGAGTAATACAATAAACCAAAGGATCTAATTGACATATTTAGAATACTCCACTCAATAGCATTTGTAAAACATACAATTTTTTTTCAAATGCCTATGAAATAATCATGAAGGTTTACTATATATAGGTCTATTAAATAAACTTCAACAAATTGAAAGAACTGATCTATAAATGAGATGTCTGGTTTCATCTTGGACACGTAAAGAGCCGGCGGTCTGTTTTTCACAAGAAATATATGTTGAAGGAATTGAAAATCAACAATTTTTCTTAATCCCTTTGGAGAACTGAAATTGTACAATAAAGTGCCACCTCAAAATCTAGAGACAGTGAATATAGAAGTCACAGCTAAGATCTGCTTACCTGGACAGAAGCTGCTGAGACATAAAGTGGTAGGAAATGAAAATGTTTATGACAGAATAGAAAAAGAGTAGAAATCAACAAAATTAAAAACATCATTAGGGTTAAGATCAATAAAACTGATGTCCTCAAAGACTTACAAAGATAAAAAGAAGATAAATTACTATTAAACATGAAACAGGTAATAACCCTATAGATCCTGCAAGCTATTCTAATGATATAAGGGAATACTGTGAACAAAAAAGATTTCATCTTAGAAGAAATAGATCAACTCCTTAAACAACACAAACCACCAAAACCCAACAGTCCTATAACCATTAATTTAAATTTGTAATTAAAAAAAAGAAATTTACATTCCCAGATGGTATCACTAGAGACTCTTAACATTTAAAGGGGAATAAGAATAAAAATTTTACAACAATCTCCTTCAGACAAATGCAAGAGGAACACTTCCTAACTAATTTTATGAGGCCAGTATTATTCTAACTCCAAAACCAGAGGATGATAGAAAAACAGAAATGTGTAGACAAATACCTCTTATGAACACAGATTAAAAATTTTCACTGGGAATTTTTGGCAGTCGAACGTTTGACTAGCATGCGCAAGCTCTGGGTTTGATCCAGTACTATCCTCCCTCCAAAAAGAAAAAAAAAAACTCAACAAAGTATTGATAAATTAAATATAGAAAAGTATAGAATAAATTATACATCATGATCAAGTGGGAGTCATTCCTGGTGTGTAAAGCAGGTTTAATAATTTTAATATTTATTTTTTAGTTTTAGGTAGACACAATATCTTTATTTTATGTTTATGTGGTGCTGAGGATCAAACCCAGTGCCTGGAACATGCTAGGTGAGCACTCTACCAATGAGCCACAACCCCAGCCCCAATAATTTTAATATTTAACAATATCAATAGATTAAAGAAAAAATTATATGATTATGTTAATGGATTCGAAATAAGCATTTGACAAAATGGTACATTAATTCATAATAAAAACTCTCAGCGAACTACAAAGAGAGGAGATCTTCCTCAATTTGATAAAGAGAACATACAACCACAAAATCCTAGTGCTAATGTTATACAACAGTGATGGACCCAATGTTTTCCAAGACTGGGAAAAAGTCAAGAATGTCCACTCTCACATCCTTAGTCAGCATAGAATTAGAAGTTCTAATGGCTGTCATAAGACAAGAAAAAGAAATAAAAGACACACAGATCAGAGTGAAGAAGTGAAACTATTTGTTTGCAGATGGCATGACATAATTGTTTATGCAGAAAATCCCAAGTAATCTATAGAAAATACTTCTAAGACTAATAAAGCAAGTTATAGCATATAAGATAAAAATACAAAAGCCAATCACATTTCTATACACTAATAATGAACACATGGAAATTTGAAAAATATATCATTTATTACCACAAAAAGAAAGTGAAATATCTGGGTATGAAGAAAACATGCTGATGATTAAAAGATGCTGATTAAAAAAGAAGACCTTAATAAGTGGAGAGATATACTCATGTATTAGAAGACTCAACATAGTAAAGATATTCTTTCCAAATTGATCTGAAAGCTCAATTCGATTCTTATCAAAGTCCCAACAAGGTTTTTGGAGACTTACTCCAAAACTTAATGAAAAAGTACAGGCCCTAGAATAGCTGAAACAACCTTGAAAGGGAAGAATAAATTGGAAGTTCACTTAGCCTGATATTAAGTCCTATTATACAGCTACAGTAATTGAGACACATTGGTATTGGCTGAGAGACAGATGTTGATCAACTAAACGAAAGAGACCATGAACAGCCTCATGACCTTGGAGTAGGTAAAGGTTTCTTAGGACAAAAAAATCATTAATTATGAAATTAAAATGGATAAATCTAACTTGATCAAAATTAAAAACTGGTTTTCAAATGACAAAAAAGTGAAAAGGCAAGCACCACTCTTGTAATTTTTTATAACTCCAGAAATTATGTAAAGTTTCAGTTATCAGATACTTTGCATTACTTCTAATTTTTGAAAATTAAAGTTGGTTGGAACCCTTGTTCTGGTAAATTTAATGCAACATCAGGATGTACATATTTGTATAAATCAAAACTGAACTTCAGACACAAAATGCTCTTAAATGTCTAATGTACTTTGGGGATTAGCTGACAAAACTCTGTGTTTTTTAAAGATAATCATACAAATAATTTATAGAAGGCATACATTTAATACTACAACTATTGAGTTTTTAAAATTAGAGCTTCTAAGCAAAAAAAAAAAAAAGCCCATAAAGGTATGGGATTTATAATCACTGAAGTGTAATGCCCACTGGGTCATCATTAGTTCATGATGCTTGAAAGGGTGCTGGAGTAACCTGGAGGTGTCACGTCTGTGTACAAAGAACTCCCAAGGCTATGTGCTTCCTTGCTTCTCGGAGACTTATTTAATAACAGGTTGCATCTGCTTCTTGTATTAATGACCTATTGTGTTAATGATTATTACAACTAGACTAACAATCTGCTGCCATAAAAATGACTTTGTGTTGGTTAGGTCCTTTAAAATTCAGAATTGAGGCACTAAAGATATCTGAGTTTTAGGGGAAAAACTTGGGGCTAAGCAATAAGCTCTCAAGTAAAGAAAAGGATACTGATAAATTCTACAAAGAATATCAGACATTACATTTGTGGCTTTAGAATCTCTTAGTATATTTACAGGCAAGGCAGAAGAAAGAGCATTTGAGCTTGGTTTTAAAATAGAGAAATACCACTATTCCTTAAAAGAACAAATCACAATGCTGTTGGCACATACTAGAGCCCACGAATATCATAAGAAATGTGGGATTTTTTTTCCTGCAAATGTGTTTCCTGATTAAAAATAAAAAGGATATCTTTGACTCATACAGAAATTCAAGCCAAAAGAAAAATAATATTTGTAAGACTGAGCTGATCAGAACTCCCAAGCCTGTGTATATATGAACTTAAGAATCATCTAATAACATCCTGTATCTGCTTGTTATGCTAGTGGTGACTGTTTCTCATGGGAAGATTCTTTGTGTAGAATCAGAGGCTTAAATGTCACATATTTGCTTCTTTCTCAATTGGTCCTTGCACCAGACTTTGGGATAGAAATATATATGTGAAAAGAATTAAGTGGTTCAGTTATGGCAGACTTCTCAGTACCAAGTACAGAGCATGGCATATAGTAGATGGTCAATAGTTTTTGAAAGATATGATGAGGAAGAAACAGTTAAGAACAACTTATTTAAATTTGCTGAAGAATATTTTACTTGTGGGAAATTTCGTAAGTGACCTTAAAAAACAAGAATGTGCACAAAGCCAGGATAAGGAGATATGATAAAGAAATAGGAGGTCATTAAATAATAAACCATTAGCAAATAGGAGAAGGAAGTGTTACATTGTTCTGAAAGATGAAAGGGAACCACGAGACCAAGACAGTTCTAACAAGCAGGTCTTTATCCCATGGCAGAGTAACAACCCAGACATCTGGTGTTCTCATGTAATCTCTCTGGCTGGGAGACCAAGAATTCCTGAAAGAACTAGACAATGTGAATGTGAATCCAAGCCTGAAAGCAGCCGGACTAGAGCCCAAGGCGCCATCCCCTACTATAGGCCCTGATGGCAGTGGATGCTCAAAGCATGTGTGCTGACTGAATAAATTAATAAATGAGAGGATGAGTTCTTCTGAGCTATTTGGAAGTAACTTGAAAGTATTTCTTACAAGAAACCACTGGCCTACAAATGTTTTAATAATTAAAAATATTTTTGATTTCTAAATCAATACCAGTTTATTGCAAAAATTCAACACCATCTGAAGGAAACCACTGTTACTTTGGTGTGTGAGTTCTTCAAGATTTTTTCTGCATATACACAATTGTTTAAATATGTGTGTATGTGCATGAATATAAACGTGAATAAATACACATGCAAATCTATATAATTTTCATGCCCACAATTTACAAAAATCAGATCATATTATGCAACTTTCATGTAACTCATTTAAAATGTTTTTCATCAAAAATATTTTGCCATACTAATCATTCCTTTTTTTCAAACCTACATAAAACTGTACAAAGTTTTACTTTTAGAAATCTAAATATACAGTTTTTCAAATTATTATTTTCTACATGTGTAAAAATACATACTCAGGATTTGATTGACTAGAGTTGATTAATATTTAAAATGACTAGACTTTAACATTTAAAGGAGATTACCCTTCATAAGGTGGGTGGGTCTCATCCAGTTAGTGGAAAGACTTAAGAGCAAAGCTAGAGAGGGTGGAAGGCATTTCCCCTCAAAAGACGACATAGAAACCCTGCCTAAGTTTCTGGTCTGCTGCCTGCAGAATTCAGACTCAACACTAACATCAGCTCTTACCTGAATTTCCACCCTGACACTCTGCCCTGTTGTTATGAACTCACTAATTCTCACAATTACATGTTAATTCCTTAAAAATCAATTAATCACACTCTCTCACTCTCTTTTTCAGAGAGGAATAATCTAAGAGAGTTTTGCTACTGGGAAGTGTTTTGCTACCATAATAAACACATGAAACTGTGAAATTTTTTTTGGAATTGAGTACTGGGTAGAAGCTGGAAGAATTTTGATAGAAAAAGCCTATATTGCCTGTAGTAAATTAACAGAAATAAAGACGAACCTGGTGAGAGCTGGTAAGAGGAGCTGTGGAGGAAGTTCTTAAGGTCTTGGGGAAGACACACACTGTCATGAACAGAATGTGTTGAAATTATGTTAAAGGTGCTTCTGATGAGGTCTCAGATAGAAATTAAGATCACACTACTGGAAACAAGGAGGTGAGCCTTGTTAAAAAGCAGCAGAGGACTCGACTGAGCTGGGTTCAGTTCAATGGAAAGCAGAACTTGTAAGTGATAATGTGGAGATTTCTGAGTCAAGCATTGAAGGCATGGCCTGGTTTCTTTTTATTGCTTATAGGAAAATGGTGGGAGGGGAGAGAGAAACTGAGGGGATTATTAAGGAAAAAAGAACTAGATTTGGAAAATCCTCATCTTTTCTTACTGTAAAAAATAAGAAAGTATGCTTTGGAGAGAGTACCAAGGACATAACTGGACAAATGAAAGTAGACATGTGACTAGGGATCTAGTCAATCCTTTCAGCAGAAATGCTAATAGGTTGGACTGAATGGGACTGAGACAGGATGAGATGGAGAACAGCTTTCAGACCGGGAATCCACAGGTTGAAATGGGCCAATTAAACAGTCCAGCTACAAAATACGTGTTATTCTTGAAGAAAAGGGAAGAATGAGTCTGAGGTTGAGGCCACCTCCTCAGTAACAGAGGGCAGGGAAATTTTCAGGCTCACCCAGGATGGAGCTGGTAGGACCACAACCCCTGTGGGCCAGGGACCTGAGCAAGAAGCCAAAGAGGATTGTTCTCAAGAATTAAAATCTAATGGGTTTGTTTCCTTAATGTTTCTTTTTCTGGTTTTGGTATCAGGCCACACAGAATGATTTTTGGAAGGGTTCCTTCCTTTTGTATTTCTTTTTTTTTAAATTTCTATTTTGGTTGTAGATGGACACATACTTTTATTTTATTTATTTATTTTTATGGTGCTGAGGATCAAACCCAGTGCCTCATACATGCTGGGCAAGTGCTCTACCACTAAGCCACAACCCCAGCTCCTCCTTTTATATTTCATGGAATAGTTTGAGGAGTATTGGTGTTAATTCTTCTTTAAAGGTCTTGTAGAACTTGGCTTTATTGATTGGCAGGCTTTTGATAGCATCTACTATGTCATTGCTTGAAATTGATTTGTTTAAATTGTGTATGCCATCCTGATAATTTGGGTAGATCATATGTCTCTAGAAATTTGTCAATGTCTTTAAGATTTTCTATTTTATTGGAGTATAAATTTTCCAAATAGTTTCTAATTATGTTCTTGATTTCAGTAGTGTCTGTAGTAGTATTTCTTTTTTCATCACAAATTTTTAGTAAGCTGAGTTTTCTCTCTTTCTCTTTGTTAGTGTGGCTAGATGTTTATCAATTTTATTCTTTCAAAGAGCCAACTTTTTGCTTTGTTGACTTTTTGAACTGTTTCTTTTGTTTCAATTTCATCTCTGATTTTAATTATTTCCTTTTTCCTACTGTTTTTGGTGTTCATTTGTTCCTCTTTTTCTAGGGCATTGACATGCAATGTTAAGTCATTTATTCATTGACTTTCTATTCTTTTAATGAATGAGCTTAATGCAATGAACTTTCCTCTTAGCACTGATGAACAGAG
Organism: Spermophilus citellus; assembly: GCF_964194105.1. Taxonomy (NCBI): domain Eukaryota; kingdom Metazoa; phylum Chordata; class Mammalia; order Rodentia; family Sciuridae; genus Spermophilus; species Spermophilus citellus. The sequence continues at coordinate 55,593,403 of NC_138185.1, forward strand.
ATACAAAAATTCTCCATAAAATTCTAGCAAATTGCATACAAAAACCTATCAAGTGGGGTTCATCCCAGGGATGCATGGTTGGTTCAATATATGGAAATCAGTAAATATAACTCATCACATCAACAGACTTAAAGACAAGAATCATATCATCATCTCAATAGATGCAGAAAAAGCATTTGACAAAATACAGCACCCCTTCATGTTCAAAACACTAGAAAAACTAGGGATAGTAGGAATATACCTCAACATTATAAAAGATATACATGCTAAACCCAAGGCCAACATCATTCTAAATGGAGAAAAATGGAAAGAATTCCCTCTAAAAACTGGAACAAGACAAGGATGCTCTCTTTCATCATTCAATATTGTCCTTGGAACTCTAGCCAGAGCAATTAGACAGAAGAAAGAAATTAAAGGGATTCAAATAGGAAAAGAAGAACTAAACTAGAATACTTGCAGATGACATGCTTCTATATTTAGAAGATCCAAAAAAATCCCACCAGAAAACTTCTAGAACTAATAAATGAATTCAGTAAAGTAGCATGATATAAAATCAACACCCATAAATCAAACATATTCCCATATATCAGTGATGAATTTACTCAAAGAGAAATTAGGAAAACTACCCCATTCACAATAGCCTCAAAAACAAACAAACAAACAAAAACAAAAAACCCAACTTGGGAGTCAACCTAACAAAAGAGGTGAAAGACTTTTATAATGAAAACTACAGAACACTACAAAAAAAAAAAAAAAAAAAAACTACAAAACACAGAAAAAAAACTGAAGACGACCTTAGAAGATAAAAAGATCTCCCATGCTGCTGGATAGGCATAATTAATATTGTCAAAATGGCCATACTACCAAAAGCATTATATAGATTTATTGCAATTGCTATTACAATCCCAATGACATTCTTCATAAAACTTAGAGAAAGCAATCATGATATTCATTTAGAAGAATAAGAAACCCAGAATAGCTAACGCAATCCTTAGCAAGAAAAGTGAAGCAGGAGACATCACAATACCAGAACTTAAACTATACTACAGAGCCAGAGTAACAAAAACAGCATGGTACTGGCACCAAAACAGACACATAGACCAATGGTACAGAATAGAAGACACAGAGACAAACCTTCATAAATACAGTTATCTCATACTAGACAAAGGTGCCAAAAACATTCATTGGAAAAAAGATATCCTCTTCAAAAAATAGTGGTGAGAAATCTGGAAATCCCTTTGTAGCAAAATGAAATTAAACATCTCTCTCTCTCTCACCCTGCAAAAACTCAATTCAAAGGAGATCAAAGATTTAGACACTAGAACAGACACCCTGCACCTAATAGAAGGTCTAGGATCTGACTTCCTTAACAAGACTCCTAAAATGCAAGAAGTAAAATCAAGAATCAATAATGGGATGGATTCAAACCAAAAAGCTTCTTCTCAGCAAAGGAAATAATAACATGGAGAGCCTAAAGAATGGGAGAAAATCCTTTACCACATGTATCACAGATAGAGTACTAATCTCCAGCATATATAAAGAACTCAAAAAATCTAACACCAAAAAAAAAGGCAAATAATCCAATCAGTAAATGGGCTAAGGAAATAGACACTGCACAGAAGAAGAAATACAACTGATTAACAAACATAAGAAAAAAATGTTTAACATCTCTAGCAATTAGAGAAATGCAAATCAAACTTCTCTAAGCTTTTATCTCACTCCAGTCAGAATGGCAATTATCAATAATACAAACAACAATAAATGCTGGTGAGGGCATGGGGAAAAAGATAGACTCATACATTGTTGGTGGGACTGCAAATTGGTGAAAACACTTTGCAAAGCAGTGTGGAGATTCCTTAGAAAATTTGGAATGGAACCATCATTTGACCCAGCTTTTCTACTCCTTGGATTATACCCAAAGGACTTAAAATTAGCATATTATAGTGACGCAGCAACATCAGTGTTTATAGCAGCTCAACTCACAATAGCTAAACTATGGAACCAACCTAAGTGCCCCTCAACAGATGAATGGATAAAAAATACATATAAAAATACATATACATACACAATGGAATTTTACTCAGCCATAAAAAAGAATGAAGTTATGGCATTGGCTGGTAAATGTATAGAACTGGAGAATATTATGCTACGCAAAATAAGCCATTCTAGCAAATTAATTGACCCTGAGGAGGGAGTAGACCCTTGATTCATACTCAGTTGGCCAGAAGATTAGGTGACTATCTACTACTTATGATGTGCATCTGAAGCAGGACAGTCCTGTGGGACTCAGCTGTTCACCTGTGGGATCTAACACTATCTTCAAGTAGATCCTCTCAGGCTTGAAGTAAATTATAGGAAGCTCAGCTGGTGTATGTTGGAAGGTTGATTGGTTGCTGGTAGGGAGAAACTCCCACAAATTTTGATGACCAGAGTATTTAGCATTTTATTGCTTTTAACTGAATAAAAGAAATGGGGCCAGAGATAGACTGTTATGGGTTGAATTTTAATTCCCCCAAATGCATATGTGTGGTCCTAACCCCTAATATCTCAGAATGTGTCTATTATGGGTTGAAATGTGCCCTCCCACGTTCATATGTAAAAGCCCTAACCTTCAATATGATGGTATCTGGAGATGAGCCTTTGGGAAGTAATTAGATTTAAATGAAGTCAAGAAGATGGGACTCTGACATGTTAGTGTCCTTATAAGAGATACCAGATGGCTAGTTCTCTCTCTCCCCTTCTCTTTCAGCATGTAAGGACATGGCAAGTTGGCTATCTGCAAGCCAGGAAGAAAGTGGTCACCAGAACCTATGCATGCTATCACTTTGATTTCTGACTTCCATCCTTCAGAATTGTAAGAAAATAATTTCTGTGGTTTAAGCCACCCAGTCTATAGCCTTTTGCTATGGAGTCTGAGCTGATATAGCAACATTTTTTGAAACTGTCTTGTATATGTAATAACCAAGATGAAGTCATTAGGGTGGGACCCAATTTAATATGACTGGTGTCCTTATAAAAATCGGAAACTTGGACACAGAGACAGATATACAGAGAGGGAAGATGATGTGAAGAGGCACAGGGAGAAGACGACCATCTACTAGACAAGGAGCAAGGCCTGAACAGATCCTCCCCTCACAGACCCAGAAGGATGAATCGTGCCAACATCTTGATTTCCAACTTCTAGCCTCCAGAACTGTGAGACAATAAATTTCTGTTGTTTAAGTCACCTAGTTTGTGGTATTTTTATTGTGGTATCCCTAGCAAACAAACACAATGCAAAGATTTGGGTAGCCTGGTTTCTTGTGGGGAAATATAGGACTTATGAGACCCACGCCTGCTTGGGAAAAGCCAAATCCATGTTTTTATACCAACAAATAATATTTAAAGTCAAAGTTTTCCATTTTAACAAGTTTTCAGAATGAAAATTTTGGGTCTGTAAGATCAAAGATCATAAGTTTGCTGGCCATTCTTCCCTGCTATATAATTTGAAGGCTTGGGTATTTACTGTTTATGTGAAATACTATCATTTATTTTTACTTCACTCTGTATTAAATTTAGGACAAACTAACACTTCCATGGAACTTGGTATTTTAGAAGATTATTCAATATGTTCCCTTTTAAAATAATGCCAGATGTCCACATGAATTTAGATATTGGCTGATACAATGTATTATTTTATGACAAGCACTCAAACTGAACATATTAGAGAATTTCAAAATAACATTATCAAGACTTGATAGAGTTTATGATATTCAAGAGTATTGACTTTATTTTCCGCAAGAAGCTACTGGAGATTCAAGTATTTGTGTTTCAGTTACAAAAAAAAAAAAAAAAAAAAAAAACTATGTTAAAGACTATGGTAAAAAACTGAAGTCAATGCTTTTAATACAATCTCCATGGCAACATGGGAAGAAGCAGTCTGGTGGATGAAATGAAAGCCACAAACTCTCAATTTCAGACCCTAGCATTAACTCACCACAGAAAGCCACGTTTATATACTGGCATTTCATCTCTGCCTTAAACAGACACTCTGGCTATGCTCAACAAAGGGACATTGCCTAAGTCCTTCGTACTTGATATACTAATTTTACTAAATTAATACTACTTTATCTATACTATGAAAAAGTATAAGCTTATGCACACTGAATTTCTAAGTTGTAGCAGGAAATGAAGTAGCAGTAAATGAAAAATGCAAATACTGATTAAATTACCCAAATTGCATGTAAAGATAACTCCAAAATGACTTCATTTGAAGAATCAACTGTATTTTCTTAAATTAATTAACATGGTAAAAGGAAAGTTAATTTTTTAAAATAGGTATTTACACTTTGGCTACTAAATGAGTATTCTGATTTTATTATTTTGTTTTCATTTTCTTATTTGCAGTAAGGAAATGTCTTCTATAGGATATTGTATAATAATAAGGCATCAGGGTTTTAGCTGAAGTTTAATGAATTAAGATTTTCCTATAATTACATCTTTCTATATGAAGGTCACTTGCTAAAACCATAAGAAAAATAAGAAATAAAACTTCCTAAGCTATAAAAATAGAAAATAATAGTTAATATTTACTTAATATTTACTACACCATCTTGGATATTCACATGGATGCTCTCAGTGAATCCTCAACATGACTTTAGTAAGTGGATATCATTCTCATTTTATTGCTGAAACGATGAAGCTCAGAGATGCTCAGTAATTTACCCAAAGTCTCCTACTAGAGGAGTGGGAATTAGGGCCTGTGCACTTAATCACTAATATGCTACTGGCTTCTCACAGATGTATTTCATTTGTTAATTTTAGTCATGTAGTAATAGGCCTGGAACCTGACTCAGTTCTTTTTATTTTAATTTAAAGGCAATCCACCAAATTTGATTATCTGATCACCTAAGATGAGAAGCAATATGATATTAGGATATGTATTTTGGGGGTTTTGGTCCCTGGTTCATATCTCCACAAGGCAGGTCATGGAAACTCTTATCTTCCCCTGCTCTTCTGTTGTGGAGGTGGCCATAAAGAAATGATCTGATCTCACTTTGTGCAAGAGTAGGTTGTAAGACCCTCCTCATTCCAGAGCTCTCCCACTCTGCACCCCACCCCAGAGGGAGGAAGACTGCCCAGAGAGGTCAAGCAAAGTGCTGAAGCCTAAAGGACTTGCTGAGGTTCCCATTCAGTCTAATTGCAAACTAAATACCAGTGAAGTCTCCACAAAAAGCTAGGAGGGCAGGCTTTAGAAGGCTTCTGGACAGCTGAACATATGGAGGTTCCTGGAGGGTGATGCACAAAAAGGGCGTGGGAGCTCCACTTCCCTTCTCCCACAGCTTGCTCTGTGCATCCCTTCATCTGTATCCTTTGTTATGTCCTTTATAACAAACTGGTTAGAACATTTTCCTGGTTTCTACGACCATTCAAGCAAATTAATCAAATCCAAGGAGGGGGTTGTAGGAGCCCTGATTTACATCAGTTGGTTAGAAGCACAGGTTAAACAAGCTAGGGCTTGCAATTGGCTTCTCGTGTGTGTGTGTGTGTGTGTGTGTGTGTGTGTGTGTGTGTGTGTGTGTATGTGTGTAAAGGGGAGTGTCAAGGACTGAACCCTCAACCTATGAGATCTGATGCTGTCTCTAGGTAGATAGTGTCAGAACTGGATTGGATTTGAGGACACCCAAATGGTGTCCCCTGCTGCAGAACTGATTGCTTGCTTGGGGTATGTGGTAAACCCTCACATGACTGGTGTGAGAAATGATCAATGTTGTGGGAATGTGTATTGTAGGACAACCTCGGTTTGAGTTTGGGGTTTGTTTGCTTTTCCCAACACAAACAGCAGATTAAAAAGGTTGGGAGTAGGGCTTCCATAAGCAGAAAACATTAAAGAAATATAAAAAGTTGAAACGGGAACTGAGAGCATGCCAAACAGGATTATCCAGAGCAAGAAAAAGATAAACATAATTTTGGGAAGAAGGTAGAGAGACAGAAAAAGTAACTCCATTTGTTGAGTATCTACTGTGTGTCAGGTATTTGCCTTCATCTGCTAATCGTCACAGTGGTCTAGCCAAGTGAGTTGTTCTGTTCCTATTTCCAGGCTCAGAGAAGTACAGCAGAAGATTCAGCCTGTGGGATGCAAAGTCCATGCACTGAACAGTGCAGGGCAAAGCCTAGCTTGCATAGATTAAGAAACAAAGGGCCTGGGGGTGTACCTTAGCAGTAGAGGGAACTTGCCTAGCATGTATGTCACCCTGGATTCAATCCTCTGTATCATGGAGGGGAGTCAAGGGGGAGGAAGAAATGAAAAAAGGAAAGAAAATCTCGGAAAGTTTTCTATGAAAATGATCACAATGAAAATAGCTTTGGGCATTGAAGAGAGGTAACAAGATTAAGTTATCTGGAAAATTTACTCACTCAAAATACCATGTTTGAAGAATAAATGAAGTATTATACTGTTTTTTCAAACTTAAAAAGGTTGTGCACACCCCTATCTTTAATTGTCTGGTATTCTTTTCCTAATCTATAGTATCATTACTGGGATTTTACTTGGTGAACATTCTTAGCAAATTCAAGGCATTGTGCCAAGAAATAAAGAGGAGCATGAGAATGCCATTTGGAAGGGTTAGAAATTCAAAACAGAAACACACACACAAGTGTACAGAGTTCAGTCATACACTTCCATTTAGCAACGCCAATTAAATGGAAGGGCTGGGCTTGGTCAATTCTACAACTTTTTTTCTTGCATCCCTTATTGCCTAACGACTATTGTGAATAGGGAAATAGCAGGAAAACATTCCCACAAAGAATGAGCTATTCTAAAGAATACATACAATACAACTTTTCTATATATGACTGAAAAATTAATTAATAAAGGGAAGTCCAGTTTTCTTGTGATGCTGAAAATGCATATTTGTTTCATTTAGCTCTATCTCAGGAAGCATATTATACCCTGCCAAAGCTGCTGACTTAACAATGCTTTTGTGCATGGCCTCCCCACTCCCCACACTGTACCCTTGCTCAGGTGTAAACCCTGGCGCCCACTTAGGCGTGATTACCCCTGGTGCAGCCCTGCCATCGGCGTCTCTCTCAAGGGAAAAAGCTTGGGGTAGACGATGGTAAACATGGGCTCACTACACCGGTGACAGTGCCCCAGGGGGCAGTGCAGCAGCTCCAGGAGACTTCTGGGTAATGAGATTGGAGACAAAAAGTTCAGATCTGGAACACAAGAGAAAATCATGCACATGAGTAAAAATCAATTTCCTTAAATCGAACTTCTTAAAATACTTATTTGTTACCAAATGAGTTCAGTTAGCTAAAAGCACTTGGTGTTGAAAATTGTTATCTCATAGGTATTGAATAAAAAATCTAACATTATTAGGAAATGAAAGATTCTTTTTACATTTTTTGATACCAAAAGAAAATGAAAATCTTCTCTTAAGAGCAACCAGAAGCTGTCCTGAGATAGAGTCAAGGAAAGAATAAGATCAAATAGTCTTTAAGGACAAGGATCACAAAGGCATCAATTTACCCAGAGAGGTTTTTGCACGCTTTCATAAGAGTCAGAGAACTGAAGGAGGGATGGGATGAAAGACTATCACTGACTTTCATTAAGTTCTCCCTAAATCTACTAGACCTCTAGTCAATCAAGTATCAATCAAGGCTAAATTATGTTTATTGAAAATAATGAAATCCAGGAAACAAAGAGAATGAAAAAAATGAAAAAGCTTTTCCGTGTCTCATTCTCATATCATTAATAAAAATAGGGAGTTTTCCTTTCCAACTTAGTCTGAGCTACACAAGTGATATTTAAAGCAGAACATCCCTGTGACCCAGCCAATCCTGACACAAATCCACACTAGGTTTCTACACTGACAATAAACATTGAATGGAGGGAGAAATGTTCATAATGAGGTGAAATCTAAAGATTATCAGCTCGTCTTTGGAAAGGAAATACAAATGATCTTCTTAACCTTTTATAACTGTTCAGACTCACCAATAACAACTTAGAAAAATATAACTTGCCCTAGGTGAATAACGAGAATATACTGTTTAGTTTTTTTAAAAACAACTTCCCGGGCTGGGGATGTGGCTCAGCGGTAGCGCACTCGCCTGGCATGCGTGCGGCCCGGGTTCGATCCTCAGCACCACATACCAACAAAGATGTTGTGTCCGCTGAGAACTAAAAAATAAATATTAAAAAAATTCTCTCTCTCTCTCTCTCTAAAAAAAAAAAAATGTAAAAAAAAAAAAAAAAAACAACTTCCCACTAGACATGTCTGGAAGGTTAAGGTTACATGTTTTTGTTTGTTTGTTTGTGGACTTCTTTTTCATATAAAGGTAAAACATTTAGCAGCTTTAAAAACAATTGAAATGCATTTTTCTTATTATCATTGCCTAAGGCTTTCTTCTTTTTCTCAGTGCTGAGATTGAATCCAGGACTTCAAACGTGCTAAGCATGTGCCCTACCACTGACCTCCACCCCCAACCCCACCTAGTGCTTTTTAAGGTGTTTCAGTTATACACACCATAATATCTATAAAACTTATACACTGACAAATACTTTCCAAGAGTTGGAATGCTGTGGTAATACTGCCAAAGGCTCCTCATATTTCTTCTCCTCACATTTCACAGATGTGAACAGACAGCAAGGCAAAAGCCTGTTCTTCTGGAGAGATCTTCAAGGTTAAGATCCTTCCAAATTTTCCCCCACTGCCAGTCTCTTGCCTCAACCAAATACATATTTCCAAACACCAAATTTATTTCATTTGACTTTGAACCACTGTTCCTCTTTGTGTCTGTAGAAGGTACTAAAGGGATCAATGTTGATAAAATATGAAAACTGTTTTTCTTATAAGCAAGGTCCCAGCTGGTTGTGATGGCATGAAGCCATTATTCCAGTTCCATGGGAGGCTGAGACAAGAAGGAGCCCAGGAGTTTGAGGTAGGGTTGGGCAACACAGCAAGACTGTCTTAAAAAATGAAAAAAAGAAAAAAGATAAAACAGAAAAGCCCTAGGGCACAACAGTGTGAGCACAACTAATACCACCAAACTGTACATTTAAAAGCAAATTCAAATGGTCAATTTTGTGCTGTGTATTTTACCATGATTAAAAAAAAGAAGATGAAAGCCAAATCAGGCAGTATAAAACACAATTGTTTGTTCATGAAATCAAAAGGTAGAATAGGAAAGAGAAGCAAGCAAACCTTTTAGAAATCTGTGGTAGGCATGATACAGACTTCTCATGGCCAGCTCTTGCAGAGGCAGGACGTGATCGTTCTCTGTCCCTATGGACTTCACCTCAGCTGGGAGGAAGACAGTCAGCTGCCCCGATGAAAAGGAGAGCAGCTTTACCTCAGACACTTGGATGGGGGCTCCGCAGCTACAGACACACACACACCCACAGTGGTATTAGCAATGAGGGAAAGAATACAGGGCCAGCACACATGTGAGGATCACAACACACATCTGAAAACTGACAGCTCTGCTGAACTGCCAGAACAGATGCTGTCCTGGGCTCCTTAATACAACCTGCCTCTGAAATAGAAACTCTTCAGTTCGAGTGCTGCTAAGTCACGGCTGAGGCACAGTCACTTACAGCAAGGACAATGTGGAACAAGCTTTCCTTCATGGGATTTATACAATTTTCTTTGTAAACTCTATTTTTCCTTCTTTTACTGCCCTCTCCAAGTTTATGTTGATGGAAACTTTCAGAATTAAAAGAAAAAAAAAGTACCTTATCAAGTACTTTCTATCTTAGTCTAATACAGTTTTTGTGCAGAAAATCCTAAATCCCCAAAGCAAGGAGATTTTAAATGGTACAAGATAACTTTGGGGGATCTTTCCATAAAAATGTGGGGACAATCTGCAATTCTGCAATCTGCATTTGGGGTAAAATTGGGAGTTCATAACCCACTTCAATCTAATGTATGAAATATGATATGTCAAGAGCTTTGTAATGTTGTGAACAACCAATAAAAAATAATAATAGTAAAAAAATGTGGGGACAATATTTTGGTGTATAGAATGGGCCAAGTCGTGTCCTATTCCCTGCAGCCCCTTGTAACCAGAAGGCAGAGCTGTCCTTGTTCCTTTCGCTGCAGGGGTCTGCTCTCCTTCTGCCTCCTGTCTGAGGCCATCAGGTTACTTTTCTCTAAAGGCAAATGGTGCCAACAAACCCTGGTTCTCTAAACACAAGATAAAATATCTATGACCTTGACCAGAAACAGGTAATGAAGCATTGGGCTCAAGACTAGAAGGTGAAGCCCTGGACTCATTTATTCATTAGAGATTCTTTTATTTGCTCTTTGTTCTATTATGAAGTGGTTCCAGAACATCTACTATATGCCAGTCAATCAAGATACTGAAATGAAAAACAAAACAAAACAACATGATCTCTTTCCTCAGGAAGATAAGATAACATAATAGGGGCAGAGAAGAAGGGGTGACTGACTGTTCAGGGAACTAGAGAAAACTTTACAAAGGAGTCAATATCTGACTTACAGCTCAACTGATTGATTCCACCAGGAATAAATGAAGGATACAGGTACTATTGTGCCAAGTAAAGAGAATACCATGTGCAGCAGCAGCAAAGCCTGACAGAATGTGGCTATGTCTGTGGTCTCAAGGGAGCTGGGAAAAGGGACACTGAGGTATGGAGGGGTGGGAAGAGGAGGCCAAGAATATTAGCAGAAGTTAGATGGTTTTAATTCTTGGGGAAGACTGTTAGATGGTTTTTACAAAGTTATCTGGCCACATCGTGGTAGTCTGGTGGCAAATAGGGGTAAAGAAAACCTCAAGCACAGAATCAAACAGGAATGAGGAAGTTGTCAGAGCCTTGAAAGAGAGCATAACATAAGCAGAAGGCCTGGAGTAGCCTTGTGGGGGAGACGCTGGTGGCTTTTCACTAAGTTCCCACAGTGAGTACTACATACTTTACAACTATTCATAGTTGGGGGTGTTTGATCTATTTGAAAAAGAAATATCATTAAATTTCAGAAGGAGGAAACACGTGAGGTGGGTTGGACAAATTCCATACCATGACTTCTTATTTTACATTTTTTTAAAATTGATTTGATCTTAGGAGCTCTGGTTTTAGCCAGAAATGTGTATTTTAAAAGATTATTCAAAAAATCTAGAATTAAAAACTAAAATTATAAAAAATAATGCATGATCTTTTTTATAAGTTTATGTTTATATAAAAAATGAAGGACAAGTGAACAGTTTCTCCTAAGTTTCCCTCCTTCAAACTCTATTTCTTGACCCTCTGTAAAGTAACCACAATTATCAGTGTGTTTATCATTCTACTATGTTCTCTATGCTCAGGCAAGAATACAGAGTTAGATATTCTTTTTCTATCTGTTTTTTTCCCCTTGTCAAATGGGATCACACAATATTGTAATGTGGTTTTTTTGTTTACATAATTGTTTAGGTTGATCAAGATAGATTTAGAGAAATACTTTTAACAGTCACATAATATTCCATAGTACTGGATGAACCATAATTTATTTATTAACTTATTCACTAGGCTCACCTCTTCTTCTTTTTAAGGTTTTCCTTTCTACTAACAAAAAAGGTTATAATAAATGTTTACAAACATTCTTACGCATGTATGTTTTCATTATTATAAGATAAAAGTCCCCAAAAGGGGATTGCTGGCCATGAAAACTAAAAAATTTCAAAGTGTGAGATCTTTCCAAAAAAGTTATATGAAAGTATCCATTTCTCTACATCATCATCAGAACTGGACATTATCAATCATTTTAACCTCTTTCCAATGTGATTAATGAAAAGCATCATCTTGGTTCCTAAGTTCAATCACCTTTGATTTGTTTATTGGCCATTTGCATTTATTCTTCTGTGAACTGTCCTTTGCCTTCACATCCTTTGCCTTATTTTCTATTGAATTAAAAAAAAAATTCTTAGGAACTTCCATATTGGCAGAACAATCCTTTGCTATATTATTTCCAAAAATATTTCTGTCTTATAACTCTGCATATGGAGCCTTTTACCATTCAGTAGTCATTCTTTCCTGATGTCAAATCTACCCACTTATTTCCTTCATGGCATCAAACTTTTATGATTTTCTGAAGAGGGCTCCCTAATTTGAAGATTGTACATATATAATACTAAAGCTGCTTCTTGTATATTTACTATATTATTTTTACATGTAGATGGTTATCTTTTTTTATATGACATAAATTAGGACTCAATTTTTTTCTTCCAAATGGACAAATAATATTGATAGCATTATTAAATAAAATTATAATTTACCTACCTCTGAATTAAAATGCTTTTTTATTTTTTAACCACATTAAGATCTCAAATACCCTTGAATCAATGTTTAGAGTTCTTGATCTGTTCCAATGATGCATTTGTTTAATCCTATGTCAATTCTACATTGTTTTGATTATAATAATTTTTATAGAAGATTGCATCATCTCATGTCTGCCCTATTTCTTGTTAAATATTTTTCTTGCAACTCTCATTTATTTATTATTCTATTTAAACTTTACAAGCATTTTATCCAGAGATTCTTAAAACCTTCTTAGTATTCAGGAGTAGAATGTCAATTTAAATGTTCATTTGGGTAAGTCAGGGTTTTCAACATTAAGTATAATATTAACTATTGGATTTTTGTAGATTTATTTTATCTAATGAGAAATCCCCTTCCATCCCTAGTTGAATTTTTTTTTTTTTTTTAATTAGGAATGACTGTAGCATTTATTTCCCTTAGAGTAAGTAGGAATAGAAAGCAGTCCTAGGGACTGAAGCCTAACTTCAAATCACCTCAGTCTGAGAAATTGGATTAATTGCCAGCAAGAACAAACTGTCATTGTATTGGCAGGCCCATCCAGGAGATCTCATCAGTAATTTGAACAGGGAAAACTGTAAAATTTGTCAGCCAGATTATTAACTATTGAGAGGAGTACAGAATTAATAAAAGCAGGGGCTTAGTATGGTAGAGCCCTTGCTTAGCATGCCCCAGGCCCTGGGTTTAATCCTCAGGCCCTTCCCCTGCCTCCCCCCCCCCCAAATACACACACACACACACACACACACACTTAAAGTAACAAAGAGCAAAAAAGCAGCAATTCCCTCTAGAATTTAGAATGTGAAAAGACAGTCACAAAGTTACAACCTTTCAGCCAGGTGCAATGGCACATGCCTGTATCCCACTGATCCATGAGGCTGAGGTAAGAGAATCTAAAGTCTGAGGGCAACCTGGGCAACTTAAAGTTGCAAACTTTTGGGGAACTCTTTGGGTTCTTATGTCTTGAGGCCAGGAGATATGTTGGAGAATTAAGTACTACAATGATCTGTATGTGGTCACACAATAGGATGGTCATTTAAAGAAATGATTATTTAGGAAAATAGGAGTTATCTGTCAAATGGTGTCAAATGGAATTTTGGCAGATGTCTGACATTTTTTATCAACTTGGAAGGGCATGGTGCCCAGCCATTTTGTCAAATATCAGTCTAGATTTCTCTATGAAGGTATTTTAAAGATGAGATTAACATTTAAATCAGTAGACCTTGAGAGTAACAGACACCCTCCATGATGAGAGTGGGTCTCATCCAATCAGTTGAAGTTCCTAAGAATAAAGAGTAAGGTTTTCCAAAGAAAATTCTCTCTCTGGATTGCCTTTTGACTTAATCTGAGGCATCAACCCTTCCCTGGGTAGACTGCCTGATGGCCTGCCCTGCATATTTTATACTTGCCAGCCCCCACCACTGTATGAGCTAAACCCTAACAGACATGGTGAAATGATATGTTTCCAAACTTTGTAGCCAGGCTGTAGTATGAGAACCCTGAAAAAAAATCATAAAACAATGAAAATGTAGTATAAAAAGTAAGTCCTTCATGAATATTTATTTCCTACTGTCAGTGCCTTACCAGCTGCTACTTCTGAACCCAGCTATGGATACATTCTATGTGGATGATGCCCAGAGAATTGAACAATATGGAATAACAAATAGAGTTGTAGAAAATGGAAAGACAGATTCTTCCTTTTTCCTTTTTTTCCCCCTTCAGCACCAGGAATTGAATCAAATCCAGGGCCTCATGCATACCAGGCAAGTCCTCTACCACTGAGCCATAACCCCTCTACCCCATTCTTCCTAATGCTTTCATTGTCTCCAATAATTAAAAAGACAGATGTTGATTAAACAATCAAAAAAGCTCACATTAACAAGTGTATCCTTATTTTATATAAAGTTTAATTTCCCTTCAATAATTCTTTTAGCAGAAGTTCCTACTCTTTAACACTGGAGAGAAGGAGCTAATTAATTTTAAGCTCCATTTATTAAATGCCTTCTGTGCTTCACGCTGGAGCGTGAGCTGCAGCTAGGCAGAAAGAAGGCTGAGAGGGAAGTGTGCCCAGGAGTTGGCATTCACAGGTCAGCTGTTCCATGGCCAGCCTCTCTCCACTGCTGTTGGGGAGACTAAGTGTACATGCTATCTGCTCACAGGAGTCAGCAGAAGAGCTCAAGCATACAGACAGTCATGATTCTAGATAAAGGAGAGGAGGGAAGCAGAGCACCTAGTATAGAGGTTAAGAGTGCGAACAAGGAAGCAAACAATGCTATTACCACTTCGCTTTCTGACTTTGGACACTTTAATTGTCCAAACTTCAGTTTCTTCATTTCTAAAATGAGGATAATAACACAAGGAGGATTTGGTGAAATAATGTAGATAATAATGAGCATATTGCCTGGTACGTAGTAAATGTTTATCAATGTATATAACTGGGCTTTCTTTTCTTTTTATTATATTTCAGAGAAAGAAAATAACATGAACAGGGATTCAGCTCTGTAAATGCATGAGGCATATGGAGTTTTTTTTTATTGTTTGTTCACAACATTACAAAGCTCTTGACATATCATATTTCATACATTAGATTGAAGTGGGTTATGAACCCCCAGTTTTACCCCAAATGCAGATTGCAGAATCACGTCGGTTACACATCCACAATTTTACATAATGCCCTATTAGTAATTGTTGTATTCTGCTACCTTTCCTATCCCCTACTATCCCCCCTCCCCTCCCCTCCCATCTTCTCTCTCTACCCCATCTACTGTAATTCATTTCTCTCCTTGTTTATTTTCCCATTCCCCTCACAACCTCTTATATGTAATTTTGTATAGCAATGAGGGTCTCCCTTCATTTCCATGCAATTTCCCTTTTCTCTCCCTTTCCCTCCCATCTCATGTCTCTGTTTAATGTTAATCTTTTCTTCCTGCTCTTCCTCCCTGCTCTGTTCATAGTTGCTCTCATTATATCAAAGAAGACATTTGGTATTTGTTTTTTAGGGATTGGCTAGCTTCACTAAGCATAATCTACTCTAGTGCCATCCATTTCCCTGCAAATTCTATGATTTTGTCATTTTTTATTGCTGCATAGTACTCCATTGTGTATAGATGCCACATTTTTTTTATCCATTCATCTATTGAAGGGCATCTGGTTTGGTTCCACAGTCTAGCTATTGTGAATTGTGCTGCTATGAACATCGATGTGGCAGTATCCCTGTAGCATGCTCTTTTAAGGTCTTCAGGGAATAGTCCGAGAAGGGCAATAGCAGGGTCAAATGGTGGTTCCATTCCCATCTTTCCCAAGAATCTCCAAACTGCTTTCCAAATTGGCTGCACCAATTTGCAGTCCCACCAGCA
This sequence comes from Spermophilus citellus, assembly GCF_964194105.1. NCBI lineage: Eukaryota > Metazoa > Chordata > Mammalia > Rodentia > Sciuridae > Spermophilus > Spermophilus citellus. The sequence goes on from NC_138185.1 coordinate 55,609,051, forward strand.
ATGTACAAGTGTACCCTTTTCTCCACATCCTCGCCAGCACTTGTTGTTGTTTGACTTCATAGTGGCTGCCAATCTTACTGGAGTGAGATGGTATCTTAGGGTGGTTTTGATTTGCATTTCTCTGACTGCTAGAGATGGTGAGCATTTTTTCATGTACTTGTTGATTGATTGTATGTCCTCCTCTGAGAAGTGTCTGTTCAGGTCCTTGGCCCATTTGTTGATTGGGTTATTTGTTATCTTATTGCTAATTTTTTGAGTTCTTTGTATACTCTGGATATTAGGGCTCGATCTGAAGTGTGAGGAGTAAAAATTTGTTCCCAGGATGTAGGCTCCCTATTTACCTCTCTTATTGTTTCTCTTGCTGAGAAAAAACTTTTTAGTTTAAGTAAGTCCCATTTGTTGATTCTTGTTATTAACTCTTGTGCTATGGGTGTCCTATTAAGGAATTTGGAGCCCGACCCCACAATATGTAGATCGGAGCCAACTTTTTCTTCTATCAGACGCAGAGTCTCTGATTTGATATCAAGATCCTTGATCCATTTTGAGTTAACTTTTGTGCATGGTGAGAGAAAGGGATTCAGTTTCATTTTGTTGCATATGGATTTCCAGTTTTCCCAACACCATTTGTTGAAGATGCTATCCTTCCTCCATTGCATGCTTTTAGCCCCTTTATCAAACATAAGATAGTTGTAACTTTGTGGATTAGTCTCTGTGTCCTCTATTCTATACCACTGGTCCACCCGCCTGTTTTGGTACCAGTACCATGCTGTTTTTGTCACTACTGCTCTGTAATATAGTTTGAAATCTGGTATTGCTATACTGCCTGATTCACACTTCCTGTTTAGAATTGCTTTTGCTATTCTGGGTCTTTTATTTTTCCATATGAATTTCATGATTGCTTTATCTATTTCTACAAGAAATGCCGTTGGGATTTTGATTGGCATTGCATTAAACCTATAGAGAACTTTTGGTAATATCGCCATTTTGATGATGTTAGTTCTGCCTATCCATGAACAGGGTATATTTTTCCATCTTCTAAGATCTTCTTCTACTTCTCTCTTTAGGGTTCTGTAGTTTTCATTGTATAAATCTTTCACCTCTTTTGTTAGGTTGATTCCCAAGTATTTTATTTTTTTGAGGATATTGTGAATGGAGTGTTTTTCCTCATTTCCGTTTCAGAAGTTTTGTTGCTGATATACAGAAATGCCTTTGATTTATGCGTGTTGATTTTATATCCTGCCACTTTGCTGAATTCATTTATTAGTTCTAGTAGTTTCTTTGTAGACCCTTTTGGGTCTTCTAGGTACAGAATCATGTCATCTGCAAATAGTGATAATTTAAGTTCTTCTTTTCCTATTTTTATGCCTTTAATTTATTTCGTCTGTCTAATTGTTCTGGCCGGTGTTTCGAGAACTATGTTGAACAGAAGTGGTGAGAGAGGGCATCCCTGTCTTGTTCCAGATTTTAGAGGGAATGCCTTCAATTTTTCTCCATTCAGAATGATGCTAGCCTGGGGCTTAGCATAGATTGCTTTTACAATGTTGAGGTATGTTCCTGTTATCCCTAGTTTTTCTAGAGTTTTGAACATAAAGGGATGCTGTACTTTGTCGAATGCTTTTTCCGCATCTATCGAGATGATCATATGGTTCTTATCTTTAAGTCTATTGATGTGGTGAATAACATTTATTGATTTCCGTATATTGAACCATCCTTGCATCCCAGGGATGAATCCTACTTGATCATGGTGCACAATTTTTTTGATGTGTTTTTGTATTCGATTCGCCAGAATTTTATTGAGGATTTTTGCATCTAGGTTCGTTAGAGATATTGGTCTGTAGTTTTCTTTCTTTGAGGTGTCTTTGTCTGGTTTCGGAATCAGGGTGATGTTGGCCTCATAGAATGAATTTGGAAGAGCTCCCTCTTTTTCTATTTCCTGAAATAACTTGAAAAGTATTGGTATTAATTCTTCTTTAAAGGTTTTGTAAAACTCATATGGAGTTTTAATTAGCTAAAATGTCTGGTACATGGAAGAAAATTGCAAAAGGTTAAAACTGCTAGGAAGGTATCTTGAAAAGTGATCATCACTCGTCTAAAAAATAAGTAATAATGCAGCGAATTGTCAACAAGAAGGAATGAAAGCCCATGATATGCTTCAGTTCACAATGAAGTAAAATTATTATTAACTACAATTATTAAACCTTGGTATCTTTTATTAATTTAGATCAAATGCCTAAGTGGTTACAAGAAGATTTCTACATGAAACTCTCAAGGTAGTTATTAAAAGTGTAAATGTTAGTACCTTTGGTTTAGTAATACAGATAACTGGAACAAGTATTAAACAATTTCCTTTTAAACTCAGTATTTTCAGAGTTGCCTGGCCTTCAACATTTAGCCCCCCAAAAGCTAAAAGAACTGTGAAGTCATCTTGCCACTGAGAGTTTATCACACATATGTTCTAAAACATGTGTATGATTTAGCAAATTAATTCATATGTATTTTCATATTCATAATTCCACCTAACAACATGTAAAAGTCTTTACTTTTGCTGGCATGCTAGTGAATGCCTGTAATCCCAGTGGCTCAGGAGCCTGAAGCAGGAGGATCACAAACTCAAAGCCAGCCTCAGCAACTTTGTGAGGCCCTAAGCAACTTGGAGAGACCCAGTTTCAAAGAAAAACATAAAAAGGGCTGCAGATGTGGCTCAGTGGGTAAGTGCCCCTGGGTTCAATCCCCTGTACCAACAAAACAAACAAAAAGTCTTTACTTTTAAATCTTTTCAGTTTAAATTCTCTTACCAAAAGCACTCAAGTAACTATCTTTTATCCTTAATCAAGTACCTATGTGATCCACACGCTCATTAGTGTGGAAACTGCTACAGATTTAACCTCCTCCTTTTCAGTGAACAGTTTTTTTTTCTCCCCAATTTAAAGTAGGAGAAAAAGGGGGGAGATGGAGATGAAGAAGGAATTTAAAAACTAAGCTACTTATAAAGAATAACTCTTGTTCTGAATGAAGAGTCTTAATTGAGCAGAGCTTCTTTGGATTAAATTTTGTCCTATCTGATCATGTGCTTTGCCACCATTTTTTTTTTTTTTTTTTTTTTAATACTGGGGACTAAATGTGTTACAACTGGCCACATCCCCAGCCCTGGAAATAAAAGTATTTTATTTCCAGACAGAGTCTCACTAAATTGCTTTAGGACCTCACCAACTTCCTGAGGCTGACCTTAAACTTGATTCTCCTACCTCAAACTCCCAAGTTGCTGTGACTACAGGCATGCCTCACTGCACTGGGCTTGCCTTCATTCTTGGATATTATTCTGGATACATAATACCACTTTGACTATTTTTTTTTCCTTTAGCACTTCAGATATGTTTTTCCACTGTTTCCTGGACCCCGAGGTTTACTGATGAGAGGTTAAGAATCTTGATTTGGTCCTTTATAAGTAATGTGTCATTTTTTTCTCTAGTTGCTTTCAAAATTTCCTTTTTATTTTCATTTTCAGCAGCTTTACCTAGGCATGAGTTTGTATTTATCCTACTTAAGGTTCTCTGGGCTTCTTGAAAATATAAATTTATGTATTTCACCAAACTTAGGACATTTTGAGACATTATTTTATTAAGTATTTTTTACATTGTTGGCTCATTGCCTCCCTATTCTCCTTTTGGAATGAAAACTATACATATAGTTGTCTAGCATGTCCCAGACCTGGTATTCACTTCTGTTTCCAGTCTGTTTTTTCTTTGTGTTCCTGAGATTGCATAATTTCTACTGTGTACTTCCATGTTCACTGACTTTTCCTGTTTATGTATACACATTCTGCTATTAATCCCATCAAGTAAATATTTTACATGAGATAATGTATTTTCAACTCTAAAACTTTCTTTTCTTTTTCATAATTTCTATTTTGTGGCTTTTTCATTCATTACGAACTTATTTTTCTTTACTTCATTGAAAAAAATTTTAATAGTTACTTTCCAATCTTTCTTTCATTTTCAACATCTTGGGTCATCTCAGGTTGTTCTCTGCTGATCTCTCTTGATAATGGGTCATATTTTTCCTGGTTCTTTGTGTGTTCTGTAATTTTGGGTTGGTTGTATCCTGAACATTATGAAAATTAAACTGTGTAGAGTGGGTTTTTATGTCCTTCTAACTCTTATATTTTTGCTTTAGCAAGTAATTAATTTTGTTGGGAGTCAAACCGCAGATTCTGTCTCTTGAGTGGCAGCTCAAATCACACTCTTCTTCTGTCATATGCAGCCAGGGCCTGTGGTTCAGATATCTAACATTGATGGTTTCTGGAGTGCAGACAGCTCCCACAGAAAAATGGACTATGATCTAAAAGGCATTATTTTGTTGTTATTGTTGTTGTCGTCCTGGGGAATGAGCCTCAGGGTGATTTACCACTGGGTTACATCCCCAGCCCTTTTTATTTTGAGACAGGATCTGCTAAATTACCAAAATTGGCCTTGAACTTGTGATCCTCCTGCCTCGGCCTTCCAAGTTGCTGGGATTACAAGTGTGCACCACTGTCCTCAGCTCTAACAGACATTTAAAGTTCCCCTGAGTACACAAATGTGCCAATTACCACTCTCTAAAATTCTAACAAGGGACGGATTTATCTTTCTGGGTACAAAGTAGAAGAGCTGAAGACATTTACTCCTATAGTAATGACAAGTAAATCCCAGAGAAAATAAAAATCATAAAGCACAGATGCAATGAAGCTGTGAAAACCACTCTCTATATGGGCTCCTGATGGTGCTCCCTGCCTCCCCTCCCACCATGAAGACAGTGGACCTGTGTAATCACAGGATGTGATAGAATTGATGATGGATGGTTTTGAGGCTAAGTCACAAATACCAGTTCCATGCTCAAAACTTCTATTGCTCTACCTCTCTCAAGATATTTATTATTTGTATTATAGTTATTTTTGTCAGGGTAAACATCTAAATTATCTTTGCCTTTCCTATAACTCCTAGTGTGGTGTTGATTTGCTAGTTAGGGCTCAATAATAATCTAGCAAATAGACATAAGGAGGAGCTAACTTTGTTCACAATTCCATAATACCAAATATAGTTTTATGAGACTTCTGAGATTTCTTGAAACTGCATCATTGGTTAGTTGCTATTTTTATGACCACTAAAACATTTTAAACGCCATTCTCTCTCTATTCTCTGAGATATGATTTAATATATATTTTTAAATGCACATACATAAATAATCATAAAAATCTTTATGTATACTTTGTTAATAGAATATGCATATTTGTGAGCGTGTATTCATTCACATATCAGGCTTTCTTTTCCCACAGACTCAAAGCTGTGTTCATCTAGCACTGTTGTCCCAATTTTCTTACACTCAAGCTGTCCCTTTAGGTCTCAGCTTAAATATCATCTAGTACCAAGTTTCTCTAATTATTTATTATTCATTTGGCTCTGTAGCTAGATGGTAATGTCCAGGAGGGAAGGCAATGCACTATTTTGCTCACTACTGCATGGCCATTATCTACCACAATGACCAATAGAGAAAATGCTCCACAAATGCTCACTGAATGAACAAATGAACTTTCTTCAGACTTCAAGAAGTGCATTTTGTAGGCCTCAAATATTTGTGCCCTTTGTTGTATACTTCCCTCACAGTCTTGCTCTATTGCTTCCCAAAGCTTATTAAGCACTACCACTTTGACTTGGAATGGGAGAGTCTCTTTTCATATATACAACAGATAGAAAAGATAGAAAAAATGGGGACCCTTAATTCGGTTGTTAAGATATAACAGAAAAGACAGAAAAAAAGGGGATCCTTAATTCTGTTGTTAAGACTTCAGTGTTCCCACTAAAATTCTGAATACATTTGGTCATAAAAATATTGTATCATTATTTCATTGCAAAATAGGTTAAATGAACTTTTAGTGAACCTGCTTAAGAATGTAACGACCAAAACTGAAAAATGCATTCTGCGTATTGCATTAAGCTAACAGACTACAAATATCTTTTGACTAACAATCCATTTGGAAGTGAGTCTGTATATATCCTAATACTACTAATATTAGAAATTTGGTTGTTTCATACTATCCTATTCATAATTTTATTTTTATTACTGTTAACAAGATAAGCTCTTAATAAAAATTAATTAATACTTGATTTTCCCCTACTATTTGTCTCCTTAAAGATTTGGAACTCTCCTAAAATTCATTACCAGTGTTACCATATACCAAATCAAAGATGAGAAACTCAGTCTTTTCAGCACAAACATAATTTTCTGGTAGTCAGTAATATCTATTAGTAAACATCAAAGTAGATGGCAATCTTCACCTTAAACAAAAGCTATTCCTTAATTACGGTAGAGACTTAAATCACATTTCGGCGCAGTCTCTAAAGATTTCGGTATGGGAAAAAGGGCCATGAGCTTTGGTGTGTGCTTGCATCATTCTATGCACCATGATGATGGAGGACACTTTGCTCACCACCTAGAAGAATTATAGTAAAAATCTTTAAGAACTCACTGGGTTTAATGACTGTGTAGTATCGTAACTATGACAAAATCAGATGTAGAAAAAACACTGACCCAAAACTACACCAGTTTTGCCTCGCAGAAGGTTCTAGAATAAATCTCTCAGCTTGGATTTCATCAGCCTATATAGGCACTGAACTCATCTAGAGCTTTCCCAAGATAAAAAATATATGACTTTTCCTATGGGAAGAGCACTTCTCCTGACATTGCTTTCTCTGGAGCAATCCTGGTTCACTATTATTCCCTGGAGTCAGGTCAACAGGGAATGGCTGTCCCCTATGTATATGCTTATTGTCATCCCTTTCCTTGCCAGAACTACATGATGTATAAGTTAAGTTAGGTTATGCTGAATGTTGGGAATTAGAAGGGAAGAGTCAAACATGCTGGTTAAGTAGTCTCAGAGGTGTTCCTTTGCCACTGAGTGGGGAAAGTAAGACCAGCACTAAGTGGATTCTGGCAGTGGAGTGGTTCTCTGGATCCTAGACCACCCTGGAAAGCACTTTAAGGTGGTTCTGGCCCACTGCTGCAGAAGGAGTAGCTGAAGCCCTCTTCAAATCCTTACAGAGACGAAAAGATTATTGCTGCCCTGAATATAAAAGACTATCATTTCCCAAGAAATTAAACACCTGTTCTGGTTTCTAGAATCATGATTTGTATTGAAGGACTATTTCAAATATTGAATTCTAAATATTTCTAATTGGTAATACCCTAAATGCTAGGGTTGTCACTACAGTAAAATTGCCATTACAATGGAGTTCAGAGAGAAAAATTTTAACTCAATGCTGATTCCTCCACTTGCTGGGTCTGAGTTTATAATGGCCCATGTGGCAATGTATATGTGTATCAAATTATGTCACACACTTAAATATATGCAATTTCATTTGCCAACTGAATCTTAATGAAGGTAGAAAAAACAAAACTGCTTATTTTCATAGCAAAAAAAGCAAGTGTAGATTCATTTTTCACTTACTTATTGAACATAACAGCTTATTAATTGAATCCAACATATCATATTCTAAACTGCTTACCTAATATATAAGGATATTTGATTTAGTATATGAAGGATAAAGAAAACCAAACAGAATTACTAAAATTAATTAATCTTGGGCTGGGGATGTGGCTCAAGCGGTAGCGCGCTCGCCTGGCATGCGTGCGGCCCGGGTTCGATCCTCAGCACCACATACCAACAAAGATGTTGTGTCTGCCGATAACTAAAAAAATAAATAAATATTTAAAAAAAAATAAAATTAATTCATCTTTTTTTAAGTCCAAAATGTGAAGTCAGCCTTACCCACTGCACCCGATGACTTTATTGTACAGGTAAGATGGCAAGCCCTTCAGGTGAATGTTGTTATCCACATATACGTATTGCAGTTCTCGAGATCGACCTAAATCTGGATTAAAAAGGAAAGAATTATAATTCCTTTAAATATACATCATTATTATATGAAATATATAATTTAATATGTAATATTAGAAATATTCAACAATTTCTCTTCTGGAAGAAAAAAATGTAGATTTCAAGCTCATAGTGCCAAGTTATGCTATCTGTGATATTAGAGTACACATCAGAAAACATGGGTATAGAAAAATACTTAACCAATTTAGCCTTTGATTTCTTAAACTGTAAATGAAATCACTAGGACTAGATCATAAGTAAATTCCTTTCCCATGTAAAACTTCAGTGACATTTTATAGACAATTTCAATTTAAGAATAAGTTTGTGGTGAGTCATTTATTTTCATTTTCTTCTGTAGAAAATGTTATAGAAGTAAGTTTATGGGTCAGCCTAAACAAATCTGCTTCTGCTCCTTGTCAAAAATTCTTTGCTTAGTCAGACTTTAGTCAAGTCCTTGAACATTCTGGTAGGTCTATCTGTGCACTTCCTTATAAAATCCAATTTTAACAAAGAACTTTTCTTAGTCCATTTAGCAAGAACCACCCTAGACTGCACTATCAAATATCTGATCACCTCAATATCTGATCCAATTCATCATTCTTCACTATTTTCCAGGTGATGTCTGATCACCCTGGTCTGCTTTTACCAAGAATCTTGTTAGGTGGGTTAAGCCAGAGACTTTTGACATTCTTATTAATTTTCAATCCACTGACCCCCAACCTGATCTTTGGTTCTAAATTCCCACTTGCCTGTGCAATTCTGAGTTAGCTCCATCTCTCTCCCCTACTGCAAGACCCCATTGCAATGTCATTTTAATGGTCCTGCATGAAACCTACTTTATTGTGCTTTAACAGGTGTCACTGAATAATTATGGTAATGCACCTAGAATGAGAAGCCCCTAGATAGAAACAGATGTGCCAGAAAGAGGCAGAACTCAAATTTCCCAAAGGTAGCAGGGCTGCTTGGGAAAACAGAAAATAGGCTGAAGGAGATCTCTTCCTCCTTGTCTTTCCAAGGTTTAGGAAAGACAAAGGCCCCAAAATTAAATGAGGTTCTTAGATTTATTTATATTTCAAAAGATAATCCATTTACCATTAAGGATCCTTTAGTCACTATGGCTGGCCTTGGGAATATAGAACAAATGCCACATTAGTAAAAGAAAGAAAGACATTAAACATGATCACTAGGATACAATATGATCATTGCTATTAGAAAGGCTTGTCTAAAGTCTTGTGGCTCAGAAATGGTCCTGAACAATTTACTACACAAAGTGGGAGGAGGGTAATAAAAGGCTGAGTTAAGGAAGAGCTGAGGGTCGGGCTGGGAAAGATCAATCTCATCCCCTCCTTTCTACAGCCGGTTCTATTACAATACGTCTGCCCAGGACGAGCACTGCATCCCTTACAAAAAGGAACCAAGACTGGGAGCACCAGCAACAAGCAACAAAAGGAAAGTGGCAACTCTTTGGGAAAAGGAATTCCTAAGCAACAGGCTAGAGATGTCCTTTCCCAGTGTGTAGTATTACAAGATCTAACAGAATCAGGCAGAAATGATGGGTGTGATTTCAGAGCCTAATGTTATCCTTTCTTTCCTTGCTCTGTTTTCCACTTATTCTGGAAAACAATTCCCATGTCATGAAGGCACTCCAGCAGCCTGAGAGGAAATGAGGGCTCCAACAACAGACATATGAGTGAGCATCTGGAAGCAGCTCCTACAAGCTCCAGGTCAAGTCTTTGCATGACTCCAGCCCTGACTGAGTCCATGTAAATATTCCATTCTTTCTCAAAAACTTTCCCAATACTTTCGGCAACCATGGATCTTGTCAGCAATATTCTGTGGTATTTATTTAATGGTCATTTTCTATCACCCCTTTTCTGGCTACATGTATTAACTGGAATTCTTTTGTAAGTAGGAAGCATCCCTTCTTTCTCATTTGTTTATTTGACTTTTACATTAGTATGAATTCATGAATATTTATTTTATTGTAATGGGCAAAACCTCAATTCTATTATCATTTAACTTCTTGGTCAAAATGTTTCTGTTTTGGCAATTATGAGCAACTTCAGATTGGCTCTGAAGTTCTTTCGACAATTTCTCATCCTTTTTTGATCATACCCAGACTTTCTGGCTTGTTGTAGGCTTATTTATTCTCTGCTAAATCCTTAAAATTAATCACTTCTTTAAGGACCCCTAATTCCTTTTGTAGGAAAATGGTGTTTAGAAACTACAATCTGAGAGTGTATGGTGTGTTCATTACTACTGGGGTGCTATCACTTCAAGGATCTCTTAAGATTTAGGAAATAAGAATGTTTCAAAATCCTTCCTTGAAAAGAAATATCCCAATTTGCATCCCTACCAGCAACATATGAGATATCTATATCCCTATTTTGATAGGTAAAAAAATAGACTCTCACCATTGTTTTAGTGTGCATTTTTCTAATTAAGAGCAAGTGAACATTAAAAAAAAAAAAACATACATATGAAGGGCAATTTTTTTTTACCTTTGTTAATTGTTTTGTCAAGTCTTTTCCCAATCTTTCTATCAGGTTTTGGGTGTTTTTGTCTCTTATTTTTTGAGATAATAGTCCTATGTCTGTGGTATAAGTTACAAATATTTTCTCATGGTTTGTCAGTTGTCATTTGATTTTGTTGGTGACTTGTTTGTCATGCAAAAAGTTTTAAAACTCTTTATGCAGTGAAATTTACCAATCTTTTATCATTGCTTTTAGGTTTTGAGGCATGGTTAGAAAGTCTCTTCCTATAACACCCAAGGTTAAAGCAAAATTCACTCATGTTTTATTCTAGTGCTTGAGTAATTCTTAATTCATTCTCTCTCTCTCTCTCTCCACTTAAATCCTAGTCCATTTGGAATCTTTTTTTTTTTTTGGAATCTATTCTTATATATGATATGAAATGTATGGCTAATAATTTTCTTTTCCATTTGGCAATCCAGTTATCCGGGCATTATTTATGAACATTTTGGTCCACTTTTATCCCTATAACACCAAAAAGAAAGAAAGAAAATCTCTTAAGACTAGAAGAGAAAAATTCATCAAATACACAGAATCCAGAAAAAAGTAACTACGTTGTTAATCATGCTAGAGATACTAATCCAAAAAAGGTATGTCATTGGAAAATCAGCACACACGGGGGACAAGTGGGCCCATCTGTCTATGCTTTTACTTACTAGTCAAGAGAGCAGAGCCTCAGTTTGCACATATGTTAAATGACATAACAGAACTTCTTGGTCCCTCAACTTTACTAGGTTGTAAGAATCACTGAATATGAAAACAATCACTATATAGTATGTTTTTCAAGCATCAAAATATAGAATTACCAAAATATTGTACACTGCTACTTTAGTACTCTAAAAAGCTATACATTATAAAAACATAGATGGGAAAAATATAAATACCTGAAGATAAAAAACATAAATACCTGAATCCATTTGTAATAGAAAAGGCTACACTAAATTATACAAAAATTCCTATTCTAAATTTCTTCACTACTTCTTTAATATACAGACAAATCCCTTAAGCACAAATAAAATTTTGCAGTCTTTGTATATAAAAAACTGAAATATTTTTAGAAAATGAAAACTACATCAATAAAATACAAACTCTTTCTGGCCTCAAATTTGCCTTTCAGAGCCCCTAGGAAGCTCAAGGAAAACAAGGAAAGAGTCTTTACTTGAATGCACACAGTAGGGGTGTTGCATACTCATCAAGGAAACAAGACCAAGCTAAGGCTTGGAGTCAGAAAACTTGAGTTTGCATCCTCATTCTTCTACTTGTTAGATAAATAGCATGAGTTTCTCATCTGTGTAACAGGGAAAATAAAGCTATCCATTAAGTTTTAGTAGAAATGACCAACAAAATTGATAAACTATCAAGCAGAATTCTTGCCACATAGCCTTCTCCAATATATGGCAGTTATTATTCTCATTATCATTAGTAAGTGACACATTCAGAAGTGTGGCCTACAGTAGAAGACCAATTAAGAGAGAATTCTCTTTGGCATGCAGCAAATGGTACTAACACTGTTATATACTTTAATTGCACAGAAAAGAGTTGGAGGCTACAGCCTCTAGAGACAGTGATTCATCCCCTTAAGCCAAGGACACAAAATGGGACAAGGCAAAGAAAGCACCTCTCTCCTCTAATATACACAAAAGAGTTTGTGCAAGTTAAATGAGGTGACATGCAAAGATCACACCACAAAGTTAAATAAAAGCTGACACCTGCTACTTCTTACATATTTTAGTTTTTCCTCTCCTAGTTTTATAGGAAAAAATGAATAATTAATGATTAAAAATACTCTTTGGTTTACACTTTATGTTAGGTTTTCAACATTTCAGAAAATTCAGTGTGCACCTTCTGACCACCTTGTTTGAACAACAAAATTTTTTTATACATCCATAATGGCATGAACTATTTTATGTTACAGCAGAATCAAAACTAGTATAGCTGTATTCAAAACTATTATATATTAGCCAGAATAATGCCATGTGGACATGAGTAATACAGACACTTAAACATTCCAAACAATACAATCTGATACAGAGTGAAAAGAGACAGTGCTGAAATGATATGATGTAATGGGTTTGGAGTCAGAACTAAGTCTGAATTCTGGCTTTCCACTAACTGCTTCCTGACTCCAAAAGAAATAAAATGCTCTGTGCCTGTTTCCTCTGGGGTACTATAGGGATAATAAAACTTATCTCATAGATTTGTTAAGAAGATTAAACAATGCATATGATGCCAAGCTTGATTCCTTGCAAAATAACTGGTGCTTAATACATCTTAGTCTTTTATCTCCCTCTTCTGAATCTAAAGAGAACATCATGAAAGAGTGCAGGACTGTGAAGACAGCCAGGAAGCTCTGTTGTTTTGGCTGACACAGCACAGCCTGCTGGTGAGGCTGTGACTCCTAAACCCTGGGCAATGTCCCAGGCTGTAAAGGCCGTGCCCCTACAGGCGTAGGAGAGCAGGCTCTCAGCTGGCCAGGAAGCAGTCCACTGGCAAATACCCTAAGTGCAATGGAATGATATTTTTAATCATAATGAGGAAGAAATATGACTATTTGCTGCATGAAAAAGCTTTGAGATATTTCTTACATTCTTAATACAGAAAAATCTTCAATCAGTAATTAACTTTGGAAGGGACCATTTATCTACTAGATAACGAGGAGGTTTGTTTTCTTCCTTCTGTTAATATTAATTCACCAAAACTGCAATAATTATACCATGCAATAAAGTTCTTGTGCAAAAGTGCTCATTATGTAAAATTTATAAAGCAAGGACATTGTCCACCTTCATAGATTCTAAAGCCCTAAAGAACTGCTTCATGTGGCTTTTTAAAGTACTGTACTGTGCCTCAAGTATTTCCTTTTTTTTCTTCCAGACTTATAGATCAAAGTTTGTTATTGAGAAATTAGTAAAAGCTAGGATTTCTGCAAATACTCCAATTCTTTTTTTTTTTTTTCAACCTCAAGACTCTGCCATATGCAGCCCACATGGCTGAAGATGGAACAAAATGCTCCTGTGTGTTTAGGCTGTTGCTCTTTTAACCATACTATAAATGCAAGCATGAATGACAACACAGGCCAGAACAGAATAGGGTCTGTGATTTCTGCACAGTGATCAGTTTAAAACATTTATTTTATCAAAAGGTAAATGATGTATTCTCTTCAACAAAATGATGGAGCAATTGAGACCACAGATCAAAGCAATAAACTAAAATGGATTATTTGAAATGCTCTATCAATGTTTAACCAATGATCTACAGTTCAAAAAGCCAGAGCCTGGCCTGGTGGCACATGTCCATAATCCCAGTAGCTCAGGAGGTTGAGGCAAGAGGATCACAAATTCAAAGCCAGCCTCACAACAGGGAGGCACTAAGCAACTCAATGAGACCCTGTCTCTAAATAAAAAATAAAATAGGGCTGGGGATGTGGCTCAGTGGTTGAGTGCCCCTGAGTTCAATCCTCGGTTTCAAAAAAAAAAAAAAAGACCAGAGATTTATGAATCATTATTAAAATATTTTTAATTAACATAAATGTGAATTTTTTCATGGTGAATGCAGAGTAATTTACAGCATATCCCAAAATAATTTTAAAATTAATGTAAGTTACCTACATGATGCTTTTTATAACAAGGACATTTCATCTACCTTTTCAGAAAAAAAACTTTTTCAGTAGTAACTTCTCAATATACACACACTTCATTAAATCTTTTACATTGTCATAATCTTTCTGATCTATTCAACTTTTACAAAATAAAATTCCACAGTAAATTATAATTTAGTAAGACACTTCATATACAATGGAACATCAACAGCTGTTAAATTAAAACAAATTGATTGTAATAGATTTGAATGACAGAAGGAATGCTCTTGGTTTAAATGGTGTTTTAGTTGGCTTTTTTTTTCACTCTGTGACTAAAAGAGAACCAACCAGAACAAATGTAAAGGAGAAAAGGTTTGTTTGAGGGCTCATGGTTTCAGAGGTCTCAGTGCATAGATGGCTAGCTCCATTCCTCAGGGCTTGATGTGAGACTGAATATTGTGGAGGAAGAGTGTGACAGAGGGAAGTGGCTCACATCATGGTGATCAGGAAGCAGAGAGAGAGTCTCCATTCTCCAGATACAATAAATATACCTCATAGCCACGCCCCCAATGAACCACTTCCCCCAGCCATACCCCACCTGCCTCCAGTTACCACTCAATTAATCCCATTAGGGATTAATCCACTGACTAGGTTAAGGCTATAACCCAATCTTTTTCCTCCAAACCTTCTTGCATTGTTTCACATATGAGCTCTTGGGGGACACCACATCTAAACTATAACAAATAATCACATTTCAGCATTTCTTTTACTGTTGCACAGTTCAAGTAACAAAGAAATGATTGTTAAGTAATGGGCTAGGCACCATACTTGATGCTTGGGGCATGAAAATGAAGACACACAGTCTCCACCCTGGTGAAAAAGTAATAATAGTTCATGTAAATTGCACACTTATTGAGTGATCCATGCTTTAAATGGATCTTATTGAATTCTTACTAAGGTTCTATGAAATAGGTGTTAATATTACCCTGTTGCTGAGACTTAAATTAAAACACCTTCTATGGCCAAGTTCACAAAGCTATTAAGATGTAGAACTGTGATTTAAAGGTATAGCTGCCTGCCTTACCATTATATGCATTAGAGGTTCTCCTCAACACATAGTTTCTCTATAAACCAAGGCACTTCCTCCTAGTGTGGTGATGATATTGCCTATCAGGACACATAGGTGCTGGGGGGAACAAGAGGATTGGTGCCATGCCCAAGGCATCCAGGTGTGATGTCAGTCTTGAAGGAGAGACAAGGGATAAACGGAGTATCTCTCTGCTTTCTTTAAAAGATGAGAAAAACTGCTGGGTCAGTTCTGACTCACAGATTTAGGTCATAAATATCAAGAAAAACCAAAGGTTTCTTCAGAAAAGATACAAGGGAAAAGAGACTTCTTGATGATTGCCCAGCATGACACAGCTGGTTAATATAGCAGTGTATGGTGCGGCACCATGGGAGACAGTGTGAAGAGCAAATGTCTTTGCGTGGCATCTTGAATTGGAATTGGGCCTGTTTCTTTGTTTTGTTTTGAACTTAAGAATTTTACTAAGAATGATGACTGATGGAAATTCCAGATTTTTGCTTTTAAGTCAATTGACAACATCTCCAGACTTTGCTAGTACTGCATGTCCTTGTCACTATTTAAAAAGATGTAAGTTCCAGAACCAAAATAACAAAAAAAAAAAAAGAAAAAAAGAAAAAAAGAAAAAAAAAACTTTGCTGGCAAACATTCTGCTCATGATTCTAGTCTTCATACTACTTGTTTTTCTAAAATTCACATCTGTGCCTTTTTCAGAATGAGCAGCCATACTTTTGTTTTTAATCAATAGTTGGAAGAAAGGGGCTTCATTTCTTGTTATTAACCCCTTTCAACCTCCAAATTCTACTCCCAAATTTAGAGAAAAATACATATCTGTCCACTTAAAGCTCACTTAGTCTAGGTGTGCACTTTTATCATTACATAAAGAAGAAAAATTGTGTTACAAATACTTATGACAGGAGCAGTGAACATCCATTCTCTTACAGACACTGCATTCTCGAGTTAAATAAAATCCATATGGGTTTTAATTAACAGATGAATTTTCTCTCCCATTTCTTCCCACTTTTTGTACCCTGTCTTCAATATTTCTTTTCGTCTTTTCCATTATTTATATTTCTTTTCATTTTCTCATTTCATTAGTTTCTCCTTTGATTAGAGACCCGCCCAACAATTTCTACAGAATGCTATCTTAGGCACATGCTTGGGCCCCCCTTTAGGAAGCAGCTATCATACTTTCTACTCAATCACAGGGGTAACTCCAACTTCTGGGACTTTCTGTTTCCACTAGAATAAACTTGTTAGTACTGAGACTCAATTTACTTGGCAAATGAGTCCCATTAAACAATGACCTTCAGGCAGCAGTTCCTTAATGGCAGATAAATACATTCACATTTCAGGAGAGTACAGTTTACACTGGATTTCAAATCTGAGATGAAGAAAAAATCAACTGATACATGTATTGAAACATCACATGGTACCCCACATATGTGTATGATTTTTATGTCAGTTAAAAATAAATTAATTTAAATTTTTAAAAAGGAATTATTAATTTCTAATTTTAATACTAAAGTATGAGTTGTTTTACAATGTGGACTTAAATTGTTTAGTCAAAAAATTATGAACAGCAATTTCTGACTTTCTAAGCAGGGAACAAGAAGCAATAGAAAAAGTAAGTAGAGTTAACATATTGGTACCTTCTATATCTTATTTACAATAAAAGAAGGAATTTCACCAGTGTTTTGAAAATGCCTGAGAACTAGTTTCTAAAACTGCATCACTAACTTGCTATAATGTATTTTTTTCCACACAGGTACCCAATTCCTATGAAGGAAAACAACCACTACCCCTGTTTTAAAAAACAGTGTTCACCTAGTCTGAGAAAAATGCGTGGTATTGCACCCTCATCAATGCAACAGTGTACAATGCAGCAAGCAGTAAAGGAGCTGTCACTCCATTTGTTGCACAAGTCCTTGGAGCACAGAATAGCTCTTCCTAAGAAATGAAACTGTGCACTACTAGCATCTCTGAAGGACAACTGTGTGATTGCTTTGGAAAGCCAGATCATTTCTCATTAGCACTCTTTACTAACTTTTGGGCTTACTATGCGGTCGTTTATGCACAGGCTATTCTATAAATCTCAGTGTTGCCACCAAATTTTCTTGGTTAAGAGTTCATTCACTGTTTTTTTAAAAATTGTATTGATGTTTTTATTTTTACTGTTGCTTATGTGTTTTCTCTTTAATTAATTAATTTTTAAATTTTGATTTTAATATATGACCACAGAATGTATTACAATTTATATTACACATATAGAGCACACTTTTTCATCTCTTTGGTTGTACATAAAGTAGAGTCACATCCTTCATTTCTTCTTACGTGTACTTAGGGTAATGATGACCATCGCATTCCACCATCTTTCCTACTCCTATGCTCCCTCCCTCCCCTTTTCCCTTTTGCCATATCTAGAGTTCATTTAATCCTCCCATCCAATTCTACTGGATAACTGTGCACTTCTGTTTTCTTAAAACTATATAAGTTACTAGCCTTGAGTTGACACAGCACTCCCTATAGGCTCCATATCCAACTTGTGCATGGGGAACCTAACAATCCTTCTTTCTATTATTCAACATTAAACAAGTTGTAAACATTCCTGAATAATAGGGCTTATTAATTATGTAAGGAAAACTAGCAGCATCTGGTAAAAAAAAGCCTTAGAGGAAACCACCTTTTTCTTCATATTTCTCTAAACTTTCAGAAGCCAAGGGGTGGTCAGAATTCTGTGAGCTAAACAGAGCTATCCTGAATTGATAGCAAATATTCAAGTTTTGAGAGACCTCTGTTAACTTTCATAGCATAGGCTCAAGTGACTGCTCTTCTCTTTCTCTGCTGATAGTCACCACTGAGAACAAAGCCTCTGGCAGCAGACTCATCTGTCACTCAACTGTCACGGTACAGTAATAAGAGGAGCATCCTTCTTTTTTGATACATCTTTTCATCTTAAGAAGAACACAGTCAAAGAGTCTTAATGGTTTTGACAGTATTACAAGTGACTTAGAAGAACATACTCAAAGAGAGTTAATGGGTTCGACAATATTACAAGTGATTTAAGTCATCCTTACATATAACTTCTGTAGCTGCCTTTTGAAGCAGGTATAATCTGACATTACTTTAAGAAGCCCTATAAAAACTAGTTTTCTCTGAAGTCAAACTTCTTTGACAAGAAACTGAATTCAGTAAGTGGCTCCTAGAATATGATTCCCACCTTCCCTCACAGGCAGAGGATATCTAACACTGACTTCACAAAACTCCCAAGTTCCTATATTTTGCTTCTAAAAACAGAAAAACACAGAAGTCTTCCAGTGCTTGAAAACTTCAGGGTGTGTGTGTGTGTGTGTGTGTGTGTGTGTGTGTGTGTGTGTGTGTAGAGCATCTCCAAACAACTATAAAGAGGAACCCCTCCTCTTCTAAGTTTCTAAGGACAGTTCAGTGCACTAAGCAAAGGGAGGGTCAGCAGCACTGTGCTTCATTTCACTTTCTCTGACAGTTCTTAGCATTAGATGACTTTGGTTTATCAGAAGAGTTCCAGGAAAGATTTCAAGCACACAAATGTTAACTATTTTCTTGCTAAAGTTGTAATTATTTCCAAACTTGCTTTCCTGGTGGCAAAAACAATAAAAAGTAAATTAATTTAAAAAGTAAAAAACAAAAACAAAACTGAGGAGACTGCTGACATTTTGGTTTGCTTCAGTTTCTTTCATCTTCTCGGATTACCTAATCTCCAATCTCCTCAAAGCCTTCTCTGGGTGACCACACATTGTGTGGCTGCCAATGCATGTTTCTGCTCCCTGACCCTTTCATCCCCTGTTCTCAAAGGATCCAGTCTTAGACCAAGAGGAGAGTGCTACTTTGGGCAGGATGTTTCTTTTAGGCTGGACAAGCCTCACCACTACCCTCTTGCTTATGTGTTTTTCTCCCTGTTCACAGGCCCATGTGCTATCAGGGTGGGAGTCCTGTGAGCTTGGATAGTGTCCAGGGCAGTGTGGAAGCTGCTTCCACATTCGAGGTTGTCTAGAGCCCCAGGCCTAGGAGTTCTGGGTATTTTAGCCATCACAAGGCACTCTCCTCAGAGCCCAGCACAGACCACCTTGCCACTCATGCTCTTTGACACAACATTATGAAGTTTACAAAGGAAAAAGTCTCCTGACACAGAAAAATGACTTGAGGGTAGGGTGACATGAAACCTAGAGATAGAAATTATTTTGTAATAATTCTACTCACCACTGAATATCAAGTAGTGAAAAAGACATGTCCACTTCCCTAGCCACACCAGCACTGACACGGTGCATACAGAAGATGCAAATAAATGAGAGTGCCAGCGCAGAGGAAGAGCCGGGCAATGTGTAGTCCTCTATCCTCTGCCCAAGAACTGCTTCTTTTTTTTTCTTTTTTTTTATTGGTTGTTCAAAACATTACAAAGCTCTTGACATATCATATTTCATACATTAGATTCAAGTGGCTTATGAACTCCCATTTTTACCCCAAATACAGATTGCAGAATCACATCGGTTACACAACCACATTTTTACATAATGCCATATTAGTAACTGCTGTATTCTGCTACCTTTCCTATCCTCTACTATCCCCCCTCCCCTCCCCTCCTATCTTCTCTCTCTACCCCATCTACTGTAATTCATTTCCCTCCTTGTTTATTATCCCATTCCCCTCACAACCTCTTATATGTAATTTTGTATAACAATGAGGGTCTCCCTCCATTTCCATGCAATTTCCCTTTTCTCTCCCTTTCCAAGAACTGCTTCTAGCATCTGCACCAGCCACTGCAAATCAGATCCTCTGCCACTGTGATACACGGTATTTAGCATAATACACAGTATGACTGCCAGGCACCCCAAATGTTAACAGTGGGCAGGTTCCCAGGGGTATGACTTCCCTTTATTCTTCTAACACCATTGCCAACTCAGTACCTGTTCAGCTCTGTCACTACTGAAACAAAGGTAGAAACGGGCAGCGAATGACCAAGGGAATGAGAAGCTATGGTGAGGCATAGAGAATAGGCAAGGCAGAAGGCACAGAAACTAGCTACAAGACATAAAAGCCATTTGACTTAGAAAGTCCAATTGTGTGTGAAATTCCAGGCAGAGTGGAAGCTCTACATGGTATTATGATAAGAGTCCATTTGGCTATCAGACATGAGACCAGGGCTATGGATCATGCTCTGGCCAGCCAGATGTATGAATGGTTTAGAGTTGAGACAGAGTATGTAGTGGAAGAACCACCCCCCCCCCCAAAAAAAAAAAAGACAAGGAAAACTAGTTGCTAGAAACACAATTTCAAAATGAAGGAACTAGGGGCTCTGCAGAACTTGAAGGGGACAAACAAAGTGAGAAGAAGACTTGCTGGCACCAAGAAAGACCTAGATGAGAAATATAAGGACTAGGCTTTTTTATAAGATTTCTGTTGCATCTTTAGCAATCAGGGAAATGGAAATCAAAACGACACTGAGATTTCATCTATTACCAGTTAGAATGGCAATTAAGAATATAAATAATAATAAATGCTGGAGGAGCAGTGACTAAGGAATGTTTATACACTGTTGGTGGGACTGTACATTAGTACAACCACTACGTAAATCAATATAGAGGTTCCTCAAAATACCAGGAATGGAACCACCATGTGTCCCAGCTATATCACTCCTCAGTATTTAACCCAAAGAACTAAAGTCAGCATACCATAGTGCTATATGCATATCCATGTTTACAGCAGTACATTCACATAGCAAAGTAATAGAACCAAGTCTTGGGGTTCATAAACAGATGAATGAATAAAGAAAATGTGCCATACACACACAGACACATGCACACCATGGAGCTTTACTAACCATAAGGAAAAATGAAATTATGTCACTTTCAGGAAAATGGATAAAACTGGAGAACATCATGGTAAGTGAAGTAAGCCAGACTCAGAAAGTCCGGGGTTCTGTTTTCTCTTGTATGTGGAAACTAGACAGAAAAATGGAGAAAAGGATCTTAGGAAAATAGAAAAGGAGACCAACAGAATAGGAGAATGGCATCAGGAGGAAGGAGGAGGGGAGGGAAAGGAGTACTGGTGAATGTAATTACCAATTCATGTTATGTGCATGTATGACTATATCAAATGAATTTCATTATTATGTATGATTATAATGTACCAATAAATTTTATAAAATATTTATGTTGCTGTAGGATTTGTTGAAGTTAGACAAGGTGGAAGCAAATGATTTAAAAGTATCTGGTTGATGTCTAGAGAGAGTAGTTGAGAGAAAGCACTTACCCGTGTCAGGCAGACCCTGCTGGGAAAATGGAGAGATGCACTGAAAGAGGCCAACTAGAGTGTCCAAAGGAGTTTTTGAATCCAAAATGGCAGAGCCAAATCTGACACTGAAGATGGCCATACAATTAGAAAGATGATGTAAAATCAGGTTGTCAATGGGTTTTTTAATAGATTTTGTCATAAGGTTTTGTAATACTTAGAGAGCATCTATCTATATGGCAATTAGAATACTTGACCAAAGGATGGGTGCTCAAGAAGTGAGAGCTATTGCTAGCCATAGCATGGAAAATCTTCTTACATATGTGGTTTATAATAATACTATGAAAATTAATTGTACTATTAAATTGTACTATTAAAACATTTTTTAAACTTAGATATGGTAATCCATAAGTTATATATTTTCATTTTAAAGTCATCTACATTTGTACAGGACTTTGTAATTCTTATCCATAAACTGTCATATTAACCAGGATACATATCATCTCTGGCTTACAAATAAGAAAAATGATACTCAGAGAGGTTCTGGGGCTTTACTCTGGATCATACATTGTGAAGTGGTGGAATCAGGCTAGAACTTGGATCTCTGGGTTAGCGCAGAATGTATATTTATTTTTAAAAAAACGTTCAAATTTGATATTTTTCTTACTCAAGATCAGCTCAAATTTCCTAGAAATGCAGCTTTCTTTTTAGTAGTTTTATTTTAGTTTGTTAATTGTAAAATCAGAGTTTGTGAAAAAGTAATTTCCCTAAATTTGACAATTACTTATCATTATGTGAATTGATTTTAATGTTGCCAGTACTTAAAGTTTTCATGAAGTGATTTAAATTGAAAATAATATGTATAGTTATATTGGAAAACATTACCTTTCAGGGACTAGTAAAATATTTACTTCATTGCCCTCAATGATAAATTATTCATTATAAAAACATTTATGAATAAATTTATATGATGTTTATTGTGACAGAACTGGGGTTCTATGGGACTTCATATTTTAACTATTTTTTTAGTTCGTACTTCTGTTTCTTAAAAGTTAAGAAATAATCGATTTTTTTAATGAAATAAATGTGCTATTTAGTTACTAAAGGCCTAAGTTGGTTGACATATAATATGGGTCAACTACAGAAATCTACCGGGGACAATATGCTGTTTATTAGCCATGGTGATGTTTCAAGATCAGCAGGACATTTAGCCAATTTAAAAGTCTTTAAGGTTTTACGATCAGGTTATCCGGCAATGCTAATTATTAGGCATTCAATACCAAATTTTCTAGGTATAAGTGAAGATCTAAGCAGGTATATTCAGACAAGTAGCTGTTCTTTCATATTGCCCAATACCCTCTGTCAAATGTATAGTCACATGGTCACACACACACATAAACACACATGCTCTTTAATTCCTTCCACAGAGTAATTATCTTATATTGCATGTATTTTGTCCCTAAGCAAATTTTTAGCATAGATTTAAAATATATATATATATATATATAAAAATTCCTAATTGTAATAATTTCATTTGTTATCTGGGAATGATGCTCCTCTATTGACTGCAACAATAAGTATAGCGAGGCAATCTCTCTGTAGATAAACAGTAAAAAACTAATCTATCCTAGTCAAAAAACCATCTTAATTTTTGGCCCTTTTTGTGTACCACAGAAACACCATCACTTACCAAGTGGCAAAAATGCAAGACGATTTCCAGCCATGGAGAGTTCGTTGAGGCTGGGCAGCTGGCAGAGATGGCGCGGCACATACCATAGACGATTGCGGTCCACAGTGAGGTACTGCAGAGAAAGGCACAGATGAAGCCGCTCGGGTAAAGTTAGCAAACGATTGGTAGAAATGTCTAGTGTCTGCAGCTCCTTCAAATCGCCAACCTCTACAACCAAAATCAAAATTAAGATAAATTGCACCCTGATTAACTTAAATAAACAGGATAAAATTGAACAATACTGTAACAGTTCACAACTAAATAAAATCAGTAGCTGTGACTATTTCCATAGTCATGAATGATGAAGCACAAAAGTTAAGGCTCATAGACAAATAATTCAACCTAGGGAGGTGTCTTTAAACTAGCTTGCCAGAATTTCTTAAGTGGAGATGAGGGCTGGTGTAGAAAAAGGGAGATACAAAGTGATGAATCTGAACCAGAATTCTGTCATTGACTAACTACCCTTGTTAGTAGGGTGAGAAAAAAAATTACATCCACTTCAATTTTTTTTGTTTTTTGGCTATTTGTGTGATTTACCTTCTATCTAAGTAGATAATAGGAGGTTTACAAGTTATAGCATTCAAGCAAGTACAAATTGTTCATATGAAATAAACATATCATTTCTAAACTAAGAATTAGAGTGTCTTTTGGAAACTTCCAACACAATAAAGTTTATACTTTACTTACTGTTGGGTAACATTTTTGGATATTGTCCAGCAATGTGAGTCATTTGCAAAGATCTAAAGCATACATGTCCTATGAAGATTTTTAATTCTACCCAAAGTAAATCCTTTTATTTACTGCAACATTCCCTCATCATTGATGTCTACTGTGATCTATTCCATAGTGAGTACAATTACAAGTCACTAAGCTGTGAGTAAAGTCCAGAAGTTCTTCAAAAGAAACTTCATTCTTCTTAGGAAAAATCACCATTGTTGGGGAAGAACATTTACTCTGTCCCAGAACAGCACATTCCAATCAAGGAATAAGCACCAGACAGGACAAGTCTATTTTTTCCCCATGAAGGACACACTACATGTTCAAGTCCACCATGATGCATCTTTTGCCCTTCTCTAATCCTGACCCTGTTCCTGATCCATTTCTCTTAGGTGAAGATTTCTCATGCTCTATGACTAGATGGGACCCCTATGGCACATTCCAGTCTGTTTAGGACTTGAATGAGCATTAGCAAATCTTCACAGATAATAAAGTTCTCTGCCCTCTTAAATGCTTAATTAAACAGATTTGATTTTCCTATTGCTACAGAGCAGGGGTCAGGAAACTACAACCACAGGCCAAATCCAGCCCATGACCCACTTCTATCCTGATTACAGATGAAACTGGCTTTTACACTTTTAAAGGGTGATAAACAAAAACATCAAAAACAAAGAACATGTAACAGCATATGTGGCCTGCAAAGCCTAAAAACATTTACTATCTGACCATTTACAGAAAATGTCTTCTGTCTTTGCTGTAGACATACTATTAGCTAGACATGTTTTAATAGCTAGCCTTTTAAACAAAAGTAATTTGAGTATAAAATACACTAATTTCTAGACATTTTTCTAATACTGACAGATTTGTGCTAAGAAAGCCAGTTTATTGCTCAATTTCCCCAACACTAAACAAAATACACACTTTGAAGATGGGTAGGCAGATTCAATACACAGCCTGGGACTGTGAATGGGAGTTTTGTTCTGTGTGAGCTTAACTGTCACATGTGGGAGTCAATTTCCCTTTGACTTCATTAGTGCAGTATTTCACCTACCAATGTCTGCATTCTTATCTATTTCATAAAATAAAACTGCTTCTGATGTGGGGTGCGCAAGAGTGAGGGAGCTGGAAGAAGAAAAAATCATGTTTCCAAAAGTGAATAAAAAGAAAAAAGGAACAAAAAAGAAATTCTTTTGATCTAACTTTATTTTTTGGCACTGGGAATTGAACTAGGGGCACTTTACCACTGATAAACATGCCCCTGTCTTTTTATTTTGAGACAAGGCCTTGCTAAGTTGCTGAGGCTAAAATCCTCTTGCCTTAACCTCCCAAATAATTGGGATTATAAGAATGCACTACCACACCTGGCTCTGATCTAACTTTAAAAACTGAAGATAGGAGTGAAGTGAATGACACAGGTCTTTGTCTTTGAGAATTGCATCACATACAAAAGATAATGTGTGACAGGAGCTCACAGGAAAAATTAGATGAGGAATTGGAGAAGCTTTACCAAAATTAATTGGTGATAGAAACTTTCAGAGGTCATAAGGAAAAAAGACAATAGTATTCCTGAAAGGGCATAAGGTTAGGGTTGAAAGCATGAGGAGAGGCAAGGAAATGAAAAAATGATTATGGCATGTACCATGGTCTCTTTGGGGTTGAATAAGTACCCAGACACCAGTGGGAGAAAAGCAGAAAATAAATTCATTATAGAGGGCTTGGTGGAGATGTGGATGATAATGCACATGAGGTAGAAAAGGCTAGACTTGCTACAGTGAGAATATGACATTTCCAGAAGATCCTCAGAGTAAATGTGCAGAAAGTAATAAAAAGAAGAGAGCCGAGGCCGAGAAAACACACAGGCGTTGGCTGTTAAAAAAAGAATGACAGAATTTGAGGGTAAATTCCAGAGTTTTTTAAGAAAAGCAGGTAGGCTTTCTTGGATACAGAAAATTAAAAAAAAAATAAGAGGAAGTTGATTTCAAGCTTCTAGACTATTACTCTGAGATGGGAATGCCAATGCTAAAAACTTAAATTACTTTTATAGAAAAAAAAACATAAGATTCCATCAATACTTTTGAATTGCATTATCTATAAATCATTTCTTTAAAGTGATTTGGAAAAAAATTTCATCAGAATTCACATGGTAACAAGGAAAGTAAAGGATTTCCACCTTTTTTAAAAAATAATTAAATGTACAAAAAGCATTTGATGCAGCTGCAAAAA
Organism: Spermophilus citellus; assembly: GCF_964194105.1. Taxonomy (NCBI): domain Eukaryota; kingdom Metazoa; phylum Chordata; class Mammalia; order Rodentia; family Sciuridae; genus Spermophilus; species Spermophilus citellus. The sequence goes on from NC_138185.1 coordinate 55,635,082, forward strand.
TTACTACGGCAACTGGCTTTGTGTTATTGTACTGTTCGATGGGGAGATAATATGTGGTTATAAATTTAAATTTTCCATAATAAAAAGATTTAATGTTTTTCAGTAGTGACAGATCAATATTTACCCTTTGCTCATACGTTGGATACTAAAATTAGTAACACTTTTGACAACAAAAGGGAAAACACAGACTGTCTGAAGCAAAAATAAAAGTAATGAGAACTGGAAAGGAGAAAAAGGACACACTATTTCTTACTTTCCATAAGTGATGAATTTAAAAAATTCTAGTAATCATCAGGGGGTCCAAGGGACCCCAGAAAAAAATTCTATTAAAAAAATTCTATTAAGACACCTATAATCCCAGCATCTCAGGAGGTTGAGGTAGGAGGATCACAAGTTCAAAGGTAGTCTCAGCAACTTAGTGAGGCTCTGGGCAACTTAGTGAAACCCTGTCTCAAAATGAAAAATAAAAAGGGCTGGTGATGTGACTCAGTGGTTAAGTGCCCCCTGGGGTCACCCCTGATTACCCATCTCCACCCCCAAATTCTATTAAATCTGAAACATTCAGGGATGCATATAGCAAATCAACAAATGCAAAAAGAAAAAAAAAAGGACATTTCTCTTTCTTTCTCTTAGTGATGGAGCTAGAAATCAGGGTCTTGTGCATGCTAAGTACAGGCTCTACCACTGCCCTATACTCCAGCCCAGGACATTTTTCTAAGAAGCATAATAGGTAGCCCCTCTTGTTTGTCAGAAAATATGTCAGCAATTGTTCCAATTAAAATACTGTGTTGCATACTACATATTATATTGTTGTAAAATTGATGATTTTGTTATATGATTAAAGCATCTGGGGGAAAGTGAAGTAAAATTAAAGAGCCTCTCTGGTGGTCTGAAATAAAAATAATGTTCATGATCATCATATAACAGATCACAAATCTAAGAACTGGATATGGCATTATTATTTGAATAATCCATTCAAAAATATAATTATTAGCTTAGCCAATGGAAATCACATTTTTAGAAAACAATAGCATTAAACAATTCTACATAAGAAACATGAAATGAACCTGTAGTAGCAACATATCAGACAATAATAGAGAAAGAGCCCCCCAAATGGGCTCAAGTTAAAAATGAAGAAACTATTGGCAAAATATAAATCCAGCAAATCTGATCAAGTTTCAAATCTGCACTGAGGCCAAAGCATTTTCTTGTTGTAAAGAAATCCATTGCTCTTCCTTCATTCCTAAAAATCCAAGTTTCCTGTTTTTATCATTTTTTTACTTCAGCATGGAAAACTTCTGCCATTTCTTTAAGAGCAGGTATGCGGGCAACAAATTCTTCTTAGGTTCCCCTTATTTGGGATTGTCTTTAAATAATAATTCCTAAGATTATTTTCATTTAGTACAAAATCTGGATTGAGCACTCATTTATTTCAGTTCTTTAAAGATGCTGTTCCATTGTATTCTAGCCTCCATATACATTATTCTCCTATATATAATGCATCATTTTATTTACTTTCAAGATTTAAAAAAAATATTTTTCTTGAGCTGACTGATTATGATGTCTCAGCAAATGTCTTTTTTGAATTTATATCATTTGGTTCTGATGCACTTTTGCAATCTGTAAATTTATGATTCTCACCAAATTTTCTGCTTTGGCCATTGTGTCTTCAAATTGAGTTCTTATATCTGAGTAAATTTAACAGACTATAGACTCTTTTTAATTTAAGATAAGTGTAGTTGCTGAAAGTAAAAAGAGCATTGTCTGGTGTGGTTTTCAATATGTGAAACTGTATTCCTTATGACAAATAAAACACAAAAATTGGTGGAGAAAAGTGAAAGGAATTTCAAGGTGGGCTTTAAAATATATTATAATGTACTCACTAATCACTAAACATAATAAAAATACAAAGAAGATGAAACCAAAAAGCCTGTAAGTAAATTAAAATAGAATATTAAAAATATTCAAATAATACAAAACAGGAAACAGGGAACAGAGAAACAAAACCAGAGACTACAAACACAAAACAAATAATGAAATAGTGGGCTTAAATCTAAAAAGATTAATAATTACATCCACTGTAAATAGCCTAAGGTCACCAATTAAAAGAATGTCAGATTGGATTGTGTTTGGAAAAAAAATCTATTTTATCTTAAAAGAATTTATTATAAATATGAATACATAGATAAACTAAAATAACAAACATATATGCCATGCAAACAATGATCCTCCCACCCAAAGTGGAATTTCCCAGATGGTAAAATGACATTACCAAATACTCTGCCCAAAAAGCAATTATCAAATTACACAAAACGATCAAAAGCAACCATTTTGATACTCTAGAAATTTGACTAGCCATTCTGACACGTGTAAAAACATCAACATGAGGAAAAACAAAAAACAAAAACCTCCTGAAATTTTGATAAGAAGGGCTAAAATCTGTGACAAATTTGCCAGAGGTGGCTCCCATCCTCCAACCCAGGTGGTTTAGTATAATAGTAGTTTTAATGGGGCAGAGCAGGCTGCAAGCCAGCAGCTTCACTGCCAGAGGGGCTGACTTGGTTTGGAATGAAAGGTAAGAACCCACACCCAGTGTTGTTGTCAGTAATAAGTAGCAATCTTGGTCATAATCAAACATGATAGGCCAATGGTTTTACTAGGCTGAGGTGTGGTCCTGGCTAGGATAGATGAGCCAAAAATTTAAGAAGGAGACATGGGATATAAAAGAGTCTTAATGGGAACAGACAGGCTCTGTACATAACCCAGACTGCCTGATGGTGGTGGGCAAGCATAAAGGAGGCCAGAGGAGGACTCGAGCTATTTACAGATCCCAGGCATATAGGGCGACTGCACAGATGCACAGAGGACAAGACAGAGCTTGTATAAAAGCCAGGGTAAACCTGAAAACTGCATGAATTTTAAATGTGTTCCTAAATCTATAAACAGATTCATCAGCTGATGGTAGAAGCCTTACTAGCCCAAGGTGTTTAAACTGTGCAGAGATAGGAACAAATCCTAAAAAGTCAAGCTTAAAAATTACAAAAATAAGCTAAAAGAAAAAAATACCAAGCAGAAACATTAGTGGTGAAGCACAGTGGGGGAAATAAATTTTTGATTTTTAGTCAAGAAAATTACTCAAAGAAATGAAGTAAATATCAATAACAATCCTCAGGAAAAAAGAAATCAAAAGTCAGGAGTTGTTATATCACATCATGTAAAAATCCAGTTGAAAAAAAATTACAAGACATATAATAAAACAGAAAGGTATAATCATACTCAGAAAAAAATAGAAACATGCTAAGCGAACCCAGATGTTAGATTTAGCAAACAATGATGTTAAAGCAGTTATTTGTTTAACAAAAAGAAATACATTTAAAGAACCAAAGGAAAATATGATAATGATGATTCAGAGAGAACTTCAATAAAAAGTCAGAAATTATTAAAAATGTAAATTTGAAGTTGAAAAGTACAAGTGCAAAGAAGAATTCAATAGCAGATTTGAATGGGTAGATGAAAGAATCAGTGATAGATACTGGGTATGATCCAATTAGAAAAGGCAAGGGCAAAAACTGGAGGAAAACGAACAGAGCCTCAGACATCTTCAGGACAAAACAACTGTACCAACACAAGTGTGATAAGATTCCAGTAAAAAGAGAATGTGGAGAAAGGGCCAGAAAAACATCAAAATAAATAGGAGCCAAATTTTGATAAAAATAATGAATATCAAGAAGCTCAATAAATAATAGGATAAGCACAAAGAAGTCTACACTTCTACACATCATAATTATATTATGAAAGACAAATATAAATAGAAAATCTGAAAGAAGAGAAAAATGACTTCATCATATTCAGGGGATTGGTAAGAAAACTAAAAAAAGAAACAACATCAACAGAGGAATTGAAACTGCACACTAAAAACATTTATCTATCATCAAAGAAGGTAATAATGGGCACAAAAAGATATAAAATAAGTAGAGGTGCTGGGGTTGTGGCTCAGTGGTAGACTGCTCGCCTAGCACATTCGAGGCCCTGGGTTCAGTCCTCAGCACCACATAAAAAATAAATAAATAAAATAAAGGTATTGTGTCCAACTAAGACTAAAAAAATAAATATTAAAAAATGAAATATGTAGAATACATATTTTATATAGAGGCACAAAAAAGTTATAAAATATGTAGAGCAAATAATAAAATGGCTTATATAAATGGAAGAAGGTCTAAGACTGCATTAAAAACAATATGCTGTATCTAACACACAAAGGTTTAAAGTAAAAGAATAAAGAAAAATGCACAATTTAAATGATAACCATGAGAGAGAGAGAGTGGCAATCTACATATTAGAAAAAAATAGACATTAGAATATGAAATACTATGAGAGAGAGGAATATTTCATAATGAAAAAATGGTCAATGTTTTGATGCCACATGCCTAATACGAGAACCCCAAATTACATGAAGCAAAAATATCAACATAATTGAAAGAAAAAGTAGACATTTCAACAATGATAGAAGATTTTACTGTGTCACTCTTAATAACTGACAGAATAATCAAATAAATAGAAATACTTATACTACACAATAAGCCAAATTGACCTAATTTGAAATCTTAGAACACTACAGCAGAAAACATATTCTTTTCTTTTTTGTGGTGCTGGGGATCAAACCTAAGGTCTTGCACATGATAAGATATATTATTTTTAAGTACACATGGTACATTCTCCAGCATAGACCATATGCTAGACTGTTAAACCAGTCTCATATTGAAAAGTACTGAAATCAGACAAAATCAAATGGGATTTAAAGTAGAAACTCACAAAATAGAGAAATCCCCAAATACTTGGAAATTACACAAAATGCTTCTAAGTACCCACAAGAAAACAAATTACAAGGAAAATTAGAAAATATTTTTTTAAATTTTTTATTTGTTTTAATTAGTTATACATGACAGTAGAATGCATTTATGCACTTTGATATATCATACATAGATGGGATATAATTTCTCAGTTTTCTGAGTGTACATGTTGCAGAATCACATTGGTCATGTAGTCACGTATATACATACAATAATAATGTCTGTTTCATTCTACTATCTTTCCTATCCCCACATCCCCACCCTTTTCCTCTCATCACTTCCCTTACCTAATCTAAGGTAATGCTATTCTTCCCTAGTGTCCCCTGCCTTACTGTGAATTAGCATCCACATAGGAGAGAAAACATTTGGCCTTTTGTTTGTGGGATTGGCTTATTTTGCTTAGCATGATATTCTCCACTCGAAACATTTACTGGCAAATGCCATTTTACTCTTCTTTAAAGCTGAGTATATTCCATTGGGTATATATACCACATTTTCTTTATCCATTAGTTTATTGAGAGACACCTAGGTTGGTTCCATAGTCTAGCTATTGTAAATTGAGCTGCTATAAGTATTGATGTGGCTGTGTCACTATAGTATGCTGATTTTAGGTCCTTTGGGTATAAACCAAGGAGTGGGATAGCTGGGTCAAATGGTGGTTCCATTTCTAATTTTCTGAGGAATCTCCATACTGTTTTCCATAGTGATTGCACCAATTTGAAGTCCCACCAGCAATGTATGAGTCTACCTTTTCCACCACATCCTCACCAACATTTATTGTTACCTGTATGCTTGATGATTGCTATTCTGACAGGAGTGAGATGAAATATTAGAGTAGTTTTGATTTGCATTTCTCTAATTGCTAGAGATGTTGAACTCTTTTTCACATATTTGTTGATCAATTGTATTTCTTCTTCTGTGAATTGTCTGTTCAGTTCCTTTGCCTATTTATTGATTGGGTTATTTGTTTTTTTGGTGTTAAGTTTTTGAGTTCTTTATGTATCCTAGAGATTAATGCTTTATTGAAGGTGCATGTGGTAAAGATTTTCTCCCAATCTGTAGGCTCTCTCCTCATGTTATTTTCCTTTGCCGAGAAGAAGCTTTTTAATTGGAATCCATCCTATTTATTGATTCTTGTTTTTTACTTCTTGCACTTTAAGAATCTTGTTTAAGGAAGTCAGATCCTAGGCCAATGTGATGCAGGTTTGGGTCTATTTCTTCTTCTATTAGATGCAAGGTCTCTGTTCTAGTGCCTAAGTCTGATCCACTTTGAGTTGATTTTTGTGCAGGGTGATAGACAGAGGTTTAATTTCATTTTGCTACATGTGGATTTCCAGTTTTGCCACCCTTGTCTAGTATGGAATAATCATATTTATGTGGGTTTGCCTCTGTGTCCTCTATTCTGTACCATTTGTCTACAAGTCTATTCTGGTCCCAACACAAGCCATTTTTGTTACTACAGCTCTGTAGTATAGTTTAAGTTCTGATATTGTGATGCCTCCTACTTTACTTTTCTTGCTAAGGATTGCTTTGGCTATTCTGGGTCTTTTATTTTTCCAAATGAATTTCATTACTGACTGCTTTTTCTATTTCTATGAAGAATGTCATTGTGATTTTAATAGGAATTGCATTAAATCTGTATAACGCTTTTGGTAGTATGGCCATTTTGACAGTATTAATTCTGCCTATCCAGGAGCATGAGAGATCTTTCCATCTTCTAAGATTTTCTTCAATTTCTTTCTTTAGTGTTCTGTAGTTTTCATTGTAGAGGTCTTTCACTTCTTTGTTAGATTGACTCCCAGGTATGTTATTTTTTTTTCAGGCTATTATGAATGGAATAGTTTTCCTAAGTTCTTTTTCAGTGGATTCATCACTGCTATATAGGAATGTGTTTGATTTATCGGTGTTGATTTTATGTCCTATTAATTTTTGCTGACTTCATTTATTAGTTCTAGAAGTTTTCTGGTGGAATTTTTTGGATCTTCTAGATATAGAATCATGTCATTGGCAAATAGTTTGAGCTCTTCTTTACCTATTTGTATCCCTTTATTTCATTTCTCTCTCTCTCTCTCTCTCTCTCTCTCTCTCTCTCTCTCTCTCTTTGTCTAATTGCTTTGGCTAGAGTTTCAAGGATGATGTTGAATAGAAGTGGTGAAAGAGGACATCCTTATCCTGTTCCAGTTTTTAGCAGGGATGCTTTCAATTTTTCTCCATTTAGAATGATGCTGGCCTTGGGTTTAGCATATGATATCTTTTTCCTACTATCCCTAGTTTTTCTAGTGTCTGTAACATGAAGGTGTGCTGTATTTTGTCAAATGCTTTTTCTGCATCTACTGAGATGATCATATGAGTAATGTTCTTAAATCTATTAATATGATGAATTACATTTATTGATTTTTGTATGTTGAACCAACCTGCATCCCTGGGATGAATCCCACTTGAACATGGTGCACTATCTTTTTAATGTTTTGAATGCAATTTGACAGAATTTTATTGAAAAAATTTATATCTATGATCATCAGGGATATTGGTCTGAAGTTTTCTTTCCTTGATGTGTCTGGTTTTTGTATCAGAGTGATAGTAGCCTCAAAGAATGAGTTTGGAAGGGTTTCCTCCTTTTATATTTCATGGAATACTTTGAGGAATATTGGTGTTAATTTTTCTTTGAAACTCTTGTAGAACTTGGCTGAGAATCCATTTGGTCCCGGGCTTTTCTTGGTTGGTAGGCCTTTGATGGCGTTTTCTATTTCACTACTTGAAATTGGTCTGTTTAAATCATGTATGACCTCCTCATTCAGTTTAGGTAGGTCATGTGTCTCTAGAAATTTGTCAATGTCTTTGATATTTTCTATTTTATTAGAGTATAAAATTTCAAAACAGTTTCTAATTATCGTCTGTATTTCAGACATGTCTGTTGTGATATTTCCTTCTTCATCTTTTATTTTAGTAATTTGCGTTTTCTCTCTTTTAAACCCTTCATTAGCATGGCCAGGTGTTTATATATTTTATTTATTTTTTCAAAGAACCAAATTTTTTTTGTCAATTTTTTCAATTGTTTCTTTTGTTTCAATTTCATTGATTTCAGCTCTGATTTTAATTATTTCCTGTCTTCTACTGCTTTTAGTGTTGATTTGTTCTTATTTTTCTAGGCCTTTGAGATGTACCTCTGTCCTCTCATCCACCATTTGAAACTGTAAACCATTTTAACAAATATTCTGTTAGTACTATAAGAAAGTTATTGAACTCATTATTTTGGTTTAATGAGAGACAGCAGTAGATGCCTTAGTGGGAGCTATTAGGTTTAAGGTTATATATTGTGTACACTGAGTGCTGTTGATTTTGGTCTCACCAGTAAAGGTGAAGCACTGGAAATCTTCAGGGACACTATAGGTCTACAGGGTAGAATTTATCCTGCATTAGATCTATACTTTTAGATGGGAAAACATACTAACAACATGAAAAAACATGGTAATAAAGCACCCCACACAAACCAAGATGCTTCAACAACAGAAGTCACTGATAACACTGCAGAAGAATGTCCAAGAAGGACTTCAGATTGTATATAATTAAGCTGATATGTGAAGCAAAGGATAGTATAAGGAGTGAAATTAAAAAAAAAAACAGGAAGTGAAAGAAAACTTCAATAAAAAGTTAGAGATTGTGAAAAAAAAACAAGCAGAAATCTTCAAAATGAAGGAATCAGTAAGCCAAATTATAAATTCAATAGAAAGCATCACCATCAAACTAGACCATTTGGAAGATGGAACCTCAGACAATGAAGACAAAATATATAATCTTGAAAGTAGAGTTGAACATGCGGAGAAGATGGTAAACCATGAACAGAAATCCAAGAATGGGATCACATCAAAATCTCTGGGACATTATGAAGACAGTACTAAGAGAAAATATTTTTAACCAAATGACAACAGCCAACACAGAGTATCAACACTGATGGACTGCAAGGATATGTTGAATGGGATAATGACAACTTAAATACCTATATTAGGGAAGAAAATTCTCAAATCCATTTCCTGAGCTTCCACTTTGAGAAAGGAGAGAAGGAGGTAAAAACTAAACTCAAAGTAATAAGAAGAAAGGAAATAATAAAAATTACAGTAGGGAACAATGAACTAGAAATCAGAAATGTGATAGAAAAAAATCAATAAAAACCAAGTTAGTTCTTTTTAAAAAGATAAAATTGGCAAACCATTAGCTACACTAATCTAAATAAATAGTAAAAAAAGAACATAAATTGCCAATATTGGGAACAAAAGATGGGGCATTACTATTAACTTTATGGAGACTAAAAAGATTATAAGGGACACTACCAACAAATTTGTTCCAACAAGTTAGCAACGTAGATGAAATGAGCATATTTTGCAAAAGACACAAATTACCATACCTAATTCAAGAAGTCATTAAAAGTGTGAATAGATTTATCATATGAAAGAAAGCTGAATTAGTTAATTTAATTTTTTCCATAAAGAAAAGTCCAGGTCCAGGTGGCTTTTCTATTCTACTAAATATTTATCTCCTAAGAAATATTTAAAGAAAAAATAATTCTTTACAAACTTCTTAAGAAAACAGGAGAAAATACTTCCTCATTTTATGAAACCATTGTTACCCTAAAACTAAAGTTAGCCAAAAACATCATAAATCTACAGATTGATATCCCTTGTGAATATAAATGCAAAAATGCTAAACAAAATCTGAGCAAACAAAAACTAACAACATGTAAAAATAATTATACATCATGAACATGTAAAACTGATGCCAGGAATATAAGGCTGATTTAACACTTGAAAAAATTAATCAATACAATACATATGCTCATAGAATAAGGCAGAAACTGTGCACTCATTTCAATAGACAGGTAACTTCTTTAACCCTCCACAGAGAATCTACAAAACATCCAAAGTTAAAGATTGAATTTAGTGGCAAGAGACTAAAGAGAAGGAACAAAGCAAAGAAGCCAACTCTCTCTGTTACTACTCCATGAACTGGTGGTTCTAGTGAATGCATTAAGGTAAAAAACAAAAAGTGTCAAGAATGAAAAAGTAGTAGTAAAGCAATCTTTATTCATAGTAGACATGATCCTTAGAAGAAAACTCTAAGGGATCCACAAAAACTACTAGCTAGGACTAATAAGTGTAATAGGGTCACTAGATAAAAGATCAATATTAAAAAAAATAGTTGCTTTGGGGAATAAATAAAAAATGAAGAGGGAATTTCATCAAAACAGAGGAAAGATCAGTAGAGTAGACAAAAGGGATTGAGGAGGAGGACAAGGGCCAGGCAAAGGGAAGAAGAGTGGAATGAATGTGTGTGCATGGATATGGCACAATGGATCCCAGCATCAGGTATATCCACAGGGCACTAATTAAAACAGAAAAAAAAAGTACACTGTAAATTGATTGAAGAGGGATCAGTGGAGTAGAGAGAGAGGAGCAGTAGGGAAAGGGAGTGCTGGAGACTGAACTGGAGAGCAGGTTGTACTCCATGCTTTTGTGATAAAAATCAGGGTGTATCCTTGTGTAGTAAATAACAGAAAGAAGGAAGGAGGGAAGGGAGGGAGGATGGAAGGAAATGTATACACAACTTACAATAAATGCTAAAAATTTTTAAAAATCAGTTGCTTTCTATATACCAGGAAAAATATGCCAAAATAAAATTAATAATCCCACTCAGAATATCCTCAAAAATGAAAAGTGTAGAATAAACGTAACAAAAAAATATAAACTTTAAAAAAATTTATTCATTTATTTGTTATACATAACAGCACAATGCATTTCAATTCATAGTACACATATGGAGCACAATTTTTCATTACTCTGGTTGTACACAAAGTAGAGTCACACCATTCCTATCTTCATATATGTACCTAGGGTAATGATGTCCATCTCATTCCACCATCTTTCTTACCCTCATGCCCCATCCCTTTTCCTCCTTCCCCTTTGCCCAATCAAAGTTCCTCCATTTTTCCCATGCCTCCCCCACCATTATGGATCAGCATCAACTCATCAGAGAGAAAATCCCCTTTGGTTTTGGGGATTTGCTTACTTCGCTTAGCATCACATTCTCCAACTCCATCTATTTATCTGTAAATGCCATAATTTTATTCTCCTTTAATGCTGAGTAATATTCCATTGAGTATATATGCCACAGTTTCTTTATCCATTCATCTATTGAAGGGCACAGTTTAGCTATTATGAATTGAGCTGCTAAAAACATTGATATGGCATTGTCACTGTAGTATGATGGTTTTAAGTCATTTGGGTATAGACAGAAGAGTGGGATAGCTGGGTCAAATGGTTCCATTCCAAGTTTTCTAAGGAATCTCCATACTGCTTTCCAGATTGGTTGCACCAATTTGCAGTCCCACCAACAATGTAAGAGTGTGCCTTTCCTTCCACATCCTTGCCAATACTTATTGTTGCTTGTATTCTTTTTTAAAAAAAAATTTTATGTTTTAGATGTAGTTGGACACAATGCCTTTATTTATTTTTATGTGGTGCGCAGGATTGAACCCTTACACATGCTAGGTAAGTGCTCTACCATTGAGCCACAACCCCAGCCCTGTTGCTTATATTCTTAACTGCCATTCTGACTGGAGTCAGACAAAATCTTAGAATAGTTTTGATTTGCATTTCTGTAATTACTAGAGATGTTGAACCTTTTTTCATATATGTGTTGACCATTTGTATATCTTCTTCTGAGAGGTGTCTGTGATAATATCTGGGTGTATCCTTGTGTAACCATCTAATGATGGTTAGATGCCAAGAAGTAGGTGGTAATGTTTAGCCCATTTATTGATTGGGTTATTTATTTTTTTTGATGTTAAGGTTTTTGAGTTCTTTATATATCCTGGAGATTATTGCTCTGTCTGATGTGCATGTGGTAAAAATTTGCTCCCATTCTCTATGCTCTCTCTTTACCTCACAGATTGTTTCTTTTGCTGAGAAGAAACTTTTCAGTTTGGATCCTTTCCATTTATTGATTCTTAATTTTATTTCTTGAGCTATAAGAGTTTTGTTAAGGAAGTCAGGGCCTAATTGGACATGATGAAGATTTGGGCCTACTTTTTCTTCTATTAGGCACAAGGTCTCTGGCCTCATCCCTAGGTCCTTGATCCACTTTGAGTTGAGTTTTATGCATGGCGAGAGGTAAGGGTTTAATTTTATTTTGCTGCTTATGGATTTCCAGTTTCCCCAGCACCATTTGTTAAAGAGGCTATCTTTTCTCCAATATAAGTTTTTGGCACCTTTGTCTAGTATGAGATAACTGTATTTATCTATTTTTGTGCCAATACCATGCCATTTTTGTTACTATTGCTCTGTAGTACAGTTTAAGGTCTGATGCCTCCTGCTTCACTCTTCTTGTTAAGGATTGCTTTGGCTGTTCTATTACTTTTCCAGATGAATTTCATGATTGCTTTTTCTATTTCTATGAGGAATGTCACTGGGATTTTGATTGGAATTGTATTAAATCTGTATAGTGCTTTTGGTAGTATGATCATATTGACAATATTAATTCTGCCTATCCAAGAGCATGAGAGATCTTTCCATTTTCTAAGGTCTTCTTTTAATTTCTTTCTTGAGTGTTCTAAAAACGATGGTTAGATGCCAAGAAGTAGGTGGTAATGCCTTAACTGTACCTGTGTTGTCAGGCCCAAGGGCCTCTTCCATCTTTGTCAAGGCTAGTGCTAACCTTCTCTCCTTTCATATAACACAAAATATAAAACTTATATGGTAAAAACTACAAAATATTGCTGAAAGAAATTAAAGACCTAAATAAACAGACACTTTGACCTTATGGATATGAAGACTTAATATTGTTGAGATGCCATACTGCTCAAATTGATCAACACAATCCCTTATCAAAATCTCTGGAGGCTTTTTTAAAAGTAGATATTAACAGGTTGATTTTAAGTTTTATATTTAAGATGCAGAGTACTTAGAAAAGCCAAAACAATTTTGAAAAAGATGAATAAATGTTTTTTAGCAGGCAAATGGGCAAACTCTGGCATATCTATACAATCCAATAGTACTAATCAATAAAAAGGAATAAATTAAGGACACATGGAAAGCAGCTGAGTTTCAATTGCATTGTGCCAAACAAAAGAAGCTAGATTCAAAGGATATGTACTATACCATTCCATTTATACAATATTCTGGTAAAGGCAAAACTACTGAAATAGAAAACAGGCCTGAAGAGTGGACAAAGGTTTATATATAAGGTTTATATATAAGCGGACAAAGGTTTGTACAGGAGGATCTTGGAGGGTGTGAAAATTCTTAGATATTTTGAGTGTGATGGTGGCTACATGACTATACATCAGAAGGATGAATTTTCCTGTGTATTAAAATAAAAACAGTAACTCAAAATTCTTGGGCTGAGGATGTAACTCAGTGATAGAGTGCTTGTCCAGCATCACAAGGCCTCAGGTTCAATTTCTAACACTGAAAAAAACCAACAAACGAAACAAATAAATATAAACTAAACAAAAAAAAATTCCTTTAAATGTTAATTTTTTTCCTGGGGATTAAACTCAGGGATGCTTAACCACAAAGCCACATTCCCAGCCCATTTAAATTTTTATTGTACTAAATTGTTTAGGTTCTTGCGAAGTAGCTGAGGCTGGCTTTAAACTTGTGATCTTCCTGCCTCAGTCTCCCGAGTTGCAGAGATTACAGGTGGGCTCCATCATGCCCAGCTACATGTATTGTTTGTTAAATCAAAACTTTAAAAGTTTCAGATGCGGATTATCTGAACCTTCTAAATAAGCACAAAAGTTATTCTGGGTGCAGATTTCCCATAATTTAACCAGTTATATAACTTTTTATTTCTAGTAAAGTGCCCCTTGTATTTTTCCAAAGTCTTCTTTTCAATATTATTGTGTTTCTTTTTAACAAGTATCTATAATTAATTTTTAAATTCAGCACTATTGACATCTTCAAAAATATTTATTTCTATGTCACCTTCAAATTAATGTATTAGTAACACTAGTGTATAACACTTGTTTTGGAATCCTGGTAGAATCCTACTCTTTTCAGCTGGGTCTCCTGGTCACCACACCACTCTCACCTGCCTTTCTTTCCTCCTTGGAAGTAAACATCACTTTGTATACCTCACTTCCTTAATGTCCGTGGAATAATCCTAACTCCACAATTTTTGGTAGTAAGTGTTTACTTTTATGCTAAATATATAATACCTTAAAACATTTCAGCTGCTTACATAGAGTATCCTGAAAACAAATTCATTATTGCCACATCATAATTACTTAGACTAAGCATAAAAATAGCATTAGAGTGTCAATTTGAAAAGAGAAAACAGTAAGTTTAGATCATCATTCTGTGAAGATGTATACTGAACTAACCTAAAATTTAAATGGAATGGGAAGGAAGCCACCCACGGCAAGCCAAGCCAGTGACCACAGAGTCAATAACAAGGCTTGCTATTTTCAAGCTCTGGCTTTTTCCGGTACCACTAAAAACAGCTCTAATTTAAGCTCCACAGCACTTCTGGGTAAGGGGATCATACAAAAAAATGAAAGACAATATTTCATAGCCAAATTCCATTTTTTACACAGTAAATCTCCCTCTTTATATTTGTCTATTTTCTCTTGATGGGGCTGTAGAAGATATATGATTTATTATGTAGAAGTAGGTTCAAATCATAATTCTGTTTACTTAAAAGCTGTGCAAATTTGAGCTAGTTACTCAATTATTTAGATCACTGGTTTGCAAACAAACAAAAAGTTTCCTTAAAAACAGGAGATATTATATAACATCTAACTCAAGAGGTTAATGATGCGATTAAATGAGATATATCATATAATCAAATCCAACAATACATGGCAAAAATATTTCTAATTTTCAGTTCATCATAGTATACAATATTTTAAATATAAATTTGGAATATAAATACTTTCATAATTGATGTAGTTTTTATCAGTGAAAAAACTACAAACACATTATGTCTGAGAGAGAAAGGGGTTCTTGGGAGAAGACTACCTTCTTTGGTCAAACAAATGAAATAAAAGCAACTTGGATTAAACTGAAATGTAAGTCCATTTTGATGGAGGCTTAAAGGGACAAGAACAGCATCCAGGTGCCACACATCCTTGAGTTAACTAAAATCACCATGCAAACTTCTACACATTACTCATAACAACTGGGATCAAATCCTGGATATATTCTCAAGTAATTTTATTTTAAAGCAGAATTCATATGTCCTTAAAAAGCAGTTTAACTTGCTTCTCTGACATGAGAATTAAAGTCCTTTTTAAACTGAATTATTGTAGTCATGCATCACTCAACAACCAGGATATGTTCTGAGAAACTCATCATTTGGCATTTTTGTCATATGAACCCCATAAAGCATACTTACATGCACAGCCTACCACACATCAAGGCTATATGGTATCTTCTACAGTTACTAGGTTACAAACCTATACAGTATGTCACTGTACTGAATGGTATAGGCAACTCTAAGACAATGGTTATTATATATTTTAACCAAATTATCTAAACCATGGGGAAGGGTAGCTAAGAAAGGAAAACTCTCAACTCTTTTAAAAACATAGACTTAAAAATTCTGTTAGGAATACTAGCAAATCAAATCAAGTAAGAATGTGACAACAGCTTAAGTAAGTAAATCTAGTGATGTCAGTACCACAATTATTTGCCATTGCTTGAAAGGTTAAAGGTAATGAAATATTTTAAAAAGTGAAATAAACATAGACAAGAAGAGACAATATCATCTCTAAGTGAAAATAATATAACTGTGGACCTAACAGAACCAGAAAAGAAAAAAGACTAGAGTAATAAAAATTTGTGAAGACAGCTAACACAAGAGATATTTAAACAACCAATACTTCTCTCTATATCACAATAACATGTTAGAAACAATAACAAAATTTCTATCCACATTATTGACTAAAACTATAGAATACCTAGAAATACATTAAGAAAAGCTTAAGACTCCTAGTAGTGAAATTATAAAAACTTATTGAAAGATTTAAACAGGACCTCAAAAAAAAAAAAAAAAACAGCACTGTGGATAGCAAGACTCAACTTCATGAAAACAGCAACCTTCTAAAAATTAATATGTATATGTGACTCTACTCCAACAAGAATTCTAATTACTTTTAAATTGACAAAACTGACTTAAAAGAAATATAGTTCCCCAAAGAATAATAATTCCCTAAAAATATGAAAAATACTAAGGAGTTTCAGCAAAGCAGCATGGAATTGGCATAAGACACAAATAACGTCATTACAATAAGAGTGTAGATAGATCCAAGTATAGTAATCCTCACGCTTAGGGGGCAGAAATCAGAATTGGAAGCAGCTGCGCAGCTGGAATCTGAGGAACAGAGAGCAAGAGAAAAGAGAAGTGATGGGAAAATTAAGGAGGCAGAAGCCAATGTAGGGGACTCCCTCCAGTTCCTGGATAGGGCCAGGTGAGAAAACTCAAAGGTTATCAGAGAGTACTGCTAGAGGCCAACAGCAGGTCAGAGGTGTTCAAATAGCTCTGAAGTGCACTGAAGTCCTAGACCAGCCAGAGAAGAAAGACCTTGTTAATAACTGACATCCGACTGAGAAACCAAAAAAAGCCTCACCAGAAAAACCACATCCTAGACTGAAACCTATTCCACACCCACCTAACAAAGCCTGAAGCCAAGATTGGACAAGGGAAGGCAGAGGTTAGCAGCTAAGCCCTGCTCTGACAGAAGAATTTGAAAAACACCCTAGGTTTTCCACACTAGTATATATACTACCAAAATCAATTCTAAACAAGTTCAAGATGATTAGGCATGACTAAACTACCTAATGTGCAGAGGAAGTCAGAAGAATTCACAGTCCTACATGTCAGTTGTCAGTTATTGATTGATTGATTGATTGCACTGGGGATTAATCCCAGGGGTGCTTTATCACTGAGCTACATCCCAAATCCTTTCTTGAGATAGGGTCTCACTAAGTTGACCAGACTGGCCTTAAACTTGCAATCTTCCGGCTTCACCTCCCGAGTGTCTAGAATTATAGGTGTATGCCACCTGGAAGATTCTACCATAAAAAAAAAAAAAAAATCAACCAAACAAAAACCCCTAAAAGCTAGACAATAAAACAAGATAATATGGCTCATGGTCAGAGAAGGGAGAAAAAATTTTCAATAGAAACTGCCCTAGAAATAGACGAGGCATTCAATTTATCAAAGACTTTAAAGCAGGTATTACAAATAAATGTTAAAAATTTAAAACATTTTTAAAATTAAACAAAATTAGTCTTGATGAATAAAGAGACAGGGAGTCTCAGCAGAAAAGTTGGTATTATTTTTAATGGAAATTTTAGAACTAAAATGTAAATGAAAATAAAAAATTCATTTAATGACCTTAATAGATTAGAAATGGCAGAAGGAAAAAGACAGTGAAATTCTAAAGGAACAAAGAATAAGGGAGCATCTTACGAAAAAGGAAAGAAGGTTCAGGAGTACCTGCCTAGGAAATAATAGGAAGTAAAGAAACAGACTAACAAGAGAAGAAATTCAACAAGAAAAGTCATCATAATTTGAGGTATAAGTGACCAGAAACATCTATTCTAAAAGCTTTTAATCTAGTAGTAAGGAAAACACAGGTTAAACTAACCTAGATTTAAAACTATCACTCACTTAGCTGTATGACTTTACCCAAACTGTCTGTTCTCCCAGGCCATATTATCCACATCTGGAGCTCACAAGACAGCATTTTAGCTTTTTGCTTCTATTCTGGCCCTTTCCAATCCATTTTGCACCCAGAAGCCAAAGTGGTATTACTATAGGTCATGTCATGTTCCTTCTTTGCCTCAAATTCTGCCCTTGCTTCCTACTCCATGTCTGTAAACAGAATTCTTGAATACCATCTTACCAGCAACATTGCCCTGATCAGCCCTGGCCTGCCTCTTTCACCCACCTCACTACAATCAAGTTACCTTGTCCTCTGTCCGGTCCAACAAAATGTCAAAAGATTTCTTCCCTCAAAGCCTTTGAATCTGCTATCACCTGTCAGGAATGTTCTTTGCCTGCCTCTTAAACATGTAGACTGATTCTTTTTTTTTTTTTTTTTTTTTTTTGGTACTGGGGACTGAACGTATGGTAAGCATATATTGTACCACTGAACTACACCCCCAGCTCAATAGATTCATTCTTGTCTTTTAGAACTTTAATATCATATTTTCACAAAGATCTTCAATGACTAAGTAGGTCCTCCACTTCTCAATTATAGCATCTATCATTTGTTTTCTTCCTTGCATTTACCATAATTTATTTGGTTTATTAATTTATTTACCTGTTAACTATACCTGTAATCTCCCACTAGAAAATAAACTTTATAAAAGCAGGGTTCCTGCTCTAGTTGTCTCAGACATGATAAGCATTCAGTAAATATTCTGAAATAATTAACAAATTTCTTAAACTGCCTCACTTGTTAAGTGAGCACAGACTAGAGTGGAGCTGCAAAAAATAAAAATTAAAAATTAAAAAAAATCACACAATTCAGAGTAGTTGCTTAATAAAAAAAAAAAACTACAATTGTTGTGGACTTTGGAGGTGACTCACAAGTCCTGAAAAAAAGAAATATGAAATCTTAGACTGCTGGAGATTTGTTACACACTGAATATAATTTAATTTTCATCAATCTCTTAGAATTATCTCTGTGAATGCAAATGATGGGAGTATTCTATAAGAAATTGCTGACAGAAGACCAGCTGCCCAAATGCTAAATAGCCTCAGACTTTTATGTACTTTCTAATTCTTGTGTTATTTCCTATAGCTCATGTAGCTTTAAAGAAATAAATACAATGTGTGTAACTTACAGAATAAAATAATGTAACTAAATTTCAGCAAGCATTTCAGAAGCTATGTAAGCAAATACATATTGTCCTTCAAGGTCATAAGCCAGCAAAGCCAATTCAATGATTTGGTTTCATATTTTTTGACTTCCTATTTTGGACTTGCCTTGATAGACAATTATTACATGGATTCTAGGCATCAAATCCACTCTAAAAATGATAAGGATCTGCCACCACAATTTTATTAAGAACATGCCTCAAACTCTGAAGGCAAGTCCAAAAGAAAAACAATTCTTTAAAGGCTTAAATAAGATTAGTATCCTCAGTGACAGTTTAGAGGCATTCTTATAATGATGATGCTCTCCGGGGAATCATTTAGAAACTCCTATATTAGGAGATATTTTTTTAAAATTTTTTTTTTAGCTGTAAATGGATCTTTTATTTAAGTTATTTATATGCGGTGCTGAGGATCAAACCCAGGGCCTCACACATGCCAGGCAAGCGCTCTACAACAGAGCCTCAACTCCAGCCCCTATTAGGAGATCTTATTTCAAACTAAAAACATGGAGTCTTGAAACAAAGGTCTTCAAAAACTAATTAAAGAAATGAATGATGTGACTTTATAAATTTGGAATCTAAATATATTTGTTTTTATATCATTTTCACATTTGAGAAGGTACTACCAAATCTATCCAGTTTGGAAAAACCAAATCCATGTTGTAACTGACCTACTGCTGGATGGGTTAGAAATAGCTTGCACTTGGCTCACATGATGATCTAATAAGAGTGAGAGGGTGTTTATTTTTAGGGCTCAAACAGCACCAGTGTAATTCTCCCACCTTCATGCTTATGCTACACTGTAACTGAACTTGCACATGTTCCTTTCTATAAGAGCAAGTGAACAATGGACTTCAAAGGCACCATAGGGGCCTTGGAGGTTAGCTCAGGAGTAGAGCACTTCCCTAGTATGGGCAAGGCACTGGGTTCCATCCCTACCACAACTGCCCATGTACTATAACTAAAATACGTGTTGGGAGACTTGCTTTGAAACCTAACCATTGATTCTACTGGCTTCAAGGGATAACAATCTATAAACATGAACTTATGATTAACAATTTTAATACTCCCAGTAATGCATTATTTAGGGGCTGCCAACATAGGGACAAAACTGTCCATACTCATAAGGAGCTTGCTATATATCTATAATTTTGAATATGGGGAAGGTTATATTTAATAACAAAGGATCTGAGAATAAAATCAATATCTGAAATCACACTGTAAAAATCTATGAATTATGTATCTTTCTAATATAAGCATATGGGAACTTATTTTTTTTTAACAAAATCAGATTGGTAATTAAGAAGCCCTCTTACCAGAATATCTATTATATTTATGAAATATAATTAACATTATTTGAGAACTTTAAATGTTTCTGAACATATGACATTTGAGAAAGACAAAAGAAACTGATTTGACTTAAATATTTATGACAGGGTGACAAGCTTGCCAATTAATTTCCAATAGAAAAAAATTAAATGTTAAAGAAGTACTGCAAGAAAGAAAATCACCTTGTTTTGACATTTTACTTGGTGCTTTGTGTGCAATTAAATTATGCACTAGAATCTCCCTCAGTATTTTAAAAAATAAATTTCTTTCCAGATGTTTACTGAACATCTAACCAAATAATCAATTTGGTATTTGAGGTACATGGTAAAATGCCACTAAGAATATTGCAGAAGAAAAAAAAAACCTAGGAAGTATTTTTGCTAACTGGCAATTATAACTAACTTCTAGAAAGAAAGGGCACATCTCTCTTCTTCAGATATATTCTATCCTTGAATTTCAAAAGCATTTATTATGAAACTTAGCATCTTTATTATTGCCTTGTATCAGCACATGGATTTCTTCTTGGAAAAACCCTTTATCTTCCTCATTCTACAAGATTTATGGAGACCACATACGCAGATTTTCATTTTATGTTTCATTTTAGTGATTGTCTATTTCACAGATTTCTTCTAAGTAGGCCTTTTCTGCTTTACTGAGGTAACACAAAGAATTTTCAGGCTTTGAGTTGAATGAAACCACTAGGTGTCCATTGTAGGTATAAAACTATTAGGATCACTGCCTTAAGAAATATCACAGCATCATAATTCCAGAATAATTTTTTTTATTTCCCTACTTTGCAGAGAATAACTAAAAGCAGTCCATATTTTGTTCTCTGGAAAGAATGATGTTATGATGACAACTGTGTTCATCTCACTTTCTAAACCCAAAACAAGGAGAAATTTGAAGGAGAAAATATTTAGGGTATATACATTTCATGTTACCAAATTGATTAATTTCAGTTTCTTCAAATTTTGCATAAGTAACCACTTTGAAAAATGGAGTGGTTTGGTTGTTGATCCCCCCAGTGATAGAATACTTAAAAACCACTGGAAAAAAATAGGGTGTACAACATGCAAATCTTATGATTAAACAAAATTCTCCATTAATTAAAATAATTTTATATTAAATAACTGATTTCTAATCATTGTACTGCCATGTGTATCTAAAACAAATTTTAAAAAGTAACTGATTTCTAAATAAATATCCTTTGTAAGAAACAATAAGAAACTCACATTATCACTATTTACATGAGAATTTGTAAACTGAATTTGTGAATTTTTCTTTTTCTTTTTGGTATTAGTAGGGATTGAACTCATGGGCACTTAACCACTGAGCCACATTCCCAGCCATTTTTTAATATTTTATTTAGAGACAGGGTCTCTCTGAGTTGCCAAGTTCCTTGCTAAGTTGCTGAGGCTGGCTTTGAACTTGTGATTCTCCTGCCTCACCCTTCTGAGAGGCTGGAATTACAGGTGCGCACCACCGTGCCCCAGCTGAATTTATAAATTTCTGAATTTGCTTATTTGGGTCATCAATCTTAATACAAAAGTAACATGTCTTTAGATTTATTATTTGTAATTGTTTAGCCTTATGGAGGTAACCACCTGCAGAATGAAAACAAAAGTATTAAGAAATGATTAATATCTAGGCTAGGAATAAAATAAGGTATAGAAAGAAGTAGACTTTTAAACTTTTCTATGCTGTTTAAACTTTATTTCTGTGTCCATGTATTACTTTTATAATAATAAAAATTAAAGTAATTGCATGCTAATATGGTAGTACCTCATTACATTGTTTGGGATTTGTTAGAACAAGAAATGCAACTATTTTCATTTCCAATTTACTAGTTGCATTTATTTTACCTAAGAATGATCACAAATAAATTAAAAATCTAAGAATTTGAGAGTGAGAATTTTTTTAGTATTTATTCTTTAGATTTCGGCGGACACAACATGTTTGTATGTGGTGCTGAGGATCGAACCCGGGCCGCACGCATGCCAGGCGAGCGCGCTACCGCTTGAGCCACATCCCCAGCCCTAAAAATCTAAGAATTTGATTTCTTAATATTTTGGTTTGCTGAAATACAAAACAATTTAATAAGTATATATATGCAGTGCTTCTATAAAAATCTTCGTTAGTCTCACAAGTTGTGACACTATAAAATGAAAAAAAAACAAAGTATATATAGTTTCTGTCAAATACAAGTGTCATAGAAAAATGTACTGTGCTTCTAATGAGAACACATAAAAATATACTTCTTTAGAGTTCTATTTATTCCACAATCTTTTGCAAAAATACTACAAAGAGAACTATTGCTTTGCTGCAAGCCAGTCAATATATACTGGAGTTCAAAGTCTTTTATTGTGCTCTATAAATCTTTTGTTGGGCACTGCATTAACAAAGCTTTCAAATGCTATTCAATAACAGGAACTAACAGAATAGCGGAATAAAAAGAACAACCAAAACTTGTAAGCATATAAGGAATGGCAAACAACTCAACAGTTTTTTTTTCCAGAAATACTTTAAGTGCAAAATAAATTGCCAATAATTTTAACAATTTTTAAGTTAATGTTAAGCTCTACTCATCCATCCTATTATTTGAACTGGCAGTTCAATAAAACAAAACAATTAGGTCAAAACAACACACATACACAAAAACTAAAACAATGCCCACATATAACCCACATTAATTTTATCTAAACCAAATAATTGCAACAAATAATTGTAATTGTAGTTACTACAGAGCTATTTCATTTTGAGTAGTGTTTACTCAAACTATGTTCACATAACTGCCAGTTTAGAGCAGTGTTCCCAGTGTCTAATGAGTTTAGGAAAAACAATATGCGACATTGTTTATCATAACACACATTAGCATATTAAAAAGCAGTTATCTAGTTAAGAAACCCATTTAATTGTGACTCAAACAGCAGGTTCCCATTCATTTGGCCATGGCAACATTTTTTCACAGGGTATGTATTGTAGTTTGGAAAATGTTGATAATCAACATTTAAACATACATTTTTCTTATCTGCTCCATGAGAAGGACCTAACATTGTAAGAGTAGTTCTTTTTTTTTTTTTCTTTTTTATAGGAAAAATAAAAAGGTACTATTTTGGACTCTGCTCAAGGGAAAGAAAACGAAAATGGGATACAAAATCATAGTTTATTTTAGCACTCGTGGTCCTTGAAATCCTTGTGCATGTGCAACATTTGTGAGATCCTGATTAATATAACCTTAAGACTGTCACCTTAAGAAAACCTTCCCTGACACCCAAACTTGTATTAGTCATGGGCCTTTCAACACAGTTTTGCAGATACTTTTAATTTTAGTATTACAGTTCTTCTGAAGGACATTCAAAGAGTTTCTAAGTTAAATCTTAACTCTGTCTTTATAATCCTCTCCCATCATACATCAAATTCCTTCTTTCTTCCCTCTAGGCAAAGAGGTATATACGTCCCTTAAAGGGGTTCATGTTTTGAATAAGTTACCAGTAATTAAAAAGTATCTTACAGCATATGGAATGAGTCCTATCCATAATCCCCATTAAATCCTTCCACAAAAATTGTCTTTCATTATTCATAGACAAGTGGCTTCTCCCACAGAAATTCTTCACAACAAAAGTCCCAACCAGAATGCTAGTAAATGAAACTAAAAGAATTTTTAAAAAGGCCATTCTGGTTTGAAATAACAAAAATATGTAAAAGTATTTTTCAAATAACTAATATTTCCTTTGTATTCACTTTCATTAACAAAAATAGTTATATAATATAAATCATATTTTATGAGTGACTAAAAGTATGACTGAAATGATTTGTAGGGAGTGCAGGGGATGCCAGGGATTAAACCCCAGGGCACTTGACCACTGAGCTGCATCCCCAGGCCTTTTTATTTTTATTTATTTATTTATATTTTGAGACAGGATCTCACTAAGTTGCTTAGGGCCTGGTTAGGTTGCTGAGGCTGGCTTTGAATTTGTGATCCTCTTTCCTTAGCCTCCAGAGCCACTGAGATTCCAGGTGTGTGACATCATGCTGAGCACGTAAATTATTTTAAATGACCTTAAATTTGTCAATGTTGTTACTACAAACTTTACAAAGGGCTTACTGGATGAGCAATGTAGTCTCAGAATTTAAAATTTTTATGTCAAAATTTATAGAAAACATGAGTTCATTTCATTAATAGCACACAAGTTGCTAATTTGGCATTTTAATTCTTTTTTAAATGTATGATACTGTTTGTTAGAATTTGTATTTTAAAATAAAAAGGATGGGAAACAGGCTGCTAGTAGGCAAAGATTATGTTTCTGATTTTTTTTTTTTTTTTTTTTTGGTGGTACAGGGTATTTAATCAAGGTCCTGCTGGCCCATGTGATACCCTATCTTAATCATGACTATTATCATAGTTGGTGTTTAACAAAATTAGTGCCATAGGGTTTCAGTCAGCTTCAAACCTTTCTACATCACCCCTGTCATTATCTATAAAGTAGCAATGGCTAATTTGTGCAAAACTATTTAATAATAAAAAAGAACAACAAAACAGTGATTGGTTCAAAGCATATGGACTCACAACTGTATGTGAATCTCCAATTATCTCAAAATTTAAAGTTTAATAAGCAAAAAACAAGCATATAGATTGCCAATGACCTTGCTGACATATGATCCCAAAATTCTGTTTCCCACCATAAAAATCTTAGGTAACCAGTGACTTTGCACTGGCAGTTCATTTTAATTAGATCATAAGAAAGTTCCATAGGCTAGTGACCCAAAACACCAAGACACTTTTAGCATTATAAAAATCATTAACAAGGACCCATGTGGGAGCCAAGGCCAAGGTTAGGCCTAGAACAACAGCCATGCTAACCTACCCAGGAGCCCAGGCCTAGCACACCTCCATCTTGGGACACTGCAGCCATCACCATAACCCTCCCCACACAGTACCACCTTGAGACAATAGATAGCACATGGAGGCAGCTAAATCTCTGAACAGACAGCCCACCTTTGAGCCCCATCTCCGAAAGTGGTTGCATCCATCTTGGGACACTCCCACTACTATCTTGAGTTATCTCTGCTACCACCACAACCACCTTTAGTTGCAGTAGCATCCATTGTGGGACACCATCCAGGGACTAGAAGCCCAACACCAACATGAGTTACAGTAAATCTGCAGGAACACTATAAGATTACAGGGTAGAAACTGTAATAGCTCAGATCTGCACTGCAAGAAAGGAAGACACACAGACAACATGAAAAAACAAGGGAAGAAAGTGCCCCAAACAAACCAAGATACTACAATAGTAGAATGCATGGACAGCACAATGGATGAAATGTCAGAGAAGGAGTTCAGAATGTACATAATTAAAATAATCTATGAATTAAAGAATGACCTGAGTGAGCAAATACAGGCAAAAAATTGATAACTCCAACAAAGAGATAAAGGAGGAAATACAGGCAATCACTGATCACAGCAACAAAGAGATAAGGGAGCAAATACAGGTAGCAAAAGATTACTTCAAGAAAAAGAGATTCTGGGGAAAAAAGGAATCAGAAATCCTTGAAATGAAGGAAATAATAAATGAAATAAAAAACTCAATAGAAAGCATCACCAACAGACTAGATCACTAGGAAGACACAACATCAGATATTGAAGAAAAATATTCACTTTTAAAAAATAAAGTTGACCACACAGTGAAGATGGTAAGAAACT
Source organism: Spermophilus citellus (assembly GCF_964194105.1). NCBI lineage: Eukaryota > Metazoa > Chordata > Mammalia > Rodentia > Sciuridae > Spermophilus > Spermophilus citellus. The sequence continues at coordinate 55,660,848 of NC_138185.1, forward strand.
ATGAACAGAGCATCCAAGAATTATGGGATAGCATCAAAAGACCAAATTTAAGAATTATTGGGATAGAGGCAGGCACAGAGATTCAAATCAAATGAATGCATAATCTCTTCAATGAAAAAAATATCAGAAAATTTCCCAAACATGAAGAATGAATTGGAAAATCAAATGCAAGAGGCTTACAGGACACCAAATGTACAAAATTACAACAGATTTACACCAAGGCACATTATAATGAAAATGCCTAGCATACAGAATAAGGATAGAATGCTAAAGGCCACAAGAGAGAGGAATCAGATCACATACAGGGGGAGACCAATTTGGATCTCAGTAGATTTTTCAACCTAGACCCTCAAAGCCAGGGGATCCTGGAATAACATATACCAAGTTCTGAAAGAAAATGGATGCCAACCAAGAATCTATTTCCAGAAAAATTAAGCATCAGATTTGATGATGAAATACAAACCTTTCATGATAAACAAAAGTTAAAAGAATTTACAGCGAGAAAACCTGCACTACAGAGCATTTACAGCAAAATATTCCATGAGGTGGAAATGAAAAACAACAATTAAAATCAGCAACGGGAGGAACTATACTAAAGGAAAGACCAATCAAAGGAGAAATCAAGTCAAGTTAAAAAACAAAAATAAACCAAAATGTCTGGGAATATATATCATATTTCAATAATAACCTTGAATATGAATGGCCTAAACCATGCAATTAAAAGACAGACTGTCAGATTGGACTAAATAAAAAATACCCAACAATATACTGCCTTCAAGAGACTCATCTCACAGGAAAAGACACCCACAGACTGAAGGTAGAGGGTGGAAAAAACACATCACTCACATGGAACACGTAAACAAGCAGTGGATTCCATCCTCATATCAGATAAAGTGAACTTCAAACCAAAGCCAGTGAAAAGAGATAAAGAAGGACATTTCATACTGCTTAAAGGATTCAAACATCAACAATACATAACAATCATAAATATCTATGCTAAAAACAATGGGACATCCATATATATTAAAAAAAAACCCTTCTCAACTGCAAGAACCAAATAGACTTTAAATACACCGCTGTAACCACTGGATAGATCTTCCAAACAAAAACTAAACAAAGAAACTATAGAACTCAATAATACAATCAATAATTTGGACTTAACAGACATATATAGAACATCCATCCATCAACGAGGGAATACACTTTCTTCTCAGCAGCACATGGAACCTTCTCCAAAATAGACTATATGTTACACCACAAGGCAAGCCTTAGCAAATATTAAAAAAGTACAGATACTACCCTGCATTATATTTGAACATAATAGAATGAAGTTAGAAATCAATGATAAAATAAAAAAAGAAGTAGCTGGGGTTGTGGCTCAGTGGTAGAGTGCTAGCCTAGCATGTAAGAGGCACTGGGTTCGATTCTCAGCACCACATACAAATAAATAAAAATAAAGGTCTATCAACAACTTTAAAAATTTTAAAAAATAAAAATAAAAAATAAAAAAAGAAGCTACTCCAACACCTGGAGACTAAACTATATGCTATTGAATGACACATGGATAACAGAAGACATCAAGGAGGAGATTAAAAATTTCTTAAAGGTAAATTAGAATTTCAATACAACTTATCAAAATCTATGGGACACTATGAAGGCAATGCTGAGAGTAAAGTTCACTGAATGGAGTTCATTCTTAAAAGAAGAAAAGGTCAACAAATAAATGATCTGACATTACAGCACAAAGCCCTAGAAAAAGAGGAACAAACCAAAAGTAGTATAAGAGAGGAAAAAATTAAAATAAGGGCAGAAATCAATAAAATTGAAACAAAAGAAACAATTAAACACTGGTTCTTTGAAAAAATAAATAAAATTGACAAACCCTTGGCCATGCTAGCAAAAAGGAGAAAGAAAACTCAAATTACTAAAATTTACAATGAAAATGGAAATATCATGATAGACATTATGGAAATACAGAAGACAATTAGAAACTATTTTGAAAATTTATACTCTAGTATACATTTTCAGAAACACCAAAAAATTTCTAGAGCCATATGATCAACTCAAAATGAGCCAATTTAAATTTAAACAGATCAATTTCAAGCAAGGAAATAGAAGATGCTATCAAAGGCCTGCCAACCAAGAAAAGCCAGGGGCAAGAAGGATTCACAGCTGAGTTCTACAAGACCTACAAAGTAGAATTAATACCAATACTCTTCAAATTATTCCATGAATTAGAAAAGGGGGGATCCTTCCAAACTCATTCTATGAAGCTAAATATCATCCTGATACCAAAACTAGGCAGAGACACATCAAGGAAAGAAAATTTTAGACTAATATGCCTGATGAACATCGATGCAAAAGTTCTCAATAAAATTATGGCAAATCACATACAACAACATTAAAAAGTTAGTGCACCACAATCAAGTGGGGTTCATCCCAGGGATGCTAGGTTGATTCAATATACAAACATCAATAAATATAATTCATCACATCAATAGACTTAAATACAAGAATCATATGATTATATCAATTGATGCAGAGAAAGCATTTGACAAAATATAGCACCCTTTCATATTCAAAACACTAGAAAAACTGGGATAGTAGGAACATACCTCAACATTGTAAAAGCTACCTATGCTAAACTCAAGGCCAACATCATTCTAAGTGGCAAAAGAATTGGAAGCATTCCCTGTAAAAATTGAACAAGACAGGGATGCCATCTTTCACCACTCCTATTCAACATAGCCCTTGAAACTCTAGTCAGAGCAATTAGACAGAAGAAAGAAATTAAAGGGATATGAATAGGAAAAGAAGAACTAAAATTATCATTATTTGCTGATGACATGATTCTATACTTATAGGATCCAAAACACTCCACCAGAAAATTCTAGAATTAATAAATGAATTCAGCACAATAGCTGGATACAAAATAAATACCCATAAATCAAATGCATTTCTATACATCAGTGATAAATCCTCTGAAAGAGAAATTAGAAAAACTATACCATTCACAATAGCCTCAAAAAACAAAACAAAACAACAACAACAAAACTTGGGAATCAACTTAACAAAAGAGGTGAAAGACCTCTACAATGAAAACTACAGAACACTAAAGAAAGAAGTTGAAGAATACCTTAGAAGATGGAAAGATATCCCATGCTCTTAGATTGGCAAAATTAATATTGTCAAAATGGCCACACTACCCAAAGTACTATACAGATTCAATGTGTCCAATTAAAACCCCAATGCCTTTCCTATAGCAATAGAAAGAGCATAATGAAATTCATTTGGAAAAATAAAAGACCCAGAATAGACAAAGCAATCCTTAGCAAGAAGAGTGAAACAAAAGGCATTACAATACCACATCTTAAACTATACTACAAAGCTATAGTAACAAAAACAGCATGGTATTGGCACCAAAATAGACATATAGACCAATGGTACAGAATAGAAGACACAGAGACAAACCCACATAAATACAGTTATCTCATACAAGACAACTGGAAATCCATATGCAGCAAAATGAAACTAAACCCCTATCTCTCACCATGCACAAAACTCAACTCAAAATGGATCAAGGACCTAGGGATTAGACCAGAGACCCTGAATCTAATAGAGGAAAAAGTAGACCCAAATCATCATCATGTCCTATTAGAACCTAACTTCCTTAATAAGACTCCTGTAGCTCAAGAAATAAAATCAAGAATCAATAAATGGGATTGATTCAAACTGAAAAGCTTCTTCTCAGCAAAAGAAACGACCAATGAGGTGGAAAAAAGCCTACACTTGGGAGCAAATTTTTGCCACACACATATCAGATAGAGCACTGATCTCTAGGATATATAAAGAACTCCAAAAACACAAACAAACAAACAAACAAATCCAATAATAAATGGGCTAAGGAGTTGAACAGACACTTTTCAGAAGGAAATATAGAATCAATCAAATATGAAAAAATGTTCAACATCTCTAGTAATTAGAGAAATGCAAATCAAAACTACTCTAAGATTTCATCTCATGCCAATCAGAATGGCAGTTATCAATAATACAAACAAGGGCTGGGGATGTGGCTCAAGTGGTAGCGCGCTTGCCTGGCATGCATGCGTGCGGCCCAGGTTCGATCCTCAGCACCACATACAAACAAAGATGTTGTGTCCGCCGAGAACTAAAAAATAAATAAATATTAAACAATTCTCTCTCTCTCTCTCTCTCTCTTTAAAAAAAATAATACAAACAACAATAAGTGTTGGCAAGAATGTGGGGGAAAAGGCACACTCACACATTCCTGGTGGGACTGCAAATTGGTGCAACCACTCTGCAAAGCAGTATGAAAATTCCTTAGATTTTTAAAAAATCAACACAAATTTCACTGTGTTCTTCTGGAAACTGTTAACAATAATTGCATGCTTACTTATTTGAATAATTTTTTTAAGATAAAATCTCTCCCTTTTTTCATTTTCTGAAGATTTGAGAACCCATCAAAAACATTTTATGGATTTTATTATTTCTTTGGAGTAAAGAGAATGAAAATGATGATGATGCCATAAGTAAATAAAATCCAAGATTTGAGGTTGTACATACATCTTAACACTTCCTGAGAAAAGTATAATCAATGATTTATATTTGTCTTTGATTATATATTTAGAAGTGAATCTGCAAGAATGGAGAAAATGCCATTGTCCTTTATGAGCCCCACTTCAGACAAATGCAAAGGATAACAAAAAGATTTCTAAAGCTATACTTGTGTAACGGGGAGAAAACCTAAATAAACTTCCTAACTCTACTTGCTTTTAGTAGATTTTAAAAATCACTGATTTTGAAGGTCATGCAGTTGAGCAACATATTCTTAGTCTTCCATTGGCTTTGTTATAGATGATACCGCTAACTGAAGTCACTTAACAGATTAAAACTGCTCTATGGAGGACCCAACATGGTGGCGGGCGGGGAGGCAGCACTTTCAGTACCTCCTCATTGACAGGATCAGACAGATGCATTAATATGCTTAGATTCTACCTGCTGAGAAACTTCTAGCAAAAATCCGCTGAAAGGAGACCTGCCGGGAATTAGTAAGTTTATTGGAGGTGACAGTGTGCCCCAGACGAGTGAATCTAGAGGTCCAGACCCGCCGGCCACCACTGAACGGCTGCCGCCCACCTGCCCAGCGCAGCGAACGGCCGCCGCCCACCCGGCTCAGCGAATGGCCTCCAAGGCGCTGCCCAGCAGGCGCCGCAAAGGGACTCTAACCAAGCCTTTATGAAATAGGAACTGGGAACTAAAACCAGAGATTGGGTCAGACCAGAGACAAGCCAGTCCCACCCCTCCCTTCGGACACTCTGGCAAGGAGCCTGGGGCCCGCCATAGCAGAGAGGTGACATCACCAGAGTTCGGCCAAAGAGATTCCTTCCCAGCGGAATCCACTTTAGCAGGTGTGTGACTCCCACCCACACCAGATACAAACAACCGGGAAACTTCAAAAATCTCTCCATGGGCGTGACCATAAGGGCCAAGGGACTCCTGACCCCCAACTCCCCCTACCGCCAGTGAAGTGGGCGTGACCGTAGGGGCGGAGGGAAGCAGAGAAGACTCCCCACCCCCAACTCCCCCAACCGCCAACTGAGAGGGCGTGACGGTAGGGGCGGAGGGAAACAGAGGGCACTCCTGACCCCCAACTCCTCCTACCGCCAGCGGAGTGGTCGTGACTGTAGGGGCCGAGGGAATCAGAGGGGATTCTCGATCCCCAACTCCCCTTACCACCAGCGGCGACACCCAAGGTCTTAGCCGCCAGTTTCCGAGGGCGTGCCCACCAAAAGAGTCCGGAAAAATTAAACTGTTGGCTCCCAGATCACAGCTCCACAGCACTGGGGCTTAGATGAATGACAGAGAGCGTGCTCAGTCGTTCGGGAAATAGGGCACACGGTGGGACTGAAAGCGTAACCATATCCTTGGGGAACCGCCTCCGGTGAGCAGGACCTGGCTGGCTGGCAGGAGGAAGGGGAGGAGGGGCCAGAGAAGTGAAACAGCTCCGGACTAACAGGATTGAGAGACTCCCAGGAGCCGCCTTACAGGGATTGCTGTCGACACAGAGAGGGCAGAAGCTTGGCTCGGAGGGCACAGCTCCGCCTACTGGAAGAGAAGAAAATGGATCTCTAAGACCCAATTTTGTTTTTTATTTTATTTTTTTCTCTCCCCTTTTCCTTCTTTCTTTCTTTCCCTTTTCAAGTTTTATTGTTCTTTCCATTCTCCTCTATTCTATCTCTCTCTCCTTCTTTCTTTTTAAGAGCACCTTCCTTCCCCTCCCCCCCAAATTTCTTCCTTTACGTGTAATTGTCTAAATGCAAATGGTGAATGTTTCGAGGCTGTCTATAGGGCTCCTAAATACCTAGCTACTATCAACACCCTGATCCAATCGCCTGTTAGCATCCCCCTTCAGTAGAGCAATCTTCTAAAGTAGCCAAGACATACTAATCCTCATACCATCATAGCACCTAACCTAAACATAAAGTCCTAAGAACAAACAACAAATCACTATATGCATACAGAATCCGGAAGCCTTTTATGAATTGAATGAATCAGCTTTAAAGTACAATAAAGCCTGACATTTCTAGGCATAGTCTCCCACCACAAAGGAGAGACAACAGAGATATACAAAACCAAAACAAATTTATAGGAGAAAGCAAAAACACAGCAGTCAAACAGAGCTGTGAACAACATGAAAAAACAAGGGAAAAAAGGATTACAAACAATACAGGACAACTTAAATCTACAGGAGGACCTAGAGGCATCAGAAAAATGGACAGAGAAAGAACTCAAGGCATACCCAACTCAGATGGAACGGAATATTAGAGAAGATATGAGACAGCAAGTCCAAGCATTGAAAGTATATTTTGAAAACGAATTAAATAAACAAATTCAAATGGAAAGAACGAGATCTACCAGGAGATAGAGATTTAAAAAAAAAAAATCAAACAGTAATCCTAGAAATGCAGGAAACCATAAACCAAATTAAAAACTCAAACGAGAATATTACAAATAGACTAGATCAAGTAGAAGTCAGAACATCAGATAATGAAGACAAAGATTATCAACTTGAAAAGAATATAGTCAACACAGAAAGGATGTTTAAAACTCATGAGCAATCTATCCAAGAGACATGGGATGTCATAAAAAAACCAAACTTGAGAGTCACTGGGATAGAAGAAGGTATAGAGGTCCAAACCAAAGGAATGGACAACCTATTAAATGAAATAATCCTAGAAAACTTCCCAGATATGAAAGATGGAATGGATTGCCAAATCCTGGACCTCAAACATTCAAAACCGTAATAGACCAACTCCAAGATACATAATTATGATGAAATCCAACATAAAGAACAAGGAGATAATATTAAAAGCTACGAGAGAAAGGAGGCAGATTACATTCAGGGGTAAACCAATTAGGTTAATGGCTAATTTTTCATCACAGACTTTGAAAGCGAGAAGATCCTGGAACAACGTATTTCAAACGCTGAAAAATAATGGATTCCAACCAAGAATACTGTATCCAGCAAAATTAAGCTTCAGATTTGACAATGAAATTAAAATATTTCACGATAAACAAAAGCTAAAAGAATTCACAGCCAGAAAACCAGCACTGCAAAGCATTTTGAGCAAAATACTACAAGAAGAGGAATTGAAAAATAGCACCCAAAACTAACAGTGGGAGGTATCTCAGTAAAGAAAAAGTTGGCTCCAATCTACATATTGTGGGGTCGGGCTCCAAATTCCTTAATAGGACACCCATAGCCCAAGAGTTAATAACAAGAATAAACAAATGGGACTTACTTAAACTAAAAAGTTTTTTCTCAGCAAGAGAAAGAATAAGAGAGGTAAATAGGGAACCTACATCCTGGGAACAAATTTTTACTCCTCACACTTCAGATAGAGCCCTAATATCCAGAATATACAAAGAACTCAAAAAATTAAACAATAAGATAACAAATAACCCAATCAACAAATGGGCCAAGGACCTGAACAGACACTTCTCAGAGGAGGACATACAATCAATCAATAAGTACATGAAAAATGCTCACCATCTCTAGCAGTCAGAGAAATGCAAATCAAAACCACCCTAAGATACCATCTCACTCCAGTAAGATTGGCAGCCATTATGAAGTCAAACAACAATAAGTGCTGGCGAGGATGTGGGGAAAAGGGTACACTTGTACATTGCTGGTGGGACTGCAAATTGGTACAGCCAATTTGGAAAGCAGTACGGAGATTCCTGGGAAAGCTGGGAATGGAACCACCATTTGACCCAGCTATCGCCCTTCTAGGACTATTCCCTGAGGACCTTAAAAGAGCGTACTATAGGGATACTGCCACATCAATGATCATAGCAGCACAATTCACAATAGCTAGACTGTGGAACCAACCTAGATGCCCTTTAATAGATGAATGGATAAAAAAAATGTGGCATTTATACACCATGGAGTATTACGCAGCACTAAAAAATGACAAAATCATGGAATTTGCAGGGAAATGGATGGCATTAGAGCAGATTATACTAAGTGAAGCTAGCCAATCCCTAAAAAACAAATGCCAAATGTCTTCTTTGATATAAGGAGAGCAACTAAGAACAGAGCAGGGAGGAAGAGCCTGAGGAAAAGATTAACATTAAATAGAGACGAGTGGTGGGAGGGAAAGGGAGAGAGAAGGTAAATTGTATGGAAATGGAAGGAGACCCTCAGTGTTACATAAAATTACATATAAGAGGTTGTGAGAGGAAAGGGGGGAAAACAAGGGAGAGAACTGAACAACAGCAGATGAGGTAGAGAGGGGAGATGGGAAGGGAGGGGAGGGGGGATAGTAGGGGATAGGAAAGGTAGCAGAATACAACAGTCACTAATATGCCATTATGTAAAAATGTGAATGTGTAACCGATGTGATTCTGCAATTTGTATTTGGGGTAAAAATGGGAGTTCATAACCCACTTGAATCAAATGTATGAAAGATGATATGTCATGAGCTTTCTAATGTTTTGAACAACCAATAAAAAAAACTTAGTTTCCTCACTTGCTAGCTACATAAAGTTGGACAAGTTATTTAACCTCACTATAAATAAATAAATAAATAAATAAATAAATAAATAAAATAAAACTGCTCTATGAATGATGTGTTTCACTATCTTCTCCCTTGAAAGTTGTCTTTCTGTGATTTTCCCTGTTATCTGGGGACAGTTGACTTTTGCTATCTTCCCCTGTTCTCTGAAAGAAGATACCTTTCGTATCCTAATGATCATCTGCCGGTTAACTCTTCCTGGAAAAAGGAACTAAAAAGACATGAGTATGACTATTTTCTCATTAGTAACTTATGTTTGGATTTACAGAACCCAGAACATCTGGTGAACTACGGAGAACAGTATCTCTATGCCAGAAAAGCCTTCCTATTTGATGTACTTCCCTATAAATCCCTATAAAAGCCCTGCACCTGCTAGGACAGGAGTCCTCATCTTCCAACTTGATGGCTTATTGCCAATAAAGCTCTTCTCTCAGCCCTGGTCAGTCTGTCTCTAGATTTTTGGCTTCATTAGTTGGCAATAGTACCAGACCTTTTGTGATTTCACTTGTAGTAAGAATAATTAGCTAACAAATGACAGATAAAAAAAATCTTCCATCTTCTCCACTAGGAAACTGATGTCCAACATGTTAGAGAAGAACTTAAAGTCTAAGTTAGGTAAAGAAAATAAGAATAATTTCACACACTTTAAGGCAGTTTACCTACCCAGGCAAAACCCATCCCAGTAACTGAAAGAATATAAAAAGCACTCAATGTTTTTGCCAGTAACTGTGAACACAGGAACTTGTCCAATAACTTTGGAATAGGAGAAATAGCAGAGAATCAGGATGGAAAGATACTGTCACAAAATTCATGAAAAAAATATGGATTCTTCAGCTCCATGAAGTGCTTAAATATTTTTACACAGTTAATTAAATAAATAACTCGAGAATATTTTAAAATAATGGCAGCTAAGGACACCGTGAAGAACTCAACTTAGTTTCTCCACCAAAACCAAGCATTACACTAGACAAAACTACAAAATCATCATTTCAGGGCTCTAGAAATCCCAAGGCAACTACAAATTTAGAAATATTTATTCTTAAATACCTGTAAAGCTTCAGTCAAGAACAGTGGCATCCACAGCCTTTTCTTGCTTGGGATGATTCCTATCCCATCTGCAAGAATGGTATCTTAGCAATGCATATCTGACTACCAAAACCCAGTACTTTGGCTACCAGAGAAGCACACTTGATTTGGGGCAAGGGAAAAAATCCCAAAGTTTTGTCAACTAATAGTAACAAATTCCGTAGGAAAAGGGGAAAAAAATGCCAACCAAGAATTCTCTATCAGCAAAACTATTGTACCTTAGAAAAACTCTCATACACAAGTACCAGACAACAACACCAACAATATTATATCCATCATCCTCTACCCTTATCAAAAAATATTTCATCAATGCCCATGACCTTAGTAGCAAAGAGCACACCAGGTACCCAGATCTTGGTTTCCAAATACCACTCTCCAGTAAAAGGAACAGAAAATACAAATGAGCTTAGAACATCTTGCAATACCACAAAATAAGAATATGATTGAAAAAGAATAGAGACATGTCAAAAAGTCAACCAAGAAGTCAACCAAGAGGATCTCCCAATGGTTTAACCCAGAACCATCTGAACAACAAATAACAGTTTTAGATTATTAGACATAAAATATTCATGAGTTCTTACTGGCATAGATGAAGGGAGGATGATGTAAAGTTCTTTTTTACAAAATTTCAATTAGTAAACGTAGAAGGAATGAGGGAAATGCAAAAGTTACATTAGGCTAACATCACAGTAATCCTTGTTGCAGGCAAGATCCAACAATGGATGCTAAAATAAGAACATAAAAGTCAAGAGGAGAAATAGCATCTGGGAAGCATCTCAAAGTATTTCTAAGATACTTACCAATTACAAAGGGGAAAATGGAAAAACCTAGTAGCCACCAACTTAATGAAGGAATCAAAGTTAATATCATTAGTAATAAGACATGATCCCCAATATATTGTATTGAGAAGGACTGAACAAATTCTTTGGTATTCTTGCCAAAAATGCATAATCTAACTCTAATATCAAATTTTATACAAGGAAAAATAAGATTCTTTATACAAAGAAAAATAAGATTCTATACAAACTGTATTCCTATGCTAAGATTCCAGAGGTAATGAATCTGCACCAAGGTTTTTTGAAATTTTGATTTTGAAAAAATACAAAAGATACAAAAGGGGAGACTACTACATAAGAAAATTTTACTTTCTCAAAACATTTTAAACAATAGGTGTGCTTCAAACTCATATAAATACGTAAGTATTTAATAAATAACAAGAATATCAAATTCTTCAAGCATAACCAGCATTCCAGGTAGGATAAAGTACAACAAATCTCTTTCCCTTGGGTACCAGAATAATAATTTCTCCTTAAGATCTGACTATGGGAAGGAACAAAATTTCTTCCTCATCTTCCATTTTAAGTATGTACTTTTCCCATCTCCTTTTGTTTTCATTCATTCAATATTTATCAACCACCCATATAAGGGCAGACCATCAAGTGCTATCAAAGATACAAAGATAAATAAGATTAATTACCTCATGCCTAAATATTTCTTCCAGTTTCTGGTGCTTTTAAAATTATGACTTCTGAATTTTTGCTTTGTTATTACAATGAAAGTATCAGCTGCTTTAAATGACTGCATTATACCTGAATGTTGAATTCCCAAAAGAGACTTTTTATTTCTGATTTTCATAGTATCATCTTTTAATCCTTTAAAAAAAATCTTTACTACCTAATAAAGAATCCCTGAAGACTATGATTTAGTTTTGCTTAGTTTAGAACTTTCTACAATTATAATCACGTAATCCACATTCCTTTGTGACCGGCTTCTTTTTACTCAGTTATATTCATGAAAGTCAAACATTGCTGAATTTAGTTACGTGTTCTTTTTGTTGTTCAGTAATATCCCAGTAATGAATTAGCTGTTTTCATCCATTTAATATCAATGTTAAATGACATTTATTTCTAACTGGGGAAATTATAAACATTTTGAATTTAGTGAAAATTACCATGTCTTTCTATTTAGTTATGGGAGTAGAACTATTTGGTCACAAGTATGAATATTGTCAACACTATATGGTATGAGCCTTTCTTTCTCCATGGGCTCATAAATTAGTTTTGTCAGTATTTTTGAGTTATTCTAGTTATTATTTAGTTAAACTTTATTATAGTTTTAATTTGCATGTCCCTAATGACTAATGAGGCTAAACACATTAACATATGTTTATCACCATCTGGATTTCCTCTTTGCTAAAGTGCTTGTTCAAGTCTCTTGCTGATTTTAAAACTAGACTGTCAGTCTTTTTCATTTTGATTTACAGATTTTATTATGTTTGTAATAATAATTCTCCATTTATATGTATTGCAAATATCTTCTTCCATGGTAAGACTTGCCTTTTCATTACTTATTTATCTCAGGGTTCCACAAACTATGGCCCAACATTCCAACACTGGCCCATTTGTTTGTATACAATATAATATTAAAATAAACTACATGAATTCATTTATATATTGTTCATGACCTTTTTCATGCAACAGCAGCAGCTGAGTAGTTGGGAGAAAGATTATATTGCCTACAATAAGTGGTCCTTTCCAGGAAAAGTAGTAATCTGTGCAGTAAATATCTTTTCTAAATATTAGATCAATTTTATTAATCTTTTCCTTTATATCTGTCCAGCTTAAGAAGTATTTTTCTATGATGAGGTCAGGAAGAAATTTATCTGCAGTAAGCAGGAGAGGTACTAGCTACATTTTTAAAATTAACTCCTAGTTTAATTGCATTGTGATAAGAGAACAGTATGATTTTACTTCTTGGTGGATTTTTGTAAATGTTATATGTGTCTGAAAAGAATACGTATTCTTCAGTTGTACAGTGTATTATTCTGTTTTCCATTAGGTGAACTTTGAACAATTGTTTGTAGAAGTAATTTTAGGTCTAAGATAATGTTATCTTCTACTTGTAAAAATCTAATTTGCTTCTGTCAGGTACTTGGGGGCATAAGCAATGGGAAATGCAATTTCAGAAATTTTCATGTTTTTGGTTATCCTGCTAAGTAGAAGCTGGGTTGCAATCCATGCAAGAGGAGCTCTATTTCATATTCATCTTATGAAGTATTTCACCAGCAAAAACACTTTAGTATATATTCTAACAGACAAGGAATTTTAAAAACAAACTCCTAATACCACTATTATGTTACTGGTTAACTCATAATAGCACTATTGTGCTTCATAAAATAATTTCTTAATATTATCTGATGGTTGGTCCATGTTCAATTTCCCCTCATATTAAAAAAATGTAGTTTTACAACAGATTTATTTGAATCAGAATCTAAACAAAATCCAATAACTGAATTTGGCTGTTATGACTCTCTTCTCAATATCCCCTTTTCATCTTCATGTCTTTCATTTATTTATAAAGCTGGATTTTCATCTTATATAATTTCCATTGTCTAAAATCGGGTTTACTGTGTCATCATGGAGAAACCAAAAATATTCATTTATTACTTGTTCAGTTTTCTTTGTCAAGGTTACATTATAGAGATAAGGCCATATATTTCCAGTAGCATCATCCTTGGTAGCAGCACAAAATGTCTGTCTCACTTTTAGTGAAGCTAAGATTACTTAGCAAATCTGGTATTACAAATATAGTCTATCAGATACAAAGTTCCCTATCAACTTTTTACCTAGCATTTAGGAAGCTGTAAATGATCTTTATCAAGATGAAGTATTTCATTAGAGATAATAAAATGTTGATTTTTTTCTAATTCCATCCTTATCTCTGTATTTATTCACTATATTATTCCATGCTGAAAAATTCTTTTATTCAACTATTCAGTTTGGAAAGGACACAGGAAAATGTTCGGTCTTTTCCCTTTAAAATTCTTCAAAGACTAAGTTGGTACCTTAGTACCTTCCAGAATTTACCAATAATTTTTTAAAGAGCACATTTTGAATCTGTAGATGCGACTCTACCCATGCCAGTCATTATTTCTTTTGATGTTCCAACAGTCCACTCTTGACTCTTACACTATTTTCCAGTAGTCATTGACTACTTCCCTATTTTCTGGCACCAGATTTGGACCTTCTACATGTTGTGCCTCAATACAGCAACACAGTATCACTTTAGTGGCAAGTGATTTCTTTTAAAGACTACAATCTCTTTGACCTGGGAACTCTTCACATCTTGTTAGCTAGCTAACTAGTGCCTTCAAAACAATTCCACTGCCCCACCCCCACAAGTTTTTCCTTAAAGGTGGATTGGTTCAAGTTACATAGTTTGCTAATTCCATAAGCAGAAATCTTTCAAAGCATAAAGTTATAAGTAAAACAAAGCATGAAGAAATAGACCAAGAAAAGAAATTGTAGAAGATAACACCCCAAAGCTTTTAAATATATAATTAATAAATATAGAATGATGGAATTTTAATAATCAACATTTTATAATCTCTAATGAAATAATATATCTTGGTAAATATCATTTATAGTTTCCTGAACCATTAGATAAAAAGTCAGTAGGGAACTTTGTATTGGATGGACCATACTGATAACACCAGAATTACTAATTAATCTTAGCTTCACTAAAAGTAGGACAGGGAGACATTATGTCCTGTAAACTTGAGTGATGGGTACTGGAAATATATGTCCCTCTCCTTATAATGTAATCTTTTTGTTTTTGAGAGAGAGAGAGAGAGAGAGAGAGAGAGAGAGAGAGAGAGAGAGAGAATTTTTAATATTTATTTTTCAGTTTTTGGTGGACACAACTTCTTTATTTTATTTTTATGTGGTGCTAAGGATTGAACCCAGAACCCCGTGCATGCCAGGCGAGCGTGTTACCCCTTGAGCCACATCCCCAGCCCGTATAATGTAATCTTCACAAAGAAAACTGAACAAAGGACAAATACTTTTGGTGACTCCACAAGGGCATAGTAAACCCAATTTCAGATAATGGAAATTCTGCAAGATGAAAATGTTCCTTCATCTGTTTATCACAAATATGGTCATTATTTAAGAATGACCATATAAGCTGGAATACAGTTCAGAAAAGCTTCAGGAGTAGAGATTGTAGCTGAGAAAGTTGTTGTGATTTTTGAAACCAGAAGTTGGTTCCGCAACTAATTTTCCACAACTAATTTTCTTTAAATTTCATAATTGAGTAGCCAAAGAACCTACAAAAGATCACCTTGGCACTAGACTAAGAGCAAAAATGAAAAAAAAAGTGAAATGGAAAATAACCACTAAAAAACCTAATGAGGATATTTACTAGTGGTAGCAAAATGAGAATAATGCCCACTAACACATAGTCTGAATACCAAGATTTTTTTTTTGAACACCAAGATTCCTTTAAAAAAAATATTTTCAGTTGTAGATGGACACAATACCTTTATTTTTATTTATTTTTAAGTGGTGCTGAGGATCAAACCCAGTGCCTCACATGTGCTGGGCAAGTGCTCTACCACTGAGCTATAACTCTAACCCCCAACCCCAAAATACATATAGAATTAACATGTTCTATGCCTCAAATGTTAAGTCTATGTACAGAAAGGATGAAATGATATTATAGAAAAAAATATAGGAAAGTCATTTTTTAATAGAATTCATTCTTTCCATTGAGGGCAAAACCAATATGAATTCCTTTATTATAAGGCTAACATACAAAATTTCATTATACTTGAACTATTTTTGTCCCAACCTCAAATACAAGAAATAGTATTAAGGGATCTGCAGTAAAATAAAACAGATCCTTCTATAGTCAAGCTTCCGATGAGAATAGAACTCTGGCAAACCCAAATTCAACTGTAGTTTTCTTAGATCCTCAGCAGAAGACATAGCTAAGCTGCGCTTGGACTTCTGACTCAAAGAAACTGAGATAATAAGTGTGTGCTATTGTCTTATCATTGTGCTTATGGTAATTGGTTATGCAACAATAAATAAGTATCATAGTATTATAAGCTAGTCCATGATTTTAGTTTCTTCAATCATAAATTATTTGAATCAGATATATTTTAGAAGATCGTGTATTTCTATTAATAACTTAGAAAGAGTTCTGAACTAAGAATTAGAAAACCATGTTTGAGTCCTGATTCTACCTTACTAAGTCATCTTGTGTGAGGTTCATAACCTCAATGCCTTGACATTCCTCATTTGTAATCAAGGATAAAGCCTTCCCTGTGGATAAAAGAAAATGAGTGCAATACTGTAAACCTCACTGCTTCTTGTCACAGTTCTGCTACCACTTCAGCGTAAGCCACCACCATCCCTCACCAGGATTATTTCTGTGGATTCCTAACTGATTTCCCAGTGTTTATTCTTGATTTCTACTTTACACAGTTGCCCAAGTGATTTCTTTTATACCCTAGAGAGATCATATCATTCCTGAGCTCAAAAATCCTCCAGTGGCTTCCCATCACATCCAATAGAATGTCCACAAATGACCAACATCATATATATTAAGTCTTTACCATTAACAAGAGCACATTGCACTTTAATAAGATCTACAACTGCAGTATCTTTAATTTCCCGTTAAAACTGAGATGAGTTTTGGAGGTCAGAACAGAGGTTACCCTTGGAAGAGGGGAGGTGGTAGCGACTAGAAGGAAGCCTAGGGACTTCTGGGGTACTCTATGACAATGTTTTATTTCTTGATTAGGATACTAATTACAAAAATATATTTATCCGTGCAAATTTATTTTCACAACTCTTTTGATCTGTTCACTGTTCTATATGTAACTACTTTTACATTTTATTTTATTTTATTTTATTTTTAAACATCAGAAATTTATTAGTTGCTCAAAACATTACATTGATCTTGACATTCAAAACAACTGTAGTGATAAGAGCAAAAACAAAGGTAAACATTTAATAGCATACCTGGCTTAGTTTAAATGCTTAATGAGTATACTACTAATCCTAGTAGTAGCATTTTCTTGATTATAGAGTAGTAAATTTACCACTTTTTGAAATAACCTTACAATTTTATTATTACTAACAATACTAACAAAATACAATGTGTTTACAAAGTAAAATTACAAGACAACAAAAATATCTATATACTAGATTTTCACTAATGTTAAAAATTATCTAATAACCAACAGATGCCAATTTGAGTCTTTTACAACAGGGATCTTCCCTTTGTCCACTCCTTAGCTGAAATCTTACTAGAACAGTGTCCTGTTAACAGGGGAACTATGAGCCACATAGTTGTCTCCACAGGATGTGGATTCCTGGAGCACAGTATAGATGGGGAGGCAGAAGAATGTGATGAGGAAGAACACACACTCATTGAATACACATTTTTAATCTGTGAACTTTTCTACATATAAGAGATTTCCATGTTAAAAAATAAATGAACAGGATTATAATCTTTGATCACTGATGTCACAAATGAAAATCTATCTGCCTTATTCAGATACCCACAAAAGAAGTAGATCAGTTTAAGAACTATTTTCACAGATTAGTAACCTTCTGATCACGTTTAGTCAAAAAATTTGTGACATTTATTATATTTTATTATTTAGTCTATTGAATGAAAGTTTTTACTGATACTAAAAGTGATGTGATTTGATTACTGAAGTTTACAGTATATCCATTTTATTCCATACTGTGACCAATCTTGCTTTATCTGTGATTTGGAGCCTGTGCACTATATCTGTATCCCTCACAGTATCCCAAGTGTTGAGAATTAATTGTTCCCTATTTATCAAAAGTCTTATGAGGAAAAAGTAAGTTTCTTCTTTCTCTATGAAAATATACTTCAGATGACCTGCCTCTGACTTACACATAGTCTAAAACCAGTTAACAACGATCATCAAGGTAGACATTTGGCTCTCTTCTGACAATGAAAGGCAGAGGCCAGAAGAAATACATGATGGTTTGAAGAAGAAAAGAAGCAAATTAATCCTCTTCTTCAAATTCAGAAGCAATAGACCTTAAGACATCAAATATGTGCCAGACAAAATGAACCAACAAGAAGAGGAACAGCCTGTGCTCAAACATGCAATTAAGAAACCTCTGCAGGCAGATACTAGGGACCAGGAAAACCCAGCCCTGTTGGCGCCAGAGCCAGAGAGTAAAACTGGGCTTCTTTTTAAAGTTTCTCTTAGAACTTTATTTCCTTACACAGAAATTACAAATTATATTATCAACTCTTCTGTATAATGCTATTTTGAAAGGTATTACAAATACATAAAATCATTGAAAAGACTTAATAGCTAGTTTTCATGAATTATTTATCAAGAGAATGCCTTTTATTAAAAATTCACAAAAATATGAATTAAAAAACAATATGAAAGGTAATTTTCAATTCTGGAAAACAATGGATCACTTTGTGTGTATATGTATTTAAACAAAACAAACTTTATGTCGGTGGCAGCAGGTTAGCTGAGTTCCTTTAAATAGTTAGGGATTTGAGAAGTGTAAAGCTCATGTAACAGAATCTGTGTTTTCCTCAAATCCTCATTCGTCCATTTACTTAAGAAACCCATGCTTCCTGGCTGGGTGCCGGCATACCAAACCTGCCAGGTCCTGCATAGTTTTATTTCTGTTGCTAAATTAGGAAACCAAGCGAGCAATATCTGGGCCAACAACAAACCAAAAAGGCTCAGCATCATTAGCCGGCAAGTCTCCTTAAAAGCCAGATCATTATAAGATATTTAATTTTTAATTAGAGATACCAAAGTAATTTAGCCTAATAAGGAGACATCTAAGAAAGAATTAAATGAAGACAAAAGGGAGAGATCCAAATGTTTAACAGAAGCATTCTTTGAAATAGCCTTAATAATGATGTTGAAAATAAGTTAACTACCAACGTGCAAGGCTAAATGGCTCAATGGCTGATCTTAAAATGCTGCCGTCTTCTTCTAAACAGTGAAAGAGAAATGCAAAGTTATTCAGCACAATTTTTACAAAGATAAACTAAAATATTTTAGGCACAGCTTGGTTTAGAAAAACTAAGTAGAGCATTCAAGGAGACTTAACTTGAGTAGAGAAAACACAAAGAAGGTTTTCAAGAAAAAAGTCACTATTTTCAAATCATTTATAAATGAGAAAATATGAAAGGAAAAATATATAATTTCTTTCCAAATTTTATGGCCCCTAATTAGTATCCCACAGGGCTTTTAAAAGAAGATGGTAGCTGTTAATTAACATTAATTATTTTAAATATGCCCTAATATTTTATCAAAAACTAATGCTTGAATCCTAAAGGTGTTAGGAGAATTTTAGTTCCTGCAATACTGGAATATTTTTCTTATAAACATTTTCATTAAACACCCACAAATTTCAAATCACTATTTTATTTCTGTGAAATAAAAAATTAAATGAGAATTTGCTATGAAATCTTTATTTCATATGAATAGTTTATGTATTTAAATACCAGATTTAGAAATTATAGAAAACGGAATTAATAATGTTTGAGTGCTGTTAATAGGCCATGAAGGACTTATCAACCAATAATATTTGCTACCCATTGTTTAGCATTGTCATTCATGTTTATAAAAAAAACCTGTGAGACAACTCTTCCAATAACCATCCTGACAGTTTGATAGGCATTCACTTCATAGTCTTTTTTTTATATACTCACATGATCTCTACAGGGTTTTCAGATGCACTGAGGTGATCTGGCAGACACCCAAACCCAAAGTCTTTTGCTTCTGCTGCTCAGTTTCTACCACTAAGATCCAGTCAGGAAAGGGGTGAGCCAAGCAGTCTCAAGACTTCCCTACTCTTCAACACTGACTGCAAAGTGGGACCAGGTCATGTGGTCCCCTAGTCTGCTCCTTCACTGATCATGTGCTATTGATAAGAGGCACACTGTTATGGAGGTACAGCAAAATTAGAGAAGCAAGCACACAGCCGTAAGTTACATAGATGAAAAATATAAGCAAGAAATATACTGGGTGATTAGAAATTATACTGACCAGTGACGGTACTGATTCCCACTTTGATGAACGGTCCTTCAGACCCTTAACCTGATCATCTTATTGCTACCCATAAGGAAACATACACAAATGTATGTACTGTCAGAAAGGAAAAATGAATTTTCTTTTATTGTAAAAAATCAATGAAATCAAAGGAAATCTGAAAAAGAAGAATAAATTTGGAGGAGTTTCACTGCCTCATTCAAAACCTACCCCAAAACCATAGTAATTGAGCCAGTGTGGTATTGCCATAAGGGTAGACATAAAGATGAAAGGAAGAGAATCATCTCAAAATTAAACACATATAATTAAGGTTAACTGATTTTTGACAAAGGTACTAGGTAATTCAACAAAGATAGTGTTTTCAACAAACTGTGCTGGAATAACGAAGTATCACAAGTAAAAATACCTCAATCCTTATATCACATACAATAATTAATTTGAAATGGATTATATACATAAATAGAAACCTGATAAATTGGGCATCATCAAAAGTTAAAACTTCTCTTCAAAATACACAAAAAAGAAGAAAATAAAAACATAAACCACAAATTGAGAGAAAACATATGGAAATTATATATCTGATAAAGGATTTGTATGCAGACAATAATATGGGTCAGCAAACTTGCTGTAAAGGGTCATTTTGCAAATATTTTAGGTTTTGGTGAAACTACTGAATCATTGTCAAAACTACTCAACTCTGCCACATAGCAGACAATATACAAATTAATGGGCATAGCTGTGTTCCAATAAAAATTTTATCTACAAAGTCAGTAAAGGGTCAGATTTGACCCACAAGTTATCTGATTTTGATTCATTGAGAGCTACTTGACAATTCTAAAAAGCTGTAGATAACTGGTAACAATGCAAAATAATCTTCATTTATAAACACATACATAAATTATGTCTGGTTAAAGGATGATTTTCTCTCCCTGTGGAGAAAACCAGCTTTACCTTCATTTTAAGGTTCATTTCAATACACTTGATCTCTAATGTGGTCTGTTCTGTGGATTCCATTTTGAACTGGTTGTAACACCTTACCAATTTCCTCATCAATTAGTTAAATAAAGACTATCACATTTGAAAATATTTGTTATCTGTATTGGAGCCAGGATCTTAGCTTTTTGGTGAAAATTATCCTTTAATACCAGAACACATAAAGAACTCTTACAATGCAATATTAAAAACACAAACAACTAATTTTTGGGGGGCAAAAGATTTGAATAGCTATTTCACCACAGAAATGGCAAATAAACACACAAAATGTAATAAGCTTAAGTTAATAATAAAATGAAAATTAAAATCACAAGGAGATGCTACTACCACATAGTCACTAAAATAGCTACAATAAAAAAAGGATCAAAATACCAAACATTGGCAAGAATAAGAAAGAATTGGAACCTTCATACATTGCTAGCAGGAAAGTAAATGGTACAGTCACTTTGGAAAACAGTTTGGCAGTTTCTTTCAAAGTTAAAAATATAACATAAAACCCAAGGATTCTACTTCCAGGTATTTACCCAAGAGAAAGGAAAACATATGTCCACAAAAAGCTTGTATGCAAATTTTCATAGCAACATTATTCATAACAACCCCAAAGGGAAACATCTAAATTATCAATCAACTGCTGAATAAACAAAATTTGGAGTATCTATACAGTAAAAAATTATTGAGCAATAAAAATAAACAAAGTACCAAAAACCTGAAGATTATATGCAAAAAACATTTTTCTAATAAGCCAGACACGAAAAAAATTAAAATCACAAGACATATTATATGATTCTATTTATATGAAATTTCTGGAAAAGTCAAAACTATAGAGACAGACTGTAAGATCAATGGCTGAATGGGGTGGGAATGGGAATTGGCAACAGACAAACAGTAGGGAGATTTAGGGATGATGGAAGTATTCTAAAAACTGAAATGTGTGCTCAGCTGTGTACATTTAGTAAAATTTATCAACTCATATATAAAATAGTGAATTTTATAGTATATAAATTGTACCTCAATAAAAACTATCAAAAAATCAGTGGAGAATAACAAATAAAATTAACTCATGCCAGGAACAAAATTATTGGTGTTGTCATAAAGTTTAACAAATTATTGTTAAGAAGACATGTCAACACATTATGTAGATTTAAAAAGTAACATACATATCACACAACATAAATCAGTTATAATTCCCTGGGTAAATGGAAATCAGGATTCTATATTCTTGTTTTAACATTTGTATAACATAATCTTACAGTCATTTCTAATTTAAAGGTAGTTAGAAATTTAATCTGTGAATGGGAAATAAACAGACTTACATAAACCCTCATATTCTGTATAAGAATGTTTTTTCCTAAAAAGTATGCACTTATTTTTTAAAAGAATAATGAAGGAAAGAAAATTTCCATGATCTATTGGTTCAGATATCAACATGTTTCAATTATGTTTTTAAAATTCTTCAAAATCAGTTCAACATTTTATGATAATGACTATGATATTAGAATAAAAGAGATCTCATTTAAGGAAAATAAATTCACATTAGAACCTATGTTCTACAAAGCATGCTATTATCCCTTTAAAAAACCACTAAGAAATTAATTTGGTTTGTAAATTCATACATAATAAATGAATGCCAATTTTTGAAACTAAAAAGAAAAAGTCATCAAAATAGACCTGCCAGACTTATGTCCTCTTTGGGCTATGTCAGGAGCAGAGATGTCAGCAGATGCAGCTAAGAAGGAAGAGTCATAGAACCAACAAATGATATTTGTTATAAGCATATAAGGCTGTTTGTTTGGAACCCTTCCTCACTTATTGCCAGTTTTGACTTCACATTTTCTCACCACTTTACAAACAAAACTATTAGTGAAAACTAAAAATCTTTTAAAAACATAAAAATATCTCCTTAAAATGTTGACTCTTGGGAGCTGGGGCTGTGGCTCAGTGGTAGAGCACTTGCCTAACATGTGTAATGCACTGGGTTGATTCTCAGCATTGCATATAAATAAATGAACAAAATAAAGGCTCATCAATGTCTAAAAATGTATTTTTAAAAATATGGACTCTTTAAAAAATGGGATTAATAAAAACGAGTAAGCAAAAAACTGCAATGCCAACTGTGTGTGTGTAGGGGGGTGCTTGGAAATAAGTGATATCAAACTACATTTCTTTAGTTACTTTTCATTACATCAACCTTGGCAAATCATAAAACTTTTCATTTACTAATACAATCAGGAACTCTAAAATTACTTACAGAGCAGAAAATCAGAATTAAATGTATATCTTAAGCAAGGTTAAAACATAATTTATAGATGAAGAAAAGCAAAAATCACATTCAAACTACAAATGAAATACAAAACAAAATATTTTACATATTGAACACATTATTTTTTAAGAAATATTTATTTTGGTGCTTTATTCTTCCAGTTACTTTTTCTTCACTAGTATATAAAATGACCTGAGACTATAATTTTCTGATCACATTACAAAACAACACTATACTGAAATCAAAGCAGAAAAATCAACTGAAGCTATAAAGTAACCACAAAAATATAATCTTTGTTTATGTATCTAAAACTTGCTTTTTCCCCAAAAAGCTTGGTTAATAAGTATAAAATATCAAATCACTATTAATGTAAGAAAAGTGTTTAATGCTTGCTTAAAAGTTCTTTAGTAAAAATGAAGTATGAATGCAAATTTGCAAAAATATCAAAGGTTATAGTATAACTTACTCCACGTCACCTCTAAAATACTGCAAGCTGATTTATACAAAAATAACAACTAAATCTCAAAAGGCTGCGTCTAAGAAAAAATATTTGATAAGTTCTCAAGAAAATTTTACTCCAAAAGATGAAGAAGATTTCTATATTCATTGTTTTTTTTTTTTAAATCCCTGCTTCCTGGTATTCATCTCACTCACACACACACACACACACACACACACACACACACACACCCCACACATAATTAATTGTGATGAACCCAGTATAGGTTTCTATCATGACAATCACAACACTTTAGGCAATTTAAATGAAGAATTTTAATTGAAGAAGCAGTTTACCAAATCTATTTGAGGGAGAGAATCGTGGAAGCACTATGTACGACAGACTAGGAAATGGATGTATTTCAGAAATAAACAATGAAAAATATCCAGATCCCAATCATTTGCTCCTGCATACCACTTACACATCAGCTCAGTCCCCCACCTCAAACATGACTTCTCCTTGAACCATCTTCTCTGACCTCAGTACTACCATCACTGTCCACACCCAGCACTGTACTATACTGTGGGATAATAAATTATTTGCACACAGACAAAGAAGAAAAGTATTGCATGGGAGGTGAATTTGGTTATGATGTTAGTTACTTTTAGATTTTTTTTCACAAACGAGAGGTCCATGGAAAGAAGCTCAATGTGCCTTAGCCAGTAGCTTGATTAATGGTAAAGGCTTTCTAAATCTCAGGGACCAATGCTTTTTCTTTGCTTTTTTTTTTTTTCCCTCTCCCAAACATTGTCACAATAAACTTTTGTTTTTCAGGCATTTGGCAAGTTTTCCACCATTTCCCTTTATACCTTTCCTAAAATGGATTATTTTTTGTATTTAACTCTAAGCTCTAAGGACACATGGTCCAGAAAACAAAACTTTTTTTTCCAGACAAATTCTAATGGCCATTTTTATCCTGAGGTTTTTGCCAAATTGTTAAAGCTTATAAAAGAGTGCAAATAAAATTTAAAGGCATTAGCTCCATTTGTAAGCAGATTTTACAATATGTAATAGTATCTGAAGATATTTTTTAGAGAAATCATTGGTTTTAATTAATCTAGCATACCAAAATAACGTTATATAAATAATGAAATAAAATATTTGTTACTAATATATATTTAATTATACTATAAAGTTACTTTACTAATAAAATTATATACTATAAACTTTAGGTCTATAAAATTCATTGGAAGAATAGGTTCTGAATATGAGCCTAGGACACTGGCAGACAATTTATTCATTTACTCAGTGGTCATCTAGCAACTCAGTCAATACTTCTCTCTTGACTGTCTAGTTATTTCTTAGGAAGTTTTAAAATATTGGACAATAAAATATCAATTTCTCAGAATCCTATTCTCTTCCATGATGCCCACTTTTCTAGTACAGCATGGCATACTTTGAGCCAACACATATTTCTTATTAAATAGATGAAATAGTAAGTCTCCCAGGCCTTACAGATATTCCCACAAATACAGTCGATTTGCATATATTATTGGGCACTTGTACATAGCCTGGTAATACCAGAAGGGAACTCTGCCAGGAATGCATTTTTAGATGCTTTTTTAGTGAGAGAGGCGCTACCACCAGCATTAATGTATAATAAATGAAAACCCCAGACTCCCAGAAGGATAAATCACCCAAAAAGGTCATGAGCTAAGAGGATAATATCAGAAGAATAGCCTTGATTATCTGGGGACTCTTAGTGTTGGGAGGATTCAAAAAGTAAGCTGCCTTTGAGATGTCTACTCAGGAAGCAGGTTCAGTGGAAGAGTTAAACAAGTCAGAGCTGACCCAGTGTACCTGGTTCACCTAGCATCACAAGAAACTGTAAGGCAGGGTGGAACACCCATAGCCAGGCCTGTAACTATGGAGTGGGATCTGCACCTCTGAAGAATCATGGTAGTATGCACCTCAGTAACAATACAGTCCCAACAAACAGGGTAGAAAGTAACAGAAGAGCCTGGAGACCAGGCCCTGGTTTCTACCATAGCCTCCAGAGGAAAAGGCTGATCTCCTTACTCCCCACCTCCATAGTACACTGTAAGCACAGAGATTTTAGAGCAAGTTAGGAGGCAATGGGACAGACCAAAATATTAAATTTCATCCCAATAAAGCAATAGAGGATCAACTGAGAAAAAATAAAATAAATTAATAAATAATAATAAATTTAATCATACTTGAAGCTTGAGTTTAATAATAATTCATGCTGATTGTATATGTGACATATCTGTTTGTGTGTACTTTTAGCCATTAAAGTACAATACATTCATGTTTTTAATTTGGACTAAAAATCCTTCCTTTTTTGGTATGCAAAACAACTTTTTAAGGATAAAAGTATTTTTTTAAAAAATAGGCTGATTTATATCCCAGATGCAAGCATCATCTTTTCTGGCTCCTGGTTACTTTTTGTTACTATAACCTTCTCCCATGGGAATTCATGGAGAATTGACGGCAAATCCCAGAATGTATCAGAATGTTCCTAACAAGGATTAACTGGTTTTTCTATCTCCTCTTACTTTCATACAGTCCCAACAAACAGACTTTGTGGTCTTTACAGTAAAAAAAGTATCTGGCAAAAGTCCCTGCCTAATATAAACTCTTCCCCAATAATTCTTCATTTGTAGGTGCACAGTGGTTCTTTTAATAATAGCTCATATAATTTTATACCATCAAGTTAGAAAAGGCCTTTGGGAGGATGTTAGTTTAAATTTGTTCTATAAAAATGCTAGTTTTGAGGGCTGGGGTTGTGGCTCAGCAGTAGAGCACTTACCTAGCAAGTTCGAGGCCCTGTGTTTGATCCTCAGCACCACACAAAAATAAATAAAAATAAAGGTATTGTGGGTCCAACTACAACTAAAAAATACATATTAAAAATTGCTAGTTTTGATATTGGAAGTAGGGAAAGGCAATATATAAATGTCTAAGTGTTACATACTTAAGAATATACTTATATATATGAATGCAGATAAGCAACCTTACACATGATTTATTCTGATTCTTGTAAATGATTTATCAGATGAGAAATCAAAGAATATCTAATAAACATGACAAGGTAACTGATACCTTGCCTCCCATCAAAATACAATAAAACTAGCTAAAAAAAAAAAAAAACTTTAAGGCAACTGTTTTCAAGCAATGGACAAGTAATATAGAATAAGTCTTAAAGTAAAGGAACACAAGAGGTGAGCCCTGTTTGCCGAGGGGCACAGGGAAGTGGAACCCAATCAAGACTGCAGGAAAGTGGAACCAAAACTACAGTCTCACAAAGCAAAAGCAAGACTATTTGTCTTCACATTCCCACAGCCTATCTTTACTAACCACAAAGCCTATGGATCTCAAGAACAGAATCTGGGACTGGAATATTCAAGTTTAGGGAAGCCTCCTCTGCCCTCTCCTTGCTTTGTCTTTTACTGTTTGTCTCCCATTCCACATGGCTATTTACAGCACCTCATAGGATTACACAATACTGTGCAGTATCCCAGAGAGAAAGACAAATTGATTTAACATTTTGGGGATGTACACATATCCCCTAACTCATTCAAATCACAATAGTTATAATGACTTTATAATGAGATGTATAAGTGATTCAAATAAGTAGTAGCGCCAAGTCCACTGCTATTCATGGTGGTCCAGGAAGAAAAATACAATCATGCTCAATCAAAAGTTCCTATTCAAAACAATAGAAAAAAAACTAGGAAAATAAGATAAAAATATGACTCAATTTTCTTATATAACAAGTGAAATATAAATAAAAAATTATATGAAAGAATCGGGGAACATACACTGTTCACTGGTTTTTAGGAGGTTATTAGGAGGCAGTCAGTGATATCAGAAGTACATGCTTAACCTCTGAGAACACATAATGGAAGGAAATGACCGAATTCTACACAAAATGATCTTATATTACAGGAAAAGAAAATAATAGAACATACAGAACAAAATTGTATGTTTGTATGTTCTTTAAATGTATGTAAAAAGGGGTTTGCAGCTGAAGCATTATATCCGTGCATCTTGATTCTATAAAATACTTAATCTCATATATGAAGATATTACTTTTATGTAATCTTCAAAACAGAATCTAATTTTCTGGATATCTGAATACATAAACTTAATGAAAGCTAGAATGATGAAATAGCATCAAGTAAGATTATATATAATACACCCTAAAGACTGTATTTCTGTATGGAACTGGATTTTGTTTTGCTTTAACTATAGTTGGAAACAATAAGGCACTTATTATATGAGGCTTAAAAACTGTTTTTTAAAGCCAAGTCACTGTTCTACTAATATCATTTTTGCAAACAGTACCTGGACCTATATATTAAGGCTAATGTAGAAAGTTAAAACTTAAATTAAATTCTAAGACTCAAATTTAAATTGTCCTAATAAATTCTAGTATGACACCTAATTAAATCAAAGTTGATGTATATCATATCACTACTTCACTAGAAAATAAGACAAAAACAAAAACAAAATATAGTTACTATGTTCTCATTTAGAATGTTTGTACTGAAAAAAACTTTAGGAGTCTTTTTTTTTTAAATCACAAAGAAATATCACAGACTTCTTCTTTCATGGATTTAATCTTAAGTTTTTATTCTCACCTAACGTCAAGTTCTATGACAGGTAGTAATTTGTAATTTTGTTTGAGTCACACATTTCACTGTATACACTTAAAGGCTGGTTGGTGTTTCTAAAAGAATAACTAAGTAAAAATAATTCCTTCCAATGTGACATTTGTATCTTTTTCAGCTCATCCTTGAATATAGGATAACTTTCATGTAATACATGAAGCACAAGTTGTTTTTTTTTTTAATTCTTAAATCATACTCCATCTTTTTGGTTTTTTTTAGATGGGAAATAATATATGACAGTAGAATTTGAAAATGTGCACCTCCACAAAGAAAGGTCCCTGAAATGCCCTTCACAAAAAGGTCAAGAGGTTTAATGTGACTTTCAAGGGAATACAGGGTTTTAGAACTATCTGCCTGTCATCAGAATCTAAAGAGATATTCAGCAGGCAGAATTGACAATTCTAAGACTCAAATTTAAATTGTCCTAATAAATTCTAGTATGACACTTAATTAAATCAAAGTTGATGTATATCATATCCCTACTCACTAGAAAATAAGACAAAAACAAAAACAAAATACAATACACTCTATTTGCCTTTTATATACTAATATGATTATACCATACTCAGTTCACCTAAATTCTCTTAAAGTGAAATTCAGAACTGAAATAGCTCTTTGTACAAATAGTTTGCTAGAGCAGAGACTGGAAGAAGCATTGTTTGCAATACACAACTGTAGTAACTGTAGCCCTATCTTGTTAAGTGCTACCTTCTTGTATCTGAGTCTAGAGAAAGACTCTGAGTCATTTCACCCACATACCTTGGTTTCATCTTCAAACAAATGAACAATCAAATACTTGCAAATACATTTATATCCATAGCCCACTGCCCAGACATACAGAGAAAAACATGAATAAAAATGGATTTATAAAACATAAGAAACTATTATACACTGTAGGCTATGATTACCTGGAGGTAGGAATTGCAGTTGATTATTAGCTAATCGAAGATGACGTAAAGCTCTCAGACGACCAATTTCTGGGCAAACAATTTCTAAGGCATTGTCACTAAGATCCAGATACTGGAGTTTTACAAGGGACCCAATAGCTTCAAATAGAAGAGAAGGGGAAAAGCAAAGTGAGTTTGACTCAAGTTTTATAGCAAATCTTTAATGAATGTGTTTCAATCTAAAATATTTTAATGCTTAATACCCCTTCCCCTGTCACAGTTGTTCACAAAATAGTAAAAAATCATACTAATTTTTATGTAAATGATAAGTATTTCTACCTAGAGATAAAATATAATGTTTAAAAAGAAAGCAAATAAAAACATTAAAAAAGTGTAAAAAACTGCTTAAATAAATGATTCAAGAATTAATAAACAAAAGTAATCTAACCAAAATTCTTAACCTGATTTATTAGGTTTAGAATTCATTTTATTTTTAACCTATTAGCAACTTATCTCATAATGATTTACTTAGGCACTTTAACAATTTTAGACTTTTAATTTATTTAATCATAATTCTTAACTGGTATTTTTAGAGAAAAAATTTTTGAAACTAATACATTAAAGTGCTTTATAATTAAAATTCTCTAATACACCAAACAAGATAAGTTTAAAGAGATAATCTGTTCTACTTATAAAGCAAAGCTTTAACTGTATCATCTTCTAACTAAAAATTCTAGGTGTGCTTACCTTCTGGAACCACTACTATGTTATTTGAGTGAAGGTACCTAGGGCAAAAAGGAGGAAAAAAGAAAGAAAAACAGTGTTATTATTCAGTAATTTTGCCAGGTAAACAGTTAATAAAAGGCTCACTAGAGATTTATCAAATGTAAATGAGCCAAAACTTTCTTTCTCACCCTACTCTAATGTGTAACCACAAAATACATTTTTATCACAGCCAATCAATTATACTTTGAGTGTAATGTTATGCTAGAATTGCATATTAAATGCATGTACTGATTTAATTATTTTAAAATAAAAACTTGAGTAATAAATTATTTCCAACCTCATAAAACAAATTATTAGTTTCTCTAGTTCACCTTATGTTATTCAGATTTTCAGAAATATATTATGTAAAAAAATTCAACCTTCTATTATTCAAGGGAGACACAACTTTTAGTTTCTAAAGGATAACATTGGAAAACAGATATTTCTAGCTAACATGCTGAGAAACAAGAATAGAGATTAAATATTCATCATTTAAAGTATCCACAGAAATACTCAATTGTCAAGGCCAGAATTTACTACACGGCAAAAGGAATTTCAAAAACAAGAAATCAAATTCTTCTTTAAAAAAAAAAAAAAATGCCCAGACTTAACAAGTCTCAGCAAGTCTAGGTATTAACACTTTTCCCAATGAAATATCTTTAGCGCACTCTAGTGGAGACTCAAGCAACCAGCAGTAACCAGAACAAAACAACAGTGACTGCTAGAAATTAAGAATAACTTAAAAAAATAAATTTACAACTAGATTTTATAAACCTTATGCTCAGCCCTATCATTTTATTTACTGTACTTTAAAAATAAATCCTCATAAAGTATTATAAAATAGAATTTAAATTTTTCTTCTACATTTTGAAAGCCTAAAATTAAATGCTAAAAATGTCAATGAAATAGAATAAGAAATAATTTTCTGAATATTATTCTATGTTGGATTAAATCAACTGTAGACAGTATTAACCCACTAAGTCTAACACAATTTAAGCAAGTATGCTGTTCTATGATAAATTTCATTCCTTGCTTTATGTACATGAATTGATTATACATTCTATCTACACTGAGCTACATCCCTAGTCTTTAAAGTTCTTTTTTTATAGGTAGAGTTGAGACAAGTCATTTGTTGAAACAAGTTTTTCAGAGCAGTTTTCTGTTCTTACTAGGAACTCTGGCATTTATGAAACAAATGCAAGTGTGTATATTTTTGTCATTGTGTATGCACACTTATTCAGTCTTTGGACACAAAGAATTCTTAAAGTCATCTGATAAAGTAATTAGGAATTCCTTCCTGAAATCAATGTTTCAAGAAAACACAGAACAAGCCATATTGAAAGAAGCAAACAAAACTACCAATAAAGCATGCCAGAAAAAAGCAAAACAAAAAAAGAATATAAAATCTATATACCAAATAGTGTAAAATTCATAAAACCCACTACCCAATCAAAAAGTATTAGATGTGACAAGAATTAGGAAAATGTGACCCAAAAACAGAGGAAAAATAGTCAATACAAATAGGCCCAGTATGACAAATTATAAAATTAGAAAACAAGGACAGTAAAATAGCTATAATTACCATATTCAGGTATTTAAATGAAAACATGACATAGTGATAACTGTAAGATATAAATAAGAAATAAATAGAACTTCTAGAGATTAAAAATATAATAAAGTAAAAACATCACTGGGTGGATTAACTGAAAAAAAAAAATATGACTGACCCTGATATCAGAAAAATTCGATTTGTTCCAGTACACAGAAAGACAAAAATAAAAAAAACACAGTCTTAGAGAGAATGGAATATATTAAAAAGTTAACAAATACGTAATAGTCCCATAAATGGAGCAAAAAAATGGGTTTAGAACTAAATATCTAAAGAATTGATGTGAAAAATTGATGAAAACTATGAAGATATAAACTCAAAAATCACAATGAACCTAAAGGATAAGGAAAATAAAAACCACAAAATACATCAAAATTAAATGCCTGGAAAGCTAGTATAAAAAAAATAAAAACTCTTCAAAACAGCCCAAGGGGGAAGGGAGACACATTAAACTCAAAGGAACAAATACAAGAACAGTAGATATCTCCTCAGAAACTTTGCAAGCTAGAGAGAGGATAATGGAATAGAAGGTTTACAAAGGTTAGTAGAGGTAGCACAGAAGTGCTAAAATAAACAAAACAGTAATCTGGCAACTAAGAAGTCTAATCCTAAAAGACACATCATTTAAAAAATATAGAAGATGAATATACAACAAAAGAATGTAAGACTTTTACAGGGAAACGGGAAAAAATCAGTAAGACTTAGAGATAGATGAAGAATTCTTACATTGACACCAAAAGCATGATACTCAAAAGCAAAAACTGATAAACTGGAGTTCATCAAAATGTAAAATATTTACTACACAAAAGAAAATAAAAGAAGATGGAAAGACAAGCTATATACTGGAAGAAATATTTGTAAACAAAATACCAAAAAAAAAAACCTTAATTTTTAGACTATAGAGAGAACTTTTCAAACTCAAGAATAAAAAATAAAATTAAAGCAACCAATGCAGATACTTCACCAAAGATACCAATGTTGAATAAATATATGAAAAGATGTCAATATCATTGGCCAATAGAGAAATACAAATGAAAACCACAATGTGATAAATCACACATCTATTGAAATTACTTAAAATGAAAAATAGTAATAATACCAAAAGATGGTGAAATGTGCAGACAATGGAACAATCTTACATTGTTAGGGGAAATGTAAAATGGCACAGCTAAGCTGGAAAATTTTGGGGCAATTCTTGTAATACTAAAAACTGAGCAAAAGTGGAAGAGGAAAAAACCTCCAAAAATTATCTTTTCCATAAAACCAATGAGAATACTCGCAAAATGTTTTAGAAGTTATATATACAGGGATGTGGAAATGAACCCAAGACTTGTGGTAATATAGAGCTAACATGTACGTAAGGGGGAAAAAATGACAAGAATGTCTGTAAGAATAGTGGGCCATGAGCTTTGTAGTGTTTTAACTAACAATATTCCTTTCTCCCATTCTCCAGCTCTGCAGAAACCTGGAAAACCAAGAGTCCACAACTAAATTGAATAGTAGTGCCCTGGGCTAGAACCAAATTGGAGCCCTTTTAAAGTCTCATTCCCTGGAAACTGTCATTATTCAACTTGTCTTAGAGTTCCCCAGAAGACTCTACTTATAAAGCTGTCTATTTATCTTACAAGGAACTAGCCTTGAACAAAATCCCTACCTCAAGTGTTGTAAATTGAAATAAATGACAGATGATTATTTAACTTTACAGATGAAACAAATAATAGACAAACCAAAACCCTTAAAAAGAAAAGCTGTCCAGAGGAGCTTTTAAAAGCCTGGCTATTCCTGGGAATCTAGAAAATCACAGGCATACATGGAGTTGTACACAGGCCATAGCTCTACAAATGCTCAGGTAGGAACTGTTGAGGTCTTACTCTTTTACCTCAGCTGAATTGGAAGTGAAGGCAACAAGTGAAGAGTTGTCTGCTATCAACTGCAGACAACTGAAAGGTGAATGCATGTCACAACACTCATACAAAGTCCCTCAGTAAAGACAAGTGGACTTAAGAGATTCAGTCAGTTAAGGAGTCTCTGCCTAATCATTAGCTGACCACTAATGGTCTTAGAATAGGTCTTCTTAGAATAGGCCTAGAGTAATTTCAAATTAGTTGTTAGTGATTAGAAAGAGGCCACTAAGATTACTGACCAATTATTTAAAAGGGTGGGGGGATAAAAGGAGAGAACTCTTGCCAACTCATTCTATGAGGCCAATAACACAGTGATACCAAATCCAGGCAGAGATATCATTAAAAAAAAAAAAGACTACAGAGGAATATATTCCTTATAAAGACAGCTTCAGAATTCCACAACAAAATACTAACAAACCAGAACGCATAAATTAACGCATAAAAGTTAATTCCACAACAAAAAACTACCAAATCCAGAACGCATAAAAGGGATTATACTCCAAGACCAAATGGGATTTACCCCAACAATACAAGGTTGGTTCAATGCACAAGTATTGATCAATATAATATGCCATATTAGTAGAATAAAGAATAAAAACTACATGATCATCTCAATAGATGAGGGAGAAAGAAAAAAGCAAACTACAAAGTCAAACATCCTTTTAAGTTAAAAAAATAATAAGAAGGGAACTTTCTCAACTTTAGAATACCTATGAAAAACAGTTAATATTACACTTAATGGGAACAAAACAAAAAAACCAAAAACATGAAAGATTTTCTCTGAGATCAAAGTACCTGCTCTCTTCATTTCTTTTCAACATTCTAAGTTCTAGCCAGGGCAATTAATCAATAAAATAAAAAGGCATATACAGATTGGAAAGGAAGAAGTAAAGATACCTTTATTGGCAAAAAAAAACCCATGATCTTTGTAAACAAAAATCCTAAAAAACAGACACACACACACACACACACACACACACACACACACAACTAGAATTAATAAATGAATTCAACAAGGTTGCAGAACATAAGATTAACATACAAAATTCTGTAGTACATTTTTATATACCAGGCAATGAACAATTCTACATTGTAATTAAAAAGAAAATTCCATTTACAACAGCATCACAAAGAATACATACATGGAATAACTGATAATCAGTTTCTTTCAGGGTAATGAAAATGTTCTGGAATTACACAATAGTAATGGTTGCACAACCTTGTGAATACAAATCACTGAGGTCATATACTTTAAAAGGGTGAACTGTATCTCAATAAAAAGAAATGAAATATGCAATTACCACATGACTCAGCAATTGCAATCTTATCCATTTAACCCAGAGAAATTAAAACTTATTTACAAAACAGCAAGTACACAAATGTTCACAGCAGCTTTATTCACAATAGCCTCAAACTGCAAAAATGTCTTTCAATGGGTGAAGATATCATATTCATATCATGAAATATAACTCAGCAATAAAAAGGAATAAATTGTTAACATATGTAGCAACTTGGATGAATCCCTTATGCTGAATGAAAAAAAAAGTTAATCCCCAAAGATTATATACTGTCTAATTCCATTTATATAACATTCTTAAAATGAAAAAATCATAGGGAGATGGAGAATAGATTAAATTTCTGCCAGGGTAGGTTTTTTGGGGGGATGGGGGTGGGAGAATGTTTGATTCTAAAAGTATAGCTCAAGTGATCCTAACATTGATAAAAGTATTCTCTACCTTGACTATCAGAATGATTACACAAATATATACTGATAAAGGTGGTAAAAATAAACATCAAGAAAACTCCACATAATTAAATATACACTCACAAATGAGTACATTAAAAACTGATGAAACAGAATAAAGTGGTGGATTGTACCAATGTCAATTTCCTGGTAGTGATCTTGTACTATAGTAAGGCAATAAGACAATAACATAGGGGAAAAGTGGAAGAGTACAGAATGTTTCTGTATTATTTCTTACAACTACATGTAAACCTACCATCATCTTACAGTAAAACTTAAAAAAAAAAAAAAGGAAATAAAGACTTTTTTCAAGCAAGCCAAATCTGAGAGAATAATATAGGAGTAAATACATGACTTTTTCACTTTAATTTCCTTAAACTGATCATTTAAATTAAAAATTATAATAATGTGTTTTACCAGTTATCAGTTTACTATCTCTCAAGTCCTGATTTAACTTCTTTGCTGTCTTTTTTGATCCTAGCGCTGAATTTGTCAACACTTCTCCTTTGCCAGTTAGACTAATGTCAGGCTTTCTCAAGAGGAGGCTAAAGTGACTCCACAAGTCAAGCAAGAAGTCACCCCCATTCTAGCTCCCCTCCCATTTTTAATTTAGGACAAAAGCCAGATCCAAGTGGTGCTCTCCTCCCCTGTTAGACAACCTCAAGTCACATGTTCAAATTATGCTCTCTCCACCTAAAAGCCATTTTTGCAGCAGTTCTGGTGCAGCCTCAGGCCACTGCCACTCTGAGGCTCCTTCTGTAGTAGCTCTGCCACACTCTCTGCCAGCCTGCTACTACAGACCAGTTCCAGACTGCCTGCAACAGTGAGCCATTATAACAGACCAGGTCTGGGTTAAGCCATCTGCTGAGTCTCTTCCACAACAGCAGGCTGTTGTTCTTGAGGCAGCCCTGCCATCTATAAAGAGCTCTTAATTCTTAACCCGGGGGTTGCTTCTCTCCTAACAGTCTTTATTACTTCTGTCTACCCCTCAGCCCAGAGGCAGTAGCTGCTTATTTGTATTAAATCCAGTCTCCACAGAGTCTTCCTTAACTTTCTTTAGTACTTAATAACATTTTGCTACTTTAAAATATCTTTATATTGATTTTCCTTATTTAAATTAGGGGTGTGGTTTCTGTCTCCTAACTGGACCCTGACTAACACACACACGCACACACAAATACACACACACACACATACAACAGCACAAAGAATGGGAAAAATGATCTAGAAGTACTAACGTAAACATCCATATATTACATGTGCATTTAAAGTGGTAATGATATCACATGAAGACAGATTATGTTAGGAAATAGATGTATATCATAAACTTTACAACAATAAAATGAGGTAGAGTTAATGGGCCAATATTGGTACTAAGATGGAATCCTAAACACTAGAATAATTAAAACAAAGGAAAGAAAGGAGGGGAAAAATAACAAAAGACAGGTGAAGCAAATAGTAAATAAGATGGTAGACTTAAAACTTAATCAAATCAACAATCACATTAAATGTAAAAGGTCTAAACATGGCATAAAAAGGCCTTGATTATCGAACTGTGCAAAAATGAAAGAACCAACTAGAGTTGATTTTAAAAACTCCACTTTAATTATAAAGAAACAGGTTAAAATAAAAGAATGTGAGTTTCAATTCCAGTATAGCAGAATAAGCTCCCACTGGACTGATATTCTGTCAGGTAATAACTAAAACACAAAGGATCACACACACACACACACACACACACACACACACACACACACCACAATCCTAAGGCACTGTATAGTAAACAAAAACAAGCCAATTCTATAGGAAAATCAAAACTTAAATGCTAGAATAGTACTGGGAGAGTTTAAGTTCTTTCTTTTCTTTCTCCCCACCCCTATTTTTTTAAAGACCATTTAGTCTAGGGAGGGTATAGTTATCATGCAAAATGGCTAAAGGCATATCTAGAAACTGCTGGAAACCAAGGGAAAAAAAATCTTGAAAGCAGCCAGAAAAAAAAATTTAAAAAGACATATTATATATATATATATATACACACACACACACACACACACACACATACATACATGTGTGTGTGTGTGGGGGGGGGGGAGAGGGAAGGATTAGAATACTACTGTCATCTCATGAGAATCTAAAAAACAGTCAAAATACTTTTAAAGAACTCAAAGAAAAGTGCTGTTGAGCTAAAATTTGACAGTCATTGTATATATAACAGCTTGAGATATAATGTTCCAATCTTTCTATTCATGATTGTTTCACCTTATTGTGTGTAAAATCCATGAGGATTTTTCTTTAAAGTCTGAAAAAGTCTTTAACAAATTTCCACAGTCATTACAAGTAAAATTCTTTGCTAGGAATTAATAGTTGGTAGGCAGCTCAAAGATAGCCTAAGTTGATCTCTACTAGCTGGCATTCAAGTCCTATGCAACAGCCTCCACTCAAGTGTGGGGCAGACCCAGTAACTCACTTCTCCTGGACAACATAAGAAGAGTAATGAAATGTTACATCCAAGATTAGTTAGAAAGAGATTATTGCTTCCGTCTTCCATTCTCTCTCTCTTGCCCTTTTGCTTGCCTGCTCTAATGGAAACTAGTTGCAAGGCTGTGAACTATGGAGAGGACAAGTGGTAAGGAACTGAGATCTTCCTCTGACCAATCAACAATCAGTAAGAAACTGAGTCCTT
Source organism: Spermophilus citellus (assembly GCF_964194105.1). Lineage (NCBI taxonomy): Eukaryota > Metazoa > Chordata > Mammalia > Rodentia > Sciuridae > Spermophilus > Spermophilus citellus. Next base: position 55,698,869 of record NC_138185.1, read on the forward strand.
CAGTCCAGTAGTCTCCAAGGAATTGAATCCTGGCAACAACCTCCAGAGTGAAAGCAGAAGAGGATCCTTCTTCAGATGAGAACATAGCCCTGGCCAACAATTTTGACTGAAGCCTTGTGGGAGACTTTAAAGCAAATGCATCCAGCTATGCTTAGGCTCAGATTTTAGAGTTTTAGAAAATACAAGATAATAAATGTTTATTCTTTGAAGGCACTATTTGTGGAGATAATTTGTTAAGCAGCAATAGATAATACAGGTAGATAGACACTGGCTTAACACAATACACTACCAAAAATCATACCAAATAAAGAAGAGAACAAGAAAAGGAAATGCAAACCCTCCTACATCAAGGAAGAAGATAGTTAGAAAGAAAAATAAATAGAAGATCTAAGTTTATCTTCCTTAATATAATAAGTTAGCTGATACTTAAAGTTGATGCATTAAAAAACAAAGGTGTAAACATGTTATTTAGCATTATGGAGTTAACCATCAAAAGAACTAAAACTAATGAAGTGTGGGAAAGAGACCTTCAATGTCTATTTTAAACATTTCATACACCCAATGCTTATATCAATTACCACATATAGTAGTAGTAATAATAGATTTTTCCAATTACATGGGCTATCCAGAAGGATTCTGTTCCAATACATTGTATCCAGAAAAAGAAAAATGTATCATTCATCACCTTCACTTCCTGAGGTAAGATATTTAAAACACAACTTCAAATTGTAAAAAATAATTCAAAATACTATTTGGCCTAGCAGAACCACAGGTTTACCTATAGGAGCATCATGATAATGATATTAAAAAAATAACAAATTAATACATTAAAATGATATATCCTCTTAACTCAAATGACTTAAAATTATTTCCATTTGTTTTTTTAAAAAATTTGAGTAAACAGACTCACAGTTCCACAAGGTTTGGAAGCTTCTGAGCAAGGTTTTCTGGCTGAAAATTAAAAACTTAGAATTAAATTTTATTTTTGAAAAATGCATAAACATTTGTAATTAGTTTAAACACAAAGTACCAACTTGTTGAGGGGTGTAAACTTGGAGAGAATTTGAAAAATAATAAATCAGCAGGTCTGGGTTTCATGCTTACATAGACCATAATACAATTTATAAACTTGAACACTTAAAATCAATGTCCTTTAGAGAAACCAGAACCGCACATCCCATGGTCATGGAAGAAACAAAAATGTGCTTAAGAGACACAGACAGAAGGAAGAACACCATGTGATAGCAGCCAGAAACTGGAATGATGCAGCTTAAGCCAGGAGCCAAAGATGGCAGTCTGCCCCTGAGGCTGGGAGAATGGCATGGAATAGATTCTCCCTCAGAGTCCCTGCGCCCAAAACAAGTGTTACCTCTAGTTATCATGCCTTTGTCATGGCAGCCTGGGAAAGTACTGTACCACTCAAACTCCCAAGTCATGCCCCAAAAGAAAAAGAAAGAAGAATTTCCAGGGTCCCCAGGTACTAAGACCAAACAAGGCTCAGAATAAACAGAAGGAAGCTCACGTAGTCCAACAGAATGTAAGACCTGACCATAGGTCCTGAGATCAGAGAGGAGGTGAGGTGTGGTGTGGCAGGGAGAGGAAAGTGGCCATCAGGAGAAGTGCCTTTCCCTGGCAAGAATCCTAGAACAATGCCACTCAAAGGTTAAGAGCAGGCTTCTCTCTGCTGGAAGCTGTGGGTAAGGGGAAGGCTGAAAGCTAGCCTCCACACAGGGGTGCGTGTCAGTGTGAGAGCGCACCAGACACACACAGTTCAAATCTGTATGCACACAGAGATCTAAGATACAAATTGTTAAGATTTAAGGAGCACACAAAGTCAAGAAAAAATTTTTTTTCTCATTCTACATTCAAACATAACTGTAGCTATCAATGACAAAGAATCAGGAATGTCCTTTTAGAAGAAATTAGATCTGACTTGAATTCTGAAAGATAAATGAAAATTATAACAGGCTGATAAAAAGTGGAGAGGAGTGTAGTTCTGGCTACCCTTCTAAGCATAGGAGGTAACAGGAAAAAGGGGTCTTCAGAGAAGGTTCATTTAGGAAATTACAGGTATAATCTTTTCTGTTGTAACTCCATGATAGCAGTCCTAAAGAAATAAAAATTTTTCAAAAATCCTAGTACAAATCAATCATGTCAGTAGAAAACCTGGTCCCCACTTGTAAGGGGGACTAGAAAGCTTTACATTTGTAATTACAAAATAATTTTTCATACAGAAACTTAGTAACAGTGATTATCATCAGGAAAAGGACTAGGATTGCTATTCTCTATCTCCTTATTTCAATGTTTAACAATAAACAGAAAAATTTAAAAGATTAAATTAAGCAGGAATGTTAAAAAAGCTAAAATTAAATTTTAATATGCATGCACAATATAAACTGTAACTATTTGCCTAATTAACCATACTGTGCACAATTTGAGATCTAAACACTCAACAGGTCAAATCTCATTAGTTTACAGTATTTTAGTCATTGGATATGAAGATGCATAATGGTTTTGCAGAGAATGGCAAGGAATGGATTATTAAGGGCTAGTATTTTATACTAAGGAACAACTTTCTTAATCCTAAATACCATGGAAATGCACTGGTTTATTTTAGACAAAGCAATGATACTGTTCATTTCATAGTGGCATATAGATGTATTTACCAATAGTATCCCAAGCTACTTACATACTTCCTTGCCCTTTTCTGATAAGAAAATCTCACTTAATATGAATGTTCTTATGAAGTATTTATGGGGCATCCACTCTTGACAGAATCACTTTAGTTTTAAAATGATGTAAGCTGTGGGGCTGGGGTTGTGGCTCAGTGGTAGAGCACTTGCCTAGCATGTGTAAAGAACTGGGTTCAATTCTCAGCACATAAATAAATAAAATAAAGGCCCATTGACAACTAAAAAATATTTTTAAGAATAAAATGATGTAAGCTGTGATTCTTTTTCCTCCCATGTTTTGATATTAACACATGTAATAAAGTCCTTCAAAACATCTTTCCTCAGATGTTATGAATTTCTCCAAAATCCCCGGAATGTTTCTTTTAATATTTGTATTTCTTCTAGTAAGGAAAATATACATTTTTATTTATGGGCTTCCATACAAAGTATCCTAGGAAAACTAGAGAAATATTGGGGGGAGGAGCTAAATATAACTACTCCTATAAAAAGAAAGACTTGGGCACAAAAGAAATGCTGTTAGACCCTCACCTAGTTTCATCTGCTACAATACAATACCAATATTGTATCTGGCTAACACACCACTCCCAATCATTCTTTCTGGATGCCTATTTGGTTTCATCAGATAGCATTCTGATATGTCCAAAATAAACTCATTAGGAGTTATAGGTGTGTATACACAATTAAGGACTGAAATAATGCTTCTGAAATAACGATGCCAGCAGAGCATCACTATGTCTTTAATAATAAGCACACTGTGTTTTTATTTAAAAATAAGCACAGTGACCTTGAGAAAACTGCAGTTCATTAGAATACTGCCTCTTAAACATACAATAAATAAATGAATCATTTATGAATAGATGTTTAAAAAGCCTGGCAAATGAGCAGCCCATGGCCCAGGCTGTGGTTGACACCTATTGGTGTTCTAAAATATCATTACCTGCTTTCTTTAAAAAAAAAAAAACACTTTATTTTATTTACACATTTATTTATTTTTATGTGGTGCTGAGGATCAAATCCAGTGCCTCACATGTGCTAGGCAAGCACTCTATCACTAAGCCATAATCCCAGCCCTTATTGTCTACCTTCACATATGCTTTTCTTTTAAAGTAATGTAGTTCAAAAATACATGGGAAATTCCACATACTTTTTAATTTTTATACTTCTATAGTTTAGGTACAGTGAGTAAGAGATTTTGCCACCGTAAGTTCATGTCACAATGTTTGTTGCTGTGCAGGTGACTGAAACCTAATGTTAGGTTATGATTGGCACACAAGCTAGTGCCTTCTAATTCACAAGGTTTATAAGCTATTTGTACACGTTTTTAAATTTAAGATTCTGATAAAAGCAATAATTTTAAAGTATTCTCAAATATGTTCTTACTATTTTTCCTTCTTTTTCACAACTTTGACATAGAACTAAGTTTTAACAAATAACCTGCACTCAAATTCCTGGAGCATAAATATCTTTTACAAAACTACTTGAGGGCTGAGGTAGAATATTTCCCTAGCATGAGTGAGGCACTGGGTTCGATCCTCAGCACTACATAACAATAAAATATATTGTGTCCACCTATAACTAAAAAATAAATGTTAAAGAAAACTATTTGAAATTTGTTTTTCTAAATTAAGCCAAAGATTCTTTTCATTAAATCCCACTAACATTATCACTTAACAAAACAGTTTGTCTTTATAAATAATGCAAAAGTAAACTTTAGCAAGCAGTTAAAATTTACCTCAAATTTTGAATCAATGCTTAACCATATACTTTCAAACTCCCCTTAACTGGGAATGCTTTTGAAATTTTGTATCTTGGAACAAATACTTGCTATACTATGCAAACAACAACATATTTCATGATGTTCTCAGGTAGGCACTGAGCACCACCTACTTCCTGTTCCTCTCTAGGAAACCTGGTAGGACTGTACTTCTCTCTTCAAATTGGTAACAGTTAAGTGACTTGTTTTGGTCAGTGAAATTAAGTTCAAGTGAAAGCTTTAAAGAGTTAGAGTGTAAAAGACCTTACCACTGTGATTTCAGATGGCAGAAGCTTTGCCAGGCTTCATCCCCACAGAAGGATACCATAAACCAGAGACAGCAGTGAAGCAGAGACAGCAAACTGAGACAGTATTGAAGTAAGCAAGAAATAATCGTGCTGTAATAAGCCACTAGGGCTCCAGGTTCAGCAAAACCTGCTCCATCCTACCTGTAACAGCACATTTCAAAGAAGTCACAAAATAAATGTAATTTGGTTCTTGTAGCATTCAAAAAAAGTAGAATCAAGTAGAATGAATTTGATTGCCTAACTCACATATGCATACACAATAATTAACTCAAAATGGATTAAGAATCTAAATTTAAGAGCTAAAATCATAGCTCATAGAATAAAACATAGGAATAAATCCCTTTGACCTTGGATCTGGCAATGAATTCATAGATATTACACCAAAACCATGAGCAACAATAGGAAAAACAGGTAAACTGGACTTCATAAAAAATTAAAAACTTTTATATGTTAAAGGACATTACAAGAAGTTAGAAAACAACCAATAGCAGGGCTGGCGGTAGAGCTTAGTAGTAAAGCACTTGTCTACCATGTGTGAGGCCATGGATTCAATACCCAGCACTGTTTAAAAAAAAAAAAGAAAGAAAGAATGAATGAATGAATGAAAACCTATGGAATGGGAGAAAACATTTTAAAATCATATGTCTGGTAAGGGTTCAGCATCCAGAATACAAAATAAATTCTTATAACTCAATAACAAAACAAAACACAACTCAAAAGAAAAAAAAAATGGGCAAAGGAGGGCTGGGGTTGTGGCTCAGCGGGGCCCTGAGTTCAATCCTCAGCACCACATAAAAATAAATAAATATATACATAAATATATATATATACATATATATATATATATATATATATGTATATATATATATTTTAATGGGCAAAGGATATAAACAGACATTTCTACAAAGAAAATATCACCTATAGCTTGGATCTTAAATGTTCCCCAAAGGTCCACAGGTTAATAGCTTGGTGCCACTGAAGATGGTGGAAGGTTTAAGAGGTGGGGCCTAATGGGAGGTCTTAAGGGCTCTGAGGATACGAGCAGGGATTATGGAAACCTGGTCACCTCCTTGCTCTCTCTGGCTTTCTACTCATGAGGGGAATTTTGTTCTACCATGTACTCCCCACCACTGCTTTTGGTCCAAAAGGAATAGATCTGCTCAATCATGAATTTGAATCTTTAAAATGATGGGCAAAATAAACCTTTTCCCTGTGTAATTTGATTATCTCAGGTATTTGTTATAATGATGGAAAGCTGACAACACAACATACAAATGGCCAACAAGCATATAAAATGACGCTCAATATATATAAAGTAGGTACTGCTTTATACCTACTAAATTAGCTATAACAAAAAAAATGGAAAATATCAAGTGTTGGCAAGGATGTAAAGAAATCAGAACCCTTATACATTGCTGGTGGTAATGTAAAATGACTCAGCCATTATAGGAAATAGTTTTGCAGTTCCTCAAAAAGTTCAATGCATAATTATATGACTCCACAATTCTGCTCCTACATAAATATCTAAAAGAATTGAAAACAGGTCCTCAAACATGTATACTCATGTTCACAGTGGCACGATTTACAATAGCCAAAAGATGGAAACAATTTAAATATCCACCAGTGAATTAATGGATAAACAAATGGTGGTATATCCACACAATGGAATCTTACTGAGCCATAAAAATGAATGAACTGTACTGACATATGGTATGACTTGGCTGAATCTGGAAAACATTTTCAGAGTGAAAGAAACCAGATACAAAGGGTCACATGTTATATGATCCCATGTAATATGAACTATCCAGAATAGGTCAATCCCTATCAAGATAGAACAAATTGGTGGTTATTAGGACTGAAGTGGGTGTTAGGGAAAGAAGGGGAAAGTAGATAAACTAATTAATGAGTAAATGTTTTATTTTGAAGTGATGGAAATGCTTGGAAATAGACAAAGGTGGTAGCACAACCTGTGAATGTACTAAATGCTACTGAATGGTTCACTTAAGATGATTAATTTTGTTACCAATTTCACTTCAGTAAAATTATTTCTAATTAAAAGCAAGGTAATGAAGTTTTGGTAAAGGAAAAAAAACACCTCATTCAAGATACTCTTAATGAGCTTTCTAGTTGGGTCAATAGTTGGATGTCATTGCTTCTGAGCCAGTACACCACACAAGTTAAACACCCTGTATCTACACAAAAACAACTGTGGTAGGCTTCTTTTCCTGCCAGCAACATTTGCCCATTCCTCCTTCAGTAATTCTCTTTATTTCTATGTATGTAACAGAGCAGTCTATCAAAAAAAGAGCCAGAAACCCTAGCAGGCTAATGCAAGCAGAGAGAATTGGCACAACCTTTCTTCTGCAGTAGCATAAAAGCCCTCCAGTGTCCTAGCTACCATTTGCTCCCCCAAGTCCTTTGCCATTTATGCCTTTATCTCTTGGCTCATTCCCCATTAATTACTCATTTTCCCTTCCTTTATTTCTCCATTATGATAGAAATATTCTCTATTTATGCTTTCCAAAAATGGTAGCTACTAGCCCCAAGTGGCTATCAAGCACTTATAATGTAGTGACGTGACTGAGAAACTGAATTTTTATTATTACTTCCCACTAACTTAATAGTTACTCAAGTCTGATCAGTAACATATTAAAGAGTACAGATTTTTACCTTTATACTCATTACCAATTTTTCACTTAAACTCAGTTTTTAAAATGCAAAATTAAAAAAGGATAACTATTAAATTGTATGAATAATAAATTTTTATATATCATTTTCTTAGAAATAAATGAAGACTTTGAGACATTGTTTAACATTTATACAGACTTAAACTGGTATCCTGAGAAATGTAAATTAACCTAGCAATGGAGCTCAATGGTACAGCACTTGCTTAGCATTTTGTGTGTGTGTATGTGTGTGTGTATGTGTGTGTGTTGCTATAGGGGCTTGAACCTGGGGGCATTCTGCCAGTGAGCTACATTTTGAGAAAGGGTCTTACTAGGTTGCTGAGGCTGGCCTTAAATTTGTAATCCTCCTGCCTCAGCTTTCTGAGTTGTTGAGATTATGGGCATGGACTACTGTACTTGGTCACACTTGCCTAGCACATGATAGGCCCCGGGTTTACGCTCTATACCTGAAATGAAAAGCAAAGAGGATGAACAAATAAATGTAATTAAAAACTTTAAAAAATAAAACAAAAACTTTTAAATATCTTTAAATCTGCAAATATTTTAATGCCAAAAAATGGAAAACAAAATTCAAGTCTAATAATTTTTAACTTTGCAAAAATTTACAAAATCTATGCTCAAATTAAAAAAAAAATTAGTAGTAGATGAACATAACTTTATTTATTTATTTTTATGTGGTGCTTAGGATCGAATCCAGTGCCTCACATGTTTTAGGCAAGCGTCCTTCCACTGAGTGGCAACCCCCATACCCTATGCTCAATTTGTAAAGCATTGCATATACAGTACATTTACAAAAATGAAGGTGTATTCATTTGATAAAAATTTAGTTGCCACAAAAATTTCTCAAAAGAAAAAAAACAAGTATTAAAAATTGCTAATATTAACCTTTGAATATTTGCTTAAAAGTAAAAGTCAAATACATCATAAACAAAAGTTGAAGGTTAGAGAATCACTTGCCCTTATCTAGCTATTTTTAATTTTTTTAAAAAACTAGTTAACATACATGATTTTATAACTGGAACTTTCAAAACAGAAAAATACACAAAAAGCTGGGCACAATGGCACATGGTAATCCCAGTGGCTCAGGAGGCTGAGACAAGAGGATCCTGAGTTCAAAGGCAGCCAGGCAACAGTCAGGCATTAGCAACTCAGTGAGACCCAACTTCTAAATAAAATACAAAACAGGGCTGGGATGTGGCTCAGTGGTCAATCCTGAGTTCAATTCCCAGTACCAAAAAAAAAAAAAAAAAAACTCCACAAAAAGAACAGTAAACACTTATTTGCATAAAGTGAGATCAACTACCTTAAATTACATTTAGCCTGAATAATTTTATAAGCCTATGACAATTGTTTGTTTTTTGGGGGAGGGGGATGTGTCTAAGCTCAACATCTGATATTTTGAGCTCCTTACTTATATAAAAATAGTATTTGTTGCTGATTTAATAGGCCTAATATTTAGAAACTGGGTTTCACTTTTAGTGTATAGGTAACATGTTACAGTATAATGAATACTTAAAAATGAATTTAAGGGGCTGGGGATGTGGCTCAAGCGGTAGCATGCTCGCCTGGCATGTGCGGGGCGCTGGGTTTGATCTTCGACACACAATAAAAATAAAAATAAAGATGTTGTGTCCACCTAAAACTAAGAAATAAATATTAAAAATTCTCTCTCTCTAAAAAAAATAAAAATAAAAATAAATGAATTTAAAGTTGTGGGCATACACACAGAGTCATGAATTTTGAGTTTTGCATGCAATTAGCACATTTCAGGTGCATAAACAAATGGTCTGGTGGTATAAGGGACTACCTTGCCACCTCCTTATAAGTCCTCCCTCCTAACTCCAGATAAGAAACCACAAATCACAGAGTAGGTTAAGCCAGTTTCCCTATATTTTACCTAAGAAAGCATAGAATGATACAAGATATAAAATATTTCCATTAACTTAGACTTTTACTTCAAATTCTAGAGGTAAACTTCACAGAGGAAATTTCCCTTACCATTTAATATCTCATTGCTGCACAGGGAAGAAACATGGTTAAATTATAGCTGCATAGTGCTAGACTAGGAATAGGTCAACAACAATTACCTACAGAATTAAAATAAAAACCAGACTCATGGGATCACAAATGAAGATAAATTACTTTTGTTCTAAATAGATGACCCATCTATTAATCTCTTCTAAGTTTAGTTTCCTCAAAATATTCAAATATTGATAAAGCTCCGTCTAGCTTTAAAATTTATGAATCAAAAATAGAATTGTTATAGGTCAGATGTGCATTTTCCAGAAAAAAAAAGTGTTTTTCAATCATGACATGTAAGAGGTTTAGCTACAACTTTTTTTAACTATTCACAAGAAACCACTGTCAAACAATTAGTGATGAATAAAAACTTATAAATATGAAAATTCAAAGGGAAAAGAAGATTTGGTAACAAAACTTCATTTTCAGGCACATGTGTATTATCAAGACAGAACACTTTTGTAATGACTGCTTCCCAGAACTATACCACATGTTACACAAACACTGAAACAAAGAAACAATGAAAATTCACTATTTGACATACTTACCTATTTCCACATATTTAATGTAAAAAAAAAAAAGATACTTTTATACACAGCTAGCTCAAGAACAGAGTAATCGTGGTGCCCTAGCAAAACTGTTTTCTCCTCAAGCTAAGCTGTTTCAATGCTTATTTGATCCAGACTCCTAATTTGAATATCCAAAATCCTAAACACTTCAAAACCCAAAATGCTTGGAGCACAGACATGACATCACAGATGTGAAATTCCATACCTGAATTCATGTGACAGGTTGCGGTCAACATGCAGGCACACTAAAAATATTGCATAAAATTACCATTGAGCTACATGTATAAGATGTATATGAAACATAAATAAATGTTTTTTGTCTACCCTTGGGTGCCATCCCCCCAAAAACATCTCAATATGTATATGAAAATATTCCAAAATCCAAAAATTAAAAATCTGAAAATTCTTCCAATTCCAAGCATTTTGGATAAGAGACAGTGAACCTGTATTACCAAATTTAACAGAGAAAGAGAATGTAAGTTATGTGACTTCCCTAACCATTCTCACCCTCAACATAGCCACCAGCCTCAAAGACATCATTTATGTCAAAGTAGCATAAATGTAAGCCATCACCATTAGACCACTTAGACCCTTTGATTAACAAAATATGACAGCTGCATAAAATTTTTGTGGTACTATATTCCTAACATCTTACTTTAATTACTAATTATAAAAACAAGTATTTCTAGAAAAGACTATAAATCAAACATCATAATAGGGCCTTTCCCTTTAACTATAAAATATAAATAAGGCCCTGCTTCTTTCAACCCTTACTCCTACCTTCACACCCTTCACTTGTTCAGAGCTATAATCACTACTCAGTTTAATGTAACCCTTTTTTAATGCCTTATATATTCATAAGATAGGGATTAAATAATACTTGCTTAAAACAGGATCTGGCATTCAAGTGATGGCACTCAAGACTCAAGCGATGTTAGCTGCTACCATATTTCAAACAATACAATTTTGATGAACATTTAGGTTAAAACAATTCTTCCTATACAGTGCTGTGATGAACATCCTTGTTCACAGATGGGTTTGGTTTTTTTTTTGGGGGGGGGGAGGATGAGTAAATTCTTGCAAGTGAAAATGCTGATTCAAACACATACTCTCATAATATTTTACTAACAAGTTTCCACCAATCAACATAAATATCAAGTCAATTTTCACTCCAACAGTGTTTGACCATCATTGGTCTCCAATATTGGGTATTAATATAATCTTTAACACTAGGTATTAATGTTTTTACTTTTTGGCAATCCAATGGCTAAAAATGATCACTGATTTATCAGTTTTCTAATAGAAGTTGAATGTCTATTTATGTGGTTTTTTAACCTTTATTTATTTATTTTTATGTGGTGCTGAGGATCAAACCAAGTGCACCCCACATGCTAGACAAGTACTCTACCACTGTGCTACAACCCCAGTCCCCTTTCATGTGTGTTTTTTTTTTTTTTTACTGCCTATATTCTTTTATCATATGCCTGTCCCTAATTAGATGTGGAGAATAAAGAAACATTTTCTCTTGGGTCAACAAGAAAGAAAAAACATCTGTGCCTCAATCCCCAGCCCAATTCAGGAAAATGATTGACAGACCTCCTCCTCCCTTCAATCTCACTAGAATATAACTTTTAAGTTAAATTCTCTTGTTGCATAGAATAATTGCTTAATTAGAGAATCCAGCTGCTCTTGTTATTTAGCCCTAAGTCTGAACTTCCCTCTTTCATTAAAACTAAGATAACTTTTTGGTCCATTCATATGTACAAATGAAACTAGAAACTATATTCCAAATATTGTCCTCCCTCTTAAAAAGACCCTAGCTACTGATCTTGGCTCTATCTTGGCCCCCTCCACCTTGTATACCAGACCTGGTCACCATCAACAGAACATCATCACTCTCCATGATTAAAGTGCTCATAAGCAACCACAATATTCCAATCCTCAGCTGGCTCACAATATTCCAATCCTCAATCATGCAGAACATCTTTAACATCATGGGTCCTTTGGCTTCTCTCCATCCTCACCACTCCTTCCTTACTTTGCCTCCCAAACAGTTCAGATTTCACCTCCTACCATTTAAATACTCTCTTGCCAATATCCTAAACCTCTTAGTATCTCTGTACTTGTATTGCATCCACCCAGCAAAAATCTAAACCTGTATGAAATGTAGAAATCCCCTTACTCATACCTCAAACAGCTGACTAAAGCAAGAGAACACCCCCTATACAAGCAGATGGTTTGGTTCTACCATCAGCCATTTCACCAAATGCTTGCTAAACAAAGTGCAACAAGTCTATTACTTTTCTCTAGCTAACTGCCATGTAGACTTCAAAACAGTAATTTAAAATTTTATTCTCCACAAATCATGATCTTGAAAATTCCATGAGTAAGAATTTGTTCCATAATTTATCTATTGTCAGTGTCTTAAAAAGTGCTGGGTATACAAGAAGTACTGAATAAATCTATGTTAAATGAATGAATAATGCTCTACCTCCTAAGCTCCTGTTAAAGTCCCTTTTTAGTGTCATGCAAACGAAATATATGTTTAAAATCTTCTAACAATCCTGCTACAAAGAACTAAATTATGTGTCCTACAAATGTTAGGCAGTAGGCCAGACACTGGGGATGCAGAACTCAAGACATTGTTCCTGCCCTTGAAGGCTCTCAGTCTAGAACTTTTGTAGTGTTTATGTAATTCTACTTTAAATTCAGTTATTCATTCCATAAATGTATGAATACTTGTATGACAAACATAAATCCTATGTTACTCTTACTTATAACTATCTCAAATATGAGAGACTTAATAATTCTCAAACTGCATTTAAAATAAGGCAAATATTAGAAATTAAAATTATATTTCCTATACTACCTCTTATTTACCTATCTATTACATAACTGATTTCCTATATAAACCAACTCATATTGTGTTTAAAATAAAGTCTGAAGATTTCTTAACCATACAAATAAGTGATAATATTAAATGCTTTAAAATATTATTAAATGTGAAATGTGTCTCTTTTGACCCAACAATTCTTCAAGACTATCCTAAATTTAGGTATGCACATATGTACAAGGGTAAATGTATCTCTACTAGTCTAGAGGTTAGCGGAATAATGAAGTGAAAATAGAAATTTGCAGAGAAATACATGTAGTAATATTCTATTTTTATTAATAAAGGGAAAAATATACATAAATACAGAGTATGTAGTTAAATAAACACAAGTGAGTAGGGTGGAAGATGCCATGGCCTGAATGTCTATGCCTAGTCCAAAGTTGTTGCTGAAATCCTTATCCCCACGGTGTTGATGTTATAAAGGGGCCTTTGGGAGATGATTAGGTCATGAGAGCAGAGCCCTCAATAATGAGCTCAGTACTCTTATAAAAGAGGCCCAAGAGAGACCTCCTTGCTCCTCCCACCAGGCGAGGACTCAGCAAGAAGGCACCATCTATGGAGTCTTATTCCTGGACTTTCAGCCTCCAGATCTTTGAATAATAATTTTTTCTTATTTATAAGTCACACTGTCTATTCCTCTATGTGGTTTGACATAAGGGAAGGTATCACTTCTGTGATTAAAAAAAGAAAAAGTTCATTACTTTAAGTGTACAAAAAGGCTTTTTCCTGTATTTCAGTTCTAAATATGGGCACTTGCCAAGTTCTGAACATCTGACATATATGGTCATCCTACAAATATGAGCCACTGTGCTAGATCAAGCGCCTTGAAGGGCAGAGGAAGAAGGACAGCAGTTGTATATTGTTGCCTACTTCTCTTCCCACCAAGTGGCTTCACTTGAGAAGCAGAGAACAGAACAGAAGGAGAATGTTGAGGAAGAACTATTTAACACAATGAGACAACTTTAACATGAAACAATAAAACAACATGAAAATGGAAATGAATGACAGGTTCCTAGGCCTGTTAAAAATAAATAATAAAAGACCAATTAAACCAAAATGTGTTTGAGATACTATATATGTTCAATAATGCCCTCTCCTTTTGGACATGGTACAATTGTAAGTCAAATTCCACAAAGTCTCCCATAGGACCTGTTTTCTCTTAAGACCAACAAACAGCCTAAAAACCCTGATTCACTAGGTTTGAGCACTCTGGGTCAAGTATTATTTCATCTGTTCTCAAAGACTGCACAGTAAACTGTATTAAATATAGGGAATGGGATGGTTTGGGATCACTGCTATGATTCCCACCCTCCCCTGATATCTGTATAGCACTTTATACTTTAAAAAGGTCTTTGATACACATGAATCACATGTTTAAATTACTAAGAGGAAGTAATTAAAGTATATCACCTTGCATTATAAGCATGCAACAATTTAACCTTTGATGATTAAAAAGGTAGCAGAACATGAATTTGAAAATGTATGCTATGAGACATTATGCAGATATACTTGAACTGTACTGTAGATACTTGATATTTTCCAAATAGGAAATTTCAGATGAGAAACTGTCACAAGACCAAAAGTTTACTTTAAATTTTATAAGCAAAGGTTAATTTATTTGAAGAAAGTCTACTCCATTGGACTATAACTGATAGGGAAGACGTAATCCACTCATGAACTATTTTTTTGTACATAAGTAACAAACATGGGAAAATCTGGGCTATCATCCTTGAAAAAATATTTTTTACACTAGTTCTTCCTCAAAGGGCTAAAAACTTCTAGGTAAATATGGCTTTATATTATGCAATGATGATTTTGCAAAAATGATTCATGGAACTGTATATAGACTTTCCAAGTTTAAACACTGAAACATCTAATTTTAAAAATCTAATGAGGCATTCAACATATGTACCAATATGTGCCAAACGCTAAAAATAAAATATACATATCCATTTACTTCCAGGTACAAAGATAAACTTTATAGTGCTCTCTACCTACTATAGGTATTTTGCACAGATTAAATGAAATTTTTCTAGGAACACATGCCACTTATGTGAAAGCAATACCAAGTATTTTTTAGATATTTACAAAAGCCCATTATGTAGAAAGGAATTTTTAAAGGGTCAATTCATGAAAGAAACAGTAATATGTCATAAATCATCTAAAATGAGTAAAAATGAGAATTCAAATAAAAAACTCAAGTTAGGGTAAGTAAGTAAAGACTCTAGTTGATAGCCAGAAAAGGACATATAAAGTAAATTCATTTAAAATGGAGATCAAATTTATAATGCAATGGAAATAAAAGCCTGATTAGGACATTGTCTTGAAATTTTTTAAAATAGTTTATTGTATGAAATAAAATTTATAACAAAAATTATATTCTTATTATTAGAACATAAAGTGTGAATCAAATGTTGCTTATGTGGCAAAATTTTTTCCAACAAATTATATGATAATCCAATTCAAAATCATTTTGATTTTCATATGGCCATTATAAAGGAGGGTTTTTTTGGGTTTTGTTTTTAACACTTGAAGCTTCATTAATCTTTCTAAATGTTTCACTTAATGTTTTCATCTTCAAATCATTCCCTTTTTAACGCCTATAACTCAATTATCCTCTTTGGTCTTTCTCTTGTTTCCTTTTTAAATTGTCTGCTACGCACTCAATATCTAGAACTCATAGGAAACTGAACATACAAAGAAAACAAAAGTCAAGATAGATGCACATGCTAACTGAAGTGAGGTTTTGGAGTGGGCACTAACTTTCAAAATGGTATTTTAGTGAATATTTTGCTTTCCTACACAACTCCTCCTGCAACCTCACAATTGCAGTGACTTGGATAATAATTTCACAGCTAACGATAACCCCTCATTTGTGTATTACCTGCAAGAGGGGATATTCATCCTGATCTGAATATCTTAGGATATACAAAATATGTCCCTGTCAGGGCCACATTTGTAAATGATATTTTTAATGCAATATAATACTATACCAAGGTGGTAAGGGAGTTCCTTTTCATATAGAGTCTCTCCAAGTACTGCAGTCCTTCGTCTTTCAGTAACTCCAATGGAAAATGGTGCAGATTCCTATAATTTAAGAACAAATTCTTGTGCTTTTCAAGCCTTGCCACAGTGATCGTCTTACAAAGTTCGGATGCCATGATTGATCATATCCCATCAGGCACAATGCAGCACTACATGTTGTCAAAATTGGTCAATTTCTATAAAGAGAACAAAAAAGTTTAATCATTATAAGACTCTTACTAAGACTGAAGGTATAAATCTGTGTTACAGTGCTTGCCTAGTATGTGTGCGAGGACCTGAGTTCCATCCTCAGCATCATCAACAAAAAAGACTTTTTTATAAGCATCACCATATAAACCTGTTCACTTACAAAGCTACATGTGTACACACATTAACAAGATGAATTATACATTCTATCCTATATTTTCTTTTGTAACAACTGAAATTTAGGAGATTAAAATGAAAAATAATAAAATATTCTGATTAAACACTTACTATTTATCAGAAATGGTCCTAATAAAAAAAAACATTTTTTGGACTTGCGGTAGGAATACTTATCTAAGAGACCATAGATCAGTTTAACCTCATATTCATCTTGAACTATCTCATTTTGAATTTATTTTAATATATGTCAAAATATTAGCACATATGTTAATAGATCATTAACCATTGTTTTCTTTACTTCCAGTATCTGAATGTTTTCCTGTATCCTAACTTTCCTTTCTTTTATCTCTTTATTCTGGTTTTGTTTTGGATTGTGTTTGTTTGTTTTTGCTTTGCAGATTATCTGAAGTAGCAAAGAAACACGTTCAGGGTTGCAAAGTTTTATTAATTTTATTTATTTATTGTGTGAAGTCCAGCCTCAAGCATGTTAGGCAAGCATTATATCATTAAGCAACACCTCCAGTGCCCAGTTTTATTACTTTACATCTTTTCAATGAAAGAAGCAACACTGCAAAAGGACACAGTAGCACTGTATTATTCTATTATAATCTTTCTGGGCCTCAGTTGACTAATATATTAATGTGTTGCTTTAAAGGCTCCAGGACAAATTAAATTAAATTAAATTTTCTTCTGGTTACAAAATTGACAAGGACAGGAAGAAAAGTAACATTTGACATTATATCCACTGGCTGAAACAAACTTTACCATCACTGAATACAAGATGAAACAAATTGAGGGCTTCCAGAATTTGTCCAAGGGAACAGTTTACAAGAGATGAAGATCAGGTTCAGTGAATTTCAAAACTTGGGCTCTTTACACTGATTCATAAGGTTCCTCAAGATACAAAGGAAATGCTTAAACAATTATAAAGAAGCTGAGTTTTGTTCAATGATTCTACTCTGTTTTTCTGGTACCTTTCCCAAACTACCTACTAGAAAACAAACATAAAACCACCTTTCACTTTTCACCAGAAATTAATGCCAAAGCTTTCAATAAGCAGAGTTTTGCAAGTTTCATATTATTTTCTATCATTCCCAAAATTTAATTCCTAGCTAATAGGACAACCCTTGCCAGAGCAAAGAATATGAAATTCTCAATAACATTCCCAATGCAATATAATAATCCAATATTTCCCCATATTTGTTCCACCTACTCACTTACCTACTTTATGAGATATTATGTGATTTTGTGCAAGACCCTCAATCTTAAGATATCTTAATTCTCTATAAAGCTAGGGGAACTAGATAACAATATCAAAGACTGTGGAAAATGAAGCTTTCTAGGTAATTATTCCCTGAAGTAAACTGAAAACATTTAAGATATCTCACAAGCATCTCAACTTAATATAGTCACAGAGAGTTTTAGATTTTCACCACCAGTCTGAACCTTCCAAGTCTTTTCCCTCTTAGTAAATGGGGAGAAAGCATAATTCTATCCATGCAGCAGCCCATTCCAGAAAGCTGGCATTATAAATGAGTCTGTCCTCCTATTCCCCCACATCTCTGCACTATCATAAGGGTGATGGTTTCCATTTCTAAAATATATTTCAAATCCATCTACATCTCTCCATCTGCCAGAATCATAGACACTGTCATATCCTCATTGAGTCAACTCTTATTACTGGTCTGAGTCCACTTCAATCATTTCCAACACATTAATCATAGTAGTGAGACTTTGAAGACGCAAACCCAACTGCTTCTCATTCTCTCTCAAGCACACATCTTACTAAATAAACCCTTCAGAAGTTTCTTACTTAGAAAATCACCCTCTTACCAGGTCTTCAGGGCTTTTCGCCATTGGACCCAACACACTTCTCTAGCCTCATTTGTGGCAATCTCCCTGGCTTCCCAAATTCCTGGAACTACCAAATTCCTTTGAGTTCTTGTTGTTCTGCTATCCTCTAAGTCTGGAAAGCACTTCCCCATCAACCTCTAAGTTTCAACATAAAAACCAATTCCCTATTTCAAGTTAAAGTATTCCCCTGGTATTCTTTTCAAGCAACCCACCTGTTTTTCTTCATTGGATTCTGTGCAATTTGTAATCTATATATTTACTGGTGCACCTGTTTACTCTTAATCTACCAAGAGCCTGTAAAACCCAGAGGGCAGAGATTTTGCTGCTTCTTCATGCCTGCACAACTAGCACAGTATCTAAAAGCAAGCCTTCAAACAGTTAATGAGTGGATGAAATTAGAATATTTGGAATAATACTGGAAGGCTGATTTTTCATGTACCCATCTCAAAACCATTTATAGATTGTATAAACTTGCTGCATGCCATAAGGATCTCTAATCCTCACAACCATGCATTGCAACATTGCTTAGCCCATTTTCTAGATAAGAACAGAGTTTCTCAGAAAGTAACCTGCCAGAATTTCAAAGCAGGTGGCCTAACTGCAAACTGCAAAGTCTGTGCAGCATCATACAAGGCATCCTTTCATGCACTTCAGTGTAACTAGTGCTTCTTCTATCATTTATGTGGTATGCAAAACTTACATAAATGAAGTCTTTGCTTCATAAAGCAAAATACATCCACGCTCACTGATAGAAAATTCAATAAGAGAATTAACCAGATAGTTTTCCTTCTGAATGCTCTGGCTGGAACTAGTTACCTCAAAACCATCATTAATTACATCCTGAGAAAATGCATTTTATTTTGCATCGAAGATAGACTGGCAGATAGTCTATACAAATGCAATCTCAAAGCTGTCAGCAGTGCTCATGGTTTTCCAATATGCATTCATTGGCAACAGAGCCTATAACAGCATAATTTTCTTTCTATTTTACTACACTATCTCTTGCCTATAGTTAAAGCAAATGGTGTATTTAGCATTAACTATATACAGCTGCACCTCCACCTGAGTTTTGACAGATGAGCACCAATCTTATTATTAAAAAAACAAACAAAAAACCCTCCCATTTTAAGAAAATCCCACACATTTTAAGCAGGAAAGGAGTCCCTTAGGCTGACTTCGCCATACCTATTCTACACGGTAGAATACCCATTCCGATATCCTAGCACTGGAGATTAGGGAATTATAAACTGTGTATCAAGCATTTATAGAAGATTATTTTCTTAGTACTAAGAAATGCTAACATTAGTCTCATGCAAAACACATGCTGTTTTGCCCCAATTAAGCACTAAGATAGTTACAGTTAGGCAGCAGCTAGCATAGTGGCAGGGGTTTCACAGACCGGTGTTAGGGGGACTGTCCGATCCCCTGGCGACGGAGTGCGAGGAGGACCCAGCAGCCTCGGTGACCCAAGGCCCTGGGCAGTCCACAGTCCCACTCGCTGCAGCCAGGCGTTTTTGCCGGGTCAGGTATGGAGCGTCCCCACCGGGGACTCGGCCAAGGGACCTTGACACTTGAACCTCCGGACAGGGTGGACAGCTGCACTCACCTGGGCGCCGGCACAGCCAGCGCTCCCGAGCGCGGGCGGAGCTGGACAGCAAGCCTAGGGACGGCGGATGGGGCGGGGCGGGGAAGGGCTGGGCGGGATGGCCAGTGCCGGCGGGCCCCGGGGGCGGGGCGGAACCCGCACTACTAGGAGTTGGGGAAGAGGGAGCCGAGGAAAGGAAAACAGGACCTCGCGATAATTCGTCTCAGTTCTCGCGTTTTCACGATAGGTGAGACGATAGGCTCGTTTTCCAAGCGATGTTCCTATTGGCGGAGAGCACTGCTTCCTTCCCCTTGGTCCCGGTAGGGGCTCTGCTTTTGCTTCCGGCTCCCGCGTGGGGATGGAAGAGAGCGACTCTTTGTTTAGTTATCTTGAAAGAGTAATTTAGCCAGCGCCAACGTCAGGAACCGCTGGTCGTTAACCTGTTATTTTGTTTGTACATTCATTCAGGCGCTCGGACTAGTTATTCAATCCATAGGTTGAGCCATGACAAAACCCACGACGTGGAGCGCTTGTTGTGTACCTTGGGGCATTCTAAGAGCCGTGCACAGATTATCTCATTTAAGTCTAAACAGCAATCCCATGACACAGGTACTGTTATTATACCAGTCTAATGGGTTTAAAACTGAGACTGATAGATTTATGTCATGCAGGGTTCGTCAGTGAACAGTGAGCCCAAGCCCTGGGTTAAAGAGCTCACTGATAGGTTCCAAAGATGAGGAAGTAGTCTGCACTTAAACACTCAAGGTCTATTTTGAGAAACAGTTGCCAAAAAGCACGATAATAATTTAGACATTATGACAGTTACTAGCATGGCTAAGTAGGATGTCAAAAAATATTTCTTAAAGAGAAAAATTCCTGTCAACGAAGACATCAAAAGAAGAGGGCTTTGGGGTTTTTTGTTGTTTGTCTTTCAATACGTGCATTGTTCGGGAACATTAAAAACTTTTTAAAAATATTGTGTTCATAACTATAGCACCTTTCCTTCTTTAAAAAAAATCTTCTAAAAATTATATAAGTGGAAGAAATGATTTATAGTAGAGGGGGTGGAGAGAGAGAAGGGGAGGGGAGGGGAGGGGAGGGGGGATAGTGGAGAATGGGATAGACAGCAGAATACATCAGTCACTAGAAAGGCAATTTGTAAATCAATGGAAATGTAACTGATGTGACACAGCAATCTGTATACGGGGTAAAAATGGGAGTTCATAACCCACTTGAATCAATCTGTGAAATATGGTATATTAAGAACTATGTAATGTTTTGAACAACCAACAATAAAATAAAAAAAAAATCTTCTAGAACTTATTCTTTGTCCTTTGAAAAGCTTGGTCTGATAATTTGCTAAAGGCTTATTGTCAACGTTAAATTTTATAGTGAACTAGTTTTATGTTGGCTAATTACTTTTAGAGATGAATTATCTAGAAAGGAGCGTTATACTAAATAACACTGGTTCCAAAATAAGGTATGAATTACAATCAGATGGTTATCAATTATTTATTAAATCTGGTCTTCCGGAGTTACTGATGTGACATGTACATACATAACCTGTATTCCTAAAACCTTTTATGGAGTTTCATAATACCTCAGAAACTTTTTGCTGGACTTAAAATGAGGAAGCCTAGAGTGTGTAAAAGCAAACATCTATCGGTTATTAAGAATCAACCCAAATAAAGACACTTGTTGCTAATATTGGAATAATCACACATGCAAAATAGAGGAATAATAGAAAAACAATTTTTTAAAAAAATCAGTGTTAGTTTCTTAGTTTTCTTTTTTAAAAAAAGAAATACTGTGTTTTGGGGTACATTAATCGAACATCTTATATTTGATCATGAAAAATGAATCATGTTAAGATAACTTTTACCCCCTTCCCAAACTGACACAAAAGTGACCAGGCCAGTATGTGATATTAGTGTATCTTATGAACATTCTTTAGATCTCTCAATTTGTAGAGGGTCAATTTACATATTTTTTACTTACTTAAAGGGGAGAACCCTTTAATTTAAACTAGTGATTCTACAGTCTTCAACAAAATTTAACATCAACAGGCAGCAATACCACTTTAAGAAAATTCCAAGGAAAAGACAAACTCATTTTAAAATTCCCACCTCTGGCTTCCAAGGATTGGGTTACAAACTGCTCCTCTCCACTCCCTATTGGTGAAAACTCTATCATTCATTCTTCTGCCTGAAGTTTTGTGAGGTACTGGGTTGCTTTACGGGGGAAAGGCTGTTCCAATTTTGTCTGGAACTGCCTTACTTTAGACTTTTTGTGGTAATCTCTACAAAGAATCCCAAACGGAGACAGCCAGCGTAACCAAACTGGCAAATCAGGTTATCAAGACAACTGTGATTTGCTTGAAAAAGAAACGGAGATTCTGTTCATCTGACTGGGTAAACTGACAAAGGGTTTTACGACATGTAACTGGAGATCTGAGAGTTGAAGAGAATTTTCTGGTTTTTCAATGTTTTAAAGAAGTATCAAAGGAAAAACGGAGAAAATACAGGCAGCATGTAAGGGAGGCAGGATGAAGAGTCTGCAGAGGGTGTTTGTCTTTAGGAAGAAGTTGGAAAGTATTTTCCCCAGATTATCAGTGGGGGTTTGAAAGGTAAAGCAACCAAGATAAAATTAATTATAGATTATTTTCTACTTTAAGAAACTGTGCTCTGTTGTTATTTTAGCTTAAATATGGGTTGACAATAATATTGTAATTTTTAAGTGAAATAGCTATTTGTGTTTGTATAGCTGGTGTAATAGACAAATGCATCTATTAAAAGTTTTAATAGAAAATTACAGTTGGCTTTGGACCCAAATTTTGCATATATTTATAAACTATGAAATCCAGGCACATCTGCCTATGGTCAAGGTAGTTCATGCAGGATAAATTTCCAAAACAGAAATCTGGCATTCATATTTTCAGAAATGATATTTTTTATTAAAACCAAAATATAAAAGTTCAAGAAGATATTGATAAACAAAAAATATTAATTGGCCACTATTTGTCCATATTAGCGAATATAAAATAATAAAACACAAGATGAACGAGATGTTAAATTAATGTACTTGAAACCACAATATTTCTGTTTATTAAAAAAAGAAAACTAAGAAACAAACATTGATATTTTTAAAAAATTGTTTTTTCTATTGTTAATCTATTTTGTATGTGATTATTCCAATATTATCAATAAGTCTCATTATTTGGGTTGATTCATGATAACTGATGGATTTTTGCTTTTACACAAAAATCCTCCAGAAGCTCATACCAAAACTGTAGAAAAAATGAGCCTCAGAACATTTAATAATGTTCTGGACCGTTCTCAATGCCCAAATGACTGTTATAAATCACAGGTGCTTCAGGATCTTAGATCAACATGAGCAGAATTATTTAGGGAGAGCTTCACAATATGGTACCAATTCAAGTAACTGGCAAATTTTCAGAAGATTAAAAAAAAATGGAATTCCATGTAGTAGGTGATAAGTCAGCAAATACACATAGCGTAAGAAAGAGTAGGTTGACTGGAGAATAAGTGTGATTTGGAAAGCTTGATTAAAATAATGATTTTTTGAAAAGCACAAGAAGTTACACAAAGAGCCAAAATTGCCAGGATTAAGGAGTTTGGTCTTGGATTTTTTAATGGGAGGGATACCTTATGAAAGGAATATTGGAACATGATAAAACTGGCAGTGCAATTTAAGGTGGCTTGGGGGCAGATACCAAAGGCCAGAGGGCTCAGTGATACAAGTATCGATATACAAAATGGTTACTAAACTTCTTAAGGCATTTTATCCAATTATCTTCCCTGTGTTATTACATTTCTTTGTAATCCTGAAAAGCATTGAGTCTTTTTCTAGTTTAGCACTACAAGAAACTTATCATATGTAGTGGTGGTTGTGGTCTAATTAGGACAGTAAAGGTGATCTTTGTTCACATGGAATGTAAACACACATTTGTTCACATGGAATGTATTCTTTCTTCTTACCTCACAGAATTTACTTGTGGTTTGTTCAGTTTTGCAGTACTGAGAATCAAACCAAGGGCGTTTTGCATGTTAGGCAAGTACTCTACTGCTACATCCCCAGTACTTTTTATTTTGAAACATGGCTTGCTAAATTGTCCAGGCTGGTCTCAGACTTGAAATCCTCCTGCCTAAACCTCCTGAGTAGTCAGGATATACCAGCAAGTCTGTCTTTTAATTGTGTTTCCTTGATTCTGCTTAAGAAGGAACTTGTACCAGCAAAACCTTATGACTTGAAGATCACCATAGGAGGCATTGTGATTCAGACAAAGCACCCACTCAGTGGGCTGGGGTTGTGGCTCAGCAGTAGAGTGCTCCCCTAGCACTTGCGAGGCCCTGGGTTCAATCCGCAGCACCACAGAAAAATAAATAAATAAAGGTATTGTATCCAACTACTATATATATATATATATATATATATATATATATATATATATATATACACACACATATATATGCACACACACACACACACACATATATATGTATATATACACATATACACACACACACTCACACACACACATACACACACAACAACACCCACTCAGTGAGCTGCTTATACACATATATATGTGTATATATATATATACACACACATACACACACAAACAACAACACCCACTCAGTGAGCTTCTGTGATATACCAGACACCATGCTCAATATTGGGAAAGCAAGATAAATCAAAGACCATTTCTGGGCAGTGGCACCAAAAAGCCCATATAAAATTTCCAATGGTTCTCATATTCTGTCATGACTCCTCATGATGTATAGTTGAGCCTTGGTCAGCCTGGGTCGCTGATTGAGTCTGTAGAGCAGAGATTTCCATCTCCAATCCTCAACCAAGTTAATCTACAGCATTAAAAAGTTAGTACACTACCTTAACTAGCATACCTAATCTGGACTACCTCCACTTATAAACAGGATTTCCCCTGAAGATTTTGGCATTTCATTTTTTCTTAAGTTAGGGGGGAAATACCCTAATCAACTGTTTTAGGTATCAAATAGGTGAGATATTTGGGGAGAAAAATCACACTATAAGGATGATTTAATTCATTAGTAAGCATTTATTAAGGCTGATTTAGATGTCAGGCACTGATGTCAAGTGATCCATCTATTTGTACAGTAATGATATTAACATAAGATTGATTCTAAAGATTGTTGAGGCCTCTGCCATATTATCAGGGTTGCTCTATCTTATAAAAGTCTTGTAGTTGTAAAATGTGTAAAAACCAGAATTACATATAAGACAGTGTGGTTTCATAGCCATTTTTAATAGCTTTTGTGATGTATAATTCCTATACCCATAAAATTCACTTATTTTAAAGATAGAACTCAATGATTGTTTTTTAAAATTTTTATAATTGTATAATCAGTGCCATGTGCCAATTTTAGAAAGTTTCAGTTACCCTAAAAAGATAATTTGTGCCCATTTGGAGACAATTCCCTTTTGCTATCTCCAGCCCCACCCAATCACTTACAGACTGTTCTTTTCTATAGATTTACCTTCTCTGGAAATTTTATTAAAATGGGATTATACATATATGGTCATTTTATATCTGGGATCTTTCACTTAGCATAATGTTTTTGAGGTTTATTCATGTTGTAGTATGTAATATTGCTTCACTTCTTTTTATTGACAAATAATAATTGATGACATGCCAATACCCATGTTTTCTTTATGTATTCATCACTTGACAGATATTAGGATTGCTTTCAGTATTTTGCTATTATGGCTAATGCTGCTATGAAGATGTGTACAAGTTTTTGTGTAAATATGTGTTTTCAGTTCTCTTGGGTTTATACCTAGGAGTGGAATTGGTGAATCATATACCAATAACTTTATGAAGAATAATGCAACTGCTTTCCAACGTGAGGCACCACTATTTTACATTTCTACTAGTAGAATATGAGAGTTCCAATTTCCTCAGATTCTCAACAACACTTCTTGCAGTCTTTTTATCATGGTCATTCTGGTGGAAGTGAAGTGGTATCTCATTATATTACATTTTGCTAATGACTTGTAATATTGAGTATTTTTCATGCACTTATTGGCCACTCCACATATCTTCTTTGAAAAATGTCTTTCAAATGTTTTGCTTATTTTTATCTTTTTTTATTCTTTTTTTATTATTAGTTGTTCAAAACATTACAAAGCTCTTGACATATCATATTTCATACATTTGATTCAAGCAGATTATGAACTCCCATTTTTACCCCATATACATATTGCAGATTCACATCGGTTCCACATCCACTTTTTAACATACTGCCATACTAGTGTCTGTTGCATTCTGCTGCCCTTCCTATCCTCTACTATCCCCCCTCCCCTCCCCTCTCCTCTCCTCCCATCTTCTCTCTCTACCCCATCTACTGTAATTAATTTCTCTCTCTTGTTTTTTGCTTATTTTTAAATTGGACTATTTGTCCTCTTAGTGTTGGGTTGTAAATAGTCTTTATATAATCTGGATCAAAGTCCTTTATCAGATATATGAATATGATTTACAAATGTTTTCTCCTAATCCGTAGGTTGACTTTCCCCTTTACTAATAGTATCCTTTGAAGAAACAACTTTTCAATTGTGATAAAATCCAGTTAATCTATTTTTTCTTTTATCACTTGTGCCTTTAATGTTGTACCTAAAAAACCTTTGCTTAACTCAAGCTCATAAAGACTTACTTCTATGTTCATAATATGTTTTAACTCTCGATTTTATGTCTTTGATCCATTTGGAGTTAATTTTGCTATGTGAGGTAGAGGGCCAGCTTCATTCTTTGACATGTACTTATTCAGTTGTTCTAGCACTATTTATTGAAAAAAC
This sequence comes from Spermophilus citellus, assembly GCF_964194105.1. Taxonomy (NCBI): domain Eukaryota; kingdom Metazoa; phylum Chordata; class Mammalia; order Rodentia; family Sciuridae; genus Spermophilus; species Spermophilus citellus. The sequence goes on from NC_138185.1 coordinate 55,725,493, forward strand.
TACTCTTTGCCCCATTGAATTATTTTGGCACCCTTATTTTAAAAAAAATGCTGTGTAAGGCCCTGGGTTTGATCCCCACCAATCCCTCCCACATACACACACACAAAATTGACCATATATGTCAGGGTTTGATTTTGGATTCTCAACTCTTTTTGGTTATTCTGTGCCCACCTTGTATCCTTACCACACTGTTTTATTGGGGATTTTTCCCCCAGCTTTACTGAGTGATGGATGACAAATTAAAAGTTGTACATATTTAAGGTGTACAACATGATGTTTTGATATAATTGTTACTTATGTAATGATTTCCACAATCAAGCAAGCTCATATAATCCAGAGTATTACAATGAATTCACATGTTAAACCAACTTTCCATTCTTGGAAAAAATCCTCTTTGATTATAATATATAGTCCTTTTTTATATGTCCCTAGATTTGTACTGTCAATATTTTTGGTGGATTTTTTGTGTCTATATTAATGAAAAATATTAGTTTGCTGTTTCCTTATGATATATTATATATTTCTTATGATGTATTAGGATAATACTAACTTTGTGGAATGAGTTAAAATCTCTCCTGTATTTTTGGACAGTTTGTAAAAGATACCTTTTATTTCTTCTTTAATGGTTTGGTACAATTCACCACTGAGACACCTGGACCTAGGCTTAACTTTTTATAATCATTTTTAATTATTATTATTATTGCTTGTGATAGATCTGTTTAGATTTTCTGTTTCTTCTCTGTTCAGTTTCAGTATTTCATATCTTTCTAGAATGTTTTCCCAATAATTCCACGGACATAAGGACCAGGTTAGTTTTTAATTCATAGTCTCATACATTCATAATGGTTGTTATTTCCTAAGAGCCACTTACCCTGAGGGTCCTTGCCCCGCCCTCAACCTTCTTATATCTCCCCACAAGTCAGCACCCAAAAGTTAACACCTGGAACAGCAGGGGACCTTCAGAACACAGCTCCAACATAGATTCTACCTATACAGATTAATTGATTCCTGTTTTTTCAATTATTATATATTTTAAACATCACCTTTTGGAAATGGAAGACTAAGTAAGACCCCACTTTCCACCTCTTCTTCCTCCCACATAAATCTGGGGCTGATCATGTGCTTCAGTATTCTACTGAACAGGTCTGGCAGAAGGAGCACCATCAATAGATTGGGTAAGCCTGAATGGCAGTTGTGGATACAGATTGAGAAGACTGGGAAGGCAAACCCGAAGCTGGCAGGGAGAGAGAAGTGTGTGGGGCCTGAGCTGATTTCTAACAAAATTTTAAGCCCCAGCTATGGCTATTACAAAGAAAAGGAAAGTGGCCGATGATAGGCATGTAGCTCAAAGTAAGTGAATGTCTTATGCTAGAAGTGCTACTATGTGATAACATACATAGTAACATAGTACTATAACATACATTAAAACAGACACATTTTTAAGGCAAGGTCACACTGATTCAAATCTTTCCAGAAGCCAGACAGGTAACATCCCTCCATTCATTAATTCAGAGATACACATTTGCTTTGGCATTTAAACATCTCTAAAATTAGAGTGGACATTGCAATTGATGCGGCAAGTCATAAATGGAGTATAAAATACCAGTGTCTAATAATCAATAATGCTGTAGATGATATGAAATTCAGGAAATGAGTGGCATGGGCAAGAAAAATCACATCCCTCTATTTTGCCTTTTACTTTGAAAGAGAGATGAATACAGAGACCTGATAAGAAATACACACATACAAACACAATGACAAATGGCAACTACTTTGCTGTCTCCATGCCCAAGAGCCAGTAGGCAGTGGTAGCAACTGGCAAACCAAGCAGTGTCATTGCCCCCAGGGACAGCAGCCCCTTCACCCTGGCCAGTTATTGCCTATAGTGACAGAGGCCCAATGTTAACAGTTCTGAGTTTTCAAAAGAAGTCAAAACCCAGTAATCTAGATCTTTATATGAAACTCCTAATTTTAAAATAACGCCTTAATCTTTTTTAACTCTCTGACAAAGAAAAAAAAGAAAAACAAAAAATGCATATAAGTTAGATCCAGCTTATGAACACTCTGATTATATATAACCTCTGTTTTAAGGATGTAATATTGAAGCAGCATGAGACAAACGGCATTTTTATGGTGAAGCCAAACAAGAAACCCCCATTTTAAAGTTTAGCAGGAGATTCAAAATTCCAGAATAACAAGTATTGCAGGACATATTTTATATGTCATTTTAAATATTCTTTTATGACTCTCTCAATAGAAAATAAGAAAATGTGGTTGATTCAGCTGAAGATGTTACATTTCCTGTTTATAAAAATACATGGTCACTTTTAAAATACAAATTTATGTTCCCAAAGTAACAGCATTTTCTTCCCACTGCTTTATAGACTGTGGTAGAAAATCTGTAGTAGACAATCACTAAATCATTAAAAGAACAGACTCATAGTTATGATCCTGTGATGTTGCGTAAGTAATTTAGCTTCTCTCAGCTTCATTGTCCACATTTATATTATAGGGGTAGGAATGTCTCCCCCTGTACCTCACATGGCTATGTAATAAGTAAGGGCCACATGAGATAAAACATGGAATGAATAATATGTTGCATAAATATCAGTTGTTAGTATTGCCCAAATAGTATAGATATCTGGGCAACACAGATTAATGAATCTCAGATTCTTCATCCCGGTCTATTGCTGTGACCCTAGATCATGACACCTATGAAAATGTCATCAACCTATCAGCCACTGGGTTGAGTAAATGAAGAAGCATAAGGCAAGAAAATATTTTTTCTAGTCAACCAACTTCCGGGGATCTGAAATAGCACTGAATCTCTAAACAGTGAGGTTTAGGCAAATCTTAGATGGTAACCCTGAAGGATTAGTCTTTCACATTTTCAAAGGCTACCCAGGAATGAGAGAGTTGCCTGGATCTTACATCAGCCTCAGTGGCTTTCTCACAGTTTGACCTTTGGCTGCTTCCTTCCTCTCTGTTTTATTTTTTCATTCTGTATTGCTTTATAGGGGGTAGAAAACGTCCTACTTTTTCCTTAGTGGACATCTTTTCTGATGCAAATGTACAGCTCTGTTGTGTATTCTGAAGGAGTCTGTACACTACTCTGGTGACTATATCCAGTCTATTTCAACATTTATCTCTATCTAATCTCAAATCCCATTTGGAAGAAAGTATGGAATAAGTTATTCATTTTTAAAAAGGAAAAGAAAATTGTTGTCTTTAAAAAATGTTATTCATAACTAGTGATGTGTTTTTAACTTCCAAGTTTGATATTTTCATGTAAGTTTTCTCCTACAACCTCAACTTCAGTCTGGTTGAAAATTAGTTGGTTGTCTTATCCAAATGACCACCCTCCTTTGTGTTACTACTTTTCTTTGTGGCATCAGGGTTTTTAGGGATTGTGAACTTTTTTTCTGTAAAGGACGAGACAGTGAGTATTTTAGGTTTCAATGGCCAGAGGGTTTCAGTCACTACTCACCTCTGCTATTATAGTGCAAAAGTAGCCATAAACAATATGTAAGGAAACTAATGTGGCTACGTTCCAATAAAACTTTATTTATGAAAACTGGGCCAAATTTGTCCCAGGGCCATAGTCTACCAACCCCTGTTTTCAAGACACAAAATGAAAATGTCATGGTTATTCTTGACTATCCTCCTTTAAGTTATTCATCTAAGCAATTCTCGAACATCCAAGCTATGATCCATTCTCAAGTTATGATGATTATTCCTTTCAGTAATTCCCCTCATCACTTCTCTCTCTTCTTTTCCCGCTGCTGCTGTGGAACTAATTTCATTCTGTATAATCAGAGTAATATTCAACTGGAAGCCAGGGAATGACCATTCCACCATATATACATTTATTGAAGATGTATGATAATTTCTTGGGAGAACTTTCAGACACATATGAAATATTATAAATTTATTATTAAGGACAATGCCTATGTAATCAGCATATAAATTGCAGAAAATAAAACTTGATGAAATCCTGGTTGATAGGTCATGGTTAAAAATGGTTGTGCAACATTGCTCAGATTTATAATTTCCCAAGGTCTGCAATGATTACAATTGTGATGTTAGGTAGAACACAGACACACTTTTAAAAATATTAATACTATGTTTGTATTTTAATGTGCATTAGGGGAAAATGTAGCTAGCATATCAAACCCATAATACCATTCATTCATTGTTAGGATGAGTCTGAAGTAAGCATTTACATTTTTAATAAAGTATCTGGGTTGAAAGAAAAGTTAACAATAATAAGTGCAGGCAGACTACAGACACAGAAAAAGTCATCAGGATGGTACTAGAATATTGAAAATCAGTGTCCATGTGGCCTCTCATAGTTTGATTATTATATTTCTCCAGTATTTACAGATCAATGTCATGGAACATTTTCATTTCCTTTTCCTGGGGAAAACTTTCAGTTGCTCTCCCCTTCCTGCCCATTAAATTCAATCAAATGGTTGGCCTGAAATCAATGCCTTCTTAAGTTGAAATCACAATTTCCACTTTTCCCTTATCTTAAGGGTTCCCAAACAATGTTCAAAAAAATGCTAATTTCATAAAATTTAATCAATACTTCAGAAAAAAGATGATTTTCATGGTCAAAAGTTTGGAAAATGCTTCTATATCTTTTCTCTAGGATACTTGTCATTGTACCATAGTAAAAGTTTTGAGAAGATAAATTGTTGGTACCCATTTATTTGATCATGAAATCCTCCTTTTGTGGAGCCAATATTTGGGTTTACCAACTCATTAGATCCCCTTTGTCAATGACCTCTCTTTGTGAAATATCTTGTGGCTCTCCTGTGCTGTGGCAAATGTGTTCTTTCCCATGCCCCACCTTATAGTTTATCAGCAGTTAGTCATATATTGATTTCACTTTAACACTTCCAAACTCTTACTAATTATTCACTTTACTTGGGATGATTTTTCTTCTCTGTCCTTGCTCTGAAATCTTTTCAAACAAGCCAAACCATCACAGCAGCAATGATTCCTGTTTCTGAAGTCTTAACCACTACTCCCTCTTCCAGTGTCTGTACCAGCTAGTATCATGCTCATGTGTACCTAATCTATTTGCCTGCTGGATCTTACATTTCTTGGAATTACTGTTTTCCATATAGTGTTTTAGCCTGGTATATTGCTTTTAGTTGTTAATAAATAAGGAAATGATAAAAGCATAAAATTTCAAAATGTTTTCTGTGGTAAATAGTAGAATTGGAGTTTGACATATCTGGGCAGGAGAGGGGGAATGAGGAGGCATCTCTGACCTATGCATATTTTTAACAGCTTTATTATTTGGCAAACAAATGTATACAATTTGATAAGTTTTGACATATGTGTACACCTATGAAACTGTCTTGAGAACATATCCATCATCACAAGGAGTGATGTTCCTTCTTTCTCCCTTCCCACATTTCCCCTCCTTGCTCCACTCCCCTTTCACACCACCACCCCCTTTCCTAGTTCAAGGACATCACTGATTGGCTTTTAATCACTATCCATTGCTTTAAATTTTCTCAAAATTTATATAAATAGAATCACACAATATGTATTCTCTTTCATCTGAGTTCCTTCCCTTGACATAGCTATTAAGAGATTTATTCATGTGGTAGCATAGTCAATCCTTTTTAATGCTGAGTAGTATTTCATTATATAGCTACTTCACGGTTTGATCATTCATTTACCTATTGATAGACAGTTGAGCTGATTCTAGTTTTTTGGCTATTAAAAATAAAACTGCTATGAACATTTACATATAAGTCTTTATGTAAACATCAGCTTTCATTTCTCTCGTGTAAATACCTAGGAGTGAAATGACATCAAACACACAGACAACAAAAGAAAAAAAATAGATAAGTTGAACTACATCAAAATTTAAAACTTTTGTGCATCAAAGGATGCTATCAACAGAGGGGAAAAGGAACCCATCAAATAGGAGAAAATATATGCAAATCATATCTGATGAGGGGTTAAGATCTAGGATATCTAAAGAATTCCTACAAAGCAAAATGAAATAAAAAAACAACTCAATTTAAAAATGGGGAAAGGATTTGAATAGACATATATGGCCAATAAACACTTGTAAAGATGTTCAACACCTGTAATCATTAGAGAAATGCAAATCAAAGCCTCCATGAGATATCACTTCACATCCATCAGGTTGGCTGTTACATAAAGAGAGAGAATGTCATATCTAGGAAAGCTTTGTCTAACTTGGAGTCACAAGGGTTTTCCTCTAGATGTTTTTATAGTTTTTGGTTTTAAATTTAGCCCTATGTCCCATTTTCAGTCAATTCTTATATATAGCGTGAGATTTGGATCAAAGGGTTTATGTTTTTATTTTTTGTTTACATGTGAATTTCCAGTTGTTCCAGCATATTTGTTGAACAGGCTGTTTTTTTCTCCAGTGAAATTTCTTTGCTGCTCTATTAATAATCTGTTATTTGTGTATTGTGGGTCCGTTTGGGACTGTATTCTGTTCAATTGGTCTATTTGTTTATCTTAACAGTAATTCCAAGTGCCTTGCCTACCACAGCTTTATAATATCTCTTAAGGAAAAGTTATGTTAATTCTTCAACTCTGTTCTACTCTAACAAAGTCATTTTGGTTTGTAGATCCTTTGTGTTTTCATATGAACTTTAGAAATTTTGTCAATTCCTGCCAAAACCCAAACCCATGCAGAAATTTAAATTGGGATGGTTTTAAAGGTGTAGATCAATTTGGGGAAAATTAACATCTTAATGTTGAGTCCTCTACTAACCCATGAACATGATGTGTGTTTCCAGTTGTTTAGGCCTTACTTTCTCTCTCTCTCTCTCTCTCTCTCTCCCTCTCCCTCTCTCCCTCTCTCTCTCTTTTTAACGTTTCTCTTACTAGTGTTATGGAGTTTTAAATTTTGTTCAGTTCTTATTCATCTTTTGGAAGATTTATTCTTATTTCCTATTTTTATGCTAATATGCGTAATATTGTAGTTTAATTTCAATTGTTAATTGCTGACATATGGAAGAATATTTTATTTTTCCGTATTTTTATTGGTGCATTATGATTATACATAATGGTGGAATTCATTGTTACATATTCGTACATGTACATGATATAACAATATAATTTGACCAATATAATTCCCCAGTATTTCTGCTTTCCCTCTCCTCTTCCCTCCCTTTGGTATCTTTATTTTACTTATCTCCCTTTGACTTAGAAATATTATTTTATATAATGATTGTATTATATAACTTTGCTAAACTCACTTATTCTTATTTGTAGACTTTTTTGCATGTTCTATCAGATTCTCAACATAGTTATCTTTGTTTTACTTCATCTAATCTGGAAATCTTTTTCTTCACCTCCCCCCTCCCCCTCTTCCCCACTTCCGTCCTCCCCCCACCTCCTCCTCCATCTTCTTCCTCATTAACTGCACTGGCTAGAAGCTCCAGTACAATGTCAAAGTATTGAAAGTGAACCTCCTTGTCTTGTTTCTGATCTTGGAGGTAGAGCATTCAGTCTTTGACCTTTGAGTCTGATTTTAGTTGTAGGCTGTTCATAGATGCCTTTTATCTGGTTGAAGAAGTACAATTCTATTCCAATTTTACTAAGAATTTTTTAATTAGATTTTTGTCAAGTACCTTTTCTGTGTTGATTGAGATAATCATATAGTTTTTCTTTTTAAAATTAATATAGTGAATCACATTACCCGATTTTTAAATGTTCAGCCAGTCTTGCATTGCTGAGATAAACCTCACTTGACCCATGATGTATTCCCTTTTATATATTGCTGGGTCTAATTTGCTAACTTTTGTTGTGAATTTTTTTTAATCTGTGTTTCTGAGGCATATTTTCTTGTAACATGTTTGTCTTATTTTCTTATCAAATTCACACAGAAAGAGTCAGAAAGTATTCTCTCTTCTTCAATTTTCTGGGAGAGGTGGTGTGGAATTCATATTCTAACTTCCATAAATATATGGTACAATTCCCTAATGAAGCCATCTAGGTCTGGAGTTTTTTTTTAGGCTTTTAAAATTTAAATTCAGTTTCTTTAATAGATATTAGGCTATTTTTCTCCAGTGAAATTTCTTTGCTGCTCTTGAGTAAGCTTTGGTAATTTGTGACTCTAAAGGATTTGTCCATTCATCTATGTTGTTGAATTTTTTGACATAAAAGTACTCAAATTGTTCTATTGTTAACCTTTTAGTATTTGTAGAATCTGTAGTGATGTCTGCATTCTCAATACTGCTAATGATGATTTGTGTCTTCTCCCACTTTTCCTGATTAGCCTGATTAGAGGTCATGTTACTGATCTTAAAGATCCAGCCTTTGGTTTCATTGACTTATCTATTTTTCTATTTTTATTTCATTGAATTATGAGTTTAGCATTATTATTTATTAATATTTTTCATCTGTTTATGTTTAGTTTAATTTACTCTTCATGTTTATGAAGGTTAATGAAGGTGGTTAATTTAAGACCCTTCTACTTTCCTAACATAGGTATTTCATGCTATAAATTTCTCCATAAAGACTGCTTTTATGTCATTTTTAATTTTTTATATGTTGTGCTTTTATATTAATTCAATTCAAACTACTTTCAAATTTCCTTTTTTATTTCTTTGACCCAGGTTGTATTTAGAAATGTGTTGCTTAGTTTCTAAATATTTGAACAAATGATCTCTTTCTGTTATTGATTTATGATTTAATCCATTGTGGTCAAAGAAGAATATGCTTTGTATTACTTCACTCCTTATAACTGTATTGAAACTTGTTTTATGACCCCAAATAAAATCTGTTTTAGTCAATGTCCATGTACACTTGAAAAATATATGTATTCTTTTTTGGGTAGAATGTTGTAATAAATGCCAAATCAAGTTGCTTGATGATGTAGTGCAATCTTCTATATCCTTAGTGATTTTCTGCCTCCTTGGTGTATCAATTATTGACAGAAATAATTAATCACCTGACTATAATTGAGGATTTATTGATTTTTTCCTTACAACCCCATCCATTTGGGGGCTTATATTTTGAAGCTGCTATTGTATATATAAACATTTGGGTGATTATGTCCTCCTGATGAGTTGACCCCTTTATCATTATGAAATTATTTTCTTTATCCTTGGTAATATTCTTTGCTGCAAAATCTACTTTGATATTAATATAGTTACTCCACATTTGATTTTAATTAATTTTTGAATTTTCTATCCTTCCACATTTAATCTCATTGTCGATAATTAAAGTGAATTGCTTGTGAGCTACCTGTAGTTGAGTTTTGACTTTTTATTCATTATGATGATCTCTGTCTCTTAATTGGGGTATTGAGACCACTAAAATTTAATGAGTTAGATTTAGTTCTATCTCCTTGCTATTTTCTCTCTGTCCCATCTGTACTTTGTTCATCTTTTCCCCTTTTTCTGTTGGATTATTTTTCTAACTCCATCCAGTCTCTCTTGTTAGCTTAATAATTTGAAAATCTTTCTTTTGTTATTTTAATGGTTGCCATAGCTTTGTACTATATGTTTTTAACTTATCTCTATCTTCAAGTAACATTATACCCATGTACATCTTCACAATTCACAATCTCATCCCTGCCTTTCAGATCTAGATTTCCATTTGCTTTTGTTTTCCTTCCTTCTGAAAGATTTCCTGTAACATTCCCTTGAGAACATAGCAGTGAAAGTTTGCTGGTGATTAACTGTTGAAGGTTTTACTTTTGAAGATTAAGTTTTACTGGTACTAAATTTGAGGTTTACAGCTTTTTTTCCCTTTCCTTTCCTTAAAAATGTTGCTTTACTCTTTCCTGATATCCTTTTTCCTCCAAGAAATCTGAACTCATCTTTATCTTTTAAAGTACATAATGTTTTCTCCCCCCCACACACTTTTGATTACTTTTAAACTTTTCTCTTTCTCATGTTTTTGAGCAATTTGGTCACTAGGTCCTTGGTGTGGTTTCTTCACGTTACTTGTGTTTATTGCTTGTTGAGCTTCCGGGATGTCTAGCTTTATACTTTTCTCAAATTTGGAAAAACTTTGACCATTAGTTTTCCCCATATTGTTTCTGCCCCACCCCACCCTGCTCCAATCCTCTTGCCTTTAGAGACTTAAATCTCATTTATATTGAGTAACTTGAAGTTGCTTCATAGCTTGGTGATTTAGCTTCCATTTTGATTATTTCTATTGCAAATCTGCTCACCTTTCATCTGTAATATCGAATTTGCTTTTGATCCTACTGTATTTTTCATCTCACTCATTATAATTTTCATATCTCCTGTTCATTTGGGTTATATATATATATATATATATATATATATATATATATATATATATAAATCTTCCATGTCTCTATTTACCTTTTTTTTTTCTCTTTTGATACCAGGGATTGAATGCAGGGTCACTTAACCACTGAGCCACATCCCCAGCCCTTTTTTATATTTTATTTAGAGACAGGGTCTCACCAAATTGCTTAGGACCTTGCTAAGTTGCTGAGGCTGCCTTTGAACTTGCAATCCTCCTGCCTCAGCCTCCCAAGCCACTAGGATTACAGGTGTGCACCACCATGCCCAGCTCTATTTACCCTTTTAAACTGATGGAATACAATTATTATAATTGTTTTAATGTATTTTTTGCTAACTCAGCATCTGTGCTAATTTGGGGTCAGTTTTGATTAATTGATTATTCTCTCTTTTTTTCTCTTTCTCATCTAACATTTTAATTTTTGTTTTTGAAGTAATGTTAAAATAAATGCTTTTTAAAATAAATGTTGAAATTAAATTTCCTATGAATAAAATGCTGTGTTTTAAAATCTAAAAAAGAAATGAGGAAAATTAAAGGATGGGTACCAACAATATGTAAAGCACAGGAAATCAAAGACAAAATCAATCACAGTTGATGTTTTTTTTTCCCTGAACTGTTCTGGTTAAACAGTCTATTCTTTTTGATGATTGGCAGTTTTAGACAAACAGAAAAACCATTATTGTATGTTCTGTACATCTCTAGGTGGTAGAGTTTCCACTGCAACTTTACAGCCACATCAATGTTTATAGCAGCACAATTCACAATAGCTAATCTGTGGAACCAACCTAGATGCCCTTCAATAGATGAATGGATAAAAATATATGGCATATATACCCAATGGAATATTACTCAGCAATAAAAGAGAATGAAATCATGGCATTTGCAGGTAAATGGATGGAGTTAGAGAAGATAATGCTAAGTGAAGTTAGCCAATCCCAAAAAACCAAATGCCCAATGTTTTCTTTGATATAAGGAGGCTGATTCACAGTGGGATCAGGAGTGGGAACATGGGAGGAATAGACAAACTCTAGATAGGGAAGAGGGGTTGGAGGGGAAGGGAGAGGGCATGAGGTTATTAATTATGGTGGAATATGATGATCATTATTATCCAAAGTACTGGTATAAAGACACAAATTGGCGTGAATATACTGTGTATACAACCATAGATATGAAAAATTGTGCTCTACATGTGTAATAAGAATTGTAATGCATTCCACTGTCAAATATAAATAAAACAAAGATTTATTTAAAAATAAATAAATAAATAAATATAATTAAATGATTATTCTCTTTATAAAGGGCCTTGTTTCCTGCCTCTTTTATGATTTGTTAGATGTGTCTGAATAGTGCTCAATGTAGGGCTAATTATTCCCCACTGTGGAGATTAAACTTCCAAGTACTTTGCCCAATGCCTCATGAGTTGTTTTTCTATTCTAGATTGTAGGGATAAGCACTGCCAGCCCTGAGTGAGTGCTAGGCATTGTTCTTTTTAATCCTATTGGAGAATTCTTTTCTCTATATTCCAGAGTAGTTGCTCAGTAGATGCTGATCAGTATCTCTCTCCATACTTGAGGGGTCCCTCTGCTTACCTCCAGAGTCCTCTCTCTGGGCAGTCTTCTACAGTAATCTGTCCTGTTAACTCTGCCATCTTAGTCACCAAGACGCTCAGCTTAATATCCTCAATTTACATAGTTCACCGGGTCACTTCTAGGTGCACAGCGTCTTGATATTCTCTCAAAGCAATGAACTTGGATGATCTTGGGTTGAACTTTATTTTTTCCACCCACCAGGAATCACTGTCTTATTGCCTGAGTCCTGTTTCTTTTTTTTTTTTTTTCAAAGTGAGAAATGCTTTTTAATGGTTCTTGTGGTCCATTGTGACCCTGCTTATCTTTAACAACTCGGTGGAGTAAGGATCTCAGATGGATGTGGCTTTAAATACCATCTCAGCTTATTCCCTGTGGGGCTGAGAAGGCTAGTTACTCTCCCTGAGCTTCAGTGATCTCATTATAAAATAGAAATGCTGATTAGACCCTTCTCCTCGGTTTATTTTTTTTTATTGTTGGTTGTTCAAAACATTACATAGTTCTTGATATATCATATTTCACACTTTGATTCAAGTGGGTTATGAACTCCCATTTTTACCCCGTATACAGATTGCAGAATCACATCAGTTACGCTTCCATTGATTTACATATTGACATACTCATGTCTGTTGTATTCTGCTGCCTTTCCTATCCTCTACTATCCCCCCTCCCCTCACCTCTTCTCTCTCTACCCCCTCTACTGTAATTCATTCCTCCCCCTTGTATTATTTTTCCCTTTCCCCTCACTTCCTCTTGTATGTAATTTTGTATAACCCTAAGGGTCTCCTTCCATTTCCATGCAATTTCCCCTTTCTCTCCATTTCCCTCCCACCTCTCATCCTTGTTTAATGTTGGTCTTCTTCTCGTGCTCTTCTTCCCTAGTCTGTTCTTAGTTACTCTCCTTATATCAAAGAAGACATTTGGCATTTGTTTTTTAAGGATTGGCTAGCTTCGCTTAGCATAATCTGCTCTAATGCCATCCATTTCCCTCCAAATTCTATGATTTTGACATTTTTTAGTGCAGAGTAATACTCCATTGTGTATAAATGCCACATTTTTTTATCCATTCGTCTATTGAAGGGCATCTAGGTTGGTTCCACAGTCTTGCTATTGTGAATTGTGCTGCTATGAACATCGATGTAGCAGTGTCCCTGTAGCATGCTCTTATTAGGTCTTTAGGGAATAGACCGAGAAGGGGAATAGCTGGGTCAAATGGTGGTTCCATTCCCAGCTTTCCAAGAAATCTCCATACTGCTTTCCAAATTGGCTGCACCAATTTGCAGTCCCACCAACAATGTACAAGTGTACCCTTTTCCCCACATCCTCACCAGCACTTGTTGTTGTTGGACTTCATAATGGCTGCCAATCTTACTGGAGTGAGATGGTATCTTAGGGTGGTTTTGATTTGCATTTCTCTGACTGCTAGAGATGGTGAGCATTTTTCCATGTACTTGTTGATTGATTGTATGTCCTCCTCTGAGAAGTGTCTGTTCAGGTCCTTGGCCCATTTGTTGATTGGGTTATTTGTTATCTTATTGTCTAATTTTTTGAGTTCTTTATATACTTTGGATATTAGGGCTCTATCTGAAGTGTGAGGAGTAAAGATTTGTTCCCATGATGTAGGCTCCCTATTTACCTCTCTTATTGTTTCTTTTGCTGAGAAAAAACTTTTTAGTTTGAGTAAGTCCCATTTGTTGATTCTAGATGTTAACTCTTGTGCTATGGGTGTCCTATTGAGGAATTTGGAGCCCGACCCCACAGTATGTAGGTCGTAGCCAACTTTTTCTTCTATCAGATGCCTTGTCTATGATTTGATATCAAGCTCCTTGATCCATTTTGAGTTAACTTTTGTGCATGGCGAGAGAAAGGGATTCAGTTTCATTTTGTTGCATATGGATTTCCAGTTTTCCCAGCACCATTTGTTGAAGATGCTATCCTTCCTCCATTTCATGCTTTTAGCCCCTTAATCAAATATAAGAAAGTTGTAGTTTTGTGGGTTGGTTACTGTGTCCTCTATTCTGTACCATTGGTCCACCCACCTGTTTTGGTACCAGTACCATGCTATTTTTGTTACTATTGCTCTGTAGTATAGTTTGAAGTCTGGTATCGCTATACCACCTGATTCACACTTCCTGCTTAGCATTGTTTTTGCTATTCTGGGTATTTTATTCTTCCATATGAATTTCATGATTGCTTTCTCTATTTCTACAAGAAATGCCGTTGGGATTTTGATTGGCATTGCATTAAACCTATAGAGAACTTTTGGTAATATCGCCATTTTGATGATGTTAGTTCTGCCTATCCATGAACAGGGTATATATTTCCATCTTCTAAGATCTTCTTCAATTTCTCTCTTTAGGGTTCTGTAGTTTTCATTGTATAAATCTTTCATCTCTTTTGTTAGGTTGATTCCCAAGTATTTTATTATTTTTGAGGATATTGTGAATGGAGTGGTTGTCCTCATTTCCATTTCAGAGGATTTGTCGCTGATATACAGGAATGCCTTTGATTTATGCGTGTTGATTTTATATCCTGCCACTTTGCTGAATTCATTTATTAGCTCTAATAGTTTCTTTGTAGACCCTTTTGGGTCTGCTAGGTATAGAATCATGTCATCTGCAAATAGTGATAATTTAAGTTCTTCTTTTCCTATTTTTATGCCTTTAATTTCTTTTGTCTAATTGCTCTGGCCAGTGTTTCAAGAACTATGTTGAACAGAAGTGGTGAGAGAGGGCATCCCTGTCTTGTTCCAGATTTTAGAGGGAATGCCTTCAATTTTTCTCCATTCAGAATGATGCTAGCCTGGGGCTTAGCATAGATTGCTTTTACAATGTTGAGGTATGTTCCTGTTATCCCTATTTTTTCGAGAGTTTTGAACATAAAGGGATGCTGTACTTTGTCGAATGCTTTTTCCCCATCTATCAAGATGATCATATGGTTCTTATTTTTAAGTCTATTGATGTGGTGAATAGCATTTATTGATTTCCGTATATTGAACCAGCCTTGCATACCAGGGATGAATCCTACTTGATCATGGTGCACAATTTTTTTGATATGTTTTTGTATCTGATTCGCCAGAATTTTATTGAGGACTTTTGCATCTAGGTTCATTAGAGATATTGGTCTGTAGTTTTCTTTCTTTGAAGTGTCTTTGTCTGGTTTCGGAATCAGGGTGATGTTGGCCTCGTAGAATGAATTTGGAAGTTCTCCCTCTTTTTCTATTTCCTGAAATAGCTTGAAAAGTATTGGTATTAGTTCCTCTTTAAAGGTTTTGTAAAACTCTGCTGTATACCCACCTGGTCCTGGGCTTTTCTTAGTTGGTAATCTTTTGATGGTTTCTTCTATTTCCTCAATTGATATTGGTCTGTTTAGGTTGTCTATATCCTCCTGACTCAATCTGGGCAGATTATATGACTTAAGAAATTTATCAATGCCTTCACTATCTTCTATTTTATTGGAGTATAAGGATTCAAAATAATTTCTGATTATCTTCTGTATTTCTGAAGTGTCTGTTGTGATATTGCCTTTTTCATCCCATATGCTAGTAATTTGAGTTCTCTCTCTTCTTCTCTTCGTTAGCATGGCTAAGGGTCTGTCAATTTTATTTATTTTTTCAAAGAACCAACTTTTAGTTTTGTCAATTTTTTCAATTGTTTCTTTTGTTTCGATTTCATTAATTTCAGCTCGATTTTAATTATTTCTTGCCTTCTACTTCTTTTGCTGTTGTTTTGCTCTTCTTTTTCTAGGATTTTGAGATGAAGTATGAGATCATTTATTTGTTGGTTTTTTCTTTTTTTAAGGAATGAACTCCAAGCAATGAATTTTCCTCTTAGAACTGCTTTCAATGTGTCCCATAGATTCCGATATGTTGTGTCTGTGTTTTCATTTAACTCTAAGAAGTTTTTAATTTCCTCCTTGATGTCTTCTAAAACCCATTGATCATTCATTAACCTATTGTTCATTCTCCAAGTGATGCATGATTTTTCCTTCCTTCTTTTATCGTTGATTTTCAGTTTCATTCCATTATGATCAGACAGGATGCATGGTATTATCTCTACTCCTTTATATTGTCTAAGAGTTGCCCTGTGACATAATATATGATCTATTTTTTAGAAGGATCCATGTGCTGCTGAGAAAAATGTGTAACTGCTTGATGTTGGGTGGTATATTCTATATATGTCAATTAAGTCTAGGTTGTTAATTGTGTTATTGAGTTCTATAGTTTCCTTATTCAACTTTTGTTTGGAAGGTCTGTCCAGTGGTGAGAGAGGTGTGTTGAAGTCTCCCATGATTATTGTATGGTGGTCTATTAGATTCTTGAACTTGAGAAGAGTTTGTTTGATGAACATAGCTGCACCATTGTTTGGGGCATATATATTTATGATTGTTATGTCTTGTTGGTGTATGGTTCCCTTGAGCAGTATGTAGTGTCCCTCTTTATCCCTTTTGATTAACTTTGGCTTGAAATCTATTTTATTTGATATGAGTATGGACACTCCTGCTTGTTTCCGAAGTCCATATGAGTGATATGATTTTTCCCAACCTTTCACCTTCAGTCTATGTATGTCTTTTCCTATCAAATGCATCTCCTGTAGGCAGCATATTGTTGGGTCATGTTTTGTGATCCATTCTACTAGCCTGTGTCTCTTAATTGGTGAGTTTAAGCCATTAACATTTAGGGTTATTATTGAGATATAGGTTATCCTTCCAGCCATATTTGTTTATTTATGTTACTGAATATGGTTTGTTTTCCTCTTTGATTATTTTCCCCCCTTTACTGTCCTACCTCCCACTGTTGATTTTCATTGTTATTTTCCATTTCCTCTTCCTGTAATGTTTTGCCGAGGATTTTTTGAAGAGATGGTTTTCTAGCTGCAAATTCTTTTAACTTTGGTTTATCGTGGAAGGTTTTAATTTCATCTTCCATCCTGAAGCTTCATTTCGCCGGATACATGATTCTTGGTTGGAACCCATTTTCTTTCAGTGTTTGAAATATGTTATTCCAGGATCTTCTAGCTTTCAGAGTCTGTGTTGAGAGATCAGCTGTTATCCTGATTGGTTTACCCCTAAATGTAATCTGCTTCCTTTCTCTTGTAGCTTTTAAAATTCTCTCCTTATTCTGTATGTTGGGCATATTCATTATAGTGTGTCTAGGTGTGGATCTCTTATGATTTTGCACATTCGGCGTCCTGTAGGCTTCTAGGATTTGGGATTCTGTCTCATTCTTCAAGTCTGGGAAGTTTTCTCGTATTATTTCATTGAATAGATTGTTTATTCCTTTGGTTTGGAGCTCTGTGCCTTCCTGTATCCCAATGACTCTTAATTTTGGTCTTTTAATGTTATCCCATATTTCTTGGATGTTCTGCTCATGGTTTCTTAGCAGTCTTGCTGAGCTGTCTATGTTCTTTTCAAGTTGAAATACTTTGTCTTCATTGTCTGATGTTCTATCTTCTAAGTGATCTACTCTGCTGGTAGTATTCTCAATTGAGTTTTTAAGTTGGTTTATTGCTTCCTGCCTTTCTAGGATTTCTATTTGTTTGTTTTTTATTACCTCTATCTCCCTGTGTAATTGATCTTTTGCTTCTTGGATTTGTTTATGTAATTCATTGTCAAAGTGATCTTTCATTGTCTGATTTTGCTGTCTCATGTCTTCCTTGAGACTCCAGATCATCTGAAGCATGTATATCCTGAATTCTTTATCTGACATTCCATCTGTTGCAGCTATTACCTCTTCTAGAGTTGAGTTGACCTGCATTGCTTGTGGTCCTTTCTTTCCTTGTCTTTTCATACTGCTCGCGTTTCTTTCTGCTTGGTGAAACTGTTGTGTTTTTGAAATTTTCCCTCTATTTATTTATATTGCTCTTGTATAGTTGAAAAATCTCCCTTGCAGGGCAGGTAGTGGCTGTGATCCTCCTCCAATTGGGGTGATCTGTCTACCACGCTGGCGGGCCGCTAGGTGTGCTCTGCCGGTTGGTCGCAGGTCCGCCTGCCGGTTGGTCGCAGGTCCGCCTACCCTGCAGGCGCGTGGGGCAGCTCTGTCACTCCGCAGGTTGCTGGGCCTGACCTGCCGGTGGGTCGCAGGTCTGCCTACCTTGCAGGTGCAGGGGGAGGGGGCGGCTCCACCCCTCAGCAGGCCCCTGGGCCTGATCTGCCGGTGGTCACCGTTCGGCCTACCTTCCAGGCACTGGGGGAGGGGGCGGGCCTGCCCCTCAGCAGGCCGCTGGACCTTTTTTGCTGGTGGGTCGCAGGTCCGCCTACCCTGCAGGCGCGTGGGGCAGCTCTGTCACTCCGCAGGTTGCTGGGCCTGACCTGCCGGTGGGTCGCAGGTCTGCCTACCTTGCAGGTGCAGGGGGAGGGGACGGCTCCACCCCTCAGCAGGCCCCTGGGCCTGATCTGCCGGTGGTCACCGTTAGGCCTACCTTCCAGGCACTGGGGGAGGGGGCGGGCCTGCCCCTCAGCAGGCCGCTGGACCTTTTCTGCTGGTGGGTCGCAGGTCCGCCTACCCTGCAGGCGCGTGGGGCAGCTCTGTCACTCCGCAGGTTGCTGGGCCTGAGCTTGCAGGCACTGGGGGAGGGGGCGGGCCTGCCCCTCAGCAGGCCGCTGGACCTGTTCTGCTGGTGGGTCGCAGGTCCGCCTACCTTGCAGGTGCCGGGGGAGGGGCCGGCTCCGCCCCTCAGCAGGCCACTGGGCCTGATCTGCCGGTGGTCACAGCTCCGCCTACCTTGCAGGCACTGGGGGAGGGGGCGGGCCTGCCCCTCAGCAGGCCGCTGGACCTGTTCTGCTGGTGGGTCGCAGGTCCGTCTACCCTGCAGGCGCGTGGGGCAGCTCTGCCACTCCGCAGGTTGCTGGGCCTGCCCTGCTGGTGGGTCCTGAGTCCTGTTTCTTGAAACCATTGTTTCATAGCTTATCTGTCTGTGGGTTGTTGATTTGTTTTGTTTCCTGGTTGACTGGTCATTTTAAGCAGTAAGGATATTACTCCTTTTTGGCTAGAAGTTGAAGATTCAACAACAGTCATTTATTTTCTGCCTCAAGCTCAGTTGCAATTCAGTTGATCCAATATGAACCCATTGAGAGCTGTTGGGGCTCAGCTAATTTTACTGGTGATATTTTGGGATATAATGCTACTAATTTCAAGCCAGTCATAGGTATAATGACGAAATTTTTAGATTTTAACCTCAATTTCTAGGAAAAAAATATATATTTCTAAAAAGTAACTGTGGAAATTATCATTTAACCCCTTTCTTTTTTATTTAAATTTAGAGGACAATGTATCAAAAAATATGCAAGAATCACAGGAATCCCACTTAACCAACCACCTAGATGAAGTTGCTGCTGCTGTCAGCATCACTCCAAAAGCGAAGATCCAAAACAAGCTGCCCCAGACAGTGCTGTTCCAGCCACCACGAGAGAAACTCCACCTCTGTGAAGAGAAAGCAAAGTCCTTTTCCAGCAGTCACAATGTAAGGAACCTTTTACTTCCTTTCCTCTACTCTGGAAATTGGGCTATCATGCATGACCAAAAGAAGTAGAGTACTTTAGATTACATTCCTAATCTCAGGAGTGTCAGTGCCTTTATTGTAGCATGAGTGACTGTAGGCCCTCAGGGCTCCAAGCCCAGCAGTTGGTGTGGTCAAGGATAAATATGTTTTGAGCTTTTACCACATGTCTGGTAATGCAACACAATGCAGGTGCAACACTGTAATGCAACACAACACAGATGAAGCTTCTAGAGTTTAGAATTCCTTGTCTTTAATCTTCTTGGTCTGTGCACAATTCTTTCTCATCCTCCCCTCAGAAGTTTTTTGATTTCTCCCCCCCTCAGAAATTTTATTCATTCACTCACCCAGGCCGTTCATTTATTTCACATTCATTTATTTCACAAATGCCCATTGTATACCTAATATGTGCCAGGTTCCATGAAGGTGCCAAGGGCCCAGAGGGGAAAGCACAGCCAAGAGCCCAGAGGGATATATCACTGTTGATAATGGTAGTCAGTGTGATAAGTTCTGAGAGAGACACAAACTGCAAAAGACATACATGCAAAAACAGAATGGGGTATGCAGTAAGCCTGGAGTGGGTGCAGGAATAGCAAATAAAGCACACTTTTAGGATGGAAGTTGCTTGATCGGCACTAGTTATAGTGCTTAGGAGTTGGCCAGGTGACACAGAGGACAAAAGTGTCATCTATTACTGAAGATGCTGAAGAGCTATGAACCTTAGGGGGTACAATCCAATTGGGGAACTACAAGAAGCTGTCTAGGATAAAGGTTCTCGTGACATAAGGACATGAAGCTGGATTATGGGTAGGATCTGGGCCTGGAGGATACTCAGTGCCCAGAAAAAGAGTTTTGATTTCTCAAAAAGCTACTTGAGGAATTTTCTAGGATTCTAAACAGGAGAAAGCTATGAGCAGGTTTGAGTTTAAGAATGATCGTTTCTGCAGACTTTCGGAGGATGTATGAGAAAAGAATGAAATTGGAAGAAGAGGAGAATGTATGTCATTATCTTGGCAAGGGATTATGAGGGCCTGAACTAAGTGGGACAGAGACAGCAGAGGTGCTGAGACCTTTTGAAGGGAATGTAGAATTGAAAATTGGTGGGACTGGATGATCAAGGGAACACAGGGGAAGGAGAGCCAGGCAGATGGGGTATGGAAGACCCTAAGTTAGATCTCAGTTTGCTCAGATGATTGGAGGCTTTGCCTGTGCCTTTCACCCATAAAGTGAATATAGTAGAAGAGCAAGATTAAAGCAAGAGGTCATGAACTGGTTTTAAGTGTGTGCTTATTCGTTGTACACCTGATGTTTATTTGGTACCTACCATGTGCCAGGCCCTATGGTAGGTAGGATTTTGGTCAGTAGTTTTCCTCAACCAAAGTTCTACAAGAGAATTAATCCTAATGCCCAAAGACATTTAGCATATATAAAGAACTGTCTTCTCTTTTATGTGTCCAGATGGTACTAAAACATTTCTGTGATCTCTGGTTCTTGGGACACCAAAGTGAACAGGACAAAGTACATGCCGTCATGGAGCTACAGGGCAATTGACATTGTCAGTAAACCAGATAGTGGGCCCACTGTGGTCAGGGAGGGCCTCTGTGAGGAGGTAACAAATGAGCTAAGAACTGAGAAACAGAAGAACCAGCAGGGAAGAAATGAGTTTAGGGATAGGAAAGAGCACAGGTAAAATCTGCAAGGTAGGCACAAGTGTTAGGAGTGGAGGTACTGGGCTGCAATGCAGTGTGGTTGGACAAACCATCAGTTCACTTAGGGCCTTGAGGATTGAGTGCTTTGTGCCCTGGAAGATCCTGAAAGAATCAATGGGGATCCACATGGTGTTCTTTACTTTTAAAAATATTCATTTTGGGCACTGGGGCTATAGCTCAGTGGTAGAGTGCTTGCCTAGCATGTATAAGGTACTGGGTTCAACCCTTAGCACCACATAAAAATAAACAAATACAAAGAAGATATGCTGTCCATCTACAACTACAAAAAGTTTTTTCAAAAATATCCATTTGGGGGGCTGGGGTTGTAGCTCAGTGGTAGAGCACTTGCCTTGTACGTGTGAGGCCCTGGGTTCCATCCTCAGCACCACATAAAAATAAATAAATTAAAATAAAGATATTGTGTCCATCTACAACTAAAAAAATTTTAAAAATATCAATTTTGGAAAAGATATCCATTAACTTTATTTTATAATAATTTTTGAGTTAGGTTAGATTAGTTTTCACCAGTTGTTAACATTTTCTTTATGCTTTTTTTAGGGCTTATTGGGTTTTTTTGTTTGTTTGTTTCTTTGTTATTCTTTTCTTTTTTTTGTTTGTGTTGTTGTTGTTATTGTTTTTTCAGGTGGGATGAAATCCAGGACCCCATGCTTGTTAAGCCCACTCTGCCACTAAGCCACACCCCCAGCCCACTTTATTATTCACCTTTATTCTTTCTCTCTTTATCTCTCTCTTTCACTCCTCATGTTTTGTCTGAGAGTAGGTTACAGATATTATGATCCTTTACCTCTAAATACTTCAGTCTATTCCCTAAGAATAAGGGTTAGAATTAAGAAATTATTATTAGTATAATGCTATTACCTAGTCTATAAGCCGTATCCATATTTCTCCATGAAAAAGTTATTTGGGGGGAAAAAAATCAGATCCATAGTCCAATCCATGATTTCATGTTGAATATAGATATCATGTCTCTTTAGTTGCCTTTAATCTGCAACAGTGAACCCATCTTTGTCTTTCATGGTCTCAGTGCTTTCAAAAAGCACATTCCAACTATTTTGTAGACCATCTCTCCATTTGAATTTGTGTTATCTTTCCTTGTGATTCAACTCAGATTATGCATTTGAGGCAGGAGTAGCACAAGCACGACTCTAGAGCCTTCTGGGTGCATCATAGGAGGAAGTACATAGGTCTATTGGTCTCATTACTGTGATGCTAACCTTGAACACTGGGTTAAGGTACTGTCCAACAGGCTTGTACATTGTAGAATTACTATTTTTCCCTTTGTAAGTAAGTATTTTGTGGGGAGATGCATCAAGACTGTGTATATACTTAAAACTTCACCCCTTAGTTTTAGCATCCACTGATGATTCTCACCTGAATCCATCATTACTATGAGATTTGTCAAATAGCAAATCTCTGACTTTGGTATTCTTTCAGCATTTATTTGTTTGCATTCCATATAAGAGCTTTCTCTTCTTCACATTTCATTTGCTGTTCATTTATTATATCAATACAAGTTCAGAAAATTGTGTTTTACAACCCATCATTTTTATCAAAGCTTAAATTATCCAATATTTCCAGTGGGAGCCCCTTCGAGCTGGCTAAGTCCCTGATTTACCACTCACTCTTTGAGTACATTCTTAAGTTATGACACAGTAAGATTTTTTAGGTTCATCTTGGGCTTCCTTGTTCCTTATATCCATACAAGCTAATCAAAGAGTAAAACATTAAGTAAAAACTAAATATCCAGTAACAGTGGATTGAGTAACTCAATTATGTTTTGTCTAAGCAATAAAATGCTGTGCAGCCATTAAAACTTTTATCATAGAAGATGACATGGGGGATGTTCATAAATTTAGAACAACAGGTTGCAAACCTACAGCTTATGAGTCTGTTTTGAAAAAGAAAAAGTATGTAGATAGATTCATGAAATTAATGAATAAAGGGATATTTAGTTACCTCATTATCTCCAGAAGGTGAGCTTGCAGATGATGTTTAGTTTTCACCTTTTTGCTCTTTTGCATTTTGACAAGCATGCACTACTTTTGTAATAAGAAATATGATACTGTAGAAAACAGCCACAGCCCCACCTTCTTTCAATGCTATGGGGTAAGCATCCTCCCTCACCTTCCTCCTATTGGGTCACAGAAGTGACTCTCCTGTGGTTAACTGGATGTGTGTTTTTGTCAAGAAAAAAAATATTGTTTCAGGGTTAAAGTGTTTCTAGTTGGCATTGCCCAACATGCACACTGGGTCTTCTAGACCTTCTCTACAACTCTATTCTCATTCCTATTTTTCTTCCTCTTTACCCACTTCAGCTGGTTTTTATCAGGTGTCTTACCTCCCATCTCTTCTCTTGCTATTCTTGCTAATCTGTTGCTACTGAACACCCTAAAACTTAGTGAGTGAAACAAATCATTCATTTTACTCATGAGCCTGCAATTTGTGTATAGCCCAGTGGAGTCTGGTCAGCTGTGCTTCATGTAGTATCTGCTGGCCTAGGTGGGCATAGAGACTCTACTGTCAAGATGGCTCACTCATATGGTTGACAGAGCCATTGAGTGGATTAATTGGTGTTAGCAGTTCATGCCTTTCCACGGAGCCACTTAGTCTTCCTCGAGGTAAGGTGGTTGGGTTCTGTATTACTTTACTTTAGGGCTGCCATGAAAAAAATACCACAGGCTGTGGGTCTTAAACAGCAGAAGTGTAGTTTTTTGCAGTTCTGAAGGTTGGAAGTCCATGAAGGGGTTGATAAGATTGACTTCATTCTGACGCTATTCTCCTTGGCTTCCAGATGGCTGCTCTGTGTCCTCACAAGGTCTTTTTTTCTGTGCACATGCATCCCTGGTTTCTCTTTCTCTTCTTATGTAAGGACATCAGTCATATTGGATTAGGACCTTCTTAATGGCCTCATTTTAATTTTATCACCTCATATCTCCAAATATGGTTGCATTCTGAGGTACAGGACATTGAAACTTCAACATATGAATTTGGAAGGGACATAATTTAGCCCATGTTCAGGTTCCAGGAGTGACACCCAAGAAGAAAGAGAAGTGGAAGCCATCAGTTCCTTAAGACTTGGGCCTGAAAACTGGCACCACGTCATTTTCTCCACAACAGCAGGAGCTGTTAATGGAGGTACAATTGGAAAACCTAGGGGATAATTACATGTCTGTTCTACTTTTTAATTTTTTTTCTTTATCCCATTACATTTTTTACTTTTAAATGTACTATAAGTTGCATTCATTTCTTATGTTTACTAATTATTTCACCTGACCATATGAGCACTCTACCACGTAAAATGAATCAAACAGTCTCAAAGTTAAGATCCAAAGTGAAGGGGACATAGACATCCCCACTCATCTCTGGATGGAAAGAATGTCAAAGAATTTCAAAACTGTGTTTTAAAATTATCAGCCTTGCTTTGAATATGTAGCTCCTCTGGGCTGACCTGAAGCTGGGAATCCACAGTTCTTACTCTTTTTGTCCTAGCTCTGAATGAAAATGTGCTTCCCACTGCTTTAATAAAGTCTGCTTGCCAGTCCTGCTGATTTTATTTGCTATGCTACTGACATAGGCTGTGAAGGAAGATTTCAAATCAAGAATGAAAATGTGTCATTTGAAAACCACTACCAATTGCCCACTTGTACCTGAATACGCAGGAGCCGTTAATGGAGGGACAGTTGGAAAACCTAGGGGATGATTACATGTCTGTTCTACTTTTAAATTTTTTTATTTATTCCATTGCATTTTTCACTTTTAAATGTACTATAAGTTGTATTCATTTCTTATGTTTACTATTTATTTCACCTGACCATATGAGCACCCTGCTATGTAAAATGAATTTTTTTGTGTGATGTATCCCAAGTGCGTAGAGCCATGTTGAGAACATATTAGACACTCAATAAATGTTGCATGGATAAGAGTGTAAGTAGATGTTATACTTTGTAATTCTTGAGTTTTAAGCCATCTAACTAATAAGCTCATTTCTTTTCCTAATAGTATAAACAGGCTGTCAAGGAGCTTGTGCGTTATGTAGCATTGGCAAGAATTTGTTACGGCAACTCCCATTGGAAAATAGCAGAGGCACATGTCAATCTGGCTCAAGGGTACCTCCAGATGAAAGGTGAGCTCATCTCAAGTGGAGGAGGACCAGTTAGTTGGTTACTGCTATGCTCCCCAAATCTGATTCACACTTAACTAGAAGGACTAGGTTTTGGATATTCTCCTCAAATATTGAGAAGCCATTTCCTTGTGAGTTAATAAGGCATATAATATAATAATAATCAAAGGGAAAAGGGAAGGAAAACTGTGATCTTTGGGTTTTGTTTTTTCATGATCTTAAGATTAGGGTTCGGGGCTGGGGTTGTGGTTCAGTGGTAGCACACACGTCTGGCATGTGTGAGGCACTGGGTTCAATCCTTGGCACCACATAAAAATAAATAAGTAAAAGAGAGGTATTGTGTCCATCTACAGTTTAAAAAAAAAAATATATATATATATATATATATATATATATATATATATATATATATATATATATAATTGTTTCTTTTGCTGTGAAGAAGCTTTTTAGTTTGATGCCATCCCATTTATTGATCTCGATTTTACTTCTTGTGCTTTAGAAGTCTTGTTAAGGAAGTCATTTCCTAAGCTGACATGATGGAGAGTTGGGCCTATGTTTTCTTCTTGTAGGCACAGGGTCTCTGATCTAATGCCTAGGTCTTTGACCCACTTTGAGTTGAGTTTTGTGGAGGAGGAGAGATAGGGGTTCAATTTCATTGTGCTTCATATGGATTTCCAGTTTTCCCAGCACCATTTGTTGAAGAGCCTTTCTTTTCTCCCATGTATATTTGTGTTGGCTCTGTTTTTCTTGGTATTGGCTCCATTCTTAGCCAAACTTTGCCTACATGTTAGTGGCAAATCTGCCAATAACCTTGGTTTTCCCTTCTAAGCATTCCCAGGAGAGACAGAATGTCCCACCACCAAAACCCTCCAGGGTTTGGGGGACATCCTAATTAGACCAATTTGAGTTGTGTACTACAGACCAGGAATAGTCTGATTGATGAGATCTGATTTTTCACTTCTGTGGATGCTTGGGAAGAAACTGGCTTTGGCTAGGTCACACAGATTGGATGTGCAGGGGCCAAACATATCAAAAAGAAAAAGAAGAGAGAATGTATGCAGGGAAGGCAAAAACAACATATAGCCAGGATATGGTGTCTTCTAGTTACTGACTCTGCAACCTAGGACAAGATGTCTAAGACTACATCTCCGCACTCAGCTTCTTCAACTGAAAAGCTATGATAAGGATGATGATGGCACTAACTTCCCAGGGTTGGTTCCAGAAGGAAATAAAGCAATAGAAATGGAAAATGCCACAATGCCAAGCATAGAATTATCACCCAATAATTTTGGCCAAAGCTTATAGACTGGTCTTAACCTGTTAGATCAAAGACCATTGTAGCTGGAGGGAATTTTAGAGATCATCCCTTTACCTAAGCTTTCCCCTGCTCACCATTTTCTAGATTCTGAGGAAACAACAAATATGAGTTGAAACAGCTTGCTCTAAATCACACTGTTAATAAGTAGCTGATCTGAGACTCTGACCTAAGATTTTGCATGCCAGTCCTACTGTCCTGCCATCTTGGTTTTCAAGTAATGCTTTCCTTCTACAGCCTGCTTCTTTTCTGCATGAATCTTTCTTCTTCAGTTAAAAGTAAAAGCCATCTCCAGTACCTAGTAAGGTCTTACTGAGTGCCAGCCAGACACCTTGCTGTTTTCCATACATAACCTTATTCCATCTTCACCACAGTCCCATGAGGTGGTATTGTTATTATCCTTTTTGTACAGTTGGGGAAGCTGAGGACAAATTTTCCTAGTAAGTAGTGGAGCAGGGAATTCTTCCTGGGTAGTCTGACTGCAGAGCCAATGTTCTTGAACCTCAAGACCTATGCTGCCTCTAGTAGGTTCAAATTCATGTTCTTAAAGTAAGGGTCCTAAGTTGGAAATGCAATCTGTAATGTCTTTTGGTATATATTATATGTACCATTGGCACTAATAAATTTCTAGCAAGCAGTTAGTATATGCTTTGAAAAAGTATAAGATGCATAAAGTTCTGAAATTTCACATGAAGAGCATAGCCCTGACTTTCTCCATTAGAAAGTATATTGTTTTTGCTTTATAGATGTGAAAACATAATTAACCTCATATTTTGACAGACTTTCCAGAGGTTTGAGATTCAATTCCATGTAATTCAGAACATAGGCCCAGGAGTGTGTGGGTGTCAGTGAAAGGGGGTTATCTATGCAGGAGAGGAGGATGGGAATGTGGGAAGTGCAAAGCACTGGATCCCAGCTGGTGAACTTTGCATCACCAACTCACAGATTAATAAGCCTGTGGAAGAGCACTGGAATCCTGTGGGAAATCAGTTCTCAGTAGTAATTTTTCATCATTCTATTTAGTTTCACATTAGCTTAGTACCCCACAGAAAGAGATTGTGGCAGTGGTTCATGACCTCAATGCAACTGTGTTTGTAAGTTTTAAAGATATCATCATATTTGTATTGTTAAAATAACTCTAACATCACGATTATAGACAGGTGAGCAGAAGATTCAGATATTTTGTATTTCATTAAGATTGCTGTCACTGTCACAAAGCCAGGATTAAGATTCATGAATAACTTACTTCCTGCCCAGAATACGATAGTCCTAGTATACCATTTTTTTAAAAATAATTATCGGTCACATGTTTTACATCTGATATTGGTGAGGTTTCAAAGTTTTTCAGTTCCAGCTTGTTCAGGTTTCTTAATTTCTAAAAAGGCCATTTGGGAAATATTTTCTTGAGCACTTGATATAAAACAATTCTTTGGTTACTACAGTCATGATAATATCCCTGCTGCCCAAATACATCTCCATGTGCCACTTGACAATGTGGTGGGACTTTGTTAGATTTGCTAGCCACAGAGAACTGTATTGATATCCAGCTGAGAAACTGAGACTTCTTCTTCTCTGTCCATAGGATATGCACTGCAAGCAAAACAACACGCAGAAAAAGCCAAAGAAATCCTCACCGACTCCATTGTGCCTCCCTTTACTGACAATTCAGATGTTTTCAAGTGTTCCATAGAACTGTTCTATACCCTGGGGAAAGCCCTACTCTCCCTTCAAAAGTATCCTTTTGTCTCTGATCTTTACACATAGAAATACTGCTCATATAATACTTATATATAATTCTCAAGGTCAAATAAAAAGCTAACAGATGACTCGGGAAGGGTAAGAGCCAAGAAAGTTCCAAGACTTGGGGTCACAGAATCTAGAACCAAGAGGAAACTTTCCTAAACACAGTTCAGATTTAAAGAAGCTACAGAGAATTTGAGAAAAGCAGAGAGACTTTCGAAGGAGCTGCTACAATGTGGAAGGATTGTACAGGAAGAGTGGATAGAAATCCAAGCAAGGATCAAATTGTCATTTGCACAGTGAGTTTCAAGTTTAAGACTTTGTATGCATGGCTGCTAAAGGTTCTTTTCCAGTAGAATCTGTCTTCAGATAGAAAGAGCTTCTTCATGGGGCTGTGTTGATGGCTTCTCCCAAAGCCATTGTCCAGATGTAGAAGAGGAGCACAGTCATGTCAGAGCAACCCCTACTAAGACATACATTCGGGACACTTCACTTGGTGTCAAGTGCTCTCATATTCACCCAGGGTCCTACAGTCCTGATCATCATCCCCTTGACTTTCGTCCTGCTCCCCCTCTCCATCTGCTGCCCTGTTTCCCTTTCTCATTTTCTTCGCTCTCTGATATCTTCAATAGATTTTTGTGACGAGGACCTCCGAGGAGAAAGACCTTTAAACATTTCCAATTTATGATGTTGAAAGTATTGTTCTTTGTTCCTCATCCCACACCACACTCAGCAAATAACCTAAACTGGAAGTGTTGTAAAGAGAAAGTGATGGGCCCTTGGTTTTGTGCCCAAGCTTAACCCCAACCCCATGTTGATTCCCCATAGTGTGGGATGGTAGAGTATCCATGCTCTTCAGAAGGTTGGATAAGTGGGGAAAGAGGGTGGAGAAAGGTCTACTCTAGAAGAGGCAAAGAATCCCAGTTGACCTACATGACCACCCTTAGCCAAAGCTGGAAGAATTCAGTTTACACTCACAACCAGAGAACTCAGAGAACCAGTGGGATCATTTAAAGGACCCCAGGAGAACACATGTAATGCTACCATATGAATAGAAACTGAGAAGGACCAACTCAGACTCAAGCTTTTAAAGGTATTATCTTTTGTGATTACAATTCCACCTTCTTATTTTGTTTTGTTTGGCGTTTTTCCGGACTGCTAGGCCAACATTAGTCTGTCAATGCAAGCCCTTTGGTATGCTTTTGTAAATTAAATTTTTCCTTTAAGCTCAGATTTTCACTCTCATTCTCTCCCCTCTCACAGCACAGATATCTATATTAATGATGATCTGTCTTCTAATAAGGATCTCCAAAAAATAAATAGTATTGTTTTATGTATTAGTATTATTTATGTATTTATGTGTTTTAAGTTTTGCAAAATTTTTAAAAAAATTTTTTTGTAGTTGTAAATGGACAGAATGATTTTATTTTATTTGTTTATTTTTATGTGGTGCTGAGGATTGAACCAAGTGCCTCACACATGCTAGGCAAGTGCTCTGCTGCTGAGCTGCAGCCACAATACATATTTTATTCTGTTTCTTAACTTTTTAATTGTCACCTGTACTTTAGTTCCTGTGCCTTTGCCACATTTTGCTTTTCCATCCTCCTAGCAACAGACCCTCAGCTTGTCCCCACACAGTAGTACTGTCACCAGTATTTATATGCATCTTCACTTATGTAAGTGAGATTCTTTCTGAAGTTTATTTCTCAGGATTACTGGGTCAGGGGAGAAATGTTCTTTAAGTTCTGTAAGCACTGATCAACTGCTATTGCCATCTCCATTCCTGTTTGCAGGACAGATGGATTCCTTTTTTCTCCCCTCCCCAACAATGTTTGTCCTTGTTGATCTTTCTAGTTGTTGCCAACCTGATGCATGTAACATGTTATCTAATTATTTTTTAAGTCTATTTACATTTTTTTATTAAAGTGTTCAATTACCTCCTCATATGCTTCTTAGCTATTTCAGATTCCTCACCTGTGAATAGCCTATTAGTATTCTTTCTTATTTTTCTTTTGGGATTCCATATGCTTTTCCTTTTGACAATCAAAACGTTCTTGTATGTTATGAATATTAATATATTGCTTCTATTTTCTTACATCTATAGCCCATTTATTAATTTTATCTGCAGTGTTCTCATGGAATAGAAATTTTTCATTTCACTAGAGTCAAATTCAAATTTCATTTTTACATTTTAATTTATGTGTTAGGAGCTTGTTTAGAAAGTGTTTCCCACACTAATATCAAAGATATTATCTGAATTTTCCCTATAAGACCTGCTTTAGCTCTACCTCATATACTTTAACATGCAACATTTATCACTGTTTTCATGTTCTTAGTATTTTATAACTTAGTTTAGAAATTACTCCTTAGTCCAAAGGTTATTCAATGATGTATATTTTAATATGCAGATATATGTTATCTTTCAAGGTATTCTGATGCACTGATTTCTAATTTTATTGCCTGATGCACAGAAACATTTTCATGTTATTGATCTTTTGAAATTATTGAAGATTCCTTTGTGAACTAGACTATGGTTGACTTTTGTGAATGTTCCAAATGTGGTTCAAGAGAAATTTTAGTCTTTATTATGGTTAATGTTCTAATACATCTGAATTAGGTTGACCTTATTAATTCTATTATTCAAATTTGCATTTTATTTTTGCCAATTTAATATATGAGTTTTTAAGATGAGTATGTTTAAATATTCTATGGCAATTAGTGGTCTATCCACATCTCCAGGTTCTGGTACTTGTTATATATACTATGGGGCTGTTTTGTGGAGGGGAGGAGAATTCAACAGTAACATATCCTTTTAATCTATTACTCTGTTGAATCAGTCTTTTTGTCCCCATCTCTGTATCTTGCCTGATATTATACCATAGCTCTCTTGGTGCAAATTTTCCTAAAATACCTTTCCCTATCTTTTAAAATCTTTATTTGTGTTTAAGTTTCCTTTCATCCTACCAATTTTCCTATTCCTTTCTTGCTTTCTTTTAGTCCAATATTTTTATCATTCCATTTTCTTACCCACTGACTCGTAAGTTATGCCTTGTTTTATTTTCTAATGATTTTTATTGAGTTTATCATTTATTTTCCTGACTTATTATAATCCAATAGTAAATTAGTCAATTAACTGTTTCCTGGACAATACAAGGACATGTGACCACATTAATACTCTTTCCCTATTTGGGGTCATGTTGTCCAGTATTTAAGTCACCATATATTTAACACCACAGGTAAGCACTAAGAAGAAAAGGATATTTGTAGTAAATACAGATGAAAAAATTTTCATGTATGGAATCTGTGAAGAACCCCAGATATGATTAAAATGAAGACAAACAACTGAATAGAAAAATTGAAAGATAGATTTTTCACAGAATAGGATAGCCACCTTACTAGTATAGTAAACATGTTCAGGGAAATGAAAACTAAAGTCATAAGTTACTACTCCAGTCCCAGTAGAGTGGCTAAAACTTTGTAGGAAACTGATAATATCCAGTGTTGGCAAAGATGTGGTACTCAGATATGCTCTCTCACATGCTGCTATTTGGAATATATTTGAAATAACTGCTTTAGAAAACCAATTGGCATTTTATATTCAAATTTGAATATTTGAATATCCTTTGACCCAACAATATCACTCCTAAATATAAAAATGCATGCCTTTATCCACTAAGTGGCACAGCCAAGTATGTTCAAAACTGCATTATTTGAATTAGCAGCAGCCCAAATGTTCATCAAAAGTAGAATAGTCAAATTGTGATCTGTTCATACAGATTGTCAGACTTCTAGCTTAACATCATGGATGACTCTTGCAACATAATTAGTAAAACAAACAAACAAACAAACAAAAAACCATACTGTAGGATTCCATTTATAAGAGGAAAAAGAGGGTTGTGGGTGCTTGAGAGGAATTAACCCAGACCCACCCAAAATCTCTTCCTGAGCAGAATTAGACACTATTCTATATTGTTAGGCAGAAAATAGACAAATCATAGGTCCAAGATCTGATATGTGTTGCATCTGCTAAGACCCGACTAATGTATCAGTACTTAGGGTTGAACCCTGTTGCTACAAAACAGAGTAAACTATCCTCTGCCACCAGAATCTGGCACTTTCTCAGGAGTGCTTTCCAAACCAGCAATACCAAGCCTTGCCAGCAGATGGCAGGCTGTGTATACATCTATGCTGAATAAATAAAAAGTTCACATTCCAAGCTGTTCTACAAAGTTACTTTCGTGTTTAGCAGAGTTGTTTTAAATTTTGTCATTTCTTTTCATTCGGATTCTTTACTGTGACATCTTTCCTGGAACACATATGTATCAACCACATGATTATCATTCAATTACTTTGCTTTGTTTGATTGTTGAAATGTGAATATTTGGTCTAAACTGATGTGTTTTAGGAAAAAAATAAGGCTTCGTTTTTGTACATTTCTGTAGTTACCCTTGAACTACAAGGGCCTTTTGTTTTGGCAGGTTTTGGAAGTAGAAGGTCAGGATAATTTCTCAGGCAGCTCTTGTAGAATTTATGTCCCTCTTAAAAGGATATCTTTTAGTGTATCCTCTTCCTCCATCTGCCTCTCCTTTTATGGTGCCCATTAGGCCTGGCCAGTGCTTTTCTCCTTGGTCTGACAGATAAGTGCTTCAGGGTGACTCATGTTTCATGCCATCCATCCCTGATTCAGCCTGAAGCTTCTTCCCTCTATGTCTCCTCCTCTGCCCCAAACTTACTGCATTCAGTAATAGTTTTTGGAGAATGAATCCCAATCATGTGTACCTGTGTAATATTTCTTTAAATCTGATAAATTTAGAAAGTAACCAGTGAAAAACAGGAAAGCTTCCCCCACAGAGTTCAGAATTGTGTTCTGTTTTGGTGACCAACAGATCATGGTCTTTATGTATACAAGCCTACACCAATGCACCTGTATACCCACTCACCTTTAAAAATTACTTTTCTGTGTGGCATGAGGATAATGACCAATTGAGATTGCTGCTCCAGAACATATGGCCTGATTCCCTGTGACTCCCTGACACTGTCTTTGGAGGCTTCCAAACCTTGCCTAGTGAGCAAATGGCCTGGTGTGGCTGAGTTGAACTAGCCCAGGAATAAGCAAACACTTTTCTTTCTTCAGAGTATGAACAGGACACCTGCCAGGTATTTCTAGGCAGTATGACATTGTACAATTAATAACATGGACTTTGGAGTCAGAATCCCTAGGCTCAGGTCAGTGTTCATTCAGATTATCCTGCAGTAGAAACTTGGTCAAGTACCCTGCTTCCTATGAGGCTCACTCTACTCCTCTGTCAGTATCAAAATGACAGGATCTCAGAGGGTTGCTGTGAATATTAAATGGACACCATGTTAAAGCATCAAGGTACATGGTAGACTCTCAAAGAGATAGAGAGAGAGAGAGAAGAAAGGAAGCAAAGAAGAAAGGAGGGGTGAGGGGTGGGGGAGAAAAGGCCGGATCACATTAGCTATCAATTACTGTGTCAAGTTGTTGCTAAGTGCTTTGCATACTTCAACCATTTCATCCTCAGCCCTTTATGTGAGGTGGATATTATTATATTTCCATTTTCAAATGAATTATCTGAGGCTGAGAGAAGGGAGGTCATTTCCAAGGTCACTGTGAAGACATGGCAGAGCAGAGCCTGGTCTGTTAAACTCTGGTGTCCAGGCTGCTAACCACAGCTTGGATCACAATTCACTAATGCAGAAGGGAGTTCTCACAATGTGTTCAACAGCAAAGCCTCTGCTTGTATGGAGAGAGACCTAGGTGTAAGTTCTTCCTCACTCTGACTCTAGAAAACTCCCACTATCCTCTTTGGGGATTGATTTCTCATCAGATTCCAATCATTGGCAACATTTCTGCAAACTCTTTCCTTCTCACTGTTGTACAATATTCTCGCCAAATTCTAGAGTTTTTAAGTGAAAACTCTCTGTTGCCTTAGTAATACCGGAGGAGATTGCATTTGTTTATTGCATGTTAAAATGACTCTCCATCCCTGTGAGATCCCTGAAACGTGTCTGAGATGAGATGTCATCATGTGCTCTGTGGAATCTCTGTGGATATATTTTCATTCAATAAAATATGCCATGGTTTAAGTTGTGGACCTGCCAAATTAACATACTGCCACATTCTGTTGTTAAAAATTATCTATCTTTTCATCTGTCTAGTATGTTTCCTAAAGCTACCAAACACATTATGGACACATTAGATAATAAATCCTCAAAGCATCCCCCACAGGTAGATGAAAATGGAAAGGAGAAAATATTGCTATCCCAAACATTGCATATGAGAAAGTGGAAACAGACAAGATTATCTGAAATTGACTGATGCTTTAAGTGAGTTGGAGATGGAGGTAAGACTATAATTTAGTTATTTCTTGATATAGTACTCCCTCTCAATTTCTTTTTTATTAAATATATTGTGAAACTGAAGTAATTTTATTTTCTATTTCGCTTTTTCTTTTATGTGAATGGTGTACTCTCGGTAAGCTTCAGAAGGCTCATTGTGGGCTGCATTAGCTCAATAGCCTCCATTTATGGTTGCATTAGTGCCAGGACCCTGTAATGGTACGGCACAGCGATTTCAAGGGAAGCAGGGTAGAGCATGTACTTCATTCTGGGTATGTAATGAACAACAGTGTTGTCTGTGTTCATCTTTTAAATAACATATTTGAGGCATAGTGAAGGATAGATATTATGCAAATTCCCATGTACACATCACCAAACTTACAAAAGAGAAGATTTCAGATATTTATCTGAAAGCCCATTATATATTCTCCCCAATCCTGTTTTCTTCCTCCACTTTACAGGCAATTGTTATGCCAAATTTAGTGTTTGCACTCTCCCGAATGTTTCTCCACCTTTGTTGCAAACGTGAATCTCCATAAAAATGTTATTTTTTTATGTTTTTGAACTTCACAAGTTTCCTTCTGTGGCTGCTTTTTTTCTCTGTAACATCTGTAGTTTTGAATTATATTCCTATCAATTGATACATACACCTCTAGTCTCTTTATACCTCCATATAGTTTTAATTGTCTGTTTTTCTTCTAATTTAATTATCCATTCTCATGAGAGTGAACATGTGAATTACCTCCAATTTTTTACTACTATAGATCCCATTTGCATGAGCATTCTTTTCTATGTCTCTTTGGGGACATAGGCAAGACTATCTCTGAGGTATACATCCAGGAATGTAATTGCTTACTTGGCCAGTGTCCATATCCTCAACTTTACCAGGTTTTCTCAAACACTTTCCACCAATTTATGCTCCTATGCTCCTATTAGCAGGGTATATAAATTCTAGATACTCTACATTCAATATTTGATATCATTGTCAGACTTTTTAATCTTTGCTAATCACATAGATACAAAATTATATTTCATGGTTTATTTAATTACATTTCCCTGATTGTGGGATTGAATACTTTTCATGTTCTTGGTCACTTAGAATTCCTTTTCTGTGATTTATCTAATTTACATCTTTTTTTTTTTTTTTTTTTTTTGGTGGTGGTGCTGGGGATTGAACCAAGGGCCTTGTGCATCCTAGGCAAGCACTCTACCAACTGAGCTATATCCCCAGCCCCCTCTAATTCACATCTTTTGCTCTTTTTTCTATCAGGGGGATTTGCACGGCTAAAATAAAATTTGTAGAGAGCCTTTGTATTTCTGGCAACAAGTCATATTCTGGTTATATGTATCCTATGTGCGCCCAGTGTATAGTTTGCCTTTCCAACTTCTTCTGCTCTGCTTGATGCACAGAAATTGTTATCTTTAATGTGACTGAATCTGCCTATCTTCTCTGTTGCTTGGCACTTTTTTTGTATCTGTGTAAGAAATCCTTCCCTACCTAAAGTCACGGGATTACTTTTCCTTATATTTTCTCTCAAATGTATAATAGACTTGCTTTTTTTTAAATTTAAGCTTCTCATCCATTTGGAGCTTTTGTATTCATGCCATTTGTATTTGTGGTAATTTCATATGTTTAAAATTTGTGTTTACCTATCTTTTCTAACTTTTCTTGATGAATCTATATTGTTCTTAAAATAAAACATTAAAATTTTCAAAAGTTCAGTTGGATAAGTAAAAATGTTTACCGCACACAATATTTTCAATCCCTTTGGATTGATTCAGCCTATTATTTTGACTTACCAGAATCTTATGTGGGTGGTTGTGTAGTGGAGGGGAGACCACAGGGTAGCCCATTTCTACATGAGGGCAGTCTGAGGTGGAATGCAGGTTGGGAAGGAAGAGGAGTAAGATAGTATTCTGTGTAGGCATTCAGTACCAACCTATATGGCTCACTTCCATTTGCAAAGAACCTTGACTGACATCTTGCTTGATTCTCACAGCAATTCCTTCAGACAGCAGAGTTCAGATGAGGAATCCAAGGTTCAAAGACATCTGATTCTTACCCAAGCTTTGTTAAGTGTGCATGTTCCTGCTGCAGTACTTGTAACTAATTGCCCTGCCTCTTATCCTTTTCTAACTTTTCTTCTTCTTCTTCTTCTTCTTCTTCTTCTTCTTCTTCTTCTTCTTCTTCTTCTTCTTCTTCTTCTTCTTTTTAAGAAGGGCTTTCACTGGTTAATCTAGTTTGTCCTCAACCTTGTGATCCTCCCACCTCAGCCTCTCAAATAGCTGGGATTCCAGTTGTACACCATTATACTGGGCTTCATCCTGTGTTCTTTTCAGTAAAAATTTCTCTGAGAGGCAGGTATTTGAAGGATGACTTTTTGACACTGAAGAAGTGATGTAGTGTTAACTTGGAGTAATAAGCTGTGCTTTGTGCTAAGATAGTTAGTGGCTATAAGTTGCCCACAGTTTCTCTCCATCATTACAAACTCCCAAACACTTCTCTGTAGTATCCAATCTCAGGAAATGAAGTATTGTCGCTATATGAATTAATGCATGCCTCGTAATGTTTTATTTTCTCTCATTTATAAGCTTGACTAAGCTTTGACATTTGCTTCTTTTTAAAGCAGTTGCCCAAATGAAATCATCTTGGTGTTTGTATTTGCTTTATTAGTCTTCCATGACTTTAACAGGCAGCCTTAGAAACAAAGGACCCATTCTTTACTTCCTTGGCACAATCTGCATCATTTTTGAACATAAGAAAGGAAAAAGATGAAGACGATTTTCCTTTGCTCAAATATCAATGGCATTGTCTAAGTTCTCTAGGCTAAATTAGGTGGAAAAAATAAATCTAAAGTCATTTTGAAAGTATGCAACTTTCTCCCAATTCTAAATCAGAGATCAACAAACTTTCTGTAAAAGCCAAGGTAGTAAATATTGTGGGCTTTATGATTTTAATGACAACTACTCAACTCCACCATCGTAGTTTGAAAGCAGCTATAGGCAAAGCATAAACCAATACGCATTGCATCATGCCAAAAAAGTTTTATTTACAAGAACAAACAGCAAATGTGGTCCCAAACCAGAGTTTCCTGACCCCTATTTTGGATTATTTCAGCATTGTCTACCAGGAATCTAATTCTTTAACTAAGTGATTTCTTATCAATTTTATATTTCAGAGCCTCTT
The DNA here is from genome assembly GCF_964194105.1 of Spermophilus citellus. NCBI lineage: Eukaryota > Metazoa > Chordata > Mammalia > Rodentia > Sciuridae > Spermophilus > Spermophilus citellus. Next base: position 55,763,317 of record NC_138185.1, read on the forward strand.
CCTATTATCAAAGCTTCTAGTTGGTTTTTATTTTCTGCAAAAGTAAAGTATGATAATTGCAAAGATGATGACAATTCACTACATTCTAAGCTCATTAAGAGTCAAAGGGAAGTCAGGCATTATAGGGCACCTATTAACCTCTTTCTTTCCAAGATTAGGGTTGCTGTGAGCTATAAATTTACTTGGTTCAGGCACATATTAATCTCTAACCTCTTACTGTGTTTTAAACCTCTTCAACGATGATAGAAGACAGGCAGGTTTGTAAATTGTCTAATCAGCATTTTTTTCCATTATGGTCATCAGAACCACAGAACTGAAAAGTATCTTCACTTTTATCGTTTAATTCCTTTAGAGAGCAAACAGATGTGAAAAACATTCAATGACTGAGTTGAAAATAAGACCTATTTTTTGCAGCTATTTAGTCACTTTCTCCCATTATGTCTCAGTTTACCCATGTCCCTTTGGGGAGTTGTAATTCCTTTTTGTATCAGACTTTTGTGGCACCAGAACAACCAAAGCAATTCTGAGCAAAAAGAACAAGAGGAGGCATCACAATACCTGATATAAAAATATAATATAGAGTCATTGTAACAAAAACAGCATGATATTGACATAAAAAAATGATACATAGACCAAAGACCAGAATAGAGGATCAGGAATAAACCCGTGCATCTGTAGTCATCTGATTTTCAACAAAGAAACCAAAAACATACATTGGAAAAAAGACAATCTCTTTAACATATGGTTGAAGAGGGAAAACTGAAAATCCACCTGTAAAAGATTGAGACTAGATTTTTCTCACCCTGTAAAAGAGTCAACTCAAAATAATCAAAGACTTTAATGTAAGACCTGAAACTTTGACACTGCTAGAGGAAAACAGAGGAAGCACTTAAAGATATTGGTACTGAAAAGCACTCCAGTAGCTCAGAAAGTAATAGTAAGAACTGAAAAAATGGGATGGTATCAAATTAAAAAGCTTTTGCATAGGAAAAGAAACAATAAACAGTGAAAAGACAGTCTATAAATCGGAGAAAATCTTTGCCAGCTAGTGACCTGACAGGATTAATATCCAGAATATATTTTTTAAAAATTCAACACCAAAAGAACAAGTAACCCAATCAATAAATAGGCAAATGAGCCTAACAGACACTTCTCAGAGGAAGAAAGCACAGATGACAAATAAATACATGGAAAAAATACTCAACATCAGGGAAATGCAAATAAAAACCATACTGAGATTCCATCTCACCCCATTATCAGAACACAAAAGTGACAAATGCTGGTGAGGATTCCAGGGAAAAGGAACTCCTACACTTGGTGGGAATGTAAATTAGTATAGTCATCATGGAAACAGCATGGAAGTTCCTCAAAAAACTAAAAATAGAGCTATTATATGATCCAGCTACACCACTCTTGGGTATATAACCAAGGAAATAGAAGTCAGCATACAAAAGATTCCTGCATACCCATGTTTAGAGTGGCCCTGTTCATAATTTACCAAGTTATAGAATCAGCCTAGATGCCAATCAATGGATGAATGGACAAATAAAATGTGGTATATATGCACAATGGAGAAATATTATTTAATTATAAAAAAGAATGGAATCCTGTTATTTGCAGGAAAATGGATGGAAGTAGAGATCATCATGTTAAGCAAAATGAGCCAGTCTCAGACAAGTATCACATGTTTTCTCTCATCTATTGAGATTGGAAAGAAAAGAAAGACAACATGAGAGCAGAAGGTGGCCTACTGGCAAGGGAAAGGAGATTAGGGGAGGAGAAACAGGGGTAAGAAAGGGTAGTAGGGAGGGTGGATCAAAGCATGTTATATACATATAGAGAAATGTCACAATGAAACCCGCTGATTTGCACAATTAAAGTGCACTAATAATTATGATATTAATAAAAAGATTCTGAGATGAAGGGCAACATAGGAGGAACTGATTCCTTCATTAAGAATTTTGTACATAGAATCTTCCCATGAAAGAAAATGATCTTAGAAAATATTTTGGAGAATATTTTTAAATGCTTGTCTTTCTGTTTGCTGAGAAATATCTAGGGACACATTTTTATATGCAAGATTCTTACCCTAAGAAGCTGAAAGAATATTTTCCCACTGCCACATTTACTTATAACATTTAAATTAGCATTTTTGATATAAAAGTAATATAGCTTTATAGAAGGAAATTTGAGAAATTTAGAAAAGCATAAACAAAAAATTAAAATCATTCAAATACAACTGCTTAGAAAATGAACTGTTGCTAACATTTTCTGACATCTCTCTATGCATTTGTATCCATGTAGATTACCTTAAAATTTTCACATGCATCAGTTGATATACAAACCATTTTAATAACCTGTCTTTTTACTGAAGAATATAAAATGGATATGTTTCTGGGTTGTAAGTAAGGACCGACATTTTAATGGCTATATGACATTCTACAGTATAGATGTACTTAGGGTAACCTGCTTAAACAGTTCCCAAGTGGTTAATGTAAGTGCTTTGTACTTTCCCTTTATTATAGAGCATGCCAATGTAAACATTCTTGTGTGTTTCTTCTTGTCCCTGCCATAGCATTGCTTCAAGATAAATTTGCAGAATTTAATATTTGCATATATACATTTACCATATGCATATTATTTTGATACAGAGAAGTGTATGCCCAAATCATATTCTCCCCTACAGTAAATGAGAGTATTTTGCATCCTCACCAATAGTGGGAAATTTCTCAGCAGATCAATGATTCAGGGTCTCAGCATTCTTTATGGTTGCTATTGTTGTTTTGTAAGTATTTTATATTTTTTAAACTAACACCTGCATATATATCAGAGACTATGTTTGGTGTTTTTGTGAAAATTAACTAATTCGATAACCTAATGAAGCGGGCACTATTATCATCCTTAAATTATCCACAAGAAAACTGTTGTGTGATTTGAAGGTCATGTGTCTACTAAGTGGGGGAATCAGTAAGTGATCCTTGCTGGTGATCTCACAGTCCATCTTCTTGACCATAATGCCCAGCTGCCAAGAGGAGAAAAAAACTCAGCTGTCAAGCAAACAAGCCTAAACACCAGGGTTCAGAGAGTCATATCCTGACCTCCATGCCACAGTTATTTTTAGCATTTTCTATTTTAATTATTTGAAAAATAATATTGTTGATTTTTTTAGGATGCATCAAGCTCAGAAGAAATCTAAAGAAGCTTTGCCCTACTACAAAGAGGCTTTGGAATATACTGAGATCAGCAAAGGTGAACAAAGTCATGAGTATGTATCAGTCTTGAGGGAATTAGCCGCTGTAGAGCAAGCCCTGGGATTGCACGATGTGGCCATCAATCATTTCTTACAGGTAAGGTGTGATGTACTGGCCACTAGAGCCACATTAGACCCAATGTTTTTCATAATCACAAGTGGTTACAACAGCCCTGAAAGTGCCTGACTTTGTGGTTTGTTCTGGTTAAGCAGAACACTTGGCCTAGAGTAGATGTTCAGCAAAGATTTTCATATTAGGTGGCCAAGCAGGTGAGTGCTCTGTACTGTCCCCACTACTACTTGTATATCTGCCAGCAGCCTGAGGTGGGTTTTCTCAAGTTATGTGCAAAATTTAAGTCCTGTTTCCAGCATGAAGTTTCTTTATCCTTTGGTATTTATTTAGAGCTCATATTAGTAAACTGACTAGGGAGTCTTTTCTTAAATGACATTCTAAAAACTTTACCTGGAGCCACTTAGAGTTGTATCAGTTAGCTAGTATTCTACTTTGTCACCATAAGATCCTACAGTGAGTATCTCAGAGTACTATGGAGAAAAAGAACCAGTAGGATCCCTTTCTTTCTCAATATATATATTTAGAAAGAGAATTATTTTAAGTAATTGGCTCATGTGCTTTTGGGATTGGCAAGAAATCCACAGGACAGGCCAGCAGGCTGGAAACTTGGGCATGGTTTCTCTGTTACAGTCACAGACAGCCTGGAAATGTGGGCAGGATTTCTATGTTACAATCCTAAAGCTGAATTCCTTCTGCTCTGAGAAATTTCAGGATTTTTGTCGTTGTTGTTATTCTTTAGGTCTTTAACTGAATGGATGAGGTCCACTTATATGAGTGAGAGCTACTTCCTTTACTTAAAAGTGATTGCAAATGTCAATCACATCTACAAAAGATAGTCACAGCAACATCTGGACTGGTGTTTGACCAAACAGCTGGGCCCCATAACCTAGCCAAGTTGATACCTTACATCAATCATGTCTTATATCATAGCATGGTTGAAGAGCACTTTTTAAAATTTTTCTGAGAATGCAAAATATAGACTAACCCATGCCTGTTATTTCAAAGAAGATATAATGACATGGTACTGGGAATACATTATTGCTATGTCTTTTTAAATTTGTCTGACAATTTATACTCCCACTCACAGTGTGTTAGAGTGCCCCATTCTTTCACTTTATCTGGATCATCTCTTTAATCATTATTACCACTTTGTAACATATCATTTCCAGCTTATAGAGAAGGAAGATAGGAATTAGAGAGGTTGAGTGATATGCCCAGGAGGATGCAGCCAATAAATGGCATAGCCCAGATTTAAAACTGGTAATTTTTTTAAAGCAAGATTCTCCTGGCTGATGTGTAGAGAATAGATTTGAAAGGTTGTGCCAAGAGTGGAATTGGAGAGATCAGTCGGGAGGCTACTGAAGTAGTGAAATCGAGAAATGACAGTGGTGTGGAGTAGGACGAAGGTAGTGGGGATGACAAATTGAAGAAATATTTAGAAGTCATAATTGATACAACATAGAGATTATATATGTGTGTGGCAGGGCGAGAAGTCTGGGATGGCTCCCAGATTCCTGTGTGGATGTTTGGGCCATTTACAGTGGAGGAATAGGGGTGACCAGGTAATGCAGAGATGGGGAGCTCTGTTCAGGATGGTGAGTCGGAGAGGCCTGTGAGGCATATGAATGGAGTGACAGCCGGCAACTAGGTAACCAGGCTGCAACTCAGGAAGACACTCACTTCCATACAGAGAGGTCATGATCACCTAGGCAGAGGGAGGAGGAAGGGAGGAGGGAGCCAGAACAGAAAACTTCTGACTAATGACAGAATCTTGAGGAACTTCCATAGTCATTGGTCAAGTGAATGATAACCTTGGCAAAGAAATAAAAAGGAAGAATGAAAAGAATTTGCCAGGAAAAAAAAAACAGAAGAAAAAATAAAAATGAGAGAGATGCCTTTTGTCACTTCTTCTTGATATCTTTTACTATGGAAATAGAATTTTTTGGTAGGATAAATGGTATTATTTGTAAAGTGCTTAGCACAGTGCCAGATACATAGTGCTACATATGGATTTTTAAGAACTTCTCTCTTTACCAAAGGTCTTTCCTTTTCTGTTCCCCACCCCTACACCTTTTTATTTTTTCTCTCCTTTCATTGGTCACTGGGGCAAAGATGAAGACAGTAAGCAGATTGTATAAAGTGAAATGTGAGGGATTAGATACTAAATGTAAATATCAATTTCAAAAAGTACTAATAGGTGGAGAGAACTAGCCCAGCAAGAGGGCAGAGCTTAGGAAAAGGCCTGAAAGTGAGACAAAGAGTAAACACTGAATATAACCCCATGCCCTGGACCACAGGAAAGATGCAGGTAGTAGATGGCTATCATTTGGATAAGAGTTGAAAGTCATGTTAAGGAATTTGAGCTTCCTCCTCAGGATATTTGAAGGTTTTCAAGCAGGAAGATTGATACCATCAAATGATTAGTCTTGGAGGAATTTTCTAAGGAGAATGTGGTGGTGGGTAAATAAGCAGGGTAATCACCCAGAGATGACCACCACAGGTCAGGTAGGGGATGATGATGGCCTGGATTCAGGTGGTATCCCTGGGAATGGAGACCTGTGGACAGATTTGGGAGACATGTGGGGAATAGAAATGACAGGCCTGGGGGCGTATGCAGATATGGGGGTGTGAGGGAGGGGAGGAGTCCAGATTTCTGTCAGGTTTCCATTGCCTGCAGGTACCACAGTTTATCCATTCACCTACTAAAGGATATCTTGGTTACTTCCAAGTTTTGCCATTTATGAATATAGCTACTATAAAAAATCCATATATGGGCTGTAGGACATAAGTTTTCAACACCCGTGGGTAAATGCCATATGGTAAGAATTGTTTTAGAAGAAACTGCCAAACTATCTTCCAAAGCAGCTAAACCATTTTGCATTCCCACCAGCAATGAATGAGAATACCCGTAGCTCCCCATCCTTGGAGTTGTCAGTATTCTGGACCATTTTATTGGTTTTAATTTGCATTTTCCTGATAACATGACCTGGAGTATCTTTTCATATGCTTATTTGCCATCTGTGTGTCTTCTTTGCTGAGGTGCTTGTTAAGGTTTTTGGCCCATTTTTAAGCAAGTTGTTTTTTGTTGTTGTTGAATTTTTAGAGTTCTTTATATATTTTGGATAACAGTCCTTTTTCCAGAAGTATCTTTGCAAATATCCTCCTAGTCTGTGGCTTGTCTTTTTATTCTCTTGATATTGTCTTTCATAAAGCAGAAATTTTTAATTTCAATCAAGTCCAGCTTATAAATTCTTTCATGGATCATACTCTTGGTGTTATATCTTAAAAAGTCATCACAAACCCAAGAGCACCTAGATTTTCTATAGTTTTCTATTTTACATTTAGGTCTGTGGTTCATTTCAAATTAATTTTTTGTGACAAATTTAAACTGTATTTCTAGATTGTTTTTTTTTCCCCATGTGTGAATGTCTAGTTGTTCCAACACTGTTGAAAAGATGTCTTTTGTCCATTGTATTGTCTTTGGTCCTTCGTCAAAGGTCAATTGAGTATATTAAGGTGGGTCTAGTCCTGAGCTTTCTATTCTGTTCCATTGATTTATTTGTCTATTCTTTTGCCAACACCAGACTGAAGCTTTATAGTAAGTCTTAAAGTGATGTAGTGCCAGACCTCTAATTTGTTGTTTTCCTCACTATTCAGTTGGCTATTTGGAGTCTTTTGCCTCTACATATAAACTTTAGAATCAGTTTATCAATATCCATAAAATAACTTGCCTAGATTTTGATTTGAATTGCATTGAATCTATACATCAATTTTAGAAAAATTAACATCTTAACATTTTTCCTGTCTGTGAATATGGAATATGTCTCCATTTATTATTTTTTTATTTCTTTCATGAAGATTGTAGTTTTGTAGTTTTCCTCATGTAGGTCTTGTGCACATTTTATTAATTTTCATTTTGTAATAAAATTAAATTCTTAAGGAAATTCCATGATTTCATTTTGGAGGTTCTAACTAAATGTTGTTGTGGGGTTTTGTTATTGTTATTATTGTCGTTTTGTGTGTGGGGTACCGAGATTGAACCCAAGAGCACTTAACCACTGAACCACATCCCCAGCCAAATATATGTGGGTGTATATATTATTAGAGACAGGGTCTCCCTAAGTTGCTTAGGGCCTTGCTAAGTTGCTGAGGCTATCTTTGAACTCCTGATACTCCTGCCCCAGCCTCCTAGCCACTGTGATTATAGGCATGAGCCCCCACACCTGGCATTATTGTGTTTTTAATTTCAAATTCCATTTGTTCATTGCTGGCATATAAAAAAACAATTGACTTTTGTTTAGTTAACCTTGTATCCTGCAACTTGATATAATTGTTTATTAGTTCCAGGAGTATTTTTGTCAATTAATTTCAGATTTTCAACATAAACAAAGAGGAATAAAGACAGTTTTACTTTTCTCTTTGCAATCTGTATAGCTTTTATTTCCTTTTCTTATCTGTTTGCATTATCCAAAGTTTCTAGTATGATGCTGAAAAGCCATGATGAGAGGAGACATCTTTGCCTGTTTCTGATCTTAGTAGGAAAGTTTTAAAGTTCTTATCTTTAAATGTTATGTTAGCTATAGATTATTATTATTATTATTATTTTATTATATAGGTTTTTTTAGGTGGACATACAATATCTTTATTTTATTTTTATGTGGTGCGGGGAATCTAGGCGAGCACGCTACCACTTGAGCCACATCTCCAGCCCTAGCTATAGATTTTTTAAATAGATATTCTTTATCAAATTGAGGAAGTTCTCCTCTATTCCTAATTTACTGAGTTTTTTTTTTAAATCATAAATGGGTGTTGGGTTTTGTCAAATGTTTATCTGCATCCAGTGATCATGTGGTTTTTCTTCTTTAGCTTGTTGATGTAATGGATTATATAAATTGGTTTTCAAATGTTGTCCCCTAAATTTTTAATGACTAAATATAGATCAACACTTCAAGTCTTGGTTCTACCTTTTGCTCTACCAATTTCTAAAATTCAAAGACAGACATCAAATGATAATATGGTAGGAGTCTTCCACCAAGGGCCATTACCCCTGAAAAAAATTCACTGGAATGAGAGATGGCTTCTAAGACCCAACATCAACAGTATGCATTCAAAGATTTAAGTTCAGTTTAGAGAAGTATTCTCCAATCTATGTTCTATAGGATATTAACTATATCACCAGAGTTTGTAGGTCTTCCTGGAAAGTGTGTTTATGGTTTTTTCAAAAATATCAACATGTTTTAAGTTAAAATTAAACAGTTACTTAACACATGGTTTTATAGTGCATTAAATGTACCATTGTGGATTTCAAATAAAGAGGGGGATCTAGTAAGTCTGAAACACTAATGTTATCCTAGTCATAGTTTAGGACACATTGGCTTAGAGGAAAGTAATATAAATGTCCAAAAGCAGGAATCAGTAGAGGGATTCACATATAAATGTGACCTTTCAGAATAGCAGGCCTTTTCAGTCAGAAGTTCTTAGTACTGTATGAATGGGAAGTGAGTTCTGTTTGTGAGGCCCCAAGCTCACCATTTTAAAGTACTATGTCACATTTGTTTTCCTTACCTCTGTGAGTGTGTGTGTGTATTTATACATATATATATATTTATAGAGAGATACATATTTATGAATTTTATATATATTTATATAGACATATTTATACATATATATATTTATGCACACACATATATACATATGAATATATTTATATAGATAGATATTATCTATCTATATAGATATTTATATGTATACACATACACATTTACATAATTTGTAGGATAATTGTTTGTATATTTAATTATTTGAAAAATATATCTAATACATTATGTCCCTTTACCCATGGATACTTCAGTGTACTTTAGTGTATGTGTTATTCACTTTCCTACAAAGTAAAACACAATATCAAATTTAGGAAATTTAACATTAGTACAAGTCCTGTTCATTTTGTTGATTCTCCCAGTTCTGTCCTTTATGACTTTTTTCCTTCCAATACAAGATCCAATCCAAGATTATGTGCTGCATTTAATGGCTCTGGTCTCCTTTAATCTAGAATAAGTTCTTATCCTGTCTTTGTTATTTATTTATTTTTATTGGTTGTTCAAAACATTACATAGTTCTTGGTATATCATATTTCACACTTTGATTCAAGTGGATTATGAACTCCCATTTTTACCCCGTATACAGATTGCAGAGTCACATCAGTTACACTTCCACTGATTTACATATTGACATACTCATGTCTGTTGTATTCTGCTGCCTTTCCTATCCTCTACTATCCCCCCTCCCCTCCCCTCCCCTCCCCTCTTCTCTCTCTACCCCCTCTACTGTAATTCATTTCTCCCCCTTGTATTATTTTTCCCTTTCCCCTCACTTCCTCTTGTATGTAATTTTGTATAACCATGAGGGTCTCCTTCCATCTCCAAGCAATTTCCCTTCTCTCTCCCTGTCCCTCCCACCTCTCATCCCTGTTTAATGTTAGTCATCTTCTCATGCTCTTCTTCCCTACTCTGTTCTTAATTACTCTCCTTATATCAAAGAAGACATTTGGCATTTGTTTTTTAGGGATTGGCTAGCTTAACTTAGCATAATCTGCTCTAATGCCATCCATTTCCCTCCAAATTCTATAATTTTGTCATTTTTTAATGCAGAGTAATACTCCATTGTGTATAAAAACCACATTTTTTTAATCCATTCGTCTATTGAAGGGCATCTAGGTTGCTTCCACAGTCTTGCTATTGTGAATTGTACTGCTATGAACATCGATGTAGCAGTGTCCCTGTAGCATGCTCTTATTAGGTCTTTAGGGAATAGACCGAGAAGGGGAATAGCTGGGTCAAATGGTGGTTCCATTCCCAGCTTTCCAAGAAATCTCCATACTGCTTTCCAAATTGGTTGCACCAATTTGCAGTCCCACCAACAATGTACAAGTGTACCCTTTTCCCCACATCCTCGCCAGCACTTGTTGTTGTTTGACTTCATAATGGCTGCCAATCTTACTGGAGTGAGATGATATCTTAGGGTGGTTTTGATTTGCATTTCTATGACTGCTAGAGATGGTGAGCATTTTTCCATGTACTTGTTTTTTTTTTTTTAAGAGAGAGAGTGAGAGAGAGAGAATTTTATTTATTTTTTAGTTTTTTCGGTGGACACAACATCTTTGTTTGTATGTGATGCTGAGGATCGAACCCAGGCCGCACGCATGCCAGGCGAGCACGCTACCACTTGAGCCACATCTCCAGCCCCTCCATGTACTTGTTGATTGATTGTATGTCCTCCTCTGAGAAGTGTCTGTTTAGGTCCTTGGCCCATTTGTTGATTGGGTTATTTGTTATCTTATTGTCTAATTTTTTGAGTTCTTTATATACTCTGGATATTAGGGCTCTATCTGAAGTGTGAGGAGTAAAGATTTGTTCCCATGATGTAGGCTCCCTATTTACCTCTCTTATTGTTTCTTTTGCTGAGAAAAAACTTTTTAGTTTGAGCAAGTCCCATTTGTTGATTCTAGATATTAATTCTTGTGCTATGGGTGTTCTATTGAGGAATTTGGAGCCCGACCACACAGAATGTAGGTTGTAGCCAACTTTTTCTTCTATCAGATGCCTTGTCTCTGGTTTGATATCAAGCTCCTTGATCCATTTTGAGTTAACTTTTGTGCATGGCGAGAGAAAGGGATTCAGTTTCATTTTGTTGCGTATGGATTTCCAGTTTTCCCAGCACCATTTGTTGAAGATGCTATCCTTCCTCCATTGCATGCTTTTAGCCCCTTTATCCAATATAAGAGAGTTGTATTTTTTTTTTAAAGAGAGAGCGAGAGAGATAGAGAGAGAGAGATAGAGAGAGAGAATTTTAATATTTTATTTTTTAGTTATCGGTGGACACAACATCTTTGTTTGTATGTGGTGCTGAGGATTGAACCCGGGCCGCACGCATGCCAGGCGAGCGCGCTACCGCTTGAGCCACATCCCCAGCCCCAGAAAGTTGTATTTTTGTGGGTTGGTTTCTGTTTCCTCTATTCTGTACCATTGGTCCACCCGCCTGTTTTGGTACCAATACTATGCTGTTTTTGTTACTATTGCTCTGTAGAATAGTTTGAAGTCTGGTATCGCTATACCACCTGATTCACACTTCCTGCTTAGCATTGTTTTTGCTATTCTGGGTCTTTTATTTTTCCATATGAATTTGATGATTGCTTTCTCTATTTCTACAAGAAATGCCGTTGGGATTTTGATTGGCATTGCATTAAACCTATAGAGAACTTTTGGTAATATCGCCATTTTGATGATGTTAGTTCTGCCTATCCATGAACAGGGTATATTTTTCCATCTTCTAAGATCTTCTTCAATTTCTCTCTTTAGGGTTCTGTAGTTTTCATTGTATAAGTCTTTCACCTCTTTTGTTAGGTTGATTCCCAAGTATTTTATTATTTTTGAGGGTATTGTGAATGGAGTGGTTGTCCTCATTTCCATTTCAGAGGATTTGTCGCTGATATACAGGAATGCCTTTGATTTATGCGTGTTGATTTTATATCCTGCCACTTTGCTGAATTCATTTATTAGCTCTAATAGTTTCTTTGTAGACCCTTTTGGGTCTGCTAGGTATAGAATCATGTCATCTGCAAATAGTGATAATTTAAGTTCTTCTTTTCCTATTTTTATGCCTTTAATTTCTTTCGTCTGTCTAATTGCTCTGGCCAGTGTTTCGAGAACTATGTTGAACAGAAGTGGTGAGAGAGGGCATCCCTGTCTTGTTCCAGATTTTAGAGGGAATGCCTTCAATTTTTCTCCATTCAGAATGATGCTAGCCTGGGGCTTAGCGTAGATTGCTTTTACAATGTTGAGGTATGTTCCTGTTATCCCTATTTTTTCGAGAATTTTGAACATAAAGGGATGCTGTACTTTGTCAAATGCTTTTTCCCCATCTATCAAGATGATCATATGGTTCTTATTTTTAAGTCTATTGATGTGGTGAATAACATTTATTGATTTCCGTATATTGAACCAGCATTGCATCCCAGGGATGAATCCTACTTGATCATGGTGTACAATTTTTTTGATATGATTTTGTATCCGATTTGCCAGAATTTTATTGAGGATTTTTGTGTGTAGGTTCATTAGAGATATAGGTCTGTAGTTTTCTTTCTTTGAAGTGTCTTTGTCTGGTTTCGGAATCAGGGTGATGTTGGCCTCGTAGAATGAATTTGGAAGTTCTCCCTCTTTTTCTATTTCCTGAAATAGCTTGAAAAGTATTGGTATTAGTTCCTCTTTAAAGGTTTTGTAAAACTCTGCTGTATACCCACCCGGTCCTGGGCTTTTCTTAGTTGGTAATCTTTTGATGGTTTCTTCTATTTCCTCAATTGATATTGGTCTGTTTAGGTTGTCTATATCCTCCTGTCTCAATCTGGGCAGATCATATGACTTAAGAAATTTATCGATGCCTTCACTATCTTCTATTTTATTGGAGTATAAGGATTCAAAATAATTTCTGATTATCTTCTGTATTTCTGAAGTGTCTGTTGTGATATTGCCTTTTTCATCCTGTATGCTAGTAATTTGAGTTCTCTCTCCTCTTCATTAGCATGGCTAAGGGTCTGTCGATCTTATTTATTTTTTCAAAGAACCAACTTTTAGTTTTATCAATTTTTTCAATTGTTTCTTTTGTTTCAATTTCATTAATTTCGGCTCTGATTTTAATTATTTCTTGCCTTATATTCTTTTGCTGTTGTTTTGCTCTTCTTTTTCTAGGATTTTGAGATGAAGTATGAGATCATTTATTTGTTGTTTTTTTCTTTTTTTAAGGAATGAACTCCATGCAATGAATTTTCCTCTTAGAACTGCTTTCAATATGTCCCATAGATTCTGATATGTTGTGTCTGTGTTTTCATTTATCTCTAAGAATTTTTTAATTTCCTCCTTAATGTCTTCTATAATCCATTGATCATTCAGTAACCTATTGTTCATTCTCCAAGTGATGCATGATTTTTCCTTCCTTCTTTTATCATTGATTTTCAGTTTCATTCCATTATGGTCAGATAAGATGCATGGTATTATCTCTACTCCTTTATATCGTCTAAGAGTTGCCCTGTGACATAATATATGATGTATTTTTGAGAAGGATCCATGTGCTGCTGAGAAAAAAGTGTAACTGCTTGATGTTGGGTGGTATATTCTATATATGTCAATTAAGTCTAGGTTGTTAATTGTGTTATTGAGTTCTATAGTTTCCTTATTCAACTTTTGTTTGGAAGATCTGTCCAGTGGTGAGAGAGGTGTGTTGAAGTCTCCCATGATTATTGTATGGTGGTCTATTAGACTCTTGAACTTGAGAAGAGTTTGCTTGATGAACATAACTGCACCATTGTTTGGGGCATATATATTTATGATTGTTATGTCTTGTTGGTGTATGGTTCCCTTGAGCAGTATGTAGTGTCCCTCTTTATCCCTTTTGATTAACTTTGGCTTGAAATCTATTTTATTTGATATGAGTATGGACACTCCTGCTTGTTTCCGCAGTCCATATGAGTGATATGATTTTTCCCAACCTTTCACCTTCAGTCTATGTATGTCTTTTCCTATCAAATGTGTCTCCTGTAGGCAGCATATTGTTGGGTCATTCTATTAGCCTGTGTCTCTTAATTGGTGAGTTTAAGCCATTAACATTTAGGGTTATTATTGAGATATGGGTTATCCTTCCAGCCATATTTGTTTATTTATGTTACTGAATATGGTTTGTTTTCCTCTTTGATTATTTTCCCCCCTTTACTGTCCTACCTCCCACTGTTGGTTTTCATTGTTATTTTCCATTTCCTCTTCCTGTAATGTTTTGCCGAGGATTTTTTGGAGAGATGGTTTTCTAGCTGCAAATTCTTTTAACTTTGGTTTATCGTGGAAGGTTTTAATTTCATCTTCCATCTTGAAGCTTAATTTTGCTGGATACACAATTTTTGGTTGGAACCCATTTTCTTTCAGTGTTTGAAATATGTTATTCCAGGATCTTCTAGTTTTCAAAGTCTGTGTTGAGAGATCAGCTGTTATCCTGATTGGTTTACCCCTAAATGTAATCTGCTTCCTTTCTCTTGTAGCTTTTAAAATTCTCTCCTTATTCTGTATGTTGGGCATCTTCATTATAATGTGTCTAGGTGTGGATCTCTTATGATTTTGCACATTCGGCGTCCTGTAGGCTTCTAGGATTTGGGATTCTCTCTCGTTCTTCAAGTCTGGGAAGTTTTCTCGTATTATTTCATTGAATAGGTTGCTCATTCCTTTGGTTTGGAGCTCTGTGCCTTCCTGTATCCCAATGACTCTTAAGTTTGGTCTTTTAATGTTATCCCATATTTCTTGGATGTTCTGCTCATGGTTTCTTAGCAGTCTTGCTGAGCTGTCTATGTTCTTTTCAAGTTGAAATACTTTGTCTTCATTGTCTGATGTTCTAGAAATACTTTGTCTTCATTGTCTGATGTTCTATCTTCTAAGTGATCTACTCTGCTGGTAGTATTCTCAATTGAGTTTTTAAGTTGGTTTATTGCTTCCTGCCTCTCTAGGATTTCTGTTTATTTGTTTTTTATAACCTCTATCTCCCTGTATAGTTGATCTTTTGCTTCCTGGATTTGTTTATGTATTTCATTTTTGAAGAGGTCTTTCATTGTATGATTTTGCTGTCTGATGTCTTCCTTGAGACTCCAGATCATCTGAAGCATGTATCTCCTGAATTCTTTATCTGACATTCCATCTGCTGCAGATATTACCTCTTCTAACGTTGAGTTGACCTGCATTGCTTGTGGTCCTTTCTTTCCTTGTCTCTTCATACTGTTCGCGTTTCTTTCTGCTTACTGAGACTGTTGTGTTATTGAATTTTCCCCCTATATATTTGTATTACTCTTGTATAGTTGCAAAGTCTCCTGCGCAGGCGCGGGCGGGGGCTCTGCTCCTCCTCCAATTGGTTCAATTTGCCTACCACATCGGCAGGCCGCTGGGCCTCTTCTGCTGGTTGGTAGCAGGTGCGCCTACCTTGCAGGCGCGGGTGGCGGCTCTGCCCCTCTGCGGGCCGCTAGGCCTGTTCTGTGGGTGGTCGCAGTTCCGCCTCCTTTGCAGTCGCGGGCAGTGGCTCTGCCCCTCTGAAGGCCACTGGGCCTGTTCTGCCGGTGTGTCGCAGGTCCACCTACCTTGCAGGTGCAGGCGGCGGCTCTGCCCCTCTGCGGGTTGCTGGGCCTGTTCTGTCAGTGGTCATAGTTCCGCCTACCTTGCAGGTGCGGGGTAGGGGCAGCTCTGCCCCTCCGCACGCCTGTGGGCCTGTTCTGCTGGTGGGTCACAGGTCCACCTACCTTGCAGGCATGGGACGCAGCTCTGCCCTTCTGAAGGCCACTGGGACTGTTCTGTTGGTGGGTCACAGGTCCGCCTACCTTGCAGGCAAGTGGGGTGGCTCTGCCCCTCTGCGGGTTCCTGGGCCTATTCTGCCAGTGGGTCGCAGGTCCGCCTACCTTGCAGGCGTGGTTGGCAGCTCTGCCCCTCCGTGGGCCACTGGGCCTATTCTGTTGATGGTCACAGTTCCGCTTACCTTGCTGGCGCGGAGGGAGGGGACAGCTCTGCCCCTCAGCAGGCCGCTGGGCCTGCTCTGCTGGTGGGTCGCAGATCCGCCTACCTTGCAGGCGTGGGGGGAGGGCGCGGCTCTGCCCCACAGCAGGCCGCTGGGCCTGATTTGCTGGTGGGTCGCAGGACCACCTACCTTGCAGGCGCGTGGGGCAACTCTGACCCTCCGCGGGTTGCTGGGCCTACTCTGCTGGTGGGTCGCAGGTCCGCCTACCTTGCAGGCGTTTTTGGCAGCTCTGTCCCTCCGCAGGCCACTGAGCCTGTTCTGTTGGTGGTCACAGTTCCGCCTACCTTGCTGGCGCGGGGGGAGGGGGCATCTCTGCCCCTCCGCAGGCCGCTGGGCCTGGTCTGCTGGTGGGTCGCAGGTCCGCCTACCTTGCAGGTGCGTGGGGCGGCTCTGCCACTCCCAGGTTGCTGGGCCTGACCTGCTGGTGGGTTGCAGGTCTGCCTACCTTGCAGGCGCGGGGGGAGGGCGCACACCTATTTGTATTTAGACAGTTACGCGAAAAGGAGGACGTAATGCTTGGGATGAAAGTTGGGGGAAGGGGAAGGTAGGTGCTCTTGAAAAGAAAGAAGGAGAGGGAGATAGATAGCATAGAGGAGAATGGAAAGAGCAGTAAAACTTGGAAGGGGAGAGAGAGAGGGAAAAGGGAGAGAAAAAAATAAAATGAAATAGGAAATAAAATTAGGTCTTAGAGATCCATTTTCTTCTCTTCCCGTAGGCAAAGCTGTGCCCTCCGGGCTGAGTTTTGCCCTCAATGTGTCAACAGCAATCCCTGTAAGGCGGTTCCTGGGAGTCGTCTCTCAATCCTGTTGGTCCAGAGCCATTTCACTTCTACGGCCCTTCCTCCCCTTCCTCCTGCCAGCCAGCCAGGTCCTGCTCACCGGAGGCAGTTCCCCAAGGATTTGGTTACACTTTCAGCCCCACCAAGTGCTCTATTTCCCTAACTACTGAGCACTCTCGCTGTCATTCATCTAAGCCCCAGTGCTGTGGAGCTGTGGTCTGGGAGTCAATTGTTTAATTTTTCCGGACCCCTTTGGTGGGCACACCTTCGGAATCTGGCAGCTAAGACCATTGGTGTCGCTGCTGGTGGTAATAGGAGTTGGGGGTCGAGGATCCCCTCTACTTCCCTCAGCCCCTACAGTCACAACCACACCGCTGGCGGTAGGAGGAGTTGGGGGTCTGGAGTGTCCTCTGTTTCCTTCCGCCTCTACCGTCACACCCTCTCAGTTCGCGGTTGGGGGATTTGGGGATGGGGAGTCTTCTCTGCTTCCCTCTGCCCCTACAGTCACGCCCACATCACTGGCAGTAGGGGGAGTTGGGGGTCGAGAGTCCTTTGGCCCTTATGGTCACGCCCACGGAGAGATTTTGAAGTTTCCCAGTTGTTTGTATCTGGTGTGGGTGGGAGTCACACACCTGCTAAAGTAGATTCCGCTGGGAAGGAATCTCTTTCGCCGAACTTTGGTGACTTCCCCTCTCTGCTATGGCGGGCCCCTGGCTCCTTGCTGGAGTGTCCGAAGGGAGGGGTGGAACTGGCTTGTCTCTGGTCTGACACAATCTCTGGTTTTAGTTCCCAGTTCGCTATTTCGTAAAGGGTTGGTTAGATTCCCTTCACGCTGTCTGGGGGGGGGAGCCGTTCGCCGGGTGGGCGGGGCTGTGAGTAGAGCCGGGAGGGCACGGGCTGTCTGCTGGGCCAGGCGGGGACACTTCTCGCTGCGCCGGGCCGCCGGGGGCTGCCTGTAGAGCCAGGCAGCTGCGGCCGCGTGGCTAAGATCCGGGCGGGCGGGGTGGCCGTTCGCTGAGCGAGAGCCGGGCCTCCCCGGGACGGCGGGATGACGGGTGCCGTCTGCGGGTTCGGGCGGGCCGTGCCGCTCTGGGCTGCCGGCCGCTTGCAGAAGCGGCTGGTGGCTGCGGGACTGGACCTCTGCGCCCGCGTGGCCGGCCAAGATCCACTTGCCTGGGACAAACTGACACTTCTAATAAACCTACCAATTCCCGGCAGGTCCCCTCTTAACGGAATTTTGCTAGAAGTTCCTCAGTAGGTAGACTGCAGCTGTTCTAATGGGTCTTTCTGATCCCGTTAATGTGGAGACATTGGAATCGCTACTTCCTCGCCGGCGGCCATGTTGGATCCCCCCTCAATATTGTTCTGTCTTTGTTATTTATGATGCTGAAATTTTTGAAGAAAACAGGGCAGCTGCTTCATAGGCTGGTCTTCTGTTTGGGTTTGTATGATGTTTTCTCTGAGTAGACTCTGGTGAAGCATGCACTACAAAAGACTGGGCAGAGGTAAGGTGTTGCATCCAGAGACACAATGTCCACCTGACCTTCACTGGTGATGCTAATTTTTATCATCCATTCATGGTGATGTACAGTTTCTTCACTACATGGTAATGATTTTCCCCCCTCACAGATAATAAGCATTCTGAGATATATTTTTGTTTTTAAAATTCATTCTTTTTAGATATACATGACAGTAGAGTGTATTTTGACATATTATACATACATGGAGTCTAACTTTGAATTCTTGTGGTTGTAGATGATGTGGAGTTACAATGGTTGTGTATTCAATATATGAACATAAAAAGTTATGTCTGATTCATTCTTTCTTTCCTTTTCCCATCCCCTCTCAATTCCCTTCATTCCCCTTTGTCTAATCTGATGAACTTTCCTTCCCTCCCCCACCCCTTACTGTTTGCTAGCAACCACATATCAGAAAGAACATTCAGCCTTTGGTTTTGGGGGGATTGTCTTATTTTACTTAGCATGATAGTATCCATTTTCATCCATTTACCAGCAAATACCATAATTTCATTCTTGTTTATGACTGATTATTCCATTGTGTATATATACATTTTCTTTATCTATTCATCTGTTGTAGAGTACTTAGATTGGTTCCAGAGCTTAGCTTTTAATGAAATATTTTTAGACTATGTAAATATTCTGTTTCTCATCAAACTTTTCCCTGTAGTTTTAGCATCCATTGATTAACTTGGAAAGAAACCAGTCTTAATTGTGATCATTGTAATGATTTTCCATTCTGCTAGTTAATCTAACTTATCCTTGACATTGCCTCTCTTCCCACCCCCACCAAGTTATTTATGTTCATTTGTATGGTTTTTTTTTTTTTTACTTAATAGAATATCTAGAAATCATTTTATAGCAGTTCAAAAAATCTCTATCATTGTCTTGTGTAGATAAATAATACATTTTATACATGTTTAGTAGGGTGGGTTTTTTTCCCAAACAATTTCCTGTTTGGACATTTAGATAGGTGTCAATATTTTGCAATTATTTTCATATTGTTGGTACTGTATCTTCAGAGTAAATTCCTAGACATGGGACTATTAGGTCAAAGGGAGTATGCTTTGTTATTTTCATCTTATTGCATAACTTATTAATATTTTATTTTATTGCTAATTGTACTACATTTCCAAAATGCCTTTCAACTGGACTTGTACCATTTGCATTTCCATGAGCAATGTGCAAGAATGCCAGTTTCTGAACAACCTGTTCCAGTAAAGTGTATTGTCAAGCTTTTGAGTTAGTTCCAATCTGATGGGTAAAGAAATGACATCTCAGCATAGTTTTAATTTGCATTTCTGTTTTTAAGTGGAGTTTTGAATATCTTTTTATATGCTTAAAGCACATTAGTATTTTTGTGAATTGTCTTTTTGTGAATTATTCATATCATTTGCCAATTTTTGAATAGAATTTTTAAAAATCTATTTTGCCTCAACTGTTAAAAGTTCTCCATATCTTGCACATATTGTCCCTTTCACTTTGATAATATGTGGTAAATATTTTCACCCAATTTGTCATTTTTTTAAAAATTTTGCTCATCACATTTTTATTGAGGTAATTTGTATTCCATGAAATTCATGATTTTAAAGTATCCAATTTATGATTTTATTATATTTACATACTTTTTTTTTTTTTTTTTTTTGGTAATGAGGATTGAACCCAGGGTGCTTAATCACCAAGCCACATCCCCAGCCCTTTTTTTGTTTTTTGTTTTTAGACAAAGTCTCCCCGAGTTGCTCAGGACTTCACTAAGTTGCTCAGGGCCTTGCTAAGTTGCAGAAGCTGACTTTGAACTTGCTATCCTCCTGCGTTAGCCTCCCAAGCCACTGAGTTACAGGTGTGCACAACTGCACCCGGCTATATTTACACAATTTTGCAAACATTACTGCTATCTAATCCCATAATGTTTTTAAGAAACCATGTACCCATTAGTAGTCCTTTTCCATTCTCTTCTCTGCCCTTTCTTTTGGCAACTGCCAGTTTCCTTCCTGTCTCTATGGATTTGTCTGTTCTTGACATTTCATACATGTGAAATCATACGATATATATGGCATCTTCCTGTGGTATCTTCAATTTAGCATAATATGTTTATGGTTCATTCACATTTAGCACTTATCAGTACCTCATTCCTTTTATGGCAGAATATATTACATTCTATAGATGTACCACATTTGTTTACTGATTCATCAGTTGATAGGCATTTGGGTTGTTTCCACTTTGGCTATTTTGAATAATGCTGCTGTGAACATTTGTATGTAATTTTTTTTAACATGGATATACCTTTTCTTTTCTCTTGAGTATAAGACCAGGAGTGAAATTGATGATCATATGGTATCTCCTCTATATTTAACAATTTTGAATGTACCTTTTTCCCCACATCCTCGTCAACACTTATTATTGTTTGTATTCATAATAACTGTCATCTGACTGGAGTGTGCCATTCTAACTTAGAGTAGTTTTGATTTACATTTCTTTAATTGCTAGAGATGATGAGCATTTTTTCATATATTTTTTGATTGATTGTATATCTTCTTCTGAGAAGTGTCTGTTCAGGTCCTTGGCCCATTTATTGATTGGATTATTTGTATTTTTGTTGCTTAGCTTTTTGAGTTCTTTATATACCCTAGAGATTAGTGTTCTATCTGATGTGTGAAGGGTAAAAATTTGCTCCCAAGATGTATATTCACCTCACAGATTGTTTCTTTTGCTGAGAAAAAACTTTTTAGTTTGAATCCATCCCATTTATTGATTCTTGGTTTTAATTCTTGCACTTATTAAGGAAGTTGGGGCCTAATCCCACATGATAAAGATTAGGGCCTACTTTTTCTTTTATTAGATGCAGAGTCTCTGGCTTAATTCCTGGGTCTTTGATCCTAGGTCTTTGAGTTGAGTTTTGTGCATGGTGAGAGATAGGGGTTTAATTTCATTTTGTTGCATATGGATTTCCAGTTTTCCCAGCCCCATTTGTTGAAGGGGCTATCTTTTCTCCAATTCATGTTTTTGGCAACTTTGTCTAATATAAGATAATTGTAATTTTGGGGTTAGTTTCTGTGTCCTCTATTCCGTACTATTGGTTTACCAGTCTGTTTTGGTGCCAAAACCATGCTGTTTTTGTTACTATTGCTCTGTAGTATAGTTTAAGGTCTGGTATAGTGATGCCACCCGCTTTACTCTTTCTGCTAAGGGTTGCTTTAGCTATTCTGGGTCTATTATTTTTCCAGATGAATTTCATGATTGCTTTTCCTATTTCTATGAGGAATGCCATTGGGATTTTGGTCGGAATTGCATTAAATCTGTAAAGTGCTTTTGGTAATATGGCCATTTTAATAATATTAATTCTGCCTATCCAAGAGCAAGGTAGATCTTTCCATCTTCTAAGGTCTTCTTTGATTTTTTTTTTCTTTAGGGTTCTGTAGTTTTCATTGTATAGTTCTTTCACCTCTTTCGTTAAGTTGATTCCCAAGTTTTTTTTTTTTGAGGCTATTGTAAATGAGGTAGTTTTCCTCATTTCCCTCTCAGATAATTTGTCACTGATATACATAAATGACTGCAAATTGGTGCAGCCAATATGGAAAGCAGTATGGAGATTCCTTGGACATCTGGGAATGGAACCACCATTTGACCTAGCTATCCTTCTCCTGGGTTGATACTCAAAGGATTTAAAACAGCAGACTACAGGGCCACACCCACATCAATGTTTATAGCAGCACAGTTCACAATAGCTATGTGGAACCAACCTAGATGCCCTTCAGTAGATGAATGGATTAAAAAATGTGTCATATATACACAATGAAATATTACTCAGCAATAAAAGAGAATAAAATAATGGTATTTGCAGGTAAATGGGTAGCACTGGAGAAGATAATGCTAAGTGAAGTTAGCCAATCCCCAAAAAAACAAATGCTGACTGTTTTCTCTGATATAAGGAGGCTGATTCGCAGTGCGGTAGGGAGGGGAAGCATAGGAAGAATAGAACTCTAGATAGAACAGAGGGGGAGGGGAAGGGAGTGGGCAGGGGGTTAGTAAGGATGGTGGAATGTGATGAACATCATTGCCCAAAGTACATGTATGAAGACACGGATTGGTGTGAACATACTTTATATACAACCAGAGATATGAAAAATTGTGCTATATGTGTGTAATAAGAATTGTAATGCATTCTGCTGTCATTTGTTTTTAAAAAATTCAAATTTTTTTTAAGAATTAAAAAAAATAAAATGTTTGATACCCCCCAAAAGAAAAAACAATTTTGAGGGACAACCAAAGCTGACATCCAAAGTGATCTCACTATTTTATATTCCCATCAGCAATGCTTAAATATTCCAACTTCTCCATATCCTCATGAACACATTTTATTTTCTGTCTTTTTATTTTAGCCAGTTTAGCAAGAATAAAGTGATATCTCATTATATTTTGTTATTTTAATTTCTCTCATGACTATGACTAATGATGTTGTACATTTTTATGTGTTTATTGGCCTTTCTATGTTTTATTTGGGTAAATGTTGATTTCAGGGTTTTTTTTTTTGCATTTTAAATAGGGTTGTTTGTCTTTTTATTATTTGCTTAGGAGTTATTTATATGTTCTGGAGGCTAGATTTTAAGCGCATATCAGACATATGATTCGCAAATGCTTTTGTCTTTTTAGTGTGTTGTCTTCACTTTCTCGATAGCGTCCTTTGAAGCACGAAAGTTATTAAATTTTGATTAAGTTCAATTTGTTTAGTTTTTCCCCCTCTTTTTGTTGGTGCTTTTGGCTTCACATCCAAGAAACTATTGCCTAATTCTAGTTCATGAAGGCTTACATTGATATTTTTTTCTAAGAATTTTCCATAGTTTTAAAGCTTTTATAGTTAATGTCTTCGATCCATTTTGTTACTTTGTTTATGTGATGTGATACAGAAATTCAACCTCATTATTTTTGCATGAGGCTATACAGTTGTCCCAGCACCATTTATTGAAAAAATCTTAGATTTTAAAAATTTTAAAAATCTTTTATCATTTTTATCAATTTTTTAATCACTTTTTTACCATTGACACCCTTGCCAAAGTCAACTGACCCTAAGTGTAAGGGTTTATTTCTGGATTCTTAATTCTATTCCATTGATCTGTATGTCTGTCCTTTTACCAGTATCACATCATCTCAATCATTGTTGTTTTCCAGTAAGTTTTGAAATCTATAAGTATGAATCCCCCTTTTCCTTCTTTTTTTTAAAGATTATTTTGACTATTTTGGATCCCTTACATTTTCATAGGAATTTTAGAATCAGCCTTTCAATTTCTGCCAAAACAAACAAACAACAACAACCCCCCCCAAAAAAAAAAAATCCTCTGGAATTTTGATAGGCATTGTATTGAATCAGTATTTCAATTTAGGGAGTATTGACATTTTAATAATATCAACTATTTCAGTCCATGAACATGAGATATCTTTCTATGTATTTGATTCTCTGTTGTTTCTTTGTACTGTGCTTTGTACTTTTTAGAGCTTAGACTTTGTACTTATTTGGTAAATTCATTCCTCAGTGTTTGTTCTTTTGATGCTATTGTGAATGGCAAGTTAATTTTCCACACTACTTTTTTCTGATCGTTGGTTTCTACTGTCTAGAAAACAAGTGATTTTTTTTATGTTCATCTTGTGTCCTGCAACCTTACTGAATTTGCTATGAGCATTTTTTGCCATGCAATTTCCTTAGTGTGTCAAATTTTCCATCTTTTCCTCAATTGTATTTGAATTTTGAGTCTAAGTTGGAAGGACTTCCCTGCCCCCAGGTCTACAAGGAATTCATTCATTTTCATAATACCTACAAAGTTTGATGGGTGACTCTTCTTTTTATTTACTATTGAGGTTAATAAAGGTTAGAGTATTTTAAATAGATAATTTTTGATCATTATTAAAGAAATAACTTGATGAAGTGAGGCTAACATTGGCTTTAAAACCAGAAAATCTGATTTGTAGTACAGACTCTGTTTACCAGCTGGTTGATTACAGGCAAGTCATTTAACCTCTACACCCTGCAAATAATAATAATAACCTCCACAAAAGACTCTATCCACATCACAGAACTACTCAAAGTCTCAAAATGGAAAGTACTTTGTGAACTATTAGGCCTGCTGCCTGTATAAGCTGCTTTTGTTTGTTAACAATGATTATTAAACATTTATCAATGCTCCCTTTTCTTTAGCAGATTTACCTAAGGTATAAAAAGATACAGGGTAGCCACCACTCTCCAAGAGAATCCATGTCTAAAAGTCATTTATCAAGTATACACAAGGAGGTTTTGTTATCTTCCCTGTTGTTTTTCACTCTTCATTCCTTTGCAGTGAGAGAAACACCCAAAGAGAAAAGACCTTTTATTTCCCATAGAATGTAGAAAAGTTCTGCAGTATTTTAGGAACTAAACCATTAAAATGGAGAAAAATAAACCAATTCCTGCAGAGCCACACAAGGAAGGCAGCAAGGAGTCCCAGGGACTGATGAAAGAGACTTCACCCCCTCCATCCATTCCTTTGCAGCAGGGTTCCGTGAGAAAACCATGCAAACAGATTGTTTCTGAAACTCCTTATTGGCAGAGTTTGGCAATAAAACCTTATTTTCCTTCCCCAAAGGAAAAAAAAAAATCACAGGATTTCATTTATGTGAGCAAGAGCATGTTTACAGTGTGTGTTTCCAAGGGGTATAAATTAACCCTGGAGCTTGGGTTGCTTTTTCACATCTCTGACACTTGAACTGCCTATCTCTTTTCAGTTTTCAGGGCTGCTCTGCCTGAGTAGTTCCCAAATTTAGGAAATTTTTATTTGCAAAGTATGATAAAAGTATGATAAAATCAATCAAGTATCAGATGCTCTACAAATTCTAATTTGAGGTCCCAGCTCTGGGCATGTTATTAGCTTGGTCAGGCCTGGGATGATGGCTCCTCAGGCTTATATGTAATGCTGGGCAGTGCTTCTGACTGGCTCTTATTATCCAATATGTATTTATTATAATATGAAATGCATTAATTATAAATAATCAGACTAATGCTGTATTTAATTTTAAAATCTCTGAAAATACCAGTCTGTTTGTTTATTTATTTATTTATTTTTGTTTAAAAATTTAAAATATGTATAATGAAATTATGATCTTAGCATTCCAAAAAATTTCTAACATGACATAAATCAGTGCCATAAAGGAGAAGATTATTGTTTCTTTTAAGTAACAACTGCCTTTTATAAATTTGATATATTCTCCTTATTTAAAAAAAAATACAACCATACAGAAAAATGCAAAGAGGTGAGACACAAGTCAGCTAAGTCCTCCCTGCCCAGAAATAGCCAGTATTGACCTTGGCCGAATGCCTTTCATCTGGATATGAACAGATGGGTATAGTTAGGAGATAGAGTGAAGAAAAAAAAGAGGAAGAAAGGAAAGAGGGGTGATGAATTTGACAGTGTGGAATTGAAAGACTATGACAATATATCATAAAGTCAAAAAAGAAATGTCAAAAAGAGAAAAATATAGAAAGTTCTTATAAAATATAAATGAAAAAGACACCTCAATGGAAACATGGAGAAAAGAGTAGAATAGACAATTATAGAAAAAGAATCAAATGGTCAATAACCATGTAAAAGTAATTCTCAGCCTCAATTATTACTGAAGAAATGCCATTTAACTGTCTTCCCATTGTGGCCAGAAGCCACATCAGGTCATCGGAAATAAAGCTGAGAGGGCAGGGCCAGGTTAAGATTCGTGTGTGTGTGTGTGTGTGTGTGTGTCTGTGTGTGTGTTTCTGTACACATCTCAGTATTTCTGGAATGATATATAGGAAACATTCATGTTGATTAGCATTTAGGTGTTAGAGTAGGAATAGGGGAAGAGAGGGGGAAACACATAAACAGAAAGGAGGGAGTACTTTTTACTTTGTTTTGTTATTGTTATTTTTCTTTTCTACCACTAAAGATTTTTAAAGATTTTAAGATTTAATTATGTGCATTTAAAAATCTAGTTAAGTTTTAAAGAAACTTATACTTGCAACAAAAAGAAGAAAGTATAAGCCCCTGACACATCTATTTCAGGGCTAATCCTTATAAAGAGCAGGACTTGTTCTCTCAGCCCTCTGGAAGAGCTAAAATTGACATCTGGAGAACTGCCACTGAGTACTTTCTCTGCCTATTAAAAGAAACTGTCTTAGTCCAGGGCCCTCAGTTTTCAAATGCTCTCTGCCTCCAGTGACTAACCGTTCATCTAATCCCCCCCCCCCCCAGGGATTCCCAGCGCCATCTTTTTCTTAGCTGAGCCTCTCCAGCTGCCCTCTCTCCCCGCTGCTGGCCCCCCCAGGAAAGGCTTCCCTACTGGGCAGAGATGGAAGAAGAAAGGAAGTGGCAACCTTGAGCTGCAACATGACCCTGTCTTGCATAAGGGTGTCCTCTCAAAGCTGAGGGGTGGAATGGCCAGCTTTGGCCGAGCTAAGAGAGAAAGCATGCAGCTTCACAGCTGATCAGTTATAAAACAAACACGGCAAGCTCACAGCTCAGTGACAAGTAGACTTGAGCTTCTGTTAAGAAAACATATGAACTTGAACTAAAGCAGAAGGTGGACTGTTGGTGGAAGATGCCTTAATGTCTGCTCCATCCACGTGCTCTGCTTTTCTCCTCTCTATAGTGTCCCTTTAAAGCTCTCAGAGGCCACTTGGGTCTCTCCCTCTCCCTCTGGAAAGCCCATTCTATTACTGGGCAGAGTCAGCAACCTCTTTCTCGGGCCTTAAATGGTCCTTCATTACATTGTTTTTTGTTTGTTTGTTTTTTTAATCGTCTTTCTGGAACTTCTACTCTCTAGATAACTAAGTGTCAGTCTAGAAAAGCATGCTATTTGGAATTACTGACCTTAGTGTGAATCTCTGCTCTGCCACTGACCTGCCATGTGACCTTGAGGCTTCATTTCCTCATCTGTAAAGTGGGCTGTCAACATCACTCAGTGGTCATTTTGTGATTCTGCAAGCTGGTGTATATAATCTGCTTGGCAGCACACCTGGCAAAATTAGGTGCTTAATTGTTGTTGGCTCCCTTCTCCCTCTATCCTTCTGTAGTGCTAGTCTTCAGCTTTACAAAGAGATCCTGCCTATTTTTTACCAAGTTGGGACTTCCCTGTTTTCCCCATGAGTGTCACATCATCTCCAGGGAAAACATATTCAGTTTTAGATCAACAAATTGTACAGTGAGTCATTTGTGTACTTATTCTTCACCTTGCTATAGGAGAGGAGATGTCCTCCCAGTCAGCAATCCCCGAATCATTGCGCGGTTGGGAGAAATTTATTCCCCTCCTCCAACACACCCTTTCCCTGAGAGCTAGGATTGCACACTCAGGGTATTGAGTGTTCACATGCTGGGATCTGCCTGCATAAACAGAAATACTTCCTCATCCTTTTTACTATCATCAAGCTTTCTCCTTAAGAAATATTGCATTGGGGCTGGGGATGTGGCTCAAGCGGTAGCGCGCTCGCCTGGCATGCGTGCGGCCCGGGTTCGATCCTCAGCACCACATACCAACAAAGATGTTGTGTCCGCCGAGAACTAAAAAATAAATATTAAAAATTCTCTCTCTCTCTCCTCTCTAAAAAAAAAAAAAAAAAAAAAGAAAAAAAAAAAGAAATATTGCATGTTTTACAAATCCAAGGAGACAGGCCCAGTTAGATAAGAATTTGCCAGCTCTGGCTCTGGCTGCAGTTATTGACAGCTGGATTTGCATGAAGGAACCGAGGGTTCCCCCAGCAATGCACACAAGGCATCAGAAGAAACAGCTGCTGTGTCCCTTGGCAAGGGTTGGGTAGCTGGTCTTGTGAGTGACCTTTTCCAGTTAATGACCTTGTTCAATGTGTATATTAAGCGGATTTTATTTGTTTGTTTGTTTTTTAACCCAGTCCAACATGCAGCAGCCCAAGAGATTTGGGAATACTAAGCATTCTTCCTCCACTTCAAGATGACAGTTGATAAGCACATAACCATAAGATATTGAAAATAACAAAGGACATGAGGAGAAACCAGAGCCCTAGGGAGATTAATAAATGCTGTGGTGAAGGAGTGAGTGCCATCCAGCTGCCGAGCCCCAGGAGGACCCGTTATTTAGGCTCTCTGAAAGCCAAGAGAGGCAAGCAGGGTTCTTACCATCCTGTTCACTATGATTCCTACTCCTTAAATGCTCTCAGATGCATCTAACAGGGGTATTTATTTATTTATTCTCTTAGCAAATAAAGCATGTTCTGAAATTGTGAACAGTGGCTAAGTTTGGCAAGATTGTATAATCTAATCACCAACCCTGTCAACATCCTTCACACTCACTCCCTAAGGGCCTCACTGCCCAGAGTGGTTCCCAGGCTGTGTCTCCTGGAGCCCTCATGTTCCACAGAGCTTCTTCTGGGGCAGCTATGTGGGAGTAGGTGCGCTTCCAAACACCCTCTCCTTGCTTCAGGAAGAGGAGCTCTGTTCTCACCGTCTGTGTGTATTAGAGAACCATGGAAGATTTGGTTTGGAATGAGAGGGGCCCTTCTGCTTCAAAAAAGAAACTTGAAAATCAGCAGTGCCTTGACATCTGCATCCTTTTGCAAGTCACTTTTTCTACTTGTTGGTATGTTTTTGAAATGTAACCAGGTTGATATATAGAGTTCAACTGTTGTATGAATGAACCATGATATATTTGTTCCCCTGCTGATGGGTAGTTAGATGGTTTCCCATTTTCACCATCTCAATATTCTTCAGTGCAACTGAAGGCATTTTTCATATAGACAATGGTCAGTGTACTCCAAGCTGGACAAGCAGGAAAAGGAAGGGAAACCAGGGAGTTTGAATGGCTAGTGAGAGCATGGCAAGTGGGTAGAGAGAAGACTAGAAGCTACATGGACATAATAGAGCCAGGGCTCCTGTACAAAATATGGATGCAGAGGTAGAAACTAGTAGTCACTAAGGCCAGGAGTGTGACCTGGATGCTGGGTATCTGAGCATACAGAGGAAAATGAGTCTGCCAAAAACCCAAGAGGCCACGTTGTTAGCTGGGACTTTAGTTTGCTTCTTCAGCTCCACTCTGCTTGCTTCTCAGCCCTGCTGTGTGCCCCAGATGCTGACTTTAAGTCCCAGATTAATGCCCTTGGCCTCTTCTGAAAGCCACACAACATGAACTGCAGACCATGGAAAGGGAGTGGAGACAGGGTTTTCATCCCCCCAGCTCCTCCATGGAGACTCGCTGCCTGTATCCCTACTGAAAGCCACTGCTCACGTCCCTACATCATCTTTCCAATTAGAGCAGATGTTCCTAGTCTTGCTCATCTGGCCAAGGGTGTTAAAGGTCTTGAGGTCCTGAACTCTCATCAAGGGTGTTAAAGGTCTGAGGTCCTGAACTCTCATCATCGGGCTTCATCTATGGAAAGAATCGTTTTATTAACCACTTTTCACCTGTTTGCATGTGTCATCTTTCTTGCTTGATGGGCACAGGCTGATCGAATGGATACTGAAATCACTGGAAATGGTAACAGCAGGGTTAGGGTAAAGAGGAAGTTAGTGAGCCAGGCACTTAAACCTAGTGCAGGGCAATGTCTGTATATCTATGTAAAAATGAAACTATCACACATTTTTGTAGTTCATCTTTGATCTCCTTTAAACCCAAAATTCCTGCCTGATTTGCCTGATTTGTGTGTGTGTGTGTGTATGTGTGTGTGTGAATTTCTAGTATTTGTGCAATATTTGGCAAATTGAAGGCACTTAAAAATGAAAAAAATGAATCAAACAGGAATGAATTAAAATAAACTGAATTGAATGGAATTTTGCTGAATAAGTAAGATACTAATTTGGCACATTTGAAATATCCTGGATGTTCCCTTTCTCTCTTGCATGTTGTTTTTAAAATCTTCATGAACATCAAATATAAATTAGATCAGAGAAATGAGTTTCTGAAATAAATAATAAATGCTTATTAATAAAGTATTAGCATCTCACATAGAGCAACATTGAGGTCATGAAAATTTTGTGATAAATTCAGATTCCCTTGAGCCTTTGGAACCCACTTTTTTAATATCATTGGCTTTTAATGAAATGACTTTATCTCCTACACCAGCTCCATGAATTCATTGTAGCTTCTGGAGGCTGAATCAGTGTGCTCCTAGGAGTGTGCTGATATCAGCTAGTGACATCTACCCATGGGTT
Organism: Spermophilus citellus; assembly: GCF_964194105.1. Classification (NCBI taxonomy): domain Eukaryota; kingdom Metazoa; phylum Chordata; class Mammalia; order Rodentia; family Sciuridae; genus Spermophilus; species Spermophilus citellus. The sequence goes on from NC_138185.1 coordinate 55,793,693, forward strand.
GGAGGGATGAATGGCAGCATTCAGGACATGGTATTGAAAGCAGAATTTGAAATCAGATTATCAAGGTCAGAACCTCATCTCCATTCCTTATTAACTATAGGGAGAAATCTTGGTCATTTACTGTATTAGCTTTCCATTGCTATAGTAATGTTACGGTTATACATCAACTTAAAAGGAGGAAAGGTTTATTTTAGCTCATAGTTTTGGATATTTCAGTCCATGATGGGTTGGCCCTGTTTTGGGGGGGTCTGTAGAACATCATGGTAGGGAGTTCATTGCAGAACAAAGTTGGTCACGTTATAGCAGCTAAAAAACCAAAAGAGGGGAAGAAGAAGAGAGTGGAGTCCCACAATTCCCTTCAGGGACATGCCTCACTAGGCCCCACCTCTTAAAGGTTTCTACCACCTTCTAGTAGTGCCAGCCTGGGGACTGAGCCTTTAATACATAGGGCCCTTTGAGGAATTCTAGATCCAAACTATAGCCCTCACCCATTCAGCAATCTCAGTTTTCTTACCTAGAAAATGAGGCTCATAAAAATTATCAAGAAAATTAAAAGTGGTATCACACAAAAGAACTAAAGTGCTGCTTAAATCTTAGTTGTTGCTAGTACAATTTGCCTACCCCAATTTAGTGTTTCCCTCTATTAAACCTATGGCATTTTAGTCTTTCTGTTACTCTTTTGGCAATTAATTGCAAACTCCCTATCGCCTCACATTAGTTTATTGTATTACTTCACCACGTTTCATTTCAGTTTTCTGTAGCTGCCAATACCTTCTCTCCCATGCCTCTCCCGTTGTAGGAAACTGTAAATGTCAATTCATTGGATGAATGTGAAACTATTACTAATAGTATTTTTTAAACTAAGTATTAACAAGGAGATGAGTAGTAATTTTTTATTCAAAGGGATGTATTATGTATTTTACTTGAAAAAATTATTATTCTTTAGTGTTCACCGGGTTGTGTATGTGTGTGTGTATGTGTGTGTGTGTGTGTGTATGTATGTGTTTAATTTTAAAATGGACTTTATTTCCAAAGAACCTGTTTTCCAAACTCAGGCAGCTCCCATATGCCAGTTTGCAGAGGGTGCAGACCCACAGGCTTGGTGGATTAGGCACATATCATCACCTATGAGTAGGTTCCACTTTCTAGGCTGACCAATAGGCCAGGAGCTGGGCTTGCCCACTGCCTCCGCACAGCACTGATGCTTTTTACTTCTTGACCACCCTGCCCCCGATCCTCTTTGCTGACTCAAATGATCGTAGACTTTTTAATGGTTTACTTAGTGACAGGCCCCAGAATAGCGTTCTCTCCACCACTCAGTGCTTTTAAAACCCAGCCCTCCCAAGAGTCAATTGTGCTTCCACATCAATCACTGCTTTCAACTTGCTGGAAAGTTCCTTGACTTTCTGCTAATCATTGTAAGGACAGTTTTCTGTTGCAACTGCCAAGCATATAAATAACTTGTTTCTTTTTTCTGTGGTGCCAGGCCCATGCCATCATCCTGAGTAGAAACCCCTCTCAAGAGGAGGCAGCCAACTCCTCACACTTTGTCGCCCGTGCTGCTGTCGCTTCTGGGAGGCCCGAGCATCATGGTGAGAACCAGTCTTCCTTCCTCCTGTCTCACATGCATGCGCCTAGGGGGTGGGTGAACAGGTGGATGGGGTCTCAATAGGAACCTTCAGAGAACCTTCACGGTTTCCTCTAATTTGTAGCTCTGCTCCTCTGCTGCTTCCCCAGTGTCCTTTACTGTCTATCTCCCTGTAGCCTTCCTCTGACCCTTTCCTCTTCAATACAGCTACTCTTCATCCATAGCTATTAAGAACCCAAGGGAACTGGTGTTGGGCTCACAGGGAAATCTGCTCTGCTTTCAAAGGTGATGGTTTTCAATGATTGTAGTGGAACTCCTGCAAAGTCTCAGTGTAGAGCTTTCAATTGGGGTGAACTTTCATAGCTTCAGGATCCCAGAAGGAAGCTGCCACTTATAACTCATGGTTTTCCTTATCTTTGTGTAATAGGTAGCACAGCGGGCTTCAGAAATTCTTTACTCCCTCATCCCAGGCTCAAAGCTTCTACTGACAGGAAGCACACATTCTAGTGATTCTGCTGTTGTTTGGGACAGAATATTCAGAAATGGAATATAACTCATAAAGAAGGCCTAGAGGTATATTCCAGAGAAAAATAGTTTTATACTGAGTAAAATAAGGTTCCAGTAAACATAAAATCAGTGCCTGGAAGGCTTGGGGCTGAATCAGAAAGCAGGAGTCACACTAAGCAGAAGCCAGCCTAGCAGGGTAGACTTGGGAGAAGAAGAAGGGGAAGCCTTGATGAGCAGCATGGTCTGAACAGGTCCACAGCCCAGCCCAGAACTCTGTTCATGGATGAAGAGCTTCGGTTTTCATCCACCTGATCATCCTGCCTTGCAGACCCTCATTCTACCTCCTGGAGCTTGGAGCAACCTGGCTAGGTACACAGAGAGGAGACATAGAGATGACTTGTCTGATCCTCCCTCCCTAGAACATTCCATATTTAACAATCAGAATTGCCTTCAAAACTGTTGAAGAAACATTTTGACCAGTTTGTTGGTGCCTAAAACTCCTTTAAAAGCGGCAGAGAAGCTTCCATTCCACAACTACTAAGAAAACACTTAAAATGCAAATATGTATTTTTTGGAAAATCCTAGAACATCAGGAATCACAGTCCAAACATCTAGAGGAACCAAGCACAAGCAATGTGAGTTAAGTGCGTAGAAACCAAGAACAGAGTCAGGTATAATTATGAATGGCTATTTATAATCAGCTGTAGTATGAGAGACAATATGGAGTGGTGAGGCCTTTGGCAAACTAGAGAAGCCCACACCCTCCTACTTAGCTCCAGCCCATCACTCTATGTGACAGACAGGCTTATATTCGAAGATCTGCTTTTTTCAAGAGAATGCAAAAATTTGGATTTTTACGTGAAATCTCTTGCTTTTAATTAGTGGTAATGAACTTAAATATGTTTTAGGTTCTGTGTGAGTCAAAAACAAGCATCAGGATCAGATTCATAACTTCTAACGTAGGCAGCAGAAGTGTGAATAAGTAAATGTCAGATATTTTCCTGCTTTTCTTGGGGGTTTATGTTTAAGACAACAGGAGTTTTCTCAAAATTTAAATTGGTAGGAGGTGAGAGAAAGGGTCTCTTTCTGAGAGAATACCAAGCAAGGGCCAAAAGAGCCTCTTTGTAAAGCCTAAAGGGATTCTGGTCCCCAGCACACCTCATGCTCAGCATACTCATTTGCTGAATGTATGAACTGGGTGGGGACCAACAGAAATATCCCTAAGATGTTCTTGCTCCAGAACTGCAAAGTTAGGCTACTCTGTACAATTTACAGAATTGGTGGAAATCCTATATGAATTACATTTTTTTCTTTAAAGTCTTCCAGTTCAAATAAGTTTCTGGTATTGCCTCCCCTATTTTGAGATTAATATTAATAATAACTTATTGATAAAGTTATTAATGCATGTGAGAATTAAACGACCACACACAATAATAGTAACTAATTCTAACATAGGACATAACTGGCCATGGCTCTAACCATGGTACACTTATTAACTCAGATATCCTCAAACAATTCTATGAAATAGATACAATTATCTCCAGTTTTTGGATGGAGAAATTGAGGCACCAAAAGATTAGATGATTTTCCCAAGGGCTGACAGCCAGTGAATGGTAGAGCCCAGGCAGTCCTCCCCAGAGGCCATTTGTCACTGTGTTATTGGGATTGGCAATGCATATGTCACCTTTCCTTCCTACACCTGCCTGCTTAGACCTGCAGATCTGAAGCTTGGGGCAGACAAGGGACCCAGGAAGAGCAAAGGCAGCCCAAAGAAAAGGGTTTGGAAAGCCCTCAAGAAGAGCCAAGGCCCAGAAGCCTGTTTAGGATCTCAGCTCCACTCCTTTGCTGCTGCTTAGGGCATCTGGTGACCTGCACCCAGAAAACCAACCGCCAGCTGGAATTGAAATGTGGGAGGAATGTGAAGGTAGAAAAGTGAGAAGAGGACTTCTCCCAGGAACTGGGCCTTGGAGCCGATAGCTTTTCATGTTAGGAGCTGGGGTGGCTTCTGCTTGAGGCTCCAGGATTAGTTGCTTGGAGCATATACATTAGATGACTCATGGAATCATAGTAATAATAACAGCAACAACAATAGCATCAGCATTTGAGCGCCTTCTGTATGCAGGTGCTGAACTTTCACAAACGACTTATTTACTCCTTTAACAACCATTAGAAACAGGACACAACCTCCCAGTCTACAAAGGAGCTCACATAACCAGGTGTGTCTTCTAGAAAGTCCCATCAACTTAAAGAAGCTTCTCTCTCTCCTTACTGCTCTACCCCAAAAGAATAAAGTCCAGAACAGTCTGTAGGCTGCTCCTAGGTGGACCCTTCTTAGAATCAGCACAACCAGCTGAAACATCTGTTGCTTTGGTGTCACTGGAAGAACATTTACCAAAGTCCTGAAGGCAAGTAAATGCTAAGTGAGGGAGTAGGGCAGAGAAGCCACAGAAGAGAAATAGATGAGAATCATCCCTCAGCAACATTGAAGCCCTGGAACAGGGGCAGAAAGGAGCACAGACCCTGCCTCTAAGGCCTCAGTGGACCACCTAAATGGGCAAGTCAGAAAAGAGTCAGAGAGCAGAAACCCCAAGCTTGTGACCCTCATTTGAGAACTACTGCTGTTAGAATCCTTGCTCCCTTAACGGCAAGTGTGGGGATCGGCCAGCAGGCGGAGATGCAGACAGTCCTAGCTCTTTCCTGCAAGTGCCTACATATGGTGTGGGCAGAATAGGTGCCGCCACGGAGCATGTAAGACGTCCGTTTCCCTCTGGAAACAGGAATGAGACAGACACACCCAGCAGGGGCTGCTAAAGAACTGGGTGTATGTGCTCCCCTGGTCTCAGTGTCATGTTTCTGCTGTCCCTCCATGTGGTCAAAGCCCCCACAGCAAGAGTAAGAGAAACCCACCCAGGCCTGGGGTTTCTTCAGGCCTCTGTTGCCTCCAGCAGGAGGAAATGAAAGTAGACAATTTGGAACTTATTGTTGTCTAATAACTAAGGGAAGAGCAAGTCCCCCAGCTCTCACCCAGGACTTTCTCATCTGGACTTGGGTCACTTCTAGTTCAGAAGTCCAGGCCAGATCCCACAGAAGCAAACCTGCAGTTCTTTCTTGGGGGAGGGGCGGGGGGGTCTGGGCTCCATTTATCTATGTTTAAACCTGTCTGTGAAAAGTACAGAGATCTTTTTTGGGTTTGGTTTTTGAAAAAAAGAGAAAAAGATTGTAATGAGGATTTTAATGAGGCCTGCCTACTTGCTTGCTGGATGCCCATTGAAGGCATTGCCTCTGGCAAACCAAACACTGCTGGCCAAGAAGCAAGTGTTTCAGGCTCCATGCTCAAGATAATTCCTTTGCCTTGCACCTTCCCTGCATTCCTCATACAGATGAAACTGCCCTAGAAGTCAGGAGGGTTGTGATTGCATAAGGATTCCCAATTCAGGCTCCTGGAATGTCACTAACCTGAGCCTGGCCAGCTTCCCAGAGCAGCCATCGACAAACTTGGTATTAACAGCTCTCCCAGCCCTGCTAAGTGTTTAAGGCCTTGGCCTTGTGCTTATAAGTCTTCTAAAGGATATGAAAATGAAATGGTTTGAAGCCAAGTACATCTCAGTGTAAACCTTTGGGCAGCAGAGCCTGCTGAGTGGAGAAAGCCTTGTTTGGAAGTGGCCCCATCTGCGGCCTGGGCTCCTGCGGGCTAGGGAGTTCTGCCAGGTCCAGTGAAGCAGCTGGAATGGGCTCTGCCCCATTGGAGCCCAGGGGGTTGAAGCAGGGATCCCTGACTAAGAGGATTCCCAGAATATAATTCTCTGTGCACAAATATGTGTATCTCCCCAGCCCCCACTGGTCCTAGCCTCTCCCCACATCTTTACACAGTAGATGTGAAAAATGCACATATCTGAGGCTAGGCACCGTATCTCACCCAAGTCTCCTCTTTCTACCTTACATGTCCTCCCTTTTCTCAATTCTTCCTCCTGTATTACCCACCCCTTCCTCAACCCCTGTTTCCAGGGTCACTGAGCTTGGCCTCTGAGCGCCCCATGCAGGTATCAGTGTCCATGCTGGTTCTGTGCCCCACAGGGAGCAAGTTAGAGAGGGGAAGACAGAGTGCAGGGGGTGAGGCCAAGAGAAACCTTTTACAGTTTGTACCAATGTTAGAAGTATCCTTTCTCAGAAATTTCTGGAATTATCTTAGAATTATTAAATCTAAAGGATTGGAGACCAGGGTCACTCAGCAAGTTAGAGGCATAGCTAGGCCTAGAATGGAGCTCAAGTGCTGCTTTCTTACCACACTCTAAAACCAGAAAGGTGGTCATGCTCTGGAAGCCTCATCCTGGTCACCAAAGGCCCAGGGAGTCAAGAAGACCCAGAGGGTAAGCTCTGTGTTGGAGAGGAAGGGCTGCAGGGATAGGCAACCCTTGGGGCCAGCAGAGGAGGAGAGAGGTGGCCCATTCCTCAAATGCAAGTCTGTGCTGTTGGCCTTCCTTCCCAGAGGGCAGCTGGGGCAGGACTGAGACTCCAGCAAGCCTGGCTGATCAACTGCCTCTTTCCTCTGTATCTGGAGCAAGGCCTGTGGCCTGCTCATGCCTCTCCCAGGGAGGGAAAATTGCAGAGGCTCTGTGGTGGCCACTTTCACCAGGCTCAGGTCTTCCACTTTGATACTGTCTCATAATTTGTGATCAGTACTTCCCAGAAAAGTCTGTGTTATTGATGCCCCAATTTGGCTTCAGATAGGTAGCTTATACTTCACCAAGTGACTAGAGCCGTAGGTCCTACACTGCTGGAGGCCTGACCACTACTTGGGTGGCCCCAGGTGGGACTTTGAGTAGTAGCCAGCTTCTTGATGGTGAGGATATTTAAGACATGAAGATCCAATGGGGCTGCTCACCAGGCCTCACAGGTGCAAGGCCCTCTGTGGGCACTTGGCACCTTTATCCCCTGAGTCTCCCCAACCTGCTGCCCTGTTGGGTACCAACTTTCCAGATGCACACCTGTCCCCATAGATAGCCATGGGCTTCCTCAGATCACCAGCCTGTGAGCAGCCCCTCTGCTACCCCCAGAAGCCATGTCACAGGCCAGCCCTGGTATCCCTCTCAAAGAGGATCTGCTGCAGAGAAAGGATGAGGGGAGAGAGTGTGCTGGGCTTCTGTGTCCTCAGGCTTCTCTTATGGTCCCCACAGATGGCCCGTAGCCTTGGGCAACAGCCGCAGCAGGGTCTGAACAGTTCGATCTGTTTGTTTGCTGGATGAATGCCAGGCCAAGATTCCAGACTTTCCATTTTTAAATCCCCTGGGTTCTTTGCAGTCTGTATAAAGACTATTTTCTAAGACTTAAAAAAAAAGATAATTGTCACATTGTACATGGAGACCTCCCTCTTAATGAAAGCTGTCCTTACTGTTCCAACTCGTGCCTCAGGAAACAAGCTCCAGGTTACCAGAATTTATTTTAATTAAAAGCCTCTGACCTCCAGGGGCTATATTGCTTGTTCCTTCTACTCTGTGAATGAAGCCTCAATTTTCTCTTGACTGTAGGTGAACATCTCAGGACAGTCTGTCTAGAAAGGGCACGACTTCCAGTCCCAAACAAAGCCATCTATAGACAGTAAACCACCCTGCCCACTGAACTATACTCCCCTCCTCCACCACACACACACCACCCCCTGACTCACAGAAACCAAAACATTTTGCTAGGGTAAAAACTGGAAGCAATTCATGGCCTTGGAACACCTCTGCCACCAGGGCTCAGATTTACAAGCTAGGTCGTGTTCCTGTGTTTTAGAAAATGACCTCATCTTTTGCCAGGCCATCAGCATCAGGTTGCAGAGGATTCTAGAAGTGTTTTTTAAAGGTAGGAACAACCATGTGCAAGAACACAGAAACTGCTGGCTCTTGGTGAACCACACCCAGGGCCCAGGGACATAAGGGAGGTGGCTTCCCACCCCAGGGGCTATGGCTTCCTGTCTTTTCGGAAATCCTGTTGTCATTTGGCCCAGAGGGACCTCTGGGATGCCCCTGGGAGGAGAAACTCAGCTTATCAGGAAATGGCTCCTTTGCTCTGGGAATAGGAGTCAATTTTCTTTCCCCTTAAAGGTGGTCATGTGGATTGTCCTTCACAAAGTTAATTTGGAAGGTTGAAGGGGTGGAGAAATGTAAGGCAGGGTTTTACAGTGAAGGATCCTGGATCAGATAAAGATAAAAGTGGTTTCAAATGTATAGAGAGGAAGGAAACCACTGCAGATGACTGAGACCTACCTTTGTTCCCATGATTCAAGGTTGTCCTAATATACACAGGTCCTACCAGGGGGTTGTAGATGTCTGATGTGCGATGCATGTGACAACACCTGTCAGGGAAACCTTTTTTGCTTGCTCATTGCTTCCAGGAACAGAAATAGGAAACACGCAGAACTTTGGAGAAATTGGGGGCTCAGAAAGGGCAGAAGGGAAGCAGGACCTGAGGAGCCCTGAACCTGGAGGGCAGATTCCCAGGCAAGGTCGGTCCCCTCCTGCCCATTTGAGGCCTCTGTGAGCTATAAGGCCTTAGTTTAGGTAACATTTTCCTTCCTTCCTTCTTTCTTCCAGAGATTCATATTTGTCTACAAGTATCCTCTTTGGAAAAAACGTACCAATCTTCCTGAGCCCTGGTTATAAGCCATTTGCACATAAGTTTAAATCAGGCCCAGCAACTCCTTTCTCAAAGTCTCTGTCAGTTTAGCTGCACTGAGGGCAAGCAGCATGCTGCACCTGGAGCCTAAATGGGGTGTTTTGGGAGAGTGATTGGCCAGCCCGTGAGCACCCAGGGGATGAACACTGGGAGGTGGGAGAATGTTACAAGGTAAAGGTGTCCAGCACGGCTGTCCACTTGTGCCTAGGGGACTGGCTCCCGACCCAAGAGAGGGGAGGGAAATGCCTCACCCAGTGCTTTTGGTTTTCACCTTTCCCTGTGCATGCAACACCGCTTCTGCCAATACCCAGGGTCTGAAACTCAGCGTATTTCAGCTACAGCTCCTTCCCACACCCCTCATCTCTGCCACCCTTCATAGTTAGGGCCTGTCTCCAAGGGGATGGGACTGGGGTGTGGATAGAGCTTTACTGTTTTATTAATCTGTTTATTTTTGTATCAGAGATACAACCCAAGGACGGACGTTTAACCACTGAGACACATCCCAACCCTTATATTTTTTTATTTTAAGACAGGATCTTGCTAAGTTGCTTAAGGTCTTGCTAAGCTACTGAGGCTAACTTTGAATTTGCAATCACTGGGATTATAGCTGTGTACCACCGCACCCAGCAATGTCTTTACTTGAAGGGCTGAGTTATATTCTTTAATTAATTCTTAATTAGTCAAAAACTTAAAATATCAAAAGTACTCTACTTCTGAATATCCTCCATCACTTTAGACATGGACTGTCCAGTTAAAAAATGCTTTTAGAATCAACAAAATGAATGACACATCGCCCCCAACATTAGCTGTCTTCAGATCATCAAAGTATCCAAAGTTAATAATTTAGTTGGAGCATAAAATCTGTAATGTTTTCCCCATGAGTCAGTTAGGAGTAGAAGAGACATAATATTGTCCAGGTGGTGGAATTTTCTTCTACCAGGACAAAAACTTGAGTAATATGGCAAATGTATCTGCTGGTCTGAGAGAGAGGAGCAGAGAATCTCTGCCCAACTATAGACCCTGAGCAGAGACCTACCTCCCTGGGAGCAAATGCCTGGCAAAGGAATTCCTCTATCTGTCTAGCATCACATCTTACTGTGATGGGTATGGACGAACACAACCCAGTTTCAGACTGAAGTTTTATTTAGGTTGACTAGATTTGGCAGACATATTTCCCAGGGTTTACTTCACTCCTTTCTAAAGTGGATCTCATGGAATATACCTGGATCTTTTCTCAACACCCAGGACTCTAACTGAATTTCCAGCATGTTTTCAGAGCTGTTGATGTGTGCAGGGCCATTTCCCTGCACATCAGACTTCTGTCTCCTTGACCATTCTGTCCATTTTCATAACATTTCTGTCCTTTCAGTGTCCATCTCAGCTGCTTGCTGCCTCCAATGCATCTGCTCTTCAGGCTGGAATAGATGAGAAGCCCATAGCAACGATTATGAAACTGACACATAGCTGGATGTGGTAGCACTCACTCAACTGTAATCCCAGCAACTCAGGAGGCTGAGGCAGGAGGATTGCAAGCTGGAGGCCAGGCTTAGCAACTTAGCGAGACCCCCATTAACTTACAGGACCCTGTTTACCCTGTCTCAAAGTTTAAAAATAAATAAATAAAAAGACTGGGATATAACTCAGTGGTAAAGCACTCCTGGGTTCAATACCCAATACCAAAAAAGAAGGAAAGAAAAATAAATTTTAAAAGAAAGCTAACATGTAGTTGGCTCTCAATTAATGTTAACCTTTAATTTTTGAGACAGTTTTTGTAATTGACATTCTTTCAAATATCCATTTTGGGGCTGAGGTTGTGGCTCAGTGGTAGAGCGCTCACCTAGCACGTGCAAGGTGCTGGGTTGGATCCTCAGCACCACATAAAAATAAAAAATAAAAAAACCCCACAAATATCCATTTTTTAGCTATGGCCCCTGGATGGGCAGACTTACAGCCTCACTTCAGACCAGGGAAATGGTTCTCATCACCATTTTAGGGATTCTTGGGTGTTATATTCTCTTCAAGTTGCTATAACAAAATAACATGGATCCGGTGGCTGATGAAACACAGAAATGTGTTTCCCAGAAAGTTGGAGGCTAGGAAGCCCAAGGTCAAAGTGCTAGATTTGGTACCTGAAGATGGCCTGCTTCCTGGTTGATGTAGACTTTTCACTGTGTCTTCGCATGGCAGAAAGCAAAAGGGAGTTTTCTGGGATCCCTTTCATAAGGGCACTACTTCCATGTATAAGGGCTCCACTCTCGTGACCTAATCACCTCTGAAAGACTCTACCTCCTAAAGCCTTAGAGGTTAGGCCTTCAACATACAAGTTTGAGGGAGCATAATGTTCAATCATAGCATAAACTGTATTTATTTTCTTTTACTTCATAGAAATTAAAGCAGTTTAAATACCTATTTATTAGAGTACAGCTCTGCAAAGCAAAAATCTGGCACAGTAAGTTTGGCTTCTCTGCTTAGGCTAAAATGAAATTATGAGCCATCTCCATTGTCTCCTGGAGTCTGGGTCCTTTTACAACCTCATTCCTGTTTTTGCTACAGCAATGGAAAGCTGACTAACACCCACTTGCTGTTCTGGCTTTCAATTCCCTCTTCATTTTCCATACCTAAACTTTTCCCTTTTTGCTTTCATGATTAGCATATATTTTAAAATATTTTTGTTAAATTATAGCCAGGATTTTTAAGGGTTTAGAATGGTCATGGATTATCCCCCAGTAGCATGTCGACTGTATTTTCCAGACTTTTTCATGTTATAGAAATATGTAATAAGATTACAGTCGGAGTCCATTAAAATAAGTGGGCCCTGAGGATCCCAATGTCAGTGAGGAGTAATCGGAGTTATAGGAAGAATTAATGAACAATCAGCATGCAAACTTGCCACCATCTTCAGGTTATGGGGTATAGTTTCTCCTCTTGCATTAAGTTCACCTTTTCTATCACAAAGAAAGCTAAAATGTATGAAAATTAAGGAAAGGAAATTACAGTATCCTTCTGAGACCTAAATCTTTTCTGTAAAAAATCTTTTCTGGTAAAAGAGGCAGGATAAGGGGAAAGGGCAAGTTCCTTAATTGGTTTCTCTTGTCCAAAGGCTGATTATTTGCAAATAGTTCACCACTGTTAAAAGAATATTTGTTCTGTTTCCACTTCAAATCTGTGAGCAGTTGTCAAGATTGTTGTTATGATGCTTTTCTTCAGATATGGCTGAGCAGTACTTTCAAGACAGTATGACTCATCTTAAAGATTCTGAAGGGAAGGCAAGAGCCAAATTTCTTTCAATTCAAGATGAATTTTGCCATTTTCTACAAATCATTGGACAAAAAGAGGTGAGCTCAGATCATAATTGTATAGTTCTTCACATGGGCAACCTGGTTGATATCCAAAGGGCTATTCCTTACCCTGCAAGTATCCATTAAGTATCTACTATGTGCAAGGCATATTCTTGCCCTGGAAGGACACAAATAAGACCAGGAGGCCACTTTGGGTAGCTTCCAAATGAGTTACACTAAGAAACTGGAAAATTGTTAATGAGAATGTAGATGTCATATTCACCTACAAAAGCTTCTGAGGGGTTAGAAACCGTGAGAACTTGCTTGACAAAACCCTGCTTACTGCAGCCTTCAGTTCTGGTTGGGATAGAGGGTGAGAGCTAGTGTGTCTATTCTTCTCTCCTCATTTTGGGTAATGAATGGAATTTGCATATCTAGTGAAAGCTACACAGTGCAGAAGTTTCAGCTCACTCTCTTTTACCATGGATCTACCCAGGTGTGCTTGACATGGACTATAAAACTGAAAGAAGACCCAGAGTTTTATTCATTGGCAATTAAACCCTTGGGAACTTATTTCCTGTGAAACCTAAAGCTAAAGGAAGCCATGGTGTAGCTCAATATCTTTTCTAACCTGTCATGACAAATCTTGGAGGTGAAAACTTTGTTATCCTTGCCATCTGTAGACCTCTTCCCCAACAGCTCTTCCTTTATCCTCAATTCTCTATCAGTTAAGGAGCACGGGCTTTTAATCTAGATGTACCATATTTCTCAGGCCAAAGTAAGGCCACAGCCACCATAACAAGTGGCGTTTCACTGTTTTTCTGGATCACCCAAACAAGGAGGGAAAGGCTTCCAGAGGCCTCAGATTCCCACCCCTAGACATCCCAGTTCTACCTCTAAACGTTTTATGAGGAGCTCAGGTAAGAGAAACCAGGGTAAGTCTGCCCCTCATGCCTTGCCCAACCTAACTCCACAGCCATTTTTCCCTCCAAAATATATCTTGAGTCCACCCATTGTTTTCCCTTTTCCTCCATCAGGCATCCTCTCTTGCCTGGACTACTCTAACAAGCTCCTGTCTTCCAGCTGCTTCTATGTTTGCCTCTTCCTCACCCCTTCAGCCCAAGGAAGCCCTGGTGACCTTTCAAAAAGCAAATCCGATTAATGAACATTCATTTGTAAAATATTCCAATGTCCCCTCAGTGCCTTTGGGACAAACCAGAATCCCTCTATGCCCCACAATCCCTTCTGTGATATAGACTGTGCTGACATTTCTGATTTCATTTTGTCCCTGCTCCCCAATCTGTGTTCCTGTCACACTGGCCTTTTCTAATTCCCATTTCTGGGCTGTGTCTGCTTCCTTCTCCTCCGGGAAGCCCTTCTCCATTCATTTCAGGCTAATGCCAATGCATCCTTCAAATCTTACCAGCTTCCCTGCTTCCTCTCCCATCTGCATTTGACTTTCTCCTTGACTCTTCCTTACAGAACCCAGTATGATGTAGAAAAATATTCATTCGTAGAAGTTTATGCACATGTTCAAAATCTCTTGTGTGACTAGACTGAGTTCCATGAGAACAGGGACCTTCTTGTTTATGATGAGGAGTGATGAGCAGATGGGTGGATGGCTACTTGGCTGCAGGCCAGCTGACTTCTCTGATGGCCACAGGCATGTGCCCCATTCCTGTTCCCATCTGCCTTCCTGCCATGGTGTCTGCTGCTAAGGCACCGATGCCCAATGTCACTGATGCTATGCCTCTCTGTCCTTGCTTGCCCAGGTCACCCGAATCAGTGGTGTTGATTTAAAGATGCTCCTTCCTCTCTCAAGCTGCCATTGAAGATTTTAGCAAACACTGTTTTCATTTTAGGATCACTGATAGTCCTTCTGGTGCCCCTTGTAAGAATAGAAAAGCTGTCCCTCGCTCAGGTGGACACAGCCCATGCCAGAGTACAGTGCCCAGAGAAAATGCAACATGGGCTGGTTCCATCCCTGTCTCTTCTCCTGTCAGGTGCCCTTGTGCATGGTGCAGCCTGCCCAGCTGAACGTGGCAGCCTCATGCTGTTCTCACCTTTTGGTCACAAATTTCTCCCTGTGGGGCTTAGCAGGAGTTTGCCAAAAAGGGCTGGGCCCAAGGATGGTCACAGAGACAAGCAAGGGGAGTCACATAGATGTTCCCAGATGTGCTCACAGTCTACGCATGAGTCAGAAACTGGCATCAACAGGAAAGTGATCTTTGGGAGGAAATATCTTTCACAATAGAATGTAAAGGAAGGTCCCTCTGCTGCAGGATAAGATATAGGGGGAGGGAGGTGGTGCCACCTCTAGTAGTGCCACTCTCCTGCTCAAGAACTTTCTCTGACTTCTTATTTCCTGTAAGAAAATCCAAATTCCGGAGCCTGGCACAAAGCAGATCATCCACCAGATCCATCTCTCTCTTCTCCACTTCATACTTTGCTGCAGTCAAATGAACCTACTCACTCACCCAATAGGTCCTGTGCTTCTCCAGTTTGGGGGACTTTTCTCACCTAAGCCCTAATTGTTCTTCACTCCTGTCTCTTAAGCTTTTCCTAACTATTAGAGTCTGACACCTGCTTCCTCTAAACCAGTGGCATCATTTCCACTGTCATCTTAACTTGCCATTTAACTTCATGATCATCCATCTCCAGTCTCCCCAGTTAGGCTGTAAACAGCATTGAAAGCTTCATTTAGGAAAAGGAGTCTCAGCTCTTCTTTCCATCCATGGCTCCCCAAAGACTGATAGAATTCAATTCCCATAACAAAGCCACCAAACTGAACACTCCCATCATTCTATGTTCGTGCTCACAGATGTTAGGAGGGCATGTGATGGGCCTTACCCTCAGGTAGGTCTGGATTAAAATCTTAGTCCTTCATGTTCTTCAGTGGGCCCCACATAGCAAGTCAATCACTCTGCTCCTACAGCAATTTCTCTTTCTTCCTAAGAAATTGATTTCTGCCTCATTAGCACCTTTAATGTGGTGTCCCCACCATTGCTATTCCAGCCCAGCCCTTAACTCATATTTTTGCCAACAAAAGGATGGAAGCCTTTCACCCCTCTGTCTGAGGGACACCATCAGGACACTTATGGGGCTGTGTTATAGAAAGCCCTTTCACAAGTCCCTGCTTTATTTGGCTGTTGGATTCAACATTTGTGCCCTAGAACTGTAACTGTGCTCTCATGTGGAAGATTGTGGAAGAATTTCAGGAAGTGTGGGAGACCAGCATGCCTAAACAGGGTTTTAGTCCTGGTATCTGAAGAAATTGTCAGGAAATATTGTTTTCTGACCAATTCACATTTTTTTTATTCCAAGTTGATATAAATAAGTTGAATCAACCAAACAAAATGTCACATCATGTTGGAATGTTTACTTTTGGTTTCCCAAACTATTTTTTTCCTGAGAATAGAAAACCCAGAGCATGATCTGGATGTTCTGTTTAGTTTTCTCTTATAAGAACATCAGTGTGCATAGAGGAAGAAGAATGTGGATCTTAAAGGTATTAAAATTACTGGCCGGATGCAGAACCTAGCTCTACCATTGATGAGCTGACTCTTGAGCAAATTTCTGCTGCCCCATGCCTCAGTTTCCCCTTTTGTCAAATGAGGTTTAAAATTGTATCTATATAAATAAGACAGAATTTATGGGCTGGGCCTTAGCTTAGTGGTAGAGCACTTGCCTAGCACATGTGAGGCCCTGGGTTCCATCCTCAGCACCACATAAAAAATAAATAAATAAATGAGATCATATAAACTGTGCAGTGCAGTTTGTGACACATAAGGACTCCACTCATACTGGTTAGCTTTTGTTCTTATCACCCTCCCAGAAGTGGCCTTGATGCATTCCCTTTTCACACTTTAATCTTCTTCCCCCAAAATATGTTAATTTCTGTCTCCTATTTAACCAGAGAAGAGTAACCCCAGTTCATAAGACCTCCAAACCCATTCCTCTAAAAAATGAAATTGTAGTCAGTTATGTGTATTACTAAGTTTTTCATGACTGTGAACAAAATACCTGACATAAACCTCTTAAAGGAGGAAGAGTTGATTTTGGTACATTAGCTCAGAGGTTTCAGTCTGTGTGGTTGGCTGGCTCCAGGTGAGTCAGAACATTATGATGGAAGGACATGGCAGAGAAAAGCTGTCAGCTCATGGCAGCCAGGAAGCAGAGAAACAGTGAGCAAAGAGCCAGGGACAAGATATTGTCCCCTAGAAACCTGCTTCCTTCAACCATGCCCCATCTGTTTATACTTTCCAGCTCCTTCCAGTGGTCCATTCAAATTATTAATCCATCAAGTCGATTAATGCATTGAAAAGGTTAAAGCCTACATGAGCCACTCACTTCCCCAAAACCTCCATCTGAACATTGGCCAAGTCTTCAACATATGAGCTTTTAGGGGACATTTCAGAGCCAAACCATAACAGTTACATAATTATCTTTAGAAACCACTGATTTTAATCAGCCTTTGAACTTTTTAACCAGACAGATTTTTGTCTCTTTCTCAGAGAGCAACCTTGATCCTGAAAGAGTCCCTGGAAGCCAAAGTGGGAGCATTTGGCGATTTCAGCCCAGAGGTGGCAGAGACATACCGGCTCCTGGGTGGGGAGGACCTGGTGCAGGGGAACCACAGCGGGGCCCACAAGAAACTGAAGAAGGTAAAGTGGAAGCCAATACTAACCCCAGTGAGGCTCTCTCTCCCTCTCCACTGTCAAGTTCCTTCCCTCCACCATGCTACTATGGAGTAAAAACTATGGAAGTGGCTGATTTAGGTAAGATATGATTGCTTTTGCAGTAGATCTAAAATAACACTTAAGGTAAAAGATTTCCTCTTAGACATATACATTTTTTTTAATTTTTAAAAAATATTTATTTTTTAGTTTTAGGTGGACACAACATCTTTATTTTATTTTTATGTGGTGTTGAGGATCGAACCCAGTGCCTCGCGCATGCCAGGCAAGCGCGCTACTGCTTGAGCCACATCCCCAGCCCATACATTTTTTTTAAATTTATTTTTTAGTTGTAGATGGACACAATACCTTTATTTTATTTATTTATTTTTATGTGATTCAGAGGATCGAATCCAGGGCCTCGCACGTGCTAGGCGAGTGCTCTACCGCTGAGCCACAACCCTAGCCCTAGACATATACATTTTAAAAATGAATTTTATTATTATTTTTATTATTTTTTTAAAGAGAGAGAGAGAGAGAGACAGAGAGATTTTTTTTAAATATTTATTTATTTATTTTTAGTTCTCGGTGGACATAACATCTTTGTTTGTATGTGGTGCTGAGGATCGAACCTGTGCCGCACGCATGCCAGGCGAGCTTGCAACCGCTTGAGCCACATCCCCAGTCCCTTCAATTATTTTTGACCCTGCAAATATTTTATAGGGTATAATTTATCAAGCCTTTGTTTTATTGTATTCTTTCTATATACCCAGTTAATAGAGGAATTCTTATATTTTTCTCCTATTCTTCTCCTTTTATTTTCAATTTGGAATTTATTTCTGTGGATAGTGTGAAGTATGTGTGAGGTGTGTATCTAATGTTGTCATTTTTCCAGGTAGCTCCTCCTTGTCATTTCATTTATTAAAGAGCCCACCTGTGCTCCAGGGATTTAAGATAACACCTTCATCATATACTAAATTTTCAAATATACTTAAGTCTATTTCTTGATTTCCATTCTAGTCAACTAATCTCTGTCTATTCATGTGCCAATATCTCACATTTTTAGCAATAGAGATTTTATATCATGATTTAATACAAAATAGAACTGGACAGTCCTTGTGGCTCTTTTTTCCTAAAATATTAGTGTTTCTAGATATCTGAATATTTATTTTTCTACATGATTTTTTTTATTGGTTGTTCAAAACATTACATAGTTCTTGATATATCATATTTCACACTTTGATTCAGGTGGGTTATGAACTCCCATTTTTACCCCGTATACAGATTGCAGAGTCACATCAGTTACACTTACATTGATTTACATGTTGACATACTCATGTCTGTTGTGCTGGGGATGTGGCTCAAGCGGTAGCGCGCTCGCCTCTACATGATTTTTATATCAATTATTTAGCCTCATAAAGAGTTTGCTTGTATTTTTTATTAAATTATATATAAATGAATTTTGGGAGAACTTACATCTTTATTATGTTGAGTCATCAACCCAAGAAGAAGGGGTATCTTTCCATTTGTTCATGTCAACTTTTATATCTTTCAGGTACATTTGAAAGTGTTTCTCCTATAGGTTCTGCACATTTCTTACTAGATTTCTTCCTAAAGTGTTTTCATTATTACTATTGTAAGTGGTAATTTATTCACTATTATCTTTTTTTACTTGTTGATGTACCTTAATTTTTTACTTATTTATATCTGGTGTTGAGGATCAAACCCAGGGCCTCACACATGCTAGGCAAGTGATCTGCCACTGAGCCACTACCCCAGCCAGCCCCTCACTATTATCTTTTGATTTATTTTGTGATTATGAAGACCATAGGCTTCTCTACCTTAATTCTTTTATTGCTTGAGTTAAGTTGAGGATTGATTCAGATTGAGGTATACTATTGCATTATCCGAAGATAGGCATAGTTTTACTTTGTTTTCAAATTCTATGCCTCAAATTGATTTCTCTTGTCTAATTGCATTGGCTCATGACTCCAGGGCAATAATAAATAGTAGTGGAAACAGTGAGCATTTTTGCCTTGTTCCTGATCTTAGTGGAAATGCCAATAGCAATTCTTCACTTAATGTATGAACTAGGGTTTATATATTTTATCATATTAAGGAAGTTTCATGAATGTTCTTTAAGTTAAAAATAAATTTTGAATTTTATCAAAATATTTTTATCATCAATGGAGATTATGAAATTATTCTTCATAAATCACTGAAATGGTGTGTTTTACTATACTATCGAATCAACCTTGCATTCATGGAATAAATCTCCCTTAGGTTTAATTATTTTCCTAACACAATGTTGTCTGAGTCCATTTTGTTCTGCTGTGACAGAATACCAGAGACTAATGTATAAAGAATAAAAATTTATTTCTCACAGTTTTGGAGGCTGAGAAGTCCAAGATGGCATCTGTTGAGTGTCTTCTTGTTGTGTAATTTCATGACAGAAGGCAGAGGGAAAAGGAAGTAAGAGAAAGGGGGGTTGAACTCTGTCTTTTTTTTTTTTTTTTTTTTTTTTTTTAGTAATACTGTGGGGATTGAACCCAGGGGTAGTCTACCTCTGAGTAACATTCCTAGTCCTAATTAATTAATTAACTAATTAATTTTGAGGCAGGGTCTCCTTAACTTGCCTAGAGTGGCCTAGATTGTAAGATTCTCCTGCCTTAGCCTCCTGTGTAACTGGAATTACAGGGTGTGCCATAGCAGAACTCAGCCTTTTACAATGGGCCCTCTCCTGTAATAATGAACCCACTCCCAAGGCAACAGCATAAATCCATTCACAAGGGGGCAGCCCCCATGGCCTAATACCTCCCATTAGATCCCACTTCCCAGCACTATTGCATTGGAAGTTTCCAATACATGCTTTTTAGGGAACATATTCAAACCATAGCAGATATTGTTTCTGTTCACTGATTTTATGATTTTTGCACTAATATTTGTATGTGTATTTGTTTAAGGAACAGTGTTACATTTACTTCAGAAAAATAATTTGGAAGTTACCTTTATTTTTCATGCACTGAAAGAATTTGTGCAGCATTGAAACCAGCTGGTGTTTGAAGGTTTAGACCTCCTGTGAAATTCTTTAAGCCTGGTGCTGTAGTTGTGGGATAATTCCTTTAAAATTTCTCCCACTTTTGTAAAAAAAAAAAAAAAAAGTGTTCTGTTGAAGCTTTCTCTCTCTTAAAGAAGTCATTTTGGAAAATTGTATTTTTCTGGGTAATTATCCATTTCACTTATACTTTCAGATTTATTTGCATAAAATTTGCAGAGTAATCTCATGAATTTTTACAGTTTTCACTTTTTAATAGCTATTTCCCCAACATTATTTCTTGGTTTTATATATTTTTTCTCCTCTTTCCTTGACTGAATTAATTAGTGTTTTGTCTCTTAATTTTCCCAAAGTACAAGGATTTTAACTCCATAGATCTATCTGGTTCTCTATTTCATTAATTTATGATTTTATCTTCATTATGTCTATTCTTGTGCCTTGTTTTCTTTCACTATGTTGACGTTTTTTCCCTATCTTATGAATTGAGAATTTAATTGTTCTCACTTTTATTGATCTAAGTGTTTGTAGCTATGAATTTTTTTCTTGTCCAGTGTATCTCTTAAGTTTTGTTATGTTATGTTTTCGTTATACTAATTAGTTTTATAATAGTGAAACCCTGGATAAAACTAAAAAATTCACTTTTGTTCTGAGTGAGTTGTTCTACAAGTTGTCATTTTCTCTTATAATTTTTCTGACTCTGCTGCAAAAGATACCAGGATTGGTAACATGTGTGGTACCAATTTGTAATGAGATGACACATATCTGCTATCAGTTTGTCAACAAATAGTTATTGAGTACCTTCTGTGGACCAATTGCTGAGCAATCCAGACCTGGGGCAGGGGCCAGAGTAAGGGACCAAGTCAGGTATGAAGGGGCATCTGTTGACTCTATTGATTTCCAAATAAGGGTGGACTAGCCAGATGAGTAGCAGGTAGGCCTGCAATTGAACCCTGGGAGGAATTGCAGGGCCAGACTCTACTGCCAGGAGGGCTCTCTTCCTGCCTCCCTCTGCAAATCCTCCTCCTCATCCCTTACAACACTGTCTCCCCCCCAAGATGGAGATCATGGCTTCCAACACTCCTGAGTCATATATTTATCCCTGTGCCTTTTCTTTGCCTCAGCTTGAAAGAACTTGAGGGAAGACTGTGGGGCATGGCTTGAGTCTAGTGCCCACCTCTAGATCAGTCAGTGAGGCCAAGCAGAATGGTAGACTTTGAGAACAGGGTGTTTCCAGGGTAGCTGGTGACCTGGGAGGAGGTGGCTCAAGAAATACATAGTAAGAAAACCTGGGACAGGGTCACTAGAGCCCGTCCATATTGGGAAAGGGGGCTATGCAAAGAATAAAATAGGAGGAAGCAGTCCCTTCCCTTAAGAATGTCCCAGACCAGAGAGGGAGTTATAGACTATGAACTCCCAAGTATATTTTATGCAAAGTTCCATGCTACAAGTCCATCTTGGGATCTATAGGAGAGAAGGCTTTTAGGGAAACCATCCAGATCAATAATCGTGGAAAAGAGTTGAGACAAGGAAAATGAGTAGTTGTTCTCTGGCTGGGAAATGGAAGAGAAGAAGGAGGCTTCAGGACAAAGAGAGCAAAATATGTTTAAGGAACTAAAAGCAGTTGGGGGTAGGGGTGGTGACAGGGAAAGGCATGAGGACAGATCTCTGAGGCTGTAACACAGATGTGCACAGAAACCTAAGCAGGGCTACACAGGCCTTCACACCAGTGGGTCTGGGCTGGTACCTTGCACAGTTCTCTCTGGGGTGGCTCTTCCATTATTCCCAGCAGCACAGTTTTACAGAGGAAGGGACTGAGGCTCCAAAAAGTTAAGTCAATTGTCCCTGGGGGCAGTTTACTCTTAAGCAAAACCTTAAAGTCTTAAAGTTT
Source organism: Spermophilus citellus (assembly GCF_964194105.1). NCBI lineage: Eukaryota > Metazoa > Chordata > Mammalia > Rodentia > Sciuridae > Spermophilus > Spermophilus citellus. The sequence continues at coordinate 55,815,339 of NC_138185.1, forward strand.
CTGCATCAGGGTCACCTTGTGAATCAATCTCTGTGGAAATCTGCAAGTTTGTCAGCTTCCTGGGGAGAAAGAGACTGAGAATCCTTGCTTTGGGCCACACTGTCACTCACTGGGCTGAAAATCAGCTCAGCTTCAAGAAACTCTCAGGTTGTTTCATCTCTGAAACCTGCAGTGGAAGTTGGCAACCTCTTTTTTCCTTTCATTTGACCTCGTTAACCATCAGTCCTGAAAACACTGACTCTGACAGCTTAAAGCTCCCTGGCCCTCTGCCAGAATTAGAGAGAAAGCATTGGAACTTGTATGCACGAAGGTTGTCACACTGTGGTACATGCAGTTCTCATTTCCACTTCTCCACATGCACCCATCTGAGGACAGGGCTGGCTGCTCCATGAACACTAGGGCACAGACAGGGACTTTAAACATGCCTTTAACATCTGTATCTGTAGCCCACTGGAGTTTCTCAAATGTCATGTTTATCACTGGGCTCTATGAACTAGCAGCTTTCTAAAGCAACCATAGTGTTTCTCTTGTTTCTATCACAACAGATGCATGGCTAGAGTTTTCAACTCAGTAGCAGGAATCTACTGAATAGGGCGTTTCCAGATGTACCCTCCCATGCTGAAAGGTCCAGGCAGACCCCTGCAGGCATGGAAAACAGGAAGGCTCCAGAAACAAAGCAGACAGCATGATTAAATTACTGAAAAGGAAACCATATTATTGATCTGTCTTTTAAGGCATCTGCCTGCAGGGGAAAATTGGAGAACTCTGTTGGCTCCAGATGGAAATTTCCACAGCAAAAGTTCACATAGAAACCTGGTTTGATTCTAGGATTGGTGCTAGGAGCCACAAGCATATATACGATGTATGGCACCTTTGGTTGTAAAGTGACGCCAGCTAGCCACTGAGATGATTATGTTAAAATTTACATTCATATGCAAACTGGACTCCCGCTGTTCACCTTGGCCTGCTACCGGACTCAAGTTACGGGACTTTACGGGACTGCTGGAGAGTTCCCATTGGTTGGGGAAGGATAGTAGGAGGGAATTCCGGAGGAGGTGGGAGGAGACGGGGGGGTTCCGGTCGGCGCGCGGTTCCGGTCGGACACCCTCGTGGGAGGACCGGTTTTTGACTTGCTGGCGCTGAGAGTGTTAGCGGCTTTTTCAAAATAAAGTTTTGTTCCTGCTTGATTGGCTCGTGATTCTGTGCCCAGCCAAGACTGCGGCATTTGGCGGCCCGTACGGGGAACGCCTGAAGCTTAGAGGTGAGTAAATTGCTCGCCCCTGAGGGAAGGCGACAGGATGGATGACCTTCTCAGAAAACAATGTGTTCTTGTTTTGATTTATTTTGTTTTCATTTCGAGCTCCCTAGCCCTAGAATTTTCTCAGGCGAACTGGAAAAAATGGTTGGCTCAAGGTTTGAAGTTATTCAGCCCTGAGAAAGAGAAAATTGATACAACCATTGTCTGCTCCGTCTTTGTTTCATTCTGCTTCGGCTTTGTTTTATCCTACCTTATTGGGTTAGGTTATAGTAGATTAGAATCCAATAAAAAACAAACCGAAAAACTGTTAAGTAAATTGTTAGAGGTCCAGACTATGGTAGAAAAAACGCTAGGTCAAGCAAAAGAGAAGGTCTCTCAAGCTAGTCAGACAGAGGAGAATTTAAAGAAAGCAAGCTTAGAGGACAAGCAGCCATCAGGTGGAGAATTACAACAGGAGGTTGCTACCAACTCCGTTCTATCACCAGAGGGCGTAACTCAGCCAACAGCTCCATCTACCGCTGAGCGGCCCTCAACTACCGTAGTTGATGGACGGAATTCTGAGGCAGGACCCCAAAGATTAGCATGCCCTGTACTTGAGCAGGCAGGAGGGCAACGAATTCACCGTGCTTTAGATTTCAAAACAATAAAGCAATTAAAGGAGGCTGTAACGACCTATGGGCCGCAAGCTCCCTTCACAATAAGCATGGTTGAATCTGTTACCAACTTGGACATGACACCAGCAGATTGGGCTAACATGTGTCGATCTGTGCTAAACGGAGGACAATATTTGTTATGGAAGGTTGCCAATGAGGAATTTTGCATGGAGACAGCTAGGCGAAATGCAGAAGCTGGGTACCCTCAAAGAAATATGGACATGCTTTTGGGGAAGGGACCTTATGAGGGTCAAAGACAACAAATTGAATATGACCCTGGTGTGTACGCACAAATTGCTGTAGATGCAGTTAGGGCATGGAAAACTTTACAGGGGCATGGAGACTTACAAGGTCAATTATCTAAGGTAATACAAGGAACTAATGAACCTTATGCTGAATTTGTAGATAGACTTATTCAGTCAGCCTCTAGGATATTTGGAAATACAGAACAGGTAATGCCATTTATAAAACAACTGGCTTATGACCAAGCAAATCGTTGCTGCAGAGAGGTCATTAGACCATGGAGACATGAGGATTTAAACACATATATTAAATTATGTAGAGACATTAATGAACAGGGGCAAGTCTTAGCAGCAGTACAACAGGCTTTAGATGCCAGGCCAAGAACATGCTATAATTGTAATCAAACAGGACATTTTAAAAGGAGTTGCCCCATAAGAGGAGGGTTTAACAAAGCTGGATATCAAAGGAATAGAATACCAGGTATTTGCCCACGATGCCGTAGAGGGAGACATTGGGCTAATGAATGCCGTTCTCAAACCACCATAGAGGGTATTCCGTTATCAAAAAACGGACAAGGACCAAGTGTTTACCCACGATATCGTGGAGAAAGGTATCAAGCTCCATTGCCAAAAAACGGACTAGAGGGCCCAATGCCCCGGGGCCCCAAACCACAAATATATGGGGCAATGGAGGAACCCAACAGCCCCATCAAGGTAGTGCCCAGGACGCATTATCCATTAAATCCCTCATCAGACAAACTAGAGGGAGCGCAGGGCTGGACATCTGCGCCTCTGCCAGAGCAGTACTAACCCCAGAGATGGGAATTCAAATCATTCCCACAGGAGTAAAAGGACCTCTTCCCCAGGGAACAGTAGGCTTATTATTGGGACGCAGTTCTTCTACACTAAAAGGACTTATGATAAGTCCTGGGGTAATTGATCCCGATTATGAAGGTGAAATAAAAATTATAGCTAGTTCTCCAAGAGGTATATCAGTAATTTCACCAGGAGATAGAATAGCACAGTTATTAATAATACCCAGCCTGCATGATAAATTTTCCAGTTGTAATGTAGAAAGAGGTTCCAAGGGATTAGGCTCCACAGGTGTAGATTGGGCTATGCTGTCTTTAAATTTAGATTCTCGCCCAATGCTAAAATTAAAAATTCAAGGACATGACTTTAATGGGCTGCTGGACACAGGAGCTGACCTCAGCATCATATCTCGTCAAGAATGGCCAAAACATTGGCCATTACAACAAGCCACTCAAACGCTTCGAGGCCTAGGAGTGGCAACAAATCCCCATAGAAGTGCTATGGTATTAGATTGGAGGGATCCTGAAGGATGTGAAGGAACTATACAGCCCTATGTATTGGATCATCTTCCTGTAAATTTATGGGGACGAGATGTCCTAGATCAATTAGGATTGACATTAACAAATAACATCAATCCTAACGCGCCCACTACTAGGGCTAAACAAGGCTTTAGGAAAGAAAAAAGATTAAGAGAACAAGAACAAGGTATGACAGCACCTATTCAAATAGATCAAGAAATAAATAGACATGAATTGGGTTTTCAGAAAGGGCCACTGAGACAATCAAAATTACTTGGAAATCAGAAAGACCAGTGTGGGTTCCTCAGTGGCCCTTGACTAAAGAAAAGATACAAGTAGCCCATGACTTGGTCAGACAACAGTTAGCGGAAGGACATATACAACCTTCCGTATCCCCCTATAATACTCCCATTTTTGTCATTAAAAAGAAATCTGGTAAATGGAGATTATTACAAGATTTAAGAGCCATTAATAATGAGATGGTTATTATGGGACCTGCTCAATCAGGGATTCCTCAATTGTCTGCTTTACCAAAAACCTGGCATGTTTTAGTTATAGATATTAAAGATTGTTTCTTTTCAATTCCAATTCATCCCGAGGATAGTCCACATTTTGCATTTACTATCCCTGCACTGAATCATGAAGGTCCTGATCAGAGATATGAATGGAAAGTACTCCCTCAAGGGATGGCTAACAGCCCAACTATGTGTCAAATTTATGTTAATAAAGCAATCCAGCCACTTAGAAACCAAAATCCTGAACTACAAATATTTCACTATATGGATGATGTGTTACTGGCACATAAAGATAAAAACACATTACTAGAATGTTATGCCACACTTACAAATTTATTGAAAAATTATAATCTAGAGATAGCAATAGATAAAGTACAATTAAATCTTCCAATTAATTATTTAGGAGTTCTATTATCCTCAACCATGGTCCGTCCACCAAAAATTCAAATACGAGTAGATCAACTCAAATCACTTAATGACTTTCAAAAGTTATTGGGAGACATAAATTGGATAAGGCCTTATCTAGGCATACCAACAGGAGAGTTAGGACCTTTATTTGATATTCTAAAAGGTCCATCAGATCCAAATTCACCCCGCATGTTAACGCCTGAAGCAAGAAAAGTATTAAAAATCATTGAAACATATATGGAAAATATGCATTTGGATAGAATTGATATAAGTTTGCCTTTATTATTTATTGTACTACCAACAAAAAATATTCCTACAGGAGTATTTTGGCAAGAAGGTCCATTATTGTGGATACATTTATCTTATTCCCCTAACACTATTCTTACTAGATATCCTGAGGCTGTAGGACAATTAATACTCAAAGGAATAAAAGCAGCTAAGGGAGTGTTTGGGATTTCTCCCAATAAAATTATTACTCCATATACTATGGATCAAATTGATGAGTTAGCTAATGAGTTAAATACTTGGGCAATAATCCTGTGTAACACTAGTGTTTCATTTGATAATCACTTACCATCTAATCCTTTGTTGTCTTTTTGGTCTAAGCATCCTGTAGTTTTTCCAAAAATGACAAGAAAAACCCCTATCATAAATGCTCCAAATATATTCACTGATGGGTCAAACAATGGTACAGCAGCAGTAGTTACTCCTGATCAAACTTTTACATTTTTAGTACCCAAACAATCAGCTCAAAAGGTAGAGCTTAATGCAGTATTACAAGCTTTTATGATGTTTAAAGATTCTGTATTTAATTTATTTTCTGATAGTCAGTATGTAGTTAATGCTATTAATTCCCTTGAAGATGCTGGTAGGATTTCCCCTTCCTCTACTGTTTTCTCTTTGTTTTCCGCTATACAAAGTCTAATCTGGGACCGAAAAGATCCATTCTTCATAGGTCATATCAGGGCACATACAGGATTGCCTGGAGCCCTTAGTATGGGCAATGAACTAGCAGATAAATCTACACATGACATACATATTTTCTCCACAATAGAAGAAGCTATAAATTTTCATAAAAGGTTCCATGTCAATGCTAATACTTTACAAAAGCGTTTTAAAATAACTAAAGAACAGGCCAGACATATAATAAAACAATGTCAAAATTGTGTGACATTTTTACCACAAGTTAATCTTGGAGTCAATCCTAGAGGACTAATACCTAACCATATTTGGCAGATGGACGTCACACACTTGCCAGAATTTGGAAAATTAAAATATTTACATGTTACAGTTGATACCTCTTCCGGATTTTTGATGGGCTCCCTTCATGCCGGAGAAAAAACTAAAGATGTTATAGCTCATTGCTTACAAAATTTTGCCACTGTGGGCGTTCCAAAACAGTTAAAAACGGACAACGGTCCTGGTTATACTTCCTCCTCTTTTAAACAATTTTGCTCATCATTTGGTATTACTCACATAACAGGAATTCCATACAATCCACAAGGACAAGGCATAGTTGAAAGAGCTCATCAAACTATTAAAATGTACTTATTAAAACAAAAGGAGGGAATTGGAAAGGGGTATATATCCCCCAAAGATAAACTTAAAATAACCCTTTTTACTCTAAACTTTTTAAATTTAGATTCATCGGGACTTAGTGCTGCGGAAAGACATTTGTACCCCAAAAATGTACATAAGCCTAAGGTACTTTGGAAAGATATTCTAACAGGACAATGGAAAGGCCCGGATCCAGTGATAGTCTGGAATCGGGGCGCTGTCTGTGTTTTCCCACAGGATGAACAGCAACCGATTTGGATTCCAGAGAGATTAACTAAAACAATTTCTACAGAAAAAGAAGATGATTTGACTCAAATCCATAACAGCTGACATCCAGAGCTCCAGCTTGGCTATTCTTACATCTGCGACAGTGATTAACCAAGGTTTTTTTTTTCAGTATCTATTTTATTATTGCATTTTTCCACATCATAAAGTTCTATTTTATTTTTGAGCTCATACAAACCTAGGTTAATGTTTTTCTGATCAGTTTTATTTTTTGACTGTGTTTTATTTTTTATTTATTTATTTATTTATTTATTTATTTATTTATTTTTTTTTTTGACTGTGGAGTTTTTAAACATTACAATGGAGATTTCACCTAAGTATAGTTACAAGGCCTTTATTTACTATTGTCTTATGTGTTGTATGTTGTGTGCACACTTCTGTTTTGTGTTGTATGTCTGTATGTGTGTATGTCCATATTTCTTATATGAGGAGCGCTCATGAAAAAATGGATCCGAATTTTTTCTTTATTCACGTGATTTATATGGTTTAATTTAAATTAGGTGAACAGCTGTTTATGATTGTTGTTAAAGATGGTTAACAGATCTGTTTGTTTACTAATTTAAATTTGGTAAACGGCTGTTAAGGATTGTTTTTAAAGGAGTTTAACAGATCTGTTTGTTTACTTTCACCTTTTCTTTTTATTATATTTAATAATTCTGTTCAGGATAATGTCTCTTTACCATCATTGCCAGAATTTCCATCTCCATCCCAATTCCAGTGAAGACTGAGATAAAACCAAACTACAGCTTCTATGATAGCTATCACAGTAAACTGTATAAACTGATGCATCAATGAATATAACTCAACAAGTAATGCTATCAAGGACTTGATTTACTTTGGGAGGATATGGACATATTGATAGACTCCTCCAATTTGAACTGCTTGCAGAACTTGCCTGGACTATATATCAGTTGCATACATTGTGAAATATCATCTGGTGCACCGAATTGTGGTACTGCTGGCATATTTTTGCTGATGGTGTCACCAGTGATGCAATTTCCTTGCCAGCTCACCCCATGTTTATTGTGGTAATACTGGCATATCTTTGCTGATGGTGTCACCAGTGACGCAATTTTTCCAAAGGAGCCGTCAATTGGCTTGGTGTCGTGGCATTTCTGTATCCTCCTCCCTTCTACTAGTGATGGTCTAAATTTGGGGGCCAACAGAGGTGAGGCAAAGAACCTCACCCCCCCACTGGCACCAAGGCTAAATTTGGGGGCCAACAGAGGTGAGGCAAGAACCTCACCCCCCCACTGGTGCATAGGCCTATCCACAAGCATGGCTGAATGCTGGACCGGTAGTCAGCGACGGGTTGCTCTGATTACAGTGGATTCAACCTAAGACAGGAAGCTGACGCCTAAAGGTCAGTTCTCCCATGACGGGTAAGAACCATATGTTAAATTGGACAACCTACCAGGCACGGTCCCTAGCCACATTGCTTGTTGCTTAATTAAACAGAAGGGGGCAGATGCTAGGAGCCACAAGCATATATACGATGTATGGCACCTTTGGTTGTAAAGTGACGCCAGCTAGCCACTGAGATGATTATGTTAAAATTTACATTCATATGCAAACTGGACTCCCGCTGTTCACCTTGGCCTGCTACCGGACTCAAGTTACGGGACTTTACGGGACTGCTGGAGAGTTCCCATTGGTTGGGGAAGGATAGTAGGAGGGAATTCCGGAGGAGGTGGGAGGAGACGGGGGGGGGGTTCCGGTCGGCGCGCGGTTCCGGTCGGACACCCTCGTGGGAGGACCGGTTTTTGACTTGCTGGCGCTGAGAGTGTTAGCGGCTTTTTCAAAATAAAGTTTTGTTCCTGCTTGATTGGCTCGTGATTCTGTGCCCAGCCAAGACTGCGGCAGATTGGCATCCCGAATCATTTTCATCCAGGAGAAAGGCTGCAAACAGAATTTCTTGAGACTGTTTCCTAGGTCAATAACATCTTGGGAATTTACTGGGCCTGAGTACAGTGTGAAGTCAGGTTGGGGTCCAGCTTTAATCTGCCCTCCATAGCAGGTACTGTCATAGGCAGGGTTTGGTCCATTGCCTTGGTACTTTACACAGTCAGCATTATATATATCCATAAAAGAGTCATAAAAAATGTGACCTGTTTCTCTAGAAATCTCAAATCCTGCTATTATGAATCTTTTGAAGAAAGGAGCTGGAACATGATTTTTATTCATAGATTGTAGGCAAGAAAGCCAATGCCAGACTGGCCTTCTGTGATCCTGAGTCAAGACTGAAGAACAAATCATCTGCTCCTTACTGTGTCCAGTCATTCCTCCAACTGGCTAATACAGAGCCGTCTTAGAGACAGCCATATTTTATATATAGTTCATAGCCTGTGGTTCCCTCAGTGATCCACTTCATTTTACTTTCCCTTTTGCACATTTGGTGTTTTCCTTGTGGCCCTGGAGATACCAAAGCCACCAGGCCAGCCACCTCACCTTCATGTGTAGAACCTTGTTTGTCCCTGAAGCTGATTCTTTTAATTGTCTTTGACTGATTCATTGTTGGGTGCAGCAGTCCATTGTGTTTAGAGAGGAAGCATGATGATGTCGATTTCATATAAACAAAATCCTGTTCTTGGGCTGAGAAATGCACTTAAAGGCTTGAAGATGTTTGTAAATCAGCTATATAAAAATGAGAGCTGATAGTTAAAGGGGTCAAGGTCATTCCTTCTCAACGTTCTGAAGGGAAAATGTGCAGCCTCCCTTTTCTGCTGTAGCTTGATTGGAAATGAGCATTCCAGGTCCCCTGGCCAGTGGTCACTCTGGTGTCATTTGCTGCAGGAAGGTGGAGCTCTCCTGAGGTCAGGACCCTGGTAGCCAAGACACAGTACACCCCTGTTTTTGCTGTCCATTAGAAAGCCCAGATGAGGCGTGGACAAGGACTGAACATGGATGCAGCTACATTTGCTCCTCAAATGTCAGGACTCTTACTGTAGCTTAGCACAGTACCTTCAAAGTTCCACAGTTTGCTTCATGGTCTGGAGGCACACAGCACTGTGAGCCTGGGCAAACTGTCCTGGCCAGAGGCTACCTGGCAACTCATCAGAGTCTCACTAAATGACTGGAGAACAGGAATTTATGGGTGATGGCCAGGCAACCAGACCTCCTCCTGCATAAATTGAGGCTAACCTTAAACAAGTCGAAAGAATGTTGGTCAGGAGTGGCTGGTACAGAGGGCATGAATTCCAGAAGGATCAACTGAGATTGATGAGCTCCATGTCATCAGGGAAATGTGCCAAGAAAAGGCAGCTCAAAGGACTCAGTTTTAGGAACGTCCCCTCCCTGCCTTGGCTGCTCAAACAGGCCAGTCTCTCCACTTTCCAAACGAAGCCCTTCTTTGTACATGGTGCACAGCAAGATCCACCTTCATAGCACGTCTTCTTGGTGCCCCTGTTTCCTAAATATTGGCTACAGGTGTCCTGGAGAAAGATGATGCTAACTAGCTTACTTCAAGACAGTGGCCAGGGGATGTAACAAAGTCATGGAGGGAGTCAAGGTATGATGATAAGGACATAGACCCACAGCACTTGGTAACCTGAAGGTGAGGAGAGAGGAGATGGCAAGGATGGTGTCCACCTTGGCATGGCACCCAGGAGATACTCAGTGAGTTTTCCCAGAGGGTCCACACAGAGTCCCTGTGTGGTCGTGCCTCTCTCCTACTTCTCTTCTCTTTACAGCTGAGGGTCCCTCCTCCCACCTTACCTATTTTTCTTCCGAGAGACTCCCTACCCATCAATGTATCAGACCTTGGATCTTGGGTTGGTGACCTTCCAAAGCTGTGGGGTTGGCATGTGTTTGTGAGACAGACACACAAAGTGTTTCCCCAGATATTTGGATTTCCTTCTTCCTGGGATCCCCATCACCACTACCTCCTCCCTCCCTGTGGTCTTCACCTGGCTGACTCACCATCCTGTCATTCTCAACTCTAATGCCACCTCCTTACAGAATCCCTCCTGACCCAAGTGCCCTCTACCACCACCCACTCACATGCCCTTTTTTCTCTTTCCCTTGGCATGTCATTCCTCCTCCTCCTCTTCTCCTTTTCCTCTTGTAGTTCTTATCACAAATGAAGATGTCATATTTGTGTATTTTTAAATGTCTGTCTCTCCCATTACACTAGAAAACCTTAGTGCAAGACACACATCTGCGCATTCCCTGCCACATCCTGAGGTGTGTACAGGATAGGCATACTGCAGGTGCTCAGAAAGCAACAGCTGCAGACAGGAGTGACATGGAGGACACATGTGCTGTGAGGGCACGGCTGGCTTCTGACTGGCTTGGCAAGACGCCTCCACCTCTGTCTCTCTCCATAGTGGAGCGCTGCCTCTGCTTGACCCTGTCCATACGCCCAAGTCCATGGCTTTAGCCTGCCTTGCAATGATTTGTAAATGAAAGCCTGTTTGTATTTCTTAAAGCCTTTAATATTTCACACTAATGATAGTGGCTTAGCACTGATGGTTTCTGAAGTCGTCTTCTTTGACATGAAATTGACAGGAAAACAGAATGTATAAAAAAAAGAGTAGTGATTTCAGATCCTCGGCATTAGAGTAGTTCACACACCACTCTGGCTCTTTTATTTTTCCATGCAAAGAAAATACAAGTTATAGTGTGACAAACTTGGCTTGGACCCTCACCAGAAATTTAAAAAATATGTCTTTCACGATTTTCTATTGTGGAGTCATGTAGCCTTGTAACTTAGATGACTCTTTAGTCGTAGCCCTTGCTGTTCTGCCTCTGTTAACAAACAGGATATGTTTCATCAGCACTTTCTTTATCTGAAATTTCCTAATAGAAATCATGATGTGACTCTGGGACCTTGGACTGGAGGGAGAGGGAGAAAGGAAATCCACTTCTGCAGAGGTCCTGCTGTGAAGACAGCCAAAGTCATGGCAGTCCATTGATAGAGGTCCCCCCAAAACAGAAAATATACTACCTCGTGAGTTTGGGTATTTAACTATGGGGTTTTATTCTTTTAATCCAGAGTGTAATAGGTCAGCTAACCTCTGTGCCACAGCTGCCTCTGAGCCACCCTCTGTCTACACTGGGAAGGGTGTTAGAAGCACAGAGGTAGGCCACAACAGGAAGACAGGAGACTGACGGCTGTATCCCAGTTTCCTGGGCTCCTGGACTCCTTGGAAACCTAGCTTTCAAATCTCAGAGTCGTGTCAAAAATAATTTTTCAAATTTGCATCAAATGCTTAAGATCATCTCTTAAAAAGACTCTAGCTTTATCAATGACTCCTAAGAGAAAGCAGCAAATAGTGACAGCACTCTTCCTACTACTGACTTTACCTAGAGTATAATTTTTAAGGTTTTCAACCCTGAACACACTATGGAGCTTCCTCACCAGAGGGTTCAGTGGCTGATGAATCACTGCAGCCCAAGGCTCCAATCATATCTCAAAGATCCATATAAAAATTCCCTCAGTTTATTTGTTTATTCACTTATTTAATATTGGTTCATTTAGTAAATATTGCAACTACTTGTATTCCAGAGACTGTGCCAGGCCCTGGAACACAAAGGTGGGCAAGACCAACGCAGCCCCTTGTGGGGACAGCTGGCTGGCTAGTGTGAGAGCGGACATCCCCTGTTGTCTTCCATAAGGGAGGGAAAAGCTCCCTGTTTGGCATTTAAGGAATAATAGAAACACAAGGGACTGCTTGCTCACAGCTCATCTGTATAAAGTCAGAAGAACAGGAAGATAAGGACTCCTTAAAATTTTTCTGGATATTGGGAATTTCACTTGATTCTTTTTAAAAAAATTATTTGTTCTAATTAGTTATACATGGTAATAGAATGCATTTATACAATTGATATATCATACATAGATGGGATATAATTTCTCATTTTACTGAATGTACATGTTGCAGAATCATATTGGTCATGCAGTCACATATATACATACAGAAATAATATCTGTTTCATTCTCCCACATCTCCTCCTCTCCCCTCTCATCAACTTACCTAATCTAAGGTAACACTGTTCTTCCCTAGTGCCCACCCGCCACCTTATTGTGAATTAGCATTCGCGTATTAGAGAAAACATTCGGCCTTTGGTTTTGTGGGATTGGCTTATTTCGCTTAGCATGATATTCTCCAAATCCAACCATTTATTGGCAAATTCCATAATTTTATTCTTCTTTAAAGCTGAGTAATATTCCATTGAGTATATATACCACATTTTCTTTATCCATTCATTTATTGAGGGATACCTAGGTTGGTTTCATAGTCCAGTTATTGTGTATTGAGCTGCTATAAACATTGATATGGCTGTGTCACTATAGTATGCTGATTTTAAGTCCTTTGGGTATAAACCAAGGAGTAGGATAGCTGGGTCAAATGGTGGTCCCATTCCCAATTTTCTGAGGAATGTCCATACTGCAAATGAGAAACACCATTTAGTGGCTGATGTCAAAGGAGAGTGCACTGTCCTCTTGGAACAGTCAAGAGTGTGAGATGCTTTATTCCTGGTAGAGACTGTTCTAATGTCAAGGTCTGGGGGCTTCTTCCTTACTCAGCTCAGCCTGACTCCCAGCAGTTTCAATGAACACTTACTTAACTCTGTCAATGTCTGTGTTTTTTAACAAAAGAATCAAAACACCAACTTTACCCTAAAATGCTTAAGAAAATGCAGAACATTGAAAAATTAACTTATAGTTCCTCAGATAAATACATAGCAATTAAAACTATTTCTGGCCAGGCATGGTGATGCACACCTGAAATCTCAGCAAGTCAGAAGGCTGAGGATCACAAGTTTGAGACCAGCCTCCTCAACTTAGTGAGTCCCTGTCTCAAAATAAAACATAAAAAGGGCTGGGCTGGGGATATGGCTCAGTGGTAAAGTGTCCCTTGGGTTAAATCCCAGTACCAAAAATAAATAAATGAATAAACCAATTCCTGGTAGAAGTATATATTGAGTTATTTTGCTGTTTAAAAGGGTATCTTGCTTCATGGTGGCCTACTGAGTTCAACCTCACCAGGCCTCACCCGTCAACTGTCACTGGTGTTTTTTTCCTATTGTCACTTTTTTTTATTTCCTTAAAGGAGGTTCTCAAAATGCCACCTGTCGAGGAGCAAGCAGCCTGTTGAAAATCTGGTTGAGAAGCATAAAGTCTTCCATGGTACAGCATGTGCTGTTGATGTCTTACTGTAGGATTTGGCTGGTGAACTTGCCCTTGTTGTCACAGTGCACAAAATGAAGGGAGAAATGATGGATCATCAGCATTCCAGTCTCTTCTTTAGTACTTCTAGGATTTTCTCTGGGAAAAGTTTAATTTTAGCTTCACAAAGTTATTTTCAGAGTATAAAAAAAAGCAAAAGAATTTTACCAAACTGATGTCAATAAATACAAAATTTTAAATATGCCCAAATGAGGACACACAGTTGAAAAAGTTATTTTAAAAATCTCATTAAAATTGGAGGAAATTTGGAAAATACATAAAAGTATAATGGAAATTTGAATCTCCTCTGTTAATGATTTTGTTTTTTTCTTTTCTTTCTTCATGCATTTACTTTTCTCTTAAGTGACATCAAATTATATAATGCCTTTTAAAAATTAATTTAAAATAAGAAAGGAATGTGTTGGAGAGCAGTTTGGTGAGTGGGTGGGTTTATAGAAGTCCCATCAATTGCCTTCTCATTCTTCCTGGGAATTCGAGACTATTCATCAAGCAGCGTCTCTTCCCTGGAGAGTGAAGGGCCAGGGAGAAGAAGCTCAATAACCAAAAAGATCGGTTGGAAATTCCTCCCATGTTTTAGATTTTAAGGCCATCTGTTAAGGCAGAGTGCGCTGAGACCTCAGACTGTCTCAGATAATCATTATTGTCAGTAAAAGTCTAATGCCACACTGAATGAATTAACACCAAGCCACATCAACTTCAGCTCCTCTCAAAATGAGCCTCATCGGAGACACTCATAAATATGTAAACAGGGAACGTGGGGTGGGTAAAATTAGACCTCATCTCTTAGGCACAGAGAAGGAGGAAATGAAGTCTGTTCTGGCAGGAAGAGTAAGCCCTTGAGAGAGGCCTTTCTTGTCCCCTGTTTGTGAGCACCTTCTCCTGTCCCACACCTATAATGGAGTAAGTCTTACCCCCTCCAGGGTCAGAGGCACCAAGGCTTCCCACGACTGCCTCCCAAACCGAGTGAGCACTGGAATAATTTTCATCCAGTGTCATGGCTGTCAAAACAACATGCCCCATCCCCTCCTCTCAAAGCAGCAGAGGTTTCTGAAGGTTCCTGAGATCCAAGGTCACAACAGTCAATCTGTGGATTAAAGCAGCACTGGTTTAAATCCATGGGATGAAGTAGCTCCTGGCTGAGGATTTCAGTGTAGATTTAGAATGTCAAAGATTCATCAAACAGACAATCTGGGTCCCTTGCCTTTGCAGAATTTGATTTATCTACTAAGTAAAATACTAATTTCCCACTGCTTGGTGCATAACACTTCAAGTAAGAAAATGAAAGTTTTCTGTTATTAAAAAAAAAAAGATTCTGTCATATTCTTTTTTAATATTTATTTTTTAGTTGAATGCAATACCTTTATTTTGTTTACTTATTTTTATGTGGTACTGAGAATCGAACCCAGGGCCTTGCACATGCTAGGCTAGTACACTCCCGCTGAGCCACAACCTCAGCGCCGCCCTCCCCACCCCCTGCCCATTCCGTCATATTCTTTTCTGATATTTCCTTCCTCAAAGACAAACACATTCCCAGATTCCAGGACCACATACATTCTCAGCTCCTCAAGATTGAAACAATTTTCAGTCTTCATGTTTTCCATAGCTTGTGGAGACAAAGCATTTCAGCTGCTTGCATTTTTATTTTCTTGAAGACCCAAAAATGGTTGGCAGATCAAAATGAATCAAGTCTTCAGTGCTATATCCCCAAACTTCACACTTTTTTTTTAAACTCAAGCTGTTAGCCATGTAGAAAACTTAACTAAATCTTTAAAAAAATTAAGAAATATTTCAGATATGAAAGTATGTGTAATATAACAAACACCTGTGAACTCAATAGTCAATGTAGGAATTAAACATGAACCCATGAACCGTACAGTTGGAATTTCCTGTTGGCCCACCCCCGAGAACCACTATCTTGAATTTGATATGATTTCTATGCTTTTCTTATTTTATTGTGCTTTTGTTTTGCATGTTTTAAAGCTTCATATTATATGCACTCACTTGGGATTTGCTTTTTCCTCTTGACTTTAGAATCTTGAGATTCATCTATATATGTGGGGAGATATACACACACACACACACACACACACGCTCATGCCTAACCTTTGTATGATGTCATACACAAATATACAACATATGTAAATATCAACATTTACTTATCTACTACTAAATATAGCTAAATTGTCCTATAAAGCATTTGTACTAATTTTAACACCCACTACCAATATAATAAATAGTTCTTGTTGTTTCCTATCTTTGACAAAGCTTGATATCATCAGAGTATAATTTTTGCATTGTGATAGGTGAAGGGACACTCCATTGAAGTTTTTGTCTTTGTTTCTGGTTATGAGTGAGATTAAGCATGGTTCTTGGCCAGTTTTCAACTCCTTGAATAATCTGTTTGTTTCTTTTGGCCATTTTTCTATTGGAAGGATGTTGTCAATGGTGTTGTTTCTCATTACCTTTTAGAAGTCTGTTATGTATTCCAAAAGCTAAGCCTCTCTCAGTCATGTGCATTACAAATATCTTCCTTCAGTCTGTTTTGCCTTTATATTTTGCTTATGATGAATTTTGGTGCAAAAATATTTGACATTTCCATGTAGTTAAATGTTATCAGTTTTTTACCTTTGGTTTGACTAGATCTTGTGTAAGAAATACTTCCTTACCACAAGATCATAAGGCGATCCTCCAAGATTTCCATGTTAAACTCCAGGTTTTACCTTTCATATTTAACTCTTTAAACATTTCTGGGAATACTCTTTGTGTTGATATGGGTTAAGTTTTCATTTTCTTTCATTTGAAACCCAGTGGCCCTCATACCACTTATTGACTAGTCCTCCTCCTCTTGCTGATCCTTCAAGGCCAGCTCTGTCATCTATCAAGGATGGGGCTCTCTGCCTTGTTCTATTGGTCTGTTTGACTACCCTGGGATGAAAATTATTATTGTCATTTTATAATTGTCGTTTTATAAAAGGTCTTGGTATCCAGGAAAGCAAGTTCCTATATTTCATTCTTCTTCAAAATTAGTTTGGTTATTTGGGGCACATATTTAATCTTTCTTCTTTCCTTGAGTTTGCCCTGACCTAGTACAAACAATCAAATGTCAAGACTTAAGCAAAAGGGAGAAATCAAGCTAATGTCAGTCATTAATAAATGATAAGCTATTTAACACCTAATAACTTAAAAATTCCTGTGTAGCAATGAGCATAGAAAGCCCATATAAAATTAAGCATTTGTTTACAAAAAAAAAAAAAAAAAAACCAAATCCCTCCCCCCCTATTTCTGAGATATAGCAAGGGACATTTAAAAATAGAAACCAGAGACTATCTTCTGGTCAGTACCAACATGCTTGCCTTTATTTTTTGAAAATACTTTTAAATATTTTTTGCATGCAGAAGAGTTTTATGAAACAGTGCTAAGAATGCACATTTGTTTTCTGGGTCACTCAAAATATCTGAATCAAAGGTCAGACTATGCCAAGGAAAAACCCCCAGAAGGCACTAATACCTTTGCAGCAAGGACCTCAAAGTGAAGCATTCTTTTTTTAAATATTTTGTTTTTATTTGTAGTCAGACACAATACCTTTATTTTATTTATTATTATTATTTTTTTAAATGTGGTGCTGAGGGTCGAACCCAGTGCCTGGCACATGCTAGACGAGCACTCTACCACTGAGCCTCAACCCCAGCCCCTGAAGCATTCTTTTTCTCATCCAAGGGAGACTTTATTTTTCTGCAAAGTGCACTTGGGAACATTTCCATAACCTCATGATGTCTCCTTGGTATTCTTCAGTGTCTTCAGATTCAGATGATCTTATATGGACCGCAAGACAAGAGGACCCTGGCCACCCAGCAGTCTGTGGACACCCTGTCCAAGTAAGTTGGCTTTCCCTTGCTCTTCTTCTCTAAGTCTCCCATTCCTTCACCATTCAGCATCCCAGAGGAGGCTGATTCTATAAGGTTCTGTGGAATGTTTCACTGACTTCCCACAACTTGCATAGTTAAATGCAGGACCTGTTTCTTTAAAAAACTCAGTCATAAAATATCTTCCTTGCCTAAATACTAGAAAAGAATTTGCTCTTAAATAATTTCAGAAACACAAACTGGATCCCATCCTCCTGCAGATCAGCCCCCTGCAGGTTAAGGCGCCCATTGTGATATGGGGAGGTGGCCTGCTGGAGTTCCGCCTCGGGTTCCCTCAGTCCTTGGGAGGCCTGTCAGGATAGGAGTCAGAGAGTCCCTGACCTCATCTTGAAGGTTGGCCCCATCCTTTTGCTGGCCCTGAGCAGAAGCCCAGCAAACTGTCAGAAGGTCCCCCACTTCACATAGCCTGTGCACCCGTGTCCACTTTCAGGGAAGTGCACCAGTAGCCTGGGGCAGAACCCTGGGCCAGCCAACAGGAGAACTGTCCCGTTTTAGGGTGGGGCAGGTAAGTCAGCCTGGCCTCCTGTCCAACCTTGACACCCCTCCTTGCTCTTGTCCTGCTCACTAAGCTAAAAGTGCTGAGTGGCTCAGCTCAGTCAGGGTGGTGGCAAAGAATTGAGACAGAAGAAAAGCATCTTGTGTTTGATGCTCTTGTGCCATGATTCTCTCACTTACACCCTCTCCTGAGACTTATAAAATGTTTCTAGTCAGTCACAAGGTTCCTGTCACAACAACAAAGAAACCATGGAGGTGGAAACCTTGCAGAGGCCTAAGGGGGCCACACATAACCCAATCTTTCCTTGTTTACAGGACCCCCGAGGTCGCCGGAAAGGCAAGGAAGTCTCCAAAAGCCATAGTGGCATTCTGCACCACTGTCCCTCAGCACTCTGCACTGGGAAAGGCCAGGACCAACCTGGCAGACTGAGACCCCTCACCCTTACTCCAGCAAAAGCCTTGGGCCGTCCTGGGCACAGCCATTGAGAGGCCGTACAAACCTGTTCAACTAGAAGATGGAACTTACCCATGCACAGATTCCCAAGGCCAACCGTTTGCTCCAACATGCAACAGTAATACCAAAACCTCTTTGGGCCACATTTTGACAGTGGATGCTCTGAATTCAGGCTGGTCTGGCACTTGTGTATTCTTTCTTTTTGTCACCACTTGTGGTTTTTCTTGCCAAAAAGAATTTGCCCACCAGCACTACTGTGGCCAAAAGATTTCTCTGCAGAAGTTCAGAACTTCCTTGTACATGTAGCCCCTTGCACAGATCTGGAGTCAGATTCAGAACAAAAGATTCTAGAAAAGGCCCTTTCTTACAGGAAGGTAATAGGGGTTGAGAATAAAATGTTAATAAAGGGAAACACAAAAGTACTGATGTTGGTGTGCATTTTTAAAATGAAGACTGGGGTGTAGCTCAGTGGTAGAGTGCTTACCTAACATGCTCGAAGCTCTGGGTCCATGCCTAGCACTGAAATACACAAATAAATTAAATGAATACTCCCCAGGTTCCTCAGAGCCTGAAAAGGTGCACAGAGATGCTGTGCCTTCACTCATGTGCTTGTTGGCTCAGTGAATTTCGCTGAGCACCTAGTATGTACAAGGTCTGTGTTACAAACGGGGATATAATGGACAACACACATACAGTCCCCCTTTCATAGTGTGCGACCCAATATGACACTAGATATCAAACATGACAGTGGAATTAGTAAATGATAGCAGTAGCAATTCAACAGAGATGGGGTGGGTGGTAAGTGGCCTTCACTTGGACATGGGCTCAGGGGAGGCAGCTGTAAGAGGGTGAGCAGGCCTGAGTGCTGCCTGGAGGGGCCGTGCAGGGAAGGACACACACTCCCTGCTGCTTTGCTTCTTCCTGTTGCCTCTCCCCTGGCGAGACAAACAGCACTGCTTCTGGGGCTGCACAGTCACTGGTGCTGTGTCCACAGTGGGCTTCGGCCTCCTTGGGCCACAGCTGGTGGGATGCTACAGTCATGTGATGGTGGCCCTTTAGCAGAAAGTTTTGAGCTCTTTCTCTTGGGTGTCAACAAGAAGATCAGGGCAGGGATAAGGTGGATGGAACCTCCAGAGGTTGGGGGTGCAGGCATGAGCAGTGCTGTCCCTCTCCCACGTTCCTTCATTCCCCCCTTTTGTGGCCAGGGAGGCTGCAGGTCAGTGCTAGAATGGCAGCAGCGTCACAGCTCGGCTTCCCTGTGCTCTGACCCCCCAGGGAAACCCCGGTCACACCAAGTCCAACTGTACAGAGCAGCACCTCAAGAATTTGTAGGGGAAATAAACTGAGAAGAACTATGACAAGGTGAAAAGGCCACCCTTGTCTTCTTCAAGAGTGATTTCTGACCACGCAGGCCACCCCTGCTCACACCCACCATGCTGGGCTCAGGCCCATGTGGTCACAGCAAAAGGAGTTGTGATCGCCCCTGACCAGGTTCCTAACTGGTTGAAGACCTGAGTTTCAATGTAGATAGTGGAATAAGCACTTAAATAGATATATACATTGGAGTATTTTATGGATTGTTTGTGTCCCTAAGAGATTCGTTTTGAAGCCCTGTTATGATTTAGGTATGAGGTATTCCCCCCCAAAAAAATCATGTGAGACAATGTAAAAATTTTCAGAAGTGAACTGATTAGATTATGATATATAATCCGATTAGCGGATCAATCCCGATATGGATCAACTGGGCAGTAACTGTGGGCAGGTAGGGTGTGACTGGAGGAGGCAGGTCACCATGGGTGTGCCTTTGGGGTGTATATTTTGTTCCTAGAGAACAGAACAGTCTCTGCTTCCTGGTTGCCATGTCCGGAGCTGCCTTCCCTCCACCAGGACCTTCCACCACGACCTTCCTCCTTACCTCTGGCCCACAGCAACGAAGTCAGCTGTCCATGGACTGAACCTTTGAACCCATGAGCCAAAATGAACTTTTCCTCCTCTAAGTTGTTCTTGTCAGGTTTTCGGGTCACAGTGATGAAAAAGCTGACTAAAACAAGACCTAATTGATGTCATTTGGAGATGGGGCTTTTAGGAAGTAATTAAGTCACTAGTTTATTTCCCCTGGTGAATGGGATTGGTGTCCTTGTGAGAGAAGGAAGAGAGATGATCTCTCTCCCCAACATGATGACAACTAGAAGGTGACTGTCTGCAAGCCAAGAAGCGAGCCCTCACCAGAAAGTGAATCTGTAAGACCTAACCAGTCTCCAGAACCATGAAAAGTAAATGCTGTTTAAGTCACCCAGGCTATAGTGTTCTGTCACGGCAGCACATTTAAAGAAATATGGATTATTATTGGTTTTTTCTTCTTTTCTGTATTTCTTGGAAGGTAGCTTGGAATCACAAAACATCTTTTAAATTTAGTGCTCTACCCCAAGCCTAGGAAAGAGTACATTTAGGAATGTCTTACCAAATGTCACCTTCGATTAAATTTAACTTCTTTAAGAGAGGAAGAATACAGCTATTTGTGTTTTTATTTTTGTCGGTAAAAGGCTAAAAGGAGGGGCTGGGGTTGTGACTCAGTGGTAGAGCACTCGCCTACCATGCATGAGGCACTGGGTTTGATCCTCAGTACCATATTAATATAAAATAAAGATATTGTGTCCACCTAAAGCTAAAAAATAAATATGTATTTTTTAAAAAGGCTAAAAGTATACAAACAGGTAAAGATATCTAGCTCTTCCTTTGACTCAAGCTACTACAATTTTTTGAAGTACCTAAGAAACAGTCATGATTAACTAACCTTCCTGTTTGCACTTAAGGTAAGCAACTGTCCCAGGGACAGTCTAGTTTTAGCACAGAAAGTCCTGTGTCCCAGGAAACCCCTGGGTCCTGGGCACAAGGGAGAGGATGGTCACATCCTGCGGCACTTGTCTTCCAGCTGTGATGACATTTTTACCACTAAGTGTCCAGGATGTACTTGAACACCAGCCAGGTGGCTTATGCTGTCTACCATCCTATCTAATTCTGTGTCCACAATATTGAGTTCTGATTCAGGTGAACTGGAACTTCTTATATATATTCTCCCCAGTAATTCTGTGCTACCATGAAGACATGCATGTAAACTTATGTTTGTTTTCATTAGAGTTTAAAAGAAAACACACCAAAATCGAATGGAAAACATTCATTCTCTTTAGGAACAACATAGTTTTTTTTTTTCTCCTCAGATTTTTTATTTCTACATAGTCTGTGACATTTCCCTTTACGAACAGGAGGTTAGCAAAGTCAGCTTCTTAGATGATTCCATTCTAAACACACATCCTAAACAAACTATCAAATCAACCAGTGGGAAGTTCAAAAACATCCAATAAACACTATTTTGTCCATGTAATAATGAATAGGAAAAGGTTCTTTGTGTTCCCACTCTGGTTGATCACAGTGGCTGGTTTTAAAGAACATGGACCTCTGGGGTGACCTGCCATGATGTCAAGGGCAAGACGTGATCCAGAGACTTAGCACGATGACAGCTCATGACTCCATACTGGTAAACACTTCTGGCAGAATATTTCCTTGAAGACATGCATTCCAACTTAGAGATGAAAATTAAGGTCTAAGATGTTTATTTTCCAAAATAAGTAAAGGTGGGTTGTGATATTAATAACCTGCTTACATCAGCACCCATTTACAAGTTAATGAGTTAGGACAGTGACATCCAGCTAAGCCAGTTTGGATTCATAATAGACTCTTCATCGTCACTTTGTCTTGTCATCAAGTAAAAGGCTGTCACCTGTACCAAATTCTAATAAATAACACCATTACCAATTACGGTGAACATAAATCAGCACATCTTTGACCATGTTGGAAAAGACAAGCCTTTGCAAAGGAGTCACCTCTATGTTAGTCTGATAACCACTAGTTAATTTGGCAGATGGGTAACAAAGATCTAAACTTGCTATTCAAATCAACTTTCTTTCTTTACCTGGATTCATGAAGTTTGTTTGTTTTTTAACAGATCATCTTGAAAGGCATTCTATATTTCTCCTCCACTTATTGACTAAGGAAAACTAACTCTTCCTAACCTACCTGCCATCACCATTACAGGGACGAGAGGAGACACCCACCCACCCACCCACTATGTGAGAGAAGGAGGGAAGACCCTCCAATGTCTTACCTCCGCCACCATATTCATAACCCACCTGCAGGTGGCATTACCACGGATCCTTCTTCCTGAATTCACTACCATCAGATCTACCACACTGTGATACAGGAAGCAACGCTTAGCCCACATTACGTGAAAGCAACTAGTCTGGACTAAAATAATGCTGTGCTGCTAGAAACCCATTAATATGTGATGCTACATCTTTGAAAGATGGGGACTTTAAAAACAAGACCCATGTGCAAAATAAAAATGAATCCAAATGAGCACACTCCTCCTAATATCTTAAATTCAGTAGTATAAGTTTGCAGGTCCACATTACATGGCCCATGAGCACGAGGCCTCTGTCAACTTCCAGGGCCTGTCCTGGGTGCCTGGGTGCTGGGTTGTAGGAGAGCCACCCAGTTCCTGCTCCACACACCCTGTTTCATCTAATGTGTTATGTGTTTCACTGGACAAAACACCCCCACTGTCAGGATTTCTGTTTAAAGTGCAAAAAGCTTCCACGAGGTTGGCTTGTGGTTGCTGCATTTTCATCCTTCAGTCTTTGAACTCAGACAGAGCTCCAACCCACAAGGGGGAAGTTGAGAACAGCCTCTTTGGGAGGCACAGTCCACCTTGTCCTTCTGTTTTCCTGCACAAGATCACTTTGCCGGTGCAGGTGCAGTTTGAGCATCAACACCCTCCTCACTGAGTGCAGGGTTCTACCCTTCACCAGTGAACCAGAACACTGGTGCTAAGGGCTGGGGCACAGAGATACTCAAGAATGCAGACTCTGACAGGATCCAGCTACTCCAGAACTTAGGCCACAACAAAAAAAGAGTATTCAGGCTGTGCACTACCTCATGACTTAGTACTGCAAAAAATAAATGGTCCTATAAGCAACTTCCAACAATCATTTTCCCTATCATGCATCCAGTGCAGGGGAACTGGTGCAAACATAGCAGGTATGTTGATTTGAAACATCGCAGTAGACTACAGCTGTCCTCTCCATAAATAAAACACTATGTTTTTTAAAGTTCTGCACATAGAAAGCAATTCATTTAAGTCTTAAAATGAATTTAAGTTGCTAACAAGTGACTTTTTTCTAAAGATGAAATTATTTTGATTTTTTTTTAAGATATAGTCTTGCTTATTTCAAAGACTTTGGAAAGTAAAAATGTACTTATCTTTCCCTTAAAATGTTAGTTTATTATTTCATGTTAGCACATGCAAACAAAATTGACTCTTAAATATATTATTTTAATCTGGTTAATGTTTAGGCATCTTGTTCATAGATGATTAGTCACAGTATCAAACAGATGGAAGCTCTGTCTGTGACCAGGTGCAAAACTGGCAGAAACTATCTCCACAAGTAGAGAAAAAGGAAGTTTTTAAGATTAAAAAGATAAAAAAAAGTGTTTTTTGGCAAAAGTCCCAATTCAAAACTAAAATTCCAAAGCCTCTGAAGGCATGAACTAATCTGAAATTCAGATAAACTCTGGAGTCAATTGGCATTGCTCAGAGTTCTCTAAAGTAAGCAAAATAGGGGCAGTTTTGATAATAAGGCCCCCCCTACACATAAAGTAAGGCCTTTGCATGTTAGTGTATTTCCAAACAAGATGCCATTTAAAACAAAGTATTTCTGCTTGTCAAAACCAGTGTCCACCCTCCTCCTCCTCCTCATTGTCTAGGTAGAGGAGGGCAACTTTCTTTTCATCTGAAATCACTGACCTTTGGTCTACCATTCTCTGCATCTGCACTGTCTTATCGAACCCCGCCTGCTCCGCACCCTTCTCTCCATCCCCAGCAGAGGCCTGAAAGCTCCTGCCAGCTGCCCGGTCATTCCTACTGTCAGCATCTCTCCGGACACCATGGTCAGATACACTGTGAGCATCCACTTCTGTCCCTGCCTCTGGTGTCCAGCGGGGGATCGCCTTTGTGTTACTCACGTCCATCTGAAAAGTAAAGGAAGTTTCTTTGGGCCCCAGTGCAAAGTGCCTTAGCGTTGTGCTGCTGCCTGTTAACTCACCTAGCTCAGGGGAATCTGCAGAACCAGCAAGAGCAAATGTTTTGGCCACGGGTCCATGGATGACGATGTGTTCAGCGGTTTTGGTCTCTGTAGGACCTAATTGAATGTGCTTAAAGGATCTGCTAATACCTGATGTCACTTCTGCCCCTGACGTGTCCCCTGCACTACCCTCCTGAGGAGACTCAGAAACAAGCCTTTGGAATGTGCTCTTTTCAGTCATGAGGACTTTTCTACCCAAGGTATAACTACGAGTGGCCTGGGCCATGCCTGGTGAGCCCTCTCCTTGGACGATGCATTCTGAGTCACCAAATTCCACAGGTTGGGGAACTGTCAGCTCAGTGGCTGGCTGCCTCAGAGGCCCGATGTCGATGTGCCTGACAGATGTGCTGCTCCCTGGTGACTCCTGGGTGCATACAGACTCCCCTCTGATATCCCACTCCACTTTGTCTGAAAGGGGGGCTATAAACTGAATTTCCTCCTTAAGTCCTTCTTTAGGGCCTAACTGAAGATGCCTTACAGAAGTCTGGGTACCCACTGACTCTTCAGTTATAAAACTCTCACCAACCTTCACTGCCCCCGAAATGGGACCCTGAAAACTAATTTCCTTTTCAGCATGAAACTGCCTGGAGCCAAAGGTGCTGTGCCTCTCCGATCTCTCAGGATCTGTGGTGGACAGCTCTGCCAGGTCAGGCTCTTCTTTGCCCCCTGCCTCCTGCCAGGCAGAGATCGGGCCTTGAAGGATGACTTCTGTGGACACTTGACTTGGATGGGGACCCACCATGAAGTGCCTCACAGACTGGCTGGCTCCTGCGGAGCTGCCTGCCTGACTGAGGTCACTACTTACCTCCGCCACCTCTGCGGTGGGTCCTCCGTGGGAGACTTGCTCAGTCCTCCAGATTTCTGTGGGGCCTAGTTTAATGTACCTACTGGACTGGCTGACGTCCTCCAGCACGTGAGACTGCACGAAGCCCCTGGGGCTGCTGACTTTCACTGTGGCTGACACCGGGCCTTGGGCAGAGGGCTTGCCGGAGTCATCCAGATCACCAGACGGGCTGTACAGTTCCCTAGTGGCCCAGCGCTTGAAGCGAATGCCACCAGCTGACACTTCAGCTCCACCTTCCCTGTCTGGGCTTCCAGGTGACTGGCCATGTCGCTTGGTCAAGCTCTCCCTTACCACTGACTCCACAGCTTTCTCTATTTCCCCGGCTTCATCTCTGCTCAGTTCCTCTAGGTCCAGTTGATCAGCATCCACGGTTTGTGAGAGGTTGACCTCAGCAACTAAGGTCACAGGCCCACCGTCGGAGGCCTGGACTTTCTTCACATCAACTAAAACACTCCCCAGCTCCCCTTGACCCTCTCTGGTCAGGGTAGACAGCTCTTTCTTCATGCGCTCAGGAAGCTCAGGAAGGGTTTCTTCCAGCTGCCCAATAACCTCCACCAGCTGGTGCCGAGGCTCCTTGGAGAAGCCGCCCTTAATGGAGGTGTGGAATTCATGTGGTATTTTGATTTCTTTTTCGATGACCGTGGGTTCCGCATGCAGTTCACCACTAGCTTCTTCCTTCC